>NC_084883.1:0-5000000 GCF_023558435.1 Drosophila sulfurigaster albostrigata
TTTTGGGAAATTAAAAAATGTAAAATTGGCAAAAATTTTGGAAACTAGAAAATTTAAAAATCGGCAAAATTTTCGAAATTAAAAAAATGTAAAAATCGGCAAATTTTTGGAAATTGAAAAAATTGTAAAATCGACCAAAATTCGAAAATTGAAAACAATTTAAAATCGGCAAAATTTGGAAAATGAAAAAGTTGTAAAAATCGGCAAAATTTTGGAATTTGAAAAAATGTAAAAATCGGCAAAATTTTGGAAATTCAAAAATGTAAAAATCGGCAAAATTTGGAAATTTAATAAAATTTAAAAATCGGCAAAATTTAAAATTTAAAAATTTAAAAATCGGCAAAATTTGAAAATTGAAAAAAATGTGAAAATCGGCCAAATTTTGGAAATTGAAAAAATGTAAAAATCGGCAAAATTTTGGAAATTGAAAAAAATGTAAAATCGGCAATATTTTGGAAATTGAAAAAATTTAAAAGTCTGTAAAATTTCGAAAATTGAAAAAATTTAAGAATCGGCCAAAATTCAGAAATTGAAAAAATTTAAAAATCAGCAAAATTTTGGAAATTGAAAAAAATGTAAAAGTCGCCTAAATTTTTAAATTGAAAAAATGTAAAAATAAGATAAAATTCGGAAATTGAAATTAAAAGAAATGAAATGAAAAAATTGGCAAAGTTTGGGAAATTAAAAAATGTAAAAATTGGCCAAAATTCGGAAATTTAAAATAATATAAAAAACGCAAATTAGAAATTGAAAAAAATTTAAAACTCGGCAAAATTCTGGAAGTTGAAAAATTATAAAAATCGGCAACATTTTGGAAATTGAGAAAATGTAAAAATCGGCCAAATTTCGGAAATTGAAAAAAATTTAAAAATCGGAAAAATTTTAGAAATTGTAAAATGTAAAACCGGCAATATTTTGAAATTGAAAAAAATGTAAAAGTCGGCCAAGATTCGGAAATTGAAAAAAATGTAAAAATCGGCAAATTTTTGGAAATTGAAAAAATTTAAAGTCGTCAAAATCTTGGACATTAAAAATTGTAAAATCGGCAAAATTTCGTAAATTGAAACAAATTTAAAACCGTCAAAATTTTGGAAATTGAAATAATTTAAAATCGGCCAAAATTTGGAAATTGAAACAAATGTGAAAATCGGCAAAATTTTGGAAATTTAAAAATCGGCAAAATTTTAGAAATTGAAAAAATGTATAAATCGGAAATATTTTGGAAATTGAAAAAATTTAAAAATCGGCAAAGTTTGGAAATTAAAAATTTAAAAATCGGCAAAATTTTGGAAAATGAAAAATGTATAAATCGGCAATATTTTGCAAATTGAAAAAATGTAAAATCGGCCAAATTTCGGAAATTGAAACAAATTTAAAACCAGCAAAATTTAGGAAATTGAAATAATTTAAAATCGGTCAATATTTTGAAAATTGAAAAAATGTTAAAATCGGCAAAATTTTGGAAATTGAAAAATGTCAAAAATCGGCAAAATTTCCGGAAATTGAAACAAATGTATAAATCGGCAATATTTTGAAAATTTAAAAATTTAA
The DNA here is from genome assembly GCF_023558435.1 of Drosophila sulfurigaster albostrigata. Classification (NCBI taxonomy): domain Eukaryota; kingdom Metazoa; phylum Arthropoda; class Insecta; order Diptera; family Drosophilidae; genus Drosophila; species Drosophila sulfurigaster. The sequence goes on from NC_084883.1 coordinate 1,552, forward strand.
AATCGGCAAAATTTTGAAAATTGAAAAAATTGTAAAATCGGCAAAATTTTGGAAATTAAAATATGTACAAATCGGCAAAATTTTGGAAATTAAAAAATTTAAAAATCGGCAACATTTTGGAAATTGAAAAAAATTTAAAGACTCGGCAAAATTTGAAGTGAAAAAATGTTAAAATCGGCAAAAATTTGGAAATTGAAAAAATTTAAAACCGGTAAAATTTAGGAAATTCAAATAATTTAAAATCGGTCAAAATTTGGAAATTGAAAAATGTAAAATCGGCAAAATTTTGGAAATTGAAAAAAATTGAAAAAGTCGCCAAAATTTTTAAATTGAAAAAAAATTTAAAATCGGCCAAATTTTGGAAATTGAAAAAATGTGAAAGTCGTTAATATTTTGAAAATTGAAAAAATTTAAAAATCGGCAAAATTTTAAAAATTGAAAAAATTTAAAAAATCGGCAAAATTTTGGAAATTTAAAATATGTAAAATCGGCCAAAATTCGTAAATTAGAAAAAATGTAAAAATCGGCAAAATTTTGGAAATTGAAAACAAATGTAAAGTCTGCAAAATTCGGAAATTTAAAAATGTAAAATCGGCAAAATTTTGGGAAATTAAAAAATGTAAAAGTCGCAAAAATTTTGGAAATTGAAAAAATGTAAAACCGATAAAATTCCGGAAAATGAAAAAAAGAAAAAAAAAATTGGTAAAGTTTGAGAAATTAAAAAATGTAAAATTTGTAAAATTCGGTGAAAAAAAATAATAAACGCAAATTAGAAATTGAAAAAAAATTTAAAACTCGGCAAAATTTTGGAAATTGAAAAATGTATAAATCGGAAATATTTTGGAAATTTAAAAAATTTAAAAATCGGCAAAATTTTAGAAATTGAAAAAAATTTAAAAATCGGCAAAATTTTGGAAAATGAAACAAATTTAAAAACCGGCAAAATTTAGGAAATCGCCAAAATTTTGAAAAAAATGTAAAAGTCGGCAAAATTTGGAAATTGAAAGTCGCCAAAATTTTGGAAGTTGAAAAATGTAAAAATAAGATAAAATTTTTGAAATTAAAAAAAATGAAAAAATTGGCAAAAGTTTGGGAAATTAAAAAATGTAAAATTGGCAAAATTCAGAAATTGAAATAAATATAAAAAACGCAAATTATAAATTTAAAAAAATTTAAAACTCGGCAAAATTTTGGAAGTTGAAAAATTATAAAAATCGCCAACATTTTGGAAATTGAAAAAATGTAAAAATCGGCCAAATTTCGGAAATTGAAAAAAAATTTTAAAATCGGTAAAATTTTGGAAATAAAAAATTTTAAAATCGACAATACTTTGGAAAGTGAAAAAATTTAAAATCGGCAAAATTTTGGAAAATGAAAAAATTGTAAAATCGGCAATATTTTGAAAATTGAAAAAAGGAAAAAATCGGCCAAATTTCGGAAATTGAAACAAATTTAAAAACCAGCAAAATTTAAGAAATTGAAATAAATTAAAAATCGGTCAATATTTGGAAATTGAAAAAATGTAAAAATCGGCAAAATTTTGGAAATTTAAAAAAATGTAAAAGCCGGAAAGATTCGTAAATTGAAAAAATGTAAAATCGGCAAAATTTTTGAAATTGAAAAAATTTAAAAATCGGCAAAATTTTGAAAATTGAAAAAATGTTAAATTCGTCAAAATTTTGGAAATTGAAAAAATGTAAAAATCGGCCAAATTTCGGAAATTGAAACAAATTTAAAACCGGCAAAATTTTGGAAATTGAAATAATTTAAAAATCGGCCAATATTCGGAAATTGAAAAATGTAAAAATCGGCAACATTTTGGAAATTGAAAAAATGTAAAAGTCAGCAAAATTTGGAAATTGAAAAAAATTTAAAATCGGCAAAATTTGGAAATTGTAAAAATTTAAAACCGGCAAAATTTAGAAAAATGAAATAATTTAAAAATCGGTCAATATTTGGAAATTGAAAAAATGTAAAATCGGCAAAATTTTGGAAATTGAAAAATGTAAAAGCCGGCAAAAGATTCGGAAATTTAAAAAAATGTAAAATCGGCAAATTTTTGTAAATTGAAAAAATTTAAAATCGGCAAAATTTTGAAAATTAAAAAATGTTTAAAATCGTCAAAATTTTGGAAATTGAAAAAATTTAAAATCGGCCAAATTTCGGAAATTGAAAAAATGTAAAATCGGCAAAATTTTGGAAATTGAAAAAAATGTGAAAATCGGCAAAATTGTCGAAATTCAAAAAATGTATAAATCGGCAATATTTTGGAATTTAAAAAATTTAAAATCGGCAATACTTTGGAAATTGAAAAAATTTAAAAATCGGCAAAATTTTAAAAATTGAAAAAATTGTAAAAATCGGCAAAATTTTGGAAATTGAAAATATGTAAAATCGGCCAAAATTCGGAAATTAAAAAATGTAAAATCGGCAAAATTTTGGAAATTGAAAAAATGTAAGAGTCGGCAAAATTTGGAAATTGAAAAAATTTAAAATCGGCAAAATTTGGAAATTGAAAAAATTTAAAAGTGGAAAAATTTCGGAAATTGAAAAAATGTAAGAGTCGGCTAAATTTTGGAAATTGAAAAAATGTAAGACTCGGCCAAATTTTGGAAATTGAAAAAATGTAAAAATTGGCAAAATTTGGAAACTAGTAAAAAATTTAAAAATCGGCAAAATTTTCGAAATTAAAAAAATGTAAAAATCGGCAAATTTTTGGAAATTGAAAAAATTTTAAAAATCGACCAAAATTCGAAAATTGAAAACAATTTAAAATCGGCAAAATGTTGGAAAAATGAAAAAAAGTTGTAAAATCGGCAAAATTTTGGAATTTGAAAAAATGTAAAAATCGGCAAAATTTTGGAAATTCAAAAAATGTAAAAATCGGCAAATTTTGAAAATTGAATAAAATTTAAAAATCGGCAAAATTTGGAAATTTAAAAAATTTAAATATCGGCAAAATTTGAAAATTTAAAAAATTTAAAAATCGGCAAAATTTGGAAATTGAAAAATTGTAAAAATCGGCCAAATTTTGGAAATTGAAAAAATGTAAAAATATTATGGAAAGTGAAAAATTTAAGAGTCTGTAAAATTTCGAAAATTGAAAAATTTAAAAATCGGCAAAATTTGGGAAATTTGAAAAAGTTGTGAAAATCGGCAAAATTTTGGAAATTGTAAAAATGTAAAAATCGGCAAAATTTTGGAAATTCAAAAAATGTAAAAATCGGCAAAATTTGGAAATTGAAAAAATGTAAAAATAAGATAAAATTCGAAATTGAAATTAAAAGAAATGAAAAAATTGGTAAAGTTTGGGAAATTAAAATATGTAAAAATTGGCCAAAATTCGGAAATTGAAAAAATATAAAAAACGCAAATTAGAAATTGAAAAAAATTTAAAACTCGGCAAAATTTTGGAAGTTGAAAAATTATAAAATCGGCAACATTTTGGAAATTGAGAAAATGTAAAATCGGCCAAATTTCGGAAATTTAATAAAATTTAAAAAGCGGCAAAATTTGTAAATTGTAAAAATGTAAAAACCGGCAATATTTTGGAAATTGAAAAAAATGTAAAAGTCGGCAAAATTCGGAAATCTAAAAAATGTAAAAATCGGCAAATTTTTGGAAATTGAAAAATGTAAAAATCGGCAAAATTTTGAAAATTGAAAAAATGTTAAAGTCGTCAAAATCTTGGAAATTAAAAAAATGTAAAAATCGACCAAATTTCGGAAATTGAAACAAATTTAAAAACCGGTAAAATTTTGGAAATTGAAATAATTTAAAAATCGGCCAAAATTCGGAAATTGAAAAAATGTGAAAATCGGCAAAATTTTGGAAATTAAAAAATGTAAAAATCGGCAAAATTTTAGAAATTGAAAAAATGTATAAATCGGAAATATTTTGGAAATTGAAAAAATTTAAAAATCGGCAAAACTTTGGAAAATGAAAAAATGTAAACTCGGCAATATTTTGAAAATTGAAAAAAATGTAAAATCGGCAAATTTCGGAAATTGAAACAAATTTAAAACCGGCAAAATTTGGAAATTGAAATAATTTAAAATCGGTCAATATTTGGAAATTGAAAAAATGTAAAAATCGGCAAAATTTTGGAAATTAAAAAAATGTAAAAATCGTCAAAATTGTAGAAATTGAAAAAATGTATAAATCGGCAATATTTTGAAAATTTAAAAAATTTAAAAATCGGCAAAATTTTGAAAATTGAAAAAATTGTAAAAATCGGCAAAATTTTGGAAATTGAAAATATGTAAAAATCGGCCAAAATTCGGAAATTAAAAAAATGTAAAAATCGGCAAAATTTTGGAAATTGAAAAAATGTAAGAGTCGGCAAAATTTGGAAATTGAAAAAATTTAAAAATCGGCAAAATTTGGAAATTGAAAAAATTTAAAAACCGGCAAAATTTAGGAAATTGAAATAATTTAAAAATCGGTCAATATTTGGAAATTGAAAAAATGTAAAAATCGGCAAAATTTTGGAAATTGAAAACAATTTGAAAATCGGCCAAAAATCGGAAATTGAAAAAAATTTAAAAATCGGCCAAATTTTGGAAATTGAAAAAATGTGAAAGTCGTTAATATTTTGAAAATTGAAAAAATTTAAAAATCGGCAAAATTTTGAAAATTGAAAAAATGTAAGAGTCGGCAAAATTTGGAAATTGAAAAAATTTAAAAATCGGCAAAATTTAGAAATTGAAAAAATTTAAAAATCGACAAAATTTTGGAAATTGAAAAAATGTAAGAGTCGGCCAAATTTTGGAAATTGAAAAAATGTAATAGTCGGCCAAATTTTGGAAATTGAAAAAATTTAAAAATCGGCCAAATTTTGGAAATTGAAAAAATGTAAAAATCGGCAAAATTTTGGGAAATTAAAAAAATGTAAAAGTCGCAAAAATTTTGGAAATTGAAAAAATGTAAAAATAAGATAAAATTCGGAAATTGAAATTAAAAGAAATGAAAAAATTGGCAAAGTTTGGGAATTTAAAAAGATGTAAAAATTGGTCAAAATTCAGAAATTGAAAAAAATATAAAAAACGCAAATTAGAAATTGAAAAAAATTTAAAACTCGGCAAAATTTTGGAAATTGATAAAATGTATAAATCGGAAATATTTTGGAAATGAAAAAAAATTTAAAATCGGCAAAAGTTTGGAAATTGAAAAAATTTAAAATCGGCAAAATTTTGGAAAATGAAAAAATGTAAAATCGGCAATATTTTGAAAATTGAAAAAATTTAAAATCGGCCAAATTTCGGAAGTGAAACAAATTTAAAACCGGCAAAATTTAGGAAATTGAAATAAATTAAAATCGGTCAATATTTGGAAATTGAAAAATGTAAAATCGGCAAAATTTTTGAAATTGAAAGTCGCCAAAATTTTGGAAATTGAAAAAATGTAAAAATAAGATAAAATTCGGAAATTGAAATTAAAAGAAATGAAAAAATTGGCAAAGTTTGGGAAATTAAAAATGTAAAATTGGCCAAAATTCGGAAATTGAAATAAATATAAAAAACGCAAATTAGAAATTGAAAAAAATTTAAAACTCGGCAAAATTTTGGAAGTTGAAAAATTATAAAAATCGGCGACAATTTGGAAATTGAGAAAATGTAAAATCGGCCAAATTTCGGAAATTAAAAAAAATGTAAAAATCGCCAAAATTTTGGAAATTGAAAAAATGTAAGAGTCGGCAAAATTTGGAAATTGAAAGTCGCCAAAATTTTGGAAATTGAAAAAATTTTAAAATAAGATAAAATTCGGAAATTGAAATTAAAAGAAATGAAAAAATTGGCAAAGTTTGGGAAATAAAAAAATGTAAAAATTGGTAAAATTCGGAAATTGAAATAAATATAAAAACGCAAATTAGAAATTGAAAAAAATTTAAAACTCGGCAAAATTTTGGAAGTTGAAAAATTATAAAAATCGGCGACAATTTAAAATTGAGAAAATGTAAAATCGGCCAAATTTCGGAAATGAAAACAAATTTAAAATCGGCCAAATTTTGGAAATTGAAAAATGTTAAAGTCGTCAATATTTTGGAAATTAAAAAACTTTAAAAAATCGGCAAAATTTTGAAAATTGAAAAATTGTAAAATCGGCAAAATTTTGGAAATTGAAAATATGTAAAATCGGCAAAATTCGGAAATTTAAAAAATGTAAAATCGCCAAAATTTTGGAAATTGAAAAAATGTAAGTCGGCAAAATTTGGAAATTGAAAGTCGCCAAAATTTTGGAAATTGAAAAATGTAAAATAAGATAAAATTCAGAAATTGAAATTAAAAGAAATGAAAAAATTGGCAAAGTTTGGGAAATTAAAAAAATGTAAAAATTGGCCAAAATTCGGAAATTGAAATAAATATAAAAAACGCAAATTAGAAATTGAAAAAAATTTAAAACTCGGCAAAATTTTGGAAGTTGAAAAATTATAAAAATCGGCGACAATTTGAAAATTGAGAAAATGTAAAAATCGGCCAAATTTCGGAAATTGAAAACAAATTTAAAAATCGGCCAAATTTTGGAAATTGAAAAAATGTTAAAGTCGTCAATATTTTGGAAATTGAAAAAATTTAAAAATCGGCAAAATTTTGAAAATTGAAAAAATTGTAAAAATCGGCAAAAATTTGGAAATTGAAAATATGTAAAAATCGGCCAAAATTCGGAAATTAAAAAAAATGTAAAAATCGCCAAAATTTTGGAAATTGAAAAAATGTAAGAGTCGGCAAAATTTGGAAATTGAAAGTCGCCAAAATTTTGGAAATTGAAAAAATGTAAAATAAGATAAAATTCGGAAATTGAAATTAAAAAAATGAAAAAATTGGCAAAAGTTTGGGAAATTAAATAAATGTAAAAATTGGCCAAAATTCGGAAATTGAAATAAATATAAAAAACGCAAATTATAAATTGAAAAAAATTTAAAACTCGGCAAAATTTTGGAAGTTGAAAAATTATAAAAATCGGCAACATTTTGGAAATTGAAAAAATGTAAAAATCTGCCAAATTTCGGAAATTGAAAAAAAAATTTAAAAATCGGAAAACTTTTAGAAATTGAAAAAATTTTAAAAATCGGCAATACTTTGGAAATTGAAAAAATTTAAAAATCGGCAAAATTTTGGAAAATGAAAAAATGTAAATTCGGCAATATTTTGAAAATTGAAAAAATGAAAAAATCGGCCAAATTTCGGAAATTGAAACAAATTTAAAAACCGGCAAAATTTAGGAAATTGAAATAAATTAAAAATCGGTCAATATTTGGAAATTGAAAAAATGTAAAAATCGGCAAAATTTTTGAAATTAAAAAAATGTAAAAGTCGGGCAAGATTCGGAAATTGAAAAAATGTAAAAGTCGGCAAATTTTTGGAAATTGAAAAAATTTAAAAATCGGCAAATTTTTGAAAATTGAAAAAATGTTAAAGTCGTCAAAATTTTGGAAATTGAAAAAATGTAAAAATCGAGCAAATTTCGGAAATTGAAACAAATTTAAAAACCGGCAAAATTTTGGAAATTGAAATAATTTAAAAATCGGCCAAAATTCGGAAATTGAAAAAAATGTGAAAATCGGCAAAATTTTGGAAATTAAAAAAATGTAAGAGTCGGCAAAATTTGGAAATTGAAAAAATTTAAAAATCGGCCAAAATTCGGAAATTGAAAAAAATGTGAAAATCGGCAAAATTTTGGAAATTAAAAAAATGTAAGAGTCGGCAAAATGTTAGAAATTGAAAAAAAGTGTAAATCGGAAATATTTTGGAAATTGAAAAAATTTAAAAATCGGCCAAATTTCGGAAATTGAAACAAATTTAAAAACCGGCAAAATTTTGGAAATTGAAATAATTTAAAAATCGGCCAATATTCGGAAATTGAAAAAATGTAAAAATCGGCAATATTTTGGAAATTTAAAAAAATGTAAAAATCGGCAAAATTTTGGAAATTAAAAAAATGTGAAAATCGGCAAAATTGTAGAAATTGAAAAAATGTATAAATCGGCAATATTTTGGAAATTGAAAAAATTTAAAAATCGGCTAAAATTCGGAAATTGAAAAAATTTAAAAATCGGCCAAATTTTAGAAACTGAAAAAATTTTAAAAATCGGCAATACTTTGGAAATTGAAAAAATTTAAAAATCGGCAAAATTTTGAAAATTGAAAAAATTGTAAAAATCGGCAAAATTTTGGAAATTGAAAATATGTAAAATCGGCCAAAATTCGGAAATTAAAAAATGTAAAATCGGCAAAATTTTGGAAATTGAAAAAATGTAAGAGTCGGCAAAATTTGGAAATTGAAAAAATTTAAAAATCGGCAAAATTTGGAAATTGAAAAATTTAAAATCGGCAAAATTTCGGAAATTGAAAAAATGTAAGAGTCGGCAAAATTTTAGAAATTTAAAAAAATCGGCAATATTTTGGAAATTGAAAAAATATAAGTGCCGGTAAAATTCAGAAATTGAAAAAATTGTAAAAATCGGCCAAAATTCGAAAATTGAAAAAATTTAAAAATCGGCAAAATGTTGGAAATTGAAAAAAGTTGTAAAAATCGGCAAAGTTTTGGAAATTGAAAAAATGTAAAAATCGGCAAAATTTTGGAAATTGAAAAAATTGTAAAAATCGGCAAAATTTTGGAAATTGAAAATATGTAAAAATCGGCCAAAATTCGGAAATTAAAAAAAATGTAAAAATCGGAAAAATTTCGGAAATTGAAAAAATGTAAGAGTCGGCCAAATTTTGGAAATTGAAAAAATGTAAGAGTCGGCCAAATTTTGGAAATTGAAAAAATGTAAAAATCGACAAAATTTTGGGAAATTAAAAAAAAGAGTAAAAATTGGCAAAATTTTGGAAACTAGAAAAAAATTTAAAAATCGGCAAAATTTTCGAAATTAAAAAAATGTAAAAATCGGCAAATTTTTGGAAATTGAAAAAATTGTAAAAATCGACCAAAATTCGAAAATTGAAAACAATTTAAAAATCGCCAATTTGGAAAATGAAAAAAGTTGTAAAAATCGGCAAAATTTTGGAATTTGAAAAAATGTAAAAATCGGCAAAATTTTGGAAATTCAAAAATGTAAAAATCGGCAAATTTTGGAAATTGAATAAAATTTAAAATCGGCAAAATTTGGAAATTGAAAAAATTTAAAATTGGCAAAATTTGAAAATTTAAAAATTTAAAATCGGCAAAATTTGGAAATTGAAAAATTGTAAAAATCGGCCAAATTTTGGAAATTGGAAAAATGTAAAAATCGGCAATATTATGGAAATTGAAAAAATTTAAGAGTCTGTAAAATTTCGAAAATTGAAAAAATATAAGAATCGGCCAAAATTCGGAAATTGAAAAAAATGTGAAAATCGGCAAAATTTTGGAAATTAAAAAATGTAAAATCGGCAAAATTTTGGGAAATTAAAAATGTAAAAGTCGCCAAAATTTTGGAAATTGAAAAATGTAAAAATAAGATAAAATTCGGAAATTGAAATTAAAAGAAATGAAAAAAAATTGGCAAAAGTTTGGGAAATTAAAATATGTAAAATTGGCCAAAATTCGGAAATTGAAAAAATATAAAAAATATATATATATAAAATATATAAAATTATAAAATCGGCAACATTTTGGAAATTGAGAAAATGTAAAAATCTGCCAAATTTCAGAAATTGAAAAAAATTTAAAAACCGGCAAAATTTTGGAAATTGAAATAATTTAAAATCGGCCAATATTCGGAAATTGAAAAAAATGTAAAATCGGCAATATTTTGGAAATTGAAAAAATGTAAAATCGGCAATATTTTGAAAATTGAAAAAATGTTAAAGTCGTCAAAATTTTGGAAATTGAAAAAATGTAAAAATCGGCCAAATTTCGAAAATTGAAACAAATTTAAAAACCGGCAAAATTTTGGAAATTGAAATAATTTAAAAATCGGCCAATATTCGGAAATTGAAAAAATGTAAAATCGGCAATATTTTGAAATTGAAAAAATGTAAAATCGGCAAAATTTTGGAAATTAAAAAAATGTGAAAATCGGCAAAATTGTAGAAATTGAAAAAATGCATAAATCGGCAATATTTTGGAAATTGAAAAAATTTTAAAAATCGGCAATACTTTGGAAATTGAAAAAATTTTAAAATCGGCTAAAATTCGGAAATTGAAAAATTCAAAAATCGGCCAAATTTTAGAAACTGAAAAAAATTTAAAAATCGGCAAAATTTTGAAAATTGAAAAAATTGTAAAATCGGCAAAATTTTGGAAATTTAAAATATGTAAAAAATCGGCAAAATTCGGAAATTAAAAAATGTAAAATCGGCAAAATTTTGGAAATAGAAAAATGTAAGAGTCGGCAAAATTTGGAAATTGAAAAAATTTAAAATCGGCAAAATTTGGAAATTGAAAAATTTAAAATCGGCAAAATTTCGGAAATTGAAAAAATGTAAGAGTCGGCAAAATTTTAGAAATTGAAAAAATCGGCAATATTTTGGAAATTGAAAAAATATAAGTGTCGGTAAAATTCAGAAATTGAAAAAATTGTAAAAATCGGCCAAAATTCGGAAATTAAAAAAAAATGTAAAATTCGGCAAAATTTTGGAAATTGAAAAAATGTAAGAGTCGGCAAAATTTGGAAATTGAAAAAATTTAAAAATCGGCAAAATTTGGAAATTGAAAAATTTAATAATCGGAAAAATTTCGGAAGTGAAAAAATGTAAAAAGTCGGCCAAATTTTGGAAATTGAAAAATGTAAGAGTCGGCCAAATTTTGGAAATTGAAAAATGTAAAATCGGCAAAATTTTGGGAAATTAAAAAAATGTAAAATTGGCAAAATTTTGGAAACTGAAAAAATTTAAAATCGGCAAAATTTTCGAAATTAAAAAAATGTAAAAATCGGCAAATTTTTTAAAATTGAAAAAATTGTAAAAATCGACCAAAATTCGAAAATTGAAAACAATTTAAAAATCGGCAAAATGTTGGAAAATGAAAAAAGTTGTAAAAATCGGCAAAATTTTGGAAATTGAAAAAATGTAAGAGTCGGCCAAATTTTGGAAATTGAAAAAATGTAAGAGTCGGCCAAATTTTGGAAATTGAAAAAATGTAAAAATCGGCAAAATTTGGAAGTTGAAAAAATTTAAAAATCGGCAAAATTTGAAAATTTAAAAAATTTAAAAATCGGCAAAATTTGGAAATTGAAAAATTGTAAAAATCGGCCAAATTTTGGAAATTGAAAAAATGTAAATATCGGCAATATTATGGAAATTGAAAAAATTTAAGAGTCTGTAAAATTTCGAAAATTGAAAAAATTTAAGAATCGGCCAAAATTCGGAAATTGAAAAAAATGTGAAAATAGGCAAAATTTTGGAAATTAAAAAATGTAAAAATCGGCAAAATTTTGGGAAATTAAAAAAATGTAAAAGTCGGCCAAGATTCGAAAATTGAAAAAAATGTAAAAATCGGCAAAATTTTGGAAATTGAAATAATTTAAAAATCGGCAAAATTTGGAAATTGAAAAAATTTAAAAATCGGCAAAATTTGGAAATTGAAAAAATGTAAAAATAAGATAAAATTCGGAAATTGAAATTAAAAGAAATGAAAAAATTGGCAAAGTTTGGGAAATTAAAATATGTAAAAATTGGCCAAAATTCGGAAATTGAAAAAAATATAAAAAACGCAAATTAGAAATTGAAAAAAATTTAAAGCTCGGCAAAATTTTGGAAGTTGAAAAATTATAAAAATCGGCAACATTTTGGAAATTGAGAAAATGTAAAAATCTGCCAAATTTCGGAAATTGAAAAAAATTTAAAAATCGGAAAAATTTTAGAAATTGTAAAAATGTAAAAACCGGCAATATTTTGGAAATTGAAAAAATGTAAAAGTCGGCCAAGATTCGAAAATTGAAAAAAATGTAAAAATCGGCAAAATTTTGGAAATTGAAATAATTTAAAAATCGGCCAAAATTCGGAAATTGAAAAAAATGTGAAAATCGGCAAAATTTTGGAAATTAAAAAATGTAAAAATCGGCAAAATTTTAGAAATTGAAAAAATGTATAAATCGGAAATATTTTGGAAATAGAAAAAATTTAAAAATCGGCAAAGTTTGGAAATTGAAAAAATTTAAAAATCGGCAAAATTTTAGAAAATGAAAAAATGTAAAATCGGCAATATTTTGAAAATTGAAAAAATGTAAAAATCGGCCGAATTTCGGAAATTGAAACAAATTTAAAAACCGGCAGAATTTAGGAAATTGATATAATTTAAAAATCGGTCAATATTTGGAAATTGAAAAAATGTAAAAATCGGCAAAATTTTGGAAATTAAAAAAATGTAAAAATCGGCAAAATTTTAGAAATTGAAAAATGTATAAATCGGCAATATTTTGAAAATTTAAAAAATTTAAAAATCGGCAAAATTTTGAAAATTGAAAAAATTGTAAAAATCGGCAAAATTTTGGAAATTGAAAATATGTAAAATCGGCCAAAATTCGGAAATTAAAAAAAGTGTAAAAATCGGCAAAATTTTGGAAATTGAAAAAATGTAAGAGTCGGCAAAATTTGGAAATTGAAAAAATTTAAAAATCGGCAAAATTTGGAAATTGAAAAAATTTAAAAACCGGCAAAATTTAGGAAATTGAAATAATTTAAAAATCGGTCAATATTTGGAAATTGAAAAATGTAAAATCGGCAAAATTTTGGAAATTGAAAAAATTTGAAAATCGGCCAAAATTCGGAAATTGAAAAAAATTTAAAAATCGGCCAAATTTTGGAAATTGAAAAAATGTGAAAGTCGTTAATATCTTGAAAATTGAAAAAATTTAAAAATCGGCAAAATTTTGAAAATTGAAAAAATTGTAAAAATCGTCAAAATTTTGGAAATTGAAAATATGTAAAAATCGGCCAAAATTCGGAAATTAAAAAAAATGTAAAAATCGGCAAAATTTTGGAAATTGAAGAAAATGTAAGAGTCGGCAAAATTTGGAAATTGAAAAAATTTAAAAATCGGCAAAATTTGGAAATTGAAAAAATGTAAGAGTCGGCCAAATTTTGGAAATTGAAAAAATGTAAAAGTCGGCCAAATTTTGGAAATTGAAAAAATGTAAAATCGGCCAAATTTTGGAAATTGAAAAAATGTAAAAATCGACAATGTTTTTGGAAATTGAAAAAATGTAAAAATCGGCAAAATTTTGGGAAATTAATAAAATGTAAAAGTCGCCAAAATTTTGGAAATTGAAAAAATGTAAAAATAAGATAAAATTCGGAAATTGAAATTAAATGAAATGAAAAAATTGGCAAAGTTTGGGAAATTAAAAAAATGTAAAAATTGGCCAAAATTCGGAAATTGAAATAAATATAAAAAACGCAAATTAGAAATTGAAAAAAATTTAAAACTCGGCAAAATTTTGGAAGTTGAAAAATTATAAAAATCGGAGACATTTTGGAAATTGAGAAAATGTACAAATCGGAAAAATTTTAGAAATTGTAAAAATCTAAGAACCGGCAAAATTTTGGAAATTGAAAAAATGTATAAATCGGAAATATTTTGGAAATTGAAAAAATTTAAAATCGGCAAAGTTTGAAATTGAAAAAATTTAAAATCGGCAAAATTTTGGAAAATGAAAAAATGTAAAATCGGCAATATTTTAAAATTGAAAAAAATGTAAAATCGGCCAAATTTCGGAAATTGAAACAAATTTAAAAACCGGCAAAATTTCGGAAATTGAAATAATTTAAAAATCGGTCAAAATTTGGAAATTGAAAAAATTTAAAAATCGGCAAAATTTTGGAAATTAAAAAAATGTAAAAATCGGCAAAATTGTAGAAATTGAAAAAATGTATAAATCGGCAATATTTTGAAAATTGAAAAAAATTAAAAGTCGGCAAAATTTTGGAAATTGAAGAAAATGTAAAAATCGGCCAAATTTCGGAAATTGAAAAAAATTTAAAAATCGGAAAAATTTAGAAATTGTAAAAATGTAAAAACCGGCAATATTTTGGAAATTGAAAAAATGTAAAAGTCGGCCAAGATTCGGAAATTGAAAAAATGTGAAAATCGGCAAATTTTTGGAAATTGAAAATATTGTAAAAATCGGCAAAAGTTTGAAAACTGAAAAAATGTTAAAGTCGTCAAAATCTTGGAAATTGAAAAAATGTTAAAATCGGTCAAATTTCGGAAATTGAAACAAATTTAAAAACCGGCAAAATTTTGGAAATTGAAATAATTTAAAAATCGGCCAAAATTCGGAAATTGAAAAAAATGTGAAAATCGGCAAAATTTTGGAAATTAAAAAATGTAAAAATCGGCAAAATTTTAGAAATTGAAAAAATGTATAAATCGGAAATATTTTGGAAATTGAAAAAATTTAAAAATCGGCAAAATTTTGGAAAATGAGAAAATGTTAAGTCGGCAATATTTTGAAAATTGAAAAAATGTAAAAATCGCCAAATTTCGGAAATTGAAACAAATTTAAAAACCGGCAAAATTTAGGAAATTGAAATAATTTAAAATCGGTCAATATTTGGAAATTGAAAAAATGTAAAAATCGGCAAAATTTTGGAAATTAAAAAAATGTAAAAATCGGCAAAATTGTAGAAATTGAAAAAATGTATAAATCGGCAATATTTTGAAAATTTAAAAAATTTAAAAATCGGCAAAATTTTGAAAATTGAATAAATTGTAAAAATCGGCAAAATTTTGGAAATTGAAAATATGTAAAAATCTGCCAAAATTCGGAAATTAAAAAAAATGTAAAAATCGGCAAAGTTTTGGAAATTGAAAAAATGTAAGAGTCGGCAAAATTTGGAAATTGAAAAAATTTAAAAATCGGCAAAATTTGGAAATTGAAAAAATTTAATAACCGGAAAAATTTAAAAAATTTAAATAATTTAAAAATCGGTCAATATTTGGAAATTAAAAAAATGTAAAATCGGCAAAATTTTGGAAATTGAAAAAATGTGAAAATCGGCCAAAATTCGGAAATTGAAAAAAATTTAAAAATCGGCCAAATTTTGGAAATTGAAAAAATGTTAAAGTCGTCAATATTTTGAAAATTGAAAAAATTTAAAAATCTGCAAAATTTTGAAAATTGAAAAAATTGTAAAAATCGGCTAATTTTGAAAATTGAAAATATGTAAAAATCGGCCAAAATTCGGAAATTGAAAAAATTCAAAAATCGGCAAAATTTGGAAATTGAAAAAATTTAAAAATCGGCAAAATTTCGGAAATTGAAAAAATGTAAGAGTCGGCCAAATTTTGGAAATTGAAAAAATGTAAGAGTCGGCCAAATTTTGGAAATTGAAAAAATGTAAAAATCGGCAATATTTTGAAAATTGAAAAAAATTAAAAGTCGGCAAAACATTGGAAATGGAAAAAAATGTGAAAATCGGCCAAAATTCGGAAATTGAAAAAAATTTAAAAATCGGCCAAATTTTGGAAATTGAAAAATGTAAAATAAGGTAAAATTCGGAAATTGAAATTAAAAAGAAATGAAAAATTGGCAAAAGTTTGGGAAATTAAAAAAAATGTAAAATTGGCCAAAATTCGGAAATTGAAAAAAATATAAAAACGCAAATTAGAAATTGAAAAAATTTAAAACTCGGCAAAATTTTGGAAGTTGAAAAATTATAAAAATCGGCGACATTTTGGAAATTGAGAAAATGTAAAAATCGGCCAAATTTCGGAAATTGAAAAAAAATTTAAAAATCGGAAAAATTTTAGAAATTGTATAAATGTAAGAACCGGCAAAATTTTGGAAATTGAAAAAATGTATAAATCGGAAATATTTTGGAAATTGAAAAAATTTAAAAATCGGCAAAGTTTGAAATTGAAAAAATTTAAAATCGGCCAAATTTTGGAAAATGAAAAATGTAAAATCGGCAATATTTTGAAAATTGAAAAAATGTAAAAATCGGCAAAATTTTGAAAATTGAAAAAATTGTAAAAATCGGGAAATTTTGGAATTTGAAAATATGTAAAAATCGGCCAAAATTCGGAAATTAAAAAAAATGTAAAAATCGGCAAAATTTTGGAAATTGAAAAAATGTAAGAGTCGGCAAAATTTGGAAATTGAAAAAATTAAAAAATCGGCAAAATTTGGAAATTGAAAAAATTTAAAAATCGGCAAAATTTCGGAAATTGAAAAAATGTAAGTGTCGGCCAAATTTTGGAAATTGAAAAAATGTAAGAGTCGGCCAAATTTTGGAAATTGAAAAAATGTAAAAATCGGCAATATTTTGGAAATTGAAAAAATGTAAAAATCGACAATGTTTTTGGAAATTGAAAAAATGTAAAAATCGGCAAAATTTTGGGAAATTAAAAAAATGTAAAAGTCGCCAAAATTTTGGAAATTGGAAAAATGTAAAAATAAGATAAAATTCGGAAATTGAAATTAAATGAAATGAAAAAATTGGCAAAGTTTGGGAAATTAAAAAAATGTAAAAATTGGCCAAAATTCGGAAATTGAAATAAATATAAAAAACGCAAATTAGAAATTGAAAAAAATTTAAAACTCGGCAAAATTTTGGAAGTTGAAAAATTATAAAAATCGGCGACATTTTGGAAATTGAGAAAATGTAAAAATCGGCCAAATCTCGGAAATTGAAAAAAAATGTACAAATCGGAAAAATTTTAGAAATTGTAAAAATGTAAGAACCGGCAAAATTTTGGAAATTGAAAAATGTATAAATCGGAAATATTTTGGAAATTGAAAAAAATTTAAAATCGGCAAAGTTTGGAAATTGAAAAATTTAAAATCGGCAAAATTTTGGAAAATGAAAAAATGTAAAATCGGCAATATTTTGAAAATTGAAAAAAATGTAAAATCGCCAAATTTCGGAAATTGATACAAATTTAAAACCGGCAAAATTTAGGAAATTGAAATAATTTAAAATCGGTCAAAATTTGGAAATTGAAAAATGTAAAATCGGCAAAATTTTGGAAATTAAAAAATGTAAAATCGGCAAAATTGTAGAAATTGAAAAATGTATAAATCGGCAATATTTTGAAAATTGAAAAAATTAAAAGTCGGCAAAATTTTGGAAATTGAAAAAAATGTGAAAATCGGCCAAAATTCGGAAATTGAAAAAAATTTAAAAATCGGCCAAATTTTGGAAATTGAAAAAATGTTAAAAGTCGTCAATATTTTGGAAATTGAAAAAATTTAAAAATCGGCAAAATTTTGAAAATTGAAAAAATTGTAAAAATCGGCAAAATTTTGAAAATTGAAAATATGTAAAAATCGGCCAAAATTCGGAAATTAAAAAAAATGTAAAAATCGGCAAAATTTTGGAAATTGAAAAAATGTTAGAGTCGGCAAAATTTGGAAATTGAAATTCGCCAAAATTTTGGAAATTGAAAAAATGTAAAAATAAGATAAACTTCGGAAATTGAAATTAAAAGAAATGAAAAAATTGGCAAAGTTTGGGAAATAAAAAAAATGTAAAAATTGGCCAAAATTCGGAAATTGAAATAAATATAAAAAACGCAAATTAGAAATTGAAAAAAATTTAAAACTCGGCAAAATTTTGGAAGTTGAAAAATTATAAAAATCGGCGACATTTTGGAAATTGAGAAAATGTAAAAATCGGCCAAATCTCGGAAATTGAAAAAAAATGTACAAATCGGAAAAATTTTAGAAATTGTAAAAATGTAAGAACCGGCAAAATTTTGGAAATTGAAAAAATGTATAAATCGGAAATATTTTGGAAATTGAAAAAATTTAAAATCGGCAAAAGTTTGAAATTGAAAAAATTTAAAAATCGGCAAAATTTTGAAAAATGAAAAAATGTAAAATCGGCAATATTTTGAAAATTGAAAAAATGTAAAAATCGCCAAATTTCGGAAATTGAAACAAATTTAAAAACCGGCAAAATTTAGGAAATTGAAATAATTTAAAAATCGGTCAAAATTTGGAAATTGAAAAAATTTAAAAATCGGCAAAATTTTGGAAATTAAAAAAATGTAAAAATCGGCAAAATTGTAGAAATTGAAAAAATGTATAAATCGGCAATATTTTGAAAATTGAAAAAAATTAAAAGTCGGCAAAATTTTGGAAATTGAAAAAAATGTAAAAATCGGCCAAAATTCGGAAATTGAAAAAATTTAAAATCGGCCAAATTTTGGAAATTGAAAAATGTTAAAGTCGTCAATATTTTGGAAATTGAAAAAATTTAAAATCGGCAAAATTTTGAAAATTGAAAAATTGTAAAATCGGCAAAATTTTGAAAATTGAAAATATGTAAAATCGGCCAAAATTCGGAAATTAAAAAATGTAAAAATCGGCAAAATTTTGGAAATTGAAAAAATGTTAGAGTCGGCAAAATTTGGAAATTGAAATTCGCCAAAATTTTGGAAATTGAAAAATGTAAAAATAAGATAAACTTCGGAAATTGAAATTAAAAGAAATGAAAAAATTGGCAAAGTTTGGGAAATAAAAAAATGTAAAAATTGGCCAAAATTCGGAAATTGAAATAAATATAAAAACGCAAATTAGAAATTGAAAAAAATTTAAAACTCGGCAAAATTTTGGAAGTTGAAAAATTATAAAATCGGCGACATTTTGGAAATTGAGAAAATGTAAAATCGGCCAAATCTCGGAAATTGAAAAAAATGTACAAATCGGAAAAATTTTAGAAATTGTAAAATGTAAGAACCGGCAAAATTTTGGAAATTGAAAAATGTATAAATCGGAAATATTTTGGAAATTGAAAAAATTTAAAATCGGCAAAGTTTGAAATTGAAAAAATTTAAAATCGGCAAAATTTTGAAAATGAAAAAATGTAAAATCGGCAATATTTTGAAAATTGAAAAAATGTAAAAATCGCCAAATTTCGGAAATTGAAACAAATTTAAAAACCGGCAAAATTTAGGAAATTGAAATAATTTAAAAATCGGTCAAAATTTGGAAATTGAAAAAATTTAAAAATCGGCAAAATTTTGGAAATTAAAAAAATGTAAAAATCGGCAAAATTGTAGAAATTGAAAAAATGTATAAATCGGCAATATTTTGAAAATTGAAAAAAATTAAAAGTCGGCAAAATTTTGGAAATTGAAAAAAATGTGAAAATCGGCCAAAATTCGGAAATTGAAAAAAATTTAAAAATCGGCCAAATTTTGGAAATTGAAAAAATGTTAAAGTCGTCAATATTTTGGAAATTGAAAAATTTAAAATCGGCAACATTTTGAAAATTGAAAAATTGTAAAAATCGGCAAAATTTTGAAAATTGAAAATATGTAAAAATCGGCCAAAATTCGGAAATTAAAAAAAATGTAAAAATCGGCAAAATTTTGGAAATTGAAAAAATGTAAGAGTCGGCAAAATTTGGAAATTGAAATTCGCCAAAATTTTGGAAATTGAAAAAATGTAAAAATAAGATAAAATTCGGAAATTGAAATTAAAAGAAATGAAAAAATTGGCAAAGTTTGGGAAATAAAAAAATGTAAAAATTGGCCAAAATTCGGAAATTGAAATAAATATAAAAAACGCAAATTAGAAATTGAAAAAAATTTAAAACTCGGCAAAATTTTGGAAGTTGAAAAATTATAAAAATCGGCGACATTTTTATACCCGCTACCCATAGGGTAGAAGGGTATTATAACTTTGTGCCGGCAGGAAATGTATGTAACAGGTAGAAGGAGGCATCTCCGACCCTATAAAGTATATATATTCTTGATCAGCGTCAACAGCCGAGACGATATAGCCATGTCCGTCTGTCCATCTGTGTGTTTGTGTGTCTGTCCGTCTGTCCGTATGAAACACTGGATCTCAGAGACTATAAGAGATAGAGCTATTATTTTTTTTCGACAGCATTTGTTATGTTTGCACGCAGATCAGGTTTGTTTCAAATTTTGCCACGCCCACTTCCGCCCCCGCAAATCAAAAAAATCGAATAACAAGCGTAATTTTTAAGCTAGAGTTACGAATTTTGGAACATACTATAACTACTACAGTATTTATGATTCCTGAATCGGCCAAAATTCGGAAATTAAAAAAAATGTAAAAATCGGCAAAATTTTGGAAATTGAAAAAATGTAAGAGTCGGCAAAATTTGGAAATTGGAAAAATTTAAAAATCGGCAAAATTTGGAAATTGAAAAAATTTAAAACCGGAAAAATTTAGAAAATTTAAATAATTTAAAATCGGTCAACCGGCAAAATTTTGGAAATTGAAAAATGTATAAATCGGAAATATTTTGGAAATTTAAAAATTTAAAATCGGCAAAGTTTGGAAATTGAAAAAATTTAAAAATCGGCCAAATTTTGGAAAATGAAAAAATGTAAAATCGGCAATATTTTGAAAATTGAAAAAATGTAAAAATCGGCAAAATTTTGAAAATTGAAAAAATTGTAAAAATCGGGAAATTTTGGAAATTGAAAATATGTAAAATCGGCCAAAATTCGAAAATTAAAAAAATGTAAAAATCGGCAAAATTTTGAAAATTGAAAAAATTGTAAAAATCGGGAAATTTTGGAAATTGAAAATATGTAAAAATCGGCCAAAATTCGAAAATTAAAAAAAATGTAAAAATCGGCAAAATTTTGGAAATTGAAAAAATGTTAGAGTCGGCAAAATTTGGAAATTGAAATTCGCCAAAATTTTGGAAATTGAAAAAATGTAAAAATAAGATAAACTTCGGAAATTGAAATTAAAAGAAATGAAAAAATTGGCAAAAGTTTGGGAAATTAAAAAAATGTAAAAATTGGCCAAAATTCGGAAATTGAAATAAATATAAAAAACGCAAATTAGAAATTGAAAAAAATTTAAAACTCGGCAAAATTTTGGAAGTTGAAAAATTATAAAAATCGGCGACATTTTGGAAATTGAGAAAATGTAAAAATCGGCCAAATCTCGGAAATTGAAAAAAAATGTACAAATCGGAAAAATTTTAGAAATTGTAAAAATGTAAGAACCGGCAAAATTTTGGAAATTGAAAAAATGTATAAATCGGAAATATTTTGGAAATTGAAAAAATTTAAAAATCGGCAAAGTTTGGAAATTGAAAAAATTTAAAAATCGGCAAAATTTTGAAAAATGAAAAAATGTAAAATCGGCAATATTTTGAAAATTGAAAAAATGTAAAAATCGCCAAATTTCGGAAATTGAAACAAATTTAAAAACCGGCAAAATTTAGGAAATTGAAATAATTTAAAAATCGGTCAAAATTTGGAAATTGAAAAAATTTAAAAATCGGCAAAATTTTGGAAATTAAAAAAATGTAAAAATCGGCAAAATTGTAGAAATTGAAAAAATGTATAAATCGGCAATATTTTGAAAATTGAAAAAAATTAAAAGTCGGCAAAATTTTGGAAATTGAAAAAAATGTGAAAATCGGCCAAAATTCGGAAATTGAAAAAAATTTAAAAATCGGCCAAATTTTGGAAATTGAAAAAATGTTAAAGTCGTCAATATTTTGGAAATTGAAAAAATTTAAAAATCGGCAACATTTTGAAAATTGAAAAAATTGTAAAAATCGGCAAAATTTTGAAAATTGAAAATATGTAAAAATCGGCCAAAATTCGGAAATTAAAAAAAATGTAAAATCGGCAAAATTTTGGAAATTGAAAAAATGTAAGAGTCGGCAAAATTTGGAAATTGAAATTCGCCAAAATTTTGGAAATTGAAAAAATGTAAAAATAAGATAAACTTCGGAAATTGAAATTAAAAGAAATGAAAAAATTGGCAAAGTTTGGGAAATTAAAAAAATGTAAAAATTGGCCAAAATTCGGAAATTGAAATAAATATAAAAACGCAAATTAGAAATTGAAAAAAATTTAAAACTCGGCAAAATTTTGGAAGTTGAAAAATTATAAAAATCGGCGACATTTTTATACCCGCTACCCATAGGGTAGAAGGGTATTATAACTTTGTGCCGGCAGGAAATGTATGTAACAGGTAGAAGGAGGCATCTCCGACCCTATAAAAGTATATATATTCTTGATCAGCGTCAACAGCCGAGACGATATAGCCATGTCCGTCTGTCCATCTGTGTGTTTGTGTGTCTGTCCGTCTGTCCGTATGAAACACTGGATCTCAGAGACTATAAGAGATAGAGCTATTATTTTTTTTTCGACAGCATTTGTTATGTTTGCACGCAGATCAGGTTTGTTTCAAATTTTTGCCACGCCCACTTCCGCCCCCGCAAATCAAAAAAATCGAATAACAAGCGTAATTTTTAAGCTAGAGTTACGAATTTTGGAACATACTATAACTACTACAGTATTTATGATTCCTGAATCGGCCAAAATTCGGAAATTAAAAAAAATGTAAAAATCGGCAAAATTTTGGAAATTGAAAAAATGTAAGAGTCGGCAAAATTTGGAAATTGGAAAAATTTAAAAATCGGCAAAATTTGGAAATTGAAAAAATTTAAAAACCGGAAAAATTTAGAAAATTTAAATAATTTAAAAATCGGTCAACCGGCAAAATTTTGGAAATTGAAAAAATGTATAAATCGGAAATATTTTGGAAATTTAAAAAATTTAAAAATCGGCAAAGTTTGGAAATTGAAAAAATTTAAAAATCGGCCAAATTTTGGAAAATGAAAAAATGTAAAATCGGCAATATTTTGAAAATTGAAAAAATGTAAAAATCGGCAAAATTTTGAAAATTGAAAAAATTGTAGGGTTGTTGATAATATATCAAAATATCAATATATCGATATTTTTTTATAAAAATAAATATTTATCGAATATCGCGATTTTTTTTTTTATATATTTTTGATATTTGCTAATTGGTCACTTTGATTTGACCTAACTTCCTGTAAAGATGAGCGCGGCAAAACGTTTTTTTTCGGAAGTTAAAAATCATTCTGCAACCTGCAACATTTGCAGTAAAATTGTCAAAACGAGCGGCAACTCGTCGAAGATACTATCTCACCTTAAAAACAGGCATCGGCATGTGTGTATTTCGCCGAAATTGTGCCAAGGGTTCACAATTTCGGGAAATACACATGCGTGTGTCTGATGTTTTTTGGGAATTCGTGTATTCCGTGTAAGAGATTTAATAGGCGAAATAAAATCAGGATTATATATGTTTTATGCAGATGCATATGTTGATATACACAAAAAGATATAATTATGTATTTATTATACATATATATAATTTTGGAGTTAAATTTTGGTTAATGAAAAACAAATAAATATATAAAAATTAAATATCAATCGATATTTTTGGGTGATAAATATTTTTATCAATTTGATATATTTTTGAAAAACGATATATCACTGATACGATATTTTTTAAATATCATGCAACCCTAAAAAATTGTAAAAATCGGGAAATTTTGGAAATTGAAAATATGTAAAAATCGGCCAAAATTCGAAAATTAAAAAAAATGTAAAAATCGGCAAAATTTTGGAAATTGAAAAAATGTAAGAGTCGGCAAAATTTGGAAATTGAAAAAATTAAAAAATCGGCAAAATTTGGAAATTGAAAAAATTTAAAAATCGGAAAAATTTCGGAAATTGGAAAAATGTAAGAGTCGGCCAAATTTTGGAAATTGAAAAAATGTAAGAGTCGGCCAAATTTTGGAAATTGAAAAAATGTAAAAATCGGCCAAATTTTGGAAATTGAAAAAATGTAAAAATCGACAAAATTTTTGAAATTGAAAAAATGTAAAAATCGGAAAAATTTTGGGAAATTAAAAAAATGTAAAAGTCGCCAAAATTTTGGAAATTGAAAAAATGTAAAAATAAGGTAAAATTCGGAAATTGAAATTAAAAGAAATGAAAAAATTGGCAAAGTTTGGGAAATTAAAAAAATGTAAAAATTGGCCAAAATTCGGAAATTGAAAAAATATAAAAAACGCAAATTAGAAATTGAAAAAAATTTAAAACTCGGCAAAATTTTGGAAGTTGAAAAATTATAAAAATCGGCGACATTTTGGAAATTGAGAAAATGTAAAAATCGGCCAAATTTCGGAAATTGAAAAAAAATTTAAAAATTGGAAAAATTTTAGAAATTGTAAAAATGTAAGAAACGGCAAAATTTTGGAAATTGAAAAAATGTATAAATCGGAAATATTTTGGAAATTGAAAAAATTTAAAAATCGGCAAAGTTTGGAAATTGAAAAAATTTAAAAATCGGCCAAATTTTGGAAAATGTAAAAATGTAAAATCGGCAATATTTTGAAAATTGAAAAAATGTAAAAATCGGCAAAATTTTGAAAATTGAAAAAATTGTAAAAATCGGGAAATTTTGGAAATTGAAAATATGTAAAAATCGGCCAAAATTCGGAAATTAAAAAATGTAAAAATCGGAAAAAATTTTGGAAATTGAAAAAATGTAAGAGTCGGCAAAATTTGGAAATTGAAAAAATTAAAAAATCGGCAAAATTTGGAAATTGAAAAAATTTAAAAATCGACAAAATTTTGGAAATTGAAAAAATGTAAAAATCGGCAAAATTTTGGGAAATTAAAAAAATGTAAAAGTCGCCAAAATTTTGGAAATTGAAAAAATGTAAAAATAAGATAAAATTCGGAAATTGAAATTAAAAGAAATGAAAAAATTGGCAAAGTTTGGGAAATTAAAAATGTAAAATTGGCCAAAATTCGGAAATGAAAAATATAAAAACGCAAATTAGAAATTGAAAAAAATTTAAAACTCGGCAAAATTTTGGAAGTTGAAAAATTATAAAAATCGGCGACATTTTGGAAATTGAGAAAATGTAAAAATCGGCCAAATTTCGGAAATTGAAAAAAAATGTACAAATCGGAAAAATTTTAGAAATTGTAAAAATGTAAGAACCGGCAAAATTTTGGAAATTGAAAAAATGTATAAATCGGAAATATTTTGGAAATTGAAAAAATTTTAAAATCGGCAAAGTTTGGAAATTGAAAAAATTTAAAAATCGGCAAAATTTTGGAAAATGAAAAAATGTAAAATCGGCAATATTTTGAAAATTGAAAAAATGTAAAAATCAGCCAAATTTCGGAAATTGAAACAAATTTAAAAACCGGCAAAATTTAGGAAATTGAAATAATTTAAAAATCGGTCAAAATTTGGAAATTGAAAAAATTTAAAAATCGGCAAAATTTTGGAAATTAAAAAAATGTAAAAATTGGCAAAATTGTAGAAATTGAAAAAATGTATAAATCGGCAATATTTTGAAAATTGAAAAAAATTAAAAGTCGGCAAAATTTTGGAAATTGAAAAAAATGTGGAAATCGGCCAAAATTCGGAAATTGAAAAAAATTTAAAAATCGGCCAAATTTTGGAAATTGAAAAAATGTTAAAGTCGTCAATATTTTGGAAATTGAAAAAATTTAAAAATCGGCAAAATTTTGAAAATTGTAAAAATCGGCAAAATTTTGAAAATTGAAAATATGTAAAAATCGGCCAAAATTCGGAAATTAAAAAAATGTAAAAATCGCCAAAATTTTGGAAATTGAAAAAATGTAAGAGTCGGCAAAATTTGGAAATTGAAATTCGCCAAAATTTTGGAAATTGAAAAAATGTAAAAATAAGATAAAATTCGGAAATTGAAATTAAAAGAAATGAAAAAATTGGCAAAGTTTGGGAAATTAAAAAAATGTAAAAATTGGCCAAAATTCGGAAATTGAAATAAATATAAAAAACGCAAATTAGAAATTGAAAAAAATTTAAAACTCGGCAAAATTTTGGAAGTTGAAAAATTATAAAAATCGGCGACATTTTTATACCCGCTACCCATAGGGTAGAAGGGTATTATAACTTTGTGCCGGCAGGAAATGTATGTAACAGGTAGAAGGAGGCATCTCCGACCCTATAAAGTATATATATTCTTGATCAGCGTCAACAGCCGAGACGATATAGCCATGTCCGTCTGTCCGTCTGTCCGTCTGTCCGTCTGTGTGTCTGTGTGTCTGTCCGTCTGTCCATATGAAACACTGGATCTCAGAGACTATAAGAGATAGAGCTATTATTTTTTTTCGACAGCATTTTTATGTTTGCACGCAGATCAGGTTTGTTTCAAATTTTTGCCACGCCCACTTCCGCCCCCGCAAATCAAAAAAATCGAATAACAAGCGTAGTTACGAATTTTGGAACATACTATAACTACTATAGTATTTATAATTCCTGAAAATTTGGTTGCGATCAGATAAAAATTGTGGAAGTTATTAAAGAAATACTTTTGTATGGGCAAAAACGCCTACTTACTAGGGGTCTGAGTTGCTTTGGCCGACAATATGGCACATTGTGCCGTCTATGGTATATTTTGAATGGTGTACTATATCGATATACCAAATATACCATTTGGTATATTTTTAGTATTTTTGCAGTATATTCGGTATATTTTGAAAATGATACCGCAATATTTTGCCTATATTAAAACTGGGTAGCGGGTATCTCACAGTCGAGCACACTCGACTGTAGCTTTCTTACTTGTGGAAATTGAGAAAATGTAAAAATCGGCCAAATTTCGGAAATTGAAAAAAAATTCAAAAATCAAAAAAATTTTAGAAATTGTAAAAATGTAAAAACCGGCAAAATTTTGGAAATTGAAAAAATGTAAAAATCGAGCAAATTTAGGAAATTGAAACAAATTTAAAAACCGGCAAAATTTTGGAAATTAAATAAATTTAAAAATCGGCCAAGATTCGGAAATTGAAACAATGTAAAAATCGGCTAATTTTTGGAAATTGAAAAAATTGTAAAAAATCGGCAAAATTTTAAAATTGAAAAAATGTTAAAGTCGTCAAAATTTTGGAAATTGAAAAAATGTAAAAATCGAGCAAATTTAGGAAATTGAAACAAATTTAAAAACCGGCAAAATTTTGGAAATTGAAATAATTTAAAAATCGGCCAAAATTCGGAAATTGAAAAAAATGTGAAAATCGGCAAAATTTTGGAAATCAAAAAAATGTAAAAATCGGCAAAAATTTTAGAAATTGCAAAAATGTATAAATCGGAAATATTTTGGAAATTGAAAAAATTTAAAAATCGGCAAAATTTTGGAAATTGAAAAAATTAAAAAATCGGCAAAATTTTGGAAAATGAAAAAATGTAAAATCGACAATATTTTGAAAATTGAAAAAATGTTAAAGTCGTCAAAATTTTGGAAATTGAAAAAATGTAAAAATCGGCCAAATTTCGGAAATTGAAACAAATTTAAAAACCGGCAAAATTTAGGAAATTGAAATAATTTAAAAATCGGCCAATATTCGGAAATTGAAAAAATGTAAAAATCGGCAATATTTTGGAAATTGAAAAAATGTGAAAATCGGCCAAATTTTGAAAATTGAAAAAATGTAAAAATCGGCAATATTTTGGAAATTGAAAAAATTTAAGAGTCTGTAAAATTTCGGAAATTGAAAAATTTTAAGAATCGGCCAAAATTCGGAAATTGAAAAAATTTAAAAATCAGCAAAATTTTGGAAATTAAAAAAATGTAAAAATCGGCAAAAATTTGGAAATTAAAAAAATGTAAAAATCGGCAAAATTTTAGAAATTGAAAAAATGTATAAATCGGCAATATTTTGGAAATTGAAAAAAATTAAAAGTCGGCCAAATTTTAGAAATTGAAAAAAATGTAAAAATCGGCAAAATTTTGGAAATTGAAAAAATGTAAAAATCGGCCAAATTTCGGAAATTGAAACAAATTTAAAAACCGGCAAAATTTAGGAAATTTAAATAATTTAAAAATCGGTCAATATTTAGAAATTGAAAAAATGTAAAAATCGGCAAAATTGTAGTAATTGAAAAAATGTATAAATCGGCAATATTTTGAAAATTGAAAAAAATAAAAAGTCGGCAAAACTTTGGAAATTGAAAAAATTTAAAAATCGGCAAAATTTTGGAAATTGAAAAAATTAAAAAATCGGCAAAATTTTGGAAAATGAAAAAATGTAAAATCGGCAATATTTTGAAAATTGAAAAAATGTTAAAGTCGTCAAAATTTTGGAAATTGAAAAAATGTAAAAATCGGCCAAATTTCGGAAATTGAAACAAACTTAAAAACCGGCAAAATTTAGAAAATTGAAATAATTTAAAAATCGGCCAATATTCGGAAATTGAAAAAATGTAAAAATCGGCAATATTTTGGAAATTGAAAAAATTTAAAAGTCGGCAAAATTTTGGAAATTGAAAAAATGTGAAAATCGGCCAAATTTTGAAAATTGAAAAAATGTAAAAATCGGCAATATTTTGGAAATTGAAAAAATTTAAGAGTGTGTATACTTTCGGAAATTGAAAAATTTTAAAAATCGGCCAAAATTCGGAAATTGAAAAAATTAAAAAATCAGCAAAATTTTGGAAATTAAAAAAATGTAAAAATCGGCAAAATTTTGGAAATTAAAAAAATGTAAAAATCGGCAAAATTTTAGAAATTGAAAAAATGTATAAATCGGCAATATTTTGGAAATTGAAAAAAATTAAAAGTCGGCCAAATTTTAGAAATTGAAAAAAATGTAAAAATCGGTCAAATTTTGGAAATTGAAAAAATGTAAAAATCGGCCAAATTTCGGAAATTGAAATAAATTTAAAAACCGGCAAAATTTAGGAAATTTAAATAATTTAAAAATCGGTCAATATTTAGAAATTGAAAAAATGTAAAAATCGGCAAAATTGTAGAAATTGAAAAAATGTATAAATCGGCAATATTTTGAAAATTGAAAAAAATTAAAAGTCGGCAAAACTTTGGAAATTGAAAAAAATGTGAAAATCGGCCAAAATTCGGAAATTGAAAAAAATTTAAAAATCGGCCAAATTTTGGAAATTGAAAAAATTTTAAAAATCGGCAATATTTTGGAAATTGAAAAAATTTAAAAATCGGCAAAATTTTGAAAATTGAAAAAATTGTAAAAATCGGCAAAATTTTGGAAATTGAAAATATGTAAAATCGGCCAAAATTCGGAAATTAAAAAAAATGTAAAAATCGGCAAAATTTTGGAAATTGAAAAAATGTAAGAGTCGGCAAAATTTTGGAAATTGAAAAAATTTAAGAGTCTGTAAAATTTCGGAAATTGAAAAATTTTAGAATCGGCCAAATTTCGGAAATTGAAAACATGTAAAAATCAGCAAAATTTTGGAAATTAAAAAAATGTAAAAATCGGCAAAATTTTGGAAATTAAAAAAATGTAAAAATCGGCAAAATTTTAGAAATTGAAAAATGTATAAATCGGCAATATTTTAGAAATTGAAAAAAATTAAAAGTCGGCCAAATTTTAGAAATTGAAAAAATGTAAAAATCGGCCAAATTTTGGAAATTGAAAAAATGTAAAAATCGACCAAATTTCGGAAAATGAAACAAATTTAAAAACCGGCAAAATTTAGGAAATTTAAATAATTTAAAATCGGTCAATATTTAGAAATTGAAAAAATGTAAAAATCGGCAAAATTGTAGAAATTGAAAAAATGTATAAATCGGCAATATTTTGAAAATTGAAAAAAAATTAAAAGTCGGCAAAACTTTGGAAATTGAAAAAAATGTGAAAATCGGCCAAAATTCGGAAATTGAAAAAAATTTAAAAATCGGCCAAATTTTGGAAATTGAAAAAATTTTAAAAATCGGCAATATTTTGGAAATTGAAAAAATTTAAAAATCGGCAAAATTTTGAAAATTGAAAAAATTGTAAAATCGGCAAAATTTTGGAAATTGAAAATATGTAAAATCGGCAAAATTCGGAAATTAAAAAAAATGTAAAAATCGGCAAAATTTTGGAAATTGAAAAAATGTAAGAGTCGGCAAAATTTTGGAAATTGAAAAAATTTAAGAGTCTGTAAAATTTCGGAAATTGAAAAATTTTAAGAATCGGCCAAATTTCGGAAATTGAAAACATGTAAAAATCAGCAAAATTTTGGAAATTAAAAAAATGTAAAAATCGGCAAAATTTTGGAAATTAAAAAAATGTAAAAATCGGCAAAATTTTAGAAATTGAAAAATGTATAAATCGGCAATATTTTAGAAATTGAAAAAAATTAAAAGTCGGCCAAATTTTAGAAATTGAAAAAAATGTAAAAATCGGCCAAATTTTGGAAATTGAAAAAATGTAAAAATCGGCCAAATTTCGGAAAATGAAACAAATTTAAAAACCGGCAAAATTTAGGAAATTTAAATAATTTAAAAATCGGTCAATATTTAGAAATTGAAAAAATGTAAAAATCGGCAAAATTGTAGAAATTGAAAAAATGTATAAATCGGCAATATTTTGAAAATTGAAAAAAAATTAAAAGTCGGCAAAACTTTGGAAATTGAAAAAAATGTGAAAATCGGCCAAAATTCGGAAGTGAAAAAAATTTAAAAATCGGCCAAATTTTGGAAATTGAAAAAATTTTAAAAATCGGCAATATTTTGGAAATTGAAAAAATTTAAAAATCGGCAAAATTTTGAAAATTGAAAAAATTGTAAAAATCGGCAAAATTTTGGAAATTGAAAATATGTAAAATCGGCCAAAATTCGGAAATTAAAAAAAATGTAAAAATCGGCAAAATTTTGGAAATTGAAAAAATGTAAGAGTCGGCAAAATTTGGAAATTGAAAAAATTTAAAAATCGGCAAAATTTGGAAATTGAAAAAATTTAAAAATCGAAAAAATTTCGGAAATTGAAAAAATGTAAGAGTCGGCCAAATTTTGGAAATTGAAAAAATGTAAGAGTCGGCCAAATTTTGGAAATTGAAAAAATGTAAAAGTCGGCAAAATTTTGTGAAATTAAAAAAATGTAAAAATTGGCAAATTTTTGGAAACTAGAAAAAAATTTAAAAATCGGCAAAATTTTCGAAATTAAAAAAATGTAAAAATCGGCAAATTTTTGGAAATTGAAAAAATTGTAAAAATCGACCAAAATTCGAAAATTGAAAACAATTTAAAAATCGGCAAAATGTTGGAAAATGAAAAAAGTTGTAAAAATCGGCAAAATTTTGGAATTTGAAAAAATGTAAAAATCGGCAAAATTTTGGAAATTCACAAAATGTAAAAATCGGCAAATTTTGGAAATTGAAAAAAATTTAAAAATCGGCAAAATTTGGAAATTGAAAAAATTTAAAAATCGGCAAAATTTGAAAATTTAAAAAATTTAAAAATCGGCAAAATTTGGAAATTGAAAAATTGTAAAAATCGGCCAAATTTTGTAAATTGAAAAAATGTAAAAATCGGCAATATTATGGAAATTGAAAAAATTTAAGAGTCTGTAAAATTTCGAAAATTGAAAAAATTTAAGAATCGGCCAAAATTCGGAAATTGAAAAAAATGTGAAAATCGGCAAAATTTTGGAAATTAAAAAATGTAAAAATCGGCAAAATTTTGGGAAATTAAAAAAATGTAAAAGTCGCCAAAATTTTGGAAATTGAAAAAATGTAAAAATAAGATAAAATTCGGAAATTGAAATTAAAAGAAATGAAAAAATTGGCAAAGTTTGGGAAATTAAAAAAATGTAAAAATTGGCCAAAATTCGGAAATTGAAAAAAATATAAAAACGCAAATTAGAAATTGAAAAAAATTTAAAACTCGGCAAAATTTTGGAAGTTGAAAAATTATAAAAATCGGCAACATTTTGGAAATTGAGAAAATGTGAAAATCTGCCAAATTTCGGAAATTGAAAAAAATTTAAAAATCGGAAAAATTTTAGAAATTGTAAAAATGTAAAAACCGGCAATATTTTGGAAATTGAAAAAATGTAAAAGTCGGCCAAGATTCGGAAATTGAAAAAATGTAAAAATCGGCAAATTTTTGGAAATTGAAAAAATGTTAAAGTCGTCAAAATCTTGGACATTAAAAAAATGTAAAAATCGGCCAAATTTCGGAAATTGAAACAAATTTAAAAACCGGCAAAATTTTGGAAATTAAAATAATTTAAAAATCGGCCAAAATTCGGAAATTGAAAAAAATGTGAAAATCGGCAAAATTTTGGAAATTAAAAAATGTAAAAATCGGCAAAATTTTAGAAATTGAAAAAATGTATAAATCGGAAATATTTTGGAATTTGAAAAAATTTAAAAATCGGCAAAGTTTGGAAATTGAAAAATTTAAAATCGGCAAAATTTTGGAAAATGAAAAAATGTAAAATCGGCAATATTTTGAGAATTGAAAAAATGTAAAAATCGGCCAAATTTCGGAAATTGAAACAAATTTAAAAACCGGCAAATTTTAGGAAATTGAAATAATTTAAAAATCGGTCAATATTTGGAAATTGAAAAAATGTAAAAATCGGCAAAATTTTGGAAATTGAAAAAATGTAAAAATCGGCAAAATTGTAGAAATTGAAAAAATGTATAAATCGGCAATATTTTGAAAATTTAAAAAATTTAAAAATCGGCAAAATTTTGAAAATTGAAAAAATTGTAAAAATCGGCAAAATTTTGGAAATTGAAAATATGTAAAAATCGGCCAAAATTCGGAAATTAAAAAAAATGTAAAAATCGGCAACATTTTGAAAATTGAAAAAATGTAAGAGTCGGCAAAATTTGGAAATTGAAAAATATTTAAAAATCGGCAAAATTTGGAAATTGAAAAAATTTAAAAACCGGCAAAATTTAGGAAATTGAAATAATTTAAAAATCGGTCAATATTTGGAAATTGAAAAAATGTAAAAATCGGCAAAATTTTGGAAATTGAAAAAAAATTGAAAATCGGCCAAAATTCGGAAATTGAAAAAAATTTAAAAATCGGCCAAATTTTGGAAATTGAAAAAATGTGAAAGTCGTTAATATTTTGAAAATGTAAAAAATTTAAAAATCGGCAAAATTTTAAAAATTGAAAAAATTTTAAAAATCGGCAAAATTTTGGAAATTTAAAATATGTAAAAATCGGCCAAAATTCGTAAATTAAAAAAAATGTAAAAATCGGCAAAATTTTGGAAATTGAAAAAATGTAAGAGTCGGCAAAATTTGGAAATTTAAAAAATTTAAAAATCGGCAAAATTTGGAAATTGAAAAAATTTAAAAATCGACAAAATTTCGGAAATTGAAAAAATGTAAGAGTCGGCCAAATTTTGGAAATTGAAAAAATGTAAGAGTCGGCCAAATTTTGGAAATTGAAAAAATTTAAAAATCGGCAAAATTTTGGAAATTGAAAAAATGTAAAAATCGACAAAATTTTGGAAATTGAAAAAATGTAAAAATCGGCAAAATTTTGGGAAATTAAAAAAATGTAAAAGTTGCAAAAATTTTGGAAATTGAAAAAATGTAAAAATAAGATAAAATTCGGAAATTGAAATTAAAAGAAATGAAAAAATTGGCAAAAGTTTGGGAAATTAAAAATGTAAAATTGGCCAAAATTCGGAAATTGAAAAAAATATAAAAAACGCAAATTAGAAATTGAAAAAAATTTAAAACTCGGCAAAATTTTGGAAATTGAAAAAATGTATAAATCGGAAATATTTTGGAAATTGGAAAAATTTAAAAATCGGCAATGTTTGGAAATTGAAAAAATTTAAAAATCGGCAAAATTTTGGAAAATGAAAAAATGTAAAATCGGCAATATTTTGAAAATTGAAAAAATGTAAAAATCGGCCAAATTTCGGAAATTGAAACAAATTTAAAAACCGGCAAAATTTAGGAAATTGAAATAAATTAAAAATCGGTCAATATTTGGAAATTGAAAAATTATAAAAATCGGCAACATTTTGGAAATTGAGAAAATGTGAAAATCTGCCAAATTTCGGAAATTGAAAAAAATTTAAAAATCGGAAAAATTTTAGAAATTGTAAAAATGTAAAAACCGGCAATATTTTGGAAATTGAAAAAATGTAAAAGTCGGCCAAGATTCGGAAATTGAAAAAAATGTAAAAATCGGCAAATTTTTGGAAATTGAAAAAATGTTAAAGTCGTCAAAATCTTGGACATTAAAAAAATGTAAAAATCGGCCAAATTTCGGAAATTGAAACAAATTTAAAAACCGGCAAAATTTTGGAAATTAAAATAATTTAAAAATCGGCCAAAATTCGGAAATTGAAAAAAATGTGAAAATCGGCAAAATTTTGAAAATTAAAAAATGTAAAAATCGGCAAAATTTTAGAAATTGAAAAAATGTATAAATCGGAAATATTTTGGAATTTGAAAAAATTTAAAAATCGGCAAAGTTTGGAAATTGAAAAAATTTAAAAATCGGCAAAATTTTGGAAAATGAAAAAATGTAAAATCGGCAATATTTTGAGAATTGAAAAAATGTAAAAATCGGCCAAATTTCGGAAATTGAAACAAATTTAAAAACCGGCAAATTTTAGGAAATTGAAATAATTTAAAAATCGGTCAATATTTGGAAATTGAAAAAATGTAAAAATCGGCAAAATTTTGGAAATTGAAAAAATGTAAAAATCGGCAAAATTGTATAAATTGAAAAAATGTATAAATCGGCAATATTTTGAAAATTTAAAAAATTTAAAAATCGGCAAAATTTTGAAAATTGAAAAAATTGTAAAAATCGGCAAAATTTTGGAAATTGAAAATATGTAAAATCGGCCAAAATTCGGAAATTAAAAAAAATGTAAAAATCGGAAACATTTTGAAAATTGAAAAAATGTAAGAGTCTGCAAAATTTGGAAATTGAAAAATATTTAAAAATCGGCAAAATTTGGAAATTGAAAAAATTTAAAAACCGGCAAAATTTAGGAAATTGAAATAATTTAAAAATCGGTCAATATTTGGAAATTGAAAAAATGTAAAAATCGGCAAAATTTTGGAAATTGAAAAAAAATTGAAAATCGGTCAAAATTCGGAAATTGAAAAAAATTTAAAAATCGGCCAAATTTTGGAAATTGAAAAAATGTGAAAATCGTTAATATTTTGAAAATGTAAAAATTTAAAATCGGCAAAATTTTAAAAATTGAAAAATTTTTAAAATCGGCAAAATTTTGGAAATTTAAAATATGTAAAATCGGCAAAATTTGTAAATTAAAAAAATGTAAAAATCGGCAAAATTTTGGAAATTGAAAAAATGTAAGAGTCGGCAAAATTTTGGAAATTGAAAAAATGTAAGAGTCGGCCAAATTTTGGAAATTGAAAAAATTTAAAAATCGGCAAAATTTTGGAAATTGAAAAAATGTAAAAATCGACAAAATTTTGGAAATTGAAAAAATGTAAAAATCGGCAAAATTTTGGGAAATTAAAAAAATGTAAAAGTTGCAAAAATTTTGGAAATTGAAAAAATGTAAAAATAAGATAAAATTCGGAAATTGAAATTAAAAGAAATGAAAAAATTGGCAAAGTTTGGGAAATTAAAAAAATGTAAAAATTGGCCAAAATTCGGAAATTGAAAAAATATAAAAACGCAAATTAGAAATTGAAAAAAATTTAAAACTCGGCAAAATTTTGGAAATTGAAAAAATGTATAAATCGGAAATATTTTGGAAATTGGAAAAATTTAAAAATCGGCAATGTTTGGAAATTGAAAAAATTTAAAAATCGGCAAAATTTTGGAAAATGAAAAAATGTAAGAGTCGGCCAAATTTTGGAAATTGAAAAAATGTAAGAGTCGGCCAAATTTTGGAAATTGAAAAAATTTAAAAATCGGCAAAATTTTGGAAATTGAAAAAATTGTAAAAATCGACAAAATTTTGGAAATTGAAAAAATGTAAAAATCGGCAAAATTTTGGGAAATTAAAAAAATGTAAAAGTTGCAAAAATTTTGGAAATTGAAAAAATTTAAAAATAAGATAAAATTCGGAAATTGAAATTGAAAGAAATGAAAAAATTGGCAAAGTTTGGGAAATTAAAAAAATGTAAAAATTGGCCAAAATTCGGAAATTGAAAAAAATATAAAAAACGCAAATTAGAAATTGAAAAAAATTTAAAACTCGGCAAAATTTTGGAAATTGAAAAAATGTATAAATCGGAAATATTTTGGAAATTGGAAAAATTTAAAATCGGCAATGTTTGGAAATTGAAAAAATTTAAAAATCGGCAAAATTTTGGAAAATGAAAAAATGTAAAATCGGCAATATTTTGAAAATTGAAAAAATGTAAAAATCGGCCAAATTTCGGAAATTGAAACAAATTTAAAAACCGGCAAAATTTAGGAAATTGAAATAAATTAAAAATCGGTCAATATTTGGAAATTGAAAAAATGTAAAAATCGGCAAAATTTTGGAAATTGAAAATATGTAAAATCGGCAAAATTCGGAAATTAAAAAATGTAAAATCGCCAAAATTTTGGAAATTGAAAAAATGTAAGAGTCGGCAAAATTTGGAAATTGAAAGTCGCCAAAATTTTGGAAATTGAAAAAATGTAAAAATAAGATAAAATTCGGAAATTGAAATTAAAAGAAATGAAAAAATTGGCAAAGTTTGGGAAATTAAAAAAATGTAAAAATTGGCCAAAATTCGGAAATTGAAATAAAAATAAAAAACGCACATTATAAATTGAAAAAAATTTAAAACTCGGCAAAATTT
Source organism: Drosophila sulfurigaster albostrigata (assembly GCF_023558435.1). Classification (NCBI taxonomy): domain Eukaryota; kingdom Metazoa; phylum Arthropoda; class Insecta; order Diptera; family Drosophilidae; genus Drosophila; species Drosophila sulfurigaster. The sequence continues at coordinate 37,811 of NC_084883.1, forward strand.
TGGAAGTTGAAAAATTATAAAAATCGGCGACAATTTGGAAATTGAGAAAATGTAAAAATCGGCCAAATTTCGGAAATTGAAAACAAATTTAAAAATCGGCCAAATTTTGGAAATTGAAAAAATGTTAAAGTCGTCAATATTTTGGAAATTTAAAAAATTTAAAAATCGGCAAAATTTTGAAAATTGAAAAAATTGTAAAAATCGGCCAAATTTTGGAAATTGAAAATATGTAAAAATCGGCCAAAATTCGGAAATTAAAAAAAATGTAAAAATCGCCAAAATTTTGGAAATTGAAAAAATGTAAGAGTCGGCAAAATTTGGAAATTGAAAGTCGCCAAAATTTTGGAAATTGAAAAAATGTAAAAATAAGATAAAATTCGGAAATTGAAATTAAAAGAAATGAAAAAATTGGCAAAGTTTGGGAAATTAAAAAAATGTAAAAATTGGCCAAAATTCATAAATTGAAATAAATATAAAAAACGCAAATTATAAATTGAAAAAAATTTAAAACTCGGCAAAATTTTGGAAGTTGAAAAATTATAAAAATCGGCAACATTTTGAAAATTGAAAAAATGTAAAAATCGGCCAAATTTCGGAAATTGAAAAAAAATTTAAAAATCGGAAAAATTTTAGAAATAAAAAAAATTTTAAAAATCGACAATATTTTGGAAATTGAAAAAATTAAAAATCGGCAAAATTTTGGAAAATGAAAAAATTGTAAAATCGGCAATATTTTGAAAATTGAAAAAAGGAAAAAATCGGCCAAATTTCGGAAATTGAAACAAATTTAAAAACCGGCAAAATTTAGGAAATTGAAATAAATTAAAAATCGGTCAATATTTGGAAATTGAAAAAATGTAAAAATCGGCAAAATTTTGGAAATTGAAAAAATGTAAAAGCCGGCCAAGATTCGGAAATTGAAAAAATGTAAAAATCGGCAAATTTTTGGAAATTGAAAAAATTTAAAAATCGGCAAAATTTTGAAAATTGAAAAAATGTTAAAGTCGTCAAAATTTTGAAAATTGAAAAAAATGTAAAAATCGAGCAAATTTCGGAAATTGAAACAAATTTAAAAACCGGCAAAATTTTGGAAATTGAAATAATTTAAAAATCGGCCAAAATGTGAAAAAAAAATGTGAAAATCGGCAAAATTTTGGAAATTCAAAAATGTAAAATCGGCAAAAATTTTAGAAATTGAAAAAATGTATAAATCGGAAATATTTTGGAAATTGAAAAAATTTAAAAATCGGCAAAATTTTGAAAATTGAAAAAATTTAAAAATCGGCAAAATTTTGGAAAATGAAAAAATGTAAAATCGGCAAAATTGTAGAAATTGAAAAAATGTATAAATCGGCAATATTTTGGAAATTGAAAAAAATTTTAAAATCGGCAATACTTTGGAAATTGAAAAAATTTAAAAATCGGCAAAATTTTAAAAATTGAAAAAATTGTAAAAATCGGCAAAATTTTGGAAATTGAAAAAAATGTAAAAGTCGGCAAAATTTTGGAAATTGAAAAAATGTAAAAGTCGGCAAAATTTTGGAAATTGAAAAAATGTAAAAATCGGCCAAAATTCGGAAATTGAAAAAAATGTAAAAATCGGCAAAATTTTGGAAATTGAAAAAATGTAAGAGACGGCAAAATTTGGAAATTGAAAAATTTAAAAATCGGCAAAATTTGGAAATTGAAAAAATTTAAAAATTGGAAAAATTTCGGAAATTGAAAAAATGTAAGAGTCGGCCAAATTTTGGAAATTGAAAAAATGTAAAAATCGGCCAAAATTTTGAAAATTGAAAAAATGTAAAAATCGGCAAAATTTTGGAAATTAAAAAATGTAAAATTGGCAAAATTTTGGAAACTAGAAAAAAATTTAAAAAACGGAAAAATTTTCGAAATTAAAAAAATGTAAAAATCGGAAAATTTTTTGTTGAACCGAGTTGGTTCGGCAAGAAAGTCTTGGCTGAAGCGTAAAATAAAACACGTCGTTCTGTTTTAAGTATTTATTCGCAACTGTGTATATTAAATGTTAGTTAACATAATTATGTGCAGTGCAGATGTTAATGTTAATGCACTGCTAATTTTATTTATCGATATTCATATGCGTACATTGATATTTTTAACACTCTTCCTCAATGTAAGCATATTTACAAATATTACTTCAATTTTAACAAATTTATGAAATGCATATGTTTCTGCTTTGACAAATTCTTCGTTAATATGTCTGCGACCATATCATTCGTTGAAACATACTTCAAAACTATTTGTCCCTCACTTACTACTTCTCGCGCAAAATGATATCTTATATCAATATGTTTTGCCCTCGAGTGATGCACAGGATTCTTTGCCAGTTGTTGCGCACTTAAATTGTCAGTGTGAACTACTGTTGGGGTGTCCTCTACGCCGCAACCAATTTCGACTATAAGTCTGCGCATAACAATCGCCTCTTTGCATGCTGTTGATAACGCCATGTACTCAGCTTCTGTGCTGCTAAGCGCTACGCTCCGTTGCTTCTCCGATTTCCAGGATATCGGACCACCTCCAGAAAATATACATATCCCGTATATGACTTCCGGTCACTCTGGTCGCCGCCCCAATCCGAATCGACATAGCCTTCAAACGCATTTCCACACTTGCTGTAGTGTAGCTGAAACTCCGACGTTGAAGCTAAATATCGCAACACATGCTTCACTCCTGTTAGATGCTCCACATGCGGATCCTTATTCCGCTGAGCCAATTTTGCAACTGAATGCAAAATATCAGGTCTGGTCGTAAGAGCTAACCACATTAACTCTCAATTGTTGACTGATATGACCTCAAATCAACTTGCTGACATTGGTCATTACCGCATGCCACTTGATGTCCCGCTTCTAACGGCGTCGCAGCCGCTCTGCAGTTCTCCATACCATGTCTTCGTAGTAGATCCTTGATGTACTGTGTATGACCCAAAGTTATCTCGCCGAGCTCGCCATCACGTTTGATTTCCATACCAAGAAAAAGCTCCAATGGGCCCTTATCAACACACTCAAATGCGTTAGATATGGCTGCCTTAATGTTGTTCAAATCCTCCTTTGACTTGCAGGCTATAAGAATATCATCGACATATACTAGTATTAGTGAAAGATTACCTCCTGTTTCTTGTTTGTACAAGCAGGGCTCATTGTCGCATGGAACGAAATTAAGTTTACGCAAAACTCCATCTAGCATCGAGTTCCATTCTCTTCCTGATTGCTTCAATCCATATAGCGCCTTCTTGAGCAATAAAACCTTTCCAGCCTGGTTGTCGTCTTCAAACCCTTGCGGTTGCTTCATATAGACCGTGTCTCTCAAATCGCTGTTCAAATATGCCGTGCATACATCCATTTGATGCAAATACAATTGCAACTCTGCTGCCAACGCTAAGACCAAACGCATACTCTCTAGTCTGCATACCGGTGAAAATGTTTCACTGTAGTTGACACCATATTGCTGCGAACATCCTTTCGCTACCAATCTTGCCTTAAATCGTTGAATCTGGCCGCACGCATCTCGCTTTAGACTAAAAACCCATTTGCAGCCAATTGCGCGCTGGTTCTTTGGCAATTCTGCAAGCTGCCATGTTTCATTTGTCATCAAAGCCTTGTGCTCCTTCTGCATTGCTTCGCGCCAATGCGCTGCGTGTTTACTGTTGATCGCCTCGTCGTACGATGACGGAATAGTTACCTCGTCTGTAACCATCGCTCCCAGTATATTGTAGATCTTCTTTGGGCGTCCAGGCTTGCCCGTTCTCATGATCTTTGGTCTGCCAGGACCAATTCGTACTGTCGGATTAGCTTCCACTATCTCCATGTCTTTTGCACTTTCAAAAGATTCATTGCTGCTACTTTCGTTTGTAGCTTCAAGTTCTGTGTCGCTTTCGTCGTGGTCATCACCCGATCCCAGCTGGTTATCATCTTCATCGTCTGAATTTGAAGATTGCCATTGACTTGCCGGTTGCATGTCAAGTACTACTTCGCTGTCACTTGCCTGCTGTAGGCCACTGAGCTCATCGAATACGACATCTCGTTTCTCGATCACCAGGTTTGACTCCGCATCATATAATCTATAGCCCTTCGCCTGCATAGAATATCCGACCATGCGATACTCTTTGCCCTTTGCTGCGAACTTGCTCTTATGATGCCCCTTGTCAAGTGCAACTGCAACGGAACCAAAACTTTTAAGTGACTTATACTTGGCACCTTACCAGTCCACGCTTCCATAGGCGTCATATTGGGCAACGCTCGTGTAGCCGCACGATTACGTAAATACACAGCCGTATTTACTGCTTCTGCCCATAATGTCTGACTTAGTCCTGACTGCACCAATAGACATCTTGCCATTTCCACCAACGTGCGATTTGCCCTTTCGGCAACTCCATTCTGTTGTGGGGTATATGGCACTGTCAGCTGCCGATCAATACCATTGCTCTTCAAATAGTTATTGAACTTGTTGTTAACATATTCCCGACCGTTGTCGCTCCGAATACATTTAAGCTTCTTTCCGGTTTGCCGTTCTACCAAATTCTTGAATTCCACGAACTTGTCAAAGACCTCGTCTTTGCCCTTCAGGAAATACACGAAGATACGCCGCGAGCAGTCATCAATAAACGTCAAGAAATATCTGGATCCTGCAAGAGACTTCGCTTCAAATGGTCCACATACGTCTGTATGAACTAGTTCCAGCAACAATTGTGCACGACTTTCACTGGCCTTTTGAAAAGGTTCCACATGAACTTTGCCCATCATGCACGTCTTGCATGAGGCAACTGATGGCATATCAATTTCTCCATCCCACGTACCAATCCTTTCTTTGACATCTCCAGCAAACTTGTGTAATCAACATGTCCGTATCTGTTGTGCCACAGTTTTGCATCAGCCTTAACGGCAGCGTAACATCTGTTAGGCTCGGACTCAACCGTATACAGGCTTCCAGTTCTGTTAACTTCCAGAATTATTTCACCACGTTGTGAAATCTTTGCATTTTCGGCCCGAAATGTACGACGCAATTATTTGCCACTGCTGTGCTCACGGATATAAAATTACTCGTCAGCTTTGGCACATACAATACATTCAGCAATGTTAATGTATACTTTTGCTTTTAGCAAAACTTCACCTTTGCCCTTGGCTTCCAAGGAACCTGCGTCTGCCAATCTAATCATTTCGCTATGTTCTGCGAACTTCGTGAACATCTGCCGATCGCAACACATGTGGCTCGTTGCGCCACTGTCCAAACACCAGTTTGATTTGGAAAAACTGCTTGCATCCAATGCATTTAACAAACTGCACTGCTTGTTTTCGTCTTTCGCTTTTGCGTCCTGCTTTACCGATCTCTTTTGACAATTCGCTTTAAAGTGCCCTTTTACGCCGCAATTGAAACAGACAACGTTTGTGTGCTTCTTCTTCTTGGCGTCTGTCTGGCGCCTTTGGTTGTGCGTCGCAGAAAAAGCGACCGCCGTGTTGCTTTGCGTCTCTACACTTTTTCTTCGTTCTCCTTCTTCCTTCAGCTTGATACACAGAATTTCAATAGAAGGCAGAATGTCGCGCGTCTCTATGGCGACTACAAAATTGTCAAACTCTTCTGGTAAACTTGAAAGCAATATAATGGCCTGTAGCTCATTATTTAACTGTATATCAACCGCAGCGAGTTGATCGACAATTTCACAAAACACATTTATGAAACTTGTCATGCTTTGACCCTCCGTCATGCGTAAGTTGAGCAACCTTTTGTAAAGCGCAACCTTACGTACAGGTCCACTGGCTGATGGATCTCTTTCAGCTTATTCCATGCTTCACGTGCCGCTATACAACTTTTGATAGCACTCAATTGTGATGTCTTCACACTCAACATGATCATGGCCAATGCTTTCTTATCCATTGCCGTCCTATTGGCGCCTTCGCTTGCGCCTTCTTGTGGATCCTCGGACACAACATCCCATAGCTCTGCATGTATCAGCACACTCTTCATTTGGATGCTCCAAGCATCATAATTGTTGTCCTCCAACTTTTCTATTTGATACATCGCACTCATTTTGCTATTTGCGTCACACCACAATTCCTTGCGAATGTCTTTATAATTTCACCACAGTTCGTAACCGCGCACTTCACTACCAAGCCGTGCCTGGGCCCATAACCTGTTGAACCGAGTTGGTTCGGCAAGAAAGTCTTGGCTGAAGCGTAAAATCAAACACGTCGTTCTGCTTTAAGTATTTATTCGCAACTGTGTATATTAAATGTTAGTTAACATAATTATGTGCAGTGCAGATGTTAATGTTAATGCACTGCTAATTTTATTTATCGATATTCATATGCGTACATTGATATTTTTAACATTTTGGAAATTGAAAAAATTTTAAAATCGACAAAATTTTGAAAATTGAAAACAATTTAAAAATCGGCAAAATTTTGGAAAATGAAAAAAGTTGTAAAATCGGAAAATTTTGAAAATTTAAAAAAATGTAAAAATCGGCAAAATTTGGAGAAATTGAAAAAAATGTAAAATCGGCAAAATTTTGAAAATTGAATAAAATTTAAAAATCGGCAAAATTTTGGAAATTCAAAAATTTAAAATCGGCAAAATTTGAAAATTTAATAAAATTTAAAAAGCGGTAAAATTTGTAAATTGTAAAAATGTAAAAACCGGCAATATTTTGGAAAATGAAAAAATGTAAAATCGGCAAAATTTTGGAAATTGAAAAAATTTAAAAATCGGGAAAATTTTGAAAATTGAAAAAATTTAAAAATCGGTCAAAATTCGGAAATTGAAAAATATGTGAAAATCGGCAAAATTTTGGAAATTGAAAAAATGTAAAAATCGGCAAAATTTTGGGAAATTAAAAAATGTAAAAGTCGGCAAAATTTTGGAAATTGAAAAAATGTAAAAATAAGGCAAAATTCGGAAATTGAAATTAAAAGAAATGAAAAAATTGGCAAAAGTTTGGGAAATTAAAAAATGTAAAATTGGCCAAAATTTTGGAAATTGAAAAAAATTCAAAAAACGCAAAATTTTAAATTGAAAAAATTTAAAATCGGCAAAATTTTGGAAGTTGAAAAAATGTATAAAATCGGCAACATTTTGAAAATTGAAAAAATGTAAAAATAAGGTAAAATTTCGGAAATTAAAAAAATTGAAAAAATCGGAAAAATTTTAGAAATATAAAAAATTTTAAAAATCGACAATATTTTGGAAATTGAAAAAATATAAAAATCGGCAAAATTTTGGAAAATGAAAAAATTGTAAAATCGACAATATTTTGAAAATTGAAAAAGGAAAAAATCGGCCAAATTTCGGAAATTGAAACAAATTTAAAACCGGCAAAATTTAGGAAATTGAAATAAATTAAAATCGGTCAATATTTGGAAATTGAAAAATGTAAAAATCGGCAAAATTTTGGAAATTGAAAAAATGTAAAAGTCGGCCAAGATTCGGAAATTGAAAAAATGTAAAAATCGGCAAATTTTTGGAAATTGAAAAAATTTAAAATCGGCAAAATTTTGAAAATTGAAAAAATGTTAAAGTCGTCAAAATTTTGGAAATTGAAAAAATGTAAAAATCGAGCAAATTTCGGAAATTGAAACAAATTTAAAAACCGGCAAAATTTTGGAAATTGAAATAATTTAAAAATCGGCCAAAATGTGAAAAAAAAAAATGTGAAAATCGGCAAAATTTTGGAAATTCAAAAAATGTAAAATCGGCAAAAATTTTAGAAATTGAAAAAAAATGTATAAATGTAAAATATTTTGGAAATTAAATTAAAAAAATAAAAAAATCGGCAAAATTTTGAAAATTGAAAAAATGTAAAAATCGGCAAAATTTTGGAAAATGAAAAAATGTAAAATCGGCAATATTTTGAAAATTGAAAAAATTTAAAAGTCGGCAAAATTTTGGAAATTGAAAAAAATGTCAAAATCGGCCAAATTTCGGAAATTGAAACAAATTTAAAATCGGCAAAATTTTGGAAATTGAAATAATTTAAAATCGGAAAATATTCGGATATTGAAAAAATGTAAAATCGGCAATATTTTGGAAATTGAAAAAATGTAAAAATCGGCAAAATTTTGGAAATTGAAAAAATGTGAAAATCGGCAAAATTTTAGAAATTGAAAAAATGTATAAATCGGCAATATTTTGGAAATTGAAAAATTTTAAAATCGGCAATATTTTGGAAATTGAAAAATTTAAAATCGGCAAAATTTTAAAAATTGAAAAAAATTGTAAAATCGGCAAAATTTTGGAAATTGAAAAAATGTAAAATCGGCCAAAATTCGGAAATTGAAAAAAAATGTAAAAATCGGCAAAATTTTGGAAATTGAAAAAATGTAAAAATCGGCAAAATTTGGAAATTGAATAAAATTTAAAAATCGGCAAAATTTGGAAATTGAAAAAATTTAAAATTGGAAAAATTTCGGAAATTGAAAAAATGTAAGAGTCGGCCAAATTTTGGAAATTGAAAAAATGTAAGAATCGGCCAAATTTTGGAAATTGAAAAAATGTAAAATCGGCAAAATTTTGGGAAATTAAAAAATGTAAAATTTGGCAAAATTTTGGAAACTAGAAAAAAATTTAAAAAACGGAAAAATTTTCGAAATTAAAAAAATGTAAAAATCGGAAAATTTTTGGAAATTGAAAAAATTTTAAAAATCGACCAAAATTCGAAAATTGAAAACAATTTAAAAATCGGCAAAATGTTGGAAAATGAAAAAAAGTTGTAAAAATCGGCAAAATTTTGGAATTTGAAAAAATGTAAAAATCGGCAAAATTTTAGAAATTAAAAAAATGTAAAAATCGGCAAGTTTTGAAAATTGAATAAAATTTAAAAATTGGCAAAATTTGGAAATTTAAAAAATTTAAAAATCGGCAAAATTTGAAAATTTAAAAAATTTTAAAATCGGCAAAATTTGGAAATTGAAAAATTGTAAAAATCGGCCAAATTTTGGAAATTGGAAAAATGTAAAAATCGGCAATATTATGGAAATTGAAAAAATTTAAGAGTCTGTAAAATTTCGAAAATTGAAAAAATTTAAGAATCGGCAAAAATTCGGAAATTGAAAAATATGTGAAAATCGGCAAAATTTTGGAAATTAAAAAATGTAAAAATCGGCAAAATTTTGGGAAATTAAAAAAATGTAAAAGTCGCCAAAATTTTGGAAATTGAAAAAATGTAAAAATAAGATAAAATTCGGAAATTGAAATTAAAAGAAATGAAAAAAAAAATTGGCAAAGTTTGGGAAATTAAAAAAATGTAAAAATTGGCCAAAATTCATAAATTGAAATAAATATAAAAAACGCAAATTATAAATTGAAAAAAATTTAAAACTTGGCAAAATTTTGGAAGTTGAAAAATTATAAAAATTGGCAACATTTTGAAAATTGAAAAAATGTAAAAATCGGCCAAATTTCGGAAATTGAAAAAAAATTTAAAAATCGGAAAAATTTTAGAAATAAAAAAAATTTTAAAAATCGACAATATTTTGGAAATTGAAAAAATTTAAAAATCGGCAAAATTTTGGAAAATGAAAAAATTGTAAAATCGGCAATATTTTGAAAATTGAAAAAAGGAAAAAATCGGCCAAATTTCGGAAATTGAAACAAATTTAAAAACCGGCAAAATTTAGGAAATTGAAATAAATTAAAAATCGGTCAATATTTGGAAATTGAAAAAATGTAAAAATCGGCAAAATTTTGGAAATTGAAAAAATGTAAAAGCCGGCCAAGATTCGGAAATTGAAAAAATGTAAAAATCGGCAAATTTTTGGAAATTGAAAAAATTTAAAAATCGGCAAAATTTTGAAAATTGAAAAAATGTTAAAGTCGTCAAAATTTTGAAAATTGAAAAAATGTAAAAATCGAGCAAATTTCGGAAATTGAAACAAATTTAAAAACCGGCAAAATTTTGGAAATTGAAATAATTTAAAAATCGGCCAAAATGTGAGAAAAAAAATGTGAAAATCGGCAAAATTTTGGAAATTCAAAAAATGTAAAAATCGGCAAAAATTTTAGAAATTGAAAAAATGTATAAATCGGAAATATTTTGGAAATTGAAAAAATTTAAAAATCGGCAAAATTTTGAAAATTGAAAAAATTTAAAAATCGACAATATTTTGGAAATTGAAAAAATTTAAAAATCGGCAAAATTTTGGAAAATGAAAAAATTGTAAAATCGGCAATATTTTGAAAATTGAAAAAAGGAAAAAATCGGCCAAATTTCGGAAATTGAAACAAATTTAAAAACCGGCAAAATTTAGGAAATTGAAATAAATTAAAAATCGGTCAAAATTTTGGAAATTGAAAAAATGTAAAAATCGGCCAAATTTCGGAAATTGAAACAAATTTAAAAACCGGCAAAATTTTGGAAATTGAAATAATTTAAAAATCGGCCAATATTCGGATATTGAAAAAATGTAAAAATCGGCAATATTTTGGAAATTGAAAAATTGTAAAAATCGGCAAAATTTTGGAAATTAAAAAAATGTGAAAATCGGCAAAATTTGTGAAATTGAAAAAATGTATAAATCGGCAATATTTTGGAAATTGAAAAAAATTTTAAAATCGGCAATACTTTGGAAATTGAAAAAATTTAAAAATCGGCAAAATTTTAAAAATTGAAAAAATTGTAAAAATCGGCAAAATTTTGGAAATTGAAAATATGTAAAATCGGCCAAAATTCGGAAATTAAAAAATGTAAAATCGGCAAAATTTTGGAAATTGAAAAAAATGTAAAAGTCGGCAAAATTTGGAAATTGAAAAATTTAAAAATCGGCAAAATTTGGAAATTGAAAAAATTTAAAAATTGGAAAAATTTCGGAAATTGAAAAAATGTAAGAGTCGGCAAAATTTTGGAAATTGAAAAAATGTAAAAGTCGGCCAAATTTTGGAAATTGAAAAAATGTAAAAATCGGCAAAATTTTGGGAAATAAAAAAATGTAAAATTTGGCAAAATTTTGGAAACTAGAAAAAAATTTAAAAAACGGAAAAATTTTCGAAATTAAAAAAATGTAAAAATCGGAAAATTTTTGGAAATTGAAAAAATTTTAAAAATCGACCAAAATTCGAAAATTGAAAACAATTTAAAAATCGGCAAAATGTTGGAAAATGAAAAAAAGTGTAAAATCGGCAAAATTTTGGAATTTGAAAAATGTAAAAATCGGCAAAATTTTAGAAATTCAAAAAATGTAAAAATCGGCAAGTTTTGAAAATTGAATAAAATTTAAAAATCGGCAAAATTTGGAAATTTAAAAAATTTAAAAATCGGCAAAATTTGAAAATTTAAAAATTTAAAATCGGCAAAATTTGGAAATTGAAAAATTGTAAAAATCGGCCAAATTTTGGAAATTGGAAAAATGTAAAAATCGGCAATATTATGGAAATAGAAAAAATTTAAGAGTCTGTAAAATTTCGAAAATTGAAAAAATTTAAGAATCGGCAAAAATTCGGAAATTGAAAAATATGTGAAAATCGGCAAAATTTTGGAAATTAAAAAATGTAAAAATCGGCAAAATTTTGGGAAATTAAAAATGTAAAAGTCGCCAAAATTTTGGAAATTGAAAAAATGTAAAAATAAGATAAAATTCGGAAATTGAAATTAAAAGAAATGAAAAAATTGGCAAAGTTTGGGAAATTAAAATATGTAAAAATTGGCCAAAATTCGGAAATTGAAAAAAATATAAAAAACGCAAATTAGAAATTGAAAAAAATTTAAAACTCGGCAAAATTTTGGAAGTTGAAAAATTATAAAAATCGGCAACATTTTGGAAATTGAGAAAATATAAAAATCTGCCAAATTTCGGAAATTGAAAAAAAATTAAAAATCGGAAAAATTTTAGAAATTGTAAAAATGTAAAAACCGACAATATTTTGGAAATTGAAAAAATGTAAAAGTCGGCCAAGATTCGGAAATCTAAAAGAATGTAAAATCGGCAAATTTTGGAAATTGAAAAAATGTAAAAATCGGCAAAATTTTGAAAATTGAAAAAATGTTAAAGTCGGCAATATTTTGAAAATTGAAAAAATGTAAAAATCGGCCAAATTTCGGAAATTGAAACAAATTTAAAAACCGGCAAAATTTAGGAAATTGAAATAATTTAAAAATCGGTCAATATTTGGAAATTGAAAAAATGTAAAAATCGGCAAAATTTTGGAAAATAAAAAAATGTAAAAATCGGCAAAATTGTAGAAATTGAAAAAATGTATAAATCGGCAATATTTTGAAAATTTAAAAATTTAAAATCGGCAAAATTTTGAAAATTGAAAAATTGTAAAATCGGCAAAATTTTGGAAATTGAAAATATGTAAAATCGGCCAAAATTCGGAAATTAAAAATGTAAAATCGGCAAAATTTTGGAAATTGAAAAAATGTAAGAGTCGGCAAAATTTGGAAATTGAAAAAATTTAAAAATCGGCAAAATTTGGAAATTGAAAAAATTTAAAACCGGCAAAATTTAGAAATTGAAATAAATTAAAATCGGTCAATATTTGGAAATTGAAAAATGTAAAATCGGCAAAATTTTGGAAATTGAAAACAATTTGAAAATCGGCCAAAATTCGGAAATTAAAAATTTAAAATCGGCCAAATTTTGGAAATTGAAAAAATGTGAAAGTCGTTAATATTTTGAAAATTGAAAAAATTTAAAAATCGGCAAAATTTTGAAAATTGAAAAATTTTAAAATCGGCAAAATTTTGGAAATTGAAAATATGTAAAAATCGGCCAAAATTCGTAAATTAAAAAAAATGTAAAAATCGGCAAAATTTTGGAAATTGAAAAAATGTAAGAGTCGGCAAAATTTGGAAATTGAAAAAATTTAAAAATCGGCAAAATTTAGAAATTGAAAAAATTTAAAAATCGACAAAATTTCGGAAATTGAAAAAATGTAAGAGTCGGCCAAATTTTGGAAATTGAAAAAATGTAAGAGTCGGCCAATTTTTGGAAATTGAAAAAATTTAAAAATCGGCCGAATTTTGGAAATTGAAAAATGTAAAATCGACAAAATTTTGGAAATTGAAAAATGTAAAAATCGGCAAAATTTTGGGAAATTAAAAAAATGTAAAAGTCGCAAAAATTTTGGAAATTGAAAAAATGTAAAAATAAGATAAAATTCGGAAATTGAAATTAAAAGAAATGCAAAAAAATTGGCAAAGTTTGGGAAATTAAAAATGTAAAATTGGCCAAAATTCGGAAATTGAAATAAATATAAAAAACGCAAATTAGAAATTGAAAAAAATTTAAAACTCGGCAAAATTTTGGAAGTTGAAAAATTATAAAAATCGGCGACAATTTGGAAATTGAGAAAATGTAAAAATCGGCCAAATTTCGGAAATTAAAAAAAATGTAAAAATCGCCAAAATTTTGGAAATTGAAAAAATGTAAGAGTCGGCAAAATTTGAAATTGAAAGTCGCCAAATTTTTGGAAATTGAAAAAATGTAAAATAAGATAAAATTCGGAAATTGAAATTAACGTAGAAATGAAAAAAATTGGCAAAAGTTTGGGAAATTAAAAAATGTAAAATTGGCCAAAATTCGGAAATTGAAATAAATATAAAAACGCAAATTAGAAATTGAAAAATTTAAAACTCGGCATAATTTTGGAAGTTGAAAAATTATAAAAATCGGCGACAATTTGAAAATTGAGAAAATGTAAAAATCGGCCAAATTTCGGAAATTGAAAACAAATTTAAAAATCGGCCAAATTTTGGAAATTGAAAAAATGTTAAAGTCGTCAATATTTTGGAAATTGAAAAAATTTAAAAATCGGCAAAATTTTGAAAATTGAAAAAATTGTAAAAATCGGCAAAATTTTGGAAATTGAAAATATGTCAAAATCGGCCAAAATTCGGAAAATAAAAAAAAATGTAAAAATCGCCAAAATTTTGGAAATTGAAAAAATGTAAGAGTCGGCAAAATTTGGAAATTGAAAGTCGCCAAAATTTTGGAAATTGAAAAAATGTAAAAATAAGATAAAATTCGGAAATTGAAATTAAAAGAAATGAAAAAATTGGCAAAGTTTGGGAAATTAAATAAATGTAAAAATTGGCCAAAATTCGGAAATTGAAATAAATATAAAAAACGCAAATTATAAATTGAAAAAAATTTAAAACTCGGCAAAATTTTGGAAGTTGAAAAATTATAAAAATCGGCAACATTTTGGAAATTGAAAAAATGTAAAAATCGGCCAAATTTCGGAAATTGAAAAAAAATTTAAAAATCGGAAAAATTTTAGAAATTGAAAAAATTTTAAAATCGGCAATACTTTGGAAATTGAAAAAATTTAAAAATCGGCATAATTTTGGAAAATGAAAAAATGTAAAATCGGCAATATTTTGAAAATTGAAAAAATGAAAAAATCGACCAAATTTCGGAAATTGAAACAAATTTAAAAACCGGCAAAATTTAGGAAATTGAAAATATGTCAAAATCGGCCAAAATTCGGAAAATAAAAAAAAATGTAAAAATCGCCAAAATTTTGGAAATTGAAAAAATGTAAAAATAAGATAAAATTCGGAAATTGAAATTAAAAGAAATGAAAAAATTGGCAAAGTTTGGGAAATTAAATAAATGTAAAAATTGGCCAAAATTCGGAAATTGAAATAAATATAAAAAACGCAAATTATAAATTGAAAAAAATTTAAAACTCGGCAAAATTTTGGAAGTTGAAAAATTATAAAAATCGGCAACATTTTGGAAATTGAAAAAATGTAAAAATCGGCCAAATTTCGGAAATTGAAAAAAAATTTAAAAATCGGAAAAATTTTAGAAATTGAAAAAATTTTAAAAATCGGCAATACTTTGGAAATTGAAATAAATTAAAAATCGGTCAATATTTGGAAATTGAAAAAATGTAAAAATCGGCAAAATTTTGGAAATTGAAAAAATGTAAAAGTCGGCCAAGATTCGGAAATTGAATTAAATATAAAAAACGCAAATTATAAATTGAAAAAAATTTAAAACTCGGCAAAATTTTGGAAGTTGAAAAAATGTAAAAATCGGCCAAATTTCGGAAATTGAAACAAATTTAAAAACCGGCAAAATTTAGGAAATTGAAATAAATTAAAAATCGGTCAATATTTGGAAATTGAAAAAATGTAAAAATCGGCAAAATTTTGGAAATTGAAAGTCGCTAAAATTTTGGAAATTGAAAAAATGTAAAAATAAGATAAATTTCGGAAATTGAAATTAAAAGAAATGAAAAAATTGGCAAAGATTTGGAAATTAAAAAAATGTAAAAATTGGCCAAAATTCGGAAATTGAAATAGATATAAAAAACGCAAATTAGAAATTGAAAAAAATTTAAAACTCGGCAAAATTTTGGAAGTTGAAAAATTATAAAAATCGGCGACAATTTGGAAATTGAGAAAGTGTAAAAATCGGCCAAATTTCGGAAATTAAAAACAAATTTAAAAATCAGCCAAATTTTGGAAATTGAAAAAATGTTAAAGTCGTCAATATTTTGTAAATTGAAAAAATTTAAAAATCGGCAAAATTTTGAAAATTGAAAAAATTGTAAAATCGGCAAAATTTTGGAAATTGAAAATATGTAAAATCGGCCAAAATTCGGAAATTAAAAAATGTAAAATCGCCAAAATTTTGGAAATTGAAAAATGTAAAAGTCGGCAAAATTTGGAAATTGAAAGTCGCCAAAATTTTGGAAATTGAAAAATGTAAAATAAGATAAAATTCGGAAATTGAAATTAAAAGAAATAAAAAAATTGGCAAAGTTTGGGAAATTAAATAAATGTAAAAATTGGCCAAAATTCGGAAATTGAAATAAATATAAAAAACGCAAATTATAAATTGAAAAAAATTTAAAACTCGGCAAAATTTTGGAAGTTGAAAAATTATAAAAATCGGCAACATTTTGGAAATTGAAAAAATTTAAAAATCGGCCAAATTTCGGAAATTGAAAAAAAAATGTAAAAATCGGAAAAATTTTAGAAATTGAAAAAATTTTAAAAACCGGCAATACTTTGGAAATTGAAAAAATTTAAAAATCGGCAAAATTTTGGAAAATGAAAAAATGTAAAATCGGCAATATTTTGAAAATTGAAAAAATGAAAAAATCGGCCAAATTTCGGAAATTGAAACAAATTTAAAAACCGGCAAAATTTAGGAAATTGAAATAAATTAAAAATCGGTCAATATTTGGAAATTGAAAAAATGTAAAAATCGGCAAAATTTTGGAAATTGAAAAAATGTAAAAGTCGGCCAAGATTCGGAAATTGAAAAAATGTAAAAATCGGCAAATTTTTGGAAATTGAAAAAATTTAAAAATCGGCAAAATTTTGAAAATTGAAAAAATGTTAAAGTCGTCAAAATTTTGGAAATTGAAAAAATGTAAAAATCGAGCAAATTTCGGAAATTGAAACAAATTTAAAAACCGGCAAAATTTTGGAAATTGAAATAATTTAAAAATCGGCCAAAATTCGGAAATTGAAAAAAATGTGAAAATCGGCAAAATTTTGGAAATTAAAAAAATGTAAAAATCGGCAAAAATTTTAGAAATTGAAAAAAAGTGTAAATCGGAAATATTTTGGAAATTGAAAAAATTTAAAAATCGGCCAAATTTCGGAAATTGAAACAAATTAAAAAACCGGCAAAATTTTGGAAATTGAAATAATTTAAAAATCGGCCAATATTCGGAAATTGAAAAAATGTAAAATCGGCAATATTTTGGAAATTGAAAAATGTAAAAATCGGCAAAATTTTGGAAATTGAAAAAATGTGAAAATCGGCAAAATTGTAGAAATTGAAAAAATGTATAAGTCGGCAATATTTTGGAAATTGAAAAAATTTTAAAAATCGGCAATACTTTGGAAATTGAAAAAATTTAAAAATCGGCTAAAATTCGGAAATTGAAAAAATTTAAAAATCGGCCAAATTTTAGAAACTGAAAAAATTTTAAAAATCGGCAATACTTTGGAAATTGAAAAAATTTAAAAATCGGCCAAAATTTTGAAAATTGAAAAAATTGTAAAAATCGGCAAAATTTTGGAAATTGAAAATATGTAAAAATCGGCCAAAATTCGGAAATTAAAAATAAATGTAAAAATCGGCAAAATTTTGGAAATTGAAAAAATGTAAGAGTCGGCAAAATTTGGAAATTGAAAAAATTTAAAAATCGACAAAATTTGGAAATTGAAAAAATTTAAAAATCGGCAAAATTTCGGAAATTGAAAAAATGTAAGAGTCGGCAAAATTTTAGAAATTTAAAAAAATTGGCAATATTTTGGAAATTGAAAAAATATAAGTGCCGGTAAAATTCAGAAATTAAAAAAATTGTAAAATCGGCCAAAATTCGAAAATTTAAAAAATTTAAAATCGGCAAAATGTTGGAAATTGAAAAGTTGTAAAATCGGCAAAAGTTTTGGAAATTGAAAATATGTAAAATCGGCCAAAATTCGGAAATTAAAAAAATGTAAAATCGGCAAAATTTTGGAAATTGAAAAATGTAAGAGTCGGCAAAATTTGGAAATTGAAAAATTTAAAATCGGCAAAATTTGGAAATTGAAAAAATTTAAAATCGGAAAAATTTCGGAAATTGAAAAAATGTAAGAGTCGGCCAAATTTTGGAAATTGAAAAATGTAAGAGTCGGCCAAATTTTGGAAATTGAAAAAATGTAAAATCGGCAAAATTTTGGGAAATTAAAAAATGTAAAATTGGCAAAATTTTGGAAACTAGAAAAATTTAAAATCGGAAAATTTTTGAAATTAAAAAATGTAAAATCGGCAAAATTTTGGAAATTGAAAAAATTGTAAAATCGACCAAAATTCGAAAATTGAAAACAATTTAAAATCGGCAAAATGTTGGAAAATGAAAAAGTTGTAAAATCGGCAAAATTTTGGAATTTGAAAAAATGTAAAATCGGCAAAATTTTGGAAATTCCAAAAATGTAAAATCGGCAAATTTTGGAAATTGAATAAAATTTAAAATCGGCAAAATTTGGAAATTGAAAAATTTAAAATTGGCAAAATTTGAAAATTTAAAAATTTAAAATCGGCAAAATTTGGAAATTGAAAAATTGTAAAATCGGCCAAATTTTGGAAATTGGAAAAATGTAAAATCGGCAATATTATGGAAATTGAAAAATTTAAGAGTCTGTAAAATTTCGAAAATTGAAAAAATTTAAGAATCGGCCAAAATTCGGAAATTGAAAAAAATGTGAAAATCGGCAAAATTTTGGAAATTAAAAATGTAAAAATCGGCAAAATTTTGGGAAATTAAAAAATGTAAAAGTCGCCAAAATTTTGGAAATTGAAAAAATGTAAAATAAGATAAAATTCGGAAATTGAAATTAAAAAAATGAAAAAATTGGCAAAAGTTTAGGAAATTAAAATATGTAAAATTGGCCAAAATTCGGAAATTGAAAAAATATAAAATATATATATATAAAATATATAAAATTATAAAAATTCGGAAATTGAAATTAAAAGAAATGAAAAAATTGGCAAAGTTTGGGAAATTAAATAAATGTAAAAATTGGCCAAAATTCGGAAATTGAAATAAATATAAAAAACGCAAATTATAAATTGAAAAAAATTTAAAACTCGGCAAAATTTTGGAAGTTGAAAAATTATAAAAATCGGCAACATTTTGGAAATTGAAAAAATGTAAAAATCGGCCAAATTTCGGAAATTGAAAAAAAAATGTAAAAATCGGAAAAATTTTATGTAAGAGTCGGCAAAATTTTAGAAATTTAAAAAAATCGGCAATATTTTGGAAATTGAAAAAATATAAGTGCCGGTAAAATTCAGAAATTAAAAAAATTGTAAAAATCGGTCAAAATTCGAAAATTGAAAAAATTTAAAAATCGGCAAAATGTTGGAAATTGAAAAAAGTTGTAAAAATCGGCAAAGTTTTGGAAATTGAAAATATGTAAAAATCGGCCAAAATTCGGAAATTAAAAAAAATGTAAAAATCGGCAAAATTTTGGAAATTGAAAAAATGTAAGAGTCGGCAAAATTTGGAAATTGAAAAAATTTAAAAATCGGCAAAATTTGGAAATTGAAAAAATTTAAAAATCGGAAAAATTTCGGAAATTGAAAAAAAGTAAGAGTCGGCCAAATTTTGGAAATTGAAAAAATGTAAGAGTCGGCCAAATTTTGGAAATTGAAAAAATGTAAAAATCGGCAAAATTTTGGGAAATTAAAAAAAAGTAAAAATTGGCAAAATTTTGGAAACTAGAAAAAAATTTAAAAATCGGAAAATTTTTGAAATTAAAAAAGTGTAAAAATCGGCAAATTTTTGGAAATTGAAAAAATTGTAAAAATCGACCAAAATTCGAAAATTGAAAACAATTTAAAAATCGGCAAAATGTTGGAAAATGAAAAAAGTTGTAAAAATCGGCAAAATTTTGGAATTTGAAAAAATGTAAAAATCGGCAAAATTTTGGAAATTCAAAAATGTAAAAATCGGCAAATTTTGGAAATTGAATAAAATTTAAAAATCGGCAAAATTTGGAAATTGAAAAAATTTAAAAATTGGCAAAATTTGAAAATTTAAAAAATTTAAAAATCGGCAAAATTTGGAAATTGAAAAATTGTAAAAATCGGCCAAATTTTGGAAATTGGAAAAATGTAAAAATCGGCAATATTATGGAAATTGAAAAAATTTAAGAGTCTGTAAAATTTCGAAAATTGAAAAAATTTAAGAATCGGCCAAAATTCGGAAATTGAAAAAAATGTGAAAATCGGCAAAATTTTGGAAATTAAAAAATGTAAAATCGGCAAAATTTTGGGAAATTTAAAAATGTAAAAGTCGCCAAAATTTTGGAAATTGAAAAAATGTAAAAATAAGATAAAATTCGGAAATTGAAATTAAAAGAAATGAAAAAATTGGCAAAGTTTGGGAAATTAAAATATGTAAAAATTGGCCAAAATTCGGAAATTGAAAAAAATATAAAATATATATATATAAAATATATAAAATTATAAAAATCGGCAACATTTTGGAAATTGAGAAAATGTAAAAATCTGCCAATTTCGGAAATTGAAAAAAATTTAAAAATCGGCAAAATTTTGTGTTGAACCGAGTTGGTTCGGCAAGAAAGTCTTGGCTGAAGCGTAAAATAAAACACGTCGTTCTGTTTTAAGTATTTATTCGCAACTGTGTATATTAAATGTTAGTTAACATAATTATGTGCAGTGCAGATGTTAATGTTAATGCACTGCTAATTTTATTTATCGATATTCATATGCGTACATTGATATTTTTAACACTCTTCCTCAATGTAAGCATATTTACAAATATTACTTCAATTTTAACAAATTTATGAAATGTATATGTTTCTGCTTTGACAAATTCTTCGTTAATATGTCTGCGACCATATCATTCGTTGAAACATACTTCAAAACTATTTGTCCCTTACTTACTACTTCTCGCGCAAAATGATATCTTATATCAATATGTTTTGCCCTCGAGTGATGCACAGGATTCTTTGCCAGTTGTTGCGCACTTAAATTGTCAGTGTGAACTACTGTTGGGGTGTCCTCTACGCCGCAACCAATTTCGACTATAAGTCTGCGCATAACAATCGCCTCTTTGCATGCTGTTGATAACGCCATGTACTCAGCTTCTGTGCTGCTAAGCGCTACACTCCGTTGCTTCTCCGATTTCCAGGATATCGGACCACCTCCAAGAAAATATACATAGCCCGTATATGACTTCCGGTCACTCTGGTCGCCGCCCCAATCCGAATCGACATAGCCTTCAAACGCATTTCCACACTTGCTGTAGTGTAGCTGAAACTCCGACGTTGAAGCTAAATATCGCAACACATGCTTCACTCCTGTTAGATGCTCCACATGCGGATCCTTATTCCGCTGAGCCAATTTTGCAACTGAATGCAAAATATCAGGTCTGGTCGTAAGAGCTAACCACATTAACTCTCCAATTGTTGACTGATATGACCTCAAATCAACTTGCTGACATTGGTCATTACCGCATGCCACTTGATGTCCCGCTTCTAACGGCGTCGCAGCCGCTCTGCAGTTCTCCATACCATGTCTTCGTAGTAGATCCTTGATGTACTGTGTATGACCCAAAGTTATCTCGCCGAGCTCGCCATCACGTTTGATTTCCATACCAAGAAAAGCTCCAATGGGCCCTTATCAACACACTCAAATGCGTTAGATATGGCTGCCTTAATGTTGTTCAAATCCTCCTTTGACTTGCAGGCTATAAGAATATCATCGACATATACTAGTATTAGTGAAAGATTACCTCCTGTCTCTTGTTTATACAAGCAGGGCTCATTGTCGCATGGAACGAAATTAAGTTTACGCAAAACTCCATCTAGCATCGAGTTCCATTCTCTTCCTGATTGCTTCAATCCATATAGCGCCTTCTTGAGCAATAAAACCTTTCCAGCCTGGTTGTCGTCTTCAAACCCTTGCGGTTGCTTCATATAGACCGTGTCTCTCAAATCGCTGTTCAAATATGCCGTGCATACATCCATTTGATGCAAATACAATTGCAACTCTGCTGCCAACGCTAAGACCAAACGCATACTCTCTAGTCTGCATACCGGTGAAAACGTTTCACTGTAGTTGACACCATATTGCTGCGAACATCCTTTCGCTACCAATCTTGCCTTAAATCGTTGAATCTGGCCGCACGCATCTCGCTTTAGACTAAAAACCCATTTGCAGCCAATTGCGCGCTGGTTCTTTGGCAATTCTGCAAGCTGCCATGTTTCATTTGTCATCAAAGCCTTGTGCTCCTTCTGCATTGCTTCACGCCAATGCGCTGCGTGTTTACTGTTGATCGCCTCGTCGTACGATGACGGAATAGTTACCTCGTCTGTAACCATCGCTCCCAGTATATTGTAGATCTTCTTTGGGCGTCCAGGCTTGCCCGTTCTCATGATCTTTGGTCTGCCAGGACCAATTCGTACTGTCGGATTAGCTTCCACTATCTCCATGTCTTTTGCACTTTCAAAAGATTCATTGCTGCTACTTTCGTTTGTAGCTTCAAGTTCTGGGTCGCTTTCGTCGTGGTCATCACCCGATCCCAGCTGGTTATCATCTTCATCGTCTGAATTTGAAGATTGCCATTGACTTGCCGGTTGCATGTCAAGTACTACGTCGCTGTCACTTGCCTGCTGTAGGCCACTGAGCTCATCGAATACGACATCTCGTTTCTCGATCACCAGGTTTGACTCCGCATCATATAATCTATAGCCCTTCGCCTGCATAGAATATCCGACCATGCGATACTCTTTGCCCTTTGCTGCGAACTTGCTCTTATGATGCCCCTTGTCAAGTGCAACTGCAACGGAACCAAAAACTTTTAAGTGACTTATACTTGGCACCTTACCAGTCCACGCTTCCATAGGCGTCATATTGGGCAACGCTCGTGTAGCCGCACGATTACGTAAATACACAGCCGTATTTACTGCTTCTGCCCATAATGTCTGACTTAGTCCTGACTGCACCAATAGACATCTTGCCATTTCCACCAACGTGCGATTTGCCCTTTCGGCAACTCCATTCTGTTGTGGGGTATATGGCACTGTCAGCTGCCGATCAATACCATTGCTCTTCAAATAGTTATTGAACTTGTTGTTAACATATTCCCGACCGTTGTCGCTCCGAATACATTTAAGCTTCTTTCCGGTTTGCCGTTCTACCAAATTCTTGAATTCCACGAACTTGTCAAAGACCTCGTCTTTGCCCTTCAGGAAATATACGAAGATACGCCGCGAGCAGTCATCAATAAACGTCAAGAAATATCTGGATCCTGCAAGAGACTTCGCTTCAAATGGTCCACATACGTCTGTATGAACTAGTTCCAGCAACAATTGTGCACGACTTTCACTGGCCTTTTGAAAAGGTTCCACATGAACTTTGCCCATCATGCACGTCTTGCATGAGGCAACTGATGGCATATCAATTTCTCCATCCCACGTACCAATCCTTTCTTTGACATCTCCAGCAAACTTGTGTAATTAACATGTCCGTATCTGTTGTGCCACAGTTTTGCATCAGACTTAACGGCAGCGTAACATCTGTTAGGCTCGGACTCAACCGTATACAGGCTTCCAGTTCTGTTAACTTCCAGAATTATTTCACCACGTTGTGAAATCTTTGCATTTTCGGCCCGAAATGTACGACGCAATTATTTGCCACTGCTGTGCTCACGGATATAAAATTACTCGTCAGCTTTGGCACATACAATACATTCAGCAATGTTAATGTATACTTTTTGCTTTTTAGCAAAACTTCACCTTTGCCCTTGGCTTCCAAGGAACCTGCGTCTGCCAATCTAATCATTTCGCTATGTTCTGCGAACTTCGTGAACATCTGCCGATCGCAACACATGTGGCTCGTTGCGCCACTGTCCAAACACCAGTTTGATTTGGAAAAACTGCTTGCATCCAATGCATTTAACAAACTGCACTGCTTGTTTTCGTCTTTCGCTTTTGCGTCCTGCTTTACCGATCTCTTTTGACAATTCGCTTTAAAGTGCCCTTTTACGCCGCAATTGAAACAGACAACGTTTGTGTGCTTCTTCTTCTTGGCGTCTGTCTGGCGCCTTTGGTTGTGCGTCGCAGAAAAGCGACCGCCGTGTTGCTTTGCGTCTCTACACTTTTTCTTCGTTCTCCTTCTTCCTTCAGCTTGATACACAGAATTTCAATAGAAGGCAGAATGTCGCGCGTCTCTATGGCGACTACAAAATTGTCAAACTCTTCTGGTAAACTTGAAAGCAATATAATGGCCTGTAGCTCATTATTTAACTGTATATCAACCGCAGCGAGTTGATCGACAATTTCACAAAACACATTTATGAAACTTGTCATGCTTTGACCCTCCGTCATGCGTAAGTTGAGCAACCTTTTGTAAAGCGCAACCTTCGCTTGCGCCTTCTTGTGGATCCTCGGACACAACATCCCATAGCTCTGCATGTATCAGCACACTCTTCATTTGGATGCTCCAAGCATCATAATTGTTGTCCTCCAACTTTTCTATTTGATACATCGCACTCATTTTGCTATTTGCGTCACACCACAATTCCTTGCGAATGTCTTTATAATTTCACCACAGTTCGTAACCGCGCACTTCACTACCAAGCCGTGCCTGGGCCCATAACCTGTTGAACCGAGTTGGTTCGGCAAGAAAGTCTTGGCTGAAGCGTAAAATAAAACACGTCGTTCTGTTTTAAGTATTTATTCGCAACTGTGTATATTAAATGTTAGTTAACATAATTATGTGCAGTGCAGATGTTAATGTTAATGCACTGCTAATTTTATTTATCGATATTCATATGCGTACATTGATATTTTTAACATTTTGGAAAATGAAAAAATGTAAAATCGGCAATATTTTGAAAATTGAAAAAATGTTAAAGTCGTCAAAATTTTGGAAATTGAAAAAATGTAAAAATCGGCCAAATTTCGGAAATTGAAACAAATTTAAAAACCGGCAAAATTTTGGAAATTGAAATAATTTAAAAATCGGCCAATATTCGGAAATTGAAAAAATGTAAAAATCGGCAATATTTTGGAAATTGAAAAAATGTAAAAATCGGCAAAATTTTGGAAATTAAAAAAATGTGAAAATCGGCAAAATTGTAGAAATTGAAAAAATGTATAAATCGGCAATATTTTGGAAATTGAAAAAATTTTAAAAATCGGCAATACTTTGGAAATTGAAAAAATTTAAAAATCGGCTAAAATTCGGAATTTGAAAAAATTTAAAAATCGGCCAAATTTTAGAAACTGAAAAAAATTTAAAAATCGGCAAAATTTTTAAAATTGAAAAAATTGTAAAAATCGGCAAAATTTTGGAAATTGAAAATATGTAAAAATCGGCCAAAATTCGGAAATTAAAAAAAATGTAAAAATCGGCAAAATTTTGGAAATTGAAAAAATGTAAGAGTCGGCAAAATTTGGAAATTGAAAAAATTTAAAAATCGGCAAAATTTGGAAATTGAAAAAATTTAAAAATCGGCAAAATTTCGGAAATTGAAAAAATGTAAGAGTCGGCAAAATTTTAGAAATTGAAAAAATCGGCAATATTTTGGAAATTGAAAAAATATAAGTGTCGGTAAAATTCAGAAATTGAAAAAATTGTAAAAATCGGCCAAAATTCGAAAATTTAAAAAATTTAAAAATCGGCAAAATGTTGGAAATTGAAAAAAGTTGAAAAAATCGGCAAAGTTTTGGAAATTGAAAAAATGTAAAAATCGTCAAAATTTTGGAAATTGAAAAAATTGTAAAAATCGGCAAAAGTTTGGAAATTGAAAATATGTAAAAATCGGCCAAAATTCGGAAATTAAAAAATGTAAAAATCGGCAAAATTTTGGAAATTGAAAAAATGTAAGAGTCGGCAAAATTTGGAAATTGAAAAAATTTAAAAATCGGCAAAATTTGGAAATTGAAAAAATTTAAAAATCGGAAAAATTTCGGAAATTGAAAAAATGTAAGAGTCGGCCAAATTTTGGAAATTGAAAAAATGTAAGAGTCGGCCAAATTTTGGAAATTGAAAAAATGTAAAAATCGGCAAAGTTTTGGGAAATTAAAAAAATGTAAAAATTGGCAAAATTTTGGAAACTAGAAAAAATTTAAAAATCGGCAAAATTTTCGAAATTAAAAAAATGCAAAAATCGACAAATTTTTGGAAATTGAAAAAATTGTAAAAATCGACCAAAATTCGAAAATTGAAAACAATTTAAAAATCGGCAAAATGTTGGAAAATGAAAAAAGTTGTAAAAATCGGCAAAATTTTGGAATTTGAAAAAATGTAAAAATCGGCAAAATTTTGGAAATTCCAAAAATGTAAAAATCGGCAAATTTTGGAAATTGAATAAAATTTAAAAATCGGCAAAATTTGGAAATTGAAAAAATTTAAAAATTGGCAAAATTTGAAAATTTAAAAAATTTAAAAATCGGCAAAATTTGGAAATTGAAAAATTGTAAAAATCGGCCAAATTTTGGAAATTGGAAAAATGTAAAAATCGGCAATATTATGGAAATTGAAAAAATTTAAGAGTCTGTAAAATTTCGAAAATTGAAAAATTTAAGAATCGGCCAAAATTCGGAAATTGAAAAAATGTGAAAATCGGCAAAATTTTGGAAATTAAAAAATGTAAAAATCGGCAAAATTTTGGGAAATTAAAAAAATGTAAAAGTCGCCAAAATTTTGGAAATTGAAAAAATGTAAAAATAAGATAAAATTCGGAAATTGAAATTAAAAGAAATGAAAAATTGGCAAAAGTTTGGGAAATTAAAATATGTAAAAATTGGCCAAAATTCGGAAATTGAAAAAAATATAAAATATATATATATAAAATATATAAAATTATAAAAATTCGGAAATTGAAATTAAAAGAAATGAAAAAATTGGCAAAGTTTGGGAAATTAAATAAATGTAAAAATTGGCCAAAATTCGGAAATTGAAATAAATATAAAAAACGCAAATTATAAATTGAAAAAAATGTAAAACTCGGCAAAATTTTGGAAGTTGAAAAATTATAAAAATCGGCAACATTTTGGAAATTGAAAAAATGTAAAAATCGGCCAAATTTCGGAAATTGAAAAAATGTAAAAATCGGAAAAATTTTATGTAAGAGTCGGCAAAATTTTAGAAATTTAAAAAAATCGGCAATATTTTGGAAATTGAAAAAATATAAGTGCCGGTAAAATTCAGAAATTAAAAAAATTGTAAAAATCGGCCAAAATTCGAAAATTGAAAAAATTTAAAAATCGGCAAAATGTTGGAAATTGAAAAAAGTTGTAAAAATCTGTTGAACCGAGTTGGTTCGGCAAGAAAGTCTTGGCTGAAGCGTAAAATAAAACACGTCGTTCTGTTTTAAGTATTTATTCGCAACTGTGTATATTAAATGTTAGTTAACATAATTATGTGCAGTGCAGATGTTAATGTTAATGCACTGCTAATTTTATTTATCGATATTCATATGCGTACATTGATATTTTTAACACTCTTCCTCAATGTAAGCATATTTACAAATATTACTTCAATTTTAACAAATTTATGAAATGTATATGTTTCTGCTTTGACAAATTCTTCGTTAATATGTCTGCGATCATATCATTCGTTGAAACATACTTCAAAACTATTTGTCCCTTACTTACTACTTCTCGCGCAAAATGATATCTTATATCAATATGTTTTGCCCTCGAGTGATGCACAGGATTCTTTGCCAGTTGTTGCGCACTTAAATTGTCAGTGTGAACTACTGTTGGGGTGTCCTCTACGCCGCAACCAATTTCGACTATAAGTCTGCGCATAACAATCGCCTCTTTGCATGCTGTTGATAACGCCATGTACTCAGCTTCTGTGCTGCTAAGCGCTACGCTCCGTTGCTTCTCCGATTTCCAGGATATCGGACCACCTCCAAGAAAATATACATAGCCCGTATATGACTTCCGGTCACTCTGGTCGCCGCCCCAATCCGAATCGACATAGCCTTCAAACGCATTTCCACACTTGCTGTAGTGTAGCTGAAACTCCGACGTTGAAGCTAAATATCGCAACACATGCTTCACTCCTGTTAGATGCTCCACATGCGGATCCTTATTCCGCTGAGCCAATTTTGCAACTGAATGCAAAATATCAGGTCTGGTCGTAAGAGCTAACCACATTAACTCCAATTGTTGACTGATATGACCTCAAATCAACTTGCTGACATTGGTCATTACCGCATGCCACTTGATGTCCCGCTTCTAACGGCGTCGCAGCCGCTCTGCAGTTCTCCATACCATGTCTTCGTAGTAGATCCTTGATGTACTGTGTATGACCCAAAGTTATCTCGCCGAGCTCGCCATCACGTTTGATTTCCATACCAAGAAAAAGCTCCAATGGGCCCTTATCAACACACTCAAATGCGTTAGATATGGCTGCCTTAATGTTGTTCAAATCCTCCTTTGACTTGCAGGCTATAAGAATATCATCGACATATACTAGTATTAGTGAAAGATTACCTCCTGTCTCTTGTTTGTACAAGCAGGGCTCATTGTCGCATGGAACGAAATTAAGTTTACGCAAAACTCCATCTAGCATCGAGTTCCATTCTCTTCCTGATTGCTTCAATCCATATAGCGCCTTCTTGAGCAATAAAACCTTTCCAACCTGGTTGTCGTCTTCAAACCCTTGCGGTTGCTTCATATAGACCGTGTCTCTCAAATCGCTGTTCAAATATGCCGTGCATACATCCATTTGATGCAAATACAATTGCAACTCTGCTGCCAACGCTAAGACCAAACGCATACTCTCTAGTCTGCATACCGGTGAAAACGTTTCACTGTAGTTGACACCATATTGCTGCGAACATCCTTTCGCTACCAATCTTGCCTTAAATCGTTGAATCTGGCCGCATGCATCTCGCTTTAGACTAAAAACCCATTTGCAGCCAATTGCGCGCTGGTTCTTTGGCAATTCTGCAAGCTGCCATGTTTCATTTGTCATCAAAGCCTTGTGCTCCTTCTGCATTGCTTCGCGCCAATGCGCTGCGTGTTTACTGTTGATCGCCTCGTCGTACGATGACGGAATAGTTACCTCGTCTGTAACCATCGCTCCCAGTATATTGTAGATCTTCTTTGGGCGTCCAGGCTTGCCCGTTCTCAGGATCTTTGGTCTGCCAGGACCAATTCGTACTGTCGGATTAGCTTGCACTATTTCCATATCTTTTGCACTTTCAAAAGATTCATTGCTGCTACTTTCGTTTGTAGCTTCAAGTTCTGGGTCGCTTTCGTCGTGGTCATCACCCGATCCCATCTGGTTATCATCTTCATCGTCTGAATTTGAAGATTGCCATTGACTTGCCGGTTGCATGTCAAGTACTACGTCGCTGTCACTTGCCTGCTGTAGGCCACTGAGCTCATCGAATACGACATCTCGTTTCTCGATCACCAGGTTTGACTCCGCATCATATAATCTATAGCCCTTCGCCTGCATAGAATATCCGACCATGCGATACTCTTTGCCCTTTGCTGCGAACTTGCTCTTATGATGCCCCTTGTCAAGTGCAACTGCAACGGAACCAAAAACTTTTAAGTGACTTATACTTGGCACCTTACCAGTCCACGCTTCCATAGGCGTCATATTGGGCAACGCTCGTGTAGCCGCACGATTACGTAAATACACAGCCGTATTTACTGCTTCTGCCCATAATGTCTGACTTAGTCCTGACTGCACCAATAGACATCTTGCCATTTCCACCAACGTGCGATTTGCCCTTTCGGCAACTCCATTCTGTTGTGGGGTATATGGCACTGTCAGCTGCCGATCAATACCATTGCTCTTCAAATAGTTATTGAACTTGTTGTTAACATATTCCCGACCGTTGTCGCTCCGAATACATTTAAGCTTCTTTCCGGTTTGCCGTTCTACCAAATTCTTGAATTCCACGAACTTGTCAAAGACCTCGTCTTTGCCCTTCAGGAAATACACGAAGATACGCCGCGAGCAGTCATCAATAAACGTCAAGAAATATCTGGATCCTGCAAGAGACTTCGCTTCAAATGGTCCACATACGTCTGTATGAACTAGTTCCAGCAACAATTGTGCACGACTTTCACTGGCCTTTTGAAAAGGTTCCACATGAACTTTGCCCATCATGCACGTCTTGCATGAGGCAACTGATGGCATATCCAATTTCTCCATCCCACGTACCAATCCTTTCTTTGACATCTCCAGCAAACTTGTATAATTAACATGTCCGTATCTGTTGTGCCACAGTTTTGCATCACCCTTAACGGCAGCGTAACATCTGTTAGGCTCGGACTCAACCGTATACAGGCTTCCAGTTCTGTTAACTTCCAGAATTATTTCACCACGTTGTGAAATCTTTGCATTTTTCGGCCCGAAATGTACGACGCAATTATTTGCCACTGCTGTGCTCACGGATATAAAATTACTCGTCAGCTTTGGCACATACAATACATTCAGCAATGTTAATGTATACTTTTTGCTTTTTAGCAAAACTTCACCTTTGCCCTTGGCTTCCAAGGAACCTGCGTCTGCCAATCTAATCATTTCGCTATGTTCTGCGAACTTCGTGAACATCTGCCGATCGCAACACATGTGGCTCGTTGCGCCACTGTCCAAACACCAGTTTGATTTGGAAAAACTGCTTGCATCCAATGCATTTAACAACTGCACTGCACTGCTTGTTTTCGTCTTTCGCTTTTGCGTCCTGCTTTACCGATCTCTTTTGACAATTCGCTTTAAAGTGCCCTTTTACGCCGCAATTGAAACAGACAACGTTTGTGTGCTTCTTCTTCTTGGCGTCTGTCTGGCGCCTTTGGTTGTGCGTCGCAGAAAAAGCGACCGCCGTGTTGCTTTGCGTCTCTACACTTTTTCTTCGTTCTCCTTCCTTCAGCTTGATACACAGAATTTCAATAGAAGGCAGAATGTCGCGCGTCTCTATGGCGACTACAAAATTGTCAAACTCTTCTGGTAAACTTGAAAGCAATATAATGGCCTGTAGCTCATTATTTAACTGTATATCAACCGCAGCGAGTTGATCGACAATTTCACAAAACACATTTATGAAACTTGTCATGCTTTGACCCTCCGTCATGCGTAAGTTGAGCAACCTTTTGTAAAGCGCAACCTTACGTACAGGTCCACTTGGCTGATGGATCTCTTTCAGCTTATTCCATGCTTCACGTGCCGCTATACAACTTTTGATAGCACTCAATTGTGATGTCTTCACACTCAACATGATCATGGCCAATGCTTTCTTATCCATTGCCGTCCTATTGGCGCCTTCGCTTGCGCCTTCTTGTGGATCCTCGGACACAACATCCCATAGCTCTGCATGTATCAGCACACTCTTCATTTGATGCTCCAAGCATCATAATTGTTGTCCTCCAACTTTTCTATTTGATACATCGCACTCATTTTGCTATTTGCGTCACACCACAATTCCTTGCGAATGTCTTTATAATTTCACCACAGTTCGTAACCGCGCACTTCACTACCAAGCCGTGCCTGGGCCCATAACCTGTTGAACCGAGTTGGTTCGGCAAGAAAGTCTTGGCTGAAGCGTAAAATAAAACACGTCGTTCTGTTTTAAGTATTTATTCGCAACTGTGTATATTAAATGTTAGTTAACATAATTATGTGCAGTGCAGATGTTAATGTTAATGCACTGCTAATTTTATTTATCGATATTCATATGCGTACATTGATATTTTTAACAAAATCGGCAAAGTTTTGGAAATTGAAAATATGTAAAAATCGGCCAAAATTCGGAAATTAAAAAAAATGTAAAAATCGGCAAAATTTTGGAAATTGAAAAAATGTAAGAGTCGGCAAAATTTGGAAATTGAAAAAATTTAAAAATCGGCAAAATTTGGAAATTGAAAAAATTTAAAAATCGGAAAAATTTCGGAAATTGAAAAAA
The DNA here is from genome assembly GCF_023558435.1 of Drosophila sulfurigaster albostrigata. Classification (NCBI taxonomy): domain Eukaryota; kingdom Metazoa; phylum Arthropoda; class Insecta; order Diptera; family Drosophilidae; genus Drosophila; species Drosophila sulfurigaster. The sequence continues at coordinate 69,182 of NC_084883.1, forward strand.
TGTAAGAGTCGGCCAAATTTTGGAAATTGAAAAAATGTAAGAGTCGGCCAAATTTTGGAAATTGAAAAAATGTAAAAATCGGCAAAATTTTGGGAAATTAAAAAAAAGTAAAAATTGGCAAAATTTTGGATACTAGAAAAAAATTTAAAAATCGGAAAATTTTTGAAATTAAAAAAATGTAAAAATCGGCAAATTTTTGGAAATTGAAAAAATTGTAAAAATCGACCAAAATTCGAAAATTGAAAACAATTTAAAAATCGGCAAAATGTTGGAAAATGAAAAAAGTTGTAAAAATCGGCAAAATTTTGGAATTTGAAAAAATGTAAAAATCGGCAAAATTTTGGAAATTCCAAAAATGTAAAAATCGGCAAATTTTGGAAATTGAATAAAATTTAAAAATCGGCAAAATTTGGAAATTGAAAAAATTTAAAAATTGGCAAAATTTGAAAATTTAAAAAATTTAAAAATCGGCAAAATTTGGAAATTGAAAAATTGTAAAAATCGGCCAAATTTTGGAAATTGGAAAAATGTAAAAATCGGCAATATTATGGAAATTGAAAAAATTTAAGAGTCTGTAAAATTTCGAAAATTGAAAAAATTTAAGAATCGGCCAAAATTCGGAAATTGAAAAAAATGTGAAAATCGGCAAAATTTTGGAAATTAAAAAATGTAAAAATCGGCAAAATTTTGGGAAATTAAAAAAATGTAAAAGTCGCCAAAATTTTGGAAATTGAAAAAATGTAAAAATAAGATAAAATTCGGAAATTGAAATTAAAAGAAATGAAAAAATTGGCAAAGTTTGGGAAATTAAAATATGTAAAAATTGGCCAAAATTCGGAAATTGAAAAAAATATAAAATATATATATATAAAATATATAAAATTATAAAAATCGGCAACATTTTGGAAATTGAGAAAATGTAAAAATCTGCCAATTTCGGAAATTGAAAAAAATTTAAAAATCGGCAAAATTTTGGAAAATGAAAAAATGTAAAATCGGCAATATTTTGAAAATTGAAAAAATGTTAAAGTCGTCAAAATTTTGGAAATTGAAAAAATGTAAAAATCGGCCAAATTTCGGAAATTGAAACAAATTTAAAAACCGGCAAAATTTTGGAAATTGAAATAATTTAAAAATCGGCCAATATTCGGAAATTGAAAAAATGTAAAAATCGGCAATATTTTGGAAATTGAAAAAATGTAAAAATCGGCAAAATTTTGGAAATTAAAAAAATGTGAAAATCGGCAAAATTGTAGAAATTGAAAAAATGTATAAATCGGCAATATTTTGGAAATTGAAAAAATTTTAAAAATCGGCAATACTTTGGAAATTGAAAAAATTTAAAATCGGCTAAAATTCGGAATTTGAAAAATTTAAAATCGGCCAAATTTTAGAAACTGAAAAAATTTAAAATCGGCAAAATTTTTAAAATTGAAAAAATTGTAAAAATCGGCAAAATTTTGGAAATTGAAAATATGTAAAAATCGGCCAAAATTCGGAAATTAAAAAAATGTAAAAATCGGCAAAATTTTGGAAATTGAAAAAATGTAAGAGTCGGCAAAATTTGGAAATTGAAAAATTTAAAATCGGCAAAATTTGGAAATTGAAAAAATTTAAAAATCGGCAAAATTTCGGAAATTGAAAAATGTAAGAGTCGGCAAAATTTTAGAAATTGAAAAATCGGCAATATTTTGGAAATTGAAAAAATATAAGTGTCGGTAAAATTCAGAAATTGAAAAATTGTAAAATCGGCCAAAATTCGAAAATTTAAAAATTTAAAAATCGGCAAAATGTTGGAAATTGAAAAAAGTTGTAAAAATCGGCAAAGTTTTGGAAATTGAAAAAATGTAAAAATCGTCAAAATTTTGGAAATTGAAAAAATTGTAAAAATCGGCAAAAGTTTGGAAATTGAAAATATGTAAAAATCGGCCAAAATTCGGAAATTAAAAAAAATGTAAAAATCGGCAAAATTTTGGAAATTGAAAAAATGTAAGAGTCGGCAAAATTTGGAAATTGAAAAAATTTAAAAATCGGCAAAATTTGGAAATTGAAAAAATTTAAAATCGGAAAAATTTCGGAAATTGAAAAAATGTAAGAGTCGGCCAAATTTTGGAAATTGAAAAATGTAAGAGTCGGCCAAATTTTGGAAATTGAAAAATGTAAAATCGGCAAAAGTTTTGGGAAATTAAAAATGTAAAAATTGGCAAAATTTTGGAAACTGAAAAAAATTTAAAAATCGGCAAAATTTTCGAAATTAAAAATGCAAAAATCGACAAATTTTGGAAATTGAAAAAAAAATTGTAAAAATCGACCAAAATTCGAAAATTGAAAACAATTTAAAATCGGCAAAATGTTGGAAAATGAAAAAAGTTGTAAAAATCGGCAAAATTTTGGAAATTGAAAAAATGTAAGAGTCGGCCAAATTTTGGAAATTGAAAAAATGTAAGAGTCGGCCAAATTTTGGAAATTGAAAAATGTAAAAATCGGCAAAATTTGGAAATTGAAAAAATTTAAAAATCGGCAAAATTTGAAAATTTAAAAAATTTAAAAATCGGCAAAATTTGGAAATTGAAAAATTGTAAAAATCGGCCAAATTTTGGAAATTGAAAAAATGTAAAAATCGGCAAAATTGTAGAAATTGAAAAAATGTATAAATCGGCAATATTTTGAAAATTTAAAAAATTTAAAAATCGGCAAAATTTTGAAAATTGAAAAAATGTAAAAATCGGCAAAATTTTGGAAATTCCAAAAATGTAAAAATCGGCAAATTTTGGAAATTGAATAAAATTTAAAAATCGGCAAAATTTGGAAATTGAAAAAATTTAAAAATTGGCAAAATTTGAAAATTTAAAAAATTTAAAAATCGGCAAAATTTGGAAATTGAAAAATTGTAAAAATCGGCCAAATTTTGGAAATTGGAAAAATGTAAAAATCGGCAATATTATGGAAATTGAAAAAATTTAAGAGTCTGTAAAATTTCGAAAATTGAAAAAATTTAAGAATCGGCCAAAATTCGGAAATTGAAAAAAATGTGAAAATCGGCAAAATTTTGGAAATTAAAAAATGTAAAAATCGGCAAAATTTTGGGAAATTAAAAAAATGTAAAAGTCGCCAAAATTTTGGAAATTGAAAAAATGTAAAAATAAGATAAAATTCGGAAATTGAAATTAAAAGAAATGAAAAAATTGGCAAAGTTTGGGAAATTAAAATATGTAAAAATTGGCCAAAATTCGGAAATTGAAAAAAATATAAAATATATATATATAAAATATATAAAATTATAAAAATCGGCAACATTTTGGAAATTGAGAAAATGTAAAAATCTGCCAAATTTCGGAAATTGAAAAAAATTTAAAAATCGGCAAAATTTTGGAAAATGAAAAAATGTAAAATCGGCAATATTTTGAAAAAATCGGCAAAATTTTGCAAATTGAAGAAATGTAAGAGTCGGCAAAATTTGGAAATTTAAAAAATTTAAAAATCGGCAAAATTTGGAAATTGAAAAAATTTAAAATCGGCAAAATTTCGGAAATTGAAAAAATGTAAGAGTCGGCAAAATTTTAGAAATTGAAAAAATCGGCAATATTTTGGAAATTGAAAAAATATAAGTGTCGGTAAAATTCAGAAATTGAAAAAATTGTAAAAATCGGCCAAAATTCGAAAATTGAAAAAATTTAAAAATCGGCAAAATGTTGGAAATTGAAAAAAGTTGTAAAAATCGGCAAAGTTTTGGAAATTGAAAAATGTAAAAATCGTCAAAATTTTGGAAATTGAAAAAATTGTAAAAATCGACAAAATTTTGGAAATTGAAAATATGTAAAAATCGGCCAAAATTCGGAAATTAAAAAAAATGTAAAAATCGGCAAAATTTTGGAAATTGAAAAAATGTAAGAGTCGGCAAAATTTGGAAATTGAAAAATTTAAAATCGGCAAAATTTGGAAACTGAAAAATCTAAAAATCGGAAAATTTCGGAAATTGAAAAAATGTAAGAGTCGGCCAAATTTTGGAAATTGAAAAAATGTAAGAGTCGGCCAAATTTTGGAAATTGAAAAAATGTAAAAATCGGCAAAATTTTGGGAAATTAAAAAAATGTAAAAATTGGCAAAATTTTGGAAACTAGAAAAAAATTTAAAAATCGGCAAAATTTTCGAAATTAAAAAAATGTAAAAATCGGCAAAATTTTGGAAATTGAAAAAATTGTAAAAATCGACCAAAATTCGAAAATTGAAAACAATTTAAAAATCGGCAAAATTTGAAAATTTAAAAAATTTAAAAATCGGCAAAATTTGAAAATTTAAAAAATTTAAAAATCGGCAGAATTTGGAAATTGAAAAATTGTAAAAATCGGCCAAATTTTGGAAATTGAAAAAATGTAAAAATCGGCAATATTATGGAAATTGAAAAAATTTAAGAGTCTGTAAAATTTCGAAAATTGAAAAAATTTAGAATCGGCCAAAATTCGGAAATTGAAAAAATGTGAAAATCGGCAAAATTTTGGAAATTAAAAATGTAAAAATCGGCAAAATTTTGGGAAATTAAAAAAATGTAAAAGTCGCCAAAATTTTGGAAATTGAAAAAATGTAAAAATAAGATAAAATTCGGAAATTGAAATTAAAAGAAATGAAAAATTGGCAAAAGTTTGGGAAATTAAAATATGTAAAATTGGCCAAAATTCGGAAATTGAAAAAAATATAAAAAACGCAAATTAGAAATTGAAAAAAATTTAAAGCTCGGCAAAATTTTGGAAGTTGAAAAATTATAAAATCGGCAAATTTTGGAAATTGAGAAAATGTAAAATCTGCCAAATTTCGGAAATTGAAAAAAATTTAAAAATCGGAAAAATTTTAGAAATTGTAAAAATGTAAATGCCAAATTTCGGAAATTGAAAAAAATTTAAAAATCGGCAAAATTTTGGAAAATGAAAAAATGTAAAATCGGCAATATTTTAAAAATTGAAAAAATGTTAAAGTCGTCAAAATTTTGGAAATTGAAAAAATGTAAAAATCGGCCAAATTTCGGAAATTGAAACAAATTTAAAAACCGGCAAAATTTTGGAAATTGAAATAATTTAAGAATCGGCCAAAATTCGGAAATTGAAAAAAATGTGAAAATCGGCAAAATTTTGGAAATTAAAAAATGTAAAAACCGGCAAAATTTTGGGAAATTAAAAAAATGTAAAAGTCGCCAAAATTTTGGAAATTGAAAAATGTAAAATAAGATAAAATTCGGAAATTGAAATTAAAAGAAATGAAAAAATTGGCAAAGTTTGGGAAATTAAAATATGTAAAAATTGGCCAAAATTCGGAAATTGAAAAAAATATAAAAAACGCAAATTAGAAATTGAAAAAAATTTAAAGCTCGGCAAAATTTTGGAAGTTGAAAAATTATAAAAATCGGCAACATTTTGGAAATTGAGAAAATGTAAAAATCTGCCAAATTTCGGAAATTGAAAAAAATTTAAAAATCGGAAAAATTTTAGAAATTGTAAAAATGTAAAAACCGGCAATATTTTGGAAATTGAAAAAATGTAAAAGTCGGCCAAGATTCGGAAATTGAAAAAAATGTAAAAATCGGCAAAATTTTGAAAATTGAAATAATTTAAAAATCGGCCAAAATTCGGAAATTGAAAAAAATGTGAAAATCGGCAAAATTTTGGAAATTAAAAAATGTAAAAATCGGCAAAATTTTAGAAATTGAAAAAATGTATAAATCGGAAATATTTTGGAAATTGAAAAAATTTAAAAATCGGCAAAAGTTTGGAAATTGAAAAAATTTAAAAATCGGCAAAATTTTGGAAAATGAAAAAATGTAAAATCGGCAATATTTTGAAAATTGAAAAAATGTAAAAATCGGCCGAATTTCGGAAATTGAAACAAATTTAAAAACCGGCAAAATTTAGGAAATTGAAATAATTTAAAAATCGGTCAATATTTGGAAATTGAAAAATGTAAAATCGGCAAAATTTTGGAAATTAAAAAAATGTAAAAATCGGCAAAATTGTAGAAATTGAAAAGATGTATAAATCGGCAATATTTTGAAAATTTAAAAAATTTAAAAATCGGCAAAATTTTGAAAATTGAAAAAATTTTAAAAATCGGCAAAATTTTGGAAATTGAAAATATGTAAAAATCGGCCAAAATTCGGAAATTAAAAAAAATGTAAAAATCGGCAAAATTTTGGAAATTGAAAAAATGTAAGAGTCGGCAAAATTTGGAAATTGAAAAAATTTTAAAATCGGCAAAATTTGGAAATTGAAAAATTAAAAACCGGCAAAATTTAGGAAATTGAAATAATTTAAAAATCGGTCAATATTTGGAAATTGAAAAAATGTAAAAATCGGCAAAATTTTGGAAATTGAAAAAAATTTGAAAATCGGCCAAAATTCGGAAATTGAAAAAAATTTAAAAATCGGCCAAATTTTGGAAATTGAAAAAATGTGAAAGTCGTTAATATTTTGAAAATTGAAAAAATTTAAAAATCGGCAAAATTTTGAAAATTGAAAAAATTGTAAAAATCGTCAAAATTTTGGAATTGAAAATATGTAAAAATCGGCCAAAATTCGGAAATTAAAAAAAATGTAAAATCGGCAAAATTTTGGAAATTGAAAAATGTAAGAGTCGGCAAAATTTGGAAATTGAAAAAATTTAAAATCGGCAAAATTTGGAAATTGAAAAAATTTAAAAATCGACAAAATTTCGGAAATTGAAAAAATGTAAGAGTCGGCCAAATTTTGGAAATTGAAAAAATGTAAGAGTCGGCCAAATTTTGGAAATTGAAAAAATTTAAAATCGTCCAAATTTTGGAAATTGAAAAAATGTAAAAATCGGCAAAATTTTGGGAAATTAAAAAAATGTAAAAGTCGCAAAAATTTTGGAAATTTAAAATATGTAAAAATCGGCCAAAATTCGGAAATTAAAAAAAATGTAAAAATCGGCAAAATTTTGGAAATTGAAAAATGTAAGAGTCGGCAAAATTTGGAAATTGAAAAAATTTAAAAATCGGCAAAATTTGGAAATTGAAAAAATTTAAAAATCGACAAAATTTCGGAAATTGAAAAAATTTAAAAATCGACAAAATTTCGGAAATTGAAAAAATGTAAGAGTCGGCCAAATTTTGGAAATTGAAAAAATGTAAGAGTCGGCCAAATTTTGGCAATTGAAAAAATTTAAAAATCGTCCAAATTTTGGAAATTGAAAAAATGTAAAAATCGACAAAATTTTGGAAATTGAAAAAATGTAAAAATCGGCAAAATTTTGGGAAATTAAAAAAATGTAAAAGTCGCCAAAATTTTGGAAATTAAAAAAATGTAAAAATAAGATAAAATTCGGAAATTGAAATTAAAAGAAATGAAAAATTGGCAAAAGTTTGGGATATTAAAAAATGTAAAATTGGCCAAAATTCGGAAATTGAAAAAAATATAAAAAACGCAAATTAGAAATTGAAAAAAATTTAAAACTCGGCAAAATTTTGGAAATTGAAAAAATGTATAAATCGGAAATATTTTGAGAATTGAAAAAATTTAAAAATCGGCAAAATTTGGAAATTGAAAAATTTAAAATCGTCCAAATTTTGGAAATTGAAAAAATTTAAAAATCGGAAAAATTTTGGAAAATGAAAAAATGTAAAATCGGCAATATTTTGAAAATTGAAAAAATGTAAAAATCGGCCAAATTTCGGATATTGAAACAAATCTAAAAAAATGGCAAAATTTAGGAAATTGAAATAAATTAAAAATCGGTCAATATTTGGAAATTGAAAAAATGTAAAAATCGGCAAAATTTTGGAAATTGAAAATATGTAAAAATCGGCCAAAATTCGGAAATTAAAAAAAATGTAAAAATCGCCAAAATTTTGGAAATTGAAAAAATATAAGAGTCGGCAAAATTTGGAAATTGAAAGTCGCCAAAATTTTGGAAATTGAAAAAATGTAAAAATAAGATAAAATTCGGAAATTGAAATTAAAAGAAATTAAAAATTGGCAAAGTTTGGGAAATTAAATAAATGTAAAAATTGGCCAAAATTCGGAAATTGAAATAAATATAAAAAACGCAAATTAGAAATTGAAAAAAATTTAAAACTCGGCAAAATTTTGGAAGTTGAAAAATTATAAAAAGCGGCGACAATTTGGAAATTTAGAAAATGTAAAAATCGGCCAAATTTCGGAAATTGAAAACAAATTTAAAAATCGGCCAAATTTTGGAAATTGAAAAAGTGTTAAAGTCGTCAATATTTTGGAAATTGAAAAAATTTAAAAATCGGCAAAATTTTGAAAATTGAAAAAATTGTAAAAATCGGCAAAATTTTGGAAATTGAAAATATGTAAAAATCGGCCAAAATTCGGAAATTAAAAAAATGTAAAAATCGCCAAAATTTTGGAAATTGAAAAAATGTAAGAGTCGGCAAAATTTGGAAATTGAAAGTCGCCAAAATTTTGGAAATTTAAAAAATGTAAAAATAAGATAAAATTCGGAAATTGAAATTAAAAGAAATGAAAAAATTGGCAAAGTTTGGGAAATTAAATAAATGTAAAAATTGGCTAACATTCGGAAATTGAAAAAAAAATTTAAAAATCGGAAAAATTTTAGAAATAAAAAAAATTTTAAAAATCGGCAATACTTTGGAAATTGAAAAAATTTAAAAATCGGAAAAATTTTGGAAAATGAAAAAATGTAAAATCGGCAATATTTTGAAAATTGAAAAAATGTAAAAATCGGCCAAATTTCGGAAATTGAAACAAATTTAAAAACCGGCAAAATTTAGGAAATTGAAATAAATTAAAAATCGATCAATATTTGGAAATTGAAAAAATGTAAAAATCGGCAAAATTTTGGAAGTTGAAAAATTATAAAAATCGGCAACATTTTGGAAATTGAAAAAATGTAAAAATCGGCCAAATTTCGGAAATTGAAAAAAAATTTAAAAATCGGAAAAATTTTAGAAATAAAAAAAATTTTAAAAATCGGCAATACTTTGGAAATTGAAAAATTTAAAATCGGCAAAATTTTGGAAAATGAAAAATGTAAAATCGGCAATATTTTGAAAATTGAAAAAATGAAAAAATCGGCCAAATTTCGGAAATTGAAACAAATTTAAAAACCGGCAAAATTTAGGAAATTGAAATAAATTAAAAATCGGTCAATATTTGGAAATTGAAAAAATGTAAAAATCGGCAAAATTTTGGAAATTGAAAAAATGTAAAAGTCGGCCAAGATTCGGAAATTGAAAAAATGTAAAAATCGGCAAATTTTTGGAAATTGAAAAATTTAAAATCGGCAAAATTTTGAAAATTGAAAAAATGTTAAAGTCGTCAAAATTTTGGAAATTGAAAAAATTTAAAAATCGAGCAAATTTCGGAAATTGAAACAAAATTAAAAACCGGCAAAATTTTGGAAACTGAAATAATTTAAAAATCAGCCAAAATTCGGAAATTGAAAAAAATGTGAAAATCGGCAAAATTTTGGAAATCAAAAAATGTAAAATCGGCAAAAATTTTAGAAATTGAAAAAATGTATAAATCGGAAATATTTTGGAAATTGAAAAAATTTAAAAATCGGCATAATTTTGGAAATTGAAAAAATTTAAAAATCGGCAAAATTTTGGAAAATGAAAAAATGTAAAATCGGCAATATTTTGAAAATTGAAAAAATGTTAAAGTCGTCAAAATTTTGGAAATTGAAAAAATGTAAAAATCGGCCAAATTTCGGAAATTGAAACAAATTTAAAAGCCGGCAAAATTTTGGAAATTGAAATAATTTAAAAATCGGCCAATATTCGGAAATTGAAAAAATGTAAAAATCGGCAATATTTTCGAAATTGAAAAATGTAAAATCGGCAAAATTTTGGAAATTAAAAAAATGTGAAAATCGGCAAAATTGTAGAAATTGAAAAAATGTATAAATCGGCAATATTTTGGAAATTGAAAAAATTTAAAAATTGGCAATACTTTGAAAATTGAAAAAATTTAAAAATCGGCAAAATTTTGAAAATTGAAAAAATTGTAAAAATCGGCAAAATTTTGGAAATTGAAAATATGTAAAAATCGGCCAAAATTCGGAAATTAAAAAAAATGTAAAAATCGGCAAAATTTTGGAAATTGAAAAAATGTAAGAGTCGGCAAAATTTGGAAATTGAAAAAATTTAAAAATCGGAAAAATTTCGGAAATTGAAAAAAGGTAAGAGTCGGCCAAATTTTGGAAATTGAAAAAATGTAAGAGTCGGCCAAATTTTGGAAATTGAAAAAATGTAAAAATCGGCAAAATTTTGGGAAATTAAAAAACTGTAAAAATTGGCAAAATTTTGGAAACTAGAAAAAAATTTAAAAATCGGCAAAATTTTCGAAATTTAAAAAATGTAAAAATCGGCAAATTTTTGGAAATTGAAAAAATTGTAAAAATCGACCAAAATTCGAAAATTAAAAACTGTTGAACCGAGTTGGTTCGGCAAGAAAGTCTTGGGTGAAGCGTAAAATAAAACACGACGTTCTGTTTTAAGTATTTATTCGCAACTGTGTATATTAAATGTTAGTTAACATAATTATGTGCAGTGCAGATGTTAATGTTAATGCACTGCTAATTTTATTTATCGATATTCATATGCGTACATTGATATTTTTAACACTCTTCCTCAATGTAAGCATATTTACAAATATTACTTCAATTTTAACAAATTTATGAAATGTATATGTTTCTGCTTTGACAAATTCTTCGTTAATATGTCTGCGACCATATCATTCGTTGAAACATACTTCAAAACTATTTGTCCCTCACTTACTACTTCTCGCGCAAAATGATATCTTATATCAATATGTTTTGCCCTCGAGTGATGCACTGGATTCTTTGCCAGTTGTTGCGCACTTAAATTGTCAGTGTGAACTACTGTTGGGGTGTCCTCTACGCCGCAACCAATTTCGACTATAAGTCTGCGCATAACAATCGCCTCTTTGCATGCTGTTGATAACGCCATGTACTCAGCTTCTGTGCTGCTAAGCGCTACGCTCCGTTGCTTCTCCGATTTCCAGGATATCGGACCACCTCCAAGAAAATATACATATCCCGTATATGACTTCCGGTCACTCTGGTCGCCGCCCCAATCCGAATCGACATAGCCTTCAAACGCATTTCCACACTTGCTGTAGTGTAGCTGAAACTCCGACGTTGAAGCTAAATATCGCAACACATGCTTCACTCCTGTTAGATGCTCCACATGCGGATCCTTATTCCGCTGAGCCAATTTTGCAACTGAATGCAAAATATCAGGTCTGGTCGTAAGAGCTAACCACATTAACTCTCCAATTGTTGACTGATATGACCTCAAATCAACTTGCTGACATTGGTCATTACCGCATGCCACTTGATGTCCTGCTTCTAACGGCGTCGCAGCCGCTCTGCAGTTCTCCATACCATGTCTTCGTAGTAGATCCTTGATGTACTGTGTATGACCCAAAGTTATCTCGCCGAGCTCGCCATCACGTTTGATTTCCATACCAAGAAAAGCTCCAATGGGCCCTTATCAACACACTCAAATGCGTTAGATATGGCTGCCTTAATGTTGTTCAAATCCTCCTTTGACTTGCAGGCTATAAGAATATCATCGACATATACTAGTATTAGTGAAAGATTACCTCCTGTTTCTTGTTTGTACAAGCAGGGCTCATTGTCGCATGGAACGAAATTAAGTTTACGCAAAACTCCATCTAGCATCGAGTTCCATTCTCTTCCTGATTGCTTCAATCCATATAGCGCCTTCTTGAGCAATAAAACCTTTCCAGCCTGGTTGTCGTCTTCAAACCCTTGCGGTTGCTTCATATAGACCGTGTCTCTCAAATCGCTGTTCAAATATGCCGTGCATACATCCATTTGATGCAAATACAATTGCAACTCTGCTGCCAACGCTAAGACCAAACGCATACTCTCTAGTCTGCATACCGGTGAAAATGTTTCACTGTAGTTGACACCATATTGCTGCGAACATTCTTTCGCTACCAATCTTGCCTTAAATCGTTGAATCTGGCCGCATGCATCTCGCTTTAGACTAAAAACCCATTTGCAGCCAATTGCGCGCTGGTTCTTTGGCAATTCTGCAAGCTGCCATGTTTCATTTGTCATCAAAGCCTTGTGCTCCTTCTGCATTGCTTCGCGCCAATGCGCTGCGTGTTTACTGTTGATCGCCTCGTCGTACGATGACGGAATAGTTACCTCGTCTGTAACCATCGCTCCCAGTATATTGTAGATCTTCTTTGGGCGTCCAGGCTTGCCCGTTCTCATGATCTTTGGTCTGCCAGGACCAATTCGTACTGTCGGATTAGCTTGCACTATTTCCATATCTTTTGCACTTTCAAAAGATTCATTGCTGCTACTTTCGTTTGTAGCTTCAAGTTCTGTGTCGCTTTCGTCGTGGTCATCACCCGATCCCAGCTGGTTATCATCTTCATCGTCTGAATTTGAAGATTGCCATTGACTTGCCGGTTGCATGTCAAGTACTACTTCGCTGTCACTTGCCTGCTGTAGGCCACTGAGCTCATCGAATATGACATCTCGTTTCTCGATCACCAGGTTTGACTCCGCATCATATAATCTATAGCCCTTCGCCTGCATAGAATATCCGACCATGCGATACTCTTTGCCCTTTGCTGCGAACTTGCTCTTATGATGCCCCTTGTCAAGTGCAACTGCAACGGAACCAAAAACTTTTAAGAGACTTATACTTGGCACCTTACCAGTCCACGCTTCCATAGGCGTCATATTGGGCAACGCTCGTGTAGCCGCACGATTACGTAAATACACAGCCGTATTTACTGCTTCTGCCCATAATGTCTGACTTAGTCCTGACTGCACCAATAGACATCTTGCCATTTCCACCAACGTGCGATTTGCCCTTTCGGCAACTCCATTCTGTTGTGGGGTATATGGCACTGTCAGCTGCCGATCAATACCATTGCTCTTCAAATAGTTATTGAACTTGTTGTTAACATATTCCCGACCGTTGTCGCTCCGAATACATTTAAGCTTCTTTCCGGTTTGCCGTTCTACCAAATTCTTGAATTCCACGAACTTGTCAAAGACCTCGTCTTTGCCCTTCAGGAAATACACGAAGATACGCCGCGAGCAGTCATCAATAAACGTCAAGAAATATCTGGATCCTGCAAGAGACTTCGCTTCAAATGGTCCACATACGTCTGTATGAACTAGTTCCAGCAACAATTGTGCACGACTTTCACTGGCCTTTGAAAAGGTTCCACATGAACTTTGCCCATCATGCACGTCTTGCATGAGGCAACTGATGGCATATCCAATTTCTCCATCCCACGTACCAATCCTTTCTTTGACATCTCCAGCAAACTTGTGTAATTAACATGTCCGTATCTGTTGTGCCACAGTTTTGCATCAGCCTTAACGGCAGCGTAACATCTGTTAGGCTCGGACTCAACCGTATACAGACTTCCAGTTCTGTTAACTTCCAGAATTATTTCACCACGTTGTGAAATCTTTGCATTTTGGCCCGAAATGTACGACGCAATTATTTGCCACTGCTGTGCTCACGGATATAAAATTACTCGTCAGCTTTGGCACATACAATACATTCAGCAATGTTAATGTATACTTTTTGCTTTTTAGCAAAACTTCACCTTTGCCCTTGGCTTCCAAGGAACCTGCGTCTGCCAATCTAATCATTTCGCTATGTTCTGCGAACTTCGTGAACAGCTGCCGATCGCAACACATGTGGCTCGTTGCGCCACTGTCCAAACACCAGTTTGATTTGGAAAAACTGCTTGCATCCAATGCATTTAACAAACTGCTTTGCTTGTTTTCGTCTTTCGCTTTTGCGTCTTGCTTTACCGATCTCTTTTGACAATTCAATTTAAAGTGCCCTTTTACGCCGCAATTGAAACAGACAACGTTTGTGTGCTTCTTCTTCTTGGCGTCTGTCTGGCGCCTTTGGTTGTGCGTCGCAGAAAAGCGACCGCCGTGTTGCTTTGCGTCTCTACACTTTTTCTTCGTTCTCCTTCTTCCTTCAGCTTGATACACAGAATTTCAATAGAAGGCAGAATGTCGCGCGTCTCTATGGCGACTACAAAATTGTCAAACTCTTCTGGTAAACTTGAAAGCAATATAATGGCCTGTAGCTCATTATTTAACTGTATATCAACCGCAGCGAGTTGATCGACAATTTCACAAAACACATTTATGAAACTTGTCATGCTTTGACCCTCCGTCATGCGTAAGTTGAGCAACCTTTTGTAAAGCGCAACCTTACGTACAGGTCCACTTGGCTGATGGATCTCTTTCAGCTTATTCCATGCTTCACGTGCCGCTATACAACTTTTGATAGCACTCAATTGTGATGTCTTCACACTCAACATGATCATGGCCAATGCTTTCTTATCCATTGCCGTCCTATTGGCGCCTTCGCTTGCGCCTTCTTGTGGATCCTCGGACACAACATCCCATAGCTCTGCATGTATCAGCACACTCTTCATTTGGATGCTCCAAGCATCATAATTGTTGTCCTCCAACTTTTCTATTTGATACATCGCACTCATTTTGCTATTTGCGTCACACCACAATTCCTTGCGAATGTCTTTATAATTTCACCACAGTTCGTAACCGCGCACTTCACTACCAAGCCGTGCCTGGGCCCATAACCTGTTGAACCGAGTTGGTTCGGCAAGAAAGTCTTGGGTGAAGCGTAAAATAAAACACGACGTTCTGTTTTAAGTATTTATTCGCAACAGTGTATATTAAATGTTAGTTAACATAATTATGTGCAGTGCAGATGTTAATGTTAATGCACTGCTAATTTTATTTATCGATATTCATATGCGTACATTGATATTTTTAACAAAAAACAATTTAAAAATCGGCAAAATGTTGGAAAATGAAAAAAGTTGTAAAAATCGGCAAAATTTTGGAAATTCAAAAAATGTAAAAATCGGCAAATTTTGGAAATTGAATAAAATTTAAAAATCGGCAAAATTTGGAAATTGAAAAAATTTAAAAATCGGCAAAATTTGAAAATTTAAAAAATTTAAAAATCGGCAAAATTTGGAAATAGAAAAATTGTAAAAATCGGCCAAATTTTGGAAATTGAAAAAATGTAAAAATCGGCAATATTATGGAAATTGAAAAAATTTAAGAGTCTGTAAAATTTCGAAAATTGAAAAAATTTAAGAATCGGCCAAAATTCGGAAATTGAAAAAAATGTGAAAATCGGCAAAATTTTGGAAATTAAAAAATGTAAAAATCGGCAAAATTTTGGGAAATTAAAAAAATGTAAAAGTCGCCAAAATTTTGGAAATTGAAAAAATGTAAAAATAAGATAAAATTCGGAAATTGAAATTAAAAGAAATTACAAAATTGGCAAAGTTTGGGAAATTAAACAAGTAAGAAAGTTACAGTCGAGTGTGCTCAACTGTTAGATACCCGCTACCTACATTTATTGAATGCAAAATAGTGCAATATTATTTTTATAATATACTGAATTAATATACTGAAAAATATTAAAAATATACCAACTGCTCGATAGTAAGATACCCGCTAACCATTGTGAAAAGCAAAAAGCAAATCGGTGCGACTTTAAAATACTGAAAAAAAAACTACAAATATACCAAGTAATAATTGTGGTTTATTCTGGTAATTTTGCAACGTACAGAGAACGAACGAAGAAGCACTTGGAATTTAAGATGCTTTAGTTTAAGAAATAAGAGAAAATAGAATCCTTCTTTCATCTCAAAATCCAATTAACGCGCTGCGAAAATGCGTGCGTCTATATATGTGTGTGTGTGTTAGTCCTAGTATGTATGTGTTTGTGTGTGTGTGTCCCAAAGGATAATAAGCAGCTTAGACTAAGAGTCCAGCAATAGCAACAACAGCAGCAGCAGTTCGACGCGTCTAAGTATAAAGAAGTGTAAGAATGAAAGGAAAAAAGAAAGAAAGTTGTTAGCGGGCAAAATCGAAGCGTATTGGCAAAAAGATTGCCAATAAGCAAACGGATGAAGTGCGGTCATGTGGTCGTTGGTCATACGGCTGAGCAGATTTCCCTCAGGTATACATAAAGATATAGAGGAGATAGAAACGCCGACACACACAGATACAACTAGAGAGAGAGAGAGAGAGAGAGAGAGGAGCTGAAAGTCGCAGTCGGAGGAGTTGCCAAAAAATTGGCAGCACTCGAGATATGATAATGATACAATTTCGATAAAGCTTAACAGGGATTAGGCAGAGAAAAAGCGAGAGAGAGAGAGGCAGAGCGATTGTCTGACGCCCTGGATGAACGATGATATCGGCTAATTGGCAATGCTCCTGACTGCTGTCCTGATGGCGCCAGGCTCTTGGCTCCTGGCTCCTGGCGCCCGGCGCACGACGCTCGACGCCTGACAGCCAAGAATAATGTCAAATAAGCAGCAAACTGCAGCTCGGAGCTTCGGAGCTGGTCATATGTGTGTTTTGTGCTGCCAGTTGCAAGTGACAATTTATTAATAAACAGGCTGGCTGACTGGCTGGCTAGCTGGTTGGCAGGATAGCAAAGCAGGACAACGACAACGACAACGACTCGACTTTGGACTGCCAATTACCGCCCAGCAATAAATTGCATGTCACTGGCGTCGCGAATTCCTCTTCTCCTCCCTTTCCAACCCGAAAATACCAAAAGCCCAATCAGAGCGAAAGAGAGAGAGAGAGAGAAGTGGCAACCAATGTTGCGTTTAATGGACTCAATAAATTCTGGAGCCTGTCTAACGATGGCCGCTTGACAGGCCCCCCAACGTTTATTAGGCAACAATGGCCAAAGAGAATCGAGTCAAGTCAAGTCGAGTCGATTCAAGTTGAGAGTCAAGAAGAAAGATGAATTACTTACAAAAAGGACGAGAACTCAACTCATATTCCTTTGCCTTCATTTGAATGTAGAGTTAACGAAATGCTTATCAAATATTTATAAATTTCCATTGCTCTGATTGTCAATCAATCTCAACGGAAGCGCTTTAATTAGCACACATTTAGCATGACGCACAGCAGCAATTGGACAGTTTGGCCAAAAATTCATTATTAACTATTTCCTCAGATTGCCACAATCAATCACAATTGAAATTTTCATTCATTGCGAAGGTAAGCGAAATTTTGTGAATATGTGACTGAGACAGCTTTAAGGTAATTAAATGAAAAGTGTAGAGCGATACTTATTAGCTATTTATAGTATGAATTTATCTGATTGTCAATTAATCTGCACAACACATTTCATTAATGCGCCTCAGTTGGCAGGTGCTTTGCATGCACAGCGCCAATTAATAGCTGAACTTTAAGGTAATTGAAAGGTGAGCGTAAAATTTATCAACTGCATTAAAGCAGAATTAACATGTTATCAACAATTTTTCATCACACTATTTTAACGCGTTTTACATGTATGCTAATGCATGTAAATACACTCGAGTGTAAACGGCCATAATGCAGCCACATGCAAAGCAAAGGCTGTCCAAGTAAAATTTATCAACTGAATTAAAGAAGAATTACATGTTATCAACAATTTTTCAGCTCACTATTTTAACGCATTCAAGTGTTAAAACACCCGAGTGTAGACAGCCATAATGCAGCCGCATGCAAAGCAAGGACTGTCCAATGACCAAATGCTTATTGAAAATAAGTAAAATTTATCAACTGAATTAAAGAAGAATTACATGTTATCAACAATTTTTCAGCTCACTATTTTAACGCATTCAAGTGTTAAAACACCCGAGTGTAGACAGCCATAATGCAGCCGCATGCAAAGCAAGGACTGCCCAGTGATCAAATGCTTATTGAAAACATGTTATCAACAGTTTTTCATCACACTATTTTTATGCATTTTTTGTTTAAATTAAGTAAATTTTACATGCTAAGTTCAAATGAAATGTTAATATAGTCGGTTGTAAACGGCAAAATGCACCCGCAAGCAATGACATCCTATCATGCTCATGACCAAATTTTATTTATTAAAAATATGTTATCAAACATATCACTTTATTTATATGCATTTTGTTTTTAAATTAAATCAATTTCACATGCTAAGTTCAAATGAGGTGTATATACGATAATACAGTGTAAACGGCCATAATGCAGCCGCAAGCGAAGGCTGTCAAATGATCAAATGCTTATTATAAATTTATTTTAAATATGTCTTTCATAGACATCGTTGTGACTTAATAAAATACACATTTCAACTGCAGTAATTTAACATGCAGGAAATATGTACATATACGCAGCTATGTGTGTAACTGACAGTGTGACCAGGCCAAATGCAATTGTTTGCACGCACACACACGCACACGAGCGCATTCAAAGTCAAGGCAGCAACGAAACGAAACGAAATCAAATTAACCAAAGTGCGCAAACAGAATAAAGAAAAATTGCCAAGCTAGTGAAGAGAAGAGAAGAGACAGTCGAGAGATGGCGCTGCCTGTCCATGCGTGTGTGTGTGTGTGTGTGTGTGTGTGTGTGAGTGGAGAATGCATTGAATGCAGTTGAGTTGCCGCAACCGCAGCCGACAGATGGCGCCGCCAGTAGTGCAAAGTAGGGTAGATTACATTTGCTTTGAATGAAGGCAACATCAGCAGCAGTTGCAGCAGAAGATGCCGCCGGAAAATGCTGATGCTGAATGCGGTGGCAGCAAGAGAAATAGACAAAGTCGAGAGTTGGCGCCACTGAACCCTAGGAAAAGTCAACAGAGAGGAAACACAGTCCACGCAGTCAGCCCGTAGCCGCCATAGACAAAAACTACATACAAAAAAAAAAAGCCAACTGCCGCAAAGCGAGTGAGAGCGAAAAGGAAAGGCTAAAAAAGGCCGGATACGTTTCAATGACATCCTACGAAGAAGAAGAAGACGAAGCAGAGCGAAGTAATTGCTAGAGAACTCTTCTGACCCCCCTTCCCCACCCCCACCACACACTCCTCTTTCTTTTTGTTGCCCTGGAAAAATGTGTCTTTGTCAGTGCGTCACTGGAGCGTTCAGCGAACATTCGCATTGAGAGCGCACACAGAAAACTAAAAAGAAGAAGAAGAAAGCAACAGCTTCCCCCTCCCACTCCCACTACCAAGACGATGTCAAGTCAGCTTCACTCTCCCTCTGTCTCTTTCGCTCTGCCTTTTGCATATCAAAAGTGAAACTTTGACATATAATTTCTCGCATGGATTTTCACTTTGACGACATAAACGATGACAATGCCGCCGCCGTCGTCGTCACAAAGTCGCAATCCTTATTCAAAGAAAGAAAAAGAAAAAAGGCACCAGCCACATTCCTCACACCCACACACACACAAACATGCACATCTATGAAAAAACTTGTTAGCTGCCTTAGCAACAATTTACGTAAATATGCAACTCACCAACTCCTTTTAAACACAATTGCTCGCTTCAATACACATATTTAACACTTTTTAAATGCACAAGAAAAAAAATATACAAAAAAAACACACAATTGAAGCACAGAAAAAAAAGCGCGGTAATCGACACTTGTTAAAGGTGCGTAACTGCCATAGCATACTATTAAGTTTAAGGTTGTCTGTGCGTGTGAGGAGGCTTGACCACTAGGTGTGACGTCAGCATTGCCTTGATCGTGTCATAGCAGCCAAGTGACGTCCGGCTGTCACAGCAAGCGACTGGGCCAGTGGGTGGCTGTGACGTCACGACGCAAGGATCGTGTCATAACAGTCAGTAAATTTGAGATAGGAAAGCTAGTATTTAGTATTTTTTTGAAAGTGCATTAAGGAATGTGAACTGTGTTTGAATTTATTTACAAAATTAACAATACAAATTTAATATTAATGCTAATTATGGCAGCGAGCACCAGAGTATGAAAAATGCGAATTGGCTAGTATATTATTTTGCACAATAATAAAAAGTAATTCGAATTGCTGCGCTAGGTTGAGTTGTGCAGCCCTCGTATAACGTACACAAACAAACACGGCGACTGTAATCTGTGTTTTGGCAACATTGCGGCTACCCCCCGCCATGCCCCTCTGCCATAGGCAGCATGCTGCGCTGTGCCTGGCATGCGGCCAACTTGCGATATCAAATGACTAACTGTTATGGGCTCCCATTGCGATTTACGCTCTATCAATCAGTGTTCAGTGTTCATTGTTCGGTGTGCAGTGTTGCCAACACGACTTGAAAGTCGCAGTTTAGCATGCTTCTTTTATTTTGCATTATTATTGCAGCTCGTGTCTTCGCCGCTGTCCGTTTCGGATTCCGCTTCGCTGTCCGTTTCGGATTCCGCTTCACTGTCCGTTTCGGATTCCGCTTCGCTGTCCGTTGTGCTGCTCGCCGCTGCCTCCGCCTCAGCCGCTGCCATCAATGACGCCGCCTTTATGGCGGCCGCCTCTGGGGTGTGTGAGCGGCAAGCTGCGCGTCCGCCGTCGCTGCGCTGTGAGCGAATTGTCCGACAAGCAAATGGAAGGCTGGATCGGAGGGTCCATTGAACATAATCTGGATCATCAGACGCTTGTCGAACGGCCTTTTCACTTCTATGAATATGCGACGAAACAAGGCGCCATTCTGCAACAAGTTTAAGTGAAGTAAAGTAAAGTTCAGTTTGCAATTAGCTTTTAGTATAGTTACGTCTTCGGGTCGCGTCGATGGATGCGGTGGCAAGGCCACCATGTCAAAGATGAGGCAACGTGGTCGGCGTTTCTTTTTGTACTTTTTCTTTGGTTGCGTTTGCTCCATTTCGAAAGCCAATTAAATGCCCAGTGTTACACAACACACACACACGCACACGTTTTAGTTTTTAATTGGCCAGTGTGTACACACTATATTTTAGGTTTTTTGTGTCGTTGCTTCGATTTGAATGGCAGCAAACTGACTTGTTGTCTCGCTCACACCACTCCAGTAACAGGCGGCTTGAAGTGTGTAAGTAAGAAAGTGTGTGTGTGTGTGTGTGTGAGAGTTGTTTGCATGTGTGTAAATTTAGAAATTATGTTTTCTTGTCTTTTAATTAATAATCTCAAGGGTGTTGTGGCTTTTGCTCAAGTTGAAGGCAAACACAGCATGTGTGCGTATGGGTGTGTGTGTGTGTGTTTATATGAGCTTTCGCAGACAATGTGAAATACACATACAATACATATTTGTGTGTGTATGTATTTGTATTTATAAGGATTTCTTGTCTACATTTTAGCCACAAAACATGAGAAACCAATGCCAGCTGCGCTTAGTCCCCCCCTCACATTCATCTCTGTCTCTTTCTCTCACACACACTGAGACGCTTTTATGCCTCTGCGTGTGTGTGTGTGTGTGTGAGTTGACAATGTGATTTACATTTAATTAAAATCGTATTTACTCGTTAGATAAACAAACAGTGCAGAGACGCACAACAATTGGCAGTCAGGATGGCAGGATGCCAAGGCTCTAAAGGCTGCAACAGCACGCGTCTTCCTCATTTCATTCAGCAGCCGGCGCAGCAAAAGCAACAACAACAACAACAAGAGCAACAACACATGTACAGCGGGAGAAGCAAGAGGAGGATTAAGCTCTAAAATGTAAAAAATGACGCACAACATCAGGTGTTATTTGCCTTGGCACAACACGAAGTTAGGGAGAAGAGATGTGATGGAGAGAGGGGAAGAGGGAAACACATCTTCGTCAGCGTCTGCCTACGAGTGGGAGTGAGAGCGAGAGAGTGAGAGAGAGATGTTGTCACGCTGTCAAAAATAGCAGCGACCAATCGATCGGCAGCTTACCAACTATAAAACCATGCGATGAGGCATACTCGACTTGCAGTTACCCTGTAAATGCAAAACTTTCATATATTGCATCTTCTACTTTTTGTTTTACTTTTACAACTGATTTAAAAATCGATCAATAAGATCATATACATTGAAGACGGCTCGACGTGTTGTTACCCTGTAATAAATATTATTTAGTTTCAAAGCGTACACAATTTTATTATGGGTATATGTTGCTTCTTTTACTATTTGTTAGCTTTAAAACTGATTCCAACATCGATCACATGGACTGAAGTCAGCTCGACGTGTAGTTACCCTGTACAAAATATTATCTAGTTTCATAGATAGCACAACTTTCTTATATTATTTTTACTATTTGTCAGCTATTAAACTGATTTCATAATCGATAGTGTAGTTTACTTACACTAAAGTCTGCTTGACGTACAACTACCCTGTAATAAATACGTATATTATCTACATACTATCAAAGGTTGGGCCACTTTATTATGTGTAGTATATATTGCGTGTTTTACTATTTTTCTTTCTTAGCTACAAGACTGATTTCATAATCGTTTTTATGATGAAGTCGACTCGACGTATAGATACCCTGTAACAAATATCATCCAGATTCTAAGGTTGTACAACTTTATTGTGTAATTTATTCAATTATTCCTAAAACTAGCTGCTTTCAATTCTGTGCGCTTCACGAGTAAGCACGACTCCAAGTTACCCTGTAATTGAATAACTAGTATTTGTAATTAGTAAGCTTAACTTTAAATTCTTCATTAAGTTTTCCTCCTTTTTTTGTTCTGTGTTGTTTACAGTATCTAGTTGCAATTTAGAAATAAAAATGCTCGATTTCTGATACCCTTTATTTTTGTTCATAATATTTCATAATCTCAAATGGAGTTATTGATTGGATTCCTATTCCTAAAGCTTTAAAATTTGTTGAAGGAATATTTTCTGATTCTTAAAATTGAGGTTTTTTTTTAAAGATTCTAAATTTGTAAACAGAAAAAAAAGTTTTAACATTTAGTTCTTGAGTTCTATTTGTTTTTATGAACATTTTAGAAAAACTTAAAATAATAATTGTTAATTATAAACCTTATTAATTAGTTCTAGTAGCTTTAACTTATCAAAACTAAAACCTTGACTGTGCTACACTTAAGTAGAGAAAATAGCATGAAGGTCAACTTAAAGCAACATCGCTTTGGTTGTGTAATTATACGCCTAGACTTACCACACTCTCGACTTTCACGACTTTGTTCGCACAAATAAGTGAAATATCTATTTAAAATTCATTTATTTGCAAATGCCTTTAAGGCTGGTTGCCTAGAAATTGGGCCTTGTTCTGTGTATACTGTATATGTGTACAGAGAGCATCTGCAACCTCAGTCTACATGGGAGACTAGACAATAATTGAAATATTTCATATGCTTGCTGCAGTCTTTGATGTTGCTACCGACTTTTCCAGCCTTGAGTTCTTTTTCTGTTGTTTCTTTGTTTGGCAAGAGGGCTGCGGCTTTACGACGCAAATTTCAAATGCCAATGAAAAGAAATCACAAATATAAGCAGCCGAAATCATTTGGCTATGAAAATGGAATGGAATCCTCAACTCAACTGAACTGAACTCATCTCAACTCTTCATCTCCTACTTCGCTTTGTGGCAGAGCTCTTTGATAAAAGCTTGCAGCTATGAAAGAGCAGGAATTTCAAACTCAACTTTTTTTTTTTTTTTTTGCTTTATTGTGCACAGATAGAGAAAGGTTCAAGTAATAAAGGAAAATGATTACAAAGATTGTTAAAGTAATATTTGAGGTATGAATTGAACATGCTGACAAAAGTTCACTGCTGTGAAATGGCAATTTAGCTGGTAAAGACTTGGAGCTATGAAATTTTAAAAAAATCAATGATATTTCATATATAGTACAAATTATTTAAAAGGTTAAGAATTATAATTAAGCTATCAACACTTAGCTATTTGTAACATACTTGATGCATGCTGATGAAAGTTCAATGCTGTAAAATTGCCCGTTTCCTGACAAAGGCTTGGAGATACGAAAAATTACAAAATATATGATCTTTTATAGAGTTATATAAAAAATATTTAAAATGTGAAGGGTGATCAGCTACCAACACTGTACGATGACAAAAGCTCACTGCTGTGTGTTCTCTATCAAAGAGACGATTAGCTATATGAAACATAGTGCTCTAAAATGTAACGTTAGCTGATAAAGGCTTAAAGCTACGAAAGATAAGAAGTTATTTTATGTTCCATATAGTTCAAAATAATATATATAAAATATTTAAAATGTTAAGAGTGATGGTTAAGATACTTATGTGGAACATACTAGCTACATGCTGACATAAGTTTACTGCTGCAAAATTGCACGTTAGTTGACAAAAGCTTATAGCTACGAAAAATTTGAAAATAATTTATAATTTATATAGTTATAAAAATGATTTAAAATGTATAGAGTAATATTTCTGATATCAGCACTGTACGCTGACAAAAGCTTACTGCTAAGCGTTCTCGCTAGCTGTCAAAGGCTTATATATATATATATAGATATGTAACTGCACAAAATATGCCAAACGAAATATGAGAATTTCAATCGAAATTGACAGGAATTACAACTATTTATGCTACAATTGAGTGACGTGACTGGGCCACATTTCCGGGGCGTTTATTCAATACTAAATTGGCATGCCAAATTGTGGGGATTATGTTTGTGCAATTGAAGCGGAAACGGATATGGCAACAACAGCAATAATGCTGCTTGCAATTTCTGTGGCCTGAAAAATTGTGACGAGCATCGCAAAACCGAACACTCTTATGCAATAAAAGTCAACAAATATTTTATATACCTATATTTTATTTATACCCGGCAACAGAGCGTAAAATTATGAAGCATATTATAATTAAACTCGAGTGTTTGAAAATGAAGATGTTTTTATTTCTAGACAAAGCTAAATTATAAACTCATTTTTTATGATTTACTGAGAAAAAAAATTATTTATTTTCGGGTTTGTTTCAAGGCTTATCTTTGTCTTTACTTATAATTTTAATTACAATTTTCATTATAATGTAAAAGTCATTTTATAAAATTGATTTTTAAGGTTTTTAGTATTTTTTTTATTAACTCCAATGTTAGAGATTAGAGATAAGTCTTAAAATTGTATTAAAATGTTTTTTATAGTGAAAAAGAACTTAGTAAAATACATTTTTTTAAATTTATTTCATAATGAAATTTAATTTAGTAAATATTTACAAGGAAACGCATTGAGAACATTCATATTTTAGTATTTTTATGGTTTTTAGTATTTTTTTATGAATTCCAATGTTAAAGATAAGAGATAAGTCTTTAATTATTTTATTTCGGGTTTGTTTCAAGGCTTATCTTTGTCCTTAATTTTAATATTAATTAAACTTCTCATTATAATGTAATAGTCATTTTCTAAAATTGTATTTTAAATCTTCTTTTTATTTTTTTTAGTATTTTTATGGTTTTTAGTATTTTTATTATTAACTCTAATATTAGAGATAAGAGATAAGTCTTTCATTATAGTGAAAAAGAACTTAGTAAAATAAATTTTTTGTTTAACGCATTGAGAACATTCATAGAATCTTCAAAGTATTCCTTGAAAATAATTAGACAGGTATTTTCACAGTCGACTACACTCGTCGTCTTTAGCTTTCCAATTGTGTTGCTGTCTTTGTGCTTGCGTCTCGGTTGCAAGTGCCACATTCATTTTGCGTGCGACATTTAAAGGCAAATCACTTATTCTTGTTGTGCTTGTTGTTCTTGTTAATCGATACATTTTGTGCTTTTAACAGAAAGAGTTTCGACATCGACATCAACTCCCACAACTCGCAATTCTGTCTCTCTCCCACTCTCTCTCTCTCTCTCTCTCTCTCTCTCAACTCTGTCGGTTGTGGACTCCCATTTGGACTTGTAAAACAATGACAAGGACAAATTTGTGAGCGAGGCAAACAGACAGGCGAACAATGGAATTGCTTTGTTTATCCAGGAGACAGCTTTTTGGGGGTAGGCTGTTCCTTTAAGTGTCAATACAAATATAAATCAATGCTGTTTTCTGTGTAGAAACCCCAGAATACCAGAAAGGTAACCCAGAGTTCTTCTTTGTTGTCGTCGTTGACTGCGGGCCCAATGTGATCAACATTTTTTTTTTTTGTTTCGGCCAGGCAATCAATTTTAACAAGACGCACTCTGTTGTCTCTCGGTCTGGCAACGCTGCCACGCCCCCGCTCCACCCTTTGACGTGCCCCGTTTTTTGACAGCATTTATCATACGAAACAAAACGAGCTTCGCATTTCTCCTGCTAATTGCCAGATATACTGAAATATTGAAAGTATGTAACGTTAGTGATAAAGTATTTTTAGTATTTGGTATTTGATATATAGTATTTAGTATTTAATATTTAGTGTTTAGTATTTATTTGGTATTTAGTATTTGGTAGTATTTAGTATTTAATATTTAGTATTTAGTATTTGGTAGTATTTAGTATTTAATATTTAGTATTTCATATTTAGTATTTAATATTTAGTATTTGGTATTTAGTATTTATTATTTAGTATTCGGTATTAAGTATTTAGTATTTAGTATTTAAATTTGGTTTTTTGTATTTGGTATTTAGTATTTAGTATTTGGTATTTAGTATTTAAATTTGGTATTTAGTATTTAGTATTTAGTATTTAGTATTTAGTATTTAGTATTTAGTATTACTTACTTTTTAGTATTTGATATTTAGTATTTATTGTTTAATATTTAGAATTTAATATGTAGTATTTAGTATTTAGTATTTAGTGTTTAGTATTTAGTGTTTAGTATTTAGTATTTAGTATTTAGTGTTTAGTGTTTGGTATTTAGTATTTAAATTTGGTATTTAGTATTTGGTATTTAGTATTGGTATTTAGTATTTAATATTAAATAGTTACTTTTTAGTATTTGCTATTTAGTATTTATTGTTTAATATTTAGAATTTAGTGTTTAATATTTAGTATTTAGTATTTATTATTTAGTATTTGGTATTTGGAATTTGATATTTAGTATTTAGTATTTGGTATTTAGTATTTTCTATTAAGTATTAAGTATTAGGTATTTAATATTTTGTATTTAGTTTTAGTATTTAGTATTTATTATTTAATATTTCATTTAAACTATTTCGATTTAAAATTCAATTCAACACTCTAAATTCCAATAAGGCGTATATTAAAGCTAATAGACCTCAACATACTATGTGTGGGTATAGGGTATTCACAAGCCGTTGAGACCCGTTCAGCGCCTTGTCGATGCGATTGCGTAGACAGATTTGTTATAACAAGTGTTTCAAGCTAGTTTGTTGGTCCTGTTTAACAACTTTTTGGGGCATTATTTTTGTTGTATGTTTCTTGTCGTTGTTTTCATTTTCGTTTAATTTCGAATCGTGAACTCTGCGACACAGAATCTTTTCCTAGTATTACCCTTGCATTTTCACCCCTCACCCCCTCCTCTCCACATTTCTCCCTCCACATTTCGATGAAGAGCAGACGGATGAAGCTCAACCTCAGTAACCTGACAGCGAACGTGTGTTGCTCGTTGTAATTAGAGAGAAAATTGCAGGCCGCGCAAAAAGTTTGCAGACATTTTTTTCTGTTTTGTTTTTTTTTTATATACTGCATTTGCTGCTATTACTTTGTTTTTGTATTTGTTGCTGTTGTTGCTGCAACAGCAGTTGTTCAATTTAATGTAGGGGAGAAGCATTGCAAAAAATCTGCCCAAGAATGAACAAAGAATTAACTTGAGCAAGAAATCGACGAAGTATAAATACGCTTTTTTTTAATGCCATCATTTGAAAGCAAAATAAATTCGCTTTATTACTTCTATTCTAAAATGAACCAGCAAATTAAACCATTTGTCATACATCTTTAATCAATTTGTAGTATAAACAAGTAAGAAAGCTACAGTCGAGTGCACTCGACTGTGAGATACCCGCCACCCATTTTGAATAAAAGCAATATATTTTGCGGTATTATTCTCAAAATATACCAAATATACTGCAAAAATACTAAAAATATACCGAATGGTATATGTGGTATATCGATAAAGTACCGCATTCAAAATATACCATAGACGGCTCAATATACCAGATTGTCAGCTAAAGCAACTAAGACCCCTAGTAAGTAGGCGTTTTTGCCCATACAAAAGTATTTCTTTAATAACTTCGACAATTTTTATCTGATCGCAACTAAATTTTCAGGAAACATAACTACTATAGTTATTATTGTATATACCAAAATTCGTGGCTTTAGCTTTAATTTTAAGCTTGTTATTCGATTTTTTTGATTTGCGGGGGCGGAAGTGGGCGTGGCAAAAATTTGAAACAAACTTGATCTGCGTGCAAACATAACAAATGCTGTCGAAAAAAAATTATAGCTCTATCTCTTATAGTCTCTGAGATCTAGGTGTTCATACGGACAGACGGACAGACACACAGACACACAGACGGACAGACGGACATGGCTATATCGTCTCGGCTGTTGACGCTGATCAAGAATATATATACTTTATAGGGTCGGAGATGCCTCCTTCTACCTGTTACATACATTTCCTGCCGGCACAAAGTTATAATACCCTTCTACCCTATGGGTAGCGGGTATAAATATACCAAATGGTATGTTTGGTATATCGATACAGCACACCATTCAAAATATACCATAGACGACACAATGTACCAGATTGTCACCCAAAGCAACTCAGACCCCTAGTAAGTAGGCGTTTTTGCCCACACAAAAGTATTTCTTTAATAACTTCCACAATTTTTATCTGATCGCAACCAAATTTTCAGGAATCATAACTACTACAGTAATTATTGTATATACCAAAATTCGTAGCTCTAGCTTTAAAATTACACTTGTTATTCGATTTTTGATTTGCGGGGGCGGAAGTGGGCGTGGCAAAAAATTGAAACAAACTTGATCTGCGTGCAAACATAACAAATGCTGTCGAAAAAATTATAGCTCTATCTCTTATAGTCTCTGAGATCTAGGTGTTCATACGGACAGACGGACAGACACACAGACACACAGACACACAGACGGACAGACGGACATGGCTATATCGTCTCGGCTGTTGACGCTGATCAAGAATATATATACTTTATAGGGTCGGAGATGCCTCCTTCTACCTGTTACATACATTTCCTGCCGGCACAAAGTTATAATACCCTTCTACCCTATGGGTAGCGGGTATAAAAAATGTAAAAATTGGCCAAAATTCGGAAATTGAAAAAAATATAAAAAACGCAAATTAGAAATTGAAAAAAATTTAAAACTCGGCAAAATTTTGGAAATTGAAAAAATGTATAAATCGGAAATATTTTGAGAATTGAAAATATTTAAAAATCGGCAAAGTTTGGAAATTGAAAAAATTTAAAAATCGGAAAAATTTTGGAAAATGAAAAAATGTAAAATCGGCAATATTTTGAAAATTGAAAAATGTAAAATCGGCCAAATTTCGGATATTGAAACAAATCTAAAAAAAATGGCAAAATTTAGGAAATTGAAATAAATTAAAAATCGGTCAATATTTGGAAATTGAAAAAATGTAAAAATCGGCAAAATTTTGGAAATTGAAAATATGTAAAAATCGGCCAAAATTCGGAAATTAAAAAAAATGTAAAAATCGCCAAAATTTTGGAAATTGAAAAAATATAAGAGTCGGCAAAATTTGGAAATTGAAAGTCGCCAAAATTTTGGAAATTGAAAAAATGTAAAAATAAGATAAAATTCGGAAATTGAAATTAAAAAGAAATGAAAAAATTGGCAAAAGTTTGGGAAATTAAAAAATGTAAAAATTGGCCAAAATTCGGAAATTGAAATAAATATAAAAACGCAAATTAGAAATTGAAAAAAATTTAAAACTCGGCAAAATTTTGGAAGTTGAAAAATTATAAAAAGCGGCGACAATTTGGAAATTGAGAAAATGTAAAAATCGGCCAAATTTCGGAAATTGAAAACAAATTTAAAAACCGGCAAAATTTAGGAAATTGAAATAAATTAAAAATCGGTCAATATTTGGAAATTGAAAAAATGTAAAAATCGGCAAAATTTTGGAAGTTGAAAAATTATAAAAATCGGCAACATTTTGGAAATGTAAAAATCGGCCAAATTTCGGAAATTGAAAAAAAATTTAAAAATCGGAAAAATTTTAGAAATAAAAAAAATTTTAAAAATCGGCAATACTTTGGAAATTAAAAAAATTAAAAATCGGCAAAATTTTGGAAAATGAAAAAATGTAAAATCGGCAATATTTTGAAAATTGAAAAAATGAAAAAATCGGCCAAATTTCGGAAATTGAAACAAATTTAAAAACCGGCAAAATTTAGGAAATTGAAATAAATTAAAAATCGGTCAATATTTGGAAATTGAAAAATGTAAAATCGGCAAAATTTTGGAAATTGAAAAATGTAAAAGTCGGCCAAGATTCGGAAATTGAAAAAATGTAAAAATCGGCAAATTTTTGGAAATTGAAAAAATTTAAAAATCGGCAAAATTTTGAAAATTGAAAAAATGTTTAAGTCGTCAAAATTTTGGAAATTGAAAAAATTTAAAAATCGAGCAAATTTCGGAAATTGAAACAAAATTAAAAACCGGCAAAATTTTGAAAACTGAAATAATTTAAAAATCAGCCAAAATTCGGAAATTGAAAAAAATGTGAAAATCGGCAAAATTTTGGAAATTAAAAAAATGTAAAAATCGGAAAAATTTTAGAAATTGAAAAATGTATAAATCGGAAATATTTTGGAAATTGAAAAATTTAAAAATCGGCAAAATTTTGAAAATTGAAAAAATTTAAAAATCGGCAAAATTTTGGAAAATGAAAAAATGTAAAATCGGCAATATTTTGAAAATTGAAAAAATGTTAAAGTCGTCAAAATTTTGGAAATTGAAAAAATGTAAAAATCGGCAAAATTTGAAAATTGAAAAAATTTAAAAATCGGAAAAATTTTGGAAATTGAAAAAAGGTAAGAGTCGGCCAAATTTTGGAAATTGAAAAAATGTAAAAATCGGCAAAATTTTGGGAAATTCAAAAAATGTAAAAATTGGCAAAATTTTGGAAACTAGAAAAAAATTTAAAAATCGGCAAAATTTTCGAAATTAAAAAAATGTATAAATCGGAAATATTTTGGAAATTGAAAAATTTAAAAATCGGCAAAATTTTGAAAATTGAAAAAATTTAAAAATCGGCAAAATTTTGGAAAATGAAAAAATGTAAAATCGGCAATATTTTGAAAATTGAAAAAATGTTAAAGTCGTCAAAATTTAGGAAATTGAAAAATGTAAAATCGGCAAAATTTGGAAATTGAAAAATTTAAAATCGGAAAAATTTTGGAAATTGAAAAAAGGTAAGAGTCGGCCAAATTTTGGAAATTGAAAAAATGTAAAAATCGGCAAAATTTTGGAAATTCAAAAAAAGTAAAAATCGGCAAATTTTGGAAATTGAATAAAATTTAAAAATCGGCAAAATTTGGAAATTGAAAAAATTTAAAAATCGGCAAAATTTGAAAATTTAAAAAATTTAAAAATCGGCAAAATTTGGAAATTGAAAAATTGTAAAAATCGGCCAAATTTTGGAAATTGAAAAAATGTAAAAATCGGCAATATTATGGAAATTGAAAAAATTTAAGAGTCTGTAAAATTTCGAAAATTGAAAAAATTTAAGAATCGGCCAAAATTCGGAAATTGAAAAAAATGTGAAAATCGGCAAAATTTTGGAAATTAAAAATGTAAAATCGGCAAAATTTTGGGAAATTAAAAAATGTAAAAGTCGCCAAAATTTTGGAAATTGAAAAAATGTAAAAATAAGATAAAATTCGGAAATTGAAATTAAAAGAAATTACAAAATTGGCAAAGTTTGGGAAATTAAAATATGTAAAAATTGGCCAAAATTCGGAAATTGAAAAAATATAAAAAACGCAAATTAGAAATTGAAAAAAATTTAAAACTCGGCAAAATTTTGGAAGTTGAAAAATTATAAAATCGGCAACATTTTGGAAATTGAGAAAATGTAAAAAATCTGCCAAATTTTAGAAATTGAAAAAAATTTTAAAATCGGAAAAATTTTAGAAATTGTAAAAATGTAAAAACCGGCAAAATTTTGGAAATTGAAAAAATGTAAAAGTCGGCCAAGATTCGGAAATTGAAAAATGTAAAATCGGCAAATTTTGGAAATTGAAAAAATTTAAAAATCGGCAAAATTTTGAAAATTGAAAAAATGTTAAAGTCGTCAAAATCTTGGAAATTAAAAAAATTTAAAAATCGGCCAAATTTCGGAAATTGAAACAAATTTAAAAACCGGCAAAATTTTGAAATTGAAATAATTTAAAATCGGCCAAAATTCGGAAATTGAAAAAAATGTGAAAATCGGCAAAATTTTGGAAATTAAAAAATGTAAAATCGGCAAAATTTTAGAAATTGAAAAATGTATAAATCGGAAATATTTTGGAAATTGAAAAAATTTAAAAATCGGCAAAATTTGGAAATTGAAAAAATTTAAAAATCGGCAAAATTTTGGAAAATGAAAAATGTAAAATCGGCAATATTTTGAAAATTGAAAAAATGTAAAAATTGGCCAAATTTTGGAAATTGAAACAAATTTAAAAACCGGCAAAATTTAGGAAATTGAAATAATTTAAAAATCGGTCAATAATTGGAAATTGAAAAATGTAAAATCGGCAAAATTTTGGAAATTAAAAAAATGTAAAAATCGGCAAAATTGTAGAAATTGAAAAAATGTATTAATCGGGAATATTTTGAAAATTTAAAAAATTTAAAAATCGTCAAAATTTTGAAAATTGAAAAAATTTTAAAAATCGGCAAAATTTTGGAAATTGAAAATATGTAAAAATCGGCCAAAATTCGGAAATTAAAAAAAATGTAAAAATCGGCAAAATTTTGGAAATTGAAAAAATGTAAGAGTCGGCAAAATTTGGAAATTGAAAAAATTTAAAAATCGGCAAAAATTGGAAATTGAAAAAATTTAAAAACCGGCAAAATTTAGGAAATTGAAATAATTTAAAAATCGGTCAATATTTGGAAATTGAAAAAATGTAAAAATCGGCAAAATTTTGGAAATTGAAAAAATGTGAAAGTCGTTAATATTTCGAAAATTGAAAAAATTTAAAAATCGGCAAAATTTTGAAAATTGAAAAAATTTTAAAAATCGGCAAAATTTTGGAAATTGAAAATATGTAAAATCGGCCAAAATTCGTAAATTAAAAAAATGTAAAATCGGCAAAATTTTGGAAATTGAAAAATGTAAAGACGGCAAAATTTGGAAATTGAAAAAATTTAAAAATCGGCAAAATTTGGAAATTGAAAAAATTTAAAAATCGACAAAATTTCGGAAATTGAAAAAATGTAAGAGTCGGCCAAATTTTGGAAATTGAAAAAATGTAAGAGTCGGCCAAATTTTGGAAATTGAAAAAAATTTAAAAATCGGCCAAATTTTGGAAATTGAAAAAATGTAAAAATCGACAAAATTTTGGAAATTGAAAAAATGTAAAAATCGGCAAAATTTTGGGAAATTAAAAAAATGTAAAAGTCGCCAAAATTTTGGAAATTGAAAAAATGTAAAAATAAGATAAAATTCGGAAATTGAAATTAAAAGAAATTACAAAATTGGCAAAGTTTGGGAAATTAAAATATGTAAAAATTGGCCAAAATTCGGAAATTGAAAAAAATATAAAAAACGCAAATTAGAAATTGAAAAAAATTTAAAACTCGGCAAAATTTTGGAAGTTGAAAAATTATAAATATCGGCAACATTTTGGAAATTGAGAAAATGTAAAAATCTGCCAAATTTCGGAAATTGAAAAAGATTTAAAAATCGGAAAAATTTTAGAAATTGTAAAAATGTAAAAACCGGCAATATTTTGGAAATTGAAAAAATGTAAAAGTCGGCCAAGATTCGGAAATTGAAAAAATGTAAAAATCGGCAAATTTTTGAAAATTGAAAAAATTGTAAAAATCGGCAAAATTTTGGAAATTGAAAATATGTAAAAATCGGCTAAAATTCGAAAATTAAAAAAAATGTAAAAATCGCCAAAATTTTGGAAATTGAAAAAATGTAA
Source organism: Drosophila sulfurigaster albostrigata (assembly GCF_023558435.1). Lineage (NCBI taxonomy): Eukaryota > Metazoa > Arthropoda > Insecta > Diptera > Drosophilidae > Drosophila > Drosophila sulfurigaster. The sequence goes on from NC_084883.1 coordinate 103,001, forward strand.
GAGTCGGCAAAATTTGGAAATTGAAAGTCGCCAAAATTTTGGAAATTGAAAAAATGTAAAATAAGATAAAATTCGGAAATTGAAATTAAAAGAAATGAAAAAATTGGCAAAGTTTGGGAAATTAAAATGTAAAAATTGGCCAAAATTCGGAAATTGAAATAATTATAAAAAACGCAAATTATAAATTGAAAAAAATTTAAAACTCGGCAAAATTTTGGAAGTTGAAAAATTATAAAAATCGGCAACATTTTGGAAATTGAAAAAATGTAAAATCGGCCAAATTTCGGAAATTGAAAAAATTTAAAATCGGAAAAATTTTAGAAATTGAAAAAATTTTAAAAATCGGCAATACTTTGGAAATTGAAAAATTTAAAATCGGCAAAATTTTGGAAAATGAAAAATGTAAAATCGGCAATATTTTGAAAATTGAAAAAATGAAAAAAATCGGCCAAATTTCGGAAATTGAAACAAATTTAAAACCGGCAAAATTTAGGAAATTGAAATAAATTAAAATCGGTCAATATTTGGAAATTGAAAAAATGTAAAATCGGCAAAATTTTGGAAATTGAAAAATGTAAAAGTCGGCAAAGATTCGGAAATTGAAAAATTTAAAATCGGCAAATTTTTGGAAATTGAAAAAATTTAAAAATCGACAAAATTTTGAAAATTGAAAAAATGTTAAAGTCGTCAAAATTTTGGAAATTGAAAAAATGTAAAAATCGAGCAAATTTCGGAAATTGAAACAAATTTAAAAACCGGCAAAATTTTAGAAATTGAAATAATTTAAAAATCGGCCAAAATTCGGAAATTGAAAAAAATGTGAAAATCGGCAAAATTTTGGAAATTAAAAATGTAAAATCGGCAAAAATTTTAGAAATTGAACAAATGTATAAATCGGAAATATTTTGGAAATTGAAATAATTTAAAAATCGGCCAATATTCAGAAATTGAAAAAATGTAAAAATCGGCTAAATTTTTGAAATTAAAAAAATGTAAAAATCGGCAAAAATTTTAGAAATTGAAAAAATCGGCAATATTTTGGAAATTGAAAAAATATAAGTGTCGGTAAAATTTTGGAAATTGAAAAAATGTAAAAGTCGGCCAAGATTCGGAAATTAAAAAAATGTAAAATCGGCAAATTTTTGAAATTGAAAAAATTGTAAAATCGGCAAAATTTTGAAAATTGAAAAAATGTTAAAGTCGTCAAAATTTTGGAAATTGAAAAAAAGTAAAAATCGACCAAATTTCGGAAATTGAAACAAATTTAAAAACCGGCAAAATTTTGGAAATTGAAATAATTTAAAAATCGGTCAAAATTCGGAAATTGAAAAAAATGTGAAAATCGGCAAAATTTTGGAAATTAAAAAAATGTAAAAATCGGCAAAAATTTTAGAAATTGAAAAAATGTATAAATCGGAAATATTTTGGAAATTGAAAAATTTAAAATCGGCATAATTTTGGAAATTGAAAAATTTAAAATCGGCAAAATTTTGGAAAATGAAAAATGTAAAATCGGCAATATTTTGAAAATTGAAAAATGTAAAATCGGCCAAATTTCGGAAATTGAAACAAATTTAAAAACCGGCAAAATTTAGGAAATTGAAATAATTTTAAAATCGGTCAATATTTGAAATTGAAAAATGTAAAATCGGCAAAATTTTGGAAATTGAAAAAATGTGAAAATCGGCAAAAATTTTAGAAATTGAAAAAATGTATAAATCGGAAATATTTTGGAAATTGAAAAATTTAAAATCGGCATAATTTTGGAAATTGAAAAATTTAAAATCGGCAAAATTTTGGAAAATGAAAAATGTAAAATCGGCAATATTTTGAAAATTGAAAAAATGTAAAAATCGGCCAAATTTCGGAAATTGAAACAAATTTAAAAACCGGCAAAATTTAGGAAATTGAAATAATTTTAAAATCGGTCAATATTTGGAAATTGAAAAATGTAAAATCGGCAAAATTTTGGAAATTGAAAAAAATGTGAAAATCGGCCAAAATTCGGAAATTGAAAAAAATTTAAAAATCGGCCAAATTTTAGAAATTGAAAAAATGTTAAAGTCGTCAATATTTTGAAAATTGAAAAAATTTAAAAATCGGCAAAATTTTGAAAATAGAAAAAATTGTAAAAATCGGCAAAATTTTGGAAATTGAAAATATGTAAAAATCGGCCAAAATTCGGAAATTAAAAAAAATGTAAAAATCGGCAAAATTTGGAAATTGAAAAAATTTAAAAATCGGCAAAATTTCGGAAATTGAAAAAATGTAAGAGTCGGCCAAATTTTGAAAATTGAAAAAATATAAGAGTCGGCCAAATTTTGGAAATTGAAAAAATGTAAGAGTCGGCCAAATTTTGGAAATTATAAAAATTTAAAAATCGGCCAAATTTTGGAAATTGAAAAAATGTAAAAATCGGCCAAATTTTGGAAATTGAAAAAATGTAAAAATCGACAAAATTTTGGAAATTGAAAAAATGTAAAAATCGGCAAAATTTCGGAAATTGAAATGTAAGAGTCGGCCAAATTTTGGAAATTGAAAAAATGTAAGAGTCGGCCAAATTTTGGAAATTGAAAAAATTTAAAATCGGCCAAATTTTGAAATTGAAAAATGTAAAATCGGCCAAATTTTGGCAATTGAAAAAATGTAAAATCGACAAAATTTTGGAAATTGAAAAATGTAAAATCGGCAAAATTTCGGAAATTGAAATGTAAGAGTCGGCCAAATTTTGGAAATTGAAAAAATGTAAGAGTCGGCCAAATTTTGGAAATTGAAAAATTTAAAATCGGCCAAATTTTGGAAATTGAAAAATGTAAAATCGACAAAATTTTGGAAATTGAAAAAATGTAAAAATCGGCAAAATTTTGGGAAATTAAAAAAATGTAAAAGTCGCCAAAATTTTGGAAATTGAAAACATGTAAAAATAAGATCAATTTCGGAAATTGAAATTAAAATTAAAAAATGAAAACATTGGCAAAGTTTGGGAAATTAAAAATTTAAAATTGGCCAAAATTTGGAAATTGAAAAAATATAAAAACGCAAATTAGAAATTGAAAAAATTTAAAATCGGCAAAATTTTGAAGTTGAAAAATTATAAAATCGGCGACATTTTGGAAATTGAGAAAATGTAAAATCGGCCAAATTTCGGAAATTGAAAAAAATGTAAAATCGGAAAAATTTTAAAAATTGTAAAAATGTAAAACCGGCAAAATTTTGGAAATTGAAAAATGTATAAATCGGAAATATTTTGGAAATTGAAAAATTTAAAATCGGCAAAGTTTGGAAATTGAAAAATTTAAGAATCGGCAAAATTTTGGAAAATGAAAAAATGTAAAATCGGCAATATTTTGAAAATTGAAAAATGTAAAATCGACCAAATTTCGGAAATTGAAACAAATTTAAAACCGGCAAAATTTAGGAAATTGAAATAATTTAAAATCGGTCAATATTTGGAAATTGAAAAAATTTAAAATAGGCAAAATTTTGAAAATTGAACAAATTGTAAAATCGGCAAAATTTTGGAAATTGAAAATATGTAAAATCGGCCAAAATTCGGAAATTGAAAAAAAAATGTAAAATCGGCAAAATTTTGGAAATTGAAAAATGTAAGAGTCGGCAAAATTTGGAAATTGAAAGTCGCCAAAATTTTGGAAATTGAAAAAATGTAAAAATAAGATAAAATTCGGAAATTGAAATTAAAAGAAATGAAAAAATTGGCAAGGTTTGGAAAATTAAAAAAATGTAAAAATTGGCCAAAATTCGGAAATTGAAATAAATATAAAAAACGCAAATTGGAAATTGAAAAAAATTTAAAACTCGGCAAAATTTTGAAAGTTGAAAAATTATAAAATCGGTGACATTTTGGAAATTGAGAAAATGTAAAAATCGGCCAAATTTCGGAAATTGAAAAAAAATTTAAAAATCGGAAAATTTTTAAAAATTGTAAAAATTTAAAAACCGGCAAAATTTTGAAAATTGAAAAAATGTAAAAGTCGGCCAAGATTCGGAAATTGAAAAAATGTAAAAATCGGCAAATTTTGGAAATTGAAAAAATTGTAAAAATCGGCAAAATTTTGAAAATTGAAAAAATGTTAAACTCGTCAAAATTTTGGAAATTGAAAAAATGTAAAAATCGACCAAATTTCGGAAATTGAAACAAATTTAACAACCGGCAAAATTTTGGAAATTGAAATAATTTAAAAATCGGCCAAAATTCGGAAATTGAAAAAAATGTGAAAATCGACAAAATTTTGAAAATGTAAAAAATGTAAAAATCAGCAAAAATTTTAGAAATTGAAAAAATGTATAAATCGGAAATATTTCGGAAATTGAAACAAATTTAAAAACCGGCAAAATTTAGGAAATTGAAATAATTTTAAAATCGGTCAATATTTGGAAATTGAAAAAATGTAAAAATCGGCAAAATTTTGGAAATTGAAAAAAATGTGAAAATCGGCAAAAATTTTAGAAATTGAAAAAATGTATAAATCGGAAATATTTTGGAAATTGAAAAAATTTAAAAATCGGCATAATTTTGGAAATTGAAAAAATTTAAAAATCGGCAAAATTTTGGAAAATGAAAAAATGTAAAATCGGCAATATTTTGAAAATTGAAAAAATGTAAAAATCGGCCAAATTTCGGAAATTGAAACAAATTTAAAAACCGGCAAAATTTAGGAAATTGAAATAATTTTAAAATCGGTCAATATTTGGAAATTGAAAAAATGTAAAAATCGGCAAAATTTTGGAAATTGAAAAAAATGTGAAAATCGGCCAAAATTCGGAAATTGAAAAAAATTTAAAAATCGGCCAAATTTTAGAAATTGAAAAAATGTTAAAGTCGTCAATATTTTGAAAATTAAAAAAATTTAAAAATCGGCAAAATTTTGAAAATAGAAAAAATTGTAAAAATCGGCAAAATTTTGGAAATTGAAAATATGTAAAAATCGGCCAAAATTCGGAAATTAAAAAAAATGTAAAAATCGGCAAAATTTGGAAACTGAAAAAATTTAAAAATCGGCAAAATTTCGGAAATTGAAAAATGTAAGAGTCGGCCAAATTTTGAAATTGAAAAATTTAAAATCGGCCAAATTTTGGAAATTGAAAAAATGTAAAATCGGCCAAATTTTGGAAATTGAAAAATGTAAAAATCGACAAAATTTTGCAAATTGAAAAAATGTAAAAATCGGCAAAATTTCGGAAATTGAAATGTAAGAGTCGGCCAAATTTTGGAAATTGAAAAAATGTAAGAGTCGGCCAAATTTTGGAAATTGAAAAAATTTAAAAATCGGCCAAATTTTGGAAATTGAAAAAATGTAAAAATCGGCCAAATTTTGGCAATTGAAAAAATGTAAAAATCGACAAAATTTTGGAAATTGAAAAAATGTAAAAATCGGCAAAATTTCGGAAATTGAAATGTAAGAGTCGGCCAAATTTTGGAAATTGACAAAATGTAAGTGTTAAAAATATCAATGTACGCATATGAATATCGATAAATAAAATTAGCAGTGCATTAACATTAACATCTGCACTGCACATAATTATGTTAACTAACATTTAATATACACAGTTGCGAATAAATACTTAAAACAGAACGACGTGTTTTATTTTACGCTTCAGCCAAGACTTTCTTGCCGAACCAACTCGGTTCAACAGGTTATGGGCCCAGGCACGGCTTGGTAGTGAAGTGCGCGGTTACGAACTGTGGTGAAATTATAAAGACATTCGCAAGGAATTGTGGTGTGACGCAAATAGCAAAATGAGTGCGATGTATCAAATAGAAAAGTTGGAGGACAACAATTATGATGCTTGGAGCATCCAAATGAAGAGTGTGCTGATACATGCAGAGCTATGGGATGTTGTGTCCGAGGATCACAAGAAGGCGCAAGCGAAGGCGCCAATAGGACGGCAATGGATAAGAAAGCATTGGCCATGATCATGTTGAGTGTGAAGACATCACAATTGAGTGCTATCAAAAGTTGTATAGCGGCACGTGAAGCATGGAATAAGCTGAAAGAGATCCATCAGCCAAGTGGACCTGTTCGTAAGGTTGCGCTTTACAAAAGGTTGCTCAACTTACGCATGACGGAGGGTCAAAGCATGACAAGTTTCATAAATGTGTTTTGTGAAATTGTCGATCAACTCGCTGCGGTTGATATACAGTTAAATAATGAGCTACAGGCCATTATATTGCTTTCAAGTTTACCAGAAGAGTTTGACAATTTTGTAGTCGCCATAGAGACGCGCGACATTCTGCCTTCTATTGAAATTCTGTGTATCAAGCTGAAGGAAGAAGGAGAACGAAGAAAAAGTGTAGAGACGCAAAGCAACACGGCGGTCGCTTTTCTGCGACGCACAACCAAAGGCGCCAGACAGACGCCAAGAAGAAGAAGCACACAAACGTTGTCTGTTTCAATTGCGGCGTAAAAGGGCACTTTAAAGCGAATTGTCAAAAGAGATCGGTAAAGCAGGACGCAAAAGCGAAAGACGAAAACAAGCAGTGCAGTTTGTTAAATGCATTGGATGCAAGCAGTTTTTCCAAATCAAACTGGTGTTTGGACAGTGGCGCAACGAGCCACATGTGTTGCGATCGGCAGATGTTCACGAAGTTCGCAGAACATAGCGAAATGATTAGATTGGCAGACGCAGGTTCCTTGGAAGCCAAGGGCAAAGGTGAAGTTTTGCTAAAAAGCAAAAAGTATACATTAACATTGCTGAATGTATTGTATGTGCCAAAGCTGACGAGTAATTTTATATCCGTGAGCACAGCAGTGGCAAATAATTGCGTCGTACATTTCGGGCCGAAAAATGCAAAGATTTCACAACGTGGTGAAATAATTCTGGAAGTTAACAGAACTGGAAGCCTTTATACGGTTGAGTCCGAGCCTAACAGATGTTACGCTGCCGTTAAGACTGATGCAAAACTGTGGCACAACACAAGTTTGCTGGAGATGTCAAAGAAAGGATTGGTACGTGGGATGGAGAAATTGATATGCCATCAGTTGCCTCATGCAAGACGTGCATGATGGGCAAAGTTCATGTGGAACCTTTTCAAAAGGCCAGTGAAAGTCGTGCACAATTGTTGCTGGAACTAGTTCATACAGACGTATGTGGACCATTTGAAGCGAAGTCTCTTGCAGGATCCAGATATTTCTTGACGTTTATTGATGACTGCTCGCGGCGTATCTTCGTGTATTTCCTGAAGGGCAAAGACGAGGTCTTTGACAAGTTCGTGGAATTCAAGAATTTGGTAGAACGGCAAACCGGAAAGAAGCTTAAATGTATTCGGAGCGACAACGGTCGGGAATATGTTAACAACAAGTTCAATAACTATTTGAAGAGCAATGGTATTGATCGGCAGCTGACAGTGCCATATACCCCACAACAGAATGGAGTTGCCGAAAGGGCAAATCGCACGTTGGTGGAAATGGCAAGATGTCTATTGGTGCAGTCAGGACTAAGTCAGACATTATGGGCAGAAGCAGTAAATACGGCTGTGTATTTACGTAATCGTGCGGCTACACGAGCGTTGCCCAATATGACGCCTATGGAAGCGTGGACTGGTAAGGTGCCAAGTATAAGTCACTTAAAAGTTTTGGTTCCGTTGCAGTTGCACTTGACAAGGGGCATCATAAGAGCAAGTTCGCAGCAAAGGGCAAAGAGTATCGCATGGTCGGATATTCTATGCAGGCGAAGGGCTATAGATTATATGATGCGGAGTCAAACCTGGTGATCGAGAAACGAGATGTCGTATTCGATGAGCTCAGTGGCCTACAGCAGGCAAGTGACAGCGACGTAGTACTTGACATGCAACCGGCAAGTCAATGGCAATCTTCAAATTCAGACGATGAAGATGATAACCAGATGGGATCGGGTGATGACCACGACGAAAGCGACCCAGAACTTGAAGCTACAAACGAAAGTAGCAGCAATGAATCTTTTGAAAGTGCAAAAGATATGGAAATAGTGCAAGCTAATCCGACAGTACGAATTGGTCCTGGCAGACCAAAGATCCTGAGAACGGGCAAGCCTGGACGCCCAAAGAAGATCTACAATATACTGGGAGCGATGGTTACAGACGAGGTAACTATTCCGTCATCGTACGACGAGGCGATCAACAGTAAACACGCAGCGCATTGGCGCGAAGCAATGCAGAAGGAGCACAAGGCTTTGATGACAAATGAAACATGGCAGCTTGCAGAATTGCCAAAGAACCAGCGCGCAATTGGCTGCAAATGGGTTTTTAGTCTAAAGCGAGATGCATGCGGCCAGATTCAACGATTTAAGGCAAGATTGGTAGCGAAAGGATGTTCGCAGCAATATGGTGTCAACTACAGTGAAACGTTTTCACCGGTATGCAGACTAGAGAGTATGCGTTTGGTCTTAGCGTTGGCAGCAGAGTTGCAATTGTATTTGCATCAAATGGATGTATGCACGGCATATTTGAACAGCGATTTGAGAGACACGGTCTATATGAAGCAACCGCAAGGGTTTGAAGACGACAACCAGGCTGGAAAGGTTTTATTGCTCAAGAAGGCGCTATATGGATTGAAGCAATCAGGAAGAGAATGGAACTCGATGCTAGATGGAGTTTTGCGTAAACTTAATTTCGTTCCATGCGACAATGAGCCCTGCTTGTACAAACAAGAAACAGGAGGTAATCTTTCACTAATACTAGTATATGTCGATGATATTCTTATAGCCTGCAAGTCAAAGGAGGATTTGAACAACATTAAGGCAGCCATATCTAACGCATTTGAGTGTGTTGATAAGGGCCCATTGGAGCTTTTCTTGGTATGGAAATCAAACGGGATGGCGAGCTCGGCGAGATAACTTTGGGTCATACACAGTACATCAAGGATCTACTACGAAGACATGGTATGGAGAACTGCAGAGCGGCTGCGACGCCGTTAGAAGCAGGACATCAAGTGGCATGCGGTAATGACCAATGTCAGCAAGTTGATTTGAGGTCATATCAGTCAACAATTGAGAGTTAATGTGGTTAGCTCTAACGACCAGACCTGATATTTTGCATTCAGTTGCAAAATTGGCTCAGCGGAATAAGGATCCGCATGTGGAGCATCTAACAGGAGTGAAGCATGTGTTGCGATATTTAGCTTCAACGTCGGAGTTTCAGCTACACTACAGCAAGTGTGGAAATGCGTTTGAAGGCTATGTCGATTCGGATTGGGGCGGCGACCAGAGTGACCGGAAGTCATATACGGGCTATGTATATTTTCTGGAGGTGGTCCGATATCCTGGAAATCGGAGAAGCAACGGAGCGTAGCGCTTAGCAGCACAGAAGCTGAGTACATGGCGTTATCAACAGCATGCAAAGAGGCGATTGTTATGCGCAGACTTATAGTCGAAATTGGTTGCGGCGTAGAGGACACCCCAACAGTAGTTCACACTGACAATTTAAGTGCGCAACAACTGGCAAAGAATCCTGTGCATCACTCGAGGGCAAAACATATTGATATAAGATATCATTTTGCGCGAGAAGTAGTAAGTAAGGGACAAATAGTTTTGAAGTATGTTTCAACGAATGATATGATCGCAGACATATTAACGAAGAATTTGTCAAAGCAGAAACATATACATTTCATAAATTTGTTAAAATTGAAGTAATATTTGTAAATATGCTTACATTGAGGAAGAGTGTTAAAAATATCAATGTACGCATATGAATATCGATAAATAAAATTAGCAGTGCATTAACATTAACATCTGCACTGCACATAATTATGTTAACTAACATTTAATATACACAGTTGCGAATAAATACTTAAAACAGAACGACGTGTTTTATTTTACGCTTCAGCCAAGACTTTCTTGCCGAACCAACTCGGTTCAACAGTAAGAGTCGGCCAAATTTTGGAAATTGAAAAAATTTAAAAATCGGCCAAATTTTGGAAATTGAAAAAATGTAAAAATCGACAAAATTTTGGAAATTGAAAAAATGTAAAAATCGGCAAAATTTTGGGAAATTAAAAAAATGTAAAAGTCGCCAAAATTTTGGAAATTGAAAACATGTAAAAATAAGATCAATTTCGGAAATTGAAATTAAAAGAAATGAAAACATTGGCAAAGTTTGGGAAATTAAAAAAATTTAAAAATTGGCCAAAATTCGGAAATTGAAAAAAAATATAAAAAACGCAAATTAGAAATTGAAAAAAATTTAAAAATCGGCAAAATTTTTGAAGTTGAAAAATTATAAAAATCGGCGACATTTTGGAAATTGAGAAAATGTAAAAATCGGCCAAATTTCGGAAATTGAAAAAAATGTAAAAATCGGAAAAATTTTAAAAAATTGTAAAAATGTAAAAACCGGCAAAATTTTGGAAATTGAAAAAATGTATAAATCGGAAATATTTTGGAAATTGAAAAAATTTAAAAATCGGCAAAGTTTGGAAATTGAAAAAATTTAAGAATCGGCAAAATTTTGGAAAATGAAAAAATGTAAAATCGGCAATATTTTGAAAATTGAAAAAATGTAAAAATCGACCAAATTTCGGAAATTGAAACAAATTTAAAAACCGGCAAAATTTAGGAAATTGAAATAATTTAAAAATCGGTCAATATTTGGAAATTGAAAAAATTTAAAAATCGGCAAAATTTTGAAAATTGAACAAATTGTAAAAATCGGCAAAATTTTGGAAATTGAAAATATGTAAAAATCGGCCAAAATTCGGAAATTAAAAAAAATGTAAAAATCGGCAAAATTTTGGAAATTGAAAAAATGTAAGAGTCGGCAAAATTTGGAAATTGAAAGTCGCCAAAATTTTGGAAATTGAAAAAATGTAAAAATAAGATAAAATTCGGAAATTGAAATTAAAAGAAATGAAAAAATTGGCAAGGTTTGGAAAATTAAAAAAATGTAAAAATTGGCCAAAATTCGGAAATTGAAATAAATATAAAAAACGCAAATTGGAAATTGAAAAAAATTTAAAACTCGGCAAAATTTTGAAAGTTGAAAAATTATAAAAATCGGTGACATTTTGGAAATTGAGAAAATGTAAAAATCGGCCAAATTTCGGAAATTGAAAAAAAATTTAAAAATCGGAAAATTTTTAGAAATTGTAAAAATGTAAAAACCGGCAAAATTTTGGAAATTGAAAAAATGTAAAAGTCGGCCAAGATTCGGAAATTGAAAAAATGTAAAAATCGGCAAATTTTGGAAATTGAAAAAATTGTAAAAATCGGCAAAATTTTGAAAATTGAAAAAAATGTTAAACTCGTCAAAATTTTAGAAATTGAAAAAATGTATAAATCGGCAATATTTTGGCAATTGAAAAAATTTAAAAGTCGGCAAAATTTTGGAAATTGAAAAAATTTAAAAATCGGCAAAATTTTGGAAAATGAAAAAATGTAAAATCGGCAATATTTTGAAAATTGAAAAAATGTTAAAGTCGTCAAAATTTTGGAAATTGAAAAAATGTATAAATCGGCCAAATTTCGGAAATTGAAACAAATTTAAAAACCGGCAAAATTTTGGAAATTGAAATAATTTAAAAATCGGCCAAAATTCGGAAATTGAAAAAAATGTGAAAATCGACAAAATTTTGAAAATGTAAAAAATGTAAAAATCAGCAAAAATTTTAGAAATTGAAAAAATGTATAAATCGGCAAAATTTTGGAAATTGAAAAAATGTTAAAGTCGTCAAAATTTTGGAAATTGAAAAAATGTATAAATCGGCCAAATTTCGGAAATTGAAGCAAATTTAAAAACCGGCAAAATTTTGGAAATTGAAATAATTTAAAAATCGGCCAATATTCGGAAATTGAAAAAATGTAAAAATCGGCAATATTTTGGAAATTGAAAAAATGTATAAATCGGCAATATTTTGGCAATTGAAAAAATTTAAAAGTCGGCAAAATTTTGGAAATTGAAAAAAATGTAAAAATCGGCCAAATTTTGGAAATTGAAAAAATGTAAAAATCGGCCAAATTTTGTGTTGAACCGAGTTGGTTCGGCAAGAAAGTCTTGGCTGAAGCGTAAAATAAAACACTTCGTTCTGTTTTAAGTATTTATTCGCAACTGTGTATATTAAATGTTAGTTAACATAATTATGTGCAGTGCAGATGTTAATGTTAATGCACTGCTAATTTTATTTATCAATATTCATATGCGTACATTGATATTTTTAACACTCTTCCTCAATGTAAGCATATTTACAAATATTACTTCAATTTTAACAAATTTATGAAATGTATATGTTTCTGCTTTGACAAATTCTTCGTTAATATGTCTGCGACCATATCATTCGTTGAAACATACTTCAAAACTATTTGTCCCTCACTTACTACTTCTCGCGCAAAATGATATCTTATATCAATATGTTTTGCCCTCGAGTGATGCACTGGATTCTTTGCCAGTTGTTGCGCACTTAAATTGTCAGTGTGAACTACTGTTGGGGTGTCCTCTACGCCGCAACCAATTTCGACTATAAGTCTGCGCATAACAATCGCCTCTTTGCATGCTGTTGATAACGCCATGTACTCAGCTTCTGTGCTGCTAAGCGCTACGCTCCGTTGCTTCTCCGATTTCCAGGATATCGGACCACCTCCAAGAAAATATACATATCCCGTATATGACTTCCGGTCACTCTGGTCGCCGCCCCAATCCGAATCGACATAGCCTTCAAACGCATTTCCACACTTGCTGTAGTGTAGCTGAAACTCCGACGTTGAAGCTAAATATCGCAACACATGCTTCACTCCTGTTAGATGCTCCACATGCGGATCCTTATTCCGCTGAGCCAATTTTGCAACTGAATGCAAAATATCAGGTCTGGTCGTTAGAGCTAACCACATTAACTCTCCAATTGTTGACTGATATGACCTCAAATCAACTTGCTGACATTGGTCATTACCGCATGCCACTTGATGTCCCGCTTCTAACGGCGTCGCAGCCGCTCTGCAGTTCTCCATACCATGTCTTCGTAGTAGATCCTTGATGTACTGTGTATGACCCAAAGTTATCTCGCCGAGCTCGCCATCCCGTTTGATTTCCATACCAAGAAAAAGCTCCAATGGGCCCTTATCAACACACTCAAATGCGTTAGATATGGCTGCCTTAATGTTGTTCAAATCCTCCTTTGACTTGCAGGCTATAAGAATATCATCGACATATACTAGTATTAGTGAAAGATTACCTCCTGTTTCTTGTTTGTACAAGCAGGGCTCATTGTCGCATGGAACGAAATTAAGTTTACGCAAAACTCCATCTAGCATCGAGTTCCATTCTCTTCCTGATTGCTTCAATCCATATAGCGCCTTCTTGAGCAATAAAACCTTTCCAGCCTGGTTGTCGTCTTCAAACCCTTGCGGTTGCTTCATATAGACCGTGTCTCTCAAATCGCTGTTCAAATATGCCGTGCATACATCCATTTGATGCAAATACAATTGCAACTCTGCTGCCAACGCTAAGACCAAACGCATACTCTCTAGTCTGCATACCGGTGAAAATGTTTCACTGTAGTTGACACCATATTGCTGCGAACATCCTTTCGCTACCAATCTTGCCTTAAATCGTTGAATCTGGCCGCACGCATCTCGCTTTAGACTAAAAACCCATTTACAGCCAATTGCGCGCTGGTTCTTCGGCAATTCTGCAAGCTGCCATGTTTCATTTGTCATCAAAGCCTTGTGCTCCTTCTGCATTGCTTCACGCCAATGCGCTGCGTGTTTACTGTTGATCGCCTCGTCGTACGATGACGGAATAGTTACCTCGTCTGTAACCATCGCTCCCAGTATATTGTAGATCTTCTTTGGGCGTCCAGGCTTGCCCGTTCTCATGATCTTTGGTCTGCCAGGACCAATTCTTACTGTCGGATTAGCTTCCACTATCTCCATGTCTTTTGCACTTTCAAAAGATTCATTGCTGCTACTTTCGTTTGTAGCTTCAAGTTCTGTGTCGCTTTCGTCGTGGTCATCACCCGATCCCAGCTGGTTATCATCTTCATCGTCTGAATTTGAAGATTGCCATTGACTTGCCGGTTGCATGTCAAGTACTACTTCGCTGTCACTTGCCTGCTGTAGGCCACTGAGCTCATCGAATACGACATCTCGTTTCTCGATCACCAGGTTTGACTCCGCATCATATAATCTATAGCCCTTCGCCTGCATAGAATATCCGACCATGCGATACTCTTTTGCCCTTTGCTGCGAACTTGCTCTTATGATGCCCCTTGTCAAGTGCAACTGCAACGGAACCAAAAACTTTTAAGTGACTTATACTTGGCACCTTACCAGTCCACGCTTCCATAGGCGTCATATTGGGCAACGCTCGTGTAGCCGCACGATTACGTAAATACACAGCCGTATTTACTGCTTCTGCCCATAATGTCTGACTTAGTCCTGACTGCACCAATAGACATCTTGCCATTTCCACCAACGTGCGATTTGCCCTTTCGGCAACTCCATTCTGTTGTGGGGTATATGGCACTGTCAGCTGCCGATCAATACCATTGCTCTTCAAATAGTTATTGAACTTGTTGTTAACATATTCCCGACCGTTGTCGCTCCGAATACATTTAAGCTTCTTTCCGGTTTGCCGTTCTACCAAATTCTTGAATTCCACGAACTTGTCAAAGACCTCGTCTTTGCCCTTCAGGAAATACACGAAGATACGCCGCGAGCAGTCATCAATAAACGTCAAGAAATATCTGGATCCTGCAAGAGACTTCGCTTCAAATGGTCCACATACGTCTGTATGAACTAGTTCCAGCAACAATTGTGCACGACTTTCACTGGCCTTTTGAAAAGGTTCCACATGAACTTTGCCCATCATGCACGTCTTGCATGAGGCAACTGATGGCATATCCAATTTCTCCATCCCACGTACCAATCCTTTCTTTGACATCTCCAGCAAACTTGTGTAATTAACATGTCCGTATCTGTTGTGCCACAGTTTTGCATCAGCCTTAACGGCAGCGTAACATCTGTTAGGCTCGGACTCAACCGTATACAGGCTTCCAGTTCTGTTAACTTCCAGAATTATTTCACCACGTTGTGAAATCTTTTGCATTTTCGGCCCGAAATGTACGACGCAATTATTTGCCACTGCTGTGCTCACGGATATAAAATTACTCGTCAGCTTTGGCACATACAATACATTCAGCAATGTTAATGTATACTTTTGCTTTTAGCAAAACTTCACCTTTGCCCTTGGCTTCCAAGGAACCTGCGTCTGCCAATCTAATCATTTCGCTATGTTCTGCGAACTTCGTGAACAGCTGCCGATCGCAACACATGTGGCTCGTTGCGCCACTGTCCAAACACCAGTTTGATTTGGAAAAACTGCTTGCATCCAATGCATTTAACAAACTGCTTTGCTTGTTTTCGTCTTTCGCTTTTGCGTCTTGCTTTACCGATCTCTTTTGACAATTCAATTTAAAGTGCCCTTTTACGCCGCAATTGAAACAGACAACGTTTGTGTGCTTCTTCTTCTTGGCGTCTGTCTGGCGCCTTTGGTTGTGCGTCGCAGAAAAGCGACCGCCGTGTTGCTTTGCGTCTCTACACTTTTTCTTCGTTCTCCTTCTTCCTTCAGCTTGATACACAGAATTTCAATAGAAGGCAGAATGTCGCGCGTCTCTATGGCGACTACAAAATTGTCAAACTCTTCTGGTAAACTTGAAAGCAATATAATGGCCTGTAGCTCATTATTTAACTGTATATCAACCGCAGCGAGTTGATCGACAATTTCACAAAACACATTTATGAAACTTGTCATGCTTTGACCCTCCGTCATGCGTAAGTTGAGCAACCTTTGTAAAGCGCAACCTTACGTACAGGTCCACTTGGCTGATGGATCTCTTTCAGCTTATTCCATGCTTCACGTGCCGCTATACAACTTTTGATAGCACTCAATTGTGATGTCTTCACACTCAACATGATCATGGCCAATGCTTTCTTATCCATTGCCGTCCTATTGGCGCCTTCGCTTGCGCCTTCTTATGGATCCTCGGACACAACATCCCATAGCTCTGCATGTATCAGCACACTCTTCATTTGGATGCTCCAAGCATCATAATTGTTGTCCTCCAACTTTTCTATTTGTTACATCGCACTCATTTTGCTATTTGCGTCACACCACAATTCCTTGCGAATGTCTTTATAATTTCACCACATTTCGTAACCGCGCACTTCACTACCAAGCCGTGCCTGGGCCCATAACCTGTTGAACCGAGTTGGTTCGGCAAGAAAGTCTTGGCTGAAGCGTAAAATAAAACACGTCGTTCTGTTTTAAGTATTTATTCGCAACTGTGTATATTAAATGTTAGTTAACATAATTATGTGCAGCATAATTAATGCACTGCTAATTTTATTTATCGATATTCATATGCGTACATTGATATTTTTAACATTTTGGAAATTGAAATAATTTAAAAATCGGTCAATATTTGGAAATTGAAAAAATGTAAAAATCGGCAAAATTTTGAAAATTAAAAAAATGTAAAAATCGGCAAAATTGTAGAAATTGAAAAAATGTATAAATCGGCAATATTTTGAAAATTGAAAAAATTTAAAAGTCGGCAAATTTTTGGAAATTGAAAAAAAATGTGAAAATCGGCCAAAATTCGGAAATTGAAAAAAATTTAAAAATCGGACAAATTTTGGAAATTGAAAAAATTTTAAAAATCGGCAATATTTTGGAAATTGAAAAAATTTAAAAATCGGCAAAATTTTAAAAATTGAAAAAATTTTAAAAATCGGCAAAATTTTGGAAATTGAAAATATGTAAAAATCGGCCAAAATTCGGAAATTGAAAAAATTTTAAAATCGGCAAAATTTCGGAAATTTAAAAAATTTAAGAGTCGGCCAAATTTTGGAAATTGAAAAAATGTAAGAGTCGGCCAAATTTTGGAAATTGAAAAAATGTAAAAATCGGCAAATTTTGGAAATTGAAAAAATTGTAAAAATCGGCAAAATTTTAGAAATTGAAAAAATGTATAAGTCGGCAATATTTTGGCAATTGAAAAAATTTAAAAATCGGCAAAATTTTGGAAAATGAAAAAATGTAAAAATCGGCAAAATTTTGGAAATTGAAAAAATGTAAGAGTCGGCAAAATTTTCGAAATTGAAAAAATGTAAAAGTCGGCCAAGATTCGGAAATTAAAAAAATGTAAAAATCAGCAAATTTTTGGAAATTGAAAAAATTGTAAAAATCGGCAAAATTTTGAAAATTGAAAAAATGTTAAAGTCGTCAAAATTTTGGAAATTGAAAAAATGTAAAAATCGACCAAATTTCGGAAATTGAAACAAATTTAAAAACCGGCAAAATTTTGGAATTTGAAATAATTTAAAAATCGGCCAAAATTCGGAAATTAAAAAAATGTAAAAATCGACAAAATTTTGGAAATTAAAAAAATGTAAAAATCGGCAAAAATTTTAGAAATTGAAAAAATGTATAAATCGGAAATATTTTGGAAATTGAAAAAATTTAAAAATCGGCAAAATTTTGGAAATTGAAAAAATTTAAAAATCGGCAAAATTTTTGAAAATGAAAAAATGTAAAATCGACAATATTTTGAAAATTGAAAAAATGTTAAAGTCGTCTAAGTTTCGGAAATTGAAAAAAATTTAAAAACCGGCAAAATTTTGGAAATTGAAATAATTTAAAAATCGGCCAATATTCAGAAATTAAAAAAATGTAAAAATCGGCAAAATTTTGGAAATTGAAAAAATTTAAAATTCGGCAAAATTTTGGAAATTGAAAAAATGTGAAAATCGGCCAAATTTTGGAAATTGAAAAAATGTAAAATCGGCAATATTTTGGAAATTGAAAAAATTTAAGAGTCTGTAAAATTTTGGAAATTAAAAAAATTTAAGAATCGGCCAAAATTTTGGAAATTGAAAAAATGTGAAAATCGGCCAAATTTTGGAAATTGAAAAAATGTAAAAATCGGCAATATTTTGGAAATTGAAAAAATTTAAGAGTCTGTAAAATTTTGGAAATTGAAAAAATTTAAGAATCGTCCAAAATTCGGAAATTGAAAAAATTTAAAAATCAGCAAAATTTTGGAAATTAAAAAAATTTAAAAATCGGCAATATTTTGGAAATTGAAAAAATTTAAGAGTCTGTAAAATTTCGGAAATTGAAAAAATTTAAGAATCGGCAAAAATTTGGAAATTGAAAAAATTTAAAAATCAGCAAAATTTTGGAAATTGAAAAAATGTAAAAATAAGATCAATTTCGGAAATTGAAATTAAAAGAAATGAAAAAATTGGCAAAGTTTGGGAAATTAAAAAAATGTAAAAATTGGCCAAAATTCGGAAATTGAAAAAAATATAAAAAACGCAAATTAGAAATTGAAAAAAATTTAAAAATCGGCCAAATTTCGGAAATTGAAAAAAAATGTAAAAATCGGAAAAATTTTAAAAAATTGTAAAAATGTAAAAACCGGCAAAATTTTGGAAATTGAAAAAATGTATAAATCGGAAATATTTTGGAAATTGAAAAAATTTAAAAATCGGCAAAGTTTGGAAATTGAAAAAATTTAAGAATCGGCAAAATTTTGGAAAATGAAAAAATGTAAAATCGGCAATATTTTGCAAATTGAAAAAATGTAAAAATCGGCCAAATTTCGGAAATTGAAACAAATTTAAAAACCGGCAAAATTTAGGAAATTGAAATAATTTAAAAATCGGTCAGTATTTGGAAATTGAAAAAATGTAAAAATCGGCAAAATTTTGGAAAATGAAAAAATGTAAAATCGGCAATATTTTGAAAATTGAAAAAATGTTAAAGTCGTCAAAATTTTGGAAATTGAAAAAATGTAAAAATCGGCCAAATTTCGGAAATTGAAACAAATTTAAAAACCGGCAAAATTTTGGAAATTGAAATAATTTAAAAATCGGCCAATATTCGGAAATTGAAAAAATGTAAAAATCGGCAATATTTTGGAAATTGAAAAAATGTAAGAGTCTGTAAAATTTCGGAAATTGAAAAAATTTAAGAATCGGCCAAAATTCGAAAATTGAAAAAATTTAGAAATCAGCAAAATTTTGGAAATTAAAAAAATGTAAAAATCGGCAAAATTTTGGAAATTAAAAAAATGTAAAAATCGGCAAAATTTTAGAAATTGAAAAAATGTATAAATCGGCAATATTTTGGCAATTGAAAAAATTTAAAAGTCGGCAAAATTTTGGAAATTGAAAAAAATGTAAAAATCGGCCAAATTTTGGGAATTGAAAAAATTTAAAAATCGGCCAAATTTTGGAAATTGAAATAATTTAAAAATCGGTCAATATTTGGAAATTGAAAAAATGTAAAAATCGGCAAAATTTTGGAAATTAAAAAAATGTAAAAATCGGCAAAATTGTAGAAATTGAAAAAATGTATAAATCGGCAATATTTTGAAAATTGAAAAAATTTAAAAGTCGGCAAATTTTGGAAATTGAAAAAAAAATGTGAAAATCGGCCAAAATTCGGAAATTGAAAAAATTTAAAAATCGGACAAATTTTGGAAATTGAAAAATTTTAAAATCGGCAATATTTTGGAAATTGAAAAAATTTAAAATCGGCAAAATTTTAAAATTGAAAAATTGTAAAATCGGCAAAATTTTGGAAATTGAAAATATGTAAAAATCGGCCAAAATTCGGAAATTAAAAAAAATGTAAAAATCGGCAAAATTTTGGAAATTGAAAAAATGTAAGAGTCGTCAAAATTTGGAAATTGAAAAAATTTAAAAATCGGCAAAATTTGGAAATTGAAAAAATTTAAAAATCGGCAAAATTTCGGAAATTTAAAAAATTTAAGAGTCGGCCAAATTTTGGAAATTGAAAAAATGTAAGAGTCGGCCAAATTTTGGAAATTGAAAAAATGTAAAAATCGGCCAAATTTTGGAAATTGAAAAAATGTAAAAATCGGCAAAATTTTGGAAATTGAAAAAATGTAAAAATCGGCAAAATTTTGGGAAATTAAAAAAATGTAAAAGTCGCCAAAATTTTGTAAATTGAAAAAATGTAAAAATAAGATAAAATTCGGAAATTGAAATTAAAAGAAATGAAAACATTGGCAAAGTTTGGGAAATTAAAAAAATGTAAAAATTGGCCAAAATTCGGAAATTGAAAAAAATATAAAAAACGCTCCACAAAATTTTGGAAATTAAAAAAATTTAAAAATCGGCAATATTTTGGAAATTGAAAAAATTTAAGAGTCTGTAAAATTGCGGAAATTGAAAAAATTTAAGAATCGGAAAAAATTTGGAAATTGAAAAAATTTAAAAATCAGCAAAATTTTGGAAATTGAAAAAATGTAAAAATCGGCAAAATTTTGGGAAATTAATTTGGAAAAATTATAAAAATCGGCAACATTTTGGAAATTGAGAAAATGTAAAAATCGGCCAAATTTCAGAAATTGAAACAAATTTAAAAATCGGAAAAATTTTAAAAATTGTAAAAATGTAAAAACCGGCAAAATTTTGGAAATTGAAAAAATGTAAAAGTCGGCCAAGATTCGGAAATTGAAAAAATGTAAAAATCGGCAATATTTTGAAAATTGAAAAAATGTTTAAGTCGTCAAAATTTTGGAAATTGAAAAAATGTAAAAATCGGCAAAATTTTGAAAATTGAAAAAATATTAAAGTCGTCAAAATTTTGGAAATTGAAAAAATGTAAAAATCGGCCAAATTTCGGAAATTGAAACAAATTTAAAAACCGGCAAATTTTTGGAAATTGAAATAATTTAAAAATCGGCCAAAATTCGGAAATTGAAAAAAATGTGAAAATCGGCAAAATTTTGGAAATTAAAAAATTTAAAAATCGGCAAAATTTTAGAAATTGAAAAAATGTATAAATCGGAAATATTTTGGAAATTGAAAAAAATTAAAAATCGGCCAAATTTTGGAAATTGAAAATATGTAAAAATCGGCCAAAATTCGGAAATTAAAAAATGTAAAATCGGCAAAATTTTGGAAATTGAAAAAATGTAAGAGTCGGCAAAATTTGGAAATTGAAACAATTTAAAAATCGGCAAAATTTGAAAATTTTAAAAATTTTAAAATCGGCGAAATTTCGGAAATTGAAAAAATGTAAGAGTCGGCCAAATTTTGGAAATTGAAAAAATGTAGGAGTCTGTAAATTTTTGGAAATTGAAAAAATGTAAGAATCGGCCAAAATTCGGAAATTGAAAAAAAATTTAAAAATTAGCAAAATTTTGGAAATTGAAAAAATGTAAAAATCGGCAAAATTTTGGGAAATTAAAAAAATGTAAAAGTCGCCAAAATTTTGGAAATTGAAAAATGTAAAATAAGGTAAAATTCGGAAATTGAAATTAAAAGAAATGAAAAAATTGGCAAAGTTTGGGAAATTAAAAAAATGTAAAAATTGGCCAAATTTTGGAAATTGAAAAAATGTAGGAGTCGGCCAAATTTTGGAAATTGAAAAAATGTAAAAATCGGCAAAATTTTAGAAATTGAAAAAAAGTATAAATCGGCAATATTTTGGAAATTGAAAAAATGTAAAAATCGGCAAAATTTTAGAAATTGAAAAAAAGTATAAATCGGCAATATTTTGGAAATTGAAAAAATGTAAAAATCGGCCAACTTTCGGAAATTGAAACAAATTTAAAAACCGGCAAAATTTTGGAAATTGAAATAATTTAAAAATCGTCCAATATTCGGAAATTGAAAAAAATGTAAAAATCGGCAAAATTTTGGAAATTAAAAAAATGTAAAAATCTACAAAATTTTAGATATTGAAAAAATGTATAAATCGGCAATGTTTTGGAAATTGAAAAAAATTAAAAGTCGGCAAAATTTTGGAAATTGAAAAAAATATAAAAATCGGCCAAATTTTAGAAATTGAAAAAATGTAAAAATCGGCCAAAATTCGGAAATTGAAAAAATGTAAAAATCGGCAATATTTTGGAAATTGAAAAAATTTAAGAGTCTGTAAAATTTCGAAAATTGAAAAAGTTTAAGAATCGGCCAAAATTCGGAAATTGAAAAAATTTAAAAATCAGCAAAATTTTGGAAATTGAAAAAATTTAAAAGTCGGCCAAGATTCGGAAATTAAAAAGATGTAAAAATCTGCAAATTTTTGGAAATTGAAAAAATTGTAAAAATCGGCGACATTTTGGAAATTGAATTAATGTAAAAATCGGCCAAATTTCGGAAATTGAAAAAAAATTTAAAAATCGGAAAAATTTTAGAAATTGTAAAAATGTAAAAACCGGCAAAATTTTGGAAATTGAAAAAATGTAAAAGTCGGCCAAGATTCGGAAATTAAAAAAATGTAAAAATCGGCAAATTTTTGGAAATTGAAAAAATTTAAAAATCGACCAAATTTCGAAAATTGAAACAAATTTAAAAACCGGCAAAATTTTGGAAATTGAAATAATTTAAAAATCGGCCAAAATTCGGAAATTGAAAAAAATGTGAAAATCGGCAAAATTTTGGAAATTAAAAAAATGTAAAAATCGGCAAAAATTTTAGAAATTGAAAAAATGTATAAATCGGAAATATTTTGGAAATTGAAAAAATTTAAAAATCGGCAAAATTTTGGAAATTGAAAAAATTTAAAAATCGGCAAAATTTTTGAAAATGTAAAATCGGCAATATTTTGAAAATTGAAAAAATGTTAAAGTCATCTAAATTTCGGAAATTGAAAAAAATTTAAAAACCGGCAAAATTTTGGAAATTGAAATAATTTAAAAATCGGCCAATATTCAGAAATTGTAAAAATGTAAAAATCGGCAAAATTTTGGAAATTGAAAAAATTTAAAAGTCGGCAAAATTTTGGGAATTGAAAAAATGTGAAAATCGGCCAAATTTTGGAAATTGAAAAAATGTAAAAATCGGCAATATTTTGGAAATTGAAAAAATTTAAGAGTCTGTAAAATTTTGGAAATTGAAAAAATTTAAGAATCGGCCAAAATTCCGAAATTTAAAAAATTTAAAAATCAGCAAAATTTTGGAAATTAAAAAAATTTAAAAATCGGCAATATTTTGAAAATTGAAAAAATTTAAGAGTCTGTAAAATTTTGGAAATTGAAAAAATGTAAAAATCGGCAAAATTTTGGGAAATTAATTTGGAAAAATTATAAAAATCGGCAACATTTTGGAAATTGAGAAAATGTAAAAATCGGCCAAATTTCGGAAATTGAAGAAAATTTAAAAATCGGAAAAATTTAGAAATTGTAAAAATGTAAAAACCGGCAAAATTTTGGAAATTGAAAAAATGTAAAAGTCGGCCAAGATTCGGAAATTGAAAAAATGTAAAAATCGGCAATATTTTGAAAATTGAAAAAATGTTTAAGTCGTCAAAATTTTGGAAATTGAAAAAATGTAAAAATCGGCAAAATTTTGAAAATTGAAAAAATATTAAAGACGTCAAAATTTTGGAAATTGAAAAAATGTAAAAATCGGCCAAATTTCGGAAATTGAAACAAATTTAAAAACCGGCAAAATTTTGGAAATTGAAATAATTTAAAAATCGGCCAATATTCGGAAATTGAAAAAATGTAAAAATCGGCAATTTTTTGGAAATTAAAAAATGTAAAAATCGGCAAAATTTTAGAAATTGAAAAAATGTATAAATCGGAAATATTTTGGAAATTGAAAAAAATTAAAAATCGGCAAAATTTTGGAAATTGAAAATATGTAAAAATCGGCCAAAATTCGGAAATTAAAAAAATGTAAAAATCGGCAAAATTTTGGAAATTGAAAAAATGTAAGAGTCGGCAAAATTTGGAAATTGAAACAATTTAAAAATCGGCAAAATTTGAAAATTTTAAAAATTTTAAAATCGGCGAAATTTCGGAAATTGAAAAAATGTAAGAGTCGGCCAAATTTTGGAAATTGAAAAAATGTAGGAGTCTGTAAATTTTTGGAAATTGAAAAAATTTAAGAATCGGCCAAAATTCGGAAATTGAAAAAATTTAAAAATTAGCATAATTTTGGAAATTGAAAAAATGTAAAAATCGACAAAATTTTAGATATTGAAAAAATGTATAAATCGGCAATATTTTGGAAATTGAAAAAAATTAAAAGTCGGCAAAATTTTGGAAATTGAAAAAATTTAAGAGTCTGTAAAATTTCGAAAATTGAAAAAGTTTAAGAATCGGCCAAAATTCGGAAATTGAAAAAATTTAAAAATCAGCAAAATTTTGGAAATTGAAAAAATGTAAAAATCGGCAAAATTTTGGGAAATTAAAAAAATGTAAAAGTCGCCATAATTTTGGAAATTGAAAAAATGTAAAAATAAGATAAAATTCGGAAATTGAAATTAAAAGAAATGAAAAAATTGGCAAAGTTTGGGAAATTAAAAAAATGTAAAAATTGGCCAAAATTCGGAAATTGAAAAAAATATAATAAACGCAAGTTTATTGAAAAAAATTTGAAACTCGGCAAAATTTTGGAAGTTGAAAAATTATAAAAATCGGCAACATTTTGGAAATTGAGAAAATGTAAAAATCGGCCAAATTTCGGAAATTGAAAAAAATTTAAAAATCGGAAAAATTTTAGAAATTGTAAAAATGTAAAAACCGGCAAAATTTTGGAAATTGAAAAAAATGTAAGAATCGGCCAAATTTCGGAAATTGAAAAAAAATTTAAAATCGGAAAAATTTTAGAAATTGTAAAAATGTAAAAATCGGCAACATTTTGGAAATTGAGAAAATGTAAAAATCGGCCAAATTTCGGAAATTGAAAAAAAATTTAAAATCGGAAAAATTTTAGAAATTGTAAAATGTAAAAACCGGCAATATTTTGGAAATTGAAAAAATTTAAGAAACGGCCAAAATTCGAAAATTGAAGAAATTTAAAAATCGGCAAAATTTTAGAAATTAAAAAAATGTAAAAATCGGCAAAATTTTGGAAATTAAAAAAATGTAAAAATCAGCAAAATTTTAGAAATTGAAAAAATGTATAAATCGGCAATATTTTGAAAATTGAAAAAATTTAAAAGTCGGCAAAATTTTGGAAATTGAAAAAATTGTAAAAATCAGCAAAATTTTGGAAATTGAAAAAATTTAAAAATCGGCAAAATTTTGGGAAATTAAAAAAATGTAAAAGTCGCCATAATTTTGGAAATTGAAAAAATGTAAAAATAAGATAAAATTCGGAAATTGAAATTAAAAGAAATGAAAAAATTGGCCAAAATTCGGAAATTGAAAAAAATGTGAAAATCGGCCAAAATTCGGAAATTGAAAAAAATTTAAAAATCGGTCAAATTTTGGAAATTGAAAAAAATTTAAAAATCGGCCAAATTTTGGAAATTGAAAAAATGTAAAAATCGCCCAAATTTTGGAAATTGAAAAAATTTAAGAGTCTGTAAAATTTCGGAATTTGAAAAAATTTAAGAATCGGCCAAAATTCGGAAATTGAAAAAATTTAAAAATCAGCAAAATTTTGGAAATTGAAAAAATTTAAAAATCGGCAAAATTTTGGGAAATTAAGAAAATGTAAAAGTCACCATAATTTTGGAAATTGAAAAAATGTAAAAATAAGATAAAATTCGGAAATTGAAATTAAAAGAAATGAAAAAATTGGCAAAGTTTGGGAAATTAAAAAAATGTAAAAATTGGCCAAAATTCGGAAATTGAAAAAAATATAATAAACGCAAGTAAGAAATTGAAAAAAATTTAAAACTCGGCAAAATTTTGGAAGTTGAAAAATTATAAAAATCGGCAACATTTTGGAAATTGAGAAAATGTAAAAATCGGCCAAGATTCGGAAATTGAAAAAATGTAAAAATCGGCAATATTTTGAAAATTGAAAAAATTTAAAAGTCGTCAAAATTTTGGAAATTGAAAAAATGTAAAAATCGGCCAAATTTCGGAAATTGAAACAAACTTAAAAATCGGCCAAATTTTGGAAATTGAAAAAAATGTGAAAATCGGCCAAAATTCGGAAATTGAAAAAAATTTAAAAATCGGTCAAATTTTGGAAATTGAAAAGATTTTAAAAATCGGCAATATTTTGTGTTGATGCGAGCGCATTGCTAAGTGAGAGGCACACCTCCGCTCCGCCGACCGAAAAGCACTCAAAGCTTTTTCGCTCACTAGCAATGCGCTCAGTGCGTAAGAATGCACTCAAGCTCCAGTGCTCTCAGCTTCTCTCTCCCACAACTCACCACCGCTGAGCCGCGCTCAGCATAGATCGCCGAAATGCCGTCGGCTTTTTTCTATTAATTAGTATCAAATCACGTCTCTTGTAACTCGGTACAATTACCCCCTACTCCTGTGCGAAACAATAACCCGAAAAGTCTTAATAAATCAACAATTATATATAGTGAAAAAACCGCGAGTGTTCTTATTTTCGGGAAGCAAAACATTCTGGACATTTTTCAGCGCCCCCACGAACATTGGTCCTTCGAGCCGGAGATCATCAATCTATTTTTCATCGTTCCAGTTTACATCCGCAGATAAGTGCCACTAGTTTTTGCTTCTTTTCTATTCCTTCTACCACGGTCGTCCGCCCCTCCAATTCCGCCATATTGCGCAAAAGTTTTTCCCATAGCTTTTGCCAATTGCCTTCTTTGTTCTTCGGACGACCTTTTCCATGGTTTTTTGCCTAATTACATTTATAATAAATAATTATATTTGTTTTTTCCGCCAATCGCGAACGTATGTATGCATGTGTATTTTTCCTTTTTTTTTTGCAAGTGCAAGTGCAGTGACAAGTGTAAATTATCCAAAGAGAATCATCTTTTAAAGTGCGAGGATTATATATTGTATACTCCATACATATATAATCATACGAATTAATTAACTTAAATCCAAGTTGTGTACCAGAATTTCGTTTTGCTTAATTCTTATCCGTTATTTCTTGTACGTTTGTATGTCGCGGTAATTGCCGACATACATACATACACACATATTTCGGCACCAGCTTGCAGCCGCGCTTGCTCTCGCGCTCTCTCAACACACACACACGCACTCTTGTGCATTCGCTGTTGTCCGCACTTGCTCTCGCTCTCTTTTGTGTTACATACAAATATACGTGCAGTTCACTTGCTTAGACGTTGGCAGCGCAGTGCAAGCACATACATACATACGTACTTACTGATGTGCATGCTTAACCGCGTGTATAAGTA
Source organism: Drosophila sulfurigaster albostrigata (assembly GCF_023558435.1). NCBI lineage: Eukaryota > Metazoa > Arthropoda > Insecta > Diptera > Drosophilidae > Drosophila > Drosophila sulfurigaster. The sequence goes on from NC_084883.1 coordinate 130,044, forward strand.
CTTCTGCGAGTGAAGTAACAGATTGGCAGGGCAGCGGTAGTCGCACTCGACATACCCTACCCCTTTTTTTTTGAAATTTTTTTTTTCAAGTGATATATTTAGTGTGTGTATTTGAGAGCAACTCCCAGCTCAAGTGTCGGTGTATAGGCTACCTCCAGCCAGTGTCCACACACACATAGACATACACACACACATATACACACCTACATATAAATACACTTCTCCTTCCACCACATATCCATATACAATATATAAATAATTTTTTGTGTTTTTCCGTGACAATTTATTTATTATTTTTCCATCCAGCGCTTTCTTAACCACATTTGTGTTTTTTCCAGCATATTGTGGTTTTGTGGTATTTTTCCGTGCTTTTTTTTTGTTCTTGTTTCCGACAATCGTTTGCTTGATTGTCGCGGGAATTTTCCCCCGGCCCCTTTGCGTTCGTTGCCTGTGTCCGCAGTCCGTACCCATTTGGGGTACAAAATACCTCAGCACTACCTGTGGTATTTTTTCCAGTATTTTATTTGGTATTTTTCTTTTACTAGTTGCTACGTGCCTTCCGTTTCGTTTCCACCTTCTGGGCCGTTTCCGGATATATATATAAAAAAAAAACAAAGTTCCATTTGGTATTTTTTTGGTATATTTTCTGTGATTTTCTGGTTTTCTAACCAGCGGCTTCCTACCTTCCGTGCGTAGCATGTCAACGGGCAAACCCGATAAGACTAAAACTAGACTGTCCGTGCCTTCTACTAGCGCCGCTAGAGTTTCGAATAACCTCCCTCTTCCTAGATCCAAGGGGGAACCGGCTCTTCGTGCATCCAGCACATCACCAGTTCACACCAAAAGGGAGGTCCCCGCACGGTCAGCTAGTGTTTCGCCCACTTCCGGTACCAAGCCTCTGATCCTCGTCACGAAACCTCCGTCTGTTCCTAAGACCAAGGTTGCTTCCGACCCAATTCCTCGGCCAATTGTTACTCGTTCACAAAGCAAAATGGCACACAATGTAATAGATTCGGCATTGAATAAGTTCATCGCCGCGACTGACCGAATAAGTCACTTTGCGGCGCGACTTAACAATGCTTCTACTGACAGCGCGTCCCTGTACACATGCCAGGTCCGGAGGGACCAGATGCGTGCCTTGTTGGACAAGGTCGAGAAGGAGTACGAGGCTTGCTCCTGCGTCATGTCGGATGAAATGACGACAGACGAGTTGCCTACCATTCAGGCAAAATATGATTACTGCTATATTCTCTATGAGCAGTGGTCCGCTCAGCTAAGTGAGCAAATAGCTGATGCCTCCCAGGCACTCACTCCTCGTACACCCGTACAACCCCCAGCCGTGCCGTTCGTGTCCACAGGGTGTCGCCTACCTCCGTGCGACACCGAAGTTTTCGGAGGCGATTACACTCGCTGGCCCACCTTCCGAGACTTATTCACGGCTATTTACATCCGAAATCCTAGACTGTCGGAAGTTGAGAAACTTTTCCATCTCAACTCCAAGACCAGCGGTGAAGCCCATGCCATTGTGTCAAAGTCTCCTTTGACCAATGAAGGGTTTCAGTCGGCATGGTCCAGCTTGACTGAGCGTTTTGAGAACAAACGGTTGCTCGTGAACAGTCAGCTGCGTATCCTTTTAATTTGCCCGCCATCGGGCAAGAGTCGGGTGCAGCCATTCAAGAGTTGCAAAGCACTATCCAAGGGTGCTTGACGGCTTTGGAGCACTCAAAGATCAATACGGAGAATTGGGATTGCATCCTGGTTTTCCTGTGTTCTTCGAGGCTCCCCAAATTGACCCTTTCTCTTTGGGAACAGTCCATCCAGAATAAGAGCGACGTTCCAACGTGGGCTGACATGAACGATTTCCTTCTAGAGCGGTATCGCACCCTAGAAGCGATAGCGGAAGTGTCAGCCAGCACGAGCGCTCCGACGGTTCCGCGAGCCTCACGCAAGGAGGCCCCGTCGCCAAGCAGGTAAACTCCTTTGAGAGTCGGGTAACTTCAAAAACCCAGTCCTGCAAGTTGTGTTCCCGGGAGAATCACCCGATTCGTTTGTGCCCGCGTTTCCTCCAGATGGGTATCAACGATAGGGTCAATTATATAAAGCAACAGAAGCTGTGTCTCAATTGTTTCGCACGAGGCCATATCCTGGCTGAGTGCACAAGTGCGCACAGCTGCTTTACTTGCAAGGGTCGTCATCATACACTCTTGCACCGAGTGAGCCCGGCGCCGACAGTCACAACCCCCATTCCATCTCCAATACAGTCCACTTCCACCCAGTCAGCTAACGTCCAATCCTTCGTGGCAGTTAACACACAAGGTGTTCTGCTCAGCACAGCTGTCATTCATGTATGCCATCTCGGCGTCCGCTATACAGCTCGGCCTCTGATTGACTCCGGATCAGAAGCCACCTTCCTCTCAGAGAAGTTGTTCAAGCGCTTGAGGATGCCGTATACATCCGTGCAAGCCCGCGTTTCTGGGCTGACACAAGCTGTGGCAGCCCAGCCCCGAAAGTTTTGCCATTTCTTAATTGGCTCCCCGGTCAGACCCGATTTGCAGATCGAGGCGTCGGCGTACGTCCTCCCCCAGTTAGCGGGGAATCTGCCCTCATGTTCCGTCCCACAAACGCTCCTCGAGAAACTGCCCAGCATCCAACTGGCAGACCCCAAATTCCATGAGAGTTCGCAGATTGATGTGCTACTAGGCGCTGACATCCTCCCGTCCATTCTGCTCGGCGGCTCTGACCCTAACATTTGTGGGACCCTCCTCGGTCAAGAGACCATTTTCGGTTGGATCCTGACTGGCCCTGTGTCGGGATCCATTTCAAAATCCATTTCGTCCTTTTCGGCTCGACTGTCCGTCGAGCGAACTCCGCCATTGGAGGAACTCCTCTCCAAATTTTGGGAGGTGGAGGACCTGCCGGCTAGCCCAGCAAAAGAATCTGACCTTTTTTGTGAGGCTAACTTCAACGCCACGACCGTGCGAACCTCAACGGGTCGCTACATGGTCACGCTTCCATTCCGCGATCCTGGTCACGTTGACCTGGGTCACTCGAGGGCTACCGCTCTCGCTCAGTTCCTGAGAAACGAGAGCCGTTTAAAGAGGAACGACTCTCTGAAGGAACAATATGACTCCGTTATTCGAGAGTATCTGGATTTGGGTCACATGACTCAAGTCCCTCCATCCAGTTCCGGCAACTAATATTTGCCGCATCACGCTGTTCTCAAGCCCGACAGCACCACCACAAAGCTCCGCGTTGTATTCAACGCCTCCAGCCCGACTTCAAACGGGAAGAGTCTGAACGACATCCTCCACACTGGGCCAATCCTTCAATCCGACCTGACCATTCAAATCCTGAAATGGAGGTTTTTCCAATTCGTCTTCAACGCTGACATCACCAAGATGTATCGGCAAATCCTTGTGGATCCCAAACACACCCGGTTTCCAAGGTTGCTCTTCCGTACTCCAGACGAGAAGTTATGCGACTTTGAACTCAACACAGTCACCTTTGGAGTGAACTGTGCTCCGTACCTGGCTATCCGCGTTCTGCATCAGCTTGCGAGTGATGTTCGCGACCGGTACCCCCTTGCTAGTGACATCATCGCCAATTATATGTACGTTGATGACGTCCTAGCAGGAGCTCACACTAAGCAGGCTGCGGTGTCTGCTATAGATGAGCTTCGAACAGCGCTCGAGAGTGCTGGGTTCCCTTTGCGTAAGTGGACCTCGAACTCCAAAGATGTGCTGAGGAGAATCCCTAAGGATCACTTGCTCTGTGCAGACTTCCTCGAGATTGACGAAGCTAGTGTCGCAAAGACGCTAGGCATTCGTTGGCGGGCCACGTCCGACGAGCTCTTTTTCGTCACCGCCGAGATGGTGTCCAAACCATCTTTCAGTAAGAGAGAAGTGCTGTCGCAGATCGCCAAGTTGTTCGATCCTGCAGGTTGGCTTGCTCCCGTGGTCATTTGGGCCAAGATTTTTATGCAAGAAATCTGGAAGCAAGAAATCGGCTGGGACGACTCCTTACCGGCGGATCTCACAGAGCAGTGGACCAGTTTTCTGCGGAACTATTCGTCCTTGCAGGACATCCGCATTCCTAGATGGACCAACTACACTCCCGGCGCAAAAATCCAATTCCACGGTTTTTGCGACGCCTCTCAAAGCGCGTATGGAGCCGCTCTTTACGCACGTGTGGAAACAGCTGGACAAGTGTCTGTGAGCCTTCTAGCAGCGAAGACTAGAGTTGCACCTATCAAGACGGTCTCTCTACCTCGTCTTGAGCTGTGCGGAGCTCTCCTGTTGGCAGAGTTATCCGCTGCCCTCCTACCACATTTTCCCACCCCCGACGCTGAGACGTACCTGTGGACAGATTCCACTATCGTTCTGGCATGGTTGGATAAACAGCCATGCAAGTGGACCACTTTCGTGGCGAACCGAGTGGCCAAGATTCACTCGGTGAATGGCACTTGGCAGCATGTTCGTTCCGAACACAACCCAGCCGATCTGGCAAGCCGCGGTGTCTCGCCGCAAGAGCTACTGGCCAGTCGCCTTTGGTGGCAGGGGCCTGAATGGCTGACGCACTCACCAGCGCAGTGGCCTTCACCAGTCATTGGGCTCGATACTGAATTGGAGTGTCGAGCGGTGAAGGTCCATGCAGCGCAAGTCCTATGTGAGGACTTCCTCGACCGTTTCTCCAGGTTCGATCGAGCGCTCCGAGTGTTTGCGTATGTGCGAAGGTTTGCCCAGCGTTGCCGCCAACCCAAGGTCTCGTTTCCAGAGACGCTCAGCTCTCAAGAGCTTGCAGAAGCTCAAGAGAGGCTGATTGTACAGGCTCAGAATCGGGTATACGCGAAAGAGTGTGCTTCCCTCCGGTCCCATAATCGTCTAATCGGGTCAAGCGATATCCTAAGCTTGAATCCGTTCCTTGACAGGCAAGGTGTCCTGCGTTCCTGTGGACGCGTAAGAGCGTCCACCTCCTTATCCTACGACGAACGGCATCCAATAATTCTCCCGTTCGGCTGCGTGTTTTCACGCCTCCTGGTTTCCTTCACGCATCAAGTCTCCCTCCATGGAGGCAACCAATTGGTGATGCGGCTGGTCCGAACCAAGTTCTGGATTCCCAAGCTGAGGAACTTGAAGACAGTAATTAGTGCATGCAAGACCTGCGTGATTCATCGCCGCAAGCTCCAGTCGCAGCTGATGGGTGATCTCCCAACCGCCCGGTCGACTTTTTCGCGACCTTTCACTAACTCCGGAGTAGACTTCGCCGGTCCCTTCGACGTCAAGAGCTACGTCGGACGGGGCTGCAAGATTACGAAGGGTTACGTATGTGTCTTCGCGTGCTTCAGCACGAAGGCAATCCATCTTGAGGCGACCACGGATCTGACAGCGGAAAAGTTCTTGGAAGCTTTCTCCCGATTCGTGGCACGGCGCGGGTGCCCTCTCCACATGTACTCTGACAACGGGAAAACGTTCGTCGGAGCCTCCTCCATTCTCTCCAAAGAATTTGTGGAGAGCACCCGCAACCTGATTGTCACCACTCACAGCCATCAAGGTCTTGCATGGCATTTCAACCCACCTGGTGCCCCTCACATGGGGGGTCTCTGGGAAGCGGGCGTCAAGAGCTTCAAGACGCATTTCTACAAGACGGTTTCCTCCGTAAAACATACGTTCGAGGAGCTTTCCACCCTCCTATCTAAAATTGAAGCGTGCCTCAATTCGCGGCCTTTGACTCCTATGTCAGAGGATGTGAGCGACTTGGCGGCACTTACTCCCGGTCATTTCCTGATCGGGGGTCCGCTACTCTCCATGGCAGAGCCAGAGTCCAGAGAGGATGTGGAGTCCATCCGCAACCGCTGGCAACGGCTCAAGGCTCTCCATCAGCATTTCTGTGTGCGATGGAAGAACGAATATCTGAAGGAATTGCATAAGCGGAATAAGTGGCAGTCACCTTCACGCGATCTCCAATTCGGTGACATGGTGGTCATCAGAGAGGAGAATATACCGCCACAAGAATGGCGCCTCGAGCGTGTGCTGACCGCTTGCCCAGGCGCTGATGAAAGGGTCCGTGTGGTAGACATCCAGACGTGTCGTGGTGTTTTCCGCCGACCAGTTGCAAAGCTGGTCCTCCTTCCTACGGGACACGCGCTCTGAGTCACCTATTCTTCTCTCTACTGCCATCGACTATCCTGTGGTTTTTTTCTTTTCCGGCTTAGGCAATTCATTCCGCGCCATGTTCTTCATTTAATCTATTATTTTTTTGTTCTTTTTCTCTTCCTTTTGTTTTTTCGCTTTTTTGGTTTCATCCCGTTACAGTTTACCATGGCGTCCTCCAGAAGATCATCCTGCTCCCTCTCCGACGGAGTGAGCTTGCGAGGGCTCTTCTCGCCAGCGCGCTCCCTTTCGCCTCCGACTGTCGGCTCTCCGCCGAGACAAGACGCCCCGATGGAGTCCGAGCCCTCTCCAGCACCGGTGGCACCGGTTACTCCGCGTGGAGTTTCCGTGCCTCGCCAGGCCGCCCCCCAGCGCGGTGAGTATGTGCCTCCCGGCACAAACTCGTTCCGCTGTAGGGTGTGCCGCGGTGTCCACGCGCTGCGCAAATGTCCACGGTTTGCCCAGCTGACGCTAGAGAAGCGGCTCCGGGCAGTACTTGTCAATAAGTACTGTCCCAACTGCTTGGCTCATCAGCACTCCGGGGGCACTTGCCGCAGCGGTGGACGGTGCAGACATTGTGGTGAGGACCACCACTCCATGCTGCACATGCGGGATCCTAAACCCAAGCAGCGGTTGGCGCGACGACCGAGGGGCCGACGCGACCACCCGGCACTCACCAGAGGAGGACCATCGTCATCCCGGATGGACCGGCCGACTTCCCCACACACCAGACCCGTGCCTAGCCCCGCCTTGTCATTGACGGCACTACTCCAGTGCAAGGGAGTCAGTATTCTCCCCACCGCGGCGGTCTGGCTAGACACGGGGAAGGCGACCTTCGAAGCTCGAGTGCTCATGGATCCGTGCTGTCCCGTAAGCCGCATCAGCGAGTCGATGGCAGTGGCCATGGGCCTCTCCATTACTCGCGTGGGCGCAGAAGGAGCGTGCACGGCAACGTTGCGCTCCAAGACGTCACCCATGAGCCGGGAGGTCGTCTTCAAAACCGATCCACAGCTCCATACAACGACGCCCACCAGGACTGTCACACCAGCCGGGCCCAGTTCCTTCAGCAACCTCGTGTTGGCTGACAAGGACTGGTTCCGCTCGGCATCGGTCTCGGCAGTCTTGGGGGCTGATGTGTACCCTGACGTCGTGCTACCGGGTATCCTCCCGGGCCAAGGCGGACTGCCTATGGCGCAGAATTCCACGCTGGGCTGGATTCTGTCAGGCACGTGCTACTAGCAGTTTCCGTTGCAATCCCAATATTGCAAGGGGGGGAGAATGTTGATGCGAGCGCATTGCTAAGTGAGAGGCACACCTCCGCTCCGCCGACCGAAAAGCACTCAAAGCTTTTTCGCTCACTAGCAATGCGCTCAGTGCGTAAGAATGCACTCAAGCTCCAGTGCTCTCAGCTTCTCTCTCCCACAACTCACCACCGCTGAGCCGCGCTCAGCATAGATCGCCGAAATGCCGTCGGCTTTTTTCTATTAATTAGTATCAAATCACGTCTCTTGTAACTCGGTACAATTACCCCCTACTCCTGTGCGAAACAATAACCCGAAAAGTCTTAATAAATCAACAATTATATATAGTGAAAAAACCGCGAGTGTTCTTATTTTCGGGAAGCAAAACATTCTGGACATTTTTCAGCGCCCCCACGAACATTTTGGAAATTGAAAAAAATGTAAAAATCGGCAAAATTTTGAAAATTGAAAAAAATGTAAAAATCGGCAAAATTTTGGAAATTGAAAAAATGTATAAATCGGTAATATTTTTAAAATTGAAAAAATTTAAAAGTCGGCAAAATTTTGAAAATTGAAAAAAGTAAAAATCGGCAAAATTTTGGAAATTGAAAAAATGTATAAATCGGTAATATTTTGAAAATTGAAAAAATTTAAAAATCGGCAAAATTTTGGAAATTGAAAAAATGTGAAAATCGGACAAAATTTGGAAATTGAAAAAATTTAAAAATCGGCCAAATTTTGGAAATTGAAAAAATTTAAAAATCGGCAATATTTTGGAAATTGAAAAAATTTAAAAATCGGCAAAATTTTGAAAAATTGAAAAAAATGTAAAAATTGGCAAATTTTTGGAAATTGAAAAAATGTTAAAGTCGTCAAAATTTTGGAAATTGAAAAAATGTAAAAATCGGCCAAATTTTGGAAATTAAAAAAATGTAAAAATCAGCAAAATTTTAGAAATTGATAAAATGTATTAATTGGCAATATTTTGGAAATTGAAAAAATTTAAAAGTCGGCAAAATTTTGGAAAATGAAAAAATGTAAAAATCGGCAAAATTTTGGAAATTGAAAAAATGTAAAAATCGGCCAAATTTTGGAAATTGAAAAAATGTAAAAATCAGCAAAATTTTGAAAATTTAAAAAATTTAAAAGTCGGCAAAATTTTGGAAAATGAAAAAATGTAAAATCGGCAAAATTTTGGAAATTGAAAAAATGTAAAAATCGGCAAAATTTCGGAAATTGAAAAAATTTAAGAATCGGCCAAAATTCGGAAATTGAAAAAATTTAAAAATCAGCAAAATTTTGAAAATTTAAAAAATTTAAAAATCGGCAAAATTTTGGGAAATTAAAAAAATGTAAAAGTCGCCATAATTTTGGAAATTGAAAAAATGTAAAAATAAGATAAAATTCGGAAATTGAAATTAAAAGCAATGAAAAAATTTGCAAAGTTTGGGAAATTAAAAAAATGTAAAAATTGGCCAAAATTCGGAAATTGAAAAAAATATAATAAACGCAAGTTAGAAATTGAAAAAAATTTAAAACTCGGCAAAATTTTGGAAGTTGAAAAATTATAAAAATCGGCAAAATTTTGGAAATTGAGAAAAAGTAAAAATCGACCAAATTTCGGAAATTGAAACAAATTTAAAAATCGGCCAAATTTTGGAAATTGAAAAAAATGTGAAAATCGGCCAAAATTCGGATATTGAAAAAAATTTAAAAATCGGCCAAATTTTGGAAATTGAAAAAATTTTAAAAATCGGCAATATTTTGGAAATTGAAAAAATGTAAAAATCGGCAATATTTTGAAAATTGAAAAAATTTAAAAGTCGTCAAAATTTTGGAAATTGAAAAAATGTAAAAATCGGCAATATTTTGAAAATTGAAAAAATTTAAAAGTCGTCAAAATTTTGGAAATTGAAAAAATGTAAAAATCGACCAAATTTCGGAAATTGAAACAAATTTAAAAATCGGCCAAATTTTGGAAATTGAAAAAAATGTGAAAATCGGCCAAAATTCGGAAATTGAAAAAAATTTAAAAATCGGCCAAATTTTGGAAATTGAAAAAATGTTAAAAATCGGCAATATTTTGAAATTGAAAAAATGTAAAAATCGGCAATATTTTGAAAATTGAAAAAATTTAAAAGTCGTCAAAATTTTGGAAATTGAAAAAATGTATAAATCGGCAATATTTTGAAAATTGAAAAATTTAAAAGTCGGCAAAATTTTGGAAATTGAAAAAAATGTGAAAATCGGCCAAAATTCGGAAATTGAAAAAAATTTAAAAATCGGCCAAATTTTGAAATTGAAAAATTTTAAAATCGGCAATATTTTGAAATTGAAAAATTTAAAATCGGCAAAATTTTGAAAATTGAAAAAATGTAAAATCGGCAAAATTTTAGAAATTGAAAAAATGTATAAATCGGTAATATTTTGAAAATTGAAAAAATTTAAAAGTCGGCAAAATTTTGGAAATTGAAAAAAATGTGAAAATCGGACAAAATTTGGAAATTGAAAAAAAATTAAAAATCGGCCAAATTTTGGAAATTGAAAAAATTTTAAAAATCGTCAATATTTTGGAAATTGAAAAAATTTAAAAATCGGCAAAATTTTTAAAATTGAAAAAAATGTAAAAATCGGCAAAATTTTGGAAATTGAAAAAATGTATAAATCGGTAATATTTTGAAAATTGAAAAAATTTAAAAGTCGTCAAAATTTTGGAAATTGAAAAAATGTAAAAATCGACCAAATTTCGGAAATTGGAACAAATTTAAAAACCGGCAAAATTTTGGAAATTGAAATAATTTAAAAATCGACCAAAATTCGGAAATTGAAAAAATGTGAAAATCGGCAAAATTTCGGAAATTAAAAAAATTTAAAAATCGGCAAAATTTTGAAAATTGAAAAAAATGTAAAAATCGGCAAAATTTTGGAAATTGAAAAAATGTAAAAATCGGGCAAAATTCGGAAATTAAAAAAATGTAAAAATCAGCAAAATTTTAGAAATTGAAAAAATGTATAAATTGGCAATATTTTGGAAATTGAAAAAATTTAAAAGTCGGCAAAATTTTGGAAATTGAAAAAAATGTAAAATCGGCCAAATTTTGGAAATTGAAAAATGTAAAATCGGCCAAATTTTGGAAATTGAAAAATGTAAAATCGGCAATATTTTGAAATTGAAAAATTTAAGAGTCTGTAAAATTTCGGAAATTGAAAAATTTAGAATCGGCAAAATTCGGAAATTGAAAAATTTAAAATCAGCAAAATTTTGGAAATTTAAAAAATTTAAAAATCGGCAAAATTTTGGGAAATTAAAAAAATGTAAAAGTCGCCATAATTTTGGAAATTGAAAAAATGTAAAAATAAGATAAAATTCGGAAAAATTGAAATTAAAAGAAATGAAAATTGGCAAAAGTTTGGGAAATTAAAAATGTAAAATTGGCCAAAATTCGGAAATTGAAAAATATAATAAACGCAAGTTAGAAATTGAAAAGTTAAAACTCGGCAAAATTTTGGAAGTTGAAAAATTATAAAAATCGGCAACATTTTGGAAATTGAGAAAATAGAAAAATTGGCAAATTTTTGGAAATTGAAAAAATGTTAAAGTCGTCAAAATTTTGGAAATTAAAAAAATGTAAAAATAAGATAAAATTCGGAAAAATTGAAATTAAAAGAAATGAAAAAATTGGCAAAGTTTGGAAAATTAAAAAAATGTAAAAATTGGCCAAAATTCGGATATTGAAAAAAATATAATAAACGCAAGTTAGAAATTGAAAAAAATTTAAAACTCGGCAAAATTTTGGAAGTTGAAAAATTATAAAATCGGCAAATATTTTGAAAATTGAGAAAATGTAAAAATCGGCCAAGATTCGGAAATTGAAAAAATGTAAAAATCGGCAATATTTTGAAAATTGAAAAAATTTAAAAGTCGTCAAAATTTTGGAAATTGAAAAAATGTAAAAATCGGCAACATTTTGAAAATTGAGAAAATGTAAAAATCGGCCAAGATTCGGAAATTGAAAAAATTTAAAAATCGGCAAAATTTTGGGAAATTAAAAAAATGTAAAAGTCGCCATAATTTTGGAAATTGAAAAAATGTAAAAATAAGATAAAATTCGGAAAAATTGAAATTAAAAGAAATGAAAAAATTGGCAAAGTTTGGAAAATTAAAAAAATGTAAAAATTGGCCAAAATTCGGATATTGAAAAAAATATAATAAACGCAAGTTAGAAATTGAAAAAAATTTAAAACTCGGCAAAATTTTGGAAGTTGAAAAATTATAAAAATCGGCAACATTTTGAAAATTGAGAAAATGTAAAAATCGGCCAAGATTCGGAAATTGAAAAAATTTAAAAATCGGCAAAATTTTGGGAAATTAAAAAAATGTAAAAGTCGCCATAATTTTGAAATTGAAAAATGTAAAAATAAGATAAAATTGTAAAAATTGAAATTAAAAGAAATGAAAAAATTGGCAAAGTTTGGAAAATTAAAAAAATGTAAAAATTGGCCAAAATTCGGATATTGAAAAAAATATAATAAACGCAAGTTAGAAATTGAAAAAAATTTAAAACTCGGCAAAATTTTGGAAGTTGAAAAATTATAAAAATCGGCAACATTTTGAAAATTGAGAAAATGTAAAAATCGGCCAAGATTCGGAAATTGAAAAAATGTAAAAATCGGCAATATTTTGAAAATTGAAAAAATTTAAAAGTCGTCAAAATTTTGGAAATTGAAAATGTAAAATCGGCCAAATTTCGGAAATTGAAACAAACTTAAAAATCGGCCAAATTTTGGAAATTGAAAAAAATGTGAAAATCGGCCAAAATTCGGAAATTGAAAAAAATTTAAAAATCGGTCAAATTTTGGATATTGAAAAAATTTTTAAAATCGCCAATATTTTGGAAATTGAAAAAATGTAAAAATCGGCAAAATTTTGAAAATTGAAAAAAATGTAAAAATCGGCAAAATTTTGGAAATTGAAAAAATGTATAAATCGGTAATATTTTGAAAATTGAAAAAATTTAAAAGTCGGCAAAATTTTGAAAATTGAAAAAAATGTGAAAATCGGACAAAATTTGGAAATTGAAAAATTTAAAATCGGCCAAATTTTGGAAATTGAAAAATTTTAAAATCGGCAATATTTTGGAAATTGAAAAAATTTAAAAATCGGTAAAATTTTGAAAAATTGAAAAAAATGTAAAAATTGGCAAATTTTTGGAAATTGAAAAAATGTTAAAGTCGTCAAAATTTTGGAAATTGAAAAAATGTAAAAATCGGCCAAATTTTGGAAATTAAAAAAATGTAAAAATCAGCAAAATTTTAGAAATTGAAAAAATGTATAAATTGGCAATATTTTGGAAATTGAAAAAATTTAAAAGTCGGCAAAATTTTGGAAAATGAAAAAAATGTTAAAATCGGCAAAATTTTGGAAATTGAAAAATGTAAAATCGGCCAAATTTTGGAAATTGAAAAAATGTAAAAATCGGCAATATTTTGGAAATTGAAAAAATTTAAGAGTCTGTAAAATTTCGGAAATTGAAAAAATTTAAGAATCGGCCAAAATTCGGAAATTGAAAAAATTTAAAAATCAGCAAAATTTTGGAAATTTAAAAATAGGCAAAATTTTGGGAAATTAAAAAAATGTAAAAGTCGCCATAATTTTGAAAATTGAAAAAATGTAAAATAAGATAAAATTCGGAAATTGAAATTAAAAGAAATGAAAAAAATTGGCAAAGTTTGGGAAATTAAAAAATGTAAAAATTGGCCAAAATTCGGAAATTGAAAAAAATATAATAAACGCAAGTTAGAAATTGAAAAAAGTTAAAACTCGGCAAAATTTTGGAAGTTGAAAATTATAAAATCGGCAACATTTTGGAAATTGAGAAAATAGAAAAATTGGCAAATTTTGGAAATTGAAAAATGTTAAAAGTCGTCAAAATTTTGGAAATTAAAAATGTAAAATCGGCCAAATTTCGGAAATTGAAACAAATTTAAAAACCGGCAAAATTTTGGAAATTGAAATAATGTAAAAATCGGCGAAATTTTAGAAATTGAAAAAATGTATAAATCGGAAATATTTATGAAAATAAAAAAATTTAAAAATCGGCAAAATTTTGGAAATTTAAAAAATTTAAAAATCGGCAAAATTATGGAAAATGAAAAAATGTAAAATCGGCAATATTTTGAAAATTGAAAAAATGTTAAAGTCGTCAAAATTTTGGAAATTGAAAAAATGAAAGAATCGGCCAAATTTCAGAAATTGAAACAAATTTAAAAATCGTCCAAAATTCGAAAATTGAAAAAAATGTGAAAATCGGCAAAATTTTGGAAATTAAAAAAATGTAAAAATCGGCAAAATTTTAGAAATTGAAAAATTTTAAAAATCGGCAAAATTTTGGATGTTGAAAAAATGTAAAAATCGGCAATATTTTGAAAATTGAAAAAATTTAAAAGTCGTCAAAATTTTGGAAATTGAAAAAATGTATAAATCGGCAATATTTTGAAAATTGAAAAAATTTAAAAGTCGGCAAAATTTTGGAAATTGAAAAAAATGTGAAAATCGGCCAAAATTCGGAAATTGAAAAAAATTTAAAAATCGGCCAAATTTTGGAAATTGAAAAAATTTTAAAAATCGGCAATATTTTGGAAATTGAAAAAATTTAAAAATCGGCAAAATTTTGAAAATTGAAAAAAATGTAAAAATCGGCAAAATCTTGGAAATTGAAAAAATGTATAAATCGGTAATATTTTGAAAATTGAAAAAATTTAAAAGTCGGCAAAATTTTGGAAATTGAAAAAAATGTGAAAATCGGACAAAATTTGGAAATTGAAAAAAAATTAAAAATCGGCCAAATTTTGGAAATTGAAAAAATTTTAAAAATCGTCAATATTTTGGAAATTGAAAAAATTTAAAAATCGGCAAAATTTTTAAAATTGATAAAATGTAAAAATTGGCAAATTTTTGGAAATTGAAAAAATGTTAAAGTCGTCAAAATTTTGGAAATTAAAAAAATGTAAAAATCGGCCAAATTTCGAAAATTGAAACAAATTTAAAAACCGGCAAAATTTTGGAAATTGAAATAATTTAAAAATCGACCAAAATTCGGAAATTGAAAAAATTTAAAAATCAGCAAAATTTTGGAAATTTAAAAAATTTAAAAATCGTCAAAATTTTGGGAAATTAAAAAAATGTAAAAGTCGCCATAATATTGGAAATTGAAAAAATGTGAAAATCGGCAAAATTTCGGAAATTAAAAAAATGTAAAAATCGGCGAAATTTTAGAAATTGAAAAAATGTATAAATCGGAAATATTTATGAAATTGAAAAAATTTAAAAATCGGCAAAATTTTGGAAATTGAAAAAATGTTAAAAATCGGCAATATTTTGGAAATTGAAAAAATTTAAAAATCGGCAAAATTTTGAAAATTGAAAAAAATGTAAAAATCTGCAAAATTTTGGAAATTGAAAAAATGTAAAAATCGGCCAAATTTTGGAAATTAAAAAAATGTAAAAATCAGCAAAATTTTAGAAATTGAAAAAATGTATAAATTGGCAATATTTTAGAAATTGAAAAAATTTAAAAGTCGGCAAAATTTTGGAAATTGAAAAAAATGTAAAAATCGGCCAAATTTTGGAAATTGAAAAAATGTAAAAATCGGCCAAATTTTGGAAATTGAAAAAAATGTAAAATCGGCAATATTTTGGAAATTGAAAAAATTTAAGAGTCTGTAAAATTTCGGAAATTGAAAAAATTTAAGAATCGGCCAAAATTCGGAAATTGAAAAATTTAAAATCAGCAAAATTTTGGAAATTTAAAATTTAAAATCGGCAAAATTTTGGGAAATTAAAAAATGTAAAAGTCGCCATAATTTTGGAAATTGAAAAAATGTAAAAATAAGATAAAATTCGGAAAAATTGAAATTAAAAAATGAAAAAATTGGCAAAGTTTGGAAAATTAAAAAAATGTAAAAATTGGCCAAAATTCGGATATTGAAAAAATGTAAAAATCGGCAATATTTTGAAAATTGAAAAAATTTAAAAGTCGTCAAAATTTTGGAAATTGAAAAAATGTAAAAATCGGCCAAATTTCGGAAATTGAAACAAACTTAAAAATCGGCCAAATTTTGGAAATTGAAAAAAATGTGAAAATCGGCCAAAATTCGGAAATTGAAAAAAATTTAAAAATCGGTCAAATTTTCGATATTGAAAAAATTTTTAAAATCGCCAATATTTTGGAAATTGAAAAAATGTAAAAATCGGCAAAATTTTGAAAATTGAAAAAAATGTAAAAATCGGCAAAATTTTGGAAATTGAAAAAATGTATAAATCGGTAATATTTTGAAAATTGAAAAAATTTAAAAGTCGGCAAAATTTTGAAAATTGAAAAAAATGTGAAAATCGGACAAAATTTGAAATTGAAAAATTTAAAATCGGCCAAATTTTGGAAATTGAAAAAATTTTAAAAATCGGCAATATTTTGGAAATTGAGAAAATGTAAAAATCGGCCAAGATTCGGAAATTGAAAAAATGTAAAAATCGGCAATATTTTGAAAATTGAAAAAATTTAAAAGTCGTCAAAATTTTGGAAATTGAAAAAATGTAAAAATCGGCCAAATTTCGGAAATTGAAACAAACTTAAAAATCGGCCAAATTTTGGAAATTGAAAAAAATGTGAAAATCGGCCAAAATTCGGAAATTGAAAAAAATTTAAAAATCGGTCAAATTTTGATATTGAAAAAATTTTAAAATCGCCAATATTTTGAAATTGAAAAATGTAAAATCGGCAAAATTTTGAAAATTGAAAAAAATGTAAAATTCGGCAAAATTTTGGAAATTGAAAAAATGTATAAATCGGTAATATTTTGAAAATTGAAAAAATTTAAAAGTCGGCAAAATTTTGAAAATTGAAAAAAATGTGAAAATCGGACAAAATTTGGAAATTGAAAAAAATTTAAAAATCGGCCAAATTTTGGAAATTGAAAAAATTTTAAAAATCGGCAATATTTTGGAAATTGAAAAAATTTAAAAATCGGTAAAATTTTGAAAAATTGAAAAAAATTTAAAAATTAGCAAATTTTTGGAAATTGAAAAAATGTTAAAGTCGTCAAAATTTTGGAAATTGAAAAATGTAAAATCGGCCAAATTTTGGAAATTAAAAAAATGTAAAAATCAGCAAAATTTTAGAAATTGAAAAAATGTATAAATTGGCAATATTTTGGAAATTGAAAAAATTTAAAAGTCGGCAAAATTTTGGAAAATGAAAAAAATGTAAAAATCGGCAAAATTTTGGAAATTGAAAAATGTAAAATCGGCCAAATTTTGGAAATTGAAAAATGTAAAATCGGCAATATTTTGAAATTGAAAAAATTTAAGAGTCTGTAAAATTTCGGAAATTGAAAAAATTTAAGAATCGGCCAAAATTCGGAAATTGAAAAAATTTAAAAATCAGCAAAATTTTGGAAATTTAAAAATAGGCAAAATTTTGGGAAATTAAAAAAATGTAAAAGTCGCCATAATTTTGAAAATTGAAAAAATGTAAAAATAAGATAAAATTCGGAAATTGAAATTAAAAGAAATGAAAAAATTGGCCAAAATTCGGAAATTGAAAAAAATATAATAAACGCAAGTTAGAAATTGAAAAAAGTTAAAACTCGGCAAAATTTTGGAAGTTGAAAAATTATAAAAAGCGGCAACATTTTGGAAATTGAGAAAATAGAAAAATTGGCAAATTTTTAGAAATTGAAAAATGTTAAAGTCGTCAAAATTTTGAAATTAAAAATGTAAAATCGGCCAAATTTCGGAAATTGAAACAAATTTAAAAACCGGCAAAATTTTGGAAATTGAAATAATTTAAAAATCGGCCAAAATTCGGAAATTGAAAAAATGTGAAAATCGGCAAAATTTTGGAAATTAAAAAAATGTAAAAATCGGCGAAATTTTAGAAATTGAAAAAATGTATAAATCGGAAATATTTATGAAAATAAAAAAATTTAAAAATCGGCAAAATTTTGGAAATTTAAGAAATTTAAAATTCGGCAAAATTATGGAAAATGAAAAAATGTAAAATCGGCAATATTTTGAAAATTGAAAAATGTTAAAGTCGTCAAAATTTTGGAAATTGAAAAAATGAAAGAATCGGCCAAATTTCGGAAATTGAAACAAATTTAAAAATCGTCCAAAATTCGAAAATTGAAAAAAATGTGAAAATCGGCAAAATTTTGGAAATTAAAAAAATGTAAAAATCGGCAAAATTTTAGAAATTGAAAAATGTAAAAATCGGCAATATTTTGGAAATTGAAAAAATTTTAAAATCGGAAATTTGGAAATTTGGAAATTGAAAACATTTAAAAGTCGGCAAAATTTTGGAAATTGAAAAAATTGGCAATATTTGGAAATTGAAAAGGAAAAATTGGCAAAATTTGGAAAATTAAAAAATGTAAAATTGGCCAAAATTCGGAAATTGAAAAAAATAAAAATCGCAAAATTTTGAAATTGAAAAAATTTTAAAAATCGGCAAAATTTTGATGTTGAAAAATGTAAAACCGGCAAAATTTTGGAAATTGAAAAAATGTAAAAATCGGCTAAGATTCGGAAATTGAAAAAAAAATGTAAAAAACGGCAAAATTTTGGGAATTAAAAAAATGTAAAAATTGGCAAAATCTTGGAGATTGAAAAATGTAAAAATCGCAAAATTTTGGAAATTGAAAAAATGTAAAAATCGGCAAAAGTTTGGATATTGAAAAAATGTAAAAATCGGTCAAAATTCGAAAATTGAAAAAATTTAATAATCGGTAAAATTTTGGAAATTGAAAAAATGTAAAAATCGGCAAAATTTTGGGAAATTGAAAAAATGTAAAAGTCGGCAAAATTTTGGAAATTGAAAAAATATAAAAATCGGCCAAAATTCGAAAATTGAAAAAATGTAAAAATCTGCAAAATTTGGAAATTGAATAAAATTTAAAAATCGGAAAAATTTGGAAATTGAAAAAATTTAAAAATCGGCAAAAGTTTGGATATTGAAAAAATGTAAAAATCGGTCAAAATTCGAAAATTGAAAAATTTAATAATCGGTAAAATTTTGGAAATTGAAAAATGTAAAATCGGCAAAATTTTGGGAAATTGAAAAAATGTAAAAGTCGGCTCAGTTACACACCGAACTTCAAAGAGTTAAGACGTGCGACTACTTACACTCCAAGCGAAAGCTTAACAATCTAATCTATAAATAGATCAGCTGATTTACAGCTACTTCGCGCTCAAGTTACAAATATTACAATTAACACAAACAACAAGTGAACTTACTTACACGTGGCTGGGCCCGAGCCCAAAAAAAAAGCTCCGATATGTCTCGACCACCCGACCGTACATTGACAATGATAAACTCAATAACAAGTGAACCCAAATATATTGTTATAAGTAGAACCGACAATGAAACCTTTGAAAAAACATCACCGTTTATAATAAAAAAAGTCATAGACTTTACCTGCAATGGAGCAGTTGAAACATGCAAGAAAACCAAAACTGGTACTCTACTAGTCAAAACAAAAAGCTTCATCCAAGCTCAAAAGCTACTCAAAATGCAGACTTTTCACATCTTTCCCGTCCACGCTGAAGAACATAAAACGCTAAACTCCTCCAAAGGCATCATATACTCCAACGATCTACGGAATATCGACGAGAAAGATATCTTGGATGAACTCAAACCTCAAAATGTTACTAATGTCCGCAAAATACTAAAAAAAGACAACAACGATATTAATAAAACAACAGAAACAGGCCTAATCGTGCTAACGTTCTCAACAACTACCCTTCCCGACAAATTGTGGATAGGATATGAAGTTGTCAATATACGCCCATACGTCCCACCCCCAATGAGATGCTTCAACTGCCTCAGATTTGGACACCTCTCCGCCTACTGTAAAAGCCCTAAAACATGCGCCAATTGTTCTGAAAAAGTTCATACTGCAGACAATGAAACATGCACCAATAACCAAACCTGTATTAATTGTAAATACGAGGACGACAATATCAAACACCACAACGCAATGGACAAATCATGCCCCGCCTTCATCAAACAAAAAGAACTGACTGCCATTAAAACAATCCAAAAAGTGGATCACAAGACTGCATGCTTTATATACAACACACGCCATACTCACCCACCAATTCCCTATGCACAAAAAGCAGCAATTCCAACACACGAAACACCAGCTATAAAAAAAAAAATAGACACAACTACTACATTAAAAACAAACTCATCAACTCCAAACACTTCAACCAGACAAATTATCACCTACGACGACATCTCTGAAGAACACATGGACACCAACACATCAACACCATTATACTCCTCACGCCCTGATATTTCCGACGAACTCAAACTTAAAATATTCTTAAATAAACCAAATAAGCTAAGTACTAACATGAAATCTAAAGAAAAAAACCAAAAAACTAAAACAGACAAAAGAACAAAAAATAAGACTTCTGAAGATAAATGTACAATGAGTACAGACGAAGACTCTGAATTATAATATTATATAAATTATCCAAATTAAATTTATCTTAATTCTAATTAACTTATACTCCTATTCCCAAAATGCTAAAAATATTACAATTAAATTTAAATGGATACCTTAATAATTATAACCACCTACAAATACTAATAAAAAAACACCACCCCAAAATAATATCCATCCAAGATACACACCTCCACTCCACAAATAATATTCCTATCCCAATAAACTTCACTCTCTACCACATAAATAACTCCAACAATCCTTATGGCGGAGTAGCCCTTCTGCTTCACAACTCCTTACAACAACAACAAACCCAAATTCGCAATATAAGCTTTGACTCAATCGCCGTTACCGTACAATCCAAAATCAAATTCACTATAATCTCCAGTTACATTCCTCCGAACAAACCATTCACTCTACAAGAATTGCAAGATACTTACAATCATATCGACACCCCTATTCTAATAACAGGTGATTTTAACAGCTGGCATAGGAGTTGGGGATCACAAAATAACAACTCGCGGGGTAACTTACTATTCAAATTTATAAATCAATCCCTTTTAGCCACTCTTAATAATGGCTCCCCGACCCACTTCACCACACACCACACCTTTACACATATTGACCTCTCTCTAGCTTCCCCCGAACTATACATATACTGTAAATGGTCAATTGACAACCACCTCTCAGGTAGTGACCACTTCCCGATACTAATCCAACTCTTTGAAAATGAACCAACTGACTCCTCCACCATTAAACCTAAATTCAACACAGATAAAGCCAACTGGCCTCTCTATCAAAAATTCAGTAAACAACTTTCCGACAACAGACCTCCCAGCCAACAAATAAACCAAGAAACTGCCCACATTTGCTCCATCATAAGACACAGCGCTCATTTATCCATTCCACAACATCATCCAATCTCATCCAAACTGGTCCCATGGTGGGACTCTGACCTTCAAGCACTAAAAACAAAAAAAAAATCAGCCTGGCAAAACCTACGTAATAATATAAACACTACCAACATAATAACTTACAAAAAAGCAAACGCAATACTCAAACGAGAAATAAAGCAAAAAAAACGCAAAGCCTTACACGAATTTACCTCAGACATAAATCCTCATACTCCCATTCCTACAATTTGGAAAAAAATCAATAGATTCTGTGGCCTCAAAACCAACCTCCCGATTCATTGTCTCATCAATCCTAACAATACATCCGAGACTTATACAAAGAATTATGATATATCCAAAGCCCTATGTGAATTCTGGTCAAATGCTTCACTCAACAATAACTTCCATCCTTCCTTCAGATCACACAAAGAAAACATAAGCTACAATTTCTCCCACAGTACCTCCCCCCTAACTCTACCCTTAGAATGTGATTTTTCTATTATCGAATTGAAAAGCGCCATAAACCAACTTAAAGGCAAAACACCAGGTAAAGACCGAATCAGTTACCCAATGATAAAAAATTTACCAGATTCGGTAATGATAAGACTCCTCAAGCTCTACAACAATATCTTCAAAGCACACATCCCTCAACAATTTAAAATAAGCAACATCATCCCAATATTAAAACCAGATTCAAACAAAGCAGAAATACCATCATATCGTCCTATATCTCTAAATAGTTGTCTATCCAAAGTCCTTGATAAAATTATTTCTAAAAGACTATGGTGGCTAGTTAACAACAGCCAGCTACTCGATAGTCGTCAAATGGGCTTCAGAAAGGGTAAATCGGTATCTGACTCTCTAGCTACGCTAGATTATCTGACTACCACCGCCCTATCCAGAAAAAGTCACCTTTCTCTAATTTCGCTAGACTTCTCAAAAGCATTTGACAAAATAGGAATCCACACTATCATAGACGAACTTGTTGATTGGAAGTTAGGACCAAAAATGATGAAATATATAATAAACTTCCTAACCAATAGAAAAATCTGCGTACAAATTCAAAACACACAATCCCAACCTTTACCACTTGAGAATGGAATCCCACAAGGATCACCATTATCCGTAATCCTCTTTGCAATTGCCTACAACAAACTCAATAGAATCATAGGTCTTCACAAATCATTCGAATTTACGGCATACGCAGACGACTACACAATTATAAATAGACACAAAAGAAGTGACACGTCAATAAACCTAAATCCTCTCCTCACTGACATTCAAGAATGGTGCAATTATTCTGGAGCCAGTCTCTCCATCCCTAAATCCAAATATCTACACGTTTGTCGAAAAAAGAAATGTAACTTCAAAGTACTTAGCACTCTCCAGCTAAAAAACGAAAAATCGTTAAAAATATTGGGTATTACTATAACTAATAATTATAAATGGGACGCACACATTGATCATTTAGTAATACAAATTTCTAAAAGATTAAATATTATAAAATGCCTCTCTAGCTCTAGCTTTAACTGTCACATTAAATCCATTATTTATGTAATCAACTCAATAATCATGTCGAAAATTGATTACGGGTTATTTCTATACGGAAGAGCACCCAAATCAAAACTTAATAAAATAAAAACGATATACCACTCAGCTATTAGAATAGCCTTCGGAGCATTTCGCTCCTCACCAATTAACAACCTACTATACGATGCAAACATTAGACCAATAGAAGACAGAACTAAACATGCCATCTTAAAAAACTTTAAAATGATTCCCACCGCCAAGAAAACACCTGTAGAACAAATTATCAAAAAGATCAAGAATACAAAACGAATTCCAAAATATACATCAACAATAAAAGATACGATTGACCACTGCAAAGCAATACTACTACACCCTATCCCCATAACAATTAAAAAAGAAACCGCGCCAGCGTGGTCCTTTAACTCTACTAAAATAAACATATCCTTACATACTTCAATAAAACCAAACACACCTCCGATAGTCTACAATAAAAAGTTCCAAGCAACACACATTCCTTTACACTGACGGCTCCAAATCCATCAATGGCGTTTCCTATAGCGTAACCTCTTCACAATACATCATAACCCAGCAGATCCTACCTCCTTATTCATCCATTTTCACCGCTGAAATAGCAGCCATCCTTCACGCATGTAAATATGCCGAAAAACAAACAGGAAAATTCGCTATATGCACCGACTCACTATCAGCCCTTACAGCTCTTGAAAACCCAAACAACTCTACATACTATACATTAGAAATCAGAAAAATTATATACAAATACAAATACAAATTTACTCTTATTTGGGTCCCAGGCCACTGCGGCATCATTGGCAACGAACTTGCAGACCTAGCTGCTAAACAAGCAACCACACTACCTTTAATAGCAGTAAAAAACTACAACGTATCAGATACCCTTAAATACATCAACAATCACATGAAAGAGCAAAATTACCTTATATGGAACAATACATCCATACACTACAAACTTATTAACACAAAAAAACAGAGCAATATCGAACTTTTAAAGCCAACTATTTCTCGATTAGATACCATCAAATTTATGAGACTCCGAATAGGACACACTAAACTGACACACAGCCACCTATTTGATAAAACACCTCCACCCATATGCCAAGAATGTAACCTTAACCTCACCATATCTCACATATTCCTTGATTGCCCTACCTACAATCAACTCAGACATAAATTCCTCCAAAAAACTTTAGAAGAAATATTAGATCCTATGAATATAACCACAACTATCCAATTCCTTAAATCCATAAACCTTTACAACAGCATATAACATAAGTTCATCCTTACTGTACATAACTAGAATAAGTGCACACATTTGTATATATGTAAATACTTATTTAAGTCATTTCATATTATTTAAGTAATCTCATATTATAAAGTAGATTTTAAGCAGAAGGCCTTTGTAGCTATTGCTTTACACAAACCAAAATTACCCGCACTTTATAATTGCTGGTAATTTCTTAATAATAATAATAATAATAAAAGTCGGCAAAATTTTGGAAATTGAAAAAATATAAAAATCGGCCAAAATTCGAAAATTGAAAAAATGTAAAAATCTGCAAAATTTGGAAATTGAATAAAATTTAAAAATCGGAAAAATTTGGAAATTGAAAAAATTTAAAAATCGGCAAAAGTTTGGATATTGAAAAAATGTAAAAATCGGTCAAAATTCGAAAATTGAAAAAAATTTAATAATCGGTAAAATTTTGGAAATTGAAAAAATGTAAAAATCGGCAAAATTTTGGGAAATTGAAAAAATGTAAAAGTCGGCAAAATTTTGGAAATTGAAAAAATATAAAAATCGGCCAAAATTCGAAAATTGAAAAAATGTAAAAATCTGCAAAATTTGGAAATTGAAAAAATTTTAAAAATCGCCAAATTTTGGAAATTGAAAAAATGTAAAAATCGGCCAAATCTTTGAAATTGAAAAAATTTAAAAATCGGCAATATTTTGGAAATTAAAAAAATGAAAGAGTCTGTAAATTTTGGAAATTAAAAAAATTGGCCAAAATTCGGAAATTGAAAAAATTTAAAATTCGGCATGTTTGTGGCGGCGCTGAAAAGTGTCCAAAGTATTTGCTTCCCGAACAATAAAAACACTCGCGTTTTTATCACTATATATATTTGGTTTATTGAAAACTTATCGGGTTGTTATGTCGCACAGAAAGGGGGGTGATTGTAACGATTTGAACTAGACGTCGTTTGCTACTGACTAATAGGAAAAAGCCGACGGCATTTCGGCGATCTATGCTGAGCGCGGCTCAGCGGTGGTGAGTTGTGGGAGAGAGATGCTGAGAGCACTGGAGCTTGAGTGCATTCTTACGCACTGAGCGCATTGCTAGTGAGCGAAAAAGCTTTGAGTGCTTTTCGGTCGGCGGAGCGGAGGTGTGCCTCTCACTTAGCAATGCGCTCGCATCAACATTCTCCCCCCCCTTGCAATATTGGGATTGCAACGAAACTGCTAGTAGCACGTGCCGGACAGAATCCAGCCCAGCGTGGAATTCTGCGCCATAGGCAGTCCGCCTTGGCCCGGGAGGATACCCGGTAGCACGACATCAGGGTAAACATCAGCCCCCAAGACTGCCGAGATCGATGCCGAGCGGAACCAGTCCTTGTCAGCCAACACGAGGTTGCTGAAAGAACTGGGCCCGGCTGGTGTGACAGTCCTGGTGGGCGTCGTTGTATGGAGCTGTGGATCAGTTTTGAAGACGACCTCCCGGCTCATGGGTGACGTCTTGGAGCGCAACGTTGCCGTGCACACTCCTTCTGCGCCTTCACTGCCATCGACTCGCTGATGCGACTTACAGGACAGCACGGATCAATGAGCACTCGCGCCTCGAAGGCCGTCTTCCCGTGACTAGCCAGACCGCCGCGGTGGGGAGAATACTGACTCCCTTGCACTGGAGTAGTGCCGTCAATGACAAGGCGGGGCTAGGCACGGGCCTGGTGTGTGGGGAAGTGGGCCGGTCCATCCGGGATGACGATGGTCCTCCTCTGGTGGGTGCCGGGTGGTCGCGTCGGCCCCTCGGTCGTCGCGCCAACCGCTGCTTGGGTTTAGGATCTCGCATGTGCAACATGGGTGGTGGTCCTCACCACAATGCCTGCACCGTCCACCGCTGCGGCAAGTGCCCCCGGAGTGCTGATGAGCCAAGCAGTTGGGACAGTACTTATTTACAAGTACTGCCCGGAGCCGCTTCTCTGGCGTCAGCTGGGCAAACCGTGGACATTTGCGCAGCGCGTGGACACCGCGGCACACCCTACAGCGGAACGAGTTTGTGCCGGGAGGCACATACTCACCCCGCTGAGGGGCGGCCCGGCGAGGTACGGAAACTCCACGCGGAGTAACCAGTGCCACCGGTGCTGGAGAGGGCTCGGACTCCATCGGGGCGACTTGCCTCGGCGGAGAGCCGGCAATCGGAGGCGAAAGGGAGCGCGCTGGCGAGAAGAGCCGTCGCAAGCTCACTCCGTCGGACAGGGTGCAGGATGATCTTCTGGAGGACGCCATGGTAAACTGTAATGGGATGAAACCAAAAGGCGAAAAAAACAAAAGGAAAAGAAAAAAGAACAAAAACAATTGATTAAATGAAGAACATGGCGCGGGATGAATTGCCTAAGCCGGAAGAGAAAACCACAGGATAGTGGATGGCAGTAGAGAAAAGAATAGGTGACTCAGAGCGCGCGTCCCGTAGGAAGGAGGACCAGCTTTGCAACTGGTCGGCGGAAAACGCCACGACACGTCTGGATGTCTACCACACGGACTCTTTCATCAGCACCTGGGCAAGCGGTCAACACACGCCCGAGGCGCCATTCTTGAGGTGGTATATTCTCCTCTCTGATGACCACCATGTCACCGATTTGGAGATCGCGTGAAGGTGACTGCCACTTATTCCGCTTATGCAATTCCTTCAAATATTCACTCTTCCATCGCACACAGAAATGCTGATGGAGAGCCTTGAGCCGTTGCCAGCGGTTGCGGATGGACTCCACATCCTCTCTGGACTCTGGCTCTGCCATGGAGAGTAGCGGACCCCCGATCAGGAAATGACCGGGAGTAAGTGCCGCCAAGTCGCTCACATCCTCTGACATAGGAGTCAAAGGCCGCGAATTGAGGCACGCTTCAATTTTAGATAGGAGGGTGGAAAGCTCCTCGAACGTATGTTTTACGGAGGAAACCGTCTTGTAGAAATGCGTCTTGAAGCTCTTGACGCCCGCTTCCCAGAGACCCCCCATGTGAGGGGCACCAGGTGGGTTGAAATGCCATGCAAGACCTTGATGGCTGTGAGTGGTGAAAATTTTGGGAAATTAAAAAAATGTAAAAGTCGCCATAATTTTGAAAATTGAAAAAATGTAAAAATAAGATAAAATTCGGAAATTGAAATTAAAAGAAATGAAAAAATTGGCAAAGTTTGGGAAATTAAAAAATGTAAAAATTGGCCAAAATTCGGAAATTGAAAAAAATATAATAAACGCAAGTTAGAAATTGAAAAAAAGTTAAAACTCGGCAAAATTTTGGAAGTTGAAAAATTATAAAAATCGGCAACATTTTGGAAATTGAGAAAATAGAAAAATTGGCAAATTTTTAGAAATTGAAAAAATGTTAAAGTCGTCAAAATTTTGGAAATTAAAAAAATGTAAAAATCGGCCAAATTTCGGAAATTGAAACAAATTTAAAAACCGGCAAAATTTTGGAAATTGAAATAATTTAAAAATCGGCCAAAATTCGGAAATTGAAAAAATGTGAAAATCGGCAAAATTTTGGAAATTAAAAAAATGTAAAAATCGGCGAAATTTTAGAAATTGAAAAAATGTATAAATCGGAAATATTTATGAAAATAAAAAAATTTAAAAATCGGCAAAATTTTGGAAATTTAAAAAATTTAAAAATCGGCAAAATTATGGAAAATGAAAAAATGTAAAATCGGCAATATTTTGAAAATTGAAAAAATGTTAAAGTCGTCAAAATTTTGGAAATTGAAAAAATGAAAGAATCGGCCAAATTTCGGAAATTGAAACAAATTTAAAAATCGTCCAAAATTCGAAAATTGAAAAAAATGTGAAAATCGGCAAAATTTTGGAAATTAAAAAAATGTAAAAATCGGCAAAATTTTAGAAATTGAAAAATGTAAAAATCGGCAATATTTTGGAAATTGAAAAAATTTTAAAATCGGCAAAATTTGGAAATTGAAAACATTTAAAAGTCGGCAAAATTTTGGAAATTGAAAAAATTGGCAATATTTGGAAATTGAAAAAAGGAAAAAATTGGCAAAATTTGGAAAATTAAAAAAATGTAAAAATTGGCCAAAATTCGGAAATTGAAAAAAAATAAAAATCGCAAAATTTTGGAAATTGAAAAAAATTTTAAAAATCGGCAAAATTTTGGATGTTGAAAAAATGTAAAAACCGGCAAAATTTTGGAAATTGAAAAAATGTAAAAATCGGCTAAGATTCGGAAATTGAAAAAAAAATGTAAAAAACGGCAAAATTTTGGGAATTAAAAAAATGTAAAAATTGGCAAAATCTTGGAGATTGAAAAATGTAAAAATCGCAAAATTTTGGAAATTGAAAAAATGTAAAAATCGGCAAAAGTTTGGATATTGAAAAAATGTAAAAATCGGTCAAAATTCGAAAATTGAAAAAATTTAATAATCGGTAAAATTTTGGAAATTGAAAAAATGTAAAAATCGGCAAAATTTTGGGAAATTGAAAAAATGTAAAAGTCGGCAAAATTTTGGAAATTGAAAAAATATAAAAATCGGCCAAAATTCGAAAATTGAAAAATGTAAAAATCGGCAAAATTTGGAAATTGAATAAAATTTAAAAATCGGAAAAATTTGGAAATTGAAAAATTTAAAAATCGGGAAAATTTTGGAAATTGTAAAATGTAAAAACCGGCAATATTTTGGAAATTGAAAAAATTTTAAAAATCGCCAAATTTTGGAAATTGAAAAAATGTAAAAATCGGCCAAATCTTGGAAATTGAAAAAATTTAAAAATCGGCAATATTTTGGAAATTAAAAAAATGAAAGAGTCTGTAAATTTTGGAAATTAAAAAAATTGGCCAAAATTCGGAAATTGAAAAATTTAAAATTCGGCATGTTTGTGGCGGCGCTGAAAAGTGTCCAAAGTATTTGCTTCCCAAACAATAAAAACACTCGCGTTTTTATCACTATATATATTTGGTTTATTGAAAACTTATCGGGTTGTTATGTCGCACAGAAAGGGGGGTGATTGTAACGATTTGAACTAGACGTCGTTTGCTACTGACTAATAGGAAAAAGCCGACGGCATTTCGGCGATCTATGCTGAGCGCGGCTCAGCGGTGGTGAGTTGTGGGAGAGAGATGCTGAGAGCACTGGAGCTTGAGTGCATTCTTACGCACTGAGCGCATTGCTAGTGAGCGAAAAGCTTTGAGTGCTTTTCGGTCGGCGGAGCGGAGGTGTGCCTCTCACTTAGCAATGCGCTCGCATCAACATTCTCCCCCCCCTTGCAATATTGGGATTGCAACGAAACTGCTAGTAGCACGTGCCGGACAGAATCCAGCCCAGCGTGGAATTCTGCGCCATAGGCAGTCCGCCTTGGCCCGGGAGGATACCCGGTAGCACGACATCAGGGTAAACATCAGCCCCAAGACTGCCGAGATCGATGCCGAGCGGAACCAGTCCTTGTCAGCCAACACGAGGTTGCTGAAAGAACTGGGCCCGGCTGGTGTGACAGTCCTGGTGGGCGTCGTTGTATGGAGCTGTGGATCAGTTTTGAAGACGACCTCCCGGCTCATGGGTGACGTCTTGGAGCGCAACGTTGCCGTGCACACTCCTTCTGCGCCTTCACTGCCATCGACTCGCTGATGCGACTTACAGGACAGCACGGATCAATGAGCACTCGCGCCTCGAAGGCCGTCTTCCCCGTGACTAGCCAGACCGCCGCGGTGGGGAGAATACTGACTCCCTTGCACTGGAGTAGTGCCGTCAATGACAAGGCGGGGCTAGGCACGGGCCTGGTGTGTGGGGAAGTGGGCCGGTCCATCCGGGATGACGATGGTCCTCCTCTGGTGGGTGCCGGGTGGTCGCGTCGGCCCTCGGTCGTCGCGCCAACCGCTGCTTGGGTTTAGGATCTCGCATGTGCAACATGGAGTGGTGGTCCTCACCACAATGCCTGCACCGTCCACCGCTGCGGCAAGTGCCCCCGGAGTGCTGATGAGCCAAGCAGTTGGGACAGTACTTATTTACAAGTACTGCCCGGAGCCGCTTCTCTGGCGTCAGCTGGGCAAACCGTGGACATTTGCGCAGCGCGTGGACACCGCGGCACACCCTACAGCGGAACGAGTTTGTGCCGGGAGGCACATACTCACCCCGCTGAGGGGCGGCCCGGCGAGGTACGGAAACTCCACGCGGAGTAACCAGTGCCACCGGTGCTGGAGAGGGCTAGGACTCCATCGGGGCGACTTGCCTCGGCGGAGAGCCGGCAATCGGAGGCGAAAGGAGCGCGCTGGCGAGAAGAGCCGTCGCAAGCTCACTCCGTCGGACAGGGTGCAGGATGATCTTCTGGAGGACGCCATGGTAAACTGTAATGGGATGAAACCAAAAGGCGAAAAAAACAAAAGGAAAAGAAAAAGAACAAAACAATTGATTAAATGAAGAACATGGCGCGGGATGAATTGCCTAAGCCGGAAGAGAAAACCACAGGATAGTGGATGGCAGTAGAGAAAAGAATAGGTGACTCAGAGCGCGCGTCCCGTAGGAAGGAGGACCAGCTTTGCAACTGGTCGGCGGAAAACGCCACGACACGTCTGGATGTCTACCACACGGACTCTTTCATCAGCACCTGGGCAAGCGGTCAACACACGCCCGAGGCGCCATTCTTGAGGTGGTATATTCTCCTCTCTGATGACCACCATGTCACCGATTTGGAGATCGCGTGAAGGTGACTGCCACTTATTCCGCTTATGCAATTCCTTCAAATATTCACTCTTCCATCGCACACAGAAATGCTGATGGAGAGCCTTGAGCCGTTGCCAGCGGTTGCGGATGGACTCCACATCCTCTCTGGACTCTGGCTCTGCCATGGAGAGTAGCGGACCCCGATCAGAAATGACCGGGAGTAAGTGCCGCCAAGTCGCTCACATCCTCTGACAT
Source organism: Drosophila sulfurigaster albostrigata (assembly GCF_023558435.1). NCBI lineage: Eukaryota > Metazoa > Arthropoda > Insecta > Diptera > Drosophilidae > Drosophila > Drosophila sulfurigaster. Next base: position 160,529 of record NC_084883.1, read on the forward strand.
AGGAGTCAAAGGCCGCGAATTGAGGCACGCTTCAATTTTAGATAGGAGGGTGGAAAGCTCCTCGAACGTATGTTTTACGGAGGAAACCGTCTTGTAGAAATGCGTCTTGAAGCTCTTGACGCCCGCTTCCCAGAGACCCCCCATGTGAGGGGCACCAGGTGGGTTGAAATGCCATGCAAGACCTTGATGGCTGTGAGTGGTGAAAATTTTGGGAAATTAAAAAAATGTAAAAGTCGCCATAATTTTGAAAATTGAAAAAATGTAAAAATAAGATAAAATTCGGAAATTGAAATTAAAAGAAATGAAAAAATTGGCAAAGTTTGGGAAATTAAAAAATGTAAAAATTGGCCAAAATTCGGAAATTGAAAAAAATATAATAAACGCAAGTTAGAAATTGAAAAAAAGTTAAAACTCGGCAAAATTTTGGAAGTTGAAAAATTATAAAAATCGGCAACATTTTGGAAATTGAGAAAATAGAAAAATTGGCAAATTTTTAGAAATTGAAAAAATGTTAAAGTCGTCAAAATTTTGGAAATTAAAAAAATGTAAAAATCGGCCAAATTTCGGAAATTGAAACAAATTTAAAAACCGGCAAAATTTTGGAAATTGAAATAATTTAAAAATCGGCCAAAATTCGGAAATTGAAAAAATGTGAAAATCGGCAAAATTTTGGAAATTAAAAAAATGTAAAAATCGGCGAAATTTTAGAAATTGAAAAAATGTATAAATCGGAAATATTTATGAAAATAAAAAAATTTAAAAATCGGCAAAATTTTGGAAATTTAAAAAATTTAAAAATCGGCAAAATTATGGAAAATGAAAAAATGTAAAATCGGCAATATTTTGAAAATTGAAAAAATGTTAAAGTCGTCAAAATTTTGGAAATTGAAAATATGAAAGAATCGGCCAAATTTCGGAAATTGAAACAAATTTAAAAATCGTCCAAAATTCGAAAATTGAAAAAAATGTGAAAATCGGCAAAATTTTGGAAATTAAAAAAATGTAAAAATCGGCAAAATTTTAGAAATTGAAAAATGTAAAATCGGCAATATTTTGAAATTGAAAAAATTTTAAAATCGGCAAAATTTGGAAATTGAAAACATTTAAAAGTCGGCAAAATTTTGGAAATTGAAAAAATTGGCAATATTTGGAAATTGCTGGATTGTGTTCAAAAAGGAAAAATCGGCAATATTTTGAAAATTGAAAAATGTTAAAGTCGTCAAAATTTTGGAAATTGAAAAATGAAAGAATCGGCCAAATTTCGGAAATTGAAACAAATTTAAAAATCGTCCAAAATTCGAAAATTGAAAAAAATGTGAAAATCGGCAAAATTTTGGAAATTAAAAAAATGTAAAAATCGGCAAAATTTTAGAAATTGAAAAATGTAAAAATCGGCAATATTTTGGAAATTGAAAAAATTTTAAAATCGGCAAAATTTGGAAATTGAAAACATTTAAAAGTCGGCAAAATTTTGGAAATTGAAAAAATTGGCAATATTTGGAAATTGAAAAAAGGAAAAAATTGGCAAAATTTGGAAAATTAAAAAAATGTAAAAATTGGCCAAAATTCGGAAATTGAAAAAAATAAAAATCGCAAAATTTTGGAAATTGAAAAAATTTTAAAAATCGGCAAAATTTTGGAAATTGAAAAAATGTAAAAATCGGCAAAAGTTTGGATATTGAAAAAATGTAAAAATCGGTAAAAATTCGAAAATTGAAAAAAATTTAATAATCGGTAAAATTTTGGAAATTGAAAAAATGTAAAAATCGGCAAAATTTTGGGAAATTGAAAAATGTAAAAGTCGGCAAAATTTTGGAAATTGAAAAAATATAAAAATCGGCCAAAATTCGAAAATTGAAAAAATGTAAAAATCTGCAAAATTTGGAAATTGAATAAAATTTAAAAATCGGAAAAATTTGGAAATTGAAAAAATTTAAAAATCGGGAAAATTTTGGAAATTGTAAAATGTAAAAACCGGCAATATTTTGGAAATTGAAAAAATTTTAAAAATCGCCAAATTTTGGAAATTGAAAAAATGTAAAAATCGGCCAAATCTTTGAAATTGAAAAAATTTAAAAATCGGCAATATTTTGGAAATTAAAAAAATGAAAGAGTCTGTAAATTTTGGAAATTAAAAAAATTGGCCAAAATTCGGAAATTGAAAAAATTTAAAATTCGGCATGTTTGTGGCGGCGCTGAAAAGTGTCCAAAGTATTTGCTTCCCAAACAATAAAAACACTCGCGTTTTTATCACTATATATATTTGGTTTATTGAAAACTTATCGGGTTGTTATGTCGCACAGAAAGGGGGGTGATTGTAACGATTTGAACTAGACGTCGTTTGCTACTGACTAATAGGAAAAAGCCGACGGCATTTCGGCGATCTATGCTGAGCGCGGCTCAGCGGTGGTGAGTTGTGGGAGAGAGATGCTGAGAGCACTGGAGCTTGAGTGCATTCTTACGCACTGAGCGCATTGCTAGTGAGCGAAAAAGCTTTGAGTGCTTTTCGGTCGGCGGAGCGGAGGTGTGCCTCTCACTTAGCAATGCGCTCGCATCAACATTCTCCCCCCCCTTGCAATATTGGGATTGCAACGAAACTGCTAGTAGCACGTGCCGGACAGAATCCAGCCCAGCGTGGAATTCTGCGCCATAGGCAGTCCGCCTTGGCCCGGGAGGATACCCGGTAGCACGACATCAGGGTAAACATCAGCCCCAAGACTGCCGAGATCGATGCCGAGCGGAACCAGTCCTTGTCAGCCAACACGAGGTTGCTGAAAGAACTGGGCCCGGCTGGTGTGACAGTCCTGGTGGGCGTCGTTGTATGGAGCTGTGGATCAGTTTTGAAGACGACCTCCCGGCTCATGGGTGACGTCTTGGAGCGCAACGTTGCCGTGCACACTCCTTCTGCGCCTTCACTGCCATCGACTCGCTGATGCGACTTACAGGACAGCACGGATCAATGAGCACTCGCGCCTCGAAGGCCGTCTTCCCCGTGACTAGCCAGACCGCCGCGGTGGGGAGAATACTGACTCCCTTGCACTGGAGTAGTGCCGTCAATGACAAGGCGGGGCTAGGCACGGGCCTGGTGTGTGGGGAAGTGGGCCGGTCCATCCGGGATGACGATGGTCCTCCTCTGGTGGGTGCCGGGTGGTCGCGTCGGCCCCTCGGTCGTCGCGCCAACCGCTGCTTGGGTTTAGGATCTCGCATGTGCAACATGGAGTGGTGGTCCTCACCACAATGCCTGCACCGTCCACCGCTGCGGCAAGTGCCCCCCGGAGTGCTGATGAGCCAAGCAGTTGGGACAGTACTTATTTACAAGTACTGCCCGGAGCCGCTTCTCTGGCGTCAGCTGGGCAAACCGTGGACATTTGCGCAGCGCGTGGACACCGCGGCACACCCTACAGCGGAACGAGTTTGTGCCGGGAGGCACATACTCACCCCGCTGAGGGGCGGCCCGGCGAGGTACGGAAACTCCACGCGGAGTAACCAGTGCCACCGGTGCTGGAGAGGGCTCGGACTCCATCGGGGCGACTTGCCTCGGCGGAGAGCCGGCAATCGGAGGCGAAAGGGAGCGCGCTGGCGAGAAGAGCCGTCGCAAGCTCACTCCGTCGGACAGGGTGCAGGATGATCTTCTGGAGGACGCCATGGTAAACTGTAATGGGATGAAACCAAAAGGCGAAAAAAAAAACAAAAGGAAAAGAAAAAAAGAACAAAAACAATTGATTAAATGAAGAACATGGCGCGGGATGAATTGCCTAAGCCGGAAGAGAAAACCACAGGATAGTGGATGGCAGTAGAGAAAGAATAGGTGACTCAGAGCGCGCGTCCCGTAGGAAGGAGGACCAGCTTTGCAACTGGTCGGCGGAAAACGCCACGACACGTCTGGATGTCTACCACACGGACTCTTTCATCAGCACCTGGGCAAGCGGTCAACACACGCCCGAGGCGCCATTCTTGAGGTGGTATATTCTCCTCTCTGATGACCACCATGTCACCGATTTGGAGATCGCGTGAAGGTGACTGCCACTTATTCCGCTTATGCAATTCCTTCAAATATTCACTCTTCCATCGCACACAGAAATGCTGATGGAGAGCCTTGAGCCGTTGCCAGCGGTTGCGGATGGACTCCACATCCTCTCTGGACTCTGGCTCTGCCATGGAGAGTAGCGGACCCCCGATCAGGAAATGACCGGGAGTAAGTGCCGCCAAGTCGCTCACATCCTCTGACATAGGAGTCAAAGGCCGCGAATTGAGGCACGCTTCAATTTTAGATAGGAGGGTGGAAAGCTCCTCGAACGTATGTTTTACGGAGGAAACCGTCTTGTAGAAATGCGTCTTGAAGCTCTTGACGCCCGCTTCCCAGAGACCCCCCATGTGAGGGGCACCAGGTGGGTTGAAATGCCATGCAAGACCTTGATGGCTGTGAGTGGTGACAATCAGGTTGCGGGTGCTCTCCACAAATTCTTTGGAGAGAATGGAGGAGGCTCCGACGAACGTTTTCCCGTTGTCAGAGTACATGTGGAGAGGGCACCCGCGCCGTGCCACGAATCGGGAGAAAGCTTCCAAGAACTTTTCCGCTGTCAGATCCGTGGTCGCCTCAAGATGGATTGCCTTCGTGCTGAAGCACACGAAGACACATACGTAACCCTTCGTAATCTTGCAGCCCCGTCCGACGTAGCTCTTGACGTCGAAGGGACCGGCGAAGTCTACTCCGGAGTTAGTGAAAGGTCGCGAAAAAGTCGACCGGGCGGTTGGGAGATCACCCATCAACTGCGACTGGATCTTGCGGCGATGAATCACGCAGGTCTTGCATGCACTAATCACTGTCTTCACCAAGTTCCTTAGCTTGGGAATCCAGAACTTGGTTCGGACCAGCCGCATCACCAATTGGTTGCCTCCATGGAGGGAGACCTGATGCGTGAAGGAAACCAGGAGGCGTGAGAACACGCAGCCGAACGGGAGAATTATTGGATGCCGTTCGTCGTAGGATAAGGAGGTGGACGCTCTTACGCGTCCACAGGAACGCAGGACACCTTGCTTGTCAAGGAAAGGATTCAAGCTTAGGATATCGCTTGACCCGATTAGACGATTATGGGACCGGAGGGAAGCACACTCTTTCGCGTATACCCGATTCTGAGCCTGTACAATCAGCCTCTCTTGAGCTTCTGCAAGCTCTTGAGAGCTGAGCGTCTCTGGAAACGAGACCTTGGGTTGGCGGCAACGCTGGGCAAACCTTCGCACATACGCAAACACTCGGAGCGCTCGATCGAACCTGGAGAAACGGTCGAGGAAGTCCTCACATAGGACTTGCGCTGCATGGACCTTCACCGCTCGACACTCCAATTCAGTATCGAGCCCAATGACCGGTGAAGGCCACTGCGCTGGTGAGTGCGTCAGCCATTCAGGCCCCTGCCACCAAAGGCGACTGCCCAGTAGCTCTTGCGGCGAGACACCGCGGCTTGCCAGGTCGGCTGGATTGTGTTCGGAACGAACATGCTGCCAAGTGCTATTCACCGAGTGAATCTTGGCCACTCGGTTCGCCACGAAAGTGGTCCACTTGCATGGCTGCTTGTCCAACCATGCCAGAACGATAGTGGAATCTGTCCACAGGTACGTCTCAGCGTCGGGGGTGGGAAAATGTGGTAGGAGGGCGGCGGATAATTCTGCCAACAGGAGAGCTCCGCACAGCTCAAGACGAGGTAGAGAGACCGTCTTGATAGGTGCAACTCTAGTCTTCGCTGCTAGAAGGCTCACAGACACTTGTCCAGCTGTTTCCACACGTGCGTAAAGAGCGGCTCCATACGCGCTTTGAGAGGCGTCGCAAAACCCGTGGAATTGGATTTTTGCGCCGGGAGCGTAGTTGGTCCATCTAGGAATGCGGATGTCCTGCAAGGACGAATAGTTCCGCAGAAAACTGGTCCACTGCTCTGTGAGATCCGCCGGTAAGGAGTCGTCCCAGCCGATTTCTTGCTTCCAGATTTCTTGCATAAAAATCTTGGCCCAAATGACCACGGGAGCAAGCCAACCTGCAGGATCGAACAACTTGGCGATCTGCGACAGCACTTCTCTCTTACTGAAAGATGGTTTGGACACCATCTCGGCGGTGACGAAAAAGAACTCGTCGGACGTGGCCCGCCAACGAATGCCTAGCGTCTTTGCGACACTAGCTTCGTCGATCTCGAGGAAGTCTGCACAGAGCAAGTGATCCTTAGGGATTCTCCTCAGCACATCTTTCGAGTTCGAGGTCCACTTACGCAAAGGGAACCCAGCACTCTCGAGCGCTGTTCGAAGCTCATCTATAGCAGACACCGCAGCCTGCTTAGTGTGAGCTCCTGCTAGGACGTCATCAACGTACATATAATTGGCGATGATGTCACTAGCAAGGGGGTACCGGTCGCGAACATCATTCGCAAGCTGATGCAGAACGCGGATAGCCAGGTACGGAGCACAGTTCACTCCAAAGGTGACTGTGTTGAGTTCAAAGTCGCATAACTTCTCGTCTGGAGTACGGAAGAGCAACCTTTGAAACCGGGTGTGGTTGGGATCCACAAGGATTTGCCGATACATCTTGGTGATGTCAGCGTTGAAGACGAACTTGAAAACCTCCATTTCAGGATTTGAATGGTCAGGTCGGATTGAAGGATTGGCCCAGTGTGGAGGATGTCGTTCAGACTCTTCCCGTTTGAAGTCGGGCTGGAGGCGTTGAATACAACGCGGAGCTTTGTGGTGGTGCTGTCGGGCTTGAGAACAGCGTGATGCGGCAAATAATAGTTGCCGGAACTGGATGGGGGGACTTGAGTCATGTGACCCAAATCCAGATACTCTCGAATAACGGAGTCATATTGTTCCTTCAGAGAGTCGTTCCTCTTTAAACGGCTCTCGTTTCTCAGGAACTGAGCGAGAGCGGTAGCCCTCGAGTGACCCAGGTCAACGTGACCAGGATCGCGGAATGGAAGCGTGACCATGTAGCGACCCGTTGAGGTTCGCACGGTCGTGGCGTTGAAGTTAGCCTCACAAAAAAGGTCAGATTCTTTTGCTGGGCTAGCCGGCAGGTCCTCCACCTCCCAAAATTTGGAGAGGAGTTCCTCCAATGGCGGAGTGCGCTCGACGGACAGTCGAGCCGAAAAGGACGAAATGGATTTTGAAATGGATCCCGACACAGGGCCAGTCAGGATCCAACCGAAAATGGTCTCTTGACCGAGGAGGGTCCCACAAATGTTAGGGTGAGAGCCGCCGAGCAGAATGGATGGGAGGATGTCAGCGCCTAGTAGCACATCAATCTGCGAACTCTCATGGAATTTGGGGTCTGCCAGCTGGATGCTGGGCAGATTTTCGAGGAGTGTTTGTGGGACGGAACATGAGGGCAGATTCCCGCTAACTGGGGAGGACGTACGCCGACGCCTCGATCTGCAAATCGGGTCTGACCGGGGAGCCAATTAAGAATTGGCAAAACTTTCGGGGCTGGGCTGCCACAGCTTGTGTCAGCCCAGAAACGCGGGCTTGCACGGATGTATACGGCATCCTCAAGCGCTTGAACAACTTCTCTGAGAGGAAGGTGGCTTCTGATCCGGAGTCAATCAGAGCCCGAGCTGTATAGCGGACGCCGAGATGGCATACATGAATGACAGCTGTGCTGAGCAGAACACCTTGTGTGTTAACTGCCACGAAGGATTGGACGTTAGCTGACTGGGTGGAAGTGGACTGTATTGGAGATGGAATGGGGGTTGTGACTGTCGGCGCCGGGCTCACTCGGTGCAAGAGTGTATGATGGCGACCCTTGCAAGTAAAGCAGCTGTGCGCACTTGTGCACTCAGCCAGGATATGGCCTCGTGCGAAACAATTGAGACACAGCTTCTGTTACTTTATATAATTGACCCTATCGTTGATACCCATCTGGAGGAAACGCGGGCACAAACGAATCGGGTGATTCTCCCGGGAACACAACTTGCAGGACTGGGTTTTTGAAGTTACCCGACTCTCAAAGGAGTTTACCTGCTTGGCGACGGGGGCCTCCTTGCGTGAGGCTCGCGGAACCGTCGGAGCGCTCGTGCTGGCTGACACTTCCGCTATCGCTTCTAGGGTGCGATACCGCTCTAGAAGGAAATCGTTCATGTCAGCCCACGTTGGAACGTCGCTCTTATTCTGGATGGACTGTTCCCAAAGAGAAAGGGTCAATTTGGGGAGCCTCAAAGAACACAGGAAAACCAGGATGCAATCCCAATTCTCCGTATTGATCTTTGAGTGCTCCAAAGCCGTCAAGCACCCTTGGATAGTGCTTTGCAACTCTTGAATGGCTGCACCCGACTCTTGCCCGATGGCGGGCAAATTAAAAAGGATACGCAGCTGACTGTTCACGAGCAACCGTTTGTTCTCAAAACGCTCAGTCAAGCTGGACCATGCCGACTGAAACCCTTCATTGGTCAAAGGAGACTTTGACACAATGGCATGGGCTTCACCGCTGGTCTTGGAGTTGAGATGGAAAAGTTTCTCAACTTCCGACAGTCTAGGATTTCGGATGTAAATAGCCGTGAATAAGTCTCGGAAGGTGGGCCAGCGAGTGTAATCGCCTCCGAAAACTTCGGTGTCGCACGGAGGTAGGCGACACCCTGTGGACACGAACGGCACGGCTGGGGGTTGTACGGGTGTACGAGGAGTGAGTGCCTGGGAGGCATCAGCTATTTGCTCACTTAGCTGAGCGGACCACTGCTCATAGAGAATATAGCAGTAATCATATTTTGCCTGAATGGTAGGCAACTCGTCTGTCGTCATTTCATCCGACATGACACAGGAGCAAGCCTCGTACTCCTTCTCGACCTTGTCCCACAAGGCACGCATCTGGTCCCTCCGGACCTGGCACGTGTACAGGGACGCGCTGTCAGTAGAAACATTGTTAAGTCGCGCCGCAAAGTGACTTAGTCGGTCAGTCGCGGCGATGAACTTATTCAATGCCGAATCTACCACATTTTGTGCCATTTTGCTTTGTGAACGAGTAACAGCTGGCCGAGGAATTGGGTCGGAAACAACCTTGGTCTTAGGAACAGACGGAGGTTTCGTGACGAGGATCAGAGGCTTGGTACCGGAAGTGGGCGAAACACTAGCTGACCGTGCGGGGACCTCCCTTTTTGTGTGAACTGGCAATGTGCTGGATGCACGAAGAGCCGGTTCCCCCTTGGATCTAGGAACAGGGAGGTTACTCGAAACTCTAGCGGTGCTAGTAGAAGGCACGGACAGTCTAGCTTTAGTCTTATCGGGTCTGCCCGATGACATGCTACGCACGGAAGGTAGGAAGCCGCTGGTTAGAGAACCAGAAAATCACAGAAAATATACCAAAAAAAATACCAAATGGAACTTGGTTTTTTTTTTTATATATATCCGGAAACGGCCCAGAAGATGGAAACGAAATGAAAGGCACGTAGCAACTAGTAAAAGAAAAATACCAAATAAAAATACTGGAAAAAATACCACAGGTAGTGCTGAGGTATTTTGTACCCCAAATGGGTACGGACTGCGGACACAGGAAACGAACGCAAAGGGGGGCCGGGGAAAATTCCCGCGACAATCAAGCGAACGATTGTCGGAAACAAGAACAAAAAGACACGAAAATAAGAAAAAATACCACGAAAATGCAATACGCTGGAAAAAACACAAATGTGGTTAAAAAAGCGCTGGATGGAAAAATAATAAATAAATTGTCACAAAAAAAACAACAACAAAAATTATTTATATATTTAAATATGGAGATGTGGTGGAAGTATAATTGTGATTATATGTAGGTGTGTATATGTGTGTGTGTATGTCTATGTATGTGTGGACACTGGCTGGAAGTAGCCTATACACCGACACTTGAGCTGGGAGTTGCTCTTAAATACACACACTAAATATATCACTTGGCAAAAGAAAAGGAAAGGGTAGGGTATGTCGAGTGCGACTACCGCTGCCCTGCCAATCTATTACTTCACTCGTAGAAGTACTTATGCACGCGGTTAAGCATGCACAACAGTATGTACGTATGTATGTATGTGCTTGCACTGCGCTGCCAACGTCTAAGCAAGCGAAATGCACGTATATTTGTATGTAACACAAATGAGAGCGAGAGCAAGTGCGGACAAACAGCGAATGCACAAGAGTGCGTGTGTGTGTGTTGAGAGAGCGCGAGAGCAAGCGCGGCTGCAAGCCGGTGCGCTTGCGGACAAAAGAGAGTGCACCGAAATATGTGTGTATGTATGTATGTCGGCAATTACCGCGACATACAAACGTACAAGAAATAACGGACAAGAATTAAGCAACACGAAATTCTGGTACACAACTTGGAATTAAGTTAATTAATTCGTATGATTATATATGTATGGAGTATACAATATATAATCCTCGCACTTTAAAAAATGATTCTCTTTGGATAATTTACACTTGTCACTGCACTTGCACTTGCAAAAAAAAGGAAAAACACACATGCATACATACGTACGCGATTGGCGGAAAAAACAAATATAATTATTTATTATAAATGTAATTAGGCAAAAAACCATAGAAAAGGTCGTCCGAAGAACAAAGAAGTCAATTGGCAAAAGCTATGGAAAAAACTTTTGCGCAATATGGCGGAATGGAGGGGCGGACGACCGTGGTAGAAGGAATAGGAAAGAAGCAAAAACTAGTGGCACTTATCTGCGGATGTAAAACTGGAACGATGAAAAATGTATTGATGATGATCCGGCTCGAAGGACCAATGTTTGTGGCGGCGCTGAAAAGTGTCCAAAGTATTTGCTTCCCGAACAATAAAAACACTCGCGTTTTTATCACTATATATATTTGGTTTATTGAAAACTTATCGGGTTGTTATGTCGCACAGAAAGGGGGGTGATTGTAACGATTTGAACTAGACGTCGTTTGCTACTGACTAATAGGAAAAAGCCGACGGCATTTCGGCGATCTATGCTGAGCGCGGCTCAGCGGTGGTGAGTTGTGGGAGAGAGATGCTGAGAGCACTGGAGCTTGAGTGCATTCTTACGCACTGAGCGCATTGCTAGTGAGCGAAAAAGCTTTGAGTGCTTTTCGGTCGGCGGAGCGGAGGTGTGCCTCTCACTTAGCAATGCGCTCGCATCAACACGGCAAAATTTTGGAAATTGAAAAAAATTTAAAAATCGGCAATTTTTTGGAAATTGAAAAAATTGTAAAAATAAGCAAAATTTTGGAAATTGAAAAAATGTAAAAACCGGCAAAATTTTGGAAATTGTAAAAATGTAAAAACCAGCAAAATTTTGGAAATTGAAAAAATGTAAAAATCTGCCAAGATTCGGAAATTGAAAAAATTTAAAAATCGGCAAAATTTTGGAAATTAAAAAATTTTAAAAATCGACAAAATTTTGGAAATTGTAAAAATCGAAAAATTGTGGAAATTGAAAAAATGTTAAAATCGGCAAAATTTTAGAAATTGAAAAATTTGTAAAAATCGGCAAATTTTTGGAAATTGAAAAAATCGGCAATATTTTGGAAATTGAAAAAATGTAAAAATCGGAAAAATTTGTAATATTAAAAAAATTGTAAAAATCGGCGAAATTTTGGAAATTAAAAAAAATGTAAAAATCGGCAAAGTTTTGAAAATTGTAAAAATCGGTAAATTTTGGAAATCGAAAAAAATTAAAAAACCGGCAAAATTTTGGAAATTGTAAAAATGTAAAAACCAGCAAAATTTTGAAAATTGAAAAAATGTAAATATCGGCCAAGATTCGGAAATTGTAAAAAATGTAAAAATCAGCAAAATTTTGGAAATTGAAAAAAATGTAAGAATCGGCAAAATTTTGGAAAATTGAAAAAATGTAAAAATCGGCCAAATTTCTGTAATTGAAGAAAATTTAAAAATCATAAAAATTTTAGAAATTTAAAAAATGTAAAAATCGGTAAAATTTTGAAATTGAAAAAATTTTAAAATCGGCAAATTTTGGAAATTGAAAACATTTAAAAGTCGGCAAAATTTTGGAAATTGAAAAAATCGGCAATATTTGGAAATTGAAAATAGGAAAAAATTGGCAAAATTTGGAAAATTAAAAAAATGTAAAAATTGGCCAAAATTCGGAAATTGAAAAAAAAATTAAAATCGCAAAATTTTGGAAATTAAAAAAAATTTTAAAAATCGGCAAAATTTTGGATGTTGAAAAAATGTAAAAACTGGCAAAATTTTGGAAATTGAAAAAATGTAAAAATCGGCTAAGATTCGGAAATTGAAAAAAAAATGTAAAAAACGGCAAAATTTTGGGAATTAAAAATGTAAAATTGGCAAAATCTTGGAGATTGAAAAATGTAAAATCGCAAAATTTTGGAAATTGAAAAAATGTAAAAATCGGCAAAAGTTTGGATATTGAAAAAATGTAAAAATCGGTCAAAATTCGAAAATTGAAAAAATATAAAAATCGGCCAAAATTCGAAAATTGAAAAAATGTAAAAATCTGCAAAATTTGGAAATTGAATAAAATTTAAAAATCGGAAAAATTTGGAAATTGAAAAAAATTTAAAATTCTGGAAAATTTTGGAAATTGTAAAAATGTAAAAACCGGCAATATTTTGGAAATTGAAAAAATTGTAAGAATCGCCAAATTTTGGAAATTGAAAAAATGTAAAAATCGGCCAAATCTTGGAAATTGAAAAAATTTAAAAATCGGCAATATTTTGGAAATTAAAAAAATGAAAGAGTCTGTAAATTTTGGAAATTAAAAAAAATGTAAGAATTGGCCAAAATTCGGAAATTGAAAAAATTTAAAATTCGGCAAAATTTTGGAAATTGAAAAACATGTAAAAATCGGCAATTTTTTGGAAATTGAAAAAATTGTAAAAATCAGCAAAATTTTGGAAATTGAAAAAATGTAAAAACCGGCAAAATTTTGGAAATTGTAAAAATGTAAAAACCAGCAAAATTATGGAAATTGAAAAAATGCAAATATCGGCCAAGATTCGGAAATTGAAAAAATTTAAAAATCGGCAAAATTTTGGAAATTAAAAAATGTACAAATCGAAAAAATTTTGGAAATTGTAAAAATCGAAAAATTGTGGAAATTGAAAAAACGTAAAAATCGGCAAAACTTTGGAAATTGAAAAATTTTTAAAAATCGGCAAAATTTTGTAAATTGAAAAAAATTTAAAAATCGGCAAAATTTTAAAAATTGAAAAAATTTTATAAATCGGGAAAATTTTGGAAATTGAAAAAATGTAAAAATCGGCAAAATTTTGAAAATTGAAAAAATGTAAAAATCGGCAAAATTTTGGAAATTGAAAAAATGTAAAAATCGGTAAAAATTTTGGAAATTGTAAAAATGTAAAAACCAGCAAAATTTTGATAATTGAAAAAATGTAAAAATCGGCCAAATTTTGGAAATTGAAAAAATGTAAAAATCGGCAATATTTTGGAAATTAAAAAAAATGAAAGAGTCTGTAAATTTTGGAAATTAAAAAAATTTAAAAATTGACCAAAATTCGGAAATTGAAAAAATTTAAAATTCGGCAAAATTTTGGAAATTAAAAAATTTTAAAAATCGACAAAATTTTGGAAATTGTAAAAATCGAAAAATTGTGAAAATTGAAAAAATGTTAAAATCGGCAAAATTTTGGAAATTGAAAAATTTGTAAAAGTCGGCAAATTTTTTGAAATTGAAAAAATCGGCAATATTTTGGAAATTGAAAAAATGTAAAAGTCGGCAAAATTTTGGATATTGAAAAAATGTAAAACTCGGTCAAAATTCGGAAATTGAAAAAATTTAAAAATGAAAAAAGGTAAAAATCGGTAAATTTTGGAAATTGAAAAAAATTAAAAAACCGGCAAAATTTTGGAAATTGTAAAAATGTAAAAACCAGCAAAATTTTGGAAATTGAAAAAATGTAAAAATCGGCCAAGATTCGGAAATTGAAAAAATTTAAAAATGAAAAAAGGTAAAAATCGATAAATTTTGGAAATTGAAAAAAATTAAAAAACCGGCAAAATTTTGGAAATTGTAAAAATGTAAAAACCAGCAAAATTTTGGAAATTGAAAAAATGTAAAAATCGGCCAAGATTCGGAAATTGAAAAAATTTAAAAATCGGCAAAATTTTGGAAATTAAAAAATTTTAAAAATCGACAAAATTTTGGAAATTGTAAAAATCGAAAAATTGTGGAAATTGAAAAAATGTTAAAATCGGCAAAACTTTGGAAATTGAAAAATTTTTTAAAATCGGCAATAATTTTGGAAATTGAAAAAAATTTAAAAATCGGCAAAATTTTAAATATTGAAAAAATTTTATAAATCGGGAAAATTTTGGAAATTGAAAAAAATGTAAAAATCGGCAAAATTTTAAAAATTGAAAAAATGTAAAAATCGGCAAAATTTTGAAAATTGAAAAAATGTAAAAATCGGTCAAAATTTTGGAAATTGTAAAAATGTAAAAACCAGCAAAATTTTGGTAATTGAAAAAATGTAAAAATCGGCCAAATTTTGGAAATTGAAAAAATGTAAAAATCGGCAATATTTTGGAAATTAAAAAAATGAAAGAGTCTGTAAATTTTGGAAATTAAAAAAATGTAAGAATTGACCAAAATTCGGAAATTGAAAAAATTAAAAATTCGGCAAAATTTTGGAAATTGAAAAAATTTTATAAATCGGGAAAATTTTGGAAATTGAAAAAAATGTAAAAATCGGCAAAATTTAGAAAATTGAAAAAATGTAAAAATCGAAAAATTGTGGAAATTGAAAAAATGTTAAAATCGGCAAAATTTTGGAAATTGAAAAATTTGTAAAAATCGGCAAATTTTTGGAAATTGAAAAAATCGGCAATATTTTGGAAATTGAAAAAATGTAAAAATCGGCAAAATTTTGAAAATTGAAAAAATTGTAAAAATCGGCGAAATTTTGGATATTGAAAAAAATGTAAAAATCGGCAAATTTTTAAAAATTGAAAAAATGTAAAAATCGGTAAATTTTGGAAATCGAAAAAAATTAAAAAACTGGCAAATTTTTGGAAATTGTAAAAATGTAAAAACTAGCAAAATTTTGGAAATTGAAAAAATGTAAATATCGGCCAAGATTCAGAAATTGAAAAAAATGTAAAAATCAGCAAAATTTTGGAAATTAAAAAATGTACAAATCGAGAAAATTTTGGAAATTGTAAAAATCAAAAAATTGTGGAAATTGAAAAAACGTAAAAATCGGCAAAATTTTGGAAATTGAAAAATTTGTAAAAATCGGCAAAATTTTAGAAATTGAAAAAAATGTAAAATTCGGCAAAATTTTATAAATTGAAAAAATTTTATAAATCGGGAAAATTTTGGAAATTGAAAAAAATGTAAAAATCGGCAAAATTTTGAAAATTGAAAATATGTAAAACTCGGTCAAAATTTTGGAAATTGTAAAAATTTAAAAACCAGCAAAATTTTGGAAATTGAAAAAATGTAAAAATCGGCCAAGATTCAGAAATTGAAAAAAATGTAAAAATCGGCAAAATTTTGAAAATTAAAAAATTTAAAAAATCGACAAAATTTTGCAAATTGTAAAAATCGAAAAATTGTGGAAATTGAAAAAATGTAAAAATCGCAAAATTTTGGAAATTGAAAAATTTTTAAAAATCGGCAAAATTTTGGAAATTGAAAAATTTTTAAAAATCGGCAAAATTTTGGAAATTGAAAAAATCGGCAATATTTTGGAAATTGAAAAAATGTAAAAATCGTCAAAATTTTGAAAATTGAAAAAATTGTAAAAATCGGCAACATTTTGGAAATTGAAAAAAAATGTAAAAATAGGCAACGTTTTGAAAATTGAAAAAATGTAAAAATGCAAAAAATTCAAAAATGCAAAATTTTGGAAATTGTAAAAATGTGAAAAACAGCCAAATTTTAGAAATTGAAAAAATGTAAAAATCGGCCAAGATTCGAAAATTTAAAAAAATGTAAAAATCAGCAAAATTTTGGAAATTAAAAAATGTAAAAATCGAAAAAATTTTGGAAATTGAAAAAAATGTAAAAATCGGCAAAATTTTAAAAATTGAAAAAATTTTAAAAATCGTCAAAGTTTTGAAAATTGAAAAAATTTAAAAATCGGCAAAATGTTATGTTAGAAATATCAATGTACGCATATGAATATCGATAACTAAAATAAGCACGGCAATGGATAAGAAAGCATTGGCCATGATCATGTTGAATGTGAAGACATCACAATTGAGTGCTATCAAAAGTTGTAAAGCGGCACGTGAAGCGTGGAATAAGCTGAAAGAGATCCATCAGCCAAGTGGACCTCTACGTAAGGTTGCGCTTTACAAAATGTTGCTCAACTTACGCATGACAGAAGGTCAAAGCATGACAAGTTTCATAAATGTGTTTTGTGAAATTGTCGATCAACTCGCCGCGGTTGATATACAGTTAAATAATGAGCTACAGGCTATTATATTGCTTTCAAGTCTACCAGAAGAGTTTGAAAATTCTGTAGTCACCATAGAGACGCGCGACATTCTGCCTTCGGTTGAAATTCTGAACACAGAAAAAACGATCACAATAGAGTATTTATAAAATATTTAAACTTCATTATTTATATTATATATATTTTTTTTTGGTTTTAATGGATAAGAATTTAAATGGACTGAGCTTCATGTTTTTGATTCTTCTTTAATTTTTGAATTGTGAATTTTCTGATTTTTGGTTGTGATAAGGGTTGAACTTTTATCTTGTAGTACTTGCTGCTTTGTGAATCTAGCTATTTTCTTTTCTAAATATTACATGATTATTTTCTAGCTGTTCCGGATCTTGCCTGTCGTTATTCAATTTATTGCTTCTCATTTTCATTTTTCTTTCGACTTCATCTTTAATGAATATATGTTCATGTGTCATGTTCGTTGCTGAAAATCGTTTCTTTGTTAAATAAATGTGGTCTACCATAAAAAATCTCATATGGCGTGTATATTGTGGTAGAATGGATAGCGTTATTGTATGTAGTAAACGATTCGGTAAGAATGTCATTATGATCACAATCCAGTTTTTTCTCCTTTTTTATACCCGCTACCCATAGGGTAGAAGGGTATTATAACTTTGTGCCGGCAGGAAATGTATGTAACAGGTAGAACGAGGCATCTCCGAACCTATAAAGTATATATATTCTTGATCAGCGTCAACAGCCGAGACGATATAGCCATGTCCGTCTGTGTGTCTGTCTGTCTGTCTGTCCGTCTGTCCGTATGAACACCTAGATCTCAGAGATTATAAGAGATAGAGCTATAATTTTTTTCGACAGCATTTGTTATGTTTGCACGCAGATCAAGTTTGTCTCAAATTTTTGCCACGCCCACTTCCGCCAATCGAATAACAAGCGTAATTTTAAAGCTAGAGTTGCGAGTTTTGGTACATACTATAATTACTATAGTAGTTATGATTCCTGGTTGCGATCAGATAAAAATTGTGGAAGTTATTAAAGAAATACTTTTGTATGGGCAAAAACGCCTACTTACTAGGGGTCTGAGTTGCTTTGGCCGACAATCTGGTACATTGTGCCGTCTATGGTATATTTTGAATGGTGTGCTGTGTCGATATACCAAACATACCCTTTGGTATATTTTAGTATTTTTTTAGTATTTTCGGTATATTTTGAAAATAATACCGCAATATTTTACCCTTATTAAAAATGGGTAGCTGGTATCTCACAGTCGAGCACACTCGACTGTAACTTTCTTACTTGTTTTTTATTTATTATAATGCGATATATTTCTGTTAAGGAAGAATGTAACCTCTCAACTGGTGAAGGGCTAGATGATTGTTGGAAAGTCGTGAAATTAAGTTGAATATTATATTGTTGGCAAAAATCTTTAAATATTTTTTCTGCAAATTCAGCGCCTTGATCGCAGACATGTTTTTTAAGAGTACCGAAGAGTACAAATAAATTTCTCATGGCTTTAACTATATTCAGACTATCCCTTGCTGGAATAGTATATCCAGCTGCAAATTTTGAAAATTTGTCCATAATTGTTAAAATTATTTTGCAATTGATGCTGTACAAGTCGAACACCTCTTGAATGATAGTGAGAATATCATCTGCAGCAAAAATAGCGTATACTTTATTTGGTTTTAATATTGTTTTAAATATATCAATTATTTTTTTATTATCAAATGAACTATCCGTGACAATTCTCCTTATTTTATTTTTGAAAAGAGTTGAGGTTATTATTTGAGAGTCTGTATGAATTCTAAATATAATCTGCATATTGTATTCGTTAATTGGCTTTTTTACGGTAAAAATTGTGTTTGTCTTTTTATTACAGTTATATTTTATAGAAATGTTGGTGTGTACTTCCGCTGAAATGCGACTAAGTGAATCTGCTACTACATTTTCAGAATCTTTTTTATATGAGATTTCATAATTATATTCTAAAAGTTGCAATTTCCACCGAAACAATTTAGAATTAGGTTCTTTGAAATTCATTAGCCACATTAATGGTTTGTGATCGGTGTTAATTTTAAATTTTTGGCCATATAGATAAGGTCGGAAGTATTTAGTAGCCCATATAATGGCTAACATTTCTTTTTCGATGGTTGAATACTTTAATTCAGTGTCAGTAATTGTGCGACTAGCAAATGATACAGGTTTTTCATTATTAGGTGTGCCTTGAGAAAGGACTGCTCCTATTGCCACATTACTTGCGTCTGTCGTAAGAGTGAAAGGTTTTGAAAAATCCGGATATTCTAACAATGGATCATTACATAATAGGTTTTTACAATCTTCAAATGAAGAATTCTTTGCCAATTTTGACTGAATCTTTACCTTTTAATTGTTGTGTTAATCTTTTTTGGATTTGGTTTGATTTCTCTGTCCGTAATCACGTGACCTAAATACTCAATTTCCTTTCTCATAAATTCAGATTTGGCAGGTTGCAGTTTAAGGTTAGCATTATTTTATTTGTTGAAGACCACTTTTAAATCAATAATGTGTTCCTATAGAGATGCAGAGAATATTATTATATCGTCTAAATATATTAGACAACATTTGCCATTTAGGTCGGCCAAAATGTTATCCATAACCCTTTGGAAGGTGGCTGGGGCATTTGTAAGCCCAAATGGCATTCTTACAAATTCAAAGTGCCCTCCTTCAGTGGAAAATACCGTTTTGTTTATATCTTTCTGAGGCATAGGATATTTGTCTTTCATAGTTTTTTCATTTAATTTGCGATAATCTACTACTAATCGCCATTTTTTTTGTATTTAAGGCGTCCATTTTTGTTTTTGATACTAGGAACGTTGGAGCACTCCATGGAGAATAACTATGCCTAATTATTTTTTGTTCCAGCAGGTTATCGATTTGTTTCCTTTTTTTCTTGTCTTTCTTTTTGACTATAACGAAAGGGTTTAGTGTGAATGGGAATTTCGTCTGTGGTTCTAATTCTGTGCTTGATTAAGTTAGTGAGAGGTAAGGTATTTCCATCTTTGAAAAACAGCATCGGAAATTCTAAGCAGAGTTTCTTAACTTGGCTAATTTCCTCATTATTAAGGTGCTGAGTTCGTATATAAGTATTGAAATCCTGATTATTGAATGTCGTTTCATTATTGTCTTTTTGAATTAAGTCCACTTCAAAATAATCTTGTTCTCTACAGTTTTATACTTCTAAATATGTATCTAAACAGAATGTTTTGTCTTGGCTTGAATAATTATGAACTTCCATATAACTAAGGTTATTTTCGGCAGTATAAAGTCCACCTGATATTATAATGTCTTCAGAAACAGTTGTGGTTGCAAACAATAAGATTTCGTTTGAGACGTTTACTGGTAGCTGAATAATCTTCTTTGATTCCTCTTCTATTGTATATATGTATGTCAGAATTTGATTTCTCTTCTAGCTCAATATTTATTTTTGAAGTTTTTGTTTCAAGTATCTTTAATGGAATGTTTACAATAGCTTTTATTTCTTGTAATATATCTATCCCGATAAGTCCATCAAAGTATGGATGAAAATCAAATAAAAGAAATGAGTACTGTGACAAATCAGAGAATTCACTAAACAATGGTATCATAGTCTTGTTATGTAATTGGAATTGGTTTAATACTGTCTTAATGGCTATTGATGTATGTAATTTAATTTGATTTTCTTTTTGAATATAATTAGGGTTAATAAAAGAAAAGGTAGCACCAGTATCTATAAGGAACTTGACAGTTTTATCGAAAATCTTATTTACCATAATATACGGTAGTTTTGACTTGTTGTCTTTATTTATCAGGTATCCTGTCTGTTGTCTGAGGCTTCTTGTGGAAAATTTGCCGCCTCATTAAAATTATGTATTTGTGCTTATTAAGGCGAGCGCATTGTAGGTGAGTGGCACACTATCCGTTCCGCCGACCAAAAAGCACTCGATGCTTTTCGCTCACCCGCAATGCGCTCACGCTTAAGAAAGCACTCAGTGCGCTCAACTTCTCTCTCTCTCCCACAACTCCCCACCGCAGAGCCGAGCTTTGCAAGGGTTCGGCTTTAGATCTGCAAAATGCCGTCGGAATTTTGCCTCTCCAGTTACGATCTACGTTTGTTTAATAGCGGTCACCCCCAATAACCCCCTCTGTACGTTTTATAACTAACAACCTGGCAAGTTTACAATATATATAATAGTAAATATAAACGCGAATGTTTTTATTTAATTTCGGGAAAGGGAAATCTGGAACCTATCTGCGCCACCACAACATTTGGTCCTTCGAGCCGGATCTGCTCATCATCGTTTGCTTCTCCAGCATATCGCAGATAAGTTTTAAATCATTTCTCTTTTCTTTACTCTTTCCTTCCCCACGGTCGTCCGGCCTTTACGTTCTACATTCTTTTTCATATGGTGACTAAATATAAGATTTGTAAATTCACCCATATTTTCCGGACGACCGTTTTCCATATTTTCCAATTGCTGTCTTAAATATCTTTACTCCAAGATATTTACTATTATTGATTTTACATATATTACATTATATATTTTCCGCCAATCGCGTACGTATCACAGTGGGCGATTTGGTCTCGCTAGCGGCATTTAATTAATAACTTCTAAACTAAAATAGATGTCTTCAGTCGATTTTTTTTCACTGATCAGAGAAAAATCATAAAAATTTTTAAGTTAAAAAATTTGTTTTTTAAATTTATTTTTTTTTTTTAATTTAAATTTTTTTTTTTTAATTTAAAATTTTGTTGTACTTTTATTTTATTTGAACTTCAATTAATATATTTCATATATAAACTTTATTTAAAAAATGATGGGATGATGGAAAAAAAATAGGATGAGAGATATATTTTGGGATATTTTTCTCAAAATATACCGAATATACTGCAAAAATACTAAAAATATACCAAATAGTATATTTGGTATAATGATATAGTACCGCATTCAAAATATACCATAGACGGCACAATATACCAGATTGTCATCTAAAGCAACTAAGACCCCTAGTAAGTAGGCGTGTTTGGTCATACAAAAGTATTTCTTTAATAACTTCGACAATTTTTATCTGATCGCAACCAAATTTTCAGGAATCGTAACTACTATAGTTATTATTATAAAAGGTTGGCAAAAAAGTCTTGCGGTATTTTTATTGAATTTTCAATTGTTCATAAAATTGGTTACAATAATGCTATTTAAGTCAAATATGCGCCGTTTTGTTCGATAACGAGTTCCCAACAAGATGCCAACTTGATAATGCCCCTATTATAGAAGCTCGCTTCCCTATTGGCAAAAAACTCGGAGAGCCAATTTTCACAGGACTCTCTTGTGGCCAACTTCCGACTACCAAGTTCGTTCGCCATGTACAGAAATAGGTGGTAATCACTTGGTGCGAGATCCAGACTATACGGTGGATGCAAAAGAACCGCCCATCCGAGCTCCCGGAGCTTTTGGCGCGTCACCAAAGATGTGTGTGGCCTGGCGTTGTCCTGATGAAAGACAATTCGGTCTCTGTTGATCAAAGATGGACTCTTCTGCATGAGTGCTGCATTCAAGCGGTCCAGTACAGGTCCGAATTGAGCGTTTGGCCATAGGGGAGCAGCTCATAGTGGATGATTCCCTGCTAATCTCACCAAACACACAGATGAACCTTCCTGGCCGTCAATCCAGGCTTGGCCACCGTCTGGGCAGCTTCACCGCTTTTCGACCACAACCGTTCGCGCTTCACGTTGTCGTAAGTGATCCACTTTTCATCGCCAGTCACCATCCGCTTCAAAATCGGGTCGATTTTGTTGCGATTCAGAAGCGATTTGCATGCATCCATACGGTCAAAAATGTTTTTTTGCGTCAAGTCGTGTGGGACCCATACATCGAGTTTTTTTTGAATCCAAGCTTCTTCAAATGGTTTAAAACGGTTTGATGACTCATGCCCAGCTCTTGGCCGATGCTACGGCGCTACTATGCCGATCTCTTTCGATCAATTCAGCGATTTTATCGCAATTTTCGACGACAGGCCTTCCGGACCGTGGCGCATCTTCGACCACCTCCGCACCAGAACGAAAACGTTGAAACCATCGTTGTGCGATGGAAATGGAAACTGTATCGGGTCCATAAACTGCACAAATTTTATTGGCAGCATGAGTTGCATTTTTGCCTTTATCGTAGTAGTACTGTAAAATATGCCGTGTTTTCTCTTTATTTTGCTCCATGTTTGTGACGCTATAACTCACGAACGACTCAAAACAAACAACAATAAATCAGCGCGTGGAAAGAGCTTTCCAAAAAGGTATAGCATGAACCGATGCGACGAATAGAAGTAGAACTACGCGCCTGCAAATACACCTATCGGAAATACCGCAAGACTTTTTTGCTTAAATAAATCAAATCCAAGCTGTGTGTACAAGCATTTCTTATTTCATTTAATTTTATCCCCTTTTACATACATATGTGTGTACATTTATACGTCGCTATAATCACCGACATACTTGCACACATACTTTGTGCACTCTCTCTCTTGTCCATGATACAATTATACAAGGTAGTCTCGTCGGAAAAAGCTTTCTTCGCACCGGCTTGCAGCAGCGAATACATACATACGTTCACTTCACTGATACAATATTACAAGGCAGTCTCGTCGGAAAAGCTGTCCGTTATCTCTACCATACATAAGTGCGAGTGAAACGACTGCGCCTAGTGAGTGCGAAAGAATCGACAGTAGAGCTTTGTGATTAACCCTTAAATGGTGCATAGAGTTTAATTGTTCCACTATATTAAAAAGAGTTGAAATGTTTTTTATAATTTAATTGTTTATATAGACAGTAATCGCTGTTTTTATACCCGCTACCCATAGGGTAGAAGGGTATTATAACTTTGTGCCGGCAGGAAATGTATGTAACAGGTAGAACGAGGCATCTCCGACCCTATAAAGTATATATATTCTTGATCAGCGTCAACAGCCGAGACGATATAGCCATGTCCGTCTGTCCGTCTGTGTGTCTGTCCGTCTGTCCGTATGAACACCTAGATCTCAGAGACTATAAGGGATAGAGCTATAATTTTTTTTCGACAGCATTTGCTATGTTTGCACGCAGATCAAGTTTGTTTCAAATTTTTGCCACGCCCACTTCCGCCCCCGCAAATCAAAAAAATCGAATAACAAGGGTAGTTTTAAAGCTGGAGTTACGAGTTTTGGTACATACTATAATTGCTACAGTAGTTATGATTCCTGAAAATTTGGTTGCGATCAGATAAAAATTGTGGAAGTTATCAAAGAAATACTTTTGTATGGGCAAAAACGCCTACTTACTAGGGGTCTGAGTTGCTTTGGCCGACAATCTGGTACATTGTGCCGTCTATGGTATATTTTGAATGGTGTGCTGTAGCGATATACCAAACATACCCTTTGGTATATTTTTAGTATTTTTTAGTATTTTCGGTATATTTTGAAAATAATACCGCAATATTTTGCCCTTATTAAAAATGGGTAGCGGGTATCTCACAGTCGAGCACACTCGACTGTAACTTTCTTACTTGTTGTTCTTCATTACTAATTTTTTTGTTCAAATTCTTAATTCTATCATAAAGTTTATATATTTATATAATATAATTGCAATCTGACATTTTTGCCTTGCAAAAGGGAAAAAATCGTCCGCATACAACCTTTCTCTTCAACAAGCACTAGCGCACTGGACAATACCGGACTGAAACCGAACGAAAAGGCACACGACGAGACTACCTTGTATTATTGTATCATGGCCTGCTCAAACGTTTGACAGCGCAGTGCAGACATACATACATACATACGTACATACTGCAAGTACTTCTGCGAGTGAAGTAATAGATTGACAGGGCAGCGGTAGTCGCACTCGACATACCCTACCCTTTTCATTTTTCCAACTGATATATTCTGCGTGTGTACCAGAAGAGCAACTCTCAGCTCAATTGTCTGTGTGTGGGCTTTACTCCAGCCAGTGTTCAAACATACACAGACATACACACACACATATACACACATACATTATCATACTTCACTACACAAACAATATCATTTATTTTTATACCCGCTACCCATAGGGTAGAAGGGTATTATAACTTTGTGCCGGCAGGAAATGTATGTAACAGGTAGAAGGAGGCATCTCCGACCCTATAAAGTATATATATTCTTGATCAGCGTCAACAGCCGAGACGATCTAGCCATGTCCGTCTGTGTGTCTGTCCGTCTGTGTGTCTGTCCGTCTGTGTGTCCGGCCGTCTGTCCGTATGAACACCTAGATCTCAGAGACTACAAGAGATAGAGCTATAATTTTTTTTCGACAGCATTTGTTATGTTTGCACGCAAATCAAGTTTGTTTCAAATTTTTGCCACGCCCACTTCCGCCCCCGCTAATCAAAAAAATCGAACAACAAGCTTAATTTTAAAGCTAGAGCCACGAATTTTGGTATATACAATAATAACTATAGTAGTTATGATTCCTGAAAATTTGGTTGCGATTAGATAAAAATTGTGGAAGTTTTAAAAAAATACTTTTGTATGGGCAAAAACGCCTACTTACTAGGGCTCTTAGTTGCTTTGGCCGACAATCTGGTACATTGTGCCGTCTATTGTATATTTTGAATGGTGTGCTGTATCGATATACCAAACATACCATTTGGTATATTTTTAGTATTTTTCAATATTTTCGGTATATTTTGAAAATAATACCGCAATATTTTGCCTTTATTAAAAATGGGTAGCGGGTATCTCACAGTCGAGCACACTCGACTGTAACTTTCCTACTTGTTTATTGTCTGTTTGCTACTCTCTTCCGTATCCCTTTAACTATCTGGGTCGATTTCAGGCAAAAAAAAACCAATTTATATTTGGTATTTTTTGGTATATTTTCTTGATTTTTCGCTTTTGAAAAGAATTAGTATACAGTCCGTATCCTTGTCGGACTGTAAGAGCGCCCAGTTAGTTTTCATCCTCTTTGCGTAGCATGTCATCGGGCAAACCCGATAAAAGTAAAGCTCGACTGTCCGTGCCCTCTACTAGCGCCGCTAGAACCTCTACCAGCCCCCCTTTACCTAAATCCAAGAAGGCGCCGGCTCTTCGTGCATCCAGCACTTCGCCGATTCATTCGCAATCGAAAAGGGAGGTCCCCGCACGGTCAGCTGGTGTTTCGCCCGCTTCTGGCACAAGGCTTGCAGTCCAATCCAAGCCGCTGATCTTGGTCACACAGCCTTCGTCCGATCCTAAGACCGATCCCTCGTCTCCCAATTATCACCCTCTCTCAGGGAAGGATGACAATAAATATAGTAGACACAGCGTTGACGAAATTCATCGCCGCGACTGATCGTATCAGTCACTTTGCGGCGAGTCAACAATCCTTCGGCTGATAGCCCGTACGGACCAGATGCGTTCCTTATGGGAAAAGGTCGAGAAGGAGTATGAGGCTTGCTCTTGCGTCATGTCTGAGGAGATGACCACAGAAGAGCTTCCTACTGTTCAGGCCAAATACGAGTACTGCTATGCTGTCTACGAGCAGTGTGCATCTCAGTTAGGTGAGCAAATAGCCAATGCATCCCAGGCGCTCACCCCCCGTACACCCGTACAACCACAAGCTGTGCAATTCATGCCCACAGGGTGTCGATTACCTCCGTGCGACACCGAAGTTTTCGGAGGCGATTACACTCGCTGGCCCACCTTCCGAGATTTATTTGCGGCTCTCTATATACAGAACCCGAGACTGTCGGAAGTTGAGAAACTTTTCTATCTCAACTCCAAGACCAGCGGTGAAGCTCACGCCATTGTGTCAAAGTCTCCTTTGACCAATGAAGGGTTTCAGTCGGCGTGGTCCAGCTTGACTGAGCGATTCGAGAACAAACGGTTGCACGTAAACAGTCAGCTGAAAATTTTGTTCAATTTGCCCGCCATTGGGCATGAGTCGGGTGCAACTATTCAGGAGTTGCAGAGCACCATTCAAGGGTGCCTGATAGCCTTAGAGCACTCGAAAATCAACACAGAGAATTGGGATTGTATCCTGGTTTTCTTGTGTTCATCGAGGCTCCCTAAGTTGACCCTTTCTCTCTTGGAACAATCAATCCAAAAGAAGAGCGATATTCCAACGTGGGTTGACATGAACGCTTTTCTTCTAGAGCGGCATCGCACCCTAGAAGCGATAGCGGAGGTGTCATCAAGCACGAACGTTCCGATGGTTCCACGAGCCTCACGCAAGGAGGCCCCCGTCTCCAGGCAGGTCAACTCTTTTGAGAGTAGGGTGACTATTAAGACCCACACCTGCAATTTCTGTTCCCGGGAGAATCATCCGGTTCGATTGTGCCCTCGCTTTCTTCAGATGGGTGTCAATGAAAGGGTCAACCATATCAAGCAACAGAAGCTGTGCTAAAATTGTTTCGCACGAGGCCATGTCCGGGCCGAGTCCACAAGTGCGCACAGCTGTTTTACGGGCAAGGGTCGTCATCATACACTCTTGCATCGAGTCAACCCGACGCCGGCAGTCACTAATCCCTCTCATAGTATACAGTCCACTCCTTCCCAGTCAGGTAATGTGAAATCTTTCCTGGCAGTTAACACACAAGGTGTTCTGCTGAGTACAGCTGTTGTACACATTTGCCATTACGGCGTTCGGCACACAGCACGGCATTTCTAAGTCCATCTCGTCCTTTTCGACTCGACTGTCCGTCGATCGAACTTCTACGATCGGTCCTGTGACAGGACCCCCCCTCCAAATCTATTTCAATTTTTTCGGCTCGACTGTCCGTCGAACGAACCCCTCCCTAAGAATGGTCCTGTGACAGGACCCTCCTCTACATCTATTTCAGCTTCGAATGGTCCTGTGACCGGACCCCACTCTGATCCTTCTTCGGTTCGACTGTCCTTCGAACCTTTACGATTGGTCCTGTGACAGGACCCCCCCTCAGAACTTCTTTCAGCTCGACTGTCCGCCGAACGATCCCGGACGGAGACGAATTCTTCCTCGGCACCGATTGCACCGGTCACTCCGCGCGGGGTTTCCAGGTGCCGACGCGACCACCCGGCACCATCCAGAGGAGAACCACCAAGAACGTCCCATGTCAACGTTTCCCAGGCCGGCATCCACAAGCCCACTCACCCACGCACCAGGCCCGTGCCTAGTGCCGCCATACCACTGACGCCACTTTCCAGTGCAAAGGAGTGAGTATAATCCCCACCGCGACGGTCAGGCTAGACACTGGGACGGCGGCTTTCGAAGCACGAGTGCTTTTGGATCCATGTTGTCCCGTAAGCCGCATCACCGAGTCGATGCCAATGGCATTGGGCCTCTCCATCACTCGCATGGGCGCTGAAGGAGTCTGCACGGCATCGTTGCGCTCCAAGACATCACCCACTCTATCTCTCCTGATATTGTCCTGCCGGGTATCCTCCGAAGTCTGATATTGTTTGCAATCCTAATATTGCAAGGGGGGAGAATGTTGATGCGAGCGCATTGTAGGTGAGTGGCACACTATCCGTTCCGCCGACCAAAAAGCACTCGATGCTTTTCGCTCACCCGCAATGCGCTCACGCTTAAGAAAGCACTCAGTGCGCTCAACTTCTCTCTCTCTCCCACAACTCCCCACCGCAGAGCCGAGCTTTGCAAGGGTTCGGCTTTAGATCTGCAAAATGCCGTCGGAATTTTGCCTCTCCAGTTACGATCTACGTTTGTTTAATAGCGGTCACCCCCAATAACCCCCTCTGTACGTTTTATAACTAACAACCTGGCAAGTTTACAATATATAAAAATTAATTAATTAAATTAATTAATAACTTCTAAACTAAAATAGATGTCTTCAGTCGATTTTTTTCACTGATCAGAGAAAAATCATAAAAATTTTTAAGTTAAAAAATTTGTTTTTTAAATTTATTTTTTTTTTTTAATTTAAATTTTTTTTTTTTAATTTAAAATTTTGTTGTACTTTTATTTTATTTGAACTTCAATTAATATATTTCATATATAAACTTTATTTAAAAATGATGGGATGATGGAAAAAAATAGGATGAGAGATATATTTTGGGATATTTTTCTCAAAATATACCGAATATACTGCAAAAATACTAAAAATATACCAAATAGTATATTTGGTATAATGATATAGTACCGCATTCAAAATATACCATAGACGGCACAATATACCAGATTGTCATCTAAAGCAACTAAGACCCTAGTAAGTAGGCGTGTTTGGTCATACAAAAGTATTTCTTTAATAACTTCGACAATTTTTATCTGATCGCAACCAAATTTTCAGGAATCGTAACTACTATAGTTATTATTATAAAAGGTTGGCAAAAAAGTCTTGCGGTATTTTTATTGAATTTTCAATTGTTCATAAAATTGGTTACAATAATGCTATTTAAGTCAAATATGCGCCGTTTTGTTCGATAACGAGTTCCCAACAAGATGCCAACTTGATAATGCCCCTATTATAGAAGCTCGCTTCCCTATTGGCAAAAAACTCGGAGAGCCAATTTTCACAGGACTCTCTTGTGGCCAACTTCCGACTACCAAGTTCGTTCGCCATGTACAGAAATAGGTGGTAATCACGGTGCGAGATCCAGACTATACGGTGGATGCAAAAGAACCGCCCATCCGAGCTCCCGGAGCTTTTGGCGCGTCACCAAAGATGTGTGTGGCCTGGCGTTGTCCTGATGAAAGACAATTCGGTCTCTGTTGATCAAAGATGGACTCTTCTGCATGAGTGCTGCATTCAAGCGGTCCAGTACAGGTCCGAATTGAGCGTTTGGCCATAGGGGAGCAGCTCATAGTGGATGATTCCCTGCTAATCTCACCAAACACACAGATGAACCTTCCTGGCCGTCAATCCAGGCTTGGCCACCGTCTGGGCAGCTTCACCGCTTTTCGACCACAACCGTTCGCGCTTCACGTTGTCGTAAGTGATCCACTTTTCATCGCCAGTCACCATCCGCTTCAAAATCGGGTCGATTTTGTTGCGATTCAGAAGCGATTTGCATGCATCCATACGGTCAAAAATGTTTTTTTGCGTCAAGTCGTGTGGGACCCATACATCGAGTTTTTTTTGAATCCAAGCTTCTTCAAATGGTTTAAAACGGTTTGATGACTCATGCCCAGCTCTTGGCCGATGCTACGGCGCTACTATGCCGATCTCTTTCGATCAATTCAGCGATTTTATCGCAATTTTCGACGACAGGCCTTCCGGACCGTGGCGCATCTTCGACCACCTCCGCACCAGAACGAAAACGTTGAAACCATCGTTGTGCGATGGAAATGGAAACTGTATCGGGTCCATAAACTGCACAAATTTTATTGGCAGCATGAGTTGCATTTTTGCCTTTATCGTAGTAGTACTGTAAAATATGCCGTGTTTTCTCTTTATTTTGCTCCATGTTTGTGACGCTATAACTCACGAACGACTCAAAACAAACAACAATAAATCAGCGCGTGGAAAGAGCTTTCCAAAAAGGTATAGCATGAACCGATGCGACGAATAGAAGTAGAACTACGCGCCTGCAAATACACCTATCGGAAATACCGCAAGACTTTTTTGCTTAAATAAATCAAATCCAAGCTGTGTGTACAAGCATTTCTTATTTCATTTAATTTTATCCCCTTTTACATACATATGTGTGTACATTTATACGTCGCTATAATCACCGACATACTTGCACACATACTTTGTGCACTCTCTCTCTTGTCCATGATACAATTATACAAGGTAGTCTCGTCGGAAAAAAGCTTTCTTCGCACCGGCTTGCAGCAGCGAATACATACATACGTTCACTTCACTGATACAATATTACAAGGCAGTCTCGTCGGAAAAGCTGTCCGTTATCTCTACCATACATAAGTGCGAGTGAAACGACTGCGCCTAGTGAGTGCGAAAGAATCGACAGTAGAGCTTTGTGATTAACCCTTAAATGGTGCATAGAGTTTAATTGTTCCACTATATTAAAAAGAGTTGAAATGTTTTTTATAATTTAATTGTTTATATAGACAGTAATCGCTGTTTTTATACCCGCTACCCATAGGGTAGAAGGGTATTATAACTTTGTGCCGGCAGGAAATGTATGTAACAGGTAGAACGAGGCATCTCCGACCCTATAAAGTATATATATTCTTGATCAGCGTCAACAGCCGAGACGATATAGCCATGTCCGTCTGTCCGTCTGTGTGTCTGTCCGTCTGTCCGTATGAACACCTAGATCTCAGAGACTATAAGGGATAGAGCTATAATTTTTTCGACAGCATTTGCTATGTTTGCACGCAGATCAAGTTTGTTTCAAATTTTTGCCACGCCCACTTCCGCCCCCGCAAATCAAAAAAATCGAATAACAAGGGTAGTTTTAAAGCTGGAGTTACGAGTTTTGGTACATACTATAATTGCTACAGTAGTTATGATTCCTGAAAATTTGGTTGCGATCAGATAAAAATTGTGGAAGTTATCAAAGAAATACTTTTGTATGGGCAAAAACGCCTACTTACTAGGGGTCTGAGTTGCTTTGGCCGACAATCTGGTACATTGTGCCGTCTATGGTATATTTTGAATGGTGTGCTGTAGCGATATACCAAACATACCCTTTGGTATATTTTTAGTATTTTTTAGTATTTTCGGTATATTTTGAAAATAATACCGCAATATTTTGCCCTTATTAAAATGGGTAGCGGGTATCTCACAGTCGAGCACACTCGACTGTAACTTTCTTACTTGTTGTTCTTCATTACTAATTTTTTTGTTCAAATTCTTAATTCTATCATAAAGTTTATATATTTATATAATATAATTGTAATCTGACATTTTTGCCTTGCAAAGGGAAAAAATCGTCCGCATACAACCTTTCTCTTCAACAAGCACTAGCGCACTGGACAATACCGGACTGAAACCGAACGAAAAGGCACACGACGAGACTACCTTGTATTATTGTATCATGGCCTGCTCAAACGTTTGACAGCGCCGTGCAGACATACATACATACATACGTACATACTGCAAGTACTTCTGCGAGTGAAGTAATAGATTGACAGGGCAGCGGTAGTCGCACTCGACATACCCTACCCTTTTCATTTTTCCAACTGATATATTCTGCGTGTGTACCAGAAGAGCAACTCTCAGCTCAATTGTCTGTGTGTGGGCTTTACTCCAGCCAGTGTTCAAACATACACAGACATACACACACACATATACACACATACATTATCATACTTCACTACACAAACAATATCATTTATTTTATACCCGCTACCCATAGGGTAGAAGGGTATTATAACTTTGTGCCGGCAGGAAATGTATGTAACAGGTAGAAGGAGGCATCTCCGACCCTATAAAGTATATATATTCTTGATCAGCGTCAACAGCCGAGACGATCTAGCCATGTCCGTCTGTGTGTCTGTCCGTCTGTGTGTCCGGCCGTCTGTCCGTATGAACACCTAGATCTCAGAGACTACAAGAGATAGAGCTATAATTTTTTTTCGACAGCATTTGTTATGTTTGCACGCAGATCAAGTTTGTTTCAAATTTTTGCCACGCCCACTTCCGCCCCCGCTAATCAAAAAAATCGAACAACAAGCTTAATTTTAAAGCTAGAGCCACGAATTTTGGTATATACAATAATAACTATAGTAGTTATGATTCCTGAAAATTTGGTTGCGATCAGATAAAAATTGTGGAAGTTTTGCCCATACTTTTGTATTGGCAAAAACGCCTACTTACTAGGCGTCTTAGTTACTTTGGCTGACAATCTGGTATATTGAGTCTATGGTATATTTTGAATGCGGTACTTTATCGATATACCACGTATACCATTCGGTATATTTAGTATTTTTGTAGTATATTTGGTATATTTTGAGAATAATACCGAAAAATATATTGCTTTTATTCAAAATGGGTAGCGGGTATCTCACAGTCGAGTACACTCGACTGTAGCTTTCTTACTTGTTATTTTTTGTTTTTCCAATCCAACAGCAATTAAGAAACAATTGTCGTTTTTTTTTCAAAATACCAACATATATATACTTTTTTGGTTTTTCCAGCTTCTTGCTCTTTGGATTTTTTTGTACGATTGTTTTTTGTTGTTGTTTCTTTTTTTCGACGAACATCTTTTGTTGTTGCGGGTAATTTCCCCCGGCCCCGTCCTTTTGCGATCTTCGTCTGTGTCCGCTATTTCCGTACCCATCTAGGTGTAAAATACCACAGCACTAACTTTGGTATTTTTCAGTATTTTCCGGTATTTTTATACCCGCTACCCATAGGGTAGAAGGGTATTATAACTTTGTGCCAGCAGGAAATGTATGTAACAGGTAGAAGGAGGCATCGCCGACCCTATAAAGTATATATATTCTTGATCAGCGTCAACAGCCGAGACGATCTAGCCATGTCCGTCTGTCCGTCTGTGTGTCTGTCCGTCCGTCCGTATGAACACCTAGATCTTAGAGACTATAAGAAATAGAGCTATAATTTTTTTTCGACAGCATTTGTTATGTTTGCACGCAGATCAAGTTTGTTTCAAATTTTTGCCACGCCCACTTCCGCCCCCGCAAATAAAAAAAATCGAATAACAAGCGTAATTTCAAAGCTAGAGTTGCGAATTTTGGTATATACTATAATTACTAAAGTAGTTATGATTCCTGAAAATTTGGTTGCGATCAGATAAAAATTGTGGAAGTTTTAAAAAAATACTTTTGTATGGGCAAAAACGCCTACTTACTAGGGCTCTTAGTTGCTTTGGCCGACAATCTGGTACATTGTGCCGTCTATTGTATATTTTGAATGGTGTGCTGTATCGATATACCAAACATACCATTTGGTATATTTTTAGTATTTTTCAATATTTTCGGTATATTTTGAAAATAATACCGCAATATTTTGCCTTTATTAAAAATGGGTAGCGGGTATCTCACAGTCGAGCACACTCGACTGTAACTTTCCTACTTGTTTATTGTCTGTTTGCTACTCTCTTTCCGTATCCCTTTAACTATCTGGGTCGATTTCAGGCAAAAAAAAACCAATTTATATTTGGTATTTTTTGGTATATTTTCTTGATTTTTCGCTTTTGAAAAGAATTAGTATACAGTCCGTATCCTTGTCGGACTGTAAGAGCGCCCAGTTAGTTTTCATCCTCTTTGCGTAGCATGTCATCGGGCAAACCCGATAAAAGTAAAGCTCGACTGTCCGTGCCCTCTACTAGCGCCGCTAGAACCTCTACCAGCCCCCCTTTACCTAAATCCAAGAAGGCGCCGGCTCTTCGTGCATCCAGCACTTCGCCGATTCATTCGCAATCGAAAAGGGAGGTCCCCGCACGGTCAGCTGGTGTTTCGCCCGCTTCTGGCACAAGGCTTGCAGTCCAATCCAAGCCGCTGATCTTGGTCACACAGCCTTCGTCCGATCCTAAGACCGATCCCTCGTCTCCCAATTATCACCCTCTCTCGGGAAGGATGACAATAAATATAGTAGACACAGCGTTGACGAAATTCATCGCCGCGACTGATCGTATCAGTCACTTTGCGGCGAGAGTCAACAATCCTTCGGCTGATAGCCCGTACGGACCAGATGCGTTCCTTATGGGAAAAGGTCGAGAAGGAGTATGAGGCTTGCTCTTGCGTCATGTCTGAGGAGATGACCACAGAAGAGCTTCCTACTGTTCAGGCCAAATACGAGTACTGCTATGCTGTCTACGAGCAGTGTGCATCTCAGTTAGGTGAGCAAATAGCCAATGCATCCCAGGCGCTCACCCCCCGTACACCCGTACAACCACAAGCTGTGCAATTCATGCCCACAGGGTGTCGATTACCTCCGTGCGACACCGAAGTTTTCGGAGGCGATTACACTCGCTGGCCCACCTTCCGAGATTTATTTGCGGCTCTCTATATACAGAACCCGAGACTGTCGGAAGTTGAGAAACTTTTCTATCTCAACTCCAAGACCAGCGGTGAAGCTCACGCCATTGTGTCAAAGTCTCCTTTGACCAATGAAGGGTTTCAGTCGGCGTGGTCCAGCTTGACTGAGCGATTCGAGAACAAACGGTTGCACGTAAACAGTCAGCTGAAAATTTTGTTCAATTTGCCCGCCATTGGGCATGAGTCGGGTGCAACTATTCAGGAGTTGCAGAGCACCATTCAAGGGTGCCTGATAGCCTTAGAGCACTCGAAAATCAACACAGAGAATTGGGATTGTATCCTGGTTTTCTTGTGTTCATCGAGGCTCCCTAAGTTGACCCTTTCTCTCTTGGAACAATCAATCCAAAAGAAGAGCGATATTCCAACGTGGGTTGACATGAACGCTTTTCTTCTAGAGCGAAATCGCACCCTAGAAGCGATAGCGGAGGTGTCATCAAGCACGAACGTTCCGATGGTTCCACGAGCCTCACGCAAGGAGGCCCCCGTCTCCAGGCAGGTCAACTCTTTGAGAGTAGGGTGACTATTAAGACCCACACCTGCAATTTCTGTTCCCGGGAGAATCATCCGGTTCGATTGTGCCCTCGCTTTCTTCAGATGGGTGTCAATGAAAGGGTCAACCATATCAAGCAACAGAAGTTGTGCTAAAATTGTTTCGCACGAGGCCATGTCCGGGCCGAGTCCACAAGTGCGCACAGCTGTTTTACGGGCAAGGGTCGTCATCATACACTCTTGCATCGAGTCAACCCGACGCCGGCAGTCACTAATCCCTCTCATAGTATACAGTCCACTCCTTCCCAGTCAGGTAATGTGAAATCTTTCCTGGCAGTTAACACACAAGGTGTTCTGCTGAGTACAGCTGTTGTACACATTTGCCATTACGGCGTTCGGCACACAGCACGGCATTTCTAAGTCCATCTCGTCCTTTTCGACTCGACTGTCCGTCGATCGAACTTCTACGATCGGTCCTGTGACAGGACCCCCCTCCAAATCTATTTCAATTTTTTCGGCTCGACTGTCCGTCGAACGAACCCCTCTAAGAATGGTCCTGTGACAGGACCCTCCTCTACATCTATTTCAGCTTCGAATGGTCCTGTGACCGGACCCCACTCTGATCCTTCTTCGGTTCGACTGTCCTTCGAACCTTTACGATTGGTCCTGTGACAGGACCCCCCTCAGAACTTCTTTCAGCTCGACTGTCCGCCGAACGATCCCGGACGGAGACGAATTCTTCCTCGGCACCGATTGCACCGGTCACTCCG
Source organism: Drosophila sulfurigaster albostrigata (assembly GCF_023558435.1). NCBI lineage: Eukaryota > Metazoa > Arthropoda > Insecta > Diptera > Drosophilidae > Drosophila > Drosophila sulfurigaster. Next base: position 196,067 of record NC_084883.1, read on the forward strand.
CGCGGGGTTTCCAGGTGCCGACGCGACCACCCGGCACCATCCAGAGGAGAACCACCAAGAACGTCCCAGTCAACGTTTCCCAGGCCGGCATCCACAAGCCCACTCACCCACGCACCAGGCCCGTGCCTAGTGCCGCCATACCACTGACGCCACTTTCCAGTGCAAAGGAGTGAGTATAATCCCCACCGCGACGGTCAGGCTAGACACTGGGAAGCACGAGTGCTTTTGGATCCGTGTTGTCCCGTAAGCCGCATCACCGAGTCGATGCCAATGGCATTGGGCCTCTCCATCACTCGCATGGGCGCTGAAGGAGTCTGCACGGCATCGTTGCGCTCCAAGACATCACCCACTCTATCTCTCCTGATATTGTCCTGCCGGGTATCCTCCGAAGTCTGATATTGTTTGCAATCCTAATATTGCAAGGGGGGGGAGAATGTTGATGCGAGCGCATTGTAGGTGAGTGGCACACTATCCGTTCCGCCGACCAAAAAAGCACTCGATGCTTTTCGCTCACCCGCAATGCGCTCACGCGTAAGAAAGCACTCAAGATCCAGTGCGCTTAACTTCTCTCTCTCCCAAAACTCTCCACCGCAGAGCCGAGCTTTGCTAGGGCTCGGCTCTAGATCTGCAAAATGCCGTCGGAATTTTGCCTCTCCAGTTACGATCTACGTTTGTTCAATAGCGGTCACCCCCAATAACCCCCTCTGTACGTTTTATAACTAACAACCCGACAAGTTTACAATATATATGTATAATAGTAAATATAAACGCGATTGTTTTTATTTAATTTCTGGAAAGGGAAATCTGGAACATATGATAGGACATCAAGTGGATTAACATTTTGCTCTCATTGATCTGGAAGGACGTATTCTGATGAAGAAGACTTAGATGATTGATCGTCTTGTCTTGTTACGATGGCCTCTGTATTTTCGGATACACTGGTGTTGTTTCCAGATCGGCTCCTGGTATTTGGAATACAGTCTTTTGCTCCTCTCATGGTAGCTCTTATCTGTTAATTAGTATTTACTATTAGTAAAGAATATATATTTCAAATTTACGTGTAACAAAACCAAGGTGCGTATATAAATATATTGTTATATCTGGTACTTAAATTGTACCTAAAGATATACAAATATCGTTTCGAACATGTTTCAACTACACGTTAAAAGGTTTGACCACATATAATTGCCCTTAGTCTGTGAGTCGCACTGAAACACAGAACTAACTGCAACTATCTCAAACATGCTCCAGGACACATTCGATCGGTTTGAGCACACATTGTTGCTCTTAGTCTGTGAGTCGCACTGAAACACAAAACTAGCTGCAACCATCTCAAACATGCTTCAGGACACATTCGATACGTACATACGTATACACACACAAAAAGAATTCGACGACTGTTCGTACTGAAAAGAACGATCCCGTTGTCTCTGTATGCCTCTCGCATTGTTCCAACATATTCTTAGAAAAAACGCAGAATAACGGGATTCACAAGCAATTCATTTACATTGCCTCACTGCTATGTATGTATGTATGTTCTTATTTTTTTTTTTTCTTCTCCTTTTTTTTTTGTCTGAATGTCACCACTATTCTCAGTATTTCACAATGTACAGAAGTGTGTAATGTGTGTTAATAATTGAAATATACATATACATGTAAAGTATTTTATTAAATGTAAGTTAATTGTTTATTATTAATCGTGATAACTTGGAGTGAATAATACTACGCATTATATTTTATCAACTACGACTTTTTCTGCAGCAACGACTTAATACCTTCGCGACTTTCCAAGGAGTGAAGTGCGTTCGCAACTCTTGTTCTTCTTTATATTTAACAGATGCATGAGCTGCCGGATCGCTAAACTTATTATTAACAGAAGTGACTTGTTTACATTCGGCCCTCCTGATCTTCTTCATCTGTCCCAGATGACGGTAACTCCTCGTTATCCATCACAAACCTCCAGAGCTTCATATTGTCGCAGCTAGAAGCAGTGATATTAGGCCCTTCAACATCAGCTGCCTTACGAACGTCATATCGCCCATTTCCCTTCGTCTTTGTTATATCGTATGGACCAAGATACTCACTTGCCAGCTTACGTCCGGCGACAATTTGCGTTCTCTTTATGGCGACAAGATCTCCAATTTTATACGTCTGCTCTAGCCGGCGCTTCTTGTCGAAATTGCGTTTGTAGACCTGCTGTGTCTGCTCTATATTTCGTCTCGCCTCCTCACGTTGCTTTTGACGCTCATTGTTGAATTGACAGACCAACTCCTCCTCTAACATCTGCAGTAAAAGATCTTCGGATTGATTATGCATTTTTGCGCCAAAAAGTACTTCAAACGTAGACATCTTTAAAGATGCATGTACATGTGAGTTGATGGCTTTCTGATGACAAAATTGATATGATCGACAAAATTGTTTGGTTAACCCGTTCAACCTGTCCGTTACCTCTTGCCACGCCTGTCGTCGTCTTTACGTGGTCTACCTTCATCTCGTCAAGGAATTGTTGAAATCCATCCGATGTGAATGCTGCTCCTCTGTCTGTAATAATACGCTGGGGCACCCCGAACACATTGGACCACTCGTTCAACCTCTTCACAACTTCCTCATGGCCAGTCGACTTGGTTGGAAACAGCCATGCGAACTTGCTGAATCCATCTACTGCCGCCAAAATGTACTTATATTGCTTAGCAGATGCATCCATGGGACCTAAATGATCCAGATGTAATGTGTGTAAGGGAGCATCGCCTTTGTCGATCGTGTTAAGAAAACCCTCTTGTTTTCCCAATTTCTTGCTGTGGATTATACATTTTATGCAATTAGAGATCAAATTAATTGTCTTACTCTCCACATGTGGGATCCAGAATTGCTGCTGGATAGCATGCATCGTCTTTTGTGTCGAAAAATTACCAACTTCATGTGCTGTTTGAATAACCCCCCGCTCCAGTGACCAGAACAGCTAGTAATTCGCTTCCATTAACATTTTTGAAAAGAACGCCCCCTTAGCTTAAATTCTTTATAAGGTCGTTCTTTAACGATTTCTATGATCGCCTTCATAAAATCGTCTTGTTGTTGCGCTTTCCTTATGCGAGCTGTCAGTTCGGTCGTTACCACCATATAGGAATTTGGGAAACGACTAAGAAAGTCTACATGCTGCATTCTATTCCCAGGGCGGTGTTCTGTTTCAAAACTGAAATCCTGCAAGTACAATATCCATTGCCCAACTTCTCGTGGAACCTCCTGTTTTTTTGTTGTAGCCTTAAATGCGGCGCAGTCCGTCAGCAGCTTAAAGTTAACACCCAGCAAGTAGGGTCTAAACTTGTTGATGGCTAAATAGGCTGCTTTGACCTCTAAGTAATAGCTATGTCTTTTTGATTCGGCGTCCGTCGTTTTCTTACTCCAATAGTAAATCGGGTGCATCTTGCCCTCGAACAGCTGCGGTAATACAGCTCCAAAACCGTCTTTAGAGGCATCAGTGTAGAGCTCGGTTGGGGCATCTCTTGAGTAAATATGCAATACCGGTTCCTTCGTCAGTATATCCTTCAACTGCTGCATCGCCTGTAGTTCTGCCGTACCAATATGGAAATCTGCTTCCTTCTTTAAAAGATCAGTTTAACGGGCATGCAATGTGAGCATATCCGCAAACGAATTTTCTGAAGAATCCCGTCAATCCCAGAAATGACTGTACTGCTTTGATATTCTTCGGTGTGGTGAAATGGCTGACTCCTACAGTTTTCTCCTTTCCCGGCCAAATTTTACCAGCCTCAATGGTGTGGCCCAGAAAATTGATTTTGTTTTGCATAAAGCTGCACTTCTTCCATTTAATTTTTAAGCCATACTGCGCTGCTGTCTCCAAAACTCGTCTGGTCTTCTGCAAGCAGACCTCAGGCGACTCAGCGTATATGATTATATCATCCATGTACAGCTGCATGTCTCCAGAGTTTATAAGGTTCTTGAATACAAACTGAACAAATCTTATGAAAGCAGCTGGCGAATTTTTAAAACCAAACGGCGTTTTATTAAATTCGTAAAGCCCTTCACGTGTAACGAAAGCTGTCATCCATTTGCTTTCTTCTAGAATTGGCACGTGGAAATAGCCATTCTCCAAATCCATTATCGTATACCAACGTGCAGCCTGCAAACTCTCAAGCACTTCCTCCATCAGTGGCACCGGAAAACAATCCATCAGTACCATGCTGTTAAGTTTTCTGTAGTCGACGCATACTCGCAGTGTGCCGTCCTTCTTTTTAACAACAACTACTCGGTGCAACATTTGACGACGATTGCCGTACGACTCCGTGATCAATCCACTCTTCTACTTGCTTCTGTACAGCAGCAGCTTCATCTGGTGATAACCGAGCAGGTGGATGGTGAAACGGCTTAAACACTCCATCTGGCACTATCTTTAGCTCGTCAGGACACTGTTTAACAACTTGCGGCGGCTTCTCGTAGGTGTCCTTTATCAACTGCTCGACAGGCTTTCGATACTTTGGCGAAACTGTAAAAGAAGACTCTTCGCAAATATTATATACTTCATACTCATCATTATGCATCGAGCTTCCTTCCATATTGAAAAAAGTATATCCTCGCTTGTCAGCAGCCATGCGAAATCGTGCCCTAGCAGTACATCGTATTCCATTTTATTGCTAGGCACAACAATAAAATGTTGGTCAGTTGACAGCCGATCGACCACTACTTGCGCGTTGAAACATCCAGTTGGTTGTGTCGTGGCATTGCCCAATCCACGCAATACTGAGGCAGTCTTAGTAAGCTCTTTATTTGATTTTCGATATTTGCCTTTATCAACGTCACATCCGATCCTGTGTCCACCAGGCGGTCTACTTCAAGATTGTCTTTTTGGTGCGGCTGTTCTCGTATACAACTTTATTAACTTTTTCAACTTTTGTAGGACAATTACGAGAAATATGACCCTCTCGATTGCAACTAAAGCATTTTGTGCTGGCATTGCAATCCTTTCTTTTATGCTCTGTCGAACCGCAAATATAGCAATGATCTTTTTTACCAGCTGATGTCATTTGCTTGTTGTTAACATTCGTTTTCTGTTGCTCACTCTTCTTTTCATTCACATTCAGCTTATCGAAAATCTCAAACTCTTCTTTCAATGACTTAAGTGACTTACATCGCAACATACTGTACTTATATTCATCTTTAATGTCGAGTCCATTTACTATGTGATTAATTACAGCAATATCTTCAATGTCCCCAAGTGCAGCTATCTTCCTCATTTGCAACATGTACTCGTGCATTGACTCATCTTTCCTCTTCTTTCTATCCTGCAGCTTCTTGTGTATATCTGCACTATTGACACTGCATGCAAACTCTTCGATCACACTACGTTTCAGCTCTTCATAACCGCACACATCTTCAGACTCCAGGAATAGTTTGGCTGTTCCAACCATCTTGCCTATGGCTTGAACATATTTCTGCTTTTCTGAAAGCTCGCAGGCATTCGCATTTCTTTCGAAAATTTCAAACCACTTTTTAACTGGTATCGATTTTCCATCGTAATCGGTCACAACTTTTTCAAACTTATCGGCTGCAATCTTAATCTGGCCACTTTGTTTTTCATATACTTCTATTTTCAAACTTAACAGCTGCAGCATTTGGTCAACTTTGTCAGATACACTGCTGGTCACTCTTTTTTCATATTCTTCTTCCATTTCGTTCTCTACCACAAGTTCTAATTTCGACGTCACCTCTTCTTCTGCTTCTTCGTGTTGTACATACGTTTTCTTTGCCGGCGTTTTTTTGTTTCTCTTTACTGGCGTATTCAGTGTAGCCATTGTGTATGTATCCCGCGACGCAGAAACGCAATTACGCAGGTGATCACCAAAATTGAGTTTTTTGCAACTTCCACTGTAGTACTACTGCTTATTGGATTCGGACCTTTCAACTTATTTTGAAATAAGGGCTTCAACTTACAAGACCCTATTTCACAACTTTGCAACTGTTCCGTCTATCCGTATTTTCAGCAACAACTTTCAATTTTTCACACACAAGACTCACGACCGGTTGAGCCCCCAAATGTAAAGTATTTTATTAAATGTAAATTAACTGTTTATTATTAATCGTGATAACTTGGAATGAACAAAACTACGCATTATTAGACTTAATACCTTCGCGACTTTCCAAGGAGTGAAGTGCGTTCGCAACTCTTGTTCTTCTTTATATTTAACAGAGTGCATGAGCTGCCGGATCGCTAAACTTATTATTAACAGAAGTGACCTGTTTACATACATACATACTTTTTTATAATGTTGTGTCCGGCTTAAAATGGAGTAATAGGAAAGAGTACGGCTGCGCCAGTTAGCAAAAAGTTAGTAACACTATTGGTGTATAGTAGATGTCCTTATTTTGCCGATGTAAATTAAAACGCACAGTTGTTTATTGCTTATTTTACTTTTTTTTTTTTTATTTCAACGTCTGCTTAGTTGCAGTGTTCACACTTGACTGCCTGTCTAGAACCAAACGTCACTTCGCGATTCTGTCGTTTCTTTTGTCGTTTTTTTATAATGGTCGTTCCGATTGTGTCCAGTCGGATCGTGCCTCTTCAAATTTGTCGTAGACTCGCGCCGCTATCGATGGCGGCTCGATAGCACCAATCCATCGATAGCGTCGATAGTTCTCCACCTATAGTTTGTATGTACATATTTGTATGTTGTAACGGAAACAAGTTGAGATGCATAAAATTAATCAAAAAAACACCAATTCATTTATTTCTTAAATTTTTACGCTTAAAATTAAAATGCAATTCATGCTTAAAATTAATGAAAAAGTATTGCTTAAAATATTAGGAAACACAAATTTCAAATATTTAGCATGTGCGCGAGTTAACATGCCCCTCTCTCCGGCCACATGGAATAATGCCGATCCGGAAACTCCAAGCCTACTCTATGCAACTCCAAGCCTACTCTATGCAACTCTGACGATAATACACTCATACATAGATTCTGACATACACACACATGTTCATGCCTTTTGTAATAAATTGCCACTGCACTATGTTGAATTTGACCCGTTTTTGTGGCCTAAATTAAAATTTTTGAAATTAACAAAATTTTTGAATGCAGTTTTCTTGCATAATGAAGGTTATTACTATTGGAAGGTATTTTAGAAAAGTGGGCGTGTCAACGCCCACAAAAATCGAAGAAAAGCGAATATCTCAGGCAATTTTCAAGTTAGAGACCCCAATTTTGGAACACAGGATGAATGTCTTTTTTCAAATGTGTCCTGCAAATTTGGTCCAGATCCAATAATAAATATAGAAGTTATTCAAGTTTTTTTTTTGTATTATTCTATGTATTCATTTTTAACTTCATAATTTTCATCAATTTCATTATTATTATAAAAAAAATATGCATCGTCGTCTTCCCTTGCGTCGATATTATTTGCAGACTCATCTGCAGATTCAACCTCACAAGTCAATAGCTGGATGACTTCTACTGGCAAAGCAAGTCTCTTATGTTTTTGGATCCGCCTTTTCAAATTTAAGGATGAGATTATGGGGTCGGAAGTATCCATTGCTCTGTGGAAAACATCTGTAAGGTTGTTAATTCGGCTGTTTTTCCTTGCATGGTGGAGTCTGTCGGATTTATATATTTTATTTCTCGATTCAGCTGCTTCCTCACCAAAATAACCGACTGGAAGAACAGTGTTTTCCAATATAACTCTTGAGTGAACAAGAATCTTATGGACCGTCGCTGTCATTGGTAGCCATGCATATTTGTCAATTATCAGGTGACCAGTTTGATGGCAAAGTTCTTCAAATTTTTCAGCATTTATTGGCAGCTGACAGGATAATGAAATAAGTATATTCCTCATGTTGAAAATAATTTGTGTATCGACGCCAGTTATTTCTGCGAAAGCTTCATATTTATTGAATGCACGGCGTGCAGTATTTCCAACATTTGTGCTTCCGAATCCTCCTTGCTTAGGTTGGTCAACTTTAAGGGACAGCATTTCCCAAAACATTCGCTGAATTTTTTTTTTGCAACACAATCTTTTTTTCGTCTTGGCTTGATATTCGCCATTTCTTTACATCCATTTTATACCCAGCATGAAGTACGAATTCAAAAAACCTAATCCAACAATGCAATGGACTTAAACCGTGTTTTAAATTGTGGATAATGGGAACAAATTTCATGCACTTAAAATTTTTGTTACCAAGAAAATCTTTAGGTGTCGCAGTGCAGATTGGGCAAGCTTGGTAAGATTTCGTATTTGTTAGAGCATTTAGCACTTTGCCATCAATTACAGTCAAATACAAGCTAAACCTTACATATATACATTGCCTTTCATTGAGATTTATTTTAATAGCATTTAATGCACTGATTTCCCTTTCCATACGTAGGTTCTCGTCTTCAATGACTTTTGTGGATTCTTTAAGAAATTGTAGTTTAAACGGTCTGCAAAACCGTATACTTTGCGGAGTTTGATTGTTCCACAATATATTGCCGGACGAATCAATCAGACGAAGAGGCATAACTGTAGTGGCAAAAAGTGAAGAGTCTGCATCTTGGGACTGGCCGTCAGTGTAAGCCTGATTATAGTTAGCTTGTCCCGTGCTGCCATCAAACCCATAACTCAATATCAATTCGGCAGATAAAAAGTCAGACTGCTGCATGTTCAGTGCCGTTGCAATAACCTCTTTTTGGTAATCAACTATTCGACTTGTAGTGTGATTTATTAGGTCTTGCAAAGAAACTTTTGCTACGGTGTCCGTTACAATAATATTGTCTGGTCGGCAGTCTTTTTTCTTTTCACTTACATCACGATAATTCGGAAATATACTGGCTTTCCTGCAATTTGCCTCCTCTCGAATTGCGCAATATTGATCAGTTGTGAAACCTTGATCCAAAATCAAGGCCAACGCCTCTTCAGCGGAAGATCGCAAAGGCTTTACCACGGGCTTGGTTATCATTTTGCGAATAGTGATGGCTTTTCCAGGGTTTAACGCAAGTAATCTTAATAGTGCAGCAAGATCAACAAGCCCGCGCCTACGAGCAGCTATGCTTGCCGCTTGAGTCAGTAACCTTGCGTTATGTTTTTGTCCCGCGGAGAGATCGGCTGCTTGCTTTCTTTGAGCTCTTTTACCTTTGATATTGAATGTCATTTTTGGACGTCCCACTGGTCTTTTTGTTTCTTCTCCTTTGGCAATTTCTATAGTTTAAGTAAGGCTCATGTAACCTTCCATCCAATTCGAATATCTGGTTTTAAAAGTATCCAATTTCCTAAAGCATTTTTGCCAATCTCGCCATAAATTTACAGAGAAATTGCTGGCTTTATCTTTTTAATAACGAACATTTTGTTCCAAAACGCTGTCATCAATATTTTTTGTTATGAAATTGTATATGGCTTTTCGTTTTTCGCATATGCTCCGTTGCTTACGCCAAACTCCTAACAGTTCTGCATTGCTGATCAAGATGTTGCTCCCTAAAAAATCAAATTACGCAAAAAACCGCAAAAAACGCATAATGAGCTTATATATTATGAATTCAGAATTGACAGATCTACAACATGTATATGGACACTCACTGAACAAATTTGAACATTTTAGTTAAAACCTTTTGGAAAGTTCAACTTTCTTTCCAAAAATGACAAGGGGACAACACTTGCTAAAGAAACAAATTGTTAAAAAAATACGAACAAATCACGCAATATATTAGTATAAGCACATAGTACAAACCTGGAGAATTAATATTCATTTTGAATTTTGTAATTTAATGATTTTATGTGGGAGATATGCCAATTTGAAATTGCACCGCAAATTTAACATTTAACATAGCATGTGGTGTCCGCTTGCAACAGCTGACTTTAACAGCGGCTATTTTAACATGAAACTGTTAAATTAACATTTCTGGTATGCAATATCGCGATTTGATCATTTCTCAGCATGGTCACATTGAAAAAACGGAAATTTGAATACTTGCGAAAAATGAGTTTTGGCCAAAAAAACGGGTCAAATTCAACATAGTGCACTGGTGAAATAGTCAGTCTTATTCTGTTCTCCAAACAGCACAGTGCTTTTATTTTGTGAGTATTTCTAACATATTACAGAATTCTCTCGCAAATGAGACTCCCTCGGCCACTGGACTGGTAACTGGCGCAGCCGGACTTCGAACAAGGGATTTTCCCACTACGCTTACCATTTTAATTTTTTTTTTCTCTAAATTTAATTTCTTTGAAATTTTGTGGAAATTTTTGTAGTGAATGGTGAAAAATAATAATACATATTCAAAAGAGAGAAAACTGCACAAAAATAACATGTGCAAATAAAATAAACAAAAAGTCAAATTCCAATTGCCACACAAGCGACCGTATATTGTAACCATCAATCACTGAGAAGGAACCGGGATCGCTTGTGTGAGACAATATGTTTCTGTGTGTGATGACCGTATATTGTGACCATCAATCGCTGAAAAGGCACCGGGATCATCAAAACACAGTGGTTTACAGAATAAGTTGTATGATTAACGACCGTATATGTGACCATCAATCGCTGAAAAGGCACCGGGATCGTTTTCATTTATCAACTTACATTAACGCAAATTTACTATTAATTTGTGAAATACACAAACAATCATGAACGAATAAATAAACTAAAACTGCACAAATATTACAAAAAAAATCACACACAGTGATACTGTTCACTTCGACAAATGCCATGTAAACATGTACATACATATGTACATGTCACTCGCTTGTGAAATTCTTGATAATAATTAATATCTATTATATCTATTTCTTACTCAAGAAACAAATAATAATTCAACGCTATGGATTCATCTATTCCTATAAGCACAAGCCTGAATCTACATCAATTACTAGGACTTGTACATCAATTGCCCACCTATGAAGGCCCACCTGACAATCTTGAAAGATTTGTAAGTAGAGTAGAACAGCTACTATTGTTAGCTGGATCAGTGGACGAAGCAACATGCGGACAGTACTTGCTTGGAACTATCCGTGACAAGATTAAAGGCAGAGCAGACGAAGCACTTACGTGTCTGCGATGTACTCCTCAGTTGGGATGATATTAAATCAAATCTCAAGCGTCTATACTCTAGCAAGAAGACGGAAGAAATGCTTGTTAGAGAGCTACATACTCTTCCGGATGCACTCAGAATGACACAAAACCATAATAACAATAATACTAGACGCTTTTCTAGTCAACATAATTCTAATAACGAAAGTAATGGTCGACAGGGCAGGAACCCCTTCACAGCAATGGCAAATCAGATCAGATTCTAAACCACCAAGACAGGAACAACAATAATCCAGGCGTATTTCTATGTAACATCAACGATGACACAAATTTTTTACTAGAAGCCTCGGGAAGCCAGTCGGGTACATAAGCAAGAAGACTCACGGATCTTCCTTGCCATTTGTTTTATTATCACCAAACTTCATGGCGTCAAACACTCTAAAATTCCTAATAGATACTGGATCAACCTATTCATTCATAAATCCAACACTTATTAATGAAGATCAAACCAAAAACCTAACCTCCGATGTGGACATCCACACTGTACTTAATACATTTAAAATTCGGGACTATACGGATAGAATTAATTTCAAACAATGCCCAATTTTTTTTGTTGCTATTCAATTTCTCACCCTCACTTCAAAAACATATAGCAGATATTAAATCCGTATTCACAAGACTACAAAACGCAAACCTAAAAATCCAACCGAGCAAATGTAGCTTTTTAAGGAAGGAAATCGATTTCTTGGGACACATCGTTACTCAGGAAGGAGTGAAACCAAACCCACTGAAAATTCAAGCCATCAAGGACTTCCCCTGCCCCTGCCCCCTGCGATAGGCTCAGTATTGTCAACACCAGGTCCAGGTTTTTCACTTTTTACGCATATACAATCATCACTTTGATGGTCGCAGTTTTGCATTTTATGCCAACGCTCTGGTGCACTTAGATAAATAGATTGAGGATCACTGGCTATCTGCTGCAAGACTTCGTCATCATGGAAACTATCCCATCCACTGCTGCCACCCCAGACCTCCAACAACTTCTTCTGATTTCGGTGAACAATCTTCTTCAGTAGGACGTCAAAAGCCAGACTCTTGGGCAACCTACATATAGGCAACCACATGGAGACCCCCGCGAGCCTCAAACAACTTATATATAAGATGATAGTCCTCAATGCGCTGATCATCTGATGAAATGCGAACATTCTGGAATATCTCATCGAACTGCATTTGTTCCGCGCGACTATTGTGCACAATGTCAAATATATAGCCATGACCCATCATTGGAAAACTTAAGTCTCTCACTTTCGCCCACTATTAGCGCCTTAATCAACTGCAATCCGTGTCCATTATTATCGTTACGCAGGAATATCTTTCAAATACTGACTTACTCACATCGAAACTGCCGCCCAGTTATGTCCTATATCGTGGAGGAGCACTTAAACGCGAACGCAGGAAAAAGGTTGACTAAATTAAATGAGGACAGAGAGACACCAGTCCAAGTCGAACATACTGATATGATATTTAGGAAAGAAAATCGTAGAAACAAGTTGACACAGATTTTCACAACACAAAGTGGATAAAGACAATGGTGTCACCTTGCTAACAACTAGAGGTCCAAAACTACACAAGCCAAAAATTGGGAAAACGGTTAAGAGACAAGAAACCATAACACCAACAAGTAAAATTCAAAATATCGTCGGAGTTCGTGGCATACACCAACAACACGTCACCGATCTATCCTTCTCCGTTCTGGCCATTCACGCCTATGGTTGACTGTATGGCCTTCTCTTCGGACTGGGGGGGAGTTAACATACCCCTCTCTCCGGCCGCATGGAATAATGCCGATCCGGAAACTCCAAGCCTACTCTATGCAACTCCAAGCCTACTCTATGCAACTCTGACGATAATACACTCATAGATTCTGACATACACACACATGTTTCTTATTCTGTTCTCCAAACAGCACAGTGCTTTTATTTTGTGAGTATTTCTAACATATTACAGAATTCTCTCGCAAATGAGACTCCCTCGGCCACTGGTCTGGTAACTCGCGCAAGTTTCGGCTTATGATGAAATAGTAGATCGGGTTGAATCGAACCACCCGGTATGACCAAACGGTATGAGTGTGATCGATTTGAATGCAAGCAGATCGAAGAAAATCATTACGAACCAAGCAAGAGTGATTGGAACCAGTGCTGTCAGTTTAGCAATTTAATTGCGAGATCTAGCAACTTTTCAAAAAATTTGCAACTTTTTTTTAATGCTATTAGCTACAAATTAAGCAACTTTTTATTTTTTTTTTTTTTTTTTAGCAATTTTAGCTATTTTAGCAATTTTTCATTTATACTTTACTTAAAGCCTTTTTATTTAGTATTCCCTGTTTGCCATTCACTTTAAAAATTGCGATTAGTAGTTCACAATAAAATCGGAACTTGTATTTAACTCAACTGTTCGATTATATGAGCTACTTGAACCAATACACTTTTAGTGGCTTAGCAGATTTTGAGCTCAAAATCTTTTCCCTGCCATGGTCGAACGATAAAGTTGAGCGTATATTATCACAAATGAATATATCAAAAAATAAATTACGTAACTGTATGAGCCTTAAAACATTAAATGCGATATTGCATATAAGGTAATTTTTGAATTTAAATAATTAAAAAAAAAATAAATATTAATTTTATATATGTATTAGACTACAAATGTTGCCACAATTATGTAGTTCCCTACGAGTACTTAGCTAAAATTTCAGGAAACGACAAGTACACGGATAGTAAGGAAGCAGAAGAATTGGACGAAGTTCTAAGTTTTTTGTAATGTTAACAATAGAAGATATGAAATCCTGTTTATTTTAATTTTTTTATTTTTTATTTCAATATATCATTCTCAAATTAATTAAAAATGTACATACTTAAAAGAACAATTGCAATTTGCAATTTTTTTTACAATTTTTACCAATTTTTTTTTTTTAATCTAGCAACTTTTACTCCAGAGAATCTGGCAGCACTGATTGGAACAGAATGTTCGCTTTGAACATGCTTGCTTACGATCATTCATTTTTGTTCAAGCTAAGTTTTGAGTCACAAAAAATCCGAGTCTTTGATCGGGTAAGATTTAAAAAATTGTGATCGTTGCATGATGCAACTTGCATCTCTCTGGTTCATACATATACATATGAGTAGCCATCCTCATGTTCGCACTGAACATGCAACGTCATACGGCACTAACATCTTTACCCTGAACATGTCGTTCCGCAGTCGCTGTGCTGAGGCGCTGCAGCTGTAATCACGGTTGCCACTTCAAAAATTTTTAATGAAAAAAAAATTTGTATTTATTATGTATTTTGATTTTTTTTTAACTTTTATCATAAGAGAGTAATATAAAAACATAAACAAACCATTTTTCATATTCAGCTTTTTTTAAGTCTTTGTCAGACATATCATGAGTAACTTATCTTATCTTAATTTAAAATTTTGGTGCGATCAAACTTAGTGCGTTTTTTTTTTTTTAATTAATTAAAGCCTTGCATAGCATTATGCTGTTAATTGCAAAAAATTTTGGCTTTGCTGCAGCAGAGCTGTGTGGGAGTGATAATAAGTCGTGTACAAAATTAACACACTTTAATTTAATCCATGTATCGTTTCATAATTTCAACATTTTCCACTGATTTATTATTCTGTCAAACTCTGATTCGCAGAGGTATTTAAAATTTTTTTTAGCAATGGAAAAATGTTCCACTCCTCAGCGGAAATAACTTTGGCAGGAGTTATTAAAACCAAATTTTTATGTCTTTTCTTGAGAAACCAAATCGTAGTGTTATTTGGACCATAAGTTCCAAATAAAATTGTCTTATTATTTAATGCTGTTAGATTGATCTTCTAGTAATTCAGAGATACACAAATGTACATGAATTCTTTACTTACACAATCTCCGCCAAATTTAGAAGCACATGTGAAAGCTATCATAACAATACCATACCTTGTTTAGAGCTACCATACCAGCGGAACAATTTAGTTTCAATCTGACACTTTTAGGTTTCAGACATTAATCGCTTTTAGAATTGCAACAAAAATGCATTAATAAAAAATGAATCCGTTTTTTCAAATTTAAAATAAATTGTATAGCTATTAGCAAAAAATAGCCAAACTCAATAAAAATAGGCCAAAGAGCCAACGAGAAAAAAAAGAGCCAGTTTTGGCTCAAAAGAGCCACATCGAGCTTACCCATCACATTTGCACTAAATGGCTGGGCAACTTGTACGGCGTAACGTCGCTCTCATACCTCCACGCGAGCTACACGGTACCAAGCTGCTGGCTATGTTGCGGCTGCAGTGTTGCGAGTTCAGCTTATTATAAGCTAGTTCTAGTATAGTTAAAAATGGAAAAGCTTGTAAAATTTGCATCTAGCTTATAGCTTTATATATAGCTTATTTTAAAATTCATCTAGTATATTCTAGGTTTAAATGTATTTGCGACAAAACGGTTTGTTTTGTAAGAAATATATATGGGCAATTCCCAAAAAATGGTAAACCACGACCGAAAAAAAAAATCTTCACATTCATCGTATTTTTTTGTATAATGTCATAAAGAAATGTCCAAATTTTCATAATACAATGGATCCGTAGGCTATATCCGTTGTTTTTATAAAAAAAAATTTGCCTGCAAACTGAAAAAATGTAATTTTTCACTTTTAGCTTTTTTTGTATGCATTTTTTTGATTAATTATTTCACAAGAAAAACATAAGATATGTTTGTATTTTTTCTACCAAATCTCTTAATAGCAATCCAATAATAAGATAAAAAATTCAAAGTGAGCGAAAAAATGTTCAATTAACTGTTAATTTTTATTTTGCTTCTTATCTATGTTCAAATCGTACGTTCGCGACCGAATTGCTTCGCATTAAGTGCAAGCAGGTGAATGAAACTTCGCGTGTTAAGTTATTTTGGTATATATATTTTAAATATAAAAAATCGTTGGGGTTACTCAAACCAATCTTTTTTTATCGATTGTCAAAGTAGCGTACGTTCGCGACCTTACCTATAAGCCTATGTCGATTTTTACTAGCGTCGCATGGATTTAAAAAAAAAAAAATTTTTTTTGTTTTTGTTTTTGAAAACTATGTTGTTTGCAGTTACTTATTACTTGTTAGTTATTTATTACATATTTTTCTTGCTATTAATAAATTTCAGTACATATTTCATATTTAATAAAAATTTATTTTTTTGCTTTTAAATGTTATTAGACACTTTAAATTGAGTTAAATCCGTATGTTTTTATGAAATATGAAGTTATTAATAAAAAAAAGTTGTGGTAAAAATAAAAATTTAATAAATAAAACAACATGGAAAAATCGTACGTTCGCGACCGGAACTTAATTAAATTAAAAATAAATAAATGGAGATATTTTCTTGGGAGTAGACTTAATAGAAAGCTACATGATTCTATTTAAAAAGTAAAGTTATTTCTTTAAAATATTCCGTCTCAATTCGCAGAGTTTTGCATTTTACTGTATTAAGCCAAAGTCGACTTCCATTTTGCGTACGTTCGCGACCGCATGTTTTTTGACAATATTATGAAAATTAAAAATCGATAAGCCCCATAAATTACACTAACCAAAGAGCTAAACAAATGCTATCGAAGAGTAAAAAAAAAGTTTCAGGAAACGTTTGTTTTTGATTTTATTTTTTTAATTTATCTCGTACGAACGTACGTTCGCGACTTTGGGAAATGCCCATATGTATATGCTTTGTGGAATGAAAATATCGGAGCTTGTTCTTTTATTGCCGATGGTTATGTGCATTTCATATGATCGTGAATTTATTTCTAATCGATAGTGTCATCGAAGATCGATAAATTGGCTGAAGTGTTACCACTAATCATTTAGAGTTGTGAAATTAAATAAAGTGTTTATTAAAATGCCAAAAGTGATATATGTACATATGTATGTAACATATGTATAAACAATTTTTTCGCGGCATCGAAGTAGCACATGTTAGCAATGGGCAGTAATAAAACATTTAATAAGATTGTACATACATACAAAAAACAAGTAAGAAAGCTACAGTCGAGTGTACTCGACTGTTTGATACCCGCTACCCATTTTGAATAAAAGAAATATATTTTGCAATATTTTTCCCAAAATATACCGAAATTACTGTAAGCATACTAAAAATATACCAAATTGTGTGTTTGGTATCGTCGATAAAGTACCACATTCAAAATATACCATAGACGGCACAATATACCAGATTGTCAGCCAAAGCAACTAAGACCCCTAGTAAGTAGGCGTTTTTACCCATTTCTTTAATAACTCCGACAATTTTTATCTTATCGCAACAAAATTTTCAGGAAAATTTCATAACTTCAGTAGTAATTATTGTATATACCAAAATTCGCAACTCTAGCTTTAAAATTACGCTTGTTATTCGATTTTTTTGATTTGCAAACATAACAAATGTTGTCGAAAACAAATTATAGCTCTATCTCTTATAGTCTCTGAGATCCAGTGTTTCATACAGACAGACACACAGACGAACATGGCTAGATCGTCTCGGACGTTGACGCTGATCAAAAATATATTTTCGGGGTATAGGGTCGGAGATGCCTCCTTCTACCTGTTACATAAATTAACAAAACGTTATGTTTGTTTTATTAAAAAAAAGCGATTGCTTTATTTGGTTGCCAAAATGGAACTAACTTATGACAATTCTAATTCTTATAATGAAAACTCGCTGCCGCTACCGCTGCTGCCGTCGCTGCTGACGATCCCGCGTTGGCGCTGGTTGCGCAAGTGTCCCACGATGGATATTGTGCTGACACAGGGCATGTGGCACTCGCTGCTGCTTGCGATCCCGCGTTGCGCAAGTGTCCCACGATCGATGTGCTGACCCAGGGCATGTGGCGGATGTTCTGCAGACTTTGCAGAGCTTGCAGAATTGGCTGAGTGCATTTCAGGTGTCGATGCACTTAGCCACCTTCTGGTGTGTCAACATTGTTGTTAACTCATTCCATTCGCGGCCCTTCTACCCTATGGGTAGCGGGTATAAAAACGCATATATACTGGGGGTCTTGGTTGCTTTGGCTGACAATCTGGTATAATGCGCAGTGTATGGTATTTTTTGAATGTGGGTCTACATCGATATACCGAATATACCATTTGGTATATTTTTAGTATTTTGTAATATTTTCGGTATTGTATTTTGAAAATAGTACCGCAATATTTTGCTTTTATTCAAAATGGGTAGCGGGTATCTCACAGTCGAGCACACTCCACTGAAACTTTCTTACTTATTTTTTTTTGCTGCTGCACATTGCACATTTGATTCGGGGTGTTGTATTTCACTATAGGCATTTTGTTCTTAGGTTTCGTTTTTCACTGTAAAGCCACTTAAAACTTTTTTTTTTATCATTTTTGCACTTAACAATAACTAACATAGTAAGGCTTATTAATATTCTCATGATCATCGCGAACGTCTACCTGGTTCGAAGAATCTGATATTAAGAAGTCGTTTCTTGTAAAATTCGATTGGACATTATTATCTCGCTGTTTTTTCAGAAGTGAAACTAAGTTTCTAACAGAGTCGACATACATATAACCCTGAGCTTTTGCAGTCTGAATTGTAGCGTGATCGCTTTCTGAATTGTAGCGTGATCGCTACCATTTGTGGCATTGTCTGCTAAATGCAAGTTAGCAGAAACACAGGATATTCTGCAGTCAACATTCTTTAGCAACACGAGTGCCCTACATGGGCACCACTTTTAACTTCGGCAACTTGGGCAACTCTTCGGACTTTAGTTTTTTTTCCTTGATCATCTTCGACTGCGGTTTCCCACGGCTCATCGTCCTTTCTTGTTGGACTTGCTGCCTTTGGAACGTTTGCTTTCGCTGGGACTGCGTTTTGCGGACATTTAATGCGAGTCTTCCGATTCCCCTTCGGATTGATTGTTGTTCGCGAGTTTCTACCACGCTGAGGGGTTCATTCTCAACATTGTCCTATTATCTGCCGTGGGTTTCTCCTTATCCTTGTTCTCATTGGAATTGGACTTTTCCGCTGGGGTCTTATCTTTTTTGCTCCAATGTTTAGTCTTTTTCATCCGGTTTTTCAGGTTTATTGGACATCCTCGTCTTTCTTCTTTTCGGATTTGTTTTCTTTTTTCATCTCACTACCCGAACTATGTTTTGCGTCAGAATTGTCCGTTTTATCCGAATCGGCTGTTGTGTTCACTTTATCGACTTTAACCACTTTCTTCGACTTGTCCGCTTTATCTACTGTTTTATCGTTTTTATGCGCTTTTCCCGCGTTATCCGATTTTTCTTTATCCGGTTTTTCAAAATGAACTGTTTTTGACACCTTATGGCAGCGTTTAAAAAGCTTCGCTGCTCACGCGTATTTAGCAAAAAAGAAAGTTACAGTCGAGTGTGCTCGACTGTGAGATACCCACTACCCATTTGAATAAAAGCAAAATATTGCGGTATTTTTTCAAAATATACAAAATATATGCAAATATACTAAAAATATACCGAACGGTGTATTTGTTATATCTATATAGTACCACATTCAAAATATACCGGCATAATATACCAGATTATCGGCCAAAGCAACTAAAACCCCTAGTAAGTAGGCGTTTTTGCCCATACAAAAGTATTTCCTTAATAACTTCCACAATTTTTATCTGATCGCATCCAAAATTTCAGGACATGTTGTGCAGGTCAGCGAAAGTAGAAATTATGTAGAAAAGCACTAAAAGAGGGCAGGGTGACAGGGCATGAGGATAAACTAGATCAGTATGACTGCGCGTGTGACAAGGACATACGCACAGTATACTAACACTGTCAGCTCATCATCTGGCATCGACATCCCCCCCTTGCAATGAGTTGCAAACGGATTTATTGTCCACATGGACCGGACAGAATCCAACTCAATGTGGAGTTCTGGGCCATTGGCAAATCGTTGGTGCTCGGCAGGATGCCAGGTTGAATAATGTGAGGATACACATCAGTGCCGAGCACCAGGGACACCATCGATGGCTGGAACCAGCGTTCTTCGGCAAGCGTAATGTTGCGGAACTGCTCCAAATTTTCACCATCGACAGGTCGGAGGGGGGACGGCGAACGGGAACGTGGCCGTGCTGGTTGCGGAACAGCAACTGGAATTGTTGCGTGAAGATGGTCCCGAATTGCAACATTTAGAAGGTGGTCAGGTACTTCTTCCACCAAATGATCTTCTGGTACTTGGGTCCTATGGCAGCAATCATGTAATGGAAGTACATCACATTGAGTACGAGCGGGTTGAGCAGGGCAAAGAAGGTACTGTGGCCGCCTGGTGCAGACTTGAGGCCCATCCACACGGAGACGGGCATGCATTACCTTCTTTACATTGTCACTGACACATGGAACCGGACAGTATAGGATAGCACAGGACGACGAATAGAGAAACGAAGTAGGAGGTTATTCGTCTTTGTGTCGGTGCCTATCTGGTTTGAATGAATGATGAGGCAGATAAAAATTAGCAGTGGTGACGGGCTTCCGGAATGTCACCCGATATCTGCCACATCTGCTGCGTGAAGTTGTGTTTTCGCAGCTAACCAGCTTCGACGGAATATCCTCCGCCTCCCAAAATTTGGAACTTAATCTGTCGAGTTGATAGTCTGCTTGGATGGCGACTCTCGTCGAAAACGCAGAGACAGTTGTCGACACATTCAGGGAGACGAGGCCGGTGAGGATCCAACCAAACACGGCCCAAGGAGTGAGCCACAAATGTTTGGCCGGGAGCCGCTCAGAATGACTGACGGAGGGATATCCGCGCCAATTAAGATGTCAATCTGAGCACTTTTGTATGAGTATGGATCTGCCAGTTCAATCGCTGGTAGATTCTTTAGAAAGCCTTTCGGCACACGGAATAATGGCAGATTGTCTGCCAGTTGTGGAATAACGAACGCTGAGGTCTCGATATGGAGCCTCGGCATCGTTGGAGAACCAATGCTGAAGTTGCATAACTTCTGCGATTAGTGCTTGTGCGGTGTATGTAGTACCTAGATGGCACACATTGACAACCGCCGTGCCGAGAAGGATGTTCTGAGCGTTAATAACAAAGTAATTTTGCACATTAGCTGGCGATTGATTCGGAGTGGACTGTATGTTGGGAAGTGTGGCTAAAGTGGAAGAGGAAGAGGCACCATTGTGGGCACTATCGCCCCGATGGAGAAGAGTGTGGTGCCGCTCCTTGCATGTGAAGCAATTGTGCGCACTCGTAAACTCTCGGAGTTGGTGACTCAAACAGAGGCTCTTCTGTTTGATGTAGATCATCCGATCATTGACCGACATTTCAAGAAAGCTTGGACAGACCCGGTCAGAGTTAACTCTTTCAAGGCCCGAGTCACTCAGAGAGGCAAATCATGTGACTTGTGCTCAAAAGAGTTAACTCGCTTTGAACTCTGCTGTGGTCCAGCGGTAGAGTTCTGCGAGTTGAAAGTTTGCTTCACGTCCTCAACAGCCTCGAGTGTACGATAACGCTTGTTGAGGAATGTGCTCATGTCCGGCCATGCGGGAATCTTGGACTTGTCCACCAATGATTGCTCCCATAGTGAGAGTGTAAGTTTGGGGAGCTTGGATGAGCAAAGAAAGACCAAGATGCAGTCGGAGAAAGGACTAGAAACTGAAATGTCTGAGTGGTCAAGAGCGGTCAAGCACCGCTGAATTGTGCCAAGCAGCTTCTTAATCGCTGCCCCAGACTCTTTCGAAACCGTGGACAGGTTGAAGAGAATTTTTAACTGGCTCGTTATTAACGAGCGCTTGTTTTCGAATCGCTCGCAGAGAGCACTCCAAGCCGACGCGAAACCATCGTTCGTCAGCGGAAATTTGGCTACGATTTCATTGGCCTCATCTGCGGTCTTTGAATTCAAATGGAAAAATTTCTCAACCGGAGTCAACCTCGGACTGTTGACGTAGATGGCCGTGAAAAGATCACGGAAGGTCAGCCACCGCAAGTAATCCCCTCGGAATACTTCGGTGTCGACTGGAGGGAGCCGGCAGCCACTGGAGTACACAGGAGGAGCGGATGATTCACTCCTGGTGGACCCGGAAACTTGGGTAATTTGCCCCTTTACACGGGCGAGACACCGCTCATACACTGCATAGCAGTGGTCATATTTCGCCCCCATGGCCTGTATGCCTTCGTTGTCGCCGTCTCGATGCAGTGCATCAGCGCACGTGGCATAAGCGGCCTCGACATTGTCCCAGAGGGCTTGCAGCCGATCACGACGGATCTCGTACGTGTGTACACTGTCGTCTTCGGCTGCAGGCTCTCTGACCCGACTCTCAAAGTGCACCAGTCTGTCAGAGACGGCGACGAAGTTGCTGAGAGCCATCGCACGACGTTGCTAAGTTTAGCCTGGACGGATCGTGTAGTTGGAGGTTTAGGCAACGACGGAGTCTTTGCCGACGAAGAAGCAGACGGCGACGGACGATCAACTTTGACTCCGAGTTGAGCGGCAGGAGTGGCGGATTTGGACCCCGAAGGAGCGGGCGAAGCGGCGAGCTGTGGTCGGAAGCTTTAATGAAAGTTTAGAGTCTTTTTTACTCTTTTGGCTTTTGGACATACTATGCTTCGGCAGTCTCTTTAGAGTCCTTTTCTCGACAAAAACTCAAGATAAGCCGAAAGCAAGCAAAAATTGGAGAGGAACTTCGGCTGTCACAGGATAGTGAATAAGACCGACACAAAAAACAGACGGAGATATCGCTGTTGGAAAATACAAAATGTTGAATAAAACACAAACAGCAGCGTGAATCTTTATTAAACTCGTCGATTCACAAGTTTCTGCTGTTCATATACATATATGGAAAAAGTTTGGATATGATATATATATAATGTATATGGAATATATGGACTATATACGGAGTGTATATGTGTGTAAGTGTCGTGTATGAAAGGATAAGTGTATGTATGTGTGTTGTATGTGTATGTATATGTTTCGTATGTATATGTATATATATATATATGTAAGATGGAAAGGGCGATGAGTCGGTGTGAATGGACATCGATATATCGGTATGAGCAGATATCGATTGGTCGACGTGAAGAAGTATCGAGTAGCCGGCGTGAGCAGAAATCGGAGTCGACAGAAGGAACAAGCAGTACGAGTAGAGCAGCAGCACAAGGAGAGCAGTAGTCGAGAACAGCAGTAAAGCAGAACAGCCGTGCGTGTCGTAGTATTCAGCAGTATTAAAATTATCAATAATCAATTATCTTAAACTTATATTATCTTAAACTTACGTTATAACTTACTATATTATAATAAAACTAAGGCAACTAGCCTTATATTTGGGGGCTCGTCCAAAAAAACAACAGAAGTAAAACGCTCGTCCAAAAAAACAACAGAAGTAAAACGCTCGTCCAAAAACAACAGAAGTAAAACGCTCGTCCAAAAAAATAGCAGAATTAAAAGGCTCGTCCAACAACAACAACAGAATCGTCCAAAGCAGCAGCAGCAGAATTAGAAGGCTCGTCAAAAAAAACAACATACATACGTAAATTGCAAGCGGTTGTGAAATTCTTGAAAAAAAGCACCGTTACAGCTGTATGTGTGTATATGAGTGGAACAAATTCGAAAAAAACAGAGCAAAAGCAAAGCAAAAGCCGCCAGTAGTGCAAGCGAGACAACAATACTCGTTGCGATCGCGCCAGAGGATAGCAGAAGAAAAAGAAGCTGGAAAAAGCGTAAAGATGATGGAGAATAAAGCTGAGAAGAAAGAGAGCAAAACCACACATGCAGAAATGAATATAATGACCGAAAATAATGAAATGCTGCAGCAGCTAGTACAGCTGTTAACCTTGAAAATCCGAGCTGACGAAACACAAAAAGATGAAGGAAAGCTGGTAGTGGAAAATTTTGCAAAAATTATACCCGAGTTTGATGGAAATAGTATGCAAGTGGTGGCATGGTTTCAAAACTTTGAGTTGAACGCAGACGCATACGGACTCAGTGATAAGCAGAAATATGTCCAAGCGCGCGCCAAGATGACTCGTACAGCGGCACTATTTCTGGAGTCAACTGCAGTGTTCGAATATAATACATTGCGAACAAAGTTGATTGAAGAATTTGCTATGGGAAATGTGTCAAGCGCCGAAATTAATAGAAAATTAGCTGAGCGTGTGAAACGCAAAGACGAAAATTTTCACGATTACCTGCTGCAAATGAAATGTATTGCTGCGCGTGGAGTTATAGACATACAGTCAGTGATAAAGTACGTTGTAGATGGCTTGAATCTCAAAAGCGACTTTAAATTCACTTTGTACGGATGTTCATCATTTAAAGAATTGAGAGAAAAGTATGAGGTCTATGAAAGTAACCAAACGAATGAGAAAGAAGAGAAGCGACAAAATCAGCCAAGCAAAACAAATACAGTGCACAGCCTAAAACTGAGAAGAAGCAGCATTGTTTTAATTGTGGCGCAAACGAGCACCTTCGAAAAGATTGCCAGAGTGAGGTTAAGTGTTTTCGGTGCAACGAAAACGGGCACATGTCAAGAAACTGCAAGGCTGCACCTAACATGAATGTTGTCTACGAGGAGTCGGCCACGAAAGCCACCGCACAGAAGGCACAGCGTGAGCTGGAGTCGCAGCTGGCCGAGATTCAAGAGGATCTCGAGGCAGAGAAGGTGGCGCGCAGCAAGGCCGAGAAACTGCGACGCGAACTGGCCAAGGAACTCGAAGAGGGCAAGGAGCGACTCAACAAGGATATTGAGGCGCTGGAGCGACAGGTCAAGGAGCTGATGGCGCAAAACGATCGCCTGGACAAGAGCAAAAAGAAGATCCAATCAGAGCTGGAGGATGCGATCATTGAGATGGAAGCACAGCGCACCAAGGTGCTCGAACTAGAAAAGAAGCAGAAGAACTTCGACAAGATTCTCGCCGAGGAGAAAGCCATATCAGAGCAGATCGCCCAGGAGCGCGACACCGCCGAGCGTGAGGCACGCGAAAAGGAAACTGTAGAATCAAATCAGTTAATGGAAACAATGATTGGCAATTTCAATGCGATGAAGAAAACAGCTGAGTACCCAATTCAACTCAAGATCGTGCCGGATGCCAACATTATGCTTTTTCGGCAGGCACCCAGTCGAATTGCTGTTAGCGAGGCTGAAGCAGTAAAACATCAAATCAATGAGTGGCTGGATACAGGCGTAATTCGGCAGTCCACATCTAATTTTGCTAGCCGCCTAGTTGTTGTCAAAAAGATGGATGTAACGACCAAGCAGTATAAACACATTTTTGCAATTGTGGATGGCTTCACAAAATTTGTCTGGTTGTATCCAACTAAAACCACGAGCAGTGAGGAAGTTCTGCAGAAGCTGAGGAATTGGTCCGACGTTTTCGGAAATCCTTGCCGAATCATTAGCGATCGTGGATCGGCATTTACTTCAGCTGCATTTGAGTCGTATGTTAAGGAGAATGGAATCGAACACATTTGGAGCACCACCGGAGTCCCAAGAGGAAACGGCCAAGTCGAACGCGTTAATCGCTCAATTTTATCCATAATCTCAAAGCTGTCTGCAGATAAGCCCGACAAATGGTTTAAGTTTGTACCAAAGGTGCAGCGAGTCATCAATGGTACCACGCACAAGTCAACGAAACGCTCACCATTCGAACTTATGTTTGGCGTTAAGATGAGAAATGATGCCGATTGCAGAATTCTACAGATGCTAGATGACGAAATGTACAACAGTTTCGACGAGGAGCGACAGAAGACTCGGCAAGAAGCGAAAGATGAAATACAGCATGCGCAGGATAACTACAAAAAAGCGTTTGATAAAACAGGAAGAATGAACATGGCTATAAGCTGGGAGATCTCGTTGCCATTCGCCGTACGCAGTTTGTGGCTGGTAGGAAACTAGCTAGCGAATATCTGGGGCCATATGAAGTCACGAAAATGAAGCGTAGCGGGCGATATGAGGTGCGTAAAGTTGGTAACACAGAAGGGCCTATTAATACCGCTACAAGCGTCGACAACATGAAGCTATGGCGTTATGCTGAGGTCAACGAAGAAGCCTGGTCATCAGAGGCTGATGACTGAATCAGGGTGGCCGAATGTAAGATGGAAAGGGCGATGAGTCGGTGTGAATGGACATCGATATATCGGTATGAGCAGATATCGATTGGTCGACGTGAAGAAGTATCGAGTAGCCGGCGTGAGCAGAAATCGGAGTCGACAGAAGGAACAAGCAGTACGAGTAGAGCAGCAGCACAAGGAGAGCAGTAGTCGAGAACAGCAGTAAAGCAGAACAGCCGTGCGTGTCGTAGTATTCAGCAGTATTAAAATTATCAATAATCAATTATCTTAAACTTATATTATCTTAAACTTACGTTATAACTTACTATATTATAATAAAACTAAGGCAACTAGCCTTATATATATATATATATATATATATATGTATATATATATATATATATATATATAATTATATGTTCGCGGTGCACGAACAGTAAAAAAAATAAAACACAAGGATTTATTTTTGTTTACTTAATAGACTACTTTATTTTTATTTGCAAGCTCGCGGGCTACGCGTCTTGAGTGAGGAAAGTGTCTTTAAAAACTAAACTCACAATATGCTGAGCTCTAACATGAAAGTTCTTATTACGACTTAGGGCTAACATACGTGTGATGTTTTGTGTTTGTGTTAGTGCAGTAATGCTGAGTCCTCAAGTTGCAAATGGAAAATTTTTAGTGGACTTTGGATTTTTGGAAGTGGCACGATCGCCAATGTAATAGGATCTTTTTGTTTGTGACAGTCGGTGCCGTCGCGACAAGTGTTTATGTTTATGATATGATTTGTGGGAAAGAATTTGGAAGATAGGGAATAATTATGAGTGTTTGTCACGTACGAGAAATTATTCTGGAGATGGATATATTACTCCCCCAACCTATAGAGATTAGCTTGTCCTCAAGCGTTTAGTTCAGGGTACATAAGTGGGACTGGAATTTCAATATTATCGGTTTCAGCATTAGCACTTATGTCTGTGTCATGTGTTCTTACAAATTTTTGTGTTATTATGTTGAATAGTGTTTTAATTTTCTTATTCACTAAGTTGTATATAACAATGAGGATTAATATTAGTACAATTATAATTATTGGATATTTATAATTATTGTTCTCTCTATTGTTATACAAAATCATTTCTTTTATTTCAATGTGTGATAGTGGTTCTATTTTAGTTACATTGTACTCTGTGAACATAATGGTTGTAAATTGCTGTGCTCTATTTGAAATTTTAACATTTTTTAATTCAATAGTACAATTAAATATTTTTATTATTTTATCTTTTTCGATGTACATATCTAAATCATTACAATTCTGATTTAGTTTGGTTCTGGTTAAGTTCAGGTTATTATGATATTCGGCTCTACTATTTGTATAAATTCTTGTTTACGATATTTATTAAAAGTGCAAACTGGGGTTTCATGTTTTATTATATTAGTTATGCATTGGTCATTTATAATCTTTTTAGAAATTGAATTTGAAACAAAGTTATTGTGTAGATAAAATTTTCCTTCAACATTTTCATTGATGATTTGTCCATTCTTATCTGGGTATGGGATTACTTGGAAAGTTTTAGTTTCAAGATTACTCAATGGAATGTCGGACATGATGAAAATTTCATTTGTAAGTGTACTGAACCAAGCAGAAGTTTTAATATTCATCAATTTTTCGTGATTAATGTGATCTATTTGATCGTGTTTAAGTAATTTTGGATTAAATATTCCTAAGCGAGTTAATTGTAGGCTTAGTTCGATATCTTCTATATATTCGGTAAAATGTTCAATGTTAAAAATTAATGAATTTAATTGTTTTTCTTCTTCCAAAATTTTGCTTTGATTATTTATAATATTAATACCTTGATTAAATGTATTTATAAAATCATTAAGATTATTTGCCTGAATTGAATTATGGGCAATTATGTTAATTTGGTTTTCAAATTGTTTCTTATCTTCTTCATCTAATGTGCCAAAAAGGAATTTAAGTGATGATCCTATGAAATCGAATAAACCTCGTTTAGTACGACTTGTTATTCTGATACCTGCCATTTGCTTTTCTAATTTATTCATTAAATATTTTATTTGGGGGTACTTGTTAAAGATATGGCTTTGAGTTAATAATAAATCAAAAGAGTTCTCTATTTGTGTTACGTATATAGTTAAGCAATGATGTTCGAAGGATATTGGTAAATTAATTGTTCCTGACTCAAATAGGATGAATCCTTGATCATTTTGAATGGGATTTACTTCGATTTGTTGAGCGTTTACGGTTGTGCAAATAATTGACAATATAAGTAACATCAGCAATTTAGGATGTTTCATCATTTGGGCTGGAATTAACATATTTACTTTTGTTAATTACTTTCTTCTTTTTTAAACTTCGATCTATAATGTGTAACTTTTCTGCCTCTATTCGTTTCTTCG
This sequence comes from Drosophila sulfurigaster albostrigata, assembly GCF_023558435.1. NCBI lineage: Eukaryota > Metazoa > Arthropoda > Insecta > Diptera > Drosophilidae > Drosophila > Drosophila sulfurigaster. The sequence goes on from NC_084883.1 coordinate 224,532, forward strand.
TAATGTTTTTCATCGAGCTTTTTAATGTTACCTGTCTTTTTGAAAGGATTTGTGGTTTTTTGATTTAACCAATGGGGCTTGTCTAAATCGTGTATCTACTTCAAAATCACTTCTGTTTTTATTGAGGTTATTTATTTGATTTACTTTATTCTCTTGTGAGTTATATTCAGGGGTTCCTGCATAAATAAAAATATCTGCTGGAGTTCTATTAGTTGCCTTATGTTTTGTTTTATGATTATAAGTATATAATATTGTTTCGAACTTTGTAATTTTATTTTCAATATTATCGTCGCTTCCTATTATTCTTAACTTTTCATTTATAGTTTTATGAAACCTTTCTATATCTGATATTCTTGTTTTACTTGTTGTTATGTTAATTTTTATGCCTTCTTCTTGTAACCAAATTTGCAAAGCTGCACTGATGAATGCTGAGTCTTTGTCTGCTTTTATTTCTATGGGTTTTCCCATTTCATTAAAAACTTTTAGTAAAGCTCTTTTAGCTTCTAACCAATCTCTACTTTGAACTTCAACTAATGTTGTGAATTTGGAATAAACATCTATACAAGAAAGAAATTGTTTCTTATCTATCATATAAAAATCTATAACATATTTATCCCTAACATTAAGTACTTCGGGTGTTATCTCAAACGTGAGTTTTGTATCTCTATGTTCGGTTTTGGCTATGTTGCAAATTTCACATTCATTAATTAGATTTTGTATTAGCTTCTGGTAATAATATTTCTCCTTAAACCAATTTATTGTTTTTTCTATACCTGGATGTAACAACTTTTTATGTGTTTTTAAAATTAATTCTTTAAACTCTGCAAAGGTTTGTAAGTCAATTAATTTTAAGCTTGTTTTCATTACTTTAGTTATATTACTTGGGCTTATTATTTCTAAATAGGCTCTTTGAAAAATTGGAAAATCTATTTCGTCATGAAAATAGACAACACTATTTTTCGAGCAAAGATATTCCTTTATCATATCTTTGGCATATTGGTTAGTCATTTCCTTGTAAGAAATTTTAATGTTAAGTTTATGAAAATAGTGAGTTGTTTCAACTTTATTATCGTCACTTTTTATGAATTCTATTTGCCTGTTAAAGTAGTTTAAAGGTCTTTCGGTTATTGGTATGTGATATTGACTGTCCTCTTGAGCACTATGTATAGTTGCTCCTGTGCTAATTGCATCTTCTCCTAAGAAGTTCTCTTCTATTTTTATACGTGAAAGTGCGTCTGCTACGTTATTTTCCTTTCCTGGTAAATACTTGATTTGATAATCGTATTCGTTTAATCGGATTTTCCATCTTTGTAATTTCATGTTTGGTTCTTTAATGTTACTGAGCCAAACTAGTGGCTTGTGATCACTTAAGATCTGGAATTTTCTACCGAATAAGTAAGAACGGAAATATTTGGTTGCCCACACGATAGCTAATAGTTCTTTCTCTATAGCTGAATAGTTTGATTCGTGTTCGTTTAAAGTTCGACTTGCATAGCAAATGGGTTTGTGTTCCTGTGATAGAACGGCGCCTATAGCGAAGTTGCTAGCATCTGTAGTCAATGAGAATGGTTTCTCGAAATTTGGATAAACTAGTATCGGATCGGACGTTATTAAAACTTTGAATTTTTCAAATGCTGACACATAAGTGGGATCTTTTATGTTTATGGTGGCGTTTTTCTTCAACTTTGTTGTCATGGGTTTTGCAATATTTGCGAAATTGGGTATAAATTTGCGATAAAATCCGCATAAACCTAGGAATGATTTGATTTCTTTTGGTGTCTTTGGTATTGGGAATTCAACAATTGCCTTAATTTTGTTTGGATTTGGTTTTATACCTTGCGTGGTGATTACATGCCCGAGGAAATCAGTTTCCTTTTTCATGAATTCGCATTTGTCTAATTGTAATTTCAAATTTGCTTGCCGAAGTTTTGAGACTTTCGAAATGGATGATATGTGCTATTCCAATGAAGTGGAGTAGATAATAATATCATCTAAGTAAACTAGACAATCCTTGAAGATCAGATCTTCAAGTAGGTTATTCATACAGCGCTGGAAAGTCGCTGGAGCATTTTTAAGCCCAAAGGGCATACGAGTAAATTCGTAGTGACCATGCTTGGTTGAAAAGGCAGTTTTTGCAATTGAATCGGGATCCATTTGGATTTGATGGAAACCCTTTGCAAGATCGATCGTAGTGAAGTATTGGCATTTGCCTAACTTGTCTAGGATCTCATCCATATTTGGTATGGGGAATTTGTCGTCAATGGTTATTTCATTGAGGTTTCGGTAGTCAGTGACTAACCGGAATTTTTGTTTTCCTGAAGCGTCCATTTTTTTTGGAACAATCCAGATGGGTGAACAATAAGGGGATTTTGATTTTTTAATTATGCCCTGCTCTATCATTTCGTTGATTTGTTTATTGACTTCTTGATCGTAAGCCTGTGGGTATTTATAGGGTCTTTTATATAATGGGTCTTCGTGTTTCGTTTGAATTGAATGCTTAATCGTACTGGTGAAAGTCAAATTTTCACCTTCCCGGTACTGAATATCGCGAAATTCATGTAAAACCTTTTTTAGTTTTTCTACCTCTTCTGTGTTAAGATGTTCAAGTCTGAACTCATTACACTCTTTTAATTCATCTTCGATTGCGAAGTTGAATGGCCTATCTTCGGTCAAGGGTGGAGTTGCACAATCTTCTGTGTAAGTTTCTTCAGAAGTTTCTTCTTCGTTTTGAAATGTAAATTTATATTCTCCTAATGTAACTGTGCCATTTTCGTAATCAATTTGGGATTTACTGGCTTTTAAGTATTCTCTTCCTAATAGCATATCATAATTTTCAGAGAAATTATGAATGTAAAATTTTGTTTTGTAGGGCAAAGTCTGCTGGGACCAAAAGTATACTTTCTGATAATTCGGTAGTGCCATTAATTGTTTGAACATTGATTGGATTTTTATGAATTGGAAAACTGAAAATATTTTGTTTTAAAAGGTTTATTGAAGAACCTGTATCAATGATACATTTTAGGTTTACTTCATTCATTTTGATTCTTATATATGGTGTGTTTGCTCTGCATTTAGTTCCGAGGCACTTTGATGAAAATTTTCACCTTGCTCCATTTTGAACTGGCCACTTTGGCTTTCCCTTTGTCTTTTTACCGGTGGGTTAGGCCCACGGCTTGTTGAGGTGTCCCTCGAATAGTTATAAGGGTTTTGGGTTTGAGCTTCTTTTAGTTTTTTATTGAATTCTTGGTGAAGATTTTGATTATGCTGATTTGAATTTGAGTAATTGATTTGTGGTTTTCAATTGGACGAATCATCTGAATGAGAATTGTTTGAATAGTTTGCGTAAGATTTATTTTGATTCCTACGACTATTGTTTTCACTTTTATGGTTATTCTGAGTCTCATAAGACTCATAAATACCTTCTGTTTGAGCAACGGCTTTTAGCTTGCTTATTGAAGTTATATCATGCCTTGCTAAGGTCATGTATATCCTGTCTGGTAATTTTCTGGTTATTACATTTTTTGTAGTAATTTTTAGTGCATTTCTGTATATTATTGCTGTGCTACCGTCAGTGTCTAGTGCTAACTTATTGCTAACAATATAGAATTTTCTCTCGAGCTCTTCGACGAACTTACGTAGACTTCCATTCCAGTTTGTGTTGTATAGTCTTCTTAGTAACTCTTCATAAGGTGTCTGTGTCCTGAATTCCTCGATTAGGGACGATCTCAGCGACATCCAATTGTTGGATTGCGTAATCTGGAATGTACGCAAGGCTTCTCCATCCAGTTGTCGTTCAATAGCACCGAAGATTACGCTGCTTTGGCGTACATCAGTTGTTGGGTATAGAGACAGAATAAAATCTATTCTCTTTATAAATGCCGCCAAATTTTCTGCTCCGTTATCAAACGCTGGCACGTGTTTGATTTGATTTATACACTGGTTTAAGTGTGCTTCTGTTAGTTCAGTTGCCATTTTTGATTTGTTATTAATTTGCACACGTGGTTCGGGTTTTTTGAGTTTTTTATTATGACGGATTTTTTACAAGGTTTTTTGTATTACCGTTTTAATAACGCACTCACGCACGTAGATGTTTTTCGCGGATACGTTTTGTATAGTTCACAAATAGGACGCGTTCACCCAGGACAATGTTAAAGTCCTTCTAGCGGTTCACGACTGCTTTGTTGATTCAGTAACTAGCACGACGTATCCTACCGGCTGCGCCAATTAGATGTTCGCGGTGCACGAACAGTAAAAAAAAAATAAAACACAAGGATTTATTTTTGTTTACTTAATAGACTACTTTATTTTTATTTATAAGCTCGCGGGATACGCGTCTTAAGTGAGGAAAGTGTCTTTAAAAACTAAACTCACAATATGTTGAGCTCTAACATGAAAGTTCTTATTACGACTTAGGGCTAACATACGTGTGATGTTTTGTGTTTGTGTTAGTGCAGTAATGCTGAGTCCTCAAGTTGCAAATGGAAAATTTTAATGGACTTTGGATTTTTGGAAGTGGCACGATCGCCAATGTAATAGGATCTTTTTTGTTTGTGACAGTTGGTGCCATCGCGACAAATGTTTATGTTTATGATATGATTTGTGGGAAAGAATTTGGAAGATAGGGGAATAATTATGAGTGTTTGTCATGTACGAGAAATTATTCTGGTGGTGGATGAGTGTTTGTCATGTACGAGAAATTATTCTGGTGGTGGATATATTACTATATAATAGTAATACGCGCGTTTGGTTTTAAGAGCGTGCAAACTTTGTCGTTATTTAGAATAAAACAACACGAAGAGGTTGCATACACCGGAGTGTGTTAAAACAAGTGAGAAAACTACAGTCGAGTGTGCTCGACTGTGAGATACCCGCATTTTGAATAAAAGCAAAATATTGCTGTAACAATCTCAAAAAGTTAAAAAAAACGTGTATTCTCGATTGTGATTTGAACTCGAGCACCACCGACCGGGATTCGAACTCGTCCACCACAATTACTATAGTAATTATTGTATATGCCATTAAAAAAGTTTGTACCCCGAGCGCGGGCTCAACCCGAGTACCCCGAGTACCACAACATGTTCGGCTTGCACTCTACTACTAGAGCCATCGCAGGGCTTGTGAACCCTTTATGCAAACAGATACTAATATAAACGAGCATGTAAATACAATACGTACATAGCAGGTGTTTTTGCCCATACGAAAGTATTTCTTTAATAACATCGAGCGGGCTTGAACCCGACTACCGCAACATGTTGGGCTTGCACTCTACCACAAGAGCTATCGCAGTGCCTCTATGCACACAGATCCGTAGCTGTACCGGTAGCGTATCTTCGTCTCAGAAGTCGCACAGTATGGATGCGTTTTTGGTAAAAGCCAGCAGCATCCTAGGAGGTAGCCCTGAAACGTCCCGAAAATCGTTGTGGCACGGCGAATTAAGATATTTCAGCCGGAGTCGGGATAACGCTAGGCATCTACAGAGAAGATGCTCAAGTGTTTCCTTAACCCCGGGTTCGTTGCATTTCCTGCACTGATCACTGTTCGTGATGCCCAGCATTACAGCATGGACAGCTGACAGACAGTGACCAGTTAAAATGCCCAGCATTAGCCTGCAGTCTTTCCTTGAAAGCTGCATGACGAATTTGGTTAAGTTTTTGTTTGTAGAGGCACACATCAGCCTTGCAGTTTTGCACGCACCTCAATTTCACTGCCTAGAGTTCTCAGGGATATCGGAACATTGCACATGTTACCGACATCGAGCCCCACTCCCTCTTTGGCGAGAGTGTCTGTGATCTCGTTGCCATCGATGCCCTGGTGGCTTGGGATCCAATAGATACGCACGACCGCAGATGCGTTCAGCGACTCTATTGATCTTCTGCTGTCCAGGACAACTTTGGACTTTGGCAGTCCGGTTCCAAGAATATTGTGTTAATATGGTCAGTACTGGTAAGGGGGATAGTATAGTCCAAGTCTCTACTAGTCTCCCTACCAATGGCGCTGTGACCATAGCCTAGCAGACCCGGATTGCCAGTTGCGGCAATCCTAAGGAAGATTTTGCGACTATGGATTGCGCGTAAAGGTTCAACGGTACGACACCAGCTATTACCTCGAGGGCTTTAGTTGGCGTCGACCTGATAGCGCCTGTGATACACAGTAGCGCTTGACGCTGTGTCCTTTCCATGATGGATAGGTACGTCCTTTTTTCAGTGGCCTGCCACCACACTAGAACACCATAGGCGAGGATAGTATACAACTGAGATGTATATCCACCGCATTAGATTAGGAGAGAGGCCCCAAGTGCAACTAAACATCTTTTTGGCCATGCACAAGGCTCCGGTGGCCTTCTTCACCCTTTCTAACACATTGAGCTTCCATGACAGTTTGCTGTCTAGGACCACACCTAGGTATTTTACTGCTAGGCTCGGCTTTAGCATAGTGCAGCCTATTTTTGGGGGGACCACGCAGGTACCTTATACCTCTTCGTGAAGAGGATAAGGTCCGTTTTGTCCGCGTTAATGCTGAGCCCGGTTGATTCGGCCCATGTTTTAACTTCCCGTAAAGTAAGTTCCATTACGCACTTCCTTTGTAATGGCTGCATCGCCCCACGTAGCCACCACCCGCCTGTCACAAAGAAGGCAGTTGACCCACCTGTGGATCGCTGGAGCCGTGTTAACTGAGGTAATAATAGGTCATATTAGCGTCCGTAGTGACGTTATTGAAGGCGCCTGAAATATCAAGAAATGCTCCCAAAGCATATTCTTTGAAATGGTCTGCTTTTTCGATGGAGGCCACTAGAGCATGGAGAGCTGTCTTAATTAGGTTTGTTGATAATATATCAAAATATCAATATATCGATATTTTTTTTCTAAAAATGATATATTTATATCGTCATATTTTTTTTGCCCAAATATCGAAATCACGATATTTTTTTGATATTTTTTTCCTTGGTCACTCTAAATTCAAAGCGTCGATTGAAACTTTCAATTTAAACTTAAATTAATAATTGAAATTCGACAGAAGAATAAAGATATAAATGAATGTTAAATCAAATTACACAAATATAACAGGCGGCACCGCGAAGTGCATTCATTGTGAGAAAACAATTAAAACCAGCGGTAATTCATCGAATTTGTCGTCCCACTTGCGCAATAAGCGATGCTAGGAGCCGAATGACGGACATACACATAAAACAAAGAGTGTTTTTAAAATCTTTAAATTCTGCCAATTGGGCTTGATGTTAAATTTAGATACATATAAGACATAAGACATGTTGATTAAAAATATAATTAAAACATGTAAGTTTATAAAACTTGTTTTCTTTTTATTATCCAGGAAAAAACATTTTTATTAAAAAAAATCAAAAATATCAAATATATCGATATTTTTCGGTGATATTTAGAAATATTATTATCATATTATTTGATAAAAAAAATATCATCGATACGATATTTTTTAAAATTTTCGACAACCCTAGTCTTAATGGACTTGCCCTTGGCATACGCATGCTGATTTGGGGACAACAGATGCATTGAGTTGCTTTTGATGTGCAAATTAAGTAGCTTTTCCAACGTTTTAAGCAGGAAAGAGGTTAGGCTGATAGACCGGAAGTCATTTGGAACCACATGACTGCATTTACCCGCCTTGGGCAAGAAAATGATTTTCGAGGTCCTCCAAAGAGTGGGGATATGACCCCATGCGAGGCACGCCGAATAGATACCCGATAGCCACGGAACAATTGTGGGCTTGATGGCTTACAGCATTGCTGGCGAAAGTTCATCGAGACCGGGCAACCTGACCTTCGTGTTACGGGGATTTCTGAACGGCTGAGTACCCTGGTAAAAGGAATGGTGAATTTAATGTACTTGTGATCCGAGAAGGAGGGTCTATCCAGGACCCTCCACTCTTCTAAATTGGTACACTCAGTCGCAAGCGTTAAGTCCAGCACATTACTAGAGGTGGGACCTACATAGGTAGATACCTCACTTCTATTGGCTAGTCTAAGCTTATAGTTAAGGATAAAATCAAGAACTGACTCACCCCTGTCGTTAATGTCGGGACTTCCCCAGACGCAATAGTGGGCGTTGGCGTCCGTTCCGATTATAATGTGTTTATTGGAGGAGCAGACCATGTCCACCAGCCTCCGCAGCTCGTCAGGTGGAGCCGGCTTGTTGTGGGCCATATAGCAGGATGCCAGCAGCAAACATCCTTCATGACTCTCCAGCACCACCACGGTTAGATCGTCATTGCTGTAATTAGGTAGTAGATGAGCTTTTAGCCCCTTTTTTTACAAGGATGGCAGTTCTTGATCTACTTACCAATGTCGGGACGTACAAATCATAGTTAGGCGACTTCAACCCAGCCACCGTGTTGCCCGACGCTATCCACGGTTCTTGGATCAAAGCCGCGTAGGAGGACACTTCCTCCAGGGTAAGGAGTAGCTCCGCCGAAGCCGTTTTGGATTTATGGAGGTTGAGTTGCAGCACACTCATTAGAGGTTAGCATACTCGCGGGGGGCCCGTCTGCATGGACAGTTCCTCCCCCACCTCTTCCGTCTTGTCAGTCAAGCTGAGGTGCTGGAGGTGCAGATCCTCGGCCTCCTTGTTGATCTGAACGATCACGTGCTGCCCACCACTGGGTAAAGGTTCATCAACCTTCTGCACGGACCAATCACTCGTCGGAATGGCCGGGTTCTGCTTTTTAAGCAGCTGAAGCGCCCGCTCGCCCTGCACAACTATAGGGAAAAGGACTTTCGCCTTCGGCATGGACGGAATATTATTCCTGTCCACCACGTCCAGCTTGGCCCCCTCCCACAGTCCGTCCAGTTTGGGTACGGTCGCTTACAGCCACTGCAACTTTGGGTCGTCCTTGCATGTCAGGATCTTGACACCATTCATCCAGCCAGTGCCTTCGAATGTAGGCATTGGACTGTCTGGGACATTCTCCATCCTAACAAGCAGTGCGTCGACCAGCTTACTATGGGTCAACCGCCGCCGCTCTGCAGACATTTTCCCGTTAGGGTCCCCTCTGTCTATGAGAGCAACGGTGAGATGCCGCCTGGCAGTTTCAGTAACCGTTGCTCTCTTTCTCGTTTTGTTCGAGTCCGTGTTGGTGGAGCTAGGTGTTCGCAGCCTCTTGCTCACTGGAGCCCCTTGCTTGGGACTCTCTGTGGACCGTTGGCGCTTGCTTGCCATGGACTCCACCTTATTGTTAGCAGGGCCGGTAGAACCGGGCCGGTAGAACCGGTTGGTTTTCCCGCATCCATGTGTTGGCCCAGGCAAGCCTCTCCTGATCCTTGACGAACAGGTTAGCTACGCCACTGAGTCTTGCGTGAATACGGGTCGCCGCCTTATTTTTGGCCTTCTCCTTCAGCCCTCCCGTGCCCCGCTGCACAACCTTGGAGGTGCTGGCGATAGGCTGAGATGACTGAAGAGGAAGAAGATCCCCCTCCACCGTAGAGATTGGCGCAGCGCTCTTTTGGTCTGAGTCGGTTAAGACAACAGCACCCGCGCGCACCAACCTCGAGTTTTTGTTGGTGGCAGTGTTGTTACAACTGATTTGGCCTGCTCCCACCGCATCAGAGGTGTGACCGCTGGCGACACGCAGAGAGGATCTCTCCCCCCGTGCCCGCCGGTGGTAGCAGTCACGCCTTCCACCGACGTTTGAGCTGACATCCCAGTTCGTGTTGAGTTTGTAATATGCTCCATTCTGAGACAGATGCCCGAAAGATAAGGAGCAGAGTCCTCAGCTAGGATCTGCAGTACCTGAAACATCGACGTATAGTAGAGATCTGCTACCCGTTGACAATGAGGTAATACAGATCCTACCCAGCCAGCACCCTCGGGGAGGGTTCAGTAGAGGATTTTGCCATTTAATTTCTTTAATAACATCCACAATTTGTACACTCCAAAATTCGCAGCTCTAGCTTTAAAATTACGTGTGTTATTCGATTTTTATACCCGCTACCCATAGGGTAGAAGGGTATTATAACTTTGTGCCGGCAGGAAATGTATGTAACAGGTAGAAGGAGGCATCTCCGACCCTATAAAGTATATATATTCTTGATCAGCGTCAACAGCCGAGACGATATAGCCATGTCCGTCTGTCCGTCTGTCCGTCTGTGTGTCTGTGTGTCTGTCCGTCCGTCCGTATGAACACCTAGATCTCAGAGACTATAAGAGATAGAGCTATAATTTTTTTTCGACAGCATTTGTTATGTTTGCACGCAGATCAAGTTTGTTTCAAATTTTTGCCACGCCCACTTCCGCCCCCGCAAATCAAAAAAATCGAATAACAAGTGTAATTTTAAAGCTAGAGCTACAAATTTTGGTATATACAATAATTACTGTAGTAGTTATGATTCCTGAAAATTTGGTTGCGATCAGATAAAAATTGTGGAAGTTATTAAAGAAATACTTTTGTATGGGCAAAAACGCCTACTTACTAGGGGTCTGAGTTGCTTTGGGTGACAATCTGGTACATTGTGTCGTCTATGGTATATTTTGAATGGTGTGCTGTATCGATATACCAAACATACCATTTGGTATATTTTTAGTATTTTTTTAGTATTTTCGGTATATTTTGAAAATGATACCGCAATATTTTGCCTTTATTAAAAATGGGTAGCGGGTATCTCACAGTCGAGCACACTCGACTGTAACTTTCTTACTTGTTTTGATTTGCGGGGGCAGAAGGAGGCGTGGCAAAAATTTGAAACAAACTTGATCTGCGTGCAAACATAACAAATGCTGCTATCGCTTATAGTCTCTGAGATCCAGTGTTTCATACGGACATACGGACAGACAGACAGGCATGGCTAGATCGTCTCGGCTATTGATGTTGATCAAGAATATATAAGCTTTATAGAGTCGGAGATGACTCCTTGTACCTGTTACATACATTTCTTGCCGACACAAAGTTATAATACCCTTCTACCCTATGTGGGTCTTGGTTGCTTTGTCTGACAATCCGATATAATGTGCAGTGTATGGTATTTTTTGAATGCTAAATCTAAATCGATATACCGAATATACCATTTGGTATATTTTTAGTATTTTGTAATATTTTCGGTATTGTATTTTGAAAATAGTACCGCAATATTTTGCTTTTATTCAAAATGGGTACCGGGTATCTCACAGTCGAGCAGACTCCACTGTAACTTTCTTACTTATTTTTTTTTTGCTGTTGCACATTGCACTTTTGATTTCGGGGTGTTGTATTTCACTATAGGCATTTTGTTCTTAGGTTTCGTTTTTTACTGTCAAGCCACTTAAAACTTTTTTTTTATCATTTTTGCACTTAACAATAACTTATATAGTAAGGCTTATTAATATTCTCATGATCATCGCGAACGTCTTCCTGGTTCGAAGAATCGGATATTAAGAAGTCGTTTCTTGTACAATTCGATAGGACTTTATTATCTCGCTGTCTTTTCAGAAGTGAAACTAAGTTTCTAACAGAGTCGACATACATATAACCCTGAGCTTGGGCAGTCTGAATTGTAGCGTGATCGCTACCATTTGTGACATTGTCTGCTAAAAGCAAGTTAGCAGAAACACAGGATATTCTGCAGTCAACATTCTTTAGCAACACGAGTGTCCTACATGGGCACCACTTTTAACTTCGGCAACTTGGGCAACTCTTCGGACTTTAGTTTTTCTTCCTTGATCATCTTCGACTGCGGTCCCCTTCGGATTGATTGTTGTTCGTGAGTTTTTACCACGCTGTGGGGTTCATTCTCATGTAGTGAAGATGCAATGCAATCACTTTAGATTAAGTTCTTTATTATTCCATGTGCTAAAGTGGCAATGCAATCACTTTAGATAAGTTCTTCATTAGTCAAACACATTGATTTAGTATTGTGATTTTTATTATTTGGAGCAACATGTATGTGTCGCTCCAATTGTTTGACAATATCTGTTTTTTACAAAATCATTAAGGCTATGCTTAGGCTAAGCCGCGTAGCTGCGCTTCCGGTAAAGCCAGCAGCGGAGTGGCTGCATTATGTATACATATATATTTGTTGTTATATATTTGCGGAAAGAATGTGTTATGAGCGCTCTCTGTTATGTACGTAAAAGCGCGACGGCCAGCGATGAAACGCGTGGTCAGCACTTTAAGTTCATAGCCCTTTATGTGATCATGTTACACATGCACTTGAATTGGGATGTTTACAATAACATTGCAACAAAGTGTCACAGTGAATTCTTACATATAATTTATGTATGTCTTGGTGCTGTATATAAGTACAGTAGGGATTCGATAGGTGCGCATAGTACACTCAACATTGTCCTATTATCTGCCGTGGGTTTCTCCTTATCCTTGTTCTCATTGGAATTAGACTTTTCCGCTGGGGTCTTATCTTTTTTGCTCCAATGTTTAGTCTTTTTCAACCGGGTTTTCAGGTTTATTGGACCTTTCGTCGACATCCTCGTCTTTCTTCTTTTCGGATTTGTTTTTTTTCATCTCACTACCCGAACTTCATATGTTTTGCATCAGAATTATCCGTTTTCTTCGACTTGTCCGCTTTATCTACTGTTTTATCGTTTTTATGCGCTTTTCCGGTTTTTCAAAATAACTGTTTTTGACACCTTATGACAGCGTTTAAAAAGCTTCGCTGCTCCCGCGTATTTAGCAAAAAAGAAAGTTACAGTCGAGTGTGCTCGACAGTGAGATACCCGCTACCCATTTGAATAAAAGCAAAATATTGCGGTATTTTTTTAAAATATACAAAATATATGCAAATATACTAAAAATATACCGAACGGTGTATTTGTTATATATAATATAGTACCACATTCAAAATATACCGGCATAATATACCAGATTGTCGGCCAAAGCAACTAAAACCCCTAGTAAGTAGGCGTTTTTGCCCATACAAAAGTATTTCCTTAATAACTTCCACAATTTTTATCTGATCGCAACCAAAATTTCAGGAATCATAACTAATATGGTTATTATTGTATACATCAAAATTCGCTGTAGCTTAAAAATTACGATTGTTATTCGATTTTATTGACTTGCGTGGGCGGAAGTGGGCGTGCAAAAATTTAAAACAAACTTGATCTGCGTGCAAACATAACAAATACTGGTGAAAAAAAGTTATAGCTCTATCTCTTATAGTCTCTGAGATCTAGATGTTCATACGAACAGAAGGACAGACACACAGACGGACATGGCTAGATCGTCTCGGCTGTTAACGATGATCAAGAATATATATACTTTATAGTGTCGGAGATGCCTCCTTCTACCTGTTACATACATTTCCTGTCGGCACAAAGTTATAATACCCTTCTACCCTATGGGTAGCGGGTATAAAACTTATGTCAATCAGACGTTCAGTGCTCAAAGTAGTAATAGTATATTAAATAGTAAATAAATTGTTGTTAAGGAATTAATCCTCGTCTTCAAATAAGATTAAATTTTCTATTGCATTATCTACCTGCGTATATTTATAGTATATTTTCTAATGTTGCGTGACATACACTAGTTTTAAAGGTGAAAACGCTCGCTCGTATATTTAAATTTTGTTTTGGATTAAATAATAATTCTTACTTGAGTATATAGCAAAACATAAACTTGAGCGGTATAGCAAAACATATTTTGCTTAGAGCGTAAATCTCTGGAAACACAATTGGGTTGTCGCTTGTGCAAACCTCAAAACGCGCTTCACTCTAATGGAAGACAATCAGAATTCGACATGTATATAGTAAAATTCGTGACTCCAGCTTTATGGGAGCGTAAGTGGGCGCGGCAAAAATTCTCTCCTTAAGACTGTTAAATACATTTCCTGCCGGCATGAAGTTATAATACCCTTCTACCCTATGGGTAGCGGGTATAAAAACGCCTATTTACTGGGGGTCTTGGTTGCTTTGGCTGACAATCTGGTATAATGTGCAGTGTATGGTATTTTTTGAATGCGGGTCTAAATCGATATACCGAATATACCATTTGGTATATTTTTAGTATTTTGTAATATTTTCGGTATTGTATTTTGAAAATAGTACCGCAATATTTTGCTTTTATTCAAAATGGGTAGCGGGTATCTCACAGTCGAGCACACTTCACTGTAACTTCTTACTTATTTTTATACCCGCTACCCATAGGGTAGAAGGGTATTATAACTTTGTGCCGGCAGGAAATGTATGTAACAGGTAGAAGGAGGCATCTCCGACCCTATAAAGTATATATATTCTTGATCAGCGTCAACAGCCGAGACGATATAGCCATGTCCGTCTGTCCGTCTGTGTGTCTGTCCGTCTGTCCGTCCGTCCGTATGAACACCTAGATCTCAGAGACTATAAGAGATAGAGCTATAATTTTTTTTCGACAGCATTTGTTATGTTTGCACGCAGATCAAGTTTGTTTCAAATTTTTGCCACGCCCACTTCCGCCCCCGCAAATCAAAAAAATCGAATAACAAGCGTACATTTAAAGCTAGAGCTGTGAATTTTGGTATATACTATAAATACTATAGTATTTATGATTCCTGAAAATTTGGTTGAGATCAGATAAAAATTGTGAAAGTTATTAAAGAAATACTTTTGTATGGGCAAAAACGCCTACTTACTAGGGTCTGAGTTGCTTTGGCCGACAATCTGGTACATTGTGCCGTCTATGGTATATTTTGAATGGTGTGCTGTATCGATATACCAAACATACCATTTGGTATATTTTTAGTATTTTTTTTATTAGTATATTCGGTATATTTTAAAAATAATACCGCAATATTTTGCCCTTATTAAAAATGGGTAGCGGGTATCTCACAGTCGAGCACACTCGACTGTAACTTTCTTACTTGTTTTTTTTGCTGTTGCACATTGCACTTTTGATTTCGGGGTGTTGTATTTCACTATAGGCATTTTGCTCTTTTTTTTTATTATTAGGTGGCACTACAACCCATTTCGGGTTTTGGCCGACCTCAGCTTCTTCCTCCAGGCGCCTCTGCTCTTCGCGCGCCTCCTCCAATTAGAAATACCCAGTAGATTAAGGTCCTGCTCTACTTGGTCCTTCCATCGAAGATTTGGTCGTCCCCTTCGTCGTCGCCCGTAGTCGACTCTCGCTTCGAATACCTTCTGAGCTGGAGATTCTTCATCCATACGCACAACGTGGCCGAGCCAGCGCAGACGTTGTATCGTGATGCGCCTTACCACGTCTACGTCGTCGTACAACTCGTACAGCTCGTGGTTCATCCGAATGCGAAAGTCGTCCCCAATCCGAACGGGACCGAAGATCTTGCGAAGAATTTTTCTCTCGAACACCCCAAGCGCTGCTGCATCTGTGATTGACACTACCCATGCTTCTGCGCCATATAAGAGCACGGGTAGGATGAGTGTCTTGTAGAGTGCTAATTTTGTTCGGCGAGAGAGGTCTCTATTGCACATTTGCCTACTCAGACCAAAGTAGCACCTATTGGCAAGTGTGATTCTTCGCTTGATCTCCAGGCTGACGTCGTTTTTGGTATTAATGGCAGTGCCAAGGTACGTGAACTCCTTGACCACTTCGAACGTATAGCTGTCTGGTACCACATGGGAGTCTAGGCGCCGCGTTTCCCTGCTTGTCGACAGCATATACTTCGTCTTGCCCTCGCTTACCGCCAAACCCATTTTTGCTGACTCTTTTTTCGATAGCGGAAAATGCAGCAGTGACATCACTTTTATAAAAAATAGTGCCAGCTCGATGTACACCGGCTTTCCGCAAGACCCCTTCCATCACGAAGTTGAAGAGGTTGCACGACAGGGGGGTCGCCTTGTCTGAAACCTGGAACGGTATTAAAAGGTTCGGAGAGGTTCGTTCCTACCTTGACAGAGCTGATGGTGCTGCTCAATGTCATCCTGCAAAGACGTATCAGCTTTGCTGGAATACCGAACTCAGACATGGTGGCATATAGGCGTTCTCTTGTCGGGCTATCGAATGCAGCTTTGTAATCGACAAATATATGGTGTGTGTCAATTCCATTTTCGTGGGTTTTCTCCAGGATTTGGCGCAATGTGAAGATCTGGTCTATGGTGGATTTACCAGGTCTGAAGCCGCACTGATAAGGTCCGATCAGTGTGCTGGTATACGGCTTCAGTCGTTCACATATTACGCTCGATAGGACCTTATATGAGATGGCAATCAGGTTAATTCCCCGGTAGTTGGTGCATATCGTCGGGTCGCCTTTCTTCAGCACAGGACAAAGGACGCTCAGATTCCAATCGTTGGGCATGCTTTCTTCTAGCCATATTTTGCAGAACAACTGATGCATGTACCTTATCAGTTCTTCACCGCCGGCCTTAAACAACTCTGCAGGCAGTCCATCAGCACCGGCTGCTTTGTTGTTTTTGAGTCGCATAATAGCAACTCGGACCTCGTCATGGCTAGGTAGAGGTATATCCACATTGTCGTCGATTGGTGGTATCGGGCTGCTTCTTCCAATGGCGGGATTGGTGCCGTCATCGCCTGCTAGCAACTTGGAGAAATGCGCCCTCCATAACCTCAGCGTGCACTGCGTATCTGTAACCAGATTCCCGTTTTCATCTCGACAGTTAGATGCTCCAGTCTTGAAACCTTGTGTCAGACGGTTCACTTGTTGGTAAAATTTTCGAGCATCATTTCTGTCCTGCAACACCTCGAGTTCCTCGCACTCTCGCTTTTCTTTCTCCCGTTTTTTCCGCCTAAAAAGCCGCCTCTCTTCCTTCCTTTTCTCCCTGTAACGTTCACACGTAGCTCGCGTTGTGCCGCACTTCAGCGTTCTTCTGTATGCGGCGTTTTTTTGCCGAAGCTGCGACGCGACACTCCTCGTCATACCATTGGTTCCGTGTGGGTGGGCGCTTGAACCCAATGGCTGTTTCAGCGGCAGCTCGCATGGAGTGGGATATGTGCGCCCAGAGTCCGCCGGCGTCAACAGGAAGAAGGGTAGGTTGGTGGAGCAGTTCCGAGAGGTGAGTGGAGTAGGCTGTTGCTGTCCGTTGTGATCGCAGCCTAGTGACGTCAAGCTTTCGTTGCGTGATGGGGCGTACGTTTTTCGCTCGGCATAGCCGCATGCGTATCTTGGCTGCGACAAGATAGTGGTCCGAGTCTATGTCGAGGTGGTCTCATGGAGGCTGAATTGACCGACGGTGCGGTCAAAGATGCGTTCGCGCCCGACCTTTGCGTTGAAGTCCCCGAGGATGATCTTCACGTCGTGGTTTGGGCAGCGGTCGTATGTGTTCTCAAGTCTCGCATAGAATGCATCCTTAACAGCATCGTCTTTCTCCCCCCATCGGGGCGTGCGCGCAAATTATGCTAAGATTGAAAAATCTAGATTTGACACGAATTGTAGCCAGCCGTTCACTCACTGGGGTGAAATTGGAGACGTGGTGGCAAAGTCTCCGGCTTACTACAAATCCGCATCCAAATTCGCGCCTCTCCGCATGGCAGCTGTAGTAAATATCGCAGTTTGCTCGCTTGGAGCAACCTTGTCCTGTCCATCTCATTTCCTGGATGGCGGTATGGCGGATGGCTCTTAGGTTTCGTTTTTCACTGTCAAGCCATTTAAAACTATTTTTTTATCATTTTTGCACTTAACAATAACTTACATAATAAGGCTTATTAATATTCTCATGATCATCGCGAACGTCTTCCTGATTCGAAGAATCGGATATTAAGAAGTCGTTTCTTGTACAATTCGATAGGACTTTATTATCTCGCTGTCTTTTCAGAAGTGAAACTAAGATTCTAACAGAGTCGACATACATATAACCCTGAGCTTGGGCAGTCTGAATTGTAGCGTGATCGCTGCCATTTGTGACATTGTCTGCTAAAAGCAAGTTAGCAGAAACCCAAGATATTCTGCAGTCAACATTCTTTAGCAACACGAGTGCCCTACATAGGCACCACTTTTAACTTCGGCAACTTGGGCAACTCTTCGGACTTTAGTTTTTCTTCCTTGATCATCTTCGACTGCGGTTTCCTACGGCTCATCGTCCTCTCTTGTTGGACTTGCTGCCTTTGGAACGTTTGCTTTCGCTGGGACTGCGTTTTGCGGACATTTAATGCGAGTCTTCCGATTCCCCTTCGGATTGATTGTTGTTCGCGAGTTTCTACCACGCTGAGGGGTTCATTCTCAACATTGTCCTATTATCTGCCGTGGGTTTCTCCTTATCCTTGTTCTCATTGGAATTGGACTTTTCCGCTGGGGTCTTATCTTTTTTGCTCCAATGTTTAGTCTTTTTCAACCGGGTTTTCAGGTTTATTGGACCTTTCGTCGACATCCTCGTCTTTCTTCTTTTCGGATTTATTTTTTTTTCATCTCACTACCCGAACTTCATATGTTTTGCGTCAGAATTATCCGTTTTCTTCGACTTGTCCGCTTTATCTACTGTTTTATCGTTTTTATGCGCTTTTCCGGTTTTTCAAAATTAACTGTTTTTGACACCTTATGGCAGCGTTTAAAAAGCTTCGCTGCTCCCGCGTATTTAGCAAAAAAGAAAGTTACACTCGAGTGTGCTCGACAGTGAGATACCCGCTACCCATTTGAATAAAAGCAAAATATTGCGGTATTTTTTCAAAATATACAAAATATATGCAAATATACTAAAAATATACCGAACGGTGTATTTGTTATATATAATATAGTACCACATTCAAAATATACCGGCATAATATACCAGATTGTGGGCCAAAGCAACTAAAACCCCTAGTAAGTAGGCGTTTTTGCCCATACAAAAGTATTATTTATTTATTTACAAGTTAATTATTATACAGAATAATATAATAACTAAAAGAAAGGGAGTGCTAGCAACTAAGGCCATCGACTCGACAGTTAATTTATATGTTGTTTAATAATTTGTTGATGTCTAGGAAATTAATTAGTAGTTTAACATTATTGTCAGTAGGTAGGGTAAGAAGAGAGGTGGGTTGCATTTGGTCAAATAGGCGGATCCTCGTGTTATTAAGTTGCGGACAGGTATCTAATATGTGTTGCATTGATAATTCTCCCCCATACTTGGGGCATCTGGGCTTAGATTTTCCTTTTAGTAGGTGCTATTGGGTTAAGACAGTGTGACCAGTTCTGAGCCAGGTGATAACATTGCACTGTCTTCTGCGCCATGAAGGTGGATAACGGACGGGTTCCATGTTTGGGTTATATAGTTTAAACCTGTGGTCGTAGTTGTCCCAATGTGTCATTTCCTTCCTTTTTAGAATAGCCTTAATGTTGCGCCATAGGTCGTCTCGGACATCA
Source organism: Drosophila sulfurigaster albostrigata (assembly GCF_023558435.1). Taxonomy (NCBI): domain Eukaryota; kingdom Metazoa; phylum Arthropoda; class Insecta; order Diptera; family Drosophilidae; genus Drosophila; species Drosophila sulfurigaster. Next base: position 243,730 of record NC_084883.1, read on the forward strand.
GGGATGACCATTAGGCAAGGAGATTGTCCTGCAAGTTTAGCCGCTGCATCTGCCAGTTCGTTGCCTTTTATGCCCATGTGCCCTGGGGCCCAAAAAAGTTTTATTTTTGAAGCGTGTTTAATGCAAAGATGTCGGATTTGGCATCTCAGGCTGTCTTGTTTTTAACGGCATTAAGAGTAGAAAGACTATCGCTGTAAATTATGAATTTTCCCTAAAGCTCGAGAGCATGTTGGATAGCTTTTAGAACCGCTACAGCTTCGGCGGAGAAAATTGAAAAATAAGCAGGGAGCAATCCTGATGCAACAACCGTTGCAACGGTACCAGATTGGCTCACGACTGCGAAGCTAGTAATGGTTTTGGATCCGTCACTGTATAGCCAACTCCAATTGGGCAATTTTTCCGTTTCGGCAGCTAGCATTTGCAGAAATATACATTTGGGTGTTTGCGATTTCTTTAACACGCGGAGAGACATATTCACGGTGTGGTCCCGTAGTCGCCAAAGAGGGGATGGGCTGATTTTGTTCCAACTATGCGGCATATCCAATTGATGTTTTTAATGTTGACTTTAACAGGCACGCTCCGGTTTTCACTTTCGGTTTTCGTTTTTGTTTTGAAAACGAAAACGAAAAAATTGGTGCTCTCGTTTTCACTTTCACAAGATTTTTTCGAATTGCAAAACGAGAAAATTTGACTTGCCGAAATGAAAAGTAAATGGCTTTTTCTATATTAAATCGGATCTTATTTGCAAAAGGAAAAAAAATAGTTGACTCATTGGTTTATTGTCGTTCTTTTAAGACCGGCAGCACATCAATTAGGCTTGTAATTATTTTTAAAATGACTAATATCTGACCCCACCTCAAATTTGGATATCAAATTTAGCCGTCGGCAACAACAATTTTCGTTTTGGTGAGCGACCGATAAGTCCGACACCATGAGTTATCGCCTAAGCTGCCATACTTTTGATAGAATGAAAAAGCAAGTTAAAAATACTTGTATAATCAAACGGATGGCGATAAATTTGTTGAAGTTGGGTAAAATATGTTTTTTAAAAATTAATTTATTTAATTTAATTACTTATGTGTTAACATTTTATAAAAAAAATGTTGGAATAACCGGAATGAAATCTATTAAAAAGGTGGCATCCCCATTTTTTGTGGGAAACAGCTGATTGCCGTTTAAAGATTTTTTTAAAGAAAGTTTCAAATCTTTCTATGCAAAAAAGACAAAAAGCAAATATATTTCATTCAGGGGAAGCCTAAATAAACTATGCACGATAAAAATATCCTTATGTGAGTTCTATCCACTCAGGAAATTGGACATACAAAAGACATTTTTTCGCGTTGTTTACTTTTAACCAAAACACAAGTCAGCTGTTTTAGCAGTAAAAAATGAAACGTTCCGATAGCAAAACGATGACCAACAAGTAAGAAAGTTACAGTCGAGTGTGCTCGACTGTGAGATACCCGCTACCCATTTTTAATAAGGGCAAAATATTGCGGTATTATTTTCAAAATATACCGAATATACTAAAAGATACTAAAAATATACCAAATGGTATGTTTGGTATATCGATACAGCACACCATTCAAAATTTACCATAGAGGACACAATGTACCAGATTGTCACCCAAAGCAACTCAGACCCCTAGTAAGTAGGCGTTTTTGCTATACAAAAGTATTTCTTTAATAACTTCTACAATTTTTATCTGATCGCAACCAAATTTTCAGGAATCATAACTACTATAGTAATTATTGTATATACCAAAATTCGCAAGCTTTAAATTTACGCTTGTTATTCGATTTTTTTGATTTGCGGGGGCGGAAGTGGGCGTGGCAAAAATTTGATACAAACTTGATCTGCGTGCAAACATAACAAATGCTGTCGAAAAAAAATTATAGCTCTATCTCTTATAGTCTTTGAGATCCAGTGTTTCATACGGACAGACGGACAGACACACAGACGGACATGGCTATATCGTCTCGGCTGTTGACGCTGATCAAGAATATATATACTTTATAGGGTCGGAGATGCCTCCTTCTACCTGTTACATACATTTCCTGTAGGCACAAAGTTATAATACCCTTCTACCCTATGGGTAGCGGGTATAAAAACGTGTGAAAACCGGAACACCTAAAAACGAAAATCTCGGTTTTGGTCCCAAAACGAAAACGAAAACCGAAAGTGAAAACCGGAGCATGCCTGTAAATCTTCGGCGCTGCTTAACCGTTGTTTTAAAATCATTTAAAAGAATTTGGTTTGTCGAGCACAGAATTTTTGGAATTAGTTTAAAAGTCAGTTGAGCAGTTCTCGTCTGTACTTCAGGAAGGCCAGCCGGTACTGTACTTCGGAGTTGTGGGAAATGCGCCAATGCTTCGTCGTACTGCTGCATGGTATGCGGGGGAGAACAATTTGATGTTGGAAGGCGCGCACCATCCATAGATAGCCAACCCATAGTCGATTTTGGCCAGCATTAAGGCTCTTGTGGCTTGAACTAGCGATGTTGGATGGACGAGCGATCGTTTAGACCCAAGAAACTTAATAATATTTAAGCGTTTGTTAAGGCTATCTCTAAGGTTAATACAATGTTGCTTAAACGTAAGTTTTCTGTCGAGTGTAAGGCCGAGAATTTTAAGACTAGATATATATTCTATTGTAATGTTATTTACAGTTACAGTTGGATATGTACAACGATGTTTTTTACAAATATGAAATAGTTTACATTTGTTTAAAGCCAGAGTGGCTCCTGAGAGTTTGCCCCATTCTACGATATCCTCAAGAATTTTTTTAAAGGTAAATAAAAGTAAATTATTATCTTTGCAGTTGCTGAAAATGATGGCATCATCAGCGTAAACTGAGAGATGAATTTGTTTGTGTTTTAATATAATATTATTAAGGGATTGGAAAGCTATTAAGAACAACACCACAGAGAGGGGGGAACCCTGTGGAATGCCGTTGTGTAATTTATAAAAATTAGTTAGGGTGTTATTAACTCTAACACGGATGGATCGCTTGGTCATGAAAGCCTTCACTATGTTGAAGGTCTTGGGACCTATCCCCCACCGGGATAGTTGCTCTAGAACAGAGTGCACTCCAACGCGGTCAAAAGCCTTTTCGAAATCCGTAGCCAAAATGGTGACATGATTTCTGGTTGAAAGGGCATCAGACGCGTAATGATGGATATGCAAAAGAGAGTCAATGGTACTATGCTGTTGTTTGAATGCAGTTTGGTTGGGGCTGATAAGTTTATTCTTAGTCATAAACCACATGATCCTTCTGGCAAGAATTTTTTCCAGGGTTTTGCTTAGGCAGGAGAGTAGAGATATGGGACGGAAGGATGATAATTCATGGGTAGGTTTATTTGGCTTAAGGATAGGAATTATAGTAGCAGTCCTCCAAGTATGCGGGTAGCTACCCGCATCTAACATTTTGTTGTATATTTCTAGCAATTTTTGCTTTCCTTCTATAGGTAAATTACGAAGCATAGTGTAGGAGATGCGGTCATGACCAGGAGTTTTCCCTTTGGCATGCTGCAGAGCTGATTCCAGTTCAAAAGAAGTGAACTGCGATTCGAGGAACTTAGCATCTGCGGATAAGTGGTTAGGCAAATATGCCTGAGATAGAAATTTTTCTTTACTAGCTATATATAGATTAGAGAAATTTTCGTCCTTGGAATAATTGGACCACATAGCTCCGAAAGCATTGCCAATGTCTACCGAATTATGCAGCTCAATATTATTATCCCTTATGGATTTAATTGGCCCTGGGAAAATACCAACTAATTTGTTGATATCGGCCCATATTTTTTTGGTTGTAGAAAGTGGGTTGATGTTGGAGGTGAAATAGCCAAAAGATTCACGTTTTGCTTTAATAGCTTCTCTTTTAAACAGGGCTCTAGCTTTTTTGTAGGCTATTAAGTTGGTACTGTTAAGAGAGGTTTTATAGCTGTGCCAGAGAACCTGCTTTTGTTTTCTCAGATCTTGGAGAAATGGACTAAACCAAACAGGGTTCCTCCTTTATTTTTTTTTGTTTAGTTTGAGGGATGGCTACGTTGGCTGCTGTTTTTATAGCTTTCGTGATTCTGGCAGTAAAAAGGTTCAAATCATTGTTCGACTCAAACTGAAAGTTTTTTTTACAAATGGATTGGAAGGTAATCCAGTTGGCATGGTCACTCTTGAACCTAATTATAGGTGTGAATTTTTCCGGTGGGATATGGGTCAGGAGGTTAATGGTGACAGGAAAGTGATCGCTACCATGTAAGTTTTGGCCAATTGACCATTTGCAGTATGGTACCAGGGTAGCGGAAGCCATACTTAGGTCGATGTTGGTAAAGGAGTTGTGAGTCGAGTGGTGAGTGGCAGAACCATCATTTAAAATAGCTAAATTTGTTCTGACTATGAGATCTTCGACTTGAAAACCTTTAGAGTTGCGAGAGCAGGACCCCCAAAGCGGACTCCAAGCATTGAAGTCCCCAACATAAACTATAGGTTTTAGAGCTGCCTTTACAATATTTATTAAATCGGTGGCTAATAGACTTTGGTTGGGGGGAATATAAGAGTTTAATATTATTATATTCGGGTGGGATAAAATTTCAATGCCCATAGAGCAAGTGGGAGAGTTTAAATTGATGGTTTTATGCGGGATGTTTTGTCGTATAAGTATACCAACGCCATGCTTCGCATGGAGAATGGCAGAATTATTAAAAAAATAACCAATAAATGGTTTGGGAGTAGCGACTTGAATGGCATTAGATTTGAGATTAGTCTCTTGTAGGCATATAATATCCTGATTGGATTGATTAATTAATAACAATAGCTCAATGTAATTGTTGAAGTATCCGTTTATGTTCCATTGAAGAATTTTGAGCGTCATTGTTTGGAAGAGATGGAGTGGATATTATATGCAATGAAGGTAATAATTAGATTTATATTATATATCAGAATCATCCATAGAGTCATCTAATATATTATTAAGATCATTTCGTTTTAAATAGGTAGAAGTAGATGGGAGGTTGGTGGTAGAGGTAATTTTAGTTTTGTTAGATAGTTGTTTTAGGTATTCAGTAGTTTTAGGCGTCAGGCCAAGATAGTCATAGTCATCATCGACTGTTTCGGTAATGATATTATCGTGTTGACTTTGCTGATACGACAGCGATGTAGATGCTGAGTTAAATGATGATGTTGTTGTTGTTGTTGCTGTTGTAGTTCCTTTGTTTGAATCGGTAAATGTTTTATCTCTGCTTGTCTTATTGATAGTTGTACTTGTGTGGTTGTTTTTGTTATTTTTTTGTTCCGTTGTTTTTTCATTGTGTCCAGCATTCGCTACTGCAGCGTAGGAGGAAGAGCTGGATAGTTTTGTTGTAGTACCGTTAAACAGTAATTTAGCTTTGTGCATTGTGCATTTTTTTGTTGTCTTGATTTTCAGAATTTCTCTTTGCTGCTGATATTTGGGACATTGTCGAGAGGAGGAAGGGTGTTCTTCTCAGCAATTAACGCATTTCGTTTGTGAGCAGTTGTCAGGCGAATGAGGAGGTAAAGCGCAATTACCACAACGAGGTTCATTTTTGCAGTGCTTGGCTGTGTGGCCAAGCAGCTGGCAAGATTTGCACCTCATTGGGTTCGGAATATACTCCCGTACCTTTACTGAATGCCATGCAATATCGATTTTGCTGGGAAGGTGGTAAGGATCAAAAGTGACCAGAATTACTCCAGAGGGTTTGGTAGCATTGTCGATGGTTTTGGTGAACTCGAAAATATCACTGACTTTTTGGGATCGCAGCTCTTCAATTATAATAATTTCTTCGTTGGAGATATCGGAGAGATAGGGGGCGTATATTGTGCCTTTCACTTGGTTAAGAGTTTCATGCATCTTACATGTGATGTTGCAAATGCCAGGTAAAGTAGGTGAGTTGATGAACTTGTCAGCCTCGCTTTGATTTTTAACTAGCATCAGCAGGTTGCCGTCGCGCAAGTTAGAGATGGAAGTGATGTTTTTTGAAATTAGACGCAGTGCGTTGTAAACGGCAATACAGGAGAAATCAGAGATTTTTTTCTCAACGTTTTTGGATGCCATAACAATGTACTTAGGGTTTTCAAGTGTTATTGTTGGAAGTTCGGGAAATGTCATGTCGATTTTTTGATTTTGTCTCTTTTTTTTCACTGGGGGCTTTCAGAAAGCAACGCAAACTGATTGCCCTTCAAATTAGGGGGCCGAGGGGGCCCCATTGTCGGACGATTTAAGCTTTCGATTAGAGAGCTAAAGCTTTACTGCACTCGCGAAATAATGTGAGAAGATCAGTAGAAGATTGACCGCGCGGGTCGCAAAAGAAAATACACCGAATAGACTCTGCTGATAAGAGAAGCGACGTCTGGCCGCAACGAGAGCTAGTCGAAGACTGCTCTAGCTCTAGCTAGAGCGTAGCGTAGCTCTAGCTTTAAAATTGCACTTGTTATTCAATTTTTTTGATTTGCGGGGGCGGAAGTGGGCGTGGCAAAAATTTGAAACAAACTTGATCTGCATGCAAACATAACAAATGCTGTCGAAAAAAAATTATAGCTCTATCTCTTATAGTCTCTGAGATCCATTGTTTCATACGGACAGACACACAGACGGACATGGCTATATCGTCTCGGCTGTTGACACTGATCAAGAATATATATACTTTATAGGGTCGGAGATGCCTCCTTCTACCCGTTACATACATTTCCTGCCGGCACAAAGTTATAATACCCTTCTACCCTATGGGTAGCGGGTATAAAAAGCGTTTATTCTCGATCGGGATTTGAGCTCGAGCACCACCGACCGGGATTCGAACTCGCACACCACAATTACTATAGTAATTATTGTATATGCCATTAAAAAAAAAAGTTTGTACCCCGAGCGCGGGCTCAACCCGAATACCCCGAGCACCACAACATGTTTGGCTTGCACTCTACTACCAGAGCCATCGCAGTGCTTATGAACCCTTTATGCAAACAGATACTAATATAGGCGAGCATGTACATATATGTATATGTACGTATATACAATACGTACATAGCATAGCATTGCCAATACAAAAGTTTTTCTTTAATAACATCCACAATATTTATATATAATTGTTGAAAATACGATAAAAAACAAGTAAGAAAGTTACAGTCGAGTGTGCTCGACTGTGAGATACCCGCTACCCATTTTTAATAAAGGCAATATATTGCGGTATCATTTTCAAAATATACCGAAAATACTAAAAATATATCAAATGGTATGTTTGGTATATCGATATAGTACACCATTCAAAATATACCATAAACGGCACAATGTACCAGATTGTCGGCCAAAGCAACTCAGACCCATAGTAAGTGGGCGTTTTTGCCCATACAAAAGTATTTCTTTAATAACTTCCACAATTTTTATCTGATCGCAACCAAATTTTCAGGAATCATAACTACTACAGTAATTATTGTATATACTAGCTCTAGCTTTTAAATTACACTTGTTATTCAATTTTTTTGATTTGCGGGGGCGGAAGTGGGCGTGGCAAAAATTTGAAACAAACTTGATCTGCATGCAAACATAACAAATGCTGTCGAAAAAAATTATAGCTCTATCTCTTATAGTCTCTGAGATCTAGATCAAACATATAATTTATAGCTCTATCTCTTATAGTCTCTGAGATCTAGATCAAACATATAATTTGGTATATTTTTAGTATTTTTAGTATTTTCGGTATATTTTGAAAATAATACCGCAATATTTGGCCCTTATTAAAAATGGGTAGCGGGTATCTCACAGTCGAGCACACTCGACTGTAACTTTCTTACTTGTTTTTTTTAAATCGTATCTCGACCGGGACTCATATCAGACGTTCAGTGCTCAAAGTAGTAATAGTATATTAAATAGTAAATAAATTGTTGTTAAGGAATTAATCCTCGTCTTCAAATAAGAATTAATTTTCTATTGCATTATCTAACTGCGTTGAGTTCAACCGTACAAGAAGTATATTTTCTAATGTTGCGTGACATACACTAGTTTTAAAGGTGAAAACGCTCGCTCGTATATTTAAATTTTGTTTTGGATTAAATAATAATTCTTACTTGAGTATATAGCAAAACATAAACTTGAGCGATATAGCAAAACATATTTTGCTTAGAGCGTAAATCTCTGGCAACACAATTGGGTTGTCGCGCTTCACTCTAATGGAAGACAATCAGAATTCGACATGTATATAGTAAAATTCGTGACTCCAGCTTTATGGGAGCGTAAGTGGGCGCGGCAAAAATTCTCTCCTTAAGACTGTTAAATACATTTCCTGCCGGCATGAAGTTATAATACCCTTCTACCCTATGGGTAGCGGGTATAAAAACGCCTATTTACTGGGGGTCTTGGTTGCTTTGGCTGACAATCTGGTATAATGTTCAGTGTATGGTATTTTTTGAATGAGGGTCTAAATCGATATACCGAATATACCATTTGGTATATTTTTAGTATTTTGTAATATTTTCGGTATTGTATTTTGAAAATAGTACCGCAATATTTTGCTTTTATTCAAAATGGGTAGCGGGTATCTCACAGTCGAGCACACTTCACTGTAACTTCTTACTTATTTTTTTTTTTGCTGTTGCACATTGCACTTTTGATTTCGGGGTGTTGTATTTCACTATAGGCATTTTGCTCTTTTTTTTATTATTAGGTGGCACTACAACCCATTTCGGGTTTTGGCCGACCTCAGCGTCTCCCTCCAGGCGCCTCTGCTCTTCGCGCGAGTTACCAATAGATTAACAACACTATTGGTGTAGATGCTTCCTTTATTGGTGGTGTAATTGAAAACACACAATTGTTTTTTTATTCTTTTCTTTTTTTTATTTATTTACTTCGACGTCTGCTCAGCTTCTGTATTCACACTCGACTGACTGTCGAACCAAACGGCCCTTTGCAACTCCGTCTTCTCTTTTATGTCGTTTTTGTAACGGTCGTTCCGATTGTGTCCGATCGTGCCTCTTCACGTTTTTCGTATACCCTACATCTCTATGAATAGGGTAGAGAAGGTAACTCCTCCCCCCTAAGTGCTGAGTGAGGTCCGGAATGGAGACACATCTGACGGTACGAACGAAGTTATCTTTCTTATAACGTGACCCTTCTCTAGTCTTAGATTAAGTATGGTTGGTAGTTTGTTCAATTAATATAACATTAATAAGTATGTGATTATTGAGATATTATTTGTCTTATTAGATATGTTGATGCGAGCGCATTGCTAAGTGAGAGGCACACCTCCGCTCCGCCGACCGAAAAGCACTCAAAGCTTTTTCGCTAGCAATGCGCTCAGTGCGTAAGAATGCACTCAAGCTCCAGTGCTCTCAACTTCTCTCTCCCACAACTTACCACCGCTGAGCCACGCTCAGCATCGATCAACGAAATGCCGTCGGCATTTCTCTGTAAATCGGTACAATTACCCCCCATTTCTGTGCGCAATAATAACCCGCCAAGTCTGAATAAACCAAATATATATATAGTGAGAAAAACGCGAGTGTTATTATTTTCGGGAAGCAAAACATTCTGGACATTTTTCAGCGCCCCCACGAACATTGGTCCTTCGAGCCGGAGATCATCAATCTATTTTTCATCGTTCCAGTTTTACATCCGAGATAAGTGCCACTAGTTTTTGCTTCTTTCTTATTCCTTCTACCACGGTCGTCCGCCCCTCCAATTCCGCCATATTGCGCAAAAGTTTTTCCCATAGCTTTTGCCAATTGCCTTCTTTGTTCTTCGTACGACCTTTTCCATGGTTTTTTGTCTAATTACATTTATAATAAATAATTATATCTGTTTTTTCCGCCAATCGCGTACGTATGTATGCATGTGTGTTTTTTCCTTTTTTTTTTGCAAGTGTAAGTGCAGTGACAAGTGTAAATCATCCAGAGAGAAACATTTTTTAAAGTGCGAAGATTATATATTGTATACTCCATACATATATAATCATACGAATTAATTAACTTAAATCCAAGTTGTGTACCAGAATTTCGTTTTTGCTTAATTCTTATCCGTTATTTCTTGTACGTTTGTATGTCGCGGTAATTGCCGACATACATACATACACACATATTTCGGTGCACTCTCTTTGTCCGCAAGCGCACCAGCTTGCAGCCGCACTTGCTCTCGCGCTCTCTCAACACACACACACGCACTCTTGTGCATTCGCTGTTGTCCGCACTTGCTCTCGCTCTCTTTTGTGTTACATACTTGCTTAGACGTTGGCAGCGCAGTGCAAGCACATACATACATACGTACATACTGATGTGCATGCTTAACCGCGTGTATAAGTACTTCTGCGAGTGAAGTAACAGATTGGCCGGGCAGCGGTAGTCGCACTCGACATACCCTACCCCTTTTTTTTGGTTTTTTTTCCAAGTGATATTTAGTGTGTGTATTTGAGAGCAACTCCCAGCTCAAGTGTCGGTGTATAGGCTACCTCCAGCCAGTGTCCACACACACATAGACATACACACACACATATACACACCTACATATAAATACACTTCTCCGTCCACCACATATCCATATACAAATATATAAATAATTTTTTGTGTTTTTCCGTGACAAATTTATTTATTATTTTTTCCATCCAGCGCATTTTTAACCACATTTGTGTTTTTTCCAGCATATTGTATTTTTGTGGTATTTTTCCCTTGCCTTTTTTGTTCTTGTTTTCGACAATCATTTGCTTGATTGTCGCGGGAATTTTCCCCCGGCCCCTTTGCGTTCATTGCCTGTGTCCGCAATCCGTACCCATTTGGGTACCAAATATCTCAGCACCACCTGTGATATTTTCTTCTAGTTTTTTTTGGTATTTTTTGTCTGTGATTTTCTGGGTTCCAAACCTATCTTCCGTGCGTAGCATGTCAACGGGCAAACCCGATAAGACTAAAGCTAGATTGTCCGTGCCTTCTACTAGCGCCGCTAGAGTTTCGCCTAACCCTCCTGTGCCTAAATCCAAGAAGGACTCGGCTCTTCGTGCATCCAGCACATCACCGGTCCCCGCACGGTCAGCTAGTGTTTCGCTTACTTCCGGTACCAAGCCTCTGATCCTCGTGACCAAACCTCCGTCGGTTCCTTCGACCAAGGCTGCTTCCGTCCCAGTTCCTCGGCTGCCAATTGTTACGCGTTCTCACAGCAACATGGCACACAATGTGTTAGACTCGGCGTTGAATAAGTTCATCGCCGCGACTGACCGTGTCAGTCACTTTGCGTCGCGACTTAACAAGGCTTCCACTGATAGCGCATCCCTGTACACGTGCCAGGTCCGGAGGGACCAGATGCGTGCCTTGTGGGACAAGGTCGAGAAGGAGTACGAGGCTTGCTCCTGCGTCATGTCGGATGAAATGACGACAGACGAGTTGCCTACCATTCAGGCAAAATATGATTACTGCTATATTCTCTATGAGCAGTGGTCCGCTCAGCTAAGTGAGCAAATAGCTGATGCCTCCCAGGCACTCACTCCCCGTACACCCGTACAACCCCAAGCCGTGCCGTTCGTGTCCACAGGGTGTCGCCTACCTCCGTGCGACACCGAAATTTTCGGAGGCGATTACACTCGCTGGCCCACCTTCCGAGACTTATTCACGGCTATTTACATCCGAAATCCTAGACTGTCGGAAGTTGAGAAACTTTTCCATCTCAACTTCAAGACCAGCGGTGAAGCCCATGCCATTGTGTCAAAGTCTCCTTTGACCAATGAAGGGTTTCAGTCGGCGTGGTCCAGTTTGACTGAGCGTTTCGAGAACAAACGGTTGCTCGTGAACAGTCAGCTGCGTATCCTTTTCAATTTGCCCGCCATCGGGCAAGAGTCGGGTGCAGCCATTCAAGAGTTGCAGAGCACTATCCAAGGGTGCTTGACGGCCTTAGAGCACTCAGAGATCAACACGGAGAATTGGGATTGCATCCTGGTTTTCCTGTGTTCTTCGAGGCTCCCCAAATTGACCCTTTCTCTTTGGGAACAGTCCATACAGAATAAGAGCGACGTTCCAACGTGGGCTGACATGAACGCTTTCCTTCTAGAGCGGTATCGCACCCTAGAAGCGATAGCGGAAGTGTCAGCCAGCACGAGCGCTCCGACGATTCCACGGGCCTCACGCAAGGAGGCCCCCCGTCGCCAAGCAGGTAAACTCCTTTGAGAGTCGGGTAACTTCAAAAAACCCAGTCCTGCAAGTTGTGTTCCCGGGAGAATCACCCGATTCGTTTGTGCCCTCGTTTCCTCCAGATGGGTATCAACGATAGGGTCAATTATATAAAGCAACAGAAGCTGTGTCTCAATTGTTTCGCACGAGGCCATATCCTGGCTGAGTGCACAAGTGCGCACAGCTGCTTTACTTGCAAGGGTCGTCATCATACACTCTTGCATCGAGTGAGCCCGGCGCCGACAGTCACAACCCCCATTCCATCTCCAATACAGTCCACTTCCACCCAGTCAGCTAACGTCCAGTCATTCGTGGCAGTTAACACACAAGGTGTTCTGCTCAGCACAGCTGTCATTCACGTATGCCATCTCGGCGTCCGCTATACAGCTCGGGCTCTGATTGACTCCGGATCAGAAGCCACCTTCCTCTCAGAGAAGTTGTTCAAGCGCTTGAGGATGCCGTATACATCCGTGCAAGCCCGCGTTTCTGCGCTGACGCAAGCTGTGGCAGCCCAGCCCCGAAAGTTTTGCCAATTCTTAATTGGCTCCCCGGTCAGACCCGATTTGCAGATCGAGGCGTCGGCGTACGTCCTCCCCCAGTTAGCGGGGAATCTGCCCTCATGTTCCGTCCCACAAACACTCCTCGAAAATCTGCCCAGCATCCAGCTGGCAGACCCCAAATTCCATGAGAGTTCGCAGATTGATGTGCTACTAGGCGCTGACATCCTCCCGTCCATTCTGCTCGGCGGCTCTCACCCTAACATTTGTGGGACCCTCCTCGGTCAAGAGACCATTTTCGGTTGGATCCTGACTGGCCCTGTGTCGGGATCCATTTCAAAATCCATTTCGTCCTTTTCGGCTCGACTGTCCGTCGAGCGAACTCCGCCATTGGAGGAACTCCTCTCCAAATTTTGGGAGGTGGAGGACCTGCCGGCTAGCCCAGCAAAAGAATCTGACCTTTTTTGCGAGGCTAACTTCAACGCCACGACCGTGCGAACCTCAACGGGTCGCTACATGGTCACGCTCCCATTCCGCGATCCTGGTCACGTTGACCTGAGTCACTCGAGGGCTATCGCTCTCGCTCAGTTCCTGAGAAACGAGAGCCGTTTAAAGAGGAACGACTCTCTGAAGGAACAATATGACTCCGTTATTCGAGAGTATCTGGATTTGGGTCACATGACTCAAGTCCCCCCATCCAGTTCCGGCAACTACTATTTGCCGCATCACGCTGTTCTCAAGCCCGACAGCACCACCACAAAGCTCCGCGTTGTATTCAACGCCTCCAGCCCGACTTCAAACGGGAAGAGTCTGAACGACATCCTCCACACTGGGCCAATCCTTCAATCCGACCTGACCATTCAAATCCTGAAATGGAGGTTTTTCAAGTTCGTCTTCAACGCTGACATCACCAAGATGTATCGGCAAATCCTTGTGGATCCCAAACACACCCGGTTTCAAAGGTTGCTCTTCCGTACTCCAGACGAGAAGTTATGCGACTTTGAACTCAACACAGTCACCTTTGGAGTGAACTGTGCTCCGTACCTGGCAATCCGCGTTCTGCATCAGCTTGCGAGTGATGTTCGCGACCGGTACCCCCTTGCTAGTGACATCATCGCCAATTATATGTACGTTGATGACGTCCTAGCAGGAGCTCACACTAAGCAGGCTGCGGTGTCTGCTATAGATGAGCTTCGAACAGCGCTCGAGAGTGCTGGGTTCCCTTTGCGTAAGTGGACCTCGAACTCGAAAGATGTGCTGAGAAGAATCCCTAAGGATCACTTGCTCTGTGCAGACTTCCTCGAGATCGACGAAGCTAGTGTCGCAAAGACGCTAGGCATTCGTTGGCGGGCCACGTGCGACGAGCTCTTTTTCTTCACCGCCGAGATGGTGTCCAAACCATCTTTCAGTAAGAGAGAAGTGCTGTCGCAGATCGCCAAGTTGTTCGATCCTGCAGGTTGGCTTGCTCCCGTGGTCATTTGGGCCAAGATTTTTATGCAAGAAATCTGGAAGCAAGAAATCGGCTGGGACGACTCCTTACCGGCGGATCTCACAGAGCAGTGGACCAGTTTTCTGCGGAACTATTCGTCCTTGCAGGACATCCGCATTCCTAGATGGACCAACTACGCTCCCGGCGCAAAAATCCAATTCCACGGTTTTTGCGACGCCTCTCAAAGCGCGTATGGAGCCGCTCTTTACGCACGTGTGGAAACAGCTGGACAAGTGTCTGTGAGCCTTCTAGCAGCGAAGACTAGAGTTGCACCTATCAAGACGGTCTCTACCTCGTCTTGAGCTGTGCGGAGCTCTCCTGTTGGCAGAATTATCCGCCGCCCTCCTACCACATTTTCCCACCCCGACGCTGAGACGTACCTGTGGACAGATTCCACTATCGTTCTGGCATGGTTGGACAAGCAGCCATGCAAGTGGACCACTTTCGTGGCGAACCGAATGGCCAAGATTCACTCGGTGAATGGCACTTGGCAGCATGTTCGTTCCGAACACAACCCAGCCGACCTGGCAAGCCGCGGTGTCTCGCCGCAAGAGCTACTGGCCAGTCGCCTTTGGTGGCAGGGGCCTGAATGGCTGGCGCACTCACCAGCGCAGTGGCCTTCACCGGTCATTGGGCTCGATACTGAATTGGAGTGTCGAGCGGTGAAGGTCCATGCAGCGCAAGTCCTATGTGAGGACTTCCTCGACCGTTTCTCCAGGTTCGATCGAGCGCTCCGAGTGTTTGCGTATGTGCGAAGGTTTGCCCAGCGTTGCCGCCAACCCAAGGTCTCGTTTCCAGAGACGCTCAGCTCTCAAGAGCTTGCAGAAGCTCAAGAGAGGCTGATTGTACAGGCTCAGAATCGGGTATACGCGAAAGAGTGTGCTTCCCTCCGGTCCCATAATCGTCTAATCGGGTCAAGCGATATCCTAAGCTTGAATCCGTTCCTTGACAAGCAAGGTGTCCTGCGTTCCTGTGGACGCGTAAGAGCGTCCACCTCCTTATCCTACGACGAACGGCATTCAATAATTCTCCCGTTCGGCTGCGTGTTTTCACGCCTCCTGGTTTCCTTCACGCATCAAGTCTCCCTCCATGGAGGCAACCAATTGGTGATGCGGCTGGTCCGAACCAAGTTCTGGATTCCTGCTAAGGAACTTGGTGAAGACAGTGATTAGTGCATGCAAGACCTGCGTGATTCATCGCCGCAAGCTCCAGTCGCAGTTGATGGGTGATCTCCCAACCGCCCGGTCGACTTTTTCGCGACCTTTCACTAACTCCGGAGTAGACTTCGCCGGTCCCTTCGACGTCAAGAGCTACGTCGGACGGGGCTGCAAGATTACGAAGGGTTACGTCTGTGTCTTCGTGTGCTTCAGCACGAAGGCAATCCATCTTGAGGCGACCACGGATCTGACAGCGGAAAAGTTCTTGGAAGCTTTCTCCCGATTCGTGGCACGGCGCGGGTGCCCTCTTCACATGTACTCTGACAACGGGAAAACGTTCGTCGGAGCCTCCTCCATTCTCTCCAAAGAATTTGTGGAGAGCACCCGCAACCTGATTGTCACCACTCACAGCCATCAAGGTCTTGCATGGCATTTCAACCCACCTGGTGCCCCTCACATGGGGGGTCTCTGGGAAGCGGGCGTCAAGAGCTTCAAGACGCATTTCTACAAGACGGTTTCCTCCGTAAAACATACGTTCGAGGAGCTTTCCACCCTCCTATCTAAAATTGAAGCGTGCCTCAATTCGCGGCCTTTGACTCCTATGTCAGAGGATGTGAGCGACTTGGCGGCACTTACTCCCGGTCATTTCCTGATCGGGGGTCCGCTACTCTCCATGGCAGAGCCAGAGTCCAGAGAGGATGTGGAGTCCATCCGCAACCGCTGGCAACGGCTCAAGGCTCTCCATCAGCATTTCTGTGTGCGATGGAAGGATGAATATTTGAAGGAATTGCATAAGCGGAATAAGTGGCAGTCACCTTCACACGATCTCCAAATCGGTGACATGGTGGTCATCAGAGAGGAGAATATACCACCACAAGAATGGCGCCTCGGGCGTGTGTTGACCGCTTGCCCAGGTGCTGATGAAAGAGTCCGTGTGGTAGACCAGACGTGTCGTGGCGTTTTCCGCCGACCAGTTGCAAAGCTGGTCCTCCTTCCTACGGGACGCGCGCTCTGAGTCACCTATTCTTTTCTCTACTGCCATCCACTATCCTGTGGTTTTCTCTTCCGGCTTAGGCAATTCATCCCGCGCCATGTTCTTCATTTAATCTATTGTTTTTTGTTCTTTTTCTCTTCCTTTTGTTTTTTTCGCCTTTTGGTTTCATCCCGTTACAGTTTACCATGGCGTCCTCCAGAAGATCATCCTGCTCCCTTTCCGACGGAGTGAGCTTGCGAGGGCTCTTCTCGCCAGCGCGCTCCCTTTCGCCTCCGACTGCCGGCTCTCCGCCGAGACAAGACGCCCCGATGGAGTCCGAGCCCTCTCCAGCACCGGTGGCACCGGTTACTCCGCGTGGAGTTTCCGTGCCTCGCCAGGACGCCCCCCAGCGGGGTGAGTATGTGCCTCCCGGCACAGACTCGTTCCGCTGTAGGGTGTGCCGCGGTGTCCACGCGCTGCGCAAATGTCCACGGTTTGCCCAGCTGACGCCAGAGAAGCGGCTCCGGGCAGTACTTGTCAATAAGTACTGTCCCAACTGCTTGGCTCATCAGCACTCCGGGGGCACTTGTCGCAGCGGTGCAGGCATTGTGGTGAGGACCACCACTCCATGCTGCACATGCGGGATCGCAGTACCAAGCGGCGGTTGGCGCGACAACGGAGAGGCCGACGGCCCGTGCCTAGCCCCGCCTTGTCACTGACGGCACTACTCCAGTGCAAGGGAGTCAGTATTCTCCCCACCGCGGCGGTCTGGCTAGTCACGGGGAAGACGGCCTTCGAGGCGCGAGTGCTCATGGATCCGTGCTGTCCTGTAAGCCGCATCAGCGAGTCGATGGCAGTGGCCATGGGCCTCTCCATCACTCGCGTGGGCGCAGAAGGAGTGTGCACGGCAACGTTGCGCTCCAAGACGTCACCCATGAGCCGGGAGGTCGTCTTTAAAACAGATCCTCAGCTCCATACAACGACGCCCACCAGGACTGTCACACCAGTCGGGCCCAGTTCTTTCAGCAACCTCGTGTTGGCTGACAAGGACTGGTTCCGCTCGGCATCGGTCTCGGCAGTCTTGGGGGCTGATGTGTACCCTGACGTCGTGCTACCGGGTATCCTCCCGGGCCAAGGCGGACTGCCTATGGCGCAAAATTCCACGCTGGGCTGGATTCTGTCAGGCACGTGCTACTAACAGTTTCCGTTGCAATCCCAATATTGCAAGGGGGGGAGAATGTTGATGCGAGCGCATTGCTAAGTGAGAGGCACACCTCCGCTCCGCCGACCGAAAAGCACTCAAAGCTTTTTCGCTCACTAGCAATGCGCTCAGTGCGTAAGAATGCACTCAAGCTCCAGTGCTCTCAACTTCTCTCTCCCACAACTCACCACCGCTGAGCCACGCTCAGCATCGATCAACGAAATGCCGTCGGCATTTCTCTGAAATCAGTTACAAATCACGTCTTTTGTAAATCGGTACAATTACCCCCCATTTCTGTGCGCAATAATAACCCGCCAAGTCTGAATAAACCAAATATATATATAGTGAGAAAAACGCGAGTGTTATTATTTTCGGGAAGCAAAACATTCTGGACATTTTTCAGCGCCCCCACGAACAAGATATAACATATGGTAACGTAAGTACACTTTTCATTGCGTTCATCGCTTCTTCTATAAATACAGCGTTTATCATTATTATTAGATATATCGTAACATGAGTACATTTTCCAGTGCGTTCATCGCTTTTTCTATAAATTCATTGTTTATAACTTTTATCCTACTTCTTATTCCTAATTCTGAGCTTATATAATATAATTATTTTATATATATATTTTTTTTTTAAACGAT
Organism: Drosophila sulfurigaster albostrigata; assembly: GCF_023558435.1. Classification (NCBI taxonomy): domain Eukaryota; kingdom Metazoa; phylum Arthropoda; class Insecta; order Diptera; family Drosophilidae; genus Drosophila; species Drosophila sulfurigaster. The sequence goes on from NC_084883.1 coordinate 261,843, forward strand.
CAAAATAGTGCATTTATAAAATATTAAAACTTAATTATTTATATTATATACATTTTTTTTTTTTTTATTTTATTTTTTTTTTTGGATAAGAATTTAAATGGACTGAGCTTCTTGCTTTTTTATTCTTCTTTTAATTTTTGATTTGTGAATTTTCTGATTTTTGGTTGTGATAAGGGTTGGACCTTTATCTTGTAGTACTTGTTGCTTTGTGAATCTAGGTGTAAGCTTATTTCTTCTATTTTCTTTTCTAAATATTACATCATTATTTTCTAGCTGTTCCGGATCTTGCCTGTCGTTATTCAATTTATTGATTCTCATTCTCATTTTCATTTTTCTTTTGAGCGAAAAAAGTTTCTCTTTCTTTCAACGCCCATTCAAAGGCCTCCCGAAGGTTGGTCGGTTTCATCGATCTTATTGTAGCCCCTAATGGGCGCCTAATTCCTGTTAAAAATGAGTTAAGACATATGTCTGCAAACAGTTTTATTTTTGTCTTAACCACACACTGCTCCGATTTTGTGGTTTCCGCTATTCTAAATAATGCCAATTTAATCTCACAGACTTTGTCATATAGTTGACGTAAAGATAAATTCTCCTGCACAGAATTGTGGAGTTCGAACATAAGAGTGGGTTTATCTCTCTTGTCCGCGCAATGCAAAATGAGGGCGTCCTTAATTTCTTCCCAATTAAGACTGGCTCCAGATTCGATGATGCCCTCGCTAGCCTTTCCTTCGATTTTATTGCGAATCGATCTTAGAAGTAACTGACCATATGGCGTTTTACTAGTGCCGCTAATCAGTGCTAGGATTTCCTCTACGTTGGTTATAAATTCATGTAAAGTTTTTGGATTACCATCGTATACCGGTAAAAAACGAATTGCGTCAGGTATCTTCAGTGATGATAGGACATCAAGTGAATTAACAGATTGCTCTCCTTGATCTGGAAGGACGTATTCTGATGAAGAAGACTTAGATGATTGATCGTCTTGTCTTGTTACGATGGCCTCTGTATTTTCGGATACACTGATGTTGTTTCCAGATCGGCTCCTGGTATTTGGAATACGGTCTTTTGCTCCTCTCATGGTAGCTCTTATCTGTTAATTAGTATTTACTATTAGTAAAGAATATATATTTTACATTTCAAATTTACCAAGGTACGTATATAAATATATTGTTGTATCTGGTACTTAAATTGCACCTAAATATATACAAATATCGTTTCGAACATGTTTAAACTACACGTTAAAAGGTTTGACCACTTATAATTGCCCTTAGTCTGTGAGTCGCACTGAAACACCGAACTAACTGCAACTATCTCAAACATGTTCCAAGGCACGCTCGATCGTTTTGAGCACCTATTGTTGCTCGTAGTCTGTGAGTCGCACTGAAACACAAAACTAACTGCAACCATCTCAAAAATGCTCCAGGATAAGTTCGATCGGTTTGAGCACACATTGTTGCTCGTAGTCTGTGAGTCGCACTGAAACACAAAACTAACTGCAACCATCTCAAACATGCTCCAGGACACGTTTGATCGGTTTGAGCACACATTGTTGCTCTTAGTATGTGAGTCGCACTGACACACAAAACTAACTGCAACCATCTCAAACATGCTCCAGGATACGTTCGATCGGTTTGAGCACACCTTGTTGCTCTTAGTCTGTGAGTCGCACTGAAACACAAAACTAGTTGCAACTTTCTCAAACATCTTCACGACACGTTCGATAGGTTTGAACATATATTGTTGTTTTGTTGTTATTGTTGTTGTTAACGCATCGATTTTTGTTGTATACATACATAAGTATACATACACAAAAGAATTCGACGACTGTTTGTACTGAAACGAACGATTCCGTTGTCTCTGTGTGCCTCTCGCATTGTTCTTAGAAAAAACGCAGAATAAGGGGATTCACACAAACAATTTATATACATTGCTTCACTGCTATGTATGTATGCATGTTCTTTTTTTTTTGTCTGAATTTTACCACTATTCTCGGTATTTCACAATGTACATACACATGTGTGTAATGTGTGTTAATAATTTTAATATATATATATATATATATACATACTTTCTTATACATATATATACATTCTTTTTTTATACCCGCTACCCATAGGGTAGAAGGGTATTATAACTTTGTGCCGAGAGGAAATGTATGTAACAGGTAGAAGGAGGCTTCTCTGACCCTATAAAGTATATATATTCTTGATCAGCGTCAACAGCCGAGACGATCTAGCCATGTCCGTCTGTCCGTCTGTGTGTCTGTCCGTCTGTGTGTCCGTCCGTCTGTCCGTATGAACACCTAGATCTCAGAGACTTTAAGAGATAGAGCTATAATTTTTTTTCGACAGCATTTGTTATGTTTGCACGCAGATCAAGTTTGTTTCAAATTTTTGCCACGCCCCCTTCCGCCCCCGAAAATAAAAAAAACGAATAACAAGCGTAATTTTAAAGCTAGAGTTGTGAATTTTGGTATATACAATAATTACTATAGTAGTTATGATTCCTGAAAATTTGGTTGCGATCAGAGAAATTGTCGAAGTTATTAAAGAAATACTTTTATATGGGCAAAACGCCTACTTACTAGGGGTCTTAGTTGCTTTGGCTGACAATCTGGTATATTGAGCTGTCTATGGTATATTTTAAATGCGGTACTATATCGATATACCACATATACCATTTGGTATTTTTTAGTATTTTTGCAGTATATTTGGTATATTTTGAGAATAATACCGAAAAATACATTTCTTTTATTCAAAATGGGTAGCGGGTATCTCACAGTCGAGTACACTCGACTGTAGCTTTCTTACTTGTTTTTTTATACCCGCTACCCATAGGGTAGAAGGGTATTATAACTTTGTGCCGGCAGGAAATGTATGTAACAGGTAGAACGAGGCATCTCCGACCCTATAAAGTATATATATTCTTGATCAGCGTCAACAGCCGAGACGATATAGCCATGTCCGTCTATCCGTCTGTGTGTCTGTCCGTCTGTCTGTCTGTCCGTATGAACACCTAGATCTCAGAGACTATATGAGATAGACCTATAATTTTTTTTCGACAGCATTTGTAATGTTTGCACGCAGATCAAGTTTGTTTCAAATTTTGGCCACGCCCACTTCCGCCCCCGTAAATCAAAAAAAATCGAATAACAAGCGTAAATTTCAAGCTAGAGTTGCGAATTTTGGTATATACAATAATTACTATAGTTGTTATGATTCCTGAAAATTTAGTTGCGATCAGATAAAAATTGTGGAAGTTATTAAAGAAATACTTTTGTATGGGCAAAAACGCCTACTTACTAGGGCTCTTAGTTGCTTTGGCTGACAATCTGGTATATTATGCCGCCTATGGTATATTTTGTATGGTGGTATACAAAACATACCATTTAGTATATTTTTAGTATTTTTTAGTATTTTCGGTATATTTTGAAAATGATACCGCAATATTTTGCCTTTATTAAAAATGGGTAGCGGGTATCTCACAGTCGAGCACACTCGACTGTAACTTTCTTACTTGTTTGTGTTTGTGTTAGTGCAGTAATGCTGAGTCCTCAAGTTGCAAATGGAAAATTTTAATGGACTTTGGTAATGTAATAGGATCTTTTTGTTTGTGACAGTTGGTGCCGTCGCGACAAATGTTTATGTTTATGATATGATTTGTGGGAAAGAATTTGGAAGATAAAACATAATAGTTGTAAATTGTTGCGCTCTATTTGAAATTTTAACATTTTTTAATTCAATGGTACAATTAAATATTTTTATTATTTTATCTTTTTCGATGTATATTTCTAAATCATTACAATTTTGATTTAGTTTGGTTCTGGTTAAGTTCCAGGTTATTATGATGTTTGGTTCTACTATTTGTATAAATTCTTGTTTACGATATTTATTAAAGGTGCAAACTGGAGTTTCATGTTTTATTATATTAGTTATGCATTGGTCATTTATGGTCTTTTTAGAGATTGAATTCGAAACAAAGTTATTGTGTAAATAAAATTTTCCTTCAACACTTTCATTGATGATTTGTCCATTCTTATCTGGGTAAGGGATTACTTGGAAAGTTTTGGTTTCAAGATTACTCAATGGAATATGGGACATGATGAAAATTTCATTTGTAAGTGTACTGAACCAAGCAGAAGTTTTAATATTCATCAACTTTTCGTGATTAATGTGATCTATTTGATCGTGTTTAAGTAATTTTGGATTAAATATTCCTAAGCGAGTTAATTGTAGGCTTAGTTCGATGTCTTCTATATATTCGGTAAAATGTTCAATGTTAAAAATTAATGAATTTAATTGTTTTTCTTCTTCCAAAATTTTGCTTTGATTATTTATAATATTAATACCTTGATTAAATGTATTTATAAAATCATTAAGATTATTTGCCTGAATTGAATTATGGGCAATAATGTTAATTTGGTTTTCAAATTGTTTCTTATCTTCTTCATCTAACGTGCCAATAAGGAATTTAAGTGATGACCCTATGAAATCGAATAAACCTCGTTTAGTACGACTTGTTATTCTGATGCCTGCCATTTGCTTTTCTAATTTATTCATTAAATATTTTATTTGGGGGTACTTGTTAAAGATATGGCTTTGAGTTAATAATAAATCAAAAGAGTTCTCTATTTGTGTTACGTATATAGTTAAGCAATGATGTTCGAAGGATATTGGTAAATTAATTGTTCCTGACTCAAATAGGATGAATCCTTGATCATTTTGAATGGGATTTACTTCGATTTGTTGAGCGTTTACGGTTGTGCAAATAATTGACAATATAAGTAACATCAGCAATTTAGGATGTTTCATCATTTGGGCTGGAATTAACATATTTACTTTTGTTAATTACTTTCTTCTTTTTAAACTTCGATCTATAGTGTGTAACTTTTCTGCCTCTATTAGTTTCTTCGTAATGTTTTTCATCGAGCTTTTTAATGTTACCTGTCTTTTTGAAAGGATTTGTTGTTTTTGATTTAACCAATGAAGCTTGTCTAAATCGTGTATCTACTTCAAAATCACTTCTGTTTTTATTGAGGTTATTTATTTGATTTACTTTATTCTCTTGTGAGTTATATTCAGGGGTTCCTGCATAAATAAAAATATCTGCTGGAGTTCTATTAGTTGCCTTATGTTTTGTTTTATGATTATAAGTATATAATATTGTTTCAAACTTTGTTATTTTATTCTCTATATTATCGTCGCTTCCTATTATTCTTAACTTTTCATTTATAGTTTTATGAAACCTTTCTATATCTGATATTCCTGTTTTACTTGTTGATATATTAATTTTTATGCCTTCTTCTTGTAACCAAATTTGCAAAGCCGCACTGATGAATGCTGAATCTTTGTCTGCTTTTATTTCTATGGGTTTTCCCATTTCATTGAAAACTTTTAGTAAAGCTCTTTTAGCTTCTAACCAATCTCTACTTCGAACTTCAACTAATGTTGTGAATTTAGAATAAACATCTATACAAGAAAGAAATTGTTTCTTATCTATCATATAAAAATCTATAACATATTTATCCCTAACATTAAGTACTTCGGGTGTTATCTCGAACGTGAGTTTTGTATCTCTATGTTCGGTTTTGGCTATGTTGCAAATTTCACATTCATTAATTAGATTTTGTATTAGTTTCTGGTAATCAGGGTAATAATATTTTTCCTTAAACCAATTTATTGTTTTTTCTATACCTGGATGTAACAACTTTTTATGTGTTTTTAAAATTAATTCTTTAAACTCTGCAAAAGTTTGTAAGTCAATTAATTTTAAGCTTGTTTTCATAATTTTAGTTATATTGCTTGGGCTTATTATTTCTAAATAAGCTCTTTGAAAAATTGGAAAATCTATTTCGTCATGAAAATAGACAATACTATTTTTCGAGCAAAGATATTCCTTTATCATATCTTTGGCATATTGATTAGTCATTTCCTTGTAAGAAATTTTAATGTTAAGTTTATGAATATAGTGAGTTGTTTCAACTTTATTATCGTCACTTTTTATGAATTCTATTTGCCTGTTAAAGTAGTTTAAAGGTCTTTCGGTTGTTGGTATGTGATATTGACTGTCCTCTTGAGCACTATGTATAGTTGCTCCTGTGCTAATTGCATCTTCTCCTAAGAAATTCTCTTCTATTTTTATACGTGAAAGTGCATCTGCTACGTTATTTTCTTTTCCTGGTAAATACTTGATTTGATAATCGGATTTTCCATCTTTGTAATTTCATGTTTGGTTCTTTAATGTTACTGAGCCAAACTAGTGGTTTGTGATCGCTTAAGATCTGGAATTTTCTACCGAATAGGTAAGAACGGAAATATTTGGTTGCCCACACGATAGCTAATAGTTCTTTCTCTATAGCTGAATAGTTTGATTCGTGTTCGTTTAAAGTTCGACTTGCATAGCAAATGGGTTTGTGTTCCTGTGATAGAACGGCGCCTATAGCGAAGTTGCTAGCATCTGTAGTCAATGAGAATGGTTTCTCGAAATTTGGATAAACTAGTATCGGATCGGACGTTATTAAAACTTTGAATTTTTCAAATGCTGACACATAAGTGGGATCTTTTATGTTTATGGTGGCGTTTTTCTTCAACTTTGTTGTCATGGGTTTTGCAATATTTGCGAAATTGGGTATAAATTTGCGATAAAATCCGCATAAACCTAGGAATGATTTGATTTCTTTTGGTGTCTTTGGTATTGGGAATTCAACAATTGCCTTAATTTTGTTTGGATTTGGTTTTATACCTTGCGTGGTGATTACATGCCCGAGGAAATCAGTTTCCTTTTCATGAATTCGCATTTGTCTAATTGTAATTTCAAATTTGCTTGCCGAAGTTTTGAGACTTTCGAAATGGATGATATGTGCTATTCCAATGAAGTGGAGTAGATAATAATATCATCTAAGTAAACTAGACAATCCTTGAAGATCAGATCTTCAAGTAGGTTATTCATACAGCGCTGGAAAGTCGCTGGAGCATTTTTAAGCCCAAAGGGCATACGAGTAAATTCGTAGTGACCATGCTTGGTTGAAAAGGCAGTTTTTGCAATTGAATCGGGATCCATTTGGATTTGATGGAAACCCTTTGCAAGATCGATCGTAGTGAAGTATTGGCATTTGCCTAACTTGTCTAGGATCTCATCCATATTTGGTATGGGGAATTTGTCGTCAATGGTTATTTCATTGAGGTTTCGGTAGTCAGTGACTAACCGGAATTTTTGTTTTCCTGAAGCGTCCATTTTTTTTGGAACAATCCAGATGGGTGAACAATAAGGGATTTTGCATTTTTTAATTATGCCCTGCTCTATCATTTCGTTGATTTGTTTATTGACTTCTTGATCGTAAGCCTGTGGGTATTTATAGGGTCTTTTATATAATGGGTCTTCGTGTTTCGTTTGAATTGAATGCTTAATAGTACTGGTGAAAGTCAAATTTTCACATTCCCGGTACTGAATATCGCGAAATTCATGTAAAACCTTTTTTAGTTTTTCTACCTCTTCTGTGTTAAGATGTTCAAGTCTGAACTCATTACACTCTTTTAATTCATCTTCGATTGCGAAGTTGAATGGCCTATCTTCGGTCAAGGGTGGATTTGCACAATCTTCTGTGTAAGTTTCTTCAGAATTTTCTTCTTCGTTTTGAAATGTAAATTTATATTCTCCTAATGTAACTGTGCCGTTTTCGTAATCAATTTGGGATTTACTGGCTTTTAAGTATTCTCTTCCTAATAGCATATCATAATTTTCAGAGAAATTATGAATGTAAAATTTTTTTTTTGTAGGGCAAAGTCTGCTGGGACCAAAAAGAATACTTTCTGATAATTCGGCAGTGCCATTAATTGTTTGAACATTGATTGGATTTTTATGAATTGGAAAACTGAAAATATTTTGTTTTAAAAGGTTTATTGAAGAACCTGTATCAATGATACATTTTAGGTTTACTTCATTCATTTTGATTCTTATATATGGTGTGTTTGCTCTGCATTTAGTTCCGAGGCACTTTGATGAAAATTTTCACCTTGCTCCATTTTGAACTGGCCACTTTGGCTTTCCCTTTGTCTTTTTACCGGTGGGTTAGGCCCACGGCTTGTTGAGGTGTCCCTCGAATAGTTATAAGGGTTTTGGGTTTGAGCTTCTTTTAGTTTTTTATTGAATTCTTGGTGAAGATTTTGATTATTCTGATTTGAATTTGAGTAATTGATTTGTGGTTTTCAATTGGACGAATCATCTGAATGAGAATTGTTTGAATAGTTTGCGTAAGATTTATTTTGATTCCTACGACTATTGTTTTCACTTTTATGGTTATTCTGAGTCTCATAAGACTCATAAATACCTTCTGTTTGAGCAACGGCTTTTAGCTTGCTTATTGAAGTTATATCATGCCTTGCTAAGGTCATGTATATCATTATTATTATTATGTGGCCATTACAACCCTTTTATCGGGTCTCAGCGTGAAGAGCGATGTGCCTCCACGCGGCTCTGTCCTGAGCGCGCCTTCGCCAGTTGGTAACACCAAGTCTGGACAGGGTTTCCATCACCTGGTCCTGCCAACGCGTTCGGGGTCGTCCTCTCCTTCGTGTCCCAACAATCATCGCATCAAACACCTTAGGAGCCGGAGCATCTTCATCCATACGGGCAACGTGGCCCAGCCAGCGAAGTCTTTGAGATTTCACTCGACTGGCCACGTCAACATCGCCGTATAGCTCATACAGCTCGTGGTTGTATCTGATGCGATAAACATCGTCCTCGCAGATTGGACCAAAGATTTTGCGAAGAATTTTCCTCTCGAACACTCCAAGAGCAGCTGCATCTGACTGCGTCACAGTCCAGCACTCCGCACCATATAAGAGTACTGGAAGAATGAGCGTCTTGTAGAGTGTGGTTTTTGTGCGTCGAGAGAGAGCTCTACTATTAAACTACCTACTGAGCCCAAAGTAACACCTGTTGGCAAGTGTTATTCTCCGCTTAATCTTCAGACTGACATCATTTGTGCTTGTTATAGCAGTGCCTAGGTAAATAAACTCCTTGACGGACCCAAAGCTATAGTTTTCTGCAGTCAGCTGAGAATCAAGACGCCGCGATTCTCTGCTAGAGCACACCATAAACTTTGTTTTCTCCATATTAACTGCTAGTCCTACTTTTGCTGATTCCTTTTCAATAGCCCCGAAGGCTCCTGTGACATCACATCAGCGTAACCAAGAAGCTGGACACATCTGTTGGTTAATATCGTGCCCGTAATACTCTCCATTAAATATTGAAGAGTATACAAGACAGCGAGTCACCTTGTCTGAGGCCACACTTGGTAGTAAAGGTTTCGGATTGGCCACATCCTACCTTGACAGAGCTGATGGTGTTGCACAATGTCATTCTGCAAAGTCTAGTCAGCTTTGCTGGTATACCAAGCTCAGACATGGCGGCATATAGGCGATCTCGCCGGGGGCTATCAAATGCGGCTTTGTAGTTGACGAAGAGATGATACGTGTCGGTTTTCGTAAGACTTCTCCAGGATTTGGCGCAAGGTGAAAATCTGGTCAACAGTGGACTTGCCAGGCCTGAACCCACACTGATAAGGTCCAATCAGTGCTTCAGCATGGGGTTTCAGTCTTTCACACAATACGCTCGTTAGGACCTTTTATGCAACTGGAAGAAGACTAATTCCGCGGTGTTGGTGCGCACCGTGGCATCACCCTTCTTCAGGATGGGACAGATCATGCTGAGATTCCAATCTTCGGGCATGCTCTCCGTGAGCCATATCTTACTGATTAGTTGGTGCATGCTCCCTACCAACATATCACCAGCTGCCTTAAACAATTCTGCCGGCAGGCCGTCAGCACCTGCAGACTTGTTGTTCTTAAGCCGTTGGATTGCATCCTTGACTTCGATATGACTTGGGATTGGCACTTCAATATCAGTGCCATAGATTGGGGTTCGTGGATCATAGTCTTCAGAGTCTGTGCTTGAGCCAGATAACAGACTCGAAAAGTGATCCCTCTAACCTCAGCACGACCTCTGCTTCTGTGACAAGGTTTCCATCATCGTCCCTGCACGCCACTGCACCAGACTTAAATCCTTGGGTCAGACGCTTGACCCTCTGGTAAAAGTTACGTGCTTCATTTCTGCATCTGCTGCTTTCTATGCTCTCACACTCTCGCCTTTCCTGCTCTTTCTTCTTGCGTCTGAAAAGGCGTTTTTCGTATCTTCTTCTCAACCTGTAGACGTCCACAATAGCTCGTGTCGCCCCAGCCTGCAGTGTTCTTCTATAGGCGGCGTCCTTTGCAGCTGTTGCGTCACGACACTCCTGATCGTACCATGGATTCCTTGTTAGAGGACGCTGGAATCCAAGCACCTCTTCTGCCGAAGCTCGCAGGGAGTGAGATATGAGCGCCCAGATATCGCTTATGTCTTGAGGTATTGAAGGTGCTCGGCTTAATAGCCCCGAGACGTGAGTGGAGAATGCATTCTTCGCCTGTTGTGATTGCAGCTTTCCCATGTCCAGCCTTCTTAACGCACTTCGACGTGCAATCTTCGCTACACATAGCCGTGTGCGAATCTTAGCTGCAACAAGATAGTGGTCGGAGTCGATGTTGGGACCCCGACAGGATCGTACGTCGAGTATGTTAGATGCGTGCCTTGCATCGGTCGATCGGGAGAGAGCCAAGATGCCTTATGGATGTCCAAATGACGGAATCCGGTACTACGAACTACCATATTATGCGCAGCTGCAAAGCCTATTAATCTGAGACCATTGCTCGAGGTGGTCTCATGTAGACTAAATCGCCCGACGGTGGCACCAAAGATGTCTTCTCGTCCTACCTTGGCATTAAAATCCCCGAGGAGAATTTTAATGTCATGGGAAGGACAGCGGCCATAAGCTCGGTCGAGCTCCGCATAGAAAGCGTCCTTGGTGGCATCGTCCTTTTCCTCCGTTGGGGCATGTGCGCATATCAGGCTGATGTTAAAGAATTTGGCAGTAATTCGGATCGTTGCAATTCTCTCGTTTATTGGCCGAAAGTGAGAGACTCGGCGCCGCAGCCTAGCACCTACAACTAAACCACAACCAAATTCATGCCGTTCTGGATGGCAGCTGTAGTAAATGTCACAGTTCCTCCTCTTTATGCAGCCTTGTCCTATCCATCGCATCTCCTGGATAGCAGTGATGTCAGCCCTACATTTGTTGAGGGTATCTGCTAGTTGTTGAGCAGCACCAGGTCTGTACAAAGTTCGTACGTTCCAGGTGCATACTCTCAAATCATTGTCCTTTTTACGCTTGCTATGGTCGTCAGATCGGTTCCTTTCCGAGGCTTCTCTTGCTTCCTTCACTGAAATTGTGTTTTGCATGGGTGGATTCCAAGTCCTACGCCAAAACCTAGTTTGTAGAGTTAGGACTCTCGTCGCGCGCTTTAGTTTGCCACTCAACGGCTGTCGAGCGACAATCCAGGGAGAACCACGTGGAGGTAGTGCGTCGGCTTGAAGAAAGCAGTGACAGGAATCATGCTGGCATTCACCAAGTTGAATGCAATCAGACACTTTGACCTGTATGCTTCCCCCCATTCTCCCCAGGTCATGTATATCCTGTCTGGTAATTTTCTGGTTATTACATTTTTTGTAGTAATTTTTAGTGCATTTCTGTTTATTATTGCTGTGCTACCGTCAGTGTCTAGTGCTAACTTATTGCTAACAATATAGAATTTTCTCTCGAGCTCTTCGACGAACTTACGTAGACTTCCATTCCAGTTTGTGTTGTATAGTCTTCTTAGTAACTCTTCATAAGGTGTCTGTGTCCTGAATTCCTCGATTAGGGACGATCTCAGCGACATCCAATTGTTGGATTGCGTAATCTGGGATGTACGCAAGGCTTCTCCATCCAGTTGTCGTTCAATAGCACCGAAGATTACGCTGCTTTGGCGTACATCAGTTGTTGGGTATAGATACAGAATAAAATCTATTCTCTTTATAAATGCCGACAAATTTTCTGCTCCGTTATCAAACGCTGGCACGTGTTTGATTTGATTTATACACTGGTTTAAGTGTGCTTCTGTTAGTTCAGTTGCCATTTTTGATTTGTTATTAATTTGCACACGTGGTTCGGGTTTTTTGAGTTTTTTATTATGACGGATTTTTTACAAGGTTTTTTGTATTACCGTTTTAATAACGCACTCACGCACGTAGATGTTTTTCGCGGATACGTTTTGTATAGTTCACAAATAGGACGCGTTCACCCAGGACAATGTTAAAGTCCTTCTAGCGGTTCACGACTGCTTTGTTGATTCAGTAACTAGTACGACGTATCCTACCGGCTGCGCCAATTAGATGTTCGCGGTGCACGAACAGTAAAAAAACAATTAAGAAAGCTACAGTCGAGTGTACTCAACTGTGAGATACCCGCTACCCATTTTGAATAAAAGCAATATATTTTTCGGTATTATTCTCAAAATATACCAAATATACTACAAAAATACTAAAAATATACCGAATGGTATACGTGGTATATCGATAAAGTACCGCATTCAAAATATACCATAGACTCAATATACCAGATTGTCAGCCAAAGTAACTAAGACGCCTAGTAAGTAGGCGTTTTTGCCAATACAAAAGTATGGGCAAAACTTCCACAATTTTTATCTGATCGCAACCAAATTTTCAGGAATCATAACTACTATAGTTATTATTGTATATACCAAAATTCGTGGCTCTAGCTTTAAAATTAAGCTTGTTGTTCGATTTTTTTGATTAGCGGGGGCGGAAGTGGGCGTGGCAAAAATTTGAAACAAACTTGATCTGCGTGCAAACATAACAAATGCTGTCGAAAAAAAATTATAGCTCTATCTCTTGTAGTCTCTGAGATCTAGGTGTTCATACGGACAGACGGCCGGACACACAGACGGACAGACACACAGACGGACATGGCTAGATCGTCTCGACTGTTGACGCTGATCAAGAATATATATACTTTATAGGGTCGGAGATGCCTCGTTCTACCTGTTACATACATTTCCTGTCGGCACAAAGTTATAATACCCTTCTACCCTATGGGTAGCGGGTATAATAAAACACAAGGATTTATTTTTGTTTACTTAATAGACTACTTTATTTTTATTTATAAGCTCGCGGGCTACGCGTCTTAAGTGAGGAAAGTGTCTTTAAAAACTAAACTCACAATATGTTGAGCTCTAACATGAAAGTTCTTATTACGACTTAAGGCTAACATACGTGTGATGTTTTGTGTTTGTGTTAGTGCAGTAATGCTGAGTCCTCAAGTTGCAAATGGAAAATTTTAATGGACTTTGGATTTTTGGAAGTGGCACGATCGCCAATGTAATAGGATCTTTTTGTTTGTGACAGTTGGTGCCGTCGCGACAAATGTTTATGTTTATGATATGATTTGTGGGAAAGAATTTGGAAGATAGGGGAATAATTATGAGTGTTTGTCACGTACGAGAAATTATTCTGGTGGTGGATATATTACTATATATATGTATGTTATACATACTTTTTATAATGTTGTGACCGGCTTAAAATGGAGTAATAGGTAAGAGTACGGCTGCGCCAGTTACCAATAGATTAACAACACTATTGGTGTAGATGCTTCCTTTATTGGTGGTGTAATTGAAAACGCACAATTGTTTTTTTATTCTTTTCTTTTTATTTTTATTTTTTTACTTCGACGTCTGCTCAGCTTCTGTATTCACACTCGACTGACTGTCAAACCAAACGGCCCTTCGCAACTCCGTCTTCTCTTTTATGTCGTTTTTGTAACGGTCGTTCCGATTGTGTCCGATCGTGCCTCTTCACGTTTTTCGTATACCCTACATCTCTATGAATAGGGTAGAGAAGGTAACTCGCGCCTCCTCCAATTAGAAATACCCAGTAGATTAAGGTCCTGCTTTACTTGGTCCTTCCATCGAAGATTTGGTCGTCCCCTTCGTCGTCGCCCGTAGTCGACTCTCGCTTCGAATACCTTCTGAGCTGGAGATTCTTCATCCATACGCACAACGTGGCCGAGCCAGCGCAGACGTTGTATCGTTGTGAAGATCTTGTCTATGGTGGATTTACCAGGTCTGAAGCCGCACTGATAAGGTCCGATCAGTGTGCTGGTATACGGCTTCAGTCGTTCACATATTACGCTCGATAGGACTTTATATGAGGACAAAGGACGCTGAGATTCCAATCGTTGGGCATGCTTTCTTCTAGCCATATTTTGCAGAACAGCTGATGCATGCACCTTATCAGTTCTTCGCCGCCGGCCTTAAACAACTCTGCAGGCAGTCCATCAGCACCGGCTGCTTTGTTGTTTTTGAGTCGCATAATAGCAACTCGGACCTCGTCATGGCTAGGTAGAGGTATATCCACATTGTCGTCGATTGGTGGTATCGGGCTGCTTCCTCCAATGGCGGGATTGGTGCCGTCATCGCCTGCTAGCAGCTTGGAGAAATGCGCCCTCCATAACCTCAGCGTACACTGCGTATCTGTAACCAGATTCCCGTTTTCATCTCCAGTCTTGAAACCTTGTGTCAGACGGTTCACTTGTTGGTAAAATTTTCGAGCATCATTTCTGTCCTGCAACACCTCGAGTTCCTCGCACTCTCGCTTTTCTTTCTCCCGTTTTTTCCGCCTAAAAAGCCGCCTCTCTTCCTTCCTTTTCTCCCTGTAACGTTCACACGTAGCTCGCGTTGCGCCAGACTGCAGCGTTCTTCTGCATGCGGCGTTTTTTGCCGAAGCTGCTACGCGACACTCCTCGTCATACCATTGGTTCCGTGTGGGTGGGCGCTTGAACCCTATGGCTGTTTCAGCGGCAGCTCGCATGGAGTGGGATATGTGCGCCCAGAGTCCGCCGGCGTCAACAGGAAGAAGGGTAGGTTGGTGGAGCAGTTCCGAGAGGTGAGTGGAGTAGGCTGTTGCTGTCCGTTGTGATCGCAGCCTAGTGACGTCAAGCTTTCGTTGCGTGATGGGGCGTACGTTTTTCGCTCGGCATAGCCGCATCCGTATCTTGGCTGCGACAAGATAGTGGTCCGAGTCTATGTTGACTCCACGAAACGTACGCACGTCCATCACGCTTGAGGCATGCCTTCCGTCTATCACAACATGATCAATTTGGTTGCGCGTTTTTTGATCAGGGGACAGCCATGTGGCCTTGTGGATGTCGAGGTGCCGAAATCTGGTGCTACTCACTACCATGTTTCGCGCCGCGGAGAAGTCAATCAGCCTGAAACCGTTGTTCGAGGTGGTCTCATGGAGGCTGAATTGACCGACGGTGCGGTCAAAGATGCGTTCGCGCCCAACCTTTGCGTTGAAGTCTCCGAGGATGATCTTCACGTCGTGGTTTGGGCAGCGGTCGTATGTGTCCTAGAGTCTCGCATAGAATGCATCCTTAACAGCATCGTCCTTCTCCTCCGTCGGGGCGTGCGCGCAAATTATGCTAAGATTGAAAAATCTAGATTTGACACGAATTGTAGCCAGCCGTTCACTCACTGGGGTGAAATTGGAGACGTGGTGGCGAAGTCTCCGGCTTACTACAAATCCGCATCCAAATTCGCACCTCTCCGAATGGCAGCTGTAGTAAATATCGCAGTTTGCTCGCTTGGAGCAACCTTGTCCTGTCCATCTCATTTCCTGGATGGCGGTATGGCGGATGGCTCTTAGGTTTCGTTTTTCACTGTCAAGCCACTTAAAACTATTTTTTATCATTTTTGAACTTAACAATAACTTACATAATAAGGCTTATTAATATTCTCATGATCACCGCGAACGTCTTCCTGATTCGTAGAATCGGATATTAAGAAGTCGTTTCCTGTACAACATGGGCACCACTTTTAACTAGTTTTTCTTTCTTGATCATCTTCGACTGCGGTTTCCTACGGCTCATCGTCCTCTCTTGTTGGACTTGCTGCCTTTGGAACGTTTGCTTTCGCTAGGACTGCGTTTTGCGGACATTTAATGCGAGTCTTCCGATTCCCCTTTGGATTGATTGTTGTTCGCGAGTTTCTACCACGCTGAGGGGTTCATTCTTAACATTGTCCTATTATCTGCCGTGGGTTTCTCCTTATCCTTGTTCTCATTGGAATTAGACTTTTCCGCTGGGGTCTTATCTTTTTTGCTCCAATGTTTAGTCTTTTTCATCCGGTTTTTCAGGTTTATTGGACCTTTCGTCGACATCCTCGTCTTTCTTCTTTTCGGATTTGTTTTTTTTTTTTTCATCTATGTTTTGCGTCAGAATTATCCGTTTTATCCGAATCGGCTGTTGTGTTCACTTTATCGACTTTAACCACTTTCTTCGACTTGTCCGCTTTATCTACTGTTTTATCGTTTTTTATGCGCTTTTCCGCATTATCCGATTTTTCATTATCCGGTTTTTCAAAATGAACTGTTTTTGACACCTTATGGCAGCGTTTAAAAAGCTTCGCTGCTCACGCGTATTTAGCAAAAAAGAAAGTTACAGTCGAGTGTGCTCGACTGTGAGATACCCGCTACTCATTTAAATAAAAGCAAAATATTGCGGTATTTTTTTCAAAATATACAAAATATATGCAAAAATACTAAAAATATACCGAACGGTGAATTTGTTATATCTATATAGGACCACATTCAAAATATACCGGCATAATATACCAGATTGTCGGCCAAAGCAACTAAACCCCCTAGTAAGTAGGCGTTTTTGCCCATACAAAAGTATTTCCTTAATAACTTCTACAATTTTTATCTGATCGCAACCAAAATTTCAGGAATCATAACTAATAATTGTTGCATACACCAAAATTCGCTGTAGCAAAAAAATCTGATTGTTATTCGATTTTATTGACTTGCGTGGGCGGAAGTGGGCGTGCAATAATGTAAAACAAACTTGATCTGCGTGCAAACATAACAAATACTTTCGAAAAAAAGTTATAGCTCTATCTCTTATAGTCTCTGAGATCTAGATGTTCATACGAACAGAAGGACAGACACACAGACGGACATGGCTAGATCGTCTCGGCTATTAACGATGATCAAGAATATATATACTTTATATATATATATCTCTTGTCATTTCACGTAGATCTACTAACTTTGCTTGCCATAATCCCTTCCGTATTCTGTGTGTGAACTATAATAATCTCAATAACGTAGTTTGCTCTAGTAAATCTATTCCTTTGCTTAAAACCTTATTATTAGCTTATTTATCGAGTATTTAATTGTTATTTATTTTATTATACACTTATTCTAACATATTTTTAATCTAAATTAATTAGCTGTCCAGCGTCTTTTAATATTTATTCGCGGTTTTCGTTTAATGCATGCTGTTTACAAATTTATTTTGTTTTGTCCGCGCGTCAACAAGCCCGTGCTTGGTATCGCTGGTCCACTTGATGGTACTGCCGTTAGTACGTCAACGTCCAAATAAATAAATAAATAAATAGTGTCGGAGATGCCTCCTTCTACCTGTTACATACATTTCCTGTCGGCACAAAGTTATAATACCCTTCTACCCTATGGGTATAAAACTTATGTTAATCAGACGTTCAGTGCTCAAAGTAGTAATAGTATCTTAAATAGTAAATAAATTGTTGTTAAGGAATTAATCCTCGTCTTCAAATAAGATTAAATTTTCTATTGCATTATCTAACTGCGTTGAGTTCAACCGTACAAGAAGTATATTTTCTAATGTTGCGTGACATACACTAGTTTTTAAGGTGAAAACGCTCGCTCGTATATTTAAATTTTGTTTTGGATTAAATAATAATTCTTACTTGAGTATATAGCAAAACATAAACTTGAGCGGTATAGCAAAACATATTTTGCTTAGAGCGTAAATCTCTGGAAACTGTAACGAATCACCAAGGATGTATTCGTCTGGTGCTGGTGTTGGGTTTATTAGCGTGGCGTACGCGCTGGCTTCTCCGGGCTTTGCTCAGGTAGCATGGGGTTAAATAAAAGGCCAACTAATAGGACGCACCACTTATAACAATAATACATTTAAAATTCGCGTACATAGGGGAAGACAGAGAAGAAGGAGTGTAATGGGAAGGTTACATTAAAGAGACGAGAAAGGGAAGGAGAGGAAGGTAGGTTAACAAAGAAGACGGAGCCACTTTCTAATGCAACACAGCTGTTATTGCGTGCAGACGCCCACCCTACCGTGATCCTGCATTCAAATGCCAAAAACTTAAAGTTGGCAGGATCCCTAAGAGACCGTGGTTCGGCTAACCTACTCCTGCTTGGTTATGCATGGTTCCAAATAAAAATGATTAAATTATGCGAACATACTTAATTTATTAACATATAAGAAAAGTGATTTGAATTTTAACATTACAAACGAAATGACAAGAAAAATAAATAAATACATAGATTAACGGACTAACATAGTAAGTGTTTATGAGGCGGAAATTATTTAAATAAGGCAAAAAGGAAAAAATAAATAAATAAATACTAAAAAAAATAATTAACCTATAAATATAAAATATGTTCTAGCATAAATATAATATAAATAATTATTTTTGGATTTGAAAAATTACTAATACTTTAAGAATTTTGCAAATAAAATGACTTCATTGAGAATGATGGAAAGCACAATAAATATAGGCAAACATGATTTATCTTTTAAACAAGAAAGCTCTGCGCAAGCAATTGGATGAGGATCAGCTGATGGCTGTCACTCAATGCAGGCATGTATATGGCCAGCCCTTCAAGGTCATTGACCGCTGGGACTGCAGTAGCAGCTGTAGCAGCGCTATGGTGAGATGCACCAAAAGCTCTAACTCATGTATATATTATCATTTAGTAAGAGTGAAACAGACTTACATACATTCGGCGACTCCCACGCAGAAAGATCTTTCCTTGTGTTAGTGACTGTCTGTGGTGAAGCTGTGGATAAATAGTAACAAGAAAGCTTTTGCGCATGCGTAAAAGCTGGCTGCTATGATCTGCTAGTGCAATTCCACACAAACATACATATGTACATACAAATGTATGTAGGTATGAGTGTACCTACTTGCAGGCAATACAGATACATTAAATTTAATAATTAAATACAATTGTACAAAGATATTTTGCCTATATATGGTGCCCTTATATGCATTCATTAAATGCATGCATTATATGCATGCATTAAATGATTGCAGTTGTTATTTCATACAACAATACCGTGGTACTTGTATTATGAGTGCCCAAGAAAAGTTGTTGTTTCAACTTTCTCGCCACATCATACTACACTTACAACACTGATGATTGACTCTCACTTATAAATGCATATTGGGACAGAACAACGTAAACTAACAATAATCAACAAACAGAAAAAAAAACATAAGCTGCTATCCAGCTGTTCGCCTTCCTCCTGGGTGACGCATATATTTGGCCTTGATGCCACCACCAGTGCGGAACAACTAGTAAATGAAGAACGCACGGCTGACAGACGCAGGTGTTTTCGGCAGTAGAATCACAGCCTGCAATTCTCCTGATGCTCAATGAGCGTCTGCAGCTAACAACAGCTCATCTGTTTGTGTTGTTCAGACAGCTGATCTGACCAGCACAGCTGCGACGTGGAGCTTTGGGTCGTTGGCCGTTAATCAAGCAGTTGTGTGTGTTGAAGTTTCATTTTAAATGAATTTAAAATTCTACCACTGGGTTTTTATAATTTACACACGGGTTTTATATAAAATATGACTGGGTTATTATATAAATTACGGCTGGGGTATTAGATTCAGTTTAATACCGGGTTTTATATAAAATATGACTAAGTGCCGAATCTAAAAATAAATAGACAAAACGAAACTTAGAACAACGAAAAACTAAACGTACGTTTAACAAATATTTACCCTAATCTGGAAAACGGCACTTGGTATGGGAGGACGTGGAAGTGGACAACCATCTATTGCGTAGGTTAAGTGGACGGCATAGGTGCACTTTTGTGAAAAAAAACACAATTAACGTATTAGTATATCAATTATACATTGCAGTACCATTGCACTATAGGAAAAAAGTCTATTTTTTTGGCATAAAATCAAATTATTTTACAAATTATTTTTAAAAATAAAATATATTTTTTGAATTTACATACCCTAATTAGCCAAGAACCGTTATCTAAGATTTTTTACTAACAACACCATAGTGTTGATAAACGAACAAAGTCAGCTGTTCGATTGACTTTGTAGTGTGCTTAAATTAGTGAAAAATCTTTGCAAACTTTCACTGTTTATTTTGTGGTGCAACAAATTGATTTATTATTTCTGATTATGGCAAATCGTAGCAAAGGTATTTATAAATGTATCATGTTTTGATTATTATGACTTGTTGTCCAACTGTGAAGTGTTTTATATGTATATCTTTTTAGCTTAAAACTAACAAGTTTGTTTGTGTTCCGTGGTGTATAACTTATAAATGGCACAACGTTGCAAAAAGGTAAAAACGCAAAGTTATTACCAAATGTATCTTTAATATCATAAAACTAATCATTTTTGCAACTTTTTGCACGTTTCTTCAAAAAAAAATGACTTATGTCCAGCAACTTATGAGCTCCCACACGCTGCACTTCTCGAAGTTTGGGAGAAAAACAGGCGCTCTGATGATGCTCTAAGAAGCTACATGCAAATACAACTTTACGGCGAGCAATTTGATGAAACTTTAAATCAGCAAATATCAACCAAAATTAAATGTTTCATTGGATATATTAAAAAACATTTATTTTTGGGGGGTGGGGAGTGGGGGTTATGAAGGCAATGGTCCGATTCAAAAAGCAACAAAATCCGAAATTACACATTAATCTTAATAGTATATATAACAAATTTCAAGTTTTTATCTTTAAAACTAGAGTTTATGCCAAAAAAATCGACTTTTTTCCCATAGTGCATTGTCGATTTCCTCTATCTCCGGGATGTGATCCGCGTTGCTGAAACTGCACAGTGCTCTCTCTCCCTTAACTAATTTTGGAATGCAATGTGTTTGGCTTACATCAATAACATTCTTTTTGTCGCAAACTTTTATGTTTAAGTAGGTTTTGCAATTTTTTGGTATGCCATATACTATATCATTATACAAAAATAGTTGACTTATTTCTAAGTGTACAATTGCGTTATTTTTTACTATTGGTTTTAATAAAATATCTTGATATTCAATTTCTTCTAGGTTAGGAATTTTGACAATATACAAAAGTGTAGTTTTATTATGAAGCATTGATATATCGGAGAATTCCATTATCTCTTCGATTGACAATGGTGGCATATTGCCTTTTCTAAATATTTCTCCAATTTCTGTTAGTTCATTTTCGTTTAGTAAAAGAGTATTTGCTATATTTAATTTGGCCCACTGAGTGGCATACTTGATATTTACTATTTCATCTTTTAATAATCCGATTTCATTATGAAGGGTAATGGCTACCTCGTTACTAAGAAAACTACTTTTTTGTATTGAATTAGTTAGGGAGGTCGATAAGGACGTAAGTTTGTTAATTCTTTGCTCCAGTTGTGTATTACTGATGAGATTATTGATATTTTCCTTTAACATGACGAGATCGTCATGATCTGAGTTGCCTGCTATGTACTTCCAACCTGTACATAACCAATTTAGTGACCTAGATTTTCGTTTATTTGGGGAATCTGTTATTGTTTTGAGTGCGTTAGTGGTAGCGATTAACTCATGATGTATTGTTGAATATAGCGGACTACGCTTTAGGCCCTCTTCAGTGTGACTGTTAAGTAGGTCTAGTGCTTCCTGGATTTGATTAAGGTCTATTACATGTACTAATTTTGTTGAGGATGTCTGTAACTTTCCCAGTCCCCTATGAATGGTCACTGTCTGAGCGTTCGTGTAGTTTGTAATGTCCATCGTAGCTTCCGTTATTGTCCATAGTAATACCTTGCGAATATTATGATTTGATGTTACTTTTATGTACGATTCTTCCAGATTCTGTTAAAATGTTTGTATTTTTATCTTCTTTAACTAATTCTTTCTTAAATTTTGGGGAAAGTTTTGAACCTAAACGTGTGTTTACTTTTACATATATTTCTTGTCCTGGCTCATAAGTTATTATTTCGTTTCTGCTTTTGTTGTGGAATTGTAAGTTTTTATTTTGTGCTATCTTAAGTTTGTCAATATTGTCTTGTCTGGCCTGTTCGTACTGGTCTGGGTTTGTCGTGACTCTCCTTCCGAAGAATACCTCTAATGGTCGCTTTTTGGTTGTGGAGTGGAAAGAGTAGTTATATTCGTATATGGCTCTATCTAGGAGTTCTTCGAAGGTTCTATGGTGGTTTTCTTTCTGTAAGCATCTCATTACTTCGGAAAGTGTCGAATGGAACCTTTCTACTTGTCCATTAACTGTACTCTTATATGGTGGCGCAGTGTAAATTGTAATATTTAACTGATCCTCGAGCATGAATTTTATGGACCTCGAGTTGAGAGATTTCTCATTATCTATTACAACGAACTTAGGAACTCGATAATAGAAAATAATGTCCCTAAGTGGTGTTCGAATGTCTTCTATTGCTTTTGAATTGATTATGCGTGTCTGTGCTAGTTTTGAGAATTTATCTATTGCTGTAAGAACTAAATGGCCTTTGGTTGAGTAAATGTCGATGTGAATGATGTGACCGGGATATTCTGGTATTGGAGTTTTTTTTATTTCTGGATTAGGGGGATGTCGGTCATATTTAGATTCCTTACAAATTTTGCATTGCCTTACTATGTTGCTTATTCTTTGTTTCATTTTGGGGAAGTAGAATTTTTCTGCTAATTGAATTTTATTTTCTTCGGCACTGCGGTGTGCTCTATTGTGGATTTTGAGGATTTCCTCCTCTTGTCTAGATTCGTTGGTGAGGTCTACAGTCATAGATTGAGAGAATCGGGTTTTGACGTTTTTGAAATATTTAGAATATAATAGTTGTATTTTCCCCATTATATCCTCAGTTGTTTGGATGCAATTTATAACCGAAGGGTTGAGGTATTTTTTAAGAGTTTCTACTAATTCTTTATCGTTAAATTCCTTTTTGTATATTTCGTGTCGATGGAACGTGGGGAATGGTATAGAGAATATGTAGTCGGATTTATCTGATTTGTTAAGAAAGATTTGGTTCTTGAAAACATTAATAGGGACTTCCATACTGGGTATTAGTTCGTGACTTGAGCTTTCTGCACTATGCTGAGTTGAGTTAGCTGCATAGTTTTCTTCTGCTTTTGCTAGTGTTCTCGATAGGAATGAAATTGGTTGGTTGTTTTGCGATAGGACTGCTCCTATTGCGTAATTAGATGCGTCCGTTGTCAAATGAAATTCTTTAGTAAAATCTGGATAGCGAAGAATTATTTCCTTTGAGATAAGACAACTTCGTAGTTTTTGAAAAGCCTTCAATGCTTCGGAGTCAAGAGTAATTGGTTTTTTTGATGACCTGTTTTTGGACACGTGTCCATCTTCCCCTCTTAAAAGAGACGTAAGGGGTTTTGCTAACTTAGCATAACTTTGTATGAATCTTCGGTAGTAGCCGGAGAGTCCAAGAAAAGATCTCAGCTCTTTTAGTGTTTTAGGGCAGGGATAGTTGGCTATCGCTGCGACTTTATTTGGATTTGTTTCGATGCCTTTATCGGAAATTACAAAACCTAGAAATTCGACTTTATTCTTCATGAACTCGCATTTATCTAACTGACATTTCATGTTGGCATCTTGTAAAGTTCGAAAAATTAACTCCAAGTTCCTGTAATGGGATTCATCATCTTTACTAAATATGATGATATCGTCTATGTAAATGAAACATATCTTACCGATATGTTCATGAAGTATGTCATCCAAAGCTCGCTGAAATATAGCGGGCGCGTTTTTGAGACCAAATGGGAGTCGTGTAAACTCATACTTTCCGTTATTGACGGAGAATGCGGTCTTTTCTATATCCGAAGGTTTCAAAGGGATTTGATGAAAACCACTTTTAAGGTCTAAAACCGAAAATACTCTATTATTGCCTAGTTGTGCAAGTACTTCGCCTATCTCAGGAATAGGGTATTTGTCTGCAATGATTACTCTGTTTATTTTGCGATAGTCTATTACGTCGCGATATTTCTTTTTTCCTGAAGCGTCAGCTTTTTTGGGTACGATCCATACGGGAGAATTGTATGGGGACCGAGACGGTCGAATTATTCCATCTTCTGAAAGTTCTTTTATCTGTTTATTTACTTCATGTTTTAGTGACATTGGATACTGATAGAACTTGGAATATACAGGGGTGTCGGTTGATGTTCTTATTGTTGCTTGTACCTTGGTTGTGTAGGTCAGTTTTTATTTGGATTGGCGAAGAGGTTTGGAAATTTTTTTAAGAGTTGGTTTAGATTTGTTTTCTGTGTTTCTGACAGATGGCTTGTTCTTGGTACTATTGTATTTACTGCTTCGAAGATTTGTTCTTTTAAAGGGATTTTTATCTTGTTTCTGATTATCATTAGGTTTTTACTTGGATTTATTTCTGCTCCTAATTCCTTTAAGGTGTCGTTACCTAAAATAGCATCAAAAGTTTCTAGGTCTTTTAATAAGAAAAATTTCACCTCAACATCTGTTATATTGAACAGGTTGGCATTTTTGTGGTGTGTTACCAGTGTATTACCTCCTATCGAGACGGCGTGAAAAGGGTTTTTATTTGGAGTGGGGTTTTCTACAATTTCGACTTGATGTAATTTCTATTGGATCCAGTGTCGATGAGAATTTTAATTATTTGGCCGTTCCTCAATCTACAAGTAAAGTATGGGAGAGAGGAACTCTTTACTCTAAAAAATTTAGTGCAGAGTAGTCATAAAATTCGCAAGTGTCATCTTCATAGTTGTTGTCATATTGGTCTACTTGTTCTACGTATTCTTCTATTGTTTGTTCTACGTCTGCGTGAGTCTCGTATTCAGCGACTGCTTGTTCATAATTAGTTGTGGTATCGTAAGTTTTTGTCGAAGGTTCTGCTATTTCGTCGTTGTTTGTCTGTATGTTAAAGTTTCTCTGTCGTTTCTGTCCGTCTGGTATAGGACCGGGGGGTCTTTTCCCAGCTTCGAATCGTGGTCTGTTCATGTAGTTGACAAATTTAGTTTGAACACTGGAATCCACATCCATTGGTTCTGGACGCGGTAGCGGTTTCGGGGCCATTGGCCTAGGTGGTGCAACCTGTTGAGAGGTTGTGGCAACAGTGTATTGCCGTGGGTTGGCAATTGGTTGATACCCAGAATTCGGGAAATATTGTCTTGGTAATGGAGTTGGTGGTAGTTGTCCGTAGTGTAAGTATTGTCGTGGCTGTTGTTGTCTGAAAGGGATTGGTGGTGGTTGTCTGTTTGAGAAGATTACATTCCGTGGGGCTGGTATGGGTTTACCATTACTGTTTTTAAAATGTGTCGGATGTCCTTTAAAAGTGGCATGTTTCGACCTAAAGGTTTGATTTTCCATTTTTAAGCAGAGATGTAGTACGGTAGGTAAGTCTGCTGGTTCTTTCATGCCTAATAGCCGAGGCAAGTCACCTTGTAGCCCTCGAATGAAAGTGTCTAGCGCTTTGTCTCTGTATAATTTTGTCAACATTGCTTCTTCGTTTCTGTCAATATCCATGCTACTCGTTTTATTTAAAATTAGGGACAAGTGTCTGTATTCGTCTTTGTGGAAATCTTCCACTGATTGATTCGGACCTTGTACTAATGTAGTCATTTCATATTCTAGGGTTGCTATGTCTCGTTTATCTGCATAATGTAGCGAAAGACATCTACACATGGCATCCCAGTTAAGCGGTACCTTATATGCTTCTAAAGCTTGGTCTGCACTTTTCGTTATCTTGTCTCGGATGGTGTGCAAGATATTATGATATTTGGGCGTACCTTGGTATGAGTCATATGCTTGTAAAACACGCTCTACACTTTTTTTCCATGAGCTAAATTCTTCGGGGTTTCCACTAAACTCTCGCAAACCTTTTGCTATGTCGGGTACTCTGTCAAGATCTGTCAAATTTCTTTGATGTTCTGGCGCAATAACATGATCTGGGAGACTTAGAAAATCTTCTACAGGATTGGTATGTTGTCTTAATAATATTGGTAATTGTTCGGCTAATATTTCGCTTATAGCGGCTGTTAGAGCGGCTCTGTTATCTTCGTTCATGGTGGGTCTGTTTTGTTGATGTTCTAAATGCCTATTGTTTTGTCTCTCAATTGAACGTTGCCTTTGTGCTTCGTTCACTTGTTCTATTTCTTCTGGATCTAGTATGGGGGGTCGAATTAAGTTATGACGATTGGCCATAAGCGATAAGATGAAATTTAAACGCTATATTTTTCCTTTTTTTTTTTTTTTTTTTTGTTTTATATTATAAGTTTATAACCAGTGGATGGTTTTTTCCTTCTACCTTGGAGGGTCCCTTGGGAATCGCAAAGTTGGAATAAGTTATATCACCGTTGTGATCTTTTTGTTTGATTTATCGCTTTACGCTTATTTATGTTATTTACTCTTTTACTATGGACTCTTTTGAGTCTAGTTTACTTTGCAATGATTTGTTTCTTTCCTTATATATTTTTTTTTTAATTTTGCTTTTCGCTTTTAGTTTTATTCATTTGCTTGCGATTTGCTATATTCTATATGGACTCCTTGGAGTCTTGTGTATTTTTACACTTTGCTTTATGTTTTTAATTTCCGTTTTTGTTTTCTTTTCTTTGTAAAATTTCTTATATTTAGCTTACATTAGCAATGATGTGGCCACCTTTCCTGATGGGACGGGGTTGTTCCTTTTTTGCAGCTGCTACTGGGGCTCCGTGATCCATACCTCCTGGAGAGTATTCTGAGAACGGATCTTGCAGAATATGTGGTCCACCGATGCAGTTCTCACAATCTCACCCGTTACACTAGCTAATTTAATGGCTTGGTACAGGTTTATGTTGGCTAACTTAATTGCCGAGATTGTTTGAACTGTTCCTTCAACTGACTAATTTAATAGTCGCGAAGGTTTTGCAAATTTAATTGCTTTGGTCGCACTTGGTCGAATTAACGTCCTTTTGGCTTAGTTGTTATTTCCCAGTGATTGATTATCACGAGCCTTTATTGGGATAATAACTTGGTTTGAATCGCGCACTTAGAAACTGTTTTGCTCTGTCGATGCACTATTCGCTTTCACGCACTTAGAAACGGTTTTGCTCTATCGTAACGCGATTTGACCGAAAATGTTCTTTGGCGCACTTAGATACGGTTTTGCACTATCGATACGCGAACTTTCCGGTCCCTGCTCGGGCGCCAGTTAATTATTTATTTAAAAATAATAACAAAAATATATTTCATTACGATTCCGATTGGAACCGTTCTTTATTGAAATTGAATTAAAGGCTAATTCTAAAGCTAGCCCTATATAAAGCTGCGAGTTTCAGCAGCGGCGTTGACAGCGCTGCTTTGGTTGGTGAATTGGGTGCAATGCTTCATGTTCCTGGAATTGCTTGCACCGACATGTGGCGGATGTATTGGGCAACTTGGCTTGGGTCTTCTTGGAATGTTTTGCAGGTGCACTCGGCGCGTGCAGGAAGTTGGTCAGACGCTGAGTCTGCATTTTGGACTTGTGGGATTTGTTGTTTGAGTTTCGAAATGTTTTGTCTGTTAACTTACATGTACATATATATTTGCATTTGTCCGTTATGTTCAAAAATGCTACCAGTAACGGTTTTTTTGCGGTAAAAGTCAAAACGAAAAGAACGCAATTTTCAGTGCAAATGTTTGATTTGAACGGTATTTCGATTTTGGGCATTGCAAGAGGATATTAAGATAAGTGAACATAATGACATTTGAACTTTGTACTGGTGCAGATTATTAGCTTTTTATTCTGTGTCGCCGTTATGTACGCAATAATGCTGCTGAAAGCATCGATAGATCGTGCACCGATATATCGATTTTTGTAGGTATATTTTACGATGGTCTTATCGATATCGATTTTACGCGATATATCGATGCTTGATAATAAATCAGTCGCATAATTTGTTATGTGCGTCAAGATAGCTCCGCAACTTTAGCGTCACATATCGATAAAAAAAAATATCGGCTAAAAAAACTTTTTATTTTCGTCTTTTTACGTGGTATTTAAACTAAAATTAAAAAAGTTTAAATGCAAAACAATAGAAAATTAAATTATCTTTCTATTAAATCTATGTTCGTCAAATTCATCATGCAGTATTTATGCACTAAAATCGTGATTGAAAAATTGGGGTAGCATCATTTTTGCAAATATCTCGGCTTTGACGAGTTGTCGGCCAAATCGGCTTATGACAAGTTATAGAGTATTGTTTTATAAATATACCCTCAAAAATTCATAATTTTAAAACTTTTCGTTTTTGAGATATTTCAGGAAAAGTACGATAACCTCAGCTCCAGCCCCATACAAAATGAGCACAAAAAATCAATGCTGCCGATTAATGACCGTAACTTTTTTTTGACTTTCTTGTCGGCCATAGCGCACATTATACTTTCGTAGATACAACTATAAGGAAGATATATAGCAAGTTTGGTTGAAATCCAATTATCTGTTTTTGAGAAAATTGACCTTTTCCTAACCCGCAAAAACAAGTTCATTTCGCAGGTGCATCAAATCACTGGAACCAGCGTGGAACCAGTCAGTGTTAAATAACACCATTTGGACTTTGGCGGGACTTCAAATACTTGCAGAAAATAACTAAATGAAACAAATATTACTATAATTTAAAATTACATTTAAATACTCTATTTATATATATATTACTTTGTTATAATTAATAAATATACGCAATTTTATATTCTTATTTAAATCGTAATTTTGCAGTTTACTTGATCACTGTTAGCGGCAAAACTTTATGTTAACGCTATCATCAAATTATTCTTAATATTTGCAGAACTTATAGGCCATGTCGCGCTATTTCATTCTATTCGAATCAAATAGACAAATATTTTACTTTTTGTTTTATTCAAATCGGTTAAGCCGTTTTCGGGAAAATTAAATTTTTGTGATTATTGCGAAAATTACAAATAAATTTCAATTTGGCATGGCAACGCTTAACATCTGCGAAGCTAGTAAAAAGTTAGCGTCGAATTTTTGTTTTGCAGATTTTTCAAAATTTTGACTATGTATATAATTGGTTAATACTTTAAAAAATAGATAATTAACATATGTATCATTTCCCAATATATACTACATAGCAAATTATCATAGTTTCCGAGAAAATTCAAAATAACATCTACATTTTTCGATTATACGCTCTCCTAGACTTTGTCTGAGAAGGAGCGCATTGCTATAATATAAACATAAAAAATTCGAATGCTTTGCAATTTGTTTTATTCAAATCGTGATATTCGTTTTCGAGAAAATCGCATTTTAGTAGAATAGTACACATTTTTGAATTTTTGCGCGTTACCTAAAGTAGTCAAAACGTTGCCAAATTTTAAAAATGGCGATCATGCACATACCTATTTATCATATTTATTACCCATATATATCCCCAACTTATTGGCCATGTCGCGCTATTTCATTCTATTCGAATCAAATAGACAAATATTTTGCTTTTTGTTTTATTCAAATCGGTTAAGCCGTTTTCGGGAAAATTAAATTTTTGTGATTATTGTGATTATAGATCATTTCAATTCTAATTTGAATTTTTATATAGTTTCAGGCAAAATCCAATGGAGTCTATGAGTCTACTGACATTTCCATTGAGCCGGCAATTGGCATTAATAGAAGCCAATTTGAAATGTTTTCGAAAAAAATGCCACAGTGGAAATGCAAGTTTGAATGGATCGGTCCTCCTAGTTGACAATTTGAATAGCCCACGTGCAATGTTTCCAAAATGCAATTATGAGGACTGTAAATTTAAGGTAATCGATTTTAAAAATATATATTCTTTATTAACTAACCAGTTCTCTGCCTCACAAAGTATACAGCACATGATTAGAGAAGCTTACAGCTCTCATAATAATGCGTTTGTTCTATACTTTAAGAAGCTAAGAATTAATAAGTTAAATTTTGTAGCGTATGGTTATTGTAAGGATCCATCTTGCAATAGCTTTATATTTAAAGGGTCTTTTGATGGGGAGGTTAAAGTTTTAACAAGTAGTCTTAAAATAACACATACTAAGTGTTTAAAAAAACAAACGCAGTGCAGGGCTGTAAACAGATTTATGGAAAGAGCCTCCATAAAAAACTGTACTGCGTTTGAATATAGAATTAAAAAAATTAACAAGTTAAATATGACTAGAGCTTTAGTTGGTAATGACCAGATGACAAATGAGAAACTGCCTTTTTATAGAAATTTAATATCAGAAAACAACGCAAAATTTGATTTCGACAAGGATCCTTTTGTCGATGCTTTCGGTATGATTTCTAAAGGGCATTCTCATTTTATTCAGTATTTATCAACCAAACTCGAAGTCTTTTTATGGGACAAAGAACATATTAATATGTTATTGACCCATATAAAACAAGACACTTTACATATGGGTGCCACAGGAAATGTAGTGCAGCCTTTGCACTTTGTAAAGAAGAGAATATTTTTGTATTCATTAGTAGCCCATATCCCTAAGCTCCATATTGTATTCCCAGTAGCTCATGCAATACTTTCGAATCATACATCGTATGACATTGGAAGATTTTTGTGCGAGTTACGGGAGTCTTGTTTAAAAAATCGATTCAAATGGCCTATTTGCAGGAGAATAATAACTGTTGTTAGTTTTGCTATTATTGGGGCCATTTTAAAAGAGTTTAATAATCTTGATATTGTAAATTATAATGAAATTTGTTTTAATTATGTACATAATAATAGTTCCATTTTTCCTAATGTTTGTGTTCAGTTTTGTACAAGTCACTATTGCAAAATTATGTGCCGTAATATTGATGAAATAGTTGGCTTGCACAACATTGAATTAAGAACATTTTTAAGAAATTGCTTAGGTTACGCCTATTCGATTGACAACGTGCTAGAATTAGAAGAATTGTTCAAGAATCTTGCAATCATTCTTCTTTCTCCATGTATTAATAAGATAGTTGATAACGCCAAAGCATATTTTATAAATTACCGTAACGATACACTTTTTTTAAATTTTAATGAACAATTTTTTGCCCAAAAACACCATTAAATGATAAAGTAACTGATATAACACTAAATTCAATAACTTTGGCAAGTCCGTTTCGTAAAAAATTTGAAACCATTTACATTGAAGTCATTAATAATTTAAATAAATTTAATACATCTTACGCGAACAATATTTTTTACTGTCCGAAAAAAAAGTATATTGTATATGTTCCCTTCTGGACTAATATTATTGGAATATTTATTGGTTCATCTGGCAAAAGACCAAGCAATGGGCCAATTGAATCGTTTTTTAAAACAGTTAAGCATAGTATTATTAAACCGAATAATAAGAAGGGGTTAAAATTGGGCCGCTTTATTCGGAAAATGGAGGAATGCTCTGTTTCCGTCATGAAGCAGCTCCAACTTTCTCTCCCTTCACACGACCAACTAACCAATGTAAGTATCATTAGACCAAAAAATAATAAACTTAGAATTAACGAAAATAAATATTTAGATGAAATGGCTGATAAGCGAAAGCTCTCTCGACATATTGAAAGATGGCAAAAGCCAGCTTTGAAGAAGCTTAAAGTGGGAATGTTTAAAAATGATTTTTCCACTTTGGAAAAATTCCATGACTCTGAAGTCAAAGATTGTAAAATGGAGGTTGAAACAATTTTTGAACAGGACTACTCGAATTCAGCCATTTCAACTAAATTTAATATGGAAGATATCCATAAAAAATTAATTATTAGATTAAAATCTGAAACTAACAACCTAAATTTAAATCAACAAATAATAATATTAAACTTTGAGTCTCTTTTCAGGAAAGTTCATGGTGACTTGGATAGTCAACAATTTGTTTTTAAAATTTGTGTGGGCGATTTGTTTTCGTTAATCGATCAGCGCTGGCTAACAAACTTTATCGTTGATGTTAGCCTTACTGTTCTGATATACGAAAACAAAATCGAAACCATCATAAATTTGCCTTGTCAATTAGGACAATTTTGTTTTTATAATGATAAATTAATTGGCAAATATATTAGATCTCATAAATTTAAATTACTTATAATTCCCCATTGCTTTGAAAATCATTTTTATATTTTATTTATTAACAAGTCCAGTAAAAAAATAATATTTTTAGACCTTCGGGGATTCGGGGAAAACTTCTCTGTTTGAAAATTATTATATAAAATTGTTAAAACATATAGAGCCTAACGTAACTTATTCCATATTTAAAATACCACATGATACTCAATTTGATAGCTACAACTGTGGCATTTTTATTTTGCAATACGCTGAAAGATTTTTATCAAACACTTCGCTTACTAATTTAAAATCGCATGATTTATTTAGGAGCGAATTGTTTGATAAACTTCTACGGTATGGAGATTCTCTAGATGGTTTTTGTTTACACTGCTGTGCTGAGCAGAAACCACCTTCCGAATCCCCGTACATTTTTTGTGATCGACCTATATGCAATAATTGCATACGAGATTATTATGGTGATTCACAAAATTATATTACTTGCAAATGATGTCAAATCTCCGACTGATAAATGTTTTATAATCTTTGTTTTGTCTTCTGATTCTTGATTGCCAAATAGTTTTTCATTTCATTGTTGTCCTAAAAAATTCAATTTTATAATAATTACTTTAATTTCATTTCAGGTACTTATGAAACAAGCTTCGACTTGGTGTTCATGTGGACCACTTGAATGTACTGTGTACATCAACGTCCATCACCTCCTCTTTGGCGCAACAAGCATCGACTTGGTGTTCATGTGGAATGTACTGTGTACATCAACGTCCAACACCTCCTCTTTGGCGCAACAAGCTTCGACTTGGTGTTCATGTGGACCACTTGAATGTACTGTGTACATCAACGTCCATCACCTCCTCTTTGGCGCAACAAGCATCGACTTGGTGTTCATGTGGAATGTACTGTGTACATCAACGTCCAACACCTCCTCTTTGGCGCAACAAGCATCGACTTGGTGTTCATGTGGAATGTACTGTGTACATCAACGTCCAACACCTCCTCTTTGGCGCAACAAGCTTCGACTTGGTGTTCATGTGGACCACTTGAATGTACTGTGTACATCAACGTCCAAGACCTACATCAAATTTCATCCAGGACTTCACTGGAACTTATTATTTGTATACATATATTTTTAAACATTTTTCAATTATAGACAAATATTTCGAAAACAAAATTTTCATTTGTGTTTTTTCTTTCATAATGGTATTGAGTTAAAGTTGTTATATATATATATATATAATATATATAATATAATAATATATTCGGCCATGGTAATATTAGTTTGGCAATAATCACAAAAATTTAATTTTCCCGAAAACGGCTTAACCGATTTGAATAAAACAAAAAGCAAAATATTTGTCTATTTGATTCGAATAGAATGAAATAGCGCGACATGGCCTATAAGTTCTGCAAATATTAAGAATAATTTGATGATAGCGTTAACATAAAGTTTTGCCGCTAACAGTGATCAAGTAAACTGCAAAATTACGATTTAAATAAGAATATAAAATTGCGTATATTTATTAATTATAACAAAGTAATATATATATAAATAGAGTATTTAAATGTAATTTTAAATTATAGTAATATTTGTTTCATTTAGTTATTTTCTGCAAGTATTTGAAGTCCCGCCAAAGTCCAAATGGTGTTATTTAACACTGACTGGTTCTACGCTGGTTCCAGTGATTTAATGCACCTGCGAAATGAACTTGTTTTTGCGGGTTAGGATAAGGTCAATTTTCTCAAAAACAGATAATTGGATTTCAACCAAACTTGCTATATATCTTCCTTATAGTTGTATCTACGAAAGTATAATGTGCGCTATGGCCGACAAGAAAGTCAAAAAAAAGTTACGGTCATTAATCGGCAGCATTGATTTTTTGTGCCCATTTTGTATGGGGCTGGAGCTGAGGTTATCGTACTTTTCCTGAAATATCTCAAAAACGAAAAGTTTTAAAATTATGAATTTTTGAGGGTATATTTATAAAACAATACTCTATAACTTGTCATAAGCCGATTTGGCCGACAACTCGTCAAAGCCGAGATATTTGCAAAAATGTTGCTACCCCAATTTTTCAATCACGATTTTAGTGCATAAATACTGCATGAAATTTGACGAAAATTGATTTAATAGAAAGATAATTTAATTTTCTATTGTTTTGCATTTAAACTTTTTTAATTTTAGTTTAAATAACACGTAAAAAGACGAAAATAAAAAGTTTTTTAATTCAAAAATTGCTCCTCCTGTTAAATAGGAGATAAAAAAGGAACGTCAACTTCTTTGAGTGTATTTATTGTGGTTTTTTTTTTCGTACTTACCGTCGTCAATAGTTTGTTTTGGATTTCCTTTTGTTTTTGCGCAATTTTCAATTGCGCGGCAGCTGTTTTGTTTTTCTGTTAGTGATGCGTTTCTTCTGTTACAAACAGCTGTTAATATCGGTGAAATTATCGATTGTGCGGACTGCGGGCCAGGGATGGAACTCCACCTGAGTACCGATGAGCCAGCCGGCACGGCCCCAGGGAAGACAACCAGTCCGTAACAATATGGCGCCCAATTTTGAAATTTGAATTCAAAATAAAAAAAAAGATAGTTCCATCGATGTAGTGTATGTCCTTTTGTTGAGTGAAATTGTGTTCATCTGATGTCTTATGTGGTACGATGTAGTCACCCATAATTGCGCAGCTCTGAGCAGGATTTCATTTGGTGACAGGATCCAAATCTTAATGTCATTTTTTGTACCAGGATTTGTTCGTTTTGTAGTTGTTGCGCGTGTGTCACTCTTACGATGTAGTAGAGAGTTTGCCACGTGTCATCGTAGCCTGGTGGCAACTACGAATAAATACTGTGATAAATTGTGATATTGGGTTAGCCTTGTTGTCTCTTAGTTTCTCTTCGTTGTTTATGTTTACTATTTGTTCCGTCTCATTTTGAGTGGCGTTGGATGTGTGCTGGCCTGATGCTCCATTATCAGCATAGGCGACAGGTGACCCAGAAAGATACAGGATTGATTCTGCGTCGCACCTGCCACACAGCGGACACCAAACGTGCTCAAAAGCGAGACGGATTCAAAATAGACTTCAGGTAGCGCTCCTTGGATGCCATCCATCACGAGTGTGATGGATAGAGCATCTGATTAGTGCTTAAGTGTTTGTCCATTGTTTGAATTGTGCGTAGTAAAGCGTTGGTTAGGTCGTAGTGTGAAGTTTTTCTCTCCCTTCCGTTCGTTAATGTTATAAAAGGAAAAAATTTGTTGTTGCTTGAGTTATTTATTTATTTATTAGGGTACGTGTTTACTTATGGTGTTTATTTATTTATTATAGGAGTTTATTTTGGTAGTTATCGTTTTCTTACATAGCAGTAGATTAATAGGGAAATAGTAATGTCGGAGGGTCGCGAAACAGATGGAGCACCGGGGAACCTGCCGCATCTAGTGGGAAGTATTGCGAGGACTCCGATGAACTTTCGTGGATTCCCGGAAGTACAGTTTCCATCGGTTGAGGCACTTGTAGGATTGGAAAAAGAGGCTTTGCAACCGGGAACTCAACCATCGGCAGTAGCATCCGGCATGGGAACCACAACTGCCAGCAACTCGGCGGAGACAGGCCGACACATCTATCCTCCGAAGTCGACGGACTCAGTCCTCAAGTCGACCGTGAATGCAGCTATTGCGCAAGCCCATGAGACCTACAGGAGTTCACTGGTGGAGGGTATTGCAGCAACGATACGCGATGAGATTCGCGCAGGCTTCCTGGAAATGATTAAGCTGATGCAGGAGATCATTCGGCCGCAGACGGACGCCGCTGCGCAGCAGAAATCGATGGCAGAGACAGGAGTAATCCAGAATGAGCCGGAGCCGCCATTGCATAATCCGCGTCCGGATTATTTGACGAGTTGCACTGAAGATGTGTTTGATCCGTGCGCAAAGAACTGGCGGAATACCCTTGAGAACAGGCGTCCAAATGCTGGAGACGGACAAAATGAATTATGCATTATTAAAGGATGGTTTGGCCTGATACAAATTTGTCATGGATATACGTACCAAGAAGGTATCGAAGTGGAGCGATATATGAGTTGTCGAGGGCGCTCATCACAAGAACAACACAACCGGTATCCACACGGAGTCCCACAGGTAGACTACGAGGTTGAAATTCCACCTCTGCGCGACAAGAGTCCATACAAGGAAGTGGAGCAGACAACAAAAACAATTAGAGGATCTGCAAGGAAGATCGTTAGAAGTTTTTCAAAAATTGCTCCTCCTGTTAAATAGGAGATGAAAAAGGAACGTAAACTTTTTTCACTAGAGGAGCATGTGGGTTTTTGCTGACTCGAGGAGTTGATTTTGGATCGAGGTTGGAGACGGTCGGCCGGAAGATCGTGCTGGACGATCTTGACGGTCTCAGTTGTGACAAGGGGTTGATTTTTGATCAAGGTTGGAGACGGTCCACCTGTTAAAGAGAAAAATATAAAAGAGAGAGGAAAGTTTGTGGTTGAAAGAGCTGGCGTCTGTAGAGGAAGTTGTGTGCTTATGAGTTGCTGCAAGTGCGTGTAAGCAGTGAAAAAGCAACAACAACATCAACTGCAACAACAAAAGCAGCAGCGACAACAACAACAACATCAACTGCAACAACAAAAGCAGCAGAAACAACAACAACAATAACAGCAGCAATATCAACTGCAACAAGCAGCTGCAACAACGACAGCCACAACCAGAGCAACACCGCTGGAGCAAGTCCAAAGCGACCACGACCGTCGCAGCGGGCCACGAAGGACTTACAAACTCGCCACAGGCAGGAGCGGCATCGACGGCGTGGAACAGCGAACGCCGAACAACGCATCCAGCGACGAGCAAGAGGAGGAGCCTGTCCGAGTGAGTCAGTGCGGCGGCACTAAGCCATTCCCTGTCCGACCTTCAGTGCGACACGAGCAAATATTCCCAATCATCTGGGGTAGCAGATTACTCGATCAAGCCAGTAACTGTCGTCGACTATAAACTACATAACTGAAACCGCAACTAATTTGTTGTGAGATTTGAAATCTTTATTTGTCTGCTGACCGTTTCGCTGTACTGATTTACTAGTAGTTAATTTATGATTCGTGTTATAACTTGAGTAATAATATATTGTTGAATGAATCAACGCAACATAAGGTTGATAAGCTAATTAAATTAAAGTAGATTCGCATTACATTTATGTACAAATGACACAAAACACCTTCATACATACATTCTTAAAAATTTATTCGCGACGGGATATATATCTATTTAATTTACGAATATACATATATGCATTTTCTCACCTCACCATATCGCCCCTTAACCAATCCCAAGAGCTCTGAGGCCGGTCAAGGTAGATGATTAAGCGACTCAGATAAATATATATGTATGTATACTTATCCCTCTAGTGCCCAAATTTTCTTTTCCAAAAAAAAAAAATTATTTTTGGATTCAGTATTTATCAAAAGTGAATGTTTGTTTAAAAAAAAAATTTATTTTTGCTCGGATCGAGTTTTATATGACTATAACCTTGGACCGCCTAGAGGCGGCTTTGGGAAGCTAGGCCAACAAAAAATTACGTAATCAATTCTTTTGTTCACATGTTTTATTATAAATGATATTAAGATGAGCACCAAAAACAAATAAAATAACAATTAAAACTAAAGTTACTTAAATTCACAAAGCTTCAAATATTTGTGTACAAAAAGTTCGTTTACTTATTTGTGATGAAAATCATAGAAACAGTCTTTTTTCTGGGAAAAGCACAGGTTTATATTACATTTACGGCAGACAATTTGAGTTTCGGAAGTTTTTGAGGTCGCTGTCAGTTGGCAGCTTACAATTTGGAATGGGATTCGAGCGAATAGTTCCCAAAGAAAATATTCCCCGGGGACTTGAGATATACAAGAAGCGGCAACGAAGTATAATAATTGTCAAAGTATTTATCTGATTTTTGAAATGCGGAACATTTCGAGACAATCGAACAACTACATTTGCTGCCGCACCAAGATCTGGTGAGCCTGTTTGAACAACGTTGTCACCTGCTCCACAATATATCTCGAAATTATAGCAAAAGCCAGAATAATCACACAAATTGAAGAATTTCACTCCCCACTTGTGTGGTTTGTTTGGTAAGTATTGTCTAAGAAAGGTCTTCATCTTCGTTGCACACATTTGTTCATCCACAGATAAGCGTTGGCGCATCGGAACTAATTGAAACTTGTCATTGAAATGATTCACGAGCGGCCGTATTTTGTATAAAGGATCGTGGTCGGCAGAATCCTTGGAGGGCAACTTACTGTTATCATTAAAATGCAAATTTCCTCGTATTTTTTCAAAGCGATTTCTTGACATTGTGTTTTGTATTGTTCCAAATGCGTACTCCCCCCAATATGAACGAACATTTGGGTAGCGAAAAACTGACATCAAAAATAGAATGTCAATAAATTGTCGAATTTCTAAATTTGTTGTGGAAAACAGGTATTGACATCCTTTTGGGTAGCATACAAATTTGTTTGCTGGGTGATATGTTCAATAATAGTATCATTCAAAACAAATTGAAAACACTTGAATGGCGTATCCAGATTTTTAAGTTCTCCGAGGTCAGGCTCATTAAAGGATATTGCAGATTTATCCATGACTAGGTTCGTTTGGCGCCACAACATCTTTTTGAAAAGCGGTGATTTTGGGTCGATAGTCAAAACACATCCACATTCAACTATTGTGCTTTCTTTAACATGAGCAGTATTATGCTCAGCAGGCGCTTTACGTTTGCATTTCTGTGCTTGAGGTGAATTGGACGCAATCGAACTTGAGGGTGACAACAATTTTGCAAAAGGAGTAGGACTTCCGCGTGAAGTTACACAAATCTCTCTAGCCAACAAAGAATCCGACATATGTAGCACTCTTTCAATCGCTTCTTCATCTTCCTCATTGACAGGAAGTGCTGCCTCGCAAACATCATTAGTCAAATCGTCCTCCAACTCTTCTTCTCCATCCGTATCAATATCAAAATCAATAGAATTTAAAAATTTTTCAATCTCCACGTCGGAAAGAGCTAATAGCTTATTCACTTGTCGTCGTTCCATGTCTACTGAAGCAATTATTTGTACTTAAATATGTCATAGATTGTTTCCCTTTCAAACTTACCTCATAAATTTTTTTCCCGAATTGTCCCAAGACCGCCTCTAGACGGGCTACTTTATAAATGCAATAAAAAGCTAACGAAAACTTATTTTTAGTGTGGGTTGCGTTTTTTGCGTCCTTGAGACAATCAGCAACACGGTACAATTTTTTTTCCAGCAGCAAACTATTTATAATATTTTAAAAAAATATTTACATTATGCACTTCTTACAAAATAATTACTTCGTTCGAGTTGCACAAATTTTCTACTTCAAATTAATACAGCAGCTTGCGCAAGCTCTAGTATGTATACCAAACGCAGCCAACTTAATTTTTGGACTTCCCCGAATTAGAAAAAACGCAAAACCGAGTCAAAAGGAATGAAAAGAATAAAATAACGGTAGTTTTATCATTACCCGTCTAGAGGCGGTCTTGGGCACTAGAGGGTTATATACAAACATGCGTATGTAAATTGATAAAGGAGAACATACCAGTCTCCTGAATGCGCGACGCATAATAGTTGTCCTTTATACCGTTGTGGCTATATGTTGGTTTCGCTCGTCTTACTGCGTTATTTTTTTTTGTTTTGTGTTTCTTTGCCAATTTGAAATCCACATATCCATTAATATTAAATTAATATTAAAAATTTAAATGTTAGTTATTAAGGAAAAATCATGAATTATATAATAGTATTTACGATAAGAATGGTTGTGTGAGTTTGCCCATCATGGAAGGGAGGGGAATTCCACAGCACTACGCCGGATGAGGAGCAGCTACTGACATAGTGACCAACGCAAGGGAGATGTCGCCGATGTAGCCATCTCAGGCAGGGTGGGTACGCCGGGGTCCAGCTGTGGCCCTGTTCAAACATAAAATGGATCAGTGAGTGTATTTATTGTGGTTTTTTTTTCGTACTTACCGTCGTCAATAGTTTGTTTTGGATTTCCTTTTGTTTTTGCGCAATTTTCAATTGCGCGGCAGCTGTTTTGTTTTTCTGTTAGTGATGCGTTTCTTCTGTTACAAACAGCTGTTAATATCGGTGAAATTATCGATTGTGCGGACTGCGGGCCAGGGATGGAACTCCACCTGAGTACCGATGAGCCAGCCGGCACGGCCCCAGGGAAGACAACCAGTCCGTAACAATATGGCGCCCAATTTTGAAATTTGAATTCAAAATAAAAAAGATAGTTCCATCGATGTAGTGTATGTCCTTTTGTTGAGTGAAATTGTGTTCATCTGATGTCTTATGTGGTACGATGTAGTCACCCATAATTGCGCAGCTCTGAGCAGGATTTCATTTGGTGACAGGATCCAAATCTTAATGTCATTTTTTGTACCAGGATTTGTTCGTTTTGTAGTTGTTGCGCGTGTGTCACTCTTACGATGTAGTAGAGAGTTTGCCACGTGTCATCGTAGCCTGGTGGCAACTACGAATAAATACTGTGATAAATTGTGATATTGGGTTAGCCTTGTTGTCTCTTAGTTTCTCTTCGTTGTTTATGTTTACTATTTGTTCCGTCTCATTTTGAGTGGCGTTGGATGTGTGCTGGCCTGATGCTCCATTATCAGCATAGGCGACAGGTGACCCAGAAAGATACAGGATTGATTCTGCGTCGCACCTGCCACACAGCGGACACCAAACGTGCTCAAAAGCGAGACGGATTCAAAATAGACTTCAGGTAGCGCTCCTTGGATGCCATCCATCACGAGTGTGATGGATAGAGCATCTGATTAGTGCTTAAGTGTTTGTCCATTGTTTGAATTGTGCGTAGTAAAGCGTTGGTTAGGTCGTAGTGTGAAGTTTTTCTCTCCCTTCCGTTCGTTAATGTTATAAAAGGAAAAAATTT
Organism: Drosophila sulfurigaster albostrigata; assembly: GCF_023558435.1. NCBI lineage: Eukaryota > Metazoa > Arthropoda > Insecta > Diptera > Drosophilidae > Drosophila > Drosophila sulfurigaster. Next base: position 302,798 of record NC_084883.1, read on the forward strand.
GTTGTTGCTTGAGTTATTTATTTATTTATTAGGGTACGTGTTTACTTATGGTGTTTTTTTTATTTATTATAGGAGTTTATTTTGGTAGTTATCGTTTTCTTACATAGCAGTAGATTAATAGGAAATAGTAATGTCGGAGGGTCGCAAAACAGATGGAGCACCGGGGAACCTGCCGCATCTAGTGGGAAGTATTGCGAGGACTCCGATGAACTTTCGTGGATTCCCGGAAGTACAGTTGCCATCGGTTGAGGCACTTGTAGGATTGGAGAAAGAGGCTTTGCAACCGGGAACTCAACCATCGGCAGTAGCATCCGGCATGGGAACCACAACTGCCAGCAACTCGGCGGAGACAGGCCGACACATCTATCCTCCGAAGTCGACGGACTCAGTCCTCAAGTCGACCGTGAATGCAGCTATTGCGCAAGCCCATGAGACCTACAGGAGTTCACTGGTGGAGGGTATTGCAGCAACGATACGCGATGAGATTCGCGCAGGCTTCCTGGAAATGATTAAGCTGATGCAGGAGATCATTCGGCCGCAGACGGACGCCGCTGCGCAGCAGAAATCGATGGCAGAGACAGGAGTAATCCAGAATGAGCCGGAGCCGCCATTGCATAATCCGCGTCCGGATTATTTGACGAGTTGCACTGAAGATGTGTTTGATCCGTGCGCAAAGAACTGGCGGAATACCCTTGAGAACAGGCGTCCAAATGCTGGAGACGGACAAAATGAATTAGGCATTATTAAAGGATGGTTTGGCCTGATACATATATGTCATGGATATACGTACCAAGAAGGTATCGAAGTGGAGCGATATATGAGTTGTCGAGGGCGCTCATCACAAGAATAACACAACCGGTATCCACACGGAGTCCCACAGGTAGACTACGAGGTTGAAATCCCACCTCTGCGCGACAAGAGTCCATACAAGGAAGTGGAGCAGACAACAAAAACAATTAGAGGATCTGCAAGGAAGATCGTTAGAAGTTTTTCAAAAATTGCTCCTCCTGTTAAATAGGAGATGAAAAAGGAACGTCAACTTTTTTCACTAGAGGAGCATGTGGGTTTTTGCTGACTCGAGGAGTTGATTTTGGATCGAGGTTGGAGACGGTCGGCCGGAAGATCGTGCTGGACGATCTTGACGGTCTCAGTTGTGACAAGGGGTTGATTTTTGATCAAGGTTGGAGACGGTCCACCTGTTAAAGAGAAAAATATAAAAAGAGAGAGGAAAGTTTGTGGTTGAAAGAGCTGGCGTCTGTAGAGGAAGTTGTGTGCTTATGAGTTGCTGCAAGTGCGTGTAAGCAGTGAAAAAGCAACAACAACATCAACTGCAACAACAAAAGCAGCAGCGACAACAACAACAACATCAACTGCAACAACAAAAGCAGCAGAAACAACAACAACAATAACAGCAGCAATATCAACTGCAACAAGCAGCTGCAACAACGACAGCCACAACCAGAGCAACACCGCTGGAGCAAGTCCAAAGCGACCACGACCGTCGCAGCGGGCCACGAAGGACTTACAAACTCGCCACAGGCAGGAGCGGCATCGACGGCGTGGAACAGCGAACGCCGAACAACGCATCCAGCGACGAGCAAGAGGAGGAGCCTGTCCGAGTGAGTCAGAGCGGCGGCACTAAGCCATTCCCTGTCCGACCTTCAGTGCGACACGAGCAAATATTCCCAATCATCTGGGGTAGCAGATTACTCGATCAAGCCAGTAACTGTCGTCGACTATAAACTACATAACTGAAACCGCAACTAATTTGTTGTGAGATTTGAAATCTTTATTTGTCTGCTGACCGTTTCGCTGTATTGATTTACTAGTAGTTAATTTATGATTCGTGTTATAACTTGAGTAATAATATATTGTTGAATGAATCAACGCAACATAAGGTTGATAAGCTAATTAAATTAAAGTAGATTCGCATTACATTTATGTACAAATGACACAAAACACCTTCATACATACATTCTTAAAAATTTATTCGCGACGGGATATATATCTATTTAATTTACGAATATACATATATGCATTTTTTCACCTCACCATATCGCCCCTTAACCAATCCCAAGAGCTCTGAGGCCGGTCAAGGTAGATGATTAAGCGACTCAGATAAATATATATGTATGTATACTTATATACGAGCATGCGTATGTAAATTGATAAAGGAGAACATACCAGTCTCCTGAATGCGCGACGCATAATAGTTGTCCTTTATACCGTTGTGGCTATATGTTGGTTTCGCTCGTCTTACTGCGTTATTTTTTTTTGTTTTGTGTTTCTTTGCCAATTTGAAATCCACATATCCATTAATATTATACCTGTAAAAATTTAAATGTTAGTTATTAAGGAAAAATCATGAATTATATAATAGTATTTACGATAAGAATGGTTGTGTGAGTTTGCCCATCATGGAAGGGAGGGGAATTCCACAGCACTACGCCGGATGAGGAGCAGCTACTGACATAGTGACCAACGCAAGGGAGATGTCGCCGATGTAGCCATCTCAGGCAGGGTGGGTACGCCGGGGTCCAGCTGTGGCCCTGTTCAAACATAAAATGGATCAGTGAGTGTATTTATTGTGGTTTTTTTTTCGTACTTACCGTCGTCAATAGTTTGTTTTGGATTTCCTTTTGTTTTTGCGCAATTTTCAATTGCGCGGCAGCTGTTTTGTTTTTCTGTTAGTGATGCGTTTCTTCTGTTACAAACAGCTGTTAATATCGGTGAAATTATCGATTGTGCGGACTGCGGGCCAGGGATGGAACTCCACCTGAGTACCGATGAGCCAGCCGGCACGGCCCCAGGGAAGACAACCAGTCCGTAACAAATTTTACAATATTGCAATATTGTATGTGTATTTAGTATTAGATTTGTGTTAAATTACACAGATTGTATTGAAGTGAACTGAAGTGAATTGAACCAAGAATATATATCGGATATGGAAATAAATAATTATCTCTTTGTTTGAAAATATAGTAACTAGAAACGTATTATTCCATTTTTTAAATTTATTACAAATTATTAGAAAACTCAATGATGCACCCAGCAATGATTTTTTGGGCGACATTTTCTAATAATCTTATTGACACCGATGCTAAGGAATGCATCGATGTTTTATTTTGCAAATACCGACATACATAAAAATCGATATTTTTAGGGAAATAATTGTTCATTGGATATCGTGTATCGATGCTATCTCTTTTGCATCGTGCCCTCCCTTGAAGAAACACCGTATGTAAAAATTCATAATTAATAATTTGCAAAATTTTCCAATTTTTGTCTAATTTGATTTAATTAATATATATAATTAGCATATAACAATTACTAGTAGTTATTAATTATAATATTTAAGTGCAGATATAGAAATGCCACGAGTTAGTAGACAGTCTGCATCACAAAGAGCACGCTCTAGGAAGTTAAGAAATAGAAGAAATAGGGAAAATAACGATTATGTTGTAGAAGAGAGGGAAAGTAATGCAAGTTCGCAGAGGATTCGTAGAGCTGATCAGGAGTATAGGGAAAGCGAACAGATTATAAATAGTCAGCGACGTTTAGTAAGGAGACGATCAGCGCGAATTAGGCAACATGAGCAAACGACAGATACAGACCATAGAAGATTGAGACGCCGACTATCGACTAAACGAACAATCGGACAATACACGAAATAGAATACAACGACGGACGAATGCAGTGTATCGGCAGCCAGAACAGGCGGCTGATACTCTGCGACGATCGAACCGTAGGCAGGACTCTGACTATCGACGAATCGAACAAACAGAAAACTCAGAATTTAGGAGACTACGACGAACAACAGTAGCATTTAGAGAGCCTGAACAGCAGGCTGATACTGTACGAAGATCGAGACGTAGGCAGAACGTACAGTACAGGACAATAGAGCAAACTCAGAACTCTGAATTTAGGAAAGACGAGCGGACGTAGCATTTAGAGAGCCTGAACAGCAGGCTGACACTTTAAGAAGACATATACGTAGACGGGATACAATGTACAGGACCAACGAACTAAGACGAAACTCGGCATTAAGGGCAGCGAGACGGACAGATCTTGAATGGCGTCTATTAGAGAGGGAACTAGATCGGGTTAGTAGGTCACAGGCTAGAAATAATCTTACTAGGAGGATTATTGAACAGGTGCGCAACACCGGTGCGCGTCGAAGTGCCCGGTTATTAGGGCGACAAGCAGCATTTGACGCCTCAAGACGACTTAGCCAAAGAGTTAGCCAATATAGGGAAAATATTGAAAATAGATTAGCAGAAAACCGTCGAAATGCTGCCCATAATAGAGAGGAACGTGCGAATAGTCTTCAGGAAGAAAATTCACCCAGACCCACTAGAATAGAAGCTCTGATTGAGAATTTTAATAGAGTTGTCAAGCTGGGCCCCAACAAAATTTGCCTTTCTTGTAAAGGTCTCTGGTTTCCTCATCAAGTAAGTAGGATACCTAGAACCATAATTGAAGACAATTATGAGTTTTCTGCGGAGATTTTCGATGTTGAGCGTCAGTTCCCTTCATCTGACGGTTGCTTAACTTTTTTGCAAAACATGTTGCCGCAAAATTAGACATGGTGTTAAACCAAAAAACTTCCATTTCAAATGGACTAGATTTTCCCCAATTACCTGATTGCCTTAAAGGCCTCACTCCAATAGAGGAACGCCTCATTTCTCCTCGTCTTCCTTTTATGATTATAAAGTCTTTAGGTCATGAGCGTCAGAGTGCAATTAAAGGAGCTGTAGTTAATGTTCCAATACCAATAAGTAACATCTTAACATCCCTCCCACGGGCTTTTCATGAAGCCGAGGTCGTACAGCTCCACCTCAAGCGTAGAATCGAATATAGCCATGATTTCATGGCCGAAACCATAAGACCCTTAAGAATAGCTGACGCAATTAGGTATTTAGCTAATACAGAACTTTATAGAAAACATAGTGTAGTTTTAAATGAACAGTGGTTGTCAACTTATACAACTGAAACTGTTCCCTTCATAGCATCTCAAGCAGACGCAGAATTTGTGGAGGGACTTGAGCGAAGAATTCAAAATCCAGCACATCAGGATGATGCTGAGATAGAGGAGCTCAATCCTGGGGGTCAAGAAACACTGCTTGAGAATAATCAGATAGATACCGCTGCCATGCAGAGAATCACCCTGGCTCCAGGCGAAGGCCAACGACCCCTAGATATGATTCTCGATGCTGACTCGGAAGAGTTGGCATTCCCTACAATTTATGCTGGCATAAAAAGAACTTGTCCCCTTAGCTTTTCCGCAATTATAAAATCTGAGCTTCGAAATGTAGATAGGAGAGGTTGTCGAATTGACAAATTATTATTCAATTATAAGAAGTTAGAGCTGATCCAAATATTACAATTTGCTTAAGAAAACAAAGCGCCTCACGTGCCATTACAGTCTCTAACGCTCTCAACGATGAGCATATATATAGCATTATTCGCCACGATGAAGGCTATAGAGTCCTGAAGGGTGTTCGCACGTCTCCTGCTCACTGGGAAGCAGAAAAAAAAAGGTAATGGCGATGATTCGACAATTCGGTCTACCAACTAGGGTTGTTGATAATATATCAAAATATCAATATATCGATATTTTTTCTAAAAATTATATATTTATATCGTGATATTTTTTTTGCCCAAATATCGAAATCACGATATTTTTTTTTGATATATTTTGATATTTTTTCCTTGGTCACTCTAAATTCAAAGCGTGGATTGAAACTTTCAATTTAAACTTAAATTAAATTTGAAATTTGACAGAAGAATAAAGGGAAAAATGAATGTTAAATCAAATTACACAAACATAACAGGCGGCACCGCGAAGTACATTCATTGTGAGAAAACAATTAAAACCAGCGGTAATTCATCGAATCTGTCGTCGCACTTGCGAAATTTTTGCAATTTTTGATGGCCATACACGTAAAGTAAAGAGTGTTTTTAAAATCTTTAAATTCTGCCAATTGGGCTTGATGTTACATTTAGATACATATAAGACATAAGACATGTATATATATATATATATATATATATATATCTTGATTAAAAATATAATTAAAAAATTTAAGTTTATAAAACTTATTTTTTTTTATTATCCAGGAAAAAACATTTTTATTAAAAAAAATCAAAAATATCAAATATATCGATATTTTTCGGTGATATTTAGAAATATTATTATCATATTATTTGATAAAAACAATATCATCAATACGATATTTTTTAAAATTTTCGACAACCCTACTACCAACCTTTTTCATCACTCTGTCAGCTGCTGAGACACGGTGGGCGGAATTATTAGTTTTATTGAAGGGGAAAATATATAGGCAGCAAGTTACAGAAAAAGAAGCTTCGAATTTTAGTTTTAGTGAAAAGGATCGTTTGATTAGGTCAGATCCTGTAACTTGTGCAAGGTATTTTGATTATAGATATCGTCAGGTTTTAACAATTATGAAGAGGGAGGGGGGCGTTTTCGAAAATCATTCCGTTCTTAAGTATTACTGGCGTGTTGAATTCCAGCAGCGAGGTTCGTCTCATATTCATGGTATGTTTTGGCTGAAAGATGCCCCCTCTGTGGACTTTGAAAATGAATTGTCTATAGCCTCAGTCATTTCAATTATTGACCAATTCATTACCACAGATGTAACTGATACTGAGTTAGCTCAGTATATTGAATATCAAAAGCACAATCACGGACATTCTTGTATGCGTGAAGTGAGGGGTAACTCTATTTGTCGCTTCGGTATCCCATATTTTCCCATGCCATTGGCTGAAGACTCTGAAAACATTTCTCTTCATCAAGAAAATTTAAAAAAAATTCAATTTCTCCTAAATTTCCCTTTTGATTCTGACACTATAAGTCAATTAAGCATATTTGAGAATTTCCTATCTCACCAACAATTAAAACTCAGCTACGAGGACTATAAATATTCATTGAGATCTGGTTTGAAAAAACACCAAATATTTCTGAAGAGAACATTTGCAGCCATTAAAGTTAACGCTTACAATAAACATATTCTCTCAATTCAAAGGGCCAATATGGATATTCAGTTCATATTGGATTCCTATGCCTGTTGCAGTTATATAATTAATTATATCAACAAATCCCAAAGAGGAATCTCCAAATTAATGCGCGAAGCAGTGAATAAGATTCACAGAGGCAACTTCAGCATTAAACAAAAGCTGCAACATGTTGGCCACAAATTAATCTCCGGCACTGAGATTTCTGCTCAGGAAGCCGCCTACTGTTGTCTAGGAATGCGTTTGTCTGAGACTAGCAACGCAGAAGTTTACATAAATACGTCACGACCAGAGCACACAGTTCGAATGCTCAATTCTAGACAACAGCTCCAAAATATGAATGAGGATTCCACTGATATTTATGTTTTGGGACTGCTGGATCATTATATTCAGCGGCCAGATAGTGTCGAAGGCCTGTGTTTAGCCGATTTTGTTGCAAATTATAATTTTGCGAAATCCTGTCGGTCAACACGTCAAGATGCAGATGACGGTGGTGATGGAGAAAACGAGGTCCTAGGAAATTTAATTTAGGCTCTTCGTGATGGTAGTGGCTTCATTAGGGAACGGACCAAACCAGCAATTATTAGGTTTAGGAAGTTTAATCTGAATGCCGACAGAGAGAACTATTTTAGGGAACTTTTAATGTTATATTTTCCGTGGAGGGATGAACAGGTAGATTTGCTTAGTATTAATTGTGAAAGCGTGTATGCAGCAAACTTAGAATCTATTGGATTTAGGTATAAGAAATATAATGTTTTAGAGGATTTAGAAGACGTGCTTAGAAGGGCCATAGAAGCTGAGGGAAATTTTGAAGAACGGGATCAGGCAGATAGTTTAGATAATCATTTTAGGGCTTTGGCGATCCCTGAAATAAATTCTCAAGTAAATGTTTTGGACTTAAATGCCGTTAATGTTCCCGAAGATTCGGACAATGTCATCTGACTTATTAAGCTCCCGCCAATTGTATCACGTGATGACTTAGCAAGCATAGTTAAATCTTTGAATCTTAAGCAAATAACTTATTTCACGCATGTAACGCATAATGCTAAAGAAAAGAAAATTTTTTATGAGTTTGTAGGAGGCGGAGCAGGTGTTGGCAAGAGTAGATTAATTTCAGCTATTTTCCATTCCCTTTCGCAACTATATAATAGTAGGCCAGGTTGTGACCCCACCTCTGCTAAAATACTTTTGTGTGCTCCCACGGGTAAAGCAGCTTTTGGAATTGGAGGTTCAACCCTGCATTCCATGTTCTCACTTCCAGTGAATCAGTCCGGGTCCTCCTTTAAAGATTTAGGTGCAGATTTACTGAATACACTTCGCTCAAGGTTTATAGATCTTAAGCTTTTAATTATTGATGAAATCTCAATGGTCGGTGCCAAAATGTTATCTCACTTAAATGCTCGTCTTAAGCAAATTTTTGCTAACAGGGAAACCTCATTTGGAGGAATTTCAGTAATTGTTTTTGGCGATCTCAGACAACTACGTCCTGTAGGAGATCGATGGATTTTCCAATCCACTACATCGTCGCATGATCCATACAGTGCTATATTTGGGTCTTGTGGGATATTTTTATAATAACATGGCATCCGGTCAAATGACATTAATTTACTTAGAGCTAGAGTTTCGGTCTTAGACCAATTTCCTAATGATGCCATTCATTTGTTTTTGCGTAATGAGGATACAAATATTTTTAACACTGCTAAGTTAAACTCGATACCTAAGGAGCAGTTCATTTCCACTGCTCTTGACTCAAAGCTGCACATCTTAACTCAGAAGCTAAGTCCAGATGCTTGGAATCCGCAAAGGATTTCAAAACATCTCAAACTCAAGGGCTTTGCACAACCCTTATTTTGAAAACCACTGCTAAATACATGATGACGGTCAATATAGATACTGCAGATGGTCTTGTTAATGGAGCTTCAGGTATTCTTACAGAAATATGTTTTAATACATCCAACTCCCCGCATGTTCTTTGGATTAAATTCTTAGATGAAAGTGCTGGAACTAATGCTCGATCTAGGTGCACTCATCGTGCTGAACCCTCTTGGACCTCTGTTCAGAAAACTGTGAAAAGTTTTCAATACCATTCAAATGAGCAAATTTCTATTGACCGCAAACAATTTCCAGTTGTACCTGCAGAAGGTATAACTATTCATAAAAGTCAGGGTGCTACATATACCAACGTGGTGGTCCACACAACTCCTGGTATGCAAAAGGAAGCTTTGTATGTAGCTTGTAGTAAAGTCACAAGTGCGGCTGGCCTCTTTATTGTTGGGCAATTTGTGCCCCCGAAAGCTGACCGTCAGTCAGTGGTAGAGCAAGAGCTTGCCAGTTTAAGATCCACAAAATTGTTAAATTCCCATTTCAGCTGTCTCTTTGACAATTCTAAAATCAATGCTGTATTCCATAATACACAAAGTTTACATTGCCACATTACTGATATTTGCTCCGATCAGTTAATGCTCCAGTCTCAATTTCTATTTCGTCCACAAACAATCGTGATACACATATTGTTTGGGCGTGCTCAAATATTAGGGATAACAGAGCCACAGCACGCACATATGAGACAATTTATAGCTATCATAGTGGTATTTTAGTTAGCATTGATGATCAGGTTTAGATTTTTTTGTATTCCTAAAAGTATTTGCACCTAATTTAATTTAATTTAATTTAAATATTTTAATTTTAGTCCTTGAAATCAAAATTTTTTGTTTATTATTATTATAAATTTAGTTTATATTAATTATGATTTTATATATACAACAATTTTTTGGGGAATAATGGTGTTTATACACAGCACAAGTCGACTCATAGGTCTGCCGAAATTAGATTTCGGAAATGACCCCATTATATTTAATGGCCTCCTCGTGGTGTTCCCTGGGTCTTGCTTTAATAAATTAAAAGTATTTTATTGAAGCAGGAGCTGATTCGAGCGGCGAAATATTTCAAAAACAAATTTTGTATTTAATAACATTAATATTGTATCATAAAATAAGTATACTTATAATACGCAAGAATTAAATAGACTTTAATTTACAGTATCAATTTTGGGCACATTTTCCAGATTTCTTTTTTTTACTATGGGTAGCTGGTATCTCACAGTCGAGCTCACTCGACTGTAGCTTTCTTACTTGTTTTGATTTGCGGGGGCGGAAGGGGGCGTGGCAAAAATTTGAAACAAACTTGATCTGCGTGCAAACATAACAAATGCTGTCGAAAAAAATTAGAGCTCTATCTCTTATAGTCTCTGAGATCTAGGTGTTCATACGGACAGACAGACATAGCTAGATCGTCTCGGCTGTTGACGCTGATCAAGAATATATATACTTTATAGGGTCGGGATGCCTCCTTCTACCTGTTACATACATTTCCTGCCGGCACAAATTTATAATACCCTTCTACCCTATGGGTAGCGGGTATAAAAAGTTTGTACACCGAGCGGGCTTGAACCCGAGTACCACAACATGCTGGGCTTGCACTCTACCACAAGAGCTATGGCAGTGCCTCTATGCACACAGATACAAATATAGAGGCGAGCATGTATATACGTATACGCAGACATACAACACATACATACATAGAAAGCGTTTTTGCCCATACAAAACTATTTCTTTAATAACATCCACAATTTTTATCTGATCGCAGGAATAATAACTACTATAGTTGTTATTGTATACTCCAAAATTCGCAGCTCTAGCTTTAAAATTACGTGTGTTATTCGATTTTTTTTTATTTGCGGGGGCGGAAGGGGGCATGGCAATTATTTGAAACAAACTTTATCTGCGTGCAAACATAACAAATGCTGCTCTATCACTTATAGTCTCTGAGAGCCAGTGTTTCATACAGACATACGGACAGACAGACAGACGGACATCGCTAGATCGTCTCGGCTATTGAAGCTGATCAAGAATATATATACTTTATAGAGTCGGAGATGCCTCCTTCTACCTGTTACATACATTTCCTGCCGGCACAAATTTATAATACCCTTCTACCCTATGGGTAGCGGGTATAAAAAGTTTGTACACCGAGCGGGCTTGAACCCGAGTACCACAACATGCTGGGCTTGCACTCTACCACAAGAGCTATGGCAGTGCCTCTATGCACACAGATACAAATATAGAGGCGAGCATGTATATACGTATACGCAGACATACAACACATACATACATAGAAAGCGTTTTTGCCCATACAAAACTATTTCTTTAATAACATCCACAATTTTTATCTGATCGCAGGAATAATAACTACTATAGTTGTTATTGTATACTCCAAAATTCGCAGCTCTAGCTTTAAAATTACGTGTGTTATTCGATTTTTTTTTATTTGCGGGGGCGGAAGGGGGCATGGCAATTATTTGAAACAAACTTTATCTGCGTGCAAACATAACAAATGCTGCTCTATCACTTATAGTCTCTGAGAGCCAGTGTTTCATACAGACATACGGACAGACAGACAGACGGACATCGCTAGATCGTCTCGGCTATTGATGCTGATCAAGAATATATATACTTTATAGAGTCGGAGATGCCTCCTTCTGCCTGTTACATACATTTCCTGTCGGCACAAAGTTATAATACCCTTCTACCATATGGGTAGCGGGAATAAAAATTGAAGAGAGAGAAAGAACTCCACGCACCGTTTCCTTAAGCATCAGTAAAAATAGCAAAATTGCAAGACACGCGCCGGTCTTTGTTGTATGTATGTTAGTTGTTACACAAATACAACGTGTGATCTTTACACACATAAAATATTGACACTAATATTACACTTTCTTATTTTTAAATGTCTAGTCGAGTGACGAGCAGTGTGGCAACTGCAGCTCAACAACAGCAGTCGGTCATAAATTCGTCATATTTTCCCTGTAGTACTGAGCACTAGTTCGTTGCTGGGGAAATAACTACTTACCAGCAGACCATTCCTACTTACAAAGTGGCACCTAGCAATGCGTTCTTTAATTTCCGTTTTTGTACGAAATGTCCGCAAATAGGGTCAATCTCCACCACATCGATTACCCACAGTCTAGTGGGTCTTTAGAGTAAGTACTTACGTTGGACTCAATGGAACGACCGGTAAAGTAAATACATACACCATAGAAGGGTCGGTAAAGTAAGTACTTACATCGGACCCCACGGAAGAGTCGGCCATTAAAAACTAAAAAACATGTACAATTACAATTACAGTTTTTATTTAATTCTCGTTGGCGGACACTATATAGCATTACGAGTCATCCAGCGATCTACTGGACTGTCTGCCAGTCACGAGTGTGGCATGACACAAAACACAATTGGGTAGTCGCTTGTGCATGCCTCGAAACGCGCTTCACTCTAATGGAAGACAATCAGAATTCGACATGTATGTAGCAAAATTCGTGACTTTGCTTTATGGGAGCGTAAGTGGTCGCGGCAAAAATTCCCTTCTTAAGACTGTTACATACATTTCCTGCCGGCTACCCTTTGGGTAGCGGGTATAATACGTCAAAGTAAAAAAATGAGAGGAAATAGACAGAGCCATCAAAAATGCTTAAAGAAAATCGCCAAGACGATCAATTTTACCATTTTTTAAATAACTATAATCTTTGATGTAAAACGGAAATAAATAGTCAATTGATGAAACCTAAATAAAATTGATATACACTTATAATTTTTGAATGACCTCAGTGTCGCCTATTTTATTAAATTGCAAATTTTCGGTTCTTCCTGCTATTTTTTTTTTGCATTCCTCAACAGTTGTTCGCATGATGCAGTTTTGGTGTAAACACTTGCATCATTGAAGTACATAAATGCACTTGGTTTAAATAAATTATAAGTGTTGAGTGTGAATTCTGAAAAAGCCTAACCTTATTTTACGATCGAACAGTTGATAATCGTTAAATGATAACAATATATGTATGTATTTATAGCAAAGTGTTATGAACTCAAACCATAAACGTCTCGGTATTTTGATACGGAAAATATAAGGAAATGTTGGAAACATTTTTAAGGATTGCAATCATAGAAACTATACGCGGAAATTTAATGTTCAGACTATTTTTTAATTTGTTTCCTTTTTTATATTCGATTTGTAGTTCATTTATTTATTGATTTTCATCTACAAGCGGAGCTTTACAGACTTAAACACTAAAAATTAACAAGTTTACATAAATTGTTTTTTGGATTGTTAATTTTTATTTACTTTTTATCTTATGTTGATTATATATAATTTTAGGTTAGAATTAAAAATCATAAACCAAAGATATAGTAATAACGACTTATTCAGCGCAGACAAAACCGTTATCAAGTTTAATAAATTTTATTATTTTTGCAACTGTGTTAGTTTGTTAAAATTTTATTTTATTACTTTTACCATCATGCGTATATTTTACTTTGTTTAACAACAAACATTTTAGTTATATCCTTGTGTACTTTTATAAACATGTATTGTATATTATGGTGTTTCTATTTTATTTTATTTCAGAATCCCATTACTAAAAAGGCAAAGCTCAGTGACGATGCAACTATTAATTTCATATTTTTTCTATCTCATTGTGAAAGTAGCTTTTGGGTGTAATTGGATAAAATGTGTGTTCGAATTCTCCAATGAACTCTTAAATAATATATTGCCTTATATTCGTAAACGTATGCAATTTGAAAATAAAGTTTTAATATATTTTTGTGAACCATTATTAATTCATTACATTGTAAGAGTATATAGATTTCATTTTATTTTTTCGTAGACTTTTTTTTTTAATTGTTATAAATTGTAATAGAATGGCTAGTTTCGATTTTTATTACGGTTTTATGACCAATGATTTGCATATCTTTTTAAGTTTACCTACATATTCTGTCAATAAAAGGTAATATAAATTTTTGTAACTAAAAAGATAAACTTGCAGGTGTGCAAATTTTATTATAAATTTTATATAGATCTTTCACACTCAACAATTTTTATAAGCCGTATATCTACATAATTTTTTTATAAATAGTGTTATTGTTTAGGAAGATTTTTACTTTTTTACTTGTCTATTTCCTTTTTTGCGTGTATGTAACTTGAAGTAAATTAGTTGAAAAAATTTTTGTTGTGTATGAATTTTTGTATTTTCGTTTCTTGAAATTTGAATTAAACATGTTTAGATGATTTTATTTTTTAAAATAACGAGAATGTACCATTTTTGCATCACATTTTTAAAATTATTAAAATTTTTAAAAATGTTTTATGATTTTGTGACCAAATTATTTGTAATATTATTCTCTAAGTTAACCTTTCGTCTCATATCAAGATTTTCGTTTAGATAATCTTCTAGGACTGTTAAAAATACACTTTCTTGTAATTTTCAGTATTTTAAATTTCATTTACAAAGAGTTGAAGTTGTAACTTTATGCAAGCACCAAAAATTTATTATTTTCAATCAAGGACATCATATGTTATGTAAGTGATAGTTGCATATTACATTTTTCATTAGGCGGAGATGTATACTGGCAGTTGTTTGTTTGTGTATTATATTGTTTTTTTGTTTTTTTTTTTTTTAATTGGATTACAAATTATTCAGAAATAAATTGAGCCGTTTAATTTACACAGTTTTGACATTACGACTGAATAAAAGGTTAATTAAGTAAGGTACTTCTATTGCCTTATATTTACGGATGGTATACAAGTGCTGCGCCTGGAAAGATTTTCATATTTTACGTTTCACATAATGAAATAGAAAGAGTGAATTTGTGTACCACATCTATAAATTTAAAAAAGTTTTGAATTATCGAACAAAATATATACTTATTTAACTCAGATAAATCCTTTTTGTACATATGCATTAGACCTCTGAATTAAATAAGCTAAATGTAAATACAGAAAATACAGCCAGAAATCGAACAATGAAGCTTTCATGTATTTCACATACTTTCTTCTACGCATATTATGCTCTCGTGTATAGTTTGTTTTTTTTTTTACATATTTTATTTGTATGTGGAAATACTTTTTAGGCAAGCCTAAGAGACTTGGGCGCAAAGTATTTAGTGGTCTGCACTTTTAAGAAAAGCGTCATTACGCATTTATGTTATTTAAAATTATAGTTCCACAAGTATCTGTTATTATGTAAAAATTTAAATAATTGTCTGATTTTCACGATGACAAAACAAATTATTTTTTATTTAACTTTTATTTCGAGTGTTTTGCTATATTCTAATACTCATTAAATTGCAAAAACGAAAACGATGATTTTTTAAAATAAATTTGTAAAAATGTTATAAATAAACTTCGTAATGTATACATTTATGATGTCTGAACTCGTATGCTTTGACTTGTCATAAGCAGCGTTAGTCCCGCGGCCAATGCAAGAAGAAGTGGCTTTTGTGGTGCACCGACAACGGCCGTATTACATAGTTCCTTGGTACAGGCGCAATAGGTAGCTGATACATCATGAGTGCCAGAGCGCCTTACACATTCTTTATCAGTGCGTTCATCAGGAATATAACCACAGCCGCGAACTATGCGTGTTTTCCCATAAACTGAAAAATACATCAATTCAATAATTTTATGTATGCAATTATAAAAGGAATATTGTCTTATATGTAAGCTAGTAATAATATAAAATACATATAGACACTAGAGCTAAAACAATTGATATTATCGATGTTTGGGAAACAGCGCAATAGATTAATCATTCACTTCAAGTTGTGTAAGTTAATCCTTTTAATTAAAATTATTTCCTTTATTTCAATTTACTTTAAATCTACAGTCGAGAGTGCTCGATTGCGAAATACCCGCTACCCATTAAAAATAAAATCAAAGCAGTGCAGTAATAATTTTAATATACATATATCAAATTAATAGAACTTAAACATGTAAGAAAGTTACAGTCAAGTATGCTCGACTGTGAGATACTCGCGACCCATTTTGAATAAAAGCAAAATATTGCGGTATTTGTTCAAAACATACAAAAAATACTAAAAATATACCGAATGGTATTTTAGTTATATCGATATAGTACCAGATTTAAAATATACCATAGACGGCATATTATACCAGATTGTTAGCCAAAGCAACTAAGACCCCTAGTAAGTAGGCGTTTTTGCCCATACAAAAGTATTTCTTTAACTTCCACAATTTTTATCTGATCGCAATAAATCAATTTTCAGGAAGCACAATTAACATACTATAGTTATTTTTGTACGTACCAAAATTCGCTGCTCTAGCTCTAAAGTTTGTTAAGCTTGTTATTCGATTTTTTAATTTGCGGGGGCGGAAGTGGGCGTGGCAAAAATTTGAAACAAACTTGATCTGCGTGCAAACATAACAAATGCTGTCGAAAAAATAGCTCTATATCTTATAATCTCTGAGATCCAGTGTTTCATACTAGACGGACATGGCTAGATAGTCTCGGCTATTGATGCTGATCAAGAATATATATACTTTATAGAGTCGGAGATGCCTCCTTCTACCTTTTACATACATTTCCTGCCGGCACAAAGTCTACCCTATGGGTAGCGGGTATAAATATTTGGTATATTAACATATCACATCCAAAATATATACAATAGAGAGCAAAATATACCAGATTGCCCCCATTGCAGTTTTCAGTTTTCCCCCCAATAAAATAGTATTTCTTTAATAAATTCTACAATTTCTATCTGAATACAACACACGTTGTCAGGCATCCCTAAAAATATTGTTATTCTTGTTGCGCGTAAAAACGCGATTTCGCTCATCTGGGTATACCGATTTATAACCTATTAAGACCAACAGCAACTGCGACAGCTATGCGATTCTTTGGTGCAAGCATTTGCACGCGAACAGCTGTTTAAGCGCCGTTCCCAGATGAGCAAAATTTTTGACTTGCAGAAAATCTAAATAATTCGGAAGTATTTAGACCAAGCGCAAGTGCTTTAATAATGCAGTTCTATTATGAAAGTGTTTACATCACAACTTAATCCCGCTAATAGGGGTGAAAAAATAAACAAACTTAGGCAGGAAGAAAATTAATATCAAAAGCAATAGAATAAAATCAACCGAAAATTAAGGGCATTCAAAAATTATGTGTTTATATAAATTTAATTATTATTCATCAATTGACTTTACTTATTTTTGTTTTATATCATATAAAGAAAATCGCTCTACAACGATCACATTTCACTACAAAATGGTCCAATTGATCGTCTTGGCGATTATCTTTAAACTTATGCCTCTGTCTGTGTCCTTTTATTTTTTCGACTTTGTTTTTATGTATTTAAGAATTGCAAAGCAATTTTAAATAAGTGGGGAAGTGGAATAAGCAGTTGACTTTCATCGATATCGATAATATTACCAAAATATTAGCCAAAATATTGCCACGTTTTCAGAATCATTAGACGTCCTTCATTTATAGACAATCGCTTTTGAAATGATACGACAGGGTATTAAAGTTCAAACAAAAAATAAGGTTCTATTCTACACAGAAGTGTACATGCGGCTCGTGGTCCAATTTTGTAGATTTGATTTGGTTTCCAAACGGGTTTATACTAAAAGTAACTCCAAAGTTACAAAAATTGTTGTTTTACTATTTTTATCGCAATATTTATAATAATTACTGTTCCTGAATTTATTATTTGCGATTTGATGGGTCAACATGATTTCGACAGCCTTGCACTCCCAATTGTGGAAGACCACCGAAAATGTAAGAAAGGCAATAAATTCTGTTTTTGATAAGTTCTTACTACCGCAAGCCAAGCGAAATGGTTAAAAAGGGTACTAAGGCGTAAAAATGAAATTTATAAATAAATACATAAATTAGCTATTTATTTCAATATGTCTTCAAAAAACTGTCATCTATAGTCGAGGGATCAGTACAAGACCTTTTACCAATTGATTTACGCTAATTCGAAAACTTGTTATATTATTTATATTTTTGATTTGTAAAATAGTCAAATTGCAGGCGTAGTTTCTAAACTAAGATTCTAATTTTTAGTAAATATGACAATAACTAGAATTTGTATGACTTCTGTTTGATTGGTAAATATATTTGAGAAATAATTTTATATTGGAAAACACGTCTGCGCAGTTTGAGCCCTTGTTGTTTCGGTTAATTATCTAATATAGTTTGAAGTCTATTAGATATTTTGATTGTAGTAGTATATCGATATATGTACTAAATATAACTTTTGGTATATTTTAGTATTTTTAGTTTATAAATTTTGAATACTTTCTTAGAATCATCATAATTCCAGCTATTCGCAGGATCGAAGAGTATTTTAACTATGTGCCTGTAGGAAATGTACTCGTATGTAAAAGGTAGATGGAGTCATTTCCGACCCCATAAATATTTAATTCTCTAGCATTTATGATTCCTGTAAATTTTTTTTGCGATCATTAAAAATTGTAGCGGTCTATTGTTTATTTTGAGTATAGTACAATACAGATTTAGCAAATACCAAAGCGTTCTTTGGTATATATTAGTATTCTTGCTATATATTCGTAGTATATTTTTAGAATCTGGTTTTATTGCAAATGGGTAGCGGGTATATCACAATCGAGCTTACTCGGCTGTAGCTTTCTTATTTGTTTCTTTTACATCTCTAACAGATTGAATATACTGTTTTAGTTTCGATTATACCACGGTGTCCTGGTGATGCTTTTCAAGATCTTTGACTTAGCTCTTTGGGTGATACCAATATTGGTATTGCTAGAGTTTACTACGAATTAACAGCCACAGGGCCAGAATAGTAGAGTAAGATCTAATATTTAAGGAAAACTAAGCATGGTTTAACAAATGCGTTCTTGGCTTCGATGTGGCTACGATAGTCCTGAGTCTTCTACTTTATTCGCCAGCCAAAGCACCAAAATTGTTGAGTGTATATATTGTTGGGAATTTGGTTTGCAATTTTGGTTGCAATTAATTAATTAATTTGAGCCAATTAAGATGCGTGGGATGTATTTCATAACGGCATAATCAATCAAGTCTGGAAGTTTTCTGGTATCTATAGGCCAGTACCTGGTGTACAAGGTCAGACACAATCTAGCATATTGCATGGCCTTACAATAGCAATGCGCATCCTTAAATGTCGCAAGTTGAAATCTCCAGTTATAGTCACCTGCAGCTATGAAGTGTTCCACTAGTAAGTTGAAGTATTTCATAAATTAGGATTCTGATATGGAATCCCGAAGAGGACAGTTTTTGGCGGTGATCGAACGATGACCATTTTGTAAATTCATAAATTACCGCAATAATAACATACATAAATACTTTGCTGCAGTTTATAAATCGTTGCTTCCATTTTGATTGTCGACTGTTCATATAGTTTATGTATGGTTACTTAAATATAGTGAAGTAGATGTGCCTTTTTTGATGCATTGCGACAGAGAACGGCAGCTTTATAACTTTGTGCCTGCAGGAAATGTTAATGTATGTATGTAAAATCCAGAAGGGGCATCTCCGACCCCATAAAATATGGGGTACCGTCTCGGCTGTTGACGATGATCATGAATATATAAACTTTATGAGGTCGGAGGAGCCTCCTTCTATTACATACGTTTCCTGCAGGCACAAAGTTATAAAACCCTTCTACCCTATGGTAACCGTTTAAATTTAAACTATAAATAAAGTATGTACGTAAGTTGAGATTTAAGTTTAAACATACTTTTCTGCACAGTCTTGCGGCACAGCATAGGCTTGTATTTATCCTTAAGATGTTCCAATGGCTCTTGCTTGCTGCAGTTCACCTCCCCAATAGAGTAGGGCTCGAAAGGATCCCCACAACGGGGATCGTACTCGCTGTTGCAGTCGTAGCACATAAGGGCGGTGCATACTGTAAGAATCAAGTTAGGTACATAAATGTAAGTGTAAATAGCAGAAATCTATTAATGGGATAGTTATGCCTGAGATAGCCAACGGTACGGTGAAGACGTAAGAACATAAATACCTATTCAATGTACATAACTTCATACATATACACATGAATATATTCAATGCACCTCTGTATATACTTATGTACATAATAATTGTATATTCATTGAACATATGTATTTTCAGTCAGTACTAAACTTACACTAAACTTATACACACATTTCGTCACAATAAAACAAATACCATTTCAATATAAAATGTTACTTACCTTGCATGCAGCAAAGTGCCCCCAGTAAGAGTAATATTTTATTGATGAAAGACGTCATATTTAATTTGTTGCTTTCAATACTTTTCGTCAACTGGACTTAACGCTTGCGTTGCTTTGACGTCCGATAATATTAATTCCCGGAAATGTATTTAATTATATTTTTTCTAAAATGTTAAAAATATTTAAATGTTAAAATTCTTAGTTTATTGTTAAACTAGGATTGCCTCTATTATGTAATTGTTGGAAAAAATCCTAATGACAATTTTTAATAATTTTGACATTTTTCAAATCATAACTTAACAATTACGAAATAAATAAGTCAAAAGCAAAAGGCATATGAGAATATATCAATTTAATTTAGAGTTCAACATTTCTGTCCCTTGCCTTTTGGGTCCAAAGGATGTCCTAAAATAGAAAAAACCAGCCGTATTTTAACTGAAAACCAACTTCGGGAGATTTTAGGTTGAAGACGGTTTTGAAATCTCTCTGCAAATCTACATATGTATGTATGATATAGTATGTACCGTTTTCCATACGCAGATACCTTGTGAACCCGCCTCTAACAGTTCAGATCCTTAAAGATTTAAAGCTAATCAAAAAATATTCTTGAAATGCTTATTTTTTGCTATTGTTGTCATAGATTTGACAAAAAAAAAGACTTTGTTTCTACTGGCATAATGAAATCACTAAAAAGTGTCCAATCCATTTAAAATGAAGGATGATTCTTTAGAATAACTTTTCTTATTTGGCGGCAATAAATAATATAAAACTAAGTATCTAAACAATTTAAAAAAACGTACATTGCTTTTAATTTTATATGTGTTTATTGGACTTTATAACATTATTGTGCGCTGTTGAGACCAAGCCACATCATTAACAAGTAAGAAAGCTACAGTCGAGCGTGCTTGACTGTGAGATACCCGCTACTCATTTTATATAAAAGCAAAATATTGCGGTGATATTCTCAAAATATACCAAAAAATACTACAAAAGTGTTAAATATATTTTATATTATAAAATATATTATATATATATAAAATATATTTTGTATATCGGTACAGTACCATATTCAAAATATACCATAGACGGCACAATATACTAAATTGTTAGTGTGCAAAAATTTGAAAACAAACTTTATATGCGTGCAAGCATAAGAAGTGCAGTCGAAATAGCTCTATCTCTTATAGTCTCTGAAATCTGGGTGTTCATACGGGCAAACGGACAAGGCTAGATCGTCTCGGCTCTTGACGCTGATCAAGAATATGTATACTTTATATATGGAGATGCCTACCATATTATACCTATTCTACCTGTTATATACATTTCCTGCCGACACAAACTTATAATACCATTCTACCTTATAGGGGTATACAAATTTCTAAAAAGTAGAACATTCCGCTACATCGTCCCATAAGCAGCTGGAACAAAGTTATATATAATACCTATTGGCAGCGGGTACACAACTACAAATATGTATATTAACTGGCAGTATCCAGTTTTGCATTATTTCATTTAAAATTTATTTTTTTAATATCAACTCTTTTTAGAAGTCAAGGAGGCTATTTTTAACTCCACTTATTATTTTACCGTATGGTATATTTAGGACTTAGTACCGATATACCAAGTTTTACATTTAGGCTATTTAAGAATTTTTTCGGCACACTCAACTCACACTCAAATGGGAACATAACTATTCGACATTGTTCATTATTCAATTATGTAACTGACATGCCAGTTGTTTATTATTTTAAGCTGTATAAAAATGTATCCAGCATTGTAGTTGTACTCTTATTTATATAAGTTGGTGTAAAAGTGTATATTAAAAGCTCTCAACCTAAAGTAAACCTGATTATTGTTTGCAAAAATAAATTATTTATTGAAAATCATTCCTAAGTGATCATATGGCACGACAAACACACAGATATGGTTATGTCAACAAAAGTTAACGCTGATCAAGAATGTATATACTTTATAGGAATTTAATAATGCACAGTGAAAGCAATTTTAATTTTAAAGCCGCAGTTTAAATATTTATTTTAATTCACATAATAATTAAAGAGCATTTGTTTGTACATTTTTTACTGAATGGTATATTTGAAATGTTAATGAATTATAACAATAATTTATTGAGAATGAGTAGCATTTCACAGTCGAGCACACTCGAAAGCAGCTATTTTGCTCCTCACTCAATTCATGAGTGGAGTCATTATGTATGACTCAAAAGCACAATGGCCTACAAACTATGTACATACGTACATACATATGTTAACCACTTAATTGGATTACAATGATTGGTACTGGTGTTAGTACCTTTTCCATGGGATGAGGTCTATGGATCTCCAAAAGCTATAAGAATATTATATTATATATTACATATTATAAATTTATTATTATTGTGCTATACATATATAATATATTTTATTATTTTATATATTATATATAGTTTTAAAGCATTTAATTCATTATATAATTGTTACTTTGTTCAAGTACTACTCGGCTCTCAATCATAGAACTATTTCGGCTCTAGCTATTAACCCAAAAATAAGGAATGCACATCGTACTAAACTTGTGTTGAAAAAAACAGAAAAACTATGGCAATCGATAATGTTGGAAAGGTAGAGGCCGTTGTCATGTCATACAATCACACCACTGTGCTACTTATTAGTATGTTATTTGCTCAAATTAAATAGAAATACACACGAACAAATATGAATATTTAGTCATAAAACTTAATTATGTAACCCATGGCATAAAAACTTTGTACTACTATTGCAAACTTAAAATCAGTTCACTTAATAGCCAACAAGTAATCCGACAAAAGAGTAAAGTCCGAAAACCGATTTATAATAGCTTAATAACTGACCTACATAGTTCACTTTCTAGTTAATTATGCTATCGGATATCGAAAAATTCTTTAAAATATTCAAAGATAAATGACATTTGAGTTAAATATAAATTTTCGTAGTTTCTTATGTAATGTAACACGGTAGAACATAAGCCTGGCATATATAACGTAATGCGAACCGAATGGACATATCGATTTATCTGGCCAAAACAGGGAGGAACGGGTGGACACACACTAATGGTAATAGTAGCGACAATGTCGTGCTGTCGATGAAAGAATATAGCGACAGTCGATATAAGCAACCGTATTCTATAACAATTATTTTGTCACATATTTAAATATAAATTTTCCAAAGAGATTGACTTAAACTGACATATAACATATTGTTTTTGTTTCAATTGATAACAAATTATATATGCAAATACATTTTTTTTTCTGAATTTTACGAGAAATATTCTAAATATCCTTATTTTGTTATAACGTTATTTAAGGTTCGATGTCCAATATAAACTTTACACACTAATTGCTGAAATGGTTTTGTAATCACTTTTGCACTTTTATTTCGGAGTAACTTGCAGTATCACAGAATTTCCACGCTTATATAATACTTTTGTTTTTATAGTTAATATCTATGTCATGTGATTAAATGAAAATATTTACAAAAGGATTTGAAAAACTTTTTTTTTAATATTTACATAAGAGGCGAAAATATATTTCGAGTATGACAACTTCTCGTCTTTGCGAGTTTCTATCAATTGAAATAGCCTTTGAATGAACTGAGTAAATGCCGAGAAAGGCCTATTCAGGTTGATTCCAAACCGAAATGAAAGCGAAAAGCATTGAGAAGGGCTCAGTGAGCTGAGTGAGCTGCTGTGGGTGAGTTTGCCATGTGAACCACTTTTATGCAAACGGCAAGGACGAGACACAAAGTTAAAACGCTACGAATTACGGATGGGTGAAAGAGCTGCGAGGTGGTGAAAAGTACACGATTGAGAGAATACGCGTCCCAAAGGAAACAGCAAAAGAGCAAAAATTTGTTAAATCGATAGCAAGCGTCATGATGCACAGAGAAATAAGTTATCTAATAACAAAGTCAAGAACTTAAAATCAGTATTTCCACAAATGAAAAGTTAGCATTTAAATAATTAAATATATTTAATTTATTTATATTTATTTAGTTTGTAATTATTTTTCTTTTTTTTTACATTTTACTGCTCTGAAGCACACAGAATACGCGACGCAAAATCACAATACGTTGCAACCCCAAAAAAGACAATGTTCTTTCTAAGCGGCGGCCCTGTACAACTTTTGTATGTGAGCAATAGGCGGTAAACGGTTAGAAAACGGTTAAAAACGACCAGTTTGAAGAGATTTCGCAGAGCATGCGCAAAGAGAGTACACACAAATCTAAGGGTTGTTATTATGTGTTGAAAAAGTAAAGCTTCCAATATTTTCACCTCAACAAGGTAAGTTGAATAATCAGTGTTTGGTCGATACAAGTTAGCTTCTGAGGGCCGACATCATTTCAGACCAAAACATTTGAACCTGTGGATCATTCATCAAGGCTTGTTTCTTTTTACTTAATACTATATTAAGTATATCTGCATTTTTGTATCTTTCTCGACATAAATTTTTCGAATCTATAGATTCAGCTTCATGATCTGCCGGTTCGTCAAATGTCTCCAAGTCCACTGCTGAGGAAGAAAGAATTGCAATTTGCGCTGACATTATGATTTTAGTGACTGACTAATATAGTCAAATAAATAAGAAAGCACTTACCTCTTTTACTCTTGCTGTTTGGTTCTGTTTTCAAGCGTTCTACACGTTTTTGGTAAGGTTTCCGTAGTTTCTGTATTTCCCTTACTGTTGGCATAGGTGTTACCCTGCTGCGTTTATTGGCTATGGTGATTAACCCAGATTCATTGTGCAAAGTTTCTGGAACTTCCTGTTGCAAGCGTCGTTTTACGTGTAGATTTAAGCGCTCCTTGATGTTGCACTTTCCCAACGCAGCTGATGATTCCAATTTTATAACTTGAAGGTTTTCGGGCAACTCGGCCGACATTGCACAACATATGTTTAGCGATTCCAAGCAATTGTCTCGACGATCTGGCAACTTTCGGCCTATATATCTTGCATGGTACGTAGCACATACGAGGTTGATTCCGTGTGACGTCACAAATAAAACCAGTTGGGTACTTTAAAATTAATGCAAGAAAATAGAGCACAGTATAAATCGAAATGCTATCACATATATGCGAACGTATATATTTATTTAACACCTTTCGTTTCTATCTGTATCGTAGTAGTCCGCCTACTTCCTGTACCACATTTGTAGAGTCTTCATGCGCTTGACCTTCTTCTGAAGCTGCAAGACACCATACATGAGAGCTTCAGCCGTGGGAGGGCAGCCAGGCACGTAAATATCGACGGGGATTATTCGATCGCAGCCTCGCACAACAGAATATGAGTAGTGATAGTAACCGCCGCCATTAGCACAGCTTCCCATCGAAATGACCCAACGTGGTTCCGGCATCTGGTCGTAAACCTTGCGCAGAGCTGGCGCCATTTTATTGGTCAGCGTTCCAGCGACAATGATAACATCGGCCTGGCGTGGTGATGCTCGGAATACAACGCCATAACGATCCATATCATATCTGCAATAAATGCATATGTACAAAAAATAAGTTGCAGCCCTTGGATCGGATCTTACCGTGGTGCTGCAATATGCATCATTTCGACGGCGCAGCACGCCAGGCCAAATGTCAGCGGCCAAATTGAGCCCTTGCGGCCCCAGTTGAGCAGATCATCTAGCCTGGCTAGCGACCACTCGGCCATGCTGGACTGCTTGGTGCCGAAAGGAGAATATCCCTTCTTTGGTAGCGAATTATTATTAGTATCAACGACAGGCATCGTCTGTTGTTGTCGCACCAGTAAATGGCTCAACGGAGCTGTGAGAGACACAGTTTTGTTGCATGACGCATTCGCTGTGATTCGGGTCGCATTTAGTAGTTTAGCGAACGTCGGCACACCAATATGTCGCAACATTTTCAATCTCTTCAATCGAATTTGTCCAATTCCTTTATGTAATTTGCAAACTAAACCAGGGCTGCAAGGGCACTTTCTTCTTCTTTAAAAAATGTAAACAAAATGTGCCACTCAGTGTGACCATCGAATTATCACACTGGAAATTGAGGAACCGTATTATTTTGGGATTATATAGTATATAACACAATTTATCGGTCCACCATCTTGAATTTTCGTAAATTTCTGGCAGCGCTGGCCATACGTTTTCTGCGACATCAACGGGGTTCCATGTAAAATTGTTAAATCAACATAAATAAAGTGATTAATTCCAAAAGTAAATGTTAAAAAGTGCTTATAAATTAACAATCCAGCAAGTTATCAATAATTCATCGCACCAAATACCCATGAAGTTGGAAATATCAACGTTCAAGTAGCAGCATACATATGTAGTATATAATATAACATTTCTGCTTGCTCGCGTCGTCGTCGACAGAAAATTTGTTGCATTGGTATTGGTGTATCGGTTAACTAGCCAGGCAGCCCATAACAAATACTGCGTGTGTGAGAGAGCGAGAGAGAGAAAAGGTACTCCACTGGGCAGTGTTTGCATTCAGTTTGTGTTTTTTCCAGTGTGTACATACTATGTACATGCCAATGTAAGAGTCGACGCAAGCTAAGGACCATTTGAGCCTTGTATTTTTGAGTTATGAGTGTCGCTGCAATGACTATGGACGATCAGAGACCCTTAATGAACAATTACGATAAAATGTCTACAAAATATGATTCGAATTTGCATATGCTCAGCAGTGGCAGTGGAGGGGGTGGCGTAGTTGCTGGGAGCAACGGAAATGCCGCCGGTGTCGCTGCCGCTTGTAGCAACAGTGGCCCTTCTGGCCCCGCATCGCCAACGCCATCGGGCTCTGAGGAGATGCCAACGTCACTTCAACATCAACAACAACATCATCATCACCACCTCCATCATCATCATCATTCGACATCAACACAAGCGCAGCAAACGCAGGAGCCACAACTACCGCAACAACAGCCTAGCAGACACCATCATCACCAGCAACAACAACAACAACTGCAGCAGCACCAACAACAACATCAAAAACAACAGCAAGAACATGATGTTGCTGTGAACGACGCTGCCGTCGCCGTCGCAGCCGAACAGCGACGTCTGCTCGAAGGTATTAAATTATTATTTACGAAAACATTCAAATGAAAATTCAACATATTGTGTAAACGTACTAAATGATATATCTTATATTACGTACACATATGTATATATTGTATTCCTTTATAAAATTCATCATAACAAAAGTCAGTGTACATACGAGTGACATTGCCAGTTTCGTTGATTTTTGTTTTGTTTTTCACTTTTTGTGTCTTAAGGAGCGTATTTGAATTTAAAATTTCACCACTAGTTATGTATTAATGAAGAGTGCTCAATTGATTGAGTTGGTCAATTCAGTAATTTGACCATTACTGTATAGTAAATAATGTCTTTAGGTATTATACTACACTGTAAACCTTACAATCTACGTTTGAGTTTTTGTGCAAAAAGAACTATGAAAAACACTAAAAAGAACTCCACGTGCCGTGTGCTCTGTTGTTATTGGTTTTTGCAAAAATAAATTTGAATAAAAGCGAACACTCGAATATAATATAACATTTAGCGTTTGGCGATAGATATCAATACTCGAATTTACAATTTTAACACAGCAAACATATAAAATAAAATATATTCAAATAATTGAATAACAAATAAGTGTGTGCAAATTGAACTTATCAAATTACAAAAATAAAATATGTTAAATGTAATTAAAGATCATTCAATGATTAGTGTGTGTGTGTAGTGCATTGAACAGTTGTAATATTTATCAAATCTATAATATATTAAAAAAATCAAAAATTCATTAAAACAGTGCAATAAGCGAAAAGATCTAAGTGGGTTCTTTCTATCACGTCTCGTATTCTCCGGTTTTATCGACATCGTGGTCGTCATCGTTATCATCATCGTCGTCGCTTTAAACATTTCTAGAGTGTGTACAGTTTGCGTTATGGCCACTTTTGTTGCCAACGTTGATCAAGTTAACTACGTGCCTTTCTTATTTTGCCTATTTCTCCCCATGCTCTCTTCTTATCAACCAAAAATCCCAACAAGTGGAAAGTAAAAAATCTATGAATTAAATCTGAAAGAAGTATTTAAGAAAATTACAAATTTTCTTTCTTGTGTGATATGTTAATTAAAAATGTAAAGAACTTCATCAGTGTTGAAACAAAACCCTGTATATAAAAAAACATGCAACATAAAATAAATATAAATAAATCAAATTACAAATTAATCAGTTTTTATCAGTGTCCTCAGATATTAAACAATAATAAATGTAAACCGCTACCATTAAAATAACTCGGCAAATTTTCCGAAAACAGTATCTCAAGCTGGCAAGTGACCTAATCGTAAGATCCAGCTTATTTAGCGTTATTGTCAAATTGCAGAAAAAATGTTATAGAACATTAACACTTCAAACACCAATGATTTCCACAAAGTTTCATCCTCATGTTAAGTCTTTACTATTAGCCAGCCTGTAGCTAAAAATCTATTAATTCGCTATGAATGTGAAGCAGATGAAATAATAGTCAGTTTAAACAGGATGCATAAAATGCCAGCTTATGCTATGGTTGTCTCAAGTCTGGACTTTAGCGAATTTAAAAATTATTGACTATTATTTCATGTTATCTTATCATTTCTGTTTTTATCTGGGCCAAAAATTTATTCGATCCTAAGTAATTATCCCTATAACTTGTGGTTAGGTAAACAGTCTCAAGTACATTACTATAGTTTCAATACAAAATAATTTAATTAATTAAATTTAATTTAATTAATTAAATTATTTTTCCATTTGTATAAACATTATATACTTAGTTCAATGTGAATTAGTAAATAAAAAAAATTTCAACATTTTTTGGTGGTTGAAGTGACATAGAGCAAGCGTTTTAGTAGATAGATATTTCTGTTGTATTACTATTCTTAAAAATATTTTCAGGCAACGCAGACATTTTTATTTTTTTAAGTTTTGACTTACGAACGTAACTTAATGCCAGTTTGGAAATATCGATCTAATATGTACTTACATATTTACTGACGACCAATGTCGAATTATGTATAATTATCAAAAGCTGAAATAAACGGATAATATATATGCAAAAGATAAATTCTAAATCCCCATAAAAGTCATTAAACTCTGCTTATGCGTTAAAAGAGTATTTAATGAAAAATAATTTTAATAATAATGTTTAAAAAACAATGTGCGCGCGTTGAGTTTTTTGCAAGTGTTTTTCTGAATGTCTTTCAGTTTTGCCACAAAAATTTCATAGTTTGTTGATTTCACAGTGTCTACCAAAAAAGCAATGAAATGCAAAGTCAAATGCAAGTTAAGAAAGCAAAGTTATAGTGCAAGCCAGTGATGTGCAAATGCTGCAGCAAACATAGGAAAAGCATGCAAAAGAGTAATACAAGAAAAAACGTGTGCCTGTGCAACGTTCGTGATAACTACGAAACCAGCTTCAAGAGAGGTCCAATGGACCATATCATCTACGGCGTCATCACAACAACAGCAACTTCAACTTCAAGAGCGCAACAACAAACAAAAATGTGTCGAACTAACACGAATGAGTGCAATGCATTGGTATGAATTCGTATTAAGTTCATTAAAAAAAATATAAGCAAATATGTATCATATCTACGTACAAACTACAAGTGAATATACATTCGCATCACTTCAAGTTGATCAATTTTTGTGACCTTTAACAAAACTTGCTTTGGACTCTTATTTCTTCTAAATCGATTATTGATCCTATCCCCGTTAATCTTCCAGACCCTTTATTAAAAACGTCATGTTTTCTTTTTATTACTTTATTCTTCTGGCATGGTCGTCCAAACAGATGAGATTGAAAACCTCAAAATGGAGCAAGCTCGTTTGGGGTTACAATGTGCTGATGCACAGCGACGAGAAAAGATACTCATGCGTCGATTGGCTAATAAGGAACAAGAATTTCAAGACTATGTGGTAAGCATGTAGATGCAATATAAAACATTCAATATTACACAGCTAATACTGATAATTGTTAAATACCCGCAAGAAATTTTCGCAACTCACATTTTTATACTACGCTAATAGTAGAGTAGAAGGCTAATATAACTTTGGGCGGGCAGGAAATGTATCTAACAGACAGAAGAAGCCATATCCAAAACAAAACAAGTAAGAAAGCTACAGTCGAGTGTACTCGACTATGAGATACCCGCTGCCCATTTTGAATAACAGAAATATATTTTGCGATATTTTTCTCAAAATATACTGAATATACTTAAAAAATACTAAAAATATGCCAAATGATATGTTTGGTATATCGATATAGTACCGCATTCAAAATATACCATAGACGGCACAATATATCAGATTGTCAGCCAAGGCAAATAAGACCCCTAGTAAGTAGACGTTTTTGCCCATACAAAAGTATTTCTTTAATAACTTCGACAATTTTTATCTGATCGCAACCAAATTTTTAGGAATCATAAATTCTATAATAATTATTGTATATACCAAAATTCGCCAAATCACTATAGGAAAAAAGTCTATTTTTTTTGGCATAAAATCAAATTATTTTTAAAAATAAAATATATTTTTTGAATTTACATACCCTAATTAGCCAAGAACCGTTATCTAAGATTTTTTACTAACAACACCATAGTGTTGATAAACGAACAAAGTCAGCTGTTCGATTGACTTTGTAGTGTGCTTAAATTAGTGAAAAATCTTTGCAAACTTTCACTGTTAATTTTGTGGTGCAACAAATTGATTTATTATTTCTGATTATGGCAAATCGTAGCAAAGGTCTTTATAAATGTATCTTAGATTACATGTTTTGATTATTATGACTTGTTGTCCAACTGTGAAGTGTTTTATATGTATATCTTTTTAGCTTAAAACTAACAAGTTTGTTTGTGTTGCGTTGTGTATAACTTATAAATGGCACAACGTTGCAAAAAGGTAAAAACGCAAAGTTATTACCAAATGTATCCTTAATATCATAAAACTAATCATTTTTGCAACTTTTTGCACGTTTCTTCAAAAAAATGACTTATGTCCAGCAACTTATGAGCTCCCACACGCTGCACTTCTCGAAGTTTGGGAGAAAAAAAAGGCGCTCGGATGATGCTATAAGAAGCTACATACAAATACAACTTTACGGCGAGCAATTTGATGAAACTTTAAATCAGCAAATATCAACCAAAATTAAATGTTTCATTGGTTATATTAAAAAACATTTATTGGGGGGGGGGGATTTGGTGCTGGGGTGGGGAGTGGGGGTTATGAAGGCAATGGTCCGATTCAAAAAGCAACAAAATCCGAAATTACACATTAATCTTAATAGTATATATAACAAATTTCAAGTTTTTATCTTTAAAACTAGAGTTTATGCCAAAAAAAATCGACTTTTTTCCCATAGTGCACTCTAGCTTTAATTTTTTTGATTTGCGTGGGCGGAAGTGGGCGTGGCAAAAATTTGAAATAAACTTGATCTGCGTGCAAACATAACAAATGCTGTCGAAAAAATTTAGCTCAATCTCTTATAGTCTCTGAGATCTAGGTGTTCATACGGACAGACACACAGACAGACAGACGGACATGGCTAGATCGTCTCGGCTGTTGACGCTGATCAAGAATATATATACTTTATAGGGTCGGAGATGCCTCGTTCTACCTGTTACATACATTTCCTGCCGGTACATTGTTAAGTCGGGTCTGCCTACTTTTTACTTCAAAATCGCTAGCAAATTTTTAGAAATTATTTGTAAAGTTTTTGTGGCTCACAGACTACTAATAATTTTTTTAACATGCAATAGAAACGTATCTTAAATTATTACAGTCCTGAATACCACAGTTGCTCTGCCTACATATTGTACTGTAGAATTTATTCTAAGCTATATATATTAATAATAAATAATTATTATGGGTGTTATGTAGTTGTGGATTAAAAACGGTTTTGAAAATGTTTCTTTTTTTATTTTAACAGAGCCAAATTGCTGAGTACAAGGCCCAGCAGGCACCAACAGCTTTGGCTCTTCGCACTGCTCTGCTTGATCCAGCTGTCAATCTACTTTTTGAACGTCTCAAAAAAGAACTTAAGGCTACCAAGGCAAAGCTGGAAGAAACACAAAATGAGCTCTCTGCTTGGAAGTTTACGCCTGATTCGAATACAGGAAAACGATTAATGGCTAAGTGTCGGCTATTGTACCAGGAAAATGAAGAATTGGGTAAAATGACATCAAACGGACGCCTGGCGAAATTGGAATCTGAATTAGCTATGCAAAAAAGCTTCAGTGAAGAAGTTAAGAAGTCACAGTCAGGTAATTAAATGCAGCCACTGATATTTTTTAGAGCTTTTATAATAAGACTAACTAATTAACTGAATTTTTGATGCGTAGAGCTTGATGACTTCTTGCAAGAATTGGATGAAGATGTGGAAGGTATGCAAAGCACAATATTATTTCTTCAACAAGAATTGAAGACGACACGCGATCGGATTCATACGCTTGAGAAAGAAAATACACAACTCCGACAAACGAGCAACAGTCCAAAAGAAACCAACGATATTGCCACTATGGCAGGGAGTGTGGCCACCAATGGCCAAGGCGCAAGCAACAGCAACCAGTTTCAAACCATTAGCAGCAATCTGTTGCATCCCAATGATGAGAATGTTGTACAAGAGACATCCGTGCTAGCGACCACAAGCGCTGTTATTTACTATAACGGCATTAACAATGATAAACAAGCTACGGTCCCAGATATCATAACTCTCGACGAAAGCAATACTAGTAGAAATGGAGCTGCCGCACGAATGGCGCGAAAACGTAATTACGAAGAGGAAGGTGCTCCGGCTTCGTGTGTCCATGAGGCACCTGTAGTGCCGACAATAAGAGAAATAAGCACGCCACGTACTTTACCGCCCAAGAAGTCTAAGCTTCGCGGTTTAGTTACCAGACGAAACTCACAACTCGAGGACGAACAACAAGCATTAAATACTGTTACAGCGACTCCGCTTGCCATGGACCATATGGTTTTGAATGTGGTTCCAGAGGAATCTAATTTAACTACAACATCAGTGACAACAAATACGGTTGATCAAGCGACACCTGCTCCTGAAGATTCTCGTGAAGCCCCAACAACGACACCAGCTCGTATTTTGACGAGACGTAGATCGGTGCGAATGCAACAAAACGGTACAAGTGGCATTGATTATTGAGCAAGCAGTTTTTTTTTATAAAGCCTGCTTATTTGTATTTATGACATTAAGAACAAGATTAACAATTCGTATTTCGATATAAGCATAATACTTTGAGAATTGAGATTCAAGAGAGACTTCATGTTTATTACATATATAAATACAAATATATATATATATATATATATACACATATATATATATATATATATATTCTTTTTTATTTTTATAGTATATAATAGTTTTTAATGCCTCTGTATAAGGCATACAAGGACTATTCATATATAAATATATATATATGTATACATCTAAATTTCGGAAATTTTATTAGTCTTGACAAAATACAAATTTATCAAATTAATTCAATTGAAACATTAAGTAAAATAGCAGCTCAACAGCTATCTGATCGAACCCACAATCGAAGTATAACTAAATTATCGTTTTATTATTGATTTAAGGCATTTATTGTAAACGAAAAAGTTGTAATGAAAAGTTACAACTTATGTTAAAATAAATTTGTTAAGCGTAACAAAATTTGAAATAAACAACCAACCTTTTGCTTTAACTTTTATTATTTAATTCATTACTTCTGTTGTATTATTTATTTTCAAACTATCTTGACGTTGCATTCTTGCAACATAATATGTAAGTTTACTTTATTCGAGAGTATACCACTATTTTAATATTCGAATATTTTAGGCTTTTGATATTTAAAAGAAACCAGCGACCCGTGACCGCTTCGCGGATCAAAAAATTAAAAACCTATTCTTTTAATAATTTTTTTATTTCAATAGTTGATATTACTGCAAAGTATTATAATACACAATATTTTGTATTTTGCCATCAGTACAATGTATAGATAGTCAAGACGGCTTATAGAGGTGCCCATGCGAAAATACTGGATTCTTCAAATTTATGCCACACACTTGTAGAGACTGCCTTGTGACTTATTAATTGGCATGGAAAATGCAAGACGAATCGGAAATTGCTGAAAATTGGTACTTGGGGAATAAAAGCTCGTTCACCATCAATATTTTCTTTCAAAATCGTCGATACCATCAGCGTCTTTCAAATTCACGCGTGTCGGTTGTTGTTGAGCTTGTCTAACTCAACGATCTTGATGTGCAAAAAACCAAGACAAAATAGATAAAACGCAATTTTATTCGACATTTTAAAATAAATTGTAACTGATCTTTTGTCTGATGAAATAGAATTTAAGAAAATATAGACGCAAACGATTTACGGGAATGACGGTTGCGCCTGCTTTCAAAAATGTATCTAATATACTCGTACAAATACTCTCTGCAACCATCAAAAACACTAAATCCAAATCGGATGTGTGGCAATCGAGTTCCCACGCAATTCCACATAAAAAAGCACTTGTCAAAAATGTTCGCGACTGCATTTTGTTCTTCAGTTCCCAGCAAAAAATAAATAAAAGGTACCGATACAGCGATATTGGAATGTATGCGGATGTCACACCGGCTTTTCTGCAGACGAAAAAGCAACCTATTTTTATACCCGCTACCCATAGGGTAGAAGGGTATTATAACTTTGTGCCGACAAGAAATGTATGTAACAGGTACAAGGAGGCATATCCGACCCTATAAAGTATATATATTCTTGATCAGCGTCAACAGCCGAGACGATCTAGCCATGTCCGTCTGCCCGTCTGTGTCTGTCTGTATGAACACCTAGATCTCAGAGACTACGAGAGATAGAGCTAATAATATATAATAATAACTATAGTAGTTACGATTGCTGAAAATTTGGTTGCGATCAGATAAAAATTGTCGAAGTTATTAAAGAGATACTTTTGTATGGGCAAAAACGCCTACTTCCTAAGTGTGCCGTCTATGGTATATTTTGAATGCGGTACTATATCGATATACCAAATATACCATTTGGAAATATGTTTAGTATTTTTGCAGTATATTCGGTATATGTTGAGAAAAATACCGCAAAATATATTTCTGTTATTCAAAATGGGCAGCGGGTATCTCACAGTCGAGTACACTCGACTGTAGCTTTCTGACTTGTTTTTTTTTTTTTTTTTGCACTGATATCGGCAAAGCGATCATCTGGAAAAATATGCTAACTTTAAAAAACAAATATAAGAAGCGTGTGGAAGCACGCATAGCATTAAACGCTATTTCCATATGAGCAAAATAAATAATTTATGGTTAAATAAAAGACACGTCAAATATTTTCACAGCGGCATTTCGTTCCGTAGTTCCTAGCACAAAACAAATAAAGGGTATCTACTACGATACTACGATATTGGAATATATATGGATGTCAAGTCAGCTGTTAATAAATTATTCGAAAAGTGTAACTTTATTTATTATTCATTAATACTTATTTCCGCTTTATATCATAATAAGCCTCTTTCTCTGCAACGATCGTCTTGTTGATTTTCTTTAAACAAGAATATGATCGTTGCAGAGCGATGATGATGCAGAACGGAAATAAGTTGACTCAATTAATAAATAAGAAGTGAAACTTTTAGAGAGAATTTATTAAACTGCTATTTTTTGGTTCTATTGCCTTTGATATTCTTGCCAAAGTTAGTTTACTTTTGCGCCCCTAAACAGCTGTTCGCATGTGTCTTTGTTGTCAACACTTCCATAGAACCGCATCACTTAGTGTAAATAGTATAAACGATAAACGTTCTTTGTGCCTCACGATCGTCGCAACTTTGGCGTCTCTTATTGATGCAAATATATTAGACGTAAAAACATTTTTATTTTTCCTTTTTAAGCGAGGTTCTCAGATGCGTGAAATACAAAATGAGCCAAAAAAAAGTCAATGTTGCCGAATAATTATCAGAACTTTTTATGATTTCTTGACGGCCAAGACGCTGATTATCCGTTTAAACATAGTGGGGGTTGTTGGAGGCGAGGTTGGAGAAAGTCCACTTTTGCTAAAGTTAAAAACGTCTTGATACATATTCTTCGAAAGTTCAGTCTATATTGTCCTTGCAGCCTTTGCCAGCATATACGCTTGGCAAATCCAACAACATTGGCATTGACATTCATGCGTCACACTGCGTGCACCAGAGCATCAGGAGGAACCAGGCAATGCTGTAAAGGGCACTAATCCAGTAAGAGTAAACTTATAACTTACCTAAAACTAAAAAAGAATAGAAAAGTCAATTTAGTAGTTATTAAAATAAAAACCAAAAAGTTAAAATTTCAAGCAGTTCAGTAAAATTAACATAAAAATTAATTAAATGACTGGTTAAGACGAACAGAAACATACAATTACTACTTAAATACATATGCTTCGCTACTTAAATACATAAGCTCCGCTTTCATTTGCGTAAAGCGATCGGATCTCAACCAACGATCTAAGAACACGGACTCTCGTTCTTCTAAAATCATGTTTGCGACGAATTATTAAAGCGTTGCACAGATGGTACTTAGCAAAACGAAGAAACATAAAATAGTCCTGTCGCCAAGACGCGAAAAAAAAACATGATTAAATAGTTCGGGCTTTTGGTATTACACAATCCATATTCAAATTGTCCTTTTATTTATTATTTTTTTTTGTTATACTACCCTCCACGTCAGACGCCTTAAAAGACGCGACCCTCTTGACCTGCCCCTTAGGCCATACAGCGAGTGGTGACCTTAACTCCCTTGTAAATATTCCCCAAAAATGTAAAACCTTCTGTGTATCTCACAGTCGAGTACACTCGACTGTAGATTTCTTACCACCGGTCGGTGCTCGAGTTCAAACCACGATCGAGAATACATGCATATTTCTTTTTAATACATATCTTGAGATTATTAGCGCAATATTTTGCTTTAATCCAAAATGGGTAGTGGGTATCTCACAGTCGAGCACACTCGACTGTAGTTTTCTTACTTGTTAAGATTTAACATTGCACATTGGGATGGAATGCCTTTATTTTGGCCATAACCGTAATTTTAAAGCTAGAAAGTTGAAACTTGCTGCTTATATTATTTGTGAATTTCGGATTTTTTTAATTTTTTATTTTTTTTTTTTTTTTAGTTTTTATTTTTTTTTGTTTTTGTTTTAATCACCTCTAAATCATTTTCCGGAAAATCATTTGGAATTACCCAGTCAAAAGAGGCCTTGACATTGCGATTTGAATCCAGCCAAATTTTTAGTTAGTCACCCCGACGAAGGGAAACCTTGCTTGTATTTATTGAAATATTTAACCCCCCCGCAAATTCCCGCAAATTAATTAAATGCTACCTGAATATACACATAATAACTCATACTACCACATAAGTTGTTATTTGTAGTCTGTTGTATCTTGCTAGATATGCTCCACGAAACACAAATATTTTAAGGTTAGAATCAACAAAACTAATGCTTACGTATTTCATTAAAAACATGACAACACAAAAACAAATATAATTAAAAACTTATACAAATATTTTCTACATACCATGAAGAACATTTTCCAATTTAAGGTATTTTATTCAAACTGTTTAAAAATACGACAACGCCAAAATTAAGAAATTTGACTAGTCAGCAAGCTTGCACGCACAACGTGGCAAGAACAGCTGACTTTAAACAGCTGGTGCAAGACGAAGGCTGCGCAATAAAATTCAAAAAAAATATTTTCGATGTCTAGGGACATTTCTAAGCTTGAAATAATTGCAACATTATTGATATATTAACATGAACTTTTTAGGTTTTTGCCAAAATAAAGGCCTTTCATCCCAATGTGCATTGTAACAATTTCGCAAAACTATATCAAGTTTCATACTTTAACACAATTTTTGCCTTGCTGTTTAGTTTATCTTTTCTTTTTTTATTTGTTATTTATTAAGTAAGCTTTGACATTCTTTCTTATTCATTCAACACTCGATACACCAACAAGTCTTTTCCAATGTTTTCATTTTCTCTCTTTTAATGACTTTAACATTCTTAAGACTTTCATTTTCCCCTTCACCTCTATTATAATCATCTCACACATTCACACCTAATTCCTCGGGTACTTCTCCTTCTGTCAATTTTCTTAAATCTTCATGTGCATATTTGTAATT
This sequence comes from Drosophila sulfurigaster albostrigata, assembly GCF_023558435.1. NCBI lineage: Eukaryota > Metazoa > Arthropoda > Insecta > Diptera > Drosophilidae > Drosophila > Drosophila sulfurigaster. Next base: position 341,080 of record NC_084883.1, read on the forward strand.
TCATTTATTGGTTAAGCACTTCAAAATATACCTGTCACCCGTTTTTAGGCTTAAATTGGTTTGATGCTTCTAAGTAATAAAAAATCTGCAACTTTGTTCAAGTACCTTTGCCCTATTTTGATCAAATCAGAATTTTGTCATAGACTGCAGTAGCTAAAACATTATATTCAGCTTGTGGTCATACAAACGTAAGATCAACCTCATATTCAGTGTCACTAGATGGAAGCAATCTTAAAAGGCGTGCTACCTTTCCCAATAACAAGAGGACTTGCCAATGTCGCACGGTTAGTTGAACAATTGACTGCAAACTGCATCTCTCCAAGAACATACAATCATATTCTGAGGATTTGGACGAATTTCACCAGCACTAGTACTGAATCGTAAATACTGAACCGATGTTTTTAAGAAAGAACTCTTCTTCTGTCAGAATATTTTGAACAGTTTCTGATCTTTACATTGTATTATCATGATATCATCCATATAGTCGATAGCATAAGAATGTGCAAAAACTCCTAAGGAATTCGGAAATATTCACTGGCCATATCTAAGCATTAATTAATCTAATTAACTCTTCAAAGTCTATTTATTTAATCCTGTATAAGTGGAATCGGGTATTTATCGGCAATAATATTTAAATATAGCTCTCTTTAATCAACCCAAAACCTATCCGAACCATTTTTTACCCAATAATTTAGGACATTAGGTGATCTTATTATATTGCATTTCAACAGCTCATCATTTTTTTGAACTAAATTTCGCTCGCATGGACTTCATCAGTGACTTCATCCGCCGATTCTAAATTTGATATATAGAATTTGTTTATAAACTATGTATGTTATTTACTAACAATGAGTTTAGTTTTATTTTATCTGGTTCTTTAAGTTCAGTATCAATATCGGTTGGTTCATTGCCTGTACATAAATTTATTATTTTAATTCTAATAAATTTAAATTGATTTGATGAAATAGAAATATCAAAATCCTTGTTTAATATTTCGCGACTAATAACAATATCGTATCATCGTCCACTCCATAGAACAATATCTCAATAAAATGATAATCACTTTTGACTTCAAATTTGTATAGTAATACATATTCCATTATTGCGTATGCCTTCTAACATAAAAAATGTTTTTTCAATGTTTTACCATAGAACTTAGTACTTAGCTTTTCTTTCATTCGTAAACATTCTGCTCCGCAATCATATGTAACTTCAAAAATTTGGCCTCTATGGTACACGTGTTCCTTAGGTACTGCAGGGCTGCACAGCTTCACTCGGGTTTCTGGAATAAATGACATCTTTCAGCTTCCTTTTGTGTAGTTTTGGGTAGATATGTGACCCATGTCTTTCATTGTCATTCTTGTTCCACAACGCCATTTTTCATTTATTTAAAGCGAAAATTTTTAAATCGGACTGCAAATTGCCTCTGGTTTGAGCATCATAACTAAAACTTAGGCGCTGCAATTGCTTATCAAAACTTACCATCAATGCAAGAGTTACATATACAGCAATTTCTGGCGCCATTTCTTCGTTAGTTCTGTCACCAGCACTGCGAGACATTCGCTTTGTCAACATATGTAGAAACATTGTATAAACAATTCTTTGAATGCTATTGGGAAGCGCTACACTCTAAAGATGAAGTTAAATCCACTCCCAGCGGGGTTTCTCCTAAAATAAATTCAACAGTAGTACACCAAGGCGCCAGAAGGAAGTTGTACCGATGTCTTTTGCCTTGCATCAGGTGCCGATGTTTGTAAGGCCCGCACAATTAAATTTTGATTTTGTAATTCCATGATGGTACACTAATGTCCATCTACTGTTGAAAGTAAAGGGCCATATCCACGTTTGTGAAATGCTATAATACTATGAAATTATTATTTCCAAAGCTAGGTAGGTCAAGAAACAATTAACATATTCATATTTAATAAAACACTTACCCTACCATTCAAACAAGTTGTTCCTCGTCCTGTAGTTTATTTTTTGTTTTATTTTCTCCCTCGTCTAATTGCCGGATGAAGGGCAGCCATTGACGTGGTGGACAACGAATGGGAGATTGGGATCTCTTGGCTGTTCTCGTTTCCTATCTGTTTTTTTTATTTCTTTAAAAAGCGCAGCTCTTGCACTGTTTACATTTATCCGTTGGTGATGTGTTTTACCGTCAGAATTCAGTTGAGATGTATCGATGCAGATATCAATTTGCGCGGACTGCGTAAAACCAGGGAAGTCCATAATAAAAGGCAAACAAAAAATATTTTTACATCCGATATATTTGAATCGATAGGTGATGCTAAAGTTGCGGAGTTATCTTGACACACATGACAACGATGGCATATCATTGAATGGTAGGATATATCGATATATCGATTGCGAATAACGTCATTAAAACAGCTGTTGTCCATTGTATCTATATTTTAAACATTAAGGGCTGAGTGAAAATTTAACTCTTATGAAAATAATATAAATTCGGGATTCGGGCTATTTTGGCATTACTTATGTTCAAGATTTAAAATTCGTTGATTGTTCGTTACGAACGTTTGTCTAGTGATGTGTGTCAACAGCAATGAGTCATACAAAGCTCCAAGCTTAACTATAACGGATTTTTTTAAATCATAAGCACTAATAGTCTGATCAGGAAGTACTAAATAGATTGTTATAGGTTAGATCACACTGTGGTACCAATAAATTATAAAGATTCTTAGCAAATGTCAAAACTAACCAAAGAAAAAATAGATTTAATTTCGAATATTAGTAACTTATTTTTATTTTCTACCCATAAAATATATATTAACCTAAAATGTGTTCATAGTTTTATGTTTCGCGAAAGAACAAATCTGAGGCTCAAAATGGAGACAATACCTAATAAGTGTTTATTATACTTTGTATGTTTGACGAAAGAGAAGATCTAAGCCTGAAAAGGAAGATAAAATGTAGGTAAGAAAATTTGTAATATCTTCATGTTTGAGCATGTAATACGATTTTTTCTGTTTACTGCTCTTTATAAGGTTGTCGAATACTACTTCTACCTGTTTACATGCAGGCTTTACTAACTAAGGGTAAGGGTGTGTATTGTATATACATACATACATGTAATTATATTCACATACTGGTTTTGGTCTATTGTCGAGCCTTTTAGCAAGTAGTAAGGTGAATTGTTCTAAAATGAGGATTAACAGTGTTGAAAACAAACATGATGAATATACGCATTAGTAAATAAAAATTGTGGTATGTTTCTTCAGACATATTTACCAATATGTATGTACATATATGCACAATTCACACATTCATGTGTCTGCAATGTTCCCTGCATACAATTCAACTTATCGATACATGTATTTTCATGATCTTGTTAAGAAATACATATGTATATACATATATGTATGTACTTACATATAATTGCACGGCAGTAGAGTGCACTCGCATGTGCATTATATTTATAAATTCACATGCACACCTTCACATTATGTATCTCATACATACGTCTGTGTAGAAATACAAACATATGTATGAATGTACATATATAATTACATACATACGGTCGTATAGACGAAAACGAAAACAGATAAAATTCAAAAGTTGCCCTGAAGTAAAAACCAGCAAGGAGAAACATAAATATATACTCACATACAGATACACGACTATGTATATGTGCCCACAACCATCAGAAGGCATGTCAGCTAACCATATGATTAATACACATTGAACAGCTGATTCATCCGCGTACTCAATGTTTATATACAAACAAATATACGTAAATATACATACATAAGTATTTATATACGTATATATGCATACACACACAAGTAATGTGGACATATGGTTATACGCATACACGACATGTATAATCGTGCTCTCCTTGTTACTCATACAGTCGCAACCAGCTGGAGCAGCTACTCAAACTGTTGATATCAGTAAACATCAGGGCCGCAATGCGGTTATAATTGTCGCGATATTAATGTGTTCTTTTGCTTAAGCAGTAAACATTCAATCATTTGAAAATACAATATGTAATTATATATAAATGATTACGTATGAATATGTAGTGACTGCTACAAAATTAAAAATTGTTTAAAAGCCAATGCTTGTGGTTTCTTAAAATAAAAATGGAAAACTGGTTGGGCCATAACTTTACCGAACTGCCTTACTGACAGCTGAGAGACGACGCATTTACTTACATACATACAGTCTCTCATCTGGTGTTTCGCTCTCCATTTCAAATATGCAAGCGCAGAAATGCATAAATGTGTTTGTATGACTACGTATGCTTGTATGGAATCGTGCCTGTGTATGTGTGTACATATACACACATACATTCGTTTGTGAGATGTACTGCGGGGATTCGAGTCGTAAACTTTGCAAAGCAGTTCACTTGAACAGCTGTAAGCGATCGGCGACGACTTCTACGGTTAATATAAAACAGAAACACAAAATACATATACATACATACATATGTACAAAAAATAAAACACATACATACATGGATACGTATGTGTACGTGCATATATACATTAGTACTAACTAAATAGTTTAGAAAATTAGAACGAACAGCAATCTTAGGCAAATGTACGTATGAATGTATGTACATACATATGTAAGCATGTATGTATATAAAAGTGTATATGCAAGCCAGCTATCATCTTTTGCGTAGTTTATTCGTACGTACGTACATGTTTATTTACGTATTTTTGGACTGTATGTACATATATATGTATTTATACACACACACACACACCACACTCCTACACACATCCATGCGAATATGCATGTCGTGTATCTGTGAGTGTGCGTTTGTATGTAGGTACGTGGTTTACTCGTCGCATTCACCTCGTATTCCAATCGCTTCGCGTTCGTCGTGGTGCTCGTTGCTTGGCTTTTGCTGTTGGTTGGTTGGCGCTTAGATTGGATTGAACAAGAATGCTCCGTCTTCAGCGCGGAGCAGTCGGTCGCATTATGTGGTTCCGTTTAATAGTGAACTCGTAAACCGAAAAACATTAAAAACAGTAAGAATCGAGCAAAATACAACAAAAAACCTAAAACTAAATGAAATCAAAAAACTAAAACCAAATATTCATTCAAATAAGCAACAAGTATTTAACTAAAATGCTTACACACAACCATGTATCTAGAAACTTGCACTTTTATACATATATTTGTGTGTGTGTGTGTGTGTGTGTGTATGTGTGTGTGTGTACAGCTAATGTGATTAAAACTCTATAAAATGCTATATAAATTGAACACACATCTTGGCCATTGTGCTTGTGATTGTATTAGTGCATAAATACATACATACTTTACACTGACGTCTGTTCATACATACATACATACATAAACACGAATGCAAACATTAAGTGCAATACATGTGCGTAAATTTGTGTATAATCTGTTATGTGCATATACACATATATATAATGCACATACATACATTTAAACATACTTGGGCATCTGTGTGTGAATGAAAACGTAGAATGCATGTGAATCTTGAGAATGATTCCAAGAGCTTAAATCGTCATTGCTCCAACAACTACAAGAAACGCAATAAAACAAGCAAACTCACTAACTGTGTGTGTGTGTGTGTGTGTCCATGTGCTTATCTGTGTGCGTATGTACTCTCCTATGAGTGTGTGTGTTTGTGAGCGCCCAACGGTGCGTCCAACACTATCTGTGTATAAAAATGATTTACTTGTATGCGTGCGTCCGTCCATACATGCATTCATATAAGTATAAATAAAATAAAATAAACTCATTACCACAGACGAAACTCGAACGTGAGGCTTTGAACATTGCGAACACAACAAAACAAGGAACCAGTTTCACCTTGAGTCAATATGCATACGTACAAAATGTACGTGTATCTGTGCGCTGCACAGTATGTGTGCGTATTTACATACAAATGTGTTTGTTATATACGTGTATAATATCTGCTAGTGTATGCATACATGAACGTCCACATCTACATATTAACATTCATGAATACATTCTTACATTGTAATCACGATCAAATACTTACTGGCATTTGTTTGAGTATGTGTGAGTGAGTGTGTGCGTTTTGTTCTGATCAGATGCACGACTTATGCACATATGTATACATACTTACATTTTATGTGTGGAACCAGTCATGCATTCGCATACAAGTGCATATTGTTACATATGCACATACATACATCTGCAGTTGCACTGTGCGCTGTTCATACACCATAGACACATTTCCATTTCCGTATTCTTATATGTGTATAAATAATCCTTATATTAAACAAATCATATAAGAAGTCAGTTAAATAAAGTACGTACATACGCAATACTAAAGACTACAACATACACACACACTCACATACATATACATATATATATATATTTATATACGCATATACATATGTATATAAGATACATTTTATTATATTTTGCATTCAAATAAAACAATCGATTTGTGTTCAGTCCACTCAGGAATAAACAGCTATCGATACTACCCGAGAATATTGCAAATATTAAATATCGAGCATAGCCACGAGCCCACGGATCCTGCCATACCTCAACGGGTAGTTAAAGCAACATATGAAAGCACAAGAACTATACTAATTAGCCGTGTTCAACAATTATTTACAACAACATCAACAAGTCGTGCAACGCTAAATATACAAGATATACAACAAAATATATTTACTATACACAACAAAATATATACATAAGAAGTTCGGTGCCTGTTGCTGGATTTAACCATATATACAACATAAATATATACAAAAATAATCGACATCAAAAATCATCTCTATCATGGATAACGATGACCACAGTACACTCAATAGATCTCCAACGGATTGTGGCGACGATAATTTTAATTTGGTTTTCGGATCTGACCGCGTTTCCATCAACTCCAGCACCCCGTATTCTGATGCAACTCAAGTAAGTACACACTATGTAAATAATATAATAATATACAATCTCAATACATACATACATTTGCATGTATCGTGATTTCATCGACAATCGAAAAGCGAGAATCGATAGAATAGGTCAACGAAACGTATACGCGATAAGATACTGCGTGCAGATTAGATTCAAATTTTGTTTATGCACTCGCACACAACAACTACATACGAAAAATACTTAGACTTGTAGCTTTATACTATGTATATGCATGCATATGTATGTACGTATCGTCTATTCATGAGGTCATGCACCTCAGCCAGATAGTCGCCAATCGAAGTGGTGAAATAAAGTTGATATGCCATTTGCTTCGCCCAACTCCACAATTTTAGTCATACATTCATAAAACTTGGCTCTTGCTTCTGATCAAGAAAATGGCACTTAGACTAATGTACATATATATATAGATATATATATTACAGAGGGTGTAGCAGGTTAGAATATTCTAGGACCCTCGTTTTTAACGCTTGCAGGTCATAGAACCCCCTAAACGAAAAACAACGAATTTTAACTTAGTATTTTTTTTGCCAAGCCCGGAAGCTTAAAATATATTTTAAGGTATGTACACATGTACATCTGTATGTATCGTCGTTCATCATTTCATCAATAAGACAGAACGAATGACTACAACTTTAATTAAATATGACAGAGGAAATCTTATTAGAAGCCACAGAGCAATGTCAAACGACATTGAAACATTGTAGAGCTACAATTTCAGCAAGGGCAAGCAACATCAATGGCAATGACCGTTGTAGCATTCGTCTGGTCTGCTCCCACCTCGTCATCATCATCCGATTCAGCTAACACATTGATGCTCTTGCTCTTGCTCTTGCTGCTGTTGTTGTTGCTGTTGCTGTGGCTCGGCTCGGCTCGGTTCGGTCGTCGCTGCTGTTGCGGCTGCAGGCTATATTGGTTGGTTGAACTCGAGGTTCACGAACTGCCACAAGGTCGAAGTTAACGCTATTAATAGTGTTTTTACTGTCTCTCTTTTGTGTAAATAAAGCGGTTATTCACATCAATACACATTTTGGCTACAGGACGACGACAACGCATCTACTTACATGCATATGTATGTACATACATACGTATGTGCACAGAAACATTAAGTACATAGATGTACCATCATAGAAATATTTACGTACATGCATACATATAATAATGATGTATGTATGTAAGTGCATCCAGTATAGATTTATTCAAACGAACTAGTTCGCTCATTTAGTTCGATCTAATCAAATTGGCTACGTAGTTGCGATTTCCTTTCCCTTTCGTATTCTCACCATCATTCGTTTGCGTCTATGCCACCACTAAGTTACAGTGGTCTGATTTTGATAAAAATATGATGAAATCATTTCAATTATATTGTGCGCACGGAAATCGCACTTGGCTTCCTCGTTTATGCACCCCGACAGATGCGTGTTTCGCGTACAATTATCCGTTCAATGACCTTGCATATGCAATATAGATATGTAAGCATGTACATACATACCATATGTAAGTATTTATACGAGATACACACACATTATTCGTTTTTCGCAATGTTTATACAATTTATAATCTAAGTTGATTGATACACGGCAATTTGCTAATTTTAGACAACCTAATTATATATTTTGCAGACAAAAAAACACTCTCCTGGCCATATTAAAAGACCGATGAATGCATTCATGGTCTGGAGTCAAATGGAACGGAAAAAGATTTGCGAGAGAACACCAGACCTGCATAATGCAGAGATATCTAAGGAATTGGGAAAACGATGGCAGCTCTTGACGAAGGATGATAAGCAGCCATACATTATGGAAGCGGAAAAGCTTCGAAAAATGCATATGATAGAATATCCAAATTATAAATATAGGCCACAGAAGAAACAATCGCGCTTATCTGTTTTAAAGCAAAATCAAGATGGAGACAACAACGATATTAAGCATAATGACTCACACAATAATAATACTAATACTAATAATAACAATGATAATAATAATACATCGACCTCAGTCGCAACATGCACTGCCGCCACTGCCGGTCGGAAAAACAAAAGATCTACCTCAACTTGTCAATCTGGTACGATAGCGAAGCGATCGAGAAACGATTCAGGTGATAACCTCAAACAAAACAGCAACCACCACAACAAATACAATATAAAGACGGCCTCTGATAACACTGTCGATATTATGATACCATTGGATGAGGATTATTTAAGCTATGCCAATCAGTCGGAATTTCTACCTACGCCTAATAACAATAACAACAACAACAACAACAACAATACTGAACTGAGTGTTGATGAAATTACAGTTAAATCGGAAAATTTAACTGAGATAAATCCAATCAATACGAACGAGATTCTTAAGTATTTGCCAATGTTTGAGAGTATGTCAAAAAGCGAAGACTCATTGCTCGAGGCGAATGTGAATTCCATGGAGTTGCCCACCAATAGCCGAGGTGCAGCTATCCAACATCATGTTTTAAATGTGATCCGTAGCCAAACAGCTTTCGACGATTGCCAGACGTTAAGTGGCGAGCCCGTATCATCCGTATTTGATCCCGAAGAGAAGATTGTGAATGATGCTAATTTGAATTCGGCCAGCCATCACTTACCATCACTCTTTGTGACGGACACTTCACACGAGTGCTATGCCGACGACTGTGCATCGGAAAGTCAGCATCCGCTTCAATCAACACCGACAACGGCGGCAGCGTTCGCCCTCCAACCGCAAACTGTGACCATGAACATTGAAATCCACAATAGTGCGCTTGCGTATGGCGGCCATACATTCCACAATGACGAATTCAATCCGATTCCATCGGCCACCGATGACAGCGATTGCAGCATTCTAACCTCAACACATTCGCCGCACATTGGCTTCGGCAGCAATGGCTTGGTTGATGGTTCCGATGGTATTGTGAACCCATCATCATCATCCACATATTCCACCTCAACGCATGACTACAGCGGCAATCTTATTGGAGTACACAATGATCTCAACTACCAAGTACATGATAATAATGGAGCTCTGCTAGCATACACATTTGAGGACTTACCACCTCAGCCAACTGGTAGTCATTTAGAGTTTAACACTAATCGATATGAGTTTTCAAGTTTATACAGAATGTGAGCTATCAAAATGTGAGAAACAAAAATATTTAAGCTTTGTGTAATTTGTAACTTGTAATTTTGTAATTGTAATTAATGTTTTTACGTTTATAATTATACACCAAAATATATACATACATATACATAAAGAAACATATAGATATTTTATATATATACAAATACATCAAAATATATATACATACATCAATTCCAATGTATAAACGAACAATAAAATTGCTTTGCATAAGGTACCAATTACATTCCAATTGGGATAGCAGGAACACTAGTAACCGAAGTGTTCAATCAGTCGATCGCCTTTTAATTATCAACAATTGTCACTTTCGATAATTGTTATTGTTATTAGAAAAGGAACGCAGACCGTTGCAATGGAAAGTTCAAAATATATGGCAATCAATTATATATATATTTTTTTTTTGGCAAATTTGAATATTTAAGAAGAGCATAAACAATTTGGTAAGTTGCCAATTACAGATGTAGCTTAAGTAAACACCGCCAACGCCTTAGAAGTTTCTTTCCATGTATGCAGAATATAAATTACACATGCTTATGTAGAAAAATAAGAAAATTGTGGTTTATAGTAATTTGTTAATTAATTTTATTGTACTGTGTTTGTGGTGACAAAACACATGCCTGATTTAACTAACAGTTATTCGGATGCCACTGGCTTTTGAAACTTAATCGTTATCTATACGTTATGCAAACGAAAAACTACCGAGCTTTTAAATGCGTTTGCTGATGCTTCTTCAAGTGATCGCTGCGAACGAAGCGTCGGCAACATTGACTGCACGCATAGGGCTTCTCCCCCGTGTGCGTTCGAATGTGCCGATTAAGATCGTCCTGTCGCTTGAAACGTTTCTCGCACTGACGACAGCGAAACGGGCGATCCTGTACAAAATGGGGCATGCCATAGGTGCCAGGACCATCCTGGGCCGGCAATTGATTGAGTGTGCGTACAATGTCATCTGCGGGCTCGTACTTGACGACTTCGGGATTAGCATTAAAACTAGGTGTCAGTTGTTGGTTGTCAGGTATAGGAGGCGGCGCTGCTGCTGCGATCTGATATTTGTCACTATGTTCCGGCCGTTCCAGCTTAATGCGAAGCGGTAAGTGCTCAAACCCCGATATATCCGCATTCTGCTGTTGCTGCGACTGATGATTGTGGTGATTTAGATCTGCATTTGCATTCACATCACTGCCGCTTAGCACGGCCATGAAGTGGAACCCCGAATCGCCCGCATCCGTCGTTGACAGCTTTTTTGTTGACTTTTGCCTGCTGCTACTGCTACTACTTGTCGTAGTGTTGGGCAAGGAACGCTTCGGATTGCTGCTTTTTAGCTGACGATCGTGTGTGGCCAAATGCTTAGTTAGATGGTCGCTTCGCGAAAACTTTTTACTGCACTGCACGCACTCAAATGGCTTTTCGCCCGTATGAGTGCGCAAATGACGATTGAGTTCATCTGAACGCGTGAATCCCTTGCCACATTTGGGCTCGGAGCAAACGAATGGTTTGATACCTGTGTGCCACGTGAGATGTGAGCGTAGGTGGGAACTTTTGCCATAGCTTTTCGTGCAATTATCGTACGGGCAAACGAATTTGCGTTTGGGATCCGTGGCATGTGGCGTTGCCATCAGCTTCGTTGTTGGCATTATGCGTATCTTAGAATCGCCCATTGCATTAAATTGCAAAGTGTCCCTACTACTTGATGTTAAATTGTTTTCAGTCTCTACCGCATTATTTACATTTTCGAGATCCAAGGGCCCCGCACTATGCTTCAGATCGCCAAACATTGTGGAGGCTCGTAGTATAACATCGGGAATGGATGCCTGATGCTCATTTGAGTGCATGCTGCCATCGACAATTGTTGGAAAGGAGTGTGTTCGTTGTTGCTTCGTTGCTTCTATCGGCGTTAACGTTGATGTCGTCAGCATTTGAGGTGTGGGCGTGTTTGGAATTACTTGTGACATTACGTTTTTCTGATTGTGTCCTCAGGCTCCTCGAATCTATATAACAGCTTCAGCGAGCTAATAAAATTGTATACGTTACATTTTTGTTTTCAAATGGGCTTACAATTTTGAATACTTACCAGCACGGCAATTATTAAAAAATATAAGAACTATTGGGCGTGGGCGTCGGCCATATTTATAATAAAAACTGCTTATTGAAAGCACACAGAACGTACACTAACTTTGTTTTTGATTTATACTACACTCATTTCGAAGACAATACAACTTTTGTGATGTATAGTAAATACAATTATTATTTCATATCATTTATTTTATTTATGTCGCACAGAGAAGATAATATTAATGGCTGAGTATTATCGATTATTCGATGACAATGCGAGTATGCAGTTATCGACGAGTACTTAAATTCGACAACACTCAATGCGTCTGGCGAAGGCTTACGAATAATCGAAATTGAAATATTAGTTTTCAATTTTTTTTTATTTTATAATTATTTACTAATTTTTGGTTGCGTATAATTTAAGTTAAGTATAATTTAAAAGTTGCTTTTTATTAATTTATCGCCAAATTTTGGAGGAGGATTTTTATGAATTCCTTTCATATAAAAATAAAAAAATGTTACCTTAGTACAAAGCATGTGTGAGCAAGGCATAATGCAATGTGTTTACGCCAAGAGCAACAACTTTGTTTTCATTTTTCGTTGTATTATTGTGCTCATAATTTATTTGGGACAACCAGCTCATGCTCCTTAGCTTTTTGAAAGAAATAAACAAAATGCCCTACAGCTCAGCAACAGCTGAAGAATCGGCCACTTCATCCACAAAACGTAGCAGCATCCGCCAGCATCGTAAGCCAACCATATGGACAAGGGAAAAGATCTACAAATTAATTGATTTGTATCGAGCGTCGGATTGCTTGTGGAATCATTACTCGGAGCTATACAAGAATAAGGACTCTCGAACCAAGGCCATTGATCATATATGCGAATCGCTCGGCATAACAAAGTACGACTATGGCAAGAAAGTGCACAATCTGCGCAATCAATTCAATTCGGAATTAAAGAAATACGAGCGTCGCATAAAAAATGCTGAAGGAATTCGAGCCATCTCACCTAAGAGCTGCCGCTGGGAACACTTCGAGAAGTTAATGTTCCTGCGGCCCATAATTGAAAGACGGCCGGGATATCAACCACAATGTAAGGTAATAAATTTACACCCTGATTGCCATCTGTCTCACGGTACATAGAATTTTGTTGTTCGTACTTTCTGCATTTGTTTTGGAACATATTTAAATATGCAAATATGAGAAATTGTTGATTTCAATTTGTTAGTACTGGATAATTTAAACTTTTGCTTTTTCAGAGCTCGGTAAAAAACGATGAATGCAGTACTGCAGAAACACATGTAAAAGGAACTGTATCAGGAAGTCAACTGGGGACTGGAAATATCGTGCAGCTGGAGCTGTTAAGCGTAGAGGACACAAGCAATAGCAGTGCAAAGGAACAAGCCACTTGTGACTTACAAGTCACTCCAAAGTCTGAAGTAGCTTCCAGCCTGTCTACGGATCCTTCAATCAATGTTCTTCGCAGAGATTCTATAACGATAAAATCTGCCGAAACACAAAACTATTCGAATGCGCAAGGACCGGGTCAGCCGAACACAATCCGCGACCAATGGGATGCATTTGGCGAATTAATAGCGAATGAATTTCGCAATTTAAACTCAGCGATTTCACGCAAAAAGTTAAAACGAAAAATTATGCAAGTTATGCTGGAAGTCGGCGAAGAAGATGATCAAAAATATACAAGCAACAATTGACTTCATACTAATTTGTTAGTTATTTCCCTTTAGACTGGCTTGGTGAAGTGCATTAGGAGGCGTTATGTCGCTTAATACATAATTGTATTATCACGATGTGCCTTATCTACCAATAAATCTAGCACTAAACTATAACGCAGAACTGACGATATGAGCAGGAAACCCTATCATTTCGTCACAACATAGCTATAAACAACGTCACTGTACAATAACGGCAAGTGACTCATTGTAGGGTCAAAGTTATTTTAAGAATGCAGACGATACTGGCGGAAAAGTCATAAACAATGTTTGGTCAATTTCCAATTTATAACATTATTTAAAATTTGATGATAACCATTTGTCTTAAAAACTAATCAAATTCCAAAATAAAATGCATGCTTTTTCACAATTGTTTGTACTTTATAAAATATTTCTGTTCATAGATGTTCATTGGGGTTTTCATTCACTCTTTTAACAATATAGTGCAGTTTTGTACAGATGTATATATAGCATAGTATTTAAAATCAATCGAAAACAAGTTGAAATCACAAGAAAATGAAGTAAAGTTATTTACAAGAATTTATTAATGTAAGTGAACAATTACTACGACTAATTTACATCTAGAAATCGATCTCTATAAACTTTTTCTCTATGGTTGGAGTTCAGCACAATGTCTATCGTTGGGGCCACGCGTTTGATGCGTTGTTGAAATCGATCCCTGTCCCGTGCGATCTCCTGCCAGGCGCCCTTGCGAGCGGCGCGATAAGCAAAATCCCACGTGTGCATGACATGAACTTTTGGTTTTAGATTGAAGCGCACCTATCAGTGAAAAATGAAATTAAAATGACAATACAAATTGATGTGTTCCCCCAACAATATTTACCTTCTTTGTAAATTCTTGATCTGCATCCTGCTCTTGGTTGTCGAATTTACAATCATCCGTGTTGTCCGTGGAGTTAAAATCAGCTTGGTCATCGAAATTAATGCAATCATCAGGCAGATTGCTGTCGTCCTCGAAGCAGATGAAGCTGTCATCGCTACTCTCGGATATGCTGCGTTGTCGCGTTATCTTGCAGGGTGTGTTTTTCGCAGGTGTTGTCCCCATCCCTTGACTTCGGTGATCCGACGTATCTTTGAGGTCCGTGTCGTCCTCGAAGCAGATGAAGCTGTCATCGCTACACTCGGAAATGCTACGTTGCCGTGCCAGTTTGCAGGATATGTTCTTAGCAAGTGTTTTTCCAGTACTTGCACATTGTTGATCCGACATATTTTTGAGGTCTGTTTCGTCAGGATCGTGACAAGTATCAAAAGTGTCATACTGGGGATGCATATCAATAAAGAAATAGCAAAACGATGGCTCGGTGCTCCGAGCAAACTCAATGCTTGTCATAGCCGAATTTGTTGGCATTTGGCAATTGGATGTTGAGCATTGATTCAGAGCCGACTGCACTCGATTCACCACGTCCGCCACAAATTGTAGCGAGTACATCGCTGCCACTAATGGCTCAGGCTGCAAGTTGTTTAGAACCGAACCCGATCCCGATCCCTCCTCTGAAGATGATTTGTCCATCATACGCGACATCGTTATTTCAGAGTCCTGGACTGAAGATGATGAAACCGTTGTTGTCTGGGAACGTCGCGTTGGCGCCGCGCACCGATAATGTTCGTGTATTGGCGAACTCATGATTCCAATCATTCGAAATAGATGCAACAAATAGTCAGGCAGTAATGTAAATATGATTGACAAGTAAATGTTTTGCAGCTCCATTAAAATAAACAATTCTCTTATGTGTTTCTTGAGTTACTACGTTGTGAGAATCCATTTTCTTGCGTTTGGTTGTTGTTGTTGCTGCTGTTAGATGCATTTTCGTTACACCCAAAGGGTATTATTCATCGCTCGTGTTTGAATAATCCATTGCTAAGCTATGACTGTGTTGTACGTACATGCATAATCCAATGTTAACGATTTATATTATTGTTATTAATATACATACATCCACTTATGTACATACTATGAAATAGATCAGAACAGTTGCGAAATGTCAGAAGAGTTGAAATGATTCTTAATCCAACCGAATGTTAAAAGTTTCTCTACTAGATTGACCGTTTGAATATGTTTGTTTGTTTGTTGATTGCCAGAGTAAATTGCTCAATATATAACAACAATTAAATTCACACGTTTTCCACAAAATAAATTCCATACTTTTCACCTTGATTAAGTAAAAAAATTGTCTATGAATGTATTGGTTTCCTTTCATGAAAATAACAGAGTTGCTTACAGAATTATCGACATCACGTTTTCATTGGCCGCATAAGATATACGATTTGTAACAACGATTATTTTATATTTATCGAATATGTCATTGATAATTGTGAGCTGATTTACAAAATATATACAAAAATGATTTCAAAACTTTTTCGGCTGTAAATTGTTTTGCAACAATTGCAAGTCATCTATAATTTAGCTGAAATGTTGATCTCTTTGTCCACTATAGCAAATTCATTTAATTTGCAAGCTAAGAATACCGATTGAAAATTACACAAAGGTAACAACTGACAGCCATCAAAAAATGTATGAATCTAAAAACGAAATAAAATTGAATGCTTCAAAGCTACATATCCGAAATAATCTTTCGCATTTATAGTGACTTATTAAATTCAAAAATATCATATAACTAATGGTTTTATTTTCAGAATAAAATTACTGCACTAAATTAAATAAACATATTTAAATAGACAATCTGGGTCTCGCTTATCTTTTAGTCTTTTATCTATTTATTCACTACACCCAAATTTAAACAGCTTGCCAATCAAATGATTGCGATACGGAATTTATTGAGGGGGATTCCTATGTTTGTCTTGCTGACCGTCACTAATGTTTAATAAGCAATCGATATACGATTCCAATACGATTTCGTCATTCTAGTTTGGCAACTTTCGTTTTTCTTGCATAAGTTGAAGCTTGGCACATTCAAAGTTCATTAGGTATCTGGCTGAACATTGAAGAAGTGCTTAATAATCATGCAGTGTCCGTTTCTTAACCGTTTCAACGCGAATTACTTACGTAGTTACACTGAGGTCTTGTATCAATCCTATGGTGCATTTTGTCCTGTAGTTGGCAAAACAATTAATAATGCTACTGAGAAAAAACTTTCTCTTACAACGACGACGGCAAGAAACGCAGTGCAATTTTCGTCGGTGGCTACAAGGTCATACTCGACAAAAAAGCTATAGCGTTGACACCAATTCGAACTCGAAGCTGTATGATGTAAGCGGCAGTAGCAACGGTGACCATGGCAACACAACTGCCACAGCAGCTGCCAACATTAGTCAGCCAAAGTCGACGTTTCAATATGAAAAGTTCTTTAATGAACAGATTTTGAAAAAGAAACGCGATCATTCGTATCGCGTGTTCAAGCGTGTGAATCGTTTGGCTGGAGATGGTCTCTTTCCTCATGCTCTCGAATATTCTGCCCAGTCGGAGCGACCGATTACCGTCTGGTGTTCTAATGACTACTTAGGCATGTCTGCCCACCCTAATGTGAAGCGAAAAGTAAAGGAGGCCTTGGAAATGCATGGATCGGGAGCGGGAGGTACGCGAAATATTTCGGGTAATTCGTTGCATCATGAACGTCTTGAGAGAAAGCTCGCCGAGCTGCACGAAAAAGAGGCTGCTCTCTTGTTCACCTCGTGCTTTGTGGCGAATGATTCTACGTTGTTTACGCTAGCGAAACTGCTGCCCAACTGTCACATCTTTTCGGATGCTGGCAATCATGCCTCAATGATTCAAGGCATACGTAATAGTGGCGTGCCCAAGCACATCTTTCGGCACAACGATGTCGAGCATTTGCGAGAGTTGTTGCAGAAAGTCGACAAAGCCACACCAAAGATTGTTGCATTTGAAACGGTGCATTCCATGACAGGTGCCATTTGTCCACTCGAAGAACTGCTTGACGTGGCGCACGAATATGGCGCTATAACATTCATCGATGAAGTACATGCTGTCGGCCTCTATGGTGACCATGGTGCTGGAGTTGGTGAGCGCGATGGTGTGCTGGACAAAATGGACATCATCTCTGGTACTCTGGGCAAGGCATTTGGCAACATTGGTGGCTATATCGCTGGCTCATCCATGCTCATTGACTTGATACGTTCGTATGCGGCTGGATTCATATTTACCACGTCATTGCCACCCACTGTGCTCTGTGGTGCACTGGAAGCAGTCACCATACTGGCGTCCATGGAGGGAAGACAACTTCGCAATCTGCATCAAAGGAATGTCTCGTACCTTAAAAATTTGTTGCTTCGAGAAGGTACTCTAGTTTTATACTAATATAACTTTAAATCATCAATAAACATTGTTATTTACTCTCAGGTTTTCCGGTGGAAGACACACCCAGCCACATTATTCCTATCAAAATCGGTGATCCACAGAAATGTACGCAAATCTCGAATGTGCTAATGGATCAATTTGGACACTATTTGCAAGCTATCAATTACCCAACTGTTGCCCGCGGTCAGGAAAAACTTCGTCTAGCTCCAACTCCCTTTCATACATTTGAGATGATGAATGTGCTCGTTACGGATCTGAAGAAGGTTTGGGAAATGCTTGAACTGTCGACCAACGTTCCACTTTCGCCCAATGGTTGCATGTTCTGCAACAGCGAGAGTTGCTGGCACAAAGATCATTCCCCTGATCTTGAATGTGGCATTCCGAATTGCCCCCGCTTGGAAATATCTGTGGCAGCTTAAAAAGCTCGTCCTATCACAAAAAAATATTGCTTATCTACTAAAATTACTTCCACTAAATTGGTGTAATGTGCATGACAAAGAGAATATTGGTAATTGGTAATCTAACACTGGTTGAAACTTAATCAAATGAAATATATTTACGTGCAATGTCATCGTGATGTTTTATTTCAATAAAATAAAATTTCAATCTTATCAATTATAACGGCGATTGCAATAATGATAATAATTATGCAATTTACAGGTTAGTATTCAGCAGATCAAGAGTATATCAGAAATACTAGAAGATTGTTTTCTATCAAAGAAATATATATAGTTCTCGCAACATATTAGACGTTCTTAATGACTTACGTGTGTAATTATAGGTTCGGTGTCCTAAAAATACATTGCAAGACGAAATAGAATCTGATTGATTTTCAAAATATGTCTTATATTTGATTTGAAAGCGGTTTTATTTTTGCTCGTATTTGAGATATTCTTTAAAAGTAGTACTTAAACTTTAACGATTTCATCATTACTTTTGCTGCGGCCCCAGACTTTTATGCGTGTTCCTGCTAAATGACATATTTGAATTAATCTCTATAATATGGAATGCTTTTGTTGTGATTTTAACATACACTTGTCAAAACTTTAAGTCCTTAATAGCCTGTGGTAAATCTGGCAGTTTTATATCTTTGATTTGTTGTGGAATGTTCATACTTTTCACTGCGCTCACAGCTCGCGCTGGTGCCGCCGAGATTCCAGCCTCTTGCTTAACTAACTTATTCTGTTCCTCAATCCGGGCCATGATATCATTCATGTTGGTCTGCAGCACCATGCCACCCATTACTAGTTCGGAGAGAATGTGATGAACGGCATCGGCATGAAAAATTAGATCCAACTCGCAAACATTCTCAAAACACTTGTCCAATGTTTCGACGAACACTTGAATCAAGTCCAGAATGCCCAACTCACTTTCTGACGAGTCAACACAGAACACAAAGTACAATGTGGCATAATGACGATATATTAACTTGTAATCCGATCCACCAATCAAGCTAAAAATCACATCAAGTACATAGTTACATAGTATATAGGAAACGTTCTGAATACTTCAATCATTTACCTGCCGCCTTCCAGAAAATTGCAGACGTTATCATCGCGCTTGGAAACCAGTTGAAACGTCTCTTTGATGATTTGTTGTTGAAGGCTTTCATCCTAAGAGCGAAAAATACAGTTAGCACATCGCTAGGTAATCTATACATGATGATATTATTTAGTATTAATATTGCCGCATATATGTACATATATAAAACTTTGCTGCGTTGCAATAAAATGCAAAACATATTCAAATGTATGTACATATGTCAATGAGCAATGCACTAATGTATGCCCATTTTTAATTGTTTAAAAAGTTCAACGTACAAAATATTGATAGAATTTCGATAATCGAGGCTTCCCATGATTATTAAACACAAGTATAGCTTTAATCATAGTAGAGATTAAATTTACATGTATAAACAAATGAAATTTTTTTTTTATAAATATTGAACACTAGAGATGCAAATACCTCGATAAATCTAACATCATCGATATTTTCCGCGAGCGATTTCTTATGGCAATCACGAAAATGTACACTATATACGTGTGCGCGATGACGAAACAACATTATCATGATTTGTTCATATATCACAGTATTTCTAATTGAAACCTTTTTGAATAACGTATAGAAAAAAATTAGGAAAGTACGGGATAACCTGACAAAATATTAGATTTAGATAAAAATAAGTAAGAAAGTGTGAGATACCCGCTACCCATTTTGAATAAAAGCTAAATATTGCGGTATTTTATCAAAATATACCAAAATACAAATATACTAAAAATATATCAAATGTTATATTTGGTATATCGATATACCACATTCAAAATATACCATAGACGGCACAATATACCAGATTGACAGTCAAAGCAACTAAGACCCCTAGCAAGTAGGCGTTTTTGCCCATACAAAAGTATATCTTTAATATCTTCCACAATTTTTATCTGATCGTAATCAAATTTGCAGAAATCATAAATACTATAATTATTATTGTATACACCATTCGCAGCTGTAGCTTGAAAATTACGCTTGTCATTCGATTATATTGATTTGCGGAGGCGGAAGTGGGCGTGGGAAAAATTTGAAACAAACTTGATCTGCGTGCAAACATAACAAATGCTGTCGAAGCCTCTGAGATCTAGGTGTTCATGCGGACAGACGGACAGACACACAGACGGACATGGCTAGATCGTCTCGGCTGTTGATGCTAATCAAGAATACTTTATAGGGTCGGAGATGCCTCCTTCTACCTGTTACATACATTTCCAGCCGGCACAAAGTTATAATACCCTTCTACCCTATGGGTAGAATAAAAGTATTGCAACAAAAAAGGAAATGGTTTTTCCCATGGATTTTTGACAATAAAATAAACAATGGCTTTTTAGTGAAGCTTGAACTAGAAAGTGCTGTAAAACTTCAGATGAAGTTAGTAGAAGAGATATAACAGATTTAATTGTTTTTTTGTAAATTATTACATTATATGTATTAGAAATAAGTTTTTATTTATTTATATTCAAACTATATGCACAAATCAAGGCAATAGTGTATTATAGTCGATATATACCAGGTACTGCATAGAACGGATAAGTATGGACATTAGGAACTTTAAAATAAGCGTATTCTTGGCAATAGTATTGTAAGACGATAATGAAACAAAGCTGAAATGACATTGACATATGTATGTAATAATGTTTACATCATCTTAGCGGATTGCATGAGGTGTTAAAATTCAAATAATATTTTTTTTTTTATTAAATATTCGCTTATGTGTTGTAAACAAACAAAATTACGAAAAATGTAAGAAATAAAGAAAAATTTCCAATCAGCAAATGTTGAGTACTTCAACAAGTTAGTTTTAAAAATGAATTTGTGTATAATAGGTGCTCGAACAGCAGGACTTTGCTGTGCACGACGAGATATAGAGCATCAAGTGAGTCCTACGGTTTTTTTAACTCTCCAAAGATGTTTTTACAATTAATGACATTGAAGTATGTATGAAAATTTGCGGTACGTTAACTTTAAAGTGTATTATGTTATGCTATTATTAATTCTTCTTCTTATAAAACGTTGATTTTACATATTTATATTCAATTGTGTCAAAATTAAGAAAAACAAGTGAGAAAGCTACAGCAGTACTTTTGTGCGACTTACATATGTATGTACATACATCTTCCATAATAGGAGATTGCACTGGGATTCTTCTGATATTATTAACAACTTATTGAAGCAAAATATACTGTATTATTTAGATTATTTAAAACCGAATCATAATATTGTAGAACAGTTGGCTGAATGGTTATGTACACTTAGATTATCAGCATATTTTACTGCTTCAGCTTTTATTGCCATTTATTGCAGTTTCAATGGATTCTTTAATCTGGTTCTATCTAGTATGATAGATGCATGATAGGCTTAATATTTTTATCAATACCATTAATGGAAAATATTTTACTAAAATATTATTGTTTTAATGTCATTTTTATTCAGCATAAATTTGCCCAAAGAGATGATGGGATACCCAGATTTTAAAATTGTCGAGAATAAATATTTGTACATTACATCTCAGGAAGTTTGTAAGTTTTTCAATCAATATGCCCACCATTTCGATCTGAGAAAATATTTACATACATACAATTTTAATTATACGTTATAAATATATACGTGTTTTTCAAAAGGGCAACATATGGCAAGTAAGTTCACCCGTACATTCTGTAAATCATATTTAATATTTGACGATTGATTTATTGTAGGTCATCGTTAAGGATGTACTAACAAATATGCTGCAGGTGCATTAATATTTTCATCGCGAATGGTCATTATAATACTCCCAATTATGCCGACATTCCAAACGCACATTTATTCAAGGGAAATTATCCACACAGTCACGGTTACAGATCCAGCGCGATTTTTGCTGGTAAATACGTAATTTTTATCCTATTTTATTATTTGATACTTTCAGATAAAACTGTTCTTGTCATTGGCGGAGGACCAAGCGCCATAGACTTATCGAATATTATATCGAAATCGGTCAAACACGTGACGCTCAGCCATCATGCGGTTGGTATTTCAAATTCGATATTTTTGAAAAACGTTGCGACCAAACCTGATGTCAAGGAATTGGATGAGTATGGGGCGCATTTTGTTGATGGATCTTATGAAAATTTTGACACTATATTCTACTGCACTGGTTATAAATACGCATTTCCGTTTTTGAGTGTAACGACAGGAATCTACGTCGAAGACAATTATGTCCAAATGCTCTATAAACAATGCATCAATATACGCAATCCAACAATGGCAATAATAGGTCTCCCCTTCTACGTATGCGCAGCGCAAATGATGGACTTGCAAGCACGCTTCGTATTGAGCTACTTCTATGGGTCCAATAAGTTGCCTTCGACTCAAGAAATGCTAGAAAATTCAGTTGAAACGATGAATAAACGCTGACAAGCGGGATACAAGAAACGACAAGCGCACATGCTTGGAAACGATCAGGTAAATTACGATAATATTTAAGTGATTTCTTATCAATTTAATTGTTTTTATTTAGATGAACTGTTACACGGAATTGGCAATTGAAAACATTCAATGGTAATGGTTAACCTGTAACTCAAAAGTAGCAAAAGCTTCCTTGAAAACTTGCATTTTTGGGAAGACGAATTCATTCACTATATTCATTATTAATGTTCGCCCACTAATAATCACTGATGGTATTTACATATACTTTTAATACTGATAATTTTCATCCATCTGATTAACATATTGCATAATAATCAATGCTCTTGACCACAACGAGGAAAACATTTTAATGTGTAATTCGAGTCAAGCAATAATTAATAATAATAATGTAAAAAAAGAATAATTAATTGTATTTGCTTTGCAAATAAATATTATTCATATTGTTGATAAGATTATTTCAATTTATGAAGGCAACAATCTGAGCTTAAGGCCGGATCCTATAGTCTTGGCGAAGACGAAATGTAGAACAAACCGCATTATCTACACTTGTGTAAGATTAAAGCTCACTGCTCAGAAAAGTACACACTACGCAAGCTCTGGCATAGATTAAAATTGGCATTCAATAACAAGTGTTTAAAACGCTTACACTCCGCCAACAATAATTGATTTAAATTAATTTTGAAAATGAGTTTGTGCATTATAGGTGCTGGCACAGCGGGACTTTGCTGTGCTCGACGTGCTTTGGAGTATCAGTTGTGTCCTACGGTTTTTGAACTCTCAACCGATATTGGGGGAACTTGGGTATTCAACAAAAATGTTGGAACAGTTAATGGCATTGATGTTCACAGTAGCATGTATGAAAATTTACGGTAAGTATTGATCAAGGCAAATATCGTAAACAAGTTTTTAATTAGATGACTGTCTCGATATATTGTGTTATAAAAAAAATAAAATCTTTGACATCTGGATGTTGAACTTACAGTTGCTTGCACAAAAATAAATCACATTTTTCCTTTATGCTTTCACATGTTTTCAGAGTAGTCTGCTACTGATAATTATAATAAATATGAACATAAGGTTACGCGCCATAATTTAATTTAATATAGTTTTCTTTATTATTTATGATTATCTATGTATGTATATGTTTTCAGCACCAATTTACCCAAGGAAATAATGGGATACCCGGATTTTAAAATTGGTGAAAATAAATATTCATATATTAAATCTGAGGAAATTTTCGAGTTTTTAAATCATTATGCGGAGCATTTTGATCTGAAAAAGTATATACAATTTAATTCATACGTTATACGAGTTTTGCAAAAGAACAACATGTGGCAAGTGAGCTAAGCCGCGTATTCTCTAAAATAACTTTAATTGGACATTTTTAAATATTAATTTATTGCAGGTTATGGTAAAGAATGTTCTAACAAACAAGCTACAGGTGCAATATTTCGATAATATTTTCATTGCGAATGGTCATTATAATACTCCCAATTATGCCGACATTCCAAACGCACATTTATTCAAGGGAAATCATCTACACAGTCACGATTACAGATCCAGCGCGATTTTTGCTGGTAAATACACATGCACTTCTTATATTTATCCTTTACATTTTATTATTTGATACTTTCAGATAAAACTGTTCTTGTCATTGGCGGAGGACCAAGCGCCTTAGACTTATCGAATATTATATCGAAATCGGCCAAACACGTGACGCTCAGCCATCATGCGGTTGGTATTTCAAATTCGATATTTTTGAAAAACGTTGCGACCAAACCTGATGTCAAGGAATTGGATGAGTATGGGGCGCATTTTGTTGATGGATCTTATGAAAATTTTGACACTATATTCTACTGCACTGGTTATAAATACGCATTTCCGTTTTTGAGTGTAACGACAGGAATCTACGTCGAAGACAATTATGTCCAAATGCTCTATAAACAATGCATTAATATACGCAATCCAACAATGGCAATAATAGGTCTCCCCTTCTACGTATGCGCAGCGCAAATGATGGACTTGCAAGCACGCTTCGTATTGAGCTACTTCTATGGGTCCAATAAGTTGCCTTCTACTCAAGAAATGCTAGAAAATACAGTTGAAACCATGAATAAACGCTGGCAAGCGGGATACAAGAAACGACAAGCGCACATGCTTGGGGAGAATCAAGTAAGATACGATTAACACATACATAAAATTAGATTTTTGACTAATTGCAAATATTTCTTGTAGATGCACTACTTTACGGAATTGGCAAATGAAGCAAAAATAGAAAATATTAAACCTGTAATGGCGAAATTACATATCGAAAGCACCAATTGCTTCAACGAGAATTTACTTCATTTTCGCGAAGACATTTTTAGACTTGTAGACAGCGAAACGTTTCTAAAACTTAATTAAGATTTTAAATGCTTTCATAAATTTTTCCTTCGCAATAAATGAGGAACGTTTTTCAGCTTTGATCCCTATAGTAATCACTTAAGTCTAGATTTTAAGTTATTTGTAATAACTTGGTTTTATTCAATATTAATTTTTGCAGCCGCTTTTTCTTCATTAACCGATTTGTACTCAGTTTTCGTATTGACGCACTCATTAATGATTGGTGAAAGCGAATTGTTATTCGGTTTAGAGACATGATTGTAGACAGCCATCGCTTGTGCAACAAATCCGGTAACGTCTCCAGGATTCGATGGCAATATCATTGTGTTATTCGTTTTTGCCAATTTCTTAAAAGCTTCGATGTACTGTTCAGCCAAAGTTAGAGAGGCAGCACTTTGACCGTCCTGAAAGTACATTATGAAATTCCATTCGATTTTCCAAGTTTTATATTAGTGATTTATTACCGTATTCGCCAGAGATTTTGCTATAGCTTGCAGACTACGAGCTCTAGCGTCTGCCACGGCGATCATAGCAGCTGCCTCGCCGCTAGCCTTGTTAATGTGCTCCTGACGTTCGGCCTCTGCGAAAAGCGAAGAGTTTTTATTAATGGGACTTCAGGTAAATGAAAGAAAACAATAATGAGTTGTGCTCGATCCGATTTAACTCCTTTGAGAAGTATTGAATACCCTTGGTATACTTAGGCTCTAAAGGAGAATAGCTAACAAATGTACTGAATCTAGTTGTCAATGTCACTAGGATATAGGACTTTACACTGACGGACTGCTGAATAATTACATAAGCATTGCACTTACCAGAGGCTAGAATCCTTGACTTTCGTTTACCCTCTGCAATATTGATTTCAGCTTCACGGACTCCCTCGGACTCTAAAATTGCTGCTCTTTTTCTTCTCTCGGCTTCCACTTGCATTTGCATCGCCTCATGAACTCTAGTTGGTAGCTGGAGATAACATGACGCAATAACTATAAAACACATGAAATTATTGCAATTATAATTAACGCTACTTACGCGAATGTCACGTATTTCATAACGCAGACAGGCGATGCCCCAAGCTTCACTGGCTTTATTTATGGAATCCACAATGCTTACGTTCAAGGATTCTCTTTCGCGAAACACCTTGTCCAATGACATTTTGCCAAGCTCCGATCGCATCGTCGTTTGCGCCAATTGAGTTATTGCGAATTCTGGATCCTCAACGCCATAGGAAGCTGCATAAACAGAAGCGGTTTGTTTTATATAAATCAAATGGTCAACAATTCAAGGTGATCTAACCTCTATAGGGATCAATAATGCGCAAGTAAAGAACGCCATCGATGCTGAGCGTTACGTTATCGGAAGTGATGGCGCTCTGTTTGGGAACATCTATCGCAATTTCCTTTAAGCTCTGCACATACTTAATTTTATCAGCGACGGGCACCAGAATGTTGAGCCCGGGATCAAGAATTCTATGAAATCTTCCCATTCTCTCTACAACCCAGGCCTTGAGGAAATTGTAAAACTTCGGTTATTTAACATTTAAAACAAACATACAATACGTAAGTAGGTGTGCATGTGTTTGTTATACCTCTTGTTGTGGCACAAACATGACTATTGTGTTCATTGGAGTTGAGGCCTTGCTTCGCGAATGCGTTGAAATGCATGAGCCGGCAAGCAAAAAGTCTTGCTGCAAAACGTGTTAAATTAGTAAATACACAAAGATGCACAAAGCACGATATTTGCACTCACCTGTGGCAGTAATCTTCGCGCCGAAAACAGTAGTCTGGACATCTCCGAAATATTTCAGTTATTATGAACTTTAGACAAAAACTATATATATAATAATGTCGAAAACATCATATGTTATTTGGCACAGGGTGATTCCGCTGCAAAGAAATATCATACTGCCAATAAAAAATACTGTATTTCTTTTTTCGATTAAATATATAACGCATTATTAATTGCATTTTTATAAAAGTAAATTATTAATAATTCTGGTAAAATTAAATATTAAAATTTAAAATGAATTTGAATAATAAGATTGAGTAAGTTTTTACATACTCGTGAGGCAGATAATTATTATTTTAATATTTCAATAAGAAATCGATATTTAGTCCTTCTCCTCTTACGCAGAGCATAACAATACCATAATACTACTAATCACTTAATGCATACATACATATGTAGTCGCTTCAATTCTTGAAATAGAAACGTATCATTCGCAACAGCATTACTGCGACCCCAGAAGAGCCGGGCGCTGCGATTAGAACCAGTCCAATCAAGTATCGCGAATTTGTTGTTTATACATTTGAGTAATTTCGTTCGCAAACGATCACTGTACAAACACCTCAAAAATCAGTTAGGTATAGTAGAAAATACCCAAATACTACAAAGGGTAAATAGTATTGTAGTATTTAAAATACACAATTTGGTCACTCTGGGCGGTAGACGTGATGTGTTTCAATCGATTGCTACACACCATGTGTCTATTGCCAAAATACGATTTCCAAAAATTGTTATAGCATTAAATTTTAACGGCCTTAAATAAATAACTATAATCAAATACTACAAACTATTTAAAATACCTATTTTTGTGTAATTTTCAAAATAACAGGCTCCTGCTAAATTAAGTGGTTTCCAAATTTCTAGCTAATCTAACCAAATTTGGCTGGAAAATAGCTAAGTTGGCAACCCTACGTGCAGCGTACGGCACACAGTGCTGCCAACTCTTCTGGTCATAAAAAAGCTAAAGTAACATATGAAAAAAGATAGAAACCGCCAGAAAATTAGGATGATAGCCAAAATATAATTCTACGCAAGTAAAACAATATTTTTATTAATTTGATTTATGTATTAAGTAGTAGTTTTGAGTAGTAAATTTCGTCAATGATGCCCTCTTCTGGTGCACTTTGCCCTGTGAATCTTTATAGCACCGACATCCTGAAAATTGTTCCCGCACAACAATCCCAAATGGTCAATGAGGCTGACCAATAAACGCGTCGCAATATATAAAGACTGTCACGTCTCGCTAATAAAAATCAATAAAATGTAAAGATCTTTTGGCATATCGATGTTTTTTTTACCATTGCAATGCAAAAATACTGCATGGTTTTAAGGTGTGGCATCGTAAGACATAAAAATTCACAAAGGTACCAGATGTTTTTAAAAAACTAAAGGTCCGTCAGTTTTGTTTTGAAAATAGCTATAATTCCCGCTAGCCGCTAGTTTTCAATTTATCCCGCATTTTGCTTTTGAAAACCGCCAGATCTATCGGGGAAATAGATGCTGTGCTTTCATTTGCATATATTGCATATATATGTATACATGTATACATGTGCATGCCTGCCTATATTGGTATGTGTATGTATGTGAAGTTTTGCAACATGCAGTTGCATTGCAGACAAGCAGGTAGTGCACGTCAATTTTGTTTTGCCACGACGAAAGTCTCGATGCTGAAGACGACAGCACTTGTTCGAGTCTTAGATGTTTGAGAATACGTACACATTTTGCTTTTGTTTTTTAAATGCGATTTACTTTTATGTATATACCCGCCACTTATAGGGTGGAAAGGTATTATAACTTTGTGCTGGCAGGAAATGTATGTAACAGGTAGAAGGAGGCATCTTCGACACTACAAAGTATATACAGTGGATCACAGCTTATTTCAACCACCACCAACCGACAACTTTGAGTTAGTTTGGCCAGTAGCCAAACTAAAAGAGGTATTAACTTTATTTAAACGCAGGATTTTAGTCTAATGTTTTAACATACAAGATACTTTTTCATTTATCCTCTAATTTTTTGTTTACTATATAAAATTATTGAAAAACCAAAAAATGCCAAAAAAAAAGTACCACAGCTTATTTCAACCAGCTGAAAATAACTAAATATAAACTGTGTATATTCTTGATGAGAATCAACAGCCAAGACGATATAGCCATGTCTGTCTGTCCGTGTGCTATCTCTCAGTCGAGAACACTCGACTGTAGCATTCTAACTTGTTTGGTTATGGGGTTGAGAAATTAAAAAAATCGAGTGTTTGGTGTTGTGAAAATGGATTAAAGTTCGCGATTTAAAAAAAAACAATTACTCATTGTCCATTCAATTTTTGTGATCTAGGAAATGAAAAAATGACATACATAGTATAAAACTGCTGTGATTTGATATTTTAATGAGTGAATCGGTCAGTCACCCAATTATTGATTATTTATTAATGAACAAATAAAAACTTTTGACATTTAGTATTCAACATTTTAAAATTAACTAAAATTGTAATAATTAGAGATCTGTTCGCAAGTATGTTAGTTTCGTATTATCATTAGGTATTGAACGCGAGCAGCATTGATCTATGGACTTTATTTTATTATTTTGATTAGTTTCTTGAATATAAACTGTCGGTATTGATGATTCCAAGTCGGTTTGTGAAAATACATCTTTTGATATTGCCATGCGTCTAAAAAAAATGAAGTCAATTGTAAATAAAACAGCACACAGAAAAGATAATCCTCCGAGAGAAAATGCAAAATCTGAAATATTGTCTGCTAATTGTTCTGCGGTTCCAAGTAATAATAATCCTTAAATAAAAATATTTAGAAAACAATTAATTTTTAATACAAATTTATATTATTATTAATGGGTAATTAGCATAATAATTATAATAACCTTGTATCGCAAAGAAAATAACTCCAAAGCACAGAAAAATGTTCTCAGACGTATGATAGTTGGTCGTCTTTTCAATAAATCTGAAACGTATTTAAATGTGTATTTAAATTCACATCATGTTTAAAATAATGTTTTTACCTCGTCAACAACAGAACAGCGGATACAAATGTGAATCCCATTATAGTTAGTATACTAAATTCGTCGGATTCTTTTGACAATGAAATCGAATTCAAAAGCGTCCATTCTCTTAAATGTTTTATATTATTTCTCAACATTCGGTCAGAATATGTGTCAGCAAGTTTTTTCAAGATGAACTCGGACACACAAGCAATCTACGAAACGTATTAAAAGTTTTGCTTTTTACTAGTATAAAGACATCGGAATCCAATAACAAATACTTTAAAGTGTTTTCTACTCAACAAACTTTCATTACATACGGAAACTTTTGTGAGTCAGTGTGGGACTCTTGCATACAGCTTCAGTAATCAAGGTCATGTGTAAAGCAATTTAGAGCATTATATTTTAAGTTAAGTCCTCTGAGCTTTAACGAAATGTTCGGTATAAAAAGATTCACTAACCAGTTGTAAGATTTTAATAAAAATACAAGCACAATACTTCATTATTTTTCAGTTTTAATAATATTGAACAATACTAGACACCACGAGACGAAAGACTTGTTAAAGTACGACTGATTCAATTTGCATATAAGTAACGACTCTGTGAGTATGGGAAAATGTTGTGTGTGAACTAAAGAAATATAAATTTTTGAGGGAATTGATAATTACATAATTATTTAACCATACCATATATATATATGTGTATTATATATGTAGTATTACACAAATATTTCCTTTAATAGAAGATATTTGTCGTTTAATAGCTGATATTTCGTTTATTTGCCAACAATTATATAGATACATTATACTTTATGTATTAATACATAGACTATTATTTTGGTAGGTATTTCAAGAAACGCAGTTCATGTGAGACCCACACAGCAAAGCTCAGGAGCAACAAAGATCCAGATTGATGGGCAGTAGCTAAAGGCACAGGTACATAATTGAGTAAAGTGGTTACACCTAATGTGGCTTGTGTCCAAGCCATAACCATTGCAGCATTTATTGCCCAACGGGCTCTTTTTGGCAACTGCTGACGTCTCGTGAGTATCCATAAGGCAGATATTAAGGAAACTGTTGAAATACCCAGTATCCGATGATTAAACTGAACAGTTGTTGGGTTCTCTGTTATATTTTTGTGCAATGGCTTAAATTGCAATATATCATCAGGTATCCAATTGTCGCCCATTTTTGGAAACGAATTATAAACCAATCCAGCATCTAAACCGGCGACAAATGCCCCAGATATGGCAGTCAAAAAGACCATTCCCTTGGTTAAATGTGACAAGCTTTTAATATTAAGAGCCCGTTTTCCTATGGCCACAACTTTATCTCCGGGAATTAGCTTAGTCAGCGCATTCGATAAGAATAAACTGTAAAGTACGAATGCAGCAGCCAAATGCGAAGCTAGCCGATATTGTGAAACGCGCGGCACATCGTTCGGATTTTCAAATCGGTTTTCTAGGCCTGATTTTACCATGTACCAACCCATTAGTCCTTGCAAACCAATTAATGTGCCCAGGACAAGAACCATTTTTTTGGTTTTAGCACAAAAATATCCCTTTTTCCAAAAATATGCTGCAGGTACTAAGAAGAAAGCTCCAATGGCACGACCCCACATTCTATGAATGTATTCCATCATATATATGAATTTAAATTCTTCCAAGGTGATGTGTGCGTTTTTCCTACAAAATAATGAATTGATCAATCAGAAGGACATGTTAATAAAGAAAAAACAATTTACATTTTGAATTCGGGATATTGCTGATACTTCTCAAACTCTTTTATCCATTCTTCTTGATTACGCGGCTTGTGTTCACCCATTAGCTTCCATGTGACCATCGACAGTCCCGACTCTGTTAATCTTGTTACACCACCTTTGATTAATAAAAATAATCTTCGATTCATGACTACTGATTATATATAATGCATGCACATTTTTATTTACCAAGTCCTACAGCTACGAATACCATGCCGCCGCATCCTAAAAACCATTTTCCAACTGTACGATCCGTCTTCGGATTGCTGGTATTTAAGGCAGGTGGTCGCGATGGAATATGCTAAAGATTCAATATTAAAGAAATACTTCAATATTATTATCAAATAGTTACTTTAACATGCGAAGTCTCCACTACAGCCTGCTGTAGCCGGCGACTTGAAAATTGCACTTTTAGTTGCTTGGATCTCTGACTCAGCAGCCGCCACATTGTTCGGAGAGTTTATTAGATTTTTCAAAATTAATTATTCACAATTATTCTATTTAACATGAAAAAATATTTCATTTATATTAATATTATTTTGCAGAAGTTATATATATATTCTTTCGGAGGAGATATCGAAATATTTATATTTTATCGGTAAATATCGACAACAAGTTGCGCCTTTTTAATAGTAATTTCTGAAAATACCAAACAGAATTCTTATATTTTCGACAGATAAGTACATTTTGAAATTCAAGTTTGGTTACACTGGTAGTATCGGCAAAACTTGTAAAGGCTTCGTACTGCGAAATACTTAGATCCGAAATTATCAGCATGGAAAATGTTTTAAATAAACAGTTTCTAAAGCTAAAAGAAGCTATGGATGAAATTTTGGAGTTGAAAAACAACGTACGTATTATTCTGTATTCAATTAGACGTGTCTTATGTGCTATTGATTACAGGGACACGTTTTTGAAGTGAAGCAATCATCCGCTGCTTTAATGTTTGTAGCTCTCAAGCATTCCAATCGAGAAGTTAAAAGAAATATTAAATCGGGTAGAGATGAATTACATTTGGAGAAGTCGAAAGTGGACCTCAGCAGATTGCACTTGCAAAATCTTTTGTATGAAGTTAGCCATCTAAAAAAGGAGATCGTTCGCTGTCAGAAATTTAAAAGCCGCGACTCGTACCTGGAATTATTATCGGACAAAGAGTACTCTAATAAATTTTGTAATGGCTCTGAAGATATCTCCAATATGACGGATCACAAGACGCAACTTTACCGCCTGGAATGCGAACTAAAATTGCGAAAAGAGCTGGATAACCAATACAGTGGTCTGCTAACATCAAAACAAGAGTTATTACAAGATAACTTAAATCAGACGCAAAGATATCTCTCATTTGGTCCAGCGCTTCGCACATTACTTGACTCTACAAAGCCGTTGCACGATGCTCTGCAACTGTCTCTTGATGTTGAATGGAAACTAAGCTCTATTGTGAAATATCTGCCACGCGCATTGTATATTTTATATCTGAACCTTGAGTCCTTGCAGCGTGCCAACGATAAATTGTTAATTAAATCCGAAGTTGTGGGTTTCGAGAGTGATGCCCAAATGCAAGGATTGCTTTCGGAACAAGACATGTCGTTAACGGAACGTCGCTATTTTACAGAAGTTAATAATACTCCTGAGAGTATGGTTAACAGTGTATTGGAGCGTGCTCTGAAAGCCCATCCACTTCACATCCGTTTGGTTGTAAGTTGAACGATATTATTGCAATTTCGGGTGTTTAAATTTGCTTTTTTTTTAGATGGAAAACCCAGACAAGTCCTATGAACTGGTGCTTCTAGTGCGGTATTGGGGATTACTCAAATGTACAACAGTGCGGGCGGAATTAAATAGCGTAACTCCATCAAATGTTCAAGGGTGCGTAATATATTACGTTAGTGGTATTAATGTTCTTATTCTTGTGTTATTTATATATTGCAGAGATTCAAGTATGCTGCAAAATCTTCTTGGACATTTATTTCCTGACGATTTGGGCAATGAGATTCCCGTACCAGGCATTGATCATGAAGTATAAAAACCTTTTTCTATTGACCACATTTCACATTTGTAAATTAATTTGATTTTTGTAATTGCAGTTACAAAATTTAAAATTGAGCACCGAGGAATGCATGGAATATCTCAATCAGAATGGATTTGGTAAGCCTTATTGTTGGTTACAAAGTATGTGCTCCATAGCAACAGTCAACAAAAAAAAGATATTTAGACATGAACTTAATTTGCACAAATGGACGCTTGATGTTTTCAACCGTATTTCCAAACGCTGGCAATCTTTGATGAGATTAACGCAACAAGTTCGAGGACTCACATATAAGGATATCGATTTGTACTCTTTAAAAGAAAACATATATCCGGAAGGCTTGTCGTGCAGTCTAGTGCAGTGGACAGTTATTTCAACGGAGGAATTCAACATACAGAATTCAGACTTGATTACGAATTTGCCGACTGAGAATGGCATTACATATACCTCATATCGAGCTGTAATTGTGCGCGGCTCTGCCAAAATGGAATGCTTTATTAGAATACCAAGCAACTATCCCATGGAAATTCCGCTTTGGATTTTGAGTGTGCATTGGAATGGTCGACGCACGGCTATGAATAACTCTGCTATCAAGGCAAGCAATTTATCTATCCTTTGGTTAAATATAATATCTAATATTTATCATTTACATATTCAGATGATGGAATTCTGGACAAACTCTCTGCGACCTGAGCACTTGGAAAAAAATCATCGGCTGCTTTACGCACAGCTTTTCCGCACCATTTACAGTTTTGATATATTTCTCGAAACCGAAGGCTCTATGCAGTTCACAAGGGAATATAACAAAGAAAAACCATACATTAGTGCATTCACCAAGCGCATTCGCTTGCGTCCATACAGATATGTCACAAAAGGATCTGTGCACACATTTAAGCAATAAATTGAACAATATATGTACGACTCTAGTTTATATTATTGCGTGAAACATTAACAATTTTATAAATTTATTCTTGTTTAAGCAATTAGCGGCCACATAAATACAATGACATTTCTATGCGGTTACTGAAACCCAATTTTTTGTGAGGCCGTTGCCGCCAAGGAGCCCGTTGGCAGCGCTGGAGTGGTGCTGCTTTCGTTTACCTCTCGATTCTCATCCGGCATTACTTTATCCACGACATGCTTGTGAATTAGTCCATCTTGGCCCAAGAAGCACACGGAGTATCCATCGTACCAAGCCTCTTGGTCTTTAAGCACTTCTTTTAACTGCCATACTTTGTATTTCCAGAATTGAAACATAACCTTTAATCCAGAAATACCTCTTACACGCCATCTTATCCGAATTGTTTCATCTTCTGGGTGCTTCGTGATTTTAAGTACCTCGAATTTAACATAGGCATATTTCAAATGACCCACTGTGCGCAGAATGGCAATCTGTTTAACATAATGATAAAGGCCAACCGTGTGTTTGCCGGTGATGTTATTTTCAAAAATGAGGTTTGGACTGTAGATGGAGTAGTCGAGCGGTTCCACAAACAGCTTGGGCAGAGTACTTTGTAGCACACTGTAGGCGCGTTCCAAGCCTTCCCGGCTTTTGTTGGTCTCATTGTTTTGTGTTGGGCTCGAGCTATTTGGGTTTGTCGCTTTGTTTTCCTGACTATTATCGAACGCAGTTCGGGCAACTGTGAATTTCTGCATCGAGAGAAGTGTGGGTTTACCAGATACCACTTCATTCACGTAAAGTCGCTTCGCAATAGATATACACGATCGTTCTCTGTGATACCATTTACTTAGGCATACAATTCTCGGCCCACGCATCATTTTGATAAAAATATTGTGTGCCTTGCAATTATGTGGAAAATAGTTACATATGTCTGTTTTCAATACACAATTCTTTTTTCTGTGTATCAATCTTCTTCTATGACTTTGGAAACGCACTATTAAATCTCGATAAAATCATGCGCGTCTTATATGCAGCAGTATTTTGTTATTTTTTCTTAGATATTTTTCAAATTTAATATTTTCGTTTAGGTTATCAAATCAAATTGCTCGAAAAACAGCTGTTAAAGGTTAAACGAAATCCAATCGATTGTCATCTCGACAGCTGCTGTGTATTTATCGGTAGGCTTGGTAAGGAGCTCATTAAGCTGACCATGATGAAACACAATTATCGATAACAGACAATTTAAAATTCTGCAAATTAAGTAATTGATTAGTGAAAACTTCATATATTAATATATTTAAAGTGTTTTAAGTATGTTAATACTTTTAGATATTTACTAAAAAAAGTAGAATAAACTAACGCTTTCCAGCACTCATTAAAAAAGGTGCGCAGAAGCTAAGATCTGCGCAGAACAAATTAAATAATAATGTACATCCGTGTATGATTTGTATTACATAGTTACTGGATATAGCAGTGGCTTTTAATATTGTTTACAGATATACATTTATAAATGCATGCAAAATTTAAGGTGCTTTTCATAATACAATCAGATTGTTGATTAGATTTGATTAATTCGAAGGCGGAATGAAATATTCGAACTAAATTAAAAACGTGCCAATTGTCAAATACTCAAGGTTAAATTTACACGCCTTTTAAATGTTTTTTCGCGTATTTTTTTGTTTGAAAAATCAATAATTTAATTGAAAGTAAACATTAATGTGCAAAAACCAATATTTTTAGGTTAAATTAAGTAGTTAATAAAGCTCGAGCTATCAAAATGTATGGATTATCCGCATCAGCGCTTGATGTTAATGTAAGTTCAAAACCGGCCAAGCTGATAAATCTCTATGTCTGCAGTACATAAATAGATCAAGCAAGTCGGAATTGCACTAATCTTGAGATTTATATTATAGAATCAACGCTATCGCATTCGTGATATTGATAACGAGGAAATCATGTCAACGTTTGGAAACATTGGGCATTCTTTAAGTACTGCCGTTGAGAGATTTATAACAATTGGTGAAATAATAGCAGAGGAAAACTCTGATATAAAAGCTGATATGTACGAGGCTGCAAAGGAGGCAAGAGATGCGGGTAAAGTAATCAGAAATGTATTTGTTATATGGAGCAGGACAGCACAAAAATCAGGAATG
Source organism: Drosophila sulfurigaster albostrigata (assembly GCF_023558435.1). Taxonomy (NCBI): domain Eukaryota; kingdom Metazoa; phylum Arthropoda; class Insecta; order Diptera; family Drosophilidae; genus Drosophila; species Drosophila sulfurigaster. The sequence continues at coordinate 378,153 of NC_084883.1, forward strand.
TGTAAAGGATTTTCGACTTTTATTTAAAACTCAAATGAACGAATAAGCCTAAAATTGATTAAAATTAATTAGTTTGATCACCCAAACGGGTGCACAACGGTGTACAACACAATAACAAACCGTTGTGTCCTTCAACTGCAATTTGACTATTTTTAGCTGCAAGCAAATTAAAAATTGATGAAGTCACCATTGATTCCTAACGAATAGAGGTTTAGCTCGCCAACTCTTAAATTCATATTATGTGCTCTAGTCTATTATAAGAAAAATGCCTGTCATTATTTATTGTGTTTTTTTTTTGTGTTTTTAGGCAAATCGATTGAACATTTATGCGACCTGTCACCTTTAAGTGGAATGGAGCTTCGTCATCATATCGAGCCCCTAAAGGATTATGGGGCAATCGTATTGGCAGCACGATCATTGCTCTCGTCTATAACCAGGATTCTACTGCTGGTGGATATCATAGTTGTCAAGAAACTATTGACCGCAAAGAAACGGGCATCGGAAAGTCTAGAAAAATTGGAGTCTGTAATGAATTTCACCGAGTTTGTGCGTGCGTTTTCCATATTTGGAACGGAAATGATTGAGTTGGCCTACCTCACGGGACATCATCGGAACTCGTTCAAGGAGGAGCGTCGACGAGCACAAATGTTTTCGGCTCGTCAGATTTTGGAGAAGTCCATATCAATTCTATTGACATCATCGAAAAGCAGTTTGATACACAGTGATTGTGTAATTGTGAAAGAGAATCGGGACACGGTATTTTGTCAAATCCGCCGGGCAATGGATCTTATACATTTCGTGATCAAGGACAGCATATTTGATTCAGCCAAACATATGGCATTTCGCAATGCGCGCTGCAATTCGAATTATGAGAACGAAAGCATATACACAACAATCAAGCGAATTGTCAATCTGATCAAGAGATATAAGCTGCAGACCAGTCAATACGATTGCAATAGCAATAATGAGGGCAACAACGATTCTGATCCCGCCTTCTACTCCTTATTTAACGACGAGCATTGGCAAAGTGATATTTACCACAAAGACAAGAATCTAGCGCCTCTGATTAAGAATACTAATGCGAAGAAGAATTTAACGTACGAGAGTTTGGATCTACGAGACGAATTATCCATGGCGTTCGATAAGCTCTTTGAGAAGGCGCACGACTTCACAGACTCTCCATATATTAGTCACGAGCATCGAAAAAACATACTGACCTACTGTGACAACTGCAAGCTGGAGTTTGACATGTATCTGAACCACCTGATCAAGGACCAGCATGACAATATGGGCGCTCGTGTGCAGGTGCAGGGCAGGCAGGAACCGGAAATGAGTATGCTGAGCAGTCTGGAAGAACTTTGCAAGCAACTGGTCATCTCGGTGTCCAGTCAAATACCCGACTTTAATGAATCGCTTAAACTATGCACGAAAATTGTCAAATCGTTTCATATGTTGGCCGTAACGCACGATCTGGAGAATCTAAATCAGTGTTCGACCAAATTCCACGATTGCTGTGATCACATTTTTGATATTTGCAAACTTTTGCAGCATATTGCACCCACGGAAAGACTTCAGGTACATGCCAAGTGTTTGGCCATCAATTTGAGAATCTATGGACCGCAAGTATTTATTGCCGCCAAAATCTTGTGGAAATATACGAATAGCAGCGCAGCAAATGAGAACTTTGAATCGTTTTTGGATATGTGGAAATGGTTAATTAATGAGATCTCAATGATTTCCAAGAAAATCCTTGTTACAGTCGACACATCCAAAACAGAGCTTGATTCTCAAATAGAGGCAAGTACTTGATACATTATAACTATAGAGTTATAATTTATATATAAATAACCAAAATATACGAAATTAATCTGTTCGAATAAATAATTCAAGTGAAGTATTCTTAATTGAGTTTAAAGTCCCATATAATAATGTTATTCTTCCCCTTTTAGAAATGTGAAACTACAATAAAATCAGCAAAACCATATGTACCTGCCACTGAAGAAGGGGAAATGGTGGAGTACTCAGGTCTAGATAGTAAAACTAATGGAGATCCAGGTACTTTTCAATCGAAATGGGCGGACGATGTGTCCGACGACAACGACATTTTAAAACGAGCCAAAAATATGTCTGCAATGGCTTTTCTCATGTATCAATTTACAAAGGGAAGCGGTTCTCTAAGAACCACTCAAGATTTGTTTACTCAGGCCGAATATTTTGCTGAAGAAGCCAATCGACTTTACAAAGTTCTTCGGCATTTTTCATACCAGGTAATTAAATGCCCACTTTCTATTTGCAACACGATATAATGCAAACATTTGATTTTCCACAGGTGCCAGCAAGTGATAACAAGAAGGATCTTTTAGGTATTTTAGATAGAGTGCCGACTTTTGTCCAAGCACTTCAATTTACAGTAAAAGATCATACAGTGGGCAAGGCTGCCACTTTCGTTAAGGTTGATCATGTCATAAGAGAAACAAAGAATCTAATGAATGTTATTAACAAAGTTGTATCGAAATGTTTTGAGTGCGCAAACAAGGTAACTTAAATTTTGTTTGGGAAAACTATGCATGTAAATATTGTATTTCTATATTAATGTATTGTTTAATAATAATTTTGTATTGTATAAAAAGTCTTAATTTCTCAAACATTGCGTCGGAAAACTCACTTAAAAATATATACATTTACTTATATGTATATATATTATGTTTGGTTTTGTATGATTAAGGTATTTTCTTGATGTTGAATTGAGCACTTAAAGTTATCAATTGGGGCAAGTCTAAACTCCATATATTAAGAGTTTTAACAGCCAGTTCTCAAAGGGAAACTGTAGTTTTTAATTAATTTCAAATGGAGTTCACATTTCTTTCAGGAGCGCTGACTCCTTTGGTAATTATTGTTGAGTATATTTTCCTAGGAACTACTTTTCAATTTATGGCAGAATACTATGGTATCTTACTTAGAACTTAAGCTTCTTCATTCGTAAGCTATCTCAACACATATTTATATTTAAATAATGGTAGACAAAAAGTTCAAGTGCGGTAGCAGTACACCTCATGTTCATGACTAACACATTTCTGTTTAATTTGAAACTTCCATTATTATTACATTTAATAATCAATAATTTCAACCCATTTTAAAAATAAAATTTTCTTTCATTTCTAGTTAAACTAGTTTTTATCAACAAAAGTTTCTAATCATATATAAAGTGATCGAATTGAAATTTTTTAAATTACGATAACTTTCTCAACAGTACAAATTAAATTTAACTGGGATAACTGGAGGACTTACGTCCGGTTCGGTGCGTGGAGATGATAATGTATCTGGCGGTATGGGTGACTCCAAAGGAACAACGAGCAGCAGCGAGGGGAGCATGTGACATTATGGAATGGCTCGAAGAGCCAAAGGAGATGCAAGGCGGACTCGTGTATCATTTTTATTATTCTGAGCTTTCCGCGATTATTCCGATTTGTTCATCTTTTTGTATATGTATTCAAATATTCTATGTTTATCTACAAAAATAATACTCTTGTAATTCTGCCTGTTGTGTCCAAATTGAATGTTTTGATAGATTGTATAATCTTGTGACATATATGTGTACTCGGATGTAAATTACATCACATTACTTGCATATACATTCTGGTCAATCATCTTTAACAATGATATTCACTATTACTTAAGCTAAGTGTCTTTAGGTCATCGAATATAATAACTAGTCGTTTGTGCTATTATTGTTCTAGTAAAAAGTAAAACGGTAGCCAATGGTCAAAAAAATTAATAAATAATAAATGATCTAATTGAATAAAATGCATATCGTATTAACAATTTGTTCGACTGTGTCTCAATTCTTTAATAAACGGGGGTTTTGATTCAAGCTCAATTTAATGCAACAACAAATTTAAAGAATGTTGTAAGGGCATCCTTAATGGTTTGATTTTCCTAAACTAGTTTACTCCGTAATGAATAGAGCGTAAAATTGAACTACAGCAAATACCAACTTATTTTTATAAATTCGGGGCAAAGGAGTTTGCTGACATATGCTTCGATTGATGCTTTGATTAAATCCTATGGAGTGTTTGCTGATGAATCAACCACGCAATATATATGTAAACTGATAAATTGTAGGAATAATATAAATATGGCTACATCCATTTATTCTGATGAAGAACAATTATAATCGGTCCAGTGTGGAATATACTGACACATGACACAAATTTTTGGAGTCGTAGCCGTCGGCCTTAAAGTATTTGAAAAACGCAACCGCAGTGAATACAAATGAACGACAACGGCACAGTTATAAATGTGAACATATGTTTGAGACTCGTCCACATACTATCAACTACGACTTCGTATGTTTGTCCAGTTCTTTAGAGCTGTTTGTTGAACCATTTACCACAAATGATTTGAAATATGGTGACGCGTAAAACGCATTAGGAATAAGTGAACAGAAGTAGTCGACAGTCAAATACTCTTTTTGCATGAATTAACAAAATTCTTTGCAAAATTATAAGTTCAAATTTACCCAAAATATTTTAGTTTTGAAAAGACCAAGTATACTAATTACAAAAGAAAGTCAGACAACTTTATTTATGTTATTATGTTCTTCAGTAGAGGGTATATATTACAACTGAAGATGCTTAGTATAAAGAGGGTACTCGTCCAAGAAGTCAGTCATTAGTTTCCCAACGCTTTTTATTATTGCTAGGAACACCCTGTTTAAGCTTCTAGCTGAAAGTAGTATAAAACGACCGGAGCTCACTGTGAAAAAACAGTCTTCGCCAATATTTGTCAGTGAATAGTTTTATAAAGACATACATACACTTAATATAGCATGAAAAATGTATTAAACAATAGTGTTTAATGTTTTTCTGGATACATAGAAACAAATTCAAATCTATCAAGTGTTGTAAACTGCTCCAACAATTTATTGCTGCAGCTCTTGCACAGCTTGCAGTTATTTCAATTTTTGTTTATGTTTAAAACATAATATAAAATACTTTACCTTTACTATTATTCATTAATTAAGTAGAGGGGTATAAGTTTAAATTCTTTTTATTTTTATTTCTTCATCTTACCAAATTTTAAGAATTTTTCACCAATTGTAAGAGTAAATTAAGTAAACTATATGTACTATACACATCTATGTATATTCATTAATTTTAATTTATTTCCAAAAATGCATGATTAATTTTAAATTACTTTTATATGTTTTATTTTGGCCAGATATATCAACGTCTGCACATCTTATTGATGATTTCTACAATATTAATCAACCGACTGTTATTTTACTTGAAAAATTGTACAGCTCATCAATACTAAATGATTTCTTCGCTTCCATTCACAAAAATATTAATCTTTCGTTACCTCGAAGAAATGCCAATCAAGAGCAAAAAGCTTTACATCAGTTTCCCAAACGTAATCTAGACAGCATTGGTGGAGGTCATCTTATTAAAAGAACTGAAAACAACGAATTCGAAGCAATATAAATATGCTTAACCCAAATGATTGCAAAATAACACTATTCATCCAGTACTCATGCATTTTATTCATAACATAATGTCTTCAAATGTCCAAATTTTAAGATAATAGAACTATAAACTATAAATAAATATATGCATTATACTGTTCAATTGATTTGTGCACCTTTTAATTTATCACCCTTCATGAAAAGAACATTACCAAATAATTGCTTACGAATTTGGCTGTGAGATATATTTTTCTAAATTACAGGTTATCTCTATGCAATATTAAATATAAGAATAGTTTTCGGCAATTGGTGTAAAATTGTATCATCTCTTAAGTCTTATCAACAGACAACATCAACAATATTAATATCATCTATATTTTCTCTATAAGCCGCTTGGGAAAAAGTAGATGGGCAACCACTTCTGCGGTATGATCTGTTGATTCTTTAATGAAATCAAAAGTTGAAACTGTTCGTCTTACTTGCAGATTGGTTTTTCTTTCTAAGGACCAGGCACTGAAATGTCTTTTGTGTAGACATTTATCTGATTTAAAAATGCCAAACAACATGAAGGAGGGATTCTTAAATTCCTCACCTGAAAGGAATAACGATCATAATGGTGTGTGGCCTTTATTGACAGGAAAGGATTATGCCTATAACAAAAACGCCTGGAAAAGTAAATTAAAAAGAAATTTTGATGAAATTGACAAGGCTTCGGTTAGTTTCGGAATACTCAACCCACTTGTGTAGTTGAAAATACTCACGTCTACGATTAGCATAAATGCAACGCCGCTCTGTGTCAAGGGAATATATTTATAGAAAATTATTGAATCTCAAAATGTAATATTAAAAAGATGCATCTGATATTTATGAGCTGATGCTATTTGGTGTCAATAAAAACAATTAATAATTGTTATTAACATGTTTATTTATTCTTCTTTAATGTTGAGTTTTGTGAAAGGTCATACCAGATCTAAATGCAGCGCTTTTTTTTCAAGGGACTATTTAAATACAAATTACATTTGATAATTATATTTAAAACAGTAATTCATTAATATATTCTTTACTTTATTTATTTGAATTACGGCGAATAGGGATAGCCTATAACAATTCGTATTGACGAAGGTGCATCCTCTGAATTATATCCCTACAATCATTAAAAACTCGTTTGATGTTTTCTGTGTCAACGGCGCATGTGAAATGTGGGTAACAATAGTGTTTACCATCTCCACTTGCAGTTGATATACGCTACGGGAAACAGAACGACATTTATTATTTATCAAACTATGTAAAATATATATTTTGTGAAAGGGAAACTTACCAGAAACTCGTCCCGTATGAAATATTTTGCTCTTATTACTTCTGGGTCATCATTGGATTCCATTATTGCGTCACCTGTATCGCATATAATTATAATTTTTTATTAGTATCAAAAAAGTAAATCTTTGTTATTTTATATTTGCACTTTCTTTTTAGAAACGTATTATTGCAGATTCATTTTTAAAATGTATTCCCTAACCTTCTAATAATTATCAATATTCAGTTTTTGAGTGCGTAATGTTTTTCGTTAAATAAACAATTAATTGATAGATTACAAAGTTTGACTCAGATATTTTATTTATATTGCTAAGTCTGGCAAAGGGCAACTGTTGTTTTAAAATTGATTTACTTACTTGGCGTTTGATATTTGTTAAACTCGGAGAAATATTCCGACAATTTACTTTTTCCAGCCTTTATTTTCTCTGCTAACAAATCTTGCTTATTTAGAAAAAGTATAATGGAAATTGTGCGCAGCCATCTAAACGACCAATTAGAATGAAGAACTGTTAATCGAAATAAATTATGATTGATCGATCAATGGGCTTACCTGTTATTCCAAATACTCTTAAATAAGTCCAAGGATTCTCGAAGTCGATTTTGAGTGGGGTCCTCACGCAAAACCATATTATAACTTGAGCATGCTGTTACAAATATTATAGCAGTTACATCATTGAAACATTGAATCCATTTTCGTCGCTCATCGCGCTGACCTCCCACATCAAACATACTGAAACGGACAAAACATATAATTATAGATAAGAAGTGATATTCATAAATAAATAAGTATTTTGTATTACTTACTGAAAATTAACTTTGTCAACTTGAAATCTTGTTTCAAATATTCCAGAAGTCAAAACACGGCACCGTAGAATATCTTGTTCATTTGGTGTATAATTTGGATTCTTAATTGTGCTTACTCGATCCAAAAAGCTTAAAAATTAAATATATTTGCTGTTAAAGTACTGTTCTTATAGTTGTTAACTATAAATATAATTTATTCTATTTAAACATTAACTTGCGAAATACTTAAAACTATTGTTTAGTTCCAATCAATACCACAAGCCTATTTTCTTTATTCCCATATATTTAATGGTAAATTTTTAATTCACTTTAGTCTCCTATTATAAAAAATAAAAGATTTGCATTGATTTTGTACATGTATCTGATATTTACACTACAATTGGAAATCACAAAAACTATTTACCCCTTAAAGAATTTCCACCATTTTTCCATTTGTGCTAGATAAAGAAATTATATAATAAAATTAAATAAATTAAACAAATATTCCAAATAAAGCTATACATGATAATTTAACAGGGCTCTAGCTTCAACTAACCACAACGAGATATTATAAATAGTTACGAAATGTTAATTAAAAACAACAATTGGAATTTAAGAAATATATATTACTTACTATTTTGCACAGTCAATTAATTGATATTCATTTGACCTTTCATAGGTTTGTAGGACCCCTTTGTCTTTCCACAATTCTTCGGTGTGTTCATAAAATTCAGGAGGATAGTTAAAGTCGGGACCTGCAAGCAACCAAGATATAATATAAGTAACAAAAATTAGAGTCATGTAAAGAAACTATTGTTAATGGTATTGAAGCTAAATATGCAAATGATATGTAAACGCAATTGATTTAATGCATTCATACAATTTCGCAATAATTCAATAATCACACAAAAAATAAACCATCAATCTATTGTCAAAATTTTTTTATTTGGGTACCCGAGGAAGTTGTCGAAAATTTCATAAATGAACTGGAACTATATATGGATCTATGCCATAGCATACCAAATTTGGGTGTCAATGACTTTAAAGCGCGTACAGTACAGTCACAACTTTCTTATACGACGAGCACTCAGTTCTTTTTAGCTATTCACAATTATAATTATAAATTACTAATAATTAAATAAGTAATGTATGCGTGGGACACTAACTGTGTAACTGCCACAAGCTGTTACTGATAATTGAATTCTATTATATTTAACTTACTAGAAGCATAATCCTGAATGTATTCCACCCTAGGCTCATTTTCTTTCTTTTCTAAAGCTACAGGTGGATTAAGTGTGCTCATGGCTCCTGTAATAGTCTGTAGAAGAACAAAAATACAACCATAAAATTTATTCAGTAGTTGACCATTAAACTTTTAATAATAAAGTTAGCTTCCATATGGTTTAAAGTTATTAAATTTTAAATCAATTCATAATCATCTTTATAGATGAAAAACACAATATTAATAAAGCCCAACTGTACTTACCAATATAGCATCTCGAATATTCTTTTTAATATCATCAATTTTCTGCTTCTTCTCTTGTTCAGAAAATCCATCGACATGCAATATTCGCATCTGTTTGACTATAGTTGATTTGCCCGACTCACCCGCTCCCAATAACAGGAGCCTGTGTGTAGCTCGATAGAGCTGTTTATCCTTTTGCAATTGCCGTGAGATGGCATCGCTGCGACGCTTTTGACTTTTCGAATCCTCCGAACTGACATCGGACTGTTTGGAGGTTGGTGAGCCAAAACAACCCATAGCAGCCCACGGAGTCCACCAGCACGTCGTTCGATTCTCTTGATTCGCGTCGGGGGACTCTGCACCCCTAGTGCTTTCTCCGTTTTGCTCCAGTATATCTGCGTTTATCGATTGTGTGTGCAATTTTATCTTTAATCGATTTGTGCAATCCCCGTGCTAGATTTATAAACAATACTCGGCGGCCAATAATTTATCTAAATCAGTACGAAAAATAGGGAGTAATGAAAAACACAAACCAATTAATATACTAAATACTTGAATAAATTCCAAACTATTTTCCATATATTTCAAAACTAACGACCGTTCAAAGATTTTCGGTTGGTCATATCACAATTAACCTTTTTACTATGCTTAAAATTAGAGCCTTCGAGTGAATGGACAAGCTAAAATTATTAATGATAATGATAGAAATAAAAGAACGCTAGATATTGTGGAATACCCGTCAGCCCATGACATAGAGAGGCATTATACATAGCTTAGTGTCAACTGAAAGCTTATAAAGCAGATTTATATATTCGAAACCACATAAACCTCAAACGCCATGTTGAGATCACTAGATATTATTTCACCACTTCTAAGCTCATATTACAATTTGACCACGCCCTTTCTCTCTCAAATCGAAGAATAAACTAATTATGAACACTTTGACAATGATAATTTATATAATACCGAACAATACAACTTTGATGGGTTAGACGAAATTCAATTGCATCGGAATTGACTTTATTTCTTAATAATATGGAATTTTTAAAATAACTAACGGGTGTATACAAGTCAGCCAAACCACTTGATGTTAGGAGTAGATGACACAGCTCTAAAGCCTATACACGAAATTTACATGCAGATTGCGCGCATTTTTCAGCAAGGCAGTAGCCAAGATAATGAGTATTCTTTGAGAGCGAAATTGAGCTAACGGCTGTAGACACAATATATTAGAGCTTAGGAAAATTCACAGATTTTATGTATAACATTTGTGGAATTGATAAAAATATATTTGATATTTAGCACAAAATTTAATCGTATGAAAATATTCATGTCTTTGAAAATATCCTTTTCCCAAACATACACTTATACATATGTATCTTCCTACATATGCACATACGTGCACGGATATGTATGAGCATGAATTCATACACACCCACATAAGCGCACTTGCATAAATACGTATGTATGTATGTCAGTATGTTTAGATGTGTGAAGCAAATGAAACGATTCTAAGCACGGGCACACTTCGAAAACTACAGTGTAACAGGTGAAGGAGTGGGCTGGACGTTTTGCGCATACACAGACAATACTTATACACAAATACGTGCACATATTCACATGTATGCATATACACGTTAGAGATACATACATACATACGTACGAACGTGTGTGTACATATACTCATATTAACGTACAATAGATACCAACACTATTTTTGCTTAAAGATAGTATGTATATGTATGCATATATATGTATATATAGGACATGCGTACCCGTATAAATTGTCTGCAATTTATTTTTTTATGTACACACTTGTAAATAAATCATATTGTTAAATATATTGTACATATATGTATATGCGGGTACGACTTTAACGAGATGATACATCTCATTTTTTTATCCAATAAATAAATTGCCGTATACCCGAAATATTTCTACAGAGTGTCATGCAAAAATATACATACATACATACATAGATACTTGTGTATTTGTATGCATGAATACATAAATACATTTCATAAATATATATGTATATAAGTATACATATGCATATATACACACATCTGTGGCTCGCATATACACACATGCATCTACATTCATAACGATGTATTTTTATATAGAGTACACATATACATACATATACAAGTACATGTTTGCAAAGTTTTATTTAAATGTATTTGATGTGATATTGTTTCACGGTTTTTAATTTTCTCAGGATTGAAAGGTCAGACTCGTATCACATATCTTTTTTACGCGAGCTGAACAACAATATACATGCGTGTGTATTTGTGTGTATCTATGTGTGCACAGAAAGTACTCAGTTGCAGTTTAACATAATTATCCTTTTGTTGTTTATGGTTGTACGAATATTAGAAAGATATTGCTTTCTTTTTTATTAAAACGAATTCTCTATATTCATCTTCGGAAGCAATATCTGCGAAAAATCTACACATACATAAAAATTCAATGCACTGGATGTTATTTATATGTTACGCATGTGTCTGCTATTGATTAATGAAAATTGTCATTTGCCTTCGAGTTCACATTAAAGAATTATTCGGACTTTTAACTTATTTTCATTAACTAAAAAACTCACTTTTATGTATTTTTATTTTATGTATCAACCTAGAGATGCCCCGTGATCGATAGTTTTCATCGTTATAGTATAGACATATCGTTTCCCGCACTAATTATATCAATTTGAAATATAATTCAATTAAATCAACTTTAATATAACACTATGTATATAAAAAAAACACACGCAAGCTATTTTATTAAGTAACTTAATCTTTATATCATCGATTTAAGTGAAGAGTCGTTTAAATCACTCTATCGATTATAAAAAACCGAATCAATCGATGTTTCAAAGGAGTCAAACTATTTGAATGGGGCTATTCCCCGATTGATTTGACTAATAAGAAGACCCATATGTGGATTATTGGGTGTGACCAGAAAGTAAAAAAAATGTTTTCCAATTACGAAAGCAACTGAGAGCTATAATATGTATTTTTATCACTAAACATGAAGCTATTTTTTAAGCTATGTATTCATTGAACAATTTAGGGAAAGGTAAAAATATTTATTTATATGAATACTATTATATTTGTAAATATGCTTAACGATATCATCACTAGACTATGTTCTTTTCTATTTCTTTTATTTAAGCCTGAGTCAAACTCAACAGTATTTGTTATATATGTCTTTTCTCAGTAAATAAACCGATTCATCCTGATAATTGATATTATGAAAAAGTAGTGTGCGCGCCTAACACTAAAATAAAATATAATTAAAAATTAGCTTAAAATAATTTATTTGGAATACCATAATCCTTTTGAAAAGTTGCTTTACAACGTGTTGTTTTGTAGTACTGTTCAAACAAATTTTCATTAACATATCGATATATTTTTAATATAAAAATTAAATACATTTATATTTTAATTACTTGATAGTGTTTATTTTTCAAAAAATAAAAATGTACTAATTGAACTTTGAATATCCATTTAAATTTAGCCTATCGAATCTTCGCAAAAGTAAGTAAAGTATCTGCAGAGTTGCTTGCTTAATATAATAATCGATAATAAGCTATCAGCTGTTGTGCACGCTTTTGACACAATTTTGATATTTAATTTTGATTTCAATATTTTATTAAAATGAGGGGAAAACAGAGGAACAGAGGCTCTCAGCCAAAAAGGAAATCAACGCCTATGCACAAAGCTGACAAGTTTTCCAGAAACAATAAGTTTATTCAGCGGAGCAGACAAATGGAAAAATCGTACACAACACAAACCCAATTTCAGAAAGCTACAACAAGCGATAATATAAACATGTGTGTGGATCTTTTACCATCAATAAAAGAAGATGGCAATACATGTTACGAGCAACTTGTGGACCAATATAGCACTGCCAACACAGGTATGTTAAGCCATCTCACCGATATTGTTCATAAAATCCTAATACAATCTCTCTTAGCAGCACTAGAAGTTAAAGGAGATAATGCGATAATTTTGACTGCAAATACAAAAGATCCCGACTCAGATCAAGATGAATCGAATACAAGTAATTTAAAGCCATGTAATTCATTTACAAAGAGGTTTGATTTCGAACTATCGTCAGATGATATTACCGATTTAATATCAAACGAACGAAATATTTATAAATTCAAATGGTCAGAAATTGGAGACTTTAGAGTTGAAATACCTATGCTAAAATCGTTGAATGACACAAATGTAAATTATAATCGACCTCGAATAGCCACAAAGCCAGCGGATCTTCAAGTTTTGGAGGTAAAATCACAATTGTGTCAGAATGTTATATATCCATTGTCGGCGCTACAAATGCAAGTTTTTCATTGTGCAAATAATTACCTGGACGTCTATTATCCGCGACGTACTCATGATAATGCCGAGGAAATTCGCTATGCGTATTGTCTTCATGTGGTCAATCATATGCTGAAAAGTAGGTTATTGATTTTACGTAATAATGAGAAAATAGCTGGACTCGCTAAGGATCCTAACCTGTCGTCAAGTGAGGTATCAATACCGGATGCTCTTAGAGATCAGGGTCTTACGCGCATGAAGGTTCTTATTATACTACCATTTCGCGAATCAGCATTAAAAACTGTTCAAAATATAGGAAATTTAATATTTGCAAATCACAAAGGTAAGCACGTATTACAAACTTACATATTAAATGTTATATATATATTTACGATTTTCAGATAAAAAAAATGGTTTACCTATAGCAAGATATGAGCGCTTCATCAATGATTTTTCTGGGGATACGATATATTTTCCTAAAACAAATCCTAAGCCTCGTGATTATGAGCAAACCTTTGCAGGCAATACTGATGACAACTTTAAAATTGGCATTCGATTCACGAAGAAAACAATGTCATTATATTCGGACATAAGTTCGTCCGATATTTTAATTGCATCGCCTTTGGCATTACGCATGATTATCAACGACAAAGAGCAAGACTTTGACTTTCTCAATTCTATTGAACTACTTGTAATTGATCAAGCCGAACTTTTTATGGCACAGAACTGGGAAAATCTGCTGTATGTACTTGATCATCTGCATTTGCAGCCTCAAAAATTGCCGGAGACCAACTGCCAGCGAGTTCGATCTTATTGCCTTAATGGGACTTCTCGTTTCTATCGTCAAACGCTGTTTTTCGCATCTCACGAACTGCCTGAATTTCGCGGTTTATTGAACAATAAATGTCACAATTATCAGGGAAGAGTGCGCATTACAAATCAGATTCAAGTTGGCGATATTTCCAATGTTGTAACACCAATTGAGCAGGTTTTTCAACGCATTGATTGTTCAAGTGTAGAATCGGCTTTTGATGATCGCTTTCAATACTTTGTTCGTTATATTTTACCACAGTTTACTCGATCTGGACAATCACATTGTCTGCTCTATGTCCCCAGCTATTTTGATTATGTGCGATTGCGAAATCACTTTAAAAATGAGATGGTTAATTATGTGCAAATAAGTGAATATACAAAAAAGGAAAAGATCTCTCGAGCTAGAGATATATTCTTTCATAGTGGAGCACAGTTTATGCTTTATTCCGAACGTGCGCACTTCTTTCGGCGCACTCGTATTAAGGGCGTAAGAAACTTAATTTTCTATCAACCTCCCAACTTTCCAAACTTTTACTCAGAATTAATTAACTTGATGCTAGAAACTAATCAGAATCCTCGAGATGGGCTACAGAATGTGATGAATGTCAAAATTTTGTTCACTAAATATGACGTTCTCAGTTTAAGTAATATCGTTGGAAACGAGAATGCTATGAAAGTGATCTCGGGCTTAAGTGATTCCTACTCATTCTCCAATAATGAATAGTATTTGTAAATTACATATAAATTACAAAACTTGAATAAAAATGATTTTTTAATTAAAAGCAATGTAAATTTATTGTTAACAAGAAATCCCTGTATTTTACTGTTTTCCTGCTTTGACATAATTCCCTACTTTGTTGCAAAATGTCATTCAAGATTATACACATTCATGAGCTTTTCATGATATAAAGAATATGCGCCTCTGCTCGAGAATTTATTAAAAAAACAAATATTTTATCGCTTTTGCGCTGTTGACATTTGTGCTGCGCCAATAATTGGATAAATTTAATTGTTTTTGTGTATTTCGCCAACATTTTTTCAAAAAAAAACAATGTTTTTTATATTATATACATAACAAAAGAAAATATGATACAAACAAAAGAAATATGAATCCATAATAAACAATCATATGCATTTAAGTTTCAAGACTTGAAGTAAATAAACTATAATTTGCGATTTACTTACAATCGGATGTACAACTTAATTTACATTGACATTCTAGTGTACTAATTTTAGCCATACTTTTTCAAGGCCTGTAGTTTTTCTGTATAGTGAGCTATGCACAATATCACTTTTCGTTTTTATAGCATATACTATTCACTTAAATAATATTCTAATATTAAATCATGTATGCACATATATGTAGATACATATACAATTTGACGCTGCGCCAAGTATTCAGCCTATTTATTAATTTGTATACATATGTATGTACACACACATGCATGCATATAAATAAATGTGAATTGTCAATAGGGTATGTCATGGTCGACCAGTCGCGAGCCACGACCACATCGTTTACATATAGATTGTCACATTATGGCCAACGAGCTTTATCCATGTTTGATGATCTGTTGCATGATACAATAATACAATGTGTTATTGTATCATGATCTGTTGCATTGCATAAGGGCAGCCATTTTTAATTACGCGTGTGTCAAAGCTTTTTTAAATGCGAGTGTCATATAAAGGGAGCTTTTACAACACAGGCCCGGGAGCTTTCTCACTGACAATGTATGCATGCAAATCGATTCATTTCGCCATCATGTGCTGAACAGTCGTTGCAAATGAAACCAAATCGTATTTATGATTATAAAACTTTTTATTGAGTATTGTAGCTGAAAGAGAAAGATGTTGTCACTTGCAATACCAACAGAAATAGACAATGCAATTGTTTTGTAATGTTTATTTAGTTAATCCATTCTTACTAACCCGTGAGTTAAGATAGTTTTTCCATTACTTTCTAATTTCAAATAAAATAATTATAAATTTATTTCATGTTGGATAACAATTGGCAATTTCAGGTAACAGGGCTGTCTGAGCAATTAATACAAGATTTATAAAGGTATACAAATCTGACATCCTTTAGGATCTCCTTCACGTTTTGTATTGGTTTAAATAATGGCCAAGACCGTTACCATTTTACCATTTATCGACGACGACATCAGGAACTACACGATACATATACATAGATAATATATTGTTGATAATTAGCGGATCAGATCAATGTAGTGCTAATAGCGTTTAGCAATTTAATGCATTTTTGGAATCTGTAACTATAATTAATGGTGGAAGGGCGGAGTATCGGCAAGAACAACTGGGTGTGTTGAGGGTGGCAGCAACTCTACGGCAGCGCTGTTTATACTATACATACTCAGGTAGGATTTTATTATTGGCGATAAGAAGTAGACCAGTTCGGGTTTCAGTATTTATATTTCGTTATCATGTTTCAGATATCTTACATGCTGAATTTGAAATATGAATTCATTCGTTTTTGTTTTTTTACGTTCTTTTTTTGCGTTACAAGTGTTTGTGAATATGTTTGAGTGTTTTCTTCTTTTCTTTTTTTGTAGACCATAATGTACAGCAATGGATCTCTCGCATTCACATAGTTTGTTTTTTTTTTTTTGGCACACTAGTTTATCAAAATTGAACAACTTCACATACTTTGCTATAGCAGGGATGGACTTAATTTATATTAAATTAATAAGGTGTCATCCAATTAATGAAATCGGGGATTTACTGTATAAAATAAAACAATAAATATATAATGGTGAAATAACAGTGGTATATTAATGGTGGGATTCGTTTTCGAAATCAAATCGAATTCAAATCAATGGACTTTCAGTCAACAGCGGCAAATGCAAGGCCAGTTGGGCGAGCGGGCAGGACAGGGCGGGCAGGGCAGGGCAGTACAGGCATTCATTCAACAAAAGCTACTTTATGTTGTACGATTTTTATGATGGGATCAGCAGCAAACGCCTCCACTGCATAATTCAATGGGTTTGTAGGCGCTCAGTTTAGTTTTGCATATAACTAGTATTTATGATTATGTTGGTTTTGTATTTTTTTTTTTGTTTTTGTTTATTTCACAGCGTCTATAATTCTTTTCTTTTATAACAATGTATGTATATAATGTAAATTAAACTGAAATCTCTAAAATTGGTTAGATGCTTAATTACTTGGTATATTTTGTTCATTTTTTTATTATTCATTTTTTTTTCGATTTTGTTTGTTTACAGAAAGACAAAAAATTTATGTTATTCTTTCTACAAGTTTTGTTTTTATCTAACCTCGATATAAATCATAGATATAAATACCTTTCACTAACTATGGATCCCAATCAATTATTTCCTTGAACGTACACATTCCAAATGTCTGGTTAAGCCTACATTTTAGCCAATCTAGTTCTCTCGTTATCCTTCGGTCACGCCTCTCTTTATCTTCTAATTGGTTTAAAGTGAAATGTAATCAAAAAAACAACTAAATTCAGTCTTGGGAAATGAGAAGTTGTTTGACATTTCGACTACCGCCTAACCAGACCGTTTTAATTAAAGCGAAAGTTTGCTCGATCACTAACACATTAGCGCAAGAGAAGTTAACATAACCGGACATTAGTCTTGGTTGTTGAAAAATAGTATTCAAAGTAATAAGTGACCGAATCGAAGGAATAGTTCAATTGAAAAATCAATTTCAATTGAATTAACACGTTCACCATATTTCCCCACATCTGCTTTTCGTTGCTGTTATAGGCAAATCAAAGTATTTCATTTCATGCTTGTTTCTTATATACTATGGAATGAATGAACCAAAAATCTGTTCAACAAAATTTGCAAACTAAACTTGCTTGTAATAAGTCTACTTAATACATAAGTAAATTAAATACAAAATATATATCCACAATTCCAACCACGTTCAAAATAGTCAAGGTTGACACTTACGCACAACTAAAATCATACACATATAAATATATGTATGGATGTTTTTGTGTCGTATGTATAAATAGGAATTCAGGATTTATCTAATGTACTGAACATTTATTAGTTTTTATTAAGTATGACCCCTAATTGAAGAAATATTTACATAGAGTTTGTCTCATCATTTGTAGAGAATGCAATTTATAAGTATTGTACAATAACTACAAATAATGAAATTTTTTCTTTTGATCATTTTACGGTATATGCTTTAAAATCTACGCATTTTATGGATTGACACTGAATAAATTTGTTAAAAGGCAAACGGCTAAAAAATTGGTATAATCGAGCATCACACGTTCAGTTAAAAAAAAAATTTTAAATTTTTTAAATCTATTCCTGGTAAGCATATGTATAGTATGAGTGAAATATGTAAAATTTCTCTGCTTTGTGTATATACAAAAAAGGGCATGAAACGATATTCAAACCGAACAGAAAATAATTGTATACGTAAGCATTAAAAAGAATTGTTATGCTCATAATCTATTGACCAGTTGAGGGCGTTGGTTTAAAAATAAAAGGGTAACTTGATCGCTTATCAAAATATTGTGTTTGTTTTTAGTATTATTCGGAAACAAATCTATGTTGTTGTTTGTTTGTTGTTGTGGTGGTTAAAGTCGTTACTTTAGGATTTTTTTTTGTTTATATTTAGTAACACTTTATGCTAGTAATTAGAATAATGATGTTGGGCTTAATGATTATAATTATTATATTCTTAAAGCATCATAGCGTATAGCAGGCCAAAGAAGACAGCCCACATTAACACAATCCCATGCATCTTATATATAGGGCTCTCACCATCTGCGATTTTTCTAGCAACAAATTTCAATGTTTCATCTAATAAAACTACAGGAATTGAGAATTTCATCACAGTTATCCATTCCTCGGCAGACAACGGTGTCACTTGGAAGACGGTCTACACAAAATAAAAGAGATGATTGCAATTTTGATTGGAGTGCTTGCTGCAAACATCATACAAGATTAGATTAGAATTTAATACTTACAGAAAGTACTTCAACATAAAGTATAACAAAGTGAAGAGTGAAGGACAGAGCCATTGAACCAATCAACCACAAGTTGCACCATGGTGGCATTGTAATCAAGGATTGATTCTCGGATAAACTGTGTACAAATAAAGAATTGTGTGAATAGTGAAAGGAGATTAATGATTGCAAATGTACCTGTTCATGGCGTTCAACATTTCAATAGTCACGAGCACAGACAAGGCCATGGTCATGGCATGTGGATCGCTGAAGATCTTGCAGTCTACACCCTTGAATTCGTCGCCACCGCCCAAGCAGGCCAAGTGGTGAGTGAGTTGCCAGTATGTGAGTTTTGGGCCTTCATCGGAGAACAGGAACCACCAGGCGGCGGCACCGACGGTGGCAGCACCGACATAGAAGCCAATAGCCATGTAACTAAATTACACAATAAAAGCAATTAAAATAGTCGTTTTTGACAAATATTGTAACAAAATTGACTAACCGGAAGAACAGCCAGCCGGAGATCAAACCTTCGTCGGCCTTCCTGGGTGGTTTCTCCATGATATCCAGATCGGGTGGGTTGAAGCCCAGAGCAGTAGCTGGAAGACCATCAGTGACCTAGTTTCGAAGCGATATCATTGATTAAAATCGTGCTATATAATTATCGCTGTAATTAATAGAGCTAAGAACTAACCAAGTTGACCCACAACAGCTGGACGGGGATCAAAGCTTCAGGCAGACCCAGAGCAGCAGTCAAAAAGATAGAAACGACCTCACCAATGTTGGATGAAATAAGGTAACGAATGAACTGCTTCATGTTGTTATAAATAGCGCGACCTTCCTCAACGGCAGACACAATCGAAGAGAAGTTATCATCAGCCAAAACCATTTCAGCGGCAGACTTGGCAACAGCGGTACCAGAACCCATGGCAATACCAATTTCAGCCTTCTTCAAAGCGGGAGCATCATTGACACCATCACCAGTCATTGCAGAGATTTCATTCATGCCCTGCAAGAACTCAACAATCTTGGATTTATGCTGCGGCTCCACGCGCGAGAACAGGCGGGAACGGGCAACGGCAGCCTTCTGTTCAGCTGGCGACAGATCATCGAATTCACGTCCCGAATACGATTTGCCATTGGTGTCCTCATCCTCGGTAAAGACGCCAATGCGACGGCAGATAGCTTCAGCGGTAGCCTTGTTATCACCAGTGATAACAATGACACGAATACCAGCAGCACGGCATCGAACAATTGAATCGAAAACTTCTTTACGTGGAGGATCCAACATGCCAACGACACCAACAAAGGTTAGGTTCACCTCATACTGGAAGAATTTGGTGGAATCACCCAAGTCCATTTCATCGGGACGCATTGGACTGTCGGCAACAGCGAGAGCCAAGCAACGCAAGGTATCGCGACCAGTACCATATTGACCAGTCAAGTTCAGGATCTTGCTCTTGAGGGCCGAGGTCAGAGGAACCTTGCTGGTGCCAACGCGAGCGTGTGTGCAACGTTCCAAGACGCCTTCGGGGGCACCCTTCACAAACAGTTTAGGTCCAGTACCCAGACGAGAAGCCTTCAATGGTGTGCAGTATGAGGACATGGATTTACGATCACGCGAGAATTCAAGAGTGAATTCCTTCTTCCACTTGGTCTCAATCTCACCACGGCAGGCAATGGCGGCGGAACGACGATCCAAACCAGATTTGTTCACATTGAACGAGTTTAGTTTCTCAGCCAAGACAATCAGAGCAGTTTCGGTGGCTTCGCCGACCTTTTCGAAAGCCTGCTTGAATTCGTTGTAATCAATGGCCGAATCGTTGCACATGATGCAAATGGTGGAGAGTTCCTGCAATGTGTCGTAATCGCTAGCCTTCACGCGCTGGCCGTTCAAGAAGAGCTCGCCAATGGGTTCGTAGGTGGAGCCGGTCAGTTCGAACTCAACAAAGCTGCTGTCATTGCCTTCAACCTTGTCGAAGATGAACATACGGGAAACGGACATTTGATTGGTGGTAAGTGTGCCGGTCTTATCAGAGCAGATGACGGAGGTGCAACCAAGAGTCTCCACAGAGGGCAGGGAACGCACGATGGCGTTCTTCTTGGCCATGCGGCGAGTACCCAAAGCCAAGCAGGTGGTGATAACAGCTGGCAGACCCTCAGGAATGGCAGCGACAGCCAAGGCGACAGCAATCTTGAAATAGTAGATTGCACCCTTGATCCATGAGCCACCGTGAGCTGGATCGTTGAAGTGTCCAATGTTGATGGCCCAGACAGCAACGCAAATGATGGAGATAACCTTGGACAACTGCTCACCGAACTCATCCAGCTTCTGTTGAAGTGGAGTCTTAATCTCCTCGGTCTCGGACATTTCTGTGCGAATCTTGCCAATGGCAGTGCTCAGGCCGGTGCCGATAACAACACCACGAGCCTTACCAGCGGCCACATTGGTGCCAGAGAATAGAATGTTCTTCTTGTCCTGATTAACAGCACGGGGATCGGGAATGGCATCTGTGTGCTTGATAACCGACACGGATTCACCAGTCAGAATAGACTGATCGATTCTCAGGGTGGTTGAATAGATGTGAGTGATACGAATGTCGGCGGGAATTTTATCACCGACAGACACCTCAACCAAATCACCCGGCACAATTTCTTTCGCACGGATCTTTTGGATACCGGACTTGTCTTGGCGAACCACTTTGCCCATCTCGGGCTCGTATTCTTTGAGTGCCTCAATAGCGGATTCGGCATTGCGTTCCTGCCAAACACCAACGACAGCATTTGCAATAAGAATAAGTAAAATGACTAAGGGCTCTACAAATGCAGTGAAAGTGTCTTCATGTTCCTCAAATAGCGCTAATACCTGCAACAAAAAGACATGTGAATTTCAATTTCAACGGATTATTGCCAAGTAATATTTACAAATGAAATGATGGCTGCCAACAGCAAAATCTTCACGAGAAGATCATCGAACTGCTCTAAAACCAGCTGCCAGATGCTCTTTCCTACAACAAGAAATTCAATGTTAGTTTTTGAAAACGCATTTGTAAATAATTTACGCAGCCTGAAGACTGTAGACAATTCACACACCTTCCTCAGTTGGCAACTCTGCAAAGAATGAAATTTACAATTGAATTAAATGTCGGTAATTTAACGAGCAATCTTAGTTAACTTACCATTGGGTCCATATTTTTTCTGGTTAGCCTTGATCTGATCGACAGATAGACCACGTTCGCCGTCTGTGCCGAAGAAGTTCAGAGTTTGTTCGACGGTTTTCGCGTGACCGTCCTCCATTTTAAATTGTTATCCTCCGCGTTCAGTACCCTAGAAATATACAAAAATCACAAAACTTATATAATTACATTTATAAATTTGATGACAAAAACGAAAAAGCAAACATTCATATCCAAATGTTAAAAGCTTCACAAAAAGAAAATTAAAATGACATTTATCTTCGCTCGTTTTGGGAGAACTTCATATAACAACAACGACGGACGTGATGTCATTCTAATGGATTAGTTATAGCCGATTTTTATTATTATTTATTTTTTTGCCCAGCAATATCAGGGATTTTGGAGGGGCACATTTTAATTGATCAGACGTGAATTTCCACCCAAGGGCGCATTTGTTTTTTTTTTCTTTAGTCTTATCAATTCGCGTACATTGCGAGTCACGTTTTGTTTTATCTTAAGTTTGATTTGGAATAGTTCTTGTTGCTGCGCATTATAATTCAAATATAGATCGCAGAGATTACAGCAACTTGAGTAAGCTGATAAATATGAAACCTTTTTCAGGGCAATGGCCCGCACACCTTTCAAAGAAATAAAGCATTTGCTGCTACTTTTGACAGAGAAAGAAACAAAGGAAGGCACTAAGATATGACAGTTCTAACAAAGTTATCAAGAGTTGTGACAGTCTGAGATAGAGATAGACATGAAGAGTTAGTGTTAACAAGTATGTCCAAGTATTTACATTCGTTTCATTTCGAGACGAAGTTGGATTCTTGTTCGCACACTTAATAAATTTAAATAGGAATCCTGCTACCTGTTACATCGTTTTGTGCAATTTCATGATTACAGGTCGTAAAAATATCTACTTGCTCGTATCTGACAAGTGCGAGACCAGCAAATACACAAACGTACACGTACATACGTGTATGTGTATGAACTTAAATATGTGCATATACATATGTATGTATGTACATATATACATATATGCACTTATAGCATACTTTATAGAAACCACATTATGAGGGTACACATTACAAATTACATTTATATTACATTTATAATATCGTAGTAAGTATTCACAATTTTTAAATCTCGCAAGGTATTATCCTAGTAATACAACAATGAAAAAGGAAGACTCGTATAACAACTACTATATAAATAGTTTTTTTTTAGATGCACATGTACATACATACATGCACTATGTATCTATGTAATCAGGTAAGAGTACATCAGGTACATTTGTGCACACATTCAGCGGACCGAGCGACTTTTCAAATGGTACACGTGTATCTGTGCATTCATACACATACACGGGTCGTACGATTTCTGAATCGTAATACGCTTTAAGTACGTGAATTTATGTAAACCTGCAACACCTATGCGAATAACTATATATATAAATATTTATTTATTTCATTACCAATGGAGTTGTAAACTATTTTTCGCAACGTTGACTTATGAGATTCACACACGTGTCACTTTTTAATTTAACTAAATGCAATACGAATCACAACACTCAAGCGCAATGTGTGTGTTCAACTTTTTGACAAGCATTCAAAAGCGAATGAGATGTCTTAAGTACTTAATTTTTACTGCAGCCAATATTTATTATTATATGTCCATGGCGCTTTTTTGTGTTCTAAATACATATGCGCAGTGTGGTGATAAAAAAAAACAGTTTTGTGCCGTTCATTAATACATTCCTCCGGCGTTTTTTTCTCGACTATGACATGACATTATCGATTCAGAGCTGCTCTTTAGTGAAATCAATTTATCGATAAGTAGTTGTTAGTTGATCAAAATATATACTGCTGCTATTTCAAGAAAAACAAGGGATACCGAAATTTATTTGAATTATTTAATAATCAAATTAAAATATATAACTATCGATAACTACCAAAAAATTATTCAAAATCGGTTACATTTTAAATATGAAATGGAAATCGATATCAAGTTGATTCAAAAACATTCTCCGTTTTTTTTTCATTTGGTGGTGAAAATAACGAACATTGCATTTTTGTTTATCCAAAAGGTCGTAATTGTTGATTGCGATTGTGGCAAGCTCAAGGTGGCGAAAATAGGCGTGATAATTGAATATATCGAAAGAGGCCTTTTGATAAATATTTGTTTTCAAGTTGAATATATGTATAAGAGCACATGAATAAAGTGTTCTGTTCATGTGAATACATACGTATGTACATATTTATGTGTGTTGTATATTATGGTCTGTAATATAGAGCTGCGCATGACGATTGACCAAACAGACATTGTCAAAAGACATGGCTAAGAGGCTACAGAAGTCCTCATAATTGTAACTAAAAATACTTATCTCAACTTTGGCTACTTTGACAAAATTGGCAATTACGTAAATAATAATAAGCAACCTTCGGGACAACGAAACTCTTGTTGAAATTTCTAATTTTGCCTTTAATTTCTTACTACCTTTCTTGCTAAACAAATGATTGATTTTTTATGATCGACTGCTGGATAAAATTTAAAAATGGATTTCCCGTTGTTTTTATATTTTTGTATAATATTTAAGCAATGTCGAATTAAATGTGATTTTATTCCTATTTAAATAAGATTAGGCAAACTCATCTGACGATTTATTTGAATACAGTTGTTTTTCATCCAAAATCTTAGAACCTCTAAGATGCAGGATTACGCTTAAATAGGTGATTCTGTGGCAGTGTCGTCTATTTCTATTTCACAGATCGAGCACAAATCGGTATATATTTCATTTTATATTTAAATTTAATTATAATATAACATATATGTATGTTCATAACATATATGTATGCGTCCTTTGTTTATGAGGTCAAAAGAATGCAATTTTTCAAGAGTTACATATTTGTAACGATACTAAAAGGCCGTTAGATATACGTTGACTATTTACACACAGATATATTCGCAGTATGCTTGAACATATACATATGCTTTATATAATTCGTTTGATGGTATATGTATGTACAAAATATGTCTATATGTATGTGCAAAAACTACGTCTATAGTATTTGTATTTAAGTTGATGAAATATGTTGAACATATATACGTAAAAATTATATATACAACATCAATATAAATGTATGTGTGCAGGTAGTGCCAAAGAAAATGTACAGACTTATCTGCAAACAGAGAATATATAACACACATGCATACATCTGTAAATACATATATACAATGAAAATATATATATTTTTCGGTGAAAATCATTTTGAGTCTAGAAGAGATAATGGCTAAAAATAGAAGTTCAGCTGCTAGAAACTTATTCATGTATAAATATACTAAATATACCAACATAAACGTACATATGTGTTTGCTCAAAAATACACACTCACACAATTGAGTATAAATATGTACAATATAAGCAAATGAAAATGATTTAAAATCACACCTGCTATAGGATGTTTTGCTTTGCTAGATTTTGGACTTGAATGCGATTACATAATCAGTTCGTTTACTCACTCTAACATACATATGTATGTATAAATATCCGTATATGCATGACATTGTATATTTTGAAATATGTGGGGATTTATGAATTTATATGCATTGATATTTATGTACATAAATACATAAAATTAGATAAATGTGAGACCCAGCCAAGTGCACATTAGGATCAATGTTCAAATGGGTGTACATTTAGATGCATACAAATGTACACATGCTTAATGTAATTGTAATACGTCGTAGTTGACTCTATGAACAAGATGTACATACTTACATACTACATCTTATTGAACAGGGCATGCATGTGCATATGTATGTATATTTCTGTGTGTTTAAATGAGCGCGATCGATGAGTAAATGTTTACAGGATTCAAAGAAAGTTGTCGACAATTCGACAACTCGTAAAAGTTTTCTTCTTTCATATATGACCATATACATATGTATGTACATAAGTACCATGTGTATTTATGGGGATGTGTTGATGTACATTTGTATGATGAGGTAGGAATTGATTTGTATTGAATTTTTCATTTTTCGTACAGTTTGTATCTTGAAGGCTTTTGAAATATTTTTGATATGCACTTGGGAGCACCAACTTTATATACAAACATAGGAAATCTGCATAGTTGTGTAAATGTATGTACAACTCCATGTCTCCGCATTTAATTTTAATATTTTCGTATTTTAATTTTTTATTTTATATTTTCAATATTTTTGGTCAATTCACAAATGGTAGTATAATATAACTTGTATAGTTGCAGGTAAATTGTTTTACACTAATTTATGTTCAAAAATTCCTTTGGAATTGTTGCTGCAGAATCAACAAAACTTACAATTTTAATTCTTAACAAAAATTCCGTTATATAATAATTTTGTTTGTAGTCAAACGACCAGAGCTAACACAAAGATCGCGCTATTATAACGATCAACGGCAACTGAACGCAAGGAGAACGCTGCTTGATGAGAGTGTCTATTTGAATTACAAAATTCATATATATTTGGCAAAATTCCCAAAACTAGATACACTCTCTATTTTGGCCCCGGGAAAATACTTTTAGCACGCACAAACTTTTAAGCACTTACCACCTATCCGACTTCTTGCGGTTGTGTGGGTTCGTGGGCACACACACACATTTTAGTCTGTGTCACTGTATTGAACACTAACAAATACATATATATATCTACACGAGTTTCGGTATATTTCCGAATGTTGTATGTACAGACGTCCAAACATAGTTTCGGCACACGTGTATGCAGAGACATGCATACATTCATAATTATCACACACTTCAAAGCAACACTTATAATGTACAAATTTTATTTAATTTAATATATATATTATTATAATGTGCACAGTATTTGCAAATTGAAATGTATTTAACAATATAATCGTTATTTAAATAAAAGATATGTTAATTATTTATTTCACTTTTCTTAAATCTCATAAAAAAGAGTATACTACGGTCGTGCATTTTTTTTAGTTAAACAGAAGGTGACATCTCTAACCTCACTTAATACCGTGTATGCATATGTATGTGCGGCATAGGCATACTAACACATGCATACAACGATACATATTCTTATTAGCATTAACCGTGAGTCCATCATATCTGTCTGTCATCTGGCTGCCTGTCAGTCTCTATTTCGCAAGTAAATCTTGGACATTCTTTCTCAACTAATGGAATGAAAAGTATTAGAAAACTTTGCCTGAATTTTTTTTTTGCATGTCATCTCTATGGTTGTCCATGTGAAAACTATTTATATTCATGAGGAAATACAGATGTGGGCAAGCAATTGCGCATCCTTATAATAGGGTATCCATAAGGCGAGCAAGCTCGCGCAACACTCGTACACTCTTCATTACCGTTTTGCACACCCTTGCAAAACGTATTATAAGACCATTTGTCACAATGTTCTTTCTATATTGAAGGACGACTCGCCGATATAGACGTTCAACATTCATACACTCATTAAAATATGAATCTATAATATTGTGCTGAACATTTGAACAATGATAAGAGTTTAGAACAATTTGAAATAAGATGAGATAATATCGATATTTATGCTCAATGCTCGATCAGATGGAATACATCTTAGATATGTATGTATGAAATAAAATGAATTATTACAAATTGTATATATGTATTTATATCACCAGTGTTAAAAAACATCTACATATCTCACACAAAATACAATAGGATAATATAATGAAATTATGAGCCTGTATGTCGTCAACTTGTCCTTGTCTGTCTTAAAGTTCCATAATGAATTTTTGCATGTCTATTTAAAAAGTTTAATTCTTTGGATATATTCCAACTAATTTATTGCTATATGATATAGAAGTTATGCATTTACTCTTACTATAATTAGAGCTGTCGTATATTTCTATTTTGAAGTGATTTAAAACCTCGCTAAATTATTTTAGAATCATTATTAAGTACAAATTGTATTTTACACCCTTAAAGTGTTCTGAAATAATAATAACACAATCGATATCGATATAATTACAGAGTAGCTAATATAAATTACACAAATACACACAAATAAAGTTACACAATTTACTTTGCAGAAATGTATGAAGGTTTTCAGCTGAACCCAATGCATAGTTTCCCTTATTATTGATATGTATGTATAAGAACTATACAAGTAGTTTTCGTAAAAAAGTCATAAAATAAATTTTTGCATACATGCAAAAATTTTAAATATAACCAGCTAAACCGGTTTGCCCGTGTCTTCGTTGTCATAAAAATAAATTGGGAACCATTGTGATGAAACACATTTGCATAATTGACCTCGATCCTCATTTTCTCAAAATAACGACAAATATTTCCCGACCACTTCCACAAAAGGAGTGCATTTTAGATATTTTTTTATATACATATTTGTAAATTTGAATGTAATCATTTTTGACAGACGTTTTTGCTATAAACCCACCTTTTAGTATTTACACTTGAATATTCGAAAGGAAACTACAGTAAAAATGTAATTGGGTTGGCTTCCTAGCTATTTTGACTTACTCTGTACATTGCCAATCAAAAAAAGATGAATGCATGTATGTACATACATATGTATGTAGACATACTCATATACAAATATATGTATTAATGCACATACAAACACATCGATAATAATTTTAAGCATGTAAATGTACGATCAATGAAATTATGTATACAAATACATGTCAATCTGTAATGTTCGCATGTGAATACACATAAAGTACTTACACATACATACATATTTAGGCAAAAATGTAGCCTCTCTTGAAAGTTGGCAAGGGTCTGGGACTTTGCTCATTTTGCTCAGCGACAGACACGCTTCACATTCATGTACATATGTATGTATATTCATATATAATGCTTACTACGTATTTCTTTTTTGAAAATTCTTTTTGCCTGGTTCCAATATTCCCCACCTATGCATTTCAAAACGGTTCCCGTTTATATTATTTAGGTCGTTTTACATAAGCACATTGATCCAAAGATTAAAGTTGATGGCATGTTCTCACTTTTTTTTATCAAATGGATATCTGCAGTGTTATTAAATTTTGTTAACTGAGATTAAGATGAAAAGGTATTTGAATCATGAAAGGCAAATTGCTGTCATCTATCTGTTCTATAAATTAATACGCAATATAACTTTAACTTGAATATAAGAATCAGACCCTTCGAAAATTTATTCCATTTCTCTCGCTCAATTTGAGCACAACTTTAAAGAACTGTAGAATTTGTTTGATTGTTTGTTTGATAATAAAAGTATGTTTCGATATAAAAAATATGTTTATTTAAGTAAATGCAAGGAATTCACTTTGTCAATTTTCACATTACATTACACCTGAACTACCAAAACACAAACTAAGAAGCTTAAGCAAATTGCTTCTTAATAAGATTTTCTAGTTTCACCGTATCCACAGCGAATTTCCTAATGCCTTCTGATAGCTTATCATTTGCCATGGCATCTTCGTTGAGAAACCATCTGAATTTGCTCTCGTTCACTGAAATCTTCTCAATATCCTGTAGTTTAGCATTGTTTACCGACAAATGCGGTTTCACAGCGCTCACATCGTTCTCCAGTTCCTTCAGCAACGATGGGCTGATTGTGAGCAAATCGCATCCAGCTAGCGCCTTAATTTCACCAATATTTCTGAATGATGCGCCCATTACCAAAGTTTTATAACCGAATTTCTTGTAGTAATTGTAAATGTTCGTCACAGAAACCACTCCGGGATCCTGAAGAGGTTCAAATTTCTTTGATTCTGTATTTGCCACATACCAATCCAAGATTCGACCGACAAATGGCGAGATCAGCGTAACGCCAGCTTCGGCGCAAGCGACAGCCTGACCAAATGAGAACAGCAGCGTGAGATTGCAATGTACGCCGTGTTTCTTTTCCAAAATTTCGGCGGCCTTGATACCCTCCCAAGTGGAAGCAAGTTTAATCAAAATGCGCTCCTTATCGATGCCAAAGGATTTGTACAAATCTATCAATTTCAATGCCTTGGCCACACTTTTCTCAGTGTCAAACGAAATGCGAGCATCAATTTCAGTGGAAACGCGTCCAGGAACGATTTTTAAAATCTCACAGCCAAACAAGACGCAGAGATAATCCATGGCTTCAGCTACTTGATTTTCCAAAGATCTGCAAGTTTGAGTAATGAGTTAGTTTGAAAGAACACCGTTTTGTTGAAATTGTAGTGCTTGAAATAGTTGCAACTTTATGTATTGAACAAACTCGCAAAAGCTTATAAATTCAACATTTTAGATATTTTTGAAAAACGCAGTACATTACCCTGCTTTAGATTTTCCATAATCAACAGCACTGCGAACTAGATATTGATAGCGTTCCATAGTTGACGCAGACAAAATAAGCGATGGGTTAGTTGTTGCATCGGTAGGCTTATAGATATTGATAGCTAAAATAAATTGAGCAAGGGGTTAGATGTTAGCATTAACAAGCAAACAGTAGAAATAATTATTATTAGGACTTAAATATTAAAAAAAAAAAAATCATCAATTGGCATTTCTTAAAAGTGCAATTTAAGCATTCATCATAAAATGCGTTCACAGCATTTTATTTTTCAATTTTGGATATTTGTGCAAAACATTCATCTTTTCACCTTAACATTTTCGACCTTAAGAACCTTATCAGTATATTACTTTCATTTTTGGTTTATTCTATACTCATCCACACGTATACACTTCACATGCATAAGGTCAAACAAAAGTCGGACTCACCTTCGACTATAACTTTTATTTGAACTTCATAGAAATAAGCGCATTTATAATGGCATTAGAAGTCACATTGAAATCGGACTTACATTGCGGAGTAGAT
The DNA here is from genome assembly GCF_023558435.1 of Drosophila sulfurigaster albostrigata. Lineage (NCBI taxonomy): Eukaryota > Metazoa > Arthropoda > Insecta > Diptera > Drosophilidae > Drosophila > Drosophila sulfurigaster. The sequence goes on from NC_084883.1 coordinate 409,279, forward strand.
GTATATATTACAATTACTAATTGTAACATAACAATTACTAACTTCAAATTAGTTGCATTAAAAAGTCAACATTACAATATTAAACAAACAGACAACATATGTATGTATGCATATATATGTATGTATATACATACAAAAGCACATGTACAACAGGTTGCTACAAGAGTTTGTAAATCTACTGCTCTGTTTTTAATTAAATTAGATTATGGAACTTACCTTCAAAGTCACCGGTATCGGCGACGATGGTAGTTATTTTCTTAAGTTGTTCCAGAGCCGACATTTTCTGCTTCTTTGCTGCACGATCACCTTCTTCCATTTACCGATTCAACAATGTTTTTATTAACTGTAGCGTGACCGTACCCTTAGTTGAGGTAAAGTTTAAAATATACCGCAAAATACCGGTTTCCTATTGAAAAGGCGCAACATTTTATATTTAAAAAAAACAACGTAATATAGAGAATAGACTCGTTAGTATTAATAACTTCATTATTGCAGGCAAAATATATTTATAATATATTAATTTCATTACTAGTAAACAATATATTACTCAATTTGTTGCTAAATTAAGCATTTAATAAGTCTTATCTAGTTAATACATTTATTATGTTTAAAAATTTACTTAAATATAGTTGCTTTTGTCTTTTTTGTATACGAAACCTTTAAAAAATTATGAAATATTTTTTAAATAATAATTTTAAATAAAATTATGATGTGCTATTCAAAAATATTTTTTTTCATTTGTGAAAATCGTGTCCGTGACCGAACCACCCTGTGAGATGTGAAAACAGCGTCGATAACAAATGAATATGAAATTCTTATGTATTACAGGAATTGTTCACATCGTTTTTCGTAAAAAATAAAAAATTGTGAAAATACAATAAGTTAGTCTATTTTTTTGTAATTAGCTATTAAAAAAAATAAATAATATCGTACGAAATTATATCAATATTACTTTGAATTTTTTTCAATTTTGAAATATTTTTAAATATATTTATTTAAAAAGCTTTTATTTTATCATCTTAAATAAATATTTACCTAATAAAGAGTTGGAATTGTTGATTTTAAAATAATTAAATATTTTACAACACTTGCAATTACTTTCATTTTAAGAACTCCTCTGATACGTTTTAATAGCAAACGATATTCGTATTGGATATTACTAACGTGTGCCTAGCCCAAAGTTTGTGTTATTTCACAAACTTTAATTCAATATATTAAAAAAATAATAATAATAATTTTTCTTTTTATAACTTAATGAATACTGACGAGAGAGACACAAATTTAAGAGAGGTTCGTAAACGCTAAAGTTGTTAAAGTTTTAGTGGCAGAACTGCAAATGTTCAGCAGACGTAAGCATTTATGGCTTTTGACTTCAGTTAATATGAATTTTTTGTTAGCATATCTTAGTTTGACAAAACTTTACCGTTAGATTTTGTAAAAAATTAATTATTGTCAAAATTTGTAAAATCACTATATATCAAATTTTCGTTAAAATATGTCGATGAGTTTATATATGAGCTAATCTTACCAAATTTGGATGTTTAAGGCTTTTGTAGACAAATAGAGGAGTGTATAAGAAGTATAAGAAGAGTAAATCTGCATGAAATTCTTTGAACTTATACTTTTCACTTAACTTTACATTTCATGATGCAGAATGACGATCGTTCCCACTTCGTAGCTGTGACGACGATATCTGACTCGCAGGCGATTCGTAGTGTTGATTTCCATCCAGATGGCAAACTCTACGCCGTGGGTTCAAATTCGAAGACATTTCGAATTTGCCAGTATCCACAGCTCTCCAAGCTAAGGTATACGTTACCCATTTAGCCAATTCATTGAATTTATTTTAACTCATTTATTAGACAAGATCAACAGACTTATCCGCCCTCGGTGTTGTGCAAACGGACAAAACATCACAGAGGCTCTATTTATTGTACTTGCTGGTCTGCGGATGGCGAACTCATTGCCACTGGGTCCAATGACAAAACTATCAAGTACATGCGCTTCAATAAAGACACCAATCAGCTGGTGGGCCATGAGGTCGAACTTAACATGCACGATGGCACTGTGAGAGACATGTGTTTTCTCAATAACTCATCGACGAAATCACGGTTGCTGGTCAGTGGAGGAGCAGGCGATTGTAAGATCTACGTCACCGATTGTTTGACGGGAATGCCCTTCCAAGTGTTTAGTGGTCACACTGGACACATTTCATCGCTTTACAGCTGGAACAATGCCATGTTCGTATCGGGATCCCAGGTAATCATTTGGAATACCCTAAACTATTATAAGAGTGAAAACTTCGCCTTCCTTAATTTAAGTGTGACCAAGGTAAAGCCAGTTTATGATGCGATCGAAACCAGAGTTTCAGAAACCCTTACGATAATAGTGATAGTTGTTATTTATGATTATGTCCAATTGCTCTTAGAATTATTTTGTTATTCACAGGATCAAACGATACGGTTTTGGGATCTCCGAGTGAACGTTGCGGTCAACTCATTCGACAATGAGTACAAGGGGGGAGCACTGCAAAATTCTCCAGTAACAGCTGTTTGTGTGGATCCAACAGGCCGACTTCTTGTCTCAGGACACGCAGATAGTGCTTGCCTTCTCTATGATATACGTGGTAATAGGATTATACAGCGTTTCTATCCACACGATGCTGAGATCAGGTAAATCATCGATTTGTCATAATCTTACACGAAAATCATAAATACATATTTCAATTCATGTTTCAGATGCGTTCGATTCTCACCTTCTGCTTACTATATGCTCACATGTAGTTACGACAACACTATCAAGCTGACCGATTTACAGGGGGATCTGGCAAACGATCTCGCGTCAGTGGTTGTGGCAAGGCATAAAGACAAGGCGATCACAATCAGATGGCATCCGACCGATTTTTCCTTTATTTCAACGTCTGCGGACAAAACAGCGACATTATGGGCTCTACCTCCTTCTTAATGTTTAGATTGATAAATCTTTATTAATGCCTATCTTCGGCATTGAATGGATATGGACAAAAATAAACATGTTGGGATTTTATACAATACATTTTTATTTTATAAAAGATTTTTATAGTAGTAATAATATTTATTCTAGTAATTTAAATTGGGAAATGAGAACAAAGACCTATAACTTTTATACTCGTCACTTTGTGCATATTAAAAAACAAACAGAACTAATCACAAATAGTTTCGACTTTTTTATATTTAATTAAATATGGAAATGTATTTTATTTAATGAATTTAAATAAATATTTGTATAATATAGGTTTTGTAAATATCTAGAACCGGACCCCTATAATTATTGATGATTTTGACACTCAAATTCATTACAATTATTTTGCACCCTTAAGAACTGATTCCAACTAGTTCGTTTCATGAATTACAATTGGAATCTAATTATGAACACAAACCGGAATATTTTTAGTTCAGTTCTTGCAAAATGAATAAAAACATGAACATGATGTGGTTTAGGTACATTCATTATGGGATCGAATATGTCATTTTATGCTAATACTATAATACCTCAACATGATCTATTTTTGCATATATAAATTATGACAATTCTTTTCTCACGTACATATTCTTCGATATAAGTAAACAAGGATTACTTCGCAAACTAATTCAGATCGATCATGTATTGAATATACTTTGCACGCTTAGAGATCACATGTACTCTAGCACACACGCTTACAAATTTGTATATACATACATATGTATGTATGTATGACATGCAATATCCATATGCTAATACAATCAATAGTCGAAGTGCATGATATCGATATTATTTTTATGATATACGCGACGTTTACATACAGGTGTTAACTTTTTTGTCTGTTTTATGAGCAGATAATAATAATTAATTACATACATACACTTAAAAATGTATCTATATACATACATATATATAAAGATAGGTACATGTTTCCGATAGAAAGCATTATAAATACAAACAAACATATATGTATTCACTTTCATTCATAATGAAACAAACACAATTTGTAAGCATGTGAGTATGACATTTATTATTATGTATATGTACATATGTATGTACCTACATACATATATATATTTATATGTGTACATATATAATGGTTTTGGTTTTCTAAAGTACAATCGGTATCCATCGAGTGGTGTCCTAAATGCTCGACTTCTGTTTTTCAGTTACTTTTTTCATTAATACAACAGTATTTCCGCCAACTCGCGACTCCAAATTATATACAGTAGAAAATTGTTTTCTGTTACTCATGCGCCTTCAATATGATAGTTTAATTTTATTCGTACAATTGAAAAGTTCGCATAATATTAGAAAAATAAATGTGCACTAAGCTGCAGTATTTTACAACATAACAAAATAAGGAAGTTCACAACAATTTTCCGGTTATTGTTCACTTTGGAGAAAAGGCGCTTGCTCAAGTAAATATCATTTTAATGCATATGCATAGACAGACGCATCTGTATGTATGTGTGCATATTTGAATATGTGTACGTTCCTCTGCGTATACATTGGTGTGTAAGTGGTTGGAAATACACGCACGTGTGTGCGTGTACTTACAAACACACACACACATATATGTATATTTATGTATGTACGTATATACATATATGCAGCTTTGTTGGCAGAACGGGTACTTTTGATTAATTCACTTTTAAGTGTTGATGTCGATGTGTGCATACATATGTACATATCGATGCGTGAATGTACCTCTATTTGCCTGGACAAGTGCACATATGTATGTACGTATATACATACATGGGCTTTGGTGTAAATGTTCCACTTGATTTGCGATAAGTTCATGCATTAAGTAATATCTAATTCAGTATTACCAAAGTGTTTATTTTTATCAATTACAAATTTTTAATTCTGTTTCTTGCATATGATATATGTATGTAAGTACTATAGGTATATATTTTCATGACTTTTTTATAGTAATATCAGCACTCTTATAATGTAGTTACTTATTCATATGTACATACTTATATACATATGTACGTGCTCAAAAAGATAAAGATAGTGTAGTCGATCAGAAGGTGTCAATTTTACACAGAAACACCGACTTATACATACAGATGTACGTGCATATACATATGTATGGGTAGATGCTCACACATATATATGTACGTGTGTGTGAGTACCAATTGATCATACATACATATGTATGTCATTAGGGGTGTTGGGCAAAGTGTTGTTGCTTATGTTCGTCGAATGTGAAAAACAGTAATAAGGATATTCACAATTTCAATCTACGGACAAGTTAGCAAGATAGGAGTCTGTTTGTTAGTTCTTATGCTTATCGTTTTGTGAAAGCAGACTTGTGCGTGCATACCTATGTATGCACATACATATAAATGTCTGTACATATATGTAGAAGTACACATTTATGTAAAAACAATTTAATATTTAAGAGCGATTAAATAATACAATATATTATAAGTTTCAAGTCTTTGTTTCAGAGTGCTGCAAAGCTACAACTATGCCGGATAGATTTCAAGTTACAAAAACAGACGAAGAGACTGTATTGGATTATCTGCAGGATGAATCGGCGAGTGGAAAACTTTTAGGCGATACACAAGATGATTTACAAGGTAGTTTATGAGTTACTAATGTCCTGTGAATAGAATAATGCTGTGCCCTATAAACTGATTGCTGGGTTTGCTTGATTCACTCAAGCAGTGCGTCTTAAAAGCAGCTCGCTCTTTCACTTGTTATTCACACATTATTCAGACCTGTAATACTTGTGTGATTGTATGTAATAAATACTGACAACATCAATGCATTAGTATGCTAATAGGTTAAGATTTGTATCTGCTGTATATGTGTGGGCTACACAAATATACATTTACAGTATGTACATATGTGAGTATGCATGTGCGTATATTATACATATACGTCCCAGATGTCCCGCTGACACATTTACCGCAACCTGCACATTAAAGCTCACTTCAACGAGCTTTGAGAGCAGCAGCTCACCAAATGTGTGCGGGCTTTTTCTGACTCTCAACACCCATCTGATGCTGTGTAAAGAGGTGTGCAAAGCAATGTGAGCGCGAGTGGGAGTGGGAGGGAGGAGGACAACAAGGATTTGCAAACGTTGGCATCTGCAATTGGCTTTCTCTCTCTCTCTCTGTTGCTCTCGGGGTGAAATTGTGTGTAGACAGAAGCTTTCGTTTTCATCTCAAGTTTAATGCTCAGAGTCCTGGGCAACATAATTTTTATTCGGTAGCATACAAACCAGTTTTCTTAAGTTTTTCTATTCTATTCAATTCGCACAAAAATATCACAATTTTTAGCGTCCTCGCTGCATTCAAAAAATTCTAAAAAATCAATTCAATTCAAACGACAAAACGATGTGCAAAGTTACATAAAATTCAGATTCATATCCAACAATTCAACACTCACTGCAGAATCCCTACTGGCAAAATTGTAAAGGATTTAATAATAATTCTCAACCTAAATCAAAGTGCGTTCAATTTTCAAGACCAATATCAAAATCGCTTTTCAATTTGAAGTGTTCGTCGAGTTTGTTGAAACTTAATTTTTGTATTTCCCAATAGTTTATATGCTTAATAATCTTGGTGGGCTTAAAATTCTTGACCTAGATTTTATTTGCAAGCTTCATATTTGCGAGGTAGCTGGCCCAATTCTCTTGTCTGCCATTAAAGTGAAACAGGGAATTGCTGAATACTGACAAAAAAAGAAAGAGTAGCTTTAATTGTTTTGCAAATTTTATTTCATTAACTTTAAGAAGTTTTTTCATATTTTGTATAGCCAAAAAAGGAAATTAAAAATGAAAGTCTCTTCAAGGGAAAATCGAATTTTATAGCTGGTCGCCAATTGAAATTGCTTTGCATTACATAATAATAATAATTTATATGTTGTCTGTATAACGCCCAAAACAAAAAAAAGTGTTGGCTATATTGAATTGATTTATCGCGATCTGGGCGCAGAGTGTAGTGTAATTTTTTTACACTAATCCGGTAACATGCAATGTAATAATGAAAAGGATGACACCGACGACATGAACATAATGCCTTCTGAACACAATGGAACTTCCGACACCAAGCTTGCAGGTATGAATATGAGCCCGATAGCTGCAACTGGGAGTGGTTATTATGTTATGTTAACACCTATTACATGAAGATTTTCCTTGTCTGCAAATGTTCAATAATTTTCAGTAGTTTTTACTTACGTGCTTATGTTAAATAGTAACCGTTAATAGACTTATTAACCATTGTGAAGGTCAGGAAAGCAGTTTATGCCCGATACACTGCTTTATAAGTTATAGGTGCGAGTACAAGCAGTGCAATCACGTATAACTTACGTAATTATAATTTAACTTACACGTATAAGATCACCTAAAAAGTATTTTAAAGGAAAGCAGTGCAATGGCATAATTTCCCTTATGCGATCAGAAAATGTTTGATTTTATTATTTCATATGTAATCAAAAAAACGATATCATTTTAATAGCTGTTTGTAGTAATAAGATTTTTGTAACAAGAAACTGTTTAATGAAATATATGTTTAAGTTATATTATATATTTTTGTACAAGAAGAGTGTGATTAGATATAAAGAACGATAGCGGTAACGATCATTTTCCATACAGCTTATCAAGCAGTTCAAATGTATAAGTAAATGCTCCAAATATACTTATACTTGTGCGTAGATACGATCGTGCTGTAAAGACTATGCTTATAATAATAATGTTAATATGTTACAACAACTATTATAAATAATACGTGAATGCAAAAATCGCATAATTTTACGCATAAATTTACAACGATTCATTATTTTGAAATTCTTCCTTTTATAATTTTACGGGAGTAACAGATTCACGCGATGTGCACAGTGCGGAGGAGAATCAGAAATCAACAATCGACCCCAACTTGTACCTATACGACGATGATCTGGAGACGCGGCCTCACATCTCAACATTCATTTCATCAATTGCCAATTATGAAAACACGATACCAGCTGCCACCGATCCTGATGCCAAGCCAGCGCCGCCATCAGCTCGCATGGGTGAATATCTCCCCCTCTATAGAACGCAAACACTTTTATAAATTGAAATTTACCGTGATTAGGAACGTTAATTGGCGTATTCTTGCCGTGCATTCAGAACATCTTTGGTGTAATCTTGTTCATTCGATTAACATGGGTTGTTGGAACCGCTGGCGCGGTTTGTGGCTTCTTGATTGTGTTGACCTGCTGTTGTGTGGTAAGCATAAAGAAACCTTTGATATTTTGCCAGATCTCCTTTGAATAAGTCACATTTCCTTTCTAGACTATGCTTACGGCGATATCCATGTCGGCAATTGCAACGAACGGGGTGGTTCCGGCGGGCGGCAGTTACTTTATGATATCTCGGTAACTTAACTAACTTTAGCTCACTGATCTCTTAGCTAACACTCTTCTCCTTTAGATCACTTGGTCCTGAGTTCGGCGGCGCAGTGGGGATGTTGTTTTATACGGGGACAACGCTGGCGGCGGCAATGTACATTGTCGGCGCCGTTGAAATCGTATTGGTAAGTGATTCAATATAGAGTTTAGTTAACAAAGTTATATGAGTCTTAACACAACTGCAATAAAAGTTTTGTGAGACTAAAATTTCTACAATAGTTTGAGATTTATTTAGCAGACGTTTGCTATCATGTTTTGATTAAGTTTTACTATTCATCATGTCCAATAATATTCTTTCGTTATCGTAGACTTACATGGCTCCGTGGGCATCCATATTTGGGGACTTTACCAAGGATGCAGAGGCCATGTACAATAACTTCCGCGTCTATGGCACAATTCTGCTGCTGTTCATGGGTAAGTGCCCAAATAGCGTTCCCTGGTAACATTCGATATACATTAAGTCTTTTCTTCTTTAGGTCTCATTGTATTTCTGGGCGTAAAGTTTGTGAACAAGTTTGCCACGGTTGCCTTGGCCTGTGTTATCTTCTCCATCATTGCAGTCTACGTGGGCATCTTCGACAACATACACGGCAATGAGAAGCTTTAGTACGTTGCGGAACATAATGATTTTTCGAATGAATGTTTAATGTAATTTAAACTGATATTTTAGCCTGTGCGTGCTGGGAAAGCGTGTGCTCAAGGACATCCCCATCGATAACTGCACAAAGGAGGATCCTTTGCTACACGACTTGTACTGTCCGAATAACATGTGCGAAGAATATTTCATGAGTATGTCAAACTAGTGAGTAGTCAACGACCCGACCTTACTAATGCAATCATTTTAATTTCCAGAAAACAACGTAACAAAGGTCAAGGGCATTAAGGGTCTCGCCAGCGGCGTCTTCTATGACAATATACTGCCATCATTTTTGGACAAAGGACAATTCATTGCGTATGGTCAAAAATCAGAGGATATTGACAACGGTAGTGGCCAATCGTACAATCAAATTATGGCCGACATTACGACCTCGTTCACGCTGCTCATTGGCATTTTCTTTCCCTCAGTGACAGGTAAACGATTCTCAAATCAAACACTTCACTTAGCCTAAATCATTAAACTCTGCTTAGGCATTATGGCTGGATCGAACCGTTCGGGAGATCTGGCTGATGCACAGAAGAGTATTCCAATTGGCACAATTTGCGCCATTCTCACCACAAGTACTGTCTATCTATCGAGTGTACTCTTCTTTGCCGGAACTGTGGATAATTTACTGCTGCGCGACAAGTGAGTTTGCCATACCATCTACAACATTTATATATTGCTATATTTACTAACACTTTCGGATCCATGTTCTCACATTTGTTGTTCTTACTTTAATTCCTTTGTGGCCTCACAGGTTTGGTCAGTCGATTGGAGGGAAATTGGTGGTAGCAAACATTGCGTGGCCCAATCAGTGGGTCATCTTGATTGGTTCGTTCCTTTCCACCCTGGGCGCTGGTCTGCAGAGTTTGACGGGCGCTCCCCGTCTTCTGCAAGCCATAGCCAAGGATGAAATCATACCTTTCTTGGCACCATTCGCCAAGTCTTCAAAGCGCGGCGAGCCAGTACGAGCGTTGCTATTAACGCTTGTCATTTGCCAGTGCGGCATTTTGCTCGGTAATAATGATTATTCAATAATTTATCAATTGAAATAATATTACAAATGAATTGTATCTTTTTTTTATGATCTTCACGCAGGCAACGTCGATCTGTTGGCTCCATTGCTGTCAATGTTTTTCCTGATGTGTTACGGCTTTGTGAACTTAGCGTGCGCGGTTCAAACGTTGCTGCGAACGCCGAATTGGCGACCACGCTTCAAGTTCTATCACTGGAGTCTGTCACTGATCGGCCTGACCCTGTGCATATCAGTGATGATCATGACATCGTGGTACTTTGCACTCATTGCCATCAGCATGGCAATTATCATCTATAAATACATCGAATATCGTGGGTAAGTCTTACACCAAGCAACATCAATAAAATTGTACTCAAATTAGGAGCACAATTTAGAGCCTTAATGTATCAGTGGTTGGTCACTCAATTAAGCAAAGTAAGAATCGAAATGAAAAGAAGATGGCAGCAAGTTTTGAAGAGAACAAAGTGTAATTATGATTGTCTAAGTACATTCTAAAAATTTGGCAGTAGTATGATTGATCAATAAAATTGATTAACTTTACAAAATCAAATAAGTTAAATCATGCTTTGAAAACACTTAATTTCGATTGTGAATGACTGACTGATTGAGTATTTTGCTTCTTTTTTTGCATTTCCAGTGCTGAGAAGGAATGGGGCGATGGCATCCGCGGTATGGCACTAACGGCAGCTAGATATTCACTGCAACGGCTGGAGGAAGGCCCACCACATACGAAAAATTGGCGTCCACAAATTTTGGTGCTTTCGAAACTGAATGACAACTTGGTGCCGAAGTACAGGAAAATCTTCTCGTTTGCCACGCAACTAAAGGCGGGCAAGGGTCTGACAATTTGCGTGTCTGTGATAAAAGGCGATCACACAAAAATCTCCAATAAGGCAGTCGATGCCAAGACTACGCTTCGCAAATACATGACGGACGAGAAGGTCAAGGGCTTCTGCGATGTGCTCGTTTCCCAGGAAATTGGCGAAGGACTCAGCTCAGTGTAAGCTCGAATAACATATTTTAAGCAAACTTTTGTAATTGATTGATTGATTACTTGACTTTACTTGATTAACGACACAGCATTCAGACAATTGGCCTTGGTGGCATGAAACCAAATACCGTGATCATTGGCTGGCCATATAGCTGGCGTCAGGAGGGTCGCTATAGCTGGAAGACTTTCATTCAAACTGTGCGCACTGTTGCTGCCTGCCACATGGCGCTGATTGTGCCCAAGGGAATCAACTTTTATCCCGAGTCCAATCACAAAGTGAGAGCGCAAGAACTACAACCAAAAGTGTTGCGATTAACACTTGTTTGTTATTTTTGATTTTTTGGTTTTATAGATTGGCGGCAATATTGATATTTGGTGGATTGTCCACGATGGTGGACTTCTAATGCTACTGCCATTCCTGCTAAAGCAGCATAGGACATGGCGCAATTGCAAACTTCGCATTTTCACGGTTGCTCAAATCGAAGACAATTCAATTCAAATGAAGAAAGATCTGAAGACATTCCTTTACCATCTGCGCATTGAAGCGGATGTTGAAGTCGTTGAAATGGTACGCTCCCATTACATCATTACATCAATTATTCAATCAATCAATCAATCAATCTATTTTGCAGAACAATAGCGATATTTCGGCTTACACGTATGAGAGAACTCTCATGATGGAACAGCGCAATCAAATGCTACGCGCATTAGGCTTAAACAAAAAAGAGAACTCCAACGTAGTGAGTACCCTTGCCTTATGATCATCTCATTCCATTTATATATGTAAATCAATTATACATACATCATATTACATACTCGTACATTCTATTCAGATGCTACCATTAACTGCATAGGACGATTTATGGTTTTGTCGCACTTTTATTTAATTTCATGAATTGATTGCTCCTCTTTTTAATTGTTACCTCAACGATTTGTTCTATAATAAAACTATTTCTATCTAATACTGAGATCAATTTAAAAATTTCAAACTTTGTATATTTGATCAAAGGTTCAAACTATAATGGATTATAAGGAAACACCCAGTGATAATAAATTATCTTTGGTAAAGCAAAAAAAACAATATGAAATTTCGAAATTATATCAACCTCTCAGTGTCTATAGATGTACTATATATAATATTCGAGGCATATCTGTTGATATTATCATAAGTACTATATAATACATACATCTACATACATGTGTACCGAACTATTGCTTGCCTCACACTCTCTTCATCATGGTATTTCGTGATTGTCATTATAGTCACCTCCATAAAAACATATTACTTATACTTATAGATGTGCGTACACGGGTGTCTGTGCTATACTCTAGCGTCACATTGCATGAATATGAATATCTTACAAGTCATTCAGTCATTCATATATAAGGAGTCTAGGAATCATATGCTTGATTTGTACAGTTCCGTCTGTTGCTTCAAATAAATCCGTCTCAGGTTATTGAATATATCATCGAACTTTTCTTTATATTTAAGTATGAAATTATATGTTTCCGCGGAATGGAAAAGCTAATTTTGATCTGCACTTAGCATTGCTTTTATAAAGAGAAAAAATAAAATCAATCATACCTTAGACAGATTGTATTTTACAGTCGTTGTCGCAACAGTTCCTTTTTTTAAGGTTTTTTTTTCATTATATTTATCTTTTTTGCACGAGTCTATATGTACATATGTAGGTGTTGCATGTATGATCGTATGGTTATGCATACATATGTATGTATGTATGCACAATATTTCTGTTAAAATAATAAGTAAAAGCGTGAGCTTTCTTAAGTCCATAGCTTCTCAACATACATATGTAGTTAAAGTTAAGGTGCATTAGAATATCTTCCGTAAGAACCAGCATTGTTCCTGATAATATACATAAGTAGACTACACAATATTGTTTATAAGACGCACTTGTGTTTAAAGATTTGACACCAACTCAATTACATCGATTAATTTTTTGTATTTTAAATTGCTATTGAACAAAATTGAGTAATGAAACTCCCAATCGAATCAAATTAGTTTGGTGTTTAGTCTCGGCACAAGTTGGCCCAAACGCCAAACATAAGGGGTCTAATTCATGCTGCGCACACACGAATGTATGTATGTATATGTATGTAAATACTTTACGCTAACAATTTCAGGTTCAAACAATTGTAGACCACCATTACGACGCCATTAAAACAGCGTCGAAAGTTCGGTTTGCCGATCCTACCATCGAAGATATACACCACGTATGTATACGATATAATCCTACAAATAATCATAATATACGATAAGAAACTAAATAAATATTTATTAAGCGTGTTAAACAAAAAAAAATGAACAATAAGATAACAGACAAACAAATATTATACTGACATTTTTGGCATTAAAATATTTCATGGCCTTAAACTTCAATGTCATTTCAAAGTTCTTCATCGTTAAGTTTTATTTCCAAGTATAATTTATTTTTGTTATGTTTTTAATGCGCACTGGATAAATTACAAATGCGAATTTCTGAATATCAGATAATAATAATTATATAATGAATTTTACTAATTTCATACGATGCAGGATACTCACAATGAGGAAAAACGTAATTCAATTGATTCAGATGGTCCGGAGAGCTCGGAAACACCTGATATTACATCTAATAAAGACGAGTCAACTGAGAAAGCTGACGGAAACTTGAAATCAAGTGTAAAGCCGTAAGTGCCGACTAAATGATTATTTAGCATATTATGAGATAATGTAATAAAACCATATTGCTTATCTGTTTTTTTAATCATTTACACTTTTAAAATATGATCTCATATTGTGTTTTTTCGTATTCCAGTCCAAAATTTTTAGCTTACTAATTTTGTGAAATTTCCTAATTCTTTGTTTACAGAGATGAATTCAATGTTCGTCGCATGCACACGGCAATAAAATTAAACGAAGTTATAGTGGAGAAATCACAAGATGCCCAATTGGTCATAATGAATTTACCGGGTCCTCCAAGGGAAGTGAGACCGGAACGTGAAAGCAATTGTAAGTACATCACCACGCGACAAATTAAGAATCCTTAAAGCAACTCTCACATTTTCTTGTTTTATAAATTTAGATATGGAATTCCTGGAAGTTTTGACGGAGGGTCTTGAAAAAGTATTAATGGTTCGTGGAGGAGGTCGTGAAGTAATAACAATTTACTCTTAAGAGCATTAATCGCTCAGGTTTTAAGAGTTCGCAACATTAGACAAGTTTAAGAATCAATCAAATTTTTGAATGAAGGTTATTATTAATTTGTTATATTAAATCATATGTCCAAATATTTTATTTTTACGTAAATAAAATATCAAAAATTGTAACAATAAATAAAATGGTTTTTAATTAAAATTGTCTTGGAAATATTCATATATTTATAATATTTGCAGAATGTTTTGAAACAATCACTTTTTAGCATGAGGAACGAAATTTACCGATACTAAAAAACAAGAAATGTGTTAATGCGAGTGCATTTACAAGATTAAAGGTACAGCTAGCTGGCCTTTTTCTACATTAAATCGGATCTTATTTGCAAAAGGAAAAAAATAGTTAACTCATTGGTTTATTGACGTTCTTTTAAGAACGCCAGAAGATCAATTAGGCTTGTAATTATTTTTAGAACGACTAATTTCTGACCCCACTTCAAATTTGGAAATAAAATTTTGCCGTCGGCAACAACAATTTTCGTTTTGGTGAGCGACCGATAATTCTGACACCATGAGTTATCGCCTAAGCTGCGATACTTTTAATGTAATGAAAAAGCAAGTTAAAAATACTTATATAATGAAACGGATGGCCTTAAATTTGTTGAAGTTGGGTAAAATATGTTTTTTAAAAATTAATTTATTTCATGTAATTACTTAAGCTTAAAAACGTGGCATCCCCTTTTTTGTGGGAAACAGCTGATGCCGTTCAACTGATTTTTTTTTTAAAGAAAGTTTCAAATTATTTGCAAAATAGACAAAAGGTAAATATATTTCTTTCAGGGGAACTATGCAGGATAAAATTATCCTTCTGTGAGTTCTATCCACGCAGGAAATTGGACATACGAAAGGGATTTTTTTGCGTTGTTTACTTCTGACCAAAACACAAGTCAGCAGTTTCAGCAGTAAAAATTCCGATAGTAAACGTTCCGATAGTGAAACGATGACCAAAAACTT
The DNA here is from genome assembly GCF_023558435.1 of Drosophila sulfurigaster albostrigata. NCBI lineage: Eukaryota > Metazoa > Arthropoda > Insecta > Diptera > Drosophilidae > Drosophila > Drosophila sulfurigaster. The sequence continues at coordinate 424,519 of NC_084883.1, forward strand.
GCGAAAACTGGAGCAACTTTAAGCGAAAATCTCGGTTTTGGTCCCAAAACGAAAACGAAAAGTGAATACTGGAGCATGCCTGATTATATTTAAATAAATTTAGTAGGTACAGGTAAGGAAACAAGTTAGTTACCAAAAAATTAAGCGGGTGTAAATGTAATGTAATAAATGACAGTCCAATTCAGTACATATTTAATAAAATAAGAATTTTGTTATACCCGCTACCCATAGGGTAGAAGGGTATTATAACTTTGTGCCGACAGGAAATGTATGTAACAGGTAGAACGAAAAATCTTCTTGATCAGCGTCAACAGCCGAGACGTTTAAAAAACTGGATATCAGAGACTATAAGAGATAGAGCTATAATTTTTTTCGACAGCATTTCTTATGTTTGCACGCAGATCAAGTTTGTTTCAAATTTTTGCCACGCCCACTTCCGCCCCGCAAATAAAAAAAAATCGAATAAAAAGCGTAATTTTAAAGCTAGAGTTGCGAATTTTAGTATATACAATAATTATTATAGTAGTTATGATTCCTGAAATACTTTCGTATAGGCAAAAACGCCTACTACTTACTAGGGGTCTTAGTTTCTTTAGCCGTCTATGGTATATTTTGAATGCGGTACTATATCGATATACCAAGTATACCATTTGGTTTAGTATTTTGCAATAGATTCGGTATATTTTGAGAAAAATACCGCAAAATATATTTCTTTTATTCAAAATGGGTAGCGGGTATCTCACAGTCGAGTACACTTGACTGTAGCTTTCTTACTTGTTAAAAATGAAAATAGATTTGATAGGTTGGCAAACCAACCTCTTATTTGATTTACAAAATATTTGATATGCTGAAAATGCAGTTCACGAACTTTGCGGCGCTATCTTTTTCCTTTTAACTTTAGTCAGAGGGTACACCCTGTGAAAGCGAATAGAAGCAGTTTCAAAATGTATAATATGTACAGGCCACCCTGTGAAACCATACCTTTTAAATCGGCAAGTTTTCGGCGTGCTTTTCATTCAAACATTTTTTCGGTCTGAGGTACGTACATAAGTCGAATATATATTAGATTCAACAATGCGTTTAATAAAAAATCGCAACAATTAGACTTACACTAAAGAACGTAATTTTATTTTATAATTTTTGTAATAATACACTCACTTAGAAGGGGATACCACATTTTGTAGAAACTAACACGTGTTTGCAAAAATGTGGTGTACAGGAATGTGCCCTTTGTGTTGTTTTTGCAATTCTTTGATATATAAATTTAAAAAAGTCGAAGTATAGATATTCGTATGTAAAAGAAAATGCTCTACCAATTTACCCAATTCAGAGATATGCAAATTGAGTCAAACCCATAAATTTGCATATATGCGCATTTAACTATCATGTATGTATGAGAATGTACATACATACATATACATAAAAACGAACATTACATGTAGAGCATGTATGTACTTATAGATGTACAAATTAATAAAGGGAGTGAGAGCAGACAAAAGAATAAAACTATTACCACATATGTGGGACTTTATTGTGCGTGTCTAATTGATTTATATGTAATTTGCATGTGTTTCAGAAGCCTGCATTTAAATTATTAACAATGGAAGCGCCTCCAGAGGGAAACATCGAAGTCGAGTCTTGCAACGAAGTCGATGATGACAAATCGAATTCCGACTGCCAATCCATGTAAATAGAATAGCGTCTTTTTATTGAGCTTTCGAATTAATTTGAAGTGTATTCAATAGGCCGGCTTACATGAATTCGGTGCTACGACGACAGTATTTGCAAGAAATGGTCAAAGCGTTGCCAGCAGCCGTTCAAAAGAGAATCACCGTTTTGAAAAATTTGCAAATGGATCATTTGAAGTTGGAGGCGGCTTTCTTTGAGGAGGTCTACAAGCTGGAGAGGCAATTCCAATTAAAGTATCAACCCATGTTTGAAAAGCGCAAGGAAATTGTTTCCGGCGCCGTCGATCCAGCTGAAGAGAAGCCAAAATGGAAGGAACCCGAGAGTCTGCCCGATGAAGTTGTTGGCGATGCCTTCAACGAGTCGTTGAAAGCAATTAAGGCAATGCCTCAGGATGCCAAGGGTATCCCAGACTTTTGGCTGACAGTTTTCAGAAATACAGCAATGTTGTCTGAAATGGTTCAGTCTCACGACGAGCCGGCTATTCGCAAGCTCACCGACATTGTAATTAAGTATGATGATGAAGTGAGTATCCATCTTCCCCTTTCGTCAGACAAAACGAATATTCTTTATTTTGTAACCATGTTAATATTGCAGCATTCTTACATTTTGGAGTTTCATTTCGAGAAAAATGAATTCTTCACGAACACTGTGCTGACAAAGCAATACTTCCTAAAATCCACTGTTGATGAGGACGATCCATTTGCTTTTGAAGGTCCAGAGATTTATAAATGCAAGGTAATGTGGTAACACTTAAAATATTTAGGAAATAACTGTATCTCATCGTTACGCTTTAGGGATGTGTCATAAACTGGGAGAAAAAAAATGAATTTGACAGTTAAAACCATCAGGAAGAAACAGAAGCATAAGGAACGTGGCGCCGTGCGCACAATTGTCAAACAGGTTCCTACAGATTCCTTCTTCAATTTCTTCAATCCACCAGAAGTTCCAACCGACAAGGAAGATATCGATGATGACTCTCAGCAGGTAAGTCCTTAATTTCGTATTAATTTCAATGAAGTTCTCTTAAGTACATTATTTCCTTTACATTCTTTAGATATTAGCTACCGATTTTGAAATCGGCCACTTTTTGCGGGCTCGAATTATTCCAAAAGCTGTGCTTTATTTCACCGGTGACATCGTCGATGATGAAGATGACGACGATGAAGAGGAATACGAGAACGAAGATGATGAATACGACGACGATGAACCTGAGGGTGGGCACAGCAAACCTTCTGGTGGCAGCAAAAAAACAGTCGCCAAACGACTGCCCTAATCAGTAGGGAAATATATAATATTTGATGTTTCAGAAAATTTGTATATAAATATACACACAACACACACGCATATTTAAAATATATTTTGGTGAATACAAATTTCAAAGATTGAAAATCAACTTGGACGTAAACTTATTCAAGGGAAAATAAAACTACATCTACTTCGAGATATTGTCACAATTGCCTAAGTTTATAAGTTAATCCTACATTTTTATGGAACTCGAACTTCAACAGGAATAATGAGATCAATTATGAGTCATCAGCAAACTTTTTGGCGGGCAACAACTGCTTTAGCCGGCATCAATTTTTTATAGCTGCTTCGGTCGATAAATTCGATTTGTTTTTACCAAAATGCAAATGATATTTCGATAAGCCGTAAGAATTATCGATATTTAAAATGTCCATTGCAATAGGAATACATTAACTTTGATGACTTCCTTCAAATTAAATGTATATAGATGGTTTTGTTGTAGATCTATTTAAGTATCTACTTAAATAATATGTACATGCCGGCTTTCAAAATTTAATTTATTTTCGTTATTTCTCATACTGCTTTTTGTGTCATTTGTATTGTATATTATTGCATAAAGTTTGTGTTAATATTTTCTAATTATATTAAATAGTCTATAATGATATACTCCAAACTAGGGATTTTTATTTGCAATAGTACGCTCATAACAATTTTCACACTTTCAATCCATTACGCTGATTCTAAATTGGACCAAAATCAAATATTCCTGAAACACGGAACACGATATGAATCAACTGGTATTCAAAATTTTAATCATAATATACATACATACATGTTGAAAATTAATTATTGCATTTTTTCTAAAGATATCTTGGCCAGAGCATTTAAATCAGATGTTCGCAAAACGATGACAGTGCAATTTTTCAAGTTGGTGCAAAAATTGGTAGTTGATTTAAGCTGATTGCCCTGTTTTTTATAGAAACAATACGAAGACTTTGGAAACATCCGTTGATCTGAATGAAAATATGCTGAAAACATCAGGATGTCTACCATCAGATAAGATTTCGATTGTACTACATGGCTGGATCCAAAGTTGTTCCGATGAGTGGGCGCTTTCTTTGATAGATCGTACGTTATTTTAAAATTACACAAGTCATCGGTTACAACAATAATACTTTTCCTAGGCTTAAGTTTTTATCGCAAAGGATGTGTGATATGCATTGATTACAGCACCGTTGCCAGTTCGTCCTACATGAGGTAAGCCACCTAATGAAATGCATTGCAATTAAATTTATATCAATCAAATTATTTACGGTGCAGGTTGTACTCAAATTTTGAGCACATTACTGAGGCAATTGTCGGAATTATTATAGGCCTAATACAACATGGTTTCGATCCCAATCGCGCATATTTGTTTGGCTTCAGTTTTGGTGGACAGCTGGCGTCTGCAGTTGGCAGATCCTTGCAGCCTCATTTCACGCTCCAAAATATAGACAGTAATAATGAATAATAATAATATGTAGTAATTGTAGATTCGTTTATTAGTAACTTCTGATAATTACAGCTTGTGATATGGCTGGACCAGGTTTTGATCCCATTGCTGTGGATCATTCGAAAGCTGGCAAGAATGTACAATGTTTTCACTCAAGTCGCGATAAGGGTACTTTAATACACTCTTGTCACAGAAATATTATGCTGGGCAGTTGTGGTCTCAGTCAGCCTTCTGTGGCCAGCCAATTGCATCTGGGCAGTCATGGTCTGTGCGTCGACATCTACATTAATAGCTTTGACTATCCATTCTATGCTCTAAAATCGCCGCCGCCCGAATGCATATCCTTTACAGCGGAAGCCAAAATTCCCGACGATTATACTGTTGGATACGATGAGCATTTCAACAAGTACGTATAAGCTAATGTCCACTCCTCATAAATATACATATGTATGTACATATTGACCATTTAATTCATTTTAGGCAAGTAATGGGCAAAATCTATGTACCCACGAGCTTACACTACCCCTACAATTTATCTAAAAAAGAGCTTCAATTGCTTTATATGGATTTTCAAAGAGAATAAAGAATATTAAAGTACAATTTATTTACGTATACTCTTAAAACGAATTTCCTTGAATTTATTATGTCAAAATTATGATTTTTTCTATGCGTCACATATATACATATATGTATAAACAATATAAAAATACAATATTGCATTCAAATGCTTAAAAATATGCACTGTCAACATTAATAGAATCAAATTTGTTCAATTTGAAGTCCAATAACTTTTATGTTGAGTTCTTTTCAGTATCTTCAAAATCCAATGTGTTGAGCACATTGACGTCTAGTTCTGGATCCGCATACTCAAGTATATTGAAATCCTCGCCTATTTCCGAAGTTAATGATTTCAGTAGATCATCATCGTCTCCCTCCCCAAAGCCACCCAATATATCGCCAAAGCCAACATTCTCTAGCTCAACAGTAGATGATGAAATGCCCTCTTGTGATTCAGACATCTTGATACTATCAAGTGGATTCTTGCCATCCTGTTCAAGACTTCGAATCTCTGAATGTTGGGGCTTGCCACTCATACTCAACATGGGATTGTTTTGCGTGATTGGAGCATTTTGTAAGAGTCCAAGTCGCAGCACATCACTTTGCATAAAGTATTCCGAATTGGACGTCATTAGCATGGCTTCAGAATTCGTTTTTTGTAGTAGATTCCTAAGCTTTTTATCACCAACTGGTTCTGTTCCGTAGGATGTCGGATTTAACTCCATTCGCTGTTCAACTGACGATATTTTTAGCGAAGGCGACGCAGTAGGTTGCATGGGATTCCTTTGAATTGTTGATTTTACTACCAGGTTCTCATTAAGTATTGGGGTAGTAGGATGTGAATTTGGAGGGTGTAAAGTTGATCCCATAAAGCACGGTGCGTCATACGATATGCCATCTATATAGGTGAAATATTAATAATAATAATAATATAACTAATGGTAGTAATAATTTAGCATTTACTTACTGTAATTACCAAACATATTTGTTTGTTCTTCTTTCGGTTTACAGGTTTGACTTTTCCAAGCACGATTGTCATCTGGTTTCTCAGTTTTGGCTACTGCTGGTTGACTGATTTTGCACTGTTCTCGCCGCTGACGCAACGCGGACCGATTATCCTTAGCCTTTTGCAGAAATGGCGCCTTCTTTTCATTGCACAATGAACGCCATCGCTTGAGTATCTGCTTACAGCGATCATTCCAATTTGGATACAATTCTTTAAGATTAGCATGTTCTGTGTTTGCATACAGCACTGCTGATATGGTCGCCATTAAGCCAAGATCTACATAAAAACATTCATTTAATGTTCCTTTTGCTAAATGCATTTATTTAGATATATTTACCTTCATCCTTGCGCATCTTCTCTGCTGTTTTTTGGGTACCCACATTCATGCCCTCGGTGCTCGGTTCATTGGGCTTTGGTTCCTCTACAACCCTTTTGTCATTTTGCATTGACATCTGCGTTGGCATGGTTTGGACCTTTGGCTGATAATGAAGTTGGGCAGCTTTGGCATTTACATTTGCCGGCAAGAACATCTTATTGTGAAACTTTTGATCCTGCGTCAACTGTGAAGGCACAGCATAGTTCTCCACAAAGACAGTCTGTTCGCTGTAATTATTGGAAAAAGTAATGTTCATTTTACATGTAACGGTCAATAACATTTTACGGTTACCTTATTTGGGGTTTCATGTTGTCAGTGGCTCCCATTAAATTCATATTATGATGGTTTACATCTAAGCCGGCAATTCCCTGAGCGGTCTGTAATGGAAAAATTGGATAAGTAACCAAGATTTGTAATTTTAATATGTATATGTACCAAGGGGTCCAATGTATGAATGTTATTCGTAGCTCCATTTCTCGAAATATCCGTCATAGACGTATCTAAACAAAGTATTTCATGTAAGTAGCGATACAGAATAAGTACTAATTAAAAATGGTATACCGAACAGCGCAGCCTCCGATACAAGATCATCGTTCGAATGTGTTGGCATTGCAAATTGATCACCAAAAATGTTTTTATTCTCAGGCAATGACAATAGTTTTTCTGGCTTCGGTCGCCTGAGAGATTTAACAGGACTTTTGTTTGATACATTGGTTTCTTCCTCTGATTTCTTATTGTTGACATTAGTGAAAAATATTTTCATTGTTGTATCGATTTCATCGGATGTATCTGAATCGTAGACGACAGCATCTCCCGATTCCAACAACGGTTTACCAAAAAAGGCTTCTTGCAGATAAGGCGGATATGCTTCGATTAGTTTGTTCTTTTGCTTTTTGCGAATGATTTTCTTTTTCTTGTCTGCAACTAGCATTGCATTTAATGGATCAATTGTATCCTCGTTATCTTTTTTGAACGCCCGATTTCGCACTGAAAAACCACCGATGCCTAATTTTTGCAAATTGCGTTGGCGTTTTTTGCGTAACACGTGCACGCCGTCATCATTGGTAGAGATAGAGAAGCCCTCGGGTAATGCTGACTCCGCTCTGTCCCAAATCATCCCATCCTTGTACTTATCGCTTGGCACCTCATCAGAGCCTCCAGCATCCATTTGTCCATCTTTGTGTCCAATCGGTTGTCGCATTTTTCGCTTTCGCTTAATTTCAGTCGAAAGGGATTTAATCATGTTTAAGCCATTTTCACTCAAGCAGACCCCGTCAATCCAATGAATTGCCTCTGTGCTCTCGAGCAAGTCGTTTGCCAATAATATGGTACGATCCGTTGAAATAACAGACTTGCTTTCTTGACTAACATCGGGCACAAGTTTTGATGCGTTCAACGAGTTGTCACTGGCAGCTATTGGTTGGGGCTGTGTGACGCTGGCACGGCACTTGAAGCACTTGTAAATGTTGTTCTCGTAATGCTCGATTTTGTGTTGCGTGTTAATGCTATCACAAAGGTAATGCGACCAGTGCGAGCACTGTTCACACTGAATTATCGTCTCACCGTCGACATAAGCTTTTGTGCAAACAGTGCAATTGTTTTGACTGGCACAAGGCGCACACTCAGGCGACTGCTGTTGTGCATCATTATGATCAACTTTCTCAGTTGGATTGCGTCCACACTTTTGGCAGAGCGTGCAAAACGAACACTTCCAATTGCCATGAGGCACCGCATCAAGTGGCGGATTCACGCAGTAAATGTGATAGGATATGTCGCATTCATCGCACAGCAGTAAACGCGCCTCGTCGTTCTTCTTCCCGCATCCTTCGCATACCGTACAATCCAAACAGCGCCAGCCCTTTTGAAGAATGCCTCGCGACGGTTTGACACCCGCACAATAAGGATGATAGCATTGACTGCATTGAGCACACGTTATGAGTACTGCATCAGATTCACTGCCTACTGAGCCGCACATTACGCAAATGTCCTGCGTAAGAGAATATTTATCGCGAGCCGAACAAAGCAGCATCTTCTTATCACTTGAGAAGTCCGTGTCCAAGTTGCGGCTAATATAGCGTTCACTGGAGCCGCTTTGTAGCACCAACTGCCGCCCTTTGCCGCGACTGCTGCGTTTCTTGCCCATTTGCGACATGCTACCCACGCGATGCAACACAAACTTGCCACCTTTGCCACGCATATTAGTTAAGCATACCTTCTTCTTGGTGCTAGGCAACTTGAGTGGGTCTTCATTGCTAATTTCGCCACACGGCTTGCCATCTAACGGATCTGTATCACCGTCTTTGACATTGAAATGCTCCGCTGCCTGAGCTTCGGCAATGGAACGTTCAGGCTCAGTTTTAAGCTGCGGTACGGTTGAGTTTGTCTTGCAATTGGGACACACATAGTCATAGTCGGGATTGAACTCTTTCTTTTTGTGGTAGGCCGCTAAATCAGCCTCCTCATCACATGTGCTGTGAACAAATCTACAAAGAATACGTGTAAATTAGTTATTACTTTTCCTTATGTATCATTAAATTGATAATTCTGGTTAACATTTTGTTTTAAATTAAATAACAACTACAAAGGATGCAGGCCCTAAAGTCTGAACAATGACAGCTAGCAAATGACTTACTTATGACACCAGCTGCATTTGACCATTTCTTTGTAGGCTGCAGCTCTGTAGGCTTTCTGACAGATCGGACAAGAGAATCCTTTATTTCTTTGTTGATAACAAGAGTCGCAAATTGTGTAGTGACTATGCCAGCGGGACGAGCTTCCACCACCAGGCGTCCTTGATCCACAGTCAGTGCAAACGCGACAACGCTATGCCGAGAAACGAGTATATTAAAAAGTTTATAATAGAATAAATAACTCCATTGATTCACTCACATTACATTTCCAGCCATATTTGGGAATTGATGAAATCACTGGACGTAAGCAGGAGGCGTGGTACATTTTCTGGCACTGCTCGCACTTTACATACTTTACGTCAATCGAGTCCTGTTGTCTGCAAATCTGACATTTTGTACAACGTGCACAGCTCCAGCCGGCTCGAGTATCTGTTGTAAATATACTGAATCAGAATTTATAACAATAAACCAGATATAACTAGATTATATACCAGGTAGATTGACCAGGCCAATGCAAGTGGAATGAAAGTGGTCGCCACAAGAACAGCACATGACCATTTTCGAGAGATCACCCAATGAAGAACACGTTAAACACTCGACGTTATTGTCACTACCTAGAAAAATCAGAAGCATTCGATATATACATATATTAATAAATCAGAAAATTAAATGTCTACTTACAGATCAATGGAACCTGGCTTAAATGCTCTGTGCAGAAAACAGTGAAGCTTTCCAGGATGAGCAAACAACCGGCTGCTGTGGCGCAAGGCCAATGATGGATTTGGCGGCAATTCATTTTGCATGTAATCGATGCTCCATACTGTCCACAAAAACTGCATTTCTGCTCCAAGAACTCCGACAATTGACTGAGAAACTGAAAGATTTCGGTATCCGAGACTTGCATTTTACGCATCGACCACATTATGCACATGCGATGCACGTAAACAAACTCATCGTCGAGAAATAGCGATGCATTTACAATGTCCGAGTATCCGATTTTATCCAGCTCATATTGGCTTTCGCCGTTACAGACTGTTTTCGATTTAAGCCACTTAAGTTTCCGCAACATATTCTGCTCTTTTTCAGTGTCATTAGATAGATATGGTGTATTCTTTTCTTTGAAATCCGTAGGCACTTTTAATTGAAACATGACCCCTTGGCCGAGCGCACTTCTCTCTCCCAAATTGCACAGGCAACATACTTTGCCAGGATATTTTTCGGGAAAATAGGGCAGCTCGTCTAAACTGGCCGTATTGGGTTTTTCCTCAACGTTTGTTAAGATGTGCGAGCTCATCTTATATTATTTATTTTCATACACAAAAACAACTACCTCACACACAACTTCAGTACAATACAACTGGCGTGACCGCATGTTGATTTTCAAAATATACCAACAATTTGTTTCCAATATGACAATATTTTCTGCTAAAACAAATGGTCGCACTGCGTGTTGAAGCTATATTGTAATATATCGAAATTATTGGGGGTAGAGAATTATCGATGCTTAGATTTGAATTTGTTGACATGTCGTATTATTAATTTTTAATACTTTTTACGGTACTAACTATTATAAAATATTGAACAATCTGTTTAAAATGGTGAGACTTTTTAAATTTATCAATTCTCAAGGCTTCTGAATTTTGGTATACTCAACGTATATTTATAAATTTTGTTTATGGTCACATCCCGGCAAATAAAACAGATTTAATAAAGCTTTTCTTTTAAGAAACAAACAAAAGTCGGAGTCCCTATACATTTTTTACAGTAAAATTTTCTAAATTAAATATTGTAATATTATTTGGTTGCATAAAACATTCATGTTGTCAAAAACATCTTTCTCCACACTCGTATATGTGTGTATGTGCACGTTTTGTTTACGATAACAAATTTTAGGCATTTACAGTTTTTTTTTTATTGGAGAATTGCAAATCTCGTGTAGTTTACATATATGATTGTATGCAATGCAAATGTAGTTTGACAACAGCATTTATAACTTACGATGGAAGCTTACCGACCCCGCGGCACTTTGGCACGTGTTATACACGCCAAATTCCATAATGATAATTTTCTGGAGAATATAGACACCCAACAGGTATGCATGCTAAAAATAACACACATAGATTATTGTGAATATGCTAAACTGTATTTCCTGCAGTGGTATACATTAAATGGCGACTTACCTCAAAGGTTCCAATCCAAGTTTCTGGCGCTCAACCGACCGGATCCAACCACATTAAGATGGCTGGAGCGTGCAAAAATGTTATCTTCCAACATATGGATGCATCTTTGGCACGCGTTGGCCCGATCAGTCTTGCAGTTCTTTATGACGCAAACAGATATTAATGGCCTGTTAAAAAGAGGTTCCATGTTCATATTGTCAGAGGAACAATTCTACAAGCTGCTGGAGGCTGGAGGCTTGCGCACAAGATCCTCTACAGAATCGGTAAAAAATAATAAATTATCTGCGTCATAAAAGTTATAATACCGCGTTGTGCTAATGTTTCAGATTACTTTGCTTGACATTGGCGCCGGTGATGGTGAAGTTTCCTTACGTGTCGCAAGCAGCGTTTCCGAATTAAGTGGCAACGCCGTGCTGCAAGTATTCGCAACCGAGGCGAGCTGGACAATGCGAAAACGCCTGAAGAAGCTTAATTTCAATGTAGTTGATGAGATTCGGCAACTTCGTAACCTGGAGTTAATTCTATGTCTCAATGTACTTGATCGTTGCTATGACCCATTCATGCTCCTGGAGGACATACATGCAGCTTTAGCACCCGATGGACGAGCTGTCGTTGCCTTGGTGCTGCCTTACATGCACTATGTGGAAACAAACACATCGCACTTGCCTTTGAGGCCTCTCTTAGATAATTCCCACCTGGATCATGAGCCAACCTTCGAGGAGGAAGCAACACAATTTTTGATGTTGCTGGAGAACTGTGGTTTTCGTGTCGAATCCTGGACAAAAGCACCGTATTTATGCGAAGGAGATCTACGGCAATCATTCTATTGGTTAATTGATATAATTGTCGTACTTTCAAAGAAAACAATTTAAGTTTTCTTTTTGTTTATTTATAGAATGCATATTTGTATAACTTGTAATTCCTGCAGCTAGGCTGAGCCAATATCGTATATTTGTCAGTTTTCTATATAATCTGAATGCCTGATTGAAAATCATTTAATTTGTTATCTATTATTATCGAAAATTTGATCAAAATTATAACATTGCGCTCACCTAATCTATGCTTTTTTAATAAGAGTTTAGGTATGTTTTCCGTAATTCCTTTAAAACAGAGACTGAATTTATTTGAAACTACGCACATTCCATGAAATCCATTTTGATTAGAGTAAGGCGTTAACCAAAGCCCAATCGAACGACAAAACAATGGGAGCCATTTATGTTTTAAATTGTGATACAAATAAAATCACAAGTGACAAGTAATAAAATATAATAGAAATTAAATCTTATAATTATAAATTTTTTTGGTATTTTGGTCGGGATTCCTCATTGTCAGATTGTAAATAGAAACACATATTTTGCTATTTTCGACAAAAAATAGGATTTTGTATTATTTATTGATATGTGGTATTTGAGTCAATCAAAGAATTGGAACAGCCATTAACGTAGGCATTATGCAATTTGGTGACAAACTCCTTGTCATTCTGAATAAGGTAAGTAAAGGCCTGCACGAATTGTGCACTGTTCAGCGGTTGTGAAAGTGGTGCCAGCTGCTCTGTTTCCACCACCTTCGCAGGAGGCACATCAAACATGGTTGGCGGCATCAGTGCTGGCTTAGCATCAGGCTTATCGCCAACGAGTAATCTTCGCAGACACTGCTCGGCATCGTCAGTTGCAATTAAGGCCGACGCTGGTGATTCATTCACGTTCTTCTTATAACTCATATTACTTAGCAAAGATAGCGGCTTGCCAGCTGCATTCCTCGGTATTGCTGATCCAGAAGCTGCTTTTAGAAATGGAGACAGTGGACTTTCTGCGGCACCCACAAACTCGCCGCCGTCTTGCGCGAATGATTGGCTTGGCGTCTCGACTGGCGTGACAGATCGTTGCTGTTTCTCCAACTGATCGACCGACAGAGGCTGCGGACGATTTAGCAGTGCCTCGGCTGTGGCCTGCTTGGCGGATTGAAAGAACTTCATCACGTTGCCGGATGTCATGGCCTCAGTTTGACTTATTGCTGTTCCTGATGGCTGCGGCGGCTGCAGTGGACTATTCATCTGTGCATTGTATTCTTTTTGCGCCTGACTCAGCATGTTAAATATGCTCGAGTTTTCTGGCTTGGGATAGTTTAGCATGGCCAGCGGCTGTTGTCCCCCATTCGTCTCCTTACTTAACAGCAAGCCATTCACCAAATTACTGATTCGATCGCACTCCTCACTGTTGTAAAACCAAAAGCCGCGAATACGTGAGCGCTCGTTGCGATATAATAGAAATGGCGGCTGCGACTGCAGTTCCAAGCTGCCAGTTATGGGTTCCACGAATGATGTTGTATTTAGGCGATTATTGATAAATATACTGTGAAATGGCTCGGCATTTCGGTGATAAATAAAAAACGCTCCTTCCACATCCGTTTTTTCCCATTCATTTTGATCCGAATTAAAGGTGTAAAAAGCCACATGTGACGAGGAATCGACAATTTCTTTTGCGTATGGATCTATTTTCTTTATTGCCGATAAATTCATTCGCGTTATGCTTTCGTCCGCCATCGTATTTCGTCGGTTTTTTCAAATAATTTTTGTAATTGTTCAAAGATTCAACAAGCCTCTTACAAATGTTAGAGATGCGCAATGCAGGAAATTTGTATCAAGTATTTTGAAGTAAGTACCTTTCACAAATACTGATTGATACTAGAGTGATGGATGATGTGGCGATACTTAAAATCATCATATATAAACCGCCAATAAATACAAATTTAAAATTCATACACAAATCGTTAAATAAATAATCATAAACACAAGACAACATTACAAAATTGAATTATTCAATTAAATTTATTTTCCTTTATATGCATTTATCATAACATTATTTTGCATTATAAATTTGTAATAAGGGATTTTGTCAGTAAAGATTTGATATTACGGTGACATCGATATCTAGGTTGAATTGAATATCGACATATTATGATATCGATATAACCTATTATATCGATTGTTGAGCTAAAAAAGGCGGCATTTTATCTCGCATATTTTGTGCAAAAAAATCAAGCAATGCAAAAGTCAATAACGTAAATATTATTGTAAAACTTTTATTAATTTAAGGTAATTGTTCATCTCTTTTGTGTAGGTCGTTTTTTAAACCGAAAATTGAACCACAAAGTTCAATACTACAAGATGAAACCAAGTAAGTTTACACTCACCTGAATCATTATTGAACTGCACATTTAAAGGCACAATTTAAATTTTATTTATTATTGATCATCACAAAAAAAGAAGCAACAATACTCCTGTGGAGGATAGTCCTAAAACTAAAAAAAAAGAAGAGGTAAAAGAAGAGGTAAACCCGATTAAAAATGAAATGCAAAAAGAGGAAGTGTCACCAGCTGCATCAACTGAAACAATGGATGTAGTTGAGGATGACTCTCCAACTCCTAGCAAGCCGAAGATGATGCAATTAAATGCAGAGGTGGATAAGAATGACGCTGGCGAAATGTTCGACCCATCCATGGACACCTATCATCCACTTAAGCAGGCATATTGGAAAGACCAAGGCTTGTAAGTATAGATATCCCAGTTCTGAATTCCTATTTACAATATCCTTCAAGGACACCATACTTAGCCTTAGCACGCACGTTTCAAGTAATTGAGGAGACTAAGGGTCGCTTAAAAATGATTGATATACTGAGCAATTTCTTCTGCTCGGTTATGATGGTTACGCCCAACGACTTACTGCCAAGTGTGTACCTTAGTATCAATCAACTGGCGCCTGCCTATGAGGGCCTCGAACTGGGTGTTGCCGAAACATCGCTGATGAAGGCCATTGCCAAGGCGACGGGGCGCAATTTGGCGCACATCAAATCGCAAACTCATTTGATTGGAGATCTAGGTATTGTGGCAGAGCAGTCACGAGTATCGCAACGCATGATGTTTCGTCCGAAGCCATTGAATATACGTGGAGTGTTTAGCAAGCTAAGGGAGATTGCCAAGATATCGGGACAATCGAAAATTACGCTTGTCTACGATGTGTTTGTGGCCTGTCGCTTCTCCGAGGCTCGCTTCTTTATACGCTCCTTAATTGGTAAACTGCGTATTGGCATCGCGGAGCAGAGCCTGCTCACAGCTCTGGCTGTCGCTTTGGTCAAGAAGAACCACATTAAAGACTGTAAAGTCAGTAAAGTGTCCGATGTTTACAAAGATGAAATTGCAGAGACCACGCTGATTTTGAAGACTACTTTTTGGTATGTTACATAGATAAATGCAACACTGGTTTTAAATAATTCACTCTTGCATTTCTCAGCCAATGTCCCAACTATGACATCATAATTCCGGCCCTATTAAAATATGATATTAAGGAGTTACAGACTCGTTGCCCCATGCATCCCGGCATGCCGCTAAAGCCCATGCTGGCCCAGCCAACAAAGGGTGTGCATGAAGTCCTCGAACGCTTCAGTGGCATGCACATCACTTGCGAATGGAAGTACGATGGCGAAAGAGCCCAAATACACTTAAACGATTCTGGTGAGATGAGCATTTTCTCTCGCAATTCGGAGAATAATACCGAAAAATATCCGGATCTGATTGCTCGAAGTAAGGCGATTCTGAAGACAAATGACATAAAATCATATATAATTGACAGCGAAATTGTTGCCTGGGACTTGGAGCGTGGCCAGATTTTGCCATTTCAAGTGTTGACTACTCGCAAGAGGAAAAACGTTGATATTGCCACAATTAAAGTGCAAGTTTGTGTTTACATTTTTGATCTACTTTATATAAATGGTAACTCGCTAGTTACAAAGCCACTATCGGAACGTCGCAAACTTTTGTTTGAATTTTTCCAAGAGGTCGAAGGAGAATGGAAATTTGCCAATGCACTTAACACTAATGATATGGATGAAGTGCAGCAATTCTTGGAGGAATCTATCAAGGGGAACTGTGAGGGCTTAATGGTTAAAACTCTAGATGAGGAGGCCACCTATGAAATAGCGAAAAGGTCAAGAAATTGGTTGAAATTGAAGAAGGATTATTTGTCAAACGTTGGTGATTCTCTCGACCTGGTTGTCATCGGCGGCTATAAAGGCAAGGGACGACGCACTGGCATATACGGTGGTTACTTATTGGCCTGCTACGATGCAGAGAATGAAGAATATCAAAGTATTTGTAAAATTGGCACAGGTAAGCAATTGAGTGGATAATTTGGAATTTTTTAATTAAATTCGCATTCAAGGCTTCACTGACGAGGATTTGCGTGCGCACTCGGAGTTCCTAAGCAAACATGTGCTCAGCGGGGCCAAATCATATTTCCGTTACGATGCCAGCTTGGAGCCGGATGCTTGGTTCGAACCTGTTCAAGTTTGGGAGGTCAAATGCGCTGACTTATCGCTAAGTCCCATTCATCGCGCCGCCATTGGTATTGTGGATAGTGATCGTGGCATTTCACTACGCTTTCCACGATTCATCCGCATCCGCGACGATAAGAATGCTGAGCATGCAACGGATGCCAATCAAGTAGCACATATGTATCAATCGCAGGATCAAGTCAAGAACAATCAGAAATCAGCGAATCAAATGGATATGGAGAATGATTTTTACTAATAAAGAAATACAGTATACGCGAATTTTACATATTTAATTTAAATCATTTTAATGTGGTTAAATGAGCACTTGTGCTACTTTCGGAAGACTTTGAGACTTGACTTTGAGCACGCTCATTACTTTCCTTACCATCCTGAGTCTTTTGCTTATTCCGTCGACTAAATCGTTTGTTTTTTGACTTCTCGTCCGGTATTTCAGTGCTGTCGCTAACTGTTGGAAACGCGGGCTTTTCCGTTGACAGTGCGGCATCCTTGGAGTCATTTGGAGAATTTTCTTCGGATCCGAGACGATTTCGAACTTTAGGCTGGTATATGGCAATGGATGGACGATCCTGAGAAATAGAAAAAGACTTCTAGTATAAATTTTTCTAATATTTTTTTTTGACAAATTTACCTTATTTCTTATGCGACGCTCATCGGCTGAGCGCCGATTTGCGGACTTTCGAGATTCCTGCTGATTTGGAGCTTGAGAGCTGTTCTGCGGGAATACCTCGGGCGGCTTGTACTCTTCTTTACCCTGTTGATCTGAAGCCAACCTTTCGCTGCAAGCATCTACAGATTTCTCTGTATCTGTGTTGGAGACAACAGCACTCGAATCAATAATAGTTTCCTTTTTAAGAATCACAACGTCTTTGCTCAGTTTCTGTTCTTTTGCTTGATTTGGTTTTGACGATTTTTTACTCGGATTCTCTTTTTCTGGCCTTTCAGTTCGCTCAGGTTTCTTTTTATCCCGCTGCTCACGATCTCGGGCCAACTTTCGTTGCTCATGCTCTTCACGTCGACGTTGATCGCGTTCTGTGCGACGCTTGGAACGCGAATTTTTTGCTTTATCCTGGACTTGTCCATCCTTGTTAAATTCCTTTTTTTGATTATTATTGTTATTGTTGCCTGGTTTTTTATTGTCACCAGCGACATCCTTGGATTTGTTTTCTGGCGTTTCTGCGGCACGCAGCAACTTCAATTCCTCGCGTTGCTTGCGTTTCTCTTCATTTCGTTTACGTGCTTCCTCACGCCGTTTTTCCTTTTTGTTTGCCAAATACTGAAGCAGTGGCGTTGATTTCACTTTATCATCTGATCGCTGCTCGATATTAAAATCAATCTTCAAGTCGCCTAACCGCGATGCCTCTTCACGTTCGTCCGCCAACTTTTGTAGAAAGTCCTGGTAATGAGTTTCCTTTTCAATGGTATTAACCTTGTTGTCGTGATTACGCGCCTTATTCTTCATAAAGCATTGAAATGGTGCGTACTCCACAATAGCAGCGTATTCGGCACCTTTAGAATCGACAAATACATAACCATCAAAGCGGTCGCGAAACTGCAGTACGTCCGAAATATCCTTCAGCGACATGTCAATATATGCGCGGCATGTTGCCTCTTGGCCAAGCGACCAATCTGCCGTACAAAAATAGTACGAATCGTTTTCCGGCAATGGATCGACTTGCTCCAAAAATTCTTGTTCGGTCATGGTTGGTGGTAAATGCCGCACCACAATCTGCAAATATTGGTATATTGAATTTTATGTAAATATTGGTAATTTTGTACGCATACCTTAATAGCGTGGTTGGATTTTTCTTTCTTCTCTTTACGTTTATTAACGCGTGGTTTTTCCATTTTACAACTTTTTTCTATTTTATCAACAATACGCACTTGACTTTTGGAAATGTCAAAACAATGTGACCGCAATTTGATTTTGTAATATATACCAAATATATACATACATATAATATAATATTTGAAGAAACAAATTGTTTGAATAGCGGCGATAAATGAATGAATGAAACGATACAAATTTCCATAGACTATGCGGAATTGTTAATTAATTAAAAAAAAAAAAAATTGTTTAAGTTTAAGCTTATGAAAAATCCATAAAGTACGCAAATTAAATTTTTTAAATCGGCTCTACAAAACATCAGCTTGTCGTCAAAGTGTTTCTGTACGACTTTCGCAAAGTTGAGAAGCTTCTCAGGAACGTTGGAGAATGGAACCTATCGATAGCACCAACCCGCGATGTGCTCTATATTACTGATAACATTAACAATAACAACAAGTGCAGTAAAACAAGAGCGAGCTGTACAAAAAGGTCCCAGTTTGAAACAAATTGTAATTGTACAGTTCTCAAATTATTGACTGGAGCATCTGTGAGCATGAAGCAAAATAATTATCGAGTAAAATAAACTGGCATACTCCGGTATTCACTTTTTGATTTCGTTTTGGGACCAAAGCCGAGATTTTAATTTTTAGGTGCTTCGCTTTGCACAAGTTTTTGGTCATCATTTTGCTATCGGAACGTTCCATTTTTTACTGCTGAAACAGCTGACTTATGTTTTGGTCAGAAGTAAACAACGCGAAAAATACCTTTCGTTTGTTCAATTTCCTGCGTGGAAATTATCACATAAGGATAATTTTATCCTGCATAGCATTTAAATAAACCAACTACTCAACTATTTTTTCCCTTTGGAAAATATGATCTGATTAAATGTATAAAAAGGCATTTACATTTCATTTCGGCAAGGCAAACCAAAACAAATTTCTCTTTGCAATTTGAAAGAATCTTGTGAAAGTGAAAATAGGAGCACCAATTTTTTCGTTTTCAAAATGAAAACGAAAAGTGAATACCGCAGCATGGCAATACAACAATACAAATTTCTAGCTTGTGCGGGAAAAGTTAGTCTTAATGCCTTAGAGCCATAAGTTTATAAAGCCTATGCGTGCCAATAAAGAATTGCATGACAGAAAAATGTATAGTTATTATTATAAAAAAAAAATGTCAATTGCAACACAGTGCAAATATATACTTAACGCAAATTCAGATCCAGAAAGGAGATGACTGATCGATAAGATTGTCTTAATCTTAATAGCAGTACATATGTATATCTAAATTCAAAACTTTATATACACATGTATTAAGAAATCCTAGCTTTCAGTCAAATAAAGAGCTGAGCTTTTAAAATAATTTTTTTTTGAATCGCCAAACATGAATACATTTAATGGAAGAATGTAGGAACTCATTGAAAATTCTAAAATGACATAGAAAGCGGAAAATTGGGTTCCCATCAGGGCCATTATATTATTGTTAGCAGTGAGAACTATATTGGAGACTTAACCACTAACTAGCTAACTACGAGCACGAGCGTATTTCGTTGCGCTGTGCTTTTGTTTGTATGGATGCGTCCATGTATCTACACTACTACTTGCCTATATTGGTATGTGTATGAAAGTGAAGTTTCGCAACGTGCGGTTGCCTCGCAGCAAGCAGATAGCGCACGTCAATTTTGTTTTGCTGCGGCGAAAGTGTCAAAGAAGATGACAACAACAATTGTTTGTGTCTTAGATGTTTTCTGTTAAATGGCGTCTGCACAAGGACTGCGTTGGCTCTGCTGATAGGTTGCAAGCCCAACATATTGTGATGCGCGAGTTAAAATCCCGATCGAGAATACATGCATACTTTTTTTTTTTGTAATGCGATTTATATTTTTTCATTCCCTTTCAAGCTCACTGACAGAAATAAAAGTAATTGCGCATTGTTTTTTTTTGATGATTTTCTTTATCTCATATACTATAAGACAGAGCTATAAGTTTTTTTTCGACAGCATTTGTAATGTTTGCACGCAGATCAAGTTTACTATGTATAGGAATTGTAATTCCTTATTTGGTTGCGATCAGATAAACATTGTCGAAGTTATTTAAGAATTTTGAGAGTATTACCACAATATTTTGGTTTTATTCAAAATAGGTAGCAGGTATCTCATAGTCGAGCACACTCTAGCTTTAAAATTACGCTTGTTATTCGATTTGTTTGACTTGCGGGGGCGGAAGTGGGTGTGTCAAAAATTTGAAACAAACTTAATCTGCGTGCAAACATAACAAATGCTGTCGAAAAAATTATAGGTCTATCTCTTATAGTCTTTGAGATCCAGTCTTTCATACGGACAGACAGGCAGACGGACATGGCTAGATCGACTCGGCTATTGAGGCTGATAAGAATATACATATATATATTTATAGGGTCGGAAATGCCTCCTTTTACCTGTTACATACATTTCATGCCGACACAAAAAGTGTTGCAAAGTGTTCACAAGAAAATGACACAGACGCTTTTTTTATTTTTTTTTTATATATTATCTATATTGATGCATCTCCTCACTTTGCGAATTATAACTGATTTGATATTCACATATATCCACATATTATCGGAGTATCAATACGCTTAAAAATTGTTTTGTGCTGGGAACTGCGGAACGAAAAGTGGTCTCAACAATTTTGTAAGGCCGTTATTTTTATATGAAGTTGCGCGGAATAAACACGATTTCGCGTATCTCAGCGGCTAATTAATAAAAAAAATTAATTAATTTAAAATAATCACAAAATGCAAAGCGAGCAAAACTGGTCAGATTTCTGTATAAATTATGGTGGTTTGTCCTTATTGACTGTATCAATGACTCAACGATCAGTGCACACCCCAAACACTGAAATTGTCAACAACAGACAGTTTCAGGCACCGATTACAATTTGTTGTTTAAAAATAATATAATATAATAATTTTTATATTTATTTTGAGAAAATTAATATTAATTATTTAATTTAAATAATAACAAGTAAGAAAGCTACAGTCGAGTGTACTCGACTGTGATATACCCGCTACCCATTTTGAATAAAAGAAATGTATTTTTCGGTATTATTCTCAAAATATACCAAATATACTGCAAAAATACTAAAAAATACCAAATGGTATATGTGGTATATCGATATAGTACCGCATTTAAAATATACCATAGACAGCTCAATATACCAGATTGTCAGCCAAAGCAACTAAGACCCCTAGTAAGTAGGCGTTTTGCCCATATAAAAGTATTTCTTTAATAACTTCGACAATTTTTATCTGATCGCAACCAAATTTTCAGGAATCATAACTACTATAGTAATTATAGTATATACCAAAATTCTCTACTCTAGCTTTAAATTTACGCTTGTTATTCGATTTTTTTGATTTGCGGGGGCGGAAGTGGGCGTGGCAAAAATTTGAAACAAACTTGATCTGCGTGCAAACATAACAAATGCTGTCGAAAAAAAATTATAGTTCTATCTCTTATAGTCTCTGAGATCTAGGTGTTCATACGGACAGACGGACGGACACACAGACGGACAGACGGACAGACACACAGACGGACAGACGGACATGGCTAGATCGTCTCGGCTGTTGACGCTGATCAAGAATATATATACTTTATAGGGTCGGAGATGCCTCCTTCTACCTGTTACATACATTTCCTCTCGGCACAAAGTTATAATACCCTTCTACCCTATGGGTAGCGGGTATAAAAAAAATTATGAGTCCCGACCGGGACTCGAACCGGCGCACCACCAAATGTTGGGCTTGTACACTACCAGCACCAATATAGTCGAGCATGTAGATATATAAACGCATACATACATACAAACGAAAGCATAGCAGGCGTTTTTGCCCATACAAAAGTATTTCTTTAAAAATAAAAAAAAAAGTTTGTACCCTGAGCGGGTTCGAGTTCGAACCGAGAACCTAACATGCCCGGCTTGCACTCTACCACCTGAGCTATCGCATTGCTTGTAAATCCTCTATGCATACCGACATTAATATAGGCAAGCATGTATATACGTATACGCATACATAGAATACATACATAGCAGGCGTTTTTGCCCATACAAAAATATTTCTTTATAATTATTGTTTATAATTATTTATTTATAATTATTATTTATAATTATTTATTTATAATTATTATTTATAATTATTATATATAATTGTTGAAAATACGATAAAAAAAAAAGTTTGTACTCCGAGCGGGCTCGAACCCGAGTTCCCCGAGTACCTCGAGTACCACATCACATTGGGCTTGCACTCTACCAACAGAGCTATCGCATTGCCCTATGCATACAGATACAAATATAGAGGCGAACATGTATATACGTATACGCATACATACAACACACACATAGAAGGCGTTTTTGCCCATATAAAACTATTTCTTTAATAACTTAAACAATTTTTATCTGATCGCAACGAATTTCTCAGGAATTATAACTACTGTTGTAATTATTGTATATACCAAAATTCGCAACTCTAGCTTTAAAATTACGCTTGTTATTCGATTTTTTTGATTTGCGGGGGCGGAAGTGGGCGTGGCAAAAATTTGAAACAAACTTGATCTGCGTGCAAACATAACACATGGTGTCGAAAAAAAATTATTGCTCTATCTCTTATAGTCTCTGAGATCTAGGTGTTCATACGGACAGACAGACGGACACACAGACGGACAGACGGACAGACACACAGACGGACAGACGGACATGGCTAGATCGTCTCGGCTGTTGACGCTGATCAAGAATATATATACTTTATAGGGTCGGAGATGCCTCCTTCTACCTGTTACATACATTTCCTGCCGGCACAAAGTTATAATACCCTTCTACCCTATGGGTAGCGGGTATAAAAATGAAACTTGAGTTTTAATAAATAATTGTATATAAATTATATATACACATGCTACCCATTTTTTATAAAACCAAAACAGTGCGGTATTATTCTTACCAAATGAATATTCCAAAAATAGAACAAATATACCGAGTGCTTTTTCTGGTATACACGTAACGTATGGGTAATTCCCATATATACTACAAAGTACAAAATATACCAGATTGTTAAACAAAACAAGTAAAGCCCGTAGCAAGCATCTATAATTATTAAACAAGTAAGAAAGTTACAGTCGAGTGTGCTCGACTGTGAGATACCCGCTACCCATTTTTAATAGGGGCAAAATATTGCGGTATTATTTCAAAATATACCGAAAATACTAAAAAATACTAAAAATATACCAAATGGTATGTTTGGTATATCGATACAGCACACCATTCAAAATATACCATAGACGGCGCAATGTACCAGATTGTCGGCCAAAGCAACTCAGACCCCTAGTAAGTAGGCGTTTTTGCCCATACAAAAGTATTTCTTTAACAACTTCCACAATTTTTATCTGATCGCAACCAAATTTTCAGGAATGATAACTACTATAGCAATTATAGTATATTCCAAAACTCTAGCAACTCTAGCTTTAAATTTACGCTTGTTATTTGATTTTTTTGATTTCCGGGGGCGGATGTGGGCGTGGCAAAAATTTGAAACAAACTTGATCTGCGTGCAAACATAACAAATGCTGTCGAAAAAAATTATAGCTCTATCTCTTATAGTCTCTGAGATCTAGGTGTTCATACGGACAGACGGACAGACACACAGACACACAGACGGACAGACGGACATGGCTATATCGTCTCGGCTGTTGACGCTGATCAAGAGTATATATACTTTATAGGGTCGGAGATGCCTCCTTCTACCTGTTACATACATTTCCTGCCGGCACAAAGTTATAATACCCTTCTACCCTATGGGTAGCGGGTATAAAAATAATTTTTGCTTGCAATAATAATTTTTCAAAAGCAATATTTGTATTGCTTAAAGATTGAATTTTACTATGCTAAAGACATGGTTAATCAGAATATTTAAAAACCTTTTGTAATTGGGCGAATGAATTTAATCAATTATATTGCGTAAAAGTTGCAGCTTCTGAACAATTGTTTTACATGGCCTGACCGTAATAAAGTTATATTTCCAGGTTTTTTATGCCTTTGTGCCTCCAGGAAATATAATATATAGGCAGAAGTATGCCTATAGTATAGTATATATATTCTTGATCAGCGTCAACAGCCGAGACGATATGAACACATAGATCTCAGAGACTATGCGGGTTGGATATATAGTTTTCGACAGCACTCGTTATGTTTGCACGCAGATCAAGTTATTTTTAAATTTTTGCCAGGCCCACTTCCTGCCCTGCAAATCGACAAAAGTCGAAAAACAAACGTAATTTTGAAGCCAAAGTCAAGAATTTTGTTGAAATCTATAATAACTATAGTCTTTATGATTGTTTAAAATCAGATACAAATTGTAGACGTTGTTCAAGAAATACTTTTGTATAGAAAAATTTGCGTACTTACTGCTGATCTTAGATACGTTGGTTGACAATCTGGTTTATTTTGCAATAAATATAGCATTCGGTACATTTTTAGTATTTTTTTCGATATTTTACGAATATTTTGCGTTTATTACTGTGATCTGTTGCTTGTTCAAATGATCTGATAGCGGATTAGTATTAAGATCAGTTCCATCAATCTTATCCCATCTTGTTCGTCTGACAGCCCCCGAACCTGCACCATGTCTGCGAGTTATGTCCTATTCTTCGCATTAGACTTTAGTCTTTAAACTGATAAACGCCAAGCATCCCTGTGTAACAGTGTATTCATATATAATTCATATATAATTTCTTTCCTTTTCACATTATATTTTGAAAGAATACGTCATTTAACCTAAAGTTGCTGCAACTAATTAAATTCATATAGTTTTATTTTTATACAATTTTCGACTTTTCTTCAATTAAATTTTAATTATATTTGCAGGTACTAGACCAACAAAAGTTTGTTCGACACTATTCATTTCATATTACGATATACTAATAAGCAAGCAAATGCCCGATATATAAGATGGTATAAAATAAAACAAATTTTATTGATGACATTCTACTTCCTGTTCATTTTACAAGCATGAAATGAAGTGCTAGTACTTGTATACCCTTGAATTGTTAGCTCTGAATCAGTCCAGCACTTGATTATTCATGTCAGAATACACTAAAAAAAAGTATTAGTATTAAAATTAATTCAATTACTCTGAATATTTTTTATCGATTTTTAGATTTTTTGATCATGTCTTAATTAGAAACTAATGATTTTTTTTTTTAATTGTAAAATTTAAAAGTATTTACAATTTTTATGACATTTAATTAACTTAAAACTTATTGTAACCTGGACATCAAAAACATTAGATAAATTTGTGTTAGTGTACGCAAAACTTTGAAATATTTCCACCCTTAAAACAATCTGTGGAAATTGGCGCCGCCCCCAAAAGCGGAGCTCGGTATTTTTTCTCTCTTTCATTTTATGGAAGTGAAGCATCCTTTTTTAGCCAAAGGTTGATGCTGTGGCAAACGCTACTGAAACTTATTTATTTAAGCCCAGTTAACAAATTGTATTTTCTCTGTGGCTCCACAAATATTATATTTTATTGCGATGTGATTTCTTAGCGATAAATAAACTGATAATTAGTGTCTCGAGCCTCATTTCTCAATGCAATGGAATTTTCATTTTTAAACAAAACGAGTTATGATAAAGATTGTCTATACAACTCCAACTCGCAACATCATAATACAAATGCCAACTCGGGATTTTCGGTGGCCAACCACATGAGCCATTATAATCTAATAATCGATTCCAGCTATAAGCTACGGGCCAATGATACAGTTATCAGAAACTCTTTTAGCCAAGAGTCGAATATATTGTTCTCTAAAATCACAAATGTCGCCGACTTTTATCCCGGGACTCACAATATAACCCCCTACAATACTGGTAAGTGATGATTTAAAAATACATCTAGTGCTCAATTCATATTATATTTACTAAATATGTTATTAAATAACTATATTGAAAACTGATTTCTTAAATTAGCTTATCACAATAATTTCAAGAAGTTTTAATCCACTCAAAAAAATGAGTTTTTTACAAACTTTGAAACCGTAGTGGACATGTTAATATTCTTCTCTTACAATAATACAAATTGTAGATAATTTTCTTGAATATCTCAAAACTTGTTGATAGCCGGTTGCACTTATGTTTCTCAAGAAATCGTTAAATGACAAGGGAAAAATTACAGACAGCCGTGATCAACTTTGATATAAAGTGATCATACAAGCATACAAAAAGTCACATGACTGTTTTTTTAATACAGATCGTTTGTTTTACAGGGTGGATTCCTCCCAGGACATATTAAGAGAATATTATATAGTTTATAGGTAGAATATTAACAACTTGAATTAAAAAAATTAGCTTAATCAGGATTTTCGTAAAGTTTTGGTGAAAGCGAATCCATAGTTTAAACAAGTAAGAAAGCTCCTGTGAGATACACGCTACCCACTTTGAATAAGAGAAAAATTAATATACAGCGAAAATTCTTCAATATACTGAAGGCTATATATGGATTATTTATATATAGTACTACAATCAAAATATACCATAAAGTTATATAGCAGATTGTCAGCCAAAGCAGCTAAGACATTTTTCGCCATACAAAAGTATTAATAACTTCTACAATTTTTAACTGATCCTATCGAGAATTTCAGGAATCAAAAATAGTATAACATAGTTAGTATTGTACGTAAGCGTGTCAAAATATGGAAAGAAACTTGATCTGCGTATATCGTCTCGGGTGTTGACGCTGATCAAGAATATATATACTTTATGGGGTCGGAGATAACTTCTGCCTATAGGATACATTTCTTGCAGTTATAATACCCTTGTACTCTAGCGTAACGGTTATAAAAACTAGAGCAGGAACCTCTAAAAGTCTCTGGGACCCACAAAATTGCATAGCTATTTTATCTATAACATTCTTTTTATGGTCGAAAACGTTTTATTTGCCGATTATAGTACATGTATCACAAGTTTTCTTCCTTCTTTGAAATTTTGATTTAGTTTGAAATTACAAAATTTGATCACTCACCACTTGAAAAAATCCTTAATGCTTAAAATTCAGTATTTTCAACTTATGAAAAAAATTATTTGGAAGGATTTATTAATTGGATTTGTCATGTAGTTATTGTTTGTAGATTATATTTAAATAAAATAAATATTAATAAAAATAATTATTTTCATTAAATATTCGAGAACCTTAAGGAAAGTTTTAATTAAAGGAAATATATTTCACAAAATGTATTCGGATGATTCTAAATTAATAATCAGAACTCCATAAATAAATTAATTTCTTCAATGCAGATTTCCAATTAAAATCATATTCGGAAGAGACTTCGAGCT
The DNA here is from genome assembly GCF_023558435.1 of Drosophila sulfurigaster albostrigata. Lineage (NCBI taxonomy): Eukaryota > Metazoa > Arthropoda > Insecta > Diptera > Drosophilidae > Drosophila > Drosophila sulfurigaster. Next base: position 452,225 of record NC_084883.1, read on the forward strand.
TGAGTGACAAATCGAAGCAAAGGAGAATAAGAACAACGTTCACATCAAATCAATTGAACGAGTTGGAGAAAATATTTTTGGAAACTCATTATCCAGATATTTACACTAGAGAAGAAATTGCATCCAAATTACATTTAACAGAGGCACGAGTTCAGGTCATTTCCACTTTTTATTAAAAAATAATTAAAAATGTATATATTAAAATCTGTACATTGAAAATACATTATATCCTATATCTTTTTAGGTTTGGTTCCAGAACAGAAGAGCTAAATTTCGAAAGCAAGAAAGACATGCCATTTATATAATGAAAGACAAATGTGCCAAAATGGAGAATAGGCAGAATACTGTATCTGGCAGTCAATGTTACGATGTATCACTCAACGCATCACAAAGTTCTTGCCAAATAAAATGTTTTTATGATAAAATATAAGAACCCAAAAAATTTGTGTGTATTTTGAAATTCATATGCATGTATGTATATAGTAAATATTGGATATACAATGAGCTTTTAAAATAATGTAAAAGAAAAATTACAATGAGTACCATTCTTGCGTTTTAATATGCTTTTACTTTTTTCAAGGTAATCGATAAGTTAAAGTTAGAGATCATGAAACCCAATGTGGTGCTATTATATTAATATGTAATTTAGTTCGCAAAGTTGTGTTTATTAGGTTTGAACTGAACATTCAAAATACATATAGCACAGAGGGCAAAATATACCAAATTCTGAGCCAAAGTAACTAAGAGCGAAAGTGGGCGTGTCAAAAGTTTGAAACAAACTTGATCTGCGTGCAAACATAAATGCTGTCGAAAAAAATGATATCTCTATCTCCTAGTCTCTGAGATCCTGTGTTCCATACGGACAGACTGGCAGACAGACAGACGGAAAACGGCTAGATCGTCTCGGCTGTTGACGCTAATCAAGTATAATAAAGTTATTATATAACACCCTTCTACCCTATGGGTAGCCGATTGAACTAAAATGCGATCGAGAAAATAAAGTATTAGGTGAACTGGTTCGCTCATATATTAAGCGAACTACCCTTTGAATTGATTGTTGTCAAACAGTAAGACGAATGCTAATGGATCTATTGTCTTGAATGAATAACAGAGCTACATCTTTTGCAGTCATTTTCAGATTGTCAGAAAAAATTAAGTATTATCGCAAGAAATGGCAAAAATGCGATGAAGGATTAGGCAACTGTTTGCAACAATAAAAATCAACAATATTTATTTAATTAAAAATATTCAGATTTGCAAGCAAACTTAACACAAATATATTTAGAAGTACTATTCGATAATCAACGTATCTAGGTCCAGATCCCGACGTGATAACCGTAGTGAAATTCTGTGAGTAGCCTTCAAAATTTACCACGCATTTGTAGGCATCAGCATCGTCATCGTTGTCCTGAACTACCGCCAGTGTGGTTGCATTGTAATATCCATCGCCTTGTTCATAGGGACCATGGTTCACAACCTTGATAATATCGTCATCGTCAGATCTAAAAATAAATAAAAATAACAAAAACGAATAATTGTTCAATATTGTCATTTGTTGTGAGAATATTAGTTAACTTGCATTATAGTTAAAGTTGGTTTGGGGAATACATTCAACACGGTACATTCCAATTGGGTCTCGTTATGAATTTTATAACGGGACAGGTTCAATGTCCGATTTCTCACATCAATCACTTGCAAACTCTTGTGAATTGTAATTGTTTCCGATCTAGTTTGCACAACACACTTGTAATCTCCCGTTGAGCTTATAGTAGGATTGATAAGGGCCAGTGAACTATACTGTTTGTTTGGATCCTTTGAGCTTTCATAAGTGCTATCCACGTCATTTTTAAAATCAGGCTAAAGAAGAAGAGTTTATTAGTAATCATAAAATGATTATATTCGAATTATATAGTACGTACAATCGGAGCAGGTTGCGATCCACGAATCCACTGATAAATTGTACGATCATTTCGAAACCATTTCACAGTGAGGAATACATCCGTATCATTTAAATCATAGTTACAATCCAGAACTGTGCGGTCCATATTGTCATCTTCGAGTACTAGAAACTTAGTTTCTTCATCGACTCTCAGTGCCCTACATCCAACACCTTTAAAATAAAAAAGGGGAAAAAAAAGAAATATTATTTTTGGTTGTGTTGATAAAGAGCGGAATATGAACCATTTTGGAAAAACAAAAAAATCGGATGAACCAATGCTCCTAATCGCAGAGGTTCCCTAAATTTTAAATAGTTGAAATACATGAACATGTATGTATATATAAATATGTGCTATTTATCAACACAACAATATGTTGAGCATATATATAGATCGGTTGCTTTATTATTTATTTCATTTTAAAACATATTTCATTTTGAGAATTAACTTCTGCTATTAGTTCATCCGATTTTTTTTTCAAAATAGTACATATTTCTGTCTGGAGAATTGAATTCTTACGTCTCTATCTGCACCACATAACATAGTTACTATCGAAAAGTCTTAGTTTTCAATATTTATGTATAGAATATCAAAATTTTTCAAATTTAAACAACGTATTTTTTTAATTTATAAAATATTAGTATCCTTCCCTATGTCCCGAATAGATTGAACAAGTTTGTTATATATAATTGAAGAGCTCATTGGTAAACGGCTATTTCTGTTAATTTAATATTAATTATACAATTTACTCATTGTGTACACAGACAGATTGTAAATAAAAGAGATGGAGAAAAAAAGTTTGTTATTATTTATTTAATCAGACTATTATTCAAACTATAATTTAATCGATTTACAAAAAAAATGTTTAGCAAGTGTTTTTTCGGAATGTTTTGTATATCGCCGATTTTGCAATAAATATTAAATACACCCACGAAAACACATAAAATGCAGGTTAAGGCCAAAGCTTGATGTTTGATCTTTTAGCTATTATTTATAGCCAATGTTTCAAGTAATAACTGCACCGAGATATAACACACATGACATCATTATATTCGCAATGAAATCTAAGAAGTTTTCCAAATGTTTTTCCAAACTGTTTGGGCCATCTTATGAGATATTGCTGTTTAACATTTTCACTGTTTCCACAGATTTCCATTCAAGCAAATATGCATGTACGTATGTATGTACATATATATATATACTCATCCATATACTATATGTATACACATATGTGAGTAGCTGTACGTATAATTCACAGTCTAAAATGATTTCATCTCTCAATTTATAAATAGTTTGCGAATGTTCAATATGATTACGCGTTTAGATCGAGCATTTTCAAGCATTACCGTTATAAAGTACTGATGCGACTACGACGAAAACTAGTAGAAATTTCATTTCGACAGTTAATTTTTTGTTGTTTGACTATTTTAGGGAATAACACAGAATGTACAGAGAATTTAACTAATTTAAAAACAACTTCAACCGAACCGTACGCTAGGCATGGTCAAGCACAAATGTCTGATATATCACAACTGAACGTTGTAGACCGTGCTATATGTGTACGCATACAACAGCACATACCTATACACATACATACATATGTGTGCACTAGGTGGTTGTATGTGCGAAACCATCAACAGAGAGAGAAAAAGAGGGAGCGCGAGAGAGCCTGCCAGCCAAAAAGACAACAAGCCACCCAAAGTGCGATAGACCCGACGACTCCTTTATTCTCTCTTTTGATCGTAGACACATATGGAAACAACTATATATTCGAGAGCGCATGTTGATTATAACATGTGTGTCTAAACGTTCAGCTCGTGCCACTTGCTTGCACACGTGTGTGTGCGTACATATGTAAGTGTTGCAGCTGCCGCATGAGTGAGGGGTGGAAAGCCTTTCTGCTTCGCTGATTTCGGTTGTCTACTTTAGATAGTCTTTTAACAGTCGCTTGCTACTGTCCCCCATATTATCTTGCACCCAGAACTACTGCTATATTTTACACCCATACACATGCATTCGAAATAAAAGAAATGAAAGTAATACAATTCACTGTTGTATTTGTGTTTTTGTTTAACTTATACTGATCCACGCTACGCTTGTTGCACCCGCGAGCGAAACACACTCCCGAATCCTAAGTATTCGCTTGCGTTTTGCGTGCACAGTGAGTGGTAGGTGCTTTGGAGTAAACAGGTACACAACATATGTACATATGTATGTACATGTTTAACCCGTACACTGAAGTTCTACAACTTTGCAATGGATAGATTTTAGATTGCTTGTTTGTCCAAATTTGGATACAGTCTACTCCCTCACTTAATTTAATATAGTTTACACATTATAACTAGGATATTTTTTATATAATCCGAAAATTTGAAACATCTCTTTTCTCATAAATGTGTAAACTCAAATTGAATATCCCGCTAAAGCAGAGTATCTTCGATACATTAAAATCGATATATATGATGTATCGTCTTGTCTTATCGGGTGTTTATTAAAATCCGCTGAAACCAGATTTAGTAGATGGTAGAAAACGGTATATTTTTCCATTCAGCCTGCGGTCACACAGTGGTTACATATGTTGGAGCAACCGGAGGATATTGCTGGAGGTATATTAGTTGATTACTTATTTAATTATTAAATTAAAATATCCATTCTTTCCACAAACTCCCTACTGCCTTTAAAATTTGGTTAATCTAATGCCGTTATTCTGAACGCAGTTATTCGAACGTGATATTGCTCGCCCAATTTGTTTATTTTAAACCAAGCATGCTTCAGTTGAGAGTTATTTGCCAACAGCGAAACAGAAGATGTCTATCTTACTTCTCAAGTGCCTTCAACAATTTGGCAAATCAAGGCTTGCCAAATGTGCCGGCCACAAGCATTCAAAACACTGCTGAGTCGAAACTTTTGGATCTGGATGTTTTTGTTAACCAGGATCACAGACAAATGGATTTCGTTGACAAACTGGTCAAGCTAAGGTAAAGCTTTGTCGAAGATTGTTTATTTATTGAATGCGTGCTTTATTGTACTATCCGCAGAAAACAAAAGGATTGCACAGCTGTGCCGCTGCTGCCAAATCTTGTAGTCAAACAGCTTCTGGACTACACTGGACCGCAGGAAGCGATTCTGGCGCTGCAGAATCCACTGCAATATGGCATATTCATTGATCAGTTTGCCGGCTGCCATTTAATTGACTTGCTAATGCACAATGGCAGCCATCGGGAGGCAGCACAAGTTGCCGCTATGCTCATCGAACGCAACTTATGTAATAACGAGCTGATCGCTTCCCTTGCCATTCAATCTTTTCACGCTTACCTCCAGAAGTTTGAGCCAAAAGTCGCCGAAAAAGATGAGCAGTCAACTGAAGTGGTAAGTCAATTAAATTTCCACAAATTACTATTAAATCTATTGTGTTATCTTCTTTCAGGAGAAAGTTCGCGTAAAATTTGTGCGCAATCGCAACGAGGCAGAAAGTATCAAAACTGAAGAACAAGTAATGGGGGAAGCTTTGCTAAAGTTAGCTGATAATGCTGCTCTCAAGGATTTTTCTGAGAACGTCTCATTGCTGGGTTATGCACTCACCGGTAACCTTGTTGAAGCAGAAAAAGTGCTTTCAACCAGCAAGGACAACTTGTACAAAGGCATTTTAGAAGTCGCTCGAAAGGTGATTGATGCTTTAAGTACCGAGAAACCTGCCGAGTTGCTTAATCAGCTGGATCATGCCATAACCGATAGTAAACGTAGCGAGTCCTTGGATGATCTACTTATTCATCGCGTGAAGCGTAGTGCCGCAAGTCTGGAGCCACAACTGATGTCGGACTACACAAAGAGCTATAAGGATTGGGAAGCCAACTTCCAGAAAGCTGTACAAGCCAAACTAAAAGTCCAAGACATAGACAAACGTGTCGAGGAGATTGAGACGACTTTGAGCGAACTGGAGACGAGACGTCAAAGTCTTTGGTACTTTGAGAACAAAGAGGACATCGACATGCAAATCTTCAAAAAGCAAAAGCATTATCCAAAGCGATGGTTCGGCAAGAAGAAAAAACCTAAGGCAGTAGACGCCTTCTATGTGCCCCCTGAAATATCTCGAGGCAATTGAATGATGATTGATCTTAAAATAAGAGAAATGTCATAGTGTCCTGTCCAGTTTTTATGATTTAATTAAACTACTGGAAAGTTAATCAAAATTTGAAGGTTGTTCATATTTTGTTTTTTTTTTGCATTTTTGCTTGTTTTGCGAACGGTAAATTTTTGGAAAATTACCATAACGTAACATTGAGGGTCACAGTTATATTCATTCCATCTCAGGTTACAACATTTTTATAACTTTTGGAGTTTCTCATAAATTTTTGTTTTAAATATTAAAAGCTAATCGTCTGTCATTTGTGCATTGCCGGAGGCAGAGCAGTTTTTTAAAACACGCTGACCGGGTGCCGAGGGCGACAGATTAATGGGTGATGGTAGATCGTGCCTCTTGTCCTGAATGGTCAGTGGCAAAAATTGCTGTTGCTTCTTTTTTCCGGTTCATGTTGTTCATGGGATGGGTGTTGTCGTTCTTGCCAAACAAAATGGTCAAATGCACTGCGCAGAAGATGCCCAAGCTCTGGAAGAATATATTTATTTTGTTAAATTTATAGCTTTTCAAATGTATATATTTTCTTTTCAGTTTAGTGTCGCACCTGCAGAATGGCAATAATGGCAGCGCCAAATGCGGTGATCAGCAGTCGACTCTTGATTTGCTCCGATACAACAGCCAAGCAGCCACGCTTGTAGTGAGTGTCACAGGCCGATTCGTATGCGTGCTCGGGGCGGGAGCAGCAGGACCAGGGCAGCGAAAGGCGTCGATAGTCAAGTGGACCATCCACACCACAGCATTGTAGCTATAAATATATGTTTAATTAGGAAACGATTACGAATATTGATTTTCAGTGAATTCAATACTTGATACAAATAGTATCGCTTTGGAATTTTTCGCTGCACAATTAGAGTCAACAACGCGATATACTAAACAGTTGTAACAGTTACATAGATAAAAGTGCGAGTATAAAGTTCTAAAAGGTCTTGCGAATTTGTGTGTATTCAAATTTGAAATTGCAATTAAACCAGTTCTTATCAATGCCTTTTGGTCACTTGATGATCACATTAATATATTTAGGCTAGAGTTTTTAACGACAAGCAGTGCACGGGCTGCAACCGGTATCAAGCAGTGCAACACACCGCTTGCAACTGCTGCCAGTGGTAATATTGATGTTATTCTTATCAAAAGACCTACCGACTATACTTGAATATTTTATATTGATGCTCTAAGCTTAGCTTACCTGCGATTGCATGCGATTCCACAAATGCAAGTTGTCAACTTTGGTGCGCGAAAACTTATCTAAGAACTCTACAAACGAATCATCAATGAAAATCTCGACGGATGTAGGAAGATTCTCTCGCATCGCCAAGGACCAACCACAGATAATGAATTGAACACATATACAAGCCACTAAAAGAGCTGCAAACTACAAAAAAAAACGCAAATACATTTATATACAATTATGTACATTCATTATGCACAATATAATTTATAATGTATGTATGTATATAGTAAGTAAGTTACCATGCCGAGAAGGCAGCGCTTCCTCTGATTGGTTGCCTGACAGCCCATCCAGCAGAGTATGAAAGTAACAGGTCCTAGACAGAGGAGAATGGCGGCTGGTGCCCACAACTTGTTCTGTACGATGCCATAATAAACCGAATGTCCCCACAACAGGGATGTGCCCAAAAATATTTGAGCTGCTCCCGTTAGCTGCAGTCATCAAAAAGGGAAAATCATGCCAAGAATTAATGTGTCACATAAATATTTACATAATTGAAACATAAACGGGGGCACTTCTGCTTTATGTGCTGCGACACTCCTTTATTAATCAAGGTTATGCGCACACTTGCGTAAACACACACACACAAACACTCGTACATATGTATGTATGTATGTGTGATGGGGTCAGCTGTGAGGATGAGTACATTCAATTGTCTTTTCAAGGATATCTCACAACTTAATCGCGAATTTACATTGTACATCAACTTACATTGCACCACACCTACATTTCTGCACATGTACATTCGCAGAGATGTACATCAAATATGCACATGTCGAAATCATTTTCGAGACACTGTCACATAGTATATCTATGCTACCTTTTGACGTCATGATAATGCTAATATGCATCCAACTTGTTCATCTTCGTGTATACATACGTGCAGATGTTCACAAGTGCATATGTATGTGTATATGAACGTTTGTAGTACGCACTGCTAGTAAATAGCTCAAGGTCATCGCCAAATCTGCATACACTTATACATACAAATGTTGCATTTGCAAATATACATACATATGTGTGTATGTAGATGTGTGTTCGCAATTCTTGTGACGTCAAAAGTGTTCAACCATAGCGAGTACTTCAAAATGCAGCTGCCATCATTTCAATGGTCAACTTTAAAACATAATAAAGCACTTAAATATATATTATTTGTGACCATATTAGAGGTGCATTAAGCGAATTTTTCGGCGTAATGGATAATACAATCCAAAAGATGTTGCCATAAATACAGAAGTAATGATTGCAAATCTTTGAATTCAATATACTAACAAGCACATACATACATAAAGAATGTAACTGCGTATACATACATATGTATGTATGAGTGTTTATTTGCACACTTACATAAGCTAGATACAGTGACTTCGTTGTGTATACACACAGTGGAGTTTGTTTTGTATACAAACGGCATAAATTAATGAATGAAAAATTTGAGCTCTTGACGTGTGCGTGTGTGTGTTCGTGTGAAATGAAGCCTAGGATTATCATTGCATAAGTGTGGATGGGAATGTATATATGAATATACATATGTAAATGGCTTACTTACCGCCAAGAGGAACACATAACTATAAACTAAATATTTAAAACATTTAATCTTTTTTGGCAGCGCCATTGTTATTTTAGCTTGTAATTGCTATTCCTAAATTTCGTTTGTTGTACGTTTCACACTCGAGGCAGAGGACGATGACACACTTTATAGTTTTTGGATCCTGTTAAATTAACGAGTAATCACTGATGTATTTGTGGCAACTGGCTAATACATGCAAGCATTGCATTGTGTATGTGTATGTGTGCATGTCTGCATTTTGCAAAAACAGTAAACTTCAGCAATTTGATTTATTTACATATGTATGTATGTATGCATATAAACATAAACATAAACACACGCACACACACACACACACACACAGCTGCAGTGGATGTAAGTTTATTAATTATTTATTTTGGAGTATAATTTTTATTTTAGGCTTTGAATCAAATAGGAACTTTCATTATTATTGAATTGCTTCCCTAGTTGAACTGATACATTGCACACAGCACATGAACATGATTCTTGTGTCAAGTGACAGCGACAAATTGCAATTTGAACTTCACACTTGTAATTTTTAACTAAAAATAGCAGTTAAAGTTTAACTTCCAGCGACGACCAAATTCCATGCACAGATAAAAACACGCAGTTTACCGTCTGACGTTTTGTTCCTTGTTTTGTAATACTTCTCTGCAAAAGCCCAACAGTCGCAAATATTATCTATAACCGTTGTTGGCTTTTGGCTCGGTTGCAATCAAGCAACCAACCGACGGACCGACCGATGAGTCGATGACAGACTCGCGATGGCGCTAAATTCGCTTCAGTTTTAGTCCTAATTCAAAAATTGCATGTGCAATGCAGAAAAATTTTGTAAGCTAAGCTTTCATTTACCGTGCTACATATATACATACATTTATATGTTTATACATATGTATGTAGACTGTCATGTAAACATTTTAGTGGCAATATTTCTGCGACATCTTATCCAAAATATTAAATAATTACAAAATATTAGATAATTAAGAATTTATTTATTATTTTTTAATTGTTAGGTACATCGTCAAAAAAATACCCGTTAACACTACACACTATTTAATAAAAAGTTACAGCTTAGCGGCAGGTGAATCAACTATTTTATAGAAATGTTCTGCTGGTTAATTTTGTCTTACAAATTTCGTATATACACATATTTATATCAAAAGAGTACAGTATTTACTTATTTATCTCACCTCTTATTCTTCTAATAATTTTTCAAATTTTGAAATGATTGACATCATACAAACCCAAACTAAAGTTAAATGATTAGTGGAACAGCTGATTAATGTTGTTTCTCCAGAGGGATGTAAATAACATAATACCAATCGATAAATTCGCAAACTGCTCATCGAACCACATAAGTCGAAGAAAATCTTTTTGAATTTAAAATGAACATACTTTTTTGGTAATAATAGTTTAAGTCGTATTATTATAGAATTTTTGAAGTTGTGCGATATTTTTTGTTGTGCTGCGCTCGGTCGATAGTCACGCAACTAAACATCGATTAAACCACTCTCAGTATCGATATATACGTGTTGCTTCAGCTAGAGCTTTCACTGTTAACATTTTGAATACACCGATCCCTTCAACTTTTAAAAAATAACATGGAACTGCAAGAAAATAAAACACTCATAAAACCTAAAAATGAAATGCTTTTCTTTTTATTACAATCTTGTAAATTTATCTGTACAATTAAAACACTTTCATATTGACGACATTAAAAAATTTGAAAGTAAATACATATGATGTATGTATATATAGTATGTGTGTATGTATGCGGGCGTAAATTAAAATGTATACAACTCAACTGTGAATTAAATGTATAATATATATATGTATAAAGAAACAGATAGAAAATACAATACAACTTACAATACCTTTTGAAATAAAAAATATATGCTTATATGATAAGAGTGCTGTTTCACAATAAATGGACCAGCCGTTGGCTTTAAAAAGTCGTGAAAGGGAAGGGTCAAGGCGGAGGATGAGGACCAGCCATAACGTTGGGTCTCTCGGGTTGTCAGATGCCAATTGCATACATACTCATCATATACGATTTGAATGAGAGAAGAACCAGCCAAAATTTGCCGATGAAATGTGATCTCGAATCTCGAGTTGAATATCGAATTGATAGAATGTAGTTGCTATAATTACGCATTAAGTGTACATACTACAATATTTCTACAATAGCTAAGTATTTGCAAATGTTATTGTTACAGTTATTGTTAACGTTTACTGTTATTGTTACTGTTACTGTTACCGTAAGTTTAGTATAATATAGATTGTATATATTTAAAATTCAGGTCTCTTTGCAATTACTTATTTGATAGGCAACAAAAATGGGCCAATATCAAATCAGATCTTTCAGATTTATTCCCGAAGATTCTTAGTGAGCAGAAGGTTATTGTGGTGCCCCGACAGATGACGGACTAGCTCCTGCACCGACTCAAAGCACATGGAACAGAAGCAGCAGCTATATCGATTCTCAGTGTCAGTGCCATTTGTTGTGGTAATAACATTCCGATGCACCGAACACAAATGCTTTAGCAGATGAGCCTTTTGCTTGAACATCGCCACGCAAAGGCGACAGGCAAATGGCTTTTCACCTGTGTGGACTCGCAGATGGGTCTTCAAGTTCCAGGACATGCCAAACTGTTTGCCACAGTACTCGCAGCGATATTCCCGAACCGATGACGAGTGCGAATTATTGCTAGCCAGATTGGCGACAGATGTGCCGCTATTGCGACCATCTCGATCCGGATCCAGGTTTAAATTGATGTGTGACAGACTCGATAATCGCGATTGCAAATTGGGCATCGTCGAGATAGCGGCGGCGCTCTGATTCGATGGCCATGGATAGACAAATTGCTGGCCAAGATGCATTTGTAATTCAGGGCTCTGCCCTCGATTGCGTTGTGTGTCCAGGAGTTTTCTTTCAGGTATCATAGAATCTGGGTTGAGTGCACCATCCTCCAGGTGTGCAAGCATATTCTTTTCCGCTGCCAAGCCCGAAATGGGCGACGATGTAGACTTAACGAGTCGAAGTTCCTCCAGAAGATTGTGCTGATAGGTCGTAAATGGTTGGTTGTCACTTTGAGAGTTGGGGAATCCGGGACGTCGCTTTCGATGCGGCGTCACCACATAATTTTCAGGCGAACTATTAATATCGGAGCCATCAGACAACGGCTTCAACATATCCTTGTGCGAATCGAAAAAAAGACCCTTCCGTTTCGTGCTCTCATTGCCGGCGCTGATCGTGTCGTTGTTTTCTCTACTGCTGCTGTTGTTGCTTATGTGGCTGTTCTTTTGCAGGAAACTCTTGTCGCCTTTGATGCGGAGGTCGAGTGATAAATTAACCGGATTGATGGTGGAATTATTATTATTGTTGGTGTTGTTGTTGTTGTTGCTGCTAAGTCCAGCTGGAATGTTGGATAGATTTACAATTTCGTCGGGGTCTTTTTCGCTTTTGTTGTCCTTGCTGCTGGTGCTGCTGTTGGCGGCGGCGGCGGCGGTCACATCCACATCGGCGTCTACATCTGCATCAGCATCCTCGTCGTCTTCCTTGTTGTTGTTCCCTCCGCATTCATTGGTACTTTCACAGTGTTCGTTGGAAAATGTCGAGAAATCCGCCATATGCCGACTCTCATCCACACTCTCCACCTCATACTTCAGCGATTGATCCAAATTCTGCGATGATGAGTACTGTTTCCTGGACCTATCCCTTAAGCTAGCACATTTACTACTCAAGTATGCGGAATCTGTCGTCTTCCAGCTGTCCGATTTAATTTGCAGCAGCAGCAACAAATCGTGCAGATAGTTCACATCCCGCGATGTGATGCAAGTCTGGCCAGAGTATAGGAAGTCCAGTAGAAATTTAAAGTAGGTTGCGTTAACGTCAGGAAAGTAAACCGTTGTTGTACAATCGCTAAGGTGTGTATCCTCCAGCAGATTCCTATTAATGATAGCAAAATGAAAGATGCAAACTCAGTGGAGTTCGATAACCAAGAGAGATAGGTTGCGGATGGTCAATAAATACCTGATAAGCGGACTGGCGGCGGCGAGCACCAGTTTGTGGGCATGCAACTTCACCTTGTTCTCACAGACAATTGTCAAGTCCGCAGGATGCTCGCCTCTAAATGCGGCGCCGATTTCTTTGAGTATACACTCGCCATGTTTGCTGTATTGCAACATCAACATTCTTTGAAACTGTAAATAAAAAATCGGTAGGTACATAAATGCACAATTTCAATTTAAATTTATAAAGCCATTATGAGCAATAGCTTTTATAATAATGTTTTGTATTTTTCGTTGGCTTCAATGATCAACTTAAATTTTCATACAATTGCAAAATGCAACAACTGTTATACGCGGTTTAGCTATGTATCTAGTGTATTCATTGAAACTATTATACGCTTCTGCTCGTTCACTGCAAGAAAATAATATTAATATGAAGTTAATTAAACAATAAATAAAAAGGATTTTTATAACGAATACAAATATATCACAAGTTAAAACCTAAACTATTTAAATGCTCATTGTAACTGTTATACTACGATTCTATCTCTCTTTGCCTACAAAAGCAATCCCACAAAGCTTTCGTTTTCTTGATGCGGTTGCTTGTTGTTGCTGTTGATTGCGTCAGTGGTAAAAATTCGTGAATAATGTGAAGCGAACGAAATTGTTACATCAAAAAAAAGCGCAGACTACGAATGCATGTCTGTGTACTTACACTCTTACATACATACATCCATACATATAGACAGCCACATGCCATATGCACAAATAAAAGGCCATGTGTCATTATTGTGTATTGTGCAAGAGCATGGCTTGTAAGCTGCTGGTGCTTTTACACGCTCACGCTTGCATGTAAACGCACATTCACACACACATAATCACATGCATACATTCCCATGGCCTATGTGTGTACATACTTTCAGATGACTGGTTGTTAAATTGCCTTGATGTGTATGTGTGTGTGTGTGTGTGAGTCTGCAGGGCCACACATTGAAGCTAAAGTTCACAGATCTCACAGAAACTTTAGAAAGAGATAGTCATGCTTTTGTTGCGGTTTCAAGCGACGTCAGCGACGACGACGATACTGCGCATGGCGTTGGAGAAACGTTCACTTTCAATAAAACTTGAATGACTGGCTTTGCCCAGCAAGAGAATGGTAAGCTTCGGCTTGTATTGTGTGTTTTTTTTCTGTCTCTCTCCATAAAGCAATACGAAAAAAAAGAAAAACTAAGCGGAATTGTAGTAAGTCACACTGCGATGACTTCGCCTTCTCCTTCTAATGCTTAGGCAAGCACTCTAATCAGAAATCGACAGATTGACTTGAACGATAAATGAAACAGCTGCTTCATATTCAAGCGTGAATCGAAGGCTAAGTTTATAAAGATTTCCAAATTGAATTTATCGAAATTCTTTAGTTATATCATCGCAACAATAGAATACATTTCTTTTAAATTTCTCATAGTTATTAGTTCTTGATATGCAAAGTAGTTAATTAGATAGAAATAGCTGCGATCATTAATCGAGATGCGTTCATATGTTAATTATTAAAGCCAATAAGTTACCTTTCTCCATTTCAAATAGTAAGAGTCATCTCCAATCAACGGATCTCTACTGGTTCTGATAAATGTGAATATATATAGTACTTTTTTGTATCTGAGTGTGGACTGTGACATTTAATTTCACATTCATTGCTTTCAGTCCAGAACCGGAGGGGGACCGAAGACGCAATAAAACATTTTTGCAATCATTCCCATACATGTGTAAATTCGCTCACTAGGAAACTACATACTTCCATACATATGGTACAAATAAACTTTCTGATTGTTTGCATATACACAACATACAACAAAAAAAACATGACCCAACTGATCATCAGGCAAAAAACCAAAAACAGGAAAATTGAGAACACAACAGCAACAGCAAAAAACTCAACCCAACTCGTTTATTTACAAACGCAAACAAAAATCACCTTTCACAAAAAGCTTTTCTCTCGATGCTTCAGTTCTCTCTACTATGTAAGGCATATAACCAACACAAGCACAAACACATGCACGTGCATTTATTCGCGCGCAAGTTTGTGTGTTGTGTTAGATGGCGCAGGCATGTAAAAAAGCTTTCGAATTACTCGAAATGAGTATGAATAGATGTGTGTACACGAAAGCTAAACACTACGTATGATAATATGCATGCATACACACAAAGTCTAGCACACATTTACATACATACGAACAACAACAAAAAATGCGATCACTCATTTACGCTTGGCTTTCTGAATTTGTCGTCGTCGTCGTCGTAATTATGATATGTGTTTGTGTATACATGTGTGCCTGTGTAAGTAAGAGTGTGTGGCAATATTTGTCGTGCGTGATATCAAAGATCAGCATAAAAAGAAAGTAATATAAAATTTACTAAATGGTAACTTTTTAAACCGTACTATGTAATTAAATCAAATGTACAAAGTGAGCGGATTCACCTTATGTATGCATACATATGTACATATAAACTTACACACAAACGTACATAATCAAACTTGTTTTCGCTTAAATTCGTCACGAGCGGACAGACCAACCAGCGAACAACAACAACACCAATACTAAGGCAGTGCAGAGTTTCTGTTCATTTTCCCCTTTCACGAAAGCTCTTTTGGTAAAACCAGCTAAAAATCTCAGACTCGCTCGCACTCACACACACATAAAGCAAGCGCTCGATTCGTCATTGTATTGTGCATGTAAATGCTACACTCGTAAAAATGACCCAAATTTGAATTACATAATGGTAAATAAATATGAACCAACTTCTTTCACCACATCGATCTCTGTAGAAACCTCACTAGTGAAATGGATGTAAGTGTATGTACATGTGTAAATAGGATTCATCATACATGCATAAATACTTGTTTGTATGATGTATGTATGTATATATGCATATGTAAAAATATATATATATAGTTGAGAAGCTTATTAACATTTCTGCGCAACACTAAATGAAAGAGAAAAAGCGTTGAGCATATAAGACAACTACGTGCACACAATACAGAAGTTGCTTACACGAGCAAACATATGTATACACACACTCGCATACTAAACACACACCTACATATAGCGTATGCATATGTATGTTGATTTCATACACATATACATAGATATAAGCGGGCTATGAAGGTCACTAAGCCTTTCTTGTCTTTTGCTTGGGTGCGCGTTGCGTTGCGATCTTTTATTGCTGCTGCTGTCGTCGTTGTTGTTGCTGCTGTCGCTGTTAATCGTGACGATCAGACGGTATACACAAAACTTGGCTCTGCTGCACATTCACATGCATATACATATACTACACACATACGTATCAGTTTGTGTCTGCGTTTAATTTTTAGTATTGAAACTTTGTGCGCGTTGGTTTGCTTTTCTTTATAACAATTTTTAATTTGGCCTTGTGAGTCTTTATGTGCGAGTATGTGAATAGTAGTACTTATCTTTAACTTTTTAACGTTTTTAAAATTGCACAATACTATTGCATTACATTGCAGTACTCCTATTTCTTATGATCTTTTTGAATTGACAATATTGTTTATCTGCGATATCCAGACTTACCTCTTTCATTAAATCTTGTAGCAATTACTCCCTTTCACAAATGTGATAAAACTTCTGTTGGACTTTCGAAATTAGGCTTCATACATATGTACGTATGTACATTCATAAGCAAATACAGCAGTAGTAGTATTCAGACACGACACACTCACACGCATACATGCGAGAGTATGCGAACGTCTGAGCGGAGCTTTCCACTTTCACAGTCTCTGGTTAAAGTTTGTGTACACACTCATAGGCACGTAGATATGTCCGAGTATTAGTGCGGATAAACACGTTCTATTCCTTTTAACTGCGACTACGCACCAATACCAGCGTTGTTTTTATTCACATGTACTCACACACGTATACAAAGTATGGGTGTATGCAATTATAACTTTCAGTTTCATCAACATCAATCAGCAACGCAGAACAGAGCAGCAACAACACACTTTCAACAGTTCAATTGATCTTGATTCTTGATTTTCATATTTCATTTATTACAAGTTTTAAGTTTTCCAATTGCAAATGCAAATGTTAATTATTTTTGGCGTAGAGAGCAGATTAAATTTCTCTTTTTTGAGTTGCGATCTTGTATTCAACGCAACGCACGTACAGTTCACAGTTCCATTAGCTTTTTTCTTTTTTTGCTGTTTTCGATTCGAGGCAAACAAACAACACACATACAACTATATGTATGTAGTAATAATACCAATGCATATGCTACGTATGTATGCTCTTCACACGCATACACACTCTCACATAAAAGTTCACAACAACAACAGCATTAACTTTTAACTAGGTTGAAGTTTTGTTATATGTAATACATTATTGCGAAATAAAAAACTTGATTGGTAAAACTTTTTTCCGACTTTGCGAGCAGAGAGATCGGGGCTTTTGCTGTTGCCTCTCTCGTATAATAATCGTGCACAACCCGAGTGAACAACACTGCGTTTCTCTTATTAATATTAGCGCGCACCGAGCAAAGTACGTCCGACTTACCAAAGCACTATTTGTGCACTAAAAACTACTACAAGCAGTGGAAGTCAGCGACGCGACGACAGCAACAGCAGCAGCAGCTAGCGAGATCAGACCGTTGTTGTTGTGTCGTTGACGACGTCGTCGTCGTCGTCGTCGTCGCTGTCGCTGTCGTGTGGAAATGTTGGTCTTCGGTCTCGTTCTCGCAGGCATTTCGTCGGTTTATGATGTGTTATGCCCTTGCCAAGAGTGGCTATTATAACACTGTAACAAAAATTAAACTCTCAATGTATATTTATGTACAATGAGCATACATACAACGCTTAAGTGCAGATACATTTAATACGTACATAGATACATCAATCAACAAACATGCTAGTAGCATAAAGTACATTTTAGTTTTGTTAAGACTGACTTTGATATCCATTTCTTGGTTAAATGCGTAAATTCCATACATAGTTAAGCTTTTCTATCTTTTGATCATCGTATTTGTTACTCACAAAAAAAAAGAATGATATTATGAAAATCATAGATCATAGAAAGCTTAAACTCTTAGGAATGTTACACCGCAACAGACAAAATATAAATGTAATAGTTTTTAATTTGAAGTTTCTAAGATACGATTGCATAAAATTTACTTTCCTCATGTGGCGTATTCAAAAATTTCTAAAGCTTTAACCTGGCATTGAAAGTTCACATTAGCTTAGGTATTATTTATATTTATATACTTTTAATAGTCATAAAATATCAACTTAAAAATTTGTGAATTTCTCACTTCTCTCAAACCCAGCTTAAATTAATGTACTAAGTATGTACATATTTCTTTTGTTAGTGATTTGAAGGACAAAGAAGAAGCATATATATATAATAATTTTAATTAAATATATATTTCCACTTAGACATAACTTATTCCTAAAATTTAAAGTTAATATTAATTTAGTCGTTTACACATAATAAACAAAACATGTTGCTCAAAAAGACCAAATTTCTACAGCTTTCTTAACATTGAAACTCATTTTAAATATTGTATGTAGATCGTTGATTAATTGTCTTTAAAGAAATTCAAGGACATTCACAAACATTATTCTTATCCTTTGGCAGTCTATTAAAATCAAACAAAGAGTTCTTCATGCTGATTTTTTCATTTGCATAGATCTGTCTTCAAGGACAAGTTTAATTACCCTATTTAAATCTGTAAGAAAGGGTAGTTCTAGTCGACCCAGATTTTTGTGCTCACTAAACTATGCAGAAGGGTTTATATTCCTCTATGTACAAAAAAGAAAGTGTAGAATATCAATAAACTACATTTGGTAATGACTCCCAGATCTTTCATTTTTAAATGCTAAAGAGACCGTTTACTGTCCACAAGCATTGTGTGGTAGCGTTATTGTGCTGTAGTCTGTTCTGTTTTTAGTATTTTTTAAAAAGTATATTTGCTATCGATTTGTTAGTCACTATTATGCTATTAATCAGAGCCTATTTTAAATTCGTAAATATTTTGATTAACTTAGAGTTAAACAGGCTGCTGCAATTTATTTAAGATGGTGTTATATAGTATATATAAGTGTATATTTAAGTCAATACATATTATATAAACGGGAATCGAGTTAAAAAATTACATGCCCACTTTTCTCCAACATAGATTATTCCAAATTGTGCCTAGATAATAGCTTATGGTCAGTTATCCTCGTCTGCCCATTTCCTTGCGCCTAAACTAATAATGGCATATAGAAAACGAGTGAAACAATGCAAGGGAATGCTTGAAGGACACCATTTATTGCCTTATTCCAAAGAAAGGGTGCACGTGGGTGTCGTGTGCTAGATTTACATACATACATATGCATGTATGCTTGTAGGTAAATAATAAGATCATGAGGATCAAGGACATTCAATATATTTTATATCGGATATTTAGGCAACTTAAACTCAAAAATGTGTTTCTTTGACATAGAACTTCAATAGTAATCCAAATCGTTTTCCGCACATTTCGAATACTGATCGTCACAATGCTTATAATTTGAAGATTGTAATTATTTTTTCATAAACCGCGTGGAATACCTTTAACAATTTTATTCAATGCTAACAGGGCTACCAAAAGTTGTTATTCCGATAACTAAATGAAATAAAATCACCGATAGGCGATAGATGCATTTATAATCGATCTTATTTTCTACATTGAATATTACGCTAAACGAATAAAGTTGCAATTAAAATGAATTTCCGAATTATCCAAAGCAAAGCAACTTATTTAAATGCAACTAGCCTGTTGCGGAAACGTAAGTATTTCCCATTAGTTTGTGTTGCAAAACGAATAAATAGACAATCGAGCAAAACATACAAGACCCGAATTTGACAAGTTGGAAACTGAGCGACCAAAGTCCAACATCTTGAACTTAACTTATGGACCTGCGACCAAATACATAATATGATTATGGGTATATTTAGATCTATGACGTACACTTGCTGGAGTAATCACAACTGTCTAAGGCGTTTGATAACCGAATTGTAATTACTATTTATCCCTTAATAGAACACCGTCAATTGGCCACCCAAGTTGCCGCTCAACCCAAACGAAATGCCAACAGTCAAAATATAGTGTTGGTGGAAGGCGTCCGTACGCCTTTCCTGACATCTGGCACCGCCTATTCTAACCTAATGCCCCATGAATTGGCCAGACACTCATTACTGTAAGTCTGAAATGCTTCCACGTCGCCACAATTGCTTACCAATTAATATATCTAAAATATTTAGATCGCTGTTGCAAAAGAGTCGCCTGGACAAGGAGCTCATCGATTATATAGTCTATGGCAGTGTCATACAGGAAGTCAAGACCTCTAATATTGCGCGCGAAGCTGCTCTTTCAGCTGGATTCAGCGATAAGACTCCCGCACATACTGTTACCATGGCTTGCATCAGTTCCAATGCGGTAAAAAAAAACTGCGGTAATCTGTGGACTTTGGATATAGTTTCATTGAATTTATTTAACAGGCAATTACCACTGGCATGGGCTTGATTGCCACCAATACTTATGATGTGATTGTCGCTGGTGGCGTTGAGTTCATGTCCGATGTTCCAATTCGTCACTCGCGTAAGATGCGGTCGCTTATGCTGAAGGCCAACAAGGCAAAGACCGTCGGGCAACGTTTGTCTTTACTGTCCACCTTTAGACCTGGTTTCCTGGCACCAGAAGTAAACGCAAAATAATTGTAGAAATTTGAAAGTGTTCTTAATATGCGTTATGTTTTGCTTTGCAGTTGCCTGCTGTGGCAGAGTTTTCATCGGGAGAGACAATGGGCCACTCTGCTGATCGCTTGGCGTCCGCTTTCAATGTTTCGCGTAGCGAGCAGGATGACTACGCGCTGAGATCTCACACATTGGCCAAACAAGCGCAGGAAAAGGGTTACTTTACGGATCTGGTGCCATTCAAGGGTTAGTATGAAGAACTGTTTTACAATACCATCTCATTATCGTAAACATTTTTGTATTACAGTGCAGGGCGTTGATAAAGTGGTGGACAAGGACAACGGCATTCGTGTCTCTACGCCTGAAAGCTTAGCAAAGCTCAAGCCTGCTTTTGTCAAACCCTATGGCACAATTACAGCAGCCAACGCCTCATTTCTGGTATTTACTATAATTGAACTATACTATCGACAACGATTAACTGGTTGTCTTTCTAGTCTGACGGCGCATCCGCCTGTCTGGTCATGACCGAGCAGAAGGCGAAGGAACTGGGGCTGAAACCCAAGGCATTCTTACGTGATTTTCTTTATGTATCTCAAGATCCAGTCAACCAACTGCTTTTGGGTCCAGCCTATGGAATTCCAAAATTGTTGAAAAAAGTTGGACTGGGTCTAAAGGACATTGACACTTGGGAGATTCATGAAGCTTTTGCCGGTCAAATTGTTGCAAATTTGAAAGCTTTAGACTCAGAGTGGTTCTGCAAAACATATTTGGGCTTAAACGAAAAATTCGGCTCGCCGGATCTATCCAAGTGGAACAATTGGGGCGGTTCGCTGTCTATTGGTCATCCATTTGCTGCCACTGGCGTGCGTCTTTGCATGCACACCGCAAACCGTCTGGTTCGTGAAGATGGCAAATTTGGAGTGGTGGCAGCTTGTGCTGCTGGTGGCCAAGGTGTTGCCATGCTCATTGAACGTTACCCTGGCGCAAATGCCGACTGAAAATACCCCCTGCTACTTTATAATAAGCAATTAAATTAAATAAAAACAATTTAATACATTTTACACTAACCTTTTTGGCTTGACCCATTTTATGTTTGAATTCCAAACAACGTTGTCTTTTGATTTTAACGATTGATAACTTGCAGCTACATAAATATAATATTACAAATATATATCATTTTCTATTTGTCAATGTACAAACTACTAGTAATCATATGTACTATCTATTCAACGCATTCTATTTCAATCTGTCTCATAAAGCTGTTTATGTCTCAACTTCGTTTGCAGCACATCGTTTTCGTTGTAAGAAATGTGCACAGGTGGAATAAGAGCACATGCCACCATTCTACCCTCCGCATTTAAGAAATTAAATGTTGCGCAAGCCTAAAATTGGATATGTAAATACATATATTACCTATGATTGAAAATTGGTTACTTCAAGATCATTTTTACCTGTTCTGTGCGAAGAACTTCCACATTTATTTTGTATTTCTTCATAAATTCTATCACTCGCTTGGACAAACTCGCTGTGGGAGCTTGATCTCCAATGCCAATGACCAATATATCAATCTTCGGCTCTAACGTCGGAAAGAGACTAAGACTTTGTTCGTTGATGTCTTCAAAGGAGTTGACATTCCAAGAAAGTACCGATCTGCAATGTAACGGATATTCTTAACTACACTGCTTGACTTATTTAATGATAGAATAATGTTGATCTCCTCACCTAGGGAAAACTGAAATGGGTCCAATCAATACCATATCGTTGTTGAGTCGAAATCCATATTGACTGTAGCCGGTGACCATAAGGCCATTATTGGTTTCGGTGTTAAAAATGGAAACCCGCGTTTTACCATCGTGGTCATACGCTTTACTGAATTGTGTTGCTGTCACGGAGAACTCCTGTCGACTAATTAACGATTGTGAGAACAGCGGTAGCCGTGTTGTTCTCAAAACTGCAGTTTTTATAGTTTGTATAATCATTTTGCAAACAAAAATAATGTTCTTACAAAAAGTTGTTGTGTAAAAATCAGAGATGTAAGAATCATTTAATTTGCAATCGATAAGTTTCTAACATTAAATATCGATTTATAAAAAATGAAGAATATTACCTATGGAAGATATGTGCGTCAAGATAGCTCCGTCACATATCGATAAAAAAAATATCGGCTAAAAAAAACCTTTTATTTTCGTCTTTTTACGTGGTATTTAAACTAAAATTAAAAAAGTTTAAATGCAAAACAATAGAAAATTAAATTATCTTTCTATTAAATCCATGTTCGTCAAATTTCATGCAGTATTTATGCACTAAAATCGTGATTGAAAAATTGAGGTAGCAACATTTTTGCAAATATCTCAGCTTTGACGAGTTGTCGGCCAAATCGGCTTATGACAAGTTATAGAGTATTGTTTTATAAATATACCCTCAAAAATTCATAATTTTAAAACTTTTCGTTTTTGAGATATTTCAGGAAAAGTACGATAACCTCAGCTCCAGCCCCATACAAAATGAGCACAAAAAATCAATGCTGCCGATTAATGACCTAACTTTTTTTTGACTTTCTTGTCGGCCATAGCGCACATTATACTTTCGTAGATACAACTATAAGGAAGATATATAGCAAGTTTGTTTGAAATCCAATTATCTGTTTTTGAGAAAATTGACCTTTTCCTAACCCGCAAAAACAAGTTCATTTCGCAGGTGCATCAAATCACTGGAACCAGCGTGGAACCAGTCAGTGTTAAATAACACCATTTGGACTTTGGCGGGACTTCAAATACTTGCAGAAAATAACTAAATGAAACAAATATTACTATAATTTAAATTTACATTTAAATACTCTATTTATATATATATTACTTTGTTATAATTAATAAATATACGCAATTTTATATTCTTATTTAAATCGTAATTTTGCAGTTTACTTGATCACTGTTAGCGGCAAAACTTTATGTTAACGCTATCATCAAATTATTCTTAATATTTGCAGAACTTATAGGCCATGTCGCGCTATTTCATTCTATTCGAATCAAATAGACAAATATTTTGCTTTTTGTTTTATTTAAATCGGTTAAGCCGTTTTCGGGAAAATTAAATTTTTGTGATTATTGCGAAAATTACAAATAAATTTCAATTTGGCATGGCAACGCTTAACATCTGCGAAGCTAGTAAAAAGTTAGCGTCGAATTTTTGTTTTGCAGATTTTTCAACATTTTGACTATGTATATAATTGGTTAATACTTTAAAAATAGATAATTAACATATGTATCATTTCCCAATATATACTACATAGCAAATTATCATAGTTTCCGAGAAAATTCAAAATAACATCTACATTTTTCGATTATACGCTCTCCTAGACTTTGTCTGAGAAGGCGCGCATTGCTATAATATAAACATAAAAAATTCGAATGCTTTGCAATTCGTTTTATTCAAATCGTGATATTCGTTTTCGAGAAAATCGCATTTTAGTAGAATAGTACACATTATTGAATTTTTGCGCGTTTCGTTTTTGCTTTCGAATTTTTGGCAACGTTTTGACTACTTTAGGTAACGCGCAAAAATTCAATAATGTGTACTATTCTATAAAATGCGATTTTCTCGAAAACGAATATCACGATTTGAATAAAACAAATTGCAAAGCATTCGATTTTTTTAGCCGATATTTTTTTTTTTATCGATATGTGACGCTAAAGTTGCGGAGCTATCTTGACGCACATATGGAAGATTGGTATTTTTTCAACCGATGTTTGCCATAAAAAAAATGTTGAAATTATCGATACATCAATAGTGACATCGATATTTCCGCACCTCTTCATACTAAACCTGTTGCCAATTTCAATTCGCCGCGTTTTCTCTTCTATTTTCCTTAAGGCCAGGCTTGAAGCCAAATTATCTCTGGGTGTGCACAAATTGTAAGTAAACATATAAAAAATAATCAACTGTTATCTGTAAAGAGAAAATACGATAAAATTGCATACATTCTAACCTACTGGAAAGTGTAACGGAATTAAATAATTAGGCGCCTTAAGCTGTAAGTTGTGAAAACTTCGGTCGTGTTTTGGGCTAGCGATCATTTATTGTAAATTCTGATGTGGCCACATACATATGTAGCTGTTATAAGCAGCACCAAATATTTGCGATTATGAAAATATGCTAAAAATGTTGTGAATATGCATAAATGGACAAACAAATTGTTAATTATTATAGATAACTTCGGAAACTTGTGCGTTGAAATTAATGCACTATATATGCAATCCACAATGATCATTGCCAACTATTCGTGAGGAAGGCGTATGCATGTGTGTGTGTGCGTGTAACTGTGTAATACACAGTGTGTATGTCGTGTACATAGTTGTGTATTATATGTACAACATACATATGTACTTTTATTTGTGATTGTTACTTTCTTCACATCGTACATTTAAAATAATATAATTCATAAAAATAAATAAATATAAAATATTGTTAAAATTTTTAATGTAAAAATTTGTAAATAAAAATTTTTCTTATAAATAAAGCTTACAAAATGATAAATTTTACAATAAATTCTACTTTTTACATGCAGAAAATGCAGTATGGATCGCAATTTGAAACAGGAAGCCTTGCCGAATGCCATTTCCGGGGTAAGTCTAATTACATAACTTCATTTTTAAGGGAGTCAATAAATATCGGTCCCTTTTATCCTTGACAGCACGAAGCCAGAAACTGGACGGCACTGCATGATGCCGCCGCTGCTGGCGATGATCGCTGTGTTCAAGTACTACTCACGAGCAATACTGATCGTCTGGCCAAGGAATCCGGCCAGGGTAACACACCGTTGCATGAGGCAGCGAGCCGCGGGTTTAGTCGCTGCGTTAAACTGATCTGCATGCCGCCGTCGACGTCGGCGTCAACGTCTAAAACACAGCATAAGGATAAAAGCAGGCTGAAGGCGAGGGTGGCAAATACAATTGAGGCACTACATAATGCTACACTGAGTATTATCAACAATGAAGGACTCTCAGCGCTGCACTTGGCGGCACAGAATGGTCATAACCAAAGTTCCAGAGAACTTTTGATGGCTGGCGCCGATCCCGATGTGCAAAACAAGGTAAGCTGTAAAGCTTTAGTTGTATATAATCATTTATACAATATGAATTTTATTGTTTGTAGTATGGCGATACAGCACTGCATACGGCGTGTCGTTATGGTCATGCGGGAGTTACGCGGATATTGCTCTCGGCGCTCTGTGATCCCAACAAGACGAACCTCAACGGGGACACGGCTTTGCACATCACCTGCGCTATGGGCAGACGCAAGTTGACTCGTATTCTGCTCGAGGCAGATGCTCGAATGAGTGTAAAGAATGCACAGGGCGATACGCCACAGAGCATTGCAATGCGCAAAAATTATAGGGAGATTCTGGAGATCCTAAATACGCCGAAACGCATACGTAATCGCAAAGAAAAGCCAAAGGATAATGACAAAGCGACACCGGTGCAGGAAAAGGATAAAGATTGTGTAGACAAGGCAATCAATTGGTCGCCATATGGCTGTCATTATTTTCCTGATCCACGCTCATTTCCATCGCCCAAGCTGGAGACGTTACCCAAAGAGCCGCTGAAGCAAGGCGAACAGTACTTTCTCGATCTGGCGGGTCACATACACAAGGGTCCAGTGAGTGTGGGCAACACCTGTTACTGTGGCCCCTTCTTCCGGCACATCGAGAACAAATTGAATTGCAATCGCAAGAGCCTGAAAAAATATGTGCACAAAACAAAGGAACGATTGGGCCACAAGGTGCAGGCGCTGGCCATGAAAACAAATGATCAAATTGAGCAGTTAACCCGCACAATGATCGAGGATCGGATGCGATGCGAGAGTAAGCGACAGTATCTAAATGAGTATCTGCGTCGGGGCGAGCCAATGCGTTCCACATTCGACAATCAGACAAAGAGTCAGCGGGTTGAGCGCACGTTGTCTCGATGCCGTAGTTTGGATCTACTCGATAGCAACTGCGATGCAAATAAACTCTGCAATTCGAAGAGCGTCGAAGTTCTTGAGAATGATAACCAAGCTGTTGTTACATCTGTTTATCACTCCCATCATGGCAGGCAAATAGCTGAGAATAGTGACACAAATGACGATACTCAATCCAATTCGAGCACTGAAGTTCCAGGCAATAGCACTGATCCAATTGCTACATCATTACCTCTGCCACAAGAGGAATTGAAGAAGTCTAAACTGAATGAACTTAAGCTAGACTTTTTAAAAGTCTCAGAGAGATTGGGTGATTTGCTGGAGAAAACTTCGCTGATCATGGAGCGAGAAAACGAAGAGGAGAATAAACTCCAACTGTGTTCGCTTTCTCCTGGCCAGAGCGATCCATCCACCTACAGTCCTGGGAATCAATGCAATTTGCTAGAGAGCAAGGACAGCGGCCACAGTCCAAACTACGATGAGTACACGCATGTGCAGCGACGTTATCCCAATTCAAGTGAAACATCGAATCCCTCACAGAATTCAAACAGCTGGGAGTTTGAAATGTCACCGTCAGAGACGCAAAAGTATTACCATTGCATTACCAGAGGCGACAACATGCTGAATACAGTGATCAAAGCTCTGCGCAAAGATGCCTCTTTTGCGGATCTGCATAAAGATGAGGTAGCACTCAATGAGAATGCGGACAGAATGTGTGGAGATAAGTTGATGTATAAGGCGCAACAGCAACACGCGACACCATCGCCAGCTTCATCGCGCAGGGCTGAAGCAACAGTTTTCGATACTCAACAATCCATCTCGAATCTGTTGAAGCGTCAGGCACTCTGTTTGGATGAAAACTTCTCAGCGAACTCAACGCTATACTACACAAATCCCAATGACATTTCTCCAGGCCAGGAGACGCCAAGACAGTCGGAGGATATGCTTCTAAGAAGGCAAAGCCCGAACGATGCTCCATCAAAGGTTGAAATTCGAAATAGCGAAATTAAATACCTAAGGAAACCCATTTCCGGTCAAGTTAAGGATATGGTTGCCCAGTTACAGGGTAAAATAGATTCTAGCTCGCAGTCAGCGCAAGAAATGCCTTTAAGTACATCTGCCCTGCATTCGCCAATTGAGTTTAGCTCCCGCTTGAATAACAACTTGCATTCGCATCCACATCCACTCCCACTTGGTATGCTGGCTAATGAAAACGCTGCTACTCCTTTGCACAATTCATCCACTCTATACGCCGCCCATGCGAGAAATGCACATTCCAAGTTCGATGTACCGAAAGATGCCTATTTTCACGATCTTCCCAATCGTGTACGCAATCTGCAACGAGCTCAGCCCATCTACTCGGGCGACTTGACCAATTCGCGACATCTAAGAAGTTTCCCTGGTCAGCAATTACATCACGGTTCTGGAGCGACTTTCCATGTCCATGTCCCGAGCGAATACGCAAACCAAACTGTCAGTCTGGCAAATGGAAATGAACCACAGCATTTGCATTCCAATGTTCATGTGCAGAGTGAGCATTCGATAAGGGGCTACCCAATGAGCTATCGCGGTCACCTGCCACCCGATGTCCTGGGCAATGATGGATTAGCTACAGATGGCGATGAGATCGCTGCTGTTGGTCTATATAATAATGTGTCCAGTTTGGTTTGAGGTGGTTTGGTGGAATGAAAACAAAACGATCAAATGTTTAAGAAACAATCGTGGAGTTTTTTTGGAAGCCACCAAAAAGTTGTAAATAGTTCTCACAATGTATTTATCATCATAATTATAAATTGAATGTTCATTCTTGCGGTACACTAGATATTTGCCAAATTCAAATTCTGGACGTTTTTTTTAGCCTTAGCCTTGTAATGCAGCAACATTAGCGATATTTTTGTGTTCTTAAAACTGTTTTTTAAATCGAATTTGCAAAAACATATCGAGTAAGAGACCAATTCACCAATTGGCGACATTAGTTTGGCACCATTTTGACCATTTTGTTTGTTTGTCTGAAAATCGGTCTTTTTAAGTATTTAGGTAGTTTTGTGTATATCTTCTTGCTTAGACGTAAAACTATAAATAATTACGTATATCGAATTATTATTGAATTAAAATATATTTTCTTTAAAAAATTTTAAATATAATAGTATTTTAATGTATATGTAAATATCAGAATGTCAAGTACATATTTATTTGATAACAGATACGTTTTTTATTTATTTTTAATACTTTTTTTTTTTGGTGTTTTGATAGACATGCGGCTTTTGACATTGTAAAATTGTAAATATAAAATAATCAAAAACAAGTATTGGTTACAAATGAAATGACAATGACAATATGATCGACAAATTTTTGATATTCTTAATATTAATCTGTGTGTTGTTTGTTTTGCTGTTTAATACATTTTACCAATTTCCTAAAGATAACTTTTTCGATGTTTACTATTTATGTTAATTTTAATTCAAATTTTTATAAATGATCCTGAAAGTGTAGAGCTTCTCCTCGAACTCGCAACACTTACACTTATCGGCACTTAATTAGTTAATCTTAGTTTTGAAATAGTCAAATTACAATAGCCAATAATTTAGTCACTTTAAATGTAGCCTATTATAAACCTATTAACATTACATATTTTTGTTGCATTCTATTGAGGGAGTTTTTCGTTTTTCTGTTATCTTATTGGCTGCAATGAAATGAGTGTCGATTATCCCGGCGTTTTTTTTTTGTTTTTATATTTTTGTTTTATACTATTTAACTTAACAATATTGTTGTTGGTCTTCAGACAGCAGGGATGAGTTGCGCTCGCTTGGGCTTTGCAAATATCTTATATCAGGTAATGTCTCAGAGGGGACTGTTGTCCGAGTCTTCGCGCTCTTGGATTGTAGTTATGCTTTGCTGCAAGGCATTCGGTGTGAGCCACTCTCTATAAGTGAAAGGATATTTTGATACTATAGAAATTAATGTCATAGAATATAAAAGAGAAACTCACTTTGGTAAACATCTCTGTAAAAATGGCACACAGGAGCTAAAATGTGCGAGACGATTCACCCAGCTGGGTATCTCTTGGCCGCAAAGTATCTAATAATTAGCAAAAAAAAATATGTTGAACTATATATGTTGTTCGATTTATGTTGTCTACCTGTGTCAATGAACCCGAGAAGTGATTGCAATTGTTGTTCATAAGATGGTAACGATCTCCGCGAAACTGATTGCCCAATTCCTCAACAAGACGACGCACCTCCTCATATGTGAAGTCGGTGCATCCAATCTGTATGCTCTGTCTGAACTGAAACTGCTCACCGAGCTCGTCGTGGTCGCGAGGAGTTATTTCGAAGACGCCAGTGAAGGGAAACGGATGACCGCCGTACGCAAATTCGGTGCCAAATGCCTCAACGCCGGAATGGAAAACGCCAAGACCGATTGAAGTTGTGTATTCATTGATCCAATACTGCGTCAAATCAGATTAGAGATTCAGAAATAAACAATTAGCATTAATCACAGATTGGTTTATTGAATGTTTAAACAGCTGCTGGCACACTTACGCGCACGCACACACATTTACACATGCACTTACCATATCATATACGTTAAGAATAACTGGTTCCCTTGTCCCCATATTGGAAGGCAAGAGTTCCTCGTTACCATCTTTTGGGACACTCAGGCAGCTCGGAAACGACAGATTGCACGGCAGCCCGTTGGAGAACATTGGGTAAATGCGTTGTTGGTTTTTGCTCTTTCCTTACTAAATAAAATTATAGAATACAAATACAGATATATAATGAATACTGCTTCAACTCGGACTTGAACTTCAACTGTTCTCAAACTGCACACAGATGCAATAACAAACACAGATGTATACATGTACGTGTATTTACCTGCATATGTCTACACTTTACATGTGTATATATGTACATTTAAAAGAATATCTTCATCTTCATACATATACATACTTGCAGATGTATTACCAATGTGTCATACGTAAACAGCTTACCCGTATTTTTATCCACTAATATCCCATACTCCGGTTGTTCTTAACAATTGCAGCTTTTTGAATGTCGGGGTATCCGCATCTATAGTTTTATTTACTTCGGCGACAGCTTTTAAGTTTTATATACACAAAATTTTTTTGTTTATGGATTGGTTGTAGAGTTGTGTAGAGGTGGAGAAATATCGATGGCACAACAAATCGATGTTTTAAAATCATTTGTTATCCTAACATCGATGTTTTTGCAATCCAATAAAAATATTTTATTTTCATATATCAGTAAATTTAGACATTAAAAATAATACTAATAATAATAATAATGATATTTTACTTAACATCTCGATTTAAAATACACATTTTATCTTCGTTGAGGCAATGTAATATAAACACCCTGTTAACTCACAGCAAATCAATCAGCTTTTGTCTGCTGTGCAGATTAGCGTTTTTTTTTTTCAAAATTTTCAGTTGGTCACTCTATTCATTGAACTCGTTCATTTCCTTTTCAATTTCGGCGAAGTTGGGTTGTGTATTAATGGAAAATCGAGATGGTCGAAGCAGTTTTGATCTGTTTTTTACAGACTGCATCATAAATTTTTATGCAACTTTTATATGATTAGATGATCATATTGGATTCAATCTTTCAAATCAAAATGTAATTTTTTGACATCGGAAAAATAAAAAAAATGTAGGTACTGCTACAATTTGTTGTCTGTTATCAAATGATGATTGTTCTTTTTCTGAAGAGTCGAATAATAGTAACTTCGCAAGAGGTTTACTGTCATTCAATTCATGTGGAAAGAATAAGAACGGCCAACTGATAATTGACGCTTTCATAAATATTTTAGTGAGTGAGGAATCTTCGTTAATACATGTTTTTTTATTTGTCTTTTGCAGCTATGCAACCACGTGGTCGAAATGGACCGGTATCAACATGGCGAGCTGCTAATATGGTAATGTTTCATTTGGATTTCAAGAAATTTAGTTTATGATGATAAGTTCAATCTGAACAAAGTGCTGTTGATTTTCAACTTAAAATTTAACCAAAAGGATTCTGATAAAAATCGAAGTTTAACCCTATTTGTGTTCTAATAAAATGCCGTGCAACTAACTTTATATTTATTCCATTACTAGGTTTCCTAGGGAAAAAGGAAAAGTGCATTCCTTACTTAGGATTTAGGTAAGTTTCGCACTTTGTTATAAATTTTTTTTTATATATGATGAAAGTAATTACCGTACGATTTCCGTGATTTAAAACCCCATGGCTGCAATATTTTGCAACTGATGCATTTCTCATTTAGTTAAATTAAGTTGAGATGTGTAATGTCTCCTAACCTAAGATTTCTTAATAATTTCAGTATTTTCCTTGGCCTAATGTTCAATTGAGGTTAAGCCGAAATTTAGAAGCCGATTCAATATAGTAAGTAAATTAAAATGAAAAATATTTGCATTTGAAATGATGAAAGTAATTACCGTACGATTTCTGTGATTTAAAACCCCATGGCTGCAATTATTGCAACTGAAATAATATTAAATATTCCGTACAGCTTGAAAAAGACTTCGGCTAATGTAATTTCTTTTCTTGCAGATACTTTGAAAACCTGCCCACGTGACTTATTTAGGTAAGCATCTTTGCCAATACATTTTCTACCTTTGGTGCTGTTCTGTTTAGATGATGAATACCTTTATCAATCATAACTTTCGTTCTACTGAGTAGAAAATGCGGAGAAAAGTAACTGAAAGAAACAGAACTGCAGAACTATGTAGTAAATGGTTGTTTTTTATCTTTCAACTAACGTGAAAATTTGTATCTTTTACAGATTGTGGACATGTTGATTTTAAAAGATAAAGTAGACATCAACGAGAGTGTTGCTTTGATATTTGGAACTTGCTTTACATTGAAGTAAGTTCACTATTTGTGATCTCAATATTAACTTAAACATCATATTGATGATAATCTAAATCTGAAAGTTATGCTGACCAACCAAAGAAAATTAACCAAAAGGATACTGATAATTTTGTTTAGACAATTCCTATTAATTATTGCCATGGAAAGTAGTAATATATTTATATTATTGCAGTTTACGGATGACGGTGTGTATGGGTCCTTCTTAATCTGGATAAATAATGCAAGGCCGCAAGGTAATATGCCTATCCTATGCCAAAAAGATAGTTTTCAAGAATGTAAATGATGTTACCTCAGTATAGTTCATTAGAAGTAAACATGTTACAACTTTTCGAAACTGATATATTTGTAGAAGTAAATAATATATTGATATTCCAAGATCGTATATGCTAATTTTCTATTCTAAAATTTCAGATTTTGCTGCTAAATTCATGTAAAATATCGGGCTTTGAATCAACCTTGACGGTAAGTTTTTTCGCTTTATAATTGCATATTTCGCCTCTACTCTGATGAACTATTCCTATATCAGGATCCCTCTACTGAGCAGAACCCATTAAAAACCATGCGGTCAGCTTCTCCCTGTCTGAAAAAAAAATATTTTCTTCCTAAACTCTAAATAATTTGAGAAAACTAATAAATGATTATCATTTTCAGTCTGATTGCGGTAGTGCTATCTTTAATTCGTATTGGGGAAACTGAAAGGTATGTACTCACTTAGTTGTTATATGTAGAAATGGTTTTCTGATGAACTATCCTTTAATCAGGATCCCTCTACTGAGTAGAACCCATTAAAAACCATGCGGTCAACTTTCCCTGACTGATTTAATTACGAATTCGATTCCTTGTCGCGGTTAGTAATATGCGTAACTAATAAGACGCTATCTTCTTACTTTGCAGCACAATATTGATGATAGTTTCCGTTCGACCATTGAACATATGGATAAACGAGGTGAATAAACAATATTTATTCTTGTTTGAATTTTAAAATGATGAAATCACCCATTTTGGGATTCATTCAACTGAGACTCAAGCCATGCTGTCTAGTCTTCTTCTTTCCCCAACTGACTCGTCAATTCGATCAGCAATTTCTGAATCCTTTAACTTAGCGTACTAATTATTTTATCTCATTATTTTTCAGCATTGCTGTATGATGAATTGATGTAATGTTCGAGTAACTAACTCGTTAAATAAAGAATGAAAAACCAACAAAATCAGACATTTCTTTGGGTGCCACAAGTTTATTTCAGTTCGCCGCAAGCATAAATGATTATTTTCTGTGATGGGGTTCCAGATTTATTGCCGCAGCGTTCCATCTTGCGCACAACATCCGCTCCACTGATGACATGTCCAAAGACCACGTGCTTGTTATCCAGCCAGTCTGTTCTGTTTCGGAGGGATTATTTTTAATTAGAATACCATATATTGCTGATCTTAAGCTAGCGAGCTTACTTTGTTGTGCATATAAAAAACTGCGATCCATTTGTATTTGGACCAGAATTCGCCATGGATAGAGTGCCGAAACTGTTGTGTTTCAAGCTAAAGTTCTCATCGTCAAACTTCTTGCCGTAAATGGATTTGCCACCGGTACCATTGTTATTGGTAAAATCTCCGCCTTGGCACATCTGAAATGCAGTGTTTGTTGAGTTTCAGTTATTCGACAAATGTTGCAAAGGTAAAAGACTCACGAATTCTGGAATGATACGGTGGAAGGTGCAGCCCTTGTATCCATAGCCCTGTTCATGCGTGCAGAGCTGGCGGAAGTTCTCTGCGGTCTTGGGAACAACATCTGCTCGCAGCAGCATCACAATGCGTCCGGCATCGTTGCCACCAATTCGTATGTCAAAGAACACCTGTGGATTTCGCTTCTCAGACTTTTCAATTACGGCCGGACCCGTCGATGGTGTCTCCACCTTGTCCTTGTCTGCTTCAGGCTCGCCATCGGTTGGCAATGTGGCGCCTGCATGCTTCTGTAGCCAGTCATCATCCGCCCAAACCGGCTTAAAGCTGTCTTCCTTGACACGCACAGGCTTTGCTAGATTTACGCGAATCGTGCGTCCACATAGTTCTGAGTCGTTCTTTAAAATCATTAAGATGAATATTTTGATATATACACAATTCTTTATTTTAAATTACCATATTGTAAATGGCAGAGGCGGCATCTTCATAGTTCTCGTACTCAATAAAAGCAAATCCTCGATGCTTTTGTGACTCGTAGTCGACCGGCATTTGTATATCCGCAATGTCGCCGAATGGTATAAATGCATTGTTCAATAGCCTTTCCGTTACCTCATCGGTTAAACCACCCACATACACAGTGCGCTTATCATTCGACATATTTCATTAAACGATTACCTTCTTATTTTATAAACAAAATGCGCCAGCTGCAAACGCACGATGCATTGCCAAAATTTAAACGAGTTGGCAGCAATGTGGAATGCAGTAATGCCAACTTGAGTTCGTAATAAATTTCTGAAAGAGTGGCCACACCGTAACTTGTTTGGGCGGGTAATCTGTAATTCAAAGCGGATGTGGCAACGCTAACTAATCTGGTATGCAAAGCAACAGTTGAGCAATTAATGGCTTCATTATTGATACGTAAATAAATATGTAGTTAGTTCAATATATTTATGATCCAAGTCATTTGCAAGTGATTACAGTTTAATTAACTAAACCATGGTTCACACAGATTAAAGTTTAGCCCAACAAGACCAACAAAATCGGTAATGGGTAAAACTTTCGGTTTATGTTATTTAAAATGATTCTTTATTAATATTTACGACTAGCTTCTAATGTTACGTAAGATAAGATTGACTGCTACTGCATATTCCGGCTTCTGATTGCGGACACACATAGTGACTAGTCCGATTCGTATTGCTCGAAATGGGCATCAAGTAACTGACCAGCAGCAGACAATAGCTGGGCACGTAGGCGTAGGTGGCATACAGTATCAGGGATATACAACTACTGAGAAGTACGTCTGCAAATAAATAACGAAAGCAATTACATGTGTGTTAGGTGTAAGTATTTGGTATTTGGCCAGCACTTAGTCAC
Organism: Drosophila sulfurigaster albostrigata; assembly: GCF_023558435.1. NCBI lineage: Eukaryota > Metazoa > Arthropoda > Insecta > Diptera > Drosophilidae > Drosophila > Drosophila sulfurigaster. The sequence continues at coordinate 487,724 of NC_084883.1, forward strand.
GGCCTCTCCTGACTGTAAGTTGTATAGGGAGAGTGACCGAAATAGATAAGATACCGATGAGTGCAGAAATACTTACAAATAGAATTTGTCTATATGTGTGCATAGATAGGTGGGTTCTATTAAGTTGGCGTTTGGTAATCGCCGGTTAATAGTTAAAAATATTACCGCACTTGACTACTTACGGCAAAACACCTTCTCCCATGGCTCGCAAATGGCAATCTGTGTGTTGAGTTCATAGAGAACATAAAGCCATTTTACGTATCGCTTGAATTTCGCATATTTCTCCGACAATTTCCCATACATCGCGCACCGGGTTAAGGTACAAGTTTGGTGCACAGTCTACACGGTTTGAGGGTGCGCAGTGAACTAAACGCAACCGCAACGGCTCGACAACCTGACCAATCAGCCTAAAGAAACAAACCACAAAACTCCATAACCACCCAACCACGCCACGCGTTATCATCGGCCAAATTTTGTAAATCGAGTTTAATACTCGCTTTTTCATTTTTTTTTGGTAGTGCGATAAAGCGTTTTTTTTACCTGGCACCAAAGGGTTGGACCCAGGGTATGATCAGGTTGTGATTATCGGAAATTGATGTTTAGATTAAATTAATTAATTATAGCTGTCCATTTAGTAGTCTTAATATGAAAAAATTAATAATTAGTGCTCTTACTGACCCTATAGATAATTTTACAATCATTAACTATCAAATTTAATTAGTATTTTCAGGAAAATATGTTAAAGCCGTGATATAAATGTGTCTTCAATTTAAATTGATGTGAAATTTAAAAGTTTATCTAACAAAATGTTTTTACAGTATAAAATAATTTGCATCAGTTTTCGGTATTATTTTCAGATTTAAGAATTCCGTCAGAGTCAATTAAAATTCAATTGAATATAGAGAAATTATTATTTAAAACAAATAATTGATTGGAATTGTAATTATAAATGCCATCGGGTGATCCGAAGTCAGGAGTACAATCGGGGGCAGGGATCATAGTTATTTTTTATTGATTAGCATTATCTATGAAGACACCCGGCTGCTTTATCAGTAGAGGCAAACGTCAGTCAGGTAGTATCTTTCGACATTGTTTTTGGACGTACATTGATTCATAGCGTTGCGATACGTAGTTGCGGTTGTATTTGTAGTTGTAGTTGTAATTGTAGTTGCAGTTGCGTTCAGGCAACCAATGGCACTATGGACAGCAGGAAGACCCACACAGAGAGCACATCGTTAGCATAGGCCTTAACGTGCACCGCGACACAGAACTCGACCAAAGCATTGTTGTTATAGTGAATGCAAGTGGTTCGAATGCGCTCCGATATGGCAGTAAGGTTGGTATATGGAAAGTTGATGGTAAAGCCGTAGAGCTGTGACAACAAATTGTGAATAAGAAATTTAGTTTCAGACGCGGGTGTCTGTGAAGTGCATACATACCCTGAAGTTGGGATACTCTCGCTCCAGTTCCTCACTGTACGCGGGCTCATCGTAGCGGCTGCCGGAGTAGGTGGCTAGGTTCTCCATATCTTTTAAAATCCGCTGTAGACGCGTCTGGAAGGCACTGTAAATGAGTAATGTGTTTTTGGTCGTTATCACTATCAATTTGTTTGGCGATTTATGGGGGGTCACCCACCGATTCCAAATGGTTTTGCGTGTGCTGCGCCAAGCGGCAATTTTCTTCATGATCTTGCGCTCGATTTGCTTCTGCAGCTGGCGCAGATCATAGCTCCGCTTGTAGGCATAGTCCAGACGATGGACGCCACCCTGAGGCGCTGGCTGGTGTTTGTTGAACAACGGCAACCAGCAGGCGCCATCGAGTATGTTGAAATTCGTCATGCTGACGCGTGACTCACTCTGTATGTTGAAATAGATCTGAGCGGAAACAAGCAACGAATTTCAAGATTGATACGTGTGTGATATCGTATACATATGAGCATATTTGGTGGTACATACGTTGTCTTGCCCCACCATACAATGGACTCGTGTCAGGGGACAGAAAACATCCTGCAGCTGGTAGCGTTTGCCTGTAGATGGTGCGAGCAGCAGCAGCTCAGCGCTGTCCGGGTGTCGATAGATGACGAACGTGCATTCGCCGTAGGGGCAGGCGAAGCCGAGCAGCAGCCAACACTCGATCCCCAGGGTGAGCAGGTAGTTGCAGAGCAGCACACCCAGATCCTTGATCGAGCACCAGGTGCTGTCGAGCAGCGTCTGATTGTCCAGCCAGACGCCCTGAAAGCTGTGGCAAGCATCCAACTGGCTGCGCAACGGGCACAGCAACGAAACAAAGCGGCAAAGGATCTCCACCAGCTGATCGCTGGTTGGCGCCGTCAGTGCTGGGGGCAGTGGCACCGGCTCCAGCAGACGTGTCAGACAGACGCGCTTGCCCTGCGACGTGCAGACCAATGGATCCACATAGCGCTGCTGCGCCTGTGGCAACAGCTGCTGCAATTCCAGGCGACGCTCGACCAGAAATTGCTGCAGCTGTGGCAGCTCGGCGCAGGCAAGACCGCCAGCTTGAATGGGCGTCAACTCGCAGCCGGGCTCGATGCTCAAATAGAACCAGAGGTGGACGCTCTCCTTGAACTCGGGATACTGTTCGATAGATATGTTGGTCACCGAATCGATTAGTGGTCGCTTGTAGCCCACCAGCACCTTGGGCATGCACAGCTCAATGCAGCCCTCGAACTGCAACACAAAAATAATATTTACTTGGTTTGGTTAGGTTAAACCGGTGGACTCAAGGGAGACTGAGCATAGACCTGGGAAGGTCTGCAGCTGAACCGCTAGGGGATCCTAAAACTTCAAGGAAAGTAACACCCCGAGAAGTGGACAAGTTGCTTTTAAGATAACCAAGGCAGCGTCGGACAATCGCCGAGATATTAATTCCAGTGACTCAGGTCTCGTTGCACTGATCACTGTTAGTGATGAACAGCTCGGCAGCAGACAGACAAGTGACCAGAAATATGCTAAGGATTACTCTGCAATCCTCACTTGAAAGTTGCAGCACACATTTGGATACACACATCGCCTTCAGTTAGTTTAATCCGAGCCGCAACTCACCTTGCGATTGGCCAAAAGGCGACTGATTGGTATGCGATATTCGCCCAGCCAATTGCACTGCACCCGCTGATAGACATCGGCTGCCTCATCCGTGTACTGCTGCTCGATGAGCTCATCGAACAGACTGATCTTGATGTCTTCCGCCAACTCATGCGGTTCGCCGGTCAGCTGCAGCTGCAGCTGCTCGTTCCAAGTGGGATTCGAGCCCTCAGCCGTGCTGCTGCGGCTCAATCGCTGGCCGTAGCTCAGCGTGACAAAGGGACGCACATTGGAGTACATCAAAGCTAAAAATGATGCGGCATTAATGAGGAACCAATCACAAATCCATTTACCTACTCTGCGTGACAAAGAGACTGGCGCTCAGATCGCTGCTGCGACGTCTCTCCTGACGCTCCACGTTGAGTATGTGGCGACTACGCGCCGGAACTCCGGTTGCCCGCACCACATGCAGTGACACATTGAACTGCCGCGCTCCACTCAGCGTTTCTGGCTGCGATGGCGGCAACTGTGTTGGCCTGGCGGGTTCACGGATTCGTGGCGCCGTTGTCGTCGCTTGGCGCGTGAAGAAGGCGCACAAGGCGCGCCAGAGGGCAGTCCAGCCAGTCGTGTGCTCCAGGCCAAAGCTGTTGTCAAGCAGCTGCAGGAGAGGACGCGCCCTTTGCAGAGACTTGGCACGCTGTGCACACTGGCTGGTGATCGTCTCGTACAGCAACTGCAGATACTTGCGCCCGCGATGCTTGTGCAGATCTATCGGGTTCCAGTTGGTGCCAGGATCCAGCAGTTGTCCCGAACTATCAAGCGGTTGCTCTTCGACTACAGGAATTTCATGCTCCAGAGCGGGCACAAAGCGCAGCTGCTTGGTGTGCAGGTTCCGTTGCTGATGCCGCGAGTGCAGCAGCTGAAAGCGACGATTCGCCAGCAGCGCCTCCACGCTGCACAGCTGCAGCTGCTGCTCGGCAAACACGAGTGGCGAGTGCTGTTGCTGCTCCGCGGGTTTCCTTCGCTGACTTGGTGGTCTAGGCGTTGCCGGAGTGTTCTCAGCATTCTTTGGCCATGCTGGCAATTTGCTGGGCAGCAATGTTTGACGCAACGCTTCAGGCAGGATTTGAATGTCATCTAGTTCGCTGCCACCGGCACCATCTGTGTTTCGATAGTCGAGCTGCACGTGGAGATCTCCCGCCAACCTGGGACGCACTCCACCCGAGGATGACTCAACCTGAAAGCTAAGTTTCTGCCGCCGCTGCTCCCCCGCCAATGATGTGCTTATCAGTGCCAAGCGGCGACTATGTGACGTTACCGACGACTTCTCGTAGAGCTGGAATTAACAAGATTACGAGCACATATGTACGATTATATTGATAACAATTATTGTATCACCGATAAGACTAACACAAATCTAGCTGTAATCTCTATGGGCTTGACGGACTGCATTATCGCATGAGTTACTATCTTTATCCGTTCTACGGCAATATCTATCTATAGTATACAACATTGAATAGGGGATTTGTTTTAGTGTTTGGTAAATTAAAACAAAAAGCTGCGGTTGCGAGTGACGTACTTTGAAATATCCTCTACTTGATACAGTTGAGTCGAACTGTCTATAGAATAACATATTATATTTAATATTTCAATTGAAAATCAAATGTGCTGAACCCTGTCCAAATTGGTTATATTGGTTAAAGAATAAATTTCACACTCCTTGGCTGTAAGCATGAATGAAAGAAAGAACTTCAGTAAACAAAACTTAATAATATCATAAATTAGTGTGCTAATGTTGTAAATAAAGATTGGACACCTTGATTTAATTTGGTTGCTACTTATGTGGAGTCTTATCTATAAAAGATTGTCTAAATTGATATACATACATGCACATGTATATACTAACAAATTGTGGCAATTGGTAAAGACCACATAATGTACTTTCCTCAGACTCAGTTTTGCGACGTCTAATTCAGTCGAAAAAAGCAACATGGAGAAGAAAGTTGTGCTTGTTTTATTTGCTCTGCTCCTAGGTGGCACAGCCCAAGGTCAAAGGATACTCGATCGTTGTACCCTGGCTATTGAAATGGATCGACTAGGAGTACCGCGACAGGATTTAGCAGCCTGGGTTTTTATTGCAGACATTCTGAGTAGCTATCAAACTCACGCAATTAGTCCAAAAAATGCCGATGGCAGCCGAAACTATGGTTTATTTCAATTCAGTAGCAAGTATTGGTGCAAATCGACGGACACTTACTCATCAAATCACTGCAAAATCAGCTGTGATAGTCTATTGACGGACAACATTAAAGCAAGTGTGGATTGTGCTGTGCTAGTGAAGAAAATGGAAGGTTGGACACCATGGCAAGCGGCTTATGACAAATTCGCATCAGTGGAGGCGAAAATGACGAGTGTTGAAGACTGCTTTGAAGTGAGAATGACCAATGACACCGTGAGAGCTACTTCCAGAATGACTTTAACTGAACAAAGAGAGTGCTTAAATTTTGTCGACTACAAGCCTGAGTTTGAGTTTTGATGAGTTAGTGCAAAGAAAGAAGAAATAACCCTTCGTTATCATTGTCTGATCCTCTCTCAAACTGCAATTTGTTTGTATTCACAGTATAACAAGAATAATAATAATAATATTTTTGTTCTAGACATTTTGTCACTTGTCACAGATTTTAAATAAATATTTTTGCAATTTTTGATTAATTTGATATTGTTGCTGTTTAACTGTTAAAGATATTTGTGTCTTTGTATGCAACCCTAAATGCGCGGTTTAAGAGTGTTTGTGTACAAATTTTCGCATCCGGGAAAGAGGCAATTAGTCAGGACAATGATATTAATTCGTTTTCAATTAACAGTGCCATACTTACCAAATACACATTGTTTTTAGAGCCTTATCGAATTTTGAAAAAATTATAGTATGCACTTCAAAATGAAAATAATCAGTTCTTGGACTGTGTCACTAGAGCAAACACAGACGTCTGGTCATTATTATCAATAAATTTAGTTCTATCAGTTATTAGCGAGCTCTGAAAGGGAATGAGTCATTTCAAATAATCATTTGTCAGCTTTGACAAATGCACTTGCATTCTCTATATTTTATACCCGCTACCCATAGGGTAGAAGGGTATTATAACTTTGTGCGTGCAGGAAATTTATGTAACAGGCAGAAGGAGTCTTCTCCGATCCCATACATACATATATCCTTGATTAGCGTCAAAAACCGAGACTTAAATCTCAGAAATTATAAGAGAAGGAAGAATAAGAGACGGAACAAATCAATCAAATTTTTGTATGACTAAATACGCCTACTGCAATAGCGTCTCAGCTGCTTTGTCTGACTATCTGGTATATATTTTGTACTATACTATATATGTATACTATACCAAATATAGCTGTCGGTTCATTTTAGTATTTTCATAACATATAATAAATTTTGTATACTGTTTTGCTCTTATTGGTGGGTATCTCATAGTCGAGTGTGCTCGATTTTATTACTTGTTTTACACTTAATATAGTTGTGAAATCGAAGCAGCTATCAATCGAAGTTGTTCAATCGATTTTTGCTAAATGGAGAAGACAGTTCTTCTTTTTGTTCTGTTTCTGGTCCGCACAGTACAAAGTGATCGAACTCTCGATCGTTGTACCTTGGCCATCGAAATGGATCGACTAGGTGTACCACGAGAGGATCTAGCAGCCTGGGTGTATATTGCAAATCACGAAAGCGGCTTTCAAACTAACGTTATTAGTATACAAGTTGATGGCAGCAAAAGCTATGGTTTATTTCTATTGAGCAGCAAGAATTGGTGTACGGAGTCAGACGACAGTGCCAGTGATAATTTCTGTAATGAGAGCTGCGATAATCTTCTGTCAGACCAGATTAAAGCCAGTGTTCGTTGTGCACTGGTCGCCAAGGGTCGAGCAGGTTGGACACCATGGCCGATTTACAGGGATTTCCAGTTGAACAGATTGACCAGTGTTGAGGACTGCTTTCAACCAGAAATCATCAATTGCATCACGAATGGGACTGTAACTGATGCTATGATAGATGCAACAGAACACGAAGTATACGGAGCTTTTTACGATTACAAGCCTGAGTTTGAATTTCAATAAGTGAGTGTTAAGTGTCTCAAGAGAATTTCATTTTTTTAAATGATAAATGTACTTTACTTTACAATTTTTAACTTAACTCTTTACTTAAACAATTTTTATGTTTTCAACAGGGATTTTCGCTGAACAGGGCTCTCAGATAATTCTGAACAATAACGTATTTTCTAAATTTATTATAAAAATAAGAAAAATTGTCCTATTTATGTGTTTGTTTACATGTCTAAGATCTAATTCAAGATTAAATATTTTACCATAGTATGAGAGCCATAAACAATTGTTCAATAATTAGTGCCTGTGTTCGGTCAACAGCAAGAACGAAAAAGTAAAAAAAAATTGTCCGCCCAATGGAGGGGTTCGCTTCGAAGAAAGCGCTGAGGCTATACCGGAAAGGGAGTATTTGACATGTTTCGAGGATTGGAAAAAACGTTGGCATAAGTGTATTTTATCGGGAGGGGATTTCTTCGAAGGCGATGAAATTGACTTAGAAGAATAAATAAAGATTTTTCATCTTACAAACAAATTCACCTTACTTTTAGCCCACAGTAGTATGCTATGGAAAGTTTCATTGTATACAAAAATGTCGAGGAATATGTGTTTTACCCAAGCAAGTCGTTCCCAATGTGTGTTCCTCGGCTACATTCTCTTATTGCATTATCGGCTCATACAGATGAGTCTTTTATTATCTCCTTTTATTATCTCAAAAAAGGTTCACATTTCTTCTTTGAGGTAAATTTGTATTAACCCTTCTACTATATTTATGCTGGCACTATACAAAATGTTATTTGACATAGAACGCCTTAAGTAAACTAATGGTAATTAAGTAAGTTTATAGCTTAGTATACTACCAAAAGTTATCAAAGATATAGGCAAACAAGACTTACCCAAATGTTGAGCAACTGAGGCATCGATCGGTCAAGCAGAACACCGATGGTCTCATTCATGTGGACATGGAGATCCGGCTCCAGGCGATAGCTGCGTGTCTGGGCCACAAATTGGGTGTCCAGATAGATTTTCAGATAGTAGTTGCGGCTCTTTTGCGACTGCTCCTCCTTGTTGGACTGCACTTTGATGGCTGACTCATCAACGATCACTTGTTGTACATGCACCAACGGCTCCTCCGGATCCTGAAAGGCGCGTTCAAATTGCACCTTCAGAGTTTCCATAATCTCGGCAAATTGTGGCTTACGCGGCGGTTTCAGGCGCTGTGTGCTTGAATGTTCCCCGCTTTGCCACAAGCGGCGACGTCGGTAGTATGCCTCCAAGTGCTCGCGATAAACTTCGGCCAGATCCGTTTCGAAGCGCTGCTTCCAAGCGGTGTAAGCAGCGTCCAGATCCGGAGGTTGCACCAAGCGCAGACTCAGCTGGAAACGTGTGCATTGAAACCGCTGTCGGCGTCGCAGCTCCTTCAGCTGGGCCCATTGCGTGAGCAGTCGTTGGAGTAGCGTTCGCTGTGCTGTCGACTCGGCGTAGAAGCGAGTGCGCAGCTGGTGGACCAAGCGCAGTTGGCGTTGGATGTGTGCAGCCAACTGTTCCGACGACTTTTGCTGTTCATTTGCGTTGAGCAGTCGTGCCACAATGTGACGTGCCATCTGTAACTCTTGGCTCAGCTTGCGGCAGATCTGATTGTTCACATGCTGCATGTACAAATCGTAGAGATCCTCCAGGTGCTGCGCCTGTCGATGCTCTTCCAGCACCTGGGGATGTGCACTAAAACGCAATTGCTTCAAGCACAGCCAGAGGCAACGACGATTAGGCAGACCATGAAACTGTTGCACGGGCGTCGGGGCAAGGAAAATGCTTTTGAAACGTCTGCCGTAATTGCTGCGATAAAGCGTCGCATCGATTGTGAAGCGACCCGTTGCCGACGCATTCTCTGTAAGCAGCGCCACGAATCTCGGAGTCAGCTTGCATTTACCGCTGCCCTTGGCCTCCTCTTGGTAGCGATTCAACATGCGAATCTGGGCACGGCTCAGTTGGGGCCCACAGTCGCGGATCTGCAGCGGTACATGCAACCACATAGAGCTTGGCACATAGAGTTGACCGTTGTCATAGAAGTGCCGTTGATGATACAACCAGGCACTGACCACCGGCGAATCGGAGAGATCTATGGCTATGAAAGTAGCTGCCAAACTCACGGCTTGTCTTGTGCCGCCGCCAGTTGCTATTGAATCCTCATCGGCACTTTTATTATGGTCCGTTTGAATTGAATTCAATTCACTGATGCCGCTGCCATGGAAGAATTCTAGCGAGCGCAACTCTAAATCAACAGCAAGCTGCTCTCCTCCAATGTGACTTTTGCTGTTGCTGTGAGAAAGCAGCAATTGTACCTCTTGCTCCATTTTGCGATAGATCCGTGTTGTTTGACTTTTGCGCTTTCGTTTGTTGCGCTTTCGTTTCAACAAAGATTCGTCCCGTTCCATATCTTAGCTACTATACAATTATTCACTGACTAAAATTGTCACTGAAATTTGCCACTTTTCTCCAATGTTCGTTTGTTTTGTTTGTACTGGTTGCCATAGTAATATGAAAATAACATTTTACCATTTGCGATAAGCTTCGGAATAATACAAGGTGTGCCGACTTCTACATAAGTGTACCGAATAATACAAATTTACAATTTTCAATCAAAATGTAGCGAACGATAAAACATTGATAATTATTATTAATAGAATATAAATAATAAAATAAAATTAGAAAGCTACAGTCGAGCACACTCGAGACACTCGTGAGATACCCGCAACCAATTTTGAGTAAAATCAAAATATTGCTGTAATATTCTCAAAATTTATCAAAACAATATACCACAAAATATCAAAAATAGTAAAAATATTCGAACCCGCACCCCTCACCATACACTGCTTGCACACTACCAGCAGAAAACTTGTACAAAATACTTGGACTTCAATATAATATTTCGCCTAATAGTTCAAATTAAATTTTGTTGAAATTATAAAATCATAATTGATTGAAATCATTTACTGAAGAATATGGTTATTATTATCGTAAAACTACAAATACAAATAAAGAGTTATTTATTTTCATTTATTATAAAAATTGGAAGTCAGGTTATATGAGATATTTGATCGACTTATGCATTAGTGCTTCCAAATGATCTAAGTACATATAAACATATGTGCTTTACAAATTAGGACATACATAGGATATAAATTGTACTCCATTTTTACCATTTGGCTTTCTAAGTGTTGGTTGTTAAGTAAGCAACGTATGAACGCACATAGGCGAACATTTTCCTTACGACGGAGATCTTGCTCTTTATATACACTACATATGTACGCACATCGTATACGACAAATGTTGCGCTAGTGCTGGTTAAAATTAGACAACTAAATTGTTCCTTGAGTTGCGTAATTATGGCATTATATGAATAATGGCGTTAACTGTTCTTTCCAGTCTAATGCTGCTGCTGCTGGTCCTCACAGCGGAAGCACAACACACCTTCGAACGTTGCAGTCTTGCACTCAGATAGTGTCCTAGGTGTGTATAGAACAGCACGAGAGCAGCTTCCGGACTTGGGTGATTGGACCTTCAAACAATGTTGGCCTCTGAAACCATTCGTGCCGGCCCAACAATGGAAGATCTCGCAACCTCTCTACAGACCATACACTGGCTTTGAAATGTGCACTAAAAATCCAAGAGGATCAGCAACCATTGTTTCTACAGTAGATCAAATTATTTGTATGGTGGGAACGTGTAGATGAAATTTACTAATCAATGCCACGCCTTAAATACGGGTCATGCGTGGCAAATATCAAATAAAAATTATATTGGAAATACCCCCACAATCAGATCATCACATTAAATACATCCTTTTTTTCCTTTTCTTTTTGCTGTTCACATACAAATACAATGCAAATTTACTTTTAATAGTTGACAACATGGCTTCTGACATAATTTCTATAGATATTGTAATTCTATCAAGGATTCAAATTGTTCGCGAGCTTGATTTTTATTTATGTGAATATAAGTGACGTTATTTCTTGTGCGCAAGGATCAAATTTATTTATGGTTATATGTCTATTAATGTGTGCATATGTATGTAACTCAAACTTCCAAATTTGATTACGCTTGATTGTTTATTATTGATGACGCGATACGTATTTGATTTTGGAAAAAGAAGCCCAACGTATAAGGAACGCCGGGTCGTAGTCGCGTTTTTACGTAAATCTGAGACACCAGTTTCACAGGTTGTGATTGAATGCAGAGAAGGGACGTTTAGCGAGCAGGATGGGGAGTCGTCTACTCCAGCAGGGTTATTTCTTCCTTGACTAAAAATTCAACAACTTCCTCATCAACTTCATCGGTTTCCAAGTTATCCGTATCAATATCTGTAAAACATAAAAAGTGCAATCATTAACAACAGCTACGAATTTGACCAACGAGATTGGACTTAAACTTACGTCCTCGGAGCATGACACGACGACTCTTTTGATCCTTCCATTCGGCAATGCGCTTGTTGCGGTACTCCATGAAGGTCTCGCGCAGCTGGGAGCGCTTCTCGAGCAGCTCCTTGGAGGCGCGTGTCAAGCGTAGACGATCCTTCTGCTCGAATGCTGGGTAGTACTTCTTTAGGTTCTTCTTGATCTCCTTTTGCTTGTCCTCGCCGAGTAGCGTTGGAGGCCGAGGGCGCCACAGAAACTGTACAAAGTTCTTAAGAATAGTACGCTTGATGATGCGACCTTGGAAGGTGTACATATTGAAGCCGGTATCTTCCTTGACCTTCCACGACGATACGCCAGTGACGACATAGCGACCTGTTGGATCCCATTCAACCTCCGAGGCTCGGAAATGATCTGGTGATGCGCTAATTATGTAATCGTTCGTAGTATCCACAAATTCAAAGGTGCCCATGGTCAAGTTAGCCATCACTATGAATTGACCGCGCGGAGACCAGAAAAGATGCGTGCACGACTTCTTTTCCAAACGCTTAACAAGGCTCGGCTTAACACCCTTGTTGACCTCGTAAAAGCTAACGTTTGAAGAGTTCGGCTCGCCGTGTATAATGGAAAATTTGTTGCCAATGGGCTCCCAGGCAAATGCCAAGATAAGTTCACGAATCTCCACCGAATCGACGGGAATCTCTTTCTCGCGCATGTGGAAGATCTCAAAGTTGTAGAACATGCCGAGGAACTTCACGTCCAGCTCCTTCTTGTCTTTCTTTAGCTTCGAGTACCGATCAACCTTGACGCACAAATAATCGCCCGACTTTTGCCAGTGCAACTTACAATCGGCCACATTGAAGAGGTTCTTATTACGAATCTCACGCTTCTTGGGAATTTCCATAAGCGTAACACGAGCGGGTATCTGATTCTGTTCTTCCACCCAGTAGGCAATCACGTTGTCCGTGGGCGACCACGAGAAGCCGCGAATACCTTGAATCTTGATCGACTTCAGATCCAACAAATAGAACGATGGTGTTTCGTAGATGTGTATCGAGTTTTCGCCCATTCGTGCCACAAACTTATCGTCATGTGACCAACGGAACATTGAAAGCACAGACATGCCATCAGCAACAAATGAACGCTTCTCGGCACCGGTACGAATGTCCCAAATGATGATCTTCTGGCCCGTTGGCGTTGGTCCATATGTGACCAAATAGCTTTCGCAGGGTGAAAATTCAACAAACTGAGTGCCGGGATGGGGGAACTTTTGGATTTTCTGGAAGCTGCTACCACCCCAAATGGCCACGCCTGGCTTATGGAAAGTGACCACATAGGTGCCCAATGGTGACCACTTTACAAATGTGTCGGTGAAGCGTTCACGCGTCTCTAACTCATTGGGTTCCGGAAGCATATTCTGCCAAAAGCCAACCTGAACGCAATTGGGTGCAGTTTCGGCTGCCACACAGTACTGATCGTAAGCATCGGGATCATTGATGAAATTGTACAGATCACTCTGCACCTTGAAGGGCTGCACGGTTGGCGGTTCCCATTTCTCCGGTATGTTTTCATACCTGTAAGCGACAGAATATTGCAATTTGTGTTTTAATCAATAGTCTCTATAGCTGAACTCATTTCTTACTTTTGGAAGTCCGTAAACAAGTTTACAGCGAATGTGTAATTCTTGTCCAGGCGATAATTGTTGAGTTTCTGCACAGCATCCTCGGCCTGACTGGCATGCTTATACTCCATGAAGGCGTAGCCCTTGGTTTTACCTTCATCGTCGACGGGATAAACAACATTGACGATTTCTCCGCAATTCGAGAAAAGCTTGTTGATTACCGACTTCAGCTTTTCAATACGATTTGGCTCCACAACCGGCATGTTGTCAACGACAACGACGCTTTCAACACCATCGGCTTCCGAGGGACGTTGCGCCAGCATATCGCCAAGCAAATCTGTAAAATTGTAAACATTATATTTAATTGACCACAAGAGACACAAAACCAATAATTTGAGGTTATGTTTGTTTTTGCAATAGTTGGCGGTGTCTTGCAAACAGCGTGTGATGTGCTGGCAAGTGTTCAACTTGCCTTCATCGCTGATGTTGTCTACATAGTTAGGTGGATCTTCAAAATTCGGTTCCTCATTGTAATCACTATCGTTAGCATCGGCTCCCGATTGCTCCTCACTTTTCTTTTTAGCCATTTTCAGCGATTTAATTGCAAAATATACACGGCAGCCAATTCCCCGCAGTCATCAAACACACACGCACATAAGAAAGGAAATCAGAGTGGTTGCAACTTCTATAGCAAAGTAAACATAAATTAGGCTTTTCTATAAAATTTAGTATTTCTCTGACAATCACATGGTCACATTGAATGTACGAAATTTTTCACTCGGCTAATTGTTATGATGGTTAGCATCGATAGTGTTCCTAAATTTATTAATGGCAATAAATTAATTTTATACACAATTAAGGATCACGCATAAAATATTTTTAAATGTTATTGATGTTAAAAACATGCGACTTAAATAGCTTTGTCTCTGTTATGTTAAGTAACTGTTACATTATATTTATATAATAAAATTCTTATTCTCGTAAAGACAAGTAAAATTTTTAATGATTTTCATTTGTTTCGTCACATCATCGATTGTTTTGAAAAAAAATTTCTATTTAAAATAAGGCAACGTAGTAAAATTTTGAAATATACTTAAAAATCTCAAATGTGCTCTCCGGTGTTATTCGAATTTCAGAATGCTTTTCATTTTGCCTTTTATGATATTTCTTAAAATTTATTTGTATTTGTTTTAGAAAATCAGATGTGTGAAATAAACATATATGAACACGGAGAATCAAATTATCTATATGCTTTCAAAAAGTCCGCAAACTCACCGTTTAAAGTAACTCTTCGTTTTAACCAAGCACATATACCAAAATGTTAAAGAAAGAGTAACCAGCTGAATCTTATTAGGAATTCTGTATTTTGGTATACCTACTGGGCAAAAACCCGTATATTTAAAAAAATAGGCTTGTGGTCACACACCGACACATAAAGCAGCTTTAAGAAAGCTTTTTTTTTAAGAAAAAAGTCTGAATTCATCTAAAACCTGCACGAGAATAATGAAAACGAAAAGAAATATATAGAAAATGAAACTACATATTGAGTGAAAAATTAAATAACCCGGAATAAATAATGAATGTAACCGTCTTGAAACCATAAAAAGCAAGTTTATATTCTTCCAGGCAAACCAAAAAAAATCTTTTTCTTAGCATCCATCAGAGTTGCAAGTGTCTCCAAAAAGAAAAGTTAGAAAAAAGTGGAAAGAATTCAATATAATTTGCGATAAATAACTCAAATAATGTGTATGCTACTGAAAAAACGTGCAAAACGACAGAAAATGCGAAAAGCTGTTATCCAATAGAGAAAAATTCCGATACAACACACCACCTCCTCCACCGTCTGCGTCTCCGTCACCATCTCTTAGTCAGTTCCGTACGCACCCGCAACCCGTACCTGACGCCACCTTCATGGTCTTTCTTTCGTTCGTTCGCTGACTCGTTCTGTCTACGCCAAAGTCAACTAAAATTTAACAAACCAACTAACCCACAAATTCACAGTGCAAAAAAACCCAAATTATACATGCCATTGTAAACAATTAGCGAAGACGCAGAGATCTCAGTAATGAAAATCTGTTATTGCATATATTCAGAGTGTATGTGTGTGTGTTAATACAATAAGAAATGTAAAAAACGGCATAAGCAAAATTCTATATGTACTTGAAAGTATATGTATACATACATATATACGAGTATATGAATGTATGTATATGTGTACATGGAGAAATCGCCCAAAAACGTTCTACCTCACTTTCAATGCATGTGTTCTGTATATGTGCTACCTTTTTTTTGTATATGCGCAAGCGAAGTGCGTTGGTTGCGACACGCTCTCGCAATCGCGCAAGTGAGAGGAGCCAAACACAATGAGTGCTCCATACAAAACGGAAAGTGACACAGTGAGAGCGTTAGAGTAAGAGAGACAGTGTGTATAGGCGCCTGTAGCCTTGATGGAATGTATGAATGAATTTCTCGTTCATAGTGTGCAAAGTGGCTTTCGCAGATTTCATTCTTCCAATGAGTCGCAAATACCTTAAGTCAATTGAGAGTTGGCCAGCTGTCAGTTAGTTTTGAAAATAAGCGATATAGTAATTTTGGTCAATAAAAACATCTCATATATGTATATTGAATGTATTGTTGTTGTTTTTCAAGGGACTTGTGCATGCTCTCAATTGGTTGAATTCAAGCTTTGCCTTATGCGCGCTCTCGTTCTCTCACGCTCTTTTTGACATGATGCCTGTTACATCTTTGTTGCTTGGAAAAATTCGGACATATATTTGCTTCACGAAGTTTTTCCACAGTGTTTGTCTACACGCCCACATAGTGTGCGTGTGTGTGTGTTGTGAGTGTATTGAAAAAGTAAAAGTCGCCCTTTCGTCGCCGTCTGCTTCTGGTTTATTACCGTTATTTAAAACAAAAAAAGAGAATAAACGCACAAATTAAATGTAAAGTTTTCTAAGATGCTAATATCGGTTTTCATTTTTTATAGCAATGAACGCGTTTCGCAAACAGTAATAAAATCGTGGCGTCGTCTTTCATATTGTGCCAAAAGAAAAGAAAACGAAAATAAAGCAAAATCAACAACAGCATCAAAGCTCCAACACCACCTACAACTATAACTACAACCACCACACAAAAAAGAACGGCAACAGCAACAGCACCTTCAACAACAAGAACAGAAAATAATTAGGAAAAAGTTACAACACTAATAACAAAAACGATAGAAATACTCCAGTTATCGGCTGCAGTCAACTTCACTCACAGGTCGTCGACGTCGTTGTTGTTGTTGTTGCTGTTGTCATTCGTTTTGGGAAGTTTGTGCAGCAGCAGGCTCTGAATGTCTTTATGCTTTAATCATGGTGTATTTTGCCACCATCAAGAACAACACCGACACTATACGCTGCTATATTAGAATCTTTCTGATTACAAATCATGACAGAAGGACATGAAAGGTAAGTGCTTGTTGTTCTTCGCTCCCTCCCTCTGATTCATATTGAATAAAGCATTGTGGAGTTGCTAGTAACTCTTGCCTGAATGGGTCTTGCAGTCAGTCTAGTTCACGCAATTACTGCCAATTTAAGCTAAGCTAATTTTTCTATATTGAAATTAAAAATACTGAGCAAATTATTTTTTATTAATCTAGCAACAGCAGAACTAGCAAGTTGGGCATGAATGAATTGTGTGACTCATTTGTCTCGTTCAATCGAAGGTACATATGTATGTGTGCATCCATATACACAGACACACATACTTATATTATATGTATGTATATCGAGAACGTCGCGTCTACACATAGCCTGTCTGTCGCCACATTTAATGAATGAAATGGAATGCCAGCAGCAGCTAGCTTGTTTTTCTCTAATTGTTTTTTTTTGTGTTTAAGCGTAGCGCTCCCATTGAAAATGATGTCACTCGCCCAGCCCCTTTAGCTCTCCATTTGCCGTACATTAAGACAGTCACAACAATATACTATTTTGATATTGATAGTTGGTTTCATTCATGTCTTGACTATACTAGTTCATATGTAGTTGATACATATGTAACAAAAAAAAACAAATGAAATGAATCTATTATTTGATTTGATTATTGCATTGATTAATATACAAAAATAAATACTATAGATGTGCGCGTCCTTTAAGTAGGGCTGTTAATTAAAACAATCTCTATTCATTTGATGAATAAATACACTCACATATATGCATCGATAAAATGCATGCACTTCAATTGGAAATGTTTCATTCATATTTTAAGGTTGTCCTTCCTCACTCATACACACAAACATATATATATGTATGTATATACAAAGTGTGGGCGTCTCTTAAACGGTTCGCAACACTTGCACTTACAAAAAAAAGAGAAATACTGGAAAATACTGAAATGTTGCCAAGATATGATTCCGAAATTAAGTGCACAACCAAAACGAACTTTATAATCACATATGTGTATATATGTGCATATGTATGAATACCCATGAATATGTATGTAGATGTGTGTATAGATCATAGACAAATGAGTTGGGCACTTTGCTGCAGCAACAAAGTGTGTGCTGCACACATACCCTTGGTCGTGTTCTATGCTCGTTTCTCACCATTTCAATGTTTCCCACGCATGCGCTCTATTAAGAGTTTGCCAATTTAGGATTTTGTTTCTGCTGATTTGGGGACTTTTAATTCCTGCTTGAGGCAGGCTTGTCTTGTGTCTGTGTATGTATGTGCGTATGGCTGACTGTGAAGTTATTGCTGACAACACCTGTAGTTGTATGAGACACACACACATATACGTATAATAAGCGTGTCTAGCATAGTGGCAACTCCATTTCAATAAAGTTGCCACTTTCTAGCACAGTAAAAGCTTTGAAATTGTGCTAAGGAAATAATATCTAGGGCTGCCACATCTAAATAGTGTGGCAACGGCAACATGTCTCCGAATTCATTCATGACACTATGACAAGTAAGGCGGCCGCATAGTTATCCTTGGCCAGACATGCTGACGTGTGCGCCTTACCTTGAGTATAACTATCATGATTCTATATACTATATGCATCTGCAATTCTACATCTATATGTATGTATATACATACATATATCTGTACGTATTTTAAAATGCATGCGCCTGCTGCAGTCCTTGACACAGCAGTGACGTCGCTGCCGTCTACTTTGGGCGACACTCTGTGTTGCTGCATGGTTCATTCTGTAAAATTGACTAAATCTAGGACAAACGTGTGTATTCAGCATGACGTCGAGTTTTCATGGGAAGGGGCAAAGGGGCAGAAGGAGGACAGACGTCGAAAGGCAAAGCCAAAGCCAAATAGACTCACACTTTATGAGTGCTTACAGAAACTCCCATGAAAGCTTTTTTCATTGAGTAACTTCACGCTTAAAACTCCAATTTCAAACTTCTGCGCAGGTCGTAGCATGCTTTGCTCGCTTATTTATTGTTGTCCTCATCAAATAAGGGACGACCTGGATACAACATTCATTATTACTCCCTTTCATTCTGCTGCTGCTGTGAATTTTAAGAATGAATTCTGAATTCCGTGCTCCAGAGTTTCATAATTTGAAAATTTGTTGCTACCCTTAAAGCCACGCACACAAATACATACACATGCATACATATGTGCATGAAAACAGCATATCGTTGTTTTGTGTATTTTTAACACGGACTTCATAGTTATTTTTAAGTTCCTTTTTGTTTGTATGTCATGATGAGTAAATGCGTTGACAGGTCCTGGAAGCGTGTTGGAATCGATGAGCCTCGATGAGTATTCTCTGTTAATATGGCTTCGATGGTCGAAAATTGAATTAGCCGAATTAGCGACACTTTTAAGTTATCTCGCCAGGGATATAGATGACAGTTAATGAACAAAGCAATCACAGTTATTGCTAAGCAGCAATGGCCTCCGTTTCTTACCATAAGAAATGCAGTTCAAGGCGCAAGTTGAGCAGGTGCATCCGCTAACGATAACTCCGCACAGATATCCGAGAATCGATAACAAAACTTCAAAACTCCATTATTTTTGGTTTTCCGTTACAGCGACTTCTTAGTTACAGTACGCGCACAGGTGATGACCAGAGACGAAAGCACCGAGGGCTGGCTACCGCTGGCCGGGGGTGGTCTTGCAAATGTTTCGATACGGAAGCGTGCTAGACTATCCCCATTGGCATCGGGTCATGACTACATCATCTATGGGCAAAGAATCTCCGATCAAAGTGTAAGTTACAATGTAGTGTATGATATCGAATCGAGAAATGGCAAATACTCATTGGGATTTATTTCCAAATCTTTTCCAGGTCATCTTAAGCTGTGTCATCAATCGTGATCTGAAGTATTACAAAGTAATGCCAACATTTCATCACTGGCGTGCAGGCAAACAACGCAACGGACTAACATTTCAAACGGCAGCCGATGCTCGCGCCTTTGATAAAGGCGTTCTGCGCGCCTATAATGAACTAATTGATGGTATGACCTGAAACAGCTTTGCTCATATATCCCGTTTAGATGCATGCTGCTTTAAAACAAAACATACACTCGATCTGTCTTCAATCCATGCATTCTGTACCTTTTTCTCTTCCGCATAAACTTCTAAATAGTTTTTGAAAGCCCTCTTTACACCTTGATTTTCTTTTTTGACGTTCAATTTATACTTTAGACCTTGCGTTTAGAATTTTTGCCTTCATTAACTAATGCAGAACTAATGTTTTATGCTCTACTTTTTTATAAAAACAAACAACAAAAAAACTTGCTACAAAAAAAATTAACAAATCATTAACAATTTAATTGGAATTGTGCAATTTGTTTGAACATTACAAAAATTAAAACTTGCAAAAAATCAACACAAAAACCATTCAAAAACATATAATTTCTAACAAAATTGGTAAGTGTTTTAATGAGGTTTCTTTTCACCTAGTTTGTCTTCCGAGTTGCGTATGCTGCAAAGGCTATTTAGAATAATCAAGAATTCATTTACAAGCACCTCGTATGCATTTGCAGCATGCTAAACTTATGTAGCAATATAGAATAGTATTTATTTTCACTTGGTTCAATGATGAATTTAAGAAATCTGTAGTCAAAAATTGCTTATACACACTTTCAACTGCAATCTTTATGCTGTTCGCCTTAAACTGTTAAATTTCAAATGCTCTTTACAAGCTTTTCGTAGTTAATTTGCAGTGTGCCTTGTTCTCGACAATTTTTGATAATCCGAACAATTGCCATGGGAAATTAAAATCATTTTTGTTTTGTATATACACGCAGGACTGGCCAAATCAAATCCCACAATAATATGCCCACCATTGACCAAATATGATTCGGTTGGTGAAGATGATGTATTCATGGTAAGTTTATTTCATACCTTTAATTTCTATCAATCATAATAATACTTTGATGTCCATACAGACCCTGGACTTACCTGTGGAAAGCGAAAGTTTACAAAAGATACATTCAAGCCCCGAAGGCAGTGAAAAAAGTCACAGTAAATTGAAAAACAACATTTAACGCATTTTGAAGTTGACACTAAAATTAAATATGTTTTCCTTGTTGAATTACAGAAAGCGCAAGCGACCGTCACAAGGATAGCTACAGCAACAATTCCGATTCAGAGAAACTACCAGCGGCGACCATACACTACATATCGACGGACAAAACATCAACGGCTCCGCCGGGCAATGCGGGCAGCTCATCGGATGCACCACCGCCGCCGCCAACAGCAGCCGGTCAAATAGCGCCGAGCGAGAACTATTCATACGTAACGCTGACCGCTGTGCATCATGACTATAACTATCCGGTGGTGGAACAGCCGGTTGGCGCACAGGTGTTAAATGCCCGCCGCGAATCGATCACTGCTCTAAAGAAGCGCAATGCACTGGAGGCGGCACAGGCGATGGCGGCCGCACAAACGTCGGCATCGTCGTTGGCCGCCAGCAAACCATTGCACAAGCCAAATGTTTCGGATATACTTAAAAAGGAGACACGATTGCGTTGTCGCTATTGCCACGAGTTGTACAGCGAGGATTTCAATAGGCGCGGTGCCTGTGAGTATGCGCCGGATCCGATACGCAGCGGTTACGAGTGCATCTCGGGCATGGGCTGTGCGCGCTGTATGATTTATCATTGCATGAGCGATGCGGAGGGCGAGACGGCGCAGCATCCGTGCGATTGTAGCATTAGCGAGGCGGGCTGCACCAAACGCTGGTTGGGCCTGGCGCTGCTGTCCCTGATCGTGCCATGCCTATGGTGTTATCCGCCACTGCGTGCATGCCATTGGATGGGCATACACTGCGGTATCTGCGGGGCCCGCCATAAACCGCATGTCTGACATTTGGAGGCTAGATTGCAAGGACAGTACGATGACGACCCCAGCACCAGGCCCAGAAACGAGCACCATCCGCAACCCGACGAGCAAAACTACAAACGCCAACTGCTGCGACTCAAGCAACGCCAGTCGCAGTCTCAGCCGCCACCCCAGAGGCACTTCTATAATTGGGAGCTGTCGCACAGCCTTGGCGCCCCACAACAGCAACCGCCAGAGCCGCTGTACCTAATGCAGCCGCGCAGCAGCAAGGCAGCCCAGAACGATTACGGTCGGCTGATGTTCTAAACATGTATATGAGAACCACGACAACCACAAAGACGATACCCATCAAACAAACGTTGTAATTGTGTTGTCGCCTGTTTTCAGCAGTTCAGATTTTGTTGCGAGTTAGAGCTTGGGTTTAGTTTCCATCGTTTTTCTTTTTCTTTTTGTTTTTTTTTTGTAACCATTTGATTTGCCATAATTTATTGTATATACATCAGTAGAACACATAACACACTTCCAAGAGCATATAGCATATACCATTAATAATTGTCATTTATTTTTTAAGAGCTGTCTCTTAACTATAGTTTTGTAAAAACTGGGCTATTTGTTTGATTGTTTTCACATTATTTTTCATTTTTGTAATTATATGATATATATTAAAAATATTAATGTACATGTATATGCTTAATGAATATATTTTTTCTTAGTTAATTAAGTTTTTGCTACTTACATTTTGTTTACAATTTGAAATTGGAGAACAGTATTAAAGCCAAGGCAAGGCACGAGAGTTATACAACTTACTTATATGCAAATATATTTCTATATTTCTGTGCTTAATTCCAATTCGTTTATAGCTTTAACAGAGCAGAGCGTTTCCCCTCTCTAAGAATGCAGCGCGTGCAAATTTTTTTGCCTGATAACTCACAAAGACAACTCAAAGCGCAAATATAAAAAAAGAGAACAAACAAGAAAATAAATGTAACAATTGAAAATATATTACCCCTCAATTGAATTACAAATTGTTTTTACAAAAAAATATATATATCTATCAATATATACCAATGTTAAAAGCGAGCAACGTCAATTTCAACCAACTGCGTTTCCTAATGACAAAGAATATTCATGTTTCGTCCAGGATGATTTTAGAAAATTATTTATATTTTAATTTCGATTAAAAAAGATTGTTTTTGACTCTTCTTAGGGCTCATGAAGATTCAAAATATTTCTTTTGCCAATGAAAAAAAACTTTCGGTTTTAACTATTATTTTGAAACAATAATAAAATTATAAACAAAAACATGCATTAAAGAACCACATCGTTGAAATTGCGCTTTGAATCGCTTACAAATCCGTAAATAATAACTATAATATAAAACAAACTAACTATAGTGAAAAACAATTTGTAATTTGTGTACAAATGGACAATTTCATTTGGAAATTTTAAGATCCTCTTAAAACTTGTTCATTTGACACATTGAGGATTAAATAAAAAATACTTAAGTGTTTTCCAATAAAAACTTACTCAACAAATTTATATGCAGCTATATACTGATATATAAATGAATGTGTATAAAACGTATGAAGAATACAAATAAAAAGGATTACTTATGTGCAAAGAACCTAAGTAATATATGTGTATTCAACATGAAATTAATAATAATAATAAAAGCATTAATTTATTTCTTACTATAAATGCATATTTATTCAAAAATAAGCAAAGGTTGTGCAAAAACACATTAAAAAAGCAACAAAAAATTATATTAAAACAAAAAAAAGAAGAAAACCTTTAAGAATGAGGAAATTTGTTTGTAAAAGATGTAGATGCGGTATCTATAAATAATTGAACAAAAGTTGTTTAGATCAAAAACAAAACAAAAAAACTTATCACAAAAACACAAACAAAAAAATCTTTGAACAAAGAACAAACACTCAACAAAAAGTACAAACTGTTAAATATACATATATAATTTAAAATTACTTTTTATTGTTTAGTTACAAGCTACAATAATTTTAACATCTAAAATGATCCAGAAGCATGCCAACATAAATACATTGAAATCTCAACAAAATCACAACATGCGTAAATACTACATACATTAATTGTATGAATTTTCAAATTTTAACTGTGCATAACCAAAAACAAATTATTAAACATTCTGAATGAACTAGGAAACCAACTAGGCATCAATAACAATAGTAAATCTTATTCGATACATTAAAGAGATTAATAGTTAATAACAGCAATTTGTTGAACACCAAGTAAGTAAATAACATGACATTTTCAACATTTTCAATAAAATTTTTTTTGTTATGAACATAATACATAAAATGGAATTCACCTAAATTGTATATGCATAAGTAGCCGCATATAAAAGATGGCATTAAAAAGTAAATAAAATAAATAATATATTTATTCATATAAATGTATTTGAAAATGTGAACAAGAGAAATACAAACAAATAAAACACAATTTAATAAACAATAACAACGTGTTTCAATCTCTTATTTCAGTCTGGCAACTCCACATATCACAGCATGTATTTATTTCGTTGTCAGCTAACTTTCTATATATTGTAGAAAGATGGCCGCAACATTTTCATAAGCATCGGTGGTTCAGTGGTAGAATGCTCGCCTGCCACGCGGGCGGCCCGGGTTCGATTCCCGGCCGATGCAAACAAATTTTTTTAAAGAGTATTTTATTTATTGTTAGTGTAGTTTTTATGCCACGCAGCATTGCTTTACTACTCAAAGTAAAGACAGTTGCTTAATTATATATTTTGTTTATAAGCTTATTTATGCAAATAATCACTCGCATGGATGAGATAATGAGGAATCTTGAGACCTTGAATCACAATTCCAAAAAAACGTGATCTCACTTGTAGTGTACACTTTATAGAGTAGGTGAATTGTGACGTAGTCTTAACTGATTGAATTGTATCAATATCGTTTTAGTCCGACTACATCATGTAAAGATGAGCAGAAATTCGTAAAATGCCTAGTGTCTAAGTCGGAGGATTTAGAAGTCAATAGCGTTTTAAGACGTAAGCCCGTGGACCTGGCAACAAATCGCTCGTTATTCGAGATTGGACACAATTTTGAAGATGTTCCAAATTGGCTGAGCATCGAGCAGCCTGCGAAAACTCCATTAAAAAACATGTTGCGGTACATGGTGGAGAATCATTTAAGCACAACCGTCCAGATCGAAATAAATAGAATGTATTTTAATTGTCACATTCTTGTGCTGCAATCGTATTCAAAGTTCTTTTTTGACCTGGAGGTGGTTCCGTTGACGGTAACATTGCCCGAGGAAAAGGTATCGCAAAAGGCATTCATGCTCATCTACAAGTGGATGATAAGTGATGAGCCCATCCTGGAGAGAAAGAGTATTCTTGAAGTCTTTGTGGCAGCTACCTACTTGAGAATTGAATCACTATTGCTTCACTGCTGGAAATACTTTAATATTATCGAGTGTTTCAATGAGGACACCGCTTGTATTTTGTACATTGAAGCGAAACGCAATCCGGCATTAGATATTGTGCGTAGTATAATGTTAACTCGAATACGGAAGTTTCTACTTACATTTGTTGCAACTCGAGATTTTTTCGATGTTCCGCTGAACCATGTAGTCTATCTGCTCAGTTCCAATGACATTTGTGTCAATACGGAAATTGAGGTAAGGCTAGATGAATTTTATAATAATTGGTTTGATTTAAACATAGTTATCATACAGATTCTCTTTATTATGGTACGTTGGCTGGGACATGATTGGAAGCAGCGTCAAAAATATGTGAATAGATTAATTCCTTGCATACGATTCGATTTGATGCCGCTCTGGTATCTGCTTTATGTACGTCAAGTGGAAACACACAAATTGATCAAAAAGCTAATTAATATTCCTAAAGTAAATACCACTTTCAACGAGACAATTTCCAAGATAACATCGAAAATGTATGGAGAAAAAACGGATGCTAAGAGCATAAACCAAGTTACAGAGCATCGACAGTGGATACAGGATGAAATGTGTCCTTACTTCCATCATATAGCCTGTCCATATACGCGTAATATAAATTTTATTCAATTTGAGTCGTATTTAACAGCATTACAACGTCAAACTCATAATAGATGGGCAACAGTTGAACTGATTAATTTAAAAAAGCCAAAACAATGTTGTATTATACCGCACGATTTTTAAATTTAAAGTCCATTAAAAATACGTTAAAAAAATTTCTCCATTTGCCATTCACATGATTTAGCTATATATTTTAGGTCTGGCAGTGCCAACAGCTGATTCTGGGTGGCATATTTGTTGTTTGGCAATTGCCAAACAAAGAAATAAGAAAGAAAGAATAATAAGGAAGAAATTAAAGTAAAATGGAAAAGCTAGAAGCTCTTAAAATATCGTCAATGCGTCCGCGGAGCAATATACTCGATCGACCGCTGTCCAAAGGCAAATCTGAGGTATCACAGAGCATTGTAGCGTTACTATTCAGTGAGATTGTTCAATACTCCCAGAGTCGTGTATTCACAGTACCCGAATTGCAAACAAGGTAACAAGATTATGAGAAAGCAAATGCCTGTATATTAATGTTGCTTACATGTGTAGATTACATGAGTTGGGCCAAGATGTGGGCACACGCATCATTGACCTGTATTTTATGCGCGAACGTAGCGCCAAGCGCGAAACAAAGCTGACGCAGATGCTGCTTTTTTTGTGAAGACCACCGTGTGGAAGAATCTGTTTGGCAAGGAGGCCGAGAAGTTAGAGCATGCCAACGACGATGAGCGCACTTACTACATTATTGAAAAGGAGCCGTTGGTCAACACGTTCATAAGTGTGCCGAAAGACAAAAGCTCTCTGAATTGTGCTAACTTCACAGCTGGTATAGTTGAAGCGGTTCTAACTCATTGTGGATTTGTAAGTTCAACGGCCATATTAAGCGTATAAAGTTTATAACTATCATGTTTTCTCTGTTATTGTAGCCTTGTAAGGTAACCGCGCATTGGCACAAGGGTACCACATATATGGTTAAGTTTGAGGACTTTGTCATAGCCCGCGATAAGCAAATGGAGGAAAAATAGCAATATAATCAATCCTACTATATACATACATTAACAAAAATATATTAACTCTATTTTAATTCGTTAAGATATTGCGTTTAATTTTCACACTTTGCAAAAAAAGAAATAATTTGTATACTTAAATAAACTTGAACTGACGATCCTTGTACGCAACCTGTCCCGAACGGTATTTCTCCTCGCGTGCATCTCGCTCGCTCTTTAGCGCCCAAGCGTAGACAGCGATGGGCAGCACGACGGCAAAAAGACCCATGCGGAAAGAGTGGCCAGTGGGTCGGAAATGCTCATAGTTGGACACTCGCATAGCCTGGAAGCGCGCTAAGCCCGCATCGAACTGGGAACGCATAGAGGATAAACATTTGACAATAAGTAATGATGACATAACCAACTTATTCTTTTGTTTTACGTACCACAGTGCCGCCTTCACCGGTGGCATGGCGAAAGGGATTCGAGCTCTGCTTTAGGTATTCGTTGCGCAGCTTAAGTGTGTGCTCATGCTTGCGCTTGATGAACGCCTCCTCTTCTTTGGTTAAAACCATATTTTTGATTTTGCTGCGAAATTCCCACTTTCGAGTTCTCAAGCAACAAAAGCAAAACGCTGAAACAGCTGACAGCAAACAGCATGAAGCAGTATCAGTTTGCAAGTCACAGCGACACGTGCCCACATTGCGAGTGCAGAGAGTGGCAGGGTAACTCTGGCAAAAAGCGCTTATGAAATTTCGCAGCTGGCAATGCCGTTTATTTGTCGTTTCAAATGTTTAGCAGTTTACCAAACGAAAGCATATGAAGTTTAAACTGTTTATTTAAAATTGAGGTGAAAATATTTGTAATTATGGTAAGTGTATAAAGTGAAATTTGTGTTAGCAATGCTCTATATTATCTTAAGTTATTTGTTATTTGGTTAATTGCACAAGGATACGGCTGTTTTCGGTAAAGTCTGCTGCTTCGTTACATCTCCCACACAAACAACGTTATGCGCAAGCTCATAACCTTCGATGCTCTCACAATACCCGACCATATACATATTAACAATATCCTCTCTGTCTCTCGCTCGCTTACTCCCCCGGGAAAGGAGTTGTGCTCACTGCGCATGTCCTGTAAAGTGTTATGCGCAGATCTCGTGTCAATGTCCTGTCTGGAAACTCGTTTAATTTGATTTCAACTGCCCCTATCTCAAAGGGTTTTTTTTTTTTTGCTTACGCTTAACATAATGTGCCCTGCCATTTAAAGTCAGGTATACTAATTTGTGGTAACAAATCAATACTTTAAGTCAGACCATTTTTAATCAGACACTGCGCAAGACAAACTTCGTCCTCGTCATCTCACATTTAACACTTGTACTGCTCAATAATGAGAGCGAGATGCAGTAAGTGCAAGACATTCAGAAATAAATAGTAAGTGCATAAGAGAGAGCGAGGGCAATAGTGTCAGCGAGAAAGCTGAGCAACCTAGCGCGCATGTCCTGCGTAGTTGGGCGGTTTTTGTTGTTGCTTATGACTCGTTACTCGTTTTTGTTGTTTTTGTTTGTAGAGTGCACTTGGCTTAGCTCGTGTTCGTTTTAGGGTGTGGGGTGTGGACTAGAGGAGCAAGGGATTGGGTGGTTGTTGGGCACGCGACACGCTTACCTGCTTTAGGGGTTGTTGTTGCCGCGGAGTTGCGCATTGTTCGCTTTGCTTGCCCCGTCGTCTTTCACTTGCCGACTGTCGTACGTACCGTAAAGTTCTCAGTTGTTGTTATTGTTGCGTTGTTTGCCGTTACAGGATTTGTGGTGCCTCAAATGGTTTAATTGCAAACGCAACGTGCTCGTTTATTGATTTTTAAGACTCGACTCGCGACTTCAACATTGATTCGGTAAGTTGTATTTACATATATATGTATATATTTGCAAATATTTTTACTTGCTATTTATTGGTAAATTATTTCCATAGTTTCCCAGCATGAGTGTAAAGTCGAGCGCAAGGATTAAGAAACGGCGCTCTGCCGAGGCGGCTGCAGCAACTGCGTCAACTGTCACAGCCTCGGGCTCCTTTGCCGCCATCGGCAGTCAGCAGCGCCTTGGACTTACCGCAGGCGGAAGCAGCAACAATAGCAACACAAGTTTGGGCAGCGGCAACAATAATGCAACATCAAATGGCAACCAACAACAGCAGATCAACAAGAAGCACAATTTTGTGGGACGCAATCCCAACTTTGACACGGACGAGACCAAGTTACTCATACAACTCTGGGGCGATCCAAAATTGCAACGCACACTGATAACTACACACAAGAAGCATGCGGTCATCTGTCAACTGGCAGCCAAGATGCAGGAGTATGGCTATCATCGTTCGCCCGAAGAGATTACTACACGCATCAAGAATCTCAAATGTTTCTACAATCGCCTCAAGAAGGACAAGGAATGCGGATTGACGGGCGAAACAGAACCAAGTTGGAAGCATTTTGCTGAAATGGATGCCATCATGACGCGACCCATATTTAGTGTGCGCCCAAACGAGGTGCCGGCGCCATCTCTAAAATATCAGCTGGAGCAGGCACTCGAGGAGCATGCGGAGCGGCGCAAGCGGAGACAAGAAAATGGTGAAGAGATGACGGACAGTGACAATGAGGAGGATGACATGTTGCTTTCATCGCTGGTGCCTAATGGCAAAAACAAACGGGATGCACCAGTCAATGAGGGCAATGCTGATGTGCAGCTGGATATGGATGCCAGCGAGGATACGTTTGTTGTGCATGCCGGCGACAAAAGAGCGGCCGCCAAGCGACGTAAACTTTCCTCAGAGCCCGAGCTCGATGTGGATGAAACGGCAGCAAAGGAGGCGCCACGCATTAAGACTGAACAGCAGGAGCCAGCCACAGAGTCAACTGCAACTGCAACAGCAGCAACACCAAGTACAGCAACTGTTGCTGCACCAACAGCAGCAGCAACTGAGGTGGAAGAGGACGATGACTGCATGCTGTTGCCATTGCCCAAAGAGGAGCCCATCGATGTGGATGCCGTGGACGAGGCAAACGAATTACCACCAAACCATGCTACAACTGCAGCAGCGCCTGCCACACGCGGTGTGATGCCGACGTTGGCGGACATGCTCCAGCTGCCTAAAGCCACCAATCTGCTGCCGTTCAGTGGCGCCAATGTTATCATACCGGCCAATAGCATCAGCAATAGCATTGCCCAGCTCAACAGTACAGTATCCACCAGCAATAGCAAGCTAACCGCTGGGAAGATCTCGCTGGTGCCCACCAATTTCCTTATGCAACCCAAACCCACGAGCAATGCTACAGCGACCAGCAAGGGTGTCTCTGTCGGCACAGCTTCTGGCACACAGCTGCAATTGCTTCAGAGTGCCATCAATCAGGGTGCACGCTTGATGATTAGCGGCGCAGCGCCAACGCCAGTCCAGGCGTCGGCCAACACGGGTCTAGTGACGGGACCCGGTGGCGTTAAGTTCGTGCTGGTGAATGCGGAGCAGGCAGCCGCCAAAGTGGCCGCCACAGTCAAAACGAGTGCCGGAACAGTGGCCACAGCAACATCCTTGCCACAGCAACAGCAGCAGCAGCCACAGCAGCAGACTAAGCTGCTGCAGCCAAGTGAATATAATCAGCAACTTGTTCAACAACAACAGCAGCAGCAGGCAGTACAGCAGACGCCTGCACAGCCGCAGCAGCAACAGCAAGAGAAGAAGGAGGAGAAGCGTCGCGCACAGGAAAAGGCGCGAGAGGAGCAACTGTCAAAGCGTCACATGACAAGTGAGTCACTTATGAATGCACAAAGTCAAACAGTTGATAATTCTTCTGCCTTGTCTCCTGCCACAGCAATGCGTATCATGTTGCGTCAGCTGCTCAATGCCCAGAACGAAGCCAATGAGATACAGCACAATCGTCTCTCGCTGGAACGTGAACGTCTCGATTGGGAAAAGTCAATGGGTGAACGGATCATCACCTTGCTGCCGAGCTTGTTGCAACCAGCTGCTGCCGCAGCATCGGTAGCAGCTGCAAACGCTGTGCAACCGACTGCCACACATCAGTCGCAGCAGTTCATTGTATCGGGCACAGCAGCTGGAACGGCAGGACAACGTTTGCAGCCGCCCAAGTTGCTGTTTACCACCGCGTTGCCCATGACCAATGGCACAGTGTCCATGCCACATATACTGACGCCAAGCAGTGCGCTGGCCACATCGCTGCCCAAAGTAATCGCAGCTCCCGTTCCATCCTCATCATCATCGTCAGTAGCAGGCAGTACAT
Source organism: Drosophila sulfurigaster albostrigata (assembly GCF_023558435.1). NCBI lineage: Eukaryota > Metazoa > Arthropoda > Insecta > Diptera > Drosophilidae > Drosophila > Drosophila sulfurigaster. The sequence continues at coordinate 518,508 of NC_084883.1, forward strand.
CTGCAGGAGGAACTGGTGGTGGTAGCATTATAGCGAAGCCAGTGGAGATTTGCACTCAAATTAATGATATTCAACTAATAACGCCCAAGCTAGAGAAGGAGGGCTAAAAACGGTCAATGTCCTAGAATTTAGATCTAAGCTTAGCATCGTTCACAGTGATCTATTTCTCCTTTAAACAGATAATACTCGAATAAACTATACTACAACAAATGTGTTTATTCCTAACGCGCGAATTCGATTAACAATTATTTAAGATCTATAGTTATAATTATTTAAGTTCTAGCTTGCATATCATACATGTGCTTAATGGACATTGATACGTTCCATGTCGCGGATCTCCATAATATCCGTTTTCAATCGCTGCTTGACTATCTCACGCCAAATCGCCTCACGATCCTGATTGTTAACGATGCCCATGCGTTGCAGCGATGAATCCGTAATGCGGAGTAGCGCTCGTCCCGTAATAATATGCTGGTGAATAGAAAGAAATAATATATTTATCAGTAGGCCATGTGAAATACATTGACCAAAATTTAAAAAAAAAAAGTTTGTTTAAATTATCAGAGAAACGCAAAGGATTCAAGTCAAATACATATTTAAAATGACCGCATCATATATGAGATATAGCAAGGAGGAGCAGCCTCACAGGTGAGTCTAACTTACTGTGGCAAAGAGATTTTCGTATTTGTTATATTCGCCACAATGACGTCGATACCACTTGAGCACATCACTCACAGTCCATTGATAGACAGCTTTGGGTCGCGTTGTTTTGGCTCGCGCCTTGTTCTGTGTCGTGTTGCTTGTTTCTTCACCCATATTTGAATATTACTCGGATTACCAATTAACTAGATCACTGGTATATCCAGAATCTTACTTTTTGTATTATTCTATGGGCACTTTCCTTCACCTCTTTCCACTCTTAAAACAGTTGCTATATTTTCTCCAATCTCTATTAACAAAAGTTTTAATGTAATCCAAATACATTAGAGATGTGCATTTACTGGATTTTAATACACACTGTTGTATTGAGTAATTTTCGATAGGCATCATTACATAAATATCTTTAGTTTAAATATATATAATCGTTTTTTATTTTTTTTTTGCATTACAACTATTCTCGAGCAGTAAAATAACCTTTTATTTATGAAAACAAGACGGCATTTCAAAAAATCGCAACTTTCGAAAATTACAATTATGTGTAACTTTTATTGTAAACGTGGTTGATTTGGTATATTTTTCTGGTATTAAAAAGCATATTATGTGAATCAAATTGCGGTCACCCAGATCGTGACTGGCGCTTAATAACAACGACGACTGAGAAATAATCATCATAATATAAAAGTTGAGAAAAACACGCAAATACTCAATACATACATAGTAGCGCAATTGCAAACGATTAATTGAACTTATAACTTTGTAGTGTACTAGCAAATACACATTGATTAATAAGATTTGCCAGCTCGTTATCAATTTTCATTTTCCATTCGACGCCGCAGCAGTAGCAAAATGGCCGGAGCAACACTCTTCGAACGTGCCCAAGCTTTGTCCAGCGTGAATCGCGAGGAGGGCATTTCACTGCTGAATAAAATTGTCCGCGAACAGGAAGTCGCCGAAAACGATGAGGAGCTGATACGCATCAAGGAGCAGGGCATTATGCAGCTGGGTGAGCTCTACAAACAGGAGGGCAAGGCCAAAGAATTGGCAGATTTGATCAAGGTGACTCGACCGTTTTTGAGTTTGATCAGCAAGGCAAAGGCCGCCAAATTAGTGCGCTCGCTCGTCGACATGTTCCTCGATATGGATGCTGGCACGGGCATTGAGGTATGTGAGCACGCTCAATTATTCCCTTTTTTTTCTTAAGTTTTTTTTTTCTTGTTGCAGGTGCAACTTTGCAAAGACTGTATAGAGTGGGCCAAGCAGGAGAAGCGCACATTTTTGCGTCAATCGCTGGAAGCACGTCTCATTGCCTTATATTTCGATACGGCTCTCTACACGGAGGCTCTGGCATTGGGCTCGCAGTTGCTGCGTGAACTGAAGAAGTTGGACGATAAGAATCTGCTTGTCGAGGTCCAGCTGCTGGAGAGCAAAACATACCATGCACTGAGTAACTTGCCCAAGGCACGCGCTGCTTTGACATCGGCACGCACCACGGCAAATGCCATCTACTGTCCACCCAAAGTTCAGGGTGCCCTCGATCTCCAATCGGGCATCCTGCATGCGGCCGATGAACGTGATTTTAAGACGGCGTTTTCCTATTTCTATGAAGCATTTGAGGGTTTTGATAGCGTTGACAGTGTCAAAGCGCTAACAGCTCTCAAGTATATGTTGCTGTGCAAGATTATGCTCGGCCAGTCCGATGATGTGAATCAAATCGTTAGTGGCAAATTGGTAAATAATTATTGGATTTGTTAATCATTTAGTTACTGTATACTTATGCTATTTCTGATAGGCCATAACATATTCCGGCCGTGATGTAGACGCCATGAAAGCTGTGGCGGAGGCATCACACAAACGTTCGCTAGCTGATTTCCAGCAGGGCTTAAAGGATTACAAGAAAGAGCTCGCTGAGGATGTGATTGTGCAGGCACATCTGGGCACACTTTACGACACCATGCTGGAGCAGAATCTTTGCCGCATTATCGAGCCATACTCACGCGTTCAGGTTCGTCTAAATAAAATATTTATATTCCTTTCAAGCATTTATTTTGACATTCATGATATTGAAGGTTTCACATGTGGCGGAGAGCATTCATTTGCCTATGCCACAGGTTGAGAAGAAGCTATCACAAATGATTTTGGATAAGAAGTTTAGTGGAATTTTGGATCAAGGCGAAGGTGTGCTTATTGTCTTCGAGGAGACGCCTGTGGATAAGACATATGAGCGTGTGCTGGAGACCATACAAAGCATGGGCAAGGTGGTAGATACACTTTATCAAAAGGCCAAAAAACTATCATAAGTGCACAGATCAAATGCACTACTCTCCTCCCTAATCCGACAGAAGAAAACACCCCAAAGCGTCCACTTCAAATAACATCTGCGAAATTGGAAGATAAATATACATTTTTGGGTTTCCTCTGGTATTTTGAAATGAGTTTCCACAAGAACCAACAAAAAAAATCAGAAATCATACACACATCCACATCTTTTCTGCAAGAACTGGCCGATTTATTAACAGCTGATAAAATAAACAATTATTTGTTGGTCAATAGCAACTACAATAATGTGTAAACCATAATAGATTATTTCTAAGCATAATTACTCAAAATATAACTGCGAGTGCGATATGATAAGCAAAATTAACCAATTAATGATAATAAAAAACATCAGGAAAAAACGGACACGATCAGAAATGTACTGGGAAGAGAGATCAATACAATTCAATTGATATTTGGCTAATTTTATTCAACAATAATAAATAGTTGTAAGTTTTGTATTTAATCGTTGTTAATGAAAAAATAATGTATTCAACCACAGTAATGCGTCAGTCCCAAACCGCCTCTAAAGTTCGATTGGCCACTGAGTGAGCCGCTAAACCACTTGGATGCATTGCCGGTCAAATCCACGCGAGTGTTACGATTCTGCGAGGACCACAGATTGCTGGCCCAGACCAGGAATATTCGAGTGTGTCAGACTGGCGCCATGGCCGTTGATATGCGAATAGTCCAATCCAGCACCTTTGCGTTGGAACTCCAAGCCATTGGCGAGCTTATTCTGCGAGGCAAACACCTTGGCATCCAAATAGAGTTCACCATTGTTGTTGTGTGTTGCCCGCAGCAAAGACTTGTCCAATAACATTATGATCGGGAGTTCCAATGGTTTTGGTCAATGCCAACCTAGCGTCAGCGCCACCAGTAGGATTCGATGTTAGTGAACCGCCCGGCACCTGACGACGGAAACGAAGTCGACGAGTTGGCTGAGTGGCTTGAAATGTTTGAAACTGCTGTGGCATCGCTGCTACACATGCACTGATGGCCATAACGACCAGAGTGAGAATGCTGCGTTGCATATGTATGTAGTTGCTAATAATGTTGCCAAGAAGACTGTTGACTCTGGATTGATGAAAGCTTGTTCCTACAACAGGTGCTTATATACACCAAGCAGTTTGGGAAGCACCTGACTTCCCTTGGTGTGAATCATTCTACCTGACATCTTAATTTTTTTGCCCTATCAGTAGCTTCTAAAAGTGAGATCAAATAATGTAATGCCTAATTATATTGCTTTGACGGGGATTCCTTATATACATATATGTACATATGTAAATGCGAAAATGTTTCTCATGGCTGAGATTCCTTAAGAAGTAATCATTTCTAGCTGATGTAAGCTTATACATGCATACATATATAGGATGTTTTTGTATTTAGTTTAAAGCAAATTATTATGTAGTTTATGAATAGTATGAAAAAAGAAATGTGCAAGATGCAGCTCCGGCTCCCCTTTTTCCATTCTTTTTGAATTTGAGTTTATTGCCAGAATTTCAAACACTTACTAGCGCCACCTTCAGGTGGAGATTCATTTTGGTTGACAATGCTTACATTTTCATGGTGAATGGCATTTTTAGTCGATAATACTATCGAAACTGATACAATTTTAACAAATAAATGCGAAGATAAATATTTTTTATTTTTGTGTTGATAATGTTTTTTCTGATCTTCAATGAGAGTAATGTGTTATACAGGAATTGTTGACACGCATTTTATTTTTTGCCATTTTACTTTTTCCACTAACTAGGCGGCGAAACCGCCGGATTTCGTTTAGTCGTTCCATGCACAACGTCTACTAAGAGTAGTTATCGATAAATGCTTTCTCTTATTTTGCTTTTATTCCATTTGTTGCAAGTCGAATGTGACCGAAATGTCAAAAAAAGTGTAAAGCATACGATGCTAGCCAAGCGATCATATATAAACAATTCAAAGAGAACTAAAAAAGCAAGGCGAAAGCACGAATGTAGTCGAGAGTCAACAAAAAACGAATACAAAATCTACAAAGCCGCAGTTCAGAGCAACTGCCATGGCAAACGAAGAGGCAGCGTGCGAAAGGTCGACGGTAAACATAGTATTTCGATTTACTGACGAGCGTCATCTTAAGTTCGTGGAGGCCTTTAGTTGCGAACCCTGTTTGTGGAACCGGCATCCGTACTTGTGGGGAGCTCGTGTTGCTGCCTGCAAGCGGATTCAAAATGTTATGAACGAGACATTGCTACGCAATGAAACTCCAATTAGTTTGCAGGGTATTAAGATGAAGATCAAGAACATACGTTCTGTGTATCATCAGGAGCTAAAGAAGATGAGAATAAACCCTTTTTATTATCCCAAAAGTTGTTGGTTTGAGCCATTGCACAAAATCTTAGCACCATTTCTGGATAAGGTAAGGCATTTCCTTTTATCTTAATATAACTTTATTATCCAGTTTTATTCTACCACGTAGAGAGCTGATGGTGATGTGCCCTTGGATTCTCCCGTCCCTATTCATAATGAGGTAGAATAATTCCACAAAAATTACTGATATTATAATGGAATTTATTTTTTCCAATAGAAAACTGATGATAATCAACACTTGATTTCCGCCATACCCCTAAAACGACTTCAGGTTGAGGAACCAGAAGCAATTGGGGAAGAGGTAAAATAATTTCCTCATAGTGAATATATACTGACATGTTATTCTTTTATATAGAAAGATGATGATGAACGGGAGTTTAGTTCCCCCATAACACTAAAACGACTTCAGGTTAAAGTTCCTCGCTTAAAGTCAATCAGGTTTATGCCGAATAAAGACGAGGAAAGCACTGAAATCAAGATCGAACTTAATGCTGATCCATTGGAGTTTGCCTCATTTAGTTCTGGTCAACCACTACGTATGATGACACCTCCATTACGAAGTCCTCCAAGCCCACCTCAAATTGTGAATGTCTCCCCGCTGCAATCAGAGCAAAGAGAGCCTTTGCAGATTGAGGGTAAGGATGAGTTTACGTTTTTCGGAATGAGTGTTGCCGCCCAATTACGCAGAATGCCTCTATCGAATGCAATGATCATGCAATCAAAGATTCAGTATATGATATCAATAGAACGTCGTAAGCTCGACGGCGATGCGATTGAAGAAAACTTTTTATTTTAAAAGAGTAACTCAACTAAATATTTAATTCTTAATATAAAAATCCATAATTTTATATATGCAACACACAATCATATGTTTGTAAAAAAGGAAAGCAAAAATAAAACTTTAAAAAGCAAAATAAATCGAAGCAGAGTCGAAACGTAAGCGGAGAGATGAGCCATGAAGGCGCACTTCGCGTCACGTTACATTTGCCCTTATGAAACATAAGCAGAATTGTTGTTTGACTACATTTTCATTTTTCATCCGCTTCTAATTTATGGTCAACAGTCCAGTTTTAACAAAAACAGCAGCTCTTATAAGTGTTGTAATGCTGGTCATCAACATAAAATTCAATTTTGTATTTTAGTTCTAAATTCGAGTGCAGATATAGCGTTAGAATTAGCTCCTCCACAAATAGTGTATTTGTTTGTGCGCCATCTCTGATGGAAATTCGTTTGCGTTGTCAATGTTTACATTTTCGTTGTGAATGGCAATAAAGTAGATAATACCATCGAAACTGAGAATTATCGAACTTAATTTTGATACCAGATATTATACTAACAATTATTATTTATAAAATTAAATATTGTCTAAAAAAAATATGTAAATATATCGGTATTGCCGTTGCACTCAATTTATATATCGGTTTGAAAAAGTAAAACATCAGCTGAGAGTAGTTATCGATAAATGCTTTCTCTTGTTTGGTTTTGTTTTCATTTGATGCAAAGTGTATACTACCGCTAGCCAGAAAAGCGAAGCAAATACACGACCAAAACCGAGCAAACTTTATTGTGAATGGTTTGTTAGCAGCTTGTATCGTATATCCTCTGCGTCACCAAGAACAGTCATGACAAGCGAAGAGGGAACCAGCGGTAGACCGATGGAACGGTTTCGGTTTACTGACGAACGTCACCTTATGCTCGTGGAGGCTTTCAGTCGCGAACCTTATTTGTGGAGCCGCGGCTCTAGCCGCTATGTTTGGGGTGCTCGCAGTGCTGCCTGCAAGCGAATTCAAAATATTATGAACGGCACATTGCAACGTAATGAGACTCCTGTTAGTTTAGAGGGTGTTAAGATGAAGATCGGGAACTTGCGTACTGTATATCGTCGGGAGCTGAGGAAGATTAAAGAGAATCCTTCTTATTATCCCAACAGTTGTTGGTTTGAGCCATTGAACAAAATCTTAGCCCCTTTACTTGATAAGGTGAGATATTTCCTTCAATATGAAAATACCTTTATAAATTATTGTTATTTATATTCTATATAGAATCCTGATGATGACGAAGTGATGGTTTCCGCAAATCCATTTCAGGAAGAGGTACAACCATTCCCTCAACCTTAAAGATATGTATAATAATATGGTTTTTTTTTAGAAAGCTGATGAGCACCAGCAGCTGATTTCTCCCATACCACTAAAACGACTTCAGGTGAAGTACCACAAGCTTATATTTTTTTTTTTCTAAAAAAAAACTGAAATAGTAATTTTTCCACTTAGAGAGCTGATGATAACGTTCAGTTGATTTACCAGCCATCCCAAAAACAGACTAAAGCTGAAGTTTCAGAAACATTTATGGAAGAGGTATAATAATTCCCTAAATATGAAAATAACTGAAATAACATTTGTGTGTCTATAAAGACAGATGATGATGACGTTCAGTTGATTTCACCTGTAGGGCCAACACAATTTATGGTTGAAATACCGGCAGCATATGTAGAAGAGGTAGAGTAAACCCTTCAAAAATAAATAACTCTAACATTTTATTGTTCTATTTAGAATGGTGATGGCAATGAAGAGTTAATTTCTCCCAAATCCCAAAAACGACTTCAGGTTAAAGTACCCCGATTAAAGTGTATTAGGGTGATGCCGAGCGAAGTCGAGGAAAGTACTGAAATCAAGATCGAGCATGATGCTGAAGCTGATCAACTAGAGCCTTCTACTTCAACTTCTCCACAACTGTCTGTGATAACGTCTCCGCCACGATCTCCTTCATCAAACCTACCTAAAATTGTGAACGCCTCTTCGCTACAAACAGCTTTGCGAAACAGAGATGAGGATGAGTTTACGTTTTTCGGAATGAGTGTTGCGGCCCAATTGCGCAAAATGCCTCTATCGAGTGCAATGATCATGCAATCAAAAATTCAGCATATGATATCAATGGAACGACGGAAGATCAATGGCGATACAAGCGAAGTGAATTTATTTTTTCAAACGGAATTACAAGGTATATTTTAAATTGTAAATTGTCATAAGATTCCTAATATGTTATTACTTTTCAATGTTTAAGCAAGTAGCCTTCTGGAAATTCGGTGTGAAATTAGGTTATTATGACAATAATAGGTATTAATGTATCTTGAAATAGTTTGTTGTAAGTCGGTACCCCTAGTTCAAAAATTGATCAAAACTAACCGAACCAATTAAAAACAAGTAAGAAAGTTACAGTCGAGTGTGCTCGACTGTGAGATACCCGCTACCCATTTTTAATAAGGGCCAAATATTGCGGTATTATTTTCAAAATATACCGAAAATACTAAAAAAAATACTAAAAATATACCAAATGGTATGTTTGGTATTTCGATACAGGACACCATTCAAAACATACCACAGACGGCACAATGTACCAGATTGTCGGCCAAAGCAACTAAAAGCCCTAGTAAGTAGGCGTTTTTGCCCATACAAAAGTATTTCTTTAATAACATCCACAATTTTTATCTGATCGCAACCAAATTTTCAGAAATCATAACTACTATAGTAATTATAGTATATACCAAAATTCGCAACTCTAGCTTTAATTGCGCTTGTTATTCGATTTTTTATATGCGAGGGCGGAAGTGGGCGTGGCAAAAATTTGAAACAAACTTGATTTGCGTGCAAACATAACAAATGCTGTCGAAAAAAATTATAGCTCTATCTCTTATAGTCTCTGAGATCTAGGTGTTCATACGGACAGACGGACATGGCTATATCGTCTCGGCTGTTGACGCTGATCAAGAATATATATACTTTATAGTGGCGGAGATGCCTCCTTCTACCTGTTACATACATTTCCTGTCGGCACAAAGTTATAATACCCTTCTACCCTATGGGTAGCGGGTATAATAATAAATTATCACTTTTATACATATATGTTTTTTTTTTAAATATGTACTATATTTAGCATCAGTCGGAAGGATCAATCCTTTTGCTAATATTTGTAAATTTTTTTCTTTGCAGCAGTCTCTTACTGTATTACTTAAGAAATGTTTTATTTAAGAGATAATCATAGTATAATTTTGTATGTATATATGTGTGTGAGTCTAAGCAAAGGAAAGCAAATAGCAAAAAGCAAATGAATATAATCATTAAACATAAGGAAACTTTACCATATAACACTGCTTTGCGTGGTGAAAGCTAAGAGAATTGCTAAAAAAAGAGAGTAATCAAGTAACCAAAGAGATTAATCGCATGTTTAAGAGGTGCGGGAAGACAAATATGTATGTGTATTTCGGCTGTGGCAATTCGATTGCTTGCAGTATGCGTTCACTCTTCGCACTACGTTGCAATTGGTCTTAAATTATGGCATATTTTTACAAGAACATGCACATTTTATTGCTGTAAATACGGCTAGCGCCCTTTACAACAACAACAGCGACGTTGTGTTACATGCATGAATTTATTCACACAAGTGTATCTATGTACGAATGTATGTTTACGTGTACAAGCGTAGAAATCGTCGTCAAATTCTCGAGTCAGCAAGAGAAACTGCGAAAACCGGACGAAAGCAACGGCGACAACGAACTGCTGAATGCTTTGCGTTGTTGTTATTGCTGTTTGTTGTTTTCATTTGTGTTGTTTTTATGAGCAGCTCATGCTTATCGTCTCTCTGGACGGCACCGAGTTTTGCACCAACGAAATACTCTACAATACGCCAGATAAGTTCAACAAGTTAATTTGTTGCTTCGCTCAAAAACATTCTTGTGCTTATGGACTGCGATCTGTTGATAACACTCTCACACGTTCTCTCTCTGTCTCTGGTTCATCAGTCACATTGAGTGTAACTGCCCATCAGTAAGACTTAATAAGTTTTATTGATAAGGTATTTGTTCGTATAAATCCAAATACGCATAAATTCCTACAAACATATTTATATGTATGTATAGCCATAAGTTAAGAGCATTCTGTTCATATTCATCACTACATTTTGATTTCCCTGCGTGACGTGCTCTACCTATCGACAAAAGCACGAAGCGATCAGCAGAGTCACGTCACGCTTATGCAAATTCCTTAAATCAACTCAAATCAATCCGTCAAGATGGCAGCCCTGTTCGCAATGTCACACAACCTTTGCACCCCCGCCCCGAACAATGCATCGACATCGCTCAGAGCTTCACTTTCGCACTTGGCCAACGAAATTGGGTCACATGACATCGAGGCGAGTGCATGGCCCAGAATCATCGAGTAGGCGACACAGGAGTTCAGGCTGCAGTTTGAGAGTTTGGGGCTTTGGGTGCGTTGGGAGTTCAAGGCGCAATCGGAGTTGGAGTTGGAGTCAGAGTCGGAGTTGCAGGCTGTGTTTTCTGTTGTTATTTCAAATGGCGCTGCGGCATCGCCAGGCCACAGAGTCAGACGACGGCCACACAACAATAGGCGCTGCAAATGGGAAGCCAAATGTGTTCAAGATACTGAACTTGGCCTTTGAAAGCCTCTGCGGACCTCTCTCTCTCTCTCTCTCTCTCGTGTGGGCCCAATCGACCGGTGCTTGTTCGCCCATCCATCTGTTTATCTGTCCGTCTTTCTGTTTGCCTGTCTGTTTGGGGGTCTGCCGACAGAGACACACCGGCCCCGAGCTACAGCCGAACAGCGCGGCGTCACAGCAAAATGTGCACATGCCATCGCCCTCCAAACAACAATCCATTCGCATATTTCTGAACATTTCGCACCCCCACCAAACGCCACAGTCGCACATCGCTCGTTCTCCCTCACACTATGTAGTTATATGCATCATCAGCTGTTCGTGTGAACCAAGCGAGCGCCCATTCAGCGAGTCTACAGACAACCACAGAGACCAGCATCAGAACCAGATGGAGAACACATTACAAAGCGCAAAAAAATCAAAACTGAACCGCATGCAAAAGCTTCAGGTGGTCGACTTCTACCTGTGCTGTTAGCACGCATCTCAGACCAAAATAAATAGTGTTTCTTAATATTTGAGCCGAATACTGAATAATTTGTCGCCGATCAGAGTTGAAAAGTCAAAGTAACGATGGATATAAAAATCATAAAAATGTGGAAATTAATGATGTGCAATAATTTAAAAGTGTAAACAAAATAAAATTTATAAATTAATTAGTAAATATATGTATATTTGATATTTCAGATAATATGTTACATATATATATGTATTTTTAAATTTTTTTTAAATTTCGTTTTTAAAAACCTGAACTAGTTACATTATTTGAGAATTTAAGCTGTTTTGTTTATCTTCTTTGAATGTCCCAATAATTTCAGTACGCCACTTAGTAACGAAGTGTTATATATCTGCTAAGTACATACTTAAAATACCATCCATTGATGGGTTTAATTCTACCCTTTACTTATTACATCCTAAATTTCATAATGAAGATTTTTTGTAATACTTATTTAATTTTACTAATACTTATTTAATTCACTAATAAAATACTTTCAATGCTTTTTAAAATTATGAATATATTTATATTGAGAATCGCAAAGAAATGTTTTAACTTTGCTTATTTATTAATAATTAATAAATTAATAAATATCAATAGTATTTGGAATTGATTTGCAAATTTTAAAGTTACGGGTTTTATTATGTTATTTTACTTTCCAACGTCAATGTCTATCCGATTGTTATAATCGATTGAAAATCGAAACATCACAATAAAGTTGGCAACTATTCACTAATTAAAGGCTGCCAACTATAGCAATATGTGAGTCGTTGGCAAACGAGATAAATGAGGGGAGAAAGCAATTTGAAAGTTTCCATAATATTTTGTGGATTTCATTGTTCAGGCTTCAGAATGTTGCGTATTAAATATGCATGAGCCTAAAGTTACGGTAAATGTAAAAGATGCATTGCATCCATATGGCAAGCATATTGGCTCAAGTAGGCGACGACAACAAGACGCCACAGCAACAGCAACAGCAACAGCACAGCAACAGCAAAAACAACAGCAACGGCAACAGCAAAAACAAGGATAACTGCAACGACAACAAGTGCCTGGCGCAACTCCTCGCCTTGTTCAAGACTGTCCTGTTGGTGGTGTGAGTTTGAATGAAAATTGCAAGATTCAGTCGCTCTGCTCGACTCAACTGAACTGAACTCAACGAATTCTGTAAAGAGACCAACGGCAACAGTCACACATGCACACACACATACATGAGGGATATATGTACATATGCGAAACCCAAGTAACACAAATGCAACTAAGCTGGCAAGCTATGCCGTCCTCATCTCGTTGCCAGACTTTTCATGTTTACCTCCTAAAGGCGACCCAATGCAGCATATTCGTACTTTTCTCGCAGCAATTGCAACCGACCACCCCGGATTCCAATTCTCTACATCAGTATTCAAGTACTCAATAAGGAAATCTGCAATTTGGCTGTAGCATTTAAAATTAATTTTGAAATATGTAATTGAATATTTCAGAGGAGTCTAACAAAACAATGAACTCATTTGTAATTGTATATTTTACTTCTTAATTTTGGTTTACTTATAGAAAATAATTTGGTTTTTTTGATTTTAAATTTTAAACTAAGAAATACTGATTTTTAATAAAATATTTTTAGGTATTTCTTTCCATTATAGATTTATTGTACTCAGAAAATATTTCCATGTGTGGCTGAAAAGAGGCTTTGCGCGTAGATCGGCGAAACAAAACTGATTCTTAGTTTTAATTAATATTAATATTAATTCAGATTATGATAGTACAAATTGCTTAAACGATTTTGTTTGATTTGGTTTTTAATAAAAGTAGTAAATATATAATATAATACATCATATAATCATTAACATTTGAAATAGAAATTAACTTTCGACATTTTAATTTAATATTTAAATATCCCAGCAGGTTTAATTTTTAATATGAATTTTGCAATGGATTGTTAGTACCATAGTGTTTTGTACAGTCTCAATCTCCTAATAATCGGACGCTATAAAGAAAATATTTCAATAATTTATGGTAAACGAAGCAACTGTAGCTTATTATATCATATAAAGTTTGTTTTTTGTAATACGCATTTTCCTATCTAGTAATTTAGGAATTACTGAGTTCAATGTGATGTTTAATTATTGATAATTATATTTCGTGATCACTGTTTCAAGTTTAACTAATAACGGGTCTTATTATAGCAATAATCGTGAAATACACTTTTGCGTGTAGGGTATATGAAATGCTGGTGTGGCTCAAATTTGCCTAGGGGTTTATTCTTGTATACTGTGCCTACCAGTTTGCACTTTGTTTCTATGCTCTGTGACACACACAGCCAGGCAGAGAATGTGCACACACACAAATACTCAGACGCAAGCAGACACTCACATTCGCATGTATATGCAGAGGCTCGTTATATCCACATCCTGTCGAGTACGCGTTCGGTTCGTTAGCTCGTTCGTTCCCTCGTTTGCTTCTGCTGCTGGCTCTACTGCTGTCTGGTTTGCATACATCCCGAGTGTGTACGAGTGAGCATTCCCGTTCATACAGCCGACAATTGCCACCACCGAAGCGACTGCAACCATCAGGCGCTTTCTCTCACCTCAGAGCAGCAGCGCAGTCAGAAGCGGCGACAGAAACCGAGCCAAAGCGTAAGCGGATGAGTCTCCACCCTCAACCCACCCGATGGCAGCGAACCATATGTATTGGTGAGGGGTTCTGTTACACTGACACAAACATAGACACGGACACGGACACGGATACGGACAATGACGCCAAGTGTCCGTATGTATTGCTGCATTGAGACGACAAACAAGCAGAATAATCGACATCGACCCACTGCACTGTGGGCTAAGCTCATTGCAAACATCTTCCTAATCGACAGTTTTGTACGTTTCCATTTATATTCAACAGCTTAATGTGTTGGCCCAGCATTCGGCTACAGTGACATTAGCTCCATTTTATTTAGTTTGGTGTCCCCAAAATTCAGCAAAATACTTTCATTCGTTCATTTTTTTATACTAGTTAATATATGACTCTGCAAAGACGAATTTAAATGTGTTCATGGTCACTTAAGATCTATAAATTTATATAATTAGAGTATGTTCAGCATTTTTACGTGAATCTTTCATAAACAGTCCATAAGCAGACTCGCTTTAAGAGTCCATAAAAATGTTACAAATACGAAATTATTTTATTTTACTGATAGAAGATTTTGTTATAACATAAACTAATTTTCAAAATGTATGAATTTTTAAGATCCATTCTTCTCATCTTTAAAAAGTATTTTATTATTATTTATTTGTTTAGAATTTTATGAATTTTTGTGCAAAATTTAAATATTGGTAATATCGTCGAATTTATTGAACAGAAATTTTTTTTGTCATTCTATAATGTGAAATCAATTTAATAATAATTTTATTCAAGTTTCAATTCTATTCTGTAATTAATATTAGATTAGTTCACATATTAAAAACTTGAACTCGAATGCCCCACAGTGTGTCGAGATCTATTTATTTTAAAACAAAGTGGAAGACTAATTCACTGTGAGTGTCATTTAATTGAAACACCTCAAAATTAATAAAAACAAAAATATGAATAACAAAATTTATGTTTGTAAAATTTGTATGAATAAAATATTTTGATACCTAATAGGAATGCTATGTGATATAATACAATTAACATTATAAATATAATTTATCTAAAAGTGATTATTAAAACACATTTCTTTCTAATCATGTCTATTGTATGAATGCAAATCATTTCTAATCTCAGCTACACTACAACGACGATATTCACACGTCGAAATCGTTAAACGTTTCGCATATTTTTTGCATTAGCGCCTGTTCCACTGCCTGATCGAATACCCTACTCTGCGACGAGACCATTGATTTTTGCTCTCTGTCAGCCAACGTCGCTGGGGGCCCGTTATGGGGCTGTTTGCTCTTTGCTCGTATAGATACAGACACATACAACAGCAACAGCGACAGCAACAGCAGAGGCAACGGCAACGACACGTACAGATATGTATATCGCAGTCGTCGTCATCGCAGTTTGCCGTTCCACTACCACTGAGCCCCTCTCTTTCGGTCTCTACACTCCCCTCTCTTACTGGCGTATGCTTGCTCTGCTTGTGCTTCTGCTTTTGCATTTGTCTCTCTGCCTATATTTCACTCGTTTGCTCGTTGGCTCGCCTGCTTCGTACGTACATTCGTTGCGGGCCTCTGCTACTGGCTGTGCTGTACTCTGTGTGCGATTGTGACTGCGACTGTGGGCTCAGCAGAGCGAGATATTCGTACTCAGCTCAGCACTCGCACACGTACTCGTAACTCGTACTATAGCCATGCCTGTCTGCCTGCCTGCCTTCTGTACGAGCGAAATGCTTCCAACTGATCGAAATTCAATGTGCGCTACACGCAACGAGCTGAAGGGTTTCGCTATTTAGAAATTATAAAGATAACACTATTTAATATATGATATAGTTTCAATGAGTCCCACGATTAATGACACTGTCAATTGTAGATAGTATTGTGCCGAATTCAGTTTCGTTGACTTAGTTCTAAATATACTACCTATATTAATATTACCGGGTATGGTTTTTACAAATCGATTTAATTAAAATATTCGACAATTATGCACTAATGTAATAATGGTAGGATTTTTATAATTACTTATTAGTACAATATAATTCGATTTATGATAATTTTCTTTTTAATGTTTTATGAAAAATATAAAATGCTTTTTTTTTATTGGAGACCTTATTTTAAATGAACTTTATGGTTATATTGAGTATAAAATGTAATAGAATAATATAAAAATATGAATATAAAAAAATGTAATAATAATAATAAAAATAATTCGTCAGGCAATTAGGCCTAAACATAAAATGTATGGCTCCCGTGAATTTGAATATTGTTTGAATTAAATTAATAAAACCATCCATACATACATATATCGATGTTTTGTATACTGAGATACATTTTGTCGATTTAAATAAAATAACATTGTATAATATTGTACTGTGCACCAAATTAGCCACAAATAATTTTTGGTTTGTGTAAAAATATTTACGATACTAAAATTTAAGTAAACTATTTTCAAAAAAATTCTTTTTATTATTTTGTAATATTTTATTTAGTTAAGATTGAATGAATTTCAAAAATAACCAGATATAACATACATTTAGGTTCTTATCGACTTTTAAATATTTAAAATTGTTTAATATTTTGCTATATATAAAATTCGATTTCTCGGCTCTTTAAAATAACGACTCAACCGCTTGGGCTTGTCGAGAGAATCGTTTGGCGCAGGGCAAGTCAGAGCAAACCAGCCACAATCAGCAAGCAGGCGGCCATATTCAGTTCTGTTGCCATTGCCAGTTGCCAGTTGCCGTTGGGCCCCCCTCTCTGCCACTCAACTCTCCATATGCCCCGTTGTCATCTATAAGCTGTGGCGCTGCTGCCTTTGCTGCTGCTGCCGTGTGTTCATATAACGAACGAAAATTTTTTAGTTCAGCTCTACGCACGCACACACTGAAAGCCCAGATACACACACACACACACACACAGCCAACGATGTATAGCGCTGTGTGTGAGTTTGCCTCTGCTTTGCGCACATAGAGCGAACAAACCAACGAAACGTACCGAGCGAACGAATGAACGATACACAAGCAGCAAAGTAGCAGCACACACACACACACACACACACAAGCACAGCAGCGACGTGCATGTATAAGGGTCATACATTGAAATACTCACAGATACACAGACAGATTTTCAGTGCCTGCGTTTGCGTCGTACTCGTATACTTGGTGCTATGGCTGCTGGCTTGCTTGCTGGCTGGCTGGCTGGTTGACTGGCTGGCTGCCTGCCTGGCATTCGTATTCGCATTCATTCTGTGTATTTGATATTCCACTGAAGGCAATAGCTGTACGTTGTACTACAGACAGAGCACAGCACAGCAAAGCAAAGCAAGGCAAAGCAAAGCAGAAGCGATACACACCGAGAGCAGCAGCCAGCACAGCTACAGCGATACAGCTATACAGCTATACAGCTATACAGGCAGTCAGCCAACACAACTGACTTGAGTTTTTAGTAGAAGAAAATTTATAAAGTGAACAAACAAACCAGGCGGCAGTGCGATACAACACAGTACCACACAGTGCACACAAAATATAACCGAGAGTCGAGAGCACTACGGGAGTATATTTCGAATTTGTTGGTCGGTGCTTGGACTTGCAATTAAAACGCAAATTTCGCGACATTTTCGTACGGGTGAGTGAAAAGTGTCTCACTACGATTGATTTCCCATATTATCAACTTTATAAATTGACCAAAATGCGTCGGCAATGCGGTCATCTATTATATAAATTTCGCTAAAATAAATTTAACGACCTAATTTCTAAATGTATTGAGAAGAGCGCAAAAGGTGGCCAAGTATTATAGAACTTAGTATGGCTTTGGTCGAATCGGGTCCGACATACACCGATATGGTCTGGCTTGGCCTGGTCTGGTTCCCAAAATCGAAGATTCATACCCATTTCATTTCATTTCTGTTCAATTTCTGTTTCTGTTTCTGTTTCTGTTGTTGTAGTCGCCCTCGTTGTCGTTGTCGATTTCGTTGTCGTCGTTGTCGTCGCCGTTCATCTGATTGTTGTTGCTATTGAATTTAAATTTTGAATGGCGCGCGCATGAAATTGACGGTTATTTTTTTGAAAATTCATCGAATGATTATTCAATAGCTTAACTATATATGTTAGTAGTATGATAACAACAAAGCACATAGATAATAGCGATCGTTAATAAAATATCTACTTGTTTTAAGTGAGAATTCCTTGCCTTTTTTTAGAGTATATATTTTTTTTGTAAATGTTGTGAAAATAATTTGTTGTTTTCTTTTGAGTTGGGATTGACGCGCGCGGTGTGCGGTGATTGGTGTGGGGAATATCTGTTGGAAGGCGTTTGTTGTAGTTTTGAGCGCGTGATAGACAGCAGCGGTGAACGGTGGGGACAGCGGCAAATCTAGGGGGAAGGCGGGAGCAGGTGGGCGGCATATTTGGTTATATGTGACGCCGACGACGACGACGACGACGAGTACGTTGAAGGGGCAGGAGGGCAATTTGAGGGGTAATGACGGTATGGCATGGCGGGGGGATTGGGGGAGGAGGTGAGTGAAGCAGCGGCGCTGTCGCGGCCAAATGCTACTGGCATTTCGTTCGCACAGAGCTCGTTCGCTCCATGCTTTTTATATGGCTGAAGCAATAAGCAGTCCGTGTGTACAGTCGCGTCAAAAATAGTCGAACATGCGCGTGCCTATATTTGAGACAAGAGCTGCTCTGACGTTGCACTGTGCAAAGTCAAAGTGATTACAAAATGCAGTAATCGTTTTGTTTATATCATAGTTAACCATATTTTGAATATTTATTTTTAATATTTTAAAAGCACTTGAAAAATGCAATCAACCAATTTTGATGTACATAATTTGAATGTAGTAGTAGAAAATAAAATATTTTACCTTTAAAATTTCGAGCTATGCAAAATTGATATTAAAACATAATATCTCTGCCAAATAGTATAAAAATGATATAATTGTATGTTATTATATTTTCGATTTGTTTCATCTTAAAGATATACACCTTTTGTTTTTATTTGCTTTTAATAATATGTAATATAACTATATAATAGTTGTAAATAATACTTGTATATACATATATACATTTTTTGTAACTTTGAAAAATGCATGCTATTGGTTTCAAATTCTTTTGTGTTCATTTTATATCTTTCAATTATTCTATATAATGTTTAGTTATATATAATAATTGCAATTGCGTTAAAAATTTGCCACTATCAAATATTATAAATCCTTACATTAAATTATAATCTTCCTAAGCACAACCCTTCCCAATATTTGGCGACTGCACTGTGCATGCGCTGTTCAAATTACACATTGCAGGCAGCTCATTTGAGTGGTACGCGACTGTAGCGAGCACCGCAAAAACGCAAATTATTTTTCTCACACACACGCACTCAGCCAAACGACAGACGGCAGCTATGCGCACGCGATTTGCCACCACTGTCGCCCAGTACACACTGTGTACAGTGGTGTGTGGCCCGACGTTCGTCTCTGCCTGCCAGCCTGCCTGCTTGCTTAGCTGTGTGCTCTCTGCTCGGCGCCCGCCCCGCTGCCGTCAACAACGTCGCTGTCGCTGTCGTTTGCCGTTGCTGTTGTTGTCGTCGTCGTCGTCGCCGTCGCCGTCGCTGTCGTTGACGCTGTATGTTGGTTGGCTGGTTGGCTGGCTGGCTGTTTGACTCTCAGATACAGATACTTTTGCTGCCTGTGTACTGCGCTCACTGGGGCTCTGGCTCTGCTTGGCTCTGTGCTGTGCTGTGCTGTGTATTATTTGATGGTCTCGCTGTTCACTCGTTCGTTCGCTTCGACTCTGCCTGCGTGTGTATGTTTCGCCTCTGCTTCTGTTCTGCTGCCACTGCCACTGCCACTGCGACTGCCTCTGCCTCTGCCTCGCTTCGCTTTGCGTTGCTTTGCTCTGTGTGTGCTGTGTGCTGTGTGCTGTGGCTGTGGCTGTGCCTTTGCTTGGTACAGCTGCTTCAGTTGAATTTCAGTTCAGTTTTCTATACTCGCTCGCAGTACATTTTGTTCAGCGTTCAGCTTTCAGTTCAGAGTGTTGTTCAGTACCAGTGCCAGTGCCAGTGCCAGCGCCAGTCCGAAGCAAAATTTCTAGACCGAGCCGGGCCAAGAGTGAAGTAAACATACAGCAACAGCAAGACAGCAATACAGTGACAGCTAAAGCAAAGTACGTACGTGGGGCGCCTGATAAGTAATCGCTCTTTAAAAAACATTCAATTAAACCTTATTCTCGATGAAATTTATTTTTTGATGCCTTCACTAATTTAACTGAAATCCCGTTTTGTAATCGCAAGAATTATGGTCTTGTTAAACTTATTAATTTTAAACTGTGCGCGGTCACAAATCGAATAATGAGGTCAAATCGAACTTTTGGGTTGCTTTATAGGTTCTTGTAAATTTATCTGAATGTAAATACAGTGTTGTAATATGAAAAAATAATATCTTTTGGTAATAGTGAAAACATATATTTATTTATCAATAATGTATGTCTTTTTTGTTTTTAAATTAATTTATATAAGACAGTGGACAACATCTTAAATTTTTGCACTCAGAATTAATACTCAGTATTAAAGTTCAACTTTAATCTTTTGGAACGATTTGTTTTTATTTTATTTATAAATTACTCTTTGAAGGGTATTCAATTTATTGGGTATTTATAATCCAAAGAAG
This sequence comes from Drosophila sulfurigaster albostrigata, assembly GCF_023558435.1. NCBI lineage: Eukaryota > Metazoa > Arthropoda > Insecta > Diptera > Drosophilidae > Drosophila > Drosophila sulfurigaster. The sequence continues at coordinate 539,056 of NC_084883.1, forward strand.
TTCTTTCGTATGCAAGTGCATTATTTTTTTAAGTACCCCACGCTTATAGCAAGAACACAAGTACGAGTATTTTTCATTAGTCGTCGGTGGGCAATAATTTGTACACTGACGTTTACAGTGGGTGTTGAATTGGAAGTCCAAGGCATTTTCACATTTTAATGTTATGAATTGCGTTGGTGATAATATCGGATCCAGGTAAGCGATAAGCAACTGAAGCGTTCAATGGTGATTGAAAAATTATTGGATTTCAATTTGATAAATCGAACTCATTTTTGGTGAATTATTTAAATTGCTTTTAGATAATATTTGGATTTATAAAAATTCTGTAATCCAAAATTCTCAATCAATTGGATCAATATTTTCGGCCACCAGTGTGCTTTCATTCAATGGCCCCACGCCCACTGCATTTTGAGTGCAATTCAGAGCGTCTGCTTTGCATTTCGTTTTCGATTTCAGTCATCGTTGCGGGGCTCCGTCATTGTGCCTTGATGTGGCGCCTAGCGAATGGCTCCGCCACCCACCTGTCGGCGACTTGAGGCTCATAGTTGAGGTATTTTGCAGATGAGATGAGATGGAGTTCAGTTTTACTTAATCGTGGCGGCATCTTCTCTGGCCTTATCAAATGGCTGCAATTGTCGCCAAGTCTTTTCAGTTGTCGGTGGTCACGTTTCCCACTCCCATTCACATTCCCATTCTCATTCCCATTTCCATTCTCTATTCTCTGTTCTCTGTTCTCCATTGCAATTTTCCCATGTTTATTTTGCTTAAGTCGCATTTTGCAGCTGCGTGCACAAAATTGTCCGGCGGAATGAATTCTCTCCGGCTACACAGATGAAGTCTTTGACCGTGAAATGTGGCTTGCTGGCTAATGGGGATATGGAGTTGTTTATTCCTTCCCTCGCCCGATTAACAAACTCAGCTCTTTAATTTGCTATTTTATTACTCACATTTCTTTACACTCCTTTGCTTGAGTTAGCTTCATTTTACAGCAAAAGCAATTGTCAATTCCTGGAACTTAATCAAAACATAATCTATTTGTGGTGTGAATACGTTTTTATCTTGCTTTTTGCTTTAGATTATTAATTCTATATTCAGCAAACTATCTTTAAATTCAACTAAATAGTGTGTAAAATAATGAGTAATAGTTTTTTTTATTAACATAAAAAAAAAAACACTACAGATCAGACTAGTAAACTAAGAGATAATAGATTTCATGAAAAAAAAAAAATAAAAATACCACAGATTTGTAGACAGATCTTACTTATAATATCCCTGAAAATTTCCACACATAATTTATTTTTTGCCGCGTTTTTTTGCTTTGAACCTAGGTCATGGTCTTGCTTTTGGCGATTTATTTGATATTTCCGTTGTGAAAGAAACTGAACATATTGGTTTTTTTTAAGATTTTAAAAGTAAATATTTTAAGTATTGCAATTAATTTATATATTTACTTTCATATACTTGGAAATTTTTGTGGTTTAGCAAAGTGCTTGAAAATTTTGGTATTTTGGTGAGATTTAAAAATAAATACTTTAATCATTTTCATGGCTCTGCTTTTAATAAAGTATTTCATATCTCCATGGAAGAAAGTCCTGACCAATATTGTAAATTTAAATATTTTCTAGGCCCTAAAAAAATAACCGAAAATCTTTGTTTCGTTATAAACAATTGTAATTCGGTGAAATTCTTGGCTTCATCATTTTCCACGCATTTATCTTCTAACATAAGTTGTGTTCTATTGTGGTCTTAATTTTCTTGTTGTTGGCTTCATTTCCGCATGCTTTTTATTTTCACCGTGTCGCGTTGTCGTTGTCCCCATATTATTATTTTTCTCGGTGTCGTTTTTTTCTTGCATTTCGCGCGCGCTTTGTTGGTTATGCACTCGTATCGCGAGCACTCGAAAGCAAACTAAAAATGGCGCCAAAAGTTTCCGACATTACCTGCACCAAAGAGAGCAAGCGGAGAGCGAAAGAGAGAAGAGAAGAGAACAGAACAGAATTGAACACTGCTGAAATGGACGCGTGCCGCGTTTGCACAGTGTACTTGTATAAAGCTCTCATATCTTCAATATACACAATTAGTTGGATTCATAGATTCCGATGACCAATACTTGAACGCATACACAGATCTTGCAGTCGTCGTTGACGTTGCTGTCGATGTCGCTGCCTCTGCTGACGTCGACGTCGATGTCGTCGATGTAGTTAGTGGTGCCCTTGTTATTGTTTAGCTAGTTGTTATTGTTGTCACTTGATGAAGATGATGATGATGATCATCGTCTGTCAAATGACTTATGATTATGATTCCCTAACGCTTGTTTGTTGTTTTTGGCAAAAGTTCTCGCTCTCTTTTCACAGTATGTTTACACTCGTCTTTTGTTCGCTAATCGCACAGTCCCCTGTTCAAATATTTATTGTGGGCAGTCTTATCAAAAATTGTTATGGAAATGAAACCGAAGCAAACTACAGGCGTTATTTTTGCGCCGTGAGCGCAAGAGCATAACTGAATAATCAAATTCATCTATTTGTGTACTATCTGTAGGTGCGTGTGTGCTGTACTCAATATTTGTGCCACCATTGTGCAAGCGTACACTGCTCGAAACGAATGTGGGCAACGAAGTTAGCAAAGTTTTATCAGCGAACAAAAAGCTATAAAAAGTTACCACTGTACACACACAGATACTCACTTGCACTCACCCATATGTGTATGTATGTATATACATACATATATAGCTGCAGCTAACGGTTGTTTGCCCTGTCGACATCCACTGCGCAAATCCCTGTAAAAGTATCTACCCTAAAATGCTGTCACTGCGCACAAGCTCGCCAGCTCGGAAAGTCGCATATTCAGGCAACAGAATTTGCTTGTTTGGGTGGCTCGCTTTTGGTTCTCGCTCAGGGTTTGGCTCGGGGTTTGGGTTTTGGCTCGGGGTTTGGGTTTTGGGTTTTGGGTGTTTCAGTGCTTCACTGTTTCACTGTTTCAGTGCTTCAGTGTTTGTTCGTAGATTTTACTCTGCGCAGGCAACAACCACTGAGTGCTTTAAGAAGCGCAGCCAGCGTCAGCGTCAGCAGCTGACGCTGACTGCGCTGCTTTGTCGGCATTAAAAATGCCATAAACGCACACACCCAAACACACACACACACACACACACCCACTTGCACAGTGAAGAGATAAGTGGAAGCAGCGGTAATTTTATGCCTCTATATATGTATATGTCTGTCTGTGTGTGTGTGCGTGGGTATGTATGCGTATGTATTTGTATTTGGATTTGTGTGTATGCTCGTTGCCTTTCAGCAAATTTCACATTTCATCCATTTGACTGTCGTCGTCAGCGACTGCGACTGCTACTGCGACTGCGACTGCGACTGCGACGTCAGCAGCGGCGTCGACTTCTTTTCAATTTTTAGATCAACGCTATAATGTCAGCCCCGACTCATTTTGTATGCCATTTAATAACTTTTTGTTATCCTTTCCTTTGCTTTCGTTTCCTTTCCTTTCCTTTCCTTTGCTTTGATTTCCTTTCCTTTCATTTACTTCGCTTGTCCCCAGTCGCCTATCTATTATGTATGCTTTGTGTGGGAAGCCGCACTACGCTGCGTATGCGTAACGTCCACAATATTCGCCATAGAGTTGTTGTTCTTAATAAGCTAAGGCACATTATGAACATGCTCAATATGACTAATAAAGCGTGGCACTACTTCTTGTCTACTCTTGAGCTTTTATGCTAATGAGAAATTTGGCAAAATAATGCAAAGGTGAAATTCAGTTGTTCCGATTGTTTCTTTTTGAATTTGAGCTATTATTGGTATATTTCATAATATGAAAATTTATTAACAATATGAGAAATAATTTTAATTTTTATTTATTAATATTATCAAAATCATGTTTGTCGCATGCGCAATGTGAAGATAGCAGTTGATTTTTGTTAATCATCTTCAGAAAAGTAATATTGAAAAAGATTAAGAATTAGGAATGTCTCAAAATGAAATTTTTAATTGTTAACTTATTAATAATACACGCACGAAAAATTCTTTACAAATTATTTTCCAAACTAATTAAAATATGAAAAGTTCTCTTAAGCAATAAAATTGATTTTGAAATGTTAAGAGTCTGTATTTGAATCTCGATTTAATATTCAATTATTTTCTGTCGAATGGCGGTATTCATTTAAAGCTAATGTGCTAGTTAATTAACTAAATGAATTTCTTCTGTCAAACATACTTTGCCTTAACCCAGTTGAATTTCACTTTCATTGGAACAAAGTGTTGCATACTTCGTGGCGCACTTGGTGCTTATGGAAAATAGGATGGTATTGTTATGCCTTAATCCAGCCACGCAACGCTTTAGCTTTATGAACTTGGTCACGTTATGACGGGGCCACACGGCGTATGAGTGACGGAGCAAATGAAAGTCGCTCGCTGTCGACGCACACTGAGGCTGAGGCTCGCCTACAGCATGCTGCCTAGTTACCTATATCCCGCACACAGTTCTACACCTATCAATTGCTGACAGCTTCTTCCAGGACACCCACACGCACACACACATGCATACACATGCATACACAAGAATACATATAGACAGCAGAGTCAGTCACACGTTCATATCGGTTGGCAGACAGAACGCTTTTCGCTTTCATTTTTGTAGCTGAGTAGCTGTTGCCATGTGCATGTGTGTCTGTGCCTGTGTGTCTGTATGTGTGTGTGTGTGTGTGTGTGTGTGTGTCTATGGCCAACATGTGTCGTGATTGTTAGAGGAATCTTTTGGTGTTATTTCGCATTTGGCCAACGCGTAAGCCATGAAGCTCTCTCTCTCTCTCTCTCTATATATCTCTCCGCCCGTCGTCATTGCTGCCTTGTGTGTGCATCACGTGTTGCAGCCTCGTGTGGCAACACCAGTGCGAGAGGGAGGGGGCAATTCCTGGCTGTCTGTGGGCGTAACAGCAGCAACAATTTTGCCGCCATTCTCCTGTTGCTGGTTGCTGGTTGCAGTTATTGGTCAGTTGAGCAGTGATTGGATTTGTCGCGCTTGATTGATATGATTGCAGTCTTGCCACCTGCCACCTGCCACTTGCCACTTGCCACTTGCCACCTGTCACTTGCCATCGCCTCATTCAGGCATTCGCGTTGATTTATTGCGCTAAGTTTGCTCGCAACGCTTCGCTGGTTTGTTAACCCAATTGCCAAGGAAGCTCGACAGCAGCATCGTCGTCGTCGTCGTCGTCGTCGTCATCGTTGTTGTCGTCGTGGTTCTCGTTTGTCTCGCTTGTCTCGCTGTCTCGTTGTCTCGTGCTCGCTGCGTCGTTTGTCTGTATTTTCTCAGTATTTGGGTCAAGTGCATGGAGCCGATTGTCTGTGTTGCTACCTCCTGACGATGTTTATGACAACGTGCTCTCATGCTGATGATGATTATCTTCATGCTAGCACGAAATAGACAGCGAAATTTGCATAACGCATTCGCAGTTTAAGTGTGGCCACACAACATTTAACAGACAATTGATGCATTCGAGTTTCTTAGCAGTTTATGTCTATTGCATATTGTTTTTTCAATGTTCTAAAGTTGTCAAAGTGACAGTTCAACTATGTTAAGTATTGGTTTTACTCTAAAATACTTTGATTTATTCAGGCATCCTGAATTAGATTTTGTTGTTGGTTACCCTGAACTATTCATTAAAGTGCATTGGCCACAAAATGCATTCCTTTTCTGTCAGTGCTGACAATGCTTACGTATACTTGATTTTAATTCTATCAATGCCAACTTTACTTGGCTTTGTATCGTCGAAGTAACCGAAAACTTATCTTATTTTAATTTTAATGAGAATAATTCAATGATATTTAGTGGTCCAAAGCTCAATTGAGAATTGGTCTCTAGCTTACGTATACTTGATTTCAATAATTGTTGTCTCAGCAGCCAAGAAAATATTTCATATGCAAGCTGACTTTGGCTTCTTATTTAGTTTCAATTTTGATGCATACCTGTCAACAATGTCAAGGATCACATAATTGCTACGATTTCCGTTTATTCATTTACAAATCGCACATACTTCAAGCACATAAGTATTCTATTTATTTAAGGACATTGCACCGACATTTCACGTATACACACACACACAGATACACACAGCTATGTATTGCACTGTGTGCACATATATACTGCCAGGTTCGATTGGTCAATTGTCGAATTGTGGTTCACGCATGTTCTTGTATATAACAAAGCTGCATAATTGAGTGAAGTTATGTACAGAGTATATAAAGCATTCCATGCACATAATAATTAAGCTTATGTGCACATAAAAAGGTTGTGTCAGTGTGTGTGTATAAAGTGTGTACAGTCCGTTTCACAAAGTGCAGAAATATTTCATCGACGTATGCACATTCCGCAAGGCAATTATTGAATATTTAATGGGCTCAAAAGGTAAAATACCTGTTTATGCACATTGTATTTGTAATGCCTCTTGCATAATGTCAAATAAAATGAAAAGCATTTTCAATATACATATCTGATTGCGCTCGACTAATTGACACACAATTTCCCACAGCATTAAAACAAATTCAATTTGGAGCATTCTATTTTATTGCCTACTTTTAGGCTCGAATTACTTTCTGACTAACTTCTCTCTACTTTTATTTTCTATTCTTTACATTTGCAGTACTCCGTGTGTGAGCTATTCAATTTTGTTCCGCAAACAACAACAAAAACAACAGCAAAAACATGAGTGGCGAGCGCCCGAAGCGTCCTCTGTCAGCGTATATGCTGTGGCTCAATGAGAACCGCGAACAGATCAAAAAGGATAATCCCGGCAGTAAGGTCACAGATATTGCAAAGCGTGGCGGTGAACTGTGGCGCGGCTTAAAAGACAAGACCGTAAGTGATGGACAATTATAGATGGTATATATTTCCAACTGATACTAATTTGAATGTATTTTGTTTGTTAACTAGGAATGGGAACAGAAAGCCATCAAAATGAAGGAGGAATACAATAAGGCGGTGAAGGATTACGAGGCAAATGGCGGCACCGACTCGGGTGCGCCCAAGAAGCGAAAGAAGGTCGCCGCCAAGCCCGCCAAGAAGGCCAAGAAGAAAGAGTCCTCCGAGGAAGATGAGGAGGATGAGAGCGAGTAAATAATCTAAAGCAAAATGCTAACGGCAAACCAACGTTCGCATCAGTTTTAAAATACATTTTACTAATGTAATTTTTTAAGTGACATACAAAAACAAAGCAAACAAAAAATTGAAGAGAAAAAAATATTAAAATACAAACAAAAAAAAAAAAAAGAAATAAAAAGATGTAAACCTTAAACCTTTAAAAATGCACTAAACACACACCCACACACACACACACACATACACACCACAACAACAACAACCCATAATATAAGTTACAACATAATTTCCAGTCAAAGAGATAAACGAAAAAGAAAAGAATAGAAAAGAAAAGAAAAAACAAAAACTAGCAACTGTTTCTTAATAGGTTTGTACGTATCTCTGTATGTGAATATATCGAGACTATGTCATTCAAATCGCGTTTCTCCAACTACTTACTTAAATTCCTCATCACGAGCCAGTCACTTGGTTCCACATTTCAGATAAAGAAAACAAATATATAGAAGCATCATCAGCAATATGAGGTTACTATATGGTAAATGTTCTACTTTGGCGGCATCTAATGTAAATGTTTATATCCATAGCGTTCTACGAAGGAAACGTTCGCAAGAATTATCCTGTATAGTGGTGTCGAACGATTCCTTTTATTCGTCCTTTTAGCAGACGTTCTCAATTTAATTACATACAATTTATATAAAGTTTAAATCAACAATCCAACAAGTTATACACTTTTAATATATACTTAAGTATATATAATTAAATCGATATGTATATGAACTTATATACATACGATTATGTAATTTAAATGAAAATACAAAAAAAAAAAAACGAAACAAAACAAACAAATATTACAAAATATGTAATTGTAAATGTAGAGCTGAACGGAATATTATTTAAAAATATATGAATAAAAGAAATTAAAAAAAAACAGCAAAACGGTTTTATTTTTCAATTCAATTTTTATTCGACTTTGAGAAAATGTAAAACAATTTTTACATATATAATATACATTTGTATAACTTGTTGCAGTCATTTATTTATCTATCCATAAAGTAGAAATATTTCCAATAGCTAGAAGGAGGCATCTGCCATAAAGTATATATATTCTTGATCTGCTTCAACAGCCGAGACGATCTTGCCATGTCCGTCTGTCCGTCTGTCTGTATGAACATCTAGATCTCAGAGAGTTTACGAGGTAGAGCTACATTTTGTATTCGACAGCATTTGTTATGTTTGCACGCAGATCAAGTTTGTTTCAAATTTTGGACGGAAGTGTCCACGGAGATCCATAAATATTAAATAACAATAAAGTTTTAGATTCGCGTACAGACAATAATAATTGTAGTATTTATGATTCCAGAAAATTTAGATGCGAGCAGATAAGAATTGATGAAGTTATTTAAGAAATACGTTTCTTTGGCTGACAATCTGGTATATTTTGCACTCCATAGTATATTTTGAAAATAGTAATATATCAATATACCAAATATTTGGAATATTTTAATAATAATGCGGCATAATATTTTGGTATATTTTAAGAATAATGCCGCGCTGTATTGCTTTTATTCAAAATGGGTAGCGGGTGGGTCACATTACAATAATAATTATAGTCTCTGTGATTCCTGAAAATTTGTTTGTAATCAGATAAAAATTATTGAAGTTGTTAAAGAAATACTTTTGTATTGGCAAAAACGCCTGCTTACTAGAGGTCTTAGTTGCTTTGGCTGACAATTTGGTATATTTTGCAGTGTATGGTATATTTTTAATGCAGTTCCATATCAATATCCCAAATATACCTTTTGACATATTTTCAATATTTTTTGTGGTATTATTTTGGTATATTTTAAAATTAATATCGCAATAATTAGTTTTTATTCAAAATGTGTAGCGCGTATCTCACAGTCGAGCACACTTCACTGCATCTTTCTTACTTGTTGAAAAAATACTTTTGTATGGCAAATTACGTCTACCGCGGGACTTTGTTGACTTAGCTAACAATTTGGTATATTTTGCACTCCATAGTACATTTTGAACGTAGAACTATATAAATATACCAAATATGGTCTCCGGTATAATTTAGGTATATTATTTGGTATATTTTTAGAATTATACCACACTGTTTTGGCTATATTCAAAATGGATAGCGGGTATCTCACAGTTGAGCACACTCGACTGCAACCTTTTTACTTGCTTTTTTTATGTTCTAAGTTGTGAGTTTAAGGGAAATTTTAATTTCGTATATTTCGTGTTGAAAGCTGAGCAAAGCTCTATAAGAAAAGCTTTTTGGCTTTCACAGCTAGTGCAAGCTTTCACAGTTTTACAGTGAGAGTTTCTGTTATTTAAGCTGCCACTAAAAATACTAAGCTTTAAGGGTATACTAAAGTATTATTGAATTATCAATTACATTTAGAAACATGCTTTAACAAATCGATAATAATTTAATAATTCCCATTTGAACTAGAATTGTAACGAAGACGTAAATTTCCTCAATAATATTTTCGATAAGTTTGCAATACATTTTGAACCACGGTTCTGGCGCCTGCGCGATCCTTCGTGGCCACTGCGAATTAAAGTCAGCTGCTGCCAAAGGCAGCGCCGTTGAAGCGCTTATCATTGCTCAGTTGGTTCATTGTCTGTCAGCTAGAGAGGAGGTGAGTGCCAGACTTTGTGTCTTCTCCTGAGTTCTGCGTAATTGCTGAAGTGCAAGTGGAAAATGCAACTACAGCCAAAATAGAAAAGTGTCTGGATTCGCCTTACTCACACACAATTAAACTACATCTCATTGAGAGTCGAGGATTTGTGCGTATTTTTGTAGTTTTTATCAACTACAAACACCTGTTGAACATCTAAGGAATTTCATACGAGGACAAAGTGCACCTCGGTGAAAAATCAATAATAATATTTAGCATATGGCAAAGCATAGAAAGGGTAGACAGCAAGCAGATAAGACAGATTAAGCACGTCGCAATATCATTGTGCATTAATCATACGCCGCGTGTGCCACGCAACAATATTACATTTCTTGCAGACGAACGGCAGCAAAAACGGCAAAGTGAGCCGCATGACCCTGAACTTTGAACTGGCAGTGAACTCTCACGGAAGTAAACAACAACAACAGAAAGCACAACTTAAAAGGACAGCAACAAAAAAAAAACCAAAACAACAACATGGCCAGCATGCGTCGCTTTCGCAAGGTAAATGAAAAAAAAAAATAAAGATATTGCTAAGTTTCATGGAACAACAAGCTTCGGCATGTCGAAGTTACTAAGCCTAACGGAGAGTTTTAGATAGTGACAATTTAAACATAAATTATTGGAGTTAAAACTATTATTGAGATAAGAAAGCTACAGTCGAGTGTGCTCGACTGTGAGATACCCGCTACCGATTTTGAATAAAAGTAATATATTTTGCGGTATTATTCTCAAAATATACCGAATATACTGCCAAATACTAAAAATATACCACATGGTATATTTGGTATATCGATATAGTACCGCATTCAAAATATACCATAGACTGCATAATATACCAGATTGTCAGCCAAAGCAACTAAGATCCCTAGTAAGTAGGCGTTCTTGCCCATACAAAGTATTTCTTTAATAACTTCCACATTATTATATATACCAAAATTCGCAACTCTAGCTTTAAAATTACGCTTGCTATTAGGTTTTTTTAATTTGCGGGGCGGAAGTGGGCGTGGCAAAAATTTGAAACAAACTTGATCTGCGTGCAAGCATAACAAATGCTATCGAAAAAAAATTATAGCTCTATCTCTTATAGTCTCTGAGATCCAGTGTTTCATACGGACGGACGGACAGACACACAGACGGACATGGCTAGATCGTCTCGGCTGTTGACGCTGATCAAGAATATATATAGTCGGAGATGCCTCCTTATACCTGTTACTTACATTTCCTGTCGGCACAAAGTTATAATACCCTTCTACCCTATGGGTAGCGGGTATAAAAATATCATAAGATCAGTGCTTTAAAAGTATCCAAAGGTTCAAGGATAACATATATATATGTATTAAATTCAGAGTCATACAATTCGATAGCTGTATAAAATTCTCATAGGGATTTTCAGGAAATATTGAACACCAATTTTTTTAGATATTACAAAATTAGTTTTTCTAAGAGCTTTCTACAGATAAAGATACCCTATCAAGAAAGAGTATTAATAATGCATTTCAATTATATGGCGAACATTGTATTAATTATGATTTGCAGAAATTCAAATCACATTCAATTCAATTACATTTAATTATTAATTTGTAAGAAGCTGTTGGTATATATTAAAAAAAACTTAAAGAATGCTTTAAAATCTCACTTAAATAATATCTCTATTATTAGATTTGCATAAATCTCAATTGATTTCATTGAATTACGTTTTCGTTCATCGTTATGTAATACATTCTTTAAAAGCCTGTAAACCAATGTATAAACATATCAAATTTCTCATTGAAATTAATATTAACATTTGTGTAGTTAGATCAATCGAAGTTTCAATTTGATTCAATTACGTTTCTGTTTACGATTTTGTAATAATTTTTATCCAAGCCTGTAATACTTTGGCGTAAAATATTCAATATAAAATTTCTGATTTAAATGAATATTTAAATCGCTATCATTAGATCAATCGACGATTGCATAAATTCAAATCAAGTTCATTCACTTACAATGCAAGTTGAGTAGATCATTCGATTTCATTACAAGTTGCGATTATCTTTGACATTTTTTTGCATATTTCACAGTAGTATTTCAAGTTGATTAATTGAATCATTGATGCTATTTTCGAATTATATTGAACTCACGCTCTGCCACCATTTATCATTCCAATTGTGAGTCTCCAGAGTTCACAACCTTCACCGCCGAGCAGTCTTGTTAATAGAGGAGGTTGGTCCGGTTGAATGTCCTTCTGGGAGTCCGAAAAGCGCGGCACGCGCTCCACCTGACGATGGCAGCTTGTCTGATGACTGATAGATGAGCTCCACTATGGGGGAGGGGCTAGGGGCTGCTTGGGGGGCGCTGCGCGATTAAATCGATTGAAAGTGATTGTGCGGGCGTCCCGAGGCAATTAGCATGCAAGGCACAGTTGTTGTTTGTTTGCTGTGTTTATTGCAGTTGCGTGCCGAGCGATTTCAATGCGATGGCTGTTTGCCTTGCCTGACAGTTGTCCGACGACTACATTTCTGTCCACATTCGCCATTCACAGCTGAACCAGCGCAGCGACGACACCGACTACGACGACGACGCCGAGGCAACTGCGACGCTGTTGAGGTCATCTCCCAACATACTGGAGAACTACGCATACGACCAGACTACGCGAATCCAGGCAGCACACGCTCAACTCAAACGCATGGCGACGACACCGAGGCAGGTGCAGGTGGCGAAGCGACCGCCTTCGCCGCGTTTCTGTGAGACTCTGGAGCGGCACGCGTTCATGCGGAATGTGATCAATACGCGGCCGGAGCCACAGCGTCGCTACTCGACGCCGGGCGAGAAGGAGGCGCACGTGCGACGCAGTCTCGAGGAGATATCGAAGGACATCAAGGAGATCGAGCAGTTTGTCAGCGCCACCGAGCAGCTGCTGCAGCGTGAAAAGGAGCAAGAGCGTCAGGCTGATAATCAGCAGCGGAAGCAGCAGCGCGACAAGGAGAACAAGACACCGAGTCCGGCCAAGCACAAGATCACGTACAAGATAAACGCGTACAAGGCGCCTGCTCATCGTCGCCAGCGTCCGAACAGTCCGCGTTTCTATCACTCGCGTCTGTACTTCCGGAACGGGCGCATTGGCTGCCTCGATGCAGAGCGCTCCGGGCAGGGCAGCAACATCGAGAGCACCCATGCGCTGGTCAAGCACATACTGAAGCACGAGAAGCCGCTGGTCAGCCCGGACAGTGTGCGGCGAGTGCTGCAACCGCAGCATTACATTGAGATGACCCCTCTGCCGGGTGCTGTGCCCGAGCCAGAGGATCCCATTGCTGCGCAGCGGGCGGCAGAGTTGCGCAGCGCCACGGGGCAGGTGATTCTGGAGCCAACGCAGCCGGATCAGTGTGATGAGCACTCGCAGGCCATGCTGGAGGATGAGGACGAGCAGGATGTGCAGATCTGTTACAACGAATCGCCCGAGTTGCAGAACAACGATCGAAACATGCGCAGCACGCGCTCCTCCTCGTTGAACGACAGCGAAATCGTTGCAGTCGTCGAGGCGGATGCCGTGGTCAGTTCGGCGGAGCAACAGCGTCCGAGCAGTGCGGGCAGCTTGGACTCGCAGGGGCAGCAGTTCTTGCGGGATCAAGTGCGGCATCTGGTGCGTCGTTTCACGGCACGTGCCAACAAGGTGAAGTCACGCATCGAGCTGCCCCCGACGCCGTCGTCGAGCAATGCCAGTTCTCCGACACCGCCAACCGGGAATCAGGCCACCCTCCACGCCAGCACCAAGAGTCTGCATCCGTCGCCGGGGCACAAGGTGCGTCTGGTGCCCGCCGGGCAGTCGCCGCATCGTGGACGACTCTTTGAGGCGGACACTCCGCGCTCCAATGTTTGGCTGTGCTCGAGTTTGTGTGGAGCTAACAACGATGAACGCACTCTCGATCCGCAGGGCAAGATCTACATCTCGTGGCTCTGTGTGGTGTCCTTGTCGTTCCTCTACAATGCTTGGGTCATTCCTCTGCGTGCCTCGTTTCCCTTTCAGACCAAGGAGAACACCAATATTTGGCTCGCGTGTGACTTTTGTGCCGATATCATTTATCTGCTGGACGTGGTTTTCTTCAAGCACCGGATCATGTATCTCTTCGAGGGATTTTGGGTGAAGAACAAGAATTTGACGCGTAAGAACTACATGAGGAAGCTGCAGTTCAAGGTGAGAAGAAGGAGTTATCTCCGATCCCATAAAACAAATTCTATGAACACCTAGATCTTAGAGATAGAGCTAGAATATTCTTTTTGTTCCGGACAGCAAAACGGGAAATATGGGGAAACCAACAAAAAAAAAACATACGTAATCTTAAAGGTAGATTCGCTATTTTTGGTGCTTATAATAATATCACAAGTATTATAATTCCTGAAACTATAGAAATTGTATAAGTCATTCAAAAATGCATTTGATATGATAAAAAAACGGCAGTTGCTTCGGTTGACAATCTGGTATATTTTGTATTATGGCATATTTTTAATGTAATAGTATATACCCAGTATATTTTTTTTTAGTATTTTCGGTTTATTAATTCGGAACATTTTAAGACTAAAATTGGTAGCGAGCATTGCACAGTCGAGCACACTCAGCTGTAGCATTAAAGGTTAGGATAAAATGATTTCTGTCAGATAGAATCTGACGCGCAAGAACTACATGAGGAAGCTGCAGTTTAACGTGAGAAGAAGGAGGCATCTCTGAACAGGTGTGAACACCTAGATCTTGGAGATAGAGCTAGAATATTCTTTTTGTTCCGGACAGCACTTTCTTATTTATTTAGAGGCTCACTTGGTCATCAAAAAAATAAGGAAACCGCTAAAAAGAAAAACGTAATCTTAAAGCTAGTTTCGTGCTTATAATTTTTGGTGCTTATAATAATAACTAATATGATTCCTAAAACTATGAATGTGATAAAATTTGTAGAAGTCATTCAAAAATTCAGTTTATACAATATGATAAAAAACAGCAGTTGTTTTGGTTGACAATCTGGTATATTTAGTATTCTATGGTATATTTTTAATGTAAGAGTATATATCCGGTATATTTTTTTTTTAGTATTTTCGATATATTAATACAATACATTTTATGACTTAAATTGGTAGCGAGTATCGCACAGTCGAGCACACTCACTCCTTTTCTTTATACATGCAATATTAAGGGTTGTGATACAATGATTTCTGTCAGAAAGAACACTTAACACTTGACTCTTCCTTGACAGCTGGACATCTTGGCCTTGCTGCCCTTGGAGCTCTTCTATCTGAAATATGGCACCGGCGCTGTTTGGCTGCGTTTCCCGCGCTTCTTCAAGATTCAGAGCTTCTGGGAGGTCTTTCGTCTGCTGGATCGTGTCATCTCGTCGCCACACTTTGTAAGTCTGACCCCAAATGAAAGTTTTCATTAATATAGTTAATTCTTCGCTATTTTACAGGTGCGAGTGGCCAAGACTCTGACCTACATGCTGTACATGATTCACATAACTGCCGCCTTGTATTACGCGTACAGTGATTATCAGGGCTTGGGTCAGAATCGTTGGGTCTTTAGTGGCCGAGGCCATCCATATGTGAGATGCTTTGCCTTTGCCACTAAGACAGCTACCTCGATTGGCAAGAATCCGAAGCCGGAGAGGCAGGGCGAATATGTATTCATGACTGTCGCCTGGTTGATGGGCGTCTTTGTCTTCGCCCTGCTAATTGGTCAGATTCGAGACATCATTTCGACGGCGACACGCAATCGACACGAGTATCGCCAGCTGGAGGACGAGACTCTGGAGTACATGAGGCGCTTGAATCTGTCGCAAGAAGTGCAGTCGCGTGTGAAGATGTGGTTCCAGTTCACTTGGGAGCAACAGCGCACTTTGGGTGAGTTGACACAAAGATCTCTTTACATAAAAGACAAGTTCGTAAACTATATAGTTGAGTGCTGTAAGATATTCCCTACTTATGTTCAATTAAAGTAGAACAGGGCGGTATTATTCTTAAAATATACCAAATTAATATACCGAAAACTACTTAGGTATACCAAAGGTTATATTTTGTACATCGTGTATCGATAATTTTATTCAAAATATACCATATAGTACTCTGGACTGCAGCATCAGTTTTATTGCCGTATAAAATGATTTATTCAGTTACTTGTTATATTATATAATGTGAACACACACTCAATCGCTTCAAGAGTTTTGTGGCATTTCTAGTATAATATTTTCAGTATTTATTATTATAATCCTATACATTTAAATGAAATCAATATTTCATTATTTCAAGTACTTTTTTATACTCGCTACCCATAGGGTAGAAGTGTATTATAACTTTGTGCCGACAGGAAATGTATGTAAAAGGTAGAAGGAGGCATCTCCGTCCCTATAAAGTATATATATTCTTGATCGGCGTCAACAGCCAAGACGATCTAGCGATGTCCGTCCTTCCGTCTGTCTGTCTGTGTGCCTGTCCGTCTGTCCGCATGAAACACTGGATCTCAGAGACTATAAGAGATAGAGATATAATTTTTTTTGACAGCATTTGTTATCTTTAAAATTTTTTGCCACGCCCACTTCCGCCCCCCGCAAATCAATAAAAATCCAATAACTAGCGTATCTTTAATTTAGGTATATACAATAATAACTATAAAAATTGTGATTCCTGAAAATTTGGCTGCGATCAGAAAAAATTGTCGAAGTTATTAAATAAATACTTTTGTATGGGCAAAAACAGCCCACTTACTAGGGATCTTAGTTGTTTTGGCTGACAATCTGATATATTGTGCCATCTATGGTATATTTTGAATGTAAATATATACCAAATATACCAAGTAGTATATTTGGATAATGAGAAAAACTTTCATTTTATTCAAAATGGGTAACGGGTATATCACAGAAGAGCACACTCGACTGTAGCTTTCTTACTTATGCTATTTTATTATTATTAGTGATAGGAATACTCAATTGTTTCAAGAGTTTTGTGGCATTTCTAGTATTTTCGGCATTTATCATTATAATCCTCTACATTTAACTTAAATATTTTATTATTTCAAGTACTTTTTTCTGTGCGCTTAAATGGTTGTTACTCTTGTCACTTTTTTTAGATGAGTCCAATATACTCGATGCTCTGCCCATCAATCTGAAGACAGACATTGCCATCTCGGTGCACATTCAAACACTGTCCAAAGTGCAGCTCTTTGCCGACTGTGAGGAGGCTTTGCTCCGAGATCTGGTGCTGAAGCTGCGTGCGGTGACTTTTCTGCCCGGCGACTTTGTGTGTCGCAAGGGCGAAGTGGGTCGGGAGATGTACATTGTGAAGCTGGGCCAGGTGCAAGTGATGGGCGGACCGGGCAGCGATGTTGTGCTCGCCACGCTCACCGAGGGATCCGTGTTCGGTGAGATCAGTTTGCTGGGCATCAATGGCGCCGATCGACGCACGGCAGATGTACGCTCCAAGGGCTACTCCAATCTGTTTGTGCTCTCGAAGTCGGATCTGAATGAGGTCATCGCCTACTACCCGAATGCCCAGGCGATACTCAAGAAGCGAGCGCGACAATTGATGCGCAAGAATGCGGCCCGAGAGCGCGAGGAGGAGCGAGAACGTGCTCGCAGTGCGCTGCAGGCTGATGTGGTCATTGGCAACCCGAAGACACCTGAAACTCCGCCCAAATTGCTGCAGACTGTCATCCAGGCGCTGCCATACGAGTCCCCGGCAGTGGTGCTCATCACCCGTGGCTCGAAGCGAGTGCGTCGTAAGCGGCAATCGGTGCAGATGGAGACGATTGTGGAGCCCACCTTGGATGTGGCTGGGTGCGCAGAGGCAACTCAACAGTCTGGCCATCGGGATCGCGATAGTCTGATCATGAAACCCGGTCGGGGTTCACCCGATTTGCTGTCCTCCATTCAGCAGGAGCTCAAGACCAAGCACAAGTTCATCAATCTGACCGACTCCGAGAAGGCGCTGATCATCACGCAGTCCGCCAACAATTCCATGGAGTGTGTCCAGGAAGATGTTCTGTAAACTGAAGACACAACCTATCACTTATGTGCTATATGTATTATGTATTAACTCTGCGATATATTATATGTGTGTATGTTTATGCTTTACGAATGCAAATGAAGTTGTTTAACAAACTATGCTTTATATTAAAAATGTATCTGTAAGATGACAAGATGATTATTTTCAATGTTGTGATTTTCTAGATGTCACTATATTTAAATATGGTGCTATTGAGTGATTTCTGCAAACTTATAATAGTATCTCGTGTCTGCTACCCATAAAGTAGACGGGAATTAAAACTTTGTGCCTGCAGGAAATGCATGTAACAGGCAGAAGGAGGCAACTCAGGGTCAACAAACGAGATAATATAACACTGTACGTCTGTCTGTCCGTATGAACACCCAGATCTCAGAGTCTGTAAGAGATAGAAATATAATTTCCGACAGCAATTATTATGTTTGGATAAAGATCAAGATTGTTTAAAATTTTTATCACTCATATTTTTGCCCCACAAATCGAAAAAAAATCGAATCACAAGCGTAATTATCCTGTAAATTTTTTTGCGAAAATAGAAATAGTTATGTAAGGGACTTAGTTTACCTCGGGAATTAGTTGCTTTGGCTGAAAATCTAATATATATTTGTGAAATATTATAATATAGTATTATAGTATACTTCTTAATATTTTTTTTTTGAAACTTCATACTTTTAGAAATGAAACAAGAAAAATAATGATACTTCCAAGAGAGACAAATGGGAAAAAAGAAATTTCACAGATAATATGTTAACCAGAATTAGAGAAGATTATTCTTTAGAGCTTAGACCAAAGTCAAGAAGATAGAATCTTATATTGATATTAGTTGCAATCTGTAATAGATGTTAGAATTAAAACTTTTATTTACTAGTAAATCCTTCGGAATGTAATGTTTAGCGGCCTTTATGAGTGTCCCTATGGGTAACAAAGATTTTAGAGTTTTTGGGATTTCAAAATATCTCACATAATTTTCAAGCATTGAATTGTCATTTGTTATCTAAACATACTTTGATTTCAGAAAACAGTATTTGATTAAGGAATAATTTTAGCATTTTTGGGGTATTATTTAATTTGTGACTAACTTACACTTTAAATTTAACTGTCCAAAATATAGGCATTATCTAGAAGATAAAAATGCTTCTTAGATATTTCATTAAGAAGAAAATTTCCTTTTTTTTAAATACCACACTTTCTGGTAGGAAAATAAAAACATTAAATTTGGTTTTGTTTGTTGTTTAAGTTCTTTATAAATTTCTGATTTAGCTTGTCTTTGTAATACAATAACAAAATAGTTAAGATTAGATGTGTTCCTGTAATAACGAGTATTTTAAGTTGTATTCAGTTCATTTCTAAATGTTAGAAACCTTTCGGCAGCCCGACAGCAGACAGCTTAGGAACGTATATCCTTGTAGTGCTTATCATCCGATTGATCGAGTTTGATAGAGTATTTGCCGATCAGTGATCCCTCCACATCAGCCTGACCCTGGGGATTGAAGACGGGTCCATCGCCAACCACCTCCATGTCCTCCTTCACCACACGGTAACCGTTCTCATCGGCTTCGTAGTGAACCTTGCGCTTGACGAAGCCATCGTAGTAGGAATAGAAGCCACTGACTTTAGAGCCGTCGCGTGTCTCCTCACGCTGGATCTCACCATCGTTGATGCCATCGCGAACCTGGCTACCGAATTGGTATTGTGCACTCTCATTCTGTTCTTTCTCCAGCCTCAGTTTCTCCTCCTGATCGATGTCGTCATTCAGCTAAATGAGAAATACAAATAACGATCAGTTAATTGACTGTAATAGAGTTTAGGGAACTACCCTGAAAAAATAAAATACTGTTGTAATGAAGTCTTTACGGTTCTGATGAATTGCTTTCTTAGAAGTAACACCGACAGCTGTCAATCTCTGACAATTTGTTACATAGTAAATGCTATAAACACACACAGAGGGAGAGGGAGAGGGAGAGAGAGAGAGAAGCTTCTCTCACTAGTGAGTCAGTAATGTCAGTAGACCTCCCATTGAGGGTCTCTCGAACTGAGGTTGCAAAAACGAGTTCGTTGATTTTTGTTGTTTTGCATTTTTTCACGTTATTTTGCCTGAAGTATTTTTTGTTGCTGTTGTAGTTTTTTTATTATCAATTTGTCTTGTGTCATTGCGGGGCAGAGCGCTTGAATGCATGAACGGAAACACTAATTGAAAGATATGTCGAAGCTTTTCGACTCTAGATCGGTCTATAACATCAACCAGATGAGCTACATGCTCTATAAAGATCATCCAGTTGCTGTTTTTTGCATAAAATAATAATAATTAACTCATTTGGAAGCAGGTTCATTCTTAATTATGCGTTTATGGCATGAACTTCACGATTTCCGCAATTCGGCAGTTACACGATGGAATTATTTCATAAATCTTAAATTTATGTGCATGATTTGTGATGTGGAACGTCTTCCTATAACACTTATCACCTACAAACTAAAGTGTGGAATTCATTAAATGTGAATTTTAACGCCTGAAATTATATTTAATTACAATTTGCACGTATTATTGCACTGCGAATGTGCGATATAAATGAGTGAATTCAGTTTTTGTCGGGAAATAGGGTAGTTATTGTATGAAGTTTTCTTTATAAATGCCGCAGAAAATTGGAAAATAGGAAAATATTACATCTGATTGATAATTAATATTGTAAAAATACAAAAACTTCATTTTCTACAAACGGATATAATATGTCAAAAATATAAATAAAGTATGTATGTATATATTATAATAAATATATAGTATATATAATAGTATGATTTTTAACATCTTCTTCTTTCAATTCTTATTTATTTTATTTAATTAATAAAAATAGAAATCACAAAATATTCAAAAGTTGTTATCTTTTTTGAAATGTATTTCATTTAGAAACAGTAATACTGATATACTAAATAATTTACTTTTTTAGGTGTAGGATATTTTGATCTGATCAATTTGTTAATTATCAATTGACAATGTTTCGCTTCGTTTTCTACGAACTGCAGTTAATTGATAATTCTTTTGTTACCTAACGATTTTTTCTAGAATCAAACTACAATGCTAGTTTAATGATCTATTGTAGCGCTCTCGCCACAGTCTCTCTAGTTGGATCGACGAGTATCTGGCAATATGTAAATACAAAAGTCAAATTGATAAGTGTCGCTTGGCAGTGTGTTATTCTTTTTGTTTAATCACGCGACAAAGAAAAAAACAAAACGAAGAACGACGACAAATGAAAAACGAAAAATACAAACAAACATGACGACAACCTGAAACTGGTTCGAATAGTAGGCGGGGATCGCAGCCAGCCCTGGGCACAAATATAAAGCTCAGCCGGCGCCAGTTGAGGTTGACTAAGGCAACGAATCGGACGTGCTATAGAAACTACGAAGAAAATGGGTAAACAATATATCGAAGTGCAGTTATAATCCGCGGGGATTTGCAATTAGTAACGCTCTCTTTTTCTTTTCCTTTCGCTCTTTCACTCGCCTGCAGTGAAGTCGAGTTTTTTGCTGATGCTTTTGGTAATTGGCGCCTGCGTGGCTTTAACACTGGCTGCCGGCGGTAAGTCATGGCCAAGTGGTCATTGACCACTTCTATAATATATTTTGTTCGATTTGCAGACTGTCCCTCATCGACCAAGGTGACAAACTGCACGCCCAAGTGTCTGCATGACAGCGAGTGCAGCGCCATTGGCGGCAAGTGTTGTCCAAATTTGTGCAACGGACGCAGCTGTGCGGCCTCCAATGTGCTGGGCAACTCAGGTGCCGATAAGTCGCCCTTTGGCAGCAAGAACTGTGAGTTCATCTAAAATACTCTACTCTGGGTGAACTGAACTTGAAAGTGTTTTTCTTTTTTTTCTGCAGCTGGCAGCTCGGGCAGCTATTGTGGAAATGTCAAGTGCGGCAGCTTTGAGAAATGCGAAACTGATCGCAGCACCAAGCGGCCCAAGTGTGTGCGCTCTTAACTTAAGCTTGACCTCGAACAGGACACAATAAAACCTTTGCAGATCTGAGTGTTAACATATTCTTCTTCTTGTTCATATATATGTAATATATATATATTTATTTTTATATTTTTCACTCACGGGTGCGGCTAATGCAACGCTGACCAGCAGGCTGGCAATCAACACGAATTTGAACATATTGCTTTTTTTTGTTTTCTTTGAATTTCTTTGACACACGAGCTCTGCACGCTGCAAGAAGACTTTGTACTATGGCTTGTTGGCAGTGAGCGTGAGTTGCTTTTATAATACACTTGAAGACACACTCACACTCAGACACACATACACATGCTCGCACACACAAAGTTACAGAGGCAGCGACGCCGGCGCAGACTTAAAGCTTCAGTTTGGTAGCTTGGTAACTCTGGGCTTTTTGGCTATGGGGACGTGTTGTTGCATTTGTGATCTGGCGATCTGGAGCTGTTTACTTTAGTATTACAAATTTCTTGTCATATTATGTTTGTGCATTTGGCAATCGAGAGAGTGAGACATGAATAGACGCACGAGTGAGCGAGATAGCTAGAGATGGGCTGATGCAGCTGAGCCCTTGCAGCTGTAAGAAGAAGATCGCAGTTGGAAGTTGGAAGATGGAAGTTGGAAATTGGATGTTGGAAGATGGAAGATGGCATTGCATAATCGAGGCTCAAGGTCAGTTGGTCAGTTGACGAACCAGTTTGAACTGCTCCCTAAAGTGCGGGAATGCTCTACATCTTCATATTTTTTGTTGTTCGTTTTGTTGTGGCTTTTGTTTTTGTTTTTGCCCAACTTATGTAATTTATGTGAAGTTGTAGTTGTTTCTTTTTTGTGCTTTGTGCAAATTGAAAGCTTCGATTGTGTGCGTCTTGCTTTATTTACGTTTGTTGTTGTTGATGTTGATGTTGCTGTTGCTGTGTGTATTGTTCACTTACGAGGAAGTAAGTGGCGCATTACGTTTACTGTGGGGCACCCTTTTGAAAACGCGACGGCATAACAACAAACAGACAACAACAAACAGACAACAGCGAACAGCCAACAGACAAGAAGACAAGAAGACGAACCTGGTATATTTGGGCAATGCAATTTTTTGATGTTTTTTCTTTTTTTTTCTGATATTTTTTTCATATGTAAGTGCCTGCCACGCACAGTGAGCTGAACAAGTTTGCAGCCACCTTCGAACAGCTGAAGATGGTTTCAGCTTGAGCAGAGCAATCAGTAAGTGGTTTTGACAGGGTCGAGTTCTGGTTATGCGGCAGCATCATAAAAAACAAGAAAACTTTAAAGTTTTTCACAACATATTTTATGTCTGAACTGCTTTAGAAAGGAACCCAGTTTGCAATGGGAGGAAGTATATGAATTATAAACTCGATTCTTAATTTTTTTTTTGCCTTTTATTAAGGCGCATTAAAATTGTATATGTTATTAATAAAAAATAATAATAACTAACTTTAATTTACGTTCTAAAACCTTGTTAAATGGTAAATATACACAGATAGAAAAAACATGCTAATATCAAGAATAAAATCTTGAATAAAGTATTTTGTATATTAAAATTGAATCTAGAAGGTTTATTCTTAAATCAAACTTGAAATTCAAGATTATAATCTTGTTTCAAGAATGGCAAAATTCTAAAATTGAACCAAGAAGGCAAAATCTTAAATCAATATTTGCAATCTACTTTTCAATATAGAATAAAATATTCTTAAAACAAGATTTTAATTTTCCAATGGAAATTTGGCATAATTATCTTGATTAATGATTGTTTTAACCCAAAAATCTTATTTCAAGATTGTTCTTTTTAAGATCGAAAGAATATTGAACCATGTTTTTTCTATCTGAATTTTGTTTTCTTTATGTATAAACAAAACAACTTCACTTAAAAAACAAGTAAGAAAGTTACAGTCGAGTGTGCTCGACTGTGAGATACCCCGCTACCCATTTTTAATAAAGGCAAAATATTGCGGTATTATTTTCAAAATATACCGAAAATACTAAAAAATACTAAAAATATACCATATGGTATGTTTGGTATATCGATATAGTACACCATTCAAAATCTACCATAGACGGCACAAGCAACTCAGACCCCTAGTAAGTAGGCGTTTTTGCCCATACAAAAGTATTTCTTTAATAACTTCCACAATTTTTATCCAAATTTTCAGAAATCATAACTATTACAGTAATTATTGCATATACCAAAATTCGTAACTCTAGCTTTAAAATTACGCTTGTTATTCGATTTATTTGATTTTCGGGGGCGGAAGTGGGCGTGGCAAAAATTTGAAACAAACTTGATCTGCGTGCAAACATAACAAATGCTGTCGAAGAAAAAGTATAGCTCTATCTCTTATAGTCTCTGAGATCCAGTGTTTCATACGGACGGACGGACAGACACATAGACGGACAAGGCTAGATCGTCTCGGCTGTTGACGCTGATCAAGAATATATATACTTTATAGGGTCGGAGATGCCTCGTTCTACCCGTTACATACATTTCCTGCCGGCACATAGTTATAATACCCTTCTACCCTATGGGTAGCGGGTATAATTATTAATTAATAGGTTTAATTATATAATATTTTTTAAAGAAAGAATATTCCAACTAACTTTAAATCTCAATTTTAAACTCCAATTTCTAGAAAATTAAAAAAAAATACAATATTACGTTAAAGCTTTCAAAGATTGTTTAGATATTTGAAAAAAAAAATACTTTAAAGCTTTGAAGATGAATCATTAATTAGTTTTAAAAAATATAAAAGCAAATATAATTTACAACTCACTTTAAATCGCTTTCTACATTTTTTGTTATTATTATTTTCTGAAAGTAAACACATTGAAACTTGAAAACTAATTTGTAAAAGTAATAAAAAACCAAAAAAATAATGAATAAAAATTATAAATAACAATAAATTACATTTTCAAAATAATTTAAAAATTGTAAGTATCAAAACTAAAATGCAGACGCTTTATAAATTAATAATTTATGAGTTCTAAAAGTAAAAGTTTTCATCAAAAAAATAAACATATTTAAAAAATGTAAAAAATTTAGATTAGAAAGCAACAATTTGTTGTTGCCTCAATACATAATTATAATTCTTACTATTATTACAAGCTGCAAACGTGACCATAGAAAATATTCTATGCGTATTCTGAAAAACAAATAATTTATTTAAAATTGGTTCGTCGAATTTCAATTGGAATGCTGATCATGTGTGCGAGTTACCCGCTTTGGGGTTTCGGTTTCGTTTTCGGGTGGTTCATACCACTGTTTGTGGCACATCCGTTCGTTCCACTTTCGTTTCGCGACTCTTACCCCATTCACTTGGGCATGCCATATGCTATATGCTGTTTGGAGTTGTTTCTTGGGCTCCCCACCACCAACATGTTTACCACACTCGCTTTGCTCGCTTGCTCGCTTGCTTGCTTGCTTGCTTACTTGCAATGGAGCGATGAGTCTTTGAGCATGTAACTAATAGGAGTTTAGTCATCTGTTTTTTTTTTGCTGTTGTGCTGCTGTTATTCAGCTTTTCTGTTTGTCTGTCTTGCTGCTTTTGTGTTTATCTTATTTTGTGTTTTCTGTTTTTCTTTCTTTTTTCTGTAATTTGGATGGCGCTGCATTGGCATGAATTCGTTTGATATTGAGGCATCTTGTAAAGACGAAAAACCCATAAAGACAATTGTTGTTATACATTGTCAGGTAGTTGTTGATGTGGATGTTGCTGTTGCTGTTTCTGTTTCTGTTTCTCTTGCTGAAATCAATATAATGCGCTCAAGGTGAGAGACCGCACCAAGTTGTCGTACACGCAACGCCCCACACCATCCAACCATCAATCCATCCATCCATCCATCCATCCAATCATCCATCCATCGTCTTTGATTTTCGACTTTGACTTGGTCGTCATTAAAATTTCTGCTGGCGTTTCGCTAATAATTTTATAATTATCATTTTTGGCCCAATGATGGCCAATAATACTTCGAACGAAACTTAGAGCTGTGATTGATTACATTTTGGCTTCATCTATTTTACACACGACGCCAACGCATATTCATAATACTTTGTTCCACAATTTATGGCTCTATTTTCTGAGGATGCCCTCCACAATTTAGCACGCTAATTTGCATATGTTGGGCGCATCTGCAGCTGCCTGTGGGCGTGGTCGTAGTCGTAGCCACAGTTTCAGGTCTTGGGTGTTACATTGACAAATTATTTGGCTCGTACTTTTATCGCTGCTTTTATGCTAATTTGGTTTTTCCCTTCAGCGTCGCTGTTTCGAAATATTTCGGGCAATTCTTTTATTGTGCCGTCGTCGGCATTTAACCAAAAACTGTATATTTTTACATATGATGAGTATTGGTGCATTTAGCAAAGGAATTAGCCTCATTTTGCTTAAGGTGAATCTGGGTTTTACTTCAATGAAATCACTTCATCTGCATTCACTTAAGTTATGAATGAGATTGTCGTTATATTTTTAATGAATGGCTATAAATATGCAGATTATTATTGCTGCGATCATTTACATGACAAATGTGTATTATTAGATTAACATAAATTACTGCCATTAGTTGATGCGGACAAATTTCAATACTTGATTTATTTGCATTTCATAAATCTAAAATTGTAATCGATTGCTTCAAATGAATATAATTTTTGTGAATAACTCATTGAATACTATAGCAAACATAAATTTTGTTTATTGGCAAATAATTTTAAAAACTATTTCAATATCTAAAGAGCAAAATGATAATTTAGTAAAATATTCGACTAATAAATAATACTTTTTTTTTTGGCAATGTATTATATAAATTATTATTATATGTATGCCGAATATGTCGAATGTAGTTTTTAGTATATTAGTATGTTTTTAGAATATTTTATTGAAAATGGGGAGCTGGTATCTTAAGGCCGATCACACTCGACTATATCTTTCTGTCTTGTGTTGACTGCTGAAGTAAAAATATTAATTTGTGAAAAGTAATGTTAAAAACTATTTATATAGATAAAGATCAACTTTCCCATATAAGAATACCTTTTATTATACTTTTCTTAAAAACATATTTATTAATTTATTATTATTTATTATTATTATTATATATATTTTTAGTTATTAAAGCTTTTTGAGAATTGCTGATTGAGTCCCAGCAAATAAGATTTTGTATTTGGCAAAAGTATTTTCAAAAACTATTTAAAATAAAGAGCCACCTTTCCCTTAGTTAAAAAACTTTTATTGGAAAATGTATGCTTGGAAAAATTATACGTAAAATTATAATCCTCTTAGTTTAATTCAATAATAAATCTAAATTAATAGTCGATATTTTTAGTAATTAAAGCTCTTTGTGAATTGATTATTGATTTATAGCAAACATAAATTTTTGAAAAGTATTATTATAAGAGCCGACTTCCTCTTAATCAAATAATATTATTTTAAATATCGCTCTTGGAAATATAATATATTAAAAGCAAATGCAATGCAAGCAATGTCAGAAATTTGATGACTAATTTAAAGATTGAAAATGGATTGTTCAGATGCAGCCAGTTATTTTGAGCTATTTACAGTGCCAAACACTCCAAACATTTCCTATAATGCGACATTTTAGGAACTCATAGATAGAAGAACTCTCTAGTATTTGAGCAAATATTTTGGCCACATCATTTGGAAGTCAGGCGGCGGTGGAAGGGGGGAGAGCACACTAAACCAACCCAATCTACTGCTTCGCCATACCCAACTTTCGGCACTTTACGAGCAAGTGACAGTAAAGGGAAAACGGGAATGGGAAATGGAAATGGAGAGAGAGAGCGGAGGCTGGGAAAAGAGTGAAAATCGTTGCCTTTTTATATGCAAATGTGTGTGTCTGTGCATAATTTGGTGCTTATTTTATTGCATTCCTCTGGCACGCACCCAACGCAACAACTCTCCGACAGCTAGTCAATGTCCAATGTCCTATGCGTTACACATACGCCGCGTTGTCCTTGAAATGGGTTTCGTGTCGTCATCGCTGTTGGCAACTGCAAATTTATGCGTGTTTACATATATAAATCTATATCTATATAGTTGAGGCACACATAGACGCATTTTTATGACCGCACTCAAGTCAGGGGCTGAGTGAGTCTATAAAGCGAAACACATACATATAATAAATCTTTTTAAATGCCTAGCAGGTGTGATTCAGTGGGAAAGCATGTGTCAAATATCAAATTGAATTTCAATTTTATTAAATTTAAGTGCATTTTACTTGCTAACACTTAACTTATTTCTCATGGTTGAGTCATTTGTGAAATATATTATTATTATTATTGTTGTTGTCTGTGTCTTCTCTACTCAATCACTCAACGGGGTTCGGCCTAAGGTCAGAAAGGTCTTGACCTTTTGCCAATTTTGTCATTATAAATGCAGATTTTTAATTCCACGAATTATCCTTGGTTTCTTTTTTACAGCTGCTGCTGCTGCTGCTGCTGCTGCGGAATGAAATAAATTTCAATATAATTATTAAATTAAAGCTTAAATTGTTTATGGCTTCCTCTTTGTCCCTTCCTTTGCCCAATGCAAATTCCACATTCAAGTTTTTCGAGTTCGCACTCGTTTTTCGTATTTCGAGTGCACTTTTGGGCGCGTTTGGGTCATTTGCTGCCCGACTTAATTAACGCTGACTTACTCATGTTGCACTGCCACGCCCTGAAAGCCCTCCGTACACACACTCATAGACACACACACACACTCACACATGTGCTGGCATTGTTATTATAGTAGTAAAGTCGTCTTTGTGTTTTGCTCGCTGTTGGTTTGATAATTACTTTTGATAACTCATGTTGGTTGCTGGCGCGGTTTGCATCTCTGTCTCTCTGTCTCTCTGTCTGTCCGTCTGTCTCTCTGTCGGTGTCTGTTCATTGTTGTTTGCTGTTTGCAGCTTGCATATGGAGCCATTATAAGGCTTATCATGAGGCATGCCACAGTCGCAGTCGCAGTCACAGTCACAGTCATTGCCACAGCCACTGCGAGTGCCACAGCTGAGCTTTACTTCCCCTTTTCCACAACCTCTCTCTCTCTTATTTCTCAATTTTTTCGCCAACTTTACTGGGTTAAGTGCTTTATAAGCCTTGAGATAGGTCAGTCCTAAAACTGGTCGATGCTAGTAACGAACACAAAAAACAAAAAGGGAAAGACAAATAGCGAAAACAAAACTAAAACCAAACAAAAACAAAAAAAAATACTTGGGAACCTGCCCGACTAATCCAATTATCTTGGACGTTAGATAAAAGGTGAACTTTGTAATTTGGGGAGACGTGCATACGTGGAAGTATCTTTGATTGAGATCGTTCAGAAAAAGCTTATAAACCTATTTAACTGGAACTCTTACTTAACTGCAAACATTTCAAAATACAAAATTGTTTTAAATTGTTGCTTTATAGCATTCTTGTTTTTATTACAATTGGCATTATTTTATCTCTCTTAACTTGAGTTGGTTGGTTGCAATGGTTTGAAAAACATTAATATTAATTTCAATGTAATAGAGTATTTTAAGTAAATTAAAAAATACATACATACATATGTATATTATGAAGCTAAAAATCAAAATAAATAGCAAGTAAGAAAGCACAGGCGAGTGTGCTCGACTGTAAGATATCCGCTACCAATTTTAAGAAACACAATATTCGACAAAAATACAAAATTATAGCGGAGGCTATTGTACTGCATTCAAAATATACCATAGAGTGCAAAATATACCAAATTGTTAGGCAAAGCAACCAAGTTCCGTATTAAGAAGTCGTTTTTGCCCCTTAAAAAAAGGATTTCTTAAATAATTTCTACACTTTTTATCTAATCGCAATCAAATTTTTAGAAATTTAAAATACTGTGGTTATTAATTTCCTATAGTGTTTTGGACAGTGTATCCAACGGTCAGACGGACATGGCTATATCTTCTCGGCTAATCAAGAATATATACTTTATGGGGTCGAAATATAATATGATACCCTTCTAGCCAATGGGTAGCGAGTATAAATTGGTATTGCTAAAATGGTATTGCTAAAAGGCAAACGAGATTTGAATATCATTATATAAGACGATTGTAATTTTAATCGATACCACAAATTATTAATAACGTTTTGGCATCAATTTCTGAACATTTCCATAGCAATTGCAAATACGAATGAGAAGAGTTTAACTTGAACTAATGAACGTGTAATTACGTTATAACATCCCATAAAGTGATGAGAGAAGCAAAGTAGTTTTGTGGCGTGTTGAGATGAAATTTAAGCTGTGTGTTGCCCCGGCAGCATTGACCCTGCAACTGCAGCAGACAGCGACATGTGTAATTGTGGCAGCAATTTAAGCTGCTGCCGTTGTTGCTGCTGTTGTTGTTGTTGCATGCAACATCAACATTGCCAACCGGAAGCAAGTGTGCACAAGTGGCGTGCCTGGGAATGGATTGCAGTTGAGGTGAACGATAGAGAGGAGACGGAGACGGAGATGGAGCGGGTGACCGAGATGAGGATGAGGACAGGTGGGCTAGGCATTGAAACTTCGTGTGGCTGCTGCTGCTGCTGCAGCCGCTCTGGTTTATGCCTTTATTAAGCATCAAACAAAATCCAAAACGTCAAGGATATGCTTCATACATAGTCAGCAGCAGCAGCAGCAGCAGCCGCCTCATCCTTCACGTGTTTTGTATACAGATGCAGTCGAGGCAGCTTGCAATTTATGCACACAACTTGTCACGCAAGCAGGCCAGACCAGGCCAGGACAGGACAGGACAGGACAAGACAAGAGATGTGCAACTGAAGATGTATGAAGTAGTCGCTGCATTGGTTAGCCTCAGCAGGTGACTGGTTTATCATGCGGGAAGGGGCAGTGGGATGAGTGAGGGGTTGCTGCAATGAGTGGGACAAGCAATTTACACCGCACAATGCGTTGACACACGTCGTCCACAAATGTGCGGCTCGCTACGGGAAGAGGACAAAGACAATGGGGGAGAAATACAGGATGAGACAGAAAGAGAGAGAGAGAGAGATTGAGTGTGTGCAGCACACGGCGCAGTCTCCTTGCCCTCGACTTGGTTGCATCATTAAACCTGAAAAGTGTCAAATGCCCAGCCACAAGCAGAGTCTCTTTCACACACACACTTCAGTTGCCTAGCAGCTTAGATTCAATTGAATGCAGTCAACAGAGCAGAGCTGAGAGCTAGTCTGCTGTTAATCTAAGCCAGAAATTTACGACTGACTGCTGTGAATGTATCATAGTCCTGGCTATGCTTCTGATGCTCCCAAGGCTGATGCTGCTGCTCCTCTTTCTGTCTCAAGCTCATAACTCAAACAGTGTTGACAATGAAAATGAAATTCCCATTAAAATGCAATATGTTGCAGAGAGCCTTCGCCTCTCCCTCTCCCTCTCCATCTCCCTCTCCCTCTGCCTCCCCCTCGTTTGGAACCCATTCTAAAGCAGCTGGCTATTAATTTTGCTACTGCGGCAAAAGGCAATGTTTATATGGCTCACAGTGTATAAACATTGACAATTTGAAAGCTCTGTCTGCTGGTCATGCAACTCATGGAACTCATGGAACGAGACAAGGCAAATCACATTGCATCTGCTTATTGGACTTGGCTTGAATCCTAATGTTGACTTTGCTGATCATCTCCTCTTGAAATTTATTACACTCTACTACTCCGTTGGCCAGCGTAATCGAGCACATCTAATTTCATTTTCGCAATTTCATGAACATTGACAAATGTGTGGTCGAGTTTTTGGTTAGAGTACAGAAACTTGTTAAACATCTAATTGTAATGGTGGCAGATTTTATTTATTTTAGAATATATACTGACAAAAAGACAGAGTTCTAAAATCAAGAACATTCGTCTTAAAAATTGTGTGAAACAAATTCTGAGAACTTTAGTCTAAAAAATGTCAAATTATCAAAATAAGATCAAAAATTCTTGATTCTGCAATCCACCGAAATTCCTATTGAGTTTCTATTTAGATTTAAGTGTTTTCGTTCTTAGCTCAACCAAAATTCTTAGTACTAAGATCAAAATCTTGATTTTATAACTTTTTCTTTTCTGTGTACTACATTCAAAATATTCAGAAGGATAGAGGACTTGGCTATATACAAATATTTTTCTGCCGGAATGAAGGTATGAAAATGAATGTACAAAGTTATGGGTATACAAATATCTCACAGTTTTTTGTCTAAAATAATAACACAAAAAAAGTACTTTAACTTTATTTTAATTGGAGAAATAACTAAATTATTTAAAAAAAATAAGTTTTAAGTTATATTCATTAGAATAGTTTTAACTTAATTAAAATGTATAGCTGCAAAACAAAAACAATTAAGAAAGCTACTGTTGAATGTGCTCGATAAGATACCCGCTACACATTTTGAATAAAAGTATTCCGGTATTATTTTCAAAATATACCAAAAATGCTATAAAAAAATGCGAGGCGGAAGTGGGCGTGGCAAAGTGGCAAAAATTTGAAACAAACTTGATCTGCGTGCAAACATAACAAGTGCTGTCGAAAAAATATTATAGCTCTATCTCTTATAGTCTCTTAGATCTACATAGGTGTTCATACGGACAGACGGACGGACAGACGGACAGAAAGACAGACGGACATGGATAGATCGTCTCGGCTATTGATGCTGATCAAGAATATATATACTTTATAGGGTCGGACATGCCTTCTTCTGCATGTTACATACATTTCCTGTTGCCACAATGCACTATGGGCAAAAAGTCGCAAAGTGCGGCATTTTTACATTTTTTTTTGTGTTCGGTATCATTAAGTTGATTTTATTTGTTGAATTAGAATACTTCAAGAATACTAAAACATATTTTTAAAAAATTTTAGACTTCGTTGGTAATTTGTTATTCGCCCATATTTAAAGACTATAATCTGGACCCTCTAAAAAAATTGGCGGGAAAATTTGTGATTTTTTCTGTCAATTTTATATTCAAATATTAAATCAAACAAAAAAGCTTGAATTTGCCCGTGTTTGCCTGATTTACGGCAAAACTTAATGTTGCAGTTGTATTTACGTCTTGTTATTCAACGTTGCTTGAGCAACAACAACCACCAAAATATCGATGAAAATTAATTAAGTGATGTTCAGCAAATCTTTATAAAATATAAGCTTATTCAGTTTTTCAGATTGAATAACACTAATTTACGAAAATGCAACAGAAAAGCCTGCGCAATGGCTTTCATCCTCGTTCATAATTGAGTTTCTTAAGATGATGTTCCACGCGAAAAGCCTGGTCGTAAACGCTTGACGTATACTGAGGCAGGACCAAGGTTAAAGTGAAAATTAGCATTTGAACTAGTCTATGAAACAGAAAATTCAATGCTATTGTTGCATGCCATTTTAAAAAGTGAAATTGCTGCATAATGTGAGTTTGAGGTATGTCCATCAACACTTAGAGTAGGTACTTGATGTACTTATACGTTAATACCTCTAAGTGGTATCCAATGTCTCAAATTTTGCATAAAGTACTGGTACATTGCCACCAAATTATGGAAACCTCCGTACTTCTTCTAGGGGCTCTCCGTGAAAATGCTTCAGAAGAGCGCAAAAAATTATACAAACTCGATATGTTTTCTCATGCAAGGAAAAACAGCCGCCGGAATACTATATCAGATGTGTTAAATAGAGGATTGGATTTCTCTGACCCACTGCTTTAAACTATAAATCTAAAGGAACGTCAAAGATTAAACTATAAAAAAGTCTACCAAGAGATTTTATAGCTCTTTTGGAATCTCCTGATATTGAGCCTCCAATAACATGGGCATGTGTAGAAGAAGGCGGAAACTCCCTGGAGTTGGAGGAAGAGCTTTGTGAAGAATAAATTATTAACAGGGCAACAAGGTATGAAGTCACAAAACATAATATTGGGCTCTAATTTTGCATGGATCCAGATCAAATTTAAAATGCGAATTTGCTAAAAATATATTATTTAATAAATTTAGTTTTATTAAATATATTACATTAAAATATTTTAAAACAAATTTTTAGAAAAAAATCGAAAATTATAACCTCATGCCAAGGTGGGTGGAAGGAAGGCGTGGTCCAATTGAAAAAAGAAAAAATCCGAAATTCGATCTTTATTTTTTAGGTACATGTACAAAGTTTCATGTTTCTATCATTAAAAATGGTAAAAATGCCGCAATTCGAGACTTTTTGCCCATAGTGCAATGTTATAATACCTTTCTACCATATGGCATGGTATATTAAGAAAAATAAACTGTGAATCATAAGATTCCAATTTTATTTATTATAAGAAGCATTAGTTTTATGATCATCAAGGTATTTTTTTTTTTTTATAAATTTTTTTTATTTTTGTTTAACAAGTTTTCTGTGATCTTTGGGGCAACTTAATCTAGTTTTATATTCAGGGGAAAATAACGTATTAGGTCACAAGTACGTTTAAGTGATTACTTACAACTATTGAAATTATGTTCTATGAATGTACATTTACATATTATATACATAATATATTATATACGTTATTTATTATATAGTCATCAAGGTAAAAATAAAATTCAATGCACTTTTTAATTCCGCTGTATTATGTGGTTAAAAATAACGTAGCTGAAATTATTTAATATTAAATCAATAATTAACGATTTATTTATTTATTTTATATTAAATTAGTAAATAAAATAATGAAAACATGATTATATCCTCCTACATGTTATTGAAGATGATAAATTAATTTTGTATGTTGAGCTTAAACTGATTTTATTTAGTATCAAATAAGTGAATGGAATAGTACAAAAATGATAAATATATCTTTCATGTTCGTAGATTGTAACTTAGATTTGAATGCTTAGCTTAAGCTGAAATTATTTAATATTGAATTTAATAAAAATAAATAAAATTTCTCTTTTATTCTATTCAATTTGCAAAATTAGTTTTTTTTGTTAAGCTCCAATTGGATTTCTGTGATGTCGAAACAATTTAATTAGCTTAGTAACTAGTTGAAATGCCAAACATTTGTTCATTAGGTAATTCACAAATGCTAAAAACCACAAATTAATTTTATTCAATCAGTTTCTGTTATTTGTTTTATGAAATGAAAATTGCTTGATTTCTCTTCTATAGATTATATGAATATATTGAGGAAGGATTAGATCTTTTGTTTGTTGCTTAAATGTTTTCAACAGATGTTCTAAGCATTCTGAGTGCTTGATGCAGAGTGAGTCACATAATAATATTGTACTTAAGACTTGTTATTATGGCCAGCTTAAACGTTGTTAATACCGCTGAAAGGCATTTAAATTGTTTGCGCCTCCTTTGATCGTTTTAATATTTAACGTAAATCGTTTATTTATAGCATTTAAAAAGCATACGATTCTGGGCATTATACCACAGTCACCTCACTTGCTTCACTTGCTATCGTCTGCTCTTCCTCTCTTCCTCTATATCCTCCGCTTTTCCTCCGCGCTGAGGCAAACAACAAACATTTTCTGTAGCAACGTCAACGGAATAATTTCGCCTAAAGGCTGAAGAAAAAAACTTCGTGCTGTCGCATTTTCAAGTGTTGCTTTTTCATACGCTTGTAAAGAGAAAATATTAAATTTTATTTGCATAGAATTTGCTGTAGCATAAAGACAACTTAAAGCTCAAAAATCAAGCAACATCACAAGAGGGAAGATTGTAAATTGAATATCCTTGTGATTTGCGTTCTCAGGACACACAAATTGTGGTCGAAGAAAAAAAAAATCTAAATCGATTACTGTGTGTTTAGTGCTAAATTATGCTAAGCCCATTGAGTTTAAAGACGATTGCAAATTGGGCGTGGCTATTTTTAAAATAGAAAATAGCAAAAAAAAACAATACTGAAATCGAAATGGAAATGGAAACGGAAACTGGGATGAATACAGAAGGAGTCTGGGAGCCTTGACATAATCGTCTTGAGAGTAGATTGCACATAAAATAACATATTTTCTGGCTGAGCAAACAGCAGCAACAGTCAGCAAACATCTGCAGCTCCCAAGGATTATGCATAAAATTTCAGTTGAAGCTGAAGCTGAAACAGAATCTGAAACTGAAACTGAAGCGGGTTCTCCTTTTTCCCATTTGCTTTTCGCTTTTTTCACCCTCTTCGAAGACGAAACATTGGACTGTTTTATGTTTCTTATTATGCGTTTGGTTTGGCTCACAAATTGAATTACACGCACGCACACGCACACGCACACACAGACACTTGTACTTGTGTGTACACACACATCTGACACATACTTCGAATCACAGTGTTTGCTGGCCATGCCACGTGGCGTATACGTAATTTCAGCAGCAAACATTACCCAGCTTCAAAACGCCTTGTTACAGGTAAAAGGAGACATTACCGCTGCTCCCTCTTTATTTTTGCGTTTGTGCTTTGACCTTTCGCAGGTGGGCGAAGGATGTGAGGAAGGGTATCTCTTAGCACAGCACATCCTCAGTATTTGCATTCTTGGGTGCTTCGAGTGTCCTGTTCTCTTCTTTTTTTGGTGTTGCTCTTGTTTCTTTGATGTTTGCCAAATCGAATTTAGCGCAGTGTTAAAATCACAGCACAAGTTAAGAGTCTGCTCTGCAAACTTTCCTTTTTGGCTACATCTCGTATACGCAACGTTGATTGGATTTTCACTACTGGCCACTGACCGAGCGACCGAGCGACCAACCGACCGGTTGCATATAATAATCATTTATATTTAAAGTGCCACAGAAGAGAGCAAAAACTATCACGCCCCCTCGCTCATTGGGGCAAAAGTCACATAAAGTTTTTTTTGCGGGTGACACTGAATGGCTGGCGTTATCCTTGGCACGTCTGTGCAACGGCTGTCATGCAAAGCAAATCTGACAAGATGTGCCAGCCTGACAGCAGATACGAGTATTCGCATTCGCATTCGCATTCGCATTCGCACTCAAACTCGAACTCGCAGTCGCCTTCACTTGTGTACGATGTTTATGGCAAACTGCATATGAGTTGAGAGATGCTGAATTCTGAATTCTGAGTTTGGCATTTGCTGCTTTTAGCACCTCAGCAGCAGTCCAGAGAAGGCCACGAATCTGCAGCCATTTGCAAAACTCCCATAATCATTCATCTGGGTGATAAAAGACAAAAATCAGAACATAACATGGCCATTTTATATTCTCAACCAGTATGAAATATGTATACGTACATATACGACTGTGAAATACTCTAAATCGATAAAGTCAGATATTAAAATTTAACTAAAATTAACATCTAAAATGTGTCTTCTTTGATGTACAACATAATATCCGAAATTGGAATTTTCTACGCCTAATTAATATTTGCCTTTGTTTAAAAAGTTAGCAACCTCTTGAAAATCAAAGTACATTTCAAGGAAGTGCTAACTCATATTTAAAATTCTTAAATAAAGTGTCAAGAACAAGTCAGACTTTTTCTGGTATAAATGAAGATTATTACGAGTATTTGGAAGATGAACTGTGAGCAACCTCTTGAAATATCGAGAATTGAAATTAAATTTAAACCAATTGGAAATACATATTTTAAATTGAATATTTAGTTTGTTCTTTAGGTCTTATGTCAACTGAGGTTATCCTGTTGAATACCCTGATGTGATATACCTTGTGTTGTGTGTAGTTCTATGCTCACAGCATATAAAGAAATGAGAGTGTTGCCAAGAATGCTTGCGGCATGCATTAAAAGCCACAAGAGTGTCCAGTATGAAATGTGGGTTATGGCTTCAGCTCAACATTAAACGCTTGGCTTGGATATCAAGTGCTCGAGTGACGGATGCGGATGCGGATGTCTGCAACTTCTCCTTTGACAGACACTAAGAAGTAGCTCGATCGTATGGGGAAAAGCGCAGTCTGTAGTAAAGTCGCTGACCAACTGCAAGTGACGTCATAAATTTTGTAGCTACTTAAAATAGGGAAAACGATGAAAGGGAGCAACGGAGTGTTTGCTCACTGTTGCTCCTTTGGCTCTCCACTAATGAATTTATGTTGTTGTTGTTGTTGCTGCTGCTGCTGCTGTGAAACTTTAACCAACAGCCATGATTGTTATGTGGTTTATTCGTTGCTTCCTTCTTGTGGCATGTTGCTTTGCTTCGTATTCTCTATGATAACTCGCATTTATGCCAAAGAGCAGCCAGCAACAAAGTTGCCGAAAACAGCATTTCCTGTGAGTGTATGTGAGTGTGTGTGTGTGTGTGTGGATGGGCGTGGTCGAGATAAATCAAATTCTTTCATTAGCATGCAGCGCTGTGGTGTACAATTCATCAAACTTTTGCTCGCAAAAGAAACTGAAGCATCAGCAGCAGCAATCGCAACAGCTGCAAAACACCTAAAAGTATGCTCTGATTATGTAGCATCAAAAAAGTTCAAGTAAGAAAGCTCTAGTTAAGAAGTATTCGACTATTTAATACTCTCTGTTTTTATATCCGTTATGCGTTGGGTCACAGACAGAAGTTATTTAAGAAATACTTTTGTAATGCAAAAAAAACGCCGACTGCAATTTTGGTTTTAGGTTGACAATCTGGTATGTTTTGTATTCTATGGTATATTTTCAATCTGACACAAAATCGATATACCAAATAAAGCCTTCGGTACCTTCTTTTTAATTTTTGTGATTTATTTTTGGTATATTTGTCGAATATGTTTTTTGTTTTAAATCTATCGTGTATCTTAAAGTCGAGCACACTCGAATCTATCTTTCCTACCAGTTCTTATAATGGTGATGCATTTATTTAATTAACAGATGATATTACAGACATTAGAAATACAAATTTCGTTTGCTTAATTGTTGATAACAGTAAAAACAAATAAACAAGTTAAATTTTTTTTATTGACTGTTATTGTTTATTGATTAATTATTATTATTATTTATTTTATTCATTATTATTATTCATTGATTTAAATTTATTTATTTAAAGTTTACAATGAGTTGTCAAAATGCGATTGATAAAAACTAACGAATTGTTTCTTGTTGTTGAACACTGTAAATCTTAAAAGAGAAATTTACAAATTCAAGAATTCTGCAACATTATTAGTGCAGCGAACATAATTAAAATATGACTTCGGATAAACATAGGAAATAAAATATTTATCATTGGCAGCGACATTTTTATGCATCTTTAATCCGATTGTTTCTTATATCTGTTTTAATCGTTCGCATTATTATTGTTTTCTGTTTATGAACTTGAGACAATAATAATTTTGGATTTGTAAGCTTCCTTAGACATATTATCATTATTATTATGCTTGAGTCTTTAGAAAACCAATCCATAAAAATTGAAATAACAATTTTATTCGCAGCAGAACATTATTTGGCGAAATGTTTGTTTAATTTGGTTAATTATCATATATTACATATTATTTATTTCAAACATAAAATTTCTTTCTCACTTTATTAAGTATGAAAATGTATGTTTGATTTTTATATACCTTTTTGTAACACTGAGTAAATAATATAACACAAGCTGTGAGAGGTTGGACAAACTTATTTAATTTAATTTTACTGCATAGTAAGAACAGTATATATAGAGATATGATATGATATGTACTATATACATATACTTACTTATACTACCCCTCTAGTCATTGTTTTGAGTGCACCGAAAGCAAAGAAAGTCTAGAGACTACATGATTGATTAACTTTCGTGGGCGTTATCCTGTAATTTAGCAAGCGTCGGACGGACAAGTGCATAAAGCAAACTTGCAAAAACAACTGTAAATACAGAGCACAAAACTAGAGAAAAAAAAAGCGAGCAAGAGAATGTAAAGCGGATGCGCTGCAAGTGCTAGACGACGACGACGACGACGAGGACGATGACGAGGACGACGGCTGACACTTAATTAGAAGCACCGGAAACGGAAGCAAAAACTGCATGTTCTGGCGAGCTGTCACAAGCAGCGAACTCTGCAACCGGAACATGAAAATTTAATCCAAATCGCGCAAAATTTTATTAATTATATAGAATACGTATGCATTCAGCTAAGTCTTGTGCACATAGCGTTTCATTTCCGCCTTACATCAGTCGCTCTACCTTCGCTTCCTCCTCTTCATTCCTCCTCCACTCTTTTGTTCGATAAATGCAAGTGCAGGTCGCAGGCTGTGACGACGAAATTAAATTCTATTCTATACGATGGAAAAGCGGGCGCCACCTGCAATTTGTTTTGACTTGGCAGACGTCTGAGACTTAGACAGAAGGATACTCGAAGTGCTCGCGAGCCGGGATCTATTTTTTATTAGAGCTTCGCTGATTTGATTTGCATGTGAGGAAGCCCGAAACAGAGGCAACTTATAAAGCCATAAAAGAGAAAAGAGCACAAGAGCAGCAGTTGGTGCAGTGTGGAGGGGGAGGTTTGTAAGCTTAGGTTTGTTGTTGTTGTAGCTGTGGTGAAGCAGCTGCCTCGCATATTTCGCTGGGGTTGTTGTCTCTGTGGGCACATCATAATTGTGGGCCAGGGGGGTGATGTAGAGGGGAAGGGGCAAAGTGGACGACATTCCTGTGCATAATTGAAATTCCAGTCTAAACGCGTTTGTAACGGGAAATTGCGCGGCCAAAAAGGCAACCGGAGTCACAGCCGGAGACGGATGCGGATGCGAGGCCAGGCAATGGCCAAAAAAATATTTTGTGCTTGTTTTTCGCATACAGCATAATTAGTTTAGTGCGTTCTACTTGCTCTTGGTAATTACTTTTGCAATAATAAATTAAAATAAACAGCAACAAAAAACAACAGTAGGAAAGAGAATCCCTTGTGTGTAATTAAAAATGCAGTTGCCATTTAAATCGTGTATTTGGCGTCACAATAAAGTAATCGATGCGGCCAAACAATAATTATTATGTAGTTGTGTAATTATATTTGATAAACATATGACGCTCCAGGGAAATGCACTTTCCACCCACTGCCCACACACCTAGACACACACACACACATAAATGCAACAACAACCACGCATCATGAATGACAACAACAAACGTAGAATTGTTGAATCGCAGCAGCAGCAGCAGCAGCAGCAGTGAACAGCTGTTCGGCTAGTTGTGTCTGGCGTTGCCACCTAATTGCGTGCGCACAATATTGCGCGCGCTTTGCGCAAGGCGCATGTCCAATCATTCTTCCAGTAGCCAAAAGAATGCTATTCCAAGCGAGGCTTGCTGGCCAAAGGCATTAGCATGTCAGTGCCAGTACACGCCGAGCTATCAAATCGCATCCAAGAGGAGCACGCATTAAGATAAGCGTCAATCAATTTACATATTATACAGCAGCTAGTGTAAGTGTGTGCAACGTGTGTTGCACTAAAAAGAGAACGTGTTCAACAAAAATTCTACCACAGTGAGACAATAAAAATAAGCAAAATATATCAAAAAACGCACTCACATTAAATTAACGTAATACCAATATTTGCAAATAGTATGTTTTTTGAAAATTGTTTAAAAGTTAACGTCTGCAGAAGACGCTGGCAGTGCTTGGCAACTCTGGCAATGTTTTGACAGTTGGTTAACGCGCGCTCTCTCGTGCTCTCTCTTGGTGCACTCTCTCAATCAGTGGCTCTCCGCTGCTGAAAATGTTTCGTGTTGCGTTGTGTCTCGTTCGCATTGTTTATAAAACAAATTAATTATATTTATTATTAGTTTAAGTGCTAAAGTGGTTAAATTCGGTGTGCAATGTTGTCGCACTCGTTGCCCTAATGGTTAAGAGCATAAATTATGCTAGCTTGCAGGTCGTCGTCGTCGTGGTCGTCGCAGTCGCCGTCGCGGTCGCAGTCGCCAGCGTTGTCGATGCCGAATTCGTCGCGCCTTCAAATGGAGAATATAGATATGCGAAAAATGCTTAAATATATGATTACAAATTGAATAAAAATAAGCAGAAAGTGGCGTTTAACGTTTATTATGTGTGTGCAAAATTTATGCAAGTGAAATGTGTATGAAAAAGTCGCGCGCAAAGACGTCGCAGACACCAACAGTAGCAACAACAACAACAACAACAACAGCAAGAGCAAAAGCAGCAACAACGATAACAAGAACAACAACACGGAGAGAGGAAAGTTAGAGTGAGAGCGAGAGAGTAGCGCTGCTCTTGCTAGTCAGCAAAAGCAAAAACCAAAACAACAATAACAAAACACAAAATCGAAATGCGCCTTGACTAAAGGCAACAAAGACTCTAGAAGCTGCGCTCGCTTCCTCCTTCTCCGCACCTTTCCCACCACCCGTCGAAACTTATTATACAAATCATTAGCAAATCAAGTTAGAGGGCACCAATCAATCACTAATTCGCCTCACCAGCACTCTTCTGCTTAACGGCTCTACGGCTTTACGGCTTAACCCCTTAACACCCCTGGACACTTGGTCAGCATGCAGGCAAAGAAACGCTACATACTCGTCTTTGTCTCGTGCGCATTTCTCGCCTACTGCTACTTTGGTGGCTATCGGCTGAAAGTGGCGCCACATCGCCCGCGTCGCGCCCAACACGAATCGGCCAAAGATGGTGGCGTCCAACCCTATGCTCAGCTGCCCAGCTTCATGGGCTACGAGCATCGCAAGCCGCTGTCCAATGACTCCAATGCCCCACAGACTGCCAGCAAAAAGAAGCCAGCTGTTGCTGCCGCATGCCGCATGGAGACGTGCTTTGACT
The DNA here is from genome assembly GCF_023558435.1 of Drosophila sulfurigaster albostrigata. Taxonomy (NCBI): domain Eukaryota; kingdom Metazoa; phylum Arthropoda; class Insecta; order Diptera; family Drosophilidae; genus Drosophila; species Drosophila sulfurigaster. The sequence continues at coordinate 581,447 of NC_084883.1, forward strand.
TCACCAAGTGTTACGATCAATTCCTAGTCTATGTTTACCCGCCGGAGCCACTCAATTCGCTAGGTGCCGCACCACCGAGTTCGGCCAACTATCAGAAGATACTCACTGCCATACAGGAATCACGTTATCACACCAGCGATCCCGCCGCCGCCTGCCTCTTTGTGCTGGGCATCGATACGCTGGACCGTGACTCGCTCTCCGAGGATTATGTGCGGAATGTGCCATCGCGTCTGGCGCGTCTTTCGCATTGGAATAATGGACGTAATCATATCATCTTCAATCTGTATTCGGGCACCTGGCCAGACTACGCGGAACACTCGCTGGGCTTCGATGCCGGCGAAGCCATCTTGGCCAAGGCCAGCATGAGTGTGCTCCAGATGCGTCATGGATTCGATGTCAGCATTCCGTTGTTCCACAAACAGTTTCCGCTCCGTGCTGGCGCCACGGGCTCTGTGCAGTCCAACAATTTCCCGGCCAACAAGAAGTATTTACTGGCCTTTAAGGGCAAGCGGTAAGTGTAAAACAATACTATAATCATATAATACCCGGGACTTAGATGGTCTAGGAGGGTGTTATGGCTTGGTGACAATGTGCAGTGTAGTGTCGATACTTGCACAACTAAGATATGTGCAGAAAATTGGGTGTAAATCGTTAAAAGCAGTTCGTTTAACTTAAATGCAGTGCGTATAAGTGCATATTACGGATTATTGCTGGTCACATCTGCAGCTAAATGCACAACAACTTTTGCAATGGCAAAAATAATGTAAGACAAGTTTATTTTGTATGAAAAGATGCAGTTAATCGTAATGTAGTTGTTAAGTTGCAAAAATAATGAATGAAGAATGCTTTTAATGAAAAATTGCAGTTAACTGTCTTACCGATATAAAATTGCTCTGATTAGAGGCTGAGCAAATATTTGATAGGATCGTTGGAATTATCAATAAAATAAAAAAATACAAACATTTTTTGTATTACTTAGAGACACCTGAATCTTAGCATATATTGTAGTAAGCGCGGCAGTAAACTTCTAGTTCGCAAACTTCTCTTAATAGTTCGTCACAAGTCGTATAAGTCGTATAAGGTGAATTAATAGATTTCTTAATAATAACGTTATGTGCAGAGTATTTGACTTATGGAAGTTTGATAACCATCGACGAATAAATTTGCTAAGCTAGAAAATATTTGCTTCTCTATCTATTTGGATAACTTATGAATATTGCTGGCTGTATATCGACATATATTTGTGTGTTTACAATAAAATTAATAAATGAAATCGATAATTTGTGTGTAAACTAGTTAGTAGTGAAATGTTAGATAGTTGTCGAGCAATTGCTTTATTTTCCATGCATTTCCATGCTAAACGCAGTGGGGCAGCAAATTGCAACTTGCAGCGATCGATTGCAATGCGCCGTAGCACAAAATGTCGCCAGCCCCAATTTTGGGTGCCATTCAAATTGAAAAATTGTCTAGCAACGCTTCCCATTCATCATGTCGTGTCGGGGTCGAGGCGAGGCGAGGCGAGACGAGTCGAGTCTCCTGTTCCACCTTCTTGCCTGCTGCTGTCTCCCCATTGTATCCTATATGCTTGGTGCTCGTCCTGTGCTTTTGTTGCGCTTTTGTTTGTCTTCGCTTTATTGTTGTTTACTCGCTTGTAGCGCCCACTTTTGCCACTGGCGTTTGCTTCTTTTGACATGTAACTCGATTCAATAACAGTCCCCCAGGCTACAGACTGTGTCTCACCTGACCTCTGGCTTGTTGTTTGCTATTGCCACAGCTACAGCTACAGCTATAGCTATAGCTACTTTTACTGTCATGTGGGAGGCGCGTTGTTGCCGCCTGCGACTGACGACAAAGCTGGTCAGCAAAAATGTTGGTGCCTCACTCATCCTTGTTGTGCTCCACGACATGAGCTCATTGTGCTCTAATTTAAAATTGATTTTTCCTTTTTTGTGCAACCCACACAACGCAACGCAACACAACACAACACATCACTTCACATCACACACAACTTGCTTACATTGTGCTGCATTATATTGGTGGGAGTTGGAGTCGACAACAATTCTTGAAAGACTTCATTAATTGAAGTGGCGGACGCAAACAATTAACGCAGAGAGAATGCCAACAATTAATAAATTTATGTGCAAAGGACAAAAGGAAATGCGTTGTCATCGTCCTCGTCCTCGTCCTCGTCTTCGTCCTCGTCGCTCTCCACTTTAAAATGAAGCCATAAGCATGCAAATGCAAATGTGTGTGTGTGTGTGTTCTTATTGTGTATGTGTTTGCGATGGAGTCGTGCGGCAACGCAGACGACATTTTACCATAAGATTAACAGCAGCAGCGACAACAACAACATTGGCTACAGCGGCTGGAGCATGTTTGAGGGCACACCAAATTGATGTTAAAGTTGTTAATAACACTCCTCCATATACACACTCTCCCACACACACACACACACACATACACCTACGCACACCTACAGTTGGAGTCAGGTCAGAGCCTGCGTTGGCGCTTGAGCCGGACGCATGGACAATTAAAAGCGAAAGCTTCACGATATACACATACATACATATAAAGCAAGCCACTTTACAATTATGTGTACTGCAGACAATCATCAGATAAAGTTGCACGATCCAGAGTTACGCTATAAATAAAAGCGATTGGCAATTTTGTAAATAATAATTAATATGAGTAAAAGTAGTTGCTAGAAGATGAAACACTTTAAGCTAAACGAACTATGTTAGCACTGCAAGTTGTAATAGATTAAATTATGTAAAAAAAACAAAAATAGTGTGGCAAATACAAAAGTGATACGCACATGCAACATTGTGTTGTGTGAGAAGGATAGAACCAAGAAGATCTTCTAAAGAGAAAAATCTCTTTTCTCCTTGTCCTCTCTCTGCCTACGAGCTTTTGTTTCCACATTCTTCTTTATACCCATGTGTTCCCTTTTACTTGTTTGCAGATAGCGAAAAAGCGCTGTTGTGAAAATAAAATATTCTTGAAGCTACATTTGAACTGTTTTTACTATTTGGTAAATGGGGCTGGCATAATACAAAGGTGTATATAAATTACAAAAATTCTATATATACAAAAAACAAAAATAAATGAAATTGCGTGTCGTAAACCTAAATTCACACAATTAAAAGTTTCTGCATAAATTATAAATATTGTGATAATTCCTACAATTATATTTAACATAATGAAATGAAAGTAAAAATATGAAGTTATTTAATAGAATATTACAAATTTATGATTTTTCAAGAATTATGTCTCAATAAAGTATTATTTTTGTTCTATTTATAAGTTTTTATAAAGTGGCGATCTTATGGTAATTATTTAGTTTAAGGAAGCTCCACTGTACTGTATTTACATGTGTTCCAAACGCTAGTTGTGAGAGGCGTACCCCGTGTAGTACGTGTAGTGCAGTCATTAGAAGGCTGGCAACTCTCATCCAAGTTACTCACACACACACTCACACACACACACAGACATATACTACACATACTTTCACATAAGCTCACATTTACATACTTACGCAGTTGCCAGGCGCCCACTGTGAATTTCGCTTCTCTACGAAGCGTTGGAAAGTTTTTCCTTTCGCATTTAATTGCTCCTCGTTGGTGCTTTTCGCTCTCGCTCTTTATCTCTATCTATCTCCGTATCTTGCTCCTCGCTCTCGCTCTCGCTCTCACTCTTCCCGTCTCTGTCTCTAAAGTAAATTTCATGTGGTAGATGGCTGCGAGTTAATCTGCGGTTGGAAGCTGCATTTGGCACTTGCCAAGCATAGCTTTGGCAGTCGTCTTCCTCCTCCGCCTTCTCCTCCTCCTCTTCCTCTACTATCATCAATGCTGATGATGTTCTCGGAAGCGCTTGCTCCACAGATAAACAAGCTGAGAACGACCCACGCTATCAGCTCATACTACAAAATATAGACAGTTGATTATCATGAATCTGTTACGACTGATTCCAGAGGCAAAAGGTTATCTCTGTTGAGTGTTGCTAATTTCTTGCCATTAAATTAGTATTAATAATAAGTGACTAAGACTAAAAAACATTATTTGTTATGTAAAGCATGGGAATTATTTGATCTGGATATCTATTACATTATTTAAAGTATCTCAATTTCAAGAAATAATTAGGACATTCATATTCAAAACCAGTCGCATAAAATATTTGAAATACCTCAATTCCAACAAATAATCAACACATTCATATTCAAGGCAAGTTGAAAAAAATCGTAGACAACTAATAGAAGAACAAACTATTCATAGAATCAATTCATTCTGATTGAAAATAAACCGACACTCTCAATGGATAAACTAGCAAACTTACGCACTTCGACCTGAGTATTAAAATTTACTACGAATACGTGAGATTTCTTGTATTACTTGGCAAGTGTTTATGATTAGCTTTTCGCACATTGATGACATTTACATGTGTTTGTTGAACTTTTATGGCATTGCAATTGACTTACAGCAAATAGAAATCAATTGGGCAACATATTCCACACTTTTATTTCACTCCCTTGATATTATTTGCCACAGCTACAGCTAAAGCCAAAACCAATGCCATCAAGTTCGATGCCCCTCGACAACGAAAACTTTTCGCACCTCAACCTCAAGCTGTAAGCAAAGAAAAGTCGGTTTGGTTGTGCACAACTTCAAAGTGAATTGGTTGCCACAGCTGCCCCATGGCTTCCTGTCACGTTCCTGCTCCTTCTTATTAACTTTTCATATCTTAGTTCATGATGTGCGAATTTCATATGCTACGATATACAAACATATTATGCCAGTCCCCCTCTTTCATTTGCCGCATTCGGCAACATTTTGTCACAATTTCTGGGGCTTAATAGAAACCCCAATTTAGCGATAACAAAAACAACAGCAGCAGCAGCAGCAACAACAACCAGGGCAACCATATCGAGTTGATTTCAAGTTCTTTTTATTGGCCCAGTTATGTGCGAGGTTTTTTTTCTCGTGCAATTAGGGTTAAAAATTGTTTGGCCACTGTCGAAGTTTCGCTCGTTTATACACGTCTATTGCGTTCATTTCTTGCCAATTAGACCGCACGCATGTTTCTTGTCGTTGCTACTATACAAGTCTATCGACTTCCCCAACCACAGAACTTTGCTACTATTAAGGTGCCTTTAACGTTTGTGGCAACAAATAATTGAATAGTTCATAGTTGGAAACTTTCTGGCAAAGGGATTATTAACTCGAATGACTTTGAAACTCTTGTAACTCTCTATTATGGATTATTTGAATTTCTCACAGTTTACTTTAATGTTTGCTAATTTGAATTGTGCATCTATTTCATACTACTTGACACTTGAGAGCATATAGACTTTTATAGTACTAATTACCTTAAAAAATATGAAAATGTGAAGGAAATATTTTTTTTTTGTAATTTACGTATTTTAATCAGTTTCGGTTTTGTTTCAAATACACACGAAAAATATTGCCTTTAAAAAGTACTTTTATAGAACTGGGGAAATAATCTATAATAATAATCTAGTCTCTAAAGCAGAAAAAGTTCATTTCCGAAAATATTTTGTTATTTCAATTTTATAGCTTTAAACTCAAAAAAATTTTTTTTCAAAAATTTTTTACGGAAATCGCTTTAAAATCGTTTGCCCATGTTTGCCCATCTTTTAATTTTTCGAAAAAAATTTTCGTTTTCGAAATTTTGAATTTTGAAAAATTTTGACATTTTTTCGGCATGAATGACTCAAAATCGATCGCCCACACCATGAAATTATGAAAACTAAAACTCTACAACGGTAGCCTCAAGTTTTTTCAAGTCTGCCCATATCTTCTCTGCTCAACATTAATTATATGGAAATATATTTACAAATTATCAATTTTGTAGCATCCATTATGGGAAAATACCTTAATGAATACGAATCTGAAAATATTATTGTGTTCAATTTAAAAAGAATTTTGAAACTAAAAATCTACGTTGATTATTCTTGAAATTGAATTTGACAATATGTTGCACTGATCTTAAATTAGAATAGTTTATAAATATAAAATGTCATTCATTTTCAGGCGAATTTTAAAATATTTAAAACTGAAAGCTGGTTCGAATTTGTTGAAAATTGAATAAAACTTTAAAACTATTTTAAGTCGCTCTTAAATTGGGATAGTTAAAATAAAAGTTGATTTCCCCTCCTTCGTCATCCACTTTTACTCTCCAATTCAACACTTATTGGCGATTATTGTTGTTGTGATTAAAATTGGTGTACTCATTAAAATCAAACCACGCCGGAGTAGAAATTCATTAGTTTTTTTTTCTATGTTTTGCAAACAATTCGAATGAATTCATGCGAGTTACCGAAGGAGGAAGAGGAGGAGGCAATGTCAGGGGATTCGAAATTCGTAGAGCGTGGTTTGATTGACTGGATGATGCTGGCAGAAAAATGTTTGCCAGTGGTTGCAAATGCGAATATATCTCCGATATACTATACACTCGGAATATTTGGCTCGCTTCGAGTTTGATATTGCTTTTGGGCTCTCGCGCGTTGCCATTTCGCATGCAGCTCATGTCGATGGCTACTGCCGGGGTGGTTAAATAGCCCGGTTAGAATGTTGCTGGGTGGTGGTTGGTGGGTTAGTGAGGCGAGAGGCTGAGGTTGAGGTTGAGCCTGACTCGAGTTTAGCTGGTTAGATGGCGGATATGAGGTAAGCTGAGGTGGAGTGTGGGGGGATTTCTCCGCAATACCAATTGCATTTTACAGCGCACAATTTTGCGCTCTTTCAAATTGCTCAAATCAATTCGATGTGGTTGCAGTTTCGTTTCAGTTTCCTAAATCAGCTTTGGGTTGCCCGTGCCTCGTGCCAGCTATTGACTTAATTTATTTCGCCAAATCAGCAACAAGGGGGCGTGGCCGCTGTCGCGCTTGCAATTATCCTTTGCGTTAGAACTTGAAAGTGCCGTAAATAATACGAAACAATTACTTTCTCTCAGCATTCGTGAGTTTTGTCTTATCGATTGTATAAATTAATCAAAATAAATAAATATAAATTAAAGGAAATAATATATTATTCTTTGCTTTATAAAGCGGTTTCGATTATAAGGGAAAATGTATGAAATTTAATTAAAAATGTTATTTATGATTTAGACTAAGTTATTTCCAAATTGACTGTTTTGGATTAAGTCGTAATTCGCATTTAAGTCGAAAATGATTTAAAATTTGCTGATTTTGTACAGATATTATAAAATTGTATACCTACTACCCATAGGGTAGGAAGGTGTACGTCTGTCTGTCTGTCCGTCCGTCCGTATTAATGCCTAGATCTCAGAGAGTATATCAAATTGAGATTAAATTTTTTTTACAGTACTTTCTATTTTTGCTCACAGATCAAATTTCTTTAAAAATGTTTGCCACAAATCTAGATTGTATTTTGTATTCAATGTTATATTTCGAATATAGTACTATAATATAGCCCTTGGTATATTTTAGTATTTTTTCAGTATAATAATGGGGTTTATTAATAGAACATGCTTTTATTGAAATGGGTAGCGGGAATCTCTTTCTTACTTTTGTATTTATATATCGAATATAGGGAAACAATTTATTATTTATTTATTTCAAACTGATAATTAAAAATTAAAGGATTGTTGTAGCTGTCGGTCCGAAAAATAATTTGTATAGTACAATCTGCATTTATTCTAAAATTCAATCTCATCATATAGCAAAGCTAATATACCCATGGTTAAATCATTTGTGAAAATGGAATGCAGTATAAAATGACAGTCTGCCTTTGCAATTTTATTATCTCTCTAGGATTGTCATCAATCGTTTTTCGGTCTAATAAACTTTTCTCTCTTTTGTTTTGGTTTTTGGTTTTGTTGTATCCATCTATTGGAAAATCAGTTCTAAAGTTAATTTGCCGCCACGTTGATTGCCGAGCACATAGGACATAAAAGATTATTTATGCTCCCTAAGTTGGTTTTTATTATTTGGCAATTGGTGATTGGCTGTGTATTTCGTTCATTCCTTCTTTTTCACAGAGAATGCTGCTTGCCACTTAAGTGGCAAATCTACATAAAAATGCTGGAAGATAGAAAAATGCGAGTTAATGTCACTCAGAGACAATGAATGCGTCCGACGACAGCAGCTGAAATTTGAGACAATTTAGCAAGAGTTTTAAATTGCTGGCGGCTGTCCAGCTCAACTCAACTCAACTCAGCTCAGCTCAGCTTCAGCTCGCTGTCCATCACAAATGGGACGTCTCATCGTTAGATAAACCCATATTCCAGACACCGATAAGTCGCTGCTTGCTGTTCGCTATTCGCTGGTAATGAGTTTCTGCTGTATGAAAGAGGCTTTTGCCTTGGCTCATAATATTTCACACGCCTCAACAGAGACAGAGAGGAGAGAGGAGAGAGGAGAGAGGAGAACTTCAACATGAAGCCCTGCATTGAGCTGCTTTAAATGGCGACTCAGTTTCTAGTGTCGGCCGATGGCACGTGCCGCCAATAAGGAAACAAATCGTATAAACTGTTTGAAGCCGCTTACACGTCATAAGTAAAAGTGCCAAGTCGGCAGTTCAATGCTCATTGCTTTCAGGGGATGCTTTGCAGCGGGGTTGGCGGCGAGGCAACTTCTGGCAACATGCCCCGCTGCCACGCTTGTGGCAGAGATAAGGTTACGGCTCGCCACTTTTCCGGCTATTGGCATCCACAAGCAAACAAAATGTGTTGTTGTTGTGTGTGTGTGTGTGTTTGTGTAGAGCATAATCAATTCACGGCACTCGCATTGTGCATATCTTAAAGCGTAAAACATCTCGCGACTTGGCCATAAAAGTATCGGGTTTGCCGCCAGCTGCTAACATCAGCATACGCATAAATTCTATGCTGCTTTTTGCGAAACCAAACGGCTTTAAGTGGCCGCATTTAGAGATCTCCTTTGGTTTATATTCTGTTTGCATGTGGAATATGGGCGAGTTTCACTCGGATTTTAGCATATTGTATTACTTTCATCCAGCTACTTTTGTTGCCTGCGATACCCTTTGAATATTGACCAATAAGGAAAAGAGTAAGCTAACTTAGATTCCATTTAAGTTAAAGACGTAAACGGAAATGAATGAAATTTAGAAATATACTATTAAATTCAATGGTATTCAAAAATATTTTGAATAATTTTAAATTCAAACAAAATATATTATATAAGAAAATTGCAGGGCATCTTGCGTGCTGATATTCATATTTACAAACATTTAGATTCAATTTCATAGCATGCACATTTAATGTCTTAAGTATTTTTACTTCTCTTGAAATCATAAAAAAATCTTCAACTTTTTATGCGTTGCCAAGAAAAAGGTTATTTCGCAAAATTTTATGATTAAAGTGCCAAGTTTTTTGCATGGACGTATTCATGAATGTCCTTTCCCAGTTACTCATAAGTATCTCAGCGAGAATTTCATTTCCCGTTAGAGAGTCAAGCATTTCAGTTGGGGCTAATTAAGATTCCCTCCTCACAGTTATGTGGGTCTAAAAGTTTTTGCACTCCATTCGACTGTGGGCTCTTGACCATGTTTACCACTTACGAAGCGAATAAGTTCAGCAGCGGGCAACAAATTATAATTCAATTGTGCTTAATTGAGTGCTGCTACCAGAAACAGTTCAGAAACAGAGAAGTTCGGAGTAACCAACAAAACCACGAGGCTTCCACCCACAAATATTTCGCATTTCATTTTGTGATTATGTTTTCACACAATGTTCTGGGCTCTCTTGTCTAGTGCTCAGTGAGTTGGCAGCAATAAAATTAAATGAATTTAATTGTAATTTAATTTTATACTATGGTTACTTCACATATTATTTGGCCTAAATATGAGTTTACGCCTTCTGTTACAAGCTTCAAATTCGTAATAAAAAATACTTTTTTAATTATGCCCACGTGTGTGTGTGTGTGTATCTTGGCTCTTTCACTTGGCTGCCACACAGATGCTGTTGCCCCTCTTCGACTTCTCGAAAGCTTTGCTGTTGCTGCTGCTGTGGTCTGGGCCTGTGCCATATGCGCATGTGGCGCGAAATGAATTTTGCACCGACAAAAAAGAACAACAGAAACACACACACACACACTCACACACACATTTACACCCACACTGAGGAAATAATAATATGTCATGTGTGCACTTTTGAACCTACAACCCAAACACTAACCCAAACCCAAACCCAAACCCAAGCCCCACTCACAATTGTAGCTTCTGCTGTTCGTGCAGCTGCTGCTATGCATTAATTTTTTCCTGATTTATACCCTGTAGCCAAGTGTTGTGTGTTGTGGAGTGTTTGAGGTATTGCACTGAGAATGCATTTCCAAGAGTAATAAATAATAATTCGAAATACTGAAATATTTATATTAAGTATTGAACCAGTACAACAGGAAGAAAAGAGTACTATCACAACACAGCGAAAAACTTATTTCGATTCATATTCATTTAAGGACATAGTTACACAATAATTTTAACAATGATTTCTTAGCTTAATACTCTGTAGCCAAGGGTCGAGCATGTGTGTTTGCCAAATTGCACTGCATCACAAGTTCAACAGTTAATTGCATTTAACTTGCAGTAGAAACATGCTGAATCAATATTCAGAAGTGTTTGTTTTTTATCAAATGTGCTTTTAACGCATAATATTAATAACAAAAGTCACCTCAAAAATTCAGAATCTAAACTTTCGGTTGCAACAACTGTATAGACTTTACAGATGTTATGCTAACATAAATCTGTTAAGTGTTAACAGAGAGTTGGAGGCATAACATATTAATGTTTTTTTAATGAGCTGTCAATATGGAACGTATTGAACACTTTTGAAAATCATAAAAAATCTTTTCCTCTACAAATGATCTATTTTGTTCCCTACATTATGTCTTTCGCTAGGTTAATCGGTTTAAGTAGAAATGACAAATTGACCTGTAGTCATTTTTCTTCTTATCTTTACACATTCTTGTGACGTAGTCAATCAAAGAAAAAAAGCCAGATAAAGTAAATTATGATAAAGTCATTGCTCAGTTAATATATTTTTCAAAAACAATAAATACTGCAAATTATTGAAGTTATTGATTTTAACACTGCACTTCCAGAGTATCGAGGTCATCGCTTAGTCGAGTTCCACATCAACTTTCCCAGCTCGCTGTTTGCTTGCTAACTCATGAATTAAAGCTTATGGCAGCACACAATAATGTTGCCTACTTTTCGGCGATGCTAGCTTTAAAATTTATGCGCCCGAAAGGCCATAAACATAAACTATAGACGCTCTCGGCGTGTTAATATAATTATGATAAAATGCGTCACCGCAACGAGTTGAGTGGCCAAAAGCCAAATTGTAAGCTAACTTTGCAGTTGTTGCTGTTGTTGCTGTTGTTGGTTGGTATCGTTGGCGCCTCTTGTTGGCCAATTTGTTGCCAGAAACACGCAGCAACACTTGAGTACACGCGTAGAAAACAATAAATTTATAAACGCTTTTGCCTGTGAGTTGCCAACAATAATGGTGCAAAACGTTGCCTCTGGTCAGGTGGCGGGGAGTCAGGACCGGGGGGTGAAGGCGAGGTGTGAGTTGGCTTTGACATTGCGGTGGCGGTGGCGAAGGCAGTGTCGGTGTCGGCGTCGAGGGGGATTCTGATAAATGCGCGTAGCAGCGAAATAAGGCAGCCAGAAGGAGAGGGGCATAGACAGCCAAAGAGGAGAAGGGGTTGAGGGGGAAACGAAAGAAACGAAAAGGCGTTTAGTCTGTACGTGCGTAGCAGCGCAGTTTGTAAAGAATTTCGAATGTTCTGTTGCCCGACTCTTTGCGTACGGGTTACAAATGCCTCTCATACCTCTTCATTTTGGCTGGGTAACACAACTATTTCAAAGCTGTTGGTATTTTCCAAATGCCAAATGCCAAGTGTCAATTACATTGACAAAATTAGTTGCTTAGCCAACGATATTTGGGAATGAAGATTTGCTGAAATCGTGTACACATTTAATAACATTTATTTTGAGATTTTGATTTGACTTAGCGAAAAACTTATTGTAATACATACTATTGTTATAATACTTACAACTTTATATATTATATAGAATTTCATGGCACAATGTTCACTGAAAAAAAAACTACAAAAAAAAAATTGTAAATTGAAAAATAGCGATATAATTTCGAAATTATCTTATCTGTATAAATTTAGCTAAAAATTTCAGTGAAATATAATTTGAAAAATGATTTAAATTTAGAACTAAGAGTTCGCAGAAACAAAATACTTGATAGAATTCATATATGTGCGCTTTTGTGAAATGCGGAATGAAGTTTTTCAATTAGAACTCTTTTAGAATTAACATTGACAAAATAAAACTGAATTTCTAGATTTATTTATTTATTTCGGTGTATTTATTTTCGATTTATCTTCTATGTGAAATCGATCTATTTTGCGCTTAATCCTTCCTTCCTTATATAGAGTATACTGACATGAGCATACATGTCAGTTTAGTTCTCTGGTCTCTGCTTTCACACATAATGTGAAGTAAAGTGGATAACGAAATGGAGTTGCTGGCATCGCAGGAGTCACAGGATGCGGCTGTGAAGGAATCGCGTAGCTGTTGCCAAACAATGAAACTTTATTTGCGGATCTCTTCGTCATGTTCATATGTGTGTGTGTGTGTGTGTGTGCTTGGGAGTGCGTATGTTGTTTTTGGTATTACTGCATTTTCATTGTTTGTTATTTACTTTGGCACTTTGGCATTGTCACATTTTTAGTTTAGCCAGAGCGTTATTTATGAGCTAAAACGCCTGCTGTTGTCGCACGTTTCTAATAAATTGATTAAATTTCATGACACTTCATCATGCCAGCAAACAGCGACAGCAGCAACCAAAATTTGTGAGCTGTTTCAAGTGGTTTTTGAGCAACAACTTTACCCATAAAACATGGCACAACTTTCACAATGCCAGTCGCTTATCCGCATGCTGTCTCTCTCTCTCTCTCTCTCTCTCTCTCTCTCTCTCTCTCTCTCTATCTATCTATCTATCTATCTATCCACATCTTTCACAGCATCCTTGTGGCAACTGTTGGGACAACTGCTATGTCATTTGGCAAGTTTTATTCCTGTTTTGGGCTCCTTGATATGATTATTATTATGCATACAAAACTCATAAAAGTCCCACACAAAATGTGCTCATGAGACAAAAAACCGCAGCAGATTTCTCTGCGCTAATTAACAGCACCCACTCCAAGTTAAACAAGCGAAAAGCGAGGAGAAGTAGAAACGGAACAGAACGGAACGACAAGAACAACATTAGATCAGACATAATGAATATTTGAGAAGCGCTTTTTAATTGAATTTCCTTTTGCTGCCTTTCCATGCTCTCATAAACATTTGTCTTTTCTCTCTTTTTGTCTGAGTGTGTGTTTGTGTGTGAGTGTGAGTGTGTCCTGGAGGCAACAACAAAAACCATATGCCAAAGGATTCTGTAATTAAATTAAAAACCAACTGAGGCGCATTCTAAATACATACATAAGTACATAAATATATAAGTATGCAAATAATTACAGAGCAGACATACGAAAGTCGATTTAATTAAATTTCGACTTTTCCTCTCTCCACCTCACTTCATCTTCTTTTTCTTTTTCTTTGCCTGTCAGATTACTCGTTTCCTAAATGAACTGTAAGAACCAAAGTAGAATGCAAAAATACCGAAAAAGTAGAAAACGTAAATGCAAATATCTCTGTCAATAGATAAAAGAACCGAAACGTACTAACCAAAAAAAAAAAGACTGAAACAAATGCTGTGGGTTTAACTTTTATTTATTTATTTTGTTGTTTCAGCTATTTGGTTTGCGGGTTCTATTTGCCAATCAAAAGAGGTTAAAAAAGCGAAGAGTTTTCCAAAGTTATTACATCCACAATATTGGCGTTTGTTGTTACCACAAATTAAGCCAAATGCAGCGTTTAAATGAATTTACTTAAAGTATAAATTTGTTTATCCATATACCTTAGGGTAAAAGGGTATTATAAAGTTGTGACTATAGGAAATGTATATAAAATATATACATACGTATATTCTTGATCAGATTTTTAAAAATTTCTTAAAAATATTATTTTATTGCAAAAAAAACAATTGCTGCAGCAGAGTCTTAATTGACTTGGTTGACATTCTGGTATATTTTTAATGTAATAAGTATACAAAATACTGAAAATGGGAATTATCTCGAATAAAAATGTAAATTAGTAATTTATTAGTTATATATTCTACTTCAACGGTCTGCACTCTTTATAAAATTTTTAAGACAAAAACAAAATATATTTTTTGATAGTAGCTTTACTTTTTTGCATCTACTTTGTTTGTACTTGTTAAACAGATTAAGTTTACGTCCTGTGCTACAGCTTTCACATTTTATTATACATTGTGTGCAAGTGTATGAGTAATACGAGTATACCAAAAATATGCTATACTCGTTGAAATGACTTAAAGCTCTTAGAGATGTGTTAAATACAAAGCCGTTTAAAGCTCATCTCACACTCTCTTTTTTGTGCTTTGAGTTTGTAACCGAAAAAATCTACTCCAACTTTTGCTATGACACTCGAAATACCAGAGTTCGTTCTCCTTTTCTTTCCCATTCATTCTCTTTATTCTATTTTATATGAATTTTTCATTTTTGTTCTGTTCTGTTCGGTTTGGTTCTGTTCTTTTCTGCTCTGTTCGCTGTTTGGTATCTGTTCTGAGTTGGCTTCATTTTTGCACTTCGCACTTTGCAGACTTCAGACCAAAAACATTTCTAACGCATTTTTGCTTTTATTTTACTGTTAATTTGATTCCATTTGCGTTGTTGCTCTTGCTGTTGCTGTTGGTTGTGTGTTGTGTGCTGGGTCAAGTCTTTTGCTTGGAATTTCTACTTTTTGTTAAGGACTTTTCATGTGGATAATTAAACAAAATACCAACGCAAAAGGGCCAAAAATCTGGCATAAAGAAAACCGCACTGAAGCACTGAAGCAGGGCAACATCAACAACAACATTAGCAATTCCTTTCATTGCATTATATTCAATCTTTTTTTTTTTGTTTCGCCTAATACCCAAAGCAGATTCACATGCGGTGGGGCGTAAATAAAAATGTTGAGCCTCTACTTAAAAAAGAAAAAAACAAAAAAAAAGAAAACTCAGTTTTGAGGCAGTGCTTTAAGCGGGGGCAACTTGAACAACATTTTGGCAGCTGCACATCCGGCGAGTCAGGATATGGACTGGCTGCAATCGACAGAATGTGCTTCAATGCTTTTCTAATGGACTCTATCCGCTATTTAATGCACCCACACCCACACACACATACACACATACATTCTCTCTCTGTTTCCCATTCCCATTCTCACTCTGTCTCGTGGCACATGGTGAGGCAGCAGGCAATGTTCGTGCAGCGGCAATTGAAGTCCGAAAAAGGCGCACACATTGGCAGCTTGTAAAGATTAATGATCAGCGCCAGACCGTTGCCTGGGACCAGGGAGCCGTGCAACATGATGCGATAATATGCGATTTGCTGCCCGTCGTATCCATAAAAATCGTTTGGAGTTGCTGCTTCTGCTATTGACAGAGCAATTTCTGCAGGATGGCTGCGACGAATCGTCCTTCGCCGCACTCGAAGTGTTCGAGTGCGTTTTCTGTGCAGTTCCTTGCGGAATGACCTAAACATTTGGCATGCATGAAGTTATTCAATAAAATAAAAATTGAATAGCTTTTCTGCGCAAAGCAAGCAAAAAAATCTATTTCTATTCGAGTTTGTCCTCTCCCAAGGAGGAAGTTGCTCACGATTTTGCAGGTTTCTCCACTATTCTCACTGGACATACATACATACATATGTACATAAGTACGTGCAATGGCGTTTGTATATAACACCAAAATCGGAATAGCATTCACTTAGATACATAATGGAAATCCAATCAGAAACATACCTGCTAACGAAATGTGCTGCAATAGATAAACATAAAATAGTTTCTCGATGAGAGTAAGTAAACCAGAGACACTTTTAAAGTGTCAAGTGTTCAACTCATATATTTTATTAGCCAACTTATTCCGCATTTGAAAGAGTACAAAATATTGTATATTGTCAGCGCCAATTACTAAGATCCGTTTTTATCCCCCACAAATGAATTTCTTAAATATCTTCGATATCTTTTATTCGATTGAAACAAACCAATTTCAGAAATCAAAAAAGTTATTATTGTTTGCACCAATATATGTCTAGCTTCAAAATTTCGCTTGTTAAAAAATTTACGAATATATAGATGTTATTAACTTTTAATAGCCCAACGGGAAATATAGTTGACTACATATAATAAATTTTTAATCATTGAAAAATAGAAAAAGTATTAATTTAAAGTATGTAAATACATACATAATTTCTGTAAATATTTCCATTTCAAATTGTTTTTAATTATTATTGTTTATAAAGCGCATACATAGATATGGATATATGAACTCTTGTATTGTAGATGGTTTGTATATTTTAACATCGGTTTCATTCATCGCTAAGGACTTGTTTTAAAGTAAATGGATATTGCAAGCTTTATACTATATAAATAGTATACTAATTATAATTAATTAATTACATATTTAATGCATTTTGGGGGCAACTGTCAACTGATTTTAAAACATTTCGCACATGTCCTGTCTCTGGTCTCTTGTGCTGTCCCATTTGTGGTATAATTTCGTTGCCTACTTTTAAGCGCTGCTCGGGCCAACAAATTCAATTTGAGAGCGGTAAACGCAATATTCATTAAAATGATGTTGCCATCATCCCCTCCCCAAGCACCTCCGCCCGCCCACCGTTTACAAGAGCATCAAAGTCAACAGCAGCCGCAACGTGGAACCACTGACGCTGTGCCACAGTGGCACAGCGCAGCAATCCACTGATGATGCACTGCAGCTGTTGCTGCCGTTGTTGTTTCTGTTTCTGTTCTGTTCTGTTGTTGCAGCTGCTACTTCTTCTGCTGCCGCTGCCGCTGCTGCTGTTGCTGCATTTAGCATTTTGAAAATCCGCTCAGTGCTGCAAATTGTGCTGCGTTTTACCAACTTTTATGTTCGCACACAGAGAACGAGAAAGAGGATGAAGAGATAGGCAGCGAAGAGAGAGAGAGAGAGAGAGCGCAGACTTGACGCAGCCCAAGTGCAAACTACAAACTGTGAGTACTTCATGCATATGCTGCAGTAATTGCCGCCGTGCCGCTGATTACACTTCAACAGCCGCCACATCCAGACGCAGCAGCAGCAGCAGCAGATGAACGTCCAACAACTCGAAGTGCTTGTGTGTGGCAACACCCACTCTAAACACATCCTCTGATTCAGTTTTAGCATCTGCCACTGGCTCCAGCTCTGGCTCCAGTTTAGTTCGACTCTCTCTCTCTCTCTCTCTTGGGGAAGGGGGACCGTTGGGCTTTTAACTGCTCTAGATTCAGCAGCAGGCCATAAACACATTCATGCACATCGCCATAACTTGTGTTCGTATGTAATTGCCAGCCGACAAAGTTGTGCAAACGTTTTCAAATGAGCAAGCGTTAAACATTTGCAATCATAATCGCAAATTTAAGAATACAATTAAATTTCGTAATCATACAGCATTAACTCTACATTATTTGGTTGACCAATTCATCTAATGAACAACACAAGTTGTAGTCATTTTAATGACCACTTTTGACTTGTTGCACTTTTTAATCCCTCAGAAAATACACTTTCAGAATATGCATGCATGAATGCATGAACATATGCATGTGTGAAGTCTATAGATGACCCTTGCACAAAATACTAAAAAATGCTATGTCAATACTGCGGTTACATTGTATGTTAACTGCGAGTCTAGTATTTAAGTATCGATAACCGGCCAGGCAGGCAATGAACAGATATTATCATAAAACGGCCGATAACAAATATTGTGTAAACCAAAATCTGAAGTACATGTATAAATCATTTGCAAATAAATTAAGATAATTTCGTATTTTGTGTTTCATTAGCTGCTGGAGTAAATATTTATTTATGGTTTACTATTATTAACACGAACAGCAACTCTGAATTGAAGTGTTTTATTTGATTTTTGTCGCCTGCACCGCATTGCATATGCATTTCATAAGTTTTGTGCGAGTTCGAGTGCTTTGCCTGTCTCTCAGCGCTCTCTTTCTATCTCCGTCTCTGCTGCGCATTTGCTTTCTCTTTTTCGCAGCTGGCTGCTGTATTTGAATATTTAATTTTTTAGCATGCAGCAAACATTTCGCACTTCTAAAATGACGCTAAACGCTGCCGGGCTGCATTCCCTCAGCTCCATTCTTCAGCCTCATGATTGTCCCCGTTGTGCGTCTGTATATATAGACGTATGTGTGTGTGTATGTGCTTCTATTTGTTTGTGTATGTGAATGCGAGTTTGTCTTTTATTAAGCAAACAAAATGTGTTTTCTATGCTAAATGGGCATCTTCTTCCCCCATTCTAGCTGCTCACTGATTGCGAGTTCAATGCACGGCATTTACAGCAGCCAGAAAGATAGCATTAGTCAGAGCGAGAGGGACAGACTGAATAAGGATAAATAAATTCACGAAATTGGCCTTTCCGACGTCGACGATGTCGTCGTCGTCTTTACAATTTGGTTTGGTTTTATACTCTCGTTTTTCTCTTGTGCGCCACATGCCATAATTAATATCATTTTTTGGCGCAACGTGGGTTGACGTGCCACGCCCAACAACTTCGACTACGCCTCCTGCTCCACCTTTGCCTATGCTGCCATAACCGCCGCCATTTTTCAACTGTCATTTGACAGTCTGACGTTTTTAATTAAACGAATTTCGCTTTCATAAATTTCACTTTGACAGCGGTAAGCAAAAGGCGTCCGGCATTTACCACGCAACAATTACCCACCTTTAAATATTTAATTGAGTCGCCATAGAATGCCTCTTAAGCCCATCGTTTCCTGCCTCACACATACACATGCGCAAGTTATGGAACATTCATCGGCTGGTCATCAAATTTTCCAATTTACTGACGTGTAATATGGATTTTTTATTTATAAATTTCATTTTTTATAAGCAAAGATATAAAATAAATTCTATTATTATCCTAAAAAATGGTTTTAAAGTTTTACTTTTTATCTTTGTGATGTTACATTCATTTCCATATAGTTATTGTACCCGAAGCACTTTCATATTGTTATTAAGGAAAAAGCATTAAAATATTCAAACCATGATTCGAATTGCAATAAGCGAATACATGAATAAATAAATTGCAAATACAACTATTAATATTTAAGTAAATAAACAAATGTGTAATAAATGCAAATATTTACTGCACAAAGCTCAATGGCATTTCATTCGTGTTATAAAAATCATTTGTGGTCGTGCTTTCTTAATAATAATCGATTTTAATAATACAATACAGAAATATAAAATAAGCCAGTTTACTTTGATTTTAGATTAAATTATTGTATGCTAAAACAAATTTAAAATAATATCTTCATTCGCAAATGGATAACTTAATTTCTCTCTAATGTTTTCTTTTTAAACTCCAAACGCACTTTTAACCCATTTTATATGCGAAATTCCATTATCTCTTTGACATTTTCTTGCTAACTTAGCGACTCTCTTTCTCAGCGCAAATATCCCTAAACTTTTAGCATACCCTGTAACCTTGAAACACGGAAAGAGGTCTGCTGCATTATATATACATTTTGTTGTGACAGACAGAAAAATAAAAACGATTTCTTTATAGCTTGCGTTTGAAACATAAACACAAGACTTATGAATAAATAAATTACAAATTGTTTAGTTTACATTATTGTAGGGAATCTAACAGTTGCTTGTTCTATTCTATACGTTCTTTGTTAACAAAATAACCTCAAAGAGCAAAAAGAAAAAAAGTATCTTGATGGAAAAAAATAGCTGCAAAGTACTGCATGACATTATTGCCACTGGCTTGTTGGTGTTGTTGTTGTCGATTGTTGTTGTTGCTGTTGCTGTCCAACGCCAAGTACGTGCAATGTCACCCACTCACACACACACACACACCCGCACATACACACCCGCACATACACACACACACACTTCCGCTCTGGTTGCATTGTTCATTTAAATTCTAATTTGTATTTTGGCGCACTCGACAATGAGAAAGTCGAGGACAGAAGGACCTGGGGACATTGTGAGCTTGCTGCTTCCTGCCAGCGGGCATTTGGACAGGTTGCTTGCTAGAGGTTGCTTTTTTGCCCTCCCTCGCCCGCTCTTGTCTCCTCACCTTCTCTTTCGATTCGGATTAAGCCACGTGCCCAATAATGTCCTTGAAACTTTTGGGCTGGGCGTGTCGACCGATTTGTTATTGTGCGCTGCCTTGCTAAGGTGCTGCAATCTTAATCGCGTTTTGGTGACAGCTTTGCATATCCCCAAGTATGCTACAAGATTATTCGCTACACTCGATTGCCGATTCCATTGACTCTGGTTGAGTGTGAAAAGACCTCGACGTGAAAATTTGGGGCAAATTGAACACGCAATTGAAAATTCGCAGGAAAAGACAATATGGAAGAAGATATGTTGAAAAGAATCAAATTATTATTATTATTATTATTATAATTATAATTATAATTATTATTATTATTATTATTATTATTATTATTATATTATATTATTATTATTATTATTATTATTATTATTATTATTATTATTATTATTATTATTATTATTATTATTATTATTATTATTATTATTATTATTATTATTATTATTATTATTATTATTATTATTATTATTATTATTATTTTGGTATATTTTTATTTCAAAGTGGTATCTATGTACATATATCTTCAATATGATTTCGCCATCTTCCAATTCTCACTTTGGGTTAGCCTAAAATGAATGTTGAATTTCTATTTTTAGTTTATTACGAATCTTAAATGAATTGCCTACACATTTTGACTTCGACTCACTTCGTGAAACATCTGGTTTAACCTGGCATTGGTGTAGAAGATTGCCATATATAAGGCTTGTCGATTAACTATAATTAAGCAGACATTTCCGATTGCGACAACATGCAACTACAATTTGTAATTACTCTTCTGATGCTTTACGAGGTCTATGCAAGGACTTGCTTAGGAAAACCCAAAGTAGAAAGTTGCCTGGGCAAACCCAGCCATGGAAGCTCCTTCTTGGTCCACTGCAAGAGCAATGCCAATCCAGTGATGTGGTGGTACAATTCAAGTAGTCGCAGCTGCCAACGAATGCATTACTATGGCTGCGAGGGTAATAGGAATCGTTATTGCACTAAGGTGGCTTGCTTGAGGCAATGCAAATATAGTGTGCGAGAAATGGTATTAGTATAAGTAATTACAATATAATTTAATTAAAAGATCAAAATTCTTCAAAAATTCGAAATTCAAGAATGTTTAAACTTAACGCAGAATGAAAAATATCAGCTTTAGATAAACTGCTCTTAAATATAGATTGCTGAAAATAAAAAGAAATCAAAATTATAAATGCATAAAATTACTTAGCTGAACTAATCGAAGATCTAAGTTTAAACAAAGGGAATTACAACAATCCCTCTATCGACATCTATAAATCTTATTTTAAGTAGCATGAACAAAATTATTGAATTTAAAAGCTGTTTAAAATCGAACAAGATTTTATAATCTCAATAAGATGATTGAATATCGAAATATTGTTTTAAAAACTTTTGAATAAAGAATTCTTGTTTCAAGAAATGTTATCTAAATTGAAAATTTCTCAAACTCTCAATGTTCATTATCGCTTCGATACTTTATAAAATATTATTAAAAAACCGAGAATAATATAATTTGAATTTGTCTATCTATGTATATGCAAAATACTTATTAATAACCTACACTTTAGTGACTCCACAGCTTGAATAAAATTTATAGCTTTAGTTTACCCTTTAGCCGGCCTTGTAGAATATCTAAAATTGTCATTCTGATCAGTTGGCCTTACTTTTAGCCTAGTTCTTTTCACTCTCTTTTTTGCTTAGCATTTTGTTGGCGAACTGCTGTTTTAATTCGTATGTTGTCGCTGGGTTTAGTTGGTTTAGTTGATTAAAAGCGGCATTTCGTGCGTTTTTCTTTCATTTTGGCATTTTATGTGTGTATGCACAAGTGTATATATGTATGTATATATATGTGTGTGTGTGTGTGTGTGTGTGTGTGCGAGGGGTGGAAGAACGCTTGTGGGTCATTGTGGGGAATGTTTGCAGCTTACAATGTCTTATGGCTGTCTTTTGTTCTGTTTTGTCACTGGAATTTATAGCAGGTTTAACCCACTTTTCTATCCCCGCCATTCCTTCAACGTTTGCTGCTGCTGTGTGTGTAAATTACTTGGTCTCTTAGTTCTTTTTTTTTTTTTTTTTGGGGTCAACTTGAAGGCTGTTGCAGCAAAGTTTTAAATTGGTTGTCAAATGCAATGAGCGAATGCGATAAATGGCAACGACTTGAGAAACGCGTTTAACATTAATTAAAATGCATTCGCCATAACGAAGACAATGATGAAGTTTGCTTTGACTTTGGCTCGCGTGCTACAAGTGCAATGACTTTTCCCCGCTCAAATGCAACTGAAAACGATAATGAAAATGAAAATGTTTTGGGAAATGCATTAAATTAAACTCATTACACGCGTACTTTGTGTGTGGAAAAAGATTTAACTCTTGCTTTTACTTTTACTTTTAGTTTTACAACATTTAAAACTATGTTAACAACTAGGCAATTAAAAGGCTTAACTGAAGCTTTGGCTATGCTTTGGTTACTGCTAAGACTCAGCGGCTACATCACATCCTCATGAGTGGGGTTGTCGCCAAACTTAATGGAGCCCCGTTGTCGCACATCCTTTCGCTGTCTCTTGTACTCGGTGCGTGGCGGCGTCCTTATTGGCTGCTCAAAGGCCACAGCGCTGGGTCCAATCGGGCTGGTCAGATAACTGCCGCTGGCCTCCACCTCCGTCGGCCATTTATCCCCGTTCATGGCATCGACGAGTGCCGCCTCCATTTCGGCATTCTGGTCCTCCTGCTTGCTCTGACGCTGCTGCTCCTGGAGGCGTGCCCGCAGGCTGCTCATGGCAAAGCTGACATTGTAGCCCGGACTGATGTCCGAGGCGGACTCTTTGTAGACGATCTGCTGCTCCCTTTGATGGTGATTGTGATTGAGATGCTGATGCTGATGCTTTGATCGGGATTTGCCGTTATTGGCTTTCGTCTGCTCACGTTCCCGAAACTTTTTGAGGAAGCCTGGCGGATAGTTGGGCGCCTCGGTGGTTGTGCTTGTTATCACCGTGTTTGCTGTGGGTGTGTGGCTGGTTGAGCCAGGATTGTGGACATATCGACTGCGCGGACGTGGCGCCGGATTACTGGGATTGCTGGCAGGACTCTCATACAAATGCGAGGGCACAAAGCCGCTCTCCATGGGCGCCAAGGCATGGAGTTCGCCACTCGCCTCGCCCGTATGCTCGGTTACCTCATACTGATGTCCTTTGTGCTTGGGCAGCTCATTCTCATCTTCGACCTGCTCGAAATCATCATCCTCCTCCTCATCATGCTCCTCGGCATGGGGACGATGCGAAACCAGTTTCTCGGGCTTCGGCAGCAACTCATGATTGCCATAATTCTCATGGCTGGCGGCAATGCTTGTGTGCAATCTCGTCAGTGGCTGCGGACGCATTGTCACAAAGGAGCTGGGATGTTCGCCGGACTTGTAAACGGGCTTCCAGCTTTGGTATTCCATAATTTTGCCCGAGACAATCTCATTGCTGTTGGGCTTTGACTTTTGCGGCTTAAAGTATTTATCCAAAAGCGCCTCATCACTGGTCATCGGAAGTTTGCCTTCCACAATCAGCTCCTGCTCCTTCTCCAGCTGCCGCATGCGGTTCTCATAGTTCAGCATGCTGGGCTCAGTGACCGATGGCTTCGGCAGCGGCCTCAACATCTTAACCAGCTTTTTGTGCGAGCCACGCATCTTGATTATCTTCATGGGTTTGTTGGTGTGCGGATCGCGTATTATGTACTTCACACGCGTCGTCTCCGTGGGCAGAAAGTCCATCATGTTCTGGGCATAGCCCGCTGTGCTGGGCAGCAGATCGCCAAACATGGATTTCATGGCTCGCGTGGGTCCCTTGAAGATGCGACCCATGAGGCCGCCCATTACCGAATTGTCCATCTGCTGCCACATGAAGCGACGTTGAATTCTAAATGGGATGTGATGTGTGAGAAGGGTATTTGACTATGTTTACCAGGTTTACCAATGTAAAATGAGCGTTAAGATATAAAAGGAATATTTTGTGTGATATAGCCTACACATGAAGTCAATGCACAAACTTAAAACTTCTGATATTGATATGATATCCAAAAATGGTTCGAAATTTAACAAAATATGAGGCAATACTTTGAATACAATTTCTTTACTCTCCCATTCAAATTTATGACTGATTACGTCATGACTAGTTAAACCGACGGTTAGTTTATAAAATTAATTTTTCTGTCAAATAAAAACGAGTTGGATTTTCGTGCAAAGCAATCCTGTGCATCAGCTGTTTTGCTTCTTCTTCCTTATTTGACAACCGCTGACTGCTTTCTCTTCTTCTTTACTTTTGAGCAGCTAAATTTGTTACTTGAAGCAAATCGATACATAAGAGTCAATGATGAGAAGAATTCAAATTTCATCATCGCTCGCTTTTCGAATAGTGTTAACTAGAGGTAAAGACAACGGTCCTTAGTGTTTGCTTTAGACAACAAAAAACACTCATTTCTTACTGGTACACCTAGTGTTAATGTGTCTACCTGTGTTCCTCCGGCTGCTGTTCGCCATTCACCAGCATCAGCACAGTGGCCACTAGCAACAGTGGCCCAATCCAGTTGCAAACAGGTATCTGCATCGATGATGATTATATGTGATTTGCATTTGATTTATGAATTCACTTCTGGCTTAACACTTACACAATAAAGCTTCCTCATGTTCAGATGTTGTTGTTGTTGTTGTTGTGAGTGTTGTTTGTGCTTTCTAATATGCTATGTTATTCCCACAAAATAACGCGACTCGATCTATTCCGTCTGTGGCTTTCCGTTGGCCACTTTCGACTGCCGGCGCCTGCGCGCCAAGCACTTGATTTTATACACTTCACACCATTTGGGCAGGTTGCTCGCTGTGCAGCAGCAGGTTGAAGCTTGAGCTTGCTCCAATTATTGAGCGCAGTCGCAACTTTGGCATTGGCATTTCACTTTCTGGCTAAAACAATGGTTTTTTCGCCCCGTCCCCCCAGCTCCTCTTTCTCTTTCTTGCATTTTCATGTGGCCGCCTTTCGTCGAACAATTAGTTCCATTAGTTTCTGGCTGCGGTGGTTGCTATTTTTCTTTTTCTTTTATTTTTATTTGATTTTTTTGCTTTTCGTTTTTGATATTTCTTGTTTAGCTTTTCTTTCGCTTCCATTTTTTCATTATTACCTTTTCCTTCCTCTAGTTGAAGTTGGCAGTTTCCGTGTGCATTTTATTTTCGTGCGGGTTGCACCTGACGTGCTGCAGATTTTGCTTTAAATGTTGCTTAAAAATTTGTTAAATTTTGTTAAACCATCGTTGAGCACAGCACACAACACATAAAATAACAAACAAAAGCCTGCAGCATATTCAATAACAATTCGTGCTCAATTATGAGTTAATATTTATTAATGCTATGCATTTGCTGCTGTTGCTGTTGTTGTTGTTGTTGTTGCTTTTTTGCTTCATTTCTTGGTTGCATTTTATTAATTAACGGCTCATCGGCAATTGTATCATTAATTTGTATAGCCTGGGCAGCGCCATCTGGCGAGCTGCATCTGCTACTGTTTCTCTCTCTCTCTCTCTGCCTCTGCTTCTGCTTCTGTTTCTGCCGTTGCCCGTTGGCTTTGTGTAAACGACTTTGTGGCGTGCACTTGCCTGATGGCTATCAATAATAATGATAATGATGATGATGACGATGATCATTATGTTGATGCTCTGCTTTATTTGCCTTTGGCAAAACCACTTGATAATTGTTTGTACTGCAAATATACATACAGTAGGTGGCGCCACTTTGGCGAACGCTTTAAGAACATTTGTCATTCCCACTTATATTGTTCATTATTGTTATATAACATGCACATCTGCTGCAATACAAATATTGTTCCTTTGCAAATATTTCAATGCAAAATAAAGACATTTACGTAACTGAATTAAATGTCATTTGAAATTGTATTGGAGGGTTTTATTGCTATTCTTTTCAAATAGTAAAATCTATTTAATAAAATTGTCATCCTCACTTCAGTGAACATTTTTAGAAAGTGAAAAAAACTCACGAATTCTAGAGGTTTTTCTTTTCTTCTTGCTTAAATTTTACTAAAATTTCTTTATTTTAATATAGTGAACCGTTATGCCACTCAATAACTTTCCCTGGAGTGGAAATTCTGTAGCTATTGTAGTCTTTTCAGGTTGATTTTCTGGTTGTGTTGCAGAAATTTTCTTTCTCGTACAAAATTCTATTAATATGCGTTCCTGAATGCTTTCAACTGCATAAAAGCGAAAAATGATTTTTTTACTTTACAAAAGGAAGCGTATTCCATACTCTACTAAATACTTTTAATTATGATTTTGATCGAATATCAATAACAGTGTTTTGGCAACTCTCAAAAATTTAAATTGTAAAATGTTAAAAAGCTAAGATTAATCCGAAAACGAATAAACTTAAGTTGAAGAAAATTTGAGGAATGTAAAATAAAACATAAAAGAGAATAGAAATAAAGTGCTTATTAGTTTAAACAAATGTAAGTACATTCAAGATTTCAATAATGTAATAATAATTATAGATATACGAAAATTGCAGATTGATTCGCTAGTTTTCATATCTCATTTTAAACAACTTTAATGAGATTGTCACTTAATCGCGAGTTTAAATGGATGGGTACATATTTGGAATTATTATTTAAACTCTAATTTAATAGATGTCAAATGCATTGCATTTGGGCTTAGAGAATAAGCCACTTTATATAGCCTTCTTTGGATGAATAGAATTTGCTTGTCGCACTAATTAAACGGCTTTGAAGTGGAGCACAATGAAAACCAATTTGCACGCTCATCCACTCAATCAAATGAACAGTTTGTGTTCGTGTTTGTATTTGTGTATTTGCATTTGTATTTGTGTATTTGTGTGCGCCGAATGCCAAGGGCTTCTAATAGTCGTAAGTTGCATACTACATACATATATGTGAACATTGCGTATACGCAGTGTGACTGCACTCGATTTCGCCGTTGTGTTGTCAATAAAATGTATTTAAAATGCCATTTGTGTAAATGGATTATGTAATCGATGCATTGCCATTGGATTTACGCTCATGTGTGTGTGCCATATGTGCATAAGTGTGTGTGTGTGTGTGTGTAAGTACTATATACTAAATGCATATTTGTATTATTGCTGGATGGCAAGCATGGCTTGCTGATAACGATACGCAGTTGTTGCTGCTGTTGCTACAACATTGGCATTCAACTCGCAACTGCGAACCGTCGCGCTCGATATGTATATAAGTAAAAGCAAATTGATGCCTTAAGCCAAATATAAACACAATAAAACCAAACAAGCCGCAACAACAATGAGCTACCGCACACAGTCAGAGGGCGCCAAGTTACAAGTTGCTTTTGCCGTCCTCCCCATGGGGGCCTATCAATGAGCCAGACAGAGGCTGAGGCATTCAAGTCAGGCAGTTAGTCAAGCGTAAAGGCAGGCAACCAACAGCCAACAACCAGCAAGCAGCAAGCAGCAACCAGCAACCAGCAGCTGCCAGCTAACTGCAAATTGTATGAGCTCAAATTTGCCTGTAAGCCAAGCAGCCAAGCAGCCAAGTAGACGTCGACCCAGCAGCAACAACAGCAAGAACAAATCCTGCGGACCAGAGGAGAGCATTACAAATTGTAGCTAAAACGTTGATACCATCTCGCATTTCTGGCTTAGATTTTGCAAGCACACACAACACAATAGCAGCAGCAAGCTATACTTGTACAATAACTCTGACAACATTGGCAGGGCAGACAAACTCTTCAGTCATGTCCCTTGGATTGATACGGATCGATGCGGTTAGATTTTGTGACTGGCGTTGCAATTTCAACTTTAAATTGCGACTTAACTCTCAGTACACTAGCCAGATATTTCATGCTATAGCACGAGGGTCATTCAGCATGTTTAACAGGTGCCATCAAATGTGCTGTTGATAGGATTGACATGAGACTGCAATTGGCGGTCACTAAAATCTTTATAGCAATGCACGAGTTTTAGTGGAAATCTATTTTTATTGTGGCTATTTCTTGCATCTATTAAAGATGTCAAACCACCTAGGGTTAACTTTTATTAGTCTCTCGATAATTGGTATTAGCTTTAAAGAAGTGCAAACTGTTATCGACTGCAAAGAGTTAATCCCACTTCAGACGATTTCGTGTTCAAGCCATAAATCTCAAAGCTTTTTTGCTCTCTTAGAATTTGGTCACACTGCCCCATTGAAATCCTAAAAAATGCCAATAAAGTTTGATTTTTGCATATTTAACTTGTAATAACATAAGTTGTTGAGTTGAGTTGTGTTGAGTTGACCACGAATCAACAGTTTTGTGTGCTCTTTTTGTTGCGAAAAGAATCACTTAGAAATACTTGTCTGAATCGGTCTCTAAAGATACTTCTAGCAGGTAATTAATGCAGTCTCTATCTAAATTTTATCTACAGAAATAAAAAACAATTTTGATCTGCAAGTTTATGATTCAATATAACAATATGACAGGGTATTTCTCCTTCGACCGCAATATAAAAACCCATTAAAATGCACTCTGTTTGCGTTCACTTTATTTTTTGTTTTCATTTTTTGTCGTCACATTTTATAGACAATTTTGTTGGTTTGCTGCTGCCACTGTTGTTGTTGTTTATGGTGTGCTATTGTTGTGCAGCACTTAAAATATATATTTACTTATGTATATTTTGTAAAGCAAAGAGAATACTGCACCTGTATCGCTGTGAATCTCTGTGTAACTTCCATGTTCATGCAACTGATGCTGGTGTTGGTGTTATTGTTGTTGTTGTTGTCTTTACTGATTTAATGCTTGGGGCAATTTTTGTTGCTGTTGTTGTTGCTGTTGCATTGTGCGACCGTTGACGACACAATTTCTGCTTTATGCTTCTTCTCTCCCCAACACACACACACACACACCAGTCAGATATAAAGGCAAAGATATTGCGCATACGCCACGTTTCAGCTTTATGCTCTCGGTTGTCATGACTTGAGCGCCATCACAAAAGCTTTGAAGTTGCATAGATAAGCTGACTGCTGGCCAGAGAATTGTTGCTGTTGCTGTTGCTGTTGCTGCATCGTTGCCACATTTGCCGCCACTGTTGCAGTTACTGCATAACTTGAGGCTAATGGCCGCCTATTCGACAATATGCGGCATTAACAGCCACTACGCTCGGCGGCCCCATAAACCTTTGTCCTAAGCATCCCAAGACGTCAAGAGCGAGCGCGAGCGCGAGGAAGAGACAGAGAGAGAGAGAGAGAGAGAGAGAGAGAGAGAGAGAGGAGAGACTCATCTTCTCCATTCGGCACATTCGCTTGTAAGCTGGTCAAATCCCAAGATAAAGCTGACCACTCACTCATACACACACACTCTTAGTATAAGTGTACTATATTCATTGTCTGTGTGTGTGTGTTTCGGCAACTATGCGAGAGTTGTATTGAAAGAAAGTCAAGTAAATTTTACTTTTTATTCCATGAGTGTCATTAAAGTTATATTTAGTATATCACTATACCACCATTAATATATTGTAAAATACCATAAGCTTAATTTAGTATATCGATATATCCCTACATATTAATTCTTCATGTATAGCAAAACATGAAGATCGACCCGAATTACTTTAAAAATGTTCATCGTAATTTCTAGCAGTGCTTGTGTACAAATTCGATTCGCATTTAATAATCAATGCATTTTATTTTCATCACTTCTAGTAAATTAATCTGTTGCAGTATAAAAATTCAAATTAACGTGCACATTTTTTTGTTATTTAAAAATTTTTACAAATTTAAATTGTTTGTCATTCTATTTCTTTTATCGTCGCTCGCAAACTGTATTACATATTCCCAAATTTCTTCCCTCTCTCATTAATTCTTCCTTATTTTAAATGTTGTGTATTAAGTATTAATAACTTATTTTAGATATTGAACAGAACATAATGAGGACTTAGTTTAAGAGTAAGTAAATTAAGTAAATTAAGCATTTCTGAATCAAAACTGAAGTTGCTACTGAGACGCTTATTTCGTAACACAGTTAAAGAGAATTTTTCAATTGCTGTAGCAACCCTCTTGCTATATATTTTTGTGCACCCGCCCACACACACACACACGCGCACACATACAGAGAGAAACACTGGTTCACACAGTTACATTTAAAGTACATTTAATGCGCGCATAAATTATTCAGGATGCCTCTGAAAAAGAGCCGCGTCGTTGTTGCTGTTGCTGTTGCTGTCGGTGTTGTTGTTGTTGTCGCTGTCCCGCCAAGGATTCTCGCTGGGCAATACTCAATTATTTTAGATTATGTTTGGATTAGTGGTCAGCGCCTGGTTTGGTTCAATGGTTCAATGTACGCCTGGTTATTGCACTTTTGTGTGCTCGACCGTTGCGACAATGGAACTTGGGACAATGGCGGAGAAGCGAGGACAGTTCTGGCTTTTAGTTTTTGTACATTTATTTCTTCTTTTTCATTTCAATTGTTGGTAGCGCACAACGGTGGCTCAATCAATGTTTAATTGACCCACTTAAGAGAATGGTGTGCGTTTTGGGGGCATAAATAACATTTAAGCAGTCCACATGCGCGTCTCGTTTTGTTGTCGTTGCCTAAAAGCCTTCCTTTTTTTTATTCTGTTCTGTATTGCTGATAAGTATATATCTACTGGGCAATGTCCTTGTAATGTCAGCCTATGCGTTTAATTTATATTAATGTTGTCAGCAGCTCACACTTTCTCTCTGTCCTTCATTCACTCTGTTCCCACGCTCATTCTCTTCTGTTTGAATACCCGCTACGAATAGAGTAAAAGGCTATTATAACTTTGTGCCTACGGAAAATGTATCTAAGAGGAAAAGGAGTCATCTCCGACCTTATGAAGTATTTTAAACTGCATCAGCAACCAAGACTACACAGGCAAGTCCGTCTGTCTGAATGTATTTTTTGGTGTATTTAGTGTACGGTATATATTCAAAGTATTAGTATATCAATGTACCAAAGTCAATTGGTATATTTTAGTATTTTGTATTGCTGAGGTTTATTTGAAGACTAAGATCGCACTGTTTTGCTTTTATAACAAGTTAAAGCCATAGCGGTTGTGTTACATACAATAAGTACAGTATTCAAGATTCCTGAATTTTAGTTGCCATCAGATAAAAATTGTAGAAGTTATTTAATACATTTGTATGGGCAAAAACATAGTACTACTATATCAATATGTTAAATACAGGCAATACACTTGCATTTTTAGTATTTCTACGGTATATTAATTTAGTATATTTTAAAATTAATTTCACACTCTTTTGCTTTTATTCACAATGAGTAGCGAGTATCTCGCAGCCGAGCACACTCGACTGTAGCTTTCTTACTTGTTTTATTTATTTTTTTTTTTTTTTTTTTGATGCCTCATCTGCTCGGTTGCTGGCGTTGGTCCCAAATTAATTTACAGCGCGCGAAATCCCAGATGCCTAATAAAATGCTATGCCATTAAATTGAAGCTTACAATGTCCCCGCCCGTGTGCACGATGATTATGATGAGCTGTTGAGCTGCTGTTTTATGAGCATTCAATAAGTTTTGTTTATGTAAATGAATTGACAGCCCAAATTGACAATTTGATTGTGTTATTAGCGCACATTTTAATGGCCCTTCGATAAGGTTTTTGTGAGTATTGAGGGCATTTCATAAGCTTTTATTGCTGCTTTTAGTATTTGTAAATTTAGGTAATATTTGAAGTTGTCATTTAGTAACTTCGATAATCAATAATTTTGTCTGATTTCCCACTAATAAACTTGACAACTCTGAATTATAGTTTTACATCAATTGCTGACAGGTAAATTCGAAATTCGTTGTCAAAGTTTAATTATATGCCTCTGGCATTAAAGTAAAAGCGTATAACATGTCTGGATCCCTATCATTACTCTTTTCACTTAAGTAAATCGATGTGAACAACTCTAAACTGTAGACTACAAGTATAAAGGTTTATGGTGATACTTGATTGGTTTTCTATTAGCATTCGCTTTTGGTCAGAATAATGGCAAACCACAAGTGAAATGCTTACAGTTGAGATTCGTAAAGCACATTTGTATCATTTCAAATCCATAGCTAACCTCAATGACACGCTGATTAAATCGAATAACTTATGGCTTTAGCTCTCTTCTGCCGAAAAGAGAAAGGAAGCAGTCAGCAAACTAAACTCTGTGAACTCTCCTCTGTGTGCCTTTTGGTCTTGTGTCCTTCCTCAGTTGGTCAGCAGGAGTCAGCTTCAACGGAAATCAGCGTTGCCCAATCTGTGGTTGGTTGGTTGATGTTGCTGTTGCTGATGTTGCTGATGTTGTTGTTGTTGCCTTTGCTGTGGCGCGTACTTCATTGTCTATGAAATTTGCTCAACTGCAAGCCAAGCAGAAGGAAATTGCTCACACAACTACAACTACAACTACAACTACAACTACAGCCACAACTACGAATGAAATCATACACATTTGTATATATGTGCTTGTATGATGGCATTTCCAAGTCGCCAGGCATTGCCTTAGGATACTTTTTTCTCGACTGCTGCCATTGCTTTTCCTGCTGCCATTTTGTTGTGGCCCATATGCTTCGAAAAATTGTTAACAGCACATGTGTGTGTGTGTGTGTGGTTGTGTGTGTATCTGTGTCCATTGTTGTGAGCATCTTTTGTTTCAATTGCTTCGCTTGCGGCTCAGCGCAGATTTAAGCTCAACTCTTGTCCCCTATCGCATCCATAGATCTTCCCAATGGGACTCTTCTGCGGCCCCCATTCGAGGCTGCTTTATTGCAATTGATTTTGACGCCGCTGTTTATGTGTTTTCTGCAATCTCTGCTCATCGATAAGCAGGACAGGTCTTTAAGCTGTGACTAAATCGCAACTTTAACTCATATTCTCTTCTTCATCTTTTCATTTTGCAGCTATGTGCATGGCATTGGCTCGGAAACTCGCAACTCGCTCTTCCATTTACATAATGGACGCGATATGGTGATGGTGACGACTTGCCGGCATGGCAAAAGTTGGCGCGAACTCCAGGACAATCGCTGCGATGAGGATAATCGCGAATATGATAGGTAAGTGTTTGTAATGTCTTCTTTGGTTAATGCCGAAAAATTGTTTCTAGCTGTCATTAAGTCCAAAAATGTAATTTGTTCAGCCCACACTGTGTGCTAATAGCCCTTGCCACGCCTTGTCCCAAGCCCATCCATCGACCACCATTAACCACAGCCACAGCCAAAGTCACAGCCAAGAATTGTCTGCTGGGGTCATGTGATTAATGTTCAAAAATCCGACTTGACAAGCTCATTTAAATGGCACGACACTTAGGCCAAAGGCATTTTGAATGCCAACGATTGCCTTTTAGCATCTGCCCATTTCCTGTTTTTGATTTCCCGACGGCGCGCCAAAATGAGAAATGTTCCATCATTATGATCAGTCTTAAAGTGATTTGCAATATACGATAATTTAGTTTGCTAAGCGCACTTAATTGAATCGTGACCCCCAAAGAACTGCGTATACTTCATTTAAAGCTTAAAATCGGCAACAAATGAATTGTAAAACTACACATGAAATGCCATATAAGTAGCTATATGAAATTAATTTAAGTATCGACAGTTACTTTACGCAATGATAAATCAAAGTACTAAATACTTAATATACATATTTGCTGTACTTTTCATCCACAATTTCATTACGCGGCTTTCACACAGCTCGCGACATTCAACCTTGCGTTGAGTTTGCTGATTTCCGGCTGATTAGAGTGATGGCTCACAAAGTACATTACGGTTATTTATTTATGGCGCTTACCCTGGAGTTGAACTTAACTTAAAAGAGGATGTAATGAAATCAGAAACTCAATAATCACGAACCGAAATTGAAAGTATATACAAAATAAGTATTGTGTTTTATTATTAGTGAAAGAAATGGTTATTTGTTATTAAGGTTTATTTAAATATTATAAATTAATCCGAAATCCCGTTAAAACAAAATTTAAAGTGAATTTTTATAAAAAAAAAATTTTAAAATAAAAGTCATGTTTAAATTTCTTTAAGAGAATAAGCTCAAATTTAAAATATGTGAATATACAAATATACTAATATATAACTCTGGTCTGATATCTGAATATATAACTCTGGTCTAATTCGAAAGATAGCAGAATATGATATTCACTTCATGATTTTTATTATATAAATCAACTTTAATTTTTATTCTCACAAAATTTTAAATTAAAATCAACTTATAAATAAATAAATATTCGAAAATATATACAAATACAAAAGTTAATAATTCTAATTAAAAATAAAATTTAAAACCATACAAAAAAATTTAAAAAAATCAAAATTCAAAAGAAAAATAAAAAATATTCATGAATTTTTGTTCTGAAAGTTTTTTAGGGTTTAATTTTTTCAAACTCAAAATTAATTTTTTCAGTCCCTGTAATAAATGCTTATGTTTGCTGCAATTCTTTTCGAACAATCTTCAATCAAATGCTCTCTGTAGATTAACTTTCAGTCGAGCATTGCTGATTTGAGGGCATTCAAGCTTGATATCAATTTATTGTTTGTGCTCAAAGTTCAGAAAATGTCATCGAAACATTTACCTTTCACCTTTAATTGAACGTAATTTTTCATTCATTTTTCAGCAAGGTTACTTCTTCGTGTTCGTCTCCGTCATCTTCATCTGCTGCGTCTTCTTCTTCTTCTGGCCCGTCTACTGAAGTGCCAAGTTACCTTTTACGGTTGCCTGCTTCTGTTTTTGCCACTGTTTCTTCTGCTGCCTGCGTCCCTTCGGCTGTCTGCTCTGTTCGTAATTTGACATGACTTATGCGACAAATCTGCTTTAGCGTCAAGCGTCAGCGATTTATGCAGAACCCATCCCCCATCCCCGTCTCCGTCCCTGCTACCAACATCGCACTTTGCATTTAATATTGTTGTTCCATTCCAGTCGTTCCAACTTGCCGCCAACTGTTCTACATATAATCAAGCAAATTGCTTTCCCACTCACATCACTTTTTATGCCATCCTCCGCTGCGCTCTGCTCTCCCCTCTCCCCTCCCCTGGTGTGTTTCTCTGTCTGGGGCGGTGTCTGAAACTTCGTTAATGCACCTGTCAAATATGGCGCATATTTATAAATGTCGACAAAATTGCATAATGCTCGGGAGCTGCCGACTGCTGAGATTTTTCGCATATTCTTTATGCGATTTTTGCGAGGATAGCTGTGTGATAGCTTCTACTTTTTGATGACTTTGCACAGTGCATTTATATGCAAAACTCGGCATAGTTAGCTATTCTTTGTTATCCTTGTTGTTGCGCTTCTGATATGGACGAGAGGCGAGAATGAAATGCCGTTTAATATACGGAACAATGACATTAAAATGCCAAACTTTTCGATTCATCTTTCGTTCTCATTTTATTTTTTTCCCTCCCCCCTCTTGGCAGCGAAAAGCAATCAATGAGAAAGCATGAGGCAGCCGAGTGGCAAATGATTGACCAGCAGTGCGCTTAGCTCAGCATTTGGCAATCATAATATATTTATGCCCTTTCATCATGCATTATGCAGTCTGTTAGGTGTTGCATTGAAATGTATTTGCCAATGGTGATAGTAGAAAATACATAAACGCAACTATTTATTTAATCGAGATTTCTGCTAAGTAAATTTGGCATATGGAAGCCTTTTAGTTTCGTTAACACAAACTGCAAGTTTGTTCTTGTAATTCATGAATATTTTAGTGCAAAGCATATTACAATAGACAGATTTGCGTTTAATTTGAAATGCTTAAGTAAATGAATCTTTAATACTTCAATCAATAATATTTTAAGTGCATTTAAACTTCGTTGAAGGCACCCAAAATAAAATTACAAACTTTTTTCCTTTTTTCCTATATTATCACAAAATCCATTACAAACTTTTTTGTGCTTTGTTTTTTGTTGCTGCCGCTGGTAACCGTAAAAAAGTAAACGAAAAACTTCAAACAACTGCATTCAGAAACCTTGAGTTGCGTTTAATGAAATTTTGTTTTGTGATGTCGCGTCGCGTCGTAAGTTTTTCTCGCTGTTTTCCTATAATGAGCCTCAGGCGTCAATGGAAAATGTTGCAGCTGTTGTTTGCCATCATATGTATGGCAGTAGCATAAAGTCGGCACAACCACAAAAACAAGTACAAGTACAAAAACAACAATCAATGCATTTGCTGGCGGCGGCTGTGGTCAGAAAAGTGTAGCATGCTTTTAGGCGCTTAATGAATGCCATCAATGAAGTTTTTGGCATTTGTTGTTTGTGTAGGGATTAAGGCTTCGGTTTGGGTTGCTCGGTCATTTGGTTAGTTCCTACTGATGATAATGATGACGATGATGGTGTGGCTGCTGATGATGATGTTAACCAAAACGACATCGGCAAAGAGAACGAATGCTTTAGGAGAAGTACGTATTTGAGTGAATGTGGTGGCATTTTGTGGTTTTGCCTCCTTGGCAACTGATATGCGACTGAGGATGGCAACAGCTGGATATGTGCATTCATATTAAGTACAGCATTGCCTCTATTTTGGGATTCGGGTTGAGAACGACGCGACGTTCAAAGAAATATGAAAAATAATGAGACGCTGCGTCATGTCCTTGACAAAAGTTTGAGCACACTTTCTTCTTCGTCGTTTTGTCTTTTCTTTTCTTTTCTTTTCGCATTTTATTTTCGCACACAATTTGACAGAAGGCGCAACTCAACGAGTCGCGACGATGAAACGTTTCCGCAACCATTACGTATACGACACGTTGTCGCTGCCACATCGCATGACAAGCAGCAGGCAACAGCAACGGCAATGGCAACGTGTTGCAGCACGTTAAATGTATGTGTGTAACCCTAACCAGCCTATAGCCAGTTACAAGGTCGCACAAAAAAAGTTTTCCACATTTCTGTGCTGCTCTTTAATTTGGGGCAACAATTTGTCAAGTTTTTAATTTTACACACTCCAATATTTTTTGTGCTTTATTCACACAATTGCTGCAACCTTTCGAAGCACGCAAGCATAAGGAAACTCTAAAGCAGTTTAGCTAACTCCATGTTGCAAGTAACATTTAATTTGTTGAATTATTCCAGCTTTTTTCGTTGTGGCTTTTATAAGTACATATGTATATCGCAGAACCAACATCGTCCTCAAGTAAGGCGACTCCGTCCGTCGCTTGCTCCTGATTGTTACATTTGGTATCAAGTTTTGGCGGATGCAGCGAGTCACTTCTCTTTTTATTGATCACACGTGTCACTCCACAATTAAAACAAGAGAGAGAAAGAAAAAGAAGTGTGACCAGCCTAGCAACGCATACGAAGTTCGCCGCTGAGACCTCGTTATACCGAAAACTAGTATCTACCAACACAGCCAATGGTCACACCTTTCTCGCATACCATTTTTTCCCTGACAAGTGCTTCATTTCATTTTCTATTTTATTTTGCTTAATAAATAATCATCAATCTATACAAACTATTGCAAAATATAATATCGGGAAATTGAATAATTATTATTTGTTGGTCAACATAAAATGCATTTCACTGAATTTCCATTATGTTTGATGTATATCCGTATGATTTGAAATGTGTCATAAATTCCAAACGCTAAATTTGATTTATGTTAAATGAAGCATGCACTTGATATTAATTTGATTTCATATTTAAATATATGAGCCGTTGACCCAATTAGAATTGCCAGCAAAGCCAGCCAGGGTGTCGGATATTTTATGCATTTTTCATAATGTAATTTGCGGAGTAATAAATTCTTGTTCTAGCCCCTAACACTATCATCATTATCAACAAGAAGCAGCAGCTGCAGCTGCAGTAGCAGCTCCTGAGTCCATAGCGAAGGGTGCATCTCCAAGCGGCGTCTTAACAGCTCCTTTTGCCTTTCCTCCGCACGTTAATCTCAGATTTCCACATAAATCACTTCAAAGGCGACACACACTTGGCAGTTAAGGTACGACGAGAAGTTGCAGCCCAGGTAGCCCAGCCAGAAGTAACTAGGCTTGTGCCCCATTGCAATTTCTTTGAGTGCCAATTCCATGTTTTTTTCCTTTTTTTATTTTACAGTCTCCGCTTTGCCAGAACTTTCGCTCTGAACTATTACAGCCAGCTTTGTACATGACTGTGTTTTTGTCCTAACCAAAAGAAAATGTGTCGGGAAATTGCTGGCCATTGCCATTAACATTCAGTTACGGCCAGAATATTTCCTTGGAAAATTCCTCGCTCAAAATACCGAGAAATCAAGTGAGCTTCTTTCTTGGACTTCTCTATTATAATTTCAAATAAACAAATTTTCATGTTGTCCACTAACTTTTGAAGAAATTTAAGTTGCTTCTGCAAATATGCTAATCGAATATTTATTGCATAATTAAAGGTATTTTTTTGACATTTAATTTTCTGATTTGAATATGAAATTGAGCTTTACTAATAAGAAATGTATTGCATAAATTATTGCGTGCTTTTGATTTAAATAATTTTCCATTTTATTTCTTTTAAGCCAATATATTTTTTTACAATAATAATTATACTGCATCATTTTTATTACTACTAATATTTCAAGAAATATGAAATTTAACTTTATAACAAGTTTAGGTTCTTTTAAAAATAGACTAATAAATAATTTTGCATTAATTTTATTTGTTATGAGAAATATTACTTGAAAACTAATTTAATTTATTTTGGAAATATATTTATTGCCTAATTAATTGGATGTTTCTTACTTTAATAATATACAATTTATTTTGTTGACTTCAATGTAAAATATATGTTTTTTTTTAAGATGAAGATTTAAGTTGGCATACTCGAATGTGAAATTTGCTTTGGCTTCTTTTAGATTCTTTACACATTGCTCATACGCACTGTGCGCTGCATCTTAATAGCCCAACTTGGCGCTGGTCCTTAGCTTTAGTTTTGTCTTCTCACACTGTACACAAAGAAGGACGAAGAACGTCTTAGTGCGGTCTGTTGTATTCATTATGAGCCATTATCACAAGCTGGCGACAAGAAAAGGCGGCGCAATGGAGTCGCTTGCTTGGTTGGATGAGATGAAGCTGCTCCATGCGCATTGCACTTGTTACTAATGCGCCATATTTAATGTCCTGCTGCTCCATCTGCGACTGCTGCGATGCCCAAAAGACAATGGCAATGGCAAGTTTTACAGCTGCTTTTTGCTCTAAGTCGCATTCGTTTCTCTGTGCGTTCTATTCACAGCTCTGCGCCATTGTGTGTTTTACTTTTTGTTTCTATTTGTCGTTGGTTTTGTTTGTTCTCACTCAGTTCGTTTTTATGTCCACTCAGTCTGTTTTTAAAAATGCAATTTTCATTGAAATCGCAATTGTTTAGTCCCCCCTCGCAATCGCAATTCACTTGGTTTTCATCACTTAAAGCGAGTGCAACTGTTGCCAGTTTCGCTTTTTAACTTCCGCCCGAAACTTGGACTAAGTTGCGTTGATGTTTTTGCCTGACATGCTTTTGGGGATTTAATTAATTTTGCTATTCCTGCTGTTTTGCTGTTCTACAACTGCAACTGACAGACGGACAGAGAGACTGAGAGACGGGCAGCAGGCTGGGAATCGGCCTTAGGCTGCTAGAGGAACTACGCAGCATGCGCTGCAATTAACAAATGGTGAGGCGCACACTGCGTATACGCAATGAACCCAATGCCCAGCCCGCACTGCCAGCAATTTGCGTGTCAAACAAGGCCACAAAGCCGACCAATGACAAAGCAAAATGCTGTACACTTTGAGACAACAACAACAACAATAAAAGCAGCCGCAGCAGCAGAGGCAGAAAATAAAAAAAAAAAAAAAAAGGAGAAAGAAAAACCTATCAGCAGTCAAACATTCGATGACAAAAGCTTGTCTCTTCTACGAATTCCGCATTCGCAGCAAACTCATTCCACATTAAAGACTCGAACTCGAGTTTCGCATCAACTCCAAACAAATAATGAATATAGCCAAGTCATCAGCGCTGTCAGAGTAGTTGAGACTTCAGCTAAGCCTAAAAGTATGCTTCACTTTTTTATATGCGATTAATTATATCTGTAGAGCAATTGGAAGTCGCAAAGATTTCCCGATTTGTTTTCGACTTTTTGTTTGATTTTCGCCTACATCTTCTTCAGTTGTGTTAGCATGCAACTAACAGCTCAGCTCAGCTGTCAAAGGCAAAAAGACTTTACCTTTTGGCTCTGCTCTGCTGAAATCACAAAGTCTGATGGCACGTCAGTCAGTCAGTCATTCAGTGAGAGAGTCAATGAGCTTAGCTTGATTTTGAACAACAAGAACAACAACAACCACAACTGAAATAGAAGTAGCAGTAAAATTATCATACCTGGCAGCCAGAGTCAACCTTTGACAGCTGGAAACCACTTAAATTATGTGCCCGCTGTGCGGCTGCCATTTGCTTGGTGCTGGAGCTGGAGCTGGAGCTGGACTAAGAAGACTTGGAGAGCTGCCTGCCACTTCTTATGTTAATTTTGTTGGCCTTGGCGTCGCAGGCAAAGTTAAGCAATTGACATGAAGAGACTCCGCCGCAGAGACTCGACCCAAATGTGAAGCAATGTGTGTGTGTGTGTGTGTGTGTGTGCGTCTGTGTCTATGTTTGTGGCTTGCCCACAGAAATATAACTCGGAATGTGTTGTGCAAAGTGTTGGCAAATTAATTACTGCAAATGTCTGTCCCTACTTTATGCGTGTATATATATATATATATGTGTGTGTGTGTGTTGTTCAACAGGTGTGAGAATTCATTTCATTTGGATGCCAGCAACGGAAGTGGCAAACAACTTCAATCAAGTTGTGCAAATTAGTGAACAACAAAAAAATGCAAACAAGATTTATTAAAATTTCAAAGTGAAAACTAAGGAAATTCAATTTCGTATTCATTACATTTGCAGCACATTTGCACACATAAAGTAAAGTAAGCAAATAAATAAATGCAATATATTTTAAGTGTATTCAAGTGTTGCATATTTTCGAAAACTGATGTTGTGAAGAGTTCATTTGTGTATACAAATGTTTGTTCAGATCTTTAATGTATATTAATTATATTAAGAGAGTATGTAAACATCTAACAAATGAGTTGGGATTTATTAAAAGTCAACTGAATTCAAGAGACTAAAACTTTGTTTGAACTGTAGAACACAAATGTTAACAAATTAAGCTCTTATGTCGATTGATATCTTAATCAATTTCATAGAATTCTATTCTTTGACTTTGGTGGGTCCGCCATAATCACGCTAGCTTATTAAAAAGTTTCATCTCATCCATGCTCGCGAGTCCAATACATAAATTTGATTTTATCTGTTGAATTTGAATTTGAATTTTATCTGTTGTTAAAATGAAACTTGAAGAATGAAATCAGAAACTTATTCGTAACCAATATAAATTATCATCGATTGTTTTAATACGTATTTATTTAATAAAGTTGAATCAAAATTCCAATTCCGTATATTCAGAACATTTGGATGTAATTGCTAAAATACCAAACGTAAAGCTTTATAAGCATTTTTCAGTGCAATTCACTTGGCCAAGAATGAGTGTGTAAATAAATAATGGAAACATTCGCGCACAATCTAAAAGAAAGCCACAATCCCTCGCTGCACAAGTGCATTAGTTGCACATATAGTGAGCATGAGTAACGACTGTGTTGTGGGTGCTTTGGCCCAAGTGCTGTGGCGCCGCGATGGCTAATGAAGTAGTAGACGCCATGTTTGGGCCAAGAACTAAATGGGCAGCGAACTTTGGACAAGCTCGCAGCACAACAATGCGTGTAAATAGCCAAAGTTTAGCTCGCATGATGTTGTCCGACATGAACAGCACCAAAGTGAACTCGACTCGACTCGGCTCGCTCAACTTGGCTAAAGCTGAAAATCATTTAATTAAAGTTCAGCACGATGACTAACCTCAAGCATTACCCAAAAAACAACAACAACAACCTCGATTCGACAACAACATGCAATGTTGGCGGCTCTCTTAATTGCTTAAACAAGTAGCTAACAAGTGCATGGCCAACAAACAGGACCAAACAGAGTGAGGAGCGAGGCAGAGAGGCAACGGGACAACAGCGGGTGCAGTGACCTGTTCGCTGAATGCTTAACGACAGAGACTGAAACAGAGATGGCATCTCGATGACTAATTGGCGGGGCCATAACGGAAATAAACCAGCAAAACGCATGTACTGCAAATGTATCTTAAATATTTTTGATGCCAACGGAACTAATGCAAGCGATTTCCTTTGATGATTTATAAAGCAATCAGCAAAACACACTGCTTGCTAAAATGGGTTTCATAACGGAAGGTTTAACTGATTTGCATCATTTATTTATTTTGAATTTTCTCACGATGATTGCATTCAATAATTTTGTCGTACAAGAAAGATAAATAAAAT
Organism: Drosophila sulfurigaster albostrigata; assembly: GCF_023558435.1. Lineage (NCBI taxonomy): Eukaryota > Metazoa > Arthropoda > Insecta > Diptera > Drosophilidae > Drosophila > Drosophila sulfurigaster. The sequence goes on from NC_084883.1 coordinate 624,075, forward strand.
TTATTGTGGAATTAAAATAAGTTTAAGTTTTTTGTTCTTTTAGTGCTAAGATAGTCAATCTAATAGTACAATTTATTAAAAATTTGAATTAAATTATTTTTTTTGGAATTAAAGTTTATAAAGATTACCTGAATATTGTAATATATTTTTTTAAATTATTAAATATTTATAATATGTCCTTGTAAACAATTTCACTTTGTTTTGGACTTGCCAAAAAAAACGAGTAGAGTGACCAGCACGACGAGAAGATTGATCAGTGTGACTGTTGGTGTCACAAAGTAACACGCACAATATACTAAACTTCGAGGCTATCGATAACCAATCGATGTGTGCATCGAGACCACACTGTCATCTGGTTAATATGGTCACATCTGCATATTGCTTTAAGTAACGATATCGATTAAGTCCAAAACGTATCCTAAAAATTCTACCTCTCAAATTAAAACTAAGGCAATTGAATGTAACATATCGCATAGGTTTGCCCTGAAAAGTATGCTATTCTTACATACAGTATTTGCAATTTGTTCAAATCGCTTAATACAGAATCTTAGAAAAAATTATATTGAATAAAATAAAAAACTGAAATGAATTTCCGTATATAATAAATATATATTTGAACAAATTAAAATGAAGTACATTGGAAACTTCAATATTAATATTGTTATTTGCATGCAGTTGCTAGAAAAGTCGTTGCTTTAAATCAGTTCTTCTTATACTATAAGTTTCTCACGTTTTTGGTCTTGAATAACAAATCTCATAAAATGTGAACAGCTAGAGCATCTTCGGTATTCCCCAGTGGAATCAGTTGGACTATGCGCCAAGTTTGTTGCTCTGCTGGCAAATGACTTTTTGGCCACTGGCGACTGGCAGAGCAGAGCCACTGAGTCCTGGTCGAATAGTCGAATAGCCGAATGGCCGAATATGCCGGGCATGCATTTGACAGTGTTATTTTTCAGACAAAACAAACGGCGAGCAACAACATGCAATTTATGATGTTTACTTAAGATTATTCATAAGCCATGCGCTCTCTAGCTGCCGGCTTTTCCTTTTGCCGCTGATTGCTGCTACCCTCGCTTTGGTTGCTGCTTCTGTTGCTGTTTCTGCTGCTGCTGTGTTTGCTGTTGTCAATGCAATACGAATGCGCTGTGCCTGCAGTTTTCTAAATAAATTTTCTGCTGAATTTGCTTTAAAACGTAGGACGACAGCAGCAGCAGTAGTAGAAACGTTTCGAATTGCTGACCAGTGAAGTCATGGGGCAAAGTGGGCGGCTGTTGGGCGTGGCAACATGCCTCGGTACGTGTAATTTTACGCGCAACTTAACTTGTTAGCCGGAAGGGAGGAAGAGCACATCGTGTTGTCCACCGTCCCCCTTCCTTTTCGCATACCTGCCGCTGCAGAGAGTACAAATGTTTGAGCTACATGGCGTATGCTTAATATGCAGCTTTGCCGCTTTGATTTGGCATTAAAGCTGAAATCAGCAGCAAGCTGGGATTACGGCATTGTGCGGTTGAATTGAATGGTTAAATGCTTGAATTGTTGCGCATATTTGAGCTCGTGTGTGTGTGTGTGTACGTGGGCAACATGGCGTATGAGTTATATGTGTACACGTTAAGCATACGCCGCGGCGTTTTGGGTTACTGAGGCTTAGGCTGGCTGTCATTTGCTGCTGGCTATTAAAATGGAATTACATTATTAGCATAGCAGCGGCTAATGAGTGAGCAATTATTAAAGCATGTCTCGGTCGTCAATTAATAGAAATGAATGCTGCATATTAGCGGCAGTTTAAGCATCAAACGTTGAGTTCTTCAATTACTTTTCAAGTGCTCAATTAAGTGTTTAATCGATTAGGCAAGTTTGCTGTACTATTTGCTCAACATTTACGTTTCGATTACAATTTATCATTTACTGCAACCCACATATTCATAGCCTCAATTCAAGAAAAAACCAAAAACCAAAAAAAAAAAAGAATTGAGCTGGCCATTGTTCAATTAATTGCCGCACACTGCCATTATGCAATGCGATGGCCTCTCCACTAATTTACATCGTCGACTTTCCCTCCTTTGCACTCACTCAACCTCTGTTACTGACCCTTTTATCGTCTCTTCATTCATTTGCAGATACGACTACGAGACGTTGCTGCAGAACTCAACATTTTGTTTGGTGCCACGCGGTCGTCGCTTGGGTTCCTTCAGGTAAGGCAGACAAACAAACAAAAAAAAAACCAAAAACAGAGCGAACAGAAGATGTAAAAAGAGAGAGAGAGAAAAACACAATTTTCATTTTCCAGCTCATGCCCATTTCATTTTCCCTTATATATTCCTTGATTGTTTTTTTCATTTTTATTCATCTCTGGTTTTTTTCTGTTGTTTGCTGTTGCTTGTCGTAGATTTCTCGAAGCATTGCAGGCCGGCTGCATTCCTGTGCTATTGTCCAATGCCTGGGTATTGCCATTTGAATCGAAAATCGATTGGAAACAGGCCGCCATTTGGGCCGATGAACGGCTACTGCTGCAGGTGAGTTGGCCAAGAGCATAATACACGCACACACATACACATATACACTGGTATTTATGACTATCTATCTGTATATAGAGGGGGTTGGGTTTATAGCATAGTTTGTTTGCTGTTCGAATTGGCACATAAGTTTCGTTTTGTTTTGTGTGCCACCATCATGAAATATGAAAACGCGTTGTGAGTTTTTAAAATGTGACCTGTTTTCCGTTGGGTTTGTTGCAAAAACTTTTGTTGATGTTCCCGGACTAACCCCATATCCGAAATGGGGATCCTGCTGTGCGTTGTCCTGTTTTGTCAGCTCTGCTGCTGCTGCTGCTGCTGTCAGTCGTCATTTATTGACGATTTAATGCTCACGAAAAGACCTTTTTGAAATACAATATGCTATCAAACAGCATGGCACGATGAGCTCAGCAGTCAGCTACATTTATGTACTCTAATAGAATCCATTTCAAAGTAAGCTGCGTATTGAAAGTGCTCTTTATTAATTGGTTACTTTTTCTTCTATAAGTATTACCTTTTTAGCTTGGCAAATAGATTTGAAATACTAGCACTTTACTTTGTAAACACAGTTCGTTCATATAATTGGCCATCGACGTTAAGAGCCTGCCAATAGCATTCGGTGCATGAAATATGAATGAACCGAATGGAGATTGCATGTCCGGTCAGATGCTCACCTGGCTACTAGAGCAACATAAAAGCGCATTTGCTTTCTGTGTCTCTGTCCATCAGTCACTCGCTACGTCCGTCCGTCCGTCCGTCTCTTTATGTGTACGTTGTCCTCACTTCGTGGCGTTTTGTTTGCACCCATTTCGTGAGCATGTTCTTCTGCTGCTGCTGCTGCTGCTGATGCAGCTATTTCTTGTGCCATGTTCGTCTTTGAAGCGCGACAAAGTCTTGGCGCATTGTTTGCCAATTGCATTGTCGTCCTCCCTCTGCACCTTCACCTTAGAGTTAGCCTCGTCGTCTGGCTCGTCGTTGGCATGTTTGCCTTTGTAGTTTATTGGCAGGAAATGCAATTAATTAAGTTAACTCGAGCAGGAAACTTGAGCAGCGGCAGTAACAAAGGCTGCACTCGAGTCGCACTCTTTAAATTGTTTCACTTTAGTGTCGAGGGAATTTATTGACTGCACTCCTTGCATAATTATGATGTATGTTCTATTTCAACTAATTACGGGCATAACATTCATGCTAGTTGCAACCAACTTATAATTAATCGATTGCAGATGCTGCTACGCTGAGGTTACGTATACGCATTGTGGTCGCTTGTCGCTTATGATAACAACTTTAATACTCGCCTTCCATAGGGTAAAAAAGGGTATTACAACTTGGTGCCAGTAGGAAATAAATGTAGCAGGCAGAGGGAGGAATCTTGCTTCACATTAAGTATTCTCTATCAGTGTCAACAGTCGAGACGATGTGCCCATGTCCGTGAGTCCGTATGAGCACCTAGATCTCAGACACTATCAAGAGTAATTTCTCGTATTTTGGGTCACACAATAATAGCAAAATGAACTAGGATTCTTAAAAACTTGATTGCGATTAAAATAATGCGATTTAAATAAATATAAGTTCAAGAAATAATTTCATAAAGCATAAAAAATGTATGTCGAGTAGTAATTACCTTGGGTGGCACTCTTTAGTATATTTTCAGATTGTAGTAGCATATCAGTATATTTTCGGTATATGAATTTAATATATTTAAACGATAATAATATTTATCAAAAAATTGAACTGCGTATTTCACTGTCGGGCACACTCGACTGTAGCTTTCTTACTTTACTTTACTTGTTGTATATATTTTTCATACTATTATTGCAGGTGCCCGACATTGTGCGCTCCATTTCGGCGGAACGCATCTTTGCTCTGCGCCAGCAGACTCAAGTGCTCTGGGAGCGCTACTTTGGCTCCATTGAGAAAATCGTCTTCACAACATTCGAGGTGAGTTTTACGACACGTTGCATTTATGTCCTAAAGGCGCTTTACACTTCCCCCTTACAACAACAAGTCAAGCAAGATCCAGATGGTATATTTGTGCTCTTCTCAACTCGACAAGAAGCAGCAAAAGTTCTGTTCTGCTTCCTCACAAGGGAAACAAAATAAAACAAAAACTATCCACAAATACCTGAACAATCAACATGCACATGTTTCGTGTAGCATTATACGTAATACTTAAGTTCAAGTTCAAGGCGACATTCAGCCAGCAAAAGGGTAAATTTCTGTGGCAACAGCTGCACATTCCCTTGGGATTTTTCGAACTATTGTAATTTGATGTTGGTTTTATTAAGTTATGGAATTTTTTCAAAATACTCACGCTTGTGGATCGAATATTATTAATCGAATATAAAGAAAGATTTGCTTTCCAAAAAAAATTACCGACTTGCTATTAACGTTGAGTGTGTGGCCCTTAAGTCAGCAACAAACTAATGTAGCTTTTATTGTCGTAGAAGATACAATATAGATAATATACTATATATATAATATATATACTACGTCACGTCTAGTGATTAAAGTTGCAATCATTTGATGAATGTCTTCAGCCAACAATTGATTCCAATCATTTTCCTTTTTTCCTCTTAATTCATGCATTTCAGATAATTTGAATACAATTTCATTTAACACATATTTTGTTTATTTGTGCTGGATATTCAATGTTCAGCTTAAATTTCAATCTTTAACTTGTGCTGCAATTAAATAATTGAGATTTTAAATGGAACAAGTAAGAAAACTTCAGTCGAGTGTGCTCGACTTTGATATACATAATGGACATTTTGAATAAAAGCAAAACAGTGCGATATTATTCCAGACCCCAGAAAATCTGAGCGCTACAATTAGAACTCCAGAGCCTCTTCAGTTCATTTCGAAATTCAAAGCTCGAACGAAGCGCGCTATATGTTTAGTGGTACTACTTTCAATATAAATATATCCTATTGCAGGCCTTTCTTGCCATACAAAAGTATTTCATAAACAACTTCCATTTATATTTGATCACAACTAAATTTTAGGAATCATAGAAGTTGTAGTTTTTATTGTATATACCGAAAAACGTGACTTCAAAATCTTCAAATCTTCAAAATTCAGCTTGTTATTCTAAAAAAATTAAACAAACTTGATAATATATGTGCCTACTTCTTATATTCTCTGGAGATCTAGGTATTCATACAGAAGGACATAGCTGTATCGTTTCGGCTGTTAGGAATATAGTATATATGTACTTTATAATTTGCGAGACGCCTCCTTCTGCTTGTTACACACATTTATAATACCCTTCTACCTCATGGGTAATGGTTATAATAATTATGCTTATTCAGCAATTTTTTCTTTTTCAAAAATTTAAACATAAAAATTATTGGGCTTCCTGTAGTAAAGTCTTTGTATCATTGCAATATTATTTTTCAAAAATAAGCATATAATGTTATTGTGATTACTAAATGCAGATATTCTTCTTATTTGAATATTATTTTGCTACTTGGATTCCTCAGTGAAAACAGCTCGTCTATAAATAATGTCAATTGACATTTATGGCTAGTCATTGACAGTTGTGTCAGTTGCCGCTGACAACTCATCAATGGGAAGCTGTCACCTATCGAAGTTGACAGCGAACATAATTTGAAATTTAACCTTGCCATGCGAAAAGTGAACAGCAACATGGAAAACGGAAAATGGAAAATGGAACATAGAATATGGAATATGAATAAAAGCATATTAATGTTGTTATTCGCTGCAGCTGTTGTAATACACATTTATTATATTGAGTCTGCAAGCTATAGTAGTAGTTCAGTATATATGTATACTAGTTAGTATATAAAACATACTATTTGTGGTGTCAAGTGGCAACTGTGTTTATATCGTCGCTTTTAGTTATTCACTTTGATTGCCTTTGGGAGAAGCGTCGCAAGTTTATCGCATAGTGTTTGGCAAAGCAAAGCAAATGTATCCGTAAGCTACTTTCTAGATTCTAAGCAGCATCAGCAACAAACACGAGTTGTGTTTGGCCATTGAATTTGAATGTGGCACGTTAGGCAACGCGACAGTTACGCCCAAAAGGAAAAAAAGATACACGCGCTTTGAGGACTTTAGCCGCAGGCGACATGGCAACCAAACACACAATGATGATGATGATGATGACCAAAGAGGATAGAGAGTATGAAGTCGTATAAATAATACACATACACACATACAGCGATAGAGCCATGTTGTTTGTATACAATGAAATGGCAAACGCGACAAGCGACACACGACGAGACGTTGATGATGACGTCGCCGCCGTGTAGCAAAGCAAACCAAACCGAACAGAAGCAGAAGCAGAAACAGAAGCAGAAACAGAAACGAGGCGAAATTCAAGCAAACCAAACCACCGACACTGGAGACCACTTTTCAACACTCAAATTGACACACGCACAGTGAGAGAAAAAGGGAGAGAGAGAGAGAGAGAAGAGATGGGATGAAATGGGATGGGAGCATTCAATTTTGTGTAATCATCAAGCGAGGAACAGAACTGAGGCTGAAGCTGAAACTGAAGCTGTAACTGTAGATGGAAGACTGCAGGTCGCGAATGTGGCGAATGCGAATCTTTTTGCGCTGACAGATACATTAACTGTCGACGACATGGCTGGATGTGGTTGCTGCCAGTCGATGTTGCTGCTGCTGCTGTTGCTGCTGCACATAACCACACACAAGTTCAGTTCAGTAGCTGTGAGAGATTGGATGCTGCGAGCGTGCGTTTTGTGAAGCTTATGTGGTTTTTTGGGTGCCACACAACTTTGCTACTTCTTTCGCTTCTTCTTCTTCACTGCCTTTTCTTTTTTCCTGTCTAGCAATAATCAATTTACAGTTACGTCTACGTCTATGTGTATGTGTGTGTGTGTGTGTGTTAACCAAATGAAAAGCAAATATTTGGCATGCAACGTGACCAGCTTGAAGTTAGGCAACCGCACAATAACAATTGGATAAGCTCCCAGAAATGGCCAACACACGCACCAGATGCGCCACAGAAATCGACAGAGGAATCAAGAGAGAGCGAGAGAGAGAGAGAAAGAGGGAGAAAGAGTATTATTGTTAACATGTCAACCCAACCAACAGCTGCTGCTCTTCCTCTTCCTCTTCCACTTTCTCCTCCCGCTCAGTCCATTCTAGAAACATCGTTTCTAATTGGCAGCTGGACGCACGCACTCGCAGGTGGCTCGTGCCCTGATTTATGGCAAGTGCCAAACTCATTTTCACTCCATTATTATTATTGCTTGGCCTTTTATCAACCATGCGATAATTGCCTTTCGCATTAAGAGCTTTTGCTGCCAGATTAAATGGCCTTATAACTGACTTCAAATATGCTCACAAATTCCACATTCGCATTGATTCATAACAAAAACAATAAACAATTGTCTTGTCTTGTGATACAAAACATTCTGATTTTGATCAAGTTTAGTAAACAAACAGCGAATCAGCTTGTAAATCATCTTAGTATTCGAAGCATTCGCCCTTGGCCTTTGCATTCATATATTAATTAAAGCTCTTAAAATTTCTTGCTCTTATTTCTTAACTACTCTAAACACACAAATATCATACAATTTTGTTTCCTTTTTCTTCAAATAGTTTCAATAAGTTTCGCTATTGATATTGGGACCGTGCTAGAATTCTTTGAATTCCTCCAAATTAGCTTCACATCCATTTATGTAGTCCTTTCCAAATTCAATAAGCTTGTGGCAATGACTTCTAGATTTTAAAAGTTTTGAATCTGTTTTTGTTTTACTTTCTATATATTCAATCTTTTCAACATTCTGTCTCCCGAGTAGTCTTTTAAGTTTAGTGCAACGCTCGAAAGGAAATTTTTCCAGATTTTGATATATTTATTGACTAAATCAATACAAATCACCAAAGCAACATTTTAATGAAAAAATCCATTTCTTGTCCCAATCCAGATTTGTTCATTGTGATGGGCAAATGGTCAATCATTATGATTTAAACAGATCACATCTATATCCCAACAAGTTTAGTGAAGTGTCGTACTTTCAATCGAAGATTTAACCTACTTCAATTCGAAGATTTTGTTCGGTATTTTTCGATTTCAATGCTTTAAAAACTCTCTTTGAAAATAATTAACCATTCATCCACTCTTGATTTCAACAGAAAGAACTCGCATCTGCGATATTTTCAACATTTAAACACATTGATTTTATTCAGACAGGGCACAAAAACGAACTTTGAGCTGTTTACAAAAGGATGTTTAATAGCTAATGCATATTATGACCTGTAATTTTGCATGTTTATCTCTTTTTTTTACTTAAAAAACTTCGATACCTATTAACTTCATTGACAATTTGTATCCTTGCAACCTTTCAGTCAACATTAAATTGACACATACAAAAAACACTTAATTGTCAAAAAGAAATTTATAAAAAAAAAACATTTTTTCTCTTTTATATAATTTAAAAAAATATTTATATTTTTGATTCCTTGTAGACAAAGTTCTTCCACTTTGATGACTTCTCGTATTAACTTCATTCATAATTTGTGGCCATTTTTTCTTTCTATTCGTGGGATTTTAATGTCTTGCTGTTATTTTTAAATTAAAGTGAAATACACTTAATGGACATTCATAAATTTATGGTAATCAAATTTTAGCCCGTTTTACTTCAAATAGTTTCAACAAATATTTATGTTGTTCCTTTCTCTACACTAAATCCATTCTCTAACGCACTTAAAAATATTATTCTTACTTTACTTAAAGACTTCATTGACAATTTGTGGCCTTGCAACCTTTCAGTCGACATTGGCTTGACACGATTTTCACATTTTTCCATTTCCTTATTGAATGGATATTTGCAGGAATTTGAATAAAAATTGATGGAAATAGCATTTATGACTCTCAGCGGAGGCATTCCAAAAAGATGGAATTCGATGCATTTGCAATGCTTTTAGCGAGCATTTTTCTTGGCCAAAAGTTCACTGGGCATTATGTCAAATGCAATTGCAGCGGAGGCAGCACCTACAGCTAATGCACGCAACACTTTCTGTTTGCCACCATGCCACATGCATGTGCACCATGTTGCAACATGCAGCTCGCTCCCTCTTGCTGCATGCACCTTTGATTTATGCGTCGCGATTAAAAAATGAATTGTGGCATTTTCGACAGGGAAAATGGTCACGCCCCGCCCATCATTTTGTTGTTGCTCAACGACGGGGGTGTGTGTGTGTTCGTGTGTTTGTGTGTGTGGCACGTGCGGCACGTAATGCTCAGACCTTTTTTGCATATGCCAGAAATGCAGTCTGTGTCAGCTTTTGGTCAGCATCGCTCCATGGCTCTTGTGGCTTTAATATGAAAAAAGTTTTGTGCATATTTGTTGAAAAATAGTTGACGTGTGCTGCTTGATCCTTCTGCTGCTGCTGCATGCCTCATGATGCCGCTTGTCTGCTGGCTGCTGATTCCTGCGGCTTGGCAGACTGCCCAGCGTGTCCTTTGGGCTAGAGTCACGTCACAAACTCAATTTATGCATAGACAGACAGCAAAGAATGCTGGAGCTAAAATTATAGTCATATGCCTGGCAATTTGTTTTATTAATAAAACGCATATCAAAAGTGCAAAATCCACTCGGCAACTTCAACATTCGACAACTTCAACGCCACGCCCCGTGTCCTTTTCGTGGCGCATTCTGTCTCCGTCTCGTTTTTGACAGGCAAATCACGTCGACAGGCAGACGACGTTGCCTCCTCCACACGCCTCCAACGCCGCCCGCCTAATAACCTTTTAGTCTAATAGCTTAACCCAAACAGAGACACACACACACACACACACACGCACGCATGCACGCACACATACGCGAGCATTGCGCTGCCTGGGGGATTAGAGCTGAGTGTGACCGGCTTTGGATTTCACACAAAATCCTTTACGCTTAAGACTCGTTCATGCAGCAAATTGATTTAGGCATAAACAAGCTGGAGACCCAAATTATGCGAGTGGCAAATAATTTTTGCTGCCTCAATGTGTTTTTATTTTTGTATTTCCCATCAGCTCAACTCTTTCCATTTTTGTTGTTCTGTGCTTTGCTGTACTGTGTTGTGGGCGTTGAACCGCAGCTGGCAGTCAGCAGGGAATCACCCCTTCCCCCCCTTTCCCCTCTTTGCTGCTCCATCTCGCTCGCACTTCAATTAAGTCAACAAACTAACAACAACATGTGAAGGAACAACAGCAGCTGATGCTCTGCTGTTGTTGTTGTTGTTGTTGCTGTTGCTCTTGTTGGTTATGCAAACATCAACAGCATTCAACAACAAGCGGCTGGAACGGAAAAGGTGGTCAGAAAGGGTCACGGAAGCAAGCCAAAGGACTTGGGTGTCTGGACGAAAAAACAAATTAAGCAGTTATTTGGGGTTTTACTCGCTACCCTCACATACACATACACATACACATGCATACACAACCCTTGGACAGTTATCCCTGCCATTTAGTATTTGGGGGAAAATAAGGCCGCGTTCATTAAAGACCCAAGCGATAAAGACGAACGAGTTAACGGCTGTTAGCAGCAGACAACCATAATTAAGTTATTTTCCAAGTTTTCACTTGCCTTCGCTGCTCTGGGGATTATGGCGAAGCTTTTACCAACAAGTTTCTTATTGATTATTGATTACTTTAATTAATAATTAAGCATGCTTTCAACTTTTACTCTCCAAGCACATACAGCAGACAAATTGTCAAGTACATGCATTAATTGTCTGTTGATTTGATTTTATTTTTAAATCTCGTGCCAAGCAGCTTTCCATCTATGTAGTTTTGCTGTGGCTGATCCAAGGATTTGCATAATTTTATTATACTTCTTCTGTGCTGAACTTTTAGCCGAAACCCAAAAGTCGAATACACAATAAGCCCACACACACACACACACACACACACGCACACACAGTCACACACTTTCGGTTGTTGCTACCACAAAGAGGTCATTCAAAGTCCACTTACCAACTTAGTTGGCCAGCCGACGACTGTCGACTGCCCCTGCCAAAATCTTGGTTTAAGCCTAAAAGTCGCTATTGAATGGGTGTGTATGTGTGTGTCTGGGCGTGTGCGTGTGTGCATAGCTGTTGTAGTGACCGATAAGCGTGTGGTGTGCACTTAAGTTGCACAGTCACCAGGGCAGCCCGACGGACGCAGCCAAATGTTAAAGTTCGAAAATGACCAGAAAACCACAATAAGCTCAAGATTTCCCAACGCCCACAACAAGCTCTCTCCCTCTCTATCTCTCTTTCTTTCTCTCTGTGTCTGTCTCTTTCCACTTCAGACAACTCGAGATATGAACTCTTGACTGGAACTGGAACTATCGTTGCTGTTGCTGTTGTTGTTGTTAGTATTTTGTTTATGGCCAACGCCCAGTGCACTTTTACCCAGCAGTCCAGCTGCGGGTTAAGTTAGTTTGCGCAAAAAATATGTTGCATACTTCTAGGCAGCTGTCGAAAAAGTATCCGAGAGAGAGCGAGAGAGAGAGAGGTAGGGAAAGAAAGAACTCTTGTCACATACTCAACGTTTGTGTGTCGCTGAGATTTGCATTTCAAAGCATTTGTGAGCGCTGTCAAGACCAATTACGACAACATACACATGCTCAGATATATGCAGTATATATGTATGTATATTGTTGCATACAATATATATGTATGTATGTGTACTTGTGCACCTGCATAGTGGCAACAACTTATTACTTTGCCTAATCCTATTATGCGCATGCAAACGTGCGACAAGCAAGAACTTTTCCTGCAACTACTTTGAAGTTGAACGCCTCAGTGGCTGCCTTTATCTTGCCACCTCACTCATCCACCCCTCCTTCCTTCCCCCCTCAGTCTGTTTGTCCAGCTGTCTGTCCATTCATTCCATTGAATCGTGCGTTCACTCAAGCGCTGCTAAGTTGTCTTAGTAGCTGACGTTGCCGCCATCTCCATCGCCATCTCCATCGCCATCGCTTTTGCCGCCGTTGCCAATGTTGCACTGCAACAAAAATTGAACAACACGATTCTTTTATTTATTATGAGTCGCATCACAAATTTGCAATCATCTCGTTTTGAATATCAGCATCGAACAAATTTGTGTTTTACGCTCATAAAATTCTAAAAAAAATGTTGACATTGATTTATGAGACATTCGTGCTCTTTAAGTATTTCAATCTATATCTTGCAAAATTCGAAAATATTCAAATATTCCTTTTTATTTTATTTTTTTTTTATAATTTGAATAAAATTTCTGTATTCTTATGCTCTTTCTAAATTTATATTTTTAAAACTAAATGGAAATTAATTTTATTATTTATGCTTGCTTATTTGCTGTTTAAGTTTTAAATTTAATTCTGAGGTACAGTTGTCGAATTTGCTGTGAAAAAATATTTAAATTTTCACACGCAGCAACAAGAGTAAAATACGTCATTTATATTTTAAACCTGTTGCTGTTGCTGTTTATAACACAAAAAAAGATTAAAATAATTAAGAGAAATACTCTTGAAATGACAATGTTTATCGCATTTTATTATATATTTTTTTTTGTGTTGGAATTAAATTTAACTACAGAGGAACTTATCAACAAAATTAAAGAGCCAAACAGATCGTCATTTATATCTCAAAAAATAGTTTGTGGCTACAAAATTTACTGTTTGCAATCAGCATAAATTTAGTTAGTTTAGTATAATCTCGGCATGCGATAATCGCCTTAATTTATTTTGTTTTCAATATTGATATTTCATTAAATACTGAAGCAAAAAGACAACGCAGCAGTTTATCAACTGCAAATCCCGGACTCCTCTTAAGTTTCTTGACCCAAATCCTTGGCCAATTTTCGCACTGTGCAAGCGCACACACACACACACACACACACACACACAGAATATCCATCTATCGTTATCCTTGGGTGCAAGTTCTATCTGGCTGCTTGTTGTAGTTAATTTCACCTGCTTACTGTCCATTTTGCTTTGAAGCGGGGCGAAGACGGAGACGAAGACGGAGACGGGGACGAAGACGAGGACGAGGACGAGGACGAGGACAAATTCCGCGACAGCAGTTGAGGAGCTGAAGCAAGTTTCTTGGCAAAATCTTGGCAAACGCGAGTTAAGCTGATTTTCCTTGGGTGCCGGCAAAGTTTTCTCCTGGCAAACTTGCAAACTGCTTGGCAAAATGCTACCTGAGCCATTAATTGAATTCTGGACATGTTCGCAAAAGGCAGAAGCATTTCTTCTCTCTCCTCCTCCACCTTCTCATCCTCCTTAGATTATGCGATTTTCGATATTAGTTTTGAGTTGTAGGATTTTGTGTTTGTTTTTTGTTTTTTTATTTTATCAAATGCATTTCTACCATTTAAAATTACAACAAAATTAAAACTGCTGCAAACATATCTTAAGCATATTGAAAAGAGTCTTGTAAAATCGGACAATATTGTGTTGTACATTACAAATTGCATTGATGATGCATATAAAAGCAGATTCCAAAGTGTATCATGTCTTCACGTCTCCTCCTCCTCCTCTTCCTTCCATCTGCTGCTGCCTTCGAGCTGCTAATCCTATTCTTTCCTATGAATTGTTGACTATGAGAGTATGTATGTGTGTGTGTGTGTGTCCATGTGTGTGTGTGGGTGTGGCTGTGTGTAGCTGTTTGCTTGAAGTGCCTCCTCTAGAAGAGCAGCGAGAAGAGACTCCTTACGCCAGTGGAGCCTGCTCCGGAACCGAGGCCAAAGCCGGTGCTGGGCGTTCCGCTGCTGCGGTGGCGCGATGCATGGCTGGAAACGTTTGCACGGACACGGTCGTAGCTGGCAACATCCTAAGGAGTAGATAATAAATAGATTAATCAGGGCGATGGCAACGAAATGCTTTCAATTGATTCCGTACTGGTCGAGCACAAACTCGAGATGTCTGCAGTGGCGGCAAATGTCACACGTGCCGCATGTGTTGTACATCGACAGGATTCTCACCTCTTTGTCGGCGTTGGCCAGGATCGAGCGCATTGAGTTGGCCACCGGCCACTTCTTCTTCATCACCAGATTGTTTGGTGGATCGTGCGCACTGCCAGCGTCCACCGACCAAATCGTCACCGTTGCGCCCCCGGAGATCTTTGAGCCGCGTGAGAACTTGAAGGCAAGCTCCTCATCGCCGGCGATGCGGGTCAATTGCCAACCCGTCAAGTGGATCTCCTCGCTGCCCTTGTTGTGCAGCTTGATGAAACGACCCGCTGTATCGGCCTCAATGATTTCCAGGTCACCCTTGGCTGCCGCATTCACCGAGTACTCGGACAGCGTGCGATCCTCACTCTCATCGATCACCGTGCGACGACGCTTCACAGCACCCGAACCCGAAATGCCAGGAGTAGCCGAGCGACGTCCACTGGGCGTAACACGACCCGACCGGGAGCCAGCGCTGGCTGTCAAGTGCTCCGATCCGCTGGCAATGCCCGAATCGGTGGTGGGACGTCCCGGTGAGGTGATGTTCAAGCGACGCTCCTCGCCGTCGAGCAGCTTGTCGTAGGCGGCCAACTCCAAGTCCAGCGAGACCTTGATGTCCATCAGATCCTGGTATTCCTGCAGCTGCTGGGCCATCTCATCGCGCAAACGTTGCAGATCAGCCTCCAACGAAGCAATGTACTGATTGTGACGTTGACGCTCCGTGTCCAAGAGATTCTCCAGCTCGCGAATGCGTGCCTAAAAGTGAAGCAGAGGATGATTAGTAAACGCAGACGAAAACATTCTCCTCTGTTTCTGTTACTCACATTCAGCGCGTTGTTGGTATTCTCCAGATCATGCAGCTTGCCGTGCAGTTCATCGACCTTAACGCGCATGAGACGCATCTCCTCGGAGGCATGGAGCGCACCTTGCGAGGCACGACTGGCGGCCGCCTTGAGGTTCTGTATCTCGTTGTCGTACAGCAGCTCGATCTCTTCGCGATTGCGCGCCATTTGTGCCTCATACTGATCGCGCAGCTCTTGCAGCGATTGCTGCAGCTTAGCCTCATACTGACGCGTCAGGCGGCCATCGATCTCGCTGATCTCGATCTGGCGACGCGAACGCGTCTCGGTGAGCTCTTGTGAGTGCACTTGCTCCTTGAACGCCAGCTCCTCGCGCAGACTCTGGTTCTGATTCTCCAAATCGACACGGGCCAATGTCTCGGCCTCGAGTTGCTTGCGCAGATCGTCGAGCTGACGACGCAAGCGATCATTTTCGGCTGACAATTCCCTGAGCTGATCCTCGGCCTTCTTGCGATCCCCGAGTGCCGCATTGTATTTGCCATTGACTTCATTGTAGCGAGATTCATAGAGACTGGCGTTGTTCTCCGCGACGGTGGCTTCCTTCGTCTTCTTGTCGAGTCTGTGAATGGAATGTTCCGAAAGGGGAAATTAGTAATTGTGCCCGTTTTTTGTTGTTATCAAGCAAACATGTGCTTGGGATGTGACGTCATCAACTGATTCACATGCGATCGCCGTCGCCGTCGCAGTCGCTCTCTCTCTCTCTCTCTTTGTCTCTTTCTCTTCCGATCTCGTCGTCATGCTTTACGCGCCAACTCTCTCACGCTCTCAGTGTATCTTTGATTTCGTTGTTATATCTAATGTATTATTCATCTTTTGAGTTTCTCTCGGTTGCTGCCTTGGAATCGTCAGATGCCATTAGCATAAAGTAGCTATGCTATTTTATGCCTAACATACTAAACAATCTAAGCAATATTTCCCTTCTTATCTCGCTCTCCCTCTCCCTCTCTCTCTCTCTCTCTCTCTCTTGCTCTCCTTTTCACACATAGCTAATTTATGGGCAGAGCGACTTCAAACGTTTTATTTTCAATTGAGCTAAAAACAAACTTGTTTATTTCACTAACAAAAATTCCACCAGCTACATATATCCACCAAATAGAATGTCGTCGTCAACTCTCGTGGTCTGCACGTTTATAGAATGCTTTTATTATTGCTAAATTTAGCAACCAATAAGTTGCTATAAACAATGCATGGCTTAACATTCCAATTGATTATTTGGCATTATTATTCGATTGATAAATCCTATGACATTCTAATAATTAAATGATTCCAATTACACAACTCATTAATATAAAATTCCAGTATTTCGCACACCCTTTTAATGTCTTCCTTTAAGTGTTGTAATAGACTTTAGATATAAATGAAGTGATTAATTTCCGTAATGTTCCCTTACAAAGGTGCGACTACAATTTTTGCAGCTATTAAATTGTGTAGTACAGAAATAGCAACAAACTTTCCAAGGTTATTCTCCGTTCTTTGGCGTGCGTGTGAGTCGACAAATTCCCCCCAAATTCTCCACCCAGACATTCATGACAGCGGCACATAAATAAAAAAAAAATAATGCTATGAAGCGACCTAATTTCGTAAAGATTTTCCTTTTTGTTTGTTTTGTTGTGAAGGCAGCAAAGTGGGTTAATTATCAAAAGAACTTTTTTTTTTTTGTTCAACTAGCCCAATAATTGGTCAAAAGTAGAATTCTTCCAAATGTGTGTTTGCATAATTGAAGAAACTTTTTTATATGCTTCTAAATAGACCGATAATTTTATTGCTGTAAATTTAAATAGCGCATTTTTTTCTTTTATCGCTTCATTCTAATAATCCAAGATATGTTTGCTCAACATTTAGCAGCACCAAATATCACATATCAATGAGTAATGTCTACTAAAAAATAAATATAATTGCCCGTACTTTATTTAATACCCTCTCTAACCACTATAAATACCGAAAGCAGAAAAAATAAATATAGCCTGATGATAACAAATACGCAACATTCCTAATTTGTTGACATCATGGGCGAGGTGGTTGGGGGCTCTGCGTTATTAGGCCCACAGAGAGAGAAGAAAAAAAACAAACCGGTATTACATGTGGAAGTCGACATTAATGGGACGACATTACAAACAAAACACAAAATGTTGCGCGCTATTTTTGGAGTGCATGACATCATGATATACAAGCAGATGAACATAGCTACATAAAACATCAATATGTATGTATGAAATGTTTTCATTCGCTTTTGTTTTCATTTGCAACCTTGAAAGGGTTTAGCCATTGCGTATACGCACTGTGGAACGGTTTATTGACATTTTGCTGTGCTTGTTAGCAGCGCAGCAATATTTGGCAATTGAAGCAAGTTATTAATGTACTCCCAGAGGTCCATAAAGTCGCTTTGCTTGACTCGTTAGACTTGTTCGCTTTTGGAGGCTTCTCGAAGCTCAAATGTAAAAAATAAACAAAACCCAGCAAGAGAGCGATAGAGAGAGCGTGTGAGCGAGCGCGAGCGGGAGAGTGCAACTGCCATATGGCTGACTGACTTCGGTATGACATCAGCAGCAAGCATGCTTCTCTCTCCGTCTCTCTCTTGCACTCACACATACACAGACATGACATCATTGCGAGCGGCAGCAAGCTTTGCTAGCTGATAAGTGAGCTTCGAGTTTCTGTTTCGGTTTCGGTTTTTGTTGTTGATTGGTTGGTTTTTGGTTTTTACCTTAGCTTCAAGTCGTCGTTCTCCTCCCACAAACGCTTGATATCGATCTCCAGCTTGGCCTTCTCCTTGGCGGTCTCATCGAGCAGCTTACGTGCAGCGGCCAATTCCTTTTCATAGACCGCCTTAATGTTCGAGGTCTCACGATTGACTGTCTCCTGTGCAATGTGCAACTCCTGGGTCAGTCGGCCATTCTCGTTCTCCAGATTGCGCATGCGATCAATATAGCAGGCGAGACGGTCGTTCAGGTGCTGCAGCTCAGCCTTCTCCTGGAGGCGTGTGGTCCGCGTGGGACTGGTGGGACTTGTGGCACCAATGCGTCCACCCGATGACGTCGAGGCGCCACCGACTGGTGTCGATGTGGAAGCGCGAGAAACGCGTGTGTTAATTGTAACGCGGCGTCCGGACATTTTGTTATGTGGATTTGATACTTTGATTACTGTGAAAATTGAGGAACGTTTTAAGTACACAAAAAATAGTATTTGACTTTTTGTCTATAAGTCAGCGTGATATGTTTAGGTTTCAATAGTTCTCGTCTTTAGTTGTAATAGAGTCTAGACGTCTTATTCCGTTCGCTGTTGAAAAATTACTGTACGTTGTGGCCAGTTGGGCGCTCGCACGAAAGCGGCGCACGTCATCATCGACGAAATTAGTAGTCGACGTCGCAGTCGCGGTCGCTGCCGCTGTCGACGACGCCGCTAGCGTTGCCATTGCCATAGCCATAGCCATAAACAACAAGTCTAACAACAACAGAAACGCAGCAAGAGACACTGTGCTTTGCTCTCTCACGCTCACATGTTCAAGCTGCTTGCTTGCACGCTTTCTTTTTTTTTGTTGTTTCTAGATTTGTTTGTTTGTTGTTGGAGTCAGAGAGCCGCAAATAGAAAACACAAATTCAATGCCAGCACAAAACTAAAGCGTAAAACACGTTGGCTACATAATTTGCATTTGAAAGTATTTTTTTTTTCTGAGTTTAATGTACGCACACAAAGGGTATTATTATATGAAACAGAATCTCAAAAAATGTAAAATGTAACACTTGAATCAGATTGCTGTCAAAATGTTCTTATGAGTGATGGAAGTGCAATTATGTTATAACGTTATCGATATTATCGAATTCTTTGCAGTATTCTTGTCGATACTGAAATTGGAAGTTCATTGAACCGATAGATTGCAACTATCGAGTATATGTGTATCGTCGATAAGCCAAAGCGAGAGCTTAATTATGTACCGAAATTATGAAATTCGTGCGGTTAAAAGATTTATTGACCACCCCAACTCTTTAATCAACAGTATCAACTTGTCATAAATGAAGTATTTATTGATATGCTGTGTGTAAGTAACAATACACGTACTCTATGTACATGTAGGTCTTTACTAGGGAACTTCAGCGACAATGGCAATAAATAAACAGCACTCACTCGCTCTCCCACTTTGTGTTGCTCTCTCTTTTAGTAAGAGCATGTGTTGTTTTCAGCGGTCGCAAATATTTTTATAGCCGGCAAACATTTTTGCACGCCAGCCACATACTAATACACCTGTCCCACACATGCACACACACACACACAAACAGATAGTGCCGCTTTACTTGCTCTCTCTTGGCATTTGCAATTTGGCATGGCAGTAGTTGAGAGAACGAGAGCACTCTCTGAATGACTATACCATTGTTGTTGCATTTTGCGACAGCTGTTAGCTTGAATGCAAAAAAGGGCTTATCAGTTATGTGCATGCATGTGACGTCATCAGCTTGAAAGCAAACAGCAAGGCAGAGCAAAAGCAGCTGACCTTAAATTTAAATGTGAGGCCGCGACGTTGTCGCCGACCGCAGCAGCGACGTCGCGTCAACGTTAGAGGCGCTTTGACAGCCTTTCTCGCTCGCACATTCAAGTGTGACGTCATCAAATTATTTTTAATTATAACGTCGTCGTCGTTCTCGGCGAGCTTTCTGAATATTAACATATCTGTATCTCTTGCCAAATTATTATGCTGCTCAAGCGTGTGTAATGCGGGTAGAGTTCGACTTGGGCTAATTAAGCTTAATTAACCGGTGTTAAATAGTTATTCTTTTTGTTGGGGTTTAAAATTGTTTTCCTCGTTTTTCGTTTTGCTGTTTTGCTCTTGTTTGTTATGCTTTGTGTTTACCATTTGCTTAAAGCTTATTATGCTCCCTCTGAATTGTTGTTGTGCTCGAAAATTTTCAGTTGAAAGTGGAATTTGTCGCTTAACTTGATTAATTACATAGAATTACATTCAGAAATTGATAAGATTTTGCGCTGCTCTCTAATCGAAAGATCACTGAAAACATTCAGAATTCTATAGCTTTCGCGTCCGCATGAATGAATTTATACTATAATAATTATTGTATTTAAAGTTGACAACAATTACCTAAGACTTTATCAATTATTTGTGTTCAAATTATTATATTTCTTCGCAATAAAATTCAAAATTCAAATATCGACTTTACCTGAAGTTATAATAGGCTTCAATGTCTAAACTAGCTAGAATTATTATAGTTTTCACAGTTGAAAGAATTGTAAAATAAATTCTGGCATGTACAAACTTTTCATTTGTATCACTTAATAAATGGAAATAAAACCATTTATAAACAATTATACTGTTTAAGATACAGATACAGTTTATAGGTATAATATAATATATTTAAAAACAGAAATTATCATATTGTTGGATCTGTTTGTCATAATACTCCGCCACCCTTTGGTACTTTTCCTTCATTAATTGTGGTTTAGCAATACAAGCAACAATATTGCTTACCCCTATATTATTAATGTATACTACTTTATTTATATTCGCTGCGGTTTTATATTGTACTCTATCCATTGCCCATATTAGTCCAATTATTTAAAAAGTGCATTAGTCATGCGTCTATTTGGTACTATATAAGGGGCACTTAGGAGGTGGCAGTCATCAGTAAGCAAAGCAAATCCCTTCCAAGAATTTACAATTGAATGCAAGCAATAAAATGAAGGTGACAATATTAGTTGTGGCCCTTTTGGGCGTTGTTGCCTGCACAGTGGCAAGAACGTTTAACAACGACGATTTGATTTGGGAAGTATACAAAGTGAAATTCGACAAGGTCTATGAGGACGAGTCGGAGGATCAGTTGCGTAAGATGATTTTTGAGAACAATTTGAAAATTATAAACGACCACAATAAGCGTTGGCAGTCTGGGGATGAAACTTACGAAATGGGATTGACTGAATTCAGCGACATGTTGGACAAAGAGTTCAGTGAAACTCTAGGCGCAGATGATGACATGGATGAGGATGAGGATGAGGATATGGATGAGGAAAATCAGTCTATTGATGATTTCTACAATAAATATAACCTCCAAATACCTTATTCTGTCAACTGGACACGAAGAGGTGCCGTCTCTCCAGTTGTGAACCAAGGAAACTTTAATAACTCCTGGGCCTTTGCTGCAGCTGGTGCCGTTGAGAGTCGTCAGTTTTTAAAGACTCGCAGGAAGGTCATCCTCTCCAAGCAAAATCTGATTGATTGCTGTAATGCCAGGGACACTGTCAAAGCTTTCAATTACATAAAGAACCAGGGAGGCATCGACACTGAATCATCGTACCGTTATCATGGTAACAGGGCATGGATGTGTGCTTTCAAGAAGAAAAACATTGGCGCTAGAGTTTACGGTGTCCACAATGTGCCTCGTGGCAATGAGACTGCCTTGGCCTTGAATGTTGCCCAGGGTCCAGTTTCTGCTGTCATTTCGTACACAGCGATCAAGAACTACAAACGAGGTGTTTACCAAACTCCTTGCAGAGGCGGATTGGAGTTTTCGGTTCTCGTTGTGGGCTACGGATATGCTCGGGGATTGGGAGACTACTGGCTCCTCAAAACCCCGTTAGGTACGAAATGGGGCGAGAAGGGTTATATGAGACTCGCTCGTAACAAAAATAATCTTTGCGGTATCGCAAACAAAGCTGTCGTTCCTATTGTGTAAGGGTGTGAGAACTCTATAGATCTCTTAAGACATTGGGTAATAACCATATCAGTTAATAAGAAAATATATTTTTCCAATATTCGGATAAATTTTCTATCATATTGAATTGGATTATATTTATAAAGTACCCAAAAATAATAAATCTTAATTTTTACGAAAAATATAGTAAATATTATCACAAAAATAAAATTGTGTTCTATGTATTTATTAATAAAATCATCCCAATAACAATGCATGTTTACATATAATACAATATATATCATAAAAGTAAAATTGTACTCTATGCACTATTGAATGAGTTCTAGTAATCACAGAAAACTTTATTTGCGTATTCTACAAATTTAATATAGTCTTAAAAATATCAGTGTCCATACAGACAGACGGGCAAAGCTTTATTGGCTTAGTGGTATCTACTGTTTAATTAAAAAACTATTTTGAATTTAAATTCATATATTCTTTTTTTTAATAATAAAAGTTAAAATTATACCAAATTAATAGTATATTTGGTATATCAACATACTACCAAGCTCATAATATACCATAGAATACAAAATATACCAAAATATCAACCAACCAACCAATTCTGAAGATGAATTATGTTACATACATTTGCTGGAGGCTCAAAGTTATAATACCCTTCTACCCGATTAAGAAAGTTTGTTTTCTACAGAAATGATAATCCATATATCCATATACATGAAGTTCTTGGGCTCATTAGTTACTCTCTTGTAATTACATGCTCAGGCTGATAAACGGCTATGAATACATCGACCCAGCTATTGTGTACATTTTTTTTGTAAAGTGAATTGCATGGAAGTTGTTTAAATCAAGAGTATAGTAACAAATATAACCATCTTGTACTATGATTATTGGCATCACAGCAATTTTATTTGGTTGTAAATTAATGCTCGGTATGCTTCATGAGATCAGCAGTCACTTGGGATTAAGGTTTCACTTCTGGAAATTCCATTCCTTATTGTCGAGGGGACACACTTGGTTCGTCTTTAGCCAAAGCGAAATACAATGGAAGTGGAAAGCATGATTGCAATCCCCCCAAACCACAATGCACTTCTCGCTGTTTTCTAGCGTCTGTTTCGCTTGACACTCGACGCAAGAATCCTTGATGTGATTTCGGCAAATAGCACAGTTGTCTACAACAATATCCCAAGCCCAAAGGGCAATCGCATTCCATTTATTCACCTTGAAGCGTTTCTTTTCGCCACTGCTGCTGTTGGTGGAGATCTTTTCCATTTCTTCCATCTTAGTCTTTATTATTCTAAAAAATAATAACTTAACCCTTCGAGTAGCTGGTATAAAATGAAATGTGAATCAAAAATATTTCCAATAAAATTGAAGATATTTCGAGCACTTGGTAAAATTTGATTGCGATAGACCCCTGGCCCGTATTTTTAGGTTTATAGGGGATAGTCTTATTCACTTATATTTATAGAAATTAGACTCATAATATTATAAGGGTAATTCACTTATGATCGGAGTATAAAAGTGACTACGTAAGAGCGGGAACTTATTACTCGTCAGTAGAATCCATTTGAAACAACACGGAAAAACAAAATGAAAGTTCCAATTAAGATTTTGATCCTTTTTGGAATAGTTTCCTGCACGGTGGCAAGAACATTAATCAACGAGGATTTGTCCTGGGATGCCTACAAAGTGAAATTCGACAAGGTCTACGAGGAAGAATCCGAAAATCAGTTGCATAGGAAGATCTTTGAGGACAATAAGAAAAACATTTATGACCACAACGGGCGTTGGCTGCCTGATAATGAAACTTACAAGATGGGAATCAACCAATTCAGCGACATGTTGGACGAGGAGTACAATGAAGCTGTAGACGCAGAAAACGACATCTACAATGACTCTGGAGACGTTGAATATGAATCCTCCGACACTTTATATAATATCTTGAATCCATCAATACCGCCAAACGTCAACTGGGCAGAAAAAGGCGTCGTCTCTCCGGTTGAAAACCAAGGACACTTCGACAACTCCTGGGCCTTTGCTGCAGCTGGAGTCGTTGAAAGTCGCCAGGCAATTAGTAGAAATAGTACGAAAGTGGTCCTCCTCTCCAAGCAAAATCTAATTGATTGCTGTTCTGCCACGAAGAATCGCTTGGCACGCGCTCTTGTTCGCATAAGGAGAATGGGAGGCATCGCCACTGAGGAATCGTATCCGTATCGCGGCAAAAATGGAAACTGTATTTATAACGCGGCCAACATTGGTGCTAAGATTAGAATAATCTTACAAGTGCTGCCTGGCGATGAGACTGCCTTGGCCATGAATGTTGCCAAAGGTCCAGTTGCTGCTGTCATCTCGAAGGAAGCCATCAAGAACTACAAAGGTGGCGTATTCAATAGTTCCAAATGTGGCGCCAGTCCAGATTTTTCAGTTCTCATTGTGGGATATGGTTCTTCTAAAAAATTAGGTGACTTTTGGATTATTAAGACTTCACTGGGTGCCCAATGGGGAGAAAAGGGTTACATGAGACTTGCTCGTAACAAGAACAATCTTTGTGGCATCACAAACAGGGCATTCTTTGCATACTGATTATTATCCCTTTATCATCTTATTTTAATCCTTTCTTTTAGATATTTAATGAAAAAGAATGCAAAATGTCATTTAATGAATAAAACAACCCTAATTTCTATTTATAATTAAGCTTAATACTTATGTTATAGCAAAGTTAGAACACTTGACAACCCTTTGGTACTTTATTTGTGTTTTGAATGTTTTCAAAATATAAACCCCACCATTGCTCACCCCGAGATTACTTGCAAAAAACTGTGATATTAATTAGTACAGTTGCGGTATTTTGAATCGATCGATGAGGGTTTATGTGGTGAACTTGCGCATATTGGGCATCTAAATCAGAGTATATAAGGGACCACCTTAATGGTTGCATTCACTTGTTTTCTTTTATGTATTTAGACTTTGACTTACTAACAGCAGTTACGTTTGCTCAGTGATACCAAGCACGGGCTTGTTGACTCGCAGACAAAGCAAAATCAATTTTTAACCACGAGGTTGTTGTTCCAAGAATCTTCAATTGTATTCGAAGAATAAAATGAAGGTGCCAATATTAGTTGCGGTCTTTTTAGGCATTGTTGTCTGTACTGCGGCAAGAATATTTAGCTACGACGATTTCACTTCGGATACCTACCAGGACGAGTCCGATGATCAGTTATTTAAGGCCTTCGAGAATAGACGAAACGATCGCAATTACTTTAGCAAAGAGTACGAAAAGTCTCTTGGCGCAGAAGATGACATAAACAATGAATTTAAGAATGTGGAAAGTTATTCACGAGGTTTGGAAATACCTGCATATATCAACTGGACACAAAGAGGCGTCGTCTCTCCAGTTGAGAATCAAGGAAACTATAAGAACTCGTGGGCGTTTGCTGCAGCTGGCGTCATTGAAAGTCGAAAAAATATAATAACTGGAAAGTTAGTCATCCTCTCGAAGCAAAATCTAGTTGATTGCTGCAAAGCAGGCACGACTTTCGCTCTCGGTTGCATATTGCATACAGGAGGTATTGACACTGAGAAGTCGTATCCATATCGCGGTCTCAAGGAAAATTGTCGATTCCAACGAAGCAATGTTGGCGCTAAAATCAAGAAGGTTTACCTAGTGAAGCCTGGCGATGAGCTTGATTTGGAAAAGAAAGTTGCCATGGGTCCCGTAGCTGCTGATATCTCAAGAGAAGCAATCTAGAAGTACACGGGCGGCGTCTACAACGCACCTTGCAAAGACACTAAAAACTATTCCGTTCTCGTTGTGGGCTATAGTAAAGAGTTCTGGATCCTCAAAACTTCGATGGGTGTCAATTGGGGAGAAAAGGGTTACATGAAGCTTGCTCGTAACAACAACAATCTTTGCGGTATTGCAAGCAGTGCTACGTTTCCTGGATTTTAGATATTATTTTTAAGGTGAAAGCTAATTAATATTTCAATAAACAAGCAAAAAAGCTACAGTCCAATGTAATCTACTTTGAGATACCCGCTACTTATTTTGAATAGTATATTTGCTTAAACTATGTCAAATAATATACTAAAATATACCTCTGAGTTCATGGTGCTCACACGGACAGACATAAAGATGGACAGACGGTCGATGCTGATCAAGAATATATATAATTTATGGGGTCCGAGATGCCAATTTCTGCCTGTTACATACAAAGTTCGGTAGCGAGTATAAAAAGAAATAGAAAGCACTCTCAATTTTAACAATTGACAATTGGTTAACAATCACAGCAGGTTTAATGAGCTATTTTTGAAAAAAAAAATCCTGTTAAAATGTTAAAATTATGAATAAATAATGATTACTATTTGTTTATTTATCCAAAAACAGAGTATCTGATAGTTTTAGATATGTTCAGTAATTTGATATCTCTAATTGAATAAAGTAAATCAGTTCCTAAATCAACTTTGACTATACCCCAAAGCAGTAGGAAATGTTATTTCAACATAATATAAAATTCTGTCCAGATTTCCCAATATTTATGCATAAATTTGTATGATATACATTATCCTTTGCTATGCTGCTGACTTATGCACGTTGACTTGTGTTTGTTGACTGCCTATCGTTGGTTAATAAAACAGAAAAGAAAGATACTTCTTTAAAGTACTTATGGTATATTCAAACCAAAAATACAAGCGTTAGCTCTTTCTCTCCTTCAGTCTATTCATTGTCAGTTTGTCAGTTCGGCTCTCAAAACTTGTTTGCCGTTGTCTTTTAAGCGAATTTGTCAAAGCTGCTCCCATAACTTCAGCTATGTATGCTAGCTACTAACTGTTGTAGTTGTTGTAGTTGTAGTTGTTGTTGTTGTTGTTGCTACTGTCTCTGTTGTTAAGACCCCGACATCGATGAAGTTTACCAGTCGCGACTTTTGCCCAACAATAATGACATCATCATCGTGAGCTTAAAGTTTTGAAGTTATGGCAAATGACGTTTACTTACGTTATAAGCCAGCCAACCAACCAACGAGCGAATGCCAAACAAAAAAAAAAAACACGGGTTGGAAAAACAAAATGCAAAAAAAAAGAAGCCAGTGAAAAATAACCCACTTAGCTTATAACTTTATGCTGTCCACCATCGATCAGAGTATCTCTAAACCCATTTACACATAGTTATGCAGATAAAAGTGTCCCAAACATTTTGCGAGTCGTGACTTAATTAACTTTGCGCCCAAAATCGATAAATATTTGCGCAAAACTTCTAAACCAAACAAATGGCCAACAACTTTATACTCTTTAGATATTTTTATACCTTGTCGATAACATTTTTATTTATATTAAATGTAAATTTCAAAGCACTTGCAGAATACGTATTTTGTATGCAGTCTGCACTGCACACTCTGCAGTAGTGTATTAAAACCAGTGCGATTAAAACAATATAAAACCAATTTTACTCGAATTCCATTTGGCATTTTGCATTGCTATATATGTATAATATTGTATACATGTATGTACATATATATTTTTATCGTTCTATTTGAATATTTGTTTCTGTCACATGCCAAAAACCACATTGCAAATAAATAAAAACGTTTCGAGTAATATTTTGCCTGGCTAAATGTTACTCTTCAAAGTCTTAGCAATTAATATTTATTTCAAATAGAAATAAATATTTCAAATCCCATTCGTAAGTATTTGTATTTATTTGCAAAAAGATTTAAATTAGAAAAGAAAAGTTATTAATATACTTTATTTAAGTGTGAAAATATAAGTGTACTCCGAATTCTCTTTACAACATATCAACACATTATTGAGAATCATTTGAAACGTGTTAATATTTTGCACACAATTTTTCACGTTTGTGAATTACATGCGAATTGTGTGTAGTCTGCAAATAAGCTCACAACAACTTACATATGTATTGTTGCAGGTTTATAAATGGTGCTGTGAATTTGTAAAATATTTACCATTTGCTATTTATTTAGTTCGGTATTTATTTTAAAATTAAAACAGTGCCAGGCTCCGGGACTGAGAATAATGTACTTTCCGTCGTTCTGTTTCCATTTGCTTATATGCAAATTGCCTAAAGGCATCCTTATTACGCATACGCCATGTTGTTCGGCATTAACTTTGTACTGCGCGACCTCGTCGTTTGTTAATTTTGAAGCAAAGCAAAGCAAAGCAGTTGCAAGTTTTCCGCTTCTCTCTCTCTCTCTCCCTCTCTCACTTGCTATCGCTTCCCTCTATTTTTTTGTTTGTTTTTATACTTTATGCAACTGCATCGGCAGCTGGCTAAAGTTGACGGCATTTACATTTTTCTCTCCCGCTCTACTCAGCATAAGTTAATTTAGTGTTTGTCTTATGCTGAGATCATGTTGTTGTTATGTTCTGTTCAGTTCTTCTCTTGTTGATGCGCTACTGATGTGTGTGTGTGTTCTGTACAACTGGCAGAAAACCAAAAAAATAAATAAATAAGACAGCAGCAACATCAGCAACTTTTACTCGGTGTCGTTGACTGCAACTTTTTGCCAACTGCCACTGCACTATGGGGAATTTGACCAGTTTTTGTTGTTCTGAATTAGAAATTAAAAACTCACTGAGATAATGTGTACAACTTTTTTTTAACTCTATTCAAAGTTTGATTTTTTTCTCCCAAAAAATAAACGTGGGCAAGAACTTCTTAATGTAACGATTTTACGAAATATATGCACAATATAAAAACTATGTTAGTATTAACAGACAGTAAAAACATGAGAGATTACCATCCAGTTAAAATTTGAATGAATAACCTATTTCTGATAAAAATATATTCAATTGAATAATGGTATATGTAATGCCATAGGCAACAGCTGACTTTAACAGCTGTTATGTTAAGGATGGACTGTTATGTAAAGGGTGGACTGTTAAGTTAACATTTCTGTAATGTTGCACTTCGATCTATTGTGAACATCAAAATATTACAAATTTGCACTTGCGAAACATGACTTCATGTCAAAGAAACCGGTCAAATTCCCCATAGTGCACTGCTGTGTATGTGACTGTATGTGTGTGAGTGTGTATGTGTGGTTGCTTGCATTTTATGTATGCAGCTGTCGACGCTTTGAACTTTTGCGCCCCAGAAACTATACAGCAAAACATCAGTAAATACGCTTTTCGTGCTTGTTTATGCGAATTCAAATGTGAATTCGTTTATACGTGTGTCGATTAAAGCAGCAAGATTGACAGATGCTATTTTATATTATAAACATGCCAAAAGTTAATCAATTTCAACAGAAATCTTCGAAAGTTAGTCGAACTACTTTAGCACATAAAAAGTAATTATTTCGTTTATAAAGCTTACCAGAATTAATTAAAGTCAACAAATAAATTCAAAAGAATAAATAAAATTTTAAAAGAATGCCAATTTCTTAAGAAGGAATATTAAATGGTACAAAATCACTTCAATATAGTATTTCAATAAAGAAAAAAGGGACAACAAAATTGCATAAGCTCTTCATTTGTAACTTGCAATTATTAATTCGTAGTTTATAATTCTGTTATTTAACTTTTATAAATATAAGATACTTTAATATTTATAAATATAATTTACCTACTCTTAACTCACCAAAAGTTAGTTGTCTACAAAGACAACTTTAAATAACTAAACCAGTTAACCAAAGCTTTTCTGTGTGAGCCTCTCCAATCAAGTTTCAGTGCATTTAACAACCACTTAATCTTAATCAGTAAAAGTAGCAGCGCATAAACGAAACTTTAAAATTTTGATAATTTCGGGGCTAGGGGAATAACGACAGTTCTTTTCATATCTTTTCATAGCAATTAATTTGAGTAAGTTTTGCTTTCGTTTTGTGTTTTAGTCGCATGCACATACACATGCTCTGTAATTTTGTATGGGCAGCTTTTAGGCAGAGCCAAATGCAATTTGCCAGCCCAAACTAGAGGGGAGAAGGATTTATCCTTGTGGTCGTGTGGGCTGCAGTCAAGCTACTTTGAGCTCAGCTCTAAATGGCACACACACATATCCATGTTGCATGCATTTGCATAACTCGCTGCCACGCCCATTCCGAAAATGCACTCACCTATTTTATTTGCACACATTATGCGCTCTATTGGGTTCTTGCACTCGGGTTACAGGTGCTCTCCCATACATTCCTTACCCCATCCCTCCGCAGTGGCTTAATCATCATCGCTGTTGGGAAAACCGTCGCACTCGCTCAGTTGCTTAAGTAGTTTGCGGGAAAAATCCCGAATAAAATGAAATTCAACTTCCAAGCACTTGAGCAAAGTCTCCGATGCTGGCAGGTGGCATGACATGTGGAGTTAACCGCGAAATGCAAAACGGGTAAGCGGGAGGAATATGCTGCCGAAAAGTAGGCAACGAAAATTTGTTGAGCTGCTCGAACTGGGCTTAAAGCCAATTAAAGCACTTTGTTAGCCAATTAAAATGGCACGCCAACATTTGCTGGTCTCTGACCCGGACCAGAGACGGGGACAAAACCTTTCGCATATATGCACGTTGCATAATTGAATCATAGACAAAACGAGGCGAGTCGCAACCAGGCAAGACGAGGCAAGTTGAGTCGAGTCGAGTCGAGTAGAGTTATGTAGAGTTTAGCTGAGCTGAGTTCGTTCCTCACTCGCTCTTAGCCACTCTCAATTATGCTGCAACGTCAACAGCAGCAAGATTGACTTAATTATGTCAAAAACACAAACCCACACACACAAGCATCCACAAGCACACATACATACACACACACTTATTCTCATGCATACTCGACTTGAAAAGGTAAATAAACACGCGCGTTGCATACTTTTAGGAGTCCGCAACGCGTTGCAACGAAGTTGAATGCCAGTGCGCCAAGCAACGGAGACATAACTCAAATGAAATAGATAGAGAATGGCGCAGATAGAGATAGATATAGAGGGGAGGCAGAGTGTGCAAAAGTGGTGAAGAAATTATAATTACTAAATAAAGCAGTCACTTGAGACAACAGCAGAAGGAGGGAAGCGATGTGGAGAAGCCCAACGTCAACTTCAATAAATAGTTAAAAAACAAAAGATGCTGCAGATACACTGAACCTTAAAGAGTTCACAAACTTGAAGAATTTATATTGTACATGAAGACTAGAAATTTAGAATTGTTTGTTTTAGATACTATCTGCATCAATTTTACAATCGTATATCAACATACACAGCAATTAATGTTTAGCCATTTATCATCGAGTCTAAACATTGAAGTGCAATAGACAGAGAAACCCATTTAGAAAATGCAAATTTATTCTCACATATCAACCTAAATGGAATTGAATGAATTATTTCTTGTTCATTCACAACACACAATTTAAAGAACAGTTTCAATTCAATACGCAAATAAATATTTTTGGTAATATTATGCTATTTATGATAAATTATTATAAAGTATACAATTTAATGCCTTGTACAATTGTATAATTAATATGCTTACAAAAATATTTATTCAATTTCGAATATATAATGATAATTGGTTATTAGTTATGGTGCACAATAGTGCATCCCTGGTTATCGATATTAAGAACGATTGAATATCGATATATCGGCGAGGAACACACAATTGCAACAGAAGCACTTGTCAATATTTTAATTTATGTACTTTTGAATATGCAACTAATTTAAACTAAGTGATTATATAAAACATTCAAATACATACTTCAATCAAACTTCAGTAAATGACAACTCCAAATGGTGTGTGTTTAATTATACAAGCTGATCAAAGGGTTATAGAATGCATAAATGTTGTACTGGCATTATCTATTCCAAGCAGGTGATATTTCAATGCAATTTAAATGCAGCTATTCTTCTGTTGAAATGTTTTATCCTCATTTTCCTGGTGCACTCACACACAAAAGCGCGTGCCAGAAAAACGCGATGAGTTGAGCCCGCTTTAGAGCTGGCTGCCATTGCCAGCACATTTCCCAACTGCATTTCCTTCTGCTGCATGCTGCACGTCGCACTCGTAACTTGCTGTTAGTCCGAGGTAGGGACTAGCAATTATAATGGCATGTGCCCGACCTGACTGTGGACTACGGACTACGGACTCAACAAACAGAGTCGAAAGGATGCAGCATCGCAGTCTCACTCTCTCTCCCTCTGTCGTTCGCACTGTGGTTTATGTGTACAACTAATTTTGCATGGCATACTTTTAGGCATACATACATAATTCTCACTTTGAGCGACAAATTAACGGGCGTTAATGACACGCCTCCCTACTAAACTCGCAGCGTATACTCCCCAGTTGCTTTGTCTAACACTTGAGAGATGTTGGCACCCAACAGGGGGGAGCGGGGGTGTGCGGCAACTTCCTGTGCTGCTTCCCTTGCGCAAGCGGAAACTGCGGCCAGCTATCCACGCGTTGAGGGAGGCACAAAGCCGTTTCCACTGGGAGGTTGCTTGGTTGGCTGCCAGCTGCGTCAAGCGGAAAATTAGGCAACAGCTTTTGGTAGCCTTTGAATTAATGTACACAAAATCCAACTGACAGACAAACCAACTGACAGAAAGACAGTCAGTCTGACAAACGAACTGACAGTTTAAGCGGCTGGCGTCGAGTGCCATTGAAAACGCAATTTGGCCGGCAATTGAAGTGTAGAGCCGTTCATTAAGCAATCAATTGCCAATCGGCTTGCCACTTGAGTTCTTCTGGCCATTAAGCAGCACAGTTTGATTTGCCCTTCTCCATTCCCTTGTCTCCTTTCACATCTTGCTAGCATCTAACTATCTGGTCCATCTCTCATTCACAGATCATTCGCGAGCGTCTGCCCGATTATCCAGTGCGAAGTCAGCTTGTTTGGAATACAGCACCAGGCGCGCTTCTTACTTTGCCCACATTCGCCGATAGTTCTAGGTAAGATTTATACACCACGTGGACTAATAAACACTGTAGCGATTCAAGGACGCCTTCGACGGATAATTAAATTTACATTGCAAGCTCCGTTTTGTGGGTCGCTGCGAAGTGTTTCGCCATTAACCTAATTGCCATTTGGCCATTTCAGATTTATGCCCTTTCAACTGAATGCGATGGGTGTGGAGCCGCGTCACAACTACACGGCTGTTATCTATGTGCAAATTGGCGCCGCCCTCGGACCCAATGCGGCGCTCTATAAGCTAGTCAGGACCATAACGAAGAGCCAATTTGTCGATAGAGTGAGTATCGAGCAATTAGTTTTGGGCAATTGCAAATTGCAGTCTGAGCATCGATTTCGTTTACGTATTGTGTTCCAGATACTCATTCTGTGGGCCGCCGATCGACCGCTGCCATTGAAGAAACGCTGGCCACCCACTTTCCACATCCCATTGCATGTCATCGCCTTGGGGGGCAGCTCGCGTGCCGTCGCCGGATCTCCAACGGCTCAAAGTGGGCCAGAGGCAAGGCCAAGTATTTCGCAGCGATTCCTGCCCTATGAGGAGATACAGACGGATGCAGTGCTGTCGCTCGATGAGGATGCCATTCTCAATACGGATGAACTAGACTTTGCCTACACGGTGTGGCGAGACTTTCCCGAGCGCATTGTTGGCTATCCGGCAAGAGCGCATTTCTGGGATGATTCCAAGGTGAGAGTGCAGATAAAAGAAGAAGTGTGGAGATTGACTAATTACATTGTGATTTTCAGAACGCATGGGGCTATACGTCCAAGTGGACGAACTACTATTCGATTGTCCTAACCGGAGCGGCGTTTTATCACCGCTATTACAACTACTTGTATACCAATTGGCTGTCGTTGCTGCTATTAAAGACTGTACAGCAGTCCTCCAACTGTGAGGATATCCTAATGAACCTGCTGGTCTCGCATGTGACCAGAAAACCGCCGATCAAAGTGACGCAGCGCAAGGGTTACAAGGACCGGGAGACGGGTCGATCGCCCTGGAATGATCCCGATCATTTCATACAGAGACAAAGCTGTCTCAACACCTTCGCAGCTGTCTTTGGGTAAGTGGAAATAGATCTGAGATAATTCTATCAGCGCATTTCAGACGAGCATATTTGAAGTGCCACTTTTTGCAAACGCGATGAAAAAATTAATGGTGGCAGAATGGGTTCTAATGCTGGTTTTTTGGTTTTACTTTATCTTGGATGTGTGCCAATGTCATTATTTGGTATTTATTAGTACTTGCTTAAATTTAATGAGGTAATGAGGTTCGCACAAAAAGTGTGAGAACTTCATGCGAATGTCAAAAAAAGTGTCACTCAAAGTGCGCTCGTCTGAACCATCTCTATACATAAGTAGTAATAACTTATCTTTTTCTTTCATTTTCTTCCTTTTTTTATGCATTTGTATAGCTACATGCCGCTCATACGTTCCAATTTGCGTATGGATCCCATGCTATATCGTGATCCAGTGTCAAATCTGCGCAAAAAGTATCGCCAAATTGAATTGGTTGGCAGCTAGCGTTATGTGCAAATTGGCAACAGCTACAAACGTTAAGAGTACTGAGACTCCACCCCAAAAAAACCAAAACAAATACACACACACACACACAGTCACATACACATGATAAACTGCTGTTTATCGACGCTGCTAAGCGCCGCAAACTATGTTAATTATTATTAGTAGCAAAATTAGTTAGGATTTATGAAGCGTATATCTGTATATGTATATGTATGTAACTAAATAGCATTCAGCGTTGCAATGATATATAAACGTAGTTATATATAACAATCCCAACAAACATAAACACACACACACATAGACAGCAGATTTGTATATGTACATATATAAACAATTATAATTCTGATTAGCCTTAGTTAAGCAAGCGAGGAAATGCCATTTTTTGCTAATTTCAAATTAGCCTTGCAAATTTTCGATATCTATATATATATACGATATATATATATATATATGAATGCATAAATATAAGTAGATGATTTTGTACTGTGTAAAAGCGACGCGTTTGATTTTTGTATGTGTAAATGTTTTGTATGTCTGCTAAATGTAATTGTAATTGTTGTAACTCTACGATGTGAAGATAATGAACATGATATGATATGAATATGTATGTATATGTATAGTTAGTTAGTGTTGTTTCCGATGTGTGTATCTGTAGCCATTCTTTGATTGACTTGATTGATGGCAAATGTTTAGGCTTAAGCTTGCAAAACGATATTCCTTATCAATAATTATCGAAATACTTAAGAATACCAATGGAAATTGTGGCCATTAAACTGCAACAATAACAACAACAACAACAACAACAACAAAACTCATTAGCCATGATTCAATGTGCACAAACAAAACGAACTGGATAAACAACAACATACAAATTAAGAAATAATTTATGTTAATGTCTTTATTCAGATTTGTGTAACTGTTTAAGCAATAATTTCTTATAGACTATGTTTTTGGTTTGTATTATTGAAGTGTGCAATTTCTTTTATACTGAAGTGAATTCGATAATCTGTAATTCTGTAAATCGGATATAGCTTTAGCTTACATATATAACGCGGCCATTTAGTGTAGCAATCGATTACCATTTATATACATAAATAGTATAAATATGCAATTCAATAAGTTCTACGCTCGCATATCAAATGCATACATATGACGGTTTTTGTACTCTATTTTTGTAGTTTTGGAAATTCTATATTATTATTTCAAATTGTAGCATAAATTAAACCGACATACATACATATTTTTACAAAAATATACAAAGCAATGAAAAACTAACTATAATATTTGTTTTATTTTATTGTCAATTTTGGTTTATTGTAACATGAAATTCGTTTTTATTATTATTGGTTGTTACAAGCGTGCAGGGCAATAAGAGTAGAAACCTATACACGCACATCCCCAAGACACACACACACAGCCATATACACAGAGAAGAAAACTACAGCATACGTAATATAGTATGTAGCGAAAATGCAATAATGTTTAGCCTGAACATATCAATTGAGTTTGCTGGCAACGTTGCTTCCTCACATGAAAATCAAATAAAATCCAAGAAAATCTAACTATAAAAAAAAGAAATCAGCAAGAGAAGAATCATAAAGATTCAGTGTGGAACGTTGCCGCAACTCTGGACTGCCAAGCAAATTGTTTAGCATTTAGCATTTATCATTGCGAATGCTTATCAGAGTAATAGTACATATACAAACACAAATACAAATGCAAATACGCATACACGAATGCAGTATGCTAAATACGTGTGTGAATGAAAGACAGACAGACGGACAGACGGACAGACAGACAGACAGACAGACAGACAGACGGACGGAGAGACACGAATGCAATGAATGCGCCCTATCAGCAGGCATCAGCATGCACATAAATCAAATATTTCAAACATTTTACTGCGTTTACTGCTAAATAATAATCAAAAATTCCAGGCTGAGGACACCAACACCCATACTCAGACATACACACACGTACACACATGTATACTAAACATACACACATTTCTATTCATACAATTTTTGTACAGTGCGTTTACCTTTTGTATCTGGGTGTAAAATATTTGTATTATACGCGTATTTTATATTTGACACTAAACAGTAACAGAAACAGACTATGTCTCTTTTTATACATATTTAACAAAGAAAAACAAAAACGAAAACGAAAACTAAGGAAACTGACCAAAATAAAACAAAACTTAATACACGAAAAAAAAATACAAAAATACACAACACATGAAATTTAAAGAAATGCATAAATATTTCGCCTGTCCCTCAACAGTTATAATTAATATAAATAAAAAGAAATATTACATACGCAGCTACCAAAATGTTAATCAACAATATTGCATATACATATGTATGTATGATTAACAAAACTAAATTAAAGGAGAATACAAAATATAAATGTTGTGATACGATTAATACATACACACACACACACTTATATAAAGTAAATACTCATATGATGTATTTGCAGCTTTCAGTTGTTCTCGCATTTCGTTTTACTGTTGGAAAATGCCATGTATTTTCAATTTATTACATTTGCATTTTAAAGATAATTGAGCATAATCAATTATTTTGCCACATTTAACACATGAGAGCCAACCACAAACACACACACACACACTGCGCGCACAAAATGCGACAAAAAAAAAGAAAACATTTCAATTTTTTCCTCACACTTCATATGCAGATTTAAATGCAGACATTGAATCAGTTCTCGATTGAAAAGAATGAAAAATAAATAAAAATGATGAAATAAACATTCGAACGTTAATGGACATGTGAATAGGTCTGAGTTCAAGTTACATTTGCTACAGCTTATGCAAGTGAAAACTGAATTGACATCTAGACAGGCAAAACATTAATTTTATTTTGTCATTCAATTTATTTCAATGTTGACTTAGCATTACAATTTCAATTTGCGTCCAACGATAGAAAAGGGCCTAAGAAGTGAGACAATAACGAGCAATGAGAGTTAAGATCCAAGCTATTAAAATAGAGGAGCCCATTTTCACTAAGTTAATTAGTCGTAGCTTATGTTTAATTAGCAAATAAATATTTTGTATCTATTCACTTGACCATCAGCCATTCCATTTCCAACACAATGAATTTGTGTCACTTTTGCAATTTGATTTAATTACACTTTTTTGTTGTAGTTATATATAGACATAAACGAGGCAGCAATTTGATGTGTCAAATCAGATTCCAATTGGGACATGCGCCCGAGAGTAGCAACAGTTTTAAATTTTCCATAAAAAACTTTTCTATTGTACATATGGACACTTGAAATACATGTTTTTGTAATACATACGTTAAGCTGCTAACATGCGATAATTATCTTAAATGTGCTTAAACTATTACAAAGTAAAGATTGTTAAAGCTTAAGGCATCATATTATTGGGCGAAACAACATGTAAATTACATAAAGAAAATCTTCACTCTAGTAAGCAAAGTAAATCATAATAATAATAATAAATACAAAATTATGAAATTATCGAAGAGCAGCTCGCGCCGAAACAGCAAAAATAATAATAATAACTACAATAAATATAATAATAACAAACATAAAAGAACAAATGTGATTTTTGAATAAAAATTAAATGAGACGAAACTCAACGATGCCTTTTTATTTTCTCAAATAGTATTTGCCTTTGGCAGCTGCGATAGTTCACGTCCAATTATCGATAGCTAGATAACTTCGATTACTCAACGGAACCATGTGTGCCATGTGGAGACTGCGGCAGTTCTTTTCAACCACACACACATGCATTAAGGTATGGCATATATGTAATTGTGACAAATGTAAACTTTGTGAGTAAAATTCTGCAGTCCGTCGATATGAATATGCAAGGTTTCTTTAAATGCTTTAACAGAATTTTTAAAAAGGTTTTGGTCAATATTAGAATAGACGCGAATTTTAATGAAATTGTAAGTGATACCAAAAAAATTGGCGAAAATTAGACGCTGAGACTGAATTTGAAACTTGCAGACCCCTAAGACTTCGTAAAACTCCAAAAAGTTTTAATTATAAACCATTTATTTTTTACCCGTTACCCATACGGTAATGTATGTATGTATGTAATGTAATGTATGAAACAGATAGAAGGAAGCATCTTCGACCCTACAATTTTAAATATTCTTGATGAGCGTTAACAGCCCAGACGATGTAGCCATGTTCGTCTGTCCGTACGAAACACTCTATGTCAGAGTTTATAAGAGATATTTCCATAATTTTTTGACAACATTGGTTGTTTTTAAGAAAAAGTCGTCTTCATTGTTATTAATCTTTGTTTTAATAAAGTATGTACAAATTTTGTTCGTGTTTTATTTTTCTCAGTAACTGCTAAGCAGAAGCTATTTAGTATCTTAATTCCTAAATATTATCGTGTTTTGTATATTTCAATATTAATGGTAATATTATCTTAGTACTGTAAAACTAGAGAACAAATGTTTCGATCAAAATGAACAATTTAGAATATTCGTTAAAAATTTGAAATAGTTTTTTATGATTTGTTAAAAAAGAGGCTCTTCATAGTTTTCGCGCACAGGCTCTGCCGGCTTGACACTGATCATACACATTCACAGACTCGAAAAGAGAATAAAAAGCACAACATGTGGTTTCTTATTCATTTGTCTCACTTCATTTCCATTAAATTCAAGTATAAAGTGATGAATAAATGTTATTCTTTAGACTCACACCTTTATTATCTGTCTGCGATAGCTACTCACCATTAAGTAACTAATGTACTTTCTATTAACACATCTAATAAAAGAAGCACACAAACTCGACACCTTTTCAAAAGTTACTTCAACGAATTAGCAAAGTTTTTACTCCCGTTGCAAGGACACGAACATACACCTTCGCTTTTCACCCAGTCAGACAAACGCTTGTGCAAGCATACATACATATATGTAAACACCAGAAACTTTTACCCAGCAATTCCTTGCACTTGTAAATTAATAAATTGCTACACGTCGTGTCTCCAAGTCGACTGTTGCAACTGCAACAGTAACAGCGACGCGTGGTTAGGCGACGCCGACTAAAAGCACGCAATGAAATTTCGCGGTTATTGCACATTTTTGCCATCATTTCGATACCTGCGCTTGAATCACACTTTACTCATTTTTCTTGGCGCTCTTTGTAATAATTTGCATATTCTTCCCTTGTTTTAAAGGAGAAGCAAACTTTCGAAGAAGTGCAAAAACAATGTCAACTTTAATTTGCCAAACATGATAAATTTTGTATTGTTTGGTTGTGCACTGTTTATTGGAAATTTCAAATGGTTGCAAGGAAAAGTCTTTACTTTATAATTCATCAGTTTCTCCGAAGGTTTCTCCCATGAATCATATAGTAAAAAATGTCTAAAAAGAAATTTAAAACAAAGAATTAATAAGTCTCCTTATGAATATTTGAATTTTTAACTTTTGATTGCGGACCAGCTTCAGATAACCTTTATCTCTCCACGATGATCTTTAGAATGCCCATAACCCACAATGAGCACAGCATATTCAGAAGACTTTCTACAAGTCGGATTATCATACACGCCTCGCTTGAAGAACTTTATGGTTTCTCAAGATCTAGCCAAGATCTGTTCATTACCGGTCGCACTCCGGAGGTAATTCTATTCTATACCTTGGAATATGTGGATATACCTTAGAGCATTCATAATCTTATTGCACTTTTGGTTTGCACAATCGACCAATTGTCGACCCTGAGTTATTGAAGTGTGCCTCCTGATCCACAGGGATAGCACCCAAAGTCCTCCAGTCGACATGATTCTTCTCGCTAACGTCCTCTTCTTGTACAACAAGAACTCCTGTCGAACTCCTTTTCTAGCAAATCCGTATATCCGTCGTATATGTATTTCCGTACATTTCCTGCCAGCACAAAGTTATAATACTCTTCTACCCTATGGGTAGCGGATATACAATAAAAAAGATTGTAATGTTATTCTATTTATCTTATAATAAAATTTATGGTCTTAAAAGTATGATTTTTTTCTCTTTTTAATACGAATTTGTTCTCTGAAATCAAGGTCTGTTTTCTAACTTCAAAAATTCTTAGTGTTAAGAGTGAAGTCTTAATTATAGAATTTTTTATTTAATAAGTAAAGCGAATTCAATAAATTTGCTCACAATACAAACTATGTTATCTAAATGTCTGGAAAATAAGCCCTGCTTGCAATGCCACAGAGATTATTCTTATTGCGAGCCAGCTTCAGATAACCCTTCTCTCCCCAGGATGTGCCCAAAGATGTTTTCAGTAGCCAGTACTCTCCGAAACTTTTCGAATGTCCGTAGCCCACAATGAGTACAGCATATTCTGGCGACTTTCTGCAATCCGGATTGTGGAACACGCCGCTCCTATAGAACCTTATGGCATCTCGAGAGATCATGGCGGCAACGGGTCCTTTGGCCACATGTTTAGCCAAGGCTCGCTCATTACCGGTGGAACTATGGTGGTATTTTCGAATGGAGGCGCTGATTAACCTTTTATTGAATTTGCAGTGACCTTTAACACCACGATATGGATAAGCTCTCTCCGCTTCGATGCCCCTCTTGCTCTTGATGTACTTAAGAGCTCTCCATATGCTATCGTGCTTGTTACTTGTGCAATCGATCAATTGCTGTTTGGATAACTCCAACAATACGCCAGTGGATACAAATTTTCTGCTTTCCACAACACCGGCTGTGGCAAAAGCCCACGAGTTGTTAAAGTGTCCCTCTTGCTTCACAGGCGTAACAGCTCCCAAAGTCCTCCAGTCAACCTCATCTTTGTAACCCTCCAGCACGTCGTCATCCTTATGGGTGAATTCAAGGTCTTCGATCTCTGGACTATCAAACATGGCATCAAACTCCTTGTCCAGTAAATCCGTATACTCGTTGAAGCCCATTTCGTATGTTGCAAAGCCGGTTGCAAAGCGTTCGTTGTGGGTGTCGATAATTCGTTTGTTATCCTCGAATACTTGCATGCGAAAACGTTCTTCGAACTCATTATCGTAGCTCTTATTGAATTCCTGCTTGAATGCTTCCCACTTTGCCAGTGTTATCCTGGCCTGGGAATAAGCCAGCAATCCCAACAACGTCGCCAAGAAGAACTTTGTATTCATTGTGCACCAGAAACTTAACTGCAGTTTGCATTGCAAAGTGCATCTTATATAGCAACTGTATTAGAAGAAGAATTTTAATTAATTGTGACTCAAGCTCGATAAGTCCCGTATGAATTTATTAATCCGACCGCAAGCAACATTAATTAAAAGATTTGATTTTGTTTGTACATAATTTGATTATGAATAACTTCACAAGTTTACTATTTCTAGCGGTTCATAATAAACTATTTGCCATTTGTTATTTATAACAAAATTCCATTTGTAAAATAATAATAAACAAGTAAGAAAGCTACAGTCGAGTGAGCTCAACTGTGAGATACCCGCTTCCCCTTTTGAATAAAAGCAAATTATTGCTTACCTCAAAAATACTGAAAATGTCAAATGAGTGCAAAATATATTAGATTGTCAGCCAAAGCAACTAAGACCCCTAGTAAGTAGGCGTTTTTGCCCATACAAAAGTATTTCTGTAATAACTTCGCAACCAAATTTTTCTTATATTGTTCACACAGACTATAGTCATGTTATTATTGAATATACCAAAATTTAAAATTACGCTTGTTATTTGATTATTGTCGATTTGCGGCGGCGGAAGTGGGCGTGGCAAAAATTGGAAACAAACGTGATCTTCGTGCCAACATAACAAATGCTGTCGAAAATTATAGTTCTGACAGACGGACATGGCTAGATCGTCTCGGCTGTTGGCTCTGACCAAGAATATATACTTTATACGGCACAAAGTTATAATACTCTTTTATGGTACCTTATGAGCACCGGGTATAAAAATGTATATATTTTTCTGATCAAGGATATTAAGGAAGATTTTATTTGTACTTTAGCGGATTTCTTTGTGTGGTGTGTAGCTTACATTATGATTTGTGGGCTAATTCTTAAACTTCAATTTATATATTTTAAGATCAATTCAGTATTCTTAATTGTAAGATTCTTTACAGTTATTATTATTTTATTTTTATAGAAAATATTATATTTATATTTTATTTTTAATGAAAATAATAATTTTTTTATGTCCATAGCTCATTTTCACCTTTAAATAAATTAAATTAAAATTTAAGATTTTGAGTTACCTTCGGTGTTTATCAAAATATTTGCATTCAAAGTAAATATCGAAAAGTTTCACTTACATCACGTTCGCACATACGTCTCTTTATAATCGGCCATATGTCGGATAGAATTTCCAGAATGAACTGACGAGATTTAAGTTCAGTTTTTAAAAACAACAAACAGACACTGCTGAAGTACTTGCAGAGTGAAGGACTTGCCTGGATGCGCATTTATTGCCTCGCGAGGATATTATGGGCACACTAGCGACCTCTGGCGGTCACTTCTGTGTGCCTGGCTGCAGGCTGTTGACATTGCCAAGGACGAGTTGCGGCGCTTGTCCATATGTTTATGTTTATGTTTATGTTAGTATTAGTTATTCTTTCTCTTTTTTTGCATTTTTTTGCATTTTGTCGGTTGCATGCAGCAGCAGAAACAGCAGCAGCAGCAGCCTAACAAAGGCGCTGAAAAACTGATTCATATGCAAGTATGAGCATGAGTATGAATGCCCCCATCACTCGTCTCCTCGCATTCACCCCCGCGTTATCCCCGCCCGTTTGTCAGTGGAAGTGGTGGCAAACTACGGGTCTATGTTAAAAGCGGGCAATGCGTCGCTTGTGTTTTTCCAGTTCTCTTTCAACTAAAATTGTTCGCATTAATTAGAAACTGCGCGTGTAAAACATGAAGCGTATTCAAAACCCCGCCTCAGCCTAGCCCCAGCCTGCCGCTTGCCACACAACAAGATGGTTGAGTGCAAGTCGCGTGGTAAGTTGTATAAACAAAATGCCTGCCACATTGTTTGCCTACAACGCCGTTAAATTAGGCTTAAAGCAACAACAGAAACAGCCACAACAGCAACAGCAACAACAACAACATGCAACATTAGCAGATGCAACAACAAACACTTTGCAAATTATTTTGTTAAATATTTTTCGCAGAAATTGCTTTTCCTGTTGTTGTTCTTGCTAATTACATAATTATATTACGCCATGTTGTTGCACAAACTTTTGTTGCACGCAGTTATTTTGCTATTGTTGCTGCGGCTCTTTGTTGCTCTCGTCGGTGCTGCTGTTGTTGTTGTTATTGTTGTTATTCTTGCAACTGCCGCAGAGTGTTGCAAGCACTTTCAGATCGAAAATATTTTCCCCATTGGCGTTTGCCATGTAACTAATTAATTCTGCAAATATGCAATGAATGTTTTGCACATAAATGCTTATTAAATTTGATTACAAACGATGAATGCTTCGCATAGTTTCCACAACCAAATAACTAGACATTTCGCTGCAAATACTCTAATATAGTCCAGACTCATAAGCTTTGGGTTTAAATTCAACATTACAAAATATAGTTGTTATTTTAAAGGTAATTAATTGAAACATTCAAGCTAATCGAAATTGAAAATTGAGTCATCTTCGACCACATAAAGTATATATATTCTTGATCAGCGTCAACAGCCGAGACTATATAACTACGTCCGCCGTTTGTTAGTCCGTCCGTCCGTCCGTCCATTTATATGATCACATAGAACACAGAGACTATGAGAGATAAAGATATAATTTATTTCCGACAGCACGTTTGCGTAAATTTTTTAAAACGCCAAGTTTCAACCTCGCAAATCGAGTCTTCGTTGCTTTGGCTCATAATTTGGTATATTTTGTACTCTATAGTATATTTTGAATGTCAATATTCTTGGGTCTTTGGTACAATTTAGTATTTTCTGTAGTGAGTATCTCAAAG
The DNA here is from genome assembly GCF_023558435.1 of Drosophila sulfurigaster albostrigata. Lineage (NCBI taxonomy): Eukaryota > Metazoa > Arthropoda > Insecta > Diptera > Drosophilidae > Drosophila > Drosophila sulfurigaster. The sequence goes on from NC_084883.1 coordinate 668,311, forward strand.
TCGAGCACACTCGACTGTCGCTTTGTTACTTGTTTTTTTTTTTTTAAGATTTACAGTCTTTAATATTCGTAACAAAAGTAAAAGATTCTCAAACATCTTTTACAATAATTATTTATTTTTCTTTTTGCTATTCATAGGGTAAAAAGCTTTTGTAACTTTGTGCCTTCAGAAGAAGATATCTTCGACATCATAAAGTATATATATTCTTTATCAGCGTAAGATAGAATTACAATTTTGTTTTCGACAGCACTTGTTATGTTTGAATTCAGATCAAGTTTGTTCCAAATCGACAAAAATTGTATAATACAAGTAAGCGTAATTTTTAAGCTAGACAGCACATAGTCAACATTGAAAACATTTTTAAAAATAAATACATTTTTGAGTTATTAAGATTATTTAAAGTTTTTATTATTTTAAATTTTAAATTGTAATGTGGGCACCTCTTTGTTGGCATTATATAAATAAATAAATTGAAATAATATTTATTTAAGATTTACTGTCCTCAACATATTTTCATTATAAATATTCTCTAAGTTTTTATTAATATCTAATTTTAAATTTGAAGAAATAATCATTTATATTGTATCACCCCATAGTCGACTTAAAATAAATTTAAATAAATAAATAGCATAAAGTTTGGTGCAGTAAATAAACTTGCAGTTATCCCGCTTGACTGAATCCAACATGTTTTTGGAAATGGATTAATAACTAATTTCTGAAATTGCAAAATAATTGTGTTGCTATGGCAAATTCCACAAACCGCAATTCGCAAGGAGCTTGGTTTTGTTTCAATAATGTTGTGAAAAGAATTTCATGCTATCTGTGATTGGTAAATTCGAAAGTATGTAAATTTATTGTAAGAATATTCATGTGTATGTTTGTAACAAAGCACTATGGGGAAAAGTCAATTTATGGAGATTAAAAATAATAAGACTTTTAAAGCAGTTTTATTATTATACAACTTTTTTCCGAGAAAGTTAAAAAGGAATTACAATTATAATGGGCGAGAGATATGTATTACGAAAGCAATATTTTTAATCCCAGATTAAAACTTATATTCTTGGTTATAATTCATGCGCGTGGAAGATAGACAACGTACAATTTTCAAGTGAATATTCTTTCGATCCACTCCACATTTGTTTCTTAATTTTTATTAAATGGAAAAAGTAAGATTTCTAGATTTAATTTAGATTTAATATTATTACTTTACTAAATAGTGTACATGATTGTACATAGAGAACAATGAACATTTTTTAAGCCCAATAAAATACGATTTTTTTATTACTTTCCAATTTTATACTCAGGCTAATAATTTTACACTTTTATATAAAATGAATGATAAAGATTGTGTGATAAAAAACTTACAAATAAATTGAAAATATAAACATAACATATTTAATTTGGAAATATTGGAAAATAAACTGAAATTTTGTTGTATTTTTATTTTTATAAGAAAAATATTTATTTATTTATCAATATTAATGTTGTCTCTTTGAAAGTACAGATACACTGCACCTATGCCTAAGGTTTTCCAATCCTAAAAGTACTTCTCATAAGCACTTTTCGGTATAGTCTCGGTATAGTAGTCTTTACCTCCTCAATCGTTTCATAGGTCTCAAAGCAAAGATGATGCAAAATTCATATTACTTTTTGTAAACTGCGCAAAACTTTCAAATAATACATTTCATTGACCATACGATACCATATGAACACATGGTAAGAACTTCTGATGTTCGACGTCATGATAATCGAAGAACTTTGACATTTGATCGAACTTGGTGTGTTCTTTTCTCTCTTGGCTCACCTGGGCTCTTCCAATGGGACAATTGGGCTTTGGATTCCATATAGTCATCATATATTATATATACCCACAATTCGTCAACGGTTATGACCCTTTTAAGTAAATCCGGGTCGTCGTTGACATCCTTCGACAGTTCTAGAGCGATGCGATGGTTACAATTTTACGACATCCGCGGTAACTCCTCTGATAATAATTTGACAATTTTTTCAAAACAATTTTCACTGCCTGAACGTTTTCATCTTTTGTTGCTCTCTATAGCAAGGTTCATCATTGGCATCTTCCCAGTTATTTCGGAACCACTTGAAAACATTTAATTATTAAGAACAGCTTCGTAGTATACCAGTGTCAACATTTCCTGCGCTTCGGAGGACTTCATTTTAATTTTTTCTCAAATTTTGATCCATACGCAATACACTTATACCCTTTACACAACCAAACAAAAAATACAAGAAACTTGAAACTTGGTACAGATATCGCAGCAACAAAACAGAAGCATAAGAAAGCTACAGTCGAGTGTGCTCGACTGTGAGATACCCGCTACACATTTCGAATAAAAGCAAAACCGAATATACTAAAATAATATGCCGCAAAAATACTAAAAATGTACTACCTATCTACCCAATAAGAAGCGGGAATAAATATCGATAATCGAAAATACGTTGACCGTGAAATTTGAAAAGACACCTCACTTGTTGAACACTTGTCGTGAATCTTCTGTGTTCGCATCATTTAAATCAATCAATTCGAAATTAAAAGGATTTTTAAACCAAGAAGTTAATATTGGCATACATGTCGTATGCATCATTGCGCAATTATTTATCATAGCTTGTATCATATCTACGGGGTAACAAAACCTAAAATCCACATTCTTTAAGCAATTGCTTACAAGATTATTATTCGGTCTTAACAAATCTCTTTGCTGCCAAAAAAAATGTTATGTAGGGGCTTAGGTTTAGTTTCGCTTTTAACGCTGCTCTTAAATATAATGTATATACTTAATGATTCCGGATTCAAACCGAAAATACACGAAATCTATCCCATAGTGCAAGGGCCATAACCGTAACCATCGCATTGAATTGCAACTTTCATGAACAGCAGCCACAACTTTAATTGTTTCAAAGTGTTGACAAATTGTTAGCAAAGCCCCAAACTAAGAATTTGCCTGTGTAATATACAAAAATGTTCAAAATATTTTCACTTTAGTGCGTTGCAAATATGCAAAAAAAAAAAACAAAAACTTAAAACAAATACAATAATACAACGAAGATGAAAATAACAAAAACAAATACCAGTAAAATTTCATGCCATGCATTGTTTGAAAATATGAAACAAAATTGAATTACGAGTATACGAGAGCTCTGTCAGATGCCAAGCATCCCGGCAACATCCAGGCAGGCAGCAAGGCTTCGCCCTTTGCCTCCCCTCACCCTCAGCCGGCTTTGGGCCTCTCTCTCTCTATATGCCAAACTCAAGGGCTGAGGAAACTTTCAAGCATTTTATAGTCACAGCGCATAATCGAAATAGCAACAATGTCTGTGGCAATAATAACAACAAAAGTATGGGTCCAACAATTGGCTTTTATTGAAGTGAAATTTAATAAAGAAGTTTTCAATATGCTAGGGCAATATGTAAACAATAGACTCGGTCCAAAATCATCGTCGTTTTCATTAGGCAAAAGTTCTTTTGAAGCCACATACAAATACAATATGAATGTTGTGATACACAACCTGTAGGTTTTGCTAATATCGAGCTTATTCTTTGCCAGAATATGCTATATATAAAGTAGACAAGCAGGGTATGATTAATGGAAGCCCAAAGGTCAATAAATTGAATTGCTAATGAGGTGGAAAATATTCGATAGTGTGGCCAAGTTATTTAAATTATTTCAGATTGACTAGTCAACTCATGAATCGCTGCTATTCAGTAACAGTTACAGAGTATCTTCTGGTCCAACCTTTTGTCTAGTTGTTGTTTTTTGTGTTTCATATTTTCAGTTGTCATTTTTGTTATGTTTGCTACTGTTGTTCTTGTTGACGACATTGTTGTACAACTGCCGAAATTGCTCAATTGCAGATTGGAATATTTGCATTGATTTTGGCCAACATTTTTTGTGTTTTGCGTTTTGTATTTGCAATAAATGTTTTAAGTGTTTGCCAAACTTTGTGTCAACCAGCGCTCAACCGTTTCTACGACTATGATGAATTTATTGAAAATATTTAGGGAGACCAAAGCTAAATGTCAGAACAATGTGCAGCAGCGATCAACAGCTTGGCTTGACAACCAATTGGACAAAAGCCAAATGAACAATTTAGAGAGTTCAATTTATGTTGGCCTACTTTTTTGAAGGGTGTCAGCCAGTCCCGACAAATTTGTGTGTGTGTGTGTGTGTGATGTAACACATCGTTTGGATTTCAGATAAGCATAGGCTCTTGTGGATAATACCTTTGTAATCTGTTTATTAACTCTATGGAACAACACGGTTCAAGGGGTAAGTTTTGCCCAAATGACCGTCATATTACATTGCCTTAAATTTTCTATTTTTACACCCGATAGATAGATAGAGGAGATATACATATGTGCCAAGCAGAAGGAGGCAACTCCATATATGTATATATTCTAGGTATATTTTTAATGATACAGAACTAATCAATTTATCAAATATAGCCGTTGGTATATTTTAATATTTGTATGGTATATTTTAAGAATAATACCGCACTGTTCTGCTTTAATTCAACATGGGTAGCGGGTATCTCATAGTCGAGCACACTCAAATGTAGCTTTCTTATTAGTCTATTTATTAACAAGCCTATTTTATTGCCACAAAAGATTAGAGCGCAAAATGAAATTTACAATAGTCGAAACTCAACTTTGAACTTTAAACTGAAAAGTGAGAGTTTGATTAAGGGAGACAAAGATAGATAGAGAGAGAGAGAGAGAGAGAGAGAGAGAGAAGCATGTGCAGCCAAATAGCAATTTAAATGGTTGTTTTGTAGCCTCACAATTAACCGAAAATATGGTTTTTGCCTATTCAAAAGCAAACTAATTAAAATGCACAAATGCGCGTTTGATATAGAGATGTTGTTGTCGCAGTCTCTATGACAACACATCATAGTATAACATAGATGTTAATTATGAGAATTGCTCACAGCTTTGCTGCTCTGCTCGGAGTTGATCTCCAGCTCCACAAACACGGTGCTGACCAACCGGAAGTGCGCTTCGGCTAACAGTAACAGCAACAGCAACAACCACCACAGTGTTGGCCTGGAATTAAACCAACATTATGGTACATTATCTGCTGCAAGCCAAAAGCTGCGACAACTCCACTTAACAAAGCAACGCGAGCTGGAGTTAGAGCTAAAGCTGGAGGCCAACAAACAGTCTCTTGTAGTCTGTCAAGCGTAGGAATATTTACATTCGCCTACGGCAACAACAGCCAAATCAAAACTCAATAAAAATTTAAGCATAGAACGATGCTGCACTTGAATTAAAGCGACTACTGCATACTCTAACAATAAAAAAAAGAATAACAGAAGTATTGTTAAAATACACCAAATTATATATATCAAAAGCTATATTTCGTAATATACCGAATTGATATAAATGGAAATGAAAATGAGGCAAATTTATTGAAGTCGATATTATAATATTTTGTGTGATTTTTAGGATTTACGCTTTTGCTGAAGTTTGACAAACATATTTTAAATTATTTAAAACTAAGCAAAAAATCTATTTTATATAAGTAAATACATATATAAGTAAATACATTTACTTTGATCTGAATATGTTATATGCTTGCCTTTTTTATTTTACTCTTCTGCTGCTCTCGTGTTATGTCAGGGTCAATGAAAAAACAGCGCGAGGTCAGCACAAAAAGTTACTGATTGATTGATAATTGAGTGATTTATTAAGTTACAAAATATAGTATAAAATCATTTCTAAATGATAAACGAAGAAACCTAAACATATGCGAGAAAGAATCGTAAGTTTAACTTGCAACAAAGCGCAACTAAGTAAATTAAACTTCTCTTAATTATTTCATTAACATTCAAAGTAGCCCTAGTTTGTGGCATGCCCCAAAAAAAAGGGGTAACGCATGTAGCAACAATTGACGGTGTTTCGGGTTCAAAGTTATGGGCTCGAGCCCAATCTTCCAGCAACAATCAACAATCAACCCTGCCGTATATCAACCTGTTGTTGGCGATTTTGGTGTCGCTGGTGTTTTGATCTGATGAATGCATGAATGATTCCTGTGCGCACACAAACAACACAAAACAACCACATTAGCAGCAACAACAGCTACAGCAGCAGCAGCAGCAACAGCAGCAGCGGCGGCAAAAATAATGACACCAGAAAACAATTGAAATAATTCTAGCATAAACTTTCAACCAACAATTTCCATCGACGAGAACATTTCTTTTTTCTGTTCAGTTTTCATTCCAGCGTCAAGGAGACAATATATGGAGAATTACCGCAGCAATATTACAAAATAATTGTTTATAATATATGATATAATTACTGTGTAGTAAAATGTGTTACAAATCGTAGATTTAAAAAAATATGCAAATGCCTAAACTCAACTTCATCTTGCTGAGAGTATTGATTTGGCTCAGCATCCGATGTTGTTGGGCCCAACAAACGCACATTAAACTGGAACAGGGCGATTTAATTGGTGTGAGTAGCACTTGGTCACGTTGAAGTATGTGTCCACTATTGACAATTTGCATTGCTGCCTCGCTTACAGCTCAAGATATTTCCGGATGGAGCACGCACTGCGGTCTACGCCTTCCTGGGAATACCCTACGCTCAGCCGCCTTTGGGTCCATTACGTTTTGCGGTGAGTTCGAGAAATTACCTGAAGAGAGACGCATTCAAGATTATTCTCAAAATGTAGAAGAAACAATGTGGCAACTCGGTTAATCCTTCCTTATCTTTTTTTTATAAATTATCAATTCGAAACATTCTACAACATATAGTAAGGCATATGTCAGAATCAGCTTTGTCAATCAGGAAAAATCAAAAATCAAAATCAAAAATCAGGATTTTTTCTAAAAATATGTCATATAGGTATGAGCTTTCTCGTATAATTCAACAACTACATACACATGTATATAACCACAAAATAATATTCACTATATTATTGATATTTACGCAACTTTTAAAACACTTGAATTTTCGGAACAGTTTTCAGTATTTTCACCGAAGTAGTGCAATTCCACCAAACTAAAGGTTTATTATATACTACAACACAATTTACAGCCGTCAATTTAATGTTCTTAGCTTAAAGATTCTACATTTAACAAGTAAGCAAAAAGCTGCAGTCGAGTGAGCTTAACTATGACACCCGCGCTACCCATTTTCAATAAAACCCTATTATACAAATATACAACAAAAATACTAGAATACATATATACATAACTTCGGGCCTGCAGGAAATACTAGAATACATACATACATACATACATTTCATGCAGGCCCGAAGTTATGTATATATGTATGTCCCAGCAAGCAAAGTTAGGAGGGCTCTAAATTATGTGTCCAAAAAGAGCCGATTTTAAGAGTGTTTTCTGAGTAGGCACATAAATAAGAGCATTTTCTGAGCAAATTTGGGGGTTGTTCCACATAGGCTCAAAAAGAGCTCATATGTGTGAGCATATTCGGAGCTACGGTAAGTAAGAACAAAGTAAAAACACAGCTTAAAATAACAGTATGCAGATCGCTTATCGCAAAATGTTCGAAAATTGACAATTTTAGTTAGTTTGAACATTGAAGAAGTGTAAGTCTGACGTGCTTAGAAAAGTGTAACAGAGTGCTTAAAATTAAGTAAAAGAAAGTGTTTCAACTGAAATTTAAAACAAAAAGTGCTTAACAAAAGTGTAACGAAGTGTTTAAAATTTAAAGCCAAAATATATAGATATAGTTTGTAAGATTTCCATTTTTTTTTATAAAATAATAAACATATCCATTGAATTTAAGAATTAGTTTGTACGATTTCCATATTTGTTATTTAATAATACACATATATAGAATTTAAGAATTAATATTTAAGATTTTTCCAATTTTCACTTTACTTTTTCAGAAAAATAAAAAACAAATATAAAATATAAATTTTATTGATTTAAATTACTTCAAAAAAAATGTTTCAATTATGTGTCTGAAATGAACCTTTTTCGGTGCGATTTAAGTGCCTAAAAATTATACTTTTATGAGTATTTTCGGAGCGTTTTCAATGCTTGATTAGGAGGGTGAAAGCACTTATTTCTGTGTCAAAAAAGAGTCATATTAGACTCAGAAATTGCCCTCTTAAAGTGCGACCGTTTTCACGGAAAAAAACGCTCTTTCCGGACTCTTTTTTGGGCACTTTATGATGTAAAATGCTCATAAAAAAACTATCAGAAAACTGTCAGAAAACGCTCAAATTGCTTGCTGGGGTATTATATTAATGACTCTTCTACATACGTAGTATGTATGGGTAGCGGGTATACAAATAATTTGTTCGTGTAGTTTGTAGTTGAAATAATAAAAAAGTCCGAGGCCCAAAAAATTATGCAATCATAAAATGAATGTAACTAAAAGTGAGTTTATACTATACAATTAATTATTCCTTCAGATATCTCTGAAAACATAAAATTCTTTAAGATAAAGTGCTTTGCTAGATTTGGCATCTCAATTTGATTTGTTGTCTACCCTAATCTCAACTAACCCACCATTTATGTTCCACAAACCTCTCCGTCCGCAGCCTGCCCAGCCGCACAGTGGCTGGAACCGCACGCTGCAGGCGACAGCGATGCAGCCCATCTGTCCCCAGCTCTCGAACACGATCTACGATGAAAGCGCCGATGGCAGCATTTCACGTGCGACGCCCAGCAACGAGGACTGTCTGTACCTCAACATTTGGACACCGGAGACGGGCTTGCGCTATGGCCAATTGCCAGTTATGGTGATTATAACTGGCGAGGATTTCGCCTACGATTGGCCACGCAATCGCATCAATGGCCTGGACTTTGCTGCTGCCGAGGGCGTTGTGGTGGTCAGCGTGCAGTATCGTAACAACATTTATGGCTGGCTCGGATTGGGACCAGATCATCGACAATTGCCCGGCAACTATGGACTCACTGATGTGCTGCAGGCGCTGCGCTGGCTTCAAAGTAACGCGGCCAGTTTTGGTGGCAATGCCAATCAATTGACGCTACTTGGTCATGGAAGTGGCGCTCTACTGGCATTGGCCACGGCTCTCCAAAAGGGCAACGAACCCGCGCTCTACAAACAACTGATACTCATGTCACCGGGCCCAGTGCTGAACGCCTTGGGCACAGGCCATGGACAACGCATTGTGGCAACGGGACGACGACTCATCCAAAAGCTGGGCTGTCAGTTTGAAGAGGCACAAAATCGTCAGCTGTTGAGCTGCCTGCGACGCAAGAGCAACGAGGATTTGCTGCGTGCCTATGAGAGTGTCTACAATCATGGCAATGGCAGCATGCAGCTGGGCGTGCAACTCCTACCAGGATCTGCCACCGTCAGTCTGGCACAGCAGTTGGGCAATCTGTCGTTGCCGCCACTGCTGCTGGGCATTGGCTCCAATGAGGGCGCTTTCTGGCAGGACTATTGGCTGGACGTGGCACGCGACGGCGATGTGGCACTGCATAATTATATCAATCACACGCTGTTGCCCAATGCGTTGCGCTCCATGCAGCTGCAGGAGGATGGGGCAAGTGATGTGCAAATGGCGGCAATTCGCTGGCGTTACTTCAACGAGGAGGCCTCCGTCGGTCAGCTACTGTGGGGCATGCAACGTCTGCTGTCCGAGTCACAGTACGAGACGCCATTCCTGCGACTGCTGCAGCTGGTCAGCAACAACAGCAACAGTTATGCCTATGTCTTTGACCAATCACATGCCCATGCCATGGACATGCGGGGCAGGCTGAACTTGTTTGGTGGCGCCTCGCATAGTGCCGACTTGCCGCTGCTATTGGGTCCCAGTCTGTTCCAGCAGATTGCCCGTCGTCGCTTCAACACCGAGGAGGAGCAAATGTGCCGCAAGCTACGCGGCTCGTTTGCAAATTTTGTGAAAAGTGGCAATCCCACACCTGGACGTATCTACGATGCGTGGTTGCCGTACACCGCACAACAACCCTTTATCTACAGCCTGGGCGAGCTGACCAAGAATGCGGCGGGTCCGCCTAGTATAGATGAGACGCTAGTGGAGCAGCTGCTGCAACCACAAGCGGACCTGGGCACTGATCGCAGCTTGTCTAGAACCAATAGGCACGACAGCTATCGCCAGGGCAATGCCAACTCGTATGTGACCAATAATCAGCTGGACTCCGGCTATGGGCAGCACTTGCGACGCGTCTACGGCTTCTGGCAGGTGCTGTTGCCGTCGGCGCAGGACGCAGAGTTTCGTGAGGGAGGAGGCGGTGCTTTGGGTCAACGTGTGCGTCTCTTGGAGGCCAACGCGGATGCATCACGCTATCGGCAAGGCTTCTATGCAATGCTTGGCCTAGTGTGCATTCTGCTCGCCTGCCTGGGCTTGTGTGTTTATCTGCTGCGACGCGATCTGCCATTGCGTCATAGTGCATCGGGGCAGACGGATTATAGCTTATGACACAGGTGGTTTCGTTGGACGACCATCTTTGGGGGTAGCGCCAAGCGTGGTGCCGACACTGGCATCAGCAATGTCGAGTCCTGGCGCAAAGGTGGTCGAACAGCGAAACCAGAACGAGAGCCAACAGCAGTTAACCAGCGGGTGCGACGTCCAAGACAATTGCAGCCGTACGACGAACAGCAAATGGGCAACAAGATTGCAAACGTTGGACGAGGAACCGGAACTGGAATTGCAGCTGGAGTTGGAGTTGGAGCAAGAGATGGCTGCGGTGATGGAGCAACAACCACTGGAGATGAGGCAACTGTTGCGGGACTCATGGACACTGTCCGCAACAAATACGAGCAGAATGTGGCTTTTAAGAACTGGCAATACCAGTTGACTTGTGATAAGTTCTAAGCGAAACCAAAATTATATCTATAATAAGTTTTAAACATCCGAAATTGTATAATATCATTTTATAATTTCACGACTAAAATTTTTAAATGTTTGTGTATTCAAATATTTGTGTGCCGTTAAATAACAACCCTGTTTGTGCAATTGCTATCAGAGTATCGATATACCCTACAAATTATATGCACAAGAAATCGATTTTTGATTTGTGGTATTTTTCATGGGAACAGGACACTTAAATGTTGAAGATACTGTTGCAGAAAACTTCTAGTTTTATTCATTTACACAGTAATAAAAAGCGATTTAAAATGACGCGCCATTAAAATGTACCATATGACGTGACCAGCTATCGAAATAAATACATCGATAGGGCTATCGATGTTCGTCCATCTCTAGATATTGGTTTGGCTGCTTTGAACACACGTGCTGCGGCTATTTGTTGCTTTACTCTATTCATTTAATTTCATTTACTGAATTAAAAAGTTAATCAATTTAAAATGGGCTCCCGAAAGCCGCTGGATGTGCACATGTTCCCCTCGGACCTGGAGTTTGCCGTCTTCACCGACGAGGAAATACGCAAACTGAGTGTGGTAAAAGTAATAACTGGCCTCACATTTGATGCACTGGGACATCCAATCACAGGTGGCCTCTACGATATTCGCCTGGGGTCTTATGGCCGGTGCATGGATCCTTGTGGCACTTGCCTAAAGATGCAAGATTGTCCCGGTCACATGGGTCACATTGAGCTTGGCTCATTGGTCTATAACCCGTTCTTCATCAAACTGGTGCAGCGTTTACTCTGCATTTTCTGCTTGCACTGCTTCAAGATGCAAATGAAAGGTGAGTAATGCCGCAGGTCACAATCTATGTAAGTACACTAATTCCTCACTGCCATTCGCTAGATCATGAAAGCGAAATAATTATGCTGCAGTTGCGCCTAATTGATGCTGGCTACATTATTGAGGCACAAGAGCTGGAGCTCTTCAAATCCGAAATTGCCTGCCAGAGTGCAGAGGAGTTGGTCAAGCTGGATAACGGCGATGCAGTGCATCCACGTATTGCGGCAGTCAACGAGCTGCTAGCCAAGAATATAAGCAATGCCAGCAATGTGACCAAGACCAGCTGCTCCTTGCGCACAGCGATTACGCATGCTGCATTGCAGCGCGGCTCAAGCAAGAAATGCCGCCACTGCAACAAGTCGATGCGTTTTGTGCGCTATTTGCATCGACGTCTAGTTTATTACGTGACCATTGCCGACATGAAGGAGCGGTAAGTTATTAAAATTAGCAAATTTTTGCTTTTACTTGATATCGCAGTATTTATACTTGACAGCATGGGCAATGTGGCTGAAGGAAGTGGCCAAAACAAGGTGATCTTCGCCGACGAGTGCCGACGCTATCTGCGCAAAATTTACGAAAACTATCCACAATTGCTGAAGTTGTTGGTTCCCGTGCTGAACCTCAATGGTGAAATGAGCAGCAACACCGACCGTTCGCCAGTGGACATGTTCTTTATGGGCTCGATACCAGTAACTCCACCACGTGCGCGTCCGATGAACGTCATCAACGACATGATGAAGGGCAATCCGCAGACGGACATCTATGTGAACATCATTGAGAATAACCACGTGTTGAATGTGGTACTCAAATTCATGAAAGGACAACAGGAGAGTCTGAGCGATCAGGCAAAGGCAGTCTATCAAAATATGCGAGGTGCCAACAGCCATGAGAAGCTCTATAACTCTTGGTTGTCGCTGCAGAGTTCGGTAGATGTGCTGCTGGATGTGAACATGTCACGCGACATCAAGTCAGCTGAGGGTCTCAAACAGATACTTGAAAAGAAGGAGGGTCTCATACGCAAGCACATGATGGGAAAACGTGTGAATTATGCAGCACGTACAGTCATTACGCCAGATCCCAATATCGATGTGGATGAGATTGGCATACCCGATATATTTGCACGTAAGCTCTCCTATCCGGTGCCCGTGACAGAATGGAATGTAATCGAGTTGCGCAAAATGGTCATGAATGGACCAGATGTGCATCCCGGCGCGAATTACATACAAGACAGCAAAGGCTTGACCACTTTTATACCAGCGGATAATGCGGCCAAGCGCGCTAGCATGGCCAAGCTATTACTTAACAATCCCAAGGATGGCGTCAAGATTGTGCATCGCCATGTACTCAACGGTGATGTCCTGCTGCTCAATCGTCAGCCATCGCTGCATAAGCCATCCATCATGGCACACAAAGCGCGTATTTTGCATGGTGAGAAAACGTTCCGATTGCACTACTCTAACTGCAAAGCGTACAACGCTGATTTCGATGGTGATGAGATGAACGCCCATTATCCACAAAGCGAAGTTGCCCGTGCTGAGGCCTACAATCTTGTAAACGTGGCTAGCAATTATCTGGTACCCAAAGACGGTACACCGCTAGGTGGTCTTATACAAGATCAGGTCATATCTGGAGTGAAGCTGTCGATACGAGGTCGCTTCTTCAATCGCGAAGACTATCAGCAGCTTGTGTTCCAAGGTCTGTCACATCTCAAAGGCGATGTCAAGCTGTTGCCACCAGCGATATTGAAACCAGCCACATTGTGGTCCGGCAAGCAGGTCTTGTCAACAATCATTATTAACCTAATACCAGAAGGTTATGAGCGGATTAATTTGGATTCGTTTGCCAAAATTGGCGGCAAGGTTAGCCATAGACCATAATTACAATTAAGGTTCCCAATGCTCGCTTCTAATGCTGCCCACTTTTTTCAGAATTGGAACGTGTCGCGTCCTAGGACTCCAATGTGTGGAACTACACCATTGGAGCAAGAGATGAGTGAGAGTCAGGTGCAAATACGCAAGGGTGAATTACTGGTGGGTGTACTAGACAAACAGCAGTATGGAGCAACAACTTTTGGCCTCATCCATTGCATGTATGAGTTGTACGGCGGTGACGTGTCCACACGTCTGCTAACAGCTTTCACCAAAGTGTTTACCTTCTTTCTACAATGGGAAGGCTTCACTTTGGGCGTTAAAGATATTTTAGTTACCAGCGAGGCAGATTACAAGCGTCGTAAAATTATCAATGAGTGCCGTGATGTAGGCAACAATGCTGTGGCGGCTGCTCTTGAACTAGACGACGTACCGCCTCATGATGAGTTAGCTGAGAAAATGGAGGCTGCATACGTAAAGGATTCTAAGTTCCGAGTGCTTCTCGATCGTAAATACAAATCCCTGCTCGATGGCTACACAAACGACATTAACAAGTGAGTTTAACCGATATGAAAATAGATGTTTATACATAATGTTTTCAATTCATTATAGAACATGTCTGCCTGGTGGTTTGATCAGTAAGTTCCCATCAAACAATCTTCAGCTCATGGTATTGTCTGGCGCCAAGGGCTCCATGGTCAACACTATGCAAATCTCCTGTCTGCTAGGACAAATTGAGCTGGAAGGGAAAAGACCTCCTCTGATGATATCTGGCAAATCATTGCCCAGTTTCCCCTCATTCGAGACATCACCCAAGTCTGGTGGTTTCATTGATGGCCGTTTCATGACAGGCATACAGCCACAGGACTTTTTCTTCCATTGCATGGCGGGACGTGAAGTAAGCTTACAAAATGCACTCTAAGTATGAATAGTTAAACAATTATTTTAATTTGACAGGGTCTTATTGATACCGCTGTGAAGACGTCTCGATCCGGTTACCTGCAGCGTTGCTTAATCAAGCACTTGGAGGGATTGAGTGTGCATTATGACTTGACCGTGCGAGACAGTGACAACAGTGTTGTTCAATTTTTATATGGCGAAGATGGTCTAGATATTCTTAAGTCCAAATTCTTTAATGGCAAATTCTGCGCCGACTTTCTGGCACAAAACGTAAAGGCCGTCTTACGACCCAGCCAGCTTCAGTTGATGAAGGACGAGGAGTGTCTGTCGCAGGTGCAACGTCATGAGAAACACATCCGCACTTGGCAAAAGAAACGTCCTGCCAAATTGCGGGCAGCTTTCACTCACTTTTCGGAGGAACTACGCAACGAGGTCGAAGTGCAGCGACCAAATGAAATTAATGCCAAAACAGGACGTCGACGATTTGATGAGGGCTTACTCAAATTATGGAAGAAGGCTGATGCTGAGGACAAAGCATTGTACCGCAAAAAATACGCTCGCTGTCCCGATCCAAGCGTTGCCGTTTACAAGCAAGATATATACTACGGCTCTGTCTCTGAGCGCACAAGAGAGCTAATCGACAATTATACGCGTAAACAACCGTCCCAGAAGCAAATCATCTCGGACATCATGCACATGAAGAGCATCAAGGCACTGGCGTCACCTGGCGAACCTGTTGGCCTGATAGCAGCGCAGTCAATTGGTGAACCATCCACGCAGATGACACTGAACACCTTCCATTTTGCCGGTCGTGGTGAAATGAACGTCACTCTGGGTATACCACGTCTACGTGAAATACTTATGTTGGCCTCCTCAAACATTAAGACGCCATCGATGGATATCCCAATCAAGCCTGGACAACAGCAAAATGCCGAGAAGTTGCGCATTTCATTGAATTGCGTGACTCTGGCCAGCTTATTGGAATGTATGTTTTTTTTTTACCCGTTTTAATTATTGTAGTAATTTGTTTTATCTTTATTTAGCTGTTCACATTAGCACAAGCTTAACTCTGGAACCTGAACGTGCTTATGTGTATGATTTACTCTTTAAATTCCTTCCCCGAGAGATCTATAAAGAGGATTATGGTGTCCGACCCAAACGAATTATTAAGTACATGCATCAGACGTACTTTAAGCAGCTGATCCGCGCTATTCTAAAAATATCTAATGCCAAGAAAACATCCAAAATGTAAGTAAAAAAAAGGCTGTGAAAATGGCGGAATTAACTTTAATTTTATGATGTCACAGCGTTGTTATTGATGATAAAAAAGAGGGAAGCAACAAACAGGATGAAGAGAATGATCAGGACTTGGATGCTGCTGATGCTTTGGGTGCTCCCAGGGCACGAAACAATGACGACGACTCTTCGGATGATGGTGTTAGTTAAATATAAACTTATGTTAATACTTTAATACTTGATTGTAACCAATCTTAGGGAGACGATGATGCAACTGGCATTAAACTAAAGCAACGCAAAACTGATGAAAATGATTATGACGACCCAGAAGATGCTGAGGAAATTATTGATGCCAACGGTAAATTATTTGTAAATATTGTTAGACTATTGAGTACTAAATTACAAATATTTGTAGATGACGAAGAAGACGAGGAAGAGGATGGCGATGGAAATGATTTGGCTAACGATGATAATGCTGAACTTGATGACAAGTCTGTGGAAAAGCTACTCAGCAACCAAATGGTACAGGATTACACCTACGACAAGGAGAATCATCTTTGGTGCAGGGTAAAATTAAATCTGAGCGTACGCTATCAGAAGCCGGACTTGACATCTGTCATACGTGAATTGGCCGCAAAGAGCATTGTACACCAAGTGCCTCATATTAAGCGTGCAATCATATACAAAGGCAATGATGATGAGCAGTTGCTGAAAACGGATGGCATTAATATCGGTGAAATGTTCCAGCACAATAAGATCTTAGATCTAAATCGCCTCTACTCAAACGATATTCATGCCATTGCCCGTACTTATGGTATCGAGGCTGCCACGCAAGTTATTGTCAAGGAAGTGAGCAATGTGTTCAAGGTTTATGGCATCACTGTGGATCGACGTCACTTGTCACTAATTGCCGACTATATGACCTTTGATGGCACTTTTCAACCACTTTCACGTAAAGGCATGGAACACTCTTCTTCCCCGCTACAGCAAATGTCCTTTGAATCCAGTTTACAGTTTCTGCGCAATGCAGCTGGTTTCGGACGACCAGATGAACTTAATTCACCATCAAGTCGCCTTATGGTCGGCCTGCCTGTTCGTAATGGCACAGGTGCTTTTGAATTGTTAACTAAAATCTGTTAATTATATATGTGAATACAATTTTTGAAATAAATTTGTGGCTACGTTTAAAAGCCAATATATTCTTAATACCAATTTTAAACTTAATATCAAATAGCTCCTAGAACAAAATTGAAGAATATCATGAGGCTGTCGCTGTGAGAGGTGACCTCAGAGTGGTATTGGCGAAGCTGTCATTAGTGGATTCTAAGAGCAATTATTTCAGTTTGCTGATAATTTAAATTCACCTGAAATTTCATTGCACTTTTTTATCAACTAGAACCACAACAAAATCAACTGCAACATCTGTGTGTATATACCAAATTTCGTAATTGTCGTTATGGTAGATTTTTCGATGTAAATTAGTATATTATTAAATTGGACTTGCGGTCACACAGCTGGCTTGTGTTAATTTTGTTTATAAAGAGAAAAACGAAAAAGCAACAAAATGTTGACATCTATGGTAAAGGAACATCACGCAAAGCAATCGAAGCGCAAGCAGGAGCAAGAAGTGAGACGCAAAGAAGCCATTGAGTCATCTAACGAACTAACCCAGTCCCTGGTTGATCATCTGAATGTGGGGTAATTTAGCATCCTAAGAAAATGTATGCATGTTTATGAAATTAAAATTCCCTCATAGAGTGGCACAAGCATACTTAAATCAGAAGCGTTTGGATGCCGAGGCCAAGCAATTACACGTAGGTGCCACCAACTTTGCTAAACAGACACACCAATGGCTGCAATTGATAGACAACTTCAGCAGCGCTCTCAAGGAACTTGGTGACGTTGAAAACTGGGCTCGCAGCATCGAGGGCGACATGCAAGTCATCCAGCAAAGTCTGGAGCTGGCATACAAGGCATCTCGAGCTACACAAGCCACAACAAGCAGTGCCTCAACGTCGGCAGTTGCTTCCACAAGCGCGGCCGCTAATCCAAATTAAATGCTTTTCTATGCACTACGTTAGTTTATAAATATTATATTATTAACTATAAACAATAAATGTTTGTAATAACTTGTTTGCACTACATTGTTATATTTTAAAATAACTGACACGGATTTACAAAGATTTAAAATAATTTTTATTTATAAAATCCTAGTTAATTTTATATTATCGTGCCATTGGTATTGTGTGTACCACATTACGTATATTTACACTTCGCTTGATTGCTATCATCAACAGCAGAACGCTAAGCACATTGAGGCATTTATTTTAGCTTATACTTTAGCGTACAAATTGTTGGATAAATTTATTATCGATTACGCTGATGGTTTTAAAATACATATCACAAAGTACTATATTACGTGTATTGAATTAATGATGAATACACGCGAAATCTACACACATGTTTTCTTCTTGGTGGTTGAACTACATTTTACAAAACATACAAGAGGGTGCAACATAAATAGTTAATAATTAGAAATGATGAAATAATTCTGCAACAGAGATTCCATTGGCGCCGCCAAATGGATGTAATTCAGTCTATACCCTCGCTTTGTAAATTTCTCATGCTTCAGCATTTCTAATAGCGCGGAGTAACACGAGCTAATCATGAAAAAAGTAAAGTTACAAATTGGAATAATAGTAGTGATTAGAACCCTTGCACTTACACTTGCGCGGTGAGCGTGAATAGCTGCGGCTACGACTACGACTGCGAGTCCGACTACGTTCGTAACGATGACGGCTACGATATCTACGGCGATGGGAATCATATGGTGATACTGATGAGGACACCTCACGATATCGACGACGCGAACGCGAACCATCCCGACTGCCCTCGTCACGTGAACGAATTCTTGCAGATCTGTGCAAAAATAAGATACACATTATAAGAGAGAATAGAAATATTTAACAAATAGTGCAGACCGTGAAGGTTGTCCCATATAAACACCAGGAGTGGGGGTGTGAGCCCGCTGAGTTATGGAATAATCGACGCGTATGCGACGACCATCAACATCCATGCCAGTGCAGGCATCTTTGGCTGTGCGTGCATCATTGAAATTCTCAAAATAAATAAAGCAGAAGCCACGCGAGCGACGGGTCTGCAAATATATAATAATGGAATAACTTAGATTACAATCAATTTTTAGATTTTAAATAATGTTGCAGCAAGCCTTTAGTTCACTGCTAGTATCTCTCAAAGCAATGACTCAATATTGCTGCATTAAAATATGCTATAGCCAAAGGTTTAACAGCAACTTGCAATCATCTGAAGTCAAAATTGCATAACTGTTTAATCGATGGCAGATTATATTCTTAATTTATAATCAATTACACTTACATGGGCGTCAATGACCATTTGAATGCGTTCGATTTTTCCAAATTTGTTAAACAGTTCACGCACTTGCTGTTGTGTGGTATGAATGGCCAAACCAAAAACTCCAATGCAGCGACTGGGCTGCGGACGATCCTAAAAAAGCAAAAGCTTATACTATATGTAATTAATTAAACACTCTTGGCTGTTGTTACTTACGCGTGCTTGACGCATGCGCTGGCGATCTACCGACTTGCGGTCGGAATGATGACGAGACCTCGGCGCTTCGGATCCAGAACGCGAAGGCGAACGTCGATGTTGAGGGCTGGATTTCTTTTTGTAATGACTGTGATGACGATTGTCATAGATATCCAATTCCGACCTTGAATGGGAGGTAATAGTTAAGATTTTCAGTTGATTGTGCTTCTTGAATTAGTTATTTGAAGATTTCGAATTGTTTGTGTATTTCGAATTTTTGAAACTTGAAAGTTGGGTTGTATATGTATAACATTTTTTTGCATTTGACAAGTTTTCTCGATATTGAATTAATAATTGAGGCATCTGGGGAGATGAAAAACACAAAGAAATATTTACTTCACTTTTTTCTTACATTTTTTCCTTGATAATTATTTTTGACAAAAAAATAGAGAAGAGACACAACCTGCTCGCTGCAAAATCTATGTCAAAATGATTAAGATCCTGATGACAGTTCATCCAAAGTTAAAACTTTTGGCATGCTGAGATGACGTTTTTTGACTACTCGATACTTTACAATGTGTCTAATTGAGTTGTGTGTAAGAAGATACTCACAGGCAAGCCGGACGGGAACGACAACTATCCGAGGATGATGCCGAAGTATCAGAGCTGCAATGATACAAGAACATGCTTACGTCTAAAATTAAATAAAATTGTATATATTTACATTTTACATACCTTTGATGACTGATAACCCGCTGCAAATAATCCTTTGCCCTCGTGCTGGAGACCCCTGCGGACTGCGTGGGTGCAAGTTCAGATATGTGGCCAAAATGTAAAATTGTTAATTACAAGTCAGAGTGCACCATTATGCTATTGCAATATGTACGCACCATATTATTATAATTTAATTATATACTCAAGCTTTTTTTGTTTATTTTCATTTATCCCACCATTCTAATAAATGCTTTAGAACTCTACAATGTGACCGCCAGACACATTTCTAAATATACCGCTTCGCTTGCAAAAATATACTGTAATATTCTTGATGTTATCTCTGATGAGGTAATTTTGTATAATGCGGTGTTAGCAAATGGCACAACGTTAATGATTTATGATACGAGTTTTGAATTAAATGTTATTTTCCATTTATTGAAAAGTTATATAAAAATTTTAAACATTTTGTGCATACAACGTTAAAAACCTTGTCGATTATTGCTTTTAGGTTTTAATCTACAAATATAGATAGTAAATTAACTTTATACATAAAAATTTATTAAAATCACAGAGCATGCATACTATTTAATTAACGTTCCATTAGTTGTACCTACTGAATGCATTATGTTTCATACAAATATAATTATAAAGCATTTTGCGCTCATCGTTGTACAAGTCTGTTATAGTTTTCGCCATTCGCTCATCATTGTAATGACTTTTTGGAGGAGCTTCCAGCAGATTGCCTTTGACGTACCACTTCAATTCGGAAAAGTGCGTCTTAACTCTGGTGCGCAAGGAAACGCCACTGAAAATGGGCTTCCTAAATAATTCACACATATTTTTTTTGCCATATTTTTGGAAGATTCGATCCACAGTTTCATCAATATCGGGTTGCTTGCAATAATAAATATACCACAATTTTCTCTCTGGGGCTCGGATGTCAGTGAGACTAAAGACTCCGAAATATTCCACAATGGAAGGATCACATTTAGATTCCTCTGTGTAAGGTTTAATGTAGAATATGCGATGTAAATATGCCTCGAATTCTTCTTCAAAATTGTATGGTGTGCTTTCTGGTATGGGAATGTTTTATTTACAATATTATCTTCATTGATTTAGTGAGTCATTGTTCTACCTACCTGGTGCCGCCATGGTTATATTTCTGCTTGACTTCTGCTATGCTTTTCACGTTCGATTTAGATATAGTATTGAGATAATAAATCGTTACCTTTGACTTAAATAGAGTAAACTTTATTTCAAGCAACACGAAATGGACAAAAGCTTAATGCTGTTTTCATTTCACAATATGCGAATTCAAAAGCTTCCCATGTTTGGGTATCGATACTTAGTCTAGGCATACGTGCTGCCAGACTTCGTTTTGTCTGCAGTTAGATTGGCAGCACTATCATCAGCTGTCTGTTGTCTTTGCGCTCAGAGCTAAAGTTGTTATTCAACAAGCAGATTAAAAACAGTGCCAATTAATAATGCAAAATTGTATTAAACTTTTGCCGCTGGCTCTCAAGTGCCAACAGCGCACCATCAGCACAACAGCGCAATTGGCCGGAAAGCGTAACTTCCGTAAATTTAATGTCTACGGCAAACGTGGAACACGTGTGGTCAAGGAAGCCCAGCAAACGCTTGTTAATCCGCCGGTGGCCATTCATAAACGTGGCGTTCGCGACACTGGCATCACAGTGAACGGGCAATATGTAGAGATTCTAGAGAAAATTCCCGACATCATTGTACCAGATCTGACAGGCTGCAAATTGAAGCCATATGTATCATACAAGGCGCCAGAAGTAGTACAATCTGAGTTCACCAGTCTGGATCTCTTCAATGCTGTATACTCACAGAAGATTATTGAAGATTTCAAAGCCGGTAAGCTGCAGGCCGATGGCAATGCAACGGAACCCTCGCCCAATGAGCAACTTACGCCGCAGGAAGCATTGCAACGAGCTCGCAAAACGGGGAGTGATATATTTTAGTAATAGTCTTAAGCGATTCATTAAATATGTTATACCAATTAAATACAAGTTGAGCGGCTAAACACTAAATGTACTTTCGTCGATAATTGTATAGTTTTCGCAGCCACTTCTCTGCTTTCACTTCAGAATCGCCCAAAAACTGCAAGAAATAAAGCAAAAATAAAATATACGTATATTTAAAATGAACTCAACTCACATTTGGATGAAAAATTTCGTCTTCATTGAGGGGTTGGGCTTCTATTGGTTTGGGTACAATAACAGTTTGTTTATTTAGATCTATAATCACTTTCTCCTTCTCGAGTGCCTCACGATCTCGTGTGCTAAAGAATGCTGTCGGCTTGAATGCATCCTCGTCTATAGTTTCCAGTGCCTTCTGCACCTTGACATCCAGCAAGTCTATGGGCTTAACAACAGTAGATGTCGATGTAGTCGTGGCCTGACGAGAAGTGCTCTCCGAACTGGGAGCTCTTGTTGTGCGCTGCGATTCCGATCTGGATTTAGATTTTCGAGAGTCATATTCCCGGCTTTTACTTTGACGACTCCTAGAGCTGCTGCGTGAACTCTCTGGTGTTGTGCTGCGGGATGTGCTACGGCTGCTGCTGCGGCTGTGTCGATATTTTTTGGATTTCTTGGATTTCTTCTTTTTCGATTTAGATCTGTTTCTGCTGCTTCGTGAGGGAGATTTCGATTTGGACCGATATCGTTCTCGTTCTCTCTCCCTCTCTCGGTCACGATCTCTGTCTCTGTCACGATTCCTGTCGCGGACTCGATCACGGTCCCTATTTCTGTCCCGATCTCTATCTCGATCACGTTCCCTGTCTCGTCTATCACGCATTTTTTCTTTATATTTTATAGTAATCTTTTATCTTGTGCAAAAAATGAGTCTGTCTAATCTAATTGCCTACTTGTGTGACCGTATCTCGAATATTGAAACATACCACTTTTATTGTCATAATAACAAAATTGGCATTTTGATTTCACATGATTTTCAGAGAATACATCAAGCACTTTAATAGTGTTTTAATGGTGTATAATTTACAAAACAATAATAATAACAAGACAATTAAAAATTGGTAACTTGCCGGTCCCAGGACTAATGCAAAGTAATGTTACGACTGGTAACGCCAATAAATTAAGCAACTTTAATCACCAATATGGCAACGCCAAAATTGTTCGTTAAAAAATTCAAAAACAAGTTTGATTCCTAGAAATTAAATAATTAAAAGAACCGAACCTTATCAACTATCGCACACCTGTACTAGTCAAATCATGGTGAAGAGGTTTTTCCAACAAATCATTTCTACAAATAATAAATCAATCGTCTTAATCTTCGGACGCTTATCATTATTTTGATTGAAACTTTAAGCATTATATATTGGTCGATATAACACACAGGGGGTATATAAATGAATGCACAATTCACTAAGTTCGCAATTTAGTTTTTGCAGTCCATAAGGTTGTGCTTAATATGTGGCTCTTTCGATTTGTGGTAGCCCAAGTTTTGTTGGCTTGCATAGCCATGGCCTTGCCTGCTGACGTCGGGCGAAGCAGTTCAACAACAACGGTAATCAATAGAAAATATAGAATTGGTGGAATATAGAGTGTTAATTATCAGATTTATTGCTGTATTCACATCAGGTATCTCTTGTGAAGCAGTTTGGCTATCCCATTGAAGAGCATGAAGTGCAAACATCTGATGGATACATTCTTACCATGCATCGCATTCCCTACTCTAAGCACACTGGCTATACGGGAAAACGTCCAGTGATATTCCTCATGCACGGTTTGTTGTGCTCCTCATCCGATTGGGTTCTAAGCGGACCCGACAATGGCTTGGCCTTCATTCTGTCCGACCTTGGCTATGATATCTGGATGGGAAACGCTCGCGGCAACACATACTCTAGACGACATGCTTCGAAGACACCATTGCTGCAGCCATTCTGGAACTTTGAATGGCATGATATTGGTATCTACGATTTGCCCGCCATGTTAGACAACGTATTGTACCAAACTGGCCAGGATCAATTGCAGTATATTGGCCACTCTCAGGGAACAACTTCATTCTTTGTGCTTAATTCTATGATTCCGCGTTTCAAAAGTCGCATACGCTCGGCTCACTTGCTCGCTCCGGTCGCCTGGATGGGAAATGCTGAGAGTCCATTGGCCAAGGTCGCTGGTCCACTGTTTGGTCAGCCAAACGCATTGGTTGAGCTATTTGGCAGTGCTGAATTCTTGCCAAGTTCAAAGGCCATGGAGTTAATGGGTTCGCTCTTGTGCCGCGATGAAGCCGTTTCTCAAGTGATATGCTCAAATGTGCTCTTCATGTTAGGCGGCTGGGATTCTCCTTATTTGAACACTACACTGATTCCCGAAATTATGGCCACGACGCCAGCTGGTTGCTCGATCAATCAAATGTTCCACTATCTGCAGGAATACAACTCCGGAGACTTCCGTCAATTTGACTATGGCTCAGTGAGAAACAAGAAGGAGTACGGAAACAAGAACCCACCAAATTATGATGTGGAAGGAATTGATGTTCCCATATATCTATACTACAGTGATAATGACTATTTTGCCAGTCTTATTGATGTCGATACACTGCGTCGTACCATGAGTCCTTCATCTCTTAAACGTTCCTATCGCATGCCAGAGGTAAAATGGAATCACCTGGACTTCTTATGGGGTCTCAATGTCAAAGAGATACTGTATAATACGGTTATCGATGACATTGTTAGTGCGTAATTCGGCAGAGAAAAAAGCAACTCAACACAAATAAAGAAAACACTTGTGATAACTAGCATATGCCTCTTATCTGAGCATGATTTACATTCATGACATGAGTTTCCGTACTATTTATACACTTGGTAATTTTAAGTAGCTTATTAAACGATCGTAAATTAAATTGAAATTCTTTGATAACATTTCAACATGCTAAGGACCCTCTTGGGGGCTATTTTATCAGATTCGTGCACTGGCTAATTAGGAAACGTGTCATAAACTGTAATCAAATAATAAACAACTCAATAATAACGACAAATTATAATTGAATCATTACCAATGTTTAACAAGTGCTATGATAATAAACCTCACAGCGTCGGAAGATGTTACTATTACTATTGATGAAAGCGCATGTACGTACATATAATACATACATACATATGTATGTGCTTTAAAAAAATATAGATATCTTGATTTAAACACCGAATTTGTAGTTTTAGTAGAAAATTGAAAATATGTAAGAAAGCTGAGATAATCGATACGCTTAGTGAAAAACAGTGATGTAATAATTTTAAAATATACTAAATTAATATACCGCAAAAATATCAAAAATATACCGAAGGCTGTGGTACTACATTCAAATATGTATGCAAAACATGCTAGGTTGTGAGCCAAAGCCATAGTAAAACCCATAGTAAGTATTTCTTAAAAACCTTTTACAATTTTTGTCTGATCGCAACGTGGCAAAAGACATATGTATGTATGTAGTTTCAAAATTCCGCATGTTATTTGCATGGCAAATATTTTAAACAAACTTTATCTGTCTGCAAAACATAACAAGTGCTGCCAAAATATATACTATATCGTTTCGGCTACTGACGCTGGATCAAGAATATACATATGTATAAACCTTATAGGGCGCAGATGACTCCTTCTATCGGTTACATACATTTCCCACACGCACAAAGTTATAATGCCCTTCTAACCTATAGATAGCGAATGTACAATTCTCTATAAATCTAACAAGTAAAATCTACGGTGAAAGGGTGCTTGACTGTGAGATACTCTCATTATTTCTGACTTGTCAACTTTGCATTCTTGATCTGGGTTTGTTTCTTGACATATGTATGTATATAAGAAAATGTCGCGTGAAACATGTCGCGTGCGACAGTGATTGAAATTTAAATAAAAAACAACTTAATATTTTAAAGTCAAACAAAACACATTATTTAGATGAATATTTAAATATTTTCACATTTCACTGAGTGACTTCCGTCTGTTGTCGCGTACGTTACATTTTTATAGGCGCTACCCATAGAGTAGAAGGGTATTATAACTTTGTGCCGGCAGGAAATGTATGAAACAGGTATAAGGAGACATCTCCGACCCTATAAAGTATATATATTCTTGATCAACGTCAACAGCCGAGACTATCTAGCCATGTCCGTCTGTCTATCTGCCCGTATTTATTTTTCTTTTATTCAAAATGGGTATCGGATATCTCACAGTCGAGCACTCGATTGTAGCTTTCTTACTTGTTTTTAATGGAACTTTTTCTATGTAAAATGCCATTTGAATACACATTATTATTCTACATGCGTTTCAAATGTAAAATATCGACCACCACTTATCGGAATATATTCAACTATCCTTTTAAAATGCATATAAATTTCGTTGGTATATTCCACGAGATTTCGATGAGGTTTACACGTTGGTCACACTAACCACGCAGGTATATGGACGGTACAGCCGCGACGAAAAAAAGAATTGTCTTTTCTAATTGACATAAAATCGTAAAAAAGTAGCTCCGCAAAAGAAACCGGAGTGCGTGCGTGAAGATGTCGCGCGTAACTAGAAGTGATATTTCACTCGATATGGAGATATGGGTGGAGGAGTTATCGCCAGCGCAATTGGCGTACTACGAGAAAATAACCAACGAGCATAATGCGGTGAAAAATGCGCTGAAAACCGCTGTCAATGCAAATGAGGGCAAAGAGCTCTTCAATGGTCAGGTGTTTCAAGCCTACTCGTTTAAAGGCAAAGTGCTTCAGGAGCTTAAAGAAGCCACGTTGCCCAAAAAGCCGCCAAAAGCTATAGAAACTCCGCCCTCGGCCCCCGTAGCCCCCACAACCAGCGGTGGAACTGGGAGAGGACGTGGACGACCAAGAATTTCATCGAACATTGCATATTTGGAGTCGTCCGACGAGGGTGATGACGACGTTCCGCTAGCCAAACGTTTGGCACTTTCAGCTGGCAAAAAAGCGATAGCTGCAGCCGCTCCAAGCACGAGCAGCTCCAAGCCTGGTCGAAAACCAGCAGCCGCTGCTGCATCACCAACCGGAAAGGCGTCGCCGCAGCTAAAGAGTGGCAAGGGCTCGGGATCGAGTGGCAAGGCATCAGCAGGTGGCGAGGCACCACCCAAAAACTTTCGGCCCGCGGAGGTTAACTCTGTGGGTGGCCTGGTCGTGGGTAGTAACGATGATAGCAGTGGCAGTGGCAAGGATGGTAAAGATGCCAAGGATGGGAAGGATACCAAGATGCAGGGCAAAACATATCCATCATTGGTTGTACTGGCCAAGCCATTCCTCAAGATCAAGGACATGGCAGCGACACGTAGCAAGCTCGACTCAAAGGTTAAGCTGGTGCTAATGCTAACACCCAACAAATTCTGTGAGTGGTTACTGCAAGAGGGTTTGCTGCGTTCACAGCAGCACTGCATCAATCATCGCAATAACGAAATGAAGCTGGGTAAGTGTACTCCTATTGTTAAATATAGTTTCAATACACTGGGTGCAATTAATCATTTCACATAATTTTGCATACAGGTGTCTACTCTGATATCAGCAAGTTTCCATACACAGGAGGCTATGTGTGGATTAGCGATTGTTGTCCATATCGATTTGTATCTGTATTCAATAACTCCATGTTTGAAGGCGCCCAGCATCCACCAACATTTTTGCTAAAACTCATCTATCACTGGGCGTGCCAGACTAGCATCCAGAACGTAGTACAGTGGGTTAAGGTGGACAGCGTCTACATCAAAGGCATTTATACCTGGCTGCGAGCAATTTGCACCTTGGCCGTGCATCAAAAGTGCAAAAAGCTCGGGGGTCCCGGCAAGTTTGTGGAGGTAAATACCGCATTTACTACGTTAAAGATTGTTTATTTATTTATCTCTGCTTGTCCCGCAGGTGGGTGTCATCTCGTTAGGCACCACTTCCCAGGACGGCGCACAACGTCAGGTGAAAGTGGAAGTCTTAGGCGTATACGATTATGCCGATAAATCTATTAGACTGCGAGCCGTGGAGCCAATTACAGATGGCGATCGCAACTATAAGAAACGTTTCCAGGTACGCATCTTTAATTCGCTTGGTTACAATCGATTCGAATCGATAAGAACCCGTTAAATATTTCCAGGCCATATTGGAGCCTCTGTCTCGATGGGTGCATAAGGACAGCACAATTTGCATTGACTTAACCGTGGACAAGATTACACTCTTTAGCATGGGCTTTAAAAATATTGTACAGGCAGCAGCTACCGACAATGCAGCAAAGCACAATAATTCGGCTGTCATGGAATACCTGCGTCGCATTGTGCCACGCATGTTCCAGAACACATTGTCACTTCTTTCTCGTCAGATGATCCAGCAGTTCCTCGATGAACTCGTTTGGCGCGAATCTTTTGGCACATACGCCCTGCAAGCCTTCAATACTATCATCACTCACATAGCCGACCAGACTCGTGTTACAACCAATGAGACAATAACTCAGCGTCTCTATCAGGTTAGTGTATATAATTAATATTAAATAGGTGGTGATTGAAAGCTATATATAATTAATTTATTATTTATAGGTCGCAACGAATCCGTTTAAGGACTGGAGCGTACTGCCACCTAATTACAAGGAGACACCAGCCAATGCTACACCGAAACGCCTTAAGAAACGTTAGTAAATGATTGCTAGTTAGTATATAGGCCGTGATTAGTCATAATAGTCTAATTTAGTTATAGGACAGCTAATGAAAGCTGTAAGAAATGCCAAACCCGAATTATATTGTATCTGACTGAACGTTTTGTCACTCCAAAACTCGTGTATTTTTTTGTTTTTGCATCAACATCGAATGTTAATGAAACTACGTACATTGTAATTTTCTAATTTTTATTAAGTGTGTCTACATAATATTACTCGTGATATATTTCAATGAATCAGCTTTTAAACACTGAGTTTAACATATAATTTTACATTTGGCATTCTTCAAATGTGTTAACTTGTTCTAAAAAAAAGAAAGAAAAAAACAAACAGACAAATGAAATAAACAAATTATAAAACTGAAACTCTGTTAAATCTGAAACATTTTTTTATTTATTAACATATGATTATGATTTTTGGAGTGATAAAACGTTATTGGCATTGAGGTAAAGTTAGCAAGTGAATACTCATTTAATTGGTCCCCGATCAATTGACAGAATGTTAGTTGGCTGTTGAAGATACCTTACAAAATCATGCAATATTTATTTCTACTTACAGCCATCAGCGATTCGGATTATTTGAGTAGCTCTAAGGAATATTCCAGTAAAGTGAAAAAAGAAAAAGAGAGAGAAAAGGATATTTTGCCAGCGGGCAGTAAACGTCGTGGCACTGTCAGTACGCCCCCGCCAGCCACGGCGCCGAAAAGTGCAGTAAAGTCAAGTGCAAGCACTTCCAAGACGATTACGAAACCGACACCCTCAAAGGCAGTTGCACCCGTTGCACCACCAGTCAAGATGCCGATCAAGAAATCGAAGGAAACAAAGGAAGAAAAGGCTCCCGTCGTTATCAAAAAGGAGGAAGATGAGCTCAAGGGCTTAGAGGAGCTCTACTATGGCATAAGCGATGGTACCGAAGAGTTCTTTGAGCACTTCCCATACAGCTCGCCACGTTCAAATCCAGCTGAGCTAACCAGAACAGTTGAGTGCCCGATTTGCCTAAACGGCGACGCCTATGACTCCAATGAAAAGTTACAGACCCATCTAGTGTCACATATCTCTCCAGAGGGCAAACAGCATCAATTTCAATGTTTGTTCTGCTTGGAGAAACATGCTACCGAATCTGTGCTGGCCAAGCACAATCAGATCATGCATCCCACCGAAACCAAGACGGATGGATCTCCATCTTACTATTGCTTGATTTGCCAGCAGCGACACAATTCACTGCATCTGCTCACCGCCCATTTGCAGAAGGTGCACAGTACTTTGGAGCTGCCCTATTGGTGTCAAGCATGCGGATATCGCTCCTCGTCGCATCGTGACTTGGTTCGCCATTTCTATGACGAGCACAAGAATCAAAACTTCTTGCAGTGTCCTTACTGTCTTGATGTAAGTTTTGTTACAATTATAAATGACTTAATCAGTTAATCATTCCAATAATTCTCACACTCTGCGCAGATCTTTTACTTTACCCATAAGGGCAAGGTCAACCAGTTGCGAGTTGAGCATTACTTTATGCATTTGGATGGACATGTTAACCAGCGAGATCCAGCTCTGAATTGTCAGAAATGTTCTCTGAGGTTCTTGGAGAAGGGCGATCTAAAACAACATACAGTGATGCACCACATCAGCATGACCAAAACGAATAAACCAGTTCGTATGCTGCTCAATAATTCACTGCTTATTCCGCCGCCAAAGGTTCGCACGCATCATCGCGAGCAGCCTCCATTCTCAACACACAAACGGCCCGTATTCTTTGCATTCTTGGAAGGCAAAACCTGTGCGGAGTGCAATACTGACTTTGCCAGTGAAGAGACCCATTACACGTAAGTGGCAAATTGTAAAGAATCTAAAAACCATGAATTACTCATATGTACTTTTTTAAAACTCTAACAGCGGTTGGTTGCATTGCGTCAAGTGCAATTATCAGACTTGTTGTGAACGCGCCCAGTTTCGACATGGTGTCGACTGCAATGGTAACTTTGTGGATGCCATGGAGGTGAATATGTTGCAGGAGATGCACTGCATTTGCGGCTTTGCGACTAGCAATGGAAACAAAATGGCTCAACATTTGGCCAACTGTGGTTTAAGCACATGCTATCCCAGTTTGGAGGCGGCTAACGAAAATGCTGTCAAACGTAATATGCTGGACATGTTGGGTCTTGTGCGACGTGACGGGGAGTCATCTGGGGAACCTGCGGATATGGGAGATACTGTCGATGAGCCCATGCCCGAAGAGGATGAGGAGCAACAGCAACAACAGTCAGAACACCATGTACAGCAGCAACATCATCATGTGACGGCCCTAGACCCACAAGTTGCCATGCATACCGACGCGCAACAGCAGCAAAGTTACATGACCTCTCAAGTTGCACCTGAGCCACAGCCCGTGCCAGTGTCGCATTTGCCTGAACCGCAACCGGCACCCATACAATTTGGCGAAATGGAAGCAGCGCCCGTCATGCTGGATCCACAACAGGTGCAATCGGCAGCTGACTATGCGCAGGTGTCTGTCGTGCAGCATCAACAGCAGCAGCAACATCATCATCATCAACAGCAGCAGCAGCAATATGGCATGGCTGGTTATGGGCCGAGCGCACTCTCCACCGACATTGACATGCCATTAATTGGGGAGTTGACCGAACCGAATGCGCCACCAACGCCACAGTTCCTGGGGGAGGTGCACACACCCATGTTTGATGCCGTGGCCGCTGCTGAGCAGCAACACTACCATGCCCAGCAGCAACATCATCATCATCCTCAATGATACAAAGGTAATGGGAAGATGAAACCACGCGATTACCCGTTGCAATGGCAGCATTATTAGCATTAAAATCATCTTATCAAAGAGCATTCATATACTTTAGTATGAGTATATATTACATTATAAATTTATAGATGAGCATTGAAATATTGCACAGTGAATATTGATTGACATTTAAAGGAATTCAACAACATAATACATACATACAAAAACAAAACATAAAATAAAACTGTAACTACAATTGAGTCTATCGAATTCTCAATTCCAAGGCTGATTTGCAAAGGATTTGTCAAAAAGATCGGACACAAGGAATATACTTTCTAATAGACTCGCGGTGTGATTTAACAAATTGAACGTAAACTTCTTCGTCTGAACAAGGTTTTTGTGATCTTTAGTCCTAAGGTTATTGGTCATTTTTGTTGTTGTCGTTGCTTCGATTTCAACAGTGCAGACAATACCAGAGCTGTGTCCATTTCTTGTTGAGTGCCGGGTTCGTTGTCCAATGAGATTTCAGCAGCGCGCTCGTGGAAACGCGCAAAGACACGCGGTCGATAATCTACAAAAAAAGCGGCAAAGTTTAGCCAAATGCAACATAAATATGATGAATATACTCACCCACACTACCTGCAAGCGGATTTCCAGTAAGCCGCAGGGTCTCTAAAAGCGGCAGATTGGCAACGTGATCAACTTCATCCAACTGCTCGATAAGATTGCAGCTCAAATCCAGATTAACTAACGAGAGTAGCTTGCGCAATCCGTTTAGTGATTTGATTTTGTTCTGCGAGAGCTTGAGAGTGACCAAATTGCCCATGGTCAGGTGCCAGTCGATGCATTCAGCTATCAAATTGCCTGACAACGAGAGCATCTGTAGATGCGGAAGCTCTGTGAGATTCTGAACGTTTCGTATGCGATTTTGTTCGAGCACAAGACGACGTAGTTTGGGTGCTGTTCGAACACTGCTATCGATTTGTGTTAGCAGATTGCCAGTCAAATCTAATTCGCTTAGTTCATTCCAGGCATCTGTAGTGAGCAGTTCGTCCTCGCCATTCGAGGATGTTGTTAAATGATCCGGCAGAATGCTTGGCACATCACAAGCCTTGTGCAGATTGTCGCACAACAATACCTGATTGATATGTGTAATTGTTGTGTTGTGAACACAAATCGTTTGCAGGGTTGGCTTAAGCAGCTCGATGTCCACGATGTTTTCCGTTGAGAGCGCGGAAAATTTGAGAGTTTTGAGATTACGGAATGCATTTAAATTGAAGCTTAAGCGATTCGGAATGATATTGCTACGACCAATTGGCACATCCACCGTATTGTAGTCCTGTACAAAGCTGGTATTATCCTTGACGGGACTAACAACGAGCGCTGCCAGCTGTGTGCAAAAGTCCAGTACATGTGAGAAGTCAAATTTGCCACCTTGCTCATTACTCGGCGGGCAGGGCAAAGCAAGGCGTTCACTAATAGCAAAAACCTGAAAAAAAATTCAAGTATTGGGTTACTACTATTTTGTTAACGATTTTATGAAAGATTACAAGTTAAGCCATATAGGATGTAAATTAATCAAGACGCATAACTTAAAATTATTTATATAAAAGATTTTGTCTTATTTACAAGTAATTAATCTACATTATGACTATTGAGTATGACTGATTGATTAACTTTCCATTGATTTTTTCACTAGTTCCGGCTGTAGCTCGCACTCTTCAATCGTCATGTACATCGATAGCAGTCTATTGAGTAATGCTACACCGAATTGCTTTCGCTGCTTGCTGGAAAACTTATTAAGCGATGGACCGAAGTAAACTCCCAATCGTCTATTCGTCAAATGATTCATGCCCAGTGCTTCGATTATGGCCGCCTCTCGACTGTGCGCATCATTCGATGAAATGCCATGAAACCCACGCAACAATAAAACACCACGTTGCTGTTGCCAAAGATGTACAATTAGTGCCAGCTTGGGATCCTTGGCCAGTACATGTGAGTTGGTCGCATGCAGCTCTTTCTTCGCCTGCCGCAAGTGAGCATAAGGACGTGCTGCTTTCCCTTTGCCAACATAGAAAATTGCTCGCAGGAATGTAAGCCACACGTCAAGTGGATGCATACATTTGGCTCGCAGCCTTAAACCCCTAGTTATGCGTGGATCCAAAAGCAAATAGTTGAAGTAGCTACGCTTGCTTTGATCATGCCGTCGATGCCATCGGCAATGCCGTTTGACAAGCTTGGAGAGTTTATGAATACTCGCAAAGTTATGCTCCGAGTGGAGAGTTTTTTGCAGTTCAGCGGAGAAACTTGTTTTGGGCGCGTGCAAATTTCCTAGTGAGTATTTAATGCCGCGAGTTTGTAGGAATTTCAGGAAGATAGAATTGCTTAACACAATCATCACTAATAAAACTTTCAATTTTGCACGGCGGTATCAACGTAAATACGTTTTCCAAAAAAAATAACATTAAATTAAACAAAAATATTGAAGTGTCAACAAAATATATAGAAAACTAGCTATTTACATCTATGACTTACCTCTAGGGCCGATAAGTTGTACTCTTTTTTCGCATTTAGGAGTGCATCGCCGCTTTCATTGAACAGTTTGGCCAAATCCTGCAGCAGATATATGATGTCATATTTATTAAAATCCAAGAATTCAGCCAACAAACGTGGCAATTCATTGCGAAAATAAATGAGTAACTCCTGCAAATACGTTTCCAGTTGCTCTCGTCGCTGCTCCAAAAATGCAGGCTGTTTATTGCCCACTAGCTGCAAGGCCCCAAAAGATGCATCACATAAATAATAATTTGAGTTCAAGATTATTCTAGTGGGCGTACCTTCTTTGGCGGCAGCAGTTTTTTTGCTGATCGAAACCTCATCAACAAGTTTCTCATGCAGTTGAGAGAAATCCCGATAACGTCTCTCCACAAACCATTCAACATTTGCTACCCGCACCTATTTCGCAATGATAAATAAATAATAAACATATTTATAGAGCTTTGTGTAGGTATTAATCATTGTACTAAGCCTAAATAATTGATTACACACCTTGATGTCATAATATGTGATCCCTGCTGAGCTCTCGACGGAATATTTCGGAATCGTCACAGACGTTTCTTCATGTTGGCGATAATAACACGACATTTTGAACTGTGTTATGAACTTTATGTTGTCAAAAACCAATGCACTTCTCAAACAGATTACGTTATTAGCATGACTACTGATTTATTTTAATTCATGCCTTATAAAACCACAAAAAAAACTATTTTTTTAATTTATTAATTATTGCATTTGTTGACGTAGAGGAACATCGATGCACTATTGATGCATGGATGTTTATATTATTTATATTTGAGTGAATTAATAAATTATTATTATTTATTATTGACTAATTGGTCTTTAAGATAAACACAGACTTTATTAACACCTGTGTTGGGTATGACCACAAGCAGTGTTTCTAAAATATACGCTTTAATACCGATTATATTTTCCAAAAAGAATTGTCATCTGGTATTATGTAGTAAAAAGGAGCGTTGCTTTAATCAGCTTTTTATTTCGTTTTTTGGTTTTAAATAGTCACAATCTTGTTAAAAAGATTTTTCTAATCGCTTCCTTACGATTTCTGTTAAAATTATAAATATAATATAAATATAAATAAATTTCGAAATTTATTTAATACGGAATCGTTTACGGTCTCACTATGCCATGATGTTATTTAATCGATGTTCGCATACATCGATAGTTTGTATGTCTGGCAACCATAGGCATTATCGGCGTTTTTGTTTATATTGCTTGTTGGCAAATTCAATAGTAGAGGAGAGGAGCTCTGCGTTCAGGACTAAAGACAATCTATATTTAAGCAATGTCACTGCCCATACGAATGAGCATAGTAAAAATAACATTCAAACTATAATAACGCGTGAATCAGGCAGAAAATGGCTTTCCTGGGCGACTGTGTAATCGTGTTCGTCTCGCAGGTAAGCGCTCCTGTTTTTCGCTACAGCTTTTGTTATTATAATAGAATTGGACATCGTTTGTTGCAGATGGTCTTCTTTGCTGGTGGTTGGCTGTTCTTTAACAAGCAACTCTTTAAGCATTATGAGATACGCCACATATCCGTGCAGTTGATCTTCTCATCAACATTTGCACTTTCCGTGACTATGTTTGAGCTGATCATATTTGAAATTATAGACGTACTGGAGTCAAGTTCACGTTATTTTCATTGGCGTCTAGGTCTGACATTGCTATTATTCATGGTGACTGCTGTGATACCCATATATATTTGTTACTCTGTGATACACAGCATTTCCTTCTGTAAGAATGATATTTATTTGATTTAGAAGCTTAAATAATATACATATGAGTATACATTTTTTTTTATAGTTTCCGATAGATGGGTTCGCATTTTGACAACTCTATGCTGGTTTATCTTCCTGTACGGTCTCTGGCGCATTGGTGAGCCCTTTCCATTACTAAGCGCCTCGCATGGCATCTTCACCATCGAGCAAGGAGTGTCTCGCATAAGTGTTATTGGCGTAACTGTCATGGCCATACTCTCTGGCTTTGGTGCAGTCAATTATCCCTACACCAGCATGACCTATTTCATCAAGTACATTACATAGTCACAGCCGTCCTCTTATCGCCACTGCTAACATACGTGTATTTATTGCAGGCCTGTTTCACGTAATGACATCATCTGCTTTGAACGGCGTCTGGCGCTGACTGTTGATATGTTGACAGCAAAAAAACGTCGCATTGCCATGGCTGTCTACAACTACAATAAACAGCATCCGACAAAGCCAAGAATTTGGGAAATTCTCACGTCGGCTGTGCAACGCACAACTAGCAATGGAGAGGGTGCGTAATTTTGTGTAGGCTTTTTAAATATTTACTCAAACTCATCATCCCTGCAGACATCAATCAACTTAAGCAGGAGGTGTATGGTCTAGAAGAATTGCAGCGATCGGTCTTCCTCGAGCTGAGTTCACTAAAAAATATGGAGGAACGTCAACGCTGGTCACAAACGCTGCAAGGCAAATACTTTAATGTTCTCGGACATTTCTTTAGTGTATACTGTGTCTATAAAATATTTATGGTTTGTTAACTTTCTTTCTTATCTATTTACAATTTGTTAATGACACCCGATATGTATTTCAGTGCTGTATTAATATAATATTTGATCGTGTTGGCCGCAAGGATCCAGTGACACGTGGCTTGGAAATAGCTGTCCACTGGTGTGGCTTTGATATAGATTTGGCATTTTGGAATCAGCATGTTTCCTTCTTGCTAGTCGGTTGCATTGTGGTCACCTCCATACGTGGCTTACTGTTGACGCTCACAAAGGTAAATACTTGTTCTTTATTATTACCTCAACATAATTGACAAAATATATTTGTCTTGCAGTTCTTCTATCGCATATCATCGAGTAAATCGAGCAACATAATTGTCCTGATTTTAGGACAAATCATGGGCATGTATTTCTGCTCTTCTGTGCTGCTGATGCGCATGAATATGCCAGCCGAGTATCGAGTGATCATCACCGAAGTACTTGGCAATTTGCACTTTAACTTCTATCATCGTTGGTTCGATGTCATATTCCTGGTTAGCGCTCTGACCACAATTATCGTATTGTATCTATCTCGCAAGCCTGTGCGTGTAGAGACGGAGACAGATCTGCACTAAGAGATAAGTGAGCGAGAGAGATCATGACAGTGTATATGATAAGCTAGGCACAATTGGTTTAAAAAATCAGTCTAAAATAGCATAATTAATGCAAGCTTTAAGTTATATAGTTACATATTAAATATATTATAAATCTATGTGCAGCAGTGTGCATGTATTTAATTAAGTATCTTATGTATAACACAGCACAATAATCAAAGTTATGTCATCTTAAGTAAATCGAAGCAACGAACTGTTCAGATACACAAAATATTCATCTTTCAGCTGCGGGGGATGAATTTATCACAATATATTCTACGACATAAGAAGGCGTTCTCAAAATTCCAATTCCATACTTGATACAATTCTTTGGGTCTTTACATTTCATTACTAAAATTATTGTAATGTTGCTATTACAATTTCCTTTTTCAATTTGTTCATTTTTAGCGCAAATGATCTTCTAAGCATAAATAATAAAAATGTATATGTACAAAATGTATATTTTTAAATTCAGCTATCAGGCTACTTTTATTTAACGGTATTTATTTGTATTGTCTACTCCGAGCAGGACAAATGCTCATGCATCGCCTTAAAGCAAATGAGGCGTATATGATTGGCTAGGATTAGTCGCCAGTGGAAGCATATTTAAGTATTCCCTAGATCATTCGCGTGTGTAAGGAAAATAACATTGACGCTGTCCATCCTGGCTATGGCTTCCTATCAGAGCGCAGTGATTTTGTTCAAGCTGTCATCGATGCTGGGATTCAGCTTATAGCTCCAACTGCAGCTATAGTCAAAGCAATGGGTGACAAGATTGCAGCGCGTATAGCCGTAAGAAATAAGTACTGGCATTCTGCATTCCTCAAGAAATTCATTAAGAAGCTCCCATATCAAAGTGCAGATTTTAGGAGACAAGACAGGCGTCATCGTGCATGTTTTTGAACGTTATTGCTCTGTGCAGGTTGTAGGACTACCGGTTGGGCTGAGAAACAAGATGACGGAGGGGGCTGTAAGGCTTGCCAGGCATACGGGCAATAAATGGCGGGCACTTTGGAGTTCCTCTGCGATAATTCCGGTCAGTTTTACTTCATCAAAGTGAATGCTCGATTGCAAGTTGAGCATACAATATTCGAGGAGATCACAGGCATCGACCTGGTGCAGACACAAACCGTACTGCCGAAGGCATTTGGTAAATCGATCGTCACATAAATGTTTTGAACAATGCAAGTTTTTTAAATGGTTTACCCGATGTTAAGCCTCATGTACCATATATGTATCTGAACGTACATACGTTATATAGCAGTTTAACCTGTGTTTGCAAAAATGTGCACTGCTACGTGCACACTTTACCAACAGTAACAACAGCGATTGATTGACCTTTTTTTTTCGAATTTTTCCACAGTGACCGATCCTTCCGAAGGGCTCCATCCCGAAGCTTTTAACAAGGAGGTGCGCTCTAGAAAGAACCTCATGCTCATGGACACCAACCTTCGCGATGCCCATCAATCGCTGCTGGCGACGCGAGTGCGCACTCACGATCTGTTGACGATCTCTCCATATGTGGCGCACAAGTTCAGTAATCTTTACTTGGGGCGGTGTCACACATGACGTCCCGTTGAGATTTTTGCACGAGTATCCCTAGAATGCAAAGCGCATTCCCAACATACCATTCCAGATGTTGCTTCGCGGTGCCAACACCATACCCCTTTTAAATTTCTATATCCTTCGGCAGGTTGGCATGGATATATTCAGAATCTGCGTCTCTTCGAAATACTTGCCCAATCTGTTCATCGGCATGGAAGCTACCGTCAAGGCAGGAGTTGTTGATGCTGTCATATCATACATGGGTACTGTGAGCGATTTCAAGCGCACCAAATATGATCAAATATGAAATATGATTTAGTCGATGATTCTCTGCATCAAGGATATGGCAGGCCTGAAGCAGCTAGGTCCCCAACGACACTCGATTAACAATACATATGTTATGTTCATATATATATTACTACTTCTCGCACAGACTGCTCGTGACAGCATCCCGAGGTGCCAATTCATGTGCACACTTCGGGTGATGGCATTGCCCAAGCCGACGCAGATATAACATAGTTGACGTGGTCGTGGACTACATGTCGGGCATAGCCTCGCAGCCCAGTATGGCCGCTCTGGTGGCCTCGCTGCAGGGCACTCTCAGACGCGTCCACTCTAGGGACCCTTTGAGTGCGCGACAACGCGGATGTGTACTTGAATGAAATTCCTGGTGGTCAGTACACAAATCTGCAATTTGAAGCACATATCACAGATCGCGACGTCGTATTGGCAGCTCTTTATCAAAAGGGAATTCTGGAAATTGTTTACAGGAAATTCATGTGCATCCCAAGGCGAATCCTTGTTCACCTCCTTAGGTGAAATGTGAAGTGGGTGCTCCGAAGCCCGGTGATGTCATCGACATTCGGGTCAAAGTTGTTAAGAGGCCGCTCATTGTGTTGTCAGCGATGAAAATTGAAATGATGGCGCAGTCGTCACTATCCGGAATCACGATGGGAATGAAGCTGGAAGGCATTCTAATTATTATTATCATTGAGTGAATGTTACAATCAATGTAGAGAAGGGCAGCAGAAGCAGACTAAGGAATGACATTCGGTGCAATTCGGTTATTTTACAATACTCTGCTCAGAGTAAACAGTTTACTAAATTTTAGTTTATACTTAAACAGATTAGAAAACAGAAAGTTACATGCAGTTGACTATGAACTCCATGAACGCGAGGTCTTTGCTTAACTCAGAGACACGCTTAAAGTGTCGTTGCACATAAGGCGTCAACACCTCAACAAGATTGCCGCTATTGTAGAGCTTGGCGGTGTTGTTGATCAAGGCATCGCCCAGCAGATGCTGCAGCACCAGATTGGCAATCTGCGAGTGGCGCGAGTTAGTGTCCCAAGCCTTCACATGCTTCAGCAGCGCCAGTCGCTGATCCATATTCAGTTGATCCACAAGCTGACGTACAGCTGACGAATCTCGCTTGCGCACAAAGTTGCAAATAATGTCGTAGGAGGCTTTCGGCTTGTCTAAGGTTAGTGCTAGGATGAAGGCCTTCTCCAGCTGTTGCTGTGCATGCAGCAACGAGTGCAGGGTCTGCTCCTGCTGCAGCAATTCCTGTCGCTGGTCAAGCGCTTCATTTCGTACTGTTTCGGTGACATCGCCAAAACGTATTAGCTTTGAGTCAGCACCGCCTGTGTAAAAGAAACGATTGCTACCCGTAGAGACAGCCAAAGACCAAACGCGATCCGTGTGCTCATCGAGCGACTGCACACATATGTTTGTCTTAATATTCCACAGCTTTAGCAGGCCATCCGAAGCAGCCGACAATATGAATTTCCCATGATCGAGGAACTCGCAACGCAGTATTGTACACTCTTGTTCCAAGCGCTTCAGGCAACTGAAGTTCGCAATCGACCAAATTCGCAGACTGCAATCTGACGACGAGGTGAGGACAATTTGATCAACTGGCGAGAAGCGCACACACCACACACCCCTAGTGTGGCCACGCAACACTCCCAGCAAACTGTTTGTGTCCGCCGACCACAGCTTGGCCGTCTTATCCTGCGATGCTGTTGCCAAGATTTTGTTATTCAACGCAAACGTGACGCAATTCACCTCTTTGTCATGGGCCAGGGCGGCGTACTTAAGAGCAAATGCGTATGAGTTCTCCTCTCGCTTATCCCGCGACAGTTGCCACACTTTCATGCTGCCATCCTGACAGGCTGAGGCGAAGGCTGTGGCTCCATGGTGTGTAAAGGCCACCGATCCAATGGTCGATGTGTGACAGTT
Organism: Drosophila sulfurigaster albostrigata; assembly: GCF_023558435.1. NCBI lineage: Eukaryota > Metazoa > Arthropoda > Insecta > Diptera > Drosophilidae > Drosophila > Drosophila sulfurigaster. The sequence continues at coordinate 709,133 of NC_084883.1, forward strand.
GCTCTGTTGCGTCAATGGCTGCAGATGACACACAGTCTTGTGTGATAGCTTCCACAGATGAATGCTGCAGTCCTTGCCCACAGAAATAAGCAGATTGTTCGACGCCGCCAGTGACATGACCGTGTCAGTGTGCCCCGTGATCAATTGGCAGTTCATCTGCTGTTCGGTGTCGTAAAGCTTAAAATGCTTGCTGTTGGTGGCGACGGCCAAGTAGCGATCATTGTCACCCAAGAAGCACATGTCCAATATCTCATCATTGTTACCCACCAGCTGCTTAACGAGCTCCACTTCAGCACTCTTCGCATCGGCTCTTGCATCATAGATCAATATGTTTTGCTCAGTGGTGACAAGCAACAACTGTTGTTTGACAGCACAATAAAGTAGTCGACTAATCTCAAAGTCGGTCTTGATCTGCAGATCACGTATCTTCCACGTTTGCGCATCAATTTGCAGCAGTTTGCCATTCCGACATGCTGCAAGTAATTGTGCCCCATCTGCCAAATGCTGAACGCCCTCCAGCTCCTCGTAGAGTGGTATAACTTTCAGTTGATGCCAGCTGGATGATTGCTTCTCCAACTGCCAAACGATAAGTACCTTGTCGCGACTCACTGAGACCAGTTGGTTGCAATCCGCAGCAACATTTTTGAAACTCAATCCAGTTACTTGGGAAATATGTCCGCGCATTTTATAGAGCAGTGTCTTGGTGTCGTAGTCCCAACAGTATATGGTATTATCCGACCCAACCGCATAAATTTCGCGCTTCAAGGCGTTTGGATGGAAACGCAATAAAAGCGCTGGACCGGGAAAATCTTTGAGCGCACATAAACAACGATTAGTAGCAAAGTCCCATAAACGAAGAGTTGCGTCAGCACCGCCACTGCTGCAGATGAGCTTGCCGCATGAACTGAACTCAATCTGGACCACAGGTCCTTTGTGTTGAGCCTTCCATAGCTTAATTAACTTCCCAGTGTTTAATTCCCACAACCGAAGCAATCCACTTCCATGTGCGGTAACCAAGTGTTCGCGTGATAAGGCAAAGCAGTAAATGTTGTCCTCCTCAACCTCAACGTCTTCGATTCTAGCATGTTTCTTATTTCCCTCCGTGTCCGTGCCTGCTCCATAACTGTTTACAATTTGCGATGTTTCGACGTCTACGCGATTGACAACATCGCCGTTTAAACAGTAAAGATATTGACCATCGTTGCTCCACGCTATGTCGTTTCCAGCATAAAAGTTCGTATAACGAGCCTCAGCCGCATAACTAAAAGTTATTGCAAAAATTATCACCAATTGAACGCCTTATATAGATTTAAACGTGTTTTACCTCTTTTCAGCTACCTTTGCGAGCATATTTAATTGAGTTTTGTTTACAATATAAATACCGCGTGCATGATAATTTCAACTGACCAGTGTGACCGCAGTTTCAATGTAAAAAAAAAACATTTTACCATACAAAAACCCATTTTGCTGACAAAATTATTACACGTACCATTTTAAATATATTCCAATATATAGAGAAACCCCGAGTTGTTGGTGCTGTGAAAACAGGCTATAATAATATATACTTTAAAATTATTTGGATGTTCAACACTGACAAATTTAAAAGATGTGGCAACACTTCACATGAATTGTCAAATCAAAAGCCGTCAAATCATCGTCCCATAAGTAAGCAATTTTGCTTGATATAGTTTATTCGGATCTTTTGTTACCAACAAGATTAATTCAAATACAAAATGAGCACAATTGGCACCGGTGTAAGTAAAATGTACTGATTTTTCCATAGACACCCACTATATAATTATTACTCTTCCTAGTACGATTTGTCTGCCTCGCAATTTTCGCCGGACGGTCGCGTCTTTCAGATCGACTATGCTTCCAAAGCCGTGGAAAAGAGCGGCACGGTAATTGGCATTAGGGGCATAAATTGTGTTGTGCTGGCAGTGGAGAAAATCATTACAGATCAACTCTATGAGCCGGATGCAGCCAGTCGCATTTTTACAATTGAGCAAAATATTGGCATGGCCATAGCTGGACTTATGGCCGATGGCAATTACATTGCTGATATTGCTCGCCAGGAAGCTGCCAATTTTCGAGGCCAGTTCCAACGCACAATACCGCTAAAGAATTTGTGCGATCGCGTCTCGGCCTACATTCATGCCTACACATTGTACAGTGCAGTGCGTCCATTTGGCTTGTCGGTCATATTCGCTTCGTGGAGTGAGACAGAAGGTCCTCAACTCTATAAGATAGAGCCATCGGGCACGTCGTTTGGCTACTATGCATGCGCCAGTGGCAAAGCCAAGCAACAGGCCAAGACAGAGATGGAGAAGTTCAAGTTTGCCGACATGACCACTGATGAGTTGGTTCGCAGTGGAGGAAAAATGTATGACAACCATTGATTTACTAACTATTTATTAAATTTGTTAATTTACCGTTGTTTGCAGCATTTACCAAGTCCACGATGAGCTAAAGGATAAAGATTTCCGCTACGAAATGGGCATTGTTGGCAAGGAAACAAATGGTATTCATCTCATTAACCCCGAATCCTGGACCCAATTGGCTGTTGAAGCTGGCGAAGCTGCCAAAAACGCAGATGACAGCGAGAACGAAATATAATCTTGAAATTTACAATATGTACATTTGATTCTAAATCGGTTAATCATAAGATTTTCACAAAAAATACATATAATTCAGATAAAAACGGTCTGGGCGAATACTTTTTGTATTTCTCAAGTTAAAATTGAATACAATTGTTTTATTTATGGCAATATAGTTTAATTCAAACATTTAGTAGTTTAGTAAATAAGAAAGCATTACCTTATAGTCAGGAAACGTATCGCATTTCTTATACTATTTACATTGCCATAAAAAGAGGTTATAGCTAAATTTTTCCGTATCATTGTTTTTTATATTCAATATTAAAATAAGAACTTTTTAGGGTCCTCGTGTGCTAATGACCTTCGAGTCTGTATCATAAGTTTAATTTGCTAAAAACAGCGTTTTTTTTTTTTGTTGGAATAATTTTGTTGACCACTGTGATTAAGTGAATCTTGGCTTCGAAGGGCTGCCACTTTTAATGTTCATGATATGTGGCAACTCCAGTCCCTGCACACATCTGTTTCATTCGCGCCAAAAGAAGTAAACAAATTAAAAAGCAGCGCGAGATGTCAACGTTAGTAGCACAATTAATTTCAAAAATGGGTCTAAATGACGAACCAAATGTATTAGAGTAAGTGATTAATTTGATGAATACATTCAAGAGTTAATAAACAAATTGAAATTAATATTAGAAAGACAACTGAGCTGCTGCGGTTGGTGGAGTTGCGTTCGACAAATGTTCCACTGCAAATCAATGAATATGGGAAAATTGTTTTGTGTGCGGATCTCGCATCCACCCTGCTGGACATTGGTTTCGACAAAGAGCAGGCACTTAAGCTATCCGGATTGCGTAAAAGCCATTATGTCAACAACAAGCGCATGTTTGAGAAATTGCTGGATCTCAACAAGCTGCCGAGTGTGAATGATATTTGTGTGCAGCTCAGTCTCAACGAGGTTGCTAGAAAATCGGAGGAACTCTTAACGTTGTTCAAGGATATTGCCAGCAACACGATGCAGGATGCAGATCATCCACAATATGCCGCCATGGCTGTGTTTCAGGCATGTCGTTTGCTCAAAAAGAAAGTGGCGAAAACAAAAATTATGCCATTCAGCAATTTACGCCCCACGCAGTGGCAACAGCTCGAACATCAATGGGAGCTCATGATTGAGAAACATTACAAGGAAATCAATGTGGCCACCAGATTGAATGATCAAGCTGAGGTGCTTCAGGAGAAAAACAACATTGAAAAGAAGTGCCAAATGCATAAACCCGAAATTGAAGATTACGAAAAATGGAAATCTCGTATGCTTGCGACAGCTGAGGCAAAATTAAAACAATTGGAAAGTGAGAGTGGCAGTCAGACATCTTTATAAGGGTTCATATAGTCTTCATAATAATAGTCATTTATAACAAATATTAGTAATTACTATTTCCTTAACAAATGTAGTTAGATCAACGAACTTTTATTTAGAAAGTGCGCATGAATCACTTTGCCTACATCTTTGCGAGCTGAAAAATAGGTTTTATTATTATACACTTCAGAACAAATATGATTATTATATAGTACTAACAATCGTAAACAATCATCTCCACTTCATCTTCAGTTTCCGGCCAGCCTTTGACAAGCTCCCGTAAGTGTTTAGCAAATTTTAGCCAGATTTCGCGTTTCATTTCCCTCATTTGCTTTGTCGTAGAAGTTTGAGAGTTCATCGCATCAAAGAATGACAACATTGGTGTGGCACCTTCTATGGCAAAATAATATATTTTACCATTTATTGACTGTGTCAGTCTATAGACTGCATGTTTGAACGGTCGATTGACGCCAGCGCGGTTTATAAATCGGGTCTCCAAAGGCTAAGGGTAGAAATAATACGTTATAACAGTCTTGCGGATCGGGAAAGGAAAAACTTGGTTCTGAATGTTGCTTTTACTCTCGAGTGGCATGTTTTAAACTGGTATTTTATGTTATCCTATACTTACCGCGACCTGTTCTAACAAGGGACTTTCTATTACACCCTTAACGAACATATTATCTGGTATAAGTATGATCAAACGATTTATGCCAAAGGTGACTTGGTGGGTGTCCTCATAGATTTGCATGCGTTTTTTCAGTCCATCGCCGTTGTGCTCGGGTAGCGCAATTTTCAAATAGCCATGGAAATAATTCGATGCCATGCCAGCAGCATAATCCAAACCGTGTGGTTCTCTTATCCACTGTGCATAGTCCAACGGACTGTGAGTCACTTGGCTCCAAGTGAAGATCCAATAGAGCGGCATACAGGCGAAGTAAACTGAGTTTGGCAACAAATTCGCCACATTTCCGGTGAAACCGAATCGTGCAAATCCCGATAATGCCAATGTTAATGCTAAAATTTTCGTTTTAGTATTGTATGTGTAAACACGTTCACAGATTGTGCTTAGCTTATTTTCAGGCAAGTAATACTTTTCATTTACAAAGTATTCGATTATCATATTGCACAAACGACCAACGAAATTTGCGCAAAAAACTACAAGGCAAATGCGTATGCAGAGATCTGTAAGGAAACGTCAACAGCATTGTTTTCATAAATGCGAATTTTAGGCATTACTCAGCAAAAAGAAAACTAATTATATTGTTAACGAAAGCTCACCAAAATATTCTCCCACCATTTTCAAAATTGACTTTTTCCTATCAACCCATTGATCTGCGGTTGTTGTTGATATTATTGCCATTTTATTATGATCAGTTTCAAAGTTGCCAGACTGCAATCATTTAATATAATATCGGTATAATTTATTAAGAAAAGAAAACAATATATTTGTTGAACTAATAATTTATTTAAACACGAAAACACTTAAACATTTAAACACGAAAATACTTATGCAAAATATTTTTGTAGTATGTAAATGTTGAGTATTTTAATGTTTTAAGTTTTACTCTCAATTGTACTTAAAAATAAAAATACTCGAAAGGGGATTTATTTTAATAAGATATAAGAAACAAATAAAAATTGTATTTACAAAACATATAAAATATAGTGCACGATACTAAATAATAGCTCATACAATCAATAAATCGTAGGGATTTGTTCTCGTTCATAAATTCCAAAACAAGTTCGATAGTTCATTCATGCGAGTTATTCATGTGAACTTGTTCTGACTCAGCTAAAGTGCAAGTGAGTGCAAAATTTTGTGGGCACACTAATCCGCAAGTGCATTTTACGTACGACATACAAGGGGCTTTTGTTGTGTTGTTTTTCGAAGAATTAAAAGAAATCTGCGAAATATATCCAAAGCAAAGAAAATGTAATGCTATTCATAAGCATAATAAGCAGAAAACAGGTCGCGTATACATGTCGTACATATATTATTGTTTGAAAATTTGGTAAACAAGAGTACTCCAGAATTACTCACATAAAATAATAAGTTAATTTCGGGTGAGTCTGCGAGTAATGCAATAATAATCTGAATGAATGTTGTCTGAACTGTTGAAAATAGTGAACAATAATGTCTTTCATTTGGCAGGGGAACAAGCCAACTTTGCTGTAGAGTTACAGTTGTTGTTGACTGTTGTGCTGATAAGGCATAGAAAAAGAGGAAATACACAAATCTGAAGTCGAATTAGTCATCATACCATAAGTCGTACGCCTTTGTGGCTGCCACAACACAACAAAACTTAAACGCACCCACATAATGCCGATTTTATATAGCGTTATAGCTCGCGGCACCACGGTGCTGGCAAAGTTTGCCGAATGCGTTGGAAACTTTGCAGAAGTGACCGAGCAAATAATAAGTAGAATTGAAGTTCGCAACCACAAGATGACCTACTCCCATGGCGATTATTTGATACACTATACGTGCGAGAACAGATTGATTTACATGTGCATAACCGACAATGTAAGTGATGCTTAATAACTTTATGACCAGCATTTCATAATTTTTTATCAATAGGAATTTGAACGTTCTCGAGCCTTTCTCTTCCTTGCGGATATCAAGCAGAAATTTATACAAACCTATGGCTTGCAGGTGGCCACAGCAATTGGCTATGCAATGAACACGGAATTTTCCAAGATCATGTCCCAACAAATGGTACACTTCAGTCAATCACTTGAAGTCGATAATATATCCCAAGTACATGGTCAAATCGACGAACTTAAGGATATTATGATTAAGAATATTGGTAAATAGACTTGTGGATATGATTATCATTTGTTTTTTTTAATTTGATTAATATTTTCCAATAATAATTGCAGACAGTCTGCGTGATAGGGGTGAGAAATTGGAGCTGCTTGTCAATAGGACCGAGAACTTAAGCAATAATGTAAGTTGGCCACATGTTCAATATAAATCAAATTTACAATGTATCTCTTTTTGCTAAATATTCTCCATTCGCAGTCTGTGGCATTCCGTAAGGCATCGCGAAATCTGGCACGTCAAATGTTTTGGAAAAACATTCGTATTTATGTTGTCGTCGGACTAGTGATTATATTTATTATTTATGTTATTGTAAGCATGGCCTGTGGAGGACTAGCCTGGCAGTCATGTATTCAATAAGACGCAAACTTGGAAAGTTTATTATTGTTATAGCTCATACCCATGTTTATTTACATACATATTAAACTTTCGTACTATCATAATCTCTGTTATATGTAATAAAGATAAATGTATACAATTATATTTCTATATATCGTATAGTATTGCTTATTTCACTTATCTTCGACATATACGATATCGTTGGCTTTAACATTTCCTGGTCGTCGAAGACCCAAGTGAATTCCCAAAGCAGGCGATGGATAGTCGAACAAACGATAGCTGTAGGTTTCATGATAACAAGTAATTATATATCTGCTATGTAAGTTGCTTCATTTTGCATCTTTTTACCTGCGAAGTGTTTTCAGTGGTTCGCCATCGACATTCCGTTCTGCTGTATTTACGTTGATGTTGGGAAAAATGCAACGAGTACATGGAGCCACAACCCGAAAGACAGCGTCATCGCCGATGCGTATCCACTGCCAACCATCCTCCGCATAAGGCTTATCCACATCCATTTTCAACTCAAAGTTTCCGCGAAATTGTAACGGTTCTACGGGCTGCTTTAGTCGTGTGTTCAGATCAGCAATAGAAGCCAAATTCATGAGCATATAGCTCGTTGCATCGTTAAGGGTTCCCTGCAAAAAGTTCGTCATTATTGGAGATATCCTGATCCAGGATTAGTTGGATTAGGATATCTCCTCTGCAGATAGTGAGCATCTAAGTTAGAGGTGCAATCATAATATCAACACAAAACAGACAGAATCATTTACTTGGTCTTTGGATGCTGATTTACATCACGTCAAGATTGCTCGACTGTGAGATAGCGCTATCCCTTTTACAACGACGATAAACTTTAAACTACAGAAATCCAGCAGAACTTGTAACATTTACATTGTAGACTGTTTATCTAATAGAAACATCGAAAGCTAAATTACAGAGTTGATTACTTTGGCTGCAACTGTATTACGCTTGGATGATACGTTTTACATATAATGGAGTCTCCATTTACTAATAGAATGGAATCTCTACTTACTGAATCCGTCTGCCGCAGAAACGGCATATGTTTTAGTCGAGGATTGGTGGAACGTACTGGCACTGAATAAGGATAATACACCAGCTTCAAGCCCGAATCCTTTTTGAGTATGAACTGAGAGAACCAAGTGTCAAACTGAGTACCACACAACATCACCGTCAGGCTGACGCCCCATACTGCGGTGCGCACATCTTTTCCATCCTTTCCAGGTGATTGCAAATGATGGAAGTCCAGTGGTAAATCGGGCATGCCAGGGGCGGTAAACAGCAAACCATTATTAATTTGTTTGGGCTGTATATGAACCATATGGGGATAACCTCGAGCTGTTATCATTTCGTTGTTATCGTTGATCAGCATAAATTTACGATCGCGCCAGCTGTCAATGCCAATGCCGAGCAAATCACAATCATACTCCTGTTGCTGGTCACTGATCTTGAGCGGAGCACACGACTTGACTGGAAATATGTGAATCTGCTGCAAAGTGCCAACGCGACGCCATTTGATTGGCATGAGATCGCGATGAAGATGGCGATATACCAAGTAACCAGCGGTCCCTGCAGCCACCAAACCAACGCCCACACCGATCAAGGTCTTATTGGACAGTCCCAAGCTAGTGCTTAAGTTGGAATTCATGTTCGTAGCTTATGTACTGCATTAAAGGTGCACATTTCAAGAATTTGACCTTATATATTCGTCAAAAATTACTCACATGACCACCTATCTGTTTAGATGTGACGATTACTTGTTGCTTTCTCCGACTAAATAGATTAACATGATATGCACTTACATACATATTTACATATGTATGTATGCATGTATGAACATTGAGTGGGTTACAGTTCCCGATAAACATTGCATTTGGCCACTCCAAAGCTCATCAAACTATTTTTAAGCACAGTATTTAAGTACAATGAAATTTTTAACAACTATTTTAAAGATATATCCTATTAACTTTGAAATAAATTGTTTCAAAATCTGTGAATACCCCTAATGCTGGTCAAAAAATTACCACTTAGTAAATATACCGAAAGGTAAATATTTAGTATATACTAATTTGCATGGAAATAGAGCCTGTTTGACATTTTATACTAATAAAGTTCATTAGAACTTTTTCATTGTTTTTTTATGTTTTTAACATTTATTCTGTCGTTGTTGTTATAGAGTCTAGACGAATTGCAAAAATTACATAAGATCCCTTTTGCGTAATAATTTTTTAAAACATGCTTAAAAAAATGTAATCTATATTTAAACCTTAAATTTGATTTTTTAACAAAAACAAAAGCTCACAAAATCTAAGAGTTTATACATATATAGAGAGGCAGAAATTATTTTAGCAAGGTGTTTAATAAAAAGAGTTCAAGGCCATAGACGCTTAGCCATTTGTTGATATTTGAATTATAAGACAACCGCAAAATAAAAAATACATAAATAAAAACAAACAATAATATAAAAATAGTATTTTAATGACGTCAATCTGCAAAGTTTGAATTACAGTGAATACAAAATTAATCAAAATTTGGAGTCTTTATTATTTATATAACATATTATGTTCTTAATTATTTTATTCGTCCTCTACATAGACAACATCATTTGCTTTGACATTTCCTGGTCGTCGAAGACCTAAGTGAATTCCCAAAGCAGGCGATGAATAATTAAACAAGCGATAGCTGTAAGTTTCACGATAAGAAGTTATTTATGAATTTAAATATTTCAATGTTAGGTTGCTTCCCTTCCCATTAGCATAATTTAATTTACCTGCGTAGTGTTTTCAGTGGTTCGCCATCGACATTCCGTTGTGCTGTATTTACGTTGATGTTGGGTAAAATGCAACGAGTACATGGAGCCACAACCCGAAAGACAGCGTCATCGCCGATGCGTATCCACTGCCAACCATCCTCCGCATAAGGCTTATCCACATCCATTTTCAACTCAAAGTTTCCGCGAAATTGTAACGGTTCTACGGGCTGCTTTAGTCGTGTGTTCAGATCAGCAATAGAAGCCAAATTCATGAGCATATAGCTCGTTGCATCGTTAAGGGTTCCCTGCAAAATTCGTTATTATTGGAGGTATCATCATCCCACTACGGATAGTATGCAATGTGATATAACCGCAAATTCGCAAATTCGGAAAATATTTGAATAACAGATGCAATTCTCTTACATTACCCGCAAGGCTATTATTTTTATAACTGCTTACATTCTTGTTTAGCATCAAAAACTAAAAATACATATATGTACATCATATGTATGTATGTATGGATCCCGTTTGTCAGTCTGTGTGTGTGGGTTGTAAATTGTAAATTTTTGTTTTTTTTTTTAAATTGGCCACTCCTTCCGTTTTAGCGCCAATAAAAATTTATTCATTTATATGTATATGTAAAATAAATAAGTATTAAATTATATCAGGGGATTCAAAGCACAAAATGCTCTCGATTTTCAATATTTCCAAAACTATAAAATAGAAAGTAATATGCAGTAAGAAGGTTTTATGTAAGCTACAATGGTAATGGAAATGTAAACAATAGTCTCAAAGGCAAACTGCTTTCTCTAAACATAATGGTCATGTATATCTTATTATATGTTTATTAGTTGCTACTTACAGAATCTGTTTGCCGTAGGAATGGCATGTGTTTCATATCAGGAAGAGTTGTACGCACTGGCACAGAATAAGGGTAATATACCAGTTTTAAGCCCGAGTCCTTTTTTCAGTATGAACTGAGAGAACCATGTGTCAAACTGAGTACCACACAACATCACCGTCAGGCTGACGCCCCACACTGCGGTGCGCACATCTTTTCCATCCTTTCCAGGTGATTGCAAATGATGGAAGTCCAGTGGTAAATCGGGCATGCCAGGGGCGGTAAACAGCAAACCATTATTAATTTGTTTGGGCTGTATATGAACCATATGGGGATAACCTCGAGCTGTTATCATTTCGTTGTTATCGTTGATCAGCATAAATTTACGATCGCGCCAGCTGTCAATGCCAATGCCGAGCAAATCACAATCATACTCCTGTTGCTGGTCACTGATCTTGAGCGGAGCACACGACTTGACTGGAAATATGTGAATCTGCTGCAAAGTGCCAACGCGACGCCATTTGATTGGCATGAGATCGCGATGAAGATGGCGATATACCAAGTAACCAGCGGTCCCTGCAGCCACCAAACCAACGCCCACACCGATCAAGGTCTTATTGGACAGTCCCAAGCTAGTGCTTAAGTTGGAACTCATGGTTTAATAGCTGCAGTAAAAGTACACAATTAATGTATTTGATTATATATACATATTAGCAAAAATTACTCACAAGATAACAATTTAAAAGCGAAGGCCACTTGTTGCTTTCACAGACTAAAAAGATTTATGTGGTAAGTGTTCTCCAATTGTTGTTTACAGCAATTGCAAATTATTCCATTTCCAATTTAAAACCTGGTCATACTTCTCAGTATGGATTTAAAAGCATGGTTTCTAATGATATACAAATATTTTATTTTAATGGTAATTCAACTTTTAAAAAGGCCTTGACTTCTGGGAGTACCTCCAATACTAGGTAAACATAATCCCAGCCTTGAAAGACGTCAAACTAATAATATAACTAATATATAAAAATGATTTTTTTTGGTAAGGGCCCACTTTATTTTCATTTTGTTTTATATTCTTAACTGACTAGAAATGAATATACATTTTCACACAATCTTCTAAAACGGGAGATTCGAAGATAATTCAAAAAATCGCGCCACTTTAAAAAGTATTAATAAGTGTGGCCAAGCTAAGTAGTTTTTTGAACTGCTTTGGTTAGTATTTTTTGGTTGTTAAGGATTTAGTATTGAACTCACGTTTTTGCTGTTGATCATAGCGGAGAAGTATGAGCGACGACACGGCTAAAAAGGACGAAAAGCACTCGGCGGAGGAACTGGACGTGGGCAGTGATCGTTTTAATCCATTGCGTGCGCTCTATGCCGTCGACTATAGAGTCACAGAAAAAACCCCAAAGGTGTTATACCAAAATTTAGCGGCGTTTGAAAGTGCGCTGATTAAAGTTGGAATTTGGCAATTAAACAAACGTCAACAAAAGAACGATGCCCCGGCTACGACCATCAAAAGTAAGAGCCTTTCCACGCCAATGTCAGTGGAGCAACCGACAAGTCTACGGCGATTTCAACCACATCAGATGGCTATTAAAGGCACCGTGAAAACGAAACATCAACGCAATCTTTTTACACACATGGCAGGCGTTGAAGGTCCTTTGGCCATTTTACGCAAATTTTTGCCAGCAAGCGAGCAGCTCAGTTCAAACCGAATACGAGTATACTTGCGTAAGGAGCATGGCATTGGTGGGACCATTGAGGGCGAGCTTGTAGCATTTGATAAGCAATGGAATCTATTGCTCAAGAACGCTGTGGAAGTCTGGCAACGTCGCAAGTACAAGTATGGGGACCAAAAGGTTTTAAGCACTACCACCACTTCTGAAGAATGTATTGCAAGGCTTCGGCAGTTGGGCATTGCGCTGCCCACCGTTCAAGTGAAAAGTCTGAGTCGTAAGAATGTCCAGCTAAGACGTGATCTGGCCCAGATAATGGTTCGAGGCGAAAATGTGGTCTTAATCAGTTGTATTAACTAAGCGATGTATTTGTGATTTTAATATTAGTTATTTAAGTAGTCAATTAAGTGGTATACACCATAGGCACACACTCCTCAGCTGCCACATGGGACGGTGAATCGTCCTCCATTAAATGTTGTAAGCTCTCATTTGGATAGCTGGCATAAGAAAAAGAAAAAAAAATTAGTTATGGATTCAAGGTTGGTGAATGTAATCTTACAGCTTTGAGGGGCTCTCATCGCTGAGCATCGTAGCTGGCACTGTGGCCGAGGCGCATTCTGGACTCATCAGCTCAATTGGCGTGGGGCGACGCTCTTGCAATTGCCGGGTTATCTCTGCTGTACTTAGTGTGTTGCTTGCACCCACTTGGTGCTGATGTTGGAGAGAAGGTGAAACCGTTGCTGTCGTTATAAGCGGCTTCTTGCTCAGTTGTTGATGAACCATGCCGCCGCCGCCGCCTGGCAAGACTTTACGTTTTCGCCCACGGGTTGCGCCACTCACAACTAACTGCTGTGTAGGTGGCCCTGCCATCTTGGCATCCATCTTTTCCTTATGTTTCTTGCGTAGAGCAGCTGCCTCCTTTGTGGTGTCAAGTGTATTAGGTAGCTGCATGCCCGTTGATGTGGACGTCGTGGGTTCTGCGTCTGAATTGGAGCTATCAGTAGCATCACTGTCACTCGAGTCTTTGGCTGGTTTCTCGTACAACAACAAGCGATCAATCAGAAATGATCGGTCGCGGGAGACTTTTAGCAGGCGTCGTTGATTTGTATGCAACAAATCCTGAAAGTATTCATTTTCCTAATGGTAAGATAAATATATTAATGCACTTTATTGACAATAAAGGGGGGAGAACAAAATTTACATAGATGAGGAATTTTAATTTGCGCTTCAAATTCCTGTAGCGCTCTTTGTAATCTACGTTGACATTTGCTGTTCCCGTGGATGCAGAGCTGGAGGCACCTGGAACTTGTCCGGAAACTGCCGCAGATGGCTTGGTTTGAAGCTCATCATCACTTTCTTGCTCTATATTTCCTGTTGTGGCCTTTTGGTTGGCCAACGATCGGCAGTACCATCCCTCCAGCATGTTTGCGTTGCTTTTATTGATTATGGATTTCTACACAATGTAACCCTAATCTTTTGTCATTCACGTTCTTTCAATGCTTGCGACTTTTCCTTAATTCATTGTTTTTTGTAAGTATTTATTCAACGAGTTGCGAACACCAGTGTGACTTCCCGTTAATTTTTAAAATTTACCACAAATATGCGTTTAATACCAAAAACTATGTATTGGTCACACTAAATAAATTTGTACAGGTAATGTAATTTTTATAATAGCCGTGTGTAATTAATAATGATTACAATAATAATTTTTTTTTGCTTTAATTATAAAGTTACGTCTACATATAATAAAGTTTTAATTTTCAAAATTAGGGGATAAGTAAATATGAAAGTGCGGCCACATTGTTATGTTGCAGTTTTGTTTCCATACGCACGTGTTGCGTATGTTGTTTATAAACATTTCACCGGTTTAAGAAAATGAGCCAAAAAGTGGTAATTAATAAACGTTTGAAAGGCCTAACGCCTGAGGCCCTTAACCAGCTAAGTAAAGCAGAGTTAGTTAACAAAATTGTGCAGCTAGAAGCGTACAATTTCCAACTAAAAAACCTATTGCAAAAGAAACTAACAGAGAGCGACAAAAACAATGCTGAATACAAAACGTTGTTGGAAGGGGAGAGCGGGGTGCGAGAGCGTTCAAAGGAGTCGATGGAATCGGAGGATAAGTCTTCCACCAAACGGAAAAAGCAACGTATGTTTGATTGGTCTAGGTAAGTATATGGATAGTCATTCATCTCGTAAGTCTTTAATCAATCGTTGTGATTGTAGTGCACATCGGCGTCATGTCCTTCTCAAGGTTGTCTATTTTGGCTGGGACTATCAAGGCTTTGCATGCCAGGAGGACTCAAATGACACAATTGGTAAGTGAATTGCACATTAATGGTTAATTACGCATATAATTAAATTATGCTCAACACCTGCAGAAGCGCATTTATTTCGTGCCTTGTTGCGCACTTGTCTGATTGAATCTCGCGCTTCCTCCAACTATCATCGCTGTGGACGCACAGACAAGGAGGTGAGCGCCTTCTGCCAAGTTATATCCATTGATTTACGCAGCAAACTGGCACCTGAAGCCCAACTAGATACACAGTCGATCACTTCAGAAATTGACTATTGTAGTCTACTGAATCGCGTGTTGCCCAAGAACATCCAATGTGTCTCCTGGATGCCGTTGCGTAGTCCAGTGTATAGTGCTCGCTTCGATTGTATTGCCCGCACTTATCGCTATTACTTCCCTAAGGGTGATCTGAACATTGAAGCTATGCAATTTGCATGCCAACTATTACAACGCCATGCCGATTTTCGCAATTTTTGTAAAATGGATGTTCATAATGGCGTCACAAATTACATGCGCAATCTGCAGCATGCGGTGGTAAAGCCATGCGATGAGACAGCTTCCGCTTCTGGTAAGTGAAGGAAATGCATTTCTAATTACTTTGATAGAAAACAACTTTTTTGTAGGCTATGCAATGTACTTTTTGGAAATCAAAGCGAACGCTTTTCTATGGCATCAGATACGCTGCATTATGGCCGTACTGTTACTCGTTGGCCAGAGGCACGAGCAGCCGAGTGTTATTAGTGAACTGCTAGATGTTGTGAAGAATCCCTGCAAGCCGCAATACACACCTGCCATTGGACTGCCATTGAATCTGTTTCATTGCGAGTTCCGGGCGCACACAACACGTCTAGCCAACACATCAGGGAATGCTGTTAATGATGCTCACGATGATGTGCTGGACAATGATAAAGTCGAGTCGGCTGTCAACGAACCCGATCTAACAGATTGGGTTTATAGCGAGGAAAATTTGCAAAAATTGGTCGAGAACTTGCAGTGTGAGTGGACACAGTTCAGTGTAAAATGCACCATGATTCGTAATGTACTCACGCAACTGGAGGAGATGCTTGAACAGCAATTCAAGCCACAATTGGTCCAATCCCAAGTGATTATGCTGCAGGATGCGGTTAAACCGCGACAACATCAGCCGCTTCTGCAGCGCAAACGATGTGGTAAGTTTTAGCTTTTAGACTTGAATAAAAGCTACTGACAAGTACCAAAATTCATCAGCGTCAGCAGCTCAAATCAAATATCCACTATCTATTTTATTTAAACAATAATTTTTATGTAACTACAATGTATTTATCTTAATATTTTCCAGAGAGTTTAGAAAATCGCATCGAGCATTTTGTAAAAAAAGCAAAGGCTGATAGTGAAGGAGTCTGCAGAAACGGATGCGAGTAATCGGATGGATGAGACAAGCTAAAAGACTTTGTAAATGCTGTAATTAATTGAGTAAAATTACTCTGCATATTTATTATTATTACTGTATTCAAGTAAACAATATATGTATAATATTTAAGGTACACAATTTGATTTAGGCAATATAGCTTTTTTCTATAGCTAGAGAACAATTCCAAGGAAAGTCAGACGACATTGAATTTAAAGTTGATTTTATTCTTAAAATCATGTTCTTAAGGATTAACATTGAGTACTAATTTGTATGCTTCTCTTCTGCTGTGTGGACAATGTACAACAACAATTTATGACTATGAAAGAACGGACAATGCTGGATTAAGGCCAGCTAGTTATTATATAGTACTTGTAGTGATATGTGTAAACAACATATATATTTATTTATATATGTATATAAGTGCATTATTTTACGGGAGATTTGTACGTTTACAAAAGTTTGACTACAAACTAAATTTTAGTTTTCAAATTTACAGTCGTTATTGTAGGTATAACAAATAGTTTTTAAAACATAGTTAAACATATATATGTACTATATATAATTAATAGTATGTAAGTTAATAGCTTATACTCCAATAATTGGGCAGCTCTATGTACCCATTGATTTGGCCTTTTGTAGTCTGAAATCGCAAGAATGGAGAATTATAGTCTCTATAAATGTGTAGCTTAAAGCAAAACTCACTTTCTTCGCAGGATGCGCAGCACTATTGTGCCCTCGCGCACATTCTTGAAGAGTCCAATCGTCTCGGCATGGCTCATGCCCTGCACAGAGTGTCCATTGATTTCGACAATCTCATCGCCTGTTGGAAGAAGATCGGGTGATATTGAAGCTCCGACCCAAAAGAAGACGACAAGAATGCTGCAACTTACCCGCCTGCAGCGTGCCATCATCGGCAGCTTGGCCAGAGGGAAACACTGTCTTCACAAAGATGCCCATGTTGCCCTTGGGTGAGTCCCGGCCACCCACAATGCTAAAGCCCAGCGACTTGAGGCCTGGCCCCTTGAAGAACGTTATCGTCTTTGGTGTCGAGCGCCCATTGCCTGCAGATGTAAAGGAATCAAATGAGGAGTTAACAAATGATCAAATATATAGACAATGTGGTTATTGTTAGGCTAGGTTAGGCTCACCCTCGCTCATGGAGGCACGTATGACCTCGGCCATTTCCTCGTCGCGTATTGTTAGCTTGGCCACCGGCAGCGATGGACGATGATGCATTAAAGAGGCGGCTGGTGGTGGTGCTAACGATGTGTTAGTTACACCAGCTGCGGATGATGGAGGAGCAGTGGAGCAGGAATTGAGAAATGGATTAGGCGAAAACAATGAAACGCTTTTCTGCGTGTGCTTGATGTACAATGAATGGTGTTGTTGTGGTTGCTGTTGTTGTGGTTGCTGTGATTGCTGCTGCTGGGGTGGCATGTTATTAGTGAGATCAGTTGTTGTTGTTGTTGTTGTTGGGGTGTCAGTTGTTGTTGTTGATGTTGTGTTGTTGCTGCACTCTGCTCCAGCTGAACTCGGAGGCGGAGGCGACTGCATAAACAGGCTGAGACGCGACGAACTGAGTCGCGAATGCGCAAATCTCAGCGAGCGATAATGCGAATTAGTGAGATTAATCGAGTTCCTAGCATAATGTGTGCGCTGGCCAAACTGCTGGCCAGTCGCATCCCTCGTCACCGACGCTGACGCAGACGCAAGGGCAGCGCCCTCGGAGCAACGTTTGCGTGCTAGCAGCTGCCACTTTTCGTCATCTGCCAGCGAGGAGGCGACACAAATGCTGGCCGCCCGATTCGCATAAACGGGCGTATAGGATTCGTTATTGGTGTTAGCAGTGGAGTTGATAGAGGTGTTGTCATTGTTGTTGTTGTTAAAGAGCGGTGTTGGCGTTAGTGCCAAACTGCGCTGACCTGACGAGCTGCGCGATCGGCGACGCAGTAGCTCATGCTCCTGCCCACTCACGTCCAGCGATGGACGCGGCGTCGAGCTTCGACGATGCTGCATCAGCGGCATGGGCGTGGGCAATGTGCTCACACTGGCCAGCGAACGCGCATCGCACTGATCCTCACCCTCTTGCTCCTCCTCCTGCTGCTCCCGTTCCCGTTCCAACTCCTGCTGTTGCTGTTGCTGCTGCTCGTGCTCGACCTGCAGCTGTAGACTCTGCAAGCTGTTCAAGCTGTCCGTGCGCTGGCAGTAGCTGAGACGTTGCCGCTGCGTGCTCAGGCCATCGATGCGTATTTTGGTATAGAAATCGGTCACAGTGGCGATCTCGTCGTGCGCTATCACCAGATCAATGCAGTTCTTCACAAAGGTGCTGAGCAGTCGCTGCACTTCCGCAAATGATTGAATGCCCCGCAAATGCTTTCCATTCACGTTCACGATCTCGTCGCCCAATCGCAGTCGACCATCCCTTTGGAAAGAGTGAATAGAGTTAAAAGAATTTATTATTACTTTTCTAATATATGGAAAAGATTACAAAACGAGGACTAACTTAGATAGTTCATCCTCTATTTTAGAAAATACTTTGAATACATTTACGAAATGCTTAGATTTGAAATTAAGAAGTGAATGCATTCAATGTAAATTAAGTTATCAGAATTCTTAGAGAATTGAATGCAATATTGAATAAAACAAAATAACATAATTTAAATGTTGGTTATCACAATTAGTATTCTAAGCATATTTTAGTAAATTTGTTTAAACTAACGTATTTATATAAAAATTAGATAAATAATGATAATCTCAAATAGTCTTCAAAACCCCAACGAGATATGTACTTTCGAGCTAAATCATCGGCTCAAAAGTGATTTTGTTAACGCAATCGTAACTTTATAGAATTTTACTAATATGTAATTAGTATAAACATATGACTTACTTTTGGGCCATGCCATAAGGTTCCAGCTCGACAATGAGATAGCGATATTGCTGCTCATTGTTGTTGGTCACGACCATTTTGGGCGATAAGACGAGACCAATGTAATCCTCCTGGCACTTGCGCTCCAGCTTCAGTTGTCGGAAGCGTCGCCTGATCGTCTCCGTCTCATAGTCGTAGTTGTAGCCACCTAGGGAGACCGGTGCACTGCAGATGCTGTTCCGCACCGAAGAGGAACCTCCTATGCCCATGGTCATGCCCATGCCGACGCCCTCTGAAGAGCTGAGCGAGATGAGCGAGTTGCGCTTGAGCGTGCCCGAGGCAATAGATTCTGTATCTCCCCCAGAGATGCTAAGATTATTGCCTAGTCGAGCACTGGCGCCGCCCACATTAACGCCAACGCCTCCAGCGCCGCCGCCTCCGCCACCGTCGCTGTCGTAGCCCGACTCATTTGAACTTAGACAACTACTTAATCTTTGGTAAAGTGGTTCCCAGTCCTTGGACGAGATGCTGTCATTGCGCGACACATTCGCCAGCTGCTGCTCCGGCGAGTGGCGTTGTGGCAATGGCGATTGCTGTGCTGCTGCTGTCGACGCTGCAGCTGCTGCCGCTGCGGCTGCTACTGCTGCGGCTGCCGCCGCCTCCCGCTGCAGTTGCTCGCGCTGCTTGAGCAGCACAGAGCCGCCGTTCTCCTCGGGCAGCACTGAGAGGCGAGACCTCAAGAAGGCATAGGGAAAAGCACCACGACGTGCCGCATCCTGCTGCCCACCATTGCTGGCATTGCCAGCACCGGCTGCTCCTCCATTGGGCGGTGATCCCACGCTGCTGCCTGCGTTGCTGCCACTGCTGCTGCTGGCTGTGAGGCAACTGCTCACCTTGGCAATGTCATCGCAACTGCTCGACTTCAGGCTGGAGATGCGTGGCAGATGCTGCTGCTGTTGATGTTGTTGCTGGTGGAGGTGCTGCTGCTGCTGATGCTGCAGATGCTGACGCTGCTGTCGCTGAAGATTGAGACCCTCGGTGGGATCATCGCACTTGATGTATGAGCAACTCGACAGCTGGCTAGTGGAGCTACTGCGGTATAGTGTCTGACTCGCTGGCGTTGCCTGCTGCGCCGCCTCTGAGGCCTTGAGGAGATTGTGCGAGCGATGATTCAGCATGCCCGTGGAGCCGATGCGATGAAAGAAATTCTTCAGCGCCTTCTGTGGTCGTGCCACCGGCTGGTATTGATGCGTGGGCGTCGACTGTGCACTCTGGCTGCCCCGGCTAGCCAAATCCTGCACTTGGGGCGACGGTTGTTGTTGCTGCTGCTGTGGTTGCTGAGGTTGCTGATGATGTTGCTGACGCTGCTTGATCGTCTCAATGGGGCCCGACTTGCACTTTTTGAGCGTGCTGCTCTGATAGCCTATGGGCGTGGACGTGGGCGTTGCCTTGCCATTGTTGCCATTGCCATTGGACTTGTGGTGCGTTGGCGAATGGAATAAACTCCGCAGATCCGTGTGTGATTTGTGTGTATTAGCGGGAGACTCGCTGCGCTTCAACAAATCCAGTTTGCGACTCATGCGTTTGCCCCACGTAAAGACTGCAACGGGAGAGATGTACTCAATCAGAAAGTGATTTCTAACTTAATTAGAATGCTTCAATAAATCTCAACACCTCAGAGGCAAATGCCGCAGCACATCATCAAGAAATGTCAATGCGTCAATAACGAGTTATTGGCACAAGGGAAACTTGCAACTGGACCTTGTCCGACCTGCTCTCCCTTTGTCTTTGTGCCTTAGTGTGCTGACACGTGTCCATGGCATTGGATTACAAGGTGACCACAATAAAGGTCGGCATTGGAGCAAAAACCGCAGCTTGAATAGAATAGATTTGACAGGCGGCAAGTTTTGCGGCAAGCTGGCGACTTTCACTTACTATATGTTCATACATATAGTACATGTAATGTACATATTTTAAAAATGTATCAATTCCATAAATTTGTTTAAAAAGAAACGTTCAAAATGGTCAGTTTAGGTTCTTTAATATATTGTGAAATATAAATACTAAATATAATGTGAAGTTTTCTAAATAATTAAAAAAATATTTATATATTTCACAATTACAAAACATTAAAGATGTTGTGTTACTAAAGTTCACGTAATTTAGAAAACATACGTCAAGTAATAGAAAAAGTTTTAAAATTACAAAAATAATTTAATCATAATTGATTTCAACAGAAGTATACTTAATTTAAAATTAAGCATACGTCAAGACAGCGCGCTCACTTGGCAGAAGTATCGTTTCTACCAATCGATACTAACTTGAAATCGATACTAACCGATTGTGGTATATTAATTTAGTATTTTTTCGTTTGTGGCACACAGCCACATTGCACACATAAACAACAATTGATTTTTCGCCAGGAAAAATGTCTCTCGCTGCGAAAAAAGTTGCTGAGGGCGAGGAACTTGTACGCACCGCGGAGAAAAGCCTAAAAACATCACTATTAAAATGGGTGCCAGATTACGACAGTGCAGCAGATGAGTACTCTAAGGCGGCAACTGCGTTTCGGATAGCAAAGTCATTTGACAAGAGCAAGGAATGTTTTCTCAAAGCAATCGAGTGCTACAAGAATAACAAATCGTGGTTCCATGCTGCCAAGTCGTACGAGCAGATCATCTTGTTGTGCAAGGAAACGGATAAATTAAATGACGTGGAAGAATATGCCAACAAGGCATGCAGTCTGTATCAGCAGCATGGTTCACCCGAGGCAGCTGCCTCAGCATTGGACAAGGCAGCCAAATTGGCCGAATCAAAGAATCCGGAAATGGCTCTGCGTTTCTATCAGCATGCAGTAGAGGTCATACTTATTGAGGATTCGACACGGCAAGCTGCCGAGTTCTCTTCAAAGGTATCCCGATTGTTGGTAAAGCTCAAGCGTTACGAAGAGGCAACAAATGCGCTGAAAAAGGAAATCGGTTTGAATCAGCAAACCGAATCGTATGGACAAATTGGACGGTTAGTTGTAGCGCTTGTGCTTGTCCAATTGGCGCGCGGTGACTCTGTGGAGGCAGAAAAATCCTTCAAGGAATGGGGCAATTGCTGTGAGCCCGAGGAGGTGTCAACACTGCAAACACTGCTGCAAGCATTTGACGATGAGGATCCCGAACTTGCTGCCAGAATGTTAGCATCGCCGTTCATTCGACACATGGACGTTGAATACGCCATTCTCTCGAAGAACATTCCATTGCCCAAAGGCTTAGAGATTGAGAAGAAAGCAAATGCCGAGACTAGCGGCGGTACCGCAAAACAGGAGGAAGAGGACGAGGGCGAGGGTTTGTGTTGAAATGCCGTCTCAAATTGTTATTTAACTACTCTAATCACATAATTAATCAATTAATGCAATTTACAATGTAATTGTTAATATAATATATACTTAATAAAATGCTGTTTATTGTCTTCACCTTACACAATGTCTATAAAATATTTATGTATGTAAAGTCATCTTATCCATGACCAAATCGATAAGTCATATCTATTTTTTGCACTCTTGCAGTTCTTATGTAAATTTCCTCTCACTTTTGGTGCAGTATTCCTAATGCCACCTGCATTTGTTGCTTTATTTCAAACGCTGTCCGTCATCGTAATTGGCAATCCACAATCCGGTACTCAATGTGTCGACAGTATTGTATTATCTAGTATTGTTGTATAATCAACACACGATCAAGCCATTATTTGTGGTATTCAAAACGATTAGCTACTTGGTCACTCTTATTACAACAACACAACAAAGTGGACTTATGCGATCATACACCCAAACATGTGTAGGAATGTGATAAGCCCCCATCTTGAATAGTAGTCGTTGTGGGCTCCAACGTAGCCTGTGGTTGTGGTGTACTTGCGATGTTGTACAGTTATTAAACACTAAACACACCTCAATTACAAACGATGCATAACCAATCACAAAATGGTTCCCCATCCCCCTCTCTGTAGATCATCCAATGCAAGTCCTTTGCGGAGGCAATCTAATAACGTCGTAAAATATTTTTACGATCTGGTTTAACAGCGATTGCCAACACTTAAAAAGTCATCCGGAGTGGAGTTTTCAGTTCCAGTCCGAGAGTTTTGTGGCTCGTTAATAAATAAATTTATGCGCTTGTCCCATATTTATCACAGTCACCACCACCGCAAGCGAGATGGCCTGATGTGGCTGAGTGGGTGTATGAGATTTGTGTGAGAGAGATGGTGATAGCCCAAACAATTAGTATAAAACATGTGCAAAAGAAATCAGATGTAGCAACAGCAACAATAACAGCGGCATCGCGTTTCACATGGATCGAGGCGCATTATGGTCTCAATAAAATTTTGAAAACTATTTTCATCTACGACATTAAGTGCGCTCGGCGATCCATAGAATTGCCTATCGAGACCGGGCTTCAGTTCATTTCTTCCCCTTTCGCACACGCGACTCGTGCCAAAGATGTTTAATAGCCGCGGCAACAACGCAGCCGCTGGGCACACTGCGACGATGACGTCGACGAATGTGTGGGCGCAGCAGCGATGAGGAGAGTGCTGTAGCAGCCAGCCTCAATTCGGGTTGACAGTTGAACCAGCTGCCCAGCTCCAACTCCACCCATGCTTGAGCCTAGGCCTATACCTGACCGACATTATTTTACCAGTCTCCGCTGGTCGACTCTTCTGGCCATTTTCCTTTGATTAAAGTTTTCAGCACGCGGAGCTGTTTTGCAATCAGCTCGGGATTGGGGAGAGCAGGGGCCAAAGGATAGTCGAGTGGCGAGTGTTAAACAATAATAGCAAATGGCGCAGGCATCAATTATATGACAGCCTCTGCCACACGGAGCACAGTCTGTTGAAGACGAAGAGAATCAAAAACGACCGCCGGCCACATGCCACATGCCACAAATTCTACACCCACTTAACTTTCAAGACGGTGTCAAATGCCCGCTAGGCCTGACCGATGCGGAGGCCAGCACCGAGATGGCTTTGTTGCAATTTGCCGGCTGACATGCAGCAAGAAGGCGAGGCAGAGCAGACAAGAGAAGCAGCAAGCAAATGGGGGAAGCAGCTGTGTTGCAACTGCTAAAGCTCCAACAACTGAGAAAGCTATAGTCGCTCGACTTTGAAATACCCTTTCTTTAAATGTTAAAAAATGTACCAAATATATTTTACTCTCACTTCTACTTCGAATAATACTTTGTGATTCCTGGCCTACGGAGGCAAGAAAGGAACTGCTTCGAATCTAAAACAAAATTAAATTTCCTTTAACACTAAACAGAATATTTATTAAATTAAAGCTGTCATTTCATTTTCATATGTATATATTAACCTTATTAATCGAAGTGGCCTATAAGTTATATTAAAGACTCTGCTACGCTTATGAGAGGGTCATATGGAAATATTGCGTGCTGTTAGGCAATATGAGAGGAGCACTAATGATGAATAACGCTTTGCAGTTCAACTCGAATCTTTCCCTATAGATGAGCAGATCTTCGGATGCTTCTTGAAGAGATGCTACAACCATTCTGATAATGCAATGATCACATTTCGACTGCCTGACGATGGCATTCTCCACTCAAAATGACAGAAATTTCAATTATGGCGCAGCTTTATCTACAATTCTGAGTCAGGTGTACATCATCGCGTGCCTCGAGTCCATTCCAGGCGTGAGTTCAATGCGCCATGCCGACCGCTTTGTGTGTGAGCGTTTGTCATTCTAATGCCTATTTTAATTGTTTTTAATTAGTGGCAGAAGATGGCAAAGAAGCTGAAGCTGGATTCTCGATGTCTAAAGGCAAAGAATGCCGCCGCAAGGTCAAACGGCTGAGCAGAAAACAAAGCGACATCAAATTGCTTTTGCGTAGCTGCAAATTGCTTTCATCAGCTCACAAATGATGGCAATGATTGGCTAACGTGAACAGCCGATGGATGGTTGGATAAGCCACAACGACACAACGACACAAGAGAGCATCATGAGAAATCAATAAGCGCCAACAAACGAAGCAACCAGCCAAGTAACCAAGTCAACATCCAACACTCTTCTCACCCAGCTGTCGGCAATTGGCAATCGACAGTTGCCAGTTCACCAGTTGCCAGTTGGCAGTCCCGCTGTCCGCAGTTGGCATAACATAAATGCTGTAATTTCGGGCTCTGGCGCTGGGTTCGGTTGCCATCAGCATCAGCATCAGCATCAGCATCAGCATCAGCATAAACATCAGCATCACCAGCTCGCATCTCCATTGCTCCTCTTGGCGCTGCACGCATGCGCGTTTATACTGGATTATCGTTTATTACATGTTTCCCCTTCGACTTGATTTATTTCGCAGCTCGATTATCGATCAAGGCTTTCGTATTCGTCTTCCTCGTCGTCTTTGACTCTGATTCCGATTGCGATTCCGATTCCCATTCCGTCTTGTCCCCATGCAGTTTTGCCGTTATAGGCCGATCTGGATCAAAGAATTTCTGCAATTCGCATTTCGAACTCGTACGTGAGATATTATTGCATTCACCATTTGCCATTCGATTCGTCTCATTTCTTTGTTTATTGTTCTTCGAGTGGTTGTTGTTGTTGTTGTGTCCATTTCGTGCACATGTTCTGGGACGACTTTGATCGGTTCGTCGGTCAGTGGCATATTATGCAAATATGTTGTGATACTTTCCCATGACATGGCAGCTTCAACTGCAGCTTGGTTACTTGTCTAATTAATTTGATGGAGCCCGTTGGGGATATATGGTTCTAGTGAGCCAACTCTCTCTTCTTATTATATCATGCATTCTTGTCATTCCCGTTGCCCAACAACTTGCAACTTACAGCAATAATCACATCAGCTGCCTGCATAACGAGCGAACCGCAACATTTCAGCGCATGTCACATATTCGTACACAGTATTCGAAGTCGTCACTCTTCCAGCTCGGCGAATACTTTGCGAATCATCACTCAATGGCACAGCAGTCAAATGGATCACATAATGCCACGCTTTGTCACACTTGGTCGCTTATGGGCTTTGAGCTTTAACCGAGACTGAAACCGCACAGAGTTCGTGTGTCCAACACATACATATGTACATGTACATGTACATGTACATATGTATTTATAAAAGACACAATCCCAGTCGCAGTCGCCGTGGCTGCTACGGATCGCATTACACAAACGGCAACAATGCAAAATCGGGTCAATACGGTATTTCAGGGTGCGCTATACAAGGCATACTACGCAGTGGAAGTGTATGTGCGTCTGTGCGTATGTATTATGCACAAAGTATCAATGACAATTGTCAGCGGTTTGCAGATGCGGAAATGTTTTGGAGCCAGCAGCCAAAATCATGAACTTAGAGAATCGGACGAATGTGGAGCGTACGCAGTGAAATGGAATTGGAACAAGCTAAGCAACACAATCGATAGGAAAGGACAATAAAAAAAAACACACTAACTCGCTCATATGAACTGATTGAACAGCGACTTAGTGAACTAGCTTAGAGAACTAATTCAATAAGAAGGCGCTTCAATTAATATAAGGTTACAAAATTAGCAGCACAACCACTTGACAAGCACTCAGCATTGCCATCTAAATTTATGACTAGTCTTAAATACTCGAAACAGCTTTCCATTTCGTTCATAAATTAAAATGGGCAACGCCATGGAACGAGTGTCATTTAAAAATCAATTTACTTGCGCCCGCTTTTGGGGATTTGTTGGGGGGATTTGTGTCTATTTCAGGCTAATGTGCTTACCGTTACGCGTGGTGCTGGCCAGAGAGGCGGTGCTACCTGTGCTGCTGCTAATGCTGCTGATGTTGCTGCTGGCGTCGCTGTTCATCTCGGCAGCGGCCAATTTGTGCTCATCATCCAGGACAACAACAGGCACGGCTGTCACCAGTTTATAATCAGGCATGTGGCCTAAGAAGAGAGAATGGGAAAGAGAGATTAAGATTGAGATACTCTTTACGTAACACAAAACGAGTGCATTCGCCTGCGACAAAAGAGCAACAACATTGCAACTGATAACTGCAGCAACAACATGAGATAAGCCCCAAAAAATATGATTTCGCACAAGTCACCCAAAATTGAGGAAGTTGTCGCCGTCAGTTTGCGCATATTTTTACTCGAAGATGGTTGGACTGTGGTTGCTGTTGTTAACTGCGCTGTTGGCCAAATCGTTGGCTGTTGACTTTGACTATAAACTGCCCAGAGCCGTGCTCGAACGTTTGAATAGTTCCAGCGCCCAATTTGATGCTTGGACTCGGGAACTGAGTGCGAGTCTCAGTGCGGAGCATCAGCGGCGCGTGGCTTGGAATGTGCCATTCATTGGGACACCTCGAAGTCAACTCGAATTGCGTCGACTGCAGCAGAAACTTAATCCCAGCAATCCTCTAAAGCTGCGCCTGTGGATCAGCTACTATTGGCAGCTGCGACGGTCTCAGCTGCTGAACAGTGACAACATGTTGCTAACGCACTTTGTGCTGACACTGAGGCAATTGCTCCTAGGGGATTCGACGCAACTGGAGAACAGTCAGTTGCAGAATATGTTGCAGAGCTTGCCGCCCTTTCTAGCCACATTGGTGAGAAGTCGTTGGCTGTGCCTGAAGCACATAGGGCAACAGTTGTTCCTGCAGCCAGGAGATGCATTGCAGCTGGGAGTCAGCAGCAACTGCAGTATGTGGCAAGTGCAACAACACGCGGAGCACTGGCTGCGTCTGCAGAATGCTTGCGAGCAACACTCGATGTGGTTCATCAACATGCTGCACACACACCTACAGAGCAGGACTTACATGTTGCTGACGTCAGCCAGCGACAATGCGAGTCGATTTTGCGTGGGACAACAAGGAGTTGGTTACTTGGAGCATGCGGATGGCTGGCAAAAGGATTGCCAATGGCGGCTCAATGATTGCACTCAGTTGCCGCAGTTCCTCAACATAGTAGATAATGGATTTGCCTAGAAATATATATGGAAGAGAGCTGTGAAGAGAGTTTTACTCACCAGTTGTTAGGGAATGGGACTTGGACTTTTCATAGAGGCAACTGTTGGAGGCAGATGTGGCACTCGGATGCAGTCGCTGTGCCATGTATTGCTGGTATTGCTGATGTTGCTGCTGCTGCGGGGTGCCAGCAATATTGCCGCTGCTGGCGTAGCTAAGCAGAAATGTTGCTGCATTGGCATTGGCAACATTGTTGCCCAGTTTATTGGGCACATAAATGGTCGGTTGCAGTTGCTGCTGCTGTTGCTGTTGCTGTCGGTGCAGATTGTTGGCCTCCTGCAGCGAGAGCATGGATATCGCTGAAGGCGTCTGACGTCCACTTAGCAGGCATGTGGGCGTGGCCGTACGCATCGGCTGTTGCCCATTGCTGGCAGTGGTTGCTGCCGCGGCCGTTGTTGTTGCTGTCGCTGCTGAGGCGCTGCCATTGCTGGTGAGGGTGGTACAGCTGAGTATCATGACTGGCGAGTTGTCGTGCAGATCAGGCAAGGACGACGAGATCGCTGTGCTGCTGGCGATGCTTTTGCTCAATTTGTTGCTGCATGTTCCCAAGCCGTGTGATTTACTGCTCTTGCTGATGTTGTTGTTGCTCTGCTGTTTGTTGCTCAACGGATGTTGCTGTTCTTGCTGCTGCTGCTGCTGTTGTTGTTGTTGTTGGGCGACTGTTAACGTGCTGTATGTGTCCGTAGATTTGCGCGTTTTAAAGAGACGCATGCTACTGCTACTGTTTGCTTCTAGCTGTTGTTGTTGTTGTTGTTGCTGATGACGGTGCTGCAATTGTAGGAGTGCCAGCATTAGTTTCTCATTCGCATCCCCACAATATTAGTCAAGGCACAAAAACCCAATTTAAATACTATTATACTGTACGACATTCCCCACTCAGTTTTCCCCAATTCGCTTCTCAACTCGACGTTCAACGGAGCGTATAATTAACATAAATTACAGTTTCCAGGCGCGTCAAATTTTCAGCGCCAATTGGCAAAAGTGAAGCGTTAAGTTGGAGTTGCTGTTGCTGATGTTGTTGCTGTAGCATGCAACAAAACAAACATAAAATATTTGCAACAATGGCAGACAAGCATTTAAGGCTCTCAGGGTATTTTTCCTTTAGAGAAAAGAATTGCGGAAAATAAAATAACAATAAAATTGCTAAGCATTTATATAGTATGTGAAATTCTCAATACAAATTCGCTAATAACTCAAATAATTTGACTTTAAGATTGATTGATAATCTGAGCGTTTAAACACGCTGGCAACGCCGTCGAACTTGTTCTTAAGAGCAGCTTACACATTTTCAAGATGAATTCAATTACCCAGACTGACATCCATATAATATGCAAAGTTTTAATTAAATTATTTATTTATTGACTAATATACGCTTGTGCAGCTTTTGTGAAGCAGATCAGATGTGGAACTAGTTCACAAGAGCAGACATGCAAAATGCTGCTAAATTTAGAATTAAGTAATTTCTATTTATAGTTGTTATAGCCATTTAAATTACTAGGATCACTGATAACAGATGTAAGGCTTATCGGAAAAACACACACACAAGCACAAATGAAGCTATTAGTTCTGAAAGTCTAGCTGATTGCTTATCGGTTCAATAAACGCGCAAAAGGTGATTAACTGAGAATAATAAATGCAAAATAAAACATTTGTTTTTATTTATAGTACATAGTACTTTGTGTGCTTGATCGCTTATATAATATTTGAGCTTGTTGTTGTTGCTGGCATGCCATAAATATTTGCACTTCACTTCACAACTGTTTTGCAAATCAAGGAAAGGGTATTTGCCTGAAGGTCAGACAACAGCTGTGGCGATTCCATGGTATAGACTATCGGAGACTACAGCAGTCGTAGGCGGGATGGCCAATGAACCAGGCCAACAAATAGCAAAAGCAGGCAGCAACATCATGTGCTGCCCGACGACGACGACGACGATGACGATGATGTCGATGTCGATCATCAGCCACTTAGATGGGTAATTTACACAACTGCCTTTTACTTTTCAAATTAGCCAACAACGACAACGACAACGACAACATCGAGATCGAAGCGAAGCGTACACAAGCGTAGTCAATGCTAATTTGCTTTCCGATTTCCGATTTCAGAGGCGCATTGCAAAGCTAGGCGCAGGCAATCGTCGCGACAGTCTTCTAAAGCCAGTTCGCAAAGTTGGCCAACCAAACAGGCAAACAACCAAACAGCCACACAGCTAAGCAACCAGCCAAGCAAGCAACCATCTAGCCAACTAACGTGGCCTCCATGCGCCTAATTGATGTGACACTTGCGTGTGCATCTATGGACGCATTTGCTTAGATACTCGAATTCGTATCTTTGGATTGCACCTTGGGACAAATTGAGTGTGCGAAGTGGAAATGCAAACACCATTCTATTTAGTCAAAATGCAAGGTTCTATAGAATACTATTACAATTGTAAGTTGCTTTCTCCTTTTTTTTTTGACGATTTCTTTAGTTTAAAATCCAAAAGTTGACTAAGAATTTAGTCTTATTTTCAAAATATAGCTCTGATATTAATATGTCATTTAATTAAAGTGGATTTGATTGAATTCAACAATTTGGTCTAAATATTGATTACTTACATACATATATTGTTAAGTTAATTAAAAAACATTAAAATTAATATATTTTATTTTTACTAACAATTTAGAAATAATCTCATTATATTTCTAATAGGTATAATATTTCTTAAAGGTATTCTTTCATAATGCTTGTACTATAAAAAATAAAAAGTGCGATTATGCTTTTTTGTTTCTTTAAGAAATGTAATCTAAATATTGTTGAACTTCGTTTTTCCAAATAAGAAGAAGCGTATTTCACTTTTAAAATTAAATTGTTTTTGAATATTTAATTATTTGTCAATCGGAACCGCGCATCAAATTCACAATTAGATCGAGATCATAAAGGAAAGAGAGTTGGCTGGTGACCAGAGCATTTGTATAGATCTTATATGAAAATTATCGATATATGAAATGGTATTTTTGATTGTTTGAATAGAGATATCCCAACAAATAATATTTCTCATTAATTTCGAATACGAGCTACTCCGTTGATTAGGAAGGCACCATATTATATATACAGTTTATTGAAAGAATAACTATATTACTTGATTTCTATAATCAATCAATTCCCATTCTAAATACTTGTTCAACCATTATCATTTAACCACTGTGCCTGCTGCCACTTAGCCTAATCAAATGACGTTCTATGGCGCTTTGACCCACCTTGTGCTTTCTCACTCACTCTTTCGTTCGCCAGTTCTTCTCGCTCTCACTAGTTGACGCTACTGTGCAGCCATAATTTTGCTCATTTTATCAGAGACGCTTTGAGCGTTGTCTGTTTGATTTTTATGGACGCTTTTAAGCTGGCTGACTTGACCAAAAGACCACGGGCAATATGTCGTCGAAATGGCCATTTAATTGGCCTTAAGGCAATTGTCGTAAATTTCGTGTGTGCACGACGACGACGTATGCTAATTAATAGAGCAAAAGTATAATTTTAATGGTTTGCCAGGATCTCATCTGCATGAACGCCAAATGCTAGTCACAGTCCGAGTTAATGTTGCTGTTGCTGTTGTTGCTGTTGTTATCGTGAGCTTAGTCACTGGTGAAGTCAACGTCGCAGTCGTTGGCGTTGCAGTTGTAATGACTATCTTGTTTATGGCCAAAAACCAGTTTCAACTTGCCCCGGCTTATTACTAAACCTCACCAGATGAAAGAGAGTGTGAGACGCAAAGAGGCCTTTAAAGAAAACGTGACTCTGATTCTATTCGGCTCTGACTCTGACTCTGAATCTGACTCGTCGAGCTGACTGACGACTGCTTAACTATTTTTTAAACTGTCTTCCTCTCCCTCTCCCTCTTCTCTTTAGTCTGCCTGCGTCTTAAGGCCGCTCCCGGCCATTGCCATATTGCAAATCCCATTTCGTATACCCTTTCGATTTCCATAGTTAATTTTCTTTTATTTACGTTAAGCTTTTATTATTATTAAATGCGCTCCTGGCGTAGCACAAATCTGTGGCGGCTGCATAGTTGTAAACATTCCTGCTGCTTGCTGCTTGCTGCCACAGCTGTGGCATGTGGCAAGTTGTGCCTGACTCTGTTTCTCAAGTTGCTATACTTAAGCACAAACACACACACAAACACAGACTGAGACACAGACGCATAGGCAAACAGATATCAGGCAGACAACAATTGCGACATTTGAGCCGAGGGTTGCTATGAAAGTTTATTGGTCAGAAATCAGCACATTAAAAATAGAATAAGTTCTAACGATATGCAACACTTGTGGTAGGAAAAGAAATATAAATTAAAAACTCAAATGTAAATTGTTGTGTATTTATTTGGTTTAAGGGAAAAAAGAAATAGTTTAAATATGTTGTGATGACGCGACAAGAAAAGTAGAACAAATTTTAAATAAAACTTTATGTAATACTGATATTTGAATATTTTTGATGAGCCAGTAATTTATTTTAATATAATTGATCATATCATTCATTAAATATTCAAATTATTGAGCTTCGCACATTCCGAATTTAACTACAAAAACATGTTGACGAAATTTAAATTTCTTATAAGAAAATTTAATATTAAGAAATCCTAAGATTTGTCCAATGCTTGCTTTTTAACAGATTATTTCTTGGAAAGATTCCAAACACTAAATGATTTAATTGGAAACATTTAACAATTATTGTATTATAATTAATAGAAATAATTTCTGATTTCCATTCCATTATTTATATTAAGGGAAGTCAGATTGATTTTCATATAGTTTTTATATTTTACAAAACTTTTCATGCCACCCCCGCAACTTAAAGGCTTTATAGGCATCCAGCAGAGTTTGCCCCTTTTGTTGCCACATGCCTGTGCATGCCTTATTTTCCTCATATTGCAAATGTGTGTGTGTGTGTGCGTGAGTGTATTTGTTTGTTTGTAGTGCTAGCAAGTCCGCATTCTTTTAAAGGTTGCCAACTTGGCCATAATCGCCAGACCAGCAGCAGCAGCAGCAACAGCAGCAGTGGTAGCAACTGTTGCAGCCACAGCACGTCGACCAGTTCGAAGTCGACCGAAAAAATGCCAAAAACGAAAAATAAAACCAAAATTGAAAACAAAAAACCAACAACGTTTAATAGTAACTGCTCGACAGCATGTTACCAATTAAACAAACAAGGAATGTCGCCACTCAAAGGTTTTACTTAAAATAATAAGATATACTTATAATAATTGTTAGTTGCACACTTATTTTGCCATAAGAAAGAAGTTTATAATACGTTTGTTTTTTAAGATACATAAGAATAAAAATGAAGCGGAAATACTAATATATTTCATAGTTCGATAGTTGCGCAGTTTTTTTGAATTGTATTTCAAAATATTTACAAGATTGCTAAGCCAAGTTAAGCCACAACTTTGCAATGGCTCTAAAGGGTATGAAAAGTATTTGACCAGCTTCTTTTATCGACTTATGAGTTTAGTTTTCAGTTTCGTTTTGATCCCACATTTGTTGTTGTTGCTAGTCGACTTGTTGCTGTTGCTGTTGCAGCAACAGTTGCTGTCGGCGTGTTGTGTGTGTCCAAAAATGCTTTCAAAATAATAAAATAAATAAATAAAGAAGGCAACAAGCATGCTTCTAATTGCAGTTATTTTATTGAGCAAGCAGTGGCAACTAGACCGATGTTGCAGCAGTTGCAACAACAGCAATCAACAAGCTGAAAAGCTGCTGACCTTCAGCTGAATTGTTGCCCACCTGTTTGCCGCAGTCGGAGATTTAGGCACCTTCTTCGCGTTGCGGCTAATTAAGCATATCAATATACTCGTAATCATTATGTTGCTGCCGTGTGCTTGTGCTTGCGTATGAGTCATCCACCAGCAGGTTGCTGATGTGTATGAGTGTGCTGTTGTTGTTGGATATGTTGCTGGAATGCCGATCGACCAAGTTGCAGCGCATTCTATAAATAGTTAACCTAATCAAAATGCAAGCGTGTAAGCAAAGCATTTGCAATTTGCATAGTTGTTGCTGTTGCTGTTGCTATTGCTGTGGATGTTGCTGATGCGGCTGCGGCTGCGACTGCGGCTGCGGCTGGCAATTAACTTTGGCATGCACAGACATTGGTCTAAATGTCAAGGTAAATTATGATGCATTCAGCTATTACGTCTAATAGTCAAAAATGCACATGCACACGTGTGTGCAACTATTTTTAGTTGTTGCTGTTGCTGTGGCTGTTGCTGTTGCGAATGACAGTTCATAAACCTGCTGCTGCTGCTGCTGTTGCTGATGTTGTTGTTGCCGCTACAGCTCCTCCTGCTGCCTGAGCATGTTGCTGCTGATGTATGTCTCTGGCTGCGCCCTTTTCTACGCTAATTAAGCGAATGTGCTCCAACTGTGGTGGCATCGCATCGCAGCAAACCTGGCCAAGACCCCATTGCAACTGGCCGCTGGCAAAGTC
Organism: Drosophila sulfurigaster albostrigata; assembly: GCF_023558435.1. Classification (NCBI taxonomy): domain Eukaryota; kingdom Metazoa; phylum Arthropoda; class Insecta; order Diptera; family Drosophilidae; genus Drosophila; species Drosophila sulfurigaster. The sequence goes on from NC_084883.1 coordinate 743,534, forward strand.
GCAACATTTAATCATCGCATTGCTGCAAAAATCGTATCATTAGCGTTTTTACGATTACGCGCTTTATCAAAATAGCTGCAGCAGCAGCATCAGCAGCAGACAAACTACCAACTAATAAAACGTTAAACAGTGATTCAAATAATATCGTTGCCTCAGACGATATGTTATCGATAGAGCTCTATGACTTAACGTGCAATTCGCAACCACTGTGCAGCCACTTGATTAAATATTTTGTGTCTTTTCTGTGGAAAATTGCAGCGTTGCAGACGCCAGCAACTCAGAAAGCCAGCAAGCTAGACAAGCTGCAGCTGCATAACGCAAAAAGTGAAGGCTGAACAAAAATTCTAATCAGTGCTATCAGCGGGCAAGTTGCAAGTTGCCGCAGTTGAGTTGTTGCTGCCGTTGTTGCTGCTGCTGCTGCTGCAGTAAAAGACAAGCACATTGTCGTTGCTGTCGCACGTACATGTAATTTTTTTAATTGCATACAACAATTTAAAAATTGGTGCGGCAGCTAAGCAATTTTGTTGTAAGCAGCAAGAGAAGCAGCAGCAGCAGCAGCAGGTTGACAATTATATTTGATGGCTGCTTGAAGCACACCTACAACACGATTGATTAATGTTGCATCATAGTTAACAGTTAGAGAGGGGGAGAAAGGTAGAAATAAAAGTTATAAAGAGGAAGACAGAGAGAGAGAGAGAGAGAGAGAGAGAGAGAGTGAGTGAGATGGTTGCTGTCAGCTGTTGCTGGTAAGTTTATACTTTTACTGCTGCTGTTGTCAGCCAACACATGTCGCATTGGCATTCAAGGATGCAACATCCTGCAAACGTAACTCAACACCAACCCACCAGGCAGCGGCAACAACAACAGAACAGCAGCATCATCAGCATTTGTTGCCTCACTTAATCAGGTGTTGCGACTGATCCGCAACGACAATTACATACACAAGTTGTTGATGTCTGCTCTGCTGTTGCTGCTGCTGCTGCGGCTGCTTGTAGCAATTATGCCATGAACTTGTTCTGACTGCGTCGCGCAACTGCAACACGCTCTGAAATGACAATTTCATTTCAAGTTACGGCTCTTCTTGCTGTTGCTGATGTTACTGCTGCTGTTGTGGCTGCTACCTGCTGAGGTTGTTCAACTGCAACATAGTTTCATGACTTGTCATTAGTTAATGCATATGTGCGTTGCTGCACACAGTCTGCACTCTGCCCCAACACTGAGTGCGGCAATCAGTGTGCCTAGAACCTCAAATTACATGCACACAACTAAGTCGTCGACGAGTCGAGTTTTGGGGGCTGAACACTAAACGCTGATCGCTGATCACTGATCACTGAATACAGATCACTGATCGTTCTGAACGTTTGCAGCTGCGATGCGTAATTACGCTGCTTGAGATATGTATATATGTGTGTGTGTGTGTGTGTGTGTGCGGCGCATGCTTTTGTGAGACACTGTGGCACTGGCAATCAGGTGTGAAAAAAATGACAGCGTATTGTGTTTAAACCTTAGTCGGTTTCAATGTGGCACTTTTGATGACAACTCTTCGACTGTTGCTTGTTGCCCATTGTGTTCGCATTGTGTTGTTGGCGCTGAATTAACTTGGCTTTGTCACACTTGCCCCACTCAACTCAGTTTGACACCTCAATGATTTTGTGTGTCAGTCCATAATTAAACAAAACATTAAAAAAACAGCAATAACAACATAAAGTTGCCTTAACTGGGCAATTTTAAAAGCTGACACTTTTCACTTTTTTCACCCGTCTTCAGCTGCTGCTGTTGTTGTTGCTGCCGCTGTCTGCAATTTGAGATATTGACATGAAGTATTGTTGCTGCTGCTGTTGCTGCTGCTGGCGACAACCGACAACGACTTAGAAGCCTGTCAGCTGCTGTCACTGTGCGTGTTATTTACTAATTGCAGCCACTGTTGCACATCTCCAACGTCATAATAATAAGAATCGCTAGCGCTATTTCAGCAACACATATCAAACTTAATTCAAGCTATAATTTTAATAAAACATTTACGCAACGCTGGCTAAATTAGCACAGCTCAAGATGCGGAAACTTTTAAGCATAATTTTTAAAAATTTAATTGTAAAGTAATCTCTGAAAAAACCAATTAGACATTCTAAAATACGAAAATAGTTTCACTTTGATTTCCGCAAGCTACAAAAATGTGCAAAAAAAAATAGAAATACGTTATTTAATGTGAAGTATTGATAAGAGTTAAGAAAAAAGACAAAATTCTTGAATTTGGAATTTTTTCTATCTTAAAAGAAGAGTTTTAAACTCGAAACGATGAGTGAAGAAAAAATCTTGTTCTAAGAATTTGTTTAAGATCCAATAGTTTTTAAATAAAGATCAAGAAATGTTCTTCTCGATATACAGTAATTCAAGCTAGATTTTAATCTTAATATAAGATGTTTTTAATCTTAAATTGCAAACTTAGCATTTGTTGATTTAAGATTTTTTTAAAAAAAAAAGATTTTTTAAGATCAAAAAACTCTGTAATCAACATTCTCAATCTACTTTTTGTTCTCTATGTGTTGATGTCTCTTTATAAAAAAGCCAAGGAACAGAAACAAAAGAAATGAAATTATAATTCATAATCTTAAACACTTTTTTAACCTTCAGCAGTTGCACATTCTAAAAAATGAAAATAGCTTTCTTTCATTTCCGAAATTTTACAAAATCAAGTATTCAATTCAATTAAAAATATTTCTATATTTAACTTAAAAAAAAATTAAACAAAAAAGTAAATTTTTTAATCAAATATTGAAAGAAAGTCTATAACAAATTCTGTTTTTTAAATTTCAGCAGTTGGGTCATGTTGATTATTATTAGTTTACACAAAAATAAAATGTATTTTTCACTGTTATTTGATATATCTTAAACAGCTGCTTTTGATATTTCTATGTTGCTGTTGCCCTTTATTGCAGCTTACAAACTAAATAAGTCAGCAATGCACAAGAGCAATAACAGACACCGACAACCACAATAACTGACAATAACAACAGCAACAACAAGATGTTAAGCAACAACAACAAACTGCGTTCATTGCTCGTTTGTTTGCCACTCGAGGCGAAAGCAATTTCCTTGGAAAATTGCTGTTGAAACTGAGGCTCAAGCTCACACTCAAACTCAGGCGCAGGCCAATGCCATCGCCATCGCCATCGCCAGCGTCATCGTCATCGTCATCGCTGTCATCGTCGGCCGAAAGAGTTGCCTCGAGTTCTACGCACAGCGCAGAAGTGCTTCATCAATTTTTATCGATGAAGACCCATTTGGTTGATAACTCCATTTGTGGCAAATGTTGAGCACGCGCGTTTTGTAGTTGCTGTTGCTGTTGTTGATGTTGATGTTATTGCTGATGCTGTTGTTACTGTTGTTGCCGTTAGTAAATTTCGCGCGAAAAACGCCAAAGTTGTTGTTGTCGTTATTATTGTGGTTGTTGGAGCAACAACAGCAGCAGCAGCAGCAGCAGCAGAAGTTGCTGCCATTGTAAAAGGCAAACGCACGTGTTGCTATGCACGCTATGAGGATGTTGCTGCCGTAACAGTTGCTGTTGCTGCTGCTGCTGCTGTTGCTGCTACTGTCACTGGCCAGTTGGCCACAGTGCACTGTTGCTTTGACCGTTTAGGCCAAACTTGGTAAATTGTTTTCTTGACTTTTGTTGTAGCCTTTCTTTTCTGACTGCTGCTGCCGCTGTCGCTGTTGTTGTTGCTGTTGCTTATGGAGCTGCGAGTGAGAGTTGCATACTAAGTATGTTGTCTTTTGGTTGTTGTTTGCTTTTTGTTTTGAACAATTTTAATTACTGGCCATTGCTGGTCAGCTGGGCAGGCTGAAGCACGTCGAGAAATTAGCATTGATTTGGCACAATTTACATATCAAAGCCGGCAGCAACAGCAACAGGCGATGCAAACTTCCTGCCATATCAATTGCAGTCGCCTCATCTTTTGCCGGTTGCTGCTGGCAGCAGCAGCAGCAGAAGCGCAGATGTTGCCCATGTTGCAGATGTTGTGCTGGGTCAAAAGCACTGGCCACTGGGTCCAACAAGCTGCCATTTACAGAGCGTGTTGTTGTGCCCGTTGTGATGGACTGATGCTGTTGCTTCTGCTGTTGCAGTTGCAGTTGTTTTGCTGCCGAGTCCATTGGCCTCATGCTGTTTGCTTGCACCACTTTTTTTGTTCCTACTGCCACATTACGTGTTTGCTGTCGTTGTTGTTGCCTCTGCTGCTGCTGCTGCTGTGCGAGTGCTCATTGCACTGGCAACTTTTTCAGTGGGTATTAAAATTACTTGGCATGTAATTAGTTTGCTTTTTGTACCCTTTTTGCCCAGATCACTCGCTGCGTGTGGCCCCAAAACGTTTGAACACTCGTAATGATGCATGCGACGAGACATGTTGCTGCTGCTGCTGCTGCTCTTTGTTGTGTCTGCACGCTAGAGGTGTTATTTTTATGGCTTTATAATGTGACTCAGGCAGTGGCTGGATGTTGCACTGTTGTTGTCTGCCCCGTTATGTGGCACGTCCATCACTTGACTCGACAACGCAGTTAACAGAAAAGGACAACGAAATAAAGTGAAACCACTCAAAATCAAGATGTGCACATATTCATATTACAGCAAGTGTAGGTGGAAGAACAGAGGGAAAGGAGTAAGAGAAATACATAAATGAACATATATGGTATAGAGAGAGATGTGCAGAGAGTCTCTCTCAGACGATGAATTAAAAGTAGAAAGATTTTGTCAAAATTTATGGATGGTCATAAAGAAGGAAAACCAAATCTCAAAACAATTACGAGTATTGCACTATATGTCGATTTTATATCAGCTATCTTTAGTACAATATCGATATACTAAGTATAGCCTTCGGTATATTTTAGTGGTATGTTTTCGCCATATTTCTAGAATATGGTTTTATTGAAAATGAGTAGCGGGTATCTCACAGTCGAGCACACTCGACAGTAGTTTTCTTACTTGAATTAAGAATTAAGATCTTTTATATACTATAAAAACAGGAAAGATATGTGTAAGTGAGATACACGCTGCTCATCTTCAATAAAAGCGAAACGGAGCGCTGTTATCGTTAATATATACTAAATAAATATACCAACAACTATTATAATATACTAACAGTAATATTTCGTATATTAATATATTAAAATGAATCATGAATTAAAAGCAATGCGAATAAAGAATATGTTCTAAAACTCAAATTGTGGAAAATGCACTGTTTATTTATTGATCCACCAAATAGACAATGTAAGAAAAATGATGAGAAAACATAGAAAATAAATAAATTATTAAAAAAAGAGTAATTAGTAATAGAAAACCGAGAATTTTCTGCTCTTTCTCTCTGAAATTGTTTAAACATAATCATCATCAACTATCGAGTTTTTCATCATGATTCTATTCATAACTTTCATCATGATGATCTGTGAGTGAAACAATTGATTGTCGCTGTTTCCGTTTGTGCCACTTTTGTGCGTTCAATTCAACAATTCGTTTCTCGTATTTGAGCACAAAATTATTGTGATTATTTCAGACTTTATTGCAGTCGTTGCTGCTGCTGCTGCTGTTGCTGTTGCTGCATCAGATCATTTGTATTTGTGCACCTGTTGCTCTTGTGCTTGAGCCGTGTTCTCGTTATATAAGTAACAGAGACTGGCGAGCTGTGAATTGTGAGTTGATTGTGGCCAGATTTATTGGTCCATTTGCAGAGCTCGTTGTTAGCATAGAAATGTTAATTATTAAGTTGATGCAGCTGCAGCTCGTTTCTTGTACCGGCAACTCTGACTGTTGTCGTTATCGTTGAGGTTGTTGTTGTTGTTGTAATTATAATTCTGACTGCTGATAATTGTCTAAGCAAACGCTTAGGCTCACTTTCGATGATCGCGTTCGTTGCCTGAGTCTTTCGTTTCCTCAACCTCGACTCATCCCTATTTGGGTCATCGTTATCGTTATCGTTATTGTTGTCGCGCCCAAAAATGGGGAAAAAACCAAAAAGATGCAGGCGCAGCTTAAGCTCATTTAATGGCGGGGGCAGACAGACATTTACGACACTGAGGCATGCACCATAAACACGCAATCGACAACAGCAACAGCACTTTGTTCGCTTTTTGGCATTGCACGTGAGCGTTGAACAATGAGCTTAACATTTATTTCGGATTTCGGAATGAGCTGCGATAAAAGTCTTGCATAAAGTGCGCGCTCACTCAACTGTTTTTAATGCCCATAAAAAACACAAGATCCAAAAAAAATGGGAAATAGAAATAATCATAATAATAAAACTGAGACAGAAACAGCAATAGAAAACCAGCCCACAACGCGAGCACAACTACATTTATTACATGTGTTTCTGCAGCCAACTCTATCAGTCATGCTCCCTCTCTTTCTCTCACTCTCTCTCTCTCCCTCTGTGGTCTGCGTCTGTTCGTCTGACCTTCAAAACAAGAGAGATCAAATATTTGTGTCTGGAACACGCCCAAAAAAAAAAAGACGGCAGCCCCCCAAAAAGCGACTTGAGTTCTTCACGACGACAGACAACAGACGCAATCCATCAAAGTTGCTGTGGCTGTTGCTGCTGTTGGCCCAAAGGCAACATCAGTAGCAGCAGCAGCAGCAACAAGTAATAATATTTGTGCAAAGTGTTAAGGCCACAAAGCAGCAGTCAGCAGACAGTGGCAACAACAACAGCAGCATCGGCAACACAGTAGCAGCAGTTGCTGCAAGACACACAAAAAATGGGAAAAGAAAAGAGCAAGGCAACAACAAGAGCAGCAACAGCAGCCTTGCAGCAACAACTACTGGACAGGATCATCAGGCATCAGGCTTAGAAGGCGGCTGCCATAGACGACAACGTTTTGTTTTAATTTACTCGACGCCGCCGCCTTCGTCGACATTGTTGCTGTTGTGCGGTTGTGGCTGCTGCTGCTGCTGTTGTTGTTGTCGTTTTTGTTGCTGCTGGGTTTCCTGTTTAGATAGTTTTTGTGATTTGATGTGATACACCCGAGCGAGGCTGGCGAGGCAGCCACTTTGATGTACGTACACTTTGAAATGTTGTTGATGAGTACGCCAGATATTTCAAGATTGCACCAACAACAAATGCGGCGACAGCAGCAACGTCAGCAGCGCTGCTTGCGTTGGTGTTGCTGTTGCATGTTGCATGTTGGTGTTAGGCTAGGCTAGGCTTGACTTGACTCGACTTGACTCCGGCTCTGGCTCTGGCTCTGACTTTAGCTTATATATTAAATTTAAATGCACGCCTGCCTGGACACTTCAATAGACAGCTAGACGGATGAAACTACAAGTATATAGTATAGTATAACTGGCCAAGCAGTTTGTCGACCGACTCGCCTGCTCGCATAGTTGAAGGCGGCGTTGCACAGTGGCACCAAGCCACACAGCTTTCAAGTTGTGTAATTAAACTGGAATACTCGTCGTATATTTACAATCAATGACAAACTCGTTGTGGCTCGTGCTGATTTTATAGACAAATGCAGACATAAGACATTTATGAATTAGCTTTTTTATTGGCCACATGGATAATTAGTTATGCATTATTAGCATTTTTAGTAAATTGAATAAAACAGATTAAGAATTATAGTTATAGTATGATTTGTGAGATGTAAATAAACTTTTAAAAATTGTAAAAAAAAGATAAGCAGATCTTAAGACAAATTGTAATTTAAAACTATAAACTATGAATTAAAACTATATACCCGCTACCAATAAAAACAAAGATAATACCGCACTTTGTTAAAATATACAAAATTAATGCACTTAAAAATACTAAGCTTTTCCTAAACTAAACTTTACTAAACTTTTCTTAAAACTATATATCGTATCGATATACTACCACTTTCAAAAAATACCATACTATACAACGAATACATTTATACTGAAAAAATAACCAAATATACTATACTTCGCTCGAAAACCCATAAGCTTTGCTTCACTGTGCCATGTTCACTGTTAAGTGTCTGTACACTTAGTTAGTTGTTGTTGCTGTTGTAGTTCTTGTTGTTGCTGATGTGTGTGTTGCTTGTGTTAAGCTGACACTTAGCCAGCGACTAAGAGATATTCATTAAAATTGCCATGAGCAATTGCATAACTTATGTGTAACAACAGCAGCCAGCGTAGACATAAAAGCCAACAACCAAAGGAGAGCAAAAGAGAAAAGAAGCGGAGAAGTAGTGAGAGGGAGAGACGCCAAAAATACCTATAAACAATTTAGAATTAACTTAGTTAAGCTAAACAATTAAATTAATTAAGCACATGAAAGCAACACCGAACTGGCCCTGAGCTCAGCTCATTGCGATCGAGTCCGAGTTCCAGTCGGAGAGAGGGGAAAGGACAGAGGGGTGGGCAAGTAGGCAGCCGGCCTGGTTCTGGGTGCTGGTTGTTGGTTGTTGGTTGCTGGTCTGTGGTCTCTGGTCTGGCTGCAGAGTGACGCCCAAAAGGCCAAGTCATGGCCGCCAATGGCAATTATAGAGCATAAAACATCGATAATCATAATAATTAAGCATGACTGGGCAGAATGCTGTTGCCGCTAATGTTGTTGTTGCTGCTGCGGCATACAGAAGCGGCAAGGTTGACAGTAGTACGGCGATTACAGTGCTTAGAATCGATGAGCGAGAGAGACAGAAAGAAAGACGAACAAGAGAAGAGAGAACAGAGACTGCGTTGCATGTTGATGATGATGATGATGCATCGAAATCAAGGGCCACGATGAGTGTGAGTGGAAAATGTATTTAACAATAACTAAACACCAGCGTGCACATAAATTGTTAATTAAAGCCATTTGGCTGCTGATACCCGGTACAAGCGGGGTGCGAGGGTAATCCGATTTGGTGGAAAAGGAGAATGATTTAATGAAATAAAGCTAGAGTTACAATCAATTGCTGTTGCACAATTGGTATAAACACAATTAAATTGAATGTTTTTTTTACGAACATGAGCAGCGAATAACACAAAGTTGGGCAAACTCAACTTTAGCTATTCTATTTTTAAAGAAAGTGCTCAGCTAGATCCATTCTTCCTCAGAACATTATACAATAAACGTCAGCGGACCAGTTACTCAACGATCATGGAAGCTGGAATAAAGAAAGAGCCCTGATCACATTCTGTTCTGGGGATTTGCATTTTTCAATAGCCAAAACATCAATAATTTCAATAATAGAAGCAGGAGTAATAATAATAAAAACCTCGAGTCAATCAAAACTGTTTCAAATTATTTATACACATTTTTACGTATTTTGTGTGTTTATTTTCGACGCTTTTGTCGCTCAGTTTTTGGGGCCATTGTTACGCTTGGCTATTAATGTCGAAAGCTAACAGTAGTTGAGAGGGAAGCAAGGGAGAGAAGGGAGGGGAAAGAGCTGTAGATGAGGGCAAAGCATTAACAATTGGCAATTTGCTATAATTGTGTTGACAACAAAGCAAAGCGTAGAATATTTTGTAAACAATGCGAAACTTCAAAAAGAGAACTTTAACAAAGCAAAACTTTATACCCATTTTTTTTTTTTGGCAAATGGTAACACTTTTTATAATCATAATGATTACAAAGATGATGATGATGATGGAAGTAGGGGGCCACCCGATGGCAGCGTTAATTCTTGGACAAAGACCCAGAAGCCAGAAGATAAATCAAAAACTACAGATTCAACCAGCTGGAAGAACAAACACTGAGACTTCAAAGCAGCTGGGAAGAAAGATTGAATGATTCATCAAGTTTCATAAAAAATGTTGTTGTTGTTGTTGGTGTTGCTGCTTCTTCATCGTCTGCTAAATGACATGACAATTGGGTAAGTGAGGCAATGGACTTGTTCCACAAATGCTGACTAAAGTATCCACAGTTCAAACCTGACTTCACTTTTTTTTTTGCTTTTCATATCCATCGAATTCGTTCGACGTTTTTGATCGTTTCTAACCTCAAAACGTGTTTTCACTTTACGCCCATTTCAAGCATGATTTGCTTCTCCACAAAACATTATAATTTCATTTAATTTCATCAACTTTTCATATATCGTTTTTTCTATAAATTAATTTGCGCAGATTTTCTCTTTTTTTTTCTTTTAGTTTTTTTGTTTTTCTCTGACGCTTTTCATGTGCAAAGTAAACGTTTTCTTTGTCTGCTTCTCCACTTGAAGTTTTCATTATTTTGCTGAATTCGTCATTTGTCAACTTTTCTTTTAATAACCAACCAACAACACGTTCAACTGCCCAAGTTGTTTGTGTGCATTTGAGCAAAGCCACAAGTAAATGGGGGACAGAACAGCCAGAAAGAAAGGGGATAGTCTAAGAAAGAGAGAGAGTGATAAAGAGAGAGAGAGAAAGACTTGAACTAATTGCTGGGAAAGTCATTCAATGCACAAGCTCAACTCTTTCAACTGTCCCAAACCCAATCATGGCAATATAATTTGGCAATAACTGGAGCATGAAAAATTATAACACAACGTCTATAAGTTTATGGCCGAATCGAAGCTGCAGTCATAAAAAACAGATACAACTTAAAGTTAGTCTGTTGATTTGAATATTTCCGCAATTACAAACAAACAAAACAACATCGATTGCCTGCAGCATCTTTAATGGAACTTGTCGCATTGCGGAAGACGAATAAAAAGTCGTCAAAGCGATTCCCAAATGGACTCCAATTGAACGTTAATTGGATTTTAAATGATTGGCAAATAGTCGCGTCAATTGTTTGACTTACCTCTTAAATGATTTGGCGTCTTTATTGATGCATCTAATTTGTTTGCGAGACCTGAAAACAGAATAAAAGATTTACGAAAAATCGATTAGCTAAGCACAAATATTGACCTCTTCGAATACAAAGAATATAGTATTAAAGTTCCTGAGATGAAGCCACCCAAATGAGATTCAAATCAATTTGCATACTCACTAAATTCCACAGCGATTTGCATTGTTGACTTTGTTTGGGCTAATGAATATCGCACCTGCCAAGCAACAATAGACACGAGTCGGCGTCGAAGTCGCAGTCACAGTCACAGTCACAGTCACAGTGATGGTCAAAGTCACGTTAACAGTCACAGTCGCAGTCACAGTGGGTGATCACAACAGAGAAGAAAAACAAACTGTTTACAGTTAACAGCAAACAGTCGAGATGAGCAGAGAAGATGGAAGTGGAGTCTTTGTATCAAGCACAACGCTTGTGTGTCAAATGCGCTTTAAATGCAAACAAAATATTTCAGTAAAAAGATTTAAAACGCAAAGAATAAAATTAAGAAAAAAAAACGGCACGCAAACCGGTTACAGCATAATAATATCGGTTTGAGAAACCAAGAACCGGTTGGATTTAAGCTGTATATACTTACACATATACTATATAGTATATAGAAATATTTACCACAGATTGGCACAGTTGCCGATAGCGCCAAGCAGAACCAGCATCATAACGAATATGATCTGCCCAAGGGTTTTGTAACTCTCTGTATCTCTCAGGCCAAATCTGTTGACAGACAGACAGACAGAAAGACAGACAGACGGACGGATGAACTGGCAAACAAATTAATTTCAATTAAAAGTTGATTGAAGTTTTATTTGAAAATCATAAACAGGCGGCAGCGATAAAGATCTAAACAGCTTCCCGTTCCACAGCCACAGCCACAAAACTTGACAGGCGTGAAGTGAGTCAAAATACGAAAAGTTGAAAAAAAAACGCCAACTAAACGCTTCTGGCCATATATACAGACCAACTTCCAGCTCGTACTTATTAAATAAGTCGAAAACTACCGCAACACACCAACAAAAACAAAAACAAAAACAAAAAAAAACTCTCGCAAAACGGCACCAAAAATCGCAAAGTTATTGCCTGTCAGGCCAAGTGACGGCTGCCCAATCTTGCGGTCCATGTCTCTTCTCTTCTCTTCTCTTCCCTTGTCGCCCCCTTTGCGGTCTCCTCGAGGAGATCTTTTTTATCATGGCAAAAGCTTATTGAAAAGTCTTCCGCTTTGTGAAAATTACATGAACTGAGGCGCGCAGTTCATAAGCCAGCCGAAGGTGTTGCCGTGCTGTAGTTTTGCCGAGTTGCCAAGTTGGAGATAAGCAATCGGTGGGTTTTTTTTTGGTTTTAGGTTGCTGCTAATCACAAGGTGCTTGCCCGCCTGTCCATTGATTTATTGGCAAATTTCAAGTTAACACTTTTTCCTAAATTGAGTTATTTATTTCGCTTGCCGTTGCATGCCGCTTGCTGCAGCAACTTGCCATTTTTTGTTGCACTTTTGCTATAATTTCACAGCACATGATCACATGAGGTCGTCACGTAGTTGGGAGGGACGGGGAGCAACGACAAGTCGCTGCATTTAGATTTATATTCGTAGATTTTGGCAGTCGTGTTAATGAAGTTGCTGATTTATGTTCTCAGGCTGCAACGAGCTTGCAGTTTAATTTGATTTGAATGCGAATGCACAAATCGATTTTTCGATCGAGATACATATTTGCAATGCGGAAAAATACAAATAACTGTTTGTCCTAAGCAGGAATAGCAACAGTCTGGCAACGCTGCTGCCTACTCCCCTTGATAAATGCCAGTGTTGAGTAACGTTATTGCCTCTTCAAATGTCTTCTTCCCCAAAGAGATCTTCCGCATGTGCGAAATGATCATTTTACCGCAAAGTAAAAACGGTTTAGCTTATTACCCGGAAAATTGAAGGTGAACTTCACATGGTGACGACCACACTTCGCATGGCGTTTTCCTCAACGCTTTTCCTATTTCCCATACCGAAAACCGTTAACCGTAAACCCAGCAAACGGCGTCATTGCCAAGTGCGAAAATAGCGCAAAAAAAAACACACACACACAAACAAAAAAACAGTACAATCGAATGAAAGATGGAAAATGAAATGTTGTTGTAGCACTTGCTGCGCATCAGATTCACAGACAGAGAGAGAGAGAGATAGATGCGACCACATAACTGAAAAATCAAACAGAGTTAATTATGTGCATTTAATGCTTTAATTAATGTTTTCTATCGATTGAAGACAGAGAGACAGAAGCCGAAACAGTGAAAGTTATTAACTTTTTTAACAGCAATCGCATTCGCAATGAAAGAGACAGCGCGACACAGTTAAAGCGAGACAGCGATACACGTAATACACATGAATTAAATCAATGTTAATATGAATCGCAAGTGAATAAGCTGCAAACTTGTTGTGCGTGCGAAATACTCAAACGATTCATTTCATGTTTGCTGTTGTGCGTCTGTGTGTGTGTGTGTGTGTGTGTGTGTGTGTGTGTGTGGGCTACACTCAGACTGGAGTCTGAGTGGTTAGCTCCTCTTCATCCATATGATGCGCAGGTGAAATTGAATTTAGCGGGACTCATCAATGAAAGTGCGAAAACAAGTCGTGGGAAGCTCAAAGCCTCTTCTCTACCTTATAAGTACGAATACCAAATATGCGTCTTCATTTCCCAATAGTATACGAAATATATATTTATACGAATGTCCAATTATTACTGTAATTTACAATTTCATTCATATTGCGAGGGATGTGGAAATGAACTTAATCTGCTTACAGTTATTTGGCACACAACTCTTTAACAGTCTTTTCAATTTCTTTCACTTCAATAAGTCTTATCTTTCATACTGAAACTTTGTAAAGATAAACCTTGTCTCACTTGTATTCTGAATGTTAACTAATCTTAACTCATTTCTTATGCTCAACTTCCTGTCTCGACTCATCACACACAACCTTAACTTACGATTCTAATACTCTGATTTAGCTTATAAAAATGCAAATGAAGGCATCTGTTTTTAGACCCACAATATACCATGGCCAACAGCTAATTTAAAGCATGATGATAATACCATAAATTTATTTAAAACAAAATATTACCCAAGCTACAAATTTGACATCCAAGCATTATGTTGACTACTTCATTAGATCAAACAATTGGCGTAAATAATGCGATTTGTAATATCGCTTTATTTGTCGATCTATTGTTGTAGTTTTATTCAAACTCGCATGCGTTTTGTTGAAAATATTTGTTGCTTTCTTTCTATTTCTATGAGTTGCCATAAATCTGTGTGGCATTTGTTTTAATTTGTTTCGCAAAAGGCAGCAACGAAACTCTATAAATAAGTGTAGAAATTTGCCAACTTTATTCGAAGCTTTCCTCTTTGTCCACAACCTCCCTCTAAACAAAACCAACTGTGGAGCTTACATAATTTCAGAGCAGAGTGCAAATTTCTATTCGCAAGTTTCCATAATTTAATGACAGCTGTTTATGGGCTCGTAAACTTGCCTTCCGCTGAGGAGGAATTTCGCTTTAAACCCCCTCGAAAATAAAACTAAATATGTACAAGTTCCGATACAATATTTGCGACTTTCGCTTTTAGGTAAGTTTCGAGACGAGAGTCAAGAGTTTTTTCTGCTAGATTTTCTTCGGCATCCCAATCCCAATGATTTGCAAATCGTAATATTTTCTAACAGCGAGTTACAAAATATGTTTCGGTTGCAGTTTCTTTTTTTTTTTGTTGCTGCTTGCAACCAATTAGCGGTCGAATTGCTAAGATACACAAATAATAAATCTAAGACTAATACAAATAATACAAATATGCAATGCCAGCAATAGCAACAGCAACAGCAATAACAACAACAGCGCCGCATGTTGCATGTTCGCTGTAATGTGGCTAATGCAACCGGTTGCTGCCCAGCCGAAAAACTGCAACTGCAACTGCAACGGCGGCGGTGGCAACAACGACTTTCCATTTTCAAATGCTTTTCGCAGCCTTCACGACGCGACGCGACGCGTAGCATTGCGCCGGCAACTGGCCACGGCTGCAACATCGGCAACAACAGCAAAAACAACAACAACAACAACAACCACTGCATCCACAACGGCAGCAACATCGACAACTTTTCATTTCGTTTTTCACGCGGCGCATGCCAAACAAAAAATAAATACAAAAAAAACTAATAAAAAAATACAGAAACGGCCAAAAAGTGCAAACCAAGCGACGAATTTTATAACCGTACGAAGGGTACTTAAACTTGTTGTTTAAGGTCGTAACTCCTGCAGGTAGCAAAACAATCAGCTATATAAGACTTCAGTACTTTTTAGCATTAAATAATTTATAGGTAATTTAGGTTGCTCAACAATTGTTTTATATAAATGGATGTAGTTAAAATGCAAATTAAGTTTTGAAAATATTGTTTACATAATCACATTATCGAGAAATATTAAAAAATATATAAAATTTAGATTATATACATAAAATCCATATTAATATTTTCAAATTATTTCAAATACTTTTCAAAATAACATTCGGTAATAATCTAAACTTTAAATAAATATGATATATTTCAAAACTTAGTGTGATTAAAAGTCCATTTGAAATAATTTTCTTCTTTAAAAAATACATAAAAAATGTTTGTGGTCTTTATAATGTATATAAAACGGAACACTAATACTGACTAATTTTTAATTATATAATTTTATTTAGATACTAAAAAAATTTATAAATCTGAAATATTCTTTTTTCACTACACTAATATTTCAATTTTTGTTATGTATATAAAAGTCAAGGCTAGATTGATAAATTCTGAAATATGAAATATTATGAAATATTTGAATATACTAGAACTAAAAAAAAAATACTACATTTTCAAAGTCTAGAGATAATATTCTACAACAATGTTGAAAAAATGGTTTCTTTTGTAATATTTAGTGCCCTTCAAATATTATTAATTATTTGCATCAATTAAGTTAATTAGCTGATTAATCTGATGGTGGAGATTCATTTGCATAATCCCCTCTTAGCGTGGATGACGCGCAATAAGCGTGTTTGTGCGGCGACTCATCTCAAATGGCTTTTGTCGACTTGGCCATTTTGGAGAATTGTTAGTTGAAAACTGAAACTGCTGGCGATGTCTGCGCTCTGTCTACGCAGCTGGAAGTCCCCGTCCCAGTCTCAGTCTCAGGCTCAGTCCCAATCTCAGTCTACGGGGCGAAGACCTGGCTGCAGTTGAAGTTGAAGCCAAATCGTAGTTGAAGTTGCAGTCGAAGTGGATGCCGTGTGGCAAGTGCTGCAATGTTGACAATTTTTAGTTGTCGTTTTGATGTTGTTGTTGTTGTTGTGGCTGTTGCTGTTTCTGTTGTGGCTGTTGCTGTTTCTGTTGCTGCTATTGACCGGTCTTTGCCTTTCACGACAGACCAAGTTGGGGCATGGTTATTAGTGGGCGTTTGGTTGTTGCAACTGCTACTGGCTGTTGTTGTCGTTATTGTTGTTGCTATTGTTGTTGCTGTTGCTGTTGGAGTCGCTACGAACGACGCTTTTGCTTTCCACAGCAATAATTGTCGTTTGCCTTTTTTGGGTCTGCACACAGCGGAAACGTTGCTGATTGCACTTGCAACAGCACGAGTTGAATGCACCACGTTTCGTCTTATTATTATTATTGGTGTTTATTGTTCAACAGATTCGACTACTTCGATTTGCTTTTAGCATTTGCATCCTACACAAACGGAAGCCCCAGGCAAATAAACATTCAATATACCACAACAAATAACAAATAACAAACAACAAACAAACGCTGTCCGCACATCAGGTGATGAGTCAAGCATATAAAATTCTATAGGCGCAGATTGGCGTGGCAAGTTGTCTTGGGGAGCTTGCCCCCAAGCCGTGAGTCTACTTCCGTTCACTTCAATGCGCCACAAAGGGCCTCAAAGTTAAGCTTAACTCAAAATATGGCTTAGACAGCGGAAACAATTTACGCGCACTTAATGCGGCAAACTTCTAACTGCGATGTTGTGTTTTGTAGTTTGTAGTTGAGTTTTGGATTTAATATGGTTTTTGTAATAGTTTACCAATATACCAAGTATAGATTTTGGTATATATTATATTAAGCAATTAGATTTACAGTCTTATCTTTATATAAGACATTTTTAATTGGTTTTTTTTATATATATATTTTATGTTAAAATTTAAAGAAATGTATTTTAAGAAATTAATAAATAAACTTTATCGCTCTCTTGCTCTCTACCTCTCTCCCCCACTCTCTCTCTCTCTCTATCGCATTTCCCCTTTTCTATCTTAGATATTTCCGAATTGAAATTGGATTCTCATGAGTGGATTTTTATAGCTTACCAATATATAGTATATATATTTTGGTATATTTGGTAAAGAAATGAATCAATAAACTATTGCTCTGTATTTCTCTATATCTCTCCCTCTCTCTATCTATCTTGCCCTCTCTCTCTCTCTATCTTCGATATTTCCGATTGAAATTGGATTCTCTGTTGCGCTATAATTGCCATTTGCATGCTGCAGGAATTCCAATCAAGTAACTGGACCATTAGCTGAACTGCAGCTGAGCCTCAGACCTTTTTTGGTTAAGTGAGAACACATTCTCTATGGTAAATGATTTCCTTTGCACTGCTTCCTAGACATTCATCATGCAACAACAATAAATAAAGTGGAAAAGTAACAAGAACACAGCTGGAAGCTAGGCACTGGGAACGCCTCACACTATACTCGTAATGCAGTGCTTTGACCTTTTTCGGGTCTATTAACACTAACATCGGCGTTAAGTTTAACATTAAGCAAGTGACCGTTAATGTTAACAGCAGCAAATGCAAACGAACTGACTGAAAGTTGACGCCTTTCTACAGTTGACAACGTCATCAGCATTGTTGTTGTTAGTTCGTGTTGTTGTTGTTGTTGTTGTTGCCGCTGTTGGGCACATTTTTACCGTTTGTAAGCTGTCATATTTCTTGTCATTTATGAAGCGTGAGTTGTGTGTGGTTGTTGTTGTTTGGCCCAACTAATTTGTTATTATTTTGACATTAATTTGTTGATGATTTCTGAATGGCTCTTGCTGCGGGCACTGAATAATTTGTTATTATCGCTAGATCTGCATTTCAGGCTTTGCTTTGGCTTATTGCCTCAAGTGAAATGTGAATGAACTCAAATTTCAAGTCAGAAATCGCTGAGAGAGCCTATGGAAACAACCAAGAATACTAGAAGTCAATAATACTCATTTTTAACTAAATATCATCTGAATATTTCAACAAATGACAAGTTAAACAAATATTGCAGCGAAATGGGAGCAACCGGATTTCCATAGTAGAGTAACTGTTTACTATGAGCAGTCAAATTGTTGTCCGCCTGTCCGTCTGTCCGTCTTCATTAACGTTTAGAACTCAGAGACTGTAAGAGCTGGCGATTTAAAAGTTGGACTCGTAGATCATATGAATACTATTTACATTTCGAAATGTAAATTAAATGACTAAAATATTACAATTAAATGAATTTTATTTGCAAATAAATAATTAAAACTGTACATACAAATATTTTGTACAGTTTTTTAATAAATAAATAAATGCAAGTAACGCTAACGCTAACGCCGTGTCTTTTTTGTTTCCTTTTCCCGCACTGTTTCCACTTGGATGATAGTCAACTCGTGTTTCCACCTGCCTGCGTCCACATTGCCAATGCTAATAGCTAAGAGCTTTGCAGTTGCAACTATGTAAGTGTGTAAGTGGCAATCGCAATGCGGTGTCAACTACGTGCGGCCTAAAATATTCACGCAATTTCCTGTCCACTTTGCGCTCCTCACAAATGGTCATATACACGTATCGTGTTTGGGTTTTTGGCCTGTACGCAGTGCATTTAAAACGTAAACAGCACAAATTTCTTGTTAATTACGCCACTCACTATCATTAACACATTTCCTTGTCATCATTCTGCTGACCCAATTTTCGCGGTAAATAATATGAGCGACTAAAAAGCGACTTTTACCCCACATTGGAATTCAACAATTCCATTTAGTGCTCTTGTTGTTATTTTGTTTTGTATTTTGTGTATAAAAGATTGCAAAAAAATGTTTCCAACTTATTCATTAACGCTGACAGCTGCAATTGCCCCGAGGCGGTCCAGAAAATCACATCGGACAGCATTATAATTAAATGTGAATCCAATTTCTGGAGCCACAAAAATTGGAAGAGCAGCAACTGGCCAAAAAAAAAAAAAAACGCTACTCAGAAATTGCAAGTGGTATTTGACAGAAAGTGAATTCTTTACATAAATATATCAAAATGGAAATGCCGAAATTCAAATGAACTTGACCGCAGTGTAAAACGATCTGGCAACGCTCATTGGCAACGAATTGGCTAAATGACCATGACAAAGTGTAAGCATATCTGCAGAGTTTGTTATTTGGTAACAAGATTCACACGCTTTTTGTCAGCGCACGATCATCATCATCATCATCATTATCATTAACGCAATCATTATCTTGGGCAGGCAGCAATTAAAACGAGAGCGAAAGCCAACAAGGCATTTAACAATAACCATTGCATAGTTTTTGTTTTTTTTGCTAACAACGATGAAAACAATAAACAAATAAAAGTAACACATCATTCACTTAAAGCAAAGTCGCAATTGAGAGCTTTCGCTGCGAAGACTAAATGGAATTGAGCGAAAATTGATATTGTTCATGAGAAAACCTAATTAAATACAAATTGTTGTGGGCAGTTTAATGATGCCTCCCCCACCCCACCTCACCCCACCTCAGTCCACATTTTGTCCAGCGTTGTAAACCCTTTTTGGCCGCAGTCAAACTCAATTAATCTTTGGCCATAAAAAATCATCCAGTGTCATGACTTTAATTACTTTATTACAAGCCCGCCCGACCAGCACAAAGTGGTCTGCATTCTTTTTTGGCTGATATATGGCCCAAAGATTCCAGTTGAGGCTGCTGCAACAGCGTCCAGGAGTCCGAGACCGAGACTCCAAGTGGTGGGCTGGCATTTGAGGCGGCCTTAGCGGTACTTCGACTTAAGAGGACCCAAAAAATTAACCAGAGACAAATCGCTTACGCCCCCAGGGCAGCAATATGAGCAGCATAACAATTTAATATAACAATTTATACGCACACACACACACTCACATGTGATATATTTATAAGCTAAATGGTAAATGCGATGTACATAATTTAATTTATAACAAAGACGATGGCAGCTGTGCACCGTGGGCACTAACTCAAAGGGGAATTTTGTTTAGTTACCATATTTATATTTTATAAATTATCCATATCATTAATTATTCAATTGAAATCATTTATTTTAATTTATCTCTGACATTGTTTTAACATTATCCGAATCTTTATGTTGATTCTACATTATATTATTATTATTCATAATTTCTTCAATAAAAGAAATCACACTATTTAGCCACACCCACTTCTGCCGCCTCAAATCGAAAATAATTAGAATAGCAAAGCATTTATTATGAAGGTAGAATTGGATTTATTGCACAGACAATACTAACTACAGTATTTGTTATTCCTGATTATAGAAGTTATTTACGAAATTCTGTTGTATCGGTAAGCACACGTCTTATTTCGTATATTTTGCACTATTTGGTATATTTTCAATGTAGAACTATACAAATATACTAAATATAGTCTTTGGTTTATTAAATTATATTATCCATTCTATTTAAAATTGCTCCAAGGTTGTGAACTATTCACAAGACAAGATCACCATAAGTAAAAGATAGATAGATAGATAGAAATAATCAACCCATGAGTTTTGTAATTTATTTACGGACTTCTGTTTCAATTCTCAGAGCTAACCGCACAACAGCTGCACAGCGTTGCCAGATCGTCTCCCACATTAGATTTGCAATGCAAAAAGTTTCGAATTTGCTTTCATTACGCAAAAAGCCATGAAATTTCAAGTGTTTAGCCTAATTCCACTGTGCTGTGAGCAACATTTGAAAACTGTGCAGATCACAGACTGAAGAAGGCAAAGATATTGAGTTTTGGGGCGTGTGCGAATCAGAGGCGGACTCAGGCCAAAATAAATAATGAGTGCGTTGCTGTTGTTATTGTTGTTGTTGTTGGCGTAGCTGACAGGCATCAAAGTTATCCAGAAGTCGGCCCCACAAGTCAATGAAACGTGGGCAAGTGTATTAAAAATTAATTAAAAGAGAAAAACAAAAACAAAACCAACTCGAACGAGAAAGCGCAGAAAGTAACTAGAGAAATGCTTATTATTATTATTATTATGACTTCAATATGAGTCAGCCACAAAAGCAGAGCTGAAGCCGACGAAGAAGCCGAAGCCGAAGCTAAAGCTAAAGCCACAGCGTGGCAAGAGCTACGTGAGTTGCACACCAAAAACGCAGTTAGAACATGCCGCAAAAGCAGCAACCAGGCAACCAGGCAACGGCAATGTTCAATGGCTGCTAGCAAATTGATTGCCAGCGAGAGTAGAGAGTTGATCAGCGAGAAAGAGAGAGGAAGAGGGATAGAGAGAGAGAGAGAGAGAGACGGGCAAAGAATTGACCCACTGTTTGCCAGAGTATCTTGGCGTTAGAATTGTGGTTCGTTTAACTGCTGTGGCTGTCGATGTGGATGTGGCTAACTGTGGCAAGACCTCAATATCAATAGAGAACATGGCTTGGCACGCTCCTCTAAAAAGCAAGTGAATAATTCGACCGACTGCCGCGAGCCAAATAATATGCGGCATATTAACTATTGTTGTTGTTGTTGTTGTTGTTGCTGTTGCTGTCCAATTTGCATAATTAGCGAACACTTTTCGGGGCATTTAACAGCGCTTCTTTAATCACCTTTTAAGTGAGAGTTTGGCATTATTGGCGGCGAGCAGGGAAAGTCTGCACCGAAAAATGAATGAAGAGATTCTTTGGCATAGGCCAAGTGTCATTATCAAAAGAAAGGCCATTCAACTCGGTGGCAAAAACACAAACTAAAAGATACAAAGCACATTCCCCAACACTCAAGTGCAGATGCTCCAGAGTCTAGAGTGTAATAGCATCAACTGGATATAAGTATTTGCTTTATTTCTGCTGCATGCCTCGTCTGCTGCTCTGGGCATCTGTGGAATGCAACGGGCAACGGGCAACGGCAGCTGCCATAACACAGAAGCAACCTATTGAAAATGAAATGCAGTCCAACAACAATGACTACTAACTCAAGTCGCGCCACACACACACACACACACACACACATACAAACGATTATGATTTTTCCGGTCATACTACAGACGCTGTTCGCTGCTTGACGGAGGCTTGTAACAGGTGGCAGACATCATCTACATACATCAGCATCACACCAGCAAAACACCATCAACGTCAGCCGTTGCAAATATTTACATGCGGCTGGCGATAAGCTCGGCTAACTGCCGCGATAAGAGCTGATACTAGAGAAACAAACCAAAAAGAGAAAATCTTTGCGGTTTGTTTTTATTAGTTTTTGGGTTAGGCACAAAGAGACCTTTACCCGGAAGCCATTCAATGGGTGTTGCAACTGGCAGCTTGGCCAGCTACTTTTACTTTAAACTAGCTTGCATAATGCACTTCACATGCAGCCCACAAGATACGAGATACAAACGAGATACAGATACAGATACAGATACAGATACACGCCCCAAATAATGCGACAAAAGAGTCGCACTAAGCGCGCACGATCCGAGCGCTAATTCAAACAAATTGCAGCATAAATGCATTATAAAAGGCAGAGGAGCAATCGCAGTGGACGGACTGGCCAGTGTGACCGTGCGACAGTCTGACAGCGACAGTGTGACAGCTGCTGCAGCTAGAATGCGCCGCTACCCAGAGAATGCACATGATAAATTACGCTGGACGAGCTGCTTTCAAATGTGGGCAGCACATCGCACACTGAACTAAGCGTTTCAAAAAACTCAAAAATGCAGTTTTACAATCAAAAATATCCCACGTGTGTTACAAAGATGTTTGCAAAAAAAAAATAAAAGTTTATGAAGAAAATATTCCATTAAACAAATCGTCTAAGTATCAACATCACAATTTAACTTTTTATACCCGCTACCCATAGGGTAGAAGGGTATTATAACTTTGTGCCGGCAGGAAATGTATGTAACAGGTAGAATGAGGCATCTCCGACCCTATAAAGTATATATATTCTTGATCAGCGTCAACAGCAGAGACGATATAGCCATGTCCGTCTGTCCGTCTGTGTGTCTGTCCGTCTGTCCGTATGAAACACTGGATCTCAGAGACTATAAGAGGTAGAGCTATAATTTTTTTTCGACAGCATTTGTTATGTTTGCACGCAGATCAAGTTTGTTTCAAATTTCTGCCACGCCCACTTCCGCCCCCGTAAATCAAAAAAATCGAATAACAAGCGTAATTTTAAAGCTAGGATTTTGGTATATACAATAATTGCTGTAGTAGTTATGATTCCTGAAAATTTGGTTGTGATCAGATAAAAATTGTGGAAGTTATTAAAGAAATATTTTTGTATGGGCAAAAACGCCTACTGACTAGGGGTCTGAGTTGCTTTGGCTGACAATCTGGTACATTGTGCCGTCTATGGTATATTTTGAATGGTGTACTATATCGATATACCAAACATACCATTCGGTATATATTTTTTAGTATTTTTTTTAGTATTTTCGGTATATTTTGAAAATGATACTGCAATATTTTGCCTTTATTAAAAATGGGTAGCGGGTATCTCACAGTCAAGCACACTCGACTCTAACTTTCTTACTTGTTTACTTTAAGGTTTAACCAAATTCTATATAAATAAATAAGTTCTTTATTAATATTTATTACAAAAATGATTATTATTAAATATTACAAAATCTGGAACACATTACAATGGAATCTATAAATTTCTGAACCTCATCAGTTAATGTGATTTTTAATGTATCAGCGCAGATATTTGATACTTCACATCAAAGTCGGGCAATAGACTAACTAACCATCAATCGTATCGCGTTACGCTTTAATTCGTATTCAGTGTTCGTTTACTGCTCCATTTTGTAGAGCTACTAAAACAATAAGCTGCATTTTGTATTTTCATGCATTCGTTAATTAATGATGATGATCACAATGATGATCGGCTCGCTTCGCCCCACTGTGCAGCAAGTGTTTTGTTGCCGTTGTTGTTGTTGTTGTTATTATTGTTGTTATACGGCTGCTGGGAGTGCAACTAATTTGATTAATGATAAGCCGAGCTTAACTGACGACGATTGTGATTCATTATGTGCGCACATCCAGCACACTTAGCACAACAGATTCAGATACAGATACAGATACGTCTACATCGAGAGAGAGAGAGAGAGAGAGAGAGAGAGAGAGAGAGAGAGAGAGATACAAATGCAGATAGATTGTTGCCATAGAATCCGAATCGAGTGCCAAATGCAATGAAAGAACATTATTTTATTAGCTAAACAACAAGTGACCGTTGTGCGTTGCTTCAATTGAATTTTTCGCTCTCCGCGTTATCTATGAGATGTGAATATATGAATATGCTGCATTCAGTTCGCTGATTACATGCAATGAGCCACTTCCTTTGCAGCTCTCGCAGTAATGCCATAGATTGAAGCAGTTGTTATATCGATATCCACAGCCAAGTCTATTGCCTCCATTGGCCAGTTGGCAGACTTTCATTTGGGTCAAAACGAATCAGAATGACGGCGAGTTCTAGATCAATCTCCATATCGTTGTGCAGCTGTGATCTCGATAATGCAGCTGCATCGTTTTATTCGCCTTTCTTCTTTTCGTGATTAATCGACATTGAAATTGAAATATGTCTAACTTAAACATCCTCCTCTTTTTGGATATAAAGTATTTATTTTCATCTTTGAAATTGTTTCAACATTACACTAATACTTCATTATTTTTATATTTTAAATAATCAAACTAATAACACATTTGTTTCTTCATGTTTGGAAAATAAGCAGAAAGCAAAATTATGTTTAAAAACTAGAATTCTTGAGTCTGAACACTTTAATATTACAAAAAAAAAATGTTGAATCAAATGTTAATTTTCAAAAGTTCTTAAACAAAGATTGAAACCAATTTTTTAGTATTAAAAACTTTAGTATTTATTTTTTGCGAATTCAACAATTTTCTTCAATCTTAAATCATTGTTCTGAAATTGAAATTTTTTTTATTAAAATCTTTGGAATTCATTAATTTTATTAATTTAAAAAAAGTCTGGCTTTAAAATTCCTCGAACTCAAAAATTGTATTCTTTGTTGAAGGTAAAAAATCTAAGCTAAACGAATATTGTAATTGTCTTCTACAAAACTAAAATCTGTCATCATATAGATATGGTTATAGATATATCATGTGTTTTGTTGCGAAAACAAAAATCGCACGAATTTTACTTTAGCAGTTTCTTATTGATCGTATAACTGTGGGCTCTTGTAATAAATATTTCAAAAACTAATTTCTAATATATAATTTAGAATTTAAGAAAAAAAATAAAAATTCAATTGGGAAAAAGTCGATTAAATGATTCTATAGATTATTCCCAGTCTGTGACTGAACCGTTGGATTTTTATTTTATCAACAGCAACATTTTGCATTTTTATTTGCTGAAAACATGGAACAGTGTAAATAATTTGTCAGTCCATCAGTGTTTGCAAATCTTTTCTATATCGCTGTAGTTTTTCTTTGCTTGTGCTTGTATTTTCTGATCTTTGATTTGTTGTGTCTAACTTTTGTTGTGCATCATTTTGTGCGCCTTTTTTTGCTGCTGGTGTCGCAAGCTTCAAAGTGTAAAATGAGAATTAAAGTGTTAATTGTTCTTTTTTAATTAAGTGTATGTCTTGAAACCTTTCCTCTTGTGCTACTTTCCCTTGGCTCGCTGCGTTTCCTTTTCCTTCTGCTGCTTTTCTCGCTCCATTTTGATCTTGTTGCGCTCCTTTTCCTGCTCCTCGATACGCTTCAGCTCTTCGCGCTCCCAGCTCTCGAATTCCTCGCGCTCTTGGGTAAGCTGCACGAGCTCGGCCAGTTCGCCATCGGAGACACCTTCGTCGATGTCCTTCTGCATGAGTTCCACCTCACGTGCCATTGCCTCCTTGGCCTTGCGACGTCGCACCTTCAGCTCCTTGGCATCCTTGAGCTCCTTCTGGCGCTGCTCGCGCTCCTCTTTCTCCTGCTGGCGACGCTCCTCTTCGCGCTGGAACTCCTCCATCTCATCCTCGGTGTAGGGATACTCGGGCACAGTGGCATTCAGCATTGGCCTGCCCAAGCTAATGCCCAAGGCAATGCTGCCCACAACGGCCAAGATGCCGCTCAACAACACCAAATTGTACTTGCTGTTCTTGGCATGCCAATGCTGCATGAAGTCGCCCTCGGGCTTGGGCAGATCACTGAAGATGGCATGGGTGCCACCGCTGGGAAAATAGCCCCACTTTGGCTGAGGCTTCTCCGAGAGATTGCATTTGGACGCCGACGTAGCCTTGCTCGTCGGTGCCTTGGCCGCCAGTTGTCGTGTGATATAGACCAAGCCATTAAAGCAGCTGCCACGAACTGCAATCGGAAATGAGCGATGCATCCCTGGTTGATGGTACAACGTGGCGTATACTTACTATCGCGAGACAGCCGCGTTGGAGTGGCCATCAAAAGTCTGGACATGCTTGCTGTCTCTTCTGTCTCTTCTTATGATTGGTGAGCGTAAAATTTGATTGCTTATCGTTCAAAGTGTGACTGTTCAAAATATCATTGTCCGAACCGACAATAAATCATTTTTCCAAAAGCTGCTACGATTCAATGCAATTCAACTCGATTCAATTCAGTTCTATTCTCAATTTTCTTTTATTTTCAGTTCTCAAGTTTCATAGCGACTTTCTAATCTATTGTGTTGACAAGCTTTTGGACAAATATCTAACACTTGGCGAAAATGTATTGAGCAAACTGCACGAAACTATAGAACTCAACGAAATCTCACTTTTTTATAAGGGTTATACAATCAAAGTCGATTTGCAACTATTCTTAAATAATATTTCAAGAAATACAATAAGAAAAAAACATTTTTTTTCACGTTTGCAGGTTTACAATGTGTGATGTATGTAATTCACCCACATTTCCACTATGGAAAACAAAAAACAATAACGAATAAAAAAGCTGCAGTTGAGTGAGCGACTTTTTATGGTCAAATTAATATTAGTATATGTAAATACTTAACTGTACCGAAAGCTATCTTTGGTATATACCTAATACACATTTTCAATAAAGGCCAAACAGTTAAAAATCGCTATAATCGGTAAAATTAGTATATAAATAGTATAAATACTATAGTATATAAAAATACTAACATATGCCAAAAGCTATATTTAGTATACCGATATACTGCATCATTCAAAATGTACCATTGAATACAAAATATACCAGATTATCAAACCAAAGTAATGAAAATATTTCCCATAGTAGTCTATTCCCTGTAGTCTTTGGATAGCGGGTTTCCTACTATATATAAATAAAGTTAGCATCTACATAAAAGAAAATAACTAACAGATCCTTTAACGCTTTCAGTCTTTATTTTAATTGTGGGTCGTTCGTGCTTAAATATATTCACCCACATTTAAGCACGAACGACCCACAATTGAAATAAAGCAACTTCTGTGAAAAGAAAAGCAAGAAAACATCTTGTAGATTTAGCTTAAATTTGACCCAAAGCAGGCATGTGTAAATCAGTATAATACTCGGTAAGCATCGAATCCATTTCGTGTGATAAGAGGCAAACAACAACTAGAGAATCGTGTACAATAATTTACACAACGGTTCACATGTACATGGTGGCTCTTATCTCTGAAGACACTTACGCCAAAAAGCAGAAGACACCAAACGCAGAGGCAGACGGAGAGGGCAGAGGCAGAGGCAGAGGGAGACGCAGAGACAGTCAAGACCCACACTCAGACGCAGACGCAGACTCAGACTCAGAAGAGTGAGTCAAAGAAGTCACAGCGCATTAGCATGTTAGAGCACATCAAAAATTTCATGGAAATTTATGACGCCTAAAGAACAAATCTACAACCAAAAACCAAAAAGAAAAAAAAAAAGGTGTCACGTGCGCTGGGAGCAACAACAACAAGAAAAAACAACAGCCAGCAGAAGAAGAAACTTGTCAAAATTGTTGAGTTGAGACGAATGCATAATAAAAGCTGCGATGGACGGCAACAGCAACAGCAACATCAACAGCGACAACAATAACAATAACAATAACAACAACAGTAAAAAGTAGTTCGTAGTAGTTAAAGTAGATAAAGAAGCTAAAGAGAAGCTAATCACGTCAGTTGCAGTCTACAACAAGACAACAACAACAACAACAGCGACAACAAACATTGAGAATGCGGTCAACAAACTTGTTCCCCATTGCATTTCTATCTCTACGTTCTACAACTGACTAAGTGTGAGTGTGAGTGAGTGTGTGTGTGTGTGTATGTGTGTGGGCGTGTGTCTAAGTGTATTGGAGTGTGGGTGTGGGTGTGGGTAGGTGAAAATAACTTGATCAGAATTATGAGTGCCGAAACATTGCCTTGAGGGCAAGGGGAGGTGGACATGGATGTGGAGGTGGAAGTGGAGGTGATCTACAAAATCCATATGTTAGATTTATGCATAAATCTAAACGAGAGCTGCACAAAGTGGTTCAAGTGATGCAGCAAACTCATTAGTTCGATTTGTGGCGAACCAACAAATTTCAATAAATGTTGTAATAGATTAAACATAGACAGGAATCATATATACTCAAAGTTTACTCATTTCAATTAGCTATTCTTATGCAACACTAGTACTACATTAAAATTTACCAACTATGGTACATGGAATAACGATTTCCATTAAAGTTAATTCGTTATTGTATATTGTACACATATTGTACTAAATTACCATTTCGGTACATTAAGATATCAATGAAACAAGTGCTAAAATTGTACAAAATGGAACTGCAGTAAAAAGTTCTAATGTACTATTTAAGCAATTGTACCAATGAATTCAATATGAGAATATTCACCAAGTGCAGAGTTGATTGTACTAAGTGTATGATTAATTTGAATGCAGTATCAAGAAAAGTACCAATATGTACCAAAAGTACCTATTTCCATATAAAAGTACCAAGTGGCAAATACATCTGAAAGTACGATTAGTGATAATGTACTATTTCAGAAATTATACCAATGAATTCGACATGTACTATATCTTTTTATTTATTTGTACTAAATGATTATGTCTATACTAATTTGTACCTATACAAATGTACCATCTGCAGCAACGAATTTGAAATGCACTAAATCAAGTTACAATTTGATTAGTTAAGAGTGCGTTATTTTTAAATAATGTGCCAACTTACTCAATATATGGATATATATAGTACAGCAGTTGGTAAATAAATAAATAAACCATTTGTTAGTTAAATCGATTAGTTAGTAGTTTTTATGCAATATGGCAAATGAGACTAGTCGCTTATTATGTACAGAACAGTATAAATTGAAATAGTAATTTTCAAACAAGATGACTGCGACGAATCTCTGCATTCTTTTCCCTTATCATCTGCCGCTTCTTCAAACGTATGCAGAGCAGCGAAAGCGTGGCAAACACGCCGTATAAAGCGGCTGTGGCATAGAAGCGTAGAGCAACATCCTTGTAGAGGCGATCGGAGTCACTGCGAAATTCCTGCAGATTATCGTAGCTTTCCTCCAACGGCAGGTGGGTGACAAAGGCGAGGGCGTTGAAGGAGAAGCAGACGCCCATCACCAGCAGCTGAATGAGGCCCCAGATGCTGATGAACAAGCAGAATATCGAGCACTTCTTGTTGCAAATCAAGTTCATTTTAACGATCGACTTCTGGCTATGTGTGTAAATAAATTAACTACATACCTACATCGTCAGTGATTTCAAATTTACTCTGACGGCAATGGCAAAGACAGGTGTCAGACACACACACACACACATACAAACACACACACACAAGTACTTACACACTCACACATTTGAAATGAAAAGTTTTTGTCGCTCGATTCGAACGGATGGGGGCAGTATTCAGTAGCTGATCTCAGGTCTCTGTGTCTAACCTTGTGCGAATTTAATGACATTAGATCTCAGCGGACTGATTGTGAAGTTCATGTGCCTGGCTGGCACCGGCAACAGTTATTGCTAGAGCAACCAACGTACACACACACATAGATCAACTTTTTTCATTTTACCACTCGCTTTCGGTTGCGGTTGCGATTGCGGTTGATGTTGCTGTTGCTGTTGCTGTTGTGTTATTTTTTTCTCTTTAGTTTTTTTTTTGGGTTGTTCAACCCAAACACACTTGGAGTCAGTTTCAATTGTGGTTTTAGTCCACGGATCGACAGCTGCAAGTGAACTTCTAAGAGCATTTAAGCAACTTTTTAAATAATCCATACTGATGAATCCAAACTTCTCTAAGAGCTAAATTTATATTTATATTTATATTCTACATTCATTTATTATCATTCGAACATAATCATCTCCAAGTGAACTTCTAAGAGCATTTAAGCAACTTTTTAAATAATCCAAACTTTTCTAAGAGCTATACTTATTTATATACATATTCTACATTCATTTATTATCATTCGAACATAATCATCTTTCTCGCGTGGTTTCCTTTTATAGTAAAACAAACAAAAGTAATAATAATTCTGATTCACAAGCACTCAGATAGTCACAATGATGTTTCTACCCAGTCTTAAAGTATATCAGTAATATTCCAGGGAACTCACCAGATTTCCAAGTGGCACATAGAATGGAACTGTCCACTTCTGCAAAACTCTTACCTAGCAATGCGAAAACTTTGCAATAATCATTTGTGCAAAGTGTCTTGAAAATCCGTTACAAACTTCCAAGTTGTTGTGAAAATTCGTAAGTTGTTTTTGCCGTTGCCAAATTTATTTTTATAATTTTTGTATTTTGGTTTTTCTTTTCACTTGAATTTGTTGGTTTATGTTTTGTTTTTACATCACGTTTTGTATGTATTCGTTGGTTTTATGGGTCAGATATCTTTATAATGTCTTGTTGTGTTGTTGTTGTTGTTGTTGCTGCTGTTTGTCATTAGCACTTGCTGAAATTTGTAATAGCTTCGATTAGGCACTGCCATTAATCGATAGTAAGGAAGACTATCGAGCTGGACACTTAGTTCATTATTTTTTAACAGCGTAAAAAACAAGAAAAAGCTTTTCTTTTAAATGATTTGATTGGGTTTCCACAAACATATAAAGGAGAAAACATGAAAAACCGTTTAAACAAGGCAACGGACAGACACATTTTATTATTATGATAATAATTGGCAAACTATAAATGAACTTGAATTTAAGGACCTACAAAGTGGTTAGAGTAATTCCAAGTAATCAATACGCGCACAGAAGTGAATTTAAGTAATTCCCTAATGGAGGTCAAGTCTGAAAACAGAAATATCCCCCCCTAAACAGACAACAAAAAAAACCTTGACATTAGGGCGTTTAGTTGAGTTTTGAATTTCACATAAAACACGCAATCCCAAATCAATCAAAGCTCAGTTGGAGGACAGGTTCCCCTTTTGCTCTCCCCCCTTCCACGGCCTTTTCCATATGCGCATTTTTGTTGATCATGTTACACACACGCACACATGCACAACTGAGAACTGTTGTTATTTGCACTCGTTTACGGTTTTAATTCCACATTTATTTTCACATTCACTAACATGTGCGTTTGTTTCATTTTTTGTCTCAGCTTTTTATTTACTTCAATTGCAAACTTATCAGAACCGAAAAAAAACTCATAAAGAAAACAGTTCAAATAGACTGCATAAAAAGTTATTTTTATAAGCGTAATTCATTTATTTGCTGATGGCTTTGTAATTGTTATAGTTGCTGATAAGAACAAGAGCCCAAGCGAATTGTTGTGTCTCGCAATTTGTTCGTGTCTCTCTTATGTCTTGTTCCCTTCTGTCGCGACCGTTGTTGTTATTTGTTGCTTCTTGCTGCGATGCTTCTTTATTTGTTTCGCACTCTGTGAAACACTTGTTGAAAAGTACACATACACACACACACAGACGCACACATACGTAGGCAAGCAGTAAGAGCCCCGCGCACGTCTTTGAATTAGAGCTTGGCTCTGGCGTAGTACCATACCACATAAAAAGCAGGCTGGCTAAACAAAAGCCAAACAAAACACAAACACGAAATTGAAGCAGAAGCGGAAAGAGAACGTAAACTAAGCGTGCGCGACACAACCGACTTCCTCGACGTTCACTGCTGGAATAAATCGAGTGCACGAACGCGCCAACAGAGCGAGTGAGTTTGCCCGCCGAACAGCATTTGAGAGCCAAAGCAATACTGCAGGCGCTTCGATGCAGACTCCCCCTCACAGTGTCTGTCTGTTAATGATAATTGCAGTTATTTGATTAAACTGACGCACTTTAACTGATCTAGCTCACCGAATGCTCATTTCTTTTTGTTGTGGTTCCAATAAAAGCTTAAATGCTTACAAATCATAAAAAACAACTGGGTGGCAATAAATTACAATTTATATGATAGAAGTTCTCAGCATATTACAAATTTAGCATAGTCAAAATACATAAAATTACACTACAAGCAATTAACACATTCAAAAACACTCAAATTAAGTGCATATTTAATGGTTTTAAAATAGATTTAACCAACCAACTGTTAACCGCACTGCGCGCTGTTAGCTTAACATGTTGCTCTCTAAGAGAAACCAGCTTGCGCTCAATCACTGAGTGCAAATATTATTTTTAACTGAGCGCGCTCAACAAGTGTCCAGTGGTGGCACACCAAAAGCTGCCTGATATAAATCCGCTTGGAGTACAATGTTAAATTTAGATTCAAATTGGAATACAAGAAAATTTCAATTTACCTATTACGCTTGTGGGTAAATAATGAAAAAATAAATAAATAATATAATAATAAGAAATGAAAACAAATAATGAATTAATACAAAATTGCTTTTTCTATTTTACATGTTTGCAGTTCAAGTTCAATTTAAATGACAATAGACTTTTATTTCTTTGGACAATTGACGATGTATCCAAAATTGTTTTTTAAAAAATCGATATTCATGTATGTAAATCAAATTGATTTTCGCGGACTACTTTTTTAATGTTGACTATTTAACACCCTAGTTTTCCATTTGTACCTTTAAAAATTCGTTGATTATCCGTTCGCATTTATCATAATTTAATTGTCGCTTGGGTTGGTAAAATTGTTCTTGGCCAAAACAAATCAGGCAATAAAAGCTCAGCTTTTATGGCAAATTAATCGGTTGTGCTCAAAGTCATTTTGGCATCATTAAAAGCAGATCTCAGATCTGTGTTCGCTAATTTGGCCGCAAACAAGCAGCTTACCGAAACTACTTCTATGGCGGGTCTCAGTTGGAACAATGGAACGCAGTTACGCCCATGCCTAGTTAGCATAAATTACTTAACATATTCTGACCATAATTGATTATATATACATAGTGTGGCGGTAATTTGCATAAATAAGTCAAGTCATAAAGCATTTATTGGAATACTAGATTGAAGTATGTAGTTAGTTGTCTCCTAAAAAGGCCATCGAAACTTTCGCAAGTGGCTCGTATTCGTATCGTATTGGCGGATTTCCGCTCCCAAGCTACTAGAATTTCCAGAAGAGCCACCCAAAACCGTAGACCCAACAGTTAAGAGCCATGTGCTTCATTAGAGCCACGATTGGCGGCTGTCGTCTTAAAGTTAAAGTTGGTCATTTGATACAGCCGCTTGTTGATGTTATTAGCTAAAGCAGGGGAGTGAGGCACGATGATAGAGAAAGAGAAAGGAGTAGGAGGGGCGGGTACGAGAGGCGGAGATGAAGTGGGAGAGACATGAGCTCTCGAGCGATTAGCATGTTAAACAGCGGCTGCTTAAAGGCTATAATTAAGCGACATAAACTTGGGTATTAGGCGCTAAATACACACAG
The DNA here is from genome assembly GCF_023558435.1 of Drosophila sulfurigaster albostrigata. Taxonomy (NCBI): domain Eukaryota; kingdom Metazoa; phylum Arthropoda; class Insecta; order Diptera; family Drosophilidae; genus Drosophila; species Drosophila sulfurigaster. The sequence goes on from NC_084883.1 coordinate 777,243, forward strand.
ACGTACAAACACACACACACACTTCCAGGCAGACATGCAGACAGACAGCAAAAGCTTTAGCCTGGTGCATGCAGTGCAAGTGCAAGCGAAGACCGAGATGCAGTTGGAGAGAGAGAAAGAGAAAGAGAGAGAGAGCAGCTAGAGTAATAGAAGGGGAAACCATGGGGGAGAGTACGGGTGCCTCTTTCATGATTTGCATAACTGTTTGGCTGGGGCACGCACTTCACGTCTTTCGTTCTGCTGCTGCTGCTTCTTCTTCATCATCTTTTTCTACTTCTACTTCTACTTCTATTTCTTCGGTTGGCGATGAGTCGCTGAGTCTGGCTGCCCCTCGAGAGCCCAGGCTTGCATTTGAAACAGACGGACGCCAAAACGAAAACGGAGGCAAACATACAAATATACGCACACACATACATTAATATGCACCTGTCCACATACACGACGACACGTTGGGCTTTCATTTGCTGCTTAAAAAAAGAGTAAACAGCCGACAAGTCGCTTAGACTTAACATAGACACTGCCTACAATTGCCCATGGCGACTACAGGGTATCATCAAATGCAAGGTGCATCTAGGTTTTGCACTCAGTTTACAATTCTTTAAAGAACTTAAATGATAAAAAAATGTAGTGCTGTTATGTTCTAAGACATGTAAGACTTTAACTTTTCCACTATATCACAACTGATTAATTTTAATAATTATTATTAATACTAAGGATAATTAAGATTAATACCAGACAAAGAATATTTTCTTGGGTCATTCTTAGAGTATCATCAAGTTCCACACACGAAACAGAACTTTCTTTCCCTTGTTGTGGTTGTTGTTGTGTTCGTAACACACAAAAGAATTTCCATCAATAATGTCAATAGTACTACTATAAAAACAACAACAACAACAACAACAAACACAACATAGCATGGCACTCCTTTTGACTATGGGGCTGAGGTTCAGTTTCTGTTTGGCAACCAACGTCAACATCATTGTGGGGGGGGAAGGTAACGAAGTTGGCCCAGACGAATTATGGCTATTAAAGCTGCTTGGGGTTTTAAGTTATTAGGCAACTTCAATTCCAAGCTGCACTTGACTCAAACACATATTTACATATTCACATATTTATTCATAGTTATTTCGATTAAATTCTAAACCGAATCCTAGAAATCAATAGCTGAGCCATCGGACCGCACATCCTTTGAGTTTCTCCTTTCCCTTTCTATGTCGAGTCATGGCTAAATATGGATTTTAAGGTCAGTGCGCATTCACTCTGAAACCGACTGGGCGACTGTTAGAATAAAACCTCATCGAATCTCTCAGCAAATCTCACTTTCAGCCCCTTTAAATTGTCACAACATATGAGAGTATCTATAGGGGATGTGCTTGCTTCTGCCTGTGTTGTGTTTGCTCAACGCTTATACGTCATTAACTTCAGTGTCTTTGATCTAAATTTAAATGAAAATTACAAAAGCTTGCAAATTCGAGCCACTTGACTGCAGTAAAATGCAAAAATTAAGACAAACAAATTTTCTGTACATATGCATGTGCATTGACTCAATAACCATTTAACTACTATGTTAAATTTTTGAAGTTCAAGTAATTTCTAATTGAGAGTCTTCAAATTAATAATAAAGGTCTTTAAAATTATTATTATTATATCAGTTCATTTCATAATTTCATCATAATTATTATTATTATATCATTTTTAAATTTAAACGTTAATGTTGTTGAATACTATTCATAGTTGTCTTCAAATAATTAAATATATTATATTAACCGATGAAGGTATTCATTAAACAGAAACACATTAATTACTATTTGAAAATAACTAAATTATAGTTTATTTTAATTAAAATTTTATTGTTTTTCAAATATTGTAATTAAATCCATTTTAAGTGTTTTATAATTGTAAAAATATCAATATTAGAAAATCAAAAACATGGATATTCAAAAGCAAAATAGTTACCCCTGATCCATAGAAACAGTATTTCATTCATCGTGTTAAGGACAGTTTACTTCGTAGTATCGCCTAATACACTTTAGAAATGTCGCCATCGGTTATTATATTTTGTAAAAATAAGTATCATAAGCAGAGTTTAAGATAGTCTTACTATGTTGCTATACTTTTAAGTACACATGTCTGTTATTACCCACTTCTTCATATTTTACAATTTTTCTTTTATTTTATATTATTGATAATAAAGAAAATGGTCCAGAAACTTATTTAAAAAACTTTTTAATTTATTAGAATGTTTTATTTATTCATTCTTATAATACCCATTTAATAGAGAATTATTGCATGAGCCAGTCGAAACTTGCATAGACAATAGAATTCACTAATATTAAAAATTTGTTATTCACCAGTTAAATGTCAAATAATTTAATAGTTTTTTACTTTTGTTTTAAAAGTACATTTTTAATTAATTATCATATTGTTGTTCGGTTCTATGTTTTTGTCGAGATTTATACAAACGATTTTTGATTTTTGAGAAGGCCTCTCGAACTTCCTTCGTATATTCAACGAAACTCAGATCATCTTCTTTGATAGCCTCTAAAATGATATGATTTATATTGATTTATTTCTTATCTAATTAATGTCGAATTGTTCTTTCTTACCATACATAGCATTATTAAGGTGGACAAATTTGTCGAAAGCCATCATCTTTACCGTCCCGGTAAAATTGAATTTCATTAGAAGATCTGAACTTAAGACTCTTTCAAGATTCTTAGTAAGGCCTTCTGGCATTAGCATTCTTCTGAATATGTCCACCTAAAATGTACAATTTATTCTTGATATCTTTAAGTATAAAGAGCACTTTAATACTTACAAATTCACTCGGTGATTCTGCAACTTTTCTGTCCATTTCACATACATCGTCTTCGGTTTGGAGAGGAAACATGGTTTTTCGATGTTGTGTATTTTTATAATCCAATAATGACATAAGACTTTCGTTTACCTTATTAATTTTACCTGGAACAGATCAAAATATTAACAATTATCAATATTTCATGTTTATATTTTATCGTTTGGCTTACGTTGCAGATCCATCATTTGTTTTTTCATAGAATCTATATATAAAATTGGGAATGAAAATTAGCAAATGTATTTTATCCCATGGATAGAAAAAACTTACGTTCCATTTCTCTCATTCGCTTTTCCAGGTCGTCTATAACAAAATAATGCGAATTTAATTGTATGATTGTTGTTATTTCAATTTATGAAGAACTTACTTTGTGTGTTGAACATTTTTCTCTTCTTCGCGCGACAGCATTCACGATCCGTGTCTAAGGGATCCATTTTCAATTTGTTATAAGTGAAGCAGTTTGCGAACAATATATCTAGATTAAAACACAGTATATCGTCAATATTACTTTAACTAAACATACATAAATGAACATATACTTATTGCTAGCAATAGCAAATACTTTTTATTTAAATAGACAAGACTTTTTCCACATCTGTATGATATATTTTCATTATTATTACCAGCGCTGTTAAGTACCTTTTCAATCACACAAAACTGCATAGCACTCAGGAAATAAACAACAGCAGATAAATTTGCAAATCTACATATACGAAAAGTTGTTGATTAAGAAAACTGCAGACACATCTTTCTCAGCTGTGCTCGGTCAGCCAATATTTCAGCAGCTGAAACTCTTCATTACCACAGTAAACAAAGGATGCCATCTCTCACGTATGACATTTTCATGCCGTGGTGTGCACTTTGTCTTTAGTCAAAACATCATATTTTCACTAGGTGGCAACTCATTTGAAAATAGACTAAAAAATACTAAACTTGACATTGGACAAAAGCTAAATTAAATACTCCAACGTGCAATATTTATTATTTTTCTGTAAAAATTGGCCATACCTTCTAAGTTATGGCTATTCATTTTTAAAGTTATAAAGAGTTCTAAATAATTAATTAATAATAGCCTATTTCCACCTCACTCAGTTTTTCTACGTTTTTTTAAGTCCCGTTTCGGGGTTTCCATCTGCACGAACCGAGAAATATGGGCCACGGTAAAATTCTCAATATGGCCGCTCTGAAATGTCAGCTGTTCAAATGTAAACACGAGTTGGCGAACAATTCAAAAAAGAGCACTCGCATTTTAAAATGGAAAATTTTATTAAATTGCAGTATTTTTATGAAGATTTTGACGAAGTGGAGGGAAAATTAGCGGAGTATAGAGTATAGGCCATTGCCAATAGTAAAGAAATCGCCATCAGTTTGGGGCTATGTACATAAGTAGATTTGCTGGCAGCAATGTAATATTTACATAAATACATTTACTTTTTAGCAACAGCATGGGTGTTTTTGGGAGCGCGATGTTCCTGGAAACAACGAATCATTTTTTGAAGATAATTTTCGAATTAATAGGGAGGAGTTTGGCACCCTTGTGGAGCGTCTTTGTGGATTGGCCAAAAAAGGCACTACATTTCTCCTCCCATAACTCGAACAACATAGCCTTGTGGATGCAACTCCACGATATTGACGGCTTTCGAGTTTTTTGGTTCATCTAAAATATAAAAAATTTGCTTTAAAAAGCAAAATCAAATTTTTATTTTTCTATTTTCATACCTTGGCGCACTTTAATGTCAGCTGTTTTGTTAGTGGTGAGCTCTTTTTCGTTGTCATATCGATCAAAATATCGCATAATTACCCAAAAAGTGCATTCGCTAGTTCTACGTAGCTCGCGAACGTAGAAAAACCGACTTTTTTTCTTATGGGTTTTTACATGGGGCGAACGTAACATTCGGCCTGAACGTGAAAAAACCAAAGAAAACCGTGCGGTGGAAATAGGCTATAATACAATAAGGAAGGAAAATATACAACAAACAGCTTTTTATCACTAAAAATTTCGTGTTGTTAATAGCTGACTGCTATGATGAAACATTCACATACTTATGAGCTGTTCACTTATTATAGTATCTTATTTTAAATTATCTTATACCTTTTTTTTAAATATGTAGTGTATATTTTATAATAATAGATATTTTAATTATGTTTTGTTTCCACTTTATGTTGACTAGACGTAGAAAAAGCAAACATCTATTTCCGTGAGAAGTCAAAATAATACTGTTTTATCATGTTCATGTTCTTAGAATTCCCAAACGGTTCAGGTGCATGTTCTATGGGGAACTTTTGAATGAGCAGCGAAAATTTAAGACTATACTTCACAGGATCATTTCTGTAGTCAGTCTTCACTTACTTTCACACTAACTGAAAGCCTCTTACACCCGCGTTGATGAGATACATCGTTTTATTCGGCAGCGTGAGGATTTGTGTGATGCTCTTTTGCGATGTTACTTCGGTTACATCGTACTGTGAGTATTGCGCTTCGATGATCGCTCGGTAACACGAATAGAACGAATTCTGAGTGGTGTACCATTTTTAAATTAATACATTTGGAAACGAAAGGAAAAAAGGATCAGCATATTAAGAGAAATCTTTAAAAAAAAAATATCGATTATTTTTTTTCAACTAAATTAAGGTTGCTGTAAGTTTGGGTCTTTTTAGGCCCAATAAAAAATAATTAGTCCTGAAAATTTTGGGGGAAAAAATGTTTCCTGAAAATTGTAGAAGTTATTTAATGATTTTATATAAAAAACGGCTGCTACAGTGGGTTTTTAGCCGGGCGGGTTTGGTCAACAATTTGTCATATTTTGTACTGTATTTTGAATGTAATAATAATACAGGCCTTCGGCATATTTTTAATCAATTTGTAACTTTCTTGCTTGAATGTTTAACTGCGTAATTTGAAATTATTTTTCTTGGCCATTATTGAAATTTTTTAAACACATAGTTTAATTGCCAGATTAATTTTTTATTGACGCTTTTGCTTTTTTTAGATTTTGTCGCGAGTTCGATTTATGCGCACGATTTTTGATCCTTGCAAATGCAGTGCGCATATTACTCTGGTAATCACTAAAATTTCGATCGATTGTAGTCGTAGCCTCTGAAAATATACATATTTACAGAAAATTTATTTAAATACTTAAATGTAATTAATAATTCATACTTACCATACATTACTTTATTTAGGTGAATGTATTTATCGAACGGCTTCATTTTGGCGGTTCCGCGAAAATTAATTTGTAAAGCAAGATCTCGAGATACAATCTTTTCAAGATTTATGACGACTCCTTCCGGCATTAGTTTTCCCTCGAAAATAGGTAACTGAATTCAAAAATATATCATTGCCATCTACGTATTTGATATTAAGTATACGATAATAAATAAATTTTTGCATACATAGGCTGCTGGTGACACGGCAATTTTCTCGTCTATTTCTGCCAATTCTTCTTCGGTTTTAAAAGGAAAATTGCATTTTAGTTGCTTTATTTTTTTTTTATCTTTCAAAGCTTCAATATGACGATTTGTCAGGTTCAGACTGCCTAAAAATAAGGATATTTAAACAAAATATAAATATTGTAAATTTCATTTAGTTAACTCGACTCGACTTACGGTGCAACTCCTTAAATTGATTATTCATTGTATCTAGACAGTGTGAAAAATATTAATATATGTGTTTATAAAATATGTTAGAAACAAGCAATCTTACTTTGCATTTCAACCATACGCTTTACCAGTTCATCTAGGAGTAGGTAGGGAAAATATAGTTACAAATTTATGCGCATTGTGTGGACATTGCTTACTTTGCATATCCAATATTGAGCTCTCCACAGCCATAGAGCAATCATGATTGTCGTCGTCCTCGTCGAAAATATCCATTTTCTATGAGATATCTAAAATGATCATAAACGAAGAATTGACAAACTTTAAATACAGAAATATAATCGCAGATATGTACATTTATGTAGAAGGAAATGAAAAATTACTAAGGAATTTAATTGAAGTTAAGTTTAAGAAAATACGGAAAATCAGTGTATCTCGAAATTGCTAAAACCCGTATTGTAATTTTTTTAGTTCTTATATTATAATCGGGTGCCGATTTTTGGTAATTATTCACATATAAACAAACATTCACAATGCAGAGACAGTATCATATGCAGGTAAATTTAAACAATATATACAATGAAATGTACATATGTATAATCCATACTATGGGTATTTACCTTTATTATTACAAACTATGAGAAACTTAATCTTACACGCTCAAACAAATTATCTCAACTCACACCTTCTTGGTGCATATTTTTATAAAGAATCTGCACGTAAACAGACACGCTCATAAAAACAGCGTTGCCAGACCTCGAAAAGCGACACTTCACGGTACAATTTTAGCACTAAAATCAAAATACAAAAATACCAAACAATTTCATTATTTGCTTTTAATTTAAATTCAAATAAAAATAATTTAATTGAATGAATAAAAAGAGGTTGATTGTGTTGCGTATGTTGTTTTTTTTTAATTTATAAACCACATCGCAATCACATTATTGTCATTAATAAATTAGTACACTTCATAATTACGAGAAAACTTTATTATATTATTTTAATGTCTTCTAATTTAATTAAATTTAAATTTGAAGAATGGGTTAATGCGATTATATAAAACAATGCCAACTATACCGGCTGTCCATATAAAAATAATACTGACACGGATATAACGAATTCTGAGTGGTGTACCATTTTAGGAATATAAGTAACGACATATTAAGAAAAATCTTAAAAAAAAAATATCGAGTATTTTTTTCAACTAAATTTGAATAAAGGTTTCAATTTGCTGTAAGTTAGTTTGGGTCTTTTTAGGCCCAATAAATCTAAATCGTTGTAATATTTGATGAATGCTGAGTTAAATTGAAGGTGAAATTTTGAACCGAAGGCTCTGAAAAGTCGGTTGATTTTTACTCATCACAGTGTTTTTTTTTTTCAGTGAGTTGAATTGAATAAAAATGTTCGCGTATGAGTAAATAAAAAAAATACTGAGTTTTGCAATTATCTGGGTATCCCCTTTAACTTTTTTTTTTTTCTAAAGCATTGCCTAAAATTAAATTACGCATTTTCGAAGCCATTTAAAGTATTGGGGCTGTCCTACTTCGGACTTTAGGGAATTAATCACAACTAATACATCAGAAAGTAATCTGATTGGGTTCCATTTCGTTTTTGTAAACGTTGGTTTCTTGCAATTTGACACATAAAACACAACTTGTGAATTACACAAGGTAAATAGTGACAAAAAAAATTTCAATTTATATACCGATATTAGCTCAAATCCAAAAATATTTAAGAAGTATTGGTATGAATGTAAAAGCAAAAACCAAGTACAGTAGATTCCGGTTACAACGACTTTCAAGGGACCGACCATTTTACGTCGTTATAACCGGAGGACGCACTAACCGGAAGGAGCAAAAAAAAAAAATTTGTTTTTTATGTTTATTTTATGGTTGCCACTTCGTAATAGGCTTCTAAAATAAAACAAATTAATTTTTAAATAAAAAAAAGTTTTTTGAGACATTTTGCGGGTGTAATGCACAAGTGGTCGAGCTTAAACTAAATGACCTCTTCATTGCGCATTTTGTGCATTTTGCGCATTAACTCACATTTGGCGAAATTACGCATTCAAAATGCAGAAAAAACTAGAAATATAACGGAATAGGCTATGTGGTCTGCACACGCACGCTGTAAACATTTGTGTGACGTCAGCATTGCACTTCGACTTTCTCTCTCTAACAGCAGCGTTGCTAAGGCGACGGCTAAGACTGACAGAGAGTAGTGAGAGTCTAAGAGCTTCGTGTCGCTGATACGCACACAAGCAAGGGCGCCGATCACTGATAAATACATATGTACATTTCTAATTACGCCGTTTGATGCTTAAATTTGTTGGCAATTTTACGCTGAATTTTTTTTTTTTTTTCGTCGCTATATCCGGTTGAATTCTGAAAAATTTCGTCGGTATAAGCGGTTAGTCGTTAAAAGCAGAGACGTTGTAAGCGGAGGCGCTTTAATATAAGTTTGTATGGGGACCAACGAAGCCATCGAGTTTTCGTCGTAATAACCGGTCGGACGCTATAAGCAGAGTCGTTATAACCGGATTCTACTGTATTTATATTTATAGATAATATTCGACTATGACTGATGATGACTTATCATCATTTCATCAGTGATGAGAATGAGATATACATAGGTAGTCGATAGATAGGATAGTCAACAAAGTGTGCTCAATTACCCGTGTTTAATAAAACCAATACAGTGCAATATTATCCAAACAAATAATATAATATATTGGAAAATAGATTAATAACTTATTTTTATAACCGCTACAAGACATAGCCATGTCCGTCTGTCTGTCTGCCGAATGAGCACCTAGATATCATAGACTGAGAGAAAGAGCTATAATTTTTCGACTGCTTGTTATTTTTGCAGATCGACTTTGTTTTAGATGTTTGCCACGAATACCAAACGTAATTTGAAAAGTTAGCCACGATTTTCCCCAAATAAATACAATCAACTACAATGTTTATTAATCCTGAAAATTTTGGAGAAAAATGTTTCCTGAAAATTGTAGAAGTTATTTAAGAAATGATTTAATACTTTTTAGCGGGATTGGTCAACAATCTATCATCATATTTTGTACTGTATGGTGTATTTTGAATGTAATAATAATAATATAGCCCTTCGGCATCTTTTTAGTTACTTGTATATCTCTACACTAGCTTTCTTAATGATATTTCTTGGCCATTATTAAAATATTTTAAACACATAGTTTAATTGTCAGATTCATTTTTTATTGACGCTTTTGCCTTTTTTAGATTTTGTCTTTTAATCGAATTCGATTTATACGCACGACTTTTGATCTTTGCAAATGCAGTGCGCATGTTTCTCTGGTAATCAATGAAATTTCGATCGATTGTAGTCGTAGCCTCTGAAAATATACATATTTACAGAAAATTTATTTTAATAGTTAAATATAATTAATTCATATTAATTCATACTTACCATACATTACTTTATTTAGGTGAATGTATTTATCGAACGGCTTCATTTTGGCGGTTCCGCGAAAATTAATTTGTAAAGCAAGATCTCGAGATACAATCTTTTCAAGGTTTATGACGACTCCTTCCGGCATTAGTTTTCCCTCGAAAATAGGTAACTGAATTCAAAAATATATCATTGCCATCTACGTATCTGATATTAAGTATACGATAATAAATAAATTTTTGCATACATAGGCTGCTGGTGACACGGCAATTTTCTCGTCTATTTCTGCCAATTCTTCTTCGGTTTTAAAAGGAAAATTGCATTTTAGCTCCTTTGTTTTTTTTTATCGTTCAAAGCTTCAATATGACGATTTGCCAGGTTCAGACTGCCTAAAAATAAGGATATTTAAACAAAATATAAATATTGTAAATTTCATTTAGTTAACTCGACTCTACTTACGGTGCAACTCCTTAAATTGATTATTCATTGTATCTAGACAGTATGAAAAATATTAATATACATGTATGTGTTTATAAAATATGTTAGAAACAAGCAATCTTACTTTGCATTTCAACCATACGCTTTGCCAGTTTATCTAGGAGTAGGTAGGGAAAATATAGTTACAAATTTATGCGCATTGTGTGGACATTGCTTACTTTGCATATCCAATATTGAGCTCTCCACAGCCATAGAGCAATCATGGTTGTCGTCGTCCTCATCGAAAATATCCATTTTCTATGAGATATCTAAAATGATCATAAACGAAGAATTGACAAACTTTAAATACAGAAATATAATCGCAGATATGTAAATTTATGTAGAAGGAAATGAAAAATTACCAAGGAATTTAATTGAAGTTAAATTAGTGTCTCTCGAAACTGCTAAAAACCGTATTCTTATTTGTTTAGTTGGTAATTATTTGGTAATTATTCACATGTAAACAAACATTCACAACGCAGAGATAGCATCATATGCAGGTCAATTTAAACAATATATACTATGAAATGTACATATTATCCATACTATGGGTATTTACCTTTATTATTACTAACTATGAGAAACTTAATTCGAAACGAATTCTCTCAACTCACAACTTTTTGGTGCATATTTTTATAAAGAAAATGCACGTAAACAGACACACTCATAAAAACAGCGTTGCCAGACCTCGAAAAGCGACACTTCACGGTACAATTTTAGCACTAAAATCAAAATACAAAAATACCAAACAATTTCATTATTTGCTTTTAATTTAAATTCAAATAAAAATAATTTAATTGAATGAATCAAAATAAGCTGATTGTTTTGCGTATGTTGATTTTTTAAATTTATAAACCGCATCGCAATCACGTTTTCGTTATTAATAAATTTGTACATTTCATCATTACGTGGGACCTTTATTATATTATTTTAATTCCTTTAAATTTAATTAAATTGTAATTTGAAAGAATGGGTTAATGTGAAACAATGAATGTTAAATTGCCAAGTATACCGGCTGTCCATATAAAAATAATACTGGCTTTTGTCAAGCAATATTTAAATAGTTTTTGCGATTGATTTTCTAAAATTCCCAAGTGGTTTAGGTGCGTTCTCCATGAGCAAAATTTGAATAGGTAACGAAAACTTAAGACTATACTTCACAGGATCATTTCTGTAGTCGGTCTTCACTTACTTTCACACTAACTGAAAGCCTCTTACACCCGCGTTGATGAGATACATCGTTATATTCGGCAGCGTGAGGATTTGTGTGATGCTCTTTTGCGATGTTACTTCGGTTACATCGTACTGTGAGTATTGCGCTTCGATGATCGCTCGGTAACACGGATATAACGAATTCTGAGTGGTGTATCATTTTAATTAAATACATTTGAAATATAGAGCACGAAAATTCTTAGGTGGAGGAGAATCATGATATAAATTGTACGAATTAGTCCCCTCGGTAACAATAAAGTGCGAGTGAGACGAGTACGCCTAGTCAGTGCGAGAGAAACGAAAATGAAGTGCTTTACGGTTTCCTAAAAAAAAGATTCAGCAAAAACGTGCGTCCATTGAAATTAGCCAGCCTATTCTGTAATTCTATTTTTAAAGCTAATGTTGTTTTAATACACAGCGTAGCCTTTTGATTCAATAAATTTCAGGTATTTATTGTATTTTTAGTATTTTTTTTTTTTTATATATAGGAATTAATTTAATGTGCAATGGATAATTGTGGCTTGGCATGAATGTAATTTATCCAGTTGTTCCGCCGGCATTTTAAAGAACAGATCGCAATTCGATTTTTTTTTAGTTGCTGACGCCCCTGAATGTGTCTATTTATTTTATTATTATTATTTTAAGTTAAACCCAATACACAAAAATATCTAATAAATTATTTGTGCTCACCATACAATATACTTATCAAATGCCTTCTTCGTACCACTTCCGGCAAAATTTATTTTCATAAGAAGGTCTCTAGTCATGATTCTCTCTATATTTTTTTGGTCATGCCTTCCAGCACTAGAATCCTCTGAAAAACCGGCAGCTGAAATTGAAAATATAATTTTTGTGATAACAATTGTTTTATATATAAATCAAATAATTTCCTACATAATTGCCTGGCGATTCTGCAATTTTCATATCTATATTACGTAAATCCTCCTCGGTTCGTAGAGGAAAGACTTTTCTTAGCTCCACAACATTTTTTACGAGGGTGGGCTGATAAATAGTCGGCCTAAAAAAGGAAAAAATTTTTAAAAATTCGTAAATATTTTATTCGATTAGTGTTTTCTATCAGCCGATTACTGTGAAAGTTTCATGCGGTTTTATCAACACTGGTAATTTTGGCGGGACTTTTAGCGCATTCACTTTTGCATTGTCGTCAACATGAATAAAATCGAGTATCGTGCTGTCATAAGATTTCTGTTTTTAAAAGAGAAATCCAACGACGATATTAAAAATGAGTTAGACAAAGTTTATAAGGATTTAGCTCCATCGTTTTCAACTATAAAATATTGGACTGATGAATTTAAACGCGGGCGGACAAGCATTTTTGACGATGATCGCCCGGGTCGTCCCAGAGAGGTGACAACACCAGAAATTGTGGATAAAGTCCATGGAATGATATTGGATGATCGCCGAATCAAGCTGCGAGAGATTGCAAATGCTCTAAACATTTCTCGGGAACACGTTGGAAACATCTTACGCGAATTTTACACATGAGTAAGCTTTCGTCAAGATGGGTGCCGCGATTGCTCACAATGGAAAATAAGCGCAACCGCTTGCACATTGCGAAGGAGAGTTTGGCATTGCTTAACGCAAACAAACACGAATTTTTTCGTCGTTTTGTGACTGTTGACGAAACCTGGATTCATCACCATACACCAGAGAGTAAGGAACAGTCAAAGCAATGGATTTCTACTGGAGAAACGGCACCGAAAAAGGCAAAGATCGGTTTGTCGGCCAACAAGGTGATGGCAACGGTTTTCTGGGATGCCCGAGGTGTAATTCATGTGGATTATCTGGAAAAAGGCAGAACAATTACGGGAGAATACTATTCTAATCTCTTGGGACGATTTGATTCGGAGCTGAAGAAAAAAAGGCCGCACATGGCGAAGAAAAAAGTTTTGTTTCACCAGGACAATGCTCCCGCTCACAAGAGCGTTGTCGCCATGTCGAAATTGTGTGAATTGCACTACGAAATTCTACCCCATCCACCCTATTCTCCAGATTTAGCACCCTGTGACTATTATTTATTTCCAAACTTAAAAAAATGGCTTGGGGGTAAGAGATTTCATTTAAATGAACAGGTAATCTGTGAAACAAACGCCTATTTTGAGGACCTGGACAAATCCTATTTTATGGAAGGTATTGGGAAACTGGAGGATCGGTGGTCCAAGTGCATACGTCTAAAAGGAGATTATGTTGAGAATTAAAAAAGCAAAATTTAAAAAAAACGTATTTTCTTTGTAAGGCCAACTATTTATCAGCCCACCCTCGTACATCGATTAACGATGTTATCTGTTCAGTTGCTTTATTAATAGTACCTAAATAACAGGGAATGAAACCACTTTTTGTTTTGATAATTGGTCCTAACATGCATGACTTACTTTGCAGATCTTTTAATTTTTAAAAATAATCACAATATGATAGTGATGAAACTTACTTTCCATTTCATTCATTCGTTTTTCCAATTCATCTGGAAGTGTAAAAGCAATTTGATAACATTTACATTGTAGAATATTTTGTTATAGTCAATCAATACTTACACCGACAACACTCGTTCTCATCATCAATCGAAGGGTTCAATTTTAAAGGGATCCATTGTAAAAGTAATTTACTTGAAAAAATGAAGCAAACAAAAAAATCTATTAAGAAACTGCTACAAACCAACACTAAGAACTGAGGGAAATCAAATGATGTTTGCAAATTTAAAACGAAATATTATTGTTAAAGATAATGTAATTTTCCTACAAATTATATACACTACCCATTAACTATTTTCATGGAGGCACCGACAGCTGCTCTGTCTAAAACAATTTTCATACATCAATATTCTGATTAGAATATTTTTCGTTTACGTTATACATACATATATATTATATTTGTTTATGAATGCTAAATGATTACATCTTCTTCACACAACACTTAATAAACAAAATTGGAAATAAACAAAGTAAGTACATTAAGTGAGAGTTGCCGGACTTTGTCGATGTTTAAGTAAGCTATCAGCTGGCAAACTCGCGGTAACCGAAAAAGTTGGCATCCCTAACCGTTAACAGCTGTTTATCATCTTCATACAATTGTTTATTCGAGTGGGCACCTCTCGAAAATAAAAATTAATTAGAATCTTTTTGCTTATTGCTATAATGATTTTCGCCAAAAGTATCTTATTTTTCAAAAGATATCAAATTTGTAGTTGTAATTATTTAAATTGAAAAATAGTTTAATTTCTATTTTGTTCTGTTTTATTTGTTTATTACTGACTGATAATACATTATTCTACGGTATAGTGACGTCAACAGCCCGTTTTGCGTTGGTCTTAGAATTCCCAAACAGTTCAGGTGCATGTTCTATGGGGAACTTTTGAATGAGAAACGAAAATTTAAGACTATACTTCACAGGATCATTTCTGTAGTCAGTCTTCACTTACTTTCACACTAACTGAAAGCCTCTTACACCCGCGTTGATGAGATACATCGTTTTATTCGGCAGCGTGAGGATTTGTGTGATGCTCTTTTGCGATGTTACTTCGGTTACATCGTACTGTGAGTATTGCGCTTCGATGATCGCTCGGTAACACGAATAGAACGAATTCTGAGTGGTGTACCATTTTAATTAAATACATATGAAATATAGTGCATGAAAATGCAGATGTAGTATTACAAAAAGTAATCAGTCCTCTCGGTAAAAGGCTTGTCCAATAAAATAAGTGCGAGTGAAACGAGTCCACCTAGTGAGTGCGATTTTTGTAGTTTTTGATTAACCCCTTAAAAATGTTTGCATAGGGTTTAATTGTTCCTATTATATTAAAAAGAGTTAAGTGTTTTTTATAATTTAATTTTTAATAGTTTAGAATTTCACAGTAAGTGTGCCCGTTACCAGTGTTGCCAATTCTTCTGCTCATAAAATAGCTAAAGTAACATATGAAAAACGCTAGAAACCGCCAGACAATTAGGATGATAGCCAAAATATAAAGCTACGTTAGTAAAACAATATTTTTATTAATTTGATTTTTTTTATTAAGTATTTTTGATTAGTAAATTTCGTCAATCATGCCCTATTCTGGTGCAGTTTGTTCTGTGCAATTTGTTCCCGCACAACAGTCCCAAATGGTCAATGGGGCTGACCAATGAATGCGTCGCAATATATGGACATATGTATGTATAAAGACAATGCCGCCTCTTGCTGGCAGGTTTTTTCAGAGACAGTCAGAACCATGATACAATAACACAAGGTAGTCTCGTCGGCAAAAGCTATCCGTTATCTATACCATACATAAGTGCGAGTGAAACGACTGCGCCTAGTGAGTGCGAAAGAATCGACAGTAGAGCTTTGTAATTAACCCTTAAATGGCGCATATGGTTTAATTGTTCCACTGTATTAAAAAGAGTTGAAATGTTTTTATAATTTAATTTTTTACAGTTTAGAAATTGATAGTAATCGTTATTTTTGTTTTTGATTACTAATTATTTTGTTCAGGTTTTTAATTCTATCATAAAGTTCAAATATATATATAATATAATTGCAATCTGACATTTTTTGCCTTGCGCAAGGGTTAATATTTAGAGAAAAGATCGTCCGCATACAACCTTTCCCTTCAACAAGCACGAGCGCACTGAGCGATAACGGCTCGAAGCCGAACGAAAAGGCACACGACGAGACTACCTTGTGTTATTGTATCATGGTCAGAACAAACGTTATTTTGTTCGTCTGTGAAAACGCAGATGACGAAGACTTATGGTTGTTTGTCTTGGTATGTGCGTGCAATCCACAAAGTTTCGTATTAATGGTGCATTTGCAATATTTACAAAAGCATTTTGGATCATCGGCTGCATCTAGAGGCAACCAATTCTTAAAGAAGGGGTCTTGCAACTGAGCATGACGCGGTTTTTGTTTATAAATCTTGGGCATTTTAACTGCCCCACACGATCGTTTTGGAAATTGTGAAATACCCAGATGGTCATGTATATACATAGAGTATAAAACTAGTAAAAACTATAAATCGATAAAAATGCAAAGATCTTTTGGCATATCGATGTTTTTTACCATTGCAATGCAAAATTACTGCAAGGTCTTAAAGTGTGGCATAGTAAAACATAAAAATACACAAAGGTACCAGATGTTCTTAAAAAACTAAAGTTCCATCAGTTGTGTTTTGCAAATAGCTATAATTCCCGCTAGCCGCTAATTTTCAATTTATCCCGCATTTTGCTTTTGAAAACCGTCAGATCTATCGGGGAAATATATTGTGATTCCTGGATGCGATCAGATATTATTTTATTTTTTATTATTTTGGTATATTTTGAGAAAAACCGCAATATTTTGCTTTTATTCAAAATGGGTAGCGGGTACCTCTTACTTGTTTTAATTACATAGCGTCCTATATACTCAATGGCATCCTCCGTCAACTCATCTAGCTCATCAGTATCAGCTGGTATGCGTTTATCAGATTAAAAATCCTCAAACTCGTTCTACATTGTGTCATCACTTTGATTTGATTGCGATCTTAGTTCATCCAAGCATCGATTGTTTGACAACATTACAGTATTCTTAGCTAAATAAAAATATAGATTATGAATTAAAATAAATACAAAGAATAAGAAGTGAAGGGCATAAAATGAGAAAGCTGAAACACAGAGCTAAACATTTAAATGTTAGTATTATTAAGTTAATTTATTTGTATTATTATTTTATTTTATCATACCTGTAATATACTTTCTTAATCTATACTTAAACTGGAGTGGTGTCGGGTGGTCATATTGTCCACCTTTCAAACCAAAGAAATTTTCAACGATGTCTTAGTTGAGACGACTTGTTAAGATATAATTAATATCTGATAAATATCCATATCTATACGTCAAGGGATGCATAATTAAATAAAATGCCTTTTTGGAAGGGCAGTTTATGGGTTTTGTCAACTATATTTTTGCGCATGAGTTCGACATTCTAGCCAAAATTCCTCTTTGGATATCGATATCTTTTCCATAAGGCTTAGTGGTGTTGCCGATGTTTGCTGGCCATGCAACGAGTGCGCTTGATGGCAGAGGACTATATATAAGTATGCATCTGTAAACAGTATGCCACCACAATATGTTATCATTTGTATTGTCGTTTTTTTTTAGTTGTTGGCTGCATGATGGATCCCAATGAGAGCAGCACTCGAGGTCCAAGTAAAGCGTTGCCGGACGCGAATACCGCAGTCGGCCGGTCGCAGTCATCCTGGGAGAAAGCCGGCATGGCGCCAAAAAGCGTATGGGGCAAGTTCGATGGAAACAGGTGTTTCCGTGTATTGGCTGATGACGACTCCCAGCGGCGAACTGCAAAACCGCTACCCATGCGCCACATCCAAGCCCTGCCGCTGCTGCTCGTCGAGGTCAATGCTGCCGATGTATAGTGCTGGCTGTGCAGAAAGTGCACATGGATATCAGCGGTTTTGCATGCGTTATTTATATCCTTACCCAACGCATAACATCTTGTAATAACGCTGGCGGTTGTATTAGAAAATAGTTGTGTGGCCAATTTTACCTTTTGTTTCGCGAGTGGTCCAGCGTTAATGTGATTATCAGTAATCTTAAATAATATAGATATATCTGACTTTGAGCAGTGGCTAATTGTCTGCTGGACTGTCGTCTTAGTCCATGTTTTTTCCGTTGATCACTAGCCCGGAGCCGACATAATGGTTACGAACCAACTTTATTAGATGTGGTTTATCCGAGAAAACGAATATTTTTTAATGTCCAGCAGCTGGATGGCTAAACCACGTCTTTGCTAAAAAAAATTTGAATTTCTCTTCAGTATTGTTTTTTATATGCAACTAACTCCCCCATATGCCAAGCTCTGCCCACAATCTTTAATTTCCAGGGCCAGAATCACAAACAATAGCCACTACAGGATATCCTCGTTTGTAAAGTTTGGTTACAATTCAATGTAAAGACTGCGCGTTCATTCGAGTATTAAAATCGAAGAATACTGGCTGATTCCATGTTTTTTAAGGCCTCGAACTACGGAGAGTTGTACATAGCTCGTATACAACATCTGCTGTGCTGTCATATTCGAAAGCTTAAGCCACCTTTATTTCATCAAAGAACAAAACGCATAGCTTATCGACTTCTGCATTGTCTTCATTTTCTATAAGGTCTATCACAACATCAAGGGTATCTGTATTAATTTTAACTTCTGGTGTCCGACTTGGCAAAGGGAATCCTTTTCTATATAGATGGTTGTATGCAAACAAATAGCAAAAGACATGTCTGTTGCGTTAAATAAGGCCCTCTTTCCTCCATTCTTTAACATGTTAATTTGGGTTTCGGTAAAAATTTTGCCAAGAGATTTTTCAAGTTTCTTATATTCTTCAAGTTGCTGGCGCAAATAATTAATATCCTTCTCCAATATATGAATTAATTTTCGATGGTTCTCGTTCTCCAAAACTAGTGCACGATCTATATCTTTGTCCCTATATTTTAAATAATTAAGTTTTAGCATATACTTATTTATTTTAACACAGTAAACTAAGTCTGTTTGCGTGCCTGACTCCGAGTAGCCTAAATTTAACATTTTTGGGTCCGGCTCCGTCTCTTTGTGAAGCATCATTAATTAGTCGTCTTCTTTAGAAAATATTTCCCTTTTTTGGTGCCGACTTCCATTGCGAAGAATCAAAATGTGTTTCGCAAAGCTTGGACTTTTCAGCAAGTTTGCAGTCAAGGCATAAATTGCGATGTCATTATTATTTCTTCACAAAAAAATCGTCCACTCACAACCTTTCACTTCAACAAGCACGAGCGCACTGAACGTTAACGGACTAAAATCAAACAAATAGGCTCGCGACGGGACTACCTTGTATAATTGTATTACGGGTGGAATCACTATATTGTTTCGGGTTGTTTCTTCTGATAGATTTTACTTTTCAGGTCTTTTAAGTTACTGGCATTTCGGAGAACTATTACGGATTTTCATTTCATTACTTTTTACTGTATTAGTATTCAATATATCGCTTAGTTTGGCCAGTATAATGGTTAAAGTTGTCCACTGTATGAGCGCCTAAATGTATGGAAATTGATTTTAGTGCCTCAAAATAAAAAGTGTTGCATACTATTATGCGCAAGACATAAATGAAGACGTAAGAGGCTTGAATAAGATTATTATATTCCACTTTCTAAACATATCCAAAAGTGACCAAGCCATAAAACAATTCATTTTTATTATTTTATTGCAATACATATATATAACTGATAAGAGTTTGTTTGTTTGCTTCCCGCATTAACTAATCGGCAGTATTAACCCACTTACTAGCTTGAATAACACGACAAGAGCATTGAAACATAATGGAAATTTCTGGTTCAGTTTTGGGTTGCCAAATGCAAACAACTGTTGGTGATGTCGTGTCTTTGGCAACACTTTGACTTTGACGCGTTTTTCATTTCTTGGCCAGCTGCAACTGAAAACGCAACCATTTGACAGTCAACAGCAGCTCCATTTCATTGATTCATTCAATGAAACGTCATAAATGCCACACGGATTTCGTTTAGCTAATATACCCTGTTATGAAGTGCTGAATTTTGTCTGATTGACTTAAATGCTGAGTAATGGACTATTAATTAGTAATAATGGATATTGGATTTATAAAACCAAGTAATAATATATCATTTTAGATAATTATCTATCTAACAAACAGATTAAATATAAAAACTGAATATCGCCATTTTATTACAATTTCAATGTTTTTAATTTAAAGATTGTTTTTGTAACACCTTAAACAATTACCTTTTTTTAGTATAATTTCATTAGGGTCAAAAAAAAACTATTGGAGCATCCAGGATATCGCGCTGTGCAGCAACGCTTTTTTGCGATTTTTGGATGTCAACAACTCGTAGTTTAAATTTACGATCGGTGTTTGTTTAATCAGGTAAACGAACGTTGTGAGCTGGTCGCTTCATTCGTTTTGCAAATCAAACGCAGCCCATACAGTGTTAATTAATTGAAAGGCGAACAGCAAAACAAGTAGCAAAGACGAAAATGCGCATACGCAGCGTGGTACACGCACGCTCAATGGTCGCTTGCCCCGACGCTCGATGGAAAATGCGAAGCATTCGCCGTCAAAAAATTCTTCGCATTGGGCAATTGGCAAAGCCAAAAGCGAAAATCAAAGAGCACAACTACAACGACTGCGCCTTGGATTTACTTTTCATGCGATGGTTAATTAGGCGCTGAAGTTGACGACGGCGTTGAGTCAGCGTCGTCTAAATTTAAAGCATTTTGCACTAATTTGGAGCCCGAGCTGCCCGATTGCCAAATGCGTTCGTTTTGGCTGGCTCTAAATAAAGCAACTGGGCTGGGAGGCGCCTCTTATAGTGCGTTCATGTTGAATGGCAATGGGCAATGAGCAATGAGCAATTTGGCATCACAGTTTACAACCCTTCTCTGGCAAAACTGACCACTGATCACTGATTACCGATCACTTTGGCATGCATAAATTAAATGCCAGAGCTCCGGAAAATCGCTTTGCTTAACCACTTTTCGTTAGCAAGTAATTTTCACGCTATCCAACACATCAACTGCAAACTGGGGCAGGCATAAAATCTTTTATTTATAAACTGGCCACTGCCACTCCAAATGGAACACAGTTTGTCGGCACTTGTGCCGGCAGCTTGCAATTGTTATATTGACTTAATATTTGCTAATAGATTTCACATAAATCACATTCTTGTGTCATGATTTATGCGTGATCTGCTAGCCCAGGTGTCGTCTGTCCACATGTCGTTTTCGGCCGCTCGAACATCTGTCTGCCTGTCTAGCTGTCCAGTTCTCTCGTGTTGCGTGCACCACTTGAAAGGTGGCTTCACTCGCAGCTTCAGCATCAGCAAAATAAATGCCACGTCATGCTGCCGCTTTTTGAGCCTAACACATGTGTCAGACTCCGGGTTAGATTTGGCCTCCTTTTCAGTTGCATTAATATTAATCGATGTTTAATTGAGTTAAACGTTGGCCATCGAGCTGATAATTCGATAATTATCGGCGATTATCAGAGTGCGTGTCACGCATTGCGCGCATATCAATCAGCTTTTGTCAGTGCTCATAGGTCGAATTTTAAGGGAGTTTTCGATTCTTGTCTTTTCTTTTGAGTTTTGTTTCCAATTGTTTAGTTTTAAAATACATAATTCGATTTAGAATTAAATGTATAGTGCGTTCCAAATGCTCGTATTGTGATGCACTCGTGTGTATTATTTTGCCAACACACAAGGGTTAAGAGCAGATCGAGAAAATCCCACGAGCAGCTCTAGCTGTCATGATGTATACTCTGTTTTAAGTCATGAGTGTCCGGCGTGGCTGGGTACATTTGTATGTAATGCAGCAATAATAATAATAATAATAATACTAGCAATAACAACAAACAGCAAGCAAGACAACTCTCAATTTTCAGCATTAAACACACGAATTTGGTCAAATGTGGCACGCTGCGGCATTTTGGTCTGGTCAGAGCAGCAGTTAACAGTCACATCCAAACAACCGAAATCTATAAAAGATTGTTGAAAGCAATTTTTTTTCCTTTTTGATTTTATTTTTATTTTTTACGAATTGTGATGATTATGTATTTGGCAACTGCGATATGCAATTTATGCAATTTTCGACAGCGTCAAATTGTTGACGTTTCTCGGCGACGCCACAATCACTGAGCTCAGCTGAGAACGAACAATTAGACTACATTCTCGCCGGGATTCCACACATATTGACAGTACAATATGTAAGCCAATTGGCTGATTAATTAAGCGGTTAACGGAGAAGGTCAGCGAGCAACAAAAAAGCCAGCCGATTTTGGGTAAATGACAAAACATGTAGAATTCTCATTTATTTGCTGCTGCTTTCTAATTGGAAATCCCGAGCGAGTTAGTTTTGCCATTGATTGACCCGACTCCAAATGCATCCAGCCAGCATCAGGCACCAGACAGTCAGGCTGAATCTGAAGCTGACCGCCGCCGCCTTTGACGACAAGTGGTCTGCCTTGCCGAGCTACTGAAGCCGTTGCGTCATCGCCTCATCGGAGAGCAACAACAAGAATCGCAGTTGCACTCGCACAGATCGTTGTCGTCGCACCGTGGAGCTATTCATTTAACACTATCGTGAAATTTGGTTGCTCTTAAATGTAATATGAGATTTCATTTTCAATCTATTTGTTATTAGGTTATCTTTTACATATTCATCTTAAATGAACAGATTTATGCTATATGCGCATATAATAGACAATTTATAAATATACAATCTATAACAGAAACAGCCGAATCCAGCCGAATCCTTAATGTAAATCCTATATTTTACTTATTGACTGCACCAAACTGCGTTAATTTTAAATGAGTAAACTAAAGGTCTTTATGTAAGACATTTTTTTATAATTTTCAACTAAACCTCACTTGATATAAGAAATCTTAAGCTATAAGAAATAACCTAGCACTCTATTATATTCGCTGAGTACATTTTATTATTTATGCTTATTTTAATGAATTTTTATTCCAATATTAAACAGTTGATAGTTCTGAATTGAATTACACTTAAATAAATTAATTAATTCTGAGAATTTCATATTACACAAAGCTAAGATGGTGTGATTGAACTATTCCTTGTTGCACTCTAAACGATTTCGAATTTGCTTTACATTTCAGTAATATACAATTTGCGCCACTGTGCCTAGTTGTTGCCGATGTCTACTTCACAGATACTTCACAAATTGGTGCTGTTGTGGCCCGCTTTGTTGACGCTGAACGTCGAGATCGGAATCGAAATCGAAATCGCTGCCTGGGCATCTAGCTGGTTGTAGTGTCTCCCCTCTAGACAATCTACCGTCCCTGGTCCCATCGTCCACTGTCGTCCAAATCAAGCCGGCTGCGTGGCCCGTTGCACTATAAAAGTAACGCAATGCACGCAATGAATTTACAGTTGCAATTCTCAGTCAACGACGCCAAGACAAATATACGACAAAAAGACTCCAACATGAAACTATTGGTGAGTTGCTTGTGAGGATACTCAATTCGAAATTCGAATCAGCTCAATCTCCTTGCTCCGCATCTAGATTCTGTGCACTTTGTTGGCTGCTGCGAACGCTGCTCCCGGCCTCCTCGACTACGGCTTGGGACACACGGCACCAGCCATTAGCTATGGACATGCTGAGCCAGCCATCAGCTATGCTCATGCTGCACCCGCCATTAGCTATGCCCATGCTGCTCCAGCGGTCACTTATGCGGCAGCTGCGCCAGTCATTAAATCCTATGCGCCTGCCATCAGCTATGCTGCTCCCACAGTCGTCAAATCCTACGCGCCTGCCATCAGCTATGCTGCTCCGGCTCCAGTGATCAAATCCTATGCTCCAGCCATCAGCTATGCCGCTCCCACGGTGCTCAAGTCGTACGCTGCTCCAGTTGCTGTCGCTGCCCCTGTGGTCAAGGCTGTTGCTGCTCCGGCTACCAGCTACTCCCACTTCAGTTCGGTAAGAATTCCTTTTCCTTTTAATTTCTGTGTTATCCCTTACTATGAACTAGAAGAAAGAGCCCGTTTAGTTTTCACTTTATTACTTCTGTCACTAATTATATTTGTCATCGCACACTCTTTGCAGGTTGTTTCCCACGCTACGCCCATCATCAAGTCCTACGCTGCTGCTCCCATTGTCAAGTCCTATGCCGCTCCAGCCATTAGCTACGCTGCTCCAGCTGTCGTCAAGTCGTATGCCGCTCCAGCGATCAGCTATCAGCCAACTCTGCTGAAATCCTATGCTGCAGCACCTGCTCTGTCATTGGGCGGATACGATGATCACTATGGCTACCACTAAGTTTCCTTTAAAACTGAGCTTGAGCTGAGATTAATCGCAAGTGAGAGATAGGCGACAGGAAGTGATAGAGAGTGAGAGCGAAAGCGAAAGCGAAAGCGATGAGGAGAAAGTGAAAGAGAGAGCATGAAATTGACAGCGGCACGTTTTTAAATTATTCCCAAGTTTCGTATATTCTGTATTTATTTAAGTCTCAATCATTGCAAATAAAGAAAATTCAATTTTTCAAAGTCACTTATTGTTGTGAATTGCAAAAGTTTGGCAAATTCATTGAATTGGACACAACAGTCGAAGAAAAGCTTGTTAAAAGCTGTGTGGAAGAGAGAAAGAAACTGAGTTAACGGAATGTTTTAAAAATACCCAACTTTACTTAATTGCTTTTAATTTAAATAATTGCAATTAAATAAAAATTAAATAAACTACTTTCACAAAAATCAACGAAGATCTTTGAACAAAATGTCTCGATGGCCAAAATGTTCGTTACAATGCTAGCTAACTAAAAAACACCAATAATTAAAATTCAAACGATAATGCGATCGATTAGTTATCGATTACGCAAACGGCTGCTCGCAATCGCTGACAAATGCCGCGCAGCTTTAGTTAGTTCTCTTTGGGCTTGCAACGAACGCAGAACACAACGGAAGATATGACTAGCAATATTACATTCATTAAATGGCTTATCAGTGCTCTGCTGTGCCTGGCTCTGGCTCAGCGTCCGGTGGCAGTGAAAAGTCGATACAATATCAGTTTCGCCCAATTGGATACATGCGATAGCATCAACATTGACACCAGCCAAGGATACAGCTACAAAGATTTCTTCATGGTACACCGCTTGAACAACAACAACATCAAGGACAATGAGAGACTGCATTTGAAATTTTATGTGCTCACCAGCATGGATGCCCATATCTTGCTCTCAGTTACCAGTCATCCTCGACACACGGATCGGGTCTACGAAATCGGTAAGTAATTGGTATAATTCATAACGATTTCAAATGTAAATTACGCTCTTTCACTACAGTGATAGGGGCAGGCGGAAATACGTTTTCCGCGATACGAACGAACATGGGCATAAGACGAGTGTCCACAAATCAAGATCCACAACTCTTATCAATCTACGAGCCAACGCCAATTGAAATTGTGCAAACAAAGGGTGAGATTTGTGCAGAATTTGCTTAACTGATCGATTTAATAAATTCGTGTTGACTTCATTTTTAGATGGTGATCTATTCGTTTATATTCCTGGTTTCAAAACGGAGGCGCTGCTGCATTATCTAGACGCCTCGGCACTGACCATCAACTATATTAGCTTCAGCACCTTTGGCGTAAATAGTGCTCGCTGGTTTTACGATTGTGCCTTTGATGGATACAGTAAGCTGAGCCCTTTAAAGAATGTTATACTCTTCTACTAATTTAAACATAACATAAATCACTATTGATAATCTACACTTAATTTAATTCCATCACCACCGAAAATGTAGTATTATAATTTGTATAATTCATTTCACCAATTAGCCAATGAAATGGAGAAGGAACAGCGCACACTATCGCATGAGGATCGATTGCTGAGCGCACTCATCTACCAAGGGCAGAACAGCAGTCTTCCTACTAATCTAACCGAACTCAAATTCAACTTTCAAATGCGATCGCTGGCTTATAATCAACCAAGTGCATTGTTGCACACACGCATGCAGCTGGTGTTGCACTGGACTGATCCTCGGCTGCAGTGGGAGCCAGAAAACTACGGTCAATTAAAATCCTTTGTGCATCCACATTTGCAAATTTGGTTGCCACAGATTGTGGCACTTAAGTGGGTTGCTCACGAGCTAAAGTTTTATGCGTGAAGTGCAACTTATTCAATGTATTTGTTCTTACAGCGCTGCTTTAGATGGTTTCGGAGACGTGCTAAGGAACTTCGAGGTGCGTGTTTACAGTAATGGCAACGTCACCGTCATGGCCAGCAATCTAGAGCTGAGAACCTATTGCGTGGACACGGCTCGCAATTGGCCCAATGAACGCCTCAATTGCGACATTCAACTTGGTGTTGAGGAGAATAGTGGTCACATTGACTTGATTTTCGATCAACAGCAACAACCTCTGGCACCCAATGAGCATGTGAACACTCCATCTGGCTGGACATTTATTGAAATTGCCGTCTCACACGTGGACAACTCCTCGGACATGCGATATACGTCCGATGGCACGATTCAGACCATTTCCGGGGATGTCGTCATTGGTTTTATCATTCAGCGCAATAGCAGCTTCTACAAGCAGGTCTTTGTCATGCCTCTGATTGGTAAGTATTGAGTCTGAGGTTTAATAACTTACTTACAATGATCCCTCAAAAATTATACTATAATCACAAAGACATTTGGTATTGTTCACGTTTTATATAACATATAAAATAATTCTTCATCTTTGGAATCTGGTAGCGTGTCAGATCTTTATAGTGCTATCGTTTGTACTCCGCGGTTATCGACGTGGTGCTCTAATCCTCATTGTTCTCGTGCTGACAGCCTGGGGCCTGATGTATATTACTCGCTACGCCTCGCCCAATTATGTGCCGCCCTTGAGTAAGCTATTTGCGATACATTTACTAATGGAGATGCTAAAGTTTAATCTTTTTGCAGTGTGTGCCTATCAGCACATTATGCATATCTCTATATATTGCTACTTGTTGCACATTGTTATCATGTGGCTGGAACGATATCCACCACGCGACAAGCCAAATGATTACCTTATGGCCATAATAAATTCATCGCCATTGCGTCTTGTGCTGGGACTTCGCTTTTCAGATGTAAGAGCTATGAAATCTTATTCTTCGACTACGTATCATATTTTTTGTTTAATCTTTTTCTTTAGTCAACGGAATTTTGCGATATTCAATCGCAGCCCTGGCGCCAATTTTCCAAGATACTTAACAATCTTAGTTTTATTGTGATTAATATATGCTTTATTGTGATTAATCTTATCCCAATATCCAACGTTTAAATCATTTATTTTCTAAATCAATTTGAAAATTGAAAACAAAACAATTTACATGTAACATAAATACACAATCTCACTTTTGCAACATTGAAATAAAACTTTTTCTTAAACACAGATAAGATTATGTTTGCTCTGATTCATTATTGCAGCTAATAGTGGAAGTTTTACACTATAGCCGTTAACCGTTATGTTGTCTGCTACTAAAACACAATTGGGTATATCCCTAAAAAAAAAATTATGCTGCGATGAGGGACTATGAGGCTTTCTACTTTATTTATACCCTCTACCGATAGGCTAAAAGGATATTATAACTTTGTGTCGTCAGGAAATGTGTTTAACAGGCATAAGGATGCATGTCCGTCCGAATGTATGAACTGTATTTTTAATGTAGTACGTATATCATTTCGTATATTTTTAGTATTTTTGCGGGATATTATACAATGAGTAGCCTAATATTTTCCTTGTATTCAAAATGGGTAGCGGGTAACTAACAGTCGATCACAGTAGACTAAAGCTTGTTTTCTTGTTTTCTTACTTACTAAAAAGAAGCCAAAAAGTGTTCAATTTGTATTGTCTCAATTCAATACTTCCATAGTTTTTGTTTTACTGATATTACAATAGCTAACGGTAAGTTTCGGGTGTTGTCATTCTTACGTAAAATAGCTTTCCATTTAGAGTGTTACCATACTAGTGCTTATTCATGAGTATATTTTTGTGGTATATATTTTGAAGGGGAAGTAATATATTTTAAAATTTAAGTTACGGTCACATTGCAGCTGTTTTACATAGGATTCATGTTTTTCGTTTTAAAACTAACGTTGCAATAAGTTTTGGAAATTAACAACAGGAAGTCCAGTCGTAACAGCTGACCCATTGGCAATGCCAGACGACACGCAAGATGCCAAAGCACAGAAATTGGCTGCTGCTCGTAAAAAGGTAAATGTGTAAATCAAACAACAACATCGTGACGTGGACATGAACGAAACATCAAGTTTGATATTGATTTATTATTGCACAGCTCAAGGAATACCAGCAGCGCAACAACAACAACGTTGACGAAGCAGCTGGCACCAATACCAACTCATCCACTGTCAGCATTGCCAGCAATTTATCGGAACGCTCCGATTGTGAGTTGAGCTTGAGCAACGGTGGCGTCGCAACGCAGTCGCCTCCTCCAATTGAGCAGGCGACAACTGCAACAGCTACAGTTGCGGCTGCATATTTTACACAGCCACTGTTGAATCCCGTGGAGTCGCTAACCCAGCCCATTTGGCCGCACAATGGCCAGAACGATACCAATTTGCAGACTATTCAAGTGCTGATCGCTGAGAAGGCGCAACTCAGCACCGAATTAACCAAGAGCCGGCATGTATGTCGCGAGCGTGAACTGGAGCTGGAGGAACTGCGCACTGAGCATGGCCAAGCAACTCAACGCCTGGAACAGCTGCAACAGCGCTTTCAGGAGCAACAGCAAAGTGCGGAGCAACAGCGTCAACAATTTGCCGAGCTGCAACACAGGTTGCAGAAGACATGCGCTCAAACTACCGATCAGCAGACCCATCTGAGTGAGCTGGAGGCCCAAGTGCAACAGGTGAACACACGTTACGATGAGCTGCAGCAACAGCATACCGGCAAATGCAATGAGCTGGAAATGGCACAACTGCGTCTACGTCAGCTTTCGGATGAGTCCAATGTCAATGCCGACAATCGTATTGAATCCCTCACGCAAACGCAGTATATGTATGAGCAGCAGATTCGCGATCTGCAGCAGATGGTAACACAGTTGACTCAGGACAAGGATCAGGCGGCCATACAATATCAAAATTACGTCGCAAATTTAAATGAACGTAACTCAGAGTTAGGCGAGGAGTGCAGCCAGCTGAAGGAACGTGAGCGTCAGCTGGTGGATCATGTCGGCGGATTGGAGCGGGAAATACAAAAAAATTTGGCACTACAGGCACAGTACAAGGAGGCAGCTAGCCAGCAGGAGCAGGCAGGCAAGGAGCCAAAGCCAGAGGTAAGTTAGAAGTTCTGGGCGATCATACAGTGTCACCACAATACAATTAATTTGCAGGCTGTGCCCAGTGCTGAGTTAAAAGAGCTGCAGGAGCGCATCAGTGATTTTGAGTTTGAACGCCATGAATTCCAGTTGAAGATTAAATCACAGGACGATCAGCTGCAGTTAAAGGACGAGGCATTCAGTGAACTGCAGCAGGAATTGCATCGACTGCAAACAGAGCAACCGGATCAGGTCAAGCTGATGGCAACCATGGAGTCTGACAAAGTGGCTGCCTCACGGGCTCTAAGCCAAAATGTTGAAATGAAACAGCAACTGGACGAGCTGGAGCAGCGTTTTGTCCAATTGACCAACGACAAGGTCGAGCTGGTTAATAAGCTGGATGCCGAGCAGTTTGCGAATCGCGAGATGCGTACCAATTATGCCAGTATGGAGCAAAAGCTGCAGACGAACGAGGAGCGCTTCAAGTTTAAGGACGAGGAAATGATACGACTCTCGCATGAGAATGTCGAGCTGCAGCGCACACAGTTGATGTTGCAGCAACAGCTCGATCGATTACAGCACTATGAAGTGAGTGGAAGCAGTATTTTAAACTACAATCGAATAATATCTTATTACTTGCAGGCCAAGGCTTATCACAGTGACGAGCCAAAGGAGGCGACTGAAATTACAGAAGGTGCTGTGGAGGCACAGGAACATGATCATCACCATCATCATGAGCACGATCACAATGCACATGCGCACGAGCACGGAGATCATCAGAACAATCACAAGCACAACCACGATCACGATCACACACATGAGCATCACCATCATCATGCCCATGATGAGCACCATGCTCATAATGATGATCATGCCCATTCTGAGCATTGCTCCAGCGGCCAGACACCATCGCTGCCCACCGCTGAGGCTGTGGAAAAGCTGCAGTCACGCTTTACAACGCTGATCAGTCAAGTCGCTGATCTTACCGAGGAAAAGCATAGCTTGGAGCATCTAGTGCTGCAACTGCAGAGTGAAACGGAAACTATTGGCGAATACATCGCCCTGTATCAGACACAGCGTCGCATGCTAAAGCAGCGTGAGTATGAGAAGGCAGCACAGATGCGTCTGCTCAAAGCAGAGCGTGAACAGCTGCGTGAAAAGATTGATGCGCTAAACAAACTGGTGGGCAGCTTAGGATTGGCAACAACGTTATCCGCAGAGCAACAACAACAATCAGTGGCAGATAATGGCAACGCATCGGAGCAACATCAACAGTTGTTGCATCAAGCGGATCAAGAGAAGGATTGCGAGAACTCGCAACAAATATTGCACAAGATACAGGACATCATTAGCGAAATCAAAGAGAATACCGAGCAGTCGCCCCCATCTTTGTCCAGCGGTGGACCGACCGATCATGCTGTTGATCATTTGAACTGTTGCCTTGGCAAGTTCGAGGTGGTCTAACTAATACCGAAAGTTAATACTATTGTGCAACGCATTGTATTCTAAGTGCAATTACATATTGAATGCGTCGCCGCTTTTTCTGTAAAAAAAAAAAAAAACAAAAACAATTTGCATGCGCATGGCGCATCTGCTTTGGCTCTTTCTCTGTAATTTACATAGGGACTTTTTGTATATGTATGTTTCATAAATGTTCATTAATCAAATCGTCTTACTCCACAACATTATACGAATAAAATACGCAATACTGTACAATACTCTACGTTTTTTTTCTTAAATAATTAAAATTGAATTCAGATAATTTCTGACAATTATTACTATTAATTAAGTGTGCACATCTTCATTAAAGTTTTTGAATTGAATATTAAATAGCTTGAAAAATCTGATAGCTTCTAGCACTTTGACAAAACATGCATTTTGTGGTATGCACATATATCGAGGTTACACTGTAACCAGAGTACCGCTGGCTGTCAGCTCCTCCATACAGTTTGGCACCAATAAAAACTTATCATCTCACAATTTATTAAAAGAATTTTCTTAGCTTAATACAATACATAACTTATATTTTACGAAACATTTTAATACGAAAGACATAAGGGCTTACAAAACATACATATATATTAAAAAAACATTCATCAAAACTACTTAGACGAATTTTCATTGCGCATTTTAGACATAAGGTTTGGCTCCTTCAGCGATTTGGGCCGACAAGATCGAGTAGGACGCCCACTGAGAGTGAGCTCACAGCTCGACTGTAGCTCACCACTATTCTGAGTGTTCCGTGTTTTTTTGGGTTTCGATTTTGGTGCAGGAGCGACACTGCCACAAGCTTTTTGTTGCTCCAGAACTGGAGTGCTGCAGCCACCATTCGTATATACATCAGGCTTGAAAGTGCTGAAACTCAATTGACTGCGACGCGGCGTCTGAGAATCGATATGCACTGAACTCACTGTCAGATGTGTTGGTGACCTTTGGTAAGCTTCGTGCCGGACAAGCTCTATGCTTGTTTCCAAATTATCGCAAATAGTTATTTTATTCTTTGGAATGGCACCTGATTTGTGCTTTGTACTTTCGACATTTTTAGTGCTGCTCGATGGACTTCCGAGTGGTTTGCGAGTTGTAGTGTTGGTCACATCGCGCAATGGCAATGCGGATTCCTCCAATGTATCGTTCACAACTATATGTTCGCTCTCATCAGTCTCACTAGTTGAGGATAATGTAATATCTTCATTTTCGCTTTCTTCGATAATCGATATGAGCCCTGCCTCAATCACGGGTGGTGACGAAACAGGCTGTTCTTCTTCTTCTGCTTCTGGTCTATCCTCTATAGGTGTAATTGGTGACCGAATTTCAGCCACTCTCCGCGGCTCTGGAGTTTTTGTTCTGACTACATCGACAGGACTCTAAAATAAATTTTGAAATTTAAATAAAATTCTGATGATGCTGATAAAATTAATATGCTGCTTACCGTAACGCAGGGACTCGTTGCCTCAATTAATGTTTTACTTGACCGACGACTTCGGCGTGGTGATATTGTGGCGCTTCTTTCTAATAATATGCTCGAACGTCGAAATTCTGAGCAAAGTCTGCTCGATTTTGTGCTTCGACCATTTTCTGATGCTTGTGGTTGTGACTGCGATTGCGACTGTGACTTTTGAGCTCGATTAATTGAAAAATGTATATTGTTGTCAACAGCATTCAAACTGAGAGATTCATACAAATTCTTTATAGCAATTTTTAACTTATATTCATTATATTGAGCCTCAGCTAAACGTTCTTCATGCGCTTCCATCAACTTCCTTTTAAGTAAAATCTCTGCTTCTTGTAATTGATGTATAAGTAATCGCTGACTTTGCACTTGATGAATTAATTGCGCATTAATCAATTTGTACTGCTCCATTTCTATAATTCAGTGTTTTTTTTTTAATTTGATACACAAAATAAATGACAAATTTGAGTTTGGCGTCTATGTTACTTCCAGTGTGACCGAAACCTAAAATTCATAAAATAGTCTTTTAAGTGAAAAATATACTAATTAGTACACCAATAAAATAAACGTAGACTGGTCGCACTGTCTATTTTTTAAAAAGTACTCATTTTATAATCGCCAAATAATCGAGAATGTAATAGAGGTATTCCAAACACCGATTTGTTTCACTATGGTTAAGGCAAAATATGTTATTGTAGATATAATGTTATCGGAATGTATCGTGCTACCACCACATTTAGTATGACATGGTTGTGTTTTCTCCATTATCAATCCATGCACTTTTAATAAAAAGTCACCGAAAACAAATGCAAATAATCAAACTAAATGCAAGTGATGTGCTTAATAATTGAATAAAAAAAAGTAAAAAAATGCATCTCATATCTTATAACCATCAAACACAATGGGCGTTTAATTGTTAATGCAGCGGGCAGAGAAAGCACAAATATCACAGTCGCAAGTCGCTCGTGTATGTGTATGTGTTTTTGCATGTGTGTGTCCGCCCGTGTGATTGTGTTTAGTTAGTCAATTTCAGTTTCTACGTTTTTCGGCAACTATTTTACCAGAAAATTTAATTTTGCACATTTTTACACTAAAAAAATAATCTCAATATTTGAGAATATTTGCAAAATAAAAAACAAAAACAAACAAAACGCTGGGCTGTCGTCTAAGTATTCCGCCCACTAATATCATAGAATTTCGGCAACGTTGTGGTTTGTTTGTAGATGGCGCCGCAATTGTTTCATTTTGAGCTTCTTTGTTTCCCATTAATAGAAATTTAAGACCGCGAGTGACCCAAATTCCAAACACAAAGTGCAAGTGAAGGCTTTCGCCTGGCATCAACAACAACAGATTGAGTTGCTGCTACAACAACAACATCATCACCAACAACAAAAAATCAGCTGTCAAACCGCTTCAAGGTAAGTTTGTTTCTAAATTAACCCGTTTTTCAGAGTTTGCTTTTTTTGTTCTTGCCAAGTTACTTGCTCAGACATAAAGAAAAAGTTTGTCTCTTTTAATAATACTGCTCGGCTTTTCCATTTTCGAATTCAGATGATAACTATAGGACAAGTCCTTTGAAACTTATCGATGACCAAACACTTGACTTTTCATTGTTGTTGTAGATAACTCGATCACTATTGATATTGAACCATAGGTTGCTTTTATCGATATCTTATCTCCAACTGGACAGCATAGCTATTCATTTCCATACACATGCCAAATCCCGGCTAACAGTATCAGTTGGGAGTTTTTTTTTTTGGGATAAGGCATAAAAAACACCCGGTTGCGAATTTAGTATGTTTTTTAATATAAGGATAGACGGCGAAATGTTTGAAATGAGAGCCGGCCGTGCAACAAACTGATCTGCTTTGATTTTGTTGCTTTGTTATCAGTTTGTACTTTTTGCCGTTTTAATCATATTAAGAAAGACGTTGCACGCGACACATAACGAAAGCAGCAGCAGCAGCTGTGGCAGCAACAACAAAAAGAATTGCCCAGCACTGACCTACAAAAAGTGCAATGCGCTCTCATCACAGACAAATTGCAATTGCTTTTTACATATACATATGTACAGTATGTATAGGGGTTGGTTTTTAGTTGGGTTAGGCGCGAAATTACTCGCCCACAAAAGTAATTTCTGTTTGTTTGAGTTGAGTTGAGTACCCGGGAGAGCGTTGAACTAAACTAACACACCAACTAAACAAATAGACAGAAAAAAGTGGAAAAACTTCAAAAGAAACAATGAAATGAAATAATTGCAAAAGTTGCAAGTGAAATCTGATAACACGAAAGCCTGCAAATATGCTTATACATATGTATATCGTGAAAATCATAGCTCCTATGCATCCAAGCTCGCGGATTTCTAGTTCTTCAAATATGAATACATATACAATATTATTTGTAATGCAGTATACCCGCTGCCCATAGGGTAGAAGGGTAATTTAACTTTATGCCGGTAGAAAATGTATATAGAAGGAGGCATCTCCGACCCCATAAAGTATATAATATGTACATATATACTTTATGGGGTCGGAGACCCGTAATTCTCTGATAAATGTCGCGCGCGACCATCTTTACAGTGACAAAAAAAAAACAAACTTAAACAATTTTAAAAATAAGTGAAGGTTATTCTTAAAGCTTTGGATAAGCACTATTTTTAGAGCTAAGATTGATTTTAGGAACTTGTTCTGTTTTACGATAAAATATATGAATTCGTTAATTTTTTGGTTTTGCGCACTAATTTGTTCATTTTTGCCATTATCAGAACAGAAAACAAAACAGAAAAAATATTCCAAAACCATTCTTAGCTCATCTATTGCTATAGAAATAACATTTTCTTATTTTTAAAATTGTAATTTTTTGTCACTGTAAAGATGGTCGCACGCGACATCCCTCTGAGAATTATCCATATGTATATTCTTGATCATCGTCAACAACCGAGACGATCTAGCCATGTCCGTCTGTCTGCCTGTCTCAGATCGTCGCAGATCAAGTTTGTTTCAAATTTTAGTCACACCCACTTCCGCCCCCGCAAATCGACAAAAATCGAAAAACAAGTGTAATTTTAAAACTAGAGTCGCGAATTAAATATGCAATAATACCTATAGTCTTTGTGATTCCTGACAATTTTAATTGTGATTCGATAAAAATTGTCGAAGTTATTAAAGAAATACTTTTGTATGGGCAAAAACGCCTACTTACTAGGGGTCTTAGTTGCTTTGCCTGACAATCTGATATATTTTGGAATATAAAGTATATCTTGAATGTAGTACCAAATCAATATACCAAATATACCATCTGACATCGATCACACTGTCTTACATGTTTTTATTCGAATAGTATATATTGAATGAGGAAAACTTACTTTATTTTGTTGATAGAAATAATTATGTATTTTTGAAATATTCGAGTTTCAGATAATTATTGACTTTATTTATTTGTTGTAAAGTTATTTTAGTAAAAATTGCAGAATCTACTGATTTACTTACTTTACATGTCAGTTAAGTTAAGAAAAGGCAACAAAATATGTATGCTCACACTGGGATTTTACTCAGTACTAAATTTTGTTTTGAATGTGAATATTATTGACATTTCATACTTGCTAGATGTCTTTGTTGTCTAGTGCAATTGCTGCCGTCACATACGCGGGTTCAATGTCATCGAGTGTGTCCTAGTCCACGGTGTGAGGTGACAACCCTTAGCAGTCATGCAACAACCTATGCAAGGACTGTCAACGCGTCTATTGTTAGAAAATACTAGTACGTCTCTCCCGCTCTCGTAAACTTTATGGCTGAAGAGGAGAGAGCGAGAACGAAACAACGAAAGCAAGCCTACGTACACTTGTCACACAATTGGCAGTTGCATTGCACTCACATCTCAACCTTGTATGCGGCCATTTGTCAAGTGTTGTAAAATGCGAAATAAAAAGCGATTCAATGCTGTCACACGTTGCTGTTGTTATACATGCTTATGGGGAACTGTGTATGGAAATGTGATTCATGCAGCATAAAATGCACTTCCTTATGGCAAACGACCTGCCCAGAATTGTTAAATGCTAACTTTGAAATTACCCAAAGCCAAGGTTTATGAAAAATGTTCACAACTTTTGAACAAAGACTACAAAAATGCAGCGAACTTAAAACAAAAATGCTGGCACACTGTCTGACTTCATGTTACTCATTACTGTTTCGTTAACAGTTGTTTTCTTATTAAGCTTAACCCTTTTACACCCATATAAAAACTCTACCCCTTTTGGGTAATGTTGACTTAGTCGATACCCTTCCAGCGTTTGGAAAACAAACATTTTTGCGCCTTTCGCTTCCTCAATGCAAATTGCGAGAACTGAGTCATCGTTGATTGTTTACATCATTATTGTTATTGTGATACATGTCATACGTACTTGTATGTGGCTCCATAATTACATACATATGTACTTGCATATGTGTGTATAGCATGTAAACCCGAAGTTAACTTAACACCGCTGTTGTCATTGAACGCCTCTTAGCGCTGCAATATTTTGCATTAGTTATTTAAGTATTATGCGACGGCGCTGAAAACCGCATTTTAATAAACCCCACAATGAGACCCACTTCATCGCTATGACTGCTGTTGTTGTTGTTTCTGTTGTTGCTGTAAGCGAATACGGTTGATCATAGCGAGTAGCGATGGGGGGCCTAAATGCAGGGAATTTAGAAGATCACAGCACGACTAAAACTAGATATACATTTTTTTTATATATACATATGTTTTTTTGGCTTTGAAAAGCTGTCATTTAATTATTACTGATATTGTATACTTCTTAAATGACATTTTTAAGATACAGATATAAAAAAATTGAGGACATTTCAAGAGATATATATTAAAGAGTCAGCAGAAAAAATAAAAATCGCACTTGTAAATTCCTTTGAAATGTAAACTGTTAGTTGTCGCCGTAACAAATTAAAATTAATTGAGATTCCTGAATTTAGTGAGGTTTTGCTACTGAAACTAGTTCTGTATGTGTAGGCTTTCTACAGATGTCGAGTTGTGCTTATATGAGTCACTATGAATAATTCTAAGAGAATTAAATGCTTGCTCATCAATTCATCTGTTATTTCTCTTTATTTGTTTCTTTTAAAATTATACAAATTTACCAACATGATCTCAGATAGTATGTGCTTACTTATTGTAAACAAAATTCGTTGATTTGCGTACGTGTTGGGCATTTGAACGTCGAACTCTGGGCAAATACATATATGTACTTATAACTATATATGCATGTACATACATATATGTATGTATATAGACATTGCCCTGATGTTATAACAGTTTTGTGAGCAGCACATTTAAGTGCAAACATCACATTTTCGTATTTCCATCTCAGACAATGCTTTACACTGCGGTCACATAATTTTATCTTTTTGCCAAGCATTTGGAATTTCAATTAAAATATCACGATACTCGGCTTTTACAATTGTTGGCCCACAGCGCACGCTGCAAAGACATTGAAATGCTAATTAATTGCAACTGCCAACTGTTTGTGTTGCCACTGGAGCTGCCAACACTATTCGATGATGGCTTACAGCCAAGACTGATAATCTAGTTGAGAGCACGACAAACCCGAAACTACGACTGTGTCAACGCAACAAAAGAAATTGAAACTGAAAGCGAAAGTCGGTTGTTAAGGTTTTTTCCCCTCAGATTTTATGACTTTATTATTTAATCTGTATTTGAAAGCCAGTTTCGAATAGATGAAAGATATGTGGAAATACAGCACAAATCTTGGAGAAACAGAACTTCAAGATGCAAGTTTCAATCTTTGACAATTGGGTTTAAGATTGGTCTCTTAATGTTGTAGGACATGATTCAGGGCGGGTTTTTTACTGCCACGACATGATTAAAATGACTTTAAGTTGATTTCTAATCATGACCATATGTAAGCATAAATTGTGGTTTTTCCTATATATTTGCTTAACACTAACGACTTTTTTTATTTGCTCTGGTAATCCTAAGAATTTTTATGAGAGTGCCATCCTGTTTGCTTACATTCATCATATATGTTGATTATAATAACAGAGAAGGAAACCACTGTTCAGGGTTTTTCTTTGCTGGCCAATGATTCATGTCAAACACTTCGCTGGAAATTTAAAGTATTAGGCAGAAGGAATTTGTATAGTAACTCTATCTTATCTGGAAGACGATAAACTTATCGTTTGGTAGCGCGCAAGCAATATGAAAAAAAACCAAAACAGACATCGCAAAATATTACAATGAAATGACGACTACAATTTTCGTGTTGGAAACAAACTTTTCAGACAACTTGGGGCTAAGCCAAAACTCATGAACGTCTTATAGGAGATATGATTTGATTGATAAGTGTTTTCTGATAATACAAGTTCAATGACAGGTACGGGATATTGGAATTTCGATCCCAGTCAATTCGGGGCAAGCACTCGCTGATATCATTATTTAGAGTTCTTTAATTCTTTGTTTATGGGCTGACTCAAGGTAATAGGACTTTGCGGAAATGCGGTCAGCGAAGGAATTGTGGATAAGTGTATTGCTGTTTTATCCGAAGTCTACACTTGCTACTCATTCAATTAATGTGTTCGAGGTGTGTTTCACCACGTACCACAACTCTCTCCCATCCAGAAGCGTTTCGATTGCCCTAAACTGTCATCAACTTAATTGCCCCAAATACACCAGGGTGTGCACAGTTGTTGTTCTGTTGTCGGTTGTGCTGGGCGTGTATGGCCATAAAATCAAATTCAATTTGACAAATCATTACAGCACGCATCGGTTTTTAGGGGGTTCATTCGATTTACTTTGTTTCGTAGGGCTTGTTTTTTAGGTTCATTTTTGATGGATCCTCTCCGGAAGTGCGGCTAGTAGCGCGTGCAAATTGATTTCGCTGTCAAAAATTAATATCCAAGCCAAAAAAGTGTGTGTTAAATGTTAACACTCCTATTTATAATGCACGACTAGGCCTCGCGGTGTGCTGTGCTGTGCTGTGGTAGTGGTG
Source organism: Drosophila sulfurigaster albostrigata (assembly GCF_023558435.1). Taxonomy (NCBI): domain Eukaryota; kingdom Metazoa; phylum Arthropoda; class Insecta; order Diptera; family Drosophilidae; genus Drosophila; species Drosophila sulfurigaster. Next base: position 816,560 of record NC_084883.1, read on the forward strand.
GGGTTGTGGTAACTCTGTAAAACAATACATTGCAAACATTGCGTAAGTTCCCGACGACAAACCACAAAACGCCCCCAACATCAAGCCATGTAAAGTGTGGCAACGCCAGCCGCAATTCACACGAGAGCAGGAAAGCGAAATCACGATATGGATGATAACGTAAACTTTGTATTGACAATTGCGGATGATCAATTATACATATCATATGATATCAGTACAAATATTATGTAATAATCACTATATTGTATCTATTCTAGATACTGTGTTATTTATTAGATATATGTAAATACATGATATGTTCATGCCATTATGCAAATGCTGTTCGGATGACTAAACGCCATTCACTGTTGTCATTTGAGAAGTATCGAAATGAATGAGTTGCCTGTGAGTTAAGCTGAGTAGTCTGATCACTGTCAATAAAGAGAAAGAGCTTCGCAGCAGCTGTACAATTAAGTGCCGCGTCGTTCCGTCTGAATCGAGCTATAGCATGAATCATGAATCACATGCAACCACTCACGACCAACGGGCATTATTGCAGTTAAGGAGTTTCCAGTTTACCCAGCGCAGCACAGTGGGCACACACTTCCAGGCAGGCAATCATATTCGTCCCACTGTGGCACTGTTAATGACTCAAGTCTGAAGCAAGACTGCAAATATTTCGCACGTTTCACAAACAAACGCATACACTAATACCAACTCTCACAGGCACACGCACAGTAGCCCATAGTTACAGTTAAATGCTTTTTGCACTGACCGTCGATCATCAGTGCTTTACTTGTGTGAGTGTGAGTGACAGACAGGTGCTGAAAAGCGGTTGCGGCTGCTCCGTCTCGCCTCGTCTTTCTTCTTCGCTTTGTCGTGGTACTTGTCATTTCTGCATTTGAGAACAACAACAACAACAACAAAGAGAATGACTGACGTCACAGCAACGTAGTTGGTTGGCAATTTTGTCGCTTTATTCTGATTCTAGTTGCGTCCGCGTCGACCTTAACAGCTAATTTTATGAATTGCTTGAAGCGCTCTCTCACACGTTTATTCACTGGCCCCCCTCAAAGCTTTATAGTGCTCACTTAACGGGCATTCTCTCTGTTTTTCTCTTATGCTCTCTCTCACTGGGTCTGTGTCTCCCCCGCTATGGGGTATGCGCTCTTTGCATTGGCATCGCATGCGCGACCGTCGCGTCGAGTGTTCTTCAGTTGCTTTTCGACTCGCGAACTGAGCGCAACGCACAATTTAGCGGGTTTTACGACTTTTGTGCTTTTTGTTTGTGTTGTAAATGTGCGGAGTGGAAAGGCATAATTAATAAAACAAAAGCAAACGTCGGCCAACGACAGCGACAACGAAAACAACAAAAATTAACAAGAGCGCCATATATAATCAAAACGTAAATAAAAGTGTAGATAACGAAAGAAATAAACAACTGGAAAGCTTCAAACCGATCAAAATCTTTCGATTAAAATTCTTATTGTGGATGACTCAACGCAACGACAAATCGAATGTTTCTTTTTGTTTTATACAATTAATAAAGAAAAACTGCATAATAATGAGCTGTGTGCTGTGACTTTCAGCCTTAGGGCTTATTCGATGAAGCTGCTCGACACCTTGGCCTTATCATCATTTGTGTTAGCTTGTAGCCATAATCGTAGCCCCTCCAGCTCTTCCAGCAAATGCCGCGACCCGATAGCTTCACTTCATATCTGCCGCCCTCGATATACTGACCATTTAAGTTACTGCAAATAAAAGTAATACAAGATTATTGCCAACCAGATCAATAATATCATCAAGAAACCCAAATAATAATTGTGAAAGCATTAAGTTAAATATTAGTTGATATGCTGTTTCGAGTTAACAAACTTAACAAGTGTGCATAGTAATAACGAGTTAATTTTAGAATATTATCGCAGATTTATTATACCTTTCAAAAACTTGATCAAGTTAAAGTTCCCTAACAGTGTCTGAAGTTTGTTATATACTCACCTATGCTCGCACTCCTTGTACCACCAAGCACCCACATTCGATAATGGACATTGACCCCTGGTGTGATCATTATCGAAAGTGGAAAATGGCATTCCCTCATGATATCTTAAAGAATCTCCAGCATCGCCAGAGTATTTTCCCAATGAGAGCAGTGAAAATGCATCGGACTCGTTGCCAACGATGAAGTGATCGTATTTGGCATAATGGGATTCGCCATCAAAGTCCTGTAGATATATGTACAGCTCGTTTGGCTCTGCCGAGGTCATAGCATGCAAATTCTCCAATCCGATAAAGAACTCTCCATGCAGATTTCCAAAACCCTTTCGATACTCGTTCCAGCTGCGATAAAAGTTTTCACTACCGTCTTGTCGTCGTTGTATGGTTGTCCAGCCTGCGCCTGCTGTGCGCGTCTCACAAGCGACCGCAAAGGGTGGCAATCCTGGCACTTGTATAGTTTGTATGGTGTTTGTATTGATCATGGCCGCCAAGCACGATGGCGGATAGCCTAGAGGCGAAATGATTAATTTGCATTTTGGGCTTTCAAAGTAACTTTATACCTTTGGGCACGGATAGCGCATTCATAGCTTTAAGTTGATTCAATTCTCGCTCTAAGCTGGTGGATAAAAACAAGTTGATTTTAAATGTGGTTATGATATATTCATAAAGTCACCTGGATATTAGTGCTTCGGCTTGGACTATAATATTTTGCCAAGATTTTCCATCTGCTGCCAGGACTGGCAATCCATTACAGATGCAATAGAGTAACCAGATTATATATATTTCAATATGGCACTGCATTTAAGCTGATCTCACAATATAAACTAAACACAAGTGGCAACATATTTTAATCGAAGTGCTCAGCTTTCAAGCATACCCTTTACTATTTGCCAAAAGGGTATGCTAAAAACTCATAACCGCAGACATTAATTTGCGTTGAAAATTTAAAATAAAGTGGTGCAACCGATAATGATGAAGATGACTAATAGATACCTCGCAGTTTATTTCTAGACGTAACCTTAGTTTGTGGCGATTGTATAAAATTATAATCTTATCAGTTGCATGTAAAAGCGTAGGTCAAGTATTTAATAGCGTGATAATTAAATGTGGAAGTGCATGAAAAAATAAGTATATTTATGTACTATACAAATATTTATTTGTTCAGGAAATGCGCAAAAGGTTTTTGCTATTAATGTTAAATCGCAAGACAAACTTTTTCGAATATAAATAAAACACATTTTGCATACTAATAGAGATATGTTACATAGTACTCTCGAATTCTCGCCGACCAAATGCTACAATGAATGAAAATTAATAATGGCGAGTATTAAAATGATTCACATTCTCTTGAAGCTGTCGTATTGCCATGAGGGGGAGTAGGAAAATTACGGCACTTGGGTCGGATCATCATTTGGGTGAATCTGTATCCATAGTTGTGACCACGCCAAGCTCTCCAACACATGCCCCGAGCGAAGAGCTTCTCCTCGTATTTGCCGCCCTTGATATATTGACCATTGAGGTTGCTGACGATAGATCCATGTATCAATATCACACAAAATATAAAATTTTGAAATAATGCTCACCTATCGACACAACTGTTATACCACCAGGCACCGACATGGAGAAATGCACAGTTGCGATGAAACTCCCGATCATTATCCCGATCGTAGGTAGAGAACTTCATCTTGCGATGACTTCGCAATGAATCTCCTGCTGTTCCCGAATAGTCACCCAGCATGTTGAGTGCATAGTCATCCTGTTCGCTGCCAATGGCAAATTCATCAAATTTCGCATAACGCTTCGCACCATCAAAGTCCTCCAGGGCAATGTAAAGCTCAAAGGGTTCCATCGCTGTTATCGCGCGCAGTTTCTCCAGGCCAATGAAGAACTCGCCGTTGAGATCACCAAATCCCTGCTTGTACTCCGCCCAATTTCGAAAGAAATTCAAGCTGCCATTCAGCCGCCTTTGTATGACCAGCCAGCCGAAGCCGGCAATGCAATTGTCACAGTAGACTTTGAATGGATCAATTCCCGGCACTTGTATTTTGTGCACTCCACTTGAATTGAAAAAGGACGATAGACAGGATGACGGATAACTTCCACCTGTATTTAAAACACACACGAAGAGTATTACAATTAGTTAATCCATTAGTAAATAAAAGCAAATATACTTGTCTTGGGGAATTGTGAATCTTCAGTATACGCGTAGTCCTTGAGTTCTTCTAGCTTATTCTTCAAACTGTAAAATAATCTAGTTTTATACTTTACATCCATTTGTTCTCTTTACTCACCTTCTCAGCAGATTTTCTGCAGTGTTCTCCCATATTTCCAGACCTTCTGCCTGTAAAACATTGTCAATCTTGTAATGATCTCACATATATAAGCAAAACTTATATTCTTACCTCAGCACTTATGCACCACACACTTAAAAAGCTAAAAATTATAATTGTTTTGCTCACAACCATTATGATGCACCTTGTTAGCTATTCTTTAAACACACTTTAAAGATCGTGTAGTAAGTTTAATTGTAGCATTGCGTTTAAAATAATTTCTCAATCTTTCTTTATGAGCTGCGATGCGAATAAAAGTCTAAACCTTATCTCTGCTATGAATCGTTTCACGGTTTTGATGCTTTTCATTCATTGATTACCCACTTTAGCCATGTAGATTGTACAATGAATGTTTATTTGCATTATTCATATCACCCTTTCCACGAAGCTATTATCATGCGCTATATATAGTGTATGTAAGTCGAGCTCGAACATCTATAAATTGTTTCCTTATTCATTCAACTGAATTATTATTATTTTTTTATAGTAAAGGGCTTTGCAATGTGGATTGAGTGTAGGATACAATTTTTAGGTGTTAAAAACCTACGAAATAAATGAATTTTCTTTACTGAGGATAGTGTGTGAAATGACCAACAAAGCAAATGAAAATAGTTTTGAAAGCAACTCAATTTAAACAATTTGATCAATAAATGCCGCATAAGATCATTAAAAATATTAGTTCACTGCGAATCAACTAAATCGAAATGAAAAATATTTATACATAAAGTAGATATACAATAAGTAGATTTACTTTTCGATTTCTTTCTTTTTTGTTAGCTAAAAATGAAAACAAATAAATTGGAGTGAGATAAAAAAAGTGATCTGCATATTTGTATTTAAATATGCAAACAGCTGGCAAACATACGTTTGATATATAGATTCTGGCATGATGCTGGCACGTGTGGGCTTTATGTGGATTCTGTGGGAGCTATGCGCCCAATGGCTGTCAAACTGTGCGGTGCGGGGTTTTTTGGGTCTGGCATTCATTTTACGCGCTGTTTGCGCTTTGGATTTTGTTTTGTTTTATCCGACGCGTCAATCTCGAAATGAAAATACAACAAAATGAATAAATAAAACAAGCGAACGCTTAGACAAGCCAAGACAAGAGACACACGAATAGACGTAAATAATAATAAGTATAGAAACTTTGTTATTAAACGTGTGGGTGGCGACAGTTACTGCTGCTGTCGACTTCGACTTGAGCGCGTCTCGATCTCGAACTCGCTTCAGTCTTCAGTATTCAGTATTCAGTCTTGAGTTTCAGCCACGACGTGGCACACACGGAAAGTTCAGCTTGAAGATTGCGCCCAAAAATGCGTTTGATTCGACGCGCAAACCCAAAAGTATCCTTAATAGTTATCGATAGTTGTTTTTGTTCATACTGTTGCTCTATTATTATTTATCGATATTCATAAATTCTAACGGCTTACTGGCTTCTTTGCAGATGGCCATACCGCCACCACCGGGACCACCGCCACCACCAGGACCACCGCCGCCGCCGGCCATGGGTGGCCTGAAGCTAGGGGGTGGCGGAGGAAGCGGAGATGCACGCTCCGCTCTGCTGAACTCTATTCAAAAGGGGACAAAGCTGCGCAAGACGGCGACCGTGGACAAAAGTGGTCCAGCGCTGTCGGGACGTGTCTGTGATGGAGAGGGTGGCTCCTCGGCTGCGACGTCGGCGTCGAAGCGCACACTGAACAACAACAACACCAGCAGCAACAACAACAACAGCACTATTGGCAATGGGGCGCCAAAATTGGGCGGTTTATTTGAAGGTCTCTCCCAAATGCCAAAGCTGAAGCCCGTGAACGGAGTGCGAGGTGAGTTCAAAACGCATACAGTTACACATCTTTTTATGTGTGTGTGTGTGTGTGTGTTAGTATATTTGTAGTGTATGCAAATTAACATTGAGTGTGTTTTGTTGCTCAATTGATTTCCGCTTTGGGTATTTGGACGCACGCCCACGCATCACGCACCAACAACAACAATAACAACAACTAAAACGATCATAAATATTAGCAGTAACAACAACAACAACAACATCAGCAACGAAGTCCACAACGATTGAAACGCGGAGCAACAGCCCCCCCACCGCCGCCGCCTCAGCGAGCATGAGCAATGGACCCATGGACTTCAACACAGAGCTCACAAAGCATTTAACATTGAAGCGCCAGAAGCAACAACAACAACAACAAACATCACAGTCATCAGCAAGCAACAACAGCACACATATCAATGCAACCGAGGCAAATTTGAGAACAAATCGCGGACCACCACCGCAGCCGCCAAAGGTAAGCAAAAGAAAGATGTGGGACCCACTCAAAGAGCTATTTCGACTAATTTATAAATAAGTCACAACAGTCCAAGAGAGCCTAGGCAAAGCAAAGAATTAGGCTTTACTTATTTAAGGGAAATACATTTATATTTTTTTGTTTTCTCCTTTTATTTACCATCTGTCTTCTTAAATTGTATAATTAATATTAAATTAATAGAAATAGCAGGTTTTTTGTATATAAGCTAAATATGCAAACGTTATTTCCACGTGAAAGACTCCAAAAGAACCGATTGAACGATCAGCGTTGCTCAAATGAACTAGTTGCTCGAAAGGATACCAAATTAACTCGATAAACGATAAGTTAGGATTGAAATTGAGCTAGTTGCCGGAAAGAGCAGCAAGTAAGCTCGATAAACGATAAATTCGAGTCATTCAATTAGTTCGCTTAGCTTGTTTTTCAATTAATTAGTTCCAAATTGCGCTCCAATTGATTATATTGTTTAAATAGCATATATATGGGTTGGATTAATTTATATATGTATATATCTTGCTTATTCTCAGCAGAACTCCAGCGAATCCATATTGGACCGCATGAACATACCCCGCACACCGGCGCCGCCCACATCCAATGGCAATGGCAATGTCAAGCCGAAAGCCTCATCGCCCACGCTCTCGGAGAGCAGCAGCAGCGGCAGCGGCAGTGTGAAGAGCAAAGCGGCAAATCTTAGGTGAGTTTCTCTCGCTCACTCTTAGTCTTGTTCCCTTTTGAAATTTAGCATTAAACAGGTATTTGATTGGGAATTAATCATGTGACATTTGTTGTTTTTATGGGTATCATTTATTTTCTAATCACTTCTATTTTTGAATTTTGGATATTTTGACAAGGAATTTGTAAATTTTTGTAATGTTTTGCATTTTGATTTTGTTTTTGGTTTCTTTGCCGGGCAATTTGGTTAAATCCCCCATCCATCCACAGTATCTCGTTAGGCAATAGTTTTGTAAATAGTTCAATTACAAGAACGACAACAACAAGCGCAACAACAACAGCATCCGCATCCGCAACAGCAACAGCAACAAGTCGAGCAACAACATCAACGGGAACACTGCGCAACTTGGCGCCAAACAAATCAACACTGTTCGGTGGTAGTCCTGGTGCGGTTAGTGGTGGTGGGGGCAGCGGTGGGTCAGCAATTGGTGGTGCTGTTGGCAGTGGTGGTGGTGGTGGTGGTGTTAATGTCTCGCCCACGCCTCCGCCCCCATCTGCACCCACTCATGCGCCCCCAAATCCAGCACAACAGAAGCCCGCAATTGGATTTGGCAAGCCAAATTTTGCGCCAAAGCCGCCGGGTCTGCAGCAATTGGCGCTAGCCAATGGGCATCAGCGTCCAGTGGTTGCGCGCCATCACAGCATGAAGTCACCCAGGTATAGCACAAACACATACACAAATCTCATCTCCGATACGCTACGACTAACTATTATAAGCTCCAAGGCTCCATAAATTGCACTGCTGCTTCAGCTGCTAACCTGGTAACGCTCGCTTTAATCCTGCTGCACCTCCGCTTCCATATCTCAATGCTACTCTTGCTTCTCTTTCGATTTCCGATTTGCCCTAATTTTCTGTATCTGTTTTGTGTGTGTGTTCAGATCCCCGCCAGCTGTGGGCGCCGTCAATGGTCCCGTGTTTCCAACGCAACAACATTTCGGCACAATGCGCGCTCCACTGCAGCAGACGTTGCTGTTGCAATCCAGCGATGGCATCGGTGGCAGCACCAACAGCATCACTGGCAGCATACGCTCTGCCCCCAACCCGCCAAAGAGTGAGTATACTTCTGTCTATAATCCCATACATGTATGTTCATAAATTTCTAATTGCTCTCTTTGTAATTGCAGCACGCCCCTCGACGAAGCCACCGCCACCTCCGACGCCAGCGCGCAGCATCTCGAACAGCAATTTGAGCAGCATTGCAGCGCCAATCAGTGCCGTCAATGCGACGCTGGTTCAAAGTGCGGCCATTAACACAACGCCAGCGCCATCTCCGCCGCCCCTGCAGCCGCCGTCTAATTCAAGCAGCAGCAGCAGCGTTGCCACACTGCGCGATCAGTTCCGAGTCGGTGGCACCTCGACGCCACCAACGCCGCCTAACGTCACGGCTAGTCCGAAGGCTGCGACAATGCGAGAGAAGGTGAATCCCATCATATTGAACGGGGGGCCCATTAATCCACCAGCGTTGCCTCCCCATCGCAGCTGCCCGCCGCCACCGCCCCCGCAGCGACAGTCAAGCAATGTAAGTAAACAACAAGTTGGCGCAAATGCCAAAGGTAACAGCAGCAGCAGCAGCATCAGCAGCAACAGTAATCTCAGCACAAATTTTGCAGACAACTCTAATTGCACTGTAAGAAATTCAAGAAGTTTTGCTAGCTTACAATTGGAATAATTATTTAAGCTTATTTTTCTCTGCGTTTTTTTTACGACATGCAATTTATTTATTTCTGAATGGTATTAATTTAACTTTTTATATAATTAGGAACGTTTTTTTGTTGAGCATAAATTAGTGTTGGGTACGGAGAATTAGTTTTGAGTTAATTTTACTTCTTCTTTCATATATAATCTATAATTAGTTCGGTTACAGTCTTACATTTAGTCATTTTCATAGATATTTATATATATATTTTTTAAAATTCATTTTAAATAGTGTTAGTTGTCAATCAAATTTAATTTTGATTATCCGCTACCCCTACAAGGTAAAAGATTGTTCTAATTTTATTGTTGTTTTTTTCTATTTTGCTGTACAAATTTTTTAATGCAAATATTTTTGTAAACCATTTACATACTGGAATATAAGCAATTATTAGAACCAGCTTGAGCTTTTCTGACAGTGCAGTCAGCTGAGCTTTGCAGCTCTCTTCAAAAAACAAACATGCCCACTCAATCACTCTCTCTCTCTCGTTTCGACTCCTTTGGCGCTGCGCACTCGCTCTTTGCTTTTCGCTCTCTGCTGTCACCTCTCAATTTTTGGGTTGCGCACATTCGTTTTGCTTTTTACTACCTTTATGGATTTTCCAACAATACGTGACCAAAACAGCATCAATACGCAACGTTGAGGTCGCGACGCTCTGTCCACTTTAGTTTGATTATTGTTGTATTAAGTGTGCAAAGGAGATAGTTGAGTTAACAGTGTTTTGGTTGCTATGTGAAACCTTTATCAGATTGAGCTATAGTGCAAGACTCACAAATACGAAACAAAAGACGGGCCAAGGCTAACAACAGAATGCTGATGCTCAATCAGAAGCGCAACGTAACTTGGCATTTGAACTAAACTGAAATTGAGAAACTGGCACAGAACTGACCTATGAATTATGTTCTATTGTTTTGCAGGCTGGATCCCAGCAACAGCAGCAGGCCCCCGTTCCGCCCCAGCGTCATTCCTCGATAAGGGCGAATGCGCCATCAACGCCGCCCACGCACATGGCCAATGCGACGCACAATTTTGGCAGCAGCGGTGGCCTGGCAACGGGAATGGGAATGGGAACGGGAGCATCAGTTGGTCGACTGGTCATCGATTTGGAGGCTAAGTTTGGCAAGAGATTTCATAATGTCACCGAATTCCCGAAGCCGCCGCCGTTTCTAAATATACAAAAAATCTATCCTAGTCGCACGCTTAAGGCCACCAATGGTATGTAATGGATAAATGCATAAGTGTGTGTATGTATTGGCATAAGTATGTGTGCGCATATATGCATAGGTGTGCGTGGTTTGGGTGTGTGGGTGTAAAGCGCGCCGTGTTGATTATTACATACTATGATTATGATTATGTTTAGAATTACTACGATTACGATTATTTTTTTTATTTCTATTTTTTATTGTTGTATACACACACATGGAATGCTGTTATATAATACAAATAATTTTTTATTATTATTTTTAAGTGAAACAAACAATGTAGCATTTTGTCAGATTTGCAAAAAGGATGAAACTTTATACAACGATGTAATTTTTAATTGTATTAGACACTCTCCACATGTACATACATACATATACACATACTTACACACAAAAACGATGTTATTACATTAAACGTTAAAATTTTTATTATTAATTATTATTGTTTTATTGATCGCGAAAATGTATGATAATGTTATGTATCTTTAATAATGCAAAGTTGATAGCTTTATTCCACAACAATTTGTTAAAATGCCCATTTTCAATTTTCTTTCTTATTATATTTAAAATATATACCACAAAAACCTATGTATTTTAACCTTTGTATGTGTTAACAAAGAAAACGCGATATTATTCACTAAGCACACACGCATATTTTATGTATTATGATCTAGACATATGTTTTAATAGATATAAAATGCCTCTTATAAATGTTTATACTACAATTTGCATTATGTTCAAGTCCCAATGCATTATATCTGTACTATATAACTACTATATATCTGTAGCGCATGCTTTTATTTCTTATGTATTGTCTACGATCGGCTTCATTATATTTACTACATATACTCGTATACATATACTGCATATATACAAAACAAACAAACATAAATCTACGGTCTTTGATATTTAATCTTTTACACATACATATATTGGAATATACTATATGTTTATGTGTATATGTTATATCGATGAATATTTAGGTTTAGCACAAGCACATTATTGTTTTATTTGAAGTTAATTTTATGAACAATAAAAAGCCAAAATAAAATTGAATTTTAAATACATTTTACATGATTTGTCTTGTCCTTCACAACCATATACACGCCTCCAAACGCCTCCACAAGTGATTCTCTTATACTGTTATTCTATTTTTCTTTGTATCATTTGTGTGAGTAAATTTTGCTTGTAACTTATCCATTGCCTAACCAACAGATGGCGCTGTACGATCCTCTTATATTATATTTTGTTTCGTTTACGTTTGTGTGTGTGTGTGTGTGCGCGTTCGCTTGTGAATTGTCCATTGCCTATCCAATAGGCGTCGCTTTGAAATGAGATCGTCATTTGTCTCTTTGCATGTAAATACGTGTATCTATATATATACTTTTCCTTTCTCTCTCTCTCTCTCTCTTGCTGTACCCGGCTTTCTATATCCAAAACGCTTGATATCCAGACGCTGTTTTGATGCCTAACAACAATAACAATAACAGCAACAACAACAACAGTTCAGCTGCATTCAACAACAATGCTAAACCGCCAACGGTACTGAAACCAGCCTATGCGCCCCTCAAAAAGCATCGAGCCCCCGCGCCTCCACCACAGGCTGGCGTCGCAGCCGCCACAGTGTCTGTGATAAGGCAATCGAGTTTTCTTTATGGCGGCAACGGCACATCAGCTGGCGCAGCGGCAGCTCCAAATGTGCGGCCGCAGTCGCAGCCGGCGTCGGGTGTGACGCGCAATTCAACGGTCTATTGAGATGGGCTCCAAATGTAACCATAATTGTAAAACTGTATCGATGTTTATGCTTTGTATATACACAAGATTTATATGTGTGTTTGTACTAATCGTTGTTGTGGTGCAGAGTCATGTGCGTGTGTCGACTGTCCAAGTGAAAAGTGTAAAAATATATTTGAGAACAGAAACAATAACAAAGGCAGAGAGGACAATTAGATTGTGGGTGCCATACTTAGCACATAAGAAGTGTACATTGCACAAGGAGCGTGTGAAGCGTGCGAAAGAGCTTACTTTGAGAAGCCTTATTAAATTTGTTGGCGATTGCATTACAAAATTTAATCCTAATTAACATTTAATGAACTAACTCCCAACTAGGATTAAACAATATTAATATTTTTAACTAATTTTCATATCAGTCAAATGTAATTTTGTAACCTTTCTTCTGATTTCCATGTGTTCCTTTTGGGAGAAAGTCGATTTGTGATGTAACTGAAATTTCGAGTTATGTGAATTGAGCCAAGGTGCTGGTTAACTTAATAGTAGAGTCTTCCCAGGCTTAACCGAAATACTAATATAATCTGTATATAACAATTTAGCTGCATTTGAGTTTAGACCAAAACTTAGTCAAATTACGCACGAGACAACACCAAAATGGGAAATCCCCTTTATAGTACATATACGCATATTTAAGGAGCGTTGTGTCTCTATCCCTATCTTACTAGACTGAGAAATGTTAAGCCCACATACATATATTTTTAAATGCTAGCAAACACACACAATAATGTTAAATTTAATGCAGGAGAAACTATCAAAAAACAAGTATAAAAAATATAGCACAACTGAAAGTTTTCCAACGAATTCGCAAAATCATCAAAGTGCATTTTCCATTATCAAAATTTTGATTTTCTCAAGTACTGAACTATATACATATATTCTTTTTGTTTTTGTAATACTTTTGAAACGACATTCTTGAATTTCAGATATCAATAATTGTATTTATCAAAGAAAAAAAAGGAAAAACCTTGGGCAATATTATTCATAAACATCAAATGAATTATTATTAAATTTAATCATTGTTGTTAGACCTTTGAAGTCATTAGCTGTAATTAATCAGTATACTTATTATTACATAGGAACATTCTAATCAACGTCATTGCATTTGAAGTTATCATATTAATAAATTTAATGAAAAACATTGCAAAATTCAAAAGTCGTTTTTCTCTAATTGGACCCTGGTTTGATATTTCTCGGGCCTATAAAATGAGTTAATTTAGTTGTTTAATTGACCTTTATCTTCTGTTTATAAATATATCTATATCTATATTAAAAATCCAAGATATTGAACTATTAAATGCGGTTGTCATTTATTTCGTTACACAATTAAGCGCATAAATATATAGCCGTGAGTATAAACAATAATTATTTGAGCAGGCGTAAATACCGGCAATAGGACATACACATATTCATATATACTATAAATATACCAATAACAATTGTAAGCTTAACTAAATTTGTAGTATAACTAAATCCGTTTTTGGGGAGAAACAATGTAAACAATCGCACTTTGTTGCTTACAAACTAAATGGCCCTCTAATTACTTTGATGCTTGAGTTTTAAATCCTGCACAGCCTCCTGCAGTGGTTGATCCTCACGCTTACGACGACGCTCGCATCTGGGGCATGGCTGGTGTTCGTTAAGGCACTCGGCATGGAACACAGCTCCACAAGTGAGGCACTGAGAATATATACAGAAATATTCGAATTATTATACAGAGGAAGGATAGTGCTATTGGCTCACCCGAAACGTTGTTGCTATGTGAAACGGATAGAGCACTCGTGGACTCTTGCACATCTCACAGATGAAACCCTTCAGCTGACATAGACGACACTTCAGCACATGCGATTCGCCCAGCTTGAAGGCCTTCTGCAGTTGCTGACACAGCACACCGCGTTGTATCAGTGCCAGATCAGCAATGGAGTATTGATGTATGTGCTCATAAAGATATTCGCGGCCACAGAAATGATTCTGCAGCAGTTGAATGCTAGCTGGAGCACAAGTGTACAAATAGGCACGTATGAAATTTAAGCGGATGCGTAGCGACTGCAATTCCGCCATGGCCTCGGAGGCAAAGTAAATGCTTGGATTAAGCAGCTGCATGTCCAGAAAGGGCTGTGAACGGAACTCCGCGAGAAAAGTGGCAGCATGTTTGCTGACACTGTACTTGCGGAAATCCCAGTTGTAGATGATTCGAGCAGGAATAAGTTGAATTTCCGACTCCATGCAACCGTTGCAGTAGTAGCTGCCACTAAATGCGCAAACTCTGCAAATAGAATGAGAAAGTTAGTGGAAGATTTTAGTTTAATTCTTGCAGGTTGCTCACTGGAAATTGTTGTCTCCAACGCCAAGTGGATGCTGACAGCCACGGCAAAGAAAACCTTGCGCATTTAGTCCAGGCTCGCGAGGCAGCTGGCACAATTGTGCCACCATTTGTTGCAGCTCGGCCATATCAAAGTTGGACGTAATCAGTTCAAAGTCCGAGTTGGTCTGTAAATAGCAATTGAGTACACACACTCAATGATTATGTATTACATATTCATGACTTACGTCCAGCGATTGCAGATCACTCAAGTCATCAGCTTGAAGGGATTCAGCTTCGCGTTGCTGCTGCGGCTGCTGTGCCACATTCAATGTGGATGCACTAGCGCGAAACTTCTCCCAGATCTGTGACCAGCCAGCGCCATCCTCGCGATTGTTCTCATGCTTACGCAGCAGCGCATTGTAGCTGCAACGCTCTGTATTAGGGGAACGCAAACTGACGGAGCTGGTCATGCTTACAGAGCGCTGAAAGAAACGTGAAGCGGATACTTCGTCGGTAGGCGAATTTGCATCCAAATCACCAGACCAAGAGGTTTGCATTAGATTGGTCAGCGAATTGCTGCCATGTGGCAACTCAGCGAATGTTTCCTCAATGTGTCGCATGGATCGCTTTCGCACGCGTTGCTTGCTGCTCGAAGCTGGCTCTGATGGCTCAGGGTTGGCATCATCGGCTGTGCTTGTTGCTTCTGATGCCTGTGGCTGAGTCTTCTCCTCATCAATGATGTCCATTTCATCCACCTTCTGCATGAACAAGTCCAGCATCTCGTGCTGATTGAGATCTGCATTGCCAAAGTGTCCGCCACGACTGAAGGGGCTATTGGAAATGGATTCCGAGAAGAGTTCATTGGTCTGCAGGGGTTGTGGCGTGGGAATAGCCACGATTTCCGAAACCAATGAGCTGGCCACATCCACTCCACTGCTAATCTGTAAGAGATGTGCACGATTAGTCAAGCGGTTATTTGTATTTCTATCCTCTACGCACTGGACACGATTTGAGCGCTGGCGTCCACAAATCAGACAATTGCAGAGCATAATCGGGCCATTGATTCAACAGGCTGGAGTTGACGGGCAAATCGAAGCCAACATATGCCTCCAGACTCTCCATTATCTTGGCCGCCGTCTCTAAACCTTCGGCGTCCTTCAGCAGCGCCGTATTCTTATAGTACGGCTTTAAGGCCGAACCATTCTTGCGCATGTTATTCAAGTAGGCGGAGAATACACAATCGTTGAGCGACTGTCGCACCCAAGCACGGCATTGTCCAATCTCCGAGGTGATCTGGCTTAGGCCCTGGATCTGTTCGATAACCTGCTTGTGCATGAACACCATTGCTGGGGACCAAAAACTGGGCTCTGGGCGTCGCTCCACATCGCCTGCAATCACATTGATGGTGGCCCACAAAAACGAGTCCTTGAGGCCGTGCAGAAAGACTGCTTCCAATGTGGTGCATAGTGCACTTGTTTGTTCACACAATCCAAGCACCTCTGCATAAGTAATAGTTAATGAGTGATTCATTCTTTGTCTATTTATTTGCAACAAATTGCGACTTACCCAATCCTTTCTGCTTGACTTCGAATTCGATTTCTCGCGCATTCTCGTTGAGTGTGTTGATCAACGCCTCTTTTATGACATTCTCACGCTTCGACGAAAAATTGTTTAAGCTGCGAAAGAGAGCGCTCATTTGTTATTGTTGTTGTCCTTTGATTTATCGCTGATTTTTGTTTGCTGCTTTTTGTCTTCTCGTTGTCTGTTGAGTTTTTTTGGGGCAGAGACAATCAGCTGTTGACCAGGGCTGGCGAATCAATCAAATCTGTTCATGGTTATAAAAGTGTTCTTTTTGTTCGTACATCCTGCTAAGTAAGAAATGTAATTAAGAACAAAAAACAATTAATTTAAAATTTAAATACACAAGTTCATTATAAGTGATTAAATTGCTCCGCTTAGCAGTTGAATCAGCTCAGATAATCGAACCACCCGTGATCTATTATTTAATGTTATCGAACGCTTGGGCTCTTGTGACGTCACTGAGACCAGTTCGTGTTCGTAACGGCTCGTGACATTTTGAAATTTTGAATTGCAACGTAATTGTAGAATATACATTGTTGGGTTGATCACGCAAGCGGAGCTTAAGTTCCGTTTTTGCGTTATTTGTATTTTGAAACCCGTTCTGGTTATTCTTGACTTTCTTCTTCTATGTGTGAATGCTCGATTATGAGAATAAAATAATGAAGAAAAAAAGACACACAAAAAACCCACGCAAATGAATAACCACAAAGTCCGCGTGCTCGTCAACTAAGTCTAAGCTTTAATGACTTTTGATGCCTTGGGGTATTTTGTTTCAGCAAAATCGACACCATATATCGCATTTATGATATTTATATGACTCAACACACAGATCGAGGAATTTCTATCAAGCATCTGCAATAAATTTTGGCTCGTCAATGTAAAATGCGACTGTTGTAAATGGAAGACACAATTTTGCATATGAATAGAGTGCAGGCCTCAATCCCGACTTGTCCAAAAGGCTGTGCACGTACCCAGTTTAAAGTCAGTCTGTCAGTCCGTCTGTCGCTTAATATTAAGACGAAATTTGTGTTAAGGTCAGGGTGACCAACAAAAGCTTATGCTGTCATTGTTGATGTTGTTATTGCTGCTGATGTTGTTGTTGTTGCTTTAACGCATTTTTTCAATATTTTTGCAATAAAATTGTATAGCTGTTGTTGATAAACTCTTACAGCAGAAGATGCGCTCCAACTGGTTCAGCGCCGCACTCAAGACCCAAAACTGGTCGCTCATATGACTTTTCAAGTGATTATTTTTGTAGTTGTTGTTGTTGTTAATTTTTAGACTTTATTGTATAGTATTTTTCTGAAGTTTTTGGCGTGTTTTTCGAAATGATTTTCGTGTGGGCCGGCAAAACTAATGCCGCCTGCACTCTCAACAATTGCAGCCAAGTGTTTGGAATTTCAAATCGTGAATATTCATTGCAAGATTAACCTTTCGACAGATTGTTGTTGTTCAATTGGTTTTTATTTTGATGAAATATTGGAAATGCCTATCTCATGAAAGGAAATGTAAGCATTTAATTAATGAATTTGTTTTGTGTGACGATCCGAGAAAAGACGAGACGAGACGAGTCGAGTCGAGTGAAGAAAGCATGATAATTTGCATCAACAAAAGCGTTTAATGTTTGTGAAATTAATGATTATGACAATTAAAAGAAAAAAGGTGCGCAGGTGAAGGGTCGTCGTCCAAGCCAAAATTCAATTTGTGGATTACGCAGCGAAGGCGACAGCAACAGCAACAGCAACAACAACAGCGACAGCGACATTTCCCAACTAAGAGTGTTGTTGCGGCTCCCCCTCGGCGTTGCAGCCCTCCCCCGACTAAGCGGGCTCTTAACTCTATTAAAGTAAATAATATATAGCGTGAATGCTGTCACTGCATTGTTGTCTCGTGGTTGCTGCTGTTGTTGCCGCTGACTTTGCGTTTTTGCGGCGCCTCCACTTAGAGCTTGAGTTGGACTCGGCAGCGGCATCGGCATCGGCATCTGCTTGGACCATTGTTACTTCGCCTAAGTAGGAAACAAAATAAAAACCAACAACAACAACAATAACAACACGGCGACGAGAAATTTATAAAAACGTTTGTTTTCGTAATACAATTTTGATTACTTCTTTGACGCCGCTGAGCCTCGGCACGTCCCATTGATGGCTTTGTAGCTGGTGCTGCTGCTGCTGCTGTTGCTGTTGTTGTTGTTGTTGATGCCCCCGCCACAGTCAGCATTTGATTTATGGTCGGTAGGTAGGTAGGTAGCCCGTAAGCTTGTCCCGTGTCCATTTGGTAATATCGCCCCAGACGAGATAGTAATTGTAACAATAATGTACGAGCGTGATTCCTCATCATGCTGCTGCTCATCATTAGAGGCATAGGAAACTCTCTGCACTCAATTGACTGCGGATAAATCCCAAATGCGGAACCATGGCTGACATCATTTCTTGGCATAATTAAGCGCCACAGAGACATACATTACAAATACATCACACATGTATTGATTCACTGTTCGTACTTGTGATGTAAGCACTGCTTGGAGAAGGGAAGTTGCACGTTGCACGTTGCACGTTGGGGTTGAATGTACCCCAAAGTGAAACTGACTTGTCTAACTAGAAGAGGACTTGCACAATTTCATTGAGATGCCGCCAATTTCGATGCTGATCTTATATAAGCATTTGAGGATGAGTCAACACAATCGGTTGCAATTGATGATGACTAAATGCAAATGCTAAGCAGATCTCAATTTGCTTCACAAAAGAATTTCGCCGCACAGCAAGAAACAAGCTTAATGAATTGACGAAACTCAAATAAAATAAATGAAGAACAGGATCTATACTAAAGACCGCATAAATTATGCATTGTTTGCAACGGTTCTCAACTGTCAAGACACATCTTGGCTTGAGAACTGAAAAGCTCAAGCAAAAACTCAAAAACTCAACTCAAGCACCAAACCGGCCGTCTGTCAAAATAAACAAACAATAAAGATACAAATGCTTCTGGCATTATCACATTCGGTTTTCATTCATCAAATTTGCATAATGTATTGATATTCCCAAATGTTGAAACGTGTGTGCGCTTGCTTTGCCAATAACAGAATGTTGAGCACATGTTAATGTTAAAGCCCCAATACGTCAATATCGACTATATTCGGATCGTGCCTACGTCCAGATCCACACTCGACCTTGAGCGACATTGGAAATGCCGACTGCGAGATTAGCTATGCAAAACATACAAGTTCTATCGTTAAGATACTATACGATGCAATTACAATTACAGTGCATCAATTAATTTCACCCGTTTCCCGCTTCCAGTTGCAGCTGCCAATAACCGTATAGACGAGGTTTTACCCGACTTCTCTGAGTACAGCACTTGTTGTATATTTTAGAACGAAAGAGAGAGTGTCAACTGCTCAGTACTATAGCAAATATTATTCTGCAATCTCTGAACAATTTCCTTTGGGCCAGATAATTTGTTTACCCATTTTGTTTGACTCCGTATTACAGTGGCAACAGTGGGGCGAAGTACGAAAATAAAGGTGGAAAAATATTCATATTTCTTTGTAATAAATTTTTATGTTTTATATAAGATGAATTAAGATCAATCAAATTAATTTACATCTTACAAAAATTTAACATTTTGTGTATGTAAAATAATTATTCATTTTTACACTTTCCAGTAAATTCTTGTGATGATAAAAATTGAATTCAATATATTTAATTTACATTTTAACTTATTTCTGTGCGCAAAATAATAATTTATACTTACATTTTTCAGTAATTCGTTTTATTTAATATAAATACATTTACTATATATTATTATAAACTATATCGGATTCATTAGTTTAAAGTAATGTACACTTTTTAATATTAAAAATTGATTTGTACATTTTGCAATAAATTCTTATCTATGATCTACATTTTTAACAAATCAATCTAGCTTACCAAATTTGTATTTTATTTGTACATAACAAATAATATGAGCTGCTAAATTAATCGAATTATACAATGGATAACGTTTTTGTTGTCGCTCATTAATAACTTACTAAAAAGAAAGAATTCTGTTGCATGGTTAAAACAAGTAATATAAAAATAGAAAGATTATATAAGCAAACGTTAGCTACTGAAATGCTAATTGATTGAGACAATACTGAATTTCAAGGCAATCTTTTGTTTCAGTCCAAATATAAGAAGTGCTTTTAATCAAAATGCAATTATTAAACGCAGCTGAAGTTCTCTATTTATGGCAGATTGTTATTTGTGAATTATCAAGTATACGCAGCATTGCCGGTTTTGTCGGCTTGTCACACTGTGCGATGTCAGCGACGCACGACGCAGCCTCCACTGTGCACCCAATGTGTAAGCCAAGCTTCATTCGTTGTCGCTGGCGACGGCCAAGTTTATTAAAAGCGCAGAACTCGTGAGCTACGGACGTGTTTCTGCTACGCTCGAGCGCCTCGCGCATCTAATCATCATCTCGGTGTCTCCAAGTTTCGGTCACAGTCTCCGTCTCCGTCTACGGCTCCGGCTCATCTCCGAGTCAATCACAGTTTCGGTCTCGCTCTCGCATCGCCGCTTCTCGCGCCTTCACTCTCACTCTCACACAGTGACTGCGAATCGTGAAATCGTGTCACAATTGATTTGAAATTTGTGTGCAAGAAAAAATAAATACGAGAAAGAGAGAAAAAAATTAATATTACATATTATTTGTATTTGGCAATAAGTCAGGCATTTTGTGTGCACGCCGGCGTCATCTCTTGCTGTCTGCTCTGTGTGGATTTTGTCATCCTCGCGACAACAGCTTCGACTTGATCATTGTTATTCCGCCTACGCGCGCTAATTATTCCTCGCGGCTCTTTTTGGGCAATGCCCCATTCTAAATAAACCAGCCGAGCAATAACAATAACTATAGCAATATATAACAAACAAACAGATATATATACATATTTTACTTTGAAAATTCCCAAATCTAAAATGCACGCGCGTAATTCAAACTCGAAGCTGCGCAGTCGCAGCGCTGCTGGCGTCACTGCTACCGTTACATTTGCGCTGCTGCTAACATTGGCGCTACTGCGGATCGACATCGCTGCCGGCAGGCCTGGTATACATATAAACATACATACAAACATACATACATATGTAGATACAAGCATCCGAACATAGCTCATTTCTTCGCTATTGATTACGATTACGATTCGATGCGATCGTAATCAATTTGCATAGACATAAGATATTTAATTAGTGTTTGCTTGCAATTTCCTTTTCGCCTCTTGCTTTCTTCTATTACGTTTTCAAATACGCATGTGAAACCCAAATCGAAAATTCCAATAAATGCATGTTTATTTATTGCCTCAGTTTCTCAATTTGCTTATAACTGATTTAGATATGAGCACTAAAACAAATAAAACGTATATTTTTGAAGTTATTAAATTGATTAATATGTCATTAAATTAAAGCGAAATTTACTTTTTTTCAATATTAACTATCAAAAATTAATTAAAATGTAAATTTATGTTTCTTCTGAACTCTGAAAAAAAATTCTAGAAGTCCAATCGAATTTTATCACATTTCTTGCAAAAATCAATCAAAACCTTTAGTATTGTGAATTTCTAATTTAAAATCATACCAGAATTCAAACTATCAAGAATTTGTTTGCTTATTAATAAACATTAAAATAATGCACTAAGAAATAACATAAAAATATTAAAATTAGAAGCAAGTCTTTAAAAATTAATTTAAATTCGTTTCATATAAATGACGTACATAAAATTTCAAATTAAAGAGTAAATTCATTGATATTTTCTTGTTTGGCAGTCTGTGACTAATTTTAATGCTCCGTAAATATTTGTACATAACTGTAGATAGAACTTGTAGTTAATCTGTCCCTGGTAATGCTCATCAATTTGTTACTAATTCTCAGCACCAACACAGACTCATCCTCACACACACATACATACACACACACATACACAGACACATTTACACACTTACAGTGAAGCATTATTCTTGTTGTTACATCTTAACCTCTCGAGCAATCCAGTTGCATGAACGACCTTCATTGGATTGCGTTACGATCATGACCCAAAAACAAAACAAAAAAATGGCTATCATGTTATTGTTCATTGGTAATCGAGAGAGTTTACCGTTGTCCACCTAACCAATTACCACCGATGAACCAATTGACCAATGGACTCATCGTCGAATGCAACATGAATGTATCTTCAGAGATCTTCATGTCGATGATCTTCGTTCGAGATCTTTTTACCCTGCGGCGGCACGGGGCCTCAAATTAGCTGTCAAATGCCCTCCAATGATATTTGTAACTATTTCACTGAATTGTGAGTTGTCTGCAGTCGCCAGTCGGCAGTCTTTGGTCGCTTTTCTGTTTTCTTTTTATGATTGGTAAACAAACAAACCAAACACTAGGCACATATCATTTTCTGCAGATCCCCCCAAGGGTCGCACCGACAAAAACTCAGCAAAAACAAAAACAAAAAAAGTTTGCCAACGGCGACAAAAACGTCTCATTTCCAAAAGGTAAATGAAATTCGAGACATCTTTCGACAAGAAGCCCAGAAAAAACACCAAAAAATAAATAAAAAAAAAGAAAACAAAACTACAGTAGCTTATATAAGAGTCAACTAACGTGACTGGCAAGGCTTCGACTTCAACATCGACTTCGACTTTGGCGGCGTCTTCAGCGAACATCTTCCTCTTCAGCTACCTTCGAGCTTGGCCTCTGGTTCGGGGCACTTCTCCAACAGTAGCAATCACATTTTAGCGCTGTTTATCTACAGCCCCAAGGGAATCGACAACTCCATAAATTGTTATGACAATTTGTTAAGCTTGTCTTCTCTATCTCTCTATCTGACTGTCTTTCTCGCTTTCCTTTCTCTGCATTAAAGGCGTAACAGATACCCTTGATGAAAGCTGTTATATGCATCGAATTTGTACAATTAAATCGTTGGCTACTCAAACGTTTGATAGAGACATCATTGAAATCTGCAATGCTTATCAAACCAATAAATAATCGTGCAATTTCCTTGAGGCTGTATTTTGTTATTCATTTGTGAAAAGAGGCTTCCTCATCATCATCATCGTCTATTGATTTGCTAGCTCAACTTCCACGCTCTGTTATTATAATGTATTTTTTAAAATGTATTTTTTTGGTTTTAAATACTTTAGCTTCGCTCGTATTCACATGAATACAAGACGAATGCACGTACGTGATAATTATGAGATTCGCACAGATTAAAATTCCTCCATTTGCTGTTGGGGTACACAATGGAAAACTAAGCCTTATTTGTGAGTTTCGTAATTGCTTAATAGCCAAGCACAATGGGCAGCCCATTACACATAGTACGAGATATTGTTAGATATTGGCGGTATGGTTAATAATAGTTGGTAATCTGCGGCGTGAGTTTCAAATGCTTGCGTCATTAATGGATTTCCATTGAGCCCACAGATAAAGATAAAGAAGTGAAAATTGCAACACATTTTGTTATGATTAGCTGGAAAATAAACCAAACGAGGCGATGTTGATGTTCGCTGAGCTGCTCAACTGGGAGTTACCCTCGAGCAATAGATGGCGCTAGTGTCACTTTTAAGCTACAATTGGGAAGTTTCCAAGTCGAGGGGGATTTTTAGCTTTAGGTTCTTACGAGTATATATCCAGAATGTTGTGTAACTTTTTAACAATGTTGTATCAAATAAAATCAGCTTTGTACTTTTTGAATCCCCGTTACAGGGTATAAACTTGCAGTTTACTACACATTGAAAATAGAAGTCAATTTGTATGTTGTCTCGCCTTGACCTTTGCAAATGCAACTTCCATAATTTCACTGATTATACTAATTAGCACTGAGTGTTTGCATCAAGCCACATTTGGTGTGGGAATTTCAGAATTTATTATCATGCAGCAGCAGCATCCACAAAATGGAAACAAAGTAATAAAATATTATTAACAAGCGCGAGTTTTACAACCACGTCTTGATGGCTTTGGCTCTTCATTTTGGGCACATCATTTAGTGAGTACATCGATGCGATATATTGTTAACTGATCTGTGTGGGTTTGTGCGAATTTCAACAGCTCAATAAGTCGATAACTCAAGGCCCAAGATGATACAACGATCCAACTCTGATCACGCCAAGAGATTAATATTAAAATCCATTACATTTTGTTTATGGTTTTGTTATTGTTGATGTTTTTCGCATTGACGAAGGTTGCCCAAATGGCAAAAGCTTGTCAAAAAAATCAGTAATCAAACAAACTGTAAAATTGGCAAGTGTAAAATAAATAATAATAAACAAAAGATGAAACAACTTTGCAAAACAATAATCAACTCGAGTTGTCGTCCCATTGTTGTTAATTTTTGTTTTCTTCATTTTTATTTAGTGGGTGCAGATGTCGTGAAGTCGTCAATCAATTAAAAAATAAATTAAAAAGAAACAGAAAAATACTGAAAACATCAACTGATAATAAATGACAACAATCGAAAAAATTAATTGGCACTGAACTTGAAACTAGTTTCGGGGCGTGCCTTGAATGGCCACTAAAAAAAAAACCAGAGTTATATTTTAGCAGCCAGTTATAAATAGTTCAAAAGACTATCTTATTTATTAAACTTAGAAATTAGTCAGGGGAAACAGGTATTCTGTACAAAGCACAACTTAATTAGTAACAAAAGTTCTACTTCGTTTCATTTATTATCACCCAGCAACGTTAAACATTTAAAATGGAAGAGTGTATTTTTGGAATCTTTGCAAAAACTGTTGGAAATATTTGTTTGGCTTAGCAGAAGACGTATTGAAATTACGTAAATTCTTTGAATACACATATTTATATGCTTATGTCAAAATTAGTTGACGTTATCTATTTCAAATTAAACAATTAATCTTCATTAAACTCGAATACTCCTGCAAATTGATGAAGTGAGTCACATAGTTCTCACGTAAGCAATAGGAAACTTAT
Source organism: Drosophila sulfurigaster albostrigata (assembly GCF_023558435.1). Lineage (NCBI taxonomy): Eukaryota > Metazoa > Arthropoda > Insecta > Diptera > Drosophilidae > Drosophila > Drosophila sulfurigaster. The sequence continues at coordinate 841,430 of NC_084883.1, forward strand.
CTTTTTATTGCCAATATTTCAATCAGCAGTTTTTTAACCTTTGACGTGCCGAAGTTGAGTTCGTCATTCTTGTTAAAAATAAGAATCTTTTGTGGTAACATATCGATTCTCGGAAGTTTTCCGCATTGATGCGATAATTAATCATTACTTATTTGTTATGTGTTTATGTCTTTTTTGTTATAAGCACTTTCACAGCATGTTTACGAGACTTGTTCGACTGTCGTCCCCTTTCGATAAAAATCTGAAAACAATTCATATTTATGAGATGTGCAACTCCGACGAGGGCCGTCAGATTGTTAGCTAATATTAATGAAGCATATGAAAAGTTCAGGGACTGCTGATAAAGCTCAACCCCATCAGCAGCATCAGCATCAGCCTTAGAATTTGCCATTTGTTTTTACAGCTGAAACTGATAGGCTGTCTGTCAAGGAAAGGAGAAAAAAAGAGAATATACAGTCAGCATATTAATTTCATATTTATTTAGAAATAGAATCGGTCGCAATATGAATGCAAATCACAGACATAAATAAGTGAGATGTATCAGATGAATTTGAAATTAAGTTGAATATACATATGCACATATGTTTAGCAACCGGAACTCAGTCAGAAAATCGAATCTTTAGTTGTTTCTCTCTTCTGTTAGTCACATTCTAAACACTTTGTTTATGGAATTCCCCCACTAGAATATAATTAATACATAATATTACACTCACACCACAATCAGAACTAACTTAATTCACACAATGCCGACAATTGGCATGTAAATAATTCTCTCTCTCTCTCTCTCTCTTTAACTCTTTGTGACTTTGTGACTTTGTGCATTTATCAAACACGAAGCGACGCGGCGTCTATCTATGGGAAACATCAAATATTAGGCAGAACAATGACACAGATGATTGTACAATTTGTGAATACTTATCCGGCTAGTCTCGTACTTGGCTTATTAATTGTTATAAACATTGATCGAGCACATCTCTCGCCATGACTCAAGTGTTTCCTCTTCAATGCACGACCGACCGTTGACAGGTTCAAACTGCGCACATATCTTTGAGCGTCGCATGAACTCCGTCGAGAATATATACACACACACATATATGTATAGTATGTTGTAGTTGAAGGCGTGGCTGAGGCTGATGGATAAGGTTAGGCTGATCAAGTTAGACTGGTTTTTCTCTCCTCCAATAATTCAATAATTCACATTCATATTCGCATGCGTCACAGAGATTTCTGTAACAAGATGTGTCTGTCACTTAATTCACATTAGCATACTGCAAAAACAAATGACTTAGGCGACGAACTTTAGCATACAGAACTATAAATATCTGAAACGTTTATTCAATATTCATAACAAATGATTAAAAAATAGGACTATCTTAATTATAGAACAATGGAAATACTTCAATATCCAACTCTTAAGTGAAATAAAATATAAAACATGACTTTGAAGATGAACTAGGATTAGTTGATACCTATAATAACGAGTTCTTATTTGAGTCTTGAATTTGAAATATAGAATGTACTGAATTGACTAGAACCATAAAAATTAAGAAGAGAGTCAATCGACAAGGCAAGTGGCCAAGGAAATGACTTAGGCGAAGAACTACAGCTAAGAGATATATAAAAATCAGAATAAATAACAAATCAAAAGTAAATAAATTATGATACTATCTACATTATAACATAGAATTTCTCTAACAATGGAAGGCAAAACAAGAAATCTATAATATTACTGATTTAGGCGTCGAACTATGTTTTCTTATACATTATATTGATACTATAAATAACGAGTTTTAATTTGAGTATTGAAATAAAATTATACTATATACTTGAATGACTTGAACAATAAATCGGGAAGAGAGTAAATGAATAGCTAGAAAACATTTGAGCTGCGAAACAAATGATTTTGGCAAAAACAAAAACTGTAGCTATGCATTAACAAATTTTGAATTTCAAATGGTAGACAATACTTTTTCAACAAAAATCCAGATGCCAGACGAAAGACTTAGGCAACAAACTTGAAACGAAAGCTAACAGTTAGGTAAGCCATAATTGAAATGACGTAGTCGAAGAATTAAAGGTTAAATACCTTGCAAAGCAAAATTCCAGCATGGCATTGCTAGAAAAGATCAAACGACGAACTGGAACAAAGCAGGAAAAAGGAAAATATATATATTAAGAAGAATATCTAAATACTGATTCATATATTTAATATTGGAAGGGAATATAGTGTTAAATGTAGATAATATAAAGATCAAATTTGTAATTTAGTAGCAGGAGAACTAAAAACTTAAAATGAAAGTGGAAATGAGAAAATATTTATAAAGAATTCAACTTGGGAACCATTTATCAAGGACAACCAATTTATTAAGAACATAAATGCAAAGGGGAAGGGGAAAACAAAAATAATTAGTTTTAGAATATAAATCGCTTAATCCATATTTTAGGAAACTAACTAAAAAAAACATATAGATGTAAAGATAGTTCGATCATAATAGTTGCTGAAGTTGGCAAAGTCGCAAATATGAGTTCAAATGTAATTGCAGCCTGTGGTGCAAAACAAAAGACTTAGGCAACGAACTTGACACAACAAACGCCAGCAAATGAGCCGCAACATTGATTAGCTAATCTGCCTGGGCTGTCTCACAGTGCAGCACAAGTTTGTGTGTCATTTTGAAGCCTCTCTGTAAATAACAACAAACGTGACATAACAACAACAACATCAACAGCAACAACAAAACGAAGCGAACAAATATATGGGCCATTTAAGCCAATGTCAATCAATCAGCAACAATGGCAGCCAAATTGGCCAAGAGCCACCCACGGGCTGCCTCATCTGTCTCATCTTCGACTATGTCTGTCTCTTCTTCTTCTTCTTGTGTGTGTCTTCTTCCTCTTCTTTGCCTGCTTCTTATTGAGTGTCTTCTTCGGAGTGTCTTCTATCTCTTCTTTTGGCGTTTATTATCAGCCTTCTTGTTTCTAACAGCACTTTTGAACTCTGCGGCAAATTGCAGTGCAGCACAAACATGACATCCACATAGTACATTGTTACATACCACATCAAGATTCATACACACATTAGTCGCAACCACAACCACAACCACCAACCACCAACAACCACAACAAAAATTTACCCCACCTTCTCTGCAGATGTTCGACCATCGCCATTTGCTTTAGAGTTGCAACCGCCTTTGCTTGAGCCAGCTGGCTCCGAGGGAACCGAGGGGACATTCAATGGTAAAGGCGGTGAACGGGCCATCGATAGCTATGGCAATCCCATCGATGCACTGCGTCCCATCGATACGCCCGATGGCCGCAAGGTGGTCAGTGCCCAGGGCGTTCAATTCGAGATTCCCAATTATGCCTCGGGCATCACAGAGATACGAAAGCCGGCCGATGATCTGCTGCCACCGCACATTGGTGAGTTGACAACCGCGGCAAGTGGAGCAGCAACCAGTGACAGCAACAAGAACAACGACAACAAGAACAACAACAACAACGAGAACGATACGCAAACGCAAACACAAACCCAAGAACATGCAAAAACAGCCGGTGGCTTGGTAGCACCAGCTGATAGCAGCACAAGTAGCCTAAGCTTCGCCAGCACCCACATCAGCCACAATCGCACCCACAACCACACACACGTAGAACCACTAACAAGCATTTCCCATCCACTCAACTCCGACCCCGACCCCGTCTCAGACTCAGTCCCAGTCCCAGTCTCAGTCTCAGCTTCCACCTCTAACCACGTCAAGCGACAATCGCAACAGCAATTTGTGATCACTGCGGCTGGTCCACAGCACGCACCACCCACATTTACCCTGCTCACAATTAATCCCGAAGCACCCGCTGCAGCAGCTAAAGTGCCTAATAAAAAGCGCATCTCAACTGCAACTCCAACTCCTTCCCCACTACTCGCAGATGCCATAGCGGTGGCTCAGCCCACTCCGGACGACATCGACACCGACAACAACAGTCCCTCATTAGCACCAGCACCAGCATCAGCATCAGCACCAGCACCAGCCACATCACTAACACCACCCGAACATGAATCATCGAGTGACGCCGAAGTGGAGGTGGAACAGGCGCAGCTAGTGCCGCTCGAGCAGCAGGAGGAGAGCGCTCTCTCGCCACAACTCACCAGCGGCACTCTGCCCGACTATCTGCTCGAGCTGCAGCGCGAGGATCCCAACATTGATGGCCCCGTGCCCTGGTTGCCCTCGCCCAATGGCACGCCTCTGTCGGTGATTGCTTGGGATCTGTTGCCACCACTGCGCGAGACGGTGGAGGAGCCAGTGATCATCACGGAGCAGCAGCCCACGCGTCATGTGGTAGGTGTGGAGCAGCCAGGCACTCACAACATTCGCCTCAGTCTGGGCAGCGGACAGGCTTTGTCACCGGTGGCACCGACGCCGGGCCATGTGACGACCGGTCAGGTGGCTGTGGTCCCTCTGGTGCGCGACGGACCCGAGGCGCATGGCACCAATGCGCACGTGGGCAGCAGCACCACGCCCAGGAATACCCAGGGACGTTTCCCCAGTCGCAATCGCGGCACAGCGCACTACAGCACCACAACGACGCAGCGAGCACGTCCGAGCACCACGCCAAGCACCACTAGCACCACCACAACCACCACCACCACACGTCCACCCTTGACCACCACCACCACCACCAGAGCAACCACAAGGAGCACCACCAGGGCGACAACGACTACGCCGCGTCCTAGTCCAAGCACCACACCTCTGGATCCCTCCACCTTCTACAAGCTGGACAACGAGGAGTCTTACGCCTATACGTTGCCCCCTTGGCTGCAGGATGTCACCGATCCGGATCTCGATGTGGCCGTCACCTTTATTGTGCCCACGGACAACGATCAATACAATCACACGCTGCTCGACGATTTGGAGCCGCCTTTTGAGCCATTCGTGGATCTGTCCAACATTCAGTTGACCCCGCCGCCCACTGTGAAGCCAAGCACAACCACGACAACCACCACAACTACAACTACAACTACAGCCAGACCAACAACATCAACTACGACGACCACACGACGTCCGTCGACCAGAGCACCCAGCACCACAACAACCACAACAACCACGAGCACCACCTCAACAACCACAACCAAAGCACCCATTTTTAGACCGCAATTAAATGCAAATAACATTCACACAGCTCCGGGATTAACCACCACAACGACACCCGCACCTGTGGATGTGAATCCCTTCGACTCGGCCACGTTGCCACCTTGGCTGCAGGACTTTGACTATCCCGATGTGGGTCCTGGTGTGCCCTACAATCCGGACAACTTTAAGGAGCCAGAGACGTCAGCTTTTGGCCAGCAACAACCGGGAGGTAGTAAGCCCACTGACTTTCAGCCACATGGCTTTGCCAGCAGCAGCAGCAGCAGCAAGTCTTCATCCACAACTGCCGCATCGACAGCAACCGTAACAGCAACAACAGCAACTAGTACTATTGCACCTGCTGTTGGCGTTGTTGCCTCCGCTTTTCCATCCAAAGTCACGCTTACGCTTCCAGGCAACGTTGATGTTGATGATGCGACTGGGGCCACTGATGAGCCACAGCTGGTGCTGATCCCACCCGCTGGCGATGAAGCATCATCAACCACAACAACAACAACAACTAACAACCAAAACAGCGACAACAGCAACCAGAATCCTACTACAAACTCTATCACGCATTTTGCAGCCCGCTTCGATGCCCCCGCTCCAGCTCCAGCTCAAGCTCCAGCTCCCGCCTCCAACTCTATTTCTGGCCAGGATTCCCAGTCGCAGACGCAGTTCGGCAGCAACCTCAACGCCAATGACAACCAGAAGGTCGAGTACACCAAGAGCGACGAAGGCAAGGTCATCAGCACGCCAGTGAATACAGTACGCAAAGGTGAGATCGCTGTCCATTAATTAATTACTTTTTAATCCCGCTATCCTTAGAGTATATAACTTTGCGCCTGCAGGAAATGTATGTGACAGGCAGAAGGATGCGTCTTCGATCCCATAAAGTATATAAACTCGTCAAAAGCCGAGACGATATATCCAAGTCCGTCTATCTGTCTGTCCGTACGAACACCTAGATCTCAGAGACCCGCAAATCGAACAAAATCAAATAACGAGCATAATTTTAAAGCTAGAGCTTCACAAATAACTACAGTATTTATGATTCCTGAATTTGGTTACGATCAGACAAAAATTGAAGAAGTTATTTAAGAAATTCTTTTGTATGGGAAATAAACTTTTACGTACGGGTTGCTTGGGCTGACAATCTGGAATATAGTACTATATCAATATACCAAATATATCCTTTGGTATATTTTAGTTATTGCGGTTTATTAATTTCTTCTTCTTCTTACTATTTGCCATAATAGAACAGTCAAGTATAATATAGTATATTTGATAATCTTTAACCCCGCAAAGTATAATGTCTCACTCACGAAATGTTGCAACTATCTGCAATGTTGACATCTTCAAAATTATGCAATACTTCAAAATGCTCAATAAACAGCACAGTATTTAAATTACAAAATAAGAGCAATGAAACCAAGTGTTAATACTAATCCTTGATTTAAATTAAAATCTGAATATTATCATTTTTATTAGTAAATTGTGATATATGAGAAGAATCGAACTACATCAACATCTTCAAAGCAACTGCAACTGATTCAAATCCAATATAACGATGTTGTAATTCTGTTTTTCTTATATCCAAAAATATTCCAAAATTGTAGAATGAAAATTAATTTAGACATTTTTATTACTTAATAATTGGGCTGAGAATTTAACCTAGATATGTTAAAAACTCTAAGGTTCTTTAAGAAAAATAGTGTGTACAGCGAGTGAAAAATAAAGTTGCAAAAGTGACTTCTTTATTCTTGATAATGATCTTTCATATAATACTCGAATTATTTAACTACAAAGTGTACAAATAAGTATATATCTGTACAAACATGAAATATATTTTAGACTAAAATTAAATCACACATTTGTTATAACCTCTTGCAGAGGGTCAAGGCACTTTCCCTGCTGCTCCTGCTCCAGCTCCGGCGCTCTCCAACAACGCAGGCAAATATACCGGAGGATTCGGAGCACCTGCGGGTCTGTTGCGTCCTCTGAATGCTGGCAAGCCAGACATCTACGTGGCTGGCAATGAGCATGACTTCGCGGTGAAGGCGAATCGAGTTCGTCCAACTGCAGCGACGCCAGCTCCAGGTCGTTATACAGGCGGCTTTGGGGCTCCCAGCGGTGTACTGAGTCCACAGAATGCGCCCAGACCCTTCCAGCAAGCGCAGCCACAACAGCCACAGACACAGCAACAGCAACACCATCAACAGCCACAGCAACTGGCTGGCGCTGCCTCGAGCCATCAACTGAATCGCTTTGGCGGTCCACCCGGTGTCCTGGTGCCCTTCGACAATGTCCAGCGTGCTCCACAGCAGTAGACAGTAGAAAGCAGCAACAAGAAGAAGTTGCTGCAGCAACTACTCGTATTTTAAATTATTTATTAAGCATGCTTGTACTTATGTTAAAGTTTTCTAAGTTGGCGTCGTGGTTGAAGTCGCTGTTGTTGTCTCTGTACACGAATTTGAACGAAACGACTTACTATAACTTGCCTCAATATTTAAATTGGTTTCACACACACACACTCAAACACGATTAAGATATATACGATGCGATGTACATATCATGTCAAATGTTATACACGAAATAAACTTTTTTAAAAACAATTGAAATTTGTCTAAAGTTAATGAGATTAGTTGGAAAAAATATAGTATAGTAATTGCATAGATTTCTGAATTAGAGCAGAGAAAAATTATAGTTTCAAACAAAAATAAAAAAAACGATAGTATAACAAATTTTATTCATTTGTTTGTTATTGTTTCTGGCTTACAATTCAATTATGTGGTACAAAGTGCAAAGCCAGAGCCACTAAAATCTTTAAGCTGATAACAAAACAAATTGATAAAGAATACTAATTAAAACTAAACCCGACATTTATCAAAATATTTCTTGTCATCGTAGATTTAAAACGCAAAAATAATACATTTTCATTAAAATAAAATTTAGACTTGAACAATATTTGTAATAATTAATGCCTCTCTTTCTACAATAATAGCATAAAGAAATTCCTCGATATTTCGCATATTTGAAGACGATTTATTTGACAATGCGTCGATTACAATTAATTTGATTTGCCCTTTGTCACTTAGTTTTGTGTATCATCAAAAACGCATTAAAACATTTTGACATATTACGATTTAAATTATTCACGCATCGAAGTCGACATTATATTTTTCGTTAACGAAGCTGTGCTTATAAATGCTTTCAATTAGACAGCACAAACGTTCAACTGAAAAGGTTATTAAATACACACAAGGTTATTAAATACATACAATTCGCGTACGCACGGTAAAACGCTATGTAACGCATTTGTAACCAAACAGTATTTCAAATAAATAACGTATTTTAAGCGAGTACATTGAGTGAGGGAAACAAATACTTAAGTTACTACGCGCTTACATTTGACTCACGTGAAGTTGGCTCCTCCAGCTGATAGTGTTGCGAAGCGCATGCTAGTCGTATAGCAATCAGCTTTCGATGGCGTACTTTTTGCCCATGCTTCGTGGTGGGGTGGGCGTGACGTAAACGTCCTTCATTTGACTTTGAACTCAGACGATACGCGAATCTGAAGTCGTTTTACTCAAAGCAGTTGCAGTTGATTCCCGACGGGTGAACTGAGCGAAAGTAAAAGTGTGATCCAGAAAAGAAATTTTCATAAATCCAAAAAAGATGTCGAAAATTGGTATTAACGGATTTGGCCGCATCGGTCGTCTGGTGCTGCGCGCCGCCATCGACAAGGGCGCCACCGTCGTTGCTGTAAGTGAATAAACAGCGAAGAAAAACATATTTTAAATAATGCTGTAAATTAAAATTTGATGCAATTAGTTTTCCGCATAATGAAATTTGTATGTACAATGTATCCAAATGTCATCTGCAGGTCAACGATCCATTCATCGATGTCAGCTACATGGTCTACTTGTTCAAGTTCGATTCCACCCACGGCCGTTTCAAGGGCACCGTGTCCGCCGAGGGCGGCTTCCTGGTCGTCAACGGCCAGAAGATCACCGTGTTCAGCGAACGCGACCCCGCCAACATCAACTGGGCCAGCGCTGGTGCTGAGTATGTTGTTGAGTCCACCGGTGTCTTCACCACCACCGAGAAGGCCTCCACTCACTTGAAGGGTGGCGCCAAGAAGGTCATCATCTCGGCCCCATCTGCCGACGCACCAATGTTCGTCTGCGGCGTCAACTTGGATGCCTACACCCCCGACATGAAGGTTGTGTCCAACGCCTCGTGCACCACCAACTGCTTGGCTCCCTTGGCCAAGGTCATCAACGACAACTTCGAGATCGTTGAGGGTCTGATGACCACCGTGCATGCCACCACTGCCACCCAGAAGACCGTCGATGGCCCCTCCGGCAAGTTGTGGCGTGATGGCCGTGGCGCTGCCCAAAACATCATTCCAGCATCGACTGGTGCTGCCAAGGCTGTTGGCAAAGTGATCCCAGCTCTCAATGGCAAATTGACTGGCATGGCTTTCCGTGTCCCCACACCCAATGTGTCCGTTGTCGATTTGACCGTGCGTCTGGGCAAGGGCGCCACTTACGATGAGATTAAGGCCAAGGTGCAGGAGGCTGCCAATGGACCATTGAAGGGCATTTTGGGCTACACCGATGAGGAGGTTGTCTCCACCGACTTCCTCAGCGACACTCACTCCTCGGTGTTCGACGCCAAGGCTGGCATCTCTCTGAACGACAAGTTCGTGAAGTTGATTTCGTGGTACGACAACGAGTTCGGTTACTCCAACCGTGTCATTGACTTGATCAAGTACATGCAGAGCAAGGATTAAATACACAGGCTAAATAAAAAAGAACAACAATGTTAACTCTTCTCAATACGCACAAACAGGAGGTGTAGCATTTAATTCTATAGATGAGAAGCATCCGATTTACGCATACAAACACACGCATTATCAGTTTACCCAATAAAAAAAAACTACAATTACACCAATACATACACCAAACTTCGTATATTAATGTCACATACATGCCTGCATGTGTGCATATAGCTGTAATTGTAATTGTATTATTGTTACCAACAGATCTTCTCTCTCCTGTTTGATGAGCCGCGCAAACAACAGTTACATAAATTATATAACCTAATCTCGTTACAAATAAAAACAAATAAAAAAACACAAATTACGGCATTTTCAATGTGACTTATGAAATTGACAGTGTGAATAATACACAATCATAGCTAATAGATTAATTTAATTTGTTTTTCTCAGAACATGCATATGTATATGCGTAATATATACACGCATACATACACAAGTCTGTATGTGTGTGTATACACGTTTTTACACTTGTGTGTGTATACTTCTGATTAGTATAGTATATTATATATATACATACACATAGATTCTTATGTACTGTATTTACTGTGTGTGTATTGCTTGGGAGTACTGAAAAATCAATTATTGTGGGTGGTACGGCAAAAAACAGCCGTATTTACAGCCTATTCGACAATTGAAAAATATGGAAGTTATAATTAATGTATTGGCTATTCATTTGCTGCCTTATATGTAAGCAATGAGCGGCACAAATACCGCTATTTATACTTTTACATGCAAACATATGTATATACTATATGTAATTATGAAAATACATATGTTCACCAGCATATATAATATCTACATCCATACAAAAGCTGAATGCTTTGCAACTGCTAAGCAATACCCTTGACATTGAGTTCAATTAATTAAGACATTTCTTATCTTGAGAAGATAAGACTGGGAGACTGTCTGAAGTAGAGCTGCAAAGAAAAAGCATTTCTAGATAAGTTTAAATCTACAAATGTACTACATTTATGCTTGTATCAGCTGAACTAACATTTTCTCTTATTGCGCGTAGTTAACAGTGCCATTTTGAGTTAACATTGCTTGGAGTTCACATTGCTATTTTGCGGTTATTTGAATAGTGATTATAACAAACTAGATTATAAATAGAGAAAATAAATGAATGATTCACATGTTGAATTTATTATGAATTAATTGAGAATATTTTTGAATTATTAATATATTTATTTTTAAAACAAAACTATTAGTAAGTCAGTTTAATTATAAATTATTCTGTTAATGTATTATGTATTAATGACTGTATGTTATATATGTATTTAAGAAATCTGACAGTTAAATTTATTTCTAATATAAATATGTATATCAATATATTCTACATATAATTTAAAAAATACTGTGATCTGTATATTTTTAATTATTTTAAGAATACATTATTTTCTGTTTATTTATTTATTTAAAGCCATATAAATTGGTTGCACTAATCCAAAATAGCTAACCTAATAAATAATATATTTTTTTTATATTAGTTCGTTCTGTAGTAAAACATTATTATTATAAATAATAAATGAAATTAATTAAAATTAAAAATAATAAAATATTCAATTTATTATTGTTATTATATGCTATCGCTTAAATTTCAGTTATAAATATATCTGGCTTACTCCAAACACTTCATGAAGTACACGTACGTGATTTAAAATGTGTCAGATGATTGACAACTTTTCGAGATGAGAGAGACAGTTACTTAAAAGTTATGCAACTCGTGCATACAAGTCTCGTATGTGGAAGCACAATAAGTTCATTCAGTGGCAACAGGTCTGCAACGTTTGTGGCAATCTTCGGTTGCATGCCAGCGAGTTGCCACCCAAAACAATCAAGCAATTGAAGCGATTAGAATCGAGCCGAGCGAGTCGGCTGTATTTGTCAACAGAATTGGAAATGTCGTAAATACAAATAAGTATTAAAGTCTAACCCACATAGCGGAGGAGCTCGTGTTCAATCTACAACTACCGCTGTGCGGGGAAGTGAATCAAAGAAGTTTACAGAGTTCTCAACTTGAACGTATGCAAATATCATAATTTTTCCATCATGTCTGCAACGTCGTAAAGGGAACAAGAAGCAGCTGTCAGGTCAAAGTTGGGACGATGGTAAAAGACAAGCTTCAATAGGCCACAAAATGTCTTCAGCTTCAGCCTGGGAAATGTGGTGGGGTATACGAGAATGAGGGGACTGTAGGGGGCATGTATGGCAACACTGAAGCCGATTGCTTATGAGGGCAGGGCAAACAAAAATTGTTTCGCCACGCCGCGAAGGTTGCTGCCATGAGCAAATGAGCGGGGAACACGCAAGGCCTGGCCTGGTCGGGTCTGGTCTGGTCTATGTCTCAGCCTGGGGCCACAGACATCAAACTTATTTATTTACTCTAAAAACAATACAAGAAAATTAATAGCAATTTGCATAGTTTCATAAATATGTTACAGTAAATGTTCTTAACAAGCGAATGCCATTTACACAGACAATAAATGAGGTTTGCTCCTAATGAAGAAAGGCCTTCAATATCAACTCCCAGTTGTGTTACCCTTTTTATTGATTGCCATTGAATGAATTGGCTAAACAGCTCTTATCAGCTGGGTGTTTAATTGGCTTTTACAAAACCATTAAACAATTTTGCGTACCGAAAAAGAAGCCCAGAAAACGCCCCGACAATCAAAAACAAACTGTGCGTGACTTTTGGCTTCGTTAATGAAACATTGATTTTGAGTGATTGGATTAGATTTAATGAGCTTTAATTAAGGTATTTACAGATTTTCCAATGTAGTGGAAAGATGTCAAGCCAGACATCTTCACTGGCCACGTAAAGGAAGTTTTCTATTGTTACACGGTCTCTTTCAAGTTTCAGGAGTAAATTGTTGAGATATTAAAACAAGTTTATTGAAGTTTATTGAGGCTTGTCAGCACATGCAAACTAACTTACAAAAGCCACAACACAACCACAACAACCGATAGAAACAACCAAAAACTTTTGCCACAAAGCAAGTTCTTCTTCTCATTCTCATTCTCATACCTCTTCCCCTTTGGCTTGGCCAACAGCGCAGAGCCAACAGAAATATGAAAGAAGAGCAAACCTTTGAGTTTTGATTCAGTTACCAATTGACGAGCGAACTGAGCACACGGCGAAAGAAAAATGTTTCGGCTATAAATATGTTCAAAAGAACACATAACAAATGTGTCATATAAAACACATAGCAATTAGTGCAGTGAAGTAATAAAAAAAACTATAAAGAACTCTAATTAGTTATAAAACATAATAAATATTAATAGTTGCAATGCCTCGAAAAAAGCAAAAAGTTGACACGCTCGAGGAAATCGAAACGAATATTAAGCTGCTATGTGATCAAAGCAATAATCACATGAAAGTGCGAGAGTATTACAAGGCTTTAACTGGCTACAATCAGGTAAATAATGCAACTTCAATTAGCATTCACACACGATGTTGAAAATTAACGTGAAACAATTCAGAACTGATGAGCAATGGCAACAATGTTATTCAAAATGCAACGGTCTCTGCTCGGAAATGAACACTAGATGGCGCTAATTGTTGGAGCTTTGCAAAAGCTTCTGGCTGCGTACAGTTTGAGGGTGACTATGAATTGTTAAGGACGGAAGGTTTTAAATGTAGCGGGAATGAGTGATATTGAATACCTTAAATGCATTTGACTGGATGGGATTTAAATTATATTTCTTACATTTATTATTTATTTATTTTATTACTGTTACCTTATCTTTCAAGGTTAGCTCTTTAAGTTAAATTTCTAAAGGAACCAATGATTAAAAAGACCTTAATGCTGTAAGTTTAACTACATTACTTTATCAGTATTTCTTACATTAAACATTATTATTATTATTTTTTATACTTTAAAGAGTGAAAAAAACTTAAATTATATTTCTTACTTTTATAATTTGACTATTTTTATTATTACTATTATTCTAAGGTTTAGGAAAGCAACTAACGTAACATTGACTTTAGGTTGCAGTTGTGGAATACCAACTGAGGTTGGGATCCTCATCCCTAAACTTAACTTTTGATGCAATCCAAGTGTCAGTTGAGCAACTATTTCAATGTCAGCACCTTGTTGTCTCCCTTCCTCGACCAAGTCGTGCCACCTGCCACGTGCTATTGTTATTTGTTATTTGTTATCGATTGTTAACCCATTTCGAGGTCCTCACAGTTTCCAAGCAACAGCGACAAATGGCAAATCAATTACCGTTTGTTTGCAACTGTCAGCGAAGGTGTGAATTTTTCACACTCGCTTCGATTGACGAAAATTCGCAGCACAACTTGAGTCGCAATGTCCACCAGCGTGTTGAACAATATTCTAGCTGTCGATAAGGAGCAGGAGCTCCTGCAGAGCTTTATACGCACTGGTAACAATGCCGACGAAGAGGATTTGGACGAGTCAAACAAGAGGTCAAAGGGCCGTGGCCGGGTGTCACATAAGCCACCGATTTGGGAGCGTCGCGACTCCTATGGCGCGGGTGGCAAATCCTCCACAGAGCGAGGCGCACGCCGCTCCAGCAAGCACCCGGATGATATGGACGCCGGTGGCTCGAAGCGTGGCAATCGCATCGAGGCAGAGCTGCGAGCTGCTCGCAAACGCATCGAGGAGCAGATGTTGAAGAAGAAGAAGCCGAAGGAGAACTTTGTTGATTTCTACACGGACAAGGATCGGGCAGCGGCTGTCAGTGCCGGCACCTTTGACATCAAGCAGAGTCTGCAGATCAAGCAGAAACAGGATCGCAACGAGGCGTTGCTCATTCCCGACGAGGCGGACATAAGTTCGATCATAGCGCTGGGATTGAAGGAGATCAAGAATGCAAATCCCGAGAATGCGATACAGTTCTTCTGCAAGGTTCCATTGCTCCTTCTCTCCACCCAACTAAACATTCTCTGTATTCCTTCTCTAATACATGATTTATTTATTTGATATCTTGCAGGCCCTGGAACTGAACAACACGGACATCAATGCGCTAATCTCGCGCAGCAAGTGCTATCTTCTCTTGGGTGAGGCATCGAAAGCTTTGCAGGATGCCGAAACCGCTTTGGCCGAGGATAAGAATAACATTCGGGCCATCTACCAGAAGGCGGAGTCCCTCTACTATCTCGGTCAGTTCGAGCAGAGTCTGATGTTCTTCCATCGCGGACTGCGTGCTCGTCCGGAGCTCGCCTCCTTTCGCCTGGGCGTGCAGAAGACACAGGAAGCCATCGAGAATACGATTGGCACCAAGGCACGATCAACTGTGCCGCCTCCCAAGAGCAGCAAGTCGCGCAAGTCTGGTGACAACACGCCCAAGTCACAGGGACCGAACAGCGCCCGGCCACAAATGGTGCGCCAGAAGCCCACGAAAGCGGATCTGGAGCGACGCAATGCACGCAAGCTGCTCGGGGAGCTCTGCGTCGATAAGGAGTACCTCGAGAAGCTGCTACTTCATCCGGATCTGGTGCGTGCGGACACCAACACCGAGAACATCTCTGCCTTGGCCAAGGAAGCTGTTTGCTTCCTCAACAAGCGTCAAGAGTTCTGGCGTCAGCAGCGTCCATGCACCGCTTTGCCCAATCACAAGAATCTGCCCAATGATGCGCTGCCCAAGTGGTTCTAAGGTGCATCTTTCCAAACAGGATTAAGTGTTAAGTTTATGTTTTGATTATACATATACATATGCATATACATATGCATTTGCTTGGCTTCAATAAACTACACAATTATTTAAACAGCAATTTGTATTTCGCTTAAAATCGACATATTTTATATTAAATTTATAATCGATATAAAGAGTTCCAATTTCATTTTTTAAATTCTATTCAATTTTCATTTCGAATTCTGACTAAAATAATCATATCCAAAATCATTAATCATTTAAAGTTATCGAACAGTTCAGTGATTAACTAATCCATAATTCAAAATAAACCACTCCATTTACATTATCATTTAATTAATAGTCTCATAATAACTTTAAAGATAAGATTTAATTTAATTATCGATTTCCCAATTGTCATTAAATTATTATTACATTATTCGAAAAACTAATAATTTATAAATTTCTGCTTGTATGTAACATGCAGCAGGAGGAATCTCTCTTTTGATTAGCGTCAACAGTCGAAACAATATACCCGTGTCCTCCTATATGTCCTTCCGCCCGTCTGTATGAACATCTATTTATTATTTGTTACGATCAGATAAAAATAATGATGGTTATTATTTCAATATTTTTGTCAAATACAGTCTTTGGTATATTTTAGATAACATGGTTTTATTAAAAATAAATAGCTAGTATCTCACAGTCAAGCACATTCCTATTTGTTTTATAGGAACTTTAAAGATAATATAATCCTTCATATTTTTATTATTAGACTATTAATATATTTTTTGGCCGATTGTTTGCATGTTTATTCCAATTTTTCATTTTATTTTAAATGTGTATTTTCGTTGATGTTGATTACTTATTTTAACAATGAATCCAACTACAACAACACAGCAATAGTTGTTGTCAACAGCTGGTTGTTATCGACTTGAGCGAAACCAAGGAAACAAATTGCGCGGAATTCAAAATTTGCCTTTTGTTGAAACCCAAGGCCAACACCGGTGTAAAAATAATAATATTTTCCTAGCCAACTGACCAGAATTCAGAAATGTTGTAAGCTTTTATTTTGTTCTTTTTTTAAATACTTTTTATTAAATGTAAGTTAAAAAATTAAAATGACAAATAATTATTTATTGAAATAATTAATATAATACAATTAAGTATTATTATCCAGTCCAACAATTAAATAAATGAACACGCATTCGATTAATGTTTCACTTGAAACGATCTGGATGTGCAAACCCTTCTATTTATTCTCTTCACTTTATATCTGGGGAATAACAATTGGATACAACAATGACAGAGTAAATCCAGTAAAACCTATATATATATATATGTGTATGAATAAATCAAATTTAAATTGATATTCAAGTCAGTTTCGTCATATAGATTTTTATATAATGGATAATAATTAAAATAATTTAAAATTCATATTTAATTTTAAATTCACATTTTTTTCTTTCAATTAAGATTTAACTTAGATATATTCATTTTAAATTAATTTTGTTTGATTATTCTAAATAAATGTTAAATTAAGTTCAAATCATCAATCATTATTATTCTGCTGAACATTCAATTTAAATCTTCAAGGCACCAAATGTATTTATTCCGAGTTTTCTTCTTTAGGCGATGTATCTTGCAGCTGGTAATGGCTTCGTTAATATATCTGCCAATTGAAAATCTGTAACAATATACTAAATGCAAATTAGTTAATTTTTAATTTATTCTTTAGTTCAATGATATTTGATATCTATGTACTTTGTTCTCTTATGGCAAGTGGGATTATTCGCTAAACTTATACAACCCTGACTATCTTCGAAAATATCTATCTGACCGTTTAATTCCATTTAAACTTTGTTTTTTAGTGACTTGAGAAAAGTCTCAAATAGAGCCATATATTCTGTTTCGGTTGATGAAGCAACTGATTTTTGTTGCATAATATTCCATAAAATTAAATTCTCGAACAATTTAAAAAGATATCCAGATCAAAATCAAATAGAATAGTATCTCCTTTAGTACATTTTCAAATACCTGAAACCAGCATCTTGCTGCCTGCTTAAGACCATAAATGGTCTTGTTAAGCTTACAAACTTTGTCGCCATTAACATAAGTCAATCCACATGAAACATTAAAATAAGTTTCGTCTTCTAAAGCTCCGTTTAAGAATGCGGTTTTTACACCTGTATGATGTTCAAATAAATTATATTGATTTGAAATTGCTAAAAGAAATCTAAAACTTGAAATACGTGCAATCGGTGCATCATCGTAATCAGTCAAATATTCCTGAGTGAGTCTCCCTTTTATTCAATATTATTTAAACTTCATATCGAGTTGTCATTTAGATCTAGATTCAATGACAACTCGAAATGAAGTTTAAATAAACTTCATATCGAGTTGTCATTTAGATCTAGATTCAATGACAACTCGAAATGAAGTTTAAATAATATTGTGAAATAACTCAGATACCTTTGGAATAATTTTTTCACTGATGGCATTATCATTTGTATCTTTTTTTAATTTATCACCATTATAACTTACTGCATTCCTTACTTTTCACCATTAGAAAATCCGAATCTTCTTTTTCAGAATCATTATTTTAATTATGAATTATTATTCAAGCTGACATAAATTCCCTCGACTCCACATTTTAAAATGTAGTTTTTATTGACTTTTCGTCAAATTTTCGCTTTCGAACTTTATTAAGTCGAGCCAAATATTTTCAAGTATCTTAAAACATGCTTCTTATTAAACCACATTATTATTTTTAGACTTTTCAAATTTCAATCTAAATTGCTTGCATTTATACAAGCCTCACATAGCTCATTGGTTGATTCGATATTATTTAAAAGATTATTATCTTCAAACAAGTTATTTTGTTTTATTTCTAAAAACTTTCCTACACTTATATTTCCCAATCTTTCATGCCATAATCGACCATTCAATTTAATAAATAAATTTAATAAATACTTACATTTACCATCAAATACCATATTAGCAGTCTGGGTGACATTAATACTGTCTGGAGTAAATTGGACTGTTATCACAGCATCCTTCATTCTTTTAACAGAGTGTAAGCTGTGAGGGATGTCTGGGCAATATAACACATTTTGTAATGTTATATTCCTTTCGGAACTACTGAGTTGGACTACTCCTTCTCCACGCTTTGCAATTTCTATCGGCACATGTCTTTATCTTTTATAATATGATCCGAAGCTCCTGAATCTATAATACATTCTACCTCACTACGCTCTTGTTTTCATTTATATTTCGAATCACAAATGGAAAACTTTGTTCTACATATATGCACTATTGTTACTATCTGCGCCTGTTGCTCCCTGTCTATATTTTTATTTTGCCAAGTTCTGATTCCATCCCTGTTTTTTAAAATGATAACAGTCTCTCTTCATGTATCCTAATCTTCCACAATGGAAACATTTGAGTTTTGATTTAAAATTTTGTTTACAAAGATTATTTCCTTTTTTCTCTATTTGTTTATTTTTATATTTAAACTTTGTCTCATTGTCGTTAATAGCCCGTAATACTTTAAGATTCGTATATTTAGTGGCACCTTTTAAATGTATTTCTTGGTCAAGAAGACGTGTTTTAACAAATGCAAGAGTCAATTTACTTTCATCGAGCGTATCTATTTCTGTGATGACTTCATGATAGCTTGACGGAATAGTAAGGAGTAAATGAGCAACCTTATCCATCTCGTCCATTTTAGCTCCTGATGCAATGAGTTCAGTTGTAAGATCATCAAACACATTAAAATGGTTTAGCAACGTAGTATCACCCTTTAGCTTTAAGGCTAATAATTGCTTTCGAAGGCAGACTTGTAATGCCAAGCTTTTTCTCTCGAATATTGCATCAAGCTTCTCAAAGATCTGTTTAGCAGTATCCCCAGTGTTGGCATAAGTAAGAAATGAATCACTTAAATATTCTATAATAAGACTCTTTGCACTTATCTCTGCCCTTTTAATTTCATCCGTCACTTCATCTTGTTTTTGGTCAATTACTTTCAATAAATCATTTTCATCTAATAAACTTCTCACTCTAAATTTCCAGATATAGTATTTTTCACCGTCAAAGGGTTTTATGTTTCTCTTTCCGTTTTCCATCTCTATCGAGTCAATGTATTGTTCTATGTATGTGTATATGTATATCTGTTTGTATATATGAGGCGAAACCTATGCACGTTTGAGTAGTCTGCGGCAAATTTAAAATTGGCGGTACTTATCAGTGGTGTCACTTCCGCTTTTTTCCCGTCAGATTTGGATTTTTTTGTAGTGTGATTGCGGGAAAAATATGAAAACAGCGGGCAGCGGGAATTCTGGCTTTTTGACCAAATATAAGCAGCTTTTGTTTTAGTTTACTGTTACTCAAATTTTAGTGATTTTTAAATTGAATTTAAATATAAAATATATTTCTATCGACAAAATATCGATATTTACTTGTATCGAATAACTTCCCTCAAAAGTTTGCACCTAAATTGGAGCGACTTGCATAACTAACATTGTTAAATTCGCTTGCGCTAAAACAAATTGACAATGCCAAAGGAAGTCTACAAGCTGCGAATGGTTTTGGAATTTTTTTTTGTGTTTTGCTTTCTTTTCTGATAATTGCAAAAATTAACAAATTCGTACGCGAACCAAAAAATGATCGAATTTATAGATTTTATCATAAAACAGAACAAGTTCCTAAAATCAATCATAGTTCTAAATATAGTGCTAATCCAATGATTTAAGAATAACCTTCACTTATTTTTAAAATTGTTTCAGTTTATGTTTTTTTTTTTCATTGTAAAGATGGTCGCACGTGACATCTGTCAGAGAATTACCCATTATCTTTTATATTACGTATTGAACTGAGGGTTTATAAATGAAAAACATTCACCACATTGCTTTATAAAAAATAAGCTTTTTTCCTAACTTTTTTCTCTGGTATTCCGCTTTTTTTAGCTTTTTATTTTCGCTGATCCAGCTTTTTTTGCTTAGAAAAAAAATGACACCACTGAACTCAACGCTGCGCGCTGCGTTAGAACTTCGAATTTTCGAATGAGCCGAAGAGGCTCGGTGTTCGAATCGCAGCGCACGGCCGACTGGGGTCGCAATAATACTGTTTTTGATGATACAAAAAATTGTTCTGAGTGAAGCATATATGTATTGTATGGTTAGTGATTGCATTCTTTCTAACAGGTTCGCTGATAAGTCCCCGGTCTGACACATAGATGGCGCCGCTAGTATTGAATGCATATTATTTTTATACCCGCTACCCATAGGGTAGAAGGGTATTATAACTTTGTGCCGGCAGGAAATGTATGTAACAGCTAGAAGGAGGCATCTCCGACCCTATAAAGTATATATATCCTTGATCAGCGTCAACAGCCGAGACGATATAGCCATGTCCGTCTGTGTGTCTGTCCGTCTGTCCGTCTGTCCGTCCGTCCGTATGAACACCTAGATCTCAGAGACTATAAGAGATAGAGCTATAATTTTTTTTTCGACAGCATTTGTTATGTTTGCACGCAGATCAAGTTTGTTTCAAATTTTTGCCACGCCCACTTCCGCCCCCGCAAATCAAAAAAAACGAATAACAAGCGTAATTTTAAAGCTAGAGTTCCGAATTTTGGTATATACAATAATTACTATAGTAGTTATGATTTCTGAAAATTTGGTTGCGATCAGATAAAAATTGTGGAAGTAATTAAAGAAATACTTTTGTATGGGCAAAAACGCCTACTTACTAGGGGTCTTAGTTGCTTTGGCTGACAATCTGGCACATTGTGCCGTCTATGGTATATTTTGAATGGTGTACTATATTGATATACCAAACATACCATTTGGTATATTTTTAGTATTTTTTAGTATTTTCGGTATATTTTGAAAAATGATACCGCAACATTTTGCCTTTATTAAAAATGGGTAGCGGGTATCTCACAGTCGAGCACACTCGACTGTAACTTTCTTACTTGTTATATATGTTATTATTAATGACATTTCTAATATGCTTTCTGATCGGGATCACTTTATTGTCCTTGGTGATTTTAATATAACTGGGGTGTCATGGCATTCCGCCGAGAATATAAATGGATTTTCCCCCCTCTGTATCCCATGTTTTTATTGATAGTCTCTTCGGGGTATCATTGTCTCAGATTAATGGTATTCCAAATTGCTTAAACAGGTCTCTAGATCTTATTTTTGTTTTAGACCCAGATTCATGTTCTCTATCGAGAATATCTCCTATATCTTCCCCTGAAGACCCTTACCATCCCACTTTAGAAATTATGTTGGAGTTCCCATTTATTGCGTCAGAGTCGAGTGTACGTTGTGGTGAGCTTTCTCGTTGTTTTCGAAAAACCGATTTTGAGAAACTTGCTCTGCTTATATCTCAAACTGACTGGTCCCAAATTTCTTTGTCTACAAACTTGGATATAGCGGTTGAATTTTTTTATTCTACTTTAAACTCGCTATTTGATGCTTGTGTTCCATCAAGTATTCCACATTTGTCTGATAAACCCTTATGGTTTACTAAGAAATTATCGAATTTAAAAAATCGTAAGTCGAGATTTTACAAAAAAATTCAAGGGAACTGCCTCTTCTTTTGATTTTCTCCGCTATTCTGTTGCTCAAGCTGCTTTTCGCGCTCATAACAATGAGTGCTATAATAATTATTTGAGTAGGTGCAGAATAAGATTTCAGCGTGATCCAAAGCGATTTTACGACTTCATTAACTCGAAGCGTAGATCCGCGTCATCACCAGCATTTATGTCTTTGGAAAATATGACAGTATCTAATGGTCATGATGTTGCCGATTTATTTGCGGACTTTTTCCAAACGACATATTCTGTCCCAAGTTCTCAAAATTCCTTTTCTTATCCTTATCAGTTAAATTCATCTAATTGTATTTTTGGTCCTTTAATTACTGAAAGCTCTATTTTAACGGAACTATTGGCTATAAAACCTGTTTTTTCGGCTGGTCCGGATGGAGTACCTAGTTGTGTGCTAAGGTATTGTGCTGGTAGTATCTGTAAACCGCTTTTTAAATTGTTTGAATTATCCGTTAACTCATGTTCTTTTCCTAAAATCTGGAAAAAATCATACATTATACCTATTCTAAAAAAAGGAAGCAAATCTATAGTTAAAAATTATCGCGGTATATCTAAATTGTCTGCGATTCCGAAAGCATTTGAAAAAATTATAACTTCTCAACTGCAACATCTGTGTAAGTCTATAATTTCACCTTACCAACATGGGTTTGTGAAGTCTAGATCCACTTCTACTAACTTATTGGAGTTCTCTTCTGTTGTAATTAAAGGATTCGAGAATAAAATGCAAACGGATGTCATTTATACCGATTTTAGTAAGGCTTTTGACTCTGTTAATCATCACCTTTTACTGTATAAGCTTAATGTTTTAGGGTTTCCTCATAGCCTAATTGAGTGGATATCCTCATACCTTTCCAACAGAATTCAGAATGTTTATTATAAGGGTTTTGTATCTAAATGTGTTCAAGTCACTTCTGGTGTGCCCCAGGGCAGTCATTTGGGTCCTCTATTGTTCACTTTGTTCATAAATGATCTTCCTTCTGTTATTGAGCATTCCCGTGTACTTATGAACGCCGATGACCTTAAGCTTTGCCTGACATTTAATGATAGTCTTGCGAGCTCACTGTTACAATGTGATCTTAATCGTTTAGAATCTTGGTGCAGAGTAAATATGTTACATCTCAACTGCAATAAGTGTAAGCTTATGACCTTTTGTAGGGGTTCTTCCCAGTTAAATAACTATATGTTATATGATACGCCTCTTGAGCGAATTGAAGGTGTGAATGACTTAGGGGTTCTGCTTGATCCAAAACTAAAATTCGATAAACATATTCTATCTGCTGTAAATAGGGCCATGAGTGTTTTGGGATTTATAAAACGCTGGTCGAAAGAGTTCAATGATCCCTACATCACTAAGACTTTGTACGTCTCACTGGTTCGTCCTATCCTTGAGTACGGATCTCTTGTCTGGAATCCCCAGTATAGGGTTTATAAAGATAGGATTGAATCGGTGCAGAAACAATTCTTATTATTTGCTCTTCGTAGTTTAAATTGGAATCCTAATATTAGATTACCACCATATCGCAGTAGACTATTATTACTAAACCTTCCTTCTCTTTCTGACCGCAGAACTATGCAAGGTGCTGTTTTTATACAGAGACTAATTAATGGTGAAATAGACTCTTTGGAGCTGTTAAGTCAAATTAGTTTTGCAGTTCCTGTCAGGATCACTAGGAATTTTCTTCCACTTCTCATTTCACGTAGATCTACTAACTTTGCTTGCCATAATCCCTTCCGTATTCTGTGTGTGAACTATAATAATCTCAATAACGTAGTTTGCTCTAGTAAATCTATTCCTTTGCTTAAAACCTTATTATTAGCTTATTTATCGAGTATTTAATTGTTATTTATCCTATTATACATTTATTCTAACATATTTTTAATTTAATTTAATTAGCTGTCCAGCGTCTTTTAATATTTATTCGCGGTTTTCGTTTAATGCATGCTGTTCACAAATTTATTTTGTTTTGTCCGCGCGTCAACAAGCCCGTGCTTGGTATCGCTGGGCCACTTGATGGATATCCCAAACGGATAGACGGACATGGCTAGATCGTCTCGGCTGTTGACGCTGATCAAAAATATATATACTTCATAGGGTCAGAGATGCTTCCCTCTACCTGTTACATACATTTCCTGTCGGCACAAAATTATAATACACTTCTATCCTATGGGTAGCGGGTATAAAAACAAACACACAAAAAAATTTGGCATCGCCAATGCGGCGCACAACTAGCCGAGTACTCGGTGGCGAAACTCATTCTTGCATTGCTTCGCCGTTCGGATACGGTAAATTTTCTACTCATGCCTTCACCACATTTGCCAAATCCGTTTTACACAATGTCTCACTCAGTCAGTCAGAACTTTGAGTGAGAGTACCAAATGCTATTTTGACTGTATTCATGCAGACCTCTGCATGCATACATACGATCATAAGACGCAATATAATTATATATTCCCGCCGCTGCCGCTGCGATTTATTCGCTGTGGTGTAAGAGATGAATAAATCTCTTAAGCTACAACGCCGCTGCGATTAATTCATGTCTTTTGCCATTCACACGTTCACTAATGTAAACAAGGGCAAAAGTGGAGCCGCATATTGAATGCGTAAAAAAACAGAGCTCAATTAGCTGCTCAGCTCAGATTAAGAAAAAGTGAGACCATGTAAGGCCAAACATCAACCGATATTCGATATATAATATATACTGATTTAATATATTAGTGATGAGATGTTGCGATAACATATGTATATACTGTTTTTGCATCCAGTTTGATGCTACATTTCCACAATTATATTTGTATGCTCCTTTTGTTGTCACGAAATTTTATTCACATTTAATTAAAATTTTTTTTTATATTTTATTTAATATATTCCCACAGAACACCAGGTGGCTGATGTCCTCACGAAGCCGTTGCCCGCTGCAAGATTTTTGACCCTAAGGAGCGCAATGGGTCTCACAAATTAAAACTATTTATAATAATATAATTTTTTTTTTGATAATTAGTGATTCAAAAACATATAATATGTTAAATTAAGGGCAGCAGACAGACAAAAAAAATCAAGGTTTCAATTAGATTTGAAATCATACAAATTACTGCTGACCAATTTAATTTTTTTTTAATTTTCACTTGTAATATTGATAT
Source organism: Drosophila sulfurigaster albostrigata (assembly GCF_023558435.1). Taxonomy (NCBI): domain Eukaryota; kingdom Metazoa; phylum Arthropoda; class Insecta; order Diptera; family Drosophilidae; genus Drosophila; species Drosophila sulfurigaster. The sequence goes on from NC_084883.1 coordinate 866,739, forward strand.
TAAAACGGCAATATGCAAGTAAATAGTTTTTTTGCTTTTGTTTTTAGTATGTTTCACATTTTAGTATGTATAATTAAATAAAATCAAAGGGCTGTAATTAGTTGTACAATGTAAAAACGCAATAAAAACATGTGAAATTCAAAGAAACATTTCAATTAGACGTTTAAGTCTTCGGGGTAAAAGTTGAAATAAATTTCAATAGTTTACATAAACACTTGGAATATATATATTTTTTTTTTTCGTTTAATTTTTTTCAGGGAGATCAAGAATGTGAAATCTTTTAAGACTTCTAACAGTTGAGCTATTGTCTAAAAGACCTAGGGCTAAATTATTTACAAGATTGTGAAGTCTATCTGTATATTTCTTACTATATTTCTTTATCTCTTCTTTTATAGTTGGAATATTTAGATCTCTGTGAATATTTTCATTGGTTACATAAAATGGAGCGTTAACAATTTGTCGCAATGTTTTTGATTGGTAGCGCTGAAGTATTTCAATATTTGCATTGCTAGTTGTTCCCCAGAGCTGAATAGCGTATGTTATGTCCAAACAGGCTTCAAAATGGCTTTGTAGAGGAAAATTTTGTTTTCCAAAGTAACCGCGGATTTTCTACTTAGTAACCAGGACATTTTCAGTGTTTTTATTTTGAGTTATTGACATTTCGCTTTTAAGTGCGGTTTCCTTGTTAGTCTGCGGTCGAGATGCATGCCAAGATACTTCACACAGGTATCTTCTGGAATTGCTGAGCCGTAAAGTGTTACATTAGGGCATCTTCCTGGTCTTAGTGCAAAAGTTATTTGGACAGACTTCAGGGAATTAATTTTAATTTTCCAGCGAAGAAACCAGGCTTCAATCAGACACAGCTCACTTTGCAACAGTTGAGATGCTTCGTCTCGAGAAGAGCTTGTTGCCAGAATGGCTGTATCGTCTGCATATGTTGCAATGGTGCAGTTGTGTTTTGTTGGCATATCTGCCGTGTATAAAGTGTAGAGGACTGGTCCTAGTACACTCCCTTGAGGAACGCCTGCGTTTATGAGAAATAGTGTTGATGTATCATTTCTCTGCTGAACGTAGAAGCATCTCTTCGACAAGTAGGATCTCAGTAAAAGATAGTATGGGGCAGGTAGCCAATTCTTTATCTTGAAGAGCAGTTTATTGTGCCAAACACGATCAAACGCTTGTTGAACATCAAGAAACGTAGCAGTACAGTATTTTTGTTCTCAAGTGCATATACAATTTCATTAATGACCCTATGACATTGTTCAGTGGTGCTGTGGTCTCTTCTAAATCCGAATTGATATTCAGGAATGATGGCAAGTTCGTCCAAAATTGGCAACATCCTCTTAAGTAGTATTTTTTCAAATACTTTCGAGAATATTGTCAACAGACTACATTTCCATTGACTTGGGAAATGGTCTAGCCTGAGAATAGCGTTAAATACTAGCGTTAGAAATCGTATGCATTTTAATGGTAGAGTTTTAAGAGTGATGCCGTCAATCTTATCCGGGCCTGGAGATTTTTTATTGTTTAAGCATTTAATTTCTGACACGACTTCGTCAAAGTGAATTCTTTTAATAGGCATGCTCATTTGACAAGGTGACCCAAGAAAGTTTTCTATTTCAGCTTCTGTCATAGGATTGTCAATGTCATTTGGAAATGTCTAAGGAAACTTTAGTACTCGGTTAGTTGTGCGCCGCATTGGCGATGCCAAATTTTTTGCGTGTTTGTTTTTATACCCGCTACCCATAGGATAGAAGGGCATTATAATTTTGTGCCGACAGGAAATGTATGTAACAGGTAGAGGGAGGCATCTCCGACCCTATGAAGTATATATATTTTTGATGAGCGTCAACAGCCGAGACGATCTAGCCATGTCCGTCTATCCGTTTGGTTGTCTGTCCGTTCCATTGAGTATATTTTTAGTATTTTCGGTATATTTTGAAAATAATACCGCAATATTTTGCTTTTATTCAAAATGGGTAGCGGGTATCTCACAGTCGAGCACACTCGACTGTAGCTTTCTAACTTGTTTATGTTATTGGCATGATCAGCTTCAAAGAATGCAATATTTCGTTCTCCAATTACAAAATTGTATGGCATAATTTCAGGTTTGTTTAAACAAATTAAAAACGTAAATAGTAAATTTTACGTATTCGTCTGTTGCAATTCTCAAGTGGTTCTAGTATGTTGTTGATAAGGACTCATCCGTCAGCCGGCAGAGGGCTGGAGGAAATCTTGTTAATTATTCTAATAATATTTCAATTTATTAATAATTTCTTAATTGAAAAGTTTCCTTATAATTTTACATATTTCTGTTGCTGCGATTGGTATTTATTTTTTTTAGATTGGTATTTATTTTGATTTTTGTTGGTTTTAGGAGTTGTGTTTTTTTTTCTGTTTGCAATTCTAGATTCTGGCTCTGTCTTTAAACAATTGGGGAAATTCGTTGGCGATTTCGCGCACTAACTGCTGATCGGATGCACTGCATTCGGTCTCCTCGCAAAAGATGCGCATAAAGATCTTCATGAGTTCGATGTTCGCTTGCGATGCTTGGTCCTGATAGTTTGTGTTGCGCAAAATGCGACGACACAGCTCCAAATAGCACGGTCGTAACTAACACCCAGAATATTAGTAAGGTAATTATATAATACATATATTATTACTTAACACATTGCCCGCATCCAGATCGGAAAGTTGACGCACCACAATATCGATGAGGTCATTGATATGGTTTGTATAAAACATGCCAGCCGCGTCCGGATGACTGAAGATGTCAATAAACATGCGCAGCACCGTGTTCATGTGCTCATTGTGATGCTTAAGCAGTCGCGTTGGATCATCTAAGTATTATAGTATATAGTATTAATCACAAAATAAAGTACACATTGTTTGGCTTTACCTTCTCGATTGAGGACCAACAAGAGCTTCTCGGTGAACACTTTGGCTGTGGGCCGATTCTGCATGGCTTCGATGATCACATACACCACATGCTCGCTAAACTGCTGATTGAATGCCAGTATCAGAGCGATCACCATATCCACCAGCACCTCCGGGTTGTTGCCCTCGACTATTTAAAGCAAAAAGCTGGCAAAGTGCACGCCCAAATAATCTGCAAAAGTTAAGAACAAATTATTAGATAACTAAGTGAATAAAATAAATGAAAATGTTCTAATCATCTATATCCAACACTTTGATTATATATATGTAGAAGACTCATACATATCATTGTTTTCCATTTTTGATTTATAAACTTTGGTAAAAGCGTAGCGAGTCGCCAATGTCCCCTCTTTCGTCTTTTTATACCCGCTACCCATAGGGTAGAAGGGTATTATAACTTTGTGCCGGCAGGAAATGTATGTAACAGGTAGAAGGAGGCATCTCCGACCCTATAAAGTATATATATTCTTGATCAGCGTCAACAGCCGAGACGATATAGCCATGTCCGTCTGTCTGTCTGTCCGTCCGTCCGTATGTCCGTCTGTCCGTCCGTCCGTATGAACACCTAGATCTCAGAGACTATAAGAGATAGAGCTATAATTTTTTTTTTCGACAGCATTTGTTATGTTTGCACGCAGATCAAGTTTGTTTCAAATTTTCGCCACGCCCACTTCCGCCCCTGCAAATCAAAAAAATTACAAGCGTAATTTTAAAGCTAGAGTTACGAATTTTGGTATATACAGTAATAGCTATAGTAGTTATGATCCCTGAAAATTTGGTTGCGATCAGAAAAAAATTGTGGAAGTAATTAAAGAAATACTTTTGTATGGGCAAACACGCCTACTTACTATGGGTCTGAGTTGCTTTGGCCGACAATCTGGTATATTGTGCCGTCTATGGTATATTTTGAATGCGGTACTATATCGATATACCACATATACCATTTGGTATATTTTTAGTATTTTTGCAGTATATTCGGTATATTTTGAGAATAATACCGCAAAATATATTGCTTTTATTCAAAATGGGTAGCGGGTATCTCACAGTCGAGTACACTCGACTGTAGCTTTCTTACTTGTTCTTTACTGACGTTTCGAGAACAATCGCGCCACGCTCAGCCCGTATAGCCGTCCCTCGCCTTCACCAATCAACCATCCTTTTTTTTTTCATATCTTTATTTAGCGTTTCTTAACACTAACAATGTTCTTAACATTTACATTACTAATCTAATTATGCTAATTTAACAGTCATGGGAACTCAAACTTTACAATTTAACTGTCTGTTCCACGACACGGCCTTCCTGACTCTCACACGACACCATGTCTTATATCTCTTATTAAACTTCAATTTTTCTTACAGTACTTATTCTTAGTCATGATATTTTGCAGAACATACAATCTAGTTTTATTTTACACTTCAAATGACAGTTTCAGTAGAAACTCGCCCATTTGGCTACCGAATTTATCATTACATGGTTCTCGGGCTCTTGCCGCCACTCTGCGACGCTATGCACCTGCAGTGCCTTGACCTTTCACTTGATCAACCATCCGCCACAAACAATTTCATCAACATGAACATTGGTGCTTGGACCAGCCCCCATGTATGATGTTCCCTGCACCCTCGGTGGCAGAGATGGTCAGATGATCTACGTCTTTTTCACCGCAATCATCCCTGTCTGATGGCTTACGTCTCTGTTAACGTTGTCATCCTCTTCAATCATTTCAGACTCAATGCACTCATCCGGCATTTTCCGCAAGCTTTCGTGCGCATACTTGAATATTCTTTTATTTATCAATGACTTCAGCAGATATCTGTCACCTTCCAACAGCTCAATCACCACAAATGGCCCTTTGAACTTTGGGTCAAGTTTAGTCTGATGCCGCTCTTCACATTTTAACAAGACATGATTGCCAATTTTGTGCTTCACAATTTTCGCCTTATTGAAATCTGCACAAATCTCGTACACTGCATTTTTATTGATATTTTCTATGGCTCGTGCTCGCGCATTATTAATATCAACTTCGCTCTCTTCATTTACCATACCTAGTGGTCTCGCCTCTTTGCCTATTAACAGTTCTAATGGGCTGAATTTTATTACACGATTACTTGTGCAGTTCATGGCAAGCTGCACATCTTCCCTGTTTCTACAGCCGTCAACATTCCTTCCATCGTGCTCATGACACGCTTCACCTGTGCATTAACTCGACTAGCGCTTGTGGCTATTAAAGTCAACTCGATTTTTTTTTTGACATACAGAACTCACGAAATTTACTACTTGCAAAACTTCTACCTTGGTCTGCAATTATGCGATTGGGTACTCCAAAAAAGTGATATGCTTGATTTCACTGCTTTGATACAATTTTCTGTATCCAAATTAAGGGTATGATACAAATAAACAAACTTAGTAAACCCTTCAATCTGTACTATCACATACTCTTTCATATCGTTTTTACAGCTTAATTTACCGCTAATATCTATATGTATAGTATGCCATGGAATTTTTACTTTGGGAATAGGATGCATCTCCATTTGCACCTTGCTGACGTTGGCTTAGAAATCTTACATGTTATGCAATTTTCAACAAACTTTCGGACATGTTTTCAAACCAATATTGTTCATACACCTTGTCAAGGGTCTTCTGCCAACCAAGATGCATTATGGTATCATGCATGGACATTATTAATGACGGACCATCGAAAGGCGCGAAGAATAACAGGCAAACAGCGAGTTTTGCCATTTCTTTGTATTTTGCGGTATATTAGTTCGCTTTTCATCTCGTAAGTTCTTCCTAATTCATCTGACATTTCACCTGAATTTAGCTGTGCCACAATACCAACTATATCTTGATCGCGTTGTTGTTCAGCGATTAGCCAATTGTCTGTAATTTCGGCTAAGTCTACTCGCACGTCAGTTACTTTGTTTACGTCAATAGATTTACTTGGAATTGGATAACGGGACAGGAATTCTACATGTGCCATCTGGCTTCCCTTGCGGTACTCAACATGGAAATCAAATGATTGTAAGTAAGCCCACAAACGGTGTACTCTGGGCATTAATTCGATTTTGGTGCGACTTGCCTTTAGTGAATTACAATCTGTATGGACTACAAATTTTCTACAATGCATATAGTGACGGAAATGTTTAACAGCATTGTACACCGCCAGCTGCAGTAGTACACTTACTGTAATACTCTACAACCATGCACTTGCCATCAATTTTATGCACCAGCATCGCACCATATCCATCTTCACTCTTCTCTGGTCAATGCTTGAATGATATTTTGGCGTATCTGTTCATGCTACTATTTTTAGATGTTAACTTATTTAACGGTTTCATTTGCTCAGAGAAACGTGATACGAATTGCCGGAAGTAAGATGCTAGATCTATAAATTGTCTGAGTTGGGTAACTGAACTTGGCTAATAAGGCTTCTATTTTTCTAGCGTTGGGTTTAATTTCACCATTTAAGATATTAAATTCAGGTTTGGAAAAATGCACACTTTTTAATATTGAAGGAAAATTGGAACGGCTCACCATTTTGAAACATCACTCCCTGCGGTTTTGACATAGCACATACGTCAACTCTCTTAACGCTACTGCCTTTTTCCGTATATGCATTATTGGTACATGTAGATGCAATGTGTCCTGCGATCCTCTTACGACATTCTCGCATCTTATGCCCAGGCTTGCCACAATGATGACATTAAACTGGAGTTTGCATTTTCTGCTTCTTTGACTCTGGTCCAAGATCCGCACCTGAATATTCGATTCGCTTTCCGAATGTATAAGCCTGTAATTGCTGCTGCACTTCGCTGCACGTCTTAATCGTCTTTGTGTACAGGAGACTCTGTAGTCTTGTGTCAATTTGCGATGCGTGTGCCATCACGAGCGACACTGCGACTTCTTCAGCTGTCATCGAGCTCCATTTCGTCATCAAAGGCGGCTACAGTAGACATATAAGCACTCGTTTGCATTCGGGCGTCCATTTAACATGTTAAACAAAATGGCGGCTGGCGTCTCTAAGCTTTAATATCTCTGCATGAATTGTTCTTCATTCCCGCAAAGCAAATTTGCGACAGCCATTGTGACGCACTTCCAATAAGAGATTTACTTAGAGTCATCACCAATGCAATTCCCTTTAATGGATGCTCAGTCAGGATCATATTCGCAGTTTTGCACCACGCTGCCGCGTGAACACCAGCAGCTTCGGGGTTAAAAGTAGGCAGCGTCAGAGAATTTTCATGCACTGTTGTTGTTGTAGTGTTAACCGGCGTCTGCATGGCGTTCAGCAAATCCATAAACTTGTTATTTTGTGCCTCCAACACTCGTTGCACGTTTTCAGGATGCTGTGGCTGTGGCGATCCCACTTCTGATGTAGAAGACTCATACATATCATTGTTTTCCATTTTTGCTTTATAAACTTTGGTAAAAGCTTAGCGAGTCGCCAATGTCTCCTCTTTCGTCTTTTTCTTTACTGACGTTTCGAGAACAATCGCGCCACGCTCAGCCCGTATAGCCGTCCCGCTCGGACCTCGCCTTCACCAATCAACCATCCTTTTTCTTCATATCTTTATTTAGCGTTTCTTAACACTAACAATGTTCTTAACATTTACATTACTAATCTAATTATGCTAATTTAACAGTCATGGGAACTCAAACTTTACAATTTAACTGTCTGTTCCACGACATATATGAGAAATTCTCTGACGAAAATATATTTTACGTGGAACAACATGTTTTTATTTGAAGTAAAAATAAATCCTATAGCTCTTGATTAGCACTTTTATTAGAGCCAAGAATAATTTTGGCATTATTTTTCTGTTTAAAGATAATTGCAAAGTTCAGACTTCATTTGAACTTTTGTTTCGTGAATGTTGCCCTTTACAAGGGGTATTATGTGGAAGTTATCCTTGCCAATAAGCTCAATAATTTTGTTGACGAGAACATTGGAACTTTTTTCTCGTATATAAATAGGCGGAGGCTTTGGCTTCCTTTTCTCGACTTCAGTAGATTCGGCCGCCTCAACCTCATAGGCGTCTGCCAAGATTTTGAATCGGTTCGAGTTCATGTCCGTTTCTATTGCAGCTAGGCTAGCATTGCCACGGGTTATTTTGCGTTGAGAATTTAGAGGGCTCATCTTTCTTTTAATTTGAATGTAGCGATCCATACCAGTCTGCACAGCCGGCTTAATAGGTTCATTGTTTTGTTCTTTTTCGGGCAGCGCAGCGACAGACGTAGTAATGTTTGCGCTGCTAGCTGATGATGTCGTTAAACGCGCTGTCGATACAGTTGCGGTTGTTGTTGTTGTTACGGTTGACGTTGTCAGCGAAATTGCGGTGCTGGTTACTGCGCTCTTAGGCTGCAGAGACATCGATGGTAGCGAGGGAGAGCATGAGCGCGCTCTATTACTCTCTACGTTTAAGAATTCGGTCGAGTTGGGGGGTAATTGACCGCACTTGATCAGAGCTTGCATTATATTCGGTCGCTTTAAAAGAGAAGTACGCGTTGTTTCGTTGTTGTGAGAGCCGTCTCTCGTCTTGCTCACGGTGACGTTGTGCACGAATGCCGTTTTGACTCATTGTAATCGAGATTGATTAATTAGAGTTTTAATTGTTATGATTTATATTAATTAATTAATCAATCAATATAAACATTAGCGATTTCATCGCAAAGAGCGTCTTTTCGCGATATTGTAGATTTTTTTAAACCAGTCACTGCACTTATGTGATCTTATTGAATATTTTTTCCCGGAGCACAATAAATACACGTCTGCATGCGACGACGGTTACCACGGTTACTGTAAATATCACGTGACAAATTTTGTCTGTGAACAGTCAAAATCACAGCTACGTATTACGTGAACAATTTGAGAATCGCTGAGAAGGGAAGTTCAGAATTTACTAACAAACAAAAGCAAAGAGCTACAACACTTTATGCATTAATGCTTCCCAAACTTGCAATAAGTGTTTTAATATCTTTAAAGCACGATATTTATAAGTCGATTAAAGCAAATTATGATAGTTTAGTTAGCAATGCATAAGAAGTTTGTCAAGACAAACGAATTAGTTGATTGTTTTCCAAATTAAATGAAATGTCACAAAGAATTTCCCTAAATGACCTAGTAATTCCCATTAAAAGCTGCTTTAAAATGCAATTTGCTCACCTTGATGATTCACAGGCATTAGCTGGCCCAACAAGAGTATTATGGTTAGCATCTTGACCAGCTGCTTAAACAGATCCAGATCGGCAAAGTGTGCCTTCATGTCTTTGACCTTAAGAAATTCAATTTTGTCCACAAATTAGATCACTTTGCAAAGCAAATATACATACATATATGAATAAAATGTGCAACTTACAATCTCGAGTGGCAGCAGTGAAGTTAACCGAATGTCGACGATAATGTGATCAAGATGACAGGCAGCTGTGAAGGTCTGAAGCAGGAGGCGTTTGATGGACCAGCGTCTCTCCATCTGATAGTACTGCACCAGATTGATGAACATCTGATACTGATCGCGCGACATCTCATAGCAACTGATGTTTTCATCCGCATTGTTCTGTCCAGCACAAGCAGACAGAGAAGAGAATAAACAAAGTTAATAAAAGGTAAATAAGCTTAATTCGTTTAACGGCCAAAATAGTGTTCATAAAAATAGGTGTAGCAACAGCATATTTCTGTGTATTTCTATGAAATTCTTTCCATCTTGTGTTTCAGTAAAGTGAGTAAACAATTCCACTAAATGCTTTACGTTCTTGTGTGACCCTTAAGTGGGTCAATTTCGAGACGAAGTGTTTTTTAGAAGTGGCCGTTAAGCGCAACGGTTGTGGTGTGCAATTTTTTCTAAATTTTGACAGTTAAGTGAGTAGACTTTGTCACTAAGTTCATTTTAGGAGCGGTCGCTAAGTGGGAAATAACTAATGTGTATTTCTGTGTAAGTAAACTTTGTCACAAAGTGCATTTCAGATGTGGTTGCTAAGTGCGAAATTTAGGATATGCAATTCTAACGCTCTTGAATGACAGTTAAGTGAGTAAATTTTGTCACTAAGTTAATTTTAGGAGCGGTCGCTAAGTGCGAAATAACTGATGTGCAATTCTAACTCTATTGTCTGACCCTTAAGTAATGCTCTTTATTTTAATATTTGTATATTAATGTTCACTTCAGTATATTTATACAAAGCGTTGCCACTAAGTTGTAATATAACATTGCTCACTGTTAAAGTTTGCCCGCCAATGTAAAAAAACTCAAATAATTCCTAGAGGTTGCAAAAATTGTAATATAAAATTAACTCCTTTGCATGAAACTTAACAAACTCAACTCGAACACTTAAAACCAGTGAAGTTTGTAAACAACATTTCAAATGTTTGTTCACTTTTAAGTTAATACATGTATGAATTGTGTAATTTGAGTTTATATTGTTACACTGGAATTGAAAGAAATTAATTTGAATTGCATAAGAAATGGAAATGAATCCTTTATGTATTTATGTTATATCTAATGTTGAAGTTATAAGTTGAGATATATGTAGGCGTTTATGAAAGAGAAAAACGGGAATCCCCTGATCATCAACAAAACAACTGTCAATCTACTTGTAGTTTGAAACTAGAGATGTGCTATACATAATATTTTTAAAAAATTTCGACGTCGTGTCGATAATGAATGATGAAATATTTACCGACGAGAATAAGATGTCAAAAAAATGTAAAAATCCCCGCATTTTCCCCACATAATGCCAATCCCAAATCAACTTAAAATTCCCCGCACTTTGGGGAATTCCCCACAAATTGGCAACGCTGCTCTCGTTTCATCCAATACCTATATATTATTCTACGAACGAGCGGATACCGGATTGTCGGACAATACAACTCAGACCCCTAGTAAGTTCTGATCGACCAGGTTTTTTTTTATAATTTTTTTTTAATTGAAAATTTTTTAACCTAGCGTCAGCACAGAAAGTCACAGCCTCGGAGATGGCACAGGATAATAGCATCACATCGAAGCCTTCGGAGACAGCCACAACGACAACGACGACCAGTGAAGATGTGGTCACCACATACAAGGAGACCAGTCAACTGAGTGCGGCCAACGGTATTGCAACTGCCTTAAATTCGGCAACGCCAGCCAATGGCAATTCAGCAGCAGCGGCCAACTCATCGTGGGCTGCTTCATCGTCGGCAGCAGCAGCAGCGGCGACGGCGTCGTCATCGACTCGAAAACCAACGCATGCTGAGCCACAGAGTCTAAGTCTTAGCCAGGGAGCGGAAGATAAATCGGATGAGGCGAGCGATGAGGATGATGATGTCGATGTCGATGTCGATGTCGATGATGATGGCTGCAATGGCTGCGCAAATCCGGCCATCAATAGTGCCGACAACAGTCGAGCACTGGACGACAGCATTGAGAGTCCATCGCCATCGCATCGTCTCGCAGCTGCTGCCGCAGCGGGAACAGCGGGAGCGTCATCATCGAGCAATGGCCGAGGACAGCTGAAGGTGGAGTCATCGGATGTCTATCAAATTGTCGATGAGCTGCGTCGGAATACGAGTCTCAGTTTCGATTTGTCGTGCAAGGCATTGCGTGCTGTGTTGACCAGCCTGGAGGAGTTGTACAATGGCGCCATCAATCCGTATCTGGAGCCAGTTGCTGTCCATGCTACCGGCAAAATGCCGACGACCAAGGAGCTGCTGGGCATCACACACGATGGGAAGCGTTGGCAGTATTTGTTTAACCAGTTGGCCGATTGCAAGAACGATACGGAGCAGCGCAATTGGATGCTCTACGAAGATGATGAGGATATTATACAGTTTCTTGAGGAACTTGTCGAGTGAAGCTACATTCTAACTTATGCACTTAACGGCCATATCTGAAATGCACTTAGTGACACTTAAGGGGCATATAAGAGAGTTAGAATTACACTTCAGTTATTTCGCACTTAGCGGCCACACCTTAAATGATTTTACTCACTAACTGTCATTCAAGAGCGTTAGAACTGCACATCCTAAATTTCACACTTAGCAACCACATCTGAAATGCACTTAGTGGCAATGTTTACTCACTTAAGGGTCAGACAATAGACTTAAAATTACACATCAGTTATTTCGCACTTAGCGGCCACACCTTAAATGATTTTAGTGGCAAAGTTTACTTACTAAGAGTCACACAAAAGCGTAAGAACTACACATTCCAAATTTCGCACTTAACGGCCACATCTGAAATGCACTTAGTGGGAAAGTTTACTCACTTAAGGGTCACACAAGAGAGTTAGAATTGCACATCAGTTATTTCGCACTTAGCGGCCACATCTTAAATGCACTTAGTGGCAAAGTTTACTCACTTAAGGGTCACACAAGAGCGTTAGAATTGCACATCAGTTATTTCCCACTTAGCAGCCACACCCTAAATGATTTTAGTGGCAAAGTTTACTCACTTAAGAGTCACACAAAAGCGTAAGAATTGCACATTCCAAATTTCGCACTTAACGGCCACATCTTAAATGCACTAAGTGGCAAAGTTTACTCACTTAAGAGTCACACAAGAGCGTTAGAATTGCACATCAGTTATTTCCCACTTAGCAGCCACACCCTAAATGATTTTAGTGGCAAAGTTTACTCACTTAAGAGTTACACAAAAGCGTAAGAATTGCACATTCCAAATTTCGTACTTAACGGCCACATCTGAAATGCACTTAGTAGCAAAGTTTACTTACTTAAGGGTCAGACAATAGAGTTAGAATTCCACATCAGTTATTTCGCACTTAGCGACCGCTCCTAAAATGAACTTAGTGACAAAATTTACTCACTTAACTGTCATTCAAGAGCGTCCTAAATTTCGCACTTAGCAACCACATCTGAAATGCACTTTGTGACAAAGTTTACTTACACAGAATTACACATTAGTTATTTCCCACTTAGCGACCGCTCCTAAAATGAACTTAGTGGCAAAGTCTACTCACTTAACTGTCAAAATTTAGAAAAAATTGCACACCACAACCGTTGCGCTTAACGGCCACTTCTAAAAAACACTTCGTCTCGAAATTGACCCACTTAAGGGTCACACAAGAACGTAACGCATTTAGTGGAATTGTTTACTCACTTTACTGAAACACAAGATGGAAAGAATTTCATAGAAGTACACAGAAATATGCTGTTGCTACACCTATTTTTATGAACACTATTTTGGCCGTTAAACGAATTAAGCTTATTTAACTTTTATTAACTTTGTTTATTCTCTTCTCTGTCTGCTTGTGCTGGACAGAACAATGCGGATGAGAACATCAGTTGCTATGAGATGTCGCGCGATCAGTATCAAATGTTCATCAATCTGGTGCAGTACTATCAGATGGACAGACGCTGGTCCATCAAACGCCTTCTGCTTCAGACCTTCACAGCTGCCTGTCATCTTGATCACATTATCGTCGACATTCTGCTAACTTCACTGCTGCCACTCGAGATTGTAAGTTGCACATTTTATTCATATATGTATGTATATTTGCTTTGCAAAGTGATCTAATTTGTGGACAAAATTGAATTTCTTAAGGTCAAAGACATGAAGGCACACTTTGCCGATCTGGATCTGTTTAAGCAGCTGGTCAAGATGCTAACCATAATATTCTTGTTGGGCCAGCTAATGCCTGTGAATCATCAAGGTGAGCAAATTGCATTTTAAAGCAGCTTTTAATGGGAATTACTAGGTCATTTAGGGAAATTCTTTGTGACATTTCATTTAATTTGGAAAACAATCAACTAATTCGTTTGTCTTGACAAACTTCTTATGCATTGCTAACTAAACTATCATAATTTGCTTTAATCGACTTATAAATATCGTGCTTTAAAGATATTAAAACTTTTATTGCAAGTTTGGCAATCATTAATGCATAAAGTGTTGTAGCTCTTTGCTTTTGTTTGTTAGTAAATTCTGAACTTCCCTTCTCAGCGATTCTCAAATTGTTAACGTAATACGTAGCTGTGATTTTGACTGTTCACAGACAAAATTTGTCACGTGATATTTACAGTAAAAAAACATAAACTGAAAAAATTTTAAAAATAAGTAAAGGATTAACACTATATTTAGAGCTAAGATTGATTTTAGGAACTTTTTTTATTTTTTCGATAATATTTGCAATTATCTTTAAACAGAAAAATAATGCCAAAATTATTCTTGGCTCTAATAAAAGTGCTAATCAAGAGCTATAGGATTTATTTTACTTAAAATAAAAACATGTTCCACGTTCAATATTGTCACATGGGATATTTTCGTCAGAGAATTTCTCATATATATAATCATAAAGTGTTGGATATAGATTAGAACATTTTCAATTATTTTATTCACTTAGATATCTAATAATTTGTTCTTAACTTTTGCAGATTATTTAGGCGTGCGCAACAACCCGGAGGTACTGGTGGATATAGTGATAGCTCTGATACTGGCATTCAATCAGCAGTTTAGCGAGCATGCGGTGAATGTGATCATCGAAGCCATGCAGAATCGGCCCACAGCCAAAGTGTTCACCGAGAAGCTCTTGTTGCTGCTCAATCGAGAAGGTAAAGCCAAACAATGTGTAATACTATAATACTTAGATGATCCAACGCGAGTGCTGAAGCATCACAATGAGCACATGAACACGGTGCTGCGCATGTTTATTGACATCTTCAGTCATCCGGATACGGCCGGCATGTTTTATACAAACCATATCAATGACCTCATCGATATTGTGGTGCGTCAACTTTCCGATCTGGATGCGGGCAATGTGTTAAGTAATAATATATGTATTATATAATTACCTTACTAATATTCTGGGTGTTAGTTACGTCCGTGCTATTTGGAGCTGTGTCGTCGCATTTTGCGCAACACAAACTATCAGGACCATCAGCATCGCAAGCAAACATCGAACTCATGAAGATCTTTATGCGCATCTTTTGCGAGGAGACCGAATGCAGTGCATCCGATCAGCAGTTAGTGCGCGAAATCGCCAACGAATTTCCCCAATTGTTTAAAGACAGAGCCAGAATCTAGAATTGCAAACAGAAAAAAAACACAACTCCTAAAACCAACTAAAATCAAAATAAATACCAATCTAAAAAAAATAAATACCAATCGCAGCAACAGAAATATGTAAAATTATAAGGAAACTTTTCAATTAAGAAATTATTAATAAATTGAAATATTATTAGAATAATTAACAAGATTTCCTCCAGCCCTCTGCCGGCTGACGGATGACGGATGAGTCCTTATCAACAACATACTAGAACCACTTGAGAATTGCAACAGACGAATAAGTAAAATTTACTATTTACGTTTTAATTTGTTTAAACAAACCTGGAATTATGCCATACAATTTTGTAATTGGAGAACGAAATATTGCATTCTTTGAAGCTGATCATGCCAATAACATAAACAAGTTAGAAAGCTACAGTCGAGTGTGCTCGACTGTGAGATACCCGCTACCCATTTTGAATAAAAGCAAAATATTGCGGTATTATTTTCAAAATATACCGAAAATACTAAAAATATACCCAATGGAACGGACAGACAACAAAACGGATAGACGGACATGGCTAGATCGTCTCGGCTGTTGACGCTGATCAAAAATATATATACTTCATAGGGTCGGAGATGCCTCCCTCTACCTGTTACATACATTTCCTGTCGGCACAAAATTATAATACCCTTCTATCCTATGGGTAGCGGGTATAAAAACAAACACGCAAAAAATTTGGCATCGCCAATGCGGCGCACAACTAACCGAGTACTCGGTGGCGAAACTCATTCTTGCATTGCTTCAATTAGCTGCTCAGCTCAGATTAAGAAAAATTGAGACCATGTAAGGCCAAACATCAACCGATATTCGATATATAATATATACTGATTTAATATATTAGTGATGAGATGTTGCGATAACATATGTATATACTGTTTTTGCATCCAGTTTGATGCTATATTTCCACAATTATATTTGTATGCTCCTTTTGTTGTCAACAAATTTTATTCACATTTAATTAAAATTTTTTTTTTATATTTTATTTAATATATTCCCACAGAACTCCTAAAACCAACTAAAACTAAAATAAATACCAATCTAAAAAAAATAAATACCAATCGCAGCAACAGAAATATGTAAAATTATAAGGAAACTTCTCAATTAAGAAATTATTAATAAATTGAAATATATATTATTATTATTGCTATGAGATGTCGCGCGATCAGTATCAAATGTTCATCAATCTGGTGCAGTACTATCAGATGGACAGACGCTGGTCCATCAAACGCCTTCTGCTTCAGACCTTCACAGCTGCCTGTCATCTTGATCACATTATCGTCGACATTCTGCTAACTTCACTGCTGCCACTCGAGATTGTAAGTTGCACATTTTATTCATATATGTATGTATATTTGCTTTGCAAAGTGATCTAATTTGTGGACAAAATTGAATTTCTTAAGGTCAAAGACATGAAGGCACACTTTGCCGATCTGGATCTGTTTAAGCAGCTGGTCAAGATGCTAACCATAATATTCTTGTTGGGCCAGCTAATGCCTGTGAATCATCAAGGTGAGCAAATTGCATTTTAAAGCAGCTTTTAATGGGAATTACTAGGTCATTTAGGGAAATTCTTTGTGACATTTCATTTAATTTGGAAAACAATCAACTAATTCGTTTGTCTTGACAAACTTCTTATGCATTGCTAACTAAACTATCATAATTTGCTTTAATCGACTTATAAATATCGTGCTTTAAAGATATTAAAACTTTTATTGCAAGTTTGGCAATCATTAATGCATAAAGTGTTGTAGCTCTTTGCTTTTGTTTGTTAGTAAATTCTGAACTTCCCTTCTCAGCGATTCTCAAATTGTTAACGTAATACGTAGCTGTGATTTTGACTGTTCACAGACAAAATTTGTCACGTGATATTTACAGTAAAAAAACATAAACTGAAAAAATTTTAAAAATAAGTAAAGGATTAACACTATATTTAGAGCTAAGATTGATTTTAGGAACTTTTTTTATTTTTTCGATAATATTTGCAATTATCTTTAAACAGAAAAATAATGCCAAAATTATTCTTGGCTCTAATAAAAGTGCTAATCAAGAGCTATAGGATTTATTTTTACTTAAAATAAAAACATGTTCCACGTTCAATATTGTCACATGCGATATTTTCGTCAGAGAATTTCTCATATATATAATCATAAAGTGTTGGATATAGATTAGAACATTTTCAATTATTTTATTCACTTAGATATCTAATAATTTGTTCTTAACTTTTGCAGATTATTTAGGCGTGCGCAACAACCCGGAGGTACTGGTGGATATAGTGATAGCTCTGATACTGGCATTCAATCAGCAGTTTAGCGAGCATGCGGTGAATGTGATCATCGAAGCCATGCAGAATCGGCCCACAGCCAAAGTGTTCACCGAGAAGCTCTTGTTGCTGCTCAATCGAGAAGGTAAAGCCAAACAATGTGTAATACTATAATACTTAGATGATCCAACGCGAGTGCTGAAGCATCACAATGAGCACATGAACACGGTGCTGCGCATGTTTATTGACATCTTCAGTCATCCGGATACGGCTGGCATGTTTTATACAAACCATATCAATGACCTCATCGATATTGTGGTGCGTCAACTTTCCGATCTGGATGCGGGCAATGTGTTAAGTAATAATATATGTATTATATAATTACCTTACTAATATTCTGGGTGTTAGTTACGTCCGTGCTATTTGGAGCTGTGTCGTCGCATTTTGCGCAACACAAACTATCAGGACCATCAGCATCGCAAGCAAACATCGAACTCATGAAGATCTTTATGCGCATCTTTTGCGAGGAGACCGAATGCAGTGCATCCGATCAGCAGTTAGTGCGCGAAATCGCCAACGAATTTCCCCAATTGTTTAAAGACAGAGCCAGAATCTAGAATTGCAAACAGAAAAAAAACACAACTCCTAAAACCAACTAAAATCAAAATAAATACCAATCTAAAAAAAATAAATACCAATCGCAGCAACAGAAATATGTAAAATTATAAGGAAACTTTTCAATTAAGAAATTATTAATAAATTGAAATATTATTAGAATAATTAACAAGATTTCCTCCAGCCCTCTGCCGGCTGACGGATGACGGATGAGTCCTTATCAACAACATACTAGAACCACTTGAGAATTGCAACAGACGAATAAGTAAAATTTACTATTTACGTTTTTAATTTGTTTAAACAAACCTGGAATTATGCCATACAATTTTGTAATTGGAGAACGAAATATTGCATTCTTTGAAGCTGATCATGCCAATAACATAAACAAGTTAGAAAGCTACAGTCGAGTGTGCTCGACTGTGAGATACCCGCTACCCATTTTGAATAAAAGCAAAATATTGCGGTATTATTTTCAAAATATACCGAAAATACTAAAAATATACCCAATGGAACGGACAGACAACAAAACGGATAGACGGACATGGCTAGATCGTCTCGGCTGTTGACGCTGATCAAAAATATATATACTTCATAGGGTCGGAGATGCCTCCCTCTACCTGTTACATACATTTCCTGTCGGCACAAAATTATAATACCCTTCTATCCTATGGGTAGCGGGTATAAAAACAAACACGCAAAAAATTTGGCATCGCCAATGCGGCGCACAACTAACCGAGTACTCGGTGGCGAAACTCATTCTTGCATTGCTTCAATTAGCTGCTCAGCTCAGATTAAGAAAAATTGAGACCATGTAAGGCCAAACATCAACCGATATTCGATATATAATATATACTGATTTAATATATTAGTGATGAGATGTTGCGATAACATATGTATATACTGTTTTTGCATCCAGTTTGATGCTATATTTCCACAATTATATTTGTATGCTCCTTTTGTTGTCAACAAATTTTATTCACATTTAATTAAAATTTTTTTTTTATATTTTATTTAATATATTCCCACAGAACTCCTAAAACCAACTAAAACTAAAATAAATACCAATCTAAAAAAAATAAATACCAATCGCAGCAACAGAAATATGTAAAATTATAAGGAAACTTCTCAATTAAGAAATTATTAATAAATTGAAATATTATTAGAATAATTAACAAGATTTCCTCCAGCCCTCTGCCGGCTGACGGATGAGTCCTTATCAACGACATACTAGAACCACTTGAGAATTGCAACAGACGAATAAGAAAAATTTACTATTTACGTTTTTAATTTGTGTAAACAAACCTGGAATTATGCCATACAATTTTGTAATTGGAGAACGAAATATTGCATCACTAACCATACAATACATAGATGCTTCACTCAGAACAATTTTTTGTATCATCAAAAACAGTATTATTGCGACCCCAGTCGGCCGTGCGCTGCGATTCGAACACCGAGCCTCTTCGGCTCATTCGAAAATTCGAAGTTCTAACGCAGCGCGCAGCGTTGAGTTCAGTCGCAGATCAAATGCGGAGCGATGAGCACGGGCGCATTTTGTTGCGCTCTGCTTTCGTTTCTATGTATGCGTGTATGTATCTACATGCTCGCCTATATTAGTATGTGTATGCATATGAAGTTTAGCGCACGTCAATTTTGATTTGCCGCGACGAAAGTCTCGCAGAAGAGGACAACAACAATTGCTCGCGTTCTATATGTTTGCAGTTAAATGGCACTTGCACAAGGACCGCGTTGGCTCTGCTGGTGGTTTGCAAGCTCAACATGTTGTGGGTCCGGGTTCAACTCCCGATCGAGAACATATGCATATTTTGTTTTTTTTTTGCGATTTAACTTTTTTCATTCCCTTTCAAGTTTACTGACAGAAGTAAGAACTAATCGCGCATTTTTGATGACTTACAATTTTGTAATTTTAAATAATAAAATAAAGTCGTAATTATTTTTGCAAGCAATATTTAAAACTCAATTTAAAAAACTTTAAAATTTTGTTTTTTACATTTTAAGATAAAAATAACATTTCAGAAAATCATGTAATAATACAATTTATACAATACGATATAATTACATAAAAATATTAAAACCATAATTACAATAAAATATTAATTATATTTGTAACACTATGTTTTTAATATTTATATTTAAATTTTTTCCAGTTTTAATTTTAATTTATTAGAAAATTTTCTAGGGAAAATTAGAATTGAACTTCTAATAATAATAATTGTATTATTTATATTTTCTCTAATTTTCTAATTTAGTTTTAATTTTATTTTCGCTAGAAAATTTTCTAATGAATTAAAATTAAAAATGGTTAAATTTAAAATTTAAATTAAATATAAGTATTCAAAACATATATAATTAATATTTTATTGTAATTATGTTTTTAATATTTTTATGTATTTTTTTGTATTGTTAAATTGTATAATTACATGATTTACAAAAATGTATTTATTAAAACAAAAAAAAAATAAACTTATAATAATAATAATTTTTCTAATTTTCTGAAATGGTATTGTTATCTTAAAATGTAAAAACAAAATTTTAAAGTTAAAACTTTTTTAAATAGAGATTTAAAAAGTGTTTGCAAAAAGGAGTTTGTAAAGCATCAAAAATCAATGCGTTATTAAATTTTACTTCTAACTTAAAAGGAAATGAAAAAAGTAAAATCGCATTAAAAAAAAAACAAAATATGCATATGTTCTCGATCGGGAGTTGAACCCTGACCCACAACATGTTGAGCTTGCAAACCACCAGCAGAGCCAACGCGGTCCTTGTGCAAGTGCCATTTAACTGCAAACATATAGAACGCGAGCAATTGTTGTTGTCCTCTTCTGCGAGACTTTCGTCGCGGCAAATCAAAATTGACGTGCGCTAGCTGCTCGTCAGCGAGGCAACTGAACGTTGCAAAACTTCATATGCATACACATACTAATATAGGCGAGCATGTAGATACATACACGCATACATAGAAACGAAAGCAGAGCGCAACGAAATACGCCCGTGCTCATCGCTCCGCATTTGATCTGCGACTGAACTCAACGCTGCGCGCCATGATACAATAACACAAGGTAGTCTCGTCCATGATACAATTATACAAGGTAGTGCCGTCGTACGCTTTTTCGTTCGGCTACAGAGTGTTATCGCCCAGTGCGCTCGTGCTTGTTGAAGGGAAAGGTTGTATGCGGACGATCTTTTCTCTAAATATTAACCCTTGCGCAAGGCAAAAATGTCAGATTGCAATTATATTATATATATATTTGAACTTTATGATAGAATTAAGAACCTGAACAAAATAATTAGTAATCAAAAACAAAAACAACGATTACTGTCAACTTCTAAACTATAAAAAATTAAATTAGAAAAACATTTCAACTCTTTTTAATATAGTAGAACAATTGAACCCTATGCACCATTTAAGGGTTAATCACAAAGCTCTACTGTCGATTCTTTCGCACTCACTAGGCGCAGTCGTTTCACTCGCACTTATGTATGGTATAGATAACGGACAGCTTTTGCCGACGAGACTACCTTGTGTTATTGTATCATGGTCTCGTCCATGATACAATTATACAAGGTAGTCTCGTCGGAAAAAGCTTTCGTCAGTACGCATTCGTTTTTCGACGCAAGAGGTTGTCTGCGGACGAATTTTTTTCTGCAATTAACCCTTGTGGAAAACGACATTTTGCAATGTATGCCGTAGACACGGATAGAATTAAAACATTTCGAGAATTAGAGAATTCTCATATATATTATTAATATTGTTCGTAAACAATTTACATTTTAGAAATATGTCAAAAAGACATTAATATTAGCTTCAAAATATGTAAATATTAATATCATCGTATAAGGGTTAATGCGCATTTCATTGTCGTCTCGCTCACACTGCTGTGCTGAGACTCTTTCACTCGCACTCATTGTTATGTTTAAAGTCGGACAGCTTTTTCCGACGAGACTACCTTGTATAATTGTATCATGGACGAGACTACCTTGTATAATTGTATCATGCTGCGCGCTGCGTTAGAGCTTCGAATTTTCGAATGAGCCGAAGAGGCTCGGTGTTCGAATCGCAGCGCACGACCCGACTGGGGTCGCAATCATGATACAATTATAGAAGGTAGTCTCGTCGGCAAAAGCTTTCGTCAGTACGCATTCGTTTTTCGACGCAAGAGGTTGTCTGCGGACGAATTTTTTTCTGCAATTAACCCTTGTGCAAAATGACATTTTGCAATGTATGCCGTAGACACGGATATAATTAAAACATTTAGAGAATTAGAGAATTCTCATATATATTATTAATATTGTTCATAAACAATTTATATTTTAAAAATATGTCAAGGAGACATTAATTTCAGCTTCAAAATATGTAAATATTGATATCATCGTCTAAGGGTTAATGCGCATTTCATTGTCGTCTCGCTCACACTGCTGTGCTGAGACTCTTTCACTCGCACTCATTTGTATGATTATAGAGGTTGTGCTTTTGCCGACGAGACTACCTTCTATAATTGTATCATGGTCGCAATAATACTGTTTTTGATGATACAAAAAATTGTACTGGGCGAAGCATCTATGTATTGTATGGTTAGTGCTCTTACTTTCCAAAAACGAATGAAACGCGAAACATAATTGAGAGCGACCAGTGTTGCCACCGCGACCAGTGTTGCCAGAATCTCTGGAGCAAAAATTTGCTAGATTTGAGAGAATAGTTGCTAAAAAAATTAATAAAATTGCTAAATGTTTTAAATTTAATTTTTCGTTAAGTATGTAAATTGTTCAATCATTTAAAAATAAAATATTAAAATTAAAAAAAAACAGGACTTCGTATTTTCATGATTTTTTAACACTTAGGGGGCAAATAATACACTTGGAATGCAGTTAACTTATTAAGTCAGCGAACTCAAGTAGATCATATGATCCAACCACTGAGTTTAATACAAGCTCCGATTTCATGGTAAACTATTATGTTAATCTCAATTTTTACAGTGAATGACAAAAGTAAGTTTCACTGAGACTTTTGCTTAGGTAAACATTTCAACATAATTGATATTAAAAATTTGTATTACACATTTTTTTTATTTTATTATAAAAATCAAGTTTTATTATTATTTTTTTTATTTTGAATATTCCAATTAAATTTTATAATAAAACATAATTTGTTGCAACAAATAACAACAGCAAAATACTCAGACGACGATCTGATTACACATCTAGTGGATGTCAAAGCGGTTAGGACATCATTTCATGGTTCAGCCGTTGCTGGTGCCAATCTTCAAATTGACCCTTTCTCGAAACTGGTGAAAAACAAAGCTCACCGATTAGAGAGTTAGATTGTTAGTTAAGTAGCTTAGATAGTTTCAGATTTAAAAGTAAAATGTCTTTGACAGTCAAAATGACTGTAGCTAGCTTGTTATACTCGCTACCCATAGGCTAGAAGGGTATTATAACTTCGTGTCGGCAGGAAGTAGTTAGCTTTGCCGGTAGATCAAGTTGGTTTCAAATGTTTGCCACGCTTACTTTCGCCCACGCAAATCGACAAAAACCGAATAACAAGTGTAATTGTATAGTAAGAGCCGCGAAGTTTGGAAGATATTAAAGATATGGGGAAAAGTGTATTTACTGGGAGGTTAGTTGATTTGGCTGACAATCTGGTATATTTTAAACTCAATGGTATATTTTAAGTGTAGTACTGTATCAATATACCTAAAATAACCTTTAGTATAATTTTAATCTTTTTGTGGTATATTATATTGGTGTATAAAATGAATACCGCAATATTTTGCTTTGGTCCAAAAAGGGTGGCGTGTATCTCACTGTCGAGCACTTACTTGTTTTTCTTTTCACTTTTATAAATGTTCTTCTTATCTGAATTGTTACACTTGCTAACGTTCCAACTGTTTTAATAGTAGACGGTATAGCCATATCGGTCTGCGATCATGTTATTAAAGAAAGAATCTAGTAATAATACCCGATACACCTGTTGTGTTTTAATTGCTTTGACTGACAATCTGGTATATTATATATTCTGAGCTATTCTTTTAGTTAAGTAGTATATCAATATACCAATTATTTTATTCCTATCCCGAATGTTATCCTCTTAAAATCTCATGAAAGTGATTCCAACTTTTGGCATCACAATCTTCACAATTTAGGGTTAGATTTATATCTTGCTAAGTTTTTTTCTTATTTCTTACTGTTTTTATTAGTATAGCGACTTTTCTAATATAGTTTCTTCACTTTAAATAGAGCTCTGTTTATTTACATAACAAGAACAATTACAGCTCTGAAAATATTGCTTAGTTTAGTTTGTCCAGTTGCTTAGTTGGTTGTTGCTTAAAGAGCAGACGTCCTAATTGCGACTGCTGCTGGGCGTAGAAGCTGTTGGCTTGCGGTTCCAATCCCGTTTCAGGTGTGACAGACTGACGGACCAGTTCTCTAAGGCTGGCCGAGATCTTGGCAGTGCGGAAGCGTGCTTCGTGGCGTCGTTGGCGACAATCCTCGAATCGCTGCGATTGCTGGCGTTTCTTTTTGGATGTCGCACTGCAGTTGCTCTCGCTTAAGACGCTCCAATTGCTGACGCTCTCGCCAGTGCTCCTCATGCTGCAGTTGCTCCACCTGGTTATCGTGTTGCAGACGCTTCAGATAACCCTCCAACAGCTGGTTGCGCAGCTCATCTGCTCGTCGCAATCGCTGCGTCAATCGCATGCAAATGTCACGCTTCCTGAGTGTGGCGTCCAGCTGCTGCTCCTCCTGCTGCAATGTGACTGCTTCGTTGCGTCGCGACTCCTCGTAGCGACGCTGGCAGAGAGTGAGGTCACGCTCAAGTCGCATGGCCTTCAGCCGCTCCTTGGCTGCCTCGTCTTTGGCATCGAGGGCGCCGCGCAGTCGCCGCAGCTCGGCGAGATCTCGTTCGGCCAACGCCTGCAGGCGCGCCTTGGTCAGCAGATAATCCTGGAACTGTTTGTCATGCACCGCTCGCTTGTACTCCTCCAGCTGCTCGCACTTCAGCAACTGTCGCTCCAACCGCTCGTTTTCCCAGAACTTACGCGCCAGCCACGCGTGCTCCTTGTCCGCCGCCTGTTGACTGCGCTTCACCGCCATGCGATTCAGTATCTTCTGATCATGGCTCGGCACCTGAGCGTAGGCGGCACGCACTGTGGGCGCGAGGCACAGATTGGCCATGGAGGCGCACAATGTATTCCCGTTGCGTCCGAGCTTCGCATTCGATTGTGGAAGTGGGACCAAGGCCATGTTCTCCTGCGACTTGGACTTGCCTCGTCCGTTGATGGCCAACGTGGAAGCATCGTCGAAAATGAGCTACGAAAAAGAAATGGAAATGATTTTTGTTAGTTCGGATATGTTAAGTTATTCAATTGAAATCGTTAACCAAATACTAACTAAAACATTATCATAAACCAGTTTTAATTACTAAAGTATGTGTTTTTTTTTTTGTATATTCCTACAATATTTGCTTTAAATACAATCAATTTAGGATTAAAGTTAATACTTATATTAACACTGTAAAAACTAAATAAATATACATATTTTAAGAAAATGTATCTGTGAACAAATATTAAATACTATATGTATATACAAAAATATATTATATATATTATATATGCGTTGCCTGCGAGACATTTTCTTAAAACAGATGAGAATTAGTCAACAATCTTTTGCTTTTATTCCTACAATTTATTCCAACATAAAATGAGAATTTTTAATTTTGCATGCGTACTTTCTTGCATATATACCAAAATACGCGACTCTAGCTTTAAAATTACGCTTGTTTTGTCAATTTGTGGGGGCGGAAGTGGGTGTGGCAAACATTTGAAATAAGCTTGATCTGCCTGAAAGTATAACAAGTGATGTCAAATAAATATAGCTCTATCTCTTGTAGTCTCTGAGATCTAGGTGTTTATACAGACAGACGGACAGACAGACAGACAAGCATGGCTATATCGTCTCGTCTGTTGTAATAATACTATATATATATATTTATTCCTTTTACATACATATAGCCGGCACATAGTTAGAATATCATTCTACCCTATGGGTAAATATTTAGTTTTTATAATTTCTGTGATGTGTTTACTTTCAATGTCAAGGGTTGAAATATATTTTTTACCTGCAACATCTGACAATCCCGCTGCCCGGCAGCGCGCCTCGAATGTCGCTTGGGGTGCTTGGGCTTCGGTTCCTCCTGCCTCGACTGACTGCGTTGACTGCCAGCGCTCTTGGAGCGCTTACTTCGACCCGAAGAGCTGCGCGCCTGGCAATCGGCGGAACCTCGTCGGCTGTGTGCTGCTTTGGCCTCTGTGGGCGATTTGGAAGCGCTGCGCTGTCTGCTCTGGCTGCTGTGACACCTGCGCTTCTTTTGGGCACTCTCGCTGCGCTGCAGTTGCTCTAGCACTTGTATCTCCTGCTCCAGTTGCTGGAGTTGCGCCGTCTCCGTCAGCGTCGCTGGCTGACCGCGTCCACTTGCATGGCTGCTGCTGCTGTGCGAACTGTAGCAATCGCAGTGGCAAATGTCGCAGCAGCTATCCGCCAGCTCCAAAGCCTCCAGCAACTGTTGGTGTTCTGCCTCGGTTTGGGCGCGACTTTTGCCGCGACCCAGGGCGCGTCTCTTCTTCTTTGGCGTCATATTGCGACGAGGCTCAGCAAGTCATCGTAGAAGCTTGGGATGCGGGTCAAACTTGAAACTGGCACAGATTTGCAATCATAACAAATTCTAGAGGATTTATTTTGGCGCTGCCACAAGTCGTAAACCCAAATTCCTGTGCACCAAAGCAATGCATTTCCTCACTACTTTCTGCTACGGTTTCCCAGTTTTTTGTTTACTTTTTTATCGATTGCGCACCCGCCCCGTTGTCCAGGGCAACGGACGCGCGTTTTGTTTGAGTTATTTTTGTTTTGTTTTGACTTTGGCTTTTCGACAACTCTTCGAGGTTTCGCTCTGGGGCACTTTTCTGACATCCATTAGTGCCGGAAATTAGCCATGCCAATTAGAACTGACAAAGCCAAAAAACTCTTCGCGAAGGACGTCACAGAACTTTCTATAAACAGTCAAACCTTGCCCAGTCGTTTCATTCAATGAGCATCAACTGTTTCCTTGGTTGTTAGAGAACATCATAATTCGCTCATCGATTCCTATTCAAAAACATTTGATTCGATCAACAATTAATTTTAACTCACCTCTTTTGCATTTTATATATTAATAAAAGTATTTTTACAACGAAGCTCAACACAAAACCAATCCACAACTTAAAATATACTCTGATTAATGAAGTAACTATTTTTACCAAAAAATTCAATTACACATTCTCGTATTCATATTCCAAACACATACAATATATGAAATTTAAGTTTTTTTTTCTCAGAGGATAAATAAATGAATGAATAAATAATTAACATTTTTTATTCAAAGTAAATGATGTTAAATGAAACAAATAAAAATCTTTGTGTTGAAAATTATTCGTTGTTCCAAAATCTTATTCGCACTTTTCTACCTTAATATATAAAGTTAACTGCAGATTTTGGTTGTCTTCATAGATTTTTTTATTTATATATTTATAATTAGTTTGGTATACAGTTGTATAAGTTTACGTATATAACATTATGCAATAAATAACATACACAAACAATTAAATTCCACGTTTCCCATTAAATTCTTTAACAAAATTCCTAAGCTTTTGGTTACATTGCATAGACTCAAGGAACTAACACATTAAAGAAGAATTAACTTGGGTTATTACAGTTATATAGTTTAAGTTTTCTTCAATGTTTATAAGTAAGTTGTTAGAGTAAGTAAATAGCTTAGGTACATCATAAACATTTTGAATAGGGCTAGCTAATAATTTACACACTCAATTTACACCATTCCACGCCTGTCTTAATACTTACAGTAATAACAACAAAAGGGATAAATAATAATAATAATAAAAAAAAACTTGGTTCACCATAGTTAATGTCTAGTAAGTAATATTGCTCTGTTCAT
This sequence comes from Drosophila sulfurigaster albostrigata, assembly GCF_023558435.1. Taxonomy (NCBI): domain Eukaryota; kingdom Metazoa; phylum Arthropoda; class Insecta; order Diptera; family Drosophilidae; genus Drosophila; species Drosophila sulfurigaster. The sequence continues at coordinate 894,585 of NC_084883.1, forward strand.
CTTGAGGTTAGTTGAGGTATGCTGAAGCATTAACGGAATACAGAAAATAACAATAGTAAATGCCTATTCGAAAACTAAAGGTATCGAGGTAAACGGCAGCACAGGACACGACGGCTCCAATTGCAGCGATGTGGCAAAGCAATCAGCCGAAGCATTGAAATCCCCCAAGGTCTGCATAATTTGTCCCAACGCGAACCTGTTCATAATGAATGGAATTTGATTAGAGAAGGCATCAAACAATTACTATATTGAGAACTTGCCATATTTTGGGACAGTTGGGATCCAATTTGGCAGCATCCTTGAGCATCTTCTCAGCCAGTCGCGGTTCACCCAGCATTAAGTGTGTTTCGCCCAGAGCGCGAAGAGCTTCGGTATGGTTCGGATTGGCAGCAACAGCATTGAGGAAGCATTGTTTTGCATCCAGCCATTGCTCGAGATAGACATGAACTTGACCCCGCTGTTCCAATGAGTGACAGACAAGACAATTAATATCGATTTGTAGCTAGTTTTCGCATATCTTACCATGAACATTATCTGATGTGAGAGCGGATAGATTTGCGTGGCTTCGTGTATGCAATTCAATGCCTCATTAGGCTGATCAATGCGCAAATACACATCCGCCAACAGCAGCCAGATCTGTAAAGAAATCATATTCTTTTTTCAGCACTGAGTTTGTAAACTTTTTGGTAATCTGATTACCTCAATTTGTAGCATCCAGGGTCGTCGTGGTCCGGGACGTTGTGTAAAGCTGCTCAACGAGCTGGCAGCCTCGCTTAGTGCTTGTTCGACGCGAGAGACTGCGGCCAAAGAAGCAGCGTAAACGGAATCTTGAAGAAGTGAAATGAAATTAGTAATTTATATACGAAACCATCATGAAATAATGAAATGTGAAGAAATTGAAAATAGTGAGATAACATATAAATTGGAAGACAGGCATTCAAAAAGATTTAGAATGATTCAGATAGAGTAAGGAGTACAAAGAGCAGGCACCAAAATGCAAACACAAATAGCATGCAGAGGAGGCAACATTAATATCAAAAGGGAAAGACTTTTTAAAGGTAGAGATGCAAAGAGAAGCAAAGCGCAAAGTTTGAAAAAGAAGCATTTTATACATTAGCAAAAACTATAATCTATTAACGATGTTAGTTTGAACATAATCAGCTTAAACATTATTATTTGTAAACCTTTCACGCAGACACTTTTGCTATGTTCCAAAAATTTGTTTCTTTACGTTATTTTGTAAATAGTAAACTTCGGTTTCTTCTACTCAATGTATTACAAAAATATTTTAAAGTAAAAAAATGTTATAGTAATATACTTTTTGAGAACCATTTTTTATAAATATTGAAGATATGAATTGCATTTTAAATTAATTTGGTACATTAATAATTTGTACCATAATATGAAATTTAGTCTAAATAGTAAACCACAAAATGAATTTGTTTAGTTATGATTATTTAATTTAACAACTATAACTTTGACTTGCATGAAGGTATTTCAATTATAATATCAAATTTGAGTCATAATAAACTCAATCGGATATTTAATTCGATGTGCATCTTAAAAACTTTAGCTAATGTATATGAAAGTTCGGTATGATCCGAAAATGTATTTAAAAATTAGGGGTACATTTGCATTTGAGACTCACAATTATTTGTTATATGGTTTTTATGATTTGGTTTATAGATAGACACATTCCGCAGAAGATTGGGTGGTTACATATAGAGTCGATGTATTATTGTGGAAATATGTATAAGTTTGTTTATGTGTGTGTGTGTGTGTGTGTGTGTTTATACAGAACATATATATAGGCATTATTAGAGTGTTAAGCGTACTTCGAATACACATGGCGTATACTTACTCGAGTCCTTGTCGGACATTTGGGACGAATGCACCAAGTGAACGCCACTCTTTGTGTCGGAATGTTTCTCCTCCTCGCCAGCTAGCTGCGCCTCGTAGACATCCCGCCAGACGGCGAGCATGTGCTGCACCGTGGACAGCGCTGTCTCGGCATCCTCGAGATTGAGCTGGAGATGCGCCTTCACGTGCAGCAGCTGCAGGTTGTCGGGAAACTCATGCAGTGCATCCTCCACCACGCCCAGCGCCTCGCGGGGTCGTCGTGACGCTGTCAAAAGCAATGCAAAGAGATGCAAACACGGCGCATGCTCCATGCGCAGTGCCAGGGCAAAGCGTATGTGACTCAACGCATCTCCCAGCTGATTAAGCAGCGCATACTGCAGCGACAAATAATACTCGGCCAGGTGATCGTTGCCATCCTGTTGCACTGCTCGCTCCAGCGACTCCAGCGCCAGCTTGTTGTAGGCATCCCGATCGCTCTTTAGCGTCGCTTGTATCGCCAGCTGCTGGTGGCCGATCCCCACAAAGAGTTGACTGCGCGACGGACGCAGGCCTAGAAAGATGTAAATGTGAATTGTTAGAATTTACAGACTAATTATATAAAGAAAATGGATTTTCCCAATATTCCATTAATGTTGACATTGTGACTTTATTTCCCAAATGATCTAAACCCTAATTATTATATTTGAGTAAAAGTAATTATAAATAAACGGGTGTAAATATATATATTCATGGTCAGCGTCAACAGCCGAGACGATCTAGCCATGTCCGTCTGTGCGTCCGTCCGTGTGAAACACTGGATCTCATAGACTATAAGAGATAGAGCTATAATTTTTTTGACAGTATTTGTTATGTTTGCACGCATATCAAGTTTGTTTCAAATTTCCGTGTACAAAATATACAGTTGGCATATTTTTAGTATTTTTAGAGTATATTAATACAGCAATTATTTGATTTTACTCAAAATGAGTAGTGTTTATCTCACAGTCGACCTCTCCCTGCTTATATAAAAAGTGTGTAAAATTGAGTTGACAACCAATAAATCTTTTAAAATAAGAAGCTTTCTCTATATAATTTTTAAATGTGTGCTATATGGAGTGATATTCCATGGTACTTAATCCAACATCGGTCATACTAACATCAATGTGATTCAGTTAATATGGCAATTTGAAGAACCAAGCTTTATTGCATGGTAATTTTTAATGTATGTAAAATATCAGACAGTTATCTTCAGCCGGCTTGTGCTGGACAAATAACTTTATATATATACAGAAGGAAAAGCTATCCAGCATTTTCCTCTAGCAGTTCGCTAGCATTGCTTTTTCGTAGTTCTCAGCAAAATATTCTTAAAATAAAAGATTTATCTATATATCCATGCATATTATCTAGCTATTTTGTTAAGTCTGTCACCAATCTCTCTTTTACTAATTATTATAGTCATAAAACTGAATACTAATATCAAACTATTCAATATTTACGCTCTACATACCTTTCACCTCTCGCTTAAGCGCCTGCTGGGCATAGTCCAGTCCCTGCTTGACTGTCTCCAGGCTCTCGTAGCAGAGTCGCGATGCCAGCAGGCATGGCAACGGATCGCCAGGCGTTAGCTTCATGGACTCCTGCAGCACACGCAACGCATGGGAATGCTTCTCGGCGGCCATCAGGCTCAGCGCGTACTGCCGCCAAACGTGCTGCTCGCCAAAGCTGAACTTGAGCGCCTTCTCAAAGGACTCGTTGAGCAGTTGCACAAGACCCCAACGTATCGTGGCCAGCGTGAGGAGATCGTAGACAGCAGTCACATTGCCCATGGCATGTTGCCGTGCCAAACGAAATTCCGGACTCTGGGAGAGCACAGTGTCGCGCACGGCGAGCGCCTCGGCGATGAGCAGCAGCAATATGACTTCCTCCTGTTGATTGCGTGGCGTAAACTGTTGACGTCCCGCATACTTGCGTGGCTTCCACAGACGCTTGGTGGCGCCGCCGCCACGCAAGGTGCTCCCACCGGACTTGGTGGTAAATGGCGGAGCATAAATTGTGCCGGAGACGCCGCGCAACAACACCTCGGCCAGCTGGCGGGCGAGTGTTAGACGTAACGATTGCGTTGCACGCGTCTCGATGGCATTCAGCATGATGCGATAGCGTTCCACGGCCACCTGCAGCTTGCCCGCCTTGATCAGCACAATGGGCGCCCTTTGCAGCGCCGTCTCCAGTATGGCGCCCATGCGTCGGCTCACCTCGAGGGTAACGCCACTGCTTGGAATGGTGCTGCTAATGGCGAAGCTGCTCGTCGACTGCTGCACTCCGCCGCCAGCATTGACGTTCAACGTGGAGCCGGCGGTGGAATTGTTGGACGAGTTGTTGCTGCCACTGACAATGTCGTATTCCTGCAGATACAGCAGACCCAGATCGGAGGCACGCTCAAAGCAGCAGATCTACAAAAAAGATAAACGAATGGATTAACTTTCAGTTCCTTTCATGTTAAATAGTTATAAATCTACACTTCATCTGTAAACCTTTGACTAGACACTTTATAAATTTAGATTTCTTGTACTTTGCTCTTCACTTTGAATTGTCGAAATTTATTTAAAATTGCCCTTTGATCATAACTTTGCAGGCTAGACTGTACATACTTGTTAAACTAATTTTTAAATACAATCATAATTGTTTCTGTTTGGCAGACACCTAAAAAGAACCTTCACATTTTCTTCTATTCGTTTTTTTGTAATATTCTCATCATTTTAAGTTTGCAATGTGATATTTTAAATTTTTGTTTAAATATAGTAAATTATTTTTAAGGTTTTTTTTTTTAAACAACATCCCACTATTGGGTATTTATTGTCTTTACTATATCTATTAAACTGTGACCACCTTTCAAGAATTATTTTTTGTTATTAACGCTATTAACGCTCTTTCCGTTTTACAACCTTTAAGCTTTAAACCTTGCTGCGGGAATTATTAGCATGTGTTGCAAACGAAAATTATAAATATATTGTACAAATGTTTGTAGTCACTCAACCTACTGTTAAAACAGTGAGAGTTAAAAGGTTGAAATTTTTACACAATATATGAATATGAATATTCAGTTTGTACAACATAATTTTATAAATTTGAGACGTCTTCTTTTAAATTCCAAAATTAGTTAGATGGAGACTGGAGAAAACTTGAAATAATATTTCTGGACTTATTAAATGAAATAAAATACTAAATAGATTAATAGATTTTCTTGAATAAAACTAACTGATAAAAACATATCTTTGGGTTGTCTGAATTCGCAATATTGAAAACTCTGCAAAATGTGTCTAAAACTTGAAATTGAATTGAGCGGCATAGCGAGCACTTATGAATTAAGCCCGTTGCTTACCATTTCCGTGTCCTTTTCGGCTTTTTTAAACTTGGACGTAGGCTTCGATGCCTGCTGCTCCAGACACAGTCCCTTGATGGCATACGACTCGGCGAGAATCTTGAGGCTGCGTCTGTCCCAAAGAAAAATGAAAGTAATTATAGTAACAATCACATAGTATGGTAAATGATGTATTACAATGTGAGCTCCTTCTCGGCGAGCGTGTTGAGCTCCGCCTTGACAAAGTTCTCCAGACTCTGCTCATATTCGCCGCAGGCGTAGGAGAGCTTGGCTAGCAGCAGATACGCATCGAGTGCAATGCCAGCCTTTTGGCCGCTTTCGCCCAGAGCCAGGTTGAGGAAGCGACGCGCTTCGGCCAGACCGCTCTTGGCACGGCCAAAGTTCGTTTCGGGCGCCACCGCATGCTCCTCAAGAAAATTTTCTAATCGTGCCTCGCCCACCAGGAAGTTTGCCAGGCACTCTGAAGAGGGAGAGAGTGAAAGGAAGGGAGAGATTATTGTCATAAAGGTTGTAGTTGTAGACATATGGTGACCTTTACCGTTATGTGGTGATCCCGTTTTCAGCTCGTCGGTTAATTCGATGACGCGCTGCCATTTGCCTTCGCTGCGACAGCTCTCGATCAGCGCCTCAACCTTGGTAGTATTGTTGCGAGTACGATTGGCCATTGTTATATACAGCACGTGGCGGCCGGCACGTTTCAAGCCTTACTCGATTCGTTTTCTAATTCAATTTTTAATTTGATTAAATTATTTTTTCGCAAAATTCACGCACACACAAACACACACCAGTTGTGGCTGATGTTAACGGCGTTGCCACTGCGTGCAAATTCAAGGTTGCTTCTCTCCTAGTAAAGAGCAATTGCGTCACACGCTCGGTATAAAAAGGTACTAAATAATGATGAGGAGTGGTTAAAAATACTTCATCTGATTTGTAGATTTCAACTTGTATTAACCCCTTGCAATTTGTAACCTTATATTGGTGTAATGTGAGGTATTTGAAGTCTTTTATCTTGCGCAATTCACAACCTTGTTTGACAGTCCATGTCAAAGGTTGCCACTGCACAAGCAGCTGATTAGTAAACCGTATGATATTTTTCGGTAGATTTCTTATAAAACCAGTATATTCGGTAAGATTTGGTGATATTTTTCAGATGTATGCGCCTTGTCACTCTGATTGCAGTTCTTATTTTGTTGTTGTGGGATACGCACGCGTTGTGCGCGAATTTTTTCTAGAAAAATATAAAATAAATATAAATGCGGCATTTTGGTGAAAGGAAGACACATTTTGGGAATCTTACAGCTTGATGCAAATCATCAAAGACGACATTTGGATGAAAAGTGATAATGTGCATTTGGTGCGGTTTGAATAGTTGCAATTGTTCTATTTGAGCTTAATTAAAAGCTCATAAATTTTTAGTGGACAGTGTAATTGATGGGCCGCAGTCATTAAACTAACGGTAAGCTGTTGTCTCTGTTTATATTTTGTAATTTTGCTAAAAGCACAAATACATGCGCAGTTCATGTATTCATGAGGGGGGTTTGTATGTGTGTATGTAACGTCGTTTTGGCTAACGCTCAGCTGTTTAGTTTGCTGAGCAGTTGTTGTTGTGCGGACGCCGCTAGAGCGGTAGCACACACGTTCATGCATATACGTATTAATATATATACATATACATAAGAGTGTGTGTGCATTTGTTCCACTCGTGAGAAAGTGAGAGTAAATGACATGCAATCAATTGCGTGTGTTTATTGCCGTTTATCAATTTCATTAAATGCATCACTGCACCCCACTCCCTAACACACATACACGCGCATACGGAAAGCTCGTTCTAATTGGAAAATTGCCACACTCACACATACATGTGCTGCGCTCGAGCTTTTGATTTGCATTGCGCTCGCTGACAACTCATTCAAGTTCAATTGCAGTTATTTTGACCATTATTTTTTGTTTTTGTTTTCCCCAATTTTACGCTCCATTTGAGCGGTACAAAAAATTACTTGACTCTTGTCAGCTTTTATCGCGTGCCTTGTCAGACGTCAAGTTAATTGCCAGCATTTTTTTTTTGCTTTTTTGCATGTCAAATGGCCAAATGGGAAATGAGCATTCTCCCACCTAAAGTCGCCTATTAGTAATTCATAGCATGTTCTAACAATAAAAAATAACAAATTATTACGTAAAACAAACATTTAAATGCACATTAAAATAAACGTATATAAAAATACCACCAACAAACAACAACAGCAACATCATCATCAACAAGAAAGTCAAAGATTCTCAGAGCCGCGCGCCAAATCAAAACAGAAACCGATTGGCAGAGCGCAATGCGTGTCTCTGTGTTTGTGTAAGAGTTCGAGAGAGACAGAGAGAGGTGAAGAGCGCGCAGCTTTTGAGTGTCGACAGCGGCAAAGCAACGGTTTTGCATGCTTATGACGTAATGACAATAATTACAAGCCAAGCAGTCAGTCAGAAAGAGAGAGGGAATTAGTGGGAGTAAGATTGCAAGTATCATCATCTCATGACGAATAAAGTAGTGCACAGTGGTTCACACATAATGGGAATTGAATGCATATAATTAAATAAATCACATAATGTAAATTTAAAATAAAAAGTTAAAATACCTATATTAAATTAAAAATGAATAAAATTGCAAGAATTTAAAATCTATTCTACGCCATCTTACAGTTAATCAGAAAATAATATATAAAGAGTTAATTAGTTAATTATTTATTATTCTTAAAAAACAAGACTATAAAATTGACCGCTGTTGTTTGAGCTTTCACTGTATGCTCAGATGTTCAGCTCTCATTAATGCACACTTCATACAAACATACACACGTAGTAGAACAATAAAGATTATCCAAAACAATAAATGTAGTTGCAAAATGCAAGCAACTTTTTATGGGTAATGTTTGTTGCTGTGTGCAATGGCAGCAGGTGGCTGTAGCTGTGTTGATGTGCGTGAGGGGCAGTGAAGAGCTTTGGGATGAGCGCACACAATTGTTTGATGCTTAGGGGCGCCATAGGCGACGACGACGTTGCCGCCATTACAGCGAAACATGCATGCTGCGCTTAAGATGTGGGACACGAGACAAAGCGGAAGAACGCAAGTGATGTGGAGCATAGAGAGAGAGAGATAAAGTTGAGGAGTGAGAAGGAGCCCTGCACATGGAGAGAGCGTTGAAAAACGTTTGCGTATTGAAACATGGCTGCCCACCCACTATCTCGCACTCTTTCGCTGTCGGGGCTATGAAACATTTTGGCATGTGAAACGAACATTCGCAGCCATAAGCTGCTCTGAGACAGTTGTTGTTGCTCCTCTTGTTAATGCTTCATTTTTTTTTCGTAAATTGTGCGAGTATTTTTATTGTGCGCACATTTTGACTTTTGTTTCTTTTGTTTACGTTTATTGTTAGAGCGTCACGTTTTGTTGTTGTTGCTGTGTTTTTATTTGCATGTGACGCTTTAGCTTTGCCTACTTGTGTTTATTTGCTTGTTGCTTTTTTGGCAGGTGCCCAGCCTCGCACACCAACAAACATATTCACGCACACATATACATAAGTGGCTTACCCGCCTGTTCCCCTTAGAAGGCCACTCATTAAGCCGTTGGGCTTTTTGTCGTCATTATAGCTGTTGCTGTGTGCAATGCAAGTGTGGTTGTGTGTAAGTGGGCTTTGCCTTCTCTTTGAGCTTTTTGAGACCCTTACTTTAGAAAAAGTTTAAACAGAGTATATTGGCTCTGAAAAAAACATTTGTAGAACGCGTAATACACAATCTGAACAAGCGTACGAATAGATTCTTAGTCTGTAATAACTTTAACATACAACAAGAGTCAATTGTTGCATTTGTATATCTTACTTTGGTGCCCTAATAAAAAAAACAATGACAATATAAACTAATCATCTGGTAAACCCAGTTATGTGGTCTTATTTAAGTTAAAATTAAATGAATTCTTGGTAGAATTCTGAATAATTTGGTCTTCTACTCTGACAAGTTCATAAATAATAATTTTAAAGAATCTGATTAATTTAATTTTTCTTATGTAAAGTGATTACAAACAGAACTCGATATGCTTTAAAACTTAGCAAATTCCCCGTATAAAATGAAATGGAAGGGTCTAGGGCAGTCAAAACTTGACTTTAGACTTTCGTTCTTGTGTGTTCCTTTACCTGAATTTGCCTTCAAGTCACGTGCTCGGTACTCTGGCTTTGGCACGTAACTCTTTTTTATATTTTTTGCGCGCCATTTTATGTGCACCCCACACTCCTTCCCCGCTTTGTGTAGCAGTGTCGCATGTTCCTTAGGCGTTTCGATAGACACATCTATCGTGTTGGCTGTCTCTTTCTAACTCTCGCTGATACTGGTAAATTACACGCTTTACATTTGGCTCTTTAATAACCTCTTTTAAGCTGTAGCTTTAGCTGACCTGCTTTTTGGCTAAGCAAAACTTTTTTAAGCCAAAGAGATAACGAATGCGCTCTTGTGACTTTGTCCAGCACTTTTTTGCTTACTTGTTGTTTGTCTGCTTTTGACAGTTTTCTTGGCGATAAACAAGTGACAAACATAAACATGGCATACATTTGGCCACACTCACTCACACATACGCATTTCTATCAGCATCTTGCGTTTCTGCCCAACTCCCCTCAACATTTTATTGCCACAGCGCGACTATCAATAAAGTTCGATTGGTGCGTATGTGTGTATGTGTGCAAGGCTCATAAATCAAGTTAAACTAAACAAAAAACAAAAAGAGAAAAAGAAGACGACTACGGCAGAAAAAGAAGGAATAATATCAAGAAGCAGGCAAAGCAAACAAATAAATTTATGTTTGGCCACGACGAACGAAGCTTCTTACTCCGCTTACTGGCAATATTTCGGGCAGCGCCACCTACATTCCACCACCTTGTACTATGATCATCCTGTCGCCATCTCTCTCACTCTATGTTTCTTTTCTCATCCATTACACCAGGCGCAAAAAATGCTGGCACAGCACAAACAACAAATGTTGACGACGTCGACGTCAACGTCGACAGAGCTGCTACCTTTTCAACTACTATTTTTAACAGCTGCACTAGCAGCTCCCTACACACACATACACACTAACTCATATGTTTTGTCTGTCTGTGTGTATTACATTTCAAGTTGAAAAGTTTTTTTTGCTTAATATTTCATAGTGCTTCGACGCCAATAAAAAAGTTATGACACCCCTTTTCTCCCGTTCGTCTATTCTTGCCCTTTTACATTTAATATTGTTTTCTTTCTTACATTTTTTTTTTGCGATTCTTGGGCTGCCTTTTTTTGTTGAATTAAAGTTGGCATCTGCTGAGTATAAAAGGCGAGAAACGAGAACTATGTAACTGAGAGGAGCTGGCATAAAAAGTTCAAGTCTCTTAAACTTTAAAGCTTTTATTTCAACTTTTAATTAAAGCTAAAACCATTAAATGAGAAGAGGACGGCAATTTAAGACATTCCAATGTATTTAAATATAAAAATAATTTTGACTCATTCCCCTTCCTTCCCCTTGTTTGTCATGGTGGCAACTTAAAGTTTTCCATTTCACTTGCAAATGACATCAACAACATTTTGTACATAATTCATAAGAATAACAACAATACAAGCAGTAGCTGTGACTCAAAAATGGCCAAAAGCGCTGAAAGAAAAATGAAAACAAAAGCAACAACTACAACTACCAAGAATAAATAAAAATTTAAGAAAAACAAAAACAAAAAACAAAACAAAACATGAATGAAAAGCAGCGCCGTCGTCGCAGCAGCGGCAGCAGAGACCAGAGCAAAACTAAAAATACGAATTTATATGCAAAACATTTCAACTTGCTTGAATTTCAAACATTTTGCGCCAGCTTCATTCCTCTGTCATGCCTATTAATGTGAGTGTGTGTGAGTGAGTATGAGTGTTTGTCATCCATTTGCATGTTTGTATGTATATGTAGCTCAAAGCTCCAACAGAGCAAGCCTGCAACGACAAATGACATTTGACTGCGTGCGTATGCATACGAAGTGTATGTGCGTATGTTTATATGTGTATGTGAGTTTGTGTTCAACTCTCAATGCCTCCCATCTCCCATTTGTTCCATTCAGACCGCAGTCGTCGCCCCACTTAGTGCTCTCCCACACAGCCGCGAGATTTTTTTTTCTTTTTATATTCGTTTTGTTTTTGTTTTGTACTCTCATATTCATTTGCATTTTTATGCGTTGACGTCGCTGTTGGAATTTTATTTACTTTGCATATTTTTGTGAATTTCTCTTTAGTATCATTTTTGTGTGTTGTTTTTTATGCAATCATTTTGTTGCAACTCAATTAATGTTGTACATCAAACGTCTCATCTCGTGTATTAGATTCATCTTAAGCGCAACTGACCCTGGCATAGCTCTTTTTTTAATACTTAATTACTGGGCATTTAATTAATCTTTGTTAATTTCAACTTATTTATGTATGTACATACTTTTTCAAAGGTACAAGTTAAAATTCAAATTCCAATGGGTATGCGGAATATGTTCTCTGAGCAAACATATCTGGTGGAATGATTTGAAAATGGCACAAGTGAGCGACTAATTATCAATTAAAAAAATTTGCGTTTCATTTGATAATTTGATGTAAAGCATTATAAGCAGTCGTGCTTTAACAGCAATTGTAAGTGTTAAGAAAAATATTATAATTACCTGAAATTCAATGTTCTTATTTTGTTATCGATATTGCATAAATTTTACTTGGCAATTTGTCAGTTCATGCGCAAATAATTGTACTTACAAATTTTAGCTACTCGTACTTTTTGTTGTATTTCCTTTTTACTTCTACGCAATTGAGAGACATACACATACTAGCTAGAATGAGATGGGACAACTAAAGCAGCGGTAGTTCGGCTTAGTGCTGTCGTTATTGTTTTTGTTTCTGTCTGTTGCCGGTTGCCGAGTTTTTGGTCTGGTGTTGCTTTTGTTTTTTGTGTGCCGATGTCTTTTGTGTGTTTTTGTCTTTTGCACATTTTTAATCCATGTTAGTGCATCTGCTGCTGTCACTGTCCCTCTGCCGGCGTTGCTGCTGCGTCCATTAGCGAAGAGCTTTTGCTGGTGTTGCTGTGTTATTCTTTTCAATTCGCTCGCAAATGTGCCAAAAAGAGACAGATGGACGACCTTGACTAGACGAGCTGGCAACTGCAATAAATAAATGTAGAAACACATTAGAGATGTGCTTAAAAATGTTGATACATATCGTACTTAATTGACACAAAAAGAGCACTTCACAACAGCAATGAAAATAAACATTTAATTTAAACAAAATTATTAGACAACTGCTAAATATAAATTATCATCAAATATTTTTGTGCATAACATTTTTGCCGAAACGATCGTGACACGACATGTCTCCAATTCAGTTGTCTGGTCAACGAACTTGCTGCTGTTGCTTTGGCAAATAAAACTACAACTTGTTAGTTTTTATTATCTCTACAAATTGACAACAACAACAACTAAAACTACAAGCAAGCGAATAGTCATGATAATTTTCAACTACCGCTGCCAACTGCATTGTGATTAAGGTGGGGGGAGCAATAGGTGGTCTAGAGAGGGGAGGAATATGACCAGAAATTATCGCGGGTAAAACAACGCCTACTTTTGCTTTGCGCTGTGGTGCAGTGGGGCTAGTGGGAGCTAGTTGGGGCAGGCCTCGACTCAAGTGAGTCGATTAACACACGTTACACGCATTTTCAATTTCAACGAAAAAAAGTAAAACCAAAAGCAAACACACAAGCAGAGACTTACACATTCAAATATACAAATGCATACATACATGTACAATGCATGAACTAGAAATACTTTGGCAAAAGCAACCGCAAAACGGGCGACGACGACAACGATTGTAAAGTTGGACTCCAAATACGCACAGTGGGCTTAAACCAATTAACTTGCTGGCAATAGAGAGGATCAACATTTTTTTTTAAACATTTTTGAAAGCATATGTATAAAATTGCAGTTAAATTTTATACATACGACTCAACATTGAATATGTTTCTTTGTAAAAAACTAACTAACAAAAATAACTGAGTTAAACACTAGGGGTCTAGACACTGTGCAACGCTGCGCGACCTAACTTCATCGTTGCCCCGCAAATTTGACTGCCCCCCAAAACGTGAACATGAACGACATAGTAGTCGAGTATGTGTGCGATAACTTTGACAACGATAAATTGTATTATGCTGGCTTGCCTGTGTCGGTCGTTCGGCTGAGCACCAGAAATAGAGAGTGTGATGGAAACAGAGAGAGATTGAGAGAGAAAGACAGAGAGAGAGCAAAGCGAGATATGGGAGGTGGGGTACTTCGTTGCTCTCATCAAATTCGTATGCATTGCTTTGTGCGTTGTTCGTTGTCCTTCTTCAGCTGCACTTGTCGTCCATTGTGGTTGTCGTTGCTACTACTACTACTACAAATTCTGCGGCTGCGACTGAGGCTTGGCGCTGCTGATGCGTTCTTCCTCTGCTGCTGTTGGCTCACCTAAACCAAAAACTCTCCATGTGGCCAATGGCTGGCAACTGACTGAACGTCGTTCAATGTGCGCTTATCACATTATTTTGCTATTTATGGTTTTGCTTGCAATATTTCCTTTTTTCTCATTTTTTTCGCTTTATGATAACATAATATACATTACATATACAAACACGTAGCTTACATATACATATGTACATTCTCTTACACATTTCACTTGCTATACACAGCGGTCATTGTTATTATTTGCTTTTGTTTTTATTGTTGTTGCGACAACTCTTTCTCGATTCCCATGTATAAAATAGCTTTGCACACTGATACAAAAGTCACGCTTGGCGAAGCTTTGAACTTCACAGTGTAATGGTTAAGCCTAAATTAGTAATATCGATCGAATCAATAGTTTCTTTTATGCAGTCAGTAGAATCTATTGATTTTAAGCAGACATGAAGCTCGAAAGCTTAGTTTAAAAATCGAATATGTGGAATTTGAATTTAAACTTATCCTTAAGCTCTTAAGAAATGTAAATTCATATTATGTATATTAGAAATAACTAATTAGCCTTCAATATGAATTTTATTTTGTTAGTACATAGTTGATTACTTCAATTGGCACAATATCAGCAAAACAAAAAAACCCGACAGTTTATGCAGGGTGAATAATGAATAATTTGGCATATTTTTTACTAGTGGGAAATAACGATTTATTCACATTCTAAATCAAAAAATTATCAGAAAAAAAGCTTGATTTATTACAGTTTGCCAATGGTAATGTAGCTACGAAAATGTTAAACATTAAATGTTTGTACAGTATATATACATAAATATATGTAGATGTATACATTATATATAGATGTATTAATACAAATCATATTTAAATATTTTAGTAGTTTTTAATCTCATGTAAGCGAAGTATCACATTTTTCTATCAAAATCATAGATTCTGCTGAAAAAAATTATAATACTATTTAAAAACTAAAAAAGCAAATCACTTTTTAATAGATAAATATCGTAATCGAATAATTACTGTACCACAGTGCGTTATAGTATTTATTGCTGCTATTCGCTTATCGTTCGTTTGGGTTGTCAATAATGCAATCAATTGTGTAGTTTGATTAAAGAAATATTATTATTATTATTTTCGTCATGCATTGGGAGTTCTCATGTTAGCGCATATGTGTGTGTGAGTTTCTATTACATTTCTCGTTTATTGATGTTGCAGTTTGTGCCACAATTGCGGTGGGACACACAAAATTGCGAGCAGAGCAGAGCAAGCCAATAGTAGATTTTTGTATGTGTATCATTGCCAAGGACGTAGCAACTGTAATAACTGGCAGTTTTCTTTTGTGACTGCATAAATTTGTGTGGAAATGATTATACGATTCACAAGTTGAATGGAATGGAAAAAATACAAATTAATTTTCCCTTTTCGTTTTTTTTTCTCTGCTCCGCGTTTTATAGCACTCACAATACTCGGGAGAAGCAACAATCCCCCTCTATAGGCATTTTTAGTACTATTGAAGCAGTGATTGATAACGGTAAGTTAAGTTTTTGTCTTTATTTCATTTTCTTTATTGATTTTGCAACGTTGCCAAATTGCTTGTATGTTGTTTTCATTTTCCTGAAACAAAAGTTCAACAATTACTCAGCTGTTTAAAGTTACCAACGAACGAACTTAGCAGGCAACATTGCCAATTTTCAGTTGCCGTAAAAACATGCATCCAATAATATTATTTTTACAATTTTTGTTGTCAGTAAATTAACTTTACAAATGCGCTTTAAATTCATTAAAGCTGGAACCCAAGAAATGTGACTGTGGCCATATTTAATGGAATTTGGCTTAACTTGCGATGTTGCCACACTTCGTCAAAGAAGTTTTCGCTTTGTGGTCGCATAACACAATTAGAGTTAGCCTAATTAAGTTAATATGTTGCTTAGTCGAAACCATGTAAAATGTGCGGCTACCATGGGTTAAGCATATAGAAGCATATGTATAGTATGAGTATGTGTGTGTGTGTGTGTGAGTGTGTTGGCAATGTTTTGGGAACTCGAAACCTAATCAGAAATAAAGTTGGTTTCTCCTTAACCAAAGCATGTAATCCAATTAGCTGTCACACGTTTAAGAACAATAACTGAAAATTAAAAGCAACACGTAAAGCAGAGAAATTATGTATGATTTGTGTTTGTTGTTTTTGGCAACAAAATATAATAAATTTTCATATGCAAAAACAGCGGCGTGTCCTGGGAGCAACAACAATAACACACTACAGCGTTGCTTTTGGCACACAAATCTCAATTTAAAACAATCAAATGCAATGGAAGAAAAAAAAACAACCAAAGTAGAAAAAATACTACAACAAAAACAAGAGCAACAACGAGAGAGACAGCGACAGCGGCAGCAGCAGAAAACAACGCAAAACTGTAAACAAACGAAATATGCACAACTACATGCATACAGTCAAGTGTTCACACACACATACATGTTGGTTGCGATGGCGCAATACACGCACACACTCACGCATTGCCGTCCGCATACGTTCACTCACTCTCATGCGGCTGTTTGTTCACCACACTCGGAGCGTTCGTCTCGTCGAATTGTCTCACTGTCTCACTTGCTCACTGTCGCGTCGTCGTGCTAGCCTGCTGCTCGGTCCGTCAGACCGTCAGTTGGTGAGTCAGTCGGGCAGGCAGACGATGCGCGACGACGTTTCGTCGGTTTCTCATGTGTTCCATAGTCGCTACAACGAAACGCCTTGGCAATGAAACGTTTCAGTTGGTGTCAAAGCGCGAACGTGTGCGAATCGTTAGAGCTGTATACACTGCGGATAAAAATTCAATAGCCGCAGAAACGTCGAGCAGCTGTATGAAAATACCGACGGCAAAACAAATTGGGAAAAATTATTCAAATGTTAGTTGTGTGAAACAAGAAAGTGACTAAACGGTAAGGCAATCGAGTTACTGCCCGACCGTAAGACAAATTGTTAATCAAAGTAAATTAAACAAAACAACAATTGACAGTGGAACGGTTATTTACATTAAACGTATAACATACACAGACTTGTAAGTATATATTTGTATGTACGTACGATGTATGTATGTTTTTGGTGCAAGTGTCAAAAAGCATTGCAACGACGGGTCTCAGTTTAAATAGCTTGTAGCAACAACAATTAAAGATATTTAGTGTATGCGCCGTTGCTCCATCTTCGTGTTATTCTCCCTCTTGCTCTTCCTCTTCTTCGGTTTGCAACGGCGTCGATGTCCGCAACGACATTTGCACGCATAGCAAACAACAACAACAATACTGTGTGCACTGTGTGACCAGTACTAATGAATATGTGTCGAATTCTGTGTTGCAGTATATGAGTGATGTGTTTTTGTGTGCCGTTGTGTGACACTGTGCAACGTATGAAAATGAAACGAACGAGTTAACGAGAGAAGGAACAGCGGCAATAATAAATAAGTATAACAAGAACAAGAAATACTATTAATAAGAGTATGATACATACATATATTTATCAACAAATAACACACCCACAGACTGACAAAAAATTAAAAACAATTAAGGTAGAAAATTAAAGAATTTTTCCCGTTTACCCGCTCCACTGATTGATAAAATCTTAAGAGCTTATAATTAAACTGCCAACTGCGAAACTGTGTATGTGTGTGTTGTGTGCGTGTGCGTGTGTGCGACTGTTTGACAGGCCCCTAGCAAAAATGTGATGTTATAAGTGATAGTTAAAATTAAAGCTTACCAGAAATAGTTAAAGTGTATAGATTTTTAATAATTTTACTTTGTTATATATGTATGTAATTGTATTTCTAAATATCATAAAACAAATTAAAATAACAAATGCAATAATTAAATAGAGCGTATTTATGTACGTATAAACAAAATAACATAAATTTTTATTTATAGTTTTTTTTATTTTATAGTTTGAATATCGTAGAATTCTAATTGTGAGTTTCTGCTGTATGCTTTGGTGAGAGATATATCATAGAGCTTTTTGCATGCATCACTGAGCACTTTCTAAATGATTGAAGCATTTGAGATGCTGTCGTTCATAATATTTCTCTCAGTGCATCATGTATATAATTATTTTTATCACTTACTCAATAATTTATGTACTATTTCTAAATCAACAAAAACATTGTCCTAATTAATTATTGCATAATTAAATCAAGTATGAGAAAAAATAAAAGCACATTACATTAAACTGCAAATTTTATTATTATTCGGTTATTATGCTCCAACAAAATGTCTGTTGGCAATTAAATTTGCATAAATTAGACATGGCAAGCACATTAAACGGCAAAAAAAAGGAGTTTAAAAAAATCAAATAAATAAATTTCAAAGTTTTGTTCGGAAAATGCGCAAAGAAAATAAAGTAACGTTGGTTTTGGCCTTTAATTAATCACAACAAATGGACAAGCAACGGCAATTTGCACATCGTCGAGCAAAAGCAATTTTAATGAAGTAGAACTAATTTCTAATTAAAAGCAACATTAAAACCAACTAAATTCTTCTCACTGAGAGATAGACCCCAAAATACACACACACACACACACACACACACGACATGTACTGCGAAGAGCAGCAGCTAACGCAATAGAGGGTAAAAGAGCAAGAGCAGGAGAGCAATATAAGAAGCTGCTTGGCGGCAGCGACGCCGACGTCAGCGACTGCGAACAATAACGAGTTTAAAGCTCCGCTAGCTTCGAGCACAACGCACTTACACAAACTCAGAGCAACACACACACACAAACAGGCACTGACAGTGAGACAGCAAAGCGAACAGACATACAAACGGGCAGACGGACAGACAAACAGTCGGAGAGACAGTGAGGCAGACTCACATGCCATGGCGTAAAAGTTCTACACTTTTTTACGCTTTTATTTTGCCAACCCAAAAATAATCGCATTATGATAAGAAAAAAAAGCACAAACAGCGTTCTTTTACTCACTGCTCTCCTCCAATTCTCTCGTGCTCTCTTTCTTGTGCTACGTGAGTGAGGTAGAAAAAGGTAAAAATACAAAAACAACAAGTCGATACGGCGGAACAGAAACAGAGGCGGCAGCGCTGTAACTGAACTGAGGCAGCAGGCAGCGCTGCAGCAGCGCCGCATACAATTTATATTTGCTTTTAATGCTTGTTGCTGCTTGCTGCTTTTTGCTTGCAAACAAATAAAACTGGTTTTCAAGTCAATTAAACAAACCAAAAAATAAAATAACAACAAAACGGAGCACTGGGAAGAAGAAAATTTTGTCCGTTTCTGTTTTCTGCTTCATCGCAACAGCAGCAGCCGAGGTAGAGGAAGAAGAAGGTGGAGAAAGAGTTGGAGAAGGAGAGAAACAGACAAGTAACAAACTGCAACAATGAAGTAACTTTTCAATGCAAAACAGCTGTGCTTGGGTGGGTGGAGAATGCGGGGAGCAATTCAGAGATGACTTGATATTATGTGGAACACATAAACATATATCCATATGGAGCGTATTAATTGATGCAAAACAATGTAAACTGCTTTGGTTCAATAATTTATGTCTCATTTAAATCTGGTTCAATAACGAAGCTTAAAGCACTAAAAAATGCCGTACAATATTGATTGGATTGCAACAATGTTTTATCAGGGAGTAAAATTGCATGCGAATTCCAAACCAAAAATTTACCGAAATTAAATGGCATTCAATAAATCTGCTTCGGTTTAACTAGGGTAAACTGAAAGCCAAAATAAAAAGTATACTTTGTATGAGGAATATATGAAAATTTTTAATAAACAGTGCAATTCAAGTGAAAATTTAAATAAAAAAACAAAATCAACTCGTATTTCGATTTCATGCCAATGTCAAATATGAAAACACAAAAGCTGAATGCTGTCAAATATTTAAATTGAAACCAAACAAAAATATGAAAACAGACGCATCAATCGAGTTACTCTTGAGTGTTGTAATTTTAGAAATTAATGGCATGTAAAATAATATGCATATGAAAACGAATTGAATGAATTAACAAAAATATAGGAATTTCACAACAGATTTTCGCAAGTTATGTACTTGATTGAAATAAGTTTTGCAATGGTGATGATAATAAATAAACACTATATTTGGATATTTTTAAATTATAAAATAAAAGTAGAGACTAGTTTGGTCTTTTTTTTATTGAAACACATTCACTTAAGGAAAATCAATACAAGCAATTTGTGGATATAAAATTGACTTTCCAATTTTGTATGTTCATTTTATGAAGATTTAATTTTTAGAGAGTTGAATCCTTAAAGTGATAATTCAAGAACTTGACAGCAGCAATGTGCACTAATTAAATAATTCTCAAAGGCTACCCAACAATGCCAAGGGTTATAAGAGGAAATGTGTGCCATGTGTGCAACAAACAAAAGGAGGCGACTCCATGACGTAGTTTGTCTGTCTGGTATAAACTCAAATACCTTACAGACTATCAGAGCAAGCCTTATGGAAATTGGCAACAATACAGAGAATATTGTCTTTGAATTTTGTTGAATCCACCTCAGCTTTGGCAAATCTCTAAAATTAATTAGAGGACTTGTTTCGACATTGATACCACTTGTGAAGTTATTTAAAACATGGTTGAATGGCTTTAAATCTCCTTTTGACAAGAAAACTTATCAACTCAACTCAATTCGACTTGGATTCCTGTTGGAGCATATCAATACTCAAATAGTTATTGTTCAATTGAATACCTCAAAATGCTTGAATGCAAATGAATTTGTGCTGCACAAGTCTAAACTATTTGACAATTTGCACAATTATAATGGCTATCACAAACAATGGGAGGGCGGATGCAACAATAGAACTTGCAACTTGGCAAGCAAATAAGACACCAATTGTGGAATGTTTTGGACATTGTTATCGAAGACTCGCAAATGCTTGAGACAACATTTCTGTAAACGTTGCACAAAATCACTTGGCTAAAAGCAAAAAGGGAAAATTAAAACTCGCACAAGTGAAAAGGAAAATGAAAATGAAAAAAATGTTTACGCATAAGCTCCGTTTGGGGATAAACGAAAAGCTGTAAGCTGAGGATCAGACAGCCAGAGCACTAGGAAAATGGTCAAGATTTTGGAATTTGTGACGCATGCCTAAGCTCAATTATAAAAGTTAACAGGAATTAAAGCCATCAAATTTGTGCCGTCGAGTGCCTTAAGGTTCTTTATCATCTTCTTTAAAGAGTGGAGCAATAAATATTTAATTGAGTCTACGAAATTGCCTACAAGTGTTGAACAAATGAGTGACTTTAATTTGCTTGTCACTCGTTCGGGCTTTTTTCCCTTTTGGCTTAAATATAAATACCGTCCATACATTTTTCGACTACTTCCTTGTTATTTTCGACCACATCAGACAAACCTGTGTGTGCTCTGTGTGCATCAAATAAGCCCAGCCAATTTATTTTCCATAACAACGAAAGCGAACCACAAAAAAAGCTTGGAAAAATGAAAAGCAAAAGAAAAAAAAATACACAAATTTGTAATGCGGCTGCTGCTTCTGCTTCTGATTCTGCTTCTGCTTCTGCTGTTGCCCTTCAACTACAACTACACATAATAACAACAACAACAAAAGCAGCGACAACCCTGCCAAATTGGCACAGCAAGTCAACGCGCCAGACGCCTATCTGTGTGTGTGTGTGTATGTGTATGTGTGTGTGTGTTACCACTCCCTCGATTGGCCCGATTTCGATGTGCATTACATTCATGTAGCACATCCATTGTTCAAAGGCCTACTCCGTAATATTGTATAACAGACACAGCAACAAAAACACGCCGTACTTGAGGCTTCCAAGCTCAGGCCAGGGCTGGACAGACGGGCAGACAGACGGACGGACGGACGGACGGACAGACGGACGGAGGAGCTATATCAGACCAGACACAAACTGAAAATGTCGACCCATGCAAATTTTGAGGTCGACTTTTTCAGCATGGAAATGAAGATGAGAAATTTTCCTCTGCTCGCTTTATTTTTCCGTTCTCTTTCTTCTTCTCTCCCTCTGTCCATGTGCCTCATTTTTCCTTCCTATGTTTTTTTTGCGTTTTTTGTTAGGTGGCATATTGAAATTAATGTAAATTTTTTCATACACCCCTCGAGGGTGTTGTGGATCAGAAACGGTTGAGAGCCTAAACGTGTTGTTATTGATTACGATGATGGGCAACGTTGAGAGTTTATTTGATAATGAAATACCAACGTCATTCTTTGCATGAGACAGAATTGGCTTTGTTGACTGCGTCTGGATTGGCTTCTCTTGGCTCGTCTCAGGTGAACAATTTCGATTTCTTTAAGCTAGGCAAACAATATACAAAGAATGTGTATAGAAATGGTGTATTCAACATGACGCAGATTAAATTGCCTCGTTCTCTGTACGTAGATGTTAAATAATTGCCCAGATACCAGCTGTGTTGTATTTTGCTGATGTGTTTTGAAATGCGATTTCCCTTGAGGGCAACTTGTTTGTGGGATTCAATTTGAAAGTGAGAACATTGTAACTGCATATTTGTTTTTTAGGCACATTCATTTCTAACAAAATAAAATAGAATTATTTAGTAGACATTTTGTCTTCACTCAATATGAATACTTTTGCAAAAACTATTTCCTAAAATATATCATTTCTATGCTAATGCGGACTTGGATAGTTCCTAATCAATGTGACGTAGCTATGCTCCAAACAGAAAAATGATATTCGAATTTGTATCTTCACTTTATCAACGCTATTACTCACTCTTGACTATATTTTGAGTTTTTTGATGAACTTACATTGTTGTTTATTTTTTTAATTTATCTATTTAAGTAAAGAATTTTGTCCCGATATTTGTGCTCTTACTTTGGTGAATTTAATTCACAACAATTTCTAAATTTTGCCAAAAAAGTGAAAAAGAAATTGAAAATGAATTTTCATCTAACTTTGAAATGCAGTATTGATTTTTTTCGATGAGCTTAATATTGTTTTCAATATTTGGGATAGATAAAATTCAATATTTTTCAATAAGTATTTGGATTTCAATGCTATTTCATATTAAACACAAAAATAATATGTATGCATACTAAAAGTTAAGTTAGGCTACGCTGTGTATGCTAATTGTAGACTGTGTATTTCGATGAGTGCAAAATGTTCAACAATATTGAATTACACAATTCAGTGTCAAATTAATGTGATAAATAATGCTCGGTTGGCTTTTTGGCCCCGAAGCGCTTTAATTGGTTTTAAATTAGTCGATTTCCCCACTTCAAAATATATATCAAATTAAATAAACAGAGAAACAGCGCCAATGGCCATGTTGAAATTACGCCAAGGATAAAAAGGACGCACACTCACACATACACAATGAGAAACAAACAACACGCAATTAAATGTGCAGAAGTTTAAGGAAGAGTGAAGAGAGGGAGAAAGAGAATAGAGAGGAGGCGAACAAAATAGGGGTAGGGGTTATACAAAAAGTGCGAAGCAAAATTGACGTCGCACATTTTGCGGAAATTGTTGGTTTGTAATTTGAATTTGCGCCATTTGCATTCAATGTGCGGCTCAAATGAGACACAATGAATGTGTCCTGCGCGTGTGTGTATGTGTTAGTGATTGTGTGTGTGTGTGTGTGTGTGTGTATGTGCGTATGCGTGTGTTTATTAGCTCTTGTAGAGGTCCCCGGGCGCCGTCTACACTCGCTCGAAGCGTAACGCAACGCGCCTAAAAACGGAAACGGATGTTGGCAAGTGTAGACATATTTTCTTAGCAACTTTTGCTTAACCAGCACCAGCACCCGCACCCCTCCCTCTTCTCTTTTGCGCCCCCCTTGACATCCATAACATTTGTACTAGCGGCTGTCTCAGGCTGCTGAGCCAACCTCCCACTTTATCCCATTCTCATTTCCCATTTGAAGCTTGCGTTCAACTAGTTTCAAACTTGCTTGGCAAAACTTTTGTTGTAACGTCAAGTCAATGAGTGGAAGCTTTTTTTCTCTTCTTTTTAAGGGCGAAAGCTGTCTCTAGATTAAGGAAGAGGGACAGGCAAACACGAGGAGGGGAGGGAGACAAGAACTTTGTTTACTGTTATAGCTGCGGCTACGGCTGCTGTGCTGTGAAAATGAAGTAGCTTGACTTTTGCTTTTTCTAAGGATTTTGATTCCTTACGGCCAAACTGTGTATTAAGCTCTCTGAGGTGTGGCATAAGAGAGCGAGGGGGCAGAGAAATGAGGGAGGAGGGCCTTACAATTGTGTCACTTTAAGCGGATTTTACTGTAAGTATGGGAAGTTGTCATTGAAGGAGTTACGTTTATGTGTGTACAAAGATTAGATTGAGAATCACGTGAGAGATGTGAATGGCAACTTAATGCATATTTCATATGTGGATTTTTTTGTTGGTAACAGATAAATTATTAATGTAATTCGGTGGAGTCGAGAAATCGCAAAGAATTTAAATAACATCTGCGTTTATTATTCAAATATATCAACATATTTGCTGAAGAAATAAATACATATACTGATAAGATAACACTCGAGACTTTATTTGCATTGTCATTCCTGAATGTTCAGGCTTTAATTTATAGATCCCATTGTCAACTACAGATTTGGCAAAGAACATAACGAAATTTCCTACTTTTCACTTTGCATATTCTGAAAGTTTAATGAAAATAAGAACTGATTGTTGTATCGTTAATGTAGTTTCGTAAGATTACAAATCGGAGATGTTTACTTGTGTATATTTAGCCCACTTTAAGCTTTAACTCAAATATTCAACCGAATACTTTATATTCTTTATGTTACGCTTCGTCGTGTGATTGGAAGCTGACAAGGCAACTTCCTTTTTGGCAAGCTCTCTTCTTTTATGGATGCTTTTCGGAGTGTCCGAATGTGCGCTGGCATGTTGTCCTTGACTGGCCAAATAAGTTGACAGCACTTGTGTCACACTTTATGCACTAAGCGGCAACAAATCTGCAGCCAAAAGTCCCATTACACGGCTTTAACAGCCCCCGGGAAATAGAGTCAACAAACACACACACACACACACTCACACACAAGGGGCGATAAATTCTTGGCATAAATATGAACTACCCCAACATAAAGCGTGGGAAGAGAGTGTGTTGAGTAGTTGTTAGGGGCAAGTATGGAAGGAGGAGAAGGGAGGGTGTTGGAGAAGTGGACCTCGCTTGGAGCACATTCGATAGCTCAAGAGAAAAACGAAACGAAATAGCGTGCCGTTAATGAGGCGTTGCCACCCAACCAAAAAGTGACCTCTCACCCCTCTGCACTCTGTACTCGCCGTACAATGCGTGCGTTTAATATGCCGTTAGTTTAATGAACTAAATTAATAGTTAATATGTGGACTACACTCGGAGCAGTGGCGAAGAGATTGTTATACCTATTTATACATGTGTCTAATTCCAGCCAAATTAGAATTGAAACCGAGTCAACCATGGCACAAAAGTTCAAAGATATGAGTTTCTTATTTCGGTCACATGTGTGTGGAACATTTTGTCAACTTGATGACGTCGACAATTTTGTTTCATTTGATTTGCTTTCCTCTCTCTCTCTCTTCTCTACCCTCCGCCTTGGGTTCGTTATGTGTGGCTGCCGCAAACCCAAACTAAGATAAACTATAAAGTTTTCGTACATGTCCATAGAATAAACAGCCCTAACTTGTCTGGTTTTTGTGGCTTAAGGACATGTTTCTATGTATAGAGCGATGTATGTATATACTATATTTACTCGTATTTGTTATTAATTTTGTTTGGATAACAAGTTTTATGGCTGCAATCCGGAATTGAGGTTACATTTGACTTGCTGAATAATCTCAATAAAGATATTAATTAAAATAATTCTAATAAAAATGGGCAAAAGAAAACATACTTGACATGCAATAAATTGTATACAACTTTCGATTTATTTTCGACCAATTAGTTTCAAGCTGTTGCCAAATCTTCCCACATCTATTTCATTGCTTCAATTTCATAAATTAAAACTCAACCCACCCGAAAATAGGCAAAATAATGAACCATACCTCAAAAAAAAAAAGGCAATTCTTATCGCTGCACAATAGCGCCATCTGTGGGCGTTTTCGCAACAGTTTTCTTTTCTATTGCCACGACACATGATTAACAACTTTAATGATAATCGCCGAAAAAAGAAAAAAACGTATTTTTGGCGTGTGTGTAACTGATACAATGAGATGCTCCGTTAGATGCGACATGATTTATGACTTTATTGTAGCAAATCCATTAGAGAAGACGATACTATTTGTGGCACTGTGTGTACATTAGGATTCCAATTTAAGTTCGTGTTACTTGTACTTTTATGATGAAATTAAGGCAAGTAGCCAAATCGTAGAGTGTAACATTTTGAATGGGTATTTCAATACGGCTATCGAGTTTGTAACACAATAGAAATGAGATTAAATAATTGTGCATAATAGAATGAAGCTTAAATTTGGATGAAGTCATTTTTGGTGTAGTATATTTTAAATATAATAGTATTATTCTTAAAATAAACCATAAAATACTAAAATATACTGAATGCCGTTTATGCTGTATCAATAAGCATAAATGACATTCGGTATATTTTAGTATTTTATGGTATATTTTAAGAATAACCGCATTGCATTGCCGGTTACTAAAACTGGGTAGTGGGTATCTCGCAGTCGGGTACACTCAACTGCATATTTCATAATAATTTTTTATGTTTATGTGAGATTAGGATCAATCAAGTTAATTTGTCTAAATGTAAAGAAATAATAGAAGGAAAGGGGTAATAAAATTCTGCATTGTAATTAATTTTGCGATTGATATTATCAATTTAAAATTGTTAGATTTGAAATACAAATTACTTGTTTCGTTTACTTAAAGTGTAGCTCATCTTCGCAGTGTTTCGCAGCTTATGGAAATTGCTAAGCCTGGCCAAAGTTTTTCCTCTCGTCGTCGCTTGGGTGCGAGTCCAAGACCAAGTCATAACTTTTCATTTGCAGAAAAGTTTATCTATTACCGTCGACTGTCGACCGTCGACTGTCCAGTCAACGCCCGCTGTCCGTCTGCATAATTAGCCAACAGCTCAGCGCAGTTGAGTCCAGCTGAGAGCTGAGAAATCATGGACTCGGACTATACAACTTACTCTGTATATGCACTTATATGGATGTATTTATGTAAGCGTCAGTGTGTGTGTGTGTGTGTGTGTGTGTGAGTGTGTGTGTGTGTGTGTGTGTGTGTGTGTGTGTGTGTGTGTGAATGGAGGTGCCCATAAATTGTTTGCCTGGCAATTATTTCTGATTCTCTTTCGGCACAATAACAACGTGTATTGCGGTTGTTGCGGTAACTGTTGTTTCTCTATTTTTGCCATTTACATATTGTTTATTTTTTCTCGCTTTTTCATATACAGACGTAATATATATATATATATATGTATTTTTTTCGTTGCGCTAATTAAAGTTGGCCAACAGCAAGTGCAATTTATGTTTGTTGTGTTGGTTAGACAAGGTTCCAGGCCACTGCTCAATTATCGGATATGAAATGAATGCGAGCAATGCGATGAGGGATTTCATTCCTCTTTTAGTTATTTATAATTCCCAAACACAGTTTGCGCATATCATTAATAATTAAGTGTTTGTTTATTTTATTGTCTACATTTAAGTGTTGCTTGTATATTTCTATCGCTTGGGAATTACATAGATAAATTAAAAATCAAGCAATTCTTGCCATTGCTGTCGAGGTTTCACGAGCTGAGAAACACAAATAATAATAAGCAAATTTTAAGTAAAATTCATTCATGTTTTGCAGACTCAAAACAAATATACATAGAAACTTTAGGTATTTCAGTTGACAGTTGGTATTTAAACTGAAAGTTAGTATATTTTTGTTATTTCAGAATAAAAATGTTTAAAAATACTAAATACATCATTTAAGATAAATATATTTGACCAATCGAATCCTCCTTCAGTATTTGTGCTAAAATGTTGCAGAGTTGTCTCTTCATTTTATTTAAATATCATATAACAGATTTTTTTTTAATTTGGGTGTTCAAAAAATTAAGCATTTTTTAAACTTTCCGATTAATTTTGGCATATTTAGTTTACTGTGTAACTTGTGGTATTTATGCTCACTTTTGGTATTTGCGTATAATGATATACTGATATTTACTTTGTAGGCTGGCAAATGCCGTATCAGTTCCGTTTCATATGCTTTATAGCATATTCGAGATTCTTAACATTCCATTTAGGGAATTTCAACTGAAATCCGTTAACTGCTTTAGCACAAATCGATTGTGAAAGCCAAAATTTGCAACTCGTTACCCTCGACACAATGAGCAATCATTCAAACAAATACAATAAATACAAATATATGTATAGTGTACATTGTACATATTACACACAGACACACACACACCCACATTCCGAATTCGAATTCGTGAAATTTTCATTTCCGTTGCGCTAGAGCACGGCATATCCGTGTGGTATCCAATATATATTTGGGGGGAAAAAAGGTTCAACGCAACATGCAAAATTCATGCAGATTCCATTCAATGGAGAACGAAAGAGACAAAGCGAAAGAGTGAGTGAGGGACAGAGATTGAGCGATCTATCAATAACCCACAATATGGTAGATGACCACCCCATGTGCTAATCGAAACGTTTTTGGTGGCTGCATTTAAGAGCCACTTTCCCCATCGCGATAGATGTTGCTGCTGATGATTATGATGATGATGATGATGATGATGATGATGATGATGATGATGATGGCAGCGGGAGGCGGCGTTGCATCAAGGTCAATGCATAAATACCGAAGTGCACACTGTGCAGTAAGTGGTGAGCGGTGAGCGGTGAGGGGTGCACTGCCATTAGCATTCAAGTACCCCACACACCAAACATCCTGGAGCCTTTGCCCTTTGCCCTTTGCCATTTATCCTTTGCTGGCAGGCCATTACACCATCCAATATACTCGCTGACCTCCTAACAACACGACGCGTCTCCCTCTAACAACTCATCAACACTTTTCCCCAATTTTGCCTCACTAAAAAGTTAAGCGTTTTTCGCGATTTGCGCAAAACTTTTGCACACTTGTTTCGCACTGCAACTGCAACTACAAAATGACGTGAGAAATGTACAATAGAGATGATCTTATCATTAGATTGCCGAATTGCTGATGCTGTACAATTAAACTTGGAATTCGATGAATGCATTTAATAAGTTGCATTTCTAATAATATATAAAATGCGGCTTCGTACAAAAGAATTTTTGATATGATTTTTGTTTTCGATTTTTTTTTTTATAAAAATTAACTTTAATTTTATTGTTTTGCTTATTAAAAAGATCAACTTTGTTATTTTGCATTTTTATTAAACTTATTTAACATTATTTTAATCTTTAGTTTTTTTTTTTTTTTTTTAAAGGAAAAGGTTCTTTTTGTGATTTGATTCTTTTTAGTACGGAAATATTATGGCGGTCTTTGGAATTTATATATTTTTACTGATAATATTATATATAACCATCAGAAACCGCATAAGAAAAGGAGAAACTATGTCTGACTTTATTATATATTAGAAACTCTTAAAAATACATTTCATAAAGTTACCATTATTATTGATTTTACCATCATTGTACACTTAATATATATTTTTTGCACTGTTGCCAAACTTGTTACAAATTTCAACTACTTTCTTCAAGTGTCGTGAGCAAAGTTCCATTTTTGCCAATGTGCATTTTTCGCGCAATTTGTTGTTGTTTGTTACGAGACTTTTTGATTGGAAAACTTGTGCCTGGAACTACAGAGTTCTATTTTATATGAACATATATATATATATTGTTTTTTTTAGTTCTTTCATTTGTTAAGAGATATAGAAGGGGAAGAGCTAATTAAAATGCTGACATGCGTTTGAGGGCTAAAGTTCAGAATCGTGTGAGAATTGACAGTTTTCACCCATAGCCAAAGGTTAACAAATTGAATGCAAGTTTGAGAGGGGAGTAGAAAATTTGTAGGAGGAGCGTCTCACACACTATCCCATAGTTTATTGGCCAAATCCAATTCAATTTCCAGACGGCATTCAAGTTGTTGACGCTATTTGGTTGTGTTTGTGTGTGTTCGAAGCGGTCGAGGTCTCATCTGATATCCTTGACTCGCCATGGCTTTAGTAGCAAATGCTCTTTACTCGCCTTTTCGCTCGCTCTTTCTCTGTTCCACAAATTGTATCCTTGTATCATTAATTAAGATGCACACAAACAACACACAAGCACATTAAGTGGGAGAGAGAAAGAAGAAGCGGAAAGAAGAGACTAAGATAGACAGAGAGAGAGAGAGAGAGAAAGAGGGATGGAAGCAGAGGTTGACTAAGTCAATGCCAACGCAGGTTGCGCTTTATCTATGAAAAGTCAGTGAGGCGTTTGCTGTTTCCGATGCTCCTCTCTCTCTCTCTCTCTCTCTTTCTTCTGCGTCGACTTCCCCCCCCGAATGTCCTTGCCTGTATCTGTGTGTGTGTTTTTCTGATTATATGCCACACACACATAGACATCGCTTCCCACACACGCGTGCACAAAAATTACTCTTTGGTCGCATTAAATTTGCAATCAAAATGACACACAGACAGAGCGTGCGTGTGTGTGCGTGTGTGTGTGTGTGTGTGTGTGTGGATGTAGGTTATATTCTAGTCGGCTTAATTTAATTTAATCAGCTTTGCAATTAGTTAGTAGCTCGTTTCTTGTTAAATAGTTAATGCAATTTTACGACAGGGCAACAGAGTTCGACGGAATAGCAAATAATACGTTATATTAGTTTTACGTCACAGTGAACTTTAACTCTCCATCATAAAATGCTGCTAAAATAACAGTATTTTGTTAGTAGAAAAAACAAAATTTGGCAAATAAAGTAAGTTTTCAAATAAAATAATTGTACATTTATTTTACATTTTTGCGATTTTGCATTCAGAATGTTTCTCAAAGCAACATTTTTTTTTATACAACCGTTAAAGCTTAGGACTAGTAAGAAAGTTACAGTAGAGTATGCACGACTTTGACATACCCGCTACCCAATTTGAAAAAATGCAAAATAGTAACAAATTAATTTACCACAAAAACACTAAAAATCTACCGAAGAATATTTTAGGTATATTGATACTCTACTATAGAGTGCAAAATATATCAGATTTACAGTCAAAGCAACCAAGACCCCTAATTAGTAGACGTTTTTAATCGATTTTTTTAATCGTTTTATCGATTTAAATACATTCATTTCATGGAGACACAATGTTATAATACCCTTCTACCCTATGCGTAGCGGGTATAATAATGCTATGTAGTAATTAACATAGTTATCCGCAGTAATCACAACTTATTCAGTCAGATTGCAATTGTATTGTTGCATGTATTTCTCAAGAATCATAAGATGACTGAATATCGATTATGAAGTTACATTTGTAATCAATTTGATGTGTAAGAGATGACTGTGATGAATTAAAACAACAAAAGAAAACCTTGTAACGGATAGAATACAATATTTACTCAGTTTGCGAATCGATTTTGAGTCACAGAGTTTTGACTGTAAAGCTGTGATTGTAATTGTCAGACATTAGAAAAAGATGCATTCAGTTAAATAAATGGGGAAAAAAATTAATGGCTTTTATCATTGCAGACAATAAACGAAAACGAAAAGAATTATTTTGAATTTTGCAGAACATTTTGAAAGGTTAATTGTGAGATTTTTGGCAATCAATTTGATGTGCATTTTAATGGGAATTGAGTCAAGTGAATGCAAATGCTCAGCAATGAATCAATAATTGATTCACATTTTGATATTGGCCATAAATGGTATTAAAATATTAAGTACACAACATTTGAATACAATTTGTTTTGCGCTGAAAGCATTTGCTTGCGACCTTCGAACAAATGGCAAATGGCAATCAAAATGAAGGTATAATAACCGAAATCAACAAATTTATGCCCAAAAGGAATACGAAGCAATCAATGAAAAGAACAAAACAGATGCGGCTCAAAGATACACGGGGCTAAAACATAAACAGAATAAACAAGACAAAAGAAAAACGCCCATTGCAATCGAGGAAGGAGAACGAGAAGTTGAGTTTTCAAGTTTTATTTTCATTTTATTTTTTCTCGCTATTATTGTTGACAAACTCGAGTTGAGATGTTCGTAGTTGGGACAGAGAGAGACAACTCAGAGTATAGCATAACAGATTAATGATAACTAAAGTTAATTGGCTAAAAAATGTGTTGAAATTGCCAAGAATAGAGTTAGCAAGCGAAAGAGAAGGAGCGATAGACAAAAAGGCTTAAAGAGACATACAAACACATTGTGAGATATGACAGGTTCTTTGTAACCCATTGACCCTAATACTATGCACATATGTACATACGTATAGTACATATACACATCTATGTATCTGTATAGTGTGGAAAATTCATTTAGCTCAGCTGATGATGGGGCCCAACTCGAAAGTTGAGTGTGCTGAAAGTTGAATGAAACGTTGTTAATCGCTCAACTCACAAAATGACAGCAGGAGGGTCTATAAATTTAAGTATACTAGATACACACTGTTTTATAGTCTCTCCCCTCTCTGTTTGCTCTCCGATTTGAAGGAGACGGAGTGCTAGTTGAGTGTCTCAAGATATTAAAACTTCAAATAAGACCTAAATGTGTCTACGTTGTAAATTCTCTTTAGACTTTAAATCCTCGATTAGGTCTAAAAGGCGGCTTTAAATAATTATACGACGCCATTACTTAATTCTATTTTTAGAAGTTAGTATTGTCAATGTATAAAAAAGTAAAATTAATGTAAATAAAAGGTAAATATTGAAAACTTTAATTGTTGTCAAACTTTCCTCTTGTTAGCTATTATTATTTTGAATATTTCTTATATATTCAAGAATATATAACTAAGATATAATAGCTAAGATAAGAAAACCTATTACAAACTTATAATATGACAACTGCAAATATTACCAAATCAAAAGTTGTTATTAAAAATTTCAAAGCAAATACAAAATGCGCAGTGCATTTAAATAGGTTTATATATTTTTATGAATTAATTAATTCTTATTGAATTATTCTGTATTAGTCACCATCTCAGTTATTTGTTTAAGTGAAAGTGATCTCACTCGTATTCCTAATAATAAATTCACCATTAAATATTCAAATGAAAATAAGAGTTTGTTAAATGAATAAAAATCTCGATGAAAGCTACAATAAATCATTATTCAACGTTTGTTTAAATAATAATACTTTAAATAAAAATTGTATTTCGAGTAAAAAAAAAAAGGAAATCTACAGTCAAGTGTGCAGGACGGTGATAAAAATATACCGAATTAATATACCAAAAAATACTAAAATATGTCAAAGGCTATATTTGGTATATTGGCGTTGTACTAGATTTAAAATGTGCTATGAGTACAAAATATATGAAAACTATTTCTTAAATAACTTGAATAATTATACCCGCTACCCATAGGGTAGAAGGGTATTATAACTTTGTGCCGGCAGGAAATGTATGTAACAGGCAGAAGGATGCATCTCCGACCCTATAAAGTATATATATTCTTGATCAGCGTCAACAGCCGAGACGATCTAGCCATGTCCGTCTGTCCGTCTGTGTGTCTGTCCGTCTGTCCGTCTGTGTGTCCGTCCGTCTGTCCGTATGAACACCTAGATCTCAGAGACTATAAGAGATAGAGCTATAATTTTTTTTCGACAGCATTTGTTATGTTTGCACGCAGATCAAGTTTGTTTCAAATTTTTGCCACGCCCACTTCCGCCCCCGCAAATCAAAAAAAATCGAATAACAAGCGTAAATTTAAAGCTAGAGCTGTGAATTTTGGTATATACTATAATTACTATAGCAGTTATGATTCCTGAAAATTTGGTTGCGATCAAATAAAAATTGTGGAAGTTATTAAAGAAATACTTTTGTATGGGCAAAAACGCCTATTTATTAGTGGTCTGAGTTGCTTTGACTGACAATCTGGTACATTGTGCCGTCTATGGTATATTTTGAATGGTGTGCTGTATCGGTATACCAAACATACCATTTGGTATATTTTTAGTATTTTTTAGTATTTTCGGTATATTTTGAAAATAATACCACAATATTTTGCCCTTATTAAAAATGGGTAGCGGGTATCTCACAGTCGAGCACACTCGACTGTAACTTTCTTACTTGTTTTTAACTGATTGCCACATAATTTCTATGAATCATAAATACTGTAGTTATTATTACGTTATAATATACACATCTAAACTGTAGATTCTAATGGTTTTCAATTATTCATCTTTTCAGAATAACAAATACTCAATATTCAAAGCGATAATTACTCAACATTGTGAGCAACGGTAAGTTGATAAAAATGAAAGCAATAAGTGGATTAAAATCAATTTAAGTCGTGCTTCTATCAACTCAATCAAAGCTATCACAATCAATTATTGGCCCAAGGCATTCTCTCCCTCTCTCTCTCTCTCCTAGTCTCCTCCTTCTATTTTTTCCGATGTATTTTATTGTTCATTCGGTGGTCTGCATAAACTCATTTTCCACACTCCCGAGCGAAGCTTTGTCGAGGTTTATTTTTTTGTTGTGCCTGCGGTGCGTTCAACAGTTTTAAATAATTTCCAACATTTTCAATTTCGTTGTGTTCCTCATGGATGAGTGTGAGTGTTCTTTTTTCTTCTCGTTATTTTGAGAGTGTTGAATATAGTACTATTTAACTCCCCGCGAGAGCGATAAAAATGCCACGCCCAGGGGTGAAATGCCGCCTTCTTTTTGTGCGCAATTTTCATGTGCTCTATAAATTTGAACGAATTCATTTGTTTGTGAAACGTGTGTAGACAGACGCTTGAAAAAACAACAACAACAACAGCAACAGCAACATCATGAGGCAACAATATGGTATAAACAGCATGTGCTGCTTGCCATTTGCAACCAATGTATGTTGTTATTATCGTGTTTGCTGTTGTTGCTTTCGCTCGTTGTTTTTGTTGTTGACACAATTGAGCGTCATATTTATTATGCCAACGGCTTCTCAGTCGCTTTTGCCATTCGTTGTAGCCTTGACAATGAGCACATTAACTATGACATTTTGTTTGCTGCAGTCTTATAAATATTTATCTATACTGATCACATTTTTCAAAATAAAAAGGTGTTCTTTGGAGCAGCTAATTAAATATGAAAAAGTGCTTTTCTATGTATGAATTTAATGTATTTCTTATATTAGCAAATATTTAAAAAATATTAACAGATAAGGTTTATTATTCGTTGCAATATATCAGAACTCTATTTTATTTCGTTTGACTTCTTTTAAATATTCTTGTAATCTATGGAAGAATATTTATATGCTCATTTGCTAAAAATATGATATTCAATATATATTATAATATTCAATTAGAAATATTTAGTACGAATGTATATTAATTATATTTGCTATCAAAGAAGAAATAAAAATAAAAAGCAAATATGAACAAAATCAAAAAGAAAGCACAGCTCTAAGAGGTGCGATTTTTGACATAGAATAGAAAACGCAGTATTTAAGATTTCTACAAATTTTATTGCGTTCAGATAAAAGTTGTAGAAGTTTTTTAAGAAATACTTTTGTGTGGGAATCGGGTCTTAGATGCTTTGGCAGATAATTTGGTATATTTTGAATATATTACAATATGTATTATTCAATATACCAAATAAAGCCTTCGGTATATTTTAGTTTTTTTTGTGTGGTATAATTTTGTATCGACTTCAGCGTCCATACTTGTTTTTATGAATATTACCATCCTACTTAATTTATATACATGTTAATGTTATCATTATATTAATAGCTTT
Source organism: Drosophila sulfurigaster albostrigata (assembly GCF_023558435.1). Classification (NCBI taxonomy): domain Eukaryota; kingdom Metazoa; phylum Arthropoda; class Insecta; order Diptera; family Drosophilidae; genus Drosophila; species Drosophila sulfurigaster. The sequence continues at coordinate 930,087 of NC_084883.1, forward strand.
TACTTTTAGAGTATCTCAGCTTCATTGTGAAAATAAGCTATTTCCTCATTTTGTTTCCTTTCTCATATTTGCCAAATTTTTTTGTCGACAATCGTATTTATTTACACGAAATTGTTTCTATGTTTTGCATCGCTTGTCGCTGCTCGTGTCACATGAAAGTGAAAAAAGAAGAAAATAAACATTTTCAACATATTGTTGAACATATTCTAAATTTCTTTTATTTATTTGTTTTTATTTAACTTAGTTGTATTTATTTCATTTGGTTAGCGCGTTGGAATTCAGCTCACACACACAGAAAATATTTCATTATCAGCAGCTAGATATTTGCAGTGCTGAGAATTTACAGCAAAACATTTCATAGAGGCAAAAATGTGTGTACGACACAAACTCGCAACTGAAAGGCCATTAGAGACACGCACATGTCCTTTAAACACACACATATATACATATATATATATATATATACCTGTGTGGGATCTAAAATGGAAGGAACAGCAATTTTTGCAGAGCAGAAAAAACATAACGCACACAGCATATCAGTCGATTTTCTTGGCATTTTCTCTTGTGTTGGTTTGCGCTTCTTATTCTTCCACCTCTTTGGCTTCTGACAATGGCTCGAAGATATAAGCACCTTAGAAATCAGTTGGGCAGAAGAGAAACAAACCAGAAAGTGTACTTAAAGTGGTGGAGTAGACTTCAAGATACCCTGTAGGTAGAAAAATACTACATAACAAATGAAGCATATACTAAAATGATTTGCAACGAGAAGTGCAATTGGAATATTTATGAATTAATAATAATAATAATAATAATAATAATCATTAATTATCAATCAAATTATAAAAATCATATGTTAATATATTTTAAAATACACTTATTTAATTTTAAAATGTTTCTTAACTAATTGGACAATTACTATCCACACAATAATCATCTGATATGCCCTTTTAATTGGTCTGTTTGTAGGGTATATAAAATTTACATGAAACCAATTTGCAATCTTGCGGCATTTTCATTTCGAATCAACCTTCGAGCACAAGCCAAGCTGGTTTTAGACATACTTATGGCGAAAAAACAAGCAAATAGACAAGTCGAGTGGCAAACAAATGAGATTTTCCTCTCGTTATTTTTTGCATGTGAAGTGTTGCGTTGCCCTGTGGAAAGTCAAATAAAAAACGTATGATTTGTTCATGGATAGCAATCTATTTATCGCACTCTTGACAGGAATATTTTGATATCTTCTCTGCTTAACTAAAGCTAAAATTTCACATCAGTTTATGTCATTAACTTCCGACAACTTCTTTTTTATTCTAGAAGAAGATTGTGAGCTAATCAGTATGCGTTAATCCAAAGGTTGATTCAAGTTTTTATGACTAATATTCAGCACATTTCTTTATTTATGTATATAAACAGTGTTCTGGAATTCCCATTGAGTTATTAAGTGTTCGACGAGCTTTTGAAGCTGTTAAAAGTTTTCACCAAGACTTTAGACTTAAGCTTTTTAAACACTTCCAATCTAACAAGCAATATGTTTAATTTGAATTTGTATAATGTAGGTGATTGCATATTTCTTTAATAATTTTCTTGGAAATATATTAATACATATTAACCACAAGCTGAAAACTCATCAGAGAAAAATATTAAAAATAACTAAATAGCATATGAAATGTAACAAACAATGTTATTTTACTTTGTACAATATGTATTTTATTGTATATTTCTATAATATGAATAATCTTTTCCTTAAAAAGTTGATTAATATTAACCTCAACTTGAGGCAACTCGTTACACATCCAATATTAAAGATAATTAAAGTGCATTTGTAAAAAATGTAACAAACAATATGTGGATTCTAATTATATTTGTATAATTTGGCTTGGAAAGTTCATTAATATTAAAGTGCTTTTAAAACTTAGTGCTGACAACTATTTATAAAACTGCAAAATCATTTAAAAACACAACTAAACAAAGCAAGTTGTCTTGATATTAATGCAAATAAAAGCAAATGCGAACCGAGTATCTATAGCTCGATCCATCAATTATAAAGTTGCTCGAAATTCCAAGCTTTAACCTCATTAAAATAGAACACATATCTCTGGCTTATTAAGTGTCGGTTTTATGGATTATATATGAATGTTTGCATGATGATAACACTGAGAACTGAGGAGAGGCAACTTCAGTATTCAATCATTTAGGCGACGTCATAAATTGAAGTCGATTTTTTATTGGTCATTTTTGTAGAATTCGCAGAGCTTTAGCTTTATGGGCTTTTGCGATACGGGCAAGTTAACTTGATTTCAGTTTGCCGTTACAATCTGCAATCCTATAAATGTCTGTGCTGTGCCCCCAAACTGCAATCGGTCAATTTTACAATTGCACAGCACAACACAACACAACACAACAGAGCAGAGCAGAGCACTACAAATAGACGCAACACTCGACGGTTAAAGTGGTTTTTCCGCTTGGCAATGGCAGTAGACCTAACGAGGAGTGGCAGATGATGGGGCAGGCAAACTGCCGCCAAACTGCTGTTGTAAAAACACAAAAACAAAAACAGAAAAACAGAAATAGAAACAAAAAAAAAGCAAGTAAGAAAGCTACAGTCGAGAGTGCTCGACTGTGAGATACCCGCTAGCCATTTTCAAAAAAAAGTAAAATATTGCGGTATTATTTTCAAATTGTACCAAGAATACTAAAAACATACCAAATGGTATATTTGTTATGTCGATACATTTTTAGGAATCACAACTACTATAGTTATTATTGTATATACCAAAATTCTTTAAAATTACGCTTGTTATTTGATTTTTTTTTTTATTTGCGGGGGCGGAAGTGGGCGTGGCAGAAATTTGAAACAAACTTGATCTGCGTGCAATCATAACAAATGCTGTCGAAAAAAGCTGTATCTATTATAGACTCTAAGATCTAGGTCTTCATACGGACAGACAGATGGACAGACGGACATGGCTAGATCGTCTCGGCTATTGATGCTGATCAAGAATATATACTTTATAGGGTTGGAGATGCCTTCTTCTACCTGTTACATACATTTCCTGTCGGCACAAAGTTAGAATACCCTTCTACCCTATGGGTAGCGGGTATAAACAGAAAAAAAAGACTTGACTAGACGCCATCGTCATCGTCATCGTCATCGTCAATGCCTTCGTTTCGTGTGTTGGTATAGAAAGCAGAAAGTCCGTGGCATGTTTTGCCGTTGTTGGCCTCAAATGTTGAAGCGAAAAAGACCAAGAACAACAACTGCAATAGCAAAAGCAACAGCAGTTAGAAGAGAAGAAAGAAGAGAAACCATTTGGAAAATATAATCAAATTTCTGTCTGTAGCTGAGCGCAACTGAACTTCATACTGATTACAGATTCGTTCTATATATTCCATGCATATTTATAACCTCAGACTGCATTTCTATATTCTTGTTACCCTGCAGACATTGTCAATTATTTAGTCATAGACGAGTTCAATTTATTTTTATTACATTCGTTTGCTTTATTCAACTTGCGGTATATTGAAATTATTGCTTTTTTGTTTCATTGCAATAATTAAACTTAATATCACGCAAACTCAACTGTTAGTAAGCACTTTTAATGCAGTGATTAAGCTTTTAAGAATGTCATTTAGTGCAGAACATAGTTGCGTGCCTCAAGTGTAGGGTATCTTGTGCGTTCAGATAACAGTTCTTAGCACTTGGTTTTATTTATTTCTTTTTCAATTTTTCATTTTTGCTGCTTTGCTGTTTTGCCCCACTTTGGCGGGGACTCAGTGTGTGAAGCGATTCGCTCTGCAAACTAAACTCGAGTGGCATTGAAAACTTTTTTGCCTCAGTCCGATGATAATCCTCTCCTCTGACCTGTGACCCCTTGTTGACTGTCATTTCGATGTAAACAGGCGACGACGCTGGGAGGCCTCACGTCCACACCGATTAGCCGAGGTTACAGGATGGTATCCGAAGGGGTCGGCGAAGGGGGATGCACCTGTAACTTATTGCAATTAATTAACAAACATTAACAAAGTTTGTGTCGACGAAAAAAAGGTCGTCCTCTAAATGATTTCAAATTCTGCTTTTGCTTATTATTCATTTAAAATATTTTTCTGCATAAATTTGCGCCGCAAGGACTCGGTGGTAACCCAAGCCAAGCCAAGTCGAAAGCGAAAACGAACCCGCTTCTCAAATGCGCCGGCAATTAAATTACACAATGCTTTCTGGGCACGAAAAGGTCTCCCCGATTACCGGGTTGTACTCCATAGTATAAGGCTAAGAAACGAAACGAAACGAAACGAACAACAACAATCACGAAAATTCTGAGCATTTACAGTTGAGGGCATTTTAGGGTTGCCCTCAACACGCAAGCAAACATACTCACCTATATACGTGTGTGTATGTGTGTGTGTGTCTGTGGGTGTGGGTCACAGTGTTGATGCGCCTTGTGGCAAGAAGAGTGAGCAGACGCATGTAGCATGAATGATATACGGCCCGAGATGCGAGGAAACTTGTGAAAGCTTTTTTTGAAATTTAGATGCTAACTGGTTTGAACAAACGAGTTTCTTTATGTTTTATGGCATTATTAATAGATGTATATTTTTCGAGGATGAAAATTTTGCACTTTGTTGACAAATAGGTGGCTTCACTGTAGTATCTTAGTTGTGTGTGAGTGCGTGAGATGAATAATACTGCAAGTGACCATGCATATATGTATTTTGATACTATACATATAGGAAATGCAAAGAGAAAATATGTGAATTTTCAAAGAAAGAGGTAATAAATTTAAACACATATTTTTGGAGACACAGAAAGGGAGTTTAGATATTATATAAAATAAATGAGGTTTCCATTACAAAACTGAAATTTAATCACAACTTACTACAAAACACCGATATATGTAGAGAGATAAAGAAAATTATTTTTCCTACTCAACATAGAGACGAGTAAAACTATATTTGCTTTACTCAAGATACATAAATAATATTGATAATATTATTACGGAATTTCTGACTGGAAGACTTACGAAAGTAAATAAAGAAAAAGCATTCAAATTGAGAGATTAATACAAAAATACTGATAATGAATAACGAAAATACTAAAATATAAAGTACAAGTAAGAAGTTACATTTGAGTGTGTCACCTATTAAAAAAAAAAACCAAAAACAAAACAATGCGGTATTATTTCATATCGATATACTGTAACATTCAAAATATACCATGGAGGAAAAAACATACTAGATTGTCAATCAATATGAAATTATTAATGTTATCTACATTTAGTGAATATAGTTAATAAGTTATAACCGCTTACTACCCTATGGGTAAAGGGCTTAAAACCCATTAAAATTATATAAGTAAAACTGAAGTTGTTTTACTGAATATACATAAATAATACGGATAATATTACGAAAATACTGACATAGATTTTAGTTTGCTTTAGAAGCACTTGATAATTGCAAGACAATAAACATTTAAATTGGTTTCTTACGACTCGCATTTCCCGTAGCTGATAAGCTTGTCTGTAGTTATTCATTAGATAAGGCTAATTTCGACACTTGAAACTATTATTTGCACGTCATGTTAAGCATATTAGTTATGAGATAAAAACCATCGAGTTGATGAATTGGTCGTCATGCTGCAGTCTTTACTGTATTTTCTTTATTTTTCACATTTTTCTTTTTTTGCTTGACCATTTTCATAATTTCCTGGATGCCGCGTCTCTGCTCATTTTCATTAATTTGTCACTGTAATTTTATTTTATCTGCCGTTGGCTGAGATTCCACCTTCAGCTCTTCCTCTCCTTCTCCCCTCTCAATCAACTTCCACTCCTGCTTCTCTCGGTGTGCATAAATCATCGAAGAGCAGTGAAGCGCACATAATCAGTCAATGTGCCGTGCAAAATTATGCAGCCTCTCTTTCGATAGGTACTCTCTCTCTCTCTCTTTATCTACCCGGCTATCGTTGAGTCTCTCTTTGTCTTCTATCTCTCGTTGTTTTATTTCTTGTGCTCATTGCATTTGATTTTGTTTTATTGCTGTGACTAGCGAGTTCCGCATTTCTTTGTTGATTTTTGCATAATTGATTATTGGCCTGTGCCCGAGAGTTGTACGTTTTCCAAGTCATCTGCCACTGATATACCCTACAGCAAGGATGCGTTGGGTGAGCTCAAAAGTATATATATAAGTTATTATTGTCAGATATTATTTATTTATTAATAAAAGAAGGGAGTGCTCGACTCAAATAGTCAGATAACTCTTCCGATATCTGCGTTGATAAAAATTTCACATCCCTAAATCAACACATTAAATATTTTGGTCACACTGTTTTATTTGTACTCTTTACATCTTAAAACTTTTGTTGTGGCTTGTTGTGTGCAAAGAAAAGACTAAAATGAAGATCAAAATCTTTTATTTAACTTAAATTATATTTAAGTTAACTTCCACTGTTTGTTGTCAACTGAACAAACAATTCAAGAAATACAAACAATTTTTTAGATAGAGACAAATGATTAACACTGTAGTGACCGAGATCATTTATAAATTGTTTACTGTAATTTCTTGGTTATAAACGATACATTATAAGATCACTAAAATGTTTTATTTCTTTTGGATCTACACTTTAGGCCAAATTTTTTTCTTCAGTTTTTTAATTGACGTATGAAATCTTCAATCTTACGAAATAACAGTAATGCTTAAAATATTAACATTTTTGAGATATTCCCTTTGAAAAAAGCCAAAGTAAAATATCAAACAAATTGATCAAGAAATTATAATAGATCGTCTAAAATTGGACGTGGGCTCTGAAAGGTTATCCATAAAGCTTTTCCCACTTGATAAGCACTTTGCACTATCATTAAATTCACTATTTTACAAATAATTGAACCTTTCGATACAATAAGAAAGGTTCTTCAATTTAGAAAGTAATTGAAATTTAGTTTCTGGCTTTCAATTAAGGCAATTTTTGTTGTTTCAAATCAATGAGTTAGTAAATTTAACAACATCTGTTATGGTGCAAAACGATGCTTCTTGATGACAAGCTTGAGTTAACAGCAAATTTTGTAGAGTAATTCAGAGTACTGCAATTACCATTGAAGCCAAAGTACAATTGCATTTGTCGTTGGCTCGGATTGAACTTTGAAAGCATTTTTAGATTTTACAGCAACTGCAGCTACAACAACGTCAACAACAACATCTACAACTGCATTTGACAATGACTGTAATTTTCCTCAGCAAGAAGGAGCAAAGGGAAAACCAGCAGCAAAATTGAAAGAGAAAAGAGCTTTAGGGCCAAGAGCGTGGGAGGTGATAAGAGTGTTGGTTGGAGGATTGGGCATTGGTAACAAACTTTTCGCTAAACTTAACCGAACAACTGACAAAAACTGACAAAGTGCAGTCGACAAATAGTTTTTCTCTTTCATTCTTTTTGGCTCTTTTCTCTCTCGTAAAAGTTTCCTTCTTGTTTTGTTTTTTTTTTTTTTTTCTGTATTCAGTTTTTTTTTTTTGCTTTGCCATTCGCATCGTATTCCTTTTGTGTGTCATGTTCGTCGTAATTTAATTTTGTGTCTGGCAAATGTGTAAAATTTAAATTACAGCGAAATGGCATTTAGTATAATAGCCACTGTAAATACGTGAAACATTACTGCCAAGACCAACTGTACTCTGCACTATTTCTGAGCATATTGACAGAGTTTCTTTCCTTGTTTATTCTGGCAACTTTTCTTTGATTGTTTGTGGGGATTTTCATCGGTTGACTTGCTGCTTGCTTGGCTTTATAATAGTAGTGGGTGTATTCACTTGGGGATTACGTTGGCCAAGAGGGATGACAGTTTGCCGCCTCCCTGGCTGCCTGCCTGCCTGACTGTACAGTGAAGCACAGTGTGTGTGCAACGACGCATGTTACACTTATGGCTTATTAATGTACCTGCCACATGAGATGTTGGCAATGATGACGACGTCGTCGCTGTCGACGACGATGATGACGATGACGATGACGATGATGACCTGGCACTGGTCTTGTCTAGGGAGAGGGGGAGGGGCGGCTAGAACGAGGGGCGCAGCGAGTGCCAGATAAGTGCCAGTTGGTGTTGGCGTTTTGACAGCTCGAGTGGTCCCAGAGTGAGCGATAAGGAAATTGAAAGAGAGCGACGGAGATAGCTAGATAATTGGAAAAAGACACCTTCAAATGTCCAACACTTATAGCTTTAAAATCTACTCTAGGGAATAAAGACCACATAGAACAACATTTAAAAGAAAACTCAATCCAATTAAGTTTAAAAGCCTCTCTTCGAAATCGAAATCAGAAATATTTTAAGATATTGTCTTCTAAATTAAAAAAAAAAAAAACAACTGCATATTGTAAGCATTCTAAAATATGATTCAAAATAAATAAAACAAATCATTTTCATCTATTGTCAAAAAAATATAAAAACTTATTTGAATGAGATTTGGTTTAATATATGCAAATTAACAACATATTTTTCTTAAAATAAATGCTTAGTTAAACTAATATAAAAATAATCTTTAATGTTACAATTTTATTGAATATGTTCAAAATGAAATATTATCAAAGGCAAATTGAAATGAATGCAACAAATTTCTCGTTTTTAAGAAAGATATTTCAATTAAACTTTCAAATTTAATTTATAAATATTCATATTACGAAATTAAAGAATTTAACCGAACACAAAATTTAAAAAATGTTATATTTATACACTAAAGATAATAGAAAATAATTGATTACAAATTAAAAAAATATACTTTCTTCCATTTCAATACAAAGAAGTTCTACTGTGAAATGTTTACGTAGATAAATAAACAACATACTAATAGAGATTGATTGATAGAATAGAATACGGTTGATAGGTGAAGCTTTTTATAGCTGAAAACTTTCGACAATGAATTGCCAGCTAGACTAGAAATCAGCAAGTGGGTGCAAAAAAAAGTGATTTAAAGCTGAGAATTATGGGGTCCATTAGAGCTTTTCACAGGGCAACAGCGCAAAAGTGAATATGTTTTCCGTTTAGTGGAAATCAATGAGCAACAAAGCTGAAAAGCTGAAATGAAGGTACGAAACTTAAACCTGAGAATCATAAGCAACAGTATCAATGCGTAATATTTCTTTTGAGGATTGGCTTAAACGGTTCAATGTGTATTTAAGTAGTTATTGTGTTGGGTTATTGCATTTATAAGAGGCACAATAATCGAGATATATTTGTATTTTCTCATACATATTTAAAGTGTGCCACATGTGGCAGGCAACAACGGCAACACGGCTTTTCAACCTGGAGTTGCTTATTGTCCTGGCGCGCACTGTCATCATTCTGTGTAAGTCCCATAAGGCTGTGGCATTAAATTACACACGGAGGGCAGAGCCCCCTCTCTCTCTCCCCCTCTTTGTTCTACTGCCTTATGCTGTCTCTCTCGCTCCTTGGTGTTAGGTGTTAAGCTGTGCTTAATAATGACGCACATTACATATGCAATGCGAGAAGCAGCTTCACCAGGACAACCAGCAATCCACTAACCCCATATCCTTGTCCATGGATTCGAGCCAAGCTGAGCAAACAGACAGACAGACAAACAGACAAACAGACAAAAGGACGAAGCGACAGTCAGACGGACAGACAGACAAATGTGTCGCTATTTGTTTTTTCTGTGTCACATTCGTTTGCTGTCTCCGTTTCTCGCTCTCGCTGTCTACCCCTCTCTCCTGGTTCCTACCTCATCAAATTTGTTGCACTCCCAAAGGACTTAATTTCACATTTAAAACACCTGTGCTCTGTTTTATCTACCCCATAAACAGTCATGCATAAATGGGTATATTAAGTCGACCTGAATTTATGACGCTTTTAAATTTGATAAATTTCATTTATTTCCTGAGCTGCGATAATCAATTGCTATCAACATCAAATAAACCTTCTAACATTAAAATGTTAAGCTAACATTGCTGTATATTTCACACTGTTATGTAACTGTTAATTGTGACAAACCTTAATAGTAATTTCGGATGCTTTTCTACCGATGAACAGATGAACTTAAATTCATTAATTTTTTAGAGCTGCGATAATCTATTGCTAACAGCGTCAAATTAAACAGTTGCTAACATTCTAATGTTAAGTTAACATTTCTGTTCCTTTTATAGTTTGATAACTGTTAATTTGCTACACTTTTAGGAGTCCCTAAGGAACTCAAATTCGAGGTCGTAAAAATGCAGCGATAAAATATAAGAACAAATACCTGGAGCTAATATTAACCAAGAATAATATAAATGAATATTTTATGCTAACATAACTAACTACAATACTACGTACTCAACTTTGGTGTAAATCCATTTAGTACAACTTATATTTAACTATATTTAAAGCAGTTTAAAATATAGAGCTATGTTAAACCTATGCAATATACAGAGAGGATTACAATCGATTATTTGGAAGTTCACTATGGACATGTGTTATAAATAAACTTAACATCTGTTGAGTTAACATGCTTGTTTAACCTTCAATTTTTACAGAGTATCGCAAATGTAAGCAAAATGTGCGTTGGTTGTTTGCAAATTGGCAAGCCAAACATGCAGAGCCACAGCTTCATCATCGTCATCATCTTCATCATCATGAACATAATTTCTGTCGAGGGGTTTCGGCTTGAGGGGCAGAGAGTGCTTAGCAAGTTGCCACTTGTGGCAAAAGGGGCGGCTTCGGAGGCAGCAGCAAGCGACAAATGAACTTATTTGATTTACATGCAAATTACATTTGGGCTAACTAAAAAACAACTTTCTCGGTTCGCCAGGACGTCGCGACGTCATCATTAAAATGTTTACAAAATTAACAAAATTGACAATATCCGTTGGCCAAATGTGTACAGTGAAGCCACCTCTTGGCGACCACTTACTCACACGCAATTTCTTTTCACTCCTCGTCTCTCTCACTCTTTGCTGAACAATTGCTTTACGCTTTGGCCCACATTTAGTCGGGAAAGTGCGGAGTGACGTTGCCAGTGAGGCAGTCAGGCAGGCAGCCAGCGGCAACCTCGTGGCACGACAACGTGCCGCATATTTAAATTTTAATTAAAATTTAGCTTGTGAGGCACGCGCATCTCTCTCGCCCCCCTAAGCACCTTGCCACATGCCACATGCCACCCACATTGCCACAGCCTTTGCTGCTGCCACATTGTGCGACGAGTTTCCATTTCGCGCACTCGCGCCTCGCGCGCCTAAAAATATGCAAATAAAAGTTGCCTTTGTTTTTTTGTGCCAAACACGATGAAGAGAAGGATCTTGCTCTGATTTTTTGATAGCTTTTCATTCATTCCCCTGCCCCGCCTCGCGTTGTAAGCTCGGTCGCAAGTAGGCTACGCGCTTCAGATTTTGTGGGTTAAAAGCTTTAACCAGCTTTGGGTGCGTTAACTGCATTTTATGCTAATGCCGGCAGATGATATCTTTCGTTCACCGCTTTTCACCAGGCTTTGCAAGTCACTGTTTCAAATTTTCTAGCTAGTTATGATCAAAAATTACAGTTTTTGCCCGACTTTTTTTCAATTAAATATATTCACGGAATTCAATTGGCTAGAGAAGAGTTATACTTTACATTACTTCCTGAAAACTCCGATTTCTTGAAAATATATTTGGTCTAAGGATTTAAGAAACTTTCACATGTAATATTTATCAATTCTTAATGAAAGCAATTCTTTGATTTGTAAACTGGCTATAAATAAAACTTTTGGCATATTAAACCTACCCATATTATGCAATTTACTTAATTTTAAAAAATATCTCTATAATTTCTGATCTGCTGATGTTAATCTAATTATAATATTATATGTTTAAATTTGGGCTTCAAGAAGTTTGAATAAATAGATATACATTTTAACAATGGTTTAAATAATTATATTATAGATATACCCGCTACCCATAGGGTAGAAGGGTATTATAACTTTGTGCCGGCAGGAAATGTATGTAACAGGTGGAAGAAGGCATCTCCGACCTTATAAAGTATATATATTCTGATCAGCGTCAACAGCCGAGACGATCTAGCCATGTCCGTCTGTCTGTCTGTCCGTCCGTCCGTATGAAACACTGGATCTCAGAGACTATAAGAGATAGAGCTATAATTTTTCGACAGCATTTGTTATGTTTGCACGCAGATCAAGTTTGTTTCAAATTTTTGTCCACGCCCACTTCCGCCCCCCGCAAATCAATAAAATTGAATAACAAGCGTAATTTTGAAGCTACAGCTGCGAATTTAGATGTATGTATATAATAATTACCATAGAAGTAATGATTCCTGAAGTTTGGTTGCGATCAGATAAAAATTGTGGAAGTTATTAAAGAAATAGTTTTGTATGGGCAAAAACGCCTAGTTACTAGGGGTCTTAGTTGCTTTGGCCTACAATCTGGTATATTGTGCCGTCTATGGTATATTTTGAATGTGGTAATATATCGATATAGCAAATACACCGTTTGGTATATTTTTAGTATATTTGGTATATGCTGGCAAAATACCGCAATATTTTGCTTTTATTCAAAATGGGTAGCGGGTATCTCACAGTCGAGCACACTCGACTGTAACTTTCTTACTTGTTTATTATTTAAATTTATCCATTAAATTGTAAACTTCCAAGAAAGCAACAATCTGACATATTCTTATTTCAAAATAATATAATTCAGTAAAAATATTAATTTAAATCTTTGCTTAATAAGGTCTTTTCTAAATTACTTTTATACATATGCATTTCATTCTTAGTCCTGTTAAAACCTTCATTGACCACGCCCATTTAACAGTTCAGTAAAGTTTGTTCAATTAGTAATATCAGATTCCTTTAAACTTCTTAATTTTGATGCCATTTTAATTCAAATTTTGTGCTCTATTGAATAAGTTGTTATTGCACTTGCTTCGTGGTTACCATTGAACTTCAATAACATGTTGAATATTAAAAATGCATACATTTACTTTTGCTCCTTCACATGTGAAGAGTCTTTATAAATATTTTCAAACTATTCGATATATGCACTTTTTGGTATTGTTTGTGTGATCGGATTGAGATACTCGTGCATCACGATGCGGCCGCTGTGGCAGCTTTAAATGGAAAATAGATACAGTTAGTTTGTTGTTGGACTTCAATGACGACTCGCTAAAGAATTTGTGTGAGCAAGCTTTGCTCTGCTTTTTGTTGCGTTTCGTTTCGTTTCGTTTTGAACATTTTGCAACGAAAAATCTGTTCTCGACTGCTGGAATTTTCAGTTAAGTTTTTCGTGGCTTTTTTCGAGTGGGTGGCGGAAGCGTAGTTTGGATGGTTGGGTGGGGGGTAGAGAAGGATTCGGTATCCTGATTGTTGTTGGCATTTCTGCTGCTTGGGTTGCAGTTCACAAAAAACCACCACGAGAGGTGGATAGGTAAAGGAGAGCTTCAGTCAACCACAATTTGCCGTGTAAATATTAATGCACTTGCCGCAAAAAGACTTAGAGATGAGCGCGTGATAGTTTAATATATATTTTAAAATATGCAATAAATGTGAAAACACTTTAAGAACAAGACACTAAAGTACACAAAGTGACAGAGTTATATAAAATACTTGCTCTTTACATTGTATGAAAACCTGTCTAATTAAAACAAGCAAAAATGCTACAGCCAATTGCTCGAATGTGAGCGAGCTATTATTCTTAAAATATACCGAGTTAATATACTAAAAAATACTTAAATATACCGAATGCATTCTTTAGTTTATCACGTATGAATAAAAACAACACAGTGCGGTATTGTTAAAATAAACCGAATTAATAATTACAGCAAAAATACTGTATTTGGTATACTGATATAGTACTATATTCAACAATATATCATAGATTACTAAATATACCAGAAGTAACTAAAACCCGTCACAAGCCGTCGTTTTTTGCCATATAAAATTATTTCTTAAAATATACCGAGTTAATATACTACAAATACTTAAGTATACCGAATGCCTTCACTAGTTTATCACTTATGAATAAAAACAACACTGTGCGGTATTGTTAAAATATATCGAATTAATAATTACCGCAAAAATACTGTATTTGGTATACAGATATAGTACTATATTTAACAATACCAACAATACCAAAGAAGCAAAACCCGTTTTTTGCTTTATAAAATGATTTCTTAAATATCTTCTATCAAAGTAAAAATTGTAATGTTTTCAATTTCACAACTGTATGAATATTCTTTTCTCTTTTTATATTCGTTTTTTATGCTTTTAATATTTATATTTATATGTACCGAAATTCTGGTGCATCTGATAACAAAATCATATATAAAACACACATAATTCAGTTCCACATCTCTCTGAATGAATATAACAAATGAAATAGATTCATCAGCGTTCTCGGTGTCATCTCTAGCATAGAAAAAGAGAATATGCTTGGGTTTCGTCTACGGGTTGAGTTGGGTTGTTTGTGGTAAAGCTTGAAACTGGCGATGAGTTGGCTGGGCATGGTGCAAGGGGTGGAGTGGAGGAAGAGAAGGAGGAGGAGGAGGCGGCAACGTCTGTGCTCAATTTTTCAAAGCTCGTTTGTGTCGTTGGTTCGTTCGTTGCCTGACTATGCAAATAATGAATGCAAAATATTGCTGAAGTGTGTCTGAGGCGAAACACAGAATGAGAGCGAGATGGAGTGCAAAAGAGGTGCCAGGCAGAGAAAGTGGGGGAGAGAGAGAGGCTGAAAAAGATAGCGAGAGAGAGTGAGAGAGCAGCTTAACGAGAAGAAGTAGTGCAGGCAAATCTGCTTTAGAACTTTGCACTTTTCTATTAAGTTCGTTGTTTCCAGCTCCTCTGTATGTGTGTGTGTGTGTGCATTTATTAAGAGTTGTGCGCTTAAATTGTTGACACTAATTAAATTTCCAATTAATTTTTCGCCCATTTTCATATTTTCTCTTTGCAGTTGAACAGCCAAAAACGGAAGAAACTGCTCGAAACGGAAACGTTAACGTGCAGCAGGAAGAATAAAGTTGGCAACAAAAAATAAAAATAAAAAAGAGGACAACAAACAAACAAAAAGAACAAGAAAAAGGTTAAAGTGTGTGATTGATGCAGTCGTCAGATTTCAAAGTTCAAAGTTGAAAAAAAAAGAACTGTTTAAATAATGTTAAAGTACGTGTATTATGCGGTCTATAATGATTCCGGATCCTGTGCCATCATTTCGCATCCCGGAAAGGTTGCTGGTTAAACTCGCTAGTGAAAGAGTGAAAACAATTTCAAAATAGAATAGAAGACAAAGTTTATAAGCAAGCACACCAAATATGCAAATAAAAATGTAACTTTAAAAGAACATTTTAAATGAAAAAAAAAACAAAAGAAAAAAATAAAATTGAAAAATTATAAAATGTGCATATAAAAATGTAACTTTAAAAGAACAATTACGGTAAACAATCGATAAAATTATTATTAAAAACTAAAGCAAAATTGTTGCTTTGAATTTAAAGTGAAGTTTTTTATTTGAAGAGTGAAAACTAAAAGGAAAGTGGCAAAATTGCCCAAAGTGCTAAAGAATATTTAATGAAATTTTTAATACAGCATTAATAAAAAGTGAAAAACTAGTGAATACAAAACTGAACAAAATTCTCATTAAAAAGTTAAATATAAAAAATAATAAGATTTAATAAAAAATACAAATATCGTATTAAATTAAAAAGTGAATACAAAGTGTTGTTGCAGCTCAACACTAATAATCAAATTGAAAGCAAAAGTAATGGATAAATCGAAAAGCGTCAGTCCCAGTGATTGCCGTGTGACCAGATCAAGCATGACGCCAACGCTGCGACTGCAGCAGAGCCCGAGCCCAAGGCGTCAACAGCAGCAGCAGCAGCAGCAGCAGCAACAACAACTCGCAGCTGATGAGCAGCCACGAAGCAAATCGAAATCGCCAACATCGCCGCCAGGTGGCGCTAAGCTGCCGACAACATCGACGCCAGCGGCAACGTCAACAGCAGCGCATCATCATCAGTTTCGTGCGCCAGCGCAGCAGCAGCAGAGCAGCAAGAACAAGAACGGTGGCAATAAAGCATGGAGCAAACGGCACAAGACAAGCGGCAAGCATAACGCCAGCGCCTGCGTCGGCGCCAGCGCTCAGCCGCAGCATCATCATCACCATCAACATCATCAGCATCAGCATCAGCATGCACATCATGCCAATGGCAGCGGCAGCGGCGCTGGCGGCGTCGCTGCTCAGGCGGCTGTCGGCGCCGGCGTCGGCACGCTGCCAGCGACTGCAGCAGCGACAGCAGCTGCGGCTGCAGCGCACAAAGCGGATCTCGAAAATATACAAAATGTGAAGAATCAAACTCATGGGGCGCCACATCATGGGGGCGTGGCTCATCACAACATCAGCGGAGGCGGCGGCGTCGGCAGCGCTGCTGCGGGCAGCGGTAATCATCATCATCATCAGCACAGCCACAACACGCGGCTGGCGCAGACTGCGGCAGCCACAGTGGCATCCATGGACGCCAAGCTCGGTCATGGTCATGGGCTGAAGGGGCAGCAGCAGCTCTACAAAAAGATGCTGACGCACAGGTAACGTAACGTAATAGCATAACGTAATAAAATAACGTAACTTAATGATGAGTTAATTATACCCGGTGAACACAAGACACAAGCGGCTAATAGCGAGAATGTTTATAGAGAGAACGCCATTCCATTTTATGTTCTACATAGTTCAGCAGCAATAGAGTCTAAACATTTTATTGGATTCGTTCGTTCTTTTAAACACATACTAGGGAATATGCTTAAAGCAATAAACTTTAAAGATTATTAGCAATTTTGCATCGATATTTGTGTAATATTTTGTATTTTTCATTAGGAAGTTTTTCAAAAATATATAACTCTGAATAAAACGTAAATAATAAGAACACTATTGGCAACAGAAATGTTTACTTACATCAACATTTTTTAGAGAAATAAAAAGTAAGAGAAAATTTTGCAAATAAATATTTTGTAAGTTGAACGAAAAGTAAGAAATAATAATAAGAATTTGTAGAGGGAACTAAACAATTCAATTTAGAGAGTTAGTTTGAATATGATATAAATATATAAATATAAATAATATTTATTATACCATATGTTTTCAATAATAATAATGCATAATTCAATTCTTAACGATCAATGTTAACTTTTGGCTTTTTGTTTACCGAGTATCTCACAGTCGACTACATTGTCTCATTTGTCTCTATAAATCTATTTTCAGGGGACATCATCATCACGTGCTGTGCGCTGGCAACAATGCCAATCACACCTGCTGCCTGGTCACAGGCTGCAACGGCAGCGTTGGCAGCGGCGCCGGCAAGGATACGCAGAGCAACAAGGACACAAGTTCGCTGAGCGGTAATAGCAGCATCATTTCGGGCAGCGCAGCAGCAGCGGCAAATGCGGTTCACTATTGCTGCGGTCGGTCGAAGTTCTTTTTGCCTGAGAAGCGGTTGCGCAAGGAGGTGATTGTGCCGCCCACGAAGTTTCTGCTGGGTGGCAACATCTCGGATCCGCTCAATCTCAATTCGCTGCAGCACGAGAACACCTCGAATGCATCGTCGAGCAACAATACGCCGGCGACGACGCCGCGTCAGTCGCCGATAACAACGCCGCCGAAAGTGGAGGTGATAATTCCCCCGAACATTCACGATCCGTTGCACTTGCTCGATCCCGTTGATTCGATGGAGTACGAGAAGCAGCTGACGTCACCGATGAAGCGGGGCGGCATGTTGACACGGGGCAGTCACTTGAAGCAGCAGCAACAACAACTGCAGCCGCATCACCAGCATCGTCAGCATCGACAGCGCAAGAATCGCAAGCGGCGTCGCTTCGATTCGAACAACACGTCGTATGGCGGCGACGACGCTGCCGTCGATGGCAGCAGCGTGGAGACGTCAACGCTTTCGATTTCACTGGACGATGTGCCAACAACAACAGTGTCCGTAGCGACAGCAGTAGCAACAGAGATTGCAACTGGCACCACAACAGCAACAGCAACAGCTGCGGCAGCGGCAGCAACAACAACAACTGTCGCAGTCGCAGCGACGGCAGCAGCAACATCGCCAGTGGCTGCATTGAGCGGCACTCTGCTGAGTGAGGCGGCAGCATCGGCGTCGGTTGAAACAATGGAATTGGCACAGCAGCAGGCGCATGTGCGCTCTCGCTCTCCGCAGGCTGCGGCCACCGCTATGGAGGAGACCACCACGCCAGCCTTAGCAGCTGGCGCTCAAACTCTGTCAGCACTGGAACAGATGGAATGTAACGTGCTGTCGTCGACGGCATCGCCACAACAGCAACAGCAGCAACATGTGGCCACAATTGCCGAAACTACAAAAAGCAGTGGTGACAGCAACAACACAACACTGGCCATGGCAACAGTAACAGCAGGAGCAGGAGTAGGAGCAGGCGCAGCAGCAGCTGACAGCAGCTCGGCTGATTTGTTGCTTGGCGCTGCGACCGCGGCGTCGACATCGGCTGCTACGCTGGCAGTGGCGTCGACGCTGGCCGAGAGGCGTGCGTTAGCCAGCCGAGATTTGCGCTTGGATTTGGACAGCACGTGCTACGG
The DNA here is from genome assembly GCF_023558435.1 of Drosophila sulfurigaster albostrigata. Lineage (NCBI taxonomy): Eukaryota > Metazoa > Arthropoda > Insecta > Diptera > Drosophilidae > Drosophila > Drosophila sulfurigaster. The sequence continues at coordinate 948,631 of NC_084883.1, forward strand.
TGTAGGCGGAACGGGTCTGAGCTTTGCTGCGGGCAGCGCAGCCAGCACTGGCAGCAGTGGCGGCGGCAGCGGCAGCAACAACAGCAGGAAGCGTAAAATAAGTGAGAGCAATAACTCGCAAAAGAGTAAGGTGAGTGTACACATGGAATTGAAATTACTTGGAATGTGGAATTGAAATTGGCATTGGGACTTGGAATGGGCAAGTGCCTAAGCATGTGTGTGTGTGTGTGCGTGTGCGTGTGTGACTGTGATTGTGGCGGGCGCAAGTCAATCGCTTGTTTTGTTTTGATTGCTTTTAGCTTGCTTTTTTTTTTTTTTGTTGTTCCTCCGACGAAACTTTTGCGTGTGTTTTTGTTGTTCTTGCTTAGATTGAGGTTAAAGTGTCAGGGGCGGAAAGGAAAGCACTTTTTTGGGGCCAGCCAAAGCAAAGCAAAGCAAAGCGATTAGAAGCGAACAGAACCGGGCCAGTTAACAAGTTGACATTTGCATATTTACAGTTTCAGTTTTCGGTTTTAATATTTTCGTACTCGCTATTCAATGCTTAGGCAGTGCAAGTAACAGGCAAAGTAAGCGATATAGAATCCTTGAAGATTAAATATTTGTAATACAATTCTATGTGGAACAAGCTTCCATTTTTTTTAAGTCAACATTAAAATTGTCAAATGAAAATCAAAATAATAAAACCTTTAATGCTAAATATTTCTGCAATAATATAAAATTAAATATATGCAAATTAAATATTATAAATTAGAAAATCGGTCAATTTAATGAGTTCAAAACATACTACAAACATTGTTGTTTCGCTCTACTCAGCAAATATCATTTTATTGATTTTACAAACTTCAGGAAATAATTTTCTCATACTGACAGTTTCAATTAACTTTTCAATCACAGACACTGCAGAATTTCTTAATTTCCTAACATAGATGAATTAAGGATAAGACTACTTTAGCTTAATCGTTTATTCATAATTGAAAGTTTCATCGAGCTTTCAAAGATTGAATATTAAACGATGCTTAACTTGCTGAAGTTTGAAAACGCAGTTGTTAAATAAGATTTTCGATTTATTTACAGCAGCGAACTTAGAAATAGCAGCACTTTCACAATTTGTTTTGATAGAAAAATTTCACTAAATAAAATTAACTTCATTATATTATGAAATAACTAAAGAACCGTAAGGGATATGTATTTGGAATATTTATATATACAAATTTGTGCACTTTTTTTTAATTTTCCAACTGCAAGCAGTAAATACTGTATTTACGATAAATATGTAGTATACGATATTTACGGTAAATATGGTATATAGTATATACTATATACGGTATTTACAGGACCAACTCATATTTCAAATGTATAGAGTATAAAGGACAGTGTGAAGCGAGGAAGGGGGCGAAAAAGGAAATGTTTGAATAATTGAGGAGCACACGAACAGAGAGATTAAAGAACTTGACCCAAATGCCACTTGACTGTGTGTTTGGCGAGCAACTATTAATTAAGCGCTTTATTTATTAGAAATTCCATCGACACGATGCCATGGATAAAATTGTTAGTCCGGTGGTGCCACAGCCGGGGGCATGGAAGCGACCGCCGCGCATTTTGCAGCCATCGGGTGCACGCAAGCCGAACACGCGACGCTCCACATCCTTCAGCGAAACGGAGCTGTTGAGTCCGGTCGAAGAGGTTCCAGCCAAGCCGCTAATTGAAGGTAAGTCCAAATCCTAGTGAATTAGCCAACTTTCAGCCTATATTTATCTACGTTTCTTTGCAATCTTCATGGATTAGTTGTGGAGATGCCACGTGACGATACGCCAGATCTGTCGGAGCATGGCCTGGGCAGTCCATTGAGCACCATTTCCGCTGCCACTTCGCACACAGCCGGCGAACCGGATGCCCAAGCATTAGAGGAGTCAACAACAGCAGCAGCAGCAGCAGGCACAGCCACAACAGTGGCAACAACTGCCGCCACAGATGCCACCGAGCCACCCATTGTGGGCCTAATGCTGGAGCCAGCATTAATACCCCCACTGGGCCAAAAGCTGCCCAAGTTCCGGGCGGATGGGGTCAAGTATCGCTATGGCAACTTTGATCGCTACGTCGACTTTCGCCAGCTGAACGAGTTTCGCGATGTGCGTCTGCAGGTCTTTGAGCGGCATTCGGAATTGTTCCAGAACAAGGACATACTCGATATAGGCTGCAATGTGGGTCACATGACCATCACGGTGGCTCGCCACTTGGCGCCCAAGAGCATACTGGGCATCGACATTGATCGTGAGCTGGTGGCGCGTGCTCGTCGCAATCTTTCGATCTTTGTGCGCATTCCCAAGGAGGAGGTGAAGCTGGAGCCGAAACTGGAGCTTGGCTCGCAGCCGCTGTTGCAGTCGACGCCTGAGAAGATGGAGCAAGGCGGCGACAGCAGTGTGCACAAGAAGACGCGGCGTGGCAAGAAGCGACGCAAGGCGCAGCAGCAACAACAGCATCAGCAGCATCAGCAGCAGCAGCAGCAACAGCATCATGAGCAGTTGCTGCATCCCCACCACCATCATCACCATCACCACCATCATCATCACAATCATCATCAGCATCAGCTGGATGTGCTGCAGCAACAGAAACTGGATGCACTTCTGGTCAAACCACACGAATTCTTTCCCATCTCATTTCCGCTCACCTACGGCGGCATACCCCACCTGCCCTCCTCTGGCTCATCGAATCCCATGGGCAAAAACCAATTCCCGCAAAATGTATTCTTTCGCCAGACGAACTATGTGCTCAAGGACGAGTCTCTAATGTCGAACGACACGCAACAGTACGATCTCATACTGTGTCTCTCCGTCACCAAGTGGATGCATCTCAATTTCGGCGATGGTGGCCTCAAGCTGGCCTTTAAGCGCATCTTCAATCAGTTGCGACCCGGTGGCAAGCTCATACTCGAAGCCCAGAACTGGGCTAGCTACAAGAAGAAGAAGAATCTAACAGTAAGTTCGACACAATTTTTAACTAGGAATTTAATTAACTAACTTTATAATTTCACCCTCTAGCCGGAAATCTACAACAACTACAAGCAAATCGAGTTCTTTCCCAATAAGTTTCACGAGTATTTGCTCAGCTCTGAGGTGGGATTCAGTCACAGCTACACGCTTGGAGTGCCTCGACATATGAGCAAGGGATTCTGTCGACCCATTCAGGTGAGCATTTAATGGAATAATTACATGCTGAAAATATTTTCTGAGTACGGTAAAGTTTGTCAACTGATGTTCCACATGTTTATGCACATTTGAAATGATCAAGATACTTTTTATAATGGAAGGTTTGAATTAAAAGGAACTTATTTCAAACTCTTACATACGTTCTATTCAATAATGTACAATTTTGAATATAATTTGACTAATCTTTAAAAAATAGAAATCATAATTTATCAGGCAATATGTATTTCATTACCATTTCATGAATATACGATATTGAATGCTATCAAAAACTTACTCATTTAACTATCTAACTCACTCAACTTCCCAAGTAAAAAGTCAAATTCAAATATCTTTTCAAGACATATTCGGATTTCTCAATTCATGTTTCCATCTTGAGCTTTAAGATTGCCATTAAAGTCACAATGCCACTCAGCAAACCATTTCAGCCTGCTTCCACTCTCGAGAATGTTGAACTAAATTTGATTTGTTCTCCTGGTTTCCTTGCAGTTGTACGCCAAGGGCGACTACACTCCGAACCATGTACGCTGGAGCGATGCTTACTATCCACAGACACCGTATGAGGCGTATCGCGGCATCTACGCCACCTTGCCGGCCCGACGAACGGGAGGCGGCAGCAGCAGCGCCGGCGGCAGTCACAGTGGCCACGCCCAGCTGCACTTGCTGAGCAGCTCAACACGGTCGCAGACCTACGATACTCCCCACTATGCGGGCAGCGCTTCGGGCTCGGCGAGCTGCCGACAGACGCCGATGTATCAGCACACATACAATCCACTGGAGACGGACTCGTATCAGCCCAGCTATGACATGGAGTATCTCAATCATATGTACGTCTTTGCATCGCCATTGTACCAGACCGTTTGGTCGCCACCCGCATCCCTGAGGAAGAGCTCATCGCATACGCCTGTGTTTGGCAGCGTTCGAGATGCCGAGCTCGATGGCGATGGCAGCATTGGGGGCGGAGGCAGCGGAGGTGGCAGCTATCATAGGCACGTCTATCCGCCGAATGATGACACCTGTTCGCCAAATGCGAATGCCTGCAACGCCTTCAATTCGATACGGGATGCGGATACGGATGACTCGAATCAGTTGCCAGGCGGCAGCAGGCGGCATGTGTATGCCACCAATTGTGGCGAGAGCTCATCGTCGCCGCAGGTGAATCATCACGAGGCGGGAGCCGAGTTTGTCGATGCCCTGATGGACGATGAGCAGAAGACGTTGGCTGCGGGCAGCGGCGCCGCATACTGTGATCTCTCGGATGCATAGACTTCGAGCAGCTGGAAATTAAATGTGTCAAAATGAAATCCAAAAAATGAAATAAAAAATAACAATAACATACAAAAACTGATCCACGATGAGATCTTTCGAAATGATTGATAATAGATCGCGATGTGGAACAGAACACGATAGATAAATGGAAAACGCAAACGAGACGCTTATGATTTTTGAAATGAACTTGCATATATATTTTTTATATGTGGTAGTACATACATATATATACAAATACATAAATTTATACATATAAATATATATACATATATATTTAGTATATATACTGTAGCCTTTATATAGATATTAATTATCTCTCACTTGCGCTTATCCGAGAATTTCCTTTGAATTTTTTGTTTTTTTTAAATAATTCTCTTGTTGGCAGTTCAAATCGTACATTTAAGTTTCAAGTGTAAATTACAATTCTTTAAGCAATACCCTCAACATACACACAGAGAATATGCTGTAGCTTTATAAGCAAATTATATGTGCTATATATATAGAATATACATACATATACAACAATATGATTATGAAACATCAGAATGAAAACCGCTTAAAAATGCAACTATTTTTGATTAACATATTTGGAAACCGCTGCAAGGGATCGCTATAAAATGTAACAAAACAAAAAAAAAAAAAGAAAATGAAAAAGTAGGGAAACTCCCATTCAAAATTCAAAAATGTCAAAGCATACAAAATACAATTTACTACATTTATAATTAATATTATGCTTATACGGAAACAACTAAGAAAAAAATGTATAACAATTTATATATAAATATATTGTGTATGTAGTTTAAATGATTAGAGCATTAAAACATTATTTTTTCTGAGAAAATGAAACAATTTATAAAACTACATAACTACAAGAAAACCCCAAACAAAAAAGTTTAAAAATAAACATTACATTATGTGAAACAAAATTTTTAAAGTTGTTTGCTTTACAACGGGGCACCCTATACCACTTTTTTTTATATAGCTTATCGTTAGCTCTTATCGTCAATTACTTACTTTGCTGTGATTTTCTTCTCGTAAACGAATTTCTTAAACAGAACTGGAATTATACATTAACACATGTTTGCTTTAAATCCGGAAACTGGTTTGCAAGGGAATTAAATGCGCATTTTACACACATAAATTCTGGAATTGGAGAGTAAAAAGTCAAGTGTAACTAACCGATTTATATTTTGAGCCAATGAACGACAACATTATACCACTGTGCCATCAATCAGCTGTTTGATCGCCATTATGCTCTCGCGCTCTCTTTGTTTCCACTTCCAGTCAAAAGCTTTTGTCGAAGCGACGCGTCTTTGTAATCGTTGTCTTCGGGCGTGAAGAAGCCAAAGCTTGAATTAAAAATACAAATGTGTAATAAATACTTAAACCAGAAATTGTCTGGCATAATTGATGAAATCAAAAAATGCCGATGAAATGCAAACAGAAGCAAGTGCGCGAGACAGAGACGCAATTAACTAATGCGTTCCAGTGCGCGCTCAGTTTCGCTTTTCCAGTTTCCAGCAGCAGCAGCAGCAGCAGACATCAAGCGGCGTGTATTGTTTGCTCAGTTATAAATCTGACGGCGACGGCTGCGGCGGCAGCAGCGGCGACTGCGCTCTTCAAAGCAAAAGCATAAAAAGCAACAAGTTTTCTCAAGTAGTGCCGTGAAAGTTCAAAATCCTCCAATAACAACAATAACGCGTCCGCGTGCTGTGTCTCATTTTGTTTGTGTGTGTGAGTGTGTTTGTGCTTGTGTATCTCTTCGCCCGTTCGTGTGCGCGTTTGTTTGTGTTTGTGTGTGTGAGTGTTGTTGGTGTGGCGTCTGAACGAAATCCGAAATTGATTTTCTAGTTTTTCGTGCTAATTTGGCGCCTTTGGCTGCATGCCCCAATTGAATTGCACTTGCTAGCAATTTTTCGACGAATATTTAATTGAAGAGCTAGACTCATACACACACACACGATCTTCTTGTGTTCGCGTGCGCGTGTGTTTGTGTGTGTGTGTAATGTTGTGTATGCTGGAGTTTATTGTGTGAGTGCCACATGAATCATAATAAAGCAAAAAGATTCAAACTTGAGCCAAAAAAAAAACCAATTAAAATAAACTAAAACGAAGGCCAGTGTACAGCTGACTTTAATTTGTGGATCCATTAAAGCTTTGAGTAAGTACAGTATCTTAGGAATATTTGAAGAACTGAAGAACTGAAGTTTCGTGGGTGGTTCAAAAAGTTCTATATGAAAAATACTTTACTTTGATTACCTTCCCCCTACACTCTCACTCTCTCTCTCTCTGATCAGTGTTAATAAAATCATCATGAAATGCCATCAAGAATTCAACTCACATAAAAACTTAATTTATTTGTGCAAAATTCTTAATTTGCTTAAGTTAACAACAATTGATACAATACAGACAAACGCATGACGAACAAAGCTTGTTCGATAAGAACGCTTTCTCATTATCGCAAATCAGTATTTTTCAATTTCAAAGATTACAACTGTGTGTGTAAAGTGTGTCTGATAAAGAAGCTCTTCAAACGATTGATTAAAACAGTTTTCGCAACATTTTATATAATTAAAAGCCACTTGACCTACGTGACATTCGCAATACATTTTAATATTCATTTCAAGGGCTTATATTCTTTTAAAGAATTATTTCAACTGGAATATTAATTGATAATTGAAACCATTTAGTGCAACATATTTCACAATTAAAAGGCAGTATAATACATGTGCAATACAATTTAATAATATCACATTAATTTTCTCATGTGCATTTCAACATGAATATTTATTTCTTTTTGCCTTATTCGGAATTAATCGATGTTTTAAAGGATTCGGCATAAATAGAAAAATCAAAAGTAGATCGATTTACTTCCTCTGTTTCTGTCAAGTCAGGCGAGTCCAAAATTTTACTTGCTTTACGTCGATTCCTCTTCCTATAAATTTTTATTTTTTATGGTAGTATTCAGTTATTTTAAAAAACATCTTTCAGGTGAATTTAATTTATTGTATCCTTAGTGTATCAATAATGTTCTAAATATATGTTTTTCTTTTATAAGATTAAGACGAAGTCTTAAATCATAAGGCATTATTTTGAAAAATGTTGTATTAAATAATGTTGTTGGTAAGCTTTTAGCTTTTCTTCCAAACAGTTTTATGCATCATCTTTCTTATTATTTCAATGCAAATATGATGTTTCATTGAAACCAATGTAAATTAACAAATATAAAGTATTAGCACTCATTTGTCTTGTGGTAAACTCAATTATCAAAAGAGAAGAATTTTCATAGCTTTCAGTTCAATATGTATTTCCTCGCTTTCAATGTGGGTGAAAACAATTTGTTGAAGCTCTCATCACAAAGTCCAGTGGGAAGTACAAACTCAGGTCACAGTTACCCAACCAAACTTTCATTCCCCACGTCTATGTAAAAAAAAACACAACCACACAGATACTCGTAGTCGAATACATAGTTAGATATAGTAACATTCAATTACCGATATAACAATGGGTCATTTCACTGCATTATTATCTTATCTACATACGCTTTGAAATACGTATTCGTATACGTATAATTTTATTGGTAAACAATTGAAGCGCTTTGAAAAACTTTGTATATTCGACAAGTGTTGTAAAGCTTAACTCGTAAACTATTGCATAGAATAACAGGTTCCTATCTGATTGCATTCTTTATAATTTACATGGATTACTCAAAGATATTTTCGAGTATCAATAAACCAGTATTGGACTGGCTCAAAAATTATCTAATGCCATAAAATTCGTCTATCTGAATACAAGAAAAACGCTCGAATACAAAATACTCTATCTACATTTTACTAACTTAAAGCTAACAAGTAAGTAAACTACTTACTAGTCGAGTGTGCTCGACTGTGAGATACCTGCTGCTCATTTGAAACAGTGCAGTATTATTCTTAAAATATACCAAAAATGTGCCACAAAAGTGCTAAAATATACTAAAGACTATATTTGGTATATTTAATAGTACTACATTCAATATATTATATAATATAGAGTACAAAATGTATCAGATTGTCGGCCAAAGCTAGTAACTACTACTACTATACAGAGAGGCGGACAGGCTGACGTGGCTATATCGGCTATTGACGCTGATCAAGAATATATACTTCTACCTGGAAGCACAAAGTTATAATACCCTTCTACCCTATGGGCGGTAGCGGGTATAAAATATATTTTAGAAATCCAAAGCATTAAGTGGACAAACAAATGGAATTGATCCAGCTTTTGATGCGTTTCAATAATATTCAACAATATTCTTATCGTCTAAACCTATTATATTTTGTAAGTAATTTCATTTCTATGGCCTGATGCAGATTATTATTGAAACTTTGTTGAAATCTACTGAAAACCTATGAAAGATTCATTTAAATCCAATTTTCACTGGGAAGCCATTTATGGACAAAGAAATTTAATACATCAGTCATAAATAATTTAATAGTTTTTATTTTCAATTTTATCAAAATGAATTTTTAGTTTTACTCACAAAGAATTTGATAATTTGATTTAATTCTTTTTCTTTTTATTCAAATTGTGATTAAAATTGATATGAATATTAGAAATTAAATGAACGGATTAACAATTTTTGATGATCATTGTCCGTCAAGAGAGTCTCTACTGTAATAATCTTGACATATTTTCAAGAAACTGAATCATTTATGTATGTACTCTTTACTGCTAAACTATACCATTTTTTGTAATGCTTTGACATTAATGTTTATGTAATCTAATCTGAAAATGTAATTATATTTTGCTTTTCGCACCTCATTGGCAACGCATGGCACTAAAGTGTTATTTTCCGTGTAAGATTAAATATGAATAACGAGTGGTGATTACTGCAATTTTGCGTTCGCTTTACGCCTTTATCTCGATCAGATTAGATAGAGACAATGCCTTGATAGTTGAAGAGCTGTCATTATGCGTGTGCTTTTATCCTGATGAATCATTTGTAAAAGAGATAATCCTGTCAACTTGTTGTTGAGTTAGCCATGAAAGCTCTCATAACCTTGTCACGTTGTTGAGCTTTTTACCAAAGCTTTGCCTTGATGATAATATCCCTCAAACTCTGTGGTAAACTTGTTTCAACTGAGCTCTCTGATAAGTGCGACCTTGTGGATATTGGAGTGAGTGAGCGAGTTGGTTTTACTGACCGAGATACCTTGTAAACTTTATAATATTCAAATTGCACGAGGTTCACCTCGCTCTCTACGCTCACCTTTGCTTGTCTTGTTCGAAAGCTTTAACAGCTGTTAAACTCTTTGTTTGTTATCTCGCTCTCGCTCTCTGACAACTCCGCTGTCTTCGCTCTCTCCCAGTGTGAGAGAGAGAGAGCCGATGCGCTCTCTTAACCGTTAAACGTAAACGTTAACCGTTTCGGGTAGCTTCTTTGGCACAAAGTGAAAAAAGCTCTCGACCATTTGTGGCGAAGTTTAGTTACTATTATTAAGTAAAGTGACGGCAACGGTGGCGCAACACGTTTTGGTTTGGCGCTCGCGTTTCGCGTTCGCAACTCATTCGATCGTTGTGGGGGCTCGCGTTGTCCCTGTGTGTGTGAGTGCACACTTAACTATATGAGTGAGTGATAGTGTCAGTGTCAGTGTAAGTGTGTGTGCGTGTGTGTGTGTGTGTGAGGTGTCTTCATTTCTGCGCAGTGTGTCTTGTCGGCTTGTCGGCTGGTCGGCGCTTGTTGTTGTTCCTGCTGCTGTCACACACAGGTAGAAAGAAGAAGCAAAGAAGGCAAAGCAACAACGACGAACGGTGAAACGAGAACAAGAAGCGCAGCAAACGGCGACAGCGGCGTGGCAGCTTTTTAATGCGACGGCGACTGCGCGCTAAATTCTCGCTCTCTTCTGAACGGCTTTTGACTTCTGAAAAAAAAAACAAAAACGCCAAGCTGTAACTTCCGTTAGTCGTTGGCAAAACGTAAACAATGGAAATTTATTATTATTATTATTATTTATTATTGTTATTGTTATTAATGTGTACATTATCACACGGCGCACAGCACAGCTCAGCGAATTGCAGAATTTGCAGACGTGTCTCTTTGCCGAGTTAACGGAATTCTGCATCTTATGCGTGCAGTTATCTCAAAGATACAAAAACATCATCCAGCTAGCCAGCAAAAGATACAAATCAAACATTTTCTTTGTAAACCGCGCAACAACAACAACAACAACAGCTGCACATACAAGTATTTTTTTGATGTTTATGAATTATGAATTTCAAAATTTTCTTTTGTGCCAAAATTACATTGTTAATTGTTGTGCAAAGTTTATGAGCAACACGTGTGTGAGTGTGCATGTGTGTGTGTGTGTGTTTATAGCAATAACAAAATATTTGAAAAGTAATAATGAAAACAAAGTTTTATTGAAAAAGCGAAAAGGCAAATGTTAAGTGTGATTTCCAGTTAAAAATTAAATGCGTTAAATGAATACAAATGTTGGTCAACACAATTAAAATTTAAAGAAATGTGTAATAATTGCGAAAATTTGTGTAAAATATAAAAGTAAAAAAATATAGTTGTATTGCTTCCGGAAGTTTTTGTACAAACTAAGTGTAATAATACAAAAAAAAAAAATAAATAAATGAATAAAAAAATAAATAAGAAAAATAAGCTTTAAAAAGCAAAACCAAATTTTGTATACCTAAGAAAATACAAAAAAATAATAATAATTATACAATGAAGAAACCTAGTAATAAAATTATGTTCAGCCATTGCAAGGTTTCGATAAAAATCAGAACGTGATAAAGCCATTAATCATAATAGTAATGAAAAATAATAATTGTCATAAAATATCTTAATTGTTTTATGTGCAATAAAATAAAAAATACAAAATACAATAGCCGTGAGCCAATTCTTCAGGCAACTGCAATCAGTTGTTGACTCCGTTAATAAACAAAAGAAACCACAGATAATATTTACCCAAGTATATTATTTTCTTTCTACGTTGTTTAATTAGCTGCTGAAATGCGAACAGCAGCAACAAAAAGTAAAATGAATATCAGTCAATATCAAGCAAAATACGACACCAAAAAATCGCATACCAAAAATACCAAATATATCAATAGAAGAAGCAACAAAAATAACAGCTAAAAAATGTCCCAGCCAAAAGTCCAGATTCCTGCCACAAATGAGACGCTGCAGCTGCAGGATGCCACCGACACGGTGTTGGCAGCAAATGTGGAAGCGTTGCAAGTGCGACGTCATCGTCGCAGCATTTCACAGCTGATGGCCAGCATGGGTAATAAATATGTTACAATAAAGTTGATTTGATTCTCTGCAACATTTTCTCAGGCTTTGCCTTGTCTCTCGATTGTATCTCTCTCATGTTGGGTTAGATCATTACCAGTTCTCTAATCCAAGTAGCTTTTTGTGCGTCATGCAAAAAAACACAAATAAAAAAAACAACTACAACCTAAGCACAGCACTCCATAATGCTAGACCAGTTTTACTTTATACTCTGCACTCTCAGACAGTGAGGTATTACAGACGGTAGAAAAAAGCTTTTTTATAAACAATTGAAAATGTTAATTAATTTCAAAAGAACTCAGCTTAATCAGCTTCATTAATACTGTGTGATGTAAAACTTAGTGGAAGAAGAAAAAATGTTTTTAAATTAAATTCAGTTATTTTTTTTAGGAAAACACTTATGAATACTGCACATTTTAGTTGAAATAAATTTATTTGACATAATAAGTGTCATGAAATTAAACGTATTTAATAAAAAATGTTGTAGGAATATAATCTATATATAATAGATTTGTAAAGAAAAATAGGTGTCTACACAAAAATTAAATATAATGATTTCCTTCAATTTTTAGACAGCGTATTTTCTAGTCGATGTCACTCAACTAGAGCAATCTTCACGTTTAACCTTTTTTCGGATTTTTGTTTAATTTCTAGAATTATTTTATACGAGTAACCGGTTTGTTTAGCCGGTTTGTCTGAGAAAGTGAAAAAGAATTTGTCCAAAAATGCCACTGGCTGAAAAATTTTCACGTGGGCGATGAAGATCAGCAGTCTAAAGATTCAGAGACTAGGTCTATGGGCAGAGTAGATTAAACAAAATTATAGTAATTAATGTTAACATGAAATATTGCTTTTGTCTATTAGATAGTTTTTCAAGTCACAAGCTTGAATATTTCCCGCTTTGTTTTATTGATAGAAAGTTGAATTTCCAGAAAAATACAACTTAAGAAATGTTTAATGAAAGAAAAGTGAGTTAAGCCATTGTTTTGCAAGTCATTTTAATAAAATATGCACCCCAAATTGATAAAATAGAACAAAGAGGAATAAAACTCTTTATCAATATAATTTGCAACTTTCAATGATTAAAATTAGTCCAGAAAATGTTGATAATGTCAACAGAGTATTAATAGAAAATATTTATAGAAAATTAGTAAGTCGATTTAATTCCATTGGAGACCAAACCCAAACCAACACAATATTGCGAAACATGAAAGAAGTGACTCAATCGTAAGACAAAAAGGAAAACAAAGTGTTCTGTAATAATAATAAATGTAAAACAGAAAGCATGGCGAAAAGCAACTGTTGTCAGCAATTAATATTTAAAGCACGCTATTTTACTATCTTCAAGGGAAAAACACTTTAGATTTAATGCACGAGACATTTGCGGCACTCCTAAATCGCAGCTCAATCGACGATTATGGTTGATTTATAAACAAAAGAAATTATGCAAAATCAAATGTTTTAATTCGTAACCGGTTCCATTAAGATGCACAATATATAATTAGTATTTATAAGTCGAAAATCGATGCCGATTTCAAGTACATTTAAATAACAATAATAAGCAGAAAGTTCACCAAAGTCAAAAATGTTGAGACCAGTATTTTTGTAGCCGCTAGATCGAAACGCAATTGATGATTTATTTATCAATAAATACCAAAAATAAAACCTTTCCAATTTTTGAATTGAAATGCTAAAAACGAATTAGTATTGCGATCTTTTTTTCTCGCAGTATGATTTTAATTGTCACGAGATTTTATCATAAAATATCAATATGAATTCGATGACTTGTGTTTATTAGATTCTCACTTAATATTGCAGACTTCGAACAAAACCAGATATGCATTACTGTCAATAGAAAAAATAACAAGAATAAGTTTCTCCATAATGGAAAATACTCAATATTATCTATTTCTTATAGACAGAGATACTTATAGCTCTGTGTTTTATTAAATTACTAAAAGATGAAAATATTTGACGCTTAATAATAAAATGGAAAATTTAAATCCAAAAATATGGAATGTGTATTCTAATTGGTGACACACTTTAGAATATAACATTTTGAAAATAGTTCGGAATATATTTTAATTAATTATATTATTTGATTTGAATTTTCTATTATTCAATAACAAATTGTGAAGTATTTAATACAACAAAATATAAAAAAGTTGTATATTATTTAAATAGAAGGCATGAACTTAAGCAACTAATTATTCTATGAAATATAATTATTGTTCAATAATTTTTGTATTCATTATTTATTATTAGTTTCTAATACATTATGAATTTTGATGTTTTTTAAATTACGAAATAATAAATCCATATTATTTAAATTGGAAGCAGCTGATTGGTGAATTAAATATTGACATTACTCAATAGTATATATTTCGTATAAACTGACAATTTATATACGTCCTCTGGTTTTCATGAAAGTTCTAAATATAATATTAAACAATTATTTCTGGCTGTCCCTAAAGGATTAAAATAAGAGTTACGATCGATCTCAAGAAACTGATAATTTAGATTTGAACAATTTGGAGTTAATTTAACTATCGAATTAGGCTAGGTCGAAATATTAAATGAGTATTACTTAAATTTACGTGATGATCTTAAGCAAGTGGTTAAATAAAATATTTAGGAGCTCATTTAAATAGTTGTAATTAATGTATTTTTTGGCAGTTCCATTACAAATCCATTACATTAGACAAATAGACACTTCCGACTTGTTACACGGCCAATTTACAATGTAAACAGTGTGGCCAAGTGCAATTGCTTCGAGTACTCGATGTGTGTGTATTCACATTTCTAATTATTATATAACCCTGGAATTTGGCCGTTGCTTTCGCTTCACGTGTCCGAGGCACTTTGCGTGTTGCTTCGCCCCGTGGAGTTTTAGAGGCCCCCCCCAACAAACTAACGGCACCATTAGCTAATTATTCATAACGCCCCAAAGTCCGATTCAAAATTCATGGCACGTTATTGGCGTTTTCAATTTAGTTACAAACAGGAAGTTTCGATTTCTTTTGGCCCAGATCGCGAAGCGGGTTGAAAGACCTTTTAGGGGACTCAATCACCCTCCGAGATATACATATATCAATGCTATTTCTGATACATCAAAGTAACCAATAATGACAATTTTTCATTATTTACATGAGTCAGAGAATCGAATCGAATGGAATCGAAATGAAAAGAAATTCCCCTTTATATCAGCAGCACCTTTGGCGCGTTGTCTTCTCAACATTTTTATGTAGGTTTGCTTATGGTTGGCTTTATTTTTATCAAACAATTTACTCGCTAATTGTTCGCTTCTTCTTTCTTTCGGTTTTATTACTTTGTTGATTATTTCGAGTGTTGACTTACTGCATTGCGTCTGCCTCACTTTGCACTTCTTTTTTTATTATTATTATTTCCATTCTTATCGTGTCAGAGGGAACACTCAAAGTGAGCTCTCTGCGTGCCGAAGCAATTTATACGAACACCCTGCGAATGTGTGAATTAATTTGGCAACTGTTTAACTACAATGAAAGTGAACAAACTGTTTGCTAAGAGCCAGTTCAATATTTGTTTGATTGCCAGTTAAAAGCTGATAAACTACGGACGCGCTCGCCACGTTTTATTTTGTATTTCTTCGATTATTTCTTTTCACTTTTCGGACTTGAAAATAATTTAAATTTATGCTATTTAAATTGAAGAACTAGAACTATTGAAAAAGTTGAATAAAAGTGATATGCTTGGAGATATCAAGAAACATCTCAACACTTAAATAACGTCATTCGCATAATATTTTGTTGTTGTTAAGGTATTTCACAATGTTGCAGAACTTATCTGCTTACGTAATGCCAAATTATTCCAAACATTCTCGGCATTGTTATGAAGTGAAAGAAACTTTGTAAGCACTTTATGCATAAGCAAAAAACAAAACAAAAAAAAAAACTGTTTTGATTGTAAAATATAGCTGGGATCATTGAACCTAAATCCACGTATGACTAATTTTAAGATAATAACATTCTGAATGGGTTTTTTATGACGTCAAAGCCAGACGCCAGACGCTGAACTACTCTCGGACATAGTAAAATATATATTCCAAATATTATTCCACGTTAAAGACCTAAGTTATTTCTGTACTTTTATTATTATTTCTCAGCCTGAACTCTGATAACGATCTCAGTGTCCGGTCACGTGATCTCCATTAAACTTGGCAGTCTTACAAGATATTTTATGGCACTTTCTGGCGTCCAATGTCAGTGAAGCGAGCCTCCACACAACTGGGGCACACTTTAAATGAGATTTACAAGTTCAATTTTGGGGTTTATTATTATTTACGGCACTGGCGAACTTGACATAGGATCCCAAAAAGCAACCTTGGCTCTATTTAGAGCTAAGTAGACTTCTGAGGCAACCCAATATCTCCACTGATAAGATATTTTTCTTGCGGCGTCAGACAAACATCATATGACTAATGATAATTTGCTTGGATTTCCTAAAGAACGGTTTCTGCGATAAGTCGAATGTAGACCTAGATGAATATTGTATTTGAGGGTAGTAAAAATATGTTATACTTTGTATTTTTTGTTATTTCACATATTTAAATACGTACAATTTAATGTTCTACATACTACAAGTCAACAAGTATACGTATAGTAAACTGCAAACAATATTTGGAAAATGTATTACCAATAATGTCATTAAGTGATAGAGACTTTTTAAATATATTCATTCAAGAATAAAAATCATATGGAATATACGAAATAAACAAATATTTAATAAAATTATACAACAAGTTATAAGTATATACGTATACGTATTATTTTTTTAAAAGATAGTTCATTAAATAGTCTCTAAAATATTAGTTCTGAATATAAAATAATTGTAAAATTTTATTTATCAATTCATCCTTCTTTTCTAAGCTAAGCTAATTATCAAGAATACATAAAAAATGTTATAATATTTTGCCTTTCTAAGTAATTAAGGTAAACTTATGAAGTGACCTTTAGGAAAAAGTGTGTCAGAGTATTGTAATCAAGCTCTGATTAGCCGAATCAGAAAATATTCACAATAAATTATTATTTTCCACTGTATTCTGTTATCGCTCTTGCCCATTTTCTCCATAATTATATTTAGCTGCTATCTGCACTATAAAAATAATACTAGTGATGTTTTTTATTTATGTCCGCTATAAGTCTACGCTATCATTGGGACTAATAGATTTCAGTGCTCTATGGCAGTTGGTTGCACTGTCATCAGGTTGCACTGTCATCAGGATGATAGTGCTGATATCGAGCATTATCTCCAGCCCATATATAAATCATAATTTAGTCAAGTACTTTGATTAGCGCTTAATAACAGGTGTCCATCCATCACTGGCAACTGTTCATATAATACTCCCACATATACATATATGCAAAAGACTCGATCGATGTGTGTATATAATCTACATATACATCGGATTATCAGTAGACAACAATTTCATATTTCTGCGTGATTTGTTATGTGTGATATTTTGATGTGCTGCGTCATCGTTTTGGGTGCAAAGTCGGACCCAAAGGGAAGTGTACTTTATACCGATTTACCAATTATTTAGGCAACTGTCTGGCGCGGCTTAGAGGCAAGGTTTTACAACAATTGCCATAAGTTATTTTCCAGCAAATCTTTCCGGCTGCGCCGCATAAATATACTTTGATCGCAAACAAAGCATATTTATAATTGTGGCCACCGTCTTATCGTTAGACCAAACCTCTTATCAGCTCGAAATTTATACACTCGCTCTTTTGAGTAATGCTCACCGACCGCATATAGCTAAACCTTGAGTACTTCTTGCTTGTACGATAAACAAACCCGAGCCAAAGGCGTTTCCTAATATAATACATAAAACTTTATTCGATTTACGTAATTACACAGTTCGACATTGACTTTGGTATTTATAGGATGCTATAAAATAATCGCATATTGAACTAGTGAAACATTATACGAGTTTGGGATAAAATTCATTCTGCAGATGAAATCTGATGCAAATAGTGAACTAAAATAAAGAGTGAATATTTACAACTAAAACGTGATTATACTTTGCATTCAATTGTGTTATATGTTGCACAAACTAAATAAGTTTTATATTTAGAATATAATTTATGGAGTCAAGTATTATTTTACTGTTGATAGATAAATCACGCAATTACTTCGAAAGTGCAAATTAAATTTGGCATTAATATTAACTAAAATAAGACGAACGGGATTTCTACAGCTTATAGATTTTGCCATTCAAATGATTCCACATATAAAGTTACACATATACGAGTTGGATATTAAATTATTCTCATGTTATTATTATTATTATTATTATTATTATTATTATTATTATTATTATTATTATTATTATTATTATTATTATTATTATTATTATTATTATTATTATTATTATTATTATTATTATTATTATTATTATTATTATTATTATTATTATTATTATTATTATTATTATTATTATTATTATTATTATTATTATTATTATTATTATCTTTATTTTTATTAATTTTATTATTGTTGTTGTTATTGTTCTTATAATGTTAAATAATAATTAAATAACCTGTTTCCTAAAAATAACATTATTATTAAAAATACTATTATTATTATAAAACGCAAACATTTTTCATATTTATAAGTAATCAGAACCTTTATAGTTTTTTCCGTCATCATCAACCATACTATTCTTGTGAAAACATAAAACCTCTTGAAACACTCGACATTTTAAAAGTGCTTTTCAATTGAACCAAATTCCAGCAAAAGAAAAGAAGCCGTTGTCATATACAATTTTATCAGCAGTAAAAAACTTGACATTAAATGCTTGACTCAGCAGTGGGAGAATAGAATAGAAACACGGCAATCTTAACATACTTATATGTCTGTACTTGTGTACTTTATACTATGTAAACTAATTGAAAACCGACAAGTTAATGTAACAAACTCTACTTCAGCTAATTAAAAGTGGGCTACGACTGAAAGCCACTCCAAAGAGTCGAGTCAACACATGATACGACATGTAACACCTTCAATGTGGATCGGTTACAGTTCTTCATTTACAGTTCTTCATTTCTATGTGTTATATAAAAATCAAATTGAAACGCATTGCTTAAAATTAACTGACCTTCATGGACACTTTATTGATTAATGTAGCTAATTATTTGAAATTTGTTTATGCTAAGTATTCAAATGTTACTTGAAACAAGCTCTAAAATTGCAAGGTTTGGAATCTGGGAAATGTCTCCTTGTATAAATATGTTAAATCTCATTGATAGGATATTCAAGTAACTTTTTATAGGAATCATCCTTCAAGTACCTGTATTTATTTCTATTTACCCGCTACTTCTAGGGTAGAAGGGTAAGAAGGTAAGATAAGAAGCAGACGGAGGCATTTCAGATCCTATAAAGTATATATATTTTTGATCAGCGTCAACAGCCGAGACAATATAGCCATGTCTGTTTGTCCGTCTGTCCGTCCGTCCGTATGAACACCTAAATCTCAGAGGCTATAATAGATGGTGATATAATTTTTTGGCGCTAATAAAGTTTGTTTCAAAATTTCGAAAATTAAAAAACAAATAACAATTGTAAATACTATTTATTTATCTCATCCTGAAAGTTTGTTTTCGATTAGATGAAGATTGTAGAATATATTTAAGATTACTTTTTTACGGGTCTTAGATGTTTTGGCTGACAATCTGATATATTTTGTACTCTATGGAATATTTTGAATGTAGTACTATAGTTAAAAATGAAATTCAATATTTGAATTTACATGTCTAAAATGTTGGGTGTCTGTAAGCTTAAAAGAAAACTTTTGAGCTCAGTTTTCTGTTCTTCATTGTTTAAATCAGCAGCAATATTCAAAGATGTTTGAGTTTCCCAAAAATTTCAATTGATGCAAGTGTTTGAAGCTGGCTATAATATTAAGTTGAAATGTCTACTAAGTCTTAATTGAATTGAATTGAGAATAAATCGTTGTTATGATAATCAAAAATAGTAATTACTTAGCTTATTGTGTTCATATCGGAACTGACTAAAACTAACCACCATCCTCTCTTTATTGCAGCTGAATATCCAGCAGATGATGCCTACAGACCAACGCACTATGCCGGCTACATCAATCGTGGCTACGATGATGATATAGATAGTTCCTACCTCTTTGCGGAGTACGAGGCCATGACGGATGCTCGCAATGGAGCGGCTTTGCCGCCCTACACAACCGATCATCATCGCGATCTTGGCGAAGATGTGGATGACAACGAACTCTATGATGATGTGTTCAAGGATTGCAGTGAAGAGATCACAGAGGAGGATAATGAGATCAGCCATCACAATCGCTGTTTGCCCGAATTTCAGTTCTCGATGGTCGACTCGGAATACGATGAGACGCTGGCGTTTCCCGATTCCGTGACGATATTGTCGACGCTGGGCGACAAACCGGTGCTGGTGGAGCGCAAGGAGACCGACGACGATGACGAGGAGTTCGACGATGAGAACAGTGTGCTGATGCGACAGGAGATACCCTACACCAGCATCTATGGGCCCAACGTCAAGTTCAATTCGTTTCAACGCAAGGTCTTCATTCCCGGACGCGAGATCCATGTGCGCATTGTGGACACGGAGCGCAGCGTGACGACGCATCTGCTCAATCCGAATTTGTAAGTTATTTCCATATTTCAATTATGCTGATTACTAAATATTTCTCTGCCTGACAGGTACACCATTGAGCTCACCCACGGCACCTTCACGTGGAGGATCAAGCGACGCTATAAGCACTTCAACTCCTTGCATCAGCAGCTCAGCTTCTTTCGCACCTCGTTGAACATTCCGTTCCCGAGTCGAGCTCACAAGGAGAAGCGACACACGCTCAAGGCGGCCGCCAGTCAAATGGCCGACGAGTCTACGCTCAAGGATCTGCCAGCGCATACCAAAGTCAAGCATTCGAGCACGCCAACCAACAATAATAATAATAATGGAGGAGGAGGCGAAGGAGCTGGAACTGTTGCCACCATCGTTAGTCCCACACACAGCTCGATCCTCTCGAGCTTCACGCCTCGTCGCAGTCAACGGAAGCGAAAGAAAAAGAAACGAAAGCTGCCTCGCTTCCCCAATCGCCCAGAGAGTCTAATCACCGTCGAGCATTTGCCTGTGCGCATCAAGCAGCTGGAAGATTATCTCTACAATCTGCTCAACATCAGCTTGTATCGATATCACCATGAAACGGTGGGTGAACAACTTGTGATATTCGGAAGTTGACTAGAATAGGGCAACTTGAACGAATTTTATAATTACAAGATTTATTTTAGAGACTAAAACTAGTGCCAGTAAAAATTAGAAAATATAGCTTACATGAAAGGTGGAAATAATATAGAGGATGGGTGAAATAGAAAGATTTAACTATTAGTTAGTTAGGAAGAATATTCTAAAAATGTATATAAACAAGTAAGAAAGCTACAGTCGAGTGTGCTCAACATATACCAAAATACTATAAATATACCGAATGATATATTTGGTATATCGATATAGTACCGCATTCAAAATATACCATAGACGGCACAATATACCAGATTATCAGTCAAAACAACTAAGACCCCTAGTAAGTGGGCGTTTTTGCCCATAAATATTTCTTCGATCGTGACCAAACTTAAACTTAATCTGCGTCGAAAAAAATTATTGCTCCATCTCTTATAGTCTCTGAGATCCAGTGTTTCATACGAACAGACGGACAGATGGACAGACGGACATGGCTAGATCGTCTCGTCTATTGATGCTGATCAAGAATATATATACTTTATGGGGTCGGAGATGCCTCCTTCTACCTGTTACATACATTTCCTGGTTGCGGGTATGAAAAGGCATATACACTAAATATAGCTTCAGTGCTAGTATTTTAATTTAGTATGTTTTAAGAATAATACCGTACTGTAGCTCTCTTATTCATATTTTGAATTGAAT
This sequence comes from Drosophila sulfurigaster albostrigata, assembly GCF_023558435.1. Lineage (NCBI taxonomy): Eukaryota > Metazoa > Arthropoda > Insecta > Diptera > Drosophilidae > Drosophila > Drosophila sulfurigaster. The sequence goes on from NC_084883.1 coordinate 970,354, forward strand.
AATATGATCAGTGTATTGCAGTCATTAATTCAGAAAGTAAACAAGTTGACTTAAATTACAAGAGAAATAACATATTTACAATTTTATGTAAGGTGCAGAAAATAATTAATCTCAACACACACTTCATATTACTGCATTATTTTCGAGGCATCAAATTTGTATTTTATATGACAAATTTTCAGTTGAATGTCGCCACTTAACTTTAGTTTATAAAATACGATCGATTCGCAGCTGTCAAGTTACAACATTTATTAGTTCAACAAAAATATTTTACGATCGTGGTGACTGTTTTATATTAGCGCGCAACCGTTTAAAATAAAAGAATGCATAAAAGTATTATATAATATATTTTATTGCTCACTGTAGATAATTGCAATTGCGTAGTTTTTTATGTAAGAGAAGAGTGTGCAATTATCGGCATTACTCTTTATAGTATATGATTCGGTTTTAAGCTTGAAATGAATTTATTGAAACGCAAAACTACTTGCTTAAAATAGAAAGCGTTTCATAGGATATGCTTTTTATAACGTGTTATATTTTTTGAGTTCGCAATCCGATTGGCTTTATTTGAGCTTAGACAAGTTTTAAGATAGAAAGATGGACTAATTTTTACTACAAGAACTACTGTCTGAAATATTAAAACAAGAGAAAAATGGAAATGTTTTTTTAAATAGGTTTATTTTTTTGTAAAATTATAAGTATTTAAAAGTATTTGTATGACATTATTTTATATATATGTATAGTATGACAATATTGAGTTCATCAACTAACTCATTTAGGATTCTTATGCTAGTCTCAATTTCATCGTTAGATGTGATTTGCACCTTTAACTTTATTTTGTTTACGATACTCAAACTCTTTCTCTCCCTCTCTTGCAGCTCAACTTTGTGGAGGTTTCCAATGTGTCCTTCGTATCCGGTCTGGGCTTCAAGGGCAAAGAAGGAGTCATACTCAAGCGAACCGGATCGACACGTCCCGGCCAGGCTGGTTGCAATTTCTTTGGTTGCTTTCAACGCAATTGTTGCGTGCGTTGCAACTACTTCTGCTCGGATGTCGTCTGTGGCACGTGGCGCAATCGTTGGTTCTTCGTGAAGGAGACGTGCTTCGGTTATGTGCGACCCACCGATGGCAGCATTCGAGCTGTGATTCTCTTCGATCAGGGCTTCGATGTCTCCACGGGCATCTATCAGACGGGCATGCGCAAAGGTCTCCAGATTCTGACTAACAGCCGGCACATTGTGCTCAAGTGTTGGACGCGTCGCAAGTGCAAGGAATGGATGCAGTTCCTCAAGCACACAGCTCACGACTCCGCTCGCGACTTTACCTGCCCCAATCCTCACATGTCCTATGCCCCGATGAGAGCCAACACTCAGGCCGTGTGGTATGTGGATGGGGCACAATACATGGCCGCAGTTGCCGATGGCCTCGAGGCTGCCACCGAGGAAATTTACATTGCCGACTGGTGGCTGAGTCCGGAGATCTATATGAAGCGTCCAGCGTTGGATGGCGACTACTGGCGGCTGGACAAGATTCTGCTGCGCAAGGCAACGCAGGGGGTCAAGGTGTTTGTGCTTCTCTACAAGGAGGTCGAGATGGCGCTGGGCATCAACAGCTACTACAGCAAGTCCACGCTGGCCAAGCATGAGAATATCAAGGTATGTGGGGTTAAGGAAATGTAGTAGAAGAAGAATTTTAAGAAAGTTTCCTTATTAATTAATTCTTAACTTACCGAAGAATTAGAAAATTTCAGGATTTTTAAAAAGAAAGAAGTTGTAAAGTTGTTATAGTATAATTCTAGATTGGTCATTCTTAAAACGATATTGACTTTAGGATTTAAAACTCTAAATTCTAAAATATATTCCCTATTTACGAATTGAAAATATTAAATTTGATCGCAAAACAGAAATCTTAAATCAATGGTAAAAATGCAGATTGTTTAAAAAATATAATATTTTTCTTATATATATTTAGTTCCGTTCATTATTAGACAAAGTTACACTTCACTATTTTTAATTATTTTCTTACTTATTCGAACCGTGTGGAGTTTGAACACAATAGATTTGAGGGACCACGTGCTCAATAATTCTCACTGATTTCAGATTTACGTTTAAAAAGAACAGGATTACAGAACTCACCCTGAGTGGACAACATATTTTTGTTTTATAAAATCCCAAGTTCATAATTGTTTCTAGTTATTATAACTTAATTTTGTTCTCTATGTAGGTCATATTAGATTCCTTGCTTAAAGAGACATTTTCTTCAAATTTATCCAAGATTTCGATTTCAACCGTCTTACTACTGTGTCACTAGCTGATTTCTAATGGAATGTTTCTCACACTTCAGGTAATGCGGCATCCGGATCATGCACGTGGCGGCATTCTGCTCTGGGCCCACCATGAGAAGATCGTGGTGATCGATCAGACTTACGCATTTATTGGCGGCTTGGATCTGTGCTATGGTCGTTGGGATGATCGTTCGCATCGTCTGACCGATCTGGGCAGCATTTCGACCGCCTCCGTTTCGGGCAGCAATCGTTGCACGCCCAGCGGTTGCTACAACAAGGACGAAGTGGACTCGGCCTTCGGTTCACGCAAGTCCTCACGCAATGCTCATCACGAGGCAACGACCAAGGAACGTGCCCCATCTCCGCCACCACCAGCCAGCGAGGAAGCTGCTCCAATAACGTCTGGCATAGAGGTGCGGACTTTGAAACCTGGCGATCGTCTGCTCATTCCCGATCTACTGTCGGCGGCGTCCAGTGAATTGGGATTGGAGGCGACAACGCTGGAGGGCATGAAGCTGAACACACCCGAGATGGAGCGCAAGAATATGCTCGATCGATTGAAGAACAATGCGATGAAGGGGGCTCGCATGGGCAAGGACTTTGTGCAACGTCTGACGACGTCCGAGGCGCAGGAAAACCTGGAGGGAGCAACGGCCATGGGTGAGACTGTGTTCAGCATTGAGACACAGGAGGAGGCGACAACGACAGAGGCGGCAATCAGTTCAACTTCCGGGCTGAATGCGACGACGACAAGCACACAAATACTCAGCAGTGAATTCTATGGTCAGGCCAAGTATTGGTTCGGCAAGGACTATTCCAATTTCATACTTAAGGATTGGATGAATCTGAACGCCCCCTTCGTCGACATTATCGATCGCACTACGACGCCTCGCATGCCGTGGCACGATGTGGGCATCTGTGTTGTGGGTGCCTCGGCTCGGGATGTGGCACGGCACTTCATCCAGCGCTGGAATGCCATGAAGCTGGAGAAGCTGCGCGACAATGTACGCTTCCCGTACCTGATGCCAAAGAGCTATGCTCAGATCCGGCTCAATGCCCATCTCCAGCAGCTGCAGCAGCGTCGCCAGCAGAACGTCACCTGCCAGCTTCTGCGCAGCGCCTCCGCCTGGAGTTGTGGCTTCATTGAGGCGGATCTCGTGGAGCAAAGCATCCACGATGCTTACATCGAAACCATCACGAAGGCTCAGCATTACATCTACATTGAGAATCAGTTCTTTATCACCATGCAGCTCGGCATGGGCGTGTCGGGGGCGTACAATAATGTTCGCAACCAGATCGGAGAAACGCTCTTCAAGCGCATCGTGCGTGCTCACAAGTAAGTTCAGTATATGAGAATAAGTATATGATGTGGTTCTATTTATAAAGTTGTTTTTAGAGGATATCAACCTTACTTCACTTTACTATAGAAACACATTATTAAAGCTCACTTTTGTTTGTATTCGACTTTGCTTGTCTGTCCTCGTGTAGTTTTATATTTTAAAAACAATTACTAAGTACTTAGGGAGTGATCAATTCTTGGACAAAAATATGCACTAATTTTTCTGATTGCCAAAAATTATTGCTGTAGCTAAGCGAGACATCAATATGTTTGTGATTAACTTGTAAACGGTTTCGTAATTGATTGATGCTTAAAGTAATACGATTCTTCAGACAAATTGTTGATAAAAAGATCAGTTTAAATATAATCAAATTGCTGTGGATGTTTCCTATTTTGAAACACAATTTAAATAATTATTAAAAACAAAATTTGAATATTATTAGTCTTTAAGGAGGAGAAGATTATACTTAATTTACCTTAGTAATCATAATTCTATGTAAAATTTGTTATTCTTAAATAATCTCACGACTGATGTGTTATCGATTTATTCTTCTTGGTATTTAAATATAAGGGTTTCGTTCCTTTTCTCATTCAGTAAGTTTAAAATCGGGGGGTTTTTTTATGGACATTATTTTAAACTCTTTACTTTCGTTATTAATGTTTTCAGGGAAAAGAAACGCTTTCGGGTTTATGTGATAATGCCTTTGTTGCCCGGATTTGAGGGCGATGTCGGTGGCAGTACGGGTAATGCGGTCAGAGCCATTACGCATTGGAACTACGCCTCCATATCAAGGTAGGTGACTAATATAAGCTAATTTAAGCTCAACAACATTTTAATTTGACATTTACACTGAATTTGGTAATGAGTCAAAGTGTTGCATATCATAACCTTATCGAATTAAAATTAACTTTCCAAAATGAAACCCCAAATCAAGAATTTCTGATCATCCCTAGCCTAATTTAATAACAGTCCTTTCACTATATGTTCCATGAATAATTAATTCTAATGGTATGTCCTTAAAAACATTGTATCTATTTGTCTTTCTCTATTTTATTATTAGAGAACGTAATTTCCCACAAAGTTTTTTATTGACTATCAGCTTCCCCAAAACTCAATCTTAAAAACTCCAATAATATCAACTGCTTTCCTTAATCTTGCAGAGGTCGCACAGCAATATTGACACGCCTTCAGGAAGCGGGCATTACGAAGCCCGAGAACTATATATCATTTCACAGTCTTCGCAACCATTCGTATCTGAATAATACGCCAATTACCGAACTGATCTACGTCCATTCCAAGTTGCTAATTGCTGATGATCGGGTCGTTATCTGTGGTTCGGCAAATATCAACGATCGTTCCATGATCGGCAAAAGGGATTCGGAAATTGCGGCGATCATAATCGATGAGGAGTACGAAGACGGACTGATGAATGGTAAAAAGAATCCAAGTGGAATATTTGCGGGTAGATTGCGAAAATATCTATTTAAGGAGCATTTGGGTAAGCTCTCGCTTTTTGAATTATTCCTAACCATTTTCTCTAATTAAAGTATATTTTTCTAGGATTACTGGATTCAGAGAGATCGCCACGCACGGATCTAGCCATAAGTGATCCGGTTTGTGATCAATTCTGGCATAATACATGGCGTCGCATCTCGACTAGAAATACAGAGATCTACGATGAGGTGTTCAAGTGTATTCCCACGGACTTTGTGAAGACATTCGCCAGTCTGAAGAAATATCAGGAGGAACCTCCTCTATCAAAGACCGAACCCGAATTGGCCGCCAAGCGTGCCACGGAAATTCAGGTAAGGTTTTGAGAATATTTTTTGACTGAACTGTATTTAAATTCTAAATTCCATTCTCCAGGGACATCTGGTAAATTTACCGCTGGAATTCCTCAACAAGGAAGTTCTTACGCCACCCGGTACCAGCAAGGAAGGTCTCATACCTACCTCTGTATGGACATAGTCTGCCAAAGTCTTTAAGACGCCACCATAGCTTAAGCCTTAAGGAGATCCATCAGTTTCTCTAGATTTGAAACTGGGATTAGAAAATATGCTACTTTAATATTATTACTATTTTTCAAAATGCAACCCACCAAATGCGCTTAAACTTATTTCAAGTTGCTGTTGCCAAGTCAGAAAAAAATTAATTATTTGTAAATATACCAACATAAATAGTAATATTTAATATATATAATTAAAACAAACAACTTTTTGCCTTATAGCTAGTTTATTTATTATTATAGAATGTCGACGTCCCCTATAAACACTAAGATTTTATTGTTACTTGTATGATGTTAAAACAGTATTCTAGACAAACTAAAGCGCAATTCTTGTTTTTAATAAAAGTAAAAGAAAAAGTGATGCAAAATGAAGTCAAACTTAAATATTCCGAATTTTATTTCACTTGAGTGAATGTTGAGAATATCCCAACAATTAAAAAAGTACCAAACGATCTAGACTACACAATTCCCTTACACTGACAATAGCTTGATGCGGCCGCTCGATAAAAAGCTGCCTGCTACGATTCGCAGAAATGCTGTTAAGAGTACTGTTAGTGTTTTACAACACTTGGTAAATTTAAATTGAAAATATTGCTTTGCGATTATTTATGAATTGCCCAATAATTGGATAGAATTAAGAAATTTTAATAATTTCTTGTTAGTATACATAAGTTTTTTTTATTTGCAAAGTGTAATCATTTAAAGATCAGTCCAATCTGAAATAATCTATCAATGCTGAATATAAAAATCCAAATACAATGCTGCTTAGTCTTTCTCTATCGCTCTCGGTGCTCTCTGGTTTCTGTTATTGTTGTTGAGCATTGCATTTGCAATTGGATTTGCTAATGCAGTGCGTTTACTTTGTTCGCTCGGTGCAGTCGCGTTTCTTGTGCGTGCGTGAATTAGTTAATAAGTGTGCACATACACTATAAAATACACACATTAAAGTTATGTGTAATACATTGTTTGAAATTGAAAAAGTTATAAAGTACTGCTGACAAAACTTGTGTAAAAGTGTCGCGCAACATTTTTCAGTGCTCTTGGTTGGTAATTTGCTGCACTTGGCAACAATACAGTTTTCTTACATTTGCTATGTTTGTTTTGTGCTTGTTCTCTATGAAAGAAAAAGCGATTGTAGCAAAATACAAAGTCAAAGGAGAACAACAAAAACAACAATAAATACATCGCTATGGCTAGTAAAGCTAGAAAACAAGTTCTGGTGCTCACAAACACAAACATATGCCAAGAGTGTTCACGCTCATTCGCTCTCACTCACACACACTCTTATACGCTCTCCCGCGAAGCTCTCAGTCAGAACAGTTGCATCACAAAGGCCGACAGCAGCCACACACACACTTACTTTGCACTGACACATGCAAACGCACACAGTTCTCATATAACGTAATAAAAGCACGTGTTGGCTTTGATTTTTTTGCTTGCCCCACTGCTTGTTGTTGCTGTTGACTTTTCTTTGTTTTTTTTCTCTTCTTCTTTAATATGTATGTATATACGTATGTTTTGTATTCATGACGTGATGCTAGTGTGAATGTGTGTTTGATAACAACGGATGGGCTCATGTATTTGCTTGTATTGTTATTGTTTGGCTTTTGCTTTGTGCTTTTGAATTGACTTTGCTTAATTATTAACTTTAAATTTGTTTGCGTGGGTTTGGCTTACAACTAAAGTTGCAACTTCCATCGTAATAAAATTCGTGGGCATTGTAGATGATTAAGGAAGTCGTCCGTATAATGATAAGTATGAAAGCTAGTGTTGCCTAACAATGAGGAATATTTGCTTAACTTTTGATTGCGCTCTGATTAAGTAAAAATCAACTGAGATTATCAAGTGGAATGTGAGCAGAATTAATTGCACTGCAGCAAATGAATCATTTAACTTTCTTGCCAGCTTGTTGGATATCAATCAATGCTATATAAAAGAAATAGAAAAATTATTTAATAATACATAAAGGAGCAACTTAATTTTATCATAAATAAAGGGATATATATTTCAAAGGGACAAAAGTTGAAAATTATCTAAGTCTCCAGAAAGGTTAAAAAAGAAACAACTGCATTTAATAATGTATTCCAACATCTTCAAGAGCTTGTAATTTCTGAAAGATTACAATTTCATTATCTTTTAATGATCAATAATGTGTTACAAAGTTAGGTTATTTCTTGAAATAGATACTCGTTGCCACACCAATGGAAAAATCAAGATATTTTTTTGAAATGTAAATAATGAGATACATATATGTAAGTTTGAATTAAAGTAATAAAATGAAGAACTGAAGAAATAAGGTTTCAATATTTGATTACATTTTAAGGTAAAAATGAATATATTTCTACCTTAAAAAGAAAGGTTAAACTGAGTTAGGTTTTGAAATACACATTTAGTTATGGGTAAGAAAAAGATTAACTACCAGATATTGCCATAAATTAATAGAAAAGATATATCTTGGCTTAAAAAAGAAAGGAAATGATGGATTAGATTTCTAAATAAGTTCTGAAATTTAAGTAGAAGGTCAGTGTAATCAAATATCTACATAGATGTGTTTGCTACTTGTATGTAACAAAAAATGATAGAGCCTTGTTTCTTTCTAAAAGTTACGATTTGTTCATAAATAAAAGCCCAAGTTAATCATTACAAACCATAAATTGTGTTCAATTTGATCCAATTCCTATTTATATTTATATATCTAGCTCAAAAAGTTAAAAGATTCTCGTATTTCACACTGAAACCAAACCGGTTGCTTTACCTGCCTGCTGTCTGTCCAAGGTGCAGCGTTGATTGTTTTTTCTCACGCAAATCAACAGGTAGCGTGTGACATTAGCATACAACATCATTGTGCAGAGTTGCCTGCCACCCACTTAAACTGGCCAAATCTACGGCGTAACCCCAAAAACTAAATATTGAACTTCCTCTCTGTGGGACTTCAAAAAAAAACCAAATCATGTAAAAAACAAAAAGCAAAAGAATTATAAAAAAGCGTGTGGGCTTGTGGCGCAACAAGCAGTCAGCGGCAGCCGCACAACCGGCTTCCCCATGCTGCCTCTCCCTCTCTTGCGCTCTTCGTATCGATCTCCCCCTCGCACTCGCACTCGCACTCACACTCGTCAACAACTGGGCACACAGAGTATGCCAAACCTGCTGTCGCTGCACAGAAATCAAAAGTGAACATCGCATCGCTTGCATTTTGCCATCGTTACTTCTTGTTACCCCCCACCATCACCATGCTGACGAACACTCTATCGCCACTTGGCGCTCGTATGCCGTTTGGCGCTCGGCTGCCAAAAACGAAGTGGCGGTCGTTGCTCGTTCGCGTGTTCGTTCTTGGGCTTTTGGTTCGTTTCTTGCTTGCTGCTCGGTTCTAGTTGGTTAAGCACTTCGTGTGGGGCTCGCTCGGCTCGCCGCGACTTCATTCGGCTTGCGGTTCGGCTTAGTCCCCCACACCAAAGCGGCGGCAATCGTGACCATAGTCAGTCGCAGGCAGAGGCCAGCAGCCAAAGCAACGAGCAACGAGAGGGCAACGCGCACTTTTTTTGAGCTTTCCGTTTTGCAGTTCGCAAAAGTTCGACTTGAGTCAAATCTTTCCACAATAATAACAGAAACAATAACAACAGCAGCATCGACAATCAGTGCGCGGTTTTTTATTGTTGTTGTTTCTAAACAATACTTTTAATCATTAGACAACGCGGCCCCTGCTGAAAAAGCAGCATTGATAACGTCTACTTACGCATATACATACATACACATATGCATATAAGAGAGTGCGCGCGCGTGTGTGTGTCTGAGCTCGTGTTTGTGTTGGTGCTTATGTGTTATGGAATGCATTTGATTAGATTTGTTTGACTTTGTTGTTAAACAAATGCTTGATTTCTGACTCTTAGTGTTTCAGTTTCTGTTGCTGTTTCCTCTTGTTCGATTTCTGTGTCGGTATCGCTGTTTCGACAAACAAAAGCTAAAGAGACGCGAGAACCGGTTAACTGTTTGCAAAGCTTGCAAAAAAAAAAGAAAGAAAAACAACAAAACAACATTGGTTTTGTTTTTTTTTGTATTTTTTGGTGTGTGCACACTGCAAATGCAAAAGCCCCAACAACAACAACGACAACAACAACAACAACAACAATAAAAGCGGCGGAAACGAATGAAATTCGCATAAGAAGAAAATTAGCTGCCATTCATAATGCCATATGAATACATTCACTAATTTAATCATAAACCGCGGTCAGGCAAATCCAGAAAATTGAAATATTCGACGAAAAGCAATAAATAATTGTTCTGCTGATTAAGTGCAAAAAAATTGAAATCAAATGTGTCACATTTAACGAAAAATATTATATATAAATTTATATACATCAGCAAAAAAAAAGTGATTAAAAGGCAAAAATTGCAGTAATTTGAGTGAAGTGCAACAAAAATACAACAGCAAATAAAAGTAATTCGTGCAACCTCGTAGATACCAATTGAAATTGTGAATAATTTATAAAAGGCAATTGATATTGCAGTACAGTGAAACATGTCTACGAAGTGTTCGTCAATTTAAAATTAATTCAACGTCATGGTTAGCAAATTCAAAATATTTAATAAGAATTGATGAATAAAGCGGAAAAGTGCTATGAATAGAGCCCCAAAAGTAAAGTAGATTAGAGTTTATAATACTCAATCTAATTTGAGATAAGATTATGTTTATAAGAATTGAAGAATTGAAGTTCAATGTTAAAGGTTTTCCCTGATGACTTGCAAAATGAATGTCATTCATTCATAATAAATTTGATCAGTATAATTTCAACATAAAAGTGAAATAATCTCAAGAAATGATTGTAAAATTGAGAGAGATTAATACAATAGCTATTTCTTGTTGAAGATTTTGGGTTCTCTTTATTTCTATTCTCTTTCTTCACTTTAATCGTTATTTTTAATTCTAGCAAATTAAAAAATGGAAAACAAAAAGATTAATTTGCACTCATATTGATTAACAATAATAACAAATAAAAGTAAAAGTACAATACAAGGAGATTAAAAAAATAAATAAGAGTGAGCTTAAAGCAAATGCAAATTGAACAAAATGTGGCGCATTCAGTTGAAAGCAAAAGCCAAAGAAGTGGCAACAACAACCCAGAAGTCAAGGCAAAGCAATTAAAAAGAACGTTGCCAACAAGTAAAACAAATAAAAGCAAATAAACAATTAAAGAAAAGTGAATAAAATACGAGTTAAAAAGCTCTACAAAAGCAGGGAAAATGTCAGGCGTTCAGTTAAAGGACTCCGCGTTAAAGGCTAAAGAAAAAAACCAACGAGCCAGCGACAAAAGCGCCTATAACGACAACGACAACAACAACAGCAACAACAATAGGAAAGAAAACTTTAACCTCGAGCGCGGCTTTGTCGCTGTTTGATCAGCTGAAAAACGGCGTCAATTTGAACAGTTTGACAGTTGGCGGCGCCACAGAAACAACAAAAGCAACAGCGGCAACAGCAGCAGCGGCAACAACTGCCGCTGCAACAACAGCAACGGCTGCAACGTTGGCACCACCCGCTACACCACCGCCAAATATTGACTTAAAGCCACCGCCAAAGCCGCTCAAGGCATCGACGGCATCGCGCACATTTAACACGCCCATTTTGCTGCCGCCCACAAGCAGCATTGGCATCGTGCACGGCACCAAACGAGGCAGGGACAACGGCAACTTCAACGGCAACGACAACGACAACTGTGCAGCGCCTGCAACATTGTCGCATTGTCGGACTGCAGCAGCGGCAGCTGCCAAATTGGATATCAACGCATTGCGATCTCAGCTCTATCAGGGCGCCAGAAAGACTGCAACAACAACAAAACCAACAACAACTGCAATAGCAGCAACATCAACGAAGCGAGCAACTACAACAACATCAACAACAGCAGCAGCAACAACAACAACAACAACTACAGCAGCAGCAGCAGCTCGAGGAGATCGAGGAGGAATCCGAGCGAGTGCGAATGGGAATAGCACAAAGAAACGCTGCCTGGATCGTTACGATTCATCAGAGTCATCAGACAGGTGAGTAATTAGCCAATTGCAAAGCGAAACTTTCGTAAAACTGGCTCAGCTCAATCCATCAACTATATAGCTAAATTAATTGCAAATTGTGTGCTTGATGAATGGCCAAAAATAGCGATGAAGAAACTACATACTTGAGAGGGACTTTAAGATAAAAGCAAAAGAATTCTTTCATCTGAAACGCAACGAAAAATGTACAAAATAACACTTGGAAAATCTGTTTGCAAATAGTAGAAAAATAATTATTGCAGTTGTATAAAATGACAAAAAAAGTAGAATGACAAAAACATAGTAGAAAAGTGAGAAAAATATAAACTTATCATAACAAAGCAGACAAATTGTTGAGCAAATACGTAAGGTGTAAGTCTAACTACAATATTTGGATATATTTATTTGAACAGTACAATAAATAATACAATAAAGTGTACTAAAAATATATTTATTTAGACTTTGGTGACTTTAGCTTTAATAAGATTAAAATCTTGTAATGCAAACGAAAGAATGAAAACATCGTTTTTTATCTTTGGGTATTACAACTATAATTTGAATATTTCCAACACTTCATGTTCAGTTAATTTGCTATAGCTTGGAATTGTTTATCGCTTCAAGTTGAAAGAGTAAATAACCTGTTGATGTGTTAACTAAGATTTGCCTAAAAACTTAACACTTCGAATGAAAACATTAACGATAGCAAAAGTCTATTAATATACAAATTAACTTTACTTGGAACTTTTGTGATTGAAGCAGCTGCACCATGTAAATCATATAGCAGAAATATCTTTTACTTTATGCACGAATAATTTCATCTAGGGTTTGGACTTGTTTTTGTTTTTGTTTTTTTGTGCCCAAAGCTAAAAGAGGAAATCGTTGAAAATGTAGCAATGTTGCCAAAATTGCGCTAAAAACAGAAATACTAAATATATCTCGGAGATACTTTGCCAAATTGCACAAAGACGGCAGCAGAAGCATCCATAAAATGCTTGAGAAACGAGTTGAGCACGAATGCAAACTTTCAAGTACAATAGAAAAGTGCGCCATTAAATAATTTTGATAATTTGTCTGACAGATAATTGTGTAGCAAAGTGCGCTAAATGGTGATTAAATAAATGTATCTGTAAGCTACGCGGTTACACGTCACGGCACGGTACCAAGTATCTGAGTATCTAAGTATCTCGGCACGCGGCTCGTCAGCTGTTTAATTTATAGCTAACGGATACATTTGGTTGTCGTTGTAGTTTTGCATATGGATGTATTTAAGTGTGTGCGTGTGTGTGTGTGTGTGTGTGTGTATGCCGCAGATACTCACAGCACAATGCCAACTAATTTCCGCTCATTAAAAATGCGCAGCGTCGGCGACGTCGACGGCGTCGCATGCAAGTGCATTTTGTATCTTAAAGATACGCAAAACATGCGTTCATTTATCAACGTTCGCGAAGAGCGAAAACGATTCTGAATTTATGGCGCGTGGGCGAGACGAGCTTCCTGCATGCGCACATCCCTCAGATACAAGTTCTATACACACATATGTGTGTAGATACATCCAAGCAGACTCTGTCTCGACAGATGTATTTGTGTCTGCAACTTGGTTTGGTTTTTTTTTTTCGGCTGCAGCATAAGCAAAACTTTTCAACATTTGGCTGCTGCTCTCTTTGCATTCTAATTAATAGTTGTTGCTGCTGTTGCAGTTGTTGTTTTTGTTTTTGTTGTTGTTGTTGTTGCATGCAAATCATGCATAAATTTACAAAGTTGTCGTTGTCGTCACCATCGATAAGCGAGCGGAGGCAAAAGGTTCTGTTTTGGATCTGTTTTTCTGTTGGTTCCACACGCAACGCACGCATATCAAATGCCATCTATCTGACTATGAAGTATTGTATCTCTCAGTACGTTTTACTGCCCAGCAGATGCCCCCCCTCTCTCTCTCTCTCTCTCGCTAGAGCACTTCGGCTGTGCTTCGGCACGACGCTCGTCGTTTGTCGTCGCTTCGTTCGTTCGCTGTCGGAAATAATTTCAACTTTTGGTCGTTGAACTCTTTTTGATTTATTTTTTTTCTTCTCGTTTTTTGTTGCTGCTGTTGTTGTTGTTGTTGTTGTTTCACGTCGGTCACAAAACATGAAAACATTTTCTTCTTATTTTTAGTATATGTTCGTGTGAGTGTGAGTGTGTGTGTTTGTTTCAATCTTTGCGCTGCATTAAATTTTATTGCGCATCTTTAGGCAGCCAAATTGTTGCTTTTATGTTTTTACAATGCATTTTGCGGGCTGAGTTTTTGTTGTTCTTACTGAATTAATTAATTATTTAAATGTCCGAAACACGTTTTCTAGCTTTGTCAATTGCCAAAATGTTGCTATTTTGCATAAATAACAGGTATATATTTTACTATTCGCCAAACTGTTGCTTCCCACAACTTCAACGTCAATTTTTTATGTTTATTTATTTATCAATGTTGAGTACAATCTACGTAGAGGCGCCATGCAAATTGATTATTGGTTGTTATTATTTTATTAGTCACAAGTAATAGATTAACTTTTGCGTAACTTAACCGTGAGTAATGATTTCATTTAGTTTAGAAGTTTTGCTATGTTTAATATGTGGGAATAAAAATAAAGAGATTGTTTTGTAGGTGATAAGATATAAAATGTTCTTAAACATAGTATAATTAGAAACTTAGTTGGAAAATTAACAAGTAAGAAAGCGACTGAATAAACGAAAAACATTCCGATATTATTCTTAAAATATACTAATATAGCGCCAAAAAACAAAAATAAACCAAAGTCTATATAGAGTATTTTTATAGTAGTGGTAGTACATTTAAAATAAACCATGCAAAATATACCAGACAGCTACTAAGATCTGCAATAAATATACGTTTTCCCCCCCATACAAAGAGAATTTTGTAATTAAGAAACCTACAGACGAGTGTGCTTGACTGTGGAATACACGCGATTCATCTTCAATGTAAGGAGAACTTTGCCATTATTATTAAAATATACTAAAATAATATGTAGAAAAATACTATAAGTAGACTGAATGATATATTTAGTATATAAATATACTATAACATTTAAAATATACCAAAATAATATACCGAAAAATACTACAAATACACTTAAGAATATATTTAGTATAACAATATACTATAACATTTAAAGAATACCATAAAGTACAAAGTATGCCAGATTGTCAGAATGTTGTTGATGATCTAGGATAAATATATACTTTATGGCCACTTCTTCTCCTTTTGCTGTCGTCACAAAGTTATAATACCCTACTACTTTAATAAAACTGAAATATATTTGTGAATTAAACATGAACAAATATTGCACAGATATTAAATTGCAACTATATAAATTAGCATTAAGTTAAGCTAATAATAAACGTATGTTTTGCCTTTTCCAGATGCAGTCAAATAAATCTTATAGATTAATTTAATTGCATTGGTTCAGCTTAATTTCGGTATTTTTTTGTGCGCAAAAGAAACCTGTTGACGATTCGTTTTGACTTGAAGTTAAAAACTTATTGCGACCTCAATCGTTGGTTTTGCTGCGTGGCCTTCGCACGTTGCAGTTGCCAAGAACTTCACTAGCACATACACCTAGAGTCATTAAAATTTAATTTTTTCTTATACAAAAACATTAACAAAAAAAAACAAAATACAATTTTTGCCATTCGTCGTTTGTCGTTTGTCGTTCGTCTTTCGTCTTTTGCCAGTCGCAACATCACAAGTCGACGTACAAAACATTTAACTTTAATTATCGTCCATTAAAATACAACAACAATAACAACAACAACAATGAGAATAACAACTACAAATACAACGACAACTCGAACTGCAGTTTGTTGTATGTAGTCATCATCTTTTTTTTTTTGTTGTTGTTTTGTTTTGTTTTTGTCTCTTGTTTTTTATGTTTTTGTTTATTTTCCATACGCTGCGGCGATAATCAACGGGTCGCTATTGACTTGGTACGCTTTGTACAGGTTTTTCCACATTTTCCTTCATGCCACAAGACCCCAGAGTGTGCGACCCGACCCCCACCTTACTTACCACTCACTCCAAGTGCGACCCACTGCTCCAATGGCGCAAGCGCCTTTTGCAGTTTTCCCAGTTGTGGCAAAAGTTTGTTGTTGCTCTTGTTGTTGTTGCTGTTGTTGTTGCTGTTGTAGTTTGTTACTCTTTTTGCACAGTCATGCCAGCACGCCTCAATTGTCGACACTCACACAACTGCAGATACAGACACATCTGCAGATGCAGATGCTGATGCTGATGCAGATACACTCACACACGGATACAATGAGATATTGTGTAATCGCCCACGTTGATTTATCTCGTTTAAGTGACTCCAAACGACGCGACGATGACGTTGAAAGTGTAATGTAATAACTCGCAATTGCAATTGCAATTGCAAATGCTATTCCAATTGCTTTTGCCATCGCATTTCCAATTGCTTGTTATACCCTGTAACGCAAACACTTGTCGCACGCTAACGGTTTTTTCGCGGAGAAAGTAAGCTATAAACTTGGTATTAAGGAAGCACTCGTCACACAATTAGTCAGAATAATATTCATAAAGCTGCATTTTATTTGCTTTGTAATGCAAGCGCTTTCATACCCTTTAGTTACTCAGGAAAAAATGCGAGCTTAACCCAAATATACTGGAAATTGTTAAGTTCAGTATTAAAATTTAATACCATATATGGTATTTTTCTTTAATCTAAAATATATTCAAACTTCTTAAACTTTTTATAGCTGAAAAGTACTTCAAATTCTTTAATTCAGTATTAAAACGTATAAATAAAAGACTAATTTTTTTTTTGGTAATTTCAATTTGTTTTATTTTTATTAAATATTATATTATTAACTAACATTTATCATATTTAGTTGCACTTATTAGTTAAACAATACTTACGAAATGCTTTTCAATGAATCGCGCAGAATTTTATCCATGATCTCGGCCCTCATGAAGATTTATTCTCAACTGCTCTACTAACTTAATAATAACTAAATTAATGCATAATAATAATAATAATAAATTAATTCAATTAAGAAACTAATAGCAAGATCAAAATTGTAAATTATGTCTCGATTGCTTTGAGAATTTTGTCAAATCAAACAGAATTAGTTTAACAACTCAATTTTTAAAGTTGATATCTTTAAAAATCAAGAATCAAGAGTTCATTTATTTCAAGTCGGATTGTTCACACAGACTACTTAATGTAGTTTTTATAGGGTATCAACTGTTTCTTTTATTTTCAACTTTTATAGGGTAGCTTTTAGTCGGACCGAGCGTCACTTTATTTAAACTTTAGTTACTGTTTTGTTGGGACTTCTGCTTGGAACTGCAGCTACTCGTGTCGTATATTTAGTCGTGCCGCATTCTGCTGCCTCTTGATGTTATTTGCAATTTTTTGGCATTGCATTTGGCATTGTTTTCATAGCAGTTGCATTGTTTGGCATATCCCCAACTTGACTACAACTTGTTGTTGTTGTTATTTCGATTCGAATTTTTTGTTAAAGCTTTTGTTGCTAACATCTGCAGCTGCAACAAAGTTGTAAACTTTAAGTTCAAAGCAAAGTTTGATGGAGCTCAGATGGGAGTATTTGTGGTCATGATCAAGAGTTACAAACTTATTTTGTGCATTGTTAATAGCAATGGCAAAAGGTCGCAAAATCGTTCTATTTGAAAAGAGCATGCATGAAAGTTTAATATTTGATTGTTAACATCATTTTTATCATAGAAATATTCCAGATTTGTAGACCGACAAAAATACTTAATTGTACCAAAAAGTATACTTGGTATTAAAATATACCATTAAATTCAAAATATAAGATAAAATACTAATCTAATTGACAATCAAAGCAATAAATACACATATTATATTAATCAATTAAGCAGCATATACAATTGTTTTTTCTGTTTTTGTTTAAACCATTTTGGAAATATAAAAATACTGTCATAATACTATTTACCGTATATATACTGTATGTTACTTTATGTTGCAGAATTAAATTTAAAATTGTCCAATATTTATATTTTCATATTTTTTTGTCTTTTTGGTAATGCAATAATATATTGGAACATTGTTATAATAAATACTGTATACAATTTAAAGTGTCTAAATACATGTGTTTGAGTTGATAATGAAATGCTGGAACTTGCAGTAGGTTTAAATTCCTTAAAGATACAATCAAAAGGTCTAATATCTAAATTAGTTTCACGAAGCGTTGCCAGCTAATAAGCCACCTAGATAATCCCAACCTTAGGCAAGTCCCTAATCTCCCTTTCTCTCTGTCTCTCTCTTTCTTTCTCTTTGTATGCTTCCTCTTTCCCTCTTGCTTATTCTGCTCCACTTTACAAATAGACGCCCCCGGCATAGCGCATATTTTGCAGCTGATTGGCCTGTGGGCAGCTTTAAGCGGACTGCATTGTTGCCACGCCCACAGCGTTGTGTTGAAAGCGATTACACTCGATTACCAAAATGAATATGTTGAGTGGCCAACTAATTTGCTGCAACTACAGGCACTAGAACGGCAACAACCACAGTCACAACAACAACTAAGTAGAACAACCAGCTAAGTAGCCAAAATGCAAACGCCTCGTGAAGCCAGGCGCAAGTTTTGTGCTCTGTTTTGTCTGTTTCCTTTTGCACACACAGCGTTCCACACCTCCTCTGCGTTCCCCTCTCCCTACTCCAACAGATGGCAACCCGTTGGCTGCCTGCCACGCCCCCACCGCCCGCACACTAGACCACATGCAGTCACGGCCACATCCACAGAGCCACCAAACTTGGCTCTGTTCAAAATGAAGATACTCTATGCAAGGGTTAGAAGAGTTCCTAATTCTGTCTCTTATTGAATAAGATATAATAAAAATACACTGCATTGCCGATAAGTGCAATGTTAATGATGCAATTATGTGAAATGTGCAATGCAATTAAAATTATATTATGTTTATGAAGCAAGTTCTTTATTAATTCTCATGTTGAGTAAGATATATTTAATATATACAGTCGATAGGTGCAACATTATATAATAATACACAAAAATTATGCTCTTAAGTGAAAATTAAAATAAAAAACATTGTATTTATAAAAGACTTTTATAATATTTGTTTTGGGTTAATGAACGTTGCTTTTCATTTGTGCATTTAACTGCCTTGAAAATAGTGCAAATGCAATGCGTTTAAGCTAAAAGGTTTTAAGCAAATAAACTTTATTTTGCGATTCGCTTCCATTTTTATTTAATTCTTTTGGAAGTAAAGCATGTAGTCGCAGATAAATGGATATACTAAATATTATTTATATATAATTTATATGTATACGAAACTATTTAAATTTAAATTAACTTTAAAATGTTTTATGGCAGTTTACGTTACTTCTTTAAATGTCTAAGTATTTTTAAATAATCTGTAAACATCTGAAGATAGGTAAATTGTCTGGGACTTCAAAAAGATTGAAATAATTAATGTTTCGTATATTAGGTTATATGTTAGACCGGCCGCCCCTGCTATGGGCAAAGCATAGACCAATAGAGGTCCATAGCTATACCGGTGGTTTCGTATATTAACAATAAAATTATTTTACAATTTTGTAAGTCAGTAAAATTATCTCTTAACAGTGTATCAAAATCTCGATCTGGCTTTGAAATAATTCTCGTTTGGCTCTTTATTTTATTCCCATTTTCATTTTCATATGCTTTTCTTTTTCATTGTAGACTTTTTTATGGTTCACAGTTGTTGTTGTTGTTGTGGTTGTTGTTGCAGAGTGCCTCATTCTGTGGCAACTCCGCCTTTAAAGCTGTGTGTAGTTCGCCTCCTGCTGTCAGCCCTTTGCATTGGCTCTAGCTTTGGTTTTTTTCTCCACTTGTTCAAATGCGCTGCATTCTATATACATATATATAAATATTCCTTTATTATTATTATTATTAACAAAAGTACAACAACAGCAGCAGCATCACAGTCAGCTGCTGTGGCTATTGTATCTGTATCTGTGTCTGCCTCTGTGTATCTCTGTGTCTGTGTGTGAAAAGCAGTTTAAACACGAAATTAGAGCCTCTTCTCGCAAACTGCAACTCATCTGTTGGGTCCCCTGCGAGGCTCCTCCCTCCTCTCCCCCTCTAGACCCCCCTCCGCTGGTTCTCCTCAGGCCCTCGAGCAGCACGTTAAGTCGTAATAAATGCTGCTTTGCCTCTGTTTTGTACATTGACCTCAAAAACAGCCGCACAACCGAACTGCCTCGCCTCTCCTCTGCGTCTCCTGTTGCATGCCACGCCTCTTGTTGTACCGTTTGCCCGTTGTTGTATCTGCTGTTGTTTGTTGTTCTTGATGTTGTTGTTGTTGTTGTTGCTTTTGCTTTTCGTGCACATTTTACTAAATAGCTTCTATTTACGTTCCATGGAAAATGCATTCGCAATTGTAAAGTGCAGAAATTTGTTTTTGTTTTCTTACTTTGTCTCCTCTGGCTGCAACAAAGTGCAAACAATGCTCGTTGCCACAGCGGAGTGAGAGAGTGGATGGAGTTTTACAGGGGGAAGGGACAGGGGAAAAACGTGCGCGACTTTTGGGGCCATAAATCAAAGAAGCAGCCAACACTCGCAACACTCGCAACACTCGCAACACTCACAACACAACAACACACAACTCTGCGTCGTGCCACAGATTTATGCAAAAGTTCTTTTTTCACTGTTTTTATTTTTGTTTTATTTACGTTATTTGTTTTTTGGCGAATTTGATTTCGAGTGGAAACATTCCCCAGCTATTTATCGAGTCCAACTCTATAGAATCTGAGTTCCACGAAAAAGCGCCGAAGCATCAACTTACAAGTACTTAGGAAAACACGTGTCGCAACTTTTTGTGCCAGTTGTAATAAGTCACAGCTTATGTTAAGCGAGTAGCTAATGAACTTTAACATAAACCTTAAAGCGAACGAGGATTTCATTTATAATAGTTTAGATGCGCGCAAAGATTTCATATTCATTCATAATACAAAACGCATATTTATCAACACAATTTAATAATAAAATTGTTATTTCATTCTCTCATTCATGTCGCGAATTTAAAAGTTTTTATAATAGAATATTGTCAAATAAATTCCTTCGTTAAATCATAATTTCTGTTTGAATTGCAGTTAATAACCTCATCGACATTATTTTTCATCTTCACATCTCAATTGCTGGTTTAATTAATCGCTTTATAATCGAATAGTTCTCTCTTTAAATGGACTGTTTTACAATTTACTCAGTTAAATACGAAGACATCGTTAAATGGCTCTGTGGTCCAACTGTTGGCCAATTGGTTTAATACAATCTAATTAGGGCCATGAAATGCCACTCAAAGTGTTGCACATATAACATCAAATGAAAAAGCTCACGTTGTAAATGGGATTAACTTAAAAAAAAAAAAACGAGAGGAAAGAAGCAACAGCTAGAGAAGAGAAATGTGAGAAGATAAAAGGTTTTTTTTTTGCAAAGCGAAATATGTCACAAGAATGTTTAAGACATTTGTACTGGAATTTAAGGCAGCTAGTGGAATGAAAAGTGAATGAAGTAATAAGAAGGAAGATAAAAAAGAATTATATATGAATGGGAATATAAAAATATACATTATATTCTAATTTGAATAGATTTGTGTGACTAAAACACTTGAAATACTTGATTATCTTTTATGTTATATTTTGCTTTTTAATTTTTTTAATTAGAAATACCGATAAGAAATATTTCACATGCTATTTTTGTATGTTAAATAGTGGTTAAAATAATATTTTTCAGTTCTATCTATCAAACTCTATTAAATAATAGTTTCAACAAAATTAACAAACACACAAAAATTCAACATCTCAATTTAATTTTTAATACATTGTAGGAAAACGAAAGTATAAAAAATCGTTACCATTCGGTATTAAATAAACATAACATAAAAAATAAATAAAAGGGTGTGCTATTCTTGATTTCGTAATAGTATGATTTGATATGCTTTATTGTAAATCCCCATAAAGATATAAAATATAGTACATGTAGTAGGAGTATAGAACTCTACATTCTGTCACAGATTATAACTGTGATTTAAGCTCTTGATTGCTGGCAATTTGCCAATATTTAGACGCATAATTTATGCACCGCTGCGATTTATGCAAATTGCAAATTGCCAACCAAATGCTCATCAAAAAGTGCCTGGTCGAAAACCTAATGGCATTCTAATGTTGGCCACCAAAATCAAAATCGTATTAGCCAACTTATGTAGTATGCATGCTCCCGCTGTGCTCCTTCTTCGCCCCTCCGCTGCTTACCCCTTCTCGATGTATGCTGGTTGAATGTTTTGCTTTTGGCTTTGCCATATGGAAACAGCAGCAGCAACAGCAACAGCAACATCAACAGCAAATGCTGGAAATTTTCATTAATTATAACGTCAGTTCGCGAGCCTCGCATTGCATTTTCGCCTGGCAGACAGTTGTCCCCGCCTCGTCGCCTCTTTGCTCGCTCGTCGTGTTGTGCAGCTGAAACAACAACATGGCAGCGGTAAAGCCAACACAGCTCCCCTTCCTCCCTGCTCACTCTTCCCTTGGCTATGGATACGCTATGTGGCCAGACATGCGTCCCGGGCAAGTGACGGCCGTTGCCAGGCTCTCATTTGCGATACCCTGGAAACCACAATGCCAAGAGGGAGTGTGTGCCTTAGTCACTGTTTTTCTGAAATGCATTTCCTTATTAACAAACTAAATTAAAAATGAAATGAAATGATTTTAAACTTCGATTCCATAAGTTCAAGACTTTTTTTTTTATTTTTTCATATTACAGGGTATACGCTAGTGTGTCATTCAACATGACTGCACTCTTTACTTGCTATTTCTTTTTTTTATTTTTGTGTGTGTGAGCGAAAATTAGTCATTAACTTTTTAAGCATCGACTGGACAAACATGGCGTATGAGTGATGTGCATGACGGTCGCACTCTATTCCCCCTGCCCCTGCTCGTCTGATATCGTTTGAGTATGCGTGTGTGTGTGTGTGTGTGTGTGCTGTGGCGATAAGCTCGACAGCCAAACTCGAATGTCGCGGGCATGTGGCAATTATGTTTGCAGCTATGTCAAGTGGATCTGAAGTTGCAACCGAGCCGATTCGATTGCTGCAGTTGGCTGCAATTGCAAATGCGTTAGATTGTTGCGTTGTGCTCGGGGCTATCATTAAGTTTATTACATGTAAATGAGCCCAGCTAGCAGGTAGACCTTCCACTTTGTGAGCGGCGCCATTCTAAAATTTCGCAAAGCTGCAACATGCTTGCAACAATTGCAACCATCTATTGGGGGTAAGTCAAAGAGTATTCAAATAACTCTTGAAACAAAATCTATTCACTAAATGTTATTAACATTATCTTGAATAATTTACAAATTCTCATACATTGTATGATCCGATAAATATAATTCTGTGAAACAAAACCACTTACCAGAAATATTCAACGATGCTAAAATTTGTTGATAAAAGTATGAAAATATATTTATTAAAAAAGTTCTTCATAGTTTAGAGTTCGAATAATTTAAAGCACAATTCCGAACAGCCCTTACAAATGGCATATTCTATAATTAAGAGCTTTTATGCTGAAATTAGAAAGTAACTCGCTTAAATTAGGCATTTACAAAACTCTGAATTTAATCATTATTTTTTAATTGACTATTTAAGCATGTTTTTAATATAATTCTCATGTTATCACATTTTTAGCTTAACATTTTACTTTCGTAAAGAAATAAAATTGAAGAATGAATTATTCTAGATTTACTTTTATTATATAGAAGGAATTGTACTGTTTTTTTTGTGAGTGTAGGTACCTAAAAGTATATTAACCAACTTCAACTGCTAACCCACTTGAGAACTCATGCAGTTTCATCGCTTGCCATTTCCCATCATCATCATCATCGTTTCCAATTTTTGTTGCTGCTTTTCAACTTTTCGTTTCCGTTTGCTCAAGACATTTTGTTGTTGTTCATTTCTAATTCTATTTCGATTTTTTGCTAGCGGCCGTTGTTACCCAATTTTTTCAGACCGTTTCGCAAAAGGCAACTTGACATTGACCTTGACGTGCTCTGTGCGTTCTACTTTATCGCTCAACCGAGGCAAAAATACATATAGACTGCTTAGCTTTTGAAATCAAAAGTGTAACTGAAGAGCTAAATCGAATTGCAAAAGCAAAAGTCAAAGTAAAGGAGAAAAGTACAAATCACACACTTAATTTGAGAGCAATAAAAATGACAGCAAAGAACGCACTCGAAATACTCTTTAGGTGAAACATTAATTTAATATTTTTACAGATATAAAAGTAAGTAAAATTTAGCAAGAAACTCATTGAAAAAAGTACTGAGAAAAGCAACTGCAAGGTTGAAGAAAAGGTAATGAAGACAATAAACAATTCAGTTAACAAATGTAGGTGGCCAAAGGGACAGAGAGGGGTGTGACGTAAGGGCCAAATAGACCAACAAACCATTATAATCGGCTTAAAAAGCTTCAGTTTGACATTTGCCTCAAAATTGAATTGAATTGTCATTTGAAATTGACGTCGATTCCATTGTTGTTGCTATTGTTGGTGTTGCTGTCACCCTTCGAAGCATTGTTGTTACTGCTGTTATTATTGTTGTTGTTGTTGTTGCTGTTGTCGTTCTTGTGTTTGTGTGTGCGTGTGTGATTTGTGTTTGTCCATTGATTAGATATAAATGTTGTTTAGTTTAGCGACCGAAGCGACCAACAAAACCGTTTCAAATTTATTGTATTTGCGCGTGAAATTAGTTTGCGGTGTGTGGATGCGGTCAAAGCCGCAAGGGATTCCTAAAATTATAATTTAGAACATGCAATAATTAAATTGTCTGCAAAACCGAAATTCGAAAAAAAAATAACTAAACATATTTATGTGTATTTGAAGAAAATGAACTAATAAATCATTTTGCAAAAAAATTCTATGCTTCCCAGCAATTATTTTTGCCAGAGTCTCTGGTCAGCTTAATGACTAGTAATTCTACATTTCCAATGCGTTTTTGCAGTTATTAGTTATTATTCTAATCTGTGCCACGCCCACTTGAACGAAAAAAAAGTATCTGTTTTTAATATTCGCACATAATCAATGTGCTCGACCTTTTTTCACACGCTTCGCGATTGCTTTGTCATAAAACACAGCAATTTGTTCGAGTAGTGGCAACAGACGAATCTAACAGTAGCATAATTACTATAATATGCTAGACGATTTCAATACAATTTCAATGCACAGTGGTCAGTGAATACAAAACAAGGAAGAAAGCTTTAGTCGAGTATGCTTGATTATGAGTCGAGTCGAGTATGCTTGAGTATGTTTGATTATGAGATACCCACTATCTATTTAAACAAACAACAAAAACATATTTTTAAAATATACCAACTTTATATACCGAGATATCCGCTATCTATTTAAACAAAACAAACAACTTATTTTAAAAAATATACCAAATTAATATACCGAGGGCTATATTTGGTATATCATATTATATTCAGAATATGCCATAGGCCTCAAAGACTATATATATATATATATTAATACAGTAGTTATTATTCTATTTGCCATTAGCTTAAAAATTACGCTTTCTATTTGATTTTCTTTAATTTGCGGGGATGGATATAGCTCTATATTTCTATCAAAGATCTCTAAGATCAAGGTATCCATAGGGACAGACATGACAATTCGTCATATACATACTTTATGGGATCGGAGATATCTCCTTCCTCTTCACATATTCTGCATTCACAAAGTTATAATAACCTTCTACACTACGGGTATAAAAATGCAATTTAAGTGAAATGTTATTCATTATTAAAAACAGTGTAAAAAAATATGGGTAATTCTCTAAATGATTTGTCGCGTGCGACAATTACAGTTTCGTTTTTAACTTTAAAAATAACTTTGTACATGCTAAAGTTCTTTACTCATTTTTATTGCCCCACTGTGCGTCGCTTGTATATTAATTTACTTGAATACATTTTTTTCTGTATTAAACGAGTCTTTCATTGATTGAGTAATTGACAACGACAACGATGTTTGCTTGCGATTACGCTTTATCTTTTTTATATTTCATGTTTCTCACTTCTTTTCGTTTTTTTTTTTTCATTGAAATGTTACTTAATTCATGGTTTTTTTTGCGTTATTGTGAAGTACAGACACTTGGCAGTCCCGCTGTCTATTGCCCACTTAAACCCAATAGAGTTCTTGAGCTGTGGGGCGCTTTAATTGCTTGGCATCGAAATGTAATTATCGTTGAGCCATGCGCCAAAAGTCGAGTCAAAGCAGCCAGCCAAGTTTTGTAAATGCGATGGATGGCAGTAAACAAGTCAATCAGACAGTCAGACAGATAGACTACTAGTAGTACTTAGAGGCAGACAGTCAACCAATCGATGACTAGTCAACCTGGTATAAAGCTCTCGAAACATTTGTAAATTAGCGTAACAAATTTGCTAATTAGCTTTGAACTTGAATCGTTCTTAGCAAGTAGTTTTAAATGAATGCAAAGTTTTGCATTTTTCCAACAAATATTTTGAAAAGTTTTAAGTAATCGGGATGAGTTTATTTAAAATGGTGTAAACTTTAATAGATAATAGATTCCTCATATTAGCGCCTCCCTAAGATTATCAGATTGTTTTTAATGTGTATTAATAAAGTTTGTTTGTTAAAATTCTAAGAACTTACAAAAAAATCATATTTAGACTGTGACAACAAAAATAAGATTCTTATGAACTTTTTGAAAATATATTAAAAATTTTCGAGCAAATATATTTTTTTAGCTTTCTGTTTTTGTTACTTAAAATGATTGCCTCATTAAAATTACTCAAATTTCCTCTAAAAATTGTGTATAATGTTTCTTATTTTTGATCGTTCTTTCGCTAAGTTAATCTCTTAAGTAGATAAGAAGAAATTTCCCTCTACTCTTGTATTCTTTTCTTTAAACATTCACACGTCCATATCCCTTAACAAAATATTGGTCATCAGGATTGTGCTATATGAGATAATTTTACTCTAAATTATTCTTGGAGCAACAATTATGGGGTTCTCTAGCAAATATATTAAAACGTTTCTGTTTATGTAAAATAATATGTTGTATTGGGTTCCAACTCAAATTGTCAACATAGAAATATACATATATTGGCACATCTTTAAAATTCATTATGTATTAGTATTTTATTTCATATTGAATATTTGGTTACGATCGAAAAAAAATTTTCGAAATTATTTAAGAAATACTTTTAGATGGTATAAATAAATATATTTACTTTGTTTTTTTATGGCATATTTTGAATGTACATAGTATTATTCGGTACATTTCTAGTAATTTTGGGGCAGGTTAATTTGGTAATTCTTAGGAAAAATATCGCACTGTTTCACTTTTAATAATGGGTAGCGGATATCCCTACAGTCGAACACACTCGACTGTAGCTTTTCCCAATTAAACTTAAATGGGTTTTTTTTTAGCAAGAAGTTTTACATTATTACAAAGTTTGGCAAATTTTCCAGCAAACATTTTTGTAGCTTTCTGTTTCTTCACTTAAAATAATTGCCTCATTCAAATTACACAAATTTCCTCTAAAAATTGTGTATTATGTTCCTTATTTTTATGTTTTCTTTCGCTAAATTAATCTCTTCAGTAGATAAGATGAAATTTCCCTCTAATCTTGTATTCTTTTCTTTTAACATTCACACGTCAATATCCCTGCACATTTTCAAATAAAATGTTCCAATTATTAAAAAACACACCTTAACTATATAAAACATATTTATATGCGCAGCTATAAAACTCATTAGCTAATGTATACAAAGAATTTTTTATCATTCCGATTGAACTTAGCATTCTTAGCAAGTACTTTTTTAAATTTTTGAATTGGCAAACTTAAACAAGATAGAAATATTTATACATATACATAGGTACACAATTCATTAGCTAATGTATAAACCTCTTTTTTTTAAGTTTTCCATTCATTTAGTTTTAGTTGAATGCGTATAATTTAGGTAACTTTATGCATGACCTGTTACTTTGACCATTTATTAGAGTGATTAGCATAATAGTTTTAATAAAATTCTGCAGACAAGCAGCCAACAATTCAGGCATGCAGATATATAGATAGATAGATATATTATATGTATATGTATACAAGTATATACACAGTCGTTCTTTATGCAAATAGCCGCAAACATTTTGCTCAATTATGCAAAAATATCAAATTTGAAATACGAGTAATTACGCGGCCTGCGGCTGCCATCAAACAAACACACCATATTTAATTGTATTTAAAATGATTTATAATATGATTGATAAACATTTATACATACATAAATGTACATATGTGTGTTTGTGGTTGATTGCAGTAAATTGTGGGATATAGAACTGATTAGAAAATAGTCATGCAATATATCATTTATTTATTCGTTTCGATATCTCTAAGAAAATACTTAAACATATATTTCGCAACTCTCATTAATCTACTCTGCAATTGTTTTTAATTCACATTAAATTAGTTAATATTTTGATTTTGACTGCAGGGTATTCATTCACTTCATTCATTTCCTTATCATTTATTTAATTTATAGTTTAATATAGCAAAAAATATCCATCTGAAATATGCATGTATATGGCAGAAATATTTTTGAACAATTACAAATTTGCATTTGCTGCTGGCTGCCACAGCTTAAAGTGCATTTTAATTAAATTTTCATGTTTAGTTCATTAGCAATTCAATTTGCCTGTTGCGAGCAAAAAACAGAAACAGCAAAACAACAACAATCGAAAGAGCCATAAAAAAAGGGTTGCATAATGGCAGCGAGGCGTGGAAATCGCAGTGCAAAAAAAAAGAAGTAAAAAAAAAAACAAACAATAAAACTGCTGAACATTAAAAGTTTGCAATAATAATTGCAATCAAATAATTGTTGGAGCATTCTCTTGGTTTTGTTTTTGTCGATGATTACTGATTAGTTAACATTAATTCTTATAGCTGCAATGGCAGTAAACAAATAATAAAGAAAATCAACATCTAAAGTCGAATGCTGTACGAGAATCAATAAGAATTAGTATAAATACTTCAAATATTAACAAATTTAAATATTTTTTTTTAATTTTTACTTAAATAGATAATATAATGTAATTTTATATACTATACAAATATAAAATATCAAAAAAATGTTGACGGATTAAATACCTAAGAACGCTCTGAGAAAAAGAAATAGTACATCTTAACCATAATTATTATTAAATGAATAAAGAACCAATAACAAACTTACAGTTAAGTATGTCCAATCTGGAGAAACCCAGACCATTTTTTAATACAATATACCAAAAATAATATACCAAATATATTATCTGGTATTAAAATATAGCCCATAAGAACACTTTGAACACTATTATTAAATAATTAAAAACTTGCAGTCGAGTGTGTCCGACCCGGAGATATCCGAACCAATTTTTAATAAAATGTACAAAAAATGATATACCAAAAATACTAAAACATACTATGTATGACTTGAAAATTTAGCATAGAGTCAAAAATATATCAGAATGTCAGCCAAGGCAACTAAGACCAAGACTAAGGCCCTACGGATAGCGGGAATAAAAATAATTTTAACATATTTGTCGTCATCGAAATAATTCTCAGTTTAACTTAATTTAAGAAGACACATTAAATTTTATTCAAAAGATATTTATTATACTCAAAATAAAGTTGAAAAATACATTCATTAAATTTAACCATATCTTCACACAATTAAAGATATTGTAACTTACACTTATCTTAAATTAAAATGAAAAACCCTATACAATATGGTATTTTAAATAAAACACCCAATTTGATCAATACTTGTTGCGCATATTCTTAAAGAACTTCAGACACACACTCTCTAAACACTTTTGGCACTCAAGTGAGTTAAGCAAGTTAAATGCCAACAAAATTTGACGCTGCTCTTATCAACTATGCGATTTTTGGCACTTTTTTATGACGTTGTCGGTGGCAAAGCCATCAACCGAAACTGAACCCCAGAGAAACCGCCGGCGACTATCACGCTGAGCTCTTGTCCTTGCCAGTCCTGCCTGCCTGCTTCTGCTTCAGCTTCAGCTTGTTGTTGCTTGTTATTCTCGTTCTCATTCTCGTTCTCATTCTCATTTCTCGTTGTCGTTGTCGTTGTGGCTGTGTTCTATACATTTTTGTCTCATTTTCATGGGCCATTTACGTAGACAAAGACGCGCGGCATGTTTATGTATCCGTAAGATACATTTTAGGTTGACGGTCCGCATCCGCGACGCTGTCTCCCGCTTCGTTTACTTCCCTCTGCCCGTCTTGTCTGTCTCTTTGTCTCACTGCATTTGGCTATATACACTTAACATATATGTGTTCATATAGAAATACCGGTTCCCCTGCAAAAGTTGCAAAACTTTTATTTATTTTTATTATTTTTCTGTGGCGTGTAAAAAAAACTTTGAAGTTTTGCTTTTGATATTTGCTTTGCGTGTTGTACGTTTTGTATTTTATTGCAAATGCCTTAAAATTTATCAAAATGCTTTACAACAACCGTGAGTCGAAGTCCAAGTCGAAGTAGAAGTCGAAGACCTGATGATGGACCTGTCTGATGCTGGGCCCAGAAAAGGACAAATGCCTTGTTGTTTTTTGGTCAGCACTAAGTAGCCGTTGCCATTTTTATTTAATTAAAGACACATTTCAAGGATTTAGTGCACTGAGGCATGATGGAATTTCCAGTGTTTTTCCCCCATTCAGTATTCTTTATTACATTTTAAAAATGTTCTTTAAACGCTGTGTTGCTGTCTTGGGTGTCTTACTTTTGAGGCGTGACTCGGAACATAAGCGTAAATCAAACTATAAAAAAAAAACGACCGACAACAAGTTCACCCATTTTCGTTATTCGCTTTTCGCCATTTGTCAGAGGTGTCAAGAGTTGTCAACGCCTTTCAACTTGGCCCCTCTCTAATGTGGACTAGCTTTTCGATACCTTTTAATACTCTATCCCAGGGTGAAGAAATTTAGAATGTGTCCTAAACGGTTTTAAAATGAAGGAAAATTATTTTATAAAACCATGTCTAAATTGAACTCAGAAGGTGAATTCTTAAGCTCGGATTCAAAGAGAGATAGTTTTTAAAGGAAAACAAATAAAAAACAATTGTAATTTAAGAAAAGAATTGATTGGAGCACCAAGGAAAAAAAAACAGATTTAAACTGTTTATTGTTTTATTTTATATTTGATTGCATTCATTAGGTAACGATTATTAATATATTCTTAATATACTACCACTTCTCTACTTCAACCTCAAATTATATTATTTACTATTGTCATTTACTATACATATACGAAGAAAATAATAGTAGAAGTGTTCTACTTTCTAAGAATCATAAGACAAAATATAAATATTTCGCATATAGTACTTTTGCGGCAGTTGAATACTCATAATTAAACTATAAGTTAGGGTATAAACTATTCGATATTGCAATCGATTTTTTCCCCTAAAAGCATTTCTCTTTCTATAACTACGCTCGTTAAATTTGACACACAAATGCCGCAAAGTTCAACGCGCCCAAGAAAGAAAAAACTGTCAAGCAAAGAAGAAAAAAAACAAAATGAAATAATCAACAAATATTTATTTGTGTATTTAACTTTTACTCGCTTAATATTTGTTTATACGGCTTACTTATCAAATGTTTGCCAAGACATAAAACTAAAGCAAATACAGTCAGGCACAGTCAGTTACACACACAGGAAGCTCGACTGTAGACGACTGTCCACGTTGCATAAGAGAGGCATGAGAGAGAAGGGTTCCACAATGGGATCCGGCGTCAAAATTCTTATCAATCCGTTCTGCACTGACTCGTCTGGTTTTATTTCGACTTTTATTTATAATTTCCCAGAACTCGTGTATGCACAGAATTGTGTGTTGTAATTGTGAGAATATACTCGCAGTTATATAGAACTGAGTTATCAATGATTGTTGTTGGGTAACAGATGACGCATTTGGCATTGAAGAATGAATGCAGCAATGGGATTGACAGTGAAAGACCTCAGCGACCTGATAACCCCATTTATATTTCTTAAATAACTTTTTAACTGGGAATTACCTCTGAGTTGATAACATCAATAATAAAAAAATGGGAGTGTTATCACTTGAACTAGGTTCTTTTCAATATTATTGCACATTTTCGTCATTGAGAAACATTTGTAATGGACTAGATTCTGTTATTTATTAAGTGTTCTAATGGGTTGTGTTTAAACATGAATTAAATATAATCGAGAACTAAGTCAAAGAAATTGACATTGATTAATTGAATAAATTGAAACTATGTTACTTAAGAATTTATGTATATGCACTGCATTATTTTCTGTATTAAAATAAAAGTATTATCAAACGCCATTTTAATAGTTTAATATTTAGAAAACCATCTCAATATTGAATACTAATGAGTATGAGAAAAATGTTAAATGGGTTAATTCCAGATGGTTAACATTATTTATTAAAAGATGGAAAATACCTTTTTAATTAAATGGTAAATTTATTCACTCTGTATAGACCAATAGATGAAAATAAATTTAAAAAAAAAGGGTTCAACAGAGCGAGTTATGGATGTTGTTAGAAAATTTATGTATCTTAATTAACATAATGCATATGATTATGTCTAATAAACTAGCTTACTGCGTTTGTCTCACCTCTTTTCATAAATTATTATTTATTCCACACGGTTCATAATTCTGGACATGATTTAAAGATATTTTCGTTTTAACTTATGAAAATTCATGGAATTGTAATTAATTTAATATTGTTTATTTTCAGGTATGTGGAACATTCTTTAATTCAATTAAAAGTATAAGTTTGGCTATTGAAATATTAAGCTTTAAACTAACGTGACGCTCGCAATTTTTAGCGAGATTCACTATCATATTTATCTGGACAATTTAATACAAAAAAACATGACAAAAATAATCTAGGCAATTATGTTTAGTACTCAGGGCCAGAGTTAACCCTTTGTAAGCCTTTTTGTTTGACACTGCGTCGCTCATTAGCGCCTCAATTAAAAAAGTACCAAAACAATAACAACAACTTGTGCATGTTTAAATGGGGTGTCCTGCCACACACACATAAACACACACATGCACGAGTATCCTTGCAACATGTGTGTGTGCGTGCGACAATTGTTTTTGACACAAAATGATTTTAATCATAATGTCATTAAACACGCAACTGACAACTGAAATATTCAGTGAACATGGCGCGACAAGCGGAGTGTCCCTTTTCCCCCCTCACTACCTCCCTCCCTCACTCCCTCCCTCTGCCCCTTGCCTGGCACAACTCCCAGTCGGGCAACTTTCAAAGACAACGGCGACAACAAACGAGCCGGCAACGTGGCAGGCCAGAGCTTGCCACATGTGAAGATCTCACACAGTTGATAATTTCTGTCACTTAATTGCCGGGGCTTAAACATTACAAAACTTTGTTCTCTCTGCCCTTTGTTAACATAATAAATTAATTTTTTCGTTACGTTCCTCTGTCTTTTCGTTTTTTCTTCTCTTTTTTTTCGACTTCACTTGTTTGAGGGAGTTGTTTTTTGTGGGTATCGTAAAAAAGTCAAAATATGAGGAATTATTTTCATGTCTTTGAGCACGCACCAAAAATGCCAACTTCCGTTGTGTTCGGACTGTTGCCGCCCCTTTTAAGTTTGAGAATGCCCTCGAAATCGAAAGAAAAGGGTAGCATAAGTTCTTGGACGTGCGACATATTATAATAATTTCCACAGTTTATTTGATTTTCAGTATTGAAAAGACCAACAAATAAAAATACAATTTTTAGAGATACTTTTCTTCTTACTTTTTTATTCAGAAATAAATTCTTAAATCCAATTTTTTAAATTTAAATTGATCAGAAACTAACAAAATATTTAAATAATCAAAATTAAATTTTTAGAATTTCATTTTTTTATTGTAATATATAGCAATGAAAATAGAATATTTAGATTTACGTAAATACATATATTGATACATTAAATTCTTCAAATTTTATAATGATTAATAAAAACACAAATACACTTGTATTACTGACAATAAAAACTAGAAGGAACGAAAATAAAAATATTTCCAAAAGAAAATATTTATGTGTTGAGTAAATTTTGTATAGGGTATCTACAAGTTTCGCCCCAGAACAACTTCAAAATTCCTTTGATTTTTGGTTGTGGTTCACTTTAAAAAGAGTCGTAAAGGTAATTGCCGATACTTTGGCAGCCAGTGAGAGATCATTGAAGGCGGTGCCACGGTAGTTTCCGCCTGCCAAGTCACGCGATACAACAGAAAAGAACAGAGCAGAGAACAGAGAACAGAGAGGCATTGAAATGAAACGAAACGATATGAAACGACAAAGAATAAAATTAAGAAGAAGCCCCGCAAATAACAGAAATGGCGTTTAGGATGTGTCCAGGGCGTTGACCAATGCAACTGAAGCGATGACGATGACTGTGAAGATGAAGATGACGATGACGATGACGATGACGATGACGATGAATATGAAATTGAAGTTGAATACTGATTGTTAAATACACGGAACTTTAAGTTGAGTTGAAGTTGAAGCTGCAGTTGACTTTCAGTTGAAGTCGAGGCGAATTGAGACGATGATGACTCTGTAAAATAAAATTGACTATGTAATGCAGAATGCTGGAATAGTCAAGAGTCAGTTTTGCAGTAGTTGCTGAAGGGTTGTGCCCTTGCCCTTTGGGGGCTACCTCAATTTGCTGAACTCGTCAAAAGAGCAACGCCCACGTTACGCTTGATTAAAAATATGCAGCAACAACACAACAACAACAATGTTTGCAAAAAAAAAATGACTGTCAAAAGTTTGCTAAAGGCGGGTTGCAGACACATTTCCCGTGTACTGATGAGGGTGCTACACAGAGATAGGCAATTGCTCTTTAAGGGTTTGCGACTTCCAACTAGTGTTCGGCTGTTCGGCCATAGATGGCGCCAGCTGTGCTGTTGCCAGGCATTTCATGCTTTGCGAGGCTTCTTGCTCAGCAATCGCAAGTCTTAAATGAAGAGGAAAACATTTACGAAGAAGTTTCAGAACTTTTAAGAACTAGCATATTGTAAGACTATTTTTACCACTATCATTCATTTTCTATTATTCATTGCGCTGTTGGCAAAGTTGGTTTAAAGAAAAAGTGAATTTTAAACTCATTAAAATATTTTGACGGAAAAATTGTTTTTTTTGTCAAGAAAAGATTTTACGAACCACAAAATTAAATTAAATGAATTGCAAACATGTAATAATTTATATTATACATTTTAGTTGATGTATATTTTTGTCGCTTTCGACTTCTTCTTTTTCTTAATAAATAATAAGCTAAAAGTATTTTGTCATTTTTATTGACCCATAAGGTTTTATAGAACTTTACACATTGCATGTTGTTTATATTCGATCGAAGATACATCTTTCAACAATACAATTTTCATTTAGCTCGTTTTGACTTAAGAAATGTTCGAGTTGATTTCTTAGCTAATAACATTATTATTATCATATGCCAGCATATGTCTTATTTCACCTTGTACTTTGGGCTTCACATGCGAAAATATGAGAAGTGACTTTAAGTGTCTTTTCGCGCACTTCTGCAATTCGCATGTCATATGCCACACCTCCGCAGAGACACACACACACACACACACACACACCGAGGCAGAGTCAGACTCAAGCAGTTTTGGGCAGAAATTTGTGTCATAAAGATGCAGTAGTAAATGTATCTCATGGCTGCGCTTGCCTTGCCCTGACTTGGCATCCTAAGTATAAATGTTTCAAGACTCTGGCGACGGCTGCGCATCTTAATCCCTCATCATCATAATCAACAGAGCCAAAAAAAAAGTGTGAAATTCGTGGAAACAGCGTGAAGAGTTGAACCGACGACGACGACGACGACGAGAGTTGGAGCCGAAGTCGGAGTCTGCGAGATACAGAGATACATTAACAGGCGCTGACTCGATGTGTGTGCGTGTGTGTGTGTGGTGTGTTATTTCGGGCAGTTCTTGAACTTTGCCAATGTCATGACAGCAGATTCAACAGCGGCAGCAGCGCCGCCACTTTTGGGGGCCATTGCAGTTGGTCAGGTATTTTAGCGGCAGATACATTTGTATCTGTATCTTTTTACCTGTATCTTTGGCACGTCGACAAAAGCCAACAACAAGCGAAACAGCAACAATGATGACGATGACGATGACGATGACGACGTCTACATATGTTTGCTGTTGTATTTTGTATATTTCATGGCATTTTTATGTAGTCGCCGTCTCTGTTGATGTTGCTGTTGTGTGGTTTTAGGTTTTAGGTCTTTCTCTCAGTCCTCAGACCGTTTGCACGTTTGCAACGCCCTACTACCTACCTCTACCTGAAACAGAACCACAGCCAGGAACTCAAAACTCAAACTCGAACTGAGGGGACCTGGGACATCGAGCCCTGCAGATTGCCCATATGCCTTTTAAACTTGTTTCAAATAATTTCAGACTAGACGTGCATAAATCTACTTAACAACAAAACGGAACAACAACAACCAGAGAAAAAAACTCAAAATAAAATATACTTAAGCGCACAAAGGCAAACCCGAAAGAGGAGGAACAAAATAAGAAACGTAAACTTCAAGTTCGAGTCTGTAAGATTTTGGCCAGGGCTTTTCTTTGTTGCCAACAACTTGCTGAAGTTGCCATGCTAAATAATTAAGTTAGCACTTTTGTGTGTTGCGGATTTACAACTGGCGGCGGGACGCCTCAACGGACAGACAGACAGACTTCTAGCCTAGAGTATGGTAGGAAAGAGAGAGAGAGAGAGAGAGAGAGAGCGAGGGGAAGCGCAAATGTTGTATGCATGTTGACAGTTTTCTTGGTAACACTTCACTTCAAGTCCCGCCAGAACTTTGCTTTACATATGTCGCCCTGTCTTTATCTGCGAAACATCTCTTCTGCTTCCTATGAAAATACATATATAATACATACGTATATAGAAAATATATGTCGAAAAGACAAGGGCTCAAAACAGCGAAAACCACTGCACAGAGACAAGTCTCAGTTTGTTGTTTCTGTTTCGCTTTCTGTGTTTCTGTGGAACTTTTGAGCGCACATTACAAATTCTCGGGAATCCAATTTATTGTTGCAGCCATCAGAGAAGCCAAAAACCTAGCGTCCTCTCTTCGCCATGGCCATCAAAATAGCACGGAGTGTGGCAAAAGTTGCCATATGTTCCACTAAGTAGAGCCAACTGTGACACATGGCCAATTGGCCATCTCCTCTCATGAAATTGAAGTGTTCAGGCCAAGTCTATTGACAGCGAGAGTGCTGCCAAAGTTCTTAAAGATTGTCTTAGTTTCAGTTCATCAGCAAATCTTTAATTGATTGATAGTTTCGAAGTTTATGGATAGCACATGGGGAGTATGATATTTGTTGAAGGAATAGATTTAGATACTTGAGCAGATAAAATACAAAAACCAAAAAGTAAGCTACAGAGAGATACCCGCTACCCATGATTAATAAAAGCAAACTAGTGCGGTATTATTCTAAAGATATAGCAAATTAATATATATCTTCCTGTTACAAACATTTCCTGCTGGCATACAGTTATAATACTCTTCCACCCTCCGGTTATCGGATATAAATGAGAAAGCTACAGTTGAGTGTGCTTCACTGTAACCCGCAACCCATGTTGGAATAAAAGAGATTCTTAAGTGTGATAGGATTCTTAAGATATACTAACTTAATAAACCGAAGGCTGTATTTGGTATACCAATATACTATTACATTCGGCTTGTCAACCACCGCAGCAGCCATTTTTTGGTAGACAGATATGGATATAACTGATTAAGAATACTTTATGGGGTCGGAGATGACTTTCACTGCCTGTTAAATACATTTGCTGGTCAAAATATTCTAACGTATCAAACCTCATAAGTATAGGCATCAAAATTAAAATGATCTTTATATAGAGAGAGATATAATTACAAAACTAGCATTTGAATATGACGCCAAGCAAAAGCTCACTCAAAGGTGCATTATCAAAGAGATGCGATATAATTAATTTCACTGCCATTAAGAATGTGCATAAAGTATTGAAATGTTTGCTTTGTGTATACATCTTTTGTATTGCATCAATCGTGAGCCCTACCCATATAACCTAAAGTCGATGGCTCCATCGGTTTATCAGCCCAAATACATGGGAATTGCATTCTTTGAATGAGTCACAGGAAGCAATGGGAACCCTTGAACTGAGATTGAGACTGAGACTGAGACAGAGACTGAAACTTGGGACTTATTCGATACAAGGTTTTCTTTGTTAAGCGCCCCTTTCTGCTTTTTGGCTGATTGTCATAAAGTTGTGCTTAAGTGTTTGTGCATTTAGAGCCAACCTTCTGTACACTAGTATATCACATATCGAAACAGGTATCTGTATTGGACTCACTGGGCTGTAAACACAGCCTGGTTGCCAACTGCCTGACAGTGTGAATTATAGCGGGTTCCTCAAAGACCCCAAATGGCATTAACAACAACAACAACAACAAAAACAGCAACCATATTTGCATGGATGCATTCATTGGTTGGCTGTAAAAGCGGCTAAAATACTTTGCTGATTTTGCATATTTTTCGAATGCTGCTTCAAAGACAAAATGCCGACAACAAAATACAACATATGCATAAGTAATTGTTATAGATTGTTATGGCTTTAATAGACATCGCCAAGATCGGATCCAACAACAGATTGTAAGACAAACAAAGACAAAAGGCTAAGAGAAGTATATAAATTAAGTATTTATAGAAATAAATAGGTTTCTGCAGCAGGAAATACACAATAAATAAATCGATTTATGCAAGGTTACGCAAGAGATGCAAAAAATAATGGAATGCCAACAAAAACATTTTCATTCTTCGATCTTAAAACATTTTTGGTAAATCTTTTTAAGGTTCATGCTATTTTTGATGATATACGTTTAATTTGGTTTCATTTATCTGACTTATATTTATAGCATTTTCGTAGACAATATTTGAATTTATTACATAAACTAGAAATAACTTGAAAATATATAATAAAAGAGTAAATTTGATGAAGAAACAAATATTTAAGAAAATCAATAGTAAAATGTAAATTGCAAAAAATATATCTATAAAAATAAATAAATAATTATTTCTACATTTTTGTATTCAAGTATTCATTGATCTTAAATAGAAAAGAGATGAAAATATACAGCTTGTTATACTATTCTATCAGATTTATAAGCAGGAATGAAAGCTACAGTCAAGTGTGCTTGACTAAGAGATACCCGCTACCAATTAGGAATAAAACCAGACAGTACTTTATTCTTATAATATACCAAATTAATATACAATATACAATTTTAAATATATCGAAGGCTATAATTGGTATATAAATAAGAACTATATTCAAAATATATTAAAAAGTACCATATGGTATTCTCAAACAAAGAACTAAGACCCGTTCTTAGTAAGCATTTTTGCCTATACAAAAGTATTTCTGAAACAAATTCTACAATTTTAATCTGATCCCAACCAAATTTTCAGGAAATTTAAATACTAAACTGATTATTCTTTATACCGATTTTTGTCTATTTGCGGGGCGTGTCAAAAATTTGAATCTAACTTGATTTGTGTTCAAACATAACAAGTGATATCTAAAAAAATTATTGCTCTATCTTTTATAGACTTTTATATGTAGGTGTTCATACGGATGGACGGACAGACAGACAGATGGAAAGACCAAGATAGCTACATATTTCTTCTCATCTATTAAATTCAAGAATATATATACTTTAGAGGGTCGGAGACGTCTCCTTCTACCGATTATTTCGTGGAGGCGCAAAGTTATAATACCCTTTGAGTAGCGGGTATAAAAACAAATCAAGATCTTGTGGAACAAATATCTCGCAAAGAGTATTTTTTATAAAATTACTTGGCATATTCTAATGTGTTTTAATTTGAAAATTAATCAAAATTCTTAAGAGCTATCTAGATATAAAAAGTAATATTAAATTATCAGTAATGCTAAATATTTCTAGGACTAGTATGTCTAAACGACTTCTTAAAATTAAAGAGTATATCTAGAAAATTTGCTTGGTGGTCGCAAATTAAATTTGTGTTACTAAAAAATCGAATTTTCCTAATGTAATTAGCCGAATTGAGTTCGATGTGCACAAAGTGCTTTGGGGCAGGCACTTTTCCTCCATATCAGCGTATTTTGGTTCATTTTTTTCTTTCAGTATTTTTTTATTCATTCCAATTATCTGTGGACGACTCATGAGAGCGACCCTTTTCCCTCCAGCAAAGCGTCATACACTCGACATTTAACGCTCGGTGAAGCAAGAAAGCCGAAAGGCGATCCACATGCCTTCAACGGGTAATTACCGTCCATAGAGAATGTGTGTGTGTGTGTGTGTGTGCGAGTGTGTGTGTGTGCATCACATACATATCTACCTACCCGATAGATGGTCTGGTCTGGCACTTGGCATGTCTCTATAATTTATGACAAGTACAAGTTTACAGCTCTTTGGCTTTGGCTTTGGCTTCGGAGTCAGAGTCGAAGTCGGAGTTGGAGTTGGAGCTTCGACATCGGCTTTTGGTTTTTGGTTTGGGTAGCGTTGAGTTGCCAAGCTTTTGCAACATTTAAAACTAATTCAAAAGCGCATGGCGTGCTGTAATTAAACATAACGCAGGCAGCGGCGCAAGTTGCTGAAGCTAAAGCTGAAGCTGAAGTTGGGTTGGGTAGCTGTAGCTAAAGTATCTGCCAGATACATGCCGCAGGCGCACAAAAACCTATTA
Source organism: Drosophila sulfurigaster albostrigata (assembly GCF_023558435.1). NCBI lineage: Eukaryota > Metazoa > Arthropoda > Insecta > Diptera > Drosophilidae > Drosophila > Drosophila sulfurigaster. The sequence goes on from NC_084883.1 coordinate 1,010,836, forward strand.
AAAAGCAAAACGTTAGGCTCCAAACAGGCCGAAGACGTAGCCGCAGTTCCCCTTCGTCTCATTCGCATGTTTGTCTGACAACACGAGCTGCTGTTGCTGCTGCTGTTGCTGTTGAGGTTGCCTTCTGCTTAGATACAGATACACACATAGATATAAAGATACATTCGTAGACAGCGGTGCGACACTTAAATGCACGCTGTGCGGTAGTTAGTGTGGCGAAATGAAAAAATTACTAAAAACTAACGTAAAATATGGCACATGTTCCCTCCTCCTCTCGCTCTCTCTTTATCCCTCTCTCTCTCTTGCTTTCTTTGAATGTAGCTCCTTCTCTCAGAAGGGAGGGAAAACCTGTTGAACGCATGAAATTAACATACGCTGAGAAATAGTTTTTGACTCGGACTTGGAATATAAAGTTCGTATTTCGTTTAACTTCCTGGTAGCTCTCTGCTTCTCTTTCTCTCTCTCTCTCTGTGTGTGTTATTTTACTGTCTTTCTCTTTCTTTCAATGTTTGGGTTGGTGAATAACCATTAAGAATCATAATTGATTGTTTTTTGGTTTACGGGCAAACATAAATGAATCTTTTTCTTTTAGTTTTCCATCTTTTTTCTTCTGATAATAATACATCTAATTGCCCCTGCAGCCCTTTTTTTAAACTATTTGCATAATTTTTATACTTCTAAATATATGTTTTACAACTTCTTGACGTTCATTAAATCTAAATGATGTCGTAAAGTAAATTTGGCCTGTGGTAAAAATTGTAAAATGCGGGCTTTAATTCTGTATCAAGGTAATTGGTTCATTTACGTCTAAAATATGAAACATTGTTATAACGCAAAAAATAATCACAAAAAATAAGAAAATACTTATTTATAGCATATCTTTTTGACTCGTCTCCTTCATGTCAAGTGCAATAATTCGCAATTTAATGAATTCAATGAAATTGCCTTAAACATCGCAATTTCGCGATTTCGCGATTTCGCTTCCAATTCACAAGTTCATTGCCCAAATGCAGCCAGCGTGGAACCTTCAAATGTCAGAAAGATTTTTTGCAAAAATAGTCAGAGCAACCTTCAAGCTAAATTGACAATTCATGCTCGGGGCGGGGTCTCTCGCTTCCCCCCCTCCCGCCACCTATTGAAGTGCAGCAAATTTTGTTTATTTCCCGCTCACCTCGAGGCTTTTGCTGCTGCAGCCACCCACAATAAATCTTAATTTCTTATACGGAACTTCTTCGTCCCCTTCCCTCAAGTCTGTCGGCCAACAATTTCGAATGACACATCAAATTAAATATGTATAAATAAAAATGCAAATAAATAAAAAAGCCAAGCGTGCGCCACACAAACAACAACAATTAGCCAAAACAAATTTAATAAAATACAAAAACAGCAACAGAAACAAAATATTTGCCATACATTTAGCTAGCGGGCATGCATGTGGGTGTCAGGGTGAGTGGAAGTGGGAAGGGAAATAGCAAAAGCACTGCTAATGCGAATGGGAATACGAATGGGAATGGAACGGGGGATGTGTGTCAGTGTAAATACATCAGTGCGCATGCATGTGTGTGTGTGTGAGTGAGAGTGCTTCTCAGCGACTGAATGTTATTCACCTTGAGAGTGCTAAGCTCTTTGTGAACACATGCTTTTGTTGTTGTTGTATTCTTTGTCATCTTCTCAATGTTTAAAATATAAATAAAAGTGTACAAAAATAAATTGTAAGCTTGTTACAGTGACTAGCTTATTATTTATTGCGTTCAATCATCAATATGATAATACACAATTTTAGTTCAGATTCTGAACAATTTGAAAAGACTAATTATATTCTTATTATAATAATTAAGAACTAAACTTAATTCAAAATATTTATAATAATATGAATTAGTAATGAATAGTTTCAGCTTTTGTTTGGTGAGCTAACAAGAATAATAATTTAACATTTTCAATTAAAATTAATTTCTTTTCAAATTAGAATATCTGAACAATCATCTGAACAACTCTTTCAATATTAATTACATTTTTTATAATCTCAGTAATACTTAAAATAATAAACATCTTAAATGAATTTTCGATTTTAAAAAATCGTAATTTGTTAAATGTATGCAACTTTAATTTACGAAATTGAATTGATAAATTCATCATTCATTTAAAATGAATATTATGTGTTTTAAGATATTAAACACATTCAATTGTTGAGTTACCTCAAATCATTTTGTTAATTGATTATTTCTTTATCTAAGAAGTAAAGACAATTTTATTATTATGCTTAACATAATAAGTAATAGTAGAATGTTAGATTTTTGTTCAATGTGCATTTATGTCTTCGGTATTCGGTTGCTGCAATTCCCTTGATCAATTGATCATTCTGTTCAATCAGGTTCGACACAAACAAGTTTAATAAAAATGCAGAAATTATGTTCGTTCGAATTGTGAGTGTGGGCCATAAAATGGGACTATTCAGGTGTTAATTAGCTGTGTCATTGCTTGAATTAATTCCAACAATTTTTTGTTTGGCTAAACGAGCTGCAAAATAAAAACGAAGCGAAATCAATTAAAATAAATTTAGTCACTTCCCACATTAATTAATAACAAAAGAGCGAAAATGAAGTAAGCTAATTATGAATTCACTTTCAAAACCGAAAGCAACAGCAAAAAGAACCTAAAACCGAACTATGGAATGATAGAGTAACAACAACAGCAATGAGAACAACGACAACAATGAAGTCTGAAGACCATCGTAAACTTTCATTGAGACGACGACGCTATGACAATTGCCGAGCATCGAAGTTGTCGTTGTTGTAGTGTGTGGTCAAGTGTGTGACTGTGACAGCGATATAGTGAGAGCAGGGATGGGGCAAAGAAGGAGAGGAACTACTGTATTCAGAGTGGAACCGGCACTGACAAGTGCTAATGAACTACAACAGCAAAAGCAACAGCAAAACAGCAACAACTACAATGACGACGGGTGTTTCGTAATAATTGAACGGACTAGAGATAAGCGCAGGTGTGAGTGTGTGTGTGTGTGTATATATGTGCGTATGCGCTTGTGTGTTGTGTGTGCTTCTCTCTCATTCTCACTTGGGTATGTTAAAATATGCTAAACGATTCTAAGCTGCCCGCTCTTCTTTGCTCCACCTCTCTCTCTCTCATTCTCTCGTTTGTTTCTTTTTTGTTCTGGCCCCTTTTACTACTTCATATCTTCGCACTCTCTGCTTCCCACCCCACTTCATGAGCTGGCTCATTTAGGCAACGAAACTCGTATTGAGGTAGTCTTTTTGAATATTTAGCGCCAATGCGAAAGAGAAACAGCAACAGCATCAGAAATAGAAATAGAAATTTTGTTGGAGCAAATCACAAGCGGTGCTGCAACAACTACAACTGGGTATAACAACAACATCAATTGGTATAAATTTATGTATTTCTCGCAAAGATTTATTGATAGACAGCGCAGCAAATTTATGTAAACTGTTGACAGTTTTTTTTTCTCGATTTTTTCATCTACTTTTTATAGTGTCCGGGGACACACGAAGACGTGTGAAATAATTTCAAATGCTTGGCGAAAAAGAAACCTCTTTTTATTGGTTTCTCGATTTGCTCTGCATGGGAATTTGTTGGGCAGTTTGTTACAGTTTTTTTCTCTTTTACAACTTCTCTGTTGGTTTACAGGCAATAAATTAGTTTTATTATTAAAATACACAATTTGTGTTGTGATTAATAAGTTTTAAGAAAAATCTTGCTCCATATCTTTTAGAAAACAGATAAAGATAAAGTTTAAGTTAATAGTGTATTTCTTATTTATTAAATAAGGGAGTTAATAAAGATATAGATTATAGTTTTTGTGTTAAGTTGTCATAATAAAAAGAAATACAAGTAAATCTTAAATTTTTTGTGTAATACCAATATAATTCGATTTTCAATATTTTAAATTGAGTTGCAGTAATTCATCTGATTAAGTGACGATACATTGAATAATAATAATTTTAAAATATTAAATACTTTGAATTCTTACATTTTTAGTCATAATTAAATACTTAAGCAAATAGATAATGATCAATCGCTCATTAGGTTAATCACTTAAGAAATACATTTTGTATTTTACAGTAATGGGTATTTGCACTTCGATCAATCTATGAGGGAAGTAGTTCACGTTATTGCTGTTGCTAAGTGTTATAGCCTATAGAAGCTATAAGCAAAATCTATTGCATCCGCTAATTAACTGCTGATTGTGCTGAATTATGCAGATAAATAAGTTATAAATGAAAGGCAAATCAAAGAGGGAGGAAAGGGGAACGGGAAAGAAGGGAATACACGCAAAGTGCACAGGAAGCTATTAGTCATTTATGAAGAAGATTCTTCATTTGAAATGAAAAACATTTGTGAATGTTTAACGAATATGTGCGTTAAAATGCGCATGCATAAATACCAAAGTGAATAACGAACACGAAAATGAATATGGACATGAATATGAATATGAATGTGAGAGTAAGTAAATAACGCAAAATCAACAGCAAAGAATACAAAGGCAAAAAAAAAATGAAACATAACAAACGTTTGCATTTCCGGTTAATAAATGTAGAATGCGTCAAGCGCCGTTAATGGCCAAAGTGGCAACAGCGGCCCCCAGTAAAAAGAAGTGGCCAAAGTCCCCAGGGTAGCCAGTTTCAGATGCTAACAAACTTCCACTCCACCGCCATCCACTTCCCCCTTCCCGTTTAGCGCAGTCAGCTCGTATTCTCGGGAGTATTAGCTGCATTTATAAATATGCATAAGTTTGGTCAGAGGACTGGGGATGGGGGATGGGGTAGGGGGATGCGGCTCATAAAAATATATATGGAGAATAAAATGAAATCAAATGAAATTAGATAGCGAGTAGAATGCGGCAGCTGAAATTTATAACGACAACTCAACTAGGCTAAATTAAATTAATGGAAAGCAACGCAGCTAAGTAGAAAATGTTCGTACGTCTTTCCCTCTCTCTCTCTATCTCTCTCTCTCTGTGGATGGGGCTGCATTTCTACTCGCAGCTAGTTGCTTCCTAGTTAGTCCAGCATGCGAAAGTGAGGGGGAGAGAGAGATGGACGTACACAAAGTGCGGGAGAGGGATGAAGCTCTGGCTAATTATTCATTCATGACATGTTGAATGCACACAGGCCGGACGGACGCGACTGTTTGGGACAGACAAAGTTACCTCGTGCATGCATTCTCACACACACACACAAACACACGTGTACACAGACTCACACACGTACACAACACATATACAACACTGTCCCAAGCATTATTTACAAAGTTTTGCAGCACTTGAGTGTGTGCTAAAGTATCTGACAGACACACGCATGCCAACTTATCTGTATGTGTGTGTGTGTGTGTGTGTTTGTGTGCAGCGACAGTAGCTGTTGGAACTGAGCTAAGCGGCGTATGCAGGTCATCACCTTTGTTTGCACAAAAGTCAAGTGCGAATCACAATTGTTTAACTAGCAACAGTGTGGCCATATCGCTGAATATTTGGCATTTTGTAGCTGCTTAACAAAACCCTTTTTATATTCGAAAGCCAAATCTATTCAGCCAATGCTATTTATAAAATATTTTAGTTTTCAACTTCAGAACGTTAAAAATAAAAATATATAAATATTAATAAAACACAGTTTAAATATCTTTACAGATTATTACTAAATAGTAACTAAATAGTACTAATAGTAAAAGTGAGACTGTTTAAAATTCCAAAAAAAAAGACTATAGACCATTATTCGACATAAACAGATGAATCCCATGAAACGAAATATACGATTTTATACAGACAGAAGAATTTACAAAAACCTTTTAAATAATATAAATAAATAAAAACCATTTTTTTTTAAATATTATTTAGCTGTGACACACATAATCTATAAAAATTGGGTGATCTTTATCGTTATACATATTATATATACAATATGTATGTTTATATTATAAGAAATAAAACGAAGCAATTATGATTACTCTTCTATTATTTACAGAAATTCCAATATTACCTTTTACTATAATAGTAAATTATCAATTCGAAGCCATAGATTTTTATTATATGTAGATTCTTGTTAAATTTCTTCTTATTCAGATAGAAAACATGCCTTAAATAATTAATCCTACAAGAATAAGTTCCTTAGTTTAATACCTTAAAAAAACCTACAGAACATTTTCATAATTAGAACAGTTTTTGTAAAATTTAGGTAACATATAAAAAAGAATGTAAAATTCGGCAATAATTTTCATAAAGTAGCAATAAATATAAAATGCCTCAAAATACAATTGTTTCAATCGAGGTGGCAATGAATATTCTTATCAAATAATTTTTTTTATATTATTTTGTTTGTTTATTTAAATAGATACATATACTTATTTAAAAAACCAAAATGTAAATTAGTATTTTTTAATTGCCGAGTATCAGAATCGAAAACATTTGTCGATTACTTACACACCGAAATAGCATCTGATAAATGTGAACAAATTGATGGTATTTTGTGCTAAATGATTGTAATCAGTAAAAACGTATGTATGTATGTATATTTTGCCTGTATGAAACGTGAACAGCGTACTCGGCCATCAACCTGTGAGTGAACGTTCATCAGCGGGGCAAACAAAAGCCGCAGCACCGCTGGACAGCTTAAAACAAGTTGTGGCTTTGGCCAGAAGGAACGACGACCTGCAGTAGTAGCAACCTGCCCCCCAGTTCCCCTCCTCTTGGTGCCCCTTGCAGCTGCCCCTTTGGAGCCTGCTAATAGCTTGTGTTGCCGTCGCTACAAATTAACTTTGGCTCCGTGTTGCATTTTTGAGCTGCGACGTTGCTGTGCTGCAAATTACACTATTTTTCACTTGGCCGCCGTGTGAAATATGCAAAAAAGACATAGAGACAGAGAGAGAGAGAGAGAGAGAGAGAAAGAGTAAAAAGAGTTTAAAAAAAGCGGATGTTGCATGCGACTCGCTTTGGTTTTGACTTTGGCAGCTGAGAAAAACTCACACACAACGAGTTAACGCAGGAAATTTTGCAAACAGGAAGCAACTAAGAGAAGCAGAAGCAGAGTAAAGAAAACGAATTAAGTAAAAAACAGAGTCACAGTTTGTTCCTCACGAGGTGGCATCCAAAAGCAGGCAAAAGGATAAGAGCGCTTAAAGTCGCACATTTAGTGACAGTTTGTGGGATTTGCATGCGACATGCGGCAACACTGAGACATTGCAACACGGCGACGTTGACATGGCAAAGTTGTCATGATTAATGCGTGCCACAAGCTGCAAGCTGAAGTGGCAGCCAACAGATTTCCAAAGCTAGAGCCAGAGCCAAACTCTGAGTCAGAGACACCGCCAAACGCAGCAAGACAGTTGACACAAACTGGGTCAAAATGGGATGCGATTCTAAGCGAAGTTACTAGCAGCTGTCGAGTGCTTGCTTATCTTTGATGCCACATGTTGCAAGACCGATGAGGTGCAAGCAGCTCCACAACTCTCTCAGCTGCGCGGCAACAAGAAAGAAGAAACACTTGGCACTGCTCTGAATTTGTTAATGTACTTCTACAACAAGAATATTTTCACAATGTCGGAACAGGTTGAGTGAAATCCTTACTTAATCCTCAAATAGATTTTCAGCGTTGAAGCTGGTTGCTTTTGTAATTTATTTTCAAATAGACTTTTCGAAAAGAGTTCAGATGATAACTCAGATATTAATTAACAATTTTATTGATGAATTGAAAATAATGTTCTTAAAAACATTGACACATTAATCAAATTATCACTTTAGTTGTGTTAAAATTATTTGCATACTAATTTCATTACAAATAAACAAGTCTTTGCTAAAACACTTATGTAAATATATTTGTGATTGAGAAAAACTTATAGAATATAATTTAGCCATTTATTCGACAATAAAAGAAATATGTTACATAAATTCTCAAGAAATTCATGATAATAATTCATAAGAAAACAATAGTCGAGCAAGATATCCGCACCCATTTTAATAAGACCATATTCTAAAAGTATTTCGAAAATATACTGAAAAAATACTAAAATATAAGTAAGGCTATATTTGGTATAAAGATATTGTACTACATTCAAAATATACCACAGAGTAGAACATATACCAGATTGTCAGCTAAAATATATTTGATATTTAAGATACTATATAATATACATTATATAAAATGAAAGAAATTCTCCCATTCTTCTAAGCTACTAAAAATAAATATTTAATACGAAAATATAAATTTACGATTCTGAATTCTTGACAATCATTGAAGATATATAGTATGTACTATGTTTTATACCGAGTTTAATTGATATAATTAAAGAATCTATGCTGCGTTGTCCTTGTTCTTTTGCTATCTTGATCATTATTTAGATCAGATCTGCGAGCACAGTTGATGTTGCTATCAATTATTCCACGAGTTGGGAACCCTTTGCCTATAGCCTGTCTCTGTTATCGCTTGCATCGCTTGTCAACTTGCCACTCTACACACACACACATACACTTAGAAGCATGCGATTGGAGCGTAAGATGATACTTATTTAAAGGCAATTTGGTCGTCGCTTTAAAGGTTTCGTGCCTCATTACATTAGAGTCCGAGTTGCAGCAGCAGCAGCAGCAGCAGCAGCAACAGCGATTATCTGCGTATAGATGCAAAAGAGAGCCAGATACTCGTACATTTTGGCCGTGCCACGTTTAATGAGTTACGTACCGTGCCAACATTTGACATTTGCCAGTGCAGCACAAAAAACAGTAAATTAAATGCAGCAACAGCTACGAAAAAACACACACACACACACACACACACATGGCAAATAACAACAACAACGAGCGAAAAAAAAACGCCTGCTGTCAGTGCGTGTATCGAGTCTTGGTTTGAGTTTATAGCCGGGTTTTGCAGTTGCTTCGATGTCTGGTCACATGTTTGGGTTGCTGCGAGGCAGCAACAAAGTGGCAGAAATTGCATGCGATTGCCAGAGTTGCTGGCCCAACAGTAGGCTTCCGCTCCCCCTTACCCTTCACCCTTCACCGTTTCCCTCCCTTCAATTGCCACTTGCCATTCACAGCTCCACATTTCAGCTGTCCTACGGCATTTGCAATGTGTGCACAATTCGGCATACCCTGTAAATGCGTTGAAAAGGTAGTTCGATCTGTATGCTGAGATCATACGGAATAATGCATTCAATGTTAATGGTAAAAAAGAAAGAAAATTCGAAATAAATTTGAATTTGAAACACTTTATTTAAATCAAGTAAGAAATCTACATTCGAGTGTGCTAGACTGTGAGATACCCTCTACTGATTTTAAATAAAAGCAAAACAATGCGGTATTTATCTTAAAATATACCAAATTAATATGCCTCACCATTATTTATATTTGGTATATTTAAATACTATACTTGATATATTGATATTGTACTACAATTTAGAGTACAAAATATACAAGATTTTTAGCCAAAGCAATAATAGGTACATATGTACATCAAATATATGAAATATACCAAAATTAAGAACAATAGATTCACAAAAGTTATTCAACCACTTGGTAAAACCGATCTGCAAACTTTCTCTATTAAAAAATTGATATTTAAATTTTATATTTAATAGTTAACTGGATTCTATCTTCAAAGCTTCTTAACATTTCTCAGTTCCGTGAAACCTTTTCCTCTTTGTTATGTTAAATATCTTCTAAATATTTTTTCTTTCTCCATTTCTAATTATAAAACAACAGTAAAGAAGTACGTAGAGTTTATAAGAGATGCTTCGATCTCTTTTACAAATATCTATTTTTTTGTTCCAAACTTCTTCAAACTTTTAAAAATAAAATCGTGCACAGGGTATTTTGGAATCGATCATCCGCTACTAGAACATGCTGGCTATCTTTATTTTTATTTGTAATATATTATTTTTTTATTTACTAAAAGGCAGCACATTAAAATTTAAATTGCATTTCGCCTGACGCGTGTGCTTTTTTCCTTCTTTTTTGTACAATTTTATTTTTATGTGTTGCCACAAAAAAAAAAAAGAATTCTTTTTATTAATACAATGCAACAACGACAACGACAACGGCATCCACAACGAGGGGCAGCTACAAAATGCTAATCAGTTGGCAAGCGCATGAGAGCATATATAATTTTATATAGACTCCACACTCTCCCCCCCTTTCCCCCATATAATGTATTCCCCCCCCTCTCTTAAACTCTTAGAGAGTTGAGCTACTGGACTGCAACTGTTGCTGTTTATATTTATTTTTATTTGTTGCTGCTCTCGTCGTATTTGTTTGCATTAATCAAAGGCAAAGGTTCAATGAACGAAGACTTCATTCAATTCACTTTGCAGTCCGGTTTCAAAATCTGCCATCTAAATGAAATGAGTTTTTAATTAAAAATGCAATAAGATATTATATGTGCACACTCGCAAAAATTTGTAAATATAATTTCTCGTTGAGGGCGTGCCAGGCTAAAGTTACACAAGATGAGCAGCATGAGCCACAACAATGGTCTTCGACTTGTTACTATATAAATATTTATGTGTGTACTGAATAAAGTTGCATCCGTTAGATAATGGAGCAGCGGCAGAAGGAGTTTGCATTGAATTCCATTGTAATAATATTAAGTGTATTAAACGCTCGAGGGCCCATCAAAACAAACAGACAACAATCAAAAGCATTTGCCAAGGGACTTCACTCAAGTCCGAGTCACAAGCAAAATGCAAAAAGCAAAAGCAAACTCTTGTTTATTGCAATAATTTGGCCAAAGGGGCCCCAAAAAAAGGTTTCGAATTAAGCAAACAAGCATCTAAATGGACACCAAATGAACTTACCAGCTTAAACAGTACCTCACAAAAGTATGAGTACCAGCAAACTCAAAGCAACATCTTTGAGATGTACTAAACGGCCAGACACTTGTCACTTGTTGTCCAAAAGAGCTTGATTGCATTTAAGATGAATCTTAAATGGAAAATGTTGTTCCTCTTTAAATTATTTAAGTTCAATTATTGATGCAGTGTCGAAATTATTTGCTGTTATCATGTAAGAAAAGCTGAAATTTGTATTGATTTTTACACAGGTGAAAACTGTGAGTTTTGAAAGCTTAGCAAATGAAATGTATAAACTCATAATCATTTTTGACATAGCTTAATTTTATTAGTATTATATTTTATTTTTTTGGTGTGTACGATCAAGCCAAGACTTCAATACATATTGTCTATATATTTCATATATAGTTTTTCTTTCCATTATCACTTCTGTTTCTTTTTTCAATCATGTATTGGCCTATTGAAAAGACCCCGGCCTGATTCACAGATTGCGTCCCTAGAATCAAATTCTGATGATTTTCAGTTAGTCCTAAACCAGAAAAGGCGTGTGTATAAATTTGACATCTGTTCATTACTTCATAGGATCATTAGTTTGTGAGAAAACTATGTTATGTTACTATGTTAGGCCGGAAATATTTTATTTATAACGAAATTATAATTTTTCTGAATACTACATTTCATTGGCATATATACATGTGAATAAGTAAAATATAGTTTGGCCACACAGTTATTGTATAATTGTGGATCAGTCTGACGATTTTAGCATTGATTTTATCGATTGAAAGTCATCAAATATTTATAAATAAATAGATCTTAAAGATCAAATCTGAGTTACTTAATCTTTATGTTATAAGACTGTTTTAGTATACCTTTCAAAAAAGATAAGAAATTTACAATCTGGATTACATTTAATTTGAATCATAGACGAAAAATGTTTTTAAAATAATGTGGCCCGCTATTTTAAGTAAAGTTGTTGTATGATGACAATATTAATTGGAACTTCAAAATAAAACGCTTACTATTTGAAATATAGAGTTAAGTAAATATATATATATTTTCGATCCCTTAAGTACAAAACTCAAGTTTCGTCTTTATTTGTTTTTTTTTTTGATTCTTATAAATTTCTTTTTTCTTTTGACAGTCCTTTTCGCTTGTTTCATCACTATTTGTATGTACTTCCATATGTATAGTATCCCTTGTAGCTTACAATTCCTGTAGATAACCCTCGATTTTCAAACATGTGAAATACGCTGTCTGAATGTGTTTTTGCTGCGCTTCATCTCTTTCTCTCTACCTCTCCCCCTCTTCCTCTCACCTGCTTTCATATTAGATTAGCTCGCAATTGAGAAAGTGCATTAACTGTCTGTGCCACAGACTCCGCTCCAGTCCAAGTGGCTGAGCTTGTCAATAGGAAGCACATATTAACATCGACTGCAAACATCCTGCTGCCATCGTCCTGCTATTTTCTATTTACTTTCTTGCTTTCACTTAACAGCTGAATGCACTTGCCGTGTCCACAGTCATACCTCCCCCTCTCTGCCCCTCTCCGACATATCATATCCGTAGGCTTAGGCGTTGCCTTGTGTCCGCCTCTTGTTATCATTGCGCCCTTTGGCCCACACAGAAATCGGCCTGCGGCGTAGACAAACAAAGCAGAAGAAAAACTGCCTTTAATGTTTATCTTACAAATACAACAATTCGTTGCATGCCCCAATCAAGCAGCAAAGCAGGCACATACTATGTTTATTTTGATTTGTATCCACGTCCCCTTCCCTCCTACAACATTTGTCGGGAGCGGGGAGGGGGGCTATAACTAAAACTCTTCCATACATTACACTTATCAAGGGGGCTCCACATGCGGCGTGCTTCATAATTTTGTTTATTTAATTTTTATGTCATGTGCCGTTCGTCGCTCGTCAACCAAAGCGAGGGGTGAGAGAGTCGAGGGGGAGTCAAGGGTGAGACCAGGGAGGAGGAGGGGAGAGAACAGCATCTTCTCTGCTTTGGCTTCGCTCCTGGCATCAAGTTGTCATGCTTCAGTTGTTTGATTGCCTCTGCTCGCTTGCATTGGCCCCAGGCGGCGGCTCACCTCGTCGTTGTGTGCACCCCGCCCCCTCCTCCTCCTCCCTCCCTCTGCACACTCCACACTTCGTCTATCTTCTGGTTAGATTATATGCCGCGTATTCCCCAGCCAAATGCTTTGGCTTTGGCTTTAGCTTTGGCTGCTGCTTGTTATATCCACAAATACCTACTTACTAGACTCGGCTACGATAGACAATTTTATTTTCATTTTCTATTTGGGATTTTTTCTTCCTTATTTTCCTCGTTTTCTTCGCCTTTTTTCTTTTATTTTCTTTATCTTTTTTTTGACCATACTAGATATTGTATTTTTGTTGCTTTTTCTAATTTTAAAATCGTCTTCGAAATGTTGTCTGGCCCGGGTGGAAGCTTTGCCTTTGGCTTTCGCTCTCTCTGTCTTTCTCTCTTTCTCACTCTAGCTCCATCGATGTTGTTTACGGAAGTTTTTTATGTGCCCCCTTCTCTATGCCCTCTGCTGCTGTAGTTGTTGTCATACTCGAGTGCATTGCCATGTAGTCATCATTGTCATCATCATCATCAGCAAAAGCATCATCATCATCATCGTCTTACTTTGCCAACATCGTCGTCTGCGTTCTTGTATCTTTGTATCTTTTGCTGAGTTTTGAAGTCAACTTGTTGTGCAAGTCAATGTCGTTCTTGTGCCTCACTTTGTGTTGACTGCGGCAAACTTTAATTTAAAATCTATTAGACACAGACTCCAACACGAAAGTTGTTTCTGCTGACTTGGACGTTGTTGCTTCTGTTACTTTTGCTGCATCGTTTGCTATTAATTGATTTCCTTATTAAGTCGAGAGACCAAAAGTGCAGCGAGGCATCTTTTGACGCAGTTTTCGACTAATTAGAATGTGATTATAATTAGTCTGGCTCAAGTTGTAGTTAATCTTTTGACTTACCCCAAAAATTCTGGTTGCCATGCAAAAGACTCTTTCTCCATTTCCGTCAACTGCTTTTCCTCTGCTCTCTTCCGGCGACAGCTAAATCTCAGACTTTACTCTTAAGTATCTCGTCTGGTCAATCTGTCCGTCTGTCTGTCCGTCTGTCCGTCTGTCTGTCTGCGGTTGTCGCTCGTTGTAACAGCTCTTTGATTGTTGCCGTTTCAAAGTGAATCGGAAATGGGTACTCGGATTGTTTAACACTTGGCCATCGAGTTGCATAATGATTAGAAATGCGATAAGTGCAATGTATTGACTCTGTGGAGCAACACCCATCAGACCCCATCAGATCCCATCAACTCCAACAGACCGTACTGCGAGAAGAGTGGAGTTTGTAGAGTTTGTTGCGTGCCCGTCTGACAAGTAGAACAAGAAACAAGAAACGCAATGATGCCGACAGAGATCAAAGCCATTGAATGCTAATCAACAATATGCAGCAGGTTCCTCTCCATAACATAAAGATAATATTATGTTAAGAAACCTTTTAACGTTCAACATTGTGAAAATTGTAAAATTATGCACACACACTTTCGATGCGACTTAATTGCAAACATTTGTAACAAAATGTCGAAACGGGTTTTTGAATGTATCCATTCAATGCGAGAAAACCTATTTAGATAAAGATTATTTTCGAATAATGATCTCTAAACTATTTTTGGATAACTATTAAGAAGATAATCAATTTATGAACAACGAATTTTTAAATAACGTTTAAAAATCAGTATCTAAATAGATTATGGAAGTTTTAAACTGATGTTTCAAATACAAACAGGCAAATTAAACACTTGTATTTTAAGATTCATAAAGATAAACAATTTTGTTACTTTTGGGAAATATCTTAAAATCTCATTAAGATACATTCGCTGCTAAAAAGATTTGTAAATGTTCTTTGGGCATTCAAAAATATTTAACTTAGGAATGGAATGAAAGAGCTCTTACAACCTTTTAATATAAGATACTTAATCAATAATTGTGGAAACTTTTTTGGTATATTTCAAAAATTCTGAAAGATTAATTAAATGAATGAATATTTAAAGGTTTACAGATACTGTTAGTATAAAAATCGAAATAAATATAAATTTAAATACGTATTGATTTGTTATAATTTGTAAATATTGTAGTAAGTAAAAAAGATCGACTGTGAGATATCCGCTACTCATTTTGAATAAAACCATATTATTAGATTCTACCGCAAATATACTAAAATACTACCAAAGTCTAGATTTGGTTTATCGACAACATTGCAGTATTATTTTGAAAATATACCAACTTATTATACTTAAAATGTTAAAATATTTCGTTTTATTTGGTATCATTACAATTAGAATATACCATTGATTAGAAAATATACCAGATTGGCAACCAAAATAACTAAGCCCCATCAGTTGCCATATAAAATTATTTCCCAAATATCTTTTAAAATTGTTGAATGGTACAATGAGTTTAAGAAATCGCTTAAGATTTTGAAGAACTCAGAATTGTCATTAAACGCTTTAGATATAAAATAGTCAACAAATTAATTTAAAAAAATGTCTCTGAATGTAAAAAATCTGAACAATCCTTCTTGAAATAAAGTTAAGCAATATGAGACTACTTTAAATATCTAATTATATTATATAATTATATTATGTAAGCCTAAAATGAAAACCTTGAAATATTTCTATGCCAGGAATAACTTTATTTTCCAGCTAAATTCATGCAATAAAGCGGTTAATAATTATTATATGATGAAGCTTTTCGTTTGAAATTTCCTCGCTCATAAATAATTATTTCCAGCTTGGGCAATTGTTTAATTTGCATTCTAAAAGTTTTCGATAACAAGAAGGGAGAAGCAAAGGGAATTTGTGGTGCAATTTAAATGAGCGTTTGCCAACTAATCATTAAAATAAACTTTTAACATATCAACAGATCACATTACGACGTGCTATCAGCTAAAGTATTTTTACTCCAACAAAAAGAGAGGAGAAGAGAAAAGCCACAGAGTGAAAATTATTATTAAACAACATGAAGTAACTTTTATTCTATTTGGAATTCCCCCGTGGTAAACGAAGCGTGCTTGCAAGGCAGCTTGCAACTTTGGTGCACATTCTCGCACATTCTCAGCTCAACCCCCCGTTCAGCTCCACCATCCCACATCCACCTGCAACACACTCTTTTGGGTTGTCTGACAAGCTGCCGCTGCTGTGTTGCCCATTGCCAGGCAGTTTGCAATTTTCACAAAACAATTTCCATTACTGCAACTTTTTAATGCCCCCACAAGCAACGCGTTGGCCCCTTGCCTCTGCCTCTGCCTCTGCCCCTGCTCCTTATGTGTTGCCACTCAATAAAAATATGCTTTATGAATTAATGAAAAGAAAATGTTTATACCAACAGCAGCAGAAGCAGAATCAGAAGCAGAGGCAGAGACAACGACAACAACAACAAGAACAGTTAAAGCCGAGTCCGTGGAGACGTGGCTGGCGATAAGCATCTTGGCTTCCCCCTTTCTGTATGTGTGTGTGTGTGTGTGTGTGTTGTGGTGTGGTGTGCGTGAGAGTGCGCCTAGTGTTTAATTTTACAGCTGTGCTGGCTACACACACCTTCCCTCCCCCTCCTTGGCCAGACAGGTTTCCATTACAGCATTTTGTGGCCAAAAGCCAAATGCAAGGCAAATAGCGGAATATTAAATTAGCATTGTGGAGCATTCAACTAAAGCTGCGATTTGTGGACTGCAGAGTCACAAACAAATTCCCAACAAATTATTAAATTAGCGTAAACATTTATTTTATACAATTTAAATGTATTGCATGTCATTAATCTAATTACGAGAAGTTGTTCTTAGAAATCTAAAATTGAACTGTCATTATTGAGTAAACTTCAATGAATAATATAATCAAAAATAGTTTCTAACTATTTGTATTTAGTATAAATATACAGAATAATTAGTATATTAATTATACTATATTTAGTATACTAACTGTACTATATATATACAATCTTTAGTATACAAAATATACTATATATTATGCTACATAATACTCTGCTAGTGGAAATTGAAAAATAAATTGTACATTTAAGCGATGTTAACTATTTAAAAATGCTACTTAGCATTATCTTATTTCAGTAATTATATTATTACTCTGTTCTATTTAAACAGAAAAAGTTAAGTTTGCTTGTAAAATATTTATTTATGCGTTTACTTTTTAACTAAAGTCTTATAAAATATAAAATACTATTTAATCCTATATTGAAATTGATCAATTAATGAAAGGAAATTATATTTTATTCTTTTATTCTTTTGATTGTATTTGTTTCTTAAAATGTTTGCAATTATTTAATCGTTTATGATCTTACATTAAATTCAATATTGTTAAAAACTTGAAATGTAAACCATCGCACCTTAAATCGCATTCTTTTTTATTAAAGAGAAAGAGTTTCGAATATTTGTCTCTCCATCCAACAGCAGATTTCTCAGTGGAAGCCTCAATTTAAGCGTGTCATCGTCATCGTTATCAAATCATTGTTGCCTTTTACACTTTATAGATGACACGCAAATTTGTTTAAATATCTGTACATCTCTCTCTCTCTCTCTAGCTTTATGTGTATCCATGTGGCATTCGTGTCCAGTTTGATTCCTGTTGTGCTCCCATTTGGCCGGAGTTGAAAACGGAAATTGATTTCTCTGGCATGCGAAATGTTGCAATCTGCAAAACGGAAATGATTGCATCACCTAATGCAACCACGTGCCACAACACTGTGCCACAAATGAGACTGCAGTCCAGTTTAGTTCAACTCGGTTCAGTTGCTTTTGCATTGTGGGTTTCTCTCTCTCTCTCTCTCTCTCTCTCAGTTCCAAGTTGCCCCCTTGCAACTGCAACTGCAACTGCAACAGCAACTGTGGACTGCGTACTTGGAAGTTGAAGCTTGGTGCCGCATGCAAATTGCGTCAAATTGCATATTTCCGGTGCGCGTAAATATTTTATGCTTCATTTTGTCTTGGCCTAGGCACACAAGTGAATTATGGCTAATTACGAACAAAAAACAGAAAGAAAAAAAAAACAAAAGAGAATGCAACAAAATGTTAAATGCCAAGGAAAATCCAACTCGGCTGGCAGAAACTAAAACCTAACGAGGCGCAGCAAACGTTGCACGTTCTCTGTCTCCATGCCTCTGTGTTTTTTTCTCATCCCTGTAGCTTTTTCTTTGGCAGTTCCTTGGCCTGTTCTTGGCCTGTTCTTTTTCCCAGTCCCAATCATCCCCCTAGGGCGCAATAATGCGGTCGCTGTTCATCGTCTGCTCAGCGCCTGGGCCACACTTCTAGGGTTACAAAGTCGAAATTCGTTTGCCGCATGCCGCATGCCGCTCTTAATTTATACTTTGCCCCAGCTAGACTTCCACTGCTATTGTGGTCGTTGGTCGACAGTCGACTCGGGTTTAGGTTTGAGTTTGGGTTTGGGTTTGGGTTTCCACCAGCTAGCTGCAAGCTGGCTGCCCTCAAACATCAACGCATTTGATTTAGTGCACGGTCCTCGGTAATTTAGATTTGCGGTCGCCTAGTCCATTTGAGCTTCACTTCACTTCACTTCACTTCACTTTACTTTAAGCCGGTAAAATGTAACATAAAACCCGTTTGGACAATCTTTTCTTCCTCATTCGGCTGGCATTATCACTACTTGGAAATTATTTTTAATTTCCTTCACAGTTTGTTGCGGAAGTTATCCTCTACGTTTTTTCTGATAAGAACTTGCAAGAGATCTTTGAAGGGGTTATAAAAAACATCAAATTAAACTCCGTTAAAATCTTTACCCTTTAAATTGAAAAATGTTAGAATCAATTTTCTGATCAAAATAAATAAAGCGTAATATTTATTTAAAGGTCATATACATAAAAAATAATAGTTTAGAATTAAGGGGGATAGTTAGGTTAACAATAATCGAATATGCTGTGGGTAACTAAATTTTTATTTTAATATTGGAATAATTTGTTAGTCTTCGAAATTTTCGTATTTTTGATATTTATTAGTTTTTTCAATAAAATATACTGTAATCTCGTCTACTATATACAGAGAAAAGAACTTTTCTATATACTATTGCGATTTTTAAGAGTTTGAGATATATATCTTGTTTAGCTCTCTCATTATCTGTAAGAAACCAATTATATTTTAAATTACTGTATAATTTAATATTAAAGTATTACGAAAAGATAGGGAAATATTTAAGAAATTATTTTCAAAGTATTTATAGACCTCGTTAATGGTCAATTATATATTTGTAGAAACAGTTAAACACAATTTTCAATATATTGATAAACTCTATTTTTTTGATAGTCGAAATTCTGATTTAGTAACTAAACTTCAATTTAATAAAAAGTTTGACAGCTTTTAAAACTATTTTGCAGCGCTGTTATTTTATTTGTTAAATTAAACAAAAAAATGTGTGGATGGAATGCAAACTAGAAACCTCTTTGTCAGTTTTCCATCCAGAAACAAAGCGGCCAAAAAGTTTTGGCATAGCTCAGCAATTCATTAGGCCTGCATGCCTTTTACTTTAAAGAGCGAAACCACAATTTTCCAGTTAGGTAAACCCTTGGGAATAGCCCCAAAGGGAGCAAGAGAGGGAAACAAAATGAGAGTGGAAGAAAGAGAGAGAGAGAGTGAGAGAGAGAGAGAGAGGAAGCCTCTCCTCTTGAATGGCATTCGCTGTAAGTCCTTCAGCAGCGACGGCTCGAAGGTTGTTCAACTGTGTTGCAAGTCAAACACAGGGGACGGCAATGGAAATGGTGAAGGAAGAAGGAAAAAGGAAAGGGGGAGCGGTGTAGAGACATTTCCAGTCGCCGTGGCCCAAGCAATTAGTCACCAACAGCACCAAGAACAGCAGCAGTCACAATAGGCATAAACACTGGGAGTGAAATGTATATTGCTACCTGGCGAGAACAGGCGATACAATCGCCTTGCTAATTTCTTGAACAAATACAAACTTCCTTTTGCTAATCTACATAATTATCTTTTCCACTGCGCGCCCTCTCATTTGTGTATATCTCTCTCTCTGTCTCTTTCATTACAGGTAAGTGCAAGAATGAGGCCTGTTAATGTGCTCTAATTTGCGAGCCATGCGGATGATGAAGATGCAGTTCTCAGTTCTCAGTGTCCAGTGCTCAGTTCTCTGTCTTCAGATAGCATCGACTCTATTTGCCAGTTGGCAAGTTTGTTTCACACTGGCTACCGGTTAATGCCAGGCGGGAGACTATTTCTGCCCCCTCCTGAGTTTTGTTGTCATTCTTCAGAAAAACCAACAGGTAACACAAAAAAAAAAGTGAGAAAGCTACAGTCGAGTGTGCTCGACTATGAGATACCAGCAAAACAGTGCGAATTTATTCTTAAAATACATATTCGAAAATTCTAAATTATACTGAAATCTGTGTTTGGTATATCTATGAAGTACTACAATCCAAATATATTATTGTCTGTATCAAAATTCGCGACTCCAGCTTTCAAATTACGCTTGTTAGGTTATTAGCAATTGATGATTTGGGTGCTAACATTGCAAATGGGGTCGAAAAATAATTGTGGAAATATCTCCTACACACTCTGACATCTAGATGTTCATGCGGACAGACAGACAGACGGACAGACAAACAGACAGACAGACGGACTTGTTGCCTCGCTTGTTGACGCTGATCAAGAATTTATATACTTATTACGGTCGGAGATGCCTCCTTCTGCCTGTCACATACATTTCCTGTCGGCACAAAGTTATAATACCCTTCTACCCTATGGATAACGGGTATTAAAAGAATAAGAGAAACAACCACACTATTTGCATTTCACATTATGGCTAGCATTACCCGTATTTGTACTCTGTAAACTGCATAGTCCTATGCCTAGACTCCCCTGCTCAGTTGTCCAGTTTCCGTTTAGTGTTAATGACCAAGGGGCAAAGTTGCCAATGACCACAACGTGTGAATTGTTTCACTATGCAGGGAATAACCAAGGAACCAGATACATTCTACAAGGGTACAGTAAGGCTACTGGACTCTGCCTCTGCCTCAGACTGCCAGCAGGGGCTAATGCCCTTGGGCTAATGTTGCTAATTAAGTTCTCAAGGAAGCGTTGCAGCCAATTGATGAACTTCCTTAATTTAGTTGTACATATCTCGACGGTATGTGACCAGGTGAGGAGCATTGAGTGGAAGCGATTACAATGCGTGCAACGAAGAGAAGAAGATAAAGATTCCCTGTGTAAAACAGCAAAACATTCAAGGAAAGTGAAGGGTTTCTGCAAATTATAGATTATCACTCAATGATCGATTTTAAGTGGATCTGGTTAAGGGAAATATAACAAATAGTTGATAATTTTTATGAAGAGGAATCTAAATTGTGGGGAATATAAATTATACTCAAAAGTAAAGAAATATTTCAGAATGAATGTTTCTCTTGTGAAATAAACGATAAGCAAAATATATATAAATTACAATTCAGGTTAGTACTTGTTTTAAAATGCTAAAATTTTTGTAAGATTATGAGTTAAATATTGGGCAATAAGAAGATTGAACTTAGGAAGTAACTTATTAATAGACTTCAAATATAGACTTCAATATAGACTTTTTTCAAGAACAAATATAAAGAGAAAATAAGTTCTTCTTTAGTTTTTAAGATGCTAAATGAAACATGACGATATGTCTAGTAAGTGATTAAAATAACATAGACAAGTATGACTATTTATTAATAGTAATAAGATTGTCATTAATAGAAGCTTATTGAGTGATGAAAAGTAGAATAAAATAATAATTGTAGCTTTAATTTGCCCGATTCAGACAAAAGCACATTATGGAAAATTAAATTACTAGAATATTTTAAGTAGGTGTATTCATAATTTTTACAGTCATTATTAATTCGAAACCTTAAACATTCTTTGATATCCTTCATTTATGTTCAAATGCCTTGGAATCTCAATTTTATAACTACTAAATGGTTAGATGCTTTATTGCTCATCGCTATTGTGATACGTGTATCAAATTAATATTTATTCTCAATCTCTTGAAAGCAACTTGCTTTAATTGGAAAAGTGTTTAGTGTTGGCTTCTCATGTTTATTTGCGCTAGAGAAAGATGCTTGAGTCCGCAGTAATTATGGGAAGCTGAATAAAGCTTTTGCTGTGCCAAAACGGAAGCCTTTAAAGCTGACTTATCAATTTTGCGACGGTCCATTTAACATTGCCAAAAATCCAATACAAATTTCGGCAGCTCAAGGAAACAAAAGAGCCACAAGCAGATAAAGTACACACACACACACACATACAAAATAGGATCAGCTGACAATATGCTGGGACTTAAGTGGAGAGCAGCGGCAGGGGACAGTCAGAGGAGAGAGGCAGCTTGCACTTGCCACATGAGGAGACGATAAGAACTTTGAGTTTACTGCAACACGCATAATCAACACTTCATCCTTGGGGTATTGGCTGGCTGGTCGGTCACTCTGGCAGTTGAGTTTGAGTTTTATGGCCAGCGAACATAAAACAACTTCAAACAGACCAAACATTAAAGCGCACACAACATTGTCTATGTCCACTTACCATAGAGGGGCACGTTGCACGTTGCACATTGCACGTTGCACGGCAGTTGAAGTTGCAGTTACAGTTGTGTGCGTGTGTGGAGGTCAATGACAAGTCCAAGCTGTAGCCCAAGACCAGATCCAAGTCCAGGTCCAGGCCTAAGACATCAAGCCAAAGCTAAAAGCAAAAGCAAAGGCAAAGGCAACAACAGCCAACGAAGCATGCATACTAAGCAGTGTTTGGGGCATGCAACGGCAGCTATGTGTGACCATTGGCCAAGGCTTGAGCCGAGCCGAGTTCCCAGTTCCCAACACACATAGACAGACTTGAATGCATTCGTGCGTATGCCAATGACGACGACGCTGCCAGTTAACAACACGATTTGTTATTGTTGTGTCTTCCCTTCCCTTCCCTTCCCTCTCTACCACTGTTCCTCCCCTTTCCACACTCCGCGGTGTAGCTCCCTTTTGGCCAAGCAGAATCAAACCTTAAGCCTAGCAACCTGCTGGCTTTGCTGAATTTATTAGCAGTCGCTTGCCAGTTGCGCAAGTTGCAAGTGCAGACAGACAACGGAGCAGAGCCCAATGCCAGGGACAGACTCTCGTGCAGAGCGGGGGACAAACAGACAGAGGGAAAGGACTGAGGGAGAGACGGACGCCAAAAGCGGGTAGCATTGGGCTGTGCGCCGCATGATGCACCATCGCATTCCATGGCAATCGATGAGTAAATAATGACCAACGCAACGCAGCCAAACTGGGGCGCAATCAGCGGCAGCAGCAAGAGGGGAATGTGGCAGGGGCAGGGGCAGGGGCAGGGGCAGGGACTGGGGCAGACGCTGTGTGTGTGTGTGTGTCTGTGCGGGTTGTTGTCGTCGTTGTTGTAATCACACTCAGCATGCATTTCAACATGCTGGCTCCCCTTTGCCCTTCCCTGTTCCCTTTCCACTCGCTCCCTCTCGCTCCCTGGCTTGCCACAAATTCTGTGGTTTGTTGTTGCCTCAGCACTGGCGATAGCATATTAACGCCTATTGTTGGGGTCACATTTGTTCGGCCAACGCCCCATTATAATTTGAGTTAATTACGTATTTTAGCTATATAAATATTTCATTTATCATTATGCCTGCAGTCTCTCTCTCTCTCTCTCTCCCACTCTCTCTGTATCTTTCTTCCTCGCTCACTCCTCATCGCTCCTATGCAACCGCTGAACCTTGGGTGTGTGTGGCGAGGCAGCCGTAATTGAATATGAATTTATAATGGAGCAAGTCCGAGTGGCATTGTTTAGTTGCACTAGTTGGGGAGCCAAGCTGACCACAGCACGCAAACACAGCAAAAGGGGAAAGGAGAGGAGAGGAGAGAGGTAAACTATAGGCGCAGGCTTTGTGTAAACACTTTACAATCGAATTAGGTAGCAGGCAATCCTTGAGTGGACTCCTGAGTCCCACTCGGCTGCCCCTCAATTTGTCTGTCCCAAGAAAAGCGAAGTCAACAGCAGGAGAATCAGCAGCAGACGTTCGACAGCCAGGCAACATAAATCAAGTTGGCAGCCCCCATTTTGATTGGCATTAAGCTCTGCCCTCCAGATAAATGATGCGTAACGTTTTTAACAGGCTTTTCATATTGCTTCCTGGGAAGCAGCTTTCGATGTGGATAAACCCAGCAAATCAATGAGCAGCAAATCGCCAGTAAAAGACAGCAAAGCTCTCCTAAAAGGGAACAACGTAAAATTGATAATCGATTGTTTAGAAATATAAAAGTGAAATTAAACAAAAACAACGCAATAAAGTTACTGTCGAGAGTGCTCGACTGTGCGACACTCGCTACATATTTGTAATAAAACCATATTTGGTACATCGTCTTGGACTACATTTAAAATATACAATAGAGTACAAAATGTGCTAGCCTGTTAGCCAAAGCAACTAAGACCCGATTGAAATAGTGACATACAAAGGTAATTCTTAAATAACTTTGACAACTTTTTCGATGGAAACTAAATTCACAAACCATAAATACTATGGTTATTTTTTATGTACCAAGAATGTCAACTCTAGCTTGATAAATATTCGATATCGAATACATACTTTTACTGAGTGCAAAAATAAACATGTAATCAGACAAATATGTCTATATTGTCTCGCCTGTTGACGCTGATCAAGCTTAGTTATATATAGTTTCTTGCAGACACAAGAAGCTAAAATACTCTATGGGTAGCGGGTATAAAAAAAAAATTTACTATTTACATATATTGTGCAAATTTTTTTGTTTTATCATAATTTGTTTGATCTCATTTAAATTCTTTTCATCTTCACTTTATTTCGCCTGAATAGAGTTTATGACATAATAGAAGAAATAAATCAGACATTTACGAACACAATGAAAATTAAAATTGATGAACGAATGTTACTTTTGTAAATGGTTATTCATTTCTCAATTTTAAATACAAGTAATTCCTATAAATGTAGACATTCTTGGCATTCTTTACTAAACTAAACTTCTAAAAAGTGAAATTATCTCATTACTAATTAGAAAATTCTTATAAACAAAGTTCTCCTTCAGTTGTCTCTCTCTTTCCCTCACTCGATTCACCTGCCAACTCTCTCATTCTAATGTGTAAGTAATTAACTTCTGAAGTTTCTTAGTCGATACTCACTTCTTTTGCATGTCGTGTCCATGGCTCCTCTCAACATATATTTGTGCAGTCATAGGTTCTTGTAGGTTACATCTTGGCTTTCGTCTCTCCTCATTTCCCCCCCCTTTCTAATCACGGAAAAGTTGTGCCTTCAATTCGCCTCGGCTATCAAGTTGTTTTGGAAGCCGTGTTGCTGTTGTTTTTGTTTTTGTTTCGGTTTCTGTTAGGAGAGGGCAAAGTTTAACTTATGCTTTGCTTCATTATGTAATTATTAGTTTGTGCAATGAACCGTTACACTCTGCTGGCCGAGTGCTTGGATGTGTGAATTATTTAGTAACAAGTTGTTAGTTGCTTTCATGCTGACTCGTTCTTCTCATTCGTGTTGTGCTTGTTTGTTGTTTATGTTTTGCCATTCGCTGCCAAGTCATGGCTAAGTTGGGTAGCATTGAGCCACGATTAAATATTTAATTTGCAGTTATTAAATGCAGTTGCTAAAACTAATCAAATTATGCGCCACAATTGACACAGTCGAAGCCAAAGTCTAAGCCTCAGGTTGACACAGTTATTTCTTCCCCTCTGCTGATAGCCGATAAGGTTCAACTGATAGTCGATGACAGGTGCGATAGGTTGACAATGTCCCCTCATTGTTTCGATCGCATTGCTTATCATCAGTCGACTCCCCCCTCAGTGTCATCAGTGTTAATCACACTAGGCACCAGAGTGTCAACATTTTGCTGCCACGTTCTCTCGATTCCCCTTGAGACGCTTTTGGGTCAGGTCTTTAAGTATTCCAAATATTTGTTGTAATTTTCATATTTTTACATTTTACAGTTTCGCTTTCGTCTGCGCTTAATTGATGAAAATTCGATAAGCCTGTTAGCAGCATGATAACAAGCTAGTTGACAATTGCTTCCCACCTCAAATTGCCAACAGTTGGTCTAGTGTTTGTCAAGTATTGGCCACAAACCAGGCTAACTTCCAACTTCCAACTTCCATATTCCATATTCCCTGGGGTGGCTTCGAAAGCCATTAATGCTAAATAGAAGCGCGCATATCTTAAGCGCAAAGTAAATGAGTGTTTATCATATTTTACAAGAGAATATATAGTATATAAAGTGCAGAGTTGTAGAATTGTTATTTAAAGGAATTAGTCCGTTGTAGCTCATGAGTATTTACTATGGACTATGGATATATATAGTATATACTTATATTGTGTTTTCGTTATTTTGGATGACAGTCTCTCGCATATATGGAATATTTTGATTGCAATAGTATATCGGTATACTAAATATATCCTTTGGTATATTTTTTTCTATTTTTCCAGTATATTTATTTTAATAATACCGGACTATATTACATGTATCCCACATATTTTTAAATGGTTTTAATACAAATTTATGAATACTAAATAAATATTGGAGAATTCAAAGTACTTAACTATCATTTTAAAGTATCAGATTAAAAGTGTTAGTATTATTTAACCTGTCAACTAACTAACTACTATGTAAATGCTTTGATTATCTTATTTTAAGCGCTACATTCATTTTATCTGATACACTTATTATGTATTTTCGTTTTAAATGCTTTCAAGTATTGAAACTCATGATTAATAAATTATGTATATGTATTTTTCCACCAATGTCATTGTCTGCGTATTTGAATATTATCATATTAGAGATTATGTAGTATGAATTATGGAATACTGTAGACGTTATTCAAATGCGTTTTCGCTATGAACTTATATGCAAATCTTTGCATAAATTATAAGTCTTATTAATGTGACTTTCAAGCACGCCCAGATTAATTTCACCCCAACTTATTGTCTTCAGGCTAACCCTTACTTAAGGGGTTTTTTTAAAAGAAAAGGTTTTAAATATTTCATTGGATTTCGATTAGCAGAAAGCCGCTTTCTGGCTGACTTATGAATGCTGAGCAAGTCTTGCCTTTAAGCAAGTTGTGATCCAAATATTTAACCCTGTCAACATGCCACAATATAACCTTTAGCGCTCTTGAGGCTGGCGACCTGTTCAAAATGCTTGCTTCATTGCGTCGGTAAAAGTTCAGTGAAGCATGAAAGCGCTTTTCGCACTTGCAACACCAGGCTGGGCACTCTTTTTATTTTCTTTTTTTCTTCTTCATCAATACCATCGTCATCATGATGATGTTTTACTTGCACCTGCCCCCAACTCTGACCAAAACAGCAAGTTGACATTAGCCTTACAAGCTCGTGAGTTGCTGTCATAAACTTTTATTATCATTACACTTACGTTGCCGTTGCTTTTGCCTTTGCCTCGTCTCTCTGCCCCGCCGCCTGTGGCTGTCATATTTGTTTTATTGACTCCACCGAGGCACATGAACTGGGGGACTGAGAGTGGATCGGTGTGGAGGGGTGTCAATGGGTGTCATGCTCTGTAAACTGCAGTCAATGTCCTCTTTTGTTTTCAAACACTGTCGCCAGGGCTGCAGCTACGATGATGGGGTGGCAAATGCACTTCTAACATTTGTCAGCGTGAAGTGTTGCACACTCACTGATAAGATTACCGTACGAATGCCTGATAAGGTGACAGTGCCACAGTTGTAGTCGCTACCACTGCATGAGGCATTTCCTGAAGTCGCTTGACATTTGATAAGCACTCGAACGGTCGTTTACCATTGCTGAGATTATCAGTCACACTGTTACGTAGACCCATTTGCCACTTGAGTCCCAATCAGATATGTTATTTGCCTTCTTCTTTTTGTTTTCCTTTTTTTTTTTGACAATCCCATCAAATGATTGCTGCTGCTTTCGAATGGAAGGGTTACAGTTGATGGGTGTCTTCAAAAGCGTTTCTATTCGCGCCTTTCGGGCATCCTTTGCTCATCCTTAAATTTCAAAGCAGTTGCAGCTCCTAATCACGCACAAGCAAAATGCTTCTGAGCAACTCAAATGAGAATTTCACACTCTCCACTCTTTGGATGCCGTTTGACGTTCGACTTTGATGCCGTGTGAAAACTTAACATTTTTTTGTCTTTTTTCCTTCTTCTGCTCTATTTATTCATTGTTTCAGCTTAGAGCTGACAATATCTAATATTAATATTTAGTTGCTGCTTTTTTTAATAATGTATACATCATTTTGAAGTGTAAAACCAAATTAACATAACATATGTTCCTAAAATATTTTGCATTTTATTGTTTTTACTGTTGATATTAGCTATAAAATTGACAGACTTCAATTTTTACAATGTTTATGATGGAATCACACTAAATTATTTTCAACTTTTTTGAAATATTTTGTTGATATAACTTTATTTATATTATTAGCATAATAATCACATTATTTAAAATGTTTATTAGCCAGAAGACATACGTGTCGATAATTGTGAAGTAAAGCTCATTAAAATATATGAGAATGATTTTTTTTAAATCTCGCTCCTTTTTTTCAATGTTGATAAATTTGTTCCAAATATTTTGAAATATTTTTTTAAAACCCGTTTATCTTAGCATTTATTCAATTATTGATATTGAATTAATTATTTATTTTAATTTTCAAAAAGTTTTCTAACCAGAATAAAGTCGTGCGTTTTCGTGTCACGACACGCGCTCAGCTCTAATTCTCTTTTACTATTTGTGCTTTCTTTACAGCCTGCCACACGACAATGTTTGCTGGCATTGTTGTAAGCTGAGTGGAATGGCTGAAAAGGATGTTGGAAAGGACATGGGGGAGCATAGGGTGCGATGACAGCAGGGTTGTCTGAGACTGAGAGAGAGGGGAGTAAGAGAGGTATAGAGACATGCGATATATGAATACAAGCGGCTCATCTGCATGAAGATATATACATACAAATGTTGATGTACTCCATACATACATACATATGTGTGATGCATATCCTTTAGCTTATCCCTGCCGAGCGTGTGCTTTACACCAGCTTGTCGTGTGCCGTTGCCTTTGGGTTATACATTTAACTCACTCGCTCATATTACACAGACAAAACAGAAGCACTTTGCAACGGATTAGGTTTTGGGTATGCCTCTCGTATTCAAAGGGGTGGGAGGAGGGAGAGAGGCGAAATAGGGTCGCCTGGTGCCTGTTGAGTTATGTGGAAAAAGGGGTTAGTGGATTAATAGATGAAACGAGCATTTCTTCTCATATGAATGCCAGTCTTGAGCCAGACATTGTCAGCTTATCGGATGCTGAACACTTAGCAAATAAAAAAAAATATAAACATTACAATTTGATCTAATTAATTATGCAATGAGCAAGGAATTCAAATTCTTCTTATGAGTGATTAAGAAGTTGTAGTAACAGCCTCAACTACTTTACATGCTATTTACATGCTGGAAAAGCTCAAAAGTTTTAAGTATTAATGAGCTTCATGTTTTACAAGATTATATTTGTTGAACATGTCAACACAGCTTAACAACGATCGCAAACTGATGTTGAACTAAAACAAACAATTATATGTAGTAGGATGCCGCTTATCGAAAAGGGAAAAGATTTCGACTCATTCTTTAATTTTTTTTTTTTTGACACTAAAATTTGCATTCATTTAATATATTCTTTTCCGATCTTTAGTAAAATAAAAACAAGAAAAATGGAGTCAATTATATGTAGAAAATGTAAAGACATAAAGCAGTGTAAAGTGAAAAGTAAAATGATATAAAATCAAGAAACAATTCTGAAATCATGTCTAAATAGAACTAGAAGATAAATTCTTAAGATAAGACTAATTATTCCAGGCATAAATAATCTTAGAATAAAATAATACAAATATGAATAATTCTTTTCACTTCTAGACATAAGATTGAAATATTCATTCATATTTATACATTCCTAATTTTGATATATCTTACTTTAAGATTTGTTTTAATCAAAATTCTTAAATTTGATTGAAGCTCGAAACAATGGAAGATTGAAAATTTAAGGGTATTTTTAGAATGAAATCTTGTTTCAAGACTTTCTTGCTAAGATCGAAAAGTTGTTAAGCTCAAGATTTTCATAAAAATATTTTAAACTCTACGCGAAATTCTTTGAGTTTACAGGATTGTCATTTTTCGCACTTTGTGTGATTATCAATAACTATACGTTAAATACCACCATTTAAGAAATAATCATGCATAAGATATTCAGAACTGGATACAAAGAACATCATGATTAATCTGTGATAAATACAATTTTCTTAAAGTTCTGCAAATATGCTTTATTGGATGCTGTTGCAGTTGCAACGCTTTGCGACTATCCAGAGCTCTCGTTAAGAGCCCTTGATGAAGACTTTAAACTGCCTGAAAAGCTGCAGCCAAATGCGAAAAACCAATTGAAGCCCTTCAATCAACAGCAGTAGCAACAGCATCGCACATTGCAGCACTTTCAGTCCGTCAACAATCAGTCAGTCATTCATTCA
Source organism: Drosophila sulfurigaster albostrigata (assembly GCF_023558435.1). Classification (NCBI taxonomy): domain Eukaryota; kingdom Metazoa; phylum Arthropoda; class Insecta; order Diptera; family Drosophilidae; genus Drosophila; species Drosophila sulfurigaster. Next base: position 1,041,199 of record NC_084883.1, read on the forward strand.
TTCGTTCGTATGTGCGCTCAGTTGTTCATTCGTTCAGTCATTCATTCATACTCGAACATTTGCTCATCCACAGAGACGGGCATTCATGAGCAGCGAGGCATTCATTGCAAATCCGCACAATGTCTTTAATTCCCTTGATATTTCACTTTGTGTTGCTGCCGCCGTCGACGTCGCTGCCGCTGCCACTGCCGCAGTTCAAACAGACACCCAACAAATAACTAGGTGTATATATTTAGTTGTCTAGCATCGTCCAATACTCTACTCGATGACTACGACTATGACTCTGGCAGCTTAACCCGTCGCTGGGTGGGCGTGGCAGCACCCATGGGTGTCATTGCTACGTTTAATATTGCAAAAAGGATGCCGGCAGCGACAGGAGCAACAACAACAATAACAAAGACTTCGACGCGGTGGCGCCCACATTTGTCTTGTGCCCACTTTCCGCAGTAGCTTGGCTACAGAGCAAGGGAAGGGAAGGGAAGGGAGGCGGGGGATGTGTTTAGGGGCTGGATATTTACTTTAGTCTGGCATTTGCTTTATGCTCTCAAATAAAAAAGCGCTTTCTCCGGCTTCTGTTTGCTCTCTGTGTGTTTCTCCTTCGCTCCCTCTTGAGCCCTTTTCGCCATCGCCATCGCCATCGCCTTGCTCGGCTTTTGCCTCTGATTTTTTCACAATTTTTCCTTGTACGTTTTTGTGCTTATTTCTCTCGCCATTTCACTTTTCTCTGCTGCTCTGCTTGTGCTTCTGCTTCTGCTGCTGGGTGTAATGTTTGATTTAGTGTTTGTTTTTTAGCTCTCTGCTTCCGTTTGCTGAGCTCAGATCCAACTCTCGACTAGCAATTTTACTTTTTTCTTTTATTTTTTCGTGATGCTTTCAGTTTTTTCCTTTTTTTTATTTTGTGCTGTGTGTTGGCTTTAATAAGCTTTTATTTCCGTTTTCAGCATGTTTTATACTCGTTCTACTCTTTTTACAGTTTTCCTTTTCTAAATACCCTTCGAAATTGTAGAAGAAAAGGAGTTGAGCAATATATTCACGGAAAATTATTGTTTTCTCTATATTTTATTATTATTCTTATTATTATTATTAATTTAAAATCCATAATTTTAAATTGTAGAATTTATTTGAAATAAGAAATAATTATAATTGCATTTGTGCTATCTAAATGATCAAATAATAAAGATTATTGTTATTTTTGAATATAGGGTATATTTTAGTTGTGCCGTATACAAAACTGCATTTCTACATGTAATTTTTGTTATTGTTGGCGATTTTTTCCATTCCTTCCACCTTGTTGCTGTTTTCATTTTGCCTGCTGCTCCACTTGGCGCTCTTATTCATAGCTTTTAATTTGCGGTCGAAATGAAATAACAATAAATAAAATGGCCATTCCGCACCCTCCGTCGTTGAATCTCTCCATCTCCTATTCTCCATCTGCCCATCTGCCTTTTCTTGTCTTCTTTTCTCCTGCCTCTTCTTTGCATTTGTTCAAGAATTGTTGGAATTTTATGTAAAAATGCAAAAGTATAAAAGAAGCTAAACAAAATATATATGTATGTATATATACGTTATTTGTTTATATTTGTTTTTATCTAGATGGCGTTGATTGCAGGTATTTGTCTGTGGGCGCTACGACTTGGATCCGCATTTGGATCCCGAGTTGCGGTCCGAACTTTTGTGGTCACCGCGACTCAAAGTGATTAAGAAGTTATGTCTGTGCTTGGGTTACATTTGTTTGGGGCCCACACAGAATGAAGCCGATTAGTTGTAGCCGACGAAACAGAAAACAGCTGGGCACACTGATAAGAGAATATTTATTTTTATATTTCCCCTTAAGAGACTTTTAATAAAAATCGAATTGGCACTTCATTTTCAAGGGCACAACTGATAAAAATGGATATCGAAGAATGAATATGTGCGGAGATTAAACAGGAAAATTGAAATGAATTCAGAGAAAATAAAGATGGTAAATATCTGTGATATTTGGCAGAAAGTATTCCATTAAAAAGTTGGGCGATTAAAAGTTGTTCCCATTTGATGGGTTTCACATTTAATTTGGCAATCTGAAATCTGCAATCTTTTGCAAGTAACATTTCTAACAAGTTCTAAGCACTTCCGATAAGTTGTTTAAGCTGCGTTTTTCCACACCCCACACTCCACACCAAACACAAAAACATGAGCACACAAAATTGGCAATGAAACTTTCCAGCTGCAATAAATTCAGTTTGGCACAGTTTTGGCAACTTGGCAACTTCCACTGCACAGATGTGCTTATAAATAATAATAATAATAATAATAATTTTGTGCAACATATTGGCAACTTGGCAGCGCCAGCTGCCTGCCACAACCAAAAATCGAGACAAACTATTGCACAAATTCTAAAGACAGTGCTAGACTTGAGACATACTCTGTATATACAAATAAAATATATGGGACTTTGAGTTTAACGAAAAATGTGATTATAAAAAGATTTCAATAATTTGTCATCAATATATGTAATACTCATTTTAAAAGTAAAGGAAGGGGAAGGAAAGGTAAAAATTGTTTATTTTCTTAAAGTTGAAAGTTTAGTTACAGTTTTGAAAACTTTAAAATTAGTTAATAATAAAACTTTAATTTTTTTTGTTGATATAAATATTAAAAAAAGACTTACTTTAAAATAAGAAATTTAAATATACGAATTCAAAACCTTAAGAACTCTACTTAGTATATATCTTTTACAGTATAAGTTCAATTCAACAACGATAAATAAAACACAGTTCTTATACCCTGACAAAAAAAGTCTTGTGAACTTTTACTGATTCTCGAACCGAGCATACCTTCATTTGACGATATTTTGTGCAGGGTATAAACATGCACACAAAAGTTGCAGCGAACAAAAAAAGTTGACGTTAAATGTGCAGGATTTAATAATAATTGTATAGTCTGTTTTTTATTCACATAATACTTTTCTTTACGGCTGGCTGCGGTTGTATGATACATACATATGTTATTGCATTAGTTTGGCAACATGTTGCATGATTGCAGCCAGCTTCTTTTGGCAATTGTAATTACGCAAACGCAATGTATCTCTCAGATACATCCGCTGAGTGGAGTCTGATTGCCGCCTCCGCGTTCTTTCTCCGCCCCGCCCCCCGCCCCTGCAGCCACAACAGCCGCACCTCCAGCAGCTACACACAATCGTGTGTGCTGAAAATAAAATAAAATAAATCAATCTATAAATATTCGTATTCGTTTCTGTGGCCCATGCTGTGCTTGTGCTTGGCGAACATAAAATGTTCATTAAACTTCATTTCCAGCGTATTTGTATTTCTTTTATTATACTTGTAGTAAGCTTGATCTTTTTCCATCTATGCAGTATCATAATTCTGTTCATTGTCTGAGCAAATGGGTGCGACGACATTCGACGACGTTTTATTCTCTCCTCGCTATGCACATTAAATAGATTTTATAGCCTGCTCTTTGTTGGGGACTGCGCACAAAATGCAAATGAATTTGAAATGCATATCAAATTGTTAGCCCAATTTCGAGCGTATAATTAAAGAGCAGTTAAAATTTAATGCATTACATCGTTAAACTTGAAGCCATAACTATGCCCCTTATATGTATTGCAGACTTTGTTGCCATATCTATTAAATGGATAGTGATTAGTTTATTAACCATAGTTTAGTCAAGTTAAAAATCATCACTGCGGGAGATCGATCTTAAGTGTTCATTAAACCCGATATTATCTGCTGAGATTAGCAGAGTGAGATTTTGAGGAATGATTTTGGAAAACAATTTGATAATGTGAACATATTGTTTTTGTGTAACTTGTCATTAAATTGAAATCAACGCTACAATATAATCTGCATTCAATTTTCATTTATCTTCCTAATGGCAATCAGAAGCAACATATTACTGGTCAGGACATTGATTGATTGATTAAGCCAATGCGATTATATACACATGTACATATTCGACATGATTCAGCTGTTTTTGTCATCCTTCTGGGTAGAGTTCACACCCTTTTCTGGAGATCAATCAATATTGCCACTTGCTCTGTTACGCTTATTACACGTTGCACATCTGACACAGGTTCTTACCCCCAAAACAAAACAAATTCAACCTTACACCCAAAATCCTTCCCTCCCTCTCTTACTCTCACTCTCGCATTCGCATTTGAAAATCGCTTCTTGCACTTTAACTGCCAACAGTGCGGAAATTTTGTTCATTCTTTCACGTTTTGCTTTGTGCCTCTTTCTTTCCATTCGTTCCATTTGCCAACTTGAAATGCAATACAATGGGCATTAAGTAATTGTTGGTGTTCTTGTTGTTGTTCACCTCATTGTTGTTGTTGCTTCTGCTGCTGCTGTTGACAAGCTCGGCTAGACTGCGTGTTAGAGATGCTCACGTGACAAAAAAAAGCACTCACTAATATTGCAACTCCAATTAGAAGTTCTTGAGTGAAGTCTTCTTCATGCTGGTTACACTTCCCGTGATACTCACGACCAATGCACGCACTCAACACTCGTGCACATAACATATGAGTGCACTACTCATACTCGTACTTATTTATGTATGTGTGCTCTCAACTTGTACACTCCGCAAATATTTCAGTCGATTTTCGCTTTTGCTGTCGTGCAATTTTGTTCCATTTTTATTTTTTATTCTTTTCGCTTTTTGCGCCTATTATGACACGGACGTGAACGCAACGTTTCAATTGCGTCGAGTGTCCATCCCATTCTGCCATTCTGCCATTCTGTCATTTAACCATTTCGTCGTCGTCATTCGTTCCCGCTTTTTCGTCACACGGTTTATGAGGGCACATTATGCCATTTATCGCAGCTTAAATGCCGCTCATAAACTCGATGACTTGAGTCACTTCAATGCTGTGGAGACCCCCACTTGCTACACTCCCTCTTCCCACCTCCCAGACTTTGTTTCAGTTTCATTTTTGGTTTCAGTTGCATTCCCAGTTCCTCGTTCACTGTTCCCAGTTGAAGTCTGTCACCAAGCAGAAGCAAGAGGCCCGGATCGTTTTGCTCTGCTGTGGATGGTGGAAGGGCCCACATATCAATGAGCATATGTAAAAATGTATATTAATCTACTCTCGTTTATGAAAACTCAACTCAATAAAAATTCATGTTGACAAGGGGGGTAAATTGCATAGTACATATGTTATTCTTCTTCTGCACTTCTCCACCCATTTTGACGATCGATTAATTATCTTTATTAATTTTTTAATTTAATTAAAGTAGCTATATCATGCTGAAGATGTTGTAAAAGATAAGATTCACAGTAGCATCTCAATAAGAAGAATTACTTAAAAGGTTACAAATAATAAGAATAAAATAAAGAAATAAAATAAGACAACTAAATTATCTTGAAAACATTTTGTATTCAAATAAACACATAGTTTAAAATGTTTTTTTACTTGTTTGCTCAACTTGATCAATTATTCCTTATTCTTTTTAAATTTAAATTTCGATGCTTATCCCGAAATAAATATTAATGAAATTTTAATAAATTGTTGCCAAGGCGTTAAGTGTTCAATCTCCGTTGAATGAATTGCTCTTTCTTTTGCCGTATTAATTAAAAAGATTTTAATTAATTATTTCTGGCGGTTGCCAAGTAAAACGTTTCGCGTTTTTCTTTGTTTCCCTTTTTCGCTTCCTTTCCTACCGTTTTCGCACAGTCGCAAAAAATAAGTAATTGTGCAGTTACCTTGACTTTTGCATCTATATAAATTATAATTAGATAATAACGACGGCAACAAAAAACAAAAAAAAAACAATTGCAACAAGACAAGACACAATTTTGAAACGTTCATAACCTTTGCATTCTTTTTATTTCGTTTTTGTGGCTCGTTAAATTCGCAGAATAGCAAAATTAGCAAAACCATTTGCAAAAAATTATGAATTATTATGGTAACCTTGAAGTAGACTGAAAAATGCAACTAACAGGAACAGCAAAGATCATAAAATTTGTGATAAAAGTCATAAAGAAAATAAACGAGATACCAAAAAGATTTAAAGCTAGCGCCGTTCTGTCTGTGAATAGAGAGCTGTAAATTATGACGAACTTAATGTGATTAAATCGAAGGCCTGTCAGACAGATTGATGCGCAACTTCCTTCTATAAACAGCTATAAAGCAAAGAGACTTGTTATCGAGAGGGAGGATTTAATAGTAACTCAGAGAGATAGCAATTATATAATTCCCAATCGATGATTGTGCTTTGGGAATCGAGAAAAGGAATTATTATTTTTATGGAAAATATTTCCTCATAAAATGTAGTTCTTATACCCGTTACTCGTAGGGTAAAAGTGTACTATAACTTTGAGCCTGCAATAAAATGAATATAACAGGGAATAAAAATTATCTCCGACCCTATAAAGTATGTATATTCTTTATCATCGTCAGCCGAGATAATATAATCATGTTCCTCTGACAATCTGTCCGTCTGCATATTGGAGGATTTTTGTATTTTTTTCGGTATATTAATTTGGTATATTCTACAAATATTATCGTAATGTTTGAAAGTGGATAGCGAGTACCTATTGTAATAATAAAATTGTGTAATTATCATCATATTATTAGTACGAATCGGCATAGAAAATATTTCATGTCCCGAAAAGATTTGTTACTGCAAACATTTGGTCCAACGATAGATAGTCCCTGTGAGAGCTCTTGGTAATCGAACAGCACTTTGGTTACATAAAATCTCTTTGAGCTGCTGTTCTTCAACTTTAAGCACTGCCCGTTTAGCTGTTGTTGTTGTTGTTGTTGTTGTTTTTCCTGTTGTTGTATTTGTGTACATGTCACAACCCCAAAAAAGGCTGACAGCTCCTGCCAGGCGCTCAACAAGCCAAAGCCAAACCCAAAGCCAAAGCCGAGCCAAAGCTTTACTCGATTATATTGCTGATTGCTTTCCGGTGACAGGCGTCCCTGGTAGTCCTCATCTGGTCTCCTGCCTCCTCCTCCTCCACCTCCTCTAACTCCCCTTGGGCACCTCAACAGGCTGCCGCATGCTGCTTTTGAATACGTCGCGTTCCTGTCGCAACCCATGTGGAAAAATGCGGGTCCCAGCACCGCTGGCACCACCACCACCCCTTACACCCCCTTTTGGGAGAGGCAAAAAGAAAAAAACGCCAGAGGGTGAACTGCTTGTCACTTCAATTGTGTGGAACGCTGAAAATATTGGCAAACTTTGGCGCCCCGCGCGTACGCAGAAAATACCAACAAATTTTATTAAAATAAATAAAAAGAAAATATTTGCGAATGCGTGACTTTAAGCTGTCAGTTAAGCTGTGTTGTGTACAGCTAGATGCCCATTTAAAAAGACCAAAAAATAAAAAGAGGGCGTAACAGAGGCATTCAATTGAAAGATACAATTGGCCCGCATGTCTGCACTTTTGGCGGCCACTTGGCCCACTTATCAATGCAACGGCATCGCCATTGTGGCCCCACCCGAAGCCAATCGAAGTGAAGCCAAAAACTTGATGCACACAAATCGATAAGCCGAAAAATCACAGTTCCAATGCAATTACCATAAACAGGCTTAGCTCCCGTCCAGCTGCAGTTGATGCAGCACTCAAATTAAAAAGTTTGCACCAAACTGTGTATTGCAATTGGAGGAGTTTAAGCTTTCTGCTGGCCAAATACTAAAAAGACATCTTTATGATACCCTACAAGAGTAGTTGACAAGACGATTGGTATTTTTGATATACTAAGTGCCAGCAAATATACTGAATATGACCTTTAAATTACAATTTGAGTTGCTACAAAGCGTGAACCCATTTGAAATTCAATATTGAATTACAATCATATTGTAAATATAATTCTGTCTTATGTCTATAGTCTGCAAATGTGTTAAGTTTCTATAGAAAGATGTCTATATTGAAAATATTTCGAAATATCTTAGCTAATATATTGAAAACCTAATTATAAAATTTGAGTTGCAATACAAAATTGTTTTATGAATATGAATATTGAAAATTTTCTTGAAGAAGATTCTTACACAGCTCAAATACAAATAAAAATATTTTAAAAACTATATTTATACTCGAAAACTTGCAAATAAATCTTGACTTATTAAAAGAGATTACTTAGTCAGCTCAGGGTATCCGACCAATAAGCAATTGCAAACTAACCATTTTGACCAGTTCTGTTGGCCATGTTTGTAGCTGACTTCATTTGCCAGTTGCATTTGCCGCTGACTTCTAACTTTGTCTGTCTGGCCAGTTGAGTATATTTTGTTTTATTTAGTTGCCAGTTTTTCTATTTATCTCTACTATATTCTCCTCTCCCCGCGTCCCCTTCTTTTGGCAATTTTCAGTTGTATTTCCTATGCAATTTTGTGTCGCCGTTGTTGTTGTTTTTGTGTTTTTTGGCTGGTTTTGCCAGTTGGTTGGTTGCTTTTTGTTGAAGGTCGTCCAACAATTTTTGGAAAGTACATTTAGAAGTTTGTTGCTGCTGTTGTTCATTTATTGTTGTTGCTGTTGTTGTTACTGTTATTATTCTTGCTGTTGCGAAAACATAATTGTTGCAAAATGCGGTTTGGCTTGGAGCGTGGACCGGAATCTACGAAAATAGATTGTGATTGCATTATGAAGAGCTTGACTATCCATGAAGTTGGCCTTTTAATGACTTAGTGCTTAGAAACAATGGCACAAAACATAGGATATACAAAATATGAATAGTCTGCTTAAATTTTAAAAGCATTAAATTCATGACTCAAGAAATACGGAAATTCGAAAAATGAAATATCTATTATTTTAATAGGAAACCAAGTAAACATTTCTTTGCCATATATATCATAATATATTTTGAATGTAATATCACACATTATATTAAATGGTTAGTGGTAATAGTATATCAATATACCAAATGAAGCTTTCAGTATATTTTAGTACTTTTTGGCATATTAGATTTGTATATTTTAAGAATAATGCTGTTTTTCAGAATGAGTAGCTGGGATCTCACCGTCGATGATTTGCATTACTTCAATTAAAAATTTAGCTATTTATTTGTCAAAAAGAACGCATGCACTTCTAATATGAGTGCCTTTTTTTATTGTTAACTTTAAATTAATTTAAAAATGTAGGAAATATTTTAATGCCAAATTTGAAGAAAGTTAATTTGAGTTGATTAAGAACAATTATTTTTGAAAAATGTTCAACTTTATTAGTTTTAGTATTTCAACTTTAAATTGATTTATCTACTGGATTAACAAAAGATTTCATGTGATTAATCATTAATATGGAACACTTTTTTTTATTATTTTTGAATTATTTTTAAAAATGTTTAACTTTATTAGTTTTAGTATTTCAATTTTAAATTGATTTATCTACTGGATTAACAAAAGATTTCATGTGATTAATCATTAATATGGAACACTTTTTTTATTACTGTCTGAATTTAGTAGTAGACAAATCCGTTTTGCTTTGTTTATACTAAGAGTATGTTTGAGAAATTGCCACCATAACCTGCCTCACATTCTGAGGCAAATACTATAGCAGCCGCAAAGTACAGCTCGTTGACATATTTGAAAGCATTTTGTGTGTAAAGGAAAATCGGCAACAACGCCTAAGAGAGACATCAATGGCGGGACTCGGACTCTTTTTGGCTTTTTAGGTTCGTTGGTCGACTGTCGGTTGCTATTTCTGGCGGTGTGGTTAGAGGGGAATTGGAATCTCTGTAGCCAAAACTACAAGCAATAAGATTATATCGCTGGCATTTGGCCAAAATTTATAAATCAGTGGAACAATTTGTGCTGATTTAGTGACATGATACGAATCGAGCCAACTAAAGGACAACAGGAAAGCAGCCCAGAGAGTGGACAAAGCCTCAAAGTGACTGCAATGGACAACGGAGAACACAACACAACACAACACAACACTGAAAATCCCTCGATGTGGGACTCGAAGCCAGACAGCGACTGAAACAGCGGGAAATGGCAATTGCCAAGTTGGAAACGGAACGGGAATAGGAAGGCAAAATGGAAGATGGTGAATGGTAAATGGTAAATGGTAAATGAGAAGTGGTGAAGAAGTGCAATGAAGTGAATAACGTTATAAATAAAGAAATGCTCAAATTAAAAGTGCACACGTAGTACACAGAGAAGAGAGAAGATAAATGGACCGAAAAGCGGGCAATTAGCAGAAGCGAGAGTGAAACGGCAACAATCGCGTTAGACTGAAACAGAAACAGATGACAAAGTCGCCGAAGTTGTTTTTGCTTGGCTGGCAAATGGCCAAACAAAAAAGTACACACCAAAATTGAGTTACTTAAAAGACAAAAACGTGAAAAGCAGACCAAAAGAAAAAAAAAAGCGGTCTCTAAGGCAACGAGCTTGGCATGCTCTATAAAAGTAATTTACGAATATTTATAGTGCCAAAATTGTGGAATTAGAAATCTTAACTTAAAAGAAGCTTAGGTAAAAAATTTAAGTTTGTGTGAATTACGAAAAAAATTAAGCAAATCTTTTTTTTATTTTATTAAGGCTTCAAATTTACATTTTTGTATTTAACAATGTCAAACAAAATAATTTAATGTTTTTTCTTATATAAATAATTTAAAAAATAACAAAATTAAATTTTCTTATTAAAATGCAATTATTTTAAATATAATTATTATTTAGTTTATAAATTTAAGCAAAAAATAAATGTTTTGAAATCGTGCTTATTAAAAAATGTGTAAGTCTTTTTATTCATTTAAGTAAAATGATTATTTATGTCTTATGTAATTTAATTATTGAATTTAAAATTAAAGTGAAATATAATAATTGAAAGTTTTGTACAGCTTTAAAAAAAAAAAGCTGTTGCAACGTTTAAATTAAAAATATTTGAAATATGTAAATTTTGTATTGTTTCTCAAATTAGTTTGTAAATTTTAAAATTGTGAGTGTTTAAATAAATTCAATACAAAAAGCTAAGTGCTTGAAATAATTCTTTGTAAAGTCTCAATGAAAATTAAAAGTTATTTAAAGCTGACTCTTGTTAGCTAAGCCCACAAAGCCCCGAATGAAAATTGGGTATAAGAAGCGAAGGCGAATGTGAAGCAAGAGTAAAAATGTGTTGCAATTTTTGTGCAACCTAATTGTCTTTGGGGTATGGGCAGGGGCAGGGGCAGGGGCAGGAGGCGTTGGAGCTGTGACTTTGCAGTGGCGAATTTCGCACGAGATGTCAACACAGTGGAATGACAGCATAAATCTTGAGGTCAGGGAACAGCACGCAATCCGGCCCAGAGTCCGGAAGCAGATACTGATTAGCACGTTCCCCGCACCGGAAGTGGGGCAACAAAATTAAAATGCAAACTGCAAAACTGCGCGCATTGAAATTTGAATAAAGCGCGCTCAGAGCTCTGAGTTCAGCGATTGCAATTGGGCAGAGTAATTATGCAAACCAGATGGGTGAATACAGCGGGAGAGAAAGAGAGAGCGAGATTGAGGGTGGGGTGTGATGGAGGTGAAGAGCAGGGTCGAGAGCTGCAGTGGCTGCAGTGGCAGAGGCAGCGACTATTGCCTCAATTTGAACTTTTTTAATTTAATTTTAATGAGGCGCGCTTTTCAATGTAAGCACTTCAATTTGTGGCCACCCTCTCTCTCTCTCTCTCTCTGGCCAGCGACTGCAGTGCACATAATTTATGCAAATTAATTTGGCAAAAAAGGAACTTTAACTATGCAGCTTTGTGACAGGAAGCGCAGCTTGGCTAGGGGACACTTTAAAGCACATTAAGTATGCGCCACGTAGACCAGGTGAGCGGGCTCTGCTCTGCTCTGTGTGGAGGGGTTAGACTCTTGAATGTTGCGGTCACAGTGGTTCGAGTTGTGAGCTCAGAGGTCTGTGCCACACGCTGTTGGGTAATTAATTGGCCATGTTGCATTTGAGTGGCCAAGCAAGTGGCAGAATGACGTTCATCCCCAACTCCATTTCTGTCCCACACTCCCACACACTCCCACAAAGCAATCACATAGCATTTTCCATTGCTCGGGATGTGTGCAAAGGTTTCGCATTACAACGGCAGCCACAATTGAATTCTGTTCCTCTGTTTCTCTCTTGTTTTGTTGCCGCGAGCAGCGAGTTGCGAGAAGGAAGAAGGAACAAGGAAGAAGGAAGGATTTCTATAGTTCAGCGGCAATCGGATAGCATTAGCAATTGAGGGCTAGACAATGTGCAGAATGCAACGATGAAGCACACGGCTTCGTAAACTTCTCTTTTGAATAGGTTAAACTATTGTTACACCGACAGCGACACCAACTTTGAAGCTAGCTTATCTTGTTGAAGCCAAACTAAGTGAATTCTCATGTAGTAAAAGGCTACTGAGGCAAAACAGTCGCTAAATAGGCTTGAATTTGAGTTAATAATTGTAATATTTGTATTTGCTTAGCAGTAAATCCAAAAAGTTATTTTTCCCTTTGAAAATTTAAATTAAAAGTAATGTAAGAAATGAGCAGAGATTTTAATGCACCAAAGGTAGAATAATATTTTATTTCAGTTAATTAAATTTGAAACCTAAATATTGTTTAAGCTTGATTATTCTGCATAGCAAAATGGTTTAATAGCCTGTATATACACGAGATTAATACAAAATATATTAAACGCATTGAAATTAGTTGAAAAAATGTAAATAAGGAATGAAAATGAAAAATATATTTATGGGTTTATTTTTAAATTGTTGATTTATTCACATATTTTGCAAATTTCTTCAGAGTGCTATAGAAAAAAAAATAACAAAAAATTCAGAGAATTTACTAAATACGAAAATACAGAAAAAGTATACATTGAAGTGGAAAGAAAACTAAACTGATACAAAATCTCCTCCAAAATTGTTCAATAGTCAATAATAATTGGGAATAAAACAAGATTAAAATTATGTGATTTAACTAATAAGCATAATTAATAACTCTAATTCATTTGAGTATTGTAAAAAACTGTCAAAACAATTTTCATAAATATATTGGTAAAATCTTATTTGGATAGATTTTTTTAACTCTTCATTAGTTCCCCTTAATGCATCTACATATATATAGTATATAGAAAGAATGTTAAATTATAAATGTAATAATAAAAATCTGTATAAAAATGTACAAATAAATATCACAATAAATATAAAAATGACTGATCTGACTTTCCCAATTGAGTAATTTAAATTCAATTTAATTCTTTATAAATGTCACTGTGGGACTAACATAAAATACATAAAAAGCCATGAAAATGAAATTTTATTTATAAATAAAGTTATTGGTAGTTCCAATTAGATTTGTTCTATATAATTATAGAAATAGATTGCTTTTGAACATGTTTCCTGATATCTTTATTTATGTAATTTGAGCCCATTTAAATTGGACAACTTCTAACTTGCAATTTCCCTTTAAAATTTAATTTAACATGCCTGTGAAGTTTGTGCAAACTCACACTTTTCAACAGCTGCATTCAGACTTTACTTAGAGCACTCATTTGTGCACACACACGCACACCAACACACACACACACACACACACACACACATGTGCACACACACATGCAGATGCTGAGTGTGTGCTTAACTTTCACCGGCCACTTGATAAGTACATCAACAACAGACCAAACAGAGTCCAGTCAAAAGAAAATTTGCATCAGTTTATTAAACGTGCAACCCTCTCTACACATTACTTTCCCCCTGCTCCCTTCGCTCTGCTCTTGCTGTCTTTCTGCTGTAGTTGCCCCACCCTCTGGGCTGCCCTTTTGAGGCACTTAAGAGTGCAGCAGAAGCAGTCTTGTTTTGGCTGCTGAGGACTTTAAGTGCAGCCGCCGACAGGCGACAGGCGACGGGCGACGCAGCTGTTGAAGGCGTCAACTGCAGCTGGACAACGTTGCGTATGCGTATTATCAAAAAGGCCTGGCAATAAATTATGTGCCAATTACAAAAGCCAATTGCATTAATCATGCGACGACTTGCAAGTACCTCAAAAGGCGCCAAGCCTGCGTCCCCCTCTCCTTTCCTCTCTCGATCTCTCACTGCATCTGTTTTGCTTGTCAAGAAAGGGGCGTGGCAGTCGTCAGGCAAGGCAAGGCAGGCAGCTGCTGCACGAAATTGGAAGTAAAACTCGTTTCGTGTTTACTTCTTCTAAGTAGACGTCGCGTCTATATGCGTAAAATGTCATAAATTTAACGCAGTCGAGTTGCAAACAAACTTTGCCCGCCTCCCTCTCTCCACCCCACTCCTCGTTACTTGGCAACTTGGCCAAAAAAGCCAAGTGTCATGTAAATGTGCAACAGCCTGGAGCCTGAAGCCTGAAGTCTGCAAAGCCGCCAACTGCTTTTAACTGTCATTAATTATGTCAAAATAAGATTTAAATGCCTTTTTGTCTGCACAAACATCAGCGGCATGCGATATGCCAAACCTAACAACAACAACAACCCGAACAACCTAAGCAACCTAAGCAACCCATCCGCCCCAACTAGTCATCTTCAGCTACCCCTCCCCCATTGCCTCCCACTCAATCTGGGAAGACAAGTGACAAAAGACACGCCCACCTCTTGCCTCCAGCCACCCACAAAAGTTGTAGTCGCTCTCTAAGCTCCTGCCGCATAAATATCATTTGTTTAGCACCATTTCAGGGGGCGACTAACGTTGAGACTTTTGTGTTTTGTGTTTTCGGTGGCTCCGCAGCTCTGAGCTACTTTTAAAGGTGGGTCCTCCACTGAGCGGACTGAAACTCTAGTCGCGACAGCTGCACAAATAAACTTGAACTTTCATTAATTATGCGCATTCGCATTTGGAGTTGCGAAGGCTCGACCATAATTAGCTTCACTTTTGAATGGGGCGACTTAATAGAATTTTGAATAAGATATCATTTCATCAGCTCAAATATTCTGTAAACAATTGATGATGATTGCATTTGCATTTGCATTTGCATTTGCATTCAGAAACAAAGCGAATGTCCACTGAAATTCCTTTGTTTGGCTCAACATTTTCATAAAACTCAAGTGTTTGTGCATAGTAATTGTAATTGTAATAGATTGATTCTAATACATCGTTATTAATTTGCCTTGTTCGCAAGCAACTGGCAAAATCTCTAATCTCTTCTTCTTATTGGCAACTTTATTATTGTCATGTTTTCAACTTAATAAACCTTTCGCTTAAGTTAAGCTCTTTAGGCTTTTTAATACACATGAATTATAATAAAAAATGCATTAATTGCATATTTTATTATCACATTTTGTAACATTTCTTATAAATTCTTATTTATTTTATTCATCAATTGTTTTACACATTATGTTTGAGAAATACTTTTGTGTGAGAAAAAATCATCCTTACTTCGGGTCTTAGTAACTTTGGCTGGCAATCTGGTATATTTTAAGGGTAGTACTATGTCAACACTTTGCTATAATTTAGTATTTTTGTGGTATTCAGTATATTTTAAGAATAATACCATACTGTTGCTTCTATTCAAAATCGGTAGCAAGTATCTTTTTGTCGAGCACACTCTGTGGTCTACCTTATTTGTTACTCGTTGTTTGCCTAATGCTGTTAATCCTTCTTACATTCTAATTCTTCCATGAGTTGTATTTGTCAACGTTTCTCTCTTCTCTGTATGATAATCCTTAAATCTCTTCTGTTTTCATTTGATTCTTTCTTCTTCGTGTGTCTCCATATTTGCATTTTCCGATTTGCATTAGTTTCTGAAATCGTTTTTCTATTAAATGCAAAATCCACATTTGTTCTTCCATCTTTACAATGCTCAGACCTTAATCTTTACCTATGTAAACTTCATGTGAACTGCCTTGTTCTTCCTTCTGAAGAACCTTAACGTATTGCCAAGAGTTCTTTGTGTAATAATCTTCATCGTTTTGCTTCATTGCAATAATAGCATTCGTTTTCAGTTTAATTTTTCGCAATTCCCAGTGCGAAAAGGAATGCGTTGGTAATTACACGCTCAGACCTGAGTTTATCGCATTCAGAGACCGCAACCCTTACACATTACTATCCCACAGATCTGTTTTCTTTCTCTTCTCTCTCGTCTCTCCTCTCTCCGCCTTTAACTTCCCCGCAACCGTTCCTAAATGCCAGCTAAGTCACAAAAATCTGTTACTTAATTTCAATTGACTTTGAAAAGCGCGACGTATGGCAAAAGTGAAGTCTGGCTGGCTGTTTGCTTCGATTTCGACATGGAACAAATCAGTTTAATACAACTCCCCCCGCCCACTCTATGGGAAAATCCACCACCCAACGGAAACTAACCAAAGGAGCAGAGAGACAGTCGAATTCAAAACCCAAACCCGAATCCAATCCCAGGCAGTTGGTCGTCAGTCGGGGAGCGATGCTTATCAATTTGAAATTACTTTAGCCTCGAACACAAAAGACAAGCCACGCACACGATAAAGACTCACCGTGATACTGAGGGGGAGAGGGGGGGACGAAGGGCTTGGCATAGGGCGCAAAGACAATCGCGCCAACATCGACAATGCTGACACCCCATAAAATATTTAAGTTAACAGCGGCTGTGCGGCCCGAGGGGTGCGACAGCTATTCAAGGGGTGAGGGAGAGCGGGGGTAGCATTAAAGGGCGTCACAGAGCGCGCACCCCAAGCCAAGGCAGAAGCCAGAAGCCAGAAGGAACAAGCAACAAGGACCAAGGACCGAGGACCGAGGACCGTGCAGCGAGCACATTAAAGCGCCTCAATGTGTTGCCTTTTTTTGCCTTGCCGCACGTCCTTTGCCGTCGCTTTGACTCGCCTCATATTTGTCGACCCTTGTAAAACTCGCTTGGCACTTTGCTGTGTGTCTCTGTCAGTCTATGAGTGTACATGTGTGTGTGTGTATGTTTATATCAGTGTGTGTGTCTTCCTTCCTTCCGGTTTCGTGCTCGCCTTTTTTGCTCAACTTTCTCTTTGGCTGTTGCGCCTGATAAGGTTCTGTCCGTTGCTCCCAATTCCTTCGCATTCCCCTCCTCATTTGACAGCGTTGCCACTTGATTACTATGCCGACAGTCTGGCAACGCTGAAAGGCGAAAAGGAACAATTTAATTTCGCTATATTAAATCTGCGAGTTGCAAATCTTTCGCTGCTCTCACCAAACACCTTTCTAGCTGCTCCTCTAAGTTCTTCTTTCTCTCCTTTCGGATCCTTTCAACTCCTGGGCTGCTTGTCTGACGACACTGTCGTCTCACAGGACACAATGTTTTATAAGTTTAAAGAGGCGTTAAGTTCATTTCGTCCGCCTGTGCTTCCTTGCCTTCCTTCGTCAGTCTTTGGCTTTCTAATGTTGCCACACAGCTCCTTCTCTGAGCTCCACTTCACTTCCTTTCGCTGGCTTCATTTTATGTTTGTTTTGTGTTTCGCCGTCGTTCTCCTGCTCGTCTAGACGCGTCCTGCTTTAGCTGCTGCTGCTGCTGCTGCTTCTGCTTCAGTTTCAACTTCAGCACTGGCTGTTGGCTTCTGCTTGCCACACAAGTTGCCGCGACTTGGCTTATTCATTACCAACATCAACTTTCAGCTTCAGCTTCATCATCATCATCATCATCATCGTCATCGTCATCGCGCTGTAAATAAAACTATAAATATAAATATAATAATAATCAAGCTGAGAACACACACAACTTCATTTCGCCTGCAACAGCTCGTGTCTTGCAACAGCTGCCACAGTGGCGCGTGACACGCAGCACGTGCCCCCAGCTCCTCCTCATTAGCTCCTCAGACATCAACAAACAACAAGACAGCAAGAAAAGAAAACATGTTTATTAAGATTAGTCGCTTTACAGATACTCTTACTCACACTCACTTTATTCATATTCGCGCTCTTGTTATTCACAAATAGTTTGAACTCTCTGCTGAATGATGCAAATGGGTGAATTAAGTGGCGCCAGAAACTTGTGCGCGATTTTAATTAGAAAACTTTTACATTTGTTTTGCGAGCCCTTTTTTTGGGGCATCGCTTTTCAAGTTTAATTGAAGACAATTCGCAAGTTTATGAGTGTGTGTGTGTGTGTGTAATCCAGGGCTACAAAATCAATTTGCAAATTAATTTAAGGGGTTCTCTTCACTTATTTTAAAACTCAATAATTGAAATCTGTAAATTTGAATATCTGTTTCAATCGATAACTTCTTAAGTGGTATTTTTAAAGTTGCTGAAAACTTTCATGGGAATTTATAAGCATTTCGTAAATCAATCATTCCATTTACGATCATCTATTTTCACTTTTTGCAATCTTCTAATCTGTTAATCTAATCTAATCTATCGATTGATTTATTTATCTATTCATATTTAACTTTACTGATGGCGTGTTTTAAGATGTTAGAAATCTTTGAAATGCATTGAATTGAGTATAAATCATTTCAGTATAAACCATTTGTGAGTATCAATTTATATTCTACCAGCATTTGAATAATTATTTAGTCTTTGCTTGATTAAGATCTAATGTCGATCTTCATTTATAGATGAAGATTTTCTCTATCTACTTTAGGTTTAATCTAAAAGCACTTCATCAACTTGAGCTTGGAAAATAAGTAGAATACATTTGACCACATGCTATGAATATAATAGCTAATTTTCTCTTGAGTTGCCAGCCCTGATCTGTATCTGTATCTGTATCTGTATCTGTATCTGTATCTGTATCTCTCTGAACAACTCGACCCTTCGACTAATATCTGCAATCGTTGACTAAGTCCTAAACCCAGACACGATTTGTGCATTTAGCAAATAAAGTTGTTGATTGTTAACAAAACTTCTCTTAACTGACTTTTTAATTAACATGTTTTTCTTTTGACTTTCAATTTCATTTACAGGTAAGAGGACTATTAAAAGTGTCAAATCAGCCAAACAAAAAAAAAGAAATCATAGCGTACAACAATATTAACGATGATTAAGAGATAAATTCGGTGAGTTTGTTGACTCTATTTTTAGTGCAAATAATAAGGAAATATTGAAATAGATTTATTGACGAAGCAAGTGAAGTGCTCTTGAAGTGATTGCTGAAAATTATTGATGCGATAGAAGCACAAGTGCTACACACTTGTAATCATATCTAAGTAGCGACGCCTGAATGAGTCGAATCTCTTTGATTCAGACAAACCGACGACGTTGGCTGATAAGTCAATAGTTGAAAGTAAATATGTGGGGTCAATAACATGCAGCTGATAAGAGGAAGACGGCGTCGCAACGCTCGCAATCTGTCAGTCAGTCAATGTGTCAATCATAATTTAATACGCCGTCAATCGTGTTGTGCAGTTTGTCGTTCGATTTGTCATCGACTGTGCGTATGTATGTGTGTGTGTGTGTGACCAACTTGAGTAAAACAAGTTAAAATAGTTGTCAACATGAATTATTTACAGGCGACGTGCGTCGCATGCAGCAATAGCAGGCAGTAAGCTAGCATTTCCATCACCCGCGCGACAGGTGTAAGCGACAACGCGGCGTATGCGTAATGTGAAGACGACCCTGCCACTCATTACAAATGCGAGCGCACGCGCGCAGCTGCCCAAAAACGGATTGCGGATGGTCACTAGACTGCTGTGCTGTGTGTGTGTGTGTGTGTGTGCATGGGGAGAGGGAGGGAGGGACTGAAGCAGCTGAAGCGGGGGTCATTGAAATTAATACGCGCCGACAGCACAGAAATGTGCGTCGAGTTATGTGAAAAAAAGAGAAAAACATGAAAAAAAAAGAAACCAGTTTGGTAACGCGAAATTGGCAGACAGACGGCGGCCACTCACTCACTTCGCTTCGTTTTGTGTGTGTGTGTGTTGGGGGGAGGGGGCAAAGAGGGGGCCGCATTTAATGGAGTTAAGTGCCTGGGCCATCAAAGGGAGGGAGAGTGAAAGAGCGAGCGAGAGAGCGAATTGTAGTCGTTGCTCTTTGCGCTCGTTTGATTAAAAAACGGTAGCAAAGCAATTACAGCAACAGCAACAATTCAATTACAAGAGCAACAGCGATGCACAGCCGAAGATTAAATGCGTAGAGAGGAAGAGGGGTCAGCAGAGAGGGGGGGAAGAGCAGCGATGTGGGGGCGTAGTTGACTGATGTGAAAGATTGTCTGCCTATCTGTGAGTGTGAGTGACAGTTGATAGAGTTGCAAGCACATTTAATTCCACACGCACTGCGAGCAACTATCAACTATCAACGATAGGTCAGAAATTAAACGAAACAAATTAAATTAAATTGAGGATTATTCAAAATTCATTCAAATACAACATACAAAAAAATAAAACAAATGCAAATATCGATTTTCATTAAAGATAAATAACATTAAAGAATTTAAATTGATTAACCGCAGAGCCACATTTAGTTTTCAAAACTAAATATAATTTACAGCTGCGGAATAAAAAAAACCCACAAATTTTAATTTATATTTTTGTTTATAATATAGAAATTGTTCTTATGGTTCTGATAGTAAATATTAATTTAAAATATTATTCAGTTACATCTTAATGTAGTATAAGTTAGATTGAGATGTTATTTTAAATCGTTAAGATCGTTTTTTTTTTTTTTTTTTAATAGTATTATAATTGTAATTTAAGTAAGAAAACCACATAAAAAGTAATCGAAATACAAATGAAGACACAACAAATATTCCTTATTATTGGAAATTTTCATTTTAATTTTAAATATGATTATTATTATATTAAAAATGTTAGATATAGTTAAAATTAATACTGGCTGAAAAGGCCTTCCGCTTAAATTTTAACTATAAAATGCTCTATTTCGAGCAAAACTATTTCAAAATTGTAAAACTTTGAACTGCTCACTCAGAAACTGTCAAGTATAGAAACCAGAAACTATGATTTGATATAATATTAAGTTTTAGTTAACGTAAATTTTAACATAGTTAGCCAAAAATAACATATTTGGTAATCAAACGATGTAAGAAATCAACTCAACTCAATGAATGGCATAAAAGAATTAGTCGACTGCTCGAAGAAGTGTTTTGCTTTAAGTGAAAACTAAAAAGTGGTTGCACAAAAGTTTTGTTTTCTTTTTAGTTTTAAAATGTTCAATTTGCATTTATCTGTTTTTGCGAATCTCGTTCTGCGTTGAGCCAATCGATATGCCCACCTAAATGCAGTGTAGCGTAATGTTTATGAAAAATGTAAATCAGCAGGCAGATCCATTCCACTTGTGCGACAGCCCCCCACCGTTGCCCCTGCTGCCCCTTCCTCTGGCCCCTGGCTGCGTCATATTTATGAAGCGTGTGCTCATAATGCAGCTGAAAGGCCCACAAAACTGGCTGGGAAAAGTGCCACAGCGAAGAGCGAAGAGTGAAGAGTGCAGAGTGCAGAGCGCGTTGCAAGTTGCAGTCAAGTTGTACACGAGTAGTTGGGGCGTCAGCTTCTACCACGCAACGCGTTGCAAGTCGCGCTTTATCATGAAGATAAAAAGTATATAAAAAGAAGCAATGAAAAAAAGCGAAATGAAACACAGGGCAAGGTAGGGCACTCGCCCTGAGACTCGAATTGGGATTCGGATTGGGATTGGAGAGTCGGAGCCTCACCTGCATAACGATAACCGCAGTCAGCCACCAGCCAAGCAGCCAACCAGTCAGTCAGTCATTCAGTCAGCCAGTCAGCCAGTCAGGCAGGCAACAAAAGCTGCAGGCAGCCACTGACTGACGCTCTCTCTCTCTCTCTGACTCTGTCGCTCCGTCTCTGTTGTGGCTGGGGCATGCAACTCGTGCCTGACGCCAATCAACTGGTTGCCCGTCAGTGTCCAGCCACTGGGCAGAGGAGAGGGGCATGCTCTGTGGTGCTACGTTGTATTTTGGTTGCTCACCTCCTCCCGTCTCCCTCTCTCCCGCTCTCCCGCTCTTCGTCACTCGCATTTTGCGTTTCCGTTGCATTTTTTCAATGTGCCTTCAGTCGTCAGTCGACGTCCGTCGATGCGTCTGCGGCGTCTGTTGTTGTTGCAGATTTATATGCGGTTGAATGAACACGCCTCCCAGGCACAACAACAACTACAACAACAACAACAAATGTTCATTATCATCATGCTGTACAATAACAATAACAATATACGCAGCAGCAGTCACTCACGTTTTTTACTCGTTTTTCTCTCGTTTCGCTCGCTTTTTTTTTGGTTGGAGGGGGGGATGGGGAAATAAACAAAATTTTAACAAACTTTAGCGAGGCGCACAACGACAGCAGCCACAACAAGAACAACACCAAACAATTCACAAAGTGTGCAGAAAAATTTCGCATAATTATTTTTCATGTTCCGCGGTTCATCTGGCTTTCCCCCTCCACTCCCCTCTCTCCCTCTTGGCGCTCCCTCGATAGTAAGTGAAAAAATTTGTTAAAGTGTCAACATTGACAGCGATTTAAGTCATTTTACTGTCATCATTAAGTGTCGGGGCGGGGCATTTACTTGTTATATATGTTGTAGTTGTTGTTGTTTCTGCTTTTGCTGTTGTTGTTGTTGTTGTTGTGTGTGGGTCGCATTGTGGTTTTTATTTAGTTGTAATTCCATTCAACTTGCGGCAACTGTCTGGCACTTTTTTTGAGCCAACTGCGGTTGTCGCATCTTCATTAACTCGACGAAATGAGAGTGAAAAGAATGTCCTTGAACGCAGTATTATATTTCTCATTTTATTTTTACCTTTTAACCCATTATTAATTACAGTGAAAACTTACACTTCCACTAAAGCTCTTTTTTTATGATATTTGGTATAGTTTTCAGAGCAAACTTTCCTCTCTGCAGCGGAAGATGAATGTGAAATCATGAGAATTTTAAGTGCATTATTTAGATATCCGTTACTTACTTTAGATAAAACCATATTTTTAAAACACATATAAGAGACATAGTATAACGCGAAAATACTTAAACAGACAAAAGCCTATATATTTTATACCCGCTACCCATAGGGTAGAAGGGTATTATAACTTTGTGCCGGCAGGAAATGTATGTAACAGGTAGAACGAGGCATCTCCGACCCTATAAACTATATATATTCTTGATCAGCGTCAACAGCCGAGACGATCTAGCCATGTCCGTCTGTCCGTCTGTGTGTCTGTCCGTCTGTGTGTCTGTCAGTCTGTTCGTCTGTCCGTATGAAACACTGGATCTCAGAGACTATAAGAGATAGAGCTATAATTTTTGTCGACAGAATTTGTTATGTTTGCACGCAGATCAAGTTTGTTTCAAATTTTTGCCACGCCCAATCCCTCCCCCGCAAATAAAAAAAATCGAATAAAAAGCGTGGGAGTTTTTAAAGAAATACTTTTGTAGGGGCAAAACCGGCTACTTATACCTATATCGATATACCAAATATACCATTTGGTATATTTTTAGTACCTTTGCAGCACATTCGGTATATTTTGAGAAAAATACCGCAAAATGTATTTCTTTTATTCAAAATGGGTAGCGGGTATCTCACAGTCGAGTACACTCGACTGTAGCTTTCTTACTTGTTTTCTTACCCAATATGAAAATCAAGCCAGCAGATTCTTATATAATTTATCTAATGTAATAGAATGCTAGTTATAGAATCACCCATATCAAAATTCGAGTTATTTTTAAAGTCTTGGCATAACTTTCAATGAGTCTTCCCTGAGTTTCCCTTTCGAAGGGCGCCAAAGCGTGCTGCAAACATTTTCGCTTCGTTGGCAAAGAACAAAAAGCCGCCGACATAAAAATGGAAAAATAATAAAAAAAAGAGAAGAAAATCAACTGCAGGCAGCGAAATCAATTAAAAACTTTGCTGCCAACATATTCCCCCAGCTAGGGTTCTGACGGGATTAAGGATTAAGCGTCTAAATTACGAGCAACAAATAGTCGAAAAAGGGGTCGACAAATTGGCAATATGCGGATATGGAAATGGTAACGGAAATAGATGTGGATGAGCATTAATTAAAAGTCAATGCTGCTTTTAAAGTCAACCCCGGCCATGTTTTTTTTATGCTTAAGCAACTCAAAAGAAAAATCGTTCAAGTCAATTTCAAATGTCTTTCTGGGCAAATATATACATATATATATAAAAAAAGACAGACAATAACAAAATTTAACAGTGCTAGGCTTAAGGCCACGCCCCCTCGTTCGACAAAAGTTTTACGCCCTGTAAAGAAAAAACCTAAACCTGAAAAGAAAATTGTAAACGCGCCGCATTTTCTCTGTATTTTTGCTTGTTTTCATTTTCAATTCGTGGCTGAAAAACTTTTTTTTTGGCACAGACATTAATCTTGAGAAAGAAAATTTGCATGAAATTAAAAAGTGAAAATATTTTAGCTACAACAACAAAGCGGCAGACTTGAAAATGCGAGAACGTGCAACATTCTGGAAAACGGAAAAGTGAAATTTGCAAGCACTTAACAGAAGCATCGACTTTGCCCCTTAGTCCGCATGTTGCCCCCTAGCCCCATCCCAGAGTTCTAACATTGCTAAGAGGGTGTATTTGTAGTGCTCTTAAAAATTCGGGATTTAAAAATTAAATTTTTTGTAAGGAATGTCTTTAAAATAGCGGGAATAAAGCAAGTTTAACAATCTTTTGAACTTAATTTATTTTTAAATGAATAATAACTAATTTCATTTTATAAATAAGTAATAAAGCTACAGTTGAGTAAGCTAGACTGTGAAATATTAGTTAACCATTTGCAATAAAACTAGACTCTGAAAATACTAAAATATATCGAAACATATACTTGGTATATCAATATTGTACTTAATAAAATATTATAACGTTAATAAATTTAGAAATGCTAATTTTTAAGGGGATTTTAACAATTTGAATCAATGATCTTAATATAAGATTTTTCCTTCTTGGTTAAATTTTGAGATTTTTGGGCAATCTAGATTTTTTGTAAATTTTCAATTTTGATATAAGAATAAACATTATTTGTTATTTTTTTGACATAAAACAATCTTGATTAATGATTTTCTTCTTGATCTTCACACATTTTTTCCTTATGTGTATTTTGTTTTGTGTTCTACTTTTCAGTTTAATTATTCACAAAAACAACTTAAAATCCAAATGCCATTTATTAAGATGTTTATTTAAAGATTAGATAGAAGCGATTACAAATTTAATACTGTACTTATTATCTTGCCAAGCAATAATTATTTACGTTGGAAATCAATACAATAATCAGCATTTAATTATGTCACTTTCACCAGCTTTAAGTCGATTATCTCACCGGAAGCTCTAACTAAATTGTGCCGTAATTTTATTAAAGCAAAAAGGAAAAAATCGTTGTTTAATTGGAGCCAGGCGGAAGAATTTCCGGACGGAATCTTGTCCGTTGGCATGCAAAAGCAACACTTTAAATATTTAATTACGTAATGTCCGTAATTCTCTGTGAGCCCCTTTGCCACTTTTTCGGCGGCACAGCTGCAAATTGTTGTAAAGCCTCCCACTTCAGCTCCCTTTCACCTCTTCAATGCTTTAAAGGGAGAGAAAAAGAAGGAGGAACAGAGCTTTGATATTCTTTTGTTGCCACGACGACAGAGAGAGAGAAGAGAAGAGAGAAAAACCGCATCAGCTTCGAGTTATGCCAGTTGGCATAGGCAGCATGCCTCGTGTGTTTGTGGCATCCACACAAAAATAAAAAAATAAATGAAATAAAGCAACAGCAGCAGCAGCTGCCCCAAAACGCTGCAGTTGGTGGCACAATGGACGCATTTGCATTTGACGCAATTCGGCGTTGAATCCACGCCCACATACGCCGCTCCCCTCGCCCCCTCAGGTGCCAGCCCTTAGTCCTTGTAGTCCGTGGGCAACTTATTACTTTAGTCGGCTTTCAGGCGCAAGAATTTCATTCATTCATTTGCACATTCACTCCTCGCTTTGGCTGCCATTTGCGTTAAAATGTGATTTTTCACTTGACTTTTTAATTATGCGGCAATGCCAGAGAACAACCAAGCAGCAACCAAGCAACAGCAGCAACAACAAAGAGCGGGGAAACATAAACAAAATACACCTACTTGAGCCTTTTGCCTCCTTGTCCTTTTTTTGTGTGTGGAATCGTGCCTTGGAATAAGCCCGCAGCTAACCAAAAAGTTAAGCAGTAAATCTAAAAACCATAGACGGAGAGACAAATGAGAGAGAGACAGAGAGAGAGAGAGAGAGAGAGAGAGAGGGTAAAGGTCTAAGGTAAGGATAACAAAATGTATTGTTACCGACAATGGTTCGGGTTAGATTTTTGTTGATTTTTGCTGAGCTGGCAAATTGCGGCGATTGAGCTGATAAATTTCTGTGCACTCGAGTGAAACTCACGGACAGCACTTGATTAAGATTCCGTCTGGGCTAAGAAATAAAACGAAAACACAGCCAAAACATTAATATACACAATTAAAGCAATTAAAGTGCAGTTACAAAAACAAATTTGCGTATGCCAAACAGCTTCCTAAAATATTATTTTTGGCTACAACATTTTTAAATTCTTCTTCGAAATACTTACTTTAATATTCAAGAATAATGTTTGCTATTATTAAATAGTGAATCGAAAATTACAATACTCAAAATATTAAAATTCTTTATTTTAATTTTTGTACAGACTCTTGATAAAGTAAAATAGAGAACTTAGGTAAATATATGTATATTTCGAATGATTGCATTGAGATATTAGAAGAATAAAATATAGATTATCTAAACATTATTTTTCCCAAAATACAGGTGAAATGCCATGAAATGTATAATTCCTTGAAATGCCGAAATTGAAATATAATACTCAATTGTATTTTTACAAATTTATATCTCGCAATCACTTATATCGAATTACTTCCACGGTTTGCCATTGTTGAATGTTTTGAATTAATGTTCAGATTTATTTGATGAACAATTTTTAAAATAGTTTGCAAAATATTAATGAAAATATAATACAGAGTTGTTACTTTATCAAATTTGCGTATTTGAATTTTTCAAATCTTTGGCACTTTATTAAATTACTTTGCTGTTCAAGAATTATTTTCACGATTTGCCATTATTGAGTGTTTTGAATTAATGCTTGAAGAGATTTGCAAATGGTCCAGCGCGAATGTTTTAAAATTGTTTCAACGCTGTTTCAGCGTAGAACATAAAACAGAAAGTCACAAATACACAGACTACTTAGATTTGTTCATTCGTGTTGAATTTGCATACAAATGAGTGCATTGCGTAGCCAGCCTCCCTTTCTCCCTCTCTCTCTTTTCCATCACATCTCTCCCTCTCTCATTCTCTTTCATATTCGTACAAAAAAAGCAAAAGTTTTTGGTTTGCGTTCGTCCCTCATTTGTAGTAACCGTTCCAACGCCACGCCTTGTTGGTGCCGTTATGCAAATGACTTAATTTAAAACATCAAATTTTGCACTTTACTCTCTGCTGGCCTCTTCTCTTCTCTCTCCTCTTCTCCCGCCCTTCTCTATCAGTCAATTCGCTGGTTGCCAAAAGGACGACGACGAAGATGACGACAGCGACAGTGAGAGCGAAGAGCGACGACAACGGAGCCATTGGAAACATTTGAAATCATTATTATACCACTCACACACACACACACACACACACACACACACACACACACACACATAGATGGGCAGACAGACAAACTGAAAGGCGGTCGAGAGCATTCACATTATCATTATTATCATGAGCGGAGGGGAAACTCCTCTTCATCTTCTTCGCTGTCTTCATCGTCGTCGTCGGCGTCATCATCATCATCATCATAATCATTATCGTTGTCTTCATTTTTATGAAGTGTCATTTTTGTATAACATTTGCGCCTATAAAGCAGACGTCTAAGCCCAAAAGGCGCACAACCCCTTTGCGACAGACAGACAAACAGTCATTCAGTTAGTCATTCAGTCAGTCAGTCATTCAGCTATTCACTTGAGTTAGGGAACGTGCTTTTTGAGCTCAGCCAGCTCTGCTTGAGTCTTGAGCAAAGGGTAACAGATAAGTTTATATGAGCATCTTCAATATTCTCATAATGATTAATAGCTATTAATTATGAAAATTACATTTCAAAATTATGGAATAGAATCTCTGAAAATGTATCGATCCAAGCATACATTCTTAAAATATAAATTGCATTCAGACATAAATTGAATCCTAGAAGGGAATACTCTTCTAAAAAATAAAATTAAATTCTTAATTTCATTTTTAAGTTAGGTAACGAATAACTTTAAGTCGTGCACACTTTCTCCACATCTTTTTTTTATCAGGCGTCCACAATCATTTTTCCAGCTTCTCTTTGCTGTTCTCGCTCCTCTCTCATTTTCTCTGCTTTGCAATTTGTGCGCCCCTTTCATTTGTTTTCCAGCTGTGGTTCTTGGCTGTTGTTCCTTGAATTTTTCATGACGCGCAACTTGAGCAGAAAATTCTGGGAGCCTATTGTTGCTGTTGGGAATGCGGGCGAAAGTTGAGGGTTATTTGTGTGGGGCTTACGAGTCGTATACTTAATAACAGTTTAATTAAATGAAATTATATTTTAATTGCATTCGCAAGGCAAGCAGATACAACGATAGCAGCAAAGAATCTTCCCTAGAAGGTGTCAACCTTGAGTACTTACATATATTCGCAACTGCTCGCCATTTTACCACTTGTCACAACATTTGCCGACAACAAAAGCAATCATAAACATCAACATCATCATCATCATAATCAACAACAATAACAACAACAACACTCACACACACTCTCAATGTTTATTTGGTATATCAGAAATTCCGCCCACTACGTTGCGCATACGCCCCGTTTGACCGGCAAGCGACCCACAAGCCATTCAACGTTTTTCTCAGCGAAGCAAACAGTTGCCGTTTATTGAGCCGTCCATCCCAGCTGTCCGTTGGTCCGTTGGCCAGTCTTCAGTCAGCTTTAGACATTTTTATGGTTTCATTGACATTTTTGCCTGTGGCCACAGCCCACAACGCCCACCACCCGAATGTCTACGAAATTGATAGTCTTGATAAAATATTCAATAATAAATTATAGATGTGCGTCTACCAGATATACTATATAGTACATACATACATATATGTGTATGGTAAATCAAGTATTAACCATATTTGTTGTACTTAAGTCGCTTTCTTGGCAGCCACTTCAATTCCTCGACTCACTGAAGAGTTAAGTTTTGGTGTCACAATTTGTTATCTTAATGATTAAAATAGAGGTAAACGAGTTCCATTTGCAAATTCCTTATTCAAAAAGTGAGTAAACTGGTTTGCAAATTCTTTGAACATTGTTACACAAACATATTTTCAGAAGTTACTTAATTGAAACAATTAAGCATTTAACTAATCATAGTAAGAAATATAGTACATAGCAAAAACGTAATAAGTTTAGGAATTTATTCATTATGATTATGAATTAACGTTTTTAATCAAGATAAGAATTGTGAAATAATTCTATATTCCTAAAATTAAATAAAATATTCTTTAATAACATTATCTAGCTTAAGATTTGTTTTGTGATTTTTAGAACGTAATTTGTGTTCATTCATTATTATTATAATTGTAATATGATTAGATTATAATATATTATTGTATATTATTTTATATTATATTATTTTATATTATGACTGACTACTTTTCATTTTTAATTTTTATGATACACAGCGACAAACCATTAGCAATTTGTATACATTTTAATTAGACTTTGCGAGTTTCATATTTTGCGACTTTTTCGCTAAGCAATGAACCACTGTGCACCTTGACGCATTTACTTGACTTGCCAATTTCTTTTACATAAATAAAATACGCTTGGAGTGCAACTGGCAAAGCGTGCGCTCGGCTCATGCAAATTAATCATATTGATTAACCAATTAATTGCCGAAACATGTTTCGCTTTGCGCTCAGATTTTCAATCAGAAATTAAAGCGAAATAAATAAATGAAAACCGAATCGGGGTCTCTCCTCCAAAGCCTCCAAACTGGAAATGATTTATGTGAGTTTGGCCGCCAACTGTTTGGGGCAAGCTTAGAGCTTGAACGTGGAGGGGAGTGGAGGGGAAGAACCGACTGCTGCTCAACCGTGTGGCTTGTGGCTGTCAATATCACACGATGCGGAGTCCGTCCGGCTTCTCTCTCTCTCTCTCTCTCTCTATCTGATTATCGACTAACGATAATGAACTTGGAAGTCAGCTGGCTGGCGATGTTGTTCGATTGGCGGTTTTGGCGCGTTTTTGTGCAATGAAATGTAAAATGTGGCTCAAATTGACATTTAATTGGCTTAGAAGAGCTACTTGGTCGGGTTTGGGTCGAGCGTAAAAGAGAGTTTAGAAACTCGGCCGTAAGCTGATATAGTTTGGCTAACAGAGCAGCGGCGACTCTGTGCTTAATGATGATATATTTTATGGCTAGTCATTAGCCCAGTCAGTTAGGGCTTAAACCTTTGAGTAGGGTCAAGGTGACTGGCCAACTTTGTGTGCTGCCGGCCCAAAGGGTCTTCGAAGCAGACAGAGAGATAGAGAGAGAGAGGGCAAAATAAGTAACAACAATCAATCAGTTGTTACTGAAATAACTTTGTTATTCTGACACCATATGAGACTGAGAATGTTTTTTTTTTTACTCCTGGGATACAAGACTATAATATTTATGAGCGAGTATTTCTCAAGCAACCCTCGCTTGCCACAGTTTGCGGCAGCTTTGAGCCTAATCCTGTTACCTTTTAATAATAATTTCAATTTCGGTTCTTTATTTGCGACCCCTGCAATTAAAGCGCAATAATTATGATGTTTGGCCGAACGACATCGAAACGTTATTCCAATTAACTTCCGAAATTAAAGTTCAACCCGAACCAGAAACTGCCAGACAATAAACGTTCAGATTATATAATCCATAACACAGCTGATTTGCCTGTTGTGTTCCGCACATCATCAATTTATGTACGAGCATAGCTCTCCTTTCTACGAACCTCTGTGGTCCCCTCCTCCTCCTTCCCTCTGTCTGTCTGTGAGTGTGTGTGTGCTTGGCCTGTCTGCCCTCATCATTGGTATTGTTATGCGCCAATGCCCAAATCTCTGGTCGGCTGACTGGACGCCGTGCTCAGACCCTAATCGCATTTCAATCATCAATGAGCGTATCGTGGCAGGCAAAAGACACACACACAGCCAGCGAAAGAGAGAGAGAGAGAGAGAGAGACAGAGAGGAGGACCTCAGGGAAATCCTGCAGCGAACGTCACTTGCAGAAGCCGGACTCGTCTCGTTCTCGCTGACAATATGGCAAGAGCACTCGGATTACCTATTCACCAAAAAGATTCCTATCTGTGTTCGTATTCGTATTCGTATTTGTTATTCACATTCAGTTCATTTTCATTTGATATGCAACAAGAAACATTCTTTTCTCGTTTAGTTTTCGTTCTTCTTGCGACCCCGTAAAAAAATAAAAGATGTGCAGGAAAATTTAGCTTGGCATTTTCTTTATTGATTACATGCAGTTTTCCTGCCGCTTTTTCCTCACTTCTATTTGCACAAGTCAAAGCAGGGCAATGACAAGTCCGAGCTACAGAATGGAATGAAAAACTGTGTCCATGTCTTGGCTCTGCAGACTCTTTCTCTCTCTCTCTCTTTCGCTCTTGCCTCCTTCGCTTTATCTACTTTTCTATCTCTTTCGGGTTTGCTGTTTGCCAAGGACATAATGAACAGAACTTCCGGTACTTCCGCGCAACAAGAAAAACATATCGAAATGTACACGAGTATTGTGCAAATGACTCCTTTGAAGTCAAAATGTTGATGAGACAGCATTTGTTGTGCAGGCAGCATGAAAAAGGATGTACACTCCAGAGGGTGAATACTTTCGCAGAGCACTGTGTAGAAAATGCCCAAAATGAATACTATGTCCACTGGCATTTTTGTGGCTGTCATTGCGAAGGATTCCTATTCTTCTTCTTTCTTTCTCAACTTGCAATTGAGATCTAAGCTGGATTTAAATGCTGCGATTAAATGCAGACTCATATTAAAGACTCAATTACGAGTACTTGCCACTAGACTCTTTCAAAGTTTAAGTAACATTATTACTTTCAAGAAATCTGTTACTCAAACATGAAATTATTTTACTACTTGTTTCCTACATCAAGCTAAAGCTGATGCCAGTCAAAAAAATTTGCTTTTTGAAATAAATATAAAATGGTTATATTTGTAATACAAAAATGTATTATGTATGTTTTATTTTCACATTGTATATATTTAATAACTAAATTTAAATTCAATTTTCTATTTGCTTGGCCTTATGTTGAAATAGATGATAATTGATAAATTAACTCAATTATACAGCTTCTTTACCAATTATAAATATTCAGTATTTAGTATAATAGAATATGCTTTTAAATGCTTTATCACTTAAATAATTGAAAATGTAATTTCCGTTTTTATAAAAGATTAAAAATCAACACTCTTAAAAAAACAGCTAATGCAGCTTATTTGAATATAACCAATTATTTGAAGGCAAATTAAATTAACAAATATGGCATATATTATATTATCGCTATTAGTGAATAACTACAAAATAATAATTATCATGCTATACAAAATTGATCAGTCTAATAATGTGTAGAAACTGTATTTATTTGTTATTTTATCTATACCAACTTTATAAATAACCAGTGTTAATACAACCGACTAAATATATTATCGAAGTTATATAGTATATTATTATACTGTTCACGAAGTTATCATACTAATTTGCAATATAAATTCTGTTCTATCTCTGAACACATTAAAAAGTATTTCAATCTTCGTTGCATTTACATATGGTCATTTACAGGAAAAGGTCCAATACGATCAAAATAATAAATTGCATTTATTTTCTATTATTTACATCAAAAATACAGAGTTGAAAAAAATAATTGGTTTTGAACCAATGCAGAGCAGTTTTCTAGTTTGATTTCGACTTTATTCGGCTTACTCAAAGCTACATTTACACAATTTAGTTTTTGTAGGTTTACATTTATTGTTGTCTAATCTTATGGTTAAATGTTAGTTTACCCCATACCCCCTTCTCTTAATCCTTTGCCCGCAAGGAGTGAAGAAAATACATATTCACGCATCATTTACAATGAGTTTTTTTGATGGCAAAAATGTCATGATCGCGAAGTCGCTTAATTAAATATAATTAATATCGCAATACAGTGATTCGAAGCTAGACTTCAAAGGCAGTCTTCGTTTAAATAAAAAATAGTTCTTTTAAAATGACTTAAATACGTACAAATACATTTTGGAAAATATATATTTTTGACATAATTTAAAGAAATACCGAGTAATACCGCCATATTGTAAGTTTACATTTGAAATGTTTAAAAAATACAATATTTAATGAGGTGTTATTTTTATGTTGTTGCATTAAATTATTTGTCTTACCAATACTTAAATTTCGTAGTCATTAAACTCTCACAGTGCGTTTATCATAAAACACAACTCTAAGCTTCAAGTTACGTTCAAAAAAGCTTCGCACACTCGACTTTGTATGAAAATTGTCATATTTCACACCGCAGAGCAGAGCTGAGCGGAGCAACGGTAAATGCAAGATAAAAGAGCAAATATCTCATCAGGAGCAGCTGAGCGAAAACTAATTATCACCCCGTTAAACTCTCGGCTATCAATTTCAATAATTAGAAATTTTCCAGAGCTGTGGCAGAGCCACAACAACAACAACAACAACAGGAAAGCAGCTTGAAACTTTAGCCGTGGGGCAGCCAAAAAGAGCAACGGCAACAGCAGTTTTAATGATGGAAAAGCTTAATAGTTGCCATTAAGAAAAACGCGTGCAGGACTGAGTAAAGTAAATCAAAAATAATAATAAAGAACAACAACAACAAAAAAAAAAAGGGAGAGAACCTAATCCACAAGCTATTAAATTCTTTTTTCGCAGAATGAAATTTCAAACTAAAAGCATTTTGCGCCTTGAAGCAACAAAAAGCAATGGAAAGCGGGGGCGGAGGCGGAGGAGGGGGTTTAATGCATACATATAGAAAGCAGTTAGTTGGGAGACGGAAGACGACGACGTCGTCTGCGTTGGCAACCAATTAGCAGCTTATTAGAATGCACACCAAAAAGTAATCCTTTGCAACAACAATTTGTAGACTTAAAATATTAAATTGCTAAAACTTAAAAACAGATTTCTCAGCACAAAAAAAAGTGAAGCAGAGCATAAAAAGCGTCGAAAACTTGCTCGACAACCCAACAGCCAAACTGCCAGTTTTGTTGGCCAACTCAGCCGGGTGGCCGCAAGGAACTTTTGGGGCAAGCAGACGGAGGGAGAGAGGAGGCGCAATTGCAGACGAGACGCCGAAGCTCTGAAGCTTAGCGAGTAAGTGGCCAAGGCACGAACCTGTGGCCATGTTTGGCATTAGGTTTGGGCAACTGAAACTGCCACTGCCATTGCGACTGCGACTTGGACAGAGACTGCGACTGCTACTCAGACTGAGACTGAGACTGAGACTGACTCTGAGATTGGGCACTGAGAATTGGGAACTGAGAACAGGGAACAGGGAACTGAGAACCTGCCCATCGTCGTCGCTTCAAGCGTAAAAAGTTATACTCAAAAATGCTGTTGAGTTGCTTTCTTGGAAATTGGTCCTGCACTCGCATTGGCATTGGGCAAACCCAAAGCGGACGCATCGCAGCCAGATGGAGCGGGAAATCGAGTTGGAGATGGAGATGGAGTTGGAGTTGGAGGCTGCAGTATTACTCCTTCGTCTGCGTCTAATATGCACGCCCGACTTGCTAAAACAAATTATAAGCTAAAAGACATTGCTATGATTATAACGTTGTCTGCCCCGATGTGACCAAAAGCCCCCAAGAGAAGAAGGAGATGGAAAGCAGCTTGTGGGATGGACCAGATGTTGTCTTCAGGTTGAATCGCCAAAGACAACAAGTCTGAGAAAAAGGAGTTAACCTTGCTGTTTGCTGCGAAATTAGAGTTCAAACTCGCATTAAATAAATAAAGCAACACTCAAAAAGTTTACTTCAGCGTACGAAAGAGGAATTAACATATTTATTTTTATAATATAAAATGAATAAACTTATGTGAATAACGCTTCGTAAACATTCATTAAAGATTAAAATGAATCTTTTTCTTATTTCCCTATTTTATTCTAGTTTACCTGTTCTTAAAGACTTTACACTAAGTAGAATTGATCATTAGTAACAAATTAGTAGATTCCAAAATATACTAAATTATAAACCAAAACAACAGAGTCGCGAACCGAGCAGCATTTTTATTTAAAAATAATGAAGTTAAAAGAGTTTTGCAAACTCAGCCAAATTTGAAAAACAAATTGATCAACTTTTTAATTTAGTTTAGAAGAAAATTACTTAAGTGATAATCTTTTCTATTTTGTATAATACATAAAAACGAATTTAATCCACTCAATAATCAAAATCTGATTAACATTTACTTAAATGTCTGGCTTTTTGACTGGCAATCGCCATTTTTCATTTCCTGCGCTCCAAGGATCAAGAACAATGGCATTTAATGTCCTATTGATGACACTATCTATGCCTAATTTGTGCGCTTCTAATGCATTGAGGCATTTTCGACAATGCGACTTAATTACACCATATTCACACACGCTCACACACTGACTACACACAATAATGAAAGGGATCAAAACACACACACACACACGCATAACTCGGCAAATATGTGACTATATTGAATGACAGTTGTTACCGAGGGGCAAGGGGCGAGGCAAGGCAAAGCATTGGTATATTGCTCAAAAAGGAAGGATAAACCAATTAAACTGAGTCCGAAGCCGGTTCAAAAATGCCTGACTGCCTGACTGTCTGGCAATTCAAACAACAGAATTCAACTAACCAACAATGAAAACCTCAAAAATCTGATGCCAGGAGCGGAGAATGTGGTGTCATGACTACTAATGCCAGAACTAATGCCAATGCCCAGGACAGGGCAGGATAATGGGAGATGGCGATGGAGAGTGTCCTGTGTGTGTCCCAATGCTTGACAGTCGCTCAGCTCAGCTCAGTTCAGCTGAGATGGGTTTGCGGATTGTGTTCGGGGGAGTCAACGTTGCTGAATGGCATGACTGCATATTTCGACATTTATGTGGTCGTCGATGGGTGTCGTTTGTGTCGTTGATTTCTTGCTTAAGCGTTGCGCGATTCAATTTCGAATCCTGAACACATTTCCACGAGTGGCTGAGCCCAGAGCAGGACACAGACCGAGGACAGGACTCAGGACTCAGTGCTCAGGACGGGGCAGCTAACAATGTTATCTCGTAATTTTACACGTCGATGATTTCAGGCGAATGAGTTTGATTCGATTGTCTCAAGTTTTTTTGCAATTGTAGCACCATCTAAAAAGGATGCGCCGCTCACACCGACAACAGCAACAACAACGACAACTAAAACTGCGGTGCACGCTGGTGACGACGCCTTTGACATGCTTTTGACAGCCAAACACCGCCCGTTGTTGCCAAAAGCGAGAGCTGAGAACAGCAGCTGGCTTCATGTTGCCGTGACTGGCAACTAGCAACTAGCAACCCCATTTCATGTTATCCCAACCCATCCGACTTCATCGTGTCGTACCATTCACTACCATTTTTGGGAACAGTCTCGGAGTCGGAGTCAGAATCGGAATCGGAGTCGGAGATGGCGATGGAGTCGAAGTCGTGTGCTGCTGCAATAAATTGCTCGAATGCAACAGTCGAAAATACTTCCAGAGCATTAGAAAAGGGTTTCACGTTCTAGCTGCCAACTTCCCCCTTTTGGCCAACACCTTCAAAAGGGGATCAAAAAAAAGTGGGGGAAAGATTTGGTAGCAGACACTGCGACGGCATTTGAATGACATGCAAACTTGTCGCCCCGTTGCAAAACTTTTGTTCAAAATCATTCCGTATTTTCATTCCTTTTTTCGGCTGTGGCAAGAGTTTAGTGCCACGTCCTTGCCAGAGATGTCACAATTTCCATCTGAAAGAAATCCGAAAGAAAACAACAGAGAATATTTAATACGCTTGCAAAAAACAAGCTTTTGTTAACTTATTATTTTAAAGACGTTTGTAAAATACTGTTTCGATATGTTAAACACCGATAAGAAGAGAGAGAGCATTTTTCATTATTTTGAATTTTGAATACAATATTTCTATTAAAAATCTATATTCAAACCGAGAGACAAACGAAACACAAAATATAGAAATATAACGTATATAAATTAAAATAATAACTAAATAGGTAATATTCTCATAATCAGTTTTAAACAATAAAATTATTTTAAGCAATTTTAAATGTTTGCTTAAAATAAATATAAACAAAAAGTTGTGCTGAACACTTTAAAAATATTAATTTAAATTAAAATAACTTTTTAATTTAATCTCAAAAATTTGCAAAAAAAAAGTTACATAAAAAATATTATTATTAAAATTAAAACTATACATTATTAAAAACATTAAATATAAAATATCACTTATCACTCTTCTAATGAAGTATATCAGTTAAACTACAATTTCAAAATTTGGCAAAATTAATTTTATTAATTTAAAAGAAAAATACTATTCGTGCTGACATTTTCTAAAAACTGAACAATAATTTTAACAGATGGTATCATATTTTTTGAATTATAATACATATGTTACTTATAAAGTAAGAACGCCTTTGCAATGTTATAAGCTGAGCTGATGAAGGGAATTCAGCTGACTTTTTACGAGGAAAAGGCTAAAATAATACTTGCAACTCTCATTCTAGCTTCAAATGCAGTGCGCGTCCTTTCATTGTCCTGGTAATCAAATAAAAATCAATGGCTTGTGAAATTCAAATTGTGACTGCGAGTGCGAGTGCTGCCACCACTCGCCACCTTGCCACCTCTCCACCAAATAGATAGCGGCCCTGAGACTTGGTTGGAC
Organism: Drosophila sulfurigaster albostrigata; assembly: GCF_023558435.1. Lineage (NCBI taxonomy): Eukaryota > Metazoa > Arthropoda > Insecta > Diptera > Drosophilidae > Drosophila > Drosophila sulfurigaster. The sequence continues at coordinate 1,078,905 of NC_084883.1, forward strand.
TTGAACGTCCAAACTTGCCCCAACTTCTGCTTTAACCACTCCTCCATGGGCCAGGAAACTCATTTCTTCGAGTGCTTCGCGTCTCGCACTCGCACTCGCGTCTGCATCACGTGCCCAATTCTCATTTGCCGTTAGCATTCGAAATCGTTGAAGTTAATGATCTGATGCAGTCTAGAGCGCACAACTACATCTACATACATATCTATAAGCCCTTAGCCCATGCAACTAAATCAACTGTCATTAGGGCCACGTTGACTGCGCCCAGCTGTGGCAAAGACAACTCAACTCAACTCAACTCAGTTGAAGTCAAGACCAGACCGAAAATATACCTCCCTCATTTTTGGTGGGGGGAAATAACTTGAAAGTTGTGCCCAAGTCTCTGCATAAATTAATTTTTAAATAGCAGAAGGAAGTTTGAAGTTTGCTACGCTTGTTATTTGGTGTGATGCTAGTTAATTATTGGGTTTACTTGGCGAACTGGTCTTGTTTACCTTTAAACGATCTCAAATGTTGTCTGCATTTAAATTGTCTTCAAATATGCGGAGTATAACAAAAGGCAAACCTTTGCATTTATTTTCATTTCACCCGTTAAGAAATGATAGTATAAACTACGCGGAAATTGCTTTAGTTGTTATCCATTCCTCCCTCGGGTTTTCCATTACTCGAAACAATGCCTGCTCCATCCTCATTTATTTACTGCCCCGCCAGACTTTTCATCAATCTGTGTGTTTTCCTGGCATTTCCTTAGAAACAAACAAGAAATTAACTTCATATGTTTGAGGCAGCGATGCGCAAAGCTAAACCTTAAGGATTCTCTCACTTTATCGCTTCCTGCCCAGATCCGTTCCATTTTGCATATCCCCAGGGAAAAGCTTCCACCTCTGTTCAAATTTCTTAAACAATTTTTTATTAAATGACAAATACTTTTGTCCAGAGCGACACGCTACAGGCAAATGTTGACATTTGTTTTGTGGGGTGTGCGTGTCGTGTATTAGCTTACACTCCCCACGAAATAATTCCACCCCACAACCCCCAACCGCCAAGCCGTGTGTAATAATTATGCCAAGGACTGTCAATTGTGAGGGCTGGAAATTGAATAGAGATCGACTCAATGACAGCGATACACACCGCAATAGAAAACCGAGAGCTACATTGTCGTCGACTTTTATTGGAAGGGTTGTTTTCCCTTATCCTTTTTTTTGGTCCCCGCATTGTCTCAAGACGCAGTCGATGTCGATAGTTGCCTCCCATTCAGCATAGACCTCAAATCGCTGCCCCTTTTATTCGCAAATTAAGCTTGCTTTGGCTTTTCACAGTCAATTGACTTGACGCGAAACCCTTTGCCACTGCTTACCCCTCTCAACCCTTTGTCCCATTTACTTTCTTAGAGGTAACTGTTATTGGAGTGTTGTCAGCTCTTCACACACACACACACACATACATGCACGCACTCTCAATGGGTTTGTGGCAAGTTCCCGTTCCGCTAGAACGAATCGCATTCGTCCATTATTTGCAGGCACTTTAAGATATTTCCCTCCGACTCCAAACTCCGTCTTAAAGTCCGTCGACCGATGCTGGCCACACTTCAAGTACTCTGTTGTTGCTCTTGAGGCATTGCTGTCTGCGCCTTTGACGCATCAGACTCTGGCTTGTGTTTCTCTTCCTCAGCTTCAACTGCTGCCAGCGACTGTCAGCGACTTTGCATTAAGATTATGTAAATTTTTGGCACTCAACATGCGAAATGAAGGCAAAAAGAAGGATGAAAACAACTTGAAAATGCGCGTGTTTCTGGCACTTTTCAAACCAAAAAAAAAAAGAAATCTCCTTTTTCGAGAAGGAGGTGAAGAAATTAAATTTTCCCCCATTTGCACTTAAAGATGTGCCACAAGGAAATTGCTTTAAATTGTATGCCATGTAAATCATAAAATCATTTTCCTATTTTAATTAAAACTGCCAACCGAAGGTAGAAGTAAAAGTCAAACCCTTCCTTGCGTTCCTTTTATTCTTGCCAGCGCAGGAGCCAGAAAAAAAGGGGAAAAAGGGAAGCCTGAAACGCTCTCAGCTGTCGCCTTTTAAGTTTTGTGCGTTTAATTTGCTGCCATTTTCCATTTTCACTTTTCTCCCGGCTGGCCGCTTACATTTATCAGTACCGCACAGCCACGCCCCCTCAATCCCCATCCCTATCCCATTGCCATTTCCACTGCCACCTCCAGAAGCTGCCTTTGTCAACACTGCGGCAGACGCATGTGGCATGTATGGAGTCAAAGTTAAGACTGGAAAAACTTTTATACCTAGGCTGTAGCTATAGCTGTAGCTGTAACTGTAAGTAAAATGTTTGGTCATAGTTTTCTTGTTGCCTTTCGTATCGCATCCAAAGAGCCAAAGGATAGCCTTACCTCACTAAGGGGTTGGGATTGGAACTGGGACAGGGTCCTGGCCCCTGTCCGAGCATAAGGAAATTTATTTCCTGCCCGCCCGGCCCATGACATGAGTGTAAGTAACTTTGACTGGATACTCGCCCAGACTTGGACCTGCACATATGGCGAGTAGTTGATGAAGAAGAGGATGAAGAAAGGGGCCACAAAAAGAGCAAAGAAACTAACACAGAATGTCGTGCTGTACAGAGTCCAAAATAGTTGCAACATTTGCAGCAATTATATTTATAAAGTGTGCGGCAAAAGCGCTGAGGGCAATCAAAAATTAGCCACTGCCTGGGCAGAAAGTTTAAGCGTTCACAGAGTGTGAGAGTCAGAGAGAGGGATGCAGAGAGAAAGGGAAGATATGACTGACAAAAGCAAGTGCATGTGAGACCATGCTTAAGTTATTTCTTTAAGTTATTATTGAACCGTTTAAGGAAAATGTGAATAGCATCATTCGATGAATGCTGAATGTTTAAAGTAATCAAAGATACACCAATATACATAAGAAGGGAGCAAAAAGTTTAATTCGTTTAGTAGATTTCAGACTATCAGATAAAATGAGGGAAAAGAGAACATCCCTGTTCATTTTCATCAGATTGCAGGAGAAAGATCTGATAGAAGCAAAGAGCTGATCATATGGACCAAAATGAATATAGAAAGGCAGAGGAAGAGAGGGGGAGATCGAAAGAGCTAGCTGCAATTATCAGATAAAAAATGAGATTTTTTCAAATGCTAAAATAATAAACTACAAAGCATACGAAGATATGAAGCATAAGATTCACTGAAGTAAATCGCTCTTTAAGTGAGATTATCAGGTAAGATTAAAATAACACAAATAAGAATCCGGAAGTTGAGGATTATTATTACTAATTAGAAAGAAAAGTGAAATTCTTCATTCTTCATTTGAATGTTGTCAATTGTTTTGAGTTCTAGACGGTAATAGAATATAAATGATTTAATTTGTTGTATTTCTATAATTGAAATGTCACATTTTCATTATTTTACACTTTTTATAATAGCTTAGCTGTTAAGTATATTGCAAATTTAGCTCAACTTGTTTCTATTTGACAATTTAAAGGCTTTGTTTGGCCTTAAATCCAATCGTGCGTTACCGCATGCAATGCTGAATAAGCTAACTTTATCTTAAGGTTCATACATATTAACAGTAGAATCACGGAATGGAAAATGTTTCAATCTCATTCCAACATAAAAAGCGTAGCTAAATTAAAATATTCAACAGATACTCTAAATCTAAGAATATCAAATGGATAGGAAGTGAGCCCCAAAGCCTATTTTATTCGGTTCTTATAGATGTCACTATATATTGTCACATCAATCTGTTTCCTAATACAACACGCAACAAAGTTAAGCTCATCGAGTCGACTCGAGTTGGGAAGTAGAAGCAGAAGCAGTCGGTTGCTGCTTGCTGCACGTGCTGACAAAGTTGTTGCAACTGACAGAGTGACAGGCCAGTCAAAACTACCCACAAACACACACAGACAGATTGAGAACGGTAGCAGCTCTCCAGCTCCAGCTCCAGCTTCAAGTCAAACTCTAACTCCAACTCCAACTCCAGTCAGCAGCTTCAGTTCTCGGTTGCAGCAGCCCAATGCTACTTAACACTTTTAAGAACTGAAAAAAATGCAGGCACAAAATAAAAGGAACAAAGGAGAGAAAGAAACCGCAGACATGTTATGCCTGGGAAAGGCAAAGCTGAAAGAAAATGAAATTTAGTATACGAGTTGTGCTGAAAGGGTGATGCCCCAAGGGGGAACGGGAAAGGGGAAGGTGAAGGAGAAGGGCCTGAGGCAGCTCAGCTGTTTGGACCACAGTCCTGTGTGTTGTTGTTGGTTGTTGTCCCCAAATGGCATTTAGCGTTTGACTTAAACGCGACAGTGGCTGGGGCAAGTTTGTGTGCTGCAAAGGGGCAGGCAACAACCACGACGACGACGACGACGACGACAACCTGCTGAGGCCGAGCCCAACAGCAGCAGCAGCAACAGCAACAGCAACAACACAATCACAACAAGCGAGCGAGCTGCAGTCAACATATGTTTGCAGCGTGTGTTTGCTTGTGATTTCATGTTAAGAACGTCGAATACTCTTTTAGGAGTATTACTCTACTCCACTCTTTGCTTCGTTCTGCATTTTTTGTAGTCTTTTCATTGTTTGTCTGCAGACTTCGCACTGTTTCCCTTTGGCTGGCACAACTTGCTGGGCAACTATTAAGTCACATGTTTGTCTCTTCAGTCTCGACTTTTGAGTTATGACTCTGGGCTCAGAGCATCCTTTGAGCGAAGGCCTCTCTCTCTCTTTCTCTCTCTCTCTCTCTACGCTGGCAACCCAGTTTAACCTGAATTTCCACATTAGAGTCAAAGTTGGAGACAGAGTCAGAGTCAGAGTCGAAGTCTGTCTCGTTTCTCGCTTGGTTTCATTTCGTTTCATTTCTTGCTTCTTTCATTCTTTTGGCCTTTATTTGTCTTTGTTTTTATAGCCTTTTTCTGGCAGGTAAACATGCGGCTCGGCAGTGTCCAACGGCAGTTGCTGCAACGCAGACGTGCAACATCATATGGTCGAGACCACAGATTGTGTATGTCTGTGTGTGTGTGTGTGTGTGTGTGGCAGCAACTGAGTCACCTTTTGTTTGGTCGCCTGCTGCTCAGCTTCATTATGCGCCTGTTGCCACTTTGCTGCCCCTTACTTGTTGCAAGACGCTGCTTTGTTCCTTTTTGGGTACGACTGAGGCGCTTCTTTGCTTTATTACTTTGGCCCACGGGGCAGTTGCAACAATGGCCAAGCTACGTGCCACAGCTGCGTGGCAAGCACCATAACTATTCTCGCACGCACCGAGACACAATATGACAGCGCAAAACTTTCGAGTTTTATTTGACGTCCAACGCGGGGCATGCAACATAATCATCATCATCAACGTTATTATCATCCTTAGCTGCTATTAGCAAAAAAACATAAGAAGGAGCCAGAGTCTAGACTCGGTTAGCGGCAACTTTTGCCAGCCAGTTTTATCTATTAGACATAATTTACACGATTTAACTAACTTTATCTGTCGTATACACTGTGCAAAAAACTTAACGTTTCTTTCCCTTTCTTTCTTCTTCTTCTTTCAGGTAAGTCCCGACAACAGCTCGAAGGCGGCAGGTCTTAACTTCAATTAGTCGTAAGTGCTGAGCCCTTTCTCCTTCCCTTCAACTCCCTCTCTCTCTCTCTCTCTCTCTCTCTCTCTCTCTCTCTCTGTCCCACACTTTTCTTCTCTCCTTGGGCCACAGTTTCGCACGCTTCTCGCGTATATTTTATATGCTTTATCCTTTGGATTGCCAACGACTCAACGTTGCCAACATTCTGCGAAAAGTTGGGCAAACTTATGTGTGTGTGTATTACTGTGAGAATGTCTATATATATGTACCACATATATATATATATATATATATAGATGTGTGTGTACGTGTGTTGGCTTCTTTGGCGACCGAAATTGTTTTCAAAGCTGTTTTCGCTGCATCTCTTTTGATTCTCTTATCTTTTTGGCTGTTATCTCCCTTCCCCCAAAAAGTAGGCAATAATTATGTGCTAGCACTTGGTGGGCGTGACTCGCATTGGGCGTGGCACCCACTCACACACAAACACACACATTCAACTCTTCTGGTTATATTCACACGTGTGTTTGCCGAGCAGATTAAGTGCACTTTCACTTTGCAACTAAGTGCAAAGGTGGCAACTTTAAAAGCTAATTCAATTTCGAATAGGATTTCAAAATATCTGAATGTTTTAAAATATGATTTAATAATAGCTATTACATAAAATTCGCACCTACTAGTTGTACTCAATAATTGAAATATTTAAATAATTTCAATGTTTGCACCAAGTGCCTTAAGCTTTAGTGCTTGGAGCTTTTAGTTACGTATTTACAAATGTAAAAGGGTATCATTTTTTTCCATATATATTTTTATTTTATTGCTTATATCAACATTTACATGATCTTCTTTAAAGAATACAGATCATTTGAATAGACACTTCACATATTTAAATTGCCTATATTTCACTAAAATTCTATCTAAAGATTTACTTAAAACACAAATCTCAAGTAAATCGTAAAAGGATATCTCAGTGAACGTAATTTATGGACGTCATTTAAAATAGTTTAAAAAAAAGGAGTAAAAATATAAAAGTTTATGAGAACAACATTATTTAAGTGCTTCACACATTTTACTTATTATTATAATTCGAAATCCTTAGTCGCTCTGACTGATCCCATTGAAACAAGCAATTGTATTCATTATTTCAATAAAATAATGAATTATCTAAAATATCCACTTTAAATACAGAACTGTAATAAATCGTTTAATTCATATTTGCACAATTGTTTTCAAAACATTATCGTAAATTGTAAGCACATTAATGCGCTGCACAAATAAATTCGTGTTTGTAAGATGCTTAAATCTTTTGGAATAATATCTCCCTGATTAATTGTAACAAAGCTGAAAATGCTCACTTGCATTTTACACATTTCTCACCATATATTTATTCTTTATCCTGACATTTTTGAGTGTGTGTGTTTTGTCCTTAATCCCACACATTTATGGAGCATTTAACTACAGCTCTTAGCATAGCAGCAGCACATTTAAATGCTCCGTTTGTATAACATAACTCAGATACAGACCACATGACACACAGGCAACAAAATGTCATTTGTGAATGCTTTTGGCCTCACCGCATATCATAAATGCTGTCACCTTTCGCATTTTTTATGCAAACTTTTACCCTCATTTTTTGTGAGTTTTTACTTTATAAATAAAGTATCACAAGCGAACTGAACTGGCTGAAAAATAGTAGGTAAAAGTTTTGTGTATGCAGAGATTTTTGTGTAGCTTTTGCTTTTTGCCTTTTGTCTACTCAAAAATTCATTATGAAATATCCATTACTCAGACTAAGCACACATGCAGAGAGACAGAGACTGCTGAAGAGTGAAAAAGCAGAACGCAATAAAAAGTGCGAGACGGGAAATAAACAGTTGCAAAAAACTTTCGAAATGAACTGTGGCTAAAAAACTGAAACTGAAACAGAAACGTTTCCTGCAAATTCCTCGACTCGACTTCTGCAGCTTGAAACACTTGAAAAACTTTCGTCATATTCACATAGAAGCCAGAGTTAGAGTCAAAACAGATTCATTAGATAAAATAATAAGCACTTGCCGAGTCGAGTCGTGTTGAGGCTTGAGTCAACGTTGCGTATGAGCGATATTTCTACTACTTGTTATCCTTAACGGTCTCTCTCTCTCAGTCTCTCTCTCTCTCCCTCTATGTTAAGAATATTGCAAATGCAGTCAAAGTTTTTTCCTGTATTTTTTGCAACACTCGAACAGCAAACTTCAACACTTTGGCTGAAAAGCGAGCGGCAAAATTACAACAAAAGGGGCAGCAACAACCACAGACAAACAAAAAAGCCACATAGAAAGCACAGCTCTGAAAAACTTTGCTACTTAAAAGCGCAAAACGCAACGCAATGCTCGAGTGGCTGCAGAGAGGGGAGGGAGGGGGGATGGAAAGAGGGTGGCTTGGCTGCTTGGCAAAGTAACTGCGAACAAACCAATTAAGTTTATTACTTTTGCGTTTTTCAAGTGCCTCACTCTGAATACGTGGCACAACACGATGCTACACTCGCTGCGTCTCTGTGTATGTGTGTGTGTGTGTTTTTTTTTTTATTTCGACTTTGCTCTACTATTACTAATGTTAATATGATAACGAGATACATGATATAAATAAATTATGATGGGTAAAGGGCAGTGCGATCTCCTGTGGTACGGCCGTGAAGCATTGCTTCACAAGAGACATAGCGCCACCTATTCCATCGACTCTCTCCTGGCTCTCTCCATGCTTCTTTGGGTCTGCATCACAGTTGACACAAACTCACAAATCGCAACCCAGTTGTCCACTGATTGCAGCATAAGCGGGACCAAGTTTCCCACCGCAATCGATACGCCCAGTGCCCTTTCCAAGTCGTTGCGTAGTGATCCATATAGCTTGCAGGCGAAGATAGTATGCTCAGCATCCTCCAGTGTTCCACACTCAGAGCAGTTGCCAGAAGCTTCATGACCAAATCGGTGCAGATAGCTTCTGAAGCATCCATGGCCACTTAGAACCTGAGTCAAGTGGAAGTTGACTTGGCCGTGCTTCCTGCTGGTCCATTCCCCGATGTTCGGGATAAGCCGATGCGTCCAACGGCCTTTTGGAGACATATCCCAACGTCGCTGCCACCTCTCTAGGCATTCTTGCCGTCCTGCTGTCCGAACGGTTCGCGTTTCGGCGTTGCTGTGGTGCCGGGATCGCAGCTGCCGATAGGTAGCAGCTCGCTCTCTGGCCATTTCCACAAACGGAGGTACACCAGCGATGACGAACGCTGCGTCCTCAGAGATTGTGCGGAATCCACTAATGATGCGGATGGCACTCTTCCTGAACGCTGCCTCCAGCCCTTGGCAGTAGCTTCTGGTGTCCAATGCTCGAACCCATACTGGTGCCGCGAACAGTGCGATGGATCGCATGGCACCCGCGATTAGCGATCGTCGCAATTGTTTTGGGCCTCCAACATTCGCCATGAGCCTTGACAGTAGCCGGTTCATGCCTGCAGCTTTATTGCTCGTCGCTTCCAGGTGCTCTCGAAAGCTGAGCCTTGTATCGATCCAAACTCCCAGATACTTGATCGCTCTTTTGGACGAAATAGTTGTACAGCCAACCGAAATTTGCGCTACCTCTACATGTTTTCTGCTGCTTATCAGCACGGCTTCAGTTTTATGCGGCGCAAGTGCCAGCCCAACTGAGCCAAGCCACTGCTGGATGGTCGCAATTGCTTGGTTGCACACACTCTCGGCCTGCATCAGCTCCTTCCTCACGACAAGGACAGCGATGTCGTCTGCGAAGCCAACCATGTGCGTGCCCGGGGGGAGGGTTAGTCTCAGGATGCCATCATACATGGCATTCCACAGAAGAGGGCCCAAGACCGAGCCTTGTGGGACACCTGCCGTCACGACGTACTCCTCTGTACCAGCGCTTGTCTCGTACAATAGCCGCCTGCAGGATAGGTAGCTACGCACGATTTCCAGAAGATATCTCGGCACTTGGAACGCTGCCAGAGCCTTGAGAATGCAGTCCCAACGAGCCGAGTTAAAGGCATTCTTGATGTCCAGCGTGACCATCAAGCAATACTCCTTGGCTCCTCCCTTCCATCTGCTGCCCGCTATGGCGTGTGAGGCGATCTCCACAACTCTAGTCGCTGCGTCGACTGTCGATCTGGCCTTGCGAAAGCCAAATTGATTTGGCGATAGGTCACCTCCTGCGGCAATAGCGCGCTCCAGCCGGGTGCATACGATTTTCTCCAGCATTTTTCCCGCATTGTCAATGAGGCAGATTGGCCGATATGCAGCAGGTTCGCCCGGATTCTTGCCTGGTTTAGGGAGCAGAACCAGTCTCTGCGATTTCCAGATATCTGGAAAGACAGCCTCCTGTAGACACCTGTTGAACATATCAACGAAGATTTCCGGCCTCAGAGCACAGGCGAGCCGAAGAGCTCTCAGTGGAATGCCATCCGGCCCAGGCGCCTTTCCCAGCTTCATGCTTCCAGCGATAGTACTTATCTCGGCACTGGTAACCAACTCAATTGCCGCGCTGTTATTGGATGTGGCGACATCAAGATTTCGCACCGTCTCACCAGCTGTAGTCGGAAACAGCTCACGGACAACGCAGTGCATCACATCATCCGGTGGCATAGACGCTTTGTGTGCCGAGATCTTTTAGTGACCAGTTGGTACGCCTTCCCCCATGGGTCGCTCTCCAAAGTCTCACAAAGCTCGATGAAGCATTTGCGTTTGCTCGCCTTGATGGCATGTTTCAGAGCTTTCCGCCTCTCTTTGTATTCGCGCTGCCATGATGTGTAGGACGGTCTGCCTCGCGATCGCTGATAGCATCTTCTCACGCGGTTGCATTCCCGCCTGGCGGTGGCGATATCCTCATTCCACCAGTACACTGGCAGATGGTGGTGGGTGGAAGATCTTCTGGGGGGCATCGAATCTTTGCATGCTTGCGCTAACGCATGCAATGCTATCGTAGCCATCTGCTCGGCGCTTCCTGCCGCTTCCATACGCTGGATGCGAGCGCTGAAGCGCAGCACGTCCATCTTATCCGCGTTGAAGTTAACCCATCTTGATGGGTCACCTGTATTGCTGGGGCGCCGCCCGCCAACTTCGCACAGAATAGCACGGTGGTCGCTAGCTGTGTAGCCGTCGCTCAAGCGCCAACGTGCCGAAGGCGACAGCGCGCTGCACACATAAGTCAGGTCGACTATGGACCCCACGCCAGCTCTACAGAAAGTCTGTTGCGTGCCCTCGTTCAAGAGGATTAGATCCAGCATTTGGAACGTTTCCGTCACAATCGAGCCTCTCGCATTTGTGCAGGGACTACCCCATTCCATTGCCCATGCATTGAAGTCGCCGCCGACAATTAATGGGGAGCGGCCTATAGCATCTGCTGCGAGTTCATCCAGAATGCGCCCGTACTCCTCCAGAGACAGACTGGGGCCAGATACACGCTATAGACCCATGTACCGCCGATTTTTGCTCGCACAAATCCACGTGCAGCATGCTCGTGTCCGAACTGCAACGGTGATTTGCCGCACACCCAGATTGCTGCCTTACCCGTAGTATCCGCTGCCCAGACTGAGCCTGTTACCGCTCTGTACGGTTCGCTTAGGATAGCTACGTCAGCGCTATCATCTCGCACTGCTTACTGAAGAAGGTCATGCGCAGCTGCACAGTGATTTAGGTTGAGCTGGACTAATTGCATGAGTGTGCTTTCGTTGCGCTCTTTGCTGCCAATGGACAATTGCGACTACCAGCCTGGTGGTTTAGCTGTTTGCCTCCATTTGCGCTGCAAATGTAGCAATTCGCTGCGTTGGTGCACGATGCCACTTTGTGACCAGGTACTCCACATCTTATACAGCAGTTACTCCTGTCAATGAGATTCTTGCATCTGCTGGCTATGTGCCCGATCTCAAGGCATTTGAAGCACCTCGTCCTCTGCTCTTGCTCCACAATTCTGCAGCGAGACCACCCAACCTTGAGTTTGCCCAACTCAAGGATTTTGGAGCCCATAGTGGTGGCACCTGAAGAATTGCTACCTGCGTGCCTGCGTATCCCGCTCTCAGGCTCTTCAGCTGGCACACATCGATAGGGACGCCCGCTTGCGCATGCACTGCTGCCAACACTTCCTCCTGTCGCGTGAGTTCGTCCAAGTCACGAATAGCAATTGTAGTTCGCTGGGTAATGCTGCGCACCTCTGCGCAATCCCTAGCACGTTCTCGATTGCGTCCTTCAGTTTGGAAGTACTGTCCAGCCCAGAGCCGCCGAGCTCCAACAGAAGATCTCCCTTGGCAGTTCTTCGAGCTGTGATCACGCTATCAGCGACATTTTGCAGCTTCCCATCCTGCCGTCTGGTAACCATAGAAAGCACGTCACTATAGCTCATCTCTCCTTTTGCACTGACCACCAGTGCGTCAGGCCGTGGCTTGATAGTGGTCCTCTTCCTCCCCGTGCTTTTCGACTCCACAGTAGTCCACTCGGCGTGAGTTACTGTTTTATTTCGCTTGGGTGGAGTCTTCCTCGGCTCCGCCTCGGTATCCCTCTGCCTCTTGGGTGTTGCCGACGGCTTGATGCCGATTGCCGCTGACACGACTGCTCTTTTGTGTGTGTGTGTGTGTGTGTGTGTGTGTGTGTGTGCGTGAGTGTTTGTGTGTGTAATGGCCAGGCATTTAACAAGTTGCGTTTTGGTCCCTCCATCCGTTTGTGTGCCGCAAAGTTGTTGCAAAAGTTTGACAAAGTGCTTCAAAAACAACAGCGGAGCCGGAAGCGAAGAGCAGCAGCGTTTGCCACTCAGCGTTGCATGCAACAGATTTGTCAAAGAAATTAATAAATACCACGTCATGCTGTGCGGGGGAACAACTTCCCCACGTTCATCACACTCAACACACTCTCTCACTCTCAATCGCAATCTCTCCCTCTTTCTTGGCCAGGTGAAGTTGTAAAAAAAGCGTAGCATACTTTTTGGGGCCAACCAGGCAATTAATTGCAGTCGTCGTCCTTGAGTTATGTGCGGGCTATTTGCGCTGAAGTTTTTCAGCATTGAAGCTCGAGTGCTTTATAATTAAGATGCCACTTTCAAATACCAAATATATATGTATGTATATACACTGTGCGGCAACTCTGCGAGCCACATTTGCTGTGGCAATTAAAGCAAATTACAAAAGGCGACATTTATTATTATTATTATTATTATGCCAGTTTCATTTCTGCCCAGGCAACAGCCGAGCGACTGCTGACCCTTACTCTCTCTCTCTTTCTCTCTCCCTCTCTATCTCTTTCTCTTCATCATTCGTCTGTTCGTTCTCCGCTCTCGTCGTCGCTATTCGCCGTGCCTTTGTCAAGGTGATTTATCACTTCTAAGCGCCTGGCACTCATTAATTTTTGATTGGGCCAAAAAAGGCAAACGGCAGAAGATGTTCGGACCCCAAATGCTTTTGACTTGTTGTTGCTGCTTGCTTTTTTATTGTTGTTGTTGGTCTGCTTCTTCTGCTCGCTGTTGTTGCTTTTGCTTTCATTAAAACTTCATGCAATGCCATGCCAGCGCCTAATGATGTGCCCAGTCAGCAGCTCCGTTTTCATTACAAACATACCCTGTTATTATACCCTGTCAGGCACAAAAGGGTATATTCAATCAATAAAAAATTAATATAAATTTCTTGTGAATAAGTTTTTGTTTGTGTATTAACATTGATATTGATAGATTTGAGCATTGATATTGAAACTGGATATTAGCTAAGTTTAAAAAGTTATGCGTAAAGGAAAATCAAGTATAACAACTTAAAATATAATAATAATATTAATTAAATAACAACATAAAAAGAATAATTATTAATAACAGATAATTGGTTTTTAATACGATTTCTGAGGTTGCGAATTCTTATATTCATAAAAACTTTTAACAAATAAAAATAGAACTTCGAAATATTCTATTCAAAGTTAGTTATTTTGCTCTCAATTCTTTTTACAGGATATCTATCTAAGAATCTATAATTGAATTCAAACACTTCCACTTATTTTGATGAAATAAAAGACTTGCATTCGTCCAGCAAATGGTTCATTAAGCTGAACGATTGCCTGGATAAAGCGTTTATTTAGCTGATAATTTTCGGTTATTGATCTGCAGAGTGTATTAGCTCATTGTCACTTGGGTTTTAGGGTTGCCTTTGGGGTTTTTACTCAGAATTTGGTCTGCGCAACTTTAAAAGTGCTTCAATAGTTGACCACAGAATTTGTGCACACAATTAATTATGGCCAAAAAGCCGACAAAGCAAATGGCAAAAAAATGACAACCGGCGGCGGCGGCGTCGATGGCGGTGGCGGTGGCGGTGATGGTGGTAACCCTGGCCACTAACCACTGTCCACTAGTCGTATACATTATGCGCCGCACCGCAACTTGAACTATGCACTCAATGGGGATATATTCATGGCTAGTTTCGAATAGGTTTTTCATTTTTAGCTTTCCCGTCGTCGTCGTCGTTGTCGTTGCCAGTTCCCGGTTGCAAGTTCCCGGTTCCATTGCCATACCGTTAAAACTATGGACGCCGCTTCCGCTGACAGTTATTTTGATTTATGTGAATTTGTTGCAAGTGTGTGTGTGAGTGAGTGTGGCAAATGCGTGCTTTGGGTCCATAGGAAAATGGCAATAAATAGCCAAGCGTACGTGGTCCGCTGCTTTTTGGCCCTGACAATCCGCTAACAAAGAACTTCTAGTCAGCAGAACCCCAAAAAGCACTCAAAGCCCTACAACAAATTGTCTACTCTCTGCTCTCAGCTCTCAGCTCTGAACTCAAACTCCAGTGGCTTCATTCAAAGGTGTTTCTATTGATAAATACTTGAAGTGCAGGTCGTGATTAAACGTACGCACCTTGAGCGCAGTTAACACACAAAAGTTATGCGAATAGCATCGATTGCTCATCATGAATAGGAATATAATATGTAATATATAAAAAGACAAAAGAAAAAGTTACATAACAATTCACTCTGAAACTCAATTTTAATTTTGAGAATTGATTAAGATATTTACTTTAGAAATCAAAGCAACAATAAATAAACAAACTCGTATCTGACTCCAAGTGAAATAAATTCCACTTTTTATCTATGTACATGAAATCTGCACATTCTATTAAAATATTAAAAACAGTTGCTTCAAGTTTCATAAATCACATTTTAAAGTTTAATCTCAAGCCATAAATTGGCTCAAACTCTGTTCAATCTCTCTCTCTCTCTCTCTCTCTGTCCATATTTGAATCCTTCCATTCCACTTTCTATCTTCCGTTTCTTCGGTTGTTCACGCATCACTTGTCGCTGTCTCTGCTCACTCCTTTTGAGTGTCTCAACTTTATCTTGGCCACTTAGCAAATTCAACAGCAGCCTCTTGTCTAATAACTCTAATGGCAGCAATAAAATATCCATATACATTTGAAATTAGCCCTCGATTGGAGAGCAGGGAGTTGCATAGAGAAGAGGACTGAAGCAAAAGTGGGAGATATCTACTGGGATGTCATTTGCAGTCCACTTCTAGTCTAACCCATATTGCTGGGCCAAATGTAACCGCAAACTACATAAACTATAATGTGTCTGCTTGTGTGTGTGTGTGTGTGTGTTTGTGCTGCCAACAAACCAAATTGAATGAAATGCAGGAAAAAGGTTTCGTTCGTCGCTTGGCAGAAACAAAAAATGAAAACGACAAGTTGGCCAAACAACCGCACAAGCGGCGACTGTGGGTGCCACTCTGGATGGTCAACAACAACAACAACATCAGAAACAACAACAACAACAACAACACCGACAGTCAAACCAATAAAGACCACTAAGTGTCCAAGTGTGTGTGAGTGTGTGTGTGTAAATGTGATTGTATTTCAAATAAACCAAATAGTCGCACATAAATGCGGGTGTCACAAATGCCTGACCGCCACTTCCCCCTTTCGTCTGTCCCCAAAGCCAGCGCCAACAGCCGTCGCCGCTGTCTGCAGGATCGAGATGAGCGTGAGCTCGTGACTAGTAAGCAGATATATATCGCATTGCAAAGAGTCCTTTTATCATACTTTAAACGTAAAGGGAGACTAAAAAACTTATTCATTCAAGTAGCAAAAAAATGAGTTAAAAGTTCATTAGCAAATGCGATATCTGCTTTTAATATTAATAATTAATGAACCCAACAATAAGTGATTTGAATATATTACAACTTTAAAGAATATTCTTATTACTACTATATGCATCTTATAGTTCAAACACTTTAGAAGACAAAAATTCAATCACTATTCAAAATATTCTCACTTCCCATTCACCTAATGTTGAAATTCTACAACACAATTATACATACTATAGTTTCAAACGTTAAGCTAAATCATCCAAACAACATTTACACTTTTAGAAGAAAATTTAATGTTTAAGTGATTGATAATAACAATATAACGATCTAATTACAAATAATAATAGGTCTGTTATATATTGAATTCTCTCTTGTAAGAAGAAAAGCCAATTAGATCAAATTATGTGTATGTTTTTATTTACATTTTATCTTGCCATAATATGGTAAGTAAATTTTGTAAAGAAAGATATCGAAAGTATATAACAAAGAGTGTGACTGATTACGCTGTGTGATTATGTTTATGTTTTTGAAGATTCTATATTATTGTAGCAATATAAAAGATATTCGGGATAACTATTCTCTTACGTGTTCAAATATAATATCAATTTTCAAAGACAAATTAATCTGATATATAAGGAACAAAATTGTAAATTATATATTATTTTAAATAAACAACATTCACATTTTAGCATAAAAAATTAAAGTTGAAGTAGAAATAAGTAAATGATATTAAGATTTATTTATAAATGAAACTTGAACAGTTTTGAAATGTATTCCCAAAGGCAAAAGCCTAATAAGAACAGGATACTCTCTTCACAATGAAATAACTTATAAAAGCTTTTAGCATATTTTCACATATTCATTGGACATACGATGCTATTTGAATCGGCCTCGGTCTGGGATAGTCTCCGTATCGAGTGTCATCGCTACTGCATTGTCGTACATCATAAATTGTGCACAGGCTGCTGTTGCTGGTGCCCTCTAAAAATGTCCTGAAACAAGCAGCGCAGCAGTTTCCGTTGGCACTCTCCTCCCTCTTTATCCCCCTCTCTTCCATTGTCCCTCACTATTAACATTCGCTGCTCCATTCGACACCGCAATCCGAGGCAAGCGGCCAGCCAACCGGCATAGCTAAACTTCCGGCCAATGCTGACCGGACAACGGACTACGGACTCCGGACTACGGACTACGGACTACGGTCTGCGGCTGTGACTACGGCTGGGAGTCCTGGTCAGGGTGCAACTCCGGTTGAGACTCCATCACCGCACCGACTGATGTTGCTGTTGTTGTTGCTGCTGATAAAAAAAGTTTGCCTTTGAAAATGTCTATTTGAAAAGTTTTTCGGGGCTGGCCGTTGAAATCAGGGCGCGACCATAGTTTGTTCTTCCCCCCAGCCATTCCCTAAACTTTTCCTCTGCCGCTAAATGAAAGTCATTTATTTTCGTAGGGTATTTGGTAATTTTTTTCTCTTGCTCTCTACGGTTCATTGCCGGGCAATGTTTTTAATCAACTTGGCACAAAATAGTTCGCGCTGCTGTTACCCGAACGAGTTGAAGTGCCGCCATCTAAAAGCCAAGGTTCGGGCTTCACTAAAAAAGGGACTCCCCTCTTTGCTTTTGGATTCCCTATTCACCATGAGCTGAGCGCTTCAAGTTTCAAGTGCATGCTGACGGCTTTGATTAGTCTTCTGTGTGGCACATACTCGAGGCATGTGATGAAAGGCACTGCAAAAGCCTAATAAAAGCCATAGTAATTGAGATTAACTGCAGCTGTCTGCTGCAGATTAAAAAGAGGACACCACTCGTAACCACAAGCAAGCACTTCTTCTCTTCGTAGCTTCACTCCCATTGTTTCTCAGTCAAATTTCCTACTCTTTTTTTGTAGATAAATGTTGGAAACGCATGCAATCTTGCTTAATTGCAAAAGCTATTGGCTTTTTGTTGGATATCTCTCTTTTGCAGCAGTTGTAAATTAATTTCAAACCAAACTTCAAGTAGTTCAAACTAACAAGGAAATCAAAATGAATTTTCCAATACAATTCATCGATTCTCTCTGGTTAATATTAACATAATTTCACTTTCCACTTCATATTAATTCGATCGGGGATGCTTTCAGCAAATGTTTCTACAATTCAAATAAAAACAATAACTTTTGTAAATTTCTGTAAAAGTTAAGTACTATTTACTCCTTACACAACTGCATTTCGTTTCCTTCAATTGGTATAATATTACTCCATTAATTATTTTTTAAATTAAAAACCTTTTCACAACTTATAAGTCCAACATTAAACTATTTTCTTTAAATCTTTTTCCAGCACTTTTTGACATTTCCATCTATAGTTACTTCTGAATCTTTAAACATTTATGAATTTAAAAGACTTTATCCTCCATTAAAATATTTTTATTTTATCTTTTTGTAACTTGGGAATTTAAACAATCTTAAGCTTTCCTTATTTTAATAATAAAGTATTATATATTTATTGTTTCGAATTGAGAATATATTAAAGTTCACTTCAATCGTTAATATTATTTTTTATTAATTCTCATTAAATATTTAACACAACCTTTTCTCCACTTAAAAGATGTTTAGAATACTCGATAAATGCATTAAGTGTGCTTTCATTTGTAATTTTCTTTAAATCTTTAAACATTATTTAATTTTAAAGTCTTAAAACCATCTTTCAATTTGTTTTATTGCTCTGTTTTTATAAACTTACAAAAATTTGATGATTAAGTTGTGAAGTGAGAATGAAAAACTTTGTATTCAATCGGTACCATTCAATCTTATAAATTCTCGTAAAATCTTTAACACAACTTTTTGTAAATTTAAAAATCTTAAGTCGAAGGCACCAGTAGTCAGTATTCTCTTTACTGTACAAATAAATATAGAATTTAATACTACATTTCATATAAAAAAAATAAGAAGTCTAAGATCCAAATTTTAATTAATCGTTTTCTTACTTTATTCCTTTTAATCTTATATTAAAGCAAATATTATATAATTCAGAGCATTTTAAAGTGATTATCTCAGTAATAGGAATCAAAATATTTTGAAATTTGATTTAATCATTATTCCACATTTGCATTTTGGTTGTTTTCATAAATTCTCATTAAACCTTTAATACCATTTTCTGCGAATTTAAAAGCCTTTAAACCAACACCAACATACTTTTAATTAATATATTTCTAACTTGATATTCTTTGAAACAAAATTCGCTAGCTCTGCTCGTGTTTAGTCCGCGACTATTCAGGTTTTATTTCCATCATGTAAATGCAGAAATTTCAAGGGATTTGCCAGCTGACGCGCCTAAAAGCACGCCACGCTTTTCTATAGCATGCGATTAGCATGTAACATGAAAAGTGAGTAAATAGTATGGAAAACAGTAAAAAGAAAAAATGGAAGAAGAAAGTGTGGAAATCTATTGAATGGCATGCATTGAAGTGCAGTTTGATGCAGTTGCTTTTCCCGTCAACATATTTAAAACTTATTCAGGCATTAAATAAATATTTACACGATGTCGGGGCCGATCTGCATGGCAAATCCGTGCTTAGCCTGCCAAAACGTGCATAGAAAATGGGCGTGTTGTGGGCGTAAATGGTGGGAAAAATGAGTGGGATATGTGTGGAAAATAAAAAGTGAATGAATGGAGCACAGAATGCTTTATCATTTGTCGCTCGCTGCGCCCAAAAACTATGCAAATAATTCATTTGACAGACAGCCAGGCAAACAAACAAACAAACTGTCAGAATGGTGTTGGGGGTATCAAGGCGTAAGGGAGTGTAACATGGGAGTAGTGGGAGAGGGAGAGGGAGGGGAAGGGGATGGACTGAGGCAAATGGCAACAGAGACGATAAAGTGTGAAAATATGCAGCAGGCAAAATTGCAAAGAAATTAAAACGAGCAAAACGCCACAGCAAAAAAATGTCGACACTCCAAAGGAGGAAAGCGAAGGGAGCTCGAGGGATGCGTGTGTGCGTATTAAGGATGTGTATATGTGTGTGTGTTGGTGTGAGTGTGATACATGAGTCCGGAAGTTGGCCGCTTGCATAGACATTGCCTCGGTTCTAGCTATCTGTCTGCCTCTTTGCTTCTCCCTCTCACTCTCTTATTCCCTCTCTCTCTCTCTCTCTCTCTCTCTCTGTCTCTCTGTCTCAGTCAGGTTAAAAGTCAGCTCCGCCCGCACGCTGCGCCCCTTTGCCTTGGCACTGTTCGAGCCGGAAGCTCAAAGTCAATGTGCAGATTTGTTAGACGCCTGCTAAACTGTTTGGAATTTTTGCACTGCTTCTGCATCTTTCACACCTTCAATTTACCTTCCCCTTTGTCAACATCCCCAACTCCCCCTCCTGGCATTCAAACTTTGGTCCATTGTTTGAGCGTTAATATTGCATGGCTGGAAACGCTATAAAGTATGCTTTAAAATATTTTTGTGCAAGAGCATAAAATAAACAACAAATCGTCGTGAAATTCGCATTAAAAATGCAACATGTTGTGTCGCATGCGAGCTGTGCCACATGCCACATGCCACATGACCTCCAACTCCTGCTCCGTCCCCAGATAGTGAAATAAAAAATACAGAAAAAATCAACCTCAGTCGAGGCATTTTAAATATTTCATAGCTCAACATTATTCGGCAATTGATGGCAGACACTCTATGGGAAGAGCTTTTGTCGAGAGAAAGTAAGAGAAAAATAAACAAACCGAAAGAGAAGCACGGACCGACAGACAGAGAGAGAGAGAGAGAGAGAGAGAGAGTGATAGGAAAATTGCTGTCTATTAGTTATGGCTAAGAGCGGAAGCGTTTATATTGTTGCTAACAGCTGTCAGGCATTGAGGAATTCATCTATAAAAGCATTTTCTATGCATTTCCCTGACATTTCCGCAACATATGGCATTACGGTATACAACAAATAAGCAAAAAGAAAAAAAAAACAGAAAAACTGAAAAATATATATTGAAATGACAGCGGCCGAAAAAACCCCTAAGGAACTACTGTCAGTCTCTGCACTGACAGAAATACTACATATATAGTAATATATAAAATATGTATTAATCTGATATCAGAATACACTTTACAAATGTCACTTTTAGCATTGTTTATTTAATTAATTATATCGTGCACATACAGTTTTCTCATTTAAAATACATCAATCAAAAGTAATTGAATTTAATACAAAAAAGATGAAATTGGTTTAATTCACGCTTTGTGAAATTTTCTGAAAATTATTCGAAATACCATAGAAAACGTGTCTGCCAAGATTGAAGTCTCTTACTGATTAGTAAGATTAGTAAGATTAGATTCATCTTAATAATAAGAAGAGATCATTTCTGAACCGTGTTTCGAGTAAAACGCGTTAAAAGTTTTAATATGCAATTGCATTATATTATAGACAAAAAAAAATCGATTTCTTGAAAATTGTATTGTGTTACCCCTTAATCAATAAAAAAAATTTCGTTCCGATTTTTAACATAATTTTTTTTAGTTATTTGCATACTTCTAAATTACGACTAATTTTGTTAAAGAAAGTAAATAGTATTTAAATCTATTTGTTTAAGCATGAACATGAAGAAGCCACAGTGCACCGAGTTATCCAAAGACTTAATCAATATACATATGTACATGATCATGTTCAGAGCTGAACAATATTTAAAATTTAGAATCTCTTTAAAAAGTATTCTTATATGTTTTCTTTTATTAATTCGTAGTTAATCATTGTTTTATGATACAAAAAGATTATTTCTATATTTAGTTGTCAAGGTAATTTTGATTTCAGTGTAGCGCAAGTATCATTCATTATAGAGAAGGAAATAGAGCTAGGGAAAGAAAGAAAGGAAGACTGGTAGGGAGAGAGCGAGAGAGAAAGAGTGTCTCTACACATATGTCACTTGGTATAACCGACACGGAAACGCGATGTCAATTCAAATTTGGGGAATGTGTCTGCGTATGAGTGTGTGTATGTGTGAGTTTGTGTGTGTTTGTGTGAGTGTTAGCATATGTGTGTAGCTTTAAGTCGCCCCCTGATACTTTCTAAGCACACGAAACTTTTTCGAGTGCGTGAGCATCCTTTAGCATCATCATTATCGTCGTTATCTTCCTGAGTATCGACACCATCATCGTGTTCCGCATCATCAGAAACTTGTGCTTGTTCTTCGTGTTCCGCTTCTTCTTCGCCTTCTTCTTCATCTTCTTCGACTGTGCGGCGCTGTTCCTGTCACGCTTTGATATCCTGCTTTGTGTGACATATCCGTTTCTGCCAATACCTCGCCTCCAACCTCTTCTCTCGCCCCTGCTCCCGTTCCTGCCACGCCCCTGCATCTCTTTTGATGGCTGCAGCTGTCGCTGTCGCTGTCGCTGTTGCTGTTGCTGTTGCTGCTTGCGCTTTTGTTTGTCAGCAAACGGCGCAGAAATTTTCCGTCTTTGCAACATTTTTTCCCTCGCTCGTTCGTTCGTTTTGCAATTGTTGCGATTTTTCTTTTGCCATGTTCTGTGCAATTGAATTAAACGCGACACCAGACAGGAGTCGCTACCGTTATGCGGCATGTGGGTGGCACTGCCACCTGAGACTCTTAAGTCTCTGCTCCTCAAGAGCTGACAATCAGATGTGTTCAGCTCTGCCAGATGTGAGGATGCGAGTCGAGCTGAACTGAACTGAACTGAGCTGAGCTGAGAGTGTCGCTTGTTAACCGGCAAGATGACAACTGATGATAACAGTTGCCACTCTCGAACAACAATCACGTGGGCTGCGACTCTTTAACGATATAAATCACACTGACGTGAGTCACGCTTTTGCCAGCTGACATATTGAGCATGATTCCTACAATCAATTGGGATTTCTAGGCAGACAAGATAGTTATTGACAGTTTTCTAAATAATTACCAATCTACTTTTCTCGTTTGCAGTGCTTAAACGAAAAAACACTTAATGAAGGGATTAAATATAGTCAATATTATTTTATCACAATGATTTTCTCATTAAATGTATATTTTCTTAAATGTTATATTTACTATATACATATGTATTTAGCATATATTTATAATTGCACAACTCAGCTTCTTTCGTATATAAATATATCGTCTATATCTGCAGATATTAGAGATTATTCTCCAAATGAAAATTAAAATCGAATTATATTTTGTTACACTACAAATTGCATTGTTAATTTTAAACTCCATTCCATTCATTCATAATATCATAATTTAGTTGTACTTGTAAATACTTTTATAGATTTGCTTATCTATCTTAAAATTTTTAAATGAGAATAATACCATTTATATAATTTGAATAAAGTATTGAGAGTCAATATCTTTCACAGAAATAATTTTCTTGATGAATTAAAAATAATTTGATTTCATAGCATCTAACTTTGAAATTTATCTTCTACAAACCTTCAAATTTAAATTCTCTCATTTTTAAATCAGTATAATATCGAAAATATTTTATTTTACTGCCTGCAACTTTCATTGCTATTACTTATCTCAATTTCTAGCATATCTAGTAATTGGCAACAAACTATCATAAGTATAAATAGATTTTACAACCGCATAAAGGGCTGCAAGTCTTTGCTTGACCATTTACATGGCATTATGTCAAAACAATTAGTATCGCGTAAATCGCTGGCTTCTAGAATTACCAACAGCAGGTCGAAGCAATTGCTGTGAAGCTGCCAAATCAGATAACAATAAATTCCAATTTATATTGCGCTTCGAACGAAACCAGTTTCCGAGAAAACTGTCGGTTTTGGTATCAGTTTCCATTTCGAAGAGAAACCCAAAGTTACTCAAGTTCTTAATTTGTGTACAACGCATAAAGTCAGCCAGTTGACTAGACTCGGATTGGATCTTAATATATTTGTTACTCAAACGCTGTGGCATCTAACTTACGCCGATTATTTACGATCGATGGGCATAAAGTTGTGCACACATTCCTCGTTAAACTAACGCACACAAGCACAATTGAAAGAGCCACACGATAGCAAAGAGACACAGACAGAGGCAGAGATAGAGATAGAGAGAAAGAGAAAGAGGCTAAAGCACCGGAGGGTATCTAAGACCATTGGCATTAAAGTCGATGCCAACTGGGGGCTAATTTAACGACACAAGCGACATTTCAAGGCACATTTCATGGCACTGTCGACTGTCTACACACACATACGCACACAGAGAGAGAGAGAGAGAGAAAGAGAACAGCACATAACGGTAGCTGCTAGTTAGACCCTCTAAAACACGAGCCAGACACACGAGACGACGAGACATTTACAGGTGGTCGGAGCTGCAACGTTGGTCTAATGAATTTTATAGCCAGGAAATTATTATGGCAGGCATCGATGGGCCAAGGTAAGGCCCGAGACGGAGGGCAGAGTATCGATGGGGGGAAGTAGCTGACAAAGACGATGGTCGCGGCGCTCACAGTGACTGCGAAAACTTGTGCGACGGTAGAACGAGTTGAAATTGGCAATTAACAAACCATTGAATCCAATAAACAGGATTTTAACATTTTGAACAAACACACAAACACAAACATAGAGAGAGAGAGAGAGAGAGAGAGAGATGGAGCATGGCAAGCAAAAGGTAGCAAATTATGGGAACGTATTGGCGCCAGGGGCAAAGGAGAAACAGCAGGAAAACGGGGATGACAGGCAAAGCGAGGACAGCCCAGCAGGAACCAAGCAAGGGACTGAGTCAACAACTTCCAACTGCCGATTCCCGAACCGAACCGAACCGAACGTCGACAGCCGACAACCGACTGCAGACTGTCGTTGTGTTTGTTTATATGCCATTTTTGATTATTTTTATGTCGGTGTGTGTGGGTGTGTTCGTGTGTGTGTATGTATGTGCATGTGTGTGAGTGCCCAGCCCCCGACTATGAGTCCGTGTATTGGTTTTTGAGACTGCCTCCAAAATGACTGTTGTTGTAATTGAAACCTTTGAAGTGTGTTGCCAAAATGTTAGTTTCACATTTAAATTTAAATGAAAACGGAAGGCAAAAGGAAAATGAAAATTCATTTAAATCATTTGACAGTCGCTGTGATTCAAATACGCAGCCCTTTTTTGACCACTGCTCAAAGGAATTCCCAAGCTATTTGGCCATTAGTGAAGCGACCTTAGTGAACCGTGTCAAGGCGACTCAAAGTGACGGTTTTAATTGGAAAACGATTTAATGATTGAGCAGAACTCGACAACTATATAAAGCTTACATTCGATTAAAAGCATCTTTTCACTTCGTTAAAGCAAAGAGATTTGTTTACTTAATTGTATTAGAATTCAAAATTAATAGAGTATAAGACAAATACGTAGAATCTTAGGATAGATATCCTAAATTAATTTTAACTTTAACCTTTGTTTTTCAATTTTTGTATTGAATAGAATAAAAATCAACTTTGTTAACTTCTCCGCAAATAAGTTGTGATGGTTATCTTAAGGTTGTTTTCTAAGACCGCACCAGAATAATCGCTTAAGCTGGTGGAAGTCTAAACATTGGAGAACTATTAAGTTCTTCAGCATTCACGTGTCCCCATTCCTATTCCTATTTGTCATCTCATGGAGCCACCATCAATTACAAAAGCCTTTCAGTTGCCATATGCGCCTGACCAGCCTAGGAACCAGAGATCTCCCCCAATTGCATCTTAATGAACAGTTTTCAATTGCGAGCGGTTTTTAATGAGCGATTGCGATGTCAGTCAGTGTAGGGACTACAATAGATCACGTGGACTACAATGCAAACCACTTAGACATACTTAGTCCTGGCAGCGTTGTCCCGACGTAGTCCAGGCATATGCTGCTGCGTTGGGTATTATTAAATCAAATTAAATTAAATTAATGCCGCTGATTAAAACGTAACGCGACGACGTAAACAAAGGCCCAGCATTTAAGAGTGCGTAATGTACAACAAAAGGTCTACAGAGAAAACGAGAGAAGGGAGGAGAGGAAGGTTCTGGACCTGGAGACTTGGAGAGCCTAGCGACGAGTAAACATCATAATCAGGGGGCTATCAAGGGACGCGCAAGCATGTGGGCTCTTTAATGCCCTGACAAAGAAGTGAACAGTCCGGAAATGTGGAAATTTGCAATCAGCATAAAAATTACATTAACATACAGCTCAGAGCATAGCAAGAGTTTCCCAACCTAGCCCAAGGGCACATAACAATCTTTATGTGTGGATATTTAAATGAAATTATTTTAGGCAGAAAAACGCAGAATAGAACGCCAAGCTCAAAGACTTGCGAAGTCTTGAGCGAGAGTTATCTCGCCTCCATGCGCAGGACTTCAGTTCCTTTAGAGTTCCCTGTTGTAATGTACCCGGTTTCTCTCTCAGTGACAAAACGGAAAGTGATTAAAATCACATTTAATGCACAAGCGACGCGTTCGCTTAAAGCAAAGGAACGGGACGCAACAGGGGAATGTTGTCGATGTCGACTTCGATGTCGATGTCGCTGTCGCTGTTGTTGTTATTGTGGCTGCTGGTGGCGGTGGTGGTTTGGCGGGGTGTGAGTGTGCTCTAAGTGTTTGAAATATATTGTATGTTTAGGGCAGGGCTTTCGACTTGAGTTGGGTCTGGCGAGCATTGCGCTAATCAACGGGAAAATGACACGAGCAATGGGGCCCAATCTTTCAATATATCGAACGGAGCTTAGCCCGAATAAATGGCAATGGGAATGAATGCTGTTTCGATTTCAACATGGTTCAGGATGTTGGGGCGTAAAATAACCTTTAGAAATACTTCAGACATTCCTCGAAATCATTTCCGCAATGTGACAAGAGATTTGCCATTGCCTAAGAACATATTTATTTAAATAGACTTGAATTTAAGTGAGGAACTCTTATTCATTTTTCCTTGCTACGATCATAAAATATAGTTATTTTCAGAAATCTTTTGAGTAGCTCTACAGCTATCCACATTTATTATCACTAATCTTGCCTCTTCAACATCTTCTTAGCTCTTATGCAATCTTCCTGTAGAACAAACAGTCGAATTGAAGAAAAGAAAATAAAAGAAAACACTGGCCAGCAGATGTATGTTTAGTGCTGTGCAAACAAGAACCCAGCATTATTGCTGTACAAATGTAAGAAAACATGGAAATCCTTTTATCACCGCTGCACATCGTTTATCATTCAGGAGCAAGGATCAAGTCGGCCGAGTTCCATGGAAACTAGCATGTTCAGCTGCTCAGGATCAGTGGAAAGCAAAGGCAGCACCTTCCATCTACCTGGCACTGCGAGAACAACCTGGTAGAAACACTAGAGATTGTTGTGAAAAATGGAAACGAAATTGTTTGTTTGACAAATAGAATTTCCATAGCATTAAAGCGAAAGCCGTCAATAAAGATTAGATGCGATGCGTGCCGTAAGCGGAGATTGCATTTGCTCTCTAAACGCGCAGACAAATAAAATAAATGAAATTCTGGCAACCCTCCGAGAGGTACGGCTCATTAACGACAGCTGCTCAACAGGCAGAGAGACAAACAGAGAGACAGACGAACGGACGGACTAAGGAACAGAAGAAGCTGACGGCTCATGCAGGTTGCCAGCCCAGCTACCTGTGTGTGTGCGTGTGTGTGAGTCCCTGGTGTCTGGTGCCATGGTGCCACAATACCCCTCGCTGTAGGGAACGGAGACAACTGAACTGAGGGCAATACTCAGTGCTGGAATGAATTCTCTTCCTCCTCCTTAACATAATAATCATCAGGCCAGAGCAGAGCGCTTATTATGCCTGCTTCTGTTTAATATCGAGCCTGGGCGTCCCCCTTCATGTTTTTCTTTCCTCTTTTTTGTTGTTTTCTTTTTTTTTTGCACCTTGCACTTTCCTGTTGCATACCGCAATAGCACCGCAGATACCTGATGGATTCAGGCAACACGATCGTTGGATTGTCCTCATTCTCGACAGCTGTTTCGCATGGCTCTTCCCTTTGTTTTGTTTTGCTTTTGATGCCAAATCATCTGTTTTTTTGTATTTTTCCTTGTTCCTATTCCTGTTTCGATTGCTGTCCCGACAAGGACAACTTAACCATGCAACGTGTTGGAGGCCTTTTGTGTGCACAGTTATTTAAATTTGTCTTGCGGTTTTCGACCACGACAACGACGACCTTATTGTCAATCATCTGTTGTCTGCTGTCTGAAATGCTATTAAGATCGTTCTTCAGATCCAAGGAAGTGGTCGAGAGAATTAAGAGTGCCCCAGGGTCCAATAATTGGGTGTAAAAAGAGAAACAACTCTTAAAATACATAAAGTAATATAATGTGAACCAAATTTAATAGGAATTATGTAAGGCATTAGTAAGTTTATAATTCTCTTCGAACTTTGGTTCGATAAGGGCTAATTGTTAAATGCTATCATACTCCTCGATTAATCTACAGCGCAAGAGCAGTAACCATAAATGAAAAAAGTGGCACTTAAGATATCATTCAAGCAAGAGATTCTCAAGTTGAAATACGAGAACGAAGTAATTCAAGTGGAACAAAGGCTAGTAAATTGTCAAAAATTATAAAATAACCCACTGAAACTATAGAGAGCGACCCTAAACTCTTAATTGAGGCATGGGAATGCTTTGTGGCCAAGTATTCACTGAAACGGAACCAAAGTAATGTCTAACGAGAGAAATGCATTATGGCAGTTGAAGATCTTGAAGAGCTTATATGTTTTTCTTAACAACTGGTCAAATAGAAGATGTTTCTAAATATTACCCATTTATTTTAAAGCGATGGGACCCCATGTTGGGCGCCCTGTTAACTATAGTATTCATAGACTCACCATCGTTTATATGGCTTTTTATCTACACCGCTTCAGTTCGTCACACCAAAAATCAATTTCCATCTAAAATGCTCCTCTGTCTTTTCAGTCGAACTTTTTGCCTCACGTTTGTAAACAAAACACTGGCTCCCTTTCTTCCCTTCTTCCCTTCTCCCCCACCCTTCCGACGAAGCTGAAGCGAAACCGAAAGGCAGAGGCCAAGGCAGAGGTTCGATGCCGCCGCCGTCGCAGCCGCTGCCATCGTCGCGTCGCCTCCCCCAACAAAGGCAAACGAATTTGACTAAACACTTGTAAAAAATACATAACACCCCCGACCACGCTATCAAGAGGCATAAAAGGAGCGCTCAACCCAAAAAAAAAATACAGAGAGCTCTTTTACACATGTACACACAGATATGTACTACGTTCATATGTGTATGTACGCCAAGTGAAGTGCACTTTAGCAACAACAACTGCAAAGCCATAGCCCAGTATTTAATGGGTGCTCTCGCAAAGAGAGCCGCTCTCGCAGCGCATGTGCATGCCGACGAGAGCGAGAGCACATGACGGAAGTGTTAAAAATACTGGGAAATTTCATAAACCGACAGCATTACCGAAAGAGCGCTAACAAAAACAAGAGCGGGAACGGGAGCACGAGCGAACGAAGTAAGAGTGAGAAGCGTGTGGCCGGGTGTGAGTGTGTGTGTTTGTGTCTGATAGGGTAGCAAACTTCCCACCAGGGTGTGTTCAACTCTTGATGAGCAGCCGCTAAAATATCCTGCATGAAAATGTTCTCACGCTGCCAGAGCCTGCTTGTACCCGTCTTCCTCGCTCTCTCCCTGTCCCGCTTCTCCTCCTGCTACACCCCTATATTGACGCCTCTTTACGGCCCCGTGTCCCGCTCCCTATTATGGTCCCTATTCGGTTTGCCATTTGGCATGGCTTTTTAAAGTTCGTCGGCGCTTTCAATTTTTAGGCAGAGCCCGAGAAAAACCGAAACGAAATGCTTAATTTCTTGTCTAACTTCCTTTTCGCACGGCCACTTGAGAAGGCCGCCTGTGAGCCTAAGAGGGCTACTGCCACTGGGACTGAAGTCCGAGACTAAGACTGCGACTGAGACTGAGGCTCTGGCTTAAAGCTATTGCCAAAAGGTTCTTCAGGGCTGCGCGCGCAGTCAGCAAATTTAAAGAGGAGCCGCAGTAGCGAGTGTATGTGAAAGTGTGTGTGTGAGTTGCCTGTCAGTCAGCCCGTCCCTCCATCTGGCTGTCTGTCGTTGGGTGTCTCTCCGTCGCTGTGTGTATCACAGTTTGTACTTAGCGCCAGATGTTGCACGTTGCTGTTGCTGTTGCTGTTGCTGTTACTGTTGCCCTTCCGCTGGCGCTTGGCACAATCTTCCTCTTTTGCCTTCTTCCGCAAAATCAAGTTCCCAAGTTCAAACAGACCGAGAGACAGACGAACAGGCGTAACGACTGTCAGTCCGTTAGATGTTCATAGCATGCAGGATTCCCAACTCCACGCGACAATTAACATACACACAATCATGCTACTCACACACGGAGCGTTTATCCTTTTTAGCCTTCTTTTAATTTTTATAGAAATCATTTTAATGTGTTCCATGTTTTTCTCCCTCTCTCTCTCTCCCTCTCGCTCTCTCTCTGCCTTTTTCACTTGTCTTCTTCTTTTTTCATAATTTACGCATTGTTGACTTGGTCTTTAATCCTTTTTAGTGTGTGTCCTTTTCAGCTTGAGGTAGGACCCGTTGTATCCTGCGGCATCCTTGTGTGCCCAGGCAAGCGACTGCGGCTGCTAATGAGCAAGCGACAAGTTGCTGCCAGTTACTCCCACAAATAGTTAGAAAAAAAGCAGAAAAATCTACGAGTCCTGTCCAGGAGAGGTTTACATAGCAATTAAGTAGGCGTGCCAAAGCAGAAGAAGCCGCAGCAGCTGCAGCTTAATTGGAACAACTAAGCTAAAACTGGCAAGAAGCAAAGAATAGTCTTTGGGTTAGCTAATTCAACAAGCTGAGATAGGGAAACAAAAGCTAGCTTCAAGTAATACATAGAAGGTGCAGATTGTAAGTACTGTTGTTTAAAATATAAATACTTTATTTATGATTCCATCAAAATTAAAATTAAATTTAAAAAAATTAACTATAATAATGCTCTTCTTCAGTTATTGTCAGAGCAACAGATTTAAAATTGGGAGAGTAAATTTGACTGTTTTCACTGATATCACATCATCAATGTTATTAAATTGTGTTTTCAAATATATCTTCGAATTAAATATAATGCAACATCTGTTATTGTTATGACTGTAATCAAACCATTCCTGAACTCTCGTTATCTACTTTAAGCTTTCAGTCCCAAATTTGACACTCAACAACTATCAACCTTCCGTAGATTTCATCTACGTTCCTTATGTCAACATTGTGCCTGCTGTTCTTCATTTAGCACTTTAATAAAATAGACGAAAAAAATTTCATGACCACACATACACAGAACTACCACCGCACTGTCTCTCTACTCCCTTATCGACCGATGATCCCTTATCCTAACTACACAATGGAGAAAGGAACTAAACTCACCCCGCAGGCATAAGCCCAAGCGACATGACATCAAACTCATTAAGCTGACATTACATCTAATTAAAATCAGTGCAAGAGCTCTGCCTAAAATTTAATTTGACTTTAAGTCGACTGCCAGCTTGGTTTTGGGCCCAGATGCCAGAAGCCCCAAAGCAGCCAATGCCCTACAGCAAATTGCGAGTCCATGGCAATTTAGACGCTTTGCTTTGCCGGTGAACTGTGAACAGTACTCCCCACTTTCCACTTTGTTACGCCTACTGCTCAGACCCCAACCCAAACCCCAACCCCAACACAGACCCAGACCCAGACCCAGGTGCCGGGCGGCAGTCTGAACATAAAAATGTGTTAATAACATTGAACAGCATCGGAATTTATTAACAGGTTTATGATTTCCACAGCGCAGACCGGCGACTTTTACTAAATCGAATTGAAGAGAGCGAACGAACTCGAGCTTGGGAACTTTAATGTCAACGAGGGGCAAATCATTGGCAATTCAATAAGCTAAAGCCAAATGAGCTTTGAAAACTGCCCCAACGACTAGACTCCAGATACTTCCTTCCTTCCTGCATGGCCACGATATGCATACATACATTTTTATGGCCTGCCTATAAAAGCTTTCAATATTTCATTCGCTTTGCATTTATGCTTTTTTTTTCCTTTTACTGTTTTCGAGCCAACAAATAATTTCATAAACGCACCGCGGTGTCCCTTTCATCCTGTTTTTCGCATGAAGCGGGCTTGCGGTGCCTACAACAACCCCACATCGAACTCACTTTTGTTGCTCGTGTTGCCGTCGGCTCGTTGAGCCTCAAACCGAACCCGTGACTAGGGATGAGGACGAACAGAAGCAACAGCAGCAGCAGCAGCAGCAGCAGCAGCAGCTGCCTCCTGTTTGGCGGCTCTGTGGCTTGAAGTTGGGGTCGGGTCAGCTCTTCGCATTCGTATTATCCTTTTTATTGCGGGTATACACTCGCTTCCCACTCGCTCACCATGACCATTTACCGTTGCAGACTTTCGGCCAGTTCAAAATGTCAAGTTCAGTTCAATAACAACGCAAACGACACACGACTAACAAGCTGAGTCTACACTTCATGCACTTTTTGCGGTTTAAGTCGACCTGTTAATGCCCTCAAAAATCTACTTGAATTATGCTTCATTTAAGAAAACTGTCTGACAAAGCGTCAGTGTGTCCAGACTAAATGGGCCTAGGTTGAAGGAATGATACTGATGAAAACTAGATTAATGAAGGAAGCGATGGAATATTGTTGCGGCTAATAAGGATTTAAATTAAAATATCTTTATAAACTGAAAAATATTTATTTAACATTAAAATATTTTCATTATATTTATTACTTTCGAATTATCAAATAATATTCGCAAAAACTATAAAAACTATATATATTCTAATTATTTAGTTCATAAATAATTTAAAATATTAAGTAATTTATAAATATGAAATATTTGTATATCAAAAGTTCATTGCACCAATACTTTATAAAGAAAGACTTATCTTCGAACGTCTCGGAGAGGAGCTATAAATATACTTAATTGACAGCAAGTGGATTACTGCATTGGCTCAGCCAAGATTCGTATGCTCCTGTTATTTATTTTTTAATTTTTTGTTAGAGCCACGCCCCGAGAGCACACTGTTATCTGCCCTAGCTAATTTGACAAATGTAACGCATTCGTCACACTCCCAAAACAGAGAAATGGGAATCGTGAAACAAGAACAGGGAACCAGAAAACCCGCAGGGGAGACAGAGAAACCAGAAATCGAAACATTGCTGCATTACAATTTGGAAAATCAAATACAAAAGAGTGAAAATCGTTTGCCATTACACGCGATGAGCCAACCGACAATCAGACTGCCAGACAGAAAAACATATAGCCAATGGACGGGGTTAATGTGTGTGTGTGTGTGGGAGCTTTCCCTTCAAGCTGCTTTCTTTCCTCTCTGTGACATGCTATCTCTCAGAATGGGGTCGTGAACAGAGTTCGAGAGTGTCGTCGTTGAGCACTTGCTGGCAACAAATGAGTTATGAAGTGAGGATTTTGTGGTATTTGCTGGCTGGCACTGCTCATGTTTTATTGCCAACATCTTGGTGCTCACCTGGTTCGGTTGAGCTGAAGACGATGCATTAGCATGCCGGGAATTGCTCGTAAGTACCGCGTTTTCTGGGGTAATCCTTTACACGGTAAACAGATCTGAATTATTTGTGGAGCATCTAAATGAATGAGCTCATCTTCAAGGATACTGGGACACCTTAAACTAATTACGAGTGTTACACGAAATCAAAAATACATATATCTCTGAATGCTTCTTATAGTTACATTTATTTAAGTAGACTTCTTCCACCAGTCTAATCTGTCTTAATCCTTTTGCAATTGCAAATAGATGTCCACATCAGGACTCATAACAGGACTATTAGAAGCATAATTGAAGGAGTCCACGGTTTTACCACACTTGGCGACACTGTGATTACGCAACAAGTGAACCAGACCTAGTTTAGCCTGCAGAAGTCCAAGCCTCATGCCAATGCAGTTGCGGGGACCGATTCCAAAGGGCATATAGGCATCCATGTTGATCTTATCACGATTTACTGGCGCGAAGCGATCAGGATCATATTTCTCAGGGTCTGGCCAATACTGCAAATCAAAAGAAATAAATAATAATTAGTAAACATGCTAACAACATGTAGAAACACACTCTTACCTTTTCGTCACGATGAATTCCCAGAGTGGAAACATAAAAGGGCATACCGTTTGGCACCTCCAGATCATAGTAAGGCTTGAGAGTAAACTTTTCTCCCGTCTCAGGTTGGGCACATTCTCGTTCACTAAACCCTGCAATAGGATATTTCCGCAGCGTTTCATTTACCACCTGTGTGAGGTAAGGCATTTCCTGGATTCTCTCGTAGCTAATGAAATCCTCGTCTGCAAAATAATCACTTATCTCTCGGCGAAGACGCTCCTGTATGACAGTATTACGTGCCAATTCAAAAAGAGTCATCGTCATAGTCGAAGA
Source organism: Drosophila sulfurigaster albostrigata (assembly GCF_023558435.1). NCBI lineage: Eukaryota > Metazoa > Arthropoda > Insecta > Diptera > Drosophilidae > Drosophila > Drosophila sulfurigaster. Next base: position 1,112,883 of record NC_084883.1, read on the forward strand.
GCTTGTCTCAAAGCCCGCTGTCTGGAAGGTAGCAGCATGGGCCACCAAATAAGCCAAATCCTCAGTTTTATTTTTATCGTTTTCTGGATGAGCAGCTGCTTCGCGTTTCATAGCCAATAGGACATCAATTAGATCATTGCGATGTAATCCAGATTTCTCACGCTCCGAAAGAACATACGAAATAGTATTCATAAAGAAATCCCTTGTTCGCTTCGAAAATGTTTTGACTCGTGCCAGAGAAGCCAATGTGGGAAACAAGAAAATTATGAAACTGTCCAAAACGCGCGACAAGTCGAAATTAAAGAACTCTGTATTCACTTTGAAGAACTCGCTATTTGTGTCCTTCAGAGCGTTGGCTTTGATCCCAAAAGCAATAGTCGCTATTAAGTCAGTGGTAAATCGGGAACAAATATCCTTAATGCATACTATAGAGTCAACAGGCAAACTCGCCAAGAGCTGTTCCAAATCTTTGCCAATCTATAAAATAGAAACTTATTTTTATAGTTTATTTTCATATCTTAGAGTACTTACTTCCACCATCAGCGGATACATTTGCTTGATCTTGCCGCTTGTAAACACCGGTGATATTTTACTCCTGACATTCTTCCAGTCCGAATTACGTACAAAGAATAAGTTGTTGTAGCCAAGAGGATCGTGAATGGGATCAGTTCTTATAACTCTATTCACAAAAAAGTTAAATTTCTTGATCATTACGGTCTTAATTAGATCAAGATCACGAATAATTATGCCCGGTCCTTTTAGCAAATAAACACCAATCAAAGGTTCCTCCTCGAATCCAGGTGTATTATACAGCATACTAAGTTGCTCGAAATATGGCACTTTTCCCGTCAGAAAACTGCGAAAGTTTCCAAAGATTGGTTTAGGCTTTATGGACTTAATGCCATGGCGACGCCAATAGCTATGAACTCGTTTCTGCCAGAGATAGAAGGCAAGAGCCAAACTGGCGATGAGTAAAATGATTTCAGTATACATCTGAGTTCTGGATTGCACTATGGACTGCCACTGCTGCATAGCCCATCTCAAGCTTTTATATACAACAATTCCACCTTAAAGCTTTCCATCTAAACGCATTTGTTTTCAAAACGTGTCGTCTCATTTTATTGCTGATATGCCATGACAAAGCGAAAACAATATGTTTGTATAGCAAGTGTGTATAGTTGTTGTTAAGGAATAACATTTGTTTGTAGGATTTATAATTTCTTGATCTACATTAACATCCAATGCTGATATCTGTAGGAATTTCATAAGTCTTCATTCAGTTTTCATAATACAAAAGTTATGACATACTGATTTTCTTCGGCCGTGATGATAATAAATATTCACACGCGAAATGCTTGAATACCCTGTATTTAAGTCTTAATAACTCGGGTATAATTCGAAAATAAAGAGAATACAAATTATTTTCCAGCATATTTGAGGTAAATATTTTCATATGTCATGTTATTGATATTTTGCCCATTTTTAACAGTATTTATTTATCAATTACAATACATTTATTTTAATCCATTACATGTTTACGGAAAATTTTCTATTTCAATTAAAAAATAATTCTTAACTTCAAATGACTATTTCCTTTTAAGACGATATTTAAACAAAATAATTTTATAAGGTAGTAAATGGTCGCCACTTCTAAATATAACAATTTTTGCCAACTCAAGAGAACCCCCTCGTTTATCAATTTGCTTAGTCAGAATTACTTTCGTTCTCTGCATGGGGGACTAACAACTAACTAATTTTGTTGTTCAATTATTATCAGTTCTTCGTTCAAGTGTTTGCTGATCGCTACTTTTGCTTATCATTGTTGTCTAGGTTCGTCAGAGAACAAAGAACCGGGGAAACCGTTTATGGTTTGTCTTGAGAAAACCCCTTGCCATTAAATATTTTACTCACGATCTCGCTAAATATTCCACTCACTCAATTTATTACTTTTTTTGCTCTCTCGTCATACTCTTCCGTCTCTCTCGCACACATTTTCTAACAGTGTTAGAGATGAATATAGTCAAGTATATAAAGAAGTTCATAATATGGAATTAAGGTATTGTATGTAGCTAAATCTTTAAGGGCAAAACTTTGAATTGGTGTAATCTAAAATCTATCTATCTATAATCTAAAATTGATCTAAATCAATTAATACAAGTAGCCATTTCTCCGCTGTTCATATAATAGAGAGGTGTTTCAAATTCATACAAACCATACAGCTCATGCTAAAACCATTTTAACCAGTCGCAATAAGTGCCTGTAAGAAATATGTTATATGTATAACATATACTGAAATAAGAAAATTAAAAAAATTCTCCTCACTAACTCTAATACTATCTAACATTCCGTGATTACATTCACCAATACAATCTTATTTTGTAACCTCTGGCAACTCTGTAAACACCAAACTTTTGGAAAACCTTTATTCTAATCAAAAAATAAAGATAATTTCTGGATAGTTTTCATCACTTAAAAATTAATTCGAGAATATGATCTCTTTTTAGACTTAGGTGTACAATACATGAGACAGAAAAAGCAATAACACTTTGCACATTGCACAACTGCTGCTCATTAAGTAAATTTATTGCAAAAGTAATCTTCAATACAAAAATACTTCTTTACATATCAATCCTTTTGCAGTCGTACATAGATGTCCACATTGCTTGCCATAAGAGGACTTTTCACCTCAAATTTAAATGAGTCAACGGTCTCATCACATTTGGTCACACTGTGTTTGCGCAACAAGTGTACTAAACCTAGTTTAGCCTGCAGAAGACCAAGTCTCATACCAATGCAGTTGCGGGGACCGATACCAAAAGGCATATAGGCATCCATGTTGATCTTATCACGATTTTCTGGCGCGAAGCGATCAGGATCATATTTCTCAGGGTCTGGCCAGTACTGCAACGCAAAAGAAACAAATAATTATTACTAAAATCAATAATACGCCTTTTGAAATAAGTATATACCTTTTCATCTCGTTGTATCGCCAAAGTTGAGACATAAAAGGGCATGCCATTTGGTACCTCCAGATCGTAGTAAGGCTGTAGAGTAAACTTTTCCCCCGACTCAGGTTGGGCGCATTCTCGTTCAACGTAGCCAGCGATAGGATACTTTCTCAAAGTCTCATTGACAACTTGACAAAGATAAGGCATTTCCTGCAAACGTTCATAGCTGATGTGGTCCTCATCCCCGAAGTATTCCTTTATCTCCGAGCGAAGTCGATCTTGGATCGCAGTATTGTGGACTAACTCAAAGAGCGTCATTGTCATAGTAGATGAACTAGTCTCAAATCCAGCTGTCTGAAATAGAGCAGCCTGGGCAACCAAAAACTCCAAATCTTTATTATTAAAATCATTTTTTTGAGATTTAGTCTCTCGTTTCATTGCCAGTAGAACATCGACTAGATCATTCCGTTGCACTCCAGACTTCTCACGCTCATCTAAAACGTAGGATATTGTACGAATAAAGAAATCTCTGGTCGGTTTTGGAAACATTTTGGCATGAACCAGAGAAGCCAATGATGGTAGTAGAAAAATGCAAAAACTATCCAAAAGCGTTTTTAAGCTGAGCTTAAAGAATTCTGTGTTAACCTTAAAGAACTCGCTATTGTCCATTTTCAAAGCATTAGCCTTGATTCCAAAAGCAATACTCGCTACAAGATCAATGGTAAATCGAGCACATTTATCCTTAATGCGAACAACAGAATTATCGGGCATTTTCGCTAAGTTGTCTTCTAGATCCTTACCAATCTGTAAAATGATAAATTAATTTCAATGTGTTTCATATAACATCAAGATGTACTTACATCCACCATCAGCGGATACATTTGCTTTATTTTACCACTGGTAAAGACAGGAGAGATTTTATTCCTGAGACCTTTCCAATCTGGACTTCGGGATAGTAAGAGATTATTGTAGCCAAGTGAATCGTGAATTGGATCTGTTTTCATAGCTCGATTCACAAAATAGTTGAACTTCTTGATCATCACAGTCTTAACTAGGTCGAGATCCCGCACAATTACTCCAGGACCCTTCAGGAAGTAAACTCCTATTAATGGCTCATTCTCAAATCCTTTGGCTGTGTGGAACAAACTAATTTGTTCAAAGAATGGAACTTTTCCAGTAAGAAAACTACGTATATTTCCAAAAATTGGCTCTGGTTTTATCGACTTCACACCATTTCGCTGCCAATAGCTATAAAAACGATTCTGCCAGATATAGAAAACAAGAGCAACACTGGCAAAAAATATAAAAAATTCCGTAAACATCTTTGCAGTTTACACTGTAGAACACGACTAACCGTAATGGCAACTTTCGAAATTATTTTTACCAAACCTCTTATCTCTATAGAGCTTTACTGATTAGCAGTGGAAAAGCTTAAAATGTGCATATTTCTAAGCACTGATATAGAACACGAACTTTTTTTAAAGCTTTTGCACAACTTGAAGACTATTTAAAATTTATAAGATTGTTGTGTCTTAACAATTCTGTTTGTGCTTTGCCATATTATGCTGATTAAAGGCGTGCATAATTTCATTCAAAACTAATTCCTACGATCCTTTTCCATATTAATTGCCGATTCATTATTACACTCGTCGTCTTACTTGGGGACTACCTCAATTTTTAATAGTACGTTTTTATAGTTTACCAATACTTTTTGCTTGGAAGCATAATACCCTGCACAGCTGTTAGACGACTATATTATATTATGAATATAATAGAATAGAGATGGACAGTGGCAATTTTACACATACAGTAAAGAGTGAATTCTTAAAACCAGAATAGTATTACAAAGTTCAATATTAATTAATCTTCAATCACTATATTACAATTCTACTCTTTCACTATGCATACTTTTAATAAATAAATTCTAAATCAAATTGTTGATTACGAACATCTTTGTATTTGTTTTCTCTGAAAAAGAAACTAAAATAAGACCTCGGAAAACATAACCGTGCTGCTCATGAAGTATATTTAATGAAAATTATATTTTCAATATAAAGTGCTTACATATTAATCCTTTTGTAGTCTCACGAATATGTCCACATTGCTTGCCATAAGTGCATTTTTCACCTCAAATTTAAAGGAATCAACTGTTTGTTCGCACTTAGCTACACTGTGATTACGCAATAGGTGAGCCAGACCTAGTTTAGCCTGCAGAAGTCCAAGTCTCATGCCAATGCAGTTGCGGGGACCGATACCAAAAGGCATATAGGCATCCATGTTGATCTTATCACGATTTTCTGGCGCGAAGCGTTCAGGATCATATTTCTCAGGATCTGGCCAGTACTGTAATATTAAAAAAATAAATTATTTTTAGTACAGTAATTAAACGGAATATTAAATTTAATGTATACCTTCTCATCTCGATGAATCGCAAGAGTTGACACATAAAACGGCATGCCACTCGGCACCTCAAAATCATAATAGGGCTTTAGAGTAAACTTTTCTCCTGATTGCGGTTGTGCGCATTCTCGTTCAACGAAGCCAGCGATAGGATACTTTCTCAAAGTCTCATTGACAACTTGATTAAGGTAAGGCATTTCCTGCAAACGTTCATAGCTGATGTGGTCCTCATCCCCGAAGTATTCCTTTATCTCCGAGCGAAGTCGATCTTGGATCGCAGTATTGTGGACTAACTCAAAGAGAGTCATGGTCATGGTAGATGAACTTGTCTCAAATCCAGCTGTCTGAAATAGACCAGCTTGGGCAACCAAATATTCCAAATCTTTATCATTAAACTCTTTTTTTTGAGACTGAGTCTCTCGCTTCAAGGCCAGTAGAACGTCGATTAGATCATTGCGTTGCACTCCTGATTTCTCACGTTCATTTAACACATAAGATATTGTACGAATAAAGAAATCCCTGGCCTTTTTTGGAAACAATTTGGCTTTCACCAGGGAAACCATTGATGGTATTAAAAAGATACAAGCAGTATCCAAAACTCTTTTTAAACTGAACTTAAAAAATTCAGAGTTAACATTATAGAACTCGCTATTGTCCATTTTCAAAGCATTAGCATTAATTCCAAAAGCTATACTTGCTATAAGATCGATGGTAAACCGAGCACATTTATCCTTAATTAGAACGACTGAATCAATGGGCACTTTTCCCAAGTTCTCTTCTAGATCCTTACCAACCTGTAAAATGATCGATTAATTTCTATGTATTTTATACATTATCAAGATGTACTTACATCCACCATCAGAGGATACATTTGCTTTATTTTTCCACTTGTAAAAACAGGAGAGATTTTATTCCTGAGAATTCTCCAATCCGGATTGCGCGAAAGTAAAAGATTATTGTGGCCGAGTGAATCATGAATGGGATCCGTTGTCATAACTCGATTCACAAAATAGTTGAACTTCTTGATCATCACAGTCTTGACCAGGTCAAGATCTCGCACAATTACTCCAGGACCCTTAAGGAAGTATACTCCGATTAATGGCTCGTCCTCAAATCCCTTGGTTGCGTGGAGAATACTGAGTTGTTCAAAGAAAGGAATTTTCCCAGTAAGAAAACTTCGTATATTTCCAAAAATTGGCTCTGGCTTAATTGATTTCACTCCATTACGCTGCCAAAAGCTATAAAATCGCTTCTGCCAGATATAAAAGAGAACTGCAACACTGGCAAAGAATATAAAGAATTCCGAAAACATCTTTCTAGTTTGTAGCGAAAAACACGACTTGCGGTGAATGCAAATGTTTCGGGGTATTTATACCAATCGTCTTATCGCTTCAGAGTTTTGCTGATACACGATGACACAGGTCAAAGTGTACACATGTGCAGTATGATATATACGACATCGAATATTTATGTAAATTTCTTAATGTTGTTATTTACAAATAGCTTCAACAATTTTCATCTCCCAATAATATTATTTTCATAAACTTATTGAAGATTCTTTTAAATTTCAACAGACTAACACTCAACCCTAGCGTGTAGCGGTTTTCGCAATATAATGATGAATGAGATCGTGCGTAATTTTATTCACTTCATTTTACTTACTACGAGTCACCTTATCAATTAGCAAGTCATTATTAGTTTCGTGGCCTTACTTTGAGAATATATCAATTTTATAATTTTGTTTTTTTTGTAGGAACTAGACTAACTAGACAGCACGTCGCAAAAATATAGGGTGTCACAATATCCATATCACAAAGAACATGGTAGTAGATTCGTAAATGAGCTCTCGATAGGGGTTTCAGTCTTAAAATAAACTTCTTAAAAGCTACAAGTTATATTTCAAAAATAGAAAAATAAATAATATTTTTATTTTTACACAAATTTCGGGTTTACGTATATTTTAACATTCTTGAATTACGGGTTTTCATTATATAATGAGAATTTTTATACCCGCTACCCATAGAGTAGAAGGGTATTATAACTTTGTAACGGCAGGAAATGTATGTAACATGTAGAAGGAGGCAACTCCGACCCCATAAAGTATATATATTCTTCATCAGCGTCAACAGCCAAGACGATCTAGCCACATCCGTCTCTCTGTCTGTCCGTATGTCCGTATGAACACCTAGATCTTAGAGACTATAAGAGATAGCATTTGTTATGTTTGCACGCAGATCAAGTTTGTTTCAAATTTTTGCCACGCCCACTTCCGCCCCGCAAATTGACAAAGATCGAATAACAAGCGTAATTTTAAAGCTAGAGCTTCGAGTTCTGGTGAGTACAATAATAACAAGAGTATTTATGATTTCTGAAAATTGATTGCGATCTGATAAAAATTGTGGAAGTTATTAAAGAAATACATTTGTATGGGCAATAACGCCTACTTATGTTACTAGGGGTCTTAGTTGCTTTGGCCGACAATCTGGTATATTGTGCCGTCTATGATATATTTTGAATGTGGTGCTATGTCGATATACCAAATATATCATTTGGTATATTTTCAATATTTTTCTAGTATGTTTGGTATATTTTGAAAATAATACCGTAATATTTTGCTTTTATTCAAAATGGATAGCGGATATCTCACAGTCCAATATGGGCAAAAAGTCCCGAATTGCGGCATTTTTACCATTTTCGAAGATAGAAACATGAAACTTTGTACACATACCTAAAAAATAAAGATCGAATTTCGGATTTTTTCTTTTTTCAATTGGACCACGCCTTTCTTCCCGCCCACCTTACCATGAGGTTATAATATTCGATTTTTTTTCTAGAAATTTGTTTTAAAATATTTCAATGTAATATATTTAATAAAATTAAACTAAATTTATTAAATTAATATATTTTAGCAAATTCGCATTTTAAATTTGATTTGGATCCATGCAAAATTAAATCAAAAATTAATTAGAGCCCAATATTAAGTTTTGTGACTCCATATTAGTTTATTCTTCACAAAGCTGTTCCTCCAACTCCAGGGAACTTTGCCCGAAAATTTCGAGTTCATTATCTCCGCCTTCTTCTACCTGATTATCATTATTGTCTACACATGCCCATGTTATTGGAGGCTTAATATCAGGAGATTCCAAAAGAGCTATAACATCTCTTGGTAGGCTTTTTTATAGTTTAATCTTTGGCGTTCCTTTAAATTTATAGTTGAAAGCAGTGGGTCAGAGAAATCTAATCCTCTATTTAACACATCTGATATAGTATTCAGGCGGCTGTTTTTCCTTGCATGAGAAAACATATCGAGTTTGTACAATTTTTTGCGCTCTTCTGACACATTTTCAATGTACTAGTACTTTATGCAAAATTTGAGACATTGGATACCACTTATAAGTATTAACGTATAAGTACATCAAGTACCTACTTTAACTTTTGATTGGCATTCCTCAAACTCACATTATGTAGCAATTAAAATTATATAAAAACTTTTCAAAACGTATTGCCACAATAGCATTGACTTTTCTGTTTCATAGACTAGTTCAAATGCTAATTTTCACTTTAACCTTGGTCCTGCCTAAGTATACGTCAATCGTTTACGACCAGTCTTTACGCGTGGAACATCATCTTAAAAAAACTCAATTATGAACGAGGATGCAAGCCTGTTGCATTTTCATAAACTAGTGTTACTCAATCCGAAAAACTGAATAAGCTTATCTTTTATTAAGATTTCCTGAACATCACTTAATTCATTTTCATCGATATTTTGCAAAACAAACTGCTTCACAGCAGTTTGTTGGCGGTTGTTTTTTGCTCCAAAAATCAAGCAACGTTGAAAAATAAGACGTAAATACAACTGCAACATTGAGTTTTGCCGTAAATCGGGCAAAAACGGGCAACAATGTTAATCACTATTTGATTGTTAACAGTTTGGTTAATAACATTCAGCTTTAATATTGCCTCGACCGGCCTAGACGCACTAGTTACACTCCACAGAAACACAAATATATTTGTTACCAGGGACCTAAAAACATACCAACAACACATTGCACGATTGGACAATATATCACATGTACTACAAATTTAGTGCCAATAATTAATATTAGATACCTTGACGATTAAATTCCATATTCAAGCTTTTTTTGTTTGATTTAATATTTGAATATAAAATTGACAGAAAAAATCACAAATTTTCCCGCCAATTTCTTTTTTTTAGAGGGTCCAGACCATAGTCTTTAAATATGAGCGAATAACAAATTACCTACGAAGTCTAAAATTTTTTAAAAATATGTTTCAGTATCCTTAAGTATTCTAATTAAAAAAATAAAGTCAATTTAATGATACCGAACACAAAAAAAAAATGTAAAAATGCCGCACCTTGCGACTTTTTGCCTATAGTGCACTGAAAAACACCACTAACCGTAATGACAACTTTTGAAATTATGTTTACCAAAGCTCTTATCTCTATGGAGCTTTACTGATTAACGATGGAAAAGCTTAAAATATACATATGTACTATATATGCACAAGGTGATATAGAACACGAACTTTTGAGTAAGCTTTTGCACAACTTCTTCAACTTATTGAAGACTGTTGAAAATTTATAAGATTGTTGTGACTTAGCAATTCTTTTTGTGCTTTCGCAATATTATGCTGATTAAAGGCGTGCATAATTTCATTCAAAACTAATTCCTACGAGCCTTCTCCTTATCAATTGCCCATTCATTTTTTCATTCGTCGTCTTACTTGGGGACTACCTCAATTTTTAACAGTACGTTTCTATAGTTTAGCAATACTTTTTGCTTGGAAGCATAATAACCTGGCAGCTGCTACTAGAGGTTATATTATGAATACTAGAGATGGACAGTGGCAATTTTACACATACAGTATGAAGTGAAGTCTTAAAACCAGAATAGTATTACAAAGTCCAATATTTATTAATCTTCAATCACCATATTAGAATTCTACTCTTTCAATATGCCTACTTTTAATTCAAAACTTCTAAATTACGAACATTTTTGTATTTGTTTTGTCTGAAAAAGAAAATAAGACAAAAATAAGACCTAGAAAAACATAACCGTGCTGCTCATGAAGTATTTAATGAAAATTATATTTTCAATATAAAATGACTACATATTAATCCTTTTGTAGACGCACAATTATGTCCACATTGCTTGTCATAAGTGCACTTTTCACCTCAAATTTAAAGGAATCAACTGTTTGTTCGCACTTAGCTACACTGTGATTATGCAACAAGTGAACTAAACCTAATTTAGCCTGCAGAAGTCCAAGTCTCATGCCAATGCAGTTGCGGGGACCGATGCCAAAAGGCATATAGGCATCCATGTTGATCTTATCACGGTTCTCTGGCGCGAAGCGTTCAGGATCATATTTCTCAGGATCTGGCCAGTACTGTAATATTAAAAAAATAAATTATTTTTAGTACAGTAATTGAACGGAATATTAAATTTAATGTATACCTTCTCATCTCGATGAATCGCAAGAGTTGACACATAAAAAGGCATACCACTTGGCACCTCAAAATCATAATAGGGCTTTAGAGTAAACTTTTCCCCCGACTCAGGTTGGGCGCATTCTCGTTCAACGAAGCCAGCGATAGGATATTTTCTCAAAGTCTCATTGACAACTTGATTAAGGTAAGGCATTTCCTGCAAACGCTCATAACTGATGTGGTCCTCATCTCCAAAGTATTCCTTTATCTCCGAGCGAAGTCGATCTTGGATCGCAGTATTGTGTACTAACTCAAAGAGAGTCATTGTCATGGTAGATGAACTAGTCTCAAATCCAGCTGTCTGAAATAGAGCAGCTTGGGCAACCAAATATTCCAAATCATTATCATTAAATTCTTTTTTTTTTTTGAGATTGAGTCTCTCGCTTCATTGCCAGTAGAACGTCGATTAGATCATTGCGTTGCACTCCAGATTTTTCACGTTCATTTAACACAAAAGATATTGTACGAATAAAAAAATCTCTGGCCTTTTTTGGAAACATCTTGGCTTTCACCAGAGAAACCATTGATGGTATTAAAAAGATACAAACAGTATCCAAAACTCTTTTTAAACTGAGCTTAAAAAATTCAGAGTTAACATTATAGAACTCGCTATTGTCCATCTTCAAAGCATTAGCCTTGATTCCAAAAGCAATACTCGCTATAAGATCGATGGTAAACCGAGCACATTTATCCTTAATTTGAACGACTGAATCAACAGGCACTTTTCCCAAGTTCTCTTCTAGATCCTTACCAGCCTGTAAAGTAATCAATTAATTTCAATGTATTTTTTTATAATCTCAAGTTGTACTTACATCCACCATCAGAGGATACATTTGCTTTATTTTACCACTGGTAAAGACAGGAGAGATTTTATTCCTGAGACCTTTCCAATCCGGAGTTCGGGATAGTAAGAGATTGTTGTATCCAAGTGAATCGTGAATTGGATCCGTTGTCATAACTCGATTCACAAAATAGTTGAACTTCTTGATCATCAGAGTCTAAACCAGGTCAAGATCTCGAACAATTACTCCAGGACCGTTTAGGAAGTATACTCCGATTAATGGCTCATTCTCAAATCCCTTGGTTGCGTGGAGAATACTGAGTTGTTCAAAGAAAGGAACTTTGCCAGTCAAGAAACTACGTATATTTGCAAAAATTGGCTCTGGCTTAATTGATTTCACTCCATTACGCTGCCAAAAGGTATAAAAACGCTTCTGCCAGATATAGAAGACAAGTGCAGCACTGGCAAAAAATATAAAGAATTCCGTAAACATCTTTTTAGTTTGTAGCGAAATACACAACTTACTGGGAAAGCAAATGTTTGGTGGTATTTATACCAATCGTCTTATCGCTTCAGAGTTTTGCTGATACACGATGACATAGGTCAATATGTGCAGTATATATGGTATAAACGACCTTGAATATTTATGTAAATTTCTTGATGTTATCACTTAAAAATAGCTTATAAAATTTGTATCTTCCAATGACATTGTTTTCATAAAGTTATTGAAAATTCTTTTACATTTCATCAGACTTGCACTCAATCTTAGTGAAGCAATTTTCGCAATATAATGATGAATGAGATCGTGCGTAATTTTATGCACTTCATTTTACTTACTACGAGTCACCTTATCAATTAGCAAGTCATTATTAGTTTCGCAATATAATGTTGAATAAGATTTTACTTACTACGAGTCACCTTATCAATTAGCAAGTCATTTTTAATTTCGCGGCCTTTCTTTGAGACTATATCAATTTTATAATTTTGTTTTTCTTTTGTAGGGCATTCCTCTCTGATAACAAACTAGACCAACTAGACAGCGCGTCGCAAAAATATAGGGTGTCACAATATCAATATCTGAAAGAACATGGTTAAGTTCAAGAGTTGTAGATTTTTAAATGAGCTCTCAGTCTTTAAACAAACTTTTCAAATTTACAAGTTACATTTGAATAATAGGAAAATAAATAATATATTTATTTTTTCAAAAATTTCAGGTTTATGTATAAAATAACATTCTCGAATTAGAATTTTTAATTTTCGATTTAATAAAAATATTACAAATCTGTTTTAAAACATTTTGTAATATAAGACGACTGTGCGAACAAATAATCTCTTTCATTACACTATTTGTGTACTATTAATTTGATCAAAATAAGAAACTTTTAAAAGTTTTTCTATAGAATAAGGAACAATTTAATGCACCTTGATATAAAATGACGACGGCGAAGTTAGGGACAATCTGGCTAGTTCCATAAATTATTGCTCCTCCTATTTCTTTATTTATTTGTCTGCTATTCTCTCTTATGTTATTGATCTTCGATTCTTACGAGGTTTACCTTTCTATATTTCTTCCATCCAATCCATAAATACATGTTTTGCAATTCTCATACTTTGCAATTTAATAAGCTATGAATTACTTAAGAATCGTCAAAATAAATAAACGAAGTTGTGGGTCATTGGGTCATCTTGGAGTGAAATGACAAATGCCCCAAACCAGTGTCGCGAACTACCCCAAAATATGCAAGTTGAACCCCTGGTTGAAGAACACAAATTAGATTATATCAGCAGCGGTGGCATTACGAACTTCATTGGACAATGGCATAATTATGCAATGAGCAACCCTCGTCGCAAATCGTCGCAAGGCAATACTCGAACTGCCGTGCCAGATGTTATCGTGAAAACGTTTACCGTTCGACTGTCCCCAGTCTTCAGACCCTGCTCAAAATTATGATGGAACACGCGACACAGCACACGGGGCTGCTTCACTCTTCTCTTTTCTTTCTGCCTCTATCTCTGTCTCGCTTTTTAATAATATGCACTTTGAGATTTTCTGCCCCTATCTGGTCAGCAGCTTTTGTTTTCTTCCTTATTTTTTTGGCACATGGCATGGGGTCGGGTGTGGCCAGTGGTCAAACCCTTGAGAACAAGTTCCGATCAAACAGGTTTTCGCAGTTGCATGCCGTACAAACATACGACCCCCTCATCAACAGTAGCATCAAGTCAAAGGCTTACACATTTCATTGATGTTGCTGATGCATGCGCCCTGCCAGGCTCAACAGGGTAGACCAAGGCAGGGGTAGAGGCAGGAAAGGTCCTGGGGCAACTTGCAACCTAGGGTATTAAGTCCGCGTGACATTTTTTAAATTAAACAAGATCCAGCAACAAATAATAACAACTTACTACAGCAGTGGCTTGCGCGATTCAATTTTTGTATGTGTGTGTGTGTGTCTACGACAATCCTAGTTAGGGTTGCTGCATGCAGTGCATTCGATAAAGGGCTTAAGGGTTGGAACAAAGTCCGAAGAGGGTTGTCCCTGATCAATTCCATTGACCAAATGTTAGAGCTGCTTTACTGACCAAAAATTCCAATAACCGAATATAAAAGTGACCAATTACTAGTGAGCTATATATACTTAACAACCCTATGCCATATTTCAACTCAGTGATAAAAGTCTTAACTCTAATCTATAAATAATATTTCTGCTGCCGAGTGGATTAAAGCTCATAACAAACATCATTGCAATTGCCTGATGTTCGTAATTATAAATTAAAGTAGTCAATCTCGATCTCCATCTGGTTGAATCAGCGCAATCATCTTTCTACCCAAAACTTTTCTGTGTTAGTAATTTTTATAAATAACTAAATAAGAAATAAGAATTCGATCCATTTGATTAGACTTTTTAGTTTAAATTTTAGTTGCTTTAGAACTAAAGTATCACATTTCTATGTATTTATATTCCATGGAAAAGTCAATCGCCATTTAACGATTTTATGAACATGCATATTCTTAGTCAAACACAATCTTTTCTTAATCTCTTAAAGACTTCTTTTAGAATAATTTTTAATATAACATCTTCATTCGGTTTCTTTAAATGACATTCTTTAAAAGTCAGACCCTTGATTCAGCCACCTTGTCTCAAGTGTTTCCATCAACTCTTGAAGTAAGTTTCTTAGACGTGTGTTTCCCCTTATGTTCAACTTCCACAAAAGTTAAACAAGCTCAACTTCCTTCATCTATATCTGTGCTCTCAATTGCACAAGTCCCTTCTAGATTTAACTCCTTTTCAACTGAAATTCACTTAACTTCATGCTGAATATCCACTGAAATAACCACACCTGTCCCATCGGCTGCAACTTTTCTCTCCTTTTCTTACTCTATCACTCCTCTGTTCGTGTAGCCAACTTTCCGACTTCGATTCGGCATGTGATGGGCAAACCCCTCTATAATGGCTCGTCGATGGTTATGAATGCATAATTTCATTCCAAAAATTGCTGCTTCCTTCTTTTCTTTGCGACTCTGACTCGCTCTTTTCTTTTCTGTTCTGTTCTGTTCTGTTCTTTTCTGTTCTTTTCTATACTTTACCCTCGGACTATTTGCCTGCTTTGCCAATGCTGTCGTGGCTGCTTGTGCATATTTCACCGCGGAGCACACACAATCGCACGGGGTCTGATCCTTCTAGCCTTTCACGGTCACACCTCACCCCACTTGAATCTAACGCATTCCATCTCCCCTCAGCCATGGTTTTGAATATGTTAGGGTAAAGAGGTCTGCCAAATCTGGTTTATAGTCGCGCTTATAAAAAACACACAACAACATTAAAACTCCCCACGATGGTACATGGACGAACGCAGGTTTAGGGTGAGGAAAAGGGGACAACGATGAGGGTGAGGGCAATGGGATTCGGGTAGAGAACGAGCCAAGTTAGACCGGCCGAGGGGCCAGTTCATATGGTGTAGAAGGCCGGTCTAGCCGCTGCGCTAATATCTACATAAATACATGCAACACGCTGCTTCCGGTGTTGAAAGTTCCATTTCACAAAAGTCCACGACTTCATGTTGATGTGATGTTGATGTTGATGATGATGACGATGGCAACGGGCACGAAACCCAAATGAGGACTAGGCGGCTCTCGTGGTTGTCCTGATGAAGGCGAAAGCAATGGTGGTGATGGTAGGCGTGTGAAGGACGCAAGTAAGAAGGGCCCCCAAGTTTGGGGACAGTAACAGTGGTAGCAATCCAAGCAATATTTCACCAAAATAATAAACTATATTTATTGAATCGAATCAATTCAATCACGTTGCAATCGCAGCAAGATGTCCACATCGGATGACAACACGGGACTTAATGGCTGGAATTTGATCGACTCCACCGTCTTATCACACTTGAGCACTTTGTGATTGCGCAACAAGTGAACCAGACCCAACTTAGTTTGCAGAAGACCAAGTCTCATGCCAATGCAATTCCGAGGACCAATGCCAAATGGCATATAGGCATCCATATTGATATTGTCACGATTTTCCGGAGCAAAGCGTTCGGGATCGTACTTATCCGGATCTGGCCAGTACTGCAAAAATAAATAAACAATTATTAGTAAAATCACTCAGAAATAAAGCGAACTGTAGTACCTTTTCATCTCGATGTATAGCCAGAGTGGACACATAGAAGGGCATGCCACTGGGTACCTCCAGATCGTAGTATGGTTTCAACGAAAACTTTTCTCCGGACTCGGGTTGCAAGCATTCCCTCTCAGCATAGCCGACAATGGGATACTTTCTCAAAGTCTCATTGACAACTTGACTAAGGTAGGGCATTTCCTGCAAACGCTCATAGCTGATGTGATCTTCATCACCAAAGTATTCCTTGACCTCTGCCCGCAATCGATCTTGCAATTTGTTATTGAGTGCCAATTCATAAAGTGACATGGTCATGGTAGATGAGCTAGTCTCAAAGCCTGCTGTCTGAAATAGAGCAGCTTGAGCCACCAAATAGTCCAATTTGAGAGCTTTCTCTCCCTTTTCTGATTGAGCAGCTGCTTCTTGTTTCATAGCCAACAGAACATCAATTAAATCATTGCGATGCACTCCAGATTTCTCACGCTCCGATAAAACATAAGAAATGGTTCGAAAGAAGAAATCGCTCGTTTTCTTCGAGAACAACTTGACACGAGCTATGGAAGCCAAAGCGGGTAGCATGAAGATAATGCCAAGATCCAAAGCGCGTTGCCAGCACAATTCAAAGATTGCCATATTATAATTAAAGAATTCACTTTTTATATTGCTAAGAGAATTCGCTTTCACGCCAAAAGCGATAGTTGCTATAAGATCTGTGGTAAACCGCGCACAAGTATCCTTAATCCGAATCTCAGAATCAGTGGGCACTTTTTGAATGTTCGATTCCAGATCTTTGCCAATCTGTAAAACAATTTAAATCAATTAGCTTTTCCTGTCCCCTTTTCTATAAATCGATGTAGACTTACTTCCAACATGAGTGGATACATTTGCTTGATCTTGCCGCTGGTAAACACAGGCGAAATCTTGTTGCGAAGACCCTTCCATTCCGGACTGCGGACGAAGAATAGATTGTTATAGCCGAGGGGGTCGCGATGTGGATCAGTTTGAAGAGCTCGATTCACAAAGTAATTGAACTTCTTAATCATTATAGTCTTGATGAGGTCAAGATCACGTACAAGTATGGCGGGACCCCTAAGCAAATAGACACCGATCAAAGGTTCGTTCTCAAATCCTTTGGCCGTGTGAAGCAAACTCATCTGCTCAAAGAAGTTCACCTTTCCAGTAAGGAAAGCTTTCACATTGCCTACGATGGGCAGCGGTTTGATACATTTGACCCCATTGCGTTGCCAATAGGTATGGGTTCGCTTCTGCCAGATAATGAACACGGTCACTAAACTGGTTATCAGTAATAGAAGCTCCGTAAACATTGTGTTCGCTCCGTACGTAGATTTGCGACTACTGCGTATTTCAGCTCTCGCGCTTGCTTATAAGTAAGTAAACAAGATTTGCTTTCTCAGAGTGTCGCGTGAATATTTTAATTTGCCGATCGGCGATGACAATGCAGAAAGTGACAATGCGAAATGTTTGCGTACCCTGTTTTAATTGAATGTTTTGTGGGGAATTATTGTACTTTTGGTAATTTCAATTATTTAATGTTTTGCTGAGGTTGCTTAACATTATCGAAGAATGTTTCTTAATTCAATTAGTGGAATTAATACTTATTTTCAAGTATGTATATAAGCTATTTTAAGAATTATTAATATCTTCTTTATAAATAGATACTTAGATTGCCAGTTCGATTGCTAGCTTTAAAAATGTATAAAATTATTTTCAAATATCTGTATTATAAACCAGACTATTAACAATCGTTCGTTATACGAATAAACTAAACTACTACACTTAAAGATGATAAACTATATTCTTCTTATCAATTAAACCTTGTGTGTCGAATTCATTGATAATGCGTTGACCGTCAAGTCAAAAGACCTCCCTGATAAAATTTGAATTGATGTAAAACTGTAATTACGGAATATATTGTTTTCTACGCAGTATAATCTAAGAGCTAAACAGGGTACCTCTTAGTCGGACACTTGAATTGCACAGAACGCGGCACGATTGGACAGTAAACTCTCCTTATCATATGCTCAGTCAGTGTTACTTACGAAGTCGGCCACTGTGACATGCTCAATTCTTTTTTGCTTAGTGTTAATCAAGTTTTGTATCAGTGTTTGGCGCCCCCCTTTTCCGTGCTTTTTTCTCGCCTCTTTCCCCCTTAGCAGCACATTCACGGAAATCGGTTTCGGTCTCGGTCTCGTGTTTAGTCTCACATTAGCGTATTGACTGCCCGCCCGTCCCGCTCCCCACTCTTCACTCGACACTCGTCGCCCGTCGTCGAGTGGTAAACGATGCGACGCCGTTTCGGCTTTGACTTCGGGTTTGGGTGGCTCGGGTGGCTTGGAAAGTTTAGCCAGGGGCGCCGTCTGCTTTAGCTATCGCTTTGGGGTGTGGTCTTTGGCTTTGCTATCGTTGCTAGTTGCAGCCCTCGCCACCCACTGGGCTACCCCTTCTCGACTCCTTATCGTCTCTCGTGCTGTGGCTGCGTCTGCGGCTGTTTGTTTGTTTGTTTGCCTTGCCTTTCGCTGGCTTCTTTCGTTCGCAACTCCCACTTCCTTTGCAACTCTACCCTCCGCCCTACCCGCTGAGGCGGACACATACTTCAGTAACTGCCAGTTGAACGCATATTGACGCTTATTAATATTTACATTTTTATTTGTATTTTGGGTTTTTTGCTGCTGCTCCCGGAAGAATTTTGGACGCCGTTGATTAAGCGCTGAACAATGTTGCGACAGCGAAAAAAAAATATGAAGAATAATAAATGTTTTTGATTGCTCCCTTTTTTAATTGTCATACAATTTAAGCCAGTTTGGAAGCCGTGCCACATGCATTTTGTTTTTCTGTAAATATGAATAATCATAAGAAGGGTAGTTAATTTTTATACCCGCTACCTATAGTGTAAAAGGGTATTATAACTTTGTTCCGGCAGGAAATATATGTAAGAGAAATAAGGAAGCATCTCCGACCCTATAAAGTAATAAAGTTGATCAGCGTCAACACCCGAGACGATATAGCCATGCCCGTCTGTCCGTTCGTTTTTATGAACACATAGATCTCAGAGACTATAAGAGATAGAAACTTGTTATATTTGCCCGCAGATCAAGTTTGTTTCAAATTGTTGCCACGCCCACTTCAACTCCCGAAAATTGACAAAACTCCAATAACAAGCGTATTTTTAAGCTAGAGTCGCGATCAGATAAACATTGTCGAAAGTATAGAAATAGTTTTGTATGGGCAAAAACGCCAACCTACTAGGGATCTTTTTGCTTTGGCTAAAAATCTGGTATATTTTGGACTGTATGGTATATTTTAATTTAGTATTTAGTATTTTTGTGGTGTATTATTTTGATATTTTTAAAGATTAATGCAGCTCTGTTTTCTTTTTATGGGTACCGGGCATCTCACAGTCGAGCACACTCGACTGCAACTTTCTTACTAGTTTTTGTTAAGTTCAAGATCGAAAATAAATTGAGAATAATATATATACTTGCTAACAAACGATAAAGGCAAATGAGTTTAACAAAAACTAATTTATTATTTATATAACATAAATATATAAATATAAGTAAAATCTAATCTAATAGAAGGATATGAATATAAATATTTTTATTACAAGATATCTATAGTTAGAAATATTCATCAAAAAGATTAATTTTATTGACAAGTATTTCATAAACGCGATATGTTAGACCTTTACAAGGTATACAGCAGTCGATCTATTGTATTACAGGTCGCAATTTTATTTAATGGTGTTTTGCTATGTTTCCTGCAATTTGAGGCCGTAAAACTCAGTGACCATAGATTTACAATTTACAATTTACGATTTGCTTTCCGTAATTGGTCCCAGTCGCCACATGCGAACTCCATTAAAGTTCGGAAACACTCGTAATCTCTACTCTCTTCTCGCTCTTACTCAGCATTTACGTGCTATTTTATTTCCACTTTTTATGTATTTTTTACACAACTTAATTAAAATATGAAATTTCTTTAATCTCACATTCTCTTTCTCTCCTCTCGCTTTCGTTGCAGGTAAGCAGAGCGTCCAACTCTCATTTAAATGTTTGGCTCTAATTTCGGAGGGATTTTGTGCACGTGTCATTGTTTTCCTGGTTCCTGGTTCCTGGTTCATCGTGTCTGTTGTTCCGGTTCGACTTTCAGTCATATAGTGCTGTTGCTCGTCGATGCTTGTTGATGTAGCGAGAGGAACCCCTAAACCACTTGAATTGTTTGCTCAAATTATTTTGAATTATTGCATGCGCCGTCGGCTCATTTCCACGCGACTTTTGTTACACCCTGTCCGATCCCCCAGGGGATGTCAGAGAAACCTTACCACCACCAAACACATCGCCATCGCTATCGTCATCGGCAACGTCATCTCCAACACTAGCACTATCATTAAGAGCATCAAGAAGTGTTGTTGTTGGGTTCTCTACGGATAAGTTCTATTGCATCCTGTTGGGTTTATGTTTTCCCTCGCAATTCTCAATTCTACTTATTTCTTGATGTGGCGTGTCCTTGAGCGCAAATGTTGCATTTGCTGCTCAGCATGTGGCAGCTCAAACGCACTTTGAAAGGATTAGTTCCATTTCCTTTCCCTTATTTCCCTGCATAGCATAATGCTCACTGCATGGGTGGTGGCAGTTTTCAATTTCTCTCCATCAGCCAAATAAGGATCAGGCAACAATGAAGTAAATGCCATTTGCGATCAAAGCTAATAAAGATTAAAGAGAAATCAACAAAAAAAATATTATGATATTTTCTTCCATTTGAGCAATTATGGAAATAGGTATAAGTTATTACTATTTATTCATATTCGCCAATATCGTGATATTTTCATTGTCTAGATGATAGAGCTCTCAGAAAATGGTTTGATATAATAAAGTCCCTATTAAATAGAGCCTTCAATGCAAATCTAATTTCATTGACATTTTGTCAGAGTGATAATATGATTATTTTTTTGATACAATAAATATATGTAGTATCTGCTTCACAGCAAATCTTCCTAAATTTATATTTTTTGAGAAAATTTCAATATATCAAATAATAGAGAGTTCATCCACACCACTTGGATATATTGATATATTAAATAAGTAAAATAAATGAAAATCGGCAAATCTTCATTAATTGACATAATTGACATAAGAAAGCTACAGTGGAGTGTGCTCTACTGTGAGATACCCCCTACCCATTTTGAATAAAATGCTATTATTGCGGTATTATTCTCAAAATATTCCAAAAATACTGCAAAAATCCCAAAAAATATATATATATTCGATGGTATCTTTAGTATACCGATATAGTACCGATATACACACATTTCTTGCCGGCACAAAGTTATAATACCCTTCTATGGGTACCGGGTATTAAAAGTCATAAGGAAAACAGAAACTCACTATTTTATTTATTACTTAGTGTATATTAGCGAGATTTAAATTCAAAAAAGAACGTAGTTATGAGGAAGTGGATTGGTATAGGTATTAAATATATTATGTGTACTAAATAACACCAATTCCTCTTTTGAAATATATTAATTGTTTAATAAAATATTTTGTGAATTTTCTTTTATTAACATTTTGTCAACTAATAATAGAGAGATCAAAAAGTATTTTGATAAATATTAAAGCCACTATTCAATAGATCCTTTATTGCACATATAAACTCAACATTTATTTCTATTTCTTCTTTATTATTTAAGTAATCTTATTAAACATTTTAAATGTTAATTTACCTAACCAAAGGACAATAATAACAATTATCATTCAGCTCTTTAATTCTAAGGAAAAGTCCCTCCATCGCTCTTTTCAAAGTATATTTCAAATTCCTCATTGTGCA
Source organism: Drosophila sulfurigaster albostrigata (assembly GCF_023558435.1). NCBI lineage: Eukaryota > Metazoa > Arthropoda > Insecta > Diptera > Drosophilidae > Drosophila > Drosophila sulfurigaster. The sequence goes on from NC_084883.1 coordinate 1,134,981, forward strand.
TCTCAATCATTAAACATCAAAATTGTGTCTGACCTTGAAGCACAATTTTCAATTATGTGTTTAATCGACTTGCTTAACCATAATGTGACAATTATGATTAATATAATTGCAATGCGAATTGCTGAAATCATCTGCTGCTTTCACACAAAAACATTCTCTTAACTCTTGGGTAATAATTTATCAAATTCCACAATTGAAGTGTGAAATGCTCCAATGAAATCAACTTGGAATGTTAACTGATGTCGCATCATGAAGAATATGTACAAGTATATTTCTGTGCGAATGTAATACTGTATTATTAAGATATTTATATTCATTAACCCACAAAATACAGACGGCAATTGATAGGACACTTAACACGCCAATGCCCCGAGAGACCGGAGAAGAAGATGTGGAGTGGCAAGTGGCAAGAGGGAAGTGGCAAGTGGGAAGTGGCACGAAATGCCATTAACATAATTTATATACTAACAAAGGCGCCGTATAACGATTTACATAACAACCTGGCTTGAAGAGTGCGAGTATAGCGATTTGGCCAATAGATTTTGATTAAGCCGCAAAACAAGAAGCAGCCGTCTCGATGTGGACATGGATATGGTTATAGATGCGCATAAGCCGAGCCAAAACGCTAATTGTTAGTCAGCCAAGGCAACGACAACGACGGGTATAAAACATAAATAGGGCAGACGCTTGAACGAGGGATACGTGAAGTGAGCACATTGAGAAAATTACATTGACGACGTGTTGTCGGGAGAGGGAAAATAATTTGGTCACGTGCAGCGATATCGAGAAGGGGACTCCTTTGCTTAGCTGGTTGACTATTATTTCCATTTGATCTCCACATCCACATCCACATCCACATCCGCATCCTCGTGTCTGGGCTCAGGGCTTATCGCCCACAAAAACCCGAGCAAGAAAACTGAAGGCAGTCAGCGTAATGAAAATAGATTTTTGCTTTCTTTGGACAAAGTACAAGTTACAACATTGAATTTCTCTGAGGGTATTTCGGATGTTCAGTGTCCAGGGCAACAGCCCGCCCTGGGCCTGTGGTTTCGATAAGCATCTGAAATTGAATTGAAATACAATTTTTTTTTTCCTAGTGCCTTTGCTGGCGAACAATTAGAGAAATGAAGTTATAGGAAGTTCTTCAGACTGAAGCCGATTTACTGTCACAAATTTGTTGGAGTCGTGGAGCAAAAGAACTTGGAAGTTTGAAGTTGAAGTTGAAGTTGAAGAAGGTGTAGTTTTGCAGGTGCTAAAACGCCACTTCCTGTGCCTTGACACTTGACTTGACTCCAGTTGACTTGAGCGAGCTTCCCTCTCGGGGAAATAAATTGCGTTAGGGGCGCTAATGAACAACGTCTGCGGACAGGTGAAATGTTCCCGACCAACAGATAAGAGTTACTCACATATAACTGTGGTCAGCTCTCCATTACAAAATGCGTGCCCTCAACGCACGAATGCGGCCCAGACAGCGACCTCAGTCGCAGTTGAAATTCGCATGCGATTCGATGCGTTCAAAAGCCGGGATACATTTAATAACAAATAGCATGAACGAGCACATACGAAACCATGAGGGTAGTTTTTATACATCAATTTTTTTTCAGTTTTCCTTTTTTTTTACTGTGTTGTTATAAAACTGCTATGCACATAATGAGCAAAAAACGATGCGCCAGTTTGGGTTAGACCGGCATCAGGATGCGGGATACGGGATGTGGGGAGATGCGGAACGTGAACCAGACGGTCTGACAACAAAACGAACGAACGCATGCAATGGCTCATGGTTCATGGTTGGTTTCGTGTGAGGTCCTTGTTTTAGAGCACTCGGCTCCACATCACATCTCCGCATGCAGCTCACGTATGCGCTTAATTTTTTGTTTATAACGCCCCCAAGGCACACGCCCAGCTGAAAACACCCGATCCATTCCGATTCCATTCCGGACGCAGGCTGCGTATGTCACTTGGGGACTTGTTGGGGTAGACCATTAAACCCTTGGCCATTGCCTTTGACTATGGCAGCCTTTTCATTTATTTTTGTCTATTAACCGCATCGAATCGAAATAACGTCTGTACTATAATGAAGGTATCTTTAACATAAACCCTTTTGCAACTTCTTCTAACTGTTTAATTCAAGGCAATGCTTCCTAGATAATGTTAGAGTATTTACACTTCACTGCATTTAAAATATTTGAAATTTTTGTTTAAACTTTTTTTTTTTTGGTTCTGTTGATAATCAAATGCGAAATTCTATGCATGGCTTAGTTACTTGGGTTATGTGTAGACTGCGCTCCTGACTCTAAAAAGGTTTTCACTTTTTAGCCTTTTCTTTCGCTCTTTCGATATATATATTTTAGCTTGTGACCGTTGAAAAACTCTCTGGAGAGTACGACTTATATCCGATTACAACACCACAACTTTTCTATATGTGTTTTGGGTGGTTGAATGCAACGCGACGGGATGGACAACATTTTTTTCGTTTCCTAGACCTTTTGTCTAATGGAGCTAATATAAGTCGAAGTAAAGCGAGTTTAAAATTTCATAAATTTCAATTTTAATAATAACTGAATGACATAAAAAGTTAAAGGACCACAAATTGTAGATTTATGGTATAGGTTTGAGATTAACAAAAAATACTACTCATTCAATTCAAGAATTCAATTTGTAATATAATATAACAACTTAAATATTTATATTTACTACATAAAAATACTATAGACCAAAAAGAACTTCGAGTTTTCGTTACTTAATCAAACTTTTAACGCTATTAATTAACGAATTAGAAAATATTTATAAGACTTTTCTACACATCTATAGCCTGTTAACGATGTGAGCCTCTCTACGCGCTTCTCAAGTCAAGTTTCGTGACACAGCGAAACGAAAACTATAATTACTCAAGAGGCAAACCACAAGGCAGCAGACAGTGACGCAGGCTCAAACGAAGAAATTAATATTTTAATTACAACACATTTAACATGCGATTATGCGCTTCAATGAACATCTTGTGGCCCAAAAACCAAAGAGAGGGTGACTCAGATACACACACAGGCGCACGCACACACAAAGCCATGCAGGCAAACGTTCACATGTTTACCGCCCCACGGCACAGTGGGCGTTAAAAGTGTCATAACTTATTACAGGACTACGACCAAAAGCGACACATCCGCCTGTTAAGCGTAAGCAACCCTAGACGCAGCAGCAACAGCAACAACTTTCAGGAGTAACAGAAACGTCGACAAACGCAGAGTCAAACGAAGAGCAAGCAGCAGTACAGCTGTAACAGAGCTTAATGAAGAGTAAGTCATAAACGGGACGAACTAAGCCCAACACGTACTGCACTTTAATTACAGACGAACCGAGACGAACTCGGAGCCGAAGAGCGACTCAGTGGTCACTCGGCTGCCAACAACAACATACATTTCAACACTTACATTTACATAGCATGTACAGAGAAACGCTTTCATTAGCTTAACAGTGCAATCTAAGCTGGTCAAGCGGACAACGCTCAAAATACAGAGACAGCGAATGTAATTGACAGCTGTTAACTTAACAGACAACATCTAAGCTACTGTTGTTGGTGCGTCTGCTGCTGCTCTGCTTCTGTTGTATTTGGGTATAATTGTAGTTGGGGGCTGTGGCTTGGGCTCCGCTGCCAGCAGCTGTCGTCGTCATTGTCAACGATATGCGACGCCGTCGAGTGTTAATCAAAGCGTAGTTAATTGCTTTGCCGAAAGAGCCGAAAGAAAGACAGTGATTGGGCTTGAAGTTTGTCTGGGTAAGAGTAAGGGAGAGCGAAAGAGTAACAAACTGTTGACGACAGAGCCACACATGTGTGTGTCTGAATAAATGTGTGTGTGACTTTTGATTAAGTTAACCCTTTGGTGTGCTATTGTGTGTGCTGCCGCTGTAGATGTTGTTGTTCTTCATGCATTTCTAATTTAGCAAGTGTTAAGTGCCCGTCTGGGCACAACAGGAAGAGTGGGAAGAGCGTATTTGCCCAAATGGCAACGCCAGTCGTCTACAAAAACAATAAATACTAATTAAAATGTATTTAAATACAAATTCAGACACGAACATGCCCAAAACCTCACACACACACGCTCACTCGCACATGTACATCAATTTTTATGCGCTGTGAAGCGTATGTTTTTGTAGCAACACAAGCCAATCCCCATCTCCACATTCGCACACTCACACACACACACACACACATATACATATATAGTCGCCCTGCAGTGCCGGCAAAGCAGCAACAACAATGCGAATGAGTCTGGCGCCAGCAGCGAATCGTTCGTTCCGTCTGTTTGTCTGTGTGCGTGTGTTCATGTTGTTTACTTGTTTTTGCACCAGCACACTAGCGCCACCTAACGGAAATGTTTCATAAAAACTTAATTGTCCATGTAACACTTTTTTTATAGCCTTTCTCTACGAAAGTCTTGTTAGCCTTTAAGTGGCATGTCAGGCATAGTTATTATTAAAGACCCCTAACTATTTCAAGAAAGGATTTCAAAGATATAGGCCAGAGAGCGTGATAATTGGCATCTCTTTCACTGTCTTTAAAAGGACATAATTCTACAAATTAATGGGTCTCTAATTTCTTCACTAGTTTGTAAAGTGAACGCGTTCATTTCGTTTTAATTTAAAAAGAAGTGTGAAAATAAATGTATAAAATTAAAAATAATACCTGCATAGCTGGTTTTGTAGCAAACTAAAGACTCGGTGGCTTTTCGAAAGATTTTCTAATTTACATTAAACTTCGCATTAAGCTAGAAGAATCTAGAGTTGAAACCTGAACTTTTCTGTTGAAATACAATAAGTTCAAATCCCCACTAAATATTAAATCAGTGAAATGAAAGAAATTTTAGAGAAATAATACCACAGACCGTTAGTTCATTGTCGTTAAATTAGTTAGTAATGTGATAGCTATTTCATTTTAAATACGATGTGGATGTTATCATTATCTAAAAAGTGCAATTTTTCAATCTATTTTATGTTGACTGCTTCATAAAATAAAAACTAATCAAACGAAGAAAAGTCTGTCGCATTCCACTATTGTTTATGTTGATTACGAATAGCCTTCGTTAAACCCGAACGAACTAACCACGTGCAATAAAAGCAGTTTGCGGCAGCATTGTAATCAGAAAAAATGAACTTCCAGAATGCAATTCGTGTCACTTCCCCCTGCTGAAGATAACGTCAAAAGAGAAAGAGAAAGAGAAAAGGAAAACCCGGGGAAAGAAAAAAACTTGAGCGACATCATCCATTCGCATCAGTCGCCGTATCCGTCTACCACAGACGATTCACATAACAAAAAGATTCGGAATGAAAAGAAAAATAGATTGAATTGCGTGCAAAATGCGTTTGCTGTGCCTTGCATGGGTCAAAGCAGGGAGAAAGGTAAGGTGAGGGTCGGGCAACATGCACCAATAAAGTGCTACAGCCCTTGAATGAGGTTTTTCAGCTACGAACGCAAACGCAGATATCGCTGATAAAGTATCTACGAAGCGGCTATACACTGCCAAATTAAAGGGACACGAATTCTGTAGCCAATCCAAGTATTTATATTTTGGGTGAGATATAAACTTATTACGGAAGTAATAAATAGAATTCATTTCACCGAAAAATAAAAAAGTTTAAAATTACATATTTTCATGAGATTCATTTCAAGATCAATAAAAAGTTGAAAATTATATATTTTTATGAGATTCATTTGAAGATCATCGTTTGTTCATCACACTATCTTTAAACGAATTCCTAAATCGAATATCGGGAATACTTTCTTTGTTTTTGTTAATATATACCAAAAATTATAACCATAATTAACAACATTAATAATACCCAATATCTTCTTTGAGAATTTTAGAAATTTTTCTACAAATAACAAGCTTGAAAATAACAATCTTGAAAAGAATTAAAGTACAAAATTCTTGACTCGATATGTTTACAGTCACTAAAGAGATAATGTCATGAGGTTTTCCAAAATCATGTTACCCTCTAGCGGAGAGGGTGCGACAATAACAACAACAACAAAAAGCGGCAACAACACGCGGCCTAGACAAAGTGTCGCCGTCTGTCCGCCAGCCTAAATGTTGTACGTGTAAAGCATTTAAAGTAATGAAGCGCCTCTGGGCCGAAGTTGGTAGCAAAGCCATCACCCTGTCACTCCCTGAAGGGAAAGGGCAGGGACGAGGAAGGAGAAACATGTGGCAAATACTCGCACTCTCAATTTTATTATTAGTAACATTTGCGCGTTGACTTGATTCGTTTTTCGGCTGAACAATCATTCAATGCACTCAGCCAATACATCAATATGTCCTCCACTGAGGATACGTTCAATGATGCGTCCAGTCGAAATGTGGAAACTGTCAGAAAGGTGTCCAGTAGGACATATATATATGCATATATGTATATGTATGTGTCTGTGTGTGTATGGGGAATGAAACGAGCTCAACTTTCTGCTGGTGGCAAGCTAGGACTACGAGTGTATATGGTAATTTATGTGCGGCATTTAAATGGATCAGCTATGGTCATAGAGTTCCCCCCCCCCCTCCACCACTCTTTGTCCACCTCTCTTACCCCTTACCACGTGATGCGACACGCCCCCGCTGGGCATCCGCAAATTGTTAAAGCAAACATTTGGTAGCACAACAGGATGGAACAGGACATAACAGGCAGGACTTGGATTTGCCTGAGATCCGTTTCATTTTATGGCGAAGGCGCGCTGTTTGTCTTTGATAAATGTTTGGCTTTGCCTACTCCTTGTTGTTTCATCTTCTTCTGCATATACTGCTTCTTCTTCTTCTTCTATTCCGTCTTCTTAGTCCTGCATATCCTTGAAGACATTTTACGTGCTTGGCTCCATTCGCTGCGATTATGAGCAAAGTTTTCGGTTATTTATCAATTTAATGACTTTGCACTCGGCCAACGTCAGTTGCTGTTTTACTGTTGTTGTAATTTAAAGCTTTTAGATTGGATTTATATTGCGAAATTAAGTTGAAAATCTTTTGCTACTGAAATAAAAGAATAATTAATTTCCTTTATAGCTGGACTTTGACTTGAGAGTCCTAAGAGTGCCTCAGGACAACAGTCAAATAAATATGCTAAACATCTTCAAGGTATATTTACATTTTGAGTCCCAAACAAAAAACATCGAATTTAAAAAAAAAAGTTTCACAATTGGATTTTAAATACATGCAAGCCAAGAATAGAATCAATAATTTTTAATGAGACAATTGAAATTGAATTAAGCAATCTTGAATGTTTCCATTGATTTACATAAGTATTCACTTCTCAAAAGTTCGTCGTTATTTGTAATCTACATTTTGCTACAGGATCGAATTCCCCAGTTCCCAGAGTTGAAGAAGTGAACACTTGGAATCTGGCTAACTCAAAAATTCAAGTATTATATTTAAGATAATACGTCCGACTGTCGTCCTATATTTTCTTTTGCTCTCTTCTCTTTTTTTAATTCACACTTGATTTGGCTTCATTTATGAAATTCTTGAAGTACAAATATTGGATCAAATTAAAGTAAAGTAGAATTACTTTCAATTTAATAAATAATGTCTTGGATTGTCTTAAATTTTATTAGACTACTGTACTATGAATTAAATTTGAATTTAGCACCAATCCATTGTAAATAAGGGTTGTCCTTAGAGTCTCACTTCTTTATGAGGTGTTTATCTATTTATTGCCATCCCTTTGAAGTTAGCACTCTGTAATACCTTACTTTATTCTCTTTCGCACCACATTCCATTCCATTGCTCATCCACTTGCTGTCAACTCCTTATTGATGACAACTCCGAAATCAATCCCTAATGCCCCTTGCCAGTCAAATCCTAAGCACCTGTTGGCACCCCTCCCCCTTCCCATCACACAAAATGTCAATCTTCACTCCCTGGAAAGTTGGAGAAGCCCTTTTTCGATGGTCTCATTGCCCATGCAAAGTTCAAACCCCACGGCACCTTGACGAGTGACTCGCCAAATCCATACCAAAAATTCCATTTCTCCCTTATATCTCACTCTCTCTCTTACTCTCAGTGTCTCTCTTTCTGCCGCTTTCGTTCGCATCGCTTGATTGCACTTTTTTCGGGTTTTGTTATTGTTGCTCGGTACAAAAAAAAAAGTGAACGACAACAAACGTTGCCACACAAATGTCAGCATCATAAACCAATTTTTACAAAATTTTCCAATTTGTTTAGTTGAATCTAAGCAGCCATTGAAGCCGAGCAAAGCAAGCAAAAAATCCCAGTCAAGTAAATACTGTGCCGTCTGTCAGAGAAGGGCGCAACCCCTCGGCCTAGGGGTTGACTGTGGACGGGGGTGCAGTCACAGCTCACATGCCACGCCAAGCAGAACCTGTCAACTTTCTGAATGGGTGTGAGTGTGAGTATGAGTGTTGTGCTTGTGTGAGTGTGTTGATTGTAGAGTTGGGTGCAATTGAAGTTGCTTGCCGTGACACGAAAATGCTAGAATCTGAGAGTCAGGTAATAAATGAGATAGCTACAGTCAACAGCACTAATGCGAGATACCCGATACCAATTTTTGAGAATTCCGAAAAGAATGTTTCGTATAACGTTATACCACCACATTTAAGATATACTTTATAAAGAATTTTACATACTCTACTATGATTGTTCATTTGTTCGAAGAATCAGAAAGACCAATAACAACAATATAAAATTAAAAAAGAATCTAAATAATAGTATCAAGTTGGTAACTTCTAACGTTCAACAGGCATCTCTAAGTCATATTCAACACATTCAATCTCTAGTTCGTGTCACGACAGAGTGCCCACCACTAGGGAGCACACACCCTCGGCTAGCCTGAAAGGCGCACCAACACTATGCTCATCATCATAATCATGAGCAATGAGCAGGCGGAGAAGCGGAGACTTTGTGAAGACGCGTGCTGCCATTTTTATATTTATTTTTTTTTTTGACATGTTCGATGCCTCCCACCTACCATCTCCCACCCCTTCTAGTTCTCCCCCTCACTGTTGTGATAAATTGTTCAATAAACTTGTTTCGCAACTGATTTGGCTGTGCCAATTTCCGAAGTGGCCAAAGTTTGTCCCCATCCACAATCGTTGTGCACTGAAAGTTCATGCCAATAGTCCAAGCCAATTTGGCTGGCAGAAGTTTGAGACTCTGAGTCTCAGGTTAAGTCTCGAAAGCCTTGAAATAATTTCTTTGCTATTTAAGTTTGTAACCAGTTGGCAGGATCTGACTTCAAGTAGCCACGTGATGCAGCAACAAAGTCCATTATGGTCGTCATCGTTGTATGAATAACACACAATGCACTTTGAGTCTACCATTTCCCTGAGTTTTTCCCTTCCCAATTGGCTTTTCAATGCACGCTACTTAATTTCAAATTAGGGTGGCATTTTTCATGGCTTGCGCCCGTCTGCAGAAAGTTCAGAGTATGGGCTACGCTATGTTTGTGATTTTCATTAATAGCATTTGGCACAATTGCAGCCCTTGGTCCAAACAGAAGTCCAAATCCCAAAACTCAACCCTTTGATGCACAAACTGCAATTATGCGTCCTGACTTTCCTACCCCCTTCAGTGCGTCTGCATGCCAGAGTTATCAAAAATCAAAAGAGGCAAGGCAACAACACTGGAGCTCTCGGCCTTTGTTTCAGGTACTCGAACGATCTGCCCACTTCAAGTCAATCTTCAGTATTTGCAATCAATTTAATTTCAATGACACAAAATTTGCATCGTTCGGGGGGCTTTTTCTATGCAGTTTGCTTTCTCAACTCAACTCGATTCGACTTTGTAGTCAACTCGAATTCGCATAGGCTGTAGATTTTGTGTAAATATGCAAATCGAAAATGCAAATTAGTTGAATTTTGATTTGGATTTCGCATCCGATTTTCTTTTCAATGAAATGGAAACGAATGAATCAATGAGTGTGAATGGAGAGAAGGTAAAGCCAGCTTAAACAAAAGGATTCACGACTTTGACTGCATTCGCAGTCAACTGGAAGCCAATCGATAGAGGAGGGGCTGTGGGATTAGAATGCGTCATGTGTGAGATTGGATGTATTCATGAAATAAGTTATCTGTCACTCGCACTTGCTTCAGGACGGGTGAAAGTGAGAAATGAATAAATACCGAGAGCAGGTGAACTAGAAACTTGGGGAACCCCTCACAGATTATCTATTTTGATGATTAATTCTTCTTCCTTTTCACTTGAAGTAAATGTCAAGTTCCTTATCCTTCATTAGAGATTAAAATATTTATTACAAATATGTTTTTAGAACTTGTTTTTTGTAATTTGAGTTCTATTTCGAAACTTGTTTTCCCTTATCTGCTATTACCTTAAAGGTCTTTTCGTAACTTATCCTTTCTTTCTCCGTTTGACCTATGCAACACAATAAGGACAATTTAAGCGATCAGAAATGTAACAGCATTAGTAATATCTTAGCTGTTAGTTTCTTCTAAATATTACTTTAGATTTTTCTTATTTTAGAGCTGTTTATGTCGTATGTATGTTCTCCCAGATCGCCAAGTTCACTAGCAATTTCTAGGCTACTGCATTTCATATAAAGTGCCACTTGAGATACCTTCGACTCAATGTTCATCCTACTCATCCCATTGTTAGCCTCTCGAAATACCTTTCACGCACATACACTTGGCCAAGGGCATAGAGACTACGGCGATTATATACGATGATTCTATAGACTTTGCCATTTCATGTCAGGCGCGCCCTCTTTTATTTTTATTTTCTGTTCTGTGCCTCTCAGAAGTTGTTTACGCTGGAAAAAGATTAAAATTTCAGAAAACAAAATGCATTCCTCGAATAACGCAAATATTTTCGAAATTAAATAAAAACATTGTGAAGAGCGAAAGAGTCTCAGTCGAGTTTTTCGAGTGAAACGCTTAGGCAACCCTTGTTGAACTGAACAGAGCAACCCTATGTTATTTGTATGTGTGCCAAATGACGCGCACAGCATTTGGCGCACTATTATTATCATAATGCTCAGCTTTCATTATGATGATTATTATGGCACGCGTAGCCTATGAGAGCAAAACAACTGCAATAATTGTATGGATATGTCAGAGACCAGGGTTGTCAGCCAATGAACATCAATGTGACAGCTACTTAAACATTTTTTCGATAAAGGGCAATATTTTTTTTCTATAGAAATGCAAAAAGGGGAATTCTGAAATACAATTATAATTTTCATATGAATTGAGCAAAACTATTTAATTTTAGCTTCGGAAATATGGGAAAGGAATATTATTTAGATTGTGTAGATTGGGTTACTATTTAAGCACTATTACATTTCGATTATAAAATGTTGCGAAAATGATTTGCTTTTGCATTTCATTTTTCCTCTATGCGATTTGTATATAAATTGCATCTTTAGAAGATTTCATAAAAATAAACTAAAAGTTCAAAATCGGGTATTTACCATTCAGAAAAGTTCAATATTCTTTCATTTTGTTGCTGCTGTAGTAATATATTTATTGAAGAACTAATTCTCAGTTACGTTGTAGACGACATCTTAGTCTTTTTGTAGTTGCACCAAAAGATCGACAGCGGAAGACATTACCGGAGAGTTAATTTGGAACTTGAATGAGTCGACAGTCTTGTCACACTTATTTACACTGTGATTCCGCAAAAAGTGAGCCAAACCCAGTTTCGTCTGCAGAAGAGCAAGTCTCATGCCAAGGCAGTTCCGAGGACCGATGCCAAAGGGCATATAGGCATCCATGTTGATGTTGTTGCGATTCTCAGGCGCAAAGCGCTCTGGATCATATTTGTCAGGATTTGGCCAGTACTGCAAAGTTCATAACAATTTTAGTAAATAATTTTTGCAAAAGGAAGACAATTTAGTTACCTTCTCATCACGGTGAATCGCCAAGGTGGGAACATAGAAAGGCGTGCCACTGGGTACCTCCACATCATAGTAAGGTTTGAGAGTAAACTTCTCTCCTGTCTCCGGTTGGGCGCATTCTCGCTCAACGAACCCAGCAACCGGATATTTCCTTAGGGTCTCATTAAGAACCTGGCTAAGGTAAGGCATTTCCTGAAGGCGTTCATAACTAATGTGATCCTGATCTCCAAAATAATCCTTAATCTCGGCACGAACGCGTTCCTGGCAATCGGGATTTAGTGCCAGTTCATAGAGAGTCAAGGTCATGGTGGATGAACTAGTTTCATAGCCCGCTAATTGGAAAATGGCAGCATGAGCCACGAGATGGTCCAAATCGGGAGTCCAATTCTTTGACTTTACTGATTTAGCATCTTCTTCTTGTTTCATAGCCACCAGGATGTCAATCAAATCATTGCGATGAACTCCAGATTTCTCACGCTCATTTATAGCATATGTTATGGTACGAATAAAGAAATCTCGGGTTCCCTTCGAGAATATCTTGACACGGGCAAGGGAAGCCAAAGCGGGCAGCATGAAAATTATGAAACTATCAATCACGCGCATTAAGCTGAAGTTAAAGAAGTCTGTGCTAAACTTGTAGAATTCGCAATTCCTGTCCTTTAAAGCATTGGCCTTGATCCCGAAGGCTATAGTTGCTATATTGTCAATAGTGAATCGAGCACAAATATCCTTAATGCGAACCGCAGAATCAGAAGACACTTTCTCCACCGTTTGCTCCAGTTCCTTGGCTACCTGGGATTAAGAGTAAATTAATTGATGTTTGGCAGATATCCTTAGGAGTACTTACTTCCAACATCAGAGGATACATTTGCTTGATCTTGCCACTAGTAAATATCGGCGTGAGTTTACTTCTTACATTCTTCCATTCGGAATTGCGCGAGAAGAAGAGAGTGTTGGCACCCAATGCGTCATGAATCGGATCAGTTCTCATGGATCGATTTGTAAAGAAATTAAACTTTTTGATCATCACGGTTTTGACGAGCTCCACATCACGAATAACTACTCCCGGACCCTTCACCAAATTAACACCAATCAATGGTTCGTTCTCAAATCCAGGTGTATTATAGAACAGGCTCAGCTGCTCAAATAATGGGACTTTGCCACTAAGAAAAGTGCGGAAATTTCCGAGTATGGGCTCGGACTTTATGGACTTCACCCCATTCCGTTCCCAAAAACTATGGAGTCGCTTTTGCCAAAAATATAGGGCAATAAATACACTTGTTAAAATAAGAAAGAATTCCGTAAACATATTGTTTGTTTGCACTGTGAAACACGACTAACTGCATCGAGTAGACTGGGGAATTCTTTTATACAATCTTAAAGCTTTTGCTGATTCGCAATGACACAGCAAAAAAAAAGAAAATATACTTCGTTTCAGAAAATGTACATTTATTAGAAATAAACTGATATTTTTCATTATATTTTGGGGTTAACAAATACACATAATAAATAAGTTTACATTTTTACAAAACTAGGAAGAAATAAATGAAAAATTAATAAAAAATGGGCATACAAAGTGTTGTACCGTTAAGTCACATGGTGCCGGGTAAACAAATTTGTCGATTCTTTATGACAAAGCAAATTTGTATTGAATTTGTAGCACGATTACTATGACTTTTCTTATCAAAGTGCCAAGTCAGTATTACTTTCATTGAGTACCTAGTGGCCTATCTCAATTTGTTCAGGATTATACCCAGCAAACATTTTGTATTACAAGAATCTTCTAACTGATTAAAATGATAATTTTGAGCTCATTTTCTAATAAAAAATTACTCATCTGTCGGCAGAAAATTATACTCAGTTTTCATTGTAATTTCGATTCCCCTATTGAGAGTAGTTTTATAAACATATAATGTAAGCTGGATTTTTAACAAATAAAGCTTATATATAATTTATTTAAAATTAAAATGCAAACATTGAGTGCCTATTGCAAGCTATTATATAGCATGCAAAATTACATTCTAGACTGACATATTTGCAATCTTGAAAAAAGAATTAAACTAATCTTATATTGAAAATTATGTGAATCTTGAAATTTGCAGAACCTTTTTTGTTTTATCCTCCGAGATCAATTTTGACATTCCATAATTACAGAAATCGTTTCATTTTTAATTTTAGAATTTTTATCCTTTGTAATAATAAACATGCAAGAAAACTTAGAATTACAATTTTTAAAGGGTTCAGCATACTTTAACAGAATGTATGGAATAAAACACGAATTGCGGCAACAGCGCATTCAAACGCTATCGTTGGGGGAAACATTTGAGAAGTGAAACATGAAATGAAATGTGTGCAATGCAAAGCAGTAAATTAAGTGCCCGCTGGGAATACGCGCATTCATCGTAGCAGAAGTGCGTGTGCATGAGTGTGTGTGCACATCTATGTATGTGTGTGAGAGTGAGTGTGCTATGTTGTGTTTGACTGCGAACAAAAAAAACCATGCTCACTGCTGGATGTTCTTGGTTCTTTCACGTTTTAATGGGCTTGCTTGGCGGCTGCTGCCGCCGTCGTCGTTGCTTCCCCTCTGTGCCTCACCACTGCGCCTGGCTGGCTCAACGATCAGGCCGATGGCTCAGAGGCTTACCCTTTCATTATGGGCTCAGCTCTTTGTGGGTCTTGGCATTGTTATTGGTCGACTACGATGACGACGACGACGAAGGCGACGCTGATGGGAAGTAAATTTCAAGTTCTTGCGATACAAATTCATTTCAGAGCAGCTTATTTTTTGTTCACTCTGTCTGATGCCGCAGCAACACTTTCCATGCCGTTGTTGTTGTTGCATTGTTATGTTAATTTTGATTATACGCATTGTTATTGTTCTTGCTTGTGGTTGTTGTTGCTCTCAGTTGGCACGAGACTCGCTTTTCATATCTGCTGCTCACTAATTTGTGCGCGTGCCGCGCGGGGTGTGTCGCCCCCTCTCCGCTCACTGCTCTCTCTCTCTCTCTCTGTCCCGCTCTCGGTCGATTTGCTTACCCCACATCGCACTCCAACAAATCACATTTAAATAGTGCTGAATATGTTTTGCGTTCGCCTCCCTCAAGTTGTGCCCAAAATGTTGCTTTGTTTTGTCTGCGCCATCCGTCTGTCTGCCTGTTGACCAACCATTCCGTCGCTCCTGCGGGCATCGTCATTATCATGTACTTCGTCATGTCCACGTGCCGGGCATCAGTTTCAAGTTCGTCTTCTCCCCCGCCAGCCGGCTATGGGGGGGAAGAAGACACTACATCCGAAAAGGGGTTTTCTACACAAAAGTTCTCAGGGCAACTACGAAATTAAAAGTGTTGTGCTTAAGTGTTTTGTTGTGTTATTGCCAGTTCCCAGTTGTTGTTGTTTTCGTTCATGTTGTTGCTGTTCCACCCGCAAACTTTAACTAATGTGGAAGACAAAAAGGTGACCGTAGCAATCCCATTGTGCCAGCCCCTTGTGGGTGTTGACTGACATTGCCAGAGTCAATCAGTTGCCTTAACCTCTAATAACCCTGCCAAGGTAGAACACTTATCCAGCAACTCATCTACAGTTACGTGTAATTTGTGGCTGCACTTTGAGGTTATGTTCGCCATAAGCACTATTATTATAATGTTTAGGGAAAAGGATAACTAACTGTTATATGTGGGCTAGACATTAAATACCCTTACATATGGTTTCCATAGTTTCTTATCATATTTCCTAACATATGTGATTCCTAGGATAGTAATTCGAAATAAAAAGAAAGACTTCCGATTATTAAAATCGTCAGAATATAAAAAACCTACACTGGTTCAACTTAGTACATAAGAAAAAACCTACTTAAATTAAAAAGAACATCTTAAATCATGCAAACACATCTCAAAATTAAGCCCGGGACATTAAATTATAGAATAATTATAGATTGTTCACTCTTCAATTCAAATTGTGCATATACGAATATGATAAAAAATAATAAATGCATTTTTGTGTTTTTAATTCATCAATAAGAAAATGTCGTAACTTAATCAAGGACAAATGTCAAGTTTTATTTGAATTTAAAAACATTATTTAGTTACTTTTTGTTAATATCAATTACAAAAAGAAATAAATACTGATTTAATACTTTTTAAATGTTTAAATTGAGTTTTATCTTTAAAGAGAACCCTACTCTGATTAAACCTTAACTGGAAGCTAGTCCAAACCTCGCCTGTACACTCTTGTGTGGCAGCTTGGAACTTTTGTAATCTTTCATCTTTTTGAGAGTTAATCAAATTCGTTTCTATGCAATTATAGACGGCACCCCCGCTTTTTATGCTAACCCTAATATAACCCTCCGTTTGCAACATGCAGACCAAATCACCTGCGAATCTCCCTTAGTATTGCAAATTAATGCATATGTATTATGACCATCAAAGGTGTTAATGGACACGACACGCCACACACACACACACAATTTCGGGCCAGCGATTGCATGGGGCAGCGAGTCAAGTTGAGGTCAGGGTTCAAGGGGAGCAGACCAGCAGCACGTTGGGTGTGCTATGTGGCATGTAGCAATAACAAAAGCGTTGCAGCCACAAATTGCATTAGAAATGCAAACAAGTGGGCAGCCCCGCACATGGCAGCGCCTATGCCACGAAGTAACGAGTGCCGAGTACCGCGAGGCGAGTACTGAGTACTGAGAGTACCGAATATCGCGGGCTGCTTCTGTTCCGTTTATTTGGCAACGGAAATGTTCGAGGACACACAGCCAACTAATTGAATATACAAAACGCCTAACCGAAAAGGAGACGAAATAGACTCTGCCTCTCTCTCTTTCTCTTTCTCTCACTCACCCTGCCACACATATTCCTGTGAAAGGTTGGATGGATTGTGAACGAGAGAGTGGATGTGGACCACGTGTTAACCCTTCAAAATTTGTTATTGTTGTAAACTGATTGACCACTACGGCAGGCAAATGTGGGCGATGCCACACCCCAACTCCCTTCCTCCTCCCCAAGACACCCACTGAGCACACAGTGTTCAATAACGGCAGCTATGGCTTAAGCATCATTGAGTCTACCTTGTGAGGGGTTACAACACTCTTGCATCTACTTCGGGAACGGGGGACTTGCAAGTTCATGCTTAGGGTGGTTTCTTTCTAGCATGTCGCAATTTCGCGCAGTGTATTGACATCGTGGGAGTTTAACAGTTGTTGCCGCCGACTCTTTGCTGCATATTCCACTTCCGTTTCATGCCATGCTCTGCAAAAAGCTGCCAGCTCAATGATGTATATTAACAATTTGGTATATTTTACCAAATAATTATTAATTTTCATGTGCTCCTTAGAACTTAAACACAGTCACTAAACGTTAGGAGGGAAATAATGGGAAAGAGTAAAGTTAGTGAATTTGCGACTCGAAAATATTAAATAATTCTAAGGTAAACAATTTATAATTTACATAAAAAACATAGATTAAAAAAGATATAGTTTAACGGCTTTAAGGAAGCTAATCCGATGCGTTTCAGCCCAGTGAAAACGGATATATTTAATAAAACTAAAAATTTATTTATATTTTATATTTATTATTTTATTTATTTTTTTTAATAATCGTTGATTATTGATTATTTTATTTAAATTATAATCTTTTTTGCATTAAAAGTTATATTACTTTCAATTCCTGACATTTCCTTGACATTTTCGAGGGTATTTTTTGCGTCGTGTCTTGGCCAGCTTAACCCTTTGACTTGTGCACTGTGTTTTAACAAGTTTTTTGGACCTTAATCTCATCCACATATTTATTTGTGTAGTCTCTTCGTCCATCTCTCTTTCTCTCTCTCTCTCTCTCTCTCTCTCTAAACGACTGTTGCCGTCTCTCTTTCTCGACATGTCCACCAGCCTGAGGTAACTGCAATGTTGACTTTTTGGCTTTGGTTTTGGCTTTGCCTTTAGCCTTTTGATATGCGTGCATTTCCTTTATTTTTGTTTGTATCCGTATCAACCCTCCTCCTCGACCCTCCTACCGACTCACCCCATTGCCCCTTTTGCCATGTTGTGGGCCTATCGCTTTTAATTGGAATTGTTTTACTCACATTTTGTGCCCACATTTCGTCGTCTCTTTTGTTAATGTCATCGTTGTTGCTGCTGCTCCCGCCAGTTATCTGTTGTTGTTATCTGCATTCTTTTTTCGGCTGCAATTTTCAGTGCGGTTCGGTTAATCGCCTGGACTTGCGTGGGATTACACCACGGTGGGTCGCGAAGGGGCAACAATGACCCTGGATTTGGAAGGGGGTTCGAGTCTGGGGTATTGTTCTTGTTTTGATTGCGACGCACAGATGTCTGGCCAGGTAACGGCTAGAAAGTTGCAATCGGAACATGGAATGGAACAACAATTTCTGCAAACCCGCGCATTGCCTTTACAAAAAGTGAAATAATCTATTCTCTTTCCTTTCAGGTATGGAAATTCAAAACAAACATTTTTACTCTGCCCTCAAACAAAGTCAAATAGGAAGAGAGTATTATAAGAGTGAGATGCGCATAATGCTGCTTACTCACTCTTGCATCGCGCATCCAAAAAATTATTGGTAAAGTAAAGAACAATAATATCCGACTTATTTTTGGAACTTCTCCCTCCCCTCAAAAAGTCTTCTGTATATAGGGAGGGGGGCTTGAGATTTAGGAAGCTATTCTTTCTGGACTTTCATTAAATTTTTGGCATATGCTGTGCCCCATCAATGAAATGTTTATTGGTTCTATTGTTTGTGTTTTCAATTTGTTCCACTGCTCAACTGGTTTTAGAGGCATTTTCCAACCCACACTCTCAAACACACACACACACACACGCACACTCCACACAATTCATGGGCGTCAACCATTGCAAGTCACGCACTTCCGGACAGCGACACGCCCCCTAATTGCAGCTACCGATAGCGCCGAGAAAGAGAAATGAGAAATGAGAAATGAGAACGACGGCAGCGCCAAATTAGCAATTGTCATTGTGAGTTCTACGACTATTCGTAGAACATTCGCACAGCTGTGAGGAATTCACCAGTTTCCAGTTTCCCAACAGCTGAGCTCTCAACTCAACTAAACTGTCCAAACCAGACAGGGGCAACATCCCAACCACGGCCAGGGGTGCAAAACTCGTAACAATTAGCACTCAAGATTGATGACTGAGGGAAAGGGAGAGTTCTGCAGAGAACAAAAAGGAATGAGGCGTAAGGTATCAAGGGTAAGAGCTACGGAGTAGCGACGTGTGGTATGATTTTTGTGTGTGCATTTTACAACGAAAGAGTGTTATTAACATCCG
This sequence comes from Drosophila sulfurigaster albostrigata, assembly GCF_023558435.1. Taxonomy (NCBI): domain Eukaryota; kingdom Metazoa; phylum Arthropoda; class Insecta; order Diptera; family Drosophilidae; genus Drosophila; species Drosophila sulfurigaster. Next base: position 1,154,117 of record NC_084883.1, read on the forward strand.
TTGCATGCCACAAGTTAAGGCGTGGCAAAGACCAAAAATGCTCTCGATTTCGATATGATGGATTGATGTGATGCATTAGAGAACATCCTAATGGAGTTTGAAAAATATGTGCTCTAGCAAAACCCTCAATGAAAACATGCAACTATAAAATTCGATAAGGAATATATTTAAATAAATAGGTATATAATTGGAACATATTTTTCCTATATATTCTTGCATGTCTTCTTCAATCTAAAGGAATCTAATATATTTTTGAAATTAAAGATAAACAACTCCGAAAATTATGTTCAACCGATATAGAAAATGCATAAATGCATAGCTGAACTTAGTTAAGTCCCAATTGATCCTTTTAATTGATTTGAAATTTTATAAATTCATTACAATATTTGCTTTAGTTGAATAACTTAGTTTTATAACAATAATTCGCTGCTTCGAATATTAGTTTTAACCAGCAGCTGACGCCATAGTAAATTAATGATTTTGAAATTTGCCTCATTTGGATTACTCATAATATGAATTTTAATGTAAATCTATATAATATATTTCTATATGTCATAATGAGCTAGCGTTGGCACCACTTTTTTTGGTGGGAAGTCGTCGTATTTAAATTCACAAATTCTACGAGTTCTATAACAAATCATGAATTATCGTAAATATTTACCGACTATTCTCAAGTAATCTTCAACATATTGAACTCGAATTATTCAATGAACCAAGCCCTGTAGATATACTAGACCGATTTTTAGATTTTTGAATTTATTATTTATTTTAATAAAATTGTATTCAAAAATGAATTTTTAGCTTATGTAAATCATTTAATTTTACGATTATCACAACTAATTTTATATTGATGGTGTTTTAAATATTGCATAAATATCTAACACAACGTTAATATTTGTTTATTTCAAATTAGTGAAAACTTTTGTTTATTTCTCTCAGTTATATTTAAATTACTATATGTATGTAAACTGAAGTTTCAACACTAACTATATTGTCAATAAAATTAAAAACTATAAATTTGATCATAGAAACTAATATTTCTCTTTTTACTCTCAGAGTAACAAATTTTCTGAAGATACCTTAAACTGAATTCTACCGAAATTTGAGTTGTATAGAACAAAATCTTCAACATATGTTCTTGAGTTCAGTAAAATATCATTCAGCGAGCTAACTCCCAGCAACCACTATTCGATTTCGAAAGCCACGAAAAATAAAAAAAAGACGCAGTTCCCATGACACCCACCTTATAAATAGGGCAATCTATTGTCTTGCTTAGTACTTGGAAAAACTATAAAACCTTTTATGAACTTGTAAAGATTTAGCATGCTGTAACTGACACATCAAGCAAGTTGGTTAGATCTTTTTGATTTGTGTGAGTTAATGATCCTTGACTGAATGGAAGCCGAAATCGAAACCCCACAAAATCTACTCAACGACCCACACACACCGAGAAAGAAGTGCACTGCGACAGACGAAGAGAGAGACAATACACAGAGAGAAAGACCCAGAGACAGACATGGACACGGACAAGTGCCACATGCTCCATTAGCGGCATACAATTTGTACCTACCGAAAAATCCATCAAAACAAGCCCACAATAAAAACCAATTCCAATGAAATTTTTCATGCCACAAAATTGAAAGAAGAGAAGCAAAAAAAAATGGAAAAAGGCAGTCAAGAACGAACAGCAAATAGCCTAGCTCGGTGTGTTGTCTTGGCTTGACTTGGCGAGGAATGGGCTGAACTGGACGTGGACGTGGACGTGGAAGCCACAACATGAAATCTCCGAGAAGCCCTTTTTATGGTGCAACAAATCTCGAACTGAATAAAAAACAGAGAGAAACAAGTAAGCAAGTTGCAAAAGAGGCATTGCTCGACTGAAGGTTACTCGGTATATTGATCTTTATTATTATTGATGTAAATTTTGTAGTTATCATAAATTAAAAAAACATAACACGACTTATGTTAGCTTGATAAAATATTCGAAATTAATATGGTTTATTTAGGACATTTGTAAACAACCTTAATACGTTCAGGAAGATTCAAAGTATTACTATCAGAATAACCAGAATAATCTTATAGTGTGGGAGATATTTTTATAACTTTATGTGGTAACTAAAGTTGAATTTAGAATAAATAAAATATAAAATAATAAAGCTTTGCTTATTTTATTTTTTTATTTATTTTAAATTCAACTAATTTCATTGAATTGTATTTTGTCAATTAACCACATTTAAACTTACTTTTGGAATTAAAAATCATTTTAAATTATCATAATATCATGATACCCTTTATATCTAATCGGTTCCCGGTATAAAAGCGAAAGAAAGAATTGTTGGACGCGGACGATGACGACGACGACGACGGCGACGACGATGATGACGACCAACGCTGAGTGAAAAACCCGAACAAACAATGCGGCCAAGGCGGCTGCCCCTGCCTTACATACTCTCCCTCACTTATTCCCCTGCTCTCCTGCTCTGTCAGATTCGAGCTCTAACTACCTAGCTGCCTCCCCCTTGACAACGTCGACGACGACAAGTTGTAGCAGGAGGAGGGCAGAAAACTTCGCCACGGCCACCGCAATGAGTCGAGCTGGAGACCAAGACACGATGACGATGACGATGACGTTGTGGCTCTAGTCAAGTATGTGTGTGTGTGTGAGTTTGTGTGTGTGTGAGCAATACCATATTATTAAGTGTAGCCAGAAGCAATTAAGTGTAGATAAGCAAACAATAATGTTCCTAGTCACGTACCATACAGTCTTGGGACATTCTCTCACTTGCTCCCCCCACAGTCCTAACTCCTCCTTCGCCCCCTTTTCGTCTGCTGCTAAAATTCTTCTCTCGTGATGTTCAATCACTCAAGTGTATTGGTCAGTTCACGATTTCAAGCATCAACTCCAACTCCAACTCCCAACTTCAGTTCCATCTCCAACTAACAGATCATAGCTCCTGTTTCAGTTGCTGCTTCGCTGCCGTCTTTGATACATTTAATTTCATTAGTTGCGGCCCCCAACAACAAATCGTTCTTCAAACGGAGACATTGCTTCATGTGTATTGCCATTTAGCCAATGTTACAGATTGACAGTCTATTGGACATGGTCTTCGACTTCGGTTTGGGACGGCAACTTGAGTGCGGGAGTTAAACTACAAAACGATGTTGGGGTGTAATAAGTTTCAGGGCTAGAAGTTGTTGACCACAATCTCTAAATAAGAAGCAAGTAAACAAAAAGAGTGTAGCTATGTTTAAAAAGGAAAAAGCTTCTCCTGGTTGATATACTCTGGACTTACCCTAAGTTCGTTTTATTAGATATTGTAAAAAACGCTAACTGAAAAATAGTTTCTTCTTCGGTCTGCTTTCTCGAGTGTGACCGCTAAGCGAACAACTACAAACTTCAGTGTGGCCGTTAAGTCAATATTACAAAAAGTGGAGCATCACTAAAGCGAGGTGACTCTTGATTAGGAGTATCCGAAATGGTTGTGAATAGAATCTGAGATAGTCACAATTATGCAGATGGATAGATGAAAGGAGAAAAGGCGAAAAACATAAGCTTGCCAAATACTCGCTTTCCCTATACCCAAAAAGTACAGGATGTAGCAAGTTATCAATTTATTTATCTGTTCATAAATTCGCTAAGAGAATTTATCTAACCGTGTGTGCAAAGCAATTGAGTAATTGGCAATTGGCAATTGACCATTTTAACGATAAAAACCTTTGAAGTGCAAAATACAATAATTCACCTTTTGCAAAGTACGGTTGGACAACTTCCCGATTCATCAATTCCTTATCATTGACTCACATCAATTGTGTTTCTCTTCCAAATTGCCGCACATTTCATTGAACATGTGTTCCGTATCAACTACACACGAAATACTTTGTCAACATGAACGAACATTGGACAATAGAACCAAATACTGACCACAGACAAGAGCAAGGCAATGCTTTGAAATCATAAGCAAATAACGTCACCCGAATACAAATACAAATTATAATAAACAACAGGCACAATAGAAATCACATTTTTGTTCTCGCTTTTCAACTCTATTTGCCTCTGCGTATTCGCAATCGTATTTAATTTCAAAATTCGCACACTTTTATGTAGATTTTCGTTCATTGTTTTAGGTTTCAGTTTCATTCAATGTGTTCACTTAGATTATTTCGTTTTCTACATTTCCATTTCCATTTAACACATATTTCATTTCATGCTGTTCCTAAATACTTAATTAATTAGGGAGTGACAATAAAGTGGGATTATCATTATGAATAGTTATTTATGTAATGAAAACAAATTATAAATCTGACACTAGCATACGCGACAAAATTTCTAAATCTGGGAAAGGACTTTACGATGAATTAAAAAACTTCTATTGTCTAGCAATTTGCGCAGTCATAGCACTCGCATGATCGACAGACAGCATATAATGAACCATTTTGTGGGTGCTAGCCCAACACTGTCAGCAGGGCGAGAGCATTTATTCCTGCACTTTTCGCAAAACCTTACAGGATTTCCATAAGGGTAAATTGTAACGCCTATAGCGGCATTGCAGCCAAAGTTTTGCGACCAGAAACAGCAGTATTTTGCGACATGTTCTGCAAAGGAAACCGCTTAAAACTACGACCTCCTAAGTACGCTTCAAGTACTTACCTAATCGGTATGGATATGGTACGCAGGTAGCCCACAAGCTGTTTGGATTCGGTGTACTAGTCGCGTAGTCCTCCTCTTTCAAGTAAACTTCAGATATTGAGGCACCGCGTTCACAAAAGTATCCCGTTTCATCTATCAAACGGCCGCTGTGCCAATACTCTGTACAGTTTACACACTGACTCCTGAGAGCTATGATGATAAGAAGTAGAATGGAACGGAATGATGGAATGAAACACGCACCTACCAGGCAGGAACATGATCGTTGCTAAAAGAATGCTTGAGTAGTGCAACATGATAACTGGAATTTTCGAATATCAGATTTTGTTTTCTTTATTTTATAATTATCTGACGCATATCGAAAATATGCTCTTGCTCAATTATTTTCCTACTAGAATTAGCTTCATCAAATGAAGCCCACATTTTATATTCTAAATCATAATCGTATTTCTCTCTGACAACTTTTGGTGATGCGTTTTATCGCACAGCGTGCGAATAGTAAGGTTTCTCTCAGTTGGTGTTCCTGCAATCAGGAACAACCATAATTAACGGCATCCGAGTGACGTTTGCATATTTCAGTTCATCTCTTTGCCGTCTCTGAAGACGATTCGTTCTGTGGCTGGCGAAATTCCGATGAATTTTTAATGCTCATTATGCATAGTGGAACACGCCTGACTGTTCCAAGAAATCAACTGACCCAACCCGTGAGTCTTCGCGAATGTTTCTTTTTCGTTTACACCTTTCTGCACATTTTCGAATTGTGTTCTGTGACCATCCAAGCGAGGAAACACTAATAACAGAGGCATCCAATTGGGAATTAAATTCATCAGCATTAGCCCTACAGATCTATAGATAGTTGACCTGTGTCCGAGACTCAACATTTAATTAGATCTCAAACATATTTTAACTGACAGAAGTCAAAGCGATTGCAGTTAAAATTAACTACGTTTAGGATCAGAAGTGATTATAAAGACTGCTTGTTCATTATTTCAATTCAAAATTTTATGTATTATTTATGTTATGCAGTTGTTAAATTTAAATTTATCTTAATAGATTCTTTGAGTTTTATAGTTCGGAAATATTAATAGAATTTATATTGTGTACTGCCAACTTTATACAAAATTTAAGAACTCTAGCTTTTATGTTCTTCAAACGTAAGATCGGACTATGAAGAAACTATGAGCGTAAAGCAATGCAAATAAATTCTTAAATATTGTCGAAATATTTAAGTTTTAGAAAAGTAATAGCAGAAACAAATTTTAATGAGCAAGAAAGTCTTTCTCTATGTGTATACCCCCTACCGATATTATTAGGGTAATATACATAAAGCATATATATTCTTGATCAGCAACATATGTCCGTGTGAATATTAGACTCTCGATCTCAGAGACGATAAGAGATATACATAGATATAATTTTTTTCGTAAGCAATTGTTTTAAATTTGTTTCAAATTTTTGCCAAGCCCGCTTTCACCGCAAATCGAGAGAAAAGTGTATGGAAGTATGGAAAAAAACGCCTACTGCAATAGGAACTTTGCTGATTTTACTAACAATCTGGTATATTTAGTACTATCTGGTATATTTTGAATGTACCTTAGCAATATACCAAATAAAGCCTTCGGTATATTTTTGTATTGTTCTGGTATTTTTTGGTATATTTGTAGAATTTAGTTTTATTGATAATGGATTGCACAGACGAACATACTCGAGTGAAACTTTCTTACTTTCTTACTTGTACAACAATGTGTAAAACATGCTGACAACAGAAAATCAAATTTAACTACTCTTACTTTTATGTTATGACATACTCATATACGTACACTTGCAATACATAAATTTCTGCTATTTAGTAATAGAATTAAGCTGAGGCTTTAATATCTCTGCTAAAGAGCCTAAAGAAGATCCGCAGCAATTTCTAACAATGTCCGATTGGTGGCGCCACCAGACACCTGAGCAACTGCATCACAAATTGGCCTTTACACTCAGGGCCACTTGTCGTCGGTAGTTGTCATCCACTCCCCACTGGGTGGCTGGGTGGCCACTTTTCCTATTGCTGGAGGGAGGTGTAGCTGCGGCTGGAAACTTTGTCGTCGGTGTCCCGGCGCCAACATCATTGGCGGCTGCTTTGGCTGCTGGTGCTGCATTGTTATTCAAATGCTTCCATTAATACTTCACTGGCAATTGCAAGGAAGTGTAAGCGAGGTGGCCACTCTTTGAGTACTCCACACAAATGGGGAGCTGGGAGCCCACACACGTCATGTATGTGCACGGACTGCGGCTTCAGTTTGAGCTGCGTCCCGGTCTCCGGCTCGGCGCTTTTCATTCGATTTCCAGCAGCTATTCATATGTAAATGTTTCTACTGAGACTTGGCTGAAGAGAGACAGAGGGCGAAGAAAGAGATTGCTTGGCACACGCCCACCAACCAACTGCACAGAAGCTAGCCAGCTAGCTAAACCCCCAACCCCATCTCCATTCCGATTCCCATCTCTCTCACCTCCATCTCTATTCAATGCATAGATGGCATTTCTTTTCACTGAGGCCCCTTTTGAAATTTAATATTCGTAAATGAAATTTTCAAGTGAATTTGAATTTATTAACTTGGCATTCAGATGAAGAAGGCCTTCTAACTCTGCCGTCTAGAGTCGATTTTTTCTCATCTTTGTATTTTTTGTTGGTCAAGGAAGCCAAACAACAATTGGCCCTGGGTTCATATAGCTAACAGCCTTTGGTCCTTTCTAACGCTTGTATCCTGTTGCCGCTTGTTACTCTCCATCTCCCTATGAAAAACTAACAGCACCCGTTGCTGTGCATTAACGGAAAATTGTTACAATGAACTCTACATACAAACATATGAACACATGACAGGCCATTGGAGAAGCATTCTCAGATTGTATCAATGTTGAGTTAATGAAATCTAATGGAAACAACTGATAAATACTCTGTAGTCAGTACTAAGATGCCTCACATTTTCTTGAACTTATATTTCAATAGAATTCAGGAAAGCAAGACTCAGTTTACTGTTTAATATTATTAATAAGCTTAAGAATAGAACTAAAACATTCGTATATTTGAAAACTAGATTATGTTTGATATTTATTTATTTTGTTATATAATATAATATTTGAGGCAAATACCATCGTAAAATTTCTGTTCTCAACACCATTGGGATTTAATTTAACGGATACACATTAATGTTATATCACTGTTATTATTGACAATTGAATCATTTTAAAACATTATAACATAATAGATTTTTGTGGGAAACCTCAGACAATTAATTACAGCACGCAAAAAGACAAAAATACGCGTTGCACAAAAAGTATCCTTCTGTAGAAGGGTCCACTTAATAGAGGTGTCCGCTATGAGAAGTTTCACTGTATGTGTTTTCAAATACAACATTCCTTATACTTTTATTTAAACTATACTATCCATCTACATGGTTACAATGGGTATAAAATGTGATTATAGTAGTTGTTAAGGGGCAAGGAAAAACATCATTTTCGCTGTGGAGTTCATGATAAGTTTGGAGAGCGCAGTGCAACTGAAACCCCGCATGACAACAACACCATCCACAATAAAAATACCAACAAAGCCAACAACAACAATAGTGACACTAGGCAACATCAATAATAGCAACTACCAGAAGAGCTACGAGGGAAGGAGAGAACGACAGAGAGAGAGAGAGAGAGGGAGGGAGAGGTTACAATGCATCATCCCTGGTGAAGGTATTGAATTACAGTTGATATCTTTCGGTTCGGTTTCCCCCCGAGTCGACCCATCGACGTACTTTCGGTCCGGTTTTAATGAATTTATCAGCTGTGGCCATCGCATGTGTCGTTGAGGTTCCATCTTGAGACATTTTCGTAGAACTCGACAGAACTCATTGTAAATTCAAATTCCTTCTTTCTATCTCTTTTTTTGTTTCGCTTCCCTTTCTACTCTTTCTTTTTCAAGTTCGATTTTATTAACATTTAATGTTCCACATTCGATCTAATGTTAATGGATGTGTGTGTAAAGTTTCTTTTTACTCAAATCGTATTTCGGCAGGGGTCCAACTCCAAACTCACTTCTTCCCCATTACAATCCCCCAACTCAGTCCTCAATCAAGTTTGTCTCCAGACAGTCGTCAATTGTATTAAATAGTTTTTGGAAATCTTACAATGTAATGGCTTCAATTGTGAATGCCTTTAAATAACACATCAATTTACAATAAAATCTATAAATAACTGATGAACGCGCTCGCCCGAACAACGTTTGTTGTCAAATTCTTAATAAGATCTGAAAGGGTTGATTTGTAGTTGCTGCTCATCTTCTGTCAATTATCAAGCATTTAATTTCCACTTCGTTCATTACTTTAGCTCTACAAAACTTCCAAGATGTTGCTAGCATTTTTACTGTTCCTCTTGTGCAGTTTTCATACTGACTTTTAAAGATTGATTCAATCATTTAATTTCCATTGCATTCATTTTTTCTTTTCGCTTTCGCTTGAAAATTAAACTCTTAGTATAGTTAGTTTACCAACTTATTTCTTATCTGTCAATCAATCATTATAGTGTTATTAATAGATCTATTTCTGTTCATTTCGTTACCATTTCATTAAATTTTTGTATACCTAATTCTTTCCGTTGCATTCTTTTATTCTTTGTTTGCTCTCATCTTATATTCATTTAAAGATCACCTATGGGTTCTAACTGTCAGTCATCAATCATTTCTGAGCCTTCAATAATAAACTTGTTTTTGGAATCAATCAATGATTGTACACATTATGATAGTAATTACGAATTGAAATTGCAAATATAAAAGCAACTCCATTTTCAAGACTTGACTGTTTCACATGTTAAATATAAATCCTCGCTTATAAGCAGATAATGTAAATTTCCCTACTGGATATTAACGAACATTATTCATCGACAGTTTTCTCGATTGCCCATTAAACTGACAATCACGTTAACTTCACACTCAAACTGATTAAAACAGTTAAAACTTGAAGTAACTGCCACTGGTTACGGTGCTCAAGACCATAAACATTAGAATAACAGAATAGAACCATGAACACCAGAAGACCAGCAGTCATAAAACTTTAAGCAAACACTGTAATTGTGGTTGGCAAACGATGAGCATGAACCGCAAGACTCGAGTCAGACTCCGAAATAAACTAATATACAAGCACATAAATGTATCTGCATTTGTATATGCAGAGAGCAATCCTTTGTCAGATGACAGACAACGACACCTGACTGTGTGGATTAAAGACGATTTGCAACAGCGCCGTGGGGCAAGACAAGAAAATACGAACTGCTGAAGTTGCAGCAAATGAAATGTATCTACAAGCAGCACGACAAGAACAAGATGCCAGCTACACAATAGACAGACAGACGATAGACTGCCAAACAGCCAGACATGCAAACAGACAAATAGACAAACATACAGATTAACTAACACCGACAACAAGACAATTAAATTATGCAGGATTTTTCACTTTGTGGATTTCGCATCCGCAACCTTTTCCTTCCTTTCCTTTCATTTCTTTGGCTTCACTTTGGCACAATATGCAAGATTGATTTTAAATAAATTAAAAGTTAAATATTGACAATGTTTCTCTTGACACAGGTGCTAAACATTTTCCCCTGGCTCACTCGCAGCCCTTCGCCAACCCCTTTTATATCATCCCTCTTCACTTGCCAATATGTGTCAAATTTGTCAAAAATTTCAAATGAATTTCGATCAATTTTGCAAAGGCCATGTTCGCCTGGGAGCTGAACCATTTAAATATTTAACTTAAATTTGTTTCCGGAATTTGTTACGGTTATGCAAAAAAGTCAATAAATTTAGGAATGCAGGTAACAACAGCAAATTACAAAAATTACAGTAGCGCTTGTTTTGTGCCCTACAAAAGTATTTCTTAAAAATCTACGACAAGTTTTTCCCGACCACAATCAAATTCTCAAAAATCATATAAACTGTAATTCAAAATTACGTTTGTTATTCGACTTTTGTCAATTTTCGGGGACGAAAGTGAGCGTGGCAACAATTTGAAACAAACTTGATCTGCGAGCAAACATAACAAATGCTCGAAACAAATTATATCTCTATCTCCTATAGACTCTGAGACCCAGAATATAAGATTTATACGGACATATCGCTATATCGTTTCGGCTGTTCGACGCTGATCAAGAATATATATATTTTATGGGGTCGGTGATGTCTATTAAAGTCTGTCTATTAAATACTATTCCTGTAGGCATATACCCATTATACCATAGATAACATATAATATATTTTTATGGATTTATATAATACATACATTTTTGTATATGGACAATTCTCTGGTAAATGTCGCTAAACTAAACTAAAACAATTTTCAAAATAAGTGAAGGGTATTCTTAAAGCTATGGATTAGCACTATTTTTAGAACTTAGATTGATTTTAGAAACTTGTTCTGTTTTACGATAAAATATATAAATACGTTCATTTTTTTGGTTTTTGCGGACGAACTTGTTAATTATCAGAACAGAAAACAAAACAGAAAGAAAATTCCAAAAGCATTCTTAGCTCTAATTAAAGTACTAATCTAGAGCTATTAAAGTAACTTTTTCTATTTTTTTTTAATTATTTCAGGTTATGTTTTTTTTTGTTCACTGAAAAGACGACTTCCGTCAGAGAATTGTCTAAGAACTAATAGAGAGTCCTTCTGCACTTGTTTGTAGAAGTCTCCAAAATAAGATTTTTGGTACTCTACATATATAATCATATTTACTATAAATTTAAAAGATTTTCTTTCATAATAATGTGAAAAAGCATTAACATTCTGATGCTCATAAAGTATATTTATTGAAAACGTAATGTTCAAAATAAAAAGGGGTGCATATTAATCCTTTTGTAGTCGAACATAGATGTCCACATTGCTTGCAATAATTGGAGTTTTTACCTCAAATTTAAAGGAGTCAATTGTCTTATCACACTTAGCTACACTGTGCTTATGCAACAAATGAACTAAGCCTAGTTTAGCCTGCAGAAGTCCAAGTCTCATGCCAATGCAGTTGCGGGGACCGATGCCAAAAGGTAAATATGCATCCATGTTGATTTTATCACGGTTCTCTGGGGCAAAGCGATCTGGATCATATTTCTCAGGATCTGGCCAATACTGCAATGACGAATAAAAACATTATTTTTAAGATTTTTATTGGAACCTTAAGACATATGTTTACTTTCTCATCTCGTTGTATCGCCAGAATAGAGACATAAAAAGGCATACCACTCGGCACCTCAAAATCATAGTGGGGCTTTAGAGTAAACTTTTCTCCTGATTGCGGTTGGGCGCATTCTCGTTCAACGTATCCAGCGATGGGATACTTTCTCAAAGTCTCATTGACAACTTGACTAAGATAAGGCATCTCCTGTAAGCGTTCATAGCTGATGTGATCCTCATCCCCGAAGTATTCCTTTATCTCCGAGCGTAGTCGATCTTGGATCGCAGTATTATGTACTAACTCAAAGAGCGTCATGGTCATAGTAGATGAACTTGTCTCAAATCCAGCTGTCTGAAATAGAGCAGCTTGGGCAACCAAATACTCCAAATCTTTATCATTAAAATCTTTTTGAGATTGAGTCTCTCTCTTCATTGCCAGTAGAACATCGACTAGATCATTGCGTTGGACTCCAGACTTCTCACGCTCATCTAAAACGTAAGATATAGTACGAATAAAGAAATCTCTGGTCGTTTTTGGAAACATTTTGGCACGCATCAAAGGAACCAATTTCGGTAGGAGTAAGATGCAGAAACTATCCAAAAGCGATTTCAAGCTAAACCTAAAGAATTCAGTGTTAACCTTAAAGAACTCGCTATTTTCAATTTGCAAGGCATTAGCCTTAATTCCAAAAGCTATACTCGCTATAAGATCAATGGTAAACCGAGCACATTTATCCTTAATTAGAACGACAGAATCAGCGGACACTTTCCCCAAGTTCTCCTCCAGTTCCTTTCCGACCTACAAAAATTCAATTAATTTACATGTTTTTTTATACCATATAAAAAGATGTACTCACTTCCACCATAAGGGGATACATTTGCTTAATCTTTCCGCTGGTAAAGACAGGCGAGATTGTATTCCTAAGATCTTTCCAATCCGGAGTTCGCGAAAGCAAGAGATTATTGTAGCCGAGTGAATCGTGAATTGGATCCGTTTTCATAGCGCGATTTACAAAATAGTTGAACTTCTTGATCATCACAGTCTTAACTAGGTCGAGATCCCGCACAATTACTCCAGGACCCTTCAGGAAGTATACTCCGATTAATGGCTCGTTCTCAAATCCCTTGGTTGCGTGGAGAATACTGAGTTGTTCAAAGAAAGGAATTTTCCCAGTAAGAAAACTACGTATATTTCCAAAAATTGGCTCTGGCTTAATTGATTTCACTCCATTACGCTGCCAAAAGCTATAAAAACGCTTCTGCCAGATATAAAAGACAATTGCAACACTAGCGAAAAATATAAAGAATTCCGTAAACATCTTTTTAGTTTGTAGCGAAAAACACGACTAACTGTGAATGCAAATGTTTGGGGTATTTATACCAATTCTCCTATCTGCTTAGAGTCATGCTGATAAATGATGACGCAGCTCAAAATGTAGACGTGTGCAATATATATGAAATATGCTATATCGAATATGTATGTAAATTATTTAATGTTATATCCACTAATATGATAAAAGTTTATTCTTTCATTAATATTATTTTAACAAACTAATTAAAAACTCGTTTAAATTGAATCAGACTCGCAGTCAACCATCGAGTGTAGCGACTTTCGCAATATAATGCTGAATGGGATCGTGCGTAATTTTATTCACTTCATTCAACTTACTACGAGTCTTCTTATCAATTAGCAAGTCATTATTACTTTCGCAGCCTTACGCTTTGGCTTTCTCAATTTTTTTTTTTTTTTATTGTTGGGCATTCCTTAGTGATAACGATGTAGACGGCACGTCGCTAGAATAAAGGGTGTCACATTGTATGGTTCAAGAATTGTAGACTTGTCAGCAGTCAACAAATAGGATTTAAATTTCAAAGAAAATTATCAATAAATTTTAAATAATTTTTAAGCAAATAATTACAATTCTTTTTTAAAAGAAAGTTAAACCCACGACCAAATGTAAAATACTCATCCTTAAGAATAAATCTGTTCGTCAGGACTGACTGAATAAAAACACACAGTCCATACGGTGAGAGCTAGGAGGCTACATATTATATTTTGCAAAAAAAACTGAATTTTTCGGCATTTCTACAACGCCTACAGCAGTATAGCCATATCTGATAGTCTGTCTGCCCGCTAGAGTGTAAATACAATAGACTAGAATAGACATACAATAATATCTACAGTATTTTTGATTCTGAAAAATTTAAATACGATCAGATAGAAATTGTAAAAATCATTTAAGAAATACTTTTGTATGGCAAAAAACGCAAAATAATAGAATCTTAGTCTGGTATGCTGAGTACTCTATAGTATATTTTAAACGTAGTAAGTACTATATCAATATATTAAATATAGTCTTGGATATATTTTTGTATTTTTGTGGTACATTAATTTGGTATATTTTAAGAATTATACCGAACTGTTTTGCATTTACTCAAAATAAGTAGCGGGTATCTCACAGTCGACTGAAGCTTTCTTAATTGTTTTAATACAAAACTGATACATTCTTGTTTTAGCCTATGACTGAACAAAATGTTTAGTTTTAGATCATTGATATTGGAATGTTTTTCATACTATATAAAATTACTAATCGGGAAAACATAAAAAATGAGGAATTATCCAAATATATACCAGCAATAACAAACATTGGATAAGTATTACCAACTCCATTTTTAGTTATTTCGCTTTGTCAAAAATTTCTTTAGTAAGAGATGTTTTAATTCATATTATATTTTATTATTTAAGAAACAGTGCTGTTGGTGACTATTTAACTGACTATTATTTTTATTTAAAGAGGCTTTGTAAAATTGTAAAGCAGAAGCATTTTCCTCGAAATTTGTAGATTAGTTCTTCTGAGATATATATCCTCTATGAAACTAATAGATGGAATCAACTGTTAATGCTTTAAACTGTAGATGTTATTAAAAAAAATCAACATTTTCTCTCCTTGTCGCTTAACTAACATACGTCTGTCTCGCTTTTTCATTCGCCAACTGTCTGACTTGTTCAACTTTCCCGGGATGGCATCGTTGAATGTGGCCCCTGCTCAAGTTTTGTAATCGTTTCAAGTTATCCAATTTGTAAGATGTTCCAAGCGCGCCCCCTGTCCCGTTCCCCTGCTGCTTCCCCTCGTCTCCACCCCTGCACTAGCAATGATAAATCATCTTTTTTATTATGATTATTTTGTCGGTGTTTTTTTTTCGGGTAACCGTTTCCCATCTTCGATCATTGACATTTTTACATTTGTTCACTCTATAAAGCAACTAAAAATTAATCCTTTTGTAGTCGCACATAAATGTCCACATTGGATGCCATAAGAGGGGTCTTCACATCAAATTTGCAGGAATCAACTGTTTGTTCGCACTTAGCTACACTGTGATTACGCAATAAGTGATCGACACCAAGTTTAGCCTGCAGAAGTCCAAGTTTCATGCCAATGCAGTTGCGGGGACCGATGCCAAAAGGCATATAGGCATCCATGTTGATCTTGTCACGATTTTCTGGCGCGAAGCGTTCAGGATCTTAATTCTCTGGAAATGTATTATTAAAATGAATAACAGGTATTTGAAAATGTATGTTATATATACCTTCTCATCTCGATGAATCGCCAGAGTAGAGACATAAAAGGCCATGCCATTTGGTACCTCCAGATCGTAGTAAGGCTGTAGAGTAAACTTTTCCCCCGACTTGGGTTGGGCGCATTCTCGTTCAACGTATCCAGCGATGGGATACTTTCTCAAAGTCTCATTGACAACTTGACTAAGATAAGGCATTTCCTGCAAGCGTTCATAGCTCATCCCTGAAGTATTCCTTTATCTCCGAGCGAAGTCGATCTTGGATCGCAGTATTGTGTACTAACTCAAACAGAGTCATTGCCATGGTAGATGAACTAGTCTCAAATCCAGCTGTCTGAAATAGAGCAGCTTGGGCAACCAAGTACTCTAGATCTTTATCATTAAACTCATTATTTTTAGATTGAGTCTCTCGTTTCATAGCCAGTAGAACGTCGACTAGATCGTTACGTTGCACTCCAGACTTTTCACGCTCATTCAAAACATAGGATACAGTACGAATAAAGAAATCTCTGGTCACTTTGGGAAACATTTTGACACGCAGCAAGGGAATCAGTTTCGTTAATATTAGCATGCAGAAAACATCTAAAAACGTTTTCAAGTTGAGCTTAAAGAATTCAGTGTTAACCTTAAAGAACTCGCTATTGTCCATTTTCAAAGCATTAGCCTTGATTCCAAAAGCAATACTCGCTACAAGATCAATGGTAAATCGAGCACATTTATCCTTAATGCGAACAACAGAATTATCGGGCACTTTCCCCAAGTTCTCCTCTAGATCCTTACCAACCTATAAAATAATCGATTACTTTTTATGTGTTTTTTGATATATATCAAGATGTACTTACTTCCACCATCAGCGGCTACATTTGCTTTATTTTTCCTGGTAAAGACAGGAGAGATTTTATTCCTGAGAACTTTCCAATCCTCACTGGAACAAAGTAAGAGATTGTTGTAGACGATTGTATCTTGAATTGGATCCGTTTGTATAACTCGATTTACAAAATGGTTGAACTTCTTGATCATCACAGTCTTGACAAGGTCAAGATCCCTCACAATTACTCCAGGACCCTTCAGGAAGTATACTCCGATTAATGGCTCGTTCTCGAATCCTTTGGCTGAGTGGAGCATACTAATTTGCTCATAGAGTGGAACTTTCCCAGTCAAAAAACTACGTTTATTTCCAAATATGGGCTCAGGTTTGATCGACTTCACACCATTTCTTTGCCAATAACCATAAAAGCGCTTTTGCCAAATATAAAAAACAAGTGCAGCACTCGCGAAAAATATAATTAATTCCGTAAACATCTTTTTAGTTTGCTGTATAAAACATGACTCAACGTGAATGAAAATGTTAGCGGTCTTTTATAGCAATTCTCTTATCATGTTTGTCATGCTGACAAACGATGACACAGCTAAAAATGAAAACTTGTTATATGTACATATATACGCAATTAGTATGTATGCAAAGTTATTAATATTATTATTCAATAACACATTCTAAAGCATTGATCTCTTATTATAATATCATTTCCATAAACTTATTAAACAAATGCATATTTTAATTTCATTATTACTGGCAATAAAATCAAAAGTGTTGCAGTGTTGCGCAATGTAATGCTGAATATTGGTGATCGTGCGTAATTTTATTCACTGCTTTTATCTTAGCACGAGACTTCTTATCAACTAGCAAGTCATTATTAATGTCACAACCTTACCCTAAGACTAGCATTTCTTAATACATATATATTTTTTGTTATTGTTGGGCATTCCTTTCTGATAACAACCCAGATGGCACGTGACAATAATAAAGGGCGTCACAATATCAGAAATACAAGTGCTGTAGATTCATAAATGAGCACTCAAACAATCATATTTTTAATCATAAACCAAATATCTTAAAAACTACAAGTCAAAAACTAATTTCTAATATTTTGAAAGCTTCAAATTATGAATTAAATTTCGTGATTTACGTATTTACGTTGTTCATCCAGGTTTCTTAAGACGAAGTTTTGGTAGTTATTTTTCTCATTTCTGCTATTCCCTGTAACGTTATTGACCTTCAATTCTTTCGCGTCTTTACCTTTATAAAACTTTTCAATCCAATCAATAAATACTTGTTGGTTTGCAATTTAATCAGCTATGCATTACTTGATAATGATCAAAATAGGAAGTCAAAATTCTGAGTCATCTCTAAGTCAAATGACAATTGCCCCAAAATATGCAAGCTGAACGCCTGGTAGAACAAAATTTATTCATAACAAATTATAGAATTCTGATCTTCAAAAATTTTTCGACCAACAAAAATATGCAAGAAAGCTATATATATCCACTACCCATTGTGAATAAAAGCTAAACAGTGCGGAATTAATTTAATTATACCGAAATAATATACCAATGGCGATATTTGGTATATTTACATATTGTTACGTTCAAAATATACAATACCATACAACCAAAGCAATTAAGACCCGTAGTAATAAGACGTTTTTGCCCATACAAAAGTATTTCTTAAATAATTTGTAAAATTTGTACTTTACTTTTACCAAATTCAGAAATCTTAAATACTATATATAAAATAATAACTCATAGATTGTAAATTACTGACATTTTTGTATATGTTTTCTCTAAGAACTAATAGCGAGTGCTTCTGAATTTGTTTGTAGAAGTCTCCAAAATACAATTTTTGGTTTTATTTACTACAAACATAAAAGATTTTCTTCAATAATAATGTGAAAAAAACATTAACATTCTGATGCTCATAAAGAATATTTATTCAAAACATAATGTTCAAAATAAAAAGAGGTGCATATTAATCCTTTTGTAGTCGAACATAGATGTCCACATTGCTTGCAATAAGTGGACTTTTCACCTCAAATTTAAAGGAATCAACTGTTTGTTCGCACTTAGCTACACTGTGATTATGCAACAAATGAACTAAACCTAGTTTAGCCTGCAGAAGTCCAAGTCTCATGCCAATGCAGTTGCGGGGACCGATCCCAAAAGGTAAATAGGCATTATTGTTGATTTTATCACGGTTCTCTGGGGCAAAGCGATCTGGATCATATTTCTCAGGATCTGGCCAATACTGCAATGATGAATAAAAAAATTATTTGAAAGATTTTCATTGGAACTTTATGACATATGTTTACTTTCTCATCTCGATGAATCGCAAGAGTTGACACATAAAAGGGCATGCCACTCGGCACCTCAAAATCATAGTGGGGTTTTAGAGTAAACTTTTCTCCTGATTGCGGTTGGGCGCATTCTCGTTCAACGAAGGCAGCGATAGGATACTTTCTCAAAGTCTCATTGACAACTTGACTAAGATAAGGCATTTCCTGCAAACGCTCATAGCTGATGTGATCCTCATCTCCGAAGTATTTCTTTATCTCCGAGCGTAGTCGATCTTGGATCACAGTATTGTGTACTAACTCAAAGAGCGTCATTGCCATGGTAGATGAACTAGTCTCAAATCCAGCTGTCTGAAATATACCAGCTTGGGCAACCAAATACTCCAAATCTTTATCATTAAAATCTTTTTGAGATTGAGTCTCTCTCTTCATTGCCAGTAGAACATCGACTAGATCATTGCGTTGGACTCCAGACTTCTCACGCTCATCTAAAACATAGGATATAGTACGAATAAAGAAATCTCTGGTTTTTTTTGGAAACATTTTGGTACGCATCAAAGGAACCAATTTCGGTAGTAGTAACATGCAGAAATTATCCAAAAACGATTTCAAGTTAAACTTAAAGAATTCATTGTTAATCCTGAAGAACTCGCTATTCTCGATTTTCAGAGCATTAGCATTGATTCCAAAAGCAATACTCGCTATAAGATCAATGGTAAACCGAGCACATTTATCCTTAATTAGAACAACAGAATCAGCGGGCACTTTCCCCAAGTTCTCCTCCAGTTCCTTTCCGACCTACAAAAATTCAATTAATTTACATGTTTTTTTATACCATATAAAAAGATGTACTCACTTCCACCATCAAGGGATACATTTGCTTAATCTTTCCGCTGGTAAAGACAGGCGAGATTGTATTCCTAAGACCTTTCCAATGCGGAGTGCGCGAAAGCAAAAGATTATTGTAGCCGAGAGAATCGTGAATTGGATCCGTTTGTATAACTCGATTCACAAAATAGTTGAACTTCTTGATCATCACAGTCTTGATCAGGTCAAGATCCCGCACAATTACTCCAGGACCCTTAAGGAAGTATACTCCGATTAATGGCTCGTCCTCAAATCCCTTGGTTGCGTGGAGAATACTGAGTTGTTCATAGAAAGGAATTTTCCCAGTAAGAAAACTACGTATATTTCCAAAAATTGGCTCTGGCTTAATTGATTTCACTCCATTACGCTGCCAAAAGCTATAAAAACGCTTCTGCCAGATATAAAACAGAACTGCAACACTGGCGAAAAATATAAAGAATTCCGTAAACATCTTTTTAGTTTGTAGCAAAATACACAACTTACTGTGAATGCAAATGTTTGGGGTATTTATACCAATTCTCTTATCTGGTTAGAGTCGTGCTGATAACAGGTCAAAATGTACACATGTGAAGTATATATGGTATATACGACCTCGAATATTTATGTAAATTGCTTTATGCTATATCCATTAATCCAATAATACATATGTTCTAAAATTTTCTTCTCTTAATAATATAATATTCATAAACTTATTAAAGATTCTTTAAAATTTCGTCAGACTCGCACTCAACCCTAGAGTGTAGCGTTTTTGGCAATATAATGCTGAATGGGATCGTGCGTAATTTTATTCACTTCATTCAACTTTCTACGAGTCTTCTTATCATATAGCAAGTCATTATTACTTTCGCAGCCTTACGCTTTGACTTTATCAATTTTTTTTTTTTTTCCTCTTGGGCATTCCTTAGTGATAACGATGTAGACGGCACGTCGCTAAAATAAAGGGTGTCACATTGTATGGTTCAAGAATTGTAGACTTGTCAGCAGTCAACAAATAAGATTCAAATTTCAAAGAAATTTATTAAAAAGTAGTATACATTTTGAAATAAAATCAAGTTAGAGTTAGTCGAGTTTGCTCGACTGTGAGATACCCGCGACCCATTTTGAATAAAAGCAAAATATATAAAGCAAAATATATTATTTTCAAAATATACCAAAAATACTAAAAATATACCAAATGGCATATGGATATAGTACCACATTAAAAAAATAAGTAAGAAAGCTACAGTCGAGTGTACTCGACTGTGAGATACCCGCTACCCATTTTGAATAAAAGCAATATAGTTTGCGGTATTATTTTCAAAATATACCAAATATACTGCAAAATACTAAAAATATACCAAATGGTATATGTGGTATACCGATATAGTGGCGCATTCAAAATATACCATAGACGGCACAATATACCAGATTGTCAGCCAAAGCAACTCAGACCCCTAGTAAGTAGGCGTTTTTGCCCATACAAAGGTATTTCTTTAATAACTTCCACAATTTCAGGGATCATAACTACTATAGTTATTACCGTATATACCAAAATTCGTAACCCTAGCTTTAAAATTACGCTTGTTGTTCGATTTTTTTTTATTTGCAGGGGCGGAAGTGGGCGTGGCAAAAATTTGAAACAAACTTGATCTGCGTGCAAACATAACAAATGCTGTCGAAAAAAAATTATAGCTCTATCTCTTATAGTCTCTGAGATCTAGGTGTTCATACGGACAGACGGACAGACGGACGGACGGACAGACGGACATGGCTATATCGTCTCGGCTGTTGACGCTGATCAAGAATATATATACTTTATAGGGTCGGAGATGCCTCCTTCTACCTGTTACATACATTTCCTGCCGGCACAAAGTTATAATACCCTTCTACCCTATGGGTATAAACAGGCTTTTTAATTTTATGAGCTGTTCGTATGTTACTATGTATTTGAAATAATTTGTAAGCAAACAATTAAAAATTATTTTTAGAAGACAGTTAAACCCATGATCAAATGTAAACAAGTGAGAAAGTTACAGTCGAGTGTGCTCGACTGTGAGATGCCCGCTACCCATTTTAATAAAGGCAAAATATTTCGGTATTATTTTCCAAATATACCGAAAATACTAAACAAAATACTAAAAATATACCGAATGGCATGTTTGGTATATCGATATAGTACACCATTCAAAATATACCATAGACTGCACAATATACCAGATTGTCGGCCACAGCAACTAAGACCCCTAGTAAGTTGGCGTTTTTGCCCATACAAAAGTATTTCTTTAATAACTTCCACAATTTTTAAGTGATCGTAACCAAATTTTCAGGAATCATAACTACTATAGTAATTATTGTATATACCACAATTCGCAACTCTAGCTTTAAAATTAGGCTTGTTATTCGATTTTTTTGATTTGCGGGGCGGAAGTGGGCGTGGCAAAAATTTGAAACAAACTTGATCTGCGTGCAAGCTTAACAAATACTGTCGAAAAAAATATTTAGCTTTATCTCTCATAGTCTCTTAGATCCAGTGTTTCATAAAGACGGACGGATAGACACACAGACGGACGGACGGACATGGCTAGATTGTCTCGGCTGTTGACGCTGATCATGAATATATATACTTTATAGGGTCGGAGATGCCTTCTTCTACCTGTTACATACATTTCCTGCCGGCACAAAGTTATAATAATACCCTTCTACCCTATGGGTAGCAAGTATAAACACTCATCCTTAAGAATAAATCTGTTCGTCAGAACTGACTGAATAAAAACGCACAGTCCATACGGTGAGAGCTAGGAGGCTACATATTATATTTTGCAAAAAAAACTGAATTTTTCGGCATTTCTACAACGCCTACAGCAGTATAGCCATATCTGATAGTCTGTCTGCCCGCTAGAGTGTAAATACAATAGACTAGAATAGACATACAATAATATCTACAGTATTTTTGATTCTGAAAAATTTAAATACGATCAGATAGAAATTGTAAAAATCATTTAAGAAATACTTTTGTATGGCAAAAAACGCAAAATAATAGAATCTTAGTCTGGTATGCTGAGTACTCTATAGTATATTTTAAACGTAGTAAGTACTATATCAATATATTAAATATAGTCTTGGGTATATTTTTGTATTTTTGCGGTATATTTTAAGAATTTTACCGAACTGTTTTGCATTCACTCAAAATGGGTAGCGGGTATCTCACAGTCGACTGAAGCTTTCTTAATTGTTTTAATTTAAAACCGATACATTCTTGTTTTAGCCTATGACTGAACAAAATGTTTAGTTTTAGATTATTGATATTGGAATGTTTTACATACTATATAAAATTACTAATCGGGAAAACATAAAAAATGAGGAATTATCCAAGCAATGTACCACCAATAACAAACATTGGAGAAGTATTACCAATTTCATCTTTAGTTATTTCGCTTTGTCAAAAATTTTTTTAGTAAGAGATGTTTTAATTCATATTATATTTTATTATTTAAGAAACAGTGCTGTTGGTGACTAAGACTGTTTTATTTAAAGCGGCTTTGTAAAATTGTAAAGCAGAAGCATTTTCCTCGAAATTTTTAGATCAGTTAGCTTCTGAGATCTGTATGCTCTAAGAGACTGATAGATGGAATCAACTGTTAATGCATTAAACTGTAGATGTTATTAAAAAAAATCAACATTTTCTCTCCTTGTCGCTTTTTCATTCGCCAACTGTCTGACTTGTTCAACTTTCCCGGGATGGCATCGCTGAATGTGGCCCCTGCTCAAGTTTTGTAATCGTTTCAAGTTATCCAATTTGTAAGATGTTCCAAGCGCGCCCCCTGTCCCGTTCCCCTGCTGCTTCCCCTCGTCTCCACCCCTGCACTAGCAATGATAAATCATCTTTTGTATTATGATTATTTTGTCGGTGTTTTTTTCGGGTAACCGTTTCCCATCTTCGACGCCTCTCCAGAACAGACGACGCCGCCGCCACAGCCAGTGCCAGCTGCTGCCTGCCGCAAGTTGCATGCCGCTTGCCGCTTGCCGCATGCTGTATGCCGTATGCCGTATGGTGGCCTTTTCTTGCCTCTACCTGGTCAGTTGCATTCGTAAATTTCATTGTAATTTTATGATTATGGCCGCACGCATTTTGATTGATACTTTAGCACTACTTACGAGGCCAACGGCCTTCCCCCTGGAGCCATCGAGTTGCCAAAGGGAAGCGTGGGGGATTTGGATGGAGGGGGAGACTGCACCCTCCGCTGGCGATTCACCCTCAACCCTGCAGTCCAATTGAATTTCGATTTCAATGCTCATCATGTTCAAGATTATCACGTTATTGTAGTTCCAGCGAATTTCAATTTTCAGTCGAAATGCATTCGAGGCCCCGTTGAAAATACATCAATCTCATCGATGGGGCACGATGGGGAACGATGGGAAACGGGGACATGGCGGCGGGGGAAGCGCACACACAAAAAACTTCCTGCGGCGCACAAATTTTCAATGCCTGTGGCAACAAACTCGCGCTCATTATGGCCCATTGAGGGGGGCGTGGCAGCAGCAGCAGCAACAGCAACAGCAACAGCGGGGCAACTGTGGGGCAACCTTTGGCCAATGTCCGGCCGGTAAAGCCCGCGAGGCCGGCAAGGGGCAAGTCGAAGCACTTGTCGGCTGCGTTCGCTTTGGCGGCCTCTCATTTCGTATGCCGTTAGGCGGCCCAATGTAATTATTCAATACATTTTACGTGCGTCGCATGCCAATGCTAGCCACGCCTACCGTAGCCACCGCCCACCTACACACACACACACACACGGACACGCACTTGCTCGCCTTCACATTTGTATGGCTTTCCACTTAAACTTCATTAGAATATGTGTGGTGTGCACAGCTCGTTTCCTTCGCCCCTACTCCGTCGTATCCCCTCGCACCCTCTGTGTAGCATTCTTAGTTCGTCTCTTGCATTTGCCCCATTCACTGTTGCCACTTTCGGCGCACTTTGCAATTTATTAAACATTTTATTGCGCCCCAAGGCATGCTTGCTAAAGTAAAATGCTACACAATGTGGCCAGACAGCTCAACTTTTCCCACCCATCCTCGCACTCCACATTCACTCAGCTGGCAACGCTGCACAATTAAAGCTTGAGCCTAATGCTCAGTGCATAAAGTAGAAGAGGAAGATACTACGTACATAAGAAAGGTCTGGGAAAACTTTGGAATGAGTTTTCTTTGGATTTCAGAAACCATAAAAGTAAAGAGTTCCTCAGGTGTTTCGCTTTATTGCTTAGGGGACGTGTATTTAAGGCGCCCTGACAATAATTTGTATAATACCAAAACATTTTTGCTTATTACTGAAATATCAGACGGAGAAAAGAGTTTAATGAGTTTTTCAACTTTCCTACAAATTAAAATATACCATCACATTTTAACATATTTAAGTTTAAAAATACGAATTGCTTGTTTCCTGTTTATATAAAACCTGGTTTTATGAACGTGAACAGATGAGACACCAAAAATTACATTTTGAAAAAAAAATAATTCACCGATGAAGAAAGTTATTTTAGTGGCACCTGCTTTTTCAATTCATATCCATAATTAGTTTTTCTTTATTTATCAAATTGCAGTCGTTTTCCATTTTCATTTCCCCGTAAGCGATGGCAACCCTGTTTGATATATTTACTACTTGTACCACCTTACTTACTAAGAGCTAAGCTCTTCTGATCCCACGCACACATCCTGACAGGCTCCCTCCAGCTGCAGCAAAGGGAGAAACGAGAGAGGAAAAAATAAAGAATTTAGGTCTTCCAGGCGAGTGCATGCATTGTATGAGTCCTGTCAGGGACCACTCAGCACCCCAATTATAACGCGCTAGACAATAAACAAAAATAATAATACGAAATCTAGTCCACACATACACACACACATACACTTGTGCGAGCACTACTCATGTGTGCAATGCTAAGAGCAACCCTCGCTAATGAAGCTGCAGTTTTACTGCTGCTTCTTCCTCTTTCTCTCAGTGTTTGCCAACTGTGGTGTTTTGACTGTTGGGGAGGGAATAGAGTTGGAGGGGATTATCACCAGTAGCAATGGACATTCATTAGGCATAGGGGGAAAAAAACCAACCTGCGATATCCACAATTACGCTTATTTGTAGCAAACATACAACAAAGTATTCGTGCTGCCTACTATCGGCTAGCGAAGGCACGACTTAAGCACGAGCACGAGCACTCACACAAGTTCTGACACTTGCTGTAGTTGCAGTTGTTTGTTTTTTGTAGTTGTTGTTGAGGCTACGCACATTCAGGCATTACATTCAATGGAGTATTCCATTAACTCACGCACACACACACACACACACACACACAAAGATAGTCGCGCACTGACACAGCTGAGCAACCTGGTAACCGCAGGCAACATGTGCCGCACACAGCGACAACATCAGCGTTTGCATGTGTAAATGGAAAGAGCGAGAGAGAGAGAGAGCGGCGCTTTATTTGCTGGGAACAAATACTTACAACAACTGCAAATCACAGCTGCAGGCTGCAGCAAGCAAACGGTCGTCGGCATCGTCGGCTCTCAACATAAAAAAGCGCCGCCGTCGCGTCTGCCTCCCCATTCTCCTCCCCATCACCTTTTTATTCATTCTCTCTCCCTCTCTCTCTCTCTCTCTCTTTCTGTCGTTCGGTCTGCGTAACATTTGTTTTGACATTGCCCCGTTGGCTGCCCACCAAACACGTCGTTTGTCCATCTGTCAGTCAGTTCGTTCGTTCATTCGTTCGTCCGTCAGACGATCAGACCAGCAATCTATTCTTTTTTTTCTGTTGATTGTTTGTTGTTCACTGAGCTTTTTTCTTGCCCGTTTCCAGGCGTAAAGTTTTGAAATTAGTTTCAAGTTTTTCTGTTTTTTTCCTCCCCGAAAAAGCGCGACACATTTTTTTGTCAACTTTCAGTAAAGTGCTTAAAACAGCAGCAGGAAACAGAAGAAAAACCAAACAAACAAAAAAATAGAACTATTCCCATGCACTTGATAACAGTTTTTGGTTCAATTGTTGACAGCGTGCGAGCAGATTAAAGACCCTAAAACCAAAACTAAAACCCAATGGAAATTGGATTGACAAAAATTTAGACCAACTCTGTGAATCGATCCCCTCATCTGGAGAAGAAATCCATAAATATGTGCATTGACGTGATTTGGCGACTTTCATCGAAATGGAAAAAATATCGTTCTAAGAATAGCTACATTTTTTCTGGGCTTAAGTCTATATAATGTTGACTGGAAATTTTTTTGTATTTTTGTTTTATTTTCGTTTTCATTTTATGCATCTGCAACTGCGAAAAAATGCATTTTTATTTTTCCAATTTATTCTCTACATTTTGCTTCGGGTTTTCTTCTTTTTTGACAACAACATCTGCGGGCAACTGTGAGGCAATTGCGACTGATAAGGGTTTTCAAATATTGTATCTATGTGAATCTTTTGTTAGTGTTGGCATTGTTGCCACACACGATGCCACATTCTGTGTTGATGTGCGTAAAGGTTCTGTCAGAGTGTTTACTGAGGAAATTACTTATATCGCGAGATACAACTAAGACAACCACCAACAAAAAACACACTCTTAACACTGTAGAGATGTTTTGAAGGTCTGAAATGCTGAAAATATACTAAAATAATGAACAGTCTTTTTCTCTCATGTGAATATACAAATACTAAATATACAATTTTTACTCTAGTAAATAAATACCTAAATACTACAATTCATTGAAGAATCTATGACAGAAAGTTATTGTTAGTCAACTAAGATTATTTCATATTTAACGTTTGTTTTCATTAAAACTTAATCACCATAAATAATTCTTTAGTAGGAAAAAAATAATAAAGAACAAATTAAATTAAAATCTAAGACTTATAATAAATAAATTAAGAATAAATATGGTCGCATATTTGGGGAAAAATAATATTTTTAAAAATTATATAAACCGCAAGTCTCAACTTAACATTTTTCATCTTCAGCACATAAAAGTTCAGGTCTTTTCGTCGCCTTGGCTTATTAAATTAAACTTAATTTTATGTTGTTAATTAGGTTTAGCATATGGAGATTAAATGAGAACAGGTTTTCTCGGTTAGTTGCAGCTAATTAGCATAAGTAAATGTTAGGAACCCAAATCAAATTTAAAGTAATAGGCATTCACACGTACTATCCATAATTCATATGGATTCACATACGAACCCCGAACTCAAACTCCTCACATTCGCATAAACCCAAAAAACCCGAAACTGAAACTGAAACTGAGCCTGAGTTGACAGGTCTGTTGCATGGATAGGCGAATGGAGAAGGATGCCAATCGAAAGAGGTTGTCAGAAACAGTTTATAACGCCTAGAATTATGCCGCACATAAATCAAAATTGACGCGTAAACAAATATGCTTCGATGTAGGTGATGGGGCTCTTGTATTTTTTTTTTTTGATATTGCAAATTTTGCGCATATTAAGAAGTTGTGTATGTGATCAAAGGCAAAAGTAATGAAAGAAAGGAGAGAAAAAAATATGGAAGCCAAAAAAACCAAGAGTTTCGTATTGGGGCTAGACGTTTGTTTTTTGGCACTCTGTTTGCACTGTGGGGTAGAATTCTAATTTATGGCCGGCAATAAGCGCTAACGGAAAAACGGAAAACGTTTCAGGATTCGTTTTGCAGACAGAATCCCCATAAAATCCTAATATAATAAGCATGTAAATGTGTCCCGGCAAACTCAGCATCACCCCACTGTTGACAGACAATCCATTAGAATGGCAAACTATGCGTATAACGGTATACAAGTTAGTTAGCAAAATTCAGTTTCGTTGAGATTTCTACGGCAAATTGAATAATTTTTTTAACGAAAGTGTCGGGCAATTGACGGATGAAGCTGGCGGGAAAACGTCTAAATAATTAGATAAACATTTAAGCCATGCAAACAGAGAGAAGAAAAGTAAAAAAGACGACAGCCGTATGCCAAGTGACATGAAGAAGAAGAAGCTGAAGTGGAGACAGAACACGCGACAACTGTAGACGCATAACGGCAATGCGGGGACAACAACGACAACAGCAGCCAGTTGATGTTTGTGGAGAGCAGGAGTTGCGCCAGCGGGGTCCGAGGCCGGAGAGTACGTGACCATAACATGAACTGCCCCCCGCACACAAATACACACAACAGAGTAGCATACATATACAATTTGCGGGTTCAAAGTGGAGAGACGACGTACTACATACAAACAGGAAATATTTAACGTGCTTGCAACAACAGCAACAAAAGTGAAATATAAATAAAAATAATAATAATAATGGGCAAAAACGTAGGGAACACACAGAACGTGTGTGGCTGAGAGAGCGCCGAGGGTTGCTGGCCCTGCACTCAGAGAGCAAGCGTGAGAGAGCCCTCCGAGAGAGAGAGAGAGCGCATTTCGAAATGCATGCGTGTGAGTGTGGGTGTGCGTGTGCGTGTGCAGTGTGCAATGGTCGTGTGCCGAAGTTGATGTCGAAGTCGAAGCTGTGTGGCATTGCTGTAGTCCTCACTCTCAGTTTCTCTCTCTCTTTCTCTCTCAGTTGCAAGTTGCCGTTAGAAAATCCCACCGGCCCTTATTATACAGGGAAATTCTCTGATCGCACAAGAGAGATAGACGACGTCGCGAGCCAGCGCGAGAGAGAGCAAGCATACGAACGAACGAAACAACGAACGAGAACAAAAGTGAACAAACAAAACACAAACGAAGCAATGCGACGCGCCGCGACGGCGCGACGACAACGACTTCTCTCTCTCTGCGAGTTGCAAGACTGAAAAAACAGGGAATTTGTTGCTGCTGCTTCAGCTGCTGCTGCTGCTGTTGGCCTTTAACGAATTCTATAAATCAGTCTTTCATTTTCTCTTTCACATCATTCAGCCATTTTCTCTTTGACGCGACGGACGCGTCTGCAGCTCGCAAACGGACGAACGGCAAAACGAAACGGGCAACGGTCATACTAAGCGCACGAACAACGCTTGGGAATTTGGTTTTTTTTGTCGGATTAATTAAAACAATGTTCTTATGAATGTTTCGCCTTTTCGGGTTCTGTGCTACCATATAGTAATAACAAATACGTAATGCAAATATCTCCAGTAAGTGAAGAAGCAAAAGAAATGCACTAAGTGTATTTAAGTAAGAATAAAAGAATACAAAAAATATAGCAAACAAACGTGCGTGCGTGCATTGTGAATGTATGCAAGTGTGTGTGCGTGAAACATTTAAGCTTTAAGTGCTAAAAGCGTGCGTTGCTGCTGCGCTTTGGATACCCAGCGACGTCGCCGTCACCATCATCGCCGCCAGCATTTGGAGCTGCTGTCTAACATTAAATGTTAGTATACCAACACAAGCATAGCTAAATATGTACATACATACATACATACATATGTATACACATACATGTACATATGTAGATACAAGAAGAACAGCGAGCAGCATAAACGAAACGTCTGCAAAGATGCGACGGACGCCTGCCAGCCTGTGCCTGACTGTGTGTGTTAAAAATAAAAGTAATCAAAAGGGGGCAGCGATTACGTCGCCGCTGCCGCTGTCGCTGCCCTCGCCGTCGTTGGCGTTGTAGTTGTCGTTGTCGATGTCGTCGCGTGCATTGCTCCCTCTCAGCTGCTGCGCATGTGTTTGTAGTTGTAGCTGTAGTTGGCGTTGTCGTTGTCGTAGTGTGTAGTGAAGTGTATTATACGTATACAATGCATGCCCATGTTGTGCCCTGCTTCAATTTTGTCAAACTATTACAGCAGCGCTTACATTTACATCATACGTTAAATAAACTGTTAACATTGAGTCGGAGACTCCGAGTGCTGCGCTGTCTGTCTATTGTTTGTTTTTGTTTGCCCACGCAAATATGCAATGATTTTTTGTCGCGTTGC
Source organism: Drosophila sulfurigaster albostrigata (assembly GCF_023558435.1). NCBI lineage: Eukaryota > Metazoa > Arthropoda > Insecta > Diptera > Drosophilidae > Drosophila > Drosophila sulfurigaster. The sequence goes on from NC_084883.1 coordinate 1,184,399, forward strand.
GTTGCGCTTTTCGCCTTCCCCACTCTCGCTCTCTCTCTCTCTCCACCATCCCAATCATGCATATTTATCGCGTTCGTTCTCTCTCTCTCACACACACAGCCCGCGTTCATTTCATTCATACCTTACAAATGAAGCGTGCTCAATTGTGCGAATGGCGGGTGGGTGGTGGGTGGTGTGTGTTGGGTTGGGTGGCTGCACAGTTAAAGTGACGGGAGTTGGGGTTGGAATCTGTGTGTTGGGTGGTGGATACACACACACATACTCACACCACGAAGCACACATACAGATGCAAATACACAGGCGTCTTACAAGCGGAAGTGGAAGTCGTTCTGTATGTGTAAGTCTTTTAGCACTGTGTTTGTGTGTGTGTGTGTATCTAATGGGATTTTCTAATAAAATTTAAATTGTTGCCGTTTTTGCTGGGTGCCTTCTATGAATTTAATATGAAGTGTGTGAGAAGTGGTCGAATGAAATACGAGTGAATAATTTACGAAGCACAAAACTTGCTATTTTATACATAAATCTCTTCTTTAAATCGGATGCTGAATATGCAATTAACCTCAAATTTGTTGCTAATTGTACAAACAAATACATAAATCGTAACGCAAAGCAAAATAAACTCTTTTTCTTATATGATAACTTTAAAAATATAGTGAAATATGCTTCATATGTGAATTGTTCTTGTTCTGATGTAAAATGCCGTCGCTTAAAATTAAGTGCAAACTGAAAATGAAAAACTTCGTGATAGTGTGATATTATACAACAATCAAAGTACATTAATGAAACTGAAACGAATAACATTTATTTTACCCTTAAAAAAAAAAAAAAAAAAGGCTATTTGAAAGACAAAACTTGTTTCTTATTCTTTCAAATAATTGAAAATAGTGTAAAACACGGAAAATAAAACTAACGTAAACCATTAAAAAAAAATAACAAAAAATTGTGAAGCATAGTAACAAAAAAATATTTTTGACATTTGTGCATTAAAGTGCAATAACTTTTAAATTGTGAAGATAGCTGAACCCGTGTGCATTAAAGTTATTTACTTAATTAAATGAAAAGTTAAAATTATCCAAGTGAGATAAAGTGACCGGAAACTTCAAAGTTGTGAGAAATGTGAGTAGTCATAAAATAAGATCGAAGGAAGTTAAACAGAAAACCGCGCAAGCATTGCAATTAAATACAAAAATTAATCAATACTTATCACAGTTGAAGTTTTCTATTTAAATGTAAAATCTCGAAGATTATCCTTTAAATTGTGAAAAGCACAGAGAATTTGAATTTCCATGTGTGCATCTGAATATATGAAACAAAAGAAACCTCACCAATGTAGAAAACCTCGGACCCAAAAGTAAGGCTTTACTTCTTGCCAGAAGACAACCCGACCAACAGAGCGGCTTAACATTAATCTTCACATTTAACGATGCGTTTAACAGGATTGTTGTTGTCACAGGCAGCGAAGGGGAAGAGATAGAGAGGAGAGTGAGAGAGAGAGAAAAAGAATATAGGCAGGTGGCATAGAGAATTTCAACCTAAATGCCCGAAGCAGACCAAGAGATTATACTTTTGGGTCGTAAAAAAACTCAAATAAAATATTTTGAGCATTCAAAGTCGTCATAAAAATGCCGAAAAAATGTTACATGAAAACTCAAAATGAAATGCAATCAGCAGTGACGATAACAATGACAACAACTGCTTACAAAACGAAAATTAAGGGAAATACTAGAAGTAAATAAGCAAACAGTGAGCACTCTAAAAGTTATCTAGTAGATTTTGTCAAAGATAAAAACCCAAACCTGCATTCAGTGTTAATTAAAGTAATAGGAATCAATAAAAATAAAAAAATTTTAAACACCTGTGAAATACTTTAATAAAAGTAATTTTAATATAAATATAGACTCAATTTTTTCAATATTTTCAAATTTCAACTCGTTCGAGTTAAAAATCCCACATGTGATTATCTTTGGCTCTTATTAGTCCACTGTAACGAGCGTGGACTGTAAAGACAAAAGATCTGAGCACAAGTGCATACACACACACATGAATGAAAGCCGACATAAACATGGATTTATGTGTGTTGAGCGTGTGTCGATGCGTGCATTTGAGTGTGTGAAAGACTCACGCTCAACGCTTTTTATTAATTCTGTTAAATATGCACACACAAAAAAATGAAAATATAAAAAAGAAACAAGAATTTCAAACAAACATCAAACGCGGGCGGTGAGGAGATCAACAAACCGCTCTGCCTACGTGCAACTTCACAGTCGCAGTCCATTTCCCATTACGTTCCCCCTCTAAAGCCAAAACGGCTCTCTGCCTGCTGCGGCTGCCTTCACTGAATGCTTGCTACCTGAAACTGAAATTTTCCCGCATTAGAATGCTCGTGCTCCGTTTCGATGTTGTTGTTACTGTTGTTGTTGGTTGGCTGGTTATGTTGCATGCGGACGACGACGGACGCCGCGACGTCGTCGACAGACAACAATCCAGCGGGACTGTCGGACTGACAGAGACGGACAATGCAGAACGCAAAGATAAAATGAGAGAGCGAGCGGGAGGGAGAGAAAAATAACACGCGAGCCGGAGCCAGAACCAAAGCAGAAGGGCATGCAATGGAAGAAGGAAGGGAATGGGAGTTGATTTTATTTTTCTTCCTTTTGGGCTGCTGCTTCTTGCCTTGCCTGTGCTCTGCGTTATGTTGTGTGTAGTATTATTTTTTTTGTTTACCTTATGCTTTCGTTTATCGACCCGTTTTTGGTTTTGTGTGTTTTTGTGTGCTACATATGCGTTTTTGTTGCGCTCTCTCGCTCTCATTTCGTTCGCGTGCTCTGCGCCGCTCTCGCTGCGAGTTGAGAAGCAGCAACCGCAGCATAATCGCAGTTTGCATGCTTTTAGTATCCTTTTGCTAGTCAGGGGAGACAGTTACTGGCATAAATAGAACTATCTACGAATGCAATTTTTACTTTATGCAATTAAATTATTTACTATTTCCTTTTGTTTTTATTATATTTTTAAAATATTAAAAGTAAACATACATATTGTATATCAACGATTATTACTATAATTTGTATGTTCTTAAAAAAGCTGTTTTATTTAACACCTGTGTCGGGGTGTGGCCGCAAGTTAAATTTCTAAAACATACGTTTTTACGCTGATAGATATACCAAAATGGTTACTTGTCATTTAACAGTTCGGTACATTTCCAACAGTGTAAGAAAAGGCGCGTCATTTAAACCGATTTCATAGACTTTACATAATTTAAACGCAGTATAGACCACTTTTTCTCCATATAAAATTTGCAATAACAATTTTCATTGCACAAACAAAAAAAAAATACAAAATGAGTTGTCTGTCAAAGCGACGGTTCCACTTCTCTTCGTAGCAGTCAGCTTTCGAGTGTGTTGCTGTTAAGGCACTGCACGCGGTTTCGATTGTTTGGGAAATTTCACAGCTGTTGGCTCCATTGTGTGCGTTAACAGTAAGATAGAGATGCGCGTGCGTTCCACACTGTTAGTTAACAGGCATTAAAAAAAAACAAGACAAAAAAAAAGAAGAAAACAAAACTAATTGTTATTGTGATTATTATGTTTTTATTAGAATGAATTAAAGTGTATAAAAAATGCGTGCAACATAAGAGTGCACGCTTGTGGAGGCAGCAGCGCAGTAGCAGCAACAGCAGCTAGCATCAGTCGACGCACACAGCGTGTCCAAGGTGTGGCAGCAGCTTTGAGTAGTGAAAAATGATTTTTTTTTGGTTTTGCTGAAAATGCATTATTTAATAATGTTCAATTATTATCTCTCGTTTACTTCACAGTGGCGTTGCCACCTCGCTCAGCTGCGCCGATTCCAGCACAGGCTCCAGTGAGGATGCATCTGAGCCCGGCTCACCGTACAGTGCGCACTCGCTATTGAGCGACGAGCAGCAGCAACAGCAGCAGCAGCAGCTAAACAAGATGCCGCCACAAATACTCAGCGCCAGCGCCGCAGCGACAGCTGCTGCCAGCAATAGCAGCAGCAATGCAACAGGAACAGCAACAGCGAACGCTGCAGCAACAGTTGCTGCCAGCAATCAGAATGCAGCGAGAAGCAACCACAGCAACAACAACACTGCCAAAATCACCACAACAATAGCTCAACGCACCAACAGCAGCAGCAGCAGCAACACATCAGCAACAGGAGCAACCACTGCAGTGCCAACGCTGCAATGGCCCTGGAACACAAGTCTCGGCAGCACCTCAACCGCTGTGCCCGCCTACAACTCATCCTCCACACCCGCCACTACAAAGAAGCGTGCTGCTGTTGCCAGCAATGGCAGCAACAGCGACGCCGCCAGCAACACTGCCAGCTGCATTGCTGTGGCAGCGAAAAAGTCACGTGCCGAACTGCAAGGCAACAGCAGCAGCAACAACGGCAACAGCAGCAGCAACAACCACAGCACCAGCGACAAAAGACTGAAAGCCGCCGCCTTGGAGGAGTCGCAGACTAAGATCACGGGTTTCTTCAAGTCACAAATGAAGGCGACGCCTGGCAAGTTGGCCACGCCCTCACCGCCGCCCACAGCAGCAGCAGCAGCGAATACGCTTACAATGAGCACGCCGGCAACCACAGCATCGCTCAACAAATACTTTAACATACTCTCGCAGCTCAACGAGCAGAAGCAGCAACAGCAGCACCAACAACAACAACAGCCGCAACCCAAGCCAGCAACAGTTGCTGCGGCGCCTGCAATAGTTGCTGCTGCGGCTGCAACGCCAACTGCTGCTGCTTTGCCTGTGCCAGCACTCAAGAAGATCGAACGCAGCAGCAAGCAACCAGCAAAGATTGCCCAAGTGGCGCCCAATCTGCGCAAGACGCCCAGCAGCAACAGTCACAATCACGCCGGCAACAGCAGCAGCAACAACACTGGCAAATCGCCCGCCAAGAAGCACGTGGCCATTGCACCGCGCACGCCCGAGATGAAGCAACAGCAGCAGCAACAGTTGCAGCTGCAAGCATCCAAATCATTGCTTGCAGCAACCGCGTATCGTGCGTCCAACGGCAACAGCAGCAATTCGGTTGCTGTTACAGCAACTGCAACGGCAGCAGCAACAGCGGCCGTTGCTGTCGCCAAGCCCTGCCAGAAGCTGCAACTATCCGCCGCGCCCACAGCCACGCCCACTCAGAATCCCACGCTCTATCAGCTGCCCGTGCAACTGCCGAATCTGGTGCAGTTGCCGCCGCAACTGGCAGCAGCAGCCAACATCATGCAGCTGAACAATGTGGCCAAAGCAGCAGTTGCTGCTGCTGCCAGCAACAATGCAGCGGCAGCAGCAGCCTCGGCGCAGGCAGCACAAGCAGCAGCCGCGCAGTATTTCCTCAACGGCACCGTCTTCAAGCTGCAACAGGTGACGACGGCAACGACAACGACAGCAACCACGGCGACGGCGGCAGCAGCAACTGCCGGAGGCGTTAATCCCTTTGGCCTGCTCAATGCCAATGAGCTGCAGGAACTGCTGCTCAAGCAGCAACAGCAGCAGGTGCAACAGCAGCAGCAGCAGCAGCAACAATTGCAGCTGCAGCAGGCGGCAGCTGTGAAGGCGGCTGCAGCAGCCGTGGCCACGCCCACTGCGAATGGTGCTGCCAACTTCCAAGAGTTGTTTCAGCAGCAGATTGCCGCTGCAATTGCAGCCCAACAGCAGCAGCAGCAACAACAGCAGCAGCAGCAACACCAACAGCAACAGTTGCAGCGTCTTGGCGCCGCAGCAGCAGCACAACCCGTGTTTATGGCAACGCCAGCGGGATTGTTGCTGAATGCAGCCACGCTGCCAGCGATGTTGGCGCAAGCAGCAGCCGCAATTGCCGCCAACAGTCAGCAACAACAGCAGCAGCAACAGCAGAAGGTTGCCGCTGCTGTGGCCCTGCAGCAGCAACACCAGCAGCAGCAGCAACAGTCGCTGCCAGCGTTGCAGCCGATACCCGCCTTGAGTTCCATCTTTGAGCCAGCCGCCGAGCAACAGCAGCAACAGTTGCAGCTACAGCAACAGCAGCTGGCGCAGTTGCTGCTCTCCCATCAGCAGCAGCAGCAGCAACAACAACAACAACATCATCAGCAGCAGCAACAGCAACTCATCACTGCCAATCAGCCACCGCCGTTGACAGCAGCAAACAGCTGCAACAGCAACAGCATTAGCAACAATACTGCCAGCAACATAAGCAACAACAGCAATGCCTCGAATAATTTAAGCAACAACACTGCCCTGCTGCCACAGCAGCAGCAACAACAACAACAGCAGCAGCAGCAACAACAGCTGCAGCAACTGCCACAGCAGCAGCCACAACAGCAACCACGTGCCATCATCAAGGGACCGCCACCGCTGGTCACCATCTCCTCCGCCTCCAGCTCCGCCCTCGGCACAGTTGCCGCCAAATCGCGCAGCACGCTGCCCTCCGCCCTGGCCAAGCCCTACCAGAAGCGTCCGTCGCCGCAGCGCCAGCAGCAACAGCAAGTGGGTAAGTGCAAGTATGCAGCGATCGCCACGCCCACCACGCCGCCTCCTCTGGTGCCAACGAGCACGGGAGCAACAGCAGCCACAGCAGCAACAGGAGTCGGAGCTGCTGCCAAGGAGCTGCAGCAGCTGCGCAAGAGTGCCACGCCCAGCAACATAACGCCCACGCCGCCTCTAGTGAGCATAGCGCCCGCGAAGCTGACGCCCACGCTCAGCATGGCCAAGCAACAGCAACAGTTGCCGCCAACCACAGTTGGCAAGATCTCAAGCAGCAGCAGCAGTAGTGCTGATCTCTTTGATCTGGTGAAGAACTCGAATGGCGCGATCAGCATTGTGGGCAAGTCAGCGGCAGCCAGCAACAGCTGCAGCTTTGCCTCATCGCCAACGCCCTCGCTCGCCCTCACCCCGCTGCCCTTCAGCTCGCCCAGCAGCAGCAACAGCAATTCCTCGCCAGCTCTCTCCGTGCACTCTTCGAGCACCTTGTGCTCCTTTGGCAAATCCCTTGTGACCATCAAGGCCGAGCCCATCGAGGAGACACTCTCCGCCTCCGCCTCCGCTGCCTCCTCCATGCCAACGCCCACTTGCTCGGCCACGCCTACAGCATTGCTGTGCAGCTCAACGCCGCTTGGAGTGGCCAGCATCAGCAGCAGCAGCAGCAGCCACAATCCGCAGAGCTTTGCCGGCCAGCTGCCGGGCACTCGGTGCGTCAATGTGAAGCACGAGCTGCTCGCCGAGTGCAGCGGTGGTAACTCGAACTGCAGCAGCAGCTATGCGAGCACGAGCAACTCGGTGAGCTCCGCTGCGGATCTCTCGCTGGAGGCATCGACGCCAGCCACCTCTCTGAGCCCGGCGCCGTCGCCTTCGGCCAGCAGCCAGAGCCAAACGATTCCCATTGCATCGCCGGAGGGAAATGCCAGTCAGCAGGATATGCTGAGCGAGCTGGTCACCTCGTCGTGCAACTCCAGCGGCACCGAGGATTGCTCGCAGACCGCCTCGTTGCCGGCAACCACTGTGGCCACCGCCACGGTGAGCACGGCAGCAACTCCGATTGCCGGCAGCAGCAGCAGCGGCAGCAGCAACTACGACGAGGAGGACGACAAGTCGGTGGCCTCCTCGGAGGCAGCGACGCACAAGCGACTGACGCCCGAGTCGGGCATTGGCGGCAGCCTCAGCAACAGCGAGAGCAGCAACTCCATAGCCGATGCCATGTAAGTAATCTTCAGATCCGTTGACAAACAAGTTTGTTTAATTTGCTTTCGATTTAGTTCCAGCAAGTCCGCCTGTCCGGCTGCCTCTTCGGTCTCGGTCTCAGTCTCAGTATCCGCCTCCGCCTCGGACAGCAACTCGCTGGCCAGCAACGCACCTTCGCCCGCCTCGCCCAGCAACGATGATGGCTCCTGTTCGGCCCCAGCAACGCCAGCACCCGCGCCCTGTGCTCTGCTGGACACAACGCTGGCGGAGACGGCCAGCAAAACGCTGCCCAAGTGCGCCATCTCGCCGATATTGTCGCAGCCCAAGACGATTCGCTTTCCAGCTGGCGCTGGAGCCGGCGGCAAGGGTGGCAAGCGGCACGACGGCGTCTGCTACTGGGACAAGTGCAACAAGAAGCACGAGAGCAACTCGAAGCTGTTGGATCACATGCAGACGCATCACGTGAACACCCAAACAGGTCCCTTTGCCTGCCTCTGGGTGGGCTGCAAGGTCTACAACAAGGAGTCCTGCTCGCGTCGCTGGCTGGAGCGGCACGTGCTCTCGCACGGCGGCTCCAAGCAGTTCAAGTGCATCGTCGAGGGCTGCGGACTGCGCTTTGGATCACAGGTAAATTCAACAGTTGCTGATCTTGGCTGCGATAGCAAACTAAATGCGAATTTCTACTACTTGCAGTTGGCGTTGCAGAAGCATGTGAACAATCACTTCAATGCCACGGACAATGCCAAGGAGAGCACCAACAAGCGCACCTCGGATCCCCCAGTGCCCAAGCAGCTGCGCAAGAACGGCAAGAAGCTTCGCTATCGCCGTCAGCCCTTCTCGGGTAAGTTGCCTTTAACCCGCCTTCTAATCTTGCAACGCCTTCTAATCTCTCTGTGCTCTTGCAGCTCGCATGTTCGACTTCTTCGACACGGGCATCATGGAGGGACTGCAGCATCGTCTGCGACAGATCAGCACGCTCACCAACGGCGCCCAGGCGATTACCTTCCAGGGACAGTGTCTGATGCGACGCCGCAACAGCCAAGGCAGCTACGAGTGCTTTGTGCGCTGGTCGCCGCGTGAAATGTAAGTTAAAAGAACTCTCTTAACCGAATCGAATTGCAGTCAACTAATTGTGTGTTTATCCCTCTCTCTCCCTCTTAGCATCTCGGATGAGTGGATGCCCGAGTGTCCGAATCGAACGCGACAACACACAAAGGTGCTGCACATCAAGCACATGCGTCCGGCGGAGAAAACCTGCGTCGACAGTCTGCTGAGCACAGCGTACAGATTGCGCTATCATGCGCAGCTCTTCGATGACGACTACAACGTGAACGAACAGCAACAGCAACAGGAGGAGATGGACCAAAGCAGCAGCGAATGTGCTGCCAGCGACGATGAGGAAGATGACGATGATGGTGATGGTGATGGTGATGATGATGACGAGGAGGATGAAGATGAAGATGATGGAGTATCGGGCACCATCAGCTCGACCAGCGGTAGCGGCACAGTGTCCAGCTACCAGCAGGTGCTCAGCATAGCCAAGCTGCAGATGCAGCAGCGTCGAAAGCATCCGCGTAAGCCGCCCAAGGGGACGATGACGATGACGATGGCGGCAACACAACTGGTGCCCACGGATGCGCTGGTGCCGCTCTAGAAAGTATTTTTGCCTAAGTAGTTGATAAACGGAAGAGAACGAGACGAGAAGCGAAGCGAAGCGAAGGACAAACGAGTAAACAGTGACAAGTAGTTGATAGAGAGATAGTTTTGATAAGGACACAACAACCACAACCACCATCCCCACCCCCCGTATCACATAAACATAAACTAGAATTAACAACTGTAACATATATATAGTATATATACTGACATATACATATATCAAGATAGATAATGCCATGTACATAGAAGTCGCTTCAATATCAGAACAAATTTTAACTTGACTTATTTACTTATTTATAATGTTAACTCGTAACTTGACTTGAACTAATTTCTGTAAATTGTGAACTGCCTAAAACGAGTAGAAGACGAAGCAGAGGAGCCTTGAGACTTGTTTCCCCCTCTTCAATCATCTTCAATACCTTCGATTTTTGTTTGTTGTATTTCCACATTTCATCATTTCTTTGTATATTACATCCATTTCTCATTTTGTATTCCAAAACTTCCAAAAACCAAAAACAATGAAGAAAACGCACAAATAACAACAACAACAACAAAAAGAATAAGACTTGAAGCATTTATCGCTAATCATTTTAAAGTGTAGCATTAACATTAATTAAGCAGTTAATTAATGATCTTTCATGTACTCAATGTGTTTTCAATGAGCAATGCAAACAGTTTTAAGTTTTTACACACACACACACACACATTTCGTTAGAATTGAACAAAACCTAAACAAATTAATGTAGTCCAAATTTTTATACTTTTATGTAAATATTAAAATTAATTAGTTTTTGCTCTTAGCTCTAATTCAATTTCATTAAACATTACGCCTAAACACAACTTCTCATTTAGAAAAGAAAACAAACAATACAAAAAGAAAAAAAAAACTAAAAGAAATCAAAATAATAAACAAGCTGTTTTTTTTTAGAATTTAATTTGTTTTTATTTCGTTTTTTGGTTTTGTTTTTAATGATTAACAACAGTCGAAAGGTCAACGAGCTCGCCTTAAACAATTATTAAGCATAATTAATTTTCTACGCCAATGAATTTATAAGTGTTTAAACTTTAAAGCTAAGATTATACAACAAAACAATACTATACGAACCCTAAGAACATTACTCAACACTGCCAAAGCGAAATGAATAATACAACAACCACAACCACGAGATGAAGAACTAGAAGAACACACGAAAATGTGGATGAACAGTAATAAGAACGACTGATAAATGTAAAAAACGAAACACAAAAAACAAAAATCGTAAAAGATAAATCAAGCATTATCTTTTCTGTAATTCTTAGTTCGCACAAAGCTTATCATAATTCCCATATATAATACGTATACATATATAAACTATATCTGTGTGTTGTAGCTGCGCCTGTAATCAAGACTCTTCTCCCCCGCCCCGCCCACGCCTATAGATGTAAGCCTATATGTATGTAATACTCGTGTAGATAAAGCCAATCAGTTTTTGGGCATTACTTTGTACTTTCATACAGTAGTATATATATATATGTATATACATATGTATTCATAATACGTTTGGGTTTTCTCCATTTTGTAGATGAGGCAAAGTCGCATTAAATGATATAGTATTAAAATTGAAAGCAATACATTTTTAACAATTGCCTGGAAGTTCTGAGATTAACGAAACTAAAAAGAGAGTCAACAATTTGGATTGCCTAAAACCATGACAAAAAAAACAATGAGATTCAACCATATTTTGTACCGAGAGAAAATTCAAATAAAAAAATATAAACTACCTCAGATTTTTGCAAACAAAATGAAAAATAAAAACATAAAAAACATAGGAATTTTTCGAGAAAAGTTTTCTAAAAGACAACATAAAAGAATAGAGACTATATTTAAAAACAAAAATAAAAATATTGTTGCAGAACAAGGGAAAAGTTTACAGAGGTAAAAACTCGTAAATAGATAAAACTGCATATTTTCGTATAGAAGACACTCACACACACACACACACACACACACACACACACACACACACACACACACACACAACTATTATGAGCTACTTGCATACATACAGTTCAGCATACATATTCCTGTTTCACAACACTGCCCGTCATCAGATTATTATATAGATTTCCTAATTATTTTGTATATAGTTGGAGCAAATGCATAAATATATCATGATATCAATTCAATTACTAATAACGCAAACCGCTTTAATAAATAATACTATCTAAATAATTATTATAAACCTATTACCGATTTAGCATTGCGAAAGCAATAAAGAACAAAATGCGAATTAAGCATGGAGATTTCTCAGAACTTATGAATAATTTTAGAGCTCGCCAAGCAGACAGCAATTGATTTGACATTCAGTTCTTGGGCCGCAGATCCTGAAAGATATGTGTAATGGAGATCGAGAGCCCGCATATTGTAACTAATGTAATCAAAAGTACAGTCTACACGTAACAATGGAAAACATATATATATTATATATATATACATAGATATTATATTATATAATATTAACTCTACCATATACACAATTTAGTATGTACAAGAGGAACAGAACCGAAACAGAATCATGTAAACTCTGACAAATGAAGAAATATATAGAGGCAAGAAATACTATTGAACCGATTGTCGAATTATTTACTTCACTACTGGGCGGGACACCCACAGAGATTAAAAGAACAAAACGTAAGTAAAAAATTCAGGAATTGTGTTTCTTTATCTATTTTATCTCTCTTAACAACCCAACCACCCTCAGTTCCGTAAAAGAACTTACTTTGCGGGAAGTCGAAGCAGCCGGGCTTAGCATTATCGCGGACAAAACGGACCTGATCCTCTTCACGAAGAGGTCCCCCAAAATGAGGCTGCACTACGCTAAAACCTAGCCAAGCAGTAAAATACCTAGGTGTGTTCCTGGATAGCAAACTGACATGGAAGCTCAACGTGTTAGAAAGGGTGAAGAAGGCTACGGGGGCCTTGTATATTGCGCAAAAGATGCTTAGCTGCACTTGGAGCCTCTCTCCTCATCTTATGCGGTGGATACATACCTCTGCTGTTCGCCCTATCCTCATCTACGGTATTCTAGTGTAGTGGCAGGCCACTGAAAAAAGGACGCACCTATCCATCATGGAAAGGACACAGCGTCAACCGCTACTGTGTATCACAGGCGCCATCAAGTCAAAGCCTACTAAAACCCTCGAGGTAATAACTGGCGGCAAACCCATTAACTTATACGCGCATTCCAAAGCCTCAAAATTGGCCCTTAGGATTGCTGCAACAAGCAATCTAGGTCTATAAGGCTAGGTCTATATGGTAGCGAGATTAGTATGGACTTGGATTATACTATCCCCCCATCTGTGCTGACCATACTATGTAACACGGTTTACGTGGAACCGGGCTGCTAGCGGGAAGGGTTATGCATTCCCGAAGCCCTCATTTTCCGACGGGTCGAAGATGGACGAAGGAGTCGGTGCGGCCGTCTGTCTCAACCCGGTTTCCAAAACTCCTACAAGTTCCCTGACCATTGCAGCATCTTCCAGGCGAAAGTCTTCGCTATTGGCAAGACGGCAGAAGTGCCTTGGGGTATATAGTACAATGCAATTACAACTTGATTAACATCTTTGTTGACAGCCAGGCTCCAATAAGATCAATGTACTCAGATGTGGTCATGATCAAAGGTGTCCTGAAAAGCAGAAGAGCAATAGAGTCGCTGGTCATCGATGGCAACGAGATCGCAGACACTCTTGCCAAAGAGGGCTTGATGTCGGCAAAATGTGCAATGTGCCGAGCTGGCGTAATAGCAACTCATGCAAAACTGCAAGGCTGATGTGTGCTTCAATAAACACTAACTTAACCAAATACGTCATACAGATTTCAAGGAAAGACTGCAGGCTAATGCTCGGTATTTGAACTGGTCACTGTTTCTCGGCTGCCATGTTGTAAAACTGAGTATCACGAACAGCGATCAGTGCAGCAAATGCAACAAGTAAGAAAGCTACAGTCGAGTGTACTCGACTGTACTGTGTATGGGTACCCGCTACCCATTTTGAATAAAAGAAATATATTTTGCGGTATTTTTCTAAAATTATACCAATTATACTGCAAAAATACTAAAAATATACCAAACGGTATATTGGTATGTCGATATAGTACCGCTTTCAAAATATACCATAGACGGCACAATATACCAGATTGTCGGCCAAAGCAACTATGACCCCTAGTAAGTAGGCGTTTTTGCCCATACAAAAGTATTTCTTTAATAACTTCGACAACTTTTATCTAATCGCAACCAAATTTTCAGGAATCATAACTATTATAGTAGTTATTGTATATACCAAAATTCTAGCTTTAAAATTACGCTTGTTATTCGATTTTTTTTATTTGTGGGGAAGGAAGTGTGCGTGGCAAAAATTTGAAACAAACTTGATCTGCGTGCAAACATAACAAATGCTGACGAAAAAAAAATTATTGCTCTATCTCTTATAGTCTCTGGGATCTAGGTGTTCATACGGACAGACGGACATGGCTAGATCGTCTCGGCTGTTGACGCTGATCAAGAATATATTTACTTTATAGGGTCGGAGCTGCCTCCTTCTCCCTGTTACATATATTTCCTGCCGGCACTAAGTTATAATACCCTTCTACCCTATGGGTAGCGGGTATAACGAGTCCGAAGTCAAGGAAACACTTGAGCATCTTCTCTGTAGTTGTCCAGCGTTATACCGACTCCGGGTGAAATATCTCGATTCGGGGTGTCATAACGAACTTCGTGACGTTTTACGACTTCCACCCAGGATGGTGCTGTCTTTTACCAAAAATGCATCCATAATGTGTGACTTCTGAGACGAAGACACCCTTTACCGGCACAGCTACGGACCTCCACTGGTCTATGCTTCGACCCTATCAGGGGCAGCCGATCCTACCTAACTTAACCTAACAACCTTTATAAAACTTAATTTTAGGATTTGTTAGTTTCCTGCAGTTAAAGTGTTTTATCGCTCTTTAAGTTGATGTGTATCATCAATAATTAAAAGTTTAGTATCAGTTCTTCATCCCAATCAAAGCAATCCCTTTTTCGTTTCGAATTGAGAAAAGGTGGCTTAACAGAAATCCATTTAATTTAACACCATCATCAATAATGTTCATAATGTTCATAGCAACAATAAGGGTTTTGGGATAATCAAAGTTTGTTTCTTTCGTAAATGTGATTTTCATTTATGAATCATAATTATGACAAATGGGCAATGAGCATTTACATTTTCTATATAGTCGTTTGTTATGATATTCAGAGCTTTGGTTTTTAGATTAAGATTATATACGCGATATTACTTAATATACATAGGTAAACATGGCAAAATCCTAGTATTAGAAACATTGATTTAAGGATTTAGGCGATTTTCTGGACATGTTTTGCTCAACATAATTATTTTAATTTGGGAGTTTTTTTATTGGTTTTTATGTGTTATAGTATGTTAGTCTTTATATCATCTTCTGAAACTAAAAGAGCTAAGCACTAAAATAAACACTTTGGGTTCTCGACTTTTGTTAAAAACAAGTGAGTAGTCTACAGTTGTCTGTGAGATACCATCTTCAATAAATTCATTTATTGCAAAACTGCTAACACTCCCGAATCCTCAACCTGGTATATCGAAATAACAAAAGAGAGTACAAATTATGCCAGATTGTCAACCAAAGCAGCTAAAACCCGATTGTCGTTTTTCTACAATTTTCATCTGACCGCAAAAAAAATTTTCAAGAATCTTTAAGACTTAAGATCTTAGCATTCGTTTGGAGAGAAACACATGGCTATGTCTTCTCGACTGTAGATGCTGATCAAAAATTTATATATCTTATAAAGTTGGAGATGCCTCTGGAAGCACGGAGATATAATACTATTCTACCCCATGAGTAGCGGGTATGAAAATAATCAACTTTTTAAACTTCTGCAAGTTATCCTTACATTTTCTATTATAATCTCAAGATTTCAATATTTCAAGTTTCAAAATATAAATCGAAAAATATGACTTTCATTTTATGTATCGCAGCCGATAAGCAAAGTTGTAACTATAACAAAACGAAACGAAAATTTTGTAAAAACCTCAAGCATAACAAATTTTAAAACGTTGTACAAAATTTATATAATTCCTAGCATTTCACATTGTTTGTAATCCAACAAGGTTAAATCAATTATCAAATTGAAGCTAGATTAAGATTCCATAACGGTGTCAGTAAAAGAGAGTTGAATATTTAAAATCAGACAGCAAAAGTGTTTGTTTTATATATATATAATATATTAATCGTTGTTCTAAATTTTACAGTGGTGTTGTAATTAGACAAGTTCTTCTTTACCGTTGAAAAAAAGGTTTTTCACCTAAGCCATATTTACATATATGTATGTTCAAAGTAGCTTTAGTGCCCAACCAAGATCTCTTCACTAGTCCAGCCGTTGGTTAAATCCGATCTAAACCCATTTAAACCAATAGAGAAGTCAAAGTATTTTTTTTTTTTTTGGAAATTAGAAATTACAATTTATTTCATACAATGTCTGTTGTTGTTGTTGTTTTTATCGAGTACACAGTTACAGTTACAATTAAACCTTAGATCGATTGCATGCGAGGAGGGTGAGAGCGAAAAGAGAGAACGCAAATTGCACGGAAAACAATGGAAATACTCTACAAATTTTCCCCACCAAACGCAAACAAGTCGAACAAATCCGACAGCCACATACTCTACACACTTCAAGCAATTACCTCTGTCACTGACCAACTTACCCCCCGCGCGTCGCATTTCTCCTGCCCCCAATCACACCAAGTGAACGCAACACGGGCGCTGCAACTCAGTGGGCATAAGGAGGGAGAAGGGAATGCTTCGCGGGCGGGGGGGATTGGATGGCAACAGAGCATTATGTACAAATGTTGTAGACTACAGTGTAGAGCACATCGCGTGGATCCTCTTGAATTGTTGTTGTCTTTTTTGTGCATGTTTTGTTCTTGTCTCCGCTTTGGTGGGGATAACTCGAAGAGTCGAGTCACCGCCAGCGAATCTCCAGGGCCGGATCAGTGGCGAAAGGGGGGAAGAGGCGCCCCGCACAGGTTGGTCACCTCCGCGTTCTCAGCATCACGAATGCATCGGCGGCCAACGGGCAGGGAGGTGTTGCCTCGCCCCCTCTCTCCATGACTGCATACCCCGGGGAAAAGCGTTGCGGATAACTCTCAGTGGCCAGCAAGTTGCAGTGCTCCCCTCTCGCTCTCTCCTTCGTGTTGTGGTGTTGTTGGTTTAACTATACAAATTGTTGTTGTTACTTGCTAGTTGCATACAGATCGAATATTGGATGTTGGTTTTAAGGTTTAGTTTTCGATTAACTTCTAATTTGTTGGGATTTTACAATTTTTTTGTTGCATTTTTCAACGTTGACACAAAGTTGGTGTTGTTTTGTTGTCTACGTTATTGAGTTTTTGTTTGTTTGTTTGTTTTTCGTTTTGCTTGCACGACTTTTGGTTTGATGTTGTTTTTGTGTTGTGTCGGTTTGTTGTTTTATAATTTTGCTACTACATTTTCATGTTAATATTTTTTATACATAATATATATTTTATATATAATATTTGTTTCTTTACTATACAATAACAGCGGAAAAATTGTGTGTGATTTTATATAGGTTTTCATTCGGGTTGATTTGTGTTTTCTCATATTTCTCGTTTTTCAATACCATCCTTTTTGTGTTTATAACAACTCTTTCTCTCATGTTAATATGTATAATTGTTTATCATTCTTTTTGTATATATATATGTATATATATATATTATGTATATCAATACCGTAATTGTTGTTTTTGTTTTGTATTTGTATTACAATTTTTTATGTATTTTCTTATCACAAAAAAATCATAATTATATATATATATAATTTATTATTATTAATTTTTAATATATTATTCTTAGAATTGAACAATAATTAAAAATAAACATAGGACTTAGTTACATTTTTGTATGCATGTATGTGTGTGTGTGTGTGTTTGGGTGTATGTGTGTGTGTGTGTAGTTTTTATGATTGTATGTAGTTGTTGGTTGCAGTTGTCGAAGTATTGCCAAGTAG
Source organism: Drosophila sulfurigaster albostrigata (assembly GCF_023558435.1). NCBI lineage: Eukaryota > Metazoa > Arthropoda > Insecta > Diptera > Drosophilidae > Drosophila > Drosophila sulfurigaster. The sequence continues at coordinate 1,201,805 of NC_084883.1, forward strand.
TTTTTTTTTTCTATGTTGTTCTTGTCGACTTCACCCCCAACAACAACAATTCCTATTCTCGCCAGCCGTTGTGAGCTTCCGCGGCACAACAATTGTTCGCCAGGGTGGCAACGCCATGCATGCGCGCGCGCGCTCAAACAGCTGCTACCGCCAGAGTTGCCCTTAAACAATAGCTGCAGTGTGTTTTAGATGTTTTTGTTTTGTTGTTGTTGTTGGTATTCGCTTTTATTTGATGTTATTTTGGCCCTTTTCGCTAAATTTGTTTTCAAATTTTTATGTTGCAGCTGAATGCGCAAATTTACAATTGTTGATTGATGTTGTTTTTGTTGTTGTTGTTGGTTTTTCTTTACAAACTTCTTTAACGAATTTTACATATACACTAAACATTATTTAATAATAATAATGGAAAAAACAAATAACAAAGAGCACACGTTTTGTGGAGCGCAAAAAAATAAGAAATATATAGTTTAAGAAAGAGACAAATTTGATATTTGATATTACAACTTTATGAACTTAACTGCAAAATTGATTTGAACGGAAAAATAAACTAAACTAAACAGTGCACCAGCAATTTGTTGTTGTTGTTTGTCGCAATTCGCAAAGTAAAATACACATAATTAACAAGTAAATCAAACGTAATAAAAATGTTGTCGCTGTTTGTTGTTGTTGTTGTTGTACACACTAAACCAGAACGAGAATGACAACCCTGGTGCCCAACTCCTATTTGCAGTTGCAGTTATTGTTATTTAGTTTTTGTTGTTGCTATATACAAACGGCCACCAGAGTTGCCACCCAGACGCGTGCATTTTCATTCCTTTTGTTGTCGTGGTTGGTTGATTTCATTGTTATTTTGTTGGATGGTTTACTATTTGATACACTTTTTACTTGCATTTCTTGACGTTGATGTATGATGTTCTTTTGTTGCTGGGCTGTTTGTCTACTTCTTCTTCTTCTTCGTGTTGTTGTTGTGTGTGTGTGTGTGTGTTGAATTGATTGATTTATTTCGTGTACAGGTAGATGGCCACAATCAAACCGTAGAGACCCAACACTTCGGCGAAGATGAGAATCAGGATCATGCCGACGAACAGACGAGGCTGTTGTGCTGTTCCACGCACACCGGCATCTCCCACGATGCCGATCGCAAAACCGGCTGCCAGGCCCGAGAAGCCCACAGACAACCCAGCGCCCAAATGAATGAAACCCCTAAGAAATAGAAAACAAATTATAAAATTGGGAAACTCTTTGATTTTCCTTGTCTCTTCGATACTCACTTGTACAGGGAGTAAGTTGTGGGCGTATCCAGTTGGCCGGCAATCAGGACAGCGACGACCAGACCGTAAATGGCAATGATACCCGCCATGACCACAGGAATGATGGATTTCATGATCAGTTCAGGACGCATCACTGACATGGCAGCAATACCGGTACCAGACTTAGCAGTGCCATAGGCAGCGCCGAGTGCTGTAATTGCGAAATAAGAATTGCGAATATTAATATTTTGAAATAAATAAGGAATTTTTACTTCATTTTCGTCATGTCCATCGAATCTTCTACCTAACCTACATATTTAAATTCAAGAGCCTTTCTTAAATGGGGTCACACTGACAGCCAAAGTAACCTTGAACTTTGTCCATTCCGTTATTTTGATCATTCTGTTCAAAAGTACTTCAAATTTATGCGATAAAACACAGTCAGCGCTAAATAAAATATACTGTAAAATGAACGTAACATTTTTGTTCGTCACATGACTGCCGCACATATACAGCCATAAAAAAATATGTATGTGAGTGTACATAACTGCTCAATACGCGCTAGAGTCAGAGTTGTTGAGTGGTTTCTCTCTCTTTGCTCTTTGTCGCGCGGTGTCTCTCTTGTTCTCATATTTGACTGGCTCTCATTACGATATTTATTTGATAAGGTCGCCTAAATGCAAAGAAGCTAAATTGCTAGAGTTGCCAAATAGTCTGTGCATGTGTACGTGTGAGTGTGTGTGTGTGCACGCGCACTGAATATTGAAATATAAAACCAGTTTCGTATGACGGTCAATGGTATTTGTTAAATTCATTTTCAAACAACTCATATTGTGTGTGTGTGTGTGTGTGGAGCGCTAATAAATCGAATTAAAACACGCACACAGTTACGCTCGTAAAGTGCTGGTAGGCTAAAAGCAAATGCATGCCTTGTGACTGCCACACTAAGTACACGTATGTGTGTGTGTGTGCGAGTAAAGCTTTCATGGTGTGCGGGCGTACGGGCGAACGGGAATGCGGCTACAGTCGCTTCCAGCATTAATTGTCACAGTCATGTGATTTTTAATACTAATTAACTACATTCATATTCGACTCATTCTTACGGTGTAAATTAAAAAGGCTTTGCTAAATAATTAAACGCTATCAACAATCGTGTGCCAAAGTCGTGCTGTTTTCAAATCAATATCTAATAGATTATCAAATATATATTATTATTTATTATTGCTGCTTCATTTGTCAATGTCGAAAGAGAGAGAGAGAAAGATAGAGAGATCACGCATAGATACAAAATGTACGTCATACGCACAAAAGCGGCGTCATCTCGCAGTCATAAAAAACCGGAAAGTACTCGTTTCTTTTTATTCTCTTTTTGTTTTTATCCTACTACTAATCTAAAGATACAACATATATAGATACACTTGCCGCTATCAATACATGGCAAACAAGCTAAAATCTGAAGCTCAATCTGACGTTGCATTTACCATCGGAAACAAACAAGATTTTTATTGGTCATCGTTCGGGGATTTCCAGACGCCAATTTAAATATAGCGAATGTATGCGCACGTATAAATAAATAAAATGCGTATCTGCATTTATTCAAAGTCTTTTCCCGCCCTAGCAACAAAATGGAAAGGCATCGACACTCAATTGCAATTAATCAAGTGATGTTCATTCATTGAAGACAATATTTTGCATCTACTATAGGAAAGCAAACCATCTGCCATCAAGGCATGTAAAAGTTGTGAATTAGATTTGTGGTAGGCAATTGATTCATATGGTTCTAAACAGGTTGAAAAGGTTTCTCCTACCTTTACATAAGATCTAACAGAGAACAGGTGCAATTTTTATTATCGCCATTAGCACGACAAGGTAATAATCTAGTATACATATGTGTGCTTGATTCTTCCCATACTACCGCAAATGTGCCGTTGTGTGTGTGACTAACTGACGTCACAACTTTTATCTGATTAAGATTCGCCCTAAAAATATAACAGCTGAGCTGCTGAGGTGAGCTACGTGCATCGTTATTATTGTCACTGACTGTAAAGGACAAACAGTGTGTACACACTGAAATAATGATTAAACACAAAACAAACAGACTTTGTTTTTGGCTTTGACAGCAATAATAAAGCGAACGTTGCGCTGCATTTAAATGTGCAAATTTGCACTTATTAATGAATACATCATTTCAATTTGAAAATGTGGCATTGGCTTGTGCTTGGTGCTCGTTTTAACTGATCTTTCGAGCGACAGACGCATGGCAGACGTTATCGTGGGCGTTGCTGAACAATACAATACACAAAACGCGGCGGCGGCGGCTAGAAGAGGAAGCAGCAAACAAGAGCATAGAGGAACAAAAACAAACAACCAACCAGCACATTTTAAGATAAATATAAAATGTGAAGAATAGTATATGTGAAACGAATAACGATATATGTATAGCTACATACGTATGTACACATAGCATACGTGTGTGTGAGTGACTATGTGTACAACAACAAATTGAAGCGTCACAGTTGAGTGCGCACAGCAGACTCTCTCTCGAGAGAGTGAGAGTGAGCAAAAGAGAGGCAAATAATAGCAGTAGGCAGCATCTTATCAAACACTACTCAAAAAGGAATGAGAGAATTGTTGTTGCCATGTTGTCGTTTTGTTTAAGACAAGCGAAAAGTCAAAGGCGTTGGAATGCACAATCTACACACTCGACGAACAAGACGAGTGAAAATCAAACATTGTGTACATTTGTTCTGAGCATCTTAAATTCATTTTCTGGCTCTAGTTCTAGCTCATCCATCTTTCTCACTCTCGCTGGCGCAGATAACAAAAGTTTGCAAAGTTTGTGATTACAATTGTTTGTTTTGTTGTGCATTAATCTTCGTTTTTGATTAGATAATGTGCTTGCACAGGATGTGAGAACAAGAATTGGCAGTTATAAATTAATCATATTAATTACAATTGGTTATTAATTAATCTAAAATATATATGGAGTTAAATTCCCCACCCACCAACACACGAAAACATAAAAGTTGAGTTGAGTTAGAGTTGCCACGTTTTAACTACCTCTCTATCTCTCTCTTACTAAAACAGGGTCGTTATTACACTCAAGCTCTCTATGGACATTGTAAGTTATCCCAAGTTAGCGAAAAGAATAAACAGCAAATCTAGCACGTGACTTTGCTTACAATTTTTACATAATTAAAAGAAGCACTTACACACATACGGTCTGTGCATGTATGTCTGGTCTATATATAAATATTGGTTTTACTATCATTTTTATATGTAAATGTATCTACTACTATTTTGCTACTGAGTTTGCGCACGCAAAAACAGCATGTGGGAGTAAAAAGTTGCTTGCGTGTTTGTGTGTGTGAAGGATTTCTGAAATCATTAATAAACGACTAAAACAAAAGCACAATGGAACAGACACTGATAAAAACTCAAAGCAACGCCCAATGCAGCAGCAGCTGTGACGATATCGAAAGCCAATGAGTCACAATTGAATCAGTCACAACATTTTGAGCGATGCACAAGTTATTTTGCAAGTGCGAGCTTTACATCAATTCTCTCTCCCACTCGTTCGCTTGATCACAGCGTTGCCAGACTTCGTTGCCCATCAACTAACCAATCAGTTTTATGCAAATACAGCAGCAGTTTGTGAGTTGAAATGTACTTGGGGAAACGGCTTAACAATGAATTATGCTGTTGACTTTGCATTACATAAGTAATAAGTACAGAGGCGATATCATTGTTGCCATGTCAAGACGTTTTAGCGCTATCTAATATAAATCTTGTGACACTAACAAGAAGGGTAAACATTATTTAGTGCAAATCACAAGACTGAGTTTTGATGCGTGACATAAGAATTATGTCATTGATTGTTTACTTTCAAATAGGTTGAGACCTTTTCTTTTGCTGTTGTCCAGGAAATACGGTTAAAAAATGCATGAATTAACAGTATAGTATTCTTTGATCAAAAAAGTGAACGAGGAGCGCGTGCTATTTTTTCATTACTTTCTTTGCTTTACGCTGGTGATCTTATCTTATCACTGTCAAGTTATTGGTAAATAATCCCGCCCCACTTATCAGCTAAGGTAAATAAGTAGAAATGTATGGCCTCAGATAAGCTTCATAAAAGAATCGCAGGCATGTGATGCCACTTTGCAGTGTTATGGACTCGACTTGGCTCGACGATTGATCGTCGCAAGGGGTGTTTGAGGTAACAAGACGGGGCATGTGATTACGATTATGATTATTATGATTACCATTACTGCCTTGTGAAAAATGAACAAAGCAAGCAAAGCGCTCAATCATGTGTTTGTTTAAATAGTATTTTCCATGTGAATATTACGATCAGATAACAACAATGGGATTGATCGGAAATCAAATACACGTATGTATGTTGTGGGGTAACCCGCATACATATATCAGCTGACTTATATTTACATGTTAATGACACACGTGATTTAGAAAAATGCATATGACACATACATCAACATATACTGCGTTTAGTGGAAACCTTAAGAATGCTACTGCTGCCTGTTATTCATTAAAAAGATAAACCAAGTAACGAGGGGCAAAGAAAAAAAATCATTTAGTATGGCAACACCGAAAAAGTTGGTCTTGTGACTGTGTGTGAAAAGGAAAGCGAGCTTCGCCGACTCGTACAACTTCACCAAAAGCGTAACTCTGCTCTACTCTCTCACGTACATAAGATTGAGAGAGCAAGAGCGAAGAGAACAATAACGAAAAGTGTGCGCAGGGCTCTCTCACGTTCACTGGTGCTCTCTCGCTCTTCTTTTATCTACCGCTCAGAGTTGCTGTTGTGTGTGTATGAGTAATGCCGTTTTTAGCATGAAGAAAAAAACGGCAGCAAAATTTCTAATTTCGATGCTGCCATTTTTGTGTTTGCAATAAAAGCAATTAAAAAAAATGCGCACAAAACATTTATACAAAATTCAATTGAATATTTTTTTTATGTAATAAGGGTGTCTATTAACTGTTGTGGTTAAAACATGGAATTTTTTTTTTGCTAGTCACGCGCATTTGAAATGAACTCAAACTCAACACAGACACAAGTGTTTGTGTGTGTGACTTTGGATGTGTGTGTATTGAATTTTTGTACACTTGCCGCTGCCGTCCTCCTACAAACGTATCTACATGGATACTTTTTCTTGTTTTTTCTTTGCTGCGCTGCTGCCTTTTCTTCTTCTTCTAGTCTTTACGCCACACAAAATGTTCGATTTTTCTACGCATGCAGCGCTCTGATGATTTAAAGGAGTTTTCTGCGATGTGACGATGATAGATTAAAAATGGGAGAACACTCACCTGAGAAGATAATGGCGGACGCTGCGCCCATAACACCGAAGAAGGGGCCATAGATGGGGTTATCGTTGCTGACATCTGTAGACATGTTTGCTTTGTTTTTTGTGTTTTATTGGGCTACAAATGAAAATCGAAATTTGAATTTCTTTTGTTTCTGTTGCTTTTTCGCTTATATTATTGCACTTTGATGTTGTATTATATCGGCGCGTTTTTCTTTTAGCTTTGCAAGAAACAAAGTATTTTTATTACATATACAATATACGTATGTGTGTGTGTATATATATGTACAAAAAATCTTGCGCTGCTTTTCGAACCACAATGCTGCTACGACGACGTACGATTTGTGAGTGAGAGCGCGAGATACGAGAGACCGACCGAGAGCAAAAGCACTCGCTTGGCTGACGATTGCCTCACAAATTATTGAATTTTATCTCGACTTTTTGAGTGCGACGCTGAGAGCTCTTGTCCATGTGTATGTGTGAGTGCTCATGTCATGTGAGTGCAAAAGTGTGTGTATGAGCGCATGACGGAATGAGCTCACATAAAAAAGTCCAATTGGCAATGACAACGCGCTGGAAAATTACACACGCACACTCACATACATTCACCGAGTCACATGCACACGCACATGAGTTATTTAAAACTTCTTTTTTTGAAACACAATTGACAGAATTTGCGCGTTTTTCTTCGTTCTTTTTTTCTTTCGTTCAGTTGCTGAGTTAATTTTGCAGCAACTTTTACGCTCACCGTTCGCTCACACATACGCAAACATGGTTCGCTCATTGCCATCGGCCTGTATTGTGCATATGTGTGTGTGTGTCTGTGTGTGTGTATGTCGTGGCAGAAAATATTGTACCAAATTTTGGTATGACTTTTTTGCTCGTGGCTTTTTCTTTTCTGTTTGCTTTTCGTTTTTATATCGTAGCAGCATTGTTGTTAACATTGTAATATGATTACATTGTTGATTTATCATTTTGATTGCGCCTCATATGACTGGTTGTTTTTTTTTTCACTCACGTGATTAGAAATCTAATTTAAAGCAACTCGCTTCTGTGGCTGGCCTTTCGGGTTTATTGCTGGCTGCTGCTGCTGGGCGACTGACTGCACGCTCTGCTTTTGGATACGGCACTGAACGGGAGTTCGAGTTTGCGTTTTCTTTTATAAATTTTGGTCACGGGGGCGGTTGTAATCAGCGTGACCACGGGCTTAATTTTAATATATACTACGTTATAGGCAAAATATACCGAAATATGTCGCGATCATAAAGAGTGGATGGTTACATTTAAAATGTTGTATTGGTATTTTCCAGAAATCCAAAAATGCAAGATACAAATACATGCATACCATCAATGATTCAATTTATAGCAAAACGAATATTGAAAAATCACAAGTGTTTATGAAATTATGATAGTTGTTTTTGCTTACGAATACGCTACAAATTTGAATTTGTGAAAATATGACAAACGGTCACATTGTGGAACCACATCGATATTTTTAAATCCGAAAATATCGATTTAATTTTTGCAGTTCGTAGGAGTTGAGTCGGACTGTTATTAGGAAATTTAAAAATGGAATATTGTTGCTTTTTCAACTTATTGAACATTAACATATATTATCGTTTATTTGGTAATTTTTACATTTTAACTATTATTATTACATATATATGGATCTCTATAATTTTGGAAATAACAGACTGTGCTTAATATTTCTCTAAAGCTTTTGTCAATAAGCTGTTCATGTTGGTCAGCAGCATACGAGGATCTTCCGCTAGTCCTGCGCCCACCATGGCATTGGCGAACAGCTGCTTAGTGATCAATAGCGCCAATTCGGGTTCGCTTTCGCGCAAGGCGTTCAGTTTCTTGATAATGGGATGCCTGCAAAGGGAATAAATATATTATTATCTGAGGTGGGGGAGACATAAAAAGCACACTCTCACTTGGGATTGATTTCTAGTTCGGGCTGCAACAGCGCAAAACGATTCTCTTCGGGCACTTGATGACTCTGAGTGCGTATGAAATGCCGAGCTGCGGCCATCTCCTCGACGGTGATGACACACGGATGTGTATCCAGACGTGTGGTGGCCTTTACCTTGGCCACCTGACCCTTAAGCTGATCCTGCAGCCAGGGTATTAGGCTATCCAACTCGGAACGCAACAAGCTGCCCTGGCCAAAGTCTTCGAGTGCAGCTGGATCCTTGGACTCGTTGCGCATCTCTTTCTCAACTGACACGAGCTTCTTGCTCTTGAACTGACCCAACTGCATGAGGACTAGCTCATCGTAGGGTTCGTAGCAGAAGAGAACCAGCTCGTTGCGCTTCTTAAGGTTCTCGTAGTATGGCGAAGCCTCAGCTAGAACTCGATTCGGTGCAGCCAGGTAGTAGATGTCCTTGTGCTCATCGCCCACCTCTTTGTAGTACTCCTCGAGTGAAATGCGACCTGTCTCCGACTTGGAGGATTCGAAACGCAACAGCTTGGCAATCTCCTCCTTCTCGGCCGGATCGTTGGAGGTGACAATACCTTCCTTAAGGAAAAGACCGTAGTCGCGATAGAATGCTTCATATTCCTCTGGCTGCTTCTTGGCTCGTTCCTGCAGAAAGCGAATGACACGACTCGAGATCACGCTGGACAGCTTGCGAATGAGATTGTTGTTCTGCAGCAGCTCTCGGCTTAAATTCAATGGTATATCCTCAGAGTCTACGACGCCCTTGACGAAGCGCAGCCACTTGGGCAACAGATGCTCAGTCTTCGACTGAATGAGCACCTTACGAGTGTACAAAGCGACGCCAGTGCTGCCGTCACGCGACATTTCAAAGAGTCCCGGTTTGCCCTCGGGGAAGTAGAGCAGCGCATGGATGCTCAGTGGAACGTCAGCGTTGTAGTGAAGCGTGAAGCGAGGCGTGTCGAAGCTGTTGCTGATGAAGCGGTAGAAGTCCTGGTGCTGCTCCTTGGTGGTGCTCTGTGGATCCATCAGCCACAGCGGCTTAATCTCATTCGCCTGCTTGCCGTTCAGCAGAATGGGAGAGCCCACAAAATTGCTGTACTTCTTGATGACAGCACGAATGCGATCCTCATCCGCATACTCACGGCACTCGGTCTTCAGATGCAGCACAATCTTGGTGCCGTGCTCCACGTCCGCCACCTCCTCGATCTCATAGCTGCCACTGCCGTCTGTGGACCAGCGCAAACCAGGCGCCTTGGGATCAGCGGCACGCGTAAACACCTCGACACGTTGGGCTACTATGAACGAGGAGTAGAAGCCCACGCCAAACTGGCCAATAATATTGGATCCCGAGTCCTTTGCCTTACTTGGATCATTCTTTAGCTGCTCCAGAAACTGCTTGGAGCCACTGCGCGCAATGGTGCCCAGATTGCTGACCAGCTCCTCGCGTGTCATGCCAATGCCTGTGTCCTGAATGATCAGCTGCATCTGCGGCTTGTCTGTGGTAATCCGTATCTCAAGCGGGCGATCCTTGGCGGCTAATTGCGATTCGGCTGTGGTGCTGAGAGACGTGTAGCGGAACTTTTCCAGGGCATCGCTAGCATTCGAGATCAACTCGCGTACAAATACCTCGTGATCTGAGTAGAGGGGAACGTGCTACAATGTCCAGCAATTGACGGGTTTCCGCTTGGAACTCGTGCTTATCGACAGTCTTCGAACTCTCTGCTGCAGTGGCCAAATGCCGCTTCGGTAGAGCTGTCAGCAATAAGATGTAGAAGTTTTTGGTTTGTATTGTAAGTGCACAGCTCACCTGTCGTTTGTTGTACCAAGAGAGGAGCCGCTCGAGTCCAACTCAGAGTGCGATTTGTTTGCCGGCAAACGCTGGCCAAGCGAATTACTTGACGAGACTTTAGAAGTCCTCCAAAAGCACGCACGCTCATTTTTATCTATGTCTTACAACACGAACTTTTGTCGAATTTATAAAAGTAAAACACTTTTGTTTCTTTTTTGAAAACTAATTGGAAATATGTGTTATTTAACTGTCCGGTCGCACATGTGTTGCGATTGTCAATAACATGTGTAATCGATAACTCTTTTGTTATCGCAGTACTTGTTTAGGGTGTGACCAGCTTAAGCGACATATAAAATTCGTTATTCTTTATTATTTAAATAAATGTTTGTGCTTGTATTCAACGAATTTTATTATAATAAAAGCTGTATTAAGAATTCAAATAATATTTGTTAACAGCTATTTGAATATCTTAACATTAAATTGTGGAGAAATTCAAATTGATAAGCTAATGTAGCATAGCTGGCATTTGACCCTATTATGAGTCTTATCATTGTTTGTAATTTTGCACAAACTCGGCAGATTAAGAAAACTATTAATTTCTGCTGTTAGTAGATTAAACATATTCAACGCTAGTTGAACTACAATTTCCGGCGAAAATGTATCTGCTTGCCATATTCTTGGGCATCTTTTTAGGTGGTCTTTCAACTTCTCATTCAGAATTTAATGTAAATAATGAGGTAAGAAACTTGTATTCAACCTTTGCTCATTTATTAACGGAAAATTGAGTTTATTTACAAAGCTCGATGCTGTGGAAAATAATTGTGCGGCATATTGTCTAAATCTTTTTTTGAAAAGCAATGAATTTGCAAATAACAAATTGAAATCTTGTGAAATGCATAGTAAGCAAATGTCTATTCTTCAAACTGAACTAGTAGTTTTGAAATTAAAAGAAGAAATCTCTGAAAAGAAACTTAAAAAAGCTGATGAGAGATGTACAAAGACTCAAGAACAGCTCGACACCGATCTACACTCAATAAAAAACCTTCTTTATCACCTCACGAATCAATCGAGAGACGAGGCAAAGAGACTCAAGGAACAGCAAAAACAAATCGGAGATTATAGGGATTTAATTGAAGAAAAGAACGATATAATTCGAGTCTTACAATCTAAATTGGAAATCTATGAATACTCAGCAAAGATATTGAATTTTAATGTTTCATTAATTCCACCAGCGCCTATGATAAAGCATGAGATACCTGAACAGCAAATTAAAATTTATGAAACTAGTTGCTTGAGTATGGGAAACTCTTCAGATATTTTGGAAATCCAAGTACCAGGAATGCAACCATTTTCTGTGGCATGCGATGGAGATACTGCTGGACCTGGATGGACTGTAATTCAACGAAGAGTTGACAATAGTGAGTACTTTAATCGTAGCTGGAATGAATACCGAAATGGCTTTGGAGATCTGGAGAAAAGCTTCTTCATGGGATTGGAAAAGATTCATCATATCACAAAATCACAGAACTATGAACTATATATACATCTGGAGAGTTTTAACGGTTCTGTTCGCTATGCACGTTATAATAAGTTTGGTATTGGAAACGAAACGGATGCCTATGAACTAAAAGACTTGGGAGCGTATTCTGGTGATGCTGGCGATGCGCTAGTTCAAAATATAAATATGAAGTTTACAACTTTCGATCGGGATAATGATAAATTTTATAGCAATTGCGCCAGTGAGCGCGATGGTGGCTGGTGGTATAATCAATGTGCTCGATCGTAAGTACTAGTAAATTATTCGACTTTTACAAATACGCTTAATGTATATATATCTAATTATTTTAAGAAATCTAAATGGACGTTACTATGAAAGCGAAATGGATGTATGGGCAGGCATTTGGTGGTGGAATTGGCAAGAAACGCGCACTCTGAAAGCAGTGCATATGCTGATAAGGCCAACGAATACGACTATAGTGAAAAACTAATTGTTATTTAAATGGGAAGTTTTGTAAGTAAATAAAAATAGTTGTCAACTGTTCAAATAAACTTTTTTGAATAATTTGCTTATTTCTTACATTTACGGAAAACAAAAGTACATAATATTAGTTTGTGCTTTTTAAATTCTGTAAAAATTAAAATTTGTATATTACTAGCGATATTTATTTTCGAAATCGGTAGTCCAGCACATATTTACAATCAGTGTAATTGTGAAAGGCGCAAAAATACCGAATGTATATTTTTGGAAATACAAGTTACGGTCACATTAAATGCAACCCTGCTTGTGGAAGCGCGTCGTCTGCGCGTTTTGTAGCTCGTAGTTTTTTTGTTTAATTTTTAACTACTATAAGTGAACGTGTGCGTGGTTTTGACTTAAAAGAATGTATTACGCGTATTACCGTTGCAACTAAACCCACATAAAATGACCTCCATTGATAGTGTACGTGTACTGCTGCAATCGCTGCCAGCAGCAGCGCCCTCTGTCAGCAGCAACAACAACGCGCTGCAAAATGAGTTGACGCCGGCAAAACTTGGCGCTGCTGCAACTCCATTGCGCGCGAGAAACGCGCAGCAGCAACAATATCAGCAATATGCTCCACAGCAGCTGTTTTACGGCAACACGCCGGAAAAATCAACGCCAGGAGTAAACGGTCAAGGGCAAGGAGCGCCAGAAGAATTCTGGCGGGATCTGCATCAGTTTCACGAGCGGCGAGGGTAAATCTTTGATCTTTAACTTAATATCTCATTTTATTAAATATAAACGCATATGTTAATAGCACGCCACTGACGCAGGCGGCCAAGATCAGTGGACAACACGTGGATCTGTATCGACTTTACCAGGAGGTGACCGAACGCGGTGGCTTCAACAAGGTGAACATGCGCGATGAGTGGGACGAGGTTTATAGTGCATTGGACACGCTGCGCGAGCGCTGTGTGAATGGCACCGCCGGCATCAAGCACATCTATCGTCGCTACCTCGACAAATACGAACGTTTGAATTTCCACGGCGAGGATCCCGACAAATTGGAGGCTCTGGAAGCGGCCATCGAGTGCGCAGAATTGGGCGCCAGCGCAAGAGCACGCTCTCGTGCCTTGGCCAGCGGCGGTGGTGTTGGCAGTGGCCTGGGACTTTCCGGAGGTGGCTTGGGCAGCATGTTTGGAAATGCGCATTCCACTTTGACGGCGGTGCCGATGGCCTACAATCAGCGGCAGCACATAGTGAATGCGGATCGCCGGCGGCAGTACAAGATGTCCACACAGCTACACAAGCACAGCAGCTATGAGAAACTATTGCTGTCGCTCATCTCACCGCTACCCAACGAGCAGGACTTTGCCATCAATGTGTGTACGTTGATGGCCAACGAGCCGCGTCCCACGTTGCAGCTGAGTGAGTGCCCTAAGCTGCTGGACGTGCTGCTGGCACATCTGGGCGTCTATGCGGATTACACGATGCGTCAGCTCTTCCAGCATGGACACAACACGGCTGGCGTGCAGGTGCGACGTCATTCGAAGCTCAATTTCTGGCGCGATCTGTTGTACGACAAGCCACAGATATTGGACTTGTATACGGATGAGCAGGCGTGGCTGGACAACGGTCTGATTAGCAAGGATGTCGACGCTGCTGGCAATTTGGAGCAGCTGTCGGATGAGTTTGACTTTGAGCTGGACTTTTTGAACCTGCGTCGCAGCCATGGCACCGACGAACGCATTGGACAGCGTGTGCTGCAGATTGTGCAGCTGTTGCGCAGCCTGAGCTTTCATCAGGAGAATGTGACGCTGCTTTCAGCGAATCGTACGCTGTGGCGATACCTGGTGATGGGCGCCAATGTACGCTGGAGTAAGTTCAGCATAGCGATTATAATCATTTCGTATTCTAAACTCTTTTTGCTTTGCAGGCAACATTCACATTCAGGCCTTGGAGACGGCTGGGAATCTGGCGCAGCAATTCGAGCTGCTCGATCCCGCCACAGACGAGTTGTCGCGCAATTTGCTGTCCACGCTGTGCGAGGGCATCGAGTCCAACGATCGCGCCGTCATCATCAGCTGCCTGGAGATACTTTATAAACTGTGTGGACGCGAGGGCAACGCCCAGCATATAAGTCGCTGCCTGGGCTTGGATTTCTATCAGCGTGTCATGCTTCTGCTCTCGCTCACCGATGTCATGCTGCTGATCTTTACGCTGGAGGCGATTTATGCGCTCAGTGCGCTGGGTGCACGTCCCTGCTCCATGCTGATGCAGGTGCGTGGCCTGTTGGATCAACTTGTGGCGCTGCTCACTGTGGAGGCGCAATCCTACGGCGCTGCTGGCTGCATTTTGATGCGCGTTGTCGAGGTGGTGCCTGGGAATATGCTGCCCACAATGACGCAGCCAATGCCAAGCAACCAATTGACGCAAATGATGACAGTGAAGCAACCGCATCCCCAACCGCAACCAGCTCCCATTGTGGCAGCTCTGCCTCCGCCTGCTCCCACCCAAGTGCAAGTGTTGCCACCGCAGACTGAAGCCGTCTCGGTGCCCGTCTCAATTGTGCCTGCCCCCAATCCAGCGCCGCCTGCGCTGCCTGTGCCGAGTCTGCCGCAGGTGCAGCTGCCCATGCCCAGCTTGCCTCAAGTGCAGCTGCCGCCAGCTGTGCTGCAAGCCGCCGCCGCCGCCGCAGCCACATCCTCCCAAGCAGCAACCGCGACTATTTTGCCCGCTGCTCCCTCGGCGCCGCAGAGTTTTACCCACGAGGACGAGACGTATGCGCTCGCCTGGCTGGGCGCCACTTACGAGCGTGCTGGCAATGGACACGAGCATCGCGTGGAGCAGCAGGAGCTGTACACCATATATTTGTCGCACTGCCAGAAGGCGGGCAAACATTCGGTTGTGAATCGCGTGCAATTCCCCCGTCTTGTGCGACTCATCTTCAATCCTACCGTGGGACCAGCCATTGTGCGCCAGGTGGATGGCACCGATCTGCCCGGAACACACTATATTGGTATCCGCATGCGTGCCCAGCCGCTGCCCATGCAACAGCACAAAGCAGCGCCGGCGGTCGTAGCTACAGCTCCAGCAACTGTGGCAACTGTTGTTGCCGCTAAGAAGGATGCCGTTGGCAAAGCGGAGCCAGCTGCTGGCGAGGCACAAGAGGAAGCGACGACAGCGGCGGTGGCCACGCCCAGCTCTTCGCTGATCAAGAGTTTGCTCGCCAACAAGGTCAACGAGCGGCAACTGAAGCAGAAGGCGCAATCCCAGCCACAACCACCAGCACTGGTGGCCACCACGTCCTCGGCGACGGGTTCGCCAGCAGGCCAACCCATTAAGGTCACTTCGACGGCGATTAGTGCGTTCGTGAACAATCCGCTGATGCAGCACACGCCCGTCAAGGTGGGTCAGACGACCATTAAGCCATTGCATCCGCAGCTAGCGTTGGAGAAGAAACCCATGACGGACTCGGCCCCGCCTCCTCTGGCGCCGCTGAGCGGTGCTAATGTGCTGACCAAGGACTCCCAAGGACGCACACTGATCATACAATCCAAGCGCAAGCTAACCATCGATGAGGAGCAGAACAAACGCTTGGCCTTGGACAGCAGCAGTGTTGTTGGGGTGGCTGCTGGCAAGGAGGAGCCTCAGGTGACGCCCTCGAAGAATGCGGCGAATCTCTATGCGGATCTGGCAGCCTCCATACTGGAGGACGAGGATCTGGACGATGTGCCGCCCCTGGCAGCATCCACACAAGACCAGCAGCCCACACAACAGCAGCAGCAACAACTGCAACTGATTCCCGCCAAGGTGCAGCCGGCACAGCGCCAACTGATCTTTCCGGCGGGCAATGCGACTGCGGCGCCGCCACAACTGAAACTGGCCACCACAGCGACCATCAAGACGGACCAGGGACTGCAGACGGTGCCCGTCATACTGCAGCAGAAGTCGGAGCAGCAGCAGCAACAGCAACCCACACAGACACAGTACGTGCTGGCCACCAACCAGCAGGGCCAGACCTATCTGGTGGCCCAGCAGACGGCACCCGTGGCTGTGGCACCGCCCACGGCACCGGCCACGCCCACGCTGCTGGTGACACAGACACAGCCGCAGCACAATCAGCAGACGAAGACGATTATCATACTGCAACAGCCGCAGGGAGTGAGTGCATCCAATGTGCCTGGCACACAGAAGGTGATCATGACCACGGCCCAGGGACAACAGGTGCTGGTGACGACGACCACAGCGCCAGCTGGGGCCCAGCCACGCCCCCAAACACCGTCCGTTCAGCAACAACAGCAGCAACAGCAGCAGCCACAGCAAATCTTCATCAATCCGCAGCGTGGAGTGCCAGCAGCTTTGGGTGCGGGTCAGATGTCGCCTTCGCTGTTGTCGCAGCTCAATCAGATCCCGGCCACCATCAAGCTGCATCAGCCACAGCCTGCGACACAGCAACAGCAACAACAGCAGCAGCAACTGCAGCGAAGCAGCATTGTGGCCACGAAGGCGTCGCCGATTCCACAGCTGCAGCAGCATCAATCCATCATACAGCAGCACATCATCTCGAGCCCAGCAGCGACCACAGCAGCAGCAACAGTTGACAAGCGGCAAATACTGCTGGGTGGTATCAAGGAGACGACGCTGATTACTCAGACACCGGTGACGTCGGCGCCACTGCAGCAGAGTCAACTGAATTCGCAGACGATCATTACGACGCAGCCGCCGATTGTGGCTGGTGCTCTGCAGCAGCAGCAGCAGCACATACGCAACGTACTCGAGCAGCAGCAGCAGCATCATCCATCCATCATACAGCAGAAGATATCGATGCCCACAACGGTAATTCGCAGAATTCTCTTCATCGAAATTTTGATTTCATCAAACTCTCTTTAGCAGCTGTCCGATGCAGGCAAACCCAAGACGACGCCTGCGTTGCCCATAGCCAAAAAGCAGCTCCCGTTGGCAGCGTCGCCTTCGCCGTCTCTGAAGCCCCCTCAACAACCACAGCAGTTGCCTGTAGCTACCAGCGAATCCGCCAGCAAAGTCGTTGAAAGCAAGCCAGCGGAGCAAGTTGTAAGCCCTGCGCCAGTTGTTGCTGTGCCGGCAGCAACTTCGGTGACCAGCGTGATCGCCCAGCCCAATCCCACTGGTAATTCTCAGCCAGCCGTTGCTGTGCCTGTTGCCCCTGTGCCCGCTGTGCCCGTCGACGCCAACTGGCTGTTCATCTGCGATTGGCGCAACTGTCCGCGTCGCAAGTTCAAGTCGCTCAACGAGCTGCAGCATCATGTGTGCAACGTGCACTGTCCCGATCACTTGGATGCTGGTGCCGAGATCTATTGCCAGTGGGGCAGCGGTCCCAGCTTGTGCGACAACATTGCGCGCAAACGTTACTCGCTGATGACGCATCTGGTGGATCGCCATCTAGCGCTGGACGATCTACGCGCCAGCGTTCAGCGTCGCCTTGCCACGGGCATACACAATGTGGCGCCCGCCCAGCCCACGGTAACTATTGTGCGCAATGCAGGGAATGCGGCGGCAGCGGCGACGCCAGCAGGAAGTGCAGCAGCTCCGGCGACGGCGGCAACGGCAACCGCTGTTGGCACCTCTGCATTGCAGGCGATTAAACGGCATTCTGCTGATTTCCTCAACTCGAAGGAGCTGATGGATGAGAACGAGGGACCAGTCACGAAGAGCATTCGCCTGACAGCGGCGCTGATTCTGCGCAATCTCGTGAACAACACATCGACGGCAAAACGCAGCCTCAAGCGCTACGAGCCGCATTTGGCGAATGTTGCGTTCAGCAATGTGGAGGCCAGCGGTGTTCTGTCGCACATATTGCACGAGCTGAGTCAGTAACAGATTAGGTGTCTATATCTACTATATACTATTGTTTATACATACATGTATTTTTGTACGCTATTCTCCATGTGCTGCTCTTACAAAATTATCAACAACAAATTAATTCAACTAACGACACTACTTATAAAATGTGAACAGAATTGAGTTGCTAAATTAATATACATACATAATAATATTTTAATGCGAAATGTGTCTTTATCATAGATATCACAATCTTCAAATGGACTTTGATATTGTTATTTGTCTCGTCGTTTAATCGAGTAACATATTCTATTGTGTTGGATCTGCTTTTTAATATGAACAAGAAAGCTACAGTGGAGTATGCTCGACTGTGAGATATCCGTTACCAATTGTGAATAAAAGCATAACAGTGTGGTATTATTATTCAAATATGCCAAATTAATATACCGCAAAAATACTAATATATACCAAAGACTATAATTGGTATATTGGTATACAACAAAATGTATCAGATTGTCAGCCAAAGCTACTATGACCCGTAGTAAGTTGGCGTTTTTGTTTAAACAAAAGTATCTGTTAGATAACTTCTAAAATTTTTATCTGAATGCAATCAAATTTTCAGGAATTATAAAAACTATGTATTATTGCGCAACTGAGCGAGGCAAAAATTTTAAACAAACTTGATTTGCGTGCTAACAAGTGCTATCTCTAGCTCTTATAGCCTCTAAGAACTAAGTGTTGATGGTGATGATATATACTTTAGATGTATATGAATGTCTGTATTTACGGTGATGTCTACTTTTACCCGTAACATACATTTCCTCTCGACACAAAATTATAACACCCTTCTACCCTATGGGTGCAGGTATAAAAACGTATTTGGGTAGAATACGATTTCAATCACTATGAGATCACCTTCCTTGATTTTATAAAAAATCGAGACAGTCTTGAAAGGGTCTAGGAAATGAAGAATACCCCAGTTTATTTTCCAAATTTTATAATTTTCAAAGAATTTCAGAGAAAATCCTAATCACTTAAAACTGAAATTTAATGTATTTTATATTTGAGAATGAAAAAATTAAATACCAGTCAATTGCCCCAAAATGTATAGCTTTATGTTTTTGTAATCGATAATTTATTCATTATGCAAATTAGGCTTTCTGCTGTCGAATACTTCGAAAAATCTTTAGTTTAATACCATGTTCTTTGCAGGGCGGATGTATAAATATGGCTGAAATGTCGCAGCGTAATTCGATTGTTACATTTGAATTCCCTGACTTTATGCAGAATTTTGTGTTAAATATCGTCAAACAGTTGACTAATTGTTTCATTTCTAGACAATGGACTAATAGCATAATATCAACGGGATATCATAATAATATGACATACTGATACGCATAGTCTAGAATTCGATATATTTTAGATGCATGGTCTTCAAAGTTTGTTTGGCTTTCTTCTGCCTCTAATCCAATAAAATATTTCTTGCTGAATGAATCTTCATTTATTAAGCATACAAATTAAACTATTTTACAGCTGTCTACGAATTGTCAGTCAGAGAAAGGTTGATAAACTCAACTGTAACACTTAAAACTAGAATAGTAGCGCGGCTATTCACGCTCGCTTAATTGTACAGATCCCACAGCGAGATCTGGCCATCCATGCCAGCGGCTGCCATAATTGGAGCACGCCACATGGACACGGGTTGCGGGGAATAGGCAATGTCCATAACGCCGCCTTGCTTGTGCTGCGTGAGCACGGCCAATGGACGCAGACTTTTCCAGGAGAAGATGCGTATACGTCCGTCCCAGCCACCACTGGCAAAGACCTTCTGATCGCCACGTATGCGCACGCAGTTGACGCCAGGGTTCTTAATGCACAGTTCCGAGCCGCGCTGCAGCTGCATCGATTGCCGTTGATAGCTGAAGGTCGTCAGCTTATCGTCTAAGGGAAAAGAAGAGAAAATGCTATAATTTCTGACTGTGTAAGGAATATTCTTTGCATACTGGCAGTGCCGACAATGCCACGATTGGTTATGGCATCGTAGTCCACGGATATAGCTTCAGGCGCCAGGTCTACAATGTCAATCATGACGCCGGAGCTGAGATCCCAGGTGAGAAAATGTCCCGACTCGTAGCCAGCTAACAGAAAGAGCTGCGATGCGCACTCGAAGGGCTTGAAACAGGTGACGCTGCCCAGCTTTGGCAATTGTGGATCATCCGGTAGCAGCATCTGTGTGGGCGCCGCCGGATCTGTGACATGCAGCACCCCAATGGCCGTCTCCTCGCAGGGATAGAAGAGCAGCTGTTCGTTCGTATTATTGGGATTGATGTGCAGCGCTGTTCGGCAATATCCGAGGTGATTGCCAGGAATGCTGCGCTCCTTCACATAGCTGCTGTTGCTGATCGAGTAGGTGGTGATGGTGCCACCCTTCTCCTGTGTGACAAGGTGTTCTTTTGTATGGTGAAGATTTGTTATTGGCTCGCTGCCCACTTCAAAGTGCATCGGCGATCGATTTGTCTACAAGCCAAACAATGTAATTTGTTGTTATGATGTTGTTGTTGTTCTTGTCAGTCACCTGTAGATCCCATAGAAAGACTTTGCCTTTTTGCGTGCCAGCCAGCAGACGTTCGCTTTCGTGGAAACACAACGAACTCACAGCTCCCATTTCCGGGCACCGCAGACTGAACACGGGATCTGGTGGTAACACAGCCATATTAAGTAGATATTAATTAGTAAAAAGAAACTAAAGCGTGCTGCGTTGTTAGCTCGATAAGATAAATAGTGTCGGCGATAGATTGTGGTGGCTAAACGATAACAATTTGCATATATTATCGACCAGCGACAGGTGCATCTCAGCAGTGTGACCAATTTCGATACTTTTCCGTTAAATCTGGCCTATTTGAAGATCGATAACTGAAGAAACTTAGAAGTTGAAAAAAGGTGGAATATTGCGTTTGTTTGCTTCACTTTTTTTTTAATATTGCGAATAGTTTTACTTACAACTATCCTCTAAATGGTTGCCTTCAGATCTGATTGATGCAGCGTAGGTAGCGGCGCTTGTTCAGTACTCATCTGCCATGAATAATGACTGCTGCATTATTTTATTAACGAAACTGATTGTAGAACTGATTATTACTTTTTGATTTCACAAGAAGGCAAGTACTCTAGCAAAAACAATCACAAACATCAACAATTCGTTTAAAGTCGATTGTTGGAATACAATATTTGCCCTTAGAATATTATAATTAACCAGGAAAGGGAGGCAACCAAATAATGACTTTGAATGTATTTAGATGAAACTATAAGAAATCCACCACAAGAAATATGCAGTCCACAATATACGCAACTCACCACAGCCAGCGGCTTTGAATAGTTCGCCACGTAACCGGTAGAGGTCGCTGCTGCAAGGCGCGTCCCACAACATTTGAAATGCGACAATTGAAACTCATAAAACAGAAAATAATAGAAGCCCAGCACAAATAATATCAAAAATATTGCCGCACAACCACTGAGTATGAATGGGCTTAAACATTTATAGCAAAATATCATTAAATCACAAAATGCCACTGAAAGCGCCAGTGCTATTAAAAACATAACAAACTGCAAAGCCGGGCGGCTTTAATGGACTTTGACAGCGTCCAGTCTGCCCGGCCTAGACGCTAAGGCAACGATCATAAAAAGACTTGTCAGTTGTACTTGGAGTGACTGTAACAACCTCAGTCACAACTACAACAACAAAAAGAACAACTAAAAATAAATAAAAGAACAGCGTGGAGAATTATGT
Source organism: Drosophila sulfurigaster albostrigata (assembly GCF_023558435.1). Classification (NCBI taxonomy): domain Eukaryota; kingdom Metazoa; phylum Arthropoda; class Insecta; order Diptera; family Drosophilidae; genus Drosophila; species Drosophila sulfurigaster. The sequence goes on from NC_084883.1 coordinate 1,223,671, forward strand.
GGCCAAAAAGATCGCAAAATAAACATGCTATAAGCTCGTTAATCAATGCTAAGTTGACAGTTTTAAGTGGCTTTACCGATTTTATTTATTTGTATATATTTTTTTATATGCTTTTCTTGGTGTTGTTGAGACTCCTGTTGCGTCTCACTGTCAAATGATTTAGTAGAAGGTTTGCGGAAAAAAACAACGAAGAAAAATCTAATTTTATAGCAAAGAAACAATTTTTTGAAGTGTTGTAAAAATTCCAGAGCTGAAGAATTCGTACTCCCACATTGACTACGTCTAATTGTTAGACGATTGGGGTGCAACAAGTTAACAATTCCTCCGTTAACAACTCTCGCAAGGAATTCTCACAACTCGCAGGCATGAAGTGGAGTTCCTTTAACGGCAAAGCGAATCATAAAAAAGGGTTCAAAGCCTGCATTACTATGCCAAGCTCATTTGCTTTCGTTTCGGTTTTTATTGGCGCAGAAACTGTGGAGCAGTCGGACAGATAGACGGACGGAGAGTGAGAGAGAGAGAGAGAGACGGACAAACTGTGGACAACTGGAAGAAGTACATAAATCTTTTTGGCACAGCGGCCGAGGTGAAGCATTTAGTGGCCAAAACTATTTATGCATGCGGCTATGTGGGTAATCCATTTGAAATGGGTCAACGACTACAACAACTGTAGCAACAACATCAACTCCTTAAACGATTCGAATGACCCAAAAGCAGAATAAGCAAGCCCAGCCCAGTTCCAGTTCCAGAGATGTTTAAAACATATTAGCTTGTTACCTTAATGAAGTCATAAATTTTCGCTATCGGATTGGAGCATCAGCAACTCCTTGAGCCGAAGCCTCAGTCGCAGTCGCAGGGTTTCTAAGGAATTCCAATTGCTGCCAGACGTAACCAAAGTGTTTTGGCACACATATCCACAACTATATATATCCATACCCACATCCAGCACACATCTATAGTTATATCCACATATAACCAATGCTCGATAGTTAATCAGGCTTAGTTTGATATATGCTGACAGTGCGGTCCTCTGGTGTAGGCCGCCACTCCAGACTCGAGTCCTCATCTCTTCTCGGGGATAACCCGCTGGGCGCGTTCCGCGTATCCGTAGCGTTGGCTATGAAAATGAAGTTATCACGCGACAAACAATGAACCGGGTTGCTATTGCTACCTATAACTTTATATGGTTGTCATTATTAGCCAGAAATTAAATGGCCCTCGGCCAGCTCCCAACTTATTTATGTGCTACCTTAATGGACCTCATCTACTCCATGTTCAACTCGCTATATATGTTAGTGTGCATTATGTAGGAGCCAGTCTGTGTCCAGTGTTGACTTTTTATGTACCTCACGTTCGTTTCTTTTTTTTTATGGCATTATTTCGCAATGCTCATGGATAATGAATCATATGCCGCATATTCCCGGGAACAACAAAACAGAAAAGTCGCAAAAGCATCGCCAGACATTGCAAAGGTGTTGGAATTTTGATTTGACTGCAACAATGCAGCTCGGGAAGCGATCAATAAAACCTGCCACTTATTTTATTATTGTCATCTGAAATACAAAAAAAAAAAAATATAAATAACAGATCAATATTATTTTCGGGGGTTTTTATCCAGGCGTTTTTTTTATTGATTTCTTCACAAATATTTGCATAATAAAGAAAGTGAAAAATGAGTTTTATAAATTAACTACCATGAATTAAATTATTAATTTAAATTCGATTGACTTTTCACATTGATTTTATTTTATCTAAATAGAAATGCAAATAAAAAATATGTAAAATTTAAAAAAAACTTTCTTTTTTGGTCAATATTCGAGTTGATTTAATAAAACCTCATTAATAAATAATGATAAACATAATAGGAGATTGTTGATTTAATTATTAGTAGTTAAATGATCACAGAATGAATTGTTATTATTATTATTATTATTATTATTATTATTATTATTATTATTATTATTATTATTATTATATTATTATTATTATTATTATTATTATTATTATTATTATTATTATTATTATTATTATTATTATTATTATTATTATTATTATTATTATTATTATTATTATTATTATTATTATTATTATTATTATTATTATTATTATTATTATTATTATTATTATTATTATTATTATATTAAATATTGAAAAATAATACTAAAAATGAAATTCCAAATAGTAACACATTTCTGAAATTATTGATTAAATCCACAAATATAATTTGCGATTAAAGCTTGTTCCAGAAACCACACGAAATGTGCCACGAGCTTTGAGATCAACATTGAAGAGAAACAAATGTAAGAGAAGAGGAAAACAAGACAAGACAAGACAAGTCGAGTTAGAGATCCAAGCGCAATCAATTAAAACATCGACGTCTATCAGCATTATTATAAATCAAACGATAACATAAAATTGACACTAAAGGCGTTTCGCCCATTTTTCATGCGACGACGACGAGATTAAGCCTCGAAATTGTAGATTGTAGATTCAAAAAATCGAGAAAAAATAAATGTAACTAAAAAAATGGAAATAGAAAATGAAAAACAAAAACTGAGGCTGAACTTTGTTTTTACTTATGCAAATTTTCGTTGGCAAACTGGATGGGAAAAACTGGTCGGCACTCCAAAGTGCTCAGTAATTGATCAATTTCCGCTAAACAGCATACCGGGGACCGGATCCCCAAAATCGAAACTTGAAAATCAAAAACCCAACAAAAAATAACTAAACCAAAAATTCAAGTCGATGCATAAATAGAAAAGAGACCCGCAGCGACAATGTGATGGCCACTTGATTTTTAAACTGATTTATGTGGTCCATCGATATACAAATCGAATAGTATGCGAATGAGGAGGAGGCTGTTAGTATGCTCACATACTCGTATATCGAATAGTTGCATCTCATGCAAGTCTATTGGGCATTTGCCTAATGAAATGGCGCTTCACCTACTCTCTGGTGGCCATCCATTTATGGCCATGGTGGGAAGCTGCTGGGAATGTCTCTTTACGTCTTCATAACATCGCACCTACGCGACAACACTCTTGGAATACATTCCACCTCAGTGAAGATCTGATGCGATGAGATGGAGACAAAGACGGAGACGGAGACGAGAGGCTGCCAATCGGATGCAGTCAGCCAAAGTGCCAATCAATACAAGGACTACAGCAGAGTATCAAGGCGACTCTGCACTGAAATCGAAACCTTGTCGCCTGGTGTCAATAACATTGTACCAAATAGGGGTGCTCCCAGCTTAGAGATGGGCGCGTGTCGCGTGTCACGCAACTGCCGCGTTACTCACGCAAACACGCAACGTCAATAATTCGATAAGCAAGATGTGTTGATACATGCCTGACAAATGTTATTCATTGCAATTCGATTTTGTGCATGCTCAACTGCAATTTATAGATTTTATTCCACATGCCATGACACTCAGTATTGTTAGGCTACATGTTTATTAGTTTACATCTTAATTACATAATATTTACTCTCACTGCGAATCAATTTAAACTGACTTTAAATAATATTATTCATTAATAGTTTAGTTCAGCACGAACTCTTTCATCACGTGGTGACCTGATTGTGACTTTAAATAATATAACTAATTTATATTCAGAATTGTATTATTTAGTTTGGTCACGGACTCACTCATTACTGAGTGATAAGGTGACTGGACTTCAAAGTTAATTTGATTAATTTTAATTTTATTTTTCTGATTTTATTTTTTATTTGATTATGAATAAATATATTATGATATTATTTGGTTTTAAATAATATAATGAATTTAAAGTCAGATTATTTGATATTAGTTTAGTTAATATTCATTTAATCTTGTCACGAACTTCGCTTATAACTATGTGACATTCATCGCTTAATTAGCATCATTTTAATTTTGTATTTTTTTGCACTTAATAAATACAATATAAATTGACTTTATATGACTTGAAATAATATTATTAATTTGGTGTGTAATCAGTTATTTTTGCTATTAGTTGTCGTGTCACGATCCTCGTTCATCACTAGGTGACATGATTGCTGGGCTGTCAATGTCCATTGGCTGATTGGGCTGCCTTTGCCTCTCTCGATGCCGAACAGCGCACAAAATTCCAATTTAATTGCGTGAATTAAAGCTGTAAATCATTATGCTAAGTGCCCTTTAATGTCTCAAAATGCAGCTCATTTGCAAGTGCACAGCCTCAGACTCTGTGCTTGCACCTTCTCTGCGTTGAGTTGCAACAACCTCAGAGCGTAACATGAGGCATGCCCCCGGGCCATGTAATCATTTTGGACTGCCTGTCCGTTGCCGTTGCTGTTGCCATCGTCAGTTCGATAACAACAACGTCTTGTCTCCAGCTTCTGGGCAGCAGCAACATCTTGTTCAATTGCTATGTGAGCCTACGCACTACTTTCAATTATCAATTATTAAGTTAATATCTTCTTCAGTCTCTTCTACTCGATCTCTCCTGCTGTGTCACTAGCCACCTGTCAACGTTCCGTTGCCCACTTGGGAAAGTGTTAATGTTTTAATTTCGCATGCGAAGTGTTGGCAAATTGCTCGACGACGTTGTGACAATGTTTTTACTATACATATAGTAAATGTAAGTGCTACCTACATATTGTATGTAATCATAATAGATCCAAATAATTTTATTTTGAAAACAAAGTATTTAAAATATTGATGACACTTGTTGAACTATTTATATAAACAAAAATCAATTATGAAAGCTATGTACAGTGGAGTGAGATATATACAAATATACCAAATTATTAAAAAAATATACCAAAGGCTATATTTGGTATATTGATATCAAAATATACAATAGAGTACAAAATATACAAGATTCTCATACAAGATAACTAAGGCACAAGTAAATAATTTGTACAATTATACTTTTAGCAAGTTCTATCTAAAAAATTATATGGTTGAATATTGATTAAAATTTAAGAAAATAAATAAATATTTATAAGTGCTTTAAGTTTAAAAGCAACTCAAATTTGAAAATATAAATGTGATTTTTAAAAACAAATAAAATCGATTTCAAGTAAAATATAACTTATGAATTATATTTTATATATATAGAATCTAATTTTATAATTAATAACTAAGAGTCTAAATTTAAGCGATCATAATATATAAATCAGCTTTAAGCTTGTCTAATCCTCCTATTATTTATAATTGGATTAGAGATTATCCAGACGTTTTTCGAGACAGTTGACAATTATATAAATAAAAATACAACTGTAAGATTGATGATCTGTCAAAAAGAAAACAAGATAAATATTTAAGCCATCAGGTTACGCTGTTATTTATAATCGATTTGCTGATGATAAAGCAAGTCATCTTCAATAATCTAATGTTCAACAAGTTTTTAAAGCCATTAGAAAAACTTTGTTTGGATTATAAAAAGTGGATTTGTTGGCAATTTTGCATGTTTTCCAACTCGTTTTGTTATCAAATATGTAACTTAATTTCGTAAATATCATATATATTATGGGTACAACACACTTTATATAAATATTTGATAAAAGTTTTCCATAATATTTTGACAATAGGCTAAATGGTGCAACCTGTTTGTTGACTTGTTTCTATCATTCGGACCATTAAGTGTTAGCCATGCACTTATCACTGTACGAAAAACAGAGTGAATTTAATGAATGGCGCTAACTCTGCAGCCAGTTATGAATGCGTACGAGTACTCGTATTCATACTCGCACTCACATTCGCACTGAGTATGAGTATAATTAAAATGCCACTTTAGCTGACAGCAGCTGGTTGCCAGCGATCGAAAGCGAAATCAATTTCAAGTAGCCTGCAACCAAATTGTCTCAAGTCAAAAAGTCCATAATCAGCTCTTGGGCGGGGCTTTTTGGGGTGGATACATGGCCATCTCATTGGCCATCACACCATCTCACACATACAATATACCCGTTAACGGACTGTATAATTACAGATCGGCGAGGAGGGCCGATCGAGAGGAAGGCGATGGTCCGACTGATAAACACCTCGAAGTGAAGAGAAAAAATGCGCCTGTTAATTACTGTAATTTGTTGCTGTGGCTGCCACTAAATGTGGCGACAATCGCAACTTGTAGCCAACAGCAGCAGCGGGATTATTTGACCCAGTTGTCAGAGTTGTCACAGTTGCCACATGCCGCATGCCACATGCCACATGCAACCTTAATAATTCAGGGACATCAACTTTAGTTTAGCTAACTGAAACTGCGCAAAGTCAAACAACAAACAAACGAAACCCAAAAACGAAAACTAAACGAACGAGACAGTAAAACCCACAAATGTCGAACACATAAATTATTTATAGAGCTTCAGCGAAAGTCTGGCTCTTTTCGTAGCTAAGACGATTGGCAATACCCTTACTTAATGGAGGCCATAAACTATATAGCAAATGTAACGACAGTAATAATGATCCTGTCTTAAAATGCAATCTTCAATTACAACAAAGCACGATTTTTCGAGTATTGCAGTATTTTTTCTGTATATTAATTTTGTATGCTTTCACGCTAATACCGATATCTTTTGGTTTTATTAAAAATGGTTAGTATCTCATAGCCGAGCACACTTGACAATACTTTGTTACTGATTAATTGTCGATTCTCTTTAATCTACTTTCATTTTTAATTTGTAGTTATTTTCTTCTTTCCAAAAAATAAGTTAAGAAATAACATAGAAATAATATGTTGTTTCATTTAACGTCCTTTCGTTAATAACAATCTTGTTTTTGATGTCGTTATATAAAAACTATATGATTCTTATTATAAGCAGATATTTAAAATTTAAAATTTTTTTCATAGTACTTGAAATTATTATTATTTTTTATTGGGTATATTGATTTTGAATAATTACTTTCATTAATATCAATGCAATGGTCAAATACTAAGACATTTAAGTTGCTTGACGGAATGTTTTCAAATATTTTTTTCACTTTAAATAGCACTGGGCGTATTTTTAATAATTTCTTGAAAAATTGAAATTTTCTATTCAATTAAAGTATATTTATTTGAAGTTTATTTAAGGTAATATCAAATGGTACAATTATTTAAAAAGAATTTAAAATGTATTTATTAATTATTTAATTATTAAGTTCGAAAGTGTCTGTAAGAAAAGTCTTCCTATTTTATGTTTTATGTAAGTTGTATAAGAGTTTCAATTGGGCATAGAGAACTCTTCCACAGTATTCAAATAATATTTCTGAATTGGACAATTATCTACAATCTATCTACATTGCAATTCGACTATTTTCTTAATATAATTGAGAATGACTTTTTGATTTAACTCAAAAGCCAATATAGGAGGCCACGCATATCAAGTTGGTATTTCAATTGGGTGTCAAGTGTGTAGACAGTTCGTTAATTGAACAGTGTCCAATGGAACAATATTTGCTAAAGGGCATTTGAGATTCGTGGTGAATTGTTGTTGGTGTGACCCTCAAGGGGGCGTCAGCTGCTGTTGCTGTTGCTTTTGCTGCTGCTGCTGTTGCTGTTGCTATTGTATTTTATGAAATGTGTTGAGACTTTTGAAGTGCGTATAATTCATTTTGGCTGCATTTTGCATGTCAGTCAGTTAGTCAAGAGCTTGACGCTGGTTGACACGGTGACGAGGAGTTGGGCGGCTTGGGCCAACTGCAGCTGTCAGTCAAGGCTCAAACAGGCCGCAAAGTAGCTGCTGATCAGGCATCAAGCAGCCGAACAACCAAGCAGACAAACAACCAAACAACCAAACAACCAACCAGCCAACAAGCCAACCAGCTGACCATTGGCACATTGATAAATGGCGTTAAAATATTTCACATGCGCGATGTCAGTTTAATTTTCATCAGCATTGTTAGACTATAACTGCAACTGCAATTACATTTGGGGGCAAAGTGAAACTTTGGCCATTTAAATGCATGTGCCAGGCACGCATTTAACTTATCTGCTTAGCTCAAAGCAAGCGTTACGCATACGCCGCGTAATCCGTTCGAAAGAAAAACTTTGCTTACCATAAACTTATTGTAAAACATATTAAATGCGTTGTATGGCTCATTAAACACACAAATACTTTTCAAAACCGGTAAAGAAATAGACTGCACTAACTATCCGCAGAGTTAGCCAAAAGGAGGAATTAGCGGTGGTAACTAGAGCTAACCCGGCTAGCAAGTATTTACGAGATAAAAGCACTTACGATTTCATTAGCCAACTGCAGTAAAACAAAATCACCGCCGCCAAGAGATATGTACTCGAGTATGCTAAATTAATATTTGCCTGTCAGCATTTGACAGACGCACTATGGGCTTCTTAGAAATTTAATGTTGCGAAAATCAAAATTAGAGATGAGTTGCGTAGTAATCCTAAATTGAAGAGGATTACCAAATTTGAATTTTCCTGAAACTAAAATATTTAATGTATTAACTTGAAATACAATATTAAAAGTTTTATTATTATTTTGTTAAAATATTACTGTAAAGAAAATAATTATCATTTACGGATTTAATATTTCCTTTTCATACAAAGTAATATTTCACAATTTCTCCATATGTAAGAGCATACATATTTAATTATAAAGTCAATTTCTTATGTTTTTTTTTCATTGTAAGACTTACTTCATGTTTGTTTATTTATGTATTAATTTAGCTATTTGTTTTCTGGCTCCACAAGCTAAATTTTATAAATGATGTGCACATATTTTAATTTAATGTACATATATATCAATTATTACTTTTATTTCTACGTCATGAATATTCAATAATTATATAATATATAATCTTATATACATATATGAAGTGTATTGAAAGCGGTTATTTAATGTTTAAAAGCATGAAAGTTTTTGATGAAATGCAATTTCAATTCATATATTTTCTGTAAAATAATTGATTTGATAAATTTTTAACATGCAAATTATTATTTTTTCGTTGTTCAATTAGTGTTAAGTGCATTTTATCCTGGCTTGCAGTATCTCGAAAGGCTGTCACAAATTTTTGGCTACTGTATTTGGGTCTGCTGCCCCACCGTGAGATGTTGGTAGAAAACTGGTAACAGGACAACTCGATGGAGGCGCCACAGAGCTGCACTGCATGATGCACGATGCACGATGCGAGGCGGCTCATCTGCGTTTCAATTAACTCGAAACTCGATTCGCAATTGACTTGAGCAACATTTGCTTGCATTGATTTGTCAAATTGACAGCAATAAATCGATCAGAGCCAGTTACAACTGACAGTTAATCATAAGCTGCGGCAAAAGCGTTGACAGCTGACCAGGTGAAAAGCAACTCCGCAGAGGCAATTCCTCACCGCCCACCGCCCCCCGCCCCAAAGTAGTCGATGTAGTTGGCAAGTTTTGCGTAATGCATGCAAGCTGCCAATCAGTCAATTGTCTTGATAAATGCGCACATTGACCAAGTTGCATACGTCTCTAAATATCTATATGGACGGATGCCTGAGGCGGCTTAGGCACGGCACGGCACGGCTTGGTGCAAAGTCGGCTTAGTTGGATACGAGTTTGTTATTTTCTGGGCAGGCAGTGCAACAAGTTGCACCAAATTAATTATAAGCCACCCACCCGACGGCGACGTGGGACGCCTCTAATGCCTAACCTTGTTCACAGACACTTTACTAAATGGTTGGCGCCGCCGGCGGTCGCGGTGGTCAAAGGAATGCAATGATATGGCATTGATAGCGTGTCTGTGTCTGTGTATGTGTGTGTGTGTGTGTGTGTGTGTGTGTGTGTGTGTGTGCATTGCCACAAGATCAATCGCGCCACAGATTATTGCAAATTTATTTAAATACATTTATTTTGCGTTATTTTTCTTCGATCTTTGCCTTTCAGGGATTTTGCAACCCAAAGCCATGGGAAACTGTCTCACAACCTGTCTAATGACAGTTATTTATCAATGAACATTTTGTTTCAGTCTGTGTATTAATCTATCTATGTGTATTAAGTGCAGGCAGGTTGAGGCAAGGGAATTGGATTGATTACCACATTTGCCGGTGGGTGGACCAATTGCCATGTGCATTGAATGATCAATTAAAGCAATCGATCTTGGTTTAATCATAACATTTTCATTAATAACTTCAAGTACTCAACAGGTTTAGTAAAATGTCTTAAAAGCAATTGGCCAATGAATGTTTTATTATAAATATGATCTAAGGACGAAATCCTTTTCATTTTGAATTTATCATATACAACATACATGAATACTATATATTTCTAACTTCGATTCTTCTTTCTAAATCTAAATTTTTTACACTTTTGCTCACTCTTACTTCACCATATTTTCATTTTGTATCGATAATCAGCTAAATTCTTAAGATTTTACATAATAGATTCAAATGAATTTCTCAATTTTTATTCGTTAAAACTGCAACTCTTAGAATCCGTTCAAATTGAAAGCTCATTTAAATCAAGTCTGTTAGCTTTTGAATAAGAAAATTATTATTTTGAGCATTTTATTATTCATTTACTTCAACATCATTCAATTTGAATATATATTGTTTATGAAATGCAAATAAATTCGTTGAATATCGTTAACTGCGGGCCATAAATATTGAAAGGCAGAAATTATTAACCATTATAAAAGTACTTAAGTTGTTTCTGTGCACAGTGCCTGCCGGTTATGGCCATCAATTTGTTTCGGCTCTTAAAAATGTTTAAAAAAATTGTTAAAAATGCATAAATTCGTGAACTGTTCATACCCTGGTCGTTAATAGGTAAATTAAGATGTTTACGAAGGTAAATGGGGATTGGAAATATTATATATGTGAATATTAGACTTACTTTAAAATAACATAATTAAAATGGAATGTTGTTTAATGAGTTTATTAATGATATAGATTATCCGTTTACAAAATGAAGTTCTGAAATATATCCATTACAAATAGAGGGTATCTTAAAGTCGCGCATCCCTGACTAGAGCAGTCTTCACTGTTTGTGTGTTAACTTTTTCCAGCTGGCAGTTAAGCCATTTGACAAGTTGACTAAGACAAAACTCACGCCGCCGCACTTATTCAAAACCTTATGCGCAATTTAATAAAATCATTATGCAGCTGTCAGAGGCAATGACATTTGAGGCAACTGCAACTGCCACAGAGCTTGCACAAGTTGCGAGCTGTGGCAGCCAAGGAGAAAAAAAATGTGTAAAAAATATATATATACTTTATTGATTTCTGGCGGCGATTTGCGCAACGTTTTGGCAACAGCCAACGCCAATTCACACACGAGTGTTCGCCAAATGAATCTGTAACTGAATGCGAATGCGAATGCGAATATGAATATGAGTATGAGTATCTGAATTGAAAACCGAATCCGTATACTCGTAGTGGGTAACTGGGCAAACATCTTCACCTGCTGCGTTTCGTTTCATTTGGGGCCAACTTGACGTTTCAATACGATATTGTGGCCAGCATTTAAAGCCAGCTCACGAATGGCGCCAACTCGCAAGCATTTTTTTTATTTTATGATAAATCGCCAAATACCATTGCTAATTACACAGAGCAACTGAATCAGACAAAATCAACCACATCAGCAACTGCATTTGTCTAACGCTTAACGCTTTAAGTTTTACGCTTTACGCTGCTCGCTTGACTTGGCCAATTGGTTGGCCGTTTGATCCAACCACCATTTTGAAACTGGTCGCATTCATTTGCCATTTCAACTGCTGCTATTGCTCACTGTCTGTTGTATTTTAGGCACTTGTTGCCATTGAGGCCTAACGCTCTGACAGTCTCTTAATTATAATTAAATTACTTAATATTTAATACGGTACGCGTGTCTCGCATTAACTAACAAATATTAATACAAATGTATACACATACATATATGTACGTTGTATCCTATAAAAAGCAAAAGCAAAAGGAGTATTGAATTTACACCTCGTAGGATTTGGGATGCCCCATTAAATAAACCGAAAATACTGAAAATATACCAAACAGTATATTCGGTATATCGATATAGTACCACATTCAAAATATACCATAGATGGCACAATATACAAGATTGTCAGCCAAAGCAACTAGAGCCCTAGGAATCATAACTACTATTGTTATTATTGTATACACCAGCGGGGGCGGAAGGGGGCGTGGCAAAAATTTAAAACAAACTTGATCTGCGTACCATAACAAATGCTGTCGAAAAAAAAATTATACCTCTATCTCTTATAGTCTCTGAGATCTAGGTGTTCATACGGACAGACAGACAGACGGACATGGGTAGATCGTCTCGGCTGTAGATGGTGATCAAGAATATATGTAGATACTTTATAGTCGGAGATACATCCTTTTAACTGTTACCTACCCTATGGGTAGCGGGTATAAAAATGATTTGCATAAGACATTTATTTATTAAAATCTACTAACTTGTATAATTCAACTGCTTATCATAACTTCTCATCATAACGTATAGTCGAAATTCTAGAAAGACAGTCATCTTTCTAACATTGTGTTATGAAAAATATAAAAAAAAATTCTATGACCTTATAACTTTGTTAATGGAACTTCCACTTTTAGATAACCCATTTTCATAAAATATTGTATTTGATTTTAAAATGGAAAAAAATGAACACAAATATTATAAGTGTTTTATTTAAAATGAATATTCTGAACAAGAATTGCTGCATAATAAGTGTACATACTATACATACATACATAATACATATGTAATAAAATAATTCTCTTTATTCTAAGACTTCCTACTGGCTTCAGAAGTTTAAAACTCATTTTCAGTTGCCAAGTGCAATGCATGTCTGAATTTTTGTTTTTGTTTTTCGTTTTTTTGGTATTGTATATCATGTTGTTCGATGTGTTTGTGTTAGCCACATTTGTATGCCAATTTTAGCCCCATTTGCCGGTCATGGGCTTCGGTTTTAAACGTACCCATGGTTGTCCCCACAGCTTACCTCTTGTCCCCTGCAGTCCCCGCCCTCTACCCATCGAACTGCATCTCGGTTGTCCCATTGGCGGGCCAAGCAACAACGATGTGGGCATAAATCTTGCACGCATATTTAAGTTGATGATGTTAAATGGCTGTACTAAAAATACGAAATATGCATGCCGTATGCAGGCAACAGTTTCATCCTGTCGCTCCAAGTGGAATGTGCCACAACACCACAGCACACCACAGCACATCGCAACAAGAACAACAAGAGCAACATGGCGACATTCATAAACTAAAATCCAGCCGCAAAGAACCCCATGATGGTCCAGGGATGCGGTTCATCGGGAGGGGCAACGGGACTCGTCGTGGGTTTTGGGGCTGGACAACAGATCCGTCCAATGCAACGGGGCCAACAAAACGTTTTGCCAAAAAGGAAACAAAACGATACAAAAACTACACAAAATGTACACCGAATTTTTGATACTCTGTCATTCACAAATTTGAAAAATCTGTATTTTTATTACCCTCATTACTGAATTAATAATTAATATTCTGTAATGTAATAATGTAATAAAATGAAAAGATTTAAAACATACTTTTTTGTTAAAGATTTATTATTGTATATTCATTTTAAACTGCAAATTAGTTCATATATAGTTCAAAAATACCAACAATTTGTATTTGGTATATAACATATGTATATTACTACTTTCAAAATATACCAAATACATAAAAATATACTAGATAATAAGCAAATGAAATTGTTTCTTGCTTAACTTCTGTTGCGCATTAATATATAATTTGCTTGACGATTATTAAAAAAAAAAACAGTACACCAAGCGTAAGTCATAGCGAATATACCCTATATTCAAGTCAAGTTGTAACAACGATTGGTTTTTCTCAGTCAGTGAAGTTTTTTCCTTTTTCGTTTTTTTTTATTATTATTTCTTGGCATGTTTTCTTTTCGCTTAACGGCGGCAGATTTGAAAAGAATTTTTGCTCGCAAATGAAATTGTTTCCTGTTAAAAGCTAAAAAAAAAGACAAAAACAACTACTACAAAATATGTGAAGCACCTCGACCAGCAGACTTCGCACACACACACACACACACACTGGGCAGGTTACCTGGAGCTGAACCTGGCACCTGCCGTCGCAACGATTGATGAAATTAAAAGGTATAAATAAAAATCTTTTTAATGGGCTGGGGATTTGGAACTTAATTTTTTAATTAAACAAGCAGCACACGGAGACACAGAATGATAACTGGCCAGGAGGAAGGGAGACAAGATACGAGTTACAGCCAAACAGGCAAACAGGCAGTCAGACAGCTATGCAACTCCGACTGCGACTGTCACTGGGACATTTATGCAAAACAGCCACCGATTTCCCTACGGCCACTTTGGTCACTTGCGCCACTTGTGTGGTCCATCCTCAGCGACTGCCACAACACTCGTTGTCCGAGTCTGTCCACGGTCTGCTGGCAGCAGTCTCAGCCAGAGAGCAGACAAGACTTCCATAACTGTGTTTGCTTTTCTTGGTCTGGGCCGAGTCTAAACACTCTTAAGGCGAGTAGGAATGAGCTGGGAGGAGAGTCTGGCATGGATATAGGGACCCGCAGCATAACATGTTAATCCCTGACTCCTGCGACGATGTCAAATGTCAGCACATGTCATTTGTCATTGGGATTGTGGCTGAAAACAGGCTGCAACTTCTTTACTTTGTCGCCTCGCCAAACATTTGTCACTTGCATTTTGGCCTGGTTGGACCACCTCAGCAGTTGCAAGCATAGAGGCCATAGAATTGGCTGGTTTACATGGTCAGCTGCATCTTTCTGGAATGTGCTGCGATGCTTGCTATGCGATACTTTTCTGTGAAAACCTTAATGGTAATGCCATTGATAATCAGTATATTTATATACTGTAATTGTAGATAATTTGTAATACACTGTTGAAGACCTCCAAAGGTAAAATAAATTTACCCTTCCGTTAGTAAATAAAATTATCGAAGAAGATAACATCATTGTTAGTTATTTTTTTAATTATATATAATTTTTATTTATACGATTTCTCTGCACACGTTTGAAAACCAAGATGAAAATGACACAAACTAAAATTAGAAAATAACACAAAATCTGCAAAATACTTTTTATTGACTGAAAAATGAAAGTGGTTAAATGTAAAAATAAGTAAATTTGTTTTCTTTGATTTTTGGAGTTATTTTTTGTTGTTGTTTATTATTAATTTATTATTTTGCGTTACTCGTTTTAATACAAAGAAATGCAATAGAATAAGATATAATGATATACGGTAGAGGAGTAAATAGTTTCACGAGAGTGAGACAGAGATAGAGACAGAGACAGAGAGAGAGAAAGAGAGAAATAGTGATATATTAAAACTGTGTAGACATGAATAAATGTGTGTGTGTGTGTGTGTGAGTTATACATGTGTGTGTTGTTTATACATAAATAATTACAAATTACAATTTACAATGCGAAATGCAAAATGGCGGTAAACAAGACAACTAAATTACAAGTATTATAATTATAAGTAAAATTAATTAATTTATTCATTAGTAGTACAGGTTGGAAATGAACATAAAAAATTACAGTTGGTGCAAATGAATTTACAAATGACGAATGAGAAGTGGCCAAAGTGCGAGACAGTTAGCTGCAATTTGGCAAAGGATTAAATAAATAAATTCTCGTACAATTAATAAAGATTTGATTTTAGCATTTTGTTTGTTTCTTTTTTCTTTTCTTTTTTATATAATATTCGTTTCGTTTGTTTGTTAACATAAAATGTTATATTACAGCAACGCGCATATAAGTACAGTAGTTCAATTTGATTCATTTTGTTTTTTGTTTTTAATTTTTTTTCTTCTTTTATTCATTATATTGTATTTCTTTTTTCAATTGCTTACTGTTTTTGTGTGTATGTGTGTGTGTAGCTCATAGTTGTTGTTCAATTTGAATGCTGCATCAATGTCAAGTTAAGTAATAATAAATGTTGAATTGTTTAATTGTTCTTCTTGTATTAAGTACACACTAATTAAATTTTCACCTAAGCAATTTGCATTAACTTTTCCATTTTCTTCATATTTTCATTTATTGTTTTGTCTGTTAATGTTTAATTTACATTCATACATATTGCTACATATAAACTTGACGCTTCAGTTTTTCAATGGCCATTTGTTAATTTATTATTGATCTTCTATAAATATTTTGAATTTTTTCATATTCATTTTCATTTTCTTTTAAATTTTCCTTTTTACTTTTAAATTTTGTTTATATATTTGGTTTGCTAATTTGTTTGAACTATTTACGTTTTGTATTTCATTATGTTAATATATATTAATATAAATATACGAGAAACAATTGTTGTTTATATTTATATATGTATATATATTTCTATATATGTAGAAAAGCAGCAGTTGGTTTTTATTTCAATTTGTTTTTATTGATTTTACATATTTAATTAATAAATATAACGTTTATTCAGTGTGAATTTTGGTGTTTGTCGTCGTATATATTATACGTTCTATATGTATATATATATATATATATATATATACTTATTGATTTGTAGCATTTTTAGTATCATTTATTTAAAAGTTTTTCTTTTATTTTGCTAAAGTTTCAGTTTTCTGATTTCCGTATTTTTTGTTTATTCAAATTTCAAATATCCAAAATTAGTTAATTGATTTAACTTTAAGTTTTCTGATTATTTTTAATCAATTTCCTGCAATGCTTCAAGTACTATCCTTTAGGATATTTTGCTGCCATTTGCAACACTGTTTTTTCGACACAGTGTTAAGCAACCCTAACAACATGCTGTTTTAAAATTCGGTTTATTTGTAGCATTTTCTCTCTGGATTTTCTCAAATTTTTCTTCAGTTGTGCCTATTAAAATTGTTTTGTTTTTTTTTTTACTTTTTAATATTTAAAGTTTTCGTTTCATATTTTATAATTTTTTTGTTTGTCTGGAAGTGTTTTGCTGTGCGAATTGGTTGTCAATTGTCTTAGTATTGTTTTGTTAGTTTTTATTTTTGCGTATGAATTTAAAAAACATTCTCATTAAATTTGTTTACTAATTTGCCATTTTGGTTTTTGGTTCATTATAAAATTTTGAAAATATATGCGTATATATATTGATTTTTGTTTGTATTTATTGATTTACTTATGTATTTTTTTTTATTTTTTTATTTTTTATATATTTTGTAATCTCATTGCTAATAAATTTAATTGATTTAGTAAACCAAAAGTCGCTATCGTATTTGCCTTACATTCAGTGCTGCAAAACATTCATTATATCATTTAGTATTCGCTGACACCGTTATTAATTTGTTTTTAATAATTACTTGATTTTATTCATTATATTTATGCAACAATTTCGGTTTTTGGTTTTACGTTTCCTTTTTGTTTTTTGTTTAGTTTTAAATAAAAATCTTATTGTCTTTCATTTATAACTATGTAGCAGTTCTGCGAGTTCTTCCATGGAACTGATTTCTTGACATTTTGTTTAAGAGCTTCAGTGTCTTTGTATGGGATAGGAGGATGGCCAGTCGAGGCAAGAATAATGTTAGTAATGTTTCAGAGCTCTAAATTGCTTGGCCAATTAATTTAGTAATTTAAGGAAAACAGTTGCTCAATTACAATTCGCAATGGTAATTGAAAAGTGTTGTTATAATTAATTGTTTCGTTTTTGTTTTGTTTTTTATTAAAATGCAAAGCATGTGTTCCAAGTTATGGCAAATACAATTTGTAGATTATTAAATTAGCATTACACAAGTGATTGCAATTAAGAATTGTTTTCATAATTACTAAAGTAATTGCTATGGTAATTATTATTGGTATTTCAGTTGGTTTTTAATACCCTCTTGCTTTGAGTACTTCGAGAAGATGAAATGTGGCCTGAGTTCTGTGCTTATAAGCATATGTGTGTGTGTGTTTGTGTGTGTGTAAAGTCAAGTGTTGCAAAGTTCTGACTGAGTTGAGGTATCAATCAGTAAGCCAAAGTTGTCGCTTACGTTTCCGATCTCTGTGGCCTGGTGCCCAAGCAACTCCCCACATATATATAAATGTTTATGTATTTATATATATATATGCATATATGCAAGTATGTATATGTATCAGTTCATTATATAGTATATCTATAAATTTATATAATTAATTGCATAATTTTCGCTTGAATTTACCTTCTATGTCACTTCATATAAATTCTTTGACCTTTCAATTAACACACATCTCGCAAGCTGTACTTGAGTAAGAGGTATGCGTCTAGTTATCGATAAATCGATATGCGATTGCAATTGCTCGATGCTACTACACTTTCAACACTTTCTCAACACTACGCAAAGTTGCGAAGACGCCGTTGACTATGATGACGCCGACGCTCGTTGTTGATCTTAATCTTGGCTATGCGTATGGATTCGGGCAGCACTGATGTGGGTGATGTGGCCAGAAAACCGCTAACAAAGGTGAGGCGACTATTGCTGCCAGTGCTGTCGATGTTGCTGCTACTATTACCGTTGCTGTTGCTGATGTCGTGCTCATTTGACACGTCCTCGAAGACATCGGGATATACGCTTATATTGTCCAGATTATCAATTTCAATATCTCCCGCCCCGTTGCGGACATAGGTCAATTGGGAATAGGGCGTGGCCAGCAGCTTTTGCGTGGACTTTCTCAGAGTTTTCTTCGTACTTGTTGCAGCCGTAACAGTTGCTGCCGTTGCTGCGGCTGCGGCTGCTGCTGCTACTGCTGATGATGATGATGTTGCCGTTGTTTGTTTTGTTTCGGCGAGACTATTATTCAGATTGCTGTTGATGTTCTTGTACACACTGAAAACCTTGTCGACTTGCAGCTTTGGTGTTGCAAGCAACACAGTTGTGGCTGCTGCTGCTGCTGCAGCTGTCCTTGAGGCAGAACTACTCTGTGCTGCTGTCGGCAACATTGTTTGGAATCGCGTGCTGGCTGTTGCACTGGTTGCTCGCAGCAATTTGTATGGTTGCTGTTTGCTGCCGCTGTCCCGAAACAGTTGTTGATGGTTTTCGTTATTGTTGCTGCTGTTGCGATGCCTGCTTTGCTTGTGTGTGCTCACTGTTGATGTTGCTGTGGTTGCTGCTGTTGCTGTCGTGTTGCCCACAGTGCTTGCCTCATGCTGCTGCGTTGTGTGCCATTTGTTGTACATTAGCGTGGCCACAGTTGCTGCCGGCGGCGTTTGTTCCAGTACCAACTGTGTGCCTGTTGCTGCTGTAGTTGTGGTTGTTGTTGTTGCTGCTGTTGTCGAGGTAGTTTTAGCCACTTGGCTGCTGCTTGCGGCCGTTGCTGCTGTTGCTCCTGTTGCTTTGGTTTCGTAGTTAGCTATTGCCTGTGTTGTGGTGAGAAACTCATTCTCATCTCCATCCTCAGTCAGCTCTGTTTCGTATTGCAGCAACTCGGTGTCATTGCCGCTGCTCGATGTTGCTGATGCAGATGCTGTTGCGAGTGTTGTTGATGCAGATGCTTCGGCTTCCAACTCTGTGATGGACGTTGCCCAGAGATTGTAGTTGCTGTTGCTGATATACGATTTAATACTGTCTTCTGCAGTTGTTGCTAGCAACATGTTGCTGGCGTGTGTGCTGCTGCTACTGCTGCTGCTACTGTCGCTGGTACTCTCACTAATCTCGCTAAAGTTTTCATTTGTTGCTGTGGGCGTGGCAGACCAAGTGGACCAGGGCTCAATGCTGCTGCTGCTGCTGCTGTAGCCATCGTCGAAGCTCGTGGAGTAGCTGCTGCTGCTGCTGCTGCTTGTGAACATATCGTCCGTGCTGGTATCAACTGTGGCTGCTGCCGTAGGTAGTTGCTGCAATTGTTGCAATTGCTGTCGCTGCTGCTTCGGTTTTCGTCCCTTTCTTCGTCGACCTTTGCGCTTGTTGGCCAGCGTTGTTGTCGACGTTTTGGTTGTTGCTACGGTTGCGGTTGCAGATGCAGATGTTGCTGTTGTTGCTGGTGCTGCTACTGCTGCTGCAGGTGATGCGTTTGTTGTTTGTTGTTTTGTCGTTGTTGCACTTTTGGCAGTCGTTTGTTTCGTTGGACTAGCTGTGACTCGTTGTTGCTGTTGCTGTTGCTGTTGGTGCTGTTGCTTGCGTCGCTGCTGTCGCCGCGCCAGCATTGAGGGATCATTGTGATGATGTCGCACCTGATGTTGCTGCCGTGTCTGCTGCTGCTGCTGCTGCTGTTGTTTTCGACCTAATGCTAATTGTTGTTGTTTTTTGTTAGTGCTACTTAGACTACTACTACTATTATGGCCATGATGCGCATGTTGCTGTTGCAACTTTTGATTTTGGTTATTCGATTTGTGGCGATTGTTTTTGTTGCGCGAGACTTTGCGATTGTTGCCGCTGCCGCTGCTATTGCTGCTGCCATTGTTGCTACTATTGCCATTGCCATTGCCATTGGCCCTCATTGCAGCTGTCTCGCGCCATTTTGGTAACGTGTGCTGATGGAAAAAGAGCTCGGCATCGATCTTATTGAACATGAAGCAGGCATCGTTGACGCTCTTGACGGTCTTGGGACCGACGGGTTTACCTCGATGCGTGAACCCGACACGTCGCTGTAGATCGACAACGGAACGGAACACGAAATAACCGTGAACGATGGTCTCGTTGAAGTAGCAGGTATCGCGCAGTTCCTTCTGCAATTATACAAATTGAAATGGGTTAGACTACAGAAGAATTGTTGTGTTGTAGTATGTATGTTATGTATGTGTATCTTCAGTTATTTTTTGTTCACTTCACAATGCAATTTATGAGCAGCATTTCCGCTGTGAAAACTTGTCCAAAATATTTTCGACAAGCAGCTTACAAGTGAGAGCGTACAACAACAGCATGGACAGCAACAACAACTGTGAAGCTGGAGTGTGTTTATTTATAAAACACTTGAAATACCAAAACGACAATCCAAATTAAACGCGGCTTCATTGTTGATGTGTCTTCTGCTGCTGTTGCTGCTGCTGTTGCTGATGTTAGTATTGTTGCTGCTGGTAAAGGTAGAAACACTATCAGTTGCCCAATCTGCTGTTATGATTCTGTTTTGAATTAAAGTGTTGCAGATGACGCAGATAAAGATTTCAACTCAACATTTAACAATTATGCCATATTTAGTCGAGACACTTTATCTTATTTTTTCCCTTTTAGCCAACTCTGATGGTATTTATAGGTTTTAATTGCTATTTTTGAACAGCTTCTCAGTGGGCACTTCACTCAATTCTCATTCCTCAGCTCAGAGTCTGTGTGTGAAGCATTTATTTATTTTTATATCAAATCGCGCTACTTGCTTCAGTTCTATTCTTCACATTTCTCAAGTGTGCTCTAAACGCTATTTAATTATTTTTAAAAACTAGCTTTTTGAGTTGATTGATTAGTGTCAAATTGCAATACAACATTTGCGTTTGATATTCCTAAAATATTGAAAGTTACATCAACAAAAAGTGACAGCTGAAGGCCATAGAAAAATTGAAAAGAGAGTGTACTTTTTACTGAAGAGGATGATACTAAAAGATGAATTAGTATGGTAAATAAAATACTAAAAGTGAATAAATACTAAATTGTAATAAAGGAAGTCAAAGATTTGTTCATTTAAGACAATTACAGAGTAAAGAACTTCTCAGATTGTATAATTTTTACAAATTTGAGCTATTTTGATTATCTGCAATTCTTTACGAGATCAATTATATTACTTGCTTCTACTAATACTATTCAGCAACAGAAAGGCCTTATATATATTATATAGACATCAATGAAAAGAAATCAATAACTTATTCCTATTCAATGTTTATGAAAGAACTAAAAATGATGACTAAAGTCTATGACACTCAGGTTGAGGCATGTTGTGTCCACTCGTGGTTGAAGTGATTCAGTTCAACTTTATCTAACGTATTGTAACCTCAACCCAATCATGTGTCACAAATATTGACCTTCAATGAAACTGTAAATACATTTTTTATAAGACATCATAAAAATAATAATAATAAAATCACAGTATCAGAGTGCAAGTGTGAGAATGAACACTCGTAACATATTTGCACATGAATTCATGTTGGATTTATGGCCATAATCGAAAGCAATAAAATGACAAGTGCAAGTTTTGACCTTTGTTGCTCTATTGTTGTAAGATTTCAATGTTGATGTTTGCACAGCTCGATTGAGGCTTAACTAACTAACTAACTGTATGAAAGGACATTGAAATATTTTCGCAATTACAGCATTACGAATTTGCCACGTCATTTGATTGATTGATTAGATATATCAAACTGATATAGAGGCGCGTCGGATGTCGTCGAGTGTGTCTATTTGTTGTTTGAATAGTCAATGATTTTTATGCGAGCCACTCAACTGACTGCTGAGTGCGTATTTATTCGACTGACATTGAAAATTATCTGCCTCAAAAACTGTTACAATGTCTCAAAAATACAAAAATAGTAAACTTCGTTGGAATTTCACCAAGTTTCAGATGCATGAGAACAGTTGCAATTTGGAGCTGCCAACGGATACATTCAACTTTTCTCAGATTGTGCGTTTTGTTATGCAAATATTACGCATTCGCCGCGTTAACAGACAAATAACTGGAATATCTGTAAAAAACTCTGTGCCAGTTTATTTATATTTCTCAAGCAATTTGTTGTCTCGCCCCAAAGTTATAAGCAGTTATTATATGTATATTTATTTATGTTTATGTGCCTGTAATTGCATTTGAAATTTCAATATTGTAATAAATATTTTTGTTTTCTGTTGTCGCGCGTTTTCCATGACAGAATTGGTGCAACTGCAACAGGTTTTTCCCTGCTTACAATCGAGTCGAAATTATGTAAAGTGAACAACTAATAGATTCTCTGTTATAGAGCAGTGAAAGGGACTTAATTCTGATGTGATTGTTGTGAAATATTCTGAATATGTAGCTAATAAAATACTTTAAATAAATATGTTAAAATATATATCCTATTTGAACGACTTTGACTACTGCTCTACACTGTATACCTTACACTTACAGGGTATAAACAAAATGAAAATTTATTTAGTGCAACTGTCTGAGCTGGCGCTTAGCTGGCAATTTATGCAATTTGGCCAAATCGTTCAAGTATCATAGCCATTGTCGTCGTTGTAATCGCACTCGTTTGCATAAAACCATTATGTGCTACATGCCATAAATTATAGTGTTTGCACAGTTAGTTTGCATAAAGCGGCGGCATTTCAAGTACAATGCAATTCAATCCCAATTGCGTTTCAATGTAATCACACATTTTATGCAAAGAAGTGTGGGAGAGGGGGAGAAGGAGAAGGGGGCCTTGGCCCTAAGTACACATCATTATTGTATGTGCGATAAGATGCGAGTACTGGGAAACAGAATTTCATGGGAGAATCATGAAAAAGAACTTATGAGTACATTCGAAGAGAGTCTTGTCAAAGTCATCGCAAAATCGTATTAAAAGCATCATTTTGTAGCTTGAGTTAGACTAAAGTCATTAAGAATTTGGTTGTGATCAGATAAAGATTGTGGAAGTTATTTAATAAATGATTTTCGGTTCTTAGTTGTTTTGTCTGACAATCTGAAAAAAGTTTGTACTATCTAGTGGATTTTCAATGTAAACCAAATATTGTCTTTGGTATATTTCAGTATATTTTTCGGTATACGAGTTTGTTATATTTCTAGAAAATTACCGCGCACAGTTTCTGATTTTATTAAAGTTGTGTAGCCGGTATTTCGACTGTAGCTTTCTTACTTGTCAAAATATACTCTGTATATATACATTTTATAGATTGCAATCAAAGTGAATAATAGTTGGTTATCAGATACACCAAAAATGATATTTTAGTCTTACTTACCATGCCAACTAATCTCCAATTGTCGTTGAAACACAAATATCTTTGCGTTTCTTTTGCGTACAGTGCTATTTTGAATTCGTTCACAAAGTCCGAGAGGCCGACTATCGTTATATTTTCTGTAAAAATATGAAAGGTAATCAACGAACGTCAGTCAAATCTGTGGATCTTTTAATTGACGTAAATATTTGGCTGTTCAAAACATTTTTTAATTAAACGCAAACACGGATGTGATGTGATTAAGCGTGTCAAGAGGGGGAAACTGATTTAAATATGTAAAAGGAACGTGCTTATTATCATAAGTCGCAGTCAGTAATAGTAAAAGTTTGTACTTTACTCAATAACAGGGGCCACGCCCCTTTACACGTGTAGAAAACTCGATCGCACTGTGTTTCATCTCAAAAGAAATATTTTTTTATATTGTGTAATTATTAATTTCTCACCTTTTTATCAGCCTAATGGAAAACTAGTTTTGTAATATTATTTGTTTGAATGTTTTTTAAATATTTTTTTGTAAACATTTTAGTTGGTATAGATCAAAGAGATTTAACTATTTAAAGTGAATTTTACCCAACTTTTTTAATTTATTTTAAATATTTAATTTAGTTAGGGAAACTGTAATTTGCAATATTTAATTATAAAATAATTTTATTATATTTCGATTAAACCATTTTTAGAGTAACATTAGAAGAACTAATAGCAAGAATGGTTCGTTTTAAGTTACTTTCAAACCAGATGCTATGTTGTCGCGTAGTCTCAAATTTTCGCACCATTCCAATAGTGTTGGAATCACTGTGACTTCGCAGTGGAATTTTGTGAAGAATTTGGACTTCTGTTTATCATCAACGCTGTGTACGATGTTTGCTTAACAGTTAACAAACTCTGAAGACGTTTCAAGGTATGCTGCGTTCTAATTTTAAAAGACTGTCTGCAGATGCAACTTGTGGCTATATAAAGACGTGCTAGCGGAGAGGAGAGGGGAATGCATAACCCAAACTCAAACTCAAACTCAAGTAGCTATAGGCCAGAGATAGTCACTCTCTCACTCTACTAATTATAAACTAACAATGTATTATTGGCCCCGCCCCAATCGGTGGATGCGTCAGGGCTATTGAACTTCAACGTTGTGGCAGGCAACGTCGTTTGGTGGCAGAGAGCTGCACAAAAGTCACTAATAAGTAAAGCACTTGAATGGAGCCGAGAGGCAGCAAAAGAAAGGCAGCCACTCGAGTTAGATTGATAGGTGACTCTGGGTTCAGCTTCAGCTTCAGCTTCACCATCAGTTTCAAGCGAAGAGACTGAGACTCAGACATCAGCAGAACCAGACCCAGACCCAGACCCGGGTTGACTTCGACAGCGGACTCCCTTCCTTCCTTCCTTCTCCTCCCCGTGACATCATCGTCTGCCAGTAATTAAATTTATGCACAGAAATTCTTGGCAAAAGTTGCTGCCAGACCCACGCATTGAATGGAAGGGTGAAGAGGGGCGGTCAGGCGGACAGGCGGATGGAGGGACAGAGGAACTCTCTAGGGAGCTCTCATATTTCATAAGCCGGCACCGAGCCGAGGGCCAGTGCGCTTGAGTGAGTTTTGTGCTTCACACCTTTGGCCGGCTGCAGTGGCAAGCTGGTAAGCTGGCATGCTGGCAACCTCGCAGCGTGGCAAGCTGACTAGCAGACTGACTGACTGACTGACTGACTGACACTTGTGCCAACTAACCAGTTGTTGGTGGCTCCTTTTGTTGTTATTGTTGTGATTCATGGCGCGTTCTCATAACTTATTGATTTCATTAGTTTAGTGACACATGTGAGAGTACTCTGAAGTTTGCACTTCTGAGTGCATGCCTCGCACTTGCCACTTGACTACTTGCAACACACCTGCCCGCCATCGTGCCGCATGCCTTCATTCCTCTCTCGTTATTCTCTCTGACTCTTGTTGCCTTAGACATTTTTGTTTGTTTTCCTTGCAATGGAGAATTGCATGGAGTATGAAGTTGTTGCTCTTGTTCCTCCCTTCTCTTTCACTCAATCATTCCCTCTCTCTCTCTATTCTACTAACTTGCTCCACACGAAGCTAGCCATTTTGCATTGTTTATCTTGCGCTTTTCCAGGGGGTTCTCAATGGGCTTTCAGTGAATACGTTTCCCCTTAGTATCGTTAGCTGATGAGCAATTGTGCCAGATACAATATCTAGGAGTAATGGCAACTAGGAGAATGTTATTCTAACTGCATTTCTCAACTCGAGGTATGGAGTAGAGAGTTTTATATTAAAGAGCGATGGTCTTATCAAGGTCTTAAACACTAAAAATCAAAACTTTGGTTGTGTTAAAGTATCATAACTTTAAGTGTATCAATCATTGGAAATATTTATAAATCTTTGTATAAAGTATAATTTTCATTTAATATTGAAGAATAGAACTGTTTAGCTTTGGAGTCTGTGCCAAAAAATAAATATAAGCGACTAAAGCTGCCCAAATACAATATTATAGTATGTTTATTTTTAAATCTCCCCTGCTACAAAAATAAACGAAGCTGTTTTGGGCTCAAATGTTTTCACGACAAAATCACATCAAATGCATTTATGCTTGGAATTTTTATAGGCATCGATGGTAGATATTTTAAAGATTTCTGTTCGGTTTGTTTTTCACTCAATAAAAAGCTACGATTGGGCCACATTTTTGCCGCAAGTTATTAAGTTTTTCAACTTCGTTGTTGTTGTTGGAGTTTCTAATTAAGTTATTAGTCACACAGTGTGGAATTTTGTTGCTTGCAGCTCGCCGAAGTCTGAGTCTCGAATTTATGATTTTGTTTTCCAGAATGGGAATGGGCGTCGGTTGAGTATCGATATCGATACATTCTGATCTATGCACTTAAAATGCATCACCATAAATATGGCAAAATAAAACATTAGGTCCCGAAGCCCTAAAGCTCTTCTAATTGTTAGATCCCTATCATCTCAGACTGAGATTTTAGGCTCGTTATGGTTATGGTTATAGTCATCGTTGTGCTTTGTGGAGGCGTTTTTGAGTGGTGGGTGTGTTTTGTTTTCTTTTATGAATTAAGTATTTATATATTTTTTTTGGGACTAGTTCTTAAAGTTCAGAAAGAAATTAAAGTTGTACTAAGCTCTTCCAAATGAAATTAATACTGTAGATCAAATACTAAAAGATTTCTTTGATTTAAATATTTTCTAAAATTGGCATTCATCATATAAAGATTTGAAGAACAAGTGCTCCAATTAAAGTAACCAACATTTTTATGCACACACATATATCACACTTTATGGAGTTTTATCTCTTTTTTAAGCGCATTTTTAGCTGATATCCATTTATGGTTGGACCACCAACTGCGCCAAAGCCGCTAAAAATCTTGATATATAATGTCAAAACTCTCAAAATGTGACATGTAAGATCATTATAAGAAACAACAAGAGCGACAAAAGAATACAGGTAAAAACAAAAAGCATTCACAAAACAAATAATAAAAATAAAAAAGCTGATATAAAAATACAATAACAACTACGATAAAAACAGTTTAATCAAATATGCAAGCAATGAGGCTCATCAACATAAAATTAAAAAATCATAAAATGCTAAACTGCACAGCATGAACAAAATTCAAAAATTGAAGAGAATCCCAATCCGTATCCAAATCCGAGAATTCGAGAATCGGGCTCCACAAATCTGACAACAAGCTGGGGCGTCAAAATGCCGCCTAATTGCGGCACATGGTTGACTGAGGAGCAGAGGAGCACGCTGGAGGAATGCCAACTGATTTTAATGACCTTACGATGTGCGCGTCATACACACACACACACACACACACATTCACACACACGTATTCAGGCTGCTTGGTCACTTTGTCATTCCATCAGCGTGATAAGCATCAAGCATCAAATCAACTATCGCCCCCATGCCGTGTGCCCCGAACCCGACCAAAAATTATGGATCTCACGTAAAGCTTCCAGCCAGCATTTGATTGAACCCTATCGAGATTATAATGGTGGGCGTATTGGCGATGGAGTTTAGTTTGATAAGCATAAATTGCCGCTTATCTATCAGCAGTAAACCACTTGAATCGATCTCTATGATAATGCCATGTCTTGTGGTATATTTATAATCTAATATTGCTTTTCTCAATTTGCTTTCACTTTCTCTCTCTCTGTTTGCTGGTAGGAGAGTTTACAATCGATCATTACGATTTCAGAATTTATCGATTAATTATAAGTATTATCCCATAACATTAACCTGAAACCCAAACTATCATAAATTCAGTGATGTAGCTATAATAAATATTCAAGCGCATAAAATTATTTAATAAATGATTTTGTGCATTATGAATGAGTTTAGAAATAATATTCATTTTTTTAATAATCAATCAAATCAATAATATTAAAACTAAAAATATTATATAAATGAACTGCACTGAACTTCGTAAGGCTTAACTTGCCTTTGGAATTTTAAATTTTTGGTACGGTTTATCAACATTTTAACTAAATATATAAAAATGGTACAAGTGAATTATATAGTAACCATATCCGCACATAAACAATTATTCATCAGTATTGATAGTATTCATAACCATGATATCTACTTGATAAGGCTCATATGGAAATTATAAGATTTTGCTTCCCTTCGAGATTTTCCAGTAGGAAATATTAAAAAAAAACACATGAATAGAAAAGAAAAAAGAAAAAGCGCTGGACTTGTTATTATTATCTCGTTTTTTTGATAACCCTTAATAGAGTGCATATTTTTTGTATATTTTTTTTTTGAGTATTGATAAATTTGTTGGAAAGCTTGCTCGAACTTTATCCTTGTAAGTGAAAGCCTCTTGCATGGTGCATTTTAAAAATTTTCAAGGTTTTCGTTCTCTTCTACATTTTTCGAGTAGGAAATACTTTAAAAATAAACTAACAGAAAACAAATAAGAAATTTGCAGTCGAGTGTGCTCGACTGTGAGATACCCGCTACCCATTTTTAATAAAGGCAAAATATTGCGGTATTATTTTCAAAATATACCAAAATACTACAAAATACTGAAAATATACAAAATGCTATGTTTGGTATATCGATATAGTACACCATTCAAAATATACCATAGACGGCACAATGTACCAGATTGTCCGCCAAATCAACTAAGAGCCCTAGTAAGTAGGTTTTTTTGCCCATACAAAAGTATTTCTTTAATAACTTCGACAATTTGTATCTGATCGCAATCGAATTTTCAGGAATCATAACTACTATAGTAATTATAATTGTTCGTGGCAAAAATTTGAAACAAACTTGATCTGCGTGCAAACATAACAAATACTGTCGAAAAAAAATTATAGCTCTATCTCTTATAGTCTCTGAGATCCAATGTTTCATACGGACAGACGGACAGACGGACATGACTAGATCGTCTTGGCTGTTGACGCTGATCAAGAATATATATACTTTACAGGGTCGGAGATGTCTCGTTCTACCTGGCACAAAGTTATAATACCCTTCTACCCTATGGGTAGCGGGTATAAAAAGAACGGGAAACGAAGCATGGGCTTTATGACTAACCTTCAATTCTACTTTTCTAATGACTTGTAATAGAGTCCATATTTTTTTTTATCGATTACATGTGTGTCGACAAATTTGTTGGAAAGCTTGGTTGAACTTTATCCTTGGAAGTGGAAGCTACTTGCATGGTGCATTGGCCCCGTTCCAGGAATGTTGTCTGAGGCGTCTGGCAACGCATTCCCATATGCAATATTCCCGGAACTTTTGCGCTGATGCTGGCAGAGCAGACGGACAGCAGGCGGGCGACGTCTTAGATTACGCGTTCGTATTTTGACTGCGAGGTCTAAGTAATGGCTTTGGCAACAACAACAAAAACAACAATAACGAAAACAACAATAACAGCTGCGATTTGTCACATGGTGCACAACTAGTCGCCATTGCGAACGCCATAGGAATCGCCATTGGGTGGACGGTTGGAAGTAAGTATGTGGCAGTAGTAGTAGTTGCATGTTGCAGCAACCAGCAACAAGCAACCAGCAACCAGCAAGCGACAACAACTCGGCATCGCATCGCCAGTTATTGACGTTTTGTCACGTTTCCTGGAAAAAAACCGTTTTATTTGCTCGTCGCTCGCTTTGGTTTGTTTTGTAAGCCGATGCCACAAAAGCAAAACAAACTGCAAATGCAACAACAAGACGTCGAGAAGAAGGAAAAGGAAAACAAACTTCAACTTGAAGCCGTTGCACTTGCAACCTCCCGGCTGCCACTTCCTCCTCTCCCTGCCTCTTCCTCTCCCTCCTATGTGCTGAAGTGCTGAAGTTGGAGCCCTGAGCATATCTCACTGGCGACTCAAAACAGCGCTAATTGCATTGGCACGCCCGCCAGGGGAGAGAGGGAGTGTTGGGCAGAAGGGCACATCAGGTTGGCTGGGGAAGGGGAGAGGGTGAGGGGAGGGAGCTCGAATAATTAGCGCCATTTAATGTGGAGCGTACTCGACTTTTACGCACGATTCCTGCACTGACGCCACTCAAATTGGCCCAGGCGGAGGCCACAGTGTCAATGAGTTAATTAGCGCACGATTTGTCGCCCCCACAGAGACCCCAGATCGGAGACCCAAGACGATAGACGAGACCAGAGCTTCGACTCTATAGAGACCACAGAGCAGGCCACTAAGGGCCATAGTAACCGAGTGAATGTCTGTCTGTGTGGGTGTGTGTTTGACACTTGGGTACCAAAAAACAAAACAAAACAAAAAAATCAAATCTGTTTTTATTAAAGTCATCGTCGCACATTTCTGGGTCAAATGCGTCTGCCCCTCTTCCTACTTTGACCCTCTGTTGTATAATTTATGTTGCGCTGATTGCATTTTGTAGTCCACAAAAAGCGCAATTAAAATTATTGAAAAAAAATTTAGATAAAAATGTAGATATTTTCGTTTGCTGCGCGCCCTTTGTTTTTGTTGTTCGCTTATTTTCAGACTGATCAAAATTGATTGAAATGTGCATGCACATCATAAAATGAAAATGGAAATGAATCTAAAGATGAAACTGCTAAAAGGCATTCGTTGTCACATTCCAAATCCACACAAAACATCTGAATATTTTAATGTAATCTTGCAGCTAGACTGATAATCTTTTATGCGCGTTTTATGTTTTATTAACGCACTTAATGATGGCCAAAAATGTTGGTATTTTCATAAACTGGAGAATAAGATCCAGTTAAATCTACAATTCAAGAAATTAATCTTCAAAAAAGTATTTGAATATTTCCATAATAGAATACAAAATTAAAAAATTTCAAATTTCAACTGAAATCTATTTCAGTTCTTCAACACGAAGTAATGAAATATCTGAAGTCATTTTTAAATTACTGAAATTAAAAAATAAATTAAAATGAAAAAATCAAATTACGTTAATAATCAAATTTAAGTTTGTTTTCTTATTGTAGAAGATTCAAGACGATTTTTTAAGTATTATTGCCCTTTGCTCTTTACGTCTATACTTTATTCATAATATAGAATACTAAATTCTTTCAGAAATGTGAATATGTAATTACATTTGAATATATTTAAGATTTGCAAGTCACCTTAGCATGTTTAAAACTTAAGCTTGTGCAGTCTGAATTTTAAATTGCATAATTTTAGCTTTGCTAGTTGTATTTTTCCATGAATCAATCATATGATACAACACATTTGCTGGCGATGTTATCGATCTACACAGTTGATATGCATGCATGCAGTGCTGTTATCGATATACACAGAAGATATGCGTGCAATTAAAAGCACCTCACGCCATTTATCACAGCAATGTCCCAAGCTGAACGGTATCGATGACAACAACAACAACAACAGCAACAACAACATCAAAAGCAGCAGCAGCAACAGCATTGGGAGCAACATCAGCAAGAGCAGGAATAATAAAACTTAATAACTGCCGCCTTTTGTTGATATTGGAAAAGAGAAACAGAGAGAGAGAGAGAGAGAGGGAGAGAGAGACAGAAGAGCGACCACACGCAGGCGGCATGTTATTTACAGTTAATTGCTGCTGACTGCAGCGAAATGTAAAATTACATTGATAGTTGCATCAGACGATAGCAGCAGCAGCAGCAACTGTAACAACAACAACAAATTGCTGGGGGGGGAAGTTTTTTTTCTTATTTTTTGTTTATTTACTCGCATTTAGCCGCTGCGGTTTCGCTTTCATTGTTGTGGTTGCAACTTGGCGAGCAAAATGAAAAATAAATTGAAACTGGCATTTAATTAAGTTAACTGCCGGGTGCTTGCGAGGGGATGAGGAGGGGGAGGGGGGAACGGAGACGGAAATGTTCGTTATTGGGTATTGAAGTAGGAATTTTAAATATCAGTCGCTGGCAATTTATTTCAAGCAAATACGAATATATCATGCGAGTTGAGCTAATTGCAGTTTTATCAGCGCAAGGACGCCTTAATCGTCGACCCAGCCCAGGTTGCAACATGCAACAACAGCAGCCGCAGCCGCAGCCGCAGCCGCGGCAGTTGCAACCTGAGCAGCAGCCGCAACAAGCATTTGCTAGCAACAAAGTCAACACAGGCCATGGATTTTATTAATTAAGTGCAAACGCAGTCACTTACAAGCCGTTTAAACTGCGTGTTAGCCAACTTGAAATGGGCCCGCTAATGCGCCAACTTGAGACACCAGCTCAGCTCAGCTCAGCTCAGCTCCAAAAACTACAAAGTTGGAGTCCCAGTTGCAGTTGGAGTCGAAGTCGGAGTCGAATTCGCAATGCAATTGCAAAGTGTCAACTGGCCACATAAAATTTGGTATCAGCAGATGGAGATGGGGATGGAGATGGAGATGGAGACTTGACTGGGGTGGGCCACTTGTTTACACTTAACAGTTAACTGTTTGCTCCGACTTTTTGCCCAAATTGCAACAGCCAAGCAATTTGGGTAAACAAATTTGTATTTACTTTTCGATGTGTTGTTTTTATTTTGTACACTCTTGGTGTTTGTGTGTGTTTAACGCTTCATAATGCACTGAGTTATTGTGACAATTTTAATTGTTTGCCGCATTGTGGGCATTAAGCATTGAATTATTGCCCAGATATGCGCAGAAGCATTGATTACGTCACTATAAATTAAGATATACCCGCCACTGATTTATGCGGACAGGTGTTAATTGTCATCGATTGGCCAATGAAATAGTGTCCATTACTTTTAACCCAGCAGGAAGCCATGCATCCATGTCTTTTAGGCGTGGGTGTGGAAGTCGATTTGGATGTGGGTGTTGATCTGGCGGGAAAAACCGCTAATTGAAAGCACTTAAAAATACAAACAACTCATGTTTTGTACCACTGATAAACTGCACTTTATGATCCGTGTAATACACGAACAATCCAGATTTATATGCCTGCCTTTAAATGTTGCCGAAATAACTGCATTCGAGTTATTCACACAAGTAGTTCGGAGTACTCGTATTTCGGGCTACTTTATGACAGTTGTTACTATTGCCCATAGGGTGCTTTCAGATTATGGATATTGTGCGGAAAAGCAAATGGCAACGGTAGTATTATCAGTAGTACAGAAAAGCTTTTTAAAGCTGTCGTCAAGACGTCAAACTTATCTGTCTGCCGAATTTCGATATCGATGCAACTATTCGAATTCATATATAAAGAATTTTAAAAGGAGATTGCAAATGAATTGCGAATGAGGTAAAATGCAACTGAAAATCGATATATAGGTTTTTAAGTTCAATATGTATATGCTGCATACTTTATATCAACTCTAATAGAATTGATTCCATATAAAAATCCCTTAATGAAGAATACGTCCACACTGTTTTTATCTCTTCTCTTTCTAGAGAGAATATTGTGGGTGGTTGATTGTGCCTTAAAATCGAATTATAATGAGATTCCATCTGAAACCTTTAAACTTTGCTATAAAGCATCAGAAATAATTGAGTAACAGACTCACACAAATGTGGTTAAAGCATTGGTATATAATAATAAGTTCTTTTCTTACAAAGTGTAAAACCAATAAACTGACAACCTTTGAGATTCTTCTCATCCCTAAGCGTTAACACTTGAGAGTATTTAGGACCACCCTAAATAATTGGGAATCAAGCTGAAACTATTTTCCAAGGCATAAAAACGATGGGCGTGACCCGAGCACTTACAACATAATTATTATAGAGGCCACGGTCAAAGGAAGGGAAGGAGTCTGGTTGAGAGGGATTTAATGATGCCATTAATTAGCAAAAATTACCAACAATAAGAAGAAAAGGAACTTAACACCCGCCGGGGATAGTCCGAGGACTTTGTAGGAGTCGAAGCCGCAGCAGGAGCAGCAGCAGCAGCGACAGCGAACTGGATGGCAAAGAGAGATCAGTTAGCCCAGTTGGGTGATTGTTTTTTTTTTTTCTTAGCCAGTTGTAACACCTTTTGATTTACGTGCAGCGCTCGTGGGCCATAAAACAAAAGTTAGAGCCATCTTTTGGTATTGGCCAAGTCGCTCTAAAGTCAGCCTGATCTATGTCGTTGGGCAGGCTCATGTTACGCGGCAGGGCGCCGGCAAGACTAGAGAAGAGGTGCGCAGAGGGAATGGGCGAGAGGGAGAAAGAATTGTTGAGGGCATAATAAAAACGTCAAGTCCTTGTCTGTGTCGTGTGTGTGTGTGGGCCAAACAACTGCAACGGCAACAGGATTGGGCCAGGTCCGAAAGGTGCTAACTGCGGCCGGCTGATATATTTTTTTGTTTTTATTTCACTATTTTTGTTGTGTTGCTGTTACTGTTGTTGCTGTGTGTGTGCCTTTTATTGTCTGTAATTTTTGCCAGCCAACATATATTTGTTTTTTGTCTTTTCCCTCGTTTTTGTTTGTTTGTTTTATTGTTTTTCGCGCGTCATTATTTCTACTTTAACGTTGTTTGTTTTCAGGACAGCACCAGCTTCTAGGCTCCTACTATGTGTACATGAATGTATCTATCCCGATGGGCTTCGACCCATACTATGTTTACTTTTGCCGCGTCTCTGACATTGAGTGACATTGCTGTGCAACTGTCAATGTTGGCCAGGCCTCTCTCCGTCTCTGTATATCATTTTATTCAGTATTTCATTTGCTCAGCTCTTCAGCTGTACCTTAATTAAGGCTTCAGGTGTAAAATGCTCATAAAGTGGAGCGAGCGCCGCTGTCGGACAGCAAATTATGCGAACACACACATCGCCACACACACACATACAATACACTATAGACTTGCCCCTTGGGCCTTGACTGTTTCCGAGCATATTGCAAATCGATTCGTTGGAAAAATAAACTTGAATTGTTGCACTGACAACATCGTCAGCAACTCTGACTCTGACTCTGATGTTGCATGATGGTTTTGCTGGGCTTGTGGAAACTTTTCGCTTATTCTTGCGGTTTTTTTTTGCAAGTAGCAGCATCCTTAAAGTCCACACCAGAAAGTGGCATTTATTAATCTAAAATTGAAATTCATTATAACTTGAAACAAAGCATTTAAAATATAAAATTGGATAAGCAGCAACTCGAAGAAAGCCTTGATTCAAAACGTTTCGATAATTCTATTTTAAATAATTATGATTATCACACTAAAACAACAACAAAGTCACTCATTACAAAAATATATAAATTAGCCAATCTTTTATCTTTTCGATTTACTGTTACAATATTTTCCAAATAATTTGTGGAGAAGTATAATAGTTACATAAATTTGTTTAATTGACAAACAAGTGTTTTG
Organism: Drosophila sulfurigaster albostrigata; assembly: GCF_023558435.1. Classification (NCBI taxonomy): domain Eukaryota; kingdom Metazoa; phylum Arthropoda; class Insecta; order Diptera; family Drosophilidae; genus Drosophila; species Drosophila sulfurigaster. The sequence goes on from NC_084883.1 coordinate 1,259,107, forward strand.
CTTCTTTTTTTCTCTCTTTTTCGTCTATCTAATTATTTCTCTCTTTTTTAGTCTCCCTCATTGACTCTACTCAGTTTTTTATCTGCCTGGCGCTTCATCGGCTTTAATAATTTGCGCTAATCTCTGCAAAGCATTTCTCGTCACTCAACTCTTTCAGCTTTAAAGGCAACTCCTACCAGTCGCGTCGGTCAATGTCCTATCCTTAATATATTTATTTCGTTTTTAGCAGAATTTTGTTTTATGTTCGGCTAAAAAGTCTAACCTGTTACCCTCGTGGTACCTGGCGAAGCAAATCTTTTTAGACGGCTTTCGGCTGTTGGGTCCCTTTAATAATGAGATAAGAAAACATTTTATGTTTTTTTTTTTTGTGTTTTCTGTTTTCCGTTTTTACTTCTTATTTTTGGGGCTGTCCAGCGACACAACAGGAGCAGCCCCATTGCGGATAACTCTATTAAAAATTATTGAGAGCATTATTTTATGGCAGTGGCGATTGTTGCCATTGATTGCTTTCTGCAGCGGAAATCGCTTAATGGTATTCTATGGAAGCCATTAAGGACACACTCCACTGGGTGGTCAAACTTAAACTCAACCCCGAATGTTTTGCTCCCTCTTTTTGCCTGGTTACGTCAATGTTACCCCGTTGTTTGGCTGCCAATTACCTGGCTACAAATGATGTGCCAATTGTAAGCCATCAAATGACTTGCTCAATGGATTTCCCCCTCCCATTCACTAGCTCCAAAATGGGCAATTACCAATGCTACAAATGTTTCTGGCAATGCAAGCAAGCAAGGTGTCGGCAGGCACGCATTGTCATTTAGTCAAGATACAACAACGACTCTGAGCACGAAAGGCGAATGCTAGGCTATTGGTGATGAGACTGTGAAATTATCACAGTGTGAAAGAAACAAACTGGGAGAAAATGATCAAAGTTATTCAAAGTCGCACTGCAAACAGCGTTTGCTTTCCATTTCAACTCTCTAATGCAATCGAGAGTTAAATATGAAAACCATTTCAAATAATTTCGATAAGTGAAATATTATAATTTTAGAGAAAATTCAATTTTATTTAACCTTGTAGTCAAATATTTTCTAAGAAATATGCCAAACAAGACAATACTAAATTTAATATTACTCCATACTTTGGGAGATATAGATGTTAGAGTTACAGAACTTGATGAAAAGCATATTTATTTGACTGTGTAGAACAATCGATGTATCGATTTAGAAGAAAAAATCCTTTATACTAAGGGTTACTAAAATACACTGAATACTTAAAATATGCTTGAGGAAAATTTAAATGAATTTTACTAATTTAATAGACGGATAATTTATAATCAAACAGTTTCAACACACAGAAAACAACTACAGTAATGAAATTTAGACAAATGCTTCTTAAACTGTGATCACTGTGAACCGCGTTGCCCAACACTGTTGCAAGTGGAACTGAAGCCAAAAGCAGCAGCTGGTGCAGACGTCTGTCTAACCAATATTCGAAGGCGTCGCGTGCAGCGTTGAACAAAATGTGGCTTATACAACGACAGACACGCAATTTTGTTAACCGAAAAACGTCGAATGAGTCAAAGGAGGCAAAAACAAAAAACGAAAACAACAAGAACTCGACCGAAAAGAGATCCGACGCCCTCCGTCCGCCTCTCCACATTAACAACTGGCTAAATACATAAGTTTTTTTTTGAGCTCTTTTCGTATGATTAAATGCTTGATTTGCATGAGGGCCACAAAAATGGGGAGCAGCAGGCCGAAAGACGGCCAAGACCGAGACCCCAGGGTCTGGTCCCAAGTTCGAGTCATGCAACAAAATGTTGCCGCCTTGCCGCTCATTATACGGTAATACACACGTTCATAAGCGAATATTACGAATCCAGTGCCCAACTTATGAGTACAAGAACTACAAACTTCCAACACACAACTCAGAACTCAGAACTTAGAACTGAAAGCTTTGCGTTGCAACACGCGATGCCAACTTTACGTAATTGGAAAGTGGCTGCCACAAAGAAGCAGCAAATATCATACACAAAATTGTAGCGTATGCATCTCCTTTTTGTAGTATGCGGAAAGCAAAACCTGCCACCTTTGTAAATGAATTGATTTATTCGCTTGGCACAAGCCAACAGACAAATTAATGCATTTCCGTTCTGGGCCATAAACGGGGCTGCCAACTCAGTTGACAGCTGTCGCAGGGGTCGCGGGGGGACAACTTTTGGCCTATCTCTCGCTGTAGTATTAATAAATATGCTAAATTTCTTCGAGGCGCCAGCACAGTTGACACATTTCCTGTTTCACAAGCATATTGAAAATCTCTTTGTCATTTGTGGCCAATTCTACGAAATTTCATGGGAATTAGCTCACATATTTTGAGCACTAAATCAATTGAAAAGACTTTGAGATTATCTCATACAAGTGTTGAACAATTTCAAGTAGGAAAAAAATAAAAAGAGTTTCACAACAAGAAACTGATTGTTTAACATCAAAATGAAAATTTTATTTTCTAAGAGTTTAGTATTATTATTATTAATTTGAAATATTAATATATAATACTTATTGATAGATAGCATATAATATTTAGTATTAATCATTAATATCTCTAGAAAATTCAAACATCATATTAGTTCTTTTTTTTTTAGGGGTAGTTGATATTCATTTTAATATTAAAATTAATATAACGATATCAATAATATATTTATACAGTTATACTAGTAGTTATCTTATCTAGGTAGTATCTGGTAGCTGAACGTACTTCAATTAGACCTTGCAACTGTCCAAAGAAAGCGGCTGATTTAAGATCGATCAATAAAATCAACCAACTGCTGCGGCATATGTGTGAGTGATAATCTGTTAGATGATCAGGCATATTCCTCGTAGCACACTCCAAGCCATTAAATTGTGCATTTTACGACGCTGGCAGCAGTTAAGCAAACCAGACCACAACCATACCAGAACCAACCGTAGAGATCTCTTGGGGTTAGTTTGCCATAAAAGAAATGCCGCCTTCATATGGATGGCAGATAAAACAAAACACCGCCGATCGAGCGATCGACTATGCTGATCAACGGCGCAATAAATTCATCAAACAAATATCGGTGGCTGTAGTTTTGTGGCTGAGGCTTAAGTCGACGTCGCTGCGTTATAATCGACATGAATATTAAAACCACAAAACTATAATCAGTGCGATATGATCGTCGGCTGTGGCCCCGGAAAACATATCAATCTCATGTGGAACAGACGATCCCAACGATACAATCGCAGCCACCGTTGTGGACCTTTTTTTTTTTTGGTTGTTGTTGTTGTTTTGAGCCATTAACTGGCTGCAGACGACCTAATGGACATGATCTTTCGTCACTCCCAGCAACAACAAAAGGGAATGTACCTTTTTTATTTAGTTTCTAAGCGGTTCCCTTTTCCCCTCTCAGTCCTGATCTTGATACTTGGCGTCTGTCGCTTGTTGTTGATCCCCTAAATACCCTTTAAATTGAACGTAATTCCCATCACGGAATTTATCATCCTCATTATCAATGCTTGGTGCACAGTGCTAGCAAACGGAGTCCTTTGAATAATTTGTATGGTGATTAGATATTAAAAGCAGTAATCGATCAAGTGAGTTCGAGAAAGAATACTGAATACGAGAAGTTAAATAAAAATTTTATAGTGGAAATATTAAAATCGAAGTTTTTATTTTTAAAATAAAATAGATTTTGAGTAGAATTTTGAGTTTGGAAATAATTTGACGAAATTTTGAAATTTAATCAAATAGACTTTTTTTTAAAGGAGTGCAAATATTTTAGAAATAAGTTTGCAGTCTTTTTCATTTTTCCATTATGATTAGACTTCCTGATAAACTGATCTAATAATAATAAGAATCTTTGATATAGCATAATTTAACAAGCTGTCCTTGAATTATTCCATCAGCTAAACTATGTCATTGTGTTTGTTCCAAATCGTTTACATTTGGTTCCCACGCGCTCCAAAAAAAATGGGTAAAAAATGGAAAAACAAGGGAAACGTTTTCTAAGAACTTTTGATTTCAATGCATTGACTAGCTAAAGACTTCAGCTCCTTTGTCAGGTGCTTTAAACTGAAGTACGTAATTGCTGACAGCGCAGCTCCTGCCCTGCTCCTCCCATTGTGAGCAAACGGTGATCAGAAGATCACAAACGCAATCGCTCATTACCAATAGAAATGCGAGTGAAGATCGAACCCATTGAAAGAAAGCAAGGCAAAGGCAAAGACGAGCGCTTTGAAGCGAAGCCGAAGTCGAAGTCGACTTCGAAGTCCAACAGGCAGTGCATTGTTATTCAAATTTTGTGAGCGTGAGAGAGGGGAACAGCGAAGAGAAAAGAGTGAAAGAGAGATACTTGAACTGGGAACGGTAGTGAGACGAAGTCGGGTCTCTTGGTGTTGGTGTTGGTATTGGAATTGGAAAACTACATCAAATTGGCGCTTAAATATTTTCATAGCACAACTGTGGGAAACAAAAATATTGAAACAGAGTTGAAAACGAAAGAAGAAGAAGAAGATGCGCAAGAAGAGCGAGAGCCAAGAAAGCGCATTTGCTTTTACCTTCTTACTTAAACTGTAAACTTGAAATGGCCACTTGAGTTTTGAAGCGTTAAGTGGAAATCAATGGCAATGGCTGGTTGGCTGCTTGCATGGTTGGCTGTGGCGGCGATGGCGGTGATCTCGCGGGGATCGTGTCCAAAAGAGACCCCGAGAAGAAAGATCGAGTGAAGCAATTGACCAAAAACTGTCGAACCTGCCTCTGAGTTAGACGACTGACGATCGGCAAGCGGTACACTTGTTCAGCTTTGTTGTTGACCATGTTTTTCTTTCTATTTTACCACCGTTCTCCTACTCCATTCCTTTCCCCTTTTGGCCTAGACGAACGTGCGGTAGGTAGACGACGAGAGGGAGTGAGAGTGAGAGCGAGTGGAAGGGCGAGAGCGAGAGCGAGAGCGGGATAAGAGACAAAAATCGGTTGAGAATTTTTTTGTTTTCTGCTGACATTTGTTGTTGTCGGCGTCTCTTGGAAATTTGTTTGTGCGCAACGGAAATGCATTTATTTGTCCACATCTCGGACGGCGTTTAATGAAGTGACCGCCTTCCACCACTCTTCCTCTCACTGCCACATCACACCATGAGAGTCAGTCGAGTCTTTGTTGCTGCCCCTGCCGGGGCGTTAATTGATGAATCTGCGGAGCATTGCTCAAGAGCAGTTACAATGGCTCAACCCCTTCTCCTTCTCCTTCCCCTTTCCCTTCTCCTGGTCCGATCCGGCCAAACCTCGGGGCATGTGCTATTTCTTGGAATTTTCACGGCATGATTTCCTTACGAACAACAGTCGAAATTCCTACAAGTATTTCTCTCGACTTGTTTTCATCTTTTCCCTACCACGGCTTTTCACGTTAAACACATCTATTTAAATTTTAATGATGTTTGTAATGATGGTGCTAAATATTTCCCACATTATATTATCACCTATCGGTGGCAACAGCCATTGAGCATTTGGTCATTGAGTAAAATAGTGGTTGGTTTTTTTTTTCTTAAGGTCGTTAGTTTGAAATAGATGCATAACTCTGATAACTTGGATTTTTATTTGTTTATACTACTATAAATTTCCTACAGTTGACATTGGATGTCTTGCACTGGACCTTCGCATATATACGACAAATCGAAGCTACAATAAAGTTCGAATTTATAAGTTGTAAATAAACCGAAGTATAAATAATAAACAAAGGTCAGCATCTATACCACATAAACATTTCAAGAACTCAAATTGCTATTAATTACATAAATAAAGCAAGTACTAAACAATAGATTTGTGACACCAAACGGGTTGTTTGTAAGAAAGTTTCCAATGAATACAAATTTGAGCTTATTAATCCATGTATTAATGTCATTAGATGTTTTATTCGTTGTTTACTTCTGATTAGAATTTTCTTGGAACGAAAAGTGCAAAGACAAAATAGTATATATCAAATATTTTGAATTAAATCTAGAAAGTAGTAATGGATCTCAAAATAATTGAGTTCATGAATAAATAGAGTCGCTCTTAACAATAGTTACAGTATTATTTAATACTACGCATTGTATTTTTTGTGGGGTCCAAGAGTTCTTGTAAGTTTTGATTGATCACTGGCGCAGCCGCTTTCAACGATGCGGAACAATGCTAAACATTTTTAATGAACTACAGGGCAAATAAAGGGCTCTATAAAGAATCGAAGATGGGCTGGCCAACTGCTAGTCAAGTCCCAAAGGCAGAGTTAGCAATAGAAAGAGAGAGGGAGACAGACATCATATAAAACAATGATCGCTTGGGACTTGACTCGGACTCGGTACTAGACGTTAAACCCTGAACATTTGAACAAGAAATTAACAGCTTCGAACTTGTTACTTGTATCTCTGACTGTTCCCCCTACCACTCTCTCTCTCTCTCTCTCTCTCCCTCCCTTTGAGGGTGAGGTGTTGATTGGGCAACGCCCTGGACACCACTCGATGTTGCCACAGACAATTGTTGTTGGCAACGAGTGGAGTGGAAGGAGTGCGGTTGATAGAAATGATTGCGTTCTTAAATTTATGAGCGCACATGATGAGCTATAAAATGTTTTATAGCCCAAGGGCTGTCAGGCTGCTTCTAGCCCTAAAACTGGCCCTAGTTCTGCCTCACGATCTATGTATGTCGACCGACTACCCTTTCGGTAATCTGGCAATGTGGCATGTGGCATGCCACGGCAAAAGAACTTTTACCTCAACAATTTTCGCCTTTGAGCAGGGCTGTGTTGTTGGCATTTTTCACGTTGTTCTCAAATTAAATCATGTGATTTATTGCGCTGCTGTTTTTCCGGGGGGATTTTGGGCTCGGAGAAAATGGGAAAATTTTGCGGTCCTCTGATTTGTTTTTGTTTTTTTCTGCGGGCGGGTTGAAAGTGCGGAGCTACCAATTGATTGAAATGTCAAGATTCATTAGCCACAAGGCGCTTGATTGCACTCACAACACACAGTAACACAGCAGCACAGGAGCGGTTCAATGGGAAAGCGGGTAGCATTCTTATGCATTTCATCAGTTTGTCAAACTTGCAGCTTATCCCACATAAATGTTGTTTTTCTTTTTTGTTTATTTATAATTCCCATTAAACTGAGCTCAACATTGAGCCTTGAGCCAGTGGGAAAAACCCAAAAGAACTAGCTAATAACAAGTGTATGGCGGGTTTAACCCAACGATATTATATTTTATTTATAAAACCAGCACAGTGGATAATCCCGATGTCTACCTGAAGCTTCCATGAGTTTTTGCTCGAATGCAAATGAATGAAATTATGAAATGTGAAAATGGTGAAAGAGATTTCGGGAACACACCTTCGGCGGTTCACCGTGGGCGTGTAAATTGACAAAAGAACTTTTCGCACATTAGTTGTAAGTGGCCCACAGTACACGGAGACGGGAATGGTTCTCGGCTTTTCTTTTCTTTTCTGTTCGTTTCATTTCTCTTCACCTGGGATGACATTTTGCACCTGTTGTTTGGCATTGGTCGTGCTGCTTGAAAATGCCGAGGGACGACAATAAAACAAAGCCAGATTTTTTCCAGTATCTTTAGGGTCCTGTTGTTCGCCATAGCTCGTGCTGCGACCCTTAGGCTTGAGTTAGGTAAAGGGACAGCTGCACAATAATACTAAAAATAAAAACAACATCAACAGCAGCGGCTCTAATTAGCCATGGTCATTGGCTGTTTGTGCGGGCTTCAGAAATAGTTTGGCACTTTCTTGTTATTGTTGTTGTTGTTGCTGCTTGTGTTGCATTTTGCGTCCAGAGTGAAAGTTTCCTCAAATCGTTGCGAATTTTTATTATTTTTACTGGACAGTCTGCACCATAAATTGTGCACTTTATGCTGCGAGTGTCGAGACGAGATATTTGTTACCTCGTGCACTACAAAACGAGATATTATGTTTAGCTGAAGATTGAAAATCTTGTATTAATTCTAACTATGCACCATTAAAGCTCATTAATTTGTTGTTCTCAGCGTAGTTAGTTTCTAGATGGACTCTTCATTTGCTAAAGAGACGAGAACCGGTTCTGGAATCTTTGTGAAAATGGTTCAGCGCGAGAATTGGGTCAGTCGATTCTGTTAGAGAGTATTTCGACTGCAAAATTTGCATTTATCAAGTGAGATCATTACTGTTGTGATAGTTATCCGTTTAATTTACTATGAAATTGGTTTGACTTAGAATGGGAAAACTTATAAAGAATTTGAGTTTATATGAACAGATAATAGATAAAAAAGATTTGTGTAAAAAAAGGTATTTTTGTTGATCCCTTGAATCAAATGAGAAGCTGTAAACTTTATATATAATTAAAATAGTTTATATAAATAATTGTTTTGAAATTATGTTTTGAAATTATTAAACAATAAAAGTATTTATGTTTGGTATGAAATGCAGTTCAGTGAGAAATATATCTAGGTAAAGCTTGTCGACAGCCTCAAAGAGTTATTTTTGTAACGGTAACAATAATAGATTGTCGACTATTCAAAGCTTTCAGAACTAGCGTAATCCCCAATTCATAACTCAGGCGACAGCTACTGCATGAAACTATTGAGACACTTGACTACTTGGCTTATGGTCATTCATAACTCAAATGAATAAATGACAGCTCTGCTTGGTGCCAGAGTTCTCTCTGATACTTTGAGATACTTATAGAGAGATAGATGTGAGTAAGAGTCCAACACGTTTGCAACATTGTTAAAAACTGTGACAAATACTGAACTTTTGCAGTTGCTGTGAATGTGAATGTGAATGTTTAATGGGGATTGGTCTGGGGATTGGGTTCACTTCACTGTCATTGCCATTGTCATGGAAATTAGAATATGTATATTTTGTTTTTAGTTTTGTTTTGTGTGTGAAGAGAGTGTAAGAGAGGAAAGGAATGTTCAATTAGATGTCGTAAATCGTCTGCCATATGTGATGGCATTTCCTGCAGACGTGTTAATAAACAAAGACGGGTGAGGAGCGAAGAGGGGGGTACTTGAGATGCAGATGGAGGATACTTACGAATCTGTGAAATGTCTGTCACTGAGACTGTTCCTTCCGCAGCTAGGTGTATGGCTTTGTCGTGTGCACACTGTGACATTATTACGTAATCTTCTACTGTACATAATGCACCTGAAATCACCACCTGAAAGACCAGAAAAAGAAAGCATACATTACAACGAGTCAACGAGAGTGAGAGAGACAGAGCGAAAGAGTCTCTTTTTTTTTTTTTTATCATTGGCGCACTTATCGCTATCGTGCGTATCTATAAACAGGGCAATCAATATTGTATCTAACAGATACAACACACAAAACCTAAATTGCATACCAGTGTTTACACGTTGTCACAAACACAACACGCCTTTTTTATGACCTGCCCCCTCTGTTCCCCTCAGCCACCCTTTGCCCCCTCTATCTCGTTACACGCTCCTGCATGAGCGTGTAGGTCGGTAGTTGCCTTCTAAGTGTAATTTATCATGTTTGGTTAGTTGTCTCTCTTCGGTATTTTATTACATTCATTCATAATCGCGCCTTTGATTTAATGAATTTATTGTTTCTCTTCGCTTCGTTTCTAGTTTTTATTGTGCCAGGTCAGGTTGTAAATCAGAATGCAACTGGATCGAACTATATTCGTTCGAATACCCGTTAAGCCGCTGCCTGATAAACCAAACTATTGCTAAAACCCAGTTGCAAATTACGCAAATAAATTGTTACGAGTGAAGTGCCAGTTGGCCTAGTATTTGTTTTATTATTGCAGTCATTAACTTTGTTACATTCATTCATATTAAATTGTTTCTAGCTAATTTTTCATTTGTTTTTATTATTGCATTAATACATGTAGATTCATTCTTTCCGTTTAACATATTTAAACAGTTTTTTCGTGATCTTGTTTAATTTATATTTATGAATTTTGTATTTTGCACAACTGTCAGCATTATTTCGTTTTGTAATTTCTTTAAAAAAAAATTCTTAAAAGCTCTTTATGTTATTTTATTTTTCCTTTAGCATAAACTTATATTTCTTTTTGTTTCTTGTACTATTATTTGTTTTAATTCTTTATATTCCCTACTCATAGGGTATAATCTATATACCAAATATTCGGTTTATTTTAGTATTTCGCTGTATATTGTAGAATATTGTTTTATTTAAATGGCTGGCGGGTATCTTGCAGTGAAGTGTCTTGTCTTCATTTCAAACTCTAACTTTTTACCACCATTTACTATTAACATTTATAAAGTATTGTAATAAGTTGTGCAAATTATTGTTAAGATTATCGGGTCGCTTTGTTTATGTTTTTTACTCTTTTTTTGTTTTACTTTTCATTATCATCATACACTCATTAATTGTACACATTACAAATATTGCTTCACTTCGTTTTCAACATGTGGAGCTTTTATATGTATACATAACATATACATATGTACATCATTGAACGCTCTTTAATATTTGTTATAATTTTGATTTTGTAACACTTAAACATTGCGGCAACTGAACTTCCTACTTTTAGTCCTTCCCGGTCAATGTCTTTCTAATGGTTTCTCCCATTAGTAGCCTCATCATCGATAGCATTCATTCCCCCCGTCTATATCAAAAATGGCTTGCACCCTTCACAGTGGCCGTTAATTGTTTGGCGCCACACGAAAAAGAAACCCTTCAACCTGCTGGCTGTGAACGTTAGACCACCCGTGTGAGAAAGTGAAACCCCCACGCGTGTTTGAGCCACTCGAAGGCACTTCAGCAGCCAGTCAAGGCCTCTTGAGATTGGAAACTAAGCAGCTGGCGCAGCTTCGGGGCAGCAGGCAGCACAAGTAGCAGCCACAAATTAGCTAAACTTCCTCGTTGGAAGCCGCTGCATCGAAAACGTGATAGCCGAAACTGTTTTATGTTAACTGTAACAGCAACAGCAACAGCAGCAGAAACAGAAAATGAAACTGAAAACCCATCGAAATCTTATCAAAGCCGGTCGCTCGGTCGCACACACTTTGTAATGCTTTCCACAGTACTATCGCCCGCCCCGCCTCACCTTGCGCCTTGCCACTCTTCCTATCGATGGAAATTTATGCTCCGCATAACCTCGTTTCATTCTCACCAAAAACGTCTGTAGTTGGTTTTCCCAAGCGTAGTTAGCGCTACTTCAACTTAGTTCAAGATACAGACGAGCGGGTGGACGGACAGACGGACGGAGGGCGGGCGTTTGGTAAAACGCATTATTTTGTAATTATCGACAGAGTTCTAATAAATAAAACGAACCCAAGACATACAACACTTGAACAGCAACAACAGCAACAACTACAACAACGTTGCAAGGCCCCGCACAACACTTTTGACTGGGTTATAATTTTTTCCTCTTGGTTTTTTTTTTCTTCTTTTTTTGGGTTGATGAAATTATGAATGAAGATAAGGTATGCGACCAACGTGAATGGGCGTGTATATATGTATGTGTGTGTGTGTGTGGGTGGGTTGTAGGTGTGAGTGTGAGTGTGAATGTGAGTGTGTTGTTGGCACAGCAAGTGCTTGTCAACGTTGTTGCTGTTGTTGTCTTTGTGGATCTGCTAATAGCTACACTCATAGTGCAGAGTACTTAAAATCTTGCCTAGAAGATGTGCAGATAACTTTTTACATACTTTATACATAGGCAAATTAAAGTTATGGAGCATTTTCTCCCATCAATAATGTCAGTCGCAGTATTATTTGTTATTATTTTTCTGACATTTTCTTAAAAGAATTTTTAAATAGCATTTTGAATATTGGGTTACAGAAAAGGATGTAACAAATGTAAGCATAAGTGTCTAAAAAATATATTTGTCAAGATTTGGTAAACTTTATGTAAATAAGTTTAAATACTTTGCAATCAGAGTAAATTTCTACGTTGTTGAAATTTTTATTTACATTTCTAAAATTAAATGCATCAAAATTGCAAATATATATGTATTTGTTATCATAGTAGAATAGAAAATTCACATAGTGATCCAATATTTCAGGTATTTTTAACAACATAAAACGTTGTTTTATTCTACTGAAGCTTCATTCTTATGTAGCTTTATTTACTGCAATATTCGGCACATTTGTGATTTTTTTTTTATCAATATTGTTCGATCGATCAATCTGTCAAAATACTTACAATAAAAAAGAGCAGTCTTTTTAACTGATTCGACATTCATTCGGCGATTAATGTACATAATTTTAACCCATTTACTGCCAGCCAAGCAGCAAACTAAACTTGCGCAGCTTCGCCTTCTATTCGCGATTGCTTCCGCCGAGTTCTTCCACGTCTAGCAAGATGGTATCGGGCTTGGATAATGCTGACATTGAACTTGTAGGCGATTTGTGGGCGTGTCAGACGTGCAACAATTTCAATTTCAATTTCAATTTCAATTGCAATTTCAATTCGAGTTAGATACTTTTTAGAATGGTATTCAATTAATGCTGTTGCTGGCGGGACAACACACACACACACACACACGCACACACCGGCACATACATTTGTAGAACTGACATTTGGCGATTGGCGGCGCCACTTCCGTTTCCGCTTTTGCAAAACAATAACGAATGACAAAAAACAATCACAATGCGAGCCTCTGTCACGTATTTATTTATTGCACTTGCACCGAACTGTTTATAAACTCTTTTTCTTGCTTTTTAACTCCTTCGCAAAATGTAGTATTATTTATATTTGTTGGCTTTGCCACCCAAATGTGGCACGAGTCGACGGAGAGAGAACGAGACGCCAAATGAAAAATGATTACAGTTTTACAGTCGAAACTGAATCCGCAGAGTTGAACGTCTTTGCAGGGCGATTGAATTATCGAGACTAACCGAAACGAAACGTGCGACATTTTTTGTTGCTGTTGCTGTTGCTCTTTGCTTTTGCCGTTGTTGCTGCTGTTGCTGGTGTTGTTGTTGTTGTTGTAGCTGTTGTTGTTGGATACGGATACGGCCAACACTGGCAGCACCAACAGCAACAGCAACAGCAACAGAAACAGTAAGAGCGACGGCAGCAGTGCCAGCAGAGCTGCACAGCAAACATGTTGCATGTCGAACAAGAAGTCCCATGACACAGCATATGCTGTCTAAAGTTGTCCAATCTGGAGCCCAATAGTGTGCAGCATAGACTGTTATATAACATTGCACTATATAATATGCATAAATAGCACAAATATCAATATTTAAGATAGCATTATTTATTTAGTTATTTATTAGTAAGATAATATTATTTATGTCACATTATTTTGTATAAATATTTTAATAATTTCTAAATCAAATATTTGATATAAAACCGTAACAAATAATTCCCTGTTTCTTGCAACTATTTTCATGTCCTTTGGTCTCATATACCCTGTAGTAAATTCCATTCTAAAATTGCTCCCATACATTCGATTATATCATGTGTTTTGTAGCATGCGAGAAATTTTGTTAACATTGACAGCACGCGCTTATGTTACTAACGCTTACTGTTACCAACAGTGATAGAAGTCGAACCTGTTGTATGAAATGTTAATTTAACTGGCACTGTTGATGTTGCAACTGAGACCGCTGTTAACATTTGTTGGCTGTTAGATCGACTGTTAATTGTAACGGAAATACTTGAATTGAATGTTGAATTTAAAAAATTATTTATTTTGTGACACATTTTTTGAATTGCATTTAAAGGGTTCTAATCAATGTTACGCTCTTATGCACTGATGATACATTTGGTTATGTATTTAAAGATTTCTAATCAATTTTTGTGAATGGTTTCTTTGATGGCTCTCCCCCGTAGGCATTCGAAATGAAATCCAATAAAGTGCCGGCCACGCGCCACGTCCATTAATGAGCTCAATAATGAAAATTGCAATAGTTCCGGGTGTCCATAAAACTGGTTAACGCCCACGCAATAAAAACAGGAGCAACCCCTAAATGTGGCACAGTTTAAAGCGATTAGGGTCACAACAAAGGACCCAAAGGACCGAGAAAGGACACAGAGGACACTAAAGGACTCAAAAGAGGACCCGCATGCAGGGACTTCCGTTGTGTCTGGATAATGCTACAAACCACTTTGGCTGCCTCATGTGGGTGGCTCCGCACGGAAGTTGCCGAAAAACTGCAAGCGTTTGATTGAACACTGATTGACAATGCCACAGGACCAGGAAGGGGCGTGGACCAGGGAGGGGGAAGTGGGGGAGTAGCCAGCCAACCGTCAATCGATACTAAAATTCATCGACATGGACATGCGTCCATCTTCATCATTGTTCATCGCACAATGTCGATTTATGCTTCTTCCGTCTATTCCCCTTTCTCTCTTTCCCTCTCTCTCTCTTTACCCATGTCGATTTCCCACTCTTATCCTTTTTGTTCGCCTCGGCCTTGTAATCCTCGATAATGGGCTATTGTCAGCGCGTCTGATGCTTGACGCCTGCCTCCAACGACAACGTTGACTACAACGACAACGACAACGAGAACGATGACGATGACAGCTACTTGCTCTCACTCTGGTTGCTTCGTTGATTGGTGACGCACTCTGCTATTGGATTACCCATTTCTGCAGCAATTAAGCAAAGAGTCTCTTGTAAGCGCATTAAAGTCGTTGCAAATTATGGACTGATTGCTGATTTCAAATGAATCGGTTTAAATATTACCAAGAAAATGAAAGTAGTGACTACATTAGCAAATGCTTTTATATGAAATATTAAAGATCTTATTAAAATAAATCCATTTCAAACATATTAAAATGCTACATGTGTTTGATTATTTTTATCTATATAAAATATGTCTATTTCGATATATTATTTTTGTGTTTTTTTCGCATAACAATCTGAACAAATTCATTAAGTGGGCTAAAATGTTAACTGCACTTGATTTAACATTATTTATTGTGTTATTGGTTTTCTTTGTAGTTTTGATCGATTTAGAACATTGTTGAAAATTTTAAGCTGTCGATAAATTATAAATATATTCCATAATTTATGTGCATTTCAGTTTGCCACACATTTTGCAGTCATCAGATTATTATAATTTATTGATATTGCCATATTTCATCGATCAAACTCGTACTGACTGCAGCTATCGTAAATATCCCAACTATCGATAGGTTATCGTGGAACCCACATATTATTGTTATTATTTAGCAAACAGAACTCCAAGTATATTAATTAATGGGTCTATATATCAGTGATCTATTGCACTGACCGCGGCGATCATAATTACTCAAACTATCGATAAACGTCAACGTTTATGTAATGATCAATTAGCTGATCGATCAATAGCGAGCATGGTTCGATAGTAAAAGACACTGGTCAAAAGTGTCAGAAGTGTGCCCCACATTGGCGCCCATTGGCGACATGAGTAACATTGAATCGCGATAAACAATATAATTAATTTCCCAATTTATTCGATGATTTCGTTTTCGCTCGCCTCACCTCGCTATGTCATTGTCTATGTGCGAGCTCCAATCAGAATCGCGGGTCACCCAACCAACTCTGATAAGGCTAATCCATCAAAAGACGTGAGTCACGCTAGGAATGCCATTGCCTATCTTCAGGCGTCTTGAGATAATATCGCGCTGCTCTGGCCAGCTTTTGGCAAGCTGTTACCAGGTGCGTAACCTCACGTAATAGCCAAAGTCATGAGCCGCTTCAATTCCTCCTCCTCCTCCGTTAGCTTCTCCTCTGACTGCAGCTCTCTTATCTATCGCTTGTCACAGTGACGTCACAAGAATGTATGTACTACGGTTAATGATTAGATTGTTTTAGCAACAAATAGTACGAAATAATGCTGGAATCGCTTTAGACTTCTTCAGATTTCAACGTTGCCAAGTGACCGACGAGTGTTGCTCGTTTACGAAATAAAATTAAATCAAAGAAATACAAAAATATATATGTATCTGTCTCTTTGGAATGCGCACTCGAGTGGTGCAAAGCAAAGCACAACAAATTAATCATCCAGATGTTATGTGACAGACTTAAGATGTGGACTGTGCTGGGGGTTAACAATATATGATCGAACCTCGTGACCAATTTGGAAATCAGCACAAGTATTACTCTACTGCATTACTGGACACATGATTTGCGCTTATCGATTCAGTTTTTTGGTTTTTGCTAGTTCCAGTTCAAAGTCCGATCAACTACTTGAAACTGAAACTTGTCTAGTCTTTGGCCCTTTAATAACACTTGCTTATCACACACACCTCTCAGACAATGCATACAAGTAGTGCTGTGTTTGGGGATCTGTATTAGTTTGCTATTTGTCTGTTAAGTGCCATTTAACCCAGTAAACGACTTCTGGCGGATTTATGCCCTACAATATATAATGACAAGGCAAACACTTTCGAGTGTGCCCCTTGCATAAGAGAGTTCCAAGAACACCGAGTCGTAGTACTCCCCGAATAGTGTCGCAATTTCGCCAAGTACCTTGGCTCTGTAATTCGCTGTTCAAAGCACATTTGCCAAATATTTTGCTACCACAACTTTTGCAACGGCAGCGTATGCATACACAACAAAAAAACTACTTTATTAATCAAATATATTTGAGAACTAAAATGATACAATAAACCTCAAATTATAGAACCGATTGAATATCCCTTTATAATTAAAATTTAGCAGAAGTTTCGAGTTCCTAAGTATAAATAATTATTAATATTAATAATAGCAAAACACTTTGGATAGGCGAATTTTACTAGATTATTTTAATCGCTATATATATGGTATATATATACTTATATCTATTTTGAACATAATAGTATTTTTAGTATATTTTCAGTCATGATGTTTAGTACATACATTCATAATTACAGTGTTATGATTGTAGATTTATTTAAAAAAATACTTGTATGAGGCAATCAACGGTTGCAAGAGTTAAGTTGGCGTTCACGATGTGGTAACTATGTCTTAAAATGTCCTTTTAGTACTTCAACTTAATGCAGTAATCAACTGATCAAGTGATTTGAGCAAGCTGAAGATATTTTTCGTATTTTGTGGTATGCAATAAAAGCGAAATGAGACTAATGTATTTGAGCTAAGCTAATTGGTCACGTAGGTGGTCCCAACTACGAGCCGTTAGTTGCTTGTTTAATTGGCTTACAGCGAAAAGACAACATTAAAAAACGCAACTTATTGTTTGACTAATGGCACACCGCTTCTCCCCCTCCACTTGCTTCTTCAGCTCCAACTAACAACGTTTAGCTGCTGGCCAAACCCACAAAAAAAAGACAAAAACAAAATGAAGGAGAAATAAAAATCTGCGAGATTTTTGGCCGGCGGCTTTTAGTAATTGGCCTTTTGACTTCGGCGCTATCGACGTCGTTTAATAAACTTAACAATTTAATTTGACCATTTTGGCTTTTTCCGCTAACAAATTGTTTACGTTTCGACCACATTCCATGGCTATCGTTGACAGTTTGATCTCACTGTGCACACCAAGTTGGCAGCGCTGCACAAACAAAAACAAAAGCAAAAGCAAGAGCAAAATAAACTTGTGCCACTTGAACTTTGTGGTGAGCAGCTGACTAACGATTAGAGCTGGAAGTAAGCAGTGTAGCATATAGCCGCTAATCTCCGGAACTGAATCTGCCATGTGCGGCGATAGAAATCATTGACTGATTACCCCCCAATTGTATTGTTGCTACTCATTGAGCGTGTGGCGCACAGCTTGGCTTTTGGACTCCCCACGTTGCGACGCGTCGCGTCGCGTCGCTTCGCGTTGCGTCGATTGATAATTGCGCAAAAACATAAAAACGATTGTCATCATTGTGAAATTGATTAGTTAATTGGGCTGCTACATGAACTCCAGGGAACGATGACGCATATTAGCAAGAATGGAGATGGAGTAGTGATTAAATTTAACAACTTTTACTATCTGAGGTTTTTTCCTTTTTCTTCTGAGTTTCCCCAATTATTAATTAGATCTTGTGTTTAAAAAATGAAAAAGATTTCCCCAACATGATAATAATTATTTCCCAAAAAGAAATTACTTTTTTCTACACTTTCTTATAGCTGTAATAAATTCGCCAGACATTCCGGAAATTGGATTGTAAATAGTTAATGCTATACGCCCATGCAATACGTGTTCAAAGTCCCGCATTCAATTTTATTATCAGAAGATTCCTCCTTGTTGTGTTCATAACTGCTCTAATTAAAACATATGCGCATCCTTATCAATCGAGAGACGCCAAATGCTAATTTATAATGGTTACTCCGCTAACTGATTCCGTGATTCTGACGTGCGAATACTTTGGCGATTTATGGCCAGAAATGCGGCCTAATTGAAATCGTAAAGATTGCGAGGCGCACAAATCAAAACAAATCGTAAATAAATCTGTATTCACATACATGAGAGTATGTGTACATACTCGATGGCGGAGTATTTATTGTAAAAATTGAACGAAATTCCATTTGACCATTTGCACTTGACAATACTATCGGCCACGTTTGATGTGAGGGCATCCAGTGAGAGCCAGAAACAGAAGCAGAAGCAGAAACAGAAACAGCACAGAGCGAGCGACTTGCATTGAACTTTGGTATCGCATCGTATATTATTAAAGCGCCGGACAGCTCACTTATCAAAGAATTAGGGGCCGGCTCATGGGCCCACTTGAGTTGGCTATTTCGGGCCTGGTCAAGAGCGGGCTGGGCGGAGCGGCATGGGTAGGGGCTGGCCAAGAAGCTGGCCGGGCCCAGCTAATGAGCATTAATTGATTTCAAATGTGCACTTGACGAGCTGCTGATTTATGATCGATACAATGCCAAACTTGATACACATTGCGGACAGGATCCTGCGGTTTCCTGGGCACGTGTTTCCCTTTCGATACATCTGTTTCAGTTTCTGTTTTTGTTTCTGTTTTTTTTGGCCAAGCCACAAAAATGTAAGCAAATTGGCGGTACTCGAACAATATTTGTCTGTCTGGCTACAGAAAAACCGCAATGTCAACAAAATTCCCCTCAGGCGCGTGTCTCGTGTCTTAGCGCAAGTATCTTTGCATCTACTCAAAAGTATCTATATGCATTTCGGGCGTGTGGCCGTCGCTCGATTCGTGTTTAACAAGCAATAAAAGTGATTAAAGCAAATCTAAACGCTTGTTTCGCGTCGATTTTGTTAATTACTCTTGGCCCCGGAGGCCAGGGGAGTTTTCCATTTGTTAATCAAAATTTTGTAGAGCCATGCAAAATGCAAATGCAAACGCGAATGTAACAAAGTAATCAATAGAACGGAAGCCCAAGCATGCCAAGGGCTTTGATTTGCTTGTTTAAGTAATTACATAATGCTTCAAAACTGATGAGGGTGGCAACTCTGGTAACTCTAGCGATACTCTGGGCATGAAATGACCAAATCTGAAGAACTAGATAAGTTTTACATGCTTAGAGTAAACTTTTGCTTTCATGCATATACAAATTTGGTACAGAATTTTATTTTTTATTGTGCTTTAACTCAATCGATAACAATCTTTTATATTCAAAACAATAACAATCGACGAGTGGTAAAATATATTTAGAATTGGGTAGCCAATTAATGTATTACGCAGATTATTGCAGTACTTTATTTCAAGGTAATTGCTCTTCAGTTTTACTGATATTACTAATTAAAAGTCTCTTAAAATATGCGACTTTAAAAGCTTTGCAAGTTTATAATGTTTTTTTTTTGTTTATATTATTATGGTTATAATACTTCTCCTGGAGTACTTTCTGTAGTATTCTTAGAATTAATCAAAGTTGTATTGCATTTATTTCGTGTGTTGTAGATTGACACAGAAGTAAAACTCTGACCAAATTAAATATTTTATTTCAATTTCATATAAGTTCATTTTATTTGGGTTTTTTTTTTTTTGAGTCTTTAAGAAAGTGACATAAAAAGTTTTAAATGTTTCTAAAATTTTTAAATTCTTGAATTTTTCAATGTCAATATTACTTAACAATTTTATTTTTTATTATATTCAGTTTTATTTTTTAATAAACTTAACTCTACGGGTTTTTTTATGTTATTGTTTGAAAAGTATTTGTAGTCCATTTTAAATGAATAAAAATGTATAAAATATGAAAATATTTGTTCATATTTTAGACGATTGCTTCCATAGTACATTTGGCTTTTCGGACAATTTTTACGGCGGCCACTTGTAATGCCTTTAGCTACATATATTCGTAACTCTCCCCCACCTGAGCCCCAAACTTATAGTACGTCCATTTGGACGTGCCACACACCCCCGTGTTGCATGTTGTGCTGTGGCATGTTTCTCATACCCCAGCGATGCAGGTTTCCCCCGTTGGCTTTTCATCCATTTTTTCTTCTAATTTTTTTTTTGGACTTTTGGCATTTTCCAGCGGAAATGTGCGCCAAAATGCTTGCGTGCCACACAGCGGGGCAAGAACGAGTGAGTGTATGAGTGTGTAGTCGAATATTGAATGTGCTACACGTAGTTGAAAATATTTGAAATTTAAGAAAGAGTGAAGCGAGGTTGAAAGGGGGAGAAGGAGAAGACACACCGCCCGCGTGCAAATGGCGCCGGCAAATGCGTTCGTTGAACTGCCAAGAAATGCAATAAAATCAACAAAAACACACAAACTCTGAAAAGAAAATAAATGTGCGTATGTATCTGTGTGTGTATGTGTGTGTGTCTTTGGCGACGTTAAGGACGCGCCATAGGCGAGGCGACATGATCCAAGACAAACAGCGTGCAGCGGATTTATGGGGTCGTCGGGTAAGTATCTGTCTCTCTGTCTCTCTGCCCCTGTCTTCGCCTTCTGCGAACGGAAGCGGAAAGACGCGCAACTTGCGACAACTTTGACTCCGAGCTGTGTGACATACAAATGGGCAACAGGACATGTGGACGAGACCGCAGAAAAGGAAGCTGTCAAAAGGCTGACAACCCTTGGCTCCTGCTGCTCTGCTCCTGCGACTCTCATTTCATATTATTTGTTGTCCTGCTGCCAAAAAAAAAAAACAAGGAAAAAAAAGTCAGTCGAAACGGAAGCGAATTATCTTTGCCTTATGCAAAAAGGGGTTCATCTTGGGGCTGGGGTTGAAATTGATATGCTGATGAGAGTTATATGTCATGTGCTTAAGCAACTGTCTCTTTCTCTCTTTGGTTGCGCCTGTGTAATGTGGCGAAAACTTAATATTTTAACAAGCCATCGCAAAGGTATCGAATATGGATTTTTATTGCCGCACATTACTCACAACTGAATGGGCAGGCAATAAAGTTATTGCCGGCCATTGCATAAGCGGCACAACATGGCGTATTATTAATATTTTCACATTTCCTCATGCTCTGCGCCTCGAGCAAAAAATGGTCGACAAATGAGCGACCATAGAAATCATTATAATCATTATAATTGCTGCAAAAGCCTTCAAGTCACTTCAAGTTGGGCGAATCAACAGAAGTAGAGACTGAGTAATAACGTAAAGGGAAGGGGAATGCTGTCTTCTTAACGATTAGTTTGCTTTGGCAATCTCGTAAAATCATTAAACATATTGTAAGTTAGATTTGTATCTTTCCTAAAAGTATGCTGTGAAAACTTAAATGCACTAAGCCACTCAACTGAGTTGCTATTAAATGGGTCAAGTTGAAAAACAAAGTATTATTTTACCGATTTCATCATTTAACCTACGTCAAGTATCTTTAAAAAAAAAACGTGACATACTAAATCGTATCACGTATTCGTTGCAAATTTATTGCCAAATATAAATATTAATTATTTTTGGAGCATTATCTATGGCAATATGTGCAGCTCAAGCGCTTTCAACATATCACAGTGACGTCACAATCGAAGAAGGTTATCTATAACCTTATTTCCTTTAAAATCACGAAATATGTTTGAACGCTCATAAATTGTCGAAGGTAGGATTAAGCAGTGACTCAAAGTTGTCATTCACTTCCATATTGTTGATGTGAAAAGTGAGAGTGAAAGATTTTGTTGTCAGTTACATTTAAGTAGAAATAAAAACGGTTCAAAGTTTTCAATGACATCGAGAAGCTTCGCTACTTAGTCGACGATCTTTGATTGTTTCACAGTCTATCAATGCAACTCAAGGTTGAGTGATGTCTAGTTGGTTAAACTTTGATGTATCGATAGACGGCTTTTTTAATTTAGAGATAGGTTTTCAGTGATTCCATTTAGAAGATTTCTTGCATTCCTTAGAAATTTGGACGTATTTTATTCTTCAGAATGTTTTATATTCATAAACCGAATTATTTTCAATGCTAAGACTTTACTATACATTCGTCTTTGGTCCTAAGAACGTAAACACTGTTATCTGTTAATTCGATGACTCTATTTATATCATGGTGTATCAAAAACTTTAGTGTTACCCATATGGTAGAAGGGTATTAGAACTTTGTGCCGGCAGGAAATGTATTTTTGTAACAGGCTGAAGAAGGCATCTTCGACACCATAAAGTCTATATATTTTTAATCACCATAAAGAATAGAGACGATAAAACCATCCGTCGATTTATCCTTTCATCCATATGAACACAGAAGTCTCAGAAACTAAAATATATAAAGTTTACATTTTTAAATAATAAGCAATACTTTTGTGTGGGAAGAAAACGCCTACTGCAATCAGGTATTAGTAGCTTTGGCTGACAATTTGGTATATTGTAAACTCTATGGTATATTTTGAACGTAGTACTATATAAAAATACCTTATATAGAATTCGGTATAATAAAGTATGTTTGCTGTATATTTAAAGAATAATACCGCACTTTTTTTCTTTCATTAAAAATGGGTATCTCTCAGTCGAGCACACTCGCATGTAGTTATCTTACTTGTTTTGAAGATTACAATGCAATGTCAAGCCTTAACTTTCCTCTATGATCTTAAGTGCGTAAAGTTTCAATCAAAATATTGGTCTTAGTTAATTCGACAAATAATGTTTTGTACTGATAATCTGTATATTTTGAAGGATCAGCAACCTTAACATTTAGTTTAAGGAATAATTTTCGATTTGTTTTCAGACTTTGGATGATTTCAAACATTAACTTCTAGCAGATAGTTTAAGCTTAAAAGCTTTACGGTTATTATATCTATATTTAAATACTGATCTTAGCTAAGCTGATAAATCAATGATTGGGAACCTTTTAGCAACTTCTATTTAGAGCTAACTATTGAATCAATCTGGCCAAATAGCTAAATTGATAATAATAACAGCAATTACTTCAACTACTTGCTAAGCTGGCAATGTGCTAGGTGCAACTTGCAGCTTGCAACAAGCAACGAGCAACTGCGACTTCAACTAGGTGCCAGTTACGCTCACTGGCCGAAAGATGGGTGTGACTCAAAAAAAAAACAAAAATAAAGAGAGAAGAAAAACAAAAAACTGTTTTGGACGAACTGTGGCATGAGGCACGCCCCCGGTTGGCAATTTGGAACGCTTCGTTGCGCGTGAAAATTATGATTGTTGCGTTTTGGGGGAAATCTCATTAAGTTAAAGGCTGGAAAAAGGATGCCGATGGGCGATGCCTTTTTAGCCTAGGCCATAAATATAGGTTATATGCAGGTAATTTGCATGCACTTCCAGACGTTGTTGTTGTTGTTGATTATGACAGCGGTATTTGAGCCAAATTGAAAAGCTCAGTGACCGACGACGACCGCCCGTGATAGAGAGGTGGTGAGGGGAGAGGGGCAGGAATTAACCGCATGCAAGCGAAGTATTTTAATTAAGCTCACATTTTTATAGACATTTCTTAATGACGCATCATAAATTTCATTTCTGCAGCCTGCCTTCTGCCTAGAAGAGTTTCCTCGCCATCGATCTGGGAGGGAATCCTTGGGATATATAAAATGCGCGGCAGGCGGCGCTGCTCATAAATGGAATGGAAAGTGAATTTTATGCGTTGCATTAAACAAAGTTGTGAAACCGAAACGTTTTGTATATTAAAGTTGAAGCACTCTGCCGCTGCCGCTGCCGCTTGATAACTTTATTGCGGCTCGACTTTTGGTCTTTCCCCGTTCTCCACTTGCATGAGGTTGGTTGCATGAGGCAACTTTGTAGCTGGCCTTATCGATGCATGCACTGATAAATGTTTGACACAGTGTGTGGCTTATTTGAGTTACAATGCGACGTCCTCGCTGCCACCCGCTCCCCACTCCCCACTCCCCACTCCCCACACCACGCTTCCATCCTCCGCACCTCAGGCACCTCAGGCACCACAACTGCCGACAGCTTTGGCTCATGAACACTCAGCGTGTCATTCACCCGGGGACACCGGGCAATTTCAATTGAGTGGCATGAGTGCTAGTTGCAGCCACACTGACTATGAGTATGAGTATGCGTATGAGTGTTAATATCTGTATCTGGTAAATACGTTTTTATGACTGTCCCCAGTTATATGTTGTTTAAGCTTTGCTTGGCCACACTCGGAGACACAAACATTCACACTGACTCAGACATAGTATAGACTGTGAGTGTGTTTGAACAAGCAGTAAATGCTTCAGTTGCTCGCATTATGAATAAAAGGTAAACAACAAAGTGACAGAGAGTTGGCAAAGTGCAGCAGGTGCACCGATATCAAGCGATTCAGTTAAGATAAAACGGCAAAGTTATGTGTGACAAATAATTGATTGCAAACCAAATTCGAGTATTCATAATGCCATTCGGATTAATTGGCGATAAATAAAAGATCCATAGAGATAAAGATATATAGATATATGTATGTATATTACTTACAAATTTCTTCATTATACAAGTACTTGCACGCTTTAAAATAAAATACTCACAAAGAAAATATTGACAGTATTAACATGAGTATTACGTATCCCAAACTTCTGAGCAGATTTTAAGATTTTAATTCAATAAATTTTTAATTATGTTTTACTAGTTTAGAGAGATTTTCTTAGTGCAGTTCTTGTTTAATTTAAATTACTTCGTAATTAATTTGTAGTAGTTTAAATTTGTTATATTATATTAGTTATGTCAATCATTTGGATGTCATTCAGACAATATTAGATTTTAGTTTGTAATTCAATTTTCTAATTCTGATATTGGAAAAATCTCGTTACTATTGTTATTATTTATATTATTAGTTTTCCCTCTATGAATATATTCATTAAACTGAAGAAGTGACTATATAGTAATTTTCTAACATAATTAGCTATTAAGAATCCCATAATCGACATTCACATTCATTCACACTTTGCACTCATTTGAGTTTGTCTGCCAAGCCCGAGTACAAAGTTGCACTGAACATTTTGCATTTCACATGTTTCGTTTCGATTTCGATCGTGTGGCATCGAATGATTTATTTGCATATGCAACATCGAAATGCACTCACCATTCACACACACACACACACACAGGGGCAAGCCTCAAAAAATTGAGGCGACTTTTAAGTGGCCGGCACTCGACCAGTCTGAGTTATTTCATTTTTATTTTTTTGGTATTATTTATTTTCGTTCGGCTTTTGTTTGGTTGCCTCGAGAGGAGGAGGAACTTGAAGTGGAGAATCTGTCGCCAACTGCTCCATTTCTCAGGCGGCGTTGAGCGGAGCGGAGCACTTTGCTGTAAAGCTTATTAACGAAATTGTGTTTTCATTTTGTTTTCCTTCGTTTCTGCGTTTCTTTATTATCGAATTTAATGGATTTTTAATGAGTCTTAAGCGCAGCTTTTGACGGCATTTTAAAAGTGCAGTTTCATTATCGCTTAATCCTGTTTATAAGGGCGCTGCTGCAACTGCACATATAACATATATGTTAACATACATATACATATATATATCTCGATCTCTCTGTCTCGCTTTCGGTGCTCTGTTCGACAATAATCTCTCAACACTTGAGCTTATCATTCGAATTTAATTACTAAGCACACACACATTTATATGAGTGGCAATAAAATTATTGTTATTTATTCTGGAAAATGTTTATATGTAATCCCCAACGAAATATCATTAATCACTTGACCATTTTTTTTAGCCAAGTGCAAACTGTCTCAGAGCTCCAAAGAGATATCAAAATAGTAAGAGTAAAGCCCAGAACAATCGATACCAGTTATGTCGCAGAAGTTCCAGAGGGATTTCTTTAATTGTCTTCTTCACAGCTCGGCAATATCAAAGAGAAATGTTACGTGCCCATAAAGTTCCGAGTATTCGTATTGTAATTGCGCAGATATTGTCATGAAATAAATTGCATTAACTCACAAAAGATAATAATACAATTCTCGCTTGGCTCGAACAGAATTTTATCAGCTCAGTTATGCGACTCGAGGGTCTTTCGTCAAGTAGTAGAAGGGATTTGGACAGTTGGGGCATTGACTATGATCGATTATGGTCAGATAATGGACACAAGTGTGTGCCATCGCATCATGGCTAAAATATTTGGCCAAAGGTTCAAGTAATTATGGGGGACTGCCTCGGAGTGCAACACAGACAAGGTCGTTGGCATTGTGTTTGGGGTTCTAACTGCCAATTGATAACAATTTTGGCACTGCAAAATGCGAGTGCTTAAGTGTGTGTGAGTGAGAGTGTGAGTGTGAGTGTGAATAAGGGGAGTGAGTATCTTTGAGTGCTTTTACAAGCCGCACAATGTGTACTTTCTGTTCCGTTGTGGTACCGGGAATGTACTCGTAGTACCTACAAGCAGCCACTTCATTTATCGCCAATGGAATTTTAATTGAGTTAACATGTCGTGTAAATGAAAGGCGTCTGGGCGTGCAGTTGTGATTCAAATGAAAATACTCTCGAAGGGCGGAACTTTATGCCATGATCTTGTTGAGTTCGTTGTCTTTTCTTTGGTTCGGAATTGCCCAACATACTATATTTATCATAATTAGGGAACGAAGTTTAATGATGCAGGACTTAGCTTACGACTTAAGAGAATCTTATTAAGTTTTGTTCCTAAGTAAGAAACATTTTGTTCCATACAATAATAACTATATTTAAACGGATAAAAATTGTAGAAGTTATTTAAGAAACACTTTTCATGAAAAAAGGCTCGCTCCAATCGGGTCTTAGTTGCTCCTGCTAAAAATGTGATACACTTTAACTGTATGGTATATTTTGAACGTGTATTTATACTATATCGATATACCAAATATAGCCTTCGGTATATATTTTTATTTTTCTGTACATTAATTTAGTATATTTTAGAATATATATCGAGAGTCTCGCAGTCACGCCCACTTTCTTACTTTTTATACCAAATTACTTCAAAAACTGTTGAATTGAGAGTGTTAATTCATTACATGCGAAATGTAAAGATAATGTCAAAAGAGGTCAAACCCGTATACAAATATTAGGATTGATTTAATTCGTCAATATAATATTTTCAGAGAGCAATACAATCTTTGAAAACATTTTCTAATTTTTCAATAAAATATTTTAGAAAGATTTTTCTTATGTTTTAAGTCATAAGATAAGCACTTTAAAAATATAGTTTAACAAATTTTAATATTTAATCTAATATTATTAGATTGGTATGTGTTAACTATTGTTTTGTCTGTAAAGAATCTTCTCATTTCAAAGGCATCTTTATTGACTCATTGCCTCATACATCTTCGTCAGGCTTTTGATATGCGCCACTTGTAAGCCCAGTTAGACTATATTTATTTTGAAGTCTAACTGACCTAAGCCACATTATATGTTAGGCATATAAAGATATGATAAAGAGTGGACAGGCAATGCTTTGCATAGGTTCGCCGCATATTCATGCTGACAGTTTGGCTTCATTTGTTGGACTTTTGGCTTTGGGTTTTTTTTCGTGGCTCGTGGCTTCTTAAGACTAAACAAATGGGTTTTTAATGCCAAGCGGACCAAAATAGAACTGATCGACTGAATATGCTAAAATAGAAATGGTCAAATTCGCTCGGCATGTGCTCGGGGTCCAATGTTCAAGTTGGCGCCATCTGGCGGTATTTTTGGGTATTTTTGCAGTCGTATCTGCTAAGCGCCAATCAACCAACAGAGACTCGTTGTGACAAGTTGCTGACAGGAAATGAACAGTTTCAATTACATAAAACTAGAAGAGATAATTGAAATAATATTTCCAATTTCGCTTGGCGTGTGGCGCTGCTTAGAGTTATGCATTTCTTTTTGCCATTATTATTAATTTTTGTCTACAGCTCGAAGTTGCGGCCCGCGCGCTTTTCTATTATCAAATACGTAAACATTGTTACGCTTGTTAATCCAAAATATAACAAATTATTTGACAAGCACGCTAATTGATTTGATTCTCGTGAAATTTCGCTTGTGCCTACAAACTGTGTCAGTGAAATAGGAAATTAGTAGGTATTCCCCCCATTATACGGACATTTTTATACACTTACACAACAGTTAATTGCAGTTCGCTGTATTGCCCCATATAATTATTAGTATTCTTTCTTTTTTGCTGTCTAAACGATTTACAACAATTTACTGTCTCTGTACTCTAATTACTTTATTTCATTTAGTGATAATTAGTTAGATATATAAGACAACATTTCAAAAACTACTTCTCGGATCTCTTTAACAAGTTTTATTGATTGGTCTACACTTGGAATAAATCTAAACTAAATCTAAATCAATCTAAACTAATACATAATATCATTATTTGTATAATCGATGCAAATCATAATAAATTGTTGTGCTAAATTTATGATTTCATAATCAAGTTGCTAATAAAGGTGGTATACTTTTGCTGCAAGGGTATAGAGGAAAAAGTACAAACAGTATTTTGTGTATGCTTGGCATGCAAATTCCTGAAATACTTGTACAGTGAGTGGAGCATTTAAGTAGTTCGATAATTTAAGTCACGGCTATTTTGATGAGCTGATAAATGGTACTGCAAATACGCGATTGAGAGTCACGCATTTTCTTGTGGGATTTACATAATAAATATAAATATTATTATCAGAATGAAGACTGTTTATCATATGGAAGAAATGTGTGTATACTATATAGAACTAGTATCAGAGTCAGCTGATCTTGAGTTAGCATCGAATCGAAATGCAAAATTATTAATTATGTCAAGTTATTAATATTAAAATATAATACCAGCAAGCAGCTCTTCCATTATGTTATTTATACTTTAAATGCTATGCAAACACAACGTAGAAGAAGGCTCCAAAATACTTCGCAATAGATTTTTGTGAGCCATTCAGTGGGCTGGCTCTTGGGGCGGATGTTACCACACACATGGCAGATAAGACCAAATGCGTTTTGCAATGTGTGCTAACGGAGCATTTCGTGTGATATAGTATTGTATAAAATGCGAGGTAGACTATAGGCCCATTTTGTGTTTGTTCAAGACAAGTCAACATCAACATCAACACCAACATCATCGTCATTGTCGTCGTCGGCATTTGCGTTGTATGTTACAGGAAATAAACAATAAGTAATTATGCACTCGCTTAAATAATCGCCCACTACCAAGGTGATGTTTATAACTGTTTCTACCCACAGTCGAGATACACATGCACATGTGTATCTTGTAGATACCCGCAAATATGTATCTTATGGCTAGATTGACATAGAAATCATCGTCATAAACAGCTCGCTCTGCTTTGACTTGCCAAGGAAAATCTAACGAAAAAAAGCCGCCTGGCGCTCGAGTCAGACGCACTCCACACTCCACACTCCACACTCCATGCCCCATCATCACCAGGAAGGGGCAGAGTGGTGTGGCATGTGAAGCAGTCGCTGCATACACTGAGCGGAAGTTTAACTTTTGATAAAATAGGAGAACGAAGCAGCAGGCAACAGGCATCAGACATCAGGGCCGAAAAAAGCTTCTTCCTGTTGTGCTTTTGACAGTTATGACCGGGTCACCTTAAGTGGGTCACTGCAGCTGACATAAGCTCGCTTTCTGTGGTGGTGACAGGTGGGTGTGTGTTTTTGTTTGCTCAGTGCAGCAAAAGTGAAAGTTAAGGAGTTTGTGGTACGATTTTTGTGATTGCATCATTTATTCCACATTACGTGTGATTATCCATGAGAATGGCTTGAAATACTTTTATGATCTCTGTTCTTGAATTAAATATATACATATTGTAATTTTGTTCATTACATTATTCTATAAACATTGAAACATATTTTGAAATACTAAGGAAAACCTGTATAAACTGTTTTTAACAATTTTGATAAAATTGATTGGAAAGAATTTTATAAAAATTGTTTTAGTTGAAGATTTTTAAAGAATTAACCAACAAACAACTGCTGAAGGTTAATACATAATAATTGATAATATAAACTTTAAATTCGCACTTTTGTTAATGTTTGTTAAATCACAACTTATTATCAACTAATTATAAAGCACTTCAGAAAAAAAATACGAATCACCTACTATTAATATATTAGTTGATTATTGATATTAATGTCTGCACGTATTTCATTATTTCATAATATTGATTAATATTAAAACTGATTTAATTTAATTGTATATAATAAACCTACCAAATATTTTAATTTGAATTAGAAAAGATGAAATGGTTATAAATGGCTCTAAATATTTAGTGGCAGCTAAATCACAACTCTACTATAATTATTATTTAATAAAATGATTCGCTAAGTTTTTTTAAGCTTTGTCCAAAGCAAAGTTAAAAGCTCGATTATGATTAAATGGCATTGACTAACTTTCAAGAATTTCGAAAGGAACATTCGATTTAAATTAAATAATTTATAATTAATATAATTTATAATATATAATATAATAATATAATTGAATTAGAATTCGCAGAACACTTTATTTACAAAATGATTTGCTAAGCTTATTTATGAGCTGTGTTCAAAGCAAAGTTTAGAGCACGTGGCAGGGCACGTTGCATAGAAAACATTTTGATAACCCAAGTAATGCTTGCGTTCAGAGATATTCGAGTAGAGTCTATATTTTATTATCATTCGATATTGATGGCATGCCGTACCGAAAATAAAGGCGCTTATCTAAGTGCGCAGCACAAAAGTTGGCTGCGAAGTTGGCCTAAAACGTGCTGGCTTCGGCTATCTGCATAGCATATTTGCTTTGCCGTTTTGACCACAAATTTTGCACAGTGCAACAAGGTGAGAATAGGCTCAAGTTGGGGACCTGTCGATATGTCGATGTCGTTTGCGATGTCGATGTCGTTGCCGATGTCGTTTGTTGATGTGAATGTGGGTGTCATTCAATGCCACCCACTTTATCAACATCAGCTGGGGGAACGACAAGGCGGCAAGTCAGATATAGATAGCTGGCCAAGGAGTGCGCCATAATCATAGCTACACATTATTATAACAACAATAACTATAATAGTAATAAAAACATTAAAGAAATAAAATTGCCTCTCGATGTAGCGCCAGCTTCAATTGGACAGGTAATCGGAGATAGTGGGGAAGGGGAAAGGAAAGTAAGAGGTCTGAGTTGGTCTTACCCACATTTAGATACACACAATTGGGTGTCAGTATCTTTTCTTTTTTTATTAATCAATAAGAGCAGCCAGCGCTGCTTTTGATAAGATTTCTAGACACAAACACAACGCAGTTTGGGCTCCACAACGTGTGCGACTGCTATCGGCATAAGTTTATCAAGGGGGCGGTAAGAGGGGAGTCGTTACTACTTACTACTGAAGATCTGCGGGCAGTTGGCCATTATAGTAGTAGTCGTAGTAGTAGTATTTGGGCGGCTTTTGGCAATCGAGGTGAGCGATAACAGTTAACGGCGAATACCAAAGTGACAGGGCCAACCGCATTGGCAATAATTGATAAATCTAATGTTTGCACAGCATTTATTATTGTATAAATTATAATTACTATTTGCACTCTGCATTTCGCATTAAGGCGCAAGTATCGGTATGCGAATGTTGAGCGAGAAAGGAGACTTCGAGAGAGAGAGAGAGAGACCTTAGTTTGAAGTTCTCCATTAGCTGATTGCTTAGACTGCCCATCAATTTGCGACGCTCATAATATTTACATAAACCAGACCAAAACATATGCTATCTGAATTTTCTATTTAAATTAATGAGCACTGCAGAGCGTGTCCCACTCTCAGATATCCTGTAATTGCTAAGATAAGTAATACACTTTTTATAGCCGCTGCCAATAGCGAAACAGGCAGAAGGAGACATCTCCGACCGTTGAAAGTGTACTATATATACATATATTCTTGATAAATACTTTTGTGTGACGAAAAAAGGCTGATAATCTGATATATTTTGCACTTTATGGTACATTTTGAATGTAGTACTATACCTTCGGTGTATTTTAGTATTTTTCTGTATATATATTCGGCATATTTTATGAATAATACTTCACTGTTTTTCTCTTATTTAAACTGGGTAGCGGGTATCTCACAGTCGAGCACACTCGACGGCTTTATTCAGGTGTTAATTGTTTTGGTTGACAACCTGGTATATTTTGAGCTCTATAGCATATTTTGGGTCTAATAGTATATCGATATATTGAATATGTTGATTTCAGTATATTATAATGTTCTGGATTTGTAAATTTAGTATATTTTAGCGGGTAAGTCTCACTCAATAACACTATACTGTATCATTTTAACTTGTTAAAAATATCAAAGACTATGAGAATTGGAAATTCCCTTTTCAACACTCTTTATAAATGTGGGCTACACAAATAGTGACAAGTAAATAGAAATAATAATAGAACATATTGACTAAAGCAAATAGTAATCGTTGTCGGCTAGTCTAAATGTCTTTTGGAACACATGCGCAATATTTTATAATTAACACCTTGGGGACAAAAGCTGTTAATGTCGACACACATTTGCAGTTACCATAATACTTACAGGGCCCAGACCTTAGCTAACTTTGAGAGCCTGATAAACATTCGGCAAGGAATTCCATTTGCATGCGAAATTCAAGCGACCTTTTCACTCACATTTTTCATTATTTGATAATGATAAAAATTGCTGGCACAGATACAAGACAGAGATATTATTTTTATCAGATCTATCTATACGACTATAGTATATTAATAGACATCTGCTCGATAAGACAGTGCACACAAATAGCCATTGTCTACAGCACGGTCACAAAAAAGAAATGGAATTTATTTTTATTTATACATGCTTGATGATTGGCAAATTATTGTGGCATTTATAAGCTTCCAGATATGATAGCATGGGATGGGCGATGGTCTGGTTGGCTGGCTTTGTGTTTTAGAGTAAGTGAAAGAAAGGGAGTAATTGCTATAAATGGAAATGATAATTTCTTTGTTAATAGATTTCGTGTAGAGATTTATAAACATACTTTGGGTAAATTGAATTTCCAATTTAACAATAGTTTAAAATTAGATTTTCTTTAATAGGTAATAAATGGAAATATACGGTTTACTAAATGATAATTCATTGATGACAAGAAGCTTTAATTGATTTTCGCTTTGAACCATGCTTTAATAATAGATTTCTTCTTGGAAATAAGTCCAAAGATAAGCTTGATGATGTTTTATTGATGACATTCTTTTACATAAGATATTTTTCATAAAATTGTACCATATTTAATCAATGTCAGCTGGTTAGCGCGAACACATCTGGCATCAACATTAGGTTAACAAATTTATTATCAAGATAAGACTTCTTAGAATAAAAGGTGCTATAACAAACACTAATAGATAATTTGGTAATAAATTGAATATCATTTGACATGGGCTTAAATGCTATCAGCATCAAACTAAACGGAAGGAGTGGCCCAGAGACACTGATATTCGCGCATAATGACAACAATTAAAGTGTCTGCATTGGTGTTTGTACTATCAGCAGCACTGACAAGCCATCAACCTCAGACGACGCGATGGACAGACAGACAGACAGATGGACAGACAGACAGACAGACATTATATACACTTATGTATGTGTGTACTCAATCAAGAGTCGTCGTTGGGCGGTTTCCATGTCAGTTTGAAAGAAAGAATGAAAATGAGGAGAGCGGAAAAAAGTGCAATATTTGCGCAGACATTAGCAGAGTCAACAGCGGCACATTGGAAATAGCACACAGGCAGTGGGTGAAGGGAGAGAGAGATAGAGACAGAGGAGGGAACTGTGATAGTGGAGTGACAGGAAGATTGCAAGCGGAAACCGTTGCAAGAACTCCGGAAAACTTTTCAACAGCAAAAGCCTTTTAAGGCGCACAAATTTGTGATTCTACAATCGAATGTGCCGCCGCATAAATCAAGCAAGCGAGCAAGCAGCCAAGCAGTCGGACATCAGCTGGCGCTGGGTCTTAAGTTTTCCAAAAGTTTGTTGTTTTCCATCTATTTCGTATTTCGTATTTCGAATTCCAACGAAACCGTTGCGCAGCAGACCAGGGCAGCAGCAGTAATTGTGACAGCACGGGGATCATATCATATCTCATATCACGATAAGACTCAACTGAGCTCAACTACTCAACCGCCCAACTGTAGTTGTAACTGTATCTGTGGCATGTTTTTTTTGTGCTGTGGGTCAGTCGATAAGTCGTCGTGGCGCCTCGAAATCTCCCATAGTATATAATACGTGTATCTGGCCCATTTGCAGGATACTGTGACACTTTCTCGCCTCCTCCCCTCTTCGGCAATTATAAATGTATTGGTTGAACCACCATTTATCAATGCCCGTCATGATGATCACAAGCAAAAACACGTTTTATATTTTATTGGTATTATCGACGTGCACGTTTTGGAAACGCGACAACAATTGAATAACAAAAACTTTCCGCCTGGCATATACTCGAATTATAATCAACAACAAATGTTAAATGCCCGTTTATAAAGAGGCCCCCATAAACAAATAGCATAAACAATAGAGCGATCCAAAAACACTGGAAACTTCGCAGTGATTTAGCGGAAATATATCTATAGATTATTACCATACATAGCGCTCGAGAATGAATTGTCGGATTGACGAATTGTCGAATTGTCGAAAAAAAACATAGCTGATCTGGTTGGCAAGTCACAGACATCTTATCTGCCAAATGCAATAAGAGTAAACCACAAGTGGAATTTATAATGGCAATACGAAGAGGTACAACTCGTATGTGTATGTGTATGTGTATGTGTATGTATGCCATTTATGGGTATATCTACAAATTTGTGCTGTTGTTGCTATCATTTGGCTTGTTGCTAAAGGCAACATGGCACCAGACACCAAAACGGTTCCCCATCTATTGACAATTCAATTAACGTTTTCAAATAATTTGTTGATAAGCGCCCCATGGGTACCTTTTCGGGTATGCCACAGCCACAGTCACAGCCACAGCCAGTAACTACAACACCTAATAACAAACTGTAAAAGTTAATAAAGAGCACAGAGGAGAAGTGAGTCGCACTTTTAATACTCTACTTTTTAAAGATTAGCATGAAATTGGTCTTGAAGACAAACTAGAAACAGCTTAAGACACTAGTAAGAATAATTGAAATTAGAAAATAATTTCATAGTTGTAAATATATTTGTTATTTCATTTAAACTTATCATTTAAATATCGATTTCTCTCAACTATCAATAATAATAATAATAAAATAGTAATAGGAACAAATTTTAAAGTTTTATATTTGCATATTAACTTTTATTTAATTTAAAGAAAGAAACAGTCCTAACTCCGCTTTTATTCCGAGATATCCGAATGGGTATTTAATAAATATATCAAGAAATTTTTTCCTTGATTCCAGCTATTAAAAATATTTTCTCACTCATATTAATATTAATAATAATAATTGGAAAAGAATTTTATTGTCATCTTAAAATTAATTTTTTTTATTTAAATAAGTTTAATTCAACAATCCGTACATTGTTTATTATAATAGTTTATAACGAATAAATTTAGTAAATTCAGAATGAAGTATTTTAAAATACTTTGCATTTATATTAAGTAATTTTTGATTGAATAATCCTCACTCTGTTTTTATTGATAAGTAACATCTTCTAACCCAAACTACCCACTTCGTCTTTGTTTCAGATTGAATTTTGCTGTGCTGCTAGTAATTAATTAATTGCTATTAAATGGGTTATGTTAATTGAGCGCAATTTGTGCGCCAGGTGCAAGGCTATAAAAGCACCAAGGCACTCAAGGTGGAGAGTCAGTAAAAGTATTGGATGCCAATCGCCATGATGATAAAGTCAATTTCAGTGCTGCTAATATCAGCATGTTTTAGTAAATTTGTAACTGGTCAGTTGCACTATAACTTAGATGCTAGTCGAGGAACAAAAGAGACTTATTCGATATACCCTAAAACTGGAAATTTTCTCATTCCTGCGGCTAAAGTGTGGGCACCAAATGCAATGCAAGCTGGAGATTTAATCTGGGGTGCACAAATTACAATTTTGGGTTACTCCTTGGTGCTGTTGGCGTTTGTTCTGGATTGGTTTGTGGCTCGTTGGATTGCTTGAAGTCAATTTGCATAATTTCAGCTGCTTTCTCACCATGCAATTTAGCTATGTAAATCACTTTTTATCATTTCATTGCAATCATCATGGGGTATAAAAACTTCAGTTGCGTCGTGGGAAAATCTAGTTGCATTTAAATGGAGCGAAAAGAAACTTAAAGTAATCTTAAAAACCTTTAAATTAAATTGCAAATTATTAAATGTTGTTGAAGTGAAAGTGGTAATGTAAATAAACAATAAAGATTTTCTGCTAATAATATTAAAACGTTAGAGTTGTATATAATTTCTGACTTTGCTTATATCCAATGATCAGTAAGTTCTTAGTTCTGGCTGTCAAATTGACGTTAAATTAAAAAGTAAACTTGACGAAATAGAATCTACAAATTTGTTTGTAGCAATTCCAGAAATTGTCGATATTTAATACGTAAGTGCTAGTTATTTATCTAAGAACAGGCATAAACATGTCATATAATTCAAGTTGTAATGCTCGGGTTTCGATCGGTGATGAAATACACCATCAGGCTGACAGAGCAGCATGAGTTTGTGAAATTAATGAAGTATCATAATTCGTTTATAGATAGATAAGAGCAGCTCTTTTCATTTAGTGACTCAGCTTTTACAAAGTCGCAGTTTGAAGAAATTAAATTCCTGGAATATTTCCATATTGCCTTGATCCAAGTTTATTATCGCTATCTAATGAAGCTAGTTGATAGCAATGTTTTGGCTCACACACTTGAGTCATCTAACATATCGTGTGTGCTGTGTGTTCCCCGTGTCTTCCAGGTTATTATCGAGAGTTAAGTGTCTGGCGCCAATCATCGACGCTATCAAAAATGCTGCTAAGCTCCACAAAAAGTGCCGCTAATTTGGCCCTTGATTGTTCAGTTATTTGCACGGCTCACGCTCATTACTTGCTCGTATTATTCGTTCAGGGTCTTTGTGTACATTGAGCACACAATATTAGCCCCTTGGCATTAATAATAACCCCTTTGCATTAGCTTTATTAAATTAAGCTCACGGCTCAGGCACTTGGTTAGATAGATATGTTAATATAAGCGTTAAGACCATCGATACTTGTGTCAGTCTCTGACTCTGCAGAGTTTGAATCAATTCATTTCCAGAGAGAGTTTTGATTTACCAATCGAATGTGACTTACTTAGTTCTCGCCCAAGTTTTCTGTGTGTGCAATAAAAGTGTAATTTATGAAATAATTTATGTTTTATGGCTTGCTCGGAACGTCTATATGGGGCCCAACTATAAAATATGCATTAAGTAAGTCATAAAATATCTAAATAATAAATAAATATCAACTGGCCAGTTGTCAGGCATAGGGCTGTAAACCAATATTGATCCGAGTAAAACTTGTTTAAACAATACTCGCAATAAAAATTGAGTTACAACCAAGCAGAAGAAGTTGCACAATAAAAGAGAAACTAAGTATTTTCCGGAATTTACAAATAAATTTTGTAAAAGCACAATTCATCGCAGAAGTTGTGTTAATTAATTTTCAAAATTGTTCTATTATTGGCAAAGCCACACTCGATGGCCAAATTGGTGAAAGGCATCTGCGTAATTGACCAATTTGAGCTGAAGAGCCTGAAGAAGAAGTTCAAGTAAGAGGGGCACAAACATTTCTCACACATTCGGAGATGCCTTGAGGGGCCATACAGAAAATACTTGAAATATACAGAAAACACTTGAAGTGTTGAACAACTCAAGCAGCTCGAGGCACGACTGTGACTGCGACTGCGATGAGCCTTTGACCAGACTCGGCCAGCACATGCCAAAATAATTTGCAAAAATCAGAAAACAGAAAACAAAAAACCAAAAACAGAAAAAAGATGTTCATTTAGAATAAATAAACACAAGTTAAGAGAGTCTGGCAGTCATCTCGCTTGGCTTGTCTTTGGGGGACATTACTCGCAAATTGTGTAAATTCATAAAGAGTGAAAAATAACGTTAAACGGAACTTGTAAAGACGTCGCCAAGTTGTTTCATGCCTGCGGAATTTCAGACATTCCAGTTATTTATTTCGGCACATTAACAACCGGAGACATCCAGAGTCAAACCCACCCAATACCCAACACATAGCATGTGCACGGTGTGTACACACCCGGGGGCACACTTAAAATTGATTGTAAAATAAATTAAAATGAATAAAAAATCAAAAATCGACAAAAAACGAAAACAAAAAACGCGGCAAAAGGCAAATAAATGCGAATACGAAATGAACATGTAAAGAGCTTTGGCAAAAACAGTATAATTTAATTAGCGAACAGTTGTTGGCATTTTATAATTATTTACTTGAAATTTCCGTTGAACTTACACAAAGTGTATAATACCCTGCATCGAATAAAGACAAAAGTGTCGCAGGCACAGTTCTCATAAATTGCGTATACGTATTTGTGTTTCTCAGAATGCTGTTAGCATATTTGCGTTGTAACAACAATGGATGAAGCTTGGATTATCTAGGGTAGCTGCTAGTCGAGCAATTCGCTCGATCTTCTTTTATGAGTTCGGCAAATATGTGCTCAGGGCCAATGCAAGTGTCAATTTATCGACAGACTCGGCAGATTGCTGCGGCCACGACTCTATCGTGTATTCACATTGATTGTATCGATTTTTTAGGGCAATGCCAATTAGTTCAGATAAAATATTTGGCATAGTTCTGATCGGTTATCAATGAATACCTGGCGAATACCTTTTTTTTTTTTGGGGCTAGGCCTCGCTAGTCTCATGTGTTGGCTGCTCCTTAGAAGCTTGTTTACACTGACGTAACGTGTGATACAATGGAATGTAAATATTACGTTTACGTTGAATTCTTCAAATACTCGTATTATTTGATACGATATGCGATAAACAAAAACACAGTTCATAAAAACCACAAACAAATACGCAAGTGTACAGATCGTGCAGGTAATTTAGATAGCACTCGTATTACGCTCCACTGATGTTTACTTACAATTATTATATCATTAGTGATTTTGCAACAATATGTTATGAACAACATTTTCTTTAATTTTCGCATGAAAAGATACTCACCATCAGGAGGTAAATAATCTTGGCATAGACCGTAAACTGTGGTAACCTGAAAATTAACAAGAAATATATTAATAAAAGCGATTGGAATTTGAATGTTGCATTAAAATAACATATGTTGTTTGAATTAATTGATACTTTAAAGATACTTAATCCCAAATCATTTACCATAAAATATGATGCATTATAGTACTTCGAAGCCTTAATTTTAAGAATATATCATAGCATACTTAAACTTCAATTTAAGTGGAAGAACGGACTTAGAGGGTTCTTAGAATATTTCATTTTATTTCTAAATCATTTAATATTATATAATAAATTATCTTGTAGTTGTAGTACTTCGCGGCATTTGTTATTAGCTTATTTTATTGTGAAAATATAAAAATTATTTAAATCGCTTTGAATATGTATTCTTTATAAGCAATATTGCGTTTCTCAGTATCCTAGTAGACAACTGGCTATAATAAAGTTTAATTTATTTTGTGATTTTTCAGTAAAACTACAATAAAATATAGTTTGTGCTTCCCCCTATGCATATTGCTCGATTGCTGAGTAAGTGCAGCCCATAATTCAGATGCATTGCCCAGCAAAAAAACACCCACAGTTCAAAACAATTGTGGCAATATATTAGAGCATACGACACATTTGAGTTTCCAAGTTTGCAAGTTTGCAAGTTTACAAGTTTTCGGGTTTTCACTTTTCTCGGTATTTTTGTTGTTGTTGCTGGATTTGTTTCACGCCCCGAACTATAAGTCAGTTATTGTGACAGACTGTCTGACGTTTATTAAGTGGACCAGGCGCATTTGTTTTGCCAGAAATAGACTGCATTTCGGCTAGATAAATTCTTCACAATAAATTCGCTTGAATTTATTATGCAATTAGTTAAAGGCGTGCATAAATTTCACACTGACCGCCAACAAACAGCGCACAAGGAGCCAAACTAATTGCCAAGTCAGCGGAAACAAAGCCAAACTGCGAAGGAATTTGTTCAACACTTGGCTTGGCCCAGCACAAGTCGAAAGAGCCTTGGGATTGTTATGCAATCCACAATTGGAAAAGGTCAGGAAAAGTGAAAAACACAGAAGATAAGCAGGGAATGAGTTTCTTATACTAGAAATGTGAAATAAGAAATGGAGGCCGAGTGAAATCTTTCTGACTATTGAAAAATGACTGTGCTAAAGCAAAAAATATATTTGGAATTCACTGAAAAGTCAAAGATGGTGTAATAAAGCTAACTTGAAATATAAGAAATATTCAAGTATAGGAAAGCTAGAATAAGATGTTACTGTATAAAAAGAAAAATTTAAGGAAATCAGCAAATAATAGAAAGCAAGAAAATGAAAAATATATAAATGATATAATAATACATACATATTTTCCAACAGAAAATAATAGTGATATAGAACAAAATTTAGTGAATAGGATAAAAAAGGAAAAAATAGTCACAAATACTATTAGGATGTTAAAATAAATGAAGTAATTACATAACAAATAGGAAAGCTGTTATCTAGTCTGCATCACTGTGAGATACACGCTTCCCATTTCCAATAAAATCAAAACATAGCGCTAATATTCATAAAATATAACGAATTAATATATATAAAAAATACAAAACTATACCAATTGTTATACATTAAAAATATACCATCGAAACTGAAATTAACTTTAATAATAATAATAAATTTGTTAAGCTGGAAATACATTTCCTATACAAGAAAGAGAGACAATTAAATGTCAAGAAATTTTCCCATCTAGCAAAAATAAATTTGTTTTAAGTTGTGAAAAACACAAATGAAAGAAAAGTGTTACTATTTATTTCAATGGTAAAATTATTTAATAAATAGTTATTACGAAATTTAAATTTACTTAAATAAAAATTAAGGTGTTAGGCTGGTTAATAAGAAAAGAATGGCGCGTCAACTGTATTTCTATGAAGCTAATTTGAAATGCTTATCAATTTGCTGTTTGTCTCTTCTACGAAATCAGCTGGTAAAATTCCCCTCAATATCACGATAATATTGGAACAAAAACTGATGAGGCTTTGTTTGAAATCCGCATTTAATAAAATTTCATTTCGACTGTAACACAAGTCACCAGATGTCGCAATTTAGCTTTGGCATTGGCCTTGCCATTGTAGTTGAAGACTCTAATGCGATAGTCACCGGGTCGCAGAAAAACAGGAATGCTCTGGCTCTCCAGCCGCAAATTGCGCAGATTATAGTAGCTCTAGAAGAAATATTGATTAAAATTAGGAAGTCTACCGAAAATGTGTGTGTTCTTACAGGTTTTATTGGGCAACTGGGACTCATATTTCCGTATTTGCGAATGTTGCGAAACCAGACTCTGACCAGACCCGTTGCCATCATTTCCTTGAGGGTTTTGCAGGTGTCGATGTCATAATTCAACAGTGTTAGGTAGTTCATAGAGTCCTCAACTCTGTACTTGACCGTTACAGTGGTGCGACTCGATGAGATCAACTGTTTGACATGCATATCCAGATTAAGAGATGCATCTTCACTGAGCCAACCCGTCAGATTCGAGATGATCTTGTCATCGAAGTCGACGAAGACCTTTTTAAACTCAGTGCGTAATGCTAAGAGAGTTGTTTGAACAGTTGTGTGCGAGGGTTTTTAAAGATCAGATCCATTCAAACTTACTGCTGAACTGGCGATTGGGTGCGGTCTCCACCTGATTGAGTGAGTTGAGCACAAAGTAAACGAGCAGCAGAAACATGACTTTGTGTCTTGAATGACATTGGCAGACAGAAGAGCTCGCTCTCTCTCTGTGTTTACAAACAAAACAATGTCATTAGCTGGTAATGAGCTCGCTATTTTTGGCAGTAATTTATTTTTAGCCAATGTTTCAAAATTGAACATTATGCCAATTATAGATAAGCATTCCATTTTATATCACTGTTTCGGTAGTGCGCAAACTGTGAACTCGTTAGCCCAAAAGAGTGTTTTTATACCCGCTACTTATAGGGCAGAAGGGTATTAGAACTTTGTGCCTGCAGGAAATGTTTGTAACAGGCAGAAGGAGTCATCTTCGACCACATAAAGTATATTCAAATGTTTTTGATAGAGTCACCAGCCGAGACCAAGACAATATAGTCATATCTGTTTGTCTGTCTGTCTGTATGAACATCAAGATCTGAAAGACTCTAAGAGATAGAGATCATTTTTTTCGACAGCACTTTAAGTTTCAAAATTCTCATACTATAATAAGAACAGTACTTATAATTCCTAAAATTTGTTTGCGATCCAATGGAAATTATTGAAGTTCTTTAAGAAATACTTTTGTATGGTAAAAAATTACTTCTGCAATCGAGGCTTAGTTATTTTGGTAGATATGATATACTTTGTAATCTATGGTATTTTTCAATTGTAGTAGAATATTGATTTACCAAATACAACACTTGGTATATTTTAGTTTTTTCGGTATGTTTTTGGTATATTTATAGAATATGGCTTTATTGAAAATGAGTATCGGGTATCTCACAGTCGGTCACACTCGACAGTAGATGTTTGACTTGTTTTATTTGTTTA
This sequence comes from Drosophila sulfurigaster albostrigata, assembly GCF_023558435.1. Classification (NCBI taxonomy): domain Eukaryota; kingdom Metazoa; phylum Arthropoda; class Insecta; order Diptera; family Drosophilidae; genus Drosophila; species Drosophila sulfurigaster. The sequence continues at coordinate 1,301,942 of NC_084883.1, forward strand.
TTTAAAATTAATCTAAATTCGAATTAGTAACCTAATAAGGTATAAATTTGAATTGAATCATGTAATTTAACGAATGTAATTTACTTAGCAGAAGATATTTGAAAAACTCCTCTACGCAGTGTTTGATCATTCTGTGGAGTTTGGCCTCTCGTTAATGCTAACCAACACAGCAATTAGGCAATTGATCAAAATGTAAGTCTAGCAATCAATCAAACGCGTTTAATCAGCAAATCAACAGCTCGAATTGATTGACAACTTGTTGACAGTTGAATTCGCATTTGATGAGCTGGAAGTTTTGTGGGCTCTGCGGGGGGAAAAACTTCACCTGGTTGCTTTGGACCCCCCATGCTGATTTAAAGCGACTGCCACATAAACATTCAAGTTCAATTTCTTTGGCTCTTTGGCACGATGACTGACAAGTTAACCGTAAAGCAAACTGAAAGTTGTTGCATCTAACAGATACAAATGACGTTGATGTTCAGTTAGCTGTTGTTGTTGTTGCTGCCGCTGCTGCTGTCATTGTCGTTGTCGTTGTTTGGCAAAGCGGCGTTTAATTGGAAACACAGTTGGGTGTTGGTTTTGACCGGTCTCTGGCCACGAGCTGCTGTCTTCATCAGCTTGAAGCGTGGACAGCTGATGGATGCGGACATTTCGATTCATTCTCGACTCTGGCAAACCCGTTTCAAAATGCTATCCAGTCAGCCAGCCAGCCAGCCAGCCAGCCAGAGAGACAAACTCGATCAAAATAATCAAATACAATATTACGCATACGCCACGGTGCACAGCCTCAAAAGAAATGCTCCGACTTGTATTTTTTTTTTTTTTTTTGGTTTTGGCCGTCTTGATTGGTTGAGTTGAATGCTGAGCTCTGTCGCTTTGCAGTTTAATTGCAAATTATTCAAATGCTCCACAGTTGCCGTAGATTTTTGCAGCTGTCTCTGCCTTCCCCTCTTACCCCTGCCAGCTCCTGTCATAACCAGTCGGTCTGCCGCTCCCTCTCTGCCTCAACCCCCCAACAACCCCTTATTGCTTTGCAATTATGTCGGAAATTAACAACAGCGCCCGCAACTGCCTGGCAAAAAAAAAAAAAATAGAAAAAAATAGTGAGTGAAAAAATATGTGAAATGTGCAAAAAAATTCCGTTTTTTCTCTCGTTTGTTGTCAAATGAAATTAGGCGTGAAATGCAGTTTGAACTTTAGCTCAAATATTTTTACAACTACGAGCACAACCATACTTCCCTCATTTTTCACTCGCTTTTAGATTTATTTGCAAGTGTTTTTCGCTTGGCGCCACGTGAGCCATTTAAAAGGCGAAAAATGGTAATTTATTGTGTTTTGTTTTGTTCCTATTCTTGCTATTGCTTTTAGGATCATAAATGATATATCGCTGGGTGTGTTTGTTGCCAGGGCGTTGTTGTTTGTTGTGCCGTCTGCGATATCAATATTGATATTCTCGAGTTGATAAAACCGGCACTGCAGTTAGCATTATCTCGATCATCGGTAGCAACACGCCATTTCTATACTCTTTAGTTGTAAAAAAGCCTAAGGTGGTTTGCTCAATGTTTGAAATTTTTATTCAAACTACCTTTTTACTAGAAGAAATATTTAATAAATATATTTTTTTCGTTGTACTTGTAATTTGATAAATTCCATGTCAAATTTATATAAAACAAATTAATATATTTAGCTTTATATTAAAAGGATTACTTTGCATCTTATATCATATATAAAATATATGCAGCATAAATATATTAAATAAATATCTTAAGTATTTTATCTTATCTTATTTTATCTTGTACAAATCCGAACATTCCATGAGAATAGTTTCATTGAACCTACAAAAATGTATCTATCTACCGGTTATAAATAAATTCGAAAGATTTCATGCTAAGCAAATAGACTAGAAAATAAGGATAATAAGTTATATTTTACCTCAATTTTGTATATATTAAATTTGCATAATTATATTAAATATCTGTTACTCCATTCATGTGTGTTTTCTTATTAATTTCAAAGATTGATTTTCAATACATTTTTCGGTATTTTTTTATGAAATTTTACTGCAATTGTAAATTAATAAATGTGGAAAATTCTTTACTAAGTAAATATGCTATAAATTTCAATAAGTAGCTTGAGATTTCATAGATTACTTTGCTTCATAAACATTAAATATGCTGCAGGTGTTAAGTGTATTAAATATCTTCATTAATTCAAATTACTCCATTTTGTTTAAATCTTTTTTTTTGTAGTACTAAAAGTCAAAGTTTATCATGCTAGTCACTATCTATTTTTAATATGCTATTTCTTTTTTTAACTTCTTTTTTTCTTGATGATTTCATAGTTCGATGATCCACATATTTTTTTACTATACAGAGCATTTGGCTAGTGCAGCACTATTCTCTAGAATATTCTTGTTTTGTAAGAATTAGTTCGAAGTCAAATGAAGCCAACAGCGAACTGCATGTGGCAACAGGCAACAGAGAACATAGAACAGAGAACAGTGAACACTCAAGAGGCAAGAGCAACACGTTAACATGGTCAATATGCAGCAGTTGCCGCAGTGGCTACTGAGATGTTGTTGCAGCGTCTTAAGTTGCATTTATATGCAAATAACTTAAATTGTTTTCAATTTGCCTTGGTCGCCACATTCCTTTCGCCAACTTGCAGCTAATTTTATGGCTAATTGTCCGCTTGGCTGTTGTTGTTGTTGCTGCTGCTGCTGCTGCTGTGATTGCTGATGAAGTTGTGATATTTGCGATAAAAAATGTATGTGATAAAAATTATAAAGCGTCGATAGTTACAGCCAGGAATTTCTTAATTGCCCATGGCAGGCAATGGTCAATAAATTGGCCAAGACCCGATGCAGTCTCAAGTCTGCACAGGACAACACTTAATAGCGGCAAGTGTCAAAGACGTAAAGGCTTTGAAATTGATTTCCGAAAGGTGATTCAGGTTACACTCGAAACTAGCTTTCGTTTCAACCCAGTTTACTTTATACAGCCAACTTGCTTTGACCTGATTCCACCTCTGGCTCCTTCGCTTGCCCCACTTAAATGACAACTCGACTGGACAGCTGCTTAAGGTGGCTTGAATCAGCCAATTAGACCATGACGCAACTCTCAACTGTCCCTTAATATCATATCCCTAAATATCATTTTCAATTTCCTTTGCCGTCAAAGAAAAATCCTGCTACTCGGAAATTAATCAAATTTTTGCGGCAAACCGGAAATACATTTGTGCTTTCTTTGGCATTTGCTTTGGCATTTGGCAATTTATGCGACTGTCGCATTGCGACAGCAAATAAATACTTTTATTTTTGAGAACCATTCGAGTGGAGAAAAGTAAATAAAAAATGTATGAGATGAAAAATCAATGCATACTTCGCACACAAATCGCAATTTAAGAAATCAGAGTGAGGCGAATAATAATTGTGATACAGCGAACTAAGAAAACTTCCATTTAAATTTATATTTATATAAAAAAATGATACCATAACATATATTAAAATGCCCCGACTTGCAGGAAATCTTAAAATGTTTTATTAATTTTCTCTTTTTCAAAAGTTAAGACTAAATATACATATATGCACTGAACTTATCATTCAGTTGACTTACTATATATTGATGTTGGATTGTTGAAAATATTAAATTATTATTATTATTATTATGGATAGAAAGCGAATAAGTCACTCACTAAGTAATGAAATTAAACCAGAAATGGTACCGCTTTCTATTACATTTATTTCGGGAATTTATCGATTTCAACATTTACAAATTGTGACACATCTTGTACTTGATTTGATTTTGTCAATATTTAATCGGATAAGGCCGGATTACAATCAAAGCGTTGGAATGAAGTATTTGTGGTTAAATAGACTTTGGTAACTACGTCTCAACTATATATCATGTGCGCCTGCACGTTTGTTATTTTCCTGCAAATATAATTTATAGGGCTTGGATGGCCCTTGGCTAATACGCTTGGCAGGGTTTGAAGTCATCGAGTCTATCACAAACCTACAAAAAAGGGCATTTGGAGAACGCGCTTCGAATTGAAAATGCGCAGTTCACACTCGAACTCACACTCACACTCACACTCATACTGATAGTTGTATTCATACTCAAACATATCGTCACCTATTTGATGTACCATTCTAATTTGCATTGACTGTGACTCGTTGAGATAATGACAGAGTGATTGTGAATGAGAATGAGTATGAGTATGAGTATGAGTATAAAACTCATGTAATGCAAATGTGATTGCCATTTTTATGAGCCAACAACAGTAACTTTGTAAACGTTAATGTAATTGTAATTGAATTGAAATTGAAATTGAAATTGTAATCGTAATTATAATGCTGCAGTTTGCCATTGTTGTTGTCCAGCTGATTATAACATTACTTTAGTTTAGTGGTTTACTCAACTCTGTCGACATATTGACAACTTTGAGTACAAGAATGAATATATCAATAGTACTATACACCAATGCGACTCTTAAGATATGTTAATTCGAACCGGTTCTTCATTGGGAGATTTGCATTTAATTTTAAGATTGCGAATTATTGGGCTTTAAACTTAAGCTTAAGTCTATATATCTGTGGGTTATTATTATTGAGGGAAACCGCTAATAGGATTACAATCTGAGATCATACATTCCACATAGGATTACGACTGATTCTCAGGAATAGAATGAAATATGCGCAATTCATCATTGGTTACTCATTAGTTGGATTGTTTTGTTTCCGATTTTATTGATCAAGTTATCAGACTTGGGATTAAGTGTTTATGCTTCTTACATGAATTTCAGGTTTAGGTGGTTATAATCAAATTAACAGTCTGTTTGCCAATTAGTATAAAGATTTTATAATGTTGAGCTTGAGTTAGAAGTTTTCGGTGTGTTGTCACTCACTATTAGAGCCTAAATTGTGATCAAATATTTGTCAAATAATTAACGGTAATAACTTCGTTACTTTGAGCCTTGCAGTTAATTTACTACATTTATGAAACATTTACTTTTTATACCCAATACTCATAGGGTAGAAGGATATTATCATTCTGAACCGGCAGGAAATGTACGTGTACGGGCGAAAGAATCATATCCTACTCCATAAAGTATATGTGTTCCTGATCAGCGTCAACAACCAAAACGATATAGGCATGACCGTCTGTCTGTCCGTCCGTATGAACACCTAGATCTCAGAGACTATGAAATAAAGCTAAAATTTTTCCGATTGCATGCAGATTAAGTTTGTCTTAGATTTTTGCAAAGCCCATTTTACCGCCCGGAAATCGAAAAAATCGAATAGTAAGCGTAATTTTTATACCCCCTACCCATAGTGTAGAAGGGTATTATAACTTTGTGCCGGCAGGAAATGTATGTTACAGGTAGAAGGAGGCATCTCCGAAGCTATATTCTTGATCAGCGTCAACAGCTGAGACGATCTAGCCATGTCCGTCTGTCTGTCCGTCTGTCTGTCTGTCTGTCTGTCTGTCTGTCTGTAGATCTCAGAGACTATAAAAGACAGAGCTATATTTTTTTATCGACAGCAGATTCAAATTTGTGCCACACCCATTTCCGCCTCCGCAAATTGACAAAACTCGAATAACAATTTTGGTACATAAAATTGTCGAAGTTATTTAAGAAATACTTTTATATGGAAAAAACGCCTTCTTACTAGGGGTCTTAGGCGCTTTAGCTGACAATCTGGTATATTTTGCACTCTATATTATATCTTCAATATACCATATCAATATACCAAATATACCATTTGACACATTTATAAATTTTGGAATATTATTTTGGTATATTTTGAGACTAGGTAGCGGGTATCTCAGCACACTCGACTGTAGTTATCTTACTTGTTTAATATATAGTCTCGAATGTTAGTAGATATGCACAATCATAACTACAGTCTTAATGATTCCTGGCTGCGATCAGATATAAATTGTAATATATTTGGAGTATAATTAATTATATTTATATACTATTAATAATCTTCGGTATATTTTAGACACTTGTAGGTATATTAATTTGGTATATTTAAGTATAAAACCGCACTGCTTTGTTTTTATTAAAAAAAATATCGGGTAACTTACAGTCGCGCACACCCCATATATTTCTGTGTTGTTTATTAAGTTTTCTGCACTAAATATCTGCTATGCTAGTTGATTTTTCAATCTAAATTTAATTGGCCAGTCCGCAAGTAGTTTCTCCTCTCAGGATTAGCCCTACCAAGTTCATGCGGCTGTCTAATAAATTGTCATTTAATTGCATCATTTAATTGTGCAATCCATTCACAATAACAACCACAACAAAAACAATGACGAGCTGCTAAAGGGCGCTTACTCGCAGTTCGCACATGTTGCATGTAATTATAGCAACAACATTTAGACGCCAGTAATTATTCGATATTTATATGCAATCATTGTGCGATGCCAACAAGTTTCCAGTCAAGTCATGAACTCGGCCACAAGGAAATGACATTGAACAGACACCCAACTCAGCTTTCCCTCCCCTTCCCCGTTCCGTTGCGTCTGCTCGATGTCGCCCTGACATTGAATAACATCTATATTAACTGGCATCTAACTGTAAAACTGACTCAATTGCCTCCCCCGATTTACCCCATCAACAGTCGCAGACGTAGTATTAGCCCCAATCTCAGTCGCAATCAGCATCGCAGTCCCAACCGCAATCCCATTTACGGTTTCAGCCCCTGTCAACTCCCCTGTCTGCTCTTAGCACTTTATTAAATGATAGTTTATCCACTTGTTTACAGCATCAACGGACGAGATAATCAATGAATTGAGTTGGAAAATGCTAAAGTCAAAGAGACAATTATTTTTGGACTTTAAGAAAATTCTTATTTTTTGAACAATCATTCGTATAATTTAGATTTCTAAGCAATTTCTCTCAAAAATGTGGTGGGATATATTTTTAATTCAAATAAACTTTTATTAAACTTTGATAAAATGATTTTAAATATATTCAATGTAATTGAATTTTCTAGATCCATACAAATTTTAGAAAAAATAAAAAAGTAAAACATATCTCAATACGTAATATATTTTAATTGTATTTTTGTGTTATATATTTAATATCTCTTCTGTGATAAAGTGAAAGAAAATTTTATTAAATGAAAAATGAACATTGAATATTCCAAACAATAATAGAATAGTTGGTACTTAAATAGTTATACCAAATTTAATTTAGTTGAATATTTTCCATGTACTAAATATAGTAATAAACTAAATTTAGTAAATACATATTCATGTCAATGATTTTTTAAGATCATTCATCTTAAACTTTATGTCTTTCACCAATCGTATTTAAGTTTACTTTAAAATATTTATACTCTTGGAATTTAAATCAATTTCAATGTTCTTGTTGCTTTTAGTTTTTTTCTACATTATTTTTTATCGCTAAGCTTAATCGTATTAAAGTTAATTTCACAATTTTGATACTCATTAGCAATTTAAACCAATTTGAATGGTATACTATTTTCCTTACATTATTTTATATCGAATAAAAAAACCAAATTATTTTGTTCTTCTATGTAAACCTTTTCTAATGAAATGTTTAATCAATTAAAATAATTTAAATTTCTAAAAGTATTTTATGTTCGCAATTAAACACTTAAGTAGCTTAGGTCAGTAATAGCTTGAGTTGTCTGATAAACTTGTGCTTTGGACCCGGTGTACGTATTATTTTTAGACAACAAAGCCAGACAGACAAGTGAATCAACAAGAAGTTGTGCCGATATTAAAATATTTGCACAGAATCACATTTGGCTGATTCCGTTGATGTTGATGTGGATGTTGTTGTTGATGTTGATGTTGGCAATGCATTTGAATTTGCAGTCGAGCCAGAAGAAGTGTAGACGAAAATATTTTCCCATGTTCGTCAAATGAAGAGGAACTGTGTGGCACACCCACACAACAACAGCAACAGCAACAATCACAACAACAACAACAACAACGATGATGGTGATGACGATGACGACTCATGCTCATCCTTTCACCCAAGCAGCAGTGTGGCAAGTGCAACTTTCCCACAGCACACTGTGGCAGTGTGGCTCTTGAGCTCTCTCGGCCCACAGGCGTGATAAGTGCGAAGTGTAAAGTGTAAAGTGGCAAACACGCAGTTCAACATTTTCACAATTCCACAATTCATGATCAAGTGCAATCTTTTGACATTAATATGACAACAAAAGGAGCTGGCCAAAGGAGCAGCCACTGGCTTTTTGCCCGTGGCGGGAGAGAAGAGTTTGCAACATCAGCAGCAACTACAACTGCAAGAAAAAAAAAACGAAATCAATTATGCGCACGAGGCACAAAGCCAACAATGAATGATAACTGCAAGTCTGTGACTTCAACTGGGGACTTCGACTGCGACTGCGACTGCGACTCCATAATGATTGAGTATGCGACAGGCGAACTGTGACAGGCACCGAGGCTCAGATCGCAGATCTCAGATCGCAAGAAGCATTTGCCATTCGTTGATGAATGTCTGTCAAATTGCTGACAAGCACGCAGTGGCTGTTGCTGTTGCCGTTGCTGTGACTGTTGCTGTGACTGTTGCTTTTGCGGTGGCTGACATTGACACAATACGAGTGTTGCTCACAGCACAAAACAAAAAAAAAAGAAGAGGAGACATGACAAGACGCACAATCAGCAGCGGCGCGAGACGCAACAAAGTTGCGCGACTGTGGCATGAAAATATTTTATAGCATTTAATTTCAAACTCCACTGCGGCCTGTCATCTAATTGAGTTGTTGGCTGGAGTCGCTCGCACAACAAAAAATTTATCGGCATATTAATGCAGCATATTTCAAATGCCTTCAAGTCTCTCCCTCCTCTGCCCAGTCAGGCTGACTTACTTCCTCAGTGGTTCGAATCCCCCATTTACTCGCCTCCATGGAACATGTTTATGCAATTTGCTGAGCAGCTGAACAACTGGGCAACTATATAGCTGGACGATTGGACTACCGACTGGACTGGGCGACTCTACAGTGCACTGGGAGCTGTTGTCTTATCATATGATTTTATTTATGCTACGGGCGCGCATGTGTGCGATAATTGGATTATTTACTTTCGCGGCTTAGCAGCCAACAAAGTTGTGAAAATTGTCGGGTTTTCGCTTTCTATTAACTCGGTCGATCATCGCCAAGTCAACTCAAGTCAAGTTATTGTTGTTGTTCGGCTTGTTTTGCAGTTATTGTCTTGTGGTTTCGCTGATGGAGTTGTCTATTGGTTAATGTCAGGCGGTAGTTCGACTTTGGACTTCAAGCAAGCACTTCAAGTTACGATGTCAGCTCGTTCGGGTTAGAGGTTTTTGCTTTTATGTTTGCACAATTTCAGTGCATCTATTTATGGCGTATCAAATGCTGTTGAGCTTTACGCAAATCACTGTTAAGCAGCGGAAAACGTAAAAATGAAGACACTTACACTTATCTGTGGAAAAGACTTCAAATACTAGTACTTGAAGTGGCCAAACTATTTGCAAATTTACTTAAATTTAAGCAAACTTTCACAAGTATATCAATATTTCACTTAAAAGCGTCAACTGGAACTGCAAATAGTCTGATAAGTTTGTAGTAAGGAAAATATACCATGTATGTGAAAATATACCAAATTAATATTCAAAATATTCTGCAATATACACAATTCTATATTTGGTACTACATTCCAAAAATACCACGAAGTACAAAATTTACCAAATTAATTTTAACAAATTCTGAAATATTATGTATGTATGTATACACATTAAAAATAAGAATATACCAATATAAAAATACCAAATTGTCTAATCAATTCAATTAAAACCCGAAAGTAGCCGTTAAATGAAATTATTGCATTTAAAAATTAAGTTGTTGAAATATTCTTTACATTAACCATCAGTAAAATAAGAAGATCGCATATTCGCAGTTCAATAATAAAGATTGACTCATTAATTATCTAGAGCTGGAAATTACTCTAATAGAACCCTGAGCTCATCTTTCACTTTGTCACCGAATGTCGGTTGTCATTATTCAGCAGGCAGCAGCTGCTGTGTCTGTTGCCACTGATGGACTGACTGTAACTCAAAACCCAACAAAGACAATTCATAACACCCAATTGACTGCGAGTCCAACACGACATTAATATGTATGCCACAACGCGTTTATCAAACATTTGAAAAAAGACGGCGGCGTTGCTTTCGTTCCCAGCCATCACCTTCGCTCACGCCGATTGACCCAATTAAATGGGCATTATAAAGTCATAAGGCATTGCAGACGTGCGAAGCCAAAAAAAATTAGCAAATAGACAAACCTGCGGCAAAAACTGAGACCAAGTGTGGCACCCAAAATCGAGTCCCATTCCCATTCCCATTTTTCCAATCCCAATACCGTGTGCCACATCGCATTAAAATGTGCATGCAAATTCGAGTGAACTCATAAATCACAAATCACTTAGCCAAACAGTTTCGAATGTGCTTGGTATGGATGTAAATGTGCCTCGGCTGGCAACGGGCTTTCAGCTGCTGCCGGTTCGCATTTGGGCCTTGGGCTGGGGACATGGGCTTACAAATGTTCATGTTTGCGCGATAATATTGACAAATTGTGCAAACATTCGCACACAATTAATAAAGCCAGACCCACACGACCAGAGAACCACCAGGCACCAATGAGCCACCAAGTTACCAAGCTACCAAGTCGCAAAGCTACCAAGTCACCAACACACCAAGCCCACGTGCGCGGCAGCCCGTGTTCGCAAAGACAAAGCTACTGAGACAAGACTGAGACGCGACAGACACGAGACAACATAATTCCAATTCCAATTCCAGGCGGGCCCCGGAGCTACCTAAAAACCAAATCCAAGAAGCTAAATGTCACTGTGGATAAACTGTCAAACATCGGCTTACCACAGTGGGGCAAAACTTTAAATTACACGGAATAATTTAAAAGATAAATTTAATTTACATTAATTATCGATTTAATATGAATTCTAAATATAGAGTTAAATTAATTGTCCCAAGAAATTTAGTTAGTTCCCAAATATACTTTACAAAATGGTATATACACACCATAGCGGGTATAAATATACCTCAACATTAATTTAAGAGCAATATAAAAATATTGATATAATACTACATTTTAAATATATATATATCAGCCAAGGCCAGAACAGTAAATATGCGTCTTTCCTCATACAAAAGAATTTACCATTTTTATCTGATCGACACAAAAATTTCAGTATTAAAAAACTTTTGCGAATATAGTACGAAATACACCAATAATCGAGAATCGGGTAAAAAAAAATGTAAATTTATCGAAAAAAGTTTTCAATACTTTTTAAACAGTTAAATTAAACATTCATATCGTAGATTTACCCCTTAGTGTATAGTAGGATTTATTTAAAAAACCTTTACACCATTTCATATTAGGTTTACTCCCTCTTGTAACGCTTTGAAAATCTCAATCTTTCAATTCCTGACTATCAGCTTATTTCATTTTAGTTGAGTTTATAAATTTAATGAAATGTAAAATAATAATAATAAATATTACATATTTTTGTTTTACTTTTTGCACTTATTCTGTATTAGATCCATTGCAACTTTTTCAGAAAATACAAGAAATCATTTTCACATTTTTAAGAAACTTCGATCCACTGTGCACACTGTTCTCGCTGGAGCACATTGCGTTGTTTAAGACAATTCTGGAAAGCAATGCACGTATTCCATGGAGGCGCCCACACGCAGTGGACACATCTGAGATGGATAGCTGTGAGCTGGTGAGCTGGATTTAAGTCTGGACTTGAGCTTGGACACGATTCGCCCACGGCACAAGGAATGCATGGAGCCTGGCGTTCGAATGAGCTTGCAACTTCTTTGTGGCTGCCACAGAAGAAGCGCGGAGCCTTTTCAAATGGTTTTGCCACTTCAACGCGGCGCTGTGATTGATGATTGTGGCACTCGCAGTTGTCAGTTTTTGCCTTTGATGTGGCTCCAGACCAAAGGAAGAGACTTCCTACCAGGCCCCCCGTTTGCTTTCCCTCGACTTTCGTTTTCCAACTAAAGTCCGCAATTTATGCAGCATAACTCGTGTGTTTAGCCAAAGTAGGCCTAAAACTTAAGCCGCTTGGAGGCTGGAGACTACAAGCTGAGGATCGAGAGTTCGGAGTCCGAGTTCGGTGTAAGCGGCTTAGAGCCAGGAAACTGCGACAGACATTTGTGTTGACAAATCAATTAAATGCGAAATTTAAAGGTGCACAGTAGCGCCAATCCGGGACCAAGCAAAAGCCTCGTCCATGGCCAGATAAACGACTTGCAACACGCAAAGCACAGCAAAGCAAAGCAACTGCCCTGGTCCACAGGTTCTGAACTGTGCCTAGACCTGAGCTGTGCATGTTGTGCTCGGCTTTCGGCGCTTATCGAAAAACATTGATTGCTCTGTGGCGACGCGTCGGTGCCCAATGCAAATCGTAAAGTGTGAAAACAAATTGCGAATTGCACAAGAGGCAAGCATAGGAAGCGGTGGCAAAGACACGGGTAAGGGGAAGGGGAAGGGGCAAGGAAGGAAACTCATTGCAGTTGCCAGATAATTGCACTCGATTTGTAATTCAAGATTAAGGGCAAACCATGTTATTGGTGCCTCGACTTCTCGATCTTTGTTTTAATTTATGTGCACTTGACGGCTCTTTTGCATTTTTGCCTCAGATAATCACTTAAAATGTGGGCCATGATTTAAGTGATTATGTAAATTTGAGTCCTTCCCTCCTCTCCCTCACTCTCTTCCGCATTCGCAGTGTCAGGGTGTTCCTCTCGCTGCCTGCCACATGCCCCCTAGACACGTTGTGTAACCTTCAAGTGAACAAAGAGAAAGATTGGTCAACAACTTGAAAGGCATAAATTGATTGCCAATTTAAAGTAGAACGTTAAGACTCCAGGCCATAAACTGTGATTGAGCTTCAAATTGTGAAAATGTATCTGCAACATGCATAAGGGAAAGTTTTATTTTGTTATATTACAAATCTGTATATTATTGCTAAATTGGAACTGAATTTTTTGACTAGAGATTGAAGAAAGTATTTGCTAATATGAGTAGTTAAGAGAATAAAATGATTTCAAATTTGGATAGCATCGTGAATTGAATTGATAACTCTATTTTGTCAAACATTTTGTAAATGCTACTTGTAAACAATCTGTGGTTTAAGTTAATTATTTCTGCATACTCGATTAATTTTTTCAATAATATATAAACATCCGCTACACACAGTTTAGTCGAGTATTGCACCAGCACTTAAAACAAAGTATTATACAATATATACTACAATGTTTCAATTTATTTTTCTGAATTTTCTAAGTACTTTTTGTATTCATCCTGCGGGTTAAGTTTATTATTTCATGATACGAGTATTCGAATCGTTTTTTTATACCCGCAACTTATTTTAAAATGAGTAGGACAAAAAAACAAAGTACAATAATTCAACAATGATGTAATTGTATTCAACCTTCAAGTTTAGTTCATAGCTTTATGAAATTCCTTTACTTTGTTTACTAAATGAACATTCCACTTCTATTCAAAATTTAGCTTTGTATAACACAGATGTTCAAAATATACATACTTGAAATACATTTTAACCGTCACATATTAACGATTTTTGAATTCTTATTTTTGAATTATATATTTTATCATATATATTTTATTATTTATATTTGAAATTCGATGATTAATATTATATTTAACTTATGTTTTGTTGTTATTTTCACAATTAATTATAGTTTTACATTAACTTTGAAAAACCCAAAAATATTTAAATGTTGTAAATACTTAAGAATCTTGGACTTTTTGAATTACAAAATGAATAATGTCATGTTTGTTAAGCGAATTGTAGAACATTCATGAGCTGAATTTATGATATGAGTTTCTCAATTGCTGTCATTCAACAATAAATATAAATATTTCAAGAATTAATGCCAATAGATGATTCAGAGAATAAATTATAATATTTAAATTTATGTAGCAAACATGTTTCGGCTTATCCATAAATATTACGAATGATTAATATTATGTATGCGAATAAGAATTCTTGAATACTTACATCGTATTTACTTGACCTCATTTTACCCATTTATTTTGCATCTAATTTGCATTCGTATTTCGGCTACGCTTTTTTGTAATATTCAATCCAAGCGACCATTTGATAATCGTAAGAGAGTTAAGTTAAATAATTAATGGGATTGGTTCCTCGATGCGATTCTGTTAGTTTTCACTATTATTTTCTTTTATAATCACAATTGATGCAAATTCTGTTTTCGATATGATTGCTTCGAATTGAATTTAACTGTATGAGTTATAAAATGTCGTAAGCAATATTGCTTTGTAATGAACTTGATGCTTTATTTTAGAATTTTGAACACCTTTAATATAAGCACTTCATTTATTATTATTGCATTAGGCAAGCACTTTTTCTATATATTTAATTATTTGTAAATTTATTGCAAGTACATATTTAATTAATTTATTGATCGAATGGAATTTTGGATCTTCGGCGTTTAACTCATTCTTGATATTGTTAGCACAGTCTTTAATAATTGTTAAAAAGTAAAAGGCTTCAATTGTTGCAACTGGAATCAAATGAATTTGGGTTAGAATGTATTCGCTGTGAATATTACGCATACGACACGTGGCACAAGCGACCGCAGTCGGGCACTGACTGAATTGATACCAAAGAAATCAAAGCAAACACTGTGAGGCCAAAAGGCCGAAAATCAAACTGTGATTTTCGATAAACTGTTAAGCTGTTCGCTAACTGTTACTTTCAGCCATTTTGCTGAAAACAAGTTCTCAACAATTCTACGGGTTTTTCTTAATGTCTTTCCCTCACATGATGTTGATGTTTTTGTTGTTGTTGTTGTGGTGAAAAATCGTTAGGCTAAGGCAACAACACTAGCAACAAATGCCAAAAGTGCACGAACGAAAAGCGAAAGAGGAGGTTAAGGAGACACAAACGTGGGCGGGGAGCGGACGGGGCGAAATAGTGTGGATGGGGTGCGGGAAAAACTAAACAGACGGACGGCCCAAAACGGATGGCCAAATGTGGCCCCCCAACAGCAACCACGTGAAAAATGCCGGAAACAGAAATCGATTTGCACCAAGCGTTGAAATGAACATGTATGTGTGGCTGTGTGCGTCTGTTTGTTGGTGTTAGTGTGTTGGTGTGTTGGTGTGCAATGAGCAAACAGCAAACGACAGAAAAGTGACACAGGAAGAGACTGAGACCAGCGATGGTTTGTCCCATGATTTGTCGCGCTAAAGAAAACTCCCGAACTCATTTGTTATAAACAATTATAGCAATTGGCAGCTTCGTGTTGAAGGCAAATCACATAGTTAGAAATACACTAAACGAAATTATGTCACACGCGCAGCGCACGAAAGTAGGCAACGAATTCGATTTTTGGCCGAAAAAAAAACCGACACGAAATGCGAACATTGCGAACACTTTGGCAATTGCCTCAGTTTTGTTTTTTTAATTTCATCAAATTTATTAATTGACAAAAAAGTAACAATTTTGAGGAACTTTTAATCAGCGTTTACCCGTCGCTGCTGCTGCTGTGGTTGCTGCTACTGCTGCTGCTGCTGCTGCTGTTACTGCTGCTGCACGACGCGTTGAAAATTCACGTAACAATTGATTTGTGTGTCAAAAATGTCACAAGTGTCAAAATTGTACACTGCGTTGCGCTTGAGAGCAAGTTGCCCGACAGAGAGAGAGAGAGAGAGCTCAGATTACAGAGAGAGCACGTGCATAAAGAGAGCCAGAGTGCCAGAGAGAGCGAGTGAGCTGCTGCTGCTGCTGCGCGTCGTAAAGAGTTCTTTGCTTAGCCACAAGCACGTGTGTCCTGCAGAAGAGCAACAATGCGGGAGAGCTTAAAAGCTTCTATTAAGCTTTTGCTTAGTTTAAAAGCTGCTAGCTAGCTGTTGGGCTGTGGCTTAAATGATCATAAATGAGCGGCTAGAAAGCTTCCCCATTAACAGCTTAGAATTTGAAAAACACATACATATGTAAGTAAAAATTGTGTGTTTTCAGTTAAGAATAAGCAAAATCTCGATAAATATTTTTTGAAAATCAAGAATAGTAAAAGCAAGTTTCCTATTATTTTAATTACGTTTCAGTTAAAATATACATTCATTTGCTATTCATTTTAGTTAGTTTACACTGTAGCTCTTAAAAGTTTTGCCATTGTCTTGCGGGTAAATCACAGAAAAGCCTCAAAAAAGGGTTAAACTTCGTCTAGTCCTTTGAGAGGGGACTTTGTGTCTCGCTAAACGGCTTAAAAGGCTCAAGTGTTTTAAAGTTGAAACGTTTTTCTTCCACATTGCACAGCGAGGGGCGTAGTTTGGTGTTTGAAAGAATGCAAATCCCAACAGTTTATTACTAAGTAGTAAATGTCTGGTCAGTCAGGTGTTGAGTCCATACAGACACTCACACACAAAACACATGAAATACACTGAACAATACATACACACATAAATTATAGTTATTGTTTTATTGTTAACGATATTTGCATTTGCATTTTCGCCTTGATGAGCTGTTAATCGAATTAAACTCTTATTATAATCGTATGGATGTTAATTGATTAAACTCGGGCACGATATAATTTTATTAGAGACGTGAAGCGACGCGATGCGACGCGAGGAACGAGAAGCAGAGGAGAGTTGTATTCGCAATTCGATTCTCGATTCCCGACTCTCGACGACAGTCGAGTTTGTCTCGCGGCTGCGGTTTTTGTTGTGAACCCAACTAAATGCGATGCGAAACTGGCCGACCAAGGCAGAGCCGGGCAATGACGATGGTTTCTTATTGGAACAGCGACAGAGGCGCACAGCACACACTACACTCAGCTGGGGGGCGGAGTGAGGCAAGAAGGAGGCGAGGAAAGGGGAACGCGAGACGGGATGGGACGAGAGACCGGCCAGCGTCAGCTGCGTCGCGTGAGTGAATATTGCGGGTTGGTGTGGGGGTTGTGGGGCGTCTACTGGAGCAACGACGTTGCTGCTTTGCTGCCTGCTGTTGCTCTGCTTGTAAATATGTCTCTGTGTTTGCCTCTGTGTGTGTGTGTGTGTGAGCACGCCACTTGAGGCTAATAACAACCACAACAACATCAACAAGAGCAGCAACGACAACTACAACGACGACGAAGACGAAGACGAAGACGACGACAACAAGAGCAGAGTTGATTGCAACCGAACTTGTGCCAGGAGCTCAAGTTGAGAAAGCTTCACATTTTGCCGCTATCAACTGAGCGAAGTTGCAACCAGATGTAGCGCCACACACACACACACACGCACAAAGAGAGAGCGACAGCGACAGCATGAGGCAAGAGAGTGTGAGAGCGCAATTATGTAGTTCGAACTTCGAAGAGCGAAATTAGGTCTCTTTAGCAGTTTGCGAAAGTTGCCTGACACTTTCCAGAGAGCAAGACAGTGAGAGAAAGAGCAAACAAGAGCGGGAGAGAGTGAATATGCCCGCATAACGGTCAATGTGGTTTCGTATGCGAAATTGCATGCGATAAATTGAAACTCTCTTAATGTCAGAGCGAAGAAAAAAGAGGGATGAGAGCAACAATTGATGGGGGTTGCTTTTTATAGTCCATATTGCAGTGCTCCTGGGGTGACCATTTACAAGTCGAAAGAGTGAGATGACCAGGCTACACTTAAAGTTTATTAAGTTGACTTACGCTGGAATATAATAATTTTCAAATAATTGCAAAAATTAGTAATTAATTAGTAACTTTAATAATGATTAATACCGTTTACTCCTTAATTTATATAAAAAAAACTTTTAAATATTATATAAAGCTAATCTTAGCTAAATTTCCATTTTCAAATTCCACTTTTCATAATAAATATAATTGATTAAAAATAATTAATAAAAAATTGGAAATATAAATATATATATATATATTATATATAATTAGATTATATATAATTTCGTAATTTTAAATGCTCTCAATAATCTTAATTGACTTAAGAAGAATAAGAATTGATATTTTAATTTGTAAGATTCAAATATACAACTAAAGTACACAATAATTTCCCAATTTCAAACGTGAAATTTAGTTGTTACAGTAGGTTAGTACTGTTCCATTAGAAAGCTTTTATCCGTTACAATATTAAAGGAGAAGCTGGTCACCCTAGCTGTATGACTGCTGCTTCTTCTCTCTTTCTGTCTTTCACTCGGCACTCGTCTCTTTCTTCGACCGCGACTGAGGGTTGTTGCTTACCCCTTGAACATAGAAAGCTAATGTCGCAAGTTGCGCTCTCGCATGCGATAAGTGCTGCGTATTGCAAGGTTGCGTGCAACAACAGGTTTGAGTTTGAGTTTGAGAATGTCTGTTGCATGGATTGAGCGAGCAACATGTTGCAGCTTATTGAATAACATTTGCCAGCACATGCAGTTGGCATTGGCATTGGACAGGACGGGATCATCATCATCATCAGCAGCAACAGCAACAGCAGCGGCAGCTCGAATGCCGATTACTCACGCGATGCCCGCACACGCACAAACACACGCAAGGTTGTGGCGCTGCAACTGCAACTGTAATCAGTTATTGAGGTGTTTTGTGATATATTGACAGCATTAAGGCTGCGATAGTTGCGATTCATTAATCATAGAGATCCTTAGGAACACATCCAATTAATTTGAACACCACAAAACAAAAGTCGCGTTCTCTCTCTCTCTCTCTCTCTCTCTCTCTCTCTCTCTCTCTCTTAATGGTGTGAACACGAACTAACAAATTGCGATCCACAGCAACTACAACAACAGCTGCAGGCAAGCACCACCCGCGCCACAGAAACAAAACAGTACAAAAGAAACGAACCCGCCGAAGGACAAGAGCCTGCGGCATGCTTCAGAGTCGCATCGTAAAAAAAAGTTACACGCATGCGCAGCGGGTGGCGCTGCCTTGTAATAAAAATCGAAGTGAGAAGAGAGGGAGGGAAAGAGAAGAGAGATGCAGAAGAGCTCACATATCGAAGCTTTCGATCAAATAGCCTATCTGATTGGTCAGAGCTGGTTCTAAAGATCAGCGATACAGCTGCCGCTTGTGTGTTGAAAAATTCATTTTAATAAGCGCCCGTAAAATGAACCACGCAATATCTGCGCAATAAATAAATGACAATTATGAATTGTTCGGAACCCAGCCTCGACGCTAAGCCCTTTGGCTCCACACACACACAACAACTGAACAAGCGGCGCCCACTGGTGCGCTATGGGCCACAGCATCAGAGTATCTTGAAGATATTCATCCACACAGCTCACACAGTCAGCGGTTATCGCAGCTGCGATGCTGTCGTCGTGCCAGGCCATTAATTCGTTGTTTATCGCACCTTGTTAAAATCCCATTGCCTATGAGATGAATACGCGATGAAAAATCGCGAGAGAGAGATGGATATTGTGAAAAGAGAGGGAGAGAGAGAGTGTGATGCGATGCGATGCGATGACATTCCAGAAATTCCTTAAATATTATTTATTCTTTGATTTTTATATGGCAAACTTAGTGAATTATTAATTAATTGCTAACGATTTCAAAAGACATATTTTGTAATAAATATTAGCATATTATAGTTGAATATGTTAGTACATTCTAATTCAAATTCAATCTTTAAGATCAATTTCCGTTTTTTCCCAACTGTTCACGTCCAAAGTTGTTGGACTAAAACAACAACAAAAAACAATGTGATCAAACTCTATTAAACTTCACATCAGATATGCAAATGCATCCAGCAAAATTATTACTTACTTTAAATTCACCTGACATCGCCTTACTTATCCGTACGTCTTCGTATTCTACATTGGAAGTAAATTATTATTATAATTATTTTAGAACTATTTCTCTAATTAGGTCTCGCAGCATTAACGTTAGAAATGCCGTAGGTATTACTCAAAATACTTAGTAGTCATGCAGAAAAATAAAAAATCCTCAACGCCTGAAGTCCAAATTCCACATCCATCAATAGGAATATGTTTTTGTTGTGTGAATTTATTTTTGTTTTGATTTTTTTTTTAAATTACTCGCGTTCAAAAACTGTGCATGACTTCAAAATATTATTTCTTCATCATCTTTATTTGCACACGAAATTCCCAAAGCGTCTGCCAAAAATAAAATTCGCCCATTCATTTATTAGTTTATTTTTGCAATTGGCCGTAGCAAAAAATGTCATAGAGCACCACAGCAGATTCATTTCTCTGGTGAATTATCCACACCAAAGCGAAGTACTGAACATCGAAAATTCCAAATGCTTAGCCAATTTCCAGTCAAATTCCGCGCATAGTATTTATTTCATCTGCTCGTTGTTCATTTTCATACGTTGTGTACAAGTTTATCGCATTGACTGTTGATTTATGCAAATTATTAAACGTTTTCTAATAACTCATTATGCCGCGTAAACAACGCGCCGCATGACAGTCACTTTGAGGCAGAGATGGAGACGGAGACGGAGACGAGTTGGCAGATGGTCCGCGAGAGAGACTCCAACGAAGCACGAGGCCTTCAGATGTCAGACAGACATTACAGAGCCAACAAATCCCTCCCCCTCAAGCCCCTCTTTTCATTACATGTTCAATTGACAGTCAGTGTTCATGGCCGCCCACTCTTTCTCTCGCACTCTCCGATAACTTCACGATAACACCGATAACTGTAGAGTCAGCCCTGGTTGGTCAACTACTGTTGCGTCTTTCTAGCTAAAAATCATTTCAGCTATTTTTCTTCTTTTGTTTTCTAACACTTAATTTGGCTTTTGTTGTATTTCCATAGTTGCCTGTCATTTTTAGCATCTGTCTACTGCTGCAGAGTTCCATAGCGTTTAGCTTGTCAATATTTTCCGATTGGTAATTGATCAAATATTTTGTCTAGTCTCCTCATTTGCATTACACCTTGTCTATTTTTCAACATTTTTTTTTTTGTTTTTTTGCATTTCCATTACGTTGTTGTTGATGAATTCGCTGTTGTCTTGAACTATCTGGAATGCACTTTGAGGGGTCCAAGATTTTACTTTCGATCAATATTATGTTCGACTGAGAATGATCTCAAGATTTACAAATGGTGACCTCAATTGTTTTCAAATCTTTAATAATTTGATGCGTAACACAGACGTAATTTTCCTGGCATTTGCAACTGTAAATTAAACAGAAAGAAAAGTCAGATAAGATTTTAAAGTGCTGTAAAAATACAATAGTACATATTAATATTTATTTTGTATATTATTTAAAAAGAAATTAAGTAATACTGTTAAACATAAAACATGTGCTATTTATTATATATTTTTTTTATTTAGATTAAATTGAATTTTGTATAAAGCAATTGAAATATTCGGTCCTGCCTTTTTTATTCCCAGTCTAATGAGATGCTTAGCAAAGTCAAACGATTTGACCAGCTAATAGCAAGTGCAGCAGCTCTTGCCACATGTTGCAGTTGCTGTTGCTGAGGTTGTTACTGTTGCAGTTGTGCCCATTGCTGGGTTCAACTATTTGCATTTGCATTTTAGCACCTCAACAGACGGGCGACTCCAATGAGGGCAGTTCATGGAGTGGACTAAAGGGGAAAGAGTGGGATACTTTGGGAAATGGGAATGGTGTGGTGAGGGGTGCGAGGTCCTGGGTGTGTGGTGTGGCATCTACAAGCGCATTGTGCTGATTGCGCATGCAAAGTCACAAACGCAGTCGGCGACCAAATGAAAGTGGGCAACCGACTGTTGCATTTCTTGTTGTTGCTGTTGTTGTTGTTGCATTCTTGGCGTTTTGCGTATAACTTAATTCTGTGCGCCTCTGACAGCCACGCCCACTACCAACCAACAAGAAGAAGAAGAAGCAAAACAAACGAGATTGCCAGGCTTGACTAGGTTTCCACCTGCCTCTTGTTGTTGTTGTTGCTGGTGTTGTTGGGGGCTGTGTGGGTTGCCCCAGCTCAGCTCCACAGCGCGTATCTAATTACAAAAAAACGAGACAGACGCTGATTTCAAAGATAAATTGCCGACGCTTTTGCCGTAGCTGTAGCTGTAGTTGTAGTTGTAGCTGCGACTGTTGCTGTTGTTCCTGCAGTTGACGCACTGCAGCATTTCCAGGGGCCAAGTGATGGATGTATTTATGCGATGCAGCGACGCCAACGAAAATAAACAACAGTTTATTGGCATTGCCGACTGCGTCTGCCTCTTCGTCTGCCTCTTCGTCTGCGTCTGCGGACTTGACTCGACCGCCTCCTCCAACTTGGCTTTTGGTAAGCCGTTGCCCAGGTCTAGAGACCAAGCTCGTGTTCAATACGTAGAACACTCTCGCACATGTTTGCATGTTACTTGTGTATATTTTTAAGGCATTTTAATTGTTTAACAACATTTACACGAGTCTCGATAGGTGTCGTTTTTAGGTCTACTCCAAGAACCTTTTGCTAGCCCACAATATTTCATGGCGCGGAATGTTTGTTACTTTATGAGAAAGCGATTTTTATGCGCCTCTCTAGACTTTGCTGACCAGTTGACCACACCATCGTGTCGCATCGTCTGACTTTGACTGACAGCGGCGCTTTGGCCAACACTTGATTTATGCTACAGTTTGAGTAATGCATTCTGCCAAAACACGCCCAAGAACCCATTCAGGTTGGCCAAATCAAAGCTCAGCTCGATGGCGCAAAAAAGATGTTTACAACCTTCAGTTCGTGGAAAAATCTTTAAGACTTCAATATTATCAATCAGAAATTATAATTTATTTTTTGTATTATTATGCAACAAAATCTATGTTATGTATTGTAGTTTAGCAAAACTGTTTCGTAGTTTTATTATTCTATTTTTGGCAGTAAGTTTAACGACTTGCTTAAATACTAAAATAAAATATTAATATATTGTTGTTTTTATGTTTTTAACATACGCATGTATATATTTTAGCATATTGAAGTCGCTTGCAGTAATGAATCAATTTGTTAATTATTACCATGTCTTGGAATGTTTTTGATTTTTCAATCAAATGAAACCAGCACATTTGTCATATGAATGATTCTATCATGAGTACAATTCATACTTACACTCTTGTTTATTATATATGAATATATATATGAATGGTTCTATCATGAGTAAAATTCATACTTACACTCTTGTTTATTATATATAATATATATAATATATAATACGTAATACTAGTTGCGCTGTATAAAGAAACGTCATTGTGTCCTTCAGCTAAATGCTAAATGTGAATTAATCTTAAATATCATAAGTGGTTAGGATCAGCCGCATCACCCCCTCAGGCAATGACAACGCGAGCAACTGCATCAGCATCGCAAACAGCAAGACAGCAAGAGCAGCAGCAACAGAACAACTTCCTCACATAATTCAATATGTGGACACAGCAATCTAGTAGATTGCATATTGAAACAAAAACAGAAAATAAAACAAAATTAAAGATCCACACTTGACCTCAGACGCTGGCAGCAGGCGCAGCAGCCACTGCAGTGGTCAGTTCCGTGGGCAACGTTCAAGTGGCTTTTATATGGGTCTCCTCCGAAAGAGTTGTTGCAACGCAACGGCGTGGCAAAAGGGAGTGACGGGGCAAGGGCAAGGGGAAGGGGAAGGGGAAGGGAAAACTTGGGCGCGCATTCGTTAAGTAAACATGCTACGGTACGACGCCTTCCTAAAAACCTGGCATCCATTCCTCAGTTGCAGTTGCAGTTGCATTCGCATACTCATGCCTTGGCGTCAGTGTGCTCACAACAGCAACAACATCTTCGTCATCAACATCGACAGGCAAAGTACACACAACACACACATGGAGACATACACACATACACACATGCACACACAAATGTATATCGAGAAGTCAGGGATTGTGTCGGCTTCGCTTTGCATCTTTTGTTCATTTTAGTTTAAATATTGCCTACCTCAGTCTCTCCTTCAGTCCGTCTCTCTGTCCCTCTGCGTTCCCCTGTTGCTCCGTCTCCTCCAGCTGCCAATAGTGCATGGCATTTCATGCACTTTTCATCTTTTTCAATCAACTTGGACTTGACCGTTCGAACGGCAGCTAAAAAACGTTCGAAACAACAACTGTGTTTTGGCTTTTGAGGGCGCTAGTTTGGGATCTGGCCGGACCATCATCTTCCTTTCTGCTCATCTTTCCCTAGCCGTTTATTTGTGTTTCTTAATATTTTTGTTAAATGTTTCAAGCGCGCGTAAATTAATCTCGAGCTTAATTGCTTTTGCTTTTTCGTTTTTTAGTTTTTTGCATGCCGCGCTTCTTCATTTTACTCGACTCGAGTGCTACTTGTCCTCCAGTCCTCTCCCCCTCCAGAGTTCCACTTTGCCTTTTGCTTTGGGGCCATCAGACAACGTGCATACCTTGAGGCCGAGCGCCATCCTTTCCGGCCAAGCGGTTATAAATATGTTTTGTCTATTTTTAGTACTTCCCCCGGTCCCCAGGTTACTTGGACTGTCATCGTCAGCTCAGCTGCTTAGTTAGTTTGTAGCAGTCGAACTTTGAGGCAGGACAATTTAGATTGTGGAACTAGCAATTCATTTAGTTAAAAGAGAGCTTTTAATTGTATTGATGGTAAAGACTTACTTGCAATTAATAATATTTGTAAACAATACTACATTTCTATATTTCTATATATATATATTTCCATATATCTATATATCTACATATCTATATATCTATATATCTATATATCTATATATCTATATATCTATATATCTATATATCTATATATCTATAACTATTTATTTCTAAACTGTCCACTTATGCCAATTTATGCACTAGATTTTCCTTTTATTTTTCTCTTATTCAACGAATATATTGAGCTTAAATTGACTGGCTATTGCCAGATCTCTGCAAGGAGCATCTCCGTCTATGGCTCCAGCTGAGCTGTCGCCTTGTCTTGGCCGAAAAGCAAAGCGAACAAGTTAAGTACGAGTGCGATACAAAGGCTGCCACGAGCCTAAGACTCCAGTCGACTGCAGGCTGACGGCTGGAGACCAGAGACTGGCAATTTGTGTGGATCGTGGAAGGGGGGGTGGTTGCGAAGGCGGAGGCGGAGCGGATCGATCGGTCGGTCGGTCGGTTGGGCACGATAACAAGATTAGAAAATAAGATTTATCTCATAGATTGATAGATTCGATTACACGCAGCGGCCGGTGGCAGCGACTGGGGAGGGCGTGTAATTACAACAAAAGCAACAACTCCTGACATGGCCAAGAACAAGAACAAAACGAGCTGGGAACGCGAATAGACGAGAATAGAGAATCGAATGGATCATGGAGAACGGACTTCG
This sequence comes from Drosophila sulfurigaster albostrigata, assembly GCF_023558435.1. NCBI lineage: Eukaryota > Metazoa > Arthropoda > Insecta > Diptera > Drosophilidae > Drosophila > Drosophila sulfurigaster. Next base: position 1,327,223 of record NC_084883.1, read on the forward strand.
GGCTTCAGAGATCGGTTACGAGGCCGCTCTTCTCTTGGGGCTTTAGCTCGGCTCAACACTCTCTGGCGTTTTAATGGACTTTTAACTGGTTTCTTTTTCTTTTTTTTGTTGCTTTTGCTGTTTGCTGTTTGTTGGCTGCACAGCTGCTGCACCTGCAACAAGGAGCTGCCCCATCGGCATGGCTGACTGGCTAGCTGGCTGGCTGGCCGGGCGTTGCATATTTACTAATTTAATAATTCAAAAGCATTTAAATTCCTAATCATATCTCGGCAAAGCGGCCGGCCAGTCGTCTGGATTAGCCGGACTCTCTGCGAAATGAATCGCCCGTCGCAATTTGTGAAAATTTCTCACCATTTCATGCCGCCAGCTAAAGCAATGTTGCTCCCTCTCCGCTCTTTCTCTCAGTCCACAATTGAGTCTCCTTCACTTGCGATCTCTCGACTGTGTGTTAGATTTCCACTTTACTGTCTATGCAATTTGTTGGCTAACTAGATGGCTATCTGCAGCAGCAACATGTTGTTGCTGTTCCATGCGGTTTCTACACGTTCTTTGTGGCCCGCTGCGCTTTCATGTTCTTTTCATCTTTCGCAGCGAATCCCTCCTTGTCTCTTTCTTTCTCTCTGCACTCTACAGCGAAGTCTCTTTTTGGACTATTACTACTGCATTTTATGCATCGCCTGGCGTTAGTGTTTTGCGTCTTATTAGACTCTAATTGCATTGCCAGTTATGGCCAGAGTTTGCCTGACCAACTTGCCTTGCTGGCTGCCTTTCAGGCTGGCTAATACAACTGGGCAAATGGGCAACTGGGCAACTGGACATGCACCAATTGGAACTAACGTGAACGCCTCCGACTGCATTTCTTTGGCCTAATCGAAAGGGTAGTCGGCAAATGGGCTTTCAATTTGGTTTTAACTCAAGTTCACATCGCAAATTAACCGCTACGTGGCCTAGTTGCATATCATAAAAGAGCTGCTATAATTGAGACTAAATAGCTTAGTAAAATCTGAGAGTATATGACACGCGAATAACATAACATTACTTAGCGCAAAGATCACAAAACATAAACTTAAGTCACTTTCACATATCACAAGCATTGTTCTCAACTATCGAATAATATTTTTCTAGTCGGATTCTTAAAATTAACCTAAAAGCAGACTACGTAAAATCATTGACGTTGACATCGCATTTCATAAAACATTGCTTATTTTTAAGTAGTATTGCAATTATAAATTTATCAGAATATGCATCTAAATCACAAAATTGTAATATTATTTGTAAATCTATTAAAATTAAAATTTAATGTTGTAATAAAACAACAATTTATTTGTTCATTTATAATATTTAAACCTAACGTTTTTTTAAAGTGATAAAAACATTTAAGAAATCTGTAACTTATAATAAATTTAACGTAATATGTAAAACTTTTCTCCTCAATTATATTCAAGCATTTCATCACATTTTCTTTAAGTCTAGCGGGCGTCTTTGAGTCTACGAACATGACAAAAATATAAATTCAGTTTAGGTGTAGTTTGAGCAAACATTGGACGTCATAGACTATGACGTGACGCATTTCCCAATAAGAATAGACGACCAAAATCAAATATAACCTAACAGTTTCAGCCGGATTTTTCTTACAATCGTCACCGACTTTTGTTTTGAAGGTCGAATTGATACATGCGAGTTGTGACGTCACACATTTGGTGCATCATGGGAGGATGTTTTGTGGGTCGACGTCATGCTGCCTAGACGCCAATTTGGCGCCCAACGTACGCACAAGTTTCCCACTTAAGCAAAGCCTGCCCAAATTATTATTATCGCTCAACTGCGTAAAGCTAGAACAGCTAACTATTTATAGTTGTTCGATGGATAGCTGAAGCAACAGCAGTTAATGAACCGCCATTAAGTGACCTTGTCCAATATTATTGAATTTATTTTTAATAAGGAAGAGGAAATATTTCTCAATACATTTGTATAGCTAAAAGAATTGTTAATAGGTATTTAAATGCGAGGAATTAATTAATCCATATTTTTTTAACAAAACTAGAAAAAAAATCCTACTCCGTTCGTCTCTATTTAAATTGTGGCATAACTAAGAGTAGTTCTTAAAGCAAATCCACAACATTGACTGCCACATCCATAGAAAAAATATGCCCAATTTTGTTACGCATTCATTGAGAAAAATTCCACAAAAGTTTTGCTGTCTGCCATTGAATTTGTGTGCAGATATTTTTGTCGGACGTCAGTTGCTTGTGGCGTAGGCGACTCGGTGTCTGCCAGACATAGACACTGAATGAGGTCGTCCTTGTCGGGCGACAGGAGAGGAGAGAAGGAAAGGGGCGCTCTTGCCAGAAGTTTGTCAGTTGCCTAGAGGGGTGAGGTGAATTTGGTAAAATGCAGACCCAACTCGTGGTCAAAGATTCGAATAGAACAGACGTAGGAGATGCCACACATCTGGGTCGTCCTTCGTTCCTCGTCCTTTTCGCAACGTTTCAATAAACTTTGATTGCTGGCAATTATCTGGGAGCTGGCATCAACTGTTTTGTGCGTCATTTCAATTTGTCGCTTATCCTTTTGCATTATTTATGGCTGGTTCTTTGTGCGCCTTTTGGCCAGCAGGATTTGTTGTCAATTACTGCAGCTTTTGCTCAGATTATGACGGCTACCCGCAGCAAATTAGGCCCAATAAAAGTTTCGCACATAAAGCACAACGTTTCTCGAAAAGAGTTGCAAAATACTTTTGCACGAGTCTAATTGAAAGATTAAGTTGGACTGGGGAAGAGCAAACAAAAGTAATTCAAGATAAATCGCTTGACTAACTCTTTAATGAAAAGAAAAATGGGAGAGGATGAGTCGCAAAATGTTAATTTAAATGACTTGTGAGATTGAAAAAACATTTCTGAAATCTGAAATTATTAATGCGGTGAAGAAAAGATGGAGTCTGGATTATTGAAAAGAAATTCCAAATATTAAAGTGAAAGTCTACAGCAGCTGAAGTCTATTTATTAAAAAAATTAATCCAGTGGCGGATTAATCATTTGATTAAGTATGTGATTTAAAATTGAAATATCTGTGTTTGGTAAATTCAATTTATCAAGTCACCCACCTAAAAAGATAACTTTAAACTTTTAATGACTTATATAAAATCCTCACTCTACAATGAACAAGAGAAGAACGAGTACAATGAAAAGTTGACAACTCACAAAGGTGAAGTTAATCAAAGTCAAATTAAAGAACCCTCGACTCCAACATGTGTCAAATGCAGACACAAGAGGAATTCCCTTCCACTCCAGATCTGAATTCAATTGATAAGAGCTTAAAGTTGCTGACAATAAATTTGTCTTATTCAACTCCTCCCATGCCCATTGTCCAATTTGGGGCTGAGTGAAATTTATGCAGCCTTGTTAAATTTTCACACTTCGCTTGCGAAATGGAAAAGCGAAATTTGCTCGCGTATTTTCGCCTCATTTTCACTTTAAGCTCCAACGCAGATCCTTGGTCCTGGCGCCCAGCTGTGCTGATAAATTCTTATGCGAAAATGGCAGAAAGGAAAATGGCTTTTTGGCAGCGCCGTGTGGCGTGGCAATGAATTGCAATTTCCCTTTCTTACAGCATTAACTTTGCCACTCCTTGTTGTTGTGCTCTATTGTCGTCGTTGTTGCTTCAGGATAACAGTGTGAAAATCACACAAACTCCCTTGGGGCACAACAAAATTTAACGAAGTTTCCACAAGTTTGCAGCTCCCCGAGTGGTTGTGCAACACATGCACTTTGCAAGTTGCAAAAATGTTGCTGCATATTTACGAGTGTAGTCATATTTCCATATTCATTTTATTTCTTCCTTCTTCTTTTGCTGCTTTATTTTATTTCGGTTCTGCTAAATGCGTCGCCATGAAATTTTAATCAAGTTTCAACTTCCGCTGTTGTTGTTGCCATATTTAAATGGCAGACATGTCTGCCGCCTGGCATTTCCGCAACGACAACATTTTTTGGAGCCTTGGGGCATGGTCAGAGCAGAGATAGCTGAGGCTGCCTTCCATTTGTCTGAATGTGCTTTGGGGTTCAACGAACCCTATAATACGATTATGTGGGAGATGAAGCGGCACATTAACAAAGATTTGTTTAACATAATTTGCATGAATAGCAAAAAAAAGAAGCTACAAGAGTTGTCTCTTTAGGAATTAATCTTCTACGATTATGTCTGCCACATCCTGTGCAAGGATTCAATATAAATAAATCCGATTCTCATTTGGCACACCTTTTGCGGACTGACATAAATTTCATTTGAATTATGACACTTATGAATAGACACAACTATGACTTCAACTATAATCCATTTATGCCATTCAAAACACACATGGAGAGAGCAAATATAAAAAAGTTGCAAATATCCTTTTGTGTTTCCCTTTGTGGCACATGGCACTGACAAATGAAAACAAACTGCAGCACGTGATGCTGCCTCATAAGTGATATGACAGCTCTATAAATATTGAAAGTATTATTTTCTTCCTCATAACACATTCCCAGCGGACTTCGTGTGTGGCTTAGTCCTGCAGTGTCCTTCGTCCTTGCTCTCTGATCTGTCTTCCATTCGCATCCCTTGCCAAAGTCGCGGCACAAAAAATGCGCCAAAGTCACGTGCGACTGACAGCCAAAATTGACGGTGTCATTAGGTTGAGCTCTGGAATTGCCATCAACATCAACTGCCAGGAGTTGTTCTCTAATTGTCAAAAAGTCAGTCAGAAAGTCATTTCTTTTGGCAAATGAGAGACGCACTTGTCAACGGCCGAAACGTGTCTATTAAAAAACTTCCACTTACTTGTTTACTATATGGCATTGCACTGTGGATGGAACTTGATAAAAAAAAAACAGAAAAAACAAAAAAGTGTCAAGAGCTCGAAATAAATAAAATTGATTTACGCTATCTCGTTCATGGCAAAGCACTTTATAAAATATGAGAACTCTCAAGTTATTTGGACTCGAAAGTGTGAAAGGAATGTGGCGAATATTTCAACCCACTTCTAATTTTGTTCATGATTCACTTCCATCGATTTCAAGTTCAACAAACCATAATTACAAAATTCAAACCACAATTAGACAAGTACAAATTAATCTACAATTATAAAAGTATTAATTTCTTATAACCAAATATCAGTTTTACGAAATATTTATTATAATGTGACGAAATTATTTTTCAAGCGCTTTCTAATTAAAATAAAATAAATAATTTCTAATTGACACTCTAAATTTAATGATATTAATAAATTCAAAATTAGTATTTCAAATATATCTCTAATTAAAATATTAAGCCACAAGCACAGCCTACATCAATATTATTTAGTTCAAATATTCGATTGTGATTTTCAACAACAACTTTCCATTTCTGACCATTATACGAGTCATTCTAAGGTCAAACGGGACCCGTGCCAGAGTGAATACCCCTCCATCCACCTCCCCCCACCGATGTAGACTAAGAACTCGCCCTGTGCTCAATTAGTCGTCGTGTGCGTTTGTGTTTCAAGTGCTTTACACAATTTTATTGATAAGTCAGAGCTCTGCTGTGCGCCTTGCCACTAAATGCTTCGGCGTCCGTTAGTGCAACATCTGAAACGATCATTTTGGAAAATGTTCTCTCAGTCGATTGGCAGGTAATGCGTCTAAAATGGACCTCAGATAAGACCTTTTGGCTGTCCACATATATTCGAGATAAATTGAATATGTAAATTGAGAAAAAATTCATTGATGATTTTCGTAGGAAATTTTCATTTTAAATTACCCCGCAGATTGAGCTCTATTCAGAATGAGTCACGCCACGATCGGTGGCTACGAATGCAGATGATTCACGGGAACTGCAATTAAATGTCAAAGGCCAAGGTACACGCCCCCAACGCCCACGCCCACGCACACGCGGTTAGCCAACGCCCCCAGCAAATGAATTGAGAGAAATGCGATTGCAAATAGTTGCAGATTGCAAATGTGGCAAGCTTGTGGCTGTGGCTGTGGCCATGCGAAGGTCACGTGGCAGCTGAGCTCAGCTGCTCTCGTTCATTTGTTGAGGCTGCAATGACAAAGCCGGCCAAATTAGAGCTCGAACAATGGCAACTGCAGCGGGACAGGCGAAAGGTGAAAGTGTGTGGCAGGAAGGAGAAAGGCTCAATGCGGCGGCAGCCAGCCAAGCGCAACGAAACCTTTCACAACGCCTACAAAAGGTGTGGCCCAACCCAGGTAACGCCTGGCAAGGACACATCGTAGACCAACACTCACCCAGGCACAGAAAGAGACACGGACACGGACACGGGCCAGGACACACACTCCTTTGTTTGACAATAAATTATGAGGAAGAGAAAATAAAATTTTATGCATTTTACATGCTGAATTACGAGCTCTTTGGCCATGTGGCATGAGCCATATGCCACATGGTCCCATTCCCAATTTGCAGACGCCCCATTTTGCAGCTATTTTAAATTGATTTAAACTTGCATTTGCCACTTTTGCGGTCAGCTATAAATCTCTTTACTCTGCTGTATGTGTGCGAGGGTATTTTACGTAAAATTCGCAATTATTTTCACTTTTCGCACACATAATTCATTTCCATTGGCAGTGAAAGTGCTGCAGTTGCATACTTTCGGGCGGCAGGGCTTGATATAAAGCAAATGATTTACTATCAAAGTTGGACCCAGTTGTCCTTGAGTCGCAGACAGATGATGTAGTGTCTGTATAATTACGGATTATTACGCTATAATGTATTTATAGTATAACAAGACTTTTTCGGGATTCCCTTGCAGAGGTTCCCATATATTAAACGTTTTATTACAATTCTTATAGCAAGGTATCCTTTACTAACCACCTTTCATACCCGCTACCTATAGGGTAGAAGGGTATTATAATTATATTCTTGATCACCAAAATCCAAGATGATATACCCATGTCCGTATGTCCGAATGAACACCTAGATCTCAGAGACTATACGTTAGAGAGAGATGCAGATCAAGTTTGTTACAAAATTTTTGCCACGACCCTGAAAATCGATAAAAAAAAAACGCCTAAAAACCGTATTCGATTTGAAGGTAGAGCTAATTTTCGGTTTTAGTTGCTTTGGCTAAAAATTTGATATATATTGCAGTACTATATCAATATACTAAATATAGCCTCGTTTATTTTACTATTTTTGCGGTACACTCATTTTGTATATTGACCTCACTGACTTGCGTTTATTCGATATTGGTAGCGAGTATCGCACAGTCGAGCGCACTCGATTGTAGATTTCATACTTGTTTAAATTGCGTTTTTGGTAAGCTGAGAAATGTAGTTTAAATGATAATAATTCAGCTATAATTAATATTTTGTAAAATGTATATTGTACTCTTTGGAAATTATCTAGATCAATCTTTATTAGTTGTGTTATTGTATTTTTACTTTTGTATAAATTCTATATATAATTTCAATGCCAATTATCTAAGTTGAATAAATTTGCTCAATTCAGAAGAACTATTGCTAGCGTCAACTTAAATAATTGATCTCATTTACAAATGGAGACCATTCTTCTTAAAGTATACTCCACTTAGAGCCGTTGTTACAATTGTTACCTGCGGTGAATCAACCTTTATAATGGTTTCTTCCCTAACTCAATACCAATTCACTTGCCACATGCACCTCACACACAGACTCACACAGAGAGAGGACCTTGGTTGGTCTCATTAGTCGCAGCTGAAACATTTTCTAATAATAGTCAACAAATAACCAATTTTCCATTAATTTTACCCACGCTTTAACAATTGGAATTATGATTTAGGTGAATGTTTTGATATCGAGCAAATTCAATAAGTCAAACTACAAAAATAAATAATAAAATATAATATGATGACCGATTTATGAGACGGCGCTTGATTAATGTCCTCGACAAAGGCGGCGACGGTCACAAAAAGGACAAAAGTCCAACAAAAAAGAAAATAACATTCCATTGATTAGAACGCAGGACCTCACACAAAGCCGTGGCCATGGATAGTGTTTTGATTTATCGCGAGGCTAAAAGAGAAATTAGCCTAGAAATGTGGATTGGGAATGTGGAGAGTCGACTGCTGAGTGCTGAGTGCTGAGCGCTGAGTGTGGAATGTGGAATGAAATGAGAACTGGCCACACAGCAAGTGAAGGTGGCTCTGCTCTGCTAATTGAGCAGCCGAAAACAACGAAGAATGAAGAACCAAACAGCCACCAACCAGCTGCCAAATTAAGTTCTCAAAGGATCTTGGCCTGGTCTTAATGTATGCGCTGCTCGATTCTCTGTATTCTTGTCGTCTTTCTTTCTTTTTAATTAAGTACAACAACGCAGCAAAATTGATTTCACATTTGAGATGACTCGCCCAGTTCAAGTCAGGTCCGGACTCCGACTCCGACTCTGACTCTGACTCAGGTGCAACGGCTTCGTTATCGTTGCCAAAGATCTCTGAGAGATGCGCGTTGGGAGATAAGGCCAAATGCCAGCTAGATGTTAGGCTCGACCGCAGCTTGGATCATATTTAATATAGATTGTAAAATATTTATAATCGCTTATCGCTGGTAAAATATCTGCCGCAGGATCCAAAGAGCCATCGAGCTGCCAAGTCATTAGGCTGCATTCAAAATTTGTTAGGCTTCGTTTTCAGGGCGTTTCGCTAGCGATTTGCGCGCGTTTTTCGAATGTTTTGTATGCGTGTGCAAGATAAACCATAGAAAAATGGTATTCAATTTTGATTTCAAACTAAAAGCTCATTTCACATGCATAAATTATGTTGAAATTTATGCAGTTCAGCTCAGACCCGAAAAAGTTTCAGGCGAAGTGAGGTCCCAGATTCATATCTGGGAATGTCCCATAAAATAAAAGCTGCGAGCTCCGAGTCTACCTGAAAGACATTGATCACAGCAATGATAATATAAATTCCAATTAACTTATCAGACACTGGTCCAGAGTGAGACATTCAACGGTAAACGGCACTGGCAATTACAAAAGAATAAATTTTCCCCATTTTCTCGAGCATTATCGGTGAGAAACTATCTCTAGCCTGACGCCGTCTCAATGTCTCTGCGATGTCTCTATAAAGTGCTGACCATGCACATTCAAATTATGGCATATCGGTTGACCAGTTGACTTGACATCTTCAGCACAAACGTATCGGAACCAACTTCATCGAACCACCAACTTATCTGTATGTTATAGTATATGAGTTGGTATGAGGAAAAAACTCGCTTCGCTGTGGCCTAATGAAATTATTAAAAATGCATTTTAGTTGAGTTCACAAAAAAAAGATGCATAATATGCATAAAAGGCAGCTCCACAACATACATAAATAATCTGAGCATGCTCCAACTTCAAGTCTAACTCCCATCTCTATCGCTCTTTGACTCGCTATTTCTCTTTCTCTTTCATTCTTTCTTTGCTACTCAGTTGAGAATGCATCTTGGTCCCTTTGACAAAACTAATTATGAATTCATTTTGTTTGCCAACAATTAACTGGCCCTGGGGCGTGGCACATTTTTCATTTTGCTTATTAGTAGTCGGTCCCCAAGGATCGTTTCGAAATCCTGCCTCCCCTTCTTTGATTTATGACAGCTTCATACATGATTTAGATTCCAGTATAAGGCATCAGAATACATATATGCAAAGTTCACAAAATCTATGCAGCCAATGACTCTTCTCAATGCTGACCTAGTTTCTGACTGTGAATTGGTCTAAGAGCTAAAGACATTTGTAGAAAATTATTATATTTTATCAAAATTCACGTCTTAAGCGAATAAAAACTATAATTAAAAAATTACTAACAATTTAATGTAAATAAAATAAATATACTGAAATATACCCATACCGAAAAATACTATAAAATCCGAAGGCTATATTTGGTATATAGGCATACCATTTCATTTACAGTACAGAGTATTCCAGATTGTCAACCAAAGCCAATAAGTCTCAACTGCCGCCAACGTGTTGTGCTGCATTTTGAATATGTTTATCATCATATTTTCTAAATTTCGAAGTTAGTATAATACAAATAACAATTTTTTTTTAATATTTCTAGCAATCATTAAAAAGAGAATCTTCACAAAGTTATATCAAATGCTGACAAATGCTTTTTCTGTTATCACATGCAATTTGAATTTACATATTTGAAGGTTTTGTATATCTTTATAGAAAGATTTTGCGAAATTATTGGTCGACTTCTTAGGCAGTTTTGTGTCAATGGTGCTGCATAAATTAAAGAAAGCTGTAACAATCCGGCAAATAACTGAAAACTATGTCCAGTTGCACAGTCAGTCGCCAATAACAGAATAACTCATCGAGCTCGAGACGTGGCGAGGGATGAGGCCGGGAAGGGAGGTCACATGGAGCTGAGAAGAAGTTCGAGGCCGGGGTAAAACTGTAAACTGGTTCGACAATCAAATGACCATTTATAACAGCAAAGACAGCGAAAACTGCAACCATAGACGAAACAGGCAGCAGTCAACTGGCCAACAACAGATGCAGAGCCACCCACGCGTTGAACGTTGCTCGCTCATGCCACAAATGCCACAATTACTTTCTAAATGCCACAAGTCAAAATCAGCGGGGCGAAACATTTGAATTTGCACCAAAACCATATTAGGCGCCAATCGCACAAAGCGCTGATAGAGAGGGAATAGGGAGAGCGAGAGGGTGATGGAGAGCAGGGATTGAGGAACACCGTGGACAGTGGCCAAAAGAATTTCATGGGCGTTTTCTAATTTCTAGCAGGCTGCAACAACAACAGCAACAGCAACAACAGGCAACAAATTCCAAAGTCAAAGTAATGTGAAAAACGCCTTATCCGGTGGGGCAGCTATCGCAATGGGGGAACTGTCAACGCTGCAGGTTGCCCGCTGCATGTTGCAAGTTACAAGTTGCAAGCTGAGTCTGAGTCTGAGTCTGAGGCTGTGGCGGTCGCTGGATGGAAGCCAATGGCCACCCAGGTTGCTGGCTGGTGGCTCATTGGCCACTTCAGTGGTTGCAGTTGACAAACGTTGACAGCGGCGACAATGTAGACGACGACGAGTCCACGCTATTGACATTGCGAGCATCGTGCCACAGTGGCAGCGAGGCAAGTCGAGTCGGGCGTCGGGAACGATCTTGATTTCTTATTTGAATATGTATTTAATTCAGCGGCTGAGCGTCGCCAGTGCCATCGATCGTGACAATCGCCAACGCAAGTGCAAAACTCTTCACTTCATGTGTCGAACGATCTGTGGCAAGTGGCCAGAAGAGTGTGTGTGTGTGCCACTTGCTGACCGTTCTGCTGCTCTGCTCAGCCTATCAGAGGTGATTAAAATTGACGTTTCGATATGTGATGACGCTTACACGCAGTGCTCCCCTCAACACTTTCTTTTGCTAAACGTTTTCATCATTTATGAATTGATCAATTTGTTGTTGTTGTTGTTGTGGTTGTTGCCGCTTCTGCCCTGCTACAGCTGGAGGCAAACAGCCAACAGGCAGCGGCCAACGGCCAACGGCGATCATCAGCCGCATCGTTTGCTTTGTTTGTTGTGGCCATTAGCGTCACTTGATGGAACCACTAGCTGCTCCAGCCATCAACGATCCAACCATCCAACCATCTATCGTCTATTGAGTCGTGCCCGCTCTGACTTAATTTATTTCAAATTGTTGCAACTGCAAACGCAACTACCTCTCTCACCTTACCCTTTGGCTGGCGCTGCAAATTATTTACACAACTAATTTATGCATTTCCTAAAGCGTTTCAAATTAGTTCAAGTCCTCTTGGGAATGCGTTGGACAGCAGCTCATGAAATTGACAATCAAATCGAATTTGTGTAAACAAAATTGACGCATCAGCGAAGCACAGAAAATTCTGTCTTAAAGTGTCTTAGAAACATGGAGTAAGTGTGTTAGGGAGATGTTTCTAAATGCCTTAAACTCTTTTCAGTTGATTTGATTTCTCTCTGAAGAAAAAATACATTTTTGAATTGATATCGTTCCTAACTTGAAAAATTCAAGTGCTCTTTATTTAGGAACCATTGGAAAGCTTTTGTATAATAGCAATTAATTTTGATTCGATTCCAAATTGAACTTGAAAACGTTTTCGGCAAATATTCAATTTTTAGCAATCTATTGTACATACCACACTTGTTATACAGTAGATTGAAGAAGAGCCCAATTTAATAAACCAACCAGACTTTTGATATCTAAATAGGAACATTCTAGTTCACAGCTATTCCTTTCAGGATAAATCGAGCTCATCAGTGAGTAATATGTACAGATGCAAAATTAATTTTAATCCATTTTCAATATAACCATATTGTAAAAGTATACTTAATGAATATACCGTAAAAATACTTAAATAATCCGAAGGCTATATTTGATATACCTCTATAAAGGTATATTTTATTACATATAAACGACTTTTGACGCTGATCGAAGATGCCTTCTTATGCCTGTTAGATACATTTCCTGCCGGCACAAAGTTATAATGCCCTTTCAACCTACGGGTAGCGGGGACAAATAGTCAAATTGTCTTTTATAGTGGAATTTTTTAGCGGAAGAATTTTACGGTAGTTGTGCTATTTTTAAATTCGCAGCTGTATCTCAAGCTCGCAGAATAGACAATATTTGTATTGATGGACAGACAGTAATACGGATATAACTTAAAATTACTGTTAAGGTCAGAAGAGCTTCTTTCTGTTTGTTTTGATAATTTGCACAACACTGACAACACTTTTAATATAATAAATATATAATGAATATAGCAATTGAACAATATTTGAATATTATTGATTATCTACAACAATTACGTTAATAGATTTTAAATTCGCAAGACAGCTTAAATCTGTCTTTTGCTTTCTTCATTGACATACTTTGCTCATTGAGTCTGACACATTCATGCACAGACGCGACCATGAATCAAAATCCAGCAAAGGGAAGAGTAAGTCTTAACTGCAACAGCAAATGGAACAACAGCGAATGCTCCTCGAGCTGAAATTCTTTAATGCAGCCAGACTTGGCTTAAGCTGAAGTTGACCAACTGGCCCAACTATGTTCTAGCTGACCTGATGCGACTTTGCAGTTGTTGTTGTTAATAAACTAAGCACACTATTTGAACGCCAATTAGTGTGTAGCTGCTAATTTAGGACAGTCCAGACTTGAGCCCATCGAGTTATCTGTGCCGTTTGACTGTGGAATGTGGCGTAGAAGCCGCGACGATCGACAATCGACCGTCGACCACAAACATGTTGGCTCAAGTTTGAAGATGCCATGCGGATGAGGTAAAAGCAATGCTTGCTTGGCTTTGGCTTTGACTTTGTCTTTGGCTTTTACTGGACAGGAAGGTCCTGTGACTCAGTGTCGCAGACTGTTGCGCCCTCTGGGTATAAACATTTTGTGCTTGTGCATTTCTTTTTTGTATTAATTTTCAGCCACGTTGACCGCAACGGGACAGCGACTCGACTTTGGGCCTCTGGGCTTGTGTCGTTTTCTGGGTTGGGTCGCCCAGTTTCAATTGAAAAACCGCAGGTCTGAAGGCGACCTTTTGTTTTGCACCCTGGCCGCTCGTTCCTGATGCCATGCCATGCTTTGCTTCTACTCTTGCTCCTGTCCAGTCTACTGTACCGGAAGCTACAGTCGTGTCCATGTCCTGTTCTTTGGCTTTTATTTAACATGACGCAACAGAAAACGAGTAAGGCAACAAAAACGACGACGAATGCACAAATGTCCTGTCAACATCTTTTGATCCGCTTGCTGCCTCAGTCACCTTTTCACCTTTATGTACTTTTTTCTTTTCGTCCTGAATGCCTTTTAGCCGCCGGCAATTTGGACAACTCTGACGGGATTTATCATGACTTGCCACTTTATTTATTGTCGGCATTTTGCATGTCCAATTTGTTGCTATATAGCATTCATTAGCCTCTGCTCTGTTCTGACAGTTTGTGACGTCACAAGCTACTACTATATATTGTCATTTAGCTAGCAAAATATAATTCTAAAGAAAATGTAGTTTCTATTGCAGGACCTGAGTTCTTATTGCTATAAAATATATTCAAATATATTTTTTACCCGCTACCCATAGCGTAGATGTAATAACTTTGGACGTACAGGAAATGTCTGTAACATATAATAATATATACTATATGTATATAACATGTAAGTAATGTATACCATTTGGTATTAAGCATTATTCCGAACTGTTTTCCTTTTTTTGAAAATGTGTACCGGGTGACTCACAGTCGAGAACACTCTTCTGTCTCTTGTTTTTCCTTGAAAAGTTTTTTACCCTAAACTACTCTAAATTCTTACAATGAATTTGAAAAGTTGATTTATATTTTAATATAGATAATTTTATTGATAATCAGTAACACCCATTTCTTTCAGGCGGTTGATTCTTCCCTAAAAAGTTGTAATAATAAAGATTCTATACTATTCTTAATAAAGTTTCTATAATATTGCAGACCAAATTAAAATCATTTGAAATAATGTGTAATAAATGTTCAGAACTGAGTCAACGAAAATAAATATAGATTTATAATTTTATTGAGAAGCAGTTACAATGAATTATTTCAAGAATTCGGATTTCTTACGAAGCAACGAATAATAAATATTTGCCCTAATAAATAGACCAAAGTTAGCGTGTATTCCGTTTAGTAATTTGTTTTTACTATCACTTTCGCTGAATTAATTTGCAGTACAGCCAATAAAATTATAAAGTTTCTATTAATTACTAGTCATCACTATTCCTGAAATCCATTTATTAGCCACAATCTTAACGGAAATTACACTTTAAAATGTATAATTTGCTTAGTTGTGTTTATTCTATATAAGCAAAATCAAGATACAATATAATCATCTCAAGTTTCATTCATACGTGTGATATTTCACTATGGAATTTCCAGTAGAATTATTGATAAAGCGACACCAATTTTAGTTATAACGATTAAAGAATGCAAGTGTCGATGTTACCCCACTGACTTCCTGAGAAATTGTCCATGTCATATCCGCAAAAAAAAAACAGGCTAATGATAGACATTCGCGCATTCTTTGGCCCGGTTGGAAACGTCGTTCTAAAATGGTCAATAAATATGTCAGACTCGTACATTAAAGGCGAGGGAATGTTTTCGCGGAACAATCCATGAAATCACAATGTGAAAATATTTAATAATTTTTGTGGCCCACACATATCAGTCAAATATCGCCGAGATATACGCAATCGGAGTGCTCGACTAGCTCGAAATGACATTTCCTTAATTGAAAGGTCCAAAGAGTCGTATAATCTGTGTGATTGTCTTTGCTGCGTTTCGGGCTTATCTGGGGGATATTTCTAACAATATTACTTTGGTGCGAAATCTATAGAACTGATCTGTTCAAGAGGTGGTTGTTGAGTTCTGGCTTTAAATACGGGAAGCAATCTCAAATTGTGCGCAATATTCTTGCGGGACTAAAGTACTTAACGCCTTTTTAATTTGGCAAAAGAAATCAAATCAAGATAAAGTTAGGCAACCGTGACCTACTACAAACCCATCGACCAAGCCCACGTAATCGCGAACTGTTTTTGGGCGAGGGAAACGGGAACAGCGGATGGGGAGGGGTAATATAGTACTACAAGTATTAGCCGTAAATGTGGAGCACATTCGGCGTATGGCGTATGGCGTATGGCATATGGCGCAATTGGCCGAGCGCGGCCTGTTTTTTACGGACTATAAATGAAATCTAAGGGGCTTTATCAGTGAAGCCGCCGGCCAACAGTCTGTGGCCTGATCTAAGCCCACCGGCAGCAGACACAAACAAGCTGTAAAGTGCTCTTTGTTCCACACTCTTGTTGCCTCTTTTCCCATTTCCATTTCCATTCTTGGCCAACAACAACTGCGTACTCGATTTCCAAAATGCGATTGCGGAATGTCAGGGAAACCTAAGTAAAGGCTTTGCTTGTGAGAGGTCATTGGAATTTGAAAGGAATTAAAAATAAATACAAATTAAGGTTACTCTGTTGAAATAGATTTCGATTAAATTGAAAGCTGCTTTTGAAATCGAAAAATAATTGCTTACCATATTTAAAATACCTAGAACATTACTATTATTTTCATTATGTTTTTAATATCTGTCACATTCTATGCTCGCGTGTGTTTCGCTCTACTTACAATTCAATTGTCCGAATCTAGCTCAAACTGTTTACAACCCTTTCTTTTCTACCAACTGACCGGTTACTAGGTAATCGACTTTTATAACATATTCATTTAGCACGTTTCGTTCGCCTGACTTTCGTCAATGTTTTGGGCCCCATAAAGAATCGCGCCGACTGATATCGTGGCCGATATTAAAAGTCATTAAACTCGGACGATTACATACCCGAAGCCCCCAATTGCAATGCAAATAAACATGTTAAGGTTTCAAATCTTTGCTGTTTTTACAATTTACGGGAGCCATACAAAACTTGAGTCGAGAATCACAATTAGAATTATGTCATTCAGCTGGAGTGGTAATGCTCGTATGATTGCTTTTTTATGATGCCTTTTTATTCTAATTCTGTGCGATTCCGTCAACTGGACGATGGTAATCGTAAATCGTAAATCATAAATTAAACTTCTGCTCACAACAGATTGAGCCTTTAAGCTCCCCGATAAGCGCCATCGAAAGGCAGAAAATTTTTCCATAGATTTCATTAGCGCATTTCTTTGGCATTACTCATCCAGCTGGAGAATGACCAAGGCTGAAGAGAGTCTCTTATCGGTGGCTATTTTTCGTGCCTGGTTACGCTAATGACATCACTTTCTATGACCCACGATATCGATTGGCATCGAGACGTCGATAAGGTGCCATTTGCCTATCGTAAATACCAAGGACTGACTATCACAAACCCTTTACGATTAGTATACGACCTGTTATAACAAATGGGGGGCCTGCTGACTGTTAATTGCCAACTGCTGACTGATTGGTTAGATGATGGAACATTTGCACTGAGAATTTGGCGGTCAAGCATCGTCAAGACGGGCCTCTCATAATCTCTCTACCTCTTTTGGGTCTCATAACATATCATTATTATTGCAATCATTCGATAAACGTGCAATAAACACTTCCTGCATCGCGATTATTCATCGACATGCCGCCAAAATTTGATTCGCTTGTGTAGTGCTAGGTCAAGGTTGTATCGATTCAGTTTGATTTCCATTTCTATCGCAGATCGTTTGAAAAGCTCTTGTCAACATGACGAGGCTTTTTTCGATTGTAAACAGATAAGTGCAGTTCCATGATAATTTAATTGATTTCATGCGATAGTATGAAGGGATCCATCTTGGTTACACCCTGGGGAATCACACAGTTAGCTAAGGACACGCGCCATGTTATGCATTTAATATTGTAGCCATATTAACAAAGGCTTTCCTCATATAATCGGAATTCCGTAGATAAGGTTTCACAAGTCAACAGCGCTTCCGTAATTGCGCATTGGAATCTTTTCTCTTTTTATAATCAAACATTCCAATTGGCCATGACCATAACCATTTTCGATTCCAAGAATTTTAATACAATTGACCAACTTATCGGGCCACATACGCAATTGAAAATCCAGGAAGGAGTTTCTTATAAAGTGTGCCATTATCTGATCATTACTTAAATATTTATTGGGCTAACTTTTTTGATATTGCCAATATGTATTCGCAATCGCTTATAATGGATCATATAACTGAAGCGAAACCCAGTTTATTTCGGTTTGTTATGAACTGACTTATCAGCTCTGTAATAATTACATTTGATAAGAGCTTTTTAAGGTGGATGAGAGTCAAACTTATCGAATAGTCTGTTACAGATTGCAACTCTTATGTATTCTATACCTCTTGGATTGCCTCTAACATATTGATATACTAGTGTAGCACTTAAAATAAGGTTTGTTATTTATAAGATACCATTCATAAGGAATGCGTAAAAATATTACTATTGTATATACCATGCAATGTACTATGAACTATACTATATTCTCTACTTGAATAATACTTTAGTATACATATATTTAAAAAATAAAGTCAAGTAATAGTCATTTTCCAAACATCTATAGTTATTAGATTCGTAACTTCCTTTCTGGCTTATCATTTCCTAGCAGACAGTTGTTATATGTGCACTATGAAGTGCTTGACATTTTTATAAGATGCAGTGATATTCTAAACTTAGCGTATTTCCGGTTGATATTATATTATTATTATGCTTTTCCGCTTGCATCAGGCGATGTTATCAATTTGGACATTATCAGTAAAATACTGTTTTCTGCGAAGCGGGGAGCGGTATTAATCAGAGAGACATTTAACACGCCCAACAAATCAATCAGGTTTCATTTTTGACCTTGGCGCTAAGAAATTACTCCTAATTAGAGCAATCAGAGAATCGCATAGATCATGCTGTCAACGGCGCTGTCAGTGCGGAAGATGAAGACGATTGAGGGAGTCGCCATTGATTGGCATGACCAGCAAAGGAAGTGAAGAGCAGCTGTTAATTGGCCAAGTCTATAAAAACTGAGTCAATAATTTGCGTTGGCAAACGAGACCAAATAAATCACTGAGATGGGCTTTGATATTGACCGCATTGAGGAAACCGACAGAGTGCTATCCAAGAGTCCGACTATCAGTATCCATGTATCTCAGAGATGCAATTGAATGCATTCGCATTGGCACACGACGCTTCGTCGCATCGGTCGGGGCAAGGACATCAATGAAATTAAATACGAGTATCTGAGCATTATATTTGTTGCAAGAAAAATTACATAGCTATTAGGGCTAACCCCCTTGCCACGCATCTACCTCACACGTTTACCTGGAAAATGATTATGTTGCAGCAGCGACTGTTGCAAATGCGACCAGGCTTCAACCTCAATTATGCACGGACCGGCACATAAATTGTCAATTCGTTGGACATCGATTCGTTGTTCGGCTTGTGTCCTGTTTTGCTTCTTCTCCTGCTCCCTATCCGTTGTCCTAGCCCTAGCCCACTTCTTCTTCACTTCCTTCTACCTGGTTGCCGGTTGTCGCTATCAACGACGCTCATCTTGCCACACGCTGCGTGCAGTGTTTTTTGCAACAGTTTTTTATCCCCGCATGTTGCATTTCACCTTAACATAGTTCTGTCTGACTACTGTGACATTCAGGTGATAAAATGGGATCTTCTTTTCTTTAGCTTTTGTCTAAAGTGTTTTATCTAGCACTTAGTTTTTTGGTTGCAATTGGCCACGCTGATAACGCATTTAGGATTAGGGTTCTTCGTTTGCTGTTGGGTGGCTTTTCCAATTCTTGATATTGTTCGCAGTATTGTCGAAGATGATGTAAACCTACTATTTTTGCCTTATAATGGGTTTCTGGTTAATCTAAAAATTAAAAAAGCATATTATTTGTGACTACATTATTATTGCATGATTAATTTTTCATTTTGTTTGTTCAACTATTAGTTACCTTTAAGCCACTTTTTCAAATTAATAACCCAGCGAAATAACGTTCTACAATCTACAATTCAAATAATAAATAATTCTAAATGAGATGGTTTTGACGATAAGAAACATTCTCATTTCAAGAATATGCTTCCAGTTCAATACAAGATTTACTTTTAATACAAGATTTGTTTTGTTTTAAGACTCACTTCTTATGGTTGATATTTTAATTTGTAAAACAAGTATTCAATTCTGGTTTTTGATAAAGTTTTGAGCTTGAAATATGATTTTTTTAATCTTCAAACTGTAATTGAAAATTAAAATCTCGTATCAAGAGCCAATAGTATAATAAATTTCTCAAATTTGGTCTAAAATCTTGAATTGAAAAAAATCTTGAATTTATATCCTGTATTAAAAATAGTCTTATTCTTGAATAGTTTTGGTACAAGATAGAAAATATTTTTATATTATTATTTCTGTCTATTATTCCGCTTCTTAAATTAAAGATCTTTTCTAGAGTTTTTTTATGTCCGTTGTATAAGTTGGACTTCCTGTCAATGTTTTAGAACACCCTTGGTAGCTGCTTAACAGTTTAGCGGTTAACTACTTTTCAACCATTACCTAAACGCCAATAAATGCTCATTAGAAACAAGACAGGAGACCAGGTAAGGCGAGTGTGTCATTAAAATCATGTCAAGACACGAAAGCTCATGAGTGCAACACGCCATAGACAAAGACTGCAACTGGGAGAGAAGCAAAGGGAGAGTAGCAGCGAGGGAGAACAAGAGAAATGCATTTCAGAAAATTTACATATTTAAGTAGCATACGAGAAAAATTCTTTTATGGTTGTTGTCAAACGAACTTTTACTACTTTCTAACTGAAACTGAAAAACTAAGAGACAAAAAAAAACGAACTCCGAACTTGAACTAAGAATCCGACTCTGGGTCGTGGGTGAGTCCAAGTGTCAGACTGACTGACTGACTAACTGACTGACCAAGAGAAAAGATGTCAAAAGATCATAATGAAAATGCAGTTATGTTAATTTCTGTATATTTTACAACAAATTTGTTAGTTGTTCGGAGGTTGGTTGCAAGTAATTTATAGCCACATATTTCAGACTGTTTATGGCAGAAAATATTCACATGACGCTGACAGACTGACTGACTGACTAACTGACTGACTGACTAACTGAGTGAATGTTGAACTCAGTTCATAGTCCGTTTGCAGTCGTTGTGGAATATTTGGACACTTTGCACAGTTTGTACTTGCCTCCCGTTGGGATTTAGGACAAACTTTAGGTCACAATTTATTTATAAATCAATAAAATACGAATCAAATCAGAAGTGAGGTGCATGCAAAAGTTGGCTTCTAACGAGCATGTGTTTCTATTGTTAATGCTAAGTAGTTTCATCCAATACATATCAAACGATTTTTAAAATATTCTTTGCTTATTCAAATGTGCCCCTGACATTATACACACACACACACTCACACTCACTAAGCCATCGGTGTACATGTCGATTGACTGCCATGAAGTCATCAGCGTCACAGTCAGCGTCAACAACGGCGTCATCCACATCAATTTGATATGCCCAAATGCCCCAATCTCAATCATTCTACGACTCTACGAACTGGTATTCGACTCTCATGAGGCAGGGCTGACGGGGGAGGGTTGGAGCGATGGAGCGTTGGGGTTGGGGTTATCGCCTATTCAATAAGGCGGCATAGAATAAACGTGCGATCGATCGAGTCTCAGAAACTGAGAAGGCGAGAATCTGAGAATCTGAGCTCTACGCATAACTCTAAACCCTTCATTGTCTGAAGGTGTCAATAGAATAGAGAAGCTTGACACCTGTGGCGCCTCAAGTGTGGAAGCTTGCTTAGAGTGCTGGGCGACCTAATCGAGTTAGCATCAGAGAATAACTTGAACTTAAACGGTAATCATTCTGCGTTTTACATATTATACTTAAGATTTAAGATACAAAGTCAAGTTTGGAAATATACAGCATAAAGCTAGAAATAAAAGTTAAATAGCATTATTATCATACAAATAATAACTAGTATCATAAAATCTCATACACGATGTTTTCTTTACCTTACTACAAAACTCGTTTCAAGAAACTATAAGTTGAATAAAATAATTACAAAACAAGTTTTGTATATTTTAAAAAATAAAAGTGTTTACTTTCAAGTACCCAAAACAATGAAATCTCGAAATCATATTCCAATTTTGGATCACATCTACATCTCATTACCTTTTAATTGGGTTAAATGATATTATAACAAGCTCTGTTGGCATTTTTAAATACTCTTTATTAACACATGCTAAACAGCAGACAAGAAAACTGGATTCTAAAACATTTTTGCCAAGCCAGACGTTCATAACTCAAACGATATTTTTTTGGGGAGTTTTTGTGTGGTCCGATGTCAGATGTTGTACGATAATTCTCCATTCAAATAAATATACGAAATTGACGCTTTTGGTGTGTCTAACGGTTAACCATGTAGCGCATAATTCAAACTGAAAGCTTTTTACTTTATCGTATTAAAGAAATAAATCAAAAATGCTTGCGTCGAGAGCCCCATTCCCCCCGATTTTCTATCCCATCGATGGCATCCCATTGAATGGGGAGACTCAACCCAAAAGCCAATCAAAAACGCATCAAAATCAAAAGGCCGCCAAATAAACAAAAACAATTTGTCAATGTGGCAACAACAATCAACGCCATTTAATTAGATGCCATTGATTAGAAGGAGGTAACCCGACAGTCCCAACCGACAACAAACCAAGCGAACCAATACAAACTGAGAAGATCCGCTGAGATCCATGAGAGCGCATCTGCCGCTGGATGATGGGAGGAAGGTGGAGAGTGGAGGGGAAGACGAAGCTGCATTTTGTCCAAGAAGAAACCACTTGAAAATTTGAAAACTTGTCGAGCTTGACAAATTTGACAGGCTTGATTGAAAATGAAAAGCGGCCAGCGAAAAGAAATATGTTGTTCACAATAGAAAGGTCAACCCTGAAAACGAACCCAAAAGAATCTACATATGTGCTTATGTATATAAGTCTGTGCATGGATGCATACCAGAGACCGAGTAAAGCTCTATGACAATGCCCCATCGACTTGGTGGATTTTTGAAAGTGCCACACGACGACGACGACAAAGACAGAGGCAAAGGTAGAGATAGAGATAGTGGCAGAGACAGAGACAGAGACAGAGAAAGAGGTAAGGGCAGAGGCAATCGCGGCAACGGCAACGGCAACTGTCAAGTGCTTTGGCACTTTCCAAAAAACCATTCGAAAAAAGATGTTTTGGTTATTTCTCAGAGCTTACAATAGGTGAGAATTTATGTTGATTTTTGTGGCAGCAACAGTTGCAGCCGCAGCTGCCGCTTCCCCTTCGCCGTCCAATCATCGCATCCCTGGGCCGGCAATTTGTCAAATTGTTTAGTCTTTAGTCGCTGAGCGATTGACAGTCCGACTAACTAGCCAACTGCTGCTGTTTGGCCTACAACTTGGCTACAGCTTAAAGAGAGACAAAGAGAGAGGGAGCCACTGCAGTTGGCTACTTGCAACCGCTGTGGCTAATGATATTGTATGAATATTTTTGTTTTCAGCTTGCATTTCGGACTGTGACGTGGCTGCCACGTAAACAATCCGCTAAATTGTGGTCCATTGCAGCATTTTTGCGCCAGGTGTTGGCAGATATTTGAAATATTTTCAGCTTAAATCGGCTTATGCTTGGCCAAGAGTTGTTGCCACTCGTATTACACATTCTTATACAAATGCACAAAGTCAACGGGGAGTGCACATTGTGGTTTAGTATCGCATAAAATCGCAGATATATTGAATAATATTTAACTTTTTTGAAATTGTGCTATTTATCTATTATGAAATCTCTGTACTGATTGTATGATAAACTGCTGTAATTTCATAATCAATTCATGATTATTGTTTCCAATCATCAAATTCGACTACTCACGTCACTTACTAAACTATAATTTAAATTTCAACTTCATGATGCACTGTTAAACATTTTAACCCACTTCAAAAAGGCGTTAGAAACCTAAAAAAGAAACACATGGTAGAGACCTGGAAGATTACAAATAGCAGAAGAGCTTATTTTGGAGTGTTGAAAGAAAGTGTAAGAACGAAGCTGCTGCAAACAGTTAGGATTTGTTTGCACAAGACAGTTAGAAGGTGGCAAACAGGTAACAGTTGTCCATCAAGAAATCCGCTTGAAGAACTGCAAGGAAGGTCAAACTGTGGTTAATTATTGATGAGTCGAAGAGGAGAAGGAAGACAATGGTTGACCCTCGCAAACACCCGCACAACAAAAACTTGTTGTTTCTAATGTTTTTGGTGTATTCCTCACGGGTGTCGAGTCGAGTGTCATTAACGAAGCTGGCCTGGTTGTTGGTGTGTTGTTGTCGCTATTTCTGTTGCTGGCCTGGCTGCTGGCAGCTGGCATTCCATCATTTTTAATGTGCACGGTCATAAAAAATCAAGTGCAACAAGTTGCCAAAGACCGTTCGGGAGATATGTGAGTACGAGTACGAGTGCGAGATGTACTTACAGATACACAGATACAGATACAGATACATTCTAACTGTTTGCGTTTTATGGCTGGGCGTGCCGCATTGACAAATCATCTTGACACCTTCGGCATGGCAAACAATTTGGCATTGGACGTCATAAAAATGGGTTACGGACATGATTTGCAATGCAATAAACTTAATTGAGTGCGCGTCAGTTTTTAATTTTAAACCGTTCACGGGATTACGATACGCAGACACTAGGACAAACGGACAGACGGACAGTCACTCAACCGGTTTCCCAGAAACAAACAAACTTAACATAAATAAGTATAAAATAAAATAGAGAGAAAAATGTATAATAAAAAAGCATTTGGAGAACATTTCGATTCCGAGGCGCGAAATCGTTAAATATCTTTTGATGTCGTCATGGGTTAAGATACGCAGTTTTTGGTCATTTTTAATGATGCCATTAAATCGCAGGTATTTATTTATTTTCTCTGCTTTGTTGTTGTTCCCATTTCGAATTTGTTTCTGATTTCAAGTTGCGATTTAATTGTTGCATTATAAAATCTCATTTTTATTTTCGGCGCCGCTAGCCGTTTAAACGGCGCCAAAAGCAGTTCATAATCGTTTGGTCATCATTAATTTTGATTTTGATTTTGATTTTGTTGGTTGCTATAAATATTTCTTATAGTCGCTATAAATCGACGTGCCACACCGCTGAGCCACTCACCAGACACTCAGCACTCGGCCCACTTTGACAGCAGCTGGGTGGGTGGGTTGAGGTTGTTGTTGTTGTTTGTGGTTGAGATTGTGGTTGCTGGTGGTGCAAACTGGTGTTAACTTGTCAGCCGCAGAGTCAGTAGCGTTTCACTATATATATTTTTGCAGAGTCATTCGTTAAATATACCTTAAATATAGCTATCATTTAGCAATCAGTTGTGTCAAATTTTATTTTCGGCACTTTTCGCAGATTTAAGTATGTATTATGTTTGAAATCTAACAAGTAAGAAGGCACACTCGGCTGTGATATACCCGCAACCCATTGTCAATTAAAATATATTCTAAACATATACCATAAAAATAGTAAAATATACCCAAGGCTATGTTTGGTATATTTATATTGGACTACATTCAAAATATACCATAGAAGACAAAATATACCAGATTGTCAGGCAAAGCAACTAAGTCCCGAAGTAAGTAGGTTTTTTTTTCTGTTTTTATATGATTGCATTCAAATTTTCAGGAATCATAAATAGTACTGTAGCTTTTTTTTGATATACCGAAAAGCGCGACTCTACTTTTAAAACGGTTGTTATTCGATATTTTTCGATTTACGGGTTCGAAAGGGGAAACTGGAAACAAACTTGATCTGCGTACACACATAACAAGTGCTGTTAACAAAAATTATAGCTCTATCCCTTGTAGTCTCTGATATCTAGATGTTCATACGGACGGACAGACAGACAGACGGACTATATCGTCTCTGCTGTTGACACTGATCAAGAACATATATGTGTTACTTTATGGCGTCGAAGATGGCACAAAGTTATTATACCCTTCTAAAGTATGGGTAGCGGGTACAAAAGATTAATTTTTCGTTATTCTGTCTTCTGAATTCGTATTCATTCCTATTTATATTTTACATTACTGCGAGAATTCCGATATACAAAGTGACTATTTTAATATTATGACCTGCATCAATTATTTTTCGTTTAGATTTTGAATTTATTGCGCCAATGTTTGCATCATTATTTGCATTCAATGATACAAATAATCTTTACGTTCAAGTATTACTTCTATGGCACTTTCTCTCATCTATTGTAATCTCGAACTTGATCTTATAAACTTTTCTTCGGTCTCTTGGCTTTCAACAACTCTGTCTAATGGCAATAATGTTACCAACAGCATCAACAAACACTTGAAGCACTTTCCTATGCAAATTTTATTTAATTTACAACAATTAAAATAAGCCTCATCTAATGCGCCGTAATGTCTGCTGTCGGCATACAAACTGCAAATCCCAACGTAAGCTGCACTTGAAAAATGGGTAAAAAGTCAACACCAAATGATCTGAGATCTAAAATCCCAGATATAAACATAGATACACACACACAACAGAGGCTTAACTACAAATACACAAATACTACAAAGCAGCAGCGACTCTGAGTTTGAGTTTGAATTTCAGTTTGAGTTTGTGTTTGAATTTGCGTTTGAGCTTGAGTCAGTGAGTGGAACTGTGGTATTTCCGTCATTTAAGCAGCGGCTTAAAATGTTTCTTCATTAGAATAACTGTCATAAAAATAAACGCATAAAATTTTCGAAAAATACTCACCGTAAGCGGATCTAATCATTTTCCCATAAAGAGCTGCACAGCTGCTCGGCCAAAATCTGCTTAAATTTCACCTGACACGCTAATTTGGCTAATAAACATGGCCCCCTCAACAATGCTCCCGCCTGCCAACCACACAATGAATAGCTACAAAAACCCCACAATAACAATATTAATAATAACAATAACTCGTTGCTAACATCCAAATTCAAGCGAACCCATCAAATGTGCGAAGCTTCTGAGATTGAGGCGCCATTCAGCCACCGAATTTGTTTTAATCCCCCAAGTCCAACAAGTCATCACATCCAAAAAAAACATTGGAGAACACAAAAACGATAAAATGTATTAAATAAATTATTATAGTATATAGTATATAGATTTATAGAAGAAAGTAATTATATATAGTAAATGATTATTAATGGAGAATTACGAGTTATTGCAGATATTTATACACTCTTATCAACAAAATATTTTTATATACAAAATTCTGTTTAAGGGGAATGAGTCAAATTAGTCATTATTTCTTGCTACTTTTATAAATTTGTTTCGTTATTATTCTTCTAAGGCGTTGTGTATATTACTATATTAAGAATAATCAAAGAAAATTCTGAAATTTCATGGAAAAATATTGTTATAGATTATATATTTCTAAACTCTGTAATTTTCCTAAAAGTGATTTTGATTAATAGTATAAATGAGTATTTTATAAAATGTATATATTTTTCCTATCTTTCAAATATACCCAAAGTGTTTATTTAGAAGTTGATGTTCTCAAATTAAAGCGGAATCTTTAAGCATTAAAATAAATGTAGAGCTGTTGAACATTTTTACAGAGCATCTGCTGTCGGCGGGAGTGAAATGACAACTGATTCGTGTATTTCAATTTATTGCTTAACAAATATATTTTTTGTTAAACAAATTTATAAATTATTACTTTTGGCGCATAATAAAATTTCATTAGCGTTGCCGTCGGCGTTGGCGTTTTGAGGCGTGCGCAGACGGCGCCAGGTTTATTTTATTTATTTCGTTTTGTTTTTGTTTTTTTGTTGCTCGTCGATCGCTGATCGTAGACGCCTCGTTTTGGCCTTTGTTTTGGCCAGATCTGTCACTAAACCGCTGGAGAGGAGAGCGGGTGACAGCAGCTTGATAAATCTCAATAACAACGGGCGCATTTTGAATTTGTGTTTGATGCTGTTCCATGATGTTCATGTTGATATCGATTTGAATGCCTAGCACTGTCCATCTCTATCCTCTCTCTGTCTATTGACCACTTGCCAGCACTCGTCGCACTTGCGACCAATTTGCATATCTCGATTCAAAAATGCCACAGCATTCACACATCTTTTTTTTTGTGATCTTTTTTGCTACCACAGCTGTGGTAATTAATTTTGGGCAAGCCATAGATCTTTTATGCTTTGCATACATTAATATTGAATACACATTTATTTATGATTTACTATTTATTTATGCGGTGTCAACATTCCAGCACATCCATCCATCAGCCGAGTTTCCCCCTCATCAAAAAGATCTCACTAACTCCCACACGATCCGAACTTGTGGCCTTTTTACGAGCATTACAATCTGTCCAGATTGAGGTCGCATTGAACAGATTAACGCTTTGTCGCATTGTTGGAGATTCTTATCAATCGTGTAGTAACACGATTTTCGTATTACGAATATGGTTTTCATTGAGTCGAAGTCTCCAAAGATGATGCTGATTATTTCCGGTTTGGAAAACCACTATAAAGTTACCTCGTCGCAACTTGTGAGTTCAGTAGGTCAGAAGAAATCATAAATAAAGGGAAAAATTTATTCGAGTTCCACATAGATATTTGTATATCGAAAAGCTATTTCAATAGAAATGATTTATTCTAGTCCTATACAGGTACTTGGAAGCCTTACTCGATCTGGGACTCGTCTCAACATTTTTCCTGTCTTAGAAATTATTAGTAAGTAAGAAACCAAGAGTGTGCTCGACTATGATTAACCCTCTACTAGAGAGTAAGTCAGCGAAGTTATATCAAAAGATACACTTTGTATATTAATATATTACGAAAAAAAATATGGTATAGATAGTCAGTCAAAACATTGAATAAAAGTTATAATAGCATTTTACCTATGACAGCGCACATTACATTACATTACTTTTTTCTGTATCACTTATTAATTCAATATGAGTTTAACTTTTGTGCACCATCAACATTTCGATAATCATTACTTTTTACATTTTTATTTTATACTCACCAAGCTCTTCAAGCTCTTAAATTCTGTCATAGAATTTATTGAGCAGCACTCAGCTAATTTTTAATACTGTAAATTCTGTACTTGGATAGATTCAAAAACATGATTTTGAAGAACTTTTTAAAAGTGGTTTATTCAAGTAAATTTACAAAAGTTGTACTAAGCATCTCGTATATGTTGATTTTTAGCTGATTTATGCATAACATATTACTTACCACATTCAATTCTTCAATCCATCAGTATCCCGAGTACCTTAAACTCCCATCCCAATTGTTGTTTTCAAATGAATACGTCAGGTTTGTATTGTACTATATGTGTTTCATATTTATTTTGAATTCGTATCGTTTCATCGTCATTCGCAAATTGCTCATTATAATTACTATTGTGATTACGATGATCATCGTTATCATCGTTAACAACATTAATATTTGCATTTAAATTAATAATATTAGGTTGTTGTTGTTGCTGCTGCTGCTGTTGCTGTTGTTGCAACTGTTGCTGTTGCTGTTGCTGCAGTTGAAAACCAGTTAAGGAACTCTGCAGCTGATCTTCTTCTTGCTGGCTTTCATCACTACTAGTTTGAATATTATTATTATTGTTGTTGTTGTTGTTGTTGTTGTTGTTATCATTCCTATTGTTGCCTTGTCGATCGTCGTTTATATTATTAGCATCAATATGATTGCGATTTGTGGCAACAACAAGAAGAACAACATCATCATCATCAGTTGCTGCCACCGTGGCAGCTTCAATTCGATCGTTATTCACTTGCTCCTTAAGATTATTGTCAATGTTCTCTTCGAAATTGAACGACTCCCTCGACTCTCTCAACTGGCTATCGCTATGGCTATCGTTATGGCTATCGTTATCGTTATCGCTATGGCTATCACTATCGCTATGGCTATGGCTATGGCTATGGCTATTTGGACTATCGAACTTAGGGCTAGTGTCTAAACTACTAGAATCAGTCGTGCTACTTTTAGTATTCATATTATAATGCTCGTTACTGTACAAGTAGTTGTAGTTTTTTGGCAAGGCAGGTATTGCATTATTAACATTAGGGCTATTACTATTTAAATGTAGTATTTGTTTTTGCATTAACTTTAAATTACTATTAACATAGGCTTTTGAGTATTCATTGTGTAGCTCAGCATCGACAACATCCTGCTGCTGCTGCTGTTGCTGTTGCTGCTGGGATGTCTGCTCCACCAGCTGCATATCCATGTCAGCACCGCCTCCGTTGCTGCCACCGGACGTGGCACGTTTTCGGCGTCCCCGCTTGCGTCGACTCGCCGCCAGCATGGCAAACAGATTGAGCGCCGATGGCGCCAGCGTAACGGTTGCTGTCAGCGCCGTCGATGCTGCTGTTGCCGTGTACGAGGACGAGGAGGAGGACGACGCTGTTGGCAATTGCTCAGCTGATTGTTGCCGCCGCTGCTGTTGTTCCTCTCCCTCTTCCTCCCGTTGGTGGTGCTGCTGCTGCCGACGGCGTTGCATGCGTCGGCGGCGTCGTTGCTCCTGCAACGTTGCATTGTTGTGATGGTGACGCACCATCAAATTCTTGGGCTGCGGCTTCTGCATCGCACCAGCAGCATTGGAGCTGGCGTTGCTCAGACGCAGTCGTTGTTTCTGCTTTTGATTCTGGCGATGCGATTGCTTCTGTCGCTGGCGATGTTGCACGCGTTGCATGCGCTGCTGATGCTCCTTATTGTGTTTCATAATCTGTTGCTCACGCAGCGCATCGCTGTTGGCTTGGTTGTAGGACTTAAGGCTATTGTTGTTGTTGTTGCTGTTGCTGTTGCTGTTGTGGTTGTGGTTGTTGTGGGTAGAAGAACTATCGCTATTAATACTTGTTGCTGTTATTCTTTTTGTTGTTGCTGGCTGCACGCGACTCTGGTGCTTGCCACGTGCTCGCTTTGTCGCTGCCTCGACCATTGGACTGGGCGTTGTTGTTGTAGTCGATGTGGTTGTCGATGTTGTTGTTGTTGTTGTTGTTGTGGTTGTTGTTGTGGTGCTCGTTGTTGTACTGCTGCTACTGCTCCTCGCCCAGGCGTCCAAATTGCTGCGAAAGTCTTTGGCATTCACAAGGTTGAACAGGAAGCAAACATTTCGCAACCGCCTCGGCTTCAGCTGATCCCTAGGCCCATAGGGCCGAGAATTGCGCTTGATGCCCACTCTCAGCTGTGGATTGTAGGCATTGGTGTATTGGTAATAGCCCCGATCCATTGTCTCTTTGAAGTGGCAATCGTTTGTGACGTTTCTCTGCAATCGAAATGAAAACAAACAAAAGCAAAGGGATTGTTAAAGCAAACGGTTCTATTTTGTATAATTTCCTTTATTTAAATCGGATATTATTCAGAATTCCCCATCTTAAATATTACTTTAAATAATAATAATCATTAACAAATCTCACCTTTCCAACAAGTTTGCCTTGGGCGAAGCACAAGTAATAGTCCACATCCTTGGCGTAGATGCTGATTTTGAAATCCTCGTCGAAAACATCGCCAACACCTTCCATTTTGAAGGATTCTGGAGAGAGAGAGAGAGAGAGAGAGAAAGAAGAATTTTAATTAATTATAGGCAAACATAGTTTTTCTGTTAGTTAAGTAAATATTTAATGCTAGAATCGAACGCACACTTCAACGCGAAGATAACCCAATTAATTGAAAGGTTTTCGATAAAGTTATGATAGGTTTGATTAGCACTCTTGAGTGGCGGCGGCACGGGACAGCGATAGAAACAAGAATCGGACATTTAATGAAATTAACTTTATATACTCTCCTTTATACATATAGAGTAGGGCTCTTTATCAGACTGCGCCAATCGAACCTAAAACTTATGCTTGACAGTCGTTGAACTTCCTCGAGTGTGGCCCAAAAATTTCAACGGATGTTTAACCCTGAAAACCACTTGAATCCTCTCCCTCTTCCAAAAACGATCTTCACGTGCGCATTGCATGAGTGTCACACCCCTACGAGGGGGAAGGGAGGGAGACCTTCTATATGGCAACGCCACAACAAACAAATCGATCAAGTTGGCTAAGTCTGGCAAGTTTGGCACTTAAGCCCAAGTATTCCCTTTGAACGAAAAACAACTAGCCAAATACATAAGTATCAAGAAGATAAGATAAAATACCAAACTGACAAAACAACGAGTGTTTCACTTAATTTATTAAGAAGCTACCTCTCTTCTTCTCACTATCATATTTCACGTGCGAAAAGCAGCCACAATAGTTGTGTTATTTATTTATTAGCAAGTGCAGAAAGTATTTTATTTTGAAATAAAACATATTCCTCTAAGAGCTCTAAGTATGTCTGTTAGATTCATTGTTGGTCTTCTCAGTACAGTTACGTGTATCTTCTCACGCTTATTGCTTGTGACTGCTGTCACTTTCGTGTAGAGATCAACCCACTTAGAGATCGGCCGACTATCGCCAGCGGTTGCTCCTGAACTTCACCCACTGAGCCGAAGCGAGCGGCACTAAAAGGCGAATGACAAACGGCTCGGAAAAACCGCATGAATTCAAACAAAAACAGTACATAAAAAAAGAAGAAAAAACAAAAGAAATAAATTGAAACCGCAATCGTCGTGTGGAACTGGCGCCCATGGCGGGGCATAACATCAATCAAATATTAAATTACCAATAATTTAATTAAGCCCACAATATGCACAGACAGCAACAGAGTTCAAAATAAATGCCAATTCAATTTAAATGCCATTCGACTAAGTAAAGCGTGCGTGCGAGAGAGGGAGAAAGTGAAATGAATTGATGAGCAACGAACAAACCAACGAATCGCCCAAAATAAATCGAGCAAGCTGGCATATTAGAAAAATATGGGAGTCTTAGCATAGTTATAGGTTTATAGTATAGTAGTGTATAGATGGTCAGATCGTACTGGATGAATGAAAAAGGAAAACGTAAATTGATGAGCAAGGAAAAAACCATCGAATCGCCCAAAGATTGTATACTACTACTGTATTGAAATATAACTGAATTTAAGTGTAGTTATTGTAATAGTATATTATAATATAATAGTATACAGTTAGTCACATCGTAAAAGAGTGAAAGAAGGCGATAATTAATTGATGAAGAACGACCCAAAATAAATTCGCAATACTAACATATTTATTGTATATAAAAAATAGATGTAATCTTAGTTTATAAAACATATAGTAGACAGAGCGTACTTACGTGCCAGTGATATATCTTCTGCCGACACTCTGCCCTGGGCATTGATGTGCAGCGCCCGATTGTTGTGGGTCTTGAGTGTTAGTATGAATTCGTCGGCTTTTGCACATGTTGTCGTTACAAGAGCAAGCATTACCTGCAACACAAGAGAGAACAGAGAATACTTGTATATTTAGTGTTTTGTATGCGCAAAATATAAACCCAACCGCCAGCTAATCCTGACTCCATTTGACCATAAATTTCCATTAATACGATCAGCTTTTTATTATGAGCCCAATGCCCGAACTGGTCGCAGATGTGACATAGAATGGCCAAAGGTTTCTCCCCTTTCCTTTTCTTCATTTATTGTATTTTATGAACAAAGTTGAGCCTCTGTGTGTGTCGGTCAGCCAGTGACCATTAAAGCGGACCAACTTGTGTGCGTGTTATGGTAGCTCTCCAAATTGGTTTTTGAATGGAGCATAAGCTAATCCTGAACATTGTAGCGACAACTCTGACCGAAGGTCGCAGCTGCCGCTTAAATACTAAATAGTATGCGAGTAAATTATAAAGTTAATCTAACTGGAAGCTGAGTCTGTCGACTATTATACGATCTGTGCTTAGTCAGGACTACATTGTTATCTTTTCATTTACTTCTTTAATTTTAAATTCATTTAAAAAATTGATCACTTTTTTACCTTTACTTTCCCTTAGAATTTGTTCAAATGAAAAGCTATTTTGCTGTTAGGTTCATCAATACCTATAATCAATCAAAGTTTTCAAACTTTCGCAGACAAGTATAATTTGCCAAATTGATCAACACTTCTGTTGTCAAGTTGGCTAAGAGCTGAGGCAGACAGACACCACGTGTCTGTGCCATGTTTTGTCTATCAGCGACACGTTTTTTGCCGCAATTTGCATAAACATTTCCAGGGATTGATGATATCGCAAAAATGATATGCTAAAGCTGCAGAGTCAGCAGAACAAGGCATAAAATCTATATATAAATGAATGATATCTATAAATTCATAAATGTATCTACAACTTATTTTTTATCGCTCTGGCATTTAATAGGCTTGCCACACGGCACACAGCCGAGTTGCAAGTGCATAAGTGGAATTAGAGTTATTATTTGTGTATTGTTCATAACTGCAAATTGGTTGAGGTTCCCCTCTCTCTCTCTCTCTCTCTCTCTCTCTCTATCTGACTATATCTTTTGGGCAAATGGCAGTTGCGTGATTCCTAAACATGAGTTTTTCATCTGCTTGTTTCATCATTTTCAAGTTGACACAAAATCAAACAGCAATAACCAAAAGTGTCAGTTTATTTTATATACATCTCTCTCCACCCCCCTCCATAATTCTCCTTCTTCTCCTTCCGCTTTAACTTTTTGTGGGGGGCCTGCTGTTTGTGCTACTCATAAAATTGTTCGTTTTCTGTCTTCAGTTTTCATTTTTTTGAGTTTTGAGTCTTTTTTGATGGGCTGCGTAAATGACGTGCGACCTCTTCCATAGTTCAATGACGTTTTAACGCACATGTGTGTGTATGTGTGTGTGAGTGTGGAATAATCATAATTATTATTATTATTATTTCTTATTTTTATTACTATGTTTCTCGACTCAAGTGTCTGTGCAACAGAGACCAGACCCTGAGCCAGTGCCTCAAAACAGATCCACAGCAAAAGTCGGTTGAAGCCACTCCAATGTACACACAAACACACACATATACATATACATATATACACACGCCACACGCTGACCGCCTCAGATATCGTAATACCCCTCTCCCCACCCCGTCAAGTCCCCCTCTCTTTCCACACTTCACTTATGATTACACACTCGATCTTGTTATAATAATCAAACGGAAAGAAATACTACACACATATTGATATTTCGGTTATTTTTTTATGATAATTATTTGGAGTGCTGAAAACAATGACAACAACAACTGTCACAACAATGTGAAGTTTTATTACTATTTTGTTTTGTGGAATACCAACAATGTTTGTATCGATGAAAGCCAAATAAAAAATCATGCGATCATCTTTATGTATTCTAAGCTGGAGGAGCTTAAATTTTAGTATCAAATTAATACTGTGTAAACTGTTGAGCTGAGGTAACTTCATCTAAGAGGCTTCATTGCGTTTTTCCTGTACACATTTTACAGCTAAACACGTCGTAAATCAATCAAAGCAATATGATCTTTAATAAAATAATATGAACACGCCCATTCACAGTTCAGCAAAGTCATCGACAAGTACTTGGCAAATATTTAATATATGTAAGTGAAGCTCGACTTTAAGCTACCCTACGAATTATACTGGTAATTCCTTGTCTACAGCAATACTCTCTGAAGGGGTTCTTGAACTTACCATCAGTATAAAAATAATCCTGGCATTGAGCAGCATGAACTGTAGTAACCTGTAAGTAGAGAGAAGGAGAGAAGAGAATACTGAGTATGTTTTTGATGATCGTATAAAGCAAACTTACGATATCGCCTATAAATAAGCAACAAATTAGCATAAATCATACAGATTATTAATGATTATTAATTACTGTCTGTTTATTGATTTCAGTTTTGTTGCGTTTTCAAAAACAACTTCCGTCTGTGAATGTGAATGTGACTGTGATTGTGATTGTGATTGAGACTTGGGGAATATGATCAGAGAATGAGGGAAGCTGTCAGCTGACAAAAGTGAAACAACAATTAAGTCATCTCTCATCTCATTTCGTAGACGATCGTGAGCTCTTTAAAGTTTAAACAAAAGCTAGCTCAACCATAAGAGCGACTTTGAGTAGTATTCACGAATACTACAAGAGCACTACTGACACTGAGCAACTTTTGCTCTGGCCCAATGTCAACACGCACTCGAAATTGTTTATGGAAAAAGCCCGACACTATCGATCGACCAACCATATAGTAGTAGTATAGTATAGTATGTATATTTATAAACAGGCAGATATATACATATATGCAATACTGACGCTGACGCTGACTAATCCCCTTTGGAAGGGACCCGGCACAGGCCGAAAAGGTCATTGATTTCAGCTTAGAGAGCGCTGCTGAACCAAAGAACCAAAGAACCAACAACACTTGAAGGGTAGTTTCTTAAGACGAAGGTCTCTTATTCCATGCCATTCCACCATTCCATTCCATTCTATTCTCGTTTCTTTTCTTTTCTTTGCATTTCTTTGCTTGTTTCGCATTCTGCTCTTGCGCTGCTTTTTTGAAAAGTGAAAATCGCGCACAAGCCACAAATAATAACAAAGGCAACAAAGACGGCTCGAAAAGTGCACGAGAGAAATCAATACAAGAGACCATCGACAAATTTTTTCATAAAAACCTGAGAGTGCGACCCGGGACCAAAAGCAAAACCCAAACCACATCGAACCAAAGGCAGAGGCCAGTGCCATTTGCAAATTACAGTTCCCAATTCTGTGGCGTGCCAAAACGCTTTGCCCTCGCAGTGGGCAGTCCCAAAAAAAAAAAAAATAAATAAAAAAAAAAAATAAAGAAAAGAAAAAAATATGTAGAAAAGGTTTGCTCGTAAACGCAGAAGTTGTAGTAGTAGTTATGGAATCAAGAATCAAATGCCTTTTGGCCTCTGTGCGATTTTTATCATTTTTCAATTTCACAGCAGACAATAAAACGAATACAATACTCGAATGTATTCGAAATGGATTCTCTCGTAAGCTTCAAATAATTTGGCAAATTCATTGATGAGGCGTCTGTTGGTCACACTCAACTCAACTCAACTGAGCTCAGTTCTCTGGTTGCAGAGTGTGCGACGATTTCGCTTTGCCAAGCAATTAAATCAAGCTTTGTTTGTGTTCTGTTTTGCATTCTTCTTTTTTTTTTTTGCCTATTAGTTTAATTTATGTTTAGCTTGCATTCGGCATAACTTTGAGTTAGGCAACTTCAATTTCAATGGACGACAGCTGAAACCGTAAATCTTTTGGTACTCTTCTGATTACTTGCACAAATAAACAAGCACGACTCTCATACAGTTAAAGCGCATTAAAGCTTTTGCTGCCGTTCATTGATAAATCTCTTGAAAGCTCATATCTTGTATCGTCGCCTCAAATTGGAACTTTCTAGTCAAGCTCAATCTCCATTTCATTGAATTGTTTATGGTAGATCATTTCTACCTACTCTAGCGCCACATTTCGCAGCGAATTGAAACCGAAATGGAAATGAAAACCCCAGAGGCCAGTTTCTAATACACATACACATAAACATACACATAAACACAAAAGCTCAGTTAATGCCGGCATGTGACCCGTAGCTAAACCGCACTCGACATACTCCTATACTCTTGGGTATTCTATTCAACTTCTATGTAGTATATCTGTATATGGCATATGTCTGTCTCTATGCCACATTTCTCATGTATGTAATTTGATATTACTTCTAGGGCCTGGCATGTCTGTGCTTTACTTTTGTTTCCTTTACAATGCGACTAATAATTACCTTTTTGGTATGCAGACAGAAGCACAACAGACGCCCAAATGAACTTGAGTTAAGTTTTTAGAACGTTTCGTCTTCGCTCGCTTTTTTTCTTTCTGTTGTCTGTTGTCTGGCGGGGAATCAGATTCTGATTCCGATTGTAAGACTGACGCAATAGGCGACGTTCCTTAGGCCATGTGCTTTGCATATTGAACAGCTCCCTCTTCTACTCCCGCTCCCGCTCCCGCTCTCTCTCTCTTTCGCCTTCCCTATTTTTTGGCTCGTTCTTGACTGCTGGATAGTGAATATTTTCAGCTACTTTACAAGTTTTCCCCACCAAGGAATTTGGCTTCAATTCGAAAGGAACGTGCCTGCATTCGCTGAGTGGCTCTGCAGGACCACCCGGTTGATTGTGCTGCAGTGGAAAAATTGTCGCAGCTTACACACACACACACACACACACACACCCACACGTCGCACAAACAGGCAGCTGCTTGACAGCTTGCTTAGGCATCAAGCGGCGCTTTCAAAAGCTCAATTAATACAGATGCATGTGAAAAGCTGAATAACGATTAGAATCAGATGCTCGACACTCTCTCTCACGCTCGCTCTTGATCGCTGTCTGTCTGTGGCAATTGAGCGGACATACTTGAGCGGCCTACGTCACTAGCAATCTAATCTCGGACATGTTGTGGTTTTTATTTTCCTAGCCATAATTAGTTCGCACATTTGACCATTCGAATAGACCCGTATTTTTTTTGTATTTGTATTTGTATTCGAATGCAAATCAAGAGCTTGATCCACTTGCCAGATTATATGCTAAACGCAACTCTTGCTACAAAAAAAGAAAAAAAAAACTTGTTAACCACAACTCACAACGAGTACAAACAAACTCAGCTCAAACTCAAAGAATTCATTCAACCCATTCAATATCTGATTTAAATTCAAATACAATTTGCTTTTTGCAAACTTGTTTCGCGTTGTTGTTGCTGCTCTTGTTGTTTACATTCAGTTGGCCAACACGTGTCACACGTTTCATGCGGGACTTGTTGATTCCTGATTTCGATTTAATCACAGGTACTTAAGGCAAAATGCGTATGCTACCAGAATGTGCGGAATGCGACACTGATTAGATTAAGACATTCGATTCGTGTCCAGTTCAGGGCAGACAACCCGAAAGTGTTGGGTCAAGATTTGCGATAAGTTAAAGCCACAAAAGTGACAAAAGTGTCAAATCGCACGATGGCCAACACATAAAGCAATCCTTTCTCTCTCAAGTGCTCGCTGATTGCTGCCACGTGTGCTTTCTCTCTCTCTCTCTCTCTCTTCTCTTTTCCAGCTGCCTCATCAATCATGTAATCGGTTAATAACAATTACAGCAGCAAACTCCCTTCCCCTTTACCCTGCCACGTGTGCACCGTGTCCAAGTGTGAAATTTCCTGCTGTCAATTGTGCGTACAATGATGATGGTCACCCTAATGTTCGGCCACTCTATTTGCCATGCTGCACTTAATGCAATTTTCGTTTGCTTTTGTTTTTAGGGGTTGCTTTGCAACTTCGCGTTATTTAATACTCTTGCATCATCCACCTTGCGCTTTTTTTTCGTTTTCGTTTTCGTCGTCGTCGTCGTCGTCGACAACCCCCAACCCAGATCTGCAACCTCTCTCCCCACTCCCTCAGCGGTGCATGTTTCACTCCCTGTTCCTGTCCTGTGCCGGCTGCAATTGCAACTCTTGCTTTGCTGTGCACTTTGTCTTCTTGTCGTTGTTCCTGCTTGTTGGTTTATTGTTGTTTTGTTGCTGTTGCTGTTGCTGCTGTTCTGTTCTGTTCTGTTCTGTTTAGGGGCGTGCGCTTTAATGAAGTTCCAAGGGAACGTTGCTACGATGAGTTTACTGACTTTGACAGTTGCCAGTTGTTTTATTTTATTTTCGGTTTGTTTTGCTCTTTGTTCTGGCCTGGGATTGTTGTGTGCACATTATATTCAAATAGGAAAATATTTATATGATTTTTATGAGATTTTCCCTGGTATAAATTACAATGCAACATTAAGCTATTACTTTAATGACTTTTGAACAAAATCTACCTAATAAAATTAGTGTACAAAAGTATTGAAATGTATTTAAATAATACATAATTGTAATGGCGTTGCTTTAGAATTGATATATAACAAATTTTAGTCATTGTCTAGCTTTCGTAATTTGTAATTGCCATTTATTTTTGGTACGCTGAATTTTTAGCATACTTTTCGCATGAGTTGCCTTGTGGTTTTTCCCAGAAGCAAAGCACTTGAACTTGTAGGAGAGGAACAATAACGCCCCAAATATGTTATGAATAGCATTCAGTATGAGGCACGAAACAAGAGCGCAACAGTGACAAGTTCAGTGTACTCTAGCGATAAGCCAGTGTTGTTGCTGCTGCTCTTTGGTTGTGGGTTTGGTTTGAGTGCAAGCACTCTCTGCGAGAAACTCTCGTACCCAGGTGGAGGCGAGTGCGAGTGCGAGTGCGACTGCGAGATGGTGCAAATAATTTGACATGCACGCGAGCTGAGTCTGAGGGCACGTTATCAGGTCCCAGATGGAGTCGAG
The DNA here is from genome assembly GCF_023558435.1 of Drosophila sulfurigaster albostrigata. Classification (NCBI taxonomy): domain Eukaryota; kingdom Metazoa; phylum Arthropoda; class Insecta; order Diptera; family Drosophilidae; genus Drosophila; species Drosophila sulfurigaster. The sequence continues at coordinate 1,366,916 of NC_084883.1, forward strand.
CCCAACCCAACCCAACCCAAACCGAACGCAAACCAAAGTCTAAGCCTCCGCCGTGCCGTTACACAAATCTGAGCTCATTAGCAGATGCCCAGAACCCCTTGTGGAATGTAGTAAGTATCTAAAAGGTTTGTTGCTGCATAATTCTCAAATAGGCGTGAAAATAACACGGCGACAATTGAGAGCAAAATGCTCTGAGAGGCTGAGGGGTTGCTCGGGGGATTTACGTTTTCTGTGTTTTTTTTTACTTTCTGTATTTTATTTTTGTATCTAATGCGCTTTTTGGTATGGGTAACAAGAGTTCGCAGCTGCAGGGCTGATAAGCCGCTTTCAACTCACAGCGCTGCTTTCTGCGTCTCTTTCCCTGATAAGCCAGACAGAGGTTGAGTTCGAGGCGGATTCAGAGACAGAGTCAGAGGGGCTACTTAAGTGGCAGCGTCTAAAGCCAAATAGATTTTGTTGTGCTAGGCGACAAGCGCAACTTTCTCAAAGAGTCAATATTGGCCAGACAGCGCTTGAGAAATGGGAGGAATGGTCTGGGGTCGGGTGGGGAGCTGACAGACTGACTCCAAGGTGAGCAAACATCGAGTGCGAGTGCAATGCATGACACCTCATCATCGTCATCAACCTGTCGATTCAATTGGGTACCCAGTGGGAATTAGAGTGCTGACTTTGTAGATGATTAGAATGCAATTGCTGACGAAGATGCTTGGGAATGTGTGTACGCAATTTATACGGTAAGGTAAGGTATTAATTGATTCATCCGAACTTTCTAATTTTCTCCCAAAAATGTGATGCGTTGATTTTGCAATCTCAGTCAGATCTTGTGATCAACTTGGGTTGTGTGCATGCAAAGTGGGTGTGTTTGTTGTTTTTCACAAGACACGCTGAGACAACACGATGAAGCAGCAGAAGACAGTCGCTGCACATTGTAGGTCAGGTGCAACCACGCGACGTTGACGACGACGACGACGACGTTGGCCCTAAGCAGCTGTCGCTGCGCAGAGCTGCAGTCAAATAGGTGGGGGGTAGAGGGGGGTGGATGAGGGGTGGAAGGGGCAACTTAGCCCTCGACTTGGTAATTTGTAATGCAAATATTTGCATAAATTGAAAAATTTTACAGCCACGTATTGGACTTTGTCGTGATTTATCTGCCACTGCAACTGTCTGTTGCTCACCCACTAGCTTTCTCTCCCTCTCTCCCACTGTCTCGCGCCATCTCACACGCCACTGTCGCTGTAGTGTCATCTCTGTCGCACAGCAAAGGTATTTCAATTGTTTTATAATACAAACAACAACAACAACAAAAGAAAGCGTCGCCCACCCGCCGCGACACGAAATACAAACTACAGTATATACTTGTATACTAAATAGTCGAAAAATTTTTGAAGCCCTAGCCAGGCGATAAGTTGTCCATACTTTTAATATATATATATATATATATATATATATATATATATATATTTGTAATTTTTATTTATATACAACTTTGGTTGTTGCAACTAGCTAAATACCAAAATAAACAACAAACACCTGAGGGCCGTGACTTTATTTCTTGATGAAGAAATAGTAAAAAGTATTAAAAAAAAAACAATAATAATAATAACAAAAAGACACACAAAATAGCGTTTTTGGCGCTTTGTTATTATTATTTTATTTATACGCATAGCATGGCAATAGGGAGCTCCGACTAAACGATTCTACTTAGTACAACTGCGACTACGAATACGAGTAAATGGCGTATTTTTCGTTATAGTAGTATAGTATACTATATATATATATTTATTTTTTTGAACGTGTTGCCGATAAGATAAAAACTGCGCGTCGCACTTCTAGACTCGCTTTGCATTGATACCCAGCTATTGCTTTTGTTATTATTCTTGTTCTTGTTGTTGTTGTTGTTCTTGTTGCTGTCTGGGCTAGGGAATACGATAGGTTTTAACTACCAGAACTCTGATACGCAGCCGAAATCCACATGGTGGTTATTTCTTTCGATTAAGCCAAGTAAGTTCCACGGCAAATCTGCTTGACATTGAGTTCAATTGGATCTGACCATAAAGAGCCATAATACCATAAACAAATCAACTAAAATCCTATAAGCGCAGCACTAAAACCAAAACAATATTCATAATTTGCGTAATCGCCTTTAAAGAGGGCACGAACCACAAAGTTTTAGTTTACTATTTTTTTTTTTTTTTTTTTTTTTGGGAGGGGGAATTCGAAAAGTATTATAGTAGACTATCTACTGCCTGTTGATGACCCTGACTGATTGTTCGGCTATGGTTTAGCTAAGTGATTCCAATTTATATCGAGACAGTTGAATTTGTGCTAAAAGTGGAGTATAAAGAAATATAAGTTCACAATCGATCTTTTGCATGACAGCTGTATTACATGGTAAATCGATCTATTTACTTTCAGATGTTTATCTAAAAAATTGTCATCAATTTCAGCTCACAGCTGAGAGAAAAGTCCCCGCTTAGAAACATTAATATTTCGATATTATTTGTTATCATTTATATATAAAGTGCAGTTATAGAAAGGCATGTCCGATTTGACACAGAAAACTGTAGCGAATTTAGCAAAATTACTACAGCAATAAACATTATCGGCTCAAAGGCTGACTCACAAGTAAAAAGAGGCAGATATTCAAATGTTTATGTCATGAAACATATATTTATGCATTACACACTGTTAATGTGAAAACGTCAGCAATCTTACATCTATGTGAAACGTGACTTTTGAGGTCACTGACAAAGGAATCGGCTGATGACTGAGTGATGCTCCCGCAGCCCCCGCTTCTAAAAGAGCATATCAAACCCGCTCCAACTAAGTCGAAACACGCGCCTTTTTTTTGGTGTATCAACAATAATATGAAGTAAATAAAAACCCAACGCTTTGTAGTTTTCTCTTGCAAATCGTGGTTGCAACTGCCCCCAGCTCTTGACTCCTCTCGCTCTCAATTTTTGCAGCTTTTCGCCACCCGCGCGTAACCTAATTATAAAACTCGAAGTGACATTTATTTTTTTTTTTTTTTTGTTGTTGTTGTTCATGCAGCGACGCCAACGATTTTTGCTCGTATTTCTTGATCTTTGTTTTTCGTATGTTTTGCTTATTAAAGCCGCCCGCCATAATTTTATATAAGTTGTTGTTGTTGTTGTTGCGGATCGTGTGTGGAAAGTTGGCGACAGGTAGTTAACTCAAGCGTCTGTGGCCTGAACTATAATTGAATCTTTGAATCTAAAAATAGTTCAAAACAGAGACAATTTGAGTCTCTAAGAATATCGCAATTATCGCATGATTAGAACAAAGTTTTGTAGCAAAAAACACCTTCACATAGATTAGAGACTTTAAAATATTTAGAGCCCGTTTAATTTGCATTCGTTATGGATATTACGAAATGTGTTTTTTGTTGTTAAATAATCCCTCAACTTAGTTGTTCAAGTGGAAATTCCAAAACACTAAACGCCGCACCCTTAAAGCTCTTAGCTAATCGGCAGCTCATTAGCTGGCAAACTGACAGACTGACAGACTGAGAGACTGAGAGACGGACAGTCGTATAGGCTGACCAATTGACACATTGACAAGTCATCGTCGAGTGCTGACTGCACTCGGTGAAACCACTTTAGTAACAGTTAGAATATTACTATTGATTAACCGCATGTATCTAATGAAGGGGGAGTGCTCTGATTGTGTGCGTGCTAACTTGAGAGTGTATGTGTGTGTGTGTGATTGCATTAATCAAAGCTGCACAAATATGTGCCAAGTCATAAATGTATTTTACGATGTTTTGTTGCTATTTTCTAGTGATTTGCCAAATGCGTATCTATCAGATTGTAAATCTAAATAAAACCAGCCCAGCTGTTAAGAATTCCATGTGACTGGCTGGCGATACTACTCAGTTATTCGAGTAATCAAATCAATGGAGTATTCTAATGGGAATCCAAAAGAAATAAATTCTATTTTTTTTTTTTTTTTTTGGGGGGGGGGGAAGGCTGATAAAGAACTAGACACGAAAATTATGGCACAATAAATGCTACAGCTGTGTATCTATCAAATAGCTTTTAGTTGGAAGAGATGTATTATTATTATTAGTTGCGTTTATTGTTATTTCTGTGCAATCTTATCTTAGCATTGTCTGTTAAGCCAGTTAAGACCCTCTGCATCTCGATGAAGAATTTGCTACCTCAGTTTGGCAGCTTTGCTTAGGGACTTCGAAAAGGCGCTTATCAAATGCCGCACACACACACACACACAGAAACAGAATTGTTAACTCTTGGGAAATGTGTTTCAATTTTACAACACACGCGTTTTATCAGTGTGCATTTCCGTTTAATTAATAAAAGAAATAAACTCGCAACTCAAATCAAATATTGTCTATTTTTACGAAACTTGCTTATCACACACACACACACACACACACACACTCAAGGCGTGGCAGCACCTATTTGACTTTTGAAATTTGGGTGTTGCATGAAGAGAGAGAGGGAGAGAGAGAGAAGTGTCTAACTGGGTCCCAATTCACAGCTCTTGCAACAACTCTCGTACAAATATTTAAGCTGATTAATCGCACGCGTTTCTCTAGCGTTTTTAACAGCCAAGGGTTGTGTTGCTGCAATTGATTTATAACTCAGGTAAATGTCCTGAGATCAGGACACGCCACAAGCACAATCACAATCACAAGCAGAAGTTGAAGCTCAAGCTGAAGCTGAAGCTCGCTGACGACGTCGACCCTTTGCCGTTGCCTTTGCCTTTGCCTTTGCTTCCAAGTTCTTTTCGCTGTATGTTTTAAAAAGGGGTTGTGCACATATACACACACATACACACTCCCATGTGTGTGTGTGTGTGAGTGAGTAATGTTAGGTCGCATGTTAGGATTTATCCTAACATTTTTTGCATGTGTTGGTGCCATAACAAGTTATAAATAGCAATTATTGCCAGGTTTGCTGCTTCAGTTTTTCCATATTTCTTGTTTGAAACATATAATTGTGCTTTTTATGTGTGTTTGAAAATTGTTTTTTAAATGAAATTACTCTCGTATGTGCTTGTGTCTGTGTTTGTGACTGCATAGGGATATTATTTGGTTACCGAATGGGGAATGAAACTGCACAACACAGGTCAAGGTACCCAGAGTTTGCTTTGTGTTTCTGATACGAGTATGCGAAATGGGATTGGAATCGACAATGAGAATGGATTTGGATGTGGCGTGGTTTCTATCCTTGCACGTGGTTTCTATCTTCAATAAAACACAGCTACAAAACGTAATGTGAAATATTTTATATTTCCAACTTGCGACATGATTTAAACGGTTTAATGCAAGTTCTTCAGGGGAATTAATTCATTAGGAATGTTGATAGTAAAATAAAAAAGAAAACAAAAAACAGAAAACAGAAAAAACACTTTTGGCCAACTTAAGTTATCAGTTCGTAATTGGTACTTATATGACTTAATACGCTGTAATCGTAATAATAATGGTAATGGTAATAGTAAATGGTAAATGGTAAATGGTAATCGCAATCGCATCTGTAATCTTAATAGGCATCGATTGTGTATAGCGATTCGGATTGTGTAATTGCCTTTTGCTACTACTTACATTGTATATTTCTGGCCGCATTGTAGTCCCCAAATTTAAGGGTATAAATTATAATCCAACATGGGTTTGTGCTTTTGTATGTTGCCGTCTGGAAACGTTGTACATTGAGCGCACGGCGAAGTATCAAAAATCCAAACGGAAATAAAAATTTATAGATGCGTGTAAACTCTCATGTGTACGTGCATGTGTGTGTGTGTGTGTATAAAATATATTTAATTTTTGATTTTTGATTGCATGCAAAATGTGCCGCATAAACAAAAATAAATTACACAGCAAAAAAAATGCAACAAAAGCCGAGTTACAATTTTTTTCTTCTTTCTTTCTTGTTTTTTTTCACTTTTTACAGCACTTTTTGAGGTACAATAATTTCTTGTTGTTGTGTTGTTGTTGTTGTTGTTGTTGTGGTTGTTGGTTATGGCTTTGATATGTGTATTATTGATTAATAATATGTAATTTTTGTTATAATAAATAAATTGCTATAAGCATGTGTGTGTATGTATTTTATTTTTTTGTATTGCACTTTTGTCGGCGATTACGGCGACAATTTCAATTTTATTCGATTTTTTTGAACAAAATGTTGTTTTCAATTTTGTTGTTGTATTTTCATTAAATTTACGTTGAATTAATTTTTACTTTTGGCACTGGGGCATTTTATTCATTATTTTGCTTCATCTGGTTGCAATTCAAAATTTGTATTCATTATTTTCCAAGTCGATTTTTAAAACAAAATCAGTTATTAAATAAATTTCTCATGCACTTTAGTTTCACTTTCATTTGGTTTTGTTTTTTAAACATGAACTTTACTTGCATTTTCTGTGTGGCATTTCAGAAATGTTGTTGCAACCAACTTGTGTTTCTTTCTTCGATTTTCGAAATATATTTTGGTATTTAACGCATTTGTTATCCGCTCTGTTCGCAGTGGCGATCTCAAACCGACGGAAGGTGCACACAAACTCAGAAACCGATTCATGCCGACGACGTCGCTCGCCCAACGTTGCGACAGCTGCCCCGAACAGCGTGAGGCTCTGTTAACTAATCAGACACTGTTAATGTTAAACTCAAAATGGCAGCACACATGTCTCACAGCTCGCTGGTTCGATGTTGCATGCTGTCTGACTGATAACAGTCGCGAGTCGCGAGTTGCGAGTCGCGACATCGAAATCGGCTTGTACTTGAACGCAGGCAAGATTGTTGAAAAGATTTCCACTAGAAAGGAAAAGTTCGACAAAGAAAGCAAAAAAGATTGGTCAAGCAGCAGTTGTTTTGTTTTTGTTTTCAAAACAGTAATAACATTTGATCTAGTTTAATTGGACTTTGACCAACGAAAACCGAATTACCACAACATGTGTTGTGCAAGGTCCAGTTCGCAGCGTTGATCGATTACCCAGCGAAATGTACTGGGCACTTTTATTGGTTATATGTATATAGTGTAAATCAAGTGCGTTGCTAACGACGCAAGAGAAATATTCGGCGATTACATTAAGCAATAATTGTTCTGTGAGAGCTTATCGATAAACCACAAACAAATCTAATCAACGGTAGTCAGACAACAATGCAGATTACAGGAGCACCGAGAAATGTTTCAAATTCAAGCATCCATCTTCTGCTGCGAATGCCCCTGACTTTAGGGCAAAGCGACCTTCAAAGTTCAACGCAATTTGTCAGAATCATTGCAGATAACAGCTAGAGCTGGAACTGGAGAATCAGTTTCCAGATGTTACCAGAGCAATCTGACAAATAGACTTAGTTTGTTCTTTATTTGTCAATGCCTCAAAAGGTAAAAGCCCCAAAAAGAATTGAGTGTGGACTTTGCTCACGTCTCAATTTCCAATTAACTTCAGGCAAAGATTCGATATTTTTACCAGTTCCTCTGATAGGCAAACAAATCAGTTCAATTAACGACAAAAGCTTATGACATGCATGAAATATTTGTTGATAGTAAGAAATAGGGAATTCGGTAGCTCTGCTTATCAGAGAAGAAATAAAAAAACAAACAGTTCGCAGCTATTTTGTTTACGCGTAACTGTGTCAAATGCTGCTCGATGATGACGATGAGTCATATTTATCAGTACTAGTAAAAATGCAAATTCACGAATTCCCTCGAATTGGGATGAAGCCCAGCATTTTTGATAATACAGCGTATATTCTTGTTGTTGCGCATATTTGAAAGTCAGGAGGTAACGTATGAATTTGAAACAGCGATTGCTGCTAACAGTGCGCTGTTAACTTTTAATTGTGTGCTGTTGCGAGGGTACGAACATGTTGCAACCGCTGCCTTCGAACTGAACTGCAATGTTACAACAAGCAGTGCACACCAGCAGTGCAAAGCAGTGCACAGTTCAATTGGGCGGGCAATTCTAAGTACATTTGAAATAGAAAGTAATACGCAATTAAAACATATTCCATATGGCTAATAATTCATGCTGTTCGACTCTTCCTGGCGCAATACATTAGCCCATATCAGTTGCGGGTGCGTTTTGTTTGGCAGCTCGCTCGAAAGTTACTCAAAGACAAATTAGGAGCCCGCTAATTGAGATTTATGCGCGCCGTCACTGGTCGAGGCCCGAAAAAACTGGCCATGAGAGCACGTCCAAACAAAGGAAGTGACGGAAAAATTAGCAACTGATAATGACAATGATAAATTAAGTGGCGCAGTAATAAAACACAAAGTTAAAAGACACCACTCAATTGATGCGCCTGGCAATTAATTAGTTAAGCTCATTTTTTGACAACGACAAAAGAAAAGGAAACGATAAGTTCCATTTTCAATTATTACTCGAATTTGTATTGCTTAAAAAAGTTACTTATATTATCTGCAACCTCGAATAACAACAAATTTTCTTTCTTTTAGGTAGTTTTGCAAGGTAAGTTTTTGGCCGCATTTCAAATTGTTGCATAACTCGCCCGCCCACACGCAATTTGCACTCACCCAAATCAAGCCAACAAACTCCAACCGCAATTTTGGCCAACTCACGCCTCATTTCTCCCGCTGCCAACTCTCCTCTTACCTAAACTCCTAGCTAGGAAAATGGTAGTTGCTTGTTATTCTATCTATCATACTCGTATATATCGATGTCTGTCCTTTTGGCAAACGCAGCAGGACATGGAACACGAACCTGCTGCGTAACTGGCTGGCGCCATGTCGCGTCCTGGAGTTGAAAGATTTCGACAAAAACGTGTCAACTGCGCATGAATACGATGTGAATGCATTCACACACACCCAAGACAATGGCAAAGGCAAATAACAAGCTAAGCTATTTATGACTTGATGCCACCTTGTTGCAGCTCTCAGGTGTCTGAGTTTGCTACTTTGACAAGTTCATTTCTGCTTGTATTTTTTTGTTCTTCTCAACTTCAATTTTCCACTGTAACACTCGGTGGGCTCTCCGTTGATTTATGAGTGTATTTGACTACACTCACTACTTACTACTCGCTGTATGTGTGTGTGTGTGTGTGGAGTCCTTTGACTCCAGTGCATCATATCTGATGCAAATGTGTCACACTCACGACAATCAGAGCAGCGCAGATTGCAAATGCCCCGAAACGTGGTGCAACCAACGAGACACCCGCAAAAACCCAAAAAACCAAAACCCTGAGAAATATTTTAATTAAAATTCAGTTGCCCCCAAAAAGAATAAAACAAAAAATTACCGAAACCACAGCCAGGCAGGAAGGCATGCAGGATAAGGCCCAGTCCAAGTCCAAGTCCAAGTCCCGGTCGCAGTCTCAGACGTATCCGTGGCTGATCTTAACTGATAAACGCGAAAACCAACAAAAGCACTGGAAATAATGACAAGCAACTTTGCCAAAACCTGCAAACACGAACTTTGAATGCTCTAAAAGTAAAATAATTATGTTATGCGAATATATTTTTTAGTGGGATTGCAAGAATATTCATTCATTATAATATTAAATTGGACACATTTATTTTTTCCCTTTTTCCATAACAATCTAAGAATATAATTCCTATCCTATGACCCTTAAATATTTTAGGTAACAGCATTAAATTATAAATCTGGAATCTTTTGTTTCAACAATATTTTCTTAGCAAATAAGATTGTTTAGTGGCAAACAGAATGATGTGGTGGAATGAACCTACGTTAGGGTAACTTGGCAAGACTCGAACTAAAGGCAAGCCGAAGTATCGGTGGGCGTTGGTTGAAAAGAGGATCGAAATATGTTTATGTGGAGGAGACGAGTGGATCGCGTTCCAAGGAACTGAACAGGTCGCCTGCCTGCCTGGCCCATTGGCTTTTCAACGCCGATGGTGTCGCAGATCTCGTAGCCGGTGTGTTGTCCACAGGCAACACATGATCAATCGATGGCTTCGCTCCTCATTTCCCGTTCCCGTTCCCTCTCTCTCTACGTTTCTTCAGCCTGGTGGCCGAATTTACCGCTTCGCATATCACACGCATCGTTTTCTTTTTCATTTGTTGTTTTTGGCATCACATGCTTTCTGTTCTGTTTGTTTTCGTGAGCAGCAAATTCAATTAAACAAACAATGCGAGTATTCATTACTTGCACTGGGGAACCCTTTTTATTCGCCCGGCACTCGCAACTTGCTTTAATTACGGGACGCCCCTATAAACGGAACTGGCATTGGAAAGTCGAAAAGGTTGTTGCCAACTGTCAGTTGGCAGCAGTTGGGCACATTTTCGGGGCGTTTTCCCTCAGCTTTTTGTTAATGAAAATGTTCGGCCAGTTGACAACCCCTGAAAAAACATCGATGTTGCCTAATTTATGCGTTGTGGTCCATTGGGCATTTATTATGGTTATGTGTAACTGATCACGATTACGATCAGAATCGTGATAGCAACGCACATTGTACTCGCAACACATAAGTGCTATAACGAGGATCAGAAAAGTGCAATGACCATCCAAAGGGGGTTGTCAGGAGAGAGAGTGAATAAACAAATTTATACACGAGAGTAAATTGTAAGACAGTTAAGAGCATCTGCTTGACATTTTGTTTACGATCCCTTGAACAACAACAGTAAGATTATCGACAATGCAAGGATTACAATGAGACTGATAGCAAGTTGGTGAATAAACTATAAATATGCAAAACGAATTCAGATTCCATTTAATTCTAACAATTTAATCCTTTGTGTTTATAGTTATTATAATTCAATTTCTTCTATTCAAGGATTACAATGGAAGCAAGTTAGTCAATAAACTATAAATATTCAGATCCAATTATTTGTATGTCATTTAATCCTCAGATGAATTTCACAAATATCTGGTTTTATTAATATTACATTTTTGTATATATGTATAGCAATGATTACAGTGAGACTGATAATAAGCTGGTGAATAAATTATAAATACTGAAATGCATTATTTGTATGCCATTAAATCCTAAGAAATGTTATTTCATGTTCACATATTTTAACCCTTGTTAAGGTTGACGATGAGCTATTGATGAACTTAATAATTAGAAGTATTAGAGAGAGAAATATTTATACTTTACTTTACTTCATAGATATCTAATTTAAAAAAAAAACATTTCGAAAAACAAATTTAAAATAAATTGCAAATTTGATTAAATAAAATGTTGTTTGAGAAATGTAATCAAATTTAATACAGATAATGAATGCTCCATTTAATTGTAGAATATAATTTTAAAAAAATAAATACAATAAAATTCAAATGCATGTTTACAACATTTATTATCAAATGTAATCAAGTTTATTTACAAAAACTAATTTTTCTGAACTGACAGTCTGAAAAAACAACGAAAAGTTTAGTTTAACAATTATATTATGGTAAATTGAAAATTAGAAAAAAATAATTTTGTCTATTTAACAAATTTCAAATATCAAAAGAACAAATGAAAATTACAAATTTGTTTCTATTCAGGACAGTTAACAAAAAACATTTTCAAATGTTCATTTTGAAACATTTGATGTAATGAAGGTTGCAAAAAACAAATGACAACTAAAAGTAAACATTTTATAGCTAGTCTAATTGGAAACTGTATTGTCGTAAATGAATATCCTCTGAGAGGCGTTTGCGTCAATGATTTATACTCCGATCCCTTTCGAATATCGACTGATGGCAAGCTTAGAGTATCAATTACTGTCGCTCATCAATTAGCAGGGCACTTAAAAACACATTAACCTCTTGGCCTTCGCCTCGACCTTTGGGAAGGCGCGTTAATTTAAAGTTTAAATACGCGACAAAAGCATCTGGCAGAAGCATCTGGAACTGGATGATGATTCAGATGAGAATGCATTAATTGTCACAAAACGAGTAAATGTTATTTATTGATTCTCGAACGAACATGATTGAATACCGACAGCGTTGATCATAAAGTATTCATTCCTCCAATCATTACGGAACTGTTTTACTAGACTGGGCCAAGTTTGAAAAGTACTCGCAGATTGCATTGGGACAATGGTCAAATATTGATTCAAGTCATTTTTGAGCATTACTTATTTTTGGACAAATGGCAAATATTTTTGTTTTTTACTTTGTTCATTACCTATTTGTTTCTCATTTAATTAGCAATATTGTCAAATTTAGCCATTGATTTCTATTTTCGTTTTCAACGCTTTAGGGTCTGAAAAGTCAACAGCTTTGGTTAAACTCAAACGCACATTCCTCATATTGACACGCATAAATTTTCGTAAATTTTTATGTAAATTTTGTTTAATATAATATTTTTTTTGGTTGGCTCTCTCGCTCTAACACCTTATTTTTGTCTCGTTCTTAGCTGGGTGTCTGGCACCATGGAAAACCTTGTTAATTTTTGTACAAACATTATAAAACTTACACGTGTTTGCAAACACACAATAATTACTATAATCTCAGTCATAATCGTCTGATTATTATTTAATCTTGTGCCACTTTTATGGGAAGGGCAGAATCTACGTAAGAATTTATTTGGCTACAAATTACAAATATATGTAAAATATATATATGTGGTTGAATTATACTAATTTAGTTATGTTTTGTTTATAAATGTTCGCTTAATAGCTTGACTTTCCCCATCTGCATTTAAACATTTTATGACACTTTAAGTTATGTACAATATTGGAAAACTCAACTCTATAAGGTATGCCCTACATAAGGCGACACTTTCAACAATTTAATCGAAAAGAAAAAGACCATTTAGAGCCTCAAACATGATAATATTCACTACGCCCTCGAGAGCAGTTCCGATAAGTTTTGTTAGTCGCTTCATTACCAGCCATTAGATGCTGCCAACGGTCCGAATCGTTTGGCCATTTGAAATCGGTGTTGTAAGTAATTTGATGCGCAATAAATTTGCGTTTTCCACCAACTCAATGTACTATACAACATCACATTGAGTCGCATACCAAAAATAATCGGCCAAAAAGGCGGGCAAGCCAAACATTTTCATTAGGCCAAGAAACCGAACCAAGACGCATGACACCCACAATGAGTTGGCCGACGCTGTTTGCACTCTTATAAGAAGCGGGCTCATAATTTATTGAGCCAACAAGCTTCGGTTGAAGTCGCAGCAGCAGCCGCAGCCTCGAGTTGTCGTCGTTCACAACATCTGCCCCAGCTGCCCCACACTTTGGCCCCCTCGCCTCGGGCCCCGCCTTCCCCCCGATGAAAGAAACCAAACCAAACCGAACCAAACCCAAGTCAACTTAAAATTGTTGAATGAATCTTTTTTCGGATTTGCGCTACAAATTTGCGATGCCATGTGAAGTGCCGCAACAACAAGATGGAGTAGATGATGAAGGGAAGAAGTGGATGAAGTGCAAGGGAGGGGGCGAAGAGTAATAGCAACAGCAACAGCAACAAGTTATAATTATAAAACATATAAATAAATATAATGCTCGATGTTCGACGCTTTTGGAACCGACGAATTTCGCGCTGCCCTCCGTTGATTTTCTAGCCAACGCGTTCAATTTTTATTGTTTACTTTATCGAAGTGCTTTGCGAGTAGCTGCAATGCACAGTGGTGCCAAATCATATATCTACAATATAATTAGCGATACAAGACAACATTTTTAAATTAAAAAAAAAATTAATTTAATTCTAGTACTTTACATTCACACATCTGTAGTCTTCAGCATATAGAAGACTGCTTTAATTTAAAAGATAATTCCGAAAAAAGGGCGTGATCTTACCTAGGCAAACTGATTTTCTAGTTTTTATGCCGATATAACAACAACAAAAAACAAGTAATAAATAACTTACACAATATTAAAAACAAACAGTTAAAATCAACTTTTTAATTAAATTATATTATTTAAATATAATGATCAAATTATATAAAATTAATCAGTAATTACAATAACGAAAAAATAGTTATCAAAGTATCATATTAGGAAATATTAAAATTGAATGTTGAAAGCTTTAGCTTTCAGCTGTAGCATTGCTAATGAATAAAATAAAATTTAAGTTATTATTTACTTAACTTGAAGATAAAGTTCAATTCTCTTTTCAGGTAATATAAATCGTCCTTTAATTGAATTGTGACATTGAATGCACTGTGTTACGTTAGTACTTTTGAATTTTGTGCGATCTTGCTAATAATTTGATTTAATATTTGGTCACATTGTTCGCTTAATATGCAGCAACTACTCACCATCGCCCCCCTCCCCACTGTCCACAGCCCCTTGATCAACATTCAGTCATTCCTTAACCGGCACAGTTCACAGAGTTTCTCCAATTTGCATTCTTAACTTAATTAGTAAAAATTTTGCTGATTTGCATGGGAAATTCACATAGCTATTTGGTAATCTTTTTTTTAATCTGTGGTATTTGCAATAATTTGCAATTTTAGTAATTAACACCACGGCTTGGTGAAATAATAAGAGGGGGAGAAAGATCACCATCTGTTATAAGATATTGAATTAACACATCGCTTGAGTGTGTTCTCATTCATTTGAATAAGCGAGAATATGAAATCAGAGTTTGCTTTCAATTTCTAACCTAAAAGCTCAAGTTCTACGTCTCAATATATTGAGACTATTTTTATTTTACTATCAAGTAAAATGATTACGATTAGTTATATAATTATTAAACTCTATTTTGGAGTGTACTCATGACAAGCGAAGTAAGATGAATACGAAATCAAAGGTTAATAAATTTCTTGATTGCTTAGAATTCTTAGTTATAAGACACAATAGATTCCATTTAAATCATTTTATATTTAGCATTTCTTTGAATGATATTTCAACTTGTTTGGAGAACTCTGTCTTCTTATTGCAAATTGTGCCCGTCAAGGGCTAATCAACTCAGCAATAACCTTTTAGAACCTGCCCCATCGAATGCAATAACAATGTGAATAGCAAAAACAAAAACGAGATCTGTATGAATAGTATGAATGACTTCACATCCCACCGATCCACCTTAGTCATATGAATGACTGCAGACTGTAGACTGCAGACTGCTGCAACGGGGCAATCAAGTGAGAAAATTAAAATTACATGCTGTGGTTTGCTCTGCTCTAGTCTTGGAGATGTTCTTGCAACTACTTGGAAGGTTGTGTTTCTGTTTCTGCTTCTGCTTCTGCTTCTGCTCCTGCTTTTTCTTGTTCTTGTTCTTGTTTCGATGTTGCTGCTGCAGTGGCCACATTTAAAGGTTCATAACTTCCAAGTCAATTACGCGGCGCATAGGCAAAGTCTCATCCACGTTTGCTCTGTTGGACTGTTGTGCGCTGACTGAGTGAATTAGAAGCACTTTTAGCTCCACTCTAATTCATGGCTAACAGCGGAATACCCTGCAAAAAAGGGTAAGGATTTCAGTCTTAGCTAAAATAAAAGATTTTTCTATTATCTGATGTGATCTTTGTTGATAGTTTCAATAACGAATTACTGCTAATCATTACAATAAATTGTATGTTGCTAACCCTTCTTCGTATATTTACTATTGTATGAAAGTTCAATATTGTTATTGGTATAAAGTTTGGAGGCAATATAAGAATATAAGGCAAGTCCTTTTAAAAAAAAAAAATATTTTCATCTATATTTCCACATAGTAAATAAATGAAATCAAATATATTTACTTGAATTGACCTCACTGTTGATATCCCCTTTGGTGGCATTTGCATCACTGGGTATCTAGATTGCACGCTCAAGCATAAGAGCTCTCGGATTTTGAGTTCTGATTCCTGGGCCATCCTCCACAGTTGGCTGTCTGTCATAACTCAGGAGCGCAGCCTCCGCAAGTTGCACGAAGAACCGCTGCACTGGCGCAGGTGAACTACGAGTAGACAGAAGCAACAGCAGCAGCAGCAGATTCGAGACTCGAGACTCGAGTGGAGCCCCCAAAGGAACTACTGTGGGAACCATACCGATCTGCAGCTCCAGCGAATTAATTTGTGACGCGCGCTGCATTGCTGCAAGTCCAATTCTGAGTGCTCGTTCCACACACACACACACACACACACACAGCCCCCACAGGCCTCAAGGCAATTTAGTCGCACGCAGCCAGAGCTTGCAGTCGACCTCAGAGATGGGAAGAATCCAGAATTGGGAATCTAAAACCCAGCGACTTTAACTTGCAGACCTCAGACAGCAGACTGCAGACCTGAGCTTCGCTTTTTGGCTCTGACTGTGGCCATCGCCTTGACTCTTCTCGTGACTGCAGCGTCGTGTGGCAAGTGGCAGTTTGGCTGCTTCTCTGTTTGCCTGTTTAGCTGTTTGGCTGCTTGGCTGCTTGGCTGCTTGGACGTTGCCGTGAAGGCAAAACTCTTGGCGGCTTTGGCGCTGGTGTCAAACGTTTTGTAATCTGTCACGTCGCATCGTTTTAATATTTTTGCGCTCATGGCCCGGCTACGAGGAAATGCAGTTGCTTGCGTGTAAAAATAGGCGTAACCCTTTGGTATTTATGCCTGGTCGTTTGCCAGCCTGCACTCCACTCCACTCCACTCCATCCGTCCATACCCCACCCCGTCTCCGCACCCATCTCTGGCTTTGTTTGGTTTTCACCAGCCGCAGGCCAAGCTGCTGCCTCTTTTCGTAGCAGGTTCACTTCTGACTGGCGCTGCATCTTGCACTCAGTGGTTCTTTTGGGATCTCTTTTATTATCTAAATCATTATTAGTTTGACCTTCAGCCCGAGGTGTTTCGGGGCGTCTTGTAAGCCGCTTCAATTGCTTTTGCTTATCTTATTAATTATGCTCTCCACGTATGCTCCACAAACGCAAGTGAAAATTTTGACTACTGTGCGTGTGACTCACTTCTAGGGAATGGCATTGCCAGAGATGCATACTCGAGAGGCAGATACAAGAGGCAGATAAATGCATGAAAATCTATTATAACAATGGTTACATTTTTATTATTATGTTGATTCTTGTGCCCATTTCAAATCAATAAGAAGTTAAAATTATAAATCTTCTTAACGCTTGTGATTAACGAAGTGTAAGTCTTGTAAGTGGCATTGCGACAACGAAAGAAAGTTGCCGAAGGCATACTACAAGTATTGAACCAAATACCGCAAAATTGAAAATTGAAGATGATTATCACAAACAGTATATAGTATATATAGAACATATATAATAATATATTTATAGATATATTATAAACTACGAACTATGTTCAGAGGACTTAACATTTCTAAGATATTCTTGAGTCATAAACAGTTTTCCACATTAAACTCAAATTTGATATTTAATTTGTTTTATTTTTCTACAGCAAATGTGAGCTAAATCGACTGAGCCTTAGTATTTCATTTACATGATACCATGCAGGATAATTCAAGCGTTTTTTGCTCTTTTAATTACAATTTCCTGCCATCAAAAAAAAATAACCAATGTAAATTATTGTAATTCAAGGTAAATGTCAAGTTCGCGGCTGACACATCGGAGATGAGTGTGCTCGCTTACCGTTACAGGACTTGATGCTAATTGTTATGATTAATACGAGAGTACAAGATTGTTAACCCAAGTCAATGGCACGTTCAAGATCTGTGGTGCAGTGACCCACTAAACTGCCTGCCAATGAGACGTATTCACTGAGTACACTGAGTCATCGCAGTAATTACCCCATCGCGATGTCTGTCTGTCTGTCCGTTTGGCTAACTGGCATGAGCATTCGCACATTCCCACATGTTGTCCAAAAATTCTGCACGCCTATTAGCGGTTAGCGGTTGATTCGTTAACCCTTCTCAAAAGCCATAAGCAGGCAGTCAGCGGGCATAACATGCGCTTAACATGGCTCCTAACATAACCAGCACTGTGAGTAGTTAAGCATTACAGTGCCTGACAACCGTTAATCAGGCGCCACAAATCAGACAGCACAGCGCAGCGCTAACTGCGACAGCGACACCGCAACATCGCCAATGGGTTAATTGTTTTAAAGCAGCGCAGAGCGATTAACTGTTCCCCTTTTGCTCTTCACTTGTCGCTACCGCTCACACACTTGACTATGCTTTCTGATTGGTCGCATTACCAGAGCGCCAGCGAGAATGAGAAAGCTATAGAGGGCTCGTCTATTTTTAGTTGTGTTCGCTGCCGTTAAGAAAAAAATGGCGCCACTGTGCGCTGTCACTATCGCATAGCATTTGGCGCATGGCAATGCGATGGTATTTTCCATGGGGGCTCTCCAAATAACTTTTCCATTGTCTAAGCGCGAGACGAAATGCGAAAATATTGACACGATCTGAACGCCTCGTTCGCTGTATATGAGAGGGCGATGAGGAGCGTGTATGTGTTATAACAGTTGAACCCAATCTAATCGTATTATTGTTGGCATTGTGCTTTTGCATAGGCATGAAAATTGTTAAGCTAAATATAAACACAATGATTAAATAAGTACGAGTTCAAGTACAATGCATAGATAGAACAGGATGCGGATGCGTAGGTGGCTGACTTGACTAGGTGACTGGGTGGCTGAGTGGCTGGCGAGTGAGTGTTAATTGCCTGCGAGTTAATCAGGTGGAATGGAATATTTATGAGTTGAACGAATCATCTGCTATTGCTAATTTCAAGCTCCTAATGCGCAAATAATCGATTGACAAATGAATAGATTGCTAGTAAACAACAAACAATACAACTTAGATTGACCCAGTCTTTTGAATTACTAATTGAAAAGCGAATCAATAATGATTTTCGAGCCTTTTTACTATCAACAGTGTGATATACTTGAAAAGGTGCAGCTTGTACTTTGCTACCAGCTTTAATTTAAAGATTGTGTGTGAAACTTGTTATGTTAACTGACTGTCTGGCTGTTAGATCATTAAACCCCTAGCCCAAACGGTAAGAGCTAGGAGGCTAAGAGTTTTCATAGCCTGGCTGCTAAGATCTAATATGTAAAAGCAAAAGCGTGAGGATTTTAATACTGTGTTGCTGCTATGATTTACAATTCTTGTAATTGCTCATATCACATGTAAGACCTAGGAGGTTAAGATCAAATGGTTGAAATTCATGATTATTTTGAAATGAAACTTTTGCTAGAATGATGTGAGATAACTTGGAGGCTAGGATGTTTACGTAGTATGGATGCTAAGATTGCGATTCCAAGAATTCCAACTACAAGTGGTTCTCAGCCAGGATTTTGTTGATAGGGAACCTTAAGTTGATATATCGTTTAGAGTACATCCCGTCATGTCTTTTACAGATGACTTATAGAACTTGTTTATCGATTGTGCTGCTGTTCTGCCTGATTGGCAGCAGCTCTGCAGCTGAGGACTTGCTGCAAGTAGTTGCTCAGCTGAATGCACGGCTTCAATTTACCACAAATGTCATCTACAACCCACAGCAGAGAGAACTTAGTCATCTGCAACGACTACAACCCGTTGGCCAACTGATCATCAGCTCACTGGGTGAGTTTGGATTTAATGGAACCGAACTAAAGTATTTCATTGAAGAAAGAGTACTGTTTGTACTCATCGTTGAGGATCCTTTTGGGCCACTGGAGCTGCTCCAAAAGCTCCATCTGCACTTTGACGAAGCTGACTTTCTGCTTGTGATCGAGCGCTTGGAATTGGATGGAATTTGGCTACAGTTTGTTTACGATGCCTGGCAATTGGGCTACATCAAGCTGCTGTTCTTGCATTCCACATTGCTGTACGAGAATCAGTTGTTTCCCGAGCTGAAGCTCAAGCCAACCACTGTTGAGCGATATGCTGTGACACGTGGACGACTCCTCAATCTTCATGGCTATGAAACGCGGGTGGCCGTCTACTCGAATCCACCGCGATCTTTGCTCTATAAGGACGAATGGGGCAATCAGGTCTACGGTGGATATTATATGCGCTTCATTCGACAATTTCTTCGCTATATGAATGCCACCTTTGTGCCAATCCAAACGCCCAGCTACTCGGCTGGTCACTGCAAGCAGGCATTGCAAGCGGGGCGAGTGGATCTCTGTGCTGATGCACTTGCTCAGGAAACGACAAAGACGTTCGCCGTGTCGAGGCCCATTCGATTGGCTTATGCCAATATTATGGTGCCCAGTGCTAAGCCCCTTGGATCGTATCGCTATTTGGTGGCTCCCTTTCACTCGACTGTCTGGATTTGCTTGATTGTCTATGTTGGCTTCATCGTCTGCTTCATGAGCTGGATCCACTGGCAGCAGCAGCATCGTTGGCTCTTCAGTAAGTTTCTGCTGGAAGCGATCAGCTCATTGCTGCTCGCTGGATTCGCACTGAAGGATCTGCATGGCAGGGAGCGTTACATTCTGTTTTTGGTGCTCTTCATGGCCGGATTTGTCTACTCCACATTCTATTTGGGTTACTTGAAGAGCATTCTGACCACCGAGGTCTTTGAGCAGCAAATCAACTGTCTGGAGCAGCTGATTGAGGCTAACATCACGCTGATGATCGACGAATACGATCGCAATCTGAGCCACAGATACAATTTGCCCGACATACTCTGGCAGATCGTCAAAGTGGTACCCGACGAGACGCTTAAAAAGCATCGCAATAGCTTTGACCAGGAATACGCCTACATGTTGTTCAGCGATCGCATGGACCTATACGACTATGCGCAGAAGTATCTGCGGCATCCCCGCATCCGTCACATACCCATCAACATATTCTATCTGTTTGCCGGCTTTCCCATGCGCGAGACCTGGTTCCTCAAGCACCATTTGAGCGAGGCTTGGGCGAATGCCTTTGCCAGCGGACTCGTGCAGAAGCTGGCTCTGGATGCCGACCACGAGACGATGACATCAAGCGTGGGCTTCCTTGAATTCCTCATCACCGAGTACTATGAGGCGCAACCACTTGGTCTCGATTATTTCGTCATGCCGGCCATGTCGCTGGCCCTTGGCTATGGGCTCGCCTTCCTCGCTTTTGTCATCGAGTTGACGGCCTGGCGCACTGCCTCCGCCGTCCCTTGGCGTTGATTGATTGATGGATGGGAATAGATTGATGTAGTGCTGTAGCAAGTTCTCTCTCGCACTTGGCACTTTTTAAGTAGTCTTTGGCTTTTGTGTTCTTTGGTAGTTTGCGCTGGTAATGCAACAATCTTGTTACACCGAGAGAAATCATCCAGGATCTTATGGAAATCGTATAAGCATGTCAGTCTTAGTACAATACAATAAATAGAACAGTATTATTATATTTAAGAATATAACTTTTTTATTAGCCAAAACTAGTATGGTTGATCTTCAAAACATTAACTTAATAATTTCGAATAATTCATTCATTTAAGAGCAATAAAATATCTAAGGGAATATTACAATACATTAAATTAACAATATAAGAAAATATTAAAACACATTAGCACTGGAAATTGTCTGGTTGACCTTAGGAACTTTCAATAAATGATCACAAATATATATATTAAATGCGCTTTAGGAAGTTTTGTTTATATCCTCTTTATCTTTTTAAATTCATATACAAATAGAATCCTTGTTTTTATCCAATAAAATAATTAATGCAGTATTACTAAAAATAAAATAATTATATTTCTGAATTAAACCTGTTTCTGGGATTCATTTAAATTTTTGTTTTTTTACTAGGAATATAGGAAATTTCTATAGAAGATGGTTTTTTAGCTATCCAATCATCCTTCCCGATTTCCTTCGCCATTATTTCTTCTTTCCTTATTCCCCGATTCAAGCACAGTTGAGAGAGCACCAAATAAACCTCACGCATATTACATATGTTTTATTTCTGCAGCTTAACTACAAAGAAACTCAATTTGCGACAAACATGGCAAGGTTAATCGTACTATTCTCTCTGCTAATTCCTGTTGTTCAGCTTCTCATAGTCTCGAACTTTAGTCAACTAACCCTGAGTATAGAATCACTTAGTCGAGGTCTCGAGAGCAAGACCAATATTATTTACACTGAGGACAAGCAACCCCTTGACATCTATGCCCAGATTAGTCAAACCCTCAAGCACAATCCGAGCATATTGCTCAGTCAAAATGTCACTCAACTGATCAGTAGCACTATTAATCCTACCAAACCGCTTTTGATGATCCTACTTCAACTTGATCCAAACAAAACCCTGCAGATATTTGAGCTGTTCCCGGTTGAAATGCAGAGAGCAGACTTCCTTATAGTAGGGTCTGCCAATGCTGCTAGCTGGCTGAATTTGCTATCGACCCTTTGGCAACTGGGATACCCCAATGTGCTAATCTTCAACAGCAGTCAATCAACCACTGCAAGTGATCAACTCTTTACTAGCGATTCATTTCCCAATCAACGATTGCAGTCAAGCAGCATTGATCACTATCTCTGGGCCCGTCGTCATTGGTTCGATAATCTCCGTGGTTGGAAGGTGAGAGTGGGACTGTACAACAATCCACCCAGGACATTGGTATTTCCAGAACATGACCTATATGGGGGCTATGCGCTGTTGATGCTTAAGGAATTTTTGTGTCATAGAAACGCCCAGTTTGTGCCGAAGCTGACGACAAACTTTACGGTTTATTCTCCCACGGACTGTTTACAGATGTTGCGTAGCAACCACTGCGAGCTGTGTGGCGATCTCTTTGCCTACAACACTAACTACAGCTTTACGGATAGCTACATGTACTTGTATGCCAACATTCTGATTCCCAATGCAAAGCCCAAGTCCAAGAACTTTTACATATCGGCGCCAATGCAGCTAAAGACTTGGCTCCTTGTAATCATTTATGTGCTACTGATCTCCGGATTCATCAGCTTTATTGTTTGGCTACAACGTGGACGTTTTGAGTTTGGGAAACAATTGTTGCAGATCCTGGGCAGCTTAATCTCAGGCAGCTTACAACTAAGAGAAATACAGGGCAGAATTCATTATATTTTGTTCATCGTAATTGCACTGGGAGGCTTGATATGCTCCACCTACTATCTGGCGTTTCTCAAGACCATTCTGTCGACGGGTTTGTATGAGCCCCAGATAAATAACTTTGAGGAATTGGTTAGGCAGAATATCAGCTTCATTGTTGGCGACTACGACAAGACGGTGCTCAAGTCCTACGACTTTCCCGATATTCTCTGGAACATCACGCGTGTGGTTCCCTACGATTTTATAACGAAGCATCGCCGCGTCTTTGATCCCAACTACGCATATTTGGCCCACAGCGATCGCCTGCTGCTCTTCAGTTTCCAGCAGCAATACATGATGAAGCCACGCATGCGTCCTCTGCCCATCGATATCATGCACTCCCTGCCCGGCTTCCCCATGCGACGAGAGTGGCTGCTTAAGTTCAAGCTCAGCGAGGCGCTGCTCAACTGCTTTAACAGTGGCCTAATGCAGAAACTGGCTGCCGACACCAATCGACAGACGATACACATCGGCTACCTAAGCTTGATGCCTTCGGAACGGTACGAAACCCAACCTCTGGCATTGGACTACTTTGCAATGCCACTGAAAATCTTGTGCTCGGGTCTTGGCTTGGCTTTTATCTGCTTTCTGTGTGAGTTACTCTGGCAATGCGTTAAGCAGAAGATTAAGAATCGTTCTAGAACAACTGGTAAGTTGAATATATATTCGTTAAACTTATGCACTATTTAATGTCCACTTTAGACGACATATACGACGAACATATACCCACTACCCGGTACCCGCAAACGAACGTGACTATATTGTCTCGCCTGATCACCCTGATCAAGAATATATATTCCTTATGAGGCCGGAAATGCCTGTCCCTTTAACGGGTATGAAAACCGGGCTCTCGTGTAAATACAGCGAGTGGCGATGAAAGCCTTAGGCTGACCGATGGAAATAAAACGCATTCTTTTGTGTGACTTACCTCGAGCAAATATCTCGTCTATGTAAGGGTCACATTATTTGGCATTTTTTAGTACTTTAGTGTTGACAAAAAATATAGTTTAAGGAGTGTGAACTTATGAAGTGACACACTTTTCCATCACTTAAAATGTCCCACATAAAATGTGCATGTCTGAATTGGGTTTGGAGAAACACCAGATGGTGTATCTGTCGAGACATTTTAGTTTCATTTGTTTGTCAGCTATCCCCTGAAAAATTGAAATATAATCTTATTTTAGTTAGTATTACTTATATGAATTCATTGCCAAACACATAATTTAAATTTAGCTAGCATTTTTTGAACGATTTCTGACAACCAAGTCATAAACATAAACAACAACTCATTCTTCGGCTTTACCTCAAAACTTGAGCTGTCCTTTTGCGAGTCGTCTCGACGGGTGAAACCACAATACCATAAACAGCAAATAAATATTACCCGAAAACACCCTCGACGAAAGACGAAAGCACTTTGACAGCCGACCAAAATAAATAGCTCTTGAGATATTTCCAAAACATTTGCCAGCTAAGAAGACCGTAACAATTTTCGTGCACAGAGCTTCTTGCCCCTTGCCACCGCGTGTTGCGGCTAAGCGCCTGCAAATATGCAACGCAAATGATAACACAAAAACATGCCAAGGGGTGGCAACCTCATCCTCACCATTTGGGGTCTCTGCTGACTTGCACAAATATTTGCGGAGCAGAAATGGAAGATAAAGCAACATCAAAAATTACTTTAAACATTACAGTATGAGGGAAAGGGAATTGCAATCCAAGGGTTTTCTGTGTGTGGGCGTCCAACAACTGTCCAACATTTTTGGGCAATGGGCACTGGGCGTGTCCCTTCACAGACATTTTAAAGTTCAATGACTTGTCATGGATGTGGGACAGTTCTATTCAATTTTTTCTATTTTTGGTGTGACGCTGTGGCGCCATGAAGTATGCAACAGAAATGTGGCGACAATAAAGTTTATGCGCGGCGCCAGTCACAAAAAGAAAAGCAACGAGAAAAGAAAAGTACGTTATAGCCCTGACAATACATTTGCGTGGGCGCAGTCAGAGATTATGGCTCATCAGTCTAAATCTCAACCTCACTCCAAAGCCACAGGCGACACACTTTTCATGCTTGCTGCATGTGGCTGCGACTGGGTTACGCCCACCCAGAAGGCCACTAAGTATCCAATCTGTCCCTTGGAATTGAGTCACGTGCGTGCCTGGCATCAATATTGGTTGCCCCGTTGCTGCAGTTGCATCGACTGTTGACGCGGCAACAGATAAATAAAAATAAAAAATAAATATCTCGCCCTTCTGGGCGCTTAATTGCTGATTTCGTGTTTTCAACGCGGCTTAAATCGATTTCGTGTGCCATTTAACTGCCCACGATTGTCACAAGTGGCATGCCCCGGACTCAGACTTCGCTTTCGACTTCGACACAGTCACAGTCGCATTCACAGGCTCAGCCTCGGGATATGTCCAGCCAGATTGCCATCGACTTTAAAGTAAACATTTGTTTTTATTCTCTTCTTTTTTCGGGCGGCTTTTAATTAAGATCGTGTATGGCGATAAGCCAATCTCATTCGGTAGAAAGGGCGGATCGATATCCAATCGGAATTTCTGATTCCCTGTGTTACTATGTTTTAAGTGCTGCAGCTGCTCAAATGCGTGCTTCACTCTTGGGCTGCAATTGAGAAGTCCCTTCAAAATAAATGAGTTTTCAATTGCAATTTTAGTTTTAATTCCACAAAACTCTAATGCTAATTCAGTTTGAATTTAAGTATTGCCAAACTAACATAAATTCACAAACCACACTTTCACCATTCAATTTTAACTCCATGTCGTCTGACATTTAATGATCAGAAAGCGCTTAAAGCGACATTCAGCTTCCAGTCTAGCAATTGCGGGACTGTCCAAAGGGCACTTTTAAATAGCAGATATACCTTAGCCCTCTCCATGAGAACTTTTAACAATAGGGGGGATTATCCGATGCAGTCAGCTGTTGCAGATTGAATGCACAGTCAAAGGGTCACACACAATGCTCAATGCGGATATCACATGCCGCAGGCTGGACACACATGCGTGGCACAAAGGGAACACGCCCCAAAGGCAAAGGCACAAGGCAGCGAGCAACGTATTGATTCATGATTGACTGCGCAGAATGATACGCCACAGAGCCAGAGGGGTAAAAGGAGTTTACTCGATTGTTGCTCGCAACTCCCAGCTAATTGCATTCTCTATCTGTGTGTGATTGTGTTTGTGTTTGTGTGTGGCAGCAACTGAAGTGTAGCACGTATTTGGGCGCTAAACGGCAACCTGGTTTGCGGGCAGTTTGCGACTGTGAATGCTATTATTTAAATCAATGCTCTTGACTTGCCTTAAAAGCTGCCTCCATATGAGGTAGAAATTTATGTGGCATGCCTAATTGTCGGCAGCGAACTTCAAAGTGGTCTGCAAAGTGTTCGTTCGCTCCACGATTCGTGCCTCGATCTCTTTGCACCTTGGCCATGGAATGCAATTATCGCGCTCCAACTTATGCTAAGATAAATGACCCCCTCCTCATGGCCACAGTCACAGCTATAGCCTCCGCCTGTAGCACACGAAATTGGCCACACTTTCCAGTCCATAAAGCTAAAATATATTTATATATCCATGCAAGCGCATGTGGCAAAGACGCACACGCAGCTGACAATTGGCAATTTTTGGTTGATTTTGCAATTTATGACTACTCGCATAAACGAGGGTCGAGTGACGAGGGACGCGAGTTGAGGAAAGCTGCAGTCGGCGGCATGACCAAAAGACCAGAAGACCCATATATCGAGAAAATCTTGCTCTCTCTTTCCCATCAGCTTCGTCCTATTTGGCAATTTATTTGTTCATGTGGCTTAAATAAATAGACAAACAACTGAACCACATTAAGTGTAGATTGTACATAAGTAATTTAAGAATTAAGAAAGTTAGACAAAGTCTCCAATAACAATATAATTTATAATAAAAAATAATTCCTCGCTTACAAAGCTCTTTTATCTTTTACTTTCAGCTCAACTAACCCATGCCTGAAGATGTGTCTTGCTTTTATGAACTGAATATTGCAGTCCAAATTATTTGAAAAGCATAACTGTTAATTTCATAATGTCTATTCTATATGTCTTATAATTTATTGAATACAATAAATTAACTCTACATATGTTATATATTCTTATTATTTTATTTTCTTAGAAACTAATGCCATATAACTCAAGTTTGAGGACAAACTCAATAATTGCAATCTTTTTCATACATATAAATGTCTACCGTATGTCAGACTGAATTTCATCGAAAGTACTGCCTCGATCACAAGAAGAATTTGTGAAAAATAATACACACATATCAACTTCAGATAATTATTGTTAATTGCCGCGAAACTGGCTTAGTTTTGGGACGTTTTCTTTTCTGCTAAATGGCATTGGCAATTGGCAAGAGTCTCGACAGGCATTTACCTGATGTCTTTGGGTCAGTCTGTTGCTAAATATAACCCAATACAAAAATTATACAAAAAAGAAATACAATGAGTGGAGACGAGACGAGAAGCAAACGAACTGCTACCCAATTAAGCGCAACAAACAACTTCACGCCACATGCCCAGTGTCCCATGCCACATGCCACACGAGGCGTTTATCAGGGCAGTCCGATCAGATCCTCAGATCCAACATCAACTCGATAACATTGCTGCCGGTTTCTCCATCTCTGTCTCTCTCTTTCTCTCTTTTACCTTTCCTTCTCTCTGCTCAGTCCTCACATCTTCAGCTCTCCTCGGATCGCGAATCCATTGTAATGGCCAGCGATTTGTCGCTGTCGAAGGACCTGTGGCCATACACAACAATTGGCGATCGCGGCGAGATAAGATCGAAGTCTGATAAACGGCGACAACGAACCCAAGGAGAAACGGCGACAGCAGCCACATTTATGCTAATAAGTTGACATTTGACCACCATGACGAAATAATCGAAACGATCAGGTGCCATCTACATAAATGACAGCATCTATACAATGGGCAGCATACTGAACACTAACCAAAAATCATGCGAACATCATTCGATTTCGTTCCCTAGAAACATTTCAAATAATAATTGCAATTTTATAGCTGTCGCATCAAAATCATGAAATTAACGATTTATTTATGGATAAAGATTACCAAAAAAAAACTGAAGAACTAAGTAACATAAGTTATTTTTTCAACGTTAATTGTAATATAAAAAATATAAAAGATGTATTTTATTTTTTTGCATTCCAGCCGAAAATAAATATTCCTATATGTATATATCAAAGATAAAACTAGTTTATATTACTTAATAGCTCTAGATTACGAAAAGATCTGAGAACCGTGTGCAAACTACAATTTTCGGTTTAATTAATGCATGTTTCTGGAAAAGAAACCATAATCATATCAGTCGCCGACCCATTTGAAGAACTTATCGATTTCTGATTACAATCAACTATAAATCGCCATATCCAAAAAGTTATGCTAATCTTATCGCAACTCGTGTTAGCAATAATTCTTGCCTTTGTCTAACATCTTTAATATATATCATGCCCATAATACATACATATATCTATGAATGTGCTAATATATTGGATGGCTATCAAAATATGCAATCGATTGAGATCTAATATTCAGAGTAATTGCTTTGTGAGGTTAATAAAGATATTAATTTTTTATTTAATTATGATAAGATTTTTAAAGCTTAATAAAGATACTACCCGCTACCATAGGGTAGAAGGGTATTATACTTTTGTGCCGGCAGGAAATGTATGTAACCGACAGAAGGAGGCATCTCCGACCCTATAAAGTATATATATTCTTGATCAGCGTTAACAACCTAGATGATCTACCTACGTCCATCCGTTTGTATGAACCTCTAAATCTCAGAGGCTATAAGAGGTAGAGATATAATTTCAGCATTTGCAATATTTGCAAGAAGATGAAGATTGTTTCAAATTTTTGCCACGCCCACGTCCTTTCCGTCAAATCGACAAAAATAGAATACCATGTGTAATTTCATAGCTAGTGTCTTGGAACATACAATAATATCTATAGTTTTTATGATTCCTGAAAGTTTGGTTGCAATCAGATAAAAAATGTCGAAGATATAGAAAAAAATGTTGTTTGGGGAAATCGCCTACTTACTATAGATCTCAGTTTATTTGGCTTCAGACTCGCTAGGAGACTACTACCAGCTAGACCGTTGAGGCGATTGAAGCGTCAAGGGTTCGCCAAAACGTTCACCCAATAGTGAACTTCTCAGAAACACCTTAAACTAATATGAGGTTTGGCCCAAACATAACCATTTCTTGTACCTGTGTTGTTATAGTACTATTTTGTTCTTGCTGTACTGGTTCGATACTTAAATAAAGAAGATAATTAAAAAAGTTTATTTGGCTGAAAGTCTGGTATATTTTTCACTTTATGGTATATTTCGAATGTAATAGTGTATAAATGTACCTTACATATATTTTGGTTTATTTTGAGTAGTATTGCGGTATATTAATTTGGCATATTTCAAAAATAATAGTGTAATCTTTTTCTTTTATTCAAAATGGGTAGCGGGTATTTCACAGTCGAGTATACTCGACTGAAGCTTTCTTACTTGTTTAAATATGATATGAATTTCAAATAGGTAATAGAATATGCGTCCTCACGCATATAAATAGACGACCGCATGATCAAACCATTTAGTTTTCTTTCTAACGTGGTGTTAATTTGATCATGACCGACAAGGATAAACTGGTAGAAACTACGTCCAATAATACTTATGTATATTTAGTTAAATTCACCATTTGAACTTCTACACAGATAGCAAATGAGAATGGCAAAGAGCCTACCCAGGGCAATGCCGAAAAGGAAGCAACTAAGCAAGGATCCTGGTTCCTTGGATTTGCTTTCTTGCCCTTCTGGATTCTGCTGTTCTTCGCAATTGTAATGCCACTCTTCTACCGCCTACCGAGTGCCCTAACAATCGAAGATGCTGGCAAGGGAAATTTCATTGGCGAACGTGCCTACACCACCCTGACAAATATGGTTCAAATTGGACAAAGGCTGGCTGGTAGTTCTGCCAATGAAGTAGACGCTGTGGCCTTTCTCCTCGCTGAAATTGAAGATATACGTAGCAATATGTATACGGATTACTTCACTTTGGAAGTGGATGTGCAGAAGACCACAGGATCCCATACCTATCACAACCTCTCGGAAATGTACGAGGGAGTTCAAAACGTTGTCGTCAAACTGTCGTCGATAAATACGACAAGTGATTCTTATCTCCTGGTAAACAGCCACTTTGACACGGTGTTGACTTCGCCAGGAGCTGGTGACGATGGCTTCATGGTTTGCACAGTGCTGGAGGTGTTGCGAGTAATGTCCACAAGCAAGCAATACTTTGAGCATCCCGTCGTCTTCCTCTTCAATGGTGATGAGGAAATGGGAATGCAGGCATCTCATGGTTTCATTACCCAACACAAATGGGCCCCCAATTGCAGGTAAGTTTCTCAACACTGTTTTTTTATTGTTATTGACTTTGATTTTCCGATATTCAGAGCTGTCATCAACTTGGATGCTGCCGGTAGTGGAGGTCGCGAGATTCTATTCCAGACAGGACCAGGACACCCTTGGCTAGCAAATGTAAGTCAAATAAACCAACTAATCCGAACGTTTATTTAAATGTAATTTTAATAGTACTACAAAAAAGGCGCTAAACACCCGTTTGCGACAACTTTGGCAGAAGAAATCTTTCAAGCAGGACTTATTCCCTCCGATACGGATTATCGCATCTTCATAGAATATGGCGATATTCCCGGTAAGAAAGACATGATCAAGTTATAGATTTGTTGTTCTAATACTGTTACTACAGGTCTCGACTTTGGACAGTTGATTAATGGGTACATTTACCATACTCAATACGATCGCATCGAAGTTATTCCTCCGGCTTCCATCCAAAATACTGGCGATAATATTCTTGGACTCGTTCGAGCTTTAGCCAACGCCCCTGAATTGCATGACACTTCTGTAAGATCATACAAATAATATAAAATTAATTTATCCACTAATGTTTTGTCTTTTCTTCACAGGCGTATAAAACTGGTCATGCTGTCTTCTTCGACTTCTTAGGACTCTACTTTGTTAGCTACTCAGAGAACGTTGGAGAGATTCTAAACTATAGTGTGGCTGGTGCTGCACTCTTTCTGGTCTTCATTTCCGTGTGGCGCATATCGGCAGTCTCCTCTCTATCTTCCAGTTACGTGGTGCTGCGTCTCATCAGCTTGCTGCTTATCCAGCTTATAGCTTTTGTGCTCGCCATAGGACTTCCAATAGTTGTCGCATATTTGTTCGACAGCTTCGAATTGTCATTGACCTACTTTAGCTCTCCCTATCTGCTCATCGGATTGTATGTGTGCCCCTCGTTAATTGGTCTGAGTCTCCCCATCACGCTGTATTATCATTTCGAGAAGAATGTGAGTTAGCTAGTGTACTATAATAACCTCAACTAATTTATTGTATCTTAGAATAAGCTGTCGTTCACTTACCTGGTACAACTGGGATTGCATAGCTGGGCAACTATTTTGGCAGTGATCTTAGTGGGCATAACCGCGTATGGAATCCGCTCAGGCTACATTATTACCTTCTCCCTCGTGTTTTATGCCGTTTCCTTGGCGATCAATCTGTTCACAACTCTTCACGATCGCGGCTACAAATGGGTTGGGATCGTAATCACTTTCCAAGTGATTCCCTATCTATATCTCAGCTACCTCATCTACACCTTCATTGTGGCAATGACCCCAATGAATGGTCGCTCTGGCAGTGCGTCGAATCCTGACACTGAAATTGCCGCACTATCGGCGCTGGGTGTAATCCTCTCTCTGGGATTTTTGGTGAGAACGTTTTCATAAGATTTACATTTTAAATTGAGTGATAACTGTATGCTCTATAGGTGTCTCTAATCAACGTGTTCCGTCGCCCATTCTTGGTAATCTTCGGCCTTGTGTTAGTCAGTGCCGTTGGCATGTACTTGGCTAGTAGTACTCAGCTCGGGTTCCCTTATCGACCAAAGACCAACAGTGAGCGAATCATGTATCAGGTAATTAACACCGCTTCTATCTGATAGCACAATCTAATCATTAATATTTCAGCACGTGCGGAGAATCTTTTATGAGTACGATGGAAATGTTAGTAAAGATGAATCCGGCTATTTGTTTAACTTCCAAGACAGAAGAGAGTATCGTCCTTACGCCGGCGTTAATTTAACAGGACTAATAAGAACTGAAGCACAATGTGAGGCATACATGATGTGTGGCATGCCTCTGTTCGACGAGAGATGGGTGGAAAACCGTCTCCAGGGAGGATGGTTACCCCGCGAGACTATTGAGCCACCATATCCAACTACTCTAGAACTCTTAAACAAAACAGTGTTGGAAAACAACACAACCGTGAGGTTTAACTTCCGTGTATCAGGACCTCCTCACTTGAACATATATCTTCAACCATATAAGAATGATTTCGTGACTATAACCGACTGGTCATTCTCGCAGAGCTATCTTCAAACTCCACCTGAAGCTCCACTAAGCTATCACTTATTCATGACGTTTGGCCTGACTAGACCACCTATGGATTTCTACGTGGAACTTTCGGTACGTACATATTTAATAATACTTATTGGAATGTATAATTTAAATTTTTTTACTTTCAATAGAAACCCAATGGGGACTTCGACGTCCCATGCTTCCAGTTGGGATTATCAGGGCATTATATGGGAGACAAGGGTGATGAGAGCAGCATTAACTTTGCCTCTACTTTCCCATCATATGCAACTCTGGTGCATTGGCCTTCAACTTATCAAAGATTCATTTTCTAAACATACAATTTATATACACATAAATATTAAAATAGAAATAATAAATACTTCAAATGCAATTATAAATATTTAACCTTCAATACAACAAAACAGTATAAAAAGTCAAACAGTTTTCTCAACATTTCAAATCAACAAGTATGAAAATATTAAGCAGTACAGAATCATCGTTAAAAATACTATATTTTTATACCAAAAAATACAAAGCTATATATACCTTATACCCTATAAACGCAAAAGATTTCATTGGCTAATCATCAGAAATTCAGAGAATTCGGACAATGTGCAAAATCCTCAGCTGTACAACGTTAATATGTATGTTAAAAGTTAATAAATTTGTAAATCTTTTCACTTGAGTTAGGCCCTAACTTATCTTATCAATTCCGAAACTTGATAACCAATGACAATAAACCCTCACAATCACAATACAACAATCATGAACTTGTCCTGAACTAACGGCCAATCTTATCTAAATTTATGAACTCCACAAAAACTGCAAGTAATTGTATTGCGGTTTCTTGACACTCAATATTATATATCTACAAATTTAAATGGGACCAAAAAATATTCAATCGATTAATGTCCAATTATTGCTTTGATTACTTTGCGAACGCCATAAAGATATGAAATAATTTTATGAATTCAAATTTATAATTTGTGATACCTAAATGATCCTATAAAATGATCGACCATATGTCTGAGACCTGCAGTTGGAGTCCGATTTGGCTGTAGATCGAACATGGACGATAAGGCTTTCCTGGTAGAGACTGTTTAATAATAATAACCACGCAATGGTTATGTTACGAAACAATTCTTTCCTCAGATTACTAACGAACATGGCAAAGGACCTTTCCGACTCTATACAACAAAAGGGTCCTCTACAAAAGGACCATGGTACTGCGGAATTATGTTTCTGCTCTTCTGGGCAGTTTTATTTTTCTCAATAGTTATTCCTCTTTTCTTTCGATTGCCCACTGTACTACATGCCGAGGAGGATTCCGGAAAGGGGAAGTTCATTGGAGAACGTGCTTACAAGACTCTGAATGATCTAAATAATATTGGACCAAGGGTGACAGGCAGTAATGCTAATGAAGTCGACACCATTAATTTTTTACTAAATGAAATAGAAGACATAAAAGCAAATATGCTAGAGGAATACTTTACTTTGGAAACTGATGTTCAAATAACCTCGGGATCCCACATCTACAGTTCGCTTTTGGAAATGTACCAAGGAGTTCAAAATGTCGTGGTCAAACTGTCCTCAAAAAACTCTACAAGCGAGTCTTACCTCTTGGTCAATAGTCACTTTGATACTGTACTTACTTCCCCAGGAGCAAGTGATGATGGATTTATGGTTGCCACCATGCTGGAGGTGCTTCGTGTGATGGCCAGAACTGAAAAGTACTTTGAGCATCCCGTCGTCTTTCTCTTCAATGGTGATGAGGAAATGGGCATGCAGGCCTCTCATGGTTTCATAACTCAACATAAATGGGCTAAGAACTGCAAGTATGTTGAACCAGTCAAATGACTATGAATACAATTTTAATAAGTGAATCTTCAATTCTTAGAGCGTTTATTAATCTGGAAGGTGCTGGAGGTGCTGGCCGTGAGATTGTTTTCCAAACAGGACCCTATCATCCATGGTTAACCAATGTAAGACTGTTATTACTATTAGTGAAAGCAAACTAATATTCATTTTTATATATACTAATTCAGTACTACAAAAAAAGTGCCAAACATCCATTTGCCACAACTTTGGCTGAAGAGATCTTCCAATCCGGCCTAATACCTTCTGATACGGATTACCGAATTTTTGTACAGTATGGCGACATTCCAGGTATGAAATGTTTAGCATACAAACCAATGAATAAATCAAAATATTCTCCATAGGCTTTGACTTTGCCCAGATGATCAATGGCTACGTTCTTCACTCAAAGTATGACAGAATCGATGTCATTCCTCGGGGGGCTATTCAGAATAGTGGAGATAATGTTCTAGAACTTGTCTGGGCTTTATCTAATGCCCCTGAAATGCGTGAGACTAATGTAAGCTGAAAACTATATCTGTTTGAATATAATCTACTAATATTATCTCCTCTCGATAGGCGTATAGAACAGGACATGCAGTCTTCTTTGACTTCCTTGGACTATACTTTTTCAACTACACCGAAGATACCGGAAAGATTCTGAACTATAGTGCTGGTGTGGTTACGCTGCTTTTGATCCTAGTATCAACGTGTCGCATGTCAGCTTTCTCAAATTTGTCCTGTTGTCAGCTGATGCAACGCCTCATTATCCTGTCAGTTATTCAGATCATTGCTCTTGTATTCGCAATGGGAATTCCCTTAACTATAGCTTACGTAATTGATAGTTTCGGATTATCCTTGAGTTACTTTAGCTCCACATATCTGATCATCGGCTTGTACATTTGCCCATCGCTATTTGGTTTAAGTCTTCCAACCATGATTTACTATCAATTACAGCAAAATGTAAGTAAACAGAGCTTTAACTAAAATTGAAAACTAATTCATATTCCCCTTAGAGCAATGTATCCTTTACCTACCACCTTCAGTTGGGACTACACAGCTGGGCACTTATTGTATCTGGTCTTGTGTTAAGCCTAACTGAGTATGGAATACGCTCCGTTTATATACTTACGATCATTCTGGTTTTCTATTCGATTTCTTTGGCTTTAAATTTATTAACAACGTTCCACGATTTTGGCTACAACTGGACATGTTTGCACATATGCAGCCAAGTGATACCTTTCTTAAATAGCAGCTATGTTATTTATATTTACTTATTAACTATGCCAGCTATCAGTGGCCGCTCTGGAAGTGCATCGAATCCTGACATTATTATATCCGTCTTATCGGCGTTACTCACAGTGCTATGCTTCGGATTTTTGGTAAGTTTCATTTCAAAATCGTACAAATTAAACACTAACACTTTCCCTTTAAAGGCTCCTCTAATCAACATGTTTCGCCGACCATCCATCGTGGTATTTTCCCTGTTTTTAGTCAGTGCTATTGCCATGTACTTAGCCAGTAGTACTCAGATCGGGTTTCCTTATCGACCCAAGACTAACCCCGAGCGAGTCTTGTATCAGGTAATTAACCAAACCTTCGATCTGATAACATAATCTAATAATTTCTTAATAGCACGTACGAAAAATCTTTTACGAGTACGATGGAAGTATCAGCCAGGATGAATCCGGCTATTTGTTTAACTTCCAAGACAGAAGAGAAGATCAACCTTATACCGGAGTAAATTTAACAGGTTCAACGAAAACTAAATCAGAGTGTGAAAAACACATGATGTGTGGTCTGCCCCTGTTCGATGAGAGGTGGGTGGGAAACCGTCTACAGGGAATGTGGTTACCTCGCGAGACTATCGAGCCACCATCTTCAACTACTCTTGAGCTCCTGAACAAAACGGTGTTGGAAAATAATAAAACTGTGCGGTTTAACTTCCGTGTATCGGGGCCACCACACTTGAATTTATATATTCAACCTCGTGAGGATGATTTCGTGACTATAACGGACTGGTCATTTTCACAGGATTATCTTAAAAATCCACCAATTACTCCACTCTCCTACCATATATTTATTACTTTCGGCATTGTTAAGCCGCCTCTGGAATTCTTTCTCGATATTTCGGTAAGTGCTAAGAATTGTCAGTTTGTAAACACACATATATGTATATATTTTTAATTTGACAGAAACCTAGTGGTGACTTTAATGTGCCTCTCTTTCAATTGGGAGTATCGGGACATTACCTAGATGACGCGGGTGATACGAGCAGTCAAAAGTTTGCCTCAACATTCCCATCGCATACAGTATTAATCCATTGGCCTTCCTTATATCAAAGATATATTTTCTAACTTGTCTCACTCAATTCAGCTTAATTTTTAGTTCATTTTTTGCTCATTCGGAACAGAATTGCTCATTTACCTCGTCAGAAATTGTTCATGCCTCAATAAAGTTTCAATTGAGTGATTGAGTTATTGATTTCGACAAATTCTGATTAGATGCAATAGTAATAAATCAAAAGCGTGCGCCACATAAGTACACTAAATACTATAGGTAGACGAAGTCGCAGACTTACGATTAGTACAAAAGTCAAATGTGATTAATATACAAGAAGTAGACGGTATTGTTATTTATAGAGCCGAAAGCTAGACAGACAAGTTGATATTAAGAAACTAAAAGACCCCTAGGAAAGGGTACAAAATTTGGATAGTTATCAAGTTTTGGAAACGTTTACGATCTAAGGAACGATAAGTGGATGGCTTCCGATATGAGCTCTATAAATTTATGCATTTTATTGTTAATCGCTTGTTTATTGAGGCACCGACTTTATGGCATCTGAGCCAGACTGCTATAAAATACTTATTCGTATGTCTGAGCTCCTTAGTTCTATTTGGGAAAACGAGAGGTACACATCAGCAGACCGACAAACTCAAGCATGAGCGATAAAGATCGACTGGTAAGAGCTTCCTTACATAAAAATATATAGTATTTTTAAAACAAAATGACATAATACAGATAGATAAGGAGGCTGGCAAAGGACCAATCAAAGATATTGCTTGGAAAGATGCCACAAAAGCTCCCTGGTATTTCGGAACAGGATTTATCATCTTCTGGATGTTACTGTTCTTCGCAGTAGTCATTCCGCTCTTCTACCGCTTACCCGCAGCTCTTAGCATCGAGGATGGGCAAACTGGAGAATTCATTGGAGAACGTGCCTATAACACACTCAACAATCTTGTCAACATTGGCCCCAAAGTGCTTGGCACTGATGCCAATGAAGTTGACTCTGTACTTTTTCTACTCAACGAGATCGCCGATATAAGCAAAAAATCTGCTCGCCGATCGCTATACCATAGAGATCGATGTACAGAAAACCTCAGGTGCCCACATCTACAGTAACATGCTTGAAGTGTATCGGGAAGCTCAAAATGTTGTTGTGAAATTGTCGCCAAAAAAATTCCACAAGCGATTCTTATCTGCTTTTGAATAGTCACTATGACACAGTGCTGACTTCGCCAGGAGCGGGTGATGATGGATTCATGGTTGCCGTTATGCTGGAGGTTCTGCGTGTGATGGCCACGACACATCAGAACTTTGAGCATCCCATTATCTTTCTTTTCAATGGCGATGAGGAAATGGGCTTACAGGCATCGCATGGCTTTATAACTCAACATAAATGGGCGGCGAATTGCAAGTTGGTTTCTCAAAAAATGCAAATATTTCAAAATTTCAAAGTGTGGTTTACATTTCCTTTTTTCAGAGCCGTGATCAACTTGGATGCTGGCGGTAGTGGAGGTCGGGATATTTTATTCCAGACAGGACCTTCACATTCCTGGCTTGCCAACGTAAGGCCATTATTAACAGATATAAAGCATATTATTTAATTTTATAACTCTACAGTACTATAAGAAAAGTGCCAAACATCCTTTTGCCACAACTTTAGCCGAGGAAATCTTTCAAGCGGGTCTTATACCTTCAGACACGGACTATCGCATCTTCGTTGAACATGGAAATATTCCAGGTATGATATTATACACGTATATTAAAACCAAAGAATTGAAAGCATTGTTTCTTTAGGTGTCGACATCAGTCAGTTTATTAACGGATACGTATACCACACCAAGTATGACCGAACGGATGTAATTCCTCCCGGATCTATTCAAAATACGGGTGATAATGTTCTTGGGCTCGTCAAGGCTTTAGCCAACGCTCCTGAATTGCGCGATACTAAGGTTCGAAATGTTCAACCCAGTTGTAAACTAAAACTAATTAAGGCATTTGACAGGATCATGAAGAGGGACGCGCTATCTTCTTTGATTACCTAGGACTTTTCTTTGTCAGCTACTCGGTAGAAACAGGAAACATATTGAACTATAGCGTCGTTGGAGTTACCCTTCTCCTAATCTTCATATCAATGTTGCGCATGTCAGCATTGTCCTCGCTTTCCTGTTGCCAAGTGATTCAGCAACTTATAATAACACTGATTATACAGATCATCGCTTTTGTTCTGGCGCTGGCATTACCGTTAATCGTGGCCTATTACTTCGACAGTTTTGGATTGTCCTTGACCTACTTCAGCTCTCCCTATCTGCTTATCGGATTGTATATTTTCCCTTCGCTCATTGGTCTGAGTCTTCCCCTCATCCTTTATTGCCAATCACTGCAGCAAGTAAGAAAAATATTTCCCACAATTAAACTTAAATTCGGAATCAACAAATTTTATCTTACAGAATAAATTGCCCACCATATACCACCTGCAGTTAGCACTTCATAGCTGGGCAATAATTTTATCGCTTTTGCTTCTCGGAATGACGTCTTATGGACTTCGATCTGGATATTTTTTTACAATTTCAATTATTTTTTATACCATACCACTGATCATAAATTTGATAACAACATTTCACGATCGCGGCTTCAGTTGGGCTGGCACAGTAATGAGTTTCCAGGTGATTCCATATCTTTATATCAGCTCCCTCATCTACACCTTATATGTCGCCTTAACCCCCACCAACGGTCGCGCCGGAAGTGCTTCGAATCCCGACATTATGACTGCTGGCCTAACAGCCCTCGGCACTATGCTCTGCTTTGGATTCTTGGTGAGCTTACTTTTATTTCTATCGCGAATTCGCACTCATAGCTTTCTTTCTTCATAGGCTCCTCTAATCAACATGTTCCGTCGACCAACCATCGTGGTGTTCTCCATGTTTCTGGTCAGTGTTGTTACCATGTACTTGGCGAGTAGCACTCAGATCGGGTTTCCTTATCGACCTAAGACCAACACCGAACGCGTCATGTATCAAGTAATTGTCAAAACCTTCGATCTGATAACACAATCTAATATTTACTTTCTCAGCACGTGCGCAGAATCTTTTACGAGTATGATGGAACTGTTAGCCGTGACGAATCCGGATATTTGTTTAACTTCCAAGACAGAAGAGAGGAACAACCCTTCGCAGGGGTCAATCTTACAGGATCGGTAAGAACTAAATCAGAATGTGACAAGCACATGATGTGTGGACTGCCTTACTTTGATGAAAGATGGGTGGGAAACCGCTTTGAGGGCATGTGGTTACCTCGAGAGGAGCCAATTGAACCGCCAATTCCCGTTACTCTGGAGCTACTGAGCAAAACAGTGTTGGAAAACAATAAAACTGCGCGTTTTGAGTTCAGATTAAAGGGCCCGCAGTATATGAGTTTATATATTCAACCGAATGAAGATGATTTTGTGTCCTTAAGCAACTGGACATTTTCACAGACTTATTTGGAAAATCCTCCTCCTTCCCCACTCACTTACCACATCTATATTTCATATGGCTCAAAAAGTCCATCGCTGGACTTTACATTGGATCTTTCGGTAAGTCTGGTAATTACATTGATTAAACATTTGAAATAATCTGTTTCCCTTCAAATAGAAACTGAATGGCAACTATGAAGTTCCTGTACTAGAAATAGGAGCCTCGGGACATTGTCTTGGGAATAAAGGCGATGTAATCAGTCAAAACTTCGCCACAACATTTCCACACTACGCAATTGTAGTGGATTGGCCCTCAACATATAAACGATATATCTTTTAAATAAAAACTAAGCTATTCTAGGTTAAGCTATGATAAGTTAGGAGATGGATCTCTTGAAATACATAAATATACAACTTCCCCGAAGTTTTATTGCCGGAGACTGACGCACTTCACTCGAAAAGTATGATTCAGATTGGGAAGTACTCGTTATTTGCTGGTCACTCGCAATTGGGATAAAAACATTCATGGATCGGTCAACTTTTATTATGCGATAATGCGATAGTGTTAAACAAAGCGTAATAAATTATGATATGTATTCCACATAAAATTAACTACGCTGATAAGTGAAATTATTTGTTGCCACTTTCCCGAAATCATTAGTAAATAATAGAAAATTTTAATTTCAAGCGCAAGTTTGAAGTAGTTCAATTAATTGCCGATGAAATCTTCAGCTTTAGACAGATATTTTAAAATCAAGTTTTTCGATTTTGGCAACAAATCAGATTATAAATACTTTACGGCTAGAGATTAGCTAGGAATTACCATGATAGAATGGCGTGTGTATTCCCTAATCATCATGAACACTTCGGTGTTATAGGCGTGCTTCCTACAATCATAGCTGTAAATTTGGCAATCGAGGGTTGCTCAACGTGTTGCTAACTGTCCATAATTTGGTGATCTTTCATGGAACACCTCAACTAATCAAAGTGATTAACTGAGAGGCATTAAAGATGATTTTGTCATTTGCAAAACGCTGCTTCAAAACAACGCATATTTAATCTTTTATGTATACAAAAATTTCCAATAGTCATTGCATTGTAGTATTAAACTGCCCTCGAATTGATCGTTATCAAGGTTATATAGAATCATTGTCGCTATAAAATGATATATTTAAAAAAATATTTTTGAGTGAAACCTCCGCCTTTATGACTATTTTCGACGGTTATAAAAGGGGGTAATTTTAGGGTGGCGTTATTTAGTCCACCAGTTGGAGGCGATCGTTTCACTTCAGCGTAGGACGACGTCGGCACTTTGGCAGTATGAGCGATAAGGATAGACTTGTAAATACCTTCTTGATATACCTTCGATATTATATAAAATCTAACACTAAAACGCATGTAGATATCGCGCGAGGAAGGCGAGGAGCGATTGCCCAAATATCGCACAACAAAGGATATAACTGATAAGCCATCCTGGTATTTCGGCAATGGCTTCGTACTCTTCTGGATGCTACTCTTCTTCGCAGTCGTTATTCCCTTAATGAACCGCCTCCCAACAGCGCTGAATATCGAGGAGACGAGCAGCGGAGAATTCATTGGAGAACGTGCCTACAACACCCTGAATAACCTAGTCAACATTGGCAGCAAAGTGGTCGGCAGCACTACGAATGAGGTGTCCACAGTAGACTTCCTGCTCAACGAAATAGAAGATATTAAGCAGGATATGCTAAGCGACTACTACGATCTCGAAGTGGATGTGCAACAAACATCGGGTTCATTCAGATACTCGCACCTGCTAAACATGTATCAAGGCGTGCAAAATGTTATTGTGAAATTGTCATCGAAGAATTCGTCGAGCGAGTCTTATCTTTTGGTTAACAGCCATTTTGATACCGTGCTGACTTCCCCTGGTGCTGGTGATGATGGATTTATGGTTGCCGTTATGCTGGAGGTGCTACGTGTCATGGCTACGACCAATAAGCAGCACTTCGAGCATCCCGTCGTCTTTCTCTTCAACGGTGCAGAAGAGGCTGCCTTGCAGGCATCGCATGGATTTATCACCCAACACAAATGGGCCCCCAATTGCAAGTAAGATTCGCTAAAATGTAAGCTAGGTAAGAATTTATCTGATTTGAGAAACATGTTTGCAGAGCACTCATCAATCTGGATGCAGCTGGTAGCGGGGGACGCGAGTTCCTTTTCCAATCAGGACCCTATCATCCCTGGTTAGTCAATGTAAGCGAAGACTTACTAGCAATTAACACAAATTTTTCTAACGCAATTACTATATTTAGTACTACAAAAAAAGTGCCAAGCATCCGGGTGCCACAACTTTGGGCGAGGAAGTTTTTCAAGCTGGCCTTATTCCCTCCGACACCGACTTTGCCGCCTTTGTTGAGTTTGGCCAGATTCCAGGTCTGTAGCTTTCGCTTCTCCTGTGACAATCCATTCGAATGATTGATATTACAGGTCTCGATATTGCCCAAGGCATGAATGGATTTGTTTACCACACGAAGTACGATCGCGTCGATGTTATTCCCCGTGGATCTATTCAGAATACTGGCGATAATATTCTCGGCCTCGTTAGAGCGCTGGCAAATGCACCCGAAATGTACAACACCGAGGTTAGCTACTCCAGACTAGTCCTGGATTAAACATAGATTTAATAACAACTATTCAATTTGCAGGCTTATGCGACGGGACACGCGGTGTTCTTCGATTTCTTGGGTCTCTTCTTCATCAGCTACTCGGCAGAAACAGGCACCATTGTGAACTATTGCGCTGCTGGAGTTACGCTCCTCCTGATCTTCATCTCTGTGTGGCGCATGTCCACATTGTCTGCGCTCTCCTCTTGCAGCGTCTTTCAACGTCTCATCTTCCTGGTTATTATCCAGATTGTAGGTTTAGTCCTGGCACTAGCATTGCCTCTGCAGGTGGCATATTACTTTGACAGTATCGGAAAGTCCTTGACCTACTTCAGCTCCTCTTGGCTGCTCATCGGATTATATATTTGCCCGTCGCTCATTGGTTTGAGTCTGCCAATCACGATTTACTATCTATTGCAGCAGAATGTAAGTAATACTTTTGATTGGTATAAATGTCCGACTAAGTCTTATCGCTTTCCAGATTAAATTACCTTTCAATTACCACCTTCAACTGGGACTTCATAGCTGGGCAATTGTGCTTTCTGTTCTCGATATTGTACTCACTATGTGGGGAATACGTTCCGCATATATTTTCACGATTCCGATTGTATTCTACGCCGGTGCCATGATCGCGAATATGGTGACAACGTTCCATGATCGCGGCTACAGCTGGGCAGGTCTTGTAATGGCAGGTCAGGCTATGCCGTTTCTCTACAGCAGCTCACTTTTTTATCTGGTGATTTCTGTGATGATCCCAATGAATGGACGATCTGGTAGCTCATCTAATCCAGATCTTTTTATTGCCGCTTTGGGTGGCGTAGGTACAATTTTATCCCTTGGCTTTCTGGTAGGTTATTTAATTTTGAATTTAATTTCCTTGCAATTATCTCGAATTTGTTCTCAAAGATACCACTGATCAATATGTTCCGCAAACCCATAACTGTAATCTTGACTTTGTTGCTGGCCTCTGCGGTTACAATATACCTTGCAAGCTCCACTGAAATTGGATTTCCCTACCGTGTCAGGACCAACAGTTTCCGAGCTACATATCAGGTTAATATTTTGTCAGTTAATCAAGGAATTTTATTTAAACTCGAAATCTCGCCTTAGCATGTGCGAAAAATCTACTATGAATACGGCGGCAGAGTCAGCTTCGATGAGTCGGGATATCTGTTCAGCTTCCAGGATCGACGAGAGGCAGAACCCATGAATGGAGTGCGTCTAACCGGTGCGAGATTTTTAAGAGAGGACTGCGA
The DNA here is from genome assembly GCF_023558435.1 of Drosophila sulfurigaster albostrigata. NCBI lineage: Eukaryota > Metazoa > Arthropoda > Insecta > Diptera > Drosophilidae > Drosophila > Drosophila sulfurigaster. The sequence goes on from NC_084883.1 coordinate 1,410,673, forward strand.
GAAGCACATGATGTGCGGCATGCCCTTGTTCGATGAGCGATGGGTTGCGAATCGTCTAGAAGGCATCTGGGTGCATAGGGCTGACAATGTAGTGCCTCCAGTGGCGACCAATCTAACGTTGCTTAGCAAAACGGTGCTGGAAAACAATACAACAGTGCGCTATGAATTCGAGCTAGACGGTCCCGATCATATGAGTTTATTCATTCAACCCGAGGTAGATGACTTCGTTACTTTGAGCAACTGGTCATTCCCGTTGAGTTACCTCCAGAATCCGCCGGAATATCCACTGCCGTATCATATATATTACACCTATGGCATAATAACTACACCGCTCAAATTTTTCCTGGAATTTTCGGTAAGTTCGATAAACAACCACAATTCGTACTTGAATTTTTGAAAACGCAGAATTCTCTCTTTGTAGAAGGCGAATGGGAACTTTGAAGTGCCAATATTCCAATTGGGGGTGTCGGGTCATTGCATTGGCGGCTCTGGAGATGCGTTGAGTCAAAAGTTCGCCAATTCCTTCCCATCGTACACATCGGTTGTGGAGTGGCCCTCAACATATCTTAGATACATTTATTAGATTTGTACGAAGCACTTGTGCAATTAAGCAGCAAATTAAACATAATTGGTGCTGCTGGCGAATATATAGCTATATTTAGATATAGACAGCCGCCAACAAATGCGGCTCAAGCTCAAAATCTGGGCCCGAATTGTTCACGGCAAGAAAGCATGGCTGTGATGAACCCTTCTTTTCTTTTGATGGTGGGCCTGAAAGGGGGCGTAATAAACAATATACTACAACCGAAAACAGTCACTAACTCCATAAAATCGTGCGATACTGCCAAAAGAATCTGGGATGGGATCGACAGATACTGAAATCGACATGTTTTGCAGCATGCCTCAGTTTGATAGATAGATAGAACCGAAAATTAGGCCGCCAGGAGAAAACATTTAAGGTGTAACGGGCGTACGGCAAATTTAAGGAACAGACAGAAGGGGGCATCTTCGACCTCATAGAACATATGTACATTCTTAATCAGCGACAGCAGCTAAGACGTCTGATCTTTTGTTAACGAAACATTATATGCCACTAATCGCATTTAAGTACGAAATATTAAGATGCTGTTAAAGAAACTGCCGTTAAGCGAAGTTGTTAAAAACCGGGCTTTATTTAGCTCTACGAAATACAAACTAATCATGAACTTTCGCTATCGGTTCTTAATTTTTTGAGTACTTACTTTAACTATCCATCCCACTGTGCAATGCAGAGGACACAGTGCCTGACATATGTACACATACACTGCTATATAGCTTGACATTTGTTTGACACAGAAGCCGCTTGCCGCTGGCAACGCACTAATTTCCTGGAATTTCACGCCACTCTTCGCATTATGCTTATCTCGCTCTGTTGCCCGTTCCAGTTCGAGTTGCACAGGAGACTCAAGACTCCTGTACGAACTCAGTGGCAGTTGGCAATCTCTGGCATCAAAAGCGTATGCAAATTTCGAGTGTATCTTCACACGATCTCGGGGAGATCTGATGCCTTGTTAACTGCTTGCAGTTGAGCCGCATCCGCCCGCGGCTTTTGGCCATGTTGAAAATGAATTTTAATTGTTGTTGTGGTTGTACTTGTTGTTGTTTTTATTATTAATCGACTAATGGACAATAATTGACAACAAATTGAGCTACACCCAACCGGATTTTATTCATGCCGAAATCATTTGTACTCTATTAAAAAGACCCAAAACGAGCTAGTTTAGTTAGTAAAAGTGAGAAGGGAACTTCGTTTGTTAATAATCATCATTGAAACGTATGTGAACAGGTCGTTGCTCTTGCCGATTGTTGTACGGTCTGAAATTATTATTTCTGCTATAGTTCCTGTCATTGTAGTTATTGTTGTGTCTTCTGTAGTCCAGACTTCTATGATCATGATCGTTTGACTCTCGTTGCCAATGAGGTCGTGGTCTCGTCTGCCAGTTTGTTTGCTTTTCATTAAACGAAACGTTAAAACTATTCTTACGATTATAAGGTTCATATCGCCTGGTTTCATTACCGCGATAACTCGGCTGATATTGATTCGGCTGCTCTTGTTGTCTTCTGTCAAAGTATCTATCCTGATATTGGTTTTGATGGCGTGTCGTTTGCTGTGGCTGATTTCGACGCTGCTGCCTTTGCTGTACGTTCTGTTCTCTATGTTGCCTATGCAGTCGATCATGCTCCAGATGTTCCTGCCAACGTCTTTGATCGTTGCGCCAACTTCCTGATCTATTATCATCATGTTGGTCATGGTCATCCTTCGTTTTTTGAAATTGCCTCGGCCAATTCTGATTCGTCTGATTCGCTTCCTTTGCAATCAGTTGCAGCAACGAACTCGTGTAATTGTCGCGTTCAATTTTATGGCCACGCGCATCCGCAAATGCTACAATAATTAAAAATACATATTACCAAATGATTAGAACATATTCGTTGTTCCTGCTGTCTTACGCACTTTGAATGGCCAATTTAGGTGCCATATTCATCTGTGTGATCATAAAGTAACAGATCAGATAACCAGTCCGATTGACGCCGTGTGTGCAGTGTACTCCAATCAGTTTATCTACAACGAGCAGAATTACGAGAATTTTATGATTTGTTTGCAAGTAAGTAAGTCCGTTTCCCGACGACATTCTTCGGCTTTTTGTGCTGGGAATTGTGTTTAGTGAAAGCATTTGACTATTACTCTCCAGGCTGCTTGCTGCGTCATGTCGCCACAAATTACAACAAATTTCATTTGAAAGACAGCCACAGGAATGCGTTCGCATCGCCCACGTCATGTAGCTAAACCGGCCTGACTCTCTGACTCTGACAGACTCGAATGTGACTGTGAGAGCGTCTGTGTTTTGTGCTTGCAACCCAATTGGCATAAAAGCAGAAGCGGCGCGACCTGGGCTCGATCTAGAAAAACATTGTGCACTGCCAATTTACACAACATCGGCTATAAATTTTGTGCACAAAAAAAACAAAAACTTAAAACATGTCAGCGGTCGACTAAAGGAACAAGGAAGACGACAAAGAGGGGGCAGATGCAACCTGCCAAAGTCGTTTGGCCGATTGCGATTGTGCTCTATGCGGGTGCCACATTTGCAGCCAGTTTGAGCTTCCAATTGTACGTCATGTTTTCGCTGTGTTTAAGACAAGTTAAAGCAAGCGCACAATAACAATAACATCCTTGCGGCAAAATGGAGCACAATGGGACAATTTCACCTAAATTATTACTTTCTAGTATAGACCCAATATCAGAAAATAGAATCGAAATGCTTGAGGCCAAGAAGTTAACTTTATATAATATAAAAGTGTAAGCTACATTACACAGGATTGTTCGTTTTGTTTAGTAATTAAACAAAAATAATAAAATAAAAAGGTTTTTCTAAATTCAAATTTTTTAGAAATTAGATTTAGTTAATATTATATTTATATTATTTATTAATTACACATTGTTATAGAAATCACGCCTTATTAACAGGCATTACCTTTGTGGCTTTAAATTTAAAATTGCGAGCACTATTTATAGTGCGTTGCCCACTGTAAACAAAACCAAGTCTGCCGCTTGACAAGTACCGACCACCTTGAATTTGACTTACATATATTTTTCTTGATTTGCAACGTTGTAAATATGTTAACAACGGACTCATCTCCTACAGCGCATTTATTTATTGTGCACCGCATTTAATTAGCAGACATCTGTAGCCATTGCTGCCAAGTTGGCAGTGCCAACTGTTGGTAATGTAAAGTGTTAACAAGTTGAACTGTTAGCGCACTGTTACTCTTTAAAATTGAGTTACATAAGCATAATTAAAAATACCTTTACTTGGCAACTAGAGCTAAGAACAGACTATACATGTAAACTGAAAAGCGGTTGTATTTGTCATACGTGGTAAAATTTCACTTCTTATGCGATACGAATCTCTTTCCATATTTTGCATAACTCTAATTATGTTGGTAGATATGCATCTGCATAGTTGATATTAGAAAGCGTTCCCACGGTTGAGCATTGTGATTAAAAGGGTTTGTGTGGGAGGAGAGAGAGGGAGTGTGCTTACCATTATCTGCATTTGCCTCTAGGAAATTCGTGACATAGTGGCAAAATCTACAAAAGAAATGAAAAATCTCTTAGAGCATTGCAAGCAATGTATTTTTCTTACTAGTTCACCTCTTTGCCAGCGCAGCTGGAGGCGTTTGATGTCCAGGTATCATTAGCTTCTGATGCTGCACATTGTAATCCGTGAATGCCTGCGAAATAAATTTTATTAGTCCTAAAGTAGAAACTAAGGATGTTGGTGGTTGCTCCAACTCGCCTGCGGATTGTAGTATCGATTGGTGTTGGTCAAGTCGACGATGAGACCCAAATTCGGTACAGACTCGAGCAGAGATTGTGGCGCCAGACGCTGCTGCTCATCGACAGTCTCATTGATATTCTGCAAAAATATATGGAACATATTCAAAACATGATGAAATTGCTCAATTTATGCATCTGACCGGCGGCGGTACAATTAATAAGCTGCCAAGGAACAACTTCTTGGCCACCGTTGTGTTGTGGCGTTATTTAATTAAGCAAAACAATTTAATTTAATATTCATGCAAAAAGGCGGCTGCGTGGGGTCTTCCTCTATCTTCCTCTCTCTCGCTCTTTGCGACAGCATGTTGCACTTGCCACTTGTAAGCATAATTGCAATGCACACGAAATTCGTCTGCTGGGCAACCCTTTTGTTATTTATTTTTAGAGACCCTCGTTGCCGGTGGTCCGCATTTCAACATCAATCAATATCTCCAGCTTCAGCTTCACCACCAGCTGTAATAGCTCCTGTTAACCGGTTTTTGGGCTCAGGACGGGGGAAGGGGCGGTTGGACTCACCTGATGCAGCGGCACTTTGAATGCAATAAAACGTGTAGAGGGAATGCGCTGGCCAATAGGCTGATAATGAAGCCAGCTGTGAAATGCAAATCAAAAATCAAAACAATAAACAAAAAAGAACAAAACACGCGTCTTGCAGCGAAATGGAGTAATGAAAACAAACTCACCGATCAGGTATTGGTTTAACCATTTTCTTATGATTGTGCAACTGTACGATTACTAACACTATGTACACTTGTTCGAATCTGTGTTTCTCCCCGTTATTTATACAAATATTGTCTATTTTTGCACGGCGTGCTACATATTTATTTACAATATAAATGGTTAAATATCGATGTTAAGAACGCTTTATCGATAGTTGTGTTAACAGCAAGCTGTTAAGTAACATATAAATATGGCCACACGCAACAGATACAGTTCATGGAAATATTTCCCTCAATATCCTCTTGGTATACAAAAGTGTCATAAACAGTTTCTTCATCTCAATTCGTCTGAATTCAATACAACTTTTTTTATTATTATTATTAGGATACACAAATAATATGAATATTTAGTATTTAAATAATATCAAAAGCATCGATACATCGATAATGGCAACGATATTTCTTCATCTCCGACAACAGCTGTAAAAGCGACTTTTGGACTTTCTGCGCCACCGTAGAAGAGCAGGTACTTAAAGTTAATTTATATTAATTAAAATCACTCATGATTATTTATATATTTCTATTTAGCTAAAGCTATAGGAAAACTCAAGATGTTTGCCAGCAACACACGCAATTTAGTGCGCAGCAGTTTTGTAAGTATTTTGATTGATTATAATTAAAAGAAAATGGCGCACGATCACTTCAAGGGAACAAACTTATTAAATAACTTCTTTTGTTTGCGAATGCACAACACAGTTGCAGCGCTGCAAGAGCACATTGGTCGTGGCGGAGCACAATAACGAGACGCTCAATCCCCTCACACTTAACACCATCTCAGCGGCCAAGAAGATCGGCGGTGACGTCACAGTTCTCGTAGCAGGCACAAAATGTGGACCCGTAAGTTTTGTTGTTGTTTAAATTGTTTGCATAATCAACTGAATTCATCACATTTCTCTAGGCATCGGAGGCTGTGGCCAAAGTGGAGGGCGTGACCAAGGTTTTGGTGGCCGAGAATGCTGCCTTCAAAGGCTTCACCGCCGAATCTCTGACACCTCTCGTCCTCGCCGCCCAATCGCAGTTCAAGTTTACGCACATTTTAGCAGGTGCATCTGCTTTTGGCAAGAACGTTTTGCCACGCGTCGCCGCCAAGCTGGATGTATCGCCCATCTCAGAGATCATTGATGTCAAGTCGGAGGACACCTTTGTGCGCACCATCTACGCCGGTAACGCAATCCTCACGCTCAAGTCCAAGGATGCTGTGAAGGTTATCACAGTGCGTGGCACGAATTTCCCACCAGCTGCTACAAGCGGCGGCAGCGGCGCTGTTGAGCAAGCTCCAGCTGGCGACTATGCCAGTAGCTTGTCAGAATTCGTATCCCAGGAGCTGACCAAGTCTGATCGTCCCGAGCTGACGGGTGCCAAGGTGATTGTCTCTGGCGGACGTGGCCTGAAGTCCGGTGATAACTTCAAGCTGCTTTACGATCTGGCTGATAAATTCAATGCTGCGGTCGGCGCTTCACGTGCTGCCGTCGATGCCGGCTTCGTACCCAACGATCTGCAGATCGGTCAGACTGGAAAGATTGTTGCACCCGAGCTATACATTGCCGTGGGCATCTCTGGAGCTATTCAGCACTTGGCTGGCATGAAGGACTCCAAGACCATTGTGGCCATCAACAAGGATCCGGAGGCACCCATTTTCCAGGTGGCCGATATTGGTCTAGTCGCAGATCTGTTCAAGGCTGTGCCCGAACTGACTGGCAAATTGTAATTGAAGCGAATGAAGCTCCTCAATAGTTGTATAAAGCTGATTGATTCTATCAAATCGAAGAATTGAATTGTTGCATTTATTTGAAATTATTATACTTATGTGTAGTTCCGAGACTTTTTGTAGCATCCATCTGGCAGTCACGCAATCATAAACGTTGTTTTGCCCCTCTTTTGTTATTCTAATAAAAAAAACTAAGCTGTATGTCTGGCAATATTTAGTATGACTGCGCTGTTATCATTAAAGATTGTACAACAACCTGCATCAACCCAGCAAACATTTTGGTGCAGCTTACTGCTGATAACATAAGCAAATGTTAACATGGCGTGTTATGTTGCTCCGCTTTCTGCCGAATTGGTACATTTGCTTTTGCTACATTTAACGAACATGGTACATTTATTACCAGCACTGTTAACAGTTAAGAGCGCCCAAAATGTTTACAGAGTCTGTTCATAGCAGCTGATTGCTTGAGTACTCTAGAAAGCGCAATTCCTAAACAGTCTTTTTTTTGAAGTGTATTCGTATTTGTTGGGACGCAACAAGTACTTATTATCATTTTTATCAAATCGATTGCTTTGGCTTCCCCACTCCCATCAGCTGACACACTTAGTACCAAGGGACAATAATACATGTGTAAGTATTCCCCTCAATTAATTATTTGTGGATAAATGTGCTAATTAAACTTTCTTCACATTTCCTCGCTCACATTCTGTAATTATATTTACATGAATGGCAATGCGTAATGTGCAAGTAAACACAATTACAACAGATCTTTGCTTTCCAGCTGATTATTTATTTTAAATGGGCTAATAAACTGAAATGACACAGTGACAGAATAAATATATTTTGTATATACATATGCACATATGTATGTAGATAGATGAAACGCAATTAAGTTCGCCATTTGTTGAGCAGAGATATCTCCGTGGTCTCCAGAAGTGGCTAGACTGCTTAAAACTATCAGTTTGGAGACATCGATTCGATTGCCAAACAACTAATTGTCTCCCATATGTTCGTCACGGATTTCCATACATTGTTGTGAAGCAGCACTTTCGTTGACAGCGGCGTCGCCGCCGCCGTCGCAGTCGCAGTCGACTTCAGCGCAGACGTTTCTGTTATGTGACTTGCTGATAAGTGCTTACAGCTGCGCAAAACACTTGGAGAGACGACTTGCCAATGCGCTACAGTCTACAATTAACATGAGGGGCAGCGTAGAGAAATGAAAAAGTAAAGTAAACTAATAGTAATATGTAAGACTAAATTAAATAATTGCCATGGAGTTCATTTCGTAGCAATCTTGCTTTATATTTTGTTGTAGATTGCAAACTGTATCTGTGAACTGAAGAGACAGCCAAGGCGTCCAAGTGTGTAGGGCACAAGGCAACATGCTCTATGGACGTGCGAACAAATGCAAGCGGTAGCCAGTGGAGCTAGTCACTGGTCGCTCAGCAAGCAACAGAGACACATCGGAGCAATCAAAGCCATAAAAGCGTGAAGCAAAGTCGTACAATTAATTAAAATGCATAAAACTCCAATACACCAGAAGCGTCGCGTATGCGTGATAGGAGGTAATATCCTAAGATCTAGAAGTCTTTGGAATTATATCTGGAATATATTCAAATTTTAGCTGGCACTGCGGGATTATGCGCCCTGAAGAACTCCCTGCAAGAAGGTCTGGAGGCGGTGGCCTATGAGCGGGGCAGCGAGGTGGGTGGCACTTGGATATTCTCCGAGGAGATGCCCAAGAATAAGTATGATGAGGTGCACAGCAGCATGTATCAGGGATTGCGGTAGGTTCATCATCATTATCATCATATTCGAATTTGAAATTTTGAATCTTGAATTAATTGCAGCACAAATTTACCCAAGGAAGTGATGGGATATCCTGATTATCACTATCCCACTGAGATCGAGGAATCGTTCATCACATCACACCAAGTGCTCAACTTTCTGCGCTCCTATGCCGATCACTTCAAGCTGCATCCACACATCAAGCTGCAGCACGAGGTCATCAGAGTGCGACCCCGCCAAAATGATTGGGAGGTAAGTGCTGACGTCGATCGTGTTGTGATCACCGATTACAAAATATTATTATTATTATTATTGCATTAACATTAACATTGTTTGCCTCCTTTTGTGATGTGATTAAAACTTGTGATTCTTTTCTCTCTCCCTCCCTCTCTTCGCTCGCAATCTCTTTATGCAGGTCTATGTTTGGGATCACAACAACAACACCTGCGATCCGGTTTATTACGATTTCGTCTACGTCTGCAATGGTCACTATACGGAACCGGATATGCCCAAAATCGAGGGAATGCAGCTATACGAGGGACAACAAATGCACAGCCATTTGTACCGCAAAGCAGATAAATTCAAAGGTGAGTGCGAGAAGATTACGTTGAAAACTTGACTGTCTTCCTGCTTCACATGGCGATAGCGACTGTGATTGCTTTTGCTTTTGCGACTGCGATTACGATACAAGCAGAAATTATGACATATATTAAGAATGTTAGTCATATCTGTCTGTCTAGTCGTGGACGAATACTTCTAGATCGCAAAGACTGTTAAGAGTACATTTGCACTACTTAATCTGCGTATGTTGAACACTTAAAGTGGATTAAAATATTGATTGTATTTTCAAAAATACTCACAACTTTCAACTAATAAATTCAGAGACTTAATTGTCTTCATACTGCACATTGCGATTACGGCAAAAGGGGTCACAAATATATCCGTGTAGAAAAACTCACAATTGGTAGAAACTCAAAACCAATAGTCTAACAGTAATATTTATAGAACTTTTACGTCTATTGATTTTCATCTTTATTTTGCTTAACATAAACTGTATTAGCCACGTTTGTCTATCAGTCTGTCAGCACCTAAAAACTTCTAGATCTCATAGACTATAAGAGGATACTTAATAAAATGTAGACACAATATTTTTATTCCTTTTATCAGACATTATAAAAGGTAACAGTTTTAAAAGTGAATATCAGCACTTTTAAGTGACTCTATTTTGGTTTATAATAATATAACGTCCAAGCAATGACGTGTGAAATTGAATTGTTTGTCTGCTTCACATTGCGGTTACGATACCCTGCATAGACATACATTCAGACATCTTAATATAGTATCTGTCTGTCCAAGTATTTAATCTCTTAAATGCAATTTAGTTTCTACGTATATGCTAATATATTTATTATTTTGTTTTTCAAAGGCAACTTCCCAGTCAAAACAAAAAATTAACTTCCTGATTTATAGCACTATTGCGATACCAGATAATCATAGTTGTACTTTAAAATGTAGTTTAAATATTCTTATCGCTTTTAAGATTATGTGTTTGTGTTTTGATTTCAAATTTTTCCTTTAATTAACATATTCGCCCCTTCAAATCGATAAACATAAATGGCGTAAGTAAAGTGAAGGCTCTTTGTGATAAGATCATAATATAATATATAACATACATGCGATCAGATAATAAACTCTCAAGTTACGCTCCTCAAATAGGCTTAGGGTAACGTATAGTCAAAGCGAACGAATTTTGACATCGGAATCATAGTTAAGATGTAAGTGCTTCATATATACATAGATGGTACGAGTATATATATTTACTCTCGCTAATCTAGACTGGCTCCCCTTTTGTTATTATTTTTAATAAATCACACCCAGTCTTATCAACCCCCAGTACTGAGATCAAGCTGAAGATGGCTGCTAAGTGGGCCGGCCGGCTGTCTGACATATAGTACTACAATCGGAACACACTCGTAGTCCGTTGACTATGGAGGTATTTAGGCTGTGCACGTGTTTCTATGCTAGATCTGAGTGATAAGACAGCTGGGCACTTAAGGAAACTTTGCTGGCTTTTGTTGCCAATTCGATTGGGGGCAATCCGAACGCGTATTTGCGCCAATTTGATAACTGATAACTAACGTCACGCAGACGCTGAACAGATGTTGCGGATTTGTTCTCGACTAATCAGAAATCTTCTAATTTTAGATCAGAGCGTTTTGGTGATTGGCGCCGGCCCCAGTGGCATGGACATAACGAATCACATTCGCCAGGCAGCCCGACATGTGTATTTGAGCCATCACTTGGCGGCCACGCCCAACACTGCCTTCATGGGCAATGTGACCCAGAAGCCGGATGTGGAGAGATTCACCAAAGATGGTGCTGTGTTTAAGGATGGCAGCAGCGAGTCTTTTGACCATGTGATGTATTGCACTGGCTATCAATACAGTTTTCCATGTCTGAGCACCGATGTGGGCATCCAGGTGATCGATAACTTTGTGCAGCCACTGTGGAAGCACTGCATCAACATTAACCATCCAACGATGTCATTCATTGGGCTGCCGTTCAATGTGATACCCACACACATCTTTGACATGCAGGTGCGTTTCACCCTCAAGTTCTATACGGGTCAGCGGGAACTGCCCAACAAGGAGGAGATGTTAGCCGAACTGGAAAAGGAGCAGGGCGAGCGTTGGGACTGTGGCTTCTACAATCGCAAGAAGGCGCATCAAATGGGCGAGCGACAGGTGCGAAAATCTCTACATTCGATTTATTTTGAAATTTATTCATAATTTATTATTTGCAGTTTGTTTACTACAATGAACTGGCGAGAATGGCGGGCATTGACAACATTAAGCCAGTTATTTTGAAGCTGATGAAAGATTGCGGCAAAAAGTATATATTTGAGCTGGATACGTATCGCAATAATCGATACAGAATTGTTGACGATGAAAACTTTCTCAAAAATCCACTGTGAAAGTACGCGTGTGTACTTTACATTTACTATTTTTTAGGTGCATTAATACTCTTTAAATAAATATTCGTATTTCAAATAATGCGCGCAGTTTTAGAGCAGCAAACTTTTGTCAGCTAGCAGCAGCGCCAGAATTGCCAACTCCATTAACATTAGGCTGTTGGCAATATTAATGTTTTAATTTGATTTTTAGGTGAATTTAATTTATTGTTGGTGCTATCATGGCTATCACGACAATAATAGCAAACTAAAGTCGCACCGTTAAATCTAAAATATATATTATTCTCTATAAATTTGCTAATAATATTGTCAGTCAATCGCCGCCTATGTTAAATAACAGCGACGTCTTATTATTAATATTTTCGTCACTCGACAGGCACTGTAAACTAACAGGATTGTTGATCCACTGTTGAAGTGGCGCTAAATTTGAATGGGTATTCAAGTACTTACTCTGTAATAAATAACATCACATTTGATCTATACATAATGTAATAATTTATTCATTCAATTCAATTAAATTCAGATTTCGACCGCACTTTGTGCTACTACTAAACATATTGTATTTATGATTATAGTTGTAATACATAGTAATATTAATAAAGTCAGCACGCACACACATTCATAATATTGCATGTATTGCATATACTACTATTAAATAAGAATTGCTACTTCTAATGCTACTACTATACGCTCTTCTGTCCTACTACTTTTTTTGTTGCTTTAGCACTGTTGTTGTTGCTGTTCATATTGCACACTTGCTCCTCCTCCGCTTCCATCTGCTCCTGCTCCTTGTTGCTATTGTTATGGTTGCTGTTGCTGTGGCTGTTGTGTGTGTCGCTTTCCTCAAGTTCCCGCAACGCAATCTTCTGGAAATCACAATCAATGATCCTTTTTTCGCTTGCGCAGTGGTCGACTGCATTCAGCTGCAGTTGTAATCTGACTGCTGCTGCTGCTGCCTGGCGGCGATGTGGGCGTTCCTATCGAGCGTGGGGGCGTGGTCGACTCTTTGGTTTGAATTAGTGTGCGTTTGGTTTGCAGCCGTGTGATCTTGATCTTGGGCAGCTTCTGGTTCTCCAGCTCCCCATCGCCGACATTGACAGTTGAGTTGTTCGCCTCCGGCTCCACATTGTGCACAATGATGCAGTGCGTCGCCTCGTGCGTGGTGCTGGGTGAGTCTGTGGTGGGCGATGTGGACGGTGATGGTGTCGCTACTCTGGCAGCAATTGTCTTTGGTATGGATTTCAGCTCCGGTTCGTTCTGTTCCTCCTGTTGTTCACGCACCTCCTCCTGCTCTATCTGTGTGTTTGCCTCCTCCTCTTCCTCCTCTTCCATCTCAGACTTGGCCTTACTGCAGTCCAGTGGCTGTGGCTGCTCCTCTGTCACGCCAGATCCTGTGGCTCGCTCCTCATCGTAACGCTTTCGCTGCTCAGGCGTCAGATGAGCCTTGTAAAAGTCCACAATGGGCAGCGGCACTGGGATGGGTATCGGCAGCGGTATGATGATCGGATACGGCACCATCACAGTCACAGGCGGCGCAGCGCCCAGCAGGGCACCCAGCGCACCCTGCAGCTCCGGCAGCGGTGGCTGCATTGAAGCCAGAGGATGCTGCGGTGGCGGCGGAGGACCGAAGTGGGCGGCAAAGCCACGTGGCAACATGCCTGGCGGTGGCAGCACAAAGGGATGCGGCGGCGGCGGTACCTGTGGAGCGGGTCGAGCACCAAACGGATGACCCAGCACTCCATTGGGGGGCGTGGCAAAGTAGCTAGCCGGTATACTGTGGGTGGGAGGACGGCCCAATTGCTGTGGCAGCTGCTGTGGCAACGGCTGTTGATGATGCTGAGCCAGCTGCTGTTGCTGTTGCTGCTGCTGCTGCTGCTGCTCCTGCATGGGGGAAAGCGGAGGCAGCGGCACACTGGAGCCCGCAAAGTCGGCGCTCAACGTTGCCGGCTGCTGTTGTTGCTGCTGCTGCTGCTTCTGGAGGAGACTGGCGACGGTTTCGGGTACAGCTGCCGCTGCGGCGGCACGATGCGGACGCTTGCGACGTCCCGGCTTGGCGGCAGCATGGCCATGATGACGCTGCTGCTGCGCAGGCGTCGTGGCCGAGGCAGTTACGCTGGAGCTGGCTGGACTCTTCTGCGCCAGCAGCTTAGACACGGGCGCCACTGAGATCAGAGGTTTGCTTGGTTGCTGCGGTGGTGTGGGGCTGGGCGAGCTGCGTTTCGAGGCGAGCCCACCTGTTGTTGATGCTCCTTGTCCTGGTCCCGGGGACACCGAGATAGTCGACGCTGGCGAGGCTGAGCGACTGCGACAGTTGCGCAGCCAGAGATCGGGGGTTATAAGTCCAGCGCCATCGCCAGCGGCAGCTGCCTCCAGTCCCTGATCCCGTAGATGCGGATTCATGTCGAGATGCGCCTGCGTCTCATTGCAAAAGATCTGCATCTTGTACTGATTGAGACACTTCTCCGAGCAGAACTGCAGCTGCGATGCCCCGTCCTGAAAGTCCACATAGCTCACCGCATGCCGCACATGCTTGCACCAATCGCAGGTCTTTGCCTTCTTGAACGACGCCCGACGACTCTGCGTGAAACACGACTCCGAGCAGTAGCGTGGTCCATCAGTGCTGGTCAGATAATCGGGCGCATTCTCCGCGATTGGCCGATGGCACCAGCAGCAGTTGCTAAAGTCTGCGGGAGAAACAGAGCACAAAGCATCGGGTTATTTTATGTTAATACCTCTGAACGACTGAACATATACGTACATATAAGAAAGCTACACTCGAGTGTGCACGACCCGTTTTCAATAATAGCAAAACAGTGTGGTATTATCCATTAAATATACTGAATTAAAAGTGCTCTCAAATTAATTATAGCTCTATCTTTCATAGTCTTTGATGCCACGATGTTCACATTGGTTGAAGCCTGCATTGTTATTCTGTGATATGACTTGTCTTCCAAATATTTTACTCCTTTTCCTTGCTTGGGCAAGACATTCTGCTGCTATGTGTATTGAGAAAATATCGGAAATTACCGTTGGCGACTATACCTAATTTGTGATGGCAGCCTAAGATTATAATCCGTTCGATTATAGGTCTCAAGTGAAGTTTTCATTTTGAACTATCTGTCTTCGTATAATTGGCAAGATTTTTCTTTTATTTTTATAATTAATTATAATTCCAATAATTTCAAACATTAAATTGTAGGTTTTTCTATATAAAGAAGACATTTTTATTTTTTTATTAAAGAATTTCTAGGCAGTTTTATAGCGGTAAAATAATTACGTAGAAAGCCGATTCCTTGATGATAAAACCAGTTTTTATACCCGCTATCGCAAAAAAAAAACTGAATAACAAGAGTAAGTTTGAAGCTTGTATTTATGATTTCTAAAAATTTAGATGCAATCCAATCATATTTGTAGAAGATATTCAGTAAATACTTTTGTATGGCAAAAATCCCTAATTGCAATATTGTCATAGCTGGTTGACAATAAATTCTGTTTAGTACTCTATGGTATATTTTGAATATTGCAATATATTTATATACCAAATATAATCTTCTGCACATTTTTTTTATATGTTTTTGTGGTATATTAATATGGTATATTTTAAGAATAATACCGCACTATATGCTCTTTTTCAAAATATTCAACGGGTCATAGTCGAGCTTCCTTGACTGTGGCTTTCTTACTCGCTTATTTTCTCTATGTTCGATTCAATATTGCCAAAAGGTTTTGCTCGCTTTGATTTTTATCTACATATCCATTTTTAAACATAAATTCCTATACCACAACAGATTTCTTAGAGAAATTTGCCTTTAACCCTTTTCCGTAGTATACTAATCTTAAAAACTATATTCCACAATTATTTAAAGTAATATTCTTAGTGAAGTGTTATTCTTAGCAAAGTGCAAAGCGAGCTCCTTGTACATAATTAGTATCGAAGTACAGCTCTCAGAATATATTTACTCCATATTCAACTAAATGAATTTATTGAAGCAAGTTGACTAAGAGCTTTGCCATTTTTGAAATGAATTTTATGCAATATTGAAGATTTTAAATATTTGTTTAAAATTTAGTCGCACAGATTATTGAAGAGCCCACTCGTCATGTTTATGGATTGCAACAAAGCTTAAACCAAAAAAGGAAATGCATCTCATGACTGACAACGAACTAGGGAAGAGGGCAAAGGGAAAAGGGAAAGGGGAGAATGGACGACAGGCAGCAGATTGCCGAATATCGCTTTTGGTATTTTGCACAAAAATGCAAGCCATATTTGGGGTTTAATGAATCTGTTATCCGATAATGCAGCAGGCGGCCATAAACTCTGGCAAACCAGTTCAATGTTCGGTATTCAGTGTTCAGTGTTGATGGCAAAGTTAGCAAAGTTTCAATTCTGTCTGTGTGCAAAGTATTTCTTTTAAAACTGACGACTAATCCCCCCTCGAGTGAGGTGGATGGCGAAGAGGTCGAACTTATCAAATTGCAACTTGCAGCGTGCACGGCTGGATATTTCATCCTTGAATTTATGATTTTAATGTTAACTTTGAATTTAAGTTTCGCTAGATATACTTTAATTGGACTCGAATGCTTTATAAGGTAATTCCAAGTGAAAGCTAATACTGAATAAACAAAAAGCAACAGTCGAATGTGCTAATACTATTACGTTAAAAATATACTTTAGTGTACAAAATATACCAGATTATCAATCAAGACAACTACGCTTCTACAGCAGCAGCCCTTTTTATAGGGTAGAGTGGTATTATAACTTTTATTATTATTCCACAAAAATATTAAAATGATCCGAGGGCAATAGTCGGTATATTGATATTGTACTACATAAATATACCAGATTGGCGGCCAAAGCAACTAAGACCTAGTAAGTAGGCGTTTTTGCCCATTCAAAAGTATTTCTTTAATAACTTTCACAATTTTTATCTATATATACTCGCAGCTCTAGCTTTAAAATGGTGTTAATACGGACAGATAGACAGACGGAAATGGCTAGATCGTCTCGGCTGTTGACGCTGATCAAGAATATATATACTTTATACGGTCGGAGATGCCTTCTTCTACCTGTTACATACCTTTCCTGCCGGCACAAAGTTATAATATTATATTATATAATACCCTTATACCCTATGGGTAGCGGGAATAAAAATATCTGTAGGCGATTGCATTTTTTTTTAATTCCATGTCGTACGAACGTAAAGTAACCCCAGTTTAGAAATGTCTATAATCTATAATTAATAGATGATTTTTAACAATTTTCGATTGAATCACATCACAATCTATAAAATTACACTCAAGGACACCAACTAAAGCCTCTACTTTGAATTTTGTATTATGTACTAGGGACATATCTATCTGTAGGTGAAGTCTCTAATCTCCTTGCTCACCTATTTTCTCCTCGGCATGCGACGTCATCAGCGAGGATGCGGCGGGCTTGCCAATTGAGTGAGGACTCTTGGAGTCGTCCTCACGTGAGCTGCGCGTGTCGTGATCCGAGGGTGTTGTGATGTTGCTGTGGCAATTTATATTGCTCCCCTTGCTGCGACTGTTGATGCTATTGTTGCCGTTGTTGTTGTTGTTGCTGTTGCTGCTACTGCTGTTGTTGTTGTTGTTGTTATTGTTGTTGTTGTGATAACTGCGACTGCTTCGCAAGTGACTATTGCGATGTTGTTGCTGGAGGTGTTGCTGATGCTGCTGCTGCTGCTGATGCTGATGCTGCTGTGTGGCGACTGCTGCAGCGGCACTTTGAAGCAACCGCGACGTCTTCGCCGTCAGATCCAGGCGATCCACATCGACGCCATCGAAGCCATACCAGCCGAGCAGCTCGTTCATCGTGTGCTGTGCGAATTCCTGGAAAGAAACCGAACCAAAAAAAAGATAGAAATTCAGTTTCAGTTAGAGATTCAAGATTTTCGCATGCCAATGGTATAAGGTGACTTCAGCACTTCAGCCGAATGCTGACACAATCTCAGTTTCAGCCCATTCGTGTTATTCAATATGTTATTTTGTAGTCAGAGCTTTAGCCTGGCCTCATTGCCATCGCTCACAATTTGGGTCAATATCTCGCTTTATGCGGAGACAACTTGGCGACAGACTAACTGACTGACTGACTCCAACTTCAGGCCTAGTCAACGCTGCAGGTGCTGCTCACTGAGCCGCATAATTGTGGCTACTTCTTTTCGGTGCTGCAACCACAAAGGGTTGCGACTGTGGCAGCTGAACGCCTTACTGACTGGTTGAACATGTCTTAATCGATGTTGGATTAAGGATGTTTTTATTCCCAAGTACTAGCAAGGTCAACAGCTGCAGGTGATATTCACCATGACTCGTTTAGTTTATATCGCAAAATATTCCGCTTAATTTGTTATTAGGATTACCCTAATAAAAACTGTATTATTTTTAAAATTGCACAACCATTTGTTACGCGAAGAATTAAATGGATTCTGCGACTAAAATAATAATACTTATTTTAATATTATTGGGCATTCTCTTTCATAAACTCATTAATAGTAAAATAAATGAGAAGTTAAAAATTTAAGGCAGATTTAGATTATTCAAACACGATATTAAATGGTATATATTTAGAGATCAAAGAAACACACACTTTTCTGACAATATAAAATACAAATTTGTTATGCTCTGAGAATAACTTTTTTGAACAAAGAAAGAACAACGTTTTTCATTTAATCTTTTTACAACTTAATAATTCATATTCAGAGGAGACTTGCAACATTATGACTAAAGCAGAATTATTTTGTAGGTTTCAAAATTTCGAAGATGATTATCCAGTATGAATGTTTGTAAGTCGATAATTCCAAATATGATTATAATACTAATGAACGTATTAAGAAAATAGCTTTAATTAATTGAAGGGCAAAAATGCACAAAGTGTTATGCAGGTTTTGAGAAATTGAATTATGCAGCATTGGTAATTAATAAGTTTGTGAAAACTCGTGGCACACGCACACATACACACACACACACACACACACATACAAAAAGACATCTCAAAAAGGCAGGCGTATATGGAGCATAAGCATATCAGTTAACACACACGCGCCCACAAAATAAAGTTTCATTATGGAGCCACGGCAGACTCTTTAGGGGTTTAGGGGGAGCTACTAGGGGAACAAAAACTTGGCAAAGGGGCAGCATGCATAATCCTTGCTTCGCAAGCTGCAATTTTCCCCCTTATCGCTCTCACTCTCTTTACTCTCTCTCTCTCTCTCTCTCTCTCTCTCTCTCTCTCTCTCTGTCTCTCTTTCTGTTTACTTCTGGTTTGGTCTCTGATGCTGGGCATGACATTGATACGGTATACTTTGGCCCAGCGAGTAGATGGATGTGTGCGTGTGTGTGTGCCTTTCTGCATATAATACTGTTTTAAACTTAAACAACAATGTGGCCTGAGTTGGAGGCAGATTTCACAGAGACTATCAATCGAAGGAGGTGAGGAGGGAAGTTGCAAGAACTGTTGCGGGTTTTAAAGTTTGCTTTTGGGTTTCGTTTCTTGTATTTCTTCATCTGCTCGATGTTGTTGTTCGTTGCTGTTTCTTGATATGAAACAAACCAAAATGATATATGCTTGGACTGGAGCCGCCTCAACTCAACTCTTCTCTCCTCTCCTCTTCTCTCCACTTATTCGATTCGTTTTGTTTCATTTCGATTCGATCCAACTGTACGGGATATGAAAAAAATTCACACAAGGCTACGAAACTGCATTAAGACGTATCAAATTACATTGAAATTCTCATATTCAAAGTCGACGTCGTGGACTTTGTTGTTGCTGCAGTCAAACGAGACAACACAGCTGTGGCAGAGGCGTTGACAAGAGGGATGCGCCTAGAATTGAAAACAAAGTAAAGCAGATAGACAAGTAGAACTCCTAACTGCCTTTGAGCAGTTGAAAGTAGGGTAAGTATTGTTATTTTATACTTAAACCTTTAATTCATAGGTCATTCCCAATTATTCGCCAACGAAAGGAGACCTAAGTTTATATCAAATTTCATCGTTTTAATGTTTTCAACACAATATTCTTTTCTCAAAGAATTCATGATTTTCTGTATTTCTCTAATAGCTTTAAAGTGTTTATTGGCCTTATTTTTTTTCCAACATTATATTTTTTAATTAATTTATTTGTGTATAATTAATATTTTGTTTCTAAATTAAATTAATATTGCAAATAATTGTAAAGTCTTATATTCAAAAGGAATGAATTTTAAATAATTTAATAATATTATATTTGAAGTTTTTTAATGAAAATACAAATCTTCTTTGCTTTGTTTTGTATTTTCTTAATATCACTCGATACATTTTAGGTTTACATGATTACATTTCCATCGACACCCTTCGGCTGCGCCACTGCACTTGAGGCAGACGCACACAGAGACGGAGAAAACATTTTTGGTGCTTCTCAGGAATGCGAAATTACTCATACGACATGTGGACGATGTTGACACAGCCGTTGACAGTTTGAATGCGCTAACTGAATGCGCGACTGTCGAAGAGTGGGCGTGCCACGCCCCACAAGAGCACTACAAGATTTTGGCAGATCTTGTGAAAAACAATTAAGACTGCAACAAAACGAATTGTAAATATGAATCACTCTGCAAAGTAGCTTTGATATCTATGCCAATGCTCGGCACTAACAGCTTGGCATTTGTCATCTGATATGCGGACACAAGACACTGGACGATGTGCAGTGGGCAGTGGGCAGCTGCTAAATTAAGCGGTGCTGCCAACTTGATGACAAAACGCAGAGCCGTCTAATAAGCACACGTCCAAGAGTGTCAGCTCGCTGCATCCTCCCTTTACTTTTTTTTTGCGTCGATTCGCATTCGCATTCAGGTTTTGCGGCAGAGTATTAACAATTCGCACGATAAAAATCTAGTGATGGCTGTGTGCGTATCGATTACACGCCTCAGGTGCGACCTCGTCGGCTTCTGGGGTCGAATGATGCGGAAAGGGGGCGGACCGAGAGGGGAACAGAGAGGGGGAGCCGCACGCCTGGCTCAAGTTCAGTTTTTGCAGCCACTCACAGCACAGTCCAAGTCCAACTGTGCGATAATCGGAGGCGCATTGCTGTTAGCTCTACCTTTTCATATTCTCTTGATCTCACTCTCTCTCTCTCTCTCTCTCGCTCTCTCTTTCTCTCGCTCTCTCTGTCTCTATTGTCTATTGCTGTCTCTGTCGCTGGGTTTTTAATATCATTTGACTGTTAATTTATGTTTGGTTTTTAATTTCTGATTTGTGCGTTCGTTCAGTTACAACTGAGAAGGGGAATAAAAGGGGCCACAGCAAGAAGGGGTAGAAGGGGAGCTTGGCAGCCTCCGTCGCTGATGACGACAACAACAACAACAACATCGACGACGACGACGACGACGACATTTAAACTCGCGCTCATTGCAAGCGCTGAAATTCTAAACCGAAATGCGAATAAAAATCAATTAATTAAAAAATGAAATTCTATGCCATTTGCTGTTGTCGTTGTTGTGATGGAGTTGCGACTTGTCTGGCATGTTTGCTGTCTACTCGTTTATGCGCCAACTCTGCCATCCCATTTCCATAACCATTCCCTTAGCATTTCCTCATCATATTTTCGTAATAATTACTCGAAAGTATCTGCCAGATACAGTTGGCAATTGCAAACGTTCTCGATACTCACTCCCCACTTATATCTGTCTTTCTGTCTGTCTGTCTGTCACTCTCTCTGCATTTCGCAAAAATCTCAACTTACAAAAACAGATCAAATTTTCGTTTTTTATTATGAATCGTAATGAACTGAGCTCAGCTCAGCTGAGTTGAATCGAATGGAGTTGAGTTGAGTTTAGTTGTTGACTCTGCGAATGCGCGAGCATGCAAGTGTTCGAGTATGTTGCCCAGTTCCTTCTGCCAATTTTCATTTCGAGAGCCAATCCGAATGCCATCAGAACTAGTGTGCTCGACTGTGAGATACCCACTACCCATTTTGAATAAAAGAAAAATATTGCGGTATTATTTTTAAAATATACAAAAAAAATACTACTACAGTTGATTTGTAAAATCCTTTTATACCCGCTACCCATAGGGTAGAAGGTTATTATAACTTCGAGCCGGCAAGAAATGTATGTAGCAGGTAGAAATAGGCGACCCTATAAAGTATATATATTCTTGATCAGCGTCAACAGCCGAGACGATCTAGCCATGTCCGTCTGTCCGTCTGTCCGTATGAAATACTGGATCTCAGAGACTATAAGATGTAGAGCTATAATTCTTTCGACAGCATTTGTTATGTTTGCACGCAGATCAAGTTTGTTTCAAATTTTTGCCACGCCCTCTTCCGCCCTCGCAAATAAAAAAAAACGAATAACAAACGTAATTTTAAAGCTAGAGTTGCGAATTTTGGTGTATACAATTATGACTATAGTATTTATAAGTCCTGAAAATTTAATTGCGATCAGATAAAAAACGGCTACTTACTAGGGGTCTTAGTTGCTTTGGCTGACAATCTGTATATTGTGACGTCTATGGTATATTTTGAATGTGGTTCTATATCGATATAACAACTATACACTCGACTGTAGCTTTCTTACTTGTTGTAATATATAAATAATAACGAAAATATTAAGTAGTTATTAATAATTATTAAACAACAATAGCAACCAAGAATAACCATAATAAAAGTATTGACTATTGTATTACCTATAGTATTGTATTATAATGATTTCAGTTTTGTAAATATATAATTTATATTTAGTAAAATACACTTAGAAAATCAATGCTAAGATGTAGCTTACATATCTCTACTTTTCTCAAACATGACTGTGAGATCCCTGCAACCAATTTCGAATAAGACAAAAACAGTGTGGTATTATTTTTAAAATATATCAAATTATCATTCCACAAAAATACTTATATATGCCCAAGGCTATATTTGGTATATTGATATAGTACTGCGTTTAAAATATAACATAAAGTACAAAGAACACCCGATTGCCAGCCAAAGCAAATACAAAAGTATTTCTTGTCTATTAACTTTATTCCCCTAATATTTTGCAACTAGTTTAATAGAGTGTCGTAGTATATTATTCTTGATTTTAGCCGCAGTGAGAAATGTTTAGTATTAGCCTGTGTTATTGGGCTGTGTTCGCTATGCGAGTTGGCCGCATTAATACACGTCTACAGTTACTCAAAAAGAAACCTAATAGAATAATGTAAAGTATACGATGGCAATGGCTAACGACGGAGACGATGGGCAACCCAATACGCTTATAATAACTCACCCTGAACCCAGTAAACTGAACTCAGCTCAGCTCAGCTCAACTGAGCTGTGGTGTTGCTTCTGTTGCTGTTGCTGTTGCTGTTACTAAAACTAAAACGAACTGCAATAGAGCACCAAGAAGGCCCTAGCGTGAAGTGGAGATGGGGGCGGAGATTGAGAGAGACAGAAATATAGACAGAGAAAGAGACAGAGACAGAAGCAGTGGGAGCCGAAGCTTGGGGCAACGCCAACCACCAAGAGCACCACCCCAAAAAGCAAACAACAATAACAACAGCAACAAATTCTAGAATTACGCTAGTTTTCTTAACGTGTTAGTGTATGTTCGTGTGTGTGTGTGTATGTGTGTGTGTTCGTGTGAGTTGTGCACAAAGTCAGTTGGTTTTTTAGTTTGTTGTAATCGAATATCGATAGCTCAGGATTGAATGACGCGCGTCCTTCTTTTGAATTCTTATATGACATACTTGGGTTTCTCTCTCTCTCGCTCTCCCTCTCTATGTGAATTTTCAGTTTTTCCTCATTTTGTTGCTGCTGTTGTGCAATTTAATATTTTATTTCATTTTAATGTCCATGTGTCTCTGTGTGCAAGTGTAATATGGTTTGTTCCACAAGTGTGTTGGTATGTGTTCACATATGCGGATTGTATTACAATGACCTTTTTACTTTCCAGAAGATTGGGTTAGCATATAGCATTTCTATTATTCCTAATGCACTTTTCGAAAACTTTTCTTTCAGCTGTAGATTCTCTCTTGACTATTTAGCTAAGTCTATTCATTAAGTAATTATTTATATTTGAATTTTTTGAATTTTTAAAGAGTAAACATAGATATAACCAATTAAGAAATTGGATTATAAATAAATTTGATTATATATCTAATTTAGTATATTTAAATATTGATTTATTTAATTGATAAATTCATAATTAGTTTAATTTTGTTTACCATCTAAAATATTGCAACACTGCAATGAAAGCTTCTTTCTCTGTTTCCCTTTATTATTGAAGAGCTCTTTGGAGCTTTTACTTATTTCTTTGAGCTCTTTGCGTACAAAAGCTCGCATTGCACTTGATCTGACAACGGTAAAATTAAGGCTGGAGCTAAACTCTGGCGCCATCTGTTGATAGTGTGAGGTAGTAGAATATCGCTTTCTCACTTTCGCCTCCCATTCATTTACACTAACACTTCGGATGTACTATATAATGCCGCCCACTTCTTCGCTCAAATTAATTTAACGTTATTTTAATTTGAGCTGTTGGCATCCCGCTCTTACTAACGCCACCTGCCAAGTAGGAGCTGAGCCTGACTGATGCTGTACCATCACCGGGTGCCTCATGTTACACTGGCTCGCCCTCGTACTCTCTGCATATATGCCTGTGTGTGTGGGCAACTGCAGTTCGTGTTCGTGTTGTTGTTGTTGCTTTCGTGTAGAATTTATCATATTCTATTTTGTTTGTAATTCAATCTGCAGCGCTGTTATTAAAGTTCTGCTGCTGTGGCGTCATTTGAGCTATGCCTGTGCCTAGGGCCTCCACCACCCCCTCCCAACCCACTTTGTATGCCCCACAGCCAGGGGTTGACGTTGGCCCTGAGTGGCTGCTAGGCCATCGCTGTCATTGTATGTGTGTAATATAATACGACTCGCTCTCGCTGGTGGAGTCGGAGTCGGAGTCAGCGTCTACTCTGCACTAGCATGAAAGATTATATGCTGGCTCAACCGGAATGTGCGGATAAATAGTTGCAAGGATGCTGCGATTGGATTGCCTAGGATCAGTGTTTGTATATTAAGTACTTGTAATATCATACAAATAAAGCTGAATCTGAGAGATCAGTTTAGTAACCACCAAAGTTAAAGTAATAATCTGATACGGCAATCCCAAAACATAGTTATTGATAGCCTCTAGAAAATAACGCTTAGTTCTCACACGCGGTTTCAAGACACAATAAAATCTATGAAATGTACAACCTTACAGATTAATCTAGCCCAATTAAAAATAACATCCTATAAGTACATACATCCTATAATAACATATACATATACATGTAAGTAATCTTCACTCTTAAATTTAGCAGGTTGTATTTATGATAATATTAAAACCTTTTGTTTTTTTTTTAATAATGGGGTTTGGGGTGGCTTATAAAATATCCTTTTACTTTATGAAAGAATACAACTACAAATGGTATGCAATGAATTATATGGTGTTCAATGATTTTACAAACAAATCTGGATATTTTTGGTATCCTCATACGATTTAAATCGATTTAAGAGGACACTCATTGTCTCTAATTGATAAGTTTGCTCATATGCCGTCAGCTCAGCTGAAAAATGAATGGAAAACCCCTTCAAATTTCCCAATTCAATATTTTTTCTTACTTTCTGTGGCCTTTTTTCTTTCTCCTCAGAGTACACTACATTAATACTGTGTATAATATACACGTATCCTGCGTCGACTTCAACAGCCTTCGGTTTTTTTTTTTTGAATCGACGTCGCGTCGTTGTCATAAAGCGGAAACCTTGAAGCGTATCAACTTACCACGCTCCTATCGAATTGCACCCATGAGGCGCGTGAATGTTGCTGTTGTTGGATTGTAATTATGTTGTCTGTTTTTTGTTTTCTCTTTTCTGTTTTCGTCTTTTTTCTGCCCATTAATTTTGCCGCTATTTTGTAATTATGGGCACGGCTGGTAAGCTAGCTCCAGCTAAATCAGGTAAACTTTCAATGTTGCTTTTAATTGATCAATGATATCAAGCATAAAGTGTTGCCTACTTTGTGGCTAAATTGTTCCCGCAATATATTGCTGCTTTTATCATCATTTAATATATGGAAAATTGATTTCAATTTTAAATAAAAGGCACAAGCTCAGTGTGTTTAGAGAGAATGCTAATCACAATTTGGAATAATTCATAGCAAATAAATTTAATTTTCTGTTGTATTTTAATCATTCTATTAATAGACTTACGAACAAAAGAATTTTACTTTGATCCATTTATTTTCTTATGGCATTTAACATAATAACACCAATTTCATATATTCTAATTAATTAGCAAATTGAATTAAATTCTCAAATTAAAAATATTATAAAATACATTTCTTTAAACTGCATTTCTTGTTTTGTACTCTTTTGAATATTTTTACTAAATACAAAATATTTGTATATTTAATGTATTTTCTCAAAATTGATGTGTGCAAAACAAGAGTTGTCTTTAAATCTCCTACTCCCATTTTTTGGTTTTAAACTTTTAAGCTACGTTTTAGCAACGGGATCGGTAATGGAAATGGGAACGTGAACGGGAACGGGAACGCCAGACCCAAAAACCCGAACTCAATCCCAACGCAGCTCATTCATTATAATAATTTTTCTGTTTAATAATATCATTGCGCTCAACTGCAAGCCAACGGCTACAATTTCAATTTCCCGATCCGATTACACGTGCAACAACTACAACAACAAGAGAAACAACAACAACAGCAACAAAAATGTTGTGAGACCGCCGTCAACGTTGTTGTTGTTGTTGTTGCTGTTGCTGTTGCTTTTGCTGCTGTTGGTGTTGTTGTCATTCTCGTGGGTCTCTGGCATTAAATTAATTTTTGCTCATTTGGCGAAAAACTCGCACACAACGAAGCAGCTTGAGCAAACAAACGGTGAACGGGGGACGAAGAGCAAGGGCAAAGAGGTAAGCAGAGACACACAGACTGAGAGCGAGGCAGGCAGTCTGCGTCTATTTGCAACCCACTCAAAGCACACACACACACACACACTTACATACACCCACACAGACACACTAGCAGTGGCACTCGTGTTCACTCACTCACTCACTCACTCACTCACTCGTTAAAATGATTATAAAAATTTATCAATATAAAATTACCAGCGGTGCTTCGGTTTACAGTTAACTCTCGCACAATGTTCGCGTAATCGTAATTGCTAGATTTCAACGTCGACACAGATGCCGTCGCTTTTGCTGACATGCCAACTCCTTTTACAAATATGCTGCCGCTCTCTCTCTCAGTCTCTCGCTCACTCGCTCTCACGCCAGGATCTAACTCATTGCGAATTATGTTGTAGAAATATAAAACTAGCCAACCACAGCAATAGTAACAGGGCAGAAAGGGATAGATAGTTCTGAACAAAACAGCAATTATTGTTGCGAATTTTGAAATTTCTAAATACTTCGCTTCTTGCGCCATGCAAAGTACAATTGGATCCGAACATTTGCATCCACATTGTGATTCGGATTTAGTTTATTGCATGTGTTTTTTTGTTTTGTGTTTTGTTTTGTTTCTTTTCTTGTGCAATTTGTTCGGGGGAAACTACGCAACGTTATTATTGATACTAACTCAATATTCAATGCGAAATAAGCGATTTATTTGTTTTAAATACTATTTAAATCCACTTTAAATAAATAATAAAAGTTGTCATTATATTAAGAGCTTTTTGATCATTTTTGTAATTTGAAGAAACATGCAATTTCAACACTTACAACAATTAAAATCTCTTGTTTCTCCCCATAATTGTGCTTTATTTAAATTTCAGAAGCTCGTTGAAAACAAAAACAACGGCAAATCGCATTTTTGGGTGGGTGTTATTAACCTTTAGAACATCATCAAAAATAAACCATAAATTTACAATAAAAACAACATGAATTTAGCTGCAATGCGAAAATCAGAAAAATAATCTTTTGTATTTTTGGTATTTTGTTTTATTTTCCTTACTTTTCATTTTTGCATTGGCCTCTCAACACAAATTTGTTGCTTGAGCTTATTTGATTTTGGCTAATGTGTGTATTTTTTGGTCTTTCTTTTTTATTTTATTTTGTTTTGTTTTTGTATCCTTGTTATTGAATACTATTCAAAAAAGAAGAAATAAAAACTAAACAAAAAATACGATGTGTAGACAGAAGCAATTAATTATAAATGTGTTTTGTGTGTGCCAAAAGTTGTCGGTGCTTAAGGTGAGAATTACGCATTTATATCCGAGCATTAAATTTGTGTTCAATTCGCATGTTTGTATCTTTCTTTTCTGTTTCTGTTTCTCTATCTGTGACTGTGAGTTTGATTTCATTCATAAAACTTACCTTTATCTCATCGCTGGGCAGTTCCTTTTTGATCTGAACAATGCCGCTGGCAACATTTGACGCCCCAACACCCGCAGCAGCTGCAACGTTGGCATCACGCGAATTCGACGGCGACGTTTTGGCTGACATTGTTAACTGGGTCGGAAGCTAATGGCCAATTGGACTCAACAGGCTGCCAACTGAAACGTGATGATTAACTGTTAAATATATGTTCGCATTGCATTCGCGTTGTTAAATGATTATTGTAGTTATCATATAAAAATAAATAAATTTTTTGTATTTTTAAGGAACATATTTTATAAACATTCAACTCAACTCAAATGAACTATTTTAATAATAATATCTTAACCAATGAAATGTATTTCGAACAATAATAACATCTAGAGATATAACTTAATAATTATATAATCCTAAGACGAAAATATTTAATACAAATGTCATTAAATATTTAGAATACTCGATTGATATTACGAGCAAATCGAATAAATGAGAATAATTACAATTAATATCCAAATAGGTTCTTTGCTGAACTCTTGGGAACTTAATCAGGCGATTGGAAACTAAACGAAACGTGTAAATACTAATGCAAAGCTATTCAAATAAGAAGCCAGATACACAGAAATTAAGACTAATGCTTTTATATGGCATAGGAAGTGTGGGGTCAGCTGGTTTTTTCCCGGAATTATCTTTTGTTTTCTGTTTGGAAGGGGGAGGGTTGCTCATCGGTTTTCTCATTTGCTGTCGATCAATCATTGAATGGGATGCATCTTCTAAATATGTTTAGGGCCAAATCTCTTGACTATCTTGGCCGTAATACACACGCCTTCAAATGCCGCCCAATTGGGCCATAATTAATTACAGCGTCTTCTTTAATTTCAGAGAACGCTTTGCTTGCCGCTTCTGCCTATGTGTATCTTTGTATCTACGCTTTGCATATTGTTTCGCATCCATTGGATACGCACGCAAGCAGACGGCAATGTATTTATATACCATACGCATACATATACGTCCGTATGTGTGTGTGTGTCTGTGTGTGTGTGTGAGTGTGTGTGTGTGTGTGAGCGTGTTTGGTTCGCGCGCACTTTGGTGTCTTGTAATTTAATACCTCGTACGAAACGTTACCACCTATCGCATAACACTGCGAGTGGAATACAGAAAAACAAATACAAAATGCCAAATACAAAACACAAAATACAAAATACACAACACAATAACAAATCCACAACAAGAACCAAGTGGATTTTGTGGTATGTATCAACTTTTTTGTTCAAGAGGTACGAATTGAATTTTTAGCGCGTACTTCTCTTATTTGAACAAATTTCAATTACCCCATCAAGTGTTTGATGCCGAAAATACAAGTAAATTACATTCAAATAGAATATAATCCTGAATTATTTCGCATATCAAGAGTCTTCATCAGGAAAACCTAGAGTATCTACAGATCATCTAATGTGTAGCGTACAAGCAGAACTAATCTTCAAGAATCTATAATTAAATTAGATTTCAAATCTAAGGATGACATACTATACTAAAGTATCTTTGAATACATATATTCAGATATTCGGATCATTAAATATTACTATCACTTTAAAGTGAAAACCAATTGAACAAATTCAAAGCTAACACAATATTTAAATAATATTTTAATTTTAATTCAGTTGACATCGAAACTATCTGGATTTATATTAGCGAGAAAATCTATAAATGACACAGTGAAAAATATTCAGTATCTATAGATCATATGTTCCATATCCATTTAATCGGATTAATGTGACTTTTTGTTTATTAATTCTTAAGGGGACTACAAGATTTTATTATTTCGTTTCTTTTGTTGATTTTCATTAATTTCTTGCATTCAACGTTTTCTTTTCGCTTTAATTTTCTTGGCCCACTGAAAACATTTCAATTCTGCGTCGCATGGCTTTGTTTGCGTTTAAAAACTTTTGATGAGTTTTACTTAATTTCTTTTTGTGTTAAAATGTTCAAGTTTATCCGAGCGAACATGCAGCTCAGAGAGTGTTGCAATTTATTATACTTATGATATATTAAAATTAATTTGTTCGTAAGCATATATTTTGGTTATTCACTTTGTTAAAGCAGGAGACGGTGAAATATTATTTCCAATGCAGCGTTGTCCAATATATATTCCAAAAATAGCTTTATATTTTCGACATTATGTATATTTGTATACGGCCGTTTTCTCACTCACAATTGCCTTTCTTTTCGTATTTCTTTTTTCTTTGATTTGATTTTCCGCTTTACAACAAACACCGTTGCCGAACGTCAAGGAAAACCATTCCCAATGCTCATTTTCATTTTCACTTTTCACATGCACAAAACATCGAATTCTAATACGAATACGAAAACGAATACGAATAAGAATACAACAACGAATACGTTTCTTCTTGAGTGTATTTCTCACATAATCTTCTTCTTTCAATTTTCAAAACAATTTTAAGATTCTTTTACGTTCTCTCTCTCTCTCTCGTCTCCTCCTTTCGCCTTTTATTTTATTCGCTCGCTTCGACCGACATCCGCACACGACCGCGATTCATGAACGTTTGACGCTAGCGGCCACTGCCATGTGTATTTTACTTTGCCGCCGTTGGCTCTGCCGCACAGTGGCACAAAACCATTATATATTGTGTTCAAAAGAACAATAATTCTTTTGTTGTTAAAATATATTCAATTATCTTTTATTTTTTATTAGTTTTTTAAGGTAATAGTAGAATATAGTTATACTTTCTTCATATATAATAATAAATTTCAAATACTAAAAATATTACTATTGTCTTCAAGCCCCATAATACTGAAATAGTATTCAATTACTTTCTCGATAAAATTCAATGTATTTCTTAAATATTATTACAAAAGTATTTAAAATAAATATAATACAAAAAATAAAGTATACATATGTATAACAATATCCATTGTAATAGTATAGTCATTGTAATAATTTCATTGTGCCAAATTAATTTGCATTAAACTAAAATATATTATAAAATATGTTTTGGAACAATTGAACTGAATAAATTATAAAAATGCTATAAAACATATTTAACGTAAAACGTTATTTAATAATATGACTTACTTGAGGTAATCTATTATTATTTAATAGCATTTTGTCAATATATTTATTTTATTATTCAGTCATTTAAAATTGTTTGTAGTCGTAACATATGTAGTTATGGTGTTGATATACAAATTATAAATTATTATTATTTATTTATTTACATGTTAATTATTATACAAAATAGTATAATAACTAAATGAAGGGAGTGCTAGCAACTAAGGCCATCATAAATTAAGAATATGCAAATCAATTATTATTAATGAAAACAATTTTGGAAATATATTTAAGTTAATCAGACATTAATAATTGTATCCGCAAAAAATAAAATTTTCAATAAAGTGTATCAGCTATTTGCAACTACTATGGAAATAAGAAATAATCATATTCAATCAATGCATTGCTTCACTGTGGAGTGCTGGCGTCGCTGCTTCTGCTGCTGCTTCTGTCGCTGCTGCTGCCCTGCTTCGTGTGCTTCTGGTGCTTGGCTTCTGCTGCGTATGCGCAGCTGTGGGCCTCCCAGTCCGAGAACGCGACGGAGTCCGAGTGACTGCAACTGCTACTCCTGCTGCTGCTGCTGCTGTTGATGACGTATTGCTTGGAGTCTCTTGATGTCCCCTTGCTGCACCACCCCACTTTTGATGAGTCAAAGCTGTGGCTACGAAGATTTTTCCGTCTCATGAAAACGAAAACGAAAACGAAACTGTCTCAGTTGATGTCTTCGCTGTCTCTCAATTTCTCAGCCTCTCTGTCTCGCTGCCACTCAACTCTCGAGCTCTCAACTCTTTGCATATTTTCATATTGTAGTTAAAAATAAATGGCATCGTGTGGCTGCTGCTCTGCTCTGCTCTGTTTTCTTGCTGCCGTTTACCTGACTGACTGACTGAGTGACTGACTGACTGCAGCAGCAGCTCGATTTGTGCATTTCTTGTTCATTTTGTTTTCAGAATTTATTATTGTGTTACGTCTAATTTCCTCTAATTTATTCAAATTTCTCAATGCACTGAGATAAACGCTCGTGAGCAAACAGCGCAATGAAAGAAACGAATCCAAATTTCAAATTCGAAATTAATGGGTTATTTAAGTAATTTCAAAAATGTTCTGCTGCTGCTGCTGTAAAGGCCATCTGATATCATTATTTTGCAATTTGTTATGTTAATTAATGTATAAATACATAGATGTTGATTAGATTAAAAAAAACATCATAATGAATCATTTTTAAACATTGTAGACAAGCTTTTAACTATTAAATAAATTTACAATAATTCACTCAGACTATAAGTGTAAAATGAATCAAATTTCGTTTTTGAATTTCAGCTAATCTCAACTCATTATCAATCATTCGACACGTGCATGTTAAAGTTGGTTGAAGAGTACCAATCGGTTACGGTTAACTGCCAATATTGGTACGGCAAGCATGGCAAAAACAGCTGGCAATTGTGCCCTAGAGATAGTCGTAGGCAAATAATGCATTTACCACCCAGTAATGTGTACACTAAGTACATATATATATATACAGCGGTGCCAGTCGCCCTAAAGATCGCATTTGTCTGGGGGAAAGCACCTACAAGTCTAAATCAACAACAGAAATGCAAGAATTGGCCAATTCGTCTGCTAACTTGGCTGTCGTCTGTTCTGTGACAGTTAACACAAATGAGAATGCATCATCGCGGGTATAGGAAATCTAAATGAATTGTTTATATAGCACAACCTAATTAAGCAATGCATTAAGTGGCAGTTGCTTGGCTAACGTATACCCTATAACCTAAAAGCATAGCGTATGAAATGATTTACTTAGCCTTTTACTAGTTTTACCTTCACTTTTAATTTATGTGCGAGGTATCAAAATATGTATGTCTATTGCACATATGCAACAGCTGCTCTGTCAATCACATTGGTCTAAAACCAAACAAATAACATAACAATGCAGCCACAAAAGACAAATGCTGCACTTAAACAATTTATTTGAAATAATTTGATTAAAAATTATCCTCTCTATTCAAGTGCCAAATTAATTACTCATGCAATTTATTATGTTGTGACTAACACATTTTGTGACAGTCGACGAAAATTGTATTTTAATATTTAATTGTATTTATTCAACCTTTTTCCCTGTCACATATCAAACAAATTGTCGTCGCACATAACATTTTTATTGTTATTTATTATTGTTCTCGTTCAGCTTGTCTATTTATATCGCTTCAAGTATACCAGCGTAGGTTATTTTTCGTCATCCAAGCAGTTCATTCATCATTCAAGCAGTTCATATTGTCATTTTGTGCAAGATCATACACATGACTCCGTGGCGCAACGGTAGCGCGTCTGACTCCAGATCAGAAGGTTGCGTGTTCAAATCACGTCGGGGTCAAGTAAGAAATCTACTTTTTTCATTTTTTTTTTTGAGTATATCAATTTTTATGGAATATCAGTATTTTTCATAAATACAAAAAAAATATAATTAATAAGTGATTGCAAGTTATACAGAATTATGCATTCTTTTTTTAATTCATATTTGTAGATTTGGTACAGCCCTTTTTTAATTTTTTGTCTATTATATTTATTCATTGCTTGTTTGTATTTATTTATTTTAAATTTTCAATTAAGTGATAACACCTCTCAGAGCATTCATCAAAGAGCGCATGCTCTTATAAAAAGAGCGCGTCAACAGAGAGTGAAAACAAAAGTCAGCTGTTTGACAAACAGCTGATTTGAAGGCAGCATGAAAAAAAAAACGAAAACTCAGGGAAAAATAAAAATATTAATTAAATAATTACCAAAGCAAGTGAAATGAAAAAATGTCGAAAATTACAAAGGCCACGCTTAGTCTGAAACAGGTAAGAATTAATCGATGCGGAGGAATGCAATTTACAATTTCCATTCTTTCAATAGTTTATGTTGCGCCAGGAGGTGCTTAAGCTATATAGAGAGATCTGGAGAACCACACGCCTTGTGCCCGACAAGCACAGTCAGCGGGAGCTACGAGAATGGGCTCGGCATGATTTTCGATTAAATCGCAGCCAAAGCGACGAGGTGGCCATCAAAATGCTTCTACAGAGCGGCAGGCGGAGTCTCACCGAGCTGCAGACGAGTCTGCACTTAAGCGGAGTTAGTGTCAAAGGTGGAGGGAAGTGAGGAAAATGCTTGTTTTTATTTGAGCGTTACAAATTTTATGACAATTTCTGAAGTTACAACCATAAAACTGTATAAATAAATATTTATGTAGTACGAGAGCCGTGGTAAAAAGCTAAATATAAACGTCCTAAAACCTTAGAGGTGCTACAATTTCGCTGTTTATAGTTAAGTCTGTGTGGATGTGTGTGTGTGTGTGTGTGAGAAAAGCAGTCTAGCAATTTGTTAGTTAACGTGTGTTAACAAGTGACACTTTTAGAGCAGCGGCCTCAGCAGACTAAGCCAAGCGACCTTCAACAGCGCCAGGCCAAAGAGCAGCGAGCCCACGCTGGTGATAATTAGTGAAATGAGATCCCGTTTGGCGTGCTCCTCGACGCGACCCACCAGAAAACTATGAATCACAGTGCTGGTGATGTGGGCGCCATCGAAGCCAAAGCAGGGAATGGCATTCACCAAGGCCAGGCCAATGCTAAACACCACATTGTATCGCAGCAACAGCGACAACGCGTCTGGCCAAGCGGCACTCAAATGCGGATAGTGTGGCACAAAGCCCGACACGCGCACCGAGCGCAGTACATCTCGTGCTTGGCCCACATACATGACCGGCGTCAGTGTCTGGCCCTGAAGGTTCTGTCGCTTGAACACCAAAATACTTGTGGTATTGTGCAGCATGGGGCGCAAACAGTAGCCCTGTAAGCAGACGCCAGTCTTGCAGTAACCACTGGCATCCTCAAGGGTGCGACGAATGTTGAGGCAAACGTGCTGTGGTATCTCCGCCGGTGTGTCCACAGTTACATCCTCAACGTACTCAAAGCAACTGACATTGGGATTGCGATCGTCGCAGCATTGCAGCCGCCCATCGACGCCATGATGCGAAATGTCGATGCTCTCGTCATTCAAGCGTATAAAGTCAGAGCTAATGCAATATCCCTGACGCACCATTTGCACCTGCTGCAGGCAGGCCAACCAGCTGTCTTCGTTCCTGACTGGACAGTCGTTTAGATGGGTCACCACGTTATCCAACTGAAGGCCACGATCGCCACGCAGTGGTGACTTGAGCGACAGCTCGGTGACAATCACATGCTCATTGAGAATGTAAAACGGCGACATGGTGATGCTCATCGTTGAAATCAGAAGATAACAAAAGCCGGCAAAGAGAAAATTATTCCAGATGCCGGCGCAGAGAATGCGAAGCTTGCGAAACCAGCGCAGCCCATTCAAATGATCGTGTGAGAGTTCCGTGTAAGCCAAGGGCAGGCAGTAGTAAAGCTATGCGAGATGGAGAATGCATTTTTAATCAGTTACAAAAGATCATATCAGCGAATTGTTTACCTTGAAACCAAAGCCAGTGACCGGCACATCCTCCAGCACTGCGGCCAATGCATGGCCCAGCTCATGCAGCAGTGTGCACATCACCAATGTGGCTATATAATAGCCAATCTCCTGCAGCGGGAGATTAACGCCCGGCAGCAGTATTTCCAACTGCACCACAGGCGTTGCAGCGGCTGTGGATGCTGCCGCTCCCGCTCCTGCTCCCGTCCCACTGCCACTGAAAATCGTAATGATCAACAGTATAATGCCAACTGGAAGCAGCAA
Source organism: Drosophila sulfurigaster albostrigata (assembly GCF_023558435.1). Lineage (NCBI taxonomy): Eukaryota > Metazoa > Arthropoda > Insecta > Diptera > Drosophilidae > Drosophila > Drosophila sulfurigaster. The sequence goes on from NC_084883.1 coordinate 1,446,362, forward strand.
AAACGACAGCAGAACGCCCATATTAAAACTCTTGACTAGAAAGTTGCGAGTGAAACTGTTGCCCGACGTGGAGCCCCAGCGTATGAGCATCCGGTTGAAGGTGCTTGCGCTTGAATGCCAATGCAGGCTCATGAAGTTAACGCTCAGTCCAGTGTTGCGTAGAAAGGCATCGTATGGATAGTGCATGCAGCTCTGAATTAATTTAAATAAATTATTCCAAATGTATTGTGACCTGAGCAAGGCGAAACAAACCTTGAAAAAGCGATCGAAGAAGTACATGACACCGTATAGCGTCGTCAGCACTATAAAGAATACTACAGGATCCATTGTGTGCGAATTTTGTTTTGGTTTATTTGTGCTCTCAAATCACACACATTGTTATTGTCTTTTAAATTGTTTTTATCATAATGTTCTAGCCCAAGACTTGCGGAACAGCTGTTTACTGCGGGGCTGCCAACTCGCTGCAAGTACGACGGCCAACAACGTTGCCAGACTTTCAAGCATGGTATGTGACGACACAGTTCAGAAGCAAGCCAGCAGACGGTGCTGCCACCCTTGGCATTTATTTTTATTTCATTTTGATTTGCATTGTACAAGCTGCTTTTTGTTGTCATACAAATTTGTTATAACTGAATAATATATAATAATGCCGAAAGTGCGTCGGAGTCGCAAGCAACCACCAGATGGCTGGGAGCTGATTGAACCAACGTTGGAAGAACTTGAGCAGAAAATGCGCGAAGCCGAAACCGAACCGCACGAGGGAAAACGCATTACGGAATCATTGTGGCCCATCTTTAAGATACATCACCAGAAGACGCGATACATCTATGATTTATACTATCGCCGCAAAGCCATCAGTCGGGAACTCTACGACTATTGTCTTAAGGAAAAGATTGCCGATGGTAACCTCATAGCCAAATGGAAGAAGTCCGGATACGAGAATCTTTGCTGCCTGCGTTGCATTCAGACGCGCGACACGAATTTCGGCACAAATTGCATCTGCCGTGTGCCCAAGTCCAAGTTGGAGGAGGGACGCATTGTGGAGTGCGTCCACTGTGGCTGTCGCGGCTGCTCCGGATAAACCCGAAGAATATATAGAATTCTATTGTAAAGTTTTTTTTTTTCAACTTAATAATAGCATGTACATTACTTTTAAGATAAAGTGGAGTCCTTTATAAAACCAAATAGATAAATACATACTTCACTTGTCATTCAAAATTGTCAGTGTATTTATAATTCGCATTATGCGTCCATGTAGCCGTAGAATACTTTATATGTTAACTTTATTGATTGGCATCGCGTCTATGTTAGTATCGGCGTATTGCTTCTGGAAAGAACTAAAGTTTAAAATATCGAAAAACAAGTACTTCGCAATATTTCATATGACTTCAGCTGTTATCTACTTCATCATATCTACGATCCTGGTATTGGGAATTATTTTGGTAAGATTTAAAACTACAGTACAGTCTAGATAATTCCACATGTGTGTCTTACCAAAAAAAAACTTTTAACGTCCTTCTGCACCTCCTCCATTCTCGGTTTCGAAATTGTAAGATTTTCAGCGAGCTGGTAAATCGACAAAAATTATAGTTACATGATTTTTAACTTACTGAAACACGAAATATAATGACATTAAACTCTCAAACAAAACGTTAATTGTCGGTTTCGACTTCTCTCTAAGTCGGCATATATTTATAGAATTTCTGTTTGAAACTTACTACGAATATTCTTCCGAATTAAACACCAAAAATATTAATAATGAATAAACCGAAAGATTACAATTAAAGTTATGATGTGAAAGAATCGACATTAGACATAATATAAATTTATTTTTATTATTCACATTTAACAGCGAAAAAAGAAGCTGCTTTTACCTTGGCTCTTTGCATTGCCGTTGACCATTTTGATTTATGCACTTCTGGCAAATGAATGGTTCGAGGAAACACAAGGAATACTTCTATCCCTAAGTAGTTGACTCGTCTATCTATCCCAGAGTATAAATTATTTACATTCTATTATAAATATATGTAGCTGTGTCATTCGTATTGTGGTATTTGGTGCTGCAGTTGTTTTTTCTGTATGGTAAGCCTTCTCACGACCGGATAAGTCATGATGAATCCAGTGCGAATGTGCAATCGGTTGCTTCATCGTGAACCTCAATCAAATGGTCAAAACACACTCAGAACAGACGGCCAAAATTGGCGAGCAAAACAGAAAATGAAGTAATCTCAACTACGCTTGTATTTGCTCATTCTGTTTTGTGTGTTGAATTTCAACTGTGGTGAAGTTGAGTTGGACAACGGCTGGATTTCTGAACGGCTGATTTCAAAGGCAGTCAAAGGACATTGAGAGCATCAGTTCTCCGCAGAACTTTGTGGCAGGCACTTGTAACAAAATTGGCAATCCAAGCTGAGAAAAATAGAAAACAAAGGAAATAAAGCACAAAGCAAGTGTTAATTTCCATTGTAATAAAAAATAAATATTCAACAAATAATTATAATTGCCTAATATACGCAACGCTTTAGATTGTGAATTTTATTTATTGCTGCATTCGGAAGCAAAGCGAATTGATGTGCATTAAAAACAAATGTTTTGTATCGATTTGTAGCAGAAATTTTTGAGTAGCGCATATTTGTTGAACACTCGCACAGACACAAGCGCACTTCTGTGTCTGTGTGCGCTTCAAGGTGTGTGTGTGTGTGTGTGTGTGTGTGTGTAGTGTGAGTGTGCAGCAGACTGCAGTGTAGCGGAAACGGAAGTGACAACGCAAAACTGAACAGGAAGCAGCTGCTGTCCAGTGGGCACACAACAATGCAAAAATGACGCCAATGCCATGAGAAAATCATAAGATAAGGAATCGACGAAGAGAAAACAAACCCAAGAATATAAAGAAGAAATTTATAGTATATCACAAGTTCCTGCAAAGCCTTAGCAACAATAAAGAAATATCACAGATACATCTATATGTTATGCATATGCTTATATAAAGAGAATATTAATTGTAAGTGCGAATCGTGTGCCAAAACAACCAATAAAAACAAAAGGGGAACAAGCAGCGAGCAGCGGCATCACGCATACGCCGTGTGCCACAAAAAAAAACTGACGAACACAGCGATTATCAAATAGCATCCTTTTAATTGGGCCAACGTTGCTGTGGTCCTTTGTGCTATTTCTTTTCTTTGGCATCGGTGGCCCAACAGAGCTAAACCAATGCATTTGAGTGCACAACAACAACGCCCCAAGCAACAACAACAACAACGCGAGCAACAAGAGAAACATCAGAGAAGGCGTTCAACATTTAGCAAAGGACGACAACAATGTCATCCCTGCAGCGTGAATGGCATTTACAGGTGAGTGAGAACTGTGGCAAACAGCCGCCGACAACGAGCATCAGCGTGCCACAAAAGCTCTGTGTTTATGTTTAATTTGTGATTTGTGTGCCACAGCTCTGACAGCTAAGGTCAAGAAACGCGTCTGATTTATGCTGTGTTCTCTCTCTCTCCCCTATCCCCACTATCCGACTTTCTCTCTCTGTGTTTTTGGGGTAATCTCAAAATTATTGAGGTAGTTTGAGGTCGCTTGGTAGGCATTCCATTTGCTGGTGAGCATGCGCTTTTTCGTTCTTTCGCTCTCTCCGCATGCTGAAAGCAAACAATGCAAATGCGGTGAAAGCGAGTGCACAAAGGAGCATCGAATGCCAGGAGTGCGTTGAGAGTGGGTCAACGATAACATCGGACAGCAAAAACACATGTATGAACAGCTCATCTGACAGTGAATTTTAACACCAGGTCGCCATTTCAACATCAATGAACACAACACTTTAACACCTGCGACCATCAAAAGATACTTTACAGCAATATGGTTTTCATAACGCAGCTTTAGAGTTCTAAATAACATGCATAAAAAGAAATTAATCTTTAATATTTATCTATTTTAATTTGCTTATATAAATATGAAGACAAAAATTCTAAGCCTAATTAATATAATAAATAGTAGCGAATCTATTGATCATTCAGTTCGACAAGAACGGATATTTTTGGATGCAGAAATTATATACAAAATATTGATTGATTCTAAACTTAATTGTTTATTTAACATATTATTCGGAATAGATCATCTGCTTAAGCAGCAAAGTCTGTTCTTCAGTCCATGCATTTCCATTTTGATATTCTCATGGAAAACAATCTAGGAAAGATTATGAATAGCAATCACATTTCTCAATTTTAATACGTTTTCTTTAAATTACGCTTTATAGATTCCTGATTTCAAATTTTCATTGTTGTTTAGTATTTCTGGAAGATTTTAAAAATATTTGCAATTTCGAAAAACATTTTGAATATACTTTATATAAATGTGTCAACGAAATATGAAACTAATGAAATAAAATTGCTGAAAGGTTCTACACAGTTTGTTGTAAATATCAAAGTTAAGCTGACTGCTTTCGAAAAACAAAAAATCCCAACACATAATTGTATAGTTTGAATGGATTGAGGCGTAATAATAAAAAAGACATCAACAAGTTGAGTCCCAACAAATCCCTGTACAGCTGCTTGCAGTTCCAATGCCATCCAGGACACCCACTCAAACCCTCCGAGAGCAAAGCGCAGCACAAAAGCGACAGCAGCAGGCGCAAAGCTGGCAAAGTTTTTCATTTCCATTAGATTGCGTCAGGGCCTTGAGATGTTGCGAAATTGAAAATGTAACAGAGCATTGGCACTTGAATAGCCCGCTACCCACTACCCACTACCCAGCAGTCGCTCTCTCCCACTCAACACCCAAAGCACGCCCACTTCCTGACAATTTAAGCCGAATTCCTGCTGACAGTCGACAGACCTTGACTCAGCACAGTGTGTACACAACAATGAGGCTTAAGCTTTGACATCTGACAAGGTCAAAGGGCGTGGATGCTGCTGCCATCATGCCACAATACGGTATGGCTGAAAATGAAATTGGAAACTCGAGACTGAAGCTGAAGCTGAAGCTGAGTCTCAGGCTGAGGCTAAGGCTGGGTTCGAGTGCTCATTAGCGATAGACAGGCCATTAGCCACTGTGGAAATGCATTCTTCGCTTGCATGTTTATTACTTGCAATTTACCACCGGGTTATTTTCCGCCATCAATATGGCAGGCAAGCAACCATTAGCAGCACGTTGCCTCCTATTGACATGCCATCATCATTGCCAACTTAGGTACGTCAATAGGCAAGGCAAGGGAGCAACGTGACTGAGTCACCAGATATGAGACACGCGTCATGGCAATACTAGACATCGGATAGTTCATTTCTACATCTGTGTAGAGTGCATAGAATCTAAGACGCAGAAAGTTGTGCAATACCTACTTCCGAATACACAATATGTCCAGACCATAACTTTAATTTCACTCTATTAATAATTTAGGCAGTATTAAAAAGACTAAACAGAAAATAGATTCAAGAAATTATTTATTCAAATAACTGTTATTTTTGGCTCCTGTAAAATGAAGAGCTGTGTATAATTATACTATATATAATATTATAGCACACTATAAGCAAGTATTTTCGTTCCCTAATGTGGACTTTAGTGTAAGCACTGTTAATCAATTTCAATAATTCATATATTGAACTAATAAAGTATTTTTAATAGAAAGTATTCTTTGCTAATATTAATAGATATTTAATTAATCAATAATTTACATAATCTTCACTCGAGCACATAAATTCCACAAACACATTCTTAAGGCGAAATAAATATTGTTGCCATTTGCTTGAATTGCAATTCAAATAGAATACAATAAATAAAAAATTAAATAAAAATAAAGAACAAAAAAGAATTTCAATTGACCCCGACGTGATTTGAACACGCAACCTTCTGATCTGGAGTCAGACGCGCTACCGTTGCGCCACGGAGTCTTGTTGGCGAAGGCGACAAATGCGCGACACGCGCCATACGTCGCACTTTATTAGTAAAAAAAATATGGAATGGTTTTAGTCGTCGTATACTTAATGTATTTATTGACTTCAGTAGGTTAGTTAGGCTATTTATAACAAAAATTGCGAAGATAGTTATTCCACGTTCAGTGTGTATAATTGGCACTGCAAATGATTTTGCGCTCAGTACATGTAAATGACGAGCCCTTTTTATGAAAACTCAGAATGAAAAGTTTACAGAAGTCAAAATTTTGGATATGGTTTTGGATTAAACTAAATTAAAAATTCTAAAAATTTCTTAAATCCAAACAATAATAAAATGAGTACAAATATTATGAACATCTAAGCGAGCGTTTAATGATTTGAAGAACAAACAAACTAATTTTGTAAAAAATAGACAAATTAAAAAACAAAAAAAATTAAAAAAAAGTGATTTTCCTAATTGACCCCGACGTGATTTGAACACGCAACCTTCTGATCTGGAGTCAGACGCGCTACCGTTGCGCCACGGAGTCACATGGAATGATCCGGTGGCAAATGTTAATTTAAAGACTCGCTGGCATTCTAACATTAGAAATTTAATAGTATTGATTTATTGGCAAACCTGTTTAGCTGCAACAATCACCAGTTGCAACAACAAAGTATGCACAATCACTATCTAAAGAAACACCTGCGCCAAAGCAACAACAAACCTCGCCTAAATAAAAATAGCAATACGAACGGCAATGGTCTACCATAATTTACTTGAATTTATCTTTCAATTGCGATAAGCCACTGAACGTTCTAGCGTTTCTTTAAATAATTTGCGACAACAAACGTTTGTTTACAAAACCCAGTCAAGTTTAGCGTCACAGCTTGTGTGCTATTTTCCTTAGTAGAATTGCGAATAAACGAATGAATGTTTGATAATTACATAGCTTATACAGGGAGCCGAGATTAAAAAGTATTTACTGTTCAACTAATGGATGTTCATCCGGTTTTAGATAAAGCAAATTTCTACAGACTATTTTATAGTTGTTTATAATAAAAGTCTCTAGTGGGAGGACAAATGTTTTCCGGCTATAGAAATGCATGCTTAGATTCTTTTTCAATTATTCACCAGACTTTATTGTGTTACATTGATGGGTTATTGTTATTAAAAAACCTTAACAAAAATTGAAATTTTATTCACTAATATGTGTAATATAGTGAACTCTCTATTAAGCGGACAAAAAATAATACACTTTTAAGACTTTTAAAAACTCAATAATAGAGTTTTTATGCTATAGGGGAAGTTTTACTGTAATAAAATTCATTTTGTAAAAATTACATATTGTATCTCAATTTTACTCATATTTGTTATTATAAGTCTTTGTTGTTATCAGTCATTATTATTGCTATCACCATTCTCATCATTATAGTCACTGGTTCAATATAGCTGTTAACAATCCATCGGTTTTTTATTTAAGCACGACTGGGTTTTCTTTTTCTTTTTTTCCAGATTTTTATTTATGTTGGGGTTACTGTGTTAGTTAGTATCCATCTTGCTCATTTATCTTGTGAAACTCCCCATATACTTTTCAAGTATTAATTTCTTTTAAGATTTAGTTAATCGGTAACAGTATGTTCACATCTACATAGCCTTAAAAAAAAAATACAATTTTCTTCAATGACTGTGGTATTTATAATTATGTAAGAGCACGGTTTAAAAAAATATTTCATAGACAATTTTATACCACAAATAAAAATGTTATTTATGAAAATCGCATACAAAACAAACTTGCTGTGTGTTCTCTATTGTTGACGAATAGCGTTTTATCTGAAATGTCCCTAACAATAAAAATAGTATCTCACCAAAAGGTGACAACAAATTAGCGACAGCTCAAGAGGGTTTTAAATTAAATTTTATTCGAAAAGTTTCCAAATATAGCAATGTTAAATATTTCCTTAAGAGTAGCAAAATTGATTAAAGAGAAAAGTCTATCAAAGGTCATATAAAAAGTGTCCGCCCAAGAGAAGAGCCGCAAAATGGTGTTTTCAGTTAAATTATATTAAGAGAAGAGTATTTGTTTCAAATTTGTATAGTATATGGTCTTTTGTCAATTTTAACTTTTTGATTACAAATATCTTATCTGCAACTTAAGTTAAACAACTCAAACTAAAAATAGATTTATTGTAATGATACGACAAAGTGATTTCAACTGCCTTAGAAGAGCATTCATATAATGGATTTTCCTTAGCGATTCGATCCATAGTTGTTATCAGACATCAAACATTGACTCCCACTAGAAAAGCCTCGACTTGCACTTGACCCTGAAACTGGAAAACTCAAAACTGGTGACTGGCAACAAATTGAAGGGAAATTGGTTGAGAGTTCAATGGAAAATACCCAGACGTCATGTCAACTCATGATTCTGGTGGCCTAAAGCACAAAAAACGATGTAGTGAGGGGGAGAGGGAGAGGGGGAGAGAGAGAGAGAGAGAGAGAGCAACCACACGAAAGTTATTGCATCGATTTAACAAACAAAGTTTTAAAACAACCACAACAACAAGAATTGTTGAAATAACAACTAGACCAAATAATTGTTTGTGGCGAATAATTACAACAAATTAGAGCAAGAGGTAAAGCGAAGATGTTGAGCATGAGTTAGAGGTGTTGTTGTTTGGCTTTACCCGAAAGGGTTAACACAATTAAATGCAAATGTAAGCCATATATTAGAGAGCTAAAGACGATATCGTCGGTTCCAGAAAGTCAGGTCGAGAAGGAGGATGGGGAGGGGAAGGAGTTGAAGAAGTTTGCGTGCCTGCGAGTCATGCCATTTAGCAATACAAATTAAGACTAAGTTGTTGCTTCCCTCGATTTGTCAGCGCAATTTATGAGCTTATAATTCATTGCAGGGTTCACGGGGATCGGTTTACTGCGCGAGTGAACCGGACCCAGCTGGTGGAGTCCAGTACGAGTCGGGAGGGCTCATTCTCAACGACACGCTGGCTGCATCCCACAACACCAAGTGCAGTAACGGTGTTGCGTGTCAACCCACAAGCGGATCACTCTTCTCTGTGGTGTCCGCTCCACCGGCACCGCTGCCCAATGTGCCCGCCGTTGTGGTCCCGCTGGCCGAACTGGATGTCAAGCAGATGCAAGCACTGTGCGTGCCTTCGCCCTCGCCTACGCCATGCGCCTCGCCATCGACCTGCGCCTCGCCAGCATCCCGACGACCCGCCACGCTCAGCCTGGACACGCCGTGTTGCCCCCGCACGCTGCACGCCAGCCTGCTGGAACATCAGATCTCCGAGCTGGAGGAGGATGACAACGAGAACCTGTTGACCGTGTCCAGCATTACGGCACGTCCGTTGATAGCCAAATCGCATGAGTTGCGCAGCAGTCGCAACAAGCAACAATCGTCGGGCACAGCGCGAGCCAAGTGCCTGAGGCGGGCCAGGGAGCAGCTGGAGCAGCGACCTGTGCAGCGACGCAACAAGCAGCTGGCCAAGGATCGCGACTCATCCACCAGCACCACCGAAAGCAGCGGCGGTGTCGCCGAGCCACCCGATGGCGGCTACGGTTGGTTCATTGTCTTTGGCGCGTTCTCGGTGCAGTTCTGGGTTGCCGGACTGGTCAAATCGTATGGCGTGTTGTATGTGGAGATTATGGAAACGTTTCCCAGCTCAACGGCTACCGTTGCCTCCTGGATTCCAGCTATCCTCTCCGCCCTCTGCCTCGTCCTAGCTCCACTCTCGAGCGCTCTCTGCCAACGTTTCTCCTGTCGCTCCGTTGTCTTTGTGGGTGGCATTTTCTGTGCTCTTGGCATGATACTCAGCTACTTTGCCACCAATCTGCTGCACTTGCTCTTCACCTTTGGCATTCTAACAGGTAATTTAGCTTCATTCAATACTCATTCCATATGCGAATTAGTTTTACCGGGAAATTCATTGTGTTTGTTTTGTCATCATAGTACAGAAATAATAAAAATAATCTTGTTCAGTATAAATTTAAGTAATAATTCAATTTAAAATTAACACCAAAATAAAGTAGATTTCGAGTGTGCTCTACTGTGAGATACCTGCAACCCATTTTGAATAAAAACTAAATATTTCGGTATTATTCTCAAAATATACCGAAATACTACAAAAATATTAAAAATATACCGAATGGTATATTTGGTATATCGATAAAGTACCGCATTCAAAATATACGACAATTTTTATCTGATCGCAACCAAATCGGGAATCACAAGTACTATAGTTATTATTTTATATATTCTAGCTTTAAAATTACGCTTGTTATTCGATTTTTATACCCGCTACCCATAGGGTAGAAGGGTATTATAACTTTGTGCCGGCAGGAAATGTATGTAACAGGTTGAAGGAGGCATCTCCGACCCTATAAAGTATATATATTCTTGATCAGCGTCAACAGCCGAGACGATATAGCCATGTCCGTCTGTGTGTCTGTGTGTCTGTGTGTCTGTCCGTCCGTCCGTATGAAACACTGGATCTCAGAAACTATAAGAGATAGAGCTATAATTTTTTTTCGACAGCATTTGTTATGTTTGCACGCAGATCAAGTTTGTTTCAAATTTTTGCCACGCCCACTTCCGCCCCCGCAAATCAAAAAAATCGAATAACAAGCGTACATTTGGTTGCGATCAGATAAAAATTGTCGAAGTTATTAAAGAAATTCTTTTGTATGGGCAAAAACGCCTACTTACTAGGGGTCTTAGTTACTTTGTCTGACAATCTGGTATATTGTGCCGTCTATGGTATATTTTGAATGCGGTACTATATCGATATACCACATATACCATTTGGTATATTTTTTTTAGTATTTTTGTAGTATATTTGGTATATTTTGAGAAATATACCGCAAAATATATTGCTTTTATTCAAAATGGGTAGCGGGTATCTCACAGTCGAGTACACTCGACTGTAGCTTTCTTACTTGTTGTTGATTTGCGGGGGCGGAAGTGGGCGTGTCAAAAATTTGAAACAAACTTGATCTGCGTGCAAACATAACAAATGCTGTCGAAAAAAAATTATAGCTCTATCTCTTATAGTCTCTGAGATCTAGGTGTTCATACGGAGGGACGGACAGACACACAGTCGGACACGGCTAGATCGTCTCGGCTGTTGACGCTGATCAAGAATATATATACTTTATAGGGTCGGAGATGCCTCCTTCTACCTGTTATATACATTTCCTGTCGGCACAAAGTTATAATACCCTTCTACCCTATGGGTAGCGGGTATAAAATCAAGAAAAATTCATGAATTATGATTACATAGTATCAATACATAATATCAAAATAAAAACAAAGTTTGTTAAGCCTGAAATCTATGATAGAACACCTCAACATGTTTGAAAAATAGTTTAATCTAAAAACTCTCAGGCTTGAAACATTTATTTTTGTTAATAGAACGTCATTTATTGTCTTTGCGCACTTAAGCATTTAACAATCACATTGGTTTTGACTAACTACGAATATTGAAGAATTTTTCACACCACACTAAACCATTTAAATAAATGTAATTCGTTATTTACCAAAGGAATTAAGCTAAGTAGATTTTGTTCTTAAATAAATATAAAATAGGTATTTAGTAATAGTTTAGTAAGCGAAAGGGAATAACAACTATCCGTTTTCCCCCCTCTACTTCAGGCATTGGAGGCGGGCTCTCGACCACGCCGGGAATCGTGATTGTCTCGCAGTACTTTGACAAGCACCGGGCACTGGCCAACGGAATCTGCGTGTCGGGCACGGCGGCAGGCAGCTTTGTCCTGCCCATATTGATTAAGCACCTGGCGGAAAATTGCGGCTTCCATGGCACCATTCTGATTCTCGGAGGTTGCATGTTGCACGTCTGCGTCTCGGCAACGCTCTATCGGCCCCTCAGCGCCATTGCTGAGAAAGACCAGGCACAAGATGTCGACAGCAAGCCCATGGGGGGATGACATCAATCCCAGCACGACGGGCATGCTGACCACATCCACGTACTTAGACACGTGTGAGGTGGTGTCCAATGAGCTGAATGACAAGTTCATTGAGCATTTGTTTCTGGAGGAGTGCAAGAATCACTTGAACTACTACGCCAGCAAGCAGCCAGGTGAGTTGATATTAAAAAGTATTGAATGTTCTTGATTATTAATGTGTTTCTCTTATTTTTGAACTAGCGCAAGACAAGTCGGCACAGGAGAGCGACGATGAGGTTAAAGACATCATTGGAGAAACCACCTTCATCAAGCCCATGAAGAAGGTGCGCAGTTCCGGGCTGCTTCACTCTGTGGAGGATCTCAGCACAGACTCCACTTGGGTCTATCGCAAGCACTCGGGAACCGACTCCAATCGAGGCAGTCGACGACGTCGCAATGTGTTTGCCAATGATGAGACCATAAGCAAGATTCAAGCCCATCTCGAGAAGCCGCTGTCGCCGCCCAGCGTCGTCAGTCGTGGTCTCAGCAAAAGCATGGAAATTCCCACACCTGTCAGCAATCTCAGCGAACTCAAGCAGCAACAGCAACAGCTGCAGCCTTCAGACAGCAGCATACTAGACTCACAGCTCCTGGAATCGACTGTTGTCTATGATGACGACGACGACAATGATGTCGCCGATGACGATGACGATGAGCGTCAGCTCAAGCAGGGCTGTTGTGCTCGCATCGAAATGTATCTGGACATCAGTCTGCTGCAGGATCCCAGCTTCATTCTGATGTGCCTTTCCGTCACCCTCATGTCCGTCGGCTGTCCCTACATGCTCTACTATTTGCCTGCGCATGTCATATCCATTGGTGAGTACTTTACTAATGCTGGCTTTAATAGGAATCTTCATTTCATTTAATGAAGAATTTCCGACGCAACATAGAAGATTCGCAATAGAGTAATTGAAGGGAAATTAAAGATGTCCCTCAAGAATACATAAATATAATAATAAATATGCAGCAACTTGGCCAACAACCAAAACTTATTATCCAGATTTTATCAAATGTTCCTGAGAGAAGGTTTCATCCATAGATGATGTATTTATTATTTCTTTTTATTTCTCACTTCTTTTAACTTTTTTGTTATTTCTCATTTCTCAGAGTAGCCCAACTATAAAGAAAGATTAAGCTAAGATTCAAACAAGTAAGAAAGCTACAGTCGAGTGTACTCGACTGTGAGATACCCGCTACCCATTTTGAATAAAAGAAACATATTTTGCGGTATTTTCTCAAAATATACCGAATATACTGCAAAAATACTAAAAATATACCAAATGGTATATTTGGTATATCGACATAGTACCGCATTCAAAATATACCATAGACGGTACAATATACCAGATTGTCAGCCAAAGCAACTCAGACCGTTTTTGCCCATACCAAAGTATTTCTTTAATAACTTCGACAATTTTTATCTGATCGCTACCCATAGGGTAGAAGGCCATTTTAACTTTGTGCCGGCATGAAATGTATGTAACAGGTAGAAGGAGGCATCTCCGACCCTATAAAGTATATATATTCTTGATCAGCGTCAACAGCCGAGACGATATAGCCATGTCCGTCTGTCCGTCTGTCCGTCCGTCCGTCTGTCCGTCTGTCCGTATGAACACCTAGATCTCAGAGACTGTAAGAGATAGAGCTATAATTTTTTTTCAACAGCATTTGTTATGTTTGCACGCAGATCAAGTTTGTTTCAAATTTTTGCCACGCCCACTTCCGCCCCTGCAAATCAAAAAAATCGAATAACAAGCGTAATTTTAAAGCTACAGTTACGAATTTTGGTACAAACAGTAATAACTATAGTAGTTATGATCCCCTGGTTGCGATCAGAAAAAAATTGTGGAAGTTATTAAAGAAATACTTTTGTATGGGCAAAAACGCCTACTTACTATGGGTCTGAGTTGCTTTGGCCGACAATCTGGTACATTGTGCCGTCTATGGTATATTTTGAATGCGGTACTATATCGATATACCACATATACCATTTGGTATATTTTTAGTATTTTTGCAGTATATTTGGTATATTCTGAGAATAATACCGCAAAATATATTGCTTTTATTCAAAATGGGTAGCGGGTATCTCAGAGTCGAGTACACTCGACTGTAGCTTTCTTACTTGTTTTTTTTTTACTTTCTTCCTTCTCATATTCTCAATTCTCATTTCTTTATAGTTTTTCATTATTTCTTTTTTTCTGTCACTTTTAAACTCTTATTTACATCAACGTTAATCCTCCACTTTATTTACTGATATTATCAGGCTACAATAAAAGCGAAGCGGGATATTTGGTGGCCATAAGTGCTGTGCTGGACCTTTGTGGTCGCCTAGGACTTGGCTGGCTGTCGGATCTGCAGCTCTTTGATCGCAAGAAGACCTATACTCTATGGTGACTAAAACTCGAACTCTCATAAGTTTTATCTAATTTACTAAAATATTTTTATAGCATTTTGGGCGCTGGTGTAGCTGTGCTGACGATACCCTTCGCCAAGACTCTGATACTCGTGGGGTTATCAGCCGCTGTGTATGGACTTTGCCTGGGAAGTTGGTATGTCCTGATGCCAGTGCTGCTTGCGGATGTGTTTGGAACGGATCGGATTAGCTCAAGCTATGGCCTGGTGCGGATGTTTCAGAGCATTGGAGCCATCTCCGTACCACCACTGGCTGGCCTACTAAGGGATTTATCTGGTGACTATGAGATCTGTTTCTACTGCATGGGCTCCTGCATGGTACTGGGCTGCACTCCGCTTGTGGTTTGGACCATTCTTGAGGCACGAAATCATCGCCTGTTTGTGCAGCACGAGGAGGACGAGTGCGAGGAGGCCTAGAGCAAAAGTTGGCCCTAATTCGGGGGCTAATTGAGGTTCAGTTTGTTGCTTAGCAGTTACTTGATTATTCAAACGAAATATTTGTTGTTTGCTCCATAAAGTTAGTCGTGTTTCGTAGCGTTTACAATTAGCCCGAAAATGTTTTCCATAGCAGTACAAAAACCTGAGTTCGAATGCCTCACCGATAACGCTGATAATCTCACACAAAAGAAAAATAGAACATTCTCTCTCTATGTTATATGTTCTCACTAATACAATACTATATGTTTACATCAGCCTGCTTAACATGACTCTACAATCTATGTATTTTAAATATATAGCATAATGTTATCCCAACATGAAGAAGCACCGAAAGTTGCGCAAAGAACTGAGTTAAAAAGACATGAACACCAACAAATAAATACCCATTAATAAATATATAAATAATCGATATATGATATACGACATACGATAATTGATAAATGATTTATGAGTACATATACATTCAGTTATGTATTAATCTATGTACTATACAATGTGTAACTATACTTAGTTGTAGGTTTACATGACCATTGAACGCACACAATATCACCAATAACATATTTTCAAGACACCTTTGAGAAGCGCTAAGAGAGGCTATTACTTATTAAATGTTTAACAACTGTACTTCAACCATTCTAAGCATCATTTTTCTGGAGCACACCAAAGCATTGCATTAATCTAGTTGTATAATAGTTGTTGTGAGACATTTACCCAAAACAAAAGAATTTCAACAAAAAAAAAACACAATAAAAACAATATTGAAATAAAAGATGCACGAGTTTTTTTTCTATTCTCTGGATTTCCTCTTGAATACAAAATGTAGGTAGGGTTTGTTTTTTAATAACGGGTTGAAAATGTAAACTATTTAAAAAACAATTTCTATATTTATTGGTATATTGAATTTAATCTATCAGAGTCTCAATGGACAACTTGATAGCTATTTCAAAAGTATGCACATATGTTATTGAAAAATTATTGATTTTTGTCCAAATTTCGTAAGTCCAACATAAAAAGCATTAGATATGCAAAACCAACAAAATTTGAAGAAAAAACGTGAGTGGAATTCAGTAATTCAAGCAGCGCAATGACCATAATTATTTATAGCTGCAATGTAAGCCAGGGTTAATTGTCGTCAACAGCTAAAAATATCTACATTGAGTTTAGTAATGATGGTAACCATCCATATATCTTAACGATATAAGATAAGATAAAATATATAAAATGAAGTGTCTTACAATCTATCTTTTCAATCTACAAACAAAATTTCTTAAAACGAGAATTTTAGGTTGAAAAATTCTTTAAATAAGGATTTCATCCTTTTAACTTTCATTATAGGAGTAAAAAACTCTTGTCTTAAGATTAAAATCTCCCTTCAAGAAATTTGTTAATGAGCAAATTAAATTCTTATAGAAAAATAAATAAATATACTATTACATTGAATTAATACTCAAATATATCAGAGATTGACTAAACTTGAAAATTCCGCTGAGTTATGATTTATACAGATAGTTGTTGTTGCTGCATCGAGCTAAGAACCGGCTGCATTATGATAGCCATTATCGATGTTATATTGCATGGCCTCGATCGTTTCTTTGTGGATCGTAAGTAACCGTATTATTCGGATATTGAATTCTAAATTCTCTTTTTCAGGTGATTCCATGCTGGGCTTTGCTTCTCTCATAATCAGCGGCATTTATGTTGGCTGTTGCGTTACTTTACTTATTGGTTGCCTCTTGGTAAGCCTACAATTTAATCTAGTCCTTATTACCGATAGATTTTGTTACAGTCCTTTCGCTGGCTTTTGTTACCTTATATTTATGTGGCACTGTTGCACATTCTCATCTTAGTCTGGGAATGCATCTATGTGGTAACTGTGGAAGACTTCTATGATTTTGTAATCTTTGATATAATACAAACGAGTGAGAGTACTGTGCTATCAGATAAACAGACACTTTTTGAAATTGTTTAATTAGTTCTCAGCTTGTATTTCTGCCTGATCGTCTACTCATATTATCATACATTGCTCTAGTGCGCTTGACTACTATCAAGACTAAAACAGATCTCAGATAAAGGTTATTCATAATAATGTTTAGTATTGATTTTACTTTCATTCAAGTTTCAAAAAATTCCAGTAATTGCAAATAATAAGTAAATATCAAATTGAACATGGTGCTTCTGAAGAATGGGTTTGTTTGTCTCAATCTGAAGGTGGCATGTCTATTTATTGCAATTGCTGATGTCATTTTCTGTACTATTGCTTCTCTAATATTTCATGGTGGTAAATAAGTATGGAAGAACACTTCCAAAATTCCCTTACATCGTTTTCATTTTCCAGCATTAAGCGAGATCACTTGGAGTGTTTTCACAGTTCTGCAACTTCTGGTGTCTGTTTTACTTGTGTTTGCCCTGGGCTATGTAAGTAAGTGATCATTTTAATTAATAGTAATTATAATTTTGTTTTTCTTTTTAGGAATCTTTCCACTTTTGCATACCATATTTAATTAACACATTTGCGCGTTTATGCTGGACCTCAGTTCTTTTGCTTGTACAATTTTATGATTTACTAAGTTATGAGACTTTGGCCATGGCAACTTTTATTCTGGGTCCGAAGTTCATTTAAATTTAAAGCTTTTCATAAGTAATTTATTTATGCTTTGCAGTTTTTGATACATACTTCTGGTTTCATGTTTACTCGGTTTACTTGATTTTTGGAGGAGAGAAGCGCTGTGCTGGGTCTAAGCTATAGTTCAGCAATACTAACAAAAAATGTACAACGTATTTAAATGTAAACTGTAATTTAATAAAATAGTGCTGTGAAGAATACATTTTCGTCGCATATTTACTTTTTTTTAATGTGAAAAATTTTTTTTATACAATATATGTATATATATTATTTTTATGTTAAATTCTTTACTGATTTCTTTGCAATAGGATTAAATATGTTTTTGTATAGATCTGAATATTTGGGTCTTTTTGTCAATTATCAAACCCATATTTACTGAATTCTCCTTTTTTCAATTTAACTTGATCGGATATTAATATAGTTCAAAACAAGTAAGAAAGCTACTAGTGAATTGTGCTCGACTGTGAGATACACGCTACCCATTTTGAATAAAAGCAAAATATTGCGAAAATATTCTCAAAATATTCTCTAAAGACTATAGTTATAATCTCTTTTGTAGTCTCTCTGTGATCTAGGTCTTCATCCGGACAGACGGACATGGCTAGATCATCTCGGCTGTTGACGCTGATCAAGAATATATTATATATACTTTATAGCGTCGGAGATGCCTCCTTATGCATTTCCTGCCGGCACTGAATATTTAAGACCTGTCGAATGACTCATTGAATGTCAAGTATTTCCTTCTGATGTTGGTTGAGATCGGAAATAAAGTGTCCCTCATTTTTCCAAATCCGTAATAGGCCAAATTTAAACACAGATATCTTAAAGAATCCTTCGTTTAATATCCAGAAACTCTACTTTATGGTGGCAACTAATTATAAATAATATTTACATTTGAATGCAAGATTATAAGCACGGACCTAGTCTTAGAACTACTTCTAGAACTGCTCAACAGTGCGGGGAGCTGGCGGTGCACCGTATTCATCGGCGGGCACAGGGGCAGGAGGACCATATTGAGGAGCTGGCTTCGGCTGCTGCTTGTACTTGATGAAGTAGACCTCCGGTTTGGTGGGCTCTGTGGGCTCCGGCGATGGCAGAATGACTGGCAGCTGTTCCTCGGGCTTTTTGACCAGCACGTAGACCAACGTCTTGTGCTCATCCTGCACAGGTGGAGGCAGTACTTGGCGCTGGGGAGTGGGTGGGTTTGGAGCCTTGATGAAGATGATCTTGTAGTGCTTCTTGGGCACCGCAGTTTGAATTGGCGCCGCAGCTGGATAAAGTTCCGGCTCCTCTGGGGGCACATGCACATACACGTTCTTCGTGATTATCGCCTCGGAGACGGGTGGACCATAGAAGGCAGCTGGCGGTCCATAGACGGGCAAGGGCTGTGCCGGTGGCGGTGGGCCATAATCCTTTTGGGGTGCTGGGGGCGGGGCACCGTAGCGAGTCTTAGGTGGCTCCGGGCGTGCCATGACAATGGCCATGTTGCCTGCGAGGACTAAAAGAAGCGCCAGTTGTGTTTTCATTGTGCTCGATCTGTTCGATTGCTCAGACTCGAATGACTCGATAGTGTCATGTCATTGCTGCATTATATACGACGAGTTCGCAGCAATTACTGATTTTGATTTTGTTTTTGATTTTGATTTCGGCTGTTCACTGTTTGTGTAACCCCCTTTTTGCTAAGCAGGGGGACTCGGGCTCCGTTTCGGACTCTTTGCATAATATTTTTGATTCTCTGGCTTCCCAATCGTCTTCGTAGTCGTCTTTGCAGTCATCGTCGTCGTCATCACCGCTGCCCACATCGCATACAAATGAGTTCGAATCGTTCGCACATTGTGCTCATTTTTCGTTTGCTCGTTTTTCAATATACTCGTGTTTCGATAATGAAAACGAAATTGCAAAAGGCAAACACAAGCTCCCCCGATCTCATTCCCTCGCGTCTCTCCTTCGCCTACATCGTTGCCCACTGTTAGGGCGACTGACACGTTCTCTGCCTTTCCTGGACTTCCCGGCCTTTTTCAACAGTTATTTGCCAAAAACCATTAAAAACTCGATTGCGTTGTGCACTGTTGATATTTATGATATAACACCACGAGTTTACCGTTTTATCGCATAGCCCATTTGCTAGGCCATGGACGGTCATTGTTACCGAAATTCATACGAGACCATACGAGAGAGTGTTTTTCATTTCCAAACCCTGCATTGCATTGCACATAATAACAAGTAAGAAAGTTACAATCGAGTGTACTCGACTGTGAGATACCCGCTACCCATATTGAATAAAAGAAATATATTCTACGGTATTTTTCTCAAAATATACCGAATATACTGTAAATATACTAAAAATATACCAAATGGTATATTTGGTATATCGATATAGTACCGCATTCAAAATATACCATAGACGGCACACTATACCAGATTGTCAGCCAAAGCAACTAAGACCCCCTAGTTAGTAGGCGTTTTTGCCCACACAAAAGTATTTCTTTAATAACTTCGACAATTTTTTAACTGATCGCAACCAAATTTTCAGGAATCTTAAATGCTATACCAGGTATTGTACCAAAATCTAGATCGTCTCGGCTGTTGACGCTGATCAAGAATATATATACTTTATAGATGCCTCCTTCTACCTGTTATATACATTTCCTGTCGGCACAAAGTTATAATACCCTTCTACCCTATGAGTATTCGATATCGATAACAATCACTATAGCACTATCGATAACACTATCGTTTTGACATTGGTCGATGCCTTGGAATAGAAGTTTAATAATTTTTGTAAATTGAGAAAATAAACAACATAGGGTAACATAAATTAAAGTGATTGAATATTGAGATACTTTATTTATACAATATTTAAGTGGTAAGGGGGCAAATATTTTCATTTAAGTTAACAAAATTTCAACCAAAGTTAACTTCATTTTAATTCTTACTAAATAAGTAAGATTTATTTGAGAATGATTTTAGCTAAAGTTTTATTCTGTTTTATTTCTATTATTATTATTATATTATTCTGTTATTCAATCTGTTGCCTTCATACTGATACGACTTTTGAAATAAAATAATTGGTTATGGAAATTAGTTACGAGTTGAAAGTAAAAGTACAGAGTAAAATCAGGTTTATTTATTACAGAATGACGGTGAGATTCTCTGTAACCTTATTTAGAGAACACAACAAAATAAAATGACGTCAAATGAATTAACAAATGTTGAGTTAAGCTAATGTTGTATTTTAAAAATGTAATATATTGCAAGGCGATTATAAAATTCCTGTTATTTCTTAATCAGTTTATATGTTGATTATAATTTTTTCGAGTTGAGAAAAGTCAAGTTCCTTAAAAAAATAAATTAGCAAAAAACAGAAATTAGGGTGCATTAGTTCCTACAGAAATCAAATACTACATACGGAATTTTACTCTGCTACCCTATATGCAGTTACTGGATAATTAAGCAAGAAAGATGATGAGCAATAAGATCATACAAGTTTCTCTTCTTTGTCAGCCTTGGTCAGACAATCCCAAAAGATACCGAATTTGGAAAACAAAAGTGGTGCACAGTCATCGACTTGACTTTCTTTGTTCTGCCAACGAATGTGAACCTTACTATGTATTTTTTGTCAGAATTTAATGAGTTTACTTACTACTACATCATTTTTATCAAAAACACAGAAAGTTAATCCGCAGACACAGTCGAAATTAGTAATTAAAAACCAAACTTCAGAATCAGCAAGATGATCTACTTGCAGTGGTGTTGTTTTTGTGTAGATTTGCGTATAGGCACTTTTATAGTAGCTATATCAGACGTACTAATGGATCTGTTATTTGGCATCTTCATCTTTATCTTTGGCGAATCGGGTAAGTCACTAACATGGAGATTACCATTTTGACAGTGCTATAGCCCTTAATAAATATACAGGTGAGCCCGACCTATGCCACAAATTGTTCTGTATTTTCATGTTAATGCACCTGATAAGCGCCGTCTTTCTATTTCTGGGTGCTTTATGGGTAAGTAGTCAATGTAAGATTAGGTCAGCTCTAATAAATTAATAATCTTGCAGCTACGTCCAAACTGTATGCTCATGTATATAATGCTAACATTGGTAAAGATATTGGCCATGATTATTTTGGTAATATCGGATGTAATACTCGTCATATGGGCGCCAGTTATAGCTCTATATGTTATTATGTTTGGTAAGTGGACTACCAAATCGGATGGTTGTCATATTCTACAATGTTCCAAACAGTTTTAGGCATTTATTATTGGCTCGTCGCCTATTCGTTTTATGCTGCACTCGGAGGAGATCTGTTCATTTGAGATGCAGGTATCCTCAATCCTATGTTTCTATATGATTAAATTCAAATCTCGTATGTCATTATTTGAAATGTCCTCGTCTTATCTATCAATCATGACAAATAAAAACACAAAAATACATATTATTAAATTGTCAAGTGATAATTAAAACAACTCGTATAGAAATGGTCAAGATCCGTTTGAATGCCTGTTGCTTCTGCATCAGTCTTCGACGTGGATGCATTGGAATTGCTTTCTTCGATGTTATAGTCAATTTGCTGATCATCCTATTGGGCCCTCAAGAACTCATCTCACAGCCAGAGCGAGCTGTGTGCATCTGCCACTGCATCGGATGTGTGATGTTGTTGTTGGGCGCGCTTATTGTAAGTTCACTCAGGTCAAAGCGATGGGGGACTTATCTTTAATCGATGTGGAGTATCTTGCAGCAGTCAACAGTGCTATTGGTGTTCTATCTAATCACCAGCTTCGTCAATACGGCCATTTTAATCATCTGCTTCATCATACAAACAGTTAGTAACCTGACGCTACGCCCGTATGTCCTCATTTTTGTAGTCGTTTTAACTGGTGAGTTTACTTTGCACCGCTATGGCGAATACTCTTTTCCAATCCGTTTCTCATCTTTTCCCTATTACACAGCAATTAACGTTTACTTTTATATTATTGCGTATTCGTATTATCAGCAAGTAAACACGCCCTTCGAAGAAGATGACGAGGCCTGAACTTATCTATAGATTGGATAAACTTATTTGTAGATTGTTTTCTTAATGAAGAGATCGACAAGGAGTTTGTCTTCTCTATAGTTTCACACATGGAAACTATAGGACATCTTTATTACTGAGCTTATAAATTAATGGTGCCTTATGAGCAGATCGGAATATAACAGATTTTTAAATAAATGTACATATGTATATACAACATAATACGCTTTAGTGCTCCGATATCCATCGATAAGATAGTATTTTGCAGTTACTCACTGCACTCAAAGCAGATAAGCTAATTACACTGTATATAATTTGATTGCAGTCTCTTTTGCTTATTGGATCTAACGAACAGCTATGTCTTAAGTTATCAATCACAAGGCAAAGGCATCTCTAATACTAGGCAGTTTATGTATAATCTCCAAATACGTATTTTGTGGTCAGTGATGTGGTCACAGTTGGTATTTGTGCATCCCTGTAAGCAATAAACATATTCCAGTTAATCGATTCGCTTATTAGTTAAGAAAATTTATACTCACTTGGTATAGGTTTTAACCAACAAGCGAACTTCCTCCATGATGGTGGCAATGTCAACCTTTGGCTTTTTGCTGAGCGTTTCGCAGAGAATCTTTATGAAGGGTGTGCCATCATCGTACCGATAGGAGACATATCCCTCATAGGTGCTGTAGCATTTGAGAATCTCGCTTGGACTACCATGTGGCTACGGTACAAAGAAAACAGAATGTGTAACAACATGAAAAAAGAGCTTCATATCATTGGCAAGACAAATATTAAGTGATTTATTTTGCATTCCAATCTCCAATTTCAAGTCGAGATTACAGTTTCGAGCTCAATTCAAGCAATTCGGAACCAAGCTTCATAGTCTTAGTTTTAAAGGTAGTTTACTTCAAAATAGATAGACGAACAGACTATTAGGCGGTACAATATCAACAAGCACGAAAGCTACAGTTGAGTGTACTCGACTGTGAGATACCCGCTACCCATTTTGAATAAAAGCAATATATTTTGCGGTATTATTCTCAAAATATCCCAAATATACTGCAAAAATACTAAAAATATATCAAATGGTATATGTGGTATATCGATATAGTACCGCATTCAAAATATACCATAGACAGCACAATATACCAGATTGTCAGCCAAAGCCCATACAAAAGTATTTCTTTAATTACTTCCACAATTTTTTTCTGATCGCAACCAAATTTTCAGGGATCATAACTACTATAGTTATTACTGTATATACCAAAATTCGTAACTCTAGCTTTTACGCTTGTTATTCGATTTTTTTGATTTGCAGGGGCGGAAGTGGGCGTGGTAAAAATTTGAAATAAACTTGATCTGCGTGCAAATATAACAAATGCTGTCGAAAAAAAATTATATCTCTATCTCTTATAGTCTCTGAGATCTAGGTCTTCATACGGACAGACGGACAGACGGACATGGCTATATCGTCTCGGCTGTTGACGCTGATCAAGAATATATATATTTTATAGGGTCGAGATGCTTCCTTCTACCTGTTACATACATTTCCTGCCGGCACAAAGTTATAATACCCTTCTACCCTATGGGTAGCGGGTATAATTATCATCTTGAACTAAGATGCTCTCGGGAGTTCTGCTAAAATTCTAATATTAATTTGGAATTTCTAAGTAAATTATTCTCTGATCTCTACTTCTGCATATTAAACCAAACGTAATTAGCATTTTATGCGAAATTCATGTCACATATGTCGTGGGCATTACTGATCTACGCTAATGTTACTGATTTGCTCTACTGATCAAGAGTATAAATTTATATATGGAAAAATACTGAAATATTTGTGTATTGATATAACAAACACAAATTATAGCTTTACCTCTTATAGTCTCTAAGGTCTAGTTTTTCATACAGGCAGACGGACGGACTTTTACTCTATGGACAGAGAGTATAAAGACTGGAATTCATTTTACCTGTGCGGAATCGGTCTTGAATGTTCCAATCTCTCTAGAACCTTTGCAGGCCTGCACAAACAGGATCTTCGGCTTGTTCTGCAGCGTACGATTGCTTACAATAGGAAAGACGACATCATCATCAATTCTATAATCACCATCTCTGGCGGCCAAGGTGTCATTGCGCTGACCATGACTCAGCAACACAAGTACCAATGCAGAACGTTCAGAAAAGTTCTTCTGCTCCACTGCAAAAGAACAAAGAGATAATCATATTATAAAATGCATTCAAATTCAGACATTGACAAAACTTACGCTTGCGAACATTGCTTCTGACCTCGTCCAATGTGGCGTTGGAAACGATTTTCACGCTGCATTTGAGAGCCTTGAATGTTTTTTCCAGCACTTTAACATCCTCCGCGCTGCCTTCGCGAAACTCGTTCTGATTGTCGAATTTCTCGTGATTGAAGATGACAACCTCTGCGGCCTTTAGCTTCTTCTTCGGCACAGTTGATTGAATGATTGGCGTTGAGGGTTTGAACTCGCCCTGAGCATCCTTAGAGCTAATCGAAGTGCTGTATTTCTTGGGCACTGCACCTGTGCTGGGATTCAGGCTAATGTAGGGCCTTGAAGAGACCACATTGTTGGTTGTGGGCAGAGTTGGTTTTATGCTCGCTGTTGCTGTGGTTTTTGGTTTCGGGGTCGTTGACCAGATACTAGTGGCAACAGTGTTTTTTGGAGTGGAAAGTATCGGCCTAATGCTCGTGGTTGTTGTTGTGGAGATCGCTGGCTTGGTCGCAAAGGAGTTGGTGGACACGCTGCTGATCAGACTTCCCGATTTGTTGGCATATGGCGACACATAGCTACGATCAAGCGGCTTCAGGGCAAGCGCCGTGGTCGAGCTGGACTTTGTGGTTGTAGTGGTTGCCGGTGGCCAGGTTGGCTTGGTCGGCTTAAACGCCACACGTTGTGTCTCCACATGCTGGGTGACACTGCGACCCTGCTTCTGCGACATTGTCGTCTGCTCCATCCTCACCAGCGTGCTGGAACGTCGCGCCTCCGCGGTGGCCTTGAACGACGGCGTCGATCGCAATGCGACGCCATAGAGGCTCGATGGTGTCGAGCGCTTGCTGCTTGTGTTCGTTGTCGTCTTGGTGGCAGTGCCACCATTCATGCTCATTTGTGCAAACAGCTCGTCCAACTCGTTCTGGTTTGGTGTGCGACGCGTTATCACTTCCGTCACACGCGCCTGCTGCGTATGCGTCACCGTTTGACGAGTATGAGTGTAGGTTACGGTGTTCTTATTGCTGTCGAATATGGTTGAATTCTGCACAGCTGTGTTCGTGGTTTCCGTTGCAGCGCTGGTTGTGTGGATCTTGGTGCGTGGATCCAGCAGCGCCGCTGGTGGCAGATCGCTGCTGCTTCGCGCCTCATCCGTGGATTTCTTTTTGCCCCACCAACCCATTTTCCTGAATCTCTCGCGCTCGCAATCAATCTCTCACTGTGTCTGTCTCTCTCTCTCTCTCTTTCGCCTTTAACTGCTTAAGACGCGCACCGATCCGCTCGTTTTAACGTTTCACCAGATACTGACGTTCCGGCAAAGCTTTCACGATAAGGCAACGTCTGAATTACTCACAAGAAGATAAGTAAATCGTTCTCTCTTCACTCTCTCGCGCTCTTTTGCATGGAGCGTAGCCAAAAGGGGCTTCCCTATGGGGACGATATTTATTTCGAAAACCCCTTGTAAGGCAATTCAGACACGTCTCTTTGTTATTACTCATACGCAGAGAGAAATCACTCTCGCTTGTGTAAAGTTTTCTACCTGTGGGGGGCTATTCCCTCTATGTTATGTTATGTTCTTAATAACAACCTTGATCTAAACTCTCTAAATTCACTTGTGTACGGACTTATGAATATACTTAAATTCCAATTTACTATGTATTTATATGTATATAGATATTTCGAGATTGAATCAACACAGATATAAGTTGTAATCAATATCGATGTAGTGAAGGTCCGAAAGTAACTCTCCACAGACCCACATTCGTAAACTGCTAATCAATTAATCAGACACACGCATACATGTAAACATGCGCGACTGTTTAAATAACATTTCCAGTTCCCTCTCATCAACCAGTTTCCGGGTTAATATGTAGAACAGTGCACTAAAGTATTCATCAAGCAGTTTAACTACTAAAAATACATATATAAAAATAATTCTAAAAAATATTAAACTTCCTTCATATTTAATTATATCATATATACATGCAATTTCTGAAAAGACCGAGCTGCAATTATAATTTTGGGGCGAATACTAAGAAAGGTGATCATCATAAAATTAAATTAAAAGTGCACACACACAATATACTGTATGATTGTATGTATGTCTACATATATATCTTGGCGTACTACCTTATATCAAATATTATGTTCGTGTAGTAACAACTCAAGTTATATCGTACGATCATACATAATTTTGTTGATTTTCAACAGGAATATGACAACAACTGTCTGCGAAGCTTCAACAAATTCTCTTTGTTTATTTGCTTTTTTTGTGATTCGTTTTGTTCACAGTGTCGCGAAATTAGCAACAAAGACTACGAATTTCCAAGAACTTCGTGTCGCATCCCATAAAAAAACCGATCAAAAGCATGGGTTTTTATTTGTTTATAATGCTTTTGTAGCTTTGCGCTCTTTAGTTTTAAGAGCGAACAATTTAACATGCTCTTGCATTCTCTTTCCTTGGTGCTGTCTGGGTGCACTCTTCAGAGTTGTATTGATTTTCAGCCGGCCGGCAGCGTCGTGGCGAAGAAGAAGAAAATAAACAGACGAAAAAGCTCTATTGTATTCGCCCCTGTTTGGGGAGGCTTTGTGGAGCGCTCAGTGCAGCGGCGAACGCAGCGTCGTGAGGTGATAAACTCGGCGAATTATCCGCAAATATCCGTTCAAGCACTTCGAGCAAGGCGCGAAAATTAATAAGAAACCACAGTTGTCAGGTGTTCAACCAAGTTCAAGTTCATAAATACACTTGCTAGACACTATGCGAGTGTGGGTTATAATCCAATTGCATATTAGCTAATTTTTGGTGATAAGAGATATACTTTATGGGACAGGGCTTATCAAGTGCAGGCACCTTAGCTGCAAATAACCTTTCGAATATCCAAGGCCATCATTTCAACGAGCTGCCCGTGTTCCCAGGCACATTATGAATTAAAAATGTGCGATTTGCTAATGCAATTATTCGACAGCGTCGTAAAATCTCTCAGCAATAACAACTTTTAAACGGGAAATATACAACCTATTTAGATCTCAATTCCACACGATCTGGGCAGTTTTCAATGTGCAATTCAACTAATTAATCATTTGCAAATGCTTTATCTTAACTGACAAAACGTCGACATACTCCAATCAGCCGCTTGTTGCATGCAACAATTTGTGTCAATTGGCTAAAATTGCATGCGTCTTCACAGACATGCATCTATCCATGTCGGATATCTCTCCCCATAGTAATTGATGTGGCGCCCAAGAACTTCATCAATTTATTTAATTTACACGCTCGTCAATAATGCAAAGCGAAATGCTTAGTATTTAAAACAAAAAATAGACAACAAAACATTGACCAACTTTTCTAGCTATGTATGTATGTAAAACTCCATATAGAAGAAATATCCAGATAAATAGAAACTCTACCTAAATCACAACTGTTGCAATCACAAATGTGTGATAAATTTTCTCAATTTGAAGCACATTAATTTCCGCATGAATGAAGTTGATCTTCAAGCCATATACAGTGGATCACAGCTTATTTCAACCACCACCAACCGACAACTTTGAGTTAGTATACTGGCCAAACTAAAAGAGGTATTAACTTTATTTAAACGCAGGATTGTAGTTTAATGTCTTCACATAAAAGATATTTTTTCATTTATCCTCTAATTTTTTGTTTACTATATAAAATTATTAAAAAACAAAAAAATGCCAAAAAAAAGTACCACAGCTTATTTCAACCAGCTAAAAATAACTAAATATAAATATGTTAAACTGTGTATTTAGAATTTCGTATGACCTCCTTCTTGGTTAATAGCTCCTTCCAGACAGTTTGGAATAGATTCCACCAATTTTTTTGTGATATAGGGGCTAATTTTGTCCCATTCTTCCACTAAGGCCGTTTTAAGGTTAGATTTGTTGGAAATTGGCCTTTTTCCGATGTTCTGGTTCAAAATGGCCCAAAAATTTTTTTACAACATTTATGTCAGGTTACTGAGCTGATGGTTTCATGACATGACGACAGTTGCACATTAGCCAATCTTGCCCAATTCCTGCCTTAAGCCTAGGGTCATTGTCTTGGTAGAAGCGGAAATCATCCTTAATGCCCAGTTTATCTGCACTTTGGATCAAATTGACATCCAGTACCTCTAGGTATTGAGTCTAGTCAATGGTCGCGTCAATAAAATTGAGTTTTCCGACTACGGCTGGAGACTTACAGGCCCAAACCACGACGCTACCACCGTAATGCGTGACTGTAGGCTTTAAATTTATGTTTTGAAGCCCGGAATTTGGATTCTGACCGACATATGGAGCTCCAACCAAGCCAAAAATGTTGATTTTGGACTCGTCCACAAATAAGATTAAGTTCCAAAAGTTTTTATCCTTTCCCACATGCTCCTTGACAAATTTCAAAGGAGCCTTTTGATTCGCGCACCTTATAAACGGTTTCTTGCGCCTTATACTGTCATTAAAGTTACTTTCCCGCAGTACTCTCGAAATGATTCTGGGTGGCACGCCTTACTCAATTCCTCCTCTATAACACTGGCCAATTTTGGTGGCGAAAATTTTGGATTTTCCCGATTTTCCGGACAATATAACACGCGTCGGTCTCATTAAAAAATGCATTGGGTACATTTTTGCCCTTCTCATGCACTATACATTCCCGAAAAAAACAATGAAATGATTATTTGCACAGTCGAAACACTCAGATGCAGCAATTCATAAACTTTTGGACGGGAAAATCCATTCTTTAAAGGAGCTGTGTAGGGGGGCGTCTTCCAGATAAATAATAACACTTCAACTTTGGAAATTGGTAGAACTTGTAATTTTACAATTATTTTATTGCACTTGGAAAATGTACACTTGTTGTGCCGGTCAGAATAGTAGAACATATGTTATATGAAAAAGCACTAAAAAGTGGGCAGGGTGACCAACATGAGGATAAACTAGATCAGTGTGACTGCGCGTGTGACAAGGTCACACGCACAGTATACTAACTTTGTCGCTATCGATATCAATCGATCGCGACCACACTGTCAGCTGTTTTGAGTGGTCACTCCTGCCATCATCTGGCATCAACATCCTCCCCCCCTTGCAATGAGTTGCAAACGGATTTATTGTCCACATGGACCGGACAGAATCCAATTCTGGGCCATTGGCAAATCGTTGGTGCTCGGCAGGATGCCATGTTGAATGATGTGAGGATACACATCAGTGCCGAGCACCAGGGACGGAGGGGGCAAGGATGTGAGAGAAGTTGGAAACTCCCCAGAGGTGAGGCCCGCTCGTGGGCGACGGCGAGCGGGAACGTGGCCGTGCTGGAATTCAAGATCGAGTCGTTTCCGGCTGGTCGTCGCGTCGTCACTGACGACTTGACATTCACGTATTTGGCTGGTTCCACCAAATAAATTTCTGGTACTTGGGTCCCATGGCAGCAATCATGTAATAGAGTTGAGGCCCATCCACACGGAGAAGGGCATACAACATGGAATGAAACAAGAACAAATGATTATTACAGTAGCTTCTTTACAGTATAGGACAGCACAGGACGACGAATAGAGAAACGAAGTAGGGGGTTATTCGTCTTTGTGTCGATGCCTATCTGGTTTGGATGAATGATGAGGCAGATACAAATTAGGAGTGGTGACGGGCTTCCGGAATGGAAGAGTCACCCGAGATCTGCCACATCTGCTGCGTGAAGTTGTGTTTTCGCAGCTAACCAGCTTCGACGGAATATCCTCCGCCTCCCAAACTTTGGAGTTTAGTCTGTCGAGTTGATCGTCTGCTTGGATAGCGACTCTTGTCGAAAACGCAGAGACAGTTGTCGACACATTCTGGGAGACGGGGCCGGTGAGAATCCAACCAAACACGGTTTGTTGGCCAAGGAGTGAGCCACAAATGTTTGGCCGGGAACCGCTCAGAATGACTGACGGAAGGATATCCGCGCCAATTAAGATGTCAATCTGAGCACTTTTGTAGAAGTTTGGATCTGCCAGTTCAATCGCTGGTAGATCCTTTAGGAAGCCTTTCGGCACACGGAATGGTGGCAGCTTGTCTGCCAGTTGTGGAATAACGAACGCTGAGGTCTCGATATGGAGCCTCGGCTTCGTTGGACAACCAATGCTGAAGTTGCATAACTTCTGCGGTTGGGCCGCAATTGCATGATTCAGCCCGGATACTTGGGCTTGCACGGATTGGAATGGCAACTTTATGCGCTGGAATAAACGCTCAGAAATGAAAGTCGCTTCGGACCCTGAGTCGATTAGTGCTCGTGCGGTGTATGTAGTACCTAGATGGCATACATTGACAACCGCCGTGCCGAGAAGGATGTTCTGAGCGTTAATGGCAAAGTAATTTTGTACATTTGTTGCCGATTGATTCGGAGTGGACTGTATGTTGGGAAGTGTGGATGGAGTGGAAGAGGAAGAGGCACCATTGTGGGCACTGTCGCCCCGATGGAGAAGAGTGTGGTGCCGCCCTTTGCATGTCAAGCAATTGTGCGCACTCGTACACTCTCGGAGTTGGTGACCTCTTGCGAAACAGTTTAAACAGAGACTTTTCTGTTTGATGTAGCTCATCCGATCATTGACCGACATTTCAAGGAAGCTTGGACAAACCCGGACAGGGTGATTCTCTTTTGAGCACAAGTCACACGATTTGCCTCTCTGAGTGACTCGGGCCTTGAAGGAGTTAATTCGCTTTGAACTCTGCTGTGGACGGGATGGTCCAGCGGTAGAGTTCTGCGAGGTTTTTTGCGTCACGTCCTCAACAGCCTCGAGCGTACGATAACGCTCGTTGAGGAATGTGCTCATGTCCTGCCATGCGGGAATCTTGGTCTTGTCCACCAATGATTGCTCCCATAGTGAGAGTGTAAGTTTGGGGAGCTTGGATGAGCAAAGAAAGACCAGGATGCAGTCGGCGAAAGGACTAGAGACTGAAATCTCTGAGTGGTCAAGAGCGGTCAAGCACCGCTGAATTGTGCCATGCAGCTCCTTAATCGCTGCTCCAGACTCTTGCGAAACCGTGGACAGGTTGAAGAGAATTTTTAACTGGCTCGTTATTAACAAGCGCTTGTTTTCGAATCGCTCGCAGAGAGCACTCCAAGCCGACGCGAAACCTTCGTTCGTCAGCGGAAATTTGGCTACGATCTCATTGGCCTCATCTGCGGTTTTTGAATTGAGATGGAATAGTTTCTCAACCGGAGTCAACCTCGGATTGTTGACGTAGATGGCCGTGAAAAGATCACGGAAGGTCGGCCACCGCAAGTAATCCCCACGGAATACTTCGGTGTCGATTGGAGGGAGCCGGCAGCCACTGGAGTACACAGGAGGAGCGGATGCTTCACTCCTGGTTGATTCGGAAAATTGGGTAATTTGCCCCTTTACATGGGCGAGACACCGCTCATACACTGCATAGCAGTGGTCATATTTGGCCTCCATGGCCTGTATGCCTTCGTTGTCGCCGTCTCGATGCAGTGCATCAGCGCACGTGGCATAAGCGGTCTCTACACTGTCCCAGAGGGCTTGCAGGCGGTCACGACGGATCTCGTACGTGTGTACATTGTCGTCTTCGGCTGCAGGCCCTCTGACCCGACTCTCAAAGTGCACCAGTCTGTCAGAGACGGCGATGAAGTTGCTGAGAGCCATCGCACGGGTGTTGCTAAGTTTAGCCTGGACGGATCGTGTAGTTGCAGAAGAAGCAGACGGCGACGGACGATCAACTTTGACTCGGAGTTGAGCGGCAGGAGTGGCGGATTTGGATCCCGAAGGAGCGGGCGAAGCGGACGACAGGCGACGAGATGTGGTCGGAAGCTTTAATGAAAGTTTAGAGTCCTTTTCACTCTTTTGGCTTTTGGACATACTACGCTTCGGCAGCCGAGAGCAAGCACAAAAAATGGAAAGGAACTTCGGCTATCACAGGATAGTGAACAAAGCCGACACAACTATATACGGAGTGTATATGGAATGTATACGGAGTGTATATGAAATATATACGGAGTGTATATGGAATATATACGGAGTGTATATGGAATATATACGGAGTGTATATGTAATATATACGGAGTGTATATGGAATGTATACGGAGTGTATATGGAATATATACGGAGTGTATATGTGTGTAAGTGTCGTATATGGAAGTGTTCGTGTATGTATGTGTGTCGTATGTGGATGTATATGTGTCGTGTGTATATGTGTATATATATATGTATATATATATATATATATATATGGAGTGTAGTGGATCTACGCGCGTTTGTTTTTAGTAGAGTGCAACTTCCTTGTTATTTAGAGTAAAATAACACGAAGAGGTTGCATACACTGGAGTGTGTCAAAAAGCAGACAAACGCGACACGACAGAAATGTAACAAAGTACATACAACAGCGGCCAAATAGGAAAATATAAGCGAACTCTTTTAAACTGTATAGATACTTACACATACATATACATACATATAAGGATATATATATATATATACTGTGCAAAGTATACACAAAGTAGAAAAGATTGCGGAAAGAAAGCCGGTAGAACGCTTATGTACTTATATATATGCTGTGTCACATATATATAATGTACAAGGAAAAAGAATATGGCGCGAACACGACACTTGCACAAAATGTATGGAGAATGTATGAAAGTGTATTACTTACGAGGGTGGGCTGATAAATAGTCGGCCTTACAAAGAAAATACGTTTTTTTTTAAATTTTGCTTTTTTATTTCTCAACATAATCTCTTTTTAGACGTATGCACTTGGACCACCGATCCTCCAGTTTCCCAATACCTTCCATAAAATAGGATTTGTCCAGGTCCTCAAAATAGGCGTTTTTTCACAGATTACCTGTTCATTTGAATGAAATTTCTTACCCTCAAGCCATTTTTTTAAATTTGGAAATAAATAATAGTCACAGGGTGCTAAATCTGGAGAATAGGGTGGATGGGGTAGAATTTCGTAGTGCAATTCACACAATTTCGACATGGCGAAAACGCTCTTGTGAGCGGGAGCATTGTCCTGGTGAAACAAAACTTTTTGCTTCGCCATGTGCGGCTATTTTTCTTCAGCTCCGAATCAAATCGTCCCAAGAGATTGGAATAGTATTCTCCTGTAATTGTTCTGCCTTTTTCCAGATAATCCACATGAATTACACCTCGGGCATCCCAGAAAACCGTTGCCATCACCTTGTTGGCCGACAAACCGATCTTTGCCTTTTTCGGTGCCGTTTCTCCAGTTAAAATCCATTGCTTTGACTGTTCCTTACTCTCTGGTGTATGGTGATGAATCCAGGTTTCGTCAACAGTCACAAAACGACGAAAAAATTCGTTTTTGTTTGCGTTAAGCAATGCCAAACTCTCCTTCGCAATGTGCAAGCGGTTGCGCTTATTTTCCATTGTGAGCAATTGCGGCACCCATCTTGACGAAAGCTTTCTCATGTGTAAAAATTCGTGTAAAATGTTTCCAACGCGTTCCCGAGAAATGTTTAGAGCATTTGCAATCTCTCGCAGCTTGATTCGGTGATCATCCAATATAATTCCATGGACTTTATCCACAATTTTGGTGTTGTCACCTCTCTAGGACGACCCGGGCGATCATCGTCAAAAATGCTTGTCCGCCAGCGTTTAAATTCAGCAGTCCAATATTTTATTGTTGAAAACGATGGAGCTGAATCCTTATAAACTTTGTCTAACTCATTTTTAATATCGTCGTTGGATTTCTCTTTTAAAAAACAGAAATCTTATGATAGCACGATATTCGATTTTATTCATGTTGACGACAATGCAAAAGTGAATGCGCTAAAAGTCCCGCCAAAATTACCGGTGTTAATAAAACCGCATGAAACTTTCACAGTAATCAGCTAATAGAAAACACTAATCGAATAAAATATTTACGAGTTTTTAAAAAAAATTTTTCTATGTTAGGCCGACTATTTATCAGCCCACCCTCGTATCTTGAAAAAACCAATGCTATTGCTGGGGTCGAGCGAATCCAATCATATATCCGGCTCGAAGGACCAAAATGTGTAGGGGGGCGTCTTCCAGATAAATAATAACACTTCAACTTTGGAAATTGGTAGAACTTGTAATTTTACAATTATTTTATTGCACTTGGAAAATGTACACTTGTTGTGCCGGTCAGAATAGTAGAACATATGTTATATGAAAAAAGCACTAAAAAGTGGGCAGGGTGACCAACATGAGGATAAACTAGATCAGTGTGACTGCGCGTGTGACAAGGTCACACGCACAGTATACTAACTTTGTCGCTATCGATATCAATCGATCGCGACCACACTGTCAGCTGTTTTGAGTGGTCACTCCTGCCATCATCTGGCATCAACAGGAGCTATGACGTCATTTTCCTTCTCAATTGTGGTTCACGGACCCATTTTGTAAAATACGTGTGTATTTCGAGATCTAAAGCTTAAAATGTCGAAAATCGAACTTCTATGTATTGAAAATACTATACACAAAGCAATAGATCCATAAAGACCAGTTATTTTCCTAGGAAACTGATCTTCGCACAGCTGCAAAGTTGCTGGTTGAAATAAGCTGTGGTACTTTTTTTTGGCATTTTTTTGGTTTTTAATAATTTTATATAGTAAACAAAAAATTAGAGGATAAATGAAAAAATATCTTGTATTTTAATACATTAAACTATAATCCTGCGTTTAAATAAAGTTAATACCTCTTTTAGTTTGGCCAGTATACTGATTCAAAGTTGTCGGTTGGTGGTGGTTGAAATAAGCTGTGATCCACTGTACATACATACCTGGATATATGTATAGTATTTATGTACATACATAAATATAATCGTTGATTAAGAACAGTTGTTCCTCTCTAAAAAACATTAAGGTTTATCCTTCATTTCCATTTCAAATATACTGATTTATACTGTAGTCGTTTTTTTTTTAACTCCTTTATAATTTTTTATCATTCAGACCGTACAAGTATTGATTAAAAATTACTTCTAACACTTATCAATAAACACTTAATAAATAAGAAATTAATTGCCCATCATCAAACTGGATTTTCTTTACTTTAACCCGAAGACTAAAATATACACTTTTGTTCAAAAATAAATATGTATTTATGTATGTATGTACATATGTATGTATTTATGTAAAGCTGAACACAAAGCCAGACAGCGGGACAGACGAATAGACGAACAATTAGTTTATTATCTAATCTGTTCTTTTTTCACACATTTTGCACACTCAAACATTTGTCGTTTAATGTTTTTGTTTTTAATTTTTAAATAGTGAACATGACTCAGCTTTTCTCTCTACAGTATCTTTTAATCAGGCAGTGCACCTCGCGTTCACAAGTTTAACAGTTGTTTTGTTGTGCAAATATCATTTGTTTGTTTACTTAAACAGTGCGCCGCAAAGCAAAAAACTTTGATTTCACCACGCGCTTCGCGAACGCCCAATAGACAAATTTATCGCATTTATCGAACAGGATCGACCAGGTGGCAACGCCGTACAGATATGCAACCGAAATCCATCGTTAATTGGTCATTTTGAAATTTCCTATTAAAATGGCGTCGCCAGTCGCCGCCATGGACTTTGACGAGATACTCAAGGAAATTGGCGAATTCGGTCGATACCAGAGAGTGAATTATTTACTCATTTGCCTGCCCGTGCTCTTCGCAGCTGCCAACAGTTTATCGTATGTTTTTACGGCTGGCATACCAAAATATCGTTGTCATATAGACGAGTGTGAGGTGCAAGATCAGACGCAATATCAGACAGATTGGCTGGATCATGCCATACCAGGCACGCGGAATAAACATGGATACTTCACTCCAGGTGATATGTGCAGGCGTTATGCACCCAACAGCACTGCAAACAACTGGCAACCCTGGGAGCATCCAGAAAGCCAATGGATAGAGACGCAGGAGTGCAATCCATCGTTGTTTTTGACAGAACAAACACAACGATGTCAGCAGTTTGTTTACGAAATTGGAGAGTACACAATTGTGCAGGAATGGCAGTTGACGTGCAAAGAGAATACGTGGAAATTAGCATTTGTTGGGACCACCCACTTTGCCGGTCTCGTTATTGGCACCGCACTATTTGGCTATCTTGCCGATCGGTAAGTGCTTTTTAAATTTCATCAATAGTTTAAGCTATTAACTGAGCAAAACTCTTGCTGCAAAAGTAATGAAAGCGATATGGCAATATCGATCACATATGGTTCGTGGTATCGATAATTCTTTATAAATGGATTATGGATTTAAATTATCAATAATAATACAAATGAATATCAACATACGCAGCTTAATCATATGTACATTTTTTTAACTTAAAATAGTTTAATAATTGTTATCCCCTAATTCTTGCATACTCTTTCTTTTTCCCTTAGCTTTGGTCGCAAATATGTTTTTCTGTTCTGCACCATTTTCATGGGATTAACTGGAATAGGGCAAGCCCTCGCCTGGGACTATATCAGTTTCCTGATCTTTGCCTTATTGAATGCCGTGGGCACATCCGGCGTTTATCCTTTAGCCTTCATTATAGGTGTGGAAATGGTTGGACCTCGTAAACGTGAGATGACCTCCATAGTACTCAACTATTTCTATGCTGTGGGTGAAGCGCTGGTGGGTTTGGCCGCCTGGTTGCTGACTGACTGGAAGCATTTACAGTTGGCACTCTCCATTCCGCCGCTATTCTTTGTTATCTATGTCTGGCTAGTGCCGGAGTCTGTGCGCTGGCTGCTGGCACGGAACGAGCATGAAAAGGCGGGTGCCATCATTAGAAGGGCGGCTCATGTGAATCAACGAGAGTTGTCTCTGGAGCTGATGGCCAGTTTTAAACAGCAGAATTTGAATGCGACGGATAAGCAACAGTTATCGTCAGATCAAGAGCAGCGTCAGATTTGGGCGTCCGTCAAACAAGTGTTTGGCTCCCATTCGTTGATCTGGCGATATATACTGCTACTCTTCATTTGGTAAATATTTCCCATTGATATTTTTACTTCTTACACCATATTTAATTGATTCTTACAGGGCTGTCAATGCCATTGTCTTTTATGGTCTCTCGCTGAACTCGACCAATCTCAGTGGCAACAAGTACTTAAATTTCGCTCTTGTCTGCTTAATTGAAATACCTGGTTACAGCTTGGCCTGGGTATGTTTAAATGTCATATGAATATACATGTGTGCTATATATGTTGATTCTATGCGCCTATTTATATCTGTCGTATACAGTTGTGTCTGCGAAAATTGGGACGACGTCTTGCGCTCTCTGGTTCCCTTTTGCTCTGTGCTGTCACCTGCGCGGCCAGTGGATATATGACTTCGGGTATGATATATTTCAGTCGGATATAAATATATGATTATATCCTTAAAGTACTTAACTATTTTTATTGACTATGCATGCTTACCTAGTTCATACCAACAAGATCACACGTAAAGCAACTTATTAGCGTTATAAAAACTATGAATTCAATGTCGTTTTCAGAAGGAACCTCTTTTTAAAATTTTACTAACAATGGTTTCTATGTTATCTGCAACAGGTCAAAATTGGTTAATCATCACACTCTTTTTAATTGGCAAACTGGGAATCACTTCATCGTTTGCAGTTATCTACACTTACACAGCGGAAATGATGCCCACGGTTTGTATTATTTTCTTCAATCGTCAATCTTAGTTCTGAACAAACATATGAACATCTCCCTGCAGGTTATACGCAGCGGCGGCGTTGGCGTCATGTCCACCTTTGCTAGATTTGGTGCCATGTTGGCACCCTTTGTGCCTCTCCTGGTTTGTAACCTTGAAGCACTTTAATTTCTGAATATACATATTTTATGTTTCAATTATAACAGGGGACCTATTATGAGCCCCTGCCTATGCTATTATTTGGTGGCACATCAATGCTTGCTGGATTGTTATCTCTTTTGCTGCCGGAGACCTTTCACAAAAAACTTCCCGATACGGTAAGTGTAAACGAATAACTTCCTATTAATTCCCTTAAAATCCTTATTAACTTTATTTATAGGTTACAGATGCAATTATGCTGGGAAGCAAAATGAAGCTTAACAACGAAAATGTCAACAATTGCATAGAAAGTCAGCAAAATGAGTCGATTATTTAATTTTAATTGACACTATAGTATCTCATCCAGTACAAATCACTAGTAGTAACGTGGAGACTTCATAATTAACGAACATTTTCTGTTATAATATTTAGTAGATTTAATTACATATATGCTTATGCATGAACGATTTTTTTTTAAATATGATGAACAACTTAATCGATATAGTAGAACTGAATGCAACTAAGCTCTAAGGCTACATTTCAATATATTTTGTTTGTAGCAATTACAATTTACTGTTATTTTGTATAATGTAATGTAAAGTCAGGAGCTGTTATTTGTTGTAAAATGAATATTTTAAATGTGGTTATAGGAAGACTCCGTATAACGTAAAATTTAATTTAAAGCGGTTCGTTTTTAAATATAAATTTGTCATCACGATTTAAAGAATATCACATCAATCTTAGTCCAAAGATAGATTTCAATATTGTTTTTCTTTTTAAACATTTTTAAGCAATCCAAAATATAAGATTTTTACTCGACATTTATCTTTGTATACACAAAAGACTTTCGTTTTTTTTTTGTACAGAACTTAAGAGTTATTAATTCTCTTTTAATCTTTTGTAACATACTAATTTGTCTACAATTATTTACAATAAAATAATAAATATTCATAACAAACCCCTTTTTATTGCCCGAAAAGACCCTCGAATATAAGAGGATCTGTGATCACTCCAAAACGTTGAAGTATCTTGAAGCGCTGTTTCTTATCAGTACGCAGACATATTGGCTGATAAAAGCCCAATCGTGTGGTCCTTTTAAGCTCCCAATCGGGGAGTATGTCCTCAATATCAATCAGGGCCTCCTGGCGACGACCCCAGAAGTCCACGTATGCCAGTCTTAACTGATCCTGCTGATCATTAATGTAGATAAATCCAATTATATTGGATGTCAAATAACTGCCCAATGATAGCGTAATCAGCCCACTGACTCCCAATGAAGCGCAAATTCCAATTGCTTCTCCAGATACCTGGCCAGCCTGAGACAGGGTGAATGCCAATGGTGTGGCAGCCACTGTGACAGCAGCCTGATAGTTTTTAAGACGATTAAAAGCTGCAATCCAGCGTATCAAGGGAAGCTGGTAGATGGGCCGCCAATCCGTAAACCCTTCTTCCACAGCCAATTTCTTAGTCGTCGCTGTTTTTAAAGCTGATGATGTTGCTGTTGCCGGTTCTGTAGCAGGCGTGTTTGCATTGTGACGCCTGCTGCCAGCAGAATATGCTAAGGGCAATTTAATGAAGCGTGGCCGACAAAATCGTTGAAGCACTACACATATTTAATTTAGGTTAGTAAATTGTTTATAACAAAAATAATGTTTATGTAAACCAAACTCACTTGTTGTGTTGTCTGTAAAATTGCTGCTATGCTCAAATGAACAGCTCACATTACAGCTCTGCTCAAAAAGGAATGTTAAGAGATGCCATTTGCTGTTAACTTAAAAGAATATCGATATACACATTATTGAACGCTGGTCACACTTTTCAGATTTAACGTACTTCTGAAATGTGTCCGACACAACATACAGTTACATATTTAATATTCATAACTACGCAAATTAAAATATAGTCATAAATGATCGATATATCACGTACAAACTTATGTAGCTAAGCTGCTGAGACCACAGTGCTCACTTAACTGTGAGTGTTTGTATGTATGTAATTTCAATGAGCATTGAGCGCTAGGTATTAGTTTAATAATAGATCGGCGCGATGAGCGACAATGTTGAGAGTAAATAATCCACTGAGGCGTTCTTCAGTCCGTGTCGACAACGACGACAGCTCACAGTTGTTTTACGGTCTCGTGTCGGTCGCTTTGGCCAATTACAAAACGAATTTGCATAGTATGTATTTAATACAAATTGGGAAAATAATGTCATACAGCAAATATGTTGGAAATAAAATATTAAAAAAATATTTATATTAACTGTTATTGCGAGCTACAAAGCTAATAACAAAAATGTGATATAACAAACTCTCTGTAGTATATTCGTAAAAAATCAAATTTGTTAATCATTAACACCAATATATTAATTACATTAAATTTAATTTAATCCGTTTCTACAAAAATAGTTGAATAACAATTAAACACGAAAATTAAAAACAAAGAAACAAAAGGTGAAATGTCGCTACGAATTGATGTTATTTTCTCTTGTTGAACAAGCTACAAATATTTTTAGCACATTATTGGCGTGCTGCGAATTCGAAAATAGTTTTCAAAAAATAAGTGTATTTTTCCGTATATGTGTGTGTGTTTGTATGTGCGAATTTAATAAAATAGCCATTTATCTGTAATCCTTCAAACACAAGTCAACTGTAGCAAAATTTCCTCTTAAAGATACCCTAAAATGTCGCTGACATCGTTGGGGATTAGCGCCGGCTTCATGGTCGGCTGCTGCATAGCAGCCCAGGTGGCTCGTCGGGTCAGTCGGCGGCTCCTCAGCAGAGAGGGAATCGTCCCGGTGCTGATGAACGAGGCCATCGCAGCTGCCGAGCTGTGCGCCTGCTGCTTTGAGCTGATCATTGGTAAGTGCAGATCGACAAGCGGATTGACGCTGAATAGATTGAAATCATCGTTAACATCCGGACAGTGGCGGATAACTTTGGTGTGGCCACCTATGCCATTTTTCTGTTTCTGCTGACAATCTGGTGGGGCAAGGTCTGGGGCGATGCCTCCGCTTGCCCATACACACACATGGAGGATGTGCTGGAGGGTCGCACCAGCTTCAAGGAGATGGCATTGCGCACCTGGGCCGAACTTATGGGCGGCTGCTGTGTATATCGCATTGTTCAAGTCTTCTGGTGGCTGGAATTTGCTGAAACTCACAAAGGAAGGGCATTCGAGGAGTGCAATGCCGACTTGCAGGTTAGCCCTTATTTGGGCGCTGCCATTGAGGGCATAGCCACCATGCTCTGTCGCCTGGCCTCGAAGACGCTGAGTGTACATGAGCCAAAGTTTAGTAGCTACATTGATTCCTTTATTGGCACCAGCCTCGTGGTGGCAGGTAAGTAATCGCCCGTTTCGAACGTGGTTTCCGACTGCTGCTATGTCCTCTCAAAAAGTTTACGCTTTTAATTATGCAATGCTTTCAGCCTTCAACTTCTCCGGCGGCTACTTTAATCCAGTACTAGCAACAGCTCTTAAATGGGGCTGCCGTGGCCACAGCAACCTGGAACATATAATCGTTTATTGGATTGGCGCCTGTCTAGGTGCGCTGTTATCGGTGCCAATCTTCAAGCTGCCTGTTGTGCGACGCCTTCTGCTAGGCGATGAGAAGACAAAGGAGGCCTAAAATCCAAATGATCGATGATTAGGAATAGTTAGTTACTTATGACCACAGTTCTATGCGAGACAAATTTGTTTATTATCTGACCTAAGGACAAATATGTTAATTGCATGCATTGCTTAGTGGCGATACAAATCTTCGTTAGCTTTTAATTATTTATTTTACTTGTTGCTTATTACAAATAAATTATTGAAAAACAAAACTTGACAGATTTTCCTAATTAACAGAATTTCGAAAGTTTACAACCTAAAACATTCTGAATCGTAAAAATTCATAATTTCAGCATGCTTCATTGATAAAATCATATCCGTTTTACAAATTCAAAGTTTTTAAATAAATTTTTAAAGAAAAAAAAAAAAAACAGATTATGATTCTATTAAGAAAACTTTTGAGTTATTTTAATCTAAAATGGGGTATACTATTAATCGCTGTGATCGATATTGTAATATGTGTAGTAGGACTCTACGACACAGAAAGTAATTAATTTTTTCCTAAAGAACTTTAAAATTTGAAAATGCCAAAATAAAAGATGATCATCATTCACAGAACTAGACAACGAAGCTTGGTATTATTGTATGCTTTCATCTTATAGTTCCCATATTACGGGCTGCAGCCTGCTAATCATTTCGGTTTTTCTGGTTTGTAGTCCCAAAAGTTTACTTCAATCTTACTTACATTCTTTCCAACTACAGAACAAAAGAATATTAGTCCTATTGTATTTGGTTACGATTATTATTCGACTCACTTATAGCTCTGCTATTTTTATATGGATGAACGTAACGCACTCATATCGTCCTACTCTATGCATCTTAGAATATTTAATTCTGAGTGAGCTTATGTATTTTTTGGTTTTTAATTTATTTAATCTTTATCTCTTAACTCACAGCAGTCAGCCTTTATTTTTGGTTCTGCGCATACTCTTGGTACAAAGCTCTCGGTATAGAGTCATCACTGGAGGCAGAATCAGCATCAAGCTCGCAAAGAGGCAATAACACACAGGCAACTTGACAAGAATATATAAATCTATTTTTAATAACTGTATAAATTCAATCTTTTAAATGAAATAAAAGTGGATAGAAGTTTTTCGTGGCAAAAATAAATATATTGTACATCACACCACAGAATTTCATATATGCTACTTCCTGTGAAAACATTCTGATCAAGGCTTTACAATTTACATTTTGAAAACTTTTCACATCATCTAGCCTGCATTGACCTAACAAACAATCTAGAAATCTTAGTATTGTGCTAACAATATATGATTCGTACAATAAAAGTTATTATTATAACAGTAAGAAAACATTACAAAACAACTCAAATAAACACTTCAAAAGAAATAATCTTTAAAAATGATTACCGTGGAGAAGTTTTTTTGCTTTCTTGAACTAAAATGGGGAATGCTAGCTATTGGCATTATTCAAATTATTTTAACTGTTGTGGGTAGCTTCTTTATTCAATGTAAGTTCTTAATCGCGGTCTATAATAATTTCTATTAATATTTTTTCTTATTCCTAGCTGGACATCAGATATTTGGGTTTATTCAGTTCGCTGTTTACATACTCTTTTTTATTTCGTGCATACTTTTAATTGTTGCAGCCTTTGTGGTAAGCTCTCAAATAACTTTTTTTTTATCAAACATTGAATTAAAATGTAACTAAAATCTTCGATGTTACAGCCAAAAAAGCCATTGGTGCTTTGTTATTTGATAATGGCGGCTCTTTTAATCCTAGTGGTGATTATCTGTATTATAATTATGGTGTGCTTGGGACACCATTATGTCTTATCATATGTATTCAGTGTCATCGTCATAAGTACAAATGTTTAAATTTCTTTAATAGTACATATAACATATCTCTTTCCTTGCATAGTTATTGGAATTTACTTTTGGATCTGTGCTTACTCTTATTATCAACAAATTTAAGTCTTCCATAATCAACGAAAAATCGGTATTAGTGATATATTTTTACTTTTGATATGTGTTCCACACAGTGCAACACTCAAAATTCTAAACTATACTATTAATCGCTGTGATCAATATTGTAATATGTGTAGTAGGACTTTACGACACAGAAAGTAATAAATTTTTTCCTAAAGAACTTTAAAATTTGAAAATGCCAAAATAAAAGATGATCATCATTCACAGAACTAGACAACGAAGCTTGGTATTATTG
Source organism: Drosophila sulfurigaster albostrigata (assembly GCF_023558435.1). Classification (NCBI taxonomy): domain Eukaryota; kingdom Metazoa; phylum Arthropoda; class Insecta; order Diptera; family Drosophilidae; genus Drosophila; species Drosophila sulfurigaster. The sequence continues at coordinate 1,490,456 of NC_084883.1, forward strand.
TATGCTTTCAGCTTATAGTTCCCATATTACGGGCTGCAGCCTGCTAATCATTTCGGTTTTTCTGGTTTGTAGTCCCAAAAGTTTACTTCAATCTTACTTACATTCTTTCCAACTACAGAACAAAAGAATATTAGTCCTATTGTATTTGGTTACGATCATTATTCGACTCACTTATAGCTCTGCTATTTTTATATGGATGAACGTAACGCACTCATATCGTCCTACTCTATGCATCTTAGAATATTTAATTCTGAGTGAGCTTATGTACTTTTTGGTTTTTGATTTATTTAATCTTTATCTCTTAACTCACAGCAGTCAGCCTTTATTTTTGGTTCTGCGCATACTCTTGGTACAAAGCTCTCGGTATAGAGTCATCACTGGAGGCAGAATCAGCATCAAGCTCGCAAAGAGGCAATAACACACAGGCAACTTGACAGGAATATATAAATCTATTTTTAAAATGCAATCTTTTAAATGAAATCTTTTAAATGAATCTTTTAAATCTTTTAAATGAAATAAAAGTGGATAGAAGTTTTTCGTAACAAAAATAAATATGTTGTACATCACACCAGAGAATTTTATATATGTTACTTCCTGTGAAAACATTCTGATCAAGACTTTACAATTTACATTCTGAAAAGTTTTCACATCATCTAGCCTGCATTGACCTAACAAACAATCTAGAAATCTTAGTATTGTGCTAACAATATATGATTCGTACAATAAAAGTTATTATTATAACAGTAAGAAAACATTACAAAACAACTCAAATAAACACTTCAAAAGAAATAATCTTTAAAAATGATTACCGTGGAGAAGTTTTTTTGCTTTCTTGAACTAAAATGGGGAATGCTAGCTATTGGCATTATTCAAATTATTTTAACTCTTGTGGGTGGCTTCTTTATGCCACGTAAGTTCTTAATCGCGGTCTATAATAATTTCTATTATTATTTTTCCTTATTCCCAGATGGATATGAGGCATTTGCGTTTGTTCAGTTCGCTGTTTTCATACTCTTTTTTATTTCGTGCATACTTTTAATTGTTGCAGCCTTTGTGGTAAGCTCTCAAATAACTTTGCTTTATCAAACATTGAATAAAAAGTTAACTAAAATCTTCGATGTTACAGCCTAAAAAGCCATTGGTGCTTTGTTATTTGATAATGGCGGCTCTTGTAATCCTAGTGGCGATTATCACTATTATAATTATCGCTATTTTGGGATATAAAGAAGTCTTATCATATATAATCAGTATCATCATAATAAGTATAAATGTTTAATTTTCTTTAATAGTACATATAACATATCTCTTTCCTTGCATAGTTCTGGGAATTTACTTTTGGATCTGTGCATACTCTTATTATCAACAAATTTAAGTCTGTCATAAATAACGAAAAATCTGTATGATTGATATATTTTTAGTGTGCAGAACTCAAAATTCTAAAGGCAATAAATACAATAATAATAATAATATGTTTGACATCCCATTTTTAATATACTAAAATCTGCATATATACATTTTTTGATTCAATTCTGCTTATTTACCCTAATTACGATATAAATAAATATTCATGCGCAAGTCTATTGCCATTGTAGTACTAACTAGTACCTCTCATTACCAACTGATGGAGCGACACGTCGTCGCCGTCCACGTCGCGTGACTCGCAGAACAACTTCGTCGTTAATTCGCTCGAATTGATAGTCGCTATGACCGAGAGAACAGCGCTTTGTCACAATGGATGAATCGCTGCCGCAGCTCTTATCCTGTTCCAGGCCACTTGCATTCAAAGTTTCCTCGATAGTAACGTTCACAGCCGGGGGAGACGCAGCTATTGCTGTCTCTGATGGAGTCTGGGGCACAATTTCATCATCTTTATGGTCTAAATTAATTTTACGTTTTTTCAGTGGAGTCGTATCGCCCTTTTCAGGTGTTATGGAACTTGCTTTAGATTTGATTGGAGTTGTCCTCTCGCTAGCGGTGCGTACGCCTGTCTTCTTCATTTTGTTTTTCAGTTTTTTGGGATAATGGCTGACGGCATTGCCAGATGCAGCAGCAGGTTGTTGTACGGGAGATTGTGTTAGGATCTTCAGTAGATCCTGCTTGGGAGTCTTCATGGAGGTGGAGGTAACTGTTGCTTCATCGGGCTGTTCTTCGACACTTGTATGAGACTGATGGTGTAAGTGCTTCAATGCTACCTCAATGTTCTCCGCCTCTAGACTTGTATTTGGATAATCTATGTCAAAAGACTTTTCGCTTGTATCTTCTGGTAATGATGCACTCTTAATCGCCGCTTCTTCGTTCTGATCGTCTTCATTGTGATCAACTTTGGTTGAATCCGGCTGAGCATACATAACAGTCGACGCGACAATCGCTGGTTTTGGCAACAAACTCGTAGTAACCACCAGCTCGAGTTCAATTTTCTTATCTACGATAATCTTCACATTCGAATCTTCGACTTTTCTTGCTTTTTCAACAAATTGCTGCTTATTATGTTCCACATTCGCATTCTCTGTGGCATATTCGCTCTCATTTTTATCCTGACTGTCTTCGTTTAATCCATCTACCCTCAGAGCAATGTGTTCAATATCCATCATAACAGGTAAGCGAATATCTTCAATTATTTGAATACCTGTAGCTGAACGCGTTTCTCCCTGTTGCGTTAAGATATTATTCTCTGTAGGTGGCTCTACAATCGAAATCACATTTGCTACTTCTCTAGGTTGTGTACTGTGATGTAGTTCGACATCGCTTAAAAGTGCTTCATTATCTGAGTTTGCGGGCATGGCGCTAACATGGCGCTCAGGCGTTGCTATATCATCTTCTCTGGAATGCTCAATTATTGGTGAAACGTTCCTTAGAGGGGTGCAAAGATTCATGTCCTCTAAGTCTTTACTGCTGTTTTTACGTTCAGATGTTCGAATGCTATCATTTACCATTGTATCCAATGCGAGAGGACATTCAACAGGTTGAGGTTTATCATCGTTCAATATGGGTAAGTCCTCAGACCCTATATCTTTATCGAAAACCTCAACTTGTTCATCTTTTCTATCGGACTCTTCCGGCAAGAGACTCTGGTCCACATTATCGCGAAACTTATCTTCTTTTATTAATTCGCTAGGCGTTTCATCAGTAATTTTTGCATCTTTGCACTCTTCTATTTCAGACTTAGGTACTTCAGATTCAATTTTTGTGGGCGCTGATTTATTAGGAATTTCTATCCCAGCATTTGTTAATTCAGTCGCTTCTTGGTCATTTCGAGCATCTTTCGACAGTACTTCTTCTGCAGTTCGATCTGAATTTTTAACAGTTGACTCACATATTTTAATTTTAAGTGCATCTTTTGGGCATCGTATTGATTCCATGTTGTGCTCTTCACAATTCACTAAATCCAGACCTGGAATCATTAGCGATGCATGTGTAAGAGATGCAGAAGGATCTTTCGACTCATTTTCTCCTGGTGCTCCTCGTGATGACGCATCTTCACTCTTATCAATAGGTTTACCCTCAAAGCTATCCCTCTCAGCATCTTGATTCACTTGATTATTCTCGGCTTTTAAATTTATTTCCGGAAAGCTATCAATTATATTTGAAGAGTGATCAATCGTTTTCCGTCTTTGGACTATTTGTTTTGAATCTTCAGCTGATGGATTTTGCAAAGTAAGCTGGTCAGTAGGTGCGCATCGTTCTTCCTTATTCTTTTTGTTCACTTTAGCTGTGTGTTCCTTTAATGTTCCTTCTGTGGGGTTAACCTGTTTTGTTGTTTTGCCAGAATGCATCTCCGAAAGCTTTGCTTTATTCCGATTTTCTAGATTTGATTCCCGTTCCCGTGAACTGACACTATCACTGCAACTAATTAATATAATTTTATTGACAGAAAATACAACCGAGGAGTTTATTCAACTGCATAATCATACTCACCTGTTCTTCCTGTTTTTGTTATTGTGAGAGTGTTGACTGGAACCTGAACGCGAGCGACTGCGACTATTACTACGACGACGCTTGCATGAGTCCTTGGTACTTCTTGTCCTGCTGCTGCCAGTGCTGCTTTTTTCCTCCCGAGCTTCTCTCCGGTTCCAATCACGGTGACGGCTCCGACTTCGACTTCGGCTCCGAGTGCGGCGTCTACTTCGATCACGATTTCGACAAGTGTCAACAGAACGATGATGTGATGACTTATTCGAGCTTGGTTGCTTGCTATGTCTATTGTCCTTCTTATCACAGTCCGCTTTCTGCGATTTAAGTTTATCCTGTAGTTTAGCCGGTGTTACCTTCTCATCTTTTGTAACTTTTTCTCGCTTCTCACTTTTGACTGCCACATCGGACATAGCTTTAGCCGATTCCTCCTGCTTTAAGATACGCTTGTGTTCTGTCTTCTGATTACTCTCAGCTGGCTCAGATTTGTTAGGCCACTTGCGTCTGAAGCAGATATCATCTTTTCTGCAATGAACCATGTTTAGATTTCTTTGTCTGGTTATTCATTAATTATCATAGCAACTTACTCTTTCCGCAGCTGAGTGATCATTGTGTCTTTACGCTTAATTTCCGCCTTCGCGGTATCGAGCAAATTTTGGAAATTTACCTCCATAGTCCTGATTTTCTTTTCCAGTGCTTTGTTTTGCATTTGATAATTACTAATCTCAACTTGCGCGTTTGCATATTTCGTTTCCCAGGCCTGTAGCTCTTTAGATTTCTATGAATAAACATAATAATAATTAGATACAGTTATGTATATTATGTCAGCAGACTTACCTCATCTTCAACTTTCTGGAAGTCATCCAGATCATCGTAAATATCTAGTTCGTCACACATACTTCTTGTTATTAAACCAAACAGATGAGTGGTAATAAAGGCATTGTATAAATGCGCGAAATCTGACCAGTGTTGTCATAGCCGGTAATGCTAAATATTCAATCGAAAGCAGCGCTGTATTATACTTATGGGTCACACTTGTAGCGCATCTGAATTTTGAAATACACAAAAACATTGTTACAGTTATCATTCTAAATAAATACACAATAAAATTTCAAACACAAAATATTTAAAGATTTGCAATGGGAGACGGAGGGCAGCCATATTACTATAGACTGGAGCGACAAAAGTTTGCATGTGTTGCATATACGCTAACAGCAGTATTTTTGATTTTTGCATGTCTGCAATGGTATTTCTTTCATTTAATGTAAGTAATTAGATTTAAAAGTAATAATTATATCCTTACATATGTTTACCACAGTGATGAAACCAACAAGTACTTTACAAAAAATTATTGGTTTGGCATAGTATTCTTTGTGCTTAGCTTATTGCTTATCCTCCTCTTCATTTTCTTTGAAGATCTGCGTTTCACTACACCAGTGAATTGGATAATAACCTTTTTAATTGTAAGATTCTTTTGTTATTTGAAACTAAATATGTATATTCATTTATATAACTAGTTTGAGTGCGTTGTTTTGGGAGTTACATCGTTAATCGTGCGCCACTATCAATATCATTTCTTAATAAGCTTCATAATATGGGTCATTGTGCTAGGCATTTTTATACTATTTGGATCCTTTATACCGGTAAACCCTAATCACAAGCAACTATAATTTGTCATAATTGCTTTCCCTCTAGCATGACTTGACCCTTGACATTGTGGTTCTTGTTATTGTGGGAATTGTTTCCCTTATCGGTGCTATGTACTTCCTCATGCTCTACATTGTCGCAAATGTGCCATATTCATTTTTCGTCTACCGTGGCTTTATTGTATTGAGCATTTTATTGGTAAGCTTTCAAGTAAATGTTTTGTATTTAACATAATTCTCCTATTCTTCCTCAGTTTGTTATGTATCATGCACAAATTATAAATGGGGGACGATTTGCTGAAATTCGGGACCACGATTATCTTTTAGCAGCTTTAATACTGTTTTACGATTTTCTTCTCTTGTACATATTCACATTTCAGCTTGCGCCAAAGTGGTCAGATGACTGCGACGAGCACAGAAATAAAACAAGTGTTCTTGTAGTGGACAAGCATTTAAAGGAATCAACACTAGCAGTTAAAATGGTAGCAGTCACCCCTCCAACCGAGCAATGATTTGTCATTATAAAATTTGTAAATGTGCAGTTTTGAATACGCGCGGTTAAAATAAAGTATAAAAAAAACAAAAAAAATTATATGGGCAGCACTTTTTACGCAGCCAACTTCACGTGCATTGAATTTGGCGCGCAGCAGCTGTTTTTATTTTGCTATTATGCATTGTTGTTGCATTTGGTACTGTGAATAAACCTAAATTGGCACAAAGCTGACATAAACAAAAAAATAAGCAATCGGCAAAGCCACAAAAAATACTCCCAGTGCTTAGTCAAGCAAAAGTCATGGATCCCACCATATCCGTCTCTAAAGGCTGCTTTGTGTACAAAAATGGCGCTACTCGTGCCAATCCCAATAAAAAAACGCCAACCAAGCGTAAGAGATCTGTCCAAGCCGGGTCTGAGGTAACCAGCAGTCTCCTGGGTAAGGAGCTCACGTCGCAGCCTCTGTATGCTGCCTATACGGAATGCTGGCATCAGATGCATAACCACATCGTCGAGCTACAGTCGGAGAGCAATTCTCGCACCCTGGAAGAGCTAGAGGAGTTTGTCACAGGGGCTGGAGAGGGCAGCAGGCAGGAGGATATTCTGCCAACAGCAGCACTTCTCACGGGGATCAATCAACCCGATCATCTCAAACAATTCGAATCATTGACGCAGCACTTGAATGCCAAGCAAGCAGCAAGAGTTGCTGTGCTTCAATCTAGAGATTGTGCAACGCTGAAGGCGGCTGTGGAGTCAATGGTGTATAATTTGATGGAGGCACAGCCATCCGCGGATGACGGAAACGAGGATGAAGAAACGGAAGATGATCGCGATCGCAAACGTTTGCGTCGCAGTCAATGCACCATGAAGCAGCTGCATTTGTGGTACGACAACAACTATCGTGGTGAAGGGGTCAAGCGTCAAGTGCTCTTGGTGATTTTGCCCGACTTTGAGTGCTTCAGTGCTAGCGTACTGCAGGATTTCATTCTTATTCTCAGTGCACAGTGCGATCGCCTGCCGTTTGTCCTCGTGCTTGGCGTTGCCACAGCCATGACAGCGGTGCATAGCACTTTGCCCTATCACGTGAGCAGCAAGATCAAGTTGCGTGTCTTCCAGACTCAGCCAGCGCCCACGGGCCTCAATGAGGTAAGCATTGGTATTCCTTAATTTTATAGTTCCACTTATTCATTTGAGAATCTCTCAGCTGTTGGACAAGGTGCTGCTCTCACCCAAATATGCATTCCATTTGTCGGGCAAGGCCTTTAAGTTCCTAACGCATATCTTTCTGTACTACGACTTCTCCATACAAGGTTTCATTCAAGGCTTTAAGTACTGTCTTATGGAACACTACTTTGCGGGCAATGCCTTTGCACTGTGCACCAGTTATACCAAAGCGCTGGGTCGCATCCAACAGTTGACGCACGACGACGTGGAGACCATTCGACGCCTGCCATCATTTCGTCCTTATGTGGAGCAGATCAATGATTGCAAACGCATTATTGCCGTGCTCACCGACGATGATTATCTGAAGAAGAAGTTGCCTCAGCTATTGCGAGACTGTCTGTTCCACTTTATGCTCTTTCGCTCGAGTCTCGAATTCTTCACAGAGCTGGTCGGCGATCTGCCTCGTTGTCCGCTGGGCAAACTACGTCGCGAACTCTACGTGAACTGCTTGAATAAACCGATTGCGCAGCAGGCTGAGTATAAGGAATGCTGGCAAATGCTAAGCTTCATGTCCAAGGATGAGTTTATTGCCAAGGTGTCCAGAGCTATTGCATGCACAAATCAGTTTCTCAGCGAACAGATCGTTCCCTTGGAGCTGGGTGACGCTTGTGCCGCTGAGATGCGCACTGAGCTGCAGACACTCAAGAAATTGCTAAACGATGTCGAATTGGCTACCATGGAAACGCATGCAGTTACCATTGAATCCACATGCTCATCGACAGATGCCCGCCCCTTGGCTGATCTCACGCAAGTCGCCTCACGGCAACAGTTAAAGGAGCAGCTGCTGCAGCGCAGTAAACATGATAAGCAACAGTCACTCTCAGAGTACTCACGCGCCTTGCACAAGGTGCTCGATCATATCGAGACGCACTTGGTGCTTGCCCACTTGCGTCCCCTGCAGAATGCACCGCCATTGCATGAGCTCTACGTTTTCAGCGACATCGCGACGGTGCGCCGCAATATTATTGGCGCTCCACGCGCTGCTCTCCACACGGCGCTCAACAATCCGCATTTTTATATGCAATGCAAGTGCTGTGAACTGCAGGATCAATCGCAGCTGGTTAGCACCATGCCAGATCTCTCAGTAGTCTATAAATTGCATTTAGAGTGCGGTCGCATGATTAATCTCTTTGACTGGATGCAGGCATTCCGCTCCGTGTTGCGTGCCGGTGATGAACGTGATGAGCAGGAATCTAACCAGGAACAGCTTGATCCGCAAGTTCAGTGAGTATTGCTATATATATTTGTAATGTTGAATCGCATATTCATTACTTTTTGTCTGCAAACAGAGCACGCTTCACTCGCGCCGTGGCCGAACTACAGTTTTTGGGCTACATTAAGATGTCCAAACGGAAGACGGATCACGCCACACGCTTGACCTGGTAACCTGGTACTGAAATATATCTTATATATATCTTAAGGTCATTAAAGAATCCTTATGTTATTCTTCAAAGCAAAATAAAAAATGGAAGTATCGTATTATGAAATAATTTTAAAATTTCCGGAACTCAGGGCACCTAAGCAAAGGACATCTCTTTGGGCGGAGCAATAGCCTCCACTCTATATATTCATATATGTTAACGACCAGTAAGAATAAGTTAATATTTGCAAAAGGTTGTGATTACTTTTTATTTTTTTTATTATCAATTTTTAATATTATTGGGATAACTCATGAGGCACCCATACACCGAGTTTTTTTGTTAAATTTTTTGACTTTAAATGCCTATGTACGGTTTCCGTGCTTAGTTGCAGCTCCTCTGCGATGGTTCTAATAGTCACATGACGATCTCGATCCACTGATTCCATGATTTTATCCGTATCAACGGTCACTGGTCGTCCGGAAGGCTTGGTTGTTTCGGTATCAAAATTGCCACTTCGGAATCGCCTCAACCACTGTTCGGCGGTTTGAATCCAAAGTTTATCTCCTAAGACAGCAATAATCTGTCTGCGAGATTCCACGCAGCAGTTTTTCCCTGTGCGAAATAAAATTTCAAAATTGCCCGAATTTCTGCGTTTGTGAACTTCATTTCAATCGATTGTAATTTTTTAACGTGGAAGCTCATGTAAACAATGTATGTCATTTTAAAGGTGATGCCAATACCTTTCAAACGATATACAGCATTGTCATATACGATTATATAATACTTTATAATACAACTGAAAGATACCACTTTTACCTGAAAAGAGGAAGTAAATACATAAATTACCATATGGTTTGGTATTTCTCTATAGACAAAATGTTTCAATTTTTATACCCGCTACCCATAGGGTAGAAGGGTATTATAACTTTGTGCCGGCAGGAAATGTATGTAACAGGTAGAAGGAGGCCCTATAAAGTATATATATTCTTGATCAGCGTCAACAGCCGAGACGATATAGCCATGTCCGTCTGTCCGTCTGTGTGTCTGTCCGTCTGTCCGTATGAAACACTGGATCTCAGAGACTATACGAGATAGAGCTATAATTTTTTTTCGACAGCATTTGTTATGTTTGCACGCAGATCAAGTTTGTTTCCAATTTTTGTCACGCCCACTTCCGCCCCCGCAAATCAAAAAAATCGAATAACAAGCGTAATTTTAAAGCTAGAGTTGCGAATTGTGGTATATATAATAATAACTATAGTAGTTATGATTCCTGAAAATTTGGTTGCGATCAGATGTCGAATTGTCGAAGTTATTAAAGAAATACTTTTGTATGACCAAACACGCCTACTTACTAGGGGTCTTAGTTGCTTTAGATGACAATCTGGTATATTGTGCCGTCTATGGTATATTTTGAATGTGGTACTATATCAATATACCAAATATACTATTTGGTATATTTTTAGTATTTTTGCAGTATATTCGGTATATTTTGAGAAAAATATCGCAAAATATATTTATTTTATTCAAAATGGGTAGCGAGTATCTCACAGTCGAGTACACTCGATTGTAGCTTTCTTACTTGTTAAATATCGTTACTATATGTATCTTGGCCCCTTTATACCATATATGTAGAGAAAAAATGTAGTTTAAATTCTGCACACTATTCACAATCTAATTTTGATTTTCCACATTTGCAAGCAGATTTAACTAATGTCAAGGTTAATAAGAAAGGCCTTACTATTAGTATAATTGTAACGTACATAAACAAATCTATTAATAGCTCACCCAGCACTAACTTTAATCAAAAAGGCCGCTGTAAATGTTATAAAATTGAACATATGTTCGTAATGCACGTATGTTTGCTTAAATCTTGAGGCAAAGCCAGACCACTCTCATTTCTGTTTGTTGGAGTATTTACCACAAATTATTTGAAATATGGTGCAAGTGTCGCATTAAGAGCATAAAGACAAACGGGGTGTTGAGCACAGTGGTTGGGACTCCCAACCACAATTGCCAATATACAAACTGCGGGAAGCACCCTATATTCTCTAGTCCAATCTTAAAATTGTATAAAATGCACAGGAGTCCGAAGAATTTCCGCAGTTCTTCTCCTACTTTGGACTGAGGACTGTCTATAGCCATCGTCCGTGTGGTATATTAAAAATTCGAACTTTGGATATATACTAAACAAGAAGCAAATATGTATACGCTATTTTCTCTAAGGAAAATGGATTTCCTCATTGTCTTGTTGTTTCTTTCAACATTTTTGAGGGGCATTGGAGCAGCGCCCATGGAGGTATGTAAATATAATATTATATTTATATATTCCAACATTTATTGTTTATTTACAAGGCTAACGAGGTTTGCATGCTGAGGTCAGGAATAGCTGAATGTTCGTCAGGTAACTATAGCTGTTGGAGATTCTTAGTTTTGTAGTATTAAGTAAGATTAAGGTTTTATAAGTTTGTTTCTGATTTTCATTTCTCAACAAATTCATGCAGAAATGAAACTCAGGATGAAAAGGATAATATATTGGGATAATTTAATAAGTTATATACATATATTTTAAATACGTTTATATAAGAAAAGTCCTTGTTCCAAATTCAAATTCAGATCACCTAAAATTCTCGACATGTTTCATATGTATATGTAATTAGTTATACAAATGGTTATTTTCTATACTTACATACATGAGATATTTGAATTCGGAACAACTGGAATTTGTACAGCTTCTACACACAATTTTACACCATCGCCGAAAACATTTCCAAACTTAAAACTATTAAAGACATTTCACTAATATTAGTTTAAATATATTTAAAATTGGTGAAAAATTAGGCACGTATAAATGTCATCTTAAAGTTATTTGCTTTTAATTTTGATTTGCTTTTCTTTGATTTAACAATTGGGTTGGGTTGGCTGGCAAAAATCCTCAGACTTATCCCTCCTCGCGGGTGCCGGCTGGACAATGGACGATGTGGTGCTATTTGGCTGCAAAGTCTAGCTAAGGTAACGATTACTCCAATGGAATTGTTGAATCGTTACCATGGTCTTGAAGTAAATTGGATATCAAATCATACGTATAAGAATATGATTTGATATCCAATTTTTCTAAAAGATGTTTTCTGTTTTTTAGGTAATCCTATATAATATGGTTTGTAAGTAGGATGATCTTTAAACTTAAGTCAAATGCAGCTACATATGTATATATTAGTTCGTTTCTAGTACATACTTGAATGATCAAAAATTATTAAGAACGTTAACAAAAAAAGCAAATATAGTAAAAAAATGTTTGATGCTAAGTGGAACCAAAATTTATTACAATTAAATAAAAATAGATGTTGAAAATTCAACAGAATTAATTACATTTTAATACAGAAACTTAAATCTAAGCGTTTGCCTTAAACGCCATCTATGATTTTTTGTATGCAACTTTCTAACCGCTAACTTAGCGCCGCTAAATGCTGAACACAGTCCAAAAGCGCCATCTATTTGAAATTGTATTTTAACATAACGCTGTTTATTGAGGACTGTTATTGAGTAATGTTATTGTAGCGGTGCAAGTAAAAATAGCATTTTGAACAAGCGAGACACATAACCGGTGTAGCCGTGATCGTCTAGTGGTTAGGACCCCACGTTGTGGCCGTGGTAACCCAGGTTCGAATCCTGGTCACGGCAATGCTGGAATACGCATTGTCACGGAACTGGTTTTTTTTATTAACTTTGAATAGATTAGATATAATAAATTTATAAAACTATTAAATTTTTTATTGAAAATTCAATCTAAAAGTTTTGTATTTTTTACTGTTATGCTTATAACAGAAAGCAATAAAGGTGTGCTTATGGCAGTGTACTGATTTTTACCACCTAAATCAGATTCCAAAATCTTAGTTCTTTGATCGTAATTATGGATTACCATTAATAGACGACTTACTAATACTGTTCCCCCGTTTAAACAGCAGTTTTTATGAACCCAACGTAGCCGTGATCGTCTAGTGGTTAGGACCCCACGTTGTGGCCGTGGTAACCCAGGTTCGAATCCTGGTCACGGCAATGCTGCGATATGCATTGTCACGGAGTTTGGGTTTTTTTTAATTTTTTTTATTCAAATTAAGAAGTTGCCAGTCTATAATTTTGAGATCAACCATTATAAAATTAATATGAAAAGCTGGTTTCGTGAATGTTGCATTTGTTATATATTTAGATTTTGATTATTTACATTACCGTTTTGCATAACATAAATACATACGATATATATTCATACATATAAATAGCATTTTAATAATTATTGTAATTGAAACTATTTTCCGTTATTTAAACAGTGGCATAAAGCTTTATCTATTTGCAATTACCCCATCGTATTGCATGAATTTGTGAATCAATTCATAGTACAACGCACTCGCCGCCGCACTCAACGCACACTTGACGAGCATTTAAATCACGCGTGCGGCTCACACGCGGAATGTATAAAATAAAAAAAGAATAAACAATTAAAAATGTGTACGAAATGTTTGAATTAAACTACAAGTTTTTCATTTTTAAAAAGAGGACACAAAATAAAAATGCCTAAAACAGATGAGAAGTAAAGAGGACCACAAGATATGAATTTCTTTTCATCTCTGGCGTCGACAACTGCTTAAGCTTTATTCATCTATTGCTGGCCATAGAGTAATTCGGAGCCAGGTGGTATCTTGCTGGGATCGATATTGGCGCTAAAGTAATTGGCGGGCGAGGCAACTGCCGGTTGTGGTTGTAGATGCTGTTGTTGTTGTTGTTGGGCCAATGCCTGTGGCAATTGTTGCTGCTGTATCTGCTGATCATGCTGTGGACTGTGTGCTTGTTGCAAGGTTAAATTGTAAGGATTCTGTACATACTCCTGATAGATATCAGCTGCCACATTCGCCGACTGCAACGCAGGTGGAGCTGATTCATAAACTGGCGCAAAGCTGTGCACTATCGATGCATTCGGCATCCTGGCCAGCGATGGATATGCATTGTTCGCCAGTAAATGGCTCAGTGGCACATCATTAGTCTGTTGTTGGTGCTGCTGCTGCTGCTGTTGTTGCTGTTGCGCCTGCAACTGTTGTTGGTACTGCTGCTGCTGCTGCTGGTATTGCTGATACAGTAGCTGCTGCTGCTGTTGTTCATGATAACTTGGCGGTGTCGCTGGCAACTCAATGGCATAACTGCTGCTGTTGCTACTGACGACGGGAGTGCTTGGCTGTGATCGTTGTGGCGATTCCAAAGGTCTGTGCACGGGTGTCGTATACGTTGCTGCTGCTGCGGCTTCATTTACCAGATCGGGCAGCGATGTGTTGACGCTGCTACTGCCATTCGTGTAGCTCTGCAACTCGGCGGGCTGCAGTGGCTGTGAAGTACCGAAAGACCGTGAATTAAGTACTCAAATGATGCCGTAAGATATCACTTACCTGAGCAAATATAAAGCTGGGGGCTTGCTGCAAGGCTTCAGCCATCGGCGGCTGTAGAATAATGCTGCGCCTTGGCGATTCGACAGGTGATGCTAGGATGGGTGTGGCCACAACACTCGCTGTTAGAGAAGGAGCCACAGGCATTGGAGTAGCAGCAGCCGCAGTTGGAATCACTTCAGTCGGAGCAGTTGCTGTCACTGGCAAACCAATACCCAATTCTGTTGTCAATGGTGTCGGACTAGGCAGTATTTCCACCTGGGGCAACTGTAGCACCTGCTGAGCGCTGGCATTGTTGGTCAATGTTTGAGCTCGCTTGCCTGCAAATAGTTTGTGAGCAGTTGCAATGGTTAATTATATAATATAGAAAAACAATTAACACATGAAATAAAAAAGGAATGAAATGTAATGAAAGTGGATTCAATTGATTTGATTGGATTTCATCTTCTTGGCCAAACTCTTGAGTAACTTGAGCTTGAAACGCAAACGTGCCCAGGGTTTTTTATGCCGCTTCACCATCTCCGCCGTCTGAGTTGCATAGTCCAGACTCTTAGCGGTGCATACTGAAAACGGGGCCAAATCATAGTTATGAGTTGGCAGCAATGGCAATGACATGGAATGATCATAAAGGACTTTGGTTATGTCCAGCGAAATAGCTGGCGAGACCAAATCTAGAGGCGGACAGGTACCGTAGATTAAATCGAGAAAGTATCTCAAAAAAACCAACCCAGCATAGGGCACGCACCTTCGTCGTGGAACAGCTCCGATTTAAGATTGGGCAGAAATTCACCAATGCGACGCCAAGTCAGCTCCCAAAGCGCCTGTTGCAGTGTTCCGTCCTGATTGTGAAACACACGCACCGAATGCATTACCAGCAACATGTTTTTCAGTATCTCCTGCATCTGCTCCGATAGCGTGTCCGATCCCACCTTCATAAAGCGCTCAATGTAGCCGAGAATGTCGAGCCACAACTCATTGAAGGTGCCACCCAGCTCGATGAGTGTCGTCAGATGCTGTAGAAACATTTTCGACATAATCGTGGCCGTGCGTATGCGTGACTCCTCCAACAACGATGCATCTAGCTGGGCAGCCGACGCACTCTCTGGCAGCAGCTCATTGAGCAGCGGGAACAGCACATGCTGGAAGCAGGAGCTCCACTCCGCTCCCGACAGGGTCTGCAAGTCGTGCACCAAGAGCGCACGTTGCTGAAGACAGGAGATGGCATGTGTGCGCACCTCACGCCGCCGATCCATGGCCAGCCTAGCGATGCCCTGCAGCAGAGGACACCAGCCAGGAGTCCAGAGAGCCGCCGACTGTGGCACCGTGCATCCCTCCTCGGCCCACCAGCGGAAGATTTGCGCTGTGCGCGTATACAATGTGTACATCAGATCTAACAGCTGTATGGACAGTTGCTCATAGCGCTGCGCCAACTCCTCCTGCTCGGCGGCATTTGGTTGCTGACTATCAGTTCCATCAGCCAGCGAAGTTAGATTTCCAGTGGATATCGACATGGTGCCGCTAAGTTCTCGAGAGTAATCCTGCCGCTTCTTCACGTTGCGCTTCTTGGCAACCGACTCGAATTTGCGACGCTGACGTATGCCGCCATCGCGACAGGCCTCGACAAAGATGCGTATGCAACGTACGCACGCCTCAAAGTTGTAGGGCGTAATGTGAGCGACGCTCCGCACAATAAAGGCCAGCGAGTCCCAGCACTTAAATAGCGCGAAGGGCGCATGATCCAGCAGTTGGCAATTGAATACCAATGTGCTTGCCACGGGCGTGCTTGAGCTAGGCGGTGATTGTGGCCTGAAAGCAAGAGAGGTCGTGAATAAACTAAAATAGTTTCGCTTGGAATTTAAGTTTCACATTACCTGGATGCTGTCGTTAGCTCGCTGTCCTTATTGTTGACCAGTATCCAGTTCTCTGCGCTGGGACTCGAGGTAGCTGCCACAGTGCTAGTCGCTTTGCTCAGCTCCGAATCAGATGTATAACCCCGATCCACTGCTGCTCCTGTGGCATCCTCCTCCCCGCTCAAGGCGCCATCCGATGCGGCGTGGCCATTGGTCTGCTGCTGCTGTTGTTGTTGTTGCAGTGCATCCTCAAAGTTGGGCGGCACAGCGCCAGCGCCCACACACTCAAGCAAATTGAAGATTATCTGCCAATCCTGCTCGGAGTGAATGTTTTGCGCCGAAGTTTTAAGCAGCTCATAGATTCCAATTGAGACTTGCTTGGAGATGCGCAGCAAGAGCACCGGTTTAAGTGTCAACAGCATTTTGAGAGATTGAAGCACAATGGGACAGAGCTCCTCGTTCCGCATCAAATAGATTGCCAGCTTGAGCACTGCCACAATGCAACGATTGAGTAGATAATCGTAACCATTCTGGGCACTACCATGTAGAAGTTGATACATTTTATCACGCACCGCGGGCCACAGGGGAATCATGCGATCCCGATTATGTACTACAATCTTGACCAGAAACTCCATCCAAAAAACGGTGATATCTTCGGCATATGCCTGGCCAGAAGATTTTGGCGCCTCTGGCGCTTTTATCAGCGACAGCACACATTTCAGTAGCTCCTGCAGCGACTCCAGTTGTACAAACTTGGACTCTTGCAGCATTTGATCTAGTTGACACTCCTTGATGCACTTTCGTCCATGCTTGATAAAGTCCTGCTCTTCGTACGTTGGCTCACGCTGCCCTTCTGAGCTGATGAACGAATACAAGCTGGAGAACAGACTTTGCTCTTGTTTCTCGCGTGGTTTCTCCAATATGAGCAAAGCCTTGCCGTTGGGCTCGCAAAAGTCCTCCACCTCGATGAGAGTTTTGGGCAGCAGTTTCAGGCGGAATAGCTGCAGAAACAGATCCAAAATATGCTTCCAACTCTCACGCAAACAGTCCCCATAACCGTGCACTAGCAGAAATACAGTTCGCATTGCCGACTGCGCCTTGGCATTGAGTCCAAAGTTGACCGCCTGTTGAATCTCGTTGTTTGCCGGCACCGGTTCGTGTTGCTCGACGCTGCTCAACAATGTTGTAAATTTGCACAAAGTCAGAATGAGTGCATCAAAATCAGCATGAAGATTATAATGCGCCGATATAGCTGCAGATTTGCTAAAGCCTATAAATAATAATTATTCATGTATTCACTTGAAAATGCCACCTAATTATTTGCAATTGCTTACCAGCCAAGGTGCGCTGGTAACCCGTCTCGGTGCTCTTGTCAAACATAAAGCTGAGCGCACTCAATGAGGCGCCCCAAACAATGTTAAAGATTTGCACATCGTAACTGGCGTCGTGCACATAGTGGAAGTGACCATCGTGGGTGGCGCCGCGTCGCAACAGCATCTTCCACAAGTAGTTTTCACGCACGAGTCCAGTCTGCTCAGCAGGCATCACAATCTCCTCATTTCTGTGGATTGAGTAATTATTAATAACTTGAATTTGCAAGAAATAGAAAACGCCTTCGATTCGTCTTACTTAATGCCATTGAATATCTGTCCCAGCATCTCTTGATCAAAGTCCTCACCACCATTTAGGCCACGCAAATTCTTTGTGAAATCCTCCAGAGTCATTGGCACATTCAAACGCTTGGCATTGGAATTATGCTGGTCCATGTTCAGCATAATGATGGCATACGCCAAGCGAAAGGCGGCATCCGTATTGGCAAATGGCTCCTTGTTTTGATTCTGCAGTTCATACAACATTTTCAAAAAAAAATTACAAATATAAATTCCAAACAAACTACACTGTCCACTCACGTGCCAATGATCTGAAAAGTGCTCCAGGACGAGGAATATCAAAGGTGCTTCACCGGGCAAACGGAACGTCTCCAAATAGAGACGCAGCGCCTGATCTACGCGGAGTCCCGTAAAGTCGAACGAGTCGACGAAATTGATTAGAATCTTCGAGTCCACATTCTTCTTTTTGGAAATATATTCGCCAATCATTTTCTTGTCGAGACCTGGATTCTCACGCAGAAAGAGCGCCACCTGCATGGGATCGAGTTGGGCATGGAGTATGCCATGCTCCTGCAGGTATTGTATACCTTTGTCGGGGCGCTGATTAAACCACTCGGTGCCCTTAGACAGCAGTCGTTTCTTCTCCTTAACGTTGACCAGCTGTTCGCTGGTAATGTCGCCACTCATGCTCTTTGATTGCAATCGCAGACGCTGCGAACTGCTGTTAATGAAGCTCGCAATATTCTCGACCGGCTCCTCGCCATTGTCGATAACAATCCCCTCGAGCCCGCTGTTGTGACGCGAATGCCGACTGCCACCAACATTAGGTTGCGATGCTGCTGCTTGGACAACAGAAGCGTTGTTTTTAGCTGCAGCACAATTGCGCTCAATGCAATCGATGACGCTGATCAATGTATCCATGGAGATGATGTGAGTGCTGTACACCGCATTTGTGGCAGAAAGCGTGTACTTGCTCAGCAGATTGGTGAGACTCTCAAACATATCGGTGCAGTACAAATCGCAGTCGTAATTTATGTACAGTTCAGTGACAAAGCCTGGAATACGCCACAGCTGCAGCAGATTGTCAAGTGCTAGTTCGCGCATCTCGTATGGAGTTTTCGGATTGTCACTGGCAATAATTTCACTTAACTTTTTTCAGATAGCCCTCCAACTGGAACTTTAGATGACCGCGCAGCGATTCAAAGAGCAAAAAAGCAAAGCTGCAAATCAGCAGCAAAGATGCTCAGACGTTCCGAAGTCAACAGCTGTACAATATATAAATGAGAATTAATGAGTGCTAAAACATTAAAACATCAGTTGACTCACAGATATCAAGTTCCTGCACAAATCATCCTTAACCAGCGCCAACAGCGTCTCGTATTTGCCAATATTGTCGGCGGCCACCTCAAAAGCAACGGTTAGCAAGCTCAGACCCGTGTGTATCATGCTGTCCGAATTCTGTTTGTCCAGAGGATTGCACAGAATGATTAGAAATCGAAACAATTCCTGAATAAAAGGTAGACCATATGGCGTCAATGTGGCGGACAATGCAGCCGAATCCTCCGCAGATGTTTGCTGCGTAAAACGAACTCCAACCGAGTTGATGTATTCACTGCTGTTCGCTTCGGTCAGCGTGGCCACCGCCGTCGACGACACGTCATCGCAATCAGCAGTTGCCTCCGGCTCCGCTGACTGCTCGACTTGAATAGCTGGCACATCAACTGGTGCATCTAGTTGTGCTGTGGCTGCTGTTGTTGTTGTTGTTGGCGTTTGCGTGATCTTGCCCTGCATATCTAAGATATTGCCAGCTGGGGATGCAGGCGTTGTCGCCAGAATGGACGCCTTTAAATGCGCCGGTGCAGCGAGCGTGCTCTGAGGTGTCTGTGGCGGCTCCTCGCCTGTCGATGCCTTCTGCTGCACAGCGAGCGACTGTGATGTTTTGCGTTTATGTTTCTCAGGAGGTGCACCAGCTGCTTCTGAGATGGTGAATCGCTTTTGTAGAACAGTGTCACTACGGTCCTCCGTGAATTGTGGCAAACGCATAAAGAATAGCAGCACCATATCCTTGAGCGACTGCTCGGCCGAGCGTCGCAGCAATTCACTGAGGCGCGGTTCAAAACAAATTTTAAAGCAACTGAGCATCACCTCGCACATGGACTCATTGCTGACGGCAGCCCCTTCGGGACTTCGGATCAATGTGTGCAGCACTTCGATGACACGCATAAAGGTGACGCTATCCGACGATTGATCGGTGCCCATGAAGCGAGCATGCGTGACAGCGTCCGCAATCAGCTCCACAATCACAGCCAGATTTGGAGTAGTGGGATCTACAGGAATTTCATTAATTCAAAGTATCAAAGAGCTTGATTGACTTACCAATAAGGCCATACGACAGGAATTTGTTAACCGAGGCTAGGGCAAGACTAGTCAATGGCCCTGTGGTGTCCGCTGTGCGAATCACCTCGAGAAAAGGCGCCAGAAACACATTTGGTTCAATCAAACGCAAATCCTCAATGCGATTTAGTATTTGCTTCAGATCGATGAAGAGCTTGAGTAACGCATCCTTCTCCTCGTCCTGCAAATGTCTTGGTGTTGCAAATGTGCTCGCTGCTATCGTTGGTGAGGCACTTACCACGTAGGCTGTTGCATTCCAGCGTGTTCCACGTCGCATGGCCGTCATTAAGGTGGCCATTTCACCGCGCACCACATAAATACCGTTGCCCGGCAGTGACATTGTGCTTGTGCTAGGTTCAGGCTACTCTTTAATTGCACCTAACTGGCTTCCACTTTTCACAATTTGCGTTTGCTGTTGTTGTTGGTGCAGTGTTCTCTTCTCACATATGTATTGTATGTTTTACTGCCACTTGGACACGGCGCACACACACACAGACATGCACACACACACGCACACTCTCGCCCACATATACGCACGATAGCAGTACGGTGGCTGCGATTAATTCAACATTTTATTTATATGAAATTTACCAATAATTTGTTTTCGACGTTTTTTTTTGGTGACGTTTGCGACGTGTATGTTCTGATTTAAGTTTATTGAGATGCAACCCTGATAGAGTCTTGTTGATATTATGTCGATATATCGATAGATTTACAAAATTCTCTGCACCATTGGTTGTTGATATTATCGATATTTTATGGAACCATTTTTTTCGCAAAAATTTGAAGTCGTCTACCTCAAAATTAACTGCGCAGCTGATTGGTTTGTAGTGTGCCCAATTTAGAATCTTAAAACTAAATGGCCACACCGCTGATTTGTTATTATTTGGGCGAATCAGCTGATTTCCTGAAACACTTAAATATCTTCGGTTTCTTTATGTTTCTCCAATTAAAATACTAAAACATATATTTAAAAACTCCGTTACAACCACACATACTTGCAACGACCGTATGTTATGCTTTTTGAGTTATAACTCAGTTATACTATCAGATTCTGCCGACTAGTTGATTTACTATTAGTTGTTTGAAATGTTTGTTACTGCTGTGATATCGCCTGCACATAAGCACTGCTAGACTCATCTACCAAGATGAGTATGATGATGCTTCCAATGACTAATTTAAAAATATTAGATATATTCAAAAAGGAGGCCTCAAAAATAAGTATAGTCAGCTATAAGTAATCTATAGTTATTTAATTCAAAACCTTTGCTTTTGGAAAAATGAACTGCGATGATTATGGATGGACAAAGAGATCGAAAACTCATGAGTAATATAAGAAAATAAGATAAAAATAAAGTGTTCCATTTCCATTTTTAAATTTAAAGTCTTCCGATTTGCATGGTATACAGTAATTCCTTTTTGCAAATTGAAAATATTTTGTTCCCGCCATCTCAGTTTAAAATTAATTTTTGTTGAAAATCTTTGCATTTCGTTGTGAATGACCATTGTTCAGTGGTGTAGTCAAAACTTATCGATAATTGATTAATTAGTAAACATATTTTATCCGGAACTGAACTGAACTGGAGTCAGTTGAAATCAATGTTAAGAGCTATTGATGTTAATCGGAATCGAAAATATTTTCATTCCTTTTCAAGCACGTGGTGAACGTGTATAAATTTTTTTTCAATAAAATTAAAATTAAAATTTTGAAGATTCTTTGCTGTCCTATGCACGCTCGTTAGTTTATTGCCAGAGCTAGCGAGTGCTATTTTTAATGGACAAAGAGTAAAACGAACAAACTTACCAAAGTTTTGCGCTTTGTAGCGCTTAAACTTCATTATATTGTTCAACAGACATGCAAAATGTAATTTGTATGGAATAAATAATTAATACTGATTGTGCGTTCAACAGTAAACTGTCGACGATTCTATAGCTCGACGACAGTTATGCACGGCAACGCAAGAGCAAATTGACGGCATTTAATAATGCATTAGTCGAATTAACTACGACTCTTGTGTTTTGAGGTGACGGCACATGTCAAAAAAAATCGAATAGACTGGGGTTATGATTTCATTTAAAGCAAGACTAGCGACTTTATTGTTATTTTATGCATTACGTAATAGGTGATAAGTGATAAGTTTAATTTGGATGGTCTGCTCTACTTCAATGTCTGTGATGTTGCTAGCAAACGCTTTAGACTCTCATCCTGCGAAAGCGCTTTTTTTACAGCCACCAGGAGTTGTCCATCAATTGCTTTGCTATGCTGTTGCACCAGAGGCAGGCGGCTCACTCGCTTGGCCAACTCGGCTAGCTTGGGTTGCTGCTGTAGAAACGTATCCAACACAGCAGGCGGGATGTTGGCAATATGGGCGAGCTGTTGAATATGAGGCGCAACAGGTACGGAGGAAGAGGAGGCAGTGGGCGACACCTTGGGCGAGTTGAGATGCGGTGGCATTGGCGCTTGTGGCGTTGCTGCTGTAGTCGTGCTCGTGGTGGTGCTTGCAGTCCTCACACTTGAGGTTGCGGCACGCAATGGAATGGGATAATGATAAGGCAACGGACGTAGCGTCGGCTTGTGGGGCAGAACAGTTGGAGATTTGGTTGTCGTTGTTGTTGTTGTCTCCTCGGACCACATCCCATATTGCTGCATGAATTCATTGACACGTTGCATCAGACTGCTCTCCTCGCGCTCCAGTTTTGGTTGCTGCAGCGGCACTTCAGCATAATCAGCTTCAACTTCCGAGTTGTTGTCAGTGTCATTGTCATCTTCATTGTATTTGCGCTGCGTTATTACTTCGGATTCGTCCTCCTCTCCTCCAGATTGATCATAGTCCAGCGCACCCAAATACGCTTTCATAAGCGAGATACCCTGATCGTTGGAGGTTAGCGCGCGTATGTATTTAATGGTCTCCTCAGCGTTGCCGGTGCCCAGTAATTCGCCCAGTTCACTGAGACTGGGCAACTGATCCATGCGCTTTAGGCCCAGTTTATTGCGTGCAATGTACAGCAAATCGCTGGGATATTCATCCATCGACATGATGGGAGCTGGTGTCGTTGTGGTCGTCGTCGTCGTTGTTGGCATCATTGCACCCGGTTTAAAGAACTTGTAGACAGGAATGTTGTAGTAGAAAGCATTCTGTAACTTGGGATTTAACTTTGACTGTAGTCCGGCTTTGTCCGTGTCAACAATTATCGCACTGTCTTGACCATAGAATTTGGGCATCATTAGCACGCGTCCTACGACGCTGTGCAGCAGAGCCAACGGCAGCAGAAACTTCAAGTAACAAGCGAGCATTGCGAACTATTCGAGGTTAAAAGGACAACTGATGAGCACTCTCAGCACACTCCTTCCACAACGACTTTGGTTGCAGTTTTAAGCCCGTTTCAATGGAAATTTGTTCAAGACGTTTCCACGAATATTTGAGGCGAGGCGAGTTCGTGACTACCTGCTGTGCCTTTGGAAAATTCGAAATCTCGCATTTCCATTGAACTGAGTGCATTCAATTTAGTTACCTGCATTCACCTGCATAATAAACGCTTTCCCAGAGCTATCGTATTTCTTATGTTTCGAGAAATGAGATGATTTTCAATGAGCTATGGCCAAGGACTGAAATAAATCACAGCGAAACACGCACAACTCGAAAACAAACTAAACATTTTATTATCGTATAAAGACCTTAATTGGCCAGCCAGGGCAAGGTTCGTGGTAGAAATGTTCTTGCATCCCGACGGCTGCAGAGTACTTAAAAACTAGGGAACGACTCTACTTCCATCTACTGGAATCTCTCTTCCTAATGCTTATTCCCTGTACACGGGGGAATTTACATAAATCTGTTTGTGTATGTATTAGTATTTACATAGTTAACATAACATGAATTTTGCAGCATAAGCGAATTTTGCAAACATATGGGGGCTAGGCTATGTAAATGACGAGTTGGCCTCTCCTCATTTGGACACACCGACGAGGGCGGGACGTATGCAACGCTCGTGCAGCGTATAGCCTAGTTTGGTCACCTCCACCACGGTATTGGGTTCCACTGTGGAGTCCTCTTTTTGGAACAGCGCTTCGTGCATATTGGGATTAAATTTCTGCTTGATGGGATCAATTGGCTCTAGCCCATGTCGCTTGAACACCTGTAGCAACGAGGCGCGTGTCATGCTCAGTCCCTCGAAGAGGTTCTTCAGATCAGCATTACCACTAAGCTACATTGAGATTACAGAGTTATTAAAAAAGTGCAACAATTAATTCTTAGCTTACTTTTTCTTGTGGGACTGCTTGTGTGGCATGACCCAGAGTATCGGCCACTTCCAGCAGATCCTTGCAGAAACTTTGTATGCCGAAAATCTTGGCATCGCTAATCTGTTTATTCAGCCGATTGCGCATATTTTCGCTATCAGCTAGCGAACGCTTGTATTTGTCGAGGAGCTCGGCATTTTGCTCTTTGGCTGCTGCCAGCTCTTTGGTCAGCTTCTCTATTTCCGGTGACTCTGATTTGGCTGCCTGTTCATCTGCTGGCTGCTTCTCTGTGCTGTATCCATGTCGCAGCTGGACTGTTGTCTGTGCCGGTCTCAAAAAGCTGCGCGAACATGAAGATAACGTGTTTCTCAATTACGTCACAGAGTGACAAACATTGCAGCATGCGACAAATAATCACTTACCTCAGACTTTCTACGCCAGCCAGAGACTTGAGGGTACCAAACCGTTTTGCCATCATCTCAAAAGGTAAAGCTGCTTTTGTTGCCATTTATGATTTCGTTTAAAACAAATATCACAACTCTTAATTTACACAATGAAATCTAGCCGCAGAGCTTGCTTATTTATCGAATAGTTTTGTCATCGATAAACAAAGCATTAAACCGATATAAGTGCGAGAAATATGCGTAGCATTGAGCTTTTTTACACGAAACATATATAAAATTCGTTACTTGTTCTGATTAGTTTTCAAGCCTCGAATTAGTGATTCAATTATTTTAAAAGCAAATTGTTAATATAAATTACATTACCTTTTGGATGATAGAGTTATTTTAATAGTTCACTGAAAAAATATTAATAAAATGAGTTTCATGACGTTAATTAAATAACTAATAACACGTTACCCATGTCAAAACTATTTACGGCTTAAAATAAAACGAAAGGTAAGTTTTTGATTTATGAGTAACTGGAACAGAGTTTAAGGCTGTACTCGCCTTGAAATATCTATAATTGTTTTTTGAGCTCCCGCCACGCCCATGATTGGTGACAAGTGAAAGCAAATATAATAATAACTAAAATAGTTTGTAAATATTTACTACTGTACACTCAAAACTCTAGTAATTTCTAAGGCCTCCCACATATATGTATGTATGTACACACATAGGTAGATACATATGTATATCGGAACATATGCACGATTGTGTGGGTAAATGGAAATTGTTGTATTCTTATTGCTAATATATTTTTTGTGTAGGATAATTTTATAATTCAAATACTTAAAGGGCGATTTATTGTGTATATTTAATGTGTACATAAATGGTTTTTAGTCGATCAGTTTAAGTACTGTTTTGTTTTGTGTACGGATTTTGAACTGCTGTATTGAGTATTGATCTTAAATTCAAAGTACGCGTTGAGTACTCGAATATATGTATACTTATTCAATGCAGCATCTCATACGACATACACATACATACTATGTACATACTGTATTGTATATATTTGAAAAGCTAAGGCAGAGAAGAAACTTTAGTTGAATTTCGACAGCGGCGCAGTGAAGTTCAGTTTGAGAGTCGTAATATTTACCTTTCAGATAAAAGCTTGGATAAACATTATTTCAAAATGCGGGAGGAAGATCTACAATTGGCGCTTCAAATGGTTGATGATAATGAGGGCGAAACTGCACCCACATCGCCGGGAAATTCACCAAAGCCTTTAAGAAAAACTCGTGTCATGGATATCTCAGAGAGACGTAAACAATTTCGGTATGAAGCTAATAAAACATTTTTTTAGACATCCCAAAAATACCACAGAAAATTCCCTATTGGTGGCGCTGTCGGCAAATTTACATACAAGGGTCTATTTTTATGCATTCTTTTGTGTTTCTTTTTATTATTTTAACATGCTGCATAAATTTAACATTGCTAATGTTATCGGCTTAACATTTTTTCCAATTTGCATTTATTTCATTGCGAGTTTTAAAATAAGCAACTTTTGTCATTCCGCAGCAATTTCGGTAGTAGTTTCGATAACGATTGCGATTTTGCGTGCAATATCGCTATCCCGATTGATATCGACATGAACGAAATATTTGTTCATTTTCATACTCGCTGGAAAAGTATGCAATACAATCTAAAATATTGTCAATATGCATGTTATTATAAACTGACTTGCAAAGGAAGTTAGCATTCATTAATTTTCTTGTTAAGTTCTATTCCACTCATGTGTTATGTGAATTTGTATCAGTATTTTGCTGGTCACAATTTGCAGTCACACTGGCTTTCAGATGGGCTCTATATGTGAATTAATTAATTGAAGGACTTGCTTTACGAAAAGAGAAAAGCGCTAATAATCGCGGTGTGTATGTGAATTTGAAATGTCAACATCTGAAGCTGCTAAACAGAATGAGACAGCAACATCGTTACAAACACCTACAGACTCGGTTCACAAAGAGTGCGACGAAAGTGAATCGATGGGTCGTATCAGCGGTGGAATCGTGGGGAGCAGCTGGTGGTGGTATGCGATTGATAATTTCTGCACTTGTATTTTCTTTGTTTACACGAGCTCTTTATTTGCTTTTAATAACAATCCACGCAAGCGCAGCGCATTCTCCAATTATTACCAATATTTCTTTTGGTAAAGGGCTTGCGTGCTGCATTCAAATTATACATATGTTTTCGTAGTTAGAGATCAAACCAAATGCCGAATCAGCTGATGCCAAAATGCAAAGAAAGTGAATACAAAAATATACATACATATGTTATGATTGTACGATGTGTACAAACCGCATGCAAGGCAGAAACGCACACATACAATCACATACACATTTGTAATCGTTCGTAAAGCTTTTTACTTTCAAGCATTTATGAATAGCTATTGCTGAATATACGCTTTTCAGTTTCTTTTGTTTTATTACTAAAAACATATGTATATCACTTAAAGGTTTCAATAGTCTGCCTTTTGTGCACATTCAACTTTTTCATTTGTTTTGGTTGTTTGTTTTCATTAATAACTGAATTTGAATTTAGATTGCTGTACTGAATTAAAATGATTGTTTTGGTTATACGAAGAAAGACTTGGTACGCTTTAGTAAATGGATGCTGTAAAACAAGTAAGAAAGTAACAGCATTTCGACCCGACAGTGAGATACCCTATTGATATTTTTAGAGAGGGCTCCACAAAATTCTTAACAACTTCGTAATTAAATTATCACAAATTTATTATGAATATGAATGGCAAAAGAATTCTTATCACTCATCATCTGATAAAATATTATTGCATTTTTTATTATTTATAACTTAGAATTTAGTTTTAGGATGCAGAGGTAGACAGAGCACTTGACTGTTTCAAACAAGGCTAAATTTTTAAAGTGCGTATAGTGAATACTGATTACATTAATTCAATTTTGTTGCAAATGTGGAAGCAATGCTTTAATTCGCAAGGGAATAACATACTTTTTAAATAGTAGATTTTTATTAGATAGATTGTTTTACAAATATGTTTGTAATTTCTGATATGTTTGCTGTCTACGTTTCCACTAAGCTTTAATACCCTTCTAGATTTTGAGTTGCTGGTATTAATATTAATGGATGCATGCAGCTGTTAGCTTTCGCCAGCTTGAGCTTTGCTTTTAAGTCTTTCATTTTCGCATTTCACATTTTAGTTTATTGCAACTAAGTCACTTCATACAGCAAGTTTGAAATTGTACTTTTAAAAGAGAATTTTTTTTTAAAAACATTTATATTACATATGTATTCTTTAGAGATTCTAATTTGTGGTGCGATTTGAAGTCATCTCTGTCGATCATCTACCGTTGTTCTTTGTGTCTCTTCTTTTCTCCGGTTGTTCGGCGTGTGTGGTGAAAACACTTGTCGAATTTAATAGTCAATTAAAAGTTGTGCTGATTTTGCCAATGTTTCCTAAGCTATTCCAAAATACAGCGTTTTTTCCGCGTCAGAGCTCCCTGCAGATTGAGGAGCTCAAGCGTTCTGAGGAAAACAACAACAGGAGTTTACTGAGGTTTATCAAGGAATTTTTATTTGTGGGAAATGCAATCTACTTAATAGAAATCAATGACTTTTTTGTTATTTTAGGCGAACACGCAGTTTGAATGCGCCATCGCCATTCCAGCAGTTTGGTCCATGTGGTCGCATAATGAAGAACTCCGCGATGGTTATGCAAATCCAGGATCCTGCAAGCCAGCGTCTGACATGGTACAAGCCACCGCTCACTGTGTTGGTAATCAAAAAAGTGAGCGATGCTTCGGTTCTGGCGCCTTTTGTGCAACTCGTCACTTGGTTGCTGCAAGAGAAGAATATGGTCGTCTGGGTAGAATCTGCAGTGCTGGAAGACTCACAACTCAACGAGGTGGCGCAATTTCGGGATATTCGCGACAAACTGGTCACCTTCAAGTGAGAGTAACATTATAGCAATGTTAAATATTAATCTAATTTTTATTTAATTTTTCATAGAGATGGACGTGACGATCTCACCGATCGTATTGACTTTATAGTCTGTCTCGGCGGAGACGGGACATTACTGTACGCTTCGCTGCTTTTCCAGCAATCGGTACCACCGGTCATGGCGTTCCACTTGGGTTCGTTGGGCTTTCTGACACCCTTTCGCTTCGATAGCTTCCAGGAGCAGCTCACCAGTGTCCTGGAAGGCCATGCTGCACTTACGCTGCGCAGTCGCTTGCGCTGCGTTACGCATCGGAAGAGTGACAAACGAAATCAATCCAAACATGCGGATGCAGACCCGGATGATCATTTGAATGCCGCTCATAAAAGCATTTTAGTATTAAATGAAGTTGTTATTGATCGTGGACCATCCCCGTATTTAAGCAATATCGATCTGTTTCTGGATGGCAAGTACATTACATCGGTTCAGGGTGACGGTCTCATTGTTTCGACACCCACGGGCAGTACAGCTTATGCAGTGGCCGCTGGTGCTTCAATGATTCATCCCTCTGTGCCTGCGATTATGGTAACGCCAATCTGCCCACATTCGCTGAGCTTCCGACCCATTGTGGTACCTGCTGGTGTGGAGTTGAAGGTTAGACATTGTAAGCATTTACAGATTTAGTGCCTGTCTGAATAATTCTTTTTAGATTTCAGTTTCGCCCGAGAGCCGCAATACTTCCTGGGTCAGTTTTGATGGCCGCAATCGTCAAGAACTCTTTCATGGTGACAGCCTGCGAGTCACCACCTCTATTTATCCCAATGCCAAGTATTTGCGCACAAGATCAAATATCCGACTGGTTCGCATCGCTGGCCGATGGACTTCATTGGAATGTACGAAAGCGTCAAAAAATGCCTTGACGAGCTGTCTGATCTAACAGCATCCGGATCTGAGGACACTTTCGATGAGTTTGAGAATCTAAAGTTGTATGATGTGTAAACATTATTAAGGAGATCTATATTTGCCAGTGTATAAGCTTTAGTTTTAGATAAACTGTGCAATTGCTACAGGTAGTTTGTAAATATGTTGTAGTAAAATATAACATTTGAAAATGTGAACTAAATTAACAAAGCTATTCAATTTGAAGTAATAGTAATATGGATTGCAAAGTGGTTTCAACGGTTTGATGCATTTATACAGAAAATAATGCATTTGTTTCATATTTTTGTTTTGAAGTAAACGATCGGTTGATATGTACCCTATCAAAATGTAGTGATAGACTTATAGTTGAATTAAACGAGCGTTTATATTATCAAATTGTAGGTATATGGAAATTTCTACTGAAAATTATACTTGTGTACCCAAAAAAACTAAAGATTACTTTGTATTTGTATAGTATAATCTGTTACATTTGTAGAGCACTGTCAAAAATGTTGAAGTCAACATTTATGCGATTGTACCTTTGTATGAAAAGATAAACTTACGAAAATCATACAAGTTGATACATTTTAAAAAACGGGAAATTTGTACCGAAAGAACATGTGTCCATTCAAAACTAGTGGGAAATTAGTGGTACATTTTATAGCATATTTGGCACTGAATCGATTCAACTTGAATCATTCAAGTAATTCAAGTGTACCGAAAATAATGTAAAGTCAACGATCGATTAATATTTATGTCTATCGAAATACTTGCGATTCTGCTGCACCACTGCTAGTGCACAAATAAATTCTATGCTGATTTGATCTGATTGGTGCATTGCCACTAGTTGGTAGTATGTTGTTCACCTCGCATTTGTGTATTGCTGTTGCTGATATTTTACTCATTGGACCGATGCCACGCACTTCGACTTATCCAAATGGTGTGAGGAGATTATTTTGCATAGAAACGAAATTGAAAGTAACGAGGTGCCGCCGTCAGTTTAGAAAATGTTGCCCTCAGGCTGTACATGAGATGCACGACGACGACGGCTTGTTACACGCTTCAGATTTGGTGCCATTGTTCATGTATTTTTCGTTTTTTTTTTTTTTGTTCATTTGTGTATTGCTTTTGCCATTTTTGTTAACAACTTCAAGGTGTGCGAATCAATATCAACAAAATGCGTGTGTGCGTGTATATATATGTGCGTATATGTTAAGACAGGTGTGCGTGCTTATCTAGTCATATGAAATGCATAAAATCTCGAAACATAGGCGTGTGCAACAGTTTACTCTGAACGCTGCCAGCGTACGGTTGTGTTTGTGCGTGAATATAGAAAGCTTTTTTAATTACATTAATCTGTCAATTAAAGACAATTTAAGCATAATAACCATGAACGTTGAAGATATTGAACGAGCGAAGAAAATTGTTAATGATGAGTCGTTGATAACACCGGGAAGCTCGCCATCACCATTACGGAAGACACTTATTGGTAGTCTGTTAGACAAACGCAATCAATTTCGGTAAGTTTACATTCCATGTAATAAACATTTGAACTTGTTAAAAAAAAACGAAAAAAAACGGCCTTGAAATTTAAATCATTTTTGTACACTTAAAAATAATAACAGTTTGCGTGTTATAGCAGCCAGACATTAAGTGACAATGTGCTTAAATCGAATATGTTATCGGTTTGATTGAAATATTTAATTACGATTTACTAATTATTTGCATTATTTTTGGTGCTAATAATGAAAACGGGGATTTTCATCGTATATGGATTTCTACGTAATTATGTGTAAATTGCAAAGGTAGTCATTGTTAAAATTGCTTCTATCATGACAGAACTAAACAAAGGTTGTATTTACCTCTTCAATACTTTTTAAATAATACATTATTTAAAATATACTAATTCGCTTTGAAGTGTGGCCATGTTATAATTAGAAAGGTTGAATTTTGGTATATTTTTACACCTTTGTAGGGGTATATTTTAGAAAGGATGTTTGTGGCCACACTCGGAAAACTAAAACAGCTTTAAGAAAGCTCAGTTAGTAAGAAACAAAAAGACAAAAATTCATTCAAAAGAATAATATCTTTAATAGTAAATATACTTCTAAATGTATTATTGCTTTGCACTAAATCAAAAAGTATTAGTCAAGTGGAAACAACAAAGAAAAATGTGTACGATTCAAACAACAACAGCAGCAGGCAACAGAACAACCTAATAGGATTGAATATGGTGAACTCAAGTCAAATATCCGCAAATACTTAAAGATACTACATAACAACAAAGTGCTGTGCTAAAATTGATAGTGGAGTGTGTCTTGGACAGTGGCCATATGCTTGTTATTATTGTTGCTCTTTAGCCATGTCCTCCCCCTCGCATTACAATGCCCCATGTGCACCGACAGCTGCACAATCTGTGCCAGGTGCTACAAATTTGGGCACAACGTCAGGTGCTGCACCCACAAAATCTGGGTTCTACGATGAGCATGAAAATCAATTGTTGAACGTGAACACCGCGCGACACAATCACGTTAATAATGGGTCAGCTTCTTCTGCTCCAGGCCCTGGGCTGCTATCCAAATACACAGCAAACGACTTGGAAATGCCTTGGTGGTGGTAAGTACCGACAACTATTAGAGAAACAAGACGACCCCCCCACGACGTCCAATATATAATATGAAAAGACACCTTTTGTAACTACACGTTGTCAAAAGAGAGAAGTGAAGAGCGAAGAAAGCAGAAAGCAAAGCGCGATTCCATTCGATCTTGTCTGTACCTGCGCGTGCTGGTAATGAACGGGAAAAGCTCATTAGAAATGAGTAAGCTTGAGAGAGAGTATGTGGGTACGAAAAAGAAGCAAGACTAGCTGACACAATAACAATACAAACATCACAACAACACTGGAGATTGCTGTTACGTTTGCATAACAAGCTTACAGCTTTTATTATTTTACATAGCAGTCAGCACCTGTTCGCTTGTGTCAACTCGCTCTCTCTCTCTCTCTCACGAGACGCTCGCTCTCCCACATTGATTATACGAAGCATGTCCGACTTCACTCAGCTGTTGTTTACAACCTGATCGGCTGGCCAGCCGCTCAACTGATCTGCGCTCATTCACTCACAGTGCGCGACGACTGGAAACGGCCGTAAACTTTTATTTTCAAATCACACAAAGATTTACAATTTAATCACCTTTTTGGCGTTTCAGTTCAGTTCAGTTATCGCTTGTACACTGGACAGCGCGGTCGTGTTTTAGTTTGATCAGTGATCATTGGTGATCCGCGTGCTCTTTTTGTTCATATCGTCCTCTCTTGCTCTGCCCGTCTCTTGTGCTCGCGGTTTACTCGCACTCGATCTTGGTCTCGGTCTATCTCTTTTTCGTTTGTTGTGTTTTGTGTGTGCTTATTGTGTGCCGCTTTAATTCGCTGTCGGTCGTTGGCTTCAGCTGAAGCTTGGTCTCCTAGAGTTTTGTGTGCTAAATACGCCGTCTTATATAACATGTAATTAATTAGAGGACTTTTGCATTTTAGACGACATTTCTGGCCTAACATGTCTTGGCATTTTCCCTTTTAAAGTCAACTACAGCTGGCAATCTTGCCAATCTCCGATTGCACTTTCAGTTTCTCTCAAGGGTCCACAACGGCAGTTTGTGTCTTGCACTTTAACATTGAGTCTAATTGCAGATAGTGACAGCTATTAAAAAGTACTTATTGCTGTCGAATTCGCGTGTTCAACGCGTGCAACGCTCGAGCCAACAAGTCTAAAGTCGTTACCGACCTTTCGTAACCCATCGTCAGGCGTATGTCGACAATCGACAGTCGTCAGTCCGTCTCGCGTTTGTCGTTTGTCGTCAGTCACCGGTGTGTGATGCAGGCAATTCATAATCACCTTAGTCGTCTTTCGCTTTAATATTGCGCATTTTTAATTGATAGATTACTTGTAGTATTTTTGTACAGATTTTCTTTGTTCAGTAAATCATTACAACAAAGTAAAAAGCGCCTCCTTTGTTTACAAAGCTGGCATGGCCTGGCCCAAGTACACAATGTTATTACGAGTATTTGACTGTTGGCTAATTGCTTCCTGGTTTCCCTACTTAAGTGTAATGAGATTCGGTGTCCGAACCTTTAATTTCATTTTTCAAGAAACCCGAGCTTCAATTCAGATAGCTGTTTACTTAAGTTAATTAATAAACATTACTGCAGCACATTATAGTTGTTAGTCAGCGATCCCGATCGCAGCTAGTTTAAGCTGGCTGCAATTAAGATCAATATCTGGAATTCAGCCATTGTTTACTGCTCTGCGACTTAATCGCCGTATTTTTGTTGATCAAGTAAATCGTTCAAGTGCCAAACATTAACGGCAGATTAATGACAAACTTAAGCTTCGGTTTCTTTCTCATTTTTGAATTGGAATCAGTCTTGGAATTTCTATAGAAATGGTAATAGCAATTAGGTGACGTCAGAGCCGGAACTAAGAGCAGGTCGCGATATTAGTAAGCGTAAACAAAAGTTTCGGACTGTTATTAACATTTTGCTGGTATCAAAAACCAGTCGCGGATGAGCAAGACACATTTTTAAATATTTTCAAAATATTTAGCTCGCCAATTTACTCGCACTTTACCCTGTTATTTTTTGTGGCCTGTTTTGGGCCTTTCCTAAGCGATTTGAATGGCCGACAGACTGCTTAAAATTGATTATGTGCGTGGTTAACGAATTTTTAACACCTTTCGAGTCACAAAAAAAGGGAGCAAGGTTAATTCTGTTTACATTTTGTATTTTGCCCAGCTGCAGAAACTGACTTCTCAGGGCAACTCAGGGCCGCTTCGTTGAGCTGGAAGTGCTGACAATGCCAAGAAAATGTTAGGCAATTACCCAATTATCAAAATGTATTTCTAGAATTCTGTAAATGTATTTTGCAATGTGTTAGAGAATTGCATTAAAATTGCCAATCGAAAAAGAGACAAGAACGCAAAACAAAAGAATTGAACATTGAGTTGATTGCTCAGCCATGGCTTGTCGCTCAGACATTGATTTGGCCACGCTCCATCAGCATAGACTGGAGGAGCGTCTGCACTACGGATTCGCCTGGTGCGGTGCCCACGGCAGCAGCCAACAGCAGCAGCAACAGCAACGTCTTACCCACTACAACGAGCAGCTTATCCGCCACAGTGCCACCCAGCAACGTCAACGGTTGGCCAACAGCAGCGGCTACTACAAGATGGACGATCGCCAACCCGCCGGAGTTAATTCTGTTGCCTGCAAGGTTAAGGAGAACATTGCCAACAATAGCCAGAATGAAATCCAACAGCAGCAGGCTGAGGATGAGTACGATAGCTACTTCACAAGCACAACGCGACGCAGACGCTCTGGCACTTGGCCGTAAGTAACAAAGGTTCACTAATGTTGCACCAAAGCTGCGAGGTCTTCATTTCACATTACAATTTTAAGCGATTTGGAGTTTTGACTTTACTCGTTGTGAAACTAGAAAAGTATTCTACAAAATTGTGCAGTTGAATTTATTTATTTAATCTTTACACTCGTGTTGAAATTGAATGCTTACAATTATAATTAGTAGAAAGTCAACAACTTTTGTAATTAAAATATATTTGGAATCTTTGGAACCGAGTTCACTCGTCGTAATGGAGTTTTTACTGTACTCGTTATAACTCGAATAAGCTTTATAGAAGAGATTGCTTCAGACTCGAATTTGAAATTTATTCAGTTGTTTTCAGCAAATTATTGTTATTCAGTGCATTTGCCTGGCACATTCATTAGCTCTCTAACTCTCTCTCTCTCCCTCTCCCTCTTTCACTAAACCTGAATAATTCTGTGTTTAATTTAAACATGTACTTTTTTGTCATGGTAAATTATACACAATAATGAATGTGTGCCGAATCGAATTATCAGTTTGCCTTATTAGTATTGTGCTGTTTTCTTTGATAAAAGGTTTCAATGTTAGATAAGGGAAAATAAACAAATAGTGTGGTTTATTTATATCGAAACTCTTTCCTTCAATTATTTTGGGTTTACAATTCTTTAATATTGGCTTGCCAAAAGTGACTTCTACCAGAAATGAAAAACAAGTTGAATATGTAATTCTTGTGTTCACGTGTTGTCTTTCTTATCACGCTTCTATATAATAGGTGCTTTTCTGAATAGAAAGTAATTAAAATTACGTGTAAAACACTTTAGTTTTCCATGTTGATAACAGTTTTCAGAGGCGTTTGAAGGTTCTCTAATGACATTGAAGCAGATTATGCACTGATTACTTATCATTTGGCTGGTAAACACTTTTTGAAAGGAACTTGACGTTCAAAACATTTGTTTTTACCTGCTCTGATTACGAATAATCTCGCATTTTCGATAGATATTGAATATTTGCACGAAATAGTTTCGAATTTTCGCTGAGGTCAGCATGACAAGCTTGATATTGTAATTTATTTTTTTATCGTTTAATGTGTAATGTTGTAGTTATAGATTATAATTCTAATCTGATCGTTCGTCTATTCATCTGCCAAGTTGAACGAACTCCTGAAATTGTCAAGTGTCTAAAATTTGGATCCCCAAATGTGTTGTTTCTTATATATATGTATTTGTGAAAATAGCGAACCATTTGCTGAGGCCTTGACCCTTCTTCAGAGATCATTTTGGTATTTAGCTTAGCTAAATATGTATGTGAATACTTGTAGTTTTTGTTAATGATTATTATTTAACACTCATTTTCGACCTCTTGCGGGTATAAACGAGTTTGTTAACACCTAAGACAGATGTATGTACATTTGCTATGATGACGGCGCATGTTAATTAATGTCGATTGGCATTAAGCACCCAAAAAATGAGAAAAGATTGTGTGGGATTTTTCGTTTATCTTTTGGCTGGTTTTTGTTTTCGGCCAAAGCGACTACTATATTTATTATAACGAACGATTTGTTTTGAAGAACTTTAAAGACATTGAATATCAGTCAACATCAATTAATTCAATCGGTGCCAGTTTGTGCGTGGCGCCATTCATAAATAAAATCAAATACCATACTGGTCGTCGTACGTTGAGCTCAGTAACTTGGCAGCTCAGTTTAGCTCAGTTCAGTTCAGTTCAGTTGGGCTAGCAGCGACTGTTTGAGAGACTGTTGACTGGCTGGTTCCAAAGGTGCAACGGGTCAGCAGACATAGCCTTCAATTTGCATACTACTTGTCGCGTGTGTGTATGTGTGTGTGTGTGTGTGTGTGTGTGTGTGCCAGTCTCCGTCTACATTTTCGGTCTGCTTAACAACGAGACAGTCGGACATACGGACAGACACACGATATGAGTGTATGTTCATTCTATACGTTACGTCCCTTAATTAATACTCGAAGTGAAATTGCTAGAAAGGTTTTTAGAAGTCAATGACGCGCGGCATTTTGCTCGTCACGATGACGTCGGTTGTGCCCGCATCGAAACGGCACTTTACTTACTTCCCCAATTAGTCGGAGATTGTTTATTGGAGCGCGTAGAACTATTTCTATTAACTGTCCTTTGCGGAACACTATTTAATAACTGTGTGAGTGTTAGTGTTGTTTAACGATCATTTGTGAATAAAATTCTAAATCGGGAAGATCTTCTTGATTGGCTGCAAGATTTTTTTATTACTAATTTGAAATAGCAATTGCTTTTCTTTTCAATTTTAAAATATTTGTTTCGTAAATCTTGACATAAATTTAATTGTATCTAAGTCTATTCGGTCAATTAGTTTCCCATTTATTGGAGCTTGTACAATAATTGAATTTGCAGTTTTTTTAAAACAACATTAAATATGAGCAAAAACCTAAAAAGTCGATTCATACGATTTATTCTTATTTCATTTGAAATTGAAATTTGTATTCAATTTACGCAGTACTTTCTTGTGTGCCGAGCTTCTGTGCAAAAAATTCAATCAATTGATAAACGATGTCAATTAATTTGATTTTTTATGAAATAAATAATTCTGGGGTACGCAAAAAGTGTATAAATTCTAAGAAGCGATTCCTATTTTAACGGGTTTTGAACTCGTTCTGTGCGAGGCTGAAATAAATTGCAATTTAAATACATACTAAAAGTGTTGACTGTAAAGTTTAGTGCTATATTGGATAGAAAACCAGTTTTCTTAAAACTATTTGCGATGTTTGGAGTTAGTACAGCCAAGTAATCTTTTACTTATAAAAAAAAAACTGCTTAGTTGTAGAGTATATCGAAGTCGAGTACTCTTCACTTTAAGTATCAACAAAGCTCGTAAACAAACCAAACATCTTGATGCTTAGTCATTCTGTATTGAATTAGCAGCATCCACTCACTAATCAATCAAGTCCCACACTTAGCCAAGTTATTCACCAATGTGGAACGTAGTTGGCGCTGGCGCTGCCAACCTCTTGACTCATTCTCATCTCCCTCTCTCAGTCTCTTAGCCATCGCCTGTGGCGTCGGCTGTAAAATTCCTGTTTGTTGCTGTTTTTATTTTGTGAGACACAACAAGTTTATTTGCGATGTAATGAATATATATATTTATATCGATATATGCATATCAATGTGGATATGTTCCTTAATTCTCAAAAAATGTATTGGCTGGTGGTGGATTGTCAGTGATTTTGTAACCTTCGAGCGAGCCACAACACAAACAAACACAACTGAAAATAAATTGAGAGTTGAGCAACGAAAATTCCAACAAGTTATTCGTATTTGCGTTGCTGTTGTGTTAAGTTGTATAAAAAAGTTCGCGTGATTTTGATTAATATTAAAGTCCACATAGGTGTGGCTAATTAAAGACCAAGAGCCAACACTTTAAACCGAAAATCCTAAATATGCAGCATCAGCATCAGAAATTAACGCTTGGCACGCTGCATTTTGGCCCAGTTTCCGAACAGTCATCTCAAGTTCAAGGCCAAGGCCACAATCACAATCACAACCATAGTCGAAGCCAAAGCCCTGAGGCTGTGGAAGAGCATGTTCCCATGGTGCCCGAAGCGCGCATTTTGAGGTTTCACCTGGAAATCTATATATTCTTTTTCTCTACCAACTTTACTCAAAAATATTTGCATATTGCTTTTCGTATCTTGCAGGCGCACGCGTAGCCTGAACGCTCCATCGCCTTTCCAGCAGTTTGGACCATGTGGTCGGATTATGAAAAACTCTGCAATGGTTATGCAAATTCAGGATCCCGCCAGCCAGCGTCTGACATGGTACAAGCCACCTCTAACTGTGTTGGTTATCAAGAAGAAGGACTCACAGGTGCTGCTCCCATTTGTGCAGCTGGTCGAGTGGCTGGTACAGGAGAAGAACATGGTCGTCTGGGTTGAGTCCGCAGTGCTGGAGGATAAGTTGTTGCGCGACGATGTCAAGCTGGAGCAGGAGAGCGCCAAGTTCCGGCAGGTTCATGAGTATTACACTGGAGTTCGTTCCCGTTTCCAGGCACTGCGCGAAAAGCTCGTTACCTTCAAGTAAGTGCAATGTTTAGTAAAGTTAACGACAATGACTCTAATGATGTTCATTCTGTATTGCAGAGATGGTCGTGATGATCTCACCGATCGCATTGACTTTATTGTCTGCCTGGGAGGCGATGGCACATTGCTGTATGCCTCGCAGCTGTTCCAGCAATCGGTGCCACCAGTGATGGCCTTCTATCTGGGATCGCTGGGTTTTCTGACGCCCTTTCAGTGTGATAACTTTCAAGAGCAAGTGACCAATGTGCTGGAGGGTCATGCCGCTCTAACGCTGCGCAGTCGCCTGCGCTGTTCCATTCATCGCAAGGGCGAACGTCGTCGGGAGTCGCTGCAGCAGGCGAGCAACAACCTGCTTAAGCCCAGTCTGCAGAGTCAGTACGGCTATGGACCAATGGGCAACAGCCACAGCAACAGCAACAACAACTGCAATCTGTCGTCGAGCAACAATAGCATTTTGGTATTGAACGAAGTGGTGATCAATCGAGGACCATCGCCATACTTGAGCAACATTGACATCTTCTTGGATGGCAAATACATAACTTCTGTGCAGGGCGATGGCCTGATTGTGTCCACGCCCACGGGCAGCACGGCTTATGCGGCGGCAGCAGGCGCGTCTATGATACATCCCTCGGTCCCAGCAATTCTGGTGACACCCATCTGTCCTCACTCGCTGAGTTTCAGGCCTATCGTAGTGCCAGCTGGTGTGGAGTTGAAAGTAAGATACAAATTATACAAAATTATTTGTACTATTTCTAATATGCCGTTTTTGTTTACAGATATCAATATCGCCTGATAGCCGTAATACGTCGCGTGTCTCATTTGATGGCCGCAACGATCAGGAGTTGAATCACGGCGACAGCCTGCGCGTTACAACGTCCATTTACCCGGTACCAAGCATTTGTTCACAGGATCAGATATCCGATTGGTTTGATTCGCTGGCGGAGGGTCTTCATTGGAATGTGCGTAAGCGCCAAAAGTGCCTCGACGAGCTGTCCGATCTGACGACATCCAGCTCCGAGGATACGCTTGATGAGTTTGACAATCTGAAAATCTACGATGCGTAGTGCTCAACCACGTCCACGACTAACTGTGGAGAGAGTGTGTGCCCACTTAGGTGACTTTTGTGTAGTTATAGCTTAGTTGATAGTGTTTTTTGCTCTTGTGCAATTTGTACACAGTTGCAATCTAGGAAAATACTCCGTTCTATTGTACAATATGAAGATATATGTATCTATATACTATTTTCTATATATATTTGGTTGAATTTAATGTTAAATGTTTGCAATATTGTTTAATCTAGACAAATTTATATATTTTGCATGAGAACAAATTTGTTTAGGCTTTAGTTGTTAAGTAATACTTTACGCCAAGTGCCGCGAACTTATGCATTCGATTGCATGTTACAAATTCTGTACGTATCTATACTTAATAATGATAATATAATAAATTGTATTATTTACCAAAAACGTCACAAAATGCACTTTACTTTAACTATCGTAGGAGACGCGCAACCCCCTTTGCAATTAATTAGATAAAAACAAAAGGGAATTCTGGTAACGCAATCACAAGGGACACTTAACATCAGAAAGCACTTAAAAGCAAACGCGGTTCTGCAAAAACAAAAAAAAATAGCATGCGCAAAGCTCAAAGGATGGTCAATGGATGGCCACTGCTAGGACACCACTTAAGTACTCTCTCGTGAGGCGACTAGAAGATGAATTGCTTTTTGGCAATGGCACGTGTATAATATTATATAAGCCTAAAGATGGGGCATCTTTGAGCTACACTCGCAATACACTATTTAATTCAGTGTTAAACAAAGGATCTAAATGGATTTATTTGCCGTTTTGGCATGCATTTTTCTACGATTTAAGATAACTTCGATTTATAGAAAACCCTTTATAGGAGTATTTTATAGTAAAGTTATGTACAGTTGAGGCAGAAAAACAGGCCCATAAATTATTGAATTAGGTTGCTTCAAGTAACAGAGTTATGGTTATTTTAATATTATATTTACTGGTAC
Source organism: Drosophila sulfurigaster albostrigata (assembly GCF_023558435.1). NCBI lineage: Eukaryota > Metazoa > Arthropoda > Insecta > Diptera > Drosophilidae > Drosophila > Drosophila sulfurigaster. The sequence goes on from NC_084883.1 coordinate 1,531,354, forward strand.
ACTAGGGTATATGTTAAGTGTATTATAACTTTGTGACTCAAGGAAATGTTTGTAAAAGGCAGAACAAGGCATCTCCGATCGTATAAAGTATATATATATTCTTGATCAGCGTCAACAGCCGAGACGATGTAGCCATGTCCGTCTGTCCATCTGTCCGTCCGTCTGTATAGCTCTTTTCATATTTGCACGTAGATCAAGTTTATTTATAATATTTTCCGCGCCCACTTCCGCCTCTGCAATTCAACAAAAATCGAATAACAAGCTTTATTTTGAAGCTAGAGTACATAGAAAAATACCTTTATGATTCCTGAAAATTTGGTTGCCACCAGATAAAAATTGTCGTTATTGAAGAAAGACTTTTGAATGGGCAAAAACGCCTACCTATGATACTAGGGGTCTTAGTTGAATTGGTTGACGACATGGTAATTTTTGCTTTCTATGGTATATTTTGAATGTAATACTGTATCAATATACCATTTTTAGTATTTTCGGTATATTTTAAATTTAACACCGCACTGTTTTTGTTTTATTAAAAATGGGTAACGGGTATGTCTCAGTCGAGCACACTCAACTGCAGCTTTTTATATGTTTATTATATTTAAGTATTTTCAAATTTTGTATCATGTATGCTACTATTATCATATTATTTGTAAAAATAGTTCAATTTTAATCTTAAAATCGGATATCGATATTTATCAATGTTTTAAATATAAAACTTTGTATATAGTTGAATTTAACTTTAATATAAAACAAACATTACAAAAGTACTATAGATATTTTTATTAAGACACTTCGATCCAATTTAGTACATAACTAAACATTACTGTACAGATCGAATGTCTTAAATGCCTCAGTAAAGTGAGAGAACGATATATTATTGACATCTTAGAATATGATTAAATCATAAATCTTACGCTCATATAGATAATTTATTTCTTGGTACTCAGCTTAAATATACAGCTTAATTCTAATATCTGCTTATAAAGAGCTGTGGGCATAAATCAAAAAGCTTGCATAAAAGCCGGCTGAAATAAAATAAAGTTAAAGAAAATAAAAATAATAGATTTTCCACGGAAACCATAAATGCTTGCGGAATCGTTTCATGGCTTTTGCCTTTGTGAGTGCTACGTGATGGCAGCACGCAGTGCGTTTATTATCAATTTTCACGCTTCTCTAATGCCCCTTGCCCGATGTCCAGCCCCAACTCCACCCATCTCCAACCGCCCTAACTCTTGTGATTCCTGTTGCATTCATTTCAATTCCAAGCAACAAGTGTGCTGAGCCGAGCTGAACCGAATTGAATCTCGGACGCAGCCTCCTCAGGTTTTGGCATCCGCTGCTGTGACTGGCGGATAACTCAATTGCGTATTATCCGGACATTCTCATTGGCCCAACTGGTCCATATGTCACGCCTTCGCCCATCCACTGCGCAGGCTTCGTGTCCAGGTTGCGTCGCTTATATCTCGAAGAGCTCTATTGTGTTAATATTTATGTTAACATATTTGCAACAATTGTTTTTGCTTCCCTTGGACTGTCATTAATGTAAAATGAATTTAAGATTTAAACACATCTTTAATTTGATTAAATTCAGTTTCAGCAGTTTCTTAAAATGATACCACAAAATCCCAGAATAAATCACTGATTTAATGATACCCAAATTATAATTAAATTAAATTGAATCCTAATTTGTATGAAAGCTATTACGTTAATGCTATCAAGTTTTATTTTATATATATAAACCATTCACAAATTTCCTACTATATTATAGTCGATATTTATAATGAGTAATATATATTATATAATAAGGTTAAACACTCATGTCGAAGAATGCCACAGAAAAATCGGAAATAACTAGGAAAATTTAAAATAAATTGAAATTTTTATTATTATATTTGAATAGAGTATATAATTATATATTTTAGATACTTTTCTCATATTTAAGAGTCCATTACTTATCTCTATTTGTACGTAAATAATCGGTGCAATATAATTTTGTTTTAATTTAGCTTTAATATTGAAGGAATAGTAACAATGAACAATTGTAACAACTATCTACTATTAAATTGCTTAGGGATGGTAAGACTGTAATCTTAAAATTATTTCTACCCTAGAACATAAAAAAAAATCATAGCGTACTTTTGAAGACATTATATAAATGTAATTTTTTTAGAATTTTCCAATTATTGATTAAAATACACTTTAATAAAATGTATTAATGCAAAATCAATAAAAAAGCGATCAGAAAACCGTGGCGTCCTTTAATAAAAATGTTCTTTCTATTGCAAATCGATTCATAACTTTCACTAGGAAACAATGGACATCTCCAGTGGCTGACAGAACGTGAGAAAGTTTTGTGAACTTGCTGACGTCAAGTATTTTAATTTTGCGGTAGAATAAAGAGGCAAAACATAATAATAATTCGAAATATGCGTGGCATTTCTTAATGAAGTTCGTGGCAAATGCAAAAGCTTAAGACAAATGGCGCTATGTAAGCGAAGCTGGGCACCGTCATAGTCCTGGCATAGAGCGAGTGTAAGGATGTACTATCCTAAGCTGGCAAAAGGGGCACGTGCTGATATTTCAATTGAATGGCACCAAATATGCGACAGACACTCCCTCACACTAAGGAAGGGAAGGGAAGGGAAGGGAAGAGAAGGGAAACATCAATGCTAAATGAAAAATATTTCCCATCCACAACATACGCAAAGGCGTACCACTTGACATTTGAACTTTGTCCAAGAGCGAGAGAACGACAGAGAGAGAGAGAGAGGGAGACAGAGGAGTTCAACGATAGAATTTTAAATGCGGATGACAGCTGAAGTTTGTTCCCTCCATGTGTTGATGACTGGAGGGCTGTCTTGGCTTACTTTGAGTTGCATTTCAAACGGAATTATTCCCCACATTGTTGAACAAAAGGAAATTAAACATTTGCACTCGAGTTGCTTTTGTTTTCGGATTTCTCTGATAAAAGATGACCACCACAAAAATATTATCTCAGTTCCGATTCGACCCAATCCGTCCCATCTCGACCCGCACATGGTGAATCACATTGTTGCCAAACTAATTTAACTTGACAGCAAATTGTTTCCACATTTGTCATATCTCCGGAAGTCGCTGGATTCCGAAATCTGGTAAGATCGTATTTACAGTTGACCTCATAATTGCAATTCATTGCGGTATGAGTTTATTGCTTAAAATACTCCTTACTTTGCATTAGTAGCTTGTAATTTTTTTTTCATTGAACGCACGTCACAGATATTAAACACATAAAAAGTATTAACATTTAAATTTTGTTTCGCTTTCAGTAAAGATTTCTTATTTTAATCATTTCAAAGCTTCAAAATAAATAGATTTAAAGGTATTAGATTTATTAGATATTTTCATCTTACAACTTATACGAGCATTTGAGAATGATTTATTTAAAAAGTAGAATACATAAAATAAAAAATAAATAATCTAATATCTAATTTAAATAATAACAAACCTGTAAATTGTACTCTTAATAACGGTATTCTCTACCAAACTAACAACATAATTTATAAAAAATTACATTTTTATTGAAGAGTATTGAAGGCAGAATTATAAAATAGCAACTTACCCCAAAGTATGAAATTATTATATTATATTATATTATGTACATATATCATATAATACCATATTTTATTAAATTAATTTTTTTTGTATTATATAGTACTTTATATGATTGTGTTCGTAAAGTATCTGCCAGGAAACTACCCTCAATGAGAGTACTTTTGCTTGATTTCTATTGTCCTGCTTTCAGTGAAGTCCATTCCAACCACCCACATATGTCTTTTCATATGTATGTTTGTATATAGGAAATTCGTTTTGAAGTATGTCTGAACATACTTACAGTCGAATATGTATTATTTAATGCCATCCGTCATGGCAAATTTCTAGTCCATTAACTTTGAGGTTATTTGGCGACGCTACTTTAACACTTCAACGGCATTTAGGCCTTTTGATTTTCTTTTCTGTTGATTCTATAAGCATTTGTCGTATTTTTACGTTCGCTTTGAAATGGGCCTGGGACTAGCTTCCTTAAGTGTTTTGTAAATTGAGGTACTGGGGCAAAAATGTTGCTATTTCTTTGAATTGCAACGATTGCGTTTTAAAAAAGAAATCAATGTATTGTCGTAGAATTCTATTCGGTTGGCATACGAGTTGGCATATTTCTGACTATTTACAGTTTCTTTGCATGACATCAGTAATGTCGTAGTGCTCAAAGTGTGACCGAGACATTCAGACATCATTTAATACTGTATCTCTCGTAATCCGCGGCTCATTCGCGTGTTGATTCTCTGGCACTGCGGTTCGTCAATGCCACTTGACGCGTTTCCTGTCCGCCTAATTGCATCAATTTGCAGTTAGCAGTAGATCACATATTGTACCTAAGCGAGCACGCTTATCTAGTAGGTTGACCCAGTTTTCAGCATTACAGACTCTTGGGCATACCTATATACTTGAAGTCCATCAGGTGAGTCTCTTTTACATTATTTTCCCGCTCTAACAAATACATAAGTATTCGTACCGAACAATTGGCACAATCCCAGCAACAACACGTTTCTCCAAAGACACCTGCTGAGCTTTCTCGAAGCAATGATGAAGAATATACGTAGAAATAAGAAAATGGGAGAATAGAGAAAATCGCAAAACATACGCTGAGTAATTCTAAAAATGATTATATTACGCCTAATGTGAAAGCCGCAATAGTCAAAAATAGTTTTAATACATTAGTTCGGTTTTTATGCTTTTCTTTTGCAATTACAATCAATCGAAACTAAACACACATAATAACAAAAGAAATGAATTAAAGTCTAGATGCAAATAATCGAATGTGTTTTAGCCACACATAATTTTCAGCAATACTCGTCGAACGTAAAATCGACTTAAGGCAAGAAAAAAGCTGTCGCCCATTTAACAGGAGAATCAATTAGGCATATTATGCTGGTGTTGTGAGTATGCACACTTACCAATACATCCGTATTCTTAACGGCTATGTATGTGTATATGTATGTGTTGCATACTTACAGGCGCGTAACGCAATTGACAGTGAAAATAAAATCAAACAGCAGACCCACAACGACACACACTCATTCACTCCCTAACTCTCTTCCATTCATTTTGTCTTCCTCATTCTCTTTCGCTCATTTGCTCTGTCTCACTCTGGCACACACAATGAAGGCAATTGAGCAGAATCATTGCCGCTGGCAGTTTTCTGCAATACACTTGAAGGGGTAGGCGGGCACTTCAACAGGCGACAACGTCAACGCCGGCTTCGGCCTCGGCGTCGATGTCGATGTCGGCGTTGACGTCGACTTTGCCGCCTCGCATACAACAAGTTGCAGCGCAGCTTCGACATCTGCTGTTTGCTGTTGCTGCTGCTGCTGCTGACTTACGCATGGCATCGCTCGCATCGCATCGCATTCCACATCCTGACGCAGTGAATGGCGTTTTGTCCGCGCCTCGTGCGGCGTTCGCAGAAGAGTTTCAGTGCGAGATGAAATCTCGTGGCTGATGGACGTGTGTTTCGTTTCCACGTTCCTAGTGCACCAACCGCCAAACACTTGTAGCACTTTATTTCCAAAATAACACAGCGACCGCAAAGGCAACATTTTCTATACTCAGCGCATAGAAAATGTAGTTTATTTATCAGTTAATCAACTTTAATTCAAATTCTATCAAAATAGCAAATGCACTGCTAAACTTGTGCGTCAACTCAAAACAAAAAAGAAACAAAATCAAAAGCAAATAAAACATACAAAAATAACAAAATAACCGAAACTGAAAATATGTAATTTAACAGAAAAACGGGTGTAAGTTAAAACCAAATGAATATTAACACATCGAAATTCGGCTCCGTATAAATAATATTTTACAGATTTTTAAATCTATATTGATTTTAATAACGACTCTTAATAGATTTACAATTTTGTGAAATACACATCTCATACAGACTTATGTCAACATAATTATTACATATATAAAAGTATGTGAGAGAATATTAAATCAATATAAGCCTATGGGGAGATTTTTTTACATGAATTACTTTCAATAAATAAACACTATTCAACATAGACTATGTCACATACGCAAATGAAGTGACATGTTGTTTAAGACTATACTTAATTCTTAGGTTTGTCATCACTACAGTCATGCAGAATACATAATATTTAACTTCTTTAAAATATAAAATTTTAAATACGTACAAACCATTGCAATTCCTAAACATAGATTTCTTAAGCAACTAATGTTATATTTCACTATCAAGCAATTTATGTGAAAATAAACCATCCGATTGGTTCTAAGTTCCACACATTATTATAGTACAATCAAAAATAATTCGTTGCTCACCAGTGTAATCACAGTCTACAAAAAATGTGTGTTGTACTCCGTCCACCAATCTTTTGTTTGCACAGCATAAAGTTCCGCAATTACACATACGAGCAATATAGCAATTTGCGTAAGGTCTTTGGGGCTTTGCTTTCAATCATATTTTATTTTAGAAATACTCGTGCATATTTATTTTCGTTTGGGAAATAAAATAGAAAACCTTATGCCCACTGGCAGTTGACTGGTTTTTGTGCGGTAAATTTGTGCAGTACATTGTTTGTTCAACAACGAATCAACAAGTGACCCAAATTGTGTGAACGTGGTTTAAATGTTGCGTTCAATTTTATAGTCGTGAAGTAGGAAACGATTTGAATATATTATATGTACGTTAAATCGCATCTATACAACAATCGAGTTTTATTTTATTTCAAATACTCAAAATAACATTACTTACCTTTATTTACTCCACAGGAATATTCCAACGCACAACTTCACCCCAAAGAATCAGCAGCAATCCACAATTGCGAAAGCTTTGAATACTTCAAGCTAAACACAATAGAACCAGCAATCAGTAAAAAGAATACATTCAACAGGCAACTTTCTCCTTCCCTTTCCTACCTCATCAGCTCAGCAGATAGTCGCTATTCCACACACACACACACACATACACACCCCAAGTGGAAGTCGTTGTACAAGTAACGGGCGTATAACAAATAATACAGGTAAGTGAATTATCAACAGAACGATTTTGTCACCCAAAGTTGACATCGCGATACCCTTCGCCTGCCTTAGTTTTATTTCCAAATCATTGTTTTATATAGTTTTATTTAAATCACCTCTAAGCATGAGGTTAGATAGAGAAAAATATATAATGATGTGGTTTTTACTTTTATTAGATGTGCTTCTCTTTACATACAAAATTATAGGTCAGATTTACTAGGGTATTGCAACTTTTGCTACTGTTCGTTGGTCACGTTTCATTTTTAAAATATTACCCGTTGCACGTAGTTCAACTTTCATAGCAAACTCAGCTCGGTCGTTGTATTGATTTTGAGTAGTTAGCTCTGGGCTATTACTAGTGCTTGCCACAAAATGAGGGTCGGTAATTAATGCACATTATTATGCAAAATGTTGCAATAAACATGAACCTTGTTTGGTTGACTGAAAACAGCATTTAGCAGAACTTTTTCTTAACGAAATGAATATTTATCTCAGTGTATTAAAACAATGCGCATACATAAAAATATAGAATAAGAACAAAACAAGTAAGAAAGCTACAGTCGAGAGAACTCGACTGTGAGATACCCGTTACTCATTTTGAATAAGAGCAAAACAGTCAATATACAGAAAAAATACCACAATATTCCAAAGGCTATCTTTGGTATATTGATGTATTGACGTCACATTCAAAATATACTAAACATACCACATTGACATTCCTGCAGACACAAAATTATAATACCCTTCTACCCTATGGATAACGGGTATAAAAATAGAAACTTAAAGAAGCATCCTACTAAATATATTGCAAGTAATGTCTTTGATAATCGCGCTTTAACTTTCGTCTAAACAAACATGAATTTTACAATATTTTCTTTACTTTATTCGCATTTTCGAGAATCTTGAGAATATGTATAGAGTGTATATAAGATATGTTTTTTTTTATATTAATATTAACAATGCATTCAGAAGCGCATTTCAATGCTGAATACAAGATGAAGCTCGGTGTTAATTAATGTTTTCTATACAAATCTGAAAAATGTGTAGAATTCAAGTTGCGTGTTCAGCAGCTCAGCTCAGGAAGCCAGTCGGCAGCAAAATTCGTATGACGGCCGTTAAATTTGCTGCAATTAACGCAAGCTCAAAGAAATGAAAACAATAAACAGAAATAACAAATACGAGTATAGGCAATTAAATCTTAACAGACTCATCGCATGTGTAGGTGAATATGATTTAACAAAATGTTGTGCGTTTTATTGTGCCGTTTAGCAAAGTGTACTCTCGATTATTTGTTAAGTGAGATAATCAACTGTTCGATATAAATATTTCAAACTCATAAGCACAGTAAACTTTCACTTTTAAAAGATAAATAATTAAATTTTTGTACTAGTAATATACATTTTTCGGATTTCCTTAAGTTATCTTAATACTCAAATTTCAGTTAGAACGATGTGTGTGAATATAATAAGATCTATATAACGAGACATGCTTCAATAAATTGTGAGAAAAAATCAAAATTTGATATTGTTCAGAATATTTAAATATAAAATTTTTACAAGCATTTAAAAACATTTGAAATTAAAATTAAAAATTTATGCTAAATAAATGCGATACAGTTTTTGTTTGATCACCAATTAATGCAAATTCCTTATTTAAAATAGGTTTCTATAGAGTATTATCATTTCAACTTTGACTAAAATGAGCAGTTACCTTAGAATGCTTTTGATTTATATTATTTGGCTTGACTCTCTCATGAACAACGTTTTGAGCAAAGGGCACACGCGACGTATGCGCATTGTTGGCAGCCAGAGCGCAATTAAAATTGATGAAGCAAACTAAGGTAATAAGTTCTATCACTCATTCCACTATGGACATGCGTTTTGAAGTTGCAACAGAAAATTAGCATAGACTTTTTTTATTATAAGTTTCCCAGGCACATAAAATAAATCGCATGATCGTTGCTAATAATTAGAAAAATGTATTTTAGACACTTTAAAATGCATTCATTTGAAATTTAAGCAGATTGAAAGCCACTGGATATCAGAAATATCAACAACAAACACGCGCGAAAAATCAAAAACAAAAATACTAACAAAATAAATAATAGCTAAAAGTTTTTGTGTTGTATTTGGAAAAAATAACGAAAACAAAAAAATCATTAAAAAAGCGCCAAGCGACACGCCAACGATTTCAGTTTGAATTCAGATCGCAGACTTGTCGGCACAGTAATCAGACATCTCAACGCGATCCCCACAAATAAGAACTGAGAACTAAACCCTAGAAATAATAACAGCGAAAATTCAGAGTGATTATTAAAGTGAATTTACAATACAAAAAAAGCTGATAGTTAACTTTTGGAGAAAATCTAATCATAATTCTGTGGATCTTCCTCTCACAGCTCTCCAAATAATCCTATTATCAAATCTTGTGTTGTGTGAGTGTTTCAGTGATATTTAAAGTAATTTAACAAGATTTACAAACCTGAAATGAGCTTGACGGTAAGAATACCTGGCCTTAGTTTTACGACAAACGCAAAGAAGCCAATAAAAATTTCAAGAAATTTAAATAATTATACAAAAGCATGGTATGCGATTTGAGCGATCTTAATTGCTGATGTCTTCAACATGATAACAACTTCTAAATACCCTGTACTAATAAATGCAGTGGGAATATAAGAGTTTACTTACCTTAAGTGTTTGTCTATAAATGGGTATGTGTTAGTCGTTTTTTGATAACAAGTTAGGGCACATGTTTCTCTGGTGATGTTTTGATGCAAAGTTGTAAACATTTCAAAAGTATTCACAGTATTCACCATATTCACACAATAAATAAATATTCGCGAATAGTTTTGCACTCTAGTATATTGAATTAATTGTGATATACATTTTCGTAATTTAGTGTCAGAACTAATTGCCCAGATGATCAAATCATTTTTAATTGCACATTTGTTGCCTCTAACGTGACACTACAATTAGTTCCTTAAGTAGTCGGGCTACTAATACAAAGTTAGGCTTCTATCTGATTCTAATATATACAACTTTGCAATTAAATTGTTATACATTACCCCACCAATAAGAAAGACATTCGATCTATTTTTAATTGGTTCGTGAAAATAAATAAGTGCATTATAGTCGAGCAAACTCATCTTAACATACATGCATTCTTCGATCTCATAAGCATAAATACACAGCCAAGTAATCTTCAGTAAACATTTACTCGGTTCGAGTTTCTTGATTTCTTGATTTATGCAAATTTGAATTAATTATATACACATCTTGTATTTTGTTTGTCTTTTTCGATAGCTTCAATCCGCTTAAAATGAATTCGGTACTTCACTTAAGCAAAGCACGTTTTGAGCCTAATTTGTTTTTTCGTGAACAATCTTTCACGTTTTTTTTTAATTTTTTTTTTTAAATGATAAACTTGTTATTGACCCTCATGGCTCTTTCTCTTGTCATCTTTTGTGAGACAAGGTTGGGATAGTCGTGTTGCCAAGAAACTAGTCTGATATGTCATATACAAATGCTTAATCACGATAATTAATATATGCAAATGTTTCATATGTTATACAGTGGATTTTATATTTTTTATTTTGCTTTGTAATGCTTAGCATTAGCTTTATCTAATCAGTATATCACAAAATATATAGTATGTGGGCAACTAGTATTTTAATGTTCGATCATTTTTATGAATTCAATTTTTGTTTTTGGTGTAACTTTATAAATGGAAGAATTCTTTCAAAGTATTAATAGATTTAAAAGTGATTCAAAACGATTTTTATATTATCAATTTGTTTTAATATTGAGTTTTCGAAGTACCTCTAATTACAGAGTTTAACTGATTTAACTAATACTATTAACTTTATTTAGTGCTTACCATTATGAGATAGATAAGATAATGAATTCATTAAGCTTGAATGCTTAACAAGTGTTTGCTAACGCCTAAAAGTGAGTGCTGCAAGCTTAACCAACACTTTGAAAGCTTCTTTCTCCACTGCTTTGATGCAAAGTGCACTCAATCAAAAGTCTTTTCAGTGGGCAAATTCATCTTCCATCTTGTTCTCAATTACAAAAACGTTTTGATTTAATTGACGGCAAGTTAATTCAATTTTTGCAAGTCGCAACCACTCTTCTTCTGCTTCTTCTCTTCTTCCCTTAGCGAAGAATGAATTTCGCTAAAAGTTGTCTTAGAAAGAAAACTCCACCCTCCTGTTGATTCTGGGTGACTTTTGACTAAGCACAAGTGCACACTTGTAAGTGTGCGTATATGTGTGTTTATATGTATTTGTATGTGTGTGTATTTGGGTCGTGGCTGTTGTGTGATGTCTTCTAAACGAATTAGAAGTGAAATTGAATTTCCATTTACGACGCGCGTTGCACACACAAATTTCAAAGACTAATTTCCAACTGTGAAGCAACAAATGCAATTAAATAAATATTTAAATGTAAGCACATTGTGTTTCAAATGTTAGAGCAACACACCCCATTATTAGTGTTGTACCCTAACAGAGGGTATAATCATTTTATTGTATGGTCTGACATGCTTCATTGTTGTGTCTTTATTGGCCTATTCCCTGGGCCATAATCCATATTAAATAACTGCCAAAATGAATAACATAATTTTATTAATATTTTTTATATTTTCTCACGATGCACAAAGTTAGCTGAAATATGTGATTATTTTTAGATCATAAAAACCACTTGACTTATAAGAGCCAAGTGGCTTTTAAGATCTAAAAATAATCACATTTTTGAGCTACTTCACAAATAATTTTAAATGCCCTGTTCTTGGCAAGTTTGTTACATAAGAAATCAATATCTATAGTCATATATATGCATACGATCTTAAGAAATATATGTCAGTTCTGTTATAGAAATTACGCGGTGTAGCTGAAATAATTGAAGAACTCATCTATTCACAAACAGAACACAGTAATCTAGCTGTGAGGGTATTTAAATCGCGAATTTATTTTCTTGTTATTATTTTTGAATTATTGTGTGAGATTTTGTTTTGATTATTTTGCAATTTGCGCGCCTGCGAATAAGAATATGAATGTGATTATTTGAATTGAAAATTGCGAAACAAGATATATAATTTAGTTTTAATTAGTGCAAATCAGTGAGGCGTAAAGTGGGCGACTGGAAATTTGATGCCCAAGTCGCAAGCAGCTTACATTCTGATTACATTTTAAAGGCTAATCGGCTTATTGTGTTCCGTTCCATATTTCTTATTTCGCTCGCTATAGCAACAAGCGGCTGGCGACGCAATGCAATCATCGACTGATGCGGGCAAAGATGGCACACGCAAATACCCAGCACACCAGCAGCAGCATCAGCAGCAGCAGCAGCAATCAGTGGAGACGGGAGCAGAGGGAGCAGCAGCTAATCAAACCACATCCTTCACCATAAATGGCAACAATCCTCCGCAGCAAACGCCCAGTAAGAATCCGTTCAAGCAGCAGCTGGAAAGCAGTCAGCAGAATGGCAACACGGAGGCGGATTGCGGCATCATGGGATTGGGCAAGGAGGCGCAGCCACAACATCCACCACAGCAAGCGTCACAGCAACCGCCATATTATGGGGCAAGTGGACAAGCGCCTCCGGATCTGTATCGTCAGGAAGATCCTCGGGCGGCGGGCACATGGGCGGCTGCCAAATCGTGGATGGTCAGCTGGCGTGGCTCCAATCGGCTTGTCCTGGTCATTGTTGCCATTGCTCTGCTCCTCGATAACATGCTGTTAACGACTGTCGGTGAGTGTGGCTAAAGAGAGAATCTTAAAAATGTATATTCTACTGCATAAGTTAAGCACGAGTAGTGTAAAAAAGAAGATTCGCATAAATCTTGTGCCCATTAGCATTTGATGGCCATTTGTCTTGGTAACGGAATACGGATAGAATACCATAGAACGCCATCACCTGAGGATTATTCATTTCCATTTGTTGGCCATAAAAATTACCACAGAGCGCCACTTAAGCTAATGAATGTTGCGAGTCAGGCAGTCGCCAGTTCTGAGTCTTGAGTCCTGTTTCCAGTTCATCAATTCAACTGTCATTGTGCATTGAGTTGAGTGTTGCCAAGGGACTTGCCATTATATTTCATGTTCGCAGTTTTAAGAGTGAATCTTGGAGCGATAAACACATCCCAGTGAAGTCGCTATTCCCAGCAGCAACTAATCAATGCTCGAGCACCCTTATATCCTTTGCCATTTGCGTTGTCCGTCAGCACCAAAAGCCGACACCGACACACACACACACACACACACATTCACAGACTCAGCGAACGCATTCCGATTGGGGATTGAGATGGGAGATGGGGAAGCTCCAAGTGCCGACAGTCAATTAAATAGACACGCGACCCGTTGTCGTTGTCGTTGCTATTGCCGAAGCTTCTGCTGCGTGTGACACTAAATCTATCGAAGGGGGGGGGGAAGGGAGTGAGTGACAAGGGCGGAACGCAGCAAGCAAGTGCTTATGTCAAGTGTCTGGACAAACATATGGACTTCAAGTGGTCGCTGTGGCCAGAGGCCGGACCACACAATTGTACTTCAGTCTGGTAAATGTTTGCTGCGGCTGACAACACACAGAAACGATTGAAGTTGCTTACAATGTTTATACCCTGCACACTTAGAATAGATGGATATTATTAATAACTGCAAAAGAATTGATATAAAATAATACTATTAATTGACTTCAACAGCCAAATTCTTCCACTTGTCCGTACATCTGACTTTCAAGCTATCTTTTTTTCTGTCTATCTATATTTCAATCCATAAAACTAACAAATTTTTTGAGTTTGCAGTTTGTTTTAGAATATAGATTTTGTCAACTTTTGTCTTATACAAAGAATAAAAATCCGCGATAATTACGCCGAACTAAGCTAGAAGTAATGTGAATTCCAAGTACAAAATTACTTCATTACTTAATCCTGAAATGTTTTAATTCGGGTTTAATGCTATATAGTATATTATTTTATTATTTTACTTAAATCAAGCCCAAAATGCTTGATTTTTCCAAGTACTTCATTTCCGTGTAAGAATTAGGAATCAGGTTTATGCAAGGTTTAAGATGCCTATACATAAAGGTGTTGGTTGTTCAGAAAACAAATTTATAATAATCAGGAGAACATGTATTAAGTTTATTCTATTGCTCCAAGTATATCTTATAGATATCTCAAAATGGAGTAGGTATCTCAAAGTCGAATACACCGACTTGTAACATTTTGTAATTTTTTGTCCGGGTTTTTCTTCCTTTAAATGGAATTCATGAATTTATATCAACAAGTTGGAGTCAAAGAGCCGCTGATAGTAAGGGGGATGGCGGGTTGGGCAAAAGACAAATTGCGATGCGATGCGCAGGCGGCACTTGAGCAACTTGTTGATAGATTCGGAAGTAAAAGTCAAAGCGAAAGTCGAGAGAAATGCTCAAGCAGTGCACAAAGAGACAAACTATTAGCTCAACGCCATTCCATCTTCGTCTCCTCAAAAAATAAAGGAAAAGAAAAGAAAAAGAAAAAGAAAAAGGAAAAGCGTTGCAAAGGAAAACCCCATTTGAAGTTTTAGCTTCAGCTTCAGTTCGGAGCTTCTTTTCTAGTTTCCGCTTGCCTGTCGCTAACTGCGAATGCCGAATGGCCAGAGGATGGATGAGGGTGAGGGAAGCAGGCCGAAGAGAGGGGGAGGTTACGGTAAATATGCTTTTAGCGTTCGAGTTTGACTTGAGGCATTTTCACTTAAGTGCTTTCATTTCACCGTTAAAGGTGTTGGAGTGAAAATTGCGAGAAATACATGCTTATTACATTTGATCTCTAGCAATGAGCATAAAATGCTCATAAATTTGATTAAGCTGCAATCAAGGGGAGAAAAGGGGATTCCCCAAAGGGAGAGGATAGCGGCAATGTTTACTAAGGCGATTGCCGTGATTTATGCTTGACATTAGGTCTTATCTTGCTGTGCCCCTCTTGCATATGTAAACAGAAAACTACAGTGAACACTAGAATATAGAGTAAATAAGGTAGATTTTTATTGCTTGATATAAATGTAAGTACAACAAGTAGGAATGAAGTAAATAGGTCTCGGCTTTGTGATACCCTACACTCATTTTTTATATACAAAATAATTTCAAATCTCCTTCACAATCACAATTTTTAAGGAAATCTTTTTCTTGGTTCTGTTTGCGACAGTATTTGAGCTGATACGATTTTTAAATTGACAAAATATCTTATAGACTAGTGCACACTTATATTAAACGTGGGAACAATCATTGAAGTAGTATTAAGCATATTAAGCATATTACAAATAACTTGAGAATAAATAAGTGGAAATGGGAATATAAGTACTACATAGAAGAGACATTTTTAGGAAGCTGTTTCGAAACTTTATAAAAATGCCTATATAAATTCAATTAATGAAAATTTTTTGTATAGTCAGAAATTCAACTTTTAAAAAATAGCAAATTTCTGTTAAAGAAATGTTTTGAATAATAGTGTAAATTTAGTAAAGTGAAACGAATCAAAATGAATATTATCAAATATGTATAATAAAACATTATTCTCGATAAGCTGCAACTGGATAATAAAAATCTTAGATTTTTCGATAATTTATACAATGAGCTGGTTGCAGGTTCGAGCTGCATTTCAGCAAATTTCATATTAGCACATAACCATTCTCAAATTTGAAGTCGTCAAGGTATTAGGAATATAGTAATAATACCTTTATATCCCATTTATTGGAATTCAATATCAAGGTACTTCGCAGTAATTTACAAAGTCCTTTCTCTATGGTTTTGCTTTACCCGGCGTTTCCTGCTTCTCGGCTATATCCAAAGTTTCTAGTTTCTCGAGGCAAGCGGTTGAACGTTGTTTGATGGGCGTGGTGCCCAGAGAGCGGGTTTTCATCGAGCTCTCGCTAGTGCCCTGGCTGGGATTCAGGTAGAATCCCGGCGAACCGTCCTTGTTGAGTGAGGCACTGCGCGCAAAGGGAAAGTATGCATTAAGTTGTCGTTCCATCACATCCTTGTTGATGGTCGTCTCCCAGATTTGCTTCTGAATAATGCTGCTATATCTCGCCTCGAAGCTTTGCTGATGACGCAGCAAGTCGGCAGCATTGCCCCTGCCCTTAACCTTCTCTCGTTCTCGTTCCCGTTCCCGTTCCCGTGTTTCGCGGTCGCGTTCCCGCTCGCGCTCCCCGGATGTTGGCGTTGCTGGGCAGAGCGGACTGCCCTGGGAGTCTTCATCAGTTGACATGAGTTGGCTGCTGGTATCGCACACTAATTGCCGGAAAATTAAGTATGTACAAACTATGCTTGTTAGGATTTCACAATCACAAATCGGATTTAGGTTTTTTTGGTCTCACTGCCAACTGGCAACTGGCGACTGGCAACGAGCAACTTGCAACTTGCCGCGTGAGCGTCAGAAACGCGAATAAGTCACGTCAGGCAAGGCATTTAACTCTCTGGCCGTGTGTCTATCTGTCTGCCTGTCTATCTGCCTGCTGTTTGTTTTTCAAGTATAATTCACCTATTGTTGCGCATTTTCCTTACACAAGCTAAAGAGAAAACTCAAATGTCAGGCGAAAAGTTTTTCCCAGCTGCGTCGTAATTGCGAGCGTGCCTTTTGTCTTTTGTATCCTTTTGGCTTTTAGCTTTTGGCTTTCGGCTCTTGCCTCTTGGCTCTTGGCTCTTGGCTTTGAGCCGAAAGTTTTCCGTGGCATTTGCCATTGCTACATTATGACGTTGTTATTAGCGTAGCGCCCACCATGGCGATAGCATATATCCAACGTCAAAGGTCACAACATGCTCCTTTTTTTAGCGTCGTCCTCGCTGTATTGTTGTTGTTGTTGCTGTTGTTGTCGTGGCTGTCATGGCAGATTCATTAAACGATTCTCCATCCCCCCAAAAAATTTCGAATTTGCAATAAAATAAAACGCGTTCGCTAAAGACGTAGATGGCCCACGATGTGCCACGTGTGGCAACTGCCACCAAAGGCCTTGCATGACGCTTGAGGCGACTCCACTCCCCCTCCCAGTCCCAGTCCCTGCCTCCATCTCCTTCATTCGGCAACAGTTGACAGTTCGAGCATGATTACTATGATATATATGGACATATTGGCAATGTCAATAATTGATTTATGCCTATTTAGGTGTTGTCATTAAAATCTGTGTCACACGGGTGAGGTGCGAATGGCTGGGAGGATTGATTTATTGATAATTGATGCTATTATAGTTCTGACTATGTTCCTATTGCGCATTACTGATATCAAACAATATCGTGTGATATGTGAATAACATTTATGACAATGCATAGAAGCATAGAATATGTACATAAAAATCAAAGCATACATTTAGGCGCAAATTAATTTGGCATGTTTTTATATGAGTTATATTAACAATTATATATAATAAGAATAGAAAGTGACGATCGACTAACATAACTTTGGAAATGAACTCAGTAAACATTATTGTTTTTAGCTTGATCGAAGCAAATTAAAATGAAATTGGTTTAAAATCTTCAGTTGATTGCTACTAAAGAATTAGCTTAATTCTACCGTTAAAATAAAATGAAGCTGTTGTTCAGGTAAATACCAACATTTTGACAATCATGTCGATTGTGTGTTGTGACAATCCCCCAATGCTAAATCAACAAAGATTGCAAGCTACCCGTCGAAAGCAAACAACACAACAAAATGTTGTTGTTGTGGGTACGGGAATGCCCCAGAGCGTAAACATTATGGCGTAATCCGTCAGAAAATAAATCGCCAGAAAGGCTTCAATGGCACCACAAAGTAAAAATCAATAATGAATAAAACAATAAAACAAAAATAAGTTATACGGGAAATTCTGAGAAACACTTCTAAATATAAATCTGACGATTGCAATTTGGTTTAAACATAGGCTGAGAGGAAAAAAGTTTAATTTTACTCAATTTGGGAAATGTTTACAGATATCTTAAACATTATTACAATACAGTACAATCATCAAGCCAAGCGTTAGCCACTTGTTGAGGATATATCCAAGCAATATCGTCGATTGAAGTGCCACTTCTCCATTTTCATCATATCGAACATAGATTTATTAATCTGTTCCGAGGAGAAGTACAAGACTGCGAGTTGCACCCGCAGAAAGAAGATGAACAGCATTCTGTAATAATCGGAAAGTGACATGACCATATAGTAAGATAACGTCGCCTTTTTGCCAGTGATCAGCTCATAGAAGTGAACCGTATGCCAGCAGTTGAGAGAGACCAATACAACCAACAATACGCAGGAAACGACGGTTAGAAAACGAAGTTGCCGGTAAAGCAGATGGGTATCAAGACCAAGTTCTACGAATTCCTCCACAAGACTTAGTTGATGGTTTACCGATTCAACCAAGCTACGACTGTGCAGCAGTGTAGGCAACAACACCACCTGAATCATAGCAATGTTAAGTAAATAATGAAGATTTAAGATCACAGAAAACATACCAATGTCGATATCATGGCCAACAAACGCAGGAAAAGGTTTCCTACAGCTGCTAGGGAGGAACTACTTGCAACAGGTTGAGCATAGTTGCGCCAATCTTCCCAGATCAACGAGACATTCACATAGATATATATAGACAATTGTATTATGTTTGATAGTAACAGTGCATAGGAGAGTTTAAACCTCCTGCTCCTTGGATGATACGAGTACGGATAGAGTCCAGAAATGCGCAAAGGAAAGGTTCCAACAATATACAATTGGACTAACGTTTCCGCTGCATTAGACATTGCAACTGACTTGGTTATAACTTGGGTCTAATAATAATAAGTCATCAGAAGTACTGCGCATATGCGTGCCAATTGCAATCAATTGAAGTAGCTGATAAATGATTCCCTAATGTCAGGCCTATATTAGACACTATTAATTGAGCGATTTTCGAAATCGAAGTGGTTCAATCGATTTTTATTAACAATTCTTTATAAAAATCTGTCTAATTTAATACTAGGGAATATAGATCTGAAATTTATAGCCTTTATTGGGTAGATAACAAAATACACACTCTTTTTCTGAGTCTGTTTGGGTAAGCCAATAAATCTCAGTGGTTAAATGCATTAGCTCTGTTTGCTCTGTAACAGCTCTGTTAATTAACATTTGGCGTTGCTGCTAACTGTGCTGAATGCAATGTTAATGATACAATTTCGGTTAAGAACTGTTCTTAGTTCTGAAGATATGAACAGCACAAAGTTTCTGTAGATTTAACAAGAAAACGTTAATTTGAATATCGGTGTAACGAGTCTTTCATAATCGTTTCGCTTTTTGATGATGATCCAATCAACAATTTGTTATTAGAATATTTTAATCGGCTTTTTGCTTCGTTTTGTTTATTTGAAATTATTTTGCAAACGTGAAATGTAAATGCGATTGCCTAAAAACACAATTCACTAAAACTCGCGCTGAGCACATCATCGGTGCTCGCTGTTGCAGCCAGCAGCAAACCCTTCTTGGGCAAGCTCGGCATGAAGATGTGCAACTGCTTGCGACTGTCCAGCTGATTGGTGTTCAAGCCGCGACTGCTGACTGGCGGCGTGCGTGTTTCCTCCACTGTGGGCGAGGGGGTGTGGCCATTATACAGCCTGGCTGAGGCCAAGTGACCAGCCAGACGGCGTGTGGTGCTCGCGCTGTTGCTCAGCGCACAGAGATCGATATTGCGGGCCGGACGATTGAGGCGCACTGGCACGCCCTCCTTGTTGAAGATGATGGTAATGGGCTTGGCATTGGAAGAATTGGAGCGGTAATTAACAGCTGGCGGCAGAGGAGATGGCTGCTTGGCTGCGCTGGCTGGTTTCCTGGGAGCAGCAACGCGTTGAGACGCCGCCGTGGAGATGCGTTTGAGGCTCATGCCACGATGACTATGACTATGTCGATTGCTGCGGTGGCTGTTTCTGGGCAACAGGGTCGCATTGGAGGAGGATGCCATCGGTGTGGCAGCCTTCACGATATCCGCTCGACCAGCCAGGTCCAGCCAGTTGAGCACACGTTCTGCCAGACGCTCTTCGGGATTGCCAATGTGCGAGCTTGTGGCCGGCGCATCCTGCAACGAGCTGCGCCGTGAAAGAGAGTGATAGTCCGTTAGATGATCCAAGTGATAGCTTTTACCGCTGCTGAGCAGCCAGGCACGCCTCTTGGCATGTCGACTACTCTGCCGGCCGTGCAGATTGGAGAAACTCGTCTGCAACTTGTTAGCCAAGGCGCCCTGCGCCTGGCCAACTTGCTGTTGGCGTTGCAGCGTTAGTTTAGTGGCGTCCAACAGCAAATACTCATCCAAGGCGTAGTCGACGCTCTCCTCAAAGGCAGTTGACGGATCGTGGGAGTCACAGGAATCGTGCTGATGATTGATGCCTGTTGTTTGCAAAGCAGATTATTGAAGCTTGCAAAGTCGTACTCTAGATACTCTACACTCACCTCTCCTCGCACTTTGCCGTTGACACTGAATCCAACGCTGACGCTCGCGAGGCTCATAGTCGAGTATAAAGTGTCGGCGGTGGCTGCGAGTGCCTTTCTCCCCGCTGCTCTCCAGCCAAACGGAGCGCACAAACAACGGTCGACTGGCCGACTCCCAAATGGAACGCGCTGGGTGTCGCATTGCCGCCTCTTTCTCAGCTCAGCTCAGCTCTGCTCTTGCATTAATTAAAACCCATCCAAAATAACAAATCCAAGGAGAGTTCGATTCGATTATCACGGGCCCACTGCTATCCTCATCGTTAAAATGCTCGTTGTCGTTGTCGTTGTCGTTGCCGTTGTCGTTGCCTTTGTCGTGTGCTCCTTCTGCCGGTTGTTGCCTCACTGCCATCGCTGTTTGCCCTGACGACGACAATGAAGCGTCGCGACGCCGCCGCAAAATATTTTTTTGTCACCAGGGATGGGCCAAACGTCGTCGCATTTAAATCAGTGACTAGTCACTACTCAAACTTTATCTCTATTACCAGTTGCATCCATAAATTCATATATGAGAGGTAGTTTCAGAAACTTTTCAACTTTTTTTGTAAAAAAAGACAACAAAAAATTAAAAATGAATTTAAATAGTATGTTACTGACTATGGCAGCTTATGTTAAAAAACTAATCATCGCTTAACTTAAGACTTTTTTCAAAATAGTGACCGCTGGGCTAAAAATGTAGCATACTCTAAAACTATAGAGAGAAAGGAAAGATTCGTCAAAAAAAATATCAAAGAATATCGAAATTGTAGACATACTTTTTATGAATATTTCTAGATGTTTGTACATGACTGTAAATGTTTCATAACAATTTTTAGCTTTTTTATGATTTAGTTAATTTATTTATAACATGTAAGAAAGCTACAGTCGAGTGTGCTCGACTGTGAGATACCCGCTACCCATTTTGAATAAAACCAAAATATTGCGGTAATATTCTCAAAATATACCAAAATAATATAACACAAAAATACTAAAAAAAATCATATATTATATTTGATATATTAATGTGGTGCTATATTCAAGATATACTGTAGAGTGCAAAATATACCAGATTGTCAGCCCAAGCATATAAGACCCCTAGTAAAAGTATTTATTTAATAACTTTGATAATTTGTATTTGATCGTAGCCAAAATTTCAGGACTCCAGCTTTTAAATTACGCTTCTTAATCGATTTTAGTCAATTTGCGGGGAAGGAAGTGATCTGCGTGCGAACATAACAAATTCTGTAGAACAAATTTATAGCTCTATCTCTGTGTTCCAGTGTTTTATACAGACAGACGGACATGGCTAGACCGTCTTGGCTGTTGACGGTGATCAAGAATATATATACTTTATACTGTTGGAGATGCCTCCTTCTACCTGTTACATACATTTTCTGCAGGCACAACATTATAATACCCTTCTATTTTATGGGTGGCGGGTATAAAAACAAGATAATTTAATGAAGCAATTTAACACCAATTTTACTGTCAAAAAAAATTCAAAAAAGTCTGATTATTATATGGAAATGGTGGGACACTAAATTAATAATTAACATTATATAGACACTATATATTTTATATATTAATAACACCAGCAATCTACATATTTTACTAAGCAAGACATCTCTTGGGGAGATACAGAGCAATTGCAAAGAGCAAAAGCAAAAGCAGAAAAGAAGTTCAAGTATTTCCAATTCCTTGGCAATATCACAATCACAGTTACTGCTTTGGTGAATCCCTGGTCTTAGCTATTTGTTTTGTCTGGTTGCCCATCGGCCTGGCCCGTCGCTAACATTTTTTTGTACTCTGACTTGCGGTTTAAGTGTCTTCGACACGCGAAATGCAACCCAGACCCAAGTCGAATCCCAATCCCAATTCCAAACTCAAACCCAAACCCAAACCCAAACAACAAACCCCAAACTGCAAAGCTTTTGGCTCCATTAACCGTTTGTCAGTTGCACGTGCTTTTAGAATTTTTGTATGTCAAATGCTCGGAGACAGTTTAATGAGTTACACGGCATTTGTCCGCGGAGGGAGCAACAAAATTACTTGCAATAACTTTCTTTTGCATAAAATTGCCAGGTTAATCGTTTACGCTGGCGTTGCATTTTAAGTGGTAGAGCCCATTAATTCAACTATCAAATTTGAATAAGCACATTTCCACCTTTGTGTGCTATACTGTGTATACATAACTGTGTGTACACGGTGAGCATGGGTTGCCTAGCAAGTGAATCCATTATTAGTTCCAAGCGCCATAAAATGGCATGTCAGGTTACATGCGCGACATCTGTAGAATATGTTGTGTTGTGGCTATTATCTGTGACACGAGTATATCGTTGAAAACACCCAAGGATCTGTATCAAAGTGCAACTTCTTGCCCAAATCTGAGTGTAGTGGGTACGTGCTGGCACGGTGTTCCTAACTAGGTCTCTACTCGTACAAATATCCTTCGAGTGCCATTTTTTTGCTATGTCTAGGTATTAACATAATTCGAGGGTCTCATAAACAATTTAAATCAAAACCGTAATACACGCATATTCATGTTATTATGATAATTTGTTGTGTTTTATCTACATATGAAAACATGGTAATTTATAATCTAATTCTTTAATTGTTCCCGGAACTCAAAACGAGATTGATATGCTTCCATAATTTTTTTAAAATACATAAAAACTTCGCTGTAAAAATCATTTTTCAATCCACTTTTTTTAAATTTCCAAAAAAAAAACAAATTAGTGGACTAATTTTTTAAGCATCTTTTAAAAAATACACTTTAAAATTTCTCAAAAAATTGATTTTAAAGTGTATTTTTTAAAAGAAAAAAATTGGAAAGAAATACTCCAATTACTTTAAAAAACTATAATTCTAGCAGGGTCCATTTTTAGGGAATTCCAATTATTTATGATTAAATGACCGCTCTCATATTTCCAAAAACATTATAGACCCCTATCGAAGACCTTCAAATAGATATATGCCTAAGCACTTCAAGTGTTAACACCTTATCACCAGCTAAATGAATAGTTGTATAGTTATTGGTTACCAGCTCGAATAGTTGTTATTATCCCAACCGCATGACTGTCTAGTTAAAAGCCGCACATTATGCCAACAACACTTCAAGCCCAGGCAACAATCATAACAAACATCGCTCAACACTTGTTCAACTTGGAAACGCAATTGAAACATGGCAGCTACCTACATACACATGTATAGTACGTAAAGTGAAAGAGAAGCAACAAGGGTCTAGCATAATGCCAGGAAATGCAATTACAACTACGAAAGGAACATTGGTCTAAGTGGAGTATCACAGTTGGAGCTGGGCGTTGATAATAAATATAAACAGAGCCGAAGCATGCAACAAACAAATTGAATACTGAATACTGAACACTGAAGTAGGAAATGCGAGGTTAGTTGAGGTCAGGTGAGAGAAGAGTGTGATGTACGTTGGTGGGCAGGAGAATCAACAACTGCAACAGTAATTATAAACAACGAAAATGTTGGTGAGTCGGTGTACTCGACTCTAAGATACTGGTACATTTTCAAAGGTGTTGAAACATGCTAAATTAATTTATAGTCGGCATATATGTAAGAATGTGCCCGATTTGAAATGATGTTTAAAATAATGAGCAAACAATAAAGTTTTTGCTACGGAATTAAAAATTTCACTAGAAAAAAACGGATAAATACAACATAACAATTTCATATTTAAGGAATAATTAAAATATATAATACAAAATCAGCTTTATTTCGTGCTATTTTTAATTTTTGAACTAAATATGGGAAAACCCATAAATAATGTTACAATGTTTTAAAACTATTTTTAGGATTTAAACAAATATGATTAATTTGTATACAACTATATTAAAAACCGTGTAAATTTAGAATTCGTTTGCTATTTAAAATTGTAGATTTCAAATATTTTAATTTTAATAATCGAAATATAACATTGTTAAAAGTCTAGTGACCTACTGCAAGGCAATCATGGCCTTCAAGTTATGACACCCGCTTAAAGCAGCAGATGGGGGGTGTCTTCAGTGTTGCGAGGTAACAGAGTGCAGCAATTTGTTGCAACTTGCAACCTTTGTTGGCAGGGCCGAACAACTCAATTAGAGCAGGCAATCTGGGTTGTGCCTAGAAACCTCGAAGCCGTTATAAACTTTTAAGCGTCAACAATTTTGCGGGTCTGTAACGCAATTAAAATGCGACTGGCTGAGTAAATTGCTTTTGCAGCGTTTGCAGCAGCTACTAACTAACATACTAACGGCTAGCCGTTAGGCTAATTGTACGTAAATTTCTTTGTTGCAACTCAATTACAAAACCATTAGTCGGGTCTTTCATGCCACTTCCACAGTTCCCATCATACCCGAGTTCCTGTACGACATACGACATCCGGACGCTCCACTCGACAGCTTTCCCCGCACACCGCTCACCCTGAACACGCCTCCAACGCCCACACAGTCACCGTGTCCCTGCAAGGACAACGAAAATGAGCCAGAGGCGCCGATCGAGACCACATTCAGTCCAGAAGGTAAGCACTACACATAATTGCCAGTTCAAGGTGTTTAAATGGCTCTCTTTCTTAGAAAACTACACATATTATAAGGAGTTGGAAGCACGGCACAATGAGTTGGTCGGTGAAACAGTCGAAGTGGGTCTTCTCTTTGCCTCCAAGGCAATTGTACAGCTTCTGGTTAACCCGATTGTTGGTCCTCTTACGCATCGGTATGTAACTATTAACCATTTACATAGTGAAATTATTGTATAACCTTTCTGTTTGTTTCTTCCTTAGCATTGGCTATAGCATACCCATGTTTGCTGGCTTCGTCATTATGTTCCTGTCCACGATAAGTAAGATGTGATTTTAAGTATTTTCAGAATTTTTTTGTTTCCTACGAGCTTTATTTTATCGATACCTTAGGAATAAACTATTGGTTGATTTTTATGGTATTTTTTTTTTTAACATTCTACGTGAGGCATCAGGTTACAACGCAAATATATACGTTAAAAATTGTTTCTATTGAATGATCGAACAAATTCATCATGTTTTGTACCTTTCCAATTCATCGACTTTTTGTCTATCAAAGATTTGATTTGCCCATCGTAAAAAAAACATTTTGTGCACGATTTTTATAAGTCGAACACAGACTAATACTAAATTTAAATTTAATTTTTTGGCAGACCTATTTTTAGCATGTAAATATTTTTAAGCATGTAAATATATCAAATTATTATACAAAAAAATTCAAAAATTTACAAGTAAGAAAGCTACAGTCGAGTTGGTCTTCCAGAAATATACCCAATTGGTATCCAAAGAATCTAAAAGTTACCGATATATTATATATATTTAGTATAATGGCATTCTATTACTTTAAAAAATACCTTAGGTTACAAATACTCCAGATTAAGATTATCACTTAAATAACTTCTAAGTTTTTATCTGATCGCAGCCAACCAAAAACCATCTTCTGCCTATTTTCTGTTAACACAAAGCTTTGATACTCTTCTATAATTTTTCAATAATTTTTTTTAATTAATATAAATTTAATAATGTAGATAATAATAGAAAATATCCGTAAATAGTTTTCAATATCTTACAATCAAACGCGCTCGAAAAGAATTTTCTAACTTGCTTTATTTTCTCATGTCATATTTACAACCGCATTCTAAATTTTAAATCGACAAATAACTAATAATTTAATAATAATTTCCCTCTATTGCTAGTCTTCGCTTTTGGACGCTCCTATTTGGTGCTGTTCATTGCGCGAGCTTTGCAAGGTATTGGCTCTTCCTGCTCCTCCGTGTCGGGCATGGGCATGTTGGCGGATCGCTTCACCGATGACAAGGAGCGTGGCAACGCAATGGGAATTGCTCTGGGTGGCCTTGCGCTTGGTGTGCTCATCGGACCACCGTTTGGTGGCGTGATGTACGAGTTTGTGGGCAAGTCTGCGCCGTTCCTGATCCTTGCTGCCTTAGCGCTGGGCGATGGCTTGCTGCAGTTGTTCATGCTGCAGCCATCGATCCAAAAGGCAGAATCCGAGGAGCCCCCATCGCTGAAGAGTCTCATCAGTGATCCGTACATTCTGATAGCAGCGGGGGCCATCACGTTTGCCAACATGGGCATTGCCATGTTGGAACCATCGCTGCCATTGTGGATGGTGGACAATATGGGGGCAACACGTTGGGAGCAGGGCGTGGCATTTTTGCCTGCCTCCATTAGCTATTTGATTGGCACGAATTTGTTTGGACCACTGGGACACAAAATTGGACGCTGGTTTGCTGCCTGTCTGGGATTGGTTATCATCGGTGCTTGTCTGATCTTCGTGAGTAGTTTTCAGAGAAATTCAAAAATATTTTACCAACGATGATCGCTCTCTAGATTCCAATGGCCACATCGATCACACATCTGATAATACCGAATGCTGGCTTGGGCTTTGCCATTGGCATGGTGGACTCCTCGATGATGCCAGAGCTGGGCTATCTGGTGGACATACGTCACTCGGCGGTCTATGGCAGTGTCTATGCCCTGGGCGACGTTGCCTTCTGTGTGGGCTTTGCTGTCGGACCGGCGCTCTCGGGATCGCTGGTCAAGACTATTGGATTCGAGTGGATGTTGTTTGGCATCGCCATTCTCTGCTTCCTGTATGCCCCACTGCTTACGCTCCTGAAAAACCCACCGACCAGCGATGAGAAGAAGGTGCGTATGGCCAGAGAAGCAGCTGAAGCAGAGGCTGCTGCTGCTGCTGAAGCTGCCGCCAATAATTCGATTGCCCACATTGTGGCATCGTGTCCAGCTATTTTGCACAGCTCAATGGATGGGGGCAAAATAAACGAGGGATTCGAATCCTCGCGGTTGTGAGCTGTCAACGCAGCTTTACTCTTATGTTATATTTTAGTTTACCTCTAAATTATATTTTAATAACAATATTATTTAAAATTGTATAATACGCATATTATTTACGTTTAATTTGTTGTAACCACAAAATCCTTTTCTTTAGTAATTAGTTAAATAATTTTCATTATTATTGCTTAATAAGTTTATATTTTTAAATATTTTGATTTTAATATATTTGAAATAAACCGAAATCTGCTGCTGTGTTTAATTTTTTCAAAATGTGCTGTGATACTTCAAGATACTAACTTTATAATCTTTTAATCTTTACAGTCTTTAATCTATGGGCGCGATAAATCACAGGTACGTTATGTAACCTATCAAAATTACGATGACGACGAATAAATCTCCGAAACAATGAAATTTCAAAGCAATGTCATTTAAAAATGACCAAAAATCCTAAAAAAAAATGAATGAAATATGAAAGGCAAAGGCAAAGAACACAAAAAACTACAACCAAAAATATCAGAAATATCATATGAACTCAAGAAAATTGTTATAATTGTTTAATATTTAATAAAAGAACAAAATATCCAATCCATAACTATGCTTATAACTTAGGCATATCACATAATTATTGCCAAGCAAAAAAAATATTACCATATTCATCCTTAACTTGATCAAGAAGCAAATCGAATTAAATAGAAACTCAAAATATTTCAGTCTTAAAAAAAATAAGAAAATTTGGTTAACTTTCTTTGATTTCATATTGGAATTTATTCAAATTTGTTTTATTCCCTAAATATATGTTATCTGTATAATTATATAATTTAAAAGATGAAACAAAACTAGTCAAATATATTAGCTTACATATTGCAAACTTAAATGTTAAAGAAATTTCGCAAAAAAAACTAAAGAGTAAAATCAAAGTTAATTTTAAATATGTGAAATAATTATAAAGAAAACAAAACCAAACAACAAAAGGCTTTCGAGCTCGCTTAAGCTGTAGAAGCTTTGAGCATTATAAATCTTACTCCCAGAATGGAAGGTCATTGCAATATATAACTAATCACGTCCGTAATTGCAGAGGCTTAATGTGAACTCCAAAACCGATCGCACAAAATGATATAAATACTTTTATATTTACTCTATATAGAACATTTTTATGTTAAAGCAAAAATTTATATGAACAACGCGAAAGATTTAGAATTGACGAAAGGCAACCGGACAAAAGCGTAACATACTTTTGAGGGTTGACTAGGATACGTGGTAAAAATACTTAGGAATTCACAACGTCAATATAAACAGTTTGAAGCAGTTTCATAAACCAGTTTTCGAACCATTTATGTTGACGCTATGACAACCCTAGTGTTACAGGCGCATTGTGCGAGGGTTATCCGCATAGACATTAATGCTGACGTTACAAGGCGATGCAGGCAGCTCCTCCACAACAGCTGTCCTACTCCGATTGGGATTGGACTGCGATTGTCCCGCATTTACTCGATTCACCGAGAAACGCAAGTTTTTATCCTGCGGCTGCGAGGTGGTAATCCTAATGGGCATATTGTTTATACGCGTGTGTATCGGAACACTGGACGTGATGGGTTTTCCATTCACCTGCAGATTGAGCAGCTTGCGCTCGTTGTGAAGACTCGTGTTGCTGCTGCCGCCATGCACAATGGCATTAAAATTGGACGCCCCGGAACTACGGCGTTCCACGGTCCTTGGTGCCGCTTTTGCCTGTGTTGTTGCAGGTGTCGCACTGTGCGGACACCTGCTGCAGATCTTCTGCAACCTTGACAGATTCCCAGTAGACTTCTCCAAATGCTCGGCACGATTAGCCTCCGATGACGGCCGAACGTAGCACGGCGCCATGCCAGGCAAACGTTCTGCGGAGGCGGGCGTGCTCAAATGTGATGTCATCACAACTGGTTTTGTGATCCGGTCTGTCATAGACATGGCGCGCATTGGCTGCCGTTGAGCCTGTGCTTCCTTGCGTCGTCTCTCCGCTAATTCCAGCTCCCTGCGGCGCTGCGTTTCACGCTCTAGCTCACGCAGCCTGTGAAACTCGCGCTCCGCTTCCAACTGGAGTAAACGCTCGTGATCTCGCTGTCTTTCCGCTTGTCTCAAGCATTCACGTTCCTGTTCCCGCTGGCGCGCTCGCTCCTGCTCCTTGTAAAGCTCTTGTTGTCGCAGCTTCTCTAAGCGTTCGCGCTCCGATTGCAGCTGCAGCCGCTTGGCCAACAGCACATCCTTTTGCGTCTCTAACACACTGAACTTGGACAAACGCTTATCGATCACGAAGCTCTTGGAGCTGCAGCAGCGACGTGGCATGGTCACCTGACACTTGTCCGTATTGTCTGCTTCTATTTTGATCTTCAGGCTCTTGTTGACATCCACTTCGGAGTCAATGCTGGTTATATTGATGTTAATCGTGCAGCCACTGCAACTACTTGCAGTGCGTTTAGGCGAAAGTTTGATTGAGGATTGAGATGGCTGCTTTGCCGGGGCCTTCAGATTGGTGACCGAGGCACTTGCACTCTGTCGGATCGTGGTGGCACTCTGTCCACGTCGCATCGCTTGATAATCCTCTCGATTGCAGCAGATGCGAAGCAATGGATGAGGATTAGCAGCGACAGGTGGAATACTGGCCACCGGATGCCGATGGCGTTCCTGCGTCTTTGGCCCCGGAAAAATCTCTCTGGTAACAGGCGGCGCAACGCGATTAAAGTCTTGCAGAAATTGACGACGCCGGGTCTCAATAAAGGAACCCACCGGTGGCGTAGCTGCCGCTAGCTTTGACTCCGCATTTCTATTGAACTTCACATTGTAGAAGTAGGTCTTGAAGGGCGTTGGTTCCGGTGGAATAGGCGATGGACGCTGATAGTGCTGCATCGGATAAGCGGGTCGCTCGGCATAATGAAAGTTATATGATTGAATTTTGAATGGATCGTTCTGAAAGACATCCAACGACGGACGACGAGTGTAAACACTGTTAGCTAAATCTGCCCACAAGAAGGCCATGAGAAAAGGTTCATTCCAGAAAGTGTTAAGTTTGCGAGAAATACTCACAGAATGCACGATTCATGTTATGCAACAAATTTTGTTCTTCTTAAAACATTTAGGCCAAAGCGGTACAGAGTATTGCGAACATCTAAATAGTATTTTTCAAAAAATAAAATTTCATTTCCAATATCCAAAACGATAATTTGAGCAACGATGACTTTGTTTCACTTGAGAGCCCAATGTTTTGGACCAACGAGTTTGGGGTTTGTGGGGCGCACATTAAGTCCCTATTGGCAATAGGACGAGAGTTGTGCAATAATTTGGTTTATCGACGACCAAACCTTCTTTAAGCAAATCAATTTAAAATACTGTATTTAATTTGTTGATTGTATAAATGTTAAATGTTAATCTAAAATAACAAAGTTCACTTTAAACGAAATCGAACTATATTTATAATAAACTGTATAGTCATGTTCCGAGATTTAATTTCGCTTAAATTCTGTCCATACTTTTTCGGTTTAGATATAAATTGACAGTGACAGAAATTTTTCAAAATTAAAACTCAGAACAAGGCGGAAATTCAAGTTATCTGACGCAATAAGGGAACTAAACATAAGTTGAATTAAATCAATTTAGATACTAGAAATTCATATGCTTAAACAAGTGGTTACAATGCGTGCTCAAATTGTGAATCTTTTATTTACTTAAAATCAAAATCGATTTTATTATTTCTTAGTATAACGATCATTTGGATCAATTGGATACTTACGCGAGCAACTTGAATGGCTGCAAGTTGTTCTAAGCGTTGTAGACTTTGAGAGCTACGTAAAATCCATGATTTTAAATTGAATACAACGCCATCTATTGGGCAATTTAAAAAACACATTTGAGCGCATCAATTTGCAAACTAGTAGAAAAGTTGATATTCAGTCGCAGGTATACAATGAGGTTACATTAAAACAAAAACAAAAAAAAACAAATTTGTACATACGCTAAGCTGAAAAAACTTGCTGATTGTCATTGTTGTTTTGTTATGCAATAAAATATAATACATAAATCATACAAAATAAATTGTAATTTACCATGCTTCTTGAAGAATTGCAAAATTCAATCATGCACATTATAAATATAACTATTCAGAATTTCTAACAAAAAATCTAAATCAAAATGTGTTTAGTACAAAAGCATTGTGCAGGGTAAACTCCAAAGAAATATATTTATAACTCAACTTTCAATGGTATTTAGTTATAATATGCAACAAACAGTCTTGTTCGGTTTTCAAGAAATCGTTGTGTGTGTCGAAGTCCAACTTAAATGTGGCGAATCGATCTACGAGTATACTCTCGTAAATGTATACTATATAGTACGTGTGAATTAGACAATATAGCTTAAACAAAAAACTAGTGGATACTTATATATTAATGTAAACATATATTAAACAATTCATTGTCGTTGAATGTTATCTATATTATTGCATCACAAAATGAGAAAAAAAATTCAAAATTTATAATAATAAAAAGCTGGTATGGGGTCAAACAAACTATAATCCAACTACATATATGTAACTACAGCTTGGTAATAAGTTTTGTGCACAGTATTGAGGCGTATTTACACACTACAACTACACGAATACTATATCTATAAATATTTATAATACCGAATATTATTAACGATAACCGCACACACATACTCTCTCTCAAGTATTGAATAACGAAAACCGCTAAAAAAAATATATATATATATATAAGAATGAATATGAACATTCAAATATTCTCATTGTTTAGCGCGAGCATTTTAGTTGGTATCGTATAATGACATTATAAATAAAATTAAATATAATGAAATATATATACATATACAGTTGCAAATACTTATGCATTTATCGAACCAAATAATCGACTACTAATAATATTATTTAATTATTGTCATGTGTCAGGTTGAGTTCTTTGGAAAACCATTTGAAAACAAACAAAATGGCAAAGAAGATGCAATACTCGTATAGGACATAATATTGATGAGTAAAATAAGCATATAACGTATACTTATAATCGCATGTAATACTCGTATATTATATTACACTCGTATTGCTATCAATAGTTGTCACTTGACAATGGCTTACATACATACTTACTTACCTAATTAATTATAATCAACTAAGCTAACACTAATACTGATACTGCAATACTACACACAATATGTGTACAATCAATCAAAACTGCGTTAAGTTTAATACAACAAATATGTACTTATGTATGTACTCTTATATCGAAACTAGATACACAAAATTACACTATGTAACTGAAGTTGTTGGTGAATAAACAAGCTAGACTCGAAAACAATTCAAAAGCATTTCTTCAATATTTGTTAAAGGAATAATTTAACAGGGGCGCTTATTGGTAGTAGTGCCCTTGCATGTAATTTATATTTGTAGATGTCATTACTACAATCCAATTTCTTTCAGATGTTTAGTTCCGTATCCGAGGCTGCGATGTAATTGCTGCGGCATCAGCCGAATAAAGTAAAGAATAATAGTTATAGTAAAAGACTTTATTGATATGTTCAATCATTTCAAATAGATACACAAATGTGGTAACGTATGTTTTATTAAATTTTAATTTATTTACATACACAAATAAGGGGAGTCATTTCCAAAATGATCAGTTTGTTAGCTAATATTACTAGATTGCTACAAAATGCTTCCCTCAGTTAAAGTTCTTACATTCGCTACGGTATTAGAATTACAATTGCTATATACACATACACAATAAGTATATAGTCATTGCTAATATTCAATCGTTATGATAATTTTGTTTTTAATTTATTTGCACTTTACACGTTAAGGTCAACTTTTAGAAAGCATAATTTGAAGAACAAATTGCAAATTAAGAATCGCTTTGAACTTATTATCTAATATGTATATGTGCATCATATGTTTAGAATAACAAGCAAGAAATAAAACATCATCGAATACATCATAAATAATCGTCAAGCGCATTTTGTTTAGGCTGTCGTCTTGGGATCGTCCATTTGAATTGTATCGTTCTTTTCCTTGGCAAATGTTATTATTTGGTTCAAACTTTCACCCAACTCTTCCATAACTTCACGTTCAGTATCCTCAATGGGTAAGTTTTGTTTCTCATGCATAACAATGCGGGATATCATGCACATTATAGTCGCCTCTATAACATCATCCGTTAGATAAGCATTTGATCGGTTGTCGTGTGCGTGTGCTCCGTTCAGATCCTTCATTTTATTGGGACGCGACTTAACATCAGCCAGGCTATCCATAGAGTCCATGTCAACATCAGGGCGATCTTCCATATTTCGACAGCCTGTAAATTTATAAACAATATCATTCCAATATCCTCCTATTTGTTAAACTATCTCGTATACGCACCTACGCATTTACACATGGCCGAACAAGGTATTTTGGCCTCGTAACATTCGCAGTAGTTCTTGAGGCAACCAGATCTCTTGCAATTGCAGCCCTTGTTATGCAAACGCATATCCCCAGAGTTTGGCGCCGTAATTTTCGGTCTATTGGAAATGGAAATATACATAATTTATTTATACCATTATGCATTGTGGTTTAAAAGGGAAATACTCACTTAAAAGCACTAGGATTACGCTCTAGACAGCTGCGTATTGCGCGCTCGCGCTTGACCTCATAGTCCAGATTGTTGAAGCAATCCTTGCAAGTACAATCCTGACAGAATTCACCATTGGCAAAACAGTCGCAGTAAAGTTTCAAGCATTGCGATTTACTACAGTTGCAGTGCTTACGACGAGATCCGCCGAGTGCTTCAATTACAGTGGTTGCCGCTGGCGCTGGAGTTGGGGGTGGTGGTGGCTTCAAAATGTCAAACATCGGCTTCCCAGGCACAGAGGATTTATTCGCCTGCGCTGTGGTTGACTGTGATTTCTGTTGCTGTTGTTGTGGTTTAGTTGCTTGGGGCGACTGTTGTTGCTTATGCTGCTGCTGTTGCCTGAGCTTGGCCTGCGCCTGCGCCAGTACCTGTCTCTGTTGCTGCAATTTCATCTGCTTGAATCGTATTTGTTGCGGTGACAACGTGGTGGGACGTCGCAGCTTGGAATCGGCCAGCGTATAGCCACGACGCATCGTTGTATTGAAAAGAGTACGCGGCTTTCCTCCTTCGCCACTCTTGTTACAAATCATATACTTGACACCATTGGCATCGCTCTTTGTGACCAGATTGTAAACCTTTCGGGTTTCACCACTGTTACTGCTGCTGCTGCTATTGCCGCCCTGCACCGCGACCCTCTGTACAGTCGTCGGCCGTGTTGCCGCCAACTTTTGCATCTGTTGTTGCGTAGCTGGCGTCGTTGTTGTTGTTGCGGTAGCTGATGCCGATATTTGTGGCATGGAAATGACATAGCGCGCCTTTTTTGCATCGGGACCAGCAGTCTCGTTGCTGTCGTTAATTAGATGCTTGATTTGCACATTGAGATCTGAGAGGCGATGCTTCCGTGCGCCCTCCAAGTTGGCGTTATTACTGACACCCTTGCCGGGCGCTTTGCCATGAACTGCACTTACCGGTGTGCCAGGTACTCGCTGCAAACAAAATGAAAAATGCTTATTCAATCGTTTTTTGCTTGGAGCTATGCTACTCACCCTAGGGACCAATGTCTGCATAGATGGCAATGGCACAATGCTGCCACCCATTGTTTTCATAACAATTTTGTTTGTGCTACCCAAACTGACTGTTGGAGTGCTGCTGGGACGTCCAAGTGGCACCCTCTGTGGACTAGTGCTCACCTTGCTGGCACCGCCGCTGTTGGGCAAGACTCGTACATACTGCACGCCACTCTTGCCTGGTAGCTGAATGGCATGCAGTCCAGTTGGCGTGGTGCCTGTAGAAGCTGTATTTCCAGTGCCACTTGGACTGACACTGGAACTGGCGTTAGCATTGGCGCTGCCGCTCGCCGCTGGTTTCGGTGACAACTTTATAATGTTTTTACTGGCCACCACAATCTGCTTGCCCGTTAGGCTTTGAACCAACATTTTGCCTGTTGGCAGTGTAGCAGATGTTGCTGCTGTTGTTGGACTGCTGCCAGTACTGCTATTGTTAACCGCCGTTGCACTGGAGCTGGGAACATTATTAATGACAGGCCGCAGCGATGATCCAGCTGATATTTGCTTCAGTGGACCCTTAATGATAACCTGCGTCGTTACTGGTTTGTTGCTGCTGGTATTGCTGCTGCTAGTAGAAGCTATTGCCGTTGCCGTTGCCGTTGCTGTGCTGCCTGATGGCTTCACGGATACAGCAGCGGCCTTAGCATTCAGCAGCATAGTCGGAGCAGCGCCTTGATTTAGTTTTATTAATTTACCATCAGCGGTTCGCACCACTTTAATGGGCATCTTGCTACTCATTTGAATAGTTGTGGCTGCCGTAGCGGTTGTCGATGGTGCTGCAGCCGTAGAGTTTGTAACTGCAGGAGATGACTGAACAGAAGTATTGATCAACGTTGTGGGTTTGGATGAGCCAATGGTCGTCAATCCCTTGACAGCAATTGGTGCTATGGATGCCGAACTCTTTATTAAACCGGAACTAGTGATGGTCACACCTTTTGGCAGTACTGTTTGCCGTATGCCACCTCCAGCAGCAGAAGATTGGGCAATCAATCGTGTAGATGCACCGCTGATTGGCAACTTCGCCGCTGCTCCGCCTGGTGTGGCAATGGATTTCTGCAGGAATAGCAACTTGCCATCAGCCATTTTAATTGGCGTCATTGTCACCCCGCTAAGATTCTTGGTTGCCCCCGCGGCTGGTGTTGCTATTGTGGTGCTGCCAATTTTCACTGGCACATTAGCAAAAGATTTTACTGGTTGTTGCAATTTGTTAAGGATTTTCACTTCCGTTCCTTGGGTTGTTGATTTGGTTGGCGTACTTACTATCCGAATTGGCCCGCCCAGCATAGTTTTCAATGCTGTACCTATAGGCGCTGGTGCCGTTAACCGTTTGTTCTCCAATATCCGGACGATAGATGGCTTTTTAATTTTTGGTGTATTCAACGATTCGTTTAGAGACGTTGAGAGAAACTCTTCCTCGCACTCGTCCGCATCATCTTCGTCCACATCGTCATCATCTTGTGCGATATCATTATCAGCTTGGCTCAAGTGTTGCTCTTTGGACGTTGTAGATGGCTCCAGCAGATCATAAAAAGTGAGCTCGGGCAACGGCGTGGTATCATCCAACTCATCTGTAAATGCAAAAAAAACATTCCAATTACAGTAAATTTATTGTAATTAGCATACGTTAGTCGTATACCCTGTGCTCCCGAAACACGATAAGCAAACATGTTTGCACGCAATTAACTTTCAACTTTTTTCAATTCAATTTCAAAAACTTCTATGCTGAACGTCATCCCAGCTGTAAGCGATAATAAGCTTTCGTTGTACAACACTTGTCCCTCTTTATCACTGCCCAAGTTCGGCGAAACCTATCGAAAGCGACACAGCGTCAACATAGATAGTTATCGATAGACCCACTGCCGCGTGAGCGGGAAACTACACACATTTGAACACAAGATTTTTCGCTGTTGGTATTTATGGTTTATTAAAGTAATTGATTTGATGAGCCTTATAAAATATTAAACGCATTGCAAAACTTTTGTAACAAAATGGATAAAAGTGATAAACTATAAATGTAAATTTATTTAAGACTGCAGCTGTGGCGTGTCTTGCTAAACTGGGGATGCCAAATACAGATGCTCTTTATTATTACTTTTTAGCAGCCTCCTTCTTCTCGCGCGCCTTCTTGCCCTCCGTCAGCTCGGAACGCTGTGTTTCCGTCAGTCCACTCATTATTTTTGTTACAACGCCCGTGCCCAGTGTCAAGTTGCCATCACGAAGTGTGAAACGCTGACCTTGCTCCAAGACCATGGGACGAATCAATCGCAGAATTAACTTAGTATCTTCGCCTGGCATGACCATCTCCTTGTCTGGTATTTGCACCTGAACTGCACAATCCCACGTACGCGAAAACATTTGCAGCTGAATAAAGGACATAAAGGGCTTAGTGCGGCCACCTTCCTCTTTGGAAAGAATGTAAACTTGTGCCTCCAACTGGTCCAATGCCTTGACACTGCCCGGCTTGCACATGACCATGCCGCGTTTGATATCATCACGCTTAACACCACGCACCAAAGCTCCCAACTGATCACCAGCCTGTGCCTCCTCCAAGATCTGATGGAACATCTCCACACCAGTGACTGTCGACTTTAGCACCTTATTATAGCCCACAAACTCGCATTCCATGCCCTTCTTGACAACACCACGCTCGAGGCGACCGGTAACAACAGTTCCACGACCGGGAATCGAATACACATTTTCCACAGGCAACAAGAACGGTTTGTCCAGCTCGCGCACTGGTGTCGGTATAAAGGTATCCACCTCATTCAGCAATTTCAGAATAGCCTCCGAGCCGATTTCGGGATTCTTGTCCTCCAGCGCACACAATGCGGAGCCCTTTATCACGGGAATCTTATCGCCATCATAGCCCATCTCGGTCAACAGCTCGCGAATCTCCATCTCGACCAAATCAACCATTTCTTGATCGGCAGCATCAACCTTATTAATGAATACAACAATGTGATCGATGCCAATTTGCTTGGCCAGCAGCATATGCTCCCGAGTCTGAGGCATGGCACCATCTGTGGCAGCCACAACCAAAATAGCTCCATCCATTTGAGCCGTGCCCGTGATCATGTTCTTAATGTAATCGGCATGTCCTGGACAATCTGTGTGGCCATAATGGCGGGTTTCCGTCTGATACTCGACGTGAGCCACATTGATGGTAATACCTCGAGCTTTTTCCTCTGGCGCATTGTCGATTTCATTATACTTTTTGCTTTCGGCCAGTTTCTTGTCGGCTAGCACTTTGGTTATGGCCGCTGTCAGAGTAGTCTTGCCATGATCCACATGACCAATGGTGCCCACATTGCAGTGAGGTTTGGTGCGCTCAAAGACCTTCTTTTCGTTGGCATATGATCTCACATACTGTTGCATGTTTCCCGTCGCCGCGGACGCAGCAGCAGGCAAACGCTGCCAACTCTTGGTCAATGCTGCACTGGCAGCCAGATGGCGAGTGTTGCGTTGCAACCGCGCTGCTGTGCTCAAAGTACGCCGGCTGCAGCGGATTGCAAGGCTGCTGTTGCGGCAGACGGCAGCGGCAAATGCTTGCGACATCATTTTGTTTGCCTATATACGATAATTACGTTTGGTGATGTGTATATTACTAGACGAGTAAAAATCTGAGCCTTTTACTTACAATTTTCTTCTAAATGCAAAGTTATTAACAAATTTAATTGATAAATTTGAAGAAATCGACGAAAATTGCGTAAACCTTAAAATGTGCTGCCCGTCAGCCCTGCCAGATCAAGTACCTAATCTGTTGAAGGAGTTGCCACATTACCGAATAAAGTATATGCGACTGGAATTTTTACATAGTGGCAACTTTATTTATGTTACGCAGGGAAATTTTGTTAATGCGTTATTTATATTAGAATTATACGCCTTGCTTCTACAGATGTGCGATTTAATCAAAATTCCTTTATTTAGATACTAATTATCTTATTAAAGTCGATTGATTCCAAGGCATACTTCGAGAAAAAGGCCATATTGAAGGCAACTCCCCCCCACAGACTGTACCTGGGTTGTACACACTCACACATGCTATACGCTATAAACAGCCTTGCCATATTGTTTTTAAGATGATTAGGTATTGTTAAAACGATTTATTAGCAATACAAGTTATCAAAAATCAACAGTTACGACGTATTCCGACCAAAATAGATATTATTTTTTATGCAACCTCATTGGTCAAATCAACTATTCATCTGCACGTCCGTTTCTTCTTCTAAATAGTTACATATATTGCCATAATTATGCTTGGCAAAATTTGCGCGCCAGCAATTTACATACATACACACATCTAACGTATGTATGTCAACCGTCAGCCCAAAATTGACGTACACGCGTTGTAGTGACTGGCCACAATCATAGAGGTTGAAAATTCAATTTAAAATAAAGATACTTTGCCTTGGGAGCGTGGAACTTACCCATTTCAGAGGTGACGCTGGCATCCATTGTATTATCCAACTATGTGTTAGTTGTTTGCTTGATATGACTTGAGATCCGTTTGTTATGATATTTGTGCGCGCACAACTCAAAACAAAAAGAAAAATCGTATGTCTGCTTTTCCTGTGTCTACGACAAGCAGTTACGATGCGAGGTAAATCAACTCAACGTGCAAACACTGCGAATTCCGCAAAACAATTAATTATTCACCTTTCATTTGGCCTACAATTGCCCTGATACACACACTATTCACGTTTTCCGTCAGATACTTTTTCGTCTAAGTATTCAAAATTCAATTTAAATTCAATTTTTATCACAACTGCTGCATGTTACTCGAACGAAGAGGGTTACCAGAGTTGTTTTTATAGCCCATACACACGGTTGTACAACGACGACTCACAACACATATTAATCAGTATATTTTCTTTAATACGAGCACACATTTTTTGGTGGAAAACTTTTTTTTACTATTTGCTTGTTTTGTTGCAAATTAAAATAAAGTAAATGTTAATTTGTTAATAAGCGTTTTATTTTTATAATTTTTTGTCACAGCAACAAATTTGCGTTAAGGTTCCATGGAACTTCAGATCGAAACTATTTGAATTTTTAGGGCTGTTGAAAATACATCGAAGTATTAATATATCGATAATATTTTTCTAAAGTGGTTTATATCAATATCGGGATTTCTTATCCAAATTTTTAAATATGAATTTTTTTGGTATTTTAGCAATATGTATTTTAAAGGATTTAGAAACGATTTGATCACTGAATTAATTATTTGCTGTGATAATAAATAATTTGTAGAGTTCGTATGACGGATTCTGGCAGCAAAACTCTAATAAAATAAAATATATAAGAATTATAATAATATCTTCTTATTATTTTCGTGAGATTATGGGAGTTAAAAACAAAGTCAAAAACATCAAATATATATATATATTGTTATTGATATATTTTTGTTTTTTTTTTTCAAAGAAAATATTAACATTACCATATTTAACAATATTCGACAGCCCTAGAATTTTAGAGCTACCAACCTATCTACTTCGTATTTCAGAACTAAGAATCGATAGCGATTTATTCTTATGTGTATATGTATATTGCCACATATTGCAAAATGGCTGGACAGACTGGGCACATCGATATCGAAAAAAGGCGCGTTTTTCATGTTTAGTATAAAAGTATTGAAAATATTATCAATATATATTTTGCTTTGGTGAGATAGTTTTGGATGTATACAATATATAATTTATCTCGGCTATTAGAAATAAAGTTTAGAATAATTCATTGATTACTTTAGCATAATAACAGTTAATATTGAAATATATTTATTTTAAAAGTGTATTATTAAACAGGTAAAAATTACGATATCCACCTTAAAATATCAAATTTGTAAAATATCATTATCGATGTATCAACCATCGATATCTCTTCGCCTCTATTTTGTTTAATGTTCAAAAAGGCCGAATCAAGTGAAAAAATAGTGTAAGCTGTGGAAAATCTCTTTAAAAATTATTGAAATATACTTTAAAAGATAACTTACGAAAGTTTCACATTAAACGCAATTTAAATAACTAAAATTCACCGAAATTTGTATATGTATTGTCAGAGTGTGCGTGTGTGAGTGTGAATTGGTGGAGTTAAAAAATAAACAACAACGTCAGCTCTGAGTATTGCAGCATTGCCAGCAGAAACTACACGCCCTGCCTTGCATCGATATGTCTAGTGTTATTAATAATTACACATCTGATGTGTTTAACTAACAAGCAACAACAAATTGTAGAATGTTGCATTATACATTGATTGCATGTGTTAGAATAGTATTTTATTTATGCAAAGAACTGTTATCGGTTGTCGGTAAAATACATACTGCTGGCAACGCTCTGTAAGCTAAATTCTCTTTCGCACGCACACACACACATATACATGCGCACTTATACATATAC
Organism: Drosophila sulfurigaster albostrigata; assembly: GCF_023558435.1. NCBI lineage: Eukaryota > Metazoa > Arthropoda > Insecta > Diptera > Drosophilidae > Drosophila > Drosophila sulfurigaster. The sequence continues at coordinate 1,572,731 of NC_084883.1, forward strand.
CGAAACCGACACCGACACATCCAGCCGTCTGTCTGTCATTCGCAGTTGCTTCGCCGTGAGTGCCGCTTCCACCACTACGCGTTTGTTGCTGTTGCTCTGTTGCTGGCCTGGCTGCGGCCCCGTCATCGTCGTCGTCGGTGTATTTTTAATCACTTTTCTCGCTGGCCTGTGGCTTCGAAAAAATATTATACTAATTCAAAGACGTGCAATCAATATACATATTATTGTTTATATAATAAGTTGTGTTTTCTGTTAGTGCCGATTTTACTAAATGCAAATTGTAAAACGTACGTGAATTTTTTGTAATTTTTTCCACACAAATAATATAGCTAAGGGAGCAAACAACTAATAACAAATTGCATATATGTATGTATGTGTGTAATATGTATGTATATGTGTGCGTGAGCAACAAGGCTGATTAATTTAAAACAACAAAAAAAGTAACTAAACTAAACGACAAACAACAAAGATAGTTCGAGTAGTAAAAAAATAAAACACAACTCAGGCAATACAACAAAATGGAAGCAATTGCCAAACATGATTTCTCGGCGACGGCTGACGATGAACTTAGTTTTCGTAAAACTCAAATTCTAAAGGTAAGTCAGCATTTTGCATACACTATATACATGCATTATTCTCATTCATATATTCATGTCGTTAGTTTAAATATGAATAAAACAAAAACAGAGCGAGGCTGCAATTAACGCCAACGACTTCGTCGAGTCCTTTTTACACATTTCTGCTGCATGCATAATTTGTTGAGTTTTGTCGTTGTCGTTCTACTCTTGTTGTCGTCTGACGTTACGTTATCATTGCACACCTTTTAACCCACATTCGTCACTTCAAGCCTGATGTATTAGTTACAAATGTGAGCAGACAACGACGAAGTTGCTGTCGTTGTCGCTGTTAAGCAGTTCAAATGTGCATCCCATAAACACTAACTACCTACACCAGTATTTCAACCTTAACATACCCTTAACAGAACAAAGAACGGTGTAAACGCAAAGCGTGATTATCTGAAAATCGCGCACTTTGTAAGCCGCATAAACTTCGCTCTCTTATATATCGCCGCACACAGCTGGAGACAGCCAGCCAGCCGACGGCTCCAAGGATCGAAATCTTCTGAGGCGAGTCTGGTTTTTTTGTTTCCCTCTCCCGCAAAGCCCTGCTGGCTGCTTCTAGCCGCCACTCCCACTGCTTGTTGCCAAGCTCTCCTTTGACTCTGACTGGATGGAGGCCCTTAAAGCCATTGAATCTCTTTGTTTTGGCTGTGAATTTTCAGGTTTCTTGTTTGTCTGTTGTCAGGTGGTGCAAGTTCTTGCTGTTGATGTAGTTCTTGTGGTTTCGTTTTTCTTTTTTTTTTCTCCTTTCTGTCTATTCGCTCTTGTCGTAGGTTAGTCACTCAGCTGGGCAGGTTTTCGTATGGAATCTCGGTAGGGTCATTTGAGAGCTTTCATGTTTGATTGATGATAATCACAACATCATGACTACGAGAGTCGACTTCTGCTTTATCAGAACAGCTGCATTGCAAGCTGATCTTAATGTGCATTTATTTATTTACGATTCTTAAATGCAAACGCGCAGCTTATCAGTGGCAGCTGATAACGCTGAAATGCTGCTAGCACGCTTTGCAAGTTCATTTAACTTGCATGCAGCTAATTCCGGTTATCAAAAGGCTGAAAAAGAAGAAGCGGCAAACAAAATATGCTAGCTAGCCACTCAAATTGAGAGCGAGAGCGCGAGAGAGAGGCCAACAGTGTGAGGCGCGCTTAGTCATACATATGCTCTCTTTCTCTCGTGCTCTGGCTGTTTTTTGTGAAGGCGCAGATAATAATAAATATACATAGATTGGAATGTGGGTGAACAATTTCGACTTAGCTCAACTCGGGTATGATTCAGTTGAAAGCGAAATGCCGGTTTCATTTAAATCAACAAACTACATATGAAATACGAAATTCCGAATTAATCCATACAATGAATTAACTGAAATGGCTTTGTTCTTTTTATTGGCATACAGTGAAAGCTATTAACGGATTTATCGACACATGCCTTTATAAGGTTGTAGCATACTTAGAATTGCAAATAATATAGATGCTAGATTTGAATTTTCAATCGATTCACTTCCTTGATTGTCCACTTTAATGATAATTTACTGTATCATAAATTGAGACGCTTTTTTTTATTGTTTTATTAGAAATTCAAGCAAACAAATTTAATAAACATGTACATTACCTTAATAATATCACATCAACAAAAAAAGATCACTTTGAACCACAATCTTATAAGTAGAAATAAATAAATATTTTGACCAAATTTAGTTCGTAAACTGTTTAAAAGGAAAGTTATTTGGCAACACGATGCCACAAATAGATAAAATTGTATATAGTTATACATACATGAGGGAATATACATATAAATCTTTCGTTATAAAACATTTCCGCTGTGACGTTTGTATGAATAAAACGTGCCTAAAAATAAACAATATACGATTCTGCCTGGCATTCTAAGCTATAGAATGCTATGCTAATTACTATTTCCAGTTAGCCGGTCTAAAATATTTGACAACAATATGAACTGCAACAAAAACAAACAAAAGCAACAGTCGTAATTGATTTTTATATAAGCACAAAAAGCACGCGCAAAATAATAATACTTATCTTGTGTGCATATGTATTTCCCCCACTGTTGTTTACGCCCATCTTTTCTTGAAGATTTACAATATTTGCAATTTTGTTAAGTAACAAATTAGTTAAAATGTGTTAATTACTGCTGTACCTACTTTAATATAGGTTATTCATATACGATATACGATAATGAAAATGAATTATGCATCGAATGTATCAATGGTGTTTTGGGAACAACCTAACCTTTAACTTTTATAAGTTATCAATTATAAAATTCTCAAAAGTAGACTCGACTCTAGCAATAAAACTGATAAAAATTGAGTTTGGTGCTATTCGGAACGGTCAATTTAGATTTCCGCGGATTCGGTATTCGGAGTAAGAGAATTGAACTGCACCAATCGAGCAATTATTGTTGCGTTGACACTATTTCAAAATGATTGAATAAATGCATTGTTGTACCCTCGGACACCAGAAATGGATCCATTGAATATAGGAATTCACGTACTCCCAGTGCTCAAAGTATATTACTTACCATGTCGAGTTGTGACGTGACGTGGTCCCATTGAATACTGTGAACAATTCTTATCATATATTGTGTTGTTTACTTTGAAACAGCGCATGTTGGCCCAACAGATACATACTCGTATATTTGTAGCTTACCCACTTATCTCATCTTCGTACATATACCCTTTGACCGTAGACAACGGTTATGCCCAGCCATTTGATACGCATGGAATTATTCCTTGCGTGGGTTATTCACTTCTATATATACACAGTTTTTGTTTTTCCATTTAAATAGTTTATAGGGTATCTGATAGTCTGCTGGCATTTATGTTGATAGCATTCCTACATCATGTTTTGTCTTTTGGTTGTAATGCTTTTTGATTGCACCCTGACACAGTTTGGTTAAATGGACAAACAACTGAAAACTGTTTACAGAAATCTCTAGAAAATTTGAACAAATTCATAAACAAATTGAAGACAACCAAATACATATTTCTATGTATTTGTTAGCAAAGTACAATTGCCTGGCATTGAATTGTGACTCACTGTAAACCCATGAGTAAAAAGTAAAATGTGTGAATTTCCAAACGTATACTGTATACTATAATATGTTTGCAACTCCATGGCGAAATGTCTTTCTCATGAATCACAACCATTAAGCTATATACTATATATCTGGCTATTGTTATTAAATCAATTAACAATACTTTTCTTATAGATATTAAATATGGAAGACGATTCAAATTGGTATCGCGCCGAACTGGATGGGAAGGAAGGGCTGATACCCAGCAATTATATTGAAATGAAAAATCACGAGTAAGTCTCATCTGACGTGGCTTCAAAAAAACGCCAATGAAATCTAATTATATTTCTCCATATTGTTAAATTTTAGTTGGTACTACGGACGCATCACACGTGCCGACGCCGAAAAGCTGCTCTCGAATAAACATGAAGGCGCCTTTTTGATACGCATCAGCGAATCCAGTCCCGGCGATTTCTCCCTATCCGTCAAGTAAGTAACTGAGAATAGTGTTTTTGAAATTTACAGTTTTTTTGATTTGTATGTATTAATTGTCAATTGTTTATCAGATGTCCCGATGGCGTACAACATTTCAAAGTTCTGCGCGATGCACAAAGCAAATTCTTCCTGTGGGTTGTCAAGTTTAATTCCCTCAACGAACTGGTCGAATATCATCGAACGGCGAGCGTATCGCGATCGCAGGAAGTTAAATTACGTGATATGATACCTGAAGAGGTGTGTTCAGCAGACTATATAGAAACATTTACATATGTAGTACATATAATACATAATATTTAGTACAATTAAATAGAGCATAGCACGAATGTTTACCATGCGACACACATGGTCTATTTTATGCCTATGACATAGATTCTTTTTCGCATAAACAAATTGTGCTGCCAGAAATAGTATATAGCAAGTCGGATCTAATCATATTGTACTCTTTGCAGATGCTTGTGCAGGCGTTGTACGATTTTGTGCCACAGGAATCCGGGGAATTGGACTTTAGACGCGGTGATGTCATCACCGTTACAGATCGTTCCGATGAGAATTGGTGGAATGGCGAGATTGGCAATAGAAAAGGCATTTTCCCAGCAACCTACGTGACGCCATATCATTCATAATAAACTCCGCGACCCCGCAACACACTCACATGCATTGGCAGCATACAACAACAAATTGAGAACCCACACACAACTAAATGCGAAACTAAAACACAAATTTCAAGTACTGTTCAACATTTTTAATATAAAACAACAAGAAAATATGAGACGTATTTACATTATAAGCATATTGAGCCAAACGCATTTTTTTACGTTTTTGACATGCAGTTTGGATCCGTGTTCTAAATTGTAACAAATGATAAAATAATAATTTAAAAAATATGAATATACCAACTAAACGGATAACTGACAACTGCACCTTCTTATATTGATAAATATAAGGAATAGCACACTATATTATTACTGTAACAAAAGGATTTTTGATATAAATATATATTTTAAGTTTCATCAAATGTAATATTGTCTTGTGCTTCGAAATATCGTACATCACTCCCAAGGTATTCATTATTTTCAGAGTGTATGTAACAAGTGTAAGTGTATGTGTGGATGTGTGTGAGCGTGTGAGTGTGATCGATAAAGATAGAAAGAGGAATTTATGATAATTAAATATATATTAAAACAAATTATCAATAATTGAAAAGAAGAAGAGAAGAACAAAACACTACAGCTAAAACAAATTCACTATGAAAAAAAATTTTGCCTAAATGTCTCAAAGCGAAGACATTTAAAATAATTATTATCATTATTATTATCTTACTATAATATATATTTATATATATTAATGAATCGATATTAAGCGCAAATTTTGCTTCAGTTGCACATGTTCGTACATTTCGACGCTCTTGTAACTAAATTATGTGAAATTTGTTTCCTCATCTAATAATGCATATATATATATATATATATATATATATATATATATATATATATACAACTATATATATAGTATATACTTACACGTAGAATATAATTTTGCTTTTGGAATGTAATTGAATGATTTGATTTGTTTCTTAACAAGCCATGACCAACACACATATTTAATAAACATTCGTAACATGTTCATAAGGTATAAACGATTTCCTTGCTAATTACATTGTGCTATAATTAATTAATTACATACGACATACTATATAATATTTTTAAATGCTTTTGCTTTCACGTAAGCGTTTTTCTCATCATTTTTCACTGACAAATAGTTGCACATTTTTAACATTATATACATACATATACATATACTTACATATTCATACAAATAAATATGAAGTTGCCAATATCAGTAATTAAACCGAAAACAAAATATTTTTTATATGTAATAACTGAAATCCAGAAAATTGATTTGATATCAAAAAGTTTACAATTTATCCGGCAGCTGGACACAAAAGATTTGCACTATTCTGCAGGCATTAAACATACAAGTAATCATTAGAAGTTGCAATTTACAAAATAATGAATCGTATCTAACCGTAACAATAATAACGATCACAAAGCAAAAACTGGATAAGCAAAAAATAAGGTTAAAACGTGCATAATACAAAAACAAAGTATATACAAATGACAAACATAGTATGATTCAGAGAAGCATTACAAATGAAAAAAAATAAAATGAATAAAAACCATGAAGAACATATGTATGTTCATAATTTAAGCAAAAACTGATTTATCTAATAAAACTATTAAAAATCCAACCGCATTTTCTGTGTTCAACTTAAATCCGAAGCCTGAATTCATTCCGGCTATTGACATAAATTCTTCTTTAGCTCTTAGTTCAAAAATGTATGGTAGCCAAAGTCATGCAAATATTAACCTACTTGTATGCACTACTATTTTAAATTTGAAAAGAGAGGCGATAGTAAGGAGACAAATACACCATTAAAATACCAGTTATGTTTATATTGACGCCTCACTTTTTACATTAGCTTGTCGCGCTATCATTAAAGTGTGAAAGTGAATAAATTACAATTTAATGAATTAACAAATTAAATGCATTTAATGTTCCCATATTAATTTTGTTTTGTGCCTATTGCCAATAATTGCCATCAAAGGTCAGAGCACCTTAGATTAAGTAAACTAACAATCAATTTAAAATGTTACATTTTTTAAAGTAATTTAACAACGCTTCACTGTTAATAACAGTGCTATAACAGTGTCGAAAGATTTTTTTATAGTTAAAGCTTTTGAATGCGTCAGAATTAAGCTTTCATTCAAGTTGTTTTTATTTCACAACTCACTCTAAATAAATAAAAAAATACTAGTTGAAGAAATATAAGCGTAAATTGTGATCCCTACGTATATAATGTCAACGGATCGTCAGCAAGAACAACAATTGGACAAACCAACCATGGAGCCTCCTGTTCTTAACATCTCCGGAAGGCGTCCAACGAAATCACATCGCGTCAAACAAAATAAAAAAACCTCTGCAACATCTGCTGAACAAATATTTGATAATAAGCTATTCCCATTAATGTTAAGTAAAATATTGTTGAAACCTGAGCCACCTGTAAATACCAAATTGGCGCAATACGATCATCGATACTTGGGAGTTCTGTGCTTAAAAAATAAGAAAACTAACGTAAAAATTTATCATATGTTTCCCACCCGCGATAGTACTATGCGCACAGACTATGATAACACCAGAAAGATTTACGACGATAAGCCGGATATTCAAAGTTGGAATAATGTAACAACAGAAGCCATTTGCCCGGAGACTTTACGCCGCAGTGCGGTGACTTACTTTTCGAACGAGAAGTGGAACAAAGATGGAAATATTATGGAGGCGCAGTTTGATGAGTGGGATTTATCAAACAAGCTTCAAGAACTACGAATGCAGCAAATTAAAAACTTGTTCAATTATATAAAATTCCTGAAAATGAGTAAAAGTTGATCAAAAGTAAAATTGATTTGTTTTTAATATTCTTACAAACGTTTCTTATTGGTAATTTCAATGCTTTTGCAATCGTAGTTAGTTATTAGCTGGGTTAAAATATAATTATTTATAATGAAAAACACAGCACCCTGTAGTCCAATCCAATTAAATGTATGCCAAGTTTTGAACTCCAGCAAATAGGCGGGCAAAAGCCATAGAGCTTGGCCGCAGATCCAAAGCACCAACAAAAATACACAACGACTGCAAGACATCAACGGAAACTTTGTCAAGCACAGCGGTAGGACCGCTAAATACCACACAAAGTACTGGGAGGTGACCACAGAATTGTAGGTCACGATTACAAAGGCCAGACTAAAGACACAAAATGGTAAAGTCTGCCGTAGTTGGGCAAAACTTACGCTTAGATAAACTACGAGTAATAGTTGAGGGCCCATAATAAGAAATTTGATGAATAATGTGGATTCCTCAGCTGCATCGGAGTTGTTCAGGTATTGCATCAGGAAGTATAATGAAAAATTGTGGCGCACATCTTTGCGTACGAAGTGATAGAAATAGGATTCATGCAAGTACTGCCAACCATATATCTTATAGAAGGTTAAAGTGAAGACGGTGAATCCAATAAGCGTACCTAAAACCAAAAAGATCTGCTGCTTATTTGGCACAACAATTCGCTGGATCAGTTCAATTGAATTTCGTATTGGGCCGCCGGACAGGCATAAATAGTAGGCCAGACTAAAAAAAATGGGATAAAGTCGCAAGTGTATCACGAATCCATGGGCGAGACCAGCACAGAATACAGCAAAGTAGTTTGATGGTTGATCCTTTGTCTTGACAAGTAGATATATGCAAGAGATAACGAAAAGGCTAGTAAAGCTATCACCGCTACCACGAGTCGAGATCACAGCCGTTAGTGGATTGTAGAGCCAACAGCAGGCCGAGATTATGGCCTTCTTTTTGATAGTAGTTGCCTTTCCTGCTTCTAAACGGACGAGGGCATATATGAGTTGGCCAACCAGCAAGTCACAAAGCGAGTAAATCAATTTTCCAAAGGCGGGATGCAGCATAATGTTAGGTATTTGAATGTAGGCCATAATAGGGCTGTAGCGATAAGTGTGTCTTGCAAATGGTGTTCCACCGTCCAAAATAAATCGAGCGCCATCGGTGACAACTTTGTAATCAATATCGGTATATGGCACTGTTGATTTGGCATCGTGTATTTGGGCATAGCAAATAAGTGTTAGTCGCAAAAAAGCCGAAATAACTAGATGAGCAGGGAAGCTTAGCTTCAATAGTTGTTGATATCCTCTCTGCCAATTCAACATGTTTGTTGTCTGTGTTATTGTGGGTGTTTCTTTCTTTCGTTTATAATTTGGTCTTTAATTCGGCAGCGCTTTTGCGTATACAATTCATGAATTGCTTAAACTCGGCGTCGCATATATTCTGCTGTACGTTAATATCCCGTGCAACACAAGCTGCATATAAGGATGCAGACTCGGCGCACTTTGACAGCAATATTGGATAGTTACGGAGTCGAGTATTAGCCTTGCGCACCGATTCCATGCCTTATCGTTTGTGTGGAGGCACAGCTGGTCCTTTTAATGGCAATGGATCAGCAATGAAGGCGTCGTACAGCGGCTTGGAGAAGAACACGAGCAGCGAAGTTGTTAAGAATGTTATTTGAAAAAGACGCGGATTGCGCTGAATCCACGAGCGTTTTGGTAAAACAGCTGTGCGACGACGTTGATTTGCTTGTTGTTGTTGTTTCTTGTCCAACAGATCCTGCAGTTCCTTTGGTGGCTTGTATTGCGGTACTGGTGTTGTCATTATTTGGTACTACTGTAAAGGCAAATGTGTGAATAATGTTGTCATTTAAGTATTGTTAATTTGCACAGCACCTGTTGCCGGTTTTAACGTTGGTGGCGGTTTTTATATAGCTTTTTTGCAAATCAATACCACTGCAACAAAGGGATTCCTTATGCCACTTTAAACAGCAAACTCGCATTTGCTCAAGGACTTCAACGCATCTATCTTCTTGGTAATTATTTTCTGTAATTTATTACACTTATAAGTTTTACATGCAAATTATTGCATAAGGTTACTAATGCATTACCTGATAAACAAGCTTGAATGCGGCATGCGTAAGGTTTACAAGGATCCTTACGCGCCTTAGACATTTAAAATTAAATTAGCTATGATCTGAAGTTTGACAATTGATTCTTTCGAAACTAAAAGAAAATATTACTCTTTTATATGTATTTACGGCTGACTATTTTGATTTGCACACAGAAAAAGCACTTCTGTTACTGTTTAGTATTTTTAAAGTAAAGGTTACGGTCTCACTCTACTGAACTAATTTACGTTATACGTTATAAATCGCGCAATAATTTAAGTAGTTTTATTTTTATTTTCGAAGAACTAAGAGTTTCACTAACTTTAGTTTACAATTCAAATGAACTCTTTAAATTGTCAAAAATTGCGAAGAATATTTTTGTTAGACAAAACTAAGCAAAAAAAAACATCTTAGATGAAAGTCGTAATATGCCATTAATGGTCACACTCACGTAATTAACAAGGTTGCCACACTGCTGAGGAGAGGATACTGTGATTTTATAAAAGTCAAAGAATTATAAAATGAAATTCTAATTCATTGGAAATAGACAGCGTGGTGAAAAATCATTTAATAACATTTGCATAATATATATGAAGCAGCGTGTTTTTTTTTATTTTAAATAAATCAAACATTGGGGTGAATTTCTAGGTGAATGTCTTGCCATTCACACAAAACGAACTATTAGGAACTGTTCTTGTGTAAAAAAACAAGCAAGCAATAAATTTGTTTCCAAAAACTTTTGTTTAAGTAATATCGCATTAATTTCGATATTGCATTGGACAGAGTAGAAATGCCCTCAAAGAAGAAAAAGTACAATGCACGATTTCCAGCTGTAAGTACCGTGCTCACAGATATTTTACATCCACTTCCTTTCCATCAATAAATCTGCTGTGCGTGTTTCGCGATACCCAAACAGTTTATCAGTTGTGTGATTATGCTATAAGCAGTAAGCACGCTTGTACTATTAAGACGATTAACATTAATGCTTATGCTTGTTTCTATTTGTGATAGGGTCGCATCAAGAAAATTATGCAGAGTGATGAGGAAGTTGGAAAAGTTGCACAGGCGGTGCCCATTATAATATCACGAACTCTGGAGCTCTTCGTGGAGTCACTTTTGACCAAAACATTGCGCATAACAACATCACGTAATGCGAAAACTCTTTCTCCATCCCACATGAAACAGTGCATAATGTCGGAGCAGCGTTTCGACTTCTTGAAAGAGCTGGTGCGGAATATACCAGACATCAGTGTGGCGGAGGAGGCGTGCAACTATAATGAGGACGATGTGCACAGCTCAGAGGAGCAATATCCTGACTCAGATACTCCCTACGACCTAAGCCTGCCATCGACTTCGTTACGCGGATTGCACCACAACGGCAATAGCAACAGCAATAATAGCAGTAACACTTATGTGCGATCTGTAAGCTTAAACGGCGTTGGCCTGAAACGTCACCATAACCCACCCCCAGCCCCCACTCCGTCAGTTATAATGCAGACAGCAGCCTTGGCACAAATCCAGCAACAAGCGAGGCCCTTGCCCGCCAAATTGGCACGCTCCGAATCCACGCCTGCATACACTCCACGCGGCAGGCCGCCAAACAGCAGCAGCAATAACAGTGTCCACTACAATAGTAGTAGTAGACAAATGCAAATGCAAACGCCAGAAACTGCCATACCTGCACCGATCTGCAGCTACGATGTGCTGAACAAGCCAATTGTCAAGATCGATTATAGCAACGTGCAAATGCCAACGACAACAACTACAGCGGATGCGGCGGATAGCGGCAGCGCAGCAGCGGATACGACATTTAACTTTGATATTGCAGCCCCAGTTATAAACATTGATCTAACAAATATTGTAGCGGCGGGCACAACAATCAGCCAGCCGACTGCAAAGATCTGCTACGGCTTGCTGTCGGAGGACAATACCAGTGTCAGTGTCAGTGTTGGTGGTAACAATAACTCAATCTCTAAAATTGCATCGTCTGTCAACTGTATCGGTGGAAAGAGCAAAACTACTCCAATCATTCCAAAGGCCTCATCGGCACCAGCGCCAATCACTGAATCGCTATTTGAATTAGACGAAGACTATGACAACATTTAAGTAGAATTTGTAAATATGCGCTTATAAATTATTAATGCATTATTGTGTACTTTTAGAAATAAGTAAAAATCCCAGCCTCTTTCCACTATGTGAGCATCATATATACATTTCACATTTGACAATCCGTCACTGCAAATATGGAACAAAATGAGAAATGATGTTCTAATGTGAGTTTTTACATTTTAGGCAATCTAACATTTCAAATGCTTCCAATGGAAAGTCGACTTTTCACAATTGCTTCTGCTTGTGATAATTTTTTTTTTATTTCAAAATGCCATTTTGACATCTTTGCCTGGTAAATGAAATCGTCTGGCAAATGTAGACTAGCCCAAGTCTGGAAGTCTAATAGGTCGTGAAATTTTGTAAAAGAAAAAATAAATTTAATTCTGCTCAAAGTGGCAAGAGACTGTAGACACAGTAAATATTTTGGCAAATAAAGACCACTACGGATTTTAAAGTCTCGAGTTGTATTTCAGGTAAACTGCAAACAAGTGTACATAGTATTATAAAAGACGAATTCGTATTGTAAATACAGTGAATATTAATTATATGTTCCTGTTTCCAATCAAGAGTCGAACTTGTATGAATACAAAATTGTATTCAACGATTGATGATAAGATTAATAATCATTTTTTCTCACTAAACTGCGTATAAACTGATAATAATATATTTTTATTTATTTTGCAATTTAGTTGCTAATTATATCCGAAACATATAATTGATATTTACTGTATATCAAATGTGTCTTACATTTTTAAATTGTACACTTTTAAGTTCTTTGATTATCGCGTTGTTGGTTACAATCTAAAGCTCATATTCCACAATGAAATCCTCAATGTCTGCAGTCCACTCAACGGCCAAATCTTGACGCAGCAGCTTTAGACGACGCTCAAACTCGAATTGCAAGAGTATGAGTATAGTGCGCTGTATATAGACAAACAGAGCCAGGAAGCTGGCGTGATTTAGCGTGTATAAACCGCTGGCACCAATGAAAAGAGGTTTTGTGGTCAATTGCAGGGCAAATGTTTCCAGCTGCTGTGACAAAGCCTTCGATAGCTTCAACGTATTGAACAATTGCAGCAGCTGTGTGGTGCGACGATACGCTGAGGTGATTGCCTCACAGCTCCAGTAGAATAAGTAGAGATCCACATAAAGCATGGCGTAGAGCACTGTTAGTCCTACGACAGCCAACCAATTGCGTGATTCTTGATGCTCTTTGCCGTCCAACGCAAAGAAGATATATATACCATACAGAATGTTCTGAAAGAGATTCCAAAGGACAACACCCAATGTCATGAACTTGAGGTACACGGACAAATAGCGAGTTAAGGCCGTGATATGATAATGCTCTTGAGCCAACGACTGCAGATCTGATATCGTAAATAAGCTCAGCTGTAGCACTGGATTGATGCCGTCGCGCAATCGTAAAAGGCAAAGGGTCTCCCTTCGACGCAAACTGTAGTAATGTGATTCCAGTTGCAGATTGAGATTTTTGAAGCGGAAGAGCAGCTTCATCAATACCGTAAAGTACTGAAAGAATGTGCTGTGGATGACACTTAGTGCGGTGGTCACATATACCATTTGAGCGACCTTCTGATAGTTTAGTTCCTGGGCAAAGTACAGACTTGCAACGAATACGAATACGGACTGCATTATCATGGTCCCCAGCTTGATTAAGTGGATGCAGTCTAGTTGGCGATTAGTCGCTGCTGTCGTAGGCAACCAGGAGCGTACAAAGCGCTTGTCCAACTTAAAAATCCAGCGTGTTAGTTGCAAAAAGACACGTTCGCGTTTCCGCCGAAAAACAATGATGAACACCATTAGTAGTATTCGTGTCATGACCATCCAACGATCCGTGTGAAGTATAATCATATTATCCTGAAAACTCGAATCCCAGGACGTCAAAAACATGGCGAGCATTGGCAGGCTAGCCAGGATCACAATGTTGCTGATGTAAGCGCACAAGGTGAACCATTGTTTCGAGTAAATGCGCTGCCTCTCGTAATCCACGACACTGCTCAATGTGCCAATAAAGATGGCATAATAGCAGCCCAGCAGCAGTAGTCTATCCAGTAACTTGCGATGCCAATTGTTGGGCATTGAATTCCGAAAGTCAAGGGAAGCAAACAGTTCCAATGATGATAGTCAACTGGCTTCAGTTGCACCTTTCAAATCCCAACGACTCTGATTGTACTGATGATACACAAAATTGGATTTCGATTATTACGCTAATTACCAAATTCCGCGGAAGGGTTGTTGCGACCAACGTACCCAGCCGCTATTAATAAATACATTGCATTTCGGGCTAGACAGTCAAGAAACTCAATAAAATCAGATTCAAAGCAAGGTATGGATAAAGAACACTCCACTTGAAAAAAATAGTAATATTTTGTTAGGTAGATTTAGAAAATTAAAGTTTCTTTATGAAGAAGTAGTACTGTACTTGTATAAAATAAATTTTAAAGAAGTTTTCTTTAATTAAACGATTTCTAAAAATGCATAATTTTGTATTCCAATAAAAAATCGATGGTTTCTTACTCGACTACAAAAGAAGGTTCATGACTATTGAAAATGTTGTTTAAAATGAATTTATATCTAGATAGAATGAAATGAGTAGTAATAGCAAACTTTATATCTGAAAAAGGCTCTAGCATATAACAGATAGATATAGATTAATAGGATGATAATCAATAAAAACGATTTTGGAGATGCACCATAAAGTCCCTTTTGATCATAAAAAAGTTGTTGGATATGTTATAAAATACTGCTCTTTTATATTTGAAAAAATAATGGGTTTGTATGCTTAGATGGTTGGTTTAATTATACAATTATATTAACTATGATTAACTATAAATATGTATGTTTAAATATTGCAAAAACTACACATGCACTTAAGCGCATGTATTTGGATAACTATTTATTGATTCTCTCGTATTTCTATTAAAGAATTATCATCGATTTGTTTGTTGTTGTTGTCAAGAATTAAACAATAAAACACACACAATATTACTGAGGCACTTTTTGGTGTTTATAACAATTAGATTACAATTAAATTAGCTGCACATTTCGTCGATATTGCTTAATTGGTAATACTAATCAATTGGCTATTTACACTTACAAATCGAAATAAGTATAAACAAAGTGTTAAACGTTCTCAAAATACATATATATGTATGTTTAGTATAGATATGTATATATAAATGATGTATACATGTACATACACATATGTTAATGTATATTGGCTAGAAATAAATAAACATATGTTGTGTATTTAGAAAATTTGGCACGCGGAATAAGTTCAATTTGCATATTTGTTACATTTGTTACGGTATTTTGTATGATTAATTCGTTTGACTTTAATATCTAATCGAAATGCTTAAAAACTTGCAGTCTATTATTGGCGAACTTTTCGTGTTTGTTTTGTTGCTATTAACAATTACTTTCGTCCGGCAAATGATACTTAACGAGATCGGAAAACATACATTTTTAGATATAAAAATAGAATTACATAATTAAGTTTAATCTATTTACACGCGCCGATACGTTTTTTGGCCCATTGCTAACCAAATAGTGTCATAATAATACAATTGGTTAAAGAAAACAAATTAAGCATACACAAGTATGTACAATAGTTAGCACGAGCAGCAGGTTGAACTGCGATACATAATGCTATAAAATGCTTCACTGCTTCCTTTCCTTTCTTACAAGTGGAATTCAAAATGTTACGTGAATCCGCGACTTGGAGATTGCACCGGTGACGGTGGCGGCGGCAGCGGCGAAAAGTAGGTGGAGCTGCGCGAGGATGGCGACGGCGGGCACGATGACTCCGGCACAATACGTGCATCGCTGTGATAATGCGAGCGTGGCGTCGGAGGTGGCGGATACGGTTCACTATCGTAGCCATATTGCAGGCATGCGGCTGCCGAGCTCGATGATAGTTTGGTGGCGCCACCATTACTATTATTGCTATTAGATTTACTCGTGTAATTCGAGTCGGATTCATCGCAAATATCTGTGGAGCATGGCGTAGGTGGCGGCGGCTGATTGATGATCTTGTAGTGCCGATACGGACGACGCGAACGTGTTGCTGGCGATGGTGGCGGATTAATCGGATAGGCGACCATGCTGCTGCCATTGGTCGTAGAACTGGAGGCACCAGTTATATGATTGCGATCATACGAGTTCATGCTGTTGCGCGAGTTAAGCGTCGACATTCGTACCGCATCCGCTACGGAGGCAATCTTCGAGACGCGCTGCGATTTGCTAAGCGTCGATGGTGAAAGTGGATCCGATGCCTGATCATCCTTGGGCTCTGTGCGGCTCTTGCCAATGCGTGTGCGACAGAATTGGAGCAAGTAAACGATGGAGAAAATTATGACCATGGTGGCGCCAATCAATATCATAAAGGCGCGCTTATCCGATGCGGGCGCCATGCTGCGCTGCTGGCAAATATCGATGGACTCGTCGCCACCATCGGCACAGTTCTCCCAGCCATCGCAGAGCAGAGCAGAAGAGATGCAGAGCTAAGGGGGAAGAGTCTGAATTTAGTACAAGCTAAAATATATGTATTTAAACAATATTCACCTTGCTGGTGGGACATTGAAACTCGCCGGGTCGCTTGCAACAGTCGGCTTCGTCGTGACCGTTGGCACAGTTAGTGGTGCCGTCGCAGACAAGCGACTTGTCGATGCACTCGCCCGACTGACAACTAAACTGGTCCGCCCGGCACGAGGGGCAGCCCACCTCGTCTGATTTGTCGGGGCAATCCTTTTGACCGTCGCAGCGCCACGATGCTGGTATGCAGTCCTTGTTCATATCGCTGGCCACAGGCGCGGCACAAGTGAAGTGATCCGGTCCACAGGCGGGCAGTGCACCACAGTTCTCCTTATCCTCCAGCAGCATCAAATGCTTGGGGCACGAGCAAATGTCTCTCGAGTGCGTTAAGCCATCTGAAGAAGCTACGCAAATGTGCGAGCACTTTGTGCGACTGTGCAGGCAAGTGTGATTCCTGAGCAGCTTCGCATCTGGTGTCCAAACAGCGCGTATGTCCGTGATCTGTGGGAGACGCTGCAATTCAGCCGAACGTCGCTCCCCAGTCACCGTCACACGTTCCACACCTGTCTTGTCGTCCAGCCAATAGACGAAGCCGCCCAATGCTGCAATGTTAATCACCTGCGAGATGTGCATGGACACGAGAGTTTTGCTGTAAACAAAATAATGTGAGTTTAATAAAGGTGTTATGCCGGATTTAAACGAATTAGTTAAATATTCTGTCTAATCACCCTTCAGAAGGAATTTGACTACTTAAAATCTACTTACACATTCTTGCCGTTGATGTCCATGGCGTCGATACGCTTGCCGTGTGCGTAGTAAATCATATCCGATTGCTGATCTAGCGCAAGGGTTGTGACTCCCTCCAGCTTAAAGGCCAGCACCATGCGCTCGTTGCCATCGACGCGCGCTCGAATTATGGCTTGATGATTGCCCACATCCGACCAGAAGAGAAGACGCTTCATTGCATGCACGGCAATGTTGCGCGGCTTCTCCGAGTCGCCGGTGTCAATGACACCAATCGGGTCCCCAAGGAAACTGTGAATGGACGAAAAGTCATTCAATAAACTTGCAAGAAATCGATGCAAGAGACTAAAATTAATAAAATTAGAAGGAAAAGTGCCCAAAATGTAGAGCAAACTTAAAGATTGCTACAACAAATTAGTATTGTTTCATCTTATTAAGATGACGACGATTTTGAAAGCAGACAGGCGCATCTCATTTACACTACTAGTTGTAGTAAAAAAGTCTCACCTGGTCACATTAATGCTGTTGGAGTAAGAGCACGTCCAGAACAGCAGTCGTCCAATAATATCGATGGCAATGTCAAATGGTTGACCGCTGTTGACTAAAACGTTCACCTTGGTGCCGTTGGCAAGGGACCGTTTAATGCTGTGACTACGTCCTTCGATCTATCGAGAATAAAGGTCAGACACGGTATACTAAGATCGAATCTGTCACTTACCCAGTAAATATGATGCGTGATGGGATCGTAGTCGACGGCCCGAATATTCTTTCCTGACACTGGCAGCGGAACATTGGGACAGTCGGTGGCATTGGGCAGCAGTCTGCCGAAGCTGTTTCGCTGGCTGAATATAATGTAGTTACGTGGCGGAATGCAAGAGATACCATCCTTGGCGAGCTGATAGTGTGTGGGACACGCACAAGTCATGCCACGTCGGCTGGGTTGTGCCAGGCACAAATGGGAGCAGCCGCCATTGTTGATCTTGCAGGAGTTCACTCCCGTCTGCCGTTTGTCGTTAAAGACCAGCAACGAGGTGATGTACGTCATGCCCGAGTGAACAAGGCTGCGATTCTGCCCGGTTACCTTGTGAACACGCTCAATGTCTCCCGTATTCCAATCACTCCAGTAGACATAGTCCTGGTACAGCGAGATAGCGTACGGTTCAACCATGTCACTGCTGACCAGTACCTGACGCCGCTTGCCATCCCAGTCGGCACACTCGATCGTCGGGCGCTGTTGGGTTGACCAGTAGAGACGTCTGGTGTCCTGGTCAAAGGTCAACCCGACCACATTATTGGCATTCGCTATAATCGTCTGCAGCTCGCTGCCGTCCATAGCTGCGCGACGTATGGAATCCGATGGCAACTCCGCCCAGTACATGTAGCCACGTCGTGGCTCCAGCACAAGTGAGCGTGGCTCCTCGACGCCCTTCCAGAGCAGCACGCGCCGACTGCTGCCATCGAGTCGAGCCACCTCAATGCGACGCGCCTCCGCATCAGCCCAGTAGATGTTATGTCCCAGCCAATCGACAGCAAAACCCTCGGGACCAATCAGACCCGAGTCGACGATGCGTTGCACATAGGAACCATTGAGGAAGGCGCGAAATATGCATTTGGTCTTCTGATCCGTCCAATATATGCGACGCTCAGCCACCGAGACATCCAAGGCATGCGCATCCCGCACATCCTTGAATGGAATGCGTTCGTCATTGTGGTTGCCCTCGTTGTATTCGATGGAGATGCGTCCGATGTGCTCCTGGCGCGAGAACAACAGGAACGCAGCTGGCACCACACAAGTGCGTTTATCGTTGGACAGCTCGTAATCAATGGCACAGCGGCAGACGTAATCCCGCGGGCGATTCAGGCAAAGGTGCGAGCAACCTCCATTCCGCACTGCACACGCATTCTGACCCCGCACTTCGCGCAGTCTTGTCACCTTCAGACCCATAAGATCGGGGTACTGATCGACAACAACGATGCGATTGTTGCCCGTGATTTTGTGCGCTCGATCGATGGAACGTCTCTGCCAATCTGTCCAGTAGAGATAATCATCCAAGATGCTCAGACCGAACAGATGCTTCAGATTATCACTAATGACAACTCGACGATCGGAGCCATCCATGTTGGCCACCTCGATCTTGTCCGTCTTGCCATCACACCAATAGATCGTCTTATGCTCAATATCCAGGGCAATGCCATTGGGCCAGCCCAGATTCTCAGAGACAAGCACCACTCGCTCGGAACCGTCGAGCGAAGCACGTTCAACCTTGGGCTTGCGCTCGTTCCAATCGCTCCAGAACATCCAACCAAGTGAAGGCGCCACTGCAATGGCACGCGGCTCCTCCAAGTGCTCATAGATCAGCACCTTGCGTGCGGAACCATCCAGGCGACAGACCTCAATGCGATCCGTTACCGTATCCGTCCAGTATAAATTACGCGCAAGCCAATCGAGGGCCAGGCCGTCGGGATGTCGCACCTCGGAGGTAACAAAGTCCGTAATTCCACTGCCATCCGCATGGGAACGTCTTATCGTATAAGCCTCCACATCGGACCAGTAAATGTGCTCATCCACCGGGTCGTAATCAATGGCTATGGCATACTTAACCTTGCCCAGTGGTAGAGGAAAGATCGTATAATCGGGTGAGTCCAGGGAGATTTTGCTAATCTGCGTTCGCTGCACAATGAAAAGCATCTCCTGCGAGCCGTTGGCACAGCTGTTGGAGGAGAGAAGCTTGACGCCTGTGGGACAGGCGCAGCTGTATCCCTGGGCATTGGTCGCCAGCAGGCAAAGATGGGAGCAGTTGCCATTATTGTGACTGCAGGGATTATCCTCATACGGTTGCAGCGATGGCGACCAGGCGCGCACTGAATTCGGCGCCTTGGGCGTATCAATGAGCTCCTTCAGCTCCTTTGTCTGCAGATCCAAAGCATTGAGGGAGCCACGCAGCCAATCCGTCCAGTATAAACGATTGTTAAAGTACGTCAAGCTGAACGGGTACTTCAGATTGTTGACTATGGTGCGTCGATTGCTGCCATCTAGTTTCATCACATCGATAAAACGAAATTTACCATCAGTCCAGTAGATAAGCTCGCTTTCCAGGTCCACAGCTAGACCATTGGGCCAGAACACATTATCCTTGACGAGAGTCATGCGAGTCAGCGGATCTCCATCCATGCTGGCGCGCTCGATCTTCGGATACTCGCCCCAGTCCGTCCAAATGAGCAATCGCTTGGCGGGCACAACGGCAATGGCACGAGGCTGATCAAGTTCCGTCCAGAAGAGGACCTTCTGGTAGCGTCCATCGAGTGTGGCCACCTCGATGCGGTTCTTCTCGCCATCGGTCCAATATATCTTGTCCGTATACCAATCGATTGCCAATCCCTCCGGCTTATCCAGACCGCTCGATATCACAGTTTGCTTGGGCGCCTTGGCCAATGGCAGCGTCGAGTTCGTCTGCGCACACTCGATCTTCTCACGGCCACAGTCTGTCCAGCATACAAGGTTCTTGGCGTAGTAGAAATCAATGGCCATCGCCTCGGCCAAGTCCTTGACAATCACATCGATTTGTGGACCGCCCGTTGGCTTTGTTATGTTCGCCACTTGGATGTCATGGCGGGTGGTGAACAGCAGCGTTGCTGGCGTGTTAATGAACTGTCCAGGAGCGGAGGGACCTCCAGCAACCAGGGAGGACGAGACGGGTCCTCCATGCACTGAAAATCGAAACAAACGAAGAAGTTGGTTTAGCGTCCGGCTCTGATATTTAATTTGATAATGATAAATTAAAAATAATAGGTGTAAACACATTTTAGTCTACTCTTCTGTTACGCACCCATTGGATTTGAACATTATAATATTATTCATAATACAGTATTGTTTTCGAACTGTAGTAAAAACCAAAAAAATATATAACGCAGGAAGAAATCAAGACCAACAAGCCCAACAAGACAATATTCGTATCTGTGTCTGTCTGCAACTTCTTCACTATTCATTCAGCAGTTTTTCACATTTATTATACGATTTATATTTAATACGGAATATTCATAAAGAAGTAGAGTATTGTTTTGGTAATTTTATTAAATAACTATCGACAAATCACGATCAACGACAACATTTAGACCGATATACAATATCAGTCTGTAAGTTCTTTAAGTTTGAAGTCTTTAGCTAGATTTTAAATACAAACGATTGAAAATCGTTTCACTATTTCTCCGGTTATAATAGCAGTCAACAGTTGGAAATGAATAATCATGAATTATGACTAGTTTTTATAATGCAAACTATTCTCAAGATTCAGTTTCTTCAACATATATTCCTAGCACTTCTATCTTAGACAACTACAAAGCTCAATAAACGATAATTTATAACTATTCCCGCACCCACTTCAGTTAGCACTTTGACTCTTATTTATGCCGCTGAATCCAACATTCTGTCGGTCTCTTGGCATATCCCAATTAGGTGCTCAATCCTGTTTGCATGCGATCCCACGTTTTGCTTAATCCAATTATAATTCTCCCCCCATTCGGTTTGTTGTGCTAATGCATATGAAATTCTGCACACCTTCCTCTGACACAACAAGTCAACTGTCGAGTGGTTAACAACATGCAAATTACAACTACGCACCACTGCAGTGGTTAAACTGGTTGTAGGTGGTGTTGTGGTGCTTTCAAGTGGGCGTTGCAGCTGCAAGTGATTTAATTGTTTATGAATTTTCAAACTTTTCCAGCTTACATGCTCAGTTGCATGAAGGTAGTTCAAATTAAAAGTAACGACGGCATGACAAGTATGTATTAAAGAAATACAAATTGTTGACAAAATTCAATATATTTTTAACGCAACGTTTACGTCATCTTAAAAGTTGAAAATCTAGCTAAGTTATATATGTTTATAGAGTTGTATGTGCTGACTGACTGATTCGTTTGTTGAATAAACTATGAACGGTAAAAGTTATGCTGCTGAAGATATCATAGTCTGGTATTATGTAATTACCGTTTTTCGAAATTGAACTTTTTCCTATATCGCGTATTGAAGTTAGTATGAAAATCTTTTTGTCTGTTAAATATTCAAAACTCATTATAATTAGAGATTACCATCAATTATGATTTTACAAGGTGTTGGAAAAGACGTTCATATTTAATATGTAAACAGTGGGAAGATATCGAAAACAATCAATCTTTATTATATTAATTAATTTAAATGCTACTAGTTTTGATGTAGCATAAATGAAAACATTTATATAGCCTGACTAGTGTAACAACCAAGTCTTATTCTATTTCTCATAAAATAATAAATTATATGGATAATTCCATGACCGAATTTGTCCCGTGCGAAACTCTTTACATTGAAAATAAGATAAACTGAAGCAATTTTAAAAATAAATAATGGTTATTTTTATAGCTCTAGATAAGTACTTTAATTAGAGCTATATCTATGATCTCAAGATCTTTGGCTTACTCACATAATTGTAAGAAGTTGGTATACGAACAGTAGACCACAGCTTGTTAAAACTTCTGTATGAGTCACGCAATAATATTAAAGATTAAACACAGCAGATATTCATTGAAAATGTTTATTTGTACAATCGGCACTAAACAGATTAATTGGATTTTGGCAAGCACAATTAGTGTGGCACGCTTCTGGAAAACCAATTACATATCATCTTATATTGTGTAAAGTTAATAAATTGCTCAATTTGAAGGTGTGCAAAGCAGCACGTTGCAATTAGTGGATGCTCAACGGATGCGCTGCCTTTGGGATTGGCAGCGGATCTTGCTTGGGCTTGTTCTGACTTAATTCAGGTGAACGAGTCAACGCCAGCAGTTTTAGTTTACAGTTGGCAGGGTCCAATTGCCAGTGGCAGCAACCGGAATTACAATAACAACATTTAATGCTAAATGGGTGCAAGTAGCGTTATTGTTGCAACGGGATACGTTGAGGTAACAAAACTTTGTGTGAGCATTGCATTTGCAACCTGGTCCGTCTCTCGTAGCAGCCATGCCCCCTCCTCCTCTCCACTCTACTCCCCAGAACAGAACAGAACAGAGCAGCACAACCACTCCAGTCTCGCTGAGTGGTCGCATTATGCTGCAGCTACAGCTGCAACTAGAACTAAACTGGAGCTGTGCCTGGTGGCAGTTGGGTCGAGGCAATGCTAGTGGTGCCGTGCCTGTCTCCGGCTCTGCGCTAGTTACAACGGAAGTTCTCAGCTATTTAAATGTGTTGAGAGCTTGGCTAGCTAAATAGGCAACCAGCCGTCAAGCAGACAGTCAGCCAGCAAGGACAGCGCTTGTCGTTCCCGTTCTGGTCCTGCTCGTGGTCGTGGTCCTCAACAAGAGAGAGACCTGTATGCCTGCCTGCCTGCCAACTAGTCAACAAGCCCTCCTCCTCTTCTGCCCGCCCGTTAGTTGGCTACCCAACGTTCCTGCAATTTCCATTATTTAAGCCCCCGTTGTTGTTCTATTTGCTGGACGGATTGAAAGACAAAATGGCGCAGTGCACATAAACTGACTGCAAAAACTTCCCCCGCAAACTTATTTAACAATGTGCTCTGTGCTCTAGAGAAGGAGACACAACGAGTATTAAAGTTTGTATTACCTTTAAAAAGCTACAATACTTGAGAATAATTCATTTCATTAATTAGTAAATCCAACGCAAAATCGATAGTATTGCAATTGTCAGAACACAATATGTTTTATGAGTCATAAAGTTATACTTTCTCTAAAATATTTTATAAAAATACTATATTTAAGAATTAAAATCTAGTGAAAATTCTAATGGCTAATAAAAATCTAAACCTTTTTTTTTGTATTTTCCTGAATTGTCTCTTTCGTTGAGACTAACAATAACATAAGTATTTACTTTCTTTACTCGGAATTCTGTGGCAAGGTGAAAATATTTCAGTGGTTTGGCGTTTGCTGATTTCCCAAATCACTAGTGATTTCTGTGGCACCCCTGATTATTTACTATTTGATTATATTTAATTACTTTTACTAATCTTAATTATTGAGTAATTGTTATTTCCACAATAATTTTCGCATCAACAAAGTCCATAACTTTGACGATATTTATTTGTATTTCTTTCGGTACAGTAACTTTCTTATAATATACATCATTTTTTGGTGTACATTATTAATTTGTTTTTTTTTTGGCACCAAAAGGTGGAAAATGCAAAGTGCATTTTGTTCTGTTTCGACTCGGTCGCCTTTTTTGCAACTTTTATGCTTAAACTTAGTTTCTTGCGGTGGACTTTCATTGCAAATACTAAAACTTTTATAATTACAAAGCAAACTTTTGGAGAACTTTTTCATTTGCATTTGCTTGCTTGCCATGGTTAACATTCATCAAATCTAGAGTCTAGACCAATGTCTCAAAAGTCTATAGTTAATGTCAGTAATATTAAAGACAAAAACTAACCAGAAAGGCAGGAATTATGTATATTCAATTATATTGCAAATGAAACTAATAGAAAATCCTTTTGATTACAACATATGTACATATAAATTTACTATTTTATCTTTGTAGCTGTAAAAAGTTATTACGAATTTCTATGGCGTCCAGTTCACTCCGTGAAGTGACGGTTTTAAAGACAGCTCTTGCCTGGGTGCTGCTCATCAACTTGTTTCTGGATCCCTCATCAGCAGGCAGAAGGCAATCGCGTTTAAAATGCAACACAAGCCATAACACAAACATCATTGCAAAAACCTCAATAACAACAACAACAACAACAACAACAAAAACAATATTAAGCGAAGAGGAGCGAGAGGCACATAGTCGACCAAGGTCTGCATTAACATTTAAAAAGGTTCAAAATAAACATGGAAGAGGCGGCTGGCTGTCCCTATCCGATAAACTGACTTCTGGTCTCGTCCAGAGCTGGCCACAAGTGTGCGTACATCATCAACTTTATGGGTCTGTTAACAAGCCAAACGAACATGGTAAATAACATTAAGTTTGCTACCAAATTAAGCCATAACACGATTGCTTGGGCTTCATGCCAACATATATGTGTATGAAATAACATTAAGATTATTGAAATTCTTTAATTAATAGTCGTGTTTATTGTATGCTTTCGATAAAGAAATGGGCTATCTCACTACACAATGGTACTGATAATTTTAATGACTTCACAGTCTTGTTCACTGAAAAATAATACTCGTATTGTGGGGCATTTGCAAATTTCAGGAAACTCTTTTAAGGCAAATCAACTTAGTGGTGAAGGCTAAAAGGGAAGGAAGGAAGAAAAGACTTCAGAGTGCAATTCAGGAAAGATTCAACATAATTTATATTTAATATTTTACAGGGTACACAAAAGTCGCAGCTTTTAGATTGATCTGAAGTTGGTTGGGATGCGAAGCTGCCTCTTATCATGCAAACATCATCAACAATGCGAAACCATCGAAAAAATTGCAGCTGCGAACAACTCAAAAGTGGAAAAGGCAACTTTGCCCAAAAGGGGCAAACCAGGCAGAGCTTTTAAGAGCCAGAAGGGGAGCCAGATGCGGGGAGGAGCGGAGAGGAAGGAGTTGAAGCAAAGGGGGCGGCAACGGTCAGAATGTGGCTGGCCAGGATGTTGTTATGTTTTCATGGGCATTGTTTGTGTGAGCGTGCTTCATGTTTTATTTAATATCTTCAAAATAATATTACAATGATAAATGGCGAATGGTGAATGGTGAATGGTAAATGCTAAATTGTAAAATGCTAAAAGGCAGAGGCTTCGCCAGTCGATGACATTTCCATTTGCATGACGAGACATTCAAATGTATTTTGTACAGTCTGAAGAGGCAGCCGAGCCAATGTGTTGATCTAATCTTGGGCCCAGAGCTAAGCCTCCATGTTCGAGTGACTCTCTCTCTCTCCCTCTCGCTCTCTTCCTCGTTCTGCTCCCCTCTTCTTCGCCATTTCCATTTTGGCAAGCATTCACGAAGCGTGGACTCAACTCGTTAGCAGCCACTTCCCGTTGCCTCTTCTCCTCTCCTCTCCACTCCTCTTCATTTCGTTCTCTCTCTTAGTTCTTCCATTACCCCTCGCCATGTCTGCGCTGTCTACTCTTCCAAAGGCTATTAACTTGCACAGCATGCAATTTGCACGTTCACAAAGACTTGCCAAAACTCAGCTTCTCGTTTACGCTTCAGGGGACCTGAGGAGGTTTGCTGTCGTTCAAGTGGGCATGCTCGAATACCAGATACCCTGTGCTCTTTGCCTTTTCAATTTACATTTCCTGTTCTGGTTCTGTTGTTGTTGTTGTTTTAAATTCAAATGCTTTAAAGTGCTTTCTAATTAAATACTTGTGCCAAATACGTGACGGGCAAAAGGGGAACGCTATGCAAACTCCGACAACTGGTGGTAGCTTGAGCCTAGTCAGCGCATAAAGTTCTGCTGATGGTGCAGTAGGCAACGTGGAGTGGCATCGCCACATCGCCACCCCAGACCAGACCAGAGTAGGGCATCCAGCCAAGCACATGCACATAACGAGGCTTCAGTGCTGCTGCCTCTTGCCTCATGCCACAACTACATCTGCAACAGCAACAGCAACAGCTATGGCAGCATCAACATCAGCAATCTGCACCCCGCCCACACATACACATTTTTCAACAACAACAGCAGCAACTGCAACTAGTTTGAACCATGGCCAGGTCTAGGCACCACAATTCATATTATGATAACGATGTGGGTTGGCCAGAAGTTGCAGCAGCAGCAGCAGCAGCCACAACCGCTGCCCCAGCCTCGACAGCCGCAGCACAGCAGAGGCAGCTCAGCGAACAACTCAGCTCAAGTTGCCATTCGTGTGCAAAATATTGTGTTAATATTTTTCCGCTGCTGTTACTTATTTGCTACCACAGTGAACTCTCGCTAGCAAGAAATTGGATATCTATCCAATGGATCACAAATTCACGTACTAATAAAATGCAGCTGTGCATTCTTCTATCATTTAATTCCACATCGCAAAAATCAATTTGTTTGCTTAACTACATTGCTTGTAATGGCACTATTTGAATTTCTTATGAACAATTTTTAGTTAAACGCATTAAGGGTGATAAATTTACCTGTTATTACTAACTAAACAAAAATATTGTAAAATTTTCATACGAACAAATTTCAATTTAACATACAGATTAGTTTAATTGCATATTGCAGATAATTGCAAATGTGCCAATACATTATTACTAATGAAAAGAATTTGTATCCAAATTGATATAGTAAGGATCAATTAAATATGACGTAAAAAGATTTAAATCAACCGTTAGTTAGAGCGAGCGTTAAATCAAAGAAATTAACAACATTTCTACGTTAGCAAGTGATCACTGTAGTGCCGTCAAATGTTTGCCTGGTTAATTTTGTGGCAATATATGTATCCACTCGCGCTTTCGCGTTTCGCGTTTCGTCTCGTTTCGTTTTGATAGTAGCTGCTGCAGTTCTCCGCTCGGCCATAAACTGTAGCCCCATCAAGATTGCAGGCCCTGAACATTGCCTGTCTGCTTGGCTTGCTGACTGCCCGAGCTTAATGTATTAGTTGGAGGCAGCACAGCACAGCACAGCACAGCACAGCACAATGAATGCGGGCCCCTCGAAGAGCCCCAAACAACAAAACATGCAAGAATAATTATTTTCAGCCTGTTGAAGATACCTTATAACATTCTATACGTTATGGAAGTATCCCTTGCAGCTCGTTACTATGGCAGTTAAATTATATAGTAATGCTGTTTATTATTATTTAACGATAACAACTGTTGAGATGCTTCAACCATATGGCAGGAACATAAACTGATACGCTTTGTACATTGCTTAAAGTTTTGTCAATTATTTTGTAAAATATTTTATAGCCCCACAACTTCATGAGGTTAACTCCAAAGTATTTAAGATTATTAAGTAAAGCAGTCATCAATATAAATAAACTTGATTTCAATCGAAAATTTCAAATTGAATTCAACTCTTTAAAGAAATTTGAAACCAACAAAAACAATCAAATAGGTATATAAAATAAGTTGCACTCATCTAGACTGTTCCAAATGAGCAAATTCTGCCAATCGTTTGGAATCGATTTCTTTTTTGCGATTCAAATGTAAATAAAGGTTATAAATTTCAGAATTTAAGTATGCATTAATTACATACTTAGATATTAATTACTATACTTAACAGTGGGTAACGTTTTATGGTCTCGAGAGGTGACAATAAAATTGCCTTCAAAGCAATTTATTGTCAGACGCCATTTACTTAACATAACAAAAGTGAACTTAGATCATCAAAATGCTGCAATTAAGTCAAAAGATTGACGACAGTAAACACTCAAGAGTTGAAAACGACAGCAAAGAATTCGCAGAGACTTTTTGTACGGATTTAAATCTTTAAAATAGTTTCCGAGTGTTCACTGTGCTTATTACCATATGTATTACGGAATATCCAATTTATATAGTATACAGATACACATGCTTTTCACATGCAAATAAAATATGAAATAAATTCGCATTTTCGTTCAAAAAATGCTGTTTGGTATATATTACAATAGACAAATACAATAGTCATTTGTTGTTTCTTTTTGTGTATGGAGATTTTGGTTTAAATATTGTTTTCATCTTGTTAACACAGACACACTTAAAGGCAAACAGAGAGTCAGACAGCGAATAAAATTCATATAAATATCTTATTGTTGTAGTATCTGCCTTTGGGCACCTTTTGTCAAAATTTATGCGGTAACCCGTTGAACCCCAGGTAGTCGAGCAGAAAACAGCAAAAACAACAAACCAACAAACCAAAATAACAAAAAAAACAAAACAAAATAAAAAAGAAAAGAACATAAAACCCAGGAAGAACAAAGTTAAGCAAATGATTTAACATGTTGCCGTTGCCTCCATCTGACACCTTGTGTTAAGGCTCGTTAAGAAGCGACCGAGTTAATGTCGAAGTTGGGTCTTGGAGACGATCTTATCGATCTTCATAATAATTATGCTTGCTTTAGCTTTTGGATAAGAGATTGTGCTTTACGTTTAGTTTATGCTCAGCAATAAATGTTTTGATTAATGTCTGAAATCTCCTCTCTTTACGATTTCTTTACTTTTTCCATTCGTTTGTCAATTTTTTCCATTTAATTAGCGCATTAGCTGCGGCTAATTAGTAATTACGGAAATGGTAATTATTAAGAATAATTCAAAGTTTTTTATAATACGTATCTAAAAAAATACATTTTTTATTGAATGAAATGTCAATACTACAACTTTTATTACGTTAAGATTAACCACTTAGGAAAAAAAAGAAAACCAAAAATTATCCTTTAGAAGAGGAAAATTGTAATCATCTGATCTGATGTAGCGTCTTCAGCTTTATAGGCAAATGTAGTAATTTAATGCAATTAAAACATACAAGCTAGCAAGCCGATGGAAATAAGTTGAATAACAAAGTTTGCCAGACAGTTGAAGAGTACTTAAAGTGGCGAATGAGTAATTCAAATTGATATAGAGGTAATTACATACTATAACATGGCATGTTGCGTTAAGCTGTAAAAGTTAGCACATTACAAATAAATGTCATTATTAAGATACCAATGCATTGGTCAGCAGGGTTAATGACATTCTCTGCATATTTACACAAATACACACACACACACACACACACACACATGGTGTTTGCAGGAAGTGAATGAAAGCGGTTGGAATCGAAAGCAAATGTTGCAATAATGGGTAATGCGGTACACTCTTTGGCTATTCTTGTTGGGTTCTCTCTCTCTCTCTCTCTGTTTCTCACTCCCATTTGTACATGTGTGTTTTCCTGGTTTGGCGTTAATTAGCATTTCCCAGAGCTTCAAAGCGGCGTTACCAACTAGTTGAGCGTAATTTGAGAGATAAATTATAAACAAAAGACGATTTGTATATCAACACATTAATTGTGAATGATATGCTTTTGCACTTGCCTGCGAATGCAGCCCTGGTGCCGCTTCACGAGGGACCCAGCGAAACAAGCCAGAAAGCAATGTACCACATACACATACATACGTACATACATTACAAATGGGGCCATTGATAGATTTACACACACACGCATACGAATGCAAGTGCAAAGCGCATCAATGATTTGTTTGTGCAGCCGTTGTTGTTATTGTTTTTGGTTGGTGCTGCCAACTGTGTTTGTCATTTAAGCATGTTGTTGTCGTTGTCGTTGTAGTCGCTATTTTTGTTGTTGTAACAAACTCTTCACAAGGCTTTCCTTTGAGGAAGCAGCCTTTACATGTGTATCAACTGCCTGCCGGTTTTGCTTTGACGTTTTGTTATTGTTATTATACCCTGTAATCAACTAATGCAAGCAGCAAACGGAAACCACTATCAACAACATGCTTGCACCTTTGACAACCTTCGAGCTCAAAGACAATTGTTTGAGAATCCTTTTGTAGCCCATTAATGATGCGCTTAATAATCAGCTAAAACATTTTTACAAAGCTTTTCTTGCGTCTCAGCAAAAAAGTAGTTCCACAAAATTGAGGAGTTTTTGAGTTGACTGTTTTTGTTAAAAAAAAAAGTAATTAACCAATTAAAACTTTAAAGATAATTAAAGAAAAGTATCTGTGAGCATTGTATTGTTAGATTACAACGAGTATTGATGAATCATGAAAGGTATGAAGAAATATGTGCATTAAATTCATAGATATTATTTCAGATATTAATTTCAAAGAATTGAATTTCTTAAAGAAATATAACTTTCTTAATCAAATGAACAGGACAGAGTAGAGTATACTGTATACTGTAGTAAATTATATCCTAATGAATAATCTACAGAGTATTTAATCTTCGTTATGCCAAAGACACACATTACTTTGATGTTTGCTGTGGAGTTTGCCTGAAGCCTCATGGACTCGTGAGCTTTCGAGAAATTAGTATGCACAACAGGTTAAAATTATACAAACAACAATCAACAACAACATATGTTGGAATAAAGTTAAATTGGATATTCAGAGAGTATAAAAAATCTCTCAAATTAACCAGAATCTGAGCTGAAAATTGAGACTACTCTGTGGGTAAAAACTTTAACCAATCGTACATACACATATGTATGTATGTGTATTTGCATGTACAATATCACACAGTAAACAGTATAGTCAAAAAGTTTCAGCATCGAACGGCTTTAAAAATATCGAAGCAAAACAAAGAACGGCCATCAGAGCAATTACTGAAGAACAAAGAGTAGTGAAAAAGGCAAAACAAGCCCAAAAACAGATTCCTCACAGTTGTTGCGTATGTGTGCCTGTGTGTTGTGTGTTGTGTGTGCGGCTGTGTGTATGCGTGGCAAGATGTGAGCTCTAGGGTGACCGACTCCAAACAAGTCACCGGAGACGCAAACGCAGACTGGGCTAAAAAGGGTCGTCTCTCTTAACGATGTGCATGTTTATATTTCGACGCCGTCGACGCCGTGGCCACAACAGGGCACAGACCGTCTGTCCGCCCGTCCGTCCGTCCGATTGTCCGCTCGTCCGCCTGGCAGGCTGGATGGCAGGTAGGCAATGCACAGACATTTTAAGTAGTGGCTAAAAAGACAACAAAAACCACTACGAGCAACCGAAGGGGCCAGACGCAGTTTAGACAACATAAGCGTACTACATTCACATCTGTGCATGTGTGTGTATGCACATATCTACATATGTGTATGTATATGGATGTAGCTTGTTAGCACTGGAGACCTGCCCAAGTAAAGCAAAAACCTTAAAAAGGTCTTGTTTTTGTTTTGGTTTTTTGTACGTGCATGCTGCGCTTAATTCGTTAGTTGGCCAACGCCAACGGCAGTGTAAAGTTGGCCTCCACTCACACATACACACACACACACATGTATATAAGGAGTAAATAGAGTTGCCTGTGCGCGCCTACAAATATGCAAATTATATTAAAACTTAAATACCTGCTGACATGCTTCGCTTTAAACCCGTCAGACTGTTTGCATTTCTCTTAAATAATTTTCTTGTTTATAATAATGGTAATAACTCGTTGCACAATCTGACTTTCTGTTTAACCATTCAGACAGAGTTTAGAGTTAAAGATAAGATCTTTAGTTATATGATGCAACTAATTGTATTAAACACATTGTTTTTAAATAAAAGGTATTACCAAAAAAAAATTCAATATTTAAGTTGCTTTTGCAACTTGTGTACCAATTTTACTTAGCAAATAAATCAATGCACATAAAGAAAAAAATCGACATTTGTTAATAACAAAATTTAAAAGAATCAACAAATATATGTGCATACATGTATGTTAGATAGAAAACTATTCATAGATAGAGGAGAAATACCCGTGTAATGGATTTCGCCGAATTCTGATAAGCAATTGCAAATATTTGAACATTATTGCTCACGAGAATTTGCGTACTTGACAAAGAGCTAGTTTTCAGTGTATTCTCCTCTAAGCCATACATCCGAGGGCTGCGCAATTATGGTCAAAGCTTTGTGAATATTTAAAAGACCGCAATAAAGGGTCTAAAGCACTACGTCCGTCTACTCTAGACTTATACTGCTGCAGCACTATTAGTTATTAAAATGACTTAATTATTGAGGCATAAGTTTCTATACCCTACACTTGAGAACGTATACCATAGCGAATATTCTTTCATATTGAGATTGAGGACAACTAAACTCGATTAATTAATATATTCAAGTATTAATAACAAAAGTTTTCTGGAGTTTGGAAATGATAGTTTTGATAGATTTGGCAATCATACTTAAATTAAAAACAAAAAAAAAATATCAGTAATAGATGCCTTCAAGTGCAGTCTAATTTTGTTTTAAAATTTGTTATATCGTAAATTTAACGTCGTCTTGTTCGTCTTGTCTCTTTTAAATGGATTAAACCTTTGTTAAAGTTACTTTTAAGAACTAAATTAATATTGAATATTTTTCTTTAATGAAAACCATGTAAAGTTAGAAAAAATATAGGGAACAGAGTATGTTCTCGTCGGGCATGCTCGTTTGCAGCACTCATACTTGCTTTTTGTGCTTTGCTGCTCATTAACGTTTCTAGTGGGGGTGAAGGTGGAGGCTCTTTGGTTGAGCCTTTTAAATTATGTGCAATCAAGTGAAGTGGCCATACTACAGTCCAAATAATAAGTATTATGTAGTAAAGTTTTTGTTGCATTTTGCATGCTGCGCACTTTACGATATGCAAAAGTTGTCAAGCCAAAGCAGCTTAGCAAACAGTTTTGAAAAGAGGAGCGTAAAAAATGCAACAGAAACCACAATTACAACACCTACACACAAATAGACAGAGCGAGATGAAGACAAAACGAAAGAGTGTGGGTGTGTTAGAGAGAGAGAGAGAGAGAGTAATGTCTTTCACTGCATGTTCTTCTCTTGCATTGCTGAGAATCGTATGTACACAAATACATGTTTCATGTATGTGTGTGTGAGTACATGGAGTGTTAATGAACTTGTGAATACTCCTCTCTCGCCCGACACCATCGAATATCATTCAAATTAATGAAAACGGCATCAACTGGCTATCGATTGATTTTATGTCTATTAAACTGCTATAAGTAGTTATAAAATTGTGCGCTTACCATTTTTGTATTGCCAACTGTTTGAGATACAGGAGCAAATGATGAGTAGAAAGCTTATCACATAGCTAAGGTGGCGAGTGTTTCCTCTACAATTCTTTACACATTTTGATGTCGTAATTTGGCACAATTGTTTGAGCTTAATATTACTATGATGACTTGTATATGGCCCACGAGCCATTGTCAAAGCTCCAAAGACATTTGGAACCAGAGGACTTGAAGCGAATTACGGTTGCTAGGTCGAGTCGCAAAGAGTCGTCCTTTCATTTGCCAAACATAAATATTTACTATGTTTTTATCGTGTCGCAGAAAACATAGCTAACACATTCACATGCATATACACACGCGCATATATATAATACACACACGCACAAAAAGGGGCCCAGAAATTATTTAAAGTGCAGGCAGACAGGTATTCTGCTATGTTTGCATGCAGAGAGAAGGAGAGTGAGCGTCTTCACTTTGTTGTCTCATTCTCCATGACGTTGTTGTTGATTTTGTTGTAATTGGCACGCGATAAGCATTGCGTCACTGTAACACTAACTGAAACTTGAACAGTGCAGTTGCTTGGGTTTTTGGAGCTGGCTGTGACTGCCTAGTTATAAACTGTAAACGGAACGATTAATTTATTGGCGCAACAAGCCGGCAAGTGTCGCGATATGTTTTCTTTCTTCACTGGAAAACTTTGCGAAACCAAAACAAAACATGACAAGCGTTGTACATGTCTCTAGCACGCCATAAATTTAGCTACACGGCGTTGTCTGTTAGATTTCGATATGTGCGTAAATATTACACTCGACATGGACTTGTTTTTTTCCTTTTTGTACACTTCGGCCGACGCACAGCACTTTAAATGCATTCTACATTTTTAAATCAAGAATTCAGAGTGTTGGAAACAATAATCAATTGAACACGACGAAACATTGCATGGTGCACTGTTCACGCGAATTAGTAGCCATTTTGTTGCTATTTATTTCAACAAATTTACTTAATTAAACCTTGTGATGCTTCTAGTCCATGCCCGATGCTACTCGATACTACTTATGGAATGACCATTCAGCTATTCAGCAGGCATAACAGTGGCAGAGCATTAACATTTTATCGAATGTTCTTTAAAATTGCGATAAAATTATAATTATCGAATATATACAATAACTTGTACATTTAAAAATAAATATTTAATACAAACTGACATAAATTTATATTTCGAAATAGATTTACTTTTTAAAATAGCTTTTTAGTTTTATAATTTATTTATTTTCTCATTACCGATATGTTTAAATAATCAGACCATGTTATTGCAATGTTAAACTCCATATGGTACTGTTAAGTTCGAAATAGATTTGTTTGAATAGTCATCGAAAAAATATAATCGTAATTATTATTATTTGTAATTTATTGTAATTTAACATCTATAAACAAAACTTAATTTATTCTTATCTAAGCATTTGCTAGGCATGATTGTCCATAAATTGCAACTCTGACCACAAAAGTATAGAATTTGGCGGTAACGGTCGCGGTTGTGGCGACAACAACATGACTGATTGTCGTTCCATGTCAACATCAGTACTAAAATCGAAGAGCTATAGTTAATACATATGATTGTAAAATGTGTGCAGTGATACACTTACACACAACAAAATCCGGCCACATTGGTACCAATGACATCGTCATCATTGGATTCTGCAAAGCTGAGCGTAAGAATGTGATGCAAAAGCGCTTGTGTAGGCGTTACCGCTACAACCTTTGTTTTATTATCCTCTGCCTTCATTCCGATTGGCATACACGAATCGGGTAGGGGAGGAGCGCCAATTTTGAACAATCGCAAATCCTGAAACTTAACCTCAAATGAAAAGGGATAGAAAGGCGTACGAAGATTGCCATAAAAGTATTCCTTGATACGCTGCTCCCGAGATTCATGTCGCAGCCCCTTACTACGCTCAACAACACCACCGCTTTTAGGCAACAATACCACGTGAACGTTGCTTGGAACATCACGTAATAAATCATTGTACAAGCGCTCCTGGTCCAAAACGAAGATGGCACGAGCGCGATAAGCGCGTGCTGCGTGCAACAAATGCTTATAACCAGAGTCCTTCACCCATCCGCAGGTATTGACAATGATGCCGGAACTTTTGGCTGCAAATAAATACGAATTAATCACAATTGATGTAATGAAATAAGGCTACAATTACGTACTGCGCTTATTCGCATCCATTGACTGTAAGGTTACATCTGCCATTTTGGATACAACAGCATTGTACAGCACACTGTTGCCTCCCGGACTTTTGTGACCAAAATGATAGACCAGTGGTGCAGTCTTGGCGAAACCTTCCTCAATGCTGGCAGGCCGTTCAATCAGTATGGTAGCTATGTTCCCAGAAATCGATATAGCTCCCTGTCCCACATCAAGATCAGCGTAAAGCGGTCGTCGTCCCACGCGCACCGCATAGTTCAATAGTATGCGACACAGTGTACTCTTGCCCACATCCATGGGACCAACAATCATGACAACTGGTCCGCGTCCATCGCGTTCCTCGGCCTCATTGCGAAATTGCTCCAGGGCTGCATGACAATTGACATACTGAACCATTGGCGTCTCCTTGGACATGTAGCACACGTCCATTTTGCCAGAGACGAGCAACACACAGCCTTGG
This sequence comes from Drosophila sulfurigaster albostrigata, assembly GCF_023558435.1. Classification (NCBI taxonomy): domain Eukaryota; kingdom Metazoa; phylum Arthropoda; class Insecta; order Diptera; family Drosophilidae; genus Drosophila; species Drosophila sulfurigaster. The sequence continues at coordinate 1,609,014 of NC_084883.1, forward strand.
TAGGTGAATATGGCCACTTTTGCACCCACGCCAAATTCATATTTCTTTTTCTTTACCAATTCAGTGCCAAAAAGTTCTGCAAACCCGCTAAGCAGCTGCAATACGATAAATAAAAAGTAGTTTTTAATGCAGAACAAATATCCCTAGAAATTAACCGACCGTGACAAGAACTTTGGCATCTTTTTGCTCGATTTCAAAACGCAACTCGGAATCGGCCTCCAAAGTGTATTCTCTGCCTTGACTATTTTCCTCAGACATTGTAAATTTGTAGTTAATAAATTTTTGTAAATAAACAACACGTCTTATCAAGTATCAGTGCTAAAAACGCTTTTTGTTGCCAATGTTAACTGTGCTAAAATTACTAAAAAGTAACGATAACAATAACGATAACGCTTATGAGTGGTTGATTTAAAAATGAATATTGGATTTTAAATACAAATATATATATATAGCTTTAATAATTAATAATCAATATATAAAAATATTAATTATTAATTCGTGTATTTTGTACAATTGTATATCAGTTTATATATACTAACAAGTTCCTCTGTTACTGTGCAAGCATTTATTTTAATGTTGTGCAACACTGAGCGAATGCAACTGTAGCCAACATCAAGCAACGCTGTACACCAAAAAAAAGAGCGCGCACTAGAAAGATTAAGTTTTCGAGTTGTCTACTTTCAAAATTTAGTTTAAAATGAGACCACAAAGAACACCAATAAAAAGTAAAGCCAAAAAACCATCCAAACAAGATACCGACATTTCAGATGATGAAACTCAATTTCAATCCCCGGAACTCAACGACGGCACTGACTATGGCCTGGAGTTCACCACAAGCCATATTTCACCTCTTCGGCATCCAAGCTCGACGCTACGCAAGGCTGATAAGAATCCGCAACACGATGCGGCAACATCCAACTCTGATGCGGATGAAGATTATTCGTCACCAGCACACTCTAATCAGCAAATCCTCAGAAGGTCACCTCGCAAGTCTCATGGACGAGGTCAGAACGATCCGGAATCAAGCTACGATGAAGACCAGGAAAACCAGACGCCGTCTAACACACCCACAAACCGACCGACCAATAAGCGAAAATCAACTAATTTTCCGCCGCCGCGTCACCATGCAAAGTCAGTCCCACAAAGTTCCCAAATAACAAATAATGAGCCTGATGATGATGAGGATGATATGGAGGAATCAAGCTATTTTGAGGAAACCCAGCAGTCACCCAAACCATCCGTTAAGCAGTCGAATCAGCGAAAATCAATTGCCATGAATCGCAAGCGAAAGCAATCAAGGCCAGAGCGTCGGGACATTAAGATGAATCGTGAGATAATTCGATTGCGGAACATAACCGAGACTTTCTTGATACCACGATTACCCTTTTCGCGTCTGGTGCGCGAGCTTCTCTTGCAACAGAACTCTGATGTGCACATGGTAACTATGGGTGCCCTGGAAGCCTTACAGACTGCATCCGAAATGTACTTGACGCAGCGTTTCGAAGATGCCTATTTGATGACCAAATTTCGAGGTCGTGTTACTCTTGAGGTGCGAGACTTGGCGGTCGTTGCATATTTCTGTAAATCCTATGGCGGTATCTAAGACTATCCATTAAGTTGACTCTTTTATTGTTCGCATAAGTATTGCTGTATATTAAAGCCCTTTTCATCGTTATCCAAAAAGTTATGAAGGTATTTTACATGTTCAATATTAATTGTCTTTGTGCCATCGCTTGAATCTCAACAAACACAATAAGGCACGCGAAACACTTAATGTATTGGAAAAATAGATTCGATTAGATTTTGAATGTTATAATTTTGTTATATATAGTCATAGTAGCATTTATAACTTTGATGAAAATTTTCTAAATTTGAGAGTCGAAATAAAATTGTTCAACGATAAATTAAAAAATACCGGTTGTTGTGTCCAAAGTACATATGGTTTATTGTTCATTCATCGTTATTTTTTTAGAACATAAGTTCAACATTCAACAAGCCATAGATGTTCTTACAAAGCTGCAAATAATTTTGTATAAGCCTAAGTCGAAATAAATTGTTAAACAATAAATTAAATAATGTGCATTTTTTCAATGAGTCCCCCATTTCGAATATCGCAAATATAACACCACTTTTATTGCGTATACAATACATTCTATGTTCTTTTCCATTAGCACTAGTAGTATGTACTTTGTATCAGTGAAGTTTCATAATATATGTAGTATCATAGCATTTAAATGATATAAATAGTTCATCAGTAGATCGACTCGGTAAAAACTAAATAATGAAACAAAAAGGAAACCCAAGAAATTTAGTTGTTAACTTATGTTCACTTGGACAAAACATTCCCGACTTTTTCATTAGTTCAGCCAGTTGTGTTTGCTTCGACTTAACCGTTAATTGAGCTGGGTTGCACACCAACAAACATTGAAGTGGGATTGATTTTTGTAGTTTTTTTTTTTTTGGCATTTGATTAGGGGTTGTTTTTCGTTTCGTGTTTTCTGTTTTGCACTAAATTACATTTAGTGCAGTAAAAAATACTGCAGACTACATTATTGTAAGTTTACAATTTATACAATTATATAAAATATATTTATATATATATACATATACATATATAATATATATTAGCATATAATTGATATCGGTATGCCTCCAGTTCTCATTTCATTTTGGTTAACAACATTTTGTAAATTAATTATGCTATAATTTGTTTACTTTAACATTTAGACGGTAAATTTTGTTGGGTTGAGTTTTGTTTTTAAAAATTTGTTAAGCCTGCGCTAACGCCGTAAATATTTTGTAAAAGGAAACTAGTTAAATTAAATGTGAAACCGCCTTGCGACGCATCGCCCTAGTGCGCTTTGCTCTTTGATTTTCGGTGCGATGCACCTCCATTTTTATCGGTTCCAAAATTACTTTGGCTGCCCACCGAGGTGGTTGTTGTGGCGGTGCCGCTGCTGGCGGTCGAGGAGCTCTTTGGGCTGTACGGAATCCTGAACAGATCGATGCGCAGATGCTGGCATATCTCCAAACACACCTGAGAGCAGTAGCGTAACAGGTCTTGGGTGCCCCAGATGAGAGCAAACCAAAGCAACCAGATCTCAGGTATAATGCAGTTAAAGTACTGATTAAGGAACAATAGTGCAGGACCCAACAGTGACCAGTCCAGATACTCCATCTCTGCCTTGGTCATGTGTGCAATCTGAAATCGGAAGGCCAAAGTCATGTTAACATTTAAGCATTCCATAGATGATGTGAATACTTACCACCAACTTGTTGGTAATCTTAGCTGCAACCATGCCGAAAGCCAATATGTAAACGGAAGCGTGCTCCGTGAAAATGTTCTCCGGCGACTTTTGTGCTATGATCAGTGCTGGCAGCACCACCAGAGTCAATGGTATGCTGGGCGATAGCACGCTGGTTCCCTTAATGGAGTGGAAGGAGTGTGGAAGATAAATCTATTAATTTCATGTTACACATTATGTTTCTGTCTCTGTTGCGAGCTTGCAAATTGTTATTGGTTACATAATACTGTGCATTTGTTGTTTACGAACAGAACACACACATATTTTTTTTGCAAATTCACAAACATCACAACATTATTGACCAAAAACAAAAATTCTTTTGGCTTTGTATATTTTACTTTGAAAATTGTTCAATGTTTTAATTACATGGACTAGCGCTAATCGTATTGTATGGATGGATGGATAGATATGTGGTAGGTAAGTGGATGAAGTTGGGATTTGGAATGTAGTGTACGGGTGTGTGTGCAGATCGTTTCAAATAGAAGACAATTAATACTGGAAAATTACAATAAGACACAAAAACAAGCAACGTCCATATACAAATCTTTAATAGTAGCAAACGCCAGATGATTCAACAATATCGTAAGCATTTAAGGCCACCAAACATATAAAACAGTTACGTAAAAGTACAAGGGTCGTGTATGCTCGACTCATCAATGCCCTGTACCCAGTATCATTTCTTTCACTATATAAAACTTAAGCTTTCTCATTAAATTCAGCAACATTTAAATTTAAAGAATTAATTTAAGATTTCGAGACAGATCACAGCAACATTAACAGACAAACAGACCACTCTTTACAAAACAGGGTGCAGAGCATTATTAAAATATCTTTGGGTTGCCAAAGAACAAACACCCTTGTAGAAGAAATTCTACAATTATATTCAGTTTCTCTGCAAGGGTATAATTTTATTGAAACACCAACTACTACATTGTATTCCTATGCTACTTGTCTAGCCAGCAAATTAATTTCGCATATATGTACATATCTGTGTATTGTGCCAAACTTTATAAACAAAATCAAAGAATGAAATTCTTACTGCAACCGATGATCCATTTTTGCCACAGCCCTCGTTTAAAATGGATTTTACGTAACGCAATGCTAAGCTCAAATCAATTCCACTGGCCAAATAAAATGGCAAGCAACGTGTTTCACATTCAAGATATGGCACCTGATGAAAATTGTGAATTTTCGAATTTTTCGATTTCGTTTGACATTTATATATTTAGTTGGTTAAAAGAAAGAAGAATCACGCATTAATTTTAGATTTGAAAACATTTAGATATATTGTTCAAATAGAAAAGGAAATTAATTTCAGAAGTTTTCGATAGTGAGAATAATAATATAATGAAAATAATACTCGCATTCTAATTCTGTCAAAGCTCATCGCGCATGCTTTACAAAAAAAAAAATAATCTAGTAATGTGGTGCACATTTACAAGAACTACAAAAAAAAACGCATAAAATATTATTACCCATATTTAGTCTATTTTATAAATACATGTAAATGAATTTTTTAACTACACATCGATATCAAAAATGCTTCTGAAATATTATATATATATTCGTCTATTTTAACTGAACTATACCAATGATAGTTTTATAAATGGATAAATGGAGGTGGGTCGAATGAAGTAAACCAAAATTTCATGCTGCCAAAGTGAATTGTTGTTATTCCGACTCCATAAACTAAACACATAACTGTTATTTCATTTGATCAGCGTTATTCAATTAGCAGAAAAACCAAATATTAGGAGCATAGATTAAATGGTTAAGGTCAGTTTTCCGTGTGCCAATGCGAGAGATCAACTTTTTAGTCAGTCCAACATATATTTGTATGTATATATTTTTAGTATAATTTTTATAATTAGTAGAATGTTTAACATTTTTGGGTTTGCAACAACGCGATTGTTACGTATAAGGATAGCAATGCTTACAGCAACTGATGAGCCGTTTTTGCCACTGCCGCCTTCAATAAACATTTTGAGAAAATTGATTATATTCAATGTATAACCGAATGTAATAATTACTAATATTGCATAATTCCATGAAACGCCCACGATTGGTATCTATTGTAAAATGAGAAGAGATCACAGAACAAAACAAAAATAATAACAAATCAACAGAACATAACAGATTGTGTGGAAATTTCGAAAATAAAAATAACAAAATGATTGAAACAATATAAGCGGGTGAAATAATCGATTTAAGGGCGGTATCGATTCTTTTTCTCAAATCGACTATTTCGTTACGCTATCGAAATTTCTCATTCGTTATAAGAAACTAAATTTAATATAACATTTTTGTTAGTCTGACAGTTTAATTAAAAAAATAAATAAATAAATATATATGTTCTAGTCGAGATAGCTCGAAAAAGCAGATACCATGTAGCCGGATTGTTACCGATTTTTAGAATGGAAAAATTGATATTTTTTGTATATGCATTTGAGTGTGATAAAATATGGATTTTTAACAACTTGAAAGTGGTTCAGAATTATACCCAGACGTGGACATTAATAAATGAATATGATCATTAAGTAATAATCCATTCTCTTCGATTTAAAATGGATACATGGCATTGAATTAATATGAATAATGGAGGTCTTAAAATTTACGTTTTAAGTAAAGACTTAGTCCTACAAAAGTAACAGTCTAATAGCTTAATCTAAAATCCAGAACCAATTGAATAATATATAAATATAATTTTTTGACACTAGGGCATATACATACATAGAAAGACATACATACATACGTAGATAAGACATAACAAAATAAATAAATAGTGGACTAAAATTATCTCAACGATGTCTTCTCAACGTCCCTTTTGAGCATTAACAACACGTTAAGGACATTCTGGATTATGAGAACTCGCATCGAAGAGCGTAGAGCCGAATTGCACATTAGAAGCCTTTAGAATTTAGGCTTTCAACTATTTTAGAAGCATGCCCAGACAGAAGAAGTCAACATGAACAAGAATAGAAATTAAAATAGAATGTTATATGTTAAATCACATGGTGGGAAAGCAGCAGCTGCATCAGCCTATGAAGCAAGAGAACAACAACAACAACAACAACAACGATACAAGTTAATATAAATAATTAAGTCTAAATGCTGTAGATAGTTAAAGGCAAGCAATTGGAATTGGATTGATAGAGAATTCGAAGGACCTGACATCACGCCACGCACCTACAAAACGCACAGTTCAAATGTATCAATTTCTTTCTTTATTTCTCAAAATTTGTTTAGTTTAAGTATTTTCCTTATCTAGAGCCAAAATAGTTTTTGTTGTGTCTCTTATTGGTTATTGATTTGTGTATGTTTAATATGAGCATAGAAGAGCACAAAGTGGTTATGAAGTTGTTAATGATAATCAATTAAAAGAACAGTGTAAAATAAATATAAAATTAAAAAAAAAATGTATTTGATTTTTAATTTGGAACTTTATCAAAAATAAATTGAAATTTTACATATACAAAATCAATCAAATCAAATTATATTTATTCAAAAAGTTGTATTTCAAAATAATATAATCTAATTTGATCTTTTTAAGGAGAAAAAAATGCAACCTCTTAACCCTTATGACATTCTTCTATGACTTGAATAAAGTTTATCGCGTGTAAAGTGTTATTTCAGTGTGTGTGTGTGTGTGTTGTGTTGTGTGTGTGTTTAGGACTTACAGCAACTGTGGAGCCATTCTTGCCAACACCACCGGCCACAACGACGGAAAATACATAGGTTAAGGAGAGCACACCACACACAATGGTCGTTACTGCTGGACCAGCCCAAAGCTCAATATTGCCAATGCCAACCTGTGTTTTGTTTGTGTATATTTATTATATTGTGTGTGCACACATGTATGTGTGTGTGTGTGTGTGTTTGTGTTTAAAATTGTTGTTTAGTGGGAGTTTAGGCATTTTTGTTTTGTGTAGTGGCAAAGGCACGCAATTGTATATGTAATATAAAAGTAAAAGGTATTAGGACGATTACAATATATCTGCCTTAACATATGTATGTGTATATAGAGAGTAAGTACTCAGTTGTCCATCAACAGATATAATTTGGAATCTCAACGTCGAGACAGGCAACTAAGCCTCAAATAAAATGTAAATAATCAAAATCAAAATTACTTAAAATATGTTTAAAAGTTTTAAGATTTAATTAAATAAATAGATTCAAATATAAACTTTAGGGTCAAGAGTTTGTGAAATAATTTTCAATGATATTTTTCTATATCGAAGCTACACTCAAGCTGTCGAATTTCGATTTTTAGATGGCTCTTGTAAAGATTCGTGATAGGACTGACTATAAAAATGGAACGTAAAATAAGCTTTTGATTATCTCATGCTAATTAACCAAATCGTAAAATGCAAACGCTGCAACCAAACTAAGAAACCAGCTCAGTAAATCCAAATAAGGGGCAGACAACTCGACTATAAATAGTTGACTAGCACTTTGAGCAGCAGTTCCTAGTGAATTGTTATATCATTAGCATCTACTTTTACTTAGAACAGAAGTTTAGCAGCTTTCAAATATGTTTAACTTAATCCTAAGTCAACACGTCGAACTGGAAATTGAGACTTGCATAAAGAAAAATATAAAATATAAATTTAGGCTAATTTAGATTAAACTTAATAAAACAAAAGACGCATAACTTCTGAAATCAATATTGCATAAATAATTACGAAGGGATTGCTCGTTGAACTCCTAAACGCGGACTTACCTTGGTTAGCCAGATCTCGGGACCTAAGGCGGCCGATACCAAATGAATGGCGATAATGGAAAATTGCGCCTCAGTCACATCGATGCGGCCAAAACGCATTGTCCCGGAGACATAGGTCTGCCAGTGGGCACAATAGAACAACGCAATGGCGCAAAAGCACTGCAAGCAAATAGAAAGCATTTATGGACATCCATATATGTACAGATATTTCGAAGAGAGGAGCATCACTCACCTGAAAGAATAACCAGTTGGGATAGTGGCCAAGTTGGCAAGATATGCAGGCCGATAGCGCCACAAATATAGTCGATATGGAGTCACAGCCATGGTCAAAGAGTTCGCCCAGCGGCGATGAGGTGTTGGTCCGACGCGCCTGCTTCCCATCAATTGAATCCAGACTCTGATAAATGAACAGACCGAGGGCACACAAAAAGCAGGTCCAGCGTGGCGGAGGCTCAACGCCATTTGGGCTATAGCTGTATACATGCAAATAATATAGAAATTAATTGGAGGTCTCTTGTTTAAAGCTTAGCGTTACGAACATTCTAGCAAATTGGTTTAAATTCAATTATACAAAACAGTTGTACGGATTTTGTAACAAGACCTATAAACGCGTTTTGAGATTACACAAAAAAATATATTAAAAACAACTTGCATAAAAACCCTAAATTATTACACATATAGAAAAATTAAACAACGACGTCTAAGCACAAAATTAACACCCGGAACCACTTTAATGACAAATATTCTATATTATAGTGTTAAAGGTCAAGGCTGGACCTTTGAAATTCTCTTAAAAAATTAGCTTCGAATTTGATTTGCAGAATGTACACTTCGATAAGGTTGACGTCAAGTGTAACGAACGCAGAATCGCGTGATGAGCTTATTTTAAAGCAATTGTTCCATGTCATCAAGTTTGTATTAAATTGAAATCCCTAGACAGCTGCTGGCTCTATAGCTTGCTGATAAAGCGACCTAAAATAGACAAGCCCAAAAGACAAGTGAAAATGTTCCAATAGAGAGAGTAAGCACGATTAGGAGGCACCGCATTAGCCGTACTCAATGTCTAAAGTACAAATACACAAGCTTAAAAAAAAACTCATGAAAAGGCACCGCACAGTGGGTAGCAATTGCACATTTTAATTTGAATTGTCAAAGGTCAACAAAAATATGGTTTTACGTTTATATTATTTGTGTTAATAGCGTATATTTTGGTCGCGCTTTAATTGCAGAATTTGCTCACAAATAAGAAGATAAAACAGCAATTGTCGTCACGCTTTTTTCACAGTAGAAAACAAAGCCCCCATTAATTATAACTTGAAATGTTTCTTTGAAAGTTACAAAAAAATCGTCGAAGTTGAACATTTGAGAACATTTTATTTTCAGTAGTTAAAATAAATAAATGTCATCAAATTTTACACGACTCTTCAGCCATGACTTTTTCTTCTTGCTCTTGAATTGTATTATTCTTGCTGTCACTTCACATTTTGTGATGCAAGTGTCTTCTTACTGCATATCTCTCAGTTTGTTTATCAACAAAGTTCACGATTAAGATGCAAATTGTACGTTTCCAAGCTACAAAATTTGATGCGCCTAAAAAAGTAGCATTCACTAGCAGAGCCGCAAACTGTGATTTATTCACAAATAAGTGGTGGAAAAGATGCTCTAGAAGCCAGCAATATATTTCAGGCAATGGAGATTGATTGGACAGGATAATAAATACATGCCTCAAAGCCTCTTACTCATATCGAAATGATTTATTCTAGAAATTCGGCTCGTTAATCATATAAGCTTAACCATATGTATGTGTGTGAACAATGGAACAAGTTGCGACCTTTTTACATAAGGAAATCAATTAAATATGCAAATTTTCACTTAATTCAATCAAAGCAACGATCAATTGCAAACTGTATGGCGAATGTCGTACATGATGGGTTAATTAAATTGAGCTATAAAGCTCTGTCGAACCATGTGAAACTAGAGAGTTCACATTGAATACGGTATTATTGGAAAGGTAAATAATAATAAGGGAGGAAACTAATCGAATAAAGATTGCCGAAAATGGGGTGAAAAGGCTGTAAAATATTTGATTTTGATGTAGCAACGCTTAGTTACGATCGTAAGATCAAGAAATCTGTGAATTTGTATTTATTATTTATTCGAAGTTCTCAACTATCACATAATAAACACAGATCGCAGTTAGTTCTCCTGAAATCAGTGCAGACCCCCGCCACTCGTCAAATTAGCGTTATCTGAAATGTTACGGGGGGAATAATCAGAATGCACAACTGACTATGTAGACTATAATATATTAGAAATATTAGAAATTATTAGTAATGGGGTTGCGACGCTTCGTTCCGTACCGTTCCGTCACTATCTTATCGTCGGCACCCCGCCAACAACATGGCACTTGTACCGTTTTGTTATGACGCGATATAGCGGCGGCAACAGAACAGTTACGCATTATGAAACGACTCGCTGTCATCCGACTACAACTGCGAATGTATGGCCTGATTGAACGAGCCTAGCGAGACAAAAAAACAAAATTAAATTTCTACTTTCTCTGGTAAAATGTTGCATTTCATAGTAGGAAATAACAGAAAGTTTCTTCTTCCGTGTATTTCTAATTTCTAATAAAGAGAAGTATAATTGCAACTGTATTCAACAGTTCTTTTTCATAGCACACTACATTTAAATTTAATAAACGTCGTAGCTACGTTATATGTATTTGCCATTACCATATCTGCCATAAATTCCTGCCATTTATCGTGGTTTATTTGTTAATTTCACATGCCAAAGTTTCATCAGAAAACCGCATTCCTAAAATGGGCATAATTACGTCGGTATATTTAGCTATAACAACCGGTAAGGCAAGTGTTCTTCTGTCTATCTATTGAGAAAGCGTACACAATTTCTTAAGAAAATACTAAGCAATAGTACCAAAATGAAAACGAGTAACACTGCCGAAAATGATCGACTACGAGACATCCTGTACCAATTAGTTTGTAATCTTTGTAGACTTTCAACATACACAATAAAGTCATAAAATATTCTCAGAAAATATTTTTTGTGCCCAATCGTGTCTACTGCTCTGCTGATCCGATTTGTAGTAAAATTTCACAATTTATCTATAGATTATAAATTATTATATGGAACTTTATAGTATAGAGTAATGAAGATTTGCATAAGTATACATATTTATTTAAGGAAGTTTAAATTTCGTTGAGTAAGAAAATAAAGATGATTTTGTATATTTGTAAAATTAAGTTAAGAAGTTACATTTTATATTGCTAGCTATTAAAATCTCTGAAATGAATAACCTTACATAAATGGTCAGACTATTATTTAAATTCCAATTAACGAAAAGAACAAAAAAAAAATTGCAATCCTATATTTGTAATATTGTAAAAAACGATATGTATAAAAAGAAAAGAAATACCGAGCTTTGCTTGGGCGCAGGGTATAAAAATCTTTGTATATTCCAAATATGAGGTTGCTGCAGTTACACACACATCTACAAAACACTGTGAATATGAATGCAAAGAAAATGGCAAAAAGTGGGCTAGATTTATTTGTTTAGGGTCAAATTGCCGACACACTCATGCTTATGCATGAGTTTTTGAACGTAGACAATCGCGTTCATTAGATTCCTAGCACTAGACATCTAAGTGCATTTAAGTGACTATCAAGATACGTTGTTTCCTTGCGGAAATGTGCTTCGCGTATCACAGCACAAACAAAGCATATTCCAGGAATGCCTAGTTGCAAACACACGTTTCAAATTCAATTGTAAATTACACTTCAATTAGGAACATACATCAAGTCATGAGTCGTTGCCTACGCACACACAATTAAACCCAAACACAAACTGCGAGAAATGTGGTTTGATAAAAAGGCTTTACAAAATAAAACTTACCAAATTAATATCAACGTTGTCACAATGTTGAGTATTAGGCCGACGATTGTGATTAGATTGGGCGCCAGCCATAGCGGCGTTTGGGCAACCAACCAATTCCACCAGGGCTGCAGCAAAGGATCCAGCAAACTTGCGCTAAAGCATGAGTATTTATGTTCGCTAAGCTTGCGCAGCTGCTGTGGGCTGAGTATGTAACTTTGCTTATACGCCAAATATATCGGCATTTTCTGTAGAAGCGGGCGGCAGCAGGCGGCAAACGTGGAACCAATGAGAAAATAACACTTCAAGCACCTAGGGCAGCTGCTTGAGGGCAAGTAATATTATATTACTACTTTTAGAACACACACACACACGCGCAATTTTGCAATTTTCACTCTTTCCTCCCGTGCATCAACGTACCTACGTGTACATATGTTTATATGTGAGTGTTTATATGAATGTGTGTTGTGTCGACCGTAGGAATTTTTCGTAGTAGTTGTAACCGAGATTCTGTGGCTAATTTGATAATCTCTTTCAACACAAAACAAACACTCGCGCGACTCGGTCAAGGCTTGGTCTTACAATAAGAATACTTCTTTACGTATAATATCAATGCGCGTTTGTTTTGCACATGACGAATTTAGCAGAATTATTGCATTTAACTTTTTGTGCTCGTAATAATTCTGTTGCTGACTGACTGACATGCGTTCCGTCGTCGCTACGAATGCAATGTGACCACGCGTTATTCACACAATTAGCTATTTTTCAAATATAATTAAAACTAGTATATTGTAAGTGTGACAACAACAACGAAAAAACGATAACATGAAAAGCAACACTGAACTGAAAGTTCAACTTATCGATTAAAGTGTTATTTTCACAAGTTTCCATTTTCTGCGCGGCAGGTCTTCAGCTGTGTAAGGTTGATACAACTATGTATGTTCTTTGAAATAGCAGTGCAGCAGAAGGGTATTTTTTGCGAATACCTTTTAATGAGTTGATCACTTGCATACAAGAAACAGGCAAAATACCCGTTAGATTTTCTGTTTTTGTGCTGTCTTTATGTTCTTCACGAAAAGTGAGTTTAATTAAGTTTTTTATTATTATTTATGTGGCAATCACTATTATTTTCACTTTAGTGGGCAGAGGACCTCACTGCTCTAAGGAAAAAAGGGAAGAAATCGTCCAGCTTAGAAAGGAAGGCAAAACGTATAAAGAAATACAAAGTTTCTTAAAATGTTCTACCAAGATGGTTTCCAATGCCATAAATTATGAATCGAAGCCTGAAAAACGAGGTGCGATACGCAAAACCACACTTATAGAGGGCCGACGCATAGTGCGTTTTAGCAAAGCTAATCCTTTTGCTTCCTCTAGGTATATAAAAGCGGAACTGGACTTAGAGATCAGTGATATGACTATTCGCCGGCGACTACTAGATGAAAATTTGAATGTGCGAAGTCCGCGAAAGGTGCTATTCCTTGTTGAAAGCCATATTAAAGCTAGATTAGAGTTTGCCAAAAGCCACTTGAATTGGCCACTATCCAAATGGCGAAATATCCTTTGGTCAGATGACTTCGAACTGGTGTTTTTTGGTAGAACAGGTTCAACACGGTTTGTCAGTCGACCACCAAATACCGAGCACTCCCCAAACCAAGCACTTAAAACCGTAAAACACGGTGGTCTTAAAATTTTAGTATGGGCATGTTTTTCATACAGTGGTGTGGGTCCCATACATATAATCGATGGGATCATGGACCAAAACATTTATGTAAATATATTAAGAGACGTTATGCTGCCATATACTAAGGAGAAGATGCCGTTAATATGGACATTTCAGCAGGAAAACGATCCTAAATGCGCTAGCAAATTGGCCAAGGAGTGGTTTAGCCAAGAAAAGATTGACGTAATGCCATGGCCAGCACAGTCGCCGGACTTAAACCCCATTGAGAACTTATGGGAGGACATCAAGCGTTATGTTTTCAATAAATCCCCGACTTCTAAGCAGCTGCTTTGGCAAGTTGTGCAGGAGGCATGGGGCAAGGTTCCACTCAAACGTTGCAAGGACTTGGTGGACTCTATGCCACGTAGGTGTGAGGCTGTAATAGACAATAAAGGCTACACAATAAAATATTAGGTGAAAACAAAATAGTTATTTAATAGGATTAAGTTACTTAAAATTTTCAATATTTCAATGAACATCATAATATGTTCTTCTTTGTTGTTAATTTCCAAACTCGTTAAAATATTAGAATTTGAGTTCTTTAAAAATAAATAAATTAAGCTGTTATAACTGGATTTTACTTAAAGTAGTATTTAGTCGTAACTACTACTTCAAAAAACACAACTGTATATGGACTTCGAAATCATCAAAAAGATTACAATATATAGTTTCATATTTTTTTGTTTGAACTTGAAATAAAACGACTTGTTTTGTTTTTGGGTGTATACTATTTACGCAGTTTACGCATATTTATTTGTAATTATACATACATATCAAATTGTATTATTGAAAGGTTCATTTGGTTAAGAACTATTGTATTCCGATAATCGTAACACATATAAATATAAATATTTTTGTAAGTAAACCACCATTAAATAGTCAAATAAGATTAGGGTAAAAACTAAATAAGACCAGTTTCTGTACAAAACATTTTTTTATAATATATATTCTTAGGGATGAAGCGTTTTCGTTTAGTGATTAACACATAAATAAGCTAAAATAAAAAATACTAGGTATAAATATAGTTCACAATTAGATTGGGGGTCTTTGCATTGTTTTCAATTTGGAAAAAAATCTTAAAGCATGATTGCAAAAAAATCGAATGGCACAAAAAACAAATTTTGAGAATAGATTATTTAAAAAGTGTGGAATTCTTTCAATTTACATTATAATATATTGTTAATGTTAAATGTGTGAAATTTTTGAAATTTGCTTAGTGTTCTATCGGACGTTTCTTTTTGTCAAAATGTTTACCTAAGTATAACAGGTTCGTCTGTTGCATTTTTTTCCAACCCTTTTGCTTCCAGTCTGTAAGAGTTGTCTTACAAGAACTATGTATTGCATATTCTCTGCTCTTCATGAGAACATTTACTTGCAGCGCCATTAAATGATGTAGATAACTACTTATTCGTCTATAGGTATCTCATTATCTCCAGTCATTAGCGATAGTATCATCTATTGAATAACGCACTTCTCCTTGCCTCCGCTAATGTCAACTTGCTCCAGTTCACGTGCAATTTCATGGTCATCCTCAATGCTGTTGTCAAATGAAAAGAATGAGTTTATGTAGTAGTATAATAAAAACCACATTCTTACGCTATCTCTTGATTGTGCAAGTGCTGCACAAGTTGATCTCGTTTATCGACGATGGTCACCAGCTCTTCGAGCAGTAGACGCTCCTTTTCCCGTTGCACTTCTGTCTTGCGCCAGTCTTCAACGGATTGTGCCGCTCTCAGCTCCTGATTAAGCATGGTAAACTTACGTTCCAGATCCTTCTCTTGCTCTCTGAAATTGTACTCAATGGATTATAATGGATGCTAATTGAATACTCTGATATTTGTACTCACAGAATGTTTAGTTGCATCTGTCGGCGAAGCAGCGCATTCTTCTTGTTGACAAGCGTGAACCATTGGGAAAGCAGCTGCTCCTCAGTTTCTTCCGTTTCTGTGGGACAAATTAAAAGACAATTTAGTCACATTCCTCACACAATTGCTGGTTATTAAAATCTGATTAAGTAAAATGGTATTTAATTTTAAATATTATATTATCCGTAATATAAGAAATAGTTTTGCAGATTTACTGGTTAAATTTGTTCTCGTTGTCGTAGAGCGCTGACTTGTAATTATTTAATTACTATATTAGTGATAATTTGTCTAGTTTTTTGGTTTTGGTTATATTAAGGGTATTAAAACGCAGATCAAGGCTTTAAGTCTATAATAAAAGCAACAATTTGACTGAATATGAACGGTTAAAAGCATGTACACTTAAAGAACAGACACACACATATGAAAGATTTGCAGGCGGGCAGCAGGCGTTAAAGCTATCGTGTCGTGCTATTTGCGGGCATTGCAAAAGCAGTTAACAACGTTATGCGGCCTTAAAGAGACACTCGACTTTACCACATAAGCCGCGCGAACGGGATCGTCGATGTTGATGAAGGCCGTGCTTGTGACCGCCAATTCGATGCCGTCGCGAGGATGCTGCCGCATGGCCACTAGACGCCATCACCTGGGCATCATCATCATCGGCAAAATAGGGTTGCAGGTTATCACAGTAGGATTGTCGGGAGGACGCGGCACCCGGGGCAGAAGTGCCCAACAAATGGTTATAGGATTCCACATGATGCACGTGGTGCGGCTGCTGATGCCGATGGCGATGGCAATGACGTTCATGTGAATGGTGGTGTTGCTGATATGTGGGCCGCATTAATGAACAGCTGTCTTTCGTATTAACAAAGCAAGAAAGAGCTCTAGGCCGTTGCCGTTGTGGCTGCATCTCAATCACTTGACCCTCTCGTATCTGTGACATCTCAGTGCTGGAAGTGCTGCACGTGTCGCTAAGGGCATCCTCATCATCTTCGGTGCCCGTGTCACTAATACCACTACCAAATAGACTATCATCGTCGGGATCAAGGAGCTTAATGCGTATAACGTCACCACCACCAATGCTATTGCGTATTAGCCTAAGAATGGGATTTGTACCCCTTTTATTATTACTTGGATTGCCGCCCATTACTGCCCGTAGTTTGGCCTCCAGACTGCTAGCCTTCTGGTCGATTGCCTCTTGTTCTCGCTCCAATGCCTCCAGCTCGGACTCAATGTACGTTAGCTTGTCGTTCTGTAAATAATTCAACAAATTAATATTTTATAGCATATTTGATTTGTTTGAATAATCTAATCTAATCTTTAAACTAATTTGTTTGTTTTCTAATATATGTGTTTTATAATTTTACATTTAGTTTGCAATTGCTTAATCTCATTAATTTCAACAACGAGTGTGTCACTACTCACTCTCTTCTCGTGCTTTGGTGATATTCTGTCCACCACTGAATTGAAGGACTGCAAGGGACTGGCGTTGGCATCGCTTAATCTATGACTAGGACTCGTATGCTCGACTTTATCCCAACTGGGCGCTATCTTCTTGGCCGACACATCCACGTAAGACTCCCCGCCATTGCCACTGCCATTGTGAATGGGGGAAATAGTGCGTTCGGGTGTATAGTTGAAACGCTTGAGTTTAGTTGGACTCGTTGGGCTGTCGGTGCCCGTTGATTTATTGCGTGTCTCCGAGATGAGCCTTCGTGCTTGCTCGCGCAGTCGTTGCTGTCTTTCCTCCTATTGAATGCCAACAAAAACATTAATGGCCAATTTTACAAAATATTAAAGAAAAATAAAGTGTATAAAAAAATTGAGGCACATGCTGACCCAGCAAGCAAGCGGCGTCTCGTGTTTACTTACATCGTTCGCATCACTGCGCTCGTTCGATTTGGAAATTTTAATTTTTTCCATCATCAGCTTAGCTTTTTCGCTCATTTCTTTGTGGCGTGTTATAATTCGCTATGAAAATAATAAATAAAGAAAACAAAATAACAAAAACAAAAGCAGAAGCCAAAGCCGAAGCGCAGGCGCCAAATTAAATAATTTATAATAAATCAAACAAACGAAATAAGCAGGAAACAAAGCCAAAACAAAATAATAATCAACCGCAGCAGTTCAAACTTACGTTTGTAGCATTGGCATCCAGCGAGGCAGGTGACAGTGGCTCCTTGACAAACTTCTGGTGCATATCTTCGGGAGTGTCGCCAGAACCATCAATAGTGGGTGAGGATTTGTTCGTCTGCATGGCGTTGATCGAGTTCTTTTCCTTTGTCGGGGACAACACTTTGCCAATAATACTCTTTGAACTTGTCAGTATAATGTTTTTGACATCCTTTTTACTGTTCGGCGACAACTGTTGCTGTTGGTTAATAATCTCGTCGTCCAATGAGTTCTGATGCAATAGCTGTGTTTTCAGGTGCGAGAAGTTGATAAGATTCTGCGACAAATTGTCGGACTTGTAGTTGCCAATCACATAGCTCGACTCATCGGATGTTTGACCTGCATATTAGAAAGGAATTACAAATTTTTTAACAGATTCAATTGTTTATCAAACATTCATTGCACGGAATATGGAAATGCCGCCCAGAGATTTAAAACTTAGGTAGGTAAGAAAAGTAGGACAATTTGACATGGAGGTTTGCTATTGTTACTATACCACATACCAATCTGTTCAATTTGCAGCTGTTTGCCAGTGAAGTGAGCTCGCAGTTGATGCAAATATGTCATGACTGCCAATTTATCCGGTACTGTCAGCAGATTCATGTCACGGGGTTCGATGACACGTGGTATACCGAGTGTCTCCGCTGCATCGAAGGCGATGCGGCAATTGCCCACTACGTCATGCGCACTTAGTTTTGACATGTCGCTAAAAAGGGGAAAATAACAATCAATCTGTTACATTGCTACAAATAAACCTTTCACTACTTACATCAAATGGGGCATAAAGTGATGTATAATGGCGCAGAAGGCCATGCCGTTGCGCCAGCTGGTTGTCAGGTTTGTAACCTTGACATTGGGATAGTCTTTGGTTACCTCTTTGCACCACTCGAGCAAATCTTGCCCCGGCGTGTTATCCTTTAACAAAATCTTCTCGACCGGTTTCAGGCTATTTGACGTGTTTGTCGCACTCTTATTCGTTGTCATGTTATTGACGGCAGGCGTGGACTCGTAACTCTTCTTCAAGTCCAACGGTTGCAGCTCGGATCGCTTGGCAGTGACAGCAGCATTCGATGAGTTCTTAATGGGCTTTGGTTGTGGCTCTGGGTCAGTGACAGCGACAGCGACAGCCACAGCTTGCGATGAGTTGCTGTTATCGCTTGTCTTTGTTATGGTGGGAGTAGTGAGGCTTAAGACTGCTGTAGACTGATCCGCATACGAATTCGAGTTCGAGTCGACGCCACTCGCATCTTGCTTGTCAAAATTAAGGGCTCGACTCGAGGCGTTCGTCTTGACTTTGTTCGTTGCTGCTGTGGTTGGTGCCGGAGTTGGTAAAACGGGAGTGGAGGTGCGAATCTCATGGAATCTATCATGGTTTTGGGGCTTCAATATAGCCTTATCTTCGGCCATTACTTTGGTTGGGGTAGTGAGAGCAACTGGCTCAGGATTAACACTAGCACTTGGAGTCTTCAGGGACTCGTCCGACTCGACCACTTGGTTCTTGGTTGGGAGCAGATCCGTCGTCTCCGCTTTGCTTTCACGATCATCTGCTTCTATTTCAAAATTTAAATGATTATATGACTCGGCCAATGGAGTTGGATCTTCGGATAACGAAGGAACTACCGACAACAACAACATCGAAAGATAGATACATTTTTGTGTGTGTGGCATGTGGGGGCAGAGTAGAGTGTCGTATTGGAGCACATATAAATGAATAAAAAATAAAAGAAAATGTTTTGTCAACATATTTTAGTACAAATATTTGCAATGAACCAAATACACAAACTAAGAATTCATATGTGGATTTTACAGGCTATAACTACAATACGTAAATACATTTACTTTTAATTGCCAATTTCTGAATTTTCAAATATTTAAAATTATTTTTCAATGCGTTTCACGTTCATTGAATTAAGACTAAACATATATGTATTTTAAGACTGATTTTGGGTAGAATATCGTAAAGAATATACCTACTATATACGATAACTTTCAAAAATATATACGTAAATTATTAAATACATTTTTATTAAAATACGAGTTGGAAGTTTTAAATTAGGAAGAATACGAATACAATTTGAATTTATTTTCATTCTCCGAAAAGTATGCAATGTAAATTTATGTGAAATAGGAATTTGAGAAAGATTGGTATAAATTTGTAAATACTACAGATATAATGCGTATATAAATACAGTTATGAGATTACTTGTTTTGTAGCTAAACTAATCGAATAGTTATTACATTAATACATTTGTACAACACAAAATAAAAGCATTTGAAGAACTCACCACTTATTGGCGTTGGCACATCAATGCAACCATTTAAGCTAGTTGTCATCATATTCAACTGTTCCGTGAAATCGTACAAGTTATCGGATATATCTCCAGAGTTCTCCAAGTCGGGAATATCTTCCAGGTCGTCAAGTGGTGCCACATCACAGTTGTTCACCGACATCAATGAGACAATGCTCTGCATGTCCTCATCACTGCAATGTCAATTCAAAATGGTTAACTCAGCTATTGGCTTATTGAGTTAAGTTGAAGTGCTCACGTTGCTTTTCCCTCGCGCAGGAACACACAACTGATTGTCAAGTCCAAGACAGCTGATGTTATTTTCCGGGAAACGGGCTTGAGGGTCAATGGGAAACTCTGCTGCGTTGATTCAATACTTGCGTATTTACGCATATTGATATTTGCATTAGCCAGCACTCGTTTTTTGCCCAACATTGAAATCTAAAAGTTTAATTCAAAACCATCTTCAACAAATAAAATTTTCATTCAAGTCTTACATCTTCGATTACGAATGTCCAGTCTTTATCTTCAAGTTCGTGTGTGCGGGGATCCTTGAATAAAGTCACGGATATAGAGTGATTGTCGGGCACAGGCCACGATATATTGCCCACCAGCGGGTTCATCATATCGGGTTCCCATGGTAATGGTGCGCTGGCCACACGTCTCGAACGCCTCGTCCACACGACGGATAGATTTGAAGGTCGCCTGCGAAAGAAAGAAAACAATTTAATTTCGCTTTTATTGACAAAAACGGAAACGAATGCAAGCTAGGAAATACCCTTGGTTCTTGAACTACAAATTAAAAATTCCTTATTTAACATCAAAGCTGCACTTTCAGTATATAACAAGACTTGTATCTGGATATTTTTTACATTTGCTAATATTTAAAATTCCCCCAACTTAAACTTCTACTTTATTGTATAAATCTATATACGTTTTTTTTTATGTACCACAAGTACTATATAAGTGCTCAAGTAACTTTAAATTGATGTTTCTAAAGCAAAAAACTTCCAAGATCCGCGGATTGAAAGTTTCTATGGAATATCTTTTGGAATATTTTACGCTTACGTAATGTTAATTGCAAGTGTTTTATATATAGACATATATATGTTAAAATTAGGAACATTTTTATAAGAACTATGAAGACAATGCTATAGCAAAATCTACAAAATGTACGAAGACAAAAAAAATTCAAAGAAGAGTAGCGAATTCCACACTTTGTTTTTATCTTGGATCTCTGCCTTGCCCTGTTTGTTTTGAACGAAATAAATTATATATAAATGTATTTGCTTATATAATTTGCGTCGTCAAATTATATTTAAGAGACGAATGTATATATAAAGACATTAAGAGATAAAACAGAACGATATAGTGTAGAGAAACAAGAAAATATACTTTTCTTTAATGGTCAATGTACTTGTGACAATATATATAGTTATATACATATACATATGTGTGTATTCACTTGCACATAATATATATTGTATTAATTTGTTTAAAAGCATAAACCCAATAATCAGAATTCAAATAGGCCTTAAATATTAACTTTTTATACAGTTAACTAACAACAATTTTTATATTTTATAAGTAATCATGCGCTTCAGCTACATTTTGAGTAAAGACTTCCGTTTCCGCTAGTTGAAGTCAAGCTCACAACTGAACAGATAATTATGTGTACTTATTTACATATTATTGTTCTCATGGGGATTACTGCTATCACTTGTGGAAACTGCTCTTGATAGGGTTTAACTTATGTAGTGTACATAAGTAAATTGCATTAGTAACTGCTGCTTAGTCATTAAACGTCTCTTGTTTTAATATAAATACATTTTAATAAGTACAGAAATAAATCGATTGTTGTTTGAAAACAATTACTAAAAACCACGAAAATACGGGTGGGTGATTGTATTTCTATTGAATAAATTATTAATCTGAACTGAACCGAAAAGAACAGGAAATAAAAAGGGAAAAATGGGAAAATAGGAAAGAAGCTTACCACTTGGCGGTGGTCTCCAGTCGGAGGTCATGATAGGAGACGGTGAATTGGAACTTTGCAGCACGTTTGTTAACCCGCTGTAAGCGTTTCCACACGCTTCCCATGGCGATCCAAAAGAGCCTTAACTATAGGGCTCAGATTGTTGGTGTTGTTGGTTGAGTTGAGTTGAGTTGAGGTTAGCTATAGTTAGCTATGTAATATGTTTAAGGCACGAACTTGTTGCAGTTTCGTTGATTTTTGGTCTATTTACTTAAATACTACTTTAAATTTAATCACTGTAATCTATATGTCTTTCGTTTATTTTAAAGCTGTTATCTTGGACAAATATTATTGTTCGTCAGAAAAAACACCGCTGTAATGTAGTAAAAAAATAAATAAACATTTTTCTTAATTTCAGATTACATTAATAACACGCACGTTGATATTATTTATTGTGTAGGGTAATTTTCTTTACTTATTGACAAACTCTCTCAGCCGGTAAATTATTGTACTTTAGGGTTGATTGCACAGAAAGACACACTACCAATAATACTTTTATCTCGCACGTTATGTTTAACTCGTATTTACTTAAGATAGTATTTTTAATACTTTGACAGACACACAACATAGATATTTATATTGACGCGCGTGTGCTTATGTATGTATGTGTGTGCATCGATCAACTTCGCGTCGGCTTTGTTTGCAAAATCTCACTCTCTCGCGACAACACTATAATGCTTTGATGTTTTCTTGTCTTTTATAGAATACCAATACTTGCGTACATTCGTAAATATATATGCATATGTATGTATATAAGTATATTCGTTGATACGTACGTATGTATATTTACACAACTATGTCTGTAAGAATACACATTATGTGACCTTTATGTGTCAGCTTGTTGTCTTTTCACTTGCTCTTCTTGCTTCTTCAATGAAACATGGAAAATATCTTATAATTGCTTTTTGTCTGCTTGAGCGATGTATATACAAAAATGCTTATATTTTGTTTGTATGTGCGTTGTTGTTATATTATCATAATCAACGTTTATGTACATTTATTTAAGTAGTTACACACACACGTACCTACACATAGGCATACATACATATATATCACCACAATGACATCACGCTCACTTTGGAGCCAAATTTTATTCTACGCGTTCATTTTGATGGGCCATTGTCCAAACTACACCTTGAAGCATTTATTTCACTTTCAACACTGTTATATTTGTTTTAATCCAATCATTTTCAATATTAATTTGACTTTGCACTTCTTGCTTGGATCCCAAACAGAACGCAAAATGAGTAAATGGAACGCAAAGACTATAACAAAACGCAAAGACGAGAATATATCGATACATATATCGATAGTTTTCGATTACATTTTCATAGTTGTACAAGAGCGGCAACTTCCTGCCCGTTAAAATGAGTCATTTCAGTCAAAACGAGAATGTATTTATTTTGAACGCAATCGTAATTCATTGGTTTATTTATATATTTAAATCGTTTTCGTTTAATATTAATTACAATTAATTAAAAAATTAAGCGTGGCTGTTGTTTTTAGATTTATATGATCAGGAGAATGCTGTTTGTTTTTTGTTTAAATTGAATGTGTTGCAGTTATGAATCTACATATATAATGGGATGTGCAGTTGGCTTGTGAATACTATGTGTACGATATTTTCTTTCTAAATGTGTTTTGTGTTGTTGTTATGCACCGGCGTGGCAGAGAAGCAAAAGAAGAGACTTAAAAAAAATTTAATTCAAAACTCTATAGACCAGCATCTTTTTGAATGTGCCGCTAAACAAAATTTGAAAATACACATTTATATTAGATAAGGACGTAAATATGTTTTCTTTGCATGTAATACAAAAAGAAGTAAAGCATTGATGCGATATATCACAAATAATGTTTAACCAATTAAACAAAAAAAATAAAATTACTTTTCGGAACGATATAACTGAAAGTAGTACAAACTACACAACTAAGAATTTATCAACCATTATCTTGAAAGACGCTAGATAACCCTGCTTTCCATTTTCTTGCCTCCTTCTGCCACACCATATAAACAGCACACCACATACCAACCACACTATTCTTACACACACGCACATATATATATATGTATATAAAATCTAAGATTTTTTGTTTGCCTGCGATTGTTTCCCTTGCTTGCAAAAGTCCTTGTATGCACGCTCAGTCTCTTCGTCCATTTCTGGGTCGAGGTCCAATTCATTATCTCTGACATCAAAATCATCGCCGTCGCTGCCGTTATTTTCATCTTCCGCAGCCAGAAAATCACTTTCCTCGGCCGTAAGCTCACGTCCATCGGGTCCATAAAACACAGGCTCATCGCTCAAACGTGGTGGCTCTGGTGGCTTGGCTGCATCACCATCCTCTCCACCCAGAGCATTTAAGACCTTGCGGCCCCAATTGTTCTGCTGCAAAGCAATCACATTGGCAGCCATAGCGTATTTTCCCGGCGACTTGGCTTCAATCGCCTGAAGTGAAGCAATAATAACGTGCATGTCTTGTTGGCAATCAGCACTCAGATCATAACCGGCCAGCTTTAAGGTCTGGCAAATACAGCGCACATTCTCAGCACTCTCGCATGCCAAGAGTTTCCGCAACGAGTAGACGATATTCACAGCAATCAGCTGAATGCGAGCGTCATCATCGCCACGTAATTGCATATAAAGTTCGGCGAGAAATAGTGCAGTCTCTCGCACCTTTTGCTGCTGCTCAACCGATTGCATATACTTGGTTACTTCGGCCTGATGGTATTCAAGCTTGCACTTTAGCAATGTATGGAATAAGGAGTCCTGCTTGAGATTCAGCATATGCAAAAGATTGTACAATTTGGCGCCCATGTACCGAAAATTAGGTTGCTCAATTGATTTCTCAAAAATATCCTCCATGGCGATCGAGAGCACATAGTTGTTGCTCTCCATACCATCAAAGATGGTTAGGAAGCGTGATGCAATTGTATCGAATTGTCCGGGATTCTAGATAAAAATAAACAAATCATTTTACATTTTCATTTAAAGTCTACGTATAAAAGGTGGAGAAGTCTTTTTTAAAGATAGAATTATAGCAAGGCTTTGTAGATAATAATGTGAATTCAATTAAAAAATAGTAGTTATAGTAGTTCAAGCTGAAACTATTAAATTCTATTAACATTTTTCGGAAATGTATGTGAAAGAGATGATTGCATCTATCAATATTAAGGGCAATCTCTACCTCTAATACGTATAACAATTAAGAGCTCGTTCGAGAGGCTTACACACCTGGTTAAGGCAATGTATTACAGTATCAAGATATTCCAGAGCAATCGTCTCCATATCGGGATGAGATGCAGCCGACGAAGAGGACGCTGCAGCCGATGATGTCGATGCTTGTGGCTGCTGTTGTTGCTGCTGCTGTTGTTGGTGATGATGGTAATATGGCGGCTGCTGCGGCTGTTGTGCAATTTGTTGGAATGAATTATTTAAATGCGTATGACGTTGAAATGTCGATTGTGGTTGTTGTGTGTGCTGTTGGTGTTGCAGTGTTTGTACCTGCTGCTGCTGTTGTTGCGGTTGCTGATAGTAATTGCCCACCGCACCATTATGAGGCGGCTGCTTCCCAAAATATAAACGAGTATTCACCGAGTTCGATAGCTGCTGAATCTCATTGTTAAACGATTGATTCTGCTGGTGGTGGTTATAGTTTTGTTGCTGATGCTGATGTTGATGCTGCTGCTTATAGCCATTCATATAACGTTGCTGATGCGGTTGTTGTGCGTATGGTTGATTTTGATATTGCTGCTGCTGCTGTGCTGGCACCCGCTTATCCATAGTATTAGGTACAAACACATTTGCGGTTACCGACAGTTTTGACGGCATGTTTGTGTATCTGTTCTGCATATCGTTCGGCGGCTGTGACGTAGCTGCATAATTTAGAGCTGGTCCAGCTGCATATGGTCCGCCAGTTGGACCGTAGCCCACATTGACAAAATCATGAAATGCTGGCTGATCGAGTGGCTGCATTGCGGCAGACATTTGTGGTGCAGAACCCGCTCCAGGATTCGGTCGGCGCAATTGCTTGTATTGATCCTCGGGTTCGAAGGGTGCACGGCATGACATTGCGGTAGCTGCAGCGGCGTCGGCAGACTCAAAAACTATACAAGAAATAAGGCGAATAAAAAAAGGAAAAAACGTATCTAAATTGAATGGTGGACATCATCAGTAGAGAAGCAATTAAAAATGCAAATCACATTTCTGTTCCGTTTCGGTTACGTCGAGAGTCGTCGCTAATTTGTCCAATGTAGCCGCCGACATTTTGTTTCCCTCGTTTCACAGAAATTAATATTTTATACTTTTTTAATTTTTTGTATACAGAATTTGCACAACGTTCGTTTGTAGCACAAATATTGATTACTGGCATTTATTTATGCTCAGCACTTATGGTTTTAGATTATTTTCATTGCCTACCTTAATTTTCGTTCAATAATTTTACGTATACGTCGAAGCTATTTTTTTTCTTCTTTCGTCTTGCTTGCGTCGTCACCTTTTTCAGCCAATTCAACTTTCTTTTCCTTTTTAGCAGTGCTTTCAACGAATATCAATTTATGTACCTGGATTAATTAAACGTAAAGTCTTAGTGCACACTCGCATACATGCATATTATAAGAGGATCTTGTAAGGGACACAATATTTTTGGATATTTCACAAGCAGTTCAACCTTTTTTTACCTTTCGACAAATTTGTTATAAAAAATTGCGATTGACTTGTTTTCACCGCGACAACTGCACAGGGATGCTAACGGAACGCTATCGATAAAAGAATGGCTAGTATACTAAATGTGTATTTTGTCAAATCATTCTCGATAATCACAAATTATAATTTAAAAAATGCACGCAAAATAAAGTTTAAAATAATTTAGTATAATTAAAATAAACTTAAATAAAGATTTCTCCGCTTAATAATATTCCCAAAAACGAGCGTTAGTATTTTTGCATTGCAAATGTAATATTTTTGCCGCAGTTTGGTCACATTGTCACAAGCGAATCTTGTCGATACAATTTTATAAACAACAACAATGCGAATATTGCAGATCCAGTTCGCATACGATTTAAGTAGTTCAATTCAATTAATTAAATGGTGTATTTAAATAAAAAATAATGCTGAAAGACAAATATGTTCATTAGTAGTGTCTATTAAGTGTTGAAATAAAAAAGAGTGCAATATCAAAAACATATATATTAGAAATGAGTGACATTTTGCCTGCGTTTGTGTGTGTGTTCCTGTGAAATTATGTGCAATGCATGTTCGTACTTGAACAATTCTTTTCAAATACAGTGTTGTTGCAGTATTTAAATACACTGGGTGAGTATCTTGTGAATACAACCGCAAGCAAAGCTAAAAATCACAGTGGATTCGTACATTCAAATACCTGCCGCAAATACACTAATAAACCGCATGTGTATATTGCTCATTTAAAAATATACAAGTTCATTGAACTCTGGCTTATTAGCATATACAGTTAAAAAAAACTAATAAGCGTGCATAACACATTTTGTAGAATAAGTGGGTATTCAATAGCTAGTACATATGCATGTATGTGTGTGTGGCAATAAGACTATTAAGTGGTTACAATAATGAGATCTCCTCTTGCTTCGCTCAAGGCACCCGCACTTACATATACTTCTCCATACATTTGTGTGCATCTATATATGCACATGCTTTTGTTTACATATGTATGGGAGCATTTACTACATATAAAGGAATTGCGTTATCTTGTTGTGTATAAAACTTCATTCTTTTTAGTTTTGTTTGTGCGTTGATCATGACTAAACCGTCAATTGATATGTTCTAATCTTTGTCGTTCGACGTTGAGTCACCTTCGGGTCGTGCTTGACCCCGTGTCACAATTTTGGTTGTTCACGGTAGATCTTAACTGACTTCTCCTTTTACATACATACGTCTGTTTTATTCGTCATGAGTTGTTTTTGTTTCTTCTCGTTTTATGTATTATACCCGTTGCCTATAGGGTAAAAGGGTATAACAACTTTGTGCCTACAGGAAAGGTATGTAATATTTAGTAAGATACATCTTCGACCCCATAAAGTATATATATAATCGAAAAAAATCGATTACCAAGTTTATTTTTGATACAATCATAACTATAGTCATTATAATTCTTGAAAATTTGGTTGCGGTCAAATAAAAATGATAGAAGTTATTTAAGGAATAGCTGCAAATGTAAACAAGTCAGATAGCTACAGTCGAGTGTGCTCCACTATGAGCTACCCATTTTGAATAAAAATAAAATATTGCGGTATTATTTTCAAAATATACCGAAAATGCTACAAAATTACTAAAAATATACCCAACAATATATTTGGTATATCGATATAGTGCCACATTCAAAATATACCGTAGACGGCACAATATACCAGATTGTCAGCCAAAGAAACAAAGAGCCCTAGTAAGTAGCTATATTTTTTTCGACAGTATTTGTTATGTTTGCACGCAGATCAAGTTTGTTTCAAAATTTTGCCACGCCCACTTCCGCCACCCACAGGTCTTACAGTTCAGCAAATTGTACATGTTTTGTTTTTACTGATCTTATTGTGAGGCTGTTATGACTTGATCATGTTTTTTGTAATACAAAGAAATCGTTTTTGTTGTGCTTCACATAAAGTATTCGTGAGAGCTATAATCCAACTAAAGCCAATCCGTTCCAAGTGATTAAAACTCTGAGTCTGATTTTCACCATAAAAAATGATTCTTCGATTAATAAAGCTCTCGAAACTATCAGAGCAATTTTCGGTTCCCAAACATACCTAATCTAATATTTGTAATAATAAGAATTTCACTTCTGATTTCACAATGGAAAATGGTTCTTCAATTCACAAGCTTTATTAAATCCAAACAGAATATTCTTAGTCTTAATTTTGATTTCATAAGATAAGCGAGCATTTGTCATCTAATTATATCTCTACCTCTCGTCTCGGATGTTGACAGTTATGTAGAAAATAATTACTTAACTCAACGATGGCTTTGCAGTTCATACTAAATTCAACTAATGACTGTTGATAATAGAATAGCTTGAGTTAACCACATAAAAAAGCTATAAGAATTTAAAAATCGAAATTAACACAATGAAGTCATGTGAAATATTAAACAAAAGCATAAAATAAGTTTCATTGCGTACATAATTATAAATATTTGAGTTCACTCTTCACAAGTTAACATACCGAACAATACTTACGATTTTTTCTTCGATTTATCTTTTGTTAGATATTTATTCACCAACATCTGAATTTCGGATCTTTTCATCCAGAATGAGCTCTGTTAATGGAAGAGAGCTGAAACATTGCTACAGGGACATTTTCCCAGTTTTTTTGGTAGACTTCAAAAAAAGACTTTGACTGCAAGGATGTTGAGCTACCATTAAGAGATATACTTACAAAAAAAGAGGTCGATGAAATTATTAAATCGCCACCCAAATATCAAATATATCTCTTGTTTTGGACATTGCGAAACCAATCGCCTGAGGTGGTGGAAAAGTTCGTTGAGAATGACATAAATAAAGCCGACTATGGCTTTCTTATATCAGCCATTAAGGACGAATCTCGCAATCCAAGTGCGAGCACTGAGAATTACATCAGCGAGCGCGATCGTCTCTATAACGATAATCAAAAGTTTTCCAAATATAATGTGCCACGAATTGAGCCATACTTGGAGTTACAGAAGGCATTGCTGGACCTGAGGCCATCACGTAACGTGGCTGTTCAAGGAGTCCTTGGTTCTGGGAAGCGGTGGCTAGTCCTCGACGTTTGCTCCTCTTACGAGGTGCAGCGGAAAATGGACTTTCGCATATTTTGGTTAAATGTTCGTGACTGCCGTTACCCCGAGAATCGTTTGGAAATGCTTCAATCATTTCTTCATCAAATTGCGCCTAACCTGCGCATTAATTGTGATCAAAGCGTTGCTGTACACATCGAGCGAGTGAAAGCCGAGCTCCGACATATACTGAAAGATAAGCCATTCAAGAATTGTCTGCTTGTGCTGCTCAATGTTCCCAATAAGGAAACGTGGAAGGCTTTTAATTTAGGCTGCAAAATCCTGGTGACGACGCGACACAAAAGTGTTGTCGACTATCTATCGCCCGTGACCACCACTCACATCAGTCTGGAAGATGCACTTACGCCCTTCGAGACAGAATCACTGTTTGGAAAATATCTGCCTTTGGTGTCTCAAGAAGCACTGAGGGATCTAAGGAACGCGCCAAAGACAAATCCACTAAAACTTAGCGTCATCGCAAGGAACATACGCGATGGCATGTGTACCTTAGACAATTGGAAAAAGTAAGTACGCATCATGTGATTAATATTAACGAGAAATAATCATAACTTTCCCATTATTTTTTTTAATGTGCAGCATAATTACCTCCGAATTGGCGACCATCATCGAGAACTCTCTTAACGAGCTAAAAGCGTCCGACAAGGAGCGGTTTGAAAGTCTTTTTATCTTTCCCAAATCTGCTCACATACCAATCAAAGTAAGTAAGCAAATCAATTGATAAATTTCACTCACATAATAATCAATCTTTTTTTTGATTTTCCAGCTTTTAGGTCTGATTTGGTCGGTTCTTGATCCAATGACGGTTGTGAATGACTTTTACAAATGTTGGTCGTTGGTCGAAAAACATTCAGATCAGACAATAACGTTGTCGAGCATCTATTCAGAGTTCAGCTCACCCATTCTGAACGCAGATGCACTTAACAAAAAGATTGTCGATTTTTATGAGTAAGTCTTTAATATTCTCTGATTATTCTCTTTGTTATAGAATATTTCTTTTAGTATACCAGGATTGATTGAACAATGCAACGATACGACTCTACCAAATTTAGACTGTTATTTTTATAGCCATATCGGACACCATTTAAGCAAAGTTAGCAATAAAATCGAACGAGTCAAACTATTTCGCATGATCTTTCTGGATTTTCGATTTCTGGAGCAAAAGATTCGAAACGATAGAACACCGTGGAATGCTCGCGGCTCCATTTTACATACACTAAACACCCTTAAATGTTTCAGGGATGAAATTGTTGGTGAGTCAAGTTAAACACATATTGAATGCTTTAGTTTCATTCTTTTCTTTATTTGCACTTAGATAATGATAGTCACTATAGAGATCTATTGAATGCTGTGTTAGTCTTCCTAACAAAGGCGGAAGAAAAGCTGATAAGTTCCCCATTTACAAGTCTATTGCGAATTGCCTTGATGTCGGAGGAAGGTGCAGTGCATGACGAGGCGTTGCGGCAGGTTCGACGATTTCCTGATTTTGTGTGGTTTACCGAACAGTAAGTTTATAATATAATTTACAATTTGCTCAACTATCTCGAGTAATAGTAATCTTTGTTATATTTCAGTGGCCGCTTTCATCAACATCGGGAAATCATCAATTTGGGGCAGCATGAGATTCGTCATGCCGTTTATCTGGATGACGACTATTGCTTGATGGCCCTTAGCTCGCAACAACTGCTGCTAACGGATGTATCGCTGGCTGGCGATACAACCCGTTTGCTGAGTGATGAGAATGATCCCAGTGACATCATCGAGATGCGAGTGTTTAACAAGCAATTACATTTGCTGACTTTACATAAAAATGGTAGTTTGAAGCTTTGGTCTCTGAAGGAATTGCTGCCACCACGACCGGAATGCGGCAGTTGTCTAGCGGTCCGACCACCCAGACTAGCTGAGGTGCCTAAACATTCGAAACCGCATTGCTACGAGCAATTGGTTAACACCGCTATCAAGCGTTTCACTGGCAGCAAATCCATATCAGCTTTCTATTTGGACGAAAATGTGCGTGCTGGTAATTACTCAATTCAACTCCATGTGGCTTTTGACGACGGAGACTTTTGTATATTGAACTGGGCAGATAGGGATAAGAAATTCGTGAAATCGCAAACACCAATACTGCCTACAAAACAGAAGGATGTGCGATATTTTTCGAAAATATTGAATCGCTTCTACGTTGTGTGGTCAGATAAATGCAATTTAACTTTTTGGAATCTGCAAAATGCATCAAATGCAACGGAACAAGAATACGCGCCACCAAAGCAAAAGGCCCTCGCCATGGAAACGTACATGGAGCGATTGGATGATGGCACCCAATACACTATTCTAATGATAATTTATCAGTCTAGTGTATGGCGATTCAAATTCAAGCACGCCGATTATATGGAAAATTTGAATACACTGGAGGTGGAAGCATTGCCATTTTCAGAAACGATACCGGCAACTATAACCTGTGGCAAGTTATCAACGGATGGTCGCTATCTCATCCTGGGCACTGAGGAGGGTCTAGCGGTCTATGATCTGAAATATCCATATTCATTGTTGCGCAGCAATGTCAGTGAACGAATAGTTTGTGTGGATGTGTACGATCTGAACGAATCCATCCTCAAGTACATTGTACTTTGTGGGGCTAAGGGAAAGCATTTTGTGCATGTGCATACCCTGCGAAGCACAAAAACCGATACCATCACCTGGATGCATCATGTGGATGAGAGTGATGACCAGTTGAAAGACCGCAATACGATGGGACGCGCACATCTTGAGCCCAATGTTTACCTGCACCCGCTTATGGAAAGGTCTGATGATGGTACATTGTATATTGTTGATTCGAGGATGCGAATTCACCAAATTCAACCGTTAGAAAGACGCTCCACGCGTCGGAGCAGTGTTGCTAATTGGTCAACTATCGTAGCACCCCGCATGGAATGTGGAAAGTACATCACAGCATTATCTGTGAGCAAAGATGGGGAGATTTATGGCGGTTACAATAATGGTGATATCATCAATATTACCAAAAATGAAACCCTATTGAGGGAGGAACTCAAGGGTTCAGTTGACTACCTCAAAGAAATTGAATCACTAAAACTGATTGCCTCCTGCCGCGGTAGCTGCCAAACTGTAATTTTTTCGCTCTCTATTCCCGATAAAAGAATTAATATTGACTTCTACACTATGTACGCTCGACTCTTCCATGATGACTTTTTGCTTTTATTTACGGATTGTTTTGTGCTTGTAAGTTTAACTTTAGCGATAACTGATATACATTCTAATTATTGTGTTCTCTATTCTCTTCGTAGTATATGGATAAATCAGATTCAATTAATGTATGTTTTGAAGAAACGTATGAAGCATTTTATCTGAAGGATGATATTCTTTATTTGGCTTTTGGAGATGGAACATTTCAGGTTAGCCATCATTGTGAAATTAATTTTGCGATCATATTGGTAACATTATTAAATTTAACTTGTTATTGCTTTCAGATTTACAAACTGTATATTGACAAGAATAGGCTCTGTAAAAAATGGATGTGCAAGGAGAATTTAAACAATCCCAGCCAAATTCGACAATTAACAGCATCAGATGACGGTGAATTGATTGCCCTTGGCTTGGAGAATGCTGCAGTTGAAAAAAAAACCTCAGTTGAGGTAAAAAAATCATTTGATTATTATTTATATTATTAAAAACTATTCTTTTTTCAGCTTTATAGTTACGACAAACATCGCTTGCAACTGGTTTACTCCATAACGCAGGGCTGCGATACCCAATGCAATATTAGACAATTGCGTTTCTCTCCTTGCAAACAGGTCCTTATAAGCTGTGCGAAAGAATTGTGCTTTTGGAGCGTGAAATATATGCGAAATAATCAGGCGATTCCAGAAGTTCGCAGCATGCGCCATAGTCAATATAATCTACCCAAAGTTCAGTGCAAAGGGCGTGAAGAGGTAGATGCGGCACGCTTCACGGATGAGCAAATAGTTATGGATCAACTGACTCCACAATACGAGCTTGAAGAGGACAGATTCAGTGTTTGGTCGCACAAAAGGGGCAGCGATAAACTGCCAGAACTTTTGGCGTGCATTAAATTTGTGGGCAACGAAGCTAGGCGTTTCTATACAAGCCCCGATTTCACCCAATTTTATGTGATAGACAACGAGAGTGTATTCTATCATCTAAAAGTATTGGAGTTTCATGGAGAGCTGAAATCACCCACACAGTCTTTACGCGTTCTTAACGATGTTGTGAGTGCCCGTCAAACTGAGCAAAAGGAACCGCTTGATTTTATCGAACAAAATAATGAAGAGGATGATGGTGTCGATGTTGTCGGCAGTGGCCATACCCTGCCCCCTATTCATTCGGATCCGATTTGACGCCAAGAGTGCGCCAATAGTCGTTGGCGTACAGAGCATGACAAGGCATTTTCCGACTTTCCGTGTTTAGGATTATTGTTATATTACTTAGTGATATTAGTTCTGCATTGTATTAACTCAAATACATAAATATCCATTTAATTTTTTCTGTGCAATAGAATGTAAGTTATTAAAGTGCGGATTATAATCTATTTTTATAGCTAGAACCCATGTAACCTAATAATATTACGATTTGTTTTATACGTTTTTACTAAATAAGAAATATACAGATTTTACTATTTTATTAAAAATTTTTTACGGTATTGAAATGGTATTGAGTATTTCGACCTCCAGAGGAAGCTTAACTAATATATTTTTTTTGGGAAATTGACGGATTGAAAATTTCGTTAAATATGGAAAATTGTATTGGAAACACTCAATGGAATATCCGGAATATACATACATATTTGAAAAAATTATAAGCTGGACTTAGCTTCCTGCAAACTAGAGCAATTTCCCCAAAACAGTTTTTTTAACTGTCTTTTTTTTGGGATTCTTAGACTGTTGCACAATTGATAAAATATGTATTTTGTATGAAAATTGCGGAATTTCTGA
The DNA here is from genome assembly GCF_023558435.1 of Drosophila sulfurigaster albostrigata. Taxonomy (NCBI): domain Eukaryota; kingdom Metazoa; phylum Arthropoda; class Insecta; order Diptera; family Drosophilidae; genus Drosophila; species Drosophila sulfurigaster. The sequence goes on from NC_084883.1 coordinate 1,643,768, forward strand.
TTATATTCCTTACACCCACAATAAACAATCAAAAACTAACAAAAAAGAAAGAAAGATGGCAGATACATGGATTGAAACTGCTTCTAACATCTTTATTTAAGTGTGTTTGTCTTATAAAATAATTAACAGTTAAGATACAAATACATATTTTTTTCATTGTTCATTTCATTTTAATTTCATATATGCAGCATTTATAAAAAAAATAATGTAAGACACATTTAGAATATCTTGATGCATTAATACCAGAAAAAGAGTGTTTCACAAAAGTTTCAGTTTTTTTTTAGTTGTAGTATTAACATTGGTTTTAGCACGCTTAAAATATATATGTGTTGTTGTTTTAAATGATTTATTTTCTTTGGCCCATTTACACGTACAGACAGACATAAGCGGTTTTAAAGATGAGATGTTGTTGCTTCAACAAATAATGCGGTAAATACAATTGTTGCTAGTAGTTGTTGAAATTCCGAAGGGTCCTCTTAGTTGCCCTCTGGTTTGGGCAAATTCGTGTCATAGGCGCGAATAACTATAGATTGCGGAACAGCACCGCCTTCCTCTTGAGAAAACGCATAGCCATCTGTGGAATGAAATTCTTGCTATTAGATTCAAGTTTGTTAATGTTTAGGAGTGATTTAATGTGAAACGAGTATGTGATATGTGGTTGACAGATGAAGACTGTGTTCAATCGAAATCGAAATCAAATCGAAACCGAAATCTCGGCAATAAACATAGAAACCCATAGATCAAAAATGTCGTTTATTACTAAATGTCAAACGCAATTATGACAAATCATCAATTACCCGGATCTCGAACACTGATTACCGAAGCTATGCATACATATACTATATGAATTTATAACTAGCCATTAAAAATGAAATACCAACACCAGATGGCCAACAAATGTCCTTGACCATGGACGAGTACACATTGCAACTGATTGGAAAATGGGTAGTACTCACGCGATAATTCTAGTTCCGTTTCAACTCTTGTATTGGCACGACGGGTGAAAACGTTACGAAGCAATCTCGCAGTTTCAGTAAATCTGTAGAATTAAGTTGTTTTTGTTGTTGTTGTGTTTTTGGTTTTTGTTTTTAATAGGTCAGGACTTTTAGTAATGAGTAACATATAGGTTTAAAATCTAGTTTTCTTCAGTTTGGTTTCTACTAATAATTTTCTTTTTGAATTGTTAGCATTCTATCGGTATCAAATTAAAAGTGAGAAGGTTAAGAGCTTTTGGTTCTTGCACTACAAGAAGTGAAACAAAGGCTTACCAGGCGTATCAAATTTATAGAGCATGCAGTTGACCCAATATAATAATGGATTATTAGAAAAGAATTATTAAACGAAGAGTTATTTTATACACATACGGCAACTTAAAAAATATGAGGTGGCGAATTCTTAAATATATGAATTACATGCATTAATAAATTCATGCCCGATAATCAGAATATGAGACCGTACGGCGTTGCTAAAAATTTATTGGGTTTATTAAAATTATTGTGCTATTTGCTTTCCCCTATACAATAATTTATATGTATTGCCTAAGGAAATAGATTTGGATTGTTCCATTAACCATCATAATACAGTAAAGTGGAGTGTGACCGAGTGTGTAACTGAATGGCTATGAATTAGATTATATGTGAATTATGTACATATATAAATTTGACTGCACAATTTGTCTATGGATTACTTACACCGAAGAATCGATCCCAAGGCATACATAGTTCTGCGCACACACAAATAAGTATATATAGAGTTACGTAAAGAAAATGTTCATCAAAATTTGAAATACGTATTTAAAAGATTGCATTATATTGCATTACATTTTTTTAGATAGTCAATAAGGATAGTTTTCGTTCAATTTGTTGCATATTAGAATCAGAATAGAAAACATAGGAAATTATATGGACAGGTGCAAAACATTAAGCATGTCAAAGGTGTGCCGAATTTCAATTATTCCTATGTATCTCAGGGAATATAAATTGCATGCGAGTTGTGGCAGTCGTTGTGGTGAATTGTATTATAAAAACTAATATATATTCAATACATATTTTGTTAAATATTCTTTATTCATACAATTTTTAATTAAAATCATCTGAGTTATTTGATTTTGTTATTTCTATTATTCACGCATTTTTTGTTATGAACATGTGTATTAATCAGTATCATTATTTTAAAATATATTTCAACAAATTGTATAAAATAAATAAACAAAGTATTCACGGCATACTTTTTGTAGAACAATAAATTGGAATGAGTGTGAAAGAATGTTAACTTGACTTAGATTTTAATCTGCTCCAAAAAGTATGCTCTGATATATTTCGTGAAATTGATTTGAGATAGGAAGACGGAACATCCTTCATTATTAATAATAATAGTTTATAGTGCGTTCACTACGCACAAATTGATGACAATTCAAGTTGGGTGCAATTTTGGAGAGCTTAGGAATGTAGGACGGCTCAAGAAGTAGACTCAACATGGATTTAAATTAAAGTACAGCAACAGTTAAATGCAAATAACAATATAATATTTAGTTTACATAATTTAAGACATTCTTGTTAATGATTATTTTTGTTAACTGGATTGCGTTATATTTTTGTTTTTGTTTGTACATTTATAGAGACGTTGGTATGTTTTATCACATGTATAATCATGTTTGCTCATAAGAAAAAATCAATACTATACACGCGTATGTGTACAGTCAAAAGTTGACTATAGCTTTTAATTAAAATATATACAACAGTAATACAAAAAATTTATGGTAGGCATGAGCATTTGTCGAGCTTTTTACTAAATCCCCTTTTAAAAAAATCGCAAAGCAATAGGCATAGTATACAAATTGGAGCGAAATAAAAAAGGCTTTCAATTTTATTTGACTCACAATAGTATGCTATACTTACGTCTGTGGAATTTTCTTCAAAAAAGAGGAAGAGAGCAAAAGCGTTCCTCATATTAGAATACTAATAAGTTACATTCATAGTCGTAAGTCGTAGACAGATAAAATATGAAAAATGTCACATTTTAAAAAGTTGCTAATTGCTCGCAATTCATATGCTACAGTACTCAATATCACAGTTTTATTATTTTGTTTATTCCCTATGCAAATACTTATACATGAATAATTACTGATTGATCGAATGGATATGGTATATATATATGTTAATGGCTTAGCACGCCCTGAGCACATACATTATTGCGTATGGTGGATAAGTTAATACATTAACATACTTAAACTTAACCATTTATTCAAGACATTTCACACTTATTATTGTTAAGACATACAAATCACACAATGTCTATCTATATCATAAAATATTGTACATATAAGTTAATTATTTATTTAAAAATAATAACAAAAATATATTTGATTAAGATTCCGATTGGAACCGTTCTTTATTGAAATCAAATTAGAGACTAAAGACTAATTCTAAAGCTAGCCCTATATAAAGCTGCGAGTTTCAGCAGCGGCGTTGACAGCGCTGCTTTGGTTGGTGAATTGGGTGCAATGCTTCTTATTCTTGGAATTGCTTGCACCGGCATGTGGCGGATGTATTGGGCAACTTGGCTTGGGTCTTCTTGGAATGTTTGCAGGTGCACTCGGCGCGTGCAGGAAGTTGGTCAGACGCTGAGTCTGCATTTTGGACTTGTGGGATTTGTTGTTTGGGTTTCGAAATGTTTTGTCTGTTAACTCTTCCCCCTCTAATTCGTGCTTGTCCTCAAGCAATTTTTATTTCTCAAAAGTATGGGATGTTGTTGAATTGAGGCAGTGGATTTTTCTGTAAATCTTCTTGCTTGCGGAGTGGTGGCTTCAATGTTTCTGATGGAGCTGGTGTTGGTCCAAGTTGAAGGGTAATGGTGTTCTTCTTCCGACTGCAAGCGTGAAGTCCTAACGCTGTTATCAGGATGACACCGAAGAGCGTTAACATTGTAATGCTGTTGACCATGGAATGCGTCTGTATGTATTGCAGCTTGTTGGTGTTATTGAGATGAAGCGCCTCCAGTGCTTCTAGGGATAAAATCCTTAAACGTTCAGTTTCTTCGGCTGTTATTTGTGAGATTGGCACTTTTGGTTGCATAATGACTGGCTCCATATTGTTGAATAGCCGCTCTTTGATTTGCATGGAATCGTTGATTAGGTGAATTAGAAATGACCCTTCCAGATGATTTCCGGTTCCATTCCAGACCAAATTGCCGTTGAAGTTGTTGAGGAGAATTAGACCATTGTCGATTTCCTCTATCTCCGGGATGTGATCCGCGTTGCTGAAACTGCACAGTGCTCTCTCTCCCTTAACTAGTTTCGGAATACAATGTGTTTGGCTTACATCAATAACATTCTTTTGTCGCAAACTTTTATGTTTAAGTAGGTTTTACAATTTTTTGGTATGCCATATACTATATCATTATACAAAAATAGTTGACTTATTTCTAAGTGTACAATTGCGTTATTTTTTACTATTGGTTTTAATAAAATATTTTGATATTCAATTTCTTCTAGGTTAGGAATTTTGACAATATACAAAAGTGTAGTTTTATTATGAAGCATTGATATATCGGAAAATTCCATTATCTCTTCGATTGACAATGGTGGCATATTGCCTTTTCTAAATATTTCTCCAATTTCTGTTAGTTCATTTTCATTTAGTAAAAGAGTATTTGCTATATTTAATTTGGCCCACTGAGTGGCATATTTGATATTTACTATTTCATCTTTTAATAATCGGATTTCATTATGAAGGCTAATGGCTACCTCGTTACTAAGAAAACTACTTTTTTGTATTGAATTAGTTAGGGAGTTCGATAAGGACGTAAGTTTGTTAATTCTTTGCTCCAGTTGTGTATTAACTATAACCTGTTGATTATTATTACTGATGAGATTATTGATATTTTCCTTTAACATGACGAGATCGTCATGATCTGGGTTACCTGCTATGTACTTCCAACCTGTACCTAACCAATTTAGTGACCTAGATTTTCGTTTATTTGGGGAATCTGTTATTGTTTTGAGTGCGTTAGTGGTAGCGATTAACTCATGATGTATTGTTGAATATAGCGGACTACGCTTTAGGCCCTCTTCAGTGTGACTGTTAAGTAGGTCTAGTGCTTCCTGGATTTGATTAAGGTCTATTACATGTACTAATTTTGTTGAGGATGTCTGTAACTTTCCCAGTCCCCTATGAATGGTCACTGTCTGAACGTTCGTGTAGTTTGTAATGTCCATTGTAGCTTCCGTTATTGTCCATAGTAATACCCTGCGAATATTATGATTTGATGTTACTTTTATGTACGATTCTTCCAGATTCTGTTAAAATGTTTGTATTTTTATCTTCTTTAACTAATTCTTTCTTAAATCTTGGGGAAAGTTTTGAACCTAAACGAGTGTTTACTTTTACATATATTTCTTGTCCTGGCTCATAAGTTATTATTTCGTTTCTGCTTTTGTTGTGGAATTGTAAATTTTTATTTTGTGCGATCTTAAGTTTGTCAATATTGTCTTGTCTGGCCTGTTCGTACTGGTCTGGGTTTGTCGTGACTCTCCTTCCAAAGAATACCTCTAATGGTCGCTTTTTGGTTGTGGAGTGGAAAGAGTAGTTATATTCGTATATAGCTCTATCCAGGAGCTCTTCGAAAGTTCTATGGTGGTTTTCTTTCTGTAAGCATCTCATTACTTCGGAAAGTGTCGAATGGAACCTTTCTACTTGTCCATTAACTGTACTCTTATATGGTGGCGCAGTGTAAATTGTAATATTTAACTGATCCTCAAGCATGAATTTTATGGACCTTGAGTTGAGAGATTTCTCATTATCTATTACAACGAACTTAGGAACTCCATAATAGAAAATAATGTCCCTAAGTGGTGTTCGAATGTCTTCTATTGCTTTTGAATTGATTATGCGTGCCTGTGCTAGTTTTGAGAATTTATCTATTGCTGTAAGAACTAAATGGCCTTTGGTTGAGTAAATGTCGATGTGAATGATGTGACCGGGATATTCTGGTATTGGAGTTTTTTTTATTTCTGGATTAGGGGGATGTCGGTCATATTTAGATTCCTTACAAATTTTGCATTGCCTTACTATGTTGCTTATTTTTGTTTCATTTTAGGGAAGTAGAATTTTTCTGCTAATTGAATTTTATTTTCTTCGGCACTGCGGTGTGCTCTATTGTGGATTTTGAGGATTTCCTCCTCTTGTCTAGATTCGTTGGTGAGGTCTACAGTCATGGATTGAGAGAATCGGGTTTTGACGTTTTTGAAATATTTAGGATATAATAGTTGTATTTTCCCCATTATATCCTCAGTTGTTTGGATGCCATTTATAACCGAAGGGTTGAGGTATTTTTTAAGTGTTTCTACTAATTCTTTATCGTTAAATTCCTTTTTGTATATTTCGTGTCGATGGAACGTGGGGAATGGTATAGAGAATATGTAGTCGGATTTATCTGATTTGTTAAGAAATATTTGGTTCTTGAAAACATTAATGGGGACTTCCATACTGGGTATTAGTTCGTGACTTGAGCTTTCTGCACTATGCTGAGTTGAGGCTATGGAATTGATTTGATCAGTTGATATTCTCGAGAGTGCGTCAGCTACGACGTTCTCCTTTCCTGGTTTGTAGAATATTTCGTAGTCATATTCTTCTAAGTAGGATTTCCATCTTTTAATTCTAGCATTTCCGTTCCAACTGCTCAAGGAATGTGTAAGGGGTTGATGGTCGGTGAATATTTTGACTTTTGCTTTCCCATATAAATAATTTTTGAGAGCTTTAAGTGACCAGATGATGGCCAGCATTTCTTTTCGTTAGCTGCATAGTTTTCTTCTGCTTTTGCTAGTGTTCTCGATAGGAATGAAATTGGTTGGTTGTCTTGCGATAGGACTGCTCCTATTGCGTAATTAGACGCGTCCGTTGTCAAGTGAAATTCTTTAGTAAAATCTGGATAGCGAAGAATTATTTCCTTTGAAATAAGACAACTTCGTAGTTTTTGAAAAGCCTTCAATGCTTCGGAGTCAAGAGTAATTGGTTTTTTTGATGACCTGTTTTTGGACACATGTCCATCTTCCCCTCTTAAAAGAGACGTAAGGGGTTTTGCTAACTTAGCATAACTTTGTATGAATCTTCGGTAGTAGCCGGAGAGTCCAAGAAAAGATCTCAGCTCTTTTAGTGTTTTAGGGCAGGGATAGTTGGCTATCGCTGCGACTTTATTTGGATTTGTTTCGATGCCTTTATCGGAAATTACAAAACCTAGAAATTCGACTTTATTCTTCATGAACTCGCATTTATCTAACTGACATTTCATGTTGGCATCTTGTAAAGTTCGAAAAATTAACTCCAAGTTCTTGTAATGGGATTCATCATCTTTACTAAATATGATGATATCGTCTATGTAAATGAAACATATCTTACCGATATGTTCATGAAGTATGTCATCCAAAGCTCGCTGAAATATAGCGGGCGCGTTTTTGAGACCAAATGGGAGTCGTGTAAACTCATACTTTCCGTTATTGACGGAGAATGCGGTCTTTTCTATATCGGAAGGTTTCAAAGGGATTTGATGAAAACCACTTTTAAGGTCTAAAACCGAAAATACTCTATTATTGCCTAGCTGTGCAAGTACTTCACCTATCTCAGGAATAGGGTATTTGTCTGCAATGGTTACTCTGTTTATTTTGCGATAGTCTATTACGACGCGATATTTCTTTTTCCTGAAGCGTCAGCTTTTTGGGTACGATCCATACGGGAGAATTGTATGGGGACCGAGACGGTCGAATTATTCCATCTTCTAAAAGTTCTTTTATCTGTTTATTCACTTCATCTTTCAGTGACATTGGATACTGATAGAACTTGGAATATACAGGGGTGTCGGTTGATGTTCTTATTGTTGCTTGTACCTTGGTTGTGTAGGTCAGTTTTTGATTTGGATTGGCGAAGAGGTTTGGAAATTTTTTAAGAGTTGGTTTAGATTTGTTTTCTGTGTTTCTGACAGGTGGCTTGTTCTTGGTACTATTGTATTTACTGCTTCGAAGATTTGTTCTTTTAAAGGGATTTTTATCTTGTTTCTGATTACCATTAGGTTTTACTTGGATTTATTTCTGCTCTTAATTCCTTTAAGGTGTCGTTTCCTAAAATAGCATCAAAAGTTTCTAGATCTTTTAATAAGAAAAATTTCACCTCAACATCTGTTATATTGAACAAGTTGGCATTTTTGTGGTGTGTTACCAGTGTATTACCTCCTATCGAGACGGCGTGAAAAGGGTTTTTATTTGGAGTGGGGTTTTCTACAAATTTCGGCTTGATGTAATTTCTATTGGATCCAGTGTCAATGAGAATTCTAATTATTTGGCCGTTCCTCAATCTACAAGTAAAGTATGGGAGAGAGGAACTCTTTACTCTAAAAATTTAGTGCAGAGTAGTCATAAAATTCGCAAGTGTCATCTTCATAGTTGTTGTCATATTGGTCTACTTGTTCTACGTATTCTTCTATTGTTTGTTCTACGTCTGCGTGAGTCTCGTATTCAGCGACTGCTTGTTCATAGTTAGTTGTGGTATCGTAAGTTTCTGTCGAAGGTTCTGTTATTTCGTCGTTGTTTGTCTGTATGTTAAAGTTTCTCTGTCGTTTCTGTCCGTCTGGTATAGGACCGGGGGTCTTTTCCCAGCTTCGAATCGTGGTCTGTTCATGTAGTTGACAAATTTCGTTTGAACGCTGGAATCCACATCCATTGGTTCTGGACGCGGTAGCGGTTTCGGGGCCATTGGCCTAGGTGGGGCAACCTGTTGAGAGGTTGTGGCAACAGTGTATTGCCGTGGGTTGGCAATTGGTTGATACCCAGAATTTGGGAAATATTGTCTTGGTAGTGGAGTTGGTGGTAGTTGTCCGTAGTGTAAGTATTGTCGTGGCTGTTGTTGTCTGAAAGGGATTGGTGGTGGTTGTCTGTTTGAGAAGATGACATTCCGTGGGGCTGGTATGGGTTTACCATTACTGTTTCTAAAATGTGTCGGATGTCCTTTAAAAGTGGCATGTTTCGACCTAAAGGTTTGATTTTCCATTTTAAGCAGAGATGTAGTGCGGTAGGTAAGTCTGCTGGTTCTTTCATGCCTAATAACCGAGGCAAGTCACCTTGTAGCCCTCGAATGAAAGTGTCTAGCGCTTTGTCTCTGTATAATTTTGTCAACATTGCTTCCCCGTTTCTGTCAATATCCATGCTACTCGTTTTATTTAAAATTAGAGACAAGTGTCTGTATACGTCTTTGTGGAAATCTTCCACTGATTGATTCGGACCTTGTACTAATGTAGTCATTTCATATTCTAGGGTTGCTATGTCTCGTTTATCTGCATAATGTAGTGAAAGACATCTGCACATGGCATCCCAGTTAAGCGGTACCTTATATGCTTCTAAAGCTTGGTCTGCACTTTTCGTTATCTTGTCTCGGATGGTGTGCAAGATATTATGATATTTGGGCGTACCTTGGTATGAGTTATATGCTTGTAAAACACGCTCTACACTTTTTTCCATGAGCTAAATTCTTCTGGGTTTCCACTAAACTCACGCAAACCTTTTGCTATGTCGGGTACTCTGTCAAGATCTGTCAAATTTCTTTGATGTTCTGGCGCAATAACATGATCTGGGAGACTTAGAAAATCTTCTACAGGATTGGTATGTTGTCTTATTAATATTGGCAATTGTTCGGCTAATATTTCGCTTATAGCGGCTGTTAGAGCGGCTCTGTTATCTTCGTTCATTGTGGGTCTGTTTTGTTGATGTTCTAAATGCCTATTGTTTTGTCTCTCAATTGAACGTTGTCTTTGTGCTTCGTTCACTTGTTCTATTTCTTCTGGATTTAGTATGGGGGGTCGAATTAAGTTATGACGATTGGCCATAAGCGATAAGATGAAATTTAAAAGCTATTTTTTTGTTTTTTTTTTTTTTTTTTGTTTTATATTAAAGTTTATAACCAGTGGATGGTTTTTCCTTCTACTTTGGAGGGTCCTTGGGAATCGCAAAGTTGGAATAAGTTATATCACCGTTGTGATCTTTTTGTTTGATTTATCGCTTTACGCTTATTTATGTTATTTACTCTTTTACTATGGACTCTTTTGAGTCTTGTTTACTTTGCAATAATTTGTTTCTTTTCTTATATATTTTTTCAAAATTTTGCTTTTCGCTTTTAGTTTTATTTATTTGCTTGCGATTTGCTATATTCTATATGGACTCCTTGGAGTCTTGTGTATTTTTACACTTTGCTTTATGTTTTTATTTCCGTTTTTGTTTTCTTTTCTTTGTAAAATTTCTTATATCTAACTTACATTAGCAATGATGTGGCCACCTTTCCTGATGGGACGGGGTTGTTCCTTTTGCAGCTGCTACTGGGGCTCCGTGATCCATACCTTCTGGAGAGTATTCTGAGAACGGATCTTGCAGAATATGTGGTCCACCGATGCAGTTCTCACAATCTCACCTGTTACACTAGCTAATTTAATGGCTTGGTACAGGTTTGTGTTGGCTAACTTAATTGCCGAGATTGCTTGAACTGTTCCTTCAACTGACTAATTTAATAGTCGAGAAGGTTTTGCAAATTTAATTGCTTTGGTCGCACTTGGTCGAATTAACGTCCTTTTGGCTTAGTTGCACTTCGTCAAATTAATGTCCGATTGGCTGATTGTTATTTCCCAGTGATTAATTATCACGAGCCTCTATTGGGATAATAACTTGAATTGCGCACTTAGAAACTGTTTTGTTCTGTCGATGCACTATTCGTTTTCACGCACTTAGATACGGTTTTGCTCTATCGTAACGCGATTTGACCGAAAATGTTCTTTGGCGCACTTAGATACGGTTTTGCACTATCGATACGCGAACTTTCCGGTCCCTGCTCGGGCGCCAGTTAATTATTTATTTAAAAATAATAACAAAAATATATTTGATTAAGATTCCGATTGGAACCGTTCTTTATTGAAATCAAATTAGAGACTAAAGACTAATTCTAAAGCTAGCCCTATATAAAGCTGCGAGTTTCAGCAGCGGCGTTGACAGCGCTGCTTTGGTTGGTGAATTGGGTGCAATGCTTCTTATTCTTGGAATTGCTTGCACCGGCATGTGGCGGATGTATTGGGCAACTTGGCTTGGGTCTTCTTGGAATGTTTGCAGGTGCACTCGGCGCGTGCAGGAAGTTGGTCAGACGCTGAGTCTGCATTTTGGACTTGTGGGATTTGTTGTTTGGGTTTCGAAATGTTTTGTCTGTTAACTTATACAAACACCATTTTGTCATTAATATTCTATGTGTCTTTCTACATGTGCAGAATCTCGCTGCCAACGCTGTCATCTTGGGCACCAGCTCGCCAACGTTGTCTGCGTCGATAGTGCTGTTGATCCCTGATCTCTTCTTCGAAATCCAAATTTTCAATTCGTAATTGACGATGTGGAGCGTCCGCATCCTTGAACGGCGAACTCGTTTTTGATCCTCCGATCGGTTTTCTGTCGACTAGTTTGTGGTTGGATCTCGATGGCTGGCCAAAACCAGATTCCAAACTGATAAGATTTGCATTTGCATGGTTCAAGTTCGAGTTGAAGAAGTTTACACATTTTCGGTGGATTCGGCATGGAGAGGGAGTTGAGGGATTGATAACAATGGTTATGCATTTTTGTTTTATTTTGAACATAGCATTAAATTACATGATCGTATTATTGTTAATAAAGGATAGAAGAGAGATAAATTTACATCTTGTCGAAAATATGTTTCAAATGATTGTTGCTCAAATAAATGATCAATTTCAATTCCAATTTATTTGAAATAATTAATGTTTTGTTTTTTTCTTTCAGTTAAACATAATTGTGTTTGTTTCTTTGAATGCAATTTTATACTAAAAACACACGAGACTGCTAAACAACTAATTTTTTATAACAACCGTGTACATTTATATCTTCAGTAAGATGCGTTCAAAACTAAATTAATTACGTATAATTTAATCTAAAGAATATATTTTTAGTTTATTCAAAAGTGTGCAATGCATTTTCGATTCGACTTGTTCCGAATTCCATTAGCATTTCAATTTCAGAAAAAAATTCTACAAGTCTACGAAAAGTATGCTACGCTAGAAATCAAGTGTAATGGAATTCAGAACAGGCTTATATGTGGAGTAATACTATATATGATAAATAGCACTAAGTCTGATATATCAGTGAATTAAGTACTATGATTAAATTGTAAATTCTTAAACATAAATTCTGCTTAAAAATACTGTTTTTCTTATGTGGATAATGTCTTCTGAAAAGCTGTAGGTCCTTTAGTAACTAAACTAAATAATTCGCCAAATAATAATTTAGTGTTCTTATTTAAACACTTTCAGTTCAGACTATAGTCTGGAATACGATTCTAAGATTTTAAGCAACCTCAGATCAGACTGACTGTATAACATAAATACAATATATATAAATTGATATAAATATACATTGACTATTTAAACTCTTGTTTTATTAAATTTTGCGTTTGTAAATAATGCCACTACTTGCAACTACTTGTTAAGAAGGAATTACTTGCTCATTAATAATGGGACGATTAAAGTAAAGTAAAACAAAGAATAGACATAAAACAAACACAATTCAAACAATTGTTATTACATGTGTGGTTCTTTTGGTATCAAGTGACTACTGATTAGGATGCATAATGATCTAGTATTGGCTCTATCATAAATCATGTTAATTAATTGTGCAAACAAATGTTGGAAATTAATAGCTGGAATCGCAGAAAGTGAGCAGAATGATAAGAACAGATTTGCAGTTGTGTGGAAAAAATCAAGTCAACACTTAATACTAGGAAAGAAAAAAAGGAAAATGCGCAACAATTCAAATTGAAAATGTAGCATATTTTTGTTGTTCGTTTGTTTTGTTGCTAACAAAATGCTTTGTTTTTGATGCCAATAGTTAACCAATTCAAAGGAAACCCAGAAGGAATGCAAGAACAGCAAATGTGTCGTCTCAACAAATACTTACGATGAACGTGATTCTTCCATCACTTGAGAGGGATCATGGCTTTGAATTTCCGATTCACGTACAGCATCGGTGAGTGTCTTGAAAACTGTATTATGTACTCTATAAACAAAGGGATATGGATTTCAATTGAATACGCAGTTACTGCGAGTTAAGAGCGTGCGCACGTACAGCTTACAAATCACATCGATGAGCAAACTGGCAATGGGCACCAGGAATAGACCAAGCCAAAAGACGGGCGTGGACAGCAGTTGAATGTCCATGCCTGCGAAGTTGCTGGCAAACTTTAACGTTGGCCAGAAGTGACTGTAGACGAGCACAAAGGTAAACCAGAGCACAATGGAGCCCCATATGGCAGCGTGAGTCAGCCAGGTCCACGAACTTGTGATCAGGCCAGCTTTCAGGCAGACAGTGACAATGACATACTGTAACATTTAAGCAAAGTTGATAATATATAGTTATCGAAATTCCACGCTACACTCTTACCGTGTAGACCATGTTGCCCAGCAACAAATAATCGCTTGTCTTTCCATCCGACCAAATGGCTTCATCCTTGAACGCAGCCATCGGCAGCCAGAAGAGAAACACCGAGTGCAACAATGCATTGAATATCCATATCCAGAATACTTTCACGTTAAACAATTTCGCATTCTGCGATGGTTTGTAGAGCAGTGGATACTTTAGCATCGTTTCGGCCGTGCAGAACTTCTCAAAGAGTCCAATTGCAAACGGGGGCATCGCTGTGAATAGCACGTTGTACAAACCGATTGTCCAGCGCTCGAACAGAATTTGACCCGACCATCCGGAGTAGACAGCGAACCACAGCTCGATCACGTATAAGCAGACATTCTTGTAGAAACTATAGAGGATGAGTTTGCTAATGCGCGCATAGTTCCAGGCGCCATGGACGAGAAGCAGGCGACGCAGGAAACGAAACTGGGCAATTGAATAGTCGGAGGCGCAGGCAGCCTGCAGTCCCTCCTGGCCAGAAATGCCAATGCCCACGCTTGCCTTTTGTATCATTGCGACATCGTTGGCTCCATCACCGATGGCCAAGGTCACGGCCTTCGTGCTCTGCGTTACCATCTCGACGACTTCGGCTTTTTGCATTGGTGAAACGCGACAACAGATGACCACGCGGCATATGATGCAAAGCTCCTGAAACTCGCCGCGCAAATCGCAAGTCAGAGCATACTTTAGTGTCTTGCCATCGATGACCAGCGCCACATTCGCATCCTTGGCCGTTGAGCTCTTAAACTCGCCCGCATGTCGAAGTATTACATCACGGGTGGCCTGCAAAAATAATTGTATTGCGATTACATAATCAACAGTGGATTCGGTGGAGCATTTTACTCACATCTAGGCTCTCCTCGTTCAGGATGATGATGTCCATGGAGTGCGTAATCAGTTTACACGAATACCCGATGTTTATCGCCGTCTCCTGTTTGTCTCCGGTCAACACCCAGATGTAAATGCCCGCCTCGAGCAATGCTTGAATGGTCTCGGGCACACCATCTTGCAGTCGATCCTCAATGGCAGTTGCGCCGAGTAGACGTAAATTAATCTCAATGAGATTGGCCGCATCGTCAAGCTTGCGCTCACGTTGTTGCAGTGATGTCGCCGCCTTGTGGTACGTTTGATTCCATTCCTCGTACACCTCTGGATCGATGTCGGCCACTGCGAGGCACAGCGTACGCAAACCTTCGGAAGCGAACTCTTCTAAATGCTGCAATGTCGCATCGCGATACGCCTGATTCCGCGATGATAAGCGCTCATATATAACCGAATCGGCGCCCTTCATGAATAGCTTTATATTGCCTTCCGGTGTGCGTACAATAACCGACATTCGCTTGCGTGTCGACGTGAATTCCAGCACGTTCAAGACCTGGAAGCGCTTGCGCTCCCCCAGAGCATTGATCTCCACATACTCCGGTGTGCGTGTATCAAAGATGTAACCGAATTGCCTGGCTCCATCGACCAAGGCACGCTCATCCGGACTGGCGGCATGATAGACAATAGTGCCATCGTCCTTCTTCTCGGGTATGACGGTATGGCAGACGGACAGCAATACAAGGAACTCCTCAATGTCACTGGATGTCTCATGGCGCCGCAGTATATTCTGTACCAGTTCCGATTCCTCCAGAGTGCGTTCCGGCTTGTAAATGTGCCTGGCAATCGAGCACTTCTTGAACACCATCACATTGCGCGTCAGAGTCCCTGTTTTATCCGAGAAGACATACTTGATCAATCCGAGCTCCTCGTTTAAATTCGAGGTGCGAGCACTGGCTGGCATATTGGACTCCTCGTGATACATCTCAATGTCGTAGTTGATGAATATCGCCTGCAGGAATCGTACCAGCTCCAAGGTGACTTGAAGTGATATTGGTATCAGGTTGTTGTACAGAATAAAGAAGGTCAGCAGATTGTAGCCAAGATTCATGCTCTTGAAATCACCGATACCCAAATACCAATCCGTTGCGGAATGTCTTTGTGTCCAAAACAAGTTGCACAGCCCGCTTGTGATGCAGAGCGAGATCAGAATCATGAAGAGCATCAGAATTTGCGTGTTCGTCAGCTTATCGACTGTGGATCGCTTCAAAGGCGCTGACGTCGAATTCTTCATCAGCTTCGTTTCATGTCCCGTATAGATGACAAGTCCAAAAATCCATGCGGTATTCCGCAACATTGCACCACGCTGTAGCACTTGATCATTGCCAAGAGCCACAGATCTGCAAATGTGAATAATTTCATTAATATCTTAGTAATTAAATCAATCATTAAAATATGTACTTACGGCTTGCCAAACTCCTTGAGAACGCCATTAAACTCATACAACTGCCGATTTGGCAGTTCGCACTCTATCCGACCCTGTAATTGCATCAAGTCTTTTGTTTCCAGTAATTTGGCTGTGGATGGCACACCTTGCCTTATCTTTAGGTTTGTCTCTCCATCCAAATTTGCCGTTTCAATGAAGCACATCGCCTGCGGCTCACTAAAAATAAGTTTAGCATTAGTATATCGACTAAAAGGAATACTCAAGGAACTTACCTGGAGGATAATAGCACTAAATCGGCAGGAAAAAATGTATCGATGGTCACCTTTATAATGTCGCCAACTGACAACTCGGACCACCGCACAGTGGTCCACGTACCATTTTCTAGCCTTTCTATTAATCGATGATTGATCTCATTGTCTGCACGATGTCGTTTCTATAAATGCAATGGATAAATAATAATAATATTACACAACACAAAGTGCCAAAGAAACTTTCAAACATTCCGTAAGTTTAACCCGTAATCTATGTAATATTTAAGGAGTCTCAAACTTGTCTATTGTTAATTATGTTATTATTAATTATTGTTATTATGTGAAAATTGGAAAATAAATTATATTTATGAAGTCTATAAAGTGTCTTTTAAAAATGAGTTTGTTTCTAGATATGAGAGATTTGGAAGCAAAACAGATTTGGTTAAACTTAGTTTCCATTTCAAGTCTTATTTAAAACTTGGATGTCACACCCTCAAACAACAAGAAATGTTTTTGAAGTATAATTTGCAACACGCTATACACTCACAGCTCTAAATATACCTGGTAATTTTCGTATCGATCAGATAAAAAACATGAAGTTTGCAAGCCTTTTGTAGTTTGTATGCACAAAAATGTTTTAAAAATTACGACGCGTGGGACTCAAGGTCTCGCTTCACTGTGATTGTTTTACTTACAATATCCTCAATGATTTCCTTAATGGCGCTAACGGAGAGTATAAAGATGAGTGGGACCAGTGTTGTGTAGCGACCCGTTGGCGAAACATCCGGAATTTGTTGTAGTAATGCAATAAGTAAGAAAAAACAATTGGAATATCGTCTAAATTGCTCAAAGAGGAACGACGGTAAAAAGCTGACAACACTGTGGAATTGAGATTAAGAAGAACAATGAGAATATAAGTGAATAAGTGAATAAAGAAGCGCATTTATTAATCAATTACGACGTGTGGATGTCTCTTATCTTATCGAAGCGTGCAAACATTAGTCTCACTCTGAGCAGATCAAACAAATGATAAAAAGACAACCGCAGTCACAATCATACAAATTAACTGAAATTTGTGTACTACTCACCTATATTTCGCCGTAGATATTCGATTATTACAATAATTTATCGGCTGTGGCCCGTTCAGTGCGATGATGCGCTTTTCTCCCTCCTCTACATCGGAACCGAACGGAACGGGCTCATCATCATCTAAAAATGATAACGAAATGATAAAACAGCTGTCAAAAAATGTACGCATATCTAGGAAAATTACACCTAGTTTATAAGCAAATGCTCCCGTTTATCCTAGATTTTTATTATATGAGAAGTTAGTATAAATCATCGTTTTCCCAGGTGGACTGAAAGAAATTCATTGCAATGGGATTACCCAAGGCGTATTTTTGTGCGAATTTTTTAATACTGAACCCGCGACGCTCATCAAACTTATCGCTGGATATATGCGACTCGTCAAAATCCAAGCGACATATTTGCTTAAACACAATGAATATATAGCGGTGAGTGTCCGTCCCTGCTGGAGGACGGCTACCAATATAGGCAACAAGTTGCTCGCCGTGCACAATATCAGACCCGGGTATATTGCCCACTAGCCAGTGGATCCACTCCCGATACAATGGTGTAGCCCGACTCGGGGCATCCGGATCAACCATGGCCAATGTATACAACTTATTCGACTCGGCCATCCATCGGACAATTGGCACGTTACGCACCGTCCATGGCGTCAAATGACATCCCGGTTCGACCTTGATGTTACAGGGATACAGCACATTGATAACCAGGGCTGGCAGACACGCCACCACATCTGGCAGTACTTGATGCTCTCTTATCAATTGGGCCAAATGCTTGACCTCGTCTCTAGCAACACAGCTAACATGCATTGCGTTCACTATAAATTTTGATTAAACAGTCTTGAGTTTTTTCAAAGATTACTTTGGTTTAAAGCAGGTAATAAAATGAGTAAACTTTCTCAGCACTTTTTGTAGGAAAACTATTCAGCTTCACTTGCTACATTTTTTGATGTTGGTGGTTTTGGTTTGACTGAGCGATATTCTTTTGAAGAGTTCTTTGATTCCTTGTTTTAACATCGAATTAAAGCGCCATATAACAGGGAATCTTTTGGCATCACTTAGTTTGATGGTTTCAGGACAGTTTGTGCATTGCGTTGATAGTTTTGTGAATCAGTAAGTACAATAAACACTTATAAATCTTTGCTCAAGATCTGTCCCTCTTTCGTAAATAACTTTTATGGATTCTGATTTATAATAACGTTTGTAATGTATTTTATATGATGCATATGAAAGCTTAAAGTTACACTTTGATTCCGCCTTATATTAATTTTTAGGGGTGTGGTATCTTTATTCTTTGAGAACTTTAAACGTATCGAAAAGTTTCTCTGCAACTTACGACTCCACAGTATGCGCAGCGCCTTGTAGACATTACGAAAGGTCATTCTGCTCCAGCGTTGATATTGCCTTGCGGACAATCTGCGGCGTCTGTGCAAGCGATTGCGACGCTGGGGCGCACTCAAACTTCTATTGGAGTTGCCAATATCGCTAATTAGTTCCGTGGCGGCGGTCGCAATCGACTCCCGATCCAACTCGTCTTCGCAGTCCTCCTCAATCCCAGAGCCAACAGTCTGAAAAGCAATGCTCTCCCCAACAGGACGTGGTTTGCCTATGCCCTCCAGGTTGCTTGGATTGCAGCAGCTGGTGCGAGTATTACGACTGGAACACGCCAAGGGTGGTGGTACAAGCCACAAGTGGGCGTGGCAATGGGCGCACTACGAATTGTTCCACTGGACAAGCGCTTGCGCTCTTCTTCACATCGTTTGCTATTTGCAATCGCAAAATGCTTTCACATTTGCTCAACTTTGACATTTTGCATAACAAATGCGCTGTTAAGATTTTATATATATATATAAGTAGATAACATTATAAACTAAACACCGAATGGACAGTTAACACTTTAACTTTGGTAACACTGGGAACTATACGTTATTGTTTAGCCGTAGAGAGTACGAGTTTCGTGCGTCGAAAGTGCGCAATTATCGATTTGTCACACATTCATTCAACGGCCCGACACGTGATGCACTCGATTTATGGAACTATATTTAGGATTAGGACACAAGCATATCCCCATTTAAAGGGGAAATAAAATAGCACTTAATATTAACAATTGCAATTGAGAGTCGCACAATGGGGAAGTATAATTAATTGTCGCACTGCTATCAAATATCGCAACGCAACACTTTTCCTCTTTTTCTCTCTGTCTCTGTCTCTCTTTCTCTTCTGCTTTTACTCTTGCTTGCTGCGTTCTGCGTTTTTTGCGTGCCGCGTGTTGTGTTCTCTTGCAGCTTGGTGTTGCGACTGAAACCGATATGCGGACTCGTGCAAAGGTGGAAAATTGGCTACGAATTCAGGGTCGACCGTAGTGCGTCCCCCTTTCGTTCCGGGCTGCGCTGCAATTGCTCAAAAAACATATTCTACGACTGCGTATATATGTATGTAGTATATCCAAATGTGTGTGTGTTTTCAAATATATAATTTCTCTGTCAACTGTTGACCTTATGTTGAGTAACTCTTTCCCCAGACAGCATTTAGTTTATTGAGCGCATTTCCAGTCGTGCCGATGGGATCAATTACAAACCGAGAGTACCATAAACATTAGCATTGAAGCTGCACATGCAGGCGACGCACTCAACACTCTAAAATATGAATAGTATTACTATGATGTACGAAAAGCTTTAAAGTTTAAATAAATCCGTGTATTTCTGATGCTATTGTGAGATTCGTTTGAATGAGGTGATAGGAGACGGTTTAAGGGCATTGTTATCAATTTTAATAACACAAGGCGAGATCTTATTCATAGGTAAAGACGGACGACTTTCATTAAATGATAAAAAATGTAAACTAGTTTTCCCTCAAATTCTGCGTCATCCCAGCTATGCGAACTATAAATTTCAGCATTCTCTTACAATGTTGAGGCAGTACGTTGATGGGTTAAAGCAAGTATATGTTTATAGCTTAAGCATGAGAATTAAAAATAGAATACATATTTGTACCCAGATAAAGAGCTGAATGTAAATAAAAATGTATATACACCTTTACAAGGGGGTTTTTTAAGCCCGACTTTTTCCAGCAATTTTCTTTTGGAAGCTGTCATCCAATTTTCACGAGGCAGATTCTGTCTTGACTGTCTGAGCCGCTGTGGCCTTATGGCACCGTCCACCTCTGTGCTCTCCACACCACTCGGATCATCATCGGAGGACGGCGTCTCGCCAGCTGGTCCTGTGTTGGTGCCCACATCGGGGGCGAATTGTCTGCTTGGTCCTGTTGTGGCCGTGTGACGCAGCGCCTCACCTCTCAGCCGCCGCATGCATTGCTGGCACCACATCTGCACCTGTTGCGATACATTCGAGAGGGAGCTCGGTGCCTGGAATGCTGTTGTTGTTGGTGGTGAGGTGGCCGTGGTGGCTGTGGTGGCTGTGGTGGCTGTGGTGGTGGCATTAGCCCCCAATTGTGAATTGTGCCCGTTGATGATTCTGGGATTATTGTGGCCATTATTTTTATTGGGATCTGCCATGTTGACATGCTTATACTGATTATCTTTCGTAATTGCTTCAGTTGTTGCACTCCTCACTTTATTTAACACCTACGCCGAGAGTTTATGATTCAGTTTATATCACGAATTGTTCACTCTACTTTGGATTTAGCTCTTGGACGACATTTTGAATGCCTTTCTACTACAATAAGTATTTATTCGATTAACGATGTGATATGAAACGATTGCTATGATTAATTACAGTTCCATTGACTAATTATTCACACATTTGAATTCGAGTGCGATGAGTATTGATTTGCATTAAGCTACACGACGCCCAGAAAGAACTAACAGCAAGACGAAGAAAATATAAAAGTTTGCCCAGACGAAACGAAAAAGGTAACCAAGTCAACGACCCCGTGCATAGTAAAAACGGAAGTCAACAGAACAACATCGGAAACAAACCATTGTCAAGTTGTCTACACAAATCATAAGCAAACACTTTCATTTGCGTGCGGCCAAAACCAGATAGTTGCTACAGCTTGGTAAAGCTCGTGTTAGCGTGTTTGCGATGGCCACAGTAAACACGAGTAAACACTTACATATAATTAGACTCTTTTCATACAAAGGAATGGAATATCAAAGGAGCACCCCAAACTCAACATTACCATTTCAGATATTCTCAAAATCGTGCCCTGTTCCAGAAAGTTGTCATGAAACTTTAAACGTAAATATTATTGTACGATGAAACAAAAATATGCCAAACTTTTTAACATCGATATTTTAAAGTTCAAATTTTTATTGTCATATCACAACAGTAAATTGGGCATAGTAAATGTTGAATAATGAACCAGATATAACTACATTATTTTCAAGTTTGCTGATATGCTAAATTTTTTCAATTTCTAATCGACTCTTTTATAAACAGTTTGAGTGCCCAAAACAAGTCGATATATAAATTGAAATCAATTGAAAATTTATCAAAAAATAAAAATAAATCTTATCAATGAAATTATTTAAGAATTTTACGAGAGCACTATCGAACACAGAGAATTCCATACAGAACCTTAGACAATGCAAAGCTCCAATGGACATAAAATAAATAAAAAATAATCTATCTAAAAATGCTTTATAAATTTAACGGCTAAATAGTTAAGAATTTAAATTTACACTTTCTTTAAAATTACTTTGCAGTTTGGCATTCGCTATGAAAGGTAGTTAAGGCAGAAATTGAGTAAATTTCTACGACTAAATTACAGAGAATACATCAATAATAGAACAGGTGGCCAGGGAGGTGGTTCCGAAGCTATTTTCTCATCACATGTACATACGCAGGTCTCTCACTGAATGAATTGAAATTGATCATAAATATTAATAAAGGCGCAACGTCAGTCGGCACGTTGTGAACTCAAAGTAATTACAGATGAAATTAGTAGTCCCGAATTGAAAGTGGAAAAGCAAGGTCATATAGCTACTACAATGCATACGATATGATGGATGAGCAGAATACATACATATATTATATAATAATATACCGTAGTAATCTTGTTATACCAAATCTAGGGTAAATTTGTTCAAATAATCTATGGAATCTGTCAAATAAGCAGGCCAAGTGTATAAAAGGCGGTCTGTTTTTATTTTGCATCTATAAACATCTATTTATACATATTTGGCTAGGTATACACATGTATAATAAGTATTTATTTTGGAATCTGTCCAAACGGATTTACTTTCACGTTTCGTGAATTTTATTTAAAACAAAAGAAACCAATTTGTGAATCGAAATTACTGAATACTATACATGTGTTTAGTCGACCGAGCAGAACATTAAGCAAGTATTGTACTCTAAGATGCTCTAAAGATAAACCAGATTCAAGTCAACTAATTAGCAGCTGTATGCAGTATATACTATACTATATACTATATATACATATGTATGTATATCTATATAATATACCGTTTTCAGTATTCAAGTACACATGTACCTGAACAGTCATCACTTACGCAAACAACTAACAGCTAATTCTGAGAACAAGTGGAACACCAAAAACAAGTCTCTGATGCATATCGCCTATAACACGACATTATAACTTAGACATACATGTACAAAGTAAATGTATATTTGTGTATACTTAGGTCGCAAACTGAGTAAATATTAGTAACACTATGCCAAACCAGTAGAATTTTTTAAGGCATTCCAAATTGGGGCGGTGAAAAGAAGTCTAAAATCGAAACAAGTCGACTACGACATACCACTTATAGCTGACTTATAGCTGACAATATATAAACACTCGACAAAATATTTATATGCATAATTAAATATATATTCTATATCGTTTCTGTTTTGAAGCAAGTACTACCATAAAAAAGTATAATAAAATAAAAGTGCAATTAAACGAAAAAGAAATACAAATTAAAATCAAAATCCTTGAACCGATATAGCGTATAATCAACATTAGGACATTTTGTGCTTTATTTGTCAACAACCTGTATTATTTGCATAAACACACACGTATACCACATACGTATTCTGTTCGAGTGGGAGTTATAGAATATATTATATTTGTCAGTTATAACAGTGTGAAGAGAACATCGACGCATTTCATTCTCGTATATTTGCTTTATGTTCGTACATATATATTGAAGGTAGTTACAAGGCCCATAAATGTCGCACAGTAACGACAGCTGAGCGACAGCTCATTGTGAAAACCGAATCAATACGAAATTATTGTCAATCGAACAATAATTGGATATTGGTTATTGATGACGTTGCTAGTCATAAAGTCGGGATCAAATATGAATACGTGTGCATCCAATTAATCACTAATCTGTTATGCATCTGCCTTAAGTATTGTTCGAACTGACTAATGCACAAAATGAATTCCCAATTATTAGCTGACCAGTTAGGTATGGTAACCAATAGTCGAGCACACTTAGCCTTTGCTCTCTTGTTTGATGACGTTTCTACGTAAAGTATATTTGAACTGAGACTATAAATATTTTGGGTAAATAAATTGAACAAAAGTTCAACCCACTTCGTCGCCCGTTTGAATAAAAATATTGAAAGCAAGAGTGAAAATAATTAACATCAACAAAGAGGAACGTGTGAAAGTGAAAATAGGTTACGTTTTAAAGAGCTTAAATGTCATGTTTGCTGAAATTATTAGGTAGATGAGTCTGAATTACAACCTTTTATTACACGAACCGAAACTTGTACGTACTAATTATTAAAATAAAAAAGAAAACTATTGAATGCACAGTTTTCAACAACATTTCTCCTTAATTTCTCAACAACACAACGAATCTATTGTATTTAACTGAAATTAATTTGCATTTTGTTCAAATGTCATTCATATATTAAGTCATAAGGTTAATCGCCCATACAAGTAAGAACGCACAAAAATTCTCATTGCTTCATTTTAATATTAATTTTCGGAAACCCGTTTTATTTGTCATTTTAATTAGAAGTGTTTCTTCTTAGAAATGCTTTCATGATTCTGGCACTTTAATGCATACATTTATTTATTTATAACCAAATGTCATAAAATGAGTATATTCTATAAGTATGTAGAGAGATTTCACTGTACCCACAAGCGATGACGATATTGCTTTTATTTATATTTCAATAACAACAAGCGTACTAAAAGAAAATTCGAAAAACAAACGTGACCGATGCATAAGCATTTTGTATACATACGAAATAAATAAATATGTATATTTCGTATTATTTCATCAAGTTGGTGAACAAACGTTGCGCACTACATAAGTAATATATATATATAATATATATATTTATACACAATATGAACAGATGTATTGAAGTAATTATTTCTGCACTATTTGAAAAAGTTAATTGCGTCAATATTTATGAAAATAAGTCACTTTTTTTTTGGGAAATTACCTTCGGAACTTAATTTGCGTTTACTTTTAGCGCAATAAATACCCAACATTTTCCCAATGGACTGTGACGATAATGTGGATTTTGTTGTTTTATCAAAATCAACTGTTGGGATTTGTTAACAATCAAATGTGAGCACAAATTTCAACTGAAAGGTACAACGACAATTTTGTATTAAAAACAAAAAATATATGTAAGTGAACTTACAGAAGGAAAGAAAACTACCGATAAATTGTATGATTTAAAACAGAAACCGCAAAACAAAACATGAAGAAACTAGTTTGAACAACCTTTGAGTACAAGTATGTACATATGTATGTGTGTGTGTGTGTGTGGCTATGAGAGAAAACCGCAATTACAATAATAATGCAACAATGGCAATGAAATAAACGGCGAGAAATGCTAACACAATAAAATAGAAAAAGGGAGACAACAATCAATGTTGTTGGATCGCATGCTGTTGACAACTGAACTAGAGAGCTGGGGCAGACTGATGGGTAGCATTTAATTGAGGGGGCGCCAATACAATCAAAGATGTATGTAGTTATGTACATATGTGCATTTGCGAGTACATGCCGCAACGGATCAACATTAGACTGGTCATGGTTTTTACCATACGTGCCACATGCCTAGTATACAACGTGTCCAATGTGGAGCGAATGTAAAAATGCAACTTGTTTTGCAAAAACCATACAAACTTTCAACTTTTACTGTTGAGAATCAAATTTGCTTCTGTCACTAAAACTGTATGATAATTTGCGCACTCATTTCATATCAATCATTTGGAAAATCGACGCATTAAACTTCCGAAAACACTGCTAGTTGCTTTTCCAAATAACTCAAATAAACATATGGATATTTATGTACATAGTATATATATTATTTTCGAGCCAATTAAACGCCAAAATTCAGTTTAGCCGACAGAAATGCGATTTATCGACTTCGCGCGCGCGTGTTTGCCGAGCTACTGAGCGCAATTGCCCCATTGACTCACCTGTATGGGTGTAGCAGAGAGTGAGCGAGAGAAACCTAAACAAGCGCACACATTCACATTTCTAAACACATGGACACGTATACGAAGAGCGTCAACACAACAGAGTTAAGTGAGAGCTCACCACGAAAACAACTGGAGCGGCAACATAAACAAATTGAACTCACCACACTCCCATCGAGTGTTAATTTAAACTTTAAGTTGTAAAATTATTTTATAAATTTCCTTGCCTATATTGTCGCACTATTTATAAAAATTAAAATTTTTAAAAATTTATTTTTTAACACCAAATAATAAAAACAAAAAAGGAATTCCGCCCCCGGGTGGACTCGAACCACCAACCTTTCGGTTAACAGCCGAACGCGCTAACCGATTGCGCCACGGAGGCACTTGTTGAACTAGCAGGCACACCATCTTTTAGTATTCTGAGTATGGTAATAGTGCGTTAAATAGTATTCACAAGCAAAATATGCAAGGAACTGCATAAATAAATAAATAAATTCGTATATTTTATTATTT
This sequence comes from Drosophila sulfurigaster albostrigata, assembly GCF_023558435.1. Lineage (NCBI taxonomy): Eukaryota > Metazoa > Arthropoda > Insecta > Diptera > Drosophilidae > Drosophila > Drosophila sulfurigaster. Next base: position 1,669,733 of record NC_084883.1, read on the forward strand.
ATAATAAACAAAAAATAATTATATTTTGTAAAATTTAGTTTAAAAAAAAGTTATTGTCAGAAGTGGGATTCGAACCCACGCCCTCAGAGAGGACCAGAACGCTCACACGAACCTCTGATGAAGAGGTAAGACTTCAAGTCTTGAGTCTGGCGCCTTAGACCGCTCGGCCATCCTGACACTTGCAAATAGCAGGTCGAATGTCTGCTTTGTACCAAGGCGAATATTATTCTATGAAAAACTAGATGGAATGAACGATGTATTTTCTTTCAACATTAGCAAAAGAATTTCCTAAACTTTTGATATCTTTCGTTGCATTCATTATTTTACTCAAATTTAATGAAGTGAAAAGTCAAATTGTGGCCTTAAATTAAGTTTTGTATATTAATTATTAATTTTATATTTATTTATTATATTTATATTAAGTTTTCCAAAGTATTAAATAACTCTTTTCAAATATTGAAATGAATTTTATTCATACACCATATTTCGATGAATTTCAAATACTGATTACCTCTTATAGTTGTTTTGTCAGCGCACAAACATCGGCCCATTAGCTCAGTTGGTTAGAGCGTCGTGCTAATAACGCGAAGGTCGCGGGTTCGATCCCCCTCATGGGCCACAATTTTTTTTTTTTTAACTAGTAATAGTGTTAATGTGCAGAGCGTTACAACTGTATTGATTTTTAAAACGACGACTATCCTTGGAAACAGCACGCTGTGACCTGTAGTCATTAATTTACTTAACCACTATCTGCAATGATATTAAACGGACACGGAACATTTAGCCTAAAAAAGCTTTTTGCAATGAGTGAAAAATGTCAACGTGCCCTGGCACAATCGCAACATGTAGTATTCTTAATGCCGAGCACATAAGGACATCAGGACTCTGCCGACCCCACCGACCACCTGATGATGTCATGAGTAAGAAGTAAAAGAAATCCAGCTAAGTACGTTTATGTTGAGACATTGATGATCTCAGTGGTAGTCACTTTATTGCGACACAGTCCAGCAGAAATGCTATTTAATTCTTTATCTTAAAAAAGATTGAGTTACGTGAAGTTAAAAGCTTTTGGTAATTGACAATAAGCAACGCAAGTTCTCGCGTCAGTTTAAAAATATAGGCAGATAATATCATAAACTAATTTGTAAAACCAACTAATATAATTTTAGATTTAGGTTTTCAAATTTCATTGTACTATTCTTTTATTGGAATGAATTGTAGTCAAAATATAAATCATGAATTAAGAAACCTATTTTTGATAATAAAGAAATTAATGGAATAAGTTTACACTCGCAAACATATTTTTTTGAGCTCAGCAGTCAGTTTTTTTCAATTCAATCAAGTAGTGTAAATAGATTGTATACTTTATTTGAATTCCAGCAAAATCCTTTAAAATGAATACGTTGAAACCGGAGCTACAGGCGAACACCCAAGGACGCATTAAATCCATTCTCATTCGAAAAGATAATGGCGATGGCGATGCCAATGTCAATAGAAATCAATCAAAGAAGCGAGTAACTTTTAAGCAGTTTGTAGAGTATTTCCCGAATGATAAAGATGTCCACATGGATGAATTTTGCCAACAATTTAACGACATTTTGGTAACCGCTTACGTAATTGCCTTCTATTTCAACTTTAATCTCAATTTTCTTTTCTTTTCAGCTGCCAGGTGACGATCCATCGAATAAACTATAAACGTGCGAAGATGTTCAATCCATAAGTTTGTATCTATTTATGATTCCGAAATGGCACGGTTGTATTAGTGGATGGCGTAATACACAAACGGCCCAACCAGCTTTTAGTCCATTGACCATTTTACCCAAAAGCAAACAGTCAACGGCAAATTTTGCCGGAAGCTGAGACCGTCCTTATTTTAGCGACATTGACGTTTGACATCCGTCTGTTCCACAAACACTATTGCAAGTTTTTATTACGTTTCAGAATACGTCGGAGCCATAAACAGTTACATCCTAGAAGCAGTGTGTTGGGGGCTGTTGAGCTGTCTTCATAACAAATGTTTGTTCGTTTTCATATATATTTTCCATAAATAATAAATTCACACGTTAACTGTACTTTAGCTTTAGCGTTTAAAAAGGTAATTGAACTGAATGCCCTTGGCATATTCTAAATTTCTATTGATTCGAAAAACTAATAATAAATTTTGGTCGATTGTGATATTTTTGAGGAAAATAATTAAGAAGGCAACACTATCAACAGTGAAAATATTAATTGTCTAAATTTGAATTGACATCAAAACTTGTTATAAAGGTTATGAAAATATTTGAACTTAAAGTGGTTAAATAAATTTAAAGATCGACAAAGGAGACTCAATTTAGAACTAAGTTAAATCAAGGAAAAAGAAAAGACGACTAAACAAAATTTGTATTCAATAGTGACTCACATAATGTTTAAAAACATAAAATAAATTAAACAATTCGCAAATTAGGGTAGACAAGGATTACAAAATAAAGCTCTCTCGTTTTTAAAGCTGATAAAGAAATAAACACATTGTGGTATCAAAAATGTCAATCATAACAAACACGGGATTCAAATAAAAATTCCCACAGTATCAACGTAAATGCTCTAATCGTTTATAATATTTATAACAGGCAAAACCCGACACAATTGGATTAAGCAGAGTCATGAAATCAAAAGATAGTGCTATAATCTGACGACAATAGGTTGAACACGCATTTGGAATGCATTTCCAATGACAACAAACAATCGTAACTGCCAACAAGACACATAACTATTAAAAACATCCTGAAATAAATTAATTAAAGCCAGATAAATTTGAATGGACTAGGGGGACGCTCAGGGGTCTTACGGGTTCAAAACGAAAACGGGGCCATATGTTACACGAATTGACAAGAGCGATTGTCAACTTAGTTTCGAGTGGAGCACTTAAAGGGCAATAACTGCAGTTTATTTACAATGGATCGTAATGATATCAAAGAGTGCGCAGATACAATTTCCACCTGTCAAAATTCATGCATTGCATTGCTCAGGTGCTATAAAAGACGCATGCAACGTTTACCCAGCTATTCCATTCTCAACAGCCGTTAGCACTACAACTAGATAGAATGTTTGGCAAAGCCTTAATCACAATCTTGGCTCTCTTGGCAACAGCCCAGAGCGCGACAATTCCTTATGGATTAATAGCTGAGCAGGAAGGTCGCATTGTGGGCGGCACCCCAACAACCATCACAGCGCATCCTTGGCAAGTTTCGATGCAACGCTCTGGAGTCCACTTCTGTGGCGGCAGCCTGATCAGTTCCACCGTTGTGGTGACCGCTGCGCATTGTCTGCTCAAGGTGACAGTTGCCACGCTGAGAGTGCGCGCTGGATCCACCTATCGATCACTTGGGGGCGTCACCAGCAATGCTGCCTCATTTAAGGTGCACGAGGATTACGACAGCAGCACCAAGATCAACGACATTGGCATTGTGAAGCTCCAAACGAAGCTGACCCTGGGCACCAACATCAAAGCCATCGCGTTGGCAACCACAGCTCCTCAACATGGAGCTGCCGCCAGTTGCTCTGGCTGGGGATCAACTTCCTATGCTGGCAACTCCTACTCCGCCAAGCTCCTGTACATCGACACTAGCATTGTGGGACGCACGGAGTGTGCCAGCTCCAGCTATAGCTACGGTTCTAAAATCAAGGACACGATGATTTGTGCGGCGGCCAGCAACAAGGATGCTTGCCAGGGAGACTCCGGTGGACCGCTTGTATCAGGTGGCAAACTGGTCGGCATTGTCTCTTGGGGCACAAACTGCGCATTGGCAAAGTACCCGGGTGTATATGCGGATGTGGCCAAGCTCAGTGCCTGGGTGACTAAACAGTTGTAGTTTGACTGGCTTGAACTTTGAGCTTTAGAAGCAATCTTCCGTTCTTAGGCATGATTGTGATAAGAGAATAATATATACATATAAGTTCAGTAAATAATTCTGATAAGTTGCACGGATGTTATGCAATCTAAACTTACAAAACATTAAAATGAATCATTGTGATCTTACTCACTAAAAATTGTTGGAGAACAATTGCTATAATATGCTTTTAGTTCGTGAATCAAATGAATAAAAATAGGTCGCATTTTTGAATTGGTTCAAAGAAACGTAAATATTTTATAAATTTGAAATTCAAATTTATTGAAAATTTTATTTTATTTTTCAAGGCTGGTTAATTTGATTGACACGCTTCTGACTTTTACATGTAAATTTGTGGTTTATTTAAATTCCATACTAGTGAATACTAGAAAAATATAGCCAAATATTGAACAAAATTCATATTTGAGAAATTTCATTGATTGGAGTTCCACTATAAACATGATGTGAGCTTATGCATCATTTCCTCAACTTATAGTTGACGACAAAGACGTTAGTATTTCAAATTACTACCTAACAAAGCGATCAAAAACCATAAAATCTAAAAAATATGGTATTCTTGTAAAAATATACCAAATTAATATACCGAGAATCACAAAAAATATGCAGAAATTTATAAAGTTTCCTATTATTTGGAAATATATTTTTAAATATTTTTAAAGCAAAAAGAAAACAATTTTTATTTTTGTATGCTTTTATTTTTCTAAAGTTGAAATAGTTTATAAACTTTAAAGCTTTAATTATATACAAATACTAAAAGTAAATGATTATCTTAGAAGTAACAAAAAAACAAAGGCAATTCTTTAAAGTCTAAACTTTAGCAGCATTCCAAGTTTCGAAATCTTGAAATCAAGTAACCTGAGAACCTTACTCACCTTCGTATTCCTTACGCTTGCTGCGTAGGAAAGAAGTAGTCATACGTAGGCCGCGAGCTGCATTCGATAGAATTGATGCCTTCGAATCCTTGCGATTACGAGCTTTGTGCCTGCCACTATTGTCGGCACCTCCGATGGGCTGGCAGGAGGAGAGTGTGCCGGCGATGGAGTCGGATTGTGGTGTCACCGGCGTATTCGGGGTATCGGAATCGATGAAACCGAGATTGCTATTGGCACTGTTAAGGTGTATGCTCGTATGACTGAGGACAGGCAGTTTGCCACTTAAAGATGCCGCGAGCTGCTCATCCAAGCCGTTGGTCGACTCACGTTGCGTGAGATGCTCTAGAGATTCAAAGTCTCGATTAACAGCCGGCGGCATCGAGTGTCGAAACCATGACTCCTGACGATGCTGTGCCGCTCGTTGTTGGCGGCGTCGCTGGCTGGCAATGCTGGGATTGCAGCTTGAGGTCGTGTTGGTTCTGTTGAGTTCGATGGAGATGATGTTGCTGTTGTTGTTGCTGTTGCTGTTGCGGCTGGCATCCGGGCTATGACCGGACATCTCGACTAATCACTAAGGCACTTGGTACAAAATTCACTTGGGTGTTTTGATTTTATATTGAGGAGTAAATATCATAAATAGTTTCGCAAGGCACCTTATTTTGTTGTTTGTCTTGTTCATTCATCGGTTATTACATAATAATATCAGTTATGTAAGGAGCTCATTTTCGGATTATTCACAAAGAGTTACGCTCGAGAATGAAAACAACCTTGAACATATTGTTTGACATGCGTTGAGAACTAAAACAACTGACAGCCCCAAACGGCAGCTCTTTTACGCCGCCCATAACTAATATATTGTAGTATGGTTATAGTACAATATAGTATAGTCGTAGTACAATTATTTGAAATAAAAGCAATGACAGTTTTCAACAACTTGCACAAAACATCAAAAATTCATTCATTCGTTGTAGCTGAAAATCATGGTGCTTGTTGTCTGTCGACACGCATATGCATTAAAACAAAACATACTAAGTACATCTATCTCTATTTTAGACGAACCGACAATAGTATAATTGTTTGACAGGTCACTAGATAGGTAACTATGTATATATCTCAGTAATGTACAATGTGTAACAATTTGAACAATTTAAGGTAAATGCACAAATTTAAAGTCAAAGAAAGCCTTCAAATTATCGAACTGATTGTAGTTAGCGGGCTGCCAGTCAAGCACGCCCAACTTCATTGCCAACTTGGCTCCGCAGTGTCTGAAGATACACCTCCTACTGTTACAGTTACAGTTACAGTTACAGAGATACAGATACAGATACATTTACACAACTATTTCAATTCGATATAAACTCAACTTGGGGGCACTCAAGAACAAAGTTGTTTGCATTCATAACTAATAAGTTCGGGATGTGTTGCGATTCTCCGCGTTTCATTTGCGTGGCTCAACTTGTTTGTTGTATATTCGATAATAATAATCACGCGCAAAAACGGTTTAAAAATGCGTCCACAACGTGCAAAAGCCAAAAGCCAACTGTGGACAGTCCGCATGAAACGAAGGAACATCGGCTAAAGCACTGCTAGTCAATATTTCGTGCTTCGGTTTACTTTACGAAGCTCACAGCTGAAAGTTGTCAACGACGAGCTGGGCGGAAGCAAGTGTTCTCGTACTATTGTATGAAACAAATACAAATTGTATGGTAAATAGACGAAACGCACAAGATAGTTTCTTTAAAAGACCCTTGCAATAGAGTATTATCATCCCATTCAAAGCAACAACAACAAACACACAGTAAAACAATAAAAAAAAACGATTACATCCAATATTAAGTCGATATGCAACTGGCACAAACATTCAAATGTATTTAACTTTAGTTAGTTCAATTTATTTATTTATCTATTTAAAAAACATTTCCTCCCCCATTTAAATGCCGCAATTTCCATTTCGCTTGCAAACATATTTCACTTTAGGAAACCGGAATATAACATGGCCCATTAGCTCAGCTGGTTAGAGCGTCGTGCTAATAACGCGAAGGTCGCGGGTTCGATCCCCCCATGGGCCAAGTATCTTTTTTTTTATTTACTATTATTACTTTTTTCTTAATCGTAGTTCTTAATTTTCATCTATAAACACAAAATATATATATATGAAGGCTCGATCAAAAGCATTTGCATTGAATGCAAGTCGGCACACAAACAAAGACGGTATTGTAAATGGCGTACACATATAAATGTTGCCGCTAAACAATCTTATCTTTAAAAGTAGCCACTAATACTTCAAATTTGTATTAAGATATTTGAAAATAGATTCATCGTCTATATTACCAATTTGGTATAGGGAAATAAGAGTTTTAAGGCGTTATGAATCATTTAAACAAAATTAACCCGCTTTCACGCTGCCACAAACATTGACACATTAGACAAGTAAATAGTTTAAATGTTTACTCACGAGTACGCAAAAGTGCTGCAAATTCATTGCGGGAGCGGCGTTGTTGTTGATTTTGTGAAGAATTGGAAGTCGCATCCTCTTCTTGAATACGGTAACGTGACACCATGTGTATGTTATTATATTGTAGTTCTAATGTAGGTAAGAGTTCGGTGCAACTAGTGAAAACAACAACACAGAAACAAAAGCAGAATCACGCGCAATAACGGCAGTATAAAACTAATATCATTATAGCACAAGCTCTTTGTTTGCCTACTATCTTTTATTAATTAGTCCACACATCTATGTCTTGTTGAATCATAAAATTGTAAAAATGATAAGCGAAAACAAACCGCAACAAACACACACGCGCGCGGAAAACGCAAATGTAAACACACACGCATTCAGCATTAAATACAAAATGTAATATAACATAGCGTATGTTATTAACAGTAACAGATTAAAATTTGTTTAAAACTAATTTTGTAATTTTAACGAAAATATTCTATGATAATTAAGAAATTGTATATTTTATTTTATTTTATGCATTTTTGTTATTATTTTTTCGTAAAAGTGGCCATGGAAAATTTATTATTTGCCTAACAGCACCTGAAAAGCTTATAATTTTATCGAAAATTGCGAAAACAGAGCTTTAACAGACACAGCTGTTCGTTAACATAAACTATGACCAATATTTTTGTTTCAAAATGCACAAATTAAAAATATTTAAGTGCATAGTGTACGAATTACGTTATAGTACAATTATAGTACAAATATTTTATATTTTATTTAAATATATAAATAAAAGGAAGTAGACGGGAAACCTTACAAGTACTGCCAATCTGGCAACGCTAAGCAAATAAAATGCCATCGAAACGTTACATTTAAATGCTTGCGTCCCTGCCTAATCTATAATCGCATATAAATAGTAACATTCTAATAAGACAAAAACCAGAAATATTTTGTTTAAAACGATTTACAATGAATTTTATTTATCGGATCATGGTACAAAACTTAAGTCTAGTAATCTTCTTGACAACAAATTTGTACAGATTATACATAATTGTACAGAAGAATATTATTTGAGAACAAGCAGATCATAATATTATTTCTATGTCCGTTCCGATTGTAAACTGGAAACGATATTCATGGCGAATTCGGGAAATAAATAAGAAGTATTAGGATAATTGATTAAAGAAAACAAATTAATAGATTAGTCTCATATTATCGTTAATTTGATATGGCAAGATGGCATTTGTAGTGATATAGTTTAATTTACTACCGAGGAGCGAAATGTGTTCATGCAACATATGAATGTAATTAGTTTACTTTTCTGAATTGTTAGTGTTGTGCTTATTGTCTACTATATATGTATGTATTTATAGTCATTCAATATGAACGAAGGTTTCTGGTGAATACAGTACCAGTTAGGTTTAGATGTCAGTATATTAAAAGGGTATAGATATTCTTGCATATATTATTTTACATTTTATTTTATACAGTCTTAGGAAAATGCAAGTATTATTATTTAGATTAATAACTCGTTGCGCAAGTAACTTTCACATGAGGTAATTTACAAAGAACATAAAAGGGAAATAATAGTAGTAAAATAGTAAAATACAGGTAAATAGTAAATTTGTGAGATATTAACAAAATGAACATTTGTCAATTTGTGGACGATTTTCATGGCGATGATAATGTTATGGTTGTGCTTCGATCAAATAAAATGTTATAACACGTTTTCCATGTTCGAACGAACATTGCGCAGTACATTGTGGGTTTTAAGTATTTGATTCTTGATGTCTTTTTCAACCTGTGCTTTAGCTTTGTTAACCGCACACAATCTTTTATAGGTGTCTTCAAATGAACGTTTGGTGTGCAGTAATTTACGTTTCAATTCGGCCATTTCTTTTTCTACCTTTGCACAGTCGTGAACTATTGTTATTTGTCCCACAGATGATGCTGCAGCAGCCTCCGAGTCAGGCGACGAATCTGTCAAATTTATAATTGCTTTTTTTAATTTTCTCGTTTGTTGTATGAAATGAAGACAACTTACCTTCTTTTAAGTCCATATTATCGGTGTCTTCATTATTTGCAGTAAGCTCCACAGTCTTAAGTAGTGCCCGCTGGGCATTTGATAGTTCCACGCTTACACCTCGGCCCACATCGCTCTCAATGCCCAAATCCGGTGATGGGTTGTTAATACGTCCAGCAGCCGCTGAACTAGATGGAACGTTGGCTTTATTATTGGCCAATTGTAATGGGACCTCCTCAGATGTGTAGCCCGATTGGGAGGCATCGATGCTATTGATACGACTACATTGAGGATATTGTTGCTGCTGTTGCTGCAGTCTTTGCTCGTCCTGCAGCAATGTCAGCTGCACCTTCATTTCATCCAAACGTTTCTCTAGCTGTAGTTTGTCGTTATATGCTTTTGTACGTTCCACGATTGCTTTGGAGGCTTGTAAAGTGCTCTCGTCGACTTCTTTTTTGAGTGAACGTGCAGTCAGCTCATTTTCTACAAGCATTTGCTTAAGTTCCTTTTCACTTTCTTGGTAGAACTCCACAGAACGCTGCAACTCGATAATTTGTGTCTTAACCTCCTCATACTTGGTCAATGCCACCCAGTTTCGAGCCAACTCTTCTTGCTGCAGCTTTTGCAGTTCCTCCAAGCGCTGCGCTGCTTCACGTTGGTATTGGGTTAATTCAGCGTGAGCTCTTTCAAGACTTGCAGTATTCTCTTCGTCCATTTCTGCAATTTTTTGCTGTGCTTCCTTCAGTTCAAGTTCAGTGATCTGTGCATCAGCACGTAACGTATTTTGCGCCAATTGCAGCTGATCGATCTGCTGTGTCTTCTGTTCAATTAGTTGCTGCAGCTCAACTATTTCTCTATCATCCTGACTGCCAATGGCCTGTAGATCAGCGATCAAAGTTTCGTTTTGTGCGCGCAGCTTTTCCAACTGTTGAGTTACTTCAATGACACGCAACTGTTCCTGCTTCAAACGATTGTCCGCATCTACCAATTGGCATTGTGCTTGCAATATACGTTCATCGCGCTGTGCTATCAGAGACTCGAGCTGCGTGATTTTCTCACTATTGCGACTGCGCTCCTGCTTTAGGGAATTCACTGAGCAGGCGTGTCCTTCGCTATCGGATTCACTGCGATGTTTTTCAGCGTATACGAAACTGCTGGAGGTATCTTCTAGTCCAATACGGGCCAAGGACACCTTGCGGTCAGGCTCTGACCATGCTTCCGATTCGCTCTGATTGTCCTGCTGTTGTTGTGGCAATGGCAGCGAACGTCGCTCCTTGCGCAACTGTCCATCCGACTTGAGAAGCTTGTTTTCTTGCTTTACTGTTGCGGTTCCGCAAGCATTTATCTCTTCGTGTGAGTTATAAGTACGATTGCATTCATCAGCCTCAGTATACAATATCTCGGAGAGTTTGCTTAGCTGTGCCAGACTCTGATCAGCCAATGAAACGCCCGTTACGGACAAAGTCATGTTCAGGCTCTTCGACAAGTCCAAACTGCGATCAATTGCGCGACGCATTGCATGACGACGATCAGCAGCCAAAACACCCAAGACATCCTTGTGTTTAAGCAGCGAGTTGAGGAAACCTGCGAGTTCCTCCAGACGATTTGTGAGAACACTGCAAACATCAGCACACTCAAGCCGCCATTTGTTTGCGCTCTCCACATCGGCTTGCATGGCGTGCAGGTCGTGGCGTAGCTGTGAAATCAAGGCATCGTTCTGCTGCATCTCGTTCAGACGATGAAGCAGCACATCGGCTTTTTGTTGCAACAACTTGTTGCGCTTCACAGCTTTCACGTAATCCGCTTCCGAAAAGGAGTGCTGCAACTCAGCGCCTGTTGTTGAGTCCTCTCCTGAATGGTCCACAGACTGCTGATGACTGACGAGCTTGGTGAGTCGCTCTACCTCACGATTCTTCTCCCACAGTTCTTTGTTAACAAGATTCTGCAAGTTAGCGGTCTTCTTCTTCACCTCCGATTGCAGTTGCTTAATGAGTTCGTCCTGTTCCAGAATCTGCAGCTCATAACGTTGTTTCAGGCTGTGTGAGATGTCCTCAGTGCACGTCTCAGTATCACTCAGAGAATGACGCTGTGCGGATGGTGGTTGGTTCTGCGAAATAAATACAATTAACATATACATATATATTTGATTGCCATAAAAGTCTATTTACCAATTGCGTCTGCTTCATGCGCTTGATCTCGCTCTCCTGACTGTTCAGTTTCTGCATCAGCTTTTGAATCGTGCGACAAGCTTTCTCATGGACCCGTTCGCGTTCAGCCAATTTCTCTTGGGCATCCTGTAGCTCGCATATCTTATCGGCCAACTGAATGCGAAGCTTGGGCGTGGAATCATCCTAAAAATTAGAAATTGGCCATTTTATTTTGATATAGTACAATTGAAAATATATAGTTTTAGGATGGCAACCAACATTAACGTAAAATCTGGCATCTCTATTTTGAATAGCTCCCAATAGAGGAGAGGCAGTCTAATACTAGTTATTTTTATATGTCCCCTATACACAGCTTATCAAAAGTGAACAGTGATAAATTAAAGTGATTCATTCCAGAAATGTACGTACAAAATTTTTTTTGCGATTTATTTAGCTTTTGATTCAACCATTTCATAACGTTAAATTTTATCCATGAATTACCCAAGAATACTGCTGTCCCTAAATGCTAACAATATTAACTTAGAACTGCAAAACGGATCCATGGAGACACACATTCGAATACGTTTGAGTTGGACACAGCGCACTGTCGCACACCTGCGCCACTCTGGATTTCGGGATTTCGGGCATCGTCACAGACAGTGGGCAGTGGTGCGCTTTTGGCCGGAAACACAGATTGGCGCATCGATGAACACAGTGCTGCTATTTGATCGATTGACAACTTGGCAACTTGGGGAGGAATATAGGGTCATCAATTGGACTGCAAGGAGCACCAGCGACCTAACAATTGACGCAATCCAGTAAATGGCGGAAGCGAATGATTGTGGAAAGCCGTGCTGGGCGCGGCAACGGATAACGGCAGAGTTGGAGCTTTATATTGCTGCGGATTAACAGGCAATAAATTAACGTGATCATTCCTATTTCAGGCATTGTCACCTCTGGCAAGCAAAATTGTAATTTCTTCTCTCGTCTTAGGCTTTGGTAATCAAAGAATATACGGCTCGCAGCCAGAATGGAGTTTTGCGACAGTTGAAAGTCACATATGGAATTGAAACGTATGGGATGAACCACAGCAATGCGACTCAAGTACTGCAATTGCTTACTCAGATCTTGATAGAATTCTTTTTCGCGTCGCACTAAATTAACTTGGCTATTTTGCTTGTTAATCACGTTTTCGTATTCAATCATGCGATCGTAAAGGCTTCTATTGGCCCGATCCTTTTCAGTGTTCAGATCCTTTGGTAACAATAGAGGTGTGCTGTCAGCAGTTGTAGGCATATGAAAGAAATACTCACTTCAATCATATGTATTGTCTTTTGTTGCACATCTAATATATGAATTGCCTCGCCTATCCATTGATTTTGACGCTGCACTTCAAGCTCACTGGCACTCAAATCGCAAAGCAAACGACGATTCTCAGTTAAAGTATCACTTATCTCCAACCGTTGGCGATTTATAGTTTGCTAATGGTTCAGTTCAAACTGTCAGTGTCTTTACAGCCCCAGCTCGATTTCAAAGCAACGCATAAAAATTAAAAGCAAATATTTAAATGAAACTTACGCTTGCCATAGCATCGGCTTCAGTTTCCTTTTCAAGTTGCTCCACGAGTTCGGCATTTTTGATCGCCAGTTCCTCAATCTTGGCCTCACACGCCGCCAAGTTCTCCTGTCGATCTGCTAGTGCACTTCCCATTGCATCAAGCTGCTTATTGCACTCTGTCTCACGCAAATCGGCCTCCATCAAAGCATTCTCCAATTTAAGTACCTAGTAATGGAAGTTTGGTAAGTATTTGTTTTTATTATTGCTTTATTTTTTAACTAACCTGATCTTCCAAACTCTTGAGTTTCTCGGAAGACAGCACGTCGAGGGACTTCCTAGTTGCTTTCTGCTTGGCACTTGACTGCGATTACAGATTACAAATTTTAAATTATTGCAAAGAATTTAAGTAAAAATTAGTTGGGAACTCACCTCTAACTGATGTATGTATTGCTGCATCTGTTCAATCATTGATTGACTTTCGATGTCTGATCTCTTCTGTATCTCTTCATGTTGCGTAATAGCACGAGCCGCATCCTTTAGAAGTTCCGTCTTCTCGTCGACTCTCTTTCGCAGAACTTCAATCTCAATTTTTGAATCTATTAGTTGTTTCGCTAATGACTCGTCTGTATTTTTTCCGCGCACGCCTTGCTGGCTTTCCTCCATGAAGTAGATTCGCAGTTTCAAGTTGAAGTTCTCCTTGCGCAACGTCGACATCTGCTCCTCCAACTCCCGCATGGAGCGACCCTGCAGCGGCGAATGTATGCCTCCAGGCGCACGTCCAGCATCGAAACTGGTATCTATAATTGGGATAAACATAGAATGTTTTTGATTTAAATTAGAATAGCATACAAAATCTCAAACCTGTGCAACCTGAACAACCACTACATATGGAAGAGCTATGTGTGGTGGAAGTCTTTGGCGACATTGATGGTAGCAAGCCATTGTTTTTGCCCATATTGGCAATAAGTAAAAAATATAAAAAAAGTAATCTGAGTACTGGTTTGCGAATAATTACAAATGACGAGTGTCTTTCCAAACTGAACTATTGCTTTACGAGTATGTGACATTCTGAGCATCGAAGTCCTGACCACACAATAATTTGCTCTCATGGCTTGCTTTTTTAATATAATGACCGAAAGTAAATGTGTGTGTAAGTAAATTCCGAAGATTTTAGATTTGTATACCCATTCTGTAGAATGGTGTTATAACTTTCTAATTCCTGAAAACGACGATTTGGATGTGATCAGATAAAAATTGTAAAGTTATTTAAGAAATACTTTTGAATGTCAAAAAACGCCTACATACTTCAATAGAGTATATTTTGTACTCTATGGTATATTTTACATGTAGTACTAAATTCATATAGCAAATATATCATTCAGTATATTCTTGCAGTATATTTACCGCACTATTTTCCTCTAACACACTCGACTTTATTTCTACTTGTTATTTATTGCGTTACGCGCAATATTTTTGGACTCTCAGAATCAGAATGTAAATTTGGAATTTCTATATAAGATGTGAATACTAATCATCTCTTCTCTAGATTAATAAGTTAAGCGTAATCTTTAAATATAGAAACAGCATAGAAATTAAAATGATAAACATAATTACATGAATTCTCCAAGGTGGCATCTTGAATTCCGCCGGGACTTGTGCTGCAATGACAAAATATAAAAACCCATAAAGTTATAGAATAAACAGCAGAAGAAACTGCTTTTTTGCCTTATCAACATATGCTTAATAAAAAAACCAACACATGCTTCTATCTATAGTTTAATTTTCTGGTGTAATTATGCAAATTAAAAATATAAATATGGTTATGATATCATAATGCTACAATAATAATAATAATCTCATTCCATTCCCTTCACGACAATCGTCGTATTCTCCTCCATGCTTGTCTCTGTAGTTGAACCCGTTGCATTATCTGGGATTTCAGTGGAATTAGATTGACTGCGGCCGCTTTGGTCGTTTTGGAAGCACTCGTCCGGGTCGACAAGTGTTCCGTTGCAGAACTGCGGGAATACCGACCAAGCCGTCCAGCCCTGTTGCTTTCTGATAAGTTGAGCACAACGAACTGCCGCTGTGATATCGTCGATGAGCAGCTCGTTGCAATTGACGTTGCACCCGTTGAAGGCGTAGTAAGATGTGTTTGAGGGCGGAGCACACCAGTATCGATCGCTGATTTGGAAGAGGCCGTAGTCCTTGGAGCCATCCGCATTGCTTTGCCCCACAACATGCGTGTTGAAGCGACTCTCAAAATCGGCTATGCACAGCCACTTGGCCAATTCCTCTTTCGGCACATCCAATATGTAAAGTTGCCCAGCCAATTCGCAGGGCTTTAAACGGATGCCCAACATTGGCGACACAAACAGCAGGCAAAACCATGTTCCCAGAGCGAAATTGTGCATCATATTGCTTGAGAATATGAGCGGCAGTGAAGCAGCTGGCTTTGACCAAGACTCAACTGAGAAGCCGTCGCAGTGAACATTTTAAGCTCGAGTCGCACAATCCACCACACGCCAAGACTTAGCGATGGGCGATATGAGTGATATTTCTTAATTATAATACACTTGAAATAATACTCGACCTAGTCAATTTTACTACACCATCTTCGGTATTTTGGATAATTACTAAATATTGAATGGATTGGGTTAACTTCAATCAATCTAGCAGAAAGTTGCTCACGCTCTCCTCTCTAGTGAAAAGGTCAATTTAAACAGGTTTGAATTGATTCAAATGCTGCCTTCTAACACCTATAATTAACGAGTAGTTTATGAACACCGCATATCTACTACGTAATGCGAGTTCTAAGCAATTCGCAAAGTGAACATACTTTACGGAAACGTTATGAAGTCAACTTTTATGATAAGAATTCGTGTCAAAGATCTAGATTAATCCAGATATGGAATTGTGACCGAACCCAATGCTACTAGTTATATGTATAAATAAAGCATAGAAACGTATTTCTCATTTAATAAAATTAAAATTCAATAAAAGAACAATTTTAATAATAGTTGAGGGGAAGTCCACTTTATTTCCATTCAATACGATAATTATTGTGCATTCTACATTTTTTATAAATTTCGAATTTTATCTTTCATCCAACAAAAATTGGCTTTGAGTTTTTGATTGGCAGAAAAAAAACAAAAGAACTGCTTTAATGTATACTCATTTATTTTACTCTAATTTGTAGTATACATGTTTAAAATAAGTTTCAAATCGATTCATATAAAATTATTAGATATTACATTCTTTATTTTCTGTGTCGTCCAATCTTAATGTTACTTAATTGTCTAAAAATTCAGTTACTTAATATGAAATTAAAATATCACATTAATTTGTATAGGCATACAACAGAATGTGTGTTGATTTACATACATTGTATTTGGAAACAAATTTGGAAACTGAAATTCGGTCTTGGGTTTAGTGAAGCGTACAAATTCTTGCCTAGAACCAAAGACCAAGGCGCACCTAGGCTCCCCCAATTAAATTGAACTTTGACGTCATACCGAGCACAATCTCTATAGTATTGTATTGGGTACGGCTCCATTCGAATAACATGCAAAATTGACACACAAATAAAAATACAAAGCACATAAAAAAAAAACTTGAAAAGAAAACTTACCTCAACGAGCCGCCCGAAAAATTAGATATTGAAAATCGTTTATATGGCGGTCGAGGAGAATTATTTGAATTGTTGAGAGACGTTGAACGAAACATTCCCGCCATAGTGTGATATAGTTGAATATATTTTGTTAGTTCACATTAACACAACGCGAGCACCTTGAGTTATTGTTCACTCCAGTACATTTAATACACTGAACGACGATATAAATGAAATGTTTTAATTAAATTGATCGCATGCGTCACCTTGCAGGTTTTGGTTTTGGTTTTGGTTTTGTTTGTCGAGCTTATCCTAAATAGCTTTGCGGCACACCAGTCTAAGTATAACTGCAACTTCACTGCAGCAAGTACTCAGTATCGAGTCGATTATATATGTATGTACTATATATTTACGTGCGATACTTCACGGCGTCAATGAGTCATTGCGCTGCCGGATGGCGGATAGTTGGTGATGGGAAAATGTCCCCGAAATGATTGCGTAGCTGCCGCACCAGGAGCAAAGCACTCTTCACACACACGCACACACACACGCACACGCACACTGTGCCTAGAGTGCACATAAATATATGTTTAGATGCTCATTTTGAGGGCATCTCTCTGCTGAATCTCTGATGCGTTCGTCTGTCAGCTAACCAACCCGCTACCGCTCATGAACCAGGCGACAGACGACAACGAAGACGACGACGACGACGACGACGACGACGTCGACGTCGACACATGTGGGACACGCATTTTGGCGCACTTCACGTGTGCGTTTTGCTTTATTACCGTACGTACACCGTGTGCCAAAATTATTTTGGGAAATGAGCAAAAAACACAAATATAATATGCAACTATCATGTCCAATTCCTCTGGGCAACAATTGCTAATGTTCCGTTCTGTTATGTTCTGTTTTGTTGTTACAAACCGATTTGTTTTGACTCGGTTGTCCCCCCATAGCTATGGTTACTGCTGCGGCTAAAAATCAATTGGATTGTGTAGAAAACGGATAAGGATTGAATTTGTACACAACAGGTGTCGCCTTCTGACCCATTTAATTAAGATAGTCAAAAGTGAAATGTCAGAATTTTGCCTAACATATTTTATTATACAATTATGGGGAAATTTAGAAACTTTTTATCCTAAAAATAAAAGCTAATAACATAGATTTGTACTTCTCCATTGATTCAAGAATAATGAACGATCTGTTATAGTCTTAAATCAAAACTAGTAAAAAAATCTGCAGTCAAGTTTTGACTTTAATTGACCCTTTACTTATAAACATTTATATATGTATAAGTTCTACTTTGAAATTTCATGCCATAATATGTAAACGTAAAAACATGTAAAAAATTATATTAAATCCACATTTGACAGAATACTAGGAGTGTGAGTGCTATTAAAGAAGAATCTAATCTCTCAATCCTTTATAGTTCTTGAGATCTATCTTGACTCAACAACTTATGCTGTATATACAACTGTTACTTACTTATATAATTAAACCTAACAAACCTTTTCTAAATTTTAGAAATAAAATGGTATGCAAAGCCAAAGGACTGACAGCTTTGTTCGTCGTCTTTTTAAGTAAGCAAGTAAGCCGAAAATAATGAGTAGGTGAAATTCTATAACAAACAAATTATCCGTAATACCTAAAATACCTGTAAATGATTTGCATTAAAATTGAGGAGACTGTTGGATTTTAAGGGCCTTGAAAATAATTAAC
The DNA here is from genome assembly GCF_023558435.1 of Drosophila sulfurigaster albostrigata. Classification (NCBI taxonomy): domain Eukaryota; kingdom Metazoa; phylum Arthropoda; class Insecta; order Diptera; family Drosophilidae; genus Drosophila; species Drosophila sulfurigaster. Next base: position 1,687,997 of record NC_084883.1, read on the forward strand.
AACATTCGTGACTTGGCGCCAAATACTCTGGGAATGTTGTTATTTTTCGTAATAAGAAAAACAACCCCCATTAATTGGGGTAAAGCTAAAACGTAAACAAGTAACTTGTTCGAAGCGTCTGACCATAAATAAAGGCATCTTGTCAACACTAAATTGAGATGCATTGACATTAGAGCGCAGTGCACTGAAAAAAATAATGGTCCGCTAATCGCTAGTGTTGTTTACAACTGTACTGCAGAGAAGCATAGTATGGGGTGCTTTTTAAGTTGCAGCCCGCATCGGAGGGTCATTGAAACAACAAGACTGTAGGGGTAACTGTCTAACAATGGAAATCATCCTTATGTGTATAAAAACACACACACTCTCACACACTTGTATGTGCGTACACCGTTATCGCTTGGATTAAATCTCATTAGTGCACTACGCACTCATAAATAGTATTGCTTCTAACAAATATATATGTATGTACATATTTTTCCACTATGTACTATATTTAGACTCGCAGCATCGACAAAGGAAATCAACAACAAAATGAGGCGCGTATCCGTAATTTATACACACACAAATACACTTACACGCACACATATATATGCATATGCAATTTATATAACAATATATTTCGTTAATTTAGCAACGTCGTTGGTCTGAAACTTGAGCGTTCATCGCGTTTATCTGTCACAAGTTCTGAGTTTTAATTCTCACTATTATTGTATGTATGTACATATGTACATATAAAGCACTTTGTAACGTATTATGTACAAACATTTACATATGTACATTGTATATGCACTGTACCCAACGTTATTTGGCTACTATGTTATGTGTGTGTACACATTGTTTAAACAAATACACCAAAAGCAAAAACTGATAGGCGTGAGACGAAGCAAAATCACAACAAACGAGGCAAACTCAAATACGAAATATTGAAAATAATGCTCTTCATTAAATGTCTAAATAAACCGAATGCCAGAATAGAACTGAAAATGCGCATCAAGATAACCGAGAGAAAACCCCAGAAGCAGCGACAACGGCAGCATCATTCATCCATCCGTGCGCTCGCTCCGTAAGGAAAACGCGCTCACCACATGTATAACACAACACATGCATACATACGAATTTAGTGAGGCAGATGTGTTTCTCATGTTTTCCGGAGCGCTCAGCTCACCCACCGTACCACCATATGGCTCGTGTTGCTTGCGCTCTCGCGCCAGCGTAAAATGGGGTGGGTTATGTACTTATGCATGTGTGTACATCACACACCCGAACGTCGGTACACGTCTACATACATACATACATACATACATATGTATGTATGACTGTATGGGGGAGTTGATGATAGCAATGCAGGAACCTTCTACTCTCAGTGCTCATCTGTTAATTAAATATGATCTTTCGTTGTCAGTTCATGTAGTTTCTTGCTCTGCTTCAGATGGGTGAAAGTCAACAAAAAGTTGTAGTACTCTTGTGTGTTGCGGATCATCAACATCTAACGTTGCGTCAGTGTATCACTAATTATTATAAATTTAGTTTTGGATCAATGCCAACTTGATGCACTTGCGAAAGTGCATTACCAAACAAACTTCAAAGAAATGTAGATACATATGTGTGTATGTATAAATGTACGTAAAGGTAAAAAAGTGTACAATAAGAATTTAGTGAACTTTGTACTTACTCATTTATACGTTTGGATAGCGCTTCAGCTAGGCTTTTCAAAACCCTTGGGTCTACCTCAGCGGCTCCGTTTTCCGCAAGAAAACTTGTCATGGTTTCTATCAATGAGATCTCCTTTAAAGATGATGTGCACATGGCATCGCTGTCATGCACATCCCGTGGATTTTGTTTTGACTGGTCCTGATCCATTTTCCACTTAATATGAGAACTATTGGTAAATATGTAGAAATGATTCAATGAAAAATGCTAACAATTTATAAACAATTATAAAAATTGAGCGCGCTCTTCACAGATGATTTTGGCGTCTATATCAGATGTTATCGATAGCACACAATACGTTGATAGAATTGCGTACTGTGCTGCCAGATATGTCAAATTTGTCAGGTGGCAAGCTCTGCCTTCACGTATGTAGTTCCCTAAAGAAGAAGAATTATAGACTGCAAATTTAAATAAATTTACATTACATAGATAAACAAGCAAATTAAAGGCTGGCATTAAATGGAGTGATTGTACAAAAGTAAAACGAGCTGCTTGTAACCGCATGTTGTAGCCCATGGCGATAAACTAAATGCATATGTAATTCGTTTAGCTTGCGCCAAAAACAATACACAAAACTTGCGACAGTTCCCAAAATGTTTGCAACGTTAAAAAACAAAATTAAGGAGGAAACTGGCGATGATGTGTCCACGTCGACATCGCAACCGCATCAGCGGCACTTAAACAATAATACCAACAATAACAACAACAACTATCGCTTACGTAGCCGTCGTATTAGCATAAATTCCAATTTTGCTGATGATGTGGGCGGTGGCATCTACAATGAGGTAAAGTCAAAGCAAACATTATCTATTTATATCGTATATTATCTCTGGAAAAACAACTGTTTATATATTTCAAGCAGTCTGAACAATTGTGCCAGCTTCGTGGGCAATGCAATGAGCTCACCTCCAGAGTGTCCAGTCTCAGTCAGAGTCTTCAGCAATTGCAGGAGGAGAAGACGAGAGTGGACAAGACCAACGAGATATTATTGGAGAGCGTGCGAGTAGCGCAGACGCAAAAGGATATCTATTGTGAGGAACAGGAGAAAATACAAAATCTACAACAAGTGGAAATTGACAAACTGAAAAACTTAATGGGCTTTCGTGAGCAGGAAGCCGTCGATCATATGAGCTCCATACGTCAGTATCAGCAGCAAATTGAAAATCTTAACCAGGAAATGGATCGGCTGCGTACGATTGAACCGATTGCCGAAGATCTACGCGATGAACTAGAGCAGTTACGTCATGCCACGCAGCATGAGAAGAACCAACTGACCACAACACTAGCTGCTGTTCAAGAAGAGAATCGCAACTTGAAAATGCGCATGCAAATTGTTGAGCAATCACGTCTCGAAACGTTGGCCAAATTAAGTGGAGATCAGCAAGTGCAGGCACTAGTGCATGAACACAAATTATTGGAGCAGCATCTGGAAGAGACGCATTTGCAATTGTCCGATATAAAAAGCTCATGGAGTGGGCAGAACTTTGCTCTGGAGAAGCAAGTCAGTCGCCTTTCTCAGCAGGTCGCTGAGGAAACGACTGAAAAACGCAAGGCATTAAAGGCCAGAGATGATGCCATAGAGAGTCGCAAGCAAGTCGCCTTTGAGCTTGAGAAAGCCCACATTGAAATTAAGCAACGCAACGAAAAGGTGGGTAGATTTTATTGAATTCCACTCCAACTTGTTTCAATAATTATTTTGTGTGCTTGGATAACACAGATTAAATTGTTAGAAGACGAGGTGGACGAATTGACAGTGGCTCTTAAAGAGTGTCGAGAAGAGAATGAGCAGCAGATTCTTTTCGAGCGCAATAAATCTGTGAGTATATCTTCCGACGTTGACGGTTATCTGTGGAGCCAATAACACGCACAAACGTATTCGTATTAGCTTAATTTGTTTACTAACAACTAACTATTCTGTTTGCCAGTAAAACCTTCCTTCTTACGCTTTGTTATATACTACTTGGATTATTTTGCCATTAAGCCATTTGGTGGTTGCCTTGCCTTGTCATTTCCCTTCCTAATTATTTGTAGAACCTATTTGTTTATATGTATTAAAGTTCACTTTTAAATGTACAAAACACAATCGAATTATGTTTCAACTTAACTGCACTCAACTGCCCAAAACTTAGGAAACACTGACTGCCGAAAATAAAGATCTCAAAATGCGAATTGCAACAGCCGATGAACGGTTTAGCGAATATGTCAAGAATGCTGAGCAAATTGCTCAAAAGTTGCGAACACAGATTACCGAAAAGCAAGATCAGCTCAATGAGAGTCAAACGCATTTGGAAATAGAGCGTGAAGAAAAACTAACAGCATTATTGCGTAATGCGGAAATTTCGCAAAGCGAAGAGCTGCTTAAAAAGGAATTGCGTCTGGAGCAAAACGAATCAAACGATCTGCATGATAAAAATAAACAACTTGAAAATGATGTGAAAGAGGCTCGTGTGGCACTCCAAGCGCTCAATGAGGCAGCTCAACAAAACGAAAAAGACTTGGCGAAATATGAGCAATCCCAACGGGAAATTATTGAAAAGAATAAGGCAAGCGTAATAAAATATAAAACTAATATATTCAAATTAAAAATATTTATATTTTTTGTAGACAATAAAAACATTAAGTCAACGACTTGGTGACCTTAAGAAAACATTGCAAAAAGAATTTCGAAGCTCGCAATCAGCAACCATTGATGTTGATACGGATCAAGTAATACCCGCCCTTAGGATCTCCCACGCGCCGATTGAATCCTTTCAATCGGATAATAAACCAAATTGCATTATAATGGATGAAGTGAATTTTAAATATTTAAAACACGTCATTATAAAATTTTTAACAAGCAGAGAGGTAAACTTTGTTAAATTTCCAATGCAAAACCATTTTATACCCATTTATCCCTCAATAGGTTGAAGCCCGTCATCTTGTACGCGCAGTATCCACACTATTGCAGCTTTCCCAAGAGGAGGAGAAACTATTGCATGACACATTGGATTATAAGATGAGTTGGTTCGGCGTAAAACCCAGTTAAATGCTACAAACCCATTCGATAGACCCATAAAAGGGCAATGTGCAATAATGAAATACATATATATGTATATATGAAACACATTCCTAAATATTGACTTTAGTTCTTTACCAAACATAATTTGTACTATGTACATATTATACAAGCATTTTTTACAATTTTGGATAGAAGAGCATAGTCAAAACTTGTTTGTGATGTTGATTTTTTCATTAAATCTGAGATATTTATAACCAAAATTTTAAACGCAAAAATGGCGATTCTATCCGTTAGTGACATTCCTGTTTTGTTAATTTATATGTGTACATACATATTTATGCAATTATTTTTTGTTAGATTATATTATAATTTTATAACATCTTTTAATAAATATACAACGCATTGTATACATACACATGAGCATATTTGCACACATATGAACCTAGATCGGTTTGTGATGCACTGTCAATAAAAACCTATTCTTAATGCAATCGTCTATATATGTATGTATGTGCATCGTAACTACATTTTTACCGCTTGTATAAAAATAGTACAACTGAAATGAGTTGTACCGATACATTTAAAAGTACCTATTTTAGTAGGCACTCGATAAAATAAATAGAAATATTATTATAGTATTTTTCTATAGATTTTACAGTATTTTTTACTTTCCTGATCACAGTCACACTGTGTCTCTTGACAATGCCGCTTGGAAACGCTGGGCGAATTGCTGTTTGTTGGTTTGTACAAATACATGAATTAAATAGAGCCGTTGTAAATAAACTGTGTTTGTGCATTTATTAGGGGAATTTTAACTGTTGGTGGAGTATATGCATTTGTGCTTTCAAAAAGATCTGTGGACAACCGCCGATTCGAAACATTACGTGTGCGGGACCGCATGAAAAAAGCTAATCAAGGCGAATACGATCACACTATTTCTAGCAGGCGTTTCGACTAAATAAACCTCAACGTTATATTGTTGACATAACCAGCAAAACTTATAAAAAGAATTAAAATCGTACACATTTAAAATGGCAATGCCCCAAATAAGCGTGGCTGACCAGGCCAAATTACAGCTGATGCAAGAGATGGAAATTGAAATGATGTCGGATTTATATAACCGCATGACAAACGCTTGTCACAAGAAATGCATTCCACCACGCTATGGTGAATCGGAGTTGGGTGAGTGTTGATTTGAAATTGTGATTTGTACGTTGGATTAACAATATTTTACTAATCATCGATTTGCAGGCAAAGGAGAAATGGTTTGCATTGATAGATGTGTGGCCAAATACTTGGACATACACGAAAAGATTGGCAAGAAGTTGACAGCCATGTCCATGCAAGATGAGGAGCTCATCAAGAAAATGTCTAGTTAAATATTGAAATTTAAAGGGATTGCTCACATTGAGGCTAACCCCGCTCTGAAATCGGCATTTCAATCGTTATGTTAACTTGTTACCCACACACACAAACACAAGCCCACAAATAAACATTCACAACGGATTTATTACTATTTGCATCTGTCTTAAAATGTTGTGACATAACGAGACATTTCCGGCAGCATCACGCTAATATCTTCAATGGTATTCTCCAAAGCGCTCTCCTCGGAACTGTCCAATTGGCTGGTGCGTACGCTATTTGCCCAATCGGAAGAGGATTCCTGGCCAGCTTCGGGATTTACTTCTTCGTCGTCGTGTACGTTTGGCCTGTATCTTCGCAGTGTGATGCTCGATTCGTGGAATAGTTCATCCACCATTTCCACATAAATGTTGGTTTGATGCTGCAATTTCATTTAATTTGAAACATACTTAATACCAAAGTCCAGATTTTTTACCTGTGCTAGCTTTTGTAACTCGGGCTGTCGACTGATGGGATTCCTGGACAAATTCAACATGCGTAGGTTTTGCAGTTGCTCCAGATCAGATTGTGTTGGTGCGTCTTGAATTTGATTCTGATTAAGGAAGACAAACTTCAATTTGGACATTGCCATGATCAGGCGTGGAAAGCGTCCAAATTGATTCCCCTTCAGATTTAGATGTATTAAGCTTTGCAGTAATCCAAATGTGGATGGCAGCTCAGCGAGCTCATTGTTTTCCGCTGTAAACCAACGTAATTCCGAAAGGTGTCCTATGGAATTGGGCAATGTACGCAGTCGATTTCCACGAACTCCCAAAGTTTGAAGTCGTTCACAGTTGGCTATTTCAGATGGTAAGATGCGTAGACCCGTATTATTGCACCAAAAGGCCTCCAATTCCGTCAAATGTCCCAGTTCCGCCGGCAAGCAAATAATATTGTTGCAACTGACATTCAAGAACTTTAACCTGACCAATTCACAGATGCACAAGGGAAAGTCGTTGAGTTTATTATAGTCCAGCGCCAGTACTTGCAACCGCATCAGATTTCCAAGGCATGAGGGAATCTATAATTACATAGTTATAGATATAGTATATGTATATAGATTCAGTAGATGTCAGCGCTTTACCTTTGTTAATCGATTTTGATTAAGGTACAACTTCATCAACGACTCGCAGTTCTTGATAATTTCTGGTAACTCGGACATTTGATAATGGGATAAATTCAAAGAGAACGCCTTCTTGGCTATCACATCTTCACAGTTTGCCAATATATAATTGGTGCGAAAGAAATGACAAATCGTCTCCATGGCAGCGTTTTTTTTGGCTGTCGTTTCGTTTCAATTCATGAATTCTTAAATGAATCTGGGATTTTCAAATTTATGTGATTGATTTCCAAAAGTGTGAATCATTTTTCAAGCACAGTTTAGGATACAGGTTGAGAGGCAAACTAGAAATGGCAGTATAAATATTTATTTGCGCTATACTATGTTTGAGTAAAGGTACAAACGACATGTTTAGCTATACTATAAAGCCCTATGGCATTTTGCTTGGTCTAAATTTAAAACAAACAAGATCTAGAAAGTATAGAGGATGCAATGGCTAAATACCCTAGTAATCGGCTGCTACTTGAGACAAGCAAGGTGTATAATGACAAAAGTCTCACTTCTTTATTCAATGTGTATCTTAAAGTTCAATTGTATCTTTGCGTTTATTAGATACAAGTCGGATAAACAATAGAGATTGTTATTTCAACTAGGTTAATGAAATATACATTTCAGTTGGGGTATTATACCCATTTTGCTTTTTGCAATTCTCCTAGGGCATAATTAGCGTTGCTCGCCAAATGTTCAGGCATTGTCGCATAATACTTAAAAGTCACCGAGAATTTTTTACTCTTTTACCGAACAATTTTTCAAATTCTGCCTTAAGTGTGCGAATAAATGTATGTTTGTGGATGTTAATTTCTAATCTCATTTATTATTTCTTAGATGAAGAAAGGCGAAAGTGACTATTATGCTCTGTTAGTCTCCGAATTCGATTTATCAAGATATTAATTAATTAAAACTGTTCGATCGTATATCAACTCAACTCTTTGTATGTGATTTGTTCTTGTGGCTGCTGCCCATAAACATGTTAATGTTGACAGAAAGTATTTCCTTATTCATCCTAGGGTCATAAGTAATCAAAATAGTTGAATATCGAATTAAAATGCTTTTACAAAACAACAAATAGTTATTTTACCACAGGCTCAAAGTAAAGCGCAATTCCATGTTTTCCGTAACTGAAGTGAAATTATTATTTTGTTTGATAATATTACAAACTATTGATTCTTAGGACTTTTTAAATTTTTGATTTTTTATAGTATATGTATTATTTTATCAGGCAATGTACAGAGGTTAATAAGAATTTAACTTTATTTCTAAATTTAAATTAGTCTCAAGCTCATTAGATTTGAATTCGGTATAGATGTAAACTGAAAAAAGCAAAATTACAGTATTTATATGAATAATTGTGAAATATATATTTTATTTACCTCAACTATAAACTCTTTTTTTAGATCGTCATTTTGGATAAATAAAATATCGAGCTGAAATGGCCGGTCAGCTTGAAAGCCCTTTCTTTCTAATATATCCAGAAAATCACAAAAAAACTTTTTATTCCAGTTCCTAATTGAACATCTCATACTCGTCAAATATGTAGATTCTTTCACCAAGCGCAGTACATGAAATTCTGATTTCATTGAATTCCAATAATCGATTCGTTCCAGTTGCATTTTTACAAGTACATCAATTGATTTCTTCTGTATTTCCGTACAGAATAGTTCCTTTAGAACCTTAAACTCACTAACACGCTTGATTTCCCGTTTTCTCATTCTTAAGCAAGGAATGTTAAGAACTTTAAGCTGATTATTGTATCGACTGTCCAAGTGATAGAGAAAATCACTTCTCGCGGTTCCCTTAAATATGTGCAAGTAGGTTAATTTGGGAAAATATGGAATTCTCCATTTCCTAGAAAACTCTAACATATAGGATCTATTGTCATAATCCTCTAGGCTTAATTTTTGCAAATTTCCACAATATTTTGCTAATTTAGATAACGTTTTTGTATCGGGATAGTATTTGATTCTTAGGACTATCAAATGTCCAAGTAAAGAGGTCAGGTCATCAACTTCATCGGCCTGAATTGGTCCAATTTGTAATTCGTCTAACTGAACCAAATCATTTAATTTTGTCCCTGCAATAAATTAATGTATTATAAAGATGAAATATGTAAAATTTTTACTCACTTTCATCTTTTTTTAACGCATGGGATCCAAAGTTAATATATCGCAGATTTGTTAAACTTTGCAATGATTTAATTACTTTATCTAGATGATAATCATTTTCGGGGGTATAATTCCAATTAAAGGGATATTCGATACGCAATTCAATTTCATTGAGCATTTCACATTTTGACACACACTGTTCAACTTTCCGAAGATTGTCTCCATGTATCACAAATTGTATGTGTTTCAGATTTGGGCAAAATTTGGCAGCCATTTCCAATAAATCTCCAGATTCAACATCATTATATGGATTCTTAATTGATATAACACTTGAACCCCACCATTCCAGAATGAAATCGAAATGAGTAATCATATACTTAAACTCTTCGTTGTTAGTAAATGTAATTTCATTTTGAACATTTTTGCGGTGGTGATAAGCAAATACATTCCACAGTTTTGGATGAGATCTGGCAAAGTTGACTTTATCGTGAAATGCTTCAATTTGTTGACTGATAAGAATCAGAACTTCAAATGGTAGATCCAAAATGGTAATAGCCATCTTTAGTTTGCGCTTTGATACAAAATATTATTCCACAAATTATTAATTAGAAAACAGATAACATGAAGCCAACCAAATCGTATTCATAAAAAAATACCAAAAATTGGTAAAGATTTTGCGATTTTTGTTTGAAATACGAAACTATATGCAGTTGTTTAGTTACAAAAAATGTATATGGTAGGATTTGTGTAGTATCTAATAGACTTCTGCATGAATGCATCCAAAACGACAAATGAATCATTTATTCTAAATGTGGGCACACTCTTATTTCTGCACAGTATATTTGGGTGTGAGTGAGTAGGGTAGTATTGTCTGTTTTGATTGACAGTGTTCTCACTCATTCCATAGTTGTACAGCTGTTAATGAGTACAGCAAAATTGGTGTGCAGCAGTCAACATACTGTACAGTGTTTTGGTGTGCAGTTTACTTACTGTACAGTGAGTGAAACTTCATGACTGGTACATACACACATATATAGTTCTCGTGTGTATGTATGTATGTTCGTTTTAAATGTATTTATTATAAAAAAAGAATTTAGAAATTATTATTATTTAAATTAAAACTAATTATAATATTATTTTATGTTATTAAGAAATCTATATTTAAATTATTTATATTGTAATGAAGAAACATTATTTTATTTACCATGTCTTCAGTAGTGGCAATTTTTGACCGTTTTTCGCAAATTAAATTTTTGGCAACAGAAAATGCCCTTTCCGGTGCAGTACTGCTCGCGGGAGCTGCTAGTATCTTGCAGCTAATTTGATAAAGCAGCGGAAAACGGTCTTTATTTATTAACCACCACTGCAAAACATCAAAATCTTCATTATATGCTTTATTAACATTTTTATATGTTTGAAGCTCATCCTGAAGATACGATAAATGTTAGGGCTTTGAATAGGTTCTGAATAATCTGCAAATATTATATGTTATCTGAGAATTTAGCGGGGTAACGACATATCTCCGCGCGACATATCTCCGCTGAACAAAAAACGACATATCTCCGCGCGGAGATATGACGTTTTAACGCGACTTAACTCCGCGCGGAGATATGTCGCCTTGAAACGTCATATCTCCGCGCGGAGATATGTCGTTTTTTGTTCAGCGGAGATATGTCGTTTTAAGAGCGACATAACTCCGCGCGGAGATATGAGGTTTTGAAAACGACATTTCTTCGTCGATTTATTAGAGACTCATCTTACACTTGAATGAATAATGTATTATGTATAATATATAATATATACGTACATATACATGCATATATACTCAAAATCCAGTCAAATATCCGATTCATCTATATTTCAAATGAATCCCTGCAATGTATTTCTCATCGAACCAAAATCGGTTTTATTGCGCCCATGTAATCATGTGAATATTTGTGCAGCATGTTGGGATCAAATTCTGGCTCATAATCAAGAACAGAACGATGATCCTAACGATCCTGACAGTGGTGAACCAAAATGTCCAACGTGTCAACAAGTTGTCAAAGAAGCTATCCGTAATGTTTATATATATAATTAAAAATTAAAATAATAAACTAAGTTTCATGCACATTAAATAAATGTATGTAATATGGGCAATTCTCTGACAGAATTTGTGCGACCGTCTTTACAGTGAAAAAAACATAAACTAAACCAATTTGAAAATAAGTGAAAGTTATTCTTACTAATCTAGAGCTATGAGAATAACCTTTCCTTATTTTTAAAATGTGTATAGTTTAGTTTAATTTAAAAAAAAACATTAAATTTATTCTATTGAAAGATGAGTTGCTAATAAATCGGCGGAGATGTAACTTTTCATAGCGACATAACTCCGCGCGGAAATATGTCGCCTTGAAGCGTCATATCTCCGCGCGGAGATATGTCGCTTTTTGTTCAGCGGAGATATGTCGTTTTAAAAGCGGCATAACTCCGCGCGGAGATATGACGTTTTGAAAACGACATAGCTCCGCCAAAAAAAAACGACATAATTCCGCTCGAAAATTGTACCGAGCGGAGATATGTCGCGCGGAGATATGTCGCTATGCCTGTTATCTGAGAATTTAGCTAATTGGTGGATTATTGGTGGATGGAAACAAAAACAGAGCAAAGTTGTGATATTTTTTTAAATTTTCCATAACTATTGAGTCTATGTACTCTAAAAGAGTTAGTTTGCATTTTTTGACTATTTCAATATCATTTTCATTTGAGCGTCGTTCTCCTTATAATTCATGTTTATGCACTTACTAAAAAATACTGCACTCATCTGCACAGTTGTACACAGTCAACACACAAGCTGTACAGCGTCTTTAAAAAAGGAAAAATGTAGTACTCACTCACGAAGAGTACAACCATATACTGTACTCACTCAAAGTGAGTACACTAAAAATGATGTGCTTCTGGCCTATAGAGTATACTGTACAGTAAAGAATGAGTGCAGTGTTTTTTAAAACACTTCACTACTGTGCAGTACTGTTATGCCGCAAATGAGTACATTCATGCAGAAGTCTAGTATCTAAAACCAATTTCGAATTATCAGGCATGCTCCGGTTTTCACTTTTCGTTTTCGTTTTCGTTTTGGGACCAAAACCGAGATTTTCGTTTTTAGGTGCTCCGGTTTTCACACGTTTTTGGTCATCGTTTTGCTATCGGAACGTTTCATTTTTTACTGCTAAAACAGCTGACTTGTGTTTTGGTTAAAAGTAAACAACGCGAAAAAATGTCTTTTGTATGTCCAATTTCGTGCGTGGATTGAACTCACATAAGGATTTTTTTATCCTGCATATAAATAATTATGCTTCCCCTGAATGAAATATATTTGCCTTTTGTCTTTTTTGCAAAGAAAGATTTGAAACTTATTTTAAAAAAATTAGTTGAACGGCAATCAGCTGTTTCCCACAAAAAATGGGGATGCCACCTTTTTAATGCATTTCATTCCGGTTATTCCAACAATTTTTTTTATACACTTTTAGCACATAACTAATTAAATTAAATTAATTAATTTTTAAAAAACATATTTTACCCCACTTCAACAAATTTATCGCCTTTCGTTTGATTATACAAGTATTTTTAACTTGCTTTTTCATTCTATCGAAAGTATGGCAGCTTAGGCGATAACTCATGGTGTCGGACCTATCGGTCGCTCACCAAAACGAAAATTGTTGTTGCCGACGGCAAAATTTGATATCCAAATTTGAGGTGGGGTTAGAAATTAGTCGTTTTAAAAATAATTACAAGCCTAATTGATCTGCTGGCGGTCTTAAAAGAACGACAATAAACCAATGAGTCAACTACTTTTTTTCCTTTTGCAAATAAGATCCGATTTAATATAGAAAAAGGCATTTACTTTTCATTTCGGCAAGTCAAATTTTTTCGTTTTGCAATTCGAAAAAATCTTGTGTAAGTGAAAACGGGAGCACCAATTTTTTCGTTATCGTTTTCAAAACGAAAACGAAAACCGAAAGTGAAAACCGGAGCATGCCTGTATGTAATTATCTATACATACCACATAAATATACCGAAAACTAAACTACACAAATATAATATTAATTATACATATGTATGTAGTACATTCCGTAATTTTAAAAATGATATGGAGGATTCTTTTAAATCTAAATTTATTATCAAAAAATATTTTTTTTCATATAACTTTTTCGTCAAACACTGTTTTGCAATTATTAGATTGTTATAGCAAGTTATAGAATTTTAATTCGATTTCTGAATAATTAAATAAGAATGTTTTCATTATACGTTATACAAATTTATTGAAATTTTCGGTTCCATAATTAAGGTAAATCTTCTTTCTTCAGCTTTACTCCTTGAGGTTCGTCTGAGCTTAGCCGCTATACTGTGGACGATGTTTAGATTAGTGAATGAAACATTCACCAGGAAGCATTACTTACATATTGTGGACCACGTCCATTGGGGCTGCCTGATGTAATGACGTTTCCTTGACTGTCCACAGTAACTGTGCGACCATCGGGTCGCTTCCAAACGGAGACATTGTCATTCCACACACCGGCTTGATCGTCACGGGCAACAAAATTTTCACCTTGGACTCTTGCACGACGGATGCGCTTATGAAGATCATGTTCGGGACTGCGCCTATTGCGTTGAGCCGCAAAACTGCCATCACTCTTGTAAATAATTGCATGTCCTGGTCGGGTAACGTAGAAATCTTGTGGACTGCGACTCTGTCTGTGAACCACAAAGCTACCATCGTTGCCCACAAGAACGGTGCGATCAGGTCGAGCGACATGCAGATCTGGACTACGCTCACGACGCTTGTGTGCATGATGAGCCACCAGACCAGGACCGCTTATGGTGTGGCTACCTAAAGAACAGTGAAGGAATTTGGAAATTGAAATAAGTGCTGGAAATGTGTTTATATGCATTCAATTTACTTTCTCCTGGGCCAGAATCCCGTTGATGGGTAAATGTGTTGCCCTGATTATCCACATATTCATGCTGTCCACTGGAAGCACTATATTTAAAGGTGCCTTTTACACCAGGCACGGTGTAGGATCCTTCATTGCCACCACGAATGTACACTTGGCTGCCAGCAGGACCAATTAGGAGGGGTTCTTGATGACCTATGTACTCTGCTCGTCTGGTAGACTTCTTTGAGTGCACATACCTATTTCCTGCTTCGTCTATGTAGACATGCTCTCCTCGATTTGGATTGTGCTCGAAAGTACCGCCCACATCAGGCACCTTGGATGGATCATCACTTGGGGTGAACGACTCAACGACTGTGAGGTGGTTTTGAATCAATTAAAAAATCAAACTCGCCATATCTGAATATATTTACCAGCACAGAGCAGCAGACTGCAGCATAATCCCAGTATCAAATAAGATGCCATATTGTGCATGTAATTCGATCGAATGCAGGTACTACAACGCTCGTCAAGCTTATATAGCTTGTTGATCGGCAGATGTAATGCAAAAGTTTCCCATACGACGCCATTGGAATTGATAAGCTCAGTTCGAGCTTGGGAAATTCAGAAAGTGTATAATGTTGTTGTTTTTTGACCCCTCGGCTATATTACCTTTAAGAGAACCTGACAATAAACAGGGGATTCTGTCACATTTGATAAGTCCACCAATCTGTTAATTCTCGCAAGTTAATTAAAACCTTCGCTAAATACAACAAAATGAAGAAACTATATAATATGTAAACGCTTTTGTCTATGTAGCTCATATTTATTGTTCTCTATAATTTACTCTTAAATGCTGATCACTTTGTTGTGCCAGCAATCAAATGGGCAATACCCATTTAGCGAACAAGTTTATATTAATAGACACAACACATACAGAAAAATCAACTCATGTGAATGAGAGTGCATTTGCATATATTCACATATACATCTACGTACATATATTTTAATTGAATTATACTTTAAGAAGATGCTAATCTACGATTAATCAAATGTTCTTGCTAGAGTAAAAATAAAGCAATAAGCCCAGAGAACTAAACTTCAAAATAAAACACTGAAATATTAGAAAATATAAAGTATAGTTTATCGACTTTAGTTTTTTGCATCTCAAGCTGGTTTAGCTGGTTCTTTTAAAAAAAATTATGATTTGCACATAATTGCAGGGTCTGACAAACTTCAGGCGAATACCATTTTGTATTATACAAAATACCCTAGATCATTGTAAAAGTAAACTTAACATTGATAAGAAATTAGCTGATGTATAGGACCAGAAATCTATTGAAATGATCTTCAGTGTTAAATGCTTTACAATAAAAAAAATAGCCATTTTATTATTGAAAACGAAACGCAGAGAGTTAATGAAAATATATTTGATTGATTTTATTTTTAGATTTTTGGCTCAACAAGAATTGAGGTACAAAATAAATGGAATTTTTTCGTCAGATACAAACTACATTAAAAACTTTCATTTCGCTGGCCGCGGTATCATTCAACGTTTATTTCGCAATCTATTCTTCAACTGATGAGTACTTAGTCCTCCGGCACTTTCCATTGCAAGTGTTTGCCACGATCGTAAAGATTCTTTAATGCGACCGTAAATTTCTTTTCCGCTTGCAGCTGAAGGTAATGTTTATAGAGTTGTAGAGTTGTGCGAGCATCCTCAATCGAATCGTGTGTTTCCGATTGAATTTTTGTACCTATCAAATCAAATTACTCATTAATGCACGTTAAGAAATTAAATAAATGTCCATTTACCCAAAAAGTGCCAAGCGAGAAAACGTAATGAGACCATACGGTGGTGGGGTAAATGAAACAGATGCACAGTATCGATTATTTGTTCGGACGGTACATAAATATTGATGACCCTGAAGTCGAGTAAACAATTAAAATACTTTCAAACTGAAAAATGTATTATATAAAATCACCTGAAATCATTTTTTAAGCCATGACCGACAAATATGACGCCGACATCAACTAAAAATTTTAATTTCTGATAAGAATATTTCAAGGCGGTCAATCGTTTATTACTGAAATTGGCATCCAGATCACCTGGCTTAATGCCTGAAAATTGTGTTAGATAATCGACAACTTTTTCTTGTGTCGAGATGTAATCATCAATGAACGGAACACCTTCATCGGGTCCTTGTCTGCAATTGTGAACCACATTAATGAATTTTACATTTCGTTACCACATTATTGAAACATACCCACGAATGCATGATATGCGAGCCACACTCATGTGACACGGTTTAATTGTGGCTGTTTTTCCATCAGGGCGTATTTCATTCTCCTCAGGATTCAAAGTGACGAATTCAGCATCCATTGCAATTAAATCACCAGCTTGAGGCAACTCATTTCTTTGCAATGGCTTAAAAGTGGCATCTGCGCTAAGGTTTTTTATCATGGGGTTGAGAATGTCCTGAAAACAGTTTACAATGCTGTGTAGATATTTTAGGGGAGTGCACCTTCTGAGTGCCAAGCTTACTTGTAAGAACGGATTAGTTGGGCGAATAGGCAAATCTAAACTCTTTAGCGTTGACGAAAGTTCCTCAACACATTGGTTAGATCCCACATCGTCCTCTAGACACTGATAAAACAGAACACATGGCACTTTCCAGTCCAAAGTGAACCACACTGATTCTTGCGGTGGCACGGGGGATATACTACGAAATTAAGTCAAATTGTATTATGAAATTTTACTTTAGGTCTTAAAAACAGTTACCTGAAATCATTAAAGATGTACCATTGGCTCTGTGAATCTTCAGATGTGTCTGAAGAGTTTGATTTCATTGCATGATACTTCGATTGCACATTAATCAACGAAATCAAATTCTTCTGCGTGCCATCGTCAATTTGACAGAGAACTGCATGCAATCCATACGTTCGCTCAATGCTGCTCTTAGCGAATGCCTGTTGTTGCTGTTCTTCATCCTCTTCCTCTTGCTCCGATTTCGATGCGTTAGAAGGAGACTGCACGATTAATTCACCTGGCTCGCTGAGTCCCATTTTGAAGGTTAAGGGAAACCAAGATTTCTGACGAGCACTTGGTGAATTATTCACATTTGCTGATTGATTGGTGTGTGATGGTGATTTTCTATTAAATACAAAGTTATTCGAGTGAATAAAAAATCTAAAAAATATATGTAAACTAACCGATCCGGATGCATAAAATGGCAATCGCTTCGTGAGCAATTAACTCCATAACGACATGGTTTGCTGGTGCTCAATGAGACTGTCTCTGCTGTTGGTCTGTCATTACAACGATTGAGCTGTCGCTTTAGAAAACTGATATCCTTCTCATTGTTTAAGCCGCAGTTGATTGCCAGTGTTTGTGGTAGTGAGGTTACCTAACAATTAAATTAATAAAATATATTGAGGAACTCTTCAAATGTTTGTAATGTTACCTTGACGCTTTGATTGGTTGGTGAAAACTTTTTGCAGTTCTCGCAAAATGCTTGAATATTCTTCTCCGAGCTGAGGGATCTTTTCAAAATGCTTCCAAAGTCAAAATGCTGTTCACTATCTTTAATATGCGTAGGATACGTCAAGTTGCAAGCGAGTAGTATATTTTCTTTTGATTTCTATAAAAGTATATAGCGTTAAACAAACCACAAGCGCAGAATATAATGTTTACCTCTGCTTGACACTTAAGACATCGGTTAATGCATATCTGCTTGGTTCCAAATATCTTACTTATTTCGGTCTCTGCATTTATCTTACAACGTTCACGCTCCTCATCCTTGGCGTTATCGTCTATAGGGTGTTTAATTAATTATATTCATCACTAGAAAATTATCCTCGAATGTACTTACCCGAAATAGAATCGTACAAATCCGTGGTAGTAGTGTTTTCTGTTGTGCATGAAGTATCCCCTTAAAAACCACTGAATGTGTAGAATCGAAAAGAAGACAAAAGGTCTGAATTCTCACCTGCGAATGATGTGTTTTGAGAACTGTTCAATGGTGAATTCTTACCCGAGTCCATAACTTCATAATGCATTTGGTGCAATATAAAACGATTCCAGTTCTAAAAATAAAGAATTATCAACTACTTCTCTGAATGGGTTGCATGACTGCACGCAACTACTTGCCTGAATTAAGGTAATCAGATTAACATTTGCCGAACGATCAGTTAAAATCAATCCCAAAGCGGACGCTTCGGGAACTGTGCGAAATGAGCGCAGAAAATTACTGGCTTGACAAGGCGTAGAAGCTAGAATAAGTTTTGCGTACGTCATGTAATTGTCGTGTTACTTTAATGAGTACAACAACCAACCAGTGCTTTTGTCCAACATATGAAACAGGAAGCCCAATTCGCAGGATAAGCAAAACTCCTTTGAGCATGAATGGTTGAAAAGCTTCAATCGTAATGAGTCCGTAAAATAGAGGATCTAAAATAATGACATTAAGAAATTATTATTATCAAATTATTGGATCCAATTAGAAATTTGTTTTCTACCTGCAACATGGCATTACAATACGAATTTGGCAAGGTCGCCTCTAGCCCAGCAAAGATAGTCTGATTGTGTTGCTCGAAATCAAAATCTTGGGTGCCCAATTTGGTATACTTTAACTCCACCTTACGATATCTTCTTGGTATGATTTTAACACCATTTTCCGTCTTTGCAGTAGTCGTACTGCCATTTGCGTTTGGATTGGATGAGCCGCCTTGTCCTTGCTCGACCAGACAGTATGGGATTTGATTACGCAGTGCAGTTCTCGGATTCGGGGAGTAACCAATGGGTCCCTGCATTTTCATATTATTAAGTACATCGGCATCAATGGTTTTTGGTCGATGGTAACCATAGCGTAACAGTTCTTCAGGCCAATCAGAAAACCAACGTGTTCCCGTCGTGAGATGAGGTAACATTACCGAAGATAGTGGGAAATTGGTATCTGTGAAGGGAACCATGGGCAATTGTGGCACAACATCGGCAAACTCGGTATTGCGCGAGAAGTTATTAAACTGTGGTTGGGGCGTTTGAATCGATGCAATCGTATTTATGTGACCAGATTGATCACCAAATGCCAAAGCCTGCGACGAGGAGCTAATGTCGAAGCTCAGACACTGACTGCCATTCGTATTAATCTGATACATGGAGACGCGTGGTTCACTCAACTCCACAGTGTCAACCAACTGAAATTGGCCGTAGCTGGAGACGACGGCTAGACGTGATGTTAACGATGGTAGAAACTTTAACATTTGTGGATCAATTAAGACTTGTATGGGTGAAATGAGTCTCAGCATACGCAGGTCGTAGACCATCAGGAAACGATCGATTGCCAAATTATTTTGACGACCACTATAGCCGCAAGATATCAAATAGTTGCCTTGCACATCAAAGTCGGACAAGCTGCTGGTATGTGTTTTGATTGTGTGCTCCACGTTCAGAGTATTTAAATCTCTTAAGGTGACTGTTCCAAATTGATCACCTGCAAATAAATAACGCGAATTCTTGCGCAGCACTGTACACCCAGCGGCGCCGACATGTTCCAGCCTCGTTTCCTTCAGGCTGCCCATATCAAAGTCAATTAATTCCTCCTGCAAACCAGCCATGACCAGACGATGTGGCGATAACTGCAGCATGGAAACCATTTCCACCATATTGTTGGACCTGCTCAGGAATACGCATCAAAACTAAAGACCCATTTCAAATAAAAACTGCACTCACTTGTGGGTAAACTTTGGAAGTCCTCGACGGATCTGGTGACGCAGCGAGGTCTGCGTTAATACTAAAACTCCCGAATCGATTGTGATGATTTGTCTCACAATGTCGCTGGCGTGCACTTGGAATGATGTATATTTTTGCAAGGAGCTGGTATAATACGAGGTGACATGGCCCTGCAAGAATGCGATTCACGACAAATCTGTAGTCCATATTCAAGAATTTTACTTACACCTTGATTGCCCATCCAAAGCAGTTCTTCGTAATCATCAAACGCCACGGTTGAAACGCCAAAATTTTCACCACCGTCAGCAAGAATTGGAATTGGGCTAGCGACATAGTCTGCATCGGTGGAGCCAATATTGAAACCGTTAAAACTTGGAGAATAGTGCTCGGAGCTACGCGGTGGTCCAGTATCGTAAACACCTTTTGTAAATATGGCAAAAATAAATGGTGTTATATTTACACAATCAGAAAGGAGAAAGTTACAAACAAAATAATTATGTGTGTATGTATTGTGGTTATTATGCATACTTAAAATATCATCAGAACCTCCGATTTGATCGGCACCGCCACAATAAACATAATCCATTTGAACAAACACTTTTTATATATGTACTCTTATTTATTATTATTATGTTGTAGAATGAAGTATTATTATTGGCATTCGTTGTTGTTGTGCACAGTGTGGCCGCAGCTATATTTGAAAATGTACTGTTTTTATTTCAATACTGGTCTCACTTGAAAGTTTATAGAGCATTAACTAAATCAGCATTTTGCAAGCTGTTTTAAATTTACAAATAAACTATATCCTTTTAAATGATGCATTATAGGAAGTGTAATGATATTACCCATGATGCCCTTGTTCTTTTAGTCATGGTGGCCACTAATATTCATTTTTTTTAATGGGATTGCAATAACTTATACTTAAAACAAAGATAAGACAGAAAATTCTTGCATTCTTTGTTTTCTTTTACAATTCTGCATATTTACAGTGACCTCTTATTAATAGCTTAGCGTATCGGTAACAACGTAGTCCACTCTTTCATAAATACATATGTACATATGTAGTACATACTTATAACTACAATCGATCTAAAGCCAGCGTTGTAGATCATTCTCATTATAAATTAACTCTGAGCAAATCAATAAATAAAAAGATAATTACGTAGTCCTGAACATTGTATTCATTGTTTACCTTTTCGAAACGGTATTTATTAGTAGTAGTGCAACAGTTGTTTTTCAGTTTACAGCTGATTACCAAAATCCATATCTGGAAAATGACAAAGTAATTTTTCGTACGGTGATTTTTAGTACACTGACAGTATATTTATGTGGTCAAGATATGGGCATACTGGGTGACAGAAATGCTGCGTGCCACATGCCGAATTACACTAAGCTTAACAACTAGGAAGCAGTTTACAAAAAGCATTAAAATGGCTGCACTGCAACAAATTATTGCAAATAACGAACGTGCCCAGAGTCTGGTTGACTCCCTCGAAGGAGAGGTAAGTTCACTGTTGCAATAGTATGATTGTGTAATAGATTAATAATACTGGTTCATTTTAGTTAGTGGCAATACAAAACGAACTCATAGAACGTAAGAAAAAAGAATTGATCGACGAAAACGCCAAACTGACCAAGGAATTGGAAGAAGCTTTAACTCAACTGCGAAGCCTTGAAATACGCAATGGCAAAAAACAAATTGCAGTTCCCGGCAGCCGTGGCATGTGCACTAAAGCAAACAATACAACTCCAAACGCCGAAGCCGTTACCCTGCAAACCGCTGTAAAACCATCAGCGGCAGCAGCAGCACCTAAGGAGAAAAAGGTCAAGGAAAAGAAACCAGCGGGTGAGAAGCCAGCTCCCGTAGCCGAAGCTCCCATTGATGTTGGTCGCTTGGATATGCGAGTGGGCAGAATTGTGGAAGTGGGGCGTCATCCGGATGCGGATAGTTTGTATCTGGAGAAGATCGATTGTGGGGAGGCAACGGCACGCACAGTTGTCTCAGGACTTGTAAAATTCGTGCCCATCGAGGAAATGCAGAATCGTCTGGTGGTTGTGCTTTGCAACCTGAAGCCAGCCAAGATGCGTGGCGTTGTGTCCGAAGCCATGGTAATGTGTGCGTCATCTGCCGACAAAGTTGAAGTGCTCAGTCCTCCAGCCGGCGCTGTTCCCGGTGATTTGGTGCATTGCGAGGGATACACACGTCAACCAGATGCACAGTTGAATCCTAAGAAAAAGATATTTGAGACCTGTGCACCTGATTTGATGACGAATGGTGACCTAGTGGCCTGCTACAAAGGATCAGCTTTGCATGTGCCAGGCAAGGGCAATCTGCTGTCGCAGACGTTAAAGAATGTGAATGTTAAATAGATCAAGTTGCACACTCAATTCCGATCCTTGATTTGTTTAATAAATAAGTTTTGGTTTGCATTTCTTTTGTCATCGTTTATCTATTTACACAATGGAATACAAAACTGCCAGACATTTGAGTAAATCATAACAAAACTCCTAAATCAATTTGAATATATATATGTATATGAATATGTCACTGCCATTTCCCCAACTAAATTTGGCTTTATCATTGATCAACTAACTGACTACTGCTGCTGTGGAGCATTCACATTAGCTGCCGCGGGATGCGTATTTGAAGTCTCCACCACTATTGTTTTGGTAATAATGTCGTATGCCATGCGATTATTCTTGAAGAAGATCATAACCACACAAATGGGAAACAGCAGTGTCATGACCAGATTCTTGGCAAACGCTCGCATCAATGCCCTCACAAAACCAGGAGTTTCGGCTGGATAGAGCAATGCTCGTAGGGGTTCGCGCTGTGGCTGAAACACGAAGTGGGGCATGACGGGTGCCTGCAATGGGACGACAGCCTCAACGTAAAGTATCCGTATTTTCATTAGCGATTTGCCCGGTGTGGCGCCATTGTAAAACACCGTCCAGAGGCATTCGTAGCAACAAACTATCAGTTTGGTCAGCAATTCGATGAGCAACAGATCGGAGGAGAGCGTTATGAAGTCCATGGAGATGTCAAAGAAACTCACAAAGATGTCTTCTTCATCTAAGGCTTTGCGCATCACATCTTTGTCAAAGTCCAGATCGAATACGTGAAATAACGAGAACGTTACAATAATTTTCAATATAAACAAGATAAATACATCGATTGCCTCGGCGACAGCTCGTTTCCAGAATGGTGCCACAACTGCTTCAATGCCACCAATGCGTTGTATAATATCCTGTTGCTGCGCCTCGTCTAGCACTCGAAAGCGACTGAAGTTTGGCCGCCCAACTGGCACATTTCCATTTCTAATTCCTCCAGCGACATTTCCAGCTGCTTGTGGCAATGGACGTTGCGTCTGTATTTGCTCAATGCCGGGCGCAGCCACAAAGGGCACTTGTGCTGCTGGCAGCAAAGGCGGATAGTTATAATTGGCCAGCAGATAGTTGGGGAACATTTGGATGAGCGCTGCTTGCTTGGCCCATTCTTCGAGGCTCGCGAAATATGCTTCTTTAGTTGACAATTCCCTGTTAATTTCAATTGGTTTGCGCTGTCTGAGTTCGCCGGGTACACCAGCCTGCTCGGCGTTTTCCTCGCTCATCACGCAAAGATGGTGCAGTTAAATAAATATAATTTAAACTAATTAATTTAATTTGTGCTGTATTTGTTTCACAGTTGTTTTGGGTTGACGTGTTAAACAGTAGATGGCGGGGTGTGCAGAGTGCAACAGGGGATATTTATGAGGAACAGGGTTGCATTGGCGGCGCACTCGGTGAGAGCGTGAATCGAGAGAGAGCAGAGAGAGAAGTATTAAGCTATCAGCTGTCATTTGGCGCGCAAATTGAAATGTAATGAAAACAAGAGAAGTTATAGTTATGTATTTATTATTACATAATTCAAGGGATATCAGTTATTATTTTTATTAAAATTGAATTCACTTAAAATTTAAAGTACATACGTATTTCATGCTGCGTGGATTAAATATTGAACATACATATGATGACAATGAGTTCTCAGATAAGGAACAAAAATGGAACATAAATTTGTAACTTACAAGTACTCTTGCCGTAAAAATCATACTTACTCTCCACAGAGATTATAATATGGGTGGGCGTACGTATGAATGTATGGATAGATGATCACACGCATACACACTAGAAGCACTTGTTGAATTGATGATTTTTATTATAATGCTACTTGTTAAATACTTAGTGTATATGCTTGCAAATCAATATAAATGATGAATGATTTTGGATCTAACGCGTACACCACACCGAATCGTAATCATAAGAGTTTACTTACTACGTATGTTATGTATGTATGTAAGTCTGTATGCTCAGATACGTATGCCAAAGTTTTTTTTACAATGTTTCTTACAAACAAATAAACAGGAGGAAAATACACAATTCACCTATTAATACGATGTCCTCTCAACACAAGCACTGGATTGGCGGCAAGTAGGTACAAAAAGTTATATATATATATAAATACATATATATATACGATAAACAAATATATAACTTATCTCAGCGCAGCTCCGCTCAGCATGTGGACCGGCCTTATATATATATGTACTATATAAGGGAATGCACAGAATAGTCTTCATTTATTGCCAAACATTGCCGATATTTAAATTTCCGAATTGCTGATTTAAATTGGATGTCAACGACGAAGCATTTGTGCCAGTTGAGGATGCATATCCTCCAGTTGAAGGCAAGCCACTTGACATCGGTTGCATCACATTCATGCCAAGTCCAAGTTGCTGCTGTTGTGGTGCCGACTGTTGAGCTGCTGTGCCACTGAAGAGCTGCATGCCACTCAGCAGACTTTGGTTGGTCTGCATCAAATTAGCTGGCGATCCTTGTGCACCGCCCATGCTATTGGTTGCCATATACGGACTACCACCGGTGCCTCCACCGCCAGCACTTGGAAACTGAGCGCTGCCAAAGCTGACGTTGCCCACGCCCACCAAATTCATAGCGCCGCCAGTTGGAGCATTGCTAAATGCATTCGGCGCAGCCATAACAGGTGCATTGTACATGCTCACCGAGTTGGGTGGTGTCATGAACTGATGATGATGATGCGTCTGCTGTGTTACCTGCTGTTGCTGATGGTGCATATAGCCGCCGGGTGCCATGCCCGTGAAATTGCCGAAGTTCAATTGTGGATTGTGTGTGGTGGGTGCATTGCCATATAATGCCAATATGCTATCTTTGGACAGTTTTCCGGATGCATCCTTCTCACTACTGCCACCGCCTGGCCCCAGTGTACCTTGGCTGAAGAAGTCCTGCTCCTGCTGGGCTAATGAGTTTGGCTGACTGGACATGGCGAGTGAGGCAGCATCCGCATTGTTTCCATTGCCATTGCCATTGGTCTTCTCGGGCGTGGTAATGGCACTCACATTGCAAGTGGCGCTTAGGAAGCTGCTAAAGCTATCATTCTGAAGATCCTGGCTGCTACTGTTATGGGCAGTTATGGGCTTTGTGGGCGACGACAGGCCCAAGAGATCACTTTCACCGCCACTGATGCTGCTGCTATTATTCGACTGCACACGATGCGATGTCTTTGGACTGCAACCACCCACCTGATTGGGTTTCGGCTTGGGCAGCGGCGCTGGAAGTGGCGTACTTTTTACCGCTGTCGTCGTCGGACGCTTGTCAGTAGTGCTGCCGACCCCGCTGGAACCGCTTATGTTGCTGATACCCAAACTGGGCTGAGCCGCCTTCTTTTTGCGCTTCTGTCGCTCCAATTCCTCATCAATCTCCTTGGCCCAGTCTACCTTGGGTGGCGACGGCGGCACCCATTCGCGTGCCAAATACTTTTTATGTTCGTACTTGGCGCGTATAAAGTTCTCCAAAGCCGTGTCTGTTTGGGGGCGTCTAAATCCATCCGGCAACTGGGCCTCGTAAACGGCGCGAGCTCTCGAATTTCCCATTTGTTGTAGCGAGATCACCTGTTCGGGTGTCCAGGCATCCAGATTAACACTCTTCACGCGTGAGATATGCACACCCAAATTGCGATGGATTCCCGCACAGCGGATGCATAGGAATACGCCCAGATTCCATGATGCCCAGCGTGGACCTGCAATGTACAGCAGTATGTGTGAATAATCGCATATATGTGTGTGGTTTGATGATAAACAAAGAGTGACTTAATAACTGTCAACTGTTTCTGTTGCTAAGCGCGCTCAGCGCACGCAATGAAATCTAAAAGAAAAGGAATATATTCCTCACTTTTGTGACATGATGAATATACATATACTGTGAAGGGTTGCCAGAGATTCTAATCCTCAGTGGGTCGTCAACACGCCCCCTTCTTCCCACACCCAAGCACACAACTACTAACATAATAAAATATACATACATAAGTATGCATGCATGATTAATGTGCATTGTTACTTACCCTTGGCATCGCAGTCGACACAATATTTATTATCGTCATCACGGAGCATTTGCGTCAACAGCGTTTGACATTTATCCTGCATCAGCTTGGTGCGTTCCGTCTCCTTACGGCTTGCATTTGACGTGCTCATTTTCTTCTCTTCACTTGCACTTGTCGTTCTGTGCACAAATTTCAATATTGGCCTTAAAATTTAATTAAGTATAGGACAAAAATGTGTATTCGTAAACAGATGGCGGACGTGCGTTTGCAATCTCGATTTGTGGCCAATGCCTAGTACGTTTTGCACATATGTGTAGCAATTAATTTTTTAATGCTTTAAGAATACTACAATTTTTGCTATCGAAAATAGTGTACGTCTGCGTCTGTACGTCAGACGTCATTACGAAAGTCTGGCAACATTAGTGTCACGCAAAATGCATAGGGTTGCCAGAAGCGCTGCCAGACTTTTGCTGTAGGGCAAGCCACTTTTTTTTTAAACATTTGTTTGCACTTTTATTGTCCATGTGCAACAAGTGAGCTTATTTTAAATTTAAAAATATGCAGCTATTAAGTGAAAAATTAAATGCGTGTCTGTGCACACTTAATCGTAATGATTCCACTTATGTCGGTGATATCACTTGGTTAAATGTAAGGTGTTGTTTGTTTATCCCGTTGTGCTGAATTTGAATTGAATTCTTTGTTTATAGGACTTTTGTGCTGAGTTTTTGGCTTTTTCAAATGCAATGCAAAAGTTAATAGGCCAAGAAATGGAGCAAGGTGTTTTGGATGTTGTCTGCCTCTGCTTAATGCAAATAGTCATCTGTATTAGGCACTTGGAGTCTACGATACAAACCGAGAGCACAAGTAAAACAAGGATTCAGGTAATAATCAATCATATTTAAAATATAATTGTGCTAAAAATTGTGGAAATTTTTTAGGCCAGTCATCAGCATTTTATTGATCGTATTATGGTATGTCTAAGACGTATGAGTGACGCATTGGATCAATCGAAAAATCAAGAAGCAGCACAGCAGAACTCATTGGAAGCTGTTTCCTTTCAGTCGGTTTTGGATTCGCTGCTGGATGCTTTAACAGACTTCATGGAACCTCAGCAAGATAAATGTAGAATTGGCGAGCAGAACATGGACATAGGAGCCAAACACATTAAGTCCGACATAGATTTACTTTTAGGACAAGCGTTATCATTTGCTAATGTGGCTTTGCAGCAGGATAAAAAGGCTTTGAGTGCTCTCTGCCAAAAGGTGAGTCAGTCAACAATACTTTTATATTTGACACTCATTGACTAGAATCGTATATTCAGCTGAAGGAAGTTTACATATTTCTTATCAGTCTTTGTGCCAGACCTATCCTAGAGATCAGATCAAATAATTTTAATAACAATACCCAATATTGCACGAATATAAAGATTATTTCCCCTTGGAACTGTAGAAAAGGAGAAGCGCATTTTTAAGGTCAGATGCCAATTTATGAGAAAAGTCAATAACTGTATTCGTTAAAAAATTGTTAGTTAAACTTCAGCCAATTAAAGTGCATTTTTATGTTTTGTTGTATATGAAATGTGAAATTTCGTTTACTATTTTTTGTTCATATTCTTCGGAAATTGTAATTACTTCAACAACGAATTCTATCATATAGGTACTTCCTTCATTCGTGCTCTAAATAAAATACAAATGTATTTTACAATTTATCCATATTCGACTATATTTCTCATTTTTTATTCATTCCACTAAAATTCTAATATTAGGTCATGCGGGATTGCAGCGCATTTGAAAATGAATGCCAGTCTAAAACAAATTACTGCCATCAAAAATTGCGAGCCATGACATTGCAACACGCACTTCATCAGCTCGACGATCATATTAATGATGCCTTGTTACGCTTGGTGTTCACATGTTTTATGGATTTCCAAAAGATCTCAGTTGATAAAATACGCAACATAATGCGTACGGAATCAGATGCCACAATTGATGAATATATAGCAGACTTTGATGTGAACTTGGATCGCGCCACACAAATTGGCATCTTTGCGATCGTTTATGCACCCGGTTTAAAAAGTAAGTATCATCCAAATGATGAAGTTTTTCTTGCTAATATTGCTCTTATTATATTATAGTTAAAACAATGGTTAGAAGCTGTCTCGCCTCGTTTGAGTACTTGGACACCAGTTTAATACCTTCACTTCAAACCAATGCTTCCGATCTGCATTCCGAGCTTTTGGAACAGCACTTTAAGGAGGAAATTTCAAAATACAAGACTGCTCTTCACGAGATCATCGAAAGTCGTGCATTTGTTGCGTGCTACTTACAAATTTTAACAACGGGCATTATTGCATCAGAGAAGCAGTTTGATAAGCTCCATCTAGATGACTTGGTGCATATGGGATTTATCGTACTGGAGCACTTTCAGCTGGAGATTAATCAAAAGGATTGGTTACCACACGGCCGAGAGTGCTTTGAAAACTTTATTCGAATATTGCGAGAGTGCAAAGCAATACTTAGTTGTGCATCTCAGGTTCAAACGGAACGCATCCTAAAACGATTTAAAATATTACGCACGATTTTGCGTAAATTTTCCAGCACAATATCTGCAGACGAAAATGAACCAGAACGCAACGAAAAGACTGTCATTGAGGAAACAACAGATGAGTACACGATTGAAGGCATCTCAACGGATCTAATTTGTACTCAGCCATCCATTATTCTTTACGAAACTCGAAAGGATCGATGCAATAATATCGGTAACAGACCAGCCTTGAAAGCAAATGCTGCGACACTTAAATCGAAACCTGTTGGCGGCGTACGTCGGAGTATGTTAAAATATAAGCGTTTCTGCTATAAATGTCATATATTTTATATATATTTTTGTTGTAGAGCAAAGCCTTCGCACAACTATGTTTAAACGCCACAATTGTGCTCAAAGCAATCACTCTCAAAATACCATCAGCAATCAATCGGCTAGTTTGGAAATCACAGGTATTTAAAATTATTTGAATCGACTGACTAACTTAAATATTAAACGGATACTGTTTTTTTTTTTATTTTATATTTTATGGAACAATAAAGTGTTTCCTAAACTAATTAATTAATTTATTTATTATTATTTATTAAAGATATACTTATTATTTTCCTTGTAGGTATATTGGACCAGTTAACCTGCTTAAGTTCAACCTTAACACACAATCTGACGAGAAAGTAGTGGGGAGGGGAATCAAATTCATCGACACACAAACACATTCGCATTCGCATTCGGATTTATTTGTTGTGATTGAACGCAGTGTTTTTCACATTGAACATCTTCAAAAGATATAAATTAAAATTACAATAAACAACAAAATATTATAAATTTGAAATATTAAGTTCCTGATTTCATAACTGCTTTTATTATAACGAGTAATTCTCGTTTTTACTATGCCAAAAGGCGTTCTATCGATTTTCCTAAAAGGAGTTCACGCTATAGTTGATAGATACATATTTGAGTGCAAATAAAATATTATATTGCAGTTCGCGGGACGAATTAATTGAATATTAACAATAATGCAAACGGAATCGCTGAACAAAACTTGGAGTGATGATAAGCTCAAGGTTCGGGATGGAAAACTAAGAAGACCAAGCAACAATCATCATGTGGTCCCTCTGGGCATACTTGTTGTGCTTTCTACCATATATCTAATGATCGCTGGACTCCAGATTAACTATGTCTACTACTTCAAATCTGGCGTTGATGCCGTCGAAATTTCCAAGCAAAGTGATTCGCAAGAGCCCTATGTTTTTCCACCCGAGGAAAGGAATTTTGAAGAGCCGCCGTTGTGCCGAAAACTTGAAATATTCTCAATCCAAGAACAGACTTCTCGTCGCTCGTCTAAAAGGCAAAAATTAAAAATTTTAAAAAATGGGAATGGTCTTGCGACTGGTTCAAGGCCAAGCAAAACTTTGGCGGCACACAGAAAGAGGGATATTGCCAAAAAGTCAAATACAGCAGAACCGATTATCTATTTATTTGCTTTAGTATTTATTTATCTCTTGCTAAAAGCCGCATCTGACATCAATCAGCATTACAAATCGGTAAAAGGCTTTCAATACGTTCATTTTTAAAGATTTGTTTAATATATGATTATTTTTCTTTCTTAACAGAGCAAGGGGGATAAGAGATTGCGTCGTTGTTCCCTGCAATCCTATGCACAGAAAGACCAGAGAAGCGCTCACTTGGATCGGCGGGCATCTAAAGGTATTTCAACAAAAAGTTTGCCAAAATTTTAAACAATAACAAAAAAGTAGAAGGATCCACAAAAATGTAACTAAATGCTTTTTGAATAGGGAACAAAACCGAACTCTTACGAGATCAAATATGAATTTTAACTGTAATATGTGTTGTGAAACTACACTACAACTAAATCTTTTTAAATATAAATACTCGTATACTCGACTCACTTACTCTTACTGTCCAAATAGCTGTAAAACATATCTACAAATCTGTGTATAATTCTATCCGACACACGGATACACTTCTATACAGTCAATTGTTACCCGTATTTGTATTTATATTTATATTTACTTCACCTCCTGTATTACTAGATACCTAATCTTAAGTCTTGATGTCTATGAATGGTGTGTTTATGTGCCTATATACTAACTACTATATACAAAATACCTTATATGAACTTGTAATTAAATATAACAAGAATAAAACTCTTTTCTGCACTCCTGTGATGACTTTACAAAGTACTCTACCTAGATGGATTTGTGTTCTGTTTTAATCTTTATTTCCTTCTTGCTGTTTATCTTACCATTGCCGTACTGATATCATATCGATTCTCTAATTTACTCTCTTTCTGCTAACGATGAAGTTGCTCCGCTGCAAAGTAGACAGCACATTTTTTCAGAAGTCCGCTCGGTATCTCTGGATCGGTGTAAACAAGAAAATGGTGCATCGCTCAAGATACGAAAGCAGATCTCAATTGGTGATGCATCGAGGACTTATCAAGCGCCAAACAAATATCCTACTGGTAATTCATTTGCCGAATTGCAGAAACATAAAACTAGAACTGATTTTCCACCTCTCCAGAGTTGCAAAGAGGTCGCCGCTTATCGGTTCCAATCAGCATTAACTATCAGACCATAAACATGTCGCCAATTGTCCATCCCGAGCTTGCCCGTCGCGGCTCCGTTATAAGTCTTGGCAGTCTGCAAGACATAAACACAACGATACCGGGCACGATTTCGACCTCAACGCCAGATGCCAAGCGGCGAGTTCGCATGATAAACCGTCATTAAACCGTCAGGGATGAGTGAGAAAGTAAAAAAGAATGCAATTTAACGAATTTAAATCTCAAAACTCGAATGCCAAAAATGAAATGTTGAACATATCTAGTTTACGTTTTTGTTTTCGTTGCTTTTAATTAATAAGTGTAATATAATTACTAAGGCATTTTTTGCAGAAATACGAAACGAAATACGTTATTATTATAGCACGCTCATGCAATTATTAAATTATAATATACACACATTTAATTAATTGCACAGATGAGCCGTATTAACCAGAACTACTTCTAATATTCTACTTAAGGCAAGATTTAAAACAATCTTAGTCTACGTTAATCGCTTGGTTTTGTTTGGAATTCGGTTGGCAAATTCCAAAAACAGGTGATATACACTTACAATTACAAATAAAATTAAAGTTTTATTAATAGTTAATATTAATGCTAAATATACATATTATTCATCTGCGCAGGTTTTGTAAGATTTTAAAAGTGTTGCTCTTTTATTATAGTGGAATGTCTTAAGATTTAGATTGAGATAAATAAAAATAAGTCTATGCATGTTCGGAGTACGAGTAATTGATCAGCATCAGTGCACATATCTATATATAAATATATGTATATATTAATGTATACTATTTCATAATTATTATGTGACAAATCTACAAAAACCTTATCGAATTTTGTGCTAGTTTTCTCCTATTCAATTTAATACAAAAATAAATTACGTATTTTAATTGTATAAGGCGTTTTGCTTCCACGCCATACCGTACATATGTGTATTTGTATATATCAATAATATATATACATATATACATATATATATATATATTTGTATCTCTTCTGTGTATTAACTTTAATCTTTAACTAAGCTCATTGCCCTCGTAGAGGCTCTCGCAGCTCTCCAATAGTCGTAGCACCGGCGAGATGTCGTATGGATACAATTGCCGCGACACCAATCTGGATATTTGCAAGCGCAGGCGGATGAGCACGCCCATGGCCTCGTCCAGCATGGCGTTGCCCATGCCAAAGGTGTGACAGCTGTGCACGAACATTGTCCAGTTCATTCGTATGTATTTGAGTAGACGCAGTAAATACAGCAGGAAGCACGTCTCGTTGCTGACCAACAGATCAAGCAGCAGATCAGAGCTATTCGATGTCATTTTGAGGAATTCAAGAAATGTATATACAGGATTCAGCATGGCAACCAGCTGTGGGAACGCATTGTTGCGAAATGAAATGCCCGATGTGACGTCCAGGGTGCAAACCATCGCCTCGATCAAATGGTCATCCTGATCATCAAACAGATGAATTAATATTTTACTAAAATGGCATTCCGGATGAAATTGCAGGGTCTGCTTGATAAAAGTTTCCAATTTGCTGAGCACGTCCCGTATGGAAAGTTCGATGACCAATATGTCCTGGAATGCATCGTAATCTGTGGAGTCGATCGATGAATCAGATGAATCACTGCGAATCTCCTTAACAGTAACAGCTATAGACTTGAGCACCAAGAGCACCATTTTTTGCAGCAACGTCTTATCCATTTCGACCAGGTCTAATGCTGCCTCACCGCTCGTCGCATCGTCCTTGTTCTGAATCGAGGTGCGTAGCGATCCATTAACATATTGAACAGTTGCACCATTGTAACCTATTAGGCCAACAATGTTTTCAGGCTGACGACGTGGCAATGATTCGAGTATGCGCGGATTGCGCACATGACAGACAATCTGATGCGCCAACTTGCACGTCTCCTCCGGCAGCATGTCCTGCAGCGCCAGTGTGGAGCCATAGCACAGTGCCTCATTGAACAGACACAGCATTTGCTTGTAGACGGTGCACGACAAATTTTGGTTGAGTAATAGCTCGAATTTATCTAGTTGAGCATAGAAAGGCCGCGTCTCGTCTATGGAGAGATTCGCCTTGACCGATATGATGTTCTCCCAAAGCTGCAGAAAGTTGAGCACACAATGCTCGGCGGCATCTTGATGATTGGGCGCCATTAGCTCGGACATGTTCTTGACCAGCGTTGGCCATTTGTGTTCCAACTTCTGGATGGTCACGCACTTCAGATGTGTTGTATCAAAACTCTCGGAATCGGTCAAAGCGACAACATGACAACCATTTGGTGGAACATAATTAGCGGTCGTATTACTGGCCGTTGAACTGTTATTCTCATACAGATCGTTCATCTCGTTGAACTGCCGCCTTTCCTCCACATCAACATCCACGTCTACATCCGCATCTGCATCTCCCGCGTCAGGCTCAATAGTATCGCGAAATTGCAGGGCGAAATAGTTGTTGGCCAATGGTTGATCCTGCACAGGGAAATGCATATAGTTAACGGAAGCATCTGCGGAGGCTGGAACAGAGTTTGCTGCTGCCGCATAATCATCGTCCAGCGGATGCAGTTCAACGTCTTTCCATTCCACAATCCGTTTGATTATGTCTAAACTAAAGTGAATCTTCTGAACGGCGGTTTTATCTAGCAATTCGTAGTTAAACAGCTGATCGACAATCTTTTGTAACCACTCATCATTGAGCTCCTGCTTTGCAATCACCAGAAATGCGGCTAGCACACGTCCCGCCAGAAATTGCACATACGAATTGTTATAGCCAGCCAAAACAATAATCTCATCGATCAATTTATGATCGTTGCGTATCAATGCATCACACACATCCATAATGCGGGTACATATGAAGCCCTTGGCATTCTGCTTCAAATATATATCGAAGAGCAGCTGCAGATTTGAGAGGAACTGCAGCAATTTGTTGGTGGGCCATTCGCGCAGATAAGCTATGCGCTTCTGGCCATTTGTATCGTGGGAATAGTGCGACTGAAAGGGTTTCCGCAGCGTACGTTCCGAGACACCACAAAGACATTGTCGTGTTAGCGACTGCTCAAACTCTAGCATGTCATCGACGGCTGCGAGGCTTTTTGTTGACGTTTCCGTTGTCGTTGTCATTGTGCTGGCCAATGCGGTCGACGAAGATGCGCAGCCGGTGACAATGGCAGGTCCACCACTGCTGGTGGCAATCAACAGTTCAGACAGCTGCGTCGCACGATCCACCTCATCCTGGACAAGCGTGATTGCTTCACTGCTTTGTTGTGGCAAGATATTGTTGACTAAAAGTTGGGCATAGGAAGCTGCGCGCGAATTACAGGGTGTGGTTGTGGGCGAATTGTTGGTACTGCTGGACAGCGAGTGTGTGGAACAGGACGAGGACAGTGACGAGCACAAATGATGGTTCTTATTGTTGCCATTCGCGTCCATCACATCGGTCACATCCAGTATGTCAGGAGGTGCTTTAGCGCCTACTAAACGTATTTGTTTATCGATCTTTTGCCTCTTCGTTTGTGGCTGTTCGTTGTGATGAATCCCAGTTGCTGTGGAGCACGGACAGCCATCGGCAATGCGCGTGTTGCCATTGCTGTTGCTTGTGGTGCTTGAGCTGGAGCTAGAACTGCAACTGTTGTTGCTGCTGCTGCTGGAAGCACTGTGGCCACCAGTTGTGTCCATGTTGTTTTTACTACTATTTATAGCTGACGTACCCGACGTCTTATTTATGGTAAGCTGCAAATAAATCGATAACACTATTTTAATTCACTCTGAAATATTCTTCGAGATAAATATTATTTCTTCTTTGGCTTCCGCTTCCACTTCCACTTTTCCAGTGCTTCTTCCACTCACTGCTGCTGCTTCTGTTGCTTCTGCTACCGAATTACGCGCATTCACAAGGTTACGTGTGCACTACGAAGCCAGAATTAATTTCTATACTTTTTATACGACCACATTCTTTAGGCATAATCTAAGCAGTTTCAACAACTGTTAGTGCCCATTGCCATCATATTTTTTTAACAATTTTGCGAGCAAAACATACGATTTGAAAATACAGATACTTGTTGCTCATTTACCTTTGCGTTTGCAATGTTTGTATTAGTTTCACTTGACATTCGGTTTGCGTTTTTAAAGCAGCTCGTACACTTGCGCAGTTCATTATGAATTCGTTGTGCACATTTTTTGATTGCAAGTATTGCATATTTTGTTTACATTACATTTGATTGCAAGCCTTTAAACTTTTCAGACACAAAAAAAAAACAACTTGCTCAGCTCTGTTAATTAACAAGTAGCGAGCGCGTCGCCATCTTTGTAGTGTTGGGTTGTTCATATGCTCTATGGTGGCCATACACGAGACGACGGAATGTTGGACGAATTTGTTGTTTTTACGCACACGATACGATTTGTTGAAGTCGTTTTCAAATTCGAAATATATTTACTACATTTCTGACCTAATTCCTAAAAAAAATTAAAGCAAATTCGAGAAAAAAAATTACAGACTATTTTCATACATGTTTGTACTTATTTTTAATACAAATTTCACGGTACTGGCAGCACTTAAATTTAATGGGCTGCCATTTAGTTTAAATTTTAAAATTTGAGTTATTTCCCTTAAGAATTTTGAAATAAAACATAGTCACGATTTTGACGTCGAAACTGTTTGGATAAGCAACAATCTTTCAAAATTTTATAAGCATTTTTTAAAATATAACAGCGAAATATTACAGCGTGGCAACACTGTCGGTTGTTTTTCATTTGACATTGAAGGTAAAGACTTTCCAGCTGGTGGGTGGAAAAGGACGACCATTACGGTACCATCACTTCACTATTCGTTCAACAACGGCGGCTTTTCGGTGTTTTGTAGTGGGCTGTTTTGCTACCCGCTTCCAAGAGATATCAAATCGTTTGTGCTCGGTTAAGCAAGAAAGTGTATCAATCATATTTAAGTAAAGTGTAGTTGCGTTGAACGCGAACAGTTGTATTTGGTCGTTGTTTGTATTAAGTTGTGTTAATAAAACCTCTGTATAAGGAAAATGGCTGGTACATTGCCCCCTCTCAACCAAGAGGCTATCTTCAAGAAGATACAGGAATATTACAATGCTCACAACCAAGAGCTAGTCATTAAGAATTTGTTCAGTGCTGATCCCAAGCGGTTTTCCAAATTCAGGTACGTAACATATACATATACATATATTTATTGCGAATTTTCACGGTCATGTAAAATGTATGTCCGTATGATTGTACATACATATGTACATACAATCGAGTTGAATGATACTTTCGATTAATTACGAACATATCGACGACGTCGATACTGTGACGTCGACAATGCGGCATCATCGACAACGAAGCAAATCAAACCGAATCGAACTTAAATATTTATAGCAAATTTTATGTTACGACAACAAGGAAGAAAGCAATTGAATAAAAACATTCCATCTATGCATTTTATAATGATAGCTAAAACACATTAGAATGTGAAATTATTTGAAAGTTATCTGTAAATCTTTGTCCTTGCATAAGGTCAAAGTAACGACCTTTTTTCGTTCGCTGTTATCGTCGGACAATTAATACTCGCGCTTTAAGGTCAAACAAATTGATTTCTGCTCAAGTGTGTCAATTGTCAAATAATCAATTTATCTTGTTGACAGCTTGCGACTGGCGACGCCCAATGATGGTGAAATTCTTTTGGATTATTCGAAGAATCGCATCAACGACGATGTTTGGCCGTTGCTCTTGGAACTGGCAAAAACACGTCGCGTTGAGGCCGCTCGTGAAGCCATGTTCTCTGGCCAGCACATCAACATCACGGAGAATCGTGCTGTCCTTCATACCGCATTGCGTAATCGTAGCGCTGATGCCGTTGTTCTCGATGGGCACGACGTGATGCAAGATGTGCGTGCTGAGCTGGCTCATATGAAAGAGTTTACCAACAAGGTGATCTCAGGTGTTTGGCGCGGTTGCACTGGCAAACAGATCACTGATGTAGTTAACATTGGCATTGGTGGCTCTGATCTGGGACCACTGATGGTCACCGAAGCCCTCAAGCCATACGGCAAGGGATTACGCTCACATTTCGTGTCTAATATCGACGGCACGCACATGGCTGAAGTGCTGAAGAAGGTCAGCTATGAGACCACGTTGTTCATCATTGCCTCGAAGACATTTACCACTCAGGAGACCATCACGAACGCCACATCGGCCAAGTCTTGGCTGCTGGAACACACAAAGGATGTAAGTAAACATTGAAGTCATTGATGACCACATTCTATTCATTGATCACAATGCCCAATTCCAGGATGATGCAGTGGCCAAGCACTTTGTGGCTCTATCCACTAACAAGGAGAAGGTAACCGGTTTTGGCATCGACAGTGCCAATATGTTTGGATTCTGGGATTGGGTTGGTGGACGCTACTCCTTATGGTCAGCCATTGGTCTATCCATTTGCCTGTCGATCGGATTCGAGAACTTTGAACAACTGCTCGATGGCGCCCATTTCATGGATAATCATTTCAAATCGGCTCCTTTGGATAAAAATGTAAGTTGGCACGATGTGTATTATTATACTATCTATTTAAGCTCCGTCTGTTTGAAAGTTGTAGTTTTCTAAAAGTATGTTTAAATTGATAACAATAGTTGAAGAGCTTTCGTTCTTAGTGATTGTTGTGTGTATCGCGAATCGATTCAGCATTTGAATAGAAAATCTCATAATTCCGATATATTTTAATTTAAAAAGTAGGTCAGCAACGATTATGAATAATTGTTTAAGTATTACTTTCTTTTTTAATATTTTGCCGGCAACAATTGGCATTACGTAGGTAACTCTTATCAAGTGTTTAATTATTTAATTATTTTTATTGTAGGCACCTGTTATTCTCGCCTTGCTAGGCATTTGGTATTCGAATTTCTACAATGCCGAGACGACCGCTTTGCTGCCATACGATCAGTATATGCACCGTTTTGCGGCGTATTTCCAGCAGGGCGACATGGAAAGCAATGGAAAATTTGTCAGCAAATCTGGAAAGAATGTTGCTTATAGCACTGGACCAATTGTTTGGGGCGAACCTGGCACAAATGGCCAACACGCTTTCTACCAACTCATCCATCAGGGAACACGCCTAATTCCATGCGATTTCATTGCGCCAGCGCAGACCCATAATCCAATTTCCGGTGGCAAGCATCACAAGATCTTGCTTTCAAATTTCCTGGCTCAAACCGAAGCATTGATGATGGGCAAGACAGCCGAGCAAGCACGGGAGGAGCTCACCAAGGCTGGTGTGTGTGGCAATGAGTTGGAGAATTTGCTGCCGCATAAGGTGTTTGTTGGCAACCGCCCCACAAACTCAATTGTTGTTAAGAAAGTGTCACCATTCACATTGGGAGCATTGATTGGTAAGTAGTCTAAGCTTCTTAAAGCATTATTGAATATATTAATTGAATATTTATTTCTTATTTAACAGCACTCTATGAGCACAAAATATTTGTACAGGGAATCATTTGGGACATCAACTCGTTCGATCAATGGGGCGTTGAACTCGGCAAGCAGCTGGCCAAGGCCATTGAGCCAGAACTTGATCATTGCGAAGAAGTCACCGGACACGATAGCTCGACTAATGGGCTTATTAGTTTCATTAAAGCAAATTGGAAGTAAATAACTATTGTAACCGGAGAAGCGGTAGCCGGCACAACCGAATCCACAAGAATAATTGGCATCTTCGCCCAATTGGGATCGTCTACTTATTAATAATCAATGCTACCAAATTGTTTATGGCACAAAATTTACATACAATATATCTATGATTACGTACTATTATTATATGCATGCATATTGGAATTCTATGTTAAAGCATCTGTTTGCAAATTGGCAATAATCTCACTATTGGTAGTTACAATATTACACATTATATGTTGTTGGATGTAGTTTAAAATATGAAAACAGAAATGCCGGTCTAAAGCGGAAAGCGGATTAAAGATGTATTTGAAAAAAAAAAAAATAAAACCAAAATGTCTTCTTCTATTTATGGATTAAAACCGGAAAACTTTTTTTAATTGGTCTTAGATTTAGATAACTATTTGCACAGTCACACATGGTTGACTTCTATTAACCAGCAGATGCATCTGTGTCCGACTCATTTTCATC
The DNA here is from genome assembly GCF_023558435.1 of Drosophila sulfurigaster albostrigata. Classification (NCBI taxonomy): domain Eukaryota; kingdom Metazoa; phylum Arthropoda; class Insecta; order Diptera; family Drosophilidae; genus Drosophila; species Drosophila sulfurigaster. The sequence goes on from NC_084883.1 coordinate 1,727,618, forward strand.
GTCTTCCGATGAATCTTGTGTCATTGCCAGATCCTCAACATCGGCTGCTACATCATCATCGGCTTCCATTTGTTCGTCTTCGTCGTTGTCTTCATCATCATCGTCCAAAACGAGATTTGTGTTGATATCTTCATCCTCAACATCACTCCAGTTTTTATCAGTAATCTGGGATGCATTTACCTCATCTAAACAATGGGTAGTTGACCAAATTATAAATGTGCAAGACACACAAAAGATCAATCAATGTTTTACCTTGATCGTCATCAACAATTAATACGCCGTCTTCATTCAAGTGATTGTTTGCGTTGAGTCTCATGTGATTTATGACAAGTTGAACCCGACCCGACACTCTGAAAAAGTTAAACAGAATTAATACAAATACATATTTAAACACTATTGTTCTAAATTCAGGAAGGAGAAAGCAGACGATATGGAGAAGACTGACGACATAGTTTCTTCGCCATCGATTGATCCTAATGATCGGTCCTCAACTGAATTGGAAAAGGATGAATCTGAAATACTTCTCATTCAACCATTCAACGTAATTCCTATTCCAGATTCAGAGTTTCTGCATGAATCCATAGCAAACTGCAATAAGCCAATTTGCGATGATGCTGATCTCGAATGCATCCTAAACATGGTCAATGGCACCATTTGCGAGGCCCGGGCCGTTATACAATCCGATCCTCGTGGACTATTTTGCTACAAGTGCCCGAAAGAATACTGCCATCTTGGCAGTAAAAAATCGCGGCACACTTTTGAATTGCCTTTAGAAAGAAGTGAATACTCCGAAACAAGCGAAACCATACACAATTGGCTGACAATTGGTGATTTTGAGTATAGTAACATGATTCCATTGGTTCGTGATTTTATAGCCAAGTGGCAACTATCGCCGGAAACCAAATGTGTCGTCCTCACCAATACCAAACGTCATGATGTGCCCCTCAAGGGATCCATCTACTTTATCGATGCTCACTTCTCGCGACCCACGCCACGTTGTCCTAATCCGTTGGCCGTTGCCAAGGTGCGATTTATTGTCACCGTCTCGAGTGTGCTGCGAGACCATTATCCCGTCATGGTTACCTATCGCTTTGAAGGCTATCGGACTTTATATTATGCGCTGGGCTGTCGTGCGATTAACTCAAGGACATTTCAGCGGTTTTACATTGATACAATTCTGCACACTAAATTGAGTTTCTTTGCGGAAATCTGCGAGAGTCGTCACGGCACTATAGCTGCACCCAAGGCCATGCCCAATCCTAAGTCCATGCAATAAGTGTGTGTACATTGCTGTATGTCTAATTAAAATGTACTTACTGTATTGCCTCTGTAATGCAATGCAAACGATGTTCTGCAATTCCCAGACAGATTCCCAGCTTGTCGCGCAATTCCTCTTTGTCTTCGGACATTAAAACACTCATGCGTGTCGTAACCAGCGATTTTAGCCAGAACAAGGCACAGCGAACACTAAGTTAATGATTTGAATAAGTATTTGCAATTTACATCCTAAAATGCGGCTTACTTGACGGCCTTGCCCTGCAGCATTGTGGACAGCTCATTCAATAAAGGACTTATGTACTCAAGTGGCAAGCGTTCCAAAGTTAACTTAATGGTCTCCCGATCGTTGGCGTCCAAGACCGCTTTCAACATGCTGCGAACGAATTTTTGAATATAATGTTATAATATGCGTGCTGTAGCGATCTTACGTTTGATCCTGACTGTGCAATGCCTGCATTAAAAGTTGCGTCTTGCTTTGGCTTTGCAGTTTGCCATCAGGCAGCTTGCTTGCCTCAATGGTCAAGCTCTCTAAACGGGCTTCCATGGGCACATCGTTCTGCACCTTTTTCTTTGAAATGGGCAATGCACTATTGTACTCCACCTCCGTTTTGCTAACAATAGGTATCTTGGTCTTGAGTGCTTCCTGTGTGCCACTCTGATCGCTACGCTTCTTCTTCGCGTACAACTTCTTTGGATCCGTTCGTACAATCACATTGAGTTTCTCGCTGTAGTTGGGCGTGTATTTTTCGAATGTCACCAGACTGCGCGTGCCGTAGCCAAAGAGTATCTCGTGAGCACGCTGCTCATCGTAGACAAAGTGAGCAGCGACTGCGAGGATTGGCTCCACAGTATCCGCTCCATCCGAAGCGATTTGTAGCGTTACCTTGGGCTTAATATACTTCTCAGACGACAAACTAAAGACACAAATTATAGAACATTATTATGTTGCAATTCACATTTGCAGCAGTTGCGGTTACCTCTCCACATTCAACAGGTAGATGTGAATGTTGCCATTGCGTGTAACGCTTGCCACACGCAACTGTCCATCGTCGCGCACCTCGCAAGCCAAACTGTGAGCCACATCTTCCATTAGCAGGGTGCAGGTGGATGCCTTGTTGCGTCCCTTCTTGTTCACCTTCCATAACGAGATAATACGCTCCATTTTGGCCGTGGTCAGCACGTACTCTACATTATTCTGGTATGTAAAACTGCCAATGGAATTAACTTCCCCCGAGTGTCCTGTGCACGTTTCTACCAGCTCTTTGGTGTCCACGTCATAGATCTTGATTTGACGCGAGGCAATAGCTAAGGTGCGACTTTTGGGCAAATATGTGATATTTAAAGGCTTCTCTGGCCCCACTGACCACTCGCCAATGCGGCGCTCCTCTGCTAGGGACCAAACTAGAGCCCGACAATCGGTACCCACCGTGTACAAATGTCCATTGTTGTCATAGGCTATGGACGTAATAGGTCCATTGTGGCTATCATCACCAAGAGTGCGTTCAATCTGTAAACAAATAGCTATCAGGTTAAAATGTGCGTGTAAAATATTTGGAATGCTAACGTACGTTTCCTGAGGCCAATGAGTAGAGCACAACCAAACCCTTAGTCGTTCCAAGAGCTATGTACAGCTTTTCTGGAATTAGTGTTCCAGGTGGCAACGATTTGCGAATCTTCTTGGGACGCGATGCGGCAACCGTAACCCACGTGAGCGCCTTACAGCCACCAGATACTTGCAGATTCGGCGTGAATTCCTGCTTCAATGTATTGTTCTCAGTGTCCCATACTCGTAGTATGCCGTTCTCATCAACTAAGGCAAAGAACTTGCCACCGTTCGGTGAGAATCCCAACACGTGCTTCTTGGCCACCGACATCGTTTTGAAACTGAAATGGTCTCTGCACAGTGTGCTGCCAATGCAAAACACTAGAACCAGTGTTGGCCAACAGCATATACACCAATAACATGAACTAAGCGCTAGTGTTCGCTAAACACGTAAAAACCAGTAATAATGGCATACAAATGCCTTGCCTCAAGAATGCGCCAAGTTTGAATTTCAAAAATGTATAATGTAAATACAAAGTTTATGTTACATTTTATTTATCTGTTAATGTCCTGTAAGCAGTAGAACTAATATAAACAGTTAATTATTTTATGTCTTCAAGTCTTTGAAATACCACTTCAGTTTCTAATGAATCTTACAAATTTTAATGTAAACACAAATTAAAAATAAATTTAGAAAATCAAGTGTGTACAGATATTCAATATGACAAAAAAAAAATACATTTTACAGTATTTTCGAGCAGACAGATGCAGTATTTTTGGTTCACAAGCAGTGTGCAATCCAGAAGTTTCGTGCGGTTCGTTTTGAGGTTAAGGGTTTCACCGACTGACTTGTATTAGCTGCTCTTCGTTTTGTTAAAATATCTGCGAGTAAAAATGGCTTTATCTGTACCAAAAGCACCCGGAGTGTCGCAAATGCTCAAGGATGGCGCCCGTGTAAGTGAAATAAATACAAAAATCACAATTTTACACACATTCGTCATTGCTTTCATTTAAATTTTGTGGAAAACAGGCGGTGCGCTATAGACAGAAGCGCGTGATTAGTCATCGCAGCACAGATGTTCTTTGTAAATTTAATAAATTGTCTAATGCCATGCCATTCGATCCTTTAGATGTATAGCGGGCTGGAGGAGGCAGTCTATCGTAATATCAGCGCCTGTAAGGAGTTTGCACAGACATTGCGTTCGGCCTATGGTCCAAATGGCATGAACAAAATGATCATCAATCACATTGAGAAGCAATTCGTCACAAGCGATGCTGGCACCATCATGCGCGAGCTAGATGTGGAGCACCCGGCTGCCAAGCTTATTGTAATGGCCAGTCAAATGCAGGACGCTGAGGTCGGTGATGGCACTAATTTCGTCGTCGTCTTTGCCGGTGCTCTGCTGGAGGCTGCCGAGGAGCTGTTGCGCCTGGGCATCACAACCGCCGAGATTGCCGATGGATATGAGAAGGCGTTGAACAAGGCTTTGGAAATATTGCCCCAGCTGGTGTGCCACAAAGTCGAAGATTATCGCGATGTTTCCAAGGTGAAGGAAGTGCTGCGCACTGCCATCATGTCTAAGCAATATGGTCAGGAAGATTTCCTCAACGATCTGGTGAGCAAAGCCTGCGTCTCCATTTTGCCCGACGAGGGCACTTTTAATGTGGACAACATTCGCATCTGTAAGATCCTTGGCAGCGGTCTGGCCAAGTCCGAGGTGGTGCGTGGCATGGTATTCAAGCGTTTTGTCGAGGGCGATATCACCTTTGCGGAAAAGGCGAAGGTGGTTATCTTCTCATGTCCCGTTGACATTATTCAGACGGAAACTAAGGGCACAGTGCTGATCAAGTCGGCGGATGAGCTCTTGAATTTCTCGTCGGGCGAGGAGAGTTTGCTGGAGGCACAAATCAAGGCGATTGCCGATACTGGCGTTAAGGTTGTTGTTGCAGGCGGCAAAGTGGGTGACATGGCGCTGCATTACTTGAACAAATACAATCTGATGGCAGTACGTCTCAATTCCAAATTCGATTTGCGTCGCTTGAGTCGCGCCGTCAATGCCACAGTACTTCCCCGCATTACGACGCCCAGCCAGGAGGAGTTGGGTTATTGCGACAAAGTCTGCATCGAGGAACTGGGTGATACCACAATTGTGGCTTTCAGGTATGCAGTCACTATTGACCACTCAAAAGCCATTATTCATTCTAACTTAAATTTCCAGAAATGAAGGCAAGGACTCGCGCATTGCCACTATTGTTATTCGAGGCGCCACAGACAACTTTATGGATGACATAGAGCGCGCTCTGGATGATGCCGTTAATAACTTTAAGTGTCTAACTCGCGATGGTCGTTATTTGCCCGGTGCTGGAGCTACTGAAATAGAGTTGGCCACACAACTGGCTGCTTATGCTGACACATTGCCCGGCTTGGATCAGTATGCGGTGCGCAAGTTTGCCAATGCTCTGGAAGTGTTCCCCAAGGCGCTGGCCGAAAATACTGGCACCAATGCTACCGAGATTGTCAACCAATTGTATTTGGCCCACAACGGCGAGAAGGGCAAAAATATTGGATATGACATAGAGGCAGAGACAGCGGCAACTGTCGATGCGGTTGAAGCGAAAATCTTTGATCTGTATCAAGCCAAATTCTGGGGTCTCAAATATGCTGTTGGTGCAGCTGCAACCATTCTTAAAGTGGATCAGATTATCATGGCTAAGCGTGCTGGCGGTCCAAAGCCACGACAGGCTGCAGGCAGTGATGATGAAAGTTAAACTTATTAAACATTTATTAAAATGTATAACTTAATAATTGTAGTACTCCATCGGGCGAAGAAAAGAATTATATATGTATTTTCATATGAGAGTATTTACACGAAATTACAAATTTCATTAACAAAGCAAAACACATACACACACAAAACAATACACTCACCCATACACAGCTTCTTGTATTAATAAACTAAAATTACAAAAACTGGAGCTACGTTTGGACTATTCACTTTTAGACCCTTAACCTTGCCAAAAAGTAAAAGATTGGCTAGTATCTTGGAATTTAAAGGTTGTATTCTTAACATTCATTTTACTGAAAGCTACATACATACAAGGATATTTCAAGGATCAGGAACGCAATCTTCGTGTGTCTCAGCAAATAATAAATATGGCAAACATTTAATGACATTTTTCATTTGAAAACAAGCTTTAAAAATGGAAGTATTTTTATACGTGATCTTTACGAGTCAGCGTAATATATATAAACATTTCTTTTACAAAAACATTTTCTTTTACACTTAACATAACTATTTCGGTCGACATTCGGAAATATCTAAATCCCCTTCCGGTTATACAACCCCCAAAAAGGTTCAATAAATAAAATACGTTTTTTTTTTGTGTCGCCGCTAGATAACTCATCTAAGCTTTTTAATTTTTTGGAATTCAAGCAAACGATTATTATGTTCATTTTGGAGTACATAACATATTTCAAATGCGTATGCGCAGATACATTTCAATATTTTCTTTGAATAAAATACGATATCGTTGTCATTTTTCAAATTGAAGTTAATAAAGTTTTTAAAGTGTTATCTCATTATTCTTCGGATATTTCGTGCTGTATAATTTTTCATAGTTTTGTGTAATATTTAGCTTCATTATTGCAAATTTAAAATTCAATACGACCGATAATAACAATTCGAACTATTCGTGCTCCAGTGAATAGTTCAAATGCTTATCAGCTCTGCATAGTCAAGAGTTTTTTTGTTTGTTTCTTGTTTCTTCAAACATAAATAATGATCGCGAAACAAACAATAAATCGACAATTATTCTGCAAATATTTATATCTAAATAGCTTTAACAACCAACTGCAGTTTTGGTTTTAACAGCTCCAAATATTATATATTCAACTATCTGTAGTTGAGAACTTGAAACTCTGAACAATTTTCTGCTGAATGCTCACGACAGCAGAACAGAGTTCAGAATCTACTTTCGAATTCGAAAAAAATCAAATAGTTTTCCTATATATTTTTTTGTTTTGTTTTAAACGCGTGATTCTAAGTTGATATTTCGATGTGATTTTTCTTTGCCAATTTCTATAAATGCAACAATGGAAGAACCGATAATATTCAATTATAACATGTCGACAAGTCCGAATGGATCACTCAAGGTTTTATAGTTTTTGTGATGAGATATGATCGAAAATGATGGCATGAATATGAAATGACGATGCTTCTCTTGTGGGAGAACCGATTCCTTTCACTCCAATACCATACAATTATGCCCATTACCAATTTATTTGAGTATAAAAAAATAACTCAGCTTTAAAATACTTTGCCACTCATGCAATAACACTTTGTTTCATTATGCTTTACAAAAATATAGGCCTCAACCACGGACAAATCATTTAATCATGACGATGATGCGCATTCGCAGTGTCGACATATTTTACCCCGTTTGAATTAAATGATGATTATACATATTTAATTAATGTGCGCTAATTTTCGAAATATTTTTGTTTGGTTTATGTAAAATTATATCAACAAGAATCACACATTTTTTAACGATTTGATTCTGTTGTCTAAAGAATAAACAATTATCGGAGTCATATGTTGTGTTTCGCATCGATCTAAGTGATAAATAAAATAAATTATCGTTCATTACTTCATTTATATTGGTTGTGAATTAATAAAATGGCAAAAGCTACGCTAAGATCATATGTAGATAGATTCGAGATATATATATATTTATATATTTTCACTTTATATTTAATAATTTGCTAAGAAAAAACGTTGATAATAAACTAGCATGTTTGTTTGCATTTGGCTTTCATGTTTGCCGTAATTTAAAGCTTTTTAAAGTAATCATATAGTGTTTGTTGTTTTGGCCCAGTTATTATTTTTGGGATTTTCAAGTGTACTTTCATTTTGTTGGTTTATACCTTTCGATTATGTTTTAACAACTTTGAACTTGGATTAATAATAATCATTGAAATAAGTAGGCAAAATGTGTTTGGTTTCCTTTTTGTTTTATTAGTGTTTACTGTGTTTTTTTTTTTCAATAAATATATATAGTAGATTGCTGATATATTTTATATAGATATATAAGAGATATAGTTCATAGGTAGTTGTTGCTATAGTCCGCACAATAATTGTCCTTCAAGTTGGGTTATTCGTTTACACTGAATGCTTCACTAATTGCAAACAAAGATGTTGTTGATATTGATTTCGATAAATGCCAAAATGTTTTCTAAAGTTTGTAATTTTCTCTTCATTTATCATGATCATCACACTTCCATATCCCCACATTCTACTCTTTGATACACTTGAGGCGTTTTCTACCATCATCATCAATTTATAATATTGCTTTTTTTTTGGTTTTTGTAATCTGTTGCTGGTGGTGTCGACACTTGTTCGATAGGTTTTATTACAATGTAAATTTATTTAAATTTTCATTTTGCAAAATTGTGGTACTATTTTAAAACGAACTTAATTCAAGTAAAAAAAAAGATAGCCATGTATACTGCTTAGAGAGCAGTACACGAGGATTTCTCACGGAATGGATTTACCTTCTGGCTGGTAAAACCAGTCCATAGGTAATCCTCCTGCTCGTGCTCCGTGATGTATTTCATCATCTTGGCGCACGACTCCGATACCGTCTGGCGATTAATGGCGGCTTCGCGACGCAGGTCTGCGACGAGGTTGCGCTGCTGTTGTACGGATGATGACATTACGTCCATTACGGCTGTCTCGGATAGGCCTATGGTTGAAAATGTTCTCTGTACTCAGATATATATAAAAAATTAGGTAGAAGTGTTTGTTGTGTGCAAAAACTGTTTCCCTTATGTTTTTTTGTTCTTTGTAATTTCTTTAGTTGGGGGATGAGAGTCTGATTGGGGCGCGCTGTAAATGAAGTAAAAAAATGAGCAATTGCAACTAAAATTATCGTTCAACTTTAATCATAGTATTTTTTAACTTCGTGATTCAATTTCGTGCTTTAAACACGACCAAAAGATGGCACGACATTGAACAAACGACATCAAATTTTGCACAACGAAAATTTGGACAGCTTGAAAGGAAAATATATGAAAGAGCGTAGAGTAGGTGGTAGGATTGAGATATTATGATAGATTTGCTTAGTCACTTGATTCTAGTGAATAATTTTAAATCGTTTCTAAAATTCGTCATATTCACATTTTTGTACGTGTGTATGAATGCATGTACTTATGGTACTTATGTGGGTATTATATATACATATATATGTGTATGTGTGAAAAAACGATTCACAACGAAAAACGCTGTTATTGATTGGTAATTAATGATTAACAAACTTTACAACAATGTTGCTATTTGCTACTGTGCCCTCCACTTCTGCGATTGACAGGTTTCCGTATCGACAACGCAAATTACATGCAACTAAGGTATTAAAATACCCAATTGATTTTGTTGCGTTAGAGCAGAAATTTAACGCATACTTATGTACATACATATATACACACACACACACACAAATAAGTGAGTACAACGCCTCTTCACACACATGTACATAGAAATCTAGTATGCTAAACATCAAAACACTTTACACTTAGGTTAATTTAGACACACACAAGCACTACTACATGTTATTCTTGTTTTATTTAATTATTTACCAGCTTTAAATTTTTTATTTCTTTCTTTTAACAAATATCCGTACGAAAACAACTTCGAGCTTGCTGGGCTCGAACAAAAAGATACACACCCAAAACCAATGAAACGTGAAGTTGGCTGCGCGTCAATTTCCAAAACGATAATTGTTATCGACAGGCCAACCAAATACGATATACAATCGATGTTTGTTACGCGTGTTTATTTTGCTGCATCGGATCCCTGGCTGTCGTGAGCAAAAATAGTGTTGAAATGTCGACTAAGGACGAATGGTCCGCGGAAGAGGAGCTGCAGCTCTTCCACGCTATGGAGGGTCTGCGCCCGGTGGGTGTCAACAAACACTTCTACATGTCCTGCATTTCGGAACGCCTGTCAAAGTCCCTTAACCGCGAAATGCCTAGCGATTTAATCTGGCGTCATTTGGGCACAATGTACAAGCTGAAGGAACTTGACAATCTCGAGTCTCTGCCGTTTCCGAATGAAGAGCGCGAGTTTAGTTTACCTGAACAGGATTATGCATCGTTCGTAAGCAAAAAAACAACTGCAACCAATGATGGGGATGAAGTGTCCGAAGCGACAACCGAAAACAACACCAGCAACAAAGGTAAAATCAGATCAACGCAATTATTCATTAACTATTTTATTTTTTATTCTTTGCAGGTGGAAAGTTTGCAGTATTACAGACAAGTGCCGGCAAGGATGTGGAAAAAGAAAAGAAGTCGTCGACAAAAGCCTTGGATTTGCCAAAGAGGTCTGCAAAGCGCACTCGCGGTTCCATGTCGAATGAATCTATTAGTCCCTCAACAACACCACCGCCTATGCAAAACAACAAACGTCGACGTATTTAGAAGCATTAATGCGAATGGTTTAATGAAAAAATAGTTGTTATTTTTAGTGGGTAAACCATGACCGAAACTTTGACTTTAATATGTTTTAATGTAAATATAGAAATCAATCATCGAAATCATTGTTATTGTCGTTGTTTGCCTCTGTTGGTGTTGAATTTTCTTGGTCGGTTGCATTGGTTTTCATCGAGTCGAGCAATGACTTTAAGAGGCGTTTATTGAGATGATCCGTTTGGGTTATTTCGCGAACTGGCTGCGTCTGGTGTGGATCGTCCATATCCGCTACAGGTGCAGGTGATGTGTTTACTGTCATGGCTTCTATATTTTCTAATACCGGCATAATTTCTAGAATATTTACTGTTTCGAGTTTCTTTTTATGTTGCAGGTGTTTTCTTTTTTTCGATGACGCAGCTTTACTCACCAGGGTTACTGTGAATTGCTCACATTTATCGAATGTATCGATTGCAAATAAGCACCCCTTAGTAAGAAACAACATCGCCCGCAGGCGTAATACACATATTACAAGTAGCGCCCGAATTCAATTTTAACGAGACGGACAAATTTCAAAGATTATGTTCATGCCGGAAACAGAAGATATGTTACCTAGAGCCGCTCCAAGGCCAGCTGCGGCAGTGCCAATGGGACATAACGAGGAAATAGTGAAACCTACAGTTCCCGAAGTATCAATATTATTTGGTCAAGCCCCACAACAGCAACAACAACAGCAGCTGCGACCTCAACAACAACAGGAGACTACAACCACTTTTGCATCCTGGAAGAAACAATTGTTGCCAAGGGTCAACTTTTCTCCAGTGCTGGCAACTGAACTGGGTCCAGCCTCACCGCCTGTTCCATCTACTGCTCCTGTTTGCAACGATTACAATAATTATTTATCGCGTTCGCGCGGTATTGAAGTTGATCGCTCAACGCCCACTGTTAATTCAAATCTGTGTTACGCAGTAAATGTGCCGCACCCGTTCACACGAGAAACCTTCCCCTCCACTCCTCAAAACCATTGCCCCCCACACTATGTTCAAGGCCAATCCCCAGCCATCGCAACGGATGTACTTACTATTTGTGCTGGTACCCAAACAGAACCGGAATCTGTCGCATCTCGTCGAGATTCGCTGTCAGCAATAGCACCCGAGTTAGGGCACTTGGCTAACAAGAGTGATTTGAGGGAGTTGCTAGTTCAGCTGGACCTGATGCGCCAGGAGCAGCAGCATTTGAGGCGACTATGCGAATCGTTGGTGCAGCAACAGCAACAGCAACAATGTGTGCCGAAAACATTTATGGAGACTTCAACGCAGTGCGACATTTTAAATGTGAAAAGTAAGTAAAGAATAGAAAAAAGAATCTGTATTAAACTTAACATTTTTTAGGTAATGCGATGGTGAAGCGCATAACGCCTGTAGTGCATGACTACATAGTAGAGGAGGATGAGCGTTCAACGCCATATGAAGGGCTCCCTAGAGCCGCTGCTCCGCCATTTCAATCGCCACGCGCTGTGCCGCCAATGGCCCAGTCAACGGGATACCGCCCAAACACTCCACAACCAAAGCAGTCACCGGCAGCGAATAATCCCTTGATGAATGCCGTTCTACAAAAACCCAATACCGAAAAGAGTTTGGTGATGAATGAGTTGGCCCGCAAGTATCTGCCTCAAAGGCAAATCACCGAACTGATGGACGAATTGCGTCTGTCACCAACAACAACACCCACCAATGGTGTCGTTAACAACGCTAACGCTAGCGCGGGCATTGACACAACGCCACTGCGCCGCATTGACAACTTTCATCAGAGTCCCAGTAATATTTCTAATGCATCCTACGTATATCTCAAGAAATATCGCTTGTTGCCTGAGCAACGAATGTCCAATGATCAGGTTAAGTTGCACAATCCAGAATCACCAGTGGCACCAACTCCACAGAGTAATCAACCAATGCTCGACCTGGATAACATACGTAATCAGCCAAAGCTAATTTAGGAATAAAGATTTCATTAATATCTTATTACATTTAGTTTCTTCGCTAATTGTTTCTCAATTTAATTATTATTTTTTGCTTCGGTATTCAGATTATCTTTATATTTATTTGAATAATGGGAAAAAAGAATAGTACATACACACACATATTATAATCAAACAGGAACGAAGAAATTTTGATTTTTTTAGGGACAGGTTATATTTTTGTTTTGTATAAACTTTTAGTGGGTGGCAACACATGAGCACTTGTGTTTGGTTACCACTTAAAAACTGAATATATGAAAATATAGTTAGCATAGTACACCTAACGCAATACCAATTGCAACTCGGATGCGGATTGCAGCAGGACCTTGAGGCCTTGCATGAAACCAGCACATTGGGCAAAGTCCGTGCCAAAAGCAATGCGCGTGTGCACTTCAAGGGCATTGGCGTAGTCGGCTATTTGAATGTATTGTACAATTTGATTCAGATGTTGCACAGTTGTCGCCGTCAGCTATCGAGAATTAATAATAATTTAATTAATTTAATAATGATTGTGAGGCAATTACTTACCCTTCCATCGCGCAAGCAATCATAGAGATTTTCCAATCGTTTCACCACATCCACGAATTTTCGTTTGGTACGCTGTGTAATGTAATAAATAAACAAGTAAGTAAATGTTGCATTTGGTAAAAATGTACTTAATGCAATTTTGATAACTCATTGAGTATGTCCTTCGTATTGTGAAATATATAAAAACTAATCAATCCTCTTTACTTTTTCAATTAACACGATGGATCATTTTCATCAAATTTGTTAGCTATTGCTACTAATATTTTGAAGTGTCTACGGACGGACTGGAACATGTGGGATCGCAGCCGAGATAATTCATATACCATAATACAGTAAAAACATCATCACATACCGGATCGTTAGTCGCGCTTAAGCATTGATTTTTCAGCTCTTCTAGCACCGTTTGCAGATAGATGTACTCCTCGGGAAGTGGAGGCTTCTCCTTGGGCGGCTCTGGTTGACGCTGCTCTTGGATGGGTGCTGGCTGTTCGGTGTATCCAAACGATTGCTGCTGAGGCTGACCAGGCCAGTATTGCTGCGGCTGTTGTTGCTGCTGTTGATTTGGCACCACCGATGCTTGGAAGTTCAACTGCTGTTGTGGGGGAAAGGCTTGTTGATTATTATTTGCTGCCGGATTGTAAAACGCAGTATTTCCTGTTGGTGGAGCATTTTGCTAAAGAAAATTCACAATTAGTAACAGTTAACAGGTATATAAGTAACTACAAAGCAACCTGATATTGATTAGGATCCATATAGTTATTTTGATTTTGATTCGGATCAACTCCATATAATGGATGCAGAATTGGCGCAGATGAAGGCTCTGCAGCAGGCCTGGGCTTAGGCTGCAAAAAAGCAATTGCCAATAACTTATAACTTTGGATATATATTAAGTTAAAAATGCCTTACCACTCGAGATGATTTCAAAGCTGGGGGATCGTTCCAGCCGGGTGGCGGTGTGGGATTACGCTGTACATTCTGAACAAGCGGCGGCGGAGCTGCAGTTTCAATGGGTGCAATACCCGGCAAATAATTGTTTTGCGGCGCTCCCATAAATGGAGTTGGATTGAATGGTTGAGCCGACGATATGGGATTCGTATTGAAGGCATTGGTATTATATGTCTGTGGCACAGGAGCAGCTTGTGGTAAGGGCGCTAGAGAGCCTCCAAATGGCGCTGCCGCTGGAGCTGGAACTGGATTGTATGGCATGCCATACGAACTGGTCGGCGCTGCCACAGATGGATCCAAAACGTATTTCGAACGTGAATGCAATCCTGATCCGCCACTTGCAGTGGCAGGAGGTCCCCCTGTCGAGCTGGCATTGCTGTGTGGTCGCGGTGGATGCGTAAGTGGTTCTGCTTTAAGCTGAGGAGGATTAAAGATTTGTGTAGGTGGCTGAGCTGGCTGGAAGGGAGCTGCTGCCAAGGGTACAGCTGGTGGTGCTGCTGGTTGTGCCTGTTGCCAGCCATTGTTTACGGGCGCACTGTATTGGTTCTGCGGTTGTCCAAAAATCAGTGGATTTGCGGGCTTCGAGAAGGAGCCACGCGGCTCCTGATGGCGCCTATAGTTCAAGGGTGCGACAGCAGCTGGGGCTGCAACAGGTTGCACCTGATCCACGTTGACGGCGTTGCTAATGCGCTCACGTAGTTGACTCAAATCATCACTTTCCAAATTGGTCTTACTCAATGTGGTAATGTACTGAAGGGCAGCAGTGAGTGCACCTTGGGAGGCCAGCAGTCCGCTATATTCGGATATGAAGCCCGCAAAGCATCCAGCGAAATCAACAGCAATGCCTTGCTGTTCTAGGGACTTGGTGAGCAGCATCACCACCTCAGCCAGCTCCTGTAACTCCTGAGTGTTGAGTTTATAGTTCTCATTCTGCTGCTCCAGCTGCTTCAGTTGATACCAGGCGCTCACTAGCTTTTCAATGCTTCCCGCACAGATGTAGCACAACATGGCATTGCGTGTGAACTCAACGCTGCTGGGGCATTCATTCAATAGGCGATCGCCGAGTCTTTCACAGATGTCGACGATTTTGCGCTCGCTGTGCTTCAGAGCAGCAACCAAGGCCTCCTTCCACGAATCCACGGTGCAGTGGTTAACAAAGTCAAGCCAGTCGCGTGATACCAATGCCGAGATGACATTGGAGAGTTCATTCTTCTGCTGCAACAAATAACGTGACTGCGTACGTGATAAGATCTCTATGCCCGCTGTGGATGCAATGATGAGTGCCTCTGGAATGCGTTGAGCCTCCAGACACAGTTCGACAGCAGCTTCGATGTTGCCCGTTAGTATTGCTTCAGTTATTAAACTGTCGACGTCTGCAAAAAAAACCGATAAATATTGAATTTGACAAAAATAAATACAAAGTGCAACTTACGATCACCACTTGGAATCTTAAACTGCAGTCGCGGAGCAGCTGGATAATCGTTGAGGGCTTGTGAATTAATGCCAGTGCCATTGTTATCGGCAGTTTGCTAAATATTAAAAAAGCACATATTAAATAAATGTTTGTAGAATGAGTGAATAATTTCTTTATAATGATTGTCTGTTTATATGGAGTTGGTGCACTGATTTCTTACCGAATTATCGGTGCTAGAGTTAGTGCTTTGATCGCATTCAACTTCCGAGGAATCGCTCTACTCGAAGCATGAGAAATTGTTATCAGAGAAATGTACAAAAGGGGAAAGGCAATGGCTCAATATTGATAAGAAACTGGTACATATGCAGTATGTTGTGAGATAAGAACCGAACAGAAACAGAACTAGCAACTAGAAAGCATTAAACAATGACAACTCCGACTCACATGTGTAAGCGTTGATATGCGTGTAGTCAGCGTGTCCACGTCAGACTGTGAGTTGCTTTCGGGTTCTTTGATGAATTTCGTAAACTTGCCATCAATATCCTCTTTGTTATAGCCTAAGAAAATTGTTTTCTTTAAATTGTATTCTAAGCCGGCGGGAAATGATTCGCTTACCTAAGAGATTGAGCATTTCTTCTTTGGGATTTAATTCAAAGTTCGCCTTAATGAAATACCAAATGTAGCGACCATGCTGATCTGCCGACTTATCGGCCCGTTCTCGGCAATACTCTGCATAGTTAGCACCAGCCAAAGACTGTTCTAAAGCATTAGCACGTTCCACAACTCCTGGCTCGGTTGTCAACTGTTCCACCTTCACAGTTTTTGAAGTGCCATTGAAACTGACCAGTTTGCCACCGAACTGTAATGCAAATTCGATTTGAAGAAGTGATTTATTTTCAAGCATATTTATACTTACACCAAAAGCTACGCCACATGGACGCTTCATCCACTTGGGAGCATGCGCTAAATCGTGATAGACCACTTGGGTGGCCTGCTGAGGCAGCGGCGCTTGGGCAAATTGATCCATGCCTGGGAAGGAGTCGGCAATCTTCTCGGATGTTTGCACCAAATGATGAGTGCCGCCGTTGAGTGAATAAATGGAAACAGTTCCCTCCAAGCTGGCGCTGGCAATTAAAGCAGGATTGCGTGGACAGAACTGCACATCGGAATACCATGAAGCTGTTGTTGCCACCTCCGAAAGGATTTCTCCTTCTGGTATTTTAGTATTTGGATTCCAGCAGTAGATGCGATTGTCCTTGCCACACGACACCATTAAGTCATTGTCCTGCTGACACCACGACATGCCCAATACGCCGCGATCGTGTATCTGGTAGGTTTTCGCCGGAGCTGTGGCATAGCGTAAGTCCCACAATTGAACCACTGGAGCTTGATCATCCTCGGATGCCAGCCAGACTTGAGTGGCCACCTCGGGATGCCATTCAATGGCATGCCAACGCACACGCGACTGAGTGTCTGATAGCTTGATGATCTGCTGACTCTTGCGCAGATCCCAAATCACGCAACGTGTGCTGAACACAGATGCCAATATGTGCTGCACTTGACGATTCCATGCCACATTCTTCACATCTTCCAGGGGCTGAGTTTTTGCGCCAGGATTGAGTGGACTCGCGGGGTTGTTCAGGTCCCAAATGTAAATCTCAGACTCCGAGGCACATGAAGCCAGCAAGTTATTGAGGAAAGGATTAAAGTCTAAGCCAGTGACGGCACCAGTGTGCTTATCCTGGCGTGCTAACAATGGTTCCTCATTGGCAAGCAGCTTGGCTGCCGAATAAACATTAATATGCCCCGCTTCGCAGCCGCCTACAATCAAACCATTTGGGTGTGTTCCCCCATTTATGCCAGCTGGACTCCAGATAACCTTTTGAAATCTGAAAAAATATAAAATTGTTAAACAATATCAACCTTAAATGTGTGGCTCAACTCACTTGAAATCGCTGGGCACGCTTGCCTTCAGTTCCAAATCATAGCTGGCATCGCCAGTATTTGGAGAATAGATCTCCAAAGTCGAGCTTGCATTCGAATCAAATTGCTGGGCTGCGGTGCCGGCAGCCAAATAAATTTGTTGCTGCTGCGCTGGCGACCAGGCAATGTTCACAGTCTTCTGCAGTTCTTTTACTTTCATTTTGCTTGCAATCTGAAATGTTAAATTTTACACAATTAAAGTTTGTTATTGTTGGTCCAAGTGGATACAAGATTTTAAATGAAATGGTGTCACGTCCAATTGGAGCGCGCCCCGTCATCACTTTTTTTTCGGTCGCAACAACTTTAGCGTAGCGGTGTAATGTTGCACGTAATATGGTGTTGTGTTGTGTAATTGCAATTGAATATTACTTACACGCAATTAATTGCTCAATAAAGTGCTGTTTTGTCGGAATTTAAATATAAATAATTTTTTTATTTTATCTTCTAAGAACTAAGAGCTGTGGCACAATCGATGGTGCTATCGTAACCATCGATAGAAGTGTATTAACATTACAATATCGATAGTTCGGTCATTTCGATATATGCCGAGTACAAGTTGATATACATGTTTGTTTGTGTTGTTAGCACCAAGGTAAACAGCTGTTCTTTGAAATCCAAATATGAAGCTCATTGCATTAGATTTATTGGATAAAATAAATAATTTCACATATTTAGTTATATAATTCTAGGTATGCATGAATGTGTAGTAGATATTCATAATATGCTCGACATTCTATTTAGCATTAGTAATCGCAGTGACTCGTTGTTCAACCTTGGCTACTTTGTTGTTTATAGTTTCCAGATTTTGAGCAAACGTCTCCTGCACCGAATGAAGTAGTTCCTTGTTATTGACCAAACTGGTGGTAATTGTGCCTTGTTTTTGTTCGATTTCAGCAATAATCTTAGCAAAATTGTTTGCTGCAAGCGAGGGGATTTGAATCAGTAAAAAAATTTAGTCAATGTTAATTTACTCACCATATTTATGCAGCGATTCCAACGCTTGCATGCGCTCAATCACATGTGGCAGTATTTCAACTACAGGCTCGGTACGTTTTGCAATATCATAAAGTTCAGATATCTTTTGGTCGCGCTTAGCATCCTGTGGACTGCCGCTGGACTTCTCCTGTATGGCATCCATTTTGCCCGCTAGCGAAGACAATCGTTGCTCGATTACATCGAGTTTATCCGGCTGAAGTAAAGCTGCCTTGGTGCTCAAATGCCGCACAGCTTCAAGCACATTGCTTGTATTGGTAACCGCTGTCAGGCGGCTCAGCTTCTCGGGCTGAGCTCCTACAGCTTTTTCCAGCTGATGCAAGCGCTGCTCGAGACTTGCCACACGTGCCGTGGACGCCAAGTCGGTGCCGGGAGTTGGCAACGCAGTGAGAACACCGGATTGCTTAAATTCTTCTACTTGAGAGACCAGAGCCTTAACCTGCTTATCATTCGGCATTTGCTCTTTGCCCAGCACCTGTTCCAATTTCAATGTGTCCAACACACGTTTCGCAGTGCTGATTACAGTTGCCACTGCATCATAAGATTGCTTCTCTTCATCAGCGATTTTTCGATCAACTTGCAGAGCGGCTACTTCATTGAGCAGCTCGTTCATCTCAATCTGCAGACGCTGGCATTTTTGCACAGGTGTCTCCTTCTCACCTAGGCCAACCAGCTCGTACTCACCGCCTCGCACATCGTAGCCACGGCACAGGCGGCGTCCAATGCGATCCGTGAAGTCAACGGTGCCTTCGAGTGAAGCATTATTGAAACGCTTGTGCGCGACGCTTGGCGAAATGTGCATGCGCTCGATGGCATCGTTCTCCGGTTCCTCTTCGTAATAGTCCGATGTATCGGGCTCTGGATCATCTGGAGTTTCATAAACATCCGGTTGGTCATAAGCCTGTCAAATTACATTATAAACTTAAAGATACATATGTATGTACATATATAAATGTTTAAGCGAGACTTACAATACCGGGAAGATTTTGAAATTTCGGATCTGCCATTATGGTGGGCACTGCGCTGGAACAGTTTTAAATTCGTTTCGGACGAGTTGATTATCTTCGTATCGGTTGCAAATCTTGCAGAAAGTTTTTCGCAAAACAGAATTGGACAGCAAAGCTAATACTGATGTCATAGAAAAGAAGTGTGACCAAACAGTCTATACAACAGATACGCTAAAATTTTTAATACCAAATAACATCTGTGCCAAAAAATTACTATATGGGAATATTTTCGGGTGTTTACTGAAGCACTAACCGGTTAACTAAACGGTTTATTAAACTTATAGCCTCTTTCCACCTCTCGGTTTTCTTTGGTTTTCTTTGGTTTTTTCACGTTCAGGCCGAATGTTACGTTCGCCCCATGTAAAATCCCATAAGAAAAAAACGTCGGTTTTTCTACGTTCGCGAGCTACGTAGAAATAGCGAACGCACTTTTTGGGTAATTATGCGATATTTTGATCGATATGACAACGAAAAAGAGCTCACCACTAACAAAACAGCTGACATTAAAGTGCGCCAAGGTATGAAAATAGAAAAATAAAAATTTGATTTTGCTTTTTAAAGCAAATTTTTTATATTTTAGATGAGCCAAAAAACTCGCAAGCCGTCAATATCGTGGAGTGGCATCCACAAGGCTATGTTGTTCGAGTTATGGGAGGAGAAATGTAGTGCCTTTTTTGGCCAATCCACAAAGGCGCTCCACAAGGATGCCAAATTCCTCCCTATTAATTCGAAAATTATCTTCAAAAAATGATTCGTTGTTTCCAGGAACATCGCGCTCCTAAAAACACCCATGCCGTTGCTAAAAAGTAAATGTATTTATGTAAATATTACATTGCTGCCAGCAATGGCCTATACTCTATACTTCGCTAATTTTCCCTCCACTTCGTTAAAATCCTCATAAAAATTCTGCAATTTAATAAAATTTTCCATTTTCAAATGCGCGTGCTGTTTTTTGAAATGTTCGCCAACTCGTGTTTACATTTGAACAGCTGATATTTCAGAGCGGCCATATTGAGAAATTTACCGTTGCCCATATTTTTCGGTTCGTGCAGATGGAAACCCCGAAACGGGACTTTAAAAAACGTAGAAAAACTGACTGAGGTGGAAAGAGGCTATTATAGTTAATTTCAATTGTATAAGTCCAAATTTGTAGTGGTGTGAGTTGGTATTTTTTTTTTTTGGATAAAATTATAAATAATTCCTTAACGGTTACGGTAATTTATGAATTGAAAAATACGGCCGCACTGATATTAATAGTTTACTTAACAAGTTAGTGGCAAGTAGTTTGTTGGGTGCTGCATTCTAAATAAGGACTTAAATTTTTGATTCAAAACAATGTTATCCTTGGATTATTGCCTCCACAGCTATGGTGAACTGCCGCTAGAGGTAATTGTAGTTCATTCTCGTGACCATAAGTCAGCTGACCATAAATAACTGTTTCCTATTCATTCATTCATGCACACAGATTGTCTTACACATATACAAATACTTGGGCTATACAGATCTATTGGCAGCTGGCGCCACCTGTCACCGATGGCGGAATGCTTTGTATCAAACAGAGTTTATCGCACGCACTCGAGTTCGATTCACCAAAGTTGTGTTGTCGGATCAGCATAGTCCTGCCGAGGATCTGTTGAAATGCGAACGACAATTTCGTCACTTTCTGTTCGAGGATGTGACGCTGGGACAGGTGCACAAATTGATGACTTTTATTGGACGGTCTGCGCATTCACTAAACCTGGACAATGTGGACTTGAATGACAAGCAATTCTATGGGCTGCTTCGGCTGCTGCCGCATCTGGAATCCCTGTCGGTGATTCGTTGTTTGCCCTTATTCATGTCTGCCACATTTTTGGACTCGAACTCTTGCGATTTGGCAGCAATCTCCTCACATTTGGCCAGCATCAGGGAGCTGACCATATCACAAAATCGTTATCTCACAGATGCGTTACTAGTGCGCCTGACAGCGATGATGCCCAATCTGCAGCTTCTAAATATGTCTGGCTGCCAGATCTCATTTCACAATGCAATCCATCGACGTTTCTATCCCAACGAACCGAGTGCACCGAGTGAATCGGTGTTAACCTTTAAGTACATATTATCTGTGCTCGTCCAGCAACGCAAGACGCTGCGCACTCTGGACTTTAGTCACACAATCATTGGACATTCGTTGGCAGCTTTGTGTGACCTCAGCAGACCGGATGAAAATGGTGAACCTGGATTGCAATTGCAACGTTTGTATTTGGCAGGTTGCAGGCAACTGAACGCTGCTACAATGAAAGAGTTTCTCCACACGCAATCACAATTGAGTGTGCTGGATCTGTCGGGAACTGTGTGCCTCAATGATGACTGCATGGCGGCTATAGTCCAGGCGAATCCTCTTCTCAAGGATTTAAAGATTAATGCTTGTGCTGGCCTTACCAATGTGGGCGCAGCGCATTTGCGCCACTTGCAACGTTTGCAGCGCTTGGACATTTCCAATTGTGATGGCATCAATAGTGGGGGCATTGTGGAGGGCATTGCAAGTGAGGAGAACAGTGTGCTCTTGGAGCTAAATGTCTCCTATCTGACCATCTGTGAGGAAGCTATCAAAGCGATAGCCAGAAACCTA
Organism: Drosophila sulfurigaster albostrigata; assembly: GCF_023558435.1. Classification (NCBI taxonomy): domain Eukaryota; kingdom Metazoa; phylum Arthropoda; class Insecta; order Diptera; family Drosophilidae; genus Drosophila; species Drosophila sulfurigaster. The sequence goes on from NC_084883.1 coordinate 1,749,399, forward strand.
CACGAGTTGCGTTGTCTGCACTTGAATCATTGTGTCAATGGAGTTACCGACGAAGTGTTGCAGCTCATAATCAGTCAACTACGTTGGTTACGCGAACTATCATTAGAAAGCTGCTGCAGAGTAAGTTTAAGTTGCGTTGGCTTTAATGGTTGAAATTCTATTAATATCATTTATTTCCTAGTTAACTGATGCTGCCTTGACTGGCATTAATTTGTCCAAGCTGGAGCTGAATAGAACGTCTTCCAATGGTGACATTTACCCACCGCCAGACAGCTTCTCCGGCTCATTACAGTCGATTAAAATTTCGTTGCGCAGCAAGGCAGAAGAGGAAATTGTGAGGGACGCCAAACGCAAGCAGGCTATGATTGCGGCATATGAGATGAATCTCATTAATGACGAAGACTTTGAGGGCCATAACATTCAAGCGTTGCGCGGTCTGCGAACCCTAAACTTGCGAGGCTGTAATAAGATAAGTGATGTCTCGCTAAAGTACGGCCTCAAGCACATTGAGTTGAATAAGCTACTGCTCTCCAACTGCCAACAGATATCGCTATTGGGCATGGAAGCTCTGGTCAATAATTGTCCATCCATTGAGATGCTTGACTTGTCCGATTGCTACAACATTAACGATCAAGGCATTAGGATTATCACAGAGAAGTTGCAACGCCTGCGTTCCTTGGACATTAGTGGTTGCAGCCAACTCACTGATCACAGCATTGATGCCATCATTGTGAATTGTCAGTGTCTGCAAACATTGTCCATCTATCGATGTCGTCGCATGTACACGGACATTGAGGACCGCCTTTCCGGACTGCAGACATTGCGCAACGTTTATATGGACAACATTAATAGCATTGAGAATGCCGAGATCTTTCGCTTGAAGAAACGACTCGATTGCTGATATTTTGCGGCATTTTTCATTGTATTTGTGCTTTATTATTTTCAATTGTACAATTTTCGCTAGTCAAAATTTATTCTCCGACATACGTTGCTTTTGCCGTTGTCTGGTTCAGTATAATATATATACTACATATTATTATATAGCGCACACATTTGAATTATAGATGCTATCCCATCAATGTCCAACAATTGACATATTTTATAAGCTAAATAAAATTTACTTAGTAGCTGTGATTTTTGCAAAAACAAAAAAAGATAATGCAACTTAAAAAAAAAAATTAAAAGCTTTACTCGGCGTGTCGAAGATAAAAATTCCTGCAGAGGGAAAACAATTTAATAATAACAACAAATGTAAAGTAGGTACAATATCTAACAATCTGTTTATTAATTGACATTCATTTTGTATCTTTTCTTCCAAGGAATCAAAGCTCATTTAATGTAAGTCAAGTGTTAGCAAATATTACACTAATGTGCAGTTTGTAAAGTAGCATTAAAAGTCAATAAGGTATAGTCATTATTATCGAAACAGATAAATGTGTAATTCCCTCTGCTAGGTATAAACTCAATGTTGTGTGACTTGTGTTATATTTTTGTAATGTTAATATTTATTTTTATTTGTGTTATTCATGTGTCTTTAATCAAATAAATAAAGAAGACTGTTCCGTTTGCCTTCGGTAAAAATGAATCGATTTATTTAGAGTTTGAGTTAAGAACATTGTTTATCTATTTTGTTTCACATTTTGTGTATACATTCTAGAATCGTCATCATCATTATTGGAAAAGGTCCATCATATACATATATGTATGTAAAATAGATTGTGTTCACTTAAATGTAATGTATTTATTTATTATAGACTAGGAGAATAATTCAAACAAGTATCATCATATCGATATTCAACCATATATAAACTGCGTCCATTGGCATTCGTTTTAAAGTAGTTGTTGCCTGGCTTACAAATAAAAAGAATTGAATAAAATCAACTATCCTCCGCCACCGCCACCTGAGAGCTCATCCTCGTATTGCTTGCGGAAGCAGTCTCCCACCGGGAAGAAGTCCCAGCTACGTTGTTGGTACATGTTCCAAACGTATGTTTCCTGACCTGTGTACTCCGTGTCTGGTTTATTAATCAAATGCATCAGGAAGAACATGTAATTGGCGAGATTGTGCTCCTTCTGGACGTGCGTATCAAAGCCATGCGGTACTATATCAAAGAAGTCTTTTCCCATGCCACATATGAAGCAATTAGACTCCATGTTGTCCTTGACCGATTCCAATTGATCACGCAGCTCACCAAAGGCGTCAATGATCAAACCCTGGATGATAGCCAGCAGGATGACAATGACGAAGAAGAAGAAAGTGATGTCGAAGATGATGCGGTAGACCTCATAGTCATCGCCATCTGGATCGCCAATCTCATCACCAATACCACCGCCCGCTCTCACACCCTTATACAAGTGGAAGACAAAGCACGTCAACATGTCGTGGCATTTCTTGTCCACCTCCTCGTCCTCCTCCTGGATGTAAAATTTGCGGAAGAAGTTGAACGCAATCACCGTGTAGATGTATACAATAATCGTGAGCAGCATGACGGTCAAAACCAGTTGTTTGCCATTGTGCGTGACCGACTGCAGAATGGTGCGCAGCGTCTTGAAGCCAACGGCCACATCCAGCAAATGGGCGGCAAAAAAGAAGTTGTTAAAGTTGCCCATCACGGAGAAACTGAAGTACCACAGCGAGTAGAGGAAGGCATTGTCCGTGAAGGTGACTCCCGCTTTCCAAACCTGATAGCGCCAGTCAATGTTCATGATGTACTTGAAGATGCCAGTCTCCTCGCTCTCCTGAGCCGCAAAAGCGCTCTTCTCCATGCCCAACAGATTCGAGATGGAATCGAAATCGTAGGTTTCACTGTACTTTTGACGCACCTTCTTCTTGACGAATTTGTCCCAATAGTTAACGGGGAAACTCTTTGCCGAAATGACCAATTTATCCCAATGCGATTTGAAGTCATCATCTTCCGGCTGTTCGGCAATAAATAGACCATCGAACTCCAGACGACGTGCGATTTCCTTTTCGCGCTTGAAGATGGCCAAAGGCACCTTCAAATGATAATAAGCAATTAACATGGCCAGCGATACCAGAGAGTGGAGCATGGCAGCAATTCGTAGCACATGCTCCATATAGAAGAAGTCCTCATCAACGTGTACAAGTTCCGGTATATCATCATCCTCAAAATCCCCATCACCAGAGCCCCCGTCACCTGAACCGCCAAGACCAGAGCCAGCCATATCGGGTATATCTCCTGAACCCGAGCCCAAGATCAGTTCCTCCTCACCCGAACCTTCGGACTCCTCGGCAAACGAGGTCACCTTGTAGAAGAGCAGCATAAAGTTAATGCTGAAGGCCAAGACGAGCGCAACATATTTCAAATTGTAAAAGTTTCTGGCCAGGAAGCTGACGGCACGATGTGTGTACTGCGAGAAGTCGATTTGGTGCACAGCTGGTGTTTCCTGTGGAGCTGCCGATGATTTCTTGGCCTCCGCCTCGATGGAGGCCATAGCTGCTTCTTGGGCCTTCTGCGCCTCCTGACGCTCTTGAGCCGCCTTCTTGGCTGCTTCGCCACCCAGAAGATCCACTATGGATATGGGTTCAGGATGGACCTCACCCTCCAGCAGTTCACCTGTCACAGCAGCGCCGTCTTCGGGACTTGATTCACCACCCTCTTCTACTGAAGAGTTAGCGGGCGACTCGTGCACCACAACCTTATACATGCCGTTCTCCTCTTTGTTGATGTCCAAACCAAACGCCTGCACTGTACCTGGAGGCTCCTCCAGCGGTAATGGGGGCAGTGCGCGTCCAAACGTTTCTTCCTCGACCACAGGTTCCAATTCCTCTTGTTCCGGCGCCGGTCCACGCATCAGATTTAATAGTATGCCAAAGATATAGCGCACAACACAGAAGTGAGCGTAGCCAGTGTAATAGAACATGTAGAAGATGATCTTGAAGAATCCAACAATGAGTTCCGGTATGGATTTGGTTTGCATGACTCCAATTTGATGCTTGATATTCGATGGGCTTAACATGTGGACCCCGAACTTAAGGCCTTCCTTGACTGCGGTAATGGTTCGTCGAATGGGATCTCGAGCGGCACGCTCCTCCTCCTCTTCGCTCATATAGGAACTGTACGCCGTGTCGCGTTTCACATTGCCGCCGCCGTCGTCCGTGGCCATGAGGCCAGAGGCGTGAGTCATTTCAAAGATTGCATCCTCACAGAAATTGACAAAGGCTTCGAGTTTCTCCTTGTCGCCACCCTCGGTGACAATGGAATAGAAGAAGGCTCGCTTGGATTCACGAATTTGAGGTTTCTCCCATTGTTCGATGTTGGAGTCCTTGATCTCAAAGTAGACACGCTCGATACGCTTTGAGCTGCCCAGAATTTCAATGCGACCCAAGAACGGCTCGAAGTAGTTCAAGACAGAGCCCGCTGTCTCCAGGAATCTGGCCAGCCGCGGCTCATTGGGCATGTGTTCACTGAGGTTGGTCAGCAGCACAGCCAGGTTGAAACCAATCTCCTTTGATGGCTCGTGGAAACGCTCAACGAAGGCGCGGTAATCGATTTTGCCCTCGTGATTGCGTTCGCAACAAGCCAAAAGGAAATCCATTTCTTCCCTGTTAAAAGGGACATGGTTAAACCTTAATTTGAACATTCATTGATAACTTACGGTGTGTAGTTCTTGGACTGTTCCATCTTATCTCTGAAATCTTTGGGTATGACCCAGCCCTCGTTCTTCATGTCGATTTCATGGAAGCTGGGAGACTCAATGAGATCGGCCAACTTGAGGAACATGTCGAAGTACTTGAGAATCAATTCCACATTGCTGGCAGATTCCACAAGGGTGTCAACCATCTGCTTTCCAATGGTGCCTAAAGGAAGATAGAGATTATATTGCTAAGTACACTTTAAGTATTTCCTTTGGGATGAAATCTAAACAGTTTGTCTGGTAAAGGATGCCTTCTAGCAGGATAGGCTTTAAGTGTTGACAGTGGTAGACAGTTGAGTCGGTCAGTCAGTCATGAGATATGTATGTTTTCATAATGCCTTACCATTAACAACATTGCCTTCCAGCATGGACAACATCATGGTGATCATATCCTTTTGCAGATTCAGCAGTTCTTTAAGCAGGTCCACCTGGCTCGAGTGCTTCGACAGTTTATCCTGCATGTGCGAGAATAGGAAGAGGAAACCACCGACAGCATCCCACAATCTGGAATGCGCCAATGCCTGCTGATTCAAGGTGCAAGGACCTTGAATGACCTCAGTGAGTGTGTTGAACACTTGACTAGCCACACCAATGGCCTTAAAGAAGTTCGCTTTTCCGGCAGGATCAATAATCTCTTTGCTGGAGTAGTGCCAATAGAAGTCCATAATCGATTCTTGTAGACGCAGGAGGTAATCCACAGTGCAAATGACCACGTTAACGGTGGTCGTGTTGCCAGCCTGAGTACGCAAATAGTTTTGCCATTCTGGAGGAGATGATTTTGTGATAAATTAAATTTGTAACAAGTTATGTGAAAAGAGATCTCTTACCCAAATTGTGACCCTCGCAGGTGAGTTGGATGAACCGGAAGAGAGCACATGTGAATTCGGCATCATGCATATTCTTCTCCCCCGCAGCGCCCTCCGAGCCGACACCAAGACCTGCACCCGCACTTGGAATATACTCTTTGTTGTGTTGTTGCAAAAATTGCGTTGGGTTTGACAACGATAGCGGGGATCAACATATATACGGGATATACGGATGGTGGTGGTGGTTGATTGATTGATTGGTTGGTGATTGGCATGCGGATTTGTTGGTTGGGTGATTGGGAAAGTAGTCGGATGGAAGGAAAGACGAAATCAATAGTTCAAAACTTAGAAATACTTAGGACAGATGCATGAGTTGGTGCCACAATAATACGAGTAATAAATTATTCAAATTCATAATCATCATAATTACGATAATAATTGAAAGTTAAGAGGCCAGCAAATTATAAGCAGGATGCTACCACGTCCACTATTAAACTACTCTCTTACCCTCGGCCTTTGTGTTACGCTCAAAGGCATCCAGATCGAGGACACTGCACGAGTTCATCAGGCCAGCAATTGATGTAAAGAATCCAACATCCTTCTTCTCCTTCAGATGATTCAACATGCCCATTTGGATATCAATGTTGCCACCACGCAGTATGGCGATGCCCAAATTGAGTGTCGTCATGACCATCTCCGAAGGTATACCTTTGGAGGCGGAAATGTGCAACAGCACCATTTCGGCAACGCCACGATTCGAGAGACGCGCTTGGTGGAACAGCAGCTTCTGCTTCTCCATTTCTTGTTCCTGTCAGACAAGGTTGACAATTAAGTATTTTAATAACTGTAATTTATCTGCGTACATATCAAAACTGCAAATTGTAATGAACTCTAATTTAGTTATAGTCGACATATTTCAGTATAATGTTTTTCTTTCGTTGTATCGTTCCGATATTTGTTAGAATGTTAGCTTATGATAAACTTTTAAAGGTGTTTTTTTTTTTTTTTTAGTAATTTTCAATGGAAAAAGAATTACAGTAAAATGGTATTTTAAATTTTTTTTTGGATAAAAAAAAAACTTGATTTTTAATGAACTTGAAAAATAAAAAGGATTTATTTAAAAAGAAAATTTTAAATTTTTGTCAAAATTGTTAGAAGTACAAATGCTAAAATGTTGGGTACATCGCTCTCAATGGTGAATGCGCCTTGCATAAATAAATTTTACGTGTGACAGTATGCAGTCTTGATATGTGAAATACATTGATTATTTAGTTGGTTTATTGGCAGTTGTAATAAAACTACTCATTGTTAAAGCTGGACTAATTGCTGGTTATAGTTACCATTAATCGTGATATTCGACACTTATGTTCAATCAATCGATTGATTTGAAAGCATTGGGTTAGGTTGATTAGTTTTTTGGTTAATTGGGCATGAACTTGATGTTTAAGCTTACATGAATACTTGTTCCTTCGCCCTCTTCGCCGCCTTCGCCACCCTCGCCATCTTCGCCACCTTCTTCCTCTTCTTCGCCACAAGATTTGGCCGCAATTTGAGCATACGACATGTACAGAAGATCCTCTTGAAGTGCGCCACTGCGCTCGGTCATGGCGCCGCGACAGAATGTCGTTACAAGCTGAGTCAATGGATCCGGTTTACCATCGGTTTCCTCTTCATCCTTCTTGGATTTCTCAGATTCCTCAAATGTTTGAGTCAGATCCTCAATCATCACCTCTTGACCGACATTCTCCTCCTGCAGCCATTGTTCGTAGTAAGTACGAGCAAAGATATTGCAAGCACGATGTCTATGGGTAAAATTATTGATGGCGTCTATTAGTAAAGAATATCAATAAATCACGATTGGCATGCATTTAGTTGTGCTATTATGTTTAAAAACAATTTGCAACACAAAATGAAAGGAGAGCTCAAAACTAGGGATTTTCGGATCGCCGAAAGGTGTTTATAACCCCTGCAGATCTGTATATATCATAATTGTAAAAAATGGAAATTAAGAAAAATGAAAGACAGATCAATCTGTTGCTTTTTGGGACTCTGCAAAGGGTATTATTATGTTATAGAATAGATATTAGTAATTCACATGACTACCACCTGCTCATACGATATAGATGCTTGGCGCGTAAGCTTGATATAACTGCCTGACGTCGAGCGACCGAAATTTTGGAACTCCAACGTTTTGTTTTGTTCTTGGCGCCGGTAGCCTATATTGAATCGTATAATATACAGCATAGCGAGAGCATAAAAATATATAATAATATAGCGCATGGGTTAAGGTCACAGCAGAGTGGTATTGCGTTAGTAGAAATCAGTTAATGATGAGAGGAATAAAAAAAAAACGGAAAAAACAGTGCGAGATTTTTGGGGGCGGATAAAAACTCAGTTTAGTTATATAGTAGTAGTTGATTGTTATTGCTTTGTGTGTCTACGATTCCAATCGGTTCGATCGATGTTAATACATTCACATATAGTAGTAGAGGTAATAACCTGGGTAGAGAATGTAACGATGTTTGACGGAAACATGCGATTACGGCACGCTTCCTCTGTATCGATACAACGCTCCTGTAGACATTTTTGCTCTGCTGTTGTGGATGGTCGATCTGTAATTGTTTGGTTCACGAGTCGGGTTGAAAATTATTTTGATCGATGACAGTTCACGATTGTTGAGGGTACAAAGTTTGAGATTGTGAAGAATTGAGAAATGTGCATAGTTGAAATAAATGTAATCAGAATCAAGTAATTAAGTATGAAATGGTAAAAGAACCATAAAAGATAAAAGATAAGTACTTGTAAATGTATTTGCAATACCAATATACGTCTTTTGGGACATATACTTACCATGTGCAATCCAAACAGAACCTTGGCCATTGCCACAATGCGATCAACAGTCTCCTGGGTCTTATCTTTGCCTTTCTCATTCGAATTGGTGTTGACCTTTTCCAGTGCTTGTTCATCGACCAATTCCTCGGTTTTGCCCAGCTTAGAGTAGAGATAATGCTGCCAGGACATCTCATCTGAGGGATCCAGTTTATCGGGCAGAGTTAGCTGATTGCGTGCAAACTCAATGACATCGTATTCGGGCATCTTCTTTAGATATCTATCCTTGCAGTGCTGCACCAGTTCCTGCTCTCGACCGGCAAACAGGTTAAGGCCCACCGGTAGTAAACGCTTCAAGCAGGCGACCATCAAACTTGCTTGCACTTCCTTGTCCTTGTCACGCTTCTTGTCCCTGTTCTTCTTTTTCTTTTTAACCTTGCCGCCCACTGCGGGGACGCCCTCTGAGATGGCAGAGCGTCGAGTAGCCGTGGGCATAATCAGGGCCATGTTGTCAATTTCATTGGCCGAGATAAAGTTCTGCTCCTCCTTGAGGAAGTACTGGCTCTTTGACCAAATATTAAAGATTTCAGCGACATGATTGTAAAGCTCCTCAGCTTCCGGTATGTTGTCTTTCAGCCAATGATTGCGCTGCAAGTCCACGTATTTGATGAGCAGTGGATAGAATGAGTAAATGTCACGCACAAGCAAATTCCAGTCCTCCTGGAGTTGTGTTTCCACCTGTGAAGTGTCATCGGTGGCTGACTTAATGAAGCCGCGCATGCTTTCCTCTTTGTGGAGCATGTTCTCAGTGCGCTTCTTCACTCGCTCGGCGAGCGGAAGGAATGGATCCTTCAACAGCTCCTCCGAGGTGTTGATGATAATCTGCTGGGTGTAGGCGGCAATGCGTGTCATCCAGGGAGCGTTGTCATTGCCAATGTTCTTCTTGATCATCTTAAGAACGTTGCGCAGCAACGAGTTCATGTGATCAGCGGTTACCATGGTGACGTGATTGCCACTTGTGGGACTGACGTTGTCGGGTCCCTGGGACCACCAGAAGGGCAGATAGGCACATAACAAGGGTAAAATTACATCTATGATATGCGGAGCATCCGTGTATGTTTTATCGGACTCTACAAACTGATCGACTTCACTAAGGATCGCCTCTAAATTGGGCATGCAGCTCTCCATTTTGACCATGATGTCCTGTGCCTCCAATGAGTGATCCGCAATGCGGTTGAGCAGCGAGTACTGATTGTGTTTGTTGAGATGCGGCTCCAGATAGGCAACAGGGAAGCAGGAGCTGTAAGCGCCAAGGCACGAACCCAATGCGGGCCGATGACGTTCGATTTCGGTCTTTAGATACTTGCGATCGTGTGTCAAAGTGGCATCGGTACCCAGATGATAGAGGGCAGCTAAAATTTTGTAGGAGGCCACTTGAATCTCGTCCAGCAGTAGATCACTGCCATAGTCACAGGCTGCCAAATGATCGAACATCGCCGTTAGTACAGGTAAAACAACCTGATTGACGTAACCCAGTGATGTGGAAGTCTTGAGGTGCGTGCCACGCAGGTGACTGTATTTTCCATCCTGCAGATTGAGAATTGTGTTGCCCAGATCATCGGAAGTCTGATTGAAGAATGTTAACATCGAGGTACGTATAAACTCCGGACAATTTTTGGTCAAGGTCTTGGCATCGATACCCTTGACAAGCACTTGCAGACAACGAACCGTGATGCGAACATCCGGACCAAAGGCGCTCAAGCGATTGCGCAGCAAGGCGGCCAGCTTACAGAATATGGATGCCACCATCTCCTTTTCCTTCAGTGAGGCAGCTCCAATGTTATTAGTAGCTGTAGCTATGGCAATGAAATAGTTGCGATGAGTTGAGAAGTACTTTTCCATTAGAGGCAACACCACTTTCGAGAAGAACTTAATATCCCGCGATGCGGTCTTAAATGAGGTGCGTCGACTGAAAGTGGTCGATGGCTTCAGCAGCTTCATGTTGATGGTAGCACGGTCCAGATACTGGATGAGCTTTTCGAGCAGCGAATAGGAGAAGCGCAGTTCAACAGCTGCCTGAGTGGCGCCGCCTTCCTCAACAGCACCACCCTTAGAGGGCCTAGTAATGAATCAAATTTAATATATCGATCTCCGAGATGGGCTTAACTTACTTGTGCAACTTGTATCCTTGGTATTGCATGTACTTGAGGAACTCCTGTGAACGCTCGCGATCCTTCTTCTTCTCCTTGTCGGTAAGGAGATCATAGGGCACCAGCTGAGGATGGATGACCCCACCACATCCATTGAGCTCCTCGTTCTTCTTCTTGGCCCAAATGTCGTGGGAGTTTTCAGCCAAACGTTCGGCCATATTCTGCATTTCCCTGCTTAACGTCAGATTGCTCATATCCACAGGATGTGGATTGTAGTTGAAAGGACTTCCCTCGTTCTGAAAATCATGCTATTGTTTAAGCGCCCGCAGTGTGTAATAAAGTGTATTTCCCGCGAGTCATGAATCGCGATTTGTTGTGGTGGAATTTCGATATGGTTTTGGATGTAAGCAGTGATTGGCCAATTGTGAGTTAGGGGATTCCCATTGAAAGCGAAAGAAAATTCGTTTCTCGTTAGTTGAAATAAAATGGGATTTTCGTTAGATGGATTAAAATAGAAGATATTTTCATATATTGAATATATCCAATATTCTATGATAATTGAATACATACAATTTGGGGCTTCGACTGACGACGCGTCGAGCCACGATGATTCTGAGGCAAATCCATTTCTTGGTGTTCCACGGTCCAGCCAATGGCCAGCAAACCCTTCAGGCACTCACGCACCGGATCACGGTAACGCTCACGTTCCTAATATATTAAAAAATAATTTATTTAGAAAGTATTCTAGTCTAATAATAAGTTCAAGATGAGGTGATTTAAGATGTCCAGTAAAATATGATAAGTAGATTTGTGCTTCTACTACGTACATATTCGCTGAGCATATTGTAAGGCTTGAGACGAGGATGCTTGCGTTCGCTATCTGATCGCACTTCGCCATATGTCCAGGCACCTTCCAATCGACGACTGGCCCAAGCATCGTGATAGTGCTCACTGAACTTTTGCACCAACGAATTGAGATCGTTATCAAGATGAACAGTGTTGGTATCGATGGGATTGGGCACGTATTGCGGTTGGTCGGGAGCGCCCATTTGCCTGCCATAATAGTCCTCGTCGGTGTTCTTCGAGAGACTGTAGTCTGGTGGCAAGGCACAGCCAATGGCAATAAGGCAGGGCAGAGCTTTACCGAACAGTTCCGGGTCATAGTCCATGTTGCTCAGCGAGTCAAAAATATTGGAGAAGAGAAGCATGGTAAGCCGCTTCTCCTCGTCGGACGAGGCCCCATATGAGCCTTGGCCTTGAATGGAGCCATAGTACTTGGCACAACGATCGAAGTGCAAAGTGAGCAGCTGCAAATGAATTAAATGAGCTACAGATCAAATAGGTCAATAAATCAGCAAAAGACTTACCCTGAGAGCAACCGTCGTATACTCCGATAGTTTGGATACATCAACAGTCAACTTGCGCAATAGCTTGAGCAGCATGGCAGGTTGCATTTGTGATGTCAACGCGACTAGGAAATCGGATACAGCCTCACGTTGCCCCTTGGTCAGCATACGGTTCTTAGATAACCTATAGACCGTGTGCAGCGTAGCATCCAACAGACTGGCATAATTCTCCGCCTCATTGTAAAACTTCGAGTGCTTAATCAACAGTGGCAAAATCGAGTTGCCAATGTATCGGTTCATGGCTAGAGCCATGTCACTTTCCGATCCATCACTCTTATCCAAAATGGTGGCCGTACGCAGATCGGGTAGGAAAGCATCTTCCAACAGTCGGTAGAAAAGATCTTGCGTTTCAATGCCGTACACGCGCTCCAGAAATAGAACAATGCTCTGCTTATTATTGGGCAGGAGACCGGAGGGCATATCCGATTTCGGTTTCTCCTCGCCTGGAGCTGTTTGTGTTAAGGTGAATTTTAAACTGAGCACACCCTGAAGGTCTTCCAGTGGCACAAGAGATCGCAAAATAGCTCTAGCTCTCAGTGATTCGTTCTTGCCTTGCTCGATTACAGATACATCCGGGGCACAGCGGCCCAAGAGATCAACCAGCGTACAATAGAAATTCAATATTGCTGCTCCGGTATCGATATAGTCTTCGTCTTCATCGCTCTCGGGTAGCGGATGGGTGAAATTCAGTCCGGCTATGGTGCCTTCAGCCTCGTCTTGCATCTTACAGCGATCCGAGATGCGTTCCGACATACGATTTGCCTCGCAAATGGCACGGAAGAGACCTTCTCCTTCTCCTCTTAGAGCCGGTCCCAAGCATTCTGGACGACGGATAAGAAGACGAATGACAAGGTTCGCATTCTCCTCGACACTTTCGCCGTTAACCCAAACGCAATAGCGTAAGAAGTCCAGATATCTTTCGCCCTCAACGGGATCCCAACCTAAATCGGGATAACCTTTCTCCACTAATTCCGAATTGCTTTGCAAGCCGCATCGGGACAAATAGACGGCAATTTTCTCCAAATAATGTTCCCTAAGTGCCAGAGCTAATTCTGTGTTCTCCATCAAACTCGAGTATGCCACATCCAGTGGAGTCGAACCACGCAGACTGGGTCTGGCCAACAAAATATTTGCATTGTCAAGCAAGAAATCAAAGTGATCAAACATGGCCTTCTGGTTTTGCCGTCCCGTCCTACAGAAGTAGCACAAGAATCGACAACAGGCAACGACCATTTCATGTGAGGTATCCTTCTCCTTTGAGGGTACACCCTCGGCTCCGTCGGTCTGGGCAGGAGCATCGCTCTGCGCCTGTGCACGACGTCCTAGCGTATTCATCATGACCGCCATGACGTTCTCGTGAACGCGCAGGATGCGTATCAAGTCAGGATGCTGGAAGAATGTGGCGTTGTTTACCAGCTTCCAGAGGCGCTTGCGCATCAACTCTTCCTCCTCTTGGCTCATTTGGACAGGCAAGAGTGCTCTTATCTGGCTGAGGCCAACCCACATCTCAGCGACATCGTCTCGTGCGCGATTGTTGATCACATAGGTCTTCTCAAGAGCTCGTACCAGCTCACCAACAGTATCGTATTGTCGCACAAGTAGACTGAACATTTCGCGTACCAACTTTGGATTTTCGATTTGTGATTCTTCAGCCCAGCTGACAATGGTTTTGATTAAAACTTTGCGGAAAACCTCTTCGGGTGTCTTTTTCTCAGGCTCCTCCACTTCCTTAGGTCCCTCCTCAAGCTCCTTGACGGTATTAATAAAATTATAAATTTTCGTAATGGGACCGGTTTTAATTTCTTCGATCGTAGTTATCTCGGTACCATCGGGCTCCTGCAGCGCATTCAGCGATACTTTCTGCATGAGCAGATCGTGGAATTCGCAGAGGCGACTGCGCAAATCAAGGCCACAGGTGCAATTATCCTGATCGTCCGCTTCAAGATTCTTAAAGCATAGAATCTGATTCATTTGCTCTCGTGGTGGACAACGGAATTCTTTGGTCTTTTTGGCCGCAACAGCACTTGGCAAATCGGATTGCTTAATCTCGATATAACGTCGCAACTGATCGGTTTGCAGATCTCCCACAAAATCATGCGAGAATGCAATAATGCTCTCCACGCGATGACGCAGTTGTGTATCGTAGAGATGATGCAAGAGATAGCACATTTGCAGCTTGGCTCCCTCGGCCATCTTCATGGTGAGTAGGCCCTTACGATGCTCGTCCTTTCCCTCTGAAAAAATCGAAATAAAGATAAAGATAGATTATTGTTCTTCTCTGTTTCTTTGAGGATCCAAATTCAGCTCAAGCGTTTCCCACCTCTGGCGAATGTGGCATCCCAAGTTTCCGGATCAACCATTACTAATAGTTTCTGAACGTCCTCGTCTGTAAGGACGCCCACTAGCAGTAGGCGATCGGTCAACTTGATCAAAGGCCTGGAAAAAGACACATCACAGGACTTATAAATTATTTGTAGTGAAAGTCAGAAAGTCAGTACTCACAAGAAAAGATTTTCGTTGGTCCAACCGATGGGATCGCGGTTGTGTACCTGATTGATCTCCACGGCATCTTTGAGCGCCTCCATGACGAACTCTCTGACTACTTCTAAGGGGAACTTCGGGGAGTACAACTGATCGATGTTGGGTATCGGTTCGCTGGAAACACTTGGCATACTAGATGTTGCAATCACAGGGGGTCTGAACGGTGGGAGTTGTTGTTGTTGTTGTTGTGGTGATTCGGTATCGGTTTCGGTTTCGGTTTCGGTAACGGTATCGATTGGTGGTGCATTGAGAAGAAGTGTTGGATCGATGCAGGTTGGTGGTGGTTGGTTGATGTTGTTGATTTGTTTTTTTTTGTAGCGATTGAAAGTATTGGAAAGAAAATGAGCAACATTCGAAACAGAGACCAAGTGCAAAAGTAGTGCAAGGTAGGAAAGAAGCAAATCTTATATGCATATGAACCGTGTGGATCTTGGCCATGTATCTAAGGAAATATAACTTGGATCTGAACACACTTACGTAATTTCTGTCATACGCAGCTGAGGACGCACAGATTCCGTGACCAGGGAACGCAAAGAGTGGCGCATTTCGTCCTCGGCATAGAGCTCCTTTAGTTCGGCACCTAATGGAGTAATATACTCATTCTTACACACTTCCATGGTAGTTGCATGTGACTCGAGGTGAAGAGCAATCAGCAAATCATAGAAGCCCTGACGTAGTGGTCCACTCATATACTCCGATCTGATGGCATAAAGCAGCTGTTTTTGGTCAACGTGCTGGCATAAAGCATGGGCGGCGCGATAATTGGACTGATAGCACAAGGCAGCGTACAGAGTGAGTGTGTGCGCATGGAACGAGAGCAGTTTGTCCATCTCAATCAGCTCCAGAATGTCAATGCAACGGTCCTCCTCCGGGATATGTAGCGCCAGCATTGAAACAGGATCTTCGCAGAGCATCGACCAGCCACGTATGTCAGACAACTTAAGAGCGTGCACCTGCAGTGATGTGTTCGGGACACGTGCCCACTGATGTGGACGCAGACACTGCACCTTCAAGCGGGGCGGCGATTGCGGATTGATGTGCTTGTCACTGGTTGGCAACACGGCAGCTGATAGCGGCAATGTGGTTGGAGTGCGACCGAGTTCAATCTGTAGAATTTCCTTGCTTGTGGCCTCCACAAAGATGGCTGGGAACAGCTTGGTGTCTGGCTCCATCATCCAGCGATGTGAGGTCTCCTTGCCTTCGCAAGTGAAACGTATAATGCCAGTGGCAGTGTCCACAAAGCAACCCACGAACATGCCCTGCGATGCACCCTTGCCTGAGGCATCTTGGGTTACCTCGTTGAACAACTCGTCGGCACGCACCACATAGCAACTCTGGCGATCTATGCGCTCAATGGGCACTTCGTAGTAGTCCTCGATATACACGGAGCCCCGTCGCACTTTGCTCTTGTTGAACTCGCGACTGTGCAAATGATATTGTGTTGTCACCCACCCAACGTAGACGTGTGTGGGATCCTGGCCGGGGAAAATACGTACGCCGTAGAAGTATTCGTTGATCAGCTTAAGGCACTCGGCATCAAACATCTCATTGCCCGAGGACTCGACGGGTGGCTGACCCAGATTAGTTGAGCTTAGCTGCTTGGGTCCCTGCGGTACAGGACTGGGTGGAATTTCAGCCTGTTAATGAATTACGGTTATTCAATTATTTGTATTATTTCACATGGAATTTATAAAAATATATACTCATACATTTTCTGTACTTAGAATAAATATGTACATAAGTTGATTAGATTATTTAGTAGCTATTACTTACGTTATTTAGACGCAGCGTTGGCGTCCTTGTGGTCATCTGCTGATTGACCACATTCCTGCCATGTGCCACCGTGTTGCGACGTTCCAAAGAGGTGTCTGCCGTTCGAACGCCGCTCTTGGACTCGCGACTCTGGTCGCGTGATTTCTTCGAGAAGAACTTGAACGGGCTGCGTCCACGTTTCTTCTTATCATCCAAATCATCACCCAAGCCGTTTATGTCCAGCACTGAAGATGAACGTTGCATCTCATCCAAAGCGGCTGTCATATCTGATTCGAAGGTAATGTTGCGGGTCAAGGAGCCTTTGCGTGGTGGTCGAGAGGGTCCACCACGCATCATGTGCTCTGCCTCCGGTTCGGTGTGATCATCAAAATTGCCACGGGTAAGCCCCTTAATGTCGTTCATATTAAAGCCACTCTTCAGCATGTGATCCATGTGTGCGGCATTCTGGGTTTGTTGCTGAGCGGCAGCCTCTTGGGCCTCTCGCATTAGGCGGTATTGCCGGATTTTGATCTCCTCCCAGCGACGCGCCTTCTCTTGCTCGCTAATGAACTCACTCATGCAAGTGACTGGCAAAGAGAGACGCAAGAATTCCCAGTTGGCCTTTTCCATGGTCTCAAATGTATTATGCGATATCTTTAAATGTGGCGGAGTATCAGCACCTCCAGGAATACGGGTGACATCAATGCGGCAATCGGGCATTTCTTCAGTGTTTTCAAATATGGGCTGATCCTTGGTATACCAGTGGGTAACCGGTCGTCGCATATTGCTAATAGTAACTTTAATTAAAAATCAAATCATGGATTTAAGTTTATCATACTTACACACAGAAAGGTTCATAACCCTCTTGGAGACCGCAGGTCGTAAAGAACTTGAGGGAGTCCACATCCTGGCCATAAATGAGGCGTGCCTTTTGGCCAACACCCAGAGTGCAGGCGGGAACAAAGCCAACTCCCTCAGCAGTCACATCGGCGAATGTTGTCTCACCTCCCAGAGCATCCATGAGAAGTTCTCCATTCAACGAGAAGCCTAAGCGAGTATTATAACAGGATTTTTGTGAGAATCTAATAGTATATAATGTCTTTTATAAGTAATCTTAACGAAGCTGCGTTTAAGGAAATTAAGAATTCTAATTAGGCCAAAATCGCCGCATTATCAAAAAATGTGTGTTCTCATCGACTCTTTATGCCTTGACTTTAGCTATATAGAAATCAGAATTCACTAAAAAGGCGCATCGCACTAGAACAAAACAAAAGTCCTCTAGGGATAAAATACGTGCGTATTAAATTTGTATTGTTTTTTTTTGCAATTCTCCTTGCCATTCTTTGGTTTAGTATTGAAAAAGCTGATTAAACAGTTCTAACTGTTAGCTGACATGCTAAATTTTACATAATGTTATTTATTTAAAAGTGCGGAATGAAATTGAGAATCATTTGAAATATATAAATTAAATTTGTTTCAATGTTCATTTATTAATTAATTAATTTGAAATTTATTTAACTTGATTAAGTTCGAGCACTATTAAGTTAAATCCAAGTTTAGTAACTTTATTTAAAAAATATATTTTCGAAAAAATCGATGAGGAAAAGTATCCATAGATATTTCATATGATTTTTATCTCATTCCTTGATTAGTTAAGTAAACTTTGAACTTAATGCTAAGGGTGTTATTACAGGCAAATAGTAATAATTAACAAGCTTTTTGAGATGAGCTGATGTGTCACCTTTTCAGCAGGTATTCCTTCAATATTATGCGACTGTTAGGCTTTGTGTTCAAAGTAACAAAAATCGGGTGTTAGGGCATGGGACATTTGTTGGACTTATTAACAAAAATTATGTAAAATGTATAATTATATTTCTGGGTACTACAAAAAGTGACCGTAAAATGTAAATATAAAAGATTTGGATCAACGTGTGTGTGTTTTCAAGAATTTCGAGTAATGATACCCTACGTTGAGCTCATGTTGAAACGATATCGACATGGTAAACTGCTGTCTATAGGTTCGAGTTTAGGTCATTTTCTTGATGTCATGGAAGTGCAAGGTATTGTAATGGTAATCGTACTTAGCTGTCATATAGCAGGGACCTGGTTGACATTTAGTAGATATCAAAAGCACGGATTTACAATTCTTTCTTTTTTTTTTTTGTTGGGGTTTTCTTTTTGGTTTTGTTTACATTACAACAAACGAGCATTTATGTGCGTTTCTTACTAATTGTGTGATCGGCTAGATCTAAAAAGACTCCGACTATATCCCCAGGTCCACACTGTTTCCCGAAGGATTCACTGTTGCCACCGTAGACTTTCTCTTCCTAAAAATTGCAATATTAATGTTCAGAGTGCATTTCGAATATAGTATGTTCGTGTGAATCTTTTCGCAGCCCCATTACAAATTAAGTTTATAATTTATTTTTGTTGGTTAATGATCAATTATGAGTGTATTGCTAAATTAACAAAATAAAATGATTAGAAAACAAATTATTGAATGAAGAGAGAAGAGTTAAACAAAATGCGTTCGATCAAAACGAAATTGTAAATGTAAGAAAAACAACGAAGGCAACGCAATATTGCGTTCAACTGATAGTGTGTCTAAGGGTCCTTACTGATGGTTTGCTCCTTAACATCGATGAAACAACCAATGACGTCACCAGCTTCATAGCGAACACCAAAGTGTTCAATGGATCCGGCGTGCATTTTGGTCACCTATAATCAGGGGTGGGGTTTGATTTTTTTTCAATTGATCTTCTATTAAAGCGATACCAATCGACGTGTCTGACATTCACATCGCATTACCATTGATTGATGAGAAGGGCCCCCAAATGCCTATGTGAAAATTCTGTCAACCCTTCAGCCCTTGCATACTTACATTGTGGCCATCGAAGGCCCAACTGGTATCCTCGCTGCCCAGCATGGCGCCTGGATAGCAATCAGCGCGTGCCCAACCAACTCGCATCGGACCCGCCGTTAGCACCTCGAATTCAAAGTACCACTTGCCAAAGGTGACGGCATAATTGCGCTCCACGCGATAAGTGCGGAAGGCAGCGAACTTGAGTCGCTGCGCCTCAGCCAGTAGAGCCTCGGTGCCTTCTCCAGTCGGTGGATCCAGCACATAGCCATAGACCAACAGGGTGCGTACTGTTTCGGAGGCGGTGTCGCGATTGGCCTTTTTGATGGCCTCATCCACCTTAGAGTAGGGCACCAAATGGGGACTGCGATGATTCTCCGAGTCTTCGTTGAGACCGTAAGTCCATCCCTGTTGAATACGCTCGCGTGCCCACAGATTGTGTGTATTTTCGGCCAGCTGATCCACCAGCTCCTCCAGCTTTGGGGTCAGCGTCACAGCGCTGAGATCAAGCGGTGCTGGCTTGTAGCCATTGGCCTGCATGAAGATTTCATTGGGCAAGCGCACGGGACGAATACGTGCTGGCGGCTTGTCCATGGTAATGTAGTAGCCCAAAGAAATGATTGTCCTGCGATTAAAAAGTGAAAGAGATAATGACAATTATATATTTGATTAAATAAAATTCAGTAAAATATTACTTTTATATTCAGCACAGTATGCTCGCTTAAAAAAAAAATTAAGCAAGTAAGAAAGCTACAGTCGAGTGTGCTCGACTGTGAGATACCCGCTACCCATTTTTAGTAAAGGCAAAATATTTCGGTATTATTTTCAAAATATACCGAAAAGACTAAAAATATACCAAATGGTATGCTTGGTATATCGATAAAGTACACCATTCAAAATATACCATAGATGGCACAATGTAGCAGTATTTCTTTAATAACTTCCACAATTTTTATCTGATCGCAACCAAATTTTCAGGAATCATAACTACTATAGTAGTTATTGTACATACCAAAATTCTTTAGCTTTAAAATTACTATTGTTATTCGTTTTTTTTAAATTGCGGGGCGGAAGTGAGCGTGACAAAAATTTTAAATTTGCGTGCAAACTTAACAAATGCTGTCGAAAAAGAATTATAGCTCTATCTCTTATAGTCTCTGAGATCCTGTGTTTCATACGGACGGACGGACAGACACACAGGCACACAGACGGACAGACAAAGCTACAGTCGAGTGTGCTCGACTGTGAGGTACCCGCTACCTATATGGAATAAAAGCAAAATATTGCGATATTATTCTCAAAATATACCAAAATATTGTATCACAAAAATATGACAAATTGTATATTTGGTATATTAACATGGTGCTACATTCTAAATATACCATAGTGTGCAAAGCGACTAAGACCCCTAGAAAGTAGGCGTTTTTGCCCATTCAAAAGTTTTTTTTCTTTATATGGTCGGAGATGCCTCCTTCTACCTGTTATATCATATTACTCAAATGCAAGCAGTTTATAGTGGGTACTTCGTATAGAGGATCAATTACTTACTTTAGCGTTTGCACTGCAAGTTGATTATCGTAGCGCTTTTCGGCTGCGGGCAGTTTCTCAAATTGGGTGAGACAAGGATGAATGCGATGATAGTCATCGCGATGCTCACCCCAAGACCAACCCGCATCGATCTTATTTAAAGCCCACATTTCGTGAATGTTCTCGGCAAGTTTTTCTTTGATTTGGTCTACAGAACTGGGCAAGGAAACACCTGTGGTGTCCACAGGCTTGGGCACAAACGGTGTATCGTCCTCGATAAGCCATGGTCCAGCTAACACATTTTTGCTAAGATTGCCAAAATAGAAGCACGGATCCAAACTGAGAATCTGATGGGGCATCAGACACTGCACCAACGCTGAGAATCCCATGGGTGGAGCATACTTCAAGCGACCATGATCACCACCAAACAAGAAGCGGCAACTGAGTTTCGATGAGCAACTCATCACGGGGAAGAACATGCCGTCCAGATTGAAGTCCCTGAAGCAGCCCCGCACTTTGGCGCCGTTAAAAGTGAATGTGATGACGGGCACCGAGAGATCGATTGCCACGCCAATGACATCTCCCTTGCGAATGTATGGCTCCTCGGGTAGGGAATCTACAACGAGGGTTTTGCGTCCGCCAGTCCACAGGAAGGCGCCGTCAAAGCCAAAGGAGTAGAGGTCATCGCCCACGCCGTTGCCACCCCACTTCTTGCCACCTCCTGGATATGGCACATAGCCCGAGGTATTGGCCCAACCGATGCGCAAATGGGGCATAATGTGGGTGGTCTGCTCGATATGATCCATGGTCACCTCGAAGTACCATTTCTGGTACATGGATGAGCCATCGACACGACCCACGAATATGTTGGGACGAATGCTGGCCACGTGATCGACCAGCAGAGTCTGCAGCAGAAGATTCTTGCCGGGCAGCAAAAAGTCACAAATGTTGTTTTGCGAGGAGCGGACAGCGACTCCGTTACCCACGCACAAAGAGCACAGGACATCGAGTACTTTGGGATCACGACCATGTTTCTCCAACAGCGATATAATCACTTTGATATGCTCATCTCGCATCATGTTCAGAGCTTCAGGCGAATCGATGAGCACGCAATGCAGCACATCCAGCATGCCAGATCCTTCGCTGGACGCCTGAGAGCCGAGACGTGAGAATAGCCAGTTGAGCCGATTGCTGTTTGCGAACTGAGCGCAATTCGTGTGGTTGCCCTTGATGATGGCTGCCAGCAACTGGTACAAATAGGTAGAAATCAAGTCCCAACTCTGACCAGTCTCATCACCAGCCAGGAAGCTGGCGAGGAAGCCCTGCGAAGTAATAATGTTGATCTTGTCAATTGCCTCAAGTATAAGGTTGAGCACGCCCTCTTCTTGGAACAGATCCTGACGATTGCGCAGGGCTCTGAATCGATTCTGTTTCTCCTCGTGCTCTGTAAACATCGAACATAATTAATGAGAGAATTATTTTTTGTGTTGTATTTACACTATAACCTAACGACCATTTTGTGTAGACCTAAAATAGCTAAAAATAATAATCTTTAAAAAAATGAAACTAATAAATTTATATCAATATATCAATATATATAACAAAATTATCCATTAAATAAATTTTTGTGAATATTAGGTAAAATAACAAAAATTACTTTAAATGTTAAAAAGTGTAAAACGTGTCAATTTTAAAATAAAATTTTCTTATTAAGAGAATGTCATGTCGAAGAATTTAGTAAAAGTAGTGTATATAGTGTATATAATGTATATTTAAAAAACTCAAAATATTTTTAAAAATTGATTTTAACTGCAATAGATTACTAGTTAGAAATAACAGAATCCATATTCATTCATATTTTGCTATGCGTGTACATATGCATTATGAATCTTTTACAATTACAAAATAAATCTTTATTTTAAATTATTGCCTTCATTATTTTGTACCCTTTTCATTATTTTGTAGCTGCTCTAGATGCTATAATTTTTTTAAGAGTTCGCTCATGCAAGCGCAGCCTCTGAGAAGTGCATATGATCGCAGTGTGAATGAAGAATTGTGCGTAAGCTTACCCATATCATCTTCTGGCTGGGAGAAGTAGTTGATCAAATCTTCCAAGCACATGACCATCTCGTTGAGGTTGACTTTTTGGAAAAATATTGAGTGTCGACGATTAGATTGCAAAGTCTCCAGAGCGCTAATTATTGGAAGACATTGGTTATGTTACTCAGAGTATAATGAACTTGTGTTTGAGTTTACAACTTACGTGATGAACTGGGTGAAGAGACTGCTGCACTTGCGGATGACGCGTGCAGTCTTCGATTCTTCCTCCTGTGATCGGGAAAAATCAAGACAATCGTCCATTTTGCCTTCCTCATGGAGAATGGCCTGCTTCTCTTCCACTTTGCCGACGCCCTTCTTTTTCGTTTCGTAGCTTTTGTAGCTGAGCCACAGGCTGGATTCGCAATGTTGGACGATGACGGTGGTGTCTCCGTATTTGATGATAGGTGAACCGATGACCTCCAAGTCTTTGTCCTCCAACACTTTCTTTTCGTCGTCTTTTTCTTGCCTGAGGCAGAAAGTCGTCGTTGCAATCGATGCCTCTTCCTTCTTGACAAGGATTAGCTCGTTGCTCTCGTTGACGCCCAGATAGCGTCCAGTTGTTATATGACGTATACGCATGGGATGATACCAGTTGATGAAGCCGCCCGTCCACTTGGTGCGCGCCAGCTCAAGGCGCCACAAAGAACGTGCCTGCGCCATGACCACGCCTCCCTCGTATATGACAATACTGAAAGAGGATTACAATTAGTCTCTGATTAATAGAGCTGGGAATTCAGCTTACTTTTGACCTGCTTCACGTCCCCAGGTGCTGGGTATAGTCAAGCATTCGTCGCCGCCATGAAAGAATCGAAGGACATCTCCGCCAAACACATAGCCCACATACTTCATGCGGGAGATGCCAGTGCCATAGGGTTGTACCGACCAGTGGGTAACGTGGAAGCTGGCATTGACAATCGACTGCTCGTTCTCCTTGGTTGTATGCAGATAACGCTCGGTGGCCACAGATACAAGAATAAGATCGTCTCCCACACGCACCTTTTCACCTTCGGAACGTTGCTTGCTTGCCGGATGCACTGTCCACCAACAGGCCTCGCCCTGACTGTGCTCCTGCAGACCCACATCGAAGGAGAGCTTGTCGTTCGATGACGACGTTGACAGGCAGGCAAGGTACTGAAACAGAAATGATGATCAGTACATCAATAGATCCATCAATGATTATGTGCAATCTTACCATGTCGCTGTTGTGATGCCTCAAGAGTATGGCATTGCCGTAGAGCAAGGTTCTATGCCCAGATCCGGTGCCCTTGCCCTGTGGATTATGATAGTCTTTAGTAAGTGTTGCCACTATGCGATGCTCAAGGACAGACTACAAGGGATTTGTTTGTTTGGTTTCTACACTACTTCAATCAAAAGAAACACGTGAGGTACGAGAACGAGTAGTAAATATGCCATTCCAAAAAAAGAGTATTTAATTTGTACATTTGTAGTAGTAGTTGTTGTCTGAAGTTAATTGAAAGTGCAAGTACTCGACCAAAGTAAGGGTATGTTGTGATGTTAGATGGGAACATAACGAAAACAGTTGAGTAATGAACTGACTCCTCCTCGGCCTGGTTTTCCTCAAAACATATAGTACAAAATACTTAGTATATATAGTACATAGAGAGAAAATTACAGAGAGTTACGCGTCTGAGAACTGCAGTAAATTTATTAGACTAGGCTAAAGCTCGCTAGACGAGAGACAGAGAAGCAAAGAGCAAAAGAGCGTAGAACAGAGAACAGAAAAAAGAAAACAGAGAGCAAAGATAGCAAGTAAGTACTACGACTACGTACTAGATTATACCAAAGTAGTATAGTAAGATAGAGAAAAGTTTTAGATAAAGATACAAAAAGAGAAAGAAGCGCGATTTATTATAATTCAAAAGTTCGATACCATTAACGAAAGTTCTGTATACTTACAACTTGACTATCCTGTTGTGTTTATGTATAAGAAAAATTTTGAAAAATAACGAAAAATTTAGAGATTACAATTTGCGTAAAAAGAGAAATGGGAAAATAGTACGAATATAGTGAGAACATGCAGATAGGATATAGTTGGAGATATATATGAATTTAAATGTCTGTTGCGGTTCGAACATTATATTATTATAACGGTCGCATTAAAGTCCAACAGGAAGTGGATATTGGAAACGGTAAGAGTAGTGCAAGGAGCTGGATAATATTGTATTGGGTAACGCTTTTTTGGTTTTTTCATATTTATTTGGGACACATTTGATTTATGCATTACACGTATTTTTTTTTTTAAGTGCACATATCTCTGAATATCATCTATGAAGAAGTTTTTCTGTGGATCTGTGGCACATGCGGATCGAATCCAAATGATTGTACTTACGGTCTCTGATCCGGCAGCTGTCACCAGTTCCTGCAGGGCTCTCACGGATAGGGCCTGCTCAATCACGAACACGCATTGCGAGAGATCGGGCGGAACATTCTTGTCGGCAATATTCTCGAGGAAACAATGCCGATTTCCAAATCCCTCGGCGGCCAAACAGACACGCTCTCCCGTTGCTGTGCAGGAAAGCGTGACCATATCTTCCTGTAAAGGATAAGCGCGAGATCATCAAATCAATTGTCAAGTGTTAATGGTAAATTCAAGATGGCATTCGACTATAATTGCTAATTGACAAGTGTGCGACATTTCTTGACCCAGGCCATGGTAAACAGTGTTGCATATAATCTAAATACCAATTGGTAATTGGTTACCCAAGCGCCCTCAATGGTCAGTTGACCAACAGCTACATACTCACGCAGACACACACGAGGGTAGTAAAACATGGCCGAATGAGGAAATGAATCGATGAGTAGAGAGAAGTTACAGGCTGGCTGCCCAACCTCGACTCGACTCGACCTCGACCCCGACAGCCGACAGTTGACTCCGGACTTGAGAGCCCAATGCCCTAAGTCGTAGTCGTGGCACGAACCAATTGCCAAGTCAGATGGGATTGTGGCCAGAATTGTTGTGTGTAGTCAAAGTTAAATGAACGGTAATGGATTTCGAATCGAGCAATTTACATAATTTAAATACGAATGAAATGCCAACTGCCGTTGTCCGATGTCCTTTCGCCCTGCCAATCGTCTGCCCTCAAACTATTTAAAAATGAGAAAATCCAACCACAACTAACACATACATATTCGATGTGTATAGTATGCATGTAGATTGTGCCCTATGCCATGAATCTATTTGCATTCGACTTACGCTTGACATCACTTTGGGTAAGTGTTTTGGCAACATTGCACATTTAGGCCTCTCAATGCGAATTGGCCAAATGATGGGTAGCATCTTTCGATAGTAACTATAAATTTTGATGGAATTACCTTTAAGCGCAAACTTGACGTCAAACAACTAAACCGAAACAGCTCCCCAGACGTTGCTGTCCCCAAGAAAGTCCCAATAGCAATCACCCCCCAATCTCAACACAACCCAAGCCTCTAGAGAGATCTGAAGCGCAGACAACAGACACACAGAAGAAATATGGTTGAAGAGGGTGAACCGTTACAGTTACAACTGTTATTTTAGCCTATGTTTTGGGCCATATTTATTGAATTTAACGTAAAGCTGAAGAAAAAGACAAACTCGTGGAGAAGGTGGAAGTGGCAATGAATGTGAAAGTGGAAGCAGAAGGCCTACGGGCAAGAACAAGATACGCTCATCATATCGTACTCGGGGTGATGCCGAAACATAGCACAATGTTTATTTATTGCAGCAAGGTGCCAAATGCTGACCTCGTTGGCCCCAAAAGGGACCATGGTCGGCACTTTGGCCAGAGGGTTGCCAACTGTTCAACTCTATGTTATACATAACTCGTACATATTTACACATAATGACTGTCATTTTCGTAGCCAGGTGTAGGCATTGATATATTGATGCATTTGTCAGCTGATGTGTTCATTCCATTCGTTCCCTTTCTCTGGAGCATCAACAACAGCAGCAGCAGATGCTGCCCCTCTCGATGTAAAGCGAGGCAACAAATCTGTTGAAAGCTTTAAACTCAACTGTGATTGAAATTGTGACCTGACTTTTGTATTTATTGGCAGCTATAAAGAAAACTAGCGGTATGTAAGGATGTTTTGCCCGCATGTGAGCCCGGCAACCATAAATAAATGCAATACATTCCTATACAGTATCCTTTGCGAAGCATCCTTCGTTGAGCTCTAGCTCTAGCATCAGCTCTAGTCAATGCCTCACATCGTTAGGCTCAACCGACTCTTCCCACTCTCCCACCCCCTGCGATCCCCTTATCACTGTGTGTGTGTGCTTTATGATAGCAATTGTGTGAAATCCCCGTTATATTTTATTGACTGAACGTAATTGATTTTAGATGATTTCGTTGCTTGCTTTTGTTTTGTTTGTTCTTTTATGCATTTGTGTATTTATCGATTCAAGTTTAAGCACTTAGAGTACTTGGTACTTACCGTTCTCAGGAATGAAACATCATCCTGCTCGGAGCCACCTTCCGCTTCAGCCATTTTGCTTGGTAACGCAACGAACGCCGCGCCCAATCAAAATTCTATTCAATTGTTTTATTGTGTATCGAAATATTTCGAATATTTGTTTATGTGCCCCGGTATCTCCTTCGGTTTAAAAGAAAACAAAACAATAATATTCATCTATAAATCAAAGTGTTTGATTTTTTTTTCATTACTGTGTAGCATTGGCAAATTGAGTCAATTTTTTTTCTCGTCTGTATTAATTAGTTCAGAACCTAAGCATATCTCTTTAAATATGGTATAATTATATGTATTCAACGTTTCAGTTTATTGTTTAAATTACCCATATTGTTTTAAGTACATTTTAATTTCCTAAATTTACTATTGAAGTAAACATTTGTTATAATAATACATTTTTATTATTATTATTTTATCAATTTGAATCAGTAATGTGAAATGTATTTTATAAATTATTTATAAAATTATTCATATTCGTATTAAAGAAAAGTAAAGAAAAAATTTATTACAATAAAGAAATATTTTATTTTATCAATCTATTTAACTCTTATTATGAGATAATAATAATTTGTATACTGCTCGCCAGAATTTTCTTATACCTGCAATTTTGTTAATTATTATATTTCCATATAAATTCATTTCTGTATGTATTCTGTATATTTTAAAACACTATCAATCAAATTTATTTCGCATTTTCTACGAAAATTTCTAAAAAATAGAGATGTCTGAAAAATATAAGTGTAACTAAACTTTTTCACAAAATTTCCATGTTCCTAATATTCAAAAAAATAATTGGCAAACTCTTAATGCCATAAACAAAAAAATCTTTAAATGTTCTGACACATTCCAATTGTAATTCTTTCAGCATATACTTGCGCAAGTATATAAATATATTATTCAATGGATTAAGTCTCGCGAGAGCAATCATAACATTTCACCCATTCTCCCCAACTATGCTATTTCTACTCTCTCTCTCTCACTCTCTTTGACCCATTCCTTTCTGCTCTCTTTCTCTTTTGGCGCGCACGAGGGCTCGTCGGATTTTAGTTGGCCATTTGCTTTGCTTGCCAAGTTCTTCGCTCAGCTGTTCAGCCGGTCTGTTTGTCGCGTTTCTGTGTCATTTGTCGTTTTGCATTTTGTTGTTTTTCACTTTTCGCGTGGTTTGCAATTCACTTTGCTGCTTTATGTGTGCTGTCTCTTGGCATGTTTAATTGTATAAATAGGTATATTATATTTTTCTGGGGGTTTGCCAAATTTACTGCAGATAAATCGGATGTTACGTTATATATCTATATCTAAATATATATGTAGATAAATATGTATTTATGTAGACTATAGTCTACATATAATTATTTTTTGACTGATTATTAGCACATATGTTTTGTTTTTTACATATTTGAATTGATATAATTCTGGGATATTTAATTATTTTCGATGGAATGCAGTATTTAGAGTTGGAAAACTGAAACTGTGTTTCCTCATTCTTAAATTTTTGTTTAGCTTGTCTGGAGTCTTTCGTAGGATTAGGGCGGCCATCGGTAATCCAGGGTCCGATGGCACGCAATGAGGCTACGCGTCGGATTGCGATGCGTTGATTTCAAATTCCAAAGAATTACCCGGCACTAGCTAATGATATTTTGAGATAGTTTCGTTCAATACATTCGGTATTGTAGTATCTCTGGTTCACTTCTTTCAGGTTTTCTGTGGCTGGTTGATAGACATTTTGGTTTGCCAGCAGTTCGGAGTGTTTATTTTTGGTCTCATCGGCGCACGAACGTGGCCCGAAGCATTGACGAGCGCACACATATCCAAAAATATCACACGCAAAGCCCTGGGCAGCACAAGAAACTGGCACAGAAACCGAAAATTTTTGTACAAATTGTTAATATTTTCCGTAAATTAATTGCATTTTCTTATGCAATTCCCGGATTAATCACTTTGAACTCAACACGCGCTGGAAGCTCGCTGCGGCACGTTGGAGCCAACTCAATGGATTTTCCACAATTTCCATGAGACGTTTTCAACACACACGCACGCATTTATACATTCATATATTTCTATATGTATATGTTTTATATATATACTCGATGCGAGTGGGCCAACGGAAGCACAGCAGAACTTACTTTTCGTGTCGATATTACTCTCTAGACTGACGAGCACGGCAGAAAGCGACTACGAGTATGCCGATGGCCGGATTGCCGATTGCCGAGTGCTGAATATACTGAAAATACTGCGGCACGCAGCATGCGGCGACGAATTGTGTCTCAGTGCACAGTGGTGCGAGTGTACGCAATCTGTGGTCGCTCAGGATTAGCGGGATTACGCCATTGCGTTTCAGCACACTGTGTTTGCTTAGAGTTTCTCTCTCTCCCGCTCTCGCTCTGTGTCTCGCTCTTGCAGTTGTTCTCTCTTGATTGTTGATTGAAGTGGCGCAAAGTGGGTGAATGCGAATGTGTGTGTATATGAACGGGTGGCAGCTTGTTGCTTTCGGCCCCACTCTGCACTCGTAGTTGTAATTGTAGTTGTGCCAGTAGTCGTAGCTGTAGGCTCTGCAAAAGAGGCCAAAGGCTGAGAAAAAGCTGTTTGCGAGTACACTGACTTCATGAGCTTCTATCAAAATAGTATCTGTCTGTGTACATTTGAAATAAACATCTTTGAAATATTTTGGTTGTACTTGTTTCTAAGTAGTACGTGTTCGTCTTATACGTGTTTCTGGCATTGATTGTTGAACACTTGCCAAGACTGAGTGGCCCAAAAATGCTTGTAGTTGCATGTACCATTAGAAATTGTAATGGGCTGGGTAAAAATAGATGCATATATGTACTCAAATGTGTGGCGAAAGATACAACTAAAGATAATTGCATTCGTATAGAAAATATGCGATGTATGCGTTTCATTCAACTTGAACTTGCCAAAAACCATCATCATCAGATAAATGCAGAAGCGACTGTCAGCTTTTTAATGAATGAAATCCGAATAGGAGACAACGCTGGGAGAAACCGAAGGTCGTCTTCGACGACGTCGTCATGGTCTATGTAAATGACTTAGTAAGCAGACTAGAAATTCAATAGAGATGTATTCAGTTGGAAGAAGTTGATAGTATAAGTTTTCGTCGGAGCTTGTTTCGTTTTTCAAACTCGCAGTATGAGCAGGATGCGTAATGTGAATTATTGTGCATTTCATTGCGAATCCTTTCAAGCGACTTGACTAAGCCCCCTCCTTGCTCTCCTTTCCCTATTCCTGCCCCATATTCCCATCAACATCTCGAACCCGCTGAGAAGATAAACATTGAGCCAACTTTGAGCATAAATTAGCCATGTGTGAGCTGGCAAAGGGAATGGGAAAAGATAGGCAAACGTTTTGTGTGTGTGTGTGTGTGTGTGTGTGTGTGTGTGTGTGTATGTGTGTGTGTGTGTATGTAGGGTGTGGCTGGGGGTGTGACTCATACCCACACACACTGCAATACAGCGATAAAGTGCTGCATATTAAAATCTTCTATGCCTCGAAATGAATTTTGAATTTTGAGAAAATACTCATCGCACTAAACAAAAGGCTCACAGGGATAGAGGGAGCGAGGGAGGAAGACTCGTAAACGGATCCTAACTGCTACTCTATGTGGTTTATCTAAGCCGCAAGAAAGGATTTTGCGATGCGTGCTTGCATAGCGGACTTTGTTCTAGTTTTCCACTACTCTTCACCCACTTCCCCAAATCGTCCCCCGTGCTGTTGCATCTACTGCAGCTGTCGGAACAAATGCGTAACTCGTTTCCAGTTGGCTAATGCGAAGATATAACAAATTGTTTATGCAAGCGAAATGTGATTTCATTACGTTTGACTGAAGCTGTGGCTCAAGCTGCTGCACCGCAACTTCAAGTCTGTTTAATAAGTGAATCGACCGAAAGCACAACCAACTACCTTAATCCAAATATTATGACTTGTCAATTGTTATTTCAAGAATATACCTACAATTTTTTTTTTTAAAGAAAACTGTTAGTTTGTTAAAATCATGAAAAAACAAATCGTAATATAAATTAGTTCATTTTATATTGAAGTGACAGGAATATAAAAGATCCGAATCTTGATTCTAGTACAACACTTTTTGGACAAGTCTAAAATGTTTTTGTATTTTTATACCCGCTACCCATAGGGTAGAAGGGTATTATAACTTTGTGCCGGCAGGAAATGCATGTAACAGGTAAAAGGAGGCATCTCCGACCCTATAAAGTATATAAATATATTCTTGATCAGTGTCAACAGCCGAGACTATCTAGATATGTCCGTCTGTCCGTCTGTCTGTCTCTCTGTCTGTATGTCTGTCTGTCTTTCTGTCTGTCTGTCTATCTGTCTGTCTGTCCGTCTGTCCGTATGAAACACTGGATCTCAGAGACTATAAGAGATAGAGGTATAATTTATTTTAGACTGCATTTATTATTTTTACACGCAAATCAAGGTTGCTTTAAATTTGTGCCACGCCCACTTCCACAACTACAAATAAAAAATAAATAAAAAGTGTAATTTTGAAACTATTTATGATTTCTGAAAATTCGGTGAAGCTTCCTTCTGCTTGTTACATATATTTCGTGCAGTCAAAAAGTTGTAATACCCTTCTACCTTAAAAAATACTTTTAAATTAGACTTATATTCAACTCAAATTGAGATCTGATAAGTAAGAAAATGAAATTGAGATGTTCGTTTAATATCTTTTTTATATTGAGATCTAGGCTTCAATCTCCTCAAAATATTTTTGTTAAGTCCTATCAAAGGAGTGTGACTTTGTGTGTTCAGTGGATCAGTTGGCATTCAAGGTGCGCTGCACCGCAACATACTATACAATAAGTAGCTGTGTGAAGCGGGAAATGCGACTGATAATTTGCAAATTTCTGCGTCAATGGCCGTGACAATGATTATGCTTGGAAAAAAGTTTTCATTCACCAAGGCAAATGCCTTTGTTTCGTGGCCTGTCGTAATTTGGCCAGCTGCAACGAATCTTCTCCCACTTTTTCTTTTTCTGACCATTTCTTTTTTGTCGTTTTTTTCTGTTTGCTTTTTGTTTCTACTTGGCGGATAAAGTTTTGGCCAAGGTGGTGTACTAACAAAACTTTTCCATTTACTCGACCAGATGAACTACCTACCTTGTGCATTCTAAGACTGGAGTAGAGGCTGGAATTGAGGCAGCAACAAAGAGACGAAGACGAAGACGCAAACGCAAACAGAGACAGAGACAGCGACATCGCAATTGAGAGTTTTCTTTTAGTTGTGTTGTTAATCCTTTTAGAGCTGTGACAGTTGCGAGTTAGAAATAACAATGCTTTTGTCTCTTACATCACCATCAAGGTAAGTGAGTAACTGTGTAGAAAGCCTGCCAAAATACATTTGCAGCCCTCTTAATTGAAAAGCCATCAGCAACAGATCTCACTGCACAGCACGTGAAAGTCAAATAATTCACAGAATACGAATACGAATACGAATTCGAATTCGATTTCTGTATACGCATGTGCTTTATTTAACTATTTGGCGGAACTAATTAAGTTCAATTTAAATGAAATACGAGCTGCGATTTAGACGGAACATCGAATGGCCATCATAAAATCAGTGAGGGTAAAAATAATGGGCAGCAAAGTCGCCTTGAGTTGAGTCTTAGTGAAGTCAAGTCAAGACGAGTGCGCAACGCACACATCACATGTCCAATGGGCCGTATACGCAATCTAGAGTGTTACTCGCAGGTCAGCGGCAGCATCGACAGCAGCAGCAATGGCAGGCTGAAGAGCTGTTAAATTAATGCCAGCTCGTAAGTTTTACAAGGAATTCAATTTTTTGCGCCGCACCAAGCAAGACGGATAGTGGATACTTTCATGGGCGTCGCCTACTCTTCTTACCTACATCAAACCATCCCCGACTCCAAGCTCACAGTTACGCAGTTTCCTGCTCCAGATGCAGCCACCCAGGCAATCTCTCAACGTCTGTTTCTGCTACAGCTACAGCTTTCGCTTTTGGATTTTGCTTTGGCTGTTCGGCAAAGTCAAAAAGTGTCTAGTGAAGCATTCTCTTTAGCTCGTTGTTTCACAGTGTTCTTGTAGTATTATTTTTCTCGCTTTCCCTCGATGGAAATTGATTCGAAAGTTTTGCCATTAAATTGTCTTTTGTCGTAATCTTCCATTTCACGTCAATCACTTGACCTTTTAAAGTTAGTAAGAAATGCACATTCAAAGATTTGAATACTGTTTTTTGAATTTTTTATTTTATATCTTTTTATTCATATATTAACAGATTTCTTAAAAATGCAATTAGTTTCATATGCATCATTCTCATTCCTTCAAATTAATTTATACAAATTTTCGACTGCAGCATATGCCTTTTCTCTTAACTCTTTCTGTTTTCCTTTTTCTTTTTTTAGCAAATAAACTTACAGTTTAATTTTAATTTAATTTAATTTAATGTTTTTTTGTTTTTGTTTAATTTTGTTGTTTATTGTTTCGCTGTATTCTTATGCTTCTGTACACCATTTAGCAGTTAATAATGCGTTGCATATGTTATTCTATTCTAATTGTATCATCATAAAAACATTCACAATAGCTGGTTATACATCTATACATATGTATGTACGCATGTTTGTATTGTTGTGTTGTATGTATGCTATACCTGTTGATGTATTCTAGTTACGTTGCATTGGATTGAATTACAATTTAACCTATGTATGTATCATCATAAATGGAGATTATTATTCAAGTCTTGTCTTTCGGTTTTACATACTCGTGTCCATATTATTATTTAGTAATATTATTATTAACAGGAGAATTGTTTTAAATTGAATTTCATGATACGCGGCCAACAAACAGATTCAAATAATACAAGGCAAATGGAGAGTGAATTGTAAATAATTAATTTCTTTGTTAACAAATCTCTTTGGCCATGCTTTTGCTATTCATGTATATTTATATATATCTATTTTTTATTTATTTAGATATACTAAATTTTTGTACATTAACTTAATTTAATTCAATAATGTAACACAATAATTAATATTTAGTCTTATTTAATTTCCCCCATATCATATGTTACGCATTAAAAACTAAATAATTACAGACTTGCACATACATACATAGCATTTATATTTCAAATTATACACTTGCAAAAAGTGATTAATAATGGAATAAAACACGGTTGGTGTTCTGTATCCAATAACAAACGAAATTTTCCATTACGCGGGGAAGACATTTAATTTTTGTATAAAAATCTATTCGTTTCACACTCGTATTCATAACCAATTTATTTATACATTCGATAATCACGAAGTGCAATTAAAAAACAGTAAGAACGAGTATTGTGGGCATAAACTCCGATAGACTTTAGTGTCGAATGAATGAATGAATATTTAGTGAGTATACTCTCAGATAGCCTATTAACTAGTACACTCATTTTGGGGGGCGTAAAGGGGCGTGACAAGTGTTGACTTGTTTTTGTTTTTATCACTTACAATTTATTTGTATGTGTAGTGTAAAACATTGTTCTACAATTACGAAATGCGAAATTAAATCTACTTTTATGTTATAGCTATTTTCTACATGTCTCGTTTTATTTCTTTTATGACTGTCTCTTTTCTATATATACCTGCATTTATCCTTTATATACTCGTAATTTAATTCGTTTTACATTTCTTGCTTTTTATTTTGGGTTTTACCTTTTCGTTATTGTACAAATTAAATTTGGCATATTGATTGCGTAGGTCTAAATATGCATAACGCTGACTGCTGCTGCTTGTGTTTATCCCTCAGCGTATAATTCATATATATGTTATATATATATTGATTTATTTCTCTCGAATTCTCTAGACTTGTGTGTTGTTTAATTAGTTCGCTTAGCTACTTATCGATACAATTTATATTAAATCTCTTAATGCGATTTTGGCAGCACTATGTGGGTATAAGCTTTACATAAGTATGTCAATATTTATCTTTTGTATATATCCCAATCCTAGACGTGTACATTTGTCAGTTGAGCAACAATAATTTAATAATAATTCAAAAGAAAATTTAATTCTTACTTTCTGTTCTGGCTTTTATTACTCACTGTTTTGAGTCAGAATAATTCACTGTGAAATATCGGCAAAATAACAAACTTGATTTCCTGAAATCCACAAAGGTATTTTAAACGCTTAAAGTCAACTATAAATTACTAAGTCTTATAGGAAAATGTTTCGAATCGAAAAATAATTGCAACAGCAGTGAAAACTAAGAAACTTGAAAGTAAGTAATGTTTTAACGAATAACATTTATTTTTCATTTAAACAAGAGTCTTTTCAATAATGTTGTTAAATTCTGCTGAATTTTGTTTTAAACATATACAATCAGCATTTAGTTAGGTCAATCCAAAAGTAGAATGCTAAGTCAGCTCTTTAGTCATGCTAAGAAACTTGCTTTGAAATAAAAATGGAAAACTTTAGTTCTAATTGCTGAAACTGCTTTCTTGACGGTGTCATCAATTTGCGGGCCACCACTGTAATCAATTTGCTTGCAGTAAGAAAGTTTCAATAATGATTTCGTACGGTCATATGCAGACTTGTCTCTTGTGGCATTAAGCTTCATTGTGTAATTTTCCTTATTTTCCTGCTCATTTAACTTTTATCTCTGAGCAGCAATCACAATTATTCAATAGCGGAAATCCCAGCGAAGAGCACAAGAGCCAAAGAGCCAAAAGAGCCTATGAGCGAAGCGAGTCCACAGCAGACAAAAGCCAGCTGCAGCCTGCAGGGCGTGACAATGTGCGGGCGTGTGAAGCAGAAGGAGGTGAAGAAAGGAAGGACCTGCAGCAAAGGCCTTCTAAATTGATAAATACTGCTATGTGTGAGTGTGTGTGTGTGTGTGTGTGTCACAGATATTGTATGCAGCACATCAATGTTGACTTCTTGCATTGTCTTCCTCAAAGCCTTATCTTCATCTGCCGCTTTGTACCCGACTGCAGCTTTGTCATTGTGTATGCGTGCGTTAATTTCGAATACTTTATGCAATTAAATTTTTAATTAGTGTGGCTATAGAGCAGCTCTCTTCAAGGAATAGCAAGCGAAGTGAACGAAGTGAGCGAGATGGCAACATTTGAATGAGCATGCATGTGGCATGCAACCAAACTGTTCATTTCTTTATTGATGCTTTTTCTCAAGCGTCATTCGTTGGCCAAATTGAGGGAGAAGTGCTTGCTGCTGTAGCTGCATTAGAAGCACTTAGAATGAGAGCAAGAAAAGAAGACAGAAGCGAAGAGAAGATAGTAAGGATGGAAGCAAGTGCCAAAGGCAATGCCTGCCTTGACTTGGTAATTACAGCACGATGAATATTAATTAATACACACAGATACACACGCCCACACTCCCACACATACACATCCACACCCATACACAGAAGCAGAGCCAGAGAGAAGAAGACATTCATATAGCAGTTAACGCCTTGAATTTTTCTATCTTTGTCCTTGGCTCAAGATGACACCAGAGTCAAGCAGAGAGAAGATAGGAGAAGAGAAGAGAAGAGAAGAGAAAAGAAGCGGGCGATGCGCTGCTGCGTGTGTTTTAAATTGCTCGGCATTGATGGTACTACATAATAGAATTGTCATGATGTGCTCCAGCGCGGCCAGCAACAGAAGTTAATGGCGTACCCAAGATGAGCATGTCACGCTCGCTGAGCTGCAACGACGCAGCAGTGGCAGCAGCATCAGAAGTAGAAGTAGAATCATCAGCAGTAGCGAGAAGCAAATGTGCGGCAAGCACTTAAGAACGGCTCCGAAACGAGTCCTTGCCACATAGATCGCAATCCAAATGCGGAATTGTCCCCTTTTGAATATATAGTATATACATGTATATATGTATATATGTATCTATAGTAGCTGCAGATAATGTGAGAGCACAAAGAAAGGGGGCGTGACAGTTGTTGTTGTTGTCGGGGGGTCGAGCAACAAATGCGCTCGACAAACAAATTCGTTTGCTTCTATCGGAGGATGCCTCTCAATATATGAAAGCACTAACTTCCAGGCGCAGAGTCAGAGTGGAATGGAAGTTTCAAGGTGGAGGTGGAGCTGGAGCTGGCGCTGGAGGTGACGGGACAAACTAATCGCTCGCTGTAACTTGCTGCTGCTGCTGTCAACTGCTCAACTTGTATTATTTTATTTTTATTTTTATAATTTTGCCTTTTGTTGGCGCTGCCACGCCTCCGTGCGCCCAGCACAATCACGTGCCCAGCGACTTGAGGCCTGAGCACGCCCTAGGGAGCTGTCAAACGGCTGTGCGCTGTTTTCGTTCGTTCCACTGAACTAATTTCAAAATTTTTGACCAGCTTCCGCTCGTTCCCTTTCGCAGCTGTGGACTGACTGACTGCTCAAAGTTGTTGTTATGGCCGTTGTTATTGCTGCCAACGAAGCTAATTAGCAAGAGGCAAAAAGTAGGAGCTGGAGCGTTGGTCAGTCGTGCTCCTTCCTCTCCAGGCTATGGCCAAGCAATGAGATCGGTGCGTTCTTTATCTAAATAAACAGTCCAATGTTCTGTGGCTTGGCTGCGGAGGAAGTGTGTGTCCGTTTTAAAAATTTACATAAACTAATTCCGTAGCTGATTTGAATAAGGTAATGGACAGTTGTCCTGCTGTTGCTGCTGTTGCTGCTGTTGCTGCTGTTGCTCCTGTACACGTCGAGGACCGAGGAGACACATGCTGAAGAAGAGAAAGCTCCTAAACTCTAGCTACGGGTCAAGTCGAGTCAAGTCAAGAGTACGTTACGAGATATACGAGTACGAGTATGTTTGTATGTATGTATGCTGTTTGCAAGTAGTTACCATGTTGGATTAGCATTCAGTTAGGCGATGAATGTTGCCCCCTGCCCTAGCCTGCCCTACCACTCCCTCTCCCTCTACCTCTCTCTTAGTACCGGGGTTGCTGCTCTGCCCCAGTCTCAGCCTACAGCTATACGAGATGGCCGTCAGCATCTGTGTAGGCCACTGGGAGACCGCCGGGTCCGCCGCCACTCGAGTTGAAGCTGCTGAGCGACGCTGGGTCGTAGGTGGCACTGGTTGTCATCAGCAAATTGTTGCCCAGTCCAGCCGCACTCGTCGCTGGCAGATTCAAGATCTGCAGGCTGCCAACGGGCGCCGACACCGGCACGCCCACCAGGCTGGCATTAAGCAGCTGTTGCTGTTGTTGTAGCTGCTGCTGCTGGTGCTGTTGTTGCTGCTGCTGTTGCTTATTGCGATTGGGATCCTTGAGGATGCCGTGGGGTTGACGTGGCAGCGTCGCAGTGCCGAGCGGCAGTGCTGTCGTCATGCTGCCATTGAGCGTTGTACTCGTGGTCAGCGTGGTTGCACTCAGATTCACCGGATGCAGATCGTGCAGTATTTGCATCGGACTGCCGCCGGCTGTCGTGTGATGTGTTACATCGGGAGGCGGCACTCCCACAACGCCCCGCAAGATGCCACGCCTCAAGGTACCAGAGCCGCCGTTACCAACGAGCGTCGCGCCTCCGTTGCTCGACAGCATCGCCGCCGCCTGTGAGGTAACCGTAATGGGCATGGGCTGCAGATGTGCCATCGCCAGGGGCGGTCCACTGAAGTCCAATGCTGCCGGGTATTCCTGTAAAGAGAAAGTGCAGCACACAATGTTAAAAGAGTGAGCATTGAGATTGATGCAATTAGTTGCGAGCTTAGAGTATTGCTCTCGCAGTTCACTAGTTTCAGCTGCTGCTCGATTCCACGGCTTAGCAGCTGCATAAAAAACTTTTCTCATTTAACTATTCTCATAGAAATGCAATTCTGTGTCGACTTGGCTGAGAATTAAATGACCTAGTCAAAGGGGCAAGCTGAGCGAATCGCTACTTTAAATCTTGCAAGTATAACGACTAATATTATCTTAATATTCAACAATGTCTGTGTTAATATTTCAAAAGAAGTTGCTTCAACGCGTTGACGCCTTGATTACTGACAGTCCCTAATTGAAAGACCCCATAATTGTTGGAGTCTATTAAATGTACATATATTTGCTGAACTCAATTGAGTGTGCTCGACTGCGAGCTCGTAAAATATAACAAATTAAAATACCCAAAAATACTAACGAAGGCTATATTTATATAGTAATATACCATTACATTCAAAATATACCAATATTTTTTCTCAATTAAATAATTGGTCTTAAAATAAATATTCCTAAATTTCTTTTTGTATGTATAATTTAGTTTTTCTTAGAGCGCTTTTTAACGAAAGTATATTTGAAAGTATTGCTATTTTT
This sequence comes from Drosophila sulfurigaster albostrigata, assembly GCF_023558435.1. Classification (NCBI taxonomy): domain Eukaryota; kingdom Metazoa; phylum Arthropoda; class Insecta; order Diptera; family Drosophilidae; genus Drosophila; species Drosophila sulfurigaster. The sequence goes on from NC_084883.1 coordinate 1,788,738, forward strand.
AATTTCGCAGCAGTAGTATATATAATTCTGTTTTTGACTGCATCTGTTAGCTGTATTCTGGATTTTGCTATTAACAATAATACGATAGTGGAGACAGAATGTTAATAAATGTCACATTCATAGTTTTACAGAGCAAAGTGCAAAACAATGCTTTAATACATTTTTAAAGAAATAATTCCCAGTAATTAGCATTTGGATAATTAGCTTGCTAGTTGTTTATGGAATGCAGGTAATTTTAATTCACAATTTCAAGTTCTTTACAGTCGATTAAATTGACTATAGTCTAGGCTGCAATCCTACTCACATACTTGTTGTTTGATGCAACCTTCGTTAGCATAACTTAATTTGCATTATTCAAATATGTATATGCAAACATTGTATTGTAGTATTTGCAATTCACAAAATTCTTTCTTTATCGACTTGCCAAGGACAAGCGGGGCATGGCAAAGACATGGAAATTTCACCCAAAAGACAAATACAACATGCTATACTTAGTATAATATATTGTTGAGGTTTGTTCAGAGTCTCAAGGACACCAAGAGAGTGAACTAATTAACCGAGCAAAGTCAGCTCGAAATGTTTCAACGAGAATGGAAATGGATTTTTTGAAATTTTTCCTATTGCTGTTGTTGTTGCGTTTGCTATGCTTGAAATATTTATATGTGAGGTACGAAGCTGCATGAAAAGTTACGGACAAGTTGAGAATTGCGAAATACGAATTGTGAGTTGTTAAAAATCTGCAACAATTTTGATAGTAGTTGTTGTTGTTGTTGCTGTTGCTGTTGCCGTTGCTTGTTTGTTGCACTTTTTCCTTTAGCTGGGAAATATTATCTTCTACTTCAATTGACATGACACTTTGTGTCAGTTTGAAAATTGTTTCGCATGCAGGCGTCCAGTTCGCGCAAAAGTATTTCCAGTATTTTCAGTAGTTAGAGCAAAAGTTTAACGCCCACCCACCCATACACACACACACACACACACACACACTCATACATAACATGGGGTTGCAACTTGCAAGTTTTTTGGGATGGCATGGAAAAAAACTTCAAGTTGATGGCAGAGTTTGGTGCTTGCCTAATTGGAATATTGGAGACAAACTCAGCGCCAGCGTTGTTCGCTGCATTGATTTTACTCTATCATTTTTTATTTATTGCAAAATTTAATATTTCAAAAGTAATTGGTGCAGCACGTTGCTTGGGCAACCCAAACTAGTGAAAGGAAACTTAACCCAGTCAAGAGAACACATTAGCGCTCCAGAGTTGTAGGGGGTGTTTTTCACCCCTCTCCCCTTCCCCGCACACTTGCCTAGCACTGATTAACAAGGAAGACACTGGAGGCCTGGGCTTGGTAGTTTAGGATAAAAGGACTTAAGTATACCAAGGCGGACATTTTGTATCAGTTTACAAAGTTAAATTGTCTTTAACGAAAACTTCGAGTTGAGTTTGCCACGACAGCGCAAGGCATGTCCTGGCAAGGAAGGCGAAGGGAGAGGAAGGGAGGTGTGTATGTTGGGACAACAATTTGTTGCACTCGAGAGCCGAAAAGCGAATCGACAGCGCTGTGTATACTATGTGTGTGTGTGTGTGTGATTAAAGGGGTTCCTTGCTTCTTTTAGACTACTCAAAAAAACTTTGAGCCTGCGACTGCCACTTAAAGGTCCTTGTTATTGTGTGCGTGTGAAAGAGAAAGAGAGAGAGTGACTGAGAAGGGGGAGAAAGGGGGAGGGGACTCGCGTGAGTTGCCGCTAATTCAGCGCTGTCCACGTTGAGAGAGGCGCTGGGAATGAGGCGATGCTCATTATTGTCGTTATTGTTAAAGTTGTAATGCGGCAAGGAGTTCATTTTGCGTAAATAGAATATCAAATGTATGGCTACCCCAAGGACTATGTGCCACTGCCACTGCCACTTTTACAGCCGTCAAACTTTCGACATTAAATCCGTCGAAGGCGGCGCCAAAGCGCCTCTGCCTCGGCCTCAGCTTCGGCCTCTTCCTTCCCCTTCCCCTTCGGCTCACTCTTTTGCCTTGCGTCCTTTGTAGACTTGGCCTGCTAGAAAATTAAATTATGGACACTGGGACTGAGTGTGAGTTGTGTTGCGAGTATTCGGTTATTTATTTAATCGACATCAGCTGCGTTGGCCCTTGAATTTTAAGCACTGCAGCACTGTGGCGTACAGTGCGTATGCGCAATGTGATGGCCCTCTGCTGCTGCTGCTGCTGGCTGTCCTCTGACTTTCGAACTGCGTTGTCTTTGACACGTCAGCCAGTCAGCCAGCGAGACACACGACTTGTCGAGATATTCCACCAGTGAGTGAGTGTGTGAGTGAGTGAGAGACAATGCTCGAAGTATCCAAAAGCCCAAAGCTCGAGCGAAGCCCGCACAAAACTAATTGAATTTCAAACTGTGCAAAACTCGCTAACAAAGTGAGCCAGAGTTAAGTTAGATGACGCCACTCTCTGCACATGCACGTAGCCGAGGCGGAGCTGGCAGAAAGCTGGTTAGATGCCATCAACCATGCCCGGTCGACCAGGACGTGAATGCTCTGCATACTCGTCTTCCAACAACATATCTAAATGGGCCAGCACGAACTCCACAGCAGCAGCAGCAGCAGCAGCCAGCATTTAACTTATCAACTGCAATTGTAGAGGGAAGGTTAGGGGGAGTGGGATTGGGTGGGAGGTTAGTGGTTCTCCTCGGGGCAGACACAAAGTTCGCTTCTTTTTTTGTATTTTGTATGCCTTGTTGTTGGGGAACGCAATTGGCAATAAAATACAAATTGCCGCTTAAATAGTTAAATGTTGGGCCACAACTTGTTATGCCCTATAAGCGACAAGTGCAGTGAGAGCGAGGCGGTGAGCGGGGGTGACAGCATTCCATTCAGCACTCGACACTCTCTACTCAATTACGTATGCGCCGTGTGAGCCAGCAAAAGATAGAAAGAGAGGCGAGGCGAGGCGAGGAAGTTACCGCACACTTTTTTAGGTTTGCCTCTTGCTGGGGACTTTTCGTATTGTTTCGTTCCGTTTTGCAGATCGGCTAAAACGGATGTGAAATGAATCTTTTTGTTTCTGTCAAACATTTCGATTGAAATTTAATTTGATTTACTGTTATAAATTGTTTTTATTCATTCGGTTTTGGCTTTTGGGGCCAACGCCAGCGTCTAGCGACCAATGACCAACGAACAGACATCTGTGCAACAAAAAGTAATTTAGGTTTGGGCAAATGTTATAGCCAAAAACCGCAGCTGATACACAACTCTAGAAGCTGTCTCTCTCTCTCTCTCTCTCTCTCTCTGGCAGTCTCATTCTCTGCGCATTTTTCTTGCTCTGATTTGTTGCCGCGTGCTGAGTGCTCTCTATATATTTTGTAATTTTTCTAATGATGTTTATCAAATAATTCAATTTGGCCCCACAAAACATTTCTTATGTGTACGAGAAAAGCGAGCCTTGTCCGCAAGACCAACAAAAAGGAGCAGAGGGACACACACACACACACACACACACACACACTCACATACGGCACACACACGCACATACTTGTACAATGGCATTGTTGGGCAACTAAACCGAAATTGAATTTTTCTCCCTCGTTGACTAAAAACCGCAAACAAAAGGTTTGTGCCCCATGTGGAATGACTACTAACATGTGCAATGGCGCAGCTCTGAGCAGCAGTCAAAGAGAGCGAGAGAGAGAGAATGTGTAGTCAAGTAGCTGTCCTCAAATAGATAGAGCCACTGATAGCACCAACAGCAACAACAACAACGAGAACTCTGCAGGATTGTCAGTGTCACTCTCCATCATGATGACAGAGAGTAAACAAACGCGGGCTAAGCGATGGAATTGAGTAACTGGCTAAATCGCATAAAGCCCATAAAAATGGTCAGCAGCTAGCATAAATATTATTACATTAGTCCGCCATTAGGAGTCCAGGCCTGTCCTTTAGGGATCTGTTTGGCGACTATCTGCTAACTGCATTTCATTCGCATCTAATTTATACAATTATTGGACTGGCAGCACCATAAAATGCCAGCTGACAGGCTTAGGAGGCGGCAAGAAGAGGGAGCTGCAGGAGGTGGAAGGTGGAAAGTGGGAGAGAAGGGTGTCAACCGCATTGAGTGTCGTCTTAACTTGTCACATTTGCACCCCTTTAACAACCAGTCAGTCGCAGAGCTCGAAGTGATAAAAAAAGAGGAATACATAATGGTCACACACCAACACACACACACACCTAATACGTGGAACGAGGGTAATAAATTTCGAAAATTGATTTTCTCATGTTTATTGTGAATTTGTGGAATTTATATTGGGTTTGCAATGCGACAGGACACGACTCGATACGACACTACACGACGGAAAAGTAAAGACGATGCTGATGCTGTGTGTGATGCTGTGGTCAGGTCACACATTTAGCTGATGGCATGCCACAAAAATCTGCACAAAAGCAACAAGAAATGAGCGAGGGAATAATCGCTGCCGCATACATACTCGTATTTTTGAAATCTGCAATCTCGGTGACACGCCCAAGCGAATAGGATCGAGCGATAAGCAGGACAAGCAGCGGAGAGGAGCCACTCTTTATGAGTGATATGGCGCAAAAGTTTGCGTGCATGGGGAGCGAAGGAAGGTAGGTAGAGGAGAGGGCGGGAGGCGAGCTGTTGGTATAAATGTGAGCTACGATATGGCTGTTGTCATCATAAACGTCGCGCATACGCTGCGTATGTGTAATATTAAATTGTTGTCTTGAGAAAATAATGTTTACTCTCGCCAAGCACAAACACTGGCACACTGGCACACTGGCAGAGGGGAGAAAAGGAGCGTAAATAACAACAAGGACAACAAAGAAGCAGCAGCAACTTGCATCACGAATCCTTCCCATTCCCATGCCATCCTTTTACTGCTCGCTGCTGCAGCTTAATGCTTTCGAGTTTGTCATTTGTCTTTACAGCGTTGCATGCGGCACACGGATTATAAAAGTCGAAGCCAGTTAACTGACTGGCAGATGCCACATGCTGCAACAGCTGATGTCCTCTTGCCTGCCCGATCGACTATATACAAACTTGGTGTATATATACATATGTACATCCATCGTATGGATGTGCATGTGCAGCCCATTGTCTCGGCTCATTGCGCTTTAAATGCGATGCAAATGGAGGAGGATTTGCCCAAGGAAGAAGAAGAAGATGCTGCTGCTCTCTGTGTCTATGCCTGCGTCTGTGCTTGGCATCTAACTAATTGCGCGAACTAATCCTTGGCCGTGACTATCCCTAAGCGAGGACAGCAGGCAGCTGGTAGCTGGCAGCTGGCAGCTGATTAGTGTGATGGAGGATCAAAGTATGGGAGGCCAATTAACATGGCTGCCGCCAGCTGAAGCAGCTAATCTAAGCGAATCATAAAGAATCTCGCAGGCAACTTACCAAAGGCGGATACGACAAATATCTGTCACTGTTCATGTTGTAGTAGGAACCATCCGGCGGCGGTGCTGGCGACGGGGACGGAATGTAAACGCCCTTGCTGATGAGCATCTGATCGTCGCGCGTCATAGCCGCGGCGTGGCCATTGTTGTGCCTCGGATGTGGCAGCGTGCAAGCGTTCACTGCAACAAAATAAAGAAGATGGAGTAAGTTGATGACTTTATTACCTTCTGATATTATCTTATCTACTATATGTAGAGTGTGTGCGGTAGTTTGTTACAGGTTAGCGGGTCAGCAGGTCAGCGCACCGACTCTGCATTTGTGCCCCATTTGTTATTATTATTTTCGCATTTCTGCATGGATTTATGACAATTTTAATGCCTGACCAGACTTCCGTTTGCCAACCCATTCGAATTTGAGCTCAATTGATTTTTTGCACCCGAACAAAAAAATGCAGAAGCATTGCAGGAGGGCAAGAAAGAAAGCAGCATGCGGGTGTGATAGACAGTTGAATACTCTTTAAAAATGTATTAAAAGAAAGGAATATTCACTGAGTTAAGTTATTATTAATAACCTTTTAACATGATTATGATTTTACTGAATTTATGTACTTCGTAATGTTCAATTTTTACGCATAATAATACCCTTCAAAGAGAGAGTGAAGGCAACCGCAGACGTTGAGCTACACACAACTGCAAATGACACATTTATTGTCGCATTTGCAAAGAGAAAAAAAAAAAATGTGAAATCCAAGATGCATGCAGCCCGACAGGAGGCAGAGCAGTTAAAGGACTCCTACGTGTGTGTGTATGTGTGTATGTGTGTGTGCGTGCATCGTGCTCGATGCTCCATTCGATGCTCCATTCTGTTGGCGCCCACGTAGATGCAACATTTTGCTGCTTTCTGGTTCATTTCATGTGCAAACGTTTGGAATCAAATAAAACGATAGGCCATTAATTGCAACTCTTGCAACGAGAGTGGTCGATTGGTCGTCGTCGGATAGCAGCAAACAGCGTCAACGAGTGTGTTGTGTGTTGCACGTGCTGAGGTTGCATCTCCATCCAGGGATAGGCACAACAAGCTTCAGAGTTGTCCGTGTATATTTAAATGCCGCCTACTCGATGATGAAACAAATTGCTTGGCATTTGCTCATGCCTCGGTTTGTGGCAGACACCAGCAACAGTACCAACAGTAGCAATGGTGGCATTTGTGGCAGCCGCGGCAAGGATACAGCTAACGCTTTAACCGCTCAACTTAAACTCATTCGCAAAGGCGTGAAAGCCGCAAACGTAACAAATTTGTAATTTTCTAAAATAGACTTAGACACCCACATTTCCACTGCCACACACACACACATGCACGCGCTTAGCATATGCTGGTGTATGCGTGTGTACGTGTGACAGCGTGCGCTGAAAAGTAGGCAACAATAATGTTGTTAAGCAAAGTTGAGTTGCAGAAGCTGCTGCGACTTTGCTGTGACAACGCCTAGCTTAAAATGTGACTCGGCTGAGGCTGCGGCTGCGGTTGCCAAATCGAAGGCGCAGTCAACAGCGAGTGACAGACGTTCTCATGTTCCTTCTCACGTGTGTTGCCGTTGCCCCATGTTCATTTTGTGGCTTGTTTACTTTGCATATGCCACTAAGAATATGCGTATTGTGTATGCGTATGTTGTACTACAATGTGTATTACGAAAAATACAAAAAAGCGAACGGGAAGCGAGCGTTGGGGAACTTCGCATGAATTATTGATTTTTCGATCAGCTAGCAACAGTGTTGAAAAGCGCTCTGCTCTACTCTGCTCTCAAAAAAGAGCCGAACTCAACTGAAATTGTAATCATTGTGCATATACTATACTCGTATTCTATTCAGTTGAGGTACGAGTCTGTTTGTAATTGCCACTGCTTGCACTCTCGACACTCTTGCTGCTGCTGCTGCTGCTCGTGGTCACCCCAAGTCCCCCATTCATTTCATATTTATAGCAATTGGGATAACAAATGTGTTGGCCCACATAAAAAATGTTGTTGCAGCTAATAGAAATGAAACCGAAGCTGAAACTTTAACTTGCTCGTAATTGGCTACTTATCACTTAGGCAACCAACTTAACCAAATTCTATGTTTAGATATTCTGCTTGTGTATGTTAATTAATAGATTTTGGTTTGAGGTGTGATTCTATTTCCAGAAAATTGCCTGCTTGTAATTCGAGCCAAGGAATGCGATGCGAGCTTTAAATAATTTAAATAACGAACGATATGTATGTGAGAAAAAAAAAACCTACTTTTAATTACGCAAAATGTATGTGAGCTTTAAATATATGTATAATATACATATACATTGTATATATGTATGTTATGTATATAAGTAAATATCAAGTGAATTTTGTAAATCAATGGATACTGCTTTTGGGAGGTTATTATGACTATTGGCTGCTTTTCAGTGCTCTGGTAAACTATTCGAAAAGTATCTTTATACAATTAATGTTTATGCTTAAAGGTATAACTTGTCTTTAACAAAAATGCTAGTTTTCTTATACAGAAAATTAGCTGCCTGTAATTATGAAATAAGCGATATGTATGTGAGAAAAAACAACCTGCTTTTAATTACGAAAAATTTAGTTGAGCTATAAATATAACTAAGAAAATGTCAAGTTTGTTTTTCTAATTCTATCTTTTTCACTATTGTAATAAATCAATTGACACTGCTTTTGACAGCTCTTAATTTTAATAAATTTTGATTTAAAATATGTCATATTTAAGGGAAAAGAATTTGCATAATTTTTATGCTGACTGACTTGTCTTTAATAAAATTGTCAGTTTTCAAATATAAGACAACAAATGAAATGCTTATAATGTCAACTTTGAACAATTTAAGAAATGACTGATGCGTATATGAGAAATATAACCTACATTTAATAAAGCAAAAATAAATTAAAATTTAAATACAAATAAGAAAGTCTTTTTTAGAAGTAATGGTCAGAAGTTTTTATCGCTTTCTTCTCTTCTTACATTTGCATTTGCTTTTGGGAGTTTAATACATTTCATGACTACTTTTTATTTAAGAAAAATTATTAACAGAAATGCACTAGCAAACTATTCGAAAAGTATCTGTATATTATTTAGCTGCTTTAGCTTGTAGTGCCAATTATCTTTTGGAAAATTGCCAGTTTCCAAATGAATGAAGATTATAAATGGAAATATTTAAAAAATTGTTATTTTAAGCAGACGAATTGAAGCTTTAAATGATGAAATGAAAAAGCCAGAGAGTCAGCGAAGAAGGCATCGATTGGAGTTAATTTTGAGCTGCGGCTTCTGTGGCTCAATGCCGTCAGTTGACTGTGGTTGTTTACCAAACAGAAACTGGCCAAGGTTGATGCTCGTTCAGTGTTCGACTTTTCATATAATTTTCTTTGAGTTGTCGCATATTTGCACACACTGTAGTTTATTTGGTTGAGTGTGTGTGTGAGTATGTGTGTGGGTGCTCATTAAGACAGAGGCATTTTTGAATAGTGTCTCATTAAAAATGCGCTTTGCGTGTTTGCATCTGACTGGACGGCGAAGACTGAATGAATGACTGACTGAATGACTGACATGGCAGGGAATGGAATGAAATGGAATCATCTATTATTTGATCGCAGCCGAGGCAGCAGCAGCAGCAGCAGGTGGCGACAACTGACAAAAAGAATCGCATACGCGTGTGTGTGAGCATGTGTGTGTGTGGGTACACATATAGTACATATGTCTATGTGTTGGTTGGGGGGGCGTCTGCTCTTCGTCATGGGGGAATTATAGCCTTGGGCGCCTGTTTGAGATTCGGCTTCCGGCAAGCATTTTAATTTTGATGCGACGAGGGATTTTTGTTTCACATCTTTTTTGCCCGCTCGTTCGTTCTTGTTCTTGTTTTTGTTCCTATTCCTCGCTATCCCCGCTTTGCCCCCCGCCTGTTATTTGGGTTTTCTCCATTTTTTTCTTCCTTCTCGTTGTGTTGTTGATTTTGTCGTGTTTTTCGTGTTATTTTTTGTTGTTGCCGTTGTTATTGTTGTTGTTGTGGTTGTTGTTGTTGTTGTATGCTTTCTTTCTTGCCACCACAAGCCGCATACATAATTATGCGCACTGGAGACGTCTCTGTTTATCTGTGGCAAGTTGTCGTTGCTATCAAATGTGCCTTGGCTGCTGCCGAGCGCTGTTGCTGTTGTTGTAGCTATTACTTTTGAAGTATGCTCCTCCACTTGCCAAATACGTTGACATAAGGTAATTGTATTTTATTTTCAGCGCAGAGACACGACACGACAATTCAAGACGAGACGAGACGAGACGAGACGAGACGAGTCGAATCGAGACAAGCCCAAGGAACAGATAAGATGAGAGCACAGACTGTCGTCGTCGTCGTCGTCAGTCGAGGAGACAAGACCAAAAGTTTTGCAGCTAATGTATTTTTATTATTTTTACGCTTTGCATTTCAAATGCAGTTGTTGCCGCATCCATCGGCAATGCTTTCAGCAATGTCTCAATGTTATTGTAATACTGCCATTGTTATTTCATTTCTTTCATCTCTTCCTTTTTTTTTTGCTTTTCATTTCTCCTATTTGAGCCAACTTGCTATGCCAGAAAAAAAGAAGAATCTCTAGTATTTTTCTAATTTTTTTTGCTCTGTTCTATAATAATAATAATTTAATTTCTTTGCTAGTCGAGTCTCATACGGTTTTTGGTTTGTTTTGCTGATAAATGTGTGTCCTTAAATTTGAGTTAAGTTGCGCTCTTAAATTAGCGCAGGCTGCACGTGATTTGGTTTCAAGTGTTGCAGATTGCAAGTGCATGTCTACGATGAGCAGAGACAGAGAGAGAGAGAGAGAGAGAGAGAGAGAAAGAGAGAGAGAGAAAGAAAACAGACAGCGAGTTGAAAGTGGATGCACACACATGGCTCAATTGAAAATCAAGACTAGCAAAAACTTTGCTCCTCAATTACAATTAAGATGGAGATGTTGCACTCAAATTGAATTTTTAGCCATCGCGTAGCTGCTCGTCCTTTTCTACTCTGCTCGCTGTTTTCTTTTCAGATGCGCATTTTACCGATTTCCGTTTTTACATCGCTTTTATTTTTAGCTTTGATTGCAATCATGGCATAAAATCAGGCAACAACTGCAGCGCTCCTGCTATTACTGAATGGCCAACTGACGTGCTGACAGCGCGTGCAACTCTCTCGCTCAACTCAACTCTCAACTCTGAACTCTCAACTGTGAACTTGCTAGTTTGTTTTGGCCAAAAGTTAATTATCTAAAATACTTTTTTTCATGTGCGACCCCTTTTTTTTATACATCTATCTGTGTGTGTGTGTGTGTGTGTTCGCTTTTGTCTCCGGACATTCATTATGCTGCACACAGCAAAGAGGGAGACAGACAAACTGACAGCAATATCTGTAGAACGAGATCTTACGAGTTGACTTACCCATATTATTTGGATATAATGCTGGCAGGGTGCCGTCCTTTTGGTATCTGGGCGGTGGCATGTCAGCGCTCTCCACCAGATACGTCGATGCAGCCTTCTTTCGCGCCTCGTCCTGCGAAAAAGAGAGAGAGAGAGAGAGAGAGAGAGTGAGTCGGAGACAGAGTGAAAAAGCAATCAGAGAACAATCACAGTATGCAACCCAAGACTGTCAACCATATCGGTTCGCACCTCAAGTGTTTGAGTAATTACTCCCTACTTAAGCAATTTTAGCGACAGGCGAGGAAAGAGAGACAGAGATAGAGGGGGAAAGGGGTGTGTTGAAAGTTATTGACGCATAATTGACAGTCGCGATGACAGCGACGACACCAAGTGCACCTTTTTGTCCTTGCTTCGCGCTTACATTACGTATACGCAACTTGCTGATTTATCATACGCCCCGTAGGCAGAGAGAGAGAGAGAGAGAGAGAGAGAGAAAGAACGAGTGTGCACAATATACAGTTAACAACATTCGATGGCAGAGCAGAGTTCCTGAGGTCGCGCTGCCGCAGCAAGATTACGCTGGTAATAAATGATTTTAATAATTTGAAACGATTTGTTTGCCACTTCGTTGACGCTCCGACTCGAGACTGTGTTTGGCTTTGGTTTTTGGGTTTTTGGTTTTCGTGCTTGCTTTGCCTTACGTTGACTCGGTTTTAGCCTCGCGCGCTCATCATTATCATCAGCAGGGCGTAATTAATCACAACGTCTTAGCATGCTGCTGCTTCCGGCTGGCTGACAGTTCCGGCTGCCTTCGAGCACGGCGACCTCGATGTCAACAGTTTCCCCCCGTTTTTATTCCCGTTCCCCGATTCAACGTTTCTGTTCCCGCTTACATTCCCGGTTCCGGCGCTGAGTTGTAATTTCAAGCGCCTGGCAATAACTTAAGACAGCCCATACATTTTTTCATTTCTCTTCTTTTTGTGCGCCTCGTTTTTCGTTTTTGCCTAAATATTTGTTACAGCATCAGAGTCGACATTTGTGCCCATTGTACTCATTCTTGCTCACAAATTGCATATTCATGCACAACAACAAGCGTCAAGCGGGGTAGGAAAGAGAATAGTTTTGGGTATAAAAAAAAATGGAGCTGAAAACCGACTACGCTAGCGTGTGTGTGCGAGTGTGTGTGTGTGTGTGGTATACTCACAATGTATTCCGGTTGACTGCCCTCATTGGAGTAGGACTCGCTCTTCTCCGACACGCTGGACAGTGTCTCGCCGGTAACGGTGTCATTGTACGAGCTGGGCGCGTACATTTCGATGGTCGCCGTTTTGCCTGGTTGATTTGTAGTTTCCGCCACTGGATGCGACAATGGATAGGAGCAGTTCCCAGTTCCCAGTTACAGTCGCAGTCACAGTCACAGTCATAGCCACATAGCCACAGCATTCGGGCCGGGTCAGAACATACAGCAAATCGCAAAAAGCAGTAGGTAGAAAGTATGCGGCGCAAATATTGAAAAGGTGTAATTGGCAGTGACATGCCGAAAATTGATTGGGCGGCGGCGCAGTGCGCCAGTCATTTGGAACATCGCACGGGCGGGGCGGAGCGGAGCGGAGAGGGTGGGTAAGATGATTGTCGACGTCGTCGTCGTCATCGTTATTGTTGTTGTTGCCGAAGGGCGTAGGCATGGTTGTGGTGGGCGTGAACGTTTCAGGCAATGCAAATCAAATGCAAATAGCAAAGATTGTCAAAGTGCCGAGCAAGCAAATGTTGACCAGCATTGTGGAGCATGGTAAACGGGTAGATGGGGGAGGCAGAGGCAAAGGCAGAGGCAGAGGTGGGTGCCATTGTGTTAAATTATTCACATTTGGCGCAATACCATCGACGACCATCGTCGTCGTCCATTTTTATGCCGACGCATTTTTGTTGACCGTGGTCAAGGGGAAAAATCAATGCACGATGTGCAGTTCGACGATGCGAAAGGCAATGAGTTGCCAGCCAGGTGGCAGAGCAAGGGCAGAGCAAAAAGAGATTGAAGGGAGTGAACAGTGAGGAGGGTAGAGGAAGGAGGTCAGAGTAAAAATGCAATTAAATTTGTATATAAAATGCCATTAAATGATTCATGGCACATTTTCACAAATGGCAACGACAAAATGACCGCGCCACATGGTTAACACGTGTTTTCCGCAAAGTCAATGTGGTATGCGTGTGTGTGTGTGTGTACGTGAGTGTGCGTAAGTGTGTATGTGATGTGTTGCGTTGCGTTGCGTTGGTTCGTTGAGTGCATTTGATTTTGTTGGTTGTTGTAGCCATATTCGCATGAATGAATGAAGCATTCCGTTGAGTGTTGCGTTCAGTTATTCAGTATCCATGTTGAAGCCGTGAGCGGTGAGCGTTGAGTGGGGAGGGGAGAGAAGAGAGGAAGAGAATAATGTATTAGATTTGTTTGGCAAACGTTTTTCCAATTAACCTGAAATGTAGATGCATTGTTATTGTTACCGTTATTGCTATTATTGCTGCTGTTCTTTATGTGCACAATAAAGATTAATCGAAGCGACTTTCAATTTTAATTTCAATATCCGCAATCTATTGGAAATACTAAATTTGTGCTGTAAGCGCGGAATACAGTCCTTAAAGGGATTTTAAAATTATTACTATACATAGAGAAATGTTGCCTCTCACTAAGAATAATATCTAAAGAAATCAAATAGAAATAAAATAATAAAGTTGGCAATTTTTGCCATTGAATCATATTTAACCCATAATAGGAAATTTCATTATTTTTTTAATTGAAACCTATTAAAAATTCTAGTTAAATGGCAACAGATGAGTTTTCGTCGATTTGTTAAATATATTTATTTAAAAAATAAACGAGGACACATTTTCAGATTAATAATGTTGAAAACTAGTTTATAAAAAGTGCAGTCTTTAATATAAGCTAATTGCAGATTTGCAGATTGCAGATTGCAGATTTCAGATTAATAATAGAGAAAACTAATAAGCATTGCAAAAACAACGCAAATGTAGTTTACACATTAAATGATGCTGTAAAAAATTATCGCCATCAATACACGCGAGCAATACGCGCATCGTATTTGAAAACTATTCGAACCTTTTAAAGGCTCGAAGTCAATAAATTGAACTGAATTTAATTGTAGATCGTCAATTGCAAAAGCGCTCTACAGCCATGTGCTGTTGACACCATCACGTATTTATTGCGGGACCGACGTAAATAAAACATGTTATCGGAGTCCGCCTTCTCATCGACGAGGTGGGCAACAAACACAGCTCAGCAAACGGCCCAACCAACCAAACATACAAGCAAACGCATTCACAGTTTAGTGAATTAAAAATATTTTTTGGCATTTGTCACATGCTTTATTTACGATGACTGTAGAGTCAGCAGCACAAATAGTTCCATTGCCATTGCCATGGCAAACGAGTGCAACATAAAAAAATGCTTAAATGCATTAAATAATGGGCAGGTCTGTAATCAATTAAGCGAAATAAAAATAGCAGAGGGAAAAGCTATTAAACGACAATGAAGATTCATAAGCCATGTTGAACCCCTATATCAAATGGATCTGTTTAAAATTAAATCGATTTTTTGAACACTCGATTCAAATTTTAAAGCAATAACCACCAAATATGAACAAGTTGTAGGATTAAAGCTTTTCTCACGTATGTTTACTGCTAAAGAGACTCGCGAGTCTGTGAAAAATACTCGATAAAAAGCAATTCACAGAAATAAATTAAGCTGTAACTGCCAAAGTTTGGAAATAAAACAAGAAAATAAGTAAGACAGCAATGCTCGAATTTGAGATACTCGCTACTCGACGCGAAGAATACAAAACACTTTAGTGTAAAGTAGGATTAAAGAAGGATTGACCTGATTTCTATACTCGTTACCCAAAGAGTGGGAGGGTAATTTAACTTTGTGCCAACAGAAAATGAATGTAAGAACACCTCGATTTTAGAGACTGTAAATAGTAGAACTACAATTTTCATTTTGATAGCACTTTATATTATTGTACTCAGATCAAGTTTAATTGTGATATTTGCCACACCCACACTACAGTTCTTACTATTATCGATTAGAAAGAAAATTGAATAGTTCAGATATAATTGCAAAAACACTCTGCATCTTCCGGCTTTTTGCAATCTGGTATATTTTAAATGCAGTAGTATGCCATTATACCTTATGAACCTCTCGGTATATTTTAGTTTTATGATAACACCGCCTTAGATTTTTTTATTTTATTGAAAATATATAGGTTTCTTATATGTTATCAATAATATTATCTCCTAGCTTAGTATATCAGACCGATAACTTTTGCCGTGCTCAACAGAATTATTATACCCATCAACCTTCTAAAGGAAGCGGGCACAAAAAGCAGAGATGAAAGCGCAGCACTCAAATGTAGCAGGTAGCTTGACTTGACGATGCATGGACAGTCGGAATTAATGACCAGCGAGCGGGCTTATCACTGTCAAAGCCCGTTTCACTCGACAACAACATCGCTGTAGTTGTAGTTGTAGTTGTAGCTGTAGTTCTCGTGCTGTTATCGTTGTCGCAATGGAGTTTTTGACAGCGTCGCATATACGACAAATAAGCTGGTAGCATAGTTGGTAGTGGCGTTAAAGCTGATGCTGCCACACTGGCATGCCACATGCCACAACAAGCGAGAAAGGGATACTGACTGAGAGAGCTTTTGTTGTTATTTTCTCTCTCTCACTCTCTTTGCCACCGCCGTCGCTGCACTTTATGCCTGACAGAGATTACAAATTTTGCACTTATGCTACGCCAAGGCCAAAAGATATACAGAACTGTAGTGCGGAAGCGGGAAAAACGGGATTTCTTTCGCTTTTTACCCAGCTGCCTATATATGTATATGACATGGCTTAGACAGCTTTTGCGGTCGTCAGGACAGTTAATGACGTCGTCGTTGACGGTTGCGTCTGCTTTGAAGGCTTTTCTCTTAATCTGCTGCCGTCCTGCCATGACTCTCGGCCGCGTGGCTAATGCCGGTGGCTTGATGGTCTTGGTTGCTGACGAGCATGCAGCTTCTACGGTAAAAAAATATGCTGCCATTTATGCTCAGATTTTGATGATGTCAAAAATCACAGCTGTTTTTGGACATTGCTCTAACCAAAAATATTATATTTTTAGCAGCAAATGTGAATGCGAAGATTGCCAAATCATCTGCTTGTCAGTTTACTTTGCCAATTACGCACAAGTATGCTTGGGGTTTAGCTTAATCGGATTGCGTATTTCCTGGAATCGGCATTTGGGCTCCAAAGATATTTTATGATCATGATTCAGAATTTCTTCAGATAAAATTTAAAGTCCAAAGTAGAGTCTCATATGTAATATTACAAAATACTTATATACTTTCAATAAAATATTTTTTCTACTCATATAACTATTTTAAGTATTTGAACTTTTTTTGTTCGAATTAGCATCATTATTTTAAATAATTTGCCATAATTTCCTTACACAATAGACCAAGTATTTAATGTGGTATTAAATTTGTGTATTGAAATTTTATCGTAGTCTCATTTTGTAATTGTAATTATAATGCCTCTCGATAATAATGCCGTTGACTACAAGATACGACTGCTATAGACCACGAGCTAAGCATAGACATATGAGATGCCAATGGGTCGACTGCTCTCAGCATTAAAGTTGGAAAGTTTGGGGCAACGGCATTGGCGCCCAACTGTTTGACAGCTTTTGTGTTTATCTCAACAGATTCGATGGCACCCGCCCAGCTCCGACTGGCCAGCTTGAAGTTCCCAGTTCCCAGTTCCAGGCCTCTGGCCATCATCGTTGTCGTAGTCGTAGTCGTAGTCGCAGTCGCAGTTGCTGTGCACAGTAGTCAATTGTTTAAAGAGTGTCAAAGTCAAGTGCTTTACGTAGAAGCAGTCCGTTTGTTTTGGAGTAACCGTAACGGTCGCTTATCGCTTATGGCCACGTTGGCACAAAACTTTTGCCTTGGCCAACTCGTTAAAGTGTCGCACTTTCAGCCTGCTTCTGTCTCTCGCTCTCGCTCTCGCTCTCGCTCTTGCTTTCTATCTCTCTTTCTGCCTCTCGCTTTAGCAGCATCCTCATCTCTATCGTTATTCTTTGTCATTCCATTTTTTTTTTCGGTCGGTTCGTTCTATTATATTATTTATTATTGACAGTTGCCAGTTTTTGAGTTGAACAAACTGCCGAGATTATTCGAGTGCGCATTAGCTGGAAGAAGATGATGTAGCTCCTCATCTCTATTCAAGTGCGCATTAGCTTAAATAAATGTGGAGACCCCACATCCATCTCTTGTGTTGAGCTAACTAACTTCTAGCATACAATACGGTGTGTTTTTCAAAAATTTCCATTCTGCCAAAGTGAAAATGCCGTTTTTGGCCGTTTTCTTTTATGCACACTTCATATCTATGGGGCCAAGCGAAAGGGCAATAAACATTAGAAATGGCTTACGACAGGATGGCCAACTCGCTTGAGAATGATATATAGTATGTGTGTGTATCTTGCGAGTATGTGAGCACTTCGTGTCATTGACCGTGGCATCAGCAGCAAGAGCAGCAGCAGTAGCAGCAGTAGCAGCAGCATCGGAATAGTCGGACAGAGCAACCGCCAAACCGACCAGATGCCAACCGCAGACTTTTGGCATAGTTTATCGGACAACGGGCAACTTGCAATGGCCAAACTGACAGTGGGACAGTGGATAGTGGACAGTGACAGTGGGCAACTGTCAGCAAATGTGTGGACTGGGCAACGGCAAAACAGCGAAAGCTTCTTAGCCATGTCCGTGTCCGTGTCCGTTGCGCTTCCTTTTTGACGCCGAAGTTGATGCTGAGGAAGAAGCAGCAAAAGCTAAGGCTGAAGATGAGGCTAAGGATGAGGCTGAGACGGGTGATTTTCTTTTCCGTCATGCGCCATTTTGACACAAAAGCGCAAATGCACATTAAAAATGCATATCCAAGGGGCAACAACAACAATAACAACAGCGACACAAAATAGGAAAATAGCAAACAAACAACAACACAAACAGCTGCAAGCAGCCCACAAGTCAAATTTCGCCAGCGAAAGCATTGAAATATGCACAGATATCTTCGGGCTGAGGCAAAGCAAGGCAAGGCAAGGACTATGCAGCCTTGCTTTCGCCACCGCCCGTGTCTCCAACTTTCCCCATGTTTCCCGCTTGCCAACCGCTGTCATGCTGGCCAACGCACCAGTTTCCCTGACAACTCCTTTATGGCCAAAAAATGCTTTTGGGCATTGTCAGTTATCGGCTTATGGCAGCAGTGGCAGCTGTGGGAGGCAGGAGACAGGAGGTGGGCGGTGGGCGGTGGACGGCAGGTTGAGAGAGCGGTAGCCGAACATTGTCATAAAAATGTTGTTGTTGCTGCTAGGGAAGACAGCTTTCCAGCTGCAGGCTCAACTCGACTCGACTCGCTTAACAGTTGTTGTAACAAGCGGCTGTTAAGACTGAAATATGCATTTCTTTTGTGTTTTGCCAGCGGAGGGGCAGCCTCTTTCCCTCCCCTTCTCCAGCAGCCATTTCCAAGCGCGTCATTTGTTCAAACATAACTGCGCTCTATGCATACTGGAAATGAGGGAAATTGCCAGTGCTCATTCTCGAGGAAAGCTTTACCCCCATCTAGCATAATAAAGCCAGCTGAATTTCTAAGAAAAATATCTTATTTATGTCCTGCGGCTGTAGTTCATGCTCCGTCAGCGAGTGCCTCGCGTTCATAATGTCAAAAATCTTGGCCTACATTTCACACACAAACCGAATTGGCGAGGCGACTCAAACTGAAACTGAGACAGAAAGACCGAAACTGAAACTGAGACGGAGGCTGAGGCTGAGATTTTGCAGGGGGGGAGTCTATGGAGAAGGCAAACAAAAGCAACGAAACTTCAGTGGCCCGATTGAAGGATGCTTCCCTGTTCTAAAAGTAGTGTATCTCTCTGCAGATGAAATACAAACAAGTTCTCTATGATTTATGGCACTAATTTCTAAATGTAATCAAATTTAGCAAGAACTTGACTACTTAATGTTAATTTTATAATATTTATATCAAAACTTTATAGTCTAAAATTTAATTCAGTGGCTTTGTTGTATTATTTATGAGGCAACTTTTCAATTATTGCTTTGCTTGCTTGTAATTGCTTTGTCAAAAATTAAGTGAATTTCGACACAAGAGCATTCACAAGAGCATTTTGGTTTTTCATAATTAAAATCTCTTAAATACTTTACATAAAAGCTGACTCTGGTACATAATATATATGGTATGTATGTTGCACATCGTATTGCAAATTGTTTGTTACTAATGTAATAAACGAAACTAATGATTTGGGACTTGCTTTAAGAGAATATTTGCAATTGCCAAGAAGTATATATGTATGTATCTCCTCATATGAGCATATGAAAATATTTAAAACCATCGTTTTCGTTTACTTTAAATGTATTGAAATTCTTTTAATACTATAACTTGATTAAACGTATCAAAAGTTTTTAGAATTGTTTCGAATTACTTGAATTCAGTCTCAACTATAAATAAAAAATTTAATTTATAAGCTTAAATCTTTACATTTAGATCTGGATATCCTATGTCAGTAATTCATTTAATTAGATATGTAATCAAAAGACAATTGAAATGCTAATGAAAATATTAACAAATTTTCAGAGTAAATTTATGTCTGTCATTTACAGTTTAAAGGTAAAACTGGTAGAATACAGATTTGTTTAGGAATTACTTTAATAATTTAATTTACTAGTATGTACGCTTTTAATGCTTTCTGCTAAAGTGTTTCAAGTCTTTAGTTAAATCATATACTGCGGTATCTTCACTAATCTAATGTAAACTTTTTCATTATACTTTAACTACAACAATATCATAATCAGTTGAGCATTCACTCATTCATTCATGTCTGTATAAATGCCGTAAAAAGTTTTGCGACAAATATATTGTGGATGCTTGTTAGGGAAACAAGGACACATCAGAAGGCATCAGAAGTTGGGCAGGCGGGCAAAAAGTCAGAGAAGTTAACCAACTCATAAGTCAAATGTTTGCCGAAAGTACGACTACTCGTATATAGTATATGAGCATACATTACAACTGCAAATAGCGAGTACACACACCGTGCACACAGTGAGAAGGACACTGAGTGGAAGAGGGAGGAGGAGCAGAGGAAAAGGACAACTCGCAATTGGAATGCTGCCCCTTTGTCTGCCTTGTGTACGGGCAAACAAACTGCAAATACGCAGGCTGCACAGAAGGAGGCGGAGAAGGCGGGGGACAATGAGTGCGGAGGAGAAGTATACCCCGGAGGAGCACAACGCATTGCTCCATGCATCCACGTACATAAGAGAATGCATAATTTTCGGTGTGTTGCACTGGGATTGGCATTGGGATTGCTACGAGGTCTGATTGAGATGGTGCTCCTGTTCTATTCCTTCTTCCTTTCCTTCTTCTGGTTCTAGTTCTGCTTCTGCTTCTGCTTCTGCTCTGCGTGTCAAACCACTAAATTTGGCTCAATGAGAAATAATTTGGTTAGCACGCCCAGCCAAACGTTTGGCTCATCTCTGGCCAAGAATTTTTGTCTTCTGGCATTTGAAACGTTCAAATTGCTTTCGTCTTGTGCTAACACTTTCAGCACGTTTCAGCTTGGTTTTTGGCTCTGAGACCTGACTTGCCATCGAAATGTCTTCAATTTCATTCAAGCAGCTGAAGTCATATTTATATTATTTTCTCTCGCCTTGGATTGGGCTGAAATATAATTCCATATTAATAAACAATCTTCAGATTCAGCTGCAAATTGAGCGGCAGGAGCCAAAACTCTAACATTTGCCGGACACGTGCTCTCTGCTCTCTACAGTCAATGGTCTCATGGTCTCTAGTCTGTATTCTACAGCAGCAGAGCAATCTGATTTCCGAAAGATTGTGCGTTCAGCTAAGAAAACGATGCACATTTGTCTTCGCCAACGGGTCAAATGGGGCAAGTGGGCTCTGGCAAAGGGGTGAGAGGGGGTCAAGGGGAGAGACAACCGGACGGAGTGTCTGCCAACGTCGTCGTTGTTCAATAAACAGTTGCAGTTGGCATGGCCCCGGGTCGTCCATGGCTTGCTTGGCTCGTTGCTGTCCGCTGCCAGGATGCATCATTATTTTCTGTCATCATTATATTCTTGTTGACTGCTCCGAGCGGGTTTTTCTCTTGCTTTTTTTGTTGTGCTTTGCTTTTTTTTTCTTTTTGTTTGTGTGCTGTTTCCTTGCCACGCTCTGACTATGGCTCAGACTTAGACTGGCTTTGGTTTAGGTTTTCTCGCGGAAATTACAAGAATCGCATATCCAGAGTGAAGAACTGGTCTCTTCTCTATCCTCGACCTATACCTACATACTATATATCTCTGCGTGTATATTTCATCTCTGAGTATATGCAGGAAATTGTTTAGTGAGCGTCATAAACTGAACAGCAGTCGCGTCGAGGTCATTGAGGAAAGGACTAGAGAGGCGAGAGGTGGACGACTAAGTGGGCAAGGGGCAAGGGGCAAGGGGCAAGCAGGCATCGGAAGTAGCACAACGCGTTCTGCTTCCTGTGGTGTCACGGAAGTGGTATCAGAGCTACGAAGTGGCTGCTTCTTGACTTTGCTCTCTGAGAGGGAGATAATAAGAAGCTTTGTGCATCTTTGTGCTCGAGTTTCTCTCGACAATTGCGAGTTCGAAAAGTATGCACAAAAAGTGGCAAGTCACAAATTATGGCATAACAATAAATGAAAAAGAAATAAATAAGCACATACAATATAATGAAAATGGAAATAAAAACAAAATAATCATAAATAAATTGTGGCGCTTCTCGCATCGAGTGTCAACGAACCTTTTTTGCGACGTTGATGCACAATGAACCAGGCAACGAGCGCCGCATTGACCAAGAGGAATCCAAATGCCGCCAGAGAGATGCCAATTATGACCAGATTCGGTGTGTTGCTGGAGTCCTCCGTTAGCTCGGCTGGCAGCATTTCAAGTCCTGTTCGTGTATCGCGAAACATAAAAATAAACACACAAAGACACAAAAAAAAGCGAAAATGAAGCAAACAAAGCAAAAAATATTTGCAAAAATAAAACAATAAATAAATGCGAAACGAAATGAGAAACTGTAATAAAAATGACGCAGCATCGCTTCGGGGGCCATGCTCAATGGTCGCGTCCTACTTCCAGTACTCCTCTCTCTTTCTCTCTCTCTCTCTCTCTCTCTCTCTCCCTAGAAGTTCGTAGCTGTCTCTTTCTTTTTCGCTGCTGAAGCTAGCCATGCAAAACTGACGCAAATCACGTAGCCATGGTGTGTCGCGATGACGCGAAACGCAGCCCGGAACATGTGGCGGGCAAATGAAATTAGCGTGGCCCGATGTTGACCACATGGCACGTGCGGTTTGGTTGGGGAACGCGGAACGCGGAACAGGGAACAGGAGACAGCAGACGGGATACGGGAGACAGTCGCGAGTACGAAAGAAATGTTCAAATAAAACAGCGACACACACACACACATACAACTTGCAAGTCAGCAGCAACAATAACAATCGATTTTCGATGGTGATGATGACGATGATGTACCTCGCTTCAGACGCTTCTCGTTGCGCTTGTGCAGGCAGCAGCCGATGACAAACACGTTGAGCAACACAACAGTGATGCCGGAGGCCACGCCCACCAGCAGCATGCCCGAGGTGCCGCCCAATGGAGTCTGACTGGTGGTCGGCGGACCACCGCCAAGCGATGATGCTGGATGTGATGGCGGCGGCGCCTCTGTAGGTGCATCCATAATTAGTTGAGTCGAGTCCATACAATTCCAATTAAAGTGCAGCATTTTAAAAGGGTTGAGGGAGTTGGAGTAGAGAGAGACGGTTGAGTAATGCAATGTCCTTGCTCTAGAGCAGAGCTTACATCAACTGAACTGGAACTCTTGTGCGATAAATCTGAATATTGTGCTTACCTTTGGTCTGGGCTCGCGTCAAATCCGGCAGGTAACTGCTCTGGCCCAAATCATTCCAGGACATCACGGAGAACAAATACATCGTGTTCATCCTCAGTCCGCCAATGGTCAGCTTGTGACTGTTGGGCAGACCATCAATGTATT
The DNA here is from genome assembly GCF_023558435.1 of Drosophila sulfurigaster albostrigata. Lineage (NCBI taxonomy): Eukaryota > Metazoa > Arthropoda > Insecta > Diptera > Drosophilidae > Drosophila > Drosophila sulfurigaster. The sequence continues at coordinate 1,811,694 of NC_084883.1, forward strand.
TGTACTGCTCGCGGTCTGCCATGCTGCAACGAGAGATGCAATTAAGGCACATCAGTATGGAGGAGGACCCACAACAGGAGGAGTTCTCTCTGAGCTGCCTGAGCTGGCAATTTCATTAGTGCATCCGTGACATTTGCAGTAATTGCAACGGAATGAACTTGATCTCCCCCCAGCATGAAGTTGGAGATTGAAAAAGGGGAAAACCGCAATGACTCTGGTCTTGCATGCGTAATGCAATGCGAGTCCATCTTCTTCTACTTTTTGCTACGTACCGATATCGAACGCGATAGGAGGCCTTTAGTCCGCCATCAAAGCCTGGCGTCCAAGCCACAGTCACCGTGTCATGGGTCACATTCAGAATGTTGAGACTGAGCGGCGGCTCGGGCTGTGAGGTGATGTCCAGGCGCACAGTCTCGATGTCCTCGCCGAGCTCGTTGCGGGCAACGCACTCATAAGCTCCATAGTCGGCGGGCGCCACCTTCTCGACGATGAGAGAGGACTCATAGGTGAGCGAGTCAATCTTGCGCTCCTCCACCTCGTACTTGAACGTATGGTTGATGGGCAGCTCCTTGTTGTCCTGCCGCCAAATGAACTGCGGTTTTGGCGATGCTTGGGCACGGCACGGCAACTTGCCACGCTCCCCAGTTCCGCTCGCTGCTCGCAGCATTGTTGGCGACTTGGCTATCTCAGGGGCAACTGCAAAAGCAAGCACACACATGATACGGTTCGATGTGGATTTCAATTTGGAGGCACTTACACTTGACGATGAGCAGGACGTCGCGGTTGGTGGGATTGGCCACATGATTGTCGGCGACGCAGCGAAAGTTTCCCACATCCTCTCGCTGGGCATCCTTGATGTGCAGATAGGCAGTGCCATTGGTGAAGGTTGTGGCGGTCTTCACCTTCATGTCATAGCCGACACGCTCCCACTTCACATGCTCCTCGGCAAGCGGTTTGCCCTCAACGCTACAGGAGAGCATCGCATCCTCGCCGGGATTCACAATAATGTTCTCCGACACGGACTTGATAGTGGTGCCATCTACGCAAGAAGCAGCTGCTTAGTGGGCAAATCGGATGAGAAACCATGAATATATATACTCACATTCAACCACAACGGTTATGTTGAGATTCGCTTTGCCCTGTGAGTTAGAGGCTGTGCAGGAATATATCCCAGCATCGTCACGATGCAGCTTGGTAAAGTTAAGCACAGCGCCATCGGCAAATATGCGATGCTCGCCAGCAGAAACGCTGCCACTCGAATCCTGCGGTATGGCAACGCCGTTCTTTGTCCACGTATAGACAACAGCTTCGGGATTACCATTCGCTTGCAGCGGCACCTGCAAGGACTCACCCTCCAACCCCACCGATGTCCACGATGGCGGTGGCACAAACTTGGGTCGAACTGCGACGAGAAATGCAATTTAAATTTGAATTAAAATTCAGATTGAGCTTCGTTTGGGGAATGGGGAGGGGGAAAGCGATCAGTCAGTCAGTCAGTCAGTCATTCAATGATTCAGACAGAGTCTAATTGCTCAATTAAGCAGCAGACAGCAGTAGTCAGCAGTCGGTGACAATACTTACAGAGCACATTGAGGCTGACTGCCTCGTGGACACTGCGCTGCAGTGCCTCGTTGGCGCTTTGGCAGGTGTAGACCACACCGTTCATTTCCTGGGTGATGTTTAGCTTGAACTCGAGCGTGGAGACCGTGCCGCCCCAGAGACCTGGCTTCGACGTATTATTAATGCCTGCAAATAGACAAAGGCGGATGGATATACATATATATGTATATGTTTATATTATATATAGAAAATGGAAGGGGCGTGATTTGACTTAGCCCCGGACTGGACTTTGGCTCCGCGATGAGCTGAGACCGAGACTGAGGCTGAGACTGGGTTGAACTGGCTGGCAACCAAACCGGATGTTGTCGTGGAAACGCCTTAAAAATGCATGCAACGAGGATTCAACAACAGAAGCAGCAGCAGCATCAGCAGTCCCGAAAGCAGCTGCCATTTTGACAACGGCGCCGCCAAGTCCTTGGCCAATGGCTGGGCAAAGTTCCAATTCGGATTGGACGTGGTGAGGGGAGGCGGAACCAAAGCAAGGCAAGGCAAGGCAAGGCAAGGCGATTATGTGTACGTACCTTCAATGGATATGCCATCCTTCCACCAGGACAGCTTTGCCGGTGGATTGCTTGAGCTCGAGTCACAAATGATGGTTGCCTCCATGCCAGGTCGCAGTTCTTCCGGTTCAATGCGTATTTTTACCGTCTCTGGCGCAACTACAGAACGTGGAGAGAGCGAGAGAGAGCAGAGACAACGGCAGCGTATAAGTATAATAATAATAATAATGCCAACAACTCGTACTTACAGTGCACGCTAAGCGTTGTCGACTCGAACAGCGGTATTTCGGTGGCACTGTTCGAGGCCTCGCATCGGTATTGGGCCTGGTTATCGGTGACGTTGGCCAAAATAGTTATTTCGGCCGAAACGGATTTGTCTGCAGCCCGAATCACCGAGTTGATCTGGCATGAGTTGCAAAAGTAAAATAAGGAAGAATAATAATAACAACAATGACAAAAGTCAACATATGTCGCTGCCACACTGTTTAAAGCTGCGAGCGATTATTCACTAATAGTGAAAGCACTATGTGACCGACTATAGAATACCCGAAAGCATATAGGACATATATAAAATAAATGTGAAATCCTTTCTTGCGTTCTCTAACATAAATTAATATAAATATAGGCTAAGGTGTATAACGTAGATCTTGACGTTCTCAAGTAAAATAGCCCACTTGATTGTACACTGTTTAATATTTAGATGGTCGTCTCTGCTGAGTGAAAAAGGTATTAACCTTTTAATTTAATTTACTACAAAAACTAATCTTCAATAGCCTAATGATTTCCTGTGACCAAAGTATCGAATAATGAATGTCCGTTTATACTGAGTATTAAAGAAGTAATGATTTAATTCAAATACATAAAAAGTGTGCTTGTGAACTGATTTTGTTTATTAAAATTAAGAATCGCGACGTTACTCATAATCTACAATATTTCCTGTTGGAGGGTAGTGATCAGGTATCAAGTTACTGATCAGCATTATTGCATTGCGGAAAGACAGACTACAAAAACTGCTTGCCATTAAATAAAACACCCTTCTATCCCCTTGGTAGCGGAAATAAACAGCTTCGGGAAATGTGTCGCATATGCGTGGCAGTCAGGATGATGAAGTGAGAAAGAGAGAGAGCGAGAGAGAGAGAGAGAGGGAGAGAAAGGCGAAGCAGTGGCACAACACACAGGCATGGCGCATTTTAATTTTGTTGATAAAATATCATTTAATCTGCGCCCACAGATGAGAATAATCTTCATCCCTGCCTCGCCCACAGCTGCACCAGAGGCAGCCAGAGGCACCACTGAACTGGCCTCTTCGGGATAAGGTGGAGATAGCGGGTGGGTGCTGCATAAACCACAATTGCGATGAAGATTGCGAAGCAGCGGCGTGTAGCAGTCGCTCGTTTCCGTTCTTTGTGACAGAAAACCAGCAGCGCTTGCCACTTGGCGTGTGTTGTATATCAACTTTATAGCCAGCTGCTGGCTGCTGTCTGCTGACTGCAGCGTCGTCGTCGTCGTCGTCGTCGTGGCAGGAAGTGGCCCCCATAAGTATGCAACAGCAACAGAAACAGCAGCAGCGGCAGCTGTGCAACTGTAGCCACTTCCGTTGATTCAACCATTTAGCTGATGTGCGAGTTGCGCGATGTGAACTTCGTTTTTAGCGCTAGATTAAATTCCAGCTAAGCAAAAAACAGAGGCAGCATCACACACAAACGATAATAACAGCCAGAGGGCAGAAGGTGTGTCTGTGTGCGTTTGTGTGTGTTGCAGGAACATTAAAGATATAGACACAGAGGCAGACAGACGTATAGATAAAGCAGCTGTCGAGCTGCCTTATTAGCACTTTAAGCCCATAAAGCGGAAGCGGAAATGGTCAACAAAAGCGCCATTATTGTTTTGCTCCATGTTTGCTGTCTGTTGTTGATAGCATTACGAGTGCACCTCACTCTCTCGTTCTCTCTGTCCCACTCTCTCTATCTATCTTTCTGGGTGTGTGTGTGTTTTAAATGCCTTTTTGTTGCATATTCGTGCGGTGCAAATGCTGCAAATGCAAAAACTTCAACGTTCAACTCACCCGCTTGTCGTTTTTGTACCACGTTAACGTTGCCAGCGGATTGCCGCCTGATGAAACGCAGAGCAGTTTTTGCACCGAACCAGCTGGTATAATTTGTCCCTCGATATAGCCCGAAATTAATGGCGGCGCGGGTGGATCTGTGAATAGACAAAGCGAAAAGGTGGCAAAAAACTGTTAGCATAGCATTCGCAGGCCACAAAAAAAAAAAAGCAAAGAAAAGCTGGCCCAAAAACTTAGCCAAGAGCCAGCAAATTATGGCCTACAAAGCGGCCAAAAGAAAACATATTCCCCTCTACTCCCAACCTAAGCTAAGCACATTTTCAAGCCTCAAGCCCCAGCCCAACCACAATCCCAAGACCAACCGCAGTGCGCTGTGTGACGTCGAGTTTGCCATCGAGCTGGCATGCTGAACAATAAAAATTAAAATTATTTAATTTGCCGCGCATAAAGTAAAAGTATCTAAAGGGCGTCCCTTAGGCTACCGCATGGCCATATAAGACAACGCGTCCTTGAATATATTTCTAAATTATAGGCAGCCCAGAGGCATGAGGGGAGGCACGACTAAATTCTTTTAAGCGACTGCTGCAATGGAAAAATGGACGCTGTCATGGGTAAGCAAGCAAAGGGAAACTGGCATTGGGATTGGAGCAGCAAAGAGGCATGTAGTGGAGGGGTTATGCTCATTACCTCGAAGCCTGTTAGTCATTTTCTGGCGGCATGGCCATGAGAACGAATGTGGGTTGCGGGTAATAAATGTAAATCTCGCAGTCGGCTTTCGACTTTGCTCGGCACAAAAATTAATTAGCGCTGCAGGAGTGCACAGAAAGGACGCGTGCTGGACAAAAGCAACAATGTCGCCAGCTACTGAAGTGGCTTCCATTGACACAGTTACTTAGTTGTGGATAAGTCAAAGCTGAAACTGGAAATCGACGACTGTGCAATAATTAATAAGCCTTGTTCTCCGCACAAGTTATTGGCCAACGATTGCCGGAGCGGATGCTGCTGCTGCTCTATCCGCCTGTCACTCAGAGAACTCTGAAACCCTGCCTCTGGCCTCTGCTTATCCGCACTTATAATTGAGGCAAATGAAGAGTGACATCGAACATGGCATAATGGAGTTTCAAGACACTTGCGCTCTCACTTTGTTAACGTGGCAAACAAGAGATGATTCGGGCAGGATGCTGCCCGACTGCCTGTCGAAGCGACAGCATTACTTCGTGAGGGGTTCATTGGCCATGTCAGGACTAGGTTGACAGTCGATGACTAATTGGACTTGTTTCCATCTTTCTGGAAAAGTTGCAATGAATGCGTATTTGTACAAAAAGTATGCACAAATTTAATACACATGGTATAAAAAGTTTAAAAATGACTACACAACAATTTAAATACAGCCGCAGCCCGTAAAAATAATGCTGCTCCACAGTTTGCCATTCTTGGTGCCATAGCTTTGCAGGCAGCAGACAATCTTGGCTCCTTCGATGACTCGACCGAAGCCAATCCGTCCTCCATTTGCCACTCGGAGTGGCCTAAAGGATATGGAAAAGGACAAACTGGATCGAAAGCCGCTCAAGCAATCCCTGCGAAATGAAAGCACACAACCGTGCTCTCCATGATCAATCACCTTGGCATCGTACTCCATCGGATGATGAAGCTCGGAGTTGAGCGGCAGTGTCATCTCAATATCCATCCAGAGATCAGGAAATAGTCTTTTGATCTCGAACTTATTGTGCTGGTCGGCCTTGCATGCCTTGATCAGCTCCAGCACTACAAGCGGCGCCGCTTCTGTGTAGAGTTCGATCACAACGCGACCTAGAGGACGTTCGTCCTTTAGATAAATGTCAAAGTAAATGTGTGGACGCAGCAGTTGTCGTCGCTCCAGATTTGAACGCGGCAGTACGATGTTGTATCCCTTATATTTGGCCAAAGTCTGTTCGGTTATACTGGAAGGATTTGAGGATCGTCGTCGAGGCATCTTTACTTGCGATTTTGGCTGTGACTTGGCCTTCGATTTGAGTCCCGAATCAACTTCGCTGACTACTTCCAACAGACGCCTGCCAATATCAATATTCTCTTGCTCAATGCGCTCCAAGTTCTTGATGCTCAGCGGCAGGCAGGACATTGTGTACACTCGCTCGCGTCGAAAGGGATTAATCACTCCATGGGTGCGTATTATCTTCGATATTTCCCCCAGAGTCTGAATGTGTTTTTTCGTGCGCTCCATAAACTGAACAGCATTTCCATAGAGCGCAGAGGCTCCAGTTCTTCGTGCCCAGGGATAATCGGGTGCCTTGTTTCGCACTTCGCAGCGAATGTCACGTAAACGCTCACGATGTGCTTCCCACAATTCATGGTAAAGGATTTCATCGTAGGTCATTTTGCGTTTTGGTTGAACGCTCTTAACTGTCTTCCTTGGTATGTGGATTAAAGTTTGCTTTATTGATGCTTTTCTGCTTCTTCGCTCAAACTCCAATAAAGAATCGTTGGAGACGCATTTTGGTAATTCGCTCATGGCAAATACAATTCAGGAATTGCGTTAAAACTACCGAAAATTAGTTATGATAAAATACTATAAATTTTAAAATACCTATATTGTTTTATTTTTTTTTTCTTCCGTTGAAGTGGAAGTTTTCAAATGAACTATACGAAATTTCAAAACATATTCAAATCAATGGCTGTATTTCAAAATGTTACTGACTCTAAAAATTTTCCATTTTTATTTTATAAATATGCAAATATGATATCGGCAAGTATCTTAGCTACTTGCTAAAATTTGGTTCTAACACAGCTATGTAGTTTATGTCATTTAAAGGTCTCTTATTTTTGGTTTATATTGCAATTATTTTAGATTTTTAATTCAATTCAATTATTTTTATTAATTATTATCTGATTAAATGAATCATTCTTAAGACATCCAATTTTAAATTAAAACGAAGAATTGTTATGAAAGTACACAAGAATTTTTTGCACGTGAAAATTGGAAAATGTGTAAAATTTACAAAACCCCACAGCCAGTAAAAAAGATACCCCGTCTAAGAACACCATTCTTGGTGCCATAAGACTGGAGACTGTCGATGATCTTGCTATTCTTGATTACACGACCGAAGCCAATGCGAGATCCGTTGGCTGCATTCAGGGGCTTGAAGGACAGCGAGAAGCAGAGGTGATTATGAAAACCTTTTAGATAGTCCTTGCTAAATGACAATACATAACTGGAGGCACCATGATCAATAACTTTGGCGTCATACTCTAATGGTTTGCGCAGCTCTGAATTACTCGACAGTGGCAACTCTGCGTCAAGCCAAAGATCTGGAAAGACTCTTCTGATAGCAAATTTGTTATGCAAATTGAACACGCAGGATCGCACCAACTCCAGCACAACAACAGGAGCTGCCTCTGTGAACAGCTCTACGATAATTCGGCCAAGTGGTCGCGAGTCCTTCAGATAAATATCAAGGTAGATAAGGGGTCGAAAGAGCAGCCAGCGTTCCTCGTCGGTCTGGGGCATCTCAAAGTTATATCCTTCGTATTTCTTGAGTGGCATCTCGTCCATAGTGAAAGGTTTTATGCGACGAGAACGCGTTTTCTTGGGAGGCTGACACGTTTTAGACTTCACCTTAAGGCCCGTATCAACTTGACTCACCACGTCAAGGAGGCGCTTGGCAATGTCAAGATTTTCCTCTTCTACACGCTCTAAAGTCTTAATTTTATAAGCCAATGAAGACGTGGTATACAAGCGATCGGATCGAAATGTTTGAATAGCTCCACGGGTACGCAGGAAATGTGACAATTCCATTAACATCTGCATATTTGCTTTGGTCCGGCTCATAAAAGCAATGGCATTATTATACATTCCCATGACGCCAGTCTGTCGAGCTGCCTGATATCTGGGGGGCTTGTTGTCTATGTTGCTCGCAATCTGTTTGAGCCGATGACGGTGATCCCTCCATTGTTGCACGTGCAGCAGTTGGGAGGGTCTTTGTCTGAGCTTGTGCCTTGTATGAGATGGTCTCACATTACCCCTAAAAACTACTATTTTGGGGTTATTAGTCTGTGTAAGTCGTTTCTTTTCGTTCTGTTCGTATTCGTAAAGTGAGTCATCTGATAAACATTTTGGAAAATCGGCCATTATATTAAGTTCAAAAGTTATTAAAATATAAAACTAAAAACTAAAAATTTTTTATTATTTTTTTTTATGTTCCTACACGATGAATGTTTAAAGCTAAAGTGAAAACCATTTAAAAAGTAAAAAAAAACTAGCTTCATTGAATCGTTGAAGGACTTCGCAAAGCAAAAGAGATGTAGACAACCATACAACAACTTTATTACACAATACAGCAAATTTGGATAACACTACATACAAAAATTTAAAGAAACCCACAGCCGGTAAAGATAATGCTGCGGAATAATTTGCCATTCTTGGTGCCATAGCTCTGGAGACAATCGATGATCTTGCTGCCCTTGATAACACGGCCGAAGCCAACACGGGAACCGTTTACCACTCTGAGAGGTTTAAAGGAGAGGGCGAAGGATAAGTGGTCACGAAAGCCCTGCAAGTGCTCTTTGCTGAACGAGAGTACATGACCGTAGGCGCCATGATCGATGATCTTAGCATCATACTCCAAGGGCCGCAACAGCGGCGAGTTGCTATCAAGTGAGAGTTTGACGTCGAACCACAGGGAGGGAAACAAACGTTTGATTACGAATTTGTCGTACATGTTGGACATGCAGGCTCGAACGATTTCCAAGACCACAACCGGAGCTGCCTCCGTGTAGAGTTGAATGACAACGCGTCCGAGCGGTCGCGCATCCTTGAGATACATGTCAAAGTATATGCGCGGTCGGAACAGTTGCCAGCGCTCCTTGTTCGTCTCGGGCATATGGAAGTTAAAGCCCTTGTACTTGTCCAAAGAGCCTTCATTTATTTGGAATGGCAAATCAGTGAAGCTTTTCCGATTGAATATGAAACCCTTATTCGACTTGATACCCGTATCGATCTCGGCAACAACTTGGAGTATGCGTTTGGCAATATCCAAATTCTCTTCCTCAATGCGATCCAAGTTTTTAAGCGCAATTGGCAGCGCTGACATAGTATAAACACGCTCGTAGCGAAATGGATTAATCACGCCATGGGTGCGTTTCGTCTTTGACAATTCGACCAGCATCTGGATGTTTTTCTTGGTGCGCTCCATGTAACAAACGGCATTCTCTCGCAATGTATGAACACCTGTGGCACGAGCTGCTTGAAAGCCAGGCGGCCTGTTATCCACTTCACCCGTCATGTGAAGGACTCGTTGACGATGCTCTCGCCATTCCTTCAAATGATCCCCATATAATTTCTTTGGGATCTTCTTAATTTGAAGTTTCTTTTCTTGTTCTATTGTTGGCCTCTTTAGATGGACAACATGCTTACTCTTGGCCTTAAGGGGCTGCGGAATCAAGTCACCTGATTCATCTGAAACACATCTCGGCAACTCTATCATTATCTTATTCGTATACGTATTAAAGCTCGAAAATGTAATAAAAATATACAAATAATTTAAATGTCTTTCGTTCCCTAGTTTGGTTTGCTTTAAAACTGAACTTCAATATCAAGAGCATCGTTGCCAAAACTAGATTTGAGTTTGAAAAGGCTACGTGCTCGAAAATTCAAATGAATAAATGTAGTACAACGAAAATAATACGATACGTAAACACTTCTTTAATACACGGTAATTTGCACAATCTGAAATTTAAAGCACACCACAGCTGGTGAAGATGACACCACGACTAAGAGTGCCATTCTTAGTTCCATAACTCTGCAGGCAGTCAAAGATCTTGCCATTTTTGATTACACGACCGAAGCCAACGCGAGACCCATTGGCAACATTAAGGGGCTTAAACGAGAGGGAGAAGGACAGGTGGTCACGGAAGCCATGCACATAATTCTTGCTGAAAGAGAGCACACAATTGGAGGCACCATGATCGATAGTCTTGCCATCGTACTCCAAGGTTCGCTGCAACGGCGAGTTATTCTCCAATGGCATTTCAATCTCCAGCCACAGATTGGGAAATAAACGTTTGACCTGGAAGCTGTTGTTCATGCCGCAGATGCAGGCTCGCACCAAGTGCAGCACGACGACAGGAGCTGCCTCTGTGTACAGTTGGATGACGATGCGACCGAGTGGACGCACATCCTTGAGACCAATATCAAAGTAAATGCGCGGACGAAACAATTGACGACGCTCCTTATCCTCTGATGGTATTGAAATGTTGAAAGGTTTGTACTTGATCAGCGCCTCATCCGGCAAGACAAATGGAGCGGGCGCTTCTCGTTGGTTATCGTGCTGACCATCAGGTTTCAATCCAGAGTCTACTTCGCTGGTCACATCCAGAATTCGTTTGCCAAATTCTTTGTTTTCAGCCTCCAAGCGCTCCAGATTACTGATATTTCCGGGCACCGCAGACATAACATAAGGTTGCTCATCGCGAAAGGGATTGATGGTCCCATGTGTCCGCTGGGTCTGACTTATGCCGACTAGCATTTGAATGTTCTCCCTGGTCCGAGCCATAAAACCGACCGCGTTTTCGGTTAATGAATTCACTCCTGTCTTGCGCACTGCTTGAAACCCGGGCGGTTTGTTATCTAGATCACTGACAATGTCTAGCAAGCGATGGCGATGCTCCAGCCACATTTTGTACCTCGTTGCATCCATTGGTAAAGCATTGGTTTTACGTTTCTTTGCAGGAGAACTTTTTGTTGTCAATCCTTTCACACGGAATTCACCTGTCGGAGAAGCTTCCACTGTTCCTCCCAAAGATACTAATTTCTCTTTAGCATTGGCTTCTAAAATGACACTCTTGCCCTCATTCTGGATTGACAGCAGCGAGCTTTCTGATACACACTGGGGAAACTCAAACATGGTAATCTAAAGAAGTCTGCTTACGATTATATTTAAACAAAAAGCGAAAACGAACAAAAAATTAATTTTATTCGACAGGCTTTATGCGAAAGGCTGGAGCAAATAAACTGAGTGAAACATCAAAGATGATATTTTAGAATGATGATTGCAATGCCTTCTCAGCTACATTGTCAATTCAGTTCAGAATTTAGCTAGTAATTGTAATTATTTTAGTTTTGATTAACAATTTATTTTAACTATTTTAAAAATAACTGCATTGTTATTAAATTGACTATAATATACTTTTTCAACTCATTCGATATACAAAAGGTAGCAATCGGTATTTTGTATTATTTATCGATAAATTCATTTGTTATATTTGTACAATAATGAAATGAACTGCATTCGATAATGGGAACATGTGTTGAACAATTTGTAGGACCAACAAGGGGCGTAACTAAAAGTGCCAGCCGAAAGTTTGTGGAAACTCAATTATGAGTGTGTGTGAGTGGAATTTAAAGTCGGGTCAACAGACAGAAGCTTGACTAGACACTTGACCAGTGCTTAATATGGTTATGGCTTAGTTTGAACTCAATTAAACGATAGCATGAAGAAGAAGTCTGTACTTACATAAGACGTTGATCGTATGCGTGGCGACCACGTTCTCTGTGAGCTGCATGTTTAGGCCATGGCAGATGACGACTAGCGAACGCTTGTTAGGCTCCACAATGGTAGTGATATTAGAGCTGGTTGTCCATCCCCCTGAAACAAATAATCAGATATAAACAGTATTTCAAATATAGTGGATTCCTAATTTCTGAAATTTTTATTGAATAACATCTTAAATAAGCAACAAATAAATTTTTAAAGTAACTTATTATTTTCAATCAAATTAATAAATTTAAAATTATTTTCTCTCGTTCACAACACTGATCACTTTAGAAAGATACGCGTGTAACCGACTCTTCAATTTACTTTAAAGTCGATATCAGTTTCGATACTTATATATTAAATACATATGGGCATTTCCACAGAAAGGTCCACCGCGACCAAAAAATTAAAATTTCTTGAAAATGATTTTTTCCAACATGGTTACATAAAGAAATATTCAAATTTAATAAACTTGAAAGAATTTTGCATTTATCATTTATAGATTTCAAAATATTCGAATGCAAAGTCCCGCAAACGCACCTGTTGTGATTATGATGTTTGTAGGGCATATTTTGTTTTGATAACAACTTCTAAAATAAATGCATTATGCTTTGTCTTTTGCTTTGTAAAATCATTTGGAGATTGCAAGAAACGAAAGAGAACTCAAAAAGTAACATGCGATCACCAATAACGGTAAAAATTTTGATTTGCATTATCACTTATTTTAATGTCCCGTGCGCGACCGAAAAACAACATTTCTTATCAGTAAATCCAAATAACTTGTTCGAATTGCATCAAAACAGAGTTTATGCGCGCAGTAAATATATAAAAAAAATTTGGAGAAAAAAAAATATTTGTATTTTTGGTGATCATTTAAAGTTTGTCCCGTGCGCGACCGTAAGTACACAACATAAGTACCAACTTATTCCTCTCTCATATTTACACAATATGAATGATCGAGTAAGTTGGCAGCATTGCCGCCAAATTAACAAGTAAGAAAGCTACAGTCGAGTGTGCTCGACTGTGAGATACCCGCTACCCATTTTGAAAAAAAGCAATATATTTTGCGGTATTATTCTCAAAATATACCAAATATTCAACAAAAATACTAAAAAATATACCAACTGGTATATATGGTATATCGATATAGTACCGCATTCAAAATGTACCCTAGACGGCACAATATACCAGATTGTCAGCCAAAGAAACTCAGACCCATAGTAAGTAGGTGTTTTTGCCCATACAAAAGTATTTCTTTAATAACTTCCACAATCTTAGTCTGATCGCAACCAAATTTTTAGGAATCATAACTATTATAGTTATTATTCTATATACCAGAATACGCAACTCTAGCTATAAAATTACGATTGTTATTCAACTTTTTTGATTTGCGGGGCGGAAGTGGGCGTGGCAAAAATTTGAAACAAACTTGATCTGCGTGCAAACATAACAAATGCTGTCGAAAAAAAATTATAGCTCTATCTCTTATAGTCTGTGATATCTAGGTGTTCATACGGACAGACACACAGACACACAGACGGACAGACGGACATGGCTAGATCGTCTCACCTGTTGACGCTGATCATGAATATATATACTTTATGGGGTCGGAGATGCCTCTTTCTACCTGTTACATACATTTCCTGTCGGCACAAAGTTATAATACCCTTCTACCCTATGGGTAGCGGGTGTAAAAATAGTGGTGGTAAAAAATGTCCCGTGCGCGATGTCCCGTGCGAATTTACTTCAAATTGAATTAAAAAAAAAATACAAGTCGTTTTTGAAAAAAATTATAATCTTCTTAATGAGGCATCAATGCACAAAAATTTAAAATTAGTTGCATTAAAATATTGCCTCTGGATTAGCTGAAATTTGCGTTTGAATTGGTTGACCTCTTAAACCACTTCCGTTTTGTGTCCCGTGCGAATCACTTGACTTCTGCAATTATCTTCTAAATGAAAAAATACCCATCATCAATCTTTGCACCAATGAAAGAGCTAATAAAATGCTGTACATTAAGCGTTTCAGTTGAAAAAAAAAACGTTTCCTTTTTGCCGTGTTTTTACTTTGAACGCGTACGAATGTCCCGTGCGCGATTTTGGAAATGCCCATATGCAATTTCCAACACTAAGAATAATAAAATAATTATATTGTATGTATACGAGTATATATTTTTTGTATACATTTTTTAAATTTTAAATTAAGTTCATCGATGACCCTCTAGATGTTATGTTTTTGTCTTTCTTTTTTCAACTGACAGTATTTAAAATAATAATGTCGACAAAATATACAAAAATCCAATTTGAAACTACGTTTTCTACCTTTGATTTTCATTTTAATTTATAATTCATTACGTTAATTGGTTGACCTTTAGCATTGCAGTTTTCGTGTTTTCGTTTTCAACTATTTATAATTGACGTTTAATAATGAATTCAAACAAAAATAGGATTGATTTGTTTGCGCTTACCTTCTGTGCTGACGGTCGTCTTTGAGGTAGCATTTCGTATCTGGCGTCCAGCCACCATCCATTTGATATCCGCGGGCGGATTTGAGGGCGCCGTGGCGCACGTTAGGGGAATAACGTCGCCAACTCGCGCCTCCGTCGGTCCCGTAACCGTGACTTGTGATGGGGCGACTGTAGAGAGGGGTAATAGGAGAGAATTCAGTTCAGCAGCTGTAATTTCGTTTGGCATTAATATTTAATAGGGCTGCGCACCCGTTCACTTGTGGCATGCCACACGGCTAATGTTGCATACGTACTTTGTACTCTATGTACTACACTCTCTGTTACTATGTATATCGCTCATTTTTCTTATGCGCACACACCACAGCCAAAATGGCGAAAGCATAGAGTACTCGTATAGTGGCAAAAAGCTGCCTGCATGCAAATGATGACTGAGTGACTGAGTGACAGGCGTCTGAGCCGTGTCGAGCTATTACCTAATGCCAGTAGAGAAAAGAACAAGGAGGAGAGGAAGAAGAAGAAGAAGTTGCAGCTGCTGGTTGCTGCCGGTTTTTGCTTGATGGATAAGTGCAGGCAGCAGTGCCGATGGCAGTAGTAGCAAAAGCAGCAGCTGTGCATATATTACGCATACGCCATGTACGCCATCGAGGCAAAAGCGGCTGATACGGATCTTGGGTCTGCAACCGGGGAATACAAAACTTCGTCTCGATATGTTTCGCATATAAATAAACATTATGAATTCTTAACTTCTCGCATCTTTCGCCATACATCTTCATTCCGCTCACACTCGTCAGCTTCAGGGTCGGTTAGGGTTTTGTGGAAGGGCGAAGGCGATATGTAGGGACAGAGCGTAGAACGCAGAAATGTATTCCTGCTACGTCTTCATTTTTGTGCCACATTTCGTTATACATAAATAATGCGTATGCCAAGCGTACAACGAGCGCAGCTGAAGTCAGTCTCTATGCCAGATATATATATGTGTGTGTGGCTTTAAGTGTGTGTGTGTGTAGATGGTCAGTCGAAGTGGCATATTTAGAAATAAACAAGGTAAACAAACAGAGAGTCAAACAAGTAAGTGCAGGCAGCACAACAAGAGCCAATTTGATTGGTATTCGCATAAACTGGACATCGAAGTTGGTCCCACGTGCCTGGACTACCATTGGGATTTATCTGAAAATGCAGAAGCAATGGATGGAACAATGGGGTTAGGCACGTACAGTGGCTAAAGCTCGCTTGGCCAGAAGCAGGTGGAAAGGTAAGGAATCGCTAAATAGCGCTGTTACCAACAATTTAAATATCACGCATACGCGATGTGTACACTCAAGTCTCTTCACATTTGCATGTTAGACACAAGAACATAAGCAGCACAGCCAGTGCCATGGATGAGGTCAGACATTGGTAGAGAGGAGATGTGCATGGAGGTTGCATGCATGCAAATGTCGTTGACTAACAACGCTTTGGACAAGCGCTGTGACGAATCCTTTCGTCCTTTTAGATTGGTGTTACTGTGATTGCAATTGTGGCAGCTCTAACAAACTGCAGAGCACAGCAGTGAAGAGGGGCGAAGGCAACGCTATTTGGCACTTGAAAAGAATTTGCATTGCTTGATTTGACAAAGCCAAGTGGGCGGTGGTGGTGGTGGTGGTTCGTTGCTTGAGGGGAGCTGGGTGTGCAAACTTAAGCTTAATTGCAAAAGAAAGCAACAGCCGGAGACAGTTGCCAGGCTTATTTTCGCTTTGTGTCGCGTGCCAAGTGCCAGAAGAAGAACTGCAAGGACGACGGCAAGCAAGGACCGACTGTTGACACAATCCACAACGAAATCCGAGTCTAAGTGTGTGTGTGTGAGTGTAAGTGCAAGCCTGAATATGTGTATGTACATATGTGTGTGTGTGTGTAGGCATACGAGTGTGCAAATATGAAAATTAACGAAATACAATTAGGCAAACAAGAAGAGTGGAAGGGGAGCTTCGCCCATGTAGCTGACGGGCAAATTGCCCCACGTTTGCATAACGAGCTGAAGCACTTGGAGTCAGGGCCAGGACATGATGCAAATGATGCAACTGACTGCACAGCCTCAAGTGGCAGCATTAGGCAGTAGCAGCATCAGCATCAGCAGCAGCAACAGCAGCAGCAGCGGCAGCAGGCTTGCTTTGATGATGGCCCTACATAAAGTGAGGTGGAGTGTTGATGCACTTACATAGAACAGCCAAATCGACTTCCGCCTTGAGCGGTGTCTGAGACATGACGTTGCTCGCCTCGCATCGGAATCGCGCCTTGTTGTCGCCAGCCTCCGCGGTGAAGCTGTAAATGTTTTCCGACAGCCGCCCAGATGTCCTGCGGAGAGTGGAAGGCGAAAAGTGTAAAGTGCAAACTTGTGATGCATGCTGATGAAGTGGCGTCTCTCACTCAGTCTTACCTGTATGCCATGCGTATCTGGGAGCCGTTCTTGTACCAGATGAGTTGAGCAGGCGGATTGCCGCCGCGACTGCGACACATGAGCTCCACTGTCTGACCGCGACGCAGTATATCGCCAGTCGAGTAGCCCTCAATATACGGCGGACCGGGTGGATCTAAAGGGAAGAGAAGGAGAGGAGCAGCGTTAGAGACATAAGCCCTTTATTGGATAATGGAAATGGAAATGGCAACGGCAACAATAACAATAACAAGCACAACACCGAATCTCTATTGGACATGTGTAGGTTTATTGCTGGCATATTTAATTGCGGCCGCCGCCGCAAATAAATTCAATTTACACTAAACCAAATGTGGCCAGTTGGCCATCCCGGACAGCCAAGCTGCTACCGGCCAAGCTAACCGGCAAACAGGTTCAGACCCTATCCGGACTATTTGCTGCAGAAATTGCAGCGCGATTTTTAATTGAAGTGTTTGCATGCAAATCGTTTATGTGGTCAAACGCATTATTTTCCCATTTCCCCTTTTCCTTTTCTACCCTGTTCGGTATGTCTGTATACATTTTTTTTTGTTGCTCTTTGTTGGTTTATTTATTATTATTTTTTGTTTGTTTGTTGCTGTTGTTATTGCACCAAGCAAAGTGGCATTTTATTGCAGTGCTGCAAATACTACTGACTACTGAATGTTGTGTTGTGTTGTTGTGTTGTCGTGTTGTGGGCGGGTTAATAACAGTGTAAACGCCACAAATAGTAAATAACGCAACTTGTTAAAAATTCTTTTTTCCTGTTTAATTCCCCAATAATGTACGACAAATAAATGCCAATCTCATTAGAAAGTATTTTCAAAATTTGCCAACATTTAACTGTTTCGATTACACATTGTACAAGTGCATAAACATTCATTCTGTTAATTTCAATTATTCTCGACACTGAAGATTTTCTTCAAATATAGTAATTGCATTTGCTTGCATTTAATTATTAATTATGAAGAGGTTCATTCAGCGGTTGACGCAAATAACTGTAATGAAATAGCTGCAATTACAATTGCAAAATGAATTATGCAGACATGCAATTATTATTGATTGCTTTTAAGTTGAAAGTTAAGTTGTCCTAACGGGTCAAGAAGAAAAGACAAAGGTCAATTGAAATAAAAAAAACAATGCTAATATCTATTGACTTCTCTATAAGCTCCACTTTATTATTGACTATTTATTTAGCTCTACATTCTCCAAATACATGCTCCAAATTCTGTTAATTGAAATTTATTTTGGTAATGCAAAACACTTGTTCAATTCTTTTACGCTCAAATTGTTGCGTATACGCAACGTAGTACGTGCAGCTTAATTGTAATAATTTCAATAATTGCATTTAAATTGACAGCCGAACAAGCAACCTAATGGCTACCCTTAAAATAGGCGCACATATGTCCCTATATATGGGAGTAGATACAGACTGGAAAGGAAGGCAGAACGAATTGTAAAATTACGCCGCAGGTATGCAAAGCCAGAATATAACGAAGTGGCACAAAATTAAATTAAAATCACTTAAAATATTTCAGGGGTATCGGCTGCCTATATTTATTCCATTGCCATGCAGGCGATAACTCCACGGCAGCTTGCTGCTTGCAAATGACAGGACGCCAAGGGTGTCGGGTTGCCTCGATTCTGATGCCAGAGTGTGTGTGTGTGTGTGTGTGTGTGTGTATGAGAGTGAACCATAATAGGTGCATAATTAAGCGGCCCGGTCTCTGCCAAAGTCCACTGAATGCGAGTATGTACGCCTGCATATACACGAGAGTGATGCAGGTGTTGGAGTTGATGTGGTAGTGGGAGTGTGAGTGCAAGTGGATGTTGGAGTGGTAGGTACGTATATACACAAGTTTGACTAACTATGCACACAACATACGTTTGAGAACACGCAAATACTTGCACCACAATTTAAGAGTGTGCTATGAATAGTGAATATATGTAACTTAATTTGTTAAGTTTGCTTAACTTGAGATTTAATGAGACTTGCAATAAAGTCTGCTAGAAACTCAAAAGCACACGAATAAAATAATTAGTGTGTATCCTTATTTAAAGATAAATACAGTAGATATTATCTTAAACAACTGCAATACGAGTACATCCAATTAGAATTATATATTTTAAATATTTGAAAACAAAGAATTCGAGCTTACGATTTTAAATACAACATTGTTTTGCATACAATTTTGTAAATTCGCAATTTTTATAAAATCTTTAAAGAAGTATATTGAAGCAGTTATCTAGCAAGACTCTGTATTCTGCTGTATTTAGTGTATCTATATCTAATCTAAAACATTAGAATTTGTGTGCTGCCACAAAAAGTTGAACTATGCCATCGATCAGAGGTATAGAGAAAAAGTGTAAAGCGTAGAAGGTAGCACTTTGTGGTGCTTTGGCAATTAAATCTATTATGTCAACGTACGTTGGGCGTTGGCAAAAGAGCACAAAATGCTAATGGCAATAGTGCTGGTGGTATTGCCAATGCCAATAGCTGCCTTGTGGCCAGCAGCAGCAGCAACAGCAACAGCAACAACAACAGCAGCAGCAGGCGTAGCCCAGGTTGACGCAGGAAACAGCAGCAGGAGCGGCTAGCCTATGCATAAATAACAAACATAATTAATTTGAATATGGAGCACGTAATGTGTGTGCGCCAGGACTAAGCGGACAGGTGGACAAATCAGCAGAACGAGAGAGAGGGACAGAGAGGGAGAGAGAATAGGACAAAATAAGAGAGAGAGCCGCAGCCATTTCGAGCAATCAATAACTGGAGTTTGAAATTCGCAAAATGCGGCTCAGTGGTTCTGATTCCTGTGCCCGAGTCACACTCATGCCACATGCCTCGTGCCTCATGCCTCTGTCCGACGCGCCCCTGCCACATGGTCCTCTGATGCGTGTGGCAGCTGGGCAGCGCATTAGAATTTAAAAACTAATTAATACGCGCGCCAATTGCGCAATTAGCGGCCACGACGTCCACGATGGCCATGGAGACCAGAACACTCAACGCCCCACGACCCAACAACCAACGGCCAACGGCTGTGGCCATTCCTGGTAAACTGGTGGCCGCTTTTGCCGTGTTTTGTGGGTCACAAATATCAGAGATGAGGAGGTGGAACGCCAGCTGCACCGGAGCCAAATGCTCGCTGAGAGCAAGGTGGGCACTCGACGGGCGAACTAAGAGCGCGGGTAGCATTTCAATTGTATTGCAAACTTGGCCATTTGCGTGGGCTAATGAGGTCGCCATTTGGCATTTTGCAGTACGCATATATTTGACAAGGCATTCAATTGTGGATTACAACTTCTAACGGAATCCAAAGCTTTACTCACACAACACGGACAGTTGAACTGTGGCACGCATCGGCATATCCGGCGAGAGCGCCTTGTGTTTCGCCTGGCACGTGTATTCCGTGTAGTCATCATCAGCACCAGGCTTCAACTTCAGACTGGACGTGGTCGTGAACCTCTTAGGCGTCGTCTCCTCCACCTTATCATCCCGTTTTTCTGGAATAGATAAAGATATAGATATAGATATAGATATCGATATAGATATAGATATAGATATAGATATAGATATAGATATAGATATAGATATAGATATAGATATAGATATAGATATAGATATAGATATAGATATAGATATAGATATAGATATAGATATAGATATAGATATAGATATAGATATAGATATAGATATAGATATAGATATAGATATAGATATAGATATAGATATAGATATAGATATAGATATAGATATAGATATAGATATAGATATATATAGATATAGATATAGATATAGATATAGATATAGATATAGATATAGATATAGATATAGATATAGATATAGATATAGATATAGATATAGATATAGATATAGATATAGATATAGATATAGATATAGATATAGATATAGATATAGATATAGATATAGATATAGATATAGATATAGATATAGATATAGATATAGATATAGATATAGATATAGATATAGATATAGATATAGATATAGATATAGATATAGATATAGATATAGATATAGATATAGATATAGATATAGATATAGATATAGATATAGATATAGATATAGATATAGATATAGATATAGATATAGATATAGATATAGATATAGATATAGATATAGATATAGATATAGATATAGATATAGATATAGATATAGATATAGATATAGATATAGATATAGATAGATATAGATAACGCTTTTACTGCTTGCAGCAGACGCAACGAATACAAATACAAGTTCATGTACATTCGTTGAACTATGGCCATAAATAATGGAGCAACAAGCGAACTACCAAAAAGTGCAGCTGTGCATGTGTGTGCGTGTGTATCTGTGCGTGTTGTGTGTGTTATAAATTCTTGTACGCTGCGTTAAATGTCTGCGATTTATCATAATAACAACAACAAAACATCAACAGCACTCAGTCGAGTTCCACACAAAGAAAATTAAAATGGCGGGTGTATCCTCGCTAGTGAATATATGTATGTGTGTGTGTGTGTGTGTTTGTTAGAGTGGAGTGGAGAGGGTGTTTCCCTCTCTCTGTCTCTTTGGTTTGACATTGCAAAATTTGCACGCCATTTTCGCGTACGTGCAACTCCTCCTTCCCCTTCCCCTTCCCATGCCCCTGTTTCTTGTCGCACCCTAAGTCGTTGTCATAAAGTTTAACGCATATTTTATGAAGTTTTGTCGCGCACCGCCCCGCCCCAACCCGCCCTTCTTTGCTTCCCCCAGCTGTCTGTCTGGTCTCTCTTATTCATGCCACGACCCGTGGAATTCATTTGTAGGCGCATATTTTGTGTAATATTTGCCAACAACAACAAAAACAACACCAACAACATTTTGTGACATAATTTTGAGTCATAAATTGTCAATGGCTGCGTTGTCGTTGCTCTCGTTATTCCCGTAATTCTCGTTGCTCAGCACTGCAGCATTTGAAGAGATTCTCTCATCTCATCTCGTCTCGCATCTCTTTTATCATTCATGCCCCAGCTGCCTCGACAGCGCTCATTCCCTGCTTCTCCTGGTTTTAAAATGTTGCCCAAACTATCGAGTCAAAAGGAGCGAATATTTTGCGATATATTCAGCATGTCACCAAGGATAATGACCAAGTTGCTCCACGCTATGCCTTGAACTGGCATTAACCGTCATTTACGCGACCGCCACATACTCGCACTGACAGCTGCACCCCTCCTCACCCTCCTCAAAGAGCCACCGCAAACACAGTTAGTGGAGTCAGTGTCAGAAGCGACTGACTCACAGCTTGCAAATGATGATACCACAGCAGTCTGTAGATCCTGGCTTGCCCCATTGTCGTAAACTCTCTTCTTTTTTTGGTGCGAAGGGGGAGTCAGAAGGCGCTGTAGAATTCATGCCCCCGCCGGCAGTCCAGCCGCAACATATTGCGTCGTAAACATAATTCATCATGCAGCGTCCAGAGCGTCCTTCTTTGGTCTTGCCCACATTTCCTTGCGGATTTTCCAACATTTTACGCCGTTTTGCGAATTTTCTTATTTTGTTTTTCCATTTTTCGCTCGCTCGCTCGCTTGCTTTGTGTTTTTTTTCGCCCAAAAATTTCCATCATCATTGCTGCAGCATGTAGTTGTTGTTGTTGCTGTGCGTTCGTTTCACATTTTAAGCATTTTTAACGCGCCAGTTGTGTTAAAATGATTTCGTTAGCCGCCAAATGACACTCCCAGTCGACCAGGGATACACACTAACACACATACACTCATATACACCCACTCACAAGCACACATACACACACACACTCACTCACGAATATTGCATATCATAATCATTATGAAAATTAAATGTCGTGAAGGCGTCTAAGCGCCGTGTGATGCTGTCGCTCTCTTTTTGGCCCCTTAACCATGTTTGGTTGCTATCCATGACCATGGTCATGATGGCCATGTCCTGGGCATCCTGGCCAGCATTTACATTTGCATTTTTCCATATTTTCTAAAACGTCCAACGGTAGCGTTTTCCAATTTGGCCAACAGAATGACAAGGCACAAACAAGGACTTTTCCAAAAAAGATATGGGTTTGGGCAAAGCCAAGGCAAGACAAGGAGAGGACAAGGACAAGGACGAGGGATGCGGTTGGGGCATCGACTTTGCCAGTTGACGGAGAACGTTTTGTTAGAGTATAAAATTATTATTTAAGCACCGTCATCAAGCAGAAAGTCGACGGGCGGCACCCGCCTCAGCCTCCTCGTTCCCTTCTCTATTTCCCTCCCCATCGTTTTCTTTCCTTTCTGTCATCGCTCCTCCCATCCCGTCTCATATGTGTGCCTCTGGCCAACTGGTTGACAGTCAAAGGGCTCGCTCGTTCCCCCCGTCCTTTGCTCATCTTATTGCTACAGCCAGAAACCCATTTACACTTTTTTTGTTTTTGGGCCAGAGTGGATCAGCTACAGCCGCGGTCCACGGTCGACGGTCGACGGTTGACGGTCGATACAACGCTGGCGAGGAACGAACCCAGGAGCCATTAGAAGACACATGCGTTGTGTCGGAGAGAATATGGGGTTGAGGCTGCTGGCTGAAGGTTTCTGTGTAAGTGGACATTAAATTTGATGGCTTAGTGTTGTGACACTTGTCACGAGCTGTGTGTGTGTGTATGTGAGTGTGTGTCTATAAATGTGTATATGGATGCGTGTTGTGTGTGCGTGTGTATGTGTGTGGGGGCTTGATGTTGATTGCGCTTGCCATCCATTACATTAGTACATTCTATATTCTGTATTGAGTCGCACTTTTCCCATTTGCTCCAAGTTTATGAAAATGAATTCCGGAAATCTATCAAACACATTTCTCAAATGGGAAAATGAAAGAGACGTAGTCTCAAAATAATTGGTAAATACTAAACAGACGATGCGAAAATAAAGAAGTTAATTTGATTAACTAGAAATTATTCTAGACACTTCACTAGCAGCGCAAATGAATAGAATCAATGAGGAAAGTTTAGTAATGTTTTAAATAAGACGTATTTGAAGGAAACTATAATTATATAAAATAAGATATCAACTTGAGCTGTATATTACTAATATATACTTAATTAGACTAGCATTGTTCGCTATAGGTTTTATGACTTATACTAAAAAGATAATAAGATAACAATAACATAGAATTAATTTAATTAAATTCAAATACATAGATATATAGTTTCTAACTAAGATATCAACTTAACATAATTAAAATGCAGAGACAATAATTTCATTAGTTTCTAATCAACTTAATTTAAGTTAAATACATTTCGCTAGCTTCGCTAGTTTGTAATTAATACATTTATTTAAGCACAAAACTTGTATATCAGCACAGATTGTGTGTGAATAGCTTACTAATACAATAAAGACATATTTCTTGTGACTGACCTGGCTTGTATTCGACGTTGCCGCGGTACCAAACAATTTGTGCCTCGGGCTTGGCGTTGGCCACAATGCACTTGAGTGTTAAGTCCTGGTTTTCGCGCACCTCCACCTTGGAGTTGTGGCTGTATCCTTTGATCTCGATCGATGCAGGTGGCGCTGTAAGCAGAGAGAAAGAGAGAGAGAGAGAGAGAGAACGTGAGCATGAGTGTGACTGAGATAGATTAGAGACGTGTAGAACAACAGTTACTACAAATGTTCGAAACGGGCTGCAACAAAACAATAGGCGAGCCAACGACTGCAACAGCAACAACGAAAACAACGAAAACAACAACAACAATAATAACAACAATAGAAAGCGGCATGCGGCTCATTATGCGACAATGCAGCATGTTGGCCAGCTGGTGGGCGTGGCGACATTGTTCTCTCTCTCTCGAGAGTGTGTTTGTGTGTGTTGTGTGAGGCGACAGTCGCAGGTTGAATGGCCGCCAAAGCATTGGCTGGCATGCAGCGCCTGCAGGCCACCGTCTGCTGGCGTGCTTCCCCCTCCTCCTCTCCATCCCCTCACCTCATCCTGGCCACGTTAATGTGCTCGGTTATGGCAGCCAAACAATAAGGGGCGATGCAACGTCACAGAAAATGTAGCAGCAACAGCAGCAGCCGAAGCAGCAGCAGCAGCAGCGGCAGCAAATACAAACTCAAAAACAAACACAAACGCAAGCAAGCAAGCAAACAAACAAACAAACAATCGTGGATAAAGTTAAGTGCACGTGTGCATTATTTTAATGCCACCTGAAGGAGTAGGCAGCCATTGCTGGCTGCGTCTTGCGGCAACTGTTGTGTGGCAGAGAACACACAGAAAATACTCGCAATACTCGCGCCGCATAAATGTTTGTGGAAGAAGAAGAAGAAGTGGGTGGAAGTGCATTTGACATGCAACATATGTTGCCTGCTGCTGTTGCTGTTGCTGCTGCTGTCGAGCTGCTGTAGTTGTTGCATGCAAAATGAATGCTTAATGTCGTGCAACGCTGTATGAGGCAGGTACCTCACACACACAGTCGCATTTTATGTATACACTCTTATGCAGGGAACGAGCTGCTGATGAAGAGACAGCCCCGTGTGCCGCATGAGCCACTGCGTCAAGGTAATTGCTTTTGTTGCCACCAAATGAAATCAACACCGACCGCGCCCGTGGCCCATTGATAGCTTTAGCCTTAGCGTTGCTCTGCTTGGATGCCTGGATGATGACGATGATGCTCAGCTGCCCTGATGCCTCGAAGCTGTCGCGTTGTTTGTGAATTTTATTTGCATAGCTCTGGGCGCATTAAATTATTATGCATAAATCAAATACATAAACACAAAATCCCGCGACGCACAGTCACACACACATCCGCAATCTCGCAGCGCGTCAACAAAAACACACACAAGGTGCGACCCTCTCATACATATAAACATACAAAATATGCAAGTATGCGTTGAAAGCCTGATGAGGCCCTTTGGCATCCAATTGCCTCTAATAAGGAGCCACCTTCATCGCTGCATCGAAGCGTATTTTAGTTTCACGAGGCGCATAAGTAATTTTTGTGTTTGCCCCTAAAAGCAGGCTACATAAATTCCGCTACGGAGAGAAACACTTTAATTGCATGGAAAACTGTTGCGACAACTACAATTAAAACGAACAATAAAGCGAAAATGCAGTAAACTAAAGCTAACCATGTCGCATGTCTTGTCAGTTGCAGCGACAACAAATTGGTGTCGGCAGGATGCCCCGAGGAACGTTGTTGGCGCAACGGAAAGTCGCGCAAAAGGGGGCGAAAGGGGAAGCGAAGCGAGACGCGAGATGCGAGAGTGTTGCATTGGAAATGCATAATATTTGGAATATTGTAGCAGCAGCGAGAACTCGGTTCGATTTTGTTTTTTGTTTAAAAAAAGCCAACATGCAGTTGGATGTATATTTCATGATTTTTTTCCTTGCACAAAGTCGATGGAAAATGCAGTTTGATATGTGTAACAAGGGGCGCTTGCAACTCCTGGGGCAAGTACGTGAGTGTGTGTGTCATTGTTGATTGGTATGCAAATTGTATTTGATTATTGACATGTGCGAGGCACATCGTCGACGCACAGCCCAGACGCCAGAAGAATGCGAAAGCTGTCGTCGTCGAAGTCGTCGTCGTCGTCGTCGACACAATTGGCGCTATATGCGATCAAGAGCGAACTTAGTTGTTACAGATGTACTAGTTGTGTAGTTGCAACTGGAATTGCAGTTTGCATGTGGCAGGTAGCTACAGGGTCAGCAGCAAGTTGCCCCTACTCTGAAATCTGAAACATACGAGCATTACTCTCTGGCAGCGTTTCGTTGATTAAATTTTATGCAGTTGCTCTGCTGCCAGGTTGCGACTCGGATTGCGATTGGGACTGGAATCGGGGGCGTTGCAAAGACCCACGCGTTGCCTGGCTGCAAATAATTTATGCAGCCATTGTTGGAGGCTGCTCCAGCTCCCGCTCCTGCTCCCGCTTCAAGCTCGGGTCGAGGTAGAGGTAGAGGTGGTAGGAAAGGGTGTATAAAGTGCAATTTGCCATGAATTCAGGCGGAGCTGAAGCTCAGCCCCGCTAACCCACTAATAGTACGCCTCATAAAAGTTTTATGCGTTGAAATATTTCTCCACTCTTTCTTTATTTTCTCCACTACATCCCCTACCACCCACATTCATTCTTTTTTCCTCCTTCATTTTCCTTCTTTTTTTGTGTTGAGGATAAGAAAAAAGCAAGAATTGGCAATTTTTCCATTTGACGTCAACTTTTTCGCTTCTTGCGAGGAATTTCGTGGGGAGTCTACAAGGCTGTATATGAAGTTGGTGTCGGTGTTGGAGTTGGAGTCGGACACGGAGTTGAAGCTGAATTCGCTCTCAGTGTCCCAATCATACTCAAAATTACTTACATCTCTGACATGGGCTCCCAGAGTGCGGATGCTTGATGTAGCTGCTGTGACTTTAAGGTCAGAAAACAAATGCTTTGCCATTATTCAAGTGTTCGCAGCAATGTAAACTCAGCTTGAGCAAAACTTTGATCATTTGCACTGCAATTACAGCACAATTTTTCCGACGAAATGAGCGGAAATGCGGCAAATTCTTGACCATTTCAAAATCAATACAGTGCGTTTATTGGCAGCCATTCTTCTCTGTGGCCAGAGGAAGCTGCGATTTCCCCCTGCCTTCCGCTTTCAGTTTCACGACTGCAGCCGGCCATTGCATAACACAAAAAAGCAGCTCCACAAAAAAAGGAAAAGCAAAAAAAAAGAAGAAATCCAACCCTCTTATTTTTCTTTAAATTTTTCAATGCTGCTTTGTATTCAAAATTTATAAAGGCAGCTCTGGATTTTTCTCCATTTTACATTTTTTTTTTGTATTTTTTTTTGCGCCGTGCATGCCTTGAATTCCATTGTGCTGTGCTCGAGCTGGAGCTGAAACTGGTGCCCAGGTTCAGTTACCGATGCCAGTCTCAGTCCGGGTCCGGGTCTGGGTCCGGGTCCGGGTCTGGGTCCCTACGCTTTGACTGCAAAAACTTTTGGACCTTGCTCGCCTTGCGGCATATGTGTTTTTGGTTGCGTTTTTAAAAATTAATGGCATGCGAACATTTTCTAAATTTCCATAAATTTGCACGTGGACTTTTGTGTGCAAAAGTTCTTTACTGTGCCAACTTATAATCTAATTGCGCTCTCACGTGTGTCTGTGTATCTGAGAGTCTGTGTGTGTATGTGTGTGTATGTATTTGTGTGGGCGTGCAGTTGGGTCCATGAAAGTTTTCAGCTAAGCGGACAGCGTTCGTTGAAATTAGTTGCTGAAGAACTTTGCAGCTGCCTCGTTTCGAGTGTTTCAAATTAAATTTGCGAACGACAAAGGTTTGTTCATTAGGTTTGTTCTGCGTTTCGTTTCGTTGCGTTGCGTTGCGTTTGGTTGCGTTGCATATGCCATTTTAATTAGAGAAAGATACCACAGACAGAGACACAAGATTAAAAGAAAGGCAGCAGAGAGCTAGATTGAGAGATACATAGATTGTAGAATTGATTAAATGAAAATTCATCCAAGCACAAATGCCACTCAAACGCTTTGCCTACCACTTTTTCCGCAATTTCTTTTGCCAACTTGTGAGGCCCAAAGGTTAAAGGAGACAATTACGAGCAAGTCTGTTTGATTAGCAGTTACCAAGGGAGGCAGTTGCCAGACGAGACAATTGAGATTTGTGAAAAGAGTGCATGACTTTGAAATTTGTTTGCACTTATATCGAAAACATTAAACAATCAATAATGGAATGCTTTGTATTTTTAAAAGCTAACCTAAAATAAAGTCGAATGCAGATGTCAAATAAATGCAGTAGTTAAAGCTGATGAATTTTTTATTATTTCACATATTCAAATGACATTTCTCGCTCCGAAAACTTCCATTAAAATTGCTATCGTTTTAATTGTTCGCAACAAAACAATAACTGAGATTACAGCAGCTCTGGTTTCTCTCTCCATATTGCCGGGCAACCGAGGAGGTGTTGTAAGGAATTCGGTTTACTGACAGCGAAGTGACATAACAAAGGGAATTCCTCTTCTGAATACGAGCATTAATCAATATCGTCGAAGACGAGGAAGCCAATGCGAAAAATTAGCTTAATAAATAAATCAAATAATTGTAACTTGAACTTAATTGAATTATTACACATTTGTCTACATTTTGCCGAGGCTAATTGCTGCAATAATGTCGCACGTGTTCCCATGGATGCCTATGGGGCACACACACAAACACACACACCCACACACTCGCACACTCGCACATACATATAGATGCTCTTAGTAACATAGCTACATACTTGAGGAATATGTATGCTACATATGTACATACTTGGCTACACATTTCAGTCATTCAGTGAAACATAGTAGATTCCATTACAAAACAAAGAGAACCAGACACGCACAGACCCCGTCCTCATCCTCATCCTCATCCACATTCACATTCACAGTGAATACATATGTGCAGTGGGTGTGATGCGATGCTAGAGGGGCAGAAGGACTGTTGTTGGGGAACGCGCAACGAGGACTCACAAGTACCGACAATTATGACAAACATTTCTTCATGGCGGCTGACGAAGGAGCAGACAGAGGCGCCGGCATGCGACCTTTTGCCTCAGCAGAAGCAGCAGCAGCGGCGGCGGCGGCGGCAACAACAAAATCAGCAATAACTAACGAGCTTATATGAATCCAAGCAACACACACACACACACACACACACACACAGGGGCACGCACCGTGAAGCTTTCGTTCTTTGAGTTTTTCTAAGGCTCCTCGGCACACATCATCATTGTCACAGCTCATGGCGCGTAATTAACTAAACAAACGTCATTAGGCATGCGCATATATACACACACATACACATACATATATACTTTTATATATAAAAATATATTTATATATATAAACATGTGTGTGTGAGTGTGTTTGCCTTGGGCAAGACGTTCTCTCGTCGTTGTCGTTGCCATGGACCGTCAAAGAAGTGGGTCTAGTTGTGGAAAGTCTCGCATAGACGACAGCCAAACAAGGCAAAGGAAATGAAAATCGCTGTCATCAAATGTAGCGCAATTTCTTGAGTGATTACAACAGCAACAACAACAACAACAACAACAACGACAACTACAGCAACAGCAACAGCAGATAGAGCTGGAAAAGCAGCAGCAACAGGAGTACCCACACATTCAAAGTCATTACTCCACAGCAGGAATAACAATGCAATGACACACAGAGAAAAAGAGAGAAAGAGCGAGAGAGGGAGCGAGGCAGACTCGTAAGAGCAACACTAAAAACAAAAATAAATTCATTTCGCTTCAGTTTGAAAATGCTGAAATTCCCCTTCACGCTGCGCTCTTCTTCTGCCACTCCTTCTGGCTTAGTCCTGGCAGTGTCAGCTCCGACTCCAACTCCGACTCCGACTCCTTGGAGCAATAAACTGCGCTAAATTCAGCTCAGCTCGCACATTGTTGATGCTGCTTTTGCTGCTTTCCTCGCTGCTGTTGTTCCAATTGCTGTTGCTTTGCAAATTGCTGACAATAAATGTTGGCAGCGACAAGCAGCAACCAAGGAAGACTGTCAACCAAGCAACCAGCCAGCCAGCCAGCATTCTGGCCACCCGCATGACACTCACTCTCTCCCTCAATTTAAATATGCAAGTGCAGCTTCTGTAGGTGCAATGAGGAGGAAACCAACAAGACGCGAGGAGAGCTGCAAGTGGTGAATGCGGTGAGCGGACAGCGGCGGGACAAATTGTATTTATTACTTGAATTAATTGATGCTGCAAGCAGCGCAAACTCGACCCCGAATACATGCGCCGCATTTGTTAGCTTGACACCCACACACAGCATGTGTGTGTGATTGTGACAACACTCAGAAAAAAACAATGTTATAATATCCTATAGCTAGCGATTATAATGGTTACTTGTATAGTGTACTCATCATTTCTACCACAGATTTCGAGCAACATTCATGAATCAAGAATGAGATAATGTTAAAGTCGGCCAATGTCTTGAATTCATCCAGACTTTTTGATAATAATATTTAGTTAATCAAATTACTAGCTTCATGTGATAATTGAAATAAATCAAAAATAAATAAATAAGACATGTGAATAATAAAAATGGAAGGAAATTCTATTATATCAATGGAAAGTACATTTAAATTCGGCGTCTCGAAAAACTAACGAAAAAAGTAAGAAAGCTACAGTCGAGTGTGCTCGATACTCATTTTCAATAAATGCCAGACGGTGGAGTATTATTCGTAAAATATGTCAAGACAATACAATGAAAAAGTACTGAAATATTGCAAAGGCTATATTTGGTATATCGATATACTATGAAATACAAAATAATCCAAAGCAACCAAAAGTTGGAGCCCTTTTTTTTCGATTTACAATTATTTCTTAAATAATATGTAAGTTCTCTTAATGTGTGGAATGGAATTTAACATAAATTAGTCTTTGCTTACAAATATGCGTAAATTCTATACGAACACATTAATGCAGGCAAGAATTGTGGTTACCATGAGTATTTTTCGGAGTGTTTAGTTTAAATGGAGTATTATTTATTTTTGCACTGTGTACTTACATATGACAGTCAGCTTGGCATTGGCACGAATCGCTGAGTTGAGGCGGGCTGGCCCCACCTGGCACTGATACTCGGCATCGTCGTGCGTGGAGGCATTCGAGATGCGCAGATTGTAGACGCCCTGTCGTCGATCTCCCAGCACTGAGTAGCGTGGAAAGCCGGGTATAACAGCGGAGAAGCCGAGAGCAAAGCCATCCTTTGTCCACTGCACGGCACCAGCTACGTTGGCCACCTCGCAGCGCATCATGGCCTCGGCTCCTTCGAGCACTTGCAGATCGTGCGGAGTGGTGCGAAACTTTTGCTGCTGGCCATGGACCGATGCGGGCAGCAGGAGTAATGCGACAACTGCAAAGAGAAATAGATGGAGAGATCGTTAGCAAAATGGTTGATTAATTGTGCTGCATATCCTTTTGTCCTTTGTCGTTTGTTCTTTGTCGTCAGTCGGCAGTCGTCTGTCGTTTGTCGTCAGCCGTTTGTCGTCAGTCGTTTGTCGTCTGTTGTCTTTGGCAGCGCATGCCGTCTCTTTGGCAGCTTCATTTCATTGATGTGCTGCGGGGATTTACTGCTGCTGCGAAGTTGGCCTCATTTCTATTAGAAACGTGACTTTCAATGGTCGCGCAGCTTTTAACAGCACTGAATTATGAAATGTGTATTTACCCAGCCCAGAGGAAAAACAATGAAATGACGCCTGCTGCTGCTGCTGCCTCTGCTTCTCCGGCTCCGTCTCTGTCTTATGCCTGGAGTGGCACAATGAGACAATGGAGCCGCCGCATGGCAAGCCCCTAAATAGCAAATCCTGACCGCAATAAAACAGTAGATGCCACCGCCAGTGTTGCACAGTCTTGTCTCGCCACTAAGCTGCCGCATAGCTCTGCAATTGGAGCCTAGGCATAGAGCTGGAGTTGCTCGAGTTGGAGCCGAACTTTGACCGTTCAAAATGAAAAGTTTTTTAATGAAAAACAAACACATTTTTCCCGGCACAAACAAAAAACGTTGCCGTTGTGCCGTCATCGCACAAAAGCCAATTGTGGGCGTGGTCCAGCGACTGTTTGCCAAGACTTATTGCAGACTGCAGTCAGAGTCGCCGGCAGTTTATTTCTTTGCCAGTCTCCAGTCTCTCCACCTCCACCTCCACCTCCGTCAAAACTATTAAATTGTGTAAAAAAGAGGAACAACAAAACGACGATGCCGCTGCCCGGAGCCGAGCCCAGAATCAACAAAAGCATTTAACGCGGCCATCAGGCAGCTACAGTTGTTTTAGTGCCACTGCCACTGCGCCGAGTCCTGATCCCGTTCCCGCTTCCCTTCCCGTTCCCAGGCTCTGTTCAGTGCACTTTATTCGTGCTGCGGTGCTTTCATAAATTTCAAACTGGATCTGGGTAGCGGGAGGAGTCGCAGGATGCGTGCATATGGCCGAAAAGTGCTGGATCAGGAATCAGAGTCGGAGTTGGAGGAGTAGCTGTTTATTTATAAACGCCGAAATGCAGTTTTAAATACCACAACGAAAGGGGGAATTTTAGAGTGCTAGATAAAATTCCATTTCATTTTTCTAGCATACGCGAAAACAAAAATATAAAAAAAATGATCAAATTTAAAAAAAGCAGACCGCAGGCGAAAAGCAAATATGCCTTGTGTCCTGGGGCAAATGATTAATATGGCCACTATTTGCATACACATGATGTCTGAGAGAGCAAGGAAAACGGCAGAGAAATGAATTTTAAATACAATACACTCGTATACATGCATAAATCTGGCAGGAATTTAGGTGGGAAGGGGGACAGGATGGGGATTGAAAATGGGATTGGGGGAGGCTCAATTTAAGAGCGACACTAGGATCGTCGGGTTAGGCCAACTCTTTACGATTTCATTATTTTCCTTTTTCGTACATAATTTGGCGAAGAATGTGATACGATCCAGTTGAACCCCAATCCAACTGAACCCCCCCATTCCCCTACTCCATCCAAGCTTGTCGTTGTCGCGCAATTTAGCATAGAAGTTGTTGTTATTGTTCTCGGGGCACAATTCGCAGGCAGGCAGGCAGGCAAGCAGTCAGGCAGCAGCCAGCATTACTGTCAATTTATATAAATTTTCAGCTGCCTAGTCTCGCTCCCCGTTACCCAACCCCAGCCCCAACCTCCACCCCAACCCACCAGCCACTACCCCCCTGGTCCCTCTACTTATCTGGATGAAACTGTCAAACGCAGGAGCGCGAGCTCTGTGTCTCGGGAACCCTTGCCAGCAGCAGGCGCGGCCATAACCTTTGCCCTGTCGACGCACGCTCTACGCAAATTCGAGCCTATTTCACAGACACACACACACGGACACAGCCACGCACACCCACATCCACACACATACACACACTCTTACTCATACTCAGAGGGTTGTGGGCTGTTGGTTTCTGTTCGACTTTGGCTTTGGCTTTGGTGCGAGAGAGTTCATAGTTGAGTAAATTTTTTACCTCGTTCATGATGGGCGCATCATTGGCAAACCAGGCCATGCCCCTAGAGGATGTGTGTGTGTGTGTATGGGTGTGTGTGCGTGTGACTGGTTTTTCAACAAATTTGCGTAGCTTGTTGTTTTGTCGGCGTCTTCATTGCCATTGTTGTTGTCTCATATTTTTCAAGCGAAAAATTTTAATAAAGTAAATTCCTATTTTACGGCTTGAAGGGAAACCCATTTTCTGGCACATGCGATGGGTGTATTAGGCACTCACAGACATTCGAGAGCTGTCACCATAACACTGAAATTGAAGCATGACGAGGAGTTCACCCACACTCACACTCACACACACATATAGTTCGTATGTCATATACGTGTGGCACACGAATTGCGGCCGGAAATAGTAGATGGAGGGGGGAAAAAAAAACACAAGCAACAAGCGGAGACAACGCGACACAGCGAGATGGCAAAGTGCGAAAAGGATTTAAATGCTTTAGGCGTCGCCTTTTGACCGCGCCCCCAGTGCTCGAAGTAAAGCTTAAGGAAGAAGTTGAGGGGGAGGAAGGGAGGCTAACCTAAGCTACGACCTCTCGTCACAGTTCCCAAGTGCCCAAGTGCCATTGTCGAATTTCAGTGTCCTGTGTGTTGCTCTGCGTTGTTTTTCGTGTCGTGTCGTGTCGTGTCGCGGACTTGATTGTTTTCAGAGCTGGAAGTGGAAACAACATTCAAGCACACACGCACGCACACATGTGTATGAGTGTGTGTGTGTGTGTGTGTGTGTGTGCACTCAGAGCAAACATCCGCACACAAATCCCGGCCACAGTGCTCCAACATTGCGGCAGTGGGCAAAAAGGGTTTTATTTTACGAGCGGGACTATCAGTGTTATTGTTATGACTGAAATTTGATGGCCTCAACCGCTTCTGGCTGAAACTGGGAACGCAGAAGGATGGCAGCGAGCTGATGAGCTGCCTAACTGCTCAGCCGGAGAACTAGCCCAGTGACGTATGTGTGAAGAGGACGCACCCATTGCTTATACCCTTTATGACGCTGATGCTGACGCAGTCAAACGATGATGATTCCTGCTCCCGCCCAGCCAGTTATCTGTCATGGCCTCCGCTGATTAAGCAGCCCTTTCAGCCTTGTGCAGATTGCTTTAACGAGGGTCGTCCCGGCGCTTAGCGTAGGCCCAAGGATCGAGTGACACCTGAGAGTGGCCTTGGAGGGTGGAGCGACAGATTCCCTTCCCCTTCCCGCTCCCTTTCTTGCCCAGCTGGCGTCCAATCTCTTCCACACACACTCACACATGGCAGCACTTAAGTTTTATTCGCTTTTGCTTTAAATGCTCACGTAGTATTTGTACCCAACACCCGCATTTTGCCGTCAAGCACCAATTTGAGTCCTGCGAAATTTTGCTCCTGCGACAGGACGCGCGTTAATTTGACGATTATGATTTTCACACTGCCAAATCGTGCGCGTTCTTTTTTTACGGCCTGCTTGCTGCTTCTGCTGCTGCTGCTGCTGCTGCTTCATCTTCATATTTAGTGACAGAGAATCGAGAATCGAGTTGCTGAAGATTTTTGGCCAATCTGGGCGTGGCTGCCACGTAAGCTGCCAAAATAGGCTGGGCTGCAGCTTATTGTCGCAGTTGCCGGATGCTGATCCAGCTTCGTTTGGCATGTATGCGACGTCAATCGGGGCCGCAGTCTGAGCCACCGCGCCACCTTTGCTTTGCACACAGCCAACTGCCAGCAGCCAGCTGCCAGTCTTGTCTTGCGGCACGCCCAAGGACCAAGACTATGGCTTGGGACCACGCCTCGCTGTCAGCGGCAACGTGCTTTGCATGCAACTCTGCTGCTCGACAAATTTCGTTATAAAATATTGTGTGTCCAATTGCGCTACATCCCCTTCTGCGACGCCTTCTGTCTCCCATCTGCTGCTTTGTGCTTCTCCTCCTGCGACTGCAATATAACAATAGATGCGCGACCTTTTCGGCTAATGGTGCATGCAATTCTGCAACATAGCAGCACCTCCAGTACGCTTCAGACGCGTACGTGCAGCAGAAGCTGCACTTTATTGGCTGCTCCGCAAACTGTTTGACTCCTGTGCCCATTTGTTTTGGCTTCTGCCATCTGGAAACTATGTATAAACATTGCGGCACTACACAACCCCATCCCAAGGCTGACGCTGCTCTGCTCAGTTTATAGAATATCTTGGCACTTAATGAAATATAGTTGCCACATAAATGATTCAATAGATAGTTTAAGAACATCACAAAACTCTCGCATTATCTCTACAAATTCTTGTCGTGTTAAACAAAAATCGTATTACCTAAGCAAGTCAGGAAGCTACAGTCGAGTGTGATTGACTATACGATACTCGTTTCCCATTTTCAATGAAAGCAAATTCAAAAAATAAACCAAATTAATATAATAAGATATAGCAATGTTTATATTTGGTATATTGAAATAGTTTTATATTAAAAATATACACTTCTACCCTAATAAAAGAAAAGTTTGAAGTAAATTAGACGTATCGAAGCTGTTTTTTCAGCTATTAAATGTATTGGCTTTTATTTGTTTGACAGCAATAATCTAACTAATAGTTACTCCTATACGAAGGCAGAAATGAATTTTATCTCACAATGAGGAAATTTATCAATCCCGGTGCATTGGACAAATATTATTTATTATTTTGCAATAAAATAAAAATGTTAAACAATTATCAATGTGTTTAGTTACTTTTATTAGGAATGCAAAATAGGTTAAATTTATACCTACATATAATAGGAAAGTGTATCAATCCTTATCCATAGAACAAATATTGTTAACTTAGAATGTTTGACTGAGTTGTCAGAATTGTCGAAAAAATAAAGGAACAATGGTTTGAAATCCAACCGATTTGATTCACATAATTAAAAAGAAACTTTAGACATTTAAATAACATGTATTGAATTAGTTGCCACACACTAAATACGCCTTTGGGCCCCTTGGTGGCTACAGGATAAACAATTCGCTAACTATTGTGGCGAATTGAAAACTATCGCGAAATGCCCAAGAGGTACCGCAAGCTATAGTTTCATTCAGCTTGTGGCAGAAATATCCATAACTAGCAGTGTATGAAGTTTAAGTAAAACAATGATTCACAATGGCAGCGCTGTTGCAATTGCAGTTGCAGTTGCAGTTTCAACAAAAGAAGCTGCCTAGGGCCGGCATATTACCCGCATTATTTCCATCAGCATTAGGAGAAATACCGCAAAAGGAGTCGTGCCATAATCACCGACAACATTATTAGCGGTGTAACCGAAGGACACAGCATAAGGAGACCGAGGTTTGCCGCAACTTGCCAAGCGCAATTTACCCATGGTTTCCCGTTTTTTTATTGGACTAGAAGAGCTGCAAAGTGTGGCAGGCAACAAGGTAACTCACGCTTAAAATGCTGCAACAACAATTTTATTTATGAATTAACTACGAATATTTTGCGGTACGACGCATTTTACTCCTACCTCCTTCTTTTTAGCCTTTTAAAATTCTTGCACATTGCTGGTAATGCCGAAAAGTTCAATAAGCAAAGCATAAAAATTGAATTTTCATGGCGACAAATAATGCTCAATTAGCTCTTAATAAGATGTTTATTTGCATCACAAGATTTTCAAATTACAAATTATTAATAATTTGTATAACAATTGTTATACCTTATACCTGTTACCTGTAGGGTAGAGGGGTTGTATAGCCTTGCTAGCGAAAATTGTAGATTTTTAAAAAAATATTTTAATGAGTTGCTTTGGTTGACAAACTAGAATTTTGAATATATTAGTATGGCAATATACTAAATATAGCCTTAAGTATTTTTTCGCTATATTAATCTATTATATATTAAGAATAATACTGCAATGTTTTGTTGCTATTCAAAAGATATATCTCTTATCTCACAGCATATTTCACAATGAAGCACTGCAAAAACTTCTACAACAATTATTCTATTCAATGTAAGATGTAATTCTTACAAATTTATACTTTCCTGTCCGAAATTACATTATTCAAAATATGCAATTCATAATTATAATATTTTAAATCAGCCACCTTTCGTTCCATCCAACAAAAATATTAAATGTTTAATTTCCAAAGCTAAAAATATCGCAGAGTTCGCATAATATTATGCGAATTACAAAAACATTACATTTTATGTAAAATATCTGAGTATTTATGCTAAAATTAGAGCTGTACTAGTTTTCCATAAAAGAAAATTATACACATCGCTTAAAAACGTTCTTATTTATTAAAATGAACATTTCCAAAGAACGGTTATTAAGAGAAATTATAATAATGTTTTATTCTGAGTAGTTTGAATCAAAAACAAAAGCCATTTGAAGCAAGCGTGGAATATTTTTCAATGGCGATTCAAAGTGGGATGTTGTCAGTGTTGCATTTGATTAAAGTGGTCATCGTGTTGAAGACCTTTTAGAGCACTCTCAGTTTATGAATAGTTTTTTGCCACCGCTCTGACAACGACCTGTCAAACAGCAAGTACACATAATCGCAATCGCACTCGCACTCATATTCGTTTACTCACATACATACATATTCATGCACAGATGCCCCTCAATTAGCTGGTCGCATTAAAATAGGGGCAAGTCCCCTTTTTTCCTTTTGTTTGACTTTTGTACAATTGTGGGAAAAAGTAGGCCATTGTTTTTGAGTGATTTGAAGATATGTTCCGCCAGGAAAATAATTTGGTTAGTACACGCAACAAGCGCCAAATACTACCAACAAAAGTTATGCTCTTAATGCATATGTTTTTTTTTTTAGAGGAATTGCTGATCGCTGATACGCTGCGAAGGGAGTTGGACAAATGCCTAGCACTCGACGGCATTTAAATGAAATGCCAATGTATCTCCGCACACACAAAACACAGCGGTCTGCCGCCTAGCGGAGATATCGAAAGCTGTTTCAACGACAACCATCTGAAAGATTGCTCCCAGTATGCTTGATTTATTTATAACACATGCTACGCATCGCATACGCTTATGAAATTCACAAAATAAGGACACGAAAATCACGAAAGAAGATGGCACAAGAAAAAAAATAACTGAAACTGAAAAAGGGAATCGGCAATAAGAACAAGAACAAAAGCAAAAACAACAACAACAAATACAAGACAGACGGAGAGACAGGATATAGAGGGACAAACGACATAAAAAGCGACATCATCCAATCAATTTATGCGCCAATGTCTCCAGTGGGTGGGCCTTTCCACAAAGACCTTCTGGGGTTCTCCCCGAGATTGAAAACTGGATAATTGGAAGTGGGTTGAGAGTCGAGTCGAGTTGAGAGTTCCCCTTCCCTCCTCCCTCACTTTCTCCATCTCTCCATCTTTCTCTTTTATGGGCCTTCGTAATATTATCTTTAAAAAATCATTTCGGTTAAATCGAAATTGAGGAGCGCAAATATCGCAGTGACTATCGAGTCTTTGCCTGATACATATTAAGGGCACACACACTACCACACACAAATTACCATAATTGCAAACTAGCCACATAGGTGTAGACTGTCACCCCTCTCTCACCCACTCCCCAGTCCCCCTGCTCAGCAATTTCTGCACAATAAACTCATCAGCTGAAAAAGGTTGCGTCCGCCTGGGCAAAAGAACTTGTCATCATTATCATCTTCATCTTCATCTTCATTTTCATTCTCATCTTCATGTTTATCTCCATCTTCATTATTGTGTAGCGAAAGCCGAACTTCAATTTCAACTTAAATTCTCAATTCAGGCGAATGCAATAGGGCTTTTCAGTGCTCAGTTGTTGCTGTTGTTATTGTAACGCTTTCAAAGTTATTTGCTGTCCATTTCCAAACATTAAACCAGAGTGACTTGAATAAATTTCATATTTGAAAGCCTCACACACACACAAAGAGGGGGAAACAGGGATAGGAAGGGAGTCATGGGCAGCAAAGTGGAAGGCGGAAATATCCAAAGCAAAGTAAGCCAACATGGCTAATATCATGTGTGGCAGCCACTTTGCTGAGGTCAGCGGTGGGGAGGTGGAGTGGTGGGACGACGGTGCGGCAGTAGCAGTCAGCTCAGAGCCTGAGGTAGGCACATACTCTTGTGTTTGTGTGTGTCTCTCTTCGGACTGTGTGTGTATGTGTGTGCTTGGGCATAAACCAAAAATTTCTATACGCTGATGCAGCAATTTCCGGCCGGAGTGAAAGTGGTGCGTGCGACAACAGTAGCTGACAGTGGGCGTGGCACCGCCGCCCCCTCACCAGCAGTCAGCAGTCAGGACGTCAGGCAGCCAGGCCACTCAAGAATTTGGTCGAAATAGCTGATATGGCTATTGCGAAACTGATGCCATTAACAGACGCAAATTTTATTCTCGAATATTCATACACTTGACAGTGGTTTCGCCTGTCGTCTCCACTCCATCTCTCCTGAGTCCCCTCTTTCTCCACCAGTCTCACTTTCGCCTTACGACTGACCGCCAACGGCATTCCGTATTCCATTCTCTGTATTCTGTATTCTGTGTTCGGTATTCGGGCAACTCTTCAGATTGGCAGTATATTTTTTTTGTTGCCAGCTTGCCTCTTAAATATTTTGAAAATTGAAGCAGTGGCAACCTCTGCGACAGTTGCAACAGCAGCAACATCAGCAGCAAAAGACTAGTTGCACTTGCCACAGCAGAGCAGAAAAAAAAATTGGGAAAATTATGAGTACAGATATGGGGCGTGTCAGCCAAAGTTGAGGTATGTGAACTTTCAGCTGGAATCGACTGCTAAAGGAAAATAAAGGAACACAGCAAAAGGGAGAGATAGAAAGCAGCGAAAGAGTCATTGAAAAACATTCCCTCTGGAAAAGTATGTGGGAAGTGGTCTTTGCTAGCCGATGATAAAATATGGATAGGTATCATCGTCGATTCATTCGCATAGGAATTCCCTTCATAGGCAATCAATTAGATAGACAAAGAGATACGGAGAAATTAATTGGCATTCTACCTTGAAGTGTTAAATATTGATATGATACACGCAATATCAAATTCTAGCAACTCGAATTCCGTATCAGTAAATTTATTAATGCTCATTAAAGATGATATTTTTAGAAGACTTAGAGTTTATTTCTAATATTGGTATTTGTTTATAATACATCAATTTTGTACTCAACAAGTAAATTTTATTTTTAGTTTGAAATTTAAATATTTAAAATAATTTATATTTTAATTATGAACTTAAGTTAAGTTTGACAATAATTTTTAAGCCATAACTTGTAGTTTGTGATAGCTTAACTGAAATATGGTATCCAAGAGAGAAAGATGCAGCATAAATAAAGATTCCCTTCCAAATATTATATGAATAGTTTCTAAGCTGATACCAAAGAAACAAATCGTGAATAAAAATGTTTTGCATTGAAAACTATTGAAATAGTCTCATTAATTTGTGTTTACTCTGCTCGGCAGAGGTCTTAAAACTTCTTGTAATCACGTTGTCAGAACCTTTTGCATTTAATGTTACAAGAATGGTATGAATAAATTATGAATTATTAATAGTACCGTCGTTATCGCTGCGCTTGTTTGTCAATATAATGCAAAGCGTCTAAAATTTTGGCTGTTAATAATGCCACCTGCGGGCTGTCGCTGTCGCTGTTGCTTTTAGTCGACAGCCAGCGGCAACTTGCGGCTTGGGGCATACAGCATACAGCTTGCACCATCGCCTCGCAGTTGTGGCTGAAAGCTGCCAAGTGTTTGTCAGCTTATTGTGTGCTTTAATTGCCGTTTGAGCTGCAAACGCGTGTACGACGTCTAAAGTACCAGTGCTTTCATTGTTTGCCCAAATTACTCGAGACGTATACACACAACCAGACACACACACAGACACACACACATATGCAGACACACAGCGAGATGACAAAGGAAGTCACCCCATCGGGTCAGCAGAATAATACTGCGTTTGCTGAATGCTGCTGGTCGGGCAAGGGTTAACAGGACTCAAGTTACCAGAATTGCGACTGGGATTGCTATTGGAATTGGTATTGAGTCTGAGTTTTGGGTTTGGGTTTGGGCTCGGATTTGGGTTTGGAATGAGGCAAAAATCTGTGCACACAAATAATGTTTGCGCAATCGAACGACAATGCGAGAAGCATGGCGGATGAAGATGACGATGACGCTGGGAATGGATATGAGATTGTGGATGGGATTGGAGATGCCAGTTAGAGCGGGTGTTGTTGTCCAGCTGCCCAATGAAGCATGTCAAGTTGTGTGAAATTCAATGCGATGGGAGAAGAATTGTGGGCGGGCTGAGCAGAGCAGAGCTGTTGCTGTTGTTTCAAGTTCCCAGCAATTGTTGCTGAGGAAAAACGAATTTTTCTTTCTCTGTCGCAATTAAAAGTGAAGCGAAGCGACGTTGGAAGCCACGCTAAGGTTATCCCAGTTCCAGTTCCCAGCAAATGCCGCGTCACTGATTTTCACACATGCCCCCAGTCCAGTTCAGTCCAGTCCAGTCGAGTGATGGGGTCACCGGCAAGTCGGCGAAGCGGAACCACACGTCAACTGGACAGCATACAGGACAAGGCAGAGGAGAGGGGGGCACGGTTAGGGAATAAACAGTGCTGAGAAGGACAGGTCGTGTAAAAGGTGTGCAACTGACTCGCATGAGACGAGACGAGACGAGTTGAGTCGAGTCGAGTCGTGTTTACTGAAGCGTGGCACAAAGCGTGGCACGCAACAAAGACGACGGAATGAGGAGGCAGAATCGCTCAAAGTTCACACGATGCAGCGATAAGCTGTCCAGAAGATGCGGTTTCTCTAGATGAGCCACTGACAGAGACAGACTTGGGCGCTGCAGCTGTCGCAAAGCAAGTTGCTAGTGCCAAGTGCCAAGTGGCAGCAACAGTCAACTGGCAACTGGCAACCGGTAAGCGGCATGAGGCAAAGCGGCAGCTGCTAACCGGTTCAACACGCGTCACACAGCTTTTTTTTTGTGAGGTACAATCAAAAAACAAAAAGAAAAAAACAAAGACAACAATTAGGGCTGCGATCATAAGCGATTCATGTTGCCGGCAGCTGCAGCAACTATAAAACGTAACTTCGACTTGCCACGCGCAACATGTAACTCGTGTAACTCACAAATCGCATGTTTGCCATGCTGATCAAATATTAATTTCCAATATGAACAACAACAACATAAACAACTCGACTCCATTTGCCTGAGCTTGCTCTCGTTTGTTGTTGTAGTTATTATTGTTGTGCTGTAAACTTATCGAATCTGCATAAAATATGCAGAGACGCCCCTAACTCATACATCCACATAAAAACACACTCACACACAAACACTCACGCATGAGAACACATGTTGCACAAGGCATTTGGAACTAGAGCTGGACACATTGCACGTGAGTCACGAAGCAGAGCAAACTATCGAAATTTAAAGTTTCAAATAATCTGTAAACGAAATTTAATGATATATCAAAAAGAAATTGAAAGGTGTGAGTACTTCATTATCATTTAACAAAATGGTAAGCTTAACCCCAAAATGAATTTGTCTTCGCAATTTTTATTTAGAAGAAAATAAACTTGTTGAAATGAATATTTGTTTGAATGATGACAAATGTTGGTCTATTTAATTTTCTAAGAACTGGTTTCAAATTTTGATAGATGCCTATCACTTCTCTTAGTCCCAAACAAATGCATCACTTTCTAGTGCAAACAAATTTATAACCATAAAACAAATAAGAAAATTATAAACCAAAAATCGCAATGTTTTTTCAATTTATTTTCTGAGTTTGATACATAAACAAATACATATATGGTAAATTGTGGTATATGTTTTAATAATGAAAAATGATTTCTTTTTAGATTCAGTTCGACGCTTACTACTTTTTTAGACCTAAACAAATTCGTAATATATGCTTCAAATTGTGTATGTTTAATTATATGTCAATGCACAAATGAAGTGAAAATGAAGCTTGTTTCAATAATGAAAATCGAATACAGTTATTTAGTGTCACAATGGAATTTACGATGAATCCTTTTTCTAGTAGACGCTTACCACTATTTTACCTAAACAAATTGATTCATTCCTAATATACATATATTTTAAAAAGTATGTACGTATTTACAGATGAATTTAGTAATTTAGTTTATTCAAATTTGGCAATATGAATATCTTAAATAAGGCTGTCATGCAATTTTCTTCTAAAAAAACAAATGCTTGCTTTTGAT
Organism: Drosophila sulfurigaster albostrigata; assembly: GCF_023558435.1. Taxonomy (NCBI): domain Eukaryota; kingdom Metazoa; phylum Arthropoda; class Insecta; order Diptera; family Drosophilidae; genus Drosophila; species Drosophila sulfurigaster. Next base: position 1,855,464 of record NC_084883.1, read on the forward strand.
AATGAAAAAGTTTTGAGGGCAATTTAAATTTATTGGGATGTTAAAAATCGGTCACGTGACCGTCGCTATGCGAAGGGCAATGACAGGAACGAGAGAGTCGAAGATTCATACATACATAAATAACATTTTAAAATTCATTCAACTTGCGATGATTTCGATTTTAATGCTTAAATAAAATTGAAAAGGACCTCGATGCCGAATTTGAATCATGGCCATGAACATGGAAGGTAAGGAAATGGCTGTGGAATGAGGAAGTGGGCGATTCTGTGGGTGGTGCGTGTGGTTTTGCTTCTTATATCGATAACAGAAGCTGAAGAAGAAGCAGACGCAGATTGAGGCCGAGCAGCATCTTTGTATCTGTTGGCACATACAAAGGAAATCGACTCCCTTTGAGGCAGAATGATGCAATTATTCACACTTGATTAAATACTCAAGAAAAGTGAAAGTGTGTGGAAACAAGTGCTGCTCTCACTGACACACACACACACACACATACACAGACACAGACACCTATACATATCAGATTTTGGGGCCAAAATTGAAAAGAGCTTGACGCACTTTTCGCATTGAGCTGTTTAAAAATTCATAAATTTAAATTAGCAGAAGGCAGCCGACGGAATGCACAGCGAATGAAGCCATCGATCTGGTGGCCTCCAGCTTCAACAACGAGAATGATTCTTACTCCTCCTCCTCCTCCGCCAGCTTCGATACTGAGTCGCTGCTCGTACCTATCCGCAAATGGTATTCAATTACATCCTGGATAGACAGGCTGACTGGGCTGTAAGGCCGTTTGGCAGGCAGCTTCCCATGGCAAACATTTAATTTATTGACTGGGCCTGTGTGAAGGCGTTTCTTATTACCAAAGTGGCAGTGCTGTCATTGCCATGGCCAACGTAACCCACCCACACCTCGCTCTCACCCTACCCCTTCCCCTTTGCTGTGTTGCCTCGTTCCCCAACGAGATCTGTCAGTCAGTCAGCTAGTCAGGCAGTCTATGACGAGTCTCATTTGGCATTTGCTTGATTTGCCCTCTTTATTTATTCATCCATCCGGTCCAACTGTCTCATTCCATATCAATCTCTCTCTCTCGCTCTCGCTCTCAATGTCTTTGTCTCTTTTGCACGCACTGTGTGGTCTGCAGTCCTTCCTCAATTGTATCAGTCACCATTCGCTCACTAACCAAATCAATTCGCATCTAAATCGAACTGAAGCCCATCATTGCTTGGCCCCCTAACTGTATCTCTCTCTCTCTCTCTCTCTCTCTCTCTCTCAATCTCCCTCTCTCTGTCTGTGTGTGGAATATTTTGCGTAGGAAGTACGCTGGGCTGCACATTTCTAATATCCTGCGCTGGGTGGCAGGACTAGCGACTACTTCTAGATGCTCGTAATTGAAATTCATTTCATTAGTTAGTCGCTGAGGCAGTGGCTGATTTTCGAGGGGCGTCAAAGGAGGCGAGCGAATGCTTTAAATTAAGTATATAGAACTTTTGAATTCACTCTGCGCATTTCCGTTTCATTGGACAGCGGCGCAGAGGCGTGGCAAGGGGCAACTCAAAGAAAAATATATAAAATAAAAACATAAACAAAGCGAGGCACAAATACAAAAGATGCGGACATGTGTGGCACTCATAAATCTGGGCTCAGGTAGCTGCCACAGCAATTACCACATGCTACGATTGAGAAACGCTGCAGGAGTTCACTTCACTCCGCCTCGCCTTGCAACGTTCTGTGGCGTCTTCAAGTGCACTTTTGTTTTCGTTTGTCTCGTCGCGTCGCGTCGCGCTGCGTCTCGTTTCTATTTCTGTTATTGCCACATGCTGAAAGTGCAACTGATTTATTTATATGTGCATCTTTTTTTGTATGAACAGCAAATTGCATTTGCTTGTTAGCTGTTGCATGCGGCATGTTGCAGTTACCCTTTGCCCACATATACAGTTGTTGCTGTTACAGTTGCAGTGTTGACATCTCATCAGCAATTACAGTGGCATTCTCAACGAGCCATGCCACTAACCTGAGGCGAGCAAGCGTGTGGCCAATGTGGTCTATGGGTCTTTAAATAGCCCGTGCCGCACGCAGCACGCAGCATGTGGCAAGCTAGCAAGCTAGCAAGTGCAACTCATAACCAGTCCGCTTTCAGTTTTCTTTGCGCATTACGTAAACTTTTAGAGACGCCCACATCGCAGCTTGTGTCGCTTGCAGCAGACGCGTGTGGGAGTCAAAGCTGAGCCATGGCTTAAACTGGCTAACAAACTGGTTGCTACCTGGTTAACTGGCCAACTGACTGACTCGATGACTGTCTCGACAGTTAAGCTCAAGGTGGCAGTCCAAGTAGCCAATATATCTTCGACATGGGCGTTGTAGCTGCCCACACACAACTCGTAACTCGTAACTCGTAACTCGCAACTGCTATTATTACTCTACAGTTTGAGCCAAAAGTGAGCATTTGGCCAACGGGAGCAATCTTTCAAGCTCGCTCGCTTGCTGGCTGGTTGGCTTGCTAGCTTGCTGGCTGGCAATTGACAGGTGGAGAGCAGCGCAATTAACTTTCCTTGCGGAGAACAAACAAAGTCAAATGCAGAAGCAACCAAACAAGCAACGCAACGCAAAGCAACGAAAAGCAACCAAGCAACTGCTGAGCTCAATGGGCCTTTTGAGATCTGCTTCCTGCAGATTGTGCTTCGGTTTTCCATCTGCGAGTTCTATATAGAAACGCAGATAATACCCTACACCACTCTTTGTTTGTATGTGTGTGAAAGTGTGTGCTGTGTGTGTGCTTAACATTTGCTCTTTGAACTGTGGAACTCTATTGAATTCGCAACGCAGTTTCCTGCTTGCAGCTTCCTCTACCTCGCTCCTTCCCTCCCTCCTCTCTCACTCACTCCCTCTCTCTCTCGCTCTCTCTCTCTCTTTCAAGTGGCGCCTGGTCAGACGTTGGCCTGGTCAAGCAGTTGCTGCGTATTGTCAATGCACTCCAGTACATTTACCAGCTGTCAGAGACAACCTTCCAACCCCCAACCCCCATCCCCTTCCCCTTTCCCCTCTTACCTTGCTATCTATTACGCCATGTTTGTGCTACACTTTCGCTGGCTGGCACACATTTCAGTGCTGCCAACCTTACCAAAAGCTTTCGCACACACTCTCTGTTTTCTTTCTTTTGCTATAATTTTTTCAACTTTTTTTTTTTCTTTTTCGTTGCTTCATCTTTATCTGCTTTTGCTTCTATTTCTACTGCTGCTTCTTTTGTGGCATGTGTGTGTGTGTGTGTGTGTGTGTGTGTGTGTGTGTCCTTGTGCTTGTTTTGCTGTCCAGCTGCCACCATCACCTTCTCCCATCTTCCGTCTCCCTAACTCCCCCTCTCTTTACTGCCCACGCACTAACTGCGCTCTCTGCCCTCTAGTTTGTTGACATATTATGATCCTTGATTATTTTGTGCTGACAAATAAATGCTTTTCTTTTCGCCTTTTCTATACTGTGTCGCCTGTGTCTATTCATCTTTGCATCTTCATTGCTTCTTCGCTGGCAATTTCCATGTTGACTCTTGCGGTCGCTGTTCCCTTTGCGGAGGCGGGTCCTGTCGGTCTGTGTGTCCTGAATCCTGTTGCCAGGTGCGCGCCAGCACAGAGCATTTCCACTAATTGGACCATGGCAAAGCTCTAGTATTGGCTCAGCTCTGCTCTGCTCTGCTCTGCTCGCTTCGTCTTATCGCTCTATCTTTTATTCGTAGGCGTATCCCTGACTGCTCCCCGCCCCTGGTTTCAACTGCCTGCATGCGGTGGTGAGGGAGGTGGAAGGGAAGGCAGCTTTTAATAGTCGCACATGTGTCAACGTCGCATTGTTGGCAACCTGCGATCTGAGGCTGCCGTTGGCGCTGCTGATTGTCATTGCCCACAACGAACGAACAAGCGACAAACAACAAGCGACAAAAGAAAACAACACTACCCATCAAAAACGATAAAGAAGAAGAGCAGCCAAAAACAATAACCACAACAACAACAACAACAACAACATGACGAAACGCCCACCGTAGAGAGAGAGAGAGAGAGAGAGACAGAGAGGGAGGGAGAAGAGAAAGAAAAACAACAGTTGAAAGCCAAGCAAATCTGTGGGCGTTTAAACATATTTTGTGAATTATATTTGATTGTTATTGTTGTTGTTATGGTTGGCCCCCATTTGAAATCGGAAAACGGGAGACTGCCTCCGACCTCCGTTCACGACGATGAGTCGCACAATTATTGATGACCCTACGTGGCTCAAACCATCTGGGATTGAAGGGCGGAAGCGTTCCGATAAGAACGGGCACAAGCTTGAGAGCTGGGCTAGAGAACACTTGAACAGTTGACTGCATTGGCCATTGACCATTGATTTGATTGCTGGCCACAATCACGTGTGGCTTGAACGGAAATAGACCGCTGCAAACGTGCGTCCGGCTCTCCAGTTGTTGTTGCTGCCACCATAATTATTAATTAGCCAGTGTACAGTGCACACACAATGCCACAACTTATCCCTCAGCCAGATGAACTGTCATCTTGCCAGCAGAAAGGACTCAATTCGCTGCATAATAATACCTGTAATGCCCTTGTTGGCAGGGTATACTATTGCAATGATAACTCATCACTATATTTGAGTAGGTTGTTCGACTTTATGAACCACAGTAACACGGTAACAGTTGAACTCAGAAAGTTTAGAAGCTGCAAATTTTGTTAAATTATCAAAAGAGCTACACATCCATTATTATATTTTACCTCTTAAATCGAAAAGAAACGAAAAGCAATTGCTTCAAAACTATATAACGAGTATATCGCTTCTAAAACGTTGAGCTTAAGAGCTGAAAACACAAAATTGGAAAAGGGTGTCTAGTCATATCTCATTCTAGGCATATCTTTTTCTATTGCTGCTTTTAGTTCGTAAGGTTTAGTTGTTGTTGTTTCAGAATATATATTTAAAACAAAAATTTATTTCGCCCAAGTGTTCTCTAAAGTTAAGTAACGGGTATATCATAGTCAGCCATACGCAACTTGTCTTGATTTCGCCTGAAGAAGACACCTTAAAAACACTGCGTTGACCGCAACGCTTATTAAAAGGAAGTGGGTTACCACAACACCAACACACACTCAAGCCCAACTCCTCCTCATCCTACTTCAAGTTAATATTCTTCATCCTCATCTTGATTCTCATCCGCTGACTTCACTCGGTCGTCGAACCGCAAAAGTCAAGCAGAATGACTTGTGTGTTGGGATGGCCTAATGAGCAGGGGTATTAAATATTGCAACTGCAACAAGAGCAACAGCTGCAGAAGGCGGGCGCTTCCTTTACCGTTATGCTCTAGCCCCGCCCCCAAATGCCGCCCCTTAATGCTAAACTTACCAATGCACAGCACTTGAAGATGTTTAATCCAATGCGACTGTTGCTGTAGTTGTTGTTGATGATGTTGTTGTTGTTGATGCTGCTGGTGCTTCCGTTGTTGCCGGCAACAGTAATTGTTGCAGTTGCGTTGATGCTGCTGTTGTTGTTGATGTTGTTGTTGTTGTTCTTGATGTTGTTGCTCTTGCTGTAGTCGCGGTTCTGCTGCTGCTTCAGTTTCGGCTTTTGTCACTGCCATTTTGTTGTTGTTGCTGTTGTAGTTGCTGCTACCGTTTCTGGTACTGTTATTCTACTGCAGCTGGCGCTGCTGTGTTCAATATTCCCAATGCTCAACGTTATAACAACGTGCCGCATTTACTGCACTTGCTGCAGCGCCACATTTGTAGCCAGTTAAACTAGTTATCGCAATTGCAATGACAATCGTTATCGTTATCGTTATCGTTGTTGCTACTGTTGCTTTCGTTAAATTGTGACGTCACTTTTGCACTCGCGACGATCAATTTGCATCTGCGTTTGAAGCACACAAGTTTAGTTCAGAGACATGTTTGAGGGCTACTGAAAGGGACCGGAGAGGGAGTTGTGAATTCGTCGTTGCCTTTTGCACTTGCTCCGTTTTTATTAGCGCATTGTTGCTACTGCTGCTGCTGCGGCTGCCGTCAAAGGCAACAAATGAAGTCGAAGGAAGCAGGAGATGCTGAGGCCAAGACATGTGACATGTCGCACATTGCTGGCTGCAGCTGCCGACGGCGGACAGCCAGCGAGAAGCTTACGATGCTAACGCGCGACCAACACAACAACAAAACAGTTGACGAGGCGACGAACCAACGCGACGCGACGCAACACAACGAGGCGACGTCAACTGCGACGACGACGACGACGGCGACGGCGACGCGAACAGATGGGAAAAAGCAACGGAACAACGGCGATGAATTGCGCCTTCAATATTTTTGGGGCACTTCCACCTTGGTTAAGGGTACGCTTTGATTTCTTCTTGCACAACTTTAAGATTAACAACAATTGCTATCACTTTTTGGCGCAGACTCGATAATTTGGCGTTGTTACCGCGCGGCTGCTGCTGCTGCTTGTGCCTTTAACTTATTATGCATGTGTATGTGTGTGCGTGTGCTTGTGTGAATGTGAGGGGGTCTGTGTAGGTTCCTCGACTGTGGCTGTATGTGTGCGCTGCTCGCGACGCACTTGAACGACGCGTACGTATGCTTGGCGTAAGCAAGGCGTCCACACAGAATGAGAGCTAAAACCGAACTAAAACTTCCATCTGACGAAGTCAGCAGCAGCAGCAGCCAGCTAGCAGACAGCAGCCAGCGATGACACGAACAGCGATACGCACGAACCGAATTGAGCACGACTCTCATGCACTTCGTTCCTGTGAACTTGTACAGCGAGAGTAAGAGACAGGCTCAAAACTGTTGGAGCAAGAGCGCGCGATTAGAGAACGCAAACGCATGTGCTTGTTCTTACTTGCTCTTGTACTTATTCTTGTGTTATTGATAACACAAACAATTGAACCTATTTGTATTAGTTTGGCGTTGTCAGAGTTGGCTTTGCAGGTGTAACGCTTCGCACGCTCAAAGCCACAGCCGGTTTTTACACTTATATGCGCTCTTATACTTATTCGCTCGGTTGTGAGTAGCAGCTGCCAACATATTCATTTATGCCTGTACTCGTAATCGTATACGGCAACTCGTATACAAGCAACAGCTTGTATGCAAAAGCAACGCATAAAATGCCAAAAGTGGTGGTAGTTTCATAATGCGTATGCGTATGCGTATACGTATGCTGTAAAAGGCGACTACTACTAATGGCGACTTATACAAAGGTTGTTACGTGTTACATATGCATATGTAGGTATATGGGGGTTGGTTGTTTGTTAGCGAGTGACACTTATTCGAGCTACGATTTGTGTTTCCGTGTATCGTATCGAATATCGTATATCGTATTACGAGCAAAAGTTAGTCCTGTTCGTGTATAAGTATAAGTCTGCTCCTTGTTCAATCGGAAAACTGTTATACAAAGCATAAAATGAATAGAAGTCCTGTGGACTGTATAAGTTGTGACGTGTTCGATGGACCTTGAGGAACAGAATAATGGGCAACAGCAACAACAAACAAGGAGTAAACAAACATCAACAGTTTAATTTTGATATGCTTGGAATGAAAGCACTGTGAGATGATTGCAGACAATACAATGTTGAACAGCAACAATTGCCACACTTTTTTTATGCGCATTTTCGCTGAGACAGTCGTAACCCTTTCTTATATTTTAATAATTCCCCTGCCAAGTGTAAGTAATTTTCATTTCATTTGCGAGCGAATTACTTTTCACGCTCACACACATATGGGAGACAATAACAAACACTTGTTACACGTAACACGTTAGACGCGACAAGTCCCGCGGGAAAGCTTCACGTGCAATTTGCGTACCGTAGAGCGTCTGCTTATGTGAGGCGAGGAGAGGAGAATCGTAGACAATGTCGCATATTTCGAGGAATTCGGCAAATGAACAATAAAACCAGATTAAATCCTAAGAAACAAACGTTCTTTGCATTTAGGCCAAGTGCGCAATTCAATCAGCAGGGCACCAACTGGCTCATTGTAGACAGGGGCGAGGAGAGTGAATAGGAGAGTAAAGAGACAGGAGAGATGGGGAAATGTACTCTAATAAGCCTCTCAATTTTAAATTGAGCGCTAATCTCTTTATGCGAAACGAAACGAAAACGAAAACAGCAAATGAAAACAACAAATTGCATAAAAAAGGAAGCCAAATGCCTTTGCTTTGCTTCCTTCATGTTGTCCTTGAACCAGCCAAAAGCGACTTCTCCAGATGTCCTGGGTAAATAAAAGCAAAAAAAAAAAAAAAAAATTACAAATACAACCAAGTGTAAAAACCTCAAAGCGTTTGCGACCATGAATTCCTTTTCAAATGTATTTTGCACATCAGTTTGCCTCAAACCCGCGAACCCCAACATCAACTCACACCCCAACCAGCAACACCAACCCCAACCCCAACCCCTACCCCAACCAGCATCCATTCCATCAAACCCATCAAGCTAGCAAACAACACCCTGCGTTGTTCCCCCTCTTCCCAACATTCAGACAGTCTATCATTTCGAGCTTTGCTTTGCCTTGCTTCGCTTTTCTCCTTTTGCTGTTCACTTTCTACAGCGATTTGCAGTGGCAGTTTGTCGTGGGTAGAAGGCGGAAGGCAAAGTTGGCTTGGCTATTGCAAACGCCTTAACCGGAAATGGCAGGAAATGCAATGTCTGTTGCTCGAAAAGGATTTAGCTGTTTCTTAAACCGCATTGAGCACAACTGGATGCCCATTCTATCGAGATGCATGCAAATAATCGGCCTATTGCGTCTCCTCTCACTTTTTTTTCAGCACAACTGTAGTAAATGCTCGACTAGGACCTAGCCTGCAATAAATTAATGTTCAAACTGCTGACTGAAATGTTTTACAATAATAAGAATAATGAGACTAGAAAGTGCAAGTATTCACACTACATTACTTCCAGCTATAAAATTGGTTAATTGAAGATTTTGTTTGTCCTGTTTACTGAGTGACAGAACCAGGCATCAAAAAAGATTCAAAGAAAAACATGCTACGAACATGTTGATTTTTATTTTTGGCATTGAATTCTACCTAATAAAGGAAAAAGATGTAATTTAATTACAAAATAGATAATAGTAATCATTGTTTCTACTTTGACGTAAATACAAAAAACAATTCTTCATAAAACATTTGTTTATTCCTCTTTTCATTCCACCTAGATGCTTTTCACAATCCCTTCCGTATTTTGTATGGGAAATACAACAAACCGGATAATGTAATTTGCTTTAGTAAATCTATTCCTTTAAATAAAACTTTAATATTACAATAACTAAATATCTTGCGGCTTCCAATTAATGCAAGCCCGTGGTTGTTATCGCTGGGTTACTTGATGGTACTGCTGTTAAATTTAAAATATAGGAATAAAATAATTTTTTCATTAGGTAAAGAGATTTCCTAAGCACATATTTCCCATCAAATGGTTGTTAGCCATACAGGGTATAGGAATGGAAGAAAAAGAACTCTGTGCAACTCCTAAGCTCGGAGCTTCGATCCAGCCCTCATTTTATGAAACCCACAACTCCAGACAAACTTCACTCCCTCTGTTAGGATCTGGCACGTCAATTGCGAATCGATGTTCCTCTGCTTTCCTCCCTTCAATCCATCCCCTTACTCATTCAACTTCTTGTTGTTCTATTTCTTGTTGTCTCGACTAAATTCCTTCTTCTTTATTTTTTGTAGGGCAGCGAAACTCTCTGAAATTCGTAATCTTGAGCTTCAACTTCAGCTTCGTTTTGTCCTCCATCCCTTCACATTAGTACGTCGCTGTTTCACTCCTCCTCTATATATCTCTCTCTCTCTCTCTCTCTTCGCAACATTTACTGCTGTATAGTGTGAGGGGTGTAGGAGATTTTTCTTGCCACTTTGCCGAGGGTTGTTGTTGTTTGTTGTTGTTACTTAGTAGGCAGCCATTGTAACCATTATTTGCTTATTGTTGTTGATTCGGCCCATTCCCTTTCGCTCCCCTTCTCCTTTCCCACCATGCCATGTGTTTTGCTTCTGTTATTTGTCTTTGCACATTATCAGCTCAACGACAAGTTGCTCTCCATCTCCATCTCACTCACACTTTCGTTCGGGCATCGCTGCTGCCCGCTAAGTACATGTGTTATATACATATGCAGATACTTTGGTTCAGATTTTGCAATTTATTGCCATTCGATTCAGATCGGATCATATTTTGGGCTTTGGCTTTGAATTTAGCTCGAGGCTGTCGACACTTTTATGAAATTAAATGCAAATATTTCCACAGACACAATAACAGCACAAATATTTGTGTGAAAAAATGAGCCATCAACTTGGTCACACTCACACAGCAAAAGCATTTGTTATTCATTTATAAGTAAACCACTCAAAAACCAAGTCCAGGGCCAAGCACAGAGCAGTCTGAGTGCAGCTCTAGCAGAGATTACCTGCCTCGCCCCATGCTGTTCTTTCACTCCCTGTTCCAAATGTTTAATTATAATTTGTAATTTACTTTACACTCAAACAAACACACTCTCACTTGGTTTTGCAGTGTTTTCTTTTAATTTTGTGTTTCGCTTTTTTGTCGCTTTTCCTCACATTTATTTCCATTCAAATTTTGGCCAGCAATTTTCGTAGTCTGCAGACGCCTATTAAAGGTGCTGCCTCATTTTACACTTCCCACTTTGTCTCTCTTTCTACAGCTCTGTAACACTTGCACGTACCCACACACACACACACACATATAGACACAGTCGCACTCACACACAAATACAGTCGCACACATACAAACAATTGAAAGTTATTTGTGAAAATTTTATTGTAATTACAAAAGTTTTCTCATGTTGTTTTCTTACCGCCTCCTTTACGTCGCCCCTCCATGTTCCCTTTTTGATAGCCTCATGGCAAAGCACATTCGATTCCACGATACCTTGAATTTCACTCAAAATTCCTTTAAACACTCCAGCTCACACACACACACACACACACACACACACACACATACACACACTCATTCTCTCGCTCTTGCTTATTTGCGCTATTTCTATTCCTGTTACGCAGTAGATTCCGTTTGGCTTTCGTTTCGTTTTGCAGCTAACTTTATCCACTTCATTATTTTTCGCTCGTTTTCGTTTTCGCTTTACTTTGTTTCGCTATTTGTTTGTTTTTGTCTGCTTTCATTTCGATTTTAATTGTATCTGCCCCACCCACCTCCCCTTCCACCAACATCATTTATGCCAAAGAGGTGCGAGTATATTAAAATACCCGAATTCGCGTTCCGTTCCTAACCTCAAACTCCATTCACAGGTCATTGAAGGGCAACAAAAAACCCCGCCCATCTACTCTACGTTCTCTCCTCCTCATCATCGTGTACCTCACTGCCAACTGAATTGCTGCAAATTGTGTGTTCCCAAGGCTAATTAGCATCGCGGACTCCCCGCTGTGCTCTATAAGCTCATAAATGATGAAGTTGCCCAGCAGGCATTTCAACTCTGTCCACGGATGGTTCCAAAATCAGGCATCGGGACAGTTCATGTCAGATTCGATTGCTGTTGCAATTGCAGCAAGATGACTTGGCATTTTTGGCAATCGAATCAATTCCACGATGCGGGATGCGATGTGAATCAATTCAACAAGAATGGAACATAAACAAAACCAGGGAGCACGAATCAAACCAACATTAAATTGAGTTGCCAGCACGCTTCGTTGAAAATCGAACTGAACAAGAGAGTGTTATCGATACTAAACAATGGTTTAAATGAAGAAGTACAATGGCTTACAGATTTATTTTCAAATAACTTTGTGCCTACAGGAAATGTATGGCTGCTGCAGTTGGTCCTTAGTTGCTCTGATTACGTTGAACTACTATATATGGTATATTTTTAACCTAATAGTCTATCGATATTCCAAAAATTACTTTCGGTGTATTCAAGAACTTTTCGGAATATTAATTTGGAATATTGTAAGAATAATACCGCAATTTATGGGATTATTGCATTTATTGAAAATGAATTTACAACGTTATCTAAGCTAAACGACTTTCAAACTGGCAGACAGTTTCATTCCAACTTAAAAAATAAAGAAAAATATGATATTTCGTCAAAATTAAGACATTTAATCATTTAATAGGTTTGGATTACTAGAAATATCGTCACAATGCGGTCTTCAAATCACACAAATATCGTATCATGGTCATGAAAGGTTAGTCCGTTTTATCTGTAGTAAAAGTTGCCGCAATAACGGTTACCCTTCTTCACATTGTTGTACATGGATTCAATGGGCACTGCATATCGAGGACTCTGAGGATTCAATCCCATCTGCTCAGGGTGATAGTACATCATCTGCTGCATCATTTGCTGTTGTTGCTGCTGTTGCATAAACTGATTGTAATACTGCTGCTGATAATATTTCTGTAGATCAGCATGATATCGGGGACCCAGTAGCAACGTTGGGCGCTGACAGAGCGGCACTCCATATTTCTTTTTGGGTTCAGCTTGTGATTTCTTGAGACTCGTTCCCATCGTGGATTCCTGCTTACTCTGTGCAGAGACTTCACGACGCGAGCGTTCCTCTTGATCACGTCGCACTTCTTTGTTAGGACTCTTGACCTGATCCCTTCGTTTGAACTTCTCTACTTGATTATTTTTTTGCTTCGTCGTTTTCTTGGCGGCGTCCACAAGCATAATTTTGGGCAAATCAACAGGCACTTTGGGCTTTGCTTTCTTTGCTTTGCAATCCGTTCTCAACTTTGGCCTGCGTTTGTCTTTCGTCTTCAGATTTTTCGAATCCTTCGGGTCATGTCTATATTGCTTCGACTGAGGCAGCTGAGCACAGTCATCGTTAAGATGGGAGCTGTCCGCCGGATTGCATGCCAGTTGCCAGGACAAACTCAAATTCGTTTGGTGAAGAACAAGAGCACTTTTCCGAATCTTCGCATCTCGCAAACAGGGCTCAGATCGGCAGGCGTTAAGCGGGGCTCGAAAGTATTTATTAATTTCAACAAAATGGGACCATTTCTTTTGGTGATCCCCTGTCTCCTCATCGACCATGATCTTAATGTTAATTTATAAACCTTTTGCTCACAGTGAATTTAACAATTTGGTCAATATTAAGCGAATATCATGGTATCTGAATGCTCGGACATGTACACTAAATCGGATTTCAGTTCAAAATGAAAATTGTTTAAGGGTCTTTTAAAAAGGTAAAATCAAATTTACATGTTTTTACGTAGGAATTTCTTGACAGCTCTTCAAGTGTCTAGTATTGTTTTTAAATCTATTTATTGTGCTCATTTTATCAGTGATACTGAACTACCAAATTTAAATAAATCTTTTTACACTCAACGAAACAAACAGAATTCCAAAACGAAAAATATTCCAGAATGTTGAAGTGAAGATATCAGTTTTAAAATATGAATTTTATTAAAAGATTGTCGATTCGCTTACTTATATTTTATCTGTTTTGCACTTCGCTAGAATATACTACAATAAATAATTTTATTCTATGATTATTAGGGATGACGCGATCGACTTTTGAAAACCTGCACCTCGATTGAAATTTCTGTTTCCTGTATTTTCTATAGTATTGTTTTCAAAGTTTTCTTAAAATTACCAGTATTATCTCCTCAATTTGGTTTTTCAAACTTATTTTTTGGAAAAGCAAATGCGTGTTAACAGGCATTTGAGTTTGCACCGAGGTAGGTTGTTGAGTTGGATGCTTGGGACGCATACAAGCGCAAATTGAGTTAAGGTCAAAGGATAAATATTTGCTTAACCCAGTCAAAATGTATTTGCTGTATGCAGGAGCCTTGTAATATAAAATTGTAATCTTTGTTTATGATTTGATGTTTTCGCAATGTTCTGTTTGCTATTTATTCCCTCATATGGGTCGCAGGTTATTTAAAACATTTATGCGTTGGAACATTTACTCCCACGCACACACATGCACACTTTTTCGGGCATATATAGAGATCGCTACTGGGGCATTAATGCAAATAAGTGGAAACACAAATATTTTCAACGTTTTGTGGTCAGCAAACCTTTTTTCCCCCTTGTCGTAGTTGTTGTAGCTCTTGTTGTTGTTCCGTTCTGTTCTGTTCTGTTCGGTTCGGTTCTGTTCGCTGTTGTTGGCTCAAACATGGCCAATACCCAAATAAATTGTCAGAGAGGGATGTTGTACCCTTCCCCTTCCCCATCCCTGCCCCGGCCACTGAACAAGGTCGATGGATCATTTCCGCTGTCATGGCGCTTCCTGAGTCCCTTTGCCCATTGCGTCCATTCGTCCGTTTGGCAACCGTTTCCTGTCGGCGACGTAGTTAAATATTGAAATTTATATTTAAAATCTTTCCAAATATACAGTTAAATGTGAGTTTTCCCTTTTCGTTGGCGGCATTTTTCACTTTAGTTTATGTGCCGCATGTTTAATTTATGAGGTAAGCCACCCATTTCACATACACTGTTAGTGAGTCAGGGGAAGGACTAAGTGGGGTGAATGCTTCTCCTACCCTCGCCATTCACATTATGGCAATGAATATGAAAATCAATTTGGCTTCTCAACAAACAGTTCTCTTTGAAGGTCAAATCCATAGCATGCTCTTTAAACAATCGCATTGAATCGAATCGATTTGAAACGTATCGAATGTGCTTCTTGTAATTTTGGGGACCCAAAGTCAACTTGATGTCGCATTCTACATTAATTCTTCAAATTGACAATCATTTCGGCGCTGACTGACCAATTTCCCCGCTCTCCTCCTCTCTACCCCGAAACGGACGGTCGGCTTAAGCTTCCGGTTTCGTTGCAGGACTCGCTTTTTATGGGAAATATCTTAGCCAGCCCTGCTGACTGCCTGACTGCTTGCTTGCCTGCAGTTTTCCACCCCTCAATTTCCAATTAGCAACAGGAATCACCTTTTTGTTTTTTTGGCCTTTTCCTTTTACTTTTCCTTTTCCTTTTTCGACTTTATTTTTGTTGTTCTTACTCGTATTTTTGTGTTTGTTTGTTGTTGTTTTTTTTCTGGCGCTGTGTTTTGTGTTAATTGAAGATTTGTACTTGCTACGATTTTATGTTCGCGTCAATGGGATGCTGGGATAACGTGGCCGAGCCTGAGGATTGGGTTTGTTTTTCTATCTACGCAAATGGCAGACCCTTCTCCTCCTCCCTCCCTCTTGGAGGCTGCAAGTTGGCTCTGCGAGTTGTTCGATAAATGGCGTAATAAATGAGCCTCGTGCTTTGGATGAGAACACGGAACACGGGCAACAACATCCTTGGCACGCGCAGGTTAATTGCATTTCGCACTCATTTATTTGACGATTTCATTGGAAAGGGAGTGGGAGACATGAAGTTGGAGTCGGAGATGGAGTCGGAGATGGAGATGGACTGAGGAATAGACGGAAATAGTGGCGCCCTCGGAACTTGCTTTAACTTGTTTTGTATTTAATTAGGCGTGGCGTTTTTATTTGCCTAGATTTATTTGAACAAATGCCGGACTGTGGATGGGAGTGAAGTAGCAAGCAAGATGCATGCATTTCCTGCCGCCTCGTTCACGAGTTTGGCAGGCAAACGGGAAGTGAATGTGGAACAGGATGTGCAACTGGCAGCAGAGCAAGATGCGAGCGCAAAAATCCACGAATCCACTTAGCGGCGCATAAATTTTGCCGGGCACATAAACTACAAGTGTACAAACAAAGGACTTTTGGCGACGAGCACGAGTAGGACGATGAATGGAGAGGGATGAGAACGGCATTAAAACATAAAGAAACCGCATACAAGCCCAAAGTCGGACAAAGTGCAGCCGGCGCGACCTGAGCAAAACCCAAAAAGCTCGAGTCCGGGGTTGGAGTTTCGGGGCCCGGGATTCGGGGTCTGGACAAACATAAACTCGAGTCGAGTAAATAAAATCGTTGCCAGCAGATGGAAGCGATGGCAAGACGAAGCAGTGCTAGGCTCAAAATTCACTGCGGAGCAGCAGCCGTGACGGTTTGGGCACTTGGTACTGGAAGCTCGGAGATGGGAGCTGGGACTTGCTATTTACAAATGTCCTTGCCAGCCAAGCAAGGAGCAAAGCAGCAGCGAATCATAAAGAGTTCGCCTTGTGCCCCATCCTGAAGATGAAGAAGATGAGAAGCGAGCGAAATGCACGTAAAATAATAAACAAGGCTTTGCAAACAATAAATGTTGCTCTCGCTCTCTCCACGGCTGACTACCCTAGTCCTTAGCCTTCTGCCGCCTGCCGCCTGCCTCCTGTCTGTCCCTGCTCCCGCATTGCAGCTGCATTGCTACGAGTTGTTGGCGACGACGAGATTTCTGGGCAACCATTGTAGTCTCTCATTGCAGTCCCTGTTGCAGTTGCTGTTGTACATGCCGCTTCTCTTCTTCAACTGCTTGTTGTTGCGATAAATGCGAAATGCTTGTAACGGCAATGCAAATGTAATGGGCAGAGGACATTTCACGCTGACTGAGGCAGAGACCGAAGGAGAGCCAAAACCAGCAGCAGCAACAGAAGCAGCAGAGCCATCATCAGACTCTGAGCCTTGATTCCTTTCAAGCCTCTGCGCCAGCAGTAAATATTCGCTTGGCCCGACGGGGTCAGCCGCTGGTTGGTTATGCAACCAAGTGGCAAGACAGACGGAGAGACGGTCGGACGGACGGACGGACGGACGGACGAATGGATGGACGCCAACGCCTGGCGACGTTCTTATTAATTGCAACAATAACTGCACTTGGGCAACGGGCAATGGGTTGGTTGTAGGCGAATCTGAAACTGCAATGCTGCAAGGCTAAAAGCTCCAGGCTGCAGGAGGAGAAGTGGCTAGTGAAAGGCTTTCATGAGCGTGAATTTATGGCATGGCGACCACCGGAAGCGGCACTTAGCTTCTGGCACTTAGCCCGCCTCTTTCCACCTCTTAGCATTTACCCATTGCCCATTACCAGTTACCAGTTACCACTTACCATTTACCACACATTGTCCACGCTTCCCATTGTCCAGCTCGTCAAGCAACGAAGCTTGAAGCTTGTCGCCATTGCAATGATGAAGCTGCAGTTGGCCAAATCGATAGCAGCTCGAGCCTGCTTCAGCTGTAGTGCTTCCTGATAAGTAATTACGTCAAGAGCAACTTTATCCTTTGCCCACCCCTTTCCTTTGGCCATAAAAGACAATTCGTATATGAAATGTGGTGGCTGCTCGTTTTTATGGGGCCAAGACTTTCGGGTTCTAAAAACATTTAAAAGCAATAAAGAATGGCAGGCGTTATCAAGAGGTCCTCCTCAACTCCATCCAGGACTCCCTTGGCAGTCGAAGTCGCAGTCCCAGTCACAGTTTCAGGTATTCAAATTAGAGAGAGGTTGAAGCTGGGACTCATTCCCCAGGAAATGAGCCAATGGTGGTGCCGTAAAAACCCCCGGCGACCATAAAAACCACTGTGACGGTGACGTGGGAAAATGGTTGAAATAGCAGGGTTGGTGGCTACAAAGGGGGTAAAGGGACTGCGAGCGGGGTATTACACGGGTAACGAAAAAGGCAAAACTGCTTGGCAGTGATTTTTTTTCTCCAAACCCTCGCAAATAAAACGAAAATGAACTTGAAACGTCGTAGAAAAAGTTTATTTTAATGAAATTCGCGTCGACATTTAACGTCAACGGTAACAGGAAAAGGGGGAAGTGATATTAACCCCTCTCCTCAACCATTTCCAGCAACTGGGCAACGACAGCTCTGCTCCTTCCCAACTGGGCAGTCCTCACAAGCGAAATTCAGCGACGTATACTTGATGTGAGTAGGCTCTACGAAGGTGAACACTTTCAATCAAAGCAAACTTTGCATTGAAAGGCCTCAATGCAATCAAATCAAAGGTGGCTCCAAGCAGAAATACCCTACAAATAAATTATAACTTCGAAGATGGTTTCATTTTATATAAATATTTTTAGCGTAGCGGGCAATTTTGAATTCTATGTGATTTTCAGTATTTTTATTTTAAAACTTTACTCTCTCGCTAGCTTCGATAATTTGAGAATGAAGCTCCATATGTGTTTACCTTAAGATTGACTAAGCTTAATAATTTAAACACAATAAAAGCATTACACTTTAATAAACTTGAGACAAAATGTTTGCCAAGGCTAGAAAGAACATCCTCAGAGTGAACAATGGAAATATGATTGTACTTGTTTTATTGAAGGTCTAAAAAATATATATATTACTTTTACTATAATTTCTACATTACATATGTATATCCAATACTAAAATTGTCATTGGCACTGCTAAATTTCATTGAACTTTCAAAAACAAAATATATATATTTTCGCTTTTCTAATAGAAAAAATAAAGTGTATCTTTATAAATTAAAATATTTTTTTATATTTCAGTATATTTCTGTATAAAAATAATCGACTGTAGCTTTCGTAATTTGTATTTATTAAATGAAATAGTCGAAGGAATGCTTTTACAGTGCAATACTTTATATTATCATAAAAGCAGTGATAATTAAGCATTGAAAGAAGATCAATTACTTATTTACACCATTTAAAGTTCCATTACAGTGAGATTATTAATTTTGACTCATTGTTGAAAACAATGAAATTGCAAAAGTTTATCGAAATTTAGAGAGAAATTGTAAAACTTAAATGTAAACTTAAACTAAATATTGCCATCATTGTAGGGTATAAAAGTACGAGCACAATGCACGAGACAAGTCAAAGTGCAACTGAAAATCGACGTGTGGTCTGTCGGCAGCTTGTGAAAAGTTTCACAGCAGTTTCAGTTACAGTTTCTGTTTGACTTTCAGCTAAACATTTTCAAGAGTCATAAATCTGTTGCGGAGTATGTCTGTGCAGTGTATGTAAATATATTTATAGGTATTTCCATGCATTGTTGCTGTTTCCCAGTTCTTCTATTTTCTCTGTTCGCCTGTTTCCATGTGCATTCAAGTTGAAATACGCTCAAGTGGGTCGCATTGAGCTGTGTGTGTGTGTGTGTGTGTATGTATTGGCAAACACGATTTACTGGCTAATTTCTTAGACGTTATCTGCATAATGTTCTATGAGCAAGGCACTTGGCATTCATTTGTATTCATAATTCGACTGAATAGTCCTTTTGGGTTGTAGCATTTGAGTTCTTCAGCTTCAGCTGGACGCAGTTTGATTTTTTCGGCTGCTGTGATTGTTGCCTAGCAGCACGATTTCAGTCTGAGTCGCCGAATCCTTTGATTCAATTTGAGCTTAAAGTTCTCCATTGGCAACGCAAGTGCAGATTAGTTAATTTTATTACGACTACACTTCAACTACAACTTCAATTGGGCCACGAAGCCACAAGGCGAGCTCTGGCTAGAAACATTTCTAATTACCATGGTGGCAGTACGAAGCTAAATGTGGAGCAGTCAATCCTGCAACTGGAAGGAACTTAACGCAGACAGATACGGAGACGGAGACGGAGACGGAAATCAATAAATATGTTTGCAAGCGCAAATTGAAAAACTTGCCAGCCGCATTTACTCGTTGTATGATTTTTTCTCTTATTTTATTTTATTATCACTTTGGTTTTTCTACTATTTCTTTTTTTATTTTTAGGTTTTTGTGGCAAGTGAAAGGAGACGAAGGAAATATGCATCGTGATTTCTTTTCCCTTTAACTTTGCAGTCCGCACTAAAACAAAGGCTCTACAAAAGGCTGTCTGCCGGAGGCGTAAGCCACTTGAAGCAGAAGTGAAGGCGACTGCCAGGATGGGATTGAGTGTCGAAGAAGAGGGGAGACAGAGAGCAGGGACGATTGCCTGTTTGCGAGGCACTCATTCATTCATTCGTAAAGGCTTTAGCAGTAAAATAAACGCGCATTGATGCGGAAAATGTGCTACGCACGACGCGACGACTGCTGCTCCTCCCCCTCCCCCTTCCCCTCCCGGTTGCCTTGCCTGCGGGGCAACCTCAGACCACGACCGGAAGGAAGGTTTAGGCAACGACAGTTTCCTCCTTTTCAGTCGATACATTTTTGGAAGTTTTAAAGTTGCACTTGAGTGGCTTACCATAGTCGAACAATACGCAGGGCGTCTGGGGGAAGGCGTCTGGAGGGAAGCGTGGGAGCACCTGAAGTGCCTCTGACATTGGCGAGCAGCGAAGCATCCATCGTATCGGTTCGTTGCCAACCGCTCCCGGAGACTTTGCACCAGCAACAGCAACAGCGGCAGCATCAGCAGCCACTTCATCATTCAAGCGTAAATTTTACTTTACGCAAATACGCGTAAATCTTGCAAGCGAGAAGTTGCCTTCACTACTTCACTACTTCGCTTCTCAGCTCCTTTTGCTGACCTCTAGGGTGCTCTGATCGTGTTTCATATTTATGTGCGGCAGGCAACTGTGGTCGTGCCACTAGCTGTGGCATTCAATAAGCCACCTCTGCCGCCTCGTTCTTGTTCTTGTTCTTGTTCTGGCTTTCGCTCTGGCACTTTGCTTATTTACTCACTATTTATTTATTTGCTCGCAGCAGCATATGAATCACCGGTCATTTGTTTGCTCAATGCTTTAAGAATGGCAACTTGATAGCTAATTGCTAGATCCAACTCCAGCCTAACTCGATTTGCCAGGCATTAAAGCAGCTGCTGCTTGACTACAAGCAATGCTAATGTTAATTAGTGCAATTTCTTCAAGGATATTCGAGCTTTGGCCAGCTGAAAGGGACAGGCAGTGATCATAAATGAAATTATCGACGCATAAATTATGAGCTGCCACTCAGCATAGGGCATTTGAGGCGTGTGGGCGTGGCGAAATGGATGAGGAATGGGATGAAACTTTTGCCAGCCTCAGGCTGGAAATAATTGATTAGAAACGAACGTGATTGTTAACTTTTTGCATATGTAATGGGCGAAGCAACATTCGCACACTACGTGTTCGCATGTGCGTCTGTATGTGGGTGTGTGTGTGTGTGTGTGTATAGTGGCGAAAGGGTGCAACAGTGCGTATGAGTAATGTGTACAGCGAGGGGCGGCTGCTGATGCTATTAGCAATAAGCAAGCATCACTGTTGCCATTATGCTCTCGTTTGCTGCCTAAGCAACATTGCTGTCTCTCTCTCTCTCTCTCTCTCTTTCTCTCTGTCTTTGTTCTTCGCTCTCTCTTTCAGGCACTCACACAATGCAAATTTACAGTTACATGCTTCGATTGGCAATTTAATAAGGTAACTTTTTTGCAGCTCAAGCTCAGGCGCAGTCTAAAGCAACGGTTGCCATTTCTGCGGCGACTCCGGCATCTACAAGCACCGCTTAACCACTCACACACACCCATCCTACACACACACACACACTCACACTCACACATGAGGAGAGGGACACATGGCGGCAAAAACGCGTTCACACAGAAACTGACGTGCTTTACATATTTAATGTTTAACTGTAAATTAGGTTAAAATGTGTTTGCAAAAGCCGTTTTGCACTGAAAGGATTTCAACGTGCAAACTTTGCACACACACACACCCACATATCCGCATCCCTCCTCTCGCTTGCCACCCTTTTGATTGCTGCCCCTGCGGCTGTGTTCGGACCAAGTTTTTTCCTTTGTGCTCAGCGAAAATGTTTGCGTTCCATTTACTTTGCTCGCGCGCTTTAAGATTTACCCAACACTCATTGGCTGCCTCCCATTCATTTCCTCTCTCGCTTCTTCGCTATCGCTCCATCGCTCCCCCTCTCTCTCGCTCTCACATGACCCTCTCTAGGGACTGTGACGCCACTGACCTTCGCAATGGACCACATCCTACTTAATGGTGCATTGGAGCTGCTTAGCAAAATGCTGGACAGCTGGGACAGAAGCCCCGGAAAACTGCTCACGCATTAATTAATAATTTATGCCTTATGAGTGTGCGCGCGTGCGTGTGTGTGTGTGTGTGTGTGTGTGTGTACGTGTGTTCATGTGGCTGTGCGTTGGTTCAAGTGCATTTGCACACGCATTTAAAATAATTTCATTTGCTGACGTCAGCATCAACAGTTTGCTCGTTGTGTGCGTTCACAAAACGCAACCCTTCAGAGCTGGCTCTTAAAAGCGCTAAAAATAGTCAACACTAATTAATAATTACTACGAATTGCCAGGCAGGACAGTAAATTTAGCAATATACTTTTTGAAATATTAATATTTCTTGGAAGTGAATTAAAGTTTCTTATTTTTTTTCAGTGCAAGTTTCGGCAAAACATTTACGTAAATATTTATTAAATCTACATTATTTCCTAAACTTGTATATTGCACCTCGTTGATCTTCCCTTTGGGCCACCCAAGGAGAGGTAGTAAACATTTCCTTAAAAATATTCCCTACATTCGTCATAGAATTTACTTATTATCTTTAGATAGATAGATTGTAAATAAATAAAGAAAAAAATAAAATTTATTGAATAACAACTAGTAAAGCAAATTAGACATCTGGGTGATATACAAAAGAAATTTTTATATTTTATAACAACATAAGGTTCAAACGCTTTAATTAATGTCTAAAACATTGGGATTTTAAATAGTTTATACCGAAACAATAGTGCAAAGCAGTATTTTCGTAAAAAAAAAATGACGAAATTAATCCACCGTAAAAATATTATGTTATGTTGTAGTTGGTATAATGATATATAAATCAAACATTGCTAAGCGGTATATTCGTAAAAACATTCCGATTTCGATATACCACAAAAATATACCAAAAACTGTATTTTGTTTAAGGACATATGTATATATGTGTTATATATACTGAAATTAAAAACTTTAAAATCTCTCCTCACTAACAATAATACTATCGTACATTATTATACTAATAATAATCTGGCAACTCTGTAATCACCAATTACTTATACATAGATATTCAATAAAGTCAGTTCATATGCACACATCACGCAACGCATACACAACATTATTGGCGACGAGGAGAAAAATTCGAAGAAAAATAAAATAAAAGTGAATCGTGTCGCGTAGTCGTTGATATTCATCAAGATGCCGGCAGATGACAACTTAATACAAGCAATTCTTGCTCAACAGCAAGAATTTACAACAGCGATATTGCAGCAGCAACGCAATTGGATGCAAGAAATATTAGAAAAGAACGCAGCTCCAAATGTGAGTGATTCAAGCCACGCGGGTGAATCTCTGTGTCCTCCATTTCATGTATTTGACAAAGAAATACAAAATTGGGAGTCATATCTCGAACAATTATCGCAACATTTTAATGCATATTCGGTCAGTGCAGATCAAAAACAAAAAGCTTATTTTCTTTCGTGGTGTGGTGTAACAATATTTGAACTCATAAAAAATCTGTTCGGCACTAACAATTTGAACACATATACATACAAACAACTCACAGACAAGCTCACAGATCATTTCACAACGAAACGACACATTGTGGCAGCTCGGTACGAATTCTTTAAAAGAGGAATGCAACATTCACAAACACATAGAGAGTGGGTAGCCGATTTACGCGGGATCGCTCGTGAATGTCAGTTTGTATGTAAATCGGAAGGTTGTTTGTCAAAATATGTAGATGAAATGATACGAGATCAGATCATAGTACATACTCCATACGATGCAGTTCGTGCATCTGCTCTTCAGAAGTCACAGCCAACTCTGGAAGATGTGCTCATAGTTGCAGAAACCTATGAGACAACGACAAAAACCGTAGCAACGCTGAAAGAAAATGTTGAAAAAAAATATTCCACTTAATGCAGTAAACGCGTATTCAAAGAACTCGAGAGTTACCAGCTCAAACAAAACGCATTAAAATCGTGCTCGGGTTGTGGACATTCTCACAAAGAGAGAAGTGCAAGTTTCGCGATTCTGAATGCCATAAGTGCGGTAGAAAAGGACATATAGCTGTCGTCTGTATGTCAAAGCAAGACAAAACACAGTTGCGAAATAGATTCCAAGGCCAAAAACAAAACAAAAGCGAAACAAACGAAATAGAAGCAATAGAAGCAGTGAACAGTATTACAGGCGTAGTAAAAAGTGAAATGAACAAAAAAGTCATTGATCTTGAAATACTTAAACAAGTGATTTCATTTCAAATGGACTCAGGAGCAACAGCTTCTGTAATTAATTCAAATACATATGCGCTTTTAAACAAACCAGTATTGCACAAGTGCTCGCGAGTGTTACATGCGTTTGGACATACACCAATTCCATTACTCGGAGAGCTGCACACTGTCGCGAAGTGTGGCAAAAATGAAAAAGAAATAATCATAATTGTGGCAAATGTGGAACATTCGACCAATCTTTTCGGAATGGATTTATTCAAAACATTCGGGTTTGACATAATGCCAGTGTCGAACATTAATGAAGTGCGCAGTAACGAAGTGAGTGACATCTGCAAAAAATATAAAGACGTATTTGAGTCAGCAATGGGAGCTATCAAAGACTTCAAAGCCAGCATAGTCCTAAAATCGTCAGCAACGCCAAAATTTTACAAAAGCCGCCAAATTCCTTTCGCACAAATTGAGCAATTCAAGGCAGAAGCAGACAGGCTCACACAAGCCGGAATATGGAAACCAGTCAAGTTCAGCAATTGGGCATCCCCAATTGTTCTAGCACCAAAACCAGGTGGAGCAATTCGGATTTGTGGCGACTTTAAGCAAGCAGTAAACGCACAAATCGATGTGGTACAGTATCCGTTGCCTACAAAGGAATCTCTATTTCATATCATCCGTCATGGTAAGCAATTTAGCAAAATAGATCTCAAGAATGCTTATCTACAAATGGAACTGGATGAGGAATCCAAGAAAATCATGGTCGTGAACACACCGTTGGGGCTTTTCCAATATCAGCGTCTTCCATACGAGATAGCCAGCGCACCAGCAATCTTTCAAAGATATTTAGAGCAACTTCTAAAGGGGATAGAAGGTTGTGGAAATTATCTGGATGACATCATCATCTCAGCGCCGACCAGTGAAGAACATTTAAAGAGAATAGACCAAGTTCTAGCAATCCTTCAGGAAAATGGAATTAGATGCAAAATCGCGAAATGCTTCTTTTTCGAAGATGAAATTGAATATTTGGGACGGAGAATTAGCGCACATGGAATTCTTCCAGACAGCTCAGGCCTAGAAGCGGTTAAACTACTGAAACCTCCTGAGAATCTGCAGCAATTGGAAGCATTTATGGGTAAAGTAAATTACTATTGCAACTTTATTCCAAATTATTCGCAATTGGCTGCTCCCATGAACCAACTTCGCAGAAAAATGTAGATTACACGTTTGGACCTCAGCAGCATAAAGCATTTACGGATTTAAAGTCGCACATTATCAATGCAACGCAACTAGCCCACTTCGACGAAAATTTACCGCTAATACTTGCAACTGATGCATCATCGTTTGGTATTGGAGTAGTGCTTTCCCATCGTCAGCATAACGGCACAAAAAGACCAATAGCTTTCGCTTCAAAAACTTTAGACAAGCACCAGGTGAAATACAGCCAAATCGAAAAAGAAGGACTTTCTATAATCTTTGGAGTAAAACGATTTCACCAATATTTATATGGAAGAAAATTTACGTTGATAACAGATCACAAGCCACTTGTAACTATTTTCAATCCAGGCAAGCATCTTCCTTCGATGACATCAAATAGGTTACAACGTTGGGCTATCATTCTTATGGCATACACCTTTGAGATTCAATATCGTGCAACAGCAGCACATGGCAACGCCGATGCTCTTTCACGCCTTCCAGTAGGTATGGACTCAGACTTCGACAAAGAAGAGGAAGGCTGCAACACGGTTCTTGAATCGTCACCGCCCATTAATGCTGACACAATTCACAAACACTTAAGCAACGACAAAGTTCTCAAACAAGTCGTACAATTCGTCACTAAAGGCTGGCCAGAAAAACTTCAACCGAGTCAAAACGATTTGTTGCCATATTTTAATCGTAGGTTTGCAATCACTACTAACCGACAACTACTTTGCTTACACACAGATGCCAGTCGTGTAATTCTACCAGCCGATCTTCGCGCCCATATTCTGCAGCTCCTGCACGAAGGACATTGGGGCATTGTTCGTATGAAGCAGTTATCCAGGCAACATGTTTGGTGGCCTACCATTGACCAAGACATCAAAAATCTTGTCAATTCTTGCACCATTTGCAAATGCAACAATCCAGCACCGCCGAGAGAATATCACAGTTGGCCGGAAGCATCAACAGCTTGGGAACGTATTCACATTGACTTCGCAGGACCAATATTCGACGCCATGTGGCTAATTTGCGTAGACGCTTTCTCACAATTTCCATTTGCTGTTCAAATGCCGTCTACTACAACCGTCCACACGATTGCAGCACTATCCTCAATCTTCGCAATTGAGGGATATCCAAAAACAATAGTGAGTGACAATGGACCACAATTTACTGCTGACGCCTTCGCAGTATTTTGCAAACAAAATGGAATACAGCACATTACTACAGCACCGTTTCATCCCGCATCCAACGGATTGGCAGAGCGTTTTGTACAGACTTTCAAATTTTCTGTAAAGAAAAATTTATCTGATGGTTTGACAGTTCGAGAAGCAGTGACCAAATACCTCGCATCCTACAGGTTTACACCAAATGCCCAAGGAAAAACCCCTGCGGAATTAATACACGGTCGACCAGTTCGAACATTATTGAGCCAAATATTTGAGAAGCCTGTGCAACACAAACATGAAGACACCAAATACAGAGTTAATCAGCCGGTCTTCACTCGAAACTTTTCAAGGGGAGAAAAGTGGATTGAAGGAATAATTGATCGTACACTCGGGAAAATGATGTACATAGTTCGCACCAAAAGTGGCTATGTTAAACGCCATTATAATCAGCTCAAATCAAGATCCTCAAATGATAACGACGATGACAAATCAACCAACTTCTGGTTTGTACCTGACATCCCTACTAAAAGTCCAGAATCTCAATACCAAGATGAACCGCTAAACTCATCATCCGCTCAGAAACAAGCCCCTGATACACCAGCAACTGTAACCCAACAGAGCAAGGAAGTTCAACCAGCACGACGTCCATCGGGAATACCAGTCCGCCAAAGCACACGAGTTCGCCAAGGAGTTAACCGATTCCAGCCAAAAGATTTTAGAAAATCAAAAACTAACAATCGCTCTTAATTTAGGGAGGAGATGTGTTATATATACTGAAATTAAAAACTTTAAAATCTCTCCTCACTAACAATAATACTATCGTACATTATTATACTAATAATAATCTGGCAACTCTGTAATCACCAATTACTTATACATAGATATTCAATAAAGTCAGTTCATATGCACACATCACGCAACGCATACACAACAATATGTACATCAATTTAAACAGTATTCATAAAAAAATATAGATTGTAGTGCATGACAAAAATACTATATTATACCAAAACTTATATTTGGTACAAGGATCCATAAATCTATGTTTAACAAGTAAGAAAGCTACAGTCGAGTGTACTCGACTGTGAGATACCCGCTACCCATTTTGAATAAAATAAATATATTTTGCGGTATTTTCTCAAAATATAACGAAAATACTAAAAATACTAAAAATATACCAAATGGTATGTTTTGTATATCGATATAGTACACCATTCAAAATATACCATAAACGGCACAATGTGCCAGATTGTCGGCCAAAGCAACTCAGACCCCTTGTAAGTAGGCGTTTTTGCCCATACAAAAGTATTTCTTTAATAACTTCCACAATTTTTATCTGGTCCATTTTTCCAGAAATCATAACTACTATAGTATTTATTATATATACCAAAATTCGGAACTCTAGCTTTAAAATTACGCTTGTTATTCGATTTTTTTGATTTGAGGGGGCGGAAGTGGGCGTGGCAAAAATTTGAAACAAACTTGATCTGCGTGCAAACATAACAAATGCTGTCGAAAAAAAATTATAGCTCTATCTCTTATAGTCTCTGAGATCTAGGTGTTCATACGGACGGACGGACAGACGGACAGACGGACAGGCGGACATGGCTATATCGTCTTGGCTGTTGACGCTGATCAAGAATATATATACTTTATAGGGTCGGAGATGCCTCCTTCTACCTGTTACATACATTTCCTGTTGGCACAAAGTTCTACCCTATGGGTAGCGGGTATAAAAAGTACAAAATTTAATATACCGCAAAAAATTCTAATTATACCAAAAGTATTAGTTGGTATAAGAATATATTAATCAATTTAAATATACTATTGAACACAAAATATACCTGCTTGCGAATAAAAAAGAATTACAGCCCTGACGAATAATAATAGACGAAAGCAACTGAATTTACTGTTTAAAGCATTGTTTATTTTTCTGAACATAGTAAGTTATTGGACAGCAGTTAATGTGTGGTCCACTTTGAATATATAAAATAAACATCGTTGATGCAAGTACTCCTCAAATAAGAAACTAATTATAGAAAGTAAGATATGTTTTTGGTTATACATATATACGGGATTTGCAATTGGCACAGGAAATGGAATTTAAAGTTTTGTCCGTCTGCTTCCCCCCAAGAGGGAAATCAATTTATGCGTTGTCTTGGAAATTGCTACTCTTCTTGTTTGGCACACAAGGCAATAAAATTGAACAAATTTTATGTACAAATTTGTATTTTTTATTAGCACATTCAATATGCAAAGCACACACATACTCTCACATACACAGCGAGAAAGGAACGGGGAGAGAGGAGAGAAAGAACACGAATTGTTTTCTCGTAAAAATACAAAATTCTTCATTTTACTTTTCAATACGAAATATTTATAGACTTTAAGGATAAGCTGAGCAGAAACATGAAAATGCATTTACATAACAGTGAGACGCCGGAGAATGGAAGGCGGCTGGGCATCAGCATCGGCTTCAACGTGGACGTTGGGCTTGGGCGTGGGCGTGGCAAGTGGCAAGTGGCGTCTTTTGCCAATATTCAGCTCAGTTTCCATAGAGCAAGGTCTTCCATACCCACTATGGAAGAGAGGCAGACCAAAGCAGAGCAGACAAAACAGAACAGAACAGAGCAGAACAGAGCGGAGCCGAACACAAGACACAAGCAGGAAAATGTAATCCCAGCCAAGCGAAGCAAACTTCCGGCAAACACTGGAACGGACGCTTCAATGTATTGGATACGGGAAATGGCAGCAATTGGCAGCAGCGCAACTTCATCTGCAGCTTCAGCTCCTGCTGCAGCTGTAGTTGCAGCTTCAGTTGCAAGTCCCACCGCTTCTTCTTCTGTTTGAGGCGACTGCGTCGGCGTCTTTCGCTTCCATGCGCAGCATATGCAACGGCTACGGCAACGGTGGCCAAAGACTGTGTGGCATTAAAATCTTGAGCATTGCAATCGCTGAACCATGGCCGAGGAGAAGCGACAACAGCGGCAACATTGTCAACGGCATTCCTGTGGCAGACACACACACACACACACACACACACACACACAAACATGCACAGCACCTACCTCCCGCCGCTAGAAACTGTTCGATTGAACACTTTGACTGTGATTATTGTCATGGCAGAGTGCGCAAATATGAAGTGTAAGAGTAAGTACAAGTGCAAGTGCAAATAACCAAACATGCCTCTTATGTGGCCACCTGCTGTTGCATGCAACACCAGATGACACCCATGTACACAGACACACACACACAGAGAGACACACACACACACACGCGCTATACAATAAGCAATTTGAGAGTTTTGCCAACTTTAATTTCAGCTCGCAGAGATGAAAATATTTTCAACTAACTTTTGCCATTCGGCCTAGAATGAGCACAAAAGTTGTGGGTTTCAGCTTGGTCAACGTCAAGCCGCAGGCTGCCACGCCCCATGCACGCACACACACACACACACACCTCTAATAGTATTTACATTTTCGTATTGTATTCATCCTTTTTCCCACTCTGCTCGGGTATGCGGTATTTTTAATTGAATAACTACAACTCGAAAATACTTTTTCCACATGCGAATGCATATTTGTTATTTGTTGTTCTTTTTCTTGTTGTTGTTGTTGTTGTTGTCGTTGCTGAAAATCAATACATACATATACACATGCAATATATAGTTGCCGATAAATAAACATTACTATGGCGTTGGCTTTAGTTTTGCTAATTTTTAGTTGAGCAAACAAAGTTTTGCGCTGCTTCTCCGCTTTCGCCTCAGTCGATGATGTGGAATGCTCATTGAGCAAAGCGATTTTATAATGAAACTAGCCAAAGTTGTGATTGGCTCAGCCGCTAAGCAGTAATAAAAAAAGCTAAAATGTAGCCATATAATGGCTATACACTAAATAACAGTCGCCCCTCTGCTCACCCCACTTCTCTATGTGTAAAGAGACAGAGAGGGAGAGAGAAGAGACGGGTTTTAAAGCAGCCAATAAATTATTAATAGCCCTGGCATTGATTGGAAAAGTTTTCAAATATGTTGCCACTTTTCTACACGAATAATTTGAGAGCGTTTTCAAAAACACCACACAGAAGCACACACACACACACACACAGACACACACACACACAGACTCAGAAGCACATCAGTAGTTGTTAGTTTGGGGATGGGATATCACTTGGTTTATTATTAAAGTCAAGCTTTGGGTTTCCAGATTATTTACTCGCAACTATGCAGCTCACACTCCATCAGTTGCAGCTGTAGCCTTGTAAATATTTGCTTGTTTATTCTGTGGCAATTTATTTTTGCAATATTATTTGATAGCCAAGCCAATCGTTACATGGCAACTGCATTAGTTCTCCACAGATCGTTGAAAATATTTTTGAGTTTAATTTGTTTGCTTTACGGTTTTGTAGGTCAGACAGAGGGAGCGAGCGAGCGAGAAAGAACGAGAGGATGTATCAGACATAAGCCTTAATTTATAACTACTGCTCTGACCGAGGCAATTAGAAGTAAAAAAGCGAAACTACCTGGACAACGGCACGCATGCAGCATATTGCGCATACGCCGCATTGGGCCTGAAGCCTGGAGCTGTGTGCTTTTTGCCTTCCTCCCTGCGTGTGTGCTTGGCGGCAAGAATTATATGGTTGTGCAAGATTGGTTCACTGCAAGAGATAGAGAGTGCAACAGAGAAAGATAATGTCAAAGAAAGGGAGCGATGAGAGACTCATAAACTATGCAGTGACACAGAGCCTGCAGACATGCCAAATGCGACTGGCATTATAAATTTAATGCCATTTATTGGTGGACTAAGCTGAAGCTGCACATGTCGCACAACTCGCATAGTCATGATTAGAACACGAATCTCGCGAATTCGACTGCCATCAGTCGCAGTTTCCATGTGTGCACCGAGATCAGACGCCACTTCAAGTCGTCTACAAAGTTTTGTGCCATGGATTTAGCCACAAATTGTGGGATGAGATTCCTTGAACTTCAAGATGGCGCCCACAACAGTACAATTTAAATTGTTCTTCTTATTTTTGTACTGTGGCTGCTGTTGTGACTTTTCAACAAATTGCATACAAAAATGGTTGCAATTTGCATTCGAGAGGAAGCCGAGATGTTCCCGACCTCCGTACTCGTCCCCTTCCCCGTCACCGTCTGCCACCCGATTTTCCACCCATATTTTGGCATGTGTCGCACATTCATCGTCTTTGGCTTTCTGCACTACTTGGTTTTCCCTCTCACACACTGGGTATTGCCATGTAGTGGAGCCTTTAAATGCTAGTAAACAGAGTCGTATAGGGAAAAGCATTTCATTGAAGCAATGTACATAAACTTGTGTTGTACACAGAAGAGAAAATGGCAAACTAAAATCCATGGGTAAATATTTGCTTAAAGTATTGAGTGTTTTTACAATTTCAATTATAAATATCGTATAGAAACAATATAACAAAGATTTCATTATCTAGCAGATTCGAAGTGAAGTAGTCTTAAATCATGATTGTCGATGCTAAACAAAAATAGTTAATTCACATTTAATAAATACTTTCTTTGACAGCAAAGTCTTTGATTTTCAGATTGCTTAGCTCTGTGACAATTTACTAAGCAACCTTACTTTGACTTTTTTTAACTTTAAATGAATTAATGTTCGCTGCTAAGCTAAACTTATATATTATGTTATTAATTTTTATGTATTTTTTGTTGACGACGTAACTAATACTTCTTATACTAAATATTCCAACTTCATATATGTTTATGTATAATTATTTCAGTTTAATATTTTTGATCTGCAATCTTTATAATAGTAAATCATTTTTATACTCGCAGGTGTATGTGGAATTAATTTGTAACTTGAAAAAAAATCCATATTAATTTTATTTAAATAAAATATACATACATATACACGTACATATATATATATATATGTGCATGTATGAACTATTTAACAATATTATTAACGCCAAAGAGACATTTCAACAATCAGGAAGTGTATTCACTCTTCGGCATAAACAAATTGACATGTTGCCCTTTTGCAAAAACGTATTTCTGCTATTCGCATTTTGCGCTCATTTTTTTATTTGCGCCTTTTGCAGCATTGACACTTGCGAAGTGAATACAAATATCCACACGACAAGCAGCGGCTGGAGTCTGGAGAAAGGAGACTGGAGAATGGAACCCTCTCAAGCAACTTCAGCTTCAGCTTCAGCTCTTCAGACTAACTTTGGCCTTTAAGTTGTGGAACTACCCTGCGTCACATGTCAACTGTCATCTGTCATGTTGCGTCCGCTGGCGTAACTCTTTATTTTCCAAGGGAGGGGACTCCAATAGAAATATTATCTACATATGTCCTTGAGAATTGGGGAACGAACCGCCAGGATGGCAGAATGGCCTCGTCTGGGCTGTGACATTTGGTTGCCATTCCATTGGATGCTGTCGCTGTCGCTCTCGTTGCTCATTGTTGCCGTGTCGCGTCGCATTTGCCGTAGTTAATTATTAGCGCGTTTTAGTCCATTATCCGGTTCGAATCTGGCGCAGTCAATTGTAATGCAATTAGCGCACCATCATGTCGACCAGATGTCCCAACTCTTCCCCCATTTGCCTCCCCCGTCCCCATCCCGTTCTCATTCTCATTCTCATTCCTGTTCCACTTTCCTCCCCCGCTGTCACGGATGACGTATGGCCATTAAATGAGGACACGTGCCCGCCTGCTCGTCTGCCCCACTGACTGCCTGTCAATCGTCCTTTTCCTGCTGAGGATGTAGCGAACGATGTATTCATATGAAGCACAACTAAAACAATTTCGTTCAACAAGAACAGCAGCAACAGCAACAGCAACATGAACGACATGAACAACAATTCCCCATTTGTCAAAGCACACAAAAAGTGTTTAATTGTATTACAACTACACAAGTGGACATTTTTTTCCAAAAGAGTTTCGAGGCTTTTATTTAATTTCGTAATATTTTGATGGCCTCTAAAACTATGCAGTGGGTCTGATGAGCAGAAAAGTGGAACGTATTCATTAAGCCACTTACAGCAGTAAAATATGTACAATTATGCACTCTTTCAAGTTGAGATAATTCATCCACAATTTATTTGCCGTCGAGTTTGTAGAATGGCAAGTGAATAATGAAAGCAGCGTAAAAGACTTTTATAATTGTTGAATAAACATGTAAATAGTATATGGTATAGCATATTTCAATGTAGATTTATCTTCAAAGATATTTAATGAAGTTATTCATTAAGCTTCTAGCAATACATCGCAGAGTACGAACTGATGTCCCCAAGAAGCAAATTTAAATCGAAAAGACGACTAAAATAAATACAAACTGAAATGTATTTAGATTTTTTCTGTTAACACAAAGGAATATTAAAATTCATTAAAGAGGAAAAAAACTGGACAGCTCAATTAAATTTCTTCTAATTAAACAGATTTATTTAGCGAAAAAAGTAGAAATTATAATTGAATATTTGTAAAGAAAAAAACTATTCGTATAAAACTAGAAAATTTGTTTAATTTTACATTTAAAATTTATGTATGATATTTCACAATAATTCATGGAACAACATTATTATTAGTTATTTATTGTATACATATGTCTACATTTATAATTTTGTTTAATTATATAGATTTATCTTTTAATATTCAATATATTAACAAATTATAAACATAATTATTAGCTATTCCTTGTTTGGGAGTAAAAATACGGAAATCATTTTGTTAATATCATACTAAGTGTACGCTGAAATAAAGACTGAACTAACAACTAAACTGATAACAACAACACTAACTTATTTAAGGTATTGCAAAATAGTAACAAGCATCATTAAATAACTTTGAATAAGGTGAAAAGCAGCTGCTATAATATTATTTACGAAACTTGCTGAGAGAGTCTTGAGCTGTAGTAATGAGTATTTGCCAGTCAGGCAACACGAAGAGTTTCCTTTCAGTCGTATGGTAGTATAGTCATTGCGATAAAATTGTTTTTCCTGTTTGCTGCTGCTGTTGCTGTTGATGCACATAAATCTTAAAGTGGGGTAGGCGCCAGCCACCGCAGCTCATTCCCTAACCACCGCACACCACCTCGAAGCAGAGTTGCTCCACCCAGAGGCACCTCAGAGTCGCCTGTTTGGTTAACAACGCTTGACACTTATCAAACTCAGCCAGCGCTTATAACAGGGCTGCGGTTTGGAGCGCAATAAAAAACGGAGTAGCTGGCAAATAAAAAAAAGGACAGCAGCAAACAATTATTGTCAAACGCAGACTGTGGCATGCCACACACACACACACATACACGCACACATACATACATATGAGCACACACACAGAGCTGTTGCTGTTTGAGTGTTCGTCGCTTCACTGACAATTTTAGAGAGACAGAGCAGAGGCAATGGCCAAGTCGTTTCAAGTCGCACCCGATCCCAATCAACGGCCCAGCTTTTGCCATTCTCTGCGACTTTTAGTGTCGCATAATTTCTCCGGGTGTGGTATTAGTTTTACGCTTATTATACTCCAACTCGGACCCGTACGTAGTAGTTACAGTTACCCCCAGCTCAGCCATTTCACAAATGCTTACGCCGGATTAGGCAGCGGAGTTGAAGGAAGAGGGGAGCACACACACTGTGTCTGATATCATTAACTTATTGCATTTTCATGGCGCACACATTCGTGTTAACTCGCTCCAACGCCCACACGACGCTCTTGGCCATATTTATGCATAAGATCAAGGCACAATTCGAGTTGGAGTTGGAGACGGAGAAGGGACTCAATGATGTTCATCTATCATACACTTCCCTTACCTGGTGGGGAAATTATTATTTATGCACGTAAATAGTTTGCCATGTTATCCCTCAGCTTGAAGAGCTGACTTTTTTGCTGCCTTCTTACGTCACAGTTCGCTGATGAAACTTAGAGCAATGATTATGATGATGATGATGATGATGAGCTTGAACAATTGAATGTCGGACAAACATTAGCATAACAAATTGACAAAGACAGCCAGCAAACCCGTTGGCCAACAGCAAATGTTTAATGAGAAACCGCACACTCTTATACGCCACTCTTATACGCTGCACAAGGCAATTGCTGAATTGCGTTTTCGAAATTCGAAAAATCCTTTAAAAGCAGGCAACAGGATGGAACTCTGAGTAGAGAGATAGAGATAGAGAGAGAACGAGAACGAGAATGAGAATGAGTGTGTTAACTCTACTTTGCGGTGTTGACCGTGAAAACAGCAGCTACAACTAGGCCTAGACTGCCCCTTGACCAAGACCAGAAACTGAACTGAACTGAACTGAGCTGCTGCTGGTTTCTGTCGCCGCATAACCCTAATCAAATCCAGCCAAGCATAAAGTCCACTTTGGTGCCTCATCAAAATCACTTTATGCTAATGGACACATTTGCATAATTTCCAAGGAGTCCGAAGTCCCATCTCTCAACTCCGCAATTCACCAGCCAAAACAAACCGAAACACAAACAAAACAAAAGCAAAAGAAAGAACAACAAATATGTATTTCATATGGCA
Organism: Drosophila sulfurigaster albostrigata; assembly: GCF_023558435.1. NCBI lineage: Eukaryota > Metazoa > Arthropoda > Insecta > Diptera > Drosophilidae > Drosophila > Drosophila sulfurigaster. Next base: position 1,891,253 of record NC_084883.1, read on the forward strand.
ACTTTTGCTCGTATGTCGCGAATATGAATCATAATTCACATTGCGCTGCGATTGTCGCTTAAAAAAACTATTATTGACAACTGAATTTATTGTTAACGGACATGTGCAGCCCTTGTCCACCACATGTTCTCCCCTCTGCTCCCGCTCCAGCTCCTGCTCGCTCTTCTATGTTTGCCTGTTCACATTTTACCTGTACGGCGGAAACTGTTGGTTATACGCTCAAGTTCCGGTAATTATTTGATATAGGCCAGCTCGCATAGCTCTATATGTGTGCGTGTGTGTGGGCTTGTGTGCGTGTGGCCAACTTTTTCATATGGTCACGTAATGCATAAAAAACCTGTTACACTTCGTGTCGTTGACGATAGAGAGGCGAGAGAGGCAAAAGGACGATTGAATGGAAAAGGCGAGCTAACAATCTGTCAGCGCTTAATTCACATATTGATTCATATGGATTCATGAATACATATGTGCAAATGCCGCAGCGACGAGTGCCACTCGTCGACATCAAATTGAAGCTGCCAGCTCAATTAGTGAACTCGCATGAAAAGACGACCAAGCGTCTTAGCTCCAGCTCCAGTTGGTCCTGCTCCTGCCCCTACTCCTACTCCTGTCTCTGCTCCTGCTGTGGCTCTGCTACTTTACCTAGCTGGCGCAATTAGAAATGATTTATGCCCGGCCATCAAGGACGTCCTCACTCCAAGAGAACAAAACGAAGCCACTGTCAATTGCAGTCAAAGTATTTTTATGGGTCTCCTCCTGCCCCAAGAGTTGGCGACTTGGCAATGAAGTCATCTGAAATCTGCGGCTTGTCGTCATCATAAAAAGCTGCTCTTTGCCTGCTCGCACTCACTCAGTGTCTGACTTGTATAGGCGGGGGGGAAGGGAACTGTCGCTTTTTTATGGCTTTTAATTTGATATGCGCATTTACATAAACAGCTCATTTAGTTAATACAAGAGTGGACAAATCATTTTGGCAGAGACTCAAACAGTAGACGGGGGCAACTGAATGGCAGTGAATGAGTGAGTCATGCATACACTGAGACAATTACTCATGAATACTGACTATCTGAGTATTTGCCAGGCAATCGATACTTGAAATTGCCTGACAGCATAAATTAACAGCTTATTCTAACACAGACGCAGACAGAGACAGAGACAGAGACTCTGTTGAGCTGGCAATTATTAATTGCACAGGTGCAACACACACACACTACAAATACGAACACAAACACTCAAAACTAGCATAGACTGAGGCTCAATTGGCGCAACAGGAATCCATTTGCACTGATTGCCTTGTGGTGCAGCATATATTGAGAGTGCTATGTGGCAAGAGGGAGGTGGCAAGGTGGAAAGTTGGCTTACTTGCAAAATTCCAGCTAATTACCGCATATTTAAAGGCTGCGTGTGGCATGTACCAAGTGGCGTGCTACATGTTTTTGCATACACATTTAGATTATATATGTATAGATTCTTTCACCTGAAATATAAAACCACTCGACATGCATTTCTATTTCTATCGCCCTTTGACGACAGAATCGACAATCGACAATCGGCAATCGGCAATTGCATCATCGTCACAAGTCAAGTGGCAAGCGGCAGGCGACTAAGTGGCAAGTGGCAAGTTGCAAAGTGGCAGGCGGCAAGTGGCACACAACTAACTGAATATGCAATGAGGCAGAAGTTAAAAGCCAAACTCTGATCTGCAACTCTTCAACTGAATGTAGGCTCTAATTGTTGTTGTCCCTCTAATTGTTGTTGCTGTTGTTGTTCCCAATGGTTGCAATTGCTGTTGTTGCTGCTGTTGTTGTTGCTCGTGTCTCGTTATCATTGGCAAAAGGGCAAATTGCCTACAAATACGAAAGCAATTATCAAACATAAATGACAAAAATTATTAACTACATCTAACTCGCTCCACGCCTTCTCCTCTCTCTACCCTCTTTGTCTGTCTTGAAGTGCACGAATGAAGTGTGTCTCTGTGTGTGTGTGTGTGTGTGTGTGTATGGGGGTGTGTGTGTTGTAATTGCCATCATTGTGTGCAATTGATTGCAGCTGGCCGAGGGGCGCCAATATAAACAAACCAATTAAGGACCAAGTGCAGAGCCCCATTCACAGCAACAGCAACAACAACAATAACAATAACTAGAGGAACATGTGTCAGTCCAGGGTGGCCAAAGGGCTACTAGGAAGGGGAATAAGGGAGGTGAAGGGAAAGCTGGGTCAACGCGCAGGTCACACAAATGGCAGGCAATGAAAATCAGAGCAAATGGAGCCAATTGTTTTATGAACTTATTGCTCGCTCTTTTATCTTTCTGCCGAGCCCAACGAGACGAACAAGGTCGCGGGGAGACGCAGAAGGCAGTGAAAGGACTCTTAGCAGTAGGACAAACAGCGACAAAACAAAACATGTAAGAAAATAACACTAGAGTGTGCTCAACTACAAGATACTCGCACTATTACATAAGACAACTAAATTAAGTGATGTCACGGAAAGATAATAGAAACCGTTTTATAACACTTAAATCATGTGATTAGTAATCACTGATTACTGATATTTATTCATATTCATTAATAAAAATTAAATAAAATTTAACTTCTAACTAAACAAGATGTAAATATAATCGACGGAGGTCTTTAATATTATGTAGTATTAACAAATGTTAAAAATACATAGTAATAGATTGAAATGTTTTTTATTATAGTTTTATATAATATTTATTTATTTATTATATTTATTATAGCTATTATTGAACTAATATTATACTTTGTATGCTAATAGTATAATATATTATATTAAAATGTCATTCGAGTATTTTTTATGTTTTTCTCATCGATATATTTGAAAAGATTTTTAAATTTTATTCCCGAAAACTTAAAAACTTCACCTTAGGAATTGAATTCATTTCCATCTCAATGGGTTTTAAAAACCAAGCTTGCTTCGAAACACAATAATCGAATTAATATAGAGAAATGAACGATTAAACTACATTACATAAGATGTTGTTATACTTATTATGAAAGCAAAACATCTTTTTGTTGTCAAATTTTATATGTCATCTGGAGCGAACATTTATACTTGTAAATAAAAAATGAGGAATCGTAAATAGATTAGGTTCCTTTAGGTTCTACATATGAAATATACTAAATATGATGACTTTGACTTTTATAGTTTTTTTAAGAAGCGTTTAAAAATGAAAAGACCGTCAGTCAGATAGACAGGCAAGCTAACTTTAAAATATTTTCCTTCACGGATTTGAATAAATTTAATGCTCTTTAGGTATTGGGAATAAACATATAAGTAATTTTTAGTATAACATACTAGCCGTCAAATCTATTGGGTGCTAGACAGACGAACAATCTAGCTAAAGGACTGTCTGACTGACTGTCAAAGGGAATTATCGATATCGATCGAGCGAATGAAATGTTTGTGTAGCTTGAAGTATAAACTTTTTGCGTCTTCTGCCTACCACGCACTTTGCCTAACACTTATTATGCCCTTTAAAACAGAAACAGTGCCGGGTATGCGGAGAAATAAAGAAAAACACAAAGCACAGTCGAAATGCTTATGCTGCAAGAAATGGCAAATAGAAGAGCAAATACATGCGACTCGTCTCGCAGTCATATGTGTATGTGTGTGTGTGTGTGTGTGTGTATGTACTTCACATACATATATAATTTACTTGTCCCAAGCGCGTGTATCGCTGTGAAGTCTGCAACTGGAATAGGCAGGGGAAAGGGGGGGAGAGAGAGAGACTGTTGGTTGAAGCGTAAAATGTATTGCAAACAAATTGTCAAGTATTTTTGTGGCTTACATCTTGGTTGGAACGCCGTTTGCTACATCGCTTCAACTACAGCTTCAGCTCCGTTCTCCGTACTCCGCTCTTTCCCCTTCCCCCTTGCGTTCCCCTCCAGCTGGAAAAGTCCACTCAGCTGCGCCGCGGGTAGCTTGGCCAGACATCGGTTGGCTTTGGCACAGCTGGGCATCTGCCATCCAAATGGCAGTCGCTTGACAGTCCAACTGACTTTTGGCATGTGCTTAAGGAGTGAGTGAGTGTGTGTGTCTGTGTGTGTGTGTGTGTGCGATAGTGTGAGTGTTTGGATATTGCAGCTGTTGGAGAAATTATGAATGTGGGGCAACACTAGACGCACCCTTTTGGCCAACAGGTCGCTCTTATCTAACGTAATTAATAAGACAGACTGCGAGCTGAACACTAAGCATTGCGCATACGCCAGGTGTGCATGTCAAGTTATCACACTAAAAGTTCGCTATGCTTAATTATTTGCGTGTCTTGCTCACTGTAATGCGTATGTGTATGTGTTTGTATGTGCTTATGGCACGCGGCTAATCAAACTTTAAATAGAATTTTGCAGCACAAGTTTTGCAGCCCCTCCTCTCCTGCCCCTCATTTGCCCCGTCCGCTATGCAACGCCTGCCGCACGTACATATCAGAAATGTTTTACAAAGTGAAAATGCTTGATACGTGTGTGCGCCCCCCGCCTTTGTTGTTGCTACTGTTTTGTTGCAGCGTTCTTGCCTTGTTTAGTTTCCACAGAAGCGCATTCTGTTGATGTGTCTTTGAGTAGAGTGGGAGTGAAGATAGAGGGGAAGCCTGCCACATTGCTCAAAAGTTGTTTACCAAAATGTTTTCGCTACAGTTGCGAGTTGCACGAAGTCGAACTGCAACTTGCAACTCAAAACTAGCAACTTGCAACTAGCAACGAGCAACAATTGCAAATGGCGACACATTGCAGACATTTGCAACACCTCCACGCAAGACGCGCTCGTTCGCTTGCCCACAATTGTGTTTGGCAAGTAACAGGCAGCGTTTGCCGCAAATGCTGCCAGTGCCACATAAGCTCAAGTTGCCACATTCCGCATGCCGCATGCTGCTTGCTTCTCTACTTTCTACTTGCTACTTGCTACTTGCTAGCTAGCTGGTGTTGAAAAGCGGCTCATAAACATTAAGCCGCTTAGAAAATGCACAAGCGCCGACACATCGACAACTGCTAAGGTGGCAGCCAGGCCTGTGCCTGCTCGTGGCAAGCTGGTAGGTAGTGTGGGGCAAACAGACGCCGTGTCATGCCATGGCATACTTTACGCTTTATTTCAATTTATAAGTAAACCCTTTTTAACGCCAAATCCCTTAAGTCCGCCCCCCACCCAACGCTGCTCTGCCGCTGCAGCAATATTTATTTAGAAGCAAATAAGTTCATAAATATGTGGCAGGCAGTCTGTCTAGGCACATCCCCAGAGCCATATGGCAGGCGGCAGGCAGCAGGCGGCGCCGGCGATTAGACTTGGCTGTTGAAAAGCGCTCGAAGCGTGCCTCCTTCGCCTCCTCCCTCCCCCTCCTCCTCTCTTCTGCCTGCTGTGTTGATACTTTAGACAGCTTCATGATACTGCTAATTGCCAGCGCAGTTGGTAAGCCGCGCATGCCTCTGCATTCGCAATGTCTGCTGCCTGCTGCCAGAATCTGCCACATTCGTAGAAATGTGGGTGTGTGTTGCACATACCTAGAGCTGCAACCAATTGAGGCAAGACACCAAGTTGGCCATAAATCATTCGAAGCGTTTCCATATCATTCTATTCCAGCGCCAATAAAGTAATTTGTATAAACAATATAATTCATTGTCGTCTCTCATTTGTCATAGCCACAGCTAGAGAGAAGCTAAAACTCTGCTGCGAACCCTTCTGCTTCCCCTTGGAAGGGTGCTGTGTAAATAATCAAGCGCATCTCTTATTTATGCCGATCAATGATGACGATGATGCCGCTGCCGCTGCCGCTGTTGCTGTTGCTGTTGCTGCTGATGATGATGATGATGATTGCAGACTTGACAACTGTCAACTGTCAGCGACAACAGCAAAAACACGACAGAGCTGGCAATACACTTACTAAGAACGAGACAGCACTACATAACATATACATAGACTCTCCCTCTCAGTCTTTGTCTGTCTGTGTCGCTGAAAAATTGTTAAGCATTTGTTTTGACAGCGCGTTTTGACAATACAAAGCAGACAAACACAACAAGACGGTGTAACGGAGGCGCAACCAAGAACTAGGTGCCACCAAAGGAATTGAATGAAACAGGGAAGGGGAACGGGAACGGGATGGAGACACGACACAACAACAGACTGCGAGCTGGAGCACAACTTCAAGATGCTAAATTAATTGTGTCCTGTGACGTGTGCAGAGGGCGACAGCAGCAAACACAGCCAAAGTGAGATACGAGCGTAATCGTATGTAGGCCAAGATAAAGTCTGGACCGTCTGCCAGCCGTGTTCTCAAATTCATTTACTCCCAGAAAACCTTAATGTTTAACACATCTTTCAATAAGTCATGTGAGTAAGTAAGAAAGAGAGATTTTATTCGTGCGAATATAATTTCATTCATCAATATAATAATTTCAAACAACAACACAATCTTTCCAAACCTTTTCTAATTTTGCAAAAGCAAGTTTTCGAAAGATTTTTATTATGCCTTAAAAGCGACCCTATTTTCAGCAATTTCATCTTCTTTTGAAAGTAAATGTAAAGTTGGTTATAGAAGCAACCATTAATTATTAGTATTTGGGATAAATTAATAATATATGTATGTAACAAGTACTCGATTTAGATTTTTTAAATACTGCTTTCTGGTGACGAATGACTTCGGTACAACTGACTAATGCTTCTGTTACTGGACTGCTTCTGACGATTGCTAATACCGATAGCTTAGTGCCTAACGACTAACTAATGTTAACTGATACCTAAGGGTATAACAACAATCTCTGTAAATTACAAATTAATATCATATTCACTATTCACTGAAAGTTATACATAAAAAGACTTTATACACTCTAAATTTATGAAATACATTGATTAAAAATTTAAAGTGTCTATAAGTGTGTTCGTGCTTATCGCAAATAAGTCTTCTTGCATTGCCCCATCTTCAAAGGGTTAAGGCTACTCTTGAGTGTTGGAATCTTGCAATTCAATACTTGTAACTTAACAACTGAAGCAAGGTGGAGTAGAACTCTTGAGCTATTTATTTCCAACTTTGATTTCTCCTTCAATATTAGAAATGATGAAAAAATAAAATAGTTGAGCATATAAGGAATTTATGGCTAGTAACTGGACTTTCATTATTTTATCTTTATTCTATATTATATCACAATAAAGAATATAAAGAGTATAAAGGTTACTAAATACAATTACGAATTGTTTCACACTAAATAACTAAAATTCAATACTCGAACATTCTCCGTTTTCTTTTTAATATCAGGGACTTAAATCGTCCCGTATGTAAATATTTAAAGCGTTTACTCGATTAAATGTTCAATAAGACTTCCTGAAGTTATGATCATTTGCGAAGGTATCAATAAATTTTTAATTTCATAAATGATACATTTATTTCTTAAATATTTTAACTTTTTAAATTCTAAAGCAATGAAATTAGTTCATTTTAGATATTCTATTATCTGTAGGCATGCGAAAAATAAATTTCAAACGTCTAGGACTCACTTTCAACAATATATACTCTTATGCCTATAAGAAATCCTCTGATCAAATTCAATTTTAAAAATCATATATTTCTCAAAGAGTTTTATAAAAGCATCAAAAGTTTTATGCTCTGAGATAAATTGGGTGAAATAGGTATTGAGAACAAGTTGGAAACATGCTTAACAGAAGGTGTCCCACATTGCGTATACTTCATTTGCCAAGTTATCAGTCGAAGCAATGAAAACAAGCATAAAACTAACTGTAGAAGAGGGTGGAAGTGTGTGAGCGAGAGAGAGAGTAGTGGAAGTAGAACTCAGTTTGAAGATGAAGAAGCTAGGGAAAGGTGTGGCGGGCCACGTCATGTTTGCGCAAATTTCAATTTGTATATTGCCTCATATCGTTTGAGCTCGCGGAGAATTGATGGCAGAGTGGAGGTACATGTTGGAAAGAAGGGGAATGGTGGCAGGCGGTGTGTACTCGCATGCGTGCAAACAATGAAATTTATGAAAGCAGCAGACGATGTTGCAGCCACGCCAAAAGAATATGCTACAAATTTGGTTTATTCCAAATGGCAAAAGAATAAAGTTGAGAACTTTTCACAGGTGATGCCATGCGATGCGCTGCTAGTTGCTGTTGCTGTTGCTGTGGCTGGCAACGCAGAGTATGCCAGGTTCGTATTGGTTGGCAGCAGCAACTTTTTCAACTGTTTGCCGTTGTTGGCGTTGCTGTTGTTGTTGCTGCTTTACTGCAGCCTCGCATTGTCTGACAAAGTATGTAATGCGCTTTCATCTGATTTCATTTCTGCTGGCAGCCGAGCAGCCCAACCACCTCAAGGCCACCACACTTCCCGTCAGCCACCTGCTGCCCCCCCCCCTTCCCTCCCTCTCCGCAGTTTACAGCACGCACAGCTTGTGAACTTTGTTGTCTTGCACCACTGCAGAATTTGCCACGTATGAATAACTTGACGTGATGCGCTGGCTTCTGCTTGATCTCCTCTCGCCTTCTACCTCATTTCTACCTACCTTTACTTCTCCTTCTCCGTCTTCTTCTTCGTCTTCTTCCTCTCGGTTTCCGCACAGTTGGCAAGCCAAACGCTTTAAGGCACGACCTCTGGCTTAAATTGTTTTCGGCCAAACAAGATGCACGAGCTGCCTTCGCCAGCATTGACCAAAAGCAATTTGTTGTGCAATTTGCAGTGAAAGGCGAAAAGCGAAAGCAAAAAGATGTGTGTGTGTACACATATACACATACGTAAGTGTGTGTGTGTGCCTAGTGGATGGACAGCGACGAGGACAATGTGTCCTTATTATTGTCGTAATTATCTGTGGAGCGTGTTGCGAGCGTGAAGCAAATGTAAATATAATAAAAATAAAAGCAGTTAAATGAACAAATTGAGTTGAGTCGCAGCCAAAGGGCAATGTTGCCACGTCGCTACGTCGTTGCCAGCAGCAGCAGCAGCAGTAGCAGCAGCCGTCAACTTGCCTCTGGGGTGCAAGCATGGACGAATCGACACAGACAAACAGACTGACGGACAGACAGACGGACAGACGGACAGACAATGGTGGCAGCTTGCCATTGCCAACGTTATTGTTTTTTATTTTCTGTTTGTATTCTTGCTATTTTTTGTTGTATTTTAATTGCGTTTTTATACTTTTTAATTCTTTTGCCCCATTCATGTGTGCAGTGACCGTATTGTCGACAGTCAAAGCCGGTTGCAACGGGTGCACACTCATACAGATACACTCACATATGCTCACACTACAAGTTGCACCACGTGACGTATGCGTAATGTGCGAATACCTGCACCGTTGCGACAAATGATATCTGCTGCTGGCAGCAACTGTGACTGGGCTCTCTTTAAGCCGTGCTGCACTTGCTACAGTTTTCAGCACTGTGCCACATTGCCACGCACGCATGTGGCATGCCTTTAATGAGTTATAAATGCTTGATGCGCTGGCCAACGGCTTTGGCTATTTATGGTTAGCTTTGTGGCCATGTCACAAAATTTAATTAGAGATCGCAACAGCTATCAACTTCATCCCACGTTGCAGCTCCTCTCCTTTTGGGGTTTGGGGCATCAACTGGCAACTGTTTTTGTTGCTGTTGCTGTTGCTGCTGTTGGCGATGATGCCTTATTTTATTTGCCACATTTATCAGTTGAAACCGCAAACGCGCAGACGGCGTTGTGGGAAGAGATGGGTGGACAGGTGCCGCAGAATATTTTATGAAACATTTATAACTCAATAATCCTGTTGAGTTGATTTTAACCAATAATTGATTATTGTTTCCGATGCTCGATGCTGCTGAATGTTGCCGCTGTAAAATGCAACCATAAATTTATAAATTCATTTCAAAGCGAAATTTGTTTGCGTTTTTGTGGCCACACTTAAAAAAGTTTTGCGTCCCACTCGCGGAATTTAATACAAATTTAATGTATTTAATTTTACTCACTCTTATTTCCTATCTCCCTCTCTCTCTCTCTCTCCTCCCTATTTTGGTTGCCACACAAGAACTTTGCTTGCAACCGTATACGAACTCAAACTCGAAATTTATGCAAATTCTGTGGCTGGTTTTTCTGCTCAGCCTAGGCCTGGGCTATGTCATAGTTCCATGAATATTAATGAGACCAACACATGGAAATTAGAAGCAGCCAGACAGGCAACCTGTGAGTGTGTGTGTGTGCGTGTGTGTGTGAGGCAAGACAAACAATTGCTGGGCAAATTATGTATTTCAACATGATTTCAAAAATCAAAATGCGAGCATAGTTTTTGTTGCAGCAACCAACCAACTAGTTATTCAGCCAGGCAAGCACATAATGTATGTGCATGTGCTTGTGTAAGGCGACCTAGAGAGGCAGCCAACCAACAATAATAAGACAGAAGCTGGCAGACTCTGAAGGTGTTGGACCAATGAATATGTGTATAATGTGTGTAAGCGTGTGTGTGTGTGTGTGTGTGAGTGCGGGTAGTCTGTATTTATCGCCCAGCTAGCAGGCAATTTGTGGCGTGTATAAATTTTAAGCAGTGGAAATTAATGACACGCCTGAAAGTAGGCTACAAATATTTCTCATCTCCCTCTCTCTGTCACTCTTCTGTTGCTGGTCTGGGCATTTGCATAGTGTTGTTGTGGCAACGAACGTATATAATTAACAAAAATCAAAAACAACAACAGCAGTTAATGTGCCACAAAGTGAAATGAAATGAAAATTACAGCACCTACATCCATGCATACATGCAACAACAGGTTGTTGTTGTTGTTGCTGTTACAAACACATTATAAAGTTTTACCGACACTTAAACATCGCTTACATGCACAAACATAAACACAAACACAAACAACTTACAAACACACATAAAGCTATAAGGTATGTGTGGCTTATGTGCAAGATTGCAACTCGCCAAAGAGTAAAATCACAACAAAAGGTGCAGCAAGATATAGACAGATATACGGGATATGCAGACACGCCTGTCAAGAGCTCCACTCAAACTCCACTCCTTGCTAGATAGACGAGGTCAGGCATAAGCAGCAGCACCAGCAGCATCAGCATCAACAGTCGGGGCAAAAACAACAGACTTTATACATTTTTGTGTATCTGTGGCACACTTTCGTCAGCTAACATGGAATATATGCGGCGATTAAAGGGATTGCACAAAAGTGTTGCAAGCAGAAGAAGGTGAAGCACCTTCAACAAAGTATAAGAGTACGAGTATTTCCATATTAATAACCCGAAACAATGTCTGGACACTCTGCAAAGTGGCCAACCCAAATGGTTTATGCTTTTTGTGCCACAAACATCATGCAAATGAGGGAAGGTTTTCCTTGTTGATCAGCATATTAATAATGTTGGTGCTAAAGTCAAAAGGAAATTAAACAGTATTTTTAAAGTAAATAATTCAAACTCATACTTCTATGAATAAAAGTGAATAGCATACTAAACATCAAATTTTAAATTAAAAGAACAGACTAACTCATATTGACAATGTAAAACAAGTAATAAATGTGGATACTCGCGACATCGCGGTATCATTCTTTAAATATACCAAATTAATGTACAAAACAGTACTTAAATATACCAATAGCTATACTTGGTATATCTATATGTCAAAAGAACCAAACCAAAGAAACTTACACTGAATGTGTTAAAAATCTGCTGCTGATCAAGAATATATTAACTTTATGGGGTCAGAGACGCCTCCTACGTATAATACACTTCTATACTGCGGGTATCTGGTATAAATACACAAAAACTTAAAATCATTGTATAATAAACTGAAAAGTTACCTAACTTAGTATCGAATAGTTTAATGAATCGAAAGATAAATTTTCAGGCGGAAGAAGCCATCCAAGACGCAGCCTCTGTTGAGTGAGTAACTTGCGATGTTACTTAATTGGTTGGAAATATCTAGTACAACGCAATAAGAGGTTTGTTTTTGTCATTCATTTTGGTCATACAAATCGATCGATTTATCGCATCATTAACTAACAAGGTAATTAGATAGATATTGAAGATAAATAGCTAAAATAATTGTAAACCAACCCGAAAGTAGGTGTAACATCTCTTTTGAATGGACTAAAATGTGAAATTATTATATACTTTATACATACTGTTTGATGAATAATACAATTAAATTAATCACGAAATTCCTGGTTAAATTACAGACAAAAGTAATATGTCATTCATCAAATAACGTAGAAAGTCGATGTAGTAAATTGGATATTTCTAAATATAATTGATACTATTTTAAACTATTCACTAAATTCGAAACTGCAAATAAAATAATAGATGATTTCGCACTGGAATTAACACATGACGAATAGTTGTTGAGTCTGACCTAACACCTACAGGAAGTGAATAGTGGAGTTGTGAATAGAACGAAGTGAACAATGAGTGATGAGTGATGAGCAGTGAGTACGGAGTATCAATGCAGCAGATGTTCGCTTAAGCATTTCAATTTGGGAAAAGGAAAATGTATGTGTCACTTTAATTTGCATACGGAGACGAAGCTGAACATAAAAGTGATAGAGATCCAAGCAGAGATTTATATGTAGTCGTATGTGTCAACAATGCGAGAAGTCAGTTGCACAATATGGGCAGGGTGGGGGGTTAGTGGCAAGTTTGGGATTAGCTGCTCCCAGTTTTTGGACTCGGACCAACCCGAAGCGACCCGGACAAAAGGCTGAAAACATGCAATCTTTTATTTAATGAGTGCGAGTCAACAGCTCAACTTGAAGCTGACACTTTGGCCGCAGTTGTCGCTGCCATTGACTGCTTTATTGAGAAGACAGGGAGGAGGAAGCAAGGGAAGGAAGGAGCAAAAGCAGCCAGCCATGAGAAGTCACACACCAACACTAGCACTAACACTGACACCAATACCAATACCAATAGCAACACCAACACACACGCAGTCCAAACGAATGAGTTATTAAGCCATGTTTGCGCTTGTCTCCAACTCTGTCTCTAGCTCAGAGTCCGACTCCGATTTTGATTCTGCGTTCATCTCTCTTGGAATGTGAGGGTTTGTGTGTGTATGTGTGTGTGAATGTGGCACATATTCATTGGTAAGTATTTGCAATCAGGCAGTGAGAGCTGTCTTTGAGGCGTGATTTGGAAACTTTTCAAATATGTTGGCCATTGCCACTTTTTGGTTCAACCATTGTGTGTGTGTGTGTCTGTGATGTTAAGCTATCTTGACCAAGCTGTCTCCGTCTGTGATCTTTTTGGCTAGACGTTTGCAGTCATTTGATTGGAAAACTCGCTGGAGCGGAAACGACATCAGGCCGTACAAGTCCTGGCTAACAGGCAGTCAGGCAGTTCCATATGTCCTCCTGATTTATATGCAGTCCACCTGACTGACAGCAAGGACAAGCCTGCCTCCTTCCGCCTCCCTACCTCCCTTCTCCGTGCCTCACCCTCAGCCAACCTGCCTGCCTATCGTCATATTTCCAAGCAATTGCTGAAAATGTGCATACAGTTTAAGTTAACCAGGCCAGAGTCGAGACGAGTCTTTGTCGTGGTCGAAATAGCATTACCTGGCCGAAGAGACGAACGAGCTCTGCAAATAAGTCGAGGCACGTATAAACAAATATTCTACGCTCGCCACAAATTAGTTTTCAATGGCAACTGTTTTCCTCTTTTCTCGTTTTCTCTGTCTCTTTATACTCATTTTGGAAACAGACCTTCGACCACTCCATGCGGCGCACCATTGGCCTCATTGCAAACATAAATAAATACGTCTTTAATTCCCCATGGCCAATGACTGCTGCCCATCGACTACGTCTGCTTGATGACAACAACAATCAGAGCAAACAATAATTTATACATGCAGCTATTTCGATTGTATCGCTAGCTATTTGCTTTTGTATTTACTGTTGCTCTCTGCAGCTGGGCAAAAAAATTAACAAACCCAAAATTAATATAATAAACAAACACGAATACATGTATAAATAAAAATAATATTCACATTTCCAAATATATATTTATGTACATATATATAAATATGTGTATTTGCTTAATCTTTTTCAATAAAATGATTATTTTCATTTGTAAATTTGTAAAGCATACTTTTTTGGCCAGATTTAAAGTGCAAGTCATTTGGTTTCTATTAAATTCATTGTCTGCTTAATCAGCATGTGTAACTTTATAAGAATTGGTAAGAAAACCATTTGAATTTATAAATTAATTAATAATTGTGGTGCCATTGCACTATAGTAAATTTGACAAACACAAATGAACTTACTTGATATATATTTTGATACATATAAAAAACAAATTTTACATTTTAATATAAAATATGAATGAAGAAAAATATTAGGAATTCAATTATAAAAAAAATAATGTTTTTATTTTGAATATCAACATTTGACGTCTTAAATTGGCGATTGAATATTTTGTTGCTGTTCTTATCTTCTTTATTTTTACACTCTCAACATACAAATATTATATATATACTATACACGCAGAAAAATAAGTTTTCAAATAAAGAAAATAAAGATCAATCAACACGAAATTATTCAAAATTAAATCCAGAAGAAATTCTTAGTTCAGGACTATATTTAAATAATCTTTTGGTAATACTTATTAATTTTTATACCCGCTACCCATAGGGTAGAAGGGTATTATCACATTGTGGCGGCAGCAAATGAATGTAACATCTAGAAGGAGGCATCTCCGAACCTATAAAGTATATATATTTTTGATCAGCATCAATAGCCGAGACGGTATAGCCATATCCGTCTGTCTGTGTGTCTGTCCGTCTGTCCGTCCTTCCGTATGAAACACTGGATCTCAGAGACTATAAGAGATCGACAGCATTTGTTATGTTTGCACGCAGAAACAAACTTTTGTTTCAAATTTTTGCCACGCCCACTTCCGCCCCCGCAAATCAAAAAATCGAATAACAAGCGTAATTTTAAAGCTAGAGTTACGAATTTTACGTATAATAACTATAGTAGTAATGATTCCTGAAAATTTGGTTGCGATCAGGTAAAAATTGTCGAAGTTATTAAAGAAACACTTTTGTATGGGCAAAAACGCCTACTTACTAGGGGTCTTAGTTGCTTTGGCTGACAATCTGGTATATTGTGCTGTCTATGGTATATTGTGAATGCGGTACTATATCGATATACCAAATATATCACTTGGTATATTTTTAGTATTTTTATAGTACACTCAGTATATTTTGAGAAAAATACCGCAAAATATATTTCTTTTATTTAAAATGGGTATCGGGTATCTCGAGCGCACTCGACTGTAGCTGTCTCACTTGTTTGTATATATGTATATTATATTCAGAAACTATAATACAATTTAATAGTAAATTAGTTTTCAACTCAATTTGTCATTCGTATAAGCTTTTCAGATATCGCGACTCAAGCTAAAAACAATACTTATACGTATGTTACATATGTATGTGTGTTTATTAAGCTTTCTTTTAATAGAGCGCCTTACAAAAATCATCCACATTCGTCTCACATTACTCTATTCGCCATTAAAGAAATCGGCGACTGAATTTGTCAGGATATTGGTGAAGTACAATGGACTCTCGTCCTCAATGCATTCATTGTTTGTGGGCGTGGCAATGCCCGCCACACACTGACTTCCATCCCTACGCTGCACATGAAGAACACTGGATGTCGCGGTCAAGCACTTTGAACACTCATTCTTCATCTCGAATGTTGGTATCGGGCGAAGACAGAGATGTGACTGATCCGTTGCCAAATCTTCGATTTGACGCGTCACCTTCACATTGTTGCATTCGTTGAGATTAAGGTTTTCCAATTGCATCGTGTATTTTTTGCAGCTTTCATCTGTTGCGAGTCAATGTGATATAAATGATACATAGATAGATTTACTAGTAGAAATTCGTACTTGCTTGCGTATTGTATGAGTAGCCTGCAGCAAAGAAATTAGGGTGCCCCAGCAGATCGTGTGGATGACAGAGATTCGCTATGGTGACATTTTCCGACAGTTGTGTTCTGTTAAGTCTCGTTCTCAAGTTGATGAGCACCAAGTCATTTTTGTAACTCGTAGGTCTCTGTGCAGAAATGTGTAAATCAAAAATATCAATACTATATTCGATGCACTTAGCAGCTTACGTAAATATCGATTTTAATATCTGATTTATCGTTTACTCTTGCATCTTGGGATCCCAACTTTACTCTGCTGGGTAAATTCTCGTCGCCCGCTCCATCGCATTGCTTCGACGCTAGAACAAGCGAGGGGGACAGTACAACACCCGTACAACGGTACACATAATCATCCATATATTTTGTTAAGTATCGCATAGTAACCAGATGAGTTCCAGTGAAGCTGCATGAAATTGATCAAATTATGGATTGATTCTCATACTCTTTGATTAATTTTAACTTACCGGAATATTGGTGTCCCTGAAGTCGTTCCTTGTGTGTCAGTTTTGGGGCAGCAAATCATTTTACTCTTAAACGGATTGTCATAGCCACAAGATGGCACATCCTTGATGTTGATCTTTTTCTGCATGACATACCTTTTTATTGTGCAACAATCATCAGTGTAGCGACACACGCCCAGTGGATATTCTCTGTCACCGCCGCAAGTATCAAACTCTAATCGCAAATGCAGTACACTTATATAATATATACATATTTTGGTTGATGTATTATTATTCAATTTAATTGAGCGCACCTTTGTATTTGGGTTCTGCCAATGTTCTTGGCACTGCCATCACCAACGTGAGGGTGAATATAAATGCAAATAAGCGAATGGCAATCATAATGTTTTAGTTGAATGTTCTCAATCCGTATGTGCTGCGTTTGTGGATTGAACGGAACTAAATCTGGATTTCTACTCGACTTTACTACGCTCTTCTCTGCCATATGTTTGCATTCTCAACCTTATCGCTAGACTCATATTCATAAATACACATATATACTCTAAGAAAAATAAGTTTGAACATTAATAAAAACAATGTTTAATCAACACGAAACCAAAATTGAGCCCAGAAAAAAATTTCATGTTTTTCATTTAATATTACTTTTTTGGTTTTAGACAGACTATTAGATAGACTATATTTGAACTCAAAGGAGTTGCAACCAATGACCAATTTTTAGATTAAAATTTAAGAAAAAGAAAATTCTTATTTTAAGATATTTTTATTATAATTAAAAATTCTTGAATTTGACAAATTCAATTATAAAACAAGAGTATTAATCGGCATTTTAAAACCTTTTAAAAAATTTAAAAATAAATAGTTACAAACTTAAGATTAGTATTTTAGCTTTTAGAGTGTGAATTTTCTCTTGTGTATACATATAACACGTGGGCTGAAAAGTCCCGGGCCTTACACATAGATTGTGCTAGTTTTATTGCAGTCACCTTTTTTTCAGTTAATACAATCCTTCAGAAGACAGCTGCTAAAATTTCATGATATTCTATTCATTAGTTTGTAAGTTATTGAGCCAAAAGTGACACTACTTTTTCTATTTTCGCAACAATGGATTAAATGCAATTTCGTCTTCTAATCTTACAATGCTTCTTGATGGGAAAAAATACCGTTCAAGCAAAGCTTTGGCTTGAAAAGTGTTATGGGGACTCCTCTCTATCAGAAACAACAATTAAACGTTGGTTTGCTGACTTTAAACGTGGTCGTAGAGACACCGATGATGCAGAACCCAGTGGACGTCCAAATGGGGAGGTCACACCAGAAAATATCAAAAAAATCCACAAAATCGTTTTGAATGATCGAAAATTAAATTTGAGTCAGTTAGCTAACATCGTAAAGATATCAAAAAAACATGTTGGCTTAATATTGCATGAGCATTTGACTATAAGAAAATCTCTTCAAAATGGCTGCCGCGTTTGCTCACTTTTGACCAACAACAAGAATGTGTTCATGATTCAATGACAGTGACAAAACTACTTGAATTTAACTTCGAATTGCTCCCACATCCACTAATTTGCCAGATTAGGCTCCCAGCGACTTCTGGAGGTCAGCAGTCCTGGAAAAATGCTCGCCGATAAAAAATTTCGCACGATTGAAGAGATTATCACTGAAATTGAAGCCTATTTTGAGGCAAAAAATAAATCGTTCTAAAAAATTTATATTGAAATGTTATAGCGGCTCTGGAATGATTGCGATGCTCTTGATAAAGATTAAGTTGATGAGTAACGCCAATTTTGATCCAAAAAAAGCAAGTTTTCTTTGTCAGGCCCGGGACTTTTCAGCCCATGTGTTATGTTATATATTGTACTTTTAATATCTGGAAGTGTCAAATTAAAAAAAATTCTGAGCTGTAATCGTTTGCGAAACTTCCGCATATTCCTTTAATAATACGAATTCATTGCAATTAATCAGAAAATTGAAATAAAAGCAAGTACTAAAATTATGCGACCCCAAAGACAGAAATAGAAATAGAAATTTTGCGCCATTGACGACGCTAAGTAAGCCGAATATTGTGACGTTGGTGACGATAAAAATAAATGTCGTGGCCTCAAGTATGCACAGCCAAGGCATGTATATAATATTTTTATATAGAATTTGAGCATGTTGCTGATATCGAATGCGAAGTGTTGAAACACTGATATCAGCGAAACCCTAAAAAAAAATTTTAATCTACATAATTGTAAAATATGTAGACCACATGCCCATAATAACATAACATAATAAAAGTAGGGTATTACTGTTGAGCTTCAAGCGAACACAAAACAAATAAGAAAGCTACAGTAGGGGGCTCAACTGGGAGATACCCGCTACTCATTTTGAATAAAAGCAAAATATTGCGAAATTGCCAAACTTTCATGAATTATAAATACTATTGTTATTATTGTATTCACCGGAAGTGGGCGTGGCAAGAATTTGAAACAAACTTGATCTGCGTATAGTCTCTGAGATCTAGGTTTTCATACGGACAGACACACAGACACACAGACGCACAGACGGACAGACGGACATGGCTATATCGTCTCGGCTGTTGACGCTGATCAAGAATATATATACTTTATAGGGACGGATATGCCTCCTTCTACCTGTCACATAATAATAATTTTAAATAATTTGTAATATTTGATTATATTTATTTATTTAAAGTCGACTAAAAAAAAGTGGACCTTCAAATTTAATTTTCGGAAATCGTATATTGTTTGTGGCTATCGATATATACCACACACCACGCTTACCGCCTAGCGTGACCGAATTGTGTATTTTAAATACTAAAATATTATTTACCCCTTTGTAGCTTTTGGGTACTTGGTATTTTCTCAACATCGTTTCGCGCTCGCAATGCTACCATCTCTACTTCAAATTCACTGATTATTTTGTTTGTGCGGTTGTTTCTTAAATTGTATAAACAAAAAGTTCGCGATGCTTAGTTGGAGGATCCCCAACTTAATGACTGTATTACAAAAGATTTAACAAACAAATCAAAAGCATTTTGCAAATATTGCAAATGCACATTAAATGCAAAGTTGTGGGACTCGAAATCGCCCGTTGAAACTAAAAAACACAAGGCAAAACTTGAAGTACGGCGAGGTAACCAAACAATAGAGTTTCCCAAAACATCTACTGAGACATCCTCAAAAGAATCTCTGCTTGTTTGTGGCTCAACACTGTTCAATCAGTTCGGTTGACCACCTTAATAATTTGTGCGCGCAAATCTTTAAAGAAAGCCAGATAAAAATTCATCGAACAAAGTGCATGGCAGTTATAAAAAATGTGCTGTCGCCACATTTCCAGGAATGTCTGCAAAACGACATGCAAATTCAAAATTTAGCTTTTTGATTGATGCATCGACAGATATAAGCTTTACAAAAATACTTGATGAGTTTACCGCTTTTTTTCTAATATATTGGTTCCGAGGAGGTGGAAATTGCGCAAGTTTTAAACAATTTGCTTATCGAAGAAGAATCATTAAATCATCAACATTGAATGTACAAAAATATAAGATTTTGTCATTGAAAACTAACGGCTATTTCAATTTACTATTTTTGAAGAAATCTTGCTATTTTTGGCTATTTTTTATGCTTTCACTGGTATAAACGACCACTAAGAGTTGGCAACACTGTTTAGAATAGCAGTTTTTTCTTTTCTAAACTAATCCTTTTGCATCCTCTAGGGATATTAAAGCAGGGCTGAGTTGGGGAATCAGTGAAGTCGCTATTGACCGAAGAATAGTGGATACAAATTTGAATACCCGAAGTCCAGGAAAGGTGGAATTACTTGGTAAAAGACATCTCAAAACCAACTGGTCACTAACCAAATGGCGTAATATCCTTTGAACATATGAATCTGAACTGGTGTTTTTCGGTGGATAGGACCACCAAACACCGAGAACGACCTAAACCTTACCCTTAAGACCGCTAACCATGGTGGTCTTAAAATCATGTTATGGGCATGTCTCTCATACAGTGGTGTGGGACCTATAAATATTATCGATGGGATCATAGACTAACAAGTCTTTGAAAATATATTAAGAAACATCATGCTGAAGTATTCTCAGGATGAAATGCCCCCTCAATATGGACTTTTCTGCAGAGCAACGAAACCTAAGCACACCGGCCAACTGGTCACAGAGTGGTTTGGTCAAGAATAAACTAATGTAATGCCATGGTCAGCACAGTTCCCAGATTTAAATCCGACTGGGAACTGATGGGGGACTTCAAATCCCTGACATCTAGGACACACCTTCGACAAGTTGTGCAAGAGGTATAGGGCCAGAATCCCAGCAAGCATTGCGAGAACTTGGTGGACTCCATGCCACGTAGCTGTGAGGCTCTTATAGGCTATACAACAACTTATAAGGTAGTATTTAACTTCCAATTTAGTAGGATTAAGTTATTTATATGATTTTTTGAAATTTATACAATATTTCTTTTGGCACTGCTATTTCAAAATTATTCATAAAGCACCCACTTTCATTTGTTATTATCCATATTCGCTAAAATATCGAATTACCTAAATGGAAAAAAATGTTTAATTATTAAAAATTAAATACTTTATGCTGTTATAACTAAATTTTATCTGGAAGTTGTGTTTATAGCTTTTTTTTTCAATTTTAAACGCACAGGTCACTAGCACCGTTATTCCAAAGTTTACAGCTGTATTTAAATAGTCTTTTGGTATTACTTATTAATTATACCCACTACCCATAGGGTAGAAGGGTATTATAACTTTGTGCCGGCAGGAAATGTATGTAACATTATTATTGATCAGCGTCAACAGCTGAGATGATCTAGCCATGCCCGTCTGTCCGTCCGTCATTATGAAACACTGGATTTCAGAGACTATAAGAGATAGAGCTATAATTTTTTTCGACAGCATTTGTTATGTTTGCATGCAGATCAAGTTTGTTTCATATTTTTGCCACGCCCCCACAAATCAAAAAAATCGAAAAAACTAGAGCTGCGAATTTTGATGTATACAATAACAACTATAGTAGTTGTGATTTTTGAAATATTGGTTGCGATCAGATAAAAATTATGGAAATTATTAAAGAAATACTTTTGTATGGGAAAAACGCCTACTTACTAGTCTTAGTTGCTTGGCTTTCAATCTGGTATAATGTGTTGTCTACATACCAGATTGGCAGCTAAAAGCAACTAAGACCCGTACTACAAAATTATTTCTTAAATATGCAACTTTCACAATCAAAATCAATGTCGAGAAAACAAAGCAAAGTTGATTTTTTTTATTATTTTTTTAACGCTTATGAAATGAGTAAATAGAAAGCAATTTTACCAAAAAAACAAAAAAAAAAATGGAAAATATCGAGCAACAAACAGCATGACATTTTTTTTTTATATTTTTATTTAATTAGGGCGTGCGACGCCCACTATAGTTAAAAAATATATAAAATAATTATTATAGAAACACTTGTTGTATATTAAAATAGTATTATAAACACATTCGCAAAATTACTTAAAAGAGAAAAAGAAAGAAAAATTTTCTATAGTGCATTAAGTACATACAGTTAATTAATATATAAAAATCTATAATACTTCTATGTATTGTATGAGTAACTATAATTTTCCATAGATTAAAGTCGAAAGCAACAGCAGGTTCAATTCCAATTAATATAGTATAAATGGTCTCCTTGGATACGTTTTCTTTATTCCGAGATTTAATGTTTCAGTGCTTACAAAATATAATGTATACAAATTAAATATCTATTACATTTGCCATTTCATATATTTATCTAAAAGTCACTTAGAACATTATTCTAAAATTCCCATGTGTTTATTTAAATAATATAAAATGATATGACATTTTCATTTAAATATTTCTGCGGGATTCGGTGAAAATTAAACTGTTAAGTACTTATCGTAAACTGTTAAGTACTTATCGTATTGACTGTAACATATTTATTTGGCATGTGTCTAGATAATATCAAACTTCCATGTTGTGTGTTGGGTTTAGAAGCAATAGAAACAAATCAAATCATTATTTTGTTAGATTAAATACATATCTCCGTATTTATATTAAATACATTTTTGTATCACATGAATATTTATTTATGTAATTTATTAATTCGACAAATTAAAAATTTTCGAACATCCATATCGATATTATATAATTTTATATTAACTTAAACAGAAAACTATTTAGCCATAAATCAAAAAATAATAATGTAGAGTACCGGCAATTATTTACTGCAATATATATTTGTTTCGTTTATGGATTTCGAAAATTGCGCCCAAAAACGAGCACACAAATCAGATTTCAATGCCCCAAGGTTAACCAAATCCATTTGCACAGCTGCTTCAGTGCTTTGGCTGTGTTCCTGACCACGGTCAATGCATTAGCTGCTGCCGCTGCTGCTTCTCCTGCTGTTGATGCTGGTGGTCAGTGGAACTCACACACCCGACAAAACACCCGCTCGGGATGTTTGCCCACATATTTTGTTTACGTTTTGCTGGACGCGACGAGCACATAATTTATTTTAGCCAAGATGTCCTTGCTTGTTCTGTATATCTCCCTGTGTGTGTTGGTGTGTGTGTCTGTGTGTGTGCCTCATTGCTGCCTGTCAGCGCCTCTGAGATAAGCTGACTGCAAGAAATATGGGTGGAACTCGCCGTCTGCCCCGCGCTGCCCTCTTCTCCGCCCTCTGCTCGAATGTGCGAATAATGAGCCAGAGTACAGAAGAGCAGGAAGTGGAAGGCGTAGCGAATTGTGAGAAAAATATGGTGAGGGTGGTGACGGAGGAGTAGGAAAAGGGGGAGGAGGAGGATCCAACAACAAGACATAAATAAAATGATGGCGGTCTTTAATTGGTCACGCCGGCACACAAGCAACAACACAACCTAGCAACAACACACAGAGTGAAGTGCCGCTGAAACTGTGACCAGATAGTCGCTGCGAGGTTAATATGTGCGACTGATTTATGTTGCCAGCAGCAGTGTCAGCAGTCAGAAAGAGACAGAGACAGAGACAGAGACAGAGAGAGGGAGTCCCTCTCTCGTCACTTGGTCTTCTACTCGGACTAGCACTCTGACCCAGACTAAAACGCAACTGCGAATGCGGATGAGAACGCGAATTGGGATTGCGCTGATGCTTTAGCCGGCGCCAGGCACACGCAGCACATCCTTCATTCTTCATCAGAAAGCGCTCACATGCGTCCTCTCCCGATCCGCCTCCTCCCTCTCTTCCTCATCTACGTCTACGTCTAGCTTGCGTGGCTCGGCGCATTATAAATGATTTTAATAATTTGAAACGATTTGTTTAGTTCTGCATCAAGTCGGATAAACGTCGATGATTAATTAGCAGCCGCGTCTCGGCCAAGCCCAAGATGTTGGCATGAAAAGCACACTGAGCACTGAAGGAAACCAAGAGCCAAGAAGGATAACAGTAGTCCTGTTGGCATGTGCCACAGCGCTCCATTACATAAGCATGTTTTGTATTTTGCCATTTTTATCGCTTACCCATTAAATAGGAGGCCTTCTCAGTGGCTTCGACTGCGCTAGATTTGCCTATACTGCCTCAGCATGGAGCAGGAGCATGTCTGCCGATGCTGTAACAAAGCAGGAATGAAGAGGGGGACGGTGACGGGGAGAGGCGCTGCCGTTAATCAACTTTGCGTTTTGTTCGCGCATCTTACCCCAAAGCGAAAATTAATTGGTTCCCCACTTCCCCAATTCGTTGCATTCCTTCTCTTCCACTTTTTTTTGGGGGGCTTTGAGCTGTGTGATTCTCGCGTTAGTTAATTGATAAATGGCCAAAGCAGTTGAATAGAGTGTTTATGCTTTTCGGCTTCACAAATGTCAGACAAGAGTCCTTACATATGTGCACGGAAATATGTTCTTCGTTATGTATGCAAAATACTAATAAATCCATTTTTAGCCACTCAAATTGACAGTGAATCTCCATAATATTTGTGTGGTAGCAAAATATTTGTTACTTTTATTTATATTCATATTATGAGTATTATTAATCTCAAGATTTAGATTGTCCACTTACAATAAAATTAGACGTTGGTTATCTCATTACCATAAGATTTCATTTGAAAAACACTGACAATAATATGTAACATTTTATAAATAATAAAAATATACCAAAGGACATCGCTATATGTATCTGTTAGATACATTTCCCGAAGGCCAAAGTTATAATATCCTTCTACCCTCTGGTTAGCGAGTATAAATAACTCATCTTCACTTAAAAACACAATTTATATTCTGGCAAAGAATTTAATAAATATTTTTCATCAACGAATTTGCAGAACATTAAATAAATACTGGCTGATTGTGTGTTACAAACAAATTTGAACACATTGAAATTCAAAGTATAGTTTTATCCAGTATAAATACTCAACTTTAATAGAGTCTTGCAATTTAAATTGTATGCGTATATCCACTTGTTCAATCACTTTGCACGTTGCCTTGAGTGTTGCGTTGTAACTAAATTTGCAAAAATTAATTATTTACACATTTCAACATCGACTGCAAGAGTTGAAAAGCAATTTATGCAAATGCAAGCCAAATATTTGCATTGAAATGTGCACAAACCAAATTGAAATTATTATAATAATATATAGATAGTATATAGATAGTAGCTTTGTATGTAAATATACTGAGTCCATTCGCATCCTGCTTGACTTGACCACATTCGTAATCGGTCATTCTCGATGAGAGACTTGCTTAGAACCTCTTGTTGTTGTTGTCGTTGTCGTTGTTTGGGCCATTTGTTTTCCGAGTGTCGGATACATTAATCCTGGCTAAAATGCATTGCAGCTTTTAATTACCAGGGATGTTGTGAAAGAGGGAGATAGTGGATGGGATTGTCATATGATACCTGGACCAATTTGTCCGTCGCTTTGGCAATTTGTCAATGTGCCAGTTATTGACATACTTAATCCGTAATTGTCAGCATTATATGCTGGACAAATTTAAAGCCATAAATTGAAATATAAAGAGTTGTAAATTGGCTGCCACAGCCACCGCTTTCACCACAGCAAACTGCTTCTGCTCCTGTTTCAGTTTCTGTTTCTGCAGGCTAAATAAGAATGCATTTTATTATTGGAAATTGCCAGTTGCATTTTTTGTGCTGCTATTGCATCTGCTGTTGTTGTTATTTAGTAATGCATTTCGACAGCCGACAATAAATCATAATGCAAGACAAATACTTTAATATTTGTTGTTAATATTGCAATTTGCATATTTGCGCACATCGATTATTGACGGGCTAACGGACGCGTCTGCTTTTTGCCCCAAAGCGCCATTTTCAGAGCATACAAAAAGCCAATCGAGTGCATTTATTATTATTCTTATTGCCATTATAGTTATTACATTATATTACATTTAAAATGTTTCGATAAAAATCATTCAATAATTGCATTCAAGCCAAGCTCAGTAACTGTGTGTGTTGGTTTATGTGAAAGGTGTTCATATAAATTCGAGTGAATGCAGCTAATTAAAATCACCACTCATTGCCAAATCAAGCCGCCTCATTACGCTGCAGTTGCCGCTCTCTGCTTCCAGCTTTGCTTCGTCTCTTGCTTCAGTTTGAGCGCATGACAAAGCCATTTAATTAATTGGAAAAATCAAGAGTTTCAATTACGTGGCAAGCATAGCAAACTCACAGCTCGAAATCTATCTAAAGAGAGACTCATACGCACACATTCTATTTCTGGCTTGACTTTAGAATGGGGAAAAGAGGGAGAAGGACATTCAATACATTTCATTGACAAGCAAATGGAAGAGAAATGTTAATTGTCCGCCTCCCCCTGCCTTTACATGCAATCCAGACATGCCAGAGATTGCAGATATTTTGAGAGTGCGTGCTTTAAGCATTGTGTACAACAAATAACAATGATACTTATGTAATAATGCATCTGATATAGGGTAGCGTATAGTCAAGCAATCTTGGCTTTTATCTAGTTTTAATCGATTGAGTGACATTCCTTTTGACGTTAGCGTTGCATAAATAAAATATATATATGCAACATGTGCCCTCAACCAGTGAATGCATGATTCAACTCAACTGCATCGCATTTGCATTCTGCATTCTGTATTCGGCATTCGGCATACGGCATTCGGCACATTCACATTCAATTCGATTAGTTTGAGTGCATTTGAATGCATCGAATCGATGGCTGCGATCTGTTAATCACTTTTCTTGCATGCTGTTCACTTGATCCGCTTGATTGAGCTGCACCATGCAATATTATAGTGTGTCATGCCGTGGATTCCATTACTTAGGATAATTGTATACCATGCTCACTGACCTCTGACCCCACCCCCCCTCTGGCCTAGTTACACACTCGTGCTGGCTTCAGGTGCTGCACCCATGTCACGGCTGAAATTAATTAATAGCTGCACCTGCGAGATGACTGATTGTCTTCCCGGAGCAATAAAAAAGGGACATTGTGCGTGTAAGGATATGTATTATGTCAACGCTGGGTAGGTGCCAATGGGGCGTGGCAGTCACCCCCCTCCGTGTTGCAGGTGTTGATTAAGCTCAATTGCAAACGAATTAACACAAATTCCATTTACTTATTATCCCCGCTATCTGCAAGGGCACATGAGCAGCGGGGGAAAGTGTCAGGCGTGGAATACATATAAATCTTCTTAGCTCAAAGAAAGTATTCTAACTCTTTTTTCATTATTGTTTTCTTGTTGTTGTTTCTGAAAGTTCTTCTTTTTTCGTTTTTCTCTTTTTTTTTGCATATTTTCGCCTAACTTCAACTCCTGTCTACGAATTCAAAGTGTGTTGCAAGCGGGTGCTTGCGGGGGAGGACGACGGAAAGGGTGCTAGAACAAATGCCCGAAGCAGAGTTATAAATTTATTGCTGAACTTTGAAATACCACGGCCGCAGCTACTTCCTCAGTTGCCTCAACTGAAGTCGAAGCGTTTTAAAGCAAAACTTCTCTGCATCTGTATTTTTTCGCAATTATCCTTGAAAATGCAGCGTTGATGTCGAGAGCAACGTTTGTTGGAGCATGTTGAAAGCTGCTAACGGAAATGCGTTTCTTTTGGCCAAGAAGAGGGCGGGGATACGACGCGACTGCGACGCATTGGCTAAAACTGAAGCTGCAGCCAAGGCGAGACTCGGTGACTGGCGCAAGAGCTGCAAATAATTTATTAGTTGCGTAAAGAAATCATTTATTTGTTGGTTTTTTGTTGTGTTGCATCTGCATTTTGGCACTGCCGCTGCCATTTGGGTTGTCTGCCTTGCCAATAAAACAAATGGTGTTGGAAAAAACAAAATTGGGCATCGGTCAGTTTTAGATGCTCGGTTTGTGCATTCACTACAGTTTTAGAATCATTGAATGTGCAACTCAACGACCAATGCGTCAAAAATTGTAAACACAGTTTCAATAGTACTGTGATGCAGCTTAACTACAGTCTGAGATGTATTGTGTCCACACTAAGCAAAAAATAGGTCGAAAAATTTAGATCATCGACTTCTGCATTGTTCAATGACTATTTTTAGAGTCCAAACTTTGTTGTTAATTCGTCATCTAACTTGAGTCTGTTCTTTGTCATTCATATAAGAGCGAATTTCATTAAAATATGACTATTCAGCAAAGCCTTTAACAGTTTTAAAGCCATAATATAAGAGTAACAAAAGGAGTCACATACATACTTATGTCTCAGCTACAGTTTTAATATTTAGTTACTCAGCCGCAGTTTGAGAGTCCAGAAACTCAGCTAGAGTTTGAGTAGCGAAGCGAAACGAAACCCAACTAATAGGTTGACAACACAGCTAAGTAGATAAGTTAAGAGTTGTGATTTTATTAAAATACGTACATTTCACATTTACAATATGACGAGAATTGCAACAAAGGTTAAGAGTCCCTATAAAACTAAGTACCGCTTTTGGCTGGGCCGAATTTCCACTCAGCCCATTGTCAGACTGCAGCTTAAGTGTCAGCGGATTTGCGTTGATTAGAAATATGTTTCGATTCGGATTGATTACGATTAGCAACTAGGAATAGTTAAATATTAACAGCAGAGCACCAGCCCCTCTTCCCTCTCTTTCCCTCTCACTCCATCTGTCTTTTGTCTCGTGTCCCTCACTTTGTCTTCGCGCTGCGTAAATTCGATGTGGACAACAGCGAGCGGGAAGGAGGAGGACGCTCATCAATGTGGTAACCATTTTGTCGCCTCGTTGGCACCTCGTTTTTGCGATTGATTCTGCTCAAGGTGCTGGCACTGGTGGCTCCATTATGCGGTGGCGGTTTTCGTGGCAGCGTGGAGATCTAAGGGTTAACAAAACACAACCTTATGAATGTGATATTGGATTCATGATTCAGGATTTTGTACTCACGCGCTTGTTCTGCTCTTGGGAGTAGTTGATCTCGTAGCCCTCGCTGATGTGCTTGGGCTTCCAGGGCGCCAGCATGGACACTGAACGCGACACGGTGCGCGTCATTGGCTGCAACGGCGGTTTGCCCATGGCAGATCCTGGCGTCGCTCCTCCTCCGCCCCGGCGCACATCGTCCCGCGACATGGAGCGACGACGCAGATTGTATGGCTGTGGAATGTCGCCCACTGTAGTGGCATGCAGATAGACCACGCTCCGCTGACTATGCAGGCTAGACTCGCCCTCGGTGCCCGAGCTCTCAGCCGGATAGCGTTCCCGTTCCCTGTAAACGCAGCAAAGAGTTAGCTGGATCCTCAACGAAACAGTTTTTGCTTTCACTCACTTGCCAAAGCCACCCTCAACCAGACCACGACGATCCGCACTGCGCGCTGGCTTTGGGGGTCCCAGCAGCGGCCGATTCTCAAAGCGTTGCGGCATATCCGCCGAACGCTCCAGCGACATGGCACGCTGCGCATTGCCGCGCTTGTGTCGCTCCGCTGGCTCCGGCTCCGAACCGCTCTCGGAGATGTCCTGCAGCTCGCGCGATCGCGAGTAGTGGCGCCTCTTGCGGAAGTCGACCTCATCGCTTCCTGGCTCCAAGTGCTGCATGGAGCTGGCACGCTGTCGCGCTGTGGTCGCCACCTGACCCGACAGACTGTGGCGATAGTCACGCGACGGTGGCGGCGGACTGCGGTCCAAGTTGTAAGCACTCTGGGAGTGCTTAGAGTGCGCCAGCAGCGGGCGACGTCTGTGCATTAAAATAAAATGAATTCAATTGCTTGTCGATTGAGAGTTGCTTGCAACACTCACCTGGGCATGCTGGTGGCCTTGGATATTGTGGGCGGATTCGAGTCCAAGTCCGTGTCGCCAAAGAAGCGCAAGTTCTTGGCTGGCGCAGCGACAGCATTGCGTTTGCTGCGCTTCAGACTCGAGGTGGCCTCGCTGTGTCCATTGACCGACACATTTAGCTGCAGAAAGAATAAGTCAACAATTGATATTTGAAATTTGTATAATGTCTTACCTGCTCCTTGGGATTGCTCTTGGCACGGCGATCCAGCGACTTGAACCAACTGGTCTTCTCGGCTTTGACTGGCGTCGAGGTGGCAGTTTCCTTGGTCTTCTTCAATGCCTTGTCTGTGGCGCCGCGCTTGAGCAGCAGCGGACTAGCTTTCGGTGTGGATAGCCGGCGTCGCATTGAGATGTCCATTGTCTGTTGTGTTGTGATTGCAAATTGAGAATTTGGTTTAGTCTCGCTCACGTCGCTGGCCTAAAAGAGGTCAAAGGTTCAGCCAAAAAACACAACATTGCACAAGTGGCAGCGGCAACGGCAACGGCAGCAGCAACAGCAACAGGTTGCTTGTTGACGCCAGCAATGTGGGGCAGGTGGCCTTTGCACGAGCCTTGCCACAACTCATGCCTGTCTAATGAGTGGCTGTGTGGCACAACCTAGCGTCAGCCTCAGCCTCAGTCTCAACCTCAGTCTCAGTCTCTGACTGTGGCTCTGTGGGGGCGCAACAACCTAACAACAATAACAATTTGAGCTAACGTTGCAAACAAACTTGTTTTTGCCATTTGCGAATGCGATTGCGACTACGACTGCGACTGCGACTGAGAGTTCGAGAATTCGCTCGCTTTTGGGCCCAATGAGACTTTGGCCCACTTGTGGTTGATATTAGAGTACGTATTAGGCTGGCCTATGCCAATGTGAGTCTGCCCTCAATGTATACGTATTTATCTTAACTATTTCGATTTGTATTCGTATTCGTATTTGTATTTGTTCTCCTTCGCTCACTAGCAGCAGCTTGGCAAATGGAATGTCAAACAGGCCCCACAAAACGATGCCAAAGTGGAAACAATTTGACGATTACGCACCCACCAAATATAATTAAATATTCAAATATCGCCGCTTTGGGGCCGCCTTAAGTTTTAGTTTATGGCCAAAGCAGCGGCCATAAATTAGCCAACAACATTATTGGCGCAACACAATTTGTTCTCTCTGTTTTTCGTTTTGGCATTTTGCTTCTCGCATTTGGGTTTTGCTTTTTGGCCATGTAGAATCTTCGCAAATGAATGCCAAGCACTTTATGCTTCTCTGAAACATTTCTTTTTGCTTCATTTGATGTTTTTTCTCTTGATTTCGTTCAATTTTTTTACGATTTTTATTTTTATTTGTATTTTATTGGGCGATTTCGGGCGTCTTGTATTTTTTTTATGGCCATCGGGCATGAGCATGAATAATGGCCGCATATTGTCCAAATCGTTTACCACACCAAGAAGACCGCTCGAAACTTTGATCAGCACGCAAAGCATTTTGACAACGGTCCAAACACAAACACACACACGCACGCACTTGGGACACACCTTTCAATAAGCCACAATCGAATTGACGCCTCGCCCCCGCACAAGTTGCAGTCGAGAACAATGCTCCTGCAGGACGGAATTCGGTTTGAAATTGCGAAGGAATCACTGCGAAATCAGTGAGGTAAACATAAAGCAGCTAATTCTCCTATACCCACAGACTGAGGCATGATCTGTGTGTGTGTGAGTGTTTTGTTGCAACAACATCCGCTTAGAACAATCCGCTGTCGGACTGATGATGCCACACATCCTCTTGCTGCAGCCAAGGTCTCAGCCAACAAAGTTAGCAAGCCCAGCGAGTAAGCCTACAAATCCGCTCAAGCATTGCAAATTAGTTGCTGCTGCTACTGCTGCTGCTTTTGCATTGCGCAACGTGCTTTGTGCCACCTCGGCACAGTAGCCCAAAAAAATCGCAGTGCACTGTGTTTTAATCAATTTCACATACGCCCCGTTGAACGGGCAACGCAATGCAACGCGTTGTTTGCTTTGGGTTTGTCCTCTTTTGCTGTCAGCTTTCCTAATTTTCGAGCAGACAAACAGAGAGACAGCAAGCAAATAGACAAGCTGTCACATTGACAGACTGACAAACTGACAGTCTAACAGTCTGACAAACTGACAAACTGTCTCACTGACAGCTAGTTGCGTGGGTTTCGTTTGTTGCTTGTTGCTCTTTCCCCCTTTGCTCGCTGCTCCCTGCTGCTTTTGTTCTAGCTTAAACGTTCAACCTCGACGCCTCGTCGCTGCCTCGTTGAATCGCCGCCGCGCTGAATCCGAATCGTTTCCAACTTGAATTTGCAACTCTATTTGGCCAACGCCGTCGCTTTATTGTTTAAACACTATTTCAAGCATTCTTTATGACGGCAACGTCTTGATTTTAATACCCTGCAAACAAGTTAATTGTGCACTGGGGTATGCGCATATAGCCAGAAAGATGGTTCCATAAAATGTACCAGAGAGGGAAGATATATAATATTGAAATAACTCATGATGCAATTCCCTAAATAGAGAAAATTTCATTACCAGGCTATACGCGTAACATTTCTCTTGTAATTGAGTTTATCCAAATAGCTTAAGACTGTTATTGACTTATATTTCCGATAATAAATTTCTATATAAAAGCAGGGTCAAATATGCTTGCTTTCGACAGCTTTTAATCCAAATATAACTTTTTTGAAGTATAAAAAGTAATGTCATAGGCTAAAGAACGTGAGGGGGCCAAAACTTGCAGAAGCCATTATTCCAAGATAGTTACTTAAACTTCCAAGTTGTCTTTCTTATCTACAGAATATCTTTTAGTCGAGCATACTCGAGAACATATTTCCTCTGATTCGATTTGACGTAGCGCGCTCTCCGAGACGTTTCTCTAAGTGGCCGAGACCGACATGACGACATGACGTCTTGTTGCTGCACCATTTTCGGCACGGCCTGAACGCCCACTTGGCCACTGTGAGTGGCAGTGAGCAGGAAGTAGGCGCCTTAGAAATAGATTCGCACAAATAGAATTGCTTGAATAGCAGAGGAAAAAGCAACAGAAACAAGAACTCTACAAATATGTGTGGCTATGAAATACCCAAGGCATACAACAAATTGTAGTTTTCAGCGGTACGATCAGTTATTAAGTGATCTGTGAATATTATTACCTGTTTAAAAGTCCCTAAAATTAATCAGGATTATGGACATCGAATCAGACATCTCAAATTTATGAATTTAACATATGAATCTGCTAGAATATTGACTATCCTTTAGATTGGGAGTTTAAAAA
Organism: Drosophila sulfurigaster albostrigata; assembly: GCF_023558435.1. Classification (NCBI taxonomy): domain Eukaryota; kingdom Metazoa; phylum Arthropoda; class Insecta; order Diptera; family Drosophilidae; genus Drosophila; species Drosophila sulfurigaster. Next base: position 1,924,120 of record NC_084883.1, read on the forward strand.
TTGCAAAATTCGCACGTCAAACAAGAGTTGTGGGCGATGACGATGCCATGCTCAAAGCGACATAGAGACATAGAGAGAGAGAGAGAGATAGAGACGGATCGCCCCAAGTCTTGATTAATACGAAATTAATAAGGGGCGGCCCATGACCAAAATCTACGACTCTAAGCTGAAGCACGGGGGCTGACCCACCTCTTGGAGTAGATGTGGGGACGCGTCGGGGTCACTGAACTACCATCAATTGAGCATTAAGCTGGGACTGGAAGTGTGCTTACCTTTGGTTCGCGTGAGGTGTCTTCGGTCAGTGCGTGGTGCTCGCGATAGCGTGAACGCATCTCCTCCTCCCGGACCATGTAGCGCTCCTTGGTCTTATCCTTCTCCCTCTCACGCTCCTGCTCCTTCTCCTTTACTTTATCCTTGTCCTTGTCGCGTCGACTTAAGGTGCTGCTATTGCCATTGGTGAGGCGTGAGGACTGCGTATCCTTTTTGCTGCTAGACACATTGCTGGCGCTGCTGCGACCGCTGCCGCCATGGCTGCCGGTTGCCGAACCCGTAAACAGCTGTTTCACCTTTTCGAAGCCACCCAGCTTCTTGTTACGTTTCAATGTGCTCGAGTCCTCGTTCTGCTTCTGCTGGCCATGCTGCTCCCGTCGCCGCAACGTGCTGGTCGACACCGGATACTTGTCCAGGTGCGGATCAAAGTGGGACCCATCGTCAATCGAACGCTCTCGGTAGACGTAGCTGTGCTCACGACGTTGGCGACGCTGCTGCTCCAGCTGCTGTTGTTGCTGGGCACTCTCGCGACGCTCCTTGCGCAAAAAGGATTCACTGGCCCTCATGTCATCCAGGGCAGTGCGCTTGCGCCATCTGCAAGTATTCAATTAGCGGGTACTATAAGAGGAAGATCTCAGAAACTTACCTTGTGGTTAGATCGCCGTTAAAGGACTCCTTGCGAAAATCATTCTCAATGCCCGAATCACCCTTGTCGAAACTGCGCTGCTGCAGCTTGTCGCGCTTCAGGCTGCTCTGCCAGTAGTCCTGCTGCTGGGAGAGTCGCCCGCGTTCCTGACTGCGCAACTCTGGTGACGATCTGTACTGATCCGTTCCAGTCAGCTGAGAGTCCAGGCTCTTCGGCTCCTGCTCCTGATACTCCACGGGATGATAATCACGCGGCGTAGAACCGAGACGCTCCCGATGCCGTGACTCGCGCACTTGTCCATCCTTCTGTGTCTCCCTCACATAGGTCTCCTTAACGCCACCATGACCATCGTCATAGTACTTGGTATGGCGATAACGCGAGCTTTTCTCCATCTTTGGCAGCGTGGTGCCGCCCCCATTGGTCATTTCGGGCTGTGAGCGACCCGGAGAATAGGTCTGATGCACAGCATGATGCTGGTAGCGTTCCTCCGTAGCCTGCTCCCTTTCCCTCTCCTGTTCTCGCTCCCGCTCTGGGCTGTAGTACTCGCGCATCCGCTCTGGCTCTTGTCGTTGATGCTGATGATGTCGCTCTAAAGTGTTAACCTCACCGAATCGACGAGTCAGTATGCGGTTCTCCAACTGGGCCCGCCTGTAGCCCAGCTCATCGAGGTAGGGCGAAGGACTGACGCTTCTTATGACCGGCACAATTGGCGGCTCTGAACGCCGCTCTCTATCGCGCTCCCTTTCCCTCTCCATCTCCAGTTCCCGTTGTCGCTCCACTTCTCGGTCGCGGTCTCGTTCGCGTTGCGGAAACTCGTCCTCGTAATAGACTTTGCGGGTCTCAAATCCCAGTCCCTCATCCTCATCACTCAGGTTGCGTGGACTTAATTGCTGCCAGGGCGAAGGAGAATGGGAGTTACCAAGTCGTGTAGTTGTTGCACCTCCTCCATTCGGGATAGGTGAATATCTGCCCTGAGCTGGACTATGCAGCGGTCTGTCGGTGGCTCTGGGCGGCCTTGCCGGCGCAAAGTCCCGCTGTGGAGTGCGTGAATCTCGGCCAGAGACACGCTGTTGCTCTTCGCTATGATCGAGCTGAGCATAGGTGATACCCTCATTGGGTCTGATGTAGGAGAAGGCTGGCTGATTAATGATGGCCGGCTGCGGTGAGAATCGCTCCATGGACAGACGTTTCACCAGGCCATTGACTGTGCGTCCTTTGGTAAGGGGCAAACGCTCCGCGGGCTGCTGTGAGCTATGCATATTCTCGCTGGACTTGGACTTGAGCGTTTCGATGCGATCCCGTATGCCTGCGGATATTGAGGGACCCGTTGAGGGGCCAGTCGATTGCTGTAGCAGCGGTCCGTCAAGCTCCGCCTTGGAACGGCTCCGAGTGAGCAGGTCAGTCAGACCCTGCTCGCTCTCATGCTTCTCGCGCACAGTAACAGCGTCTGACTTGCGTCGCTCGCGCTCTCGGAAGTAGTCCTGCTCAAAGTAATCCTCCCGCTGCGCTTGCTCAATAATAGGCGTCAACTGTGGCTTGCTAGCAGCACTCGGATTGGGTTCGCTCCGTTTGGCGTTTACTCTACTCTTGGCCTCCTTGTGGCCACTGCCAACATCACTTTTGCTGCGCACTAAACGTCGACCGCCGCCGTCTTCGAAGCGTGGATCTCGCTCCAATTGATTGACATTCGTGTCGCTCTTGCGACTGAACAGTCCAAAGATCGAGGGTCGCTTGGTGGGTTTCTTGGCTGCCGCTGCGTCGCTGACACTGCGGGCCACAGGTTTGCCTTTCTTGCGTCGCGTTGGCAGTGAATGAAATCGCTGCGAATCAGTTGGCACACTCTGACGCTTCTGTTTGACCCGGAATGTGGGTATATTATCGCCGTTGGCCGCCTTGCTCTGATGCTGGCCTGCCTGAGCAATGACTAGTGCCGCTTCTTTGCGTATGTCCTCAGGATCAATATCCGGCGGCAGCTGATGATATCCTTGTGATGTGCCAGCGATAGGCTGTAGATTTGTCGTCTCGTAATCGTATTCCGACGGTTCGTTGGCACGCTTAGCTGCAAAGAGAGCGAGAAAGAGAGAAAGATTAGAGAACTAGTTCGCATTCATGTAACGACAATTAGCACATTAACCATCTCTCGCTTGACCCGAGAACCCAAAGCCAACGATGATGTAATATCTTTGCCACAAACTCGACCGACGCTTGAAAGTGTGAATTGGCAACAGCTGGCCGCTAAATAAGGCAGCTGGATCAGCCCAGACCAGATGCTGCTGGTCTCTTTCATTGTGTTGCTCACAATGGATTTTGCATTAGCCCACGTTCGCGTTCTATGGAACGTGTAGTAGTCTGTAATCGGGCGCTGTAAGCGCTAATGGCCATTCAAGTGCCTCTTGAGCCAATGTGAAGAACGAGGCGCTACTTGGCAAGCAATATAGCTGGCTGCTAGCTGCTGGCGGTTGGACCGGCAGAGCGGCTAGCAGAGACCGACTTCCATTCGATGACCATAAAGATGCTTCATCCACTTCCTCACTTGTTCATAATCATTATTATTTAATACGCCGAAAACAAAAAACGTGCCGCTCTATCTCAAGCAGCAAACCAAAGCGATCATCATGAACAAAACAAGATTGCTGACCAGCTGAACACCACAACAGCGGCAGAAACGTGCGTGTTCTGTGATAGCTATTTCAACTCTTTGTTTTTTTGTTATTTTGCGCGTTTCTCGTTTCTGTAGTTGTTGTTGTTATTGCTGAAGCTGCTGCTAAGACTGATGTTGTTGCTGCGGCTCTTGGCGGCTCATCAAGTCAACTAGCGCGCCCCGAACGGGAGCAATCACAACAACACAGTACGCACGAGATTACGCATCTTGACACTCAGCACTTGTTAAGCGATAGAACATGCTGCAGACACACACACATACACACACAAACAAACTTGCATACAAATGACAGGCACTCGTGCAAGTTTGTTGCCTAAGTCATTTGTTTTACATGCGTGGAAATTGCACTGACCTTGACGAGCCGCAGCATACACACACACAGACGGAGGCAATCACTGTCAACTGCTGCCGCTGGCAGCCACATCTTCAGCTGTTCAGTTGGAGCTGTCGCCACGCCCACCTCAAAGACAAGCTATATGAAAGCTATCAGTGTCTTTGACTAATTCGATATTTGCTATTTGAATAGCATGAATAATGACAAGCTGGGCGTGGCGTGTGTCAAATTGCTATCACTATCCATTAAAGCAACACCATTCATACGGGCAGCTTAAGAATAGCTTAAGAATCAACACACATTCATAAATACAATTCCGCGACATTATCTCCGCATGTAAGTTGTTGCCTAAGCCTAAGCTTAAGCTTAAGCTGGCTGATTGACCCGAATAACTATCGAAACACTTAGTGAAAGCAACATGTTGTGATGTGCTGGTTGTTCTTCTCAAGATATGTTATTAGAAACTTTAAATGGGAGTATCATTTGTGAATTATTATGTTAAATTATACACACACAGTTTTCACAACCGCGTTTTATGTTCTATCGAAAAAAAACTTAAAATTCGAGTTGTAAAGATTATTACACTTCTCACATCATTTATCACACTTGTATGATAAATTTCCTAAGAAAGTTGTAATTTTTTTTAAATTTAATGTCTTTTGATATTTAATATTTAATAATTTAATAAAAAAAAGAATAGAAGTGTGACTATTCTATTCTTTTTTTATCAAGTGCGAGTATTCTATTCTTTTTTTATTAAATATCAAAAGGTTTATATGTGAGAAAATTTTTAATTTTCAATGAACAATCGTTTATTTATAAGATGGATTAAGCCAATTATAGCAATTATGTTACAAATCGGATACATTGATCGATTGAGAGTTATTCAAAAGTAAGTAAAAACATAAATAATAATAATGTTTTAAGCTATATCTTTTTTGATATTCTTTATTTATTTACAATCTATCTATCTAAAGATAATAACTTAATTCTATGATTTAGCTACATCTGACAACCTTTTTAAATAAGATATTCAACTGCGATTTTACTAAACCATTTAGAAATTTTACTACTTAGCTGCCATGTTTACAGCTCACATTTGCGATCGACCTGTAATTATTCACTTTGCTTTTACTTTACTGATAGAATCATTAGCTGATTTTATGGCTGCCATTTGTCTGTTGAGCTGAGCATTTAATACAACAAATTTCGATAAAAATCTCTTTAAAATCATTGTAACTGTTTATAAAGCGCTTAACAAGAGCAAACACACCATCGAAGCACTGATTATCCGGTTACCTGTTTTACCCCTGCGAACTGCGAACTACGAACAGAGATTGCAGCTTGGCAAAATGATGATATGCGATCAACTGTCAAGCTAAATGTGTCAAGGTAAAATGTGGCTATGCACCACACACACAACACACACTCACACACTAGCATATCGTATGAGTGTGTATGTGGTTTGATGGGTTGCCGCGGCTGCCAGTCAACATGCGAGGTTGTGGTTACCTCGAGGAGCATCGCATGCCCATCACATTGTGTTGTTGTTGTTGTTTGTGTTGCTGTTGCACTGTGCTTAGCTTAAGGTGGTGGCTGCTTTTAGGCAACAGGAAAACATAAATTGCAACTAAGCGACAGTTGTTGCCGCCTGTGCCACGCGGCTGCCAGTGAAACCGAAGTCAATGTCAAGTAACAGTAAATGCTCTTGCCTTGCCGCATTCCCAGCGATCTCTTAACAATGATCTCTGCCTCTGACTTCTTCTTCTACCCCGATATTTGCTCTGACTCTGACTTCGCTTCGACTCTGCTCTGCTCTGCGCTCTGGTTTCTACGAGTGCAGCTATGATTGATTGCGAATCGCTTGTTGAGAGCCCAAAAGCAAGAGTAACAACAACAACAACAATAACAACACCACGCAAAAGGCGCTGAAAGGCATTCATTAATTTAATCATCGATCCACTTAATGAATTCGTACCATGGCCAACGGGCTCTATGATTTGTATGCCCATGCCGAATGACTTCGAACGCTTCCCCATTGACTTCCAATGAGCATAAAGTGCCTTCGGGACTCACTCTCTCTCGCTCTCCCTCTCTCTGTCTCTCGGTTGTGTTAAATTCAACAACAACCACAATTTCTTTTCGGCGTACTTGCGATAACACTGATCTAATCTGATCTGAACCAATTTTTCAGCCTTCACCAAAAAAGGTTACAAACTGCTCTCGTTCGCAGCCCATTGGCAGCTTCTCCCTGCACTAGTTTTTGGTTAACAGATATTTCGTGAAAGGAATTTTTATTTACTCACTAAACTTGCTCGAGAGTAATTCAATGCGTTTAGGCTTGTTTTTTAAACTATTGTCACAATTAGAATAGCACATCACTTGAGAAGTCGTGTGACAGGGTAACAAAAACATTTGTTACACATCCAAATGCGACATGTTAAGTGATGCGTATTCGAAATTCATGTTGAGTACTTCAACAATTTTGCAAAATAATTATCTTATTAATGTGTGATTCTAGACAGACCTAATAACAATAATTATGAAAATAAAAATATATTATAAACAGCTGTTCTAGTAGCCAGGAAAATTAAGTTGAATACCTGGTCTACAGCAGAATTATCTGTTACTCATTCTCACAATTTACCGGAATACAAAGTGAATCATGTGTAGCTGGGTGTGGATGTGGGTGTAAAATTGTTGACTAAAGCTTCGAAAGTAAAAACGAGTAATAAAATATGTTAACTTCCCATAAAACCATTTGCATTTTCTATTGGTCTCCAATAAAAGTCGGAGAATCTCAGAAAAGTAAACATTAGCAAGAATTCTGCCAATGTTCTTTGAGTGCTGCACGCAATTTTAATTTCTTGATATAATAAGTACTATTAACCCTTCCGACTTCCTGATATCAACTTTCTCTGGCAAGTCACGGTAGATTATCAGTTTAGACTAGCCAAAAATTCGCATGTGGATGCCACATTAAGAGCAACCGCAAGTCCAAAATGATTCATATCAATAGCGCCCACAACCTGTCAAGTGGCAGATAGCAGTCTATTAGGGCTGTCCCCTAGCACCCGTATTCCCCCTTCTGTGCCTTGTCCACCCGCATTCTGTGGCCACTACTGGTCTAAGTTCAAGCGAGCAGCACTAATGAACTGACTGGGGGCCAAAATCGACATTGCAAAAGAGACGCGAAAGGCAAATGGGCAGTGGCATGCCAGTGCCAAAGATCTTGAGGCTCATGGTCGTTCCGCTGCGACTGCGACTGCGACTCCGATTGTAACTGCGACTGCGACTGCGACTGCGGCATGCCACAACAGAGTGCGGCGCGCCTTTCGGGCATTTCAATTAACCTGCGCACTTTCGATTTCATTGGGCCGAGCCTAGGCCTCTGAATCTAAGTCTGGGCCACGGGAGGGAGCAGGGGTATGAAGGCACTGAAGGCATGGACCTGAACCTGGACCTGGGCATGGCAGAGGCTTTGAGGTTTTTAGTTTTATCTAGGCGGGGACCTCGAGCAGCAATTCCGATGCTAAACGACCGCGCACTCATTCCAGAATTGAAATAATTGAATGCCCTTGTGCTCTTATCGTTGAGAAGGTTCTAAAGGGGTTCCCAGGGTGCCAGGCTGCCAGGCTGCTTTGGCCAGCCTCCTAATCACATCAAAAGCGATGCCGCAGCGCGACGCGTCCTTGAAACTGGCAAATGCCAGGCAGCTAGGCAGCTAGGCAGCTGGGCAACCAAGCAGCCAAGGGTCTCTCTCTCTCTCTTTCTCTCTCGAATGTGACAAGTATGTAAATAAGCCAGTTGTATTGACATGCGCCTGTTCGATCCTTCACTCTGCGCCGCTGGATTTGCCTTAAAATCGTGCTACTCGCTGGCTCCAATTAAAATAGCTGCTATGCACTTGAGTTGTCGTTCGGGTGGTTGAGTTGCTGTTGTGATTGTTGTTGTTGTTGTTGTTGGTGTCGATGTTTAAGCTGATCTCGAATGACTTTCAAAACAAATACAAATAGAAACTTTCGCTAAAGAATGGACGCGGTTCATTCGCGCTAGCCGAGGCTTTAACGAAAGACTTAAGCGACAAACTTGTTTCGCACAGCAGCTGTCAACATCACATTAAGTGAGAGCAAACAGCAACAGCAACAGCAACAACGAAGGAGACAACGAGAGAAACGGAACACACAAAAGACACACAGTCTTTTAGACGGTGCCAGTGCCGAGTGCCAAAAGTTCGCTAAAAATAATCTCAGACTCATTTCAATACACATTTTCGATAAACAAATGACGCAATCTTTGCAATTCAATGCGAGAATCTGAACTGGACTCCGGAGTTGTGCTTTAGCAAAGCAGCAGAGGGAGCTGATTCGATTGGAGTTGCTTGACTTTATTGAATTGATTGAGCTTGAGCTGATCGACAACTCCATTTGCTGCCAGCATTATACGTATGTACGTACGTACAGCTCTTGTTGTTATTAAACACACTTGAAAAACACACACATTTAATAACTGGCGACCGCGACAACAACACCCAATGCCAACCAGGCAAAGAACCTGACTGAGGCACATACTTGGCCAACAACGACGCAAAACACCGCAGCGGCCAGTTAACAGCCATGCGGAAGGGGTCGACGGGCAAGAGAGGAATCAAGCTGAAGCTGAGCTGAAGCTGAACTGCTGATGCTGCCTACGCCAATGTCACAAAAGCAAAATAGTGCGAAATGGTGGGCAGGCGATGCCAAAAATGAGACTTACTTATTAATTAAGTTTCTTTTGGCCGGGCTGACAGTTTTTCTTGCCGTTGTTGTTGGCGCAATGAAGCACTATAAAACAGAATATGCAAATTATAAAATTATGAACAAATAAAAAAAACATAAATGGCATTTTAATGGTGGCGATGGCGTGCGCGGGCAGCCCCAGAGATCATCGTCGTCGTCGTCGTCGTTGAATTAGTTGTCGTTCCCTCCCCTTTTGCTTCGCCATGCCACTTGCGTCGCTGTTGCCACAACAACAACAATCAGGTTTGACAAATTCGAGCAAAGCAATTCCATGTGAAAATTGCGTAGTAGGAGGAACTCAAACAAAGCCATCATCAGCAAGTAAGCACATTAATTTAAGTGCAGAGTAGTCGACTCTAAAAGTACCCTGCATTTACTTACAACTATTTATATTTAGCTGCATTTATGTTGTTGTTTGTTTAATACATTTAATAAAATTTAATTTTAAGTAAGTATTTGGATATTATTCACTTTTTTTATTCATTAATTTTAATCACAATATGTGATACGTTGAAATATACTCTTTACATTTAAAAGTATTTCTATATTTGTATACCCGCTATACTAAAAGTAGAAAGGTGTTATAACTTTGTGCCCTTAAGAAATGTAAAAAACAGAAAGAGGCATCTTCGATCCCATAAAGTAGAAATATTCTTGATCAGTGTAAACACCCGAAATTATATAGCTATGTCCGTCTGAACTGATGTTCAATACAATATTAACTACAGTATTTATGATTTCTAAGAATTGCAATTAGAAAATATTTTTGAAGTTATTTAAAGAATCATAATTTTGTATGGCAAAAAATCGGGTCTTAGTAAAATGTAGTAAAATATCGATATACCAAATACAGTCTTCGGTATATTTTAGAATTTTCTTGGCATGGAATATTTTTAGAATATGGTTTTATTGGAAATGGTATAGAGCACTCTCGTCCGTAGCTTTCTTATTTGTTTATTGTGCATTCACAATTGTTATTTATTCATAAACATAATATAATCACAAGCAACTCAATCATTACCTAAATATAATCAATAAATATATTAAGCACAAAGCTACTCAAAATTTAGATATTTTAGGTTTAAAGGTGATAATAGATTCTGTAAACATATTTGGATATTTAAATTTGAATGTTGAAAATATATTGACGTTCGACGTAAACTATTGAAAATATATTTATATGTATAAATGATGTTATTCAATCAAAGTTATATATACACTAAAATGTTGATTAATAATTCCGCTAATTTGCTGAACTGTCACAGCACGTGACTTAATTAATTTTCGTATGACACGGCATACCCTCATTTTGGGTTTAGGCCATTTGGTACAGGGTATGGCCGGCCACTTAAAAAGCTAATCAAATTCAAAGCTGGCCACAAATTAAAAATCACAGCAAGCGAACGGTGCAAAAATTGCACGAGTCGGAAACGGCGAGGCAATTTCATAATGATGCTTACGCTCGTTGTATATTTTGTTGCTTTTGCTGCCACACAATTAAGTTAATTAATTAAAATATATAAGAGCTCATTAAAATACGTATTATGCATTGAAGATACAGTTCAAACACAGTAGCAAACAGAGCAGACAGTTGCGCTCATCATTTTCTTATGCCGCAGTCTTCAGAGTGCAAATTGCATATACAATATGTTTACGTGTACATTACGCAATCACAGATGGCAATTGTCGGTTGTCAGTGTAACTGTAAAGAGTCACATTAGCTAGGCAAACTCTCTTGAACTCTCGTCTGAGATACACATTCTCTTTGCTCATACATAAATTATGTGAATTATGTCATCAAGACCCAGAATAGGAATAAACTCGTCAGCGGCAGCGACAGCGACAGCGACAGCTGTGCGTCAATTAATGTCTGTAGATTGCAATTAAATAAAGTACAGTGAATACTCTCTAGCAACGAAGCATCACAACTACGCTGAAAAGACTTTTCGCTGTCGACTAACTACTGTGCAAAGTGCAAACAGGCAGCTAGCAATCTCATATTGCTCTCTTCTCTGTCTACACTTGTCCGCCTTCCAATTTGCAAATGCATCACAAAGACGATCGCTGCATCAGAGACGAAGCCGAGAACAACAACTACAACAGCAGCAGCAGCAGCAGCAGCTGGCAACTGAGAAGCTTTTTGCAGCTGATTTTTATTACAGCGCAACTCGTTTTAGCCAAATTTGTCGCTTCGCAAGGTTGCCCCTCGAGCCATACAAAGCACATTGAGTTGAACGCATATTTCATACTCATACTCATACTCGCACTCACTCTCGCACTCATATTCACTCTCACACTCAGTCGGACCATCAAGCGAAGCTCGTTCATAAAGGCTAAAAAATTAGCTGAAATTAGACGTTGTGTACTCAACGATGGATCCGCAGGCGCAACAATTTCTTTGTAAAAACACACATACACACACACTCACACAACATGTTAGTATGTGCATACTACGTGTATAGCAACATATGTTGGAGTGGCGCATCTTGAACCAAAATTAAATCATCATTTTAGCAGAGTGTTCTCACATAATTGCCTCAATTTGCATGTGAACAACGAAGTCATTTAAAGCACTATTATGATGCATACTTATAAAATTATACATACACATGATCGTTAAACTTTTTAAATGATGGCGCCTTGGCCGTTTTAAGATAGGACTTGAAGACTCCATAGTTATTTCAAAGAAATAAATCAAATTTAAATACCTCCTCAAACACAACTAGAGCTATTTCACAGTCTATTTAATTTAATGAAAGATTCGCGTATTTCAAAAATAAAATATAATACAATGCATGTCTCAAACTTGTTGACTTTGATAGAGTGTTGGAAATTTACACCAATGGAAATGGTAATCCGTAAAAGAATTCCTACATAATTCAACATTTTTTAGCGTCCAAAAGTAAACAAAGTGCGATATTTCGGAGCAAAGCTTATCTGAAATTTTTGCGAATATTTTAGCAATGCTAATGATATTTAAATAGAAGAGTTAATCAAGAACAAATAAACATAATTCTTGCTATTGAGTAGACAGCTTGATATTTTTCATTTAGAGCTCTACTCGTTAAGCTCGTCAGTTAGTACAACATTCGTTAGTATTTTGGAGTTGACAAAAAGTGGCAACTAGATTTTGAGCAACAGTTAATTAACGTTATATACGACAACAGCAAAGAATTGAGAACTTGAAGCCATATGTGCATGCCGCTTAAATCAATTTGAGCAGCTGAATCGCAAAGGAAATTCAAGTCGTCCAAAACAAAAGACTGAGGCAACGAACGTGGCATGCCAATTACTAAGCACGCCAGGCATATGCTTGTATGCTGGGGACGGAGCAAGGGGGGAGGAGAAGGGAAAGAGCACGAGCTACAGCAGGCCAGCGTGCACAGACGCATCTATTAAAGGCAGCTAAATAATTTACATTTGTGCCGCTTTTGTCATAATCAATTTTTAATTTCTTCATTTCAGACAGTCGCCATAAATTCCATTCCGGCTTTGGTATAAATCGCATTGCCCTGCAATTAAATGTGGCCGCTGTGACTAGCGATTGTTTCCCTTTTTGTTGCCGTTGTTGTTGTTGTAGTTGTTGTGGCTTATGCTGTCGCTCCTGCCAGACATAATCATAACAATAATAATGTAGTCGACTCTGGAGACAAACAGACAGCAGCAGTCTCGGTCCCAGACTCAGAGTCAGCAGCAGCAACAGCAGCAGCTCCAGCTTGGTCAGCACACACATTTAATGCGAGTGCCACTGATGAGTTTTTGCCTCTGCCTTCAGCTCCCACCTCCCTTCTATATCTCTATCTCTCTATCTCTCTCTCTCACTCTCTCTCTCCCCTAGCGACCCCATCGACTGATGTGCAAAGTGATACTTTAGTTTTTAACAGCCAGACGCGGCAACAGATTGTTTGGCCGTGTTGTCTCTACTTTAGAGCTTGTAATGCCTTATAAAATATATCTACTTATTTAAAATAGTTATATGTGACTGCGTATGCGTGTCTTAGTGTGTATGTGTGTGTGTGTGCTCTGAAGCTCTCAAGGTAAACTACATTTTATTGTTGAGGCGGCATTGTTACGAGCATTGCTTTTGTCATTCGTTCTGGCTTACTCGCCCACTTCTCACTCGCTCTGTTTACACTTCTAGAGAATACTATATATAAAAACACACAAAACTACGTATCAACACTCTCTACACATGTGTGCGGAATTGCAAATCGACAGTTCTCTTGATTGTATTCAATATATCAAAACAGACACTCGTCAAAGCAGTGCCAAACATTATGCAATTGCTGAATGCACAGAGAGCAACAAGTGAGAAAGTAACAATCGAGTGTGCTCGACTTTGAGTTACTTGTAGCAATTAAAGAAAATACTTGATCAGTAAATCGAGCATACTCTAATGTAACTTTCTCACTCAAATCCATTTCATTTTATATAGACTTACATATACAAATATATATCAAATATATGATGGAGGGTTAATAAACCAATAATCAGATCCATATAAATATGTATGTAATAAAAGCAAATGTCGCAATTTATTTAGTTTTGAATAATGCAATTGAGGCAATATCGTGCAAGCCGTTATACGTTATTATAATGAAAAGTTGAGAAATAAAGAGGGTCTTGCAAATATTTTACTCTTAAAATTGTATTCCTAACACTTTTTTTTCTTCTTTTTAAAAAATACCCTGCAAATATTTAATTATCTAATAAAGTGTTCAATCAGTTAAATAAATAATAGAAAAAAATGAAATATTTGTAATTATTGTAAGCTTTACTAATGTAATGCTAAGGAATATTTAACAAGCCTGAGCAGGCTTACATCTAAAAGGTACAAGTGTTTCAAAGTCGAGCACATTCGACTGCTGCTTTCCTACTTGTTCTCTCTGTGTAGCCAATTGACATTTGCTGTGTGCTGTTCGCATTGCTCTTGCTTTGCAGTTGTCCCCGGGGCAACACGACCATTTTGGAAACGACACGAAGGTGATTCGCTTGCCAAGATGCCTGACCATCTTAGAACCCAGCACAATCGCTTGTGACTGTGACTGCGACTGCCCAGTTAATTAGCTAGTTGAATTATGTAGTCATTCAGCTGATCATGTGGTGGGTCAGCGTGGGTTGTTAGCGACATTGATCGACCAAAATTAGCGTACGTACATACATAGATACATATATACATTCTATACTCGTACTACATTTTATCTGTGATGCGCACTTTTATGGCAGAGACAAGGGTATTTATTCTTGGCTAGTCTAAAGCTGGCTCTTCTCTTTAAAAGTTAATGCAATTTTTCTTTTTGACACTTATACCAGATACGCATTTGTGTATTCTTTCAGTTATGAACACAATAAAAATATAACAATAAAACAAAGTTCAACAAATGCTATCTGACACAAATAAATCATGTTTAAAGCTCATAATAAATTTATGGAAGTGGCTAAAAAATGCAAAATATTAAATTTTCAATTTAATGAAACATGACCAACAATACTCTAGTAACTACAGTCTCAATTGTTTTTTTAATATACTGAAACACTTTCAAACGTTGTATATTCTAAAAAAAATATAGAAATCAATAACGAAAGCAGAAAAGTTACCATTGTAATGATATTAAATGCAAAGTGTTAAGCTACTATATAGAACATCATTTAGTCACTCTTTTAAGTGTCATTCCAGAAAGTTTAGGAAACAGTTTTCAAGTTATTGAGGTTAGCTTTCGAATATGAGATGAGCATGTGAGTTGATGTGAGCATGTTTATGCGTGTTTGTTTGCGTGTGTTGTGGTTATTTTGTTATTATTTCCTTAGCACAACACACTGACCTATGCGCTTCACATGAACATCTCGATTGAAGCTGACACGTGGTCCGCCATTAGCTGTCGATGTCCCTGTTCCTGGCCCTGTTCCTGGCCCTGACAAGTGCATTTGTTGTGGTAACAGTTTGGCAGGCATCGCGGCGGTTGTGATTGATGTGTTGTTGTTATTGTTGCTGGTTTGCTGGGATCTCTGATGTTGGGGATCGCTTATTGCTTATTGTCACTTGGCTGGGGAAAATGATTAAGCTGCAGTTCCTGGCATTTTTGACGGTTGAATAAACCTATGGTAAACACTTAATATTTTTTTTGTTTTCTTGTCAAATGGGTCGAACTGCAATTCGAAATAAAAAAGACAAGTCTCAAAGTCAAATCACGTGTAATTTGCAATTTTGTGTTTTTTATTTGGGTATTTCTTTGTGTTTTGTATTATTTATTATTTATTGTTTATTATGTTTTTTGTTGCTTAAGTCGCTTGTTAGACTTTTCACCTCATTAGTCCCGACCTCGTTAATTTTTTGGTTAAAAATTTATTGGGTTAACTAAGTTAAGTAAATCATCTGTTGCTTTGTACTTGATATTTATTAATTGGCACTTCACATGCCAGCGAAAGTGTTATTAAAATTAAATCAAAGTTTTTTATTTTTGCTCCAAATATAGCTGAGGCCATCCGTCATAGTTAAAGATACAGGTACAGATATGTTGGATGTGTTTCCCCCCTCTGCGAACAAAAGAGTTTTGTATGCTGCGCGTAATTCGAATTGCCGACAACGCAATAAACCATAAGAAATAAGAAATTAGAAAAGAAAGACAACGACAGCGCAATAGAAACAACACTAACAACAATAGGCGGCAGTGAAAAGAATAATTGCCAATTAATAAAAAGCCAATGACTCTGTATCTGAATCCCAATCCGAATCCGAATCCGAATCTGAATCTCAATCTGTAAGCAAAGTTGGTTGACAGGGGGACAACAAGAGGGGCGGGGCAGCTTGAAGTGGGCAGAGCGAATCAAGTTTGTTTTGCGTTATGCTCGTTAACCTGAGCAACAGAAATAAAGTAAGAGCAACAACAACAACGTAGACAACATGAGGGTGTTTGTCTGCATACGCGATTTAATTCGCCTTTTGCCATTGTCACATGCGAACGAATTCGAATTGGCCATGTGAGTGTCGTGAGTGTTTTGTGAGTGAGTGGAGCGAATACCAATGCAAAGCGGATGTGGCGAGAACTAACTTCACATCAACTATGCTATGCCAGACTCTGCACCGCCACCACCACCACCACCTCCCCCCTCACCCACCCCTCAAACGACAGTTGGGTGTGTCCTGCAGCACAAAAACAAAAAAAGAAAACGAAGACGAAAAAAATATGTTGATTGTGATTAAGCAAACGCGATAATGCAAGTATTCATATTTGAATACGAGTACTTGCAACACAAACAATGCATGCTGCCTCGAGGACATGCCGCACACACACACACACACACACACAAATAAACACAAGTGCGCTAAGCAGGCGCAGCCAATGAGTATCCACTTAAGTCTCGGTTGTGCCCCACTGCTGCTGCAGACACGCACCCACCCAAAACTCGAACTGCAGGAGCGCACTGTAATGTCTAGAAAATGCATGCCCATTATGGCACCTGGACAACGACGAGCGTCTCGTTGCGGACCCACAGCTCACAGCTCAGAGCTCACAGCTTGCCCCACTGCCCCTTACTGGCTTACTTACCACAGACAGGACAGCTTTTCACTCTAACAAGCACACAGGGAAAAGGAGGGGAGACACTGAGAGAGAGAGCGCAATAGAGAACGCACACAGCAAGAGGCAATTGTCCGACTAGACATCAATGGCGACGGCGTCTCAGTTCAGATAGGAGAACGTAGGGTGGCAGGGGAAAAGGTGGTAGAGGGGCAAGAAAGCGCTGCAAGCTGCCAATAAAAATCCTTTACCATATAATTTGAGTGCGGATGCGTGCGCTCGCCCCAGCGACTGACGTTGATGGGAAGCTGACTAGTCAGCATTGGACACCGCAAGAACCCAAAGAGAGCTCCGAGTTCCTTCAGATGCCGCTTTCGCTGTTGCTCTGTTGCTCTTTTACCTTGCCAGTTGGCTGTTGTTGCTGTTTGCTGTCGATGTCGATGCCGATTGCTGCGCGTTGATTGCGCCATGAACGTGATTTGTTTGTAAACACGCATTATTAAGGTGTAATAAACATAAAATTTGTAGCGCTTCGTAGCTGCCCGCGCAGCGTAGACAACTCTACGCACACATCTACACGTCTACAGTGAGAGAGGGAAATACACATACACACACACACACACACACACACACATGTGTGCAATTAAAGAACTTTGGCAAATGTAATTTGGCATCTAATTTCAGTGGCATTTGCCAAATGGCAATTGTCTAGTGTGTGGCTAATTTATGCGAAATTATTTTAAATTATACAAATTGGCCACATCTTGAAGAACGGCTGAGTTATCACTCAACAAGCAACAAGGCAAAATGGCAAGTGTGCTCAGCTATAAAATACCCGTTAGCCGCTGATTTTTATGGTGGAAATATGAAAGAGTAATAATCTTATTTAACAAAATAAATGAAACATTTTTAAAATTCAAAACAGAAAAAAAGTACAAACTTTCGTACATCGACATTTTCATTATTTCTTAAAAATTTCTAATAAATCTTTTCATATTAATGTTTGCTTTCATTCATTTATATAATTCACTAAATATATTGGTTTTTACTTTGTAATATGTTACAATACTTAATAAAATCATTTATCTTCTTACTTTTTAGAGGTAGAAAAATCCATTTTAGAGTGCTATCGCACTTATTGTAATGTAAACTATCTTTCGATATGTTTATGTTAATGGTGGTATTCCAGCCTGCCACAATTTGAATATTTTGGAGACGCGCAATCCCATATTGTTGAATATTTCCTATACATGACTATATAAATATCGCTAAATTGTAATAAACTATTGGTATACCAAATATATGGCATTTCATTTCAAATCAAACATTTTAAACATTTAAAAATTTAAGTTTAACCCCAAATCAGTTCGTTCAAAATAAGATAAAATAAACCATAAACAAAATTCGAAAACTAAACTCGCCTTGCGTGCAAATTTCAAAAATATCGCACGCCAATTTGCGAACTCTACACCTTATATGCTTCGAGATCTTGGTGTTTAAACTCGCGGACAGACAGACAGACAGATAGACGGACGGCCGGACAAGCAGTCATGGCAATATCGAATCGTCTGTTGATGCTGAGCAAGAATATATTATAAGTTAATGGTGAATAACCACTTCTACGTAAATTATATATAAATATGGGAGACAACGAACACAAAGTGAGGTGTTTTTGAGCAGCCAGTAGTGTGCTTATAATTATATTTTCTTAAAGCGTAGCTTATTACTGCGAGATACATACATATAAGAGTCTCATTTTGTTGTCCGTTGTTGTTTCGTTAAAACGTAGCTCTTAAAAGTCTCTCGCAAAGAACAATAATGATTCTGAACTTGAACTTTAACACTGCGAATGGGAGGCAAAGGGAGATAGAGAGAGAAAGAGAGAGAGAGAACACAATCAAGAAGCATAATGATAGCAACAGCCCAGCCCAGCCCAGGTATAGAGTGTCCTCTCTCTGCACACTTCACTTCTCCACTTGATCAGTCGAACTCCGACAACCTCCTCCCTCTATCAGCCGTGTCAAGTGAAACCAAAAGTGCGGCAACATCATCGCTGCCCAAACAAACAACGCGTTCGCCCACTTTGCGTGTGTTCTCAGCGCCAGCAGCGTTGACCTCTTGGTTCAGGTTCAGCAGCAATAGCAAAGGAAGAGAGAGAGGGAGAGGGGGGAGTATTACGAATCAACAGCAGAAATTGAGTCGGTCTAAGTCAAGTCGCAAGCAGAACGCAGCCTTTGGCTTGAAGTGAAAATGAAGGTGTAGTCCAATTTGTAAGTATGGACAAGCCCCAAGCGCACAGCAGCCAGCGCCGTCGAAGTCATCGCCACCGCCGCCACCACCGCCATCCACGTCGACATCGACATTGGCTTCGAGTTGGAGTTGGAGTTGGAGTTGGAGTTGGAGTTGGACATTGCCGCCGCCGACGACGACGACGACGACGACGCGACGTCAAAGTTATGCAAAGCTTGCGCTGGACTCTCAAGAGTCTACTCCCGCTGGACAAACAACGTTCGCTTTTGTCTCGAGCGCATTTTTCCATGCGTGCCGCCTTTTGCTTTGTTGGTGGCGCTCTGCAGCTCTGAAGCTGTGGCTGCTACGTCCATTTGCAGACTTGGCAAATACTTAATTGCATTTCGATATCTATGCTCAGGCATCTGTGAGTAGATGCCGCACTGGGGCTCAATACCTCAGTAGACATAGACAGGCACTTGGACACGCCGACAGCCATCGAAGCATCGAAGCCATCGGAGCCATGGAGCGCACTCGACCTGCGATCATTGTGAATGTGTGTGTATGTCTATGTGTGTGTGTGTGTGGACTGTTCCGCCGAGAGAGTCCAGCAGCATGTCCACCACATCCTCGTCCACACATTTTCGATTTTTACAACTAAATTCCCCTGATTCATGAGCTTTACTAAAGAAATTAGTAATTGCTACTCCTATTTGGAGCCATATTGCATATCTCTGTGTGCGCATCTCTGGGCCAGCGACAACGATGACACAGCAACTTTGCTTCCCCTCTCTTGCTATCTCTTTCTCTTACATCTCTCTCTATCTGTCTGCTAGTTTTCTACTCCGTTCTAATGCTATGCACATCCGTTTCAGCGCCCACTCGTAACACTTTGTTTCAATGCCATCGCATTATACCCTGTACTCGCTGTAAATAACATTGTCGTTCTTGTCGATCACCATCTTACAGAGAGACCCACCTGCTTTAACGTCGGTATCATCCAAAGCAAGTTTAGTAAGTTTCTCAAATTTTGTGGTGCTATTCTTAAAAAGTTTATCTATCGATTTAGGAAAAAGAATTTGTTTTAATTTCATTCTTAAAGAGTTTATCTATCAATTTAGAAACAAAATGTTTTTTAACTCATCGTTTACATACACTACTCTTAGAAAACACCGAGGATGCCATTTTAGCTCTGCTTGATCAACATCATATAGATACATAGAACCAATAAAATTGTCGAAACACAGAACTTAACATATTTGCTTTAATTTCAGATACCATTATGTTCTATATCACAGTTTTATATCCATAGCTTCTTGAATGTTCGTTAATATCCGTATAATCCATAACTTTTTGTTCTGTCATTTCAATATTTGCTATTTTGGATAAATTTGTTCTGATTCCGTTTTGATTTGAAAATAAATGGAGCTTAACCTTGTGATTTACTTGATTCGGTTACTACAGGGTATTAGCAAGTCGCACTACCTTCTCTGTCTCATTTGAGTTCATCTCGCATCCGTTCGCATATTGTTTGTCATCGTTTTGTTTGCTTCTGGCCTGCCTGACTGCCTGCTTGCCTTCTTGCTGGCCTGTTGATGGACGGCCGTCAATCTTGCCATCAGTCGCAGTGGCCCCAACCTCAGAGAGATCTCCAACTGTTCGGCCGCCTCCCGCCTTTCGTCTCCCGCTTGCCACCCCCACCGGTTGTTGTCCCCCCTGTCTGGCCCCCTTGATCGCATTGTGCTTAAGCACGCTGTCATTTTCACGCTTTGTTAGCTAACTAAACTGTATCTTGAAGTCAGGCGTCTAGGAAGCGTCACGTTTTTGTTTTTTTCTTTCATCGTTTTTTTGTTCCTCTCTTTCATTATTTATGACTACATATTTAGTTTATTATGTATGTTAGAAGGTTAATCTCTGCGGCATTACATTGCATCTTTAGCGCCTTGCCTTGCCTTTGTGGCAATTTCTTTACCTTCGCTTCATACTTGGACGAAGCTTGAAGATTGAAGCTTGAAGCTGAACACTTCTCGCCACCTGCATAGAAACCGTGAACAGTGATATTTCTTTATTTGTGCAGTCATTAAATAAATAAAAATGCCAACATCTTTTTATGTTGTACATCTAAATGATGCAGTAAAGTCGATAGTAATAACAAAAGAAATAAGTATTAATGAAAACATAAAATATTCGACAAATTCAACCAAATAAAAACATATCATAAAATCGAAAGAGTTGAAATATAACATTAAATTACAATTCCTCAGATGTAGAGACAATTTTAATAATCATATTCTGCGCAAACTGACTCAAAAAAACAACTGTTATGCATTTCGTATTCCTCCAAGCACAATAATCCAATTTGTTGAAACTCGGACAACTAAACACAATTATCATATAATATTGCTAATTGTGGTTTCAAACGCTGATGGCAAACTTAAACTTTTTTAGCCCACGCTGTTAAAAATAGCTTTCTTTTCGCACCTTTAGACAGTGTTAGGCATTGTCCATCAGACAAAATACCAAAGCTATCGAATAATAATACTAAATTAACCTTATGCTATAAAGATTCTTAAAGACTGCATTGTTCTGTGCCATATTAAGCATATGAAGAATGAATTTATATTGTTTCGAAGCGAATAAGATCTCGATAAATTGCGATTATGTAGCCTCTTTCTTTCAAATGCTTGCCAATCTGTAAAAGTATGTTGATGAGAAATGTAAATCAATTTTTTTGCTTAATGGGTAATGGGATGATTAATGTGAGTCTCGACTTGATCTGCTCGCAGCGGGCAGTTTGGACTACACAAATTTCACTTTTTCGAATTCATAATACAATAATTAACCCAGAGAGTATAGCATCTAAGTGTGTGTGTGTGTGTGTGTGTGTGTGTGTGAGTGTTGTCTACCGCTGTGCCATTTTTCCATGTCACAGTTGCCGACTGTGCGACTTTTAACCTGCGCGGAAATCAATTAGTTACCATATCAAAAATGTATACACACACATGCAATTTAAATTTGCCAAAAAGCAGCAACAAAAAACAAGAAAAGAAAATAAAAATCGATCGATCATCGAGCGGTAAAGTTGAAGCTCGAAGTGAAAAAAAGCGAATGCTGAGTTGTGGCCCTTGATTGTCGGTTCAGTGAATTTCGAAAACGTATTTTTATTTATCAATTAAATGAATCGAAAATTGTGCGCAATTACTGGGCAAATATGAGCTAAGTTTGTTGCCTAAGTCATTTAGCTAGCCAGCCTCGATAGTGTTTTCTTCGGTTGTTTTGTGTGTTTGTGTTTGCGTTTGAGTTTGAGTTTGCTGCACGAAAGCAGGTTTCGATTTCGGTTACGGTTGCATCTTCCACAGGCTGTCAACATTTCCGGCACGGCTGAAGCTGAAGCTGACGCTGACGCTGACGAAGGTGGCAAAGGTCAGCAGCGAAAACGAATCGGCACTTGGCACTCATGCAACGTGCAACTAACAACGTGCAGCAAGCAACAAAGCGGCCAACAGCTAACAGCTAACAGCATGTAGCATGCAACGGCAGCATTCAGCATTCAGCATGGTGCAGCATTCAATGGGAAAAAGGGCGCCAAGCATGCGATGCCATGCGATTGCCTCCTTCTTTGGGTCTCTGGTACAAGTCATAATCAACGTTGCATGCCCCATCTTCCGCCTTGCATAAGCCACACCGATTCGAGAGTTTCACTTTTTTACCATTTCTGTCGCTGCCGGGTAATTAATGCCAATGGGCTAGTAGCGGTAGCAGAGATCGTATTACGACTAACCTTTAATTTATGCAAATTATTGCACAAATCTCAACTCATCTCAGACCAATTATTGATAGCCTCATGTCATTCGATTTGATGTGTGTTGTGTGTGATTGATAGAAAGGGAATACTGTTGGGGCATCTTCATCTTCGTGTGAATGATTGGAGCTCATCTATATGCAATTCGAGCAGTTTCATCAAACCTCAACTCGTAAAATATTGCCGATATCCCAATCTAATTCAAGCATCCCACTCACTTTTCTTTACTTTGATTGATTCAATGACAAAGCTAATAAAACATCTATTTAAAGTGCGTCTTTTGGTGGAGTCTATTCATTATTTGTTTTCATTAAATCAACATAAAATAGATTGCAAATAAATTTGTCAATCTACTATGGTAAATGTGTTGAAAGTAGAGCAAAGCTAATAAATATTGCTCGACTATTGAGCACAAGTTGTAATAACTTAAAGATTATTATGAAAGTATATATATTATAATTTATACAAATTTTCTATTAATTTTTTTATTCAATTATAAATCCATTCTAAATGAGCGTGCTAGATTAATGAATCGCAGCCTTGACAGGTTTTAGCAATACATTTGGAAAAATCGGAACTAAATAGAAATGCAAAGCTAATAACGTCAAGAATATGTTTGAATGGAAGGGTTCATTGATATGCAGTTCAAACATTTACCTCAAGTGTTATTGACCGCAAAGTTTTTGAATCTCAATTCGGGTTCGAACTTGGAAATGGAATTTGAATTCAAAGCAGGCTTACGCATCGTGTTTGCCATATGGCGAATGGCTTATGGCCGATGGCGGATGGCGGATCGAGGGTATTGGGTGACTCAATTTCGACATTATTTTTATTGCTTTCATTGTTGGGCACATTGGGCAATCGGCGGCCCAATTGCCTCCCCATTATGAAAGCGTTACAAATTTTCCTTTTGACTCCACCTTGCCGGATTGCAATTTGGCGAAGCTGACAAATCGACTTGATAAGAGCTCGGTCATTGCAACAATGTGAACTGCCATCAACTGTTTGGCATCATCATCACCATCATCATCGTTAGCCATAACTGGCTTCAGATTGCAGTCAATGTCGCCACAAAAACCTGATGATTACGTGTCTGCTGTCCAATGACATCACGATAGCCCACACTTTTTTTTTTAGCTGTGTGTCTCGATCGATACACGACACATAAATAAATATCAATTTGTAGGCCAGCAAAACAGGCAACTGAGAACAGAGAATGGAGAAATTTGTACGGCTGGAATGAAACTTGTATCCAGACGCAGTTCTTGGAAATTCATAATTGGCTTGAGATGAAAGCTAAGCAGTTTTCAGCACACTAAAAACTATCAGCCAATACATCAATTTAATGACTTCATTGAAAGCATTTTCGGTTAACATGATGCACGCCCCGAAAAATATTCATTAGGGTTCGAAAGAATATCAGAGATTGCGTCGTTAAAGCTAAATAAGAATGTGCTTGATTTGGCCAAAAATATCCTTAAAAGAAAGATTTTGCCGATAACTTTAAAATATTATGCTTCCGACTTAAAACACAGCAACTAAACTTATTCCTAAAAAAAAATTATAAACTTTGTTTCTTAGTTATTAATTCATATAATATTTTATTAAAAGTATAGTTGGTTAACGATGTAATTTTTTATAATGCTGTTAAGTGAAACAAGTAAGAAATCTACAGTCAAGTGTGCTCGATTGTGAGAAACCCTCTGCCCATTTTCAATAAAAGCAAAACAAACGGTATTATTCTTAAAATATACCAAATTAATAAACAAAAAAAAATGTACCGATGGATATTTTTGGTATATCGATATACTAATATAATTTGAATATACCACAGAGTATAAGATACAATAATATACCAAAATCTATGTTTTGTATATCGAGAATACTATTACCATTTAAAAATACCATAGAGTATGGAATATACAATAACATACAATAATATACCATTATTCATATTTGGTATATCGATATTACTATTACAATTTGAATATACCATAGATTACAGAATATACCATATATTATATACAATAAAATAAAATAATATACCAAAATAAATATTAGGTATATCGATATTACTATTACAATTTAAATACATAGAGTACAGAATATAGCAGATTGCCAGCCAAAGAAAATAACAACCAACTGATTTTGCTTTGTTTACAAATTGGTCCACAATATGTGGAATTCCAAATGGAGGAATGTATTCTCCTTTCTGTTTATGTAGAAAAGGACAAATTGGCCTGTACTCGTTTTCTTGAGATATAAAGCAAGTTCACTTTTCCAAATTTGTTTTCATATTATTCCAATGAAGTGTTCTAATTAATATATAATGTTATTGCAGAGTATAAATTTCTGCAAGCAGCTACTGTAATTTTTACCCAGCCTAATAAATCTGAGCTGAACGTTCCCAGGGCGTCAGATTGCAGTCAAATTCTGCAGCTGGCAATGCTAACGGCAACACTTGACACCTGATACACCTACAAAAAAAAAATGAATAATGAAAACGAAAAGCCAGAGGGAGGCCAGGTGAACTCGGTCGATTATGAATATGATTCGCAAGCCTAATTGAGCTTTTATCGACTTGTCGAGTATTCACTTCCGCACATGCTTTGTAAAGTGTCAAATGCTGTTTACCGTTCAATTGACCGATCTCTCGACTTCCGCTCGTCAAAGCTCTCAATGCCAATCGATTGTACGAATATAATATACGAATGTATGTGTGTGTGTCTGTGTGAGTGTGAGTGTGGCCTATTTGACTTCGAATCAAATGCGACCGAGTTAACCAATTTGTTAAGTTGCCCCTTCCACGGCACAGCTAACGTGCTTAAGTCAACAATAAGTCAACAAGTCAAGTCTTTGGCTTTCAGGCCGACCGAATATATTCACACATTCACAGGCAAACACTCACACTCACACTCACCGCAGCGATTACGCGATTTGGTGGAAGACTCTTTCGAATTTTGATTTTTGAATTTTTGTTTGTCGGAGCTGAGGTTGAGGTTCGGAGTTTGGAGTTTGGAGTTTGGAGTTTTGTTGGCTGCTGCCCCGTGGGGCAATTAAAGGTGCACGATGCGAAAGTGAATGTTGTTGCCAGAGACTAGACTTGCCTCCCCCCGCTGTTCGATTAGGTAAGGTCAACTCACGCATTCATTAACAGCTTTATTCATTTTGACAAATAACAAAAAGACACTAAAAGCCAGTCAACTATGCCAATTTATTTAGCTGCTAAACAAATGTTTTTACAATTCGCAATTACAAACAAAACACAAAATTTAACAAATAACAAATAAATGTGTGTTTATAGTTCGAGCGAAGAACACAAAAGTTTTTCGGCAACTATTATGAGTAAGTTCCGAGTACACACAGAAAGGTGCTAAATGCCCATCGGGGCATTTGTCAGAGTCAAAAGTTGCTTGTTTTCATCGTCATCGTCATCGTCATTGTTGCCACAATGGTGCATGCATTAAAGCAAATCATCCTTGACGCATGCACACCAAAAACGGCAGCCTGCCTAAATGATCAAAAAAAACGTAAAAAAGGAATAAAAAGCGAAACCGGCCGTAGGACTGCATACAAGGCAAGGCTGTTCACCATTTTTGGCAACATCAACAAAATGTTGCTTCGTCTTTTTTTGAGAGAGAGAATTTTCAATTTGCTGTCTCGGTCTTTGCACAGGTTCCTTTAAAAATTGTCGATTATTTCCAGACTGTTGTCGACATTGCCAAAAAGTCGCAACTTTCGAAAGTTTTTTTAATGAGCAACAAAATTGTGTCTGTGTGTGTGTGTGTGTGTGTGTGTGTGCGTCGAGTTAATTTGCCGCATCGTTTGAAGACAGCAACAACAGGAACAGGCTTCTGCTGGCCGCCTCAGACTCCAGACTCCCAAAACAAAGACCTGCTGCTGTGGACCAACAAAAAAAAAACAAGGTGTTTAGCCGAACGAAAACACCTACACAGTCGCAAACACATACAAATGTATATACATACATATATAGCATACAGACTCACCTTACATGCAGTTCAGGGACACAACGAAATGGCCTTATGACGTCATTTGGCATTGGCAATGAACTGAAGCTGCGTCTGTAATTGTTGCTGTTGTTGCTCTTGTTTGGGGCAAGAATATAAAATATAACCATAAGATGCAATATGGCATGATGCTCAATGCAATGAAGTGAGTTTTATATTCGTAATATGAATTTGCATTACTTTTAAATTCTTCTTGCTTCCCTTGTTGATCTTATATTATAAAATATAAAATCATTCTGTGACTCCAAATCTGTTGTTAAATCCTTATATGAAATTGCATTACTTAGAAATTCTTTTTTGATTCCTGCTTCCCTTGTTGATGTCTGTTGTGTTATTATAAAATATAAAATCATTGTGTGACTTCAAATGTCTGGTTAAATCAATTGGATTCGCGTATTTCTTTAAAATGAAACTTCTGCTTCCGTTTCTTGTCTCAATAAATAAAAAATATATACAAGTTCCATTCTGCTTGAGTTCATTCCCTGCTCCTACCGTTTCCAGAGCAGAAACGGACGAGATATATGCATCGAATGCGAAGGATATAAGCTCGCCAAGGACAAAATGTCGCCCACCACAACCAACGTGACTTGAGCATATTGCACCGAAGGCTGTTGGAGGAACTTTAACACCGATCGACGCCAACCAATTAATTGGGAATCCTTTCGATTCTTCACCGACTTTACAGCATTCATTTCAATTATCTTCGGAGCAAATAATTTTGTTGAATATTTACAAGTTTAAGCAAGACGCACACAAATCTCTAGAATGCTTGATGAAGTATAATCGAATATTTAACTGCTTTGTTTTTGAAAGTTCTGAAGTCGAATCGAAATTAGCTTTGCATATATGTAATTTTAATTTCCAATTTAGCGAAAATACATAAATTAAAATTCCCAATCGAAATAAACACCAAATTTATGACACATTCTTTTTGTTGGCAACGCAAATTGCGCGAATTCTAAATTTTTCAATCACATTTGCAATGCAAATTTGGAAGCCAAGAACTAAAATCAATTCGATACGTCGAAGCTGGATTAAATTACATACTCTTAAAGAGGGCGTTCTATTTGTGTCGCCAAAAAGCGGCCATGTAATAAATTGATTTATTCATTTAAATATTTGTATTTGCACAGCATTAAGTTTTAAACTTATGTTCAATTCAAACTAATTTTGAACTATAATAACTAATTTGTAAGTTTAAAAAGAGTATTAAATCTTCGGTTAGCAGCGGCAACTATATTTTCTTGACAGCTTTCGAGAACAGCTCATTTTACGAAATGTTGCACATTGATAAACTTTAATGAAATCACGCCCAATTCTGTCTTCTGATTTCCAAAAATTTGCTGTAAACTTTCACTAAAAGCTCTTCTACTAAATTGCATTGTAAGACCTTCAGAATTCTATTTCCGTTTGAGGGTCCCAATACACAATAGACAGACACAATAACAAAATATAGAGGGGCATAAATATCTCAGCTCAGCTCAGCATTTCTATGCGAATCATCATCATTATCATTATCAGCGAACAGAGGTAGAGAAGCTTTTTTATTAACATTATAATTGGTTATTAATTTGCATCGAAATTCAAAGCACTCGCCGATTGTTGAGCACGGAAACTCGTAACTCTCCGGCAAGGCCCATAGAAGTCGCCTCTATGAGTATTTTTTCGGTTTTTTGTTGTATTTTATTAATGGCAAACGAGATGAAGCGAAAGAAAGCAAAGAAAGTAGTTAATATAATATATTGACCAACTTTAACCCAACGAAATTACTTCAATTAACAGCCAAAAGAGCTGGCCAAAAGGGGTTACAGATCAATTTAAGCTATTAATCAGTTTTCGACTCGAGTTAGAATTCTATATATTGTGTAGTCTAGAAATGACTCACAAATGTGTGAGTCTACTTTCAGTAATGCGTTGGTAGAGTCGCTCCACCTACACGTTAACATCTGTATAAGATCTGAGTGTGTGTGAGTGTTTCTGTGTAATTGGAGCAGTTCTAATGTTATTCTTGGGCCAGCTCGAGATTAAAGATATTCTTGCTAGGAGTTGAATTATTCAAAGCATCGCAAAAATAAACCTCAATACATACGCATAAATAGGATTCGATATCTATGTGAATATTTAGTATATTTAATTTCGGTTTTAATGGTTTTACAACGTTGGGGTTATAGAGGAGAGTGAAAGCATTATCGAGTCAAAAGTTTTGCTAGCAAAAGCTCTACAGTTCTACCACTAATATTTACAATTTGTACGGGTTTTGTTGTTTTTTGTTTCTTCTTTTGTCGGAATCGGGGAACTCACCTCATAAGCTTGCAATTTGCGCAGTTCTAATTACAATACTCGTCGAATTGTTGTTGTTATTGTTGTTACACTTGTTTGCAGTTGACGCTCTGCGACTGCACATCAATTTTCAATTAGTCACACATACATATACAAAATACACACATTCCGATATATAGTATATAGAATGCGAGCAGTCGTTGTTAAATGTTTTTAATTTATTCTTTTGTTGTAATAACGTAAGGACGTAAAAATTACCAAAAAATTTAAAAAATCGTTTGCACAATGATTTTTGCGTTTTTTTTTTTATTTTTGTGTTGTACGTATTTTAATATCTCACTTTTTGCACTGCGCACAAAGTCGTTGGTTTTTTGTGTTATTCTATTTTTATTTGAATTTTGTGTGGGTTGAGTGCAGTTGAATGGACGTTACGATGATCGAGGGAGCTGCGCGGAGTTGTGTGGGGAAAATACCGATCGAAGTTAGAAGAAGAGATTGAGAGAATGCGAAACAGAAGTTGCAATGCGCTTGTTTTGCTATTTCCTAATTACGGAAAGAGGGTGTGGGGGCGTTTTTTGCAGCTGACCAGTTCGTTCGATTATTTATCGTTGTCAATTTGAATAGCAAATACAATCGACGCACACATACACACATACGCTCGAGGACGCAAACGAGTTAACACGGCGCAGTAAGTTCAACCAGGTGAACACCGTCACGTCTAAAAGCCGACTGAACTAACGAATCAACTCAATGAAGGCACGATCTGTCGCAAATTGCGAGCACAGTTCGTGTGAGCGTCAAAGCTCGTCTTGTCGCAGGTGAGAGCTTTTTTGAGCTAAGCAACAAAGCAACGAAGCAACGACAGGTAGCCGGCATTTCTTGCTCTCGCTCTCTCTTTGATAGAGAGCTCAGAGAGAGAGAGAATGCGTGTTTAAGTGTGTGCAAGTTTGTAGTCAGAGTCTTTTGCTTTGAATTAAATCAAGTCAAAGATGTTGGCAGTCATATTGTGTTGCTAGAAGTTGTTCAGTTGTTTTGGTTGTTGTTGTTGACGTCGCCGATGTAAACAAGTGAAACCAGCTCGCCCAAACATTCTTCGGATTGTTGACTAGTTGTAGTATCTTCTCTTCGATATTTTGAGAGCAGTTGCGGCATTCAATGAAAATATGGAAATCTTCAGCCAGGCCACTTGACTCGCTCAACACCAGTTGCAGGTTCTTTTTTGTAACTCAACACAAAAAAAACACCCAGACAACAACGACACACCTCAGCTCATCAATCACGATCTTTTTTCTCCAAGCTTACAATCGTTGTCAAGGTTCGCCATCAGAAGTCACCACACTAATTAATTCATCTCTTAGATACGCGCACTAATCTCATGCCAAATGGAAATGTTCTGGCAAGTGTCATCCACATAAATTTTGAAAATATACCTTCATACAGATAGAGATAAATAAAGTCTTTGAATATATAGGCAGTTGAGCAGGTAGCAAAAGCCAAATCAAAAGCCGAAATCAAATAATTCACGCAAATATTTCCACACACTTCAATTTGAATATCACAGTAATTAATCAACAAAAATCTCAGAAATAAGCAAAATATA
The DNA here is from genome assembly GCF_023558435.1 of Drosophila sulfurigaster albostrigata. NCBI lineage: Eukaryota > Metazoa > Arthropoda > Insecta > Diptera > Drosophilidae > Drosophila > Drosophila sulfurigaster. The sequence goes on from NC_084883.1 coordinate 1,954,266, forward strand.
CAAACACACAAATAAATCATCAATCGTCATCGTCTTCAGCGAACGAACGGTCAAGAAACTATAAAGCACCAAGTTGCCCACGTCCCACGTCCACTCCAACTGTGCAGACGTCCCTCCTGCCACTCTCTCTCTCTCTCTCCTACAAGGAGCCCATTTAACGTTTAATAAAGTTGTCAACGCACGAATCTGTCGTGAGAAGCATTCGCTTTCATATCTTTTTTTCGCAGCCAACGCAACACCATCGAAAAGTTGACAGATTTAAGTACTCGGCTCAACTCGTGTTTCGCATTTCTCCTTAAGTGTGCACTCGTAAATAATATCACAGCGGTTTGCTGTGTGATTGAGAACTTTGGCAGTCCCTAGAGCTTTTCACTGTTAATCATGCATAATGAAAGCTTTCCAACGAAGCCTGTCAAGTGCAGAAGCGCAGCTTTCGTGCGCAAATCTTTTCTCTATAGACTTTTCACATTCAGTTGTTTTTCTTGTTGTGAGCTGCAAAGTTTATGTCCGCGTTTCGTTCAAGGACGCGCCAATGTGAATCCAATTTATTTATAGTTTAAATATACATTTTTATTGAAAACGTGATGTGGTGATATATCTTGAATAATAATAATAACCAATTCATAATATTGACTCAATATATCATTCAAATGTTAATGCCATTTGTTGCCGTTTACCACTCACACTGACTTGTCACGCAATAATCTCAACCAATGTGTCTCTGTGGCGCCACCTTATATGAATGCCAAGAGTGTCATCATCTCCTCAAACCACAAATGAAAAGCCCAACACACTCGCATTTGGGTCTATACATGCATTCATTTGATAAGAAATGAAAGCTTTGCGCACAACTGAGAGTCACGAGCTTTTATCCCGTTGCGTATCAACAGCTGATTTCTATCAATAGACCACGAGGTCTTCTTCCTTTTTCATCCTATATCTGAAGTTCATGGTCAATAAAGTGTGTGCATTGAAATGGCTTTGATACGCTGCTGCTTCGAGCCACCTGAACTGCCGGAATTTTTTGATAGTTTCGTTCAGAAATGCACGGATCCCAGCTGTAAGTATTTATAGAAGTATTTGTTTATGATTTATCAACTTGTTAACTTAGAGAACGACTTATAGGTCTCCTTGAAAACAAAAAGTTTCTACTTTTATCAACATTCTTAATGACGCACTTTAGATTTCATGCAGCTGTTAGAAACAGTACTTACAAAACATAACAGTTCAGTCATTTTATTTCTTTTTCCCAATTCGAGGAAATTGTTACTGCAGAAAAACATCAAAAATGTTTATTTACCGTTAAGAGGTTAAAAAACATTGACAGCAATCATATGTGTTTTATAAAATCATATTTAATTTAAACAGAAAAATACAGTTAATGTGGAGCACAACTGTTGAGCGTGGAGCAAGAAGCGCAGCCCACTTCACGTTTTGTATACTAATATTTATACTAAAATACCACAATGAAGTTTTTAGTATATTGTGATATCTAAACTGCGATCACTGAATTGTTTTTAAAATATGCGTGTTGATTGAATAAATACGCGTATTCATTTTTGTTTAATATGCATTAAAAATAGTGTTAGTAAGTTTATAAGAAATATTTAATTTACGTATTCATTACTGAAAAAGAACTGTTTCAAAATTTGCGCTTAAAAAGTGTAACCAAATTAATAAACATTCGGCATATTTGTTATAATAAAAGAATAGTATATTTTCAAATTCAATATACGGTCACGCTGCGGACACATCCTATTAGTTCATAGTTTAATCACGGCGTTTACTTTTTTTATCAATCAAACGCGGCAATTATCGCAGCGTTTCTTTTATCTATCGCAGCCATAAAAATAGCATAAAAGTTACAAAATAACGAAGGGCCAGTGAAATAGACATGTCTGGTGAGTCATTGGGTGCAAAAGCGAAACCTCGACCTCGAAACGTAGTAAAATAATGACGCCAGCAATCGATCAAAACAATGAAGGGACTGCAATACAGAAGCGAAAGAGAAACAATAATAGAAACGCACATCACGCGAAGCAGGTCAATTTGTAGATATGTATTCGCATATGTGTGTGTATGAAACGATTATGGCGATAAGATAAAAGGCTAAACTAGTTGGGAAAATGGCTGTCGCACCCACTCATCATTCTCAAGCGATTCTCCCGCTGGGAGCCACAGTCAACGCCTTTTTGCTAATTACAAAATTAAAACAACAACTTTGAACACAAAACCTCGAACACAATCTGCAATGAAGACGGAGCAGACAACCCGATGACATCGTCATGTTTACCTACCGCTGCATCCGCGTCTGCCTACCGAATCCCTCTAAAAGTTGTGCCTTTCCCTTTGCCCTTATAGGTTGTTGTGGCTGCTGTTCCGCGCTGCGACCGCGCTACAAGCGCCTGGTGGACAACATCTTTCCCGTGAATCCAGAAGATGGCCTGGTTAAATCGAACATGGAGAAGCTGACCTTCTACTCGCTCAGCTCGCCGGACAAACTGGATCGCATTGGCGAGTATCTCTACCAGAAGGCCACCAAGGACATCAATCGCAAGCGTTACAAGTAAGTGAAACATTTGGAGCAGCTCAGTTTCTATAGCTCTCAATCCTTTCAGACTCGCTGAGATTGCCATGGAGGCAATGGATCTTTTGCTGCAGGCTTGCCATGCTCAGACCACGTTGAATCTCTTCGTCGAGTCGTTTTTACGCATGGTGCAAAAGCTACTCGAGGATTCCAATCCGAATTTAAAGATCATGGCTACAAACTCTGTGAGTTTTTAATCGAGATTGTATTGTAGTGTCCACCAGCTAATCATGTTTTGCCTCCCATTTTTAGTTTGTGAAATTTGCCAACATTAATGAGGACACGCCAAGTTATCATCGTCGCTATGACTTCTTCATCTCGAAGTTCTCGTCGATGTGCCACAGCGATAGCCAGGATCTGCGTGATAGCTTGCGTTTGGCTGGCATCAAGGGACTGCAGGGTGTTATACGCAAGACGGTGTCAGACGATCTAGTTGAGAACATTTGGGAGGCACAGCACATGGAGAAGATTGTGCCTTCGCTGCTCTTTAACATGCAGGTAAGAGTCCAAATGTTGGAGTCAAAGATCAACTTTATTTCACTTACAAATTGGCGAAACGAGCACCAATAATGCTGCTGAACTGAACTAATTTCGTTGTTTTGTTATTTTCGTATATTTTGTTAATGCATACGAAACGTAACTCAACTCAACAACAACAACAATAACTACACATAAAACACAAACAACAAATAACGATACGAAACGAACATAAACGACACGCAAAAGTTTTGTGTAAACGTTATGTTTGTGAAGAAAAATTTACTGGCGGTAATTGACAATTCAATTAACATTTCTAGCAACATCCTACCAATAAGTATTATTAACTAGACATTTAAGAATAATGGTTCCACATAGGTGTCAAGCTAAAAGTAAACCGTCTACTAATATCTAATTTGTATTCCCCAAACGCAGTCTGGCGACCTCACGCCCGTTGAGGATGCCACCAATGTGACGCCGCCTGTGCTGGCCGAGGAGGTGCTCCGTGAGCTGGTGGGACGCGCCTCCTTTGGACATATTCGCAGCGTGCTGAAGCCGCTGCTGACGTAAGTTACAATCCACCAATAACTATTGTACACACAGCTAATTGTTTGCTTCGTTCGAATAGTCATTTGGATCGCCATGAGCTGTGGGTGCCAAACACCTTTGCTATACACACATTCCGCATCGTGATGATTTCCATACAGCCGCAGTACTCGTACACTGTCGTGGAGACACTCATGCAGCACTTGGACAGCAACTTCAAGTCATCGCCCAAGACACGCACTTCGCTGGCTGTGGTGCTGTCCAAGATTATTGCAATTGCCGCTGGGGAGAGTGTTGGACCATCGGCTCTCGATATTATTAACAATTTGTTGTTGCATCTGCGCACAAGCGTTGGCACAACCTCTGAAATCACCGCCGAAGAGTCACAGTATCAGGAGGCATTGATCAATGCGCTGGGCGAGTTTGCCAATCATCATCCGGACTATCAGAAGATTGAGATCATGTTGTTCATTATGAACACGGTGCCCGATTTGTCCAAGAAGAGCAAGGGCGATCAGATGCTGCAGAATATATTGCTAAAGTCGTTGCTCAAGGTGGGAAATCAATACAGCACCGTCTCCTTCGAAAAGGCTTTTCCGGCATCATTCCTACAACCCTTACTGCGCATGGCACGCGCTCCGCACGATCCGACGCGCATGATTGTCATGCAAATCTTTCAGGCACTGCTCGATCGCCATCAGAACGAGCAGGTGCTCAGCACTGTGAGCGTAAAACCGTATCCGGCTCTCTCCCAGGAGCCGCCCTCACGCTCCGACATCATTTTCACGCATAAGTATGGCGCCAACATAATGCAAGCGCTTATCGACAGTATGGCATTATCGGATCGCGTGGACGCACTCTCCGCCAGCTTTAATACGGCTGCTCTGCTCATTGTGGAAATGTCGTGCAGCGAAACGGTGCAGGAGTTCTTGTTGTTCATCTTGGGGTAAGTATTAAATCGCTGTTTCACTTGTGCAGCGTTTTCACTAATCTGCGACTCATCTACAGCGTACAGCAAGTGGCCAGCACCGTGGAATCCTTGGGAGCCGTTCACAGATGCAATTTACATGCGATAGCCATTGCACTGTTGGTGCTGATCTCACGTGTGAGCGGCATCAACAATCTGCTCGAATATGCGCAAAAGATCATCGAAGCTCGACGCGATGAGGCTAGCTACTATTTGCCACCTCTGATGGATACCAAAAAGGGATCGAACAAGAATCTGAATCTATCGCTGCCGCATCTGGCCATCGATAAGTTGGCCCTTGGCGAATGCATGCAGAATGCTGGCATGGATGCCCAACGTCTCAATACGGGAGCACCGTATGCACTTAATCAGTCCGATAATCCAGGACATCGTCACTCCTGGGTGGATTCAGTCAGTGCACAGATGACGCAGCGCAACAGCTCCGCCGATTTAACCGTCTACAACGGCGACGTGGACAGTGTGAATAGTTCACCCGGCATCTGCAAGAAGATTCTTGCGCCCGAGTTCAACTTTGATGCGATGAAACGTGCTCTGGCCGAGCCAACAGAGGCGGCAAAGCGAGAGCAACGTGAGCGTCAAATGCAAATTGTGCGCACTTTCCGCGAGGGCGAATTCGATGATCTAATGCGACGTACCGAACCGAAGGTAAGGGACGACCCTTCTTTATCGAGATATATATTTAATGTCAAATTCTATTTGTAGCACGATCTCATTCAGAATCGTCTCAACGAACTATTCAACTCGCTTGCCGTCGAGCGACAGATTACGCAAAGCGACAACAAGACAGCCCAGCTACAGGCCAATAATGAGAAGCCCGTCTATGAGACAAAGTTCCCAGAGCTCTTCTACTATTAGCATCGTTAAGAAGCAGCATTATTGGCTACTAAATGGATTGGATACCGAATATTCTGTATTAAATATGTAGTATTTGATAATATAGCTAGCTAAATTCTTTGTTTGTTACGGGCAGGGTCAATTCTAATGAATTATTTTTTGTTTGTTATTTCTATATGCTAATAATTAAATTGTTCAAAACAAAGGAGAAGACAATTATATTCGTTAAACTATATAACTCGCAATATGTAAAGTTTTGTTTTATTCCACCAGCTGTTAACAAATTGAAAGTTACAATTATTTACTTTTTATAGCTTATTTAATTTTGTTGAGAGTCTTTTATTAGCAAAACATTTGTTACTATAAATCCTACGTTTATTTTGTTAACTAAACAAGTTATTTCCGCAATTAATCAACAGACGGCAAGTTTAACAGAACTTCAGATTTTAGATAAGAATGTTATCCTTACTTGAGTGAGCAATTTATAAAGTAGTTGAACTCTGATAAGATAGCCCAAGTACAATAATATTAAAAAGACTAAAAACGAGCAGGCCAAAAAAGGGTACTATTAAAATTGGCATGCAGATAAAGTCAAATCAATAGCGTAATTGGTTGCCATCTAAAAATATATTTTTATCTGCTTACTTTCATATTCATTTTCAAAAGAAACCCTTTACTTTATTATTATGAAGTAAAACGTTAAAGAGAGGTTGAAGTCATCTTCAAATTCCAAATGAAAGTATAACCAAATTTGGCAACTATGTAGATATATTCATACCTCTAAAACTGTAGATAACTAAAGATAACCAGACCTGTTTCGACTCCTAAAACAGTTGAATTTTAGAATACTTGAGAACCTCTTGTTATATTTGCCTTTGTATAACATAAAAGACAACATATAATTTTGGAAATATCCCCAATAGAAATATAATCGACACAAGCTTTTCTTTTCTATAAATTCAGACGTTTAATAATAATTTAGTTACTTGAAATGCAACGGGCTTGAGGGTCACGGTAATAATGATATAAGCAATTGGTAATAATTGGTTTGTTAGGTAGTTAATTCGAAAGGGTTTTAGTACGATTGCTTAACTTTATAGCTTAACTCTGAGGTGGTATATATAAAATGCGATATATATACTACGTACATACATAAATATGTATATAATAAGTAGAACACCGATGTGCGAGAGCACAAAAAGTGTGCGAATTAAATAACTCTTGTTGATCCTTTAAGATTACATTGCTATCAGATGTAAATGTTAAATCATTACAAAAATATATATAGAAATATAGATTGGCTGCAAATCGCAGCAATATCTACGATACACTTACGAGGATAATGTACAGTTATATATGTGTGACGTACAATTAGTAGTAGATGATGTCTGCCTAAGCAATATTTATACAGCACGATAATCGGTAGCGCACGATTCAGATTATGGCTATAGTTATAGTTATGGTTATAGGTTTTGGGTGTAGGGTGTAGGTGTTTGTAGATTTGAATGTACAACTAGATAATTGCGGAACGAGTCCATGAACAAAACAAAAGGTGGATGGTTGTGGTCAGTTTTCGAGTTTGAGTATAAATTGAACGCGCTCAGCACGCCACGTCGCGGCACAATGCCTCGCCATCACTCGTTATGACTGGATTGCTGCGAGTCCAACTGTAGCGTCCAACAGGTGGACGCAGTCCCGCCACTGACGTCGGCGATGAGGGCGTTGACGCCGTCTCCGGCGAATCGCCGCCGCCCACACAGACAGCCGAGTCATCGGCACTGTTCGTTGGCGTCAACGAACGCTCGCAGACGGCGCCAATTTCCGATATGGGAATGGCAGCAGCCGATAGCGTTGAGTCCTCGCTCTGGGGCACAATCTCCTTGAAGCTTTGATTGGGCGGCATTACGACAATCATGTTGATGGAGATGAGCAGAGGATGCACGAGCTTCGGATCAAGCACCATCAATGAGACCTCCTCGTTTTTCTCCAGATTCAATGTCGTTATCTCCGAAGATTGCGTAAACACGGGCTGGCGTTGTGCATTGATGGACGTCACCGTTGTGCGTATCATGAACTTGCGTCTTGTCTGCAGGCTGAGCACTCGCTCGTGCTCGTGCCGATGGTGACGCCGTATGTTGAGTCGACGCGAGTCCATGATGAGTATGAGATCCATGCCATAGTTGAAGCCCGTCCAGCGCCACTTCTGGTAGCCGGGCTCCAACAGCATGCGGCCACAGCGCATGCAGTTCTCAAAGAACTGCTCATTGTCCAGCTGCTGCAGACCGCCGTCCTCCTGGCTGTGATCGATGCGCAGCAGCGCATCCCAGTGGCTGTGAATGTGCTTGTAGAGCCACTCCTTGGGTATGATGTTGTCATTGAATATGATCTTCAGATCCATATAGTGATTGGTCAGGTACTGGGTGCGCAGCTTCTGGAACACTCGCACATACGGCTGTCCCTCGGGTGTGGCCAGAAACGAGCGCTCCTCCATGCGGCTGGTGAAGTACGTCCACTGCACCACATCCCCGCTGGGCGTTTGCGTCTCCACGCCGGCACTCACCAGGCGCTCCTGGGTCTTTAGTGCCTCGGCGCGTTGCACTGGATCCTCGGGATCGTAGTGGGGATGCAGCTGCAGGAACATCCATGTGCGCAGCAGTGTGTACAGTGAGAATTCTGTTTGCATCACATACAAATCATGGCTGGCAGTGAGGGCACTCATCAAGTCGATGGTGATGTGTCGCAGCAGATTCGGATGCTTGTTGTAAATGCTGAGCAGGTTGATTTGGAACCACTGGAACGTGGACTTCTTGACCGCCATGACTCCATATTGGCAGGCGGCCGCATAGTACTGTATGGCAGTCTCGGCATTGATGGTGTCCACCATCACCTCGGCACATTTGTCAATGATGCCGTCGAGATGGAAGAGCGTGGCCGTCGCTAGCACTGGTATCACATCTTTGGCATCGATCTCAATCTCGTCCGAGTACATGGAGCCGAACACTGCGTCCAGGCTATCCACGTTGATCCGATCGTCCAGTATCTTAATGTGCACAAAATTCTGTTTCGCCTCCTTCCACGTCCCATTGAACATGGTGTAGAAATATGGGCTCTGGCTGAGATAAACCTTGTGCAGATGCCACACCTTCTCCAGCGCCATCACAGCCACATCCGAGTTGCGCTGCTCCTTGAACAACGCCTGATAAATATATTGCGTCGTGGTCAGCAACTTTTTCCTGTGAAAAAGGGCACTCATTACTTGTCTACACCATGTATATTGTTTGATTTACTCACTTTTTGGGTGATTTACTGTCGAGTCGCTCCCGATCTCGATCCTCTTGAGAGGACTGCGAGTCCGTGCTGCGTCTGCGCTTCCGACGATTGCCAAACACCTCCGCCATATTGCTCTGCATGGATCCATAGATCTGACCCATGATGTTGTCTCGCTCTCCTACTCGCCTTATATGCGCTCTCTCGTTCACCCTTTGTCTCTATGCTTGTCACGCTTCTCGCAAACACTTGCTCCAAAATAAACTCTAAAAATATTCAAAATTGTACGATGAAAAACACACACGATACTTGTTTAACAAATAAACTAGATGATTGCGAGATATCTTAGAATTTATTACTTTTACAGTTTTCATTTTAAAATGTATAGTTTGGCTTTATGATACAGTTTTAATGTTTTAGTATCTTAGTTTTAATTCAAGTAAAGTATTTTTAAAAATTTTAACTTTTGTTGAAGTATTTTGTTGTTTGAAGGGTATATGAAATAATTGTATTATAGCTAATGTTATGTGTATACCGAAAATACTAAAAATATACCAAATGGTATGTTTGGTATATCGATATAGTACACCATTCAAAATATACCATAGACGGCACAATGAACCAGATTATCGGCCAAAGCAACTAAGAGCCCTAGTAAGTAGGCGTTTGTGCCCATACAAATTCTTTAATAACTTCCACAATTTTTTATCTGATCGCCACCAAATTTTCAGGAATCATAACTACTGGAGTTATTATTGTCTATACGAAAATTCGTAGCTCTAAAGTTACGCTTGTTATTCGATTTTTTTGATTTGCGGGGCCGGAAGTGGGCGTGGCAAAAATTTGAAACAAACTTGATCTGCGTGCAAACATAACAAATTCTGTCGAAAAAAAAAATTATAGCTCTATCTCTTATAGTCTCTGAGAACCAGTGTTTCACACGGACAGACGGACAGACACACAGACGAACATGGCTAGATCGTCTCGGCTGTTGACGCTGATCAAGAATATATATACTTTATAGGGTCGGAGATGCCTCCTTCTACCTGTTACATACATTTCCTGCCGGCACAAAGTTATAATACACTTCTACCCTATGGGTAGCGGGTATAAACATTCAAATTTGTAGTGCCATCGCTACTAAACTCTAACACTTGGAAGAGATCTTTAACTTTAACTCTTTAACTTCAAATAACATTCATAATCAAGTTTTATGCTATTAGGTGGTGGCAGTAGGGAGTAGCCCAATTCTAAGTCTCTGAATTCTCGGTATATACATACATATAACGACGGACAGACAGTAGTCTGATATACCACTATAACAATACAATGTTATAGAATCCCAAGTTTAAAGCACAACCGCTTAGAGTCATTAGGTAGTAAATGTACTAAAACTGAAAAATTAATTTGATAGGCGAAGTAGAGTCAAATTCTAAAAAAAGACAAAATGTCGTCTTAAAGCATTGCGCATTATTCCAGCATTATTATATCTCACTTATTATACCTGACTTAATTACATCACTAATAAACCATTAAACATACTGTTAGCAAATTCATCGATTGCCTGAGGAGTGAGGAGGGGGCAGGAATCGGTCTGCGACGTTAACATGTTGCGTGCCAAGTTGACCCAGTTTAGGGCTTCTATGCCACGCCCCATCGGCAGGCTCGTTAATAAGTCAAAAGCTAAAACCAGTTGTTGCCATTGCCCTTTTGAAGTGGCGTCTTTAGTGTGGGCGACTAAATAATAAAAAAAAAAAAGTGGGTGGCCATTTCACATACTAAATGTTTTCGAAAGTTGCAGTCAATGCAGAGCGAGTCGAGTGCCACAAGGAGGGAGCGACATTCAACTGATGATGTCATCAGGGGAGGCCCAATTATTATTAATAGAACAAAAGTCAAACGAATTAGGGAAGAGTACGATTCCCTCACCTCTCCCATCACTTGCTCTCTTTCAAATGTGTAGCTTTTGTTTATGTTTGAGCTGCCGTTGTTGGATTGTAGTGTTGAAATCGTGTCAAGGCCGTTGCCATAAAACAAGCGATAAACAAACTTTGATTTTTTGTTTTGTTTTGTTTACAACATTATTCAGTACGTTTAGCAGCAAATTACGCACTCATTTACATCGTATAGACACACACACGCACACACACACAGATACTCATTCATGCTTGTGTAGATTCATAGAAACCAAGTTTGTTTTGGTGCGGCGCAGTTTTGTCGCTCAAAACCAGTTTTTGAGCCCTTACTTTTCTTATAAGACCAAAACAAGAAATTCGATTGCAACGGCTTACAATTACGTCACTACGCAATATGAGAGCGAGAGAGAGAAGCACACACAAGCACTTGCAAAGAGAACAACAGCGAGAGAGCAAACGTAGTGCAAGCGGACGAACAGATGTTAGCTTATACTTTAAATGCAGAAATGATATCACATGTCTACAACAATTGTTCCACTCAATAATCAGCAAAACATTCGTAAATCTAAAATCTTTTTTTAAAAAAGTTGCTGTTGCCCATGTAGTTACGGCCAAATAACGTGAGGTATCGTCTAAGAAGCCAACAAGCATGGGCTTTAAAGTGTGCCTCTCTCCTCTCTCTCTCTCTTCTTCTTCCAATTCCTTGCTGGATTCGAACTCGCGTCTACGCGCTACGAAGCGACTGCAAACCAAAACGTTTAGACAGCTACGCCACCCTCGACTTGTTGTAGTTGTGGGCTAGAAGTCTTTTTATGTGATAAGCAGACATAATATGCGTGTGTTTCCAAAATATATGACTTGATAAATAGTTTAATTTTTATAGGTTTCGACAAACATAGCAATGTGTGTATATAGGAGAGAGCACCTTTATTTAGGTTCAGCGAACTTGTCAGACAACAGAAGACACGAAGCTCACGAACAGCTGTGTGTGGGATCCGCAGACGAACGCCTGATTGGTGGCGAAAGGCGAACCTTCAGTCTACCAAAATTTACTGTCGTGCAGCACTGATAGCGTTATACTATACGTGTGCATACCACGTACATATATATGTACACACAGTTTAAGACTTTTGGTAGAGTAAGAAATGCTGGTGTCGTCACCTTACTACGTTTGTCAACAAATACATATACACGTTTAGTTGTCCTCCCTCTTCCACACCCCATTTCTAATCATTGCTCACTCTCTCGCACTGACTGCTGCACATGCAATGATGCTGCTTTGTCCCATTGCAATAGTAAATCGTCACTATAAATAGCAAGCAGAAGTAAATTCAGGAACATGTGTGAGGGAGAGATGGACTACTGAACTGAGTGCGAAGAGACTGAGAAACACGAAAACCAACGACGCAGTTATAAACAGAGGGAGTGGGGTTTGCGCCCATGTCTGTGTATTGGTGAGTAAGAGTGATGCATATTCAGAGCGATGCATAGAGAGCATTAAAACATCAACACACCAAAAAATAAGAGCAAAAGACATAAAATGCAAAATGCAACGAGGAAACAAGGTATGCATACACACACACACAACACAAGAAGCGAGCTGATAAAATAAATGAAAAGCAAATGCACACTTACTGTAAATCTGTACTAAAAGATTTTGGAATCTTTAAATCAGTGGTGGTGCACTTAAAGCAACTCTTTCAAAACAGTTCAGCAGTTACAACACCTTTGTTGTTGTTTGAATCACATTTAAAACTAGTGTGCACTATTTGATTTGCATTCAAAGTTTGTTTTCTTTCTCATCAACAGCTAGCTCTTCGCACTCCGCACTCTACAACCGCCCCGTACCGTGGTCTTTAGGCAACTAACTCTCCCGAAAGAGAGAGAGTGAAGGTGAAGCTACATCCATCGATGGCACTATCGATGCATCGATGTTTTTTTCAATTGTTTCTAATAAATCGAGGTTTCATGACAAACTTGGGTATTCTATTTTTGCTGAACGATTTCATATACATTATTATTAAATATTTTTATTTATTGTTTTCTTAAAATGAGCTTTCTTTAAAGCTGTTTTCTTTAACAGCTGATTAATAGAGTGACCGAAAGCAAAATGTAGAAAATATATGCAGGTAAAATATACCAAAATACTCAAGCTCGCAGAATTGTCATCTGGTTACACTTAATTTAAAATTTATGTAGGTATATTTAAAAAGGCGCGTAAAAAACTAATGATTATCTAGTTATTTTAATTACTTTCATAAGATCTAAATAGAAAGTGCATTATACGAATGAAGGAAAATACCAATCGGTAAGAGCCAAAAGGTATCAATCTTCAGAACAAAACCATCTGCATACAAACAAGTTGTTAGATTGTTATGCAAAAGTTATTCTAATAATCGATAGTATCGATTCGATACCTTCACTTCAATATAATTGTTGTTTTAATAGTATTGTTTGAATACATTTATTTATTTAAAAACTGTTTTTTTCCGATAGGCTGTATTTTTTAAGTAATTATCGATAGATGTCGGTCTATTATCGATGTTGTTGCTGTTTCATCACTATAATTTTTGACATTCGCAACGACATTTGAAAATTGAGACGAAATATTGAAAACAAACAGAATAAATAAATAAACAACGAATCAACATGAAGGTAACTCCAAAAAAATCTCAACGTGGAACTGGCGCGGATGCCGCACTTCGGCAACGTGACTCACGCAAGGAAGAATCGCAGGATGACAACGAGGGTCCGTTGCCAATGCTCGATATAGACGACGATATGGAATCTGAGCTGCCCATTCGAGGGCGTCCTTCCAAGAAACTATTACTGCAGAAGCAGCAACAACGCGCACAGTACAATGTCAAACTACAGCCCGAGCTGAAAACTGTCTCTGCCGTTGCCAACATCTCCATGGCAGCGGGCTCAGCACGCTCCAAAGCCAAACGTTCTCTCTATAAGAAGGGAGCCAATAGCGGCACCTCGCAGAAGTCTCACGGCGAATCTTTTGTAATGCGTCTGTTCGAACGTAGCCTGGACCTGGCCAAGTACAAGGAGAAGACGCCGTTATATCCCATTTGTCGTGCTTGGATGGCCAACCAGCCGCGTAATCCAAACGTAGCTGTCTACAACACAGATGGCAGCATTCCCAATGTAAAGCGCGAGGATGATGCCGAAGAAATACTGGCCAAACTGCAAAGTGGCGAACTCAAGGTGCTCAAGCAGATGCCGCAAGCCCGCAAAACTGAGTTACCGCTCATTCCACCGCCGCCTCCATCTAAGAAAAGTAATGATGCTGCCCAATTGAAGGGAGCGAGCAAGGAGGAGCTGCTGGCTTCGAACGTGTCCCACTGGAAGGGAGTACGCAATCATTGGCTAAGGCATGCGCGTAAATATCAGCAGGAACGTTACGAGATCATTGATCAGATAATGGCAACGATTTGCAAGCCAATTGAATGAATTACAAAAATAAATACGTTTCTCATTTGAATAAATGTTTTATTTGTATGCGTTTTCCATTTTCAATAATCTGTGTGAGTTGTTGGCAATTAAATCTAATTTTATCGATAGAGACCAGATATAGATAGATTGGCCACATTTCTTTCTGAATATAATTAAAATGCTGTTGGATTGTTCTTGTTTGGTTCTGTTTCCAAAAGTCGCCGAGTGATGGAAATTTGAAGTAGTGTTGGTGTTCTCTTCTTCAGTGTATGCGGTTGTGCATTGCAGCTGTGGATGTTCTCACACAAACACATGCACTACTGCACTTCGGCATTTTTACTTCTCTCTCCGCTCTCACTCTTTATTCGACCTTGAGCAACTCAACATCGAATGTCAGGGTAGCGTTGGGGGGAATGACACCTGGATGACCACGGCTGCCATAGGCGTAGTCAGGTGAGCAGATCAGCTTGGCGCGCTGGCCAACACTCAGCTGAGCGACGCCCTCGTCCCAGCCGCGGATAACCTCGCCCTTGCCAATGGTGAACTTGAACGGCTTGTTGCGGTCGCGCGACGAATCGAACTGCAATTACATATTTATATTATTATTATCAATTCATTTCATTTAATAGTCCATAAGTATACCTTGGTACCGTCGTTCAAGGTGCCAGTATAGTGCACCGAGACCTTTTGGCCGTTCTTGGGGAAAGTGCTACCTGTAAAAAAATGAATGCGCATGAGATTGTGATACACACACACACACCGACACAAGTATACACACACATTTCTGCTCGTGTGTATGCGTATAGAGAAACAAATATTTTTCCAGCCGCAAGTATATTTAGGTTATGGAAAATTATCATATTTGCGGTGGTAAAAAATATACGTTTCAATAATATTTACCATCGCCATCAGAAATTGGAACTACTTGTACGCCCATTTTATTTTAGTTTTTTTTTTTAATTTCAACCGGGTGGCTAATTCAAAAATTTTACTAGCACGTTTTCTTCCCTTCGTGTTGAGCAGAAAAATCAGAAGTGGCGACAGTGTGCACGCAACTTCAATTCGAAAATATACTAATTTATGTTGACATATACGTTTGAATGAATCATGGGTAAATTGACTATAAAATGGCGCAAATATTTGAATAGAATATTTTTTTGGTCACGCTGAAGTAAAATATTCAAGTAAACAGTGGTTGTTTATTTATTTTCTTCATCAGCTTCAACGCCTTTATCGCTTATTAAGATGTTTTTATTGTTCAAAGTGCGCACTCCAGTTGTAAAGTGCGCCAAATGCAATTTGTAATCCACAGCTATGGACCTCGAGGACTCATACGCATTTCTATTAAAACTGCTGTCTATTGTGTACATACAGCTAACATAAAATTTTTTGCAAATTTTCCTTAAATTGTTTAACGAATTCATGTAATAGGTGTATTTGCGTTGGCGCTCCTCTGGACTAAGATCTAGCCAATAAAACTCGCAAAGTGAATCCACGGCAATTAGGCTAATTCGCTCGTTTTCCAGCAGCATATAATGATCCAAGGCTCTTAGCGCCATTTCCAGTTGGGCGGATGAAAAACAATTCACAATTTCTAATGATTCCATACATCCTTCAAACTTTTTCTCTAGCTCAGCGATTGTGGAATTTGGATTGGAAGCTTTGATAGCATCTTTAAGAAGTTTTCCAAATAATTGAGAATCGATTTTATTGCACGTATTGAGAAGGACAACATCACATCGCGTTAGACAATGGGCAACAAGTTGCATTAAGAGCAAAGTTTTCCCGCTCTTTCGGTTACCGGAGATCTCCACTAGTGACGACGGTTCCGGACCACCATTTGGAAATATGCTCGCATTGAGATCGGATATTCGTGGACGCCGTTCACCCAATTGGTGTAAATAAATACTTGCGGCACTAGTGATATCCATTATTTATCATATTTGTTTTTATTACAATTTGTGTTGGACTCTTGTTTACTCAGATCGCAACGATAACGATAAAAACAGATATCGGCAAAAAACAAATACTGTATATCTTCCAGATTCCGTGACTTTTTAGTCACACAATATGTCTCTAAAACACGATCAGTTTTAAAATACCACGAAATATCACAATCTCCAGCATTAAACCACAACAATAATGCCTTGGACATGATTCCAGATACTTGCAGTATTTGATAATTGCCGGTTTAACAACACTTCATACGCTTTTTAATTGCCCCTATCTACCCTTAAATTTTCAGTATTTTATACGAAAAGTATATATTGAGGCGCTTCGAGTGTAACTGACAGGCTTGTTATACGCAGTGTTGCCAACTCTTAGTGGTCGTTTATAGCAGTGAAAGCATAAAAAAATAGCCAAAAATAGCTAGATTTCTTCAAAAATAGTAAATTAAAATAGCCGTTAGTTTTCAATGACAAAATCTTATATTTTTGTACATTCAGTGTTGATTATTCAATGATTCTTCTTCGATAAGCAAATTGTTTAAAACTTGCGCAATTTCCACCTTCTCGGAAAATATATAGAAAAATGCGGTAAACTCATCAAGTATTTTTGTAAAGCTTATATCTGTCGATTCATCAATCAATAAGCTAAATTTTGAATTTGCATGTCGTTTTGCAGACATTCCTGAAAATTTGGCGTCAGCACATTTTTATACTGCCATGCACTTTGTCACGTCTCTATTGCCAATATACGATTTCCGAAGATTAAATTTGAAGGTCCACTTTTTTTTAGTCGACTTTAAATAAATAAATATAATCAAATATTACAAATAATTTAAAATAGCTAAAAAAAAGCAAATTTTTTTTTGTGAAATAGCCAACATAACAGGCTCCTGCAAAATTGAGTGGTTTCTAGTTTTAGGTCATGCAAAATAGCCAAATCTGGCTAGAAAATAGCCAAGTTGGCAACACTGGTTATACGCGACCAGTGTTGTGAATACAAAGGGTTGCCCATAGGTTAATATTGTCAAGATAGGCTAAAAACATAACTATTAAAAGAACACCGGCGTCTTTTAAAAATTAAGAATGAAACTGAATAATTAAATTGAATTGACTTTTTAAAAGCACTCTCTTTAATTGGGAAATATAAAAAGTTTGTTAATAAACAAATAAACAAATGTGATGACCAATTGGCAACTCTACTGGCATAATATCATAACTGATAGCTAACTCATATGTAGTTGATTTTGAAGTGCAAACTGTGTTAGAATTGCCAACTGCGTCGTGCTGTGCCTGCACTACCATGAAAGATGCCTCTAAGCACAAGCCGAGCAGCACCAGCAGCAAACGGAAAAAGAAGAGTCACGGGAACAGAGAAGCAGAGCATGAGATCCAAGAATGTTCCGTCTGCGGCAAGTCGAAGTCCTCGTCATCTGTGATGGATTTAAGTGGAAACCATGTGATGCAGCGACGCCTGGACAGAGACTGGAAGTTGCCGGTAAGTAAAGTGATATTAATAATGCTTTGAGATGTAGATTTTAATCTGAAACTTACAGATGGATGTGATCAATACCACATTGCAAGCGATTTGCGTGGAATGCGTCTGCAAACTGAACATGCACTCGGAGGTCACAAGGACGCTGATGAAGCGCCTGCAGCGTGTCCATAAGGCCAGTGACAGGCAAGGCAGTCCGCCCATCGCCGATGCCGAGGTATCTACAACTGGTGCGGTGGAGGAAAACACAGCGGTGTCCGCTGATGTCGTTTCGGCGCCAAGTTCATCGTGCTCCATTGTGTTACAAGCATATTCAGCTCAGCCGCCAGAATCGCCATCGGCCACAGAGTCGGGAGGCGTGCACAATAACAATGGCAATGCCTTGGATGGCTGGAAGTGGCGAACGCGACTCGTTTGTCAACACTGCGAGCGTCCTTACTTTCGCAAGGACCACTATGCGCTGCATGTGCGCCGTTGCTGTCGCCGGGAGACCCAACGTCAAGCCAAGTGTCGTGTGCTAAACGAAGCCAGCAACGACGGCGACCACAATGAAGTTGCCGACCGGAATTATAATGATCAGGAGCAGACGTCGACGGAGACGCCGACACAGTTGCCCCGAAACTCACGCACCTTTCAATGCAAGAACTGTGAGAAGGAATTCGCTGGCATTGTGGCCCTGCGGCAACATCAGCGCACAACGCACCGATCACTGCATCCTTGTAGTCTGTGCGAGGCACAACTTAGCACTAAGTACGAATGGGAACTGCATCACACCATCTGCAGTGCCAAGCAGGAGGTAAGTGGGAAAGTAGCATCTATTGTAAGGAGCTCATCATTCCATTTTGCAGGCATTGGAAATCCAAGAGCCAACGACCACTCGCTCAACACGCTCAAGGTCGCGTGCCTGCTCCGTGGCTTGGTATCACAATGAGGATGAGGACGAAGATGATGAGGATGAGGAGCAGGATGATGATGCCACCTCTGTGGCCGATACAATGTACACCAGACGCATGAACTTCACCGGCGACTGGATAGTTAATCACAGTCGTAGCAACAGCAACAGCGCTATTAATCTGACGATGCTGTACGATGATTACGTGCTGGAAGAATCGCAGATAACCACGGATAAGGAGTATGGTAGGTGGTGCAAGAGCTTGTATCCAGTATAGCAGTTAATCACTTTGCGCCCTTCATAGATCTCTATTTGCTGGACTTGCTGAAGACACAGGTGCAGATGAAAGTGTTTACCTGCTTTGTACCCAGCTGCTGTTATCAGACGGACACGTTGGTGGATCTCATGAAGCACGACTACATGCAGCACTGGAAGATGAGCTGGTTCTACTGTCACAAATGTGGTGACGTCTTCACCAGCAAGTGAGCTTCGCCATATGTAATTCAAATGCCAAGTATTATATTATTTTCTTCAATCTTTAGGGTATTCTTGGACTATCATCTGCATCGGCAAAATCGCGGCTTTTACATATGCCACAAATGCCACGACGAGTTCGAGTTCCAACATCAATTGGATCGCCATCAGGTGCTGCACAGCAAAGTCATCAACTATCACTGCAACTATTGTCGCCTCGAATTTCTGAGCGAGGCCAAACTATTGGCGCACTGCGAGCACGAGCGGCACAGTCCCAACGATGAGCCACCGCTGATCTGCATCGATCATGCGCTCTCCATCAGCAATCCCGTGCCGAAGGAGCCTATCAAGATGCGCCAGTATACGATGCGAGTGCTGGATATACCGCACATACCTTGGCAATCTAATCGACCAATGCATCTGCCGCATCACAAACCCTTTCGGTTTGCCATCGGCATCTGTGAATTCGACAATCGCAATCCTCCCAATTGCGTAGGATGTACGTAAAACGTTGTCTTCGTTCCACTTGTCACTTTAATACCATTTCGAGTACTTTTAATGGTATGGTAACAGTTTCCATGTATAGCTAGTTCGATTTGTATCTTATATACATAATAAACCCAATAGGAAAAGTCTGATAAGTGTTTGTCGCCCTAGATATAACAATATTTTTATAAACAAATTATCAAATAAATCCGAGTTTATCATTGTTAAACCAATACATCAATGTAAGCCTCGAAATGCCCAACGATTTTACTGACTCTTTGCTTTATTAATTAGTTCAACACTCGAAAATTTGCGAGGTGTTCTTAATTACCACCGATTGACGATTTGACCGTCATGCTTCTCATAGCTTTTTGTTTACTTAATCTACTGTTCATAAACAGATCAAACATTATTTGCATTTCCGCGTGTCGTTCGGCTACTCTTTCTGTGAGGTCTATGAAATGTTAAGTTTCTCTGCAATCTTTCGTAAGTAATAGTTTTAATTTATAATGGTCTGATGGACACAGGCCATCTCCTGACTGGAAAACGTTACATTATTACTATGCGTAGGTTATCACCATGGCGCGGTTTTCTCCAGCGGCACGTACTGTTTTAAGAATACAATCCCTGGAAAGGAATTTTGAAAGGACAGTATAATTAATAAATACATAATGCATAATACATGCTCTGTGGGAAAGGCTGTTCATAGGGCTTGCATTATTGAGTACCTGGAGATGCCCTTGCGGCTTGGAATTCCATTTCCTCCTAGAGCTCTTGCGATAACATTATCACACTGTCAGATTTGCCAGGTTCTCATCCTAGGTAAGATCCTCCAAATTCTCTGTCGGTTGTCTATGCAATCTAACTGCATTGATGCATTTGAGCCGGAGTGACTGTTGTGTACGCCGGTTTTTGGCTGTGGTGTTTTTCGTTTCGGGGAACTTCTTCATCCCGTTGTCCCCTTCCTTAATCTGAGTTTTGTCAACTTGTCGATTACTGTAATGAGGAGAGCTCCTGTTTTATCGCTCCGTCTTGAAATGACTTTCCACAGATCGGTCTGTATGTTGTTCTGATTTTTATCATATTTAATAAGAACTCAGAAGATCGATCGAATCTTCTTGGTCAGAAGATTGTCATCATATAGAGTGACGGTGTATCGGACCATTTGGCTCACTCCCTTCGACGACTGTAGCATTAGTACTATGGCAAGCAGCTAGTCTGCAGAGTCCCCCTCTGTGCTGTGCTAGTAAATGAGAGGACCGTGTCCCAACCAGTGAGGCACATCATCCATAATTCCTTCCCTTACATGGCTAAGGATAGCCCAAAGGTAGCATTACCTTCACCTTTTTGGCGATGGCCACATAAGATATTGCGGTGGAATGGATCGTGTTCATTTCATATTGATTGCGCTTAATGACATGATCAATGAAATGAATTTTATACCCGCTACCTATAAAGTACAAAGATATTATAACTTTGTACCTTAAGCAAATGTCTGTAACAGACAGAAGGAATCATATCCGACCCATAAAGTATATATATTCTTAATCAGCCCATCCGCATATCCGTCTGTCTGTATGAAACACTGGATCTCACAGACTGTAAGAGGTGGAGCTATATTCGACAGTACTTTTAATGATTGCACGCAGATTGAGTTTGTCAAAGATTTTGACCATGCCCACCTCAGCCCCGGGAAATCGTTAAGCTAGAGTTTTTATACCCGCTACCCATAGGGTAGAAGGGTATTATAACTCTGTATCGGCAGGAAAACTATATAACAGGTATAAGGAGCCATCTCGAACCCTATAAAGTATATATATTCTTGATCAGCATCAACAGCCAAGACGATCTAGCCATGTCCCTCTGTCCGTCTGTCCGTATGAACACCTAGATCTCAGAGACTTTAAGAGATATAGCTATAATTTTTCGACAGCATTTGTTATGTTTGCCACGCAGATCAAGTTTGTTTCAAATTTTTACCACGCCCACTTCTGCCCCCGCAAATCAATGAAATCGAATAACAGGCGTAATTTTAAAGCAAGAGCTGCGGTGATTTATGATTCCTGAATTTTTGGTTGCGATCAGATAAAAATTGTGAAAGTTATTAAAGAAATGAATTATGGGCAAAAACGCCTACTTACTAGGGGCCGTCTATGGTATATTTTGAATGCTGTATGAATGCGATATACCAAATATACCATTTGACACATTTATAGTATTTTTGCAGATTTTTTGGTATATTTTGAAAATAATACAAAGCAATATTTTGCTTTTATTCAAAATGGGTAGCGGGTATCTCACAGCCGAGCACACTCGACTGTAGCTTTCTTACTTGTTTTTTTCGTCGCAATATCCGGTTGAATTGTGAAAAATTTCGTGGGTATACCCGGTTTTTCGCTAAAAGCAGAGACGTACTAAGCGGAGGGCCTTTCATATAAGTTTGTATGGGGACCAACCATGTCATCGAGTTTTCGTCGCAATAACCGGACAGACACTATAAGCGGAGTCGTTATAACCGGATTCTACTGTATATATAATATATTCTTGAACAGTGTCAAGAGCCGAGACGATATAGCCATGTCCGTCTGTTCGTCTGTATAAACACCTAGATCTCAGAGACTAAAAGAGATAGAGATATAATTTTCGACAGCACTTGTTATGTTTGCAAGCAGATTGAATTTGTTTTTTTTTTTCCGCCCCCGTAAATACACAAACGCCTAATGCAGTAGGGTTTTAGTTGAATTGGCTGTCAATTTAGTATATTTTGCGTTCTATGATATATTTTGAATATTATACTGTATCAATATACCTTTGTTATATATATTTTTTGTAGTATTTTTGCGGTATATTAAAACGGCATATTTTTAAATATCTCACAGTCGAGCACACTCGACTGTAGCTTTTTTACTTGTTTCTTATACCCATAGGGTAGAAGGGTATTATAAGTTTGTGTTGGCAGGAAATGTATGTAACAGGTAGAAGGAGGCATCTCCGACCCTATAAAGTATATATATTCTTGATCAGCGTTAACAGCTGAGACGATCTAGCCATGTCCGTCTGTGTGTCTCGAATAGCAAGCGTTATTTTAAAGCTAGAGCTGCGAATTTGGGTATATACAATAACAACTATAGTAGTTGTGATTCCTGAAAATTTGATTTCGATCAGATAAAAATTGTGGAAGGTATTAAATAAATACTTTTGTATGGGCAAAAACACCTTACTGGGGGTCTGAGTTGCTTTATCCGACAATCTGGTATAT
Organism: Drosophila sulfurigaster albostrigata; assembly: GCF_023558435.1. Taxonomy (NCBI): domain Eukaryota; kingdom Metazoa; phylum Arthropoda; class Insecta; order Diptera; family Drosophilidae; genus Drosophila; species Drosophila sulfurigaster. Next base: position 1,976,874 of record NC_084883.1, read on the forward strand.
TGTGCCGTCTATGGTATATTTTGAAGGTGGTACCATATCGATATACCAATTATACCGCTCGGTATATTTTTAGTATTTTTAGTATTTTCGGTATATTTTAAAAATAATACCGCAATATTTTGCTTTTATTCAAAATGGGTAGCGGGTATCTCACAGTCGAGCACACTCGACTGTAACTTTCTTACTTTTTTTTTTTTGGTTATACAAATGTAGAGTAAAAAGTCAAGTGTATATTCATACATAAATATATATGATTCATATATATTTTCAGTCAATTTATTTAACAGTACCGAAAATGTGTTACATAAATGATAATGCATCTTACATTTTAACATACATAAGAGTTGATGTTGTTTTTCTGTTTCTTTTTCGATTTTGAATTAACCCTAATTTTGAATAACGGCAAAATACTTTGTTTGCATTTGTTGAATTTATGTACAGAGGATGTTTCACTTAAAACTAGAAAGTGTATAACAAATGAATTAACATTACCGATAGATAAAATGCTATATTTGTAAATGTAAGTATGTATGTATATAGTGTATAATGTAATGTATATATGTTGTTGTGCACATGTGTGTGTGTGTATGTATAAGATTGTTATATGTATGCCGTTAAAGTAGGTACTTAATAAATATAGAGCCTATTGCATTGCCCCCAGCGCATGTTTGTTTGATTTTTGCATTAACAACTAAAATTAAAATGTAATTATAATTGAATTAAGCTTAACAACTACAATCGAAACATGAATTACTTTCTCTTCTAAGTGTGCTCGTGTGTGTGTTTTTTTTATGTGTTTACAGATGAGTCGGTGTCAGTCTTATAAAATTCAACCCAGGACATTTTTGTTTCCGTTTCCGTTTCCATTTCGTATTTTTTTTTAGTTTAACAAAAAAATAATAATAGTGTTGCAAATTAATAATAAGTATTTGTTATATAGCAATTGATTTTGAGATATTTGAGGTAGTTTCGGTTTTATACGCAGCTGAAAAACATATATTCGTTATTCGTATTCAGAAATCATTAAACTAGAATAAATTTTTTAAACAAATCACTGGCATTTACAAAGTATTGCTAACTTGTTGCTGATCTCTCCCATCGTTCTACATCTATATGCATACACAAATTCATATTTTGATTTTTATATTTAACATACATATATACTATATATGTCTATGCATTAATTGAGCCTCTTTTGCTCTGCCACGCCCACTATCCTTCAGTCTTATGTGAGTGTACAGTTGACAGTAGTTATGCCTCAATAGATACCAACTAACGAGCTAATTGTGCTCCCTGTGTGTGTGTGTGTGTGTGTGTGTGTGTGTGTGTGGAGGATCTTCTGTGGGAGTCCTTAAAACTAACTTAGCACCTAACCTCAAATAAACTAGAAAACTAACCTCAATAAACATATGCTGTAATTCCTAACACTATTCTAATTTTTTGTTTTCATTAGGCACAAAGTGATGCTGACAACAATTTATTTACTTGATTTGTGTTTCTTCTTTTTTCGTTTTTGTGTTTTTCATTTTTTTTATACTTTTATTGAAGTGCGTCCCATACTTGAAAATGGGATGGATTCCGGGATTATTTAGTTTAAAGCTTCACTACCGCTTATCGATGCCGCAGAGGCATGTCGATGAGGAGAACACAACAGATAAGAAGTTTGTACGTTGTACGCCGAACCAGAAAAATTAAGAGAATGGGGATAAAAGAGATGATGACGCTGATGTTGGCCTAGAATATGGAATCATGGCTGTCGGCCGCATATTGCCAGGCCATCGTTAGCATCAATCAGTCGGTGCGCGCCTGCGCCTCATCGCTGCCTAGCAGCTCCCCGCTTCAGACCGACAACCATGGCAGGCGAGTGCACCGCCTCATCCCTATTGTAGTCCTCGACCATGTCATGATCGTTCTCATGCTCCAGCTCCAGTTCGTGGGCCTCTTTGCCGTTGATGGACGCCGAGGCGGAGTTTGAATGCATGATCACGCTGGCGCTCTCCATTGGCGACGCAGCGCGAGGTGGAGGAGGCGAGTAGGGGGGACTCGGGACGTTCCTTGCGTGCCAGTGACAGATCCTCGACTTGATCGTGATCTTGTTCATGCTCGTGCTCGTGCTCGTGTTCGTGATCGTGTTCGTGATCATCCTCATCATCGGCATCACGCTCCTCTTCGATTGCCTCGCGCTTAATCATCGCCTGGCCGTGCTTCTCCATTTGCTCCTGCTCAGCATAATGTCCCGGCGAACGGACGACGTGACCATTGGAGCCGGGCGGGCTGCTGGACATGCGATTAGCTGCCGCATGCGCCGCGGCCGCCAGGGCCATGGCATGGAGCGCCTCGCGTCCGGCAATGTCGTTGCTTCGATTCTCCAGCGCTTGTTGGAGGAAGGCGTGATCGAGCAGCGCGGCCGCCGAGTGGGGAATCGTGGGTGGCATGCCGTGATGCCCATGTCCTGTGCTTTGAGGATGACCATGGACATGCTCTTTGACATCACGCTCCAGCTCAGGCTGGCCATAGTTGTGCGCGGCTGCAGCTGCAGCAGCGGAATACGGAAAGGCGGCAGAGGATTCGACGCCACCGACGCCAGGCGGACTGCGCTTGGGAGTGCGATGGGTGCCACGTCCGGTGGTGATGTTTAGCTTGCGCACCTTGTCGTACAGCGTGCGACTGGGCAGACCGAACTTGCGGCTCGCCTGAAGCGCACTCATGCCCTCGCGCACACACTGGATGGCGCACATCATGTCCGCTCGGGTGTACTGCTTGTAGCGCTTCCACTCGGGCTTCTTGCCGCCTTGGCCGCCCGTCTCCTCGTCGAAGGAGCGATCCGTGTGCGGTGACAGCGGCTCTTTGTCGCCACCGTAGTCCGAGCCATTGAAGCTGCGGCTGCCAGCTCCAGCCGCGCTGCCTCCACCGCTGCCCAGCTGATGCGAGTGAGGATGCTGATGCGTGGGTGTCTTGTCGGCGCCGGCTGAGGAGGAGGAGGAGCTCTTGACGCCAGGCAGCAGCAGGGGATTGGGTTGCGAGGAGTCTGCTGGATTGGCCTGGGCGAGCACATTGCGCAAAATAGGCGTATCCCGAGTGCTGTTGAGCAGCATGCTCGAGATGGCCGACAGCTTCTTGCGCTTCAATGGATTCATGTCAGCAGCGGATTCGTAGACGGAGTTCAACATGGCAGCGGCGGCAGCGGAGGGCGACAGTGGCCACTGACCGTGACCAGCCTCGCCAGCGGCAGCAGCGTGTGGGGTGGAGTGTGTGGGTGTGAGCGGTGTCTCTCCGGCGGGGATGTGGGCATTCATGTTGAGGGGCACGCCGCTGGAATGGGCGGGCGGGAAACTTGTGTAGGGCGGCTGATAGGCACCGAAGGGCGGCGGTGGCGGCGAGCAGCTGCTCGAGATGGCGGCACTGGGTGAGATGTGCGTCGATGTTGAGATCACGGAGGAGGAATTGTGCTGTGGCTGCTGTTGCTGATAGCCTGCTTCGGAGGCACCGCCGCCGCCGTTGTGGGACTTGCTGCCTGAGCTGGAGGTGGGCGCGGAGTGTTGATGATGATGATGATGATGGGACTGCGAGCTGCCCTCGAACTGATGATGACTGCGCTCCTCGACGGCGGCTGCCTTGTGATTGTTGAACTTCATGAGGTTGTCGTAGAGACCCTTCACCTGCAGCTCCTTGGCGGTGCGCAGTATCTCGGGCTCCTGGCTCTTGGTCACCGTCGTTTCCCCTGTGTACATGTACTGCAGCAGAGCGGCAATCTCGAAGCCTTTCACGCCTGGTAGAATGATGCTGCACTGATCCTGAGGCACATCCTGGAGTATGGCCTGAAAGTACGGCGAATTGGCGGCGAGCACAACGCGATGCGCTTTGAACTGTTCATCGTCCACCACTAGGGTGCAGTCCACATAGCTGCCAACCTCGTGCAGTGCATGCAGAATCTGGACGAGATTCGTCTGATGATTGTTCCAGCGAAGACAATATGTTTGGCCGCCCTCGCTGCTCGCGGCCACTGGCGTTGGTCCGCCCATCTCGTCCAGCCTCTGGCCGTGACTGTGATGATTGCTGTTGTTGTTCTGGTGGTGATTACTCTCGCTCAGTCGACTCTCTCGGGGATTGTGACTGCTGTGACGATGGCGCTGCTGATGGCGCTGATGCTGGTGACCGGAGCTGAGCTGAGGCTGCTCCGGCTCCTCGTCCGGTGCGGTATCGCTGCTGCTGTTGTAGGCGCTGTTCAAGCTTGTGAACGCGGCACTCAGCAAAGTCGGCGAGTATGAGGCGAGATGCTTCCTGACCTTGAGCGCCAGCTTAAGGCTTACACTTTACCACTTGTCTGCGTTGTACCGGAGAGAATGGGAAGAGAAGAGAATAAAATTCGTTAAAACAGAGTTCTCTTTTTGTTACAAATTCTCCTAATGCTTATTGTGAAATATTTGCACTGATTTGTTTCTCTTTTTTTGTGGGAAATGCTAAAACTGAATTTTGCACGGGTTGCTATAATCAATGAGAAATTGGCGACACCGAAATGGGTTGGACTATGAAAAGGTAGTAGCTGAAAGAGGAGTAGCGAAATAGGTAGTAGCTTGAAGATACCATCAAAAAGGGAATTAGCTTAATAGGAGGAATTAATTCTTGCTATAGTTTTGCATTGAATAGCCGATTTCATTATTGAAAATTTGAGAGGAAACATAAAATCACCAATTAGAGGAACGAGCAATTGGAATAGATTTTAGGAGAGCAATTGAACATGAGTCAAGAGTGTTCGATGAAGTATTTTATTGCAATAATTACTATTATTCGCTAAGTTATCCCGATAAAGTGAAAGTGCTGCCAAGGGGCAGCAACAATTAAAGTGATACTAGCAATTATTCATTTCAAACAAATCATTGAATCCTTAGAAGTTCATCTTAGAGTCTAAATTGGTAAATGTAAAAATTGCAAATGTAAAAATAGAAAGCGGTGTAAGGAATTGAAATTTGCGGAATCGAGGCTGAGAGGAGATAAGGAAACTAAAGGTCAGCCAGAAGGAAACAGCAATTAGGCAAACGGAGTTGTTGCACAGCAAGTGACATAAGAAAAATGTAGTGAAAGTAAAACAAAATTTATACGGGCAGCTGAGAAATGTCAACACTTGTTTCCCTCCTGCTCTTTCTGCTCCTGTTTTTGTGCGTTACACATGGCAGATTTGCGTTTTAAAATTGCCCAACTCTCGCTTCTCTCCCTCCCACCTCGCTTCCTCCTCCTCCAGCAGGTGTGCAAAAATATTTGTGTATTTGGGGATGGTTGCTCACTCTCCCTCCGCTCACCTCCCACTTCTTCAAGCTTTCCTCTCTCTTTCTCTCTTGCTTGCTCCTCTTTCTTCGTTCGCCCAACTCCCACTGTTCGCATCTATCAAGCAAATTTCCTGAGCCATTTCATTGCAAAACTTTTTTCCGTTGGTTTTTTGGCGGAAAATCTTGGTTGTTTTTTTTTTGTACTTTTTTTTTGTTAAATTTATGCTCAACGCCCACCCTGGCCAAGTTTTATGCGCCATAAAAAAGTGAAAGCGCCTTTTAGAATGAGATGGCATATTAGAGGATCGGGGAGCGGGGAAAAGACGACGACGACGGCGGCTTGTGGTAGTGGGAGGAGGGTGGAAGGTGGCTCTGAAATACGCGGAAATACAAGAACAACCAAAAAAAAAAAAACGAAAAAAATTGGGGAAAATATGCAAACATCCCTCGGAAAACGTGTGCGCGTATTTTTCCGGCTGCTTTTCGCGCGTTTTACTTTACATATTTTTTTGTTGCTTTTTTACTGGAAAATGGAAAGCAACGGCAACGCATGGAAAACAACAAAAAGCGAATAATGAAGAACTTGCAATAATTTTTGCTTTGCAGAGTTTTCATTCATTTTTTGTATGCGTATTCTTGGTTCGTTTTTCCTGTTCTTTTTTCCTGCGTTGCTTTTTAGAGCAGGGGTAAAACACACACTCAAGGGTGTGTGTGGGCACTCGTAATAACCCCCGTCCCGTTTTCTTTGGCAGACTCGAATTTCAGTTAAAAACTCGTTAAAAATATATTTCATTTTCATTTCCATTTCCAATTCCATTTTTGTTTTTTGGCATGTTCCAGCTCTCAAGTGGCCACCATATGCTTCATATGTTGACCCGATGAGAAAAGGTTGAGGCTGACCATGTGCAGCATATGTTGCACATGCCGCTTGCATTTGTGCCATGTGGTTGCAAGGCTGCCAATAAGCGAATTGACGTTCGTGGAAATCGTAATCGAGCAAAAGATCGGTTACCAACAGGTACGCCTCTTTATTTCTCTACTCCCCCATACGAAAGTGATCGGCAGCTAAATAAAAAATTGCCAGGATAATGGCAAAGGAACAACAGGAAAACGTCAAAAGGGGACAAAGCAATAGATGCAAGACAAATGCACAGGCATTGTCTGCACATTTGAAGTGCGGAAAATGCGCAAGACATTGTCTGCTCGAATGATTCCCATTGTCTGTCCCAAAAGCGGATAATGGGCAAAAAACGAAATGAAAAGACAAGAAAAGAAAAACGTGCAACCTGCTGACGATCTATTCACAATGATCCCCATGCCGAGTGCGCTGCCTTTTGCGCAAGCGAAGCAGGTAGAAGCAACAACAAAACTCGCTTCGGCTCAATTCGCCTTTAGCTTCGGCTCGGCTCGTTTCGCGTTCGGCTTGATTGACGGGCGTAATGGGATGATAATACACAATCGGATCAACAACGCCTCGAATGGAATTCGCCGCATTGCGACTCTTATACGGCGAATTTACTGCCGACGAAGCGGCAGCAGCGATCGCTAAAAACGATAAGCAAGCGAGGCGAGCTTTTGAGTTTGCGAGCTTTTTACACACGTTTAACAGCTCGTTAACAGTGGCCGCCATTTTGTTGGGCAAAAGAGTCGAAAATTGAAAATGATAAGCGAAACGTCATTGAAACGAATGCACTTGGAAACCGGTTTTGGATTTTCCAGTTTATATATTTTTTATTCGTTTTGTTTTTTTGTTGTTCGTGCCCTTTTGTGGTTTTTGTGTGCTTCGCTATTTATTAATTTTTTACACGTATCACAAAAAGTTTTGAATTGCGAAATGGTTTGTATTGAAAACATTGTACAAATACATTCTTTAACTCGTTGTGCAAAATGGTAATTGTAATTTATTAAAAATACTTTCAATGCTTACCACGAATATAATGTAAATGCCGCAGCAGCACCTGCACAATTGATTTTTAATATCAATTGGGAATGCACTTTAATTAATAATTTGAATTTAAGTGATGTGTGTTATTTTCTTCGTGTAGTATTGTTGTGTTGTTTACTGAATGTTGGTAAATATTCCCATTTGTTGAACTCGCTTTTGCGATAAGAATATTTTGCAGTTTGTTTTTGTTGTTTGTTTATTGTTGCAATAATTGTTTTTAGTTTTTAAATAATGTAAATCACACACGCACGATAATTTCACAAAATCCAAGAAATTTTGCTTGCAGTTTATCCAATTTATGTAATTGTTGCTTAATATTAATTATTATTAATATTATTTGTTTTGTAATTTTGTATTGTTGCTGTTGTTTTTTTTTTATTTTGAGTGCTCAGAAGAAGAAACTGCGAGACGTACTACGGTTTGCGTTTTTTGTATTTTTCTATTTAGTGTTGAGTTTTTGAGTTTTGCGTGGCACGTTGTTGCAGATTCGAGCGCTCAAACTTGAATAAAACTGCCACGGTGCTCGTGTGCAGCAAGTCATTGAAAACAAAATTTCCCGAGCGAGACAGCGCGCACATTTTTCACGCACACACAAACAGCAAACGCCGTGTAACTCTCATACAGGCAGAGACAGAGAGACATACACACACACACACACACACACACATGCACACATTCGCAGGGGAACTGCTAAAGGAAAAGTCAGAAACACAAAACTGTGCTACGCTCCATCCAACCCTCTTGCTATCTCTTTCTGCATTGCGCTCATATCGTCGTCGTCTTCGCAGTCGCTGTCGCAGTCGACGCTGCAGTCGCTGCTATCGTCGCAGACATTGCACTCTTCAGCTGTGTGCGTTTTTGCGTTGCGTTCGCTGTGTTTGTCTGTGTGGGTGAGTATTGCATATGGCGACTGCTGCTGCTGCTGCTCTTGCTGCTATTGGCACCCAAGAGAGGCATATGCAAGTGTGTGTGTGTGAGTGCATACGTGTACGTTTTTGTGTGTGTGTGCAAGTTTGTGCTCTTTTTGGCGTACATTTAAGAAATACATAAAAAACAGTATGTGACGACTGCATTTTTTTCTTCTCAGATTGCCCAACTGGCTGCAGGTTGTAAGCGAGTGTGCGAGTGTGTGTGTGTGTGTGTGTGAGTGAAGTACAAAACTGGTTACCCCGTTACCCGCAAGTCAGAACCCCTTTTGCCGCCTTTACTGTCCACGACTTCAGTTATTTTGATCAACTCTTTAATTTATGCAGAGCCCATTGCTAATTATACAAGCTAAGAGCATAAAACGTTTAGTAGGTAAAGGAAATAAGAAGAGTCTGGGAAGGGGGTAAGAAAGGAGACATGCACAATTTATTGGCATTTCGCCCAAGTTATGCAAATTTTATTTTGTGTCCCTTAAGACGACCTTCAGCAATCAATATTCGCTGCAATGCAATTGATGCATTTTCTATTTTCAATTATAGATCTTCTTCTTTCTGCTGAGGGTCGCTTTGCAAAATTTGCATACGCTTAAGACGATTTCTTTTGCTTGCGTATTTTTTTCTTCTTACATTATTTACAGTTATGCAAATGAGTTGGCCTTGACAGTTCTGTAACGGTCAGATGCAGACGCAGCCGAAGGGGTTGCAGATTTACCTGATGACGTCACAAAAGTGCTACTAACAAAAAAAAAAAAACAACTTTAGTTGCTTTCGAATTAAAACGTATGCAAGTAAGTCTACACACACACACCCCCAAGTACGAATATAAGTATATGAGAGAGTGCGTGTGAGTGTGTGTATGCAATTCGGAACGAACCGCGAATCGCTGACTCGCCTCTCACACACACATATGCACTTCCAGCATCCGCAAGAGTCGCATGTGCAACTGTTGTCGTCTCGCTTGCACGCATGGGAACTGCCTATGACAAATGGTTTTTGTATTTGCAGCAATTGTTGCACATTTTTAGTCGATCATTTTAATCGAGTGCATAGTTAGTTTGTGTTACCTGTACCTGCGAGCGACTGTTGCGCTTTGCTGTTGCCTTTAATTGTGCATCATTAATTCACTGTCCGCTGTTGCACAGTGGACGCCGCCTCTTCTGCTAGCGTGGTTGTTTGTGGTCGCCTTTTTTGTTGCTCGATTCATTAATCATGACCGGGAAATTAAGGTCAACCACATTCGACTGAATTTTTTTTTTTGGCAGTCTTCAGTTTCACATACAACATACGGTTGGGTATGTGTGTGTGTGTATAGCTTTTATTTATGTGTGTTTTCTGTGGCTGACAAGCAGCTAAATCTGAGGGCTAACAAAACTAGTTCGCAAGTGCATTCACCTCCCCCAGCTGCCACCCGCTGATAATACAACAAATAAATAATAAAAAACAACTACACAATGAGTTTGTCTGCCTTAGCAGACGACTTCAAATACACTTTCAATTTATGATGCATGTTTGACAAAAAACAATTGTAAATCTGATTTTAACTTTTTGTTTTAACTTTAACTAAATGTGTCTATTATATATTAAATGCAAAAATACGAACAAATGCTCTTAGGTTCTTTATTAAAAAGACTCTGAATTTAAATACAGCATATGTAATTAAACATTATCTTTGACGACATTAATATGAATTGAATTTATCGCTGACAAACTTAATTTAAAATATATTTCACAGCTAAGATTAGTTCACAAATCAGATTCACTATTGTATTATAATTAAAATAATGAATGAATGTTATTTCCGTTATTCTGACTATTTAAAAATTAATAAGCTTCATATCTTTCAATTTCTTTATAAATTCATTTCAATTTTATTTAAACTATCATACATTGAAATTGGTTTTATTCTCTTTAACAAAAATTCAAAAAAAAAATAAGAAAACTGCTTTAGATTTGTATATATATTTTTTAAAGAGTTGACCAAGCTGATGGCTATTTCATAGTACCCCTTTTAAAGTGCGTTGGCACAAGCATATTTCCAAGCAAGTAAAAAAGTTGCAGCAAAGTCTTGCTCCATATAATCTGCGGCATATTGTTTATGAGCTCATGTGCGGAGGGTCTCTCCACCTCTCCACCTCCTGCCCCTGGCACTTCTTCGTCATAATCTTATCAGCATTTTCCTCGGCTGTCGCTGTTGAAGTCGCCAGCCGAGTGAAAGTTACAGTTTCAATTTTCTTGCCTTGCAGTTTTTACATGCGGAGAGGGAGAAATAGAGCGGGATAGAAAGAGAGTAGGTGATAAGGAGTGGCGATTCAGTAATTAGCTATCGATTGTAGTTAATCGACCGGCAACTGTACAATTCCATTATTAACTTAGCAGAGTCAATCAACTTGTAGAAATACCTTAAATGGATTATCCTCAATGGTCTTAGCTGACTTCTTGACTCGGTTTTTGCTCAAATGAAGCTATGTGGACTTAAAGTCGACTCGAGTCGGATTTGCGACCGCTCATTATGTGAGATTAGCCCAAGAAAATCCGCACATAATCCAACCGCAACGATCAGTGAATGAAGCTGTAAGTCGGAGTTGGTCTAATGAGCTGCAGGTAGTTTCTTTTCGCTATTTTCTGGCCAATTGATGATTGCATTAGTGTGAATTGGCCTTGGGGTCGTTGAATGGAACAAAGTCTAAACTCCAAAATCTGGAGGCCATGCTACGAAAATTGCATTGTTCTCTCAATGATGCGATTATTTGCGATTATCGCGAGGAAAACATTTTGTGGACTTAGCCGGAAATGCACTCAGAATTATCGGCATTTGAATTTGCTTTGCCATGTTTGGCATTTCGAATAATTTTCGCGATAAGTTTTTATCAGTTCTTGGGGGTTTTCTTTGTTCGCCGACATATGGCTAAAGCGAAATGCAAAAGCAACGAAAATGAAAACGAAAACGTTCGAGGAAACTGAAACCGATTCAAGTTTACGATCTATTTGTCAAAGGGTTTTCGGCTCTCTCGCTGGGTTTATGTTTTTATTTAGATGCCGATCTACAAAAAAGGTTTTGCGAAAAAGTGCGAAAAATGTTCGCTGGAAATATATGCTATGTGGGTTTATGGCCTGGCATCCTAACTCTAACCCTTTTTCGCTCGTCCTCATTAGCATTACCATTGACCGAGAGGATGTGAAGGATTTCCAGGAAATGCGCTAATACTGTCCTGTCCTACCTCGGTATCATCTTCATTATCATCAACGAGTGACGTTAGCTCAATCAATGTCGTCTCGAAATACGCTGCAAGCTGCATGAAATAAATATTTCTCATTTGTCAAGCGTATGCAAAAACGGAAAACTCTTCGCTGGCATTTTCCGAGTGTCAACCCTTTTTCTCAGCTCCTCGAAACTACCTGTGTGCAGTTGACACACGGCAAGCGTTAAGAAAGATATGTGTTTGGCCTAAACACATCTCTTGGCTGGAACTCAAGTACCGAAGGTGTCCAGCTTTTGAAGTTGCAGCGGCAAATTTCCCTAAATAACATATTTCCAATACAAAAGGCAATTAGCGTGCAACGAGCAACGAGACGACTATTTACTCAGGCTTTGGATCTTTGGACGATGGAACAGAAACAGGACAAGAGAAACAGAAGTCGCCTCGACAATCGGACAATGCAATGCGACCTGCTGAGCACAGGTTAGTGACGTTTTCGTTCCGGCCAGAAGCGGCAGCCTTATTCCTTGGCCATAAACTGCACTCCACTCGACAATCGCATTTCGCAACATGGTGCTAATGGACGCCGGCAGACTTGCAAAGGACTTGTGTGTGGAAACGCAACGAATTACATAATATTTAGAGTTTCTTTAAAGATTCCGAGGTTTGGAAGAGTGCTCTCAATTCATTGACAATGAACTCTTGTTTATTGCTTTTCAATAATCTTATTATTATTTAAATATCACCTGTAAATAATCTTATTTATGTAATTCATTAAATTATACTCCATTCAATTTTCAAGTTTTGTGAAGTTGAGTGAAGTTTTGTGTTTTTAATGAACATATTTTCGGAATAGTTTCCGATATAGATATATCCTGCCAAATAAAAACGTTGTTATTCATATGTTAAATTGTTACTATTAGTTGCCTAATTAAAAAGTATTGAACATGAGGCATGTTGAAATTGTTTGATATATTATTGAATTATAATCAATACAATACGACACAAGATAATTGTAAAGACATTGCGAAAATAAAAAAAAAAATGTCTTCAGGAATTACAAATTAAGAAATATGTACGAAAATTACATACCTATGAAAGTACTATCCATCAGATGCATATATCTTATAAACATATATTGTCTCGCATAAATCGTGTAAAGTTGTAAACGATACAAAGTTGGCATTTCATTCAATATATTCCCTTTCTCCATTATCGCGTCTCACGAATGTTTACACTAAATTCGTCTGACGGAAGGGCAAAAATACGAAATATCTAACAAATATTTATTTATAATGTGTGTAGACGAGTGTGTGTCTGACTGCATGTGTGTGTGTGTATAAAGCAACAGCCAAAAAACAAACAAAACTGCAGGCAACGAACAAAATTAATAAAAATGCAACAAGACAAGAAATACAAAATGTGTTAGTGTGGGGAAAGATCGAGCGAGACAGACAATCGCAGAGAGGGAGAGCGAAAAGCGAACGATGGAATGGGAAACGTTGGAAATTTATCGCGCGCGTCATTTGCTGCAACTCGATGGGTCTCTGTGTGTGTGTGTCTGTTTGTGTGAGTGTGCGTTTTAGTATGGAAAGCAGCACGTAGGCATAGAAGCGGAGCAGCGACGTCGCGTCAGCAGCAACAGCAACAACAGTAGGGCCGGTGTATGGCGGGGGACGGGGGGCGACTCATTCGCGCTACGCATGGGTCATTGCACTTTTGCAACGCCAGCAACGGCGTGCACGCACACACACACACAGACACACACACACACACCCATAGAGAGACACATGCATATGTAGATAGTAAACATAGAAATAGAGATACGAACACATAGATAGCAAAAGGCAACATTCAACGAGAATTTTATACAAAAAAACAGCGTACGAAAAATTAGGCGAAAGCAAACAGCAAAAGAGCGAGAGAGCGCGATACGAAGCCAGCACAAATATTGAAACGCAGATATAGCTACAAATGCATGCGCTTGTTCTTGGAGCAGAGAGAGCGGAGCGAGGGACAAACGAGATGGCGACTGCGCCAACGCTGCGAGTTCGACAGCGAGTGCGAGTGCGAAAGAGCGACTGCGCCAACAACTTTGACTTTGCAGTTGGGCAGCCATTTTGTTGGAGTGAGCGCGTCAATTTCGCTTGCATTTGTACTCACAAATACACATACATGTACACACATGCGCTTTCTAAAAATAGCGCCCACGCCGGCAAACGAGTCTGCAGTCTGCAGTCTGCACTCTCTGGCATTGCCATTGCGTTTATAGCCCCTCATTTTCGACTCTGACCCTTGGCAGTGCCATTTGTGCCGCCAACGCCACTCGAGTGTTGCAGTTGCTGTTCTGTTGCTGTTGCAGTTTGCTGCACATGTGGAAAATGTGAAAAACTTAAGTACAGCAAACTGCGACAGCGGCAGCGAAGCGGCGCATGGGGTGTGTTTTTCATGTTTTTCACCAAAAACTCAACCCAAAACCAAAAAAAAAAAAAATTAATACTCACGCACATTTTCCCAGCATTTTATTTTTAGCAATTTCGAATTTTGGACAAAAATTTCAAGTCGAGCACAATTCGGCTGCTAAGGCTTGCTCACGCAGGGGGAACGGAACGGGGGCGGGAATGTCATTCCCAAATTATGACGATGCAGTCTAATATATTTTCTTCTACACAGTGTATTCTGCATACAGTGAATTTATGAAAAGCAAAAGTGATTCACATAATCGAGTTCAAAGAGAATATTGAAATAGTTTGTGTAGTTTCATAATGCTTATAAAGTTAACTTGCAATATCAATAAATAAATTTGTTAATAAAAATATTCAAAGCATTTGAAAAACTTTACTTTTGAAATGTTTTCAAAACAGTGCAAAAAGAAATTCTCTAATTACTCAGAATGCAACTTTCACTTCTTTAGAGCATTCACTGTAGTTTCTATTGTCTTTTATAAAGAGTGCTTCTAACACTAAATAAAATTAAACAATTATTGTAATAACAAAAATATAAATGATTTGTCAACAAATTTGGATTGTATTTCCATATTTTTAGCAACGTAATAATTGCATTCTGAAATTTTTTCAAAGCAAAATCAAAGAAATTTGTTCATAAAGCGAACGTTCACTTTCAAGAGTGTTCACTGTATATTCTAGCACACATTTTCCTACCTTGTTCCGCTTGTGGCTGTTGTGGCTGTTGAGGCTGTAGCTGGAGTTGTTTCCTGTGTGGTCGCGACTCGCGATCAGGCCAATGGAGGCAAGCACTTACATTGGCATGTTTGTATGTAGTCGAGTATATGCTTTATTTTGTTCACTTTTCGTACAACTTTAAGCTTGCACATTTTTGCAAATTGTCTGCTCTCTTTTCACTTTTCACTTTTTATTTGTCGTTTCTCTTATTTTTGATTCGTTTTTCTTTTTGGTTTGCCACGTGTCTCACGATACTCGCTCGATTAATTTGCACATTTTTGTATGTTTTTTGGATATTTTATTCTTTGGTTGTCGTTTCGATCACAAACTCGCGACGATTTGGCCAAGTTCTGCACGCGTTTCGGCCATTATGCAAAATGAGCAGAACATCTAGCGGCACAAACAGCGTTTACAACAAGCTTGTTGTAAGCTTTTGCGTTCAAGTTTTTTTATTTCGCGTGTTTTTTTTCTCTTTATTCTTTTGGGTTGTCTGTAAGTCCGGGCGGCATCTCTTGCGAAAGATCGACGTGCACTGACCTTGGCGTCCACAAAATGTAACTAAGAGAGCCAAGGGGCAGTGTGGGGGGTGTTTGTATGATGGGGTCTTGGGTCGGTCGTACTTTCTGCTGTCTGCTTGTCTGCCTGCCTGCCTGCCTGCCGGTCGACTCTACGAATCTGTTGCTGTTTCTGGATTTCAAATTCTGAAACTAATTCCGAGTAAAGCGTCGGAGAGGCGGCAAAAGCTCTTTTTTATTTTTTTGTGTCCACACACACACACACACACACTCGCATTGAAATATATATACATGTTATATACTAGCTGCTTATGTACACAAATACTGTGGCATCAAAACTGACTCATGGAAGTGAGCAAAACAACAGACGAATAAAGCGGGAACAAAACTTTCGCACTAGAAAACGAGCATTACAACAACATGGCTGAGGTGACAAGAGTGCTGAGCAGGGGGAGCAGGAGGAGGGGGGGAGGGAGCAAAAGCTCTCGGGGAGCAGCATAAAATTATCAGGCAGCCCTTTGCCAGAGAAAGAGCGAACGATTAGATTCATGCTCTCCGATTCTACGAAAACAAACTATTTTGCAAATAACAAAAATAATATAGCAACAACAACAACAACAACAAGAACGGCAACAACAAAAACAACACAAATAAATAACAACAAAAATATGGCAGACAACAACAGAAATGGAAAAAACAAGAACCGCCATTTGGTGTTCGCTTGTTTATCTGTAGAACTTTTCAGGGTCACTTAATTATTACACAATTTTTGTTTACAGCGAAAAATAGTATGACAGACGAAATAGTGGCAGCCGAAGAAGAAGAAGAAGTAGCACAACTGAAAAATGTTTGTTGCTGGCAAAAAAGCAAAAAAATAATAAATTGTAAATTCAAGTGTGTGTGCGATGTGTGTGCGTGTGTGTGTGTGTGTGTGTGTGTGTGTGACAGCAGTTCTGCTGCTTACAACGAAAATTTTGTTGTTTTGTTCGTCGCTGCGCCAGGGTCAATTTATGTGTGTGTGTGCTGTTGGAAATATTTATTTGTAAATTTATAAATACGGAAGGTCTTGATTCAATGCTAGCAAATACATGCTCACAATTTAATTGTTTATCTATTTGTTAATAATGTGGATCAAGGCTTGTAATGTAATCGTTTAATTTTCGCTAATTTCCATAAAGGTTCCTAGTCGATAGCAGCAACAAGTTACGTCAACACACAGAACCTGGGGCGTGTTTTTTTTTGCTACTATAACACACCAGAAAGCCCGTTAAAAAGCTAGAGAATAGCACAGAACAAAAACAACAACATATAGCAGACGGGCGCGGCAACGGCGCCGTCCCTAAACTTGAACTTGAAATGCTGCGAAAACAAAATTCAAGAGCAAAATGCCGGCAAAAAAAAAAACGCAAAAAAACAAGTTGAAAACAATAACAAGAGAGAGAGCGCAACACAAACTCGAAATGGTGATACCCTGTAAGCAAGCAGAGTATGCGAATTCTGCCTGCTTTAATGCAAATTATATTTGCATCTCGCATCACCTGCTTAATCATATACAAATACATATATTATATATATTTATTTTACATAGAATTGCTTAAGCGTCGCATTAAATCCTTGCTTCACAACTTGTGCTGAACAGATGCGCCTTTTTTCTACTGCTTTTGTAGGGTATAGTGGGTAATAAATAGCAGCTCTCTCTCTATCTTTCGCGCTGGCCTCTCGCTTCGGCAACGTGTCGCCGAGTGCCGCCGACGGTTCCCGAAGCTTTTTAATGCAAAATTGCGATTCGGCTCTCACTCGCGAATTTGCGAGCCGACCAATCAGCACAATTGGCGAGCCGAAAGCTGCCGCTATGTGCTTCGCTCGCGTTTGCTTATTTTTGGCACAGATAAGTCGCCATTTTCGCGCAAAAACAACTCGAAAAGCTGACGCCAACTAAAACTAAAGAACGCCAAAATTGTGTTGAAGAGAGTCAACTTGTTGTTGAATTCCATCTCTTCTGGCGTCGTTTCTGTTCTTTCTATTTACTATATTGACTATTTCGCGTGTGTGTTGATTAAGTCAATTGTCTGGCACAGTGGGAAGACACGTGGTTAGCCAGCAGCTAGCAGCTGGCATCTGGAAGTTGAAAGAGCTTTCTGGAGAGCGTGTAGAACCTGAGACACATTAGAATAAGCTAAGCTCACATGGCATGCTAAGCAGCCGAAGCTCTTTAGAAATGTTTATAGAAATAGCATTACAATAATAAATTTAGAAATGTGCTTTTATTGTTTTATTTATTATTTTATTATTTCAATAAAAAAAATGAATTATGCAATTAATTACATATGCTTTGTTTTCATCTTAATAGCACAACAATGAAATATTTTTTAATTCAATTCAACCGTTCAACTATTTTTATCCAAAATTCGATTTGCTGCTGCTCAGCACGTTCGCCAAAATATTAACAGTGTTTTTTCGCATTTAGCTTTCGCGAGCGCTTTCATTAACAGCGCGGTTCTTGTCCCGGCTCGCGAATCTTATACGCGGCAAGCTTGATTCGCCTGCAAACCACATGAATTGATCTTATTACGTTGTGAATGCCTATTATCCCTATTGTTGTTCATTGGCCAGGCCAATTGATGCAACCTGCTGGAGTTCAGCTGCCACTCCCTGACTTGCAACATGTTCCCTATTTTCCCAATTTCCCAACAATCAGAGAACACCTTCGCCATCCGCTGCCAACTGGCAACATCATCGAATCGTGTGACTTTTTCATGTCTTTCTTTTTACATCAAATCAAAAAGTTAACTTTTCCCAGGGTTTTTGCCGGGTTGCGTCCCGCATATCCACCGACAGATGTGTGTGTGTGTGTGTATCCTGTTGCTCGCGTCCTGCACGCATACCCTTAGCTACTCCTACTCCTGCTCCTTCGCAGTCGCAGTCGCCCCTGCAACAGAAGCAACAATCAATTTGTGCATTCGCTTTGGTTTCCCCTTCCCTCCACTCTTAGTGTTCAGGCTGTGCAACGTTTATCCTTTTTTGTGTGCCACAATTTCTCGTCATTCTTTTTCTGGTTCTTTGTTATTGCTGGGTTTATTGAACTATTGATTCCAAACGCATTTATTGCACTATCGCACAGGTGATCATATCGGAGATTTGGCTGCGACAAGTGATCGGCGAACTAATCGCATTAATCTACACCTTTCGCAAGCTTACTTACAGGGTATAAAACATAGAAGCAAGACTTGCATTCTTACCTGTCTTGGTTCCCCCTTCTACACGTCTCGCACAACGCGGAGTTTGTTTAAGAAATTTTCACACATTTTTCATTCTCATCTGCCAAACAACTAAGTCAACAATTGCACGGCAGGTATTGCAGCAGCAACAGCAACAGCAGCTCAGAAAAGTCGTTGTTTGGTCAAGAGACGTGTACGTGGAGATTCTTTTGGACCAAAACTCAGCGCAACAGGCGCAAATTATTTTGACAAGTGGCCGAAAAATTGTCTTGCATTGTTCAGAGTACTGTGTGCACAGTACGAATAGAAGCAGAAGAGACAACAACAGCAGCAACAACAATAACAACACCCAGGCTGTTCTCATCTTCCCCTCGATGAGGGGCATTTATGTATGAATGTGAGCCAAGCACAAGACGCTCTCTTTGAGTGGCAGCGGCTATTAAGCCAGAACACAGATAGACAGACGGACAGACACTCTACCAAAGTCTTGAGTGGCCTGAGAGACAGACAGAGTGTCTCTGCTATTGAATAAATATTGCGGCCCATTAATTACAATTTGAAAGCCACACACAAAACACACTCTCGCATTTATAATCGAGTGACATTTTGTCAATGTCTATTTTGCGACTGCCTGTAATTGTCTGCAATCATTTTGCACTCTCTTAAATGCTGCTCAATTACAATTCTCTTCTTGCTGTCTCAACTCTCATCTAATATCCAATAATAAAACTCAACATGTTTGCATCACATCTTCATCTTTTTATTGCCTTAATATCAATACATCTTTTTTTAGATTAATTTTTAATAACATATATCTAAGTTAATAAAATTTACTTAATAAATAAATGTATGACAAATTTGCGATCACTGTTCTGAAAAATTCAAAAATTATATTTAAATGTTATATCTTGTTGCAGTTCATAAAATTCACTTAATAACTAAATATATTACAAATTTATGATCACTGTAATTCTGAAAAATTATATTTATATTATATATCTTGTTGCAGTTTCATATTTTACTATCCAAAATACATTATTTGACATTAAGCTTCGTTTATAACTTTTTTAAATTTAAAACACGAGAAATGGCATTCTTGTAACTTTTAGCATTATTGCAATTATTGTCTAATTTAAATAAAGACAACACATTCATTTGCATCCTCACCGCTATGTTCTTTGTATGTCAAAATTTGTCAAAGTTCTACCTACTATAATTTGTAATTCTAAATATATTTGCAATTAAAAATAAGTTGTTAATTATGTATAGCCCGGATGGCTGTTTATTTATTGCTCTTGTAGTTGTTATACACCATATTTGTGGTACAGTCGCCAAGCAGTTGAGCGCTTGCATCGCATCGCTTCGTATTGCCGGAAATCGCCAGCAATTGCACGTTTCGGTCTTCTGTGCGTGTCTTCCAAAATGTGTTTTTCTTTTTTTTTTTCAAGTTTTTCTTTTTTGGAAATGCAGCAGCTACAACGCAAACAACAACGCTGCGACTGTAGAATAACAAATAATTAGCATTAACCACGCAATTGAGTGCAACAACAACGCAACGCAACGCAACAAAAACGCAGCGCAGCGCAGACGAAGAAGCGTTTGACAGCGAAACGGCGATTTGAGTGCAATGTGCAGGCACACATACATACAAATGCATTTATCGACACACTCGCACACACACACACACACAGAAACGAAAAGCAGAGAACAGAAGTGGCCGCCAATCAAGCAAACAGAACAACAACAACAAAGAAAAAGCAGCAGCAAAAGCAACAGAGATAATACATTTTTGGATATGTCAACAAAGCGAAGAACGAAAACAAATTGTGTAAAAGTAAAAGAAAATGCCAATGTTCTGCTAGCGAGAGAGCACGATTAAGATGGCAAGAGAGACAGAGAGAGAGAGAAAGAGAGCACGCGAGCTCCAGCTCCAGCGAAGTACGTGGGCGCAGTGAACTGCGTTTTGACTCGATCAGGCAACGCCATCTTAGCAGCGAAAAAGACAAACATGAAAATGTATGTGTGTATGTATGTATGTATGTGGGTATGTGAGCGTGCTTTCTTGCTGTTTGCTGTTGTTGCATTTTATAGCTGCTCCTCCATGCGGCATGTGGCGCGATGGCGGCCCTACGCCAACAATAAATGAAGTTTTTGCTGGCCTGCTTGCTTGTGTGTTGCATGTGGCACGTCGTCGCACTGTGAGTGGCATTCAAATTACAAAGCAATTGCATAATTGTCACCATACTCACACACACACACACACACACCGAGAGACGAACAAACACATGGGCATTGTGTCTTATTGCCTGTGTCTAATGCAGCCACAAAGGTCAACAAGTCACAACAATAGCCGAGGCGAGATGTGGTGACTGACACACGTTTAGGTCCAGTCCAAGGCAGCAGATCCTGCAAATAAAGGAAGGCCAAATGAAAGTGAAACGCTTATCAATAGATACTGACAGAAAGAATCAAAGAGAGAGAGGGAGACAGATACAGTGTCCGAACCTTGAGACTCGAGCCCTGTTGAGAACAAAGGACAAAAGCAGCGAGCGACTGACACACGCATCAAAGAAGAGGGGGGAGATCACAGCAGATGAAGAAGAAGAAGCACAACACCAGAGAATGGCAGAAAATGCGACAATTTCAAATATATTTCAAGTCAAAACTGGCAGCTATCTTTTGTAATAGGATCCTTTTTTGTCAGATCCTTGCGCGTGTGAAGCGCGACGAGTGCGGCGAGTTTTCCGCAGTCTCCCATTGTTGTTGTCTATGTTGTTGTTTATGCTGGTGTCGCTGTCGCGTAAAAAACCAAAAAAAAAAGAAGAAAAAACGAAACCAAACCCTCGCCCTCGTTTTCGTTTCTCGGTTGTCAGTTCTCAGCACTTTTGTGCTTGTGTCTCTGGGTCGCCAACTATGGCGTCTAATTTATGCCAAATATGAGACCCTCGATAGGATCATGTATGGTATGTCTACAAAAGGAAAAAGAAAAAGAAAAAGCAAAACAAAACAACTCGCTGATGAAACCAAGCACATCCCTGGTTCACAAGTGCAGCCAGCAAAACAAATAGGAAAACCGAATCTGCTCGACTGGAAGATACTTGTTAGTCACTCAGAGAGTCTTTATAAAGATTAACTCATTCTTTTGTAACTGCTTATAATAACATATTCACAATTTAAATATGTAAAAAATGCAAAAATTACTAATAATGTGCCAAGCTTACTATTTTTTTCGAATTTATTTATAAGTGTTGAATCCTTACAGCACAAAATTGCACCTTAATAAAACATCGAAGTTATTTTGTAGAATCCAGGGAATAGTATTTATAACTTACTATAGTTACTGATATTTATAAGTTTTCGCCAGAGAATAGATATTTTCAATAAGCTCCCTTCCCAAAATTTTTTTAATTCGAACTAATTTTGATGTGTGTTTTAAAATACTTATTGTTTTAATTGAGTAACACCTTCCTATCTGTTCAGCCTCCCAAAGTAGGTTTTCATCCTTCAGTTACAGAATTCTTTCCATATCGAGAGCGTTAGTGCTGCTGTATGTTATATTTTCATCAAGTTATAATACTCTTTTATACTTTCTGCAGCGGGTATAAGAATATAAGAAGAAGCGTGAAGGTTGGGCAAAACTTTCGAGTCTCTTGCTGATATTTACTTGACGCCTCTTTTGGCATAAGCAGCGCTGACAACTACAACAAAGCATTAACATTCTGGGGTTGTCCTCTGAACGGTTGCAGTTCAGCTTAGTTCAGCTTTCCGGGGCTTCAACCCTCGAGGCGGCATGGCAGGTCAACTGAGAAAACGAAAAAAAAGAAAATAAAAAATTTGCATGCTGTCGCTGCAAAATTACCAGATACAGAAAAAAACAACTTTATAGTAGTACATGCCACACGTGACGTACTCCACATTCACGAGCAATAATGTCTGCAAACTAGGTGAGGCAAAAAGACAGGGGAAGGTAATGCGGAGAATGTGCTTGGGGTGTTTCGATAAGTACTTTACGAGGCACAACCCTCGTTTTGCGGATTTTTTTATGGTTTTGCCCAAACAGAGGCAAACAACATCAAAGTTCATACTCGCATACTCGCATAATATTTTCAGTTCGCCTGGGTGGTAGTAGCACTTTAACTAACGGTGGTTGCTCTTCTCCAGTTTCGCTTTCGGTTGCAGTCACAATGCCTGCTCCCTGCTCCTGTTTCTGTTGCTGTTCCTGTTCCTGTTCCTACTTCTCTCCCTATCCTTGTCACTGGGTGAGCGATAACCATTCGCATTGGCTGGCAATTGCAATTTTATTTGCGATGATGACTATTCAATCGCCATATGGCAAATCGCATTGGCGATTTCGCAACTTTTCTACTGAAGGTTTGGGGTTGAAATCGACACCCGACACAGCCTGCTTCTTGTGTGGTGGTGGCAAGCGAAAGGTGGGAGGAGCTGTGCGAAAACTTGTGGCAAAAATGGCGAATGCCAAGTTAAGAGACTTGAAAGAAATACACGAATAAAACTTAAGGGGCTTTTGATAGTGGACAACGGAATGGAGATGAATGTAATTACTTTATTCGATGTGATTATTAAGAAGGAACAAGCTTGCTGCAAAAATATATGTAAAGATAACCCACATTGGCATTTTTAATTGTAGCGGTAAATGCAAAGATTTCGAATTGAGGCTTAGCTTAAACTGCTATTATATTTCATGATATTAATCTTAATAAGTTTAAATTTCATTCTGTACAACCCTAACTCTTTAACTAACTTTAATTAACTTCAATAATGTAAAGGGATTAAATAGCTTCCTATTCCCAGCATACTTAATTGGACTTTCACGAAGCTTTGGAAACTTTTATTAAAATTGCAATATATGTTTTTTTTTTAAATGATAATCATATTGTTTTCGAAGTAATAAAATTGCAATACATTTGCCATTTTAATGAATATCAATGTTCGAAAATATGTGTACAGTAGATGAATGCCAAAATTGCATTACTCGCCCAACAAACAAATGCAAATTAAATGTCTTAAGTACATTTGCATAATTCGACTACAAACTCAAAGAGTTTCTTTTACGGGGAAAACAAACTAATCGAAGGGCAACCAATATGCAAATTTTGTTGAAATCAATCGAGAGCTGAATGAATATCGATCAAAATTGATTTGTTGCCCGGTGCGCGGAAACCCAAACAAACTGCACCCTGCATCCTGGACGTCCTGGCCACACAGCTACCCGCTTAACCCGAAAAGTGAGCAATATACCGAGCAAGAGATCCTGCTCAAGGAGTTGAGAGAAGCGTGAGAAAGTTTCCTTAATGTTTTTGCACGCATAATTTACATAATTTTGCCTAGCCAAACTAACAAGGAAATAAATTGCAGACGCATCACATCACATCGCATCGCATTCCCATTTTCCCATTTTCCTATTTTCTGCTTTCTGTTTTGTCGGTTTTCTATTTTCTATTTTCTATTTTCGATTTCCTTTACGATGTTATGCAAATGAGCTAATGTTGTTGTCCTTCTTCAACCCCCTGCCAAGGGCATAGAGTGCGAGCGTGCCAGCATGCTGTGAGCAGCCGCTCTCTGGCGCCTTTCGTCCACTGTGCGCATAATTAACCCCTGTTGGGCGATTGTCTGTGCGCCGTGTCCTTTAAGGCCTGTCTCTGCGGCACTTCCTTTGCAGTAGCATTTTCCGATTTTCCGATTTTCCTATTTTCACTTTCGTTTTGCGTTTTTGCCCATTTCGCAAAGTCGCTGCGACGCTTCTTATGCAAATTACGATCGCAAATGATCTCTTCCCGAACCCTTTTTGCGCCAAGTGAAAATCTTGTGCTGTTTTTCACGAATAAAATTAACATATGCAAATTATTTATTCAGTTCAGAGATCTTTGCACGATCTTTGGCACCGCTCTAATTTCGTAGTTTGCGGTATCAGGTACACAGCAGACGCTGCATCAGTTTTGCCGAGCGTGAGAAACTCTTCGACATTAGCATAATTTTCATTTTTGTTGAAAAAGTCGTGAAAATTCGCTGCACCCAAAAACGATCAGACGTGATAGTTGCATAGACACTGAAGATGCATTTAATTCGCTTTTATTAAAAAATGTCAATGGAAAATATCTACAAAGAGTCATCAGAGGGATCGCTCCGATCGGTGGAGTCGCTGCTGGAGCTGCTCGAATCACTTGAGTCGCTGTCGTCGCTACTCTCCGGTGAGGATCTCCGCTGTTGTTTCTGATCTTGCTGTTGCAGACTGCAACTCTTCTTGGTCACGCAATTTGTGAAATAGCGTGCTCGTTTCCTCGCCGGCATCCTGCCCCGCATCCCTCTCGGACACTTGCGTCGATGTCCACTCAAGACCTGATTGATGGTCTCCAATCGGCTCTCGAGGGAGCGTTGCAGGTCCGCCTTCTCGTAGGTGTTCATGTTGCGCAGATTGAGTTTGGTGTGCGGTAGCATCACCTTCTTCATGCCCAGCAGCGTCTCGTTGTTGAAGTTCTCAAAATCGTACCACTGCAGAGCATAATTATCGCAGGTTATATCTTCGTTCCGGGCGATGATGTCCATGATTTCATCTTTCACATGCATGGGCATCATCGCAAACTGTTGCATCATCGTATGACGATCCGACTTACTGAAATTGGGTTCCGCCTTAATGCCATTTATGGAGCTTGTAGCCAGGACACTCATCAGCTTGTGCCCATTGCTTGAAACCATTCTTTGTCTTCTCCAGTACTCCTGGCCAACCAAGTATCGTTCATCCTCGACGTGGCGACATGTATCGAGTTTCTTGCTCAGCTTCTCGATCATAAAGTCAATGCCATCCATTAGGCCATGTTCCCACTTGGCCTGTACATTATAGGGAGCTCTTAGGCTGCCATCCATCCGCTTCACCTCGTAGAGCAGCTCGGTTAGTTGATTGTTATGGGGCTGCAAAGAGATACTTTCCAGGGGCACAAAGAAGGCATTCCCGTAGACTCTCTTCGCCTGTTCTTGGCTCTGCAGAAATATGTTATCAACGGTCATATGAAAATCCTCTAGCGTCTTGAAGGCATGTTTGCTAATCCTCTTGGACAGCGCGCACCACTTCTCCTTGAAGAATTCCCTCACTTCTTCATCCACCTCATCGACGTAACAGTTCTGCAGCTTCTTCAAGTCTTCGCGACACAGACGCTCCCTCGCTGTCAACGTATTCTCCGATGGCGGGGGATTGGGTTCAGCTTGTGGATTCCTGCTGCTGGGATACTCAGGTCCTGGCGGCATTTGGTCCAGGACTTTAAGGAAGAACTTCTCCAGCTGCATACCCTTCCGGTAGACAACTTCGCCGGGACGATTGAATTTAAAGCAATTGTCGATAACCAGTCGCAAGTCATCGATGAGTTCATCGACGCATTGGTAGTATTGGTTCTGGACACGTTTAATAATGGTGCCCACGTCCATAGGATCGGTGATGATCATGTAGTAGGCGGGCACATTTAGCAGTTCCGAATCCACCGGTTGCATAAAGTCAGGGGCGAAGGATTTGCCGGGTATCTTATCGAGCAGTTGTCGTTTCAGAAAATCTATCTTATTTGTGTGGACGCCACAGCTGTCTGGTCGTGGAAACACCTCCGGTTGGACGCGAGTCGGCAGCTTAAGATCGACCATGAACGCCTTATCGGGGATTTGGATTAGGTAAATGCAATTTGGACTGCTATCACAACTCACCATTTAGCAAGCCTTGAAAGGGTTGCCTCGATATAGTCAGCTCCTTAGAAATCCGAATTGAAGTCAACTTTAAATACTTAAGTTCGATACTCTATCCAGGTTCCGTGCGTTGTGAATTTTTACCTCGAACTAATGTAGTTTCTCCTCGCTACTTTGACAGCTTTGTCAATGCCTCCAGTGTTGCGCAGCGCATCGCATATTCAGTTTGACATTAGCATGGCAAAAATATTGATGATGCGTTATAAATAGACCAAATAAAATATAAAATAAAAAAAACTAGACTAACAATGGCACTTCAAAGCGGAAGCAACCACCTAATGACGGGGGATGGGGAGGAGCTGCTTCAGCTCCAACCGCCCTTGTTTAATATATTTTGCACCACTTCACACGCAGGCCGCCTTCAAGTTGTCCTCCGTTTTTGAATGGAGGAGGAGAGAAGAGCGACAGAGATGCGGCAATGGGACATAAAAACTGTTTTTTGCAATTTACATCAACATTTTTATCACCCTCAACCTCACCCTCACACCCCGGACGCCATATTCACATCCTGTTAGCCAGCACCAGCATGAGGAGCACAACAACATGCTTTTCCTATTTACACATACACACACACTTACTTAGACTCCCCGCACCACAGTCTCCCCCACCCCGATTACCTTCGCATGTACCATAAGCCTAAGCAGCGCCCAGTACAATCTGCTTTTGCTTTGCTTTGCTTTCGCTTTTGCCTGCGTCTTTTTGCGACACTTAATTACACACGCATACGCTTCATTCCACTTTGCTAGTGGTTGCGCCACCTTCCCCATCCCCCCTCCCATCCAGCACATATCCCGCACCATGCTGCCCCGCCCACTTCCCATGGGACAGTGCGGCAGCATACGCATCTCTGTGTCTCTCCTTAAATTTTCTGAATTTTTGCCACCAATTTGCCTGCTGCAGTCGACTAAGCTCTAACAAATTCGTAAGATCTTTTGAGTGTGCAACTCCACAATTATTTGCAACCACAAACTAAAAAATAATGGTGAGCCAAAATAATAGTGGCCATCAGTAGACCCTTTGGGTCAAGCAGGCTTAAACAGTGGACGGGCCCAGTAAAGTATATTTAATTGCCAGGCCCGTTTGCTTAAATGTTGTTTACAACAAATGAAATGAATAATATTACTTCATGTTATTGAGAACGTTCCTGGGATGATTTTTTTGTTAGTATCTTCATGGCAGGTATCTGACTTCTAAACTATCATCATTCTTGATTCGCAAAATCAAAGAGAAAGCTTCGGCCATGAATGCGATGTCCATTGATTTGCAATACCTGTCAAGGGGAAAAAGATAACGAGTAAATAAACTATTAATATTTATTTCGTTCAGGAATAACTTTTGCGATTAATTTTTATATGATCAAATTTGCTCTTAAATCAAACCAAAGATTACGCCTTTACTTTATACTATGTTAGGATATCGCTTAGACCTCCAATGAATAACGCATCTGGTGAAGCAAAATATGGGGTATTCTCTGGTAAAAAGGTTGCGTGCGACATTATTCAAAGTGAAAGCAATATGAAACTTACTGCTTTGGATTAACACTTTAATTAGAGCTAGCAATGGAATAATTTCTTTGTTTACCTTTTCTTATTTTTTAAACGGATTCAATTTATGTTTTTTCACTGCAAATAGTTTTACATGCGACTTTCCCATGTAAAGAAGGCTTTTATCTAAAATTGTTTGTCTTACCGATTTGTTGGCAGTTCCATGAAAGTCTCGACAACCAACTTCTCGAAAGTTGTTTTGTAATCCAAAAAGAAAAACGTCCGAGGCTTAGTTTGCAAGAATCCTCCATGGTTTCAAGTATCCATTGAAGGCTAAGAATACAAATAAAAGTATTTTGTGCATGGCTTTTTCCTGCGATCAATACCATGGAGAGCCTTATTAGTTTTTGCTGTGTTTGAACTAAAATACTTGCGAGCTCCTTTGGATAAGTTTGAGAATGTTATCTACTTATTTGCAGGTTTTTTTTGGGGCTAAGCCTACTCTTACCATTTCTCAGTTAATAATTTGCTTTAAAGACAATTCGAAGATTTTGACATTCTCACTTATCTTTCAAAAACTGTTATTAATATGTTCTTGGATGATTCCTCCGTGGATTAAAAGACCATGGAAGGCACGCGGAAGGTATATGTCAGAAATGAAGCATTGATATCTTCTCCTTGAGGGTCTTCGACAAGTCCCATATCTGGATGATGGTCAAAATGTCAGATTTCCTTCGAGGTAACTGCAAGTACAATTGCTTTCTTTTGCTGTCTGGTGTTTTGATAGGAGGTCTGGATGTTAAATGTGGCAATTAAATATTATTTAAATCTAAGCCTACTCTTTTGATTTTGTGACTTACTTTTTTTGTTGACAGAGATTCATTCATGCAACTGGGCTTCAAATTGGGTAAACTAATTTCTCATATTGGCTCTTATTTTGTGAATATTATGGAACTCTTTCAGTGAGACATATTTTAGTGTTGAGTGTAGTGCTTACTTATTGACTTATTCTCAGGAAAACGATAAAACAAACATTTTCTTAAATAAGTATTTGCACAAAAACAAAGTAAGCAAATTAAAAAACATGAATACAATTTAAAGACCACATTTAGAAGGTTAAACTAACACCAAAATAACCAATTAAAATTCCTCCTGATTCTAAATAATATAAACGTATGGATAAGTTAAATGCTACATTTGCATTTTACATGTGTACAATTACAGTACTTTTATTGTGATAAATTAAACTAATTTGCAACATTTTTTTAAGACGTCAAGATCCACAAATTGAATAAAGACTTAGGTTAGCAAAATGTTTGTATTCGAATAGGAAATAAATTGAAACTTAATAAAGACATAATTTACACACTGTTAGTCGTTAATTCCAGAGAGTCATAAATTCGTTCTTCTAATTAATATTTAATTAGTAAATTCATGTTCAATCTCTGCAGAAAATTTTCTGTAAATTGCATAGCGATGTTTGCAATAATATTTCGTTATCTGCTGTTCTCATAACCACTTTAATATTTTTAGAGGGCAGCGACAAGTGCAGCAACGGGACACAATGTACAGTCTC
Source organism: Drosophila sulfurigaster albostrigata (assembly GCF_023558435.1). Lineage (NCBI taxonomy): Eukaryota > Metazoa > Arthropoda > Insecta > Diptera > Drosophilidae > Drosophila > Drosophila sulfurigaster. Next base: position 2,005,924 of record NC_084883.1, read on the forward strand.
TGCAAATTCATTGCTCGTTAACACACACACAATCATCAAATGCGGATGGGACTCAGACACACACACACACACATATATGTACATTGAACTGTCTGGAGACTGGCGCAATCAGAAATGCGAAGAACGTATGCAATGCCACATTGCGTGGCAGGTAGGGAGCAAAGATGAGAAGTGCAAGTCCCAGTTGAAGGTGTCAATTGTTGCCTTATCATGCGACCCCTGGCCAGAAGTGTCTGCAATAGTCCCACGTCTCACGTCCCCTTCTCCTTCTCCTTGTCCTTGTCTAACCCTGACCCTGACCCTCTGCGTCCTTTCTTTCCTTAATTTTGTGTTTTTTTTATTTTTATCTCTGACGGCGATTAATGCGAATAAATTTTATAGTCGAAAATGAAAATGTGCACTCGCATGTGCTCTAAGGTCTCCGTCTTTTGTTGTGCGTGTGTGTATTGTGTGCGTGTGTGTGAGAGTGTTTTCTTTTCGTCCCTTTTTGGCCAGTGTTTTTCTTTTGACTTTGACTTTGTGCCTTGGGCCTTTGTTGCAAGCTGCAAGTATGTGACTCGGCACCTGCAACGATGCCTGGTCCATTTTCATTCCCGTTTTTTCGTTTTCCATTGCGCGATCTTGCAACGCAGTTTACGAAAGGGAATTGCTACTCTGATGCTGACTCAGCAGCATCCATCCGCTAGATAGCGTAGATCGGGGTCTGTTTACCCCTACCTCCAAATTAAGCAGGGCTCGCCGCGTGCAACAGTGCAACAGTGCAACAGGCTGACTCTTTAATAGCCTGACAGGTACAGGCTGGCCTCGCATTAGACGAAACTGGTTTGCAGCTACCCTCATACACTTGCCTCTCCCCCCTGCCCCTCTCATCGTCTGTTCGCTCGATCATTGTTTGGCGATGTGTTAACCTTAAGCGATTTCTGGCTGGGATTCTTTGGTGTTGAGCATGTGACTTTTTGGGTTTTTTTGGTTTTTATCCTCGCCATCGATTCAGCGATCTATGATTGTGATTTTGATATAAATTTATGTACTATTGCCCATCGGCATTTGGCCATTGTGCGGCACTGTGGGAACGCCGCGAATCCTGCGCCCTAACAATGCATTCGTGCATCGCGATCAGCGATCGCAGCGTGCAACATAATGATGCAGGTTTCACTGTCTGCCCTTGGGAATCGCATTCTAATGCCATAGACAGATGTACTCTTGGTTGCACCAATACTCCAGCACTCCCACATCACTCACACACACACGCACACACTAAGTTTTATGGCTTTGCTTCCGGAATGGCGGAAAAAGCTGCGCGCCTCATTTTTATTCGCGGCGCCGAGTGAAGAACGCTGCGCAACTCACGACCCCATTGCATTTGCTGTGTTTTATCTACATACAGTAGGCACTCGATAGCTAAAATCCCGTAAGCATTGAGAAGTAATATAATAACATTTATCCAACATGTAGATTATATAATGCATTTTTGTAAAAATTGTTCTATTTAATATTATCTTTATAGATTTTAGATTGATTTAGTGTTTACTTTAATGCCCGTCTGTGAAACTTAGGTTCAATAAATATGCAATTCAATATATTAAAACTATATCATTCATCTTTAATAAAATCTATACATTTTAACCTTAAATATCCACTCTTTCTTATTGTTATATATATAAGAATGCACTTTTTATTTTGAAGTGTAGTAAATGAGTCTGAATTTCTAATATAATTGGTCTATTAGATTTTAAGGTATCTCGAAGGACTCGTAAACCAATCATCTATTGAAAAGTGTTTTAATGTAAAAAGTATTTAGTTCTGAGTTTGCAAAACCGAAGATAGTCTGTGCTGTAACATATATTGAATAAAACACTGATCGCACAATTAGTCAGAGAAATATACCAATTAATTGGTGGTTAGATATCATTCTTCAACAGCATTCCTTGTTTAAAATTAGTAGTAACATAAAATCTTATATAGGTTGCAGTTATTTACTCCGCCACACCAAATTATGAATTAAATTAAAATAGTTTCCTTTACAGCCAAATTTCGTATAACACAAATAGAGTTCTACGTTGCGAGGGAACACTGTAGAAGTGTGCGTAAACAAGCGCTTCGCGAGTCGCGAGTCCCATATGCAAGTCAATGACCCTGGTGCGTGGCCGGGGTCGGGATCGGGGTCGGTAGTCGGGGAGGTGGGGAGACAGGGAGTGATAAACATACTGCCGAAACATGGGCCAGCCGAAATGTTGCAATTGCAATTCAGATGGAACTTTTGGGATGTGGCGCCCGCATCTTTGTCAATAAAAGAAAATTGATTGAGAAATTGTGAAAATATATTTCGTAAAGCGGACTGTGGAACGGGAGGGGAAGCAGGGAATGATGACGGACACGGAGGGACATGAAGCACGGCCCATTGTGGAAAATGCCACAATTAAATAGCAAACAAATTTCTGCCAATTATTTGACATTAATTATGAACCATCATCGACAATAAGGGTAAACAATTATGAACTGAGCTGGACCTTAATACGCAGATAATGTTGAGAACACACCCGCTGATAGTCAGCATCTCCTAGGTTGCATGGGAATACGAAGAAAGGGAGAAAGGGTTTGACTCATTGTTTACCTTCTTAGTCGTCCTGTCAGCAAAAGGAAATATGCTGGTGCTATCGGATCGCTTAAAAGATTCAATCGAACTTCGATTATGGCGGTTTTGCATTTATTATATTTTACCTTTAGGTTTTTTCTCTATGTAAGGTTTTCCTCTCTATATTTCTCCCAACCTAATTAAGAATGCCTCGGGCCGAACTCATATGCATTTATGTATAAATCTGTCAAGCGTGCGTCGGCTGGGGCGCTAAAAAAAACCCACGAAAATGCCTCACAAGTCATTGACTTTCGGGCCGAGAAAATGTATCTGCATCTGCGGTGCAATGGCCGGTGACGCCGCCATCGACATCAACAGCAAAAGCAACATCGCCATCGCCATCGCCTTTGCCATCACCATCGCCATCGCCAACAACAGAAAACTGCCGGCCCAAAACGCCAATCGACCAAGACGCTGTTGCATTGCCCCTCCCCTAAAGAAATACAGCACAACTCGCCACTTTGCCCCTAGCCCCTCTTTCCCGCTGGTCAAGAGCAAGTTTTGCGTCGCGGCCAAGTCAGGCAATTAAGCCATGAGACTGAGGCCGAATCTCTAAACTGACGCAGAAGTCGAGGCCAAAATGCTGATGCCGCTGTCGTTGCCGTTGCTGTTGCTGAGGCGCGGCTTTGACTTTGGCTTCGCAGTGCAATCAAAGAAGGTTCGAGGAAAGCAAAAACCTCAAAATGAAACATTTTTCAAAAAAAAAAAAGAAAAAAAAGAAAAACGCATTTAAACGAACCTAAAAATCGAGTTTAATGCGCAAAGCGCTTCAAAATGTGCGGCTACCTGTCCCAGTCTCTAAACCTGGTCCGGCCCAGCATCAAGATCGTTACAGGGCCCCAAGCCAAGAGCATCAACAGCCAAACGCAAAAAAAAGAAGAAATTATAAAAATAAAAAAGAGTCGGACAAGTCGTGAAAATGTTTTTCTAGAGTCTCGAAGTCAAACGGCTGACGTCTCGCACAGATTTCGTATCTGGGATTACACATTTAATGCATTTGCTTTGACCTGACCTCAGACTCAGACTGCCAGAGACTCGAACCCTTCGATTAGAGTTGCGCCAAAAGGGAATTGATACGAATATTCAGAAAATGCATTCTGATTGTCAACTCTTGTAGGCGGACCAAAGAAAGACGCGTTGTTAGCTATAGAGAGTTCTTTGCTCTCATTGCACTGTGATCTGCAGCGCGAGATAAATGTCTGGTCCCAAAATCTCGGCAAGAAGAAACCTGTTTTATGGCCAAAAAGCCAACGTAGCAAACAATGAAAATGAAATGCATAAACGTAAATCTAACAGCAGGTAGTCCACGGCACGCAACGCAACGCAACGCCACGATGATGTTACCTGAAGATCTGCTTAGATTATTATGATGCCCTGAAAAAATGGCGAGACGTAATATTGGGACTACAAAATAACAAAAAAACGTGGTCAAAAGGCGTCGACAATGTACGACAATCAGTTTCTCAATTTCTCAATTTAAATTTCTGAATTCTGCGCTCAAATTACGTCGCATTTTGTTTATCCTGGCTGCTGCGTCATTGCTGAAATTGAGGTTAGGTTCATGCAATTGAGGTTAGGATTATGCACATGATAATTGAGAAGGGTTCGCATACCTTTAGAGCGCCTTACGCTTGACTACCAGCGTGGGCGATCCCTTTCATTACTATTTCCCATAGAATCTGTGAAAAGGGTTGCCAACTGACAGATAGATTGCAGATTGATTGACTGATTGACTGCGAGATGGATGCACTTGTGTGTGCGAATGCAAACATTTACATGATCCAAGGTAGATCAGTGTGGTGTGTGTGATTGCGAGTGTGTGAAAATTGCGGACCAGCAGAACTTTTTTTTTTGGCAATTTTCCCAATTGAGTTCCCAATTGGTCGAGCTGCGGGTCAAAGGTTTTCCCCTCTCGATAAAAATTAACAATTGCCAATTGCTGGTGCTAAAACCGCGGGCGAATTTCTTTTCTTTCTCGATTGCATTTTGCATTGTTGATAGACTGTGCGATAACCACGAAAATCTGTAGGAAATTGAATTAGACGAATGTATGAGTGTGGGTTTGTGTGTGAGTAGTAGCTAGGCGAAAGCTGAAAACGTGTTTTCCGCCACATTCCGTACACCAAGACGAATCTCCCCTCCCACCACACACATGCAACGAACTCGTTGCCATTGCCCATTAGCCGTTCCTCATTTGCGCAGCTCGGAAAAAAGTTCATAATTCTCCTGTTGTTGTTGTGATTATTTTTTTTTTTGTATCCGCCATTGCTTCAGCAACTGCAACAACAATAACAACAACAACAAAAACGCAACACCAGCATGAACACTTATCGCGAAACAACAACAACAACAATAGCAATAACAACAACAACAGCAATATATTAGAAATGCATAGACAACACCGAAAAAGTTCATTGACTTTTCGCATGCGACTGAGGGAAGCACAATTTTGGTGTGTTTGTTGCTGCTGCTGCTGCTGCTGTTGGGCTCGAAAAAAATGTAAAAAAATAAATAAATATGGCTGCCCAGCGCAGCGTGCACAAAAGAGCAAACTCCAAAGAAAGCAACAAAAACTCATATTAAAGTGAAAATGAGCGATAACAACGCAAACACACATACTCCCAAACTCGCACATACACTCACACACATACGCACACATTGCAGCAGCACCATCAAAACACAAAACCAGCAATAATCAACAACGGCCCCCTATTTCTCCGCTGCTTCCCCCTTACAATAACAAGCAACCAGTTGAGTAAAAACTGCAAGCAAATGCGCTCTCTGCCGCTCTCCTACTCTGTGCTGGTGTTGACTCTGTCGTTGCCATTGTCACGATCAGCCGCGTAAGTGTGAAGAGAGCAGCCCGATGGAGCTCACACATCTAATGCTTACGCACGCACACATGCGTTCGCTTGTTTTGTTTGTAGTGCTGTGGGGCAATATATTGCATGGTCCCCGGTCAAAGTCGCTATACATCGGTATAAATGCTTTGCTAATATGTTTTATGCTACAAAATTCATTTTTAATTTAATTGTGTACACTTATTACTTCTTAATTATAATTATACACTTATTACTTCTTAATCATCAAGCAACTCACAACAAATTCGATGATTAGTTAAGTATGTATGTAGTATTTGCACATAAAAGGAGAGATATATATTAGTGTATTGTACGAGATTGAGCTATCAAGATATTTATATGTTTGGTTAGCACCAGAAACTTGAAAAAAATATGTAATTTTCGAACGAATTAATAATTTCTAACCGATAAAAAACTTGCTAACTTATTATTAAAGCTTTTTAATCTTAATATGTTAATGGCATAAATTCACTGATTGAAATGATTTAAATAAAAAATTTATATTATCTAAATTGGATAGCGGGTATCTCAACTGTAGATTTCTTGTTGCACTTATGACACTAAACAAAAAAAAATTAATGTGTGACAAGCGAAAAAGTGACTTCACTGTCAACACTATTTCGCAACCCCGCAAGCTGAGACTAGAACCATGAGCATTCGACATTTTTCGAATTTCGAACAGCGTTAGCGATTAGCACCTAATATAATTCAGTCGTCGATCGACAGTGCAATGCATACATATTGTTAGTCAAGGGTAATTTGCTTTTGTTGCAATAATTAAGAAAGCTTGGAAATGGGAAATTCAAATATTTATATAAAAAGTTAATTTAAAAAAACGATAATGTTGCTGACAGTAAAATAACTTTTTTCGCATGTATGCAATTTAAATTGTCACATGCATGCAATTTAAATTGATAGTAAGTTGTCAAGGGAAATTATTTAGGGAATTTTGTTAAACTGTTGCATACTTTTGAGCTTAACAATTTTATTATAAACTTCCCTTTTTTTGCAGTAAATAGACCAATATTTCATGTATACTTTTAGGGCGCCCTGTAAATAACAAACAAATTAAACTCATATAGTTAGTCGTATCTAAATTTACAACAGTTGTTCTTGGCGTGAACAGGACATAGTGTCCTGCTGACCCAGACACCAACTGACTTGCTTGTTGTCATGGAAAAATGGTCAATACCAAACAAAAGATAATTGTTTTTGGGTAACAGTTAGGTTTAATGTACAATTGCTTTTTGCCTATTTTAGAATTATAATTATGGATTTTGGTTGATTTTTCTATAGAAATTACAGCATACACTTAAAGCTCTGCCTTCTCCTTCTTTTCAGCGTTCCCTTTGGTCAACTTCGAGACGCGGAATGCCTCTAGAATGTTGAGCTTCAGCTGCAGTTCCTCCTTCTTGGCAGTCGTAACCTTGCCGGCCTTGAGACGTAGCAGACGCTTGGTCTCCTCCTCGACAAAGACATATCCATGCTCATTGATTTTCCTCATGTAAACAATATACACCTTGGCATTCGTCTGCTCCTGCGGTTTTTTCAGCATCTGCTGCTCTGCAAGCATCTTCTCAATAAGCTCCAGCTGTTCTTTGCTATCCTTGTTGGCATAGTTTTTGAGGGCATCGTTGAACTGCTTTAGGCAGCCATCGCGACCAATGTAGAGGGGCGTATTGCTGCTCACAAAACTCTTTAGATTGTCGAGAGTAACATCCAGATGGGCTGGGAATCGCAGATAGTCCTTTAGGTTGCCCTTGAACAGAAATATGCCCGGGAATTGTTTCTCGTCCACCTTGAAGCGTTCGCCCAATCCCTTGTTCTCCAGCTCGCCGTAGTCTTTGATGCCAACGGTGGCCACCAGGAGTTCATCGGTTACCTTGTGAGCTGCCTTGGAGAGCTCACCGAATGCCTCATGCTTATCGCCATAGGGAAATGCAATGTCGAACTTGACCAACGCGTAGGGAAAGCGCACAATTGTCTTGTCAAAGTTGATCTCATCCAAGTCGACGCAGCCGCCGCAGGAGATGGCCCAGCCAAGCCTGGCCTGGAATGCTGCCAACAGCATTGTCAACAACAGCTTCATCATTTTTATGTTTCTTTTTATAATATTTTGGGATTTTTGCACAACTCTTGGAATGCAAGAACTTGACCCTTTCCTGTCGGCTTTAGATGTCACACTGAGATCAAAAGCCGCGAGAGCTCGACGAGAACTGTTTGGTTGCTATAGCCACGCGGCTGACGTTGGCTCTCAGCTGCCTCACCTGCTCCCCCGACTGCTTCGTCAGCGAGAGAGTGAGTGAGAGAGACCGCTTCGAAGAGCGTATGAAGAGAGCGCGTGTGGAGTTCTCGATCGAGTTGAACGAATTTTGAACACGTCAGTAGAAGCCGTTGGCTATTTGTTGAGTCTTTCGTTTTGTGCTTTGTTCGCTCTTCTGGCCTAAACCATGCGTCCTCCACCTCTTCCCCTTGCAAACCGATCCAGACTTATGTAACGTCAGAATGCCGCAGCAAACAACTGTTGTAGCAGTTACGTTTGTATGTTTCGATGCGACGACTCGATTTGAAAAACACAATTTTATAATGTTTTTTTTTTAATGTTATCTGGATGCTGATAGAATTGTCATTTGACTAAATGATTTCGTTCAGTTCAGGTTGAGCTGCAATCTCGCTTAAAGCGAGTAACCCGATTAGCCATCATGCAGAGTTTTTTGGCCAATGAGGCGTGCTCTAAATTGTGGTGCGTAATTTCGTCGTTGTCATTGCCGAATGTCATTAGAGTACACACATGAGATGTCTGCGTGTGTGTGTGTGTGTGTGTGTGTGTGTGGCAAATGACAGGGAGCAGAGCGGAAGTTGTAATTTGCAATTGGCCGAAAAAAAGAAAAGCGGCCGAAATGGAAACACCTGCAATGCAAGGAGGTGAAGTAAAACCAACTAACCCCATTCCTAGCAGTGGACGAAGGGTGGGGGCACAAAAGAAAACAAGCATTTGCCACAATTTTCATTAGACTCAAATTGAAATTTTCCGACCCGCAACAGAATGACCTCGTTCCCGGCTGCCCGCTGCCCAATGTCTGTTGCCCCTTCCACAATCCCAACAGATAATGGACATTTTCGGCAATTGTCAATTAATAATTCATGTGCGCGGCACACACATGCCATGGAACCGCCTTTGCCCCGCACCAGCACCAGCACCCGCCCCCCGCTCCCTGCTTCCACCTGCTTGGTTTGGTTTGGTTTTTCATTTGCGGTTTCGTTTGTTCATTTGCGACTCGGCCTGGAAAATTGACCATCGGACATGGCACGCAATTCGGAAAAGCATTTTGGGCTTCACACGATCGATACCCAGTTCTCTATGTGCTCTATGTGCGACTATTAAATTATCTTTTGATGGGTGGGCGTAACCTGCAAGTGGGCAGTGGACAGTGGATAGCGGGTAACGGGTGACGGGTAACGGGCAATAGTTCGTACTCCTCAATGCGCAATATCACGAATATGCTTAGCATGTGTGTGGCCTCCACCGTACAGTCTCATCCGACGGGGACTCAAATCTGGAGCTGCCCATGCGTACATTGGCCGTCAACTGTCAGCCAAACAAAAAAGCCGAAAAAAGGGCTTTGGTAATGGGCATTGTTAGGCCCATTAGTATTAGCCATATTGGGCACAACATTATTTGATTTAGCCTGGCGAAAAGTGTTCCCCCGACCCCCCAAACAAGGACTCAGCACTTGGTTGTGTACACAGACTACTTTCCGCTGGACTTTCGTCGGTCGCCTGTCGCCTGCCGCCTGTTTGCGCTTCATACATTATGCAACACTGGCCAGGCAATTTGTTAAGTACACCCCAAGAAAAGGACTTGTCCCCAAACTGCAAACTAAAACGCATAATTTCAGTGTGTGTGCTAACCGGTTGTCATTTTCATTCTCTGAGGCCGTGACGAGCCTTTTATTTTTAACACCCAAACACGATAAGGCCAATACGTCATTGTTATCCTTCAAGCTAATTGCCAAACGTAACTGAAAATCCTTCTGACATTTCCATGAAACCATTTGTTCTTGATACTTTTCCAGCACCGACTTTGGCTAACGAGCTGCTGCCCTTAAAAATAGCTATGTGCGGCGATTAGTTGTTTATTATTAGATTAGGTTTTTAATAGATCGCATAAATCAAACTCTCAAAAGTTAAAAAAGTACCTCAGCTGACGTTTGTCCCGAAGGTGTACAACTCTCTGGAATGTTACTCTCTTAGACCACTAATATGCAGGATGAATATAAACATTTGTGTTTATAGCGCAATACTTTAAATCTGAATCATTCGCCTAAAATATTATATGTTATAAGGAAACAGGAAAAATGCATTATTATTCTTGAAATTTTATTATTACAAACAAGTAAAAGTAAATGAATAATATTGAATAATTCATGTTTACATAAGTAAAAAAAGTATGTCTAATTCAGGCCTGTTTATCCACTATTAGTTTTAAGGTTACTTACTACTCAAATGTTTAATAAATAAAAAATAAATTTTATTTTCATAGAACATTACGGATAAGTGAATTCGAATTCACAATAACACGTCATCGTCTTGTAAACAACCCTATTTGTAACGATTTTAAGAGCAAATTAATAAAATTAAAAATAGCATTTGACACTTTTATCCTAGTGGTGAAGATTACCCAAAAACTGTTGATTGTTGTGGCTGAAACTCTCCATATAAAATAGGTAGAGTTGTGACTTAAGCTCCCTATGTAAAACAGGTACTATTTCCACCCTTTTTATCCTTTCAGTCGAGGGGTATTGGACTGTAAGTGTACTCGTTGTGTGCGCACATGTGGAGCATTAATAATATAAATTGTGCGGCTATTACGTACGCTCAATGAATGGTATTGGGAATGGATGTGGAAGTGGAAGTGGGACTGAGAAAGGGGAGAACTAATAACACAATGACCTTTATTATGCGAAATGGAAATGACCAACATGTGGCCTATCTATTCTGACCTGGACTGGGCCACTCAATCGACATTAGGGTGATAAGCGCGCAAATTTCAGAAATTCACTGGAATTTCAATGCCTGCAATCTATCGAAGAGATCTCTAATGATTGCCACATTCTATTCTTTAGTTGCCTTTTATTGTTGGCCAATACGCAGTTAATCGTTTCGGCTGCGTCATGTGAACGAGGGGGCTTGCTCCTGCTTGGACGTTGACTTTGTTTTCTTGAATACCCTAAGGCCATAGATAAGGCATAGAAAGAATAGTTTGAATGCTTGGAATTGGCTTCAAATGTAACCAAACGAACTTTTTATGCTTTCAAAGACAATTATGACAGATATATTTATTTGAATATTCTTTGAATGTAGAAGAACACCTTGAAACATTCACAACTTGTCCTGAACATATAACAAGAATTGAATAGTAATGAATTATTTTTAGGGCATCCTTCAGTCGTGCAGTGTTTTAATTTTCGTTTTTGGCAGCGGCAAACTAATTATGTGCAGAGGCAGGGGAGCATTGAAGCATTTCTGGCCTGACCATGAATTTTTCATGTTACAGGCATGCGACTGATAATTGTAGATATAACACAAGTAGTAAGTACGCACTCACCTATGGGAACTGGTTGGCTTGTCATTGAAATTTTAGAATAAAGTTTTCCACTTGTGCTGTGTGAGAACATGAGCACCGAGGACCACTTGTAAAATTGGAAGCTCATCAATGTTTTATACAGTGGCATAATTCCATAAATGGGCCATGAAAGCCACCACCTGACCCGACCCTTGACCATATGCTCCTTTGGCTCTGTCCTTTCGCTGGTTCTGTTCAATCGTTTCGGTTTAACAATAATTCGCATGCCCAAATCCAGAATGCTAACGAAACTGACTCAGATCATAATTGGTATTTATTGAAAATGCGTTTTTCGTTAACCCATTGCGACTGTTACATCACCCCTTTCGGCCCTCACTTTGTCCACTTGAAGCCACTTCTTTGTTGGCGCGTGGAAAATTGACTTTTTAACGGGACAAAAACTGAGGGTTGTGCGTGTGTGTGCGGTCTTTGCCTGCGTGTATGTGTTTATCGCTTTTCATTTGCATTTATTGCCATTTTTATATGGCCGAAAGATCATCTTTGGCAATTGAAAGTGTTTAGCGCAAATTTGTTTTCAATATTTGGGTGCGCACCCAATAAACCCAAATCGAGTTAGTCCAAAACCGAAACCATTTCGTGTGGTCAGTTTAGGCCTTTTATTGGGTCTCAATTTGATTGCAAAATATTCTCTTTTGCTTTTTTATGCCAATTGCGTGCTGTGAATACAATCGAATCCAATGAGAGTCCTGCCGTGTCCTGCAAATGCTCAATGCTTACAAAAAGATGTGATAAATTCTGATATCACCGAAATTAAAATCGTTTCTTTGCCAAATAGCATATGCAAGTATGAACAAGTATCGAATAATTCTGTATAAATACTATATTCAACGTAAATTCATATAATTTATCTTAGAACTTCTCTCTTATAATGTAAGTAGTAATGTGAAGTGATGATTGCTTCAATGAACAATTTTTAAGGTTTTCCATTTTTAAGAGACTTCAAAATTTATCAAATGAATTTTATTATGTGATTAAGAATTTGCATTTTTTACTTACAAAAATAAAAATAATTATAATTGAAAAAAGACGATTTCATGAACTTAAAACAAATTGAAGGAAAATTTTCATCACCTTCTGTAAGTTTAAGGTAAATAAATAAGAGCAGCATATTCTTAGCAATAGTTTTAGGATTAAAAACTAATATCTATTTCAATTTGTGTTGCAGTTATTTTATCTAAAATTTTCCAAGAATGATATTTTTGTAGTATATATTTTTAGATCATAGTCGAGCTGGCATTTCATTAAAATTAGGGTTGCCTTACGCTTCATAATGAAAATGAGAGCAACGTTGAAGTTGTGGCCTGATTAATGATTCGAATGCATAATTACGAATATGGTCGTTAATTACGCTGCTCAATATTTGTTGAGGAATCGTTGGGGGCACTTCAAATCAAATATTCCCCATATGAGGAGTCCTTCTTAGACTTGAGTCCTTAGGCCACTTTCACTGTCAATCAAATGTTCTGGAGTGGGAATGGACTCTAATGATAATTTCTTAAGCGATTGACCAAATACCTAACGGAAAATTCCATTAGAATATTATAAGAGAGTAGATGGTCTGTATGTCTATGGTAATTAGCCAAAATAGGCCAACACAGTTGCCATGTGTGCTTAAATGGCACGTGGCTGGAGTAAGTCTTGTGCTGACTATAACTACTCCCGATCATCATCTCAAGCAAGGGCTATCTTCGAGCGAGTTTAGTTTGAACTTGAAACACGCTGGGGAAATGCGGCGTATAACAGTTTTGGTGGCAACTTGCGAGGCGCATGCGTCAAACTCAGTTGGGAGCACAAATTTCCAATGCGGCTGGCAATTTGAAGTGTTTCGGGGAGCGTTTGTTTACAAACATTGCTAAGAGAGAGCGTCCCCATCCTTTAGGTGTCCATCGTGCTGCATTATCCTGGCGAGAACGCATGCAAATATTTTTAATAATTGCCTCCTCTCCACTTGTTGCTGCTGATTGCAAAGCGTTTCATGTGGCATGTAGCACATTCGAAAGGCAATTACTTAGTCCCGTGGGCGGACGGGAAGGACAGACGGACAGACGGACAAACGGACAAACGGACATGTGGATTGCTCAGATAGACATGCAAATTGCTGTTTCACGATACCCTATCTCCCGCCCACACAACCTTCTGGGTCTAATCCTTCCTCGCCATGGTGTAGACTGTTCTTGCGTTCCTCATGACATTTTGCATAGCTGCACTTAACATTCTTTTTCGCTTTCCTGGCCCCCCTCACAGTGCCATCATTTGGGCTTTTATTTTATAACGTTTTAGCGCAAAACGCCATCAAATCTAATTGGCAATGTCGCGACAATGTCCCGCTCGCAAATTGCCGGGCAGCGTTTTGATTTTTTGCACTGATTTCACTGCAATTGTGGACTTTAGAGTATCTTCATTTGAAATGGATTCACATGATAGTCAATACACATTTCATATTTAAGCATAATGGGAGTAAAAATGACACTCAACTTGGGTACATTAAAATATACAGTATTTATTATCATCTCTCAGCTCACACTCGTTACAAGGTCATATTGTTTATATTCTTGCACTTAGAACAAATTCGCACTTATCTCGCGCAAAGTTTACATTTAAGAATTTGAAATCAGAGAAAATGAAACGACCTAATTGCGAGTATTGATATCTTAAAAAATTCAACTCAAAATGGGAAGTTATTCAAATTGCTGGAATACTTTTTATAAAATCAAATATACTTTACTGATGGGACCTCTCATCTTCAAGTTCAACTTCATTGATTATGCTGTTTAAAAACATTTAAAAGGTGCTCTATTTCTACTTGTTTAATTTACAGAGATATAATAGTAGTAAGAAGATCTTACTATACTGCTATTTTATAATAAACGATTTCATAGAAAACATTATGGAATTGATCTCTAATGTCGTAAATATAAATCTTTTAAAAGAATATGGTATTTATGAAATTAGGTTCGCACAAAAGTGTGTTTAATAAAATTATTTAAAAGTGTTTGTAATAATACGAAAATATTTTATTTGCGAAGTCTGTTATTTAGCTTTTAATGTATTTAGCTGAAAATGTTTTTAGATATACAACATGCTTGCAATGATTAAAATACATCTTTGTACAATACTTTTAATTATAGGAATTGTGAATAAATGAAAATCGAGTACTGAATGAATATAGTAGCTATAGCTCACATTGGAAACGGTTTTAGTAATGGATTTGGAGGTTTCATTAAAAAGTAAGTCAAGAATTCTTGTTAATAAATTGAAGTCATTGCCATTGATTGGTCTGTGTGGTATGTGGCAAGGAACATTGTGTAGAACAGAAGTTGCATGATGAGGGTAGTAGGTTGCCGGTTGCACACATTGCACTTTTGCGATTAAGAGGAATGGGAATTTAGTGGCATGGAGGCGAGTTAATGGCAGAGGCAACAAACTTGATGCAATAGTCGGCCACAAGTTTTGCTGGCCTTTCTGAAATTTTAGACTGACCTCAACAACAACATGCAATATGCAGGACTTTCGAAAAAACAACAGCAACAAGAACAACACGAAGAAGAAAAACAATAACAAAAATATTCGCAAGAGGATATTTCCACGCGCATTTAAAAATGCATGAGCTAAAAGCACTCAATGCGGTCGGTTATCGTGTCCCGTCCGTGGTCTCCATCTCCTCCCTTCCTTCTCCATGTCCTGCCTTTCTGCAGTCCTGCTGTCCTTTTGTGTGTGCCCCTAAGGGGGTTTGGCGTTGCACCCCATCGGGAATGCGGTTAGCTTTGTGGCCGTTTGCAATTCTTAACAGGATGGCGAGTTGACTGACTGACTGTCAGACTGGCTAACTGATTGACCGACTGATGCATTGACCGAGCGCTGCTTGCACGTTTGCAGTGTGGCGCGCAGTTTTTATATCTAAACTATGAATCAATGCATTAGTCAGTCACCTTGTACGCTCCACTTTAATTACTACTTTTTATGCTTCCATCTTGCTCTCCTCCACCTCTCTATCTACTAAATGCTCGCTCTTCTCGCTACACGCTTCTAATTTAATCGTTTGCTGACATTTTTTTGCATGTTGCGACCACAATTTAAAAATTGCATAGAACAAATAAAAACCAAATGGGGGAAAGAGGCCGAGCTGGAATTTCTGCCATGGAACGTAATAATATTACCCTTTCTCGAACTCCCTTCGTCATAAATATTGCATTACAATAATTTGCCTTGTTGCAGGTCGCGAGTTGTCGCGCACTTTGCAATTGCGAATTGGATTTCATGTTAATGCAAAGTTCTTATCGCGCCACATGTCCCGTTGACGTTGCAACCTGGGTTTCAATGTATAAGGGAAACTAGGTGGCAAGTAGCTTAGTCCTCAATGAGTTCATTTGTTTTCCATTTGCTGTGCTGCCATTTTTGTTTTCTTCATTTTTTTTTTTTTTTTTTTGCTAGTAATTTCATTTAATTACGAAGTGGAAGGATTAGTGATGGCCATCGGCGATGTTGTCGTCACTCATCGAATATTCAAAAGGAACTAAATAAATAGCAATTGAGAGTAGTGTGTACATTTAGGTTTTGTTTTTATTCTGAATGCAATTGTGGTTTACAATTTAATATATAATATATTGAATATTATATAAACTTTCATTTCATTTTCGTTATTTTCATTAAACTTTTGCTTTTGCACATTCAATATATACTTTATGACATAATAATTAAAGGTAGCTTTTCTCTTGTAATTAACAGTTTGTAATATATATTAAAAAATAATAAACATACAAAATACAAAATATAAATGGATGCAATTACTCCAAGACGTTATGGATAGCTCTCGTTCTCGTTATAGAAGTTATTGAACTTGTAGACATGTATTGTGTGTCGTGAGTGTGTATGTGTGGGTGTTCTTTTTTTATGTAGGTAGTATAAAAGGTGTACTGCAAGTGCTGTTTGATTGTTTATGTGTGGATGTGAACTGTGTGTGCTGCTTTTATTTCGTGTATTTTTCTCTCATTTTTTAAAAAATAATTATAAAATCTACTGCGTTTGCTGTTGAATTTCAATCTTCTCGACTGTCATGTCCGGATTCATGGCCGTCGCTTCCTGCAATGTAAAATGGGGCGAATGATTAATTTCAATAAACCAGATGATGAAGATTGAAGTAATGTTACCTGTATTGCCTCAGCCAAAGCCTTGTCATGATCGATCGGATCGCCGTCGGATTGAATGGTAATCTTCTGTTCCACACGGGTCTCAACAATGCCATCGCGTTCGGTTTTGTACTGTTTATGGAGAGAGTGGAGGAAAACTTGGTATAAGTTAGTTATACTTGAAAATATTTATAAACCATATACCCATTTGAACGAGAGACTAATGCTTATGGAATTTACAGTTGAGTTGCGGAAACAAATACAGGAAACTCAAGCTATTTTTCAATTCATATTCCTACCTCGGAGTACTTACTACTGCCACTTGTCGAATTGAGTTTTCAGGCTATTCACAGACCCCTCCCATGGATTGTACTTACGGTTATCGTTTCCACGGTGCGGGTCTTACTGCTGACGGTTTGGGTAGAGATGATTTCGCCATGTCCTGAATAACCAGGCGTATCCTCGCCGAGCACCACGCGAGTGCTCTCTACATGCGGGCCAGTGGATGTGGTAGCAGTTGTTGCATAAGCCGGAGATTTCTAGATGAGGTAGAAAGAGAGACGATTAGTTTGAATTGCAGCTATTTCAAGGCATAGTCGCAAGAGGGTTGCATGCTTGGGATTGAGAAACTGCATTCCGTACAAACCTGGATGTCAGTGCGAATCACGCTGGTGCCATCGTATGGCCCATCGATGGGTGTGCCTGAATCGCCAGAGCTGGTCGATGACACACTGTCGCGTCGCTGATACTACTCGATAACAACAGTAACAGAAACAGAAACGAATAACGAAAAACATAAAATGTGAAATGAAAATCAATTCATGCATTAAATGATAATGTGCAGCCATGCAAAGATATTGTCGTCGTCGGACGTTACCTGATCGCCACTCGTAACCGTTGCCGTCGTCTTCACCTCCTGGGTGACAACACGTTGCTGCTGATTGCTGGGATCTAGGGTGCGGGTGGTGGCTACAGTCTTCTCCTCGAGCTGTTCCGTCTTGGCATTCTTGCCCAGGTCCTCGTGTGTGGTGGCTGTGCGGGTGGTGACTGCGGTTGCTGTGACATAGGCGCCGCTTAGATCGGTAGGTGTTGCATCAGCCTAGGTGGGGTGGTTTTAGTGGTTTCAACGTGTCGGTTAGTGCGCAAATAACAACAGTTTATAAAACGTATCAAAATCAACAACAACGATCAAAATTACAACAAGTATGGCGATAGCAATGCGAGAAGAAATGAAAAGTTAATTCAATCTAGATTGACTGACTCAGAGAGAGAGAGAGAAAGATAGTGTGAGGTAGAAAGAGAGCGAGAAAGCTTAAGCGAGATCTTGTGTGCCATGTTGGGCTAACCTTATGTTCCTGTGTCGAATAGGTGACCTCGCCGGTGCCCAGATTGCGCACCTCTTCCTCGACGTTGTGTGTGACTCCGCCGTCGTTCTTGGTCAGCACCTGTTTCGTTGTCGTTTTCACCACGGTGGGCGTGCTTACGGATTTGCCTTGGTTTTTGCCCGAGACACCTGATTGATTGCCTGGACTGAGCACAATATCCTGGATCTGTTCGCCGGCGTACTGTTTGGTCATGTCATCATCCGAGCTAGCCTCGGAGTCGCGACGCAGCGCACTCTTGTTAATGTGCTTGACGCCGTCGAAGAACTGCTGGCGTGTGATCGGCACCGTCTCTGTGGTTGTCTGCACCTGCGCCTGTTTGCCAAAGTGCGAGGGATCGATCTGGGCATAGTTGAGGATCAATTTGCCCGTCACGGGATCGGTAACTGCGGTCGCTGGATCAATGTCTCCCGTATTTGGATCGATGTCACCGTATTCGCTCTTGATTCGTCCCGTCACCGGATCAATTTCGCCAGTAAGGGTCATCGTGTGGGTCACTGTTGTGCGAGCGCCGGCGAAACGAGGATCATTGGGATCGACCTGTACAATTTCACCAGTTACCGGATCAATCATATTGTATACATAAACAGTTTTGTTGAAGAATTTCAGAACACGCCCAGACACCGGATCGATCTCGCACGTCTCCGGATCGATTTCCTCTGGACGACCACGTTCATCGGTCTTCGAAATGAGCAGAATGCGCACGATCACAATCTTGCCAGTCTTGGGATCAACGCGAGCCAGCTTGGTATACACCTCGCCAGACTCGGGATCCACTTGGGTGGCAGCGTAAAGCGGTTCACCGGTGGCCTTGTCCACTTCTCCGGTGGCTGTGTAGATCTTGCCGGACGTTGGCTCAATCTTGATGGTATTGGGGTCGAGCTTGGTCTGTTTCTTGATCTCGTTGGTCTTGGGGTCGAGGTAGCCGTAGATTGTGATGACGTAGCCCGTCTTGGGATCAACGCTGCTGGAAATGTACTGTTGTTCCTTAGTGCTAGGATCGCTGGCACCGGTCGGCACCCAGATCTGGTTCGATTTGGGATCGACGACAATATCCTTATCCTTGGCAGCACTGACCTGTGCAATGGGCGCCTTTGTCGCCGGATCCACGCGCTGCTGCACGATGCGCAATGAAATGATGCGAGCGTAGTCCTTGTCGGGTTTGTTGTTCTTGGGATTTATCTGGTTTTTCAGCACAATTTGACCAGTGGCAGGTTCAATCTTGATGTCGCGAGTAACTGTCTTGCCCGACTTGGGATCTGTGAATGTGATTGTGTGCTTAACCAAATCGATTTGTCCGTACTTCGTATCGATCTTGCCCTGCTTGGGGTCGAACTGACCACCTGAGGTCTCAACTTGAGCAGTTTTAGGATCGATGACATTCTTCTTCGAATCGAATTTGCCTGCCAGAGATGTCACTTCGACGATCGGATCAATTTGCTGACCAACCTCAATAATGCGTCCTTGATTGGGATCAACCTTATTCGTCTTTGGATCGAGAATTCCCAGTATGGTGATTTGACCAGTGCCCGGATCAACCTTAACGTTCTTGGAAACCACAATTTTGCCAGACTTCGGATCTATTGCCTTCAATTCTCCGGTGCGGGTATTGATTTCACCATATTTGGTGTCCAAGAGTCCTGTGTCCAAGTTCAGAACGCCAAGAGAACGCTCGACATCACCGTTAACCGTATCGATCTTGCCCGTAGCAGGATCAATGCGACTGGTGATGACGGTGAGCTCGACAACTGGGTTATCCTGTGGCGTAATGCACACAATTTGACCCAACGAGTCATCAATGCGTCCGGTCTTAGGATCTGACACTCCGGAAACCAAGTGCAGATTGCCCGTCTTGGGATCCAAATCACCCTGGAACAACTCCTTCTTGCCGGTCTTCGTGTTCAAAGCCTCCAAAGTGCCGTTCTTGGGATCAATTACACCATACTTGGTGTCGATGCGACCAGTGGCTGGATCCAAGATACCCGTGGAGTGCTCAATGCTACCGTTTTCTGCATCAATGCGTTTTGTTGCGGGGTCGAATTTGGATGTGATAACCATGATCTTGACTCGCTTCTTCTTAGGTTTAGCAGCAGCAGCTGCAGCACCTGCGCCTGCACCAGCTGCAACTCCAGCAGCCACACCTGGACCAGCACTTGCACGAGATCCGGCTCCGGCTCCGGATCCAGCGCCTGCTCCAGCTCCGGCTCCAGGTCCAGCCCCAGCGCCTTTCGTAGGTGAACCGGACTTGCCAGCACCAGCTCCAACACCCACATATCCGGGTTCTTGATTGTAGCGTTGCGATTCCAGAAAATCGGCCGTGTTATCGCCGATGGCCTTGTAACTACCCGGAGCACCCGAGGAGTAACCAGCTCCCTGTCCAGCTCCCTTGGTTGGTGAGTAGGATCGCTTCTGGGCATCTCTGAGAGGCACCGCTGCAGCATCGACAGCACTACCCTGCAACTTGGCACGTGTCGTAGGCGACAAGTTGCCGTCCTGCAGAAGCTTGGCCCTCGACTTGGGTGACAGCTGACCACGGTTTAGTTTGTCCTGAGTGCGAGGCGATAGCTGACCGGACTTGATCTTCTCAGCAGTCTCCTTTAGCGCATTCTCATTTCCGGGCGCATAGTTGAAGGCCAAGCCAATCTTCTTTTGCTGAGAGGTCGGCGAAAGTTGCTCCTGACCATCGGGACCTAGTTGTTTGCCACTATTAGGATCTTGGTCATAGCGGAAGCCGCCTGGAGTATAGGATTTGCGAGTTGGACTGCTGGCATTGCCATCGGCATCCACAGCATACTCGTAAGGACGAGTTACTCCAGGAGTGGCTGAGCCACGATTGCCAGCATTGCGATTAGCCTCGTTCTGTCCGTTATCCTGCTCACCAAGACCCGAGGTAACGACCAAGCCAAGACGACCAATTTCCTTATCCTTGTCCTTTCCATCCTTGGCCGGTGAACCGCTCTTGCTCTTGCGACCCGACGAAAATATACCAACTCCCTGTTTTACCGATTTCCCATTTTCCCGTTTTGTCAATCATCAACAAATCAAAATTCAAGTTGTAACATAAAAAGAAAAAGAATTGGAAGGGGAAATACAAAATTAAAAGAAATTAAACTTATAAAGAATTTCGAAAGGATTAAAAATACGAATACAAACTAACATACAATTACTTAGGATTTGAACTTAGGTGTGATTCACGGGATAGGAGTAATTGGGATTGTATTTACACGAGCTCGGGCGCAATCAGTGCAATTTTTCAATCTTACTTTACTTATTAAATCTTAGCGTTTTAATCAAATATTTATATATCTTATTGCTAAATACTATTTCTATTTGTTTATCATAAAAGACTATACTTACGCGTCTGCCCGATTTATCAGATTTATTGGAGTCATTCAGGTCGTCATTGCCTGTTAAATAAGATAATGAATCGATTAGTAAGGTACTATATTCAATGCTTCGAGTACACACTATTATCTTGTATAAGTGATTCAATATTTAACTTATAGATATCTGCTAGGCTTGAAATATATTTCAACATATGTATATATGTATATGTTCTTATATTC
The DNA here is from genome assembly GCF_023558435.1 of Drosophila sulfurigaster albostrigata. Taxonomy (NCBI): domain Eukaryota; kingdom Metazoa; phylum Arthropoda; class Insecta; order Diptera; family Drosophilidae; genus Drosophila; species Drosophila sulfurigaster. The sequence continues at coordinate 2,027,141 of NC_084883.1, forward strand.
ATTTTTTAAACAAATTTCAGATGACTGAGCTATAATCAAATTTTTACGACTTATATCTTTAAGTAATTGTAAACAATTAGCATTCAGCACAAATTTTATGAACAAATTTAAAGGGCAATAAATGATTGCAAATATAGCTAATATTATTCACAAAAGAGTTTAATAATATGCTCAATGATTGACGTGCTCAGCATGACAACAATTGACTGAGAACTGTCTTCAATTGGTTGTAATGTACTTTTAATGACATTATCCGATTCTCTTGCTCCAAAGTTATTATTAAAGACTTCTAGTCTTACAATCATTCTACCAGCTCACCATTGACGCCAGATCCAGCGGCTGCGGCGGAAGCGGCAGCGGCAGCAGCAGCGGCTGCCTTAGCTGCTTTCTCCGCCTTTTCCCTCTCCTTTTGATCTCTCTTCTCTTGTTCCTTGCGCTCCTTTTCTTCCTTCTCCTTCAGTTTCTTTTCCTCCTGTTATACGAGTAAAAACGTGATTAGTTAAATTCAAATTCTCAGAAGAGCACAAGACAAAAGGAATTTCTGGATGAAGCAGCTTACATGCAACAAAATAATAATAAAACAAGCGCTCAAAAATAATACATAATTAAACTGTACAAAATCAAAACAAATGCAGTTTTAAATGAAATAGTTGACTATTTTTTTTTTTTACCCATGAATGCTTTGTGTATATAGTAGTAGATTGTAGTTATAGTGAAGGACATTCGACAGATATTTACAGAAATATTAAATGAGAGTTTGCAAATGAGGTTGACAACACTGAGAGCTCAATTTAGACTTAACAGAATAACAAATAAAATGTATAGCTAGTTAGGATAGTTGAAGCATATGTAAATCAGACAAAATATTTACAATTTTAGAGAGATAGTGTATATACGATCAGAATAGAATAGTATCGAAATTGAATTGTATTCCTTTTATATTACACAAAAATTACCATATATAGGGAGTCCTCGTACATGGGCTACCAGAGATCAATGATGTAATCAAAACAAAAAATATATAGTTAAGCACAAAATTAATAAATAAATTATATATAGTACATGGATAAAGAGAAATGCATATTTGGTATTGGTATTCATTCCACATCGATTGATAGTGGGATTTTGAGGAAATATAAGAAGCTCACATCAATAAGAAATAAACAATGCTGACTTAAAGCCAAAGAAATAATATATATTGATAAATTGGCAGAAAGGTAATCGGCGGTAATTCGCTGTAGGAAAATTGTAGAAAAGTGTGAAAAGTAACCTGAGGAGGAGACGAAAAGTCGGGAGCAGCGGACACCGCCTCGGCAGCGATTTCAGTCTCATAATCTCCCTCGAGCGAGCTCTGCGAGGAAGCCGAAGCTGTACCGGTGCTCGATTCGCGTATTAACTGATTAAACGGATTTTCGGCGGGGTTGCCACAACAAATTTGGTATTAGAATGGGCAGAATGTCGAGCGATTGTAGTTGTTGTAGTTATGTTGCAATTGGTTGAGTGTGTGAGTGTGTGTGCATGTGTTATCATTCAATATTATCATTATCATTATTAATATTAATTATTATATTCGTGTTTTGGTTTGTAAATGAGAGTTAGTAACAAACAAACCGAGAAAAAAAGTAAACAAAATTATGTTTTTGTTAACTCCCAGTAATCATTCAACAAGTTCAACTCATGTAGAGCAATGCGCATCAGTTCGTCCTCTTTGCCTTACCTTTTCCTTTTTGTCCTTCTTGATGGGGCTACGACTGTGCGCATCCGCATTGTTGCTGCGATCCCCGCGATGATCCAAGGTGCTGCTCTTGCGAGCCACCTTCTCCTTCTCAGCCATGGCCAGAGCTAGAATATAATAGATTGATTAGCCAAAAGGAATTTACGAAGGCAAGCTCAAAGACAAACCGTCCATGCTGCGAGAGGAGAGACGAGCGCCTGAGAGAGCTCTAGTGAAGTTGGGCGCAGTGCGGTCGACGGGCGTAGCCTTGCTCTCATAGTGGGTGCGACCCGAGAAGCGGTACTTGGAGCCAAAGCGTGGGAACAGTGTGGACCTGGTGTTGGGTTCTGGCGTCATCAGACGGAAGAAGGTGTGATGCTCCACACAGGACTTCCACAGCTTCTTGGCAGCCCGATGGTTGGCAAGCTTAAAACCGATGGTGGATTCGTATTGTTCGAATTCTCCTGGTCGTATCTTGATGTAGAAATGGTGACGCTTGTACGAGATCTTCAAGATCTTTGGCCAAGCGAAACGGTTGATACGCAATCTAAAAGAATGGGTTGTTAGTTCAGTAGGAACATCAGTAGGTTTGAGGTAACTCACTTGTCGCGATAAACCAGCAGACCGGACGCACAGACTCCCAGCATAATGTCAACGCCTTCTGAGTCCTTGGCAGGATGCAAGTCCACACCATACATGGCCAGCTTCTTGGCATTCTCCAAATAGTGGAGTTCGGCCTCAGCAGGCGATTGACCTCTGCAATATAATAGAACAAGTTAGTTCCGCAAGATTCAGCAATTTGATTTCAAAATCTACTTGTGGGTCTTGTGCAAGTCCATCACTTTGTCCTCCAGCTCCGTGGCCTGATTGGGTGCAATTTTAAAGTCCTTGAGATAGGCCCGAGTCGGCATTTCCTTGGGATCATAGTCACCCATCTCCGACTGCACCAGGTACGAGCCAAGCAATGCGTGAGTCACGAATGTGCAGGGCAGACGACCCTCAAGAATGTCATTGCGCACTTGCAGGCAGAGATGGTAGCGCGTGATGTCCTCCTGCAGCTGCGATGGCTCCGGCGGATAGAATTTGACTGCAAACGCTAATGGCCAGGGATCTGTGCGAAAGAACTTCGCCACGGGCTTCTCCAGATCCAGCCAGGATCGAGGATCGGTCGGCGTATCATAGGTCAGACCGAAGTAGTCCTTCTCAATGATGTTGAGTCCAGCACAGATCGAGTTTACCAGGTCACGTCCCTTGGCTTTGCGCTGAAATCGAATGGAAGTTTAGTTTAGTTTATGCAAATGTTATGTGTTATGTTTTGTACTCACATCGATGGTCACGTCCAGGATGGAGCCATCCAGAAGTGTGACACGCGCCAAGGCGGCCTTCGAGAACGTTGATGAGTTGCTCTTCGGTTTACTCTTTGTTGGAGTTTCCGGCTCTGGAGGCGCGGATGGTTTAATTTCCGCAGGCATCGTTACGACTGCTCAGCTACGCAGACAGTTTGATGGATGCAGCAGGAGAGCTAGAGACACGGGTCGCTGCAAGAGTAAAACAAATGTGTGAGTACAATTTTAACAAATAGCAGAAATCGGAAGTAGTCGAAGAGGAAATACCCGGCAACGGACAAACATTTGCACACTCATTTGAGTTGACCTAATGATCAGATAAAAGTGATCATCTTCGAGATACTCAACTGGTTTAAAGTGTTGAAGTGGGGTGAATGCACTCGTATAATAAACAAAGTTTTTGCGAATATGGAGTTCAATGCGCTACTTTTTGTAGATGAAACTGATTGATTCGCAATAAATTTAGTTCAAGGAAGTTCAATGCTTTACTTTTGACAGTACAACCTGATTGATTCATAACAAATTAAGTTCAAGGAGACTAAATGTTTACTTATTAAGTGACGCAACCAAAAGTGTTTCCTAGAAAGTTTTCTTTTATAGAACCCATTCGAAGCGTATACAAGTTAATTGTGTGATTGCGAAATATTACATACATACAGATAGGGTATTACGACACTGCAGTAAGCAATTTGTTAAGTGCTGCGTTCAAGAATGGGGCAGGAAGACGAAGCCTGCCTCGCCGGATGTTGCAGCAAGCCTGCGAATGAATGCGTGTGGTCGACTTTCCGTTCATTAGGCGGCCATCGCAGAACTGTTTCCTTTTCCACGAGTACTATGAGTACACTCGACAGCCAGTCGGTTCAACAGTTTTATATTCGCATGGCGCCAGGCGCGCGATTCGTCAGCTCGTAAGGCAACTGGGACACAGCTATGAAATTACTTCAACTGTACACAAATTGCACATGCAGTAGAAGGGGGCAGGAGAGAAGGAAGAAATGGATGTCGGAAAGCCACCCCAAAGGCTGACCCATGATGTCATGCAACATGATGACATTATAGTACGAAACCGGTACGAGTAATCGCAGTTACACTTACTTGAATTGAGCGCAATTTTAATTCTGCAAATAACTTCTTCGTATTGTTCCCTTGTGCTTTTTTTGTTTGTTTTTATCTTGGACTGTGGTTTTTTTGGTCGGCGAGCTGCAAATAGTGGAAATATGAGAAATGCTGTTATTATAAATTGTGTTGAAATGTACATTTAACTAGCGAAAGTCCAAGCCACAAATTAATCACCAGACGCAACTGTAAAACTCGACACTGACAAACGGCTATTAAAAAGCAACTCAGTTTAAGTATTCGTTGCTGTACTTATGATAGGTCAAAAGCGTAGCAAGATGTACGCGTAATTAAATCATATCCAAATGACCAGTCACGCCCTCTCCCTCCTCTTATATTTTGTGGTAGAAAGTAGGCAGATGTTTCACTGTAAGTTGTGGATTATATTCAGCAGCAGAGCAGAAGGGAAGTTTTGCTCAGAGCGATCAACATCCTGTCGACTTTAGCAGATTAATCAAAGTCAAATACCCTCGACACATTGAGATAAAAGCTGAGCAAACAAATGAAAATATTTAACTACAGTAGTCACTGGAAGTCTTACATATTTCATATTTTCATCTTATTAACAATTGATAGCAAACTTTGAAACTCATGTTTCAATGACGTCTTTAGAATTGAAGACAAAGGTTTGAAATTCTTATTTGTTATAGTTAATAGATTGAATTAAGTTTGGTATTCATATAGGAGTGAACACAGTAGTGACATAAGTCTCTCACACACACACAACCTCCTCTCTCTCTTCTTCAGTTAGTGATTATGCTGGGTATTATATAAGCCGGCAATGGGAAACAGCGTCATGTTCTCGTGCTTGTACCCGGCTTGAGTCACAGCAACCCAGACTTATGTATATAGAAATATATACTATATGCAAAAATATGAATATATTTCTTTTTGTAATAGACATCTCTGTGGCCTAACGTTGCGGAATGACGCTATTGTTCGCATTGGGTTGCACCACACCCAGCCACAACGGAACAGAGACTACGACTGAGAGAGCTCAGACAACAACCCCATTCTGATGATGATTTTACTGGAGAATAGGGGAATAGTTGTGAGGGAGGAGTGTAATTCCAAGTGATCAATTTATAGTTTAATTGATTGGAAATGTGTTGCATTCGTTGCTATAGAGGAGATGAGTTGACTCGAGTCGACTCGAGTCGTGTTGAGTTAGAGACTCGCACATGTGGCAGGCAGAATATTTGCTCACGATTGCCGGACAGGCTGAACCAGTTTGGATCAAGGCAATAACAACAACAGCAACATCAGTTTAAACAATAAAAAAACAAAAAAAAATATAGCAACAAAATAACATACTAGACACACACGACCAGATACTTCTATGTAGATAATTTTTAATGGCGGCATCGAATCAAAATCCAAAAACCGAAAAACCTCTCGAAAAAATACAAAAAGATCGCGTCACAATTTCAATGCTGCGGCTGCGGCTGCGGCGGCGTCAATGGCGTCATCGAGCCTGCTAAAATACTACTGTTGAGAATCGAAAACAAAGCAGAGAAACATCTAATTTAGTTAGCTACGAATATATACTTAATTTTCGAGTCTCTGGGTTTATTTTCATCCAACTCATGGCACACACAGCAGTAGCATTATTATTATTAAATGGTTTTGTTTTTTGAAATATTTCATTTTTTGGCAATCTGTTCTGTTCCCATAGTTGTTGACATCATCGACGTGAGGCAATTGGCTGTATGGCAAGTGCACCTCATGAATTACATTCCAAGTCAATCGAGAGTGAAGTATTCGCAGCAATTCGTGTCTGGGGGCACACTTCACTGCTTGACTGCCTGACGAATGCCAGATGAATCACATGAATCTCAATGATTATCTGGCGAGCAGCACAGCAATTCGTTCCAAACGAATCGTGTTAAATGCGATTAGCGATTACATTCATTTATAAACAAATACAGTGAAAGTTCGTTAATTGGAATGCATTAGCTTCAGATATGTTGTGCAAAATAATCATGGCAGTAAATATTAAAAAAAAAAAGTATAAAACCTAATCGAGTAACCTCAATTCGAAATGCAAATCTGCAGAGTTTCCCATATGGAAGCAATCCCTGTACTTCATTAACACATCGTATACTATATACTTGGTTAGATTGTGTTCTAGATTGGCAATATGATTTATTTTTGTATCGCATTAACGATGACATCATCATCACTGTATATGCTAGAATGTTTAGCGGGATCGACTCAAGAGGCATTTCCACAAATTATTGAAATTGTTTATTGTAGAGCAGCCATTTCATTGCTGCAACAAGCATACTCACACACATACACATACGTAGTGTGTACATTTATTTTGCAAGATGCCGCCGACACCCAAAAACAGAAGAACAGCAGAGCGAAGAACGCTTCAATTGAAGGAGGTCGAGGTGAAATTCATCAAGTAGCTGAAAGACACACACTACGAATGGGTGTATTGTATATGTACATATCTATGCGTGTGTGTACACATTGTGTGCTGATCAGCAAAGAGCTTAGCTGGGACGTTGTCTGTTGTCTGGGTGTGCTTCTTCTAATCATGGCGATGTTTGCCACACTGCGTCGTCGAGGCGTCATCAAAAAGCTATCGACAGACAGACAGACAGACAGACAGGCGGACAGCCAAATAAATACGTGACCGGTATGCATACGCATTCATCAGCCGAAAAGTATTCAAGTTGGAGTTTCTGGGAATGCTACTTGCGACGATAAAAGATTCAGACACACTGACAGACTGCTTGACTGGCGGTCGGTCAATCCAATTGAGTTGCCACTGTGCACTCACTCACTCAGCGATCCCTCTAATTAAATTTAATTTAATACAACTTAAATCAAATTCAATTTGCAACAGCAACAACAGCTTGTAAGTACCTTGATGAATATGAACGTGAACCTTAACTCAAGCGAACTCTCCGTCAATCCCCCGACACCAACCCCAGCCCCAATCCCAACGCAGTGTATGAGAAGCATGTGTGTCCACATTCCGTCATGCCATTATGTCATCTAAGGTTCAAGCTGCTCCAGTGACGTCAGTTTGGAAAGTCGACTATAGATATTTGCAAGTCGATATCAAAACATGGCTATAACGTCGCGTTCGCGTTGCTTTGTCATGGTCACATGTAAAATGCACAATGCACAGAACTTTTCGCTGTCGACGGGAGTTGTGGGTGAATCAACGAAGCGTTGCCCATAAATTCTATTCAGAATGTATTGTATATATGTTGAAAGAGTGAAAGAGTTGCGGGCGGTGCTCACATCCGTTAATAAGCATGAAAGCGTTGGATAGGGACTGTTGGCCAGACCCACTATTTGGACTACTTCCGCGAGAAATTTCATTTCGCATTTTTCCTAAATACACAAAATATCCAACTGACATCGATGGTAAGATAATGCTTGACCAGAAAATACTCTCTAGATACAAAATATATTTTAGAGAGTTTTATAATATATAATTAGACGTGTTGCTTGTTTGTATTAAACATACATTTTTCTGTGGAGAACTTCTCTCTTGGGAATATAACTTAACTTCTTAGTATGAATACCCCTTTCCTTGGCACTCTTGCGTATTGAGTCGAGGGTATACAAATGAGGCGAAATGAAAATCCAAATTTATTGACTACACAAAAGTCTGAGATATTTGGGCGCATATTTTTTTTGGGTGTGCGTGCAAAAGAAATAAGTTGTTTTGGTTTGCTGCGGCGGCGAGAAAACAACATAATTAAATGGGTCAATCGATATGACATGACTCAGGGTGTATTTCAATGCAATTGCATTATATTATGCACGTACTATTTATAAGTAGTACTTCCACATCCATATCGAAAATTATTGCCATTTGCGGTTATCGCAATACTAAATATACTTGTGTATATAAAGAACAAATTGCAATATTGACAGCGATAAGCCAGATCCATCCGCTCCAGTTAGCAGGAACCCGGCAAGCGTCATCTAATAACTTGGGCAGTGTAAAAGTGTGTGAAACACTTGACAACAAATCTAAAGTACTTATTGTACTTACTCAATGCAATATAGACAAGCGATATGTGCTCAATTCGGGTATTTGTCAGCAGCTTTTGTTCAATGGCGCTTGACTAATTGCCGCCCCAAGTCGGCTCGCTTCTGATCAAAAGTGTTGCAAGCAAACACGACCACAAAGTGACTGCGATGACTGCGTTGACTGACTGTGCGTCAAAGTGACGCCCCAACGTTATACGTTTTGCTATTTAAAGTCCTCCCTTCGCAGTTGGCCAACGAACTCTGGACCCACCCACAAATAGATGACAGCTGGAGTTGGCGAGACGATGCGATGTAGATGGCGATGGCGTTGGTGGCCCCCTTGTTGAGCACAGTAAACAAAACCAAAATACACAGCTGGCACTTTGGCCACATAAATCATAGCGTTTCCCCCCAATCCCCATCCCAATCCCAATCCCAATTTCCCCCCGCTGTTCGACAACAATAAAAATCGATGCGACAACAAATAAAAATAGAAAATTCAATGCGAAATATGTGTGTGAGTTTAAGGGGAAAGCGTTTAGCTTCGGAAGTGAAAACGTTGACAGATTGAATTGACTAGAAGAGACTCAAAAATAGCTACTCAATCCCCCTTTTAAAGGGGAGCACATAAATTCGAGAGTAACTTGGCGAAACATCGGAACTAATCATTTGCTAAGTAGACGACATTTCAAGTGCCAACTCGTTGCATTTGGCCCAAATATTCAGTTAACAATCAAGCCTTACTTTGGCTAAGAGAGCCATTTGTTACGCTTCTGTTCTCCAGCTCTCTCTCTCTCTCTCTCTTTACTCTTTTTTGGGCCTCTTCTAACGACACACCTTGTTTTGTTGCCTCTGTGGCTGTTGGTAAGGGGAACCTGACTTTAACTGAATTCAGGTTTCCACAGCGTTTTTCACATTTGATTGTGTGTGTGTGTGTGTGTTGCGTGTTGTTAAGTCGTTTGCTTTGGCTTTGGCTCTGCTCTGTCGCTCCACAGTTTATTATAATTTTCAAGCAGCTCAGTTTTCTCTGTTGTACAGTTATTAGCATTTGCTTTGCTCGTTTCCTTTATTTGTTTGTCTGCTGTGTAGCCAATTTCTTGGCCAGAAGCCAGCAAACCGGTTTCTAATGCAAGCTCTTCTCTGGCTCTGGATCTTAACTCTCTTTTGGCTTGCAGTGCCCAGAAGTTGTCTTTTATGGTAATGCGTGTGAAGGTGAATGTGAATGTATTTTTCTTCGACTGCTTGCAATATTTGGGTCAATTCCCCGACATGTCTACGACGGCTTTCTATGGCGTTTTTCCAATTTCCGTCACTTGTGAAAAGCCGTTAAGGCTGACGCATTCAGTGGCAAAGAGTCACCTGCCATTCATAACCCATAAATACACTCGCAACATATTTGTTGATAACTTTTCGCACAGCGTTTTGTTTTGGAATCTTATCACTGAATGTCGTGTGTGATTCAATTATTGTACATATGTATGTGTGTGTGTGTGAACTGTGCTCACAAAAAAAGCTCTCACGACTTCCTTTAGCTTTTCAGCCTTGATATCTCGAGCATGCCAATAGTGAAAAACATACAAATGTACAAAGCAGAATTTAGTGATAAGAAATATAACCTGCTCAACGATCAATTTCCATGGCAGCTGCTGAGTCTATTTTTGGCCCAGTGACGTCGCCATCGAAAACACAACAATCTAAGCGGAAAGCACGACTAACTGCGCTGTTTCTTACTTAGTATCCACATTTGATAATTGAATGCTTTACTCAATTTCAATGTGACTCAATGACGAAGCTCTGCTTGCCACATTACACATTAAGTAAACATATACATACATACGTATAAAAATATTTATATTTATATTAGTATCTGATCTGCTTTGGCTTGATTTGTGTGTTGAATCAGTTTCCTTGACTACGCGCCAATAAGAATTTCTTGATTTCCAGCCCTTATTTTTCCCCGACGTAAGCCACAACAAAATGCGAAGCAACAGAGAAAAACACAGAATTTGACAAACGAGACGCAGATAGAGTGAGAGGCAACATGCTGATGATGAAGAAGAAGACGAGAACAAACGACAACAATGTGGGCCGCAAACTCGTCGCAGTTGCAAAAGGCAAGAAAATCAAAAAGATACGTAGAGAAGATACAATAAAAGCTTGTCGAACGGAGCTATGGCCAAAAAGCGACAACGTCGACTCTCGCGCTCACTCACGCTCCTCTCTCGCTCTCTGCATTTTAATACAGAGAGAGTAAGAGAGTGAGAGACCTCGTTTGTTTAGGTGTGTGCCAGAGAGTGCGGTGCTTGCATAGCTTTTATGTATGTGAATGTAAGTGTTGCTGACTGCGCGTGTGTGTGTGCAAGAGTGCGGGAACTATGAAGTCATACTGTGCTGGCTGTGTATGTCAAAAGCATAAAATGTGGAGACAGAAACGGAGACGGGAGACGTCAACGAAGCAGGCCACTGAAAACTCTGACCACAGCCCAAAAAATAATAATTACGAGCTTGTTGTAGCGTTGTAGCTTGCACGTAAGCTGATTGAAATGGTAAATGGCGCGACTCCATTTCGTTGAAATGAACTCGAAGTTGTAGTTGGGAGTTAAAGTTGGTGTTGAAGCTGCCGTTACTTACGGTTAAAGCTTTGCTTTAGAATTCGCTTGTAAATCCACTGGGAAGCGTTGAATACTTTGCGGCGCTTTTCAGTTATGATTTTCAGATTGAAGTTGTAAGTTGAACTTGGCTTTGCGTGCTGTTTTCACTTTTCACAAACGATTCTAGTTGATTTCGCAAACTCTCACATACAAATAAACACATGCACACATACAAATAAACAAATTCTTGGCCACTTTTTTCTATTGAGCACGAAAAAAGACAATTTGTTATTGTTGTTGTTATCGTCGTTGAATACCTGTTGAAAATTTACGTTGAGTGAGTAATAGAGAATATTGAGTGAGAGAGTGAGAGAATAATTTGGTTAGCTTTGGGGAAGGGGGTATGGGGTTGGAAACTAGGCGTGGGCGTGTGAAAATTGCACCACCAGTAAATAAATGAAATACGGTATAATGTTTTATTTATAAACACCGAATTGCGCGCGTTTTCTGCAACTTGTGTACAGATGCTTTGATTTTTCTGGCATTTCTCTTGCCTGCTTTATTTTTATTTCTATTTTTTTCCTTTTGCCTATTGGGACTACGAATGCGTTTCAGTTAACGTACCGTGGTAAAAATATTCGAATTGCTGCGCACGAAGAGCAAACTAGTACTGAGAAGTCAAATCGCATTCGAGCGTCAAAGTAGCAGTTGCCAAACAACCACTGCCTACGATTCGAATCAACTCACGAGAGGCTTTTGGGAGCCGTTAGAGAGCGTGACGTCACAATCTCACACAGAATAATGCCTCAAGGGTGACCATAATTTGTATGTTAAAGTATATTTTCTTTTATACTCAAAAATATACCACATTTATAAATACTAGCATGTTAACAAGTGAGGACGTTAAAAGTTAATTTTAAAAAAGAGTATTTTAAAGAATAACTTGTGATTTTCAAATTTATAACAATTTATAACACAAAAAGAAAATGTTTTTGAGTGAGTTGTCTTAAATATATTGCTTTCAAATGTGTTTACCACCCAGATTCACGAGGTGGCAGTATTTTGTGTATATGCTAAAAATAAAGTAATTCATTTAGCTTCATGGCCCTTTCGAATTAATCTCCAAGTGTTGTTGTTCTACCTATCCAAAATCTTGAAAATTAATTTCATCTATGTATTCAATCTTCGCTTATAACAACACTAGTTGTTATTTTTTAAAAACAATAAAACATATTACCGATTTTTCTTTTTAACTACATTTATTGCATGTATTCAGAATTATTATCGTTTGCGGTAGAGACATGGTTTCAGCGAGAACGGTTTCAGTTTAACATCCTTGCCCACATGTCGCATCTTTCGGAAGTGAAAGAAGTAAAAGTAATTCACCGCCACATCTTTTTTAACGAGATCAAATCCACATGAAGTCATAAAACGTATAAACTCTCGCACATCTTCGAAACGCGACTGGATCTCTGCGATGTAAACATTGCCGTGCAGCTTCAGCACTCTGTTCGCTTCAAGAAGATAATCGTTAAGGTTGGTGCCCATCAATGATAGGCAATAGACGGCCACATCCAGAGCTTGTGCCTCCAACGGTGTCTTGGTGATGTTACAGGCCACAATATCGGCCCTCCTCGAAACCAGATCCATTGAATACACCTTGTTGGGTACCGATTGCGCTAGTTTACCTTCTCCGCAGCCAAAGTCACCGATTACAGCAGTTTTCGACAGTCGCTTTACCAACTTGATGATGCGGTTTAATGGATTTGACGGCCATTTCTCCACCTGTTGGCGATAGCCAGCATGGTAAGCATCGAAAGCGCCACTGTCGGAGCGAAAGAGGTCCTCCGCCTTCTTGCTGTTCATTGTGTAAAGCTGTTCATTGATGTATCTAAAGCGCCCGCCCATTAGCTCCGCATGCAGTTTGTTGGCCAAAGCACCTTCTGGTGCTGCAGTAGCGGAAGGGGCAGATGCAATAGTGGGTGTAGTTTCCATCGCTTCTACGGCAGCTTGGAGAAGAGCTGGCTTCAGCGTCAGCTGTTTCTTTTGATCCTTTGCTGCTTTGACTGGTGGCTTCTGCTTTTCGATGCGTCCACTGCGGATCTTGTGCATGGCACGCATTTCGTCATCTGCTTCAGAATCTGAGGATTCAACTGGCGGTGCCAGCGGTCCTTTGCCCAGTCTGTATGTGCTGTTTATTTGCTGCTTAACTTTTGATTTTTGTTTTCTTTCCGATTTCTTTACTTTGGGTTTTTTCTGCTTGAGTTTCTTCGGTTTCGTCTTGGGGATATCGATTGCCGGAGTCGCTCCAGGTTTGAATTTAACAGCTAGTGCGCCTTTATCCCACGCTGGCACCTCAAACGCCATTTTTGATTTTTGTTTTATTTGTTATTTATTACAAATCAAAACAAAATATCCAGGACCACGTGAAGCTGGCTTGTTATGTTCAGTGTGACCGCACGCAGTTTGCTGAAATATACGTAAGTAATGGTGCTGCCAACTTATTCAAAAGGCGGGCTATTTAAAATGTATTTTTTTTAATAAGAACAACATTTTCTTTTAAATACTTTTTATTTTTGCACTAAACTAAAGTTTAACAAGTTCTTTGTATTTATTATTAATTTATAATTTTCGGTTTCTCGCTTTTTACGTGTTTACGTACGAACTAATTAACTTAAAATTTATTATTTATTTTTCGTTTGTTTTTGGTTTTACAACTGAAGACGAAAATGTGCTGCTCGGAAAGTTGATCTCTTAGGCTAAGAATCGTAACTATGACAATCAGTTTTTAACGTACAGATACGTGGACCAAATGGAATCCTTTTACAATTTTGCAATGTCCGTGTGTTTGATTTTTTTTAATGTGAATAAATCTTTATTTATATTGTAGTGTTTTTGTATATTTGTTTTTTTTTAGAAAATTCTTACGCTATTTTGTTTCCCAACAAACCGTTATGCATGCAATCTTCTCTCACATCCTCATCAATTGAATCTCCGAGTTGCTGTCGCTGTTGCGATTCAATCCAATACAGTTCTGCTTCACGTTAGACACTACAAAAACATTTGCGATTTACAATTGCTAAAAACTATGAAATTTATATATATATATATATACGTGTGTACTTGTATTAGTGTCTAGTAATCATAATTATAATTAATTACGGTACTTTTAATGCGTACGCCTCGTCGCTCTTGACTTTCTCATTCTAATTATTTTTCTTCTTCATTTTACTGCTATCTCTCTCTCTCTCTCTCTCAATTAATCCTGTTGGAAACTTAGTTAATTGCTTTGTGAGTGTTACACAAAATGTCTAAAAGTAAATAATTTATGCATAATTTAATAAAGTTAGGCATACAATTTAATGCATTTTCTTTCTTTGTAATACAAAAATATAATAGTAAAAATAACAATTACAACGGAATCGGGTAGACTGTGCAGCATACATACTATATATAAGGTTGTATTCATATTATTATGTTCTCGTGTTTCTAGTGGGAGTTTCATTTTATTTAAATTTTCTTTTTCGTATATATGGTGTATTTTCTGCTTTTGTTTTTTTTTTTTTTTTTTGGCAAAGAATGGATAAATGGGAGGACTAATAATCTGTTGATCTTGCTGATTTATTTATTCATATAGTTCTTTAGTTGTAGTTCGTGGCTGCCTCTTCAACTAGAATAAAATGCGCTAAGTAGCTTTCGAAATAGCTAATTGCTTAATGCCTGGGTGTTTTTCTTCTTTCTGTTTTGTTTTGTTTTGTTTTAATTTAGTTTAATTTAGAGCTTAGGGCCTACGAGTAATTAAATTACAGTTAGTAGTTGACGCGCGGTTGCATTTTTTTAAAATTTTAATCCCTCCCTCTTTCTGTCGCATATTACATTTAGCGCCCTTAGTAACTGGCCTCGTGACCGGCTAAAATATACAGATCATGTCCTTCCTCGCTGCCCAGCGAACCCGTGCGCAGCAGTTGACTCTCCAAGGCGACAACCCTGGAAAAATATAGGAAAAGTCAGCATGTATACAGTTATTTAGATATTGCACTCACTTATCACTGCCCAGCAGCCTGTAGGTGCGACTCATGTCCTTGATCTCCTGCGTAATCTCGCCGTTGCGCAGCGACTTGCCCTGCATGCCGTGCTTGTGGAATGCTAATACACTGTCCGGTAGACAAACTGCAAAAGGATTGCGATTAGCAAGAGAGCATAGCTTTGGACATCCGCATCACTTACCAATACTGTCCACATTAAAGTCAAAGTTAAGCTGGGCCACCATCTTCTTGTGCTGCTTGGGATTCCCTTGCAGGGTGACCACCTGCATCACGTTGCCATAGCAGACGAGAATGGCGTCCTTATCCACCTGGTGGACACGCACCACCTTGAGCAGGTCGCGACGCGGCACCATCGTGGCCATGGCGTCATACTCCAGATCCTCCGAGTGGAACCAGCTGGCACCTGCAAAGCAAAAAAAGAAGGGTCAGCAAAGTGCTCAACCAATGGACACAACTGACTACCACTGTTCATGTTGATGAGCTCCAGCTTGAGGCAACCGTTGAGCGCCTTGCGCACTCCTGTGCACACAATGGGATACTCCAGTTCCGGCGTGATGATCATCTCAAAGACCGGCGTATGGCCATTTTGGACGCAGCCATAGCCACCGCCCAGAATGCTGCTGGCTGGCCAATCGCAGTGCTTCAGCAGCATGAACTTGTTGAGCGGATCGTACCACTGCATCAGGAAGATGCCGCTGGGCGTCGCACCGCACAGATACTTGTAGCCATTGTAGGGATTGCGAGTGACGCAGCATTGCGTGCAGCCCTTGGTGTCCGGCACTTTGGTGGTGAGCGCAAATTTCCGCGGCACCAGACGCTCCGGTATCTTGTTCATGTGCAACGAGAAGCGCACCGTTTGCTTCGAGTGCAACGCCACCAGATCGTGGCGATAGAGCTGACAGGATTTGCCGGAGAGACTCATCAGCACATCCTTGATCACATACAGCCAGGTGGTGCGACGCGGGAACATCTGATCAATGGCCGCATCGTGCAGCTCGTTCATATTGAGGTTGTAGATGCCCTCCTCGGCGCCAATCAGCAGATGCTGATCCCGCGTCTCCGGATGGATCCACGATGCGGTACAATGCACACGCAGCGGACAACCGTTGAAGATCTTGGAGAAGCAGGCGCCCATGTGCACCTTGGGCGTCGGTGGCAGACCATTCGAGATGGGTCTGGGTGGTGTGTGGCGACGACGATGCGAACGCTTGGGCGGCACAGGCGGCGTGTTATTCAACAGATCCGGCTGTGCCTCCTTCTCCACTGCAAAGTGCATAAAGAGTGTGAATTACTATTACGAACTTATCTTTTACTATCTAAGCCACTCACCTTCGTCGTCGTCCTGGGTGCCGCCGTCGCTGAGGCTGCGTGTGCGCGACGACTTGCCCATGTCGTTGAGCAGTCCGATCAGCTGATCCATTGAGCTATGGCGACGCGGCGAGTCCTCCACACCATTCTGTGACATGAAAATACAATCGTTTTAGTGGTGCTTCTTAGGTTAGGTAGCAATCAGTAGGTCTATAATAATATCCAAACATATTCGAGAATCCCGAACCCAAATTATTGGAGGAGGGTCTTAGGAAATAAGTAGGAAACGAAGGTGCGGCCAAACTAGCAATACCAGAAGCAGAAGAACCCCTTGTAGGATCTAAATCATTTTGTGGAATATCGATGTATCGATGGAATATTAATATAATGAGGAAATTCCTTTGGGAGGAAGAGAGAATACTAAGGCAAGCAAACAATTATTTATATACTCATTTACCCATTGGCTAGAAGAATTTATAACTTGTATTGTATCAAAATGTATTTGAAAGGATATAGTAAATATATTTTTGATCAGCATAGCCGATATAGCCAAGATATATAGTCCGATTTCTTGCTTGTCTATCTGTCCGTATGAGCACCTAGATCTCAGAGACTACTATGGGAATAACGGCTGCTGCAATCTGGTATGTTTTTAAATCTATAGTATTTTTTTTAAATTTAATATAGATTTCGGTATATTGATAAGGTATATTTTAGGAATAATACCTACATATGTTCTGCATTTATAGAAATTGTAAAAAATTTTTAGATTACTACATTCTTTCTATTACAAAATATTGTATATCTTGCCCGTTAAGCGGGAGTTAATATTATGCTCACCTGGTTGCTCTCGCTTCGGTAATCACAGTTGCTGTTCTCATTGCCGGACGTTCCCGTTCCAGTTCCTGTTGCCGCTTCCACTTGGGCTGCCTCTGTGCTGCTCGCAGCGCTGTTCCGCAGCAGATTCTGGTAGAGATGCGACGAGTTGCCTCCACTTGAAGAAGGTGCTGATGACGCCGACGCTGCCGCCGCCGCTGCTGCTGCTGTGCTGGTCGAGGCGCAGTTGGAATGCAAGAAGCCATCGCCGGCTGACTGTGGGGCAGCTGTGGGTGTAACAATGGAGTCATGCTTGTCCAAGCCATTGCTGCTGTTGCCACCGACTGCGCCTCCGCCGCTTCCTCCGCTGCTGCCGCCAACTGCATCGCCGCTGGAATTATCGAGGAGTAGGAGGCGATTATAAAACGATGCTGATGACGTGGCTGCTGCTGCCGCCGATGCTGATGCTGCTGTTGTTGAACTTGATGATGGGGTGCTGGATGCGAGCGATGAAAGCAACCCAAGGCCATGAGCATCACCAGAATTGGCAACTGACTGCGCTGCGGACGCTGCCGCCGCCGAGCGATAGTTGCTGCTGTGGCGGAGATAATGCGCAGCGGAGGCGGAGCACCCGGCGCCCGAACTTGAACCACCATTGCTAGCATTATTCATGACAATGTCGACGTCCAGATTGATATCGTCGTCGCCATCGCCAATGCTGGTTGTGCGCAAATTCGATAGACCCAGATAGGCGCTCAGACCGGGCATGGAGGCCAACGAAGCGGACATGCTCAATGGATTCATGGATATCGAATTGGAGTTCATGTTCGAGTTCGAATTCGAATTGGAGTTCGAGTTGGAGTTGGCTGATGTGGCCAAGGCGCCGCTGGTGCTGGACGAAGTCAGTGCACTGCTGGATTGGTGGTTAAGGTGGTTGTGGTGGTGGTGGTTGTGGTTTTGATTTTGGTGGTGCTGAGTGCCAATGCCAATGCCAATGCCTATGCCTATGCCCGCGGCTGTGCTCGAGTATTGCTGATGATGATGATGATGATGGTGGTGGTGATGATGATGCCCTCCACCGATGTCGCCAGCGCCAACGATGGCGCGACTGTTGCTACTGAATCCGCCTCCACCTCCGCCTCCGCCTGCGCTGCCGGCGACTCCTGCTATGCCCCCATTCGTGGATGCACCACTTCCACCTACTCCTCCTCCGCCTGCTCCTGCTCCGCCTCCGCCGCTTGCGCCTCCAGCGACGCCATTGTGGGCACAGCTGCACTCGCCACCACCAAGTGCAGCCGATTCTTTGGTCTCGTTCAATGGTAATGTGGCTCTAAGAGCGCCCCAGCGATCGAAAGAGACAGACGGAGACAAAGAGAGCGAGACAGAGAGAGAGAGAGAGAGAGACGCGTTGTTATGGAATATAGATAAGAGAAGAGAAGAGAAAGAGAGAAAGCCAAGGTGTTTGAGCTTCATCGTTGCAACACGCACAACAAACATACACTGTGTGTGAGGCGTGTATGTGTGTGAGTTTGTGTGTGTGTGTTGGTATTGGTATTGTTGTCTTCTCCCAACAGCGGAAGAAAGTGTTTTGGGGCAAAGGTGTTTAGTAGAGGGTTTGGTAAGTGTATCAAGAGGTTAACTTGGGTTCAGCTGCATGCCTCCCTTCCATCCCCTCAGACAGGTTAATGCATATGTGTGAATGAGTCTAACAAGTCTACCCTTGATCTTGAGGTTGCTCTCAGCGTGCGATGAGAACGAATTTGGACAGGATTAAGATGTTTAAAGTTCTTAATTGAATTTCTGTATGTTTGACCATGCCCCACACCCCTTAGGTGGCGTAGACCAATTGTGCTTTTTGCGGTTGTTTATTTATTATTGTTTGCTATTTGTGGTTGGTTGTTGTTGTTATTTTGCGAGCAGACGCAATACAAATAAATGATCTAATGTGAGTGGAATAAATTATGCATGAGATGCAAAACAAATGTGAATCAAATACACTCAACACAAACACGAATCACACATACATACATACACATGTAGCACACACTCACACATACATACACACAAAGACGGCATGCTCCAAATAGAAAATTGCCACGCACATAGGGAAAACAGAGAACACTCAAAGAGGGAGCAAAAGAGCAACATGCTGGAAAAATATTTCTTAATAAACGCAACGCAAAAGATTTTCCAAATAAAATGCAAGCAAAATAAGACAAACATAAAGTGCAGCAAAAGAAGCAACAAATCACAGTCGTTTCAAACAAAATAGAGTGTGCTCGACTTACGACGAACCCTGCCTGAAATACAATTTTAATGTTGCTTCATGTTTTTATAAATTGTTTATAATTTCTTTATATTTATTTTTAAAATCTCTATTATAGGAATCTTAAAGCTAACTGAACTTTTATTGTCGTAAAATATTCTAAGGGGCAAATATAGTATATAATATAAGTTAAGTGTAATTGTTAATCACTTTTGCTATATATTTGTTCAATATCTTAAAGATTTTAAAATCTCAATCTACTAAACTAACCATTTCTTGCTGTCTTGCTGATTGCAGGATATCAAAAGTGGTGCAAAATAAAAGAAAAACGAAATAAATTTACTGTGAAATGCCAGCAGCAGCAGGTGTTGTTGTTGCCTTCTGCGAGGGTGGGCGTTGAAGAAGAAACGATTCAAAGAGGGGGAAAAGGAGCAAAAGGGGGAGCAGGGTATAAAGTTGTCATTTGTAAATTAGTTTCTTGCATTGCCTTGCAGTCAGTTCGCCCAACATAATTGCAATTGCTCTTCCTGGGGCACGCAATGTGCTTCAACTTCTCAACTCTTCAATTAGGACAAGTGTAAGACTGCAGCAGACTTTAAGCAACTGACAGAGTAATAGACAACGGAACAAAGAGAGGCAATAGAAAGCGCAGAAGGAATAGAACTGGAGTGGGAGGAAGTAATACTTTTTATATACTTGAAATTTCTTTCAATTTGAGCTAATAGCAAAAGTTACGCTTGTGCGCATATTTTAACAAGCTTTGCATTCTATTTAATAAAATATTTCCTACAGGCGAATGAAAATAGCTGAAACAAAAGCAAACTTGCAGGAGGAAAAACAAAGTGCATTGCTTTCTATAAAATAAATGCCCAAAGGGCGTCCATCTCTATGCAGAACTAAAAACATTATAAGAATTCACATAAATTGTATACATTTTGAGTTCTTTATGAAATTACTAATGTGAGTCAAATTGACTTTTAGCTTATATAATAGATTATTATTTGAAAGTAGCTATGCAAAATATTCTTGAAAGCTTCAATTATTGAATAATTGTAAATTTTGGCTTTTTTTTATCCATATCACAATTGACTTTAAATACAGAAAAATATGATATACTTTTCGAATTATTGATGATATTTTAATTCGAAAAAGAGTGCTTCAGGATGTTGTTTCTTTTATTGATGTGGTCATCTGAGTTGCATACATTATTTTTAGTAATAATGCATTGCTACTTATCTGTCTTAAATATTTGTTGGTTATTTTTAAAAGGGATAATGTTTGTAACAGGCAGAGGCACCTCTTATAAAGTATATATATTCTTGATCAGGGTCAATTGCCGAGGGCACCTAGGTCTCAGACACTATACGAGATAGAGATATAATTATGTCGACAGCACTTGTTAGATAAAAATGGAGAAATAAGCGTATTATTGAAACTAGAGTCTGGAATTATGGTTCATACAATTTTTTTGATTGATTGTGATCGGGGAAAAATAAATAGTAGGAAATACTTTTGTATGAACAAAAACACCATCATAATACGGGTCTTAGTTGCTTTGGCTGACAATCTGGTATATTTTGCATAAAGTACAAAACAAATATACCAATTATATCCATTCGTATATTTAGAGTATTTTTGTTGTTTTGCTGTCATTAAAAAATGGGTAGCTGGTATCTCATAGTCGGGCACACTCGGAAGTAGCTTTCTTACTTGTTTGGTCTGACTTTGAAAAGTGCCAACACTGAATATTTTCATAGTAAATTCAGCGTTTTAAGTTTCATTGCGAATGCTTCTCAAAAGATGTATACTTTGGAAAAGAAAATATCATTGAAAATTCTTAGATAACTTGGAATATCTAATATTGTGTATTCACTAAACATATTAGCCAACAAAGTGATCTTAAGAGGGTATTTCTATATGTGCTTACGCAAAGTTTGCAATTTCTTGAAAAATCGTTTGTATATTCGTTGTATTTGTGCTTGAGGAGCATACACCTCTCTTAAAATTCATTAAACATGTCATTACACATGCTATCCTCAGAGTCAGAGCTCGTATAAAAACGAGCAAGCAAACAAACAAACAAATAAATAAACAAGGCAAACACACGCTTACCCTGGGATTATTGGCACTAGTTAGCCGCGCCAATAATAATAATAACAATAAAAGCAATGTGCGGACAACCATTTGCGCACACATTCACAGAAACACACACACACACACTCACAGACAGACACGCACACACTCACATCATCAAATAAATAAACAGTAAAAATTGAAAAAGGGTCGAAAGATGCTTGTGGGTCAGGAATATGCGACAAATGGAGCGTATTCCTTCCAATTCCTTTGAGCCAGTTTTGGCCGTAAAGTTTCGTGTTTCCGAGCGATCGCAAAATTTGCTCCAAGATTTGTCGTTAAGTGTGCGTGTGTTGGTTGTGCATAATTTAGACATAAGGCGTGCGCACAGTGCGAATGTGTAATATGCGTGCTAGACAAAGCCGAATTAAGTATACGCACGAGTGTATAGTAAAAGTTTTACAAATAGAGCCACAACCACACAGAACAGACAACAGACAACAGACAACAGACAATGCACAATAGACAAAACAAAAGAGTGTACACACAATATACAAAAAAAAATGTAACAAAAAGTGCGAGATACAAGGATAAAAGTAGGCGAAGAATTGTAAAGAAAAAGCGTAACTTAATATGAGTTGAATGAAAGTTAACAATACTCCCCCAAAAAAAAAAGAACAATGCCAAATGAAGATGGTTAAGACTAGCAAACTGAGCTGAATGGTAATATTTTGCTTATAACACTAATGAACACACAGATGACGCTGCGGAGTGTAGTCGGCTTATCTCTAAATGAAAGTCCCAGTGTGGAATGAAGTGTTGAGGTGTTTGGGAAGGACTTTAACCATTATTTAACATTACAGAGATATGTGCAAATGTGTTTGTTAGTAGTATTTGTGGGGGAAGTTGATTCTAGGGTATCATTTGCCCAGCTACATCTAATTTATGTGATTCGTTTTTTACTTTGCTGTAATAGTAATTATTTCATGTGTAGTAGTTACCTTAGCTTTAGTTCCTCATCAATATATTGTAAGAGGCTCCTACAAAAATCAAACACAAAGAATATACGAAAAAAGAAAACGAAAATAAAGAAAATAATTCGTTGTTAAGATTCGAGTTCAAAAACAAAATCAAAGAAACAGTAACAAAATCAAAAATCATTCAAATCGACCCCAAAAATAGTAGTTGAAAAATACAAGTATATCGAAGACTTAAAAGAACAACTAAAACTACGGCCAAAAAGCATATCAAAATTGTTTTGAATGAACTAATTATATACTTATTGATTTACAATCTGCATTAATTGTTGATTTGCTGCAAAATTTTCGATAAAAGCCGCAAAGCAAAGAGAAGGCGACAACAAGAAAGAGAAACACAGCTTTGGGATTTCGGGCAAACCGTGCAAAAAAAGTTAAATAGAAAATTGGGAAAATAGAAAAGGATGGAAAACGAAAGGCGAACAAAGAAATTGCTGCCTCCCACACTCTCTTGGGCGGTTACGGCCAATTAAACGCATTAGCCAATTTTCAATGGCCATAATTTGTTTTAATATCACATTTTCCAGCACATAAATGAAAGCCAAGCCCCGAATGGTTTTATTAAAAGTACAAAAAAAAGAGTCGAAAAGAACACAAAAATATGAGCTCATATTTTCTCAGTGCTTTCGGCCAATTAATGTTGTTTGTTGTTTGCTGTTTGGTTTACTTGGGTTGAGCCCGAAAAAAAAATGAAGCAGCGTCTAGGCGACGTCTTGGAAAAACTTTTGGGGCGCCATTTGGCAGAGCTAAGCTACTGAAAGGGGGCGTGGCAGAGCGGCAAACATGCGTTCTATGGCAACACATCAGCAACGATGATGCTGTCAATTTCATGACAACAAGAATAAGCAGCTGAAAGAAAATAAATAACCAATCTCAGCTAGAGCTCCTTGAAGGAGGAGCAAAAAAAGGATTGTGAAAAGCTTTTAAACTCATGTGCATAAGCAAATGTGCTGGAGCAGGAGAAGCAGACACACTTGATGCGACAATGTAATCATTTAATATGACAAATTGCACGCCTTATGCGACAGTCGAGTTAAGCGTCGTACAACGCGTCGTATGCGTGCTGTGAATTGTCTTCAATTTGAGAGAAGATGCTGACTGTAGTTAGTGCTTGCTAATACATATTGTACGTCTTCTATGCCTCACGCTCTCGAATGAGCAAATGAGCTTAGCTGCAAATTGCAGTTCTGCCATCCATCAGCCTCACCTGAGGGCTAATTATTTATTACGGCGTAATCCACGTTGCTGCCACGAGAAACTTTGACTTTTATATACTTGTGTGTGTGTGTGCGAGTATGTGTGTCTGTGTACAACAACATGCGGCATGCACAACTCTGGCATGCATGCAACCATTGAGGTATCTGCGACAAAATGTGGCAAGCTGCATGAGGCAAGTTGCGAAAGTTGCGGCCAAGGCAGCCAAGGCTAAAGCTAAATGTGATTAACGCGATTGACAAAAGCCACTGGCGGCTGAAGCAACAATTTTGCAACTGCTGCTGATGCTTTAAGTCTAGCTCTAACCTTAAAGACATGTTCATTATCAAAGTGCCGCTGCATCTTTGTCGCTGAATCGGCGGAGGACTAAAAGTAAACAGAGAGAGAGAGATGGAAACAGAGAGTGTGAGAACAAGAGACAACAACAATAAGATGAGAAGCAGACTGAAAGAAATATAGAGAAAGAGAGAGCGAGAGACAACAGGCCAAATGGAATGAGCTGAAATTTACAGATGAGCTTGTCCTTTGTATATGTGTGAATATGTGTGTTAACTGATTTATAAACGAAAGGCAAAATGAAGCAGCACCAACAAATTGCTGCTGAATTAGAAAAGCGACGAATGCGAATGCAACAAACAGAACAGAAAAGCTATAGCAAAGAATCAGGCAACGCGACTCGCATAACTATATATATAACTGTTATACTGTTATAAACATAGTACACATATTTTATGTATTGTTTATAGGCGGGTTTAACTTACATGTCACTAGGCAACGTTTCAGGACTAGAAGAACGCTCATACCACGTCGAATTCGTCGTCATGCCTGTGAAAATAGAGAAAAACAATAACGAAAAGCAACAGAGAGAGAGAGAGGAATAGACAGAGAGAGAGTGTCATTTAATTAATAGTGATTTCCTTTTGGGACAGGTGACTGAAGTGAGCTGCTTGCCTGTTTTGAGCGTGTGATTCTGGGCCGGAATCCCATTGGCACGCGACGTCATCTTGCTGGCAATGCGCTGTGGTACTCCAGCAACCGTCTGTGAATAAGCAGAGTGAGAGAGTGTGAGTAAGAGAGAGAGAGAGCAGATAAAGTTAGTAGGACTTAGACGGAGGTTAGGCAAAGTGCCGTTATGATCCATCGTCAGTCAGTGACAAAGTTTTCAAGTTTCTGATAAAATCTCATAAATCAAAATCATATTCGCCTTTTGCTAGCACAGTCTCAGCAACCAGCAGCGAGCAACCGGCAACCAGCCACCATGAGCCATGTTGCCTTGCATAAACTTGTCGCTAAGTAAAATTTGAATAAATGTGTGACTCTAATACTCTTCGGGTGCCTCCTTCTCCTTTTGGCCACTTGGCCTGTGACAGCCAGTGAAAAGTTTCGCCCCAAAACATCCAAAACAAATTGAAGATTTATGAGTTGACATGCGGCACACACAACAACAACAACTCAAGCCTCACAAACAGGCTCAAAAAGTGTACTATATGTGTGTCTCTGCCATTAAATACGAATTTGAGGATACGGGATTTTCATGTCTAGACTCTGGCATTAGTTACTCCTCTCCAGGCCAAAAGCCTCCTGTGATGAGTATATTCACAACCCGCAATTGTTTTACATTTTTATTTGAGAGCCTAACATAAATATTTGAGGTCTTCCTGGACTTTTAAAATGACGAATCACAATGAAAGATATCAAATTTCATTTCTACACTATACGAAATTTTTAAGTTGTTTATAATATATCGCTAAACTTTGCACCATTTAGGCTAAAGTATTTGCTAGTTTTCATATAAATTTCTTTGAGCAAGAGCAAACGAAATAACTTTTAAATAGTATATATAATTTAATTAAATTTGGCACTTCTTCTTCGTCTAATATATTAGTTGCTAGTTTTCATATAAATTTCTTTTATTATGAGTAAAAAAAAGATATTTAATAGTACACGAAATTTAATTTGCCACTTTTGTTAAAATTGCGTGAAATAAGAGAAAAGGAAAGAGGTCCTGAAACATATAAAATTCTTAATAGACCTAAATTGTCTATTCTGATGAATTTAATTCAACTTTTTATCGTTTTATAATTTAGTTTCCCACTTTTTAATAAAATTGTGTGAAATAATAGAGAATCAAACTTTTATTAATCTAGCATAAAGTTAAAACGTTTAATCTGTAAGCTGTCTAATCTGTAATCTTTTATCAATGAAAGATCTTGAATATTTCCTTTAGCCTTTGCTTTTAATTAAAGAATTTAAATCCTAATTTGTCTATTTATCAAATATAAGAAAATATGTTTTAAATAGTAAATAAAATTTAATCAAGACTCCCTCATTATAATAATATTATTGCGTGATATAAGAATATATGAAAGGAGACTTTCAGAAGAATTTTAAGGTATAAATTGTATAGTTGTCAATCAAAGTTATTCAAGAGAGAATTTCTAAATGGCATTTGAAATTTAAATAAACCTTTTAGGCTTGAATAATTTCAATTATTTGCTATTTTTGACAAAGCTACGTAAAGTAAGAGTAAATGAAAAAAAACCAGAAATATATTAATTATTCTAGCACCAAACTATATCATTTATAGAATTACTTTGCCTATTTACCAAATATATATAAAATAAATAGTACATGACATTCAATTTCACTTTCCTCTTATTCATAATTTAATTTATTTGCTACCTATGGAGCCCTATTTAACCTTGTATAGAGTTACAAATTTAAGACATAATTTGTCAATTTATAAAATAGGGATATAATAGAAGCAGAAATGTACAATCAAATCAAAGTTCTTCAGCCTTCGTTTTAATTTATGAAAAGATCTCTTTCTCAGTCTATAAACTTAGCTGGCTGGCAAGTTGCAGGCTGGCATATCATTAACGCAGGGCAGGCATTAACTATGTGTAGCCGCCATTAAATTAGACTCCCAAGGTGTCTAATGGCGCACTAAATCTTCAATTTTTGCGCAACACGAAGAAAACTCTCTCGCACTAAGAAAATACGTGTAGCGGAGTAAGGAACTGTAACTGGTCTTGGTCCTTGTTCTGGCTCTGGCTCCTAGGAGAGGCAACGAGGCAACACTAAAAGCGCAAATAAATTACATAAAAGGTGGCAAGTGGCTTTGCAGCAGAATCGTTGTTGGCCTTGCCACAGTTTGCTAACGTCTCGCTGGCCTTCAGAGGCACGACGATGGCGATGCCATTTTGTACTCTCACCTCCTCGTCGCCATCGAGACAATAATAGAATGGCTGATTGGGACTCTGGTACTTGAGGAGCAGCTCCTTGGCGACCCGCTCTCGCATCTCGCACTGGACAAACGGATGTTGCAGCAGCCGCTCGGCTGTGGGCCGCTTCTTTGGATTCTTTGTGAGTGCCGTCTTGATGAAATTGTGAAACGTCGGGCTCCATTTCTCCTTGTTGCTCAGTGTGGGCGGCTTGAAGCCGCTCTTCGACATGAGGAATAGGGCGCGCATTGGATGCAAATCGAACATCGGCGGCTGCAGTTCAGCCAGTTCTGTGAATTACAAAATCATTTCATATCATAATGATTGCCCGATTAAGCGTATCGATTGAGATTCGCTCTCGCTCTCTCTCTCTTACCAATTGCTGTTATGCCGCAGGCCCAAATATCACAAAGTTGATTGTAGCCACCCTTGCGTTCCACAGCAGCCACCTCGGGAGCCATCCAGTAGGGAGTGCCTGCAGAGTGAATATAAATTGCGATTGTTGAGTGATATCATTGTTAACGGTTGAGTGACGCCTGAATGTATGCAATGCTAATTATCCTTTTGTTAGCTGCTCTCCTCAATTGTTTCATTCCATTCATTTATTTATTTATATATGTATGCTGCTTTATTTTTAATTAATTTAACCTCTGCGCTAATTATGCTATAAACAATTTTGCTAAATTATGCAATCGACTGCACCAAACCGATTTATGCGCTGACACTGTATATTACGCATACGCCACGTGGCCTGCGTTCCGGCATTTCTGTCGACATATGTCATACACGGCGCGATTCCAACTGTATTTAAAATTGAATTAGGCCGAAAAATTCAATTAAATGCCATACAACAATTCTCAACTTCATGGATATTTCTCCGCATCCAATATGCCATGCAGAGCGTTCAGCATTCAACGTTGAACATTTACTCGTTGATAGCTGTCGCAGTTGGCACACAATTTAATTAATAAGTGAGAGACGCGCGCGAACATAAACTGGCAGCAGCCCGACTCAAGTGTCATTTTATTAATTGCGTTGTGTCAACGAAGTGCGCTTTTTTTCCTGAATGAGACTCACGAATACCCTAACCACAATCAGAGCTAGGGAAAATTAGCTACAGATTTAATTATCTGACACAAATATTAATCATACAAAGGTTGTTAAATCTGCCATTTATCCAAAATTCGGAAATTGGAAATAATTACGAAAAAGCTTGGCAAATGTTGTTATTAATGTCTTGTAACATAACTTTAATTCAATTCAAAGTAAATATCGAAATTATTGATTGTAAAAAATCAGTTATAAAAGGAAATCAATCAATGAAACTCATTTCTTTAAAAATGTGTCAAATTCAATAATAAATTGTATTCAGTTAAAGTTGTCTGCAATCAAAACCACAAATTTTAGCTCGAGAAATTTAGTTGCTGATATCTTATGCAATAAATATCGACATTATAGATTATATAAATCAGTTACAAAGCTTCTTTAATTGCAATAACATTATTAATCAATGAAATGCATTCGTTTGAAAATGTTTAAGTTTTAATAATATTTTTAATCAATCAAAGTTGATTTCAATCGCCATGGATAATTTTCATTTATCACTGCAAAAGTGCCAAATTAAGTTGCAATATTTAACTGATTAAAAATACATGAAAACAATATCAATTATGTCAATTTCTCTTTGTATTTAACCAATATTTGCTTTAAACAGATAATAACAATTTAATCTGTTTGCGTTCAATTTGCCATTTTCATACTTTTGTCTCTGTACAAACATTTAAAGTGCTCAATTGAATATCTTTGAACATGAATTTCAAAAATTGACTACTTCGCAAAAAGTTCCCGAAATAAAACATGCAAATTTTTGGCTAGTAGACAGAATGCTTGATAGGCTGCCATTAACCCGATGTCAATGGGCATTTGGGATCTTTACTGCTTACAAGAATAGATACCCGCATTTATTGTCATTGTGAGCGAAGTCATGATGTGGCTGCTTGTTGCAAGGTGGCAGCAATGACAATGATGACGTCGTTTTGTTGTCGTCGACTTTTTAATGATACTAAACAGAAACGTAAGCATCCTTTTGGCTTTTTTTTTATTAAATAATGAAACGAAAGCAAGCAGCTGTCAGCAGCTCTATGTTACAATAGCTCTGCTATCGTATTGACAATGCCTGTGACTGAGTGTGTGTGCGTGTGTGGGCGTGCTTTATTTGTCTTGTTTGTGGTTTCATATGCAGACACAGCGATAGACAAGGCAGACTGCCAGACTGGAAGACTGAAGGACAGGCAGACAGACAACATTTGTGTGCTTATCACCACATTTGTCACAGCAGTAGCAGCAGCAGCATCTGCGACAACAACAATGTCGCAATGGAGAAGCACTCGAGATGATAACAGTAAGCGACGTCACATTGTTTGACAACTGCAGACATAAACACCACTATACAAACCACATACACATCCACATAGACACACACACACACACACACCTTACAGTGGCTGCCAAAGGTCGTGAGGTTCACAATTCAACCCTATGTCCTTAGGGTAAGGAAAGAAGGTCGACAACGTCGTTGTTTGGCGTTTGCAGAGTCATCGCTGGGCACACACAATTGACATGTGAGAGGAGCGCCAAGCAGAGCTCACTCACTAATTGTTGGCAAAAAGAAAACGCCGAGCTCGAAAAAATGTCATAAAGCGCAACAAAGTGCTGCCAAGTAAGAACAAGTTGCGAGAGCCCAACAAAAGGCAATCGAGCGCAATGAACTTTGCACTCAAGCCCAAGCACATTATTAATGGCTAACGTTGGCCCCTTTTATGGGAAGAATAAATCAAATCTTGCACACAATTAGCAACAAAATGCACAAAGCAATGAAAAGTCGCAATTGATGCCAAGAATTGAAACTAAGTCCCAACCTGTTGGGATTCCTTTGGCCTAACTTCAAAACCTCTTGGTATTACTTCAGCCTCAGTTGGTACTCGTAAAAACAAAATAATTTTCATCCGTTTTTTATATGTCAATCACAGCTCAAATGTCGCCGCACTTTATTGCCCACCACGACTTAACGAACCACTTTAATGCGCTTAAGACAAATGGGAGGCTTGCCACAGGATAGACGAGGAGGAGTAAAAGGAGGCGTGGCGTGACGTCATAATTTAATTAACACCCAGTTCAGTCCACAGCTGCTGATTAAGCGAACAAAGCTCAAAAGTTTTCATTAACTGAACTCTCACTGCCCATTGCGAGGCTTAAATTAATTGTTAGCCACGGGATCTGGCCTGATTTATGGCCAAGATTTAAAACGTTTATATAAAAGCCATTTGCCTCCTTCTGTCACCTTCAAAAAGGCTGATGCATGCGCCAGGCGTGTGCGTTAAGGGAACTAATTCTGATGGGTTGAACTCAAGCCTGTATTCTATAGTTTGCACAGGCAGGCGAGACAAATTATCTCAGTTTTGTTATCGTTTTATTTAGGATTTATGAGGAGTGCGATAGTGTTATTGATAATGCTATAGGCTATAGATAGCTAGTTCACTTGCCCCAACGCTTAATGAATCTCTAACATAATAGTACAAACAATTTTGCATATAGATTGTCAATTTGGACAATACATTAGTAGAGATTATATTGAAAGTTTTGGTACAAGAAGATTGTTTTTAGCAACAAATATTTCTACACTCAGCTCTCAGTTTACTACAAACATCTTCAGATATTGAACATTTTAAAATGGATGACTAAATTAGGTATTACTCATAAGTACTTTTAGTAATACATTTACTCAACTTTGTACTAAGGCGATGATGTGTTCATTGGGACTTGTGTTATTTATAAAAAATATAATTAGGTAAAACTAGTCATTCACAAAGGTACGAACAAAAAATTACCAATTCCGTAAAGTGAACTGAATAAGTTCAAAAATATCGTTTTGTTTTCTCAGTTGTTCACTATTGATTTTTTTAGTTCACTTTTGAAAGTCGTTCTTTTTATAATGTTTTTATGCTTTACAAATTTAAAAATACAGATTTTCAAATCTGAATAGTACTTTATTTCCTATCAAAATAATAGTATGCTTTAACTATATAAAATCAATTTAAATTTAACAAATGAGCAGCGTCAGAGAGAGAACGATGACCGAAATAGGATCATAAACAACGTTAGGTACAATATCGAAAGAGCGAATCGAACAACTTAGTTGATTGATTAAAAAGACATTATTAATATTATTCAGTAAATTGACCGATGTTTGCACAAAACTAGTTTATTCCCTATATCTGCAACTTTGTAAGTTTTATTTAAAAAAATCTTGTGTAACATTTTTTTTTATTAATGTTAGAAGATATTGTTTAAGTAATATTGTAAAAAAAATAATAAATACCCATTCTGAAGCATAACGATAAAATTTAATCATAGAATACAAAGAGCCTAGTCAATAATTTAGCGAAATTTCTAATATAGTGAATTCAACAAAAATGTATATTTCTGCAAACACATATGAACATTTCATAGAGTATAAGTTACATTAGCGCCAAGTGTGTTCAATTTCCATATGTAAATGGATTGCGACGGACTGAGCTCTTGGCTAAGTACATGGCGAGTCTCATTGTAATGTCCATTCTGTGCTGCTAGCTTCGGCTATAAGTATTCTCTTTATAGGCTTATATCCTTGCCATTAGGCTGCGTCTACGACATTATTATAGCCTTTTGAGTTATTTGCTGACTACAGGGTATGAAAATTCATGCAAATGGCATTCTCACGCACAGTCTTTCCCACTCTCCCACTCTCTCACGCTCTCAGGCAAAAAGCAGCATAAGTATATAGTATTGGGGGTCTGCGTGTCATGAGATTGCATGTTGTCATGAAAATTGCAAATGGCTGACGAATACAGTCGCTTTCCCCCTCCTCTTCTCTCGCCTTCTCGCCACCGATTTCGTTTTGCTCGCACCGCGTCGACAATTTGCTTGGCGGGGTGTCTGGTCTGATAAGTTGGATATTTACATTTAAATTGTGTATACGACACGATGTTTGTGCCATTGACTGCAGCTTAACACATTTTGGTAAAATCATTTTAAAGCGCACACCACTCGCAAATTTCCGTGTCCATCCAGCGAAGTGCTTGAAGCTTTAAGTAGTTGAAAGCTTTCTGCAAGCATCTCTCAATGCATTTCTGCACAGAAAAATCTATTAGTCATAGCTGAACGGCTGGACTGGGCTACGACAAAAGGAAATCCCACAAACAGGGGACATTTTTAAGAAAAAATGAAAAGAAAAACCAGCAAAATTATATTTTTCCATTTTTTCCTTTGTACTTGAGTTTCGAGTTGGGACGCGAACATCGATGGCAACTCAACGGGAGCTCAAGACTTGCACAGCGGTCGACGTTACATTGTCTGCCACACTGTCTACCTGACCCAACGGAGCTGAAGCAGCAGCAGCGTGTTGGTCTTGTTATGGTTACTTTTAGTGCAACAATTCCCTGCTTTGCCATTTCGAGTCGCAACAACAACGTCTGCATTTGATATTTTCTTTTAAATTGAATTGCTTAAAATTCTTTCAACTCTCTGTCGTCGTCCTCCAATCCCCAATCCCCAATTCTCTTTCTATGTCTCATTTTGGGTGTCCTCGAGTGCTCTTAATAGCATTTTATTTATTATTTGTTACGAACCGTATTATTATTATTATTCCTATTTATATTTTGTTTTTCTGTTATTGAATTTTACTTTACAACAACACACTCTCTCTCTCTCTCTCTCGCTCTCTATATACCACTCAAGCAACGTGCTGTGTCCGTTATTACTGACAGCTGCTGTGTGTTGAAATGCGTGAAAAGCAATTGTGGTTACTGTCAGAATCCTGTCAATATAGTGAAACCGTTTTCTTAGCACTCAACCATCCCATCTCTCTTTCTGCTATATGTTTTTTACATACACAATGGCATCACCCACACAATGATAAATACTTATGCCAACTTGATGGAAACTGTCTGTCATTTGCTTGCTCGAGTTTTGTGTAGTTTCGTTGGTTCGAGTGTTTTCTCTCTCTCTCTCTCTCTATTTCTGTATCTCTTCTTGCATCCTTTTTACAACTTGCCAGTGACTAAGATTTGTGGTTTTTTTTTATGCTAGCAAAATCTGGCCAAAATACCAAAAATGGTACTTGTATATTCCACAAAACACATTTCCCACTCTCTCTGACGACTAATCGTAAAAATGGAGCTATTAAATTTGCATAAAGCCAGTGGCAAAATACCGCATCGAGAACGCAGCTGTTGCAGTCAAAGGGAACTCGTAGACACAGAGTGCGGATTGTGGAAACTGTGGGGCATGGGTGAAACTGTTTGCGCATTTGTTTCAACTCAATATGTGCAAATTTGCCACAGATAGATGAATCGCATAGCAGCAGGAGGACAGCAGCAACAGTCATCGTCCTGGGAACTGTTGCACCAACTGCATAAATTCAATTAAAATGCATAAATAAATAAAACAATGCCGTACAGCAATAGCAACAGCAACAACAACTTCTACTAATTGACTACAGCCAGTTGTGGCTGCACATCACGCATACGCAGCGTAGCCGAGGCACACACAACTTTCAATTAGAAAGACGCAATAGTCAAGAGACTAACAATTTCTCTCCTTTTGGGGCAGTTCCTATTGCCCCACACGGTACGCAAAACAACCTAAAGGCTACAAACTTTCAATTCTATTTTAGTTTTCACTATATGAAGCAGGTTTTCAATGGTTCGGCATGGGTATCTATAGTATCTTTTTCTCAATTAATTTAATGAAAATGGAGATCGAAACCAAACTATGTTGAATACAATTTATATTCCCAACAAAAGTCTTCAATAAAGATAGTCTAAGAAACAAGAACACACAAAAATATAAGTTACTTTTCATATGATATTATTAAACAGCAATCTCGAAAGAATTGAGGAGCTGCTAAAGTGAATGACCTAAACAAGAAACATTATTTACTATTTGTCAATAACTAAATTCGTTATTTTATATTTCAGATAGTTTAACACTACATTATATTCACATTCTCATGTTACTCTTGTTTTGTCTGATCCCATTTGTCTCAAGTTCCCTGAAAATGATGTTCTTCCCAACACTCACCTATGAAACTCTTGCGCTTGTTTATGGTTGCCGTTATCTGTGCGGAGACACCAAAGTCAGCCAGCTTTACGTCGCCATATTCGGTGAGTAGAATGTTGGCACCCTTGATGTCACGATGCATTTTGCCCATGGAGTGCAGGTATTCCAGACCCTTGAGTGTCTCGCGGCACATGTAAGCGATCTGGACTTCAGTGAGTGGGCCCGTCACCTGGTAGATATCCTGAAGGCTGCCGCCACCGCAGTACTCCATGCAGATCCATAGTTTATCGCGTCGCAGATAGGAGCCATAGTACGCAATGATGTTGGGATGCCGACAGTCGCGCATCATGAAGATCTCCTGCTGGATGATCCCAATGTCATCGGAGGGCTCCAATTTGATGACTTTGATGGCAGCCAGCTCGTTGCTCTGTATGCGTTTTGCCTGCAAAAGAAGAGAAGTGAAAAAAATCAGTTAAACCAAACGAATTTCAATCGGCAATATATCGTTTTTGTTAAACAAACGAATCTATCTATTCGTATTCAACCGGAGCATCTGCATATTCACATGGCATCAGCCCGTTGTTCGATGCCATTCATGCAAATATTTTTTCGTTTTCAATGAACATTTTGTGCGTGTCTATAAAAATGCATCGATTTATCACAACCCCACGTCTCTGTTCGCGTTATAAAAGGCACAGAAAAGATGCGAACTGAGCCTATTGAGAGATATGAACACCTGCTGAGCAATATTAATATTCTGGTCACACAGTACAGCAATTTTTATTGCCACTAGAATTCCATATAAATGCAGTAAATATCGATCACTGAAACTATATCAATATGAGAGCCAAGGCCAAAAATAAACAAACTCTAATGAAGATGAATTCCATTTTTAAAACCTAAAAATTTCATGAAACAAACAAACTCTAGCGTCTTAGTTGTTTTTGCTGACAATCTGATATATTTTGTATAACAGTAGTATATCAATATACCAAATATAGCCTGTGTATATATTTAAGAATTTTCGTGGTATATTTGTAAAATATGGTTTTATTGAACTAGAATAACATATTTTAGATTCTTCACAATCTAAGCAATTGAAGTGATTCATAATAAAACCGAAATTAGCAGCAAATAGATTATAAAATATTTTCTAAGTGTGATACTCAAATAAAGGTTATCAGCTAGTTGAGGCGATTTAACCGTGCGTCGCGTCAGAGAACGCTGACGATGCTAATTGCGTTCAATTGTCGCTTAAATGGGTTTAACCTTTTGCACTTTCTCAATGACTTTTTGAGCGGCGAGTGAGGACATGACTAACAGCAGCTGTTTCCACCTCATGGTCGTATTCATTTGCAAATACGATAAATCGTTCATTACATGCTATGACAGCTGATCAAACTGTCTGTTTAATCTCTCTGCCTGACCACAAGTCTGCACAGTATTTTCGTTAGCTGAGCTGAACAGCTGTAGCTGTAGCTATAGCTGAAGCTGAAGCAACTTAAGCCAAATACACCTTCAAAGAACACAACTTGTTTGCAGCAGCGTTGAAAACAATGCACGTATCTCTCACGAATAGTTCGTACATGTATCCACTTACAGTTGCTCCACACACACTCGTTATCCTTGAGTTGGAAGCGGGAGCGGGAGCGGAAGCGGGCCACGTTACTCTATGTTATGTACGTTGCACGTGTACATGAATCCACCATTTATCCAAACATCCCTGTACTTTATTCTTTCCGCCTGTGGCTCGGAGAGCAAGCGAGCGAGTTTTTATTTTATTTTCGTTGCATTTATTATTCAATGCGGTAGCGGAGAGCACGGTGCACCATGCTCTACCAAGACTGGTATCCTTTGGGTTTGGCTTGTTGTCTGGTTGGATGAGGTGGGTGTGGATGAGTGGGTAGAGAGTGGAGAAGAAGCAATGATATCTCTGCTTGTCTTAATGAAGATAAAGCGATTTTTATTGCTGTGCTCATTCTTCAGTTTAGCCTTGTCTCCACCCTTCCACTTCCACTTCCACTTCTACTTCAACTTTTACTACTTCTGATTATTGTTGTTGTTCTATGTTGTTTTTCAATTTTTCACGTTGCATGCATTTTTCATATTTCATTGGAGCAGCAAGAGCAAAAGCAACAGTAGCAGCAGCAGCATCGTAAATTGGACAACAATCCCCAAAGCAATGCAGGCAATCGCTGCGTATACGTAATTTTGCGCAGCACATGTGCAAAGTGTAGCGCTGACAGGCAGCAGCAACAACAACAGCAACAGCAGCAACAGTGGCAACGTTGCTCAACTGTCTCGCTTCTGGCTTTGGGCTGTCCAAGGACATCAGAGCTGTGGCCGCCCGTCGTCGGCTTTACTTGTTCATCATCTTGTTTATGGTAAATAAATTATGCGTGATTTTTAGACAAGTTTCCCTCGCTCGTAAACCGAGCAAAAATGAAATGCCAAAGACGCAGCTGCTGCTGCTGTTCTTGTTCTTCTTGTTGTTGTTGCTGTTAGTTGTTATTGCTCCGACTGCTTCTGTAAGCATAAAAAGCTGCTGATATGGCCAAGGCAAGAAGACAAGCAGAGCCAGCAGGATGGATATCAGCAGGAGCCGGCAGGAAACGAGCGCAGCACATCCTGCCATCCAACCAACCATCTTCTATTCCATCCCCAGCCAAAGCCCCAGATATGCAGCATCAACAAATTTATAATGAGCTGCGCCAGCATCAAAGGCAAGATGCAAATAAGCGCAACGTATTTTGCCCTTCCACACTCTTTCATTTCCATATCATTCATATACTCTTCTGCATTCACTTTTACTGCAACTTGGTGCTCAAGTTTTCTGTTTTCCATTTGCAACAACAAAAGTCATTGCAAAGTTTTAATGACTTATTTTTGGGTTCAATTTCAAGCGCTCGTCTTCCTGATTGCGTCTGTCTGTCAGAGATTAAAACAAAGCGAGAAATAGATATAGAGAAAGCACAGAAAGATGACCAATTGTCTGAATACTTGCTTCCATTTAAAATGCATTAAAAGTGCAATGCAACTCCGAGAATTAAACATAAATTACAAAGCCATTTGGCCCCCTGTAAATTGTAATTATAAAAATGATTACTGCAAGCATAGTTGCATTAAAGAGACAACAGGATTAAAGCAGTCTACACACAATTTTCTCGCTGATTCTGGCAAAAATGTGAATTAATGATCATAATCAGCTCAACGAGGAGAGCATTGAAAGACGAATGTAAATACCTGGCTTCCAGGAGTGAAGTGGCTGATGTCGATGGGCTACGCCGTTTCCTGTGTGTGTCCGGCGTATAATCGTTACAATTTCCGACATATGCATCTGCATGAATAAGCAACGACACAGCCACAACAACAGAAACAGAGGCGCTTGTAGTCAACCCTTAAGTGGAACATTAATTCAGATACATATATAGGCTATATTTTATACACATACATATATACTATATGAATATATACAGTATACAGACAATATATCGTGGTTGACCTCAAAAACAAAAGGGTTGCCGTTGGCCCGTTGGTCCGTTCAAGCCTCTTGACTGACGGGTTCGAGCTGGCTCGGCTTTCAATACTTTTTCGTAATGGATTTTGCGCATTAAACACATTGTTTAATTGCTCCCGTTTGCTGTTGTTGTTGCTGCTGTTGCTGCTGGCTGTCATTGTTTGCTAATTGCATCATAAGAACAATTGTATTAACCCGCATGTGACTGGTACAGTAAAGCCAGTCGAAGCGT
This sequence comes from Drosophila sulfurigaster albostrigata, assembly GCF_023558435.1. NCBI lineage: Eukaryota > Metazoa > Arthropoda > Insecta > Diptera > Drosophilidae > Drosophila > Drosophila sulfurigaster. The sequence continues at coordinate 2,064,742 of NC_084883.1, forward strand.
TCACATTGCGTATACGTAATATAATTGAGATAAAGGCAACCAAATACGCAAGAGTAATTCGATTGCAGGATATGATGCCAGCGATTTACAGTAAATACTCGATAACATTCAGTATTACAAAACTCGCTTATAATAATTAAATTTTTCCAGAATAATTTATCATACCATATTACATCTCTAATGTAATCGATTTAAGATTATCAAAAATGAACAATTTTAACATTCCCATATGCAATTCATATACGAACTTTTTCTTTACGTGCGAATATAGCAACAACATGTGTAGAATTTTAAATACACATCCAATAACACAATCTGCTTCTATGATGTTTTCATTATTATTAAATCATAAACTGTCAAATTACAACATTACCATTTTTGCATTCGTGAAACAAATATTGTAACTGTTATTGTTAGCGAGTGTTTACTGTGTTTTTTAATATGTGCATACGAGAATATTATTGTTTGAGCTGCTACAACCAAATTCCAGTAGATTCCGTTTTAAATAACCGGTTGAAGCACGAAATGCAAACGAAAACGTAACGTTCCAAAAATGTTCAAATTCTGAAGAGAAGTTATTTGAAAGGTATTTATAGTATTCATTCGAATTTAATTGAATTAGCCCTGACATTTAAATGCGATATGTGCTACGAGAGTATTGCACTGAAATTGATACCGAGTAGTTGACCTAAATGATGCGGTTACAGAGGAAGCGGAAAATTGAGGGGGAAAATGGGGCAATTGAGGCGACAAGGTTACACCCGTAACGGTAAAGCAATTGAATGAGTACTCGAAACTTAATATTCATATTACACACTCGATGAGTGCGCAATTTTCCATCATTTCCCAGTATTTTCACATAATATATATATAAAGAAGAAAAAAAAAACAGGAAAATCCAAACAAAAATCGTCTGCTTTTATTAATTTTACGCTATTGCGAACCTTGCGGCGCGTGGCATGTGGCATGGGGCAAAGAGCGGGCAGAGACCGAGGGTTATGCTCAAGTGCCAGCCAGCCAAGTAAGAGTAATTGGGTGGGGTCTGGGTCATTGCCAAGACGCAAGACCATAAAACAAAAGCGACAAGAAGAACGCCAGGCAGTTTTCTTCTTGTTTTTTTTTTCCACAATTGACATGATATCAACTAAGAAAAAAAATTGCGAGGGTGAGCACTGAAAATTTATCAAATTTGTCACTTGCAGAGGCGGCAAACAGAAACAAAAACAAAGCGTCCTACAAATGGGCAATCAATCAAAAACGGACAACGAAGTGAGCCCAATCGATGAGTTCAATTTGTGCAGACAGGGAAAAATCAGCAAATCGATAGTTTTTGCTCTTCTCCTAATTATGCCCTGTAAATATTTTCATTCCAGCCTTTGAATATCTTACTTAACGCACGGTATTTTAAAGTCAATCAGCCTCGTTTGCTCGCCCGCTTGCCTCGCGGGAAAGCGGGAAATGAGCATGGAAACGGGAAATGGGTCTGCGCCGGCATTTTTCCAGCCAGCGTGAAATTAATCTTTCAAACAATTGACAAAAATGTTCGTTGTCGTTTTTAAAGCACATCCCACGTCCACGACCACAATCACGCCCACTTTTCATTCTGTTACCGTAAAAAACAAACCAAATGTGGAGCATTTTCCTCATTTTTTATTCTTATTCCCCGTCTTGTCGTATTATTTATTTTTTGCATATGAAATGTACATACATTCCGACATTCATTCATTCATTCCACAGCAAATATTTGCCATTTTTTGCTGTCGGTTTTGTCGTTTAATGCGAGCATTATGTCAGCTTTTCAAATTGTTTATTCGTGTATAGAAGTGTCGTGAATGGAAAGAGGGAAACTGAGAAGCAGCAACAGAAAAGAGAGACAAAGAATTGAAAGTAGAGACACAGACAGAGCTTAAGATTCACCTGCTGAAATGTGAATAATTTTATTATGTGATCTTTAATTAATATTAATATTATAAATATTCATATCTTTTAGTATTTTCGTATTTGATTTAAATCCAGACAGAAGTTCTTACACGATTTTCATCGGAATAGGATTATATTTTTATATTTTTTTTTGAGTAACAGTGAAGGAAAAAAGAGGCAAAGAACTGAAAGCAGAGACAGAGACAGAGCAAATGATTCACCTGATATTAATTGTATTAATATTATTATTATTATTTCTATTCATTCTTTTTACTGTTTTTATATAGCGAGAAAATCGCACATGATTTTAATTGGAAAAGAAAACAATTTTCGTACATTTCAGTCGAATAATTTGCATAATTTTCCATTTAATTAACGCAACTCTAGATAAGGGTAATTTTTCGAACAGGACAATAATCATGTCTATTTTACCCTTAATTGCACAAACACAATCAACACAAAGTACAATGTGTGTGTGTGAGTGTATTCGTTTAATTCACGCTGCCCGGCAATTAAAAAGGAATTTTTATCGCATGACACTCAATAAACAGATATAATATGTATGCCGTTGGAATACAAAGCTACAAGACTGTGAGACTCAAACATATATGTATACTAAGCTTCAGCCCACTGTGCCGCCCACTTTTCCGGCAGCCTGATAATATTCATAATGAGCGCACACTTGGACGCGGCGCCAGATAAAACAAGTTAAATATGGCGCAGCGGAAGGAAGCAAGCTAAAAGCTCTGCCAGACAGACGAGCGAAGGAGGAGGAGAAGGAGGAACAGTAGGAAAAAGAAAGAAAGCATAAGGAAGAGGGAAGCAGCTTAGCTGCGAGACTAGGGCTTTGAGCTGATGTGTAGACAACAAAGAAAGATCGAGCGAAACAAAGCAATGTTGTCCAGTTGTTGCCTTCTCGCGCCCTCGTCGCCTGCTGTTCAAATGATTTGTGTGCCGCCTACACAGAGAGAAATATTATGCACCATACCAAATGTTGATTAATAAATCATAAGCATAAATTTATGCGCAGCAAATATAGCCGAAGGTCACGAATCCCAGCCCTATTCTTAGCCGTAACTTTTATTTAGAAACTATTTTAATCTTAAGCACAGAAAGTTACGCTCATAAATATAAAACCCGCAAATTTTTCATTTTATATTTAATTATATTAAGGAAATATGAATAATTTACAATATTTTTACACTTTCGATTCTCTTAGGAAAGTAACTCAAATTGTAACCGCAATAAATTAATTAAAAGTAAATTCAAACTAATTTCATTTGCAATGACTTGTTTATCATTATAAATTCAGAAGTTTGTTCAGCTCTAATTATTTAAATGAATGTGTTAATTTACGTTTGGAGCAAAAGTCGGAGGAAATACGCCGAATTTGGATAGTCCAGGATTTTCTAAACCCAAGTATTAAAATATTTTAATTATTAATTTCGAAATTCTTTAATTGAGGACTTTTTTTATACTGCATTTTATTAGAATATATTGCCAGGTGGTTATATACTATAGTAGTAGTAGTAGTATAGGAAATTTGGTCTTTTCTTCTAAAACAAATTAAATTAACTACAAAAAAAACAAGTAAGAAAGTTACAGTCGAGTGTGCTCGACTGTGAGATACCCGCTACCCATTTTTGATAAGGGCAAAATATTGCGGTATTATTTTCAAAATATACCGAAAATACTAAAAAATGCTAAAAATATACCGAATGGTATGTTTGGTATATCGATACAGCACACCATTCAAAATATACCATAGACGGCACAATGTACCAGATTGTCGGCCAAAGCAACTAAGAGCCCTAGTAAGTAGGCGTTTTTGCCCATACAAAAGTATTTCTTTAATAACTTCCACAATTTTTATCTGATCGCAAATTTTCAGGAATCATAATTACTATAGTAGTTATTATATATATCAAAATTCGGAACTCTAGCTTTAAAATTACGCTTGTGATTCGATTTTTTTTGATTTGCGGGGGCGGGAGTGGGCGTGTCAAAAATTTGAAACAAACTTGATCTGCGTGCAAACATAACAAATGCTGTCGAAAAAAAATTATAGCTCTATCTCTTATAGTCTCTGAGATCTAGGTGTTCATACGGACAGACGGACAGACACACAGACGGACAGACGGACAGACGGACATGGCTATATCGTCTCGGCTGTTGACGCTGATCAAGAATATATATACTTTATAGGGTCGGAGATGCCTCATTCTACCTGTTACATACATTTCCTGCCGGCACAAAGTTATAATACCCTTCTACCCTATGGGTAGCGGGTATAAAAATTATATACAATTTTAGAGGAGAAAATAGTAGCAAAAACCTCATAAATGTAGAAGTTAAAAATATAATATATGAATGAATTATTTCGTTTCACAATTAATATTAGTTATTTTTAGTTGCACTTACTATTATTTTAATACGAAATACTTATCGCATGCTATTCAATTTCTATCTTTGTTCAAGTAAAATTGCAGTGTAATGTTTTTTTCAGTTGCCTGGTCATGTGAGTGCTTTGAACCCTTTGCGAGTGCGAGCACGAGTATGTGCAGGGTCATTATCATTATCAGTGTATCGCGCGCTACTTAATCTGTCGACGGGAGCAACAATTCCCCCCGTTCGAACCCGGACAGGGCAGCTTTGGCGGGTCGACTCCTCATTCGAGGCGCCATTACGGTTTATGATTTGCAAATGCAGGAACGCAGCAGCAGCAGCTGTGCATTTATTTACCACCCTTTTCGCTTATACTACAGTCATTCAAATCCGATGCACGGATCAATATTGTAGACTCTTGAACCCAACAAGGATGCATGTGCACGAGTTCGCACAAGCTTGCACTTGTGCTCAAAACGAATAAACGGTGAGTCCTAAGTGTGTAGTTGCAAATGGTCTGGGAATGATGATGACGACGATAATGATGGGATCGAAGAAGGGTGGATGGAATAGGTGGCAATCGTTTGGTCACGAATGCGCACTTGTCCGTGCCATTTACTTTAATGAGTATCGCGTTTCGCTGCCAGGACATGACGGTCCAAAATATTGCAACAATGAAAAGTACTCAAAACACTTAATGGCTCAACTAATTGTCTATGTTGGCGCGTTTTTAATTACAATTTAAAGTGTTTTTATTGATGCTCGGCATGTTAGTTGAAACCGTTTATTTAAAGGATACGTTGGAAACTTTATGATTTCAATTTCCTGAAGTTTCTTCTTCATGAACTCAGTTTTCTGCCATTTTTCCAACTAATCCTACACGTCTCTGCTACGCGTATTTACCTTTAAGCTTTAAGCTAGCTCATTTGGGATTTGTTTGCACGTTTCTTTAATATTTATATCTCAGCTTGTGGCTGAATGAAGGTGAATTGTTCGTTAGCTGGCGTTGTGCCAAATCAAACAAACTACTTTCCAGCCACAAGTATTTAGTTCGTTCGCTTACCCTCTCTACCACTGACCCACTGGCACCGTCCGGCGATTCAACATACATTCAACTACTGATTACCTCAAGGCGACTTTCCGTGTCACCCTCTGAGCTGCGGCTTTCAAGTATTTGCTTTTAATTTTCGCCGTTCTTTTTAAACTCTCTATCTCTCTTTTTCTTAGCATCCCCACTCTCTTTCTGCTTTTGCTTGGATCCAGCAGCTACCTCAAAATATATGTCTTATCTGTCGGAGCCGCCTATGGTATATTTTTCGTTTTATAGTATTTTATACCATCATTGCACCTCTTTAACAGCCCTAACTTGCTCTCTTTCTCTCTCTTAGCATTCTCATACTCTTCTCGGTGTTTCTTGAATCTGTCGCAATGTGTGTATATATCTCGTCTCTTTTAGTATTAAGATACCATCATTGCAGCTCTTTAACACCATTAGCTTGCGCTGTTTCTCTCTACCTCCATCATTTACTGTCTCATGTTTTATCTGAAAGTCTTAACGTTCATTAGGCTCGAAATGAACGCTTTAATTTTATTTCGCGCGCTTTATTCATCAATTTCCATAAACTAAAAGCTGTTTCTTTGAGCGAGTGCTGGGGATGCTTTCAGACTTGGACTCAATTGGCGCTCGTTGTGTAGGCGTATCGAAAGGTCAACTAATGTACAGTCCGAGAGTGTTTAACATTGTGTAACCCCCATTATTATCTGTCCCTCTCTCTCTCTCTATCTCTCTCTCGGCTTGTACTGTGTGTGTGTTTGTGCCTTAACAAACACGAAATGCTAATTGAAAATACAAAATGATTTACATTTAAATTAGTTTGGTTGAACATGGCCTCAACCTGTTAAAGCTTAAATGCAAATATGCCTTAGGTAAAGAAGAAAAAGAGCATATACTTTAAAGGAAGGCCTTGCTCATAGAACTCATCTATATCTGTTGCTGCGGATCATAACACACGCAAATCACGTACTCTCTTCTCATATATATGATAGTAGTTGCGGAATATGAAAGTGGTTGGTTATGTAGAAGAGTTTACCTTTTTACGCCCACTTGCACCTGCCGTTAGTTATCAGTGTAAAAGTTTATCACCCGTCATCGTCGTGCCACAAACCGAGCGACCGCCTTGTAACGTGCGTAACTAGCTGCCACTGCTGTGCTGAGCAGCTAAATTTTTAACGAACTGGTTTATGCATGAGCTACTTTACAGCATTATGCATTGACAACGAGCAGGCTGCCAACTGCCAACTGCCAACAGTTTCCAGTTACAACCTTCACCCATTTAGGAGCCAAAGCCTGTGAGTTTGTGTTTGTTTGTGTGGCAACCTTGGACAAGGCGGGAGATAGTCGCATCATCGTCATAGAAGAGAGTCACCTGCGACGTGTGAATTGTTTTGATAAAGTCACAAAACTCAAACTCAGTTGGCCATTGACCAAACGCACCAATAAAATTGTGTACACGCTTCTGGCCACGAAAAAGGGAGGCCGAGAGGAGCTGACAAGGGTGGCAGGCAGACAGGCAAATGGGTTGGGTTGGGTTGTCATGTTAACAAAGTGTGTCAACCGCTCGAGTGTGTTGCAGGTGTACAGTCACCTTTCAACTCGCTGCATAAATGCATGAGTTCTGTGTGCCACATGTGGGGGCAGGCGCACAAAGGCTGCTCTTTGTAAGCAGACAGGGGCGATTGAAGGAGGTAGGCAAGATAGGCAGGCAGAGGGTGGGGTGGAGGTGGGGAACAGAAGCTCCCTCAACCTCATTAAGTCAGTCACACACAAAGTTCTCGCACATTTTGCATGCTGCTAAACTAATTTGCTGCGGTCGAGTGCGCCTGCGACATGGCAAAGTTGAGACAAACGTTTAGCAAGTGCCTCGGCAACAACGCCAAGTACAACAATTCTGAGCTGAAGGAGTTGAAGAAGCAGCAGCAGAAGAAGGTGTCGCCTGAAGCGCCTAGTTGCAAGTGCCATAGTTGAAATGAAATAAAATAAAATAAAAAACACACAGAATTCAAGTAGCTTAGTTTTCAGCTGCATGAATTAAAGTTTGTCAACCTGTCAACTCACTCAGCCACTCCCAACTCTCTGTTGCCTGCTTTTAGGCTGACGCCTTGGAGGTCGGTCGACATCCTTCCGGCATTTCGCAATGGCGATTTCGTGTCGTGATTGCAAAATGTGTGCGACTCATAAAAGCGAGCTTTTATTGTAGTTCAAAACTGGCGCCTTACCTCTATCCCAGTCCCACTTCCATTCCCTCCTCTTCTTGTCTCAGTTTGCAAACTCGACGAGGATTTTACGAGCAGCTGTTTCGAGAGCACTAAGCGCTAAGTGGGTGCGGTTCATGATTCATTTTTGAATACTTATATTCTGATTTGGGAGAAATGTTGGGTGGCAATAAGAGCTGTAAATATACTATATAGTACTCGCTCTTTAGCGCGTATTTCTCATCACTATTTCTTTTTATGAGCACGCTCTGTTGCGTTCAAGGGCCATAAAAAATGCGTTTCCATAATTTGTTCTAGAGCTCGTTGGCCAAACACAATGTTACTCAAATTAATATTTCAGTTTGCTGCAATTTTTGATAAAAACATAATTTCGCATTATTAACTCTAATGTCTGCAATTTGTTGAAAACACACTAATATAAAATATATTCCACTGTTTTATTTTTTAAATTTAGAACAAAACGCATGATTAGCTAAGCTAATAGCGTTCGCGTTCACTGAACTTGCTCTGCACATTGTGAATAAGCAAAATGGAATAAATAAAAGCAAACTATGAAAAATCAAAGGTCATTTTGGCAAGAGAATAGCAGCGGTCTCTATTGTTTATTCTCCAAAATTCGTAAGAATAGCAAGGCAACAACAACAATTTATTTACGTAAACACGAATAAAACTTTGAGGAAGATTTAATACACTTTCGCATGAGCTATATTATTATTCGATTTATTTATAACGAACAGAATTTTCCTCAAAGAACTTGCTTATTTTATCTTACATAGAATTCAAAAGGCACAGCTTTTCTTAAGTTTATTTTGTTACTTAATAAAATGCGAAAATATATTAAAATAAATTAATTTAATTTAAAGTAAAGAAAATATTTCCATTGCTCGCGATATATATATCTTTAACTTGTTGCTCAGCTGGCTGACATTTTCCTCATTACATTGGCTTAGTTGCTTATTCAACTTAGGTTGTCCAGGCAATAGATGAAACCACAAAAGGTTGTCCATTCAGCCTTTCTACGCCATTTAACAGGCCCGAAACTTCAATTAGAAAGCGGCTCAAGCTTACGGGCAAACAATAAAATTGGCTACTTGAGCAACACAATTTAGCCGCAGCCAAATCCCTGGGCTGTCTATCGGAGAAGCCCAGGATTACACCACAAAGCGTATAGGTAAGGTATAGAGCGAAAGGTATAGAGACGAAGGCCACGATCTAGCAATTCCCGTAGGATAATCATGTAAATTAAATTATGCTTTTTCCATGCATATAAAACTACCAATCGCACGATGCGAACACTGAACTTTTTGTACAACATTCCAAACAGCTCCAGCACAACACAAAACGATAACAACAACAACAACGAAAGATTGGGAAAGAGAGGAAAAACACCCACGCAGCAGGTGAGTGCCAAAATGCTGGCCGCAAGTGCCAAGGTTAAACCAACAATGCTGCGCACTAACTTGAGGAGACACTAATGAAAATACTTGTCATATGCCTTGGCTCCTGTTTACCCAAGAGAGTTGAGTAATAGAGCTGAGCGCGTGACGTGTTTATCTTGGTTTCATGAATGGGACACCTTTCCTGAGCTGGGTTGGGATCAAAGCTAGCAACGTCAGTTTTCGGGTGATTACAGCTAAATTCGCATAATAAAGTCTATTTCTTATTTAAAAAATAAATAAGAAACTAAGTGTGCTCAACTGTGGCATACGCGAACACACATTTTCATTAAAGAACAAACGGTGCAGAAGTGGTATTACGTTTAAAAGATATAACATTAATATCCCACTCATTAATATACCATAACTAATATTATTAACTGAAAATAAGCATATATATTACATGTATTATATATGTATATTGCAAACAAAATTTCCTGAAATATAAAAATTATAATATTTGGTGCATATAACAATAACTACAGTATTTAAGATTCCTGAAAATTTGGTTGCGATTATATAAAAATTGTATAACTTATTTAAGGTATGGCAATCTGGTATATTTTCAATGTATTAATATATTATTATACTAAATGTAGCCGTGGGTATATTTTAGTATTATTCAATATATTACTTTGGTATCTTTTTTAGAATATGAGTCGACTGTATCTGTCTTACTTGTTGTATTAAAGTTTGTTGTCTAAATAAATGTCTAAGACTTTGCATCTATGTAATCAAGATTTCATATAGTATATTGAACTAAGTTATATGTTATATGTAAATACCTCAATGCTTTCACAAATTAATAAACAAAATTGAAAACAAAATTCGTTTTTTTTTTTTGGATTGCATAATTTAGTGTTGTTTGTGTCTATTCCAAGCGAGCTATAATATGTATAGGATAGGTTATTTTGTCGACTTTCAACTTATGTAGATTATGCCAATAAACCAATCGAATCAAGTTAGTAGACTATGCAGAGTTCAAGTTCGTGTCACGTGCTCATTTCTAGACAATCGAATTTGTGTGTATTTGACTTTTGCTTTGTCTCTTTGGCGATTCCGAAAGATAACTCTTGTTACCCACTTTATATATTTCTTTTGTGTGTTAATAATGAAATTAAAATAATTTTCTTATGTATTCACGTCTTTATTGGCGTTGTTGACTTGTGCGCATCACAAGTCGACTACCTCAACTGTTGCCATATTGAGTCCATTAATTTCCATGGTAATACGTTCGGATTGAGGAACTTATGGCCATTGCACAGGCCAATTAGCATAGCTTTAATGACGCCGATGATAAATGCAGAGGAATTTCTAGCTGCGACACTGCAAATTTACAACAAAGCCCAGAGGCTAACGAAAATAGCCGTGGAATGGCAACGACAACAATAAGAACAACAGCAACAAAAACAACAGAACTTGCAACTGAAACCACAAAAACAACAATAACAACTACAACAGCAGTCTAAATATGCAACGTGGTCGCTTGGTCATCGGGTCTGTTCTCAAAATAGCCGCAAACTATCCTGGGCGACTAGGAAATTGGGTCATCCGTTGCTGTAGCTGTTGCTGCTGTTGATGCTGATGTTAAAGCTGATCCGAGCGAGTTAAAAATTGCACAATGTTTTGGGATTGTTTAGCGGGATGAGAGTGTTTCGCTGCAGCGAAACGACAAACTCAACTCAGCACTAGCCCTCTTGCATAAATTGATAAACAATTTGCAACCAACACAACAGCGGCAGCAGTGGCAGCTGCAACAGGGGCAGCCACTTGAACGCATTTGCCGCTCGGGAAATACAAAGTACGCCATAAATTTGCTGCTAATAAAGCAAAGTGCAATGCGATAGCAAAGAAGGTGGTGAGAGAAGCAAAAGGGAGGAGGGAGCAGTTCAGCCCGAAGCTCTATGAAATATTCATGGACAGAGACAAACCCCCCCCCCCGCACTTTGTCTTGCACCTGATCTGAGCATCGATATGCGTCCTCTGTTTACGGCGTGACGGAAATTTAATTTATTTACAGCCCCAACAGCAACGTGCGAAATGGGGAGGAGATGGGAAGTCGAGCCTAGTGGATGCTCAATCCACTGGCCAAGGGACGGCATAGTCACAAACCCAATCGAATGGCATCTTCATCTACTTTATTGGACTTATTACACATGAGTGTCTTCACTCTGGCTGTCTATGCAACGGAGACGGAGACATCGATGGAGAGGAAGACGTATTCAATAAATTGACTTTGGTCAATTTGTACGTGTTGTAATCAACAATCGCCGCTCGTTGCCAGCTCGCAGCTCGTTGCTCGTTGTTGCCGAGGCGTTGTCATAATCATATAATCATGACCTTATCAATATGAGCATATTTGTGTGTTGAATGTGTGTAAAACAGTATTATGATTATTACGCATACGCAGCGTGTTGCATGGCAGCCAAAATCGATTGTGCAAGTGTCTGCCAAAAAGTGGCAAACCAGCACGTGACACACACACAGATACATACTTGTGTAAGACTGTCTGTGTGTGTGTGTTTGTGCCTCAAGCGCAATCAGTTTCAAATTTTGCGTAGCTTTCAAGCTGAAAATTGAACAAAGTGAAGCAGAATGAAGAAGGATTAAAAGAAGAAAGCAAAAAACTTACTAGCGATAAGCGTTGGCTCCACTCTATGCTCTCTCTACATATATATTTGTTGTTTGCTTAGCACTTGCAAAATCGAATTTATTGGGCCAAGATGAAATTGATTCCACCATCGACGGCAGCAACGTAAAACTTTGCGACTTGGACTTTCCTGGAGGCGGTGTCAAACCTCGATCGACGCGTTCGCATCGATGTTTTTGGCGTGCGTTTAAAACTTTCGCTAAATTGAATTTTTTATTACGTAAATATTGAAGTAGCTACACGTCAATTCCCTTCCCTCTTTGCCCACCCATCAACTCTTCGCTTCACCCATCTGATATCCCTGGCCATGCTTGTCTGACATTTGCCTTTTGCTTTTGCTTTTTGCGCACTTTTCTCAAGGATTTGCGCACGAACGCCCAAGAGCATGCTATAATATTTAAAGCTGACGACTTTTGTCTCCATCTCCACATCTAGTATGTCTCTCTGTTCTCTTCATCCTTCCTTCCTTCCTTCGTCTGCAACTGAGGCAACTGTCGCTACTGCTTGTGCGAAATTTATGTGGATTTTCTTTTATAGCTTTGTCACACCGTCCAGAGAGAGAAAGAGTTGCAGACGACGAGAATACGATAATGCTGATAAGCCTTGGGTTATATGAAATGTGAATGCAATTAGTCAACGGGCAATATATTTAGTATGCGTATATACTACGAGTATATTCTGCATACTATATATCCAGACATAATTCAGCTTGATAAAAAAATATCGGCAATGCGTTTGAACTGTTTGCTTGGCTGGTTTCTTATCTATAGTTGAGCCGTTGTTGATTTATGGCACAGCTCTCTGTAGCTCTGCTCTTTGTTTAAAATGAACGCATTTTTTGGTCGTTCAAGGTTCACGCGTAATATTTCTGCAACATTTCATTTCATGCCACAATCAACATCAACATCATCATCATTATCAACATCGTGAGAAGCAGCAGCTTCACTCGATTTTTATACTGATTATCATGTGGTAAATGAGGCCAATATTCTAATTATATTTCCAGCTACTTCAGATTTGGTGCACAGAATAAAGCGATAAAGCGCGTGCAACATCCTCTCATAAAGAGAGCGAGAGAAATTGAATTGAGTGTTCAAAGCGGACAAGAGAAATTAGTCGCTGACAAGAGTTGATTGAGTGCGAGTTAAGCAAAGACTTGGCCTGATTTATATCATCTCCAAAGCTTCTCTCTGCCTCTCATTTCTCTCTTTTTTTGCCTATGCACTGCGTTGTCAGTTAACAATGCTCTCGCTGCTTTTTATTTGCATCAGCCAGCGCTTTTTTTAGCCTTTTCGCTGTTGCCGCCAACACTTTGCCAGTCTTCTGGGAAACTAATGAATTTTCACGCTAACTTTGTTGTTGTTACAATTTCTATTGCAGTTGCAGTTGCTGCTGTCAGGCAGTCTTTTATTTTTATTTTTTTGCTGCAATTTTCATGCGATTTTCGGCGTCGCCCAGCGCCAGAATTTCGTGGATGTCTGGCTGTTTGTTCCCTTCATTTTCCACTCACCACTCTAGGCGCTGTTTTTGCCAACTTGTCCAAAAAAAAAAATAAACTTTACCGGCAACGGCGACGCCATTGTCATTGCCTGTTTTAGTTACTCTTGTTGTTGTTTACCGTTTTTGTTCTTGTTGTTGTTGTTGTTGTTGTTGTTGCCTATCCGACATTTGCCGCCATTGCCGGCGGGAAAATTGCAATTGCAATCTAATTAAGCTGCTCGACCAACCTCGTCGACGCGCCCACCCACCGCCTCTGAATATTCACTGTCCAACGCGCAGCCTATGGCCCAGTCTATGTCACATCGATAAACGAATTCAAATTGTTTAGGGCTCAATTTTAGTTAATTTTGCTTTTTTTTTGCTTTTACCCTTCTCGAGCAGCCTTTGAAGTTCATAATTAAAAGTTATCACACGGGGAGCGACATAAAGAGAAAGGGAATGCTAAAGGGCAGAGACAGGGAATGTGAACGAGCAGAGAAAAAGTGAAAATATTACTCATTAAATTTCATTAAATTCGAGAAGCGTGTTAACACTATATTTTTATTAAAAGTATATCATATTATTATAAGTTATGCAATAAAAGGTTATATGAAGCATTTTTTAGCTATTTGCTAAAACTGAAACTCCTTGAAATTAATATTTTAGAAATAAACATTTTTTTATGAACTTCACTTTTCTCAAAGTTTGTTTTAAATTTCATTAAATGCTATAATATATTTATTTACATGATAGCAAACTACTATGAATTATATAATAAAAAGTTATTGTTAAGAATTTTTAATGCTTTGTTAAAACAAAATCTTTTCGAAATTAATTACAAAGTTTAAGATTGAAGCAACTCATAAACTAAGTTTATGGCACTTTGTTTATTTTTATAAATTCGTCATTTTTTAATTGAGTCGCACATATTTTAAAAAGCATTACGTCACCTTTTTACCTGCATTGTTTAAAATAGCCTTATTTAAAGATGTGATGCTAAAGCAAATTAACCAAAGATTAAATTCTCAAAAATTATAATTTATCAAAGCAAATAATAAAATGTTTCACGAGCATTTTATTCGTATGTATATTTATAATTTCACCTGAAATGTAAACAACTGAAATGTGGAATTACATTCAAAAAGAAATTCGCTACCCTTTAGGGATTTTATTTTTATTGTGGCCTACCGCTAGTTGTGTACTTAGTGTTTCACATACACAAAACAAGACCTTCGGATTCTTTAGGCACTGTTACTTCTCGCTTCTGTCTGTCTTGCTTCCTCTTCCTACGCCACTTCATTCCGTAGTCATGTTTCCATCCCATCCCATCCCGTCCCGTCTCAATCCGTCCCAACCCGACCCGGCATAAACATATTCCATTTGGCGTTTTCAGAAGGCAGAAGAGAAGGCGAATGGTAACCAACTGTTTGTTTACGCTGTGCGCATTTTATTTTTGGCACAGTACGAATTGAATTCGGTTGGCAGGCGGGTGAAGGGGGGGGGCAAGGGAGACGCGAATCTCAACGCGTGCTGCTGCAGAGGAGTCCGATTGGAATTCTTTGTATATTAACGCATTTCTGGCATTGCTCACCATATGTTGGCAGCTCCCATCGATTTGGCATGCTCCACAAAATTCCATCAGCTGGTTTTTGTGGTCGCAATCTGAAGTTGTTCCCCATGGAATCTGAATGTTCGGTATTAATCTAATCGACGACTAACTTAGTCAATTCGGAGAAAACAACAACATTAGGATCAGGAAAAGGGATGTGGGCCTAATTCAGCCCGCATAATACTAATCGGGGGTAACGAGACCCTCGCGGTTGCCGGGACGCTCGCTCAATCGACACTTAAACCACTTAAAAACTTTAAATTGTCTTATCGGGACGATGACAGCAGACTTCACAACAACAACAACAACAACAACAAAGCCAACTAGCCGTAATTTCAATATGTGTGTAAAAGGGAGGCAACAAACCGCAGAAAACAAAAATTGTTCCCTCCTCTCAGTTGTGTTGCATGCAACACAAAGCGGGCGACAACAGCATTGCCTGCTTGTGGTAAAGTTGCTCGGACTTTTTCCACTCTGCCTCCCAGTTTTGTGTGCTTTTGTACATCTGCGTGATGTGCATAGTTGTAAACAATGGGGAAATTAGTGCAAATGGTGAACAAATGAAAAACCAGACCAAATAGAAAAATACCCAAGTGACCAAAAAGCGTCGAGTCGCGTCGCACATCGAATTCGGTCAGACGGCGGAAAGCGCTACGCAAAATGCCATTTGAAAGTGACAAAATAAATGAATGACAATGCGGACAAGTCAACACCCTGATAAGCAAGAAATGTATACTGTTTTTGCGTCAGTTATAAGTAAATATATATAACATAAATATTCTTGTCATAAACCATAGTAAAAAATATATCTAACAT
This sequence comes from Drosophila sulfurigaster albostrigata, assembly GCF_023558435.1. NCBI lineage: Eukaryota > Metazoa > Arthropoda > Insecta > Diptera > Drosophilidae > Drosophila > Drosophila sulfurigaster. The sequence continues at coordinate 2,080,310 of NC_084883.1, forward strand.
ACATATGTGAATGCAAATAAAAGGTACAAAAATTGTACTCTCTTATCAAAAAGTTCTCGTTTGTTAGAGTATACAAATACATTGTCACGTTTTTGTTATGTTATTGTCACAAAAATTTGGGAATGCAGTCGACAGACAAAGAGGCTGTCAGGACAGACAGACGGACCCGCCATGCACATTCAACAAAAGTTTGTTTGCGGTTAAATTAGTGCGAAACATAGCCGAGAAACCGCTTATGACATGTTTTATCATTCAAGTGACCGACAGTGGAAAAGCGAACTATGCAAAGCTGGCAAAACTATCCGCAAAATCCATTCATTATGTTCACTGCAAATGCCATCAACCCCACAAAAGCAATATAATTATTCGAATATATGAGCGAAATTGCGTGGCGTATAATTGATGATGTAGAGGTTTATTACCTTAGAATATCTATATCAATTTTAAACAATCGCTTACTCAGATCAAAAGATATTTATATAGCACACAAAAGAATTAATTGTACGTGAATTTATGGCAGACAACATCTAGTTGTCCTAGTAATTATTTGTTAATTCCTGTGAAACCATTTGTATAGTTCAAATGGTAAATTATTGCTGTGCAAATTATCTCTTCAAACGAAGCGAAGGAGTTTCCCAGAAATTGGGTCTTCAGTACAATGCAGGACATGATGGCGAAACACAAACACACACACACACACACACACACTTTGTGTGTTGCACTCATTAGCCTGGCAATCAGTTGAGCACCAGCTGCACCCACACACATCCACATGCCATAAGGTGGGGAAAGTAATTACTGACTGACCCAGCACGTTCCCATTGCAAAATACCACTGGGAATTCCCATACTCCCATACTCCCCACTGCTTAACCTCTTCCTGTTGTGCTGAAACACATTTCACCATTGTTATTGGCATTTACTGCTCTGCTCTGGTCTGGCTTCGGGGTGGACTGTGATGGGGTTGCGTGCAAAATTGTTTTCCTGGCCACCGTCGACCTGTTTCCTGTCCTATTTTCTTGTCTTACAAGCGGTTCCTTACAGGCGGGCTCTCTTATTAATTTTGTTCCGGTGTGTAGCCACAGGAGGAGGCGGAGGCGGAGTCATGGGCTCATGGGGTCGCAGCAAAAGCGGCCACAACAGTTTTAGTTTTATTGATTTTAGATTTGCCCGTTGCCCGCTGTTGCCTCTGTTTTCATTCTCTCCGCACTCGACTCATTCATATGTGTCAGTCCATTCACCTCTCCGCCTAGAGCCGTCTGAACCGACTTCGCCTCCCCACTTTCCCCTCCGGCCATACCATAAATTATGCAGTGTCATGATAGGGCGCCACAAATACGGTTTATAGTGTTTGTTTTGTCGACCATCTTTCTGATTTACGACGAAGCCTTCCAGTAGACATCGCCTCCTCCAAAGCTGCCAATTAAAATATACGCCTTAAATCGACGGGCGAAATTGATCAAATAACCTGCTGAGAAAAGTTTTGCTCTTCTCTTGCTGATTCGGCATCCTAGGCCCTGATTAGTCTGGCAATTAAAAGGCAGCCAGTCCAACATCAAATTAAATTAAACTTCATTTAAAATTCAATGAGAGTTGATTTGAACTTTTTGTCTAACGAACGGAAGTAACTTTAACTTCTCCATCAAATTGGAAAATGCAATCAAGTGCGCTTTAATGTGTCCTATATTTTTAAAATCTTCGAGATATCGAAATATGCCAACTTTTCAGCATGCGATTTGACAATTTATGGCATCCAAATTGAGTTATGTTCCGGTCTAAAAGAGTTGCACAGTTTGAGTTCTGGAAAAGTCTTCATTTGGCAAAAAATACTTCACTTCACTGGGACAAAGATTGACGAGGGCAAGGACAACCTTTTGGAACTGCCCCCAGAACTAATTGAAACAATTGAGCAAAGCACAGGCAAATTACAAGGCCAAAGTAATGAGTGCACCTATCGCTGGCTGTGCTCGGAAATTCGAGTAATTTGTCAACGCTTCGCTGTGGAATTTACGGAATGCCAACAGAAATGGGCGACAGATGGAATTTTGGAATGACAAGTGGACAGAAGGGGGGGAAACGGAAGACGTAAGCCGGTGTGAAAAATGGCGAGTTGACTCTGTGTTGCCAAACTCCCCTTGAGAGCTTAAGCATTTTGATCATCGTGTGTACCTTTTAAACTAATTGAATTCATGTTTTATTAATTACGGCTCACAACAAAAAACAGACGAAACCAGCACGAATTTCCGCTTCACACACACATGCACAGGCCGTAAATAAGCGATTATGTTAAAGGACACACAACGTACCGAATTCGGCTCCGAGCTGATGCTGCTCCATGTCCACAGTCATACAAAATGTAGGACTACCAAAATGCAAAAACACACACACGTAGAATAAATGGTAGCAGAGATGGCTTACAATCTCTCTTCCTAATCCAGACATCTGCCCCATTTGCCGTGCCTTGAACGGGTTGAAGCGACTGTTCCCAGACCTCTGCTTAGTCTGTTCACAGGCATTAACAATTTCATTAGCATAACTAATCCTACCAAACATTTCGTTCTAGACATATTCCTTGGACACACACGGGTGCATTTACTTCACTTGAAGTAATTGTGTTTTGCATCTTGTATCTGTTCCCAGCACAATTAGCAAAACTAATTTCAATTCTGATAGCAAAACAAATGCCGATTTGTGTGTTTCTTTGTCTTTTTGTGATTCAAACTCTACCAATTTGGAAGTAAAAAATAGCAACTTGCCCGCACACTTAACCAAATTGCATTTATTGGCCAAAAGTAGAACTGCCAATGGTATTGGGATAGGCAATGGACAGACACACAGAGTTTCACAGAGTTGTGCAAAGTTTTTGCTCCCAGCTGTCCAGTTGTTCGACTCCCATGGCATCAGGGACTAAAAGTAGTCGCATTAGAGTTTCGCCTTGTCGCCATAGCTGTGCTTAAAGTTCATTGGTTATATGGAAATTCAAGTTTTTGTTTTCATTCTCTTACTCTATATTTTTATTTTTTTTGGTTTTTGTTTTTATGCCATTTGCTACAAATTGAATATCAGCTGCAACATCTGATTCTCTTTCCACGTTTTTCTTTTAAATATTTGTAGGCAGCAGCATCCAGTCCGAGTTCTAGCCCTACTAACATCGACCTTTGACACGCCCTCATAAACAAGCAAATACTTTAATTACTTTTTTGCCAATGTTCGGTGTCCTCTGGGGGACATGCCATTAAACATTGCTGCTCCTCCTCGCCTATTTAAACGCAAAATTGAAAAGTTCAACTGCATACAGCTTGTTTTTTTTTTTACTTTTTGTCGTTTTCGATATTCATGTCGATGGAAACGTGAATGTCCTCAATGCCTTTGGCATTTTCGAAATATTAACAAGTTGACTGACCAAATATTTATGCAAAAGTACGCAGCAACCCATGAAAAAGTTTGTGTCCAGATCTCCCCTCTCAGTGGGAATGGAAATGGATACTCATGGGTGATGTGAAAGTCTGTGGAAATTGTCGAACAGCTTGATAACGCAGCATTTTAGTTTCGACTAAACATAAAGAAATATTTTGTATACCCGATGGTATATTTTGAATGTATAGTATATCGATATACCAAAAATAATATTTATTACATTTGTTTACTTATTATTTATTGCAAGTCTGTAGGCTTATTTGGTATATTACAACCATAATTCAGATTTTTCATTTATTGAAATTGAGTAATTGTAGTTAAATACTCTCTACACATTGAATAAAAAGTACTATAACTTTGTGCCTGTAGGAAATGGGTGAGACAGAAAGAAGGAGGCATTTCCGACCCCAAAATACTATATATATGTATATATTTTACTCAATCTTAGAGACTCTAAGAGATAGAGACATAATTTTATCTTACCGATACTTACTATTTTTGTAAGTAGCTCAAGATTGTTTCAAATAGAAAAAATCGAATAGCAAGCATAATCTTCAAGCTAGAGTTATGAATTATAGTCTTTGTAATCCCAGAAAACTCGGTTGCGATCAGATAAAAATTCTATTTTATTTAAGAAATACTTTTGTATGTCAAAAAACGCGAATTGTAATCGGGTCTTAGTTGATTTGGCTGACAATTTGGTACATTTTAAATGTAGTATATATCGATATAACAAATAGTAAAAGTCTTCAGTATATTTAGTAATAGAAATAGCATTTTGCGGTATATTTTTAAAATATGGTTTTATTGAACGAGCCTAGTATCACACAGTCCAGCACACTCAACTGTAGCTTTTCTACTTGCCTTTATTTTAAGGTTCTATATTTTGAATAGATTAATCTATCATTAACATTAATTAGTGAATTATTTCGTTTTAATAATTCTATGTAGTTATTTTTTTTTTTATTCCAAATGTGCCAATAATTAAATGTGAAATGTAAAATAATTTAAAATGAACCAAATACACATTTCAATCAACTCATATTACGTATTACATTGCCATTATGTGAATTTCTTATTTAATTTTTTAGCGAAAGCTCAGCATTAAGATTAAATGATTTAAATGATGAAAAGAATGTGCACATAACAATTTCAAATCATTCAAATAGCAGATAGCAATCTTTTTATTCGGCAGCGTATACTCGTAGTATTCGTATCCCGTATACAACACGTCTTTTAAGCTCTCCCGCTCTCTCTCTCTTTCTCTCTCTGTCACACGGCTGAATATAATAAAGTTAACCTGCTTTCCACGCACAAACACATACGCATGAGACACGTATACGCTCAGAGCAAAGGAACATTCATTCATTTGAGTATGGCTGTGTGTTGTTGTTGTTGTTGTTGTTGAGTCTCTGCGTGGGCGTCAAGTGGCCTGTGGCAAGTGTGGTGCGCATAAGGTGAATGGTTCTCGAGAGCATGTCGAGAATGACATGGAGCATGGGAAGAGTCGACGAGCGAAATTTAAAATGCCTTTTACAGTAAAAGGATATAAAACAAAATTTGCCACGCTGAATAAACTTGTCTCTTCACTCCTCCTGCGCAGCCAAAACGAGAGTTAGGTTCCGACTCAACGATGCAATAAGGATTTGGCTTTTAATTTCGTGTTGTTTTTCATTTTATTTTTGGTGTATTTTTGTGGCATCAGCTTCAGCTCCAGCTCCAGCTACAGCTACAGCTTCAGCAGCTAAAAGCTTTGCCCAGCTTTGGCCAGTTAACACCCTGGCCAACAGACCATCCAGCAGGCTTTACATACACATTCATATACAGTCTACGTGAATGTCCTAAATGTTTTTCATTTATTTGCCTTTTGTTTCGAATGACCCCGACCCGATAACAAACAACAAGGACACAACATGTCCATTGATTGACAACATTTTCCGAACGACAATTCACAGTTGAATGCTAAGCTAGTTGCATTGCTGGACAGTGGGCGGTGGACGTGGGAGTGGCACGTGACACAGTTACAGTGAATTGGCTCAAAGATAAAGCTGTTCTCTATCCAGGAATATCGCCGTGTACCAGCAATAGATTAAAGTTCAAACATCAGTTGAGTTTCACCTTTCGACTAATTGCAAATATGTAACAGCAACGTACACTGAAATCTTGCAAATGATTATGCCACAAAAATAATCAGTCTTTGTGCCACAGATTTAATAAAGATTCTTGTAGCAGGCGTGTGTCTGTCAAGGGGATTCAACTGTGTCATGAGCAGTAGCATGAACGACATGGCTGCTCATTAAGCTGCCTGCTTAATCTTAAAATGCAATAAATGTTTCTTTGCCGCATCAGGATTTGTTTGTGTTGAGTGTGTGCGTGTTTTAAGTGTGTGTGCCCTAGGCAAAGGCACCTTAAGTGGGCGTGGCACGCGCCACACAGATCACACATCATGCCCCACCACCCCCATTTCATCAGACTCGCATAAATGGTAAACGTTGTTCTGTCAACGACTTCTCATCGTCAAAGCCGTATGCTAATTTCCTCAGTTCAAGTAAGTGTAGTGTGGGTGTCTTTATGTGCACTCAGTGAACGAGTAAGCGAGCTGGCGAATAAATGAATGAGTCGAGTGCATTCCCCTCCCCACGCGGTGCCCGCTTTTTCAATTAGCTGGTGGAGCGATGACGAAAGAGTGGGGGAAAGAGGCGTGGCATATGTGTATCTAAATCTTGAAGCGATAACAAACATATCGCGTATTGGGACACATTTGCCGCATGCCGCACTTTCAGCGCTTTTATAGCTCTTAGCGTCGATAACAAAGAACGACACAGCTGCTAAAGCTGTTTAAGCCCTGCAAGCATGCATATGTTATGTAGGTTCAACATACGTGGATTAACTCACACAAACACGCGTTGCTAACACCAGCGATTCGAAATTTCTAAGTAATTTACTGAAAATGTACTTTAAAACAAGTTTACGATGAGCAAATATTTCTCAGAAATTTCAAAAGTTTGCGGTATCAATTTGGTGATAACACTTATATGCATGATAAATAATTTGTGTATGCTTATTTCTCGAAAGAGTTGAAAATGTGTTTGGGTCTGGTTTTTATAACTTTTCGATTTAAAAAACAAATTTCATGATATTATATTTCAAGATTAAATCCGTATTTAAAGTTTACAAAATTATCGAAATAGTTGAAAATGTATTTGCGTCTAATTTAAAGAACTTTTCGATTTAACAAACAAATTTCTTGATATTAGATTACAAGTTTCAATTGATATTTTATTTTAAGTTTACAAAATTATAAATTTGAAATTGTGGTACTTAAAGTGCGAAGTTTCGCATAGGCGAAAAGCGTAACCTTAACCTTTGAGTATTCAAATTTTGTATAAACTAATTTTACGTAATCTTTCATGATCCTTTTTCCAACTGAATTCTATTCAATGCCAATAAAAGCAGCTCACGCAGGTGTCTTACAGTAGAAAACATTTTTAATGTAGCCTTCTTACTTGCTTCTCTGTTCTACACTTGCCTTATCATTTTTGTTTTCCAAGTACTTTTTCACTTTTCTCTTTTCATTAATCATTTAGCGCTGATTTTGCACTACACTCATCCATTGCTTGAAATGTGCTGCATTCATGCCTCCCTCCTATCCAACACTCTTTTGCTTTTCTCTGTTACTCTTACTCGCGCTCTCTCTCTTTCTTTCGCATCTCTTAGCGACAATACAACAACACCTTCACATTCATCACATTTGGTGAGGTGGGAGGAAAAGGGGGGCAAAATGTTGCGCGTGTTCTCTACCTGGCGGCGGTTCCCCAAATCGAAACGTGACCGTTGGCGGCAACGTGTCGGCGGCAATGACAGTTAGCAGCACTTAAAAACAAAACTGTCTTCCGGTCACCAACCAACTAATACCCTTACCAAAGTAAAGTGAATTATGATGATCTTGACATATGTATGGATTACAAGTTTTTGAAAATAAACAAATATGACTCACATAATCCCCAAAAATATAAACACTGAAACATTAAATCACTTTTATTTATTAAACTATTATACATTATTTGCTTATTCACACTTAACTAGCTCTGACTAACTTCATTTAAGTTTATTAAACTTTCTAATAAATATTCATTTATTTATAGTTTTTCCAAATGATTTATCCCACCTTGTGGCTACAAATTAAATTTAATTGCTTCAGCCGTAAATCGTTAAATTGAATCAACGCTCAAGTCTTCGACAAAGAAAAGCTCTTAACTTGAAAAAGTTTTCAGCAATTGGGAGTACAAATTTTACATACATGCTTTCAGTTGTACAATAAAGTGGCAACTACTTAGCACAATTTGCACAGCATTTACAATCTATTTACCACATTTTTCCCCCAACTCACTCACTCACTCACTCACTCAGCAACAACAACAATATGAACAATGAGTAGGAGGAAAACCAAAGTACACGAGAGTGAAAATTTACTGGCGCATTTTGCGGCACTTGAAATTAATAATATGGGAAAACTCATAACCAGCCATCAATTGGGCGCCCAGGCAGCCATTATTTCTACTAAGGGTCTAGTATAAAACCCATTCTTACGCTCTACCCCAGCTCTTGATGATGATGCTCTTGGTGTGCCTTAGAAATGAATTGCGACAACAGCCTAGAGAACGTTGCCAATGGATACTTCATGTAAATTTTCATATATCGATCCATCCATTGTTGTTGCTCTTCTTCTTGTTGCTGTTGTTGTCGTGGGCTGAAAAAGCACTTGAACCAACGTCAATTATTTCATATTTTTTTTGCTGCTTGTTGTTGCGTATGTTGTTGCTATGTGTGTCTAGTGGAAAATTGGCATCTGCCTCATTGCAGGCAAAAACTCTTAAACTCGAGTGATAACAAGCGATAAGAGAAATTGATTTGCCAGGCACGTGACACAAGTGAAGTCTCTTCTAAAGCAAATGCTGTAAATAATTTATGTATTCGAGATGGGATTTTTCTTCTTTCTATATTTTAGAGTTATGCCACAGCCAGCGAAATAACATGGTAATAGAATGTTGTTGCCAACAAGCATATCAAAGCCAGGCTATTGTGAGTGTGCTCCAATTTACAAGCACGAGAAGACAGCATTAGTACTCGATGTTGAAGTTGAAGTTGCCATTGCATTGTGATATGAAAAACTTAATCAAGAATGTGGAAAATGTAGCCATCAATACCCATAGGTAATGCCCAGACAGAGCGCCTGCCTTGCACACACACTCCAGCCGTAACTGGAGTTACAATTTGTGCAAAATTGAAAAATAGAAAATTGCATAATTGAAGGATCAGCACTGAGGGAAAAGTCAGCCAGCCCCAGCCCCAGCCCCAGTCTCAACTAGGCAGCCAGGCTGCCAACTGCCTTCTAGCTTTTACCAAGAGGCGGAGGGAATGAAGAGAGTCAGCTGTGGGTGGTTGGTTGGTATTCGCAGCGGTTGCATGCCACAGCAGGCTGCAGTTTTGATGATGTTTGGCTGCATCCGCCTTTTGGCATTGTTTGTGAAATATTGGTCAGCGGTTTGGGCAGGGCAACGCAGGGCAGGGCAGGGCAGGGCAGGGCAGGGCAGGACAAGGCACAACTGGACGAGCAGGCGCCTGGCTCCGGACTGGCCATTGTTGCATAGTTGTGGGCGTTGCACGTAAAATATTGACACAACTGCAGGACAGCGCGAAGCTGCGTCGTCGTCGTCGTCGACGTCGTCATTTACGTAAGTAATGCCTTGAAAAACTACTGAGTTCTCTCTACACAGAAAGTTGGCTCCTTTCAGGGTAAACTTGATTAACTTTTTCCCTGCAATCGTGATGGGCCCCGACATAAATCAGAGACTAGGTGGCGCCCTCGTGAGTTACGTGCTCAACTTTTCAGCTGCGCTCGACTCCATCATCATCTTCGTGATGAACTTCATTATGAGCATGAGCATCGCTTCGAGTCTGGGCATGCTCATCAGTCATTCCGTGGTTTCTGCTGTTCACACATTTGTCTTGGCGGCTCAAGGTCAAGGCCCCTGTGCGCAGTGCCCCAACCACCTCGTTTGATACAAAACACAAAACAACAACAACAACAAAAAGGGAATGTGAAAAGTGTAGCGAGAAATGCGAGCATTGCAAATTCTCATCATCATCATCAGCTGTCAACATTAGCGTAGCCCTCTTCGCGCTTCACACAAATAAGTACAAAATAAAAAACCAGTCGAAGAAGAGTTGTAAAATTAGCAGTGTGTCTGACCTGACACTGACCTCACACTATCCTCGCCAAGTTGCCCCATCACTCCCGAATTCCCTAGTCCCCATGCTGTGGCAGACTAATGAAGCGCGTCTCCCTGCAAAGCATTGAACTTGCACTAAAGCAGGGACAACATTATAGCATATACATATATACATATATATATTTGTTTGAATGGAAAGAGTCGCGACTCTTTAGATATATGCACATGCTTCACTGTGTCTATATGTGGAAGCGGAAAACTAAGAGACAATGCCACATAAATTATTAGCTGGGGCCAAACGAAGAAGCGTTGCTAAAGACTTTTTATTTGACTTTCGTCTCGGGGCGTTTCTTCATTTCATTTGCTGTCTCTGTTGTCTTTGTTGTTCTTGTTTTTGTTTCTTCGTACTTCATTTTTATCATATTTTTCACATTTTCATTGTTCCACTCTCAGAGTGCTGTAACTTTTCTTTGTGCTATTTTCATTTGAGCTTTCGTTTTCTCTGTTTAACTTTTGGTATTACTTACTTTTTATAGCTTTTCTTGTTCTCTGTTTTCTGTTCTCTGCGGACTGTTTTCTTGTATTTTTCTTTCCTTTCACTCCTTATTACTTCTCTAACTCGATCTCATTATGTTAGTGTTGGGTACTTTATTAATTATGCCTGCTTAAGTGCCTGTCGATCGACAATTTTGCCTTGGAAACATTTAACAATATTGTATACAATATTTGAAAGCTTTTTTGGTAAGGAAACGCTGCTCTTATTAAGCGGCTGCTGTAGTTTCTTTTTTCTATTGCTTTAGTTTCGTTTATAGCAAATATGGTTTTATGTGTGTATGGAAACTCCATTAACTAATTGCCTCAGCAAACAAGTTCAATGTTTGGACTAAGTTTGGCCTCAAGCCCCACTACAAGTGGCAACTCTCCTCTCATTTCCTTCAGGGGCTTCCACTCACAGTCGCTCTTTCTCTCTCTCTCTCTCTCTCTCTTGCTGGCTTTTTAGATACTGCCTGAGCGGTCCATGCCACAAAGTTTATTTCAAACGCAATTATTTTACTTAATTGTATTTTTGTGTCTGCTTCTCCTTTTTTTTTGGCTTTTTGTTTTCCTTTCTCTGTTCAGGAATTTTGCTGAGTATTCTCTCAAAAAGCATTTCCACTCTATCCACGCTCTTTTCCTCCCATCTTCCTACACCACATCGCCCTCTAATCACACCCTCTCTAAGCTGTCAGGCGTCATAATTTTAATAATTTCATCATGTCTTCTTCAATTAAAGTCAGTTTAGTGTTTTGCGGCCTTTTTTTCGCCGAAATCTTTTGCTCCATGTGGAAAGGAAGCTTTTCGCTCATAATGGACGAAAATGCTGATTAATTATGCGCAGGCTGTTTATGGAAATCGCTTTTGGGGTTAATCACTATTTGCTCAAGTATTTCTTTCATAAGCCCCATCCAGACAGGCTTAAAGACAGCGGCGCCATCTGAGGGAAGTAGTTTTAATAGTCCATTGCAAGGACTTAAATTATGATTTAATATATGTGCTATCAAAAATATTATACGAAATCATAATTTTTGTTTTTCATCTCTCTGGCTAATTGTGCGTAAATTTACTGCATTACCCCAAAAAACTATGGCTGCAAAGGACAGCTATCTAATTTGTTGGCCACAGCTTGACCGCAAAGTAATAATTTTGGTAAACATTTTGACAGTTACACAAAGTGAAGCCACAAAAGGTTAAAAGTTATTATGAAGTTGCAACAGCAAGTTTATGTTATTATGGGGAAATCACATCCCTTTCCTCTTCGGAATGGCAATTGTTGGTTACAAACTCAGTTGACAGCTTTATGCTTTCCAAATTTAATGCTGAGAACACAATTATTTATTGCCTGTGAGCTTTTGCATTAATCAGAAAACGCTTTTGATTGATTTTTCTCTATTTTATAATTAGGCACAGCTGCTGCTGCTATTGTTTCTTTTTCTTTTTCTTTTTAGGGTCTTTAATCGATTTTGCATCTGCAGATGCTTCAAATGAATTTACTAGGCAAAGTTTTTCGAAAACACACACAAACAACAGCACTTAATTCGCATTTCTCATCTCGGTTGCTCAGTTTTGCTTTCGCCACCTCGCTTTGGAGCGGAGTTGCAAATTGGAATTACATATTTTAATACGAATTTGTTTGCAGCTGGGAAAAGTTTTTGGTTAGCAGCATCAGCAGCAGCAGCAGCAGCGGCAGCGCAACGACTAATGAAATTATGGAAAGCAACAAACGAAAACTTTTTGCTCCCGATTATGAAACCACAACCGACCCCGACCCCAACCCCCGGACCCACGAACCCAAAGCAGCATAATGGGGGAAAAGAGGACAAAGGAGGGAAGGGGAGGTGAGATGGCAGCAGCCGCTGTAAATAGCTCATTTTACTTGCATAATTTTACAAGTTTTTAATCAACTACCCCGAGGCGACTCAACTCGGCAACTCGGCAACTCTGCACAACACAACTCGCGGTCAAGTTGACTTCTGTTGCGTTGGTCTTGTGCCCTGCAACAACAGACAACAGACAACAGACTGCAGACATCTTCCACATCCTCCAACATCTGAAGTGGAATGCAAGTCACAGACGAACGCTCAAAGTTCTGTAAAGAGTTGTTAGCTACACTACCACCACCGCCAACAACAAAAACAACAACAACAACAACAATAGAGGCAACTATAACAATTGTCACTTTGCCACAGCACTGCGCAATTAAGATTTGAGTTCGCTGAACCTTCTCGAGACATCAATATTGTTGTTGCAGTGTCTTTGGTTTCAACTCTTTTGCTTTTGCGCATGCGCAGCGTTGCCTATCCAAATGGGGGCGTCGTCGTCTTCCGCTCACTTCCCCCGCCTCCACTCTGTGCGATGACTTCATGCAACAAATATGTGAATGGAGGGAGGGAGGCAAGTTAATAATATTTCTGACTGAGCTACGACCAGCAAGTCGACGATTTTAATATGGCAAATTCTTGGCCCAAGTCGACGACGCTGTAATCCGTTGCAAACTTTTCCAGCTTCACCTCCCTCCCTCCCAAATGGAAAAAAAAGAAACGGACGCAGCTAAAAGGCTTGACTTGACTGGGTTTTAGGCAGCAAAGCAAAGGGCAAAGTTTTTGGCAACGCCATGTAGGAATCAACATTGACAGTGTGGGACAGCAGAAGCAGCAGCAGCAGCTCAGTTTGTTTCGCCTGTTCCCCCCGGAAAATGATGGCAAAATTGGCCAAATAACAAGCTGAAGAGCCGCATAACTGAAGAGCACAACAACTGTAAATACTTCCTCTTGGGCTGTGCCTCAAGGACAGATGGATAGACAGAGGGGAAGAGGTGGAGAAGAACTCTGGGCTCTGGTTCTGGTTCTGGCTCTGGCTCTGACTCTGGCATATATCCAATTTAAGTGGCGACTGTGTAACCTTCGTCTTGAAAAGTGGAAAACAGCAAACAAAACGAAAAAAGGAGTTGATGCTGAAGACGAACGTATTGAGGCAAACGTAGATGTATCTCTCGCTCAATAGTCAAAGAAATTTCGAAAGGAAATAGTCAAAATAATGGAAAGCAAAAAAAGCCCCAAAGAGGAAGGCAGCTAAGGCTGTGCCTGGCGAGGGTTGTGATTAAAGTGTCTATCCTTAGCTTCAAATTATGAACTAGTATGAAAAATGTTTAATGAATTACATAATTCCTTGACTTTTACAAAATATTCTTTTGTTTCTGGTTGATTTATAATTGTGTTCTAAGTTTCTCAAAATTTTTAATTTAATTTGTAACTTCCAATTGTGAATATATTTATTAAACTTGTGATTCGTGATTTCATATTCAAGTTTATTTACCACTTGTATATATTTCTTATAGATTTATTTCGAATATTTATAAAAATAAACAAATGATGTTAGTCACAAAGAACTTGAAACCACCCTCGCCGCATTTTTTTTTAGCTCAAATACAATGATGAATGTGACTTCCGAAAGCTAAGAATTGAAAGACATAAAATGAAAGATCTGCTTTTCTGCCTTGACCATAAAAAATAGCAGCAGTACATCGTGAAATGCCAAGGATCCACTGCAACTGTCCACATTAAAAAACTGCACAAGAAAAAAATACGTATAGAAAAGAAAATTCATGTAAGAGCTGAAAGTCAAAGATCTCCTGTGACTGTCCTGACTTTAGAAAAAAAACGTGTCAAAGTCGTCTAAAATGATATCAGAATGACATAAAAGTAAACTCTGACCACGCCCACACCTAGTCGGCGACAGATAGACAAATGGCACAAAAAGGATGTATCTGGCCCCTCCCAAAGCTGCTGCCTTAGTCTAGAATACAGGAATTTAAACACAACAAGCAAAAATAAATAAAAATAAAAATAAAAAAAGGGCGCTGGATTACCTTTTTTTTATTAGTCGACTTAGGGACATTTGCTGATGTCGACGGAGATGGGACTAAAGGGCGTGGCGCAAACTGTGTAATACTCCAGAAATGTTTTAAAGCCACTCGGGATGAGGCGACAAGTCGAGAGAGTTGAAAAGGGAACAGCAGCCGCCTCTAGGCAGCTCCCTAATATTTGCACAACTGGGATTTTGGGTTTTGCGGGCGAGACAAGATTGGTGGTGGCCAATGGTGTTGTGACGGGGGGTGGTGAGGTGGAAGCCTTGGGAAAAAGGATGACGATGGGCATTTTATTTAAATTCGGTTCGTTTAAGTTGATTTGGCGAGTGGATTAGTTAGGGTCAACTGAAGCTGCGACTTCTACCATAAACGGTTGCAGATGAGCAACGTTTATATTCTCCGGGGAAAAGTTCCAAACTGTTTGATAAGTTTTCTAACCAGCAAAAGTCAGTTGCAGCGCATGTGGCATGTACCGTTCTGAGTACTGAGTTGTGCAACTTTTATTTGTTTTTGTGTTCTTGTTGTCGCTGGAAGAGACAAGACATCAAGCTGACAGTTCACGATGGCCCACGCATCCCCATCCCCAATCCCAATGCGAATCAACCCCAAAAGCCAGCCACAAAACGAACCTAGCCAACAACAACACAACTCCCCACACAATGAAAGTCTAGTTGCCCGTCACCATCACAGTCACAGTCACAGTCACCGCACCGTCACCGTCACCGTCGCCGTCAACCCTTTCAACAAAGGAGATGTGCAAATTATTGCAACGAGGCGGAATTAGGTCACTGGTTGAACCCCTCAGCTCCCCAATCTCCATGGTACTACTTGTTACTCTCTCCCAGTATTTTCAATTACTTTCCATTCATCACATAAAACTGGCGACATTGGCTAATCTCCCATTTGAATATATCTCTCTCCACCTCTCTCGAAAGACAGTAATTTCTCAATTTCCCTAGGACAAAAAACCAATGTGATGTGTGCTTCCCCATCTTTGCTTTGTTTCTCTTGTATTTTCTTTGTCATGACGTGTCGTAGAAGATGCTAAAATAGGCTGTCGAATTGAGCAACCCTTTGGCCATCTCCGTGTTTGCTTTTGACCCGTTTCGTTGTCCATTCAATTTCATTCGTATTGTTACTACCATTCTGCCCCTTTTCCCTTTTTTTCGCTTATTGAGACGTAACGCAGTTCAAGGCGAATTCTTCTCTCTTTTCTCTTTTCTCTCTTTTTTTGGCTAGTAACAGACTCTGTCTGCGTTGTGCGCGTGTGTTGCCTGACAACATTGCAACGTTTACACAGTGCGAATGAAGGCCGCTGATTTGTTTGCTTTCCGAGGCCCACAAAAAAACCCATGCAGATGAATTGGGGAACTGTGTGGTTGATGTTGTTCCCATCAAATCTGGCTTTATTAAAGTTTGATTGTGGACTAAATTGGTATTTGAATGGGTATATTTCTCGTACTCCCGGGCAGCGTTTATTTTGATGCAAAATTTAATTTATTTATGCATGCCTTCATTCGCTTAAGCTTTAAACTAAATTAAAACACAATCTGTATTTCGTTTCTGTTTTCCATTATAGTTAACCAAATAACAAATATTATTTTACTCTTCACGAGCAATTCTTGTATATCTATCAAAAACCGCATCAAAAATTTAAAAAAGGTGAAAAATAGCAAATAAAAGAAATGAGTACTAATAATTATACTTTGTTTTTTTTTATAATTTTGCAAAACTTAAAACCCAAATTAAAATCAATGGATATATTGATACTTTTGTCTGCGAAAACTCTATTCCACTAACTAAAACAAAAATTATTTTCTATTCTAACAGTTAACTTATAATTAAAAGTAAATAATAAAATTCATTGCTTATTTACAAATATTATTCTTGCAGTAAGCAATCAATTATTTATCCACATTTACATTTCTGGGTTTTGGTTGCCAGTTTAAAGGCGAATTTGAATCTTACATATTGAGATGTGTGTATGTGATTGTGGGTGTCATTTATGCATAACAAACGCATCTACGCACACATGTGTGAGTGTGAGCCACGCCCAATCACACACTCACACACTCACACACACACACACTGACACACGTGCTCTCTCAAATATTGTTACGTGACACGCCTTCATACGTATTTGTCTTGGCTTTGAAGCATTTCTATTTCTTTTCTTCTGGCTCTTCAGTGCACTGCTTCAATTCACTTCATTCTTTTGCTATTTTCTACAGTCATTATACCTGTATCAGTTGGCGTGGCAGGGTATTATGACTTTGTGGCAACACAAAGTGTGTTTTACTCGTAGTCCGTATTTTAAATTCTTCGCATGAAAAACTTGAAGGAGCAACTGCTTCGATATTATTATAGATTCATTGAACAGGTAACTCACAGTCGAGCAAACTCTGCTTTAGCGTCCTTTCTTATTTTTCCAATGTTTTAGGCACTCATCCTCCTCCTCCTACACACTGTGTGCAAGCCACCCCCACTTACCCACTCACTTATTCCTCTTTGTCGAGTGGTTTGCGCCAATTTTTTCATGTTTTCATGCGTGTTGCGTGCACAACAAAAACAAAAACAAAAACAAAACTCAACAATGACGACGCTGATTGTAAAAATGTGTAGCCCAACAACAGCAGCAACAACAGCAGCAACAGGAATAAGAGCAACAAACAACAATAGCAACACCAGCAAACAACAACCAACAATGGCAACAATGTACTACGAAGTCAAGTGCCTGGCTAAGGCAATCATCCTCTGTGTGTGTGTGTGTCTAAGTACGTGTGCCTGTATTAGTGTGAGCCATATTTCATTGCATAACTATGACGGCGTCTGTAACTGTAACTGTAACTGTAACTGTAGCTGGCATTTGCTTCTTCTATTTGTACTTTTTCTACTTCTACTTCTACTTCTACGTCTCTTCCTTTCTACCGACTTCCTTTCGCTCTCATTCGCGCCTTTAAGTAGACTTTGTTCTGCGCCTTCAGTAATGAATTGCTCCTTGGGTCCCTTGTGCCCCTTCCCCTTCCTTCCCGAGCACCGACAACTTCCCCTACGGAAGGAAATCTGGCGTATTGTGCAATTTATTTGCTCTGTTTGTTTGTTTGTCAGTTTCATTTGCTGGCTTCGATTCGGTTTTTCTAGCTGCCTTCGCAATAATTCCAACCTTTTGTCCGACTAATGACAACTTACAGCTACCACACATACATGTATATACACACATATTTAGCTGTGTGCGTATTCTTTATTTGGGTGAATAATAATAATAAAAAACCAAAAATTGAAGGCATTTGAACTTTTGTCATTGTTGTTGCTGAAACTGTTCTGAATTTCATAGGTGTAAATTGATAGCAGCGGCAAGTCAATAACATCACATACATATATATATAATATAACATACTCGTATATATGGACATATTAGTAGACCAGACCAGACCAGACAAAGGCAAACCTCGAAAACGATGACGTGTTTTGCTTGCTCAAATTATCGAATGGCGCTCATTAATTTCAAATTGAAAACGCAGGCAAAGATAGTTAACATAGATATTAAATAAATATGCGCACATTAAATATTATTTATTATGGCACGTGTAGTAATGAATTATTAATTGTCAATTATTTTCTTTTTGTCATTTCAAACGTAGTTTTCTTTGTTTTGAGCAAGCATTTAATAATATATATATAATTAGGAATCCAGTTAACTTTTAATTATTCTTCTATATATTCATGTCATATGAAATCAGCAACAGACTTGTGTAAATAAACAGTCGCAACTCAAGTCAAAGAAACAAAAACTTTTCTCATTTGATTCTCCCCTTAGCAATCGTATTTTCAACACACTGAAGAGTGCGAGCGACAGTAACTAAGAGAGAAATAAAGAGTATGCCTGGTTGAGGGATATATCACGATCATGTGTGTGGCATCATAAATTCCAGCCTGAGTACAACAAATTCCGCATGTGCAAATAAATAAATGTGCCAACACTGGGAAAACGGGACTGGGACTGCCGTTGGTATTCATGTGCAGTTGCCTTTGCCACATGACGCATGCCAAACAAAACACAACCACAGACCCAAGAGTATATATACGTATGTTACGTATATGTTACGTAGTATATGCACATCCACGCTATATACTCTTAGGCTCCTCCAAAGCCCAGAACTTTAGCAATTTCCATGCAAATCGACCCTTGATTCCACTCTGAGTGCAAGAGTGTGACATCAGTATCAAAGAGTCGTCATAAAAAATGTTCTGTTCGCTTGTGAAGGTGACTTTACTGAATTGCAATACTATATCATACATCGCATCTACCTGCCATATAAATGATCACTTCATAACTCAAGGAACATGACAAACAATGAATGTGTAATATAAAAAAACAAACATGTTCTGTCAAATTTAAATAATTCGTGTATAATCATCACAATGTGATACATATATGGTATATAAATCGTAATTACATCAATATTGCTTTGTATGCAACATTTTATTATTTGTTTTTATTTCTTTGAAATGCTTGATAGATGAAGGTTTACATTATAAATTCTAGAAACAACAAAATGTATCAAATATTGATTACAGTGAAAAGACTCTCAGCGGACATCTCTATTGACCAGATACTATATTATTATGGGTATTCGAGGAGGACCATCGAATGCGGATAAGCATTTGAGTACATGACGAAATACAGATGGGTACACATAAATACGCACATTCCGGATTGAAATTAATCCGCATAATCAATGCGAGCGCGTGGCTCGTTGTGAATGACTAACTCGCAGTTAATGGTGGAGAGGGGGGATTGTTGCACAGCGGAGTAGAAGGAAGTACAATAAGAGAGCTTTTACTCATTCCGATTCAAAAATTCCAACTAGTTTTTGGTTGCCAAAGCGCAGTGCTCTGCACGCGGATTACGCGTTCCGTACATCAGAAATGCATTATGGCCACACCCACTGCCCATTGCCCATTGCTCACTGCCCGGTGAATGCTCTTCCGCTTTGCTCTCTGCAGAGCGAGTGCTCCTGTTAAACGCGTCTCTCCCTACGCAGCCCCCCTTAAAGCACGCCCTTTAAAGTGCAAGGGCAACTGCTTCTTCTTTTTCTTCTACTGATAGCAGTAAGGCGGGGAGACGAGGGGTTTGTCATATTTTGTGCAGCGTTGCTTGCGTTAGCGTCACTAACACTCGACGTGCACGAACATAAACAAAACGAAGAAAAGAAAAAAAGCAAAAAAAAAGGGAAATGGGAAATGGGAGCAAAAAAGAGATGCACACATATTTAGACAGCAGCAGCTCACACACACACACATATTTACGAGGAGCCATGCGGAGCAAACATATGTACAAAAGCGTATGCAAAGGGGGGTGCGGAGCTAAAGAGGGGGCAGCTGAGAAGCAAAGCGGCTGCACGTGCACTCATGCAGACGGAGCTGCAGATGCAGCAGTAGCAATAGAGATGCATCAGGAATGCAAAGCAAAACAAAAAGCCAATGCCTGCGGTGGAGGGACTGTGGAGTAGTAGAACATTGTATACACATACACATACACACACATACATACGTACATAAATTCTAAATTGCAAACTTGCTTTCATTTACTTGTTTTGCTTGTGTGCATTTCAGCATAGTTGTATATATGTTATGTGTGTGTGAGGAATTCTTTTCTACAAAGTGGCGCTTAGTCTGCTTCTGTGTCTGTGTCTCCAGCTCTGTATGTGTGGGTGTGGTTGACTGATAGACCAGCCAAATTGGCAGAACTTTCTCGCAGCACGCTGGCAGCACTAACGCGTGCGACACGTTGGAAATGATGAGTTGAGTGATATTTGAAATTCGAAACTTACCTTATAGACATCGCCATAGGTGCCGGAGCCAATTTTCTGTATGAGCTCATATTCATCCTGCGGATTGCGTCGCGAGATGTCCGAGCTGAGCAAATTGGCATTGTGATGACCATGAGCTGCGGCCATGACGAGACGGGGGCAGCACTGTTTTCGCTGCTACAGTTCTCGCTGTTGTTGTTGTTTGTTCCACAAAGTTATTGCTGCGGCCGCTGCGCTGCTACTGCTGCTCTTTGCAATTCGCACTTTGGGCTCAACGCACTTTTGTCTTTATTTCAATAATTGCTAATTTGAGAAATGTGTTGCATTTTTGTTGTGTTTTGAAGGCCTTTGTTGGCGCTCGATTATATTGTGAACACTTCTTAGCAACTTCTAGTGGCTGATTGGAAGAGTGTAGAGAGTGGAGAGTGAGAGGAGTGTAGACTTGGAGTTACGTAATGTTAACTATTAGCGTATTTATAGAACTGGAATTTGGATAAAAATTAGCTTGTATACCAATCCAAACATTAACAATAACACACACACTCACGATAATAGCCAATATAAAAAAAAACAACAACAACAACACCCGGGAATATCTTTGCACTCTGAAATAATCACAAAGCACGCGTAACAACGGAATAGAACACAGAAGAATCTAAGCGAAATCAAAAACAACAATAATAACAACGACCACAGAATAATGATAAACGCGACGACGGTGACGACGTTTTAGCGTTGGCGTTAGCGTTGCACTGCGAGAGAAAGCGAGAGCGCTGCGACAGAGACGTCGACGTCGACCGCGACAGCAGAGTCGCGGTCGCAAAAGTGGAAAAACAAGTGGCAGCCGCAGCAGAGCAGCAGCGATGACAAAAAATTTGCGCTTAATTTATTTATTATATGTATATGTACAATATACATGTATGTATATTATTTGGGTGTTATCCGATTGCGTTTTATAGCCGCTTTATTATTTTATATTTGTATGCAAGCATAAACAGATGCCAATTGGAAATATATCGCACAAACACACACATTCACATAAATATATGCACACACTGACACGACACGGACGAGCGACAGACACGGCGGCTTTGGCAAACAGCACAGACAACACACACACAAGTACACACGCGACACAACAACACGAAAACAACGAAACGGCAACGCTACTGCGGCAGGCTGTTTTTTTTTTCTTCTCAGCTTGCTGCCGTATGATTTTTGACCATGTCGAGGCGTGTCTTTGTCGTTTCTTAGGGCACTTACAGCGCAGCGATATCTTTTGTTGTTGCTGCCGTGTGCTTCTTAGACAGCACTCTGGGAATATGCACTTTTATTTTTTTTATTGGCGCACACACGTGCTTACTCGATAAAATTTTTCCAATTTTAATGAATAATTATACGCACCACAAGCAAGCACACTCACACACACACACGCGCGCGACCAACCGACGAGTGCAGCGCGAGAACCAGTGTTGCCAGTTTAGCAATTTAGTTGCTAGATCTAGCAACTTTTCAAAATATTTGCAACTTTTTTTTTGAAAATGCTATTAGCTACAAATCTAGCAACTTTTTATTTTTTGTTAGCTATTTTAGCAATTTTAGCAATTTTTCATTTATACTTTACTTAAAGCCCTTTTATTTTGTATTCTCTTTTTGCCATTCACTGCAAAAATTGCGATTAATAGTTCACAATGAAATCGGAACTTGTATTTAACTCAACGGTTCGATTATAAGAGCTACTTGAACCAAAACCCTTTTAGTGATTTAGCAAATTTTGCGCTCAAAATCTTTTCCCTACCTTGGTCGAACGCTGAAGTTGAGCGTATATTCTCACAAATGAATATAGCAAAACATAAATTACGTAACTGTATGAGCATTATATTATAATAATATATAATATTATATTATAATATATAATGATTATAACATTAAATGCGATATTGCATGTAAGGTTAGTTTGAGTTTAAACAATTGAAAATACGAGCCGATATAGCGACAGGTTGCTAGTCTCGCTAGGAGACTCCTACCAGATAGACCGTTGAGGCGATTGAAGCGTCAAGGTTTCGCCAAAACGATAACCCAATCGTAAACTTCACATAATCTCCTTAAACTAATATGAGGTTTGGTTCAAAAAAATACATTTTTAGCTGTGTTGTTATAGTACTATTTTCTTCCTGCTGTACTGGTCCGATACTTAATAAAGAAGCTAATTATATGAAAAAAAAAAATAATAATTAAATAAAAATAATTAAAAAAAAAAATATTTATATATGTATTGGACTACATAGACATAACAAATGTTGCCATAATTATGTACTTCCCTACGAGTACTTAGTTAAAATTTCAGGAAACGTAAAGTACATGGATAGTAAGGAAGCAGAAGAATTGGGACGAAATTCGAAGTATTTTGTAATGTTAACAAAAGAAGATATGAAATCCTGTTTATTTAAATTTTTTAATTTTTAATTTCAATATTTTATTCTCAAATTATTTAAAAATGTACATACTATTTGAAAAAGAACATTTAAAAGATTTAGCAATTTTTTTTGGCAATTTTTTTTATAATTTTTAGCAATTTTTAGCAACTTTTTTTCTTAAATCTAGCAACTTTTACTCCAGAGAATCTGGCAACACTGGCGAGAACACAAAAAAATTACAAATACAGCGACAGTACCTAACATTTTGCTGCAATGTAAAGTTAACAGGGATCAACCACCAGGTTTGTTTGTACTCAAGTGGTGCTGTTAATAACATGTTAACAATTGAGCAAATGCCAATAAGCAGCAGCATCAAATTCATTTTCGCAATAAATATCTATTAAAGTAGTAAAACTAACAAGTTTCTATTATCTATGTTTTAAATAAGGGGGAAATAAATATAATTATTAGCTCCTCCAATACTATTGGCAAGTGCTATACGTTATTCGATAATTGATGTGGAAATATATCGATAAATTTTGGGTTAGCGCTGCCACCTAGTCAAGATGCCTACAAAAAGGTGTTACCCATAAAAAGCCACTTTTGTGAAAAATTTAAAAATATTTTTCAGTTTACCAGTAATTTTTTATTCAAAAATGATTCGGATTTGTACAATTATTATATTTTACGGTAAAAAAAAATAAATTCAAAATTCCATTAGTTTCGGTTTTGTAGACGCATTACAATAAAACCTTAGATGGTTTTAAAGCATAGTATTGCACTTGTGTATAAATTAAATAACATAATTATAAATATTATTAAGTAGATTCATTAGCATAAATGGATATACCATATATGCATGCAAGTATTTTTGTTTGCCTGTGTTCGGGAGTTTCATTTCATTTTCATCATTATTGTTGAGGTTTTTTCTTAGTGTTAAGAATGCAAGCTATTTAAAATTATTATTTCGATTCGATTTTTCCATATTGTATTGTAGATTTTTTTACAATTTCCTAATGCTACGATCCGCCGCAGTCGAGTTTAGTTTCGTTCTGTGAAGAGATAAATTCAAAATGTAAGAATATGTTTTAAATATGGTTATGCACAATAAGAAAACTAAAACATATTAAAGGCGGCATAAAAAGCAAATGATTCCAATTAAATTTTGAAAACAAAAATTAATTTGTATAGTAAATTTCTCTTGTAACATAGCTGACATGCGAAAACATTTGAACAAGTTGCGTGTTAATTTTGCTGACAACGAGATGACAAGATAAAACTGACATTTAAAGTGCAACTCCATGCAGACGATGGAATCTTATGTCTTACCCATTTTCCTAAGTTAAAAACAATACTCTTAAGCCCCCACAACTTCTGGGGGGCAACCGGACGGGAAGCTTGATTACTGACTGCCTGATTAACTGCCTAATTGAATACGTGTGTATATCGCGAAAATAAAACTGTTTGCATTTGGAGTCAAAATTACAAAATGCTGGATTAATCCGATGTTGTAGTTAGCTTTGACCTCATTGAGTATACATAAACTTATATTATTTGCAGTACGAGTATTTTTTGTTGTTGTTGATTTTGTGCGCGTTTTATCACTGCTCATTAGTCATCCTTTTGCAATGAATTCAGTATTTTTTGTGAGAGATGGTATTTTATCAGTTTTGTGAGTATTTTATTTGTATTTGTTTTTCGTTTATAGTTTGTTGTGAAATAGAAAAATAACAATTAATGTTAGAAATCTGTTGAAATGATGATAAAAATTCAATTAAGCAAGAATTGTGTGTGTATGCGTAATATTGTTGTGTAAATTTGTGTGTGTGTGTGTGTGTTATTAAATTGAGTAACAGTTAGTATATACTACTAAGCAGATGTAGCCGCAAATAAATACCAAATGCAAAATACTTTTTGTAATTCTGACGCCAATTCCAAGTTGAGAAGCAGAACAAAAAGAAAGTTTTGTCGATTGAAATGAAACTTGCTTGTAATAAATATTAAACTGCATTTAGCGGACTTTATAATAGATAGATAGAATAGTATTATATTGGATTTATAAGTAAAAGTATATATTGCTTCAGTTAACTATGTTCAAATCTCGCTCTGAGAGTACCGGAAATGAGGTTCTAGCATTGCGTAGGAGTTCGGGGGAATTTTGTATAGATTAAATTGGGTGTGTGTGTATTTGTTTTGTGTGTGAAAAGAGAAAAAATAAAATAAAGTTGTAAATTAGTTAGGTAAATATTAGAGCCGACCACCAAATCAAAGATAAAATGATGAATCAATGAAAGTAATTAAAGAAGTTTGAGTAATAAGACGATACAATGCAATTGGATGTCACTGTTAACAGTGCCGTCCCACATACGATCCACACTCACACTCTCTCTGCATACTTACAGTTCCATGGAGAGTACTGTCGGATTGGGACACGCCTGTGGCGCCCTCACGTGACACTGCTTGTGGCAGATCAGTTGACAGTCGCGGCACTCATAGCCCTGCTTGCCCGGTCGCCTAGGTATGGACTTCATGCAGATGGAACACTGTAGCCCGCTACTGTAAGTGCAGAATACTGTTGTGTTGAACTATCGAGGATGGAGGAAGTGCAACAACTTACCCGCTCAAATGCTTGGCTATGAAGGTGTGATCGTTGTAGATGTGCAACTTGGTGCCCTTGCGTCGCCAGCGAGGTCTTTGTGCAATGGCCAGCGGCACAACGAAATGACTGAGTGGACAATAATAGAGGCAGGTCAGTGGAATCATTTAATACTTTTGAATTAAATTAAGTGTAATTACCGCTTGACACCATTCTCAACGGTCTCCAGTACCAGGGTGGATGCCTCGTGCACATAGGTTTTGTTGCTGGCCGAGGAGAAACCTGAGATGGCCGAAGATTCTGAAATTGAAGAGCGACGTGAGTGGTCGGTCATGGACGAACCAATGCCCATGCGGGGTCCTGTTGCAGTTGCAGTTGCAGTTGTGGTTGTTGTTGTTGTTGTTGCAGTGTATTTATATATTTTATAATATATTTAAAATTGTGTTAAATCCATAGCCAAAAAGCGTGGAGACCCACAAAAAAACCACCCACAATTTATTAATAGCACATATGAAAATAAATGAAAGAAAAAAAGAAAAATACCAGAAAAATCATAATAAGATTTGTTCAAAATCATTTCAAATTAAATATGCAAATCATTTAGGAAAATTTGTGTGTTGTGTATTGTGTGTATTATTCAGATATGTGCAGTTGTATTAAAAGTATTACAAATATTAAGTATACGTATAGAAAATTGGTTTACAATAAACATGTATAACATAGAGGTACATACAGATTAGATTTGTGTGTGTTGTTGTAGGTTAGCGATCATTGTATGGAGAAAATTGGGAGAAAAATAGAACAAAGAACTGCATAAAGATAAATACACAATACATGGAACAAATGGCAGAAAGATGAAGACATCATTTGACAATATGAAAACACGTAAATCGTATGTAAACTAACTTGTGAGTGCATATCAATGTGGGTACAACGGGAATTATTATGGCATATGAATGAGTCCGTTTTGTTCATTTCATGTAATTATGCAGTTGCATAATTCATGGAAATTATTACCAAAAAAATAACTACACACAGATCTATGCTTAATCAGTATTTTTCTCTTAATAAACAAATAACTATGTATATATGTACAATCAAATAAATAAAATATTTAAGAATCGATTTTTACATCAATAAAAATTACACCTAACATGCAGCAACTCTAATAATAAAAACTATGAAAGCTACCATCCACTTTTGACTGCAATAGACCCTTCACTTTTTGTTGGTATAAGGAACTTTAAAATATTATTTTAACCTGTGATTTATAAGTTAAAATAATATTATTTGTCTGTTTTTTTCTTTATTGCTTGGTGAAATCTAATAGCAATAATAATAAGGAATCAAATTGAAAAATTACAAGAGTTTTTGCAATATTATATTTTCCGCTTTATTCGCGAACAAAGAGACTGGACCTAATTCATTATCTTAACTAATGTACATCAAATGCGCCAACAAAATATATAAATATGGTATATCAATTAAAGTTGCTAATATCAAATTGCTTTTAAGGTCTGGTTGACAAACAAAAAAGGCGAAATACAACGATTTAGTTTCGGAATATATTCTTTGTGGGGTCGAAAATTCTTATTGTGCCTGTTTCACACATTCTACATTCAACTAAAGTGAAGGGTCGAACAATTAGTTGCAGTTACTATAAGATTATACAAAATTAGTAATTTTAAAATATAAATTTATTTCTTTAAAATCTTTCTGTACAGCGCTTTAAAATCAATAAAATCAAAATAAATAATTTTAAAATTGTTGGTAATCTGTTGCCATGCAATAAAAAAAACTTCGTGTATAAAAAATTGTAAATAATTAATAAATTGTAGTTTTTCCTTTGATTGTTTAAAGTGTTTTTTTCTAGATTTCTTGTTGTTACTGAAAATATTCAGAAACGTTGAATTTTATGAACTGAAATAAATTTCTGCTTTCCCATCAATATATTTAAAAATGTTATAGAGAGTTTTTGACTCTATTAAAAGCATGAGGTTAAGATAGATTTTATAAAAATAATTTTCATTTGTTATTTGCTTATATGCCCATGTATTACAAGCCTCGGAATTCTCTTTTAATATGTTAATCAGCAATTTTCAAGTAAATATTATTTTGTCTACACATGTGAGAAAATGTGATAAAAGCACATTTTACATTTCGATAATATTAAATTCTCGTATAATACTATTATCTTGTTTCGTGCTCTTATAAGAACTATATTACAATATATTTATAAAGTCTAGCTGTGGGGTTAATCAAATACTATTCAGTTGGGATCGTCAATTGAGCTTTAGCGTTCACAATGTACAGTGAAACTTGCCACCAGACAAACAGTATTTCATATCAATTTGAATTGTGCTGCGAAATGTGGTTTCACAAGATGCACAAATGAACACAAAATGTGGGTAAATGTTGTGTGGAGTGTGGTGCAGTGTGAAAGTGAATGTGAATGTGATTGTTTGGGTAATTACCAAGTGAATTGCTTTTAGACAGAGTAGCACGATCGACAGATAATGAACGGGAAGATTCACCATTGAGGGGTCCGGTGGTTGTTCTTGTTATTCCAGTGGCTGTTGTTGTAGTTGTATTGGCGGAATTTGTGACTGATTTATGGTTGTTATTGGGCTGATCGGCCGAAAGGGTTCGTGTTTTGGAGCGACTTAGCCGCTTCTTGAGGGTGCCAAAGAAATTACGTTTTTTGCTCCGACCGCGATCATCCAGATCGGCTCCTGGCAACTGCTGCTGCTGCTGCTGCTGTCCGGCAGCATAGGAGAGGGACGCACCATTCCGGGACAGACTATTCGAGTTGTAGCCGGAGCCGCTGCCATTGGGTTGGCCGGTGAGATTGCTGCTGCCATTGAGGCTGTAGTTATTGTGATAGCCACTGCCATTGGGTGACGAGGCGGCATTAGGCAGGCCAAACTGTAAGATTATCGTATGACGAATTAATGTGAACGCAATTGCGAATAGAAATTTGAAGTTGAAACTGCATGCCATGCGTTATAGAAAGAACTGCATACTCACCTCGGCGGTGCTCTCCTCGTTGATGGGGTTACCTGTTTCGTTGGCATTGGCGGACTCGTTGACCAGGCCACTGTCAACCTGATCGCCGGCCTGATCGATGGCCTCAACATTCGAGGCCGAAGCGGACACTTCGCTGGCCTTGGCGGCACGCTCAAAGGCCTCGGCAACGGCCTGGTCAAGAGCTGTCGGTGTTTCGGTCACCTCGATGCGACCATCCTTATTCAGCTCGACCTGTGGCCGAAGTGTGGACATTTGGTTGGTGGTTAGAGAAGCGCAGGGTTAGGCAATGAACGATCAATAAACAGAACGAGAAACAAGTTTGTGATTAGAGCTCGACGCAACTTTCATGTACTTTGAATGCACCATGAGCATGAGTTGGGCAGATTACGATTGGGATTAGTTAAGAATATAGTACTTGTAAATGCAGAACTGAAAACAAACTGAAAGAAACGGGCCATGGACAATGCTGGAATCGTTACCTTGTATGCGTTGGGATTGCTCGAGTTCTGGGCGGGATCGAAATCGGAATCGGAATCGAAATGAAATGCAAAGAAACGAAACGAAAGAAGGGCAAATTAAATCAATAATTGTAAAGACGAGGGGGAAGAGAGAGCCGAGAGAAATATGCATAGACGATGCTGAACTTACTCGCTGCACGCTGTGGATAATCAACGTGCTCTTGCTCGGCTGCCCACCGCTGGTGCCGGAGAGAGCGCCATCTTGGAGGGCACGCACAGCAGCATCGGCAAGATCAGCGCCATTGCGGATGTGCTCGTTGATGGCGGGCGTGCTGAGACGCAGTGCCTCCTTTAGGCGGTTGGGACGAGCGCCCGCGGGGATCTCAGCGCCCTCGATGAACACAAAGTCCACGGTGATGGCGCCAGCCACGGGCTGGGTCTCGTAGGGGACGCGGCTGCAGCTGGAGCAACTGCGTCGAGGCTGGACCAACGGCCAGCTCATCGATGCCAACGAGGCCGAGACCCAGGAACTTTGGCGGATCCGAAGCAATCACTGGACGGTCGTAGACTTCAAAGAGTATCTCGGCAGATTGCGGGGAGAGTTCACTGCAATGTAAGTTGAGCAATTAAGAGGGAATCTTTTTATTCGTAAGAGATCTACTCACAAGAGGAAGTGCTCATCCCAGTAGGGTTTGCTGCCATGCTGTGTGCCCGTTTGGTTCTTTTGGGCCGGCTCATCCATCTCGATGACCACATAGGGATCGTGGGCATCGCGCAGCCCCTCGCCCTTGACAATCTTCACCAGCAGGCGACGACCGGAGACCATGTGCTGTGAGTCCCGCAAGATGCCCGATCCCAGATGCTCCATATTGTGCTGTGTTTCGGGCCGAGCATGCAATGAGCGAGTGACAAGTGACAAGAATGGAATTAACAGAATTCAGCAGAAGATTCAGAGAACACACTTAAAGTAGCGCAGTGTTTGTTTGCAACTTATGAAATTCGCCTTTAATTATATCTGACGGGGGAAAGGGGTGGGAGAGGGTTAAAGAGTTTTGTGGAAGGGAGGGTTTACAAATTGTAATAAGATTGAAAGTATTGATTGCCCTGAAAAAAGAGAGAAAACTTTTACTTAGGCGTTGCAAGGTGAGCGAGCAACTTTAATGGGAGACAAAAAGAAGGAGAAAGAGATTGAAACGGAAACGGAAACATGCGGAGACATTGTGAGATGTGATCTACAAGACTGCAAAAGACCCATTCTCATTTTTGAAAATAATAAATTTGGATATATAATATTTCACTTAATACGCTTAAAGAACTATAGTCTAAATGCAGTTATAAGCTTAATAGACTCTTTTCACTGCTCTTACTTTTTACTTTACTATTTTTGAGAGTCTTAAAAATCAAACTTAAAAATCTTCTATACTCGTATTCATTGCACGATAAAAATGGCAAAAATACAAAATTCGAATACTTAAGTGCACTGTGAAGTTTCGCTATTTGATCAACCTTGAACAAAGTGTCTTCATAGTATAAATTGTTATTGCGCTGTATGTACAGTATGACAGTAATGCAAAAGTTTACCAAAGTCACACTGAGAATATTTACAATCAATAATTTTTCACAATTACGTCATTAAAATAAATAGACATTAGCAAGTCGAAGCTATTCAAATATTTTTAAAGTTTCATCACGATTTGCTAATTAATAAAAATATGTAAGGGAAAGTGTGATTCATTACTAATAATTCTTCAAGATTTTATAAAAAATTAGTAAACACTTTATAAAGCAAAGCTTTAATTTTGCAGCCCTGTGGAGTGAATACATAAAAGGCGAATTTCATAAAACAAACTAAAAGAAACAAACGACAAGTTGGCACAACCGTGAACATCAAAACATATAGAAACATATGCACAGGAATCACGATATATATATGTTACATATATTGAAATGTACGTTTGAGTAATCATGTTCGAGACTGATTAAGAGAACTGCAGTTGTTGGTGTGGCGTCAGAACAATGAGAAGTGTTTTGTTGCTTGTCTGTGTGGAGAACAGTCTAAGAAGAGCGATTTATATCAATTGAGTTGTGTGTAGGGTGACAAATGTGTCGCATATGTCGACTAAAACCAACTAAAGAGACATCATACACACATATTAGGAAAGAGAGAGTGTGAACTACAGAGAGACAGAAAGGAGAACCACACAGAAAGGGGAAACTCGGGGACAGCAGAAACTGCTTCTCACTGCTCTGCTCGCTCACCGCCAGCGAATCATAATGGACGGGATAGATTACAGGTAGCTCCAATGGCTCCACTTCGGCACGCGGACAGGTGGAGTAGATGGAGAAATCCACTGGGTAGACGGTGTCACGCAGTGCCGTCGTCAATATGTCGCTGATAACTGTCTGCAGCTGTTGCTCATCCTGATCCATGGCCTTGATGGCGCCCACCGAGTTCATGGCAATGCGCACCTGTGTGTAAAAAGTTAATGAATCATTTCAGTTAGTCGCTCCCAGAACTAGATCAAATCAGTGCTATCTACTGTTTTTGCTAGTTGTTTTTTAATTTTTGCTACTTACGTCCGGATAGCCATCAACACGCATCTCACCCTTGAGGGTGTTGTAGTTCATGGGTATGGACATGCGTGCTCGGAATCGCGACACGGTGACCTTATAGTGCGATGTCTCCACCTTGCCCGACTTTTGTCTGAAGGTCTTCACCTGCAGCACTGGCATCGCGTCACAGTCAAAGGTGATGAGCTGCAAGTCAAACGTAAAAGTATTACCTCATTCATCGCTGTTCACTTTTAGGTTAAAGTTCAATCTCGCGTTCAATTCGCTTTACCATTTCAGCTGGATTCTGTTCCTCGCAGTTGCAGAAAATGTTGTTCAGCCCCGGCGCTGGACTGTCGGGCAGCACTCGGACCACTTCAACTGCCACACCATGCTGCAAATGCAAATTGGATGAGTTTAGATATGTGAAACTATCGAAAGTACTAACTCATTTGCAGTGCAATAAATCGTTATTATTTCTACTATCGAAATAAAGATTATTCTATAATATTTTATTAGAAATATGGGCCACAAACTATTTTTACTATTTATTTCAATCGAAATTTAACATATATTATTACTTGACTCATGCGAATATCCATTTATGTTAATTTTAGAATAGTCGAGAGCAACAGATTTCTCACTCAATTTTATTGTTCGATAGTAATTAATTTTTCAGTAAACAGTTATTCAAAAATAAAACTACATTTTCTTTGTGTTATTTTGAATTTAAGACTAAAGTTGAATGAGACAAAGTTTACTACTTAAAAGCACTCTAAAAATGTTTCGAAAGAAGCCATTATTATTTTCTGTTTATTCATTTACTACACAGGGAGAAATAATTATTCTAAAACATCTTAGGATTAGGTTAGATGTTGTAATCATTAGGTAATTAATCCTAGTGTTATCGATGTTAACTTATTAGGTTGAGATATAAAACGGTTACTTTGATAATAATATTTAAAAAAAGGTGTACCTATTAAAACGTTGATTAGCTAAACTAATTAAAAATATAAAATAAAATTATAATTCTTAAATTATTTTGCATTTTATTTGGTATTTCTTCCATTTTTAAATAGAGAATATTTCTTGTTCTAGAATACCCAAAATAATATGGTCTTGAATTAAGAATTTATTTTGATGGTTTAATTGTAATATTTTCGTTATTATTTAAGATAATTTTGTTGATTTCAAACCGTTTTTTCCTCTGTCCTACGGTATATTTTAAATGTTGTAAATATACGAAATATAGGTTTTGGTATATTTGAGAAGTTTTGGGAATATTAATTTGGTATATTTCAATGATAATACTATTCTGTTTTACTTTTAGTGGGAATAAGTAGCGTGTATCTTTCTGACTTGTTTTTCTCTGTGTATGAAATATTTATTAAACAAATAAAACAACAACCAGTAATAAATTCCTCTAAAGAGAACAAGCTCAGCTCAGAACTCTACCATAAATTTGATTCACAAAATAGTTGGTCATGCTAAGCAGCTCTGAGTTAACTCTTGTATTCAACACATATTCTAATAGCTTCCGTCTTCTCTTGGCTAAGAGTTCGCTGTGCTAATGCCGGCGAGGAAGGAGAGCATCAGAACCCGTTTTTAGCCGCCATTCGGAGCTGTTTTTGTGGCATGGCTGGAGAGCATTACGTAAGCGACAAACGTGAAGAAGTAGTTCATGAGTTATGTACGCGATCCGGAATGACGAGAACCTGCGATAATGACTAACCAAAAAGCAAGCTGGCAATCACATACATACATAACATACTACACACAGCTTTTTAGTCATAAACAAAATGCGCTGACCTTGGCCTACGTTCGGGGAGCGGACTCAGAGCAGTTTAGCTCAGCGCGTAAAAGGCGATAAAAAGTTGAAAAGTTGCGCTCAAAACGCGTTTCTATGCCGGTTACGGTTGAGCGGATACACAAGTAAAAAAAACATACACTGAGTAGACGCTGAATTCAAGTTGAAAGCCGAGGCCAGACAGACAGGCGGATGGACAGATGGAGAGAACAGAGTTCAATGGACGAGACAAAGTGGCAAATGACATCACAACTAGGTGACAATCAATGGGAGTGGGAATTCTGTTGTTCTGTTCTGATGTTCTGATGTTCTCGGCTATTTTCTGCTCTTGATGATGTCAAAACAGCTTTAAGGCTGATGTCATGTATGCACTCACCTCCTCGACGGATTTGCGCAGTGTATCATTGATAGCAATCACCCAGGACATGAGCAGCTCGTTGACAATAACCAGATCGCTGTACAGCCAACGGAACACTTGACTTGTCCACGTGACGGAGCTCTGTGAACCCAAAAAGAATAATTAACACGATATTTCAAGAAATTGAACAACTTTAACTTGCCGTTTCGGGTCCCACCACATTCGAGGGCGGTGGCACATAGCGCTTCTTGCGATTCTCAGGTCCCGTGGAACTCTGGCGGACCATGCGACGACGTGGTCCACCCACAGATCCTCCGCTTCCACCGCCCATGGGCGAGGCACTAGACCGTCCACGACCCCCTGAAGCACCGCCCGTTAGAGGTTTGGATAGATCGTCGATTTTGCTCTTGGTGGCCATCAGTTCGCGAGGCTCGGAGAGTCGCTTCTCGGTCTTGGCACCGCCAGCGGTTGTTGGTGCCACGCTGCTCTGGCGACTGTTGCTGGCGCTGACTGGTGCATTGGCACCCTTGTTGAGATACTTGTGGTAGAGGAGCTTGCACAGCCAAACGGAGAAGAGGGCCAAAACGGCCCACAAGAATATGAACATGGCTAGGGAGTCCATTGTTAAGTCACCAAGTCCCTCGAACGAACAGATATAGTCATCGATTTGATCTGCAAGATCCATTATTCAATTGCCAATGACATTGTTCCAGACATCAGAGGCATCGTCAAACCTGTAACAAGATGGAGATCGCAAATTAATCGATAACGATAACTCAATCGAAATGGGAATGGGAATGGGAATGGTTATGAGAATGGGAATAGAAACATTTGCTTAGACCGATGTAGTAAGCGTATTTTGTATGTATTCATATATACAATACACATTATATATTTAACAACAACAGCAATCTGCCACTGGCTCTGGGATCTCGGAGATGCCTGAGATCGTTCGGTAGCCATGAAAAGCCCCAGGTCTATTAATAGCACTTGAAAAAATTCATTTCGAATCGAAAATATGAAAATTCTTTGCACTCACTTAAGAAAATTGTTCACAAAATACACAACAATGAATTTAAAGATCGTTTTGTAATTGAATAAATAAATAGTTAAACTTTTTAATTAATTTAAAATATTTATTAAAATATTTTTCAATAGGGCAACACAAAAAATAAATAAAACAGAAGAACACAAAAACTCAAAGGAAAATCGTAGCGTTGAAAAACCAAACCGAAATGAAACTGAACACAATTCGCAGGCCCATAACGTGTGTATCTCATACAATTCAAACTTTGTATCTCATGTGAGAAATGTTCTCAGATAATATTGTATCTGTATCTGTGGCTGTGGCTGTGGCTGTGCTTGTTGAAAAGGGAACAAAACTAAAGAAGCGAAATTCAAAACATTAATGCGCCGACGCACAGAGCTTGCCACACACAATGCGTGTCTTAATGGCTTCCATATTCGAGAGAGAGTCAAACAAATGAGCGAAAGAGACGATGAGGGAAAAGTTTTGGACTGGAGCAGAAGGCGGACGAACTAAGTATTGACGTCATAGTTTTTTGGGGTCGCGACGTATTCGAAAATAAAAGACAGAAGTTGCCAAAAAACAAAACAAGGAAAAAATCAACAAATAGGGGACAATTGAATACGCTTCTTTTCAAATCCAAAACTATATCTATATCTATATCTATATCTATATCTATATCTATATCTATATCTATATCTATATCTATATCTATATCTATATCTATATCTATATCTATATCTATATCTATATCTATATCTATATCTATATCTATATCTATATCTATATCTATATCTATATCTATATCTATATCTATATCTATATCTATATCTATATCTATATCTATATCTATATCTATATCTATATCTATATCTATATCTATATCTATATCTATATCTATATCTATATCTATATCTATATCTATATCTATATCTATATCTATATCTATATCTATATCTATATCTATATCTATATCTATATCTATATCTATATCTATATCTATATCTATATCTATATCTATATCTATATCTATATCTATATCTATATCTATATCTATATCTATATCTATATCTATATCTATATCTATATATCTATATATCTATATCTTTCTTAGAAAGAGTATTCAAAAAGAGATATCCCATTGTAAATAAATAAATAAATTTCAATAGCCAGACACGTACAAAAAGAAATGACGTAAGACTTGTCAGGCCGAAACAATGTAAGAACTACAGATCGAATGTTAAATCGGAATCAATACGCTTTAAATATTCGATATACAGGTCGCCATTTGCTATACACTTTGTTAAGAGTAAAGCATTTGGCTGTGGTTGCATTTGGGTTAATAGCAACTAGTTGGCACTTGTTGCAGTTGATATTTGTTTTTGAAAATTGAATTTCATTAAATTTTGGCAGCGGTTTCATTTGGTTTGAGCAAGGCCAGACTCTACAATTTCCGATTGTTATTAACTATGAGTATTGGTCATTTACGATTGGTTTCGCTCTATGACAGCCTCCAAAGCGATATCAATAACAATGAAATGATATCAGTTTGAATATTTTTACTTTGAGACAAAAAACCGGAAGAGTATTATATATAAATGGGAAGCTATTCGAGCCTAAATTGCTTTATGCTGATTTCTTAGCGAAATTTAATTTATTTTGATTCTAAAAATAATATATTTATTTTACAAATATATTTTGACTAATACAAATAAAATCAAATCTCCTACACTAAACAAAGTTCTTGTTGAGTTCTAATAAAGAAGTTTAAGAAATAGAATGTGTTTTCTAAGTTATGGCCTAAAGACATGGGGCATATTCAGGAATCTTTAATCTACGTAATCTTATTTGCAAATATCTTTTACTGGGGAAATATGATATCGCTGTAATACTGCGATCTTTTCGAGTATCCCCAACTGATGAAAACTCTTTCCGTACTTTGTATATGTTATATGTCTCTTCTTCTGGCATTTTTACTGCACCGTTGACTTTGACTTCATTCCCCTTCTGCTTCGCAATACTTAGTACATATCCCAGTTGTTGTTGTTGCGCGTCTATTGACCCCACTGTGATGGCAGCAAGGAGGGCGAAAGAGAGCTGCAAAGACGACGCTATTACGAGAGCAACAAGTATTCGTGGGTATTTTTAAGCATGTCGAACAAAAGCAAGTGAACAAAATACAGTGCGCTTCTCGTTCTTGTTCTTCTTC
Organism: Drosophila sulfurigaster albostrigata; assembly: GCF_023558435.1. Taxonomy (NCBI): domain Eukaryota; kingdom Metazoa; phylum Arthropoda; class Insecta; order Diptera; family Drosophilidae; genus Drosophila; species Drosophila sulfurigaster. The sequence continues at coordinate 2,116,626 of NC_084883.1, forward strand.
TCTTCCCACTGGGTTGTTGCCAAAAGAGGGCGGCTGCCACGCCCCCATAGATGTTAAAATGTTAATAAAGAACGAGTGTTCTTCGTTGTTCTTGGCTGTTAATTGTCAGATACAAAATACCGGCACTACAATGGGACCTATTCTTCTCTCAAATAATTATCAAAAACATATATTTAAAGAAAAGTCTCCTCTTTTAAGGTTTGTTACGAATCTGCTCAGCTATTTAGTCAATTAGACAGATAATAATAATTGACACAATTCGACAATAACGAGTCATAGGAATCCAAGTACCAACGTGACGTGATGCGGGACCGATTCCGTTTTAATTGCTGACAAAAACTCATGCAGATTCATTACGTCATTTGATTATGCCACTTTAATTAAATCATGGCTCTGACTTCATTCTGAGCCACACACACTTGGTTGCCACATATGGAAATAACAACGGTGAAAAGATTAATAAACTCAATACTGTGAAAAGATTGTTGACCTTATAACCTATACAAACTTTTTTTTATATAATTTATGAGCGCCTTGTTATGAATTAAACTAAAACTTGAGTTTGCTCTATATATTAAATTAGACAAGATGTGAATATAATTATATCGAAATAACCAACGTTACCACTCTTCTCTAAACCTAAATGCTGTTTTAATGATCAAATAATGATCAGTATTGAACTTCAAACTCTTGTTAATAACTTTGTAGCAGTAATGGATTATTTAATAGAATATTTTTAGGACAGACGGAGTCTAATGGAAGAAAATGATTTAAGAAATATTTAAAATTGTTGTATTCTAAAGTAATATAAACAGTTTTAATCGACATGTATTCTATTTAAACATTTCTCTAACTGCTCCTTATATAATATTATTTTTAATAAATTCGTGACAGTAATTGACAACAATAAATTGATGAAAACAAGAAGGAAAGAACGACTCAAGCTATTTTCAAAGCAAAACAATGCTAAAAAAAATATACCAAATAAATATACCGAAAAATAATAATATATACTGAAGGATATATTTGGTATACCGAAATAGTACTATATTTAAAATATACCATTATCTATCATATTGAAACGAATTATAACTTTGTGGCTCCAGCAAACGTATGTAACAGTAGAAAGAGTCTTCTCCGACACCATAAATTATATACATATGTTCATCTAGAACTCGGAGACTACAGGAGATAGAGCTATCATAAGATATAAAAACTATACTCTTCCATTTTGTAAATTATACAGTCTTTTCTATATTGTGATTTAAAGCTATTTTGATCGACATGTATTCCATTTAAAGATCAATTACACTTCAAATAACATGGTGATAGTAGTTGATATTTAAAATAAATATGTATAATAGACTAAAGAAAGAAAAATGAAATATTTCAATTTTCATCGATTCATTATTTATAAAAGTTGTGCGAATCATGATCCTATCTTTAAGATGCGTAATAAGACAGCAGTTCTCTAGTAACTCATTTTATTTACATGCGCATTCATAATGAGAATTAGTTTGCTTTCTATTAATAGGAATTGAGTAATGTGATAGTCAATATCGTCGATAGTCGATTTGTCTAACCGCAGTAGCCAATCAATATACTGCTTGCACTTGCCCGCATGAGGGCCAATAGCAATTATACGTATGTATTTATGTATATGCATGTGTATTAAAGTGTTTGCCCAATTTCGATTGCAAATCGAATATCAGTAATTTGCTTAATTGAGTTGCCAATAATAATTTCGGCAATACCTGAAGCTCAGACGTGAGGCGAATGTTGCTTTTTCTCAATGCTGTTGATTCATTCATTAAGCAGGGAAAACTCCATTGCCGTCTTATCACCAGCTTATCAGTCAAAAAGTCCAACAAAGATCCTCAACGAGTTCGAAGTGTACACTCGTTACAATCTATTAAGTCTGTTAATGAACTGGTCTCCCTTGATAGGTCAACAATTGACGGCAATTGTGATAGACAGACAGTGAATAGACTGAGTGTTGCGACACCTGATGATGTCATTTGAGCTATTAACATATTATTGCCGTATGGACATTGATAAGGTATTCGCAATGATTCGTCTTAGTTCTTATCGTCGAGTTCGCCTCTTTTTTCGAAGCTATCAAAATCGTAAAAGTAACAGCAAATTGCAGTTCAATTTAGATTTAAAAGCCAATAATTAGCGTCATGCAAAGTTTGTTTTTCCACGCAGTTGACCTTTAACTTTTGTATCGAAACGAAATCGAGGTCGCATCTACAGTAGTCACACGAACTGAATGTCGTTTCAAATATGAAAGTAATTACAAATATACAAAAAATCTAAATTACCCCTTACGAATGATTTCGTTATAATGTGTTGAATATAAACAGACAAACTTAGATATAATGGTCATTCTGTATATTATATTAATTTGTGTCAAAATCATTGTTTGTTAGCTGTCATGTGTCAGGGATATTTGGGGGAACTGAGTGTTTTGGTACTCTCATCATCATCATTAGCCAAGCCGGAAATGGCGCACATATGTGTGTGGAGTACGTGGCGTATGCGCAATACACAAGTTTACAAATGAATATTGCATTACGTATACGCACACACTTATCGTCCCCTGTTGCAATTTAAGCTCTTTTATAGGTGGGTTCAGCAGAGTTACGAGTTGTAAGAAAATTAAATGAAATTATGAACATTTTATAATGATGACCCTGTCTTTCTGTCCCCAAAAAGTTGTTCGACTTACACAATGATTTCAAGTCACAAATGTTTCTACTGTGCTGCAGTGCAATGGAAGCAAAGTTCAGCTGCAGATTCACACACACAACTTTCATTGCGCGGACCTTTCGACTTTGCACGCCAACTGAAACACGTTTTGCTGTTGTCTCTCAGAGAACAGAGAACAGTGTGGAGCCATTTACACTGGCTAACAACTCACTAGACAGCTAAATTGACCTCGGTTGACAGTTGTTTTTTGTCTAGTAAACTGTTTTCAAGCTATTTCAAAATTTCCATTTCCATAAGCTCTTTGAGAAAATCTGGTTTCCATAGAACTTAATTGAATTGCCCGTAGAAGTCGCAACGTCAAGGAGAGATTTATTTACAAGGTAAATTTGTCACATCAACATTTGGTAAAAAGTAACGAATGTTTGTAGATAATATGACACATGTTTTTACTCGAAAGAAATGAAATGACTATGCAACATGTAATATCTTTACTTATCAATAACAGCGCCAATAATAAAAATGCATGATAACAACCTATCAATATCTTAATGTCTAGTCATAAAGATTCAAATATATCTAGTTTGTTTGAAGGTGACTTGCCTTGAAAATGTTATCGACGTGTGGGCATAGAAATAATAATAAATTCATAAATTTTATGTTCACAATTGAAAATATTCCTTGCCAGGATATTTAACAGCTGTTATCCACTTATTTGGTCGGATAGTGTTATCGATTATAACAACTGGACGGTAGTCAACAGACGACGACAGACAACGCATAAATGGAACAGTTCAATCGAATCGATTAGAATCATTAAACGAGCGAGTCTGCGGACGAGACCTAGACACCAATTAAGCAATGTAAATCAGACGAAATACGAGTATAACAACTGAGGTTGGGCATTGCTTGCTTGCTAGCTGAAGGAAAGAAGGGTTGAGGATTGGGACTAACACACCCTCGCACATAGCTCCACATGGACATGCTTTGGAATTTGTTTTTATATTGATTTTTATTTTCGGCACAAGGCCCAAACAACGCCCCAAAGACGAGCCCTCGCGCCCCTCTCAACCCCCTCTCCCTCTCCAATGAAATACTTCCTTTCTTCCATCATCATCATCATCATCTATGAACAATATGTGTCTTTTGGTCTTTTGGGTGCGTTTTTATTGTCAATGTTTTATTTGCACATCGATTTGTTGCGCTGTTCAATATTTGTCTTGCAATATTTGAAGCTATTGCGACTGAGGTATTTGAACTCTTCATGTTTTGACCGTCGTGTCACGTTGCGTTGTCAGGGCAACATTTTGGACAACCTCGAGCCACCTCAGACACAATGAATAAATTAAAGTTGACCAGTCGCAGCATTTATTAAACATTAGTTCAATCGAAAACCTTCAGATTTCCCATCATTTAACAAGATCTCCATATCATAAACGCAGGCGAAGCAAAGAAAAGAGAATGAAAGAGAGAAAAAGAGAGCGACGCAAAAGCTTTGCTGAGTTTGGGGGTTGGACTTTTGAGTAAGGGTAACGGGTGGCATAAATCGTAATGGTAACTTCTGCTTTTAACTGCGCGCCATTTACAACTATGCATCAGCCCCAAATCCCCATTCGCCCCGCCACGCCTCGCCTCGCCTCGCCTCACTTTGCCTTCTCGCTCTTAAAACTCTTCAAGCCACTTTCGATGCCGTGACACACTTTTGCCTCTGTCAACTTATGGGGGTGTGCCATACCCTCAATGGAGCAAGAGGGAGAGGGAGAAGGAGAAGATGAGGAGAGTCTTGCTGACGTTCACACCCGCTGAGCGAGCTTTCCTTGCGTCGGTTTATCAGCGAGAAAACTGTTGTGCTGTCGACTGGAAAGCGGGGAGTGAGAACAGGCAGCTCCTGCAATCGCCTAATGCGACAACACAAACAGCCTGGACATGGAGAAAACAGTGCTCAACTGGCAGATACCCAGTAGTAGCAAATTCCGGTTATAATGAGATTCCACATATTGATATAAATACAATCTATAAATTATTTTGACTATTATACGATTAAAAGTAAAAAAATTAATGTTGTGTTTAACTTTCAAATTAAATATAATTTAAATATTGTCTATACAACATTTGTGCTTTAATTATCAAAAGTTCGGCACATAAAGTTTCTATCTTGCTCTATAAATATTTTAGACTTAACTAACATATACCCTGTAATATGTTTTGAATGCGCCTCTTTAATGAAATTCGGCTAATGAAGTGTTTAAAGTGAAAACAAATATATTAATAGGGAGTGGAGAGCTTCTGTTTGGGCTATCTCTCTTTATTATATCCGTTTAACCTATTTTCATGAGCGCAACACACACACAGACACACCCATGCACAGTGGCTGTAAATCCTCCAGAGTCTCGAGGGTTGCTTTACTACGTTTCTACGTTTCTTCATTTCTACGCCTAATTTACGAATACTCACCATTTCATAAAGAAGCGACGTCGTCATTTATGGTTGTTTTCGTTTTCGTTTTCGTTGTCGTTGTTATTCGTGTTTGCCGAAATTGTGTTGCATTGTTGTAGATGAAGACGTAGATTGTTCAGTTATTGTTGAGTTATACGCATTATAAAAAGTATACAATATGTATAAAAAACAAAGCACATTTGCAGTAACCGACAATTGTAATGGGCATTTATAAATAGAACAAAATCAGATATGTTATTCGTTATTGCTCTACAGCTAAGGTTTAAGTTCGCCACATTCTTGGTGGAGTTGCATACATGTACATTTGTATGTATGTATGTATGTATGTATGTGTGTGTATATGCTTCCGGAATCGGTTAGTGACATTAAAGCAACCACATTGTCGTAAATGTTGTGTGTGTGTGTTTATATGTATGTATATTTATATGTGTGCACGGAAATGTGTGTCAAACATTTTTTGAAGCCCAAGCAAAAATAAAAGCAATTGGTGACCAGTTGAGAGCAAGTACAGTAAAAACTCTGTTCAACGAATAGTCGAAATATTTATACTTTTAGCGTTTGCATTTAAATCATTTATTTTTATTATTACTAAGAACAACTACCAAATTAAAGGTGGACTATTAATTTTTGAGAATTAATATGAAATCAGCAGATATCAAAAGTATTTTATTATAAAAATTTATTTCAATTATTTATGATAAATAAATAAATAGAGAATAATAAAATAGATAGGCAACTAAATATTATAGTTTTTTTCTGTAATATAGTTTTAGTTTACTGTAAAAAATTGATAATATTTGCGACTATTTTACAATTAAATATGATTAAAGCCAAATTTTAGAGTAATGCAAATCTTATTTAGTTTTATTTGCATGAAATAATGTAATACAAGTTATGGCAATTTTAATCTGAAATTATTTAATTTTATTTTTGCGAAAAATAGACTTTGACAGTTCATATGAATGAGCTTTTACTGTAGCTTGAAACAAAAGTGAAATATTTAAATATTGCGAAAAATAAACGTTAACTCACACTTTTTGGTAGCTTTTTATTTGTTGAAGGCCACGCAAATAAATTTACAACAAATTTTTTACACGGGGTAAAAAAACACGAAACTTTGTAACTTTGAAAAATTGTCTAACTACTTTTTAAGATTCAACTTTAAAGCTAAAACCAAAACGTTGTCGCTTATTTTCGTATTATATAAAAATAACGTCGTTTAGTATTGCTTATAAACAAATTAGTTAAATGTATCCGTGTATTTCTTTGTTATTTTCTTTTATTTTTGAACGCACTTTTTGAGCAAGTTCATTTGTTGTTGTGGCGATAAATTATTGTTTTATTGAAATTTGTTGTTATTTCTTCAGTCGTTGACGATACGCGGGGAGGAAACTGAGACGTTGGCGATTTGGACGTGTGATGAATTTTACAAAAGTCGTAAAATTAACTAAAAGAGAGACAAACATGTATTTATTTCCAATGCAAGTTATTTCAAACAATTCAGCGGCTTTGTTTGCTGACATTGTTGACACACATATGTAAGTATTTGACGCATGTGTGTGAGTGTGTTTCAATGTCGCGCTGATAAACATTCAAAAGTTGTTGTGCTTCTTGAAATCGACAGCAGCAGACAGCAACACACACACACATGCTCAAGCTTACAAATATCTGTATGTATGAGTGAGTGTTTGTTTTGGCCGCCACGTTTGTAGGCTACATTTTAGGCACAGTTGGCCAACATCTGAATTGGTCTGCTTACTGCAGTGAGAACAGAACATACTATGTATGTTATGTATGTATGTGAGTGTGTGACCACATTATGTGCACACAGATCTCACATAGTTCGTGTATTTTGTCTTATTATATTCGATACACATTTGTACACAAATCCCAAGTATTGAGTACATAAATATACTATGGTCTATTCACATACATATTTATGTAGTATGTTTGCCAATTGTATTTTATTTTCGCAAAGCTTTCAAATTATTTTGATTCTCTACATATTTTTGCCGTTTGCTGCCAAATTTTAGCCGCAACTGATACACACACACACACACATGAGAGTCTTCGCATTGTTGTTGTTACTTCTGCTGCCTATTCTTTGCCTATTCTTTTGTTTTTCTTCGTTTTCGCTGTTTGATGTTCTTGCTACCCTATAAGCGCAAGCAAGCAGAAGGTTTGCCGATTGCCGCTATTTTATTGTGGTCCAAACAGAAACACGAATGCATACACATACACAGACATATTCACGTACACAAAACACATTCACATACACACTTGAGGCAACCGAGTCGCCAAAAAGTATGCACAATTCTTTAAGTTCTCTTATAAATTTTTTCTTTAATTTTAACACTTTATTTTTATATATTTTGTAAATAATAAAATTAAGCTAAAGAACTTTCGTCTTTGCCGCTCGTACCACCCGTTCGCGCTCAGCTGTCCAATAAGACTGACTGCCTATCTAACTGTCAAGTAGAGTTGGACCGATAAAATTGTAAGTCGATTGTAATCGACTATTTTTCCGGTTAAATTTTTTACAATCGATTTGAATTTTTCAAAAGCTATTTATTCTACAAGCTTAAATTATTCATTCCCGATTTTTTACATAGACAAAACTGTTGGGCCTTTATCAAGTTCTTATGGGATATTTTTAACACTTAATTCGGACGACGTTTCAACGGAGATGTTCTCAAATATACTGAATCTTAATGTCGACTGGTTACACTTAATTCCAATCAAATGAAAAAAGGGCGCGTTATTCAAATTGGTTAATATATCCGAGCTTTTCAAATATCAATGGAATTGATATTCTTACAATCCTTTCACAAACTATTTGACAAAAAATATAAATTTCAAGAATTTTTTTTAAATCAGAAATCGAAACAGCGATAAGTTGATGTAAGCAGTTTGAGGCATGCTGAAATCGTTGAAAACTATACAGTTTGAAAATATAATTGCATCCATACAAAAGCTTATTGCTACAAATTTAGCAGCCATGTTTGCTTTTTAAAATACTGGTTTCATTTCATGGGTGTTACATTTTGAAATTTATTACGCTCTGAATTGAATTTGGATTTTAAATAATCCACCAAATCTGCAAATCTTGACATCATGCTGTCTATAAAAAATATAAATTAAGACAACCACTGGGTATTCGTTTTTACATACAATCGCTTGTTTATTTCACTTTACGTTTTCTGAATATGCTTATACGCATTCAACTCCGTTCGATTCCAATCTGCGTATTCGCTTATAACTTATGCCACTTATTTATAGGTCTATATGAATCCGTTGCTGATTTTATTTTTGATCTCAAGTCAATATTTTTGAATGCTGCTGACGCCGAGGCTTATTTGTTATATGCATGTATATTGAATATTTGTTGTTGTTCTTGTTTTTGTTGTTGTTGTATATAAGTGTATAATATATATATTTTAAATTTAATACATAAAAATTATCGCGCTTGCCACTGCATAAACACTACCATGATCATCATCATCATCATCGTCATTGTCGTCGTCTTTATGTTTAAAATAGTTTACGTGTGTTTGTTGTTCTGTTAATATTTAATTTGTTGCAGTAGCAGTTGCAGCCAATGCAAAGATCATATATAAAAATACAAAAAATCATAACATTTACATATACACTGCCCATATACATATACATATATAGAACTAGGATTAAATATCTCTAAATCGACGTTTACTTGCACACAATCAATATATCAAAAATTATTATTATTTAAAATTAATGCTCATCCCGCAATCGCGTCCACATTTTGTTGTATAAATTAATGTTATACTTAATAAACAATTTCATTTCATTTCGTTTTCTTTTGTTTTGTTTTTTGTTGTGTTTAAATTGTACGTCTTAAAAACTAAACTCATCATCGTGCCACGTTTTCGTATTTCATATTTTTAATTCATATTCGTAATCATATTCATATTCATATTTATATCATATATATTCGTAAGTTTTTGTATTTTTCTCATTTCAAGTTTTGTTGTATATAAATTTCACTATTTAGTCTTAATTGTATATGGAAGTTGAAATTGGTACTCAATATGTTCAGGATCAACTAGGAAAACAATTTGTGTTTCTAATGGAGGAGGGGTCTTCATCAATTGCAATTATGTAATTGATAATTGCAATTTGCTATTTTCTGTTGTTGTTCTTGTTTATTAAATGTATTTTTTGCAGCAGTCCGTTTATTAAATTTACTTTTGAATTCATTATTTCGCGGATATTTTAGCTAATACTTGCGGCATTCAAAATTCTGCCTGTCTGTCCTCTGCGTTTATAGATTATCAATATCTGTTGTCTAGTATATATATATATATATATATATATATATGTCGATTTATTTGTATATATAACGCTAATGCATTCAAAAGTGCCGAACACCAAACTCAATTCCGCTTTGAACAGTTTCGAAGACCTTCTTGTGTTCTTTGTGTAAATTTCTGAATGAATCGATAACTTATCAATGCGTCAATCGATTTGTCTTGTGTTGTTTTCTTTTTGTTGTTGTTGTTGTTTATGAGATCGTGACTTAGGAAAGTTTTGTTGTTGTCAGCTATGCGACTGCGTAAATGTTGTTGTTGACTCTTCTCAAAGCACTTGAGATGCAACGAATGTTTCCATACTTTTGTGTTTTTGATTAATTTGTTGATATAGAGAGTTGCGAGCATTGTGTGTGGAATTGTGTGTGTCAGTGTCAAGAGAATGTGTGAGTGTACGTCTATCGTATATGTATGTTTGCGTTTACAGTATTATGCGGTCCATAGAATAGATTTAGATGCTTGTTAAAATTGCTTTCTTTTTTTTGTGTGTTATTTATTTTTGTTCATTTTTTTTTTTTTGGTTTATTATTGTATTTGTTAATAATTAAGAGTTCTCTTTTTTTGTTTTGATTTGTATCTTGTTTTTTTTTTTGTATTAAAAAAAGCGAAACAAAAAGCCAGCAAAAGGAGGGAAAATGTGGTGAAAGAGAAAGATTGGGCAAACACAGAGCAAAAGGAGACATTTCGTTTGTGGTTGTTCTCAGTAAAATTGTTTATACTTATTTAAAAATAATGTACAATTGTAAAATTACATACTTAAATTTTGTTGTTTCTCGTACAAAATTTGTTTACAGATCGCGTTTAACTTAGAATTCGATTTGAATTACGATTATTTTGACTAAAAGTTCCTTGTTGTTGTAAAAAGCTGATATATAATTGCGTACTTTCGTGTTAGTATAAATTATATTTATATATATATATATATATTTAAATGTATATGTAGAACTATTTATATATATACGCGTAGGTTTTTATATAAATTTGTATATATATGTATATGCTTGTAAATACTCGAATACGTTGGGTGTCATTTCAAATATTTCATCGAAATTACATTTAAAATATTTAGAATTACACATTTAAATATCTGATGCGCCTTGTTCTAACTCAGTTCGTGATACGCGCGCTGGCTAACGGTAGAGACAGAGAAGCAGTAGACGGAGATAGAGATAGAGACACCGTCTACCCATATACCAATCCAGCACACGGCCACTTTGGGGACAATGTAGCTGCTCTTCTACTTCAGCTGAGGGATTGCGACTGCTTAGAGTGACAGGGGAGTGGGAGAGAGCTTCGAGGCCTGGTATGTATTTTGATCTATCTACGATTGAACTCCGATTTGATAGCTAAAATAAAATAGTCGATTTTTAATCTTTGAATTTGAACTTAATATACATAGTACTCCAAAACATACCGTCTATGATTTCGTTTTTGACTTTCTGTATTTCTAGGCGCATCTCGCGCACTATCTCAGCCTTCAGGGTGTCCAGATCGCTGTTGGACAGTGCCAGCGACAGACCATCGCCATTAACCTGCTAAGCAAATAAGCATTAGTATTTGCAACATAAGTTATCTACTGCTAAGAACTCACCTTGAGAATAGTCTCTTCACTAGCGCTGCCGAAGCGCTTGCGCATGGGTCGTGGCGATTCACCACCGCTATTCGTTGTGCTCTGACCGCTGCCAGTGCTGCCGTTAGCTCCGCCATGCGTATTGGACGCTGCACCACTGCTGCCTCCACTGCTGAGCTTGTGTGGCAATGTGTTTGACTTCTCCCATGGCCGCTGCTTGACTTCTGGTTCCGGCTCAGGCTACACAAATGTGAAATGTTATCAAGTCAAGCAATTCATAAAGGTATTAAATATCTAACTCACATCTTTCTTTTCTGCCTGCGCACGTCGTCGAGCCAGCGTCTTGGCCATCTCGTCCATCATCGAAGCCATGCCATTGGTGCTGCGACCAATGGTGCCATAATTGCCGCTGCCGCCACTCGAAGTGCTGCTGCCGCTGTTCTCCGGTGCAGCTGTGGTTGACTAAAATGGATCAAGAGATATCAAGATTAGTCAAAGAGACTTTCAACGTACTCCATTGTCACTCACCTTGTTCTTTTTGAGCTTGAACTGCTGCAATTGCGAGGCCAGCGAACCCATGAGATCGGCTTGGGGATCATCCTTTTTGCCTGCGCCGCCTGCACCCATGCCAGGGGGCGGTGGCGGCGGCGGTGGTGCTCCTGGACCACCCGGACCGCCTGGGGCCCCTGGAGGTCCGCCCATAGCTGGTGGAGCAGGTGGTGCCGGCGGCTGTGGTGGTGCGGGTGCACCATTGAACATCTGTGGTGGTGCCGGCGGTGCACCGCCAAATGTGGGTGGTGGTGGTGGCGGCGCCGGGGCTGCCACCTGTCCTGGACCTGCTCCAGCAACTCCGCCTGTGCTGCTCATACGATTAAGTGGCGGCGGCATGGGTGCACCACTGCCTGGCTGTTGCATCATTGGCGGCGCCAACGGCACTTGCCCATAGGGATTCTCCGGCTGCTGTCCGTTGTGTTGTCCGTATCCGGGAGCTGGCATACCGGGCGCCTGGGGAGGCTGTGGTATCAACTGCGGCTGACTGGCATACACAACGCTGTTGGAGCTGGTCGAGCTGGGGATATGAGCGGGCTGTGTGGCCCCGTAGATGGGCCCGCCTCCATTCTGATGCACGGGCGGCATCGGCGGCTGTGGCTGCTGTGTCGGGTATTGATGTAGATTGAGATTGGGATTAGAGTTTGAGAGCACATAGTGGGGCTGCTGGTACTGCTGGCGGATCGGATGATTGTGGCGATAGTAGCGGTGGTTGGTGGCGGTAGTTGGTGGTGGTGTTGGTTGGTTGGTTGGTTGTTGTGGTGGTAATGGGTTTATTTTTTGTGGGGATAAGCCAATTGCGGACGGGCGAATATTTGGAATGAAATGAAACAGAAAGGAAGAAGTAGCAACTTAAGCAGATCTTAAAAGAGTTGGGCCAACAATCCAATCCGGACTTCAACATACCTGAGGAGGCGCATAGCCCGCTTGCACCATCTGCTGCTGCTGCTGTTGTGTATTGTAGACGGGCTGCTGTTGTGGCTGCTGTTGATACTGTTGCTGTTGTTGCTGCTGCTGTTGTTGTGCCTGACCGGGTGCAGGTGGAATCTGCATTTGAGGATTGCCCTGCTGTGGCAATCCATTGGACGTTGGCCCGTTGGCAGTGGGTCCGTAATGGGAAACCGCTTGAGGCGCCAGCTGTGGCTGCTGTTGTTGTTGCTGCTGTTGTTGCTGTGGTTGTGGCGCCGGCGGTGCGCTGAGGGAATTCCTTTAGTTTGTGAGCAAAAGTTTGAAGAAACGGCGAGTCGATGCGCACATCGATCGAGTTTACGTTTTATACGACATGAAGTTATGAGGCGACGAGTGACGAGTAGCGATTAACGAGTACGAGAGCGAGTACGATTACGACGACAACAAAACAGAGTAATGAGAGTGATAGTAGAGTTATGTGTAAGTCACGTGTTGCGAATAGCGAGTAAATAGATGTAACGAGTAAATAGTAGCGAGTGAAGATGCAATGATTAAAATGAAAACGCATATGGATTTATAGCGCAAATATTGCGAGTTAAGAGTGGAAATAACAAGTAGAAAGGACAAAGTGTGTTGATCAATGAGATATGTGAAAATTAGGAGCGGTAAATGAAGAGTAACGAGTCATGAGAGCGACGAGCAATGAGATACGCAATGATTACAACAAAAACAAAAGTGCATATCGGCGCGACGCGTTGAGATTTAATAAATACGAGTAAAACGATAAGATGCAAAACAACATGAATGTAACGATAAAATTATTTTCGTGACGAGTTTTGTAGAATGTTGTGCAAATGTATTGGCGGATTATATAGATTGTGAAGTGACGAGTAGCGAGTACGACGACAACAAATAGAATGGCGTGCGTGTTACAAAGTGCGTGCGTATTAAAAGAGAGAATAAAAACGAATAAAATCAAAATACATGTAGACTTCAATTGATGGATGACAGCGCAGACTGCATTAACCTAAAACTGTTATCGATTACCCACCTGCTGGTGCGATGGTGTCCCTGTGGCGTTGGCGGACTCTGTGGTATGTTATTCTGATTTGTCTGTGAGGTGGGCGTTTGCGCCGAGGGCGTTATGTGTCCACCAATGCCGTTGTTTTGTCGCAATATAGCAGCATCCTCGCTGGTCATCGTGCGATAGCCCATATCCTCTTCGTAGCCATTGCCATTTGTGGGTTGACCGGCTGGATTATTGATCACACGACCGCTCAGCACCTGTGCAACAAAGATCAAATAAATTAGTTGACAGTAGACACGCTGTGGTGGGAAATTGGGGATTCTCTTACCTCTAGGGCATGCATCATGGCGCGCGCAAAGTTCTCGGCATCGCTCTGGCTGGAAAAGTTGAGACCATACACATATTTAGCATCACGCCATTGATGGAATGTGGCTGTGGCCTGATTGTATTTGAGTCCCTTCAAAATGGAGCAGTTGATGACCACCTCGTGGTCCTGCAACTTTCGGCCCACTACACGGAATGTGTTATTCTGCTGATGATGATAGATCTGCACTTTACTCAGTCCCGACGAGCTGCCCGAAGGCACCCACTTCTTCTGGTTGTCATCGTACACCATCACTGAGGCACGGGCTCCAATAATGCTTTGTTCACTGCAAGATAAAATAATGTACAATTTCAATTTGAGATAACACTCAGAATCAGTGCGTCTCCATCTTCATCTTGGTTGAGTAGTTGAGGAATTTGAGAAATGCGTTTACTATAAAAAGTTAGTGAGGTATTTGTCAACGAACATAATTGGAATCTAGTTAGGTATTCCATGCCTAAGCAATCGTTTCTCGAGTATACAGAAGCCAAAGAACATGGTCAAGCTAAGAGGAACGGAAAGCAAATCATTAGATGATTAATTCATAGACACTTGACTTGATTTCTGTTCTGTTCTGTTCTCTTCTGTTCTGTTCTTTCCATTTAAGTCTCCGCTTTCACACAGTTTCACACGACTGACTCAAGTGCAGTGATCTCTCAGTCTCTCTGGGCAGGAAGTGCATTGCATTTCTAGTGCCGTCTTCCCCCTGTCCGCCCTTCAAATATCGCTTAGAAAATTGCACACCTGTCACGCAGTCGTCATCGTTGCAGTCCGATTAAATAATTCTAATGAACTTTTGCGCAACCTTTAACATTTTTTTGTTGTTGGCAGCGTGTTTTCCTTTTTGCTCTGCAGCGTTGACAATTAAAGCGGGAAAAGTCGGCACTAGACAACATAAGACACAACGCTTGGAAAAATGCTACATGACGTCGATGAGAACTCAGCTCCGATCTGTAGTCTCATTCGCATCGCTGACTTGACAGTCGTCAAGAGTCGTTGCTTTGGCTTTAGCTTTGGCTCTCGCTTTGTCGAGTTGTGTGTTAGTGGGCAAAATGTATAATGACAGCCCCAACACCAACACGAACACTAAAGCCAACAGCAATAGCTACAATAAAAGCCAACAGCAGCTACAGCAACAGCAAGAGCAGCCGCAATAAAAAACGAGTTGCGATCTGGCTTTGACTGTGGCTAAAAGTCGCTGTGTCTTTGCCTGCAGAATTCTCGCAGTTGTCGACTTGGTCTGGCCAAAAGTTGAGTAGTTTTGCACTTAAATGGAGCTTGCCAGCGCAAGCACCAGGAAGAGGTGGGGCACGGGAAGGAGCAACAGCAGCAACCGCAGCAGCAGCAGCAACTCCACAGCTGTGCGGCCTTATATAACAAACGTGCTGCTCTCGCTGCTCGAGGTAGCATTTTTACAGCATACGATTTGATTTCGCGGAACGAAAGTGAAGTTTATCTATGCATACTTATAATTTGCCATAGTTTAAGTACTGCCAGGAACCCCTCTCCACAATATCGATAACTATGGTGCACACACGCACGATTATGAGTACAGTAATCGCTCGCAAATTGACGCCACACATAATTTTAATGCTAGTTTGCATTGTCTTTCACTTTCATAAACATTTTGCAGTCTATCAAAAGGGGTATTCATTGTGCCATCTCAAAGATTCTAGTTGAACGGATTTCAAAATGAATGCAAAGACAGGAAAATAGAAGAATTCATAAACTAAAGTAATTCAATTCGTATACGTAAACGATTCGATGGTACCGAACTAGATTTTAGAAGTACCGAACTTAAAGTGTAGGTTGATGTTTGCCATACACTGATTTAAAAATATTTTTAAAAATAAATTGTGCGTTGTAAATGAAAACAAGTAAGAAAGATTTGAGATATTCGCTAACCAAATTAAAGCGAAATGTACCAAATGAATATACCGATAACTACTGAAAATATACCAAACACATACTACAGCATTCCAAATATACCATAAAAAACAGAGTATACCAGATTATAACCAAAGCGATAGAGGGCGTTTTTTTTATTTCAAAATATGTTTTGAATAACTTTTAAATCTTAAAAAAAATTAGGAAACATAAGGACTCTAATTTAATGTTGACACAGATATGTCGAATGGTACAAATATCAAATGCTAGCACTAGACAACCCCGAGACTATTTGATTAACCTCTTTCATGCTTTAATTAAATCCAAAACTACCAGGAGAATCTCTGCGCGCTTCACAAGCAAAACTGGCGATAAAAAAAAATCAGAGGAATTGGTTCACCGGCTGCTCAAATTGCTAAACAAATAGGCATGTGTGCTCCCGTTAATGAGTTGAATGCAGATTGCATTCCATTTCAGTTAAAAGACTTCATTATATGCCAACGACGCCAGCAGGTGAAATTTTCATTTTGTTGTGCTCAACTTGCGGATTAATTCGTGCGTTAAGTTTAATGCAGATTTGCAGCACGAACGAACGGCAGAGTAAAGCAGAGTTTTTCTTTTCAGTTTTCTAATTAACGTTAAATTTGATGCACTTATGAGCACATTGACTGAGACTGGGAACAAAGGCCGACAGAAATGAGGGGAAAAACAGCACGATTCTAATTCGATTAAAGTTCACAAATTGCATCATCTGATTGCAACAAGGACGCACGAAGATTGCAATTGGATTGATTGGCCTGCCTGAAGGAAAGAAAGCGAAAAGAAGCGAAAGGAATGAAAACAAATGATCGAAACATACGTAACAATGAGTTTATCTTTGACCGAATTATGCCGACGCTGAGGGATGCGTTGTATGTGTTGTTGTTGTTGTTGTTGATTGTGTTGTTGGTGTTGTAGCTGCAGATAATGTTGTATGTTGCTATAGAGATGATGATGATGATGTTGTTGCTGCTGCTGTGTTGTGGCTGTCGAACGTGGTGTTCTAATTGAGAACGACATGGAGCTGGCAAGTCTGGCAGAGGAGCAGGAGGTCGAGGAGGAGGAGGAGGAGGAGACTGTGGAACAATTGGAAGTGGAAATTCTGTTCGACACAGTTGTTGGAAGTGGCGGCAGTGGCGGAGTCGCCACAGGGGACTGGGGCAAGGGTACGCATTTGCGCAATGTGGAGAATATGGCAGTTGAGGTGGAAGAAACGGACACAGGGGAGACTGATGTAGATGTGGATGTAGATGTGGTGACTGGTGTACATGTGTAGACATTGTCAGTGGCAGTTGTGTTTAGTAATGATGGTGATGTTGCCGACGGCGATGGTGATGATGATGATGATGTTGTATATGTTGCAAGTGTTACTTCGACATTTCGACTGCCAACACCTACGCTTGGCGGTACGTACAAAGCTTGATCATGGAGCAGCGTTGCTTGCGTCTGTGTTGTCCAGGTGGGCGCCTCATAGATGGCAGTGGGCGTGCCTCCGCCTCCTCCCTGTGCCTTGGGCAGTTGCAGCACCAGTTGCTCGTGCTCATGGTAGGCGGCAGCGGAACGCTGTCGCATCAGCAACTCCTGCTGCTGATAATGATGGTACATGGGATGGCGATAGTCCAGCAGATCCAACTCCTGCAGCTCCTCAATGCTGTAGTAATCACCGCCAGCCACAGGCAATGCAACGCCCTTGGACGTTGCCTTGCTGTAGAGACTCTGGCTGCGCTTGATCAGCAACTGCTCGTGTTGAGCAGCTGGCGATTGATGGAGCTGCTGTTGTGGATGCTGCTGCTGCTGCTTCTGCTGCTGCGGGGATGGTTGGAACTCGCACATGGTTGGCATCGCATTGGCGGTCTGATGATACGCCAAAATGGGACCAGAGACAACGGCGGCACTTCCATTGGATTTCTTGCTTGTGAACGAGGTTTTGGCATAAAGTTTCTTCATGGCCATTAACTGCTGGTAAACATTTGCAGAGGCGGTCAAACACACACATACACGAACACACAGACGAACACACGACGATCCCACGATCAGCGATCACACAATAAAGTAAATGGATATATATATATCAAATGTTTGTCTAGGGTCGCGCGTCGCGACAACAACTTTGTTCGCAGCTCTGATCGAAATCGAACCTCATTTGAGACTGAACAAGCCAAACGAGTCGAAGACAAAGTCTAGCCCCAAACACGCTGAGAGATGCAGAGCGAGAACACAAAACACAACTCGCAGAGCGGCTTTTGGCGGCTACGACAGCGAGATGAGAGCGCGAGAGAGCGTGAGAAAGAGAGAGTGTAGAGTGGGGAGTGCAGTGAAGTCGAGTCGAGTCGAGTTGAGTGGTTCTTGTGGATTCTGAATTGGGCTAAAAGGCATGTAATTACTCCTGCTTCCCAAGACAATAAAATAATGAGACGTGGACTAGGTAAACGCACAAGACTCAGATGCATCAACGATCGCAACGATCGCAACGATCGCTTAAGATCATTTTGTCTAGACGCGCTCAAATCACAGCTTAAATCTTCCCCTCCTCCTCCTTCTTCTTCTGCTTCTTCTCTCAGCTGCAGGGCTTAGCGGATCTGTCAGTCAGTCATTCATCCATTCAGCCACTCAGTCAATTCGCTCTGCGTTCTGAGAGTGTCTGTGTGCGATAATTACTTAAGAAACGAGCTCAATAATTTATATTTCCCCCTCGAGTGACTATTACAAACATTTTTTTTCGGTGCGGAGCAGGGCGCAGAGAGGAAATGGATACACAGCTTGTGGCATGCTATGAAAAATTCATATGAATGCTAGACACAAGTCCAACTCCGTTGAGCCTGCCTGCTGATAGAAACATATATATACTCGATTCTACAGTTCTTAAGCGTACATTTCCAATTAACATTGTATTTGTCTATTGTTGTTGCTGCTGTTTCTGCTGTTGCTTTTGGTTTTGCTGTTACAGCTCGTTATAATGCGCAAGTCTGGTTTTTAATGCTGCCTGATTTGAGCTGCGATTATCGTGCAGCTTAATGGCTTTGTCAGAATGGGCTGGACCAGCCAGAGCTTATGCTCAAGTCCAAGCCAAAATCTACAGCTTCGACGTGAACTCAAACTGTAGCTCATACTCGAAATTAAAGTCAAAAAGACAGATCAATGAATCGTGTGCCGTGGCTTAAATGATTTGGCAATTTTTTATTATGTTGCTCGTTGTTGTCTTTTTGGCTATAGCGGCTTTTTTATTGAATCCATTTTCGTTATTTATACACACAACTAGACACAATCAGAATCTGAGTGAACAGCTGCGAGATACTGCGGAGAGTTGATATCAAGCAAAATACTAAAGAAAAACATATTAAAAAAGAACAAGATTAAAGTTTAAAGACAAGTGGCATAAGCACAAACTTGAAATAAATAAAAAGTTGTTATTAATAACCTTTATTTATCTTTTTAGTAATTCTACAAATATAATACTTTGAAATTACTTCGATTATTAGCATAATCATTCGAACATATTTATTATTTTCTTATATCATATTTTATTTATTTACATTTTAATTATTATACCAAATAATATAATAACTAAAAGAAGGGAGTGCTAGCTACTAAGGCCATTGACTCTCTAATATTATAATGATTTATATTATAATGACTTTTTCCAATACTAATCTTTAACAATCGTTAAATTCTATACAGGGTAACTTGTTGGTCTAGCAAGCTTCTGCAAAGTTTAATCACTTTATTGAAAACACATTTTCAATGCAAATAAATTCGCCGCTTTGGAGAGCACTCGAAATATTTCACAAAGACCTCCACATACATACATCTTTTTTCCTGTTTCTCTTGTTCTCTATTATTTTTACACGAAATTAATTCACGGCATAGAAATCCACTCTGTTATGATATTATCGTGACCCATTTCCACGCACTTTTCTCATACAACTTTTAGGTCTGTTTGGCTTATTTCAAAGTTGTTTTGGGGCGGATATGGGCAAGTCATATGGCAAAATTATTGAAAGGGTTCTTTAATAGATATGACGTTGAACTTTGCTCTTGAATTTCATTTGATTTTTCAGCGATTACCCGAAATTTGAAATTTAAAGCGATGCACTTCAATTAAATTTGTAAGCGCACTTCAAATCAATTAAGTCGAAATTATACGAGTGAATGCTGCATCCCAACTTAATGCTTCTTGCATTGTGTTGAATGCTTCGTTGGGCAAATGGAGCAGCATTCAAGGGGAAGGGGAATGGGGCAGAGAGGCAAGCCACATTTTTGTCTGTTTCACATAGTCTACTTTGGGGCATACCTCGCGAATTGCAACTGCAGCTGCAACGGAATTTGCAAATCCAAACGTTGCGCGACTGTTGCAGATGTCGGACAAATGTTACCCATCGGGCTGACCGAATGAAACTGTTAGAAAATGACACTGAAAATTGTGGCGGCCAAGTTTAAGCCATTCCCGAATTTCCTTAGAGACAGCAAACACACTCGAGTGACATTTAATGATGACGCACCCAGAAAAATGAACCGCAACACAGCACAACACGGTTGTTCGTTCTCTTTATTATTATTTTGCTCGCTTCATTTTTTTCGCTTATGAATCAGTTATTAAGCCGCTAAGGGATAAAAAAGCCCTGACTAAGCACAGCAAAGTGAAACTGAAACTGAAACAGGACAGCCGGATGGGCCACTCCCCCGGCCGTGTTAAAAGTCAGAATGGCTCCCAAAACAAATTATGGGTATTAACCCAAAAGTAAAGTTAAGCAAAGGCCGAGGCCAAAGACGGGGACGAGAACGAGAACGAGGCGGAGCTCAACATCAATTTTGCTGTTGACCTATTAATTTTGGCCAGCACGAGACATCGAAGACATCTATTTTTATGCCCAAAAGCTCGACAGGTGCGAAAGATTCGCGAGACCCCATGAACTGCCCCCAAGTTTGGGCAGATCAATTGAAAAGTCGCTGCTAACGAAGCAAAGCAACTTGAACGCCAGGTTGTCAATTGAATCTATAAGCAAACAATCGACTATTTCGTAAGCAATTTAAATGACATTGTCGTCGTCGACGTTGTCGTTGTCTTCATAATTGAAATGTCCTTCACACAAATCAAATGCAAACCAAAATCAAGTGCTACACTGTAAGAAAATGTTCGGTTTCAAACGAAGTTACGAAAAGGCTGCAAGAACTCATGACACATTTTCTCACATCTTAATTTGTCTTCATCAAGGCAGCTCATAAATTAATATTATGAATCTTATTACATCAATAATTAAGAACAATGTGAACTCGCCAAACATTTTTTGCTCACTTTAGGCAACAGCTGTCAATTACAGCAACTTTGCCCAGATATAAAATTTATGTTTTTTTTTTTGTTTGAAATGGAAAATGCTTGGAAATTTATGAACTTACGTCATTTTTGGTGCTGCTGTTGTTGCTGTTACGTGAGAAAATTGTGCGATAAGCTTCACTTTTGGGAAGATGGTTGTTGTTGTTGTTCTTGTTGTTGTTGTTGTCAGCTCCCCTCTGTTTCCACCAGATTATAACTTGTTCTCTTGGTTGTCTGTTGTTCTTGTTGTCGCTTGCTGATTATGAGATCTGTAAGTGGAGAGTGGAGAATAACGAAAACTCAAATTAAAGTCTGCACGTGTTCCTCTTACACACTTAAAAAATATATACATTGCTTCTTCCACTTGGAAATACAACATTCAAGTCGAATGAAGCTAAATTCAATGATATAGAGTGTGAGTAATAGTTATTATCTTGCTGCCCTTTTTCCTGTTGTGGATTGATATTGGCGTCGAACACTTCGCACGTTTCGCCAACTCTAAGAATAGTTTTGGGGTATGAATAATAAATACAATTCGATTTTTGGACGAGTCTTTTGGCTGTTAAGCCCCAGCTGACCTCGCTGATAAATCAATACATATGTATATAGAAGAGACCTTGAAACTAAAGTTAGTCTCATCAATTAGCCAAACAAACGGCAGCAAGTGAAAGCTGTTGTTGAATTAATAATAAAGCAAAGCAAAACCCAAACAATGCAAACCATATGCATAGCTTATAGACTAACTGGAGACTAGTAACAATAAGCGTCGATAAACAATGCGGTTTCGGTCTTATGACCCAATTACTTTTTCTTTCTTTTGGCCACAAAATCTCTGGGCAATATGCACGATGACGATGACATCAAGAGAATGGCGAGGGGTAGACAAAAGAAAGTTCTTAATGAAAACCACAAGTAGCTAGTGCCATTTACATGATAAATGCGAAGCAGCGACGCTTGCTAAATGAATCGGGTCAGCGCATTGGCCAAGAGAAGGTCTATCTAGGTAAGACCCAGCCTCGACTCTCAGCTTTGGGGCAACAAATGCACCAGCAGCAAACAGAAGCTGAAGCAGCGGCAACAGCAGCAACTACGCAGAATGTTGTGTCGCGCGATACTAACAAAATGTTGACCTACTTCTGAAACGCCTCCACACACACACACACACACACCCACATACCCTCCTTCCTGCCCATCGTCTAACAGAGCACAGAAAGCATCGCTTGCGTCATAGTTTTGCTGAAAACCTTCGCTTATGGAGCACCAACATAACAAACACACACACACAACACACACACTCGCACACACAATCGGTATACGGGCTTCGCATTTGTTGCCGGAAGTGTGTGCGCGATTTACAGAAACCATTGCGTATTCTCGCATTCTCGCATTCTCTCGTTCTAAGCATTATCATTGTCGCCATCCACTCGGCCTATAAATCTCAACTTTCAACTCTGCTCAGCTGTGTCGAGCGCTTCAATTAGTTTAACTTGTCGAGAGTTATAGCTGAGCACGCAGACTCTAAATTAACAGAATTTTAGTAGGAAACATATTAATTAAATTTAAATTCCAAAAAGCTTGTACTTTTAATTAATACTTTATTTGTGATTCTGTTTTATGAAAAGGATATTCCGGTTTATACCATAATTTAATATAGGCTGTAATTTTTGAGACTTAATTAAGTTTCAATTCTGCTTAAGAAACCTAAGAATGTGCCTTTCGTTTCATTTTTAATTTAACCTATGGAAAAAATTGGTTCAAGATTATGAAACTGAAAATTCACAGAAACTTAATACGACACATTCTAATTTAATTAATTGGACTAAAGGAAACAAATTTACATACAAGAACACTACAAAGATTACTCATTACTTATCATATTACTTGTCCCAGCTTCTTTAAATTAATTTGATTTCAGAATTATTTATTAATTTAACGCAGGCGGCTCAAGGAATAATTCGACATATGTACTTCAATGTACAATTTTTCTAAGATTTACATAAATTAACAAAATCTTATATATATATCTTCTCGTTTATAAATTAATTGAGATCAATTTGCACGTTTGTTTATTAAAAAAAGTATAATATTTTTCATTTAGGATTTTCTAAACAATACAAAGTTAGATTTCCACATGACTTAGGAACACATAGTTAAGCAAGTTTATTGCCAAATTTCCGGCACACATGAGAATCTACCCGCGTGTCTCTAATCCCATTAATGGGATAACATTTTGCGAGTTAATTTCAACACAAAGCACAAGTCCTCATATTGACTAAACAAACAATTCCCAATTCCCGCCACCAAGCACAGGAAACCAGAGGGTCGAGCACATGTGCCGCTTCCTCTGTTCGGTCTCTTGTCTCACTGTCAACTGAGGGGCAATTAAAATGTTCAATTCACAGCGAGGAGTTGGCCGCAGACACCCCTTAACAAGGGTTCAAATTCAATGCATTTATTCTCATCACTTTCTCCCAAAAACATTGGTATGGACTCGACTTCACCGGGTTTCACTTGCTTCACCCCCGATTGAGCAACGGCTTCAGCAATAAACACTTCTGCACTGCATCGTTTCAATTTCGTCATTTAACCCAAACGCATTCACGACACCCGCCATCATCAGGGTGAGCATTTCAGAGAGCTGCCCAACTGGGACTAGAGTGGACTACATAGTGTTTTTGTTTTCGTTTTCGTTTTCGTTTTCATTTGTGGCACAGACATTTCCAGGAATTTCCATGACTTTTACGTGCTCTACGTGTCCTCAGTCCGTTATGATGTCAGTTTCAGCCTCATTCCGCTGGCACTTTCAACTTGCCCTTTTCTTTTTTTGTTTTAGCAAAATGTTTGCACTCCAAAAGGAATAACAAATTATTGCGTCGCATTGCACATGGAAATTTCCTAATTTGCTCGCGTGACCCATGAGATTTATTAATACACTGAGAGAAATATCAAGACACAGCAACAACAAAATACTAGTGCACTATAAACTACAAACGGAATTTGCAAGCAAATGTTAATGAGAATTTAAAGTCAGCACAAGCTCGATTTGTCAGCCAATTAAAACCTTGGCTTTACTCCCTGGAGTACCTCACATACTTCTATATAAACATATATGGTTGACATGCCCGCTTCCTTGTGCTGACGATTACCATTAATATTCTTGACACTAGCATAATGCGATCATTTCGATTGCGATTGTGGCACACTTGTGACTCAAGATCCCATAACTGGTTTTTGCCAAAGGGAAGGGTCTCTCGCATTTGTCTTTGTCTCTCTCTCTCTCTATCTCTCTCTCTTTCTTCCTCTCCCTCTGTCTCGGTGCTTCCCTTTCAGTACTGAGCTAAATTACTAAATTATGCTTTAATTTTGCTTGCCGTGAATTCGGGTCGCCACTTCAAAGTCGCCGTCCAGACTCGTACTTCATTCAGTGTCTGTGAAGGCGACTTGTTTATAAACTGAATTTTTCTTGTTGATGGATTTGCCAAAATAAATAAGTGAACGGTATTTGTACGGAAGAATACCCTGCGTTGAACTTAATAATTAAAAGGTATATTATGTTTAATAATTTTTAGTATATGTTTTACTATATTTTTTAAAATTGAATCATAAATTTTATTTACTTAAACTAATAATAAAATTTCGCCCTGAAGGATTTTTTGTGGTTTGCTATTGTTTAAACTCTGATTGGTAATAACAATTTATAGCATATTAACTAATGAAAGATTATGAATATACATTTATTATTGGTCATATTGGCACTCCTTTCTAGATTTTACATTTTTGCTTCCACTGCCACAGGGTATTCAAATTCGTTGAATCTCAATGGTAATAGCTGTTGCCACCGTTGGGAGTGACCCAAATCTGCAAGCAGTGATTGGAAGACTCCCAGGAATATCATAATCGGCAAACAGCGAGAGAGCAGCCAAGCGGCAAGACAAGTCAAGTCGTGCATCTCATTGAGGCAGGGCTTCTCGGACAAAGTCAGTAGCTGTCAATTTACAATGTTTCCATCTACAAGCTATTAATTTATTTGTAATCGCAGTCGCACTCAAGCTGAACTCCACTCTACAGTTCAGCATCGAAGTGGAAGTTAAGTTTTTCGACTGTGGGCGAACCAAAAAGAAGCCAATGTCTGCAATTGACCCCAACGAAAGCGTATTTGCGAACGGGTATTCAAAGCGTTTTGGTACACGCTCCATTTCCAAACGATATTTGAACATATTTTGAAAACATTCATCATTATCGAGTCGTTGTTGTTATTGTTGTTGTTGTTGCTTTGCTTGAGTGACGGGCGGAGCGTCAATTTAATGAAGCGCGGCAATTCTTTTTGGAAGTGAAAAAACGACCGATAATTATTGAATAATGTTTCTTACAACATCATCCATTAGCCACGTTCCCCCCACTTTCACACTCTCTCTCTCTCTCTTTCCCTCAAATGTGCACACATGACTTTGACTTGCTTTGTTATCGCTGCAGATGCCACAAATGTATGTTCCAGTGATAAAATTCAACAAGAAAGCGCGCAACAAAAGACATCTATTAAATTATAGCAGTACCCACAGGCACACACACACACACATACAGTTGCACTCTCATACACAATGAAGTTGACCTCACAATAGACCCAGAGCTCAAGAGTGCAGGCGACCTACCGACTATACTACCGAATCGGAATCGTAGCCGCAGCCGAAGCCGAAGCCAACATGTTGCACAGATAGCGCGGACAAAGTTCAAGTGAGAAGCGGACATACGAATACCATAATAATCATATTCATAATCATAATATAATCAGTTAACATACTGATACATGCCAGGGAGGAAAAGGAAGAGGCAGGGCTGCTGAGGGGCGGCGTTGTGGAATGCCACGGCAATTGAGCGCAGAATAACAAATAACAATATAAATGGCGACAGTTGCAACTAACACAACAATAACAAAATACATCAACAATGCAACAAAGTTGAGAGCATGCAACTGCAGCATACCCTGCAACAGACTCGATCACATGATTATCCACAAATTTTATACATAATAATTTAGATATAATTTAAATAAAGTGTTTCAAAGAAGCTGATCAAAACATGGAAGCAAAGACAATGTATTTTATTAATAGATATAATTTAGATTTCTCTTTATTTATATGTTTCACTTGAATTGTGTGTAATAGATTAAAGCACAATATCATCACCAATATCAATCAGTATTCAAGTCACAAATTCAAATTGTAACGAAATTTCATATGAAATGACGATGGGGATTATGAGATTTATGGTATTAAAGAACATGGTTACGGAGTATTTTAAAGACGTGCCCCATCTGATTTTCAAGGTTTTTATACATTTTTAGCCATAAATAACATATTAAATTTTAATGTTAAGGTTAATAGCTATTATCTATTATATTAAGTTATTTGTTAATAGCTGACTTTATCTCAGTTAATAAATATTTTCCATTTGAAATGAATGCCAGGATTAATGGGTATATAGTATGTACCAAATACCGAAAGAGCAACTTCAATTTGATGTAAAAGTCAAATGACCTGTTGGCCAAAAGAGCCAACTGCCTGCCATTTACATACATTATTCGAAATACTTGTTCGTCTCAAGTGCAGGAGAGGAAATCGCTCTTGGAGTCAGGGCACTCGGGAAATGTGCATCTAAAAGCTCAATGTATGCTTGGGTGTGGTGCTAAAAACAGCAAAGTATTTTCATGCAATCAAAACGAAAAGAAACATTGCGCTCTGTCAGCTTTTAGTAAGTTAAAAAAAAACATACAAAAAGAAACCCGTTGGATGCCTGTGAAATTTCAGAATAAGAATCACAACCAGACCCAGAGTCAGAGTCAAACTGAGACTCAGACTCAGACCAACCAACCAACCAACCGACCGGAAGCACTTCAAGTGCATGCAATTCCACTTTAAGGCATAGTGCGGAGTGTGCAACTGCTTGAAGAGTGAAACGCGGTGAAATTTACAACGATTGACTCGATATCAGCTTCGGGAACTGATGTCTCAGCATATTCAAAAGATTTGTATTTAATCAGCGCAAGGGACATTTCCCGTTTCCCCGTTTCCCCGAGACTCGCCTCGGTCAATGGATTGTGAAAGATCCGCATTCCAATATTGTAAATGTAACTTCTTGAACATTTTGAACTTATCTCGTGTCATTGACTCGAATTGAATCTTGCGCAACGGCCTTCGCCTTAACGACCTTTGAATTCTGCGCACTTTGCGTTAATTACTATTCGACTTGGCCGTATTTTCATGATCAATTTTCACATCGTAATTTACCTTGAAACGCATCTACATCAATAATAACAAATAACAAAACAAAGCAGCAACAAATTGTATTTCTTTTTCGTGTTTTCCCAGAATTGGCCACACACAAGATACAAAACATTTGGTGGAAGCGCGAAAGGAAAAGCCAAAAAGGGGAAAGCATTAAATACAAACTTGTACGTACTTATGAATAGATATGCGAGTATTTTCGTAAGGAAATTCGTGGAAAAATAAGCAAATGAGAAAACAGTTACCAATTGAAAAGGAATTTCCGTTCAAATTAAACTGCAACTTGCTAAAAAAAGAGCTGAGAACCAACTGCAGTCTCGCCACACGGAGCGTCAGACCGTAAAAAAACAGGAAAAATTGTTAAGTAGAGTAGGAGGCGGAGTAGCACAAAGCAGACAGCCAGAATCTTCTGCAACACATCACCTTACAATGTTCGTTTTGTGGTAAGTAAACTAGACCGACAAAAAATGGTTAGATGATGAACCAATTGAGCTCAGAGTTGCATACAAATTATAAATGCTAAAACTTTAAACATGTACATAACACCAAATATTTGTTAATTTCCAATTCAATACACTTTTGCACATAAACGAGAGAATCACAGGTAATAACAGGAATTTTAGTATATGGAATGTAATTTTTACTTAAGATTTTGGAATTCTATAATAATTTTTTAATATTTTGTTGGTCTTCAATTTTGAGAATCTCATAACTGTTATTTACGGTCCATGCTTTTCTAAAATGCCATTTACTCTCCCAATTATTTTGCTATTAAGTTACATACATTCTTCATTTATTTCTTTCAGTGTGACAACTACATACTTGACTTGTATTAACAATGCTATCTGATTTTGTTGCAGTGCAGTGCTCAGCGAACTGAGGCCGCTGCTTTCTAACTCAAATTTCATGGCCCACATTTACCAATTATATTTATATTAAGATGTTTATGCAATGAAATTCACGACTTCTCAAAACCGCTAAACTCATAAGCGTTGCAAAATGCTACAAACATCCTCTGATTCATCATATATTACATTACACAGTTGAATTCCTTTTGATTCAGTGTTTTCGCGAAAAGAACATAGTATAAACTTAGTAGGCTCAAGTGTTGCTTAGGATTGCTAATGGTGATGATTTTCTTGATACCATCGTGCACACATCGTGTGTGCTGTGTTTGTCTGTACTTGAGTTGAGTCAAGTCGACCTCCAATGCAAATCCAAGACAATGGAACGAAACGCCTGAAAAAGCTGCCACTTAAGCGAATTTCATTCTCCGTTCTGCTTATCTTTGCAGTTTGTATATTATAGTTGTTGTATCTACAAATTATGCCATATGAGGCGACGCTGTATATGTATGAATGCATATATATTTATTATCATGCTTACTGCACTGCATATATTATATTCACAGACTCATATCGGGTATTCGCAGCCATTCATGTTCATGCTGAATAATCTCCGATGCGTTCTTTGGCTGCGGTTATGCGCACTAAAAATGGCCAATCGCAATTATGCCGGATTTTGATTGGGATGCACTTGCCTTGTGTGTGCCTTATGAAGGCATGGCTTCGAGCTTCGAGCTTCGAGTTTGCCAGCTGGAACTGAACTCCCATTTAATTGTTGCCTGACTGCTACACTCTGCGTCTGTCTGTCTGTCTCTCTGACACATGCTCAAGTTATTTTATACCGATAGCTGCTATCAAAGAAGTAAAGCAAAGCTTCTGAGTTTCTCTGGCCTCGTTCCCGTTTCACATTCCACTTTGCAAAGTAAATCTTAAGTGCTGTGAGTTTGTTTCCTCATTGCATGAATGAAAGATAATTAAAATTAACAAATTAATAAAGATAAAGCCACAGAAATGATCAGAGTGAGGTGGAAGAACTTGAATCAAAATCCAAACACGTTCCACACATCCGATGAAACCAAGGGGCCAATTCCTATTAATTATGCAGTTGACGTGACCGCACCATAATATTGAATATAAATGTTTAAAGAAAAATGGCACCAGCCGTTTTATGGTTGTTGTTGTAATAATAAAGTCATTAGTCAAATCAATTGTGGAGGAGCGCATTTAAGCCGATGACCGAAAGGAAGTTAGCGGTATTGAGCATAATAGCCAAAAAGATCTTGCATAGAGAATAGATAGGCAAGTGTTTCTTCTATCTTTCGCTTTTGCCCGCATCGCCATAACTCTGAGCAAACAGAACAGAACAAAGCAATAAAATAAACAAACAAAACCGACTGCAGTTTTATTGGATGCTGTGTGGGAGCGAGGGTCGAAGGAAATGACATCGGGAATGAAAACGTACGTAAATCGACTATGCGGAAATGTTAATTAGATTTGTGACAGCAGCCAGAGTTAAATGCATTCGCAAAGCCTGCAGCAAGCTGATTGCTATGACACGCGGGTAGGAAGTTTAGTCACAAGTTGACGGAGCAACTTTATGATTCAGTGCAACCGACGCGATGCCGCCGTCGCAGCCGCTGCTACGAATACATAAACCAAAAGCAAGGCAGAAAAACTCTAAATGAGGGGGGAAGGGGCAGACAGAGGCAGAGACAAAGACCACAAGGAGAGAACTCATAAAATACGTGGAAAAGTTGTAGCGATTTCTTGTGTACAAAGTTTTAGTCATCGTTAAAAATGCCGAAAAGCAAAGCAAAAGCAAAACGAAACGTAAACAATATACGCATCAAAAATTAAGGAAGGAATGGGGATGACTGATAAAAGTGTTTGTATGTATAATACATATGGTGCAAGTATTTTCGGCTATAGTTATTCATTTTATCTTATCAGTTGCGCCGACCCCAATTGCAGCTGCTCCCAAAGCTGCGTAAACTAGGTTAACGGTGTTCATGTATTAATGTATACCTGACTGTGACAGCGGCACACTCATCAAAAGTTGAGTTTGATTCAACTATTGGAAATCCCGTCTGACAATCGAACGAGTTTATTAGTCATTCACACAAAAAGGGCAACAGTTTGATTTTGCTGCAGCTATGCAACACTGAACTTGCAAAAGTGTAGCAAATGCAAATTTACCTAGCCGTCGAATAAATAATAAACTACATTTGATTTTGCTGCCTCTTTGTTTTTGGCCTATTGTAGTTTGTAAACGGGTTTTGTTTTGGCCCTGTATGTGTGTTTTGTATTCCATGTTGTACTATATGAGAGAGCTGCGGGTCTTTGGCCCGCTTCATTTGGCAGCAAACATAAAATACAAAAGTGAGTCATGTGACTCCCAGTGATGCAACTTCGTAGTCAGTTCGTGGGAGGCCGGACAAGAAGGGGAGGGAGGGGGAAGCCAAGTCGGGCCTTGGCGGTGCATTGACATTTAAATGTTGCAGCGAACTGAAAACCAAAGCCAACATTGGCTGGCATAAATTAAAGTTCAAGCAAGCCATTATGATAACGTTGCAAGCAAAGTCGAGAAATCAACAGACCCTCCCCCACCACCCCTTGCTCATACAACAAAGTGAGCTCTTCGATTTATCTCTCTCTCGCTCTCTCAAATTGGCAACGGTGGGCTTTGTTTGTTTGGTAACCTCAAAATGAGAGTTTTTGGCAGTGTATGAAGAGAGAGTGAGAGAGAGCAAGCGAGAGAGAGGAGCCTGCGCCCAGTGGCAGCAAAAACAAGCTGCATTATGGTAACAGCAGCAGCAGCCGCAGAACAAAAGAGGAAGAAGGCGGTCAATGCAGTGGAGCAGCAGAAGCAAAAACAATTAAAGCTACCAAAGGGAGGGCACAGCTGGCACTAATACACAAACACACATGCATACATCAAGCATGAAATGAATGCAAAAACAGGTTTGGATTCCACAGCAGATGCGACAGCTGTTCCAAGTGTCTATTGGTCAAGTTGCGGCAAAAATGCAAAGAACTGTCTACTGCGAAAATCACATGAATCTAAGAAAGAAAATAAATTCGCTAAATTTTATAAATTGCGCTGAAAACTAAAGCACAAACAAAAAATAAAATACACACACACAGACGCATGCGAAAAAGGGCGTGTTGTGTGAAAGAAGAAGCAGCAGAAAAGGGAGCATAAATGAAGCAGCAGCCGACGTCGGCGTTGACGTCGCTGCCGCAGCAGCCCCGAACTAACAAAAAAAAGGGAGCAAAAAGCGGAAGTCGTGGGCAAAAACATGCGCAGAAAATTGCAGCGGCCTCCGATGGGGCCAACTCGAAGACAAGATTCTCCGATTCACCAGATGCAGATTATAAATAAATGTACATAAAAAAAGAAAAGAACTTACCACAACATTTTGCTTAATTCCACGGCGAAAATGCGTTGGTGTTGCTTGGTATCTGCTGCTTCTGCCGCTGCCTACTAGCTACTCCCTTTTTCCTGCTGCAGTAACCAGTGACGCACACGAGCAAACACACACACTCGCGTACACACGCACACACACACTCAGAAAGCGAGCGGCGGCGGGCAGAGATAGCTAAAAACTAAACGCCGATAAAAGAAATGTGTTTGTGGCGTCGATTCGTGCTCTCGGGGCGGGGGGGGGATTATGGCAGTTTCTTTTGTCAACTCCACTTTTACTTTTCCTGTCTTATTGCGAATGGTAATATTAATTGAAATTATTCGGTTTTTTGGCAGCACTTTACTTCCACAGCACTAACACAAACAACACATACACTCACATAAATATATATATATGAATGAAGAGCGAAAAACTAAACTCCTTTTCAAGGAGTAGAGACACAATTTTTTTCGACTACTTCGTTTTATATTGCAACTCCGATTTTTGAATGCAGCTTAAAAAGGAACTTGCAGTTTTTATTGGCAATGACTGCAACGGCTTTTGTATGGTTACTTGCGACTGCAATTTTTGTTTTTTATTATTTTATTTTTGCGCAAACCGATTAACGCGAATTAATTTCGGCCAAAACTGTGGGAGCGACAACAACACACCAGCGCCATATTTGATCTGATGTAAAAATAATGAATGCTGACATCCCTGGTATAACAGCGGGCTATTTACCGACAAAAACTGTTAATAGCTGCTCTGAACTGTTATTAACAGCTCATACTTTGAAAGAGTGGCAGCCCACGTTTTGGTATAAAAATACTAAAATATACTAGTATTGCTATTGCATTTTAAAAAATTTAAAAAAATCCGTATATCATTTGTTTATTTTTCCAAAGCTAATAATATTTAAAGATATTTTAAAAGCGAATATTAATTTCATACAATTAAACTTAATAGGCTGTTTGATCTGTTCAATCTGTTTGATTTGTATATCGTTTTGAATGCGGTATATTTTAGTATATATAGTCCTATTGTAGATTAATTTGTAAGTGAACAGTGACTATCTATGTACACGTATACTAGTACCGGAGCATTTAAATTATCTTAAATTAAATGTTAACGGAAAACTCCATTGAAGTTCTCTTTCGTCGATAATATTTAATCGATATCCATTTTTTGTGGACACACTGGAAATTGCGCGCCACATACAATTTTTACTATACTTTATTTTAAAATATTTGCTAAATGAATCCAAATATTTGATAAAAAAAAAAAACAAATGAAAACCCACTTTTTATATTCGAATGACTATTTTATTTTGATGCACAGATTGGAAATTTTTGTAACATTGCGGCGGTAGAAAATAATTAACTTAAAATACTCCGTTATATAAATAATAATATAATACGGCCTGCAGTCTAATTAGAATAGGTTCGTCAGATCTCTTAATAGATTGCGTTGCGATAGTTCTCCACGAAGTTTTGCACCAGAGTGGGGATCTCAGGTGCTCGGCACAAATACTTGTGACCATAGCCATGAGCACGGTCAAAACGATGGAATTCCACCGGTCCCCATGAGCGACTGCGCTTATCCAGAGCCGCACGGTATAGCTTGTATCCCAAATGGAACGGCACAACGACATCGTCCTCAGCATGAACAATCATAATAGGCTGCGGGAACTCACGCACATGCTTGTCCGACTCAAAGCGCAGTCGATTGTCATACATGGGCCGTGAGATCGTAAAGTCATACCATGGTAAATGCCTGAAGGGACGCGAGAATGGGTGTAGCCGGATTTCGTCACGTATATTGGTAAACGGACTCTCCAGTATAACACCTCGTGGACCACGCTCCTTCATACTCGACAGCTTGGCGACCATATGCGCAGCAACACCCGTGCCTAGGGAATGACCCCAGATAAAAATGGGATTCGAGGTGACATTGGCAATGTACTCGAACACCATCATCGCATCTCGCACCACACCTTCCTCCGTGGGAGCCACGGCGTCGGAATCGGCGTAGCCGCGATAATCGAAAGAGAATACATGATAGTTGAGTTGACGCAACAGCTTGTACACCTCGGATCGATGTCCACTTCCTCTCGTGGCAGTGTTTCCATGCAGATACAGGACCACAGTGCCGCCAGGCACGCGCAGTAGACGCTCATAGAACAGTTGCTCGTTCTCTGGCACAATTACGGGAAACTCGGCACGCAACGATGGCGCCAATTGCTGCAGTTCCTCATTGTTGTCTCCTATGGAACTGGACACGGGCGTCAGGTCATTTGCTGTTCGGCTGGCTTCATCCTCATCGTAGGCTTGCTCGACATGCAGCTCCCGTTTGAAACGTCGCACAGCGTTCTTGGGTAGCACATGCCAGACTCCAATTCGCACACCAGTCTCATCCTCATCGTGATCTTTGACAGTGATGTAGAAATTGCGGGTTGCATACAGCCCAATGCTGGCCGGATTGGTCAAGTCAAGGCCCTTCGGATAAGTGACTGTAACAGGAAATTATTAATTAGTGAACTTGATTTGGGAATTGCAGAGATACTTACTGAACGTGAGGAAGAGAATGCCTCTCTGTAGCGTCACTGAGGAGCGGAATATCAGTGGCAGAACGACAAAGAAGGAGACAAACAGCAGCAGACCTATTATAAGGCAGGGTAGACCAATTCTGTGAAATAATCGCATAGTTGGAATTTGTATTAATTGCGTTTATATTGAAAGCGCTATTATTCTACAACGGTTACTACCATAGCACAAATATTTTACAACTACACACAAAATGATACCGATAATGGAAAACGAAAAATAAAAGAAACTACATACGAAAAGTGTAAATGATGATGATCTAAAGTATTTTGATTGGAAATCACACAGTTGCTGGATCATAGTTCGTTATATTGAATGTCGTCGTCGTAGTCCAATGTCGGAACACACTAAGCACACGTTATGGCAAAAGCAGAAAACGATTCTTGGATTTTTTTTTTTTTTGTGAGGCAACGCGAGCGATATGCGAAATATTTATGCCACGATGCGGAACAAGCAATTAAAAATCATAAAGAAAACAATACCAAATAATAATAATAATATTCCTACTAATGTACAAGTAGTAATTAATTGCAGGCAAAATGAAATGTACAACATCAAATTCAAAGTTTTGCAAGAAGAATATCGTTGCGATCGAGCATAAATACTTACAGCCCAGTTAGCCAACTAAGGACGAGAGTTCCGGGAATGGCCGTTGCATATAAAACTAGCTTTAAACGACTATGAAGCTCGTACATTGTGCGTTAGTTATTGAATATCGTATTTACGATACTCGAGAGACAAGTCTTTGTTATTATATATATTATTATATTCGTTCTTTGCGTAGAGCGAGTTTATTATGGGGGACTTGATTGACTCTGTGCAAGAGATTGTCTCATTTGTTCTGTGTGTGATTCACTGAGTTTTACAAACGTACTAAGCGTCTACCCGCGAACGTATGGGAAGAGAATAAACAAAGTGTTACTTCATTATTAGCTTAGTAATATAACAAATCGGTTCAAGCAATAATAAAAAGCATGCAAAGATTCCCAAAAAAAAAATGAGTTAAAGCTGAACTTTGGAACAAGCGGAAAAAAACGATTTGTCTGTTGCTGATAAGGCAGTATGTGGTCGACTTAACGGCTAAAATGTTAACGGAAGCATGATATATGGTTTCTAATTTTACTGTAATGACTGAATGATAATGAGAAATAGTTAATGATATGTATGGCAATGATCGCTATCTGAATAATCAGCAACAAATTACAAAACGCAATATCGTGGCAATTAATGCTACAATTATTTTGATTACACACATTACAAATTGAATTTGCAGGAAAATCGATAGATAGTTAGTTAAAAAATAACAAGAAATGCACTGGAAATTCACCTCTTGAAGAAATGCCGCCTACGCGCAAAGAGCATAACTGCAAATAGTTGGAAACACAGAATGGAATAAAAAGGAACAAAAACATCAACATTAACGTTTGGTTAGAAATGTTTGGATTAGTTGTAAACAATAACATCTGGCAGGGTGAGGGAAACAGAGCGTAAACAAATTATGCATTTGGGAGTGTTAGTATGTATCTAAATAAATGTTAAGCCAATTGCAATGATTCAATAATTTCACAAACAATCTTTTGATAAATCACCAATCGCTACGTTTGTCGTTTCACGCGTTTTAGTTTCGTAGACCGACTGAAAACTCAGGCGAAGCTTTCGTATTATGGTGATAGGGTTACACTCTCAAGCTCACACACACACTCACGCACATAATTTTGTTTCTCTCTCTCTCTCTCTCTTGCGATCGCAGTGTTATCATTCGCTCTTTTATCACACGCCAGCTGATCGCTGTTTTCTTTGAATTTTATTGCACAGACGGCAACTTTATTCGCGTGAATTGTATGTGAATAATGTTGGTTTAGATTTAATGGATCAATTGACACTAAGTGGGCCATCTCTCGCATTTAACTTACCGACGTCTTTTGTTATAGAATCTATTCACGAAAAAATGCAGTCAATGGATGTTTGTTTGCTTTGACAACAAAAGTCTCTTTAAAGTAGCATCATACGCTTGGATATGTTTTAGCCTCTGCTGTAGCCACAATCTGAAACATTGAGTAACATTAGTTATGGAATCGCCTTGCGTAGAAATGCAGAGCTAATTGAATTTTTTAGTTACTATGCATTTTGGTTTTGTTGGTATTAAACTAATTCCTAACTATTTTTATATAATTTTGGCTACTTCGAAACCTTTTCTAAAAGCACCTACAACAAGGATTGCTTACACTTCTTTAAACCCACAATACGTACAAAATACTTTTTATATTGGAGCTCACATATATATAGCTAAAGTTATTGTTATTTAATTGAATTTATATTGGATTATTTTTCTTTTTAACAACAACAACTGCCAGTGTGTACACAGAGCTCGCAGAGAAAAAACAGCTGATATTAATACATCGCGGTACGATAACCTTTCATTGGGAAAAGTCAACTCAGATGTATTTATTATTTTCTTTCTATTAAAATATTATAATAATTAATCTGAACTTAATTAACTGCAGCTACTGTCTGCAATTTCTTGATGTCTTACTCGATTATTTTTTAAAGTTCGATAGGCTACAGTAAATGCATTGCTCTATCGAATATTGCTAAAAACAGCTGATGCTGTTAACAAGCTAGGGTGCTAACAGCTGTTAATGTCTAGCTTAAACCATTAGCCGTTTTTTCTTCCAATCACTCGCCGGAAATATACATTTTTTAGTAAATTAGTTTTCAAATTGTAGAAATATAAAACTTACAAATTCTTTAAGTACTGATAACGTATCATACAGTGCTTGCTGTTAAGCACATTACAGTCGTCTGTTAGGCTCTGTGTGTTTTTGCTGCTGTTGCTGTTTGGTGCTGCTAACAGTTTTTTTGCTATATAAAAAAATAGAAAATAGAAACAACGGCAGCGTCACGACGAGAGACAGAGGATGAAGAGTTTGGACGAAATAAAGTCGGAATATCCGCTGCACTGGCAGATCTGGAACGGCAATGTAGAGGAACTGCAGCAAGAGCTACAAAACGAGCAGGTGGGTTGTGCTTTGTGGGTGGTTGTTGAATTAGTAGGCGTGGTTGGCACCCCCTCCAAAAAACGAAAAAACCATTTGTGAGTTTGTGTGTTTGCTTTACGTTGCTTTGCTAATTGAATTAGCGTCGCAGTGACTCAAACAACAACAACCATGGCAATATTAACAGCTCAACTTTCAGATTGATAAGGAAAAAATCGATCCGCGGGGCCGCACACCATTAATGCTAGCGGTGCGCATGGCGAACCTGCAATGTGTGAAGTGCCTTTTAGCAGCCAAATGCAATGCAACTTACGAGCACGCCGGCTGGTCCAGTAAGTTATCCTTCAATCCTCCAACAATATATGATCTCTAATCTCTAATCCTTGCTCTGCAGTTGTGCAGGAGGCAGTCTGTACTGGCGATGTTGACATATTGACCGCCATCATTGAGGTGCGTGACTTGCAGCGTCATGTCCAACGTGTGACGCACGTGCCCAAGCTGCTGCAGCATCTGCTCGATGCACCCGATTTCTACATTGAAATGAAATGGGAATTCACATCGTGGGTGCCGCTGATGTCGCGACTCTGTCCCAGCGACACCTATAAAGTGTATAAGCGTGGCGCCAATGTACGCATCGATACCACCCTCCTGGGCTTCGACAACAACACCTGGCAGAGGGGCAATCGTTCGTACATCTTCAAAGGCAGCAGTGCGTAGAACAACATACACCGTTTCCATTCACTTCTATGCTTAATCACGTTTTCTTTTGCAGAGGACTCTGCCACCATGATTGAAATCGATCATGACACGCACGAGGTGATGGTGGAGCAAATGAGCAGCGACATTGGCGACATTGTAGCCATTCCGCCTGCCTTGGGCACTGTGCGCGCTCGGCTGGCGGCGCCTGTTATCACGAACAACATTGAGATGGAGAAGATCAGCTTTGAGCGCAACAAGTCCGGCATTTGGGGCTGGCGCAGCGAAAAGTCTGAGATTATCAATGGCTACAATTGCAAGGTGTATGGGGCCAGCAATGTGGAGTTTGTGACCAAGACACGCATGGATCACTTGACCGAGGAGCAGATAAAGGTAAATGTGTTAATCCTTCATGTATCGCAATAATTTCATAATTCATTTTGTTTTTGCTAGAATAAAACTGCACGTACTCCGCTGCACAGTTTGCTGGGCATCGCTGACGATGACTTCGGGCCACCCACAACAGAGGCTTCCGCGTCAGCAGCACTTAAAGAGCGCGTGAGTCGTTGTGTGATTTTTTTTCCATGAAAAATTTTATTGCTAGCTTGGTATTATTTATAGACACCTTCGCCTCGCTTAGTTGAGGCTGCGGCCTGCAACGATAATGGCGATTGCGATGCCACGACACCATTGCATCAGGCCGAAAGCAATGGTGGCTCCGCTTGTGCATCGGGCAGCAGCACTCCGCGTTCCTTGATCACGCCAGAGGAATACTTTAGCGCTGAGGTAGATCTGCAGGGTCGAGACGTGGGTAAACCAAAGAATTTAAGCACAAAGGTGCAACGCTTCAAGGCCAACTTGTGGCTGGCCGAGGAGCATCCCATTCGTCTACAGGAACAAGTGCTTCCCATACTGGATCTCATGTCGACGATGGCCAGTCCGCATGTGTCCAAACTGAAAGACTTTATAACCATGCAACTGCCGGCTGGCTTTCCGGTCAAAGTTGAGATACCGCTCTTCCATGTCCTCAATGCCTGCATCACCTTTGGCAACGTCTTCGCCATGACCATGCCTGTGGATCATGTATCGACGCTGCAGGAGCAGGATCGTATCACCTGTTTAGTGGACGATCGTTGCTTCGAAATACCCAGTCATTATGTCAATCGGGGCGGCGACGCCCGTCGTCAAATGCCGCTCGACGAGGACGATATGCTGCAATATGCTATCGAGCAGAGTTTGGCGGAAACGAGCGGCACTGGCGGTGCGTGCGGTTTGGATAACGATAACGACAAGGTGGATATCTGGGAGGTGCTGCGGGGCCAACATGCTGTGGGCACCGAACTGCTGCCCGAGGATGACGAGCAGCTGCAACGGTAATTAAATTGTTTATATTTATTTCGATCTAATTTTAATGTGAGCAAGGCAAATGTAATTGCTAGTAATCCTCACTCCAGTAGGCATTTACATAAACGCACTGTGCCCACCCAGAATCAATGTTATGGCCGCTACTCGCCTTCCCATCTGGCGCCGCCAGTGCTGGAGGCGCAGCAGCGTGGTCGCTCCGCTTCGGCGGGTGCCCAGTTCAAGAACGATCTGAGCTACATGAAGAAGATATTCAAGTAGTTCACATTTTGTGCCTCTTAGAATTTCCCCACATATTCCAAATTGTATTGCTAGCAAATTCACCCAGCTTTTTTTTGTGTGTGTGTCTGTTTTCTTCCCCCATTCCAACCGCAGAGTGTTGCAAGAATCGCTGTTGGGCGCCCATGGCAATGCCAGTGGTTCACCCGTGTCCGAGGATGATGACGACGGCGGCTTTCGTTACATGGACACTGATCTCGCAATGGCAATGCGTCTGTCACAGCAGGATCAGCAAAAGTACGAACTGGAGCGTCAACGGGAGCAGGAAATGATTGAGCAGGCGTTGAAACTGAGTCTGCAGGAGCATTAGAACTTATATTTAATACCACTGAACCAAGCTGCAAATCAAATCAATTGTAACAAATCAATCAGTCGATCAGTTGATCAGTCAGTCCAGCAAAGTGTCTCGTCAATCAAAGTGTAACAAAAGATCATGATCTTTTGTTTCATATCAAAATTGAAACTGTTTATACTGTAATTCTGTAATTCTAATTTGTAAATTTAATGCCTATGTTGTACAATAGTTTTAATTTTTCGATTATCTTCTTATGTATCGCAAGATAATTTCAAACTCTATCTATACGGTAATTATGCATCCTTATTTGTATTGTGATATGTAACTAAAAACCTAATCTAAATGCGGAACAATTTGCCCCAATTTCTATATTAACCCCTTTACCAACTTAAGGTCTCAACTTGGAAACTAACTCTCAACCTACAACATAATACAATATACAAAAATATACATACATACATATGTATACATATACATATGTATATGATAACCATGTACTAGCTTTTGCTAACACATACATACTTAATGTTAAGTCCATACACAACGGAGATATATCGTCTAGGGGAATAAATAATACGCGTCACATGCATAAATAAACAAATAACTGCAATGAAAGAGAACAAGTATCAAAAGTGAATACTACTATTATTACTATTATGGCCAATCGTCTGTTTCCTAACATTATTATTTATTTAATTCATAAACAGTAATCAACTTCGTATTTACTAATCAGCATTAACATTATTTTAATACAACTGCGAACATTTTTTGAAAATGAAAATATATTACACATATGAAGAGAAAACAAATGCATTTTCTACACTTGCCAACCTTAACGTTAATCAATCCATTTGATTGATATGTTAGTTGAGTGTAATCTTTGTGATAGCGATGATAGGATTATTCTGTTTGTCTGTATTAATACCTAAAGTTATAGTTAGTGAGATACCATTATTTCAAAAGGTAAATTAATTAAGTGTATCTACGTATATTAATTTACTTCATTTATTTGATTTATGAGCTCAACATTCTAAAAGAGTCTAGATAGAATCCGTATACATTTAATGTACGCACGATAAATCATTTTAGATTCATTAAATAGAATCGTGCGCAATCATAATACGTCGAAAATCATGCGATTCCCAAAATGA
Source organism: Drosophila sulfurigaster albostrigata (assembly GCF_023558435.1). Lineage (NCBI taxonomy): Eukaryota > Metazoa > Arthropoda > Insecta > Diptera > Drosophilidae > Drosophila > Drosophila sulfurigaster. The sequence goes on from NC_084883.1 coordinate 2,157,706, forward strand.
AACAGTGACTGGCTCGCATTCATTAATTATTCACAGATAACACATTAACTGATAGATAGATATACAATCAAGTAAATATTGGAATGAATAAATTTTATGATTATTACTTTATGATTCCTTAATAAAATTTCCTAATAGGGGTAATCACCCTATTGCTCATATTTCTAAGGTTATTTGCTTAGATTAATAAAGGCAAACATACACAAATAAGTTGCACTAGAGTCTGTATTTGCTTTCGGAATTAAAATTATTTTATTGCTAGGGCGTACATTCATAGATTTGTTTATCAAAAAATTAAAATCTAATACAAGAACATCGATGACTTACACACTTTAGACTATATACAAAATCGACTGTTGATTTTGGACAGAAATTAAGGTTAGTGAAAGTCTTACAAGCTCTTTGGATAACTCAAAATTGTGCTTCAACAAGCCGAAGCTTCCCGTTATAGTAATATATTTACATATTCTAAGTACAGTGTACGATCGTTTGATTATTTGTAAGATAGTATTCCAATCAGCGAACTACAACTGTACAGTCAATATTTTGCAGCGAGCAAAAGTAATCTCAAAAGATGAAAAACGACAAAGTTTACATAAGCATAATATGTATAGTTAAATTCAGTATAATCGAGTGTAGTTAGTCGCGTAGTTGCCTTACGATCTTTTCGATCGTAGCTAATTGAATAAATGGCCTTGTTTCGGTTATATACAAGCGAATCGATTCCGGTTTCGATTCAATCCCATCCCATCCGCCTTACGAGCTAACAATCAGCAAAAGGATCAGAGTCCGTATAAGTACGTCCGCTGGATGATATGTGCAACAGAGTTGGACAAACTAAATGTACTTGAAGCACTTCTGTTTATCGTGCGGAATGCGCGTCTTGAACAGAATGGAGTCAGCGCGATATTGCGTGTTCAGCAGCGGGGTGTAGCCAAAGACCTGGCTGAAGAAGTTGATGCACTTGTGTCGCTCCTGAAAGTGTGTGTCGTCCTCGCTCAATGACACCGGACAGCCGGGACAGCGGAAGGTCCAGCGTGAGGTAACCTTGACGGGCGGCTTACGCGTCAGATGCGAGACAAGGAAATTCATGGCAATGTCCTCACAGTTCATGTACTCATCCACTTTATCGCGTATGGCCTGCGGCAAGTGATAGCTATACAGATACATGTAGTATTTGTGGACAAAGGCGGCACCCGTCAGCACCATGCTCAGTTCACAACTGTAGTTCGAGTTGTAGTGCCACATGTAGTTGCTGCTCAAGTCCCAGGCATGATAACGTCCCGGGAAACCAACGATACGATCGCGATGCTCGCGCCACACTCGGAAGGCAAAGAGAATCTCGTCATGCCGCAAATGGGCATCGTCATCTACCGAAAGTACAGCCTCAGTTTCAATCACATCAAATGGAAGAAAGCGATTGTTGAGCGAATTTCGCGGAGCCTTTACAACAGCCACCGGCACTCCAATGTCTGGCCAGCGTAAGTCGTCCAGCGGTGGCTTCGGCGAATTCCACACGACGACCACCTTGTGCAGATAGGGGAGACCGTAGAGGCGACCCAGGGAGTCCATGAGCACCTGTTCTCGCTCATACGTTAGGATTACAATGGTGAACTGTTCGCGTGGATAATTGCCGCCCAGTGCTTCGCTAAATTCCTTACCGGCGCCTCCAATTCCCTTGCCAATCGGTCGGAATCCTGTGTGTGAACCCATGAATTTGGCTTCCGAAGGCAACGCCGGATCGAATGGTAGCTGCGGGTAAAGGAAGAACGGATCCATCCAATCGTTCCAAGCTTCTTTAGAGTGCATACGCAAAATTGTATAGTTGCGACGAAAGGCTGGACTCGCATAAGGTGGCTCAATGGGTCCTAGGGACTCCTCCGGCTCTGTGTCCATGCCCACGGGTGGCTCCGACTTTAACGGTATAAAGGTGTTGTTGAAAACACTCTGGGCAACCACCGAAGCCACCGGACGTGGCGGTATGCCAAGTCGATCACGCATGCTGGCGATAACTGTGTCCACTGTCGCCTGCACTGAACTCAGATAACGTTCCCAGATGAGACGACCCTGGCGACGCAGCAGAAGCAAGTCCGCATCCTGAACAGCACGCAGCAGGAAATGCAGCTCCGTGATGCGTGCCTTGGGCAATAGCAATGTAGCGCGACGCCAGTCAATTGTCTCGGCATACGGCAGATGCAGCTCATCGGCCCCCAAGATCACAGGCACGGCACCAGAGCGCAAGGCTTCATAGAGACGCGCCGTCATCAAAGTCGAACTGACTCGTTGACCCAATGGGGGTAAAATCAACGCATACGTGGAGTCCTTTAGCAACTGCTTGCGTGACGAATCGGAGCCGCAGAGCGTCCAGTCGGGCTGGGCGCCTGTGTCCTGTACTTCGGTGGCGGGCACGCATTGAAATTGCAACAGGAACTGATCCTGTGTGGCACTGCGCGACATATCCTTCAGATGCTCCAATATAAAGTCATCCAACGGATGACCCGCTGACTGTGCATTCAAGGCGGGACGCAGCTCGCCCTGGAACGTTAGCAAGAACTTGCGACGCGCGGGCACCATGCTGGCGCACTCCTGCCACACATCTCCGCCTGGTGGACCCAAAATGGGCGGCACAATGAGATCGTAGTTGGGTCGAAACTGCTCACGCTCAAATGAACTCTGCACGATGATGGCACGCATTGTATTGAGTTGCAGCAGCGGATTAGTCCGTGCCGAGTTCAAGTCACGTCTTGCCAGATTCAAAAGCACATGATTACGTCCATCGCCACCCCAGTGGGGCAATTGGTACAGCTTCTGTACATCGATGGGCGAATTCGTGGCATGATTAGCAGGAGTGGAGCGTTGTTGCAGCTGCTGCTCAGCCTCTTGCGCTGCATAGCGGTTGTTGCGCAGCAGATCCTGTTCCAAAAGTGCCTCACCCACGAGCACAAGATAGATGCATGCCTGCTTGGGGTCTCGCACAATATGTGCATTGTATCCCAGCGTCTGCTTTAGGGTGGTCTTCAAAAATCCATCGATATCGTAGCCAGCACGCTGCACATTATGCACATCCGGATCGTATAGATAGACTGGGAAGCCAGAGGTGAGACTGCAGCGCGAGTGATCAAAGCAATTGTGCATTTGACAAGCAGCAGCAATGCCGGTGCTGACCGCATTCATCTTGCGCGGCAATGCGCTGGGCAACAGGGTGCGTGGCAAAGCCAGTTCGGGCGTGTTGCGTTGTACGGCCTCGCGCTGTGCCACTTGTGCTTGCTCCACGGATATCTTTAGACGCTCCAGTTCCGTTTGTTCCCGTAAAAGTTCTTGTTTAAGTTCCTCAATCTTCTGGTTGTATTGACTAATGTCCGACTGCAGTTTCTGGCGGCGTGACTCCAATTCACGCAACTCCACAGATACAGTGCTCTACATTGAAGAATGCAGACTGTAAGACGTTTTGTCACTTCCATCAGATTGCTATACTCACCTTAATTCTCAGCATCTCCTCGATGCGCATTTTTAGGTCACCAGCTCGCATGGTGCTGAAGTCTTCATAGGCGTCCAACAGTGGGCGGCTGCGATGTACATCAGCGGGCGGTGTATCCTGTTCAGCCTAATAGCATGAATTCATTAATAAGATGGGAGATTTGATGGAGTCCTGCACCTTACATTGAGCAACTTGCGGTGAGCAAGAAGCGGCAGCAGCACCAAAAGCATCAATATCAGCACTATGCACTTGTAGTGCCGACATTGGCGAATCCAAGAAATGCTCATGTTGTGCCTCTGATTTGTTGATGTTGCTGCTGCTCCTGGTAAAACTAACAGTTTATCCTTATCGTTACTATCCTGCTTTTGATAAGCGGAGATGCCACTGGGCTTGTCAAGGTTAAAGGACAAGGACATCTTAGTCAATTCCTCGTCCCGTGCGCGCTATTTTAGGATCGCACTTGGAGAAAATTTGCAATTGTTTTCATTTCAACATTAAAACATGATACTATTGGAAACAATGACTATACGTATCGAACATTCGATAACTAACTAACGATACACGGTGTACGGCGTTGCCAGACATAAGCATAGCACCTTCTTGCCGCTCAGCTGTTTTTTGTTTACATTATAAAGCAACAACCCTGTCTAATTTAATATGTTGCGGGCATTCGAAAAGTATTTTAATGGTAATTTGGAGGTAGAACAACCATGAATACATGTATATAAATATTTTAAAAACATTCTAACTCAGTGAAAACAGTATTTTTTATGCAGAATTCTGCTACTCGTTTTCTGCATTCCCATATTTTCATTATTGAAAATATATCAATATGCTGATCCTGGCTCCGGCTTTGTATTTCAATCGTGTGGTCACACTTTATAACAGGTGCTAGTAAAAACAGTTTTTTGAAGAAAGTTTGTCAATAAAAAAGCGTCGCGTTGAACTCATCATACTAAAATTTATTCAATAATTATAATACACAAGAAAATGTCGATATTCGCAACAAAAATACACCTCAATGGTAATTCGCAAAGTTTAACTGAAGGTGTGGTATGCATGCTTATGCATGCTTATGCATACATACATGTACATATATAAACATATGAATTTTAATTAGTATGCACCGCGGCGGACTTTGTTGAAAAGTAATGTACAACATATGTATGTATATAAAAATATAGTATGCATTTCACTTGATACTGTGTGACCACAACAATTCGTATGGCGTGATGCTAAATGGGAAAAGCAACATAAACAAAACATACAAATATAGCAATTATGTCTTAATTGTTATTTGTGCAGCATAAGTCACAAAGATGCTTGCGGCGTGTGCATTTCCAGCATCAGTATTTTATATGTAAGTACATAAGTACATATCTATGTGTGTGTTCAAAATATTTGTAAGTGTGAGTGTCACATAGTGGTGAGCGGCAAGAGCCGCAGTCGCAACTCAAGTCCAAGCTTAGCAGAAGTCAGTCGGTCTGCGAACGTTCGCCGAACTTGTCGGATTTATTTGGTTGTGTTCGTGGTCTGCCCTATTAATAATAATCTAAATCAAAGTGTTAAACTAGCGGCATGCGTTTGTATACGCTTAGTAGTTAGTACTTATAAACAAAATAAACAAATATAAAATGACGCATAAGTTGTTTAGCTAATCAATTTTAAAAGTGAATTTCAAATTACAACGGTTCCTAACGGCACAATCGAACTGAAGAGAAAAGACTTGCCATAAATATTGACACACCTACGATTAAGAAACTAGGTTCCGAACAACCGTAAACAAAGAAAATCTCAAAATGGGTACATATTTTATATATATTTTCATATATTACCTTATCAATTAATTACAGATGCATTTGCATAATTACTAAACAAATAAACTATGCATAATCACATCACGGAATTCTATTTTAAGTCTATATGGGAAATATTCGGTTTCTTGATTAATGGCTTTCGCGTCGCTTTCATTAAATTGTAATTAATTTTATATGCACGCTAGTATTAAATTAGTGAATTATTTTTAGTAATTCGGATTTACAAACTAAAGTTTACTAGTAATCAGTTACTATATTATTAAAGTAATGCAAGAAGTAAAGAAATTCTTCAAGACTTGTTGTTGACATAAATAACTTGTGTGTTCTAATCAAGCTTAATTAACCCAAAGTCGCTTAATTGAAAGTTAGCCCTGATGACTCCTTGATTACTCCTTGTCCAGATCGGATCAGATCACAAAACTTTGCTGTTGTTTTCTTTACTTGTGATTCTGTTGTTGTTTTTCTTCGTTTACTTTGCCGTTGACCCCACATGGAATGAGACGAGCACAGTTTCAGTTTCAGTTTCAGTTTTGGAACGTTTAGAACGCACAGCTTATCGGGTGAGGGGTCTTATTAGGGGCACATTCATTGCATTGACTCGACTGTCCACGCTGAGAGCAGTTCCGACAATGGCGTCGTTGTGCGTTCAGTTCACACTAGTACCGAGGGAATCCAGGAGGGCGTTACTGAGCGACCTTTATGCGACATCGACATCGACGTCGACGTCGACGTTGGCGTCGGCGGCTGTGCCACAATTACCTTGCTTAATGACATCCGTTGTGCGTTTCGACTGAATCGTGTCCGAGCTTCGACTGACTTTTTATTGAAGCCGCAAGAAACTGGCTCACGGCGCCACAGTGGGTACGGATAATGGGCACGGTTTAGGTTTAGATTACGCCAGCTAAGTACTACTACGGTTCTGCTGCTGAGCTTCTCTGACCCAGTCAATCGGAATGTGGTGGATAGTATCCAGAAGAGAGACTATCTAATTCAAATTCAGTACGCATTGACCAATCGCACGTTGCAGTTCTGCAGACACACTCTTCTGTTGAGCAATGCATCTGAGGATACGCCTGACGTGTCGCAAAGTTGAAATCTGGGGTAAGCAGCTTTTTGCTGTTTTCACTGCTTTAATTAATATACACATAGAGCCCTATATACCATACAATGCACATAACTTATGCAAATATTGTAGTAGCAACGGTGAATTGATTGTGATTTGCATTTAAATTGATTGCCCTACTTGCAACTGTCATTGTGATTGTGGTTAAAACAGAGCTGCGATCCTAACTGCAACTCCAATCCAGTTAGTGAGTTCATTACAGTCACAGTTGTTGCTCTGCCGGCTGCTAACAAAATGAGTAAGTTCAACCTCAAATCAATGAACTAATTGAACGCAATAAGTTGTTAAACGTTTCTAGTTAAATACTCCAAAAAACAAGTCTGGTAATTAGAAACATTTTCGAAATTTAAAATAGTACCAAATTTTATTCTTTTCTGGATTTGTTGATAGAAGTACGAATGGTTCTTGTAATAAAAATGTCAATAATTCACTTATTATATCGAATTTAGTAATCGGGAAGATTTTGCGAAGTGCTAAATTTAATTTTTAATTTTTTGAATAAAACAAAATAATTTAATAAGAAAGTGAAAATAATGCAACCGTAAGATTCATATAATAAATCAGTTCTATTATAAGTTATGATTCTTCAAATGCAATGCTTTAGGTTTTTGATAATGATCAACAACTTTGGAGAATTGTGTTTCTGTTATACCATACAACTATAGAATCTATAGTATAGATAACTGGTACAACAACTTATGCACGGCTATGCAGTGAATTTATTTGGTAAATAGTTAAAGTGGCCCTTCGTATTTTTAGAAATGCAAATCGAAGTTAAATTAATAAGCCATTAAGAATTTGCAATATAAGTATATGAAGTTCGCATTCCAAAGGTACTCATATCATTGCCATTTATGCAGCAACGAATTAATCAAATCGATTGCAGACGTAAATAAAATCCATTATCTTCTCGAGATATGTTACAAACTAAATGGGCTTTTTGAGCTATCAGGTTTAGCTCGCGTTGTCATCGTTTTTTGTGCTTTTGCTTTCAGCAAGCAGCTGATAAGCACTCTACCTACTATAAGATAAATTGAACAGAGTGGTGTTGTAGTGGGCTTAGTTGGCACTGGGTAACACATGACTGGCCTCAGTGTGCTTTTAGCGGGCGAGCGAGAGTGCTGCAATCGGTGCTCGCGTATCACATCATCGTCGAACTCTTGTAATGGGCTTGAAGAGATTGTTTAAATGTTTGTTGCGCTATTCATTTCAATTACAATTATTTAACGCACGATTCAAAAACAAAACAAAATACCAAATACGTGACTTTAATGTTGTGCTGTGATCTTTCCGTGTTTGTTTCAATAACATATCTAAGCAGCCGCGCAGCGTCTATCCGTCCGTGTCTGTGTAAATGAGAGAGAGAGAGAATGGGAGAGCGCATTTGCGTTAGTGTGTGGGAGAGCTTAATGTAGCCGAACAACAGCTGTTAGTTCTGACCTCACCTGTTCGACCGTTAAAAGCTCGCGGCAGCTTAGCTTTCGCGCGTTTTTCAAGTGGATTGTTTGGTATTTTGTTGGCATTTTTTTTGCACATGGTGTATACAATGTATTGCCATGACTGTAGCAAGTGCAATTGTTTCTATTACATTGTTGTAAGATTAAACAATTAATATTGGATTCCATTTCATTTCCGTTACGTTTCGCCCACTGATTTTCAACATTAACCAATGCAAATGTGAGTACACACAGACCTATGTATATGCCTTCACACCAGTGCGAATGCTTAAACTTTAAAAACAAAGCTGTTTCTTATTGTTTATTGTTTATCATAAAACTAGGGTGCGCTGACATTGACATTGACCAATGTATCCGCTGCGATGAAAGCAACTTAATACATTGCTTTTTTCTTCAAAAAGTCAGCAAAAATAGTTCTACGTTAATACTAATTCTGTTTTATATTCGATCTAAAATACAAATATATATAATTAAAAGTTTAGATATAAAGAGAATTTTTCGTATTCTAGTACGAGTAAGCTACATTTGACATTTTCTTGCTCGTAATTTTCATAATGGCGTTTTTTCAAAGTTCTTAAAGGGTTTTCTATTTCTTATTCAGATTACATTATTATTCTAGATTACATTTAGTTGTTTTGGAAAAAGGAACCGAAAGAAACTAAACAGAGATATGCAATCTGTGTAATTTCTTATCTTTAATACCCAATTAATTACCAGGGGAGGTCGGTTAGAGGCAAGAAATTATTATTAGCTGTATAGGGGCTCGCTTTTTAAAAATAAAAGTCAGTTCTTTTAGAAATTTTTCACGGTTTAGAAGCATTACTGGAACTCGCCGTAATATTTTCACTCGTGTCCTTGTGTCTAATCAGAATCAATGCGTCGACTTTTATTATTGCTTAAGAATCTACAGTGTTGATTGATTGAAAATGTATATATTTGTATGGGCATTTCCATAATGGTGCACTGGAAATTGTTCATAATTTTATTTTTTGGTAATTTTTCGTTTTTGGAATATGTATCTGCAATAACCATGAAAATAAAAATATTTCAAAATAAGAACCCAAGAAGTAAAAAATTTAACTGGGATGTTATACTGCATAATTTCTAACATGAACATGTTTGTTTATTGAACTCCAATATTGGATACCCATAAGAATATATGAGAAATCTAGCTCTCTAGCTTTTCTATAGAATATTTCTGTAATCATATTATTCCTTTTTCGATTAATGAATGATATGTCATTTATAATTTTTTATCGCTTAAAACTTTGAAAAAGTATTGACACAGATAGATAAAGTGAGCTATCTTCACGAATTCAAATTGAATTTTGATAACAATGTTTTTGCAATAGCGATCAATTTCTTTTTCTCTATCTTTTACTTGCAGCTCTGTGGCTCTCATCGCTGGTCATCGGCCTGTATATACTCAACTTTACTTTAGCTCTGATCATAGTCAATAAGGACGTGAAGACATCACGTGGCATGTTGTATCCACGTGAGTCAGAGACGCGCGAGGTGCGCTCCCTGGACGGTATCTGGAATTTTGTGTGTTCTGATGAGACAAATCCTACACAGGGCATAAGGGATAAGTGGTTCGATGATGACTTAAGCAAAAGTAGACCCATCATTCCCATGCCAGTGCCGGCATCATATAACGACATCACCACAGAGCGATCGTTACGCGATCATGTGGGCACCGTTTGGTATGATCGGAAGTTTTTCGTGCCGCGTTCGTGGGAAAAGGATCAGCGGGTCTGGCTGCGCTTTGGCAGTGTCCACTACGAAGCTTTTGTGGTAAGAACACGCAGCATATACGCCTTGGTAAATAACTAAATGCTCAACCTATTTTTTAGTGGATTAATGGAGAATCGGCCGTTAAGCATGAGATGGGCCACCTGCCTTTTGAGACGGAGGTTACGCATTTGCTAAAATACGGCGCAGAGAATCGTATAACCGTTATGTGCGATAACGCGCTAATCCAGACCACAGTGCCTCAGGGAAAGATCTCCGAAGTGGCCAACGACGGAGGCGTCACCATCATCCAAAGCTACACCTTTGACTTTTTCAACTATGCGGGCATTCATCGATCCGTCCACTTGTATACCACACCCAAAACATTCATTGAGGAGGTGGAAATACAAACAAAACTGTCCGACAATAATAGCGGTAAGAAATTAGTTTAAAATAAGTTCTGAACTGCGCTGATCACATCAAATTTTCAGTGGGCTACATCGACTACAGTGTTGCGGTGAATGGAACCGCTGCCAACGAGGCGGAAAATGCGTTATATGTGCGACTCAAGCTGTTCAACAGAGAGGGTGTCCAGGTGGTGAATACCACCTCGGATGGTAAGCTCGAGGGCACTCTGAAGGTGTCGAATGCTATGCCTTGGTGGCCGTATCTTATGCATTCTGATCCGGGATATCTCTACGAGCTGGAAATCCAATTGCATGGAGCCAATGAACAGCTTCTGGATGTCTACCGTTTGAAAGTAGGTCTGCGTACCCTAAGTTGGAGCAATACCACATTTCAAATCAACGGAAAACCAGTTTATTTCCGCGGGTTTGGGCGCCATGAGGACTCTGATGTTCGTGGCAAGGGATTGGACAATGCTCTGATGGTCCGTGACTTTAATCTGATCAAGTGGATTGGCGCTAATGCGTATAGAACCTCACATTATCCCTACTCCGAAGAATCCATGCAATTTGCCGATCAACATGGGATCATGATCATTGACGAATGTCCCAGCGTGGACACAGAGTGAGGCTTGCCTTTGTAAAGTAATGTAAATCAATGATGTCTAAGTATTTCAATTGCAGAAATTATAACCAGGCCTTGCTGGATAAACACAAGTCTTCTCTGGAGCAGCTCATACACCGCGATCGCAATCATCCAAGTGTGGTCATGTGGTCCATTGCCAATGAGCCTCGCACGGGACAGTTGAATGCGGACACTTACTTCCAGTGAGTTGCAAGTCTTTATAAACTTGCAGTTATTCCTAATACAATTCCTCATAGATTCGTAGCCAACTACACACGCTCTTTGGACAGCAGCAGACCTATCACGGCGGCCATTGCAACGCCTTGGACGGATGACAAGGCGGTAAGGGTCTGAATTTAAATTGTATTGAAAGTGTTGCCTGACGAGTGCTATTGTTAGGGTCGCTATTTGGACATCATCAGCTTCAATCGCTACAATGCGTGGTACAGCAACACTGGACGCATGGATATGGTTACCCAGCGTGTAATTGATGAAGCAACAGCGTGGAATAAGAAATATGGCAAGCCCGTTATCATGTCAGAATATGGCGCCGACACACTCGAGGGACTCCATCTGGTAAGACCGAAAGGTCGAAATATAAGCTGTTGCAATCTAATGTAATCAATATCTCAATCAGCAACCATCGTTTGTCTGGTCAGAAGAGTTTCAGTCGGAGGTTTTCTCGCGGCACTTTAAAGCGTTCGATGCTCTGCGACGCAAGAAATGGTTTATTGGCGAGTTCGTTTGGAATTTTGCAGACTTCAAGACTGCTCAATGTAAGAAAAGGGCATCTACGTTAATTTCAAAGGCTTTCCTAACGTTTTGTTTGTCATTCCAGCATATACAAGAGTAGGCGGTAATAAGAAAGGCGTCTTTACGCGTGCTCGCCAACCAAAGGCAGCGGCTCATCTGCTACGGCAGCGTTACTTTGCACTTGGTCGAGAGGTTGATCAGTGCAGCTTGCCAGAAGATCTGTTTACCTATATTGTCGATGTGGGCGGCAGTATCAAAAATGAATCCGGTGATTTATGAAGCCGATGATAATTTAGTACATTGGCTGCGCAGCACTTAAAACAGACAACACATAAAAAGAGTACAATTTTATAAATATAGTATAAGCGGAAGCTAACTATTGTAGATATTTATATACGATTTTTATAAGCAATGTTTAAAATGGAACTGACAACTGATCGCATTTCAACAGCATCCATCGCGTTGCCTTCTACCATTTAGCATCTTTTTGTATGTCACTTAAGCGTTAAATCAAATAAATTATATCATTAATTTGTAATATGCGTTTTAATATGACTACATTTGTATGTAATTCATTAAAATATTTACATGAACGCTTCGTTAATCTATTTCTGGGACAAACGACTACGAAGAACAGCAATTGAATTAAAATATGACTATCATCCTCGGCATCTTTTAAGCTGGGTAAAAGCGATTTACTTAAGAATGAAATTCTTGTATACATATATTACACAATTTTAATTATTAATGAATTACATTTTATAAAACTATGAATTTACTTCAAATTCATTATAAAGGGAGAAGCTTGTAGGAGCAACCTTGATTAGACCGTTATTTTCTTTGCTTGTATTTCTATTGTGCTTAGTGGTATTTTTTAGTGCTATATGTGTTCTTGCTGCCCTGGCTTGGATGTAAACACAAAACAGCTGACCGAATGTTGCACCATTATCTTTTACCAAAAATGAGGAAGGATAAGAAACGCCGGTCGATTAATGTTGAAAAAAGTTTTAAAATAATGATTAATTAATGGTATGTATAAATATTTACTTTCGCCAAATTGGCAACTAAAATATTTGTTTGCCGCAGTATTGCCACCTGGTTGGATAATTTTTTATCTCGTCGAATATTTAAACAATTATAAGAAGTATGTGTATATGTGTATGTATGAGTACTGCCGCTGGGATATGCGGGACAAAAGCGACTACAAATTGATTTATAAGCGAAGTTCTATTTCTCAGAACACAAATATTTGCATGGAGTGATATAAATTCATTATATAAAATGTGTAATTTAAAGCGGCTTTGGATTGTTTTAGTAAGTGCTACATTATTGTATGCAAATGCAATTGGCATTGAGGAATATGAAGAAGTTCAACAAGATAAGCAGATGCCTGCTAGGAGGTCTTATAACTACTCAAATGTTGTGCTGCCCCGCTCGACAGTTGGATTGCTTTATCCCCGCGAATCCGAGACGCGGGAAGTACGTTCGCTAGATGGTGTGTGGCAACTAATCAAGAGCAATGCCAGCGATCCGCTGCAGGGAATACGAGAAGAGTGGTACAAGCAAACGCTCCGATCAACGGAACATGAAATCATTTTAATGCCCGTGCCCGCCTCCTATAACGATGTGACCGTAGATCAACAACTGCGTGATCATGTGGGCACCGTGTGGTATGAGCGAAACTTCTTTGTGCCCAGTTACTGGAGTAAAGATCGCGTACGAACGTGGCTACGTTTTGGTAGCGTTCACTACCAGGCGGTTGTGTGGATCAATGGGCAGTTGGCAATGCGTCATACCATTGGACATTTGCCCTTCGAAGAGGAAGTGGGACGGTTTATCAATTACGGCAATGAGAACCGAATCACTGTCATGGTGGACAATCGCCTGGGAAATCGCTCCATTCCTCAGGGTCAAGTGACAAAGCAACCCGCTGACAATGGCGTCGCCTATGTCCAGTCATACACATTTGACTTCTTTAACTATGCTGGCATCCATCGCTCCGTGCATCTTTATACTACACCGGAAACTTACATCAAAGATGTGGAGCTGAAAACGCAGATTGGAAACCAAGAATTGGGTCGCATCGACTATCGTTTGATGATTGGCAACGGATCAGTGTCCACTATCAAAACTTACTATATGTTGGTGCAATTGCGGGATCGAAATAACGTTGTGGTGGCCCATCAGATTAATCACAACTTACAGAATGGCACACTGCTCGTACCCAAAGTGAAGCCTTGGTGGCCGTTCTTAATGCATCCGCTGCCGGGTTATATGTATACCCTAGAGTTTCAACTGAAGGTGGACTCGGAAGTAGCACCGTTGGATGTCTATCGACTGCCCGTTGGAATACGCAGCTTAAGCTGGAGTAATGATAGCTTAACCCTCAATGGCAAACCGCTTTACCTGAGGGGGTTTGGAAAGCACGAAGACTCTGATGTAAATATAACTATTTATATTGGTATTGATGTATCTTTTTTGAACTGTATTCCCTTTTCATCTTTTGACAGATTCGTGGCAAGGGACTGGACAATGCTGTGCTCATGCGGGACTTTAATCTATTGAAATGGGTCGGAGCCAATGCCTATCGCACATCGCATTATCCCTACTCGGAGGAGTCCATGCAGTTTGCCGATGAACACGGCATCATGATTATCGATGAGTGTCCCAGTGTAAATACGGATTTGTTTGAGCCTCAGCTATTGGAGAACCACATGTCCGCCTTGGAACAGCTCATACATCGCGATCGCAATCACGCATCAGTGATTGCCTGGTCAATAGCCAATGAGCCCCGCACCAAGAAGAAGTCAGCGGAGGCCTATTTTGGGTAGGTTTAAAGTTTAAATAAGTTGTAGCTAATTAATCATTTGTCTTTACCCCAGCGCATTAGCCAACTATACGAGGAGCATTGCCCAAGGACGTCCACTAACCGCCGCCAGCAATGTGGATCCACCAACGGCCTGCATGATGTCGCAATTCTTGGATATCACGGGCTTCAATCGCTATAATGCCTGGTATCACAATCCTGGTCGCACTGATATGATTGTCCACTCAATGTATGACGAGGCCAGAAAGTGGCACGAACATTATAAAAAACCAGTAATTGTATTTGAGTATGGTGCCGACACAATGGAAGGATACCACAGCGTAAGACGGCGCAAACAATTGAATTAAACAAAGACTAATCGACATTTATTTACAGTTGCCAGCTTATATATGGTCGGAGGACTATCAGACGGAGCTGTTCTCTAAGCATTTCCAAGCCTTTGACAAATTGCGTCAACTTAAATGGTTTATCGGCGAGTTTGTGTGGAACTTTGCCGACTTCAAGACTGAGCAAAGTGAGAAGGTAGAATTGAATTATAGTACAGAATTGAAAACATTTATTTTATTGCAGCCTATACGCGCGTGGGTGGAAACAAGAAGGGAGTCTTCACGCGCAATCGTCAGCCCAAGGATGCAGCTCATCTCTTGCGACAACGTTACCACGCCATTGCATTTAAACTGGACAACGCCAGCTTGCCAGCTGATCTCTTTAAGTATATTATTGACTGGAACTGAGCACATTCCATACAGTATCAACTACTACACTTAACCACATAATGTATTACACTATTCCATGACCGTCGTGTTCTGCACCCGTGCAATAATAGGGTCATCCTATTCGGAACAATGCCGACTCTTAATTAATTTCTGTTGAAATGAAATAACCAAATATACATAAAAGAGAGTTTCGCGATCTTTAAGCAAATAAGTAATGCTGTAGCAAATTTAAGTAAACATTGATAAACTTTGTACGAAACGGGGAATAAGAAATTTATGACTTGCTTAAGAGGACCGCTGATTGGGTGGGTCTGTTGTGAGGGGAAGTACCAACCACAGTGCTCAGATAAAAAGTGCCCAGCGGCAATTTGTATAAATTTGCGGCGATGTTCATTCAGAGTCCAGTGGATCGCTGACTTTTGCCAAGATGTTTAACTTTATCGCTGTGCTCGCTTTGCTCATATGCGTGGGAGCCACTGGTGTGCTTTCCTCGTCGAATATGACGGTTTATATGGAAGATTACATTCGCTTGAATCAACGACAGTACGAGGCCAAGGTTAAAAAGTTTGAGGATGAGATTGCAACGTTTCGGGAAACATATGGACGAGAATTGCGCGCAATTTCTGTGCAAGCGGATTTGCTGGAGTTGAAACTTAATGAGGCTACAGAACGACTGCGTCCGCTGGAGCTCATCGACTCCTGGCACAATCAATGCGTGCAGAACTATTCAACAGCTATTCCTACAGTTGCCACAGTGCGAGCTGCTCTCACCAGTTGCTCGACAGCGGCGCAAAGTAATCTTAATGGTCATCTCCAGAACGCGCAGAATACCTATAACAACCTCAAGGCCTATCATACCACCAACGTGAAAAATATGCTTAACGATTGTGAGAAACGGCATCCCGCTTCCCAAGAGAACTACACAAGTTGTGTAACAAATGCGGTGAGTAAAGAACGAAAGGGAATCAATAGAATTAAGATCCTTATACATGTTATAATTCATAGATTGCCACGGCGAATGTGAATACGATAGCTAACCAGAAGAACTTCATCACGTATATGGAGCAAGCCGAATGTGGAGCGAAGTCACGTATTACACAGGCCTGGGAATGCTCCTATACCACAGTGCATAACACCATTTCTTCATTGAGCATAGCGTTGCGGCTCATCGATGATTGCATTGCAAACAAGATGTCCTGTGCCTCAGTGTCCTGCACTACGGGTTGTAAGAATCGCATGATTGTTAATCTAAGCCAGGCGGATTTCCTTAATACAACCATAAACAATCCTTTCGTTGGACTTAGTTCAAAGCTTGGTTGTCTGGAGATAAAATTCAAAGATTAAAATCCAAATATTGATTTAATTTTATTTGCACCACCATTTATAAAATCAATAAATTGTCATGTATTATAATACTAAACAAATTAATTTGTTTCAACTTTTTAAAAACTGCTTAGAGCTCAATCGCACTTCTTGCTTCAGTGAAGCGCTGCTTGCCACATGCATGTACTGCTTGATATATAATTGCACTGCTTACATGCACACTGCATGAACTTATTGCCATCCACATGCACTGCTTACTGCTTGCAAATATTAACGTTTAGTAGATATGCATTGCATAGTAATGTTAGTGAACACAAATTATTTTTTTTCATTATTGGATTAGGAATTAATAAGAAAATTCATTCAAATGTATCATTAATATAGCCGTGAAACTGTAAAGTTGTTCGGTACACGGGCTGCTGGTCAAACAATTAACAAAAAACTCTACGCACATTTTTTACTAGATCGACCTTATCTACATTTAAGATGTTTCGGTTTTTGCTCTAAAATATTCAACCGGAAGTGATTCTAGCTGCCTGTTGCATTCACTTACATAGATAATAATACCCTTTACACCAGTTAAGAAGAAAAGAAGGCACAAACATGCAGGGTAAAGCCCCTAATGCATCATGCATTTATCAAACAAAGGAAAGAGCGATACTTACAGAAACCCCCTGGATGAAAACCTCTCGCATTTATCAAATTTCTTTTATAATTGAAAAATTCCCCAGAAGAATAAAAGCAATTTGTCACGGTTGTCTTTTACATGTTTCGAATAATATTTCAACAGCTGAAATTCTCACAGACAAGAGGCTTTTTGTAACATAAACCAAATCCAAAATTTCTACCTGCATTCGAATCAATACGTATAAAAATTTCAAGGAGCTCGTGCCGTGAGAATTTTTGGCTTAATTAGTGATTTTCTACTAGGATAGCAGAAATATCGATTGGATGTCAGGCTGTTTTTTCGGGGCTGGATATTTGAACTCTTATGAAATCTTTGCATCTTTTTTATGGATTCACGTGGGATTCTTTTTCTTCCAAAGATCGTTGCGGGAGATTAAATTCCTTCGTTTTTTTGACATTAGTAGCACAGCGTGAGAACAAAATCTGAAACATCCACAAGGAGATAATATTTGGGACCAGGCCAACAGACTAACGTAGGCTAGAAACCGAGTGGTAAAATTAGAAAAACCTTTGCATTTTTTGTCAATTAAAGTTAATTAAGTGTAATAACAGGAAAGCAGTATAGTCTGCATAGTCTTTGAATGTTTTTTAGCGATGGCAAGAAAATCACCACCAAAATGGTAATGCACGTTCTTAAGGTTTCCTTGAAATAACAAAAGAGATTTATTACATTCCTCTTTAAACAAACACTTCTTACAGTTAGCAGGCGAACATCAGCAGTAACAAGTAGTGTATCCTGAAGTTGTCAAAAGAAACTCTAAGGAGCAAATTAACATTCATGGAAGACAGATGCCAGATCGTAGCGTCTTCGGTGGTAATAGGCGAACAGCTCAGTGAGAGCATCAACCTAAGTAGCAAGAAATTCTACAAAAGGTTTCAAGTTGTCACACAAGACGAAGGGTGGATAAGTAAGAGCATTCAAAGAGAAGCAGACGATGATTTCGTTGTTATGGGTCGCACACAAAACAGGTAGCATTTTCTTCAGAATTTAATTTTGAATGCTTAATAGGCGCACAGTAAAGATTTGGAACCCTTAGCAAAGCAGACAAAGCGTGTGAAAAAAGAGGAAAGAAATTAAGCGTGGGAGATCAATAAGATCGGTTTAACGGACTGTGGGAAAAGTAACGTATTTTCCCATGGCTCCTATCGATAAAGATCTCTCCCAATGGATTGGTAGGATTCTGTGGGAACCATTCTATTGATTTACTTAAAATTGTAACAGGCGAGCAGACGAAATCGTAGAGCTAGGTTCCCACATTAAACCGAATTCGAAGAGATCCTCTAGCGTTGTCCGTTACATTTAACGGATGTGCCGGGGACTCGAAATGGGATTGCGACTGTGACTGGGACTGGGACTGGAATTGGGAGTGAGACAGTCAATGAGCGGCTGCGGTTCACTTGTGTCAATAATGTGTGGGAAAATCGTGGCCAGCTGCCGTTACAACGAATAGCACAAATAACGAGCGTGAGAATTTTTCACGCTCATTGACAACTGGCAGCCAGGTAAGCAGCAGTCGCCAGTAGGTTGACGGCGAACTGGAATGCGGCATGTGGCATGCGGCATGTGGAATGTAGCATGTGCTGTGCAGCTGCAACAATACGAATAAACGTTTAAGATGCGAACGAAAGAACAAATAAATACAACAACACACTTGTAGATTAACGACCTTTTTTCATTTCTCAGAAATCTTCGAAATGCTGCCGCTGCTGGATAGACAACTTGATCTTGCCTGATCCATGCATGCCACACGCACACACATTTAGGGCTTAGCTGTATCTTGAGACTTGGTCTTCAACCCCGAAATGCGTGCGAGTTTGTTGTGAAGATGAGCTACCTTTTAAGATTTCTGCTTGCCTGTGTGCACTCAAGACGTTTACAAGCATCAAATTACACAAGAAGCCGTGGCACGTGCCACTGCATCTTGCAACCCCGAAAATAAGAATGTGTGGCAAGTTCTCTGATCGACATTCCTGTGTGCCTGTGCCTCTGACAGTCAATTTGCGATCATCAGCAAGATTGTGAACAAACTTAATAATAGACTCACTCGATCATTGCCTCGATCAATGTCACGCCGGCATTTAAATGCTAATGAATTTCGATGTTTGTCACGATAATTTCATGTTTTTTACCAGGCCAACAGCTGCCACAGCCGGCGGCAAGTTCTAAATGAGCAGCAGCGAGTAAGTGCCCAAATAACCAACAACCACCACCACCAAGGGCGTTCCCCACTTAATTGACTCAAGCATGCGGTGAATCATAATGAATGTATTGAATTACATTCAAAGAAAGCAGCAATGCGGCAAACATCGAGACCGAACCCAGCGAAGCACTCATCCAGACATTTACTCAGACATACAGCGACTACACTCCAGATCCAGACTTTGACTTGCTGCGTTTGCTGTGCCCCTGGGCTCATTTCACGCTTTATTAAAATTAAACAAACAGCAAACGACTTTTTCTTCCCACATGCAAATCGCCATAACAATGAAAGAGTTGAAAAACTGTAGCATTTCAACAGGAGAACAGCAATGGCTTTCAGTTGTCGTGCTGAAGTCATGCTGAAATTCTGCTTGTGTTTCCTCACTTCGTCCCGTTGCTGATTACCTGTTCGAATTCAATTAGAAAAGAAGAAAGGAAAAGAAAGAAAAGAAGGTGTACCGAAAATAAAATACCCTGTAGACAGAAGAAGAAAATTGGCTTAACAATTTTCAAGAAATATTCTATTAATTCACATAAAAGCAAAACAGATCAAGAATTTAATTTTTTTTATTTATTTATTTACTTAAATTGGCTATGAGCAGTCTTCGTTCGAAAGCATTTCTTTTAAAATGTATAGTAATAAGATAAAATAATAAACTCGCAAACATTGTTAATTGTAAAAAATTTTTTTTTGATTGATTATCATTTTATTAATGTTAATCATTGATATAAAGATACAAATATATTAGCAATAATAAACAAATACTAATAGCAATAAAACACAAAAAATAGTTTTCACAAATATAATAATTAATAAATAATTCTTATGGTATAACATGGTATAGTAGTCATCCGGTGAGTCCAACTAGAAACTACATTAGGAGCTAATTTCAAACCTACCTTTAGTTGAGCATCACCTATTGCAAAGTGTTCAGGGTATAAACCAACAAGCGAGTAAACAAAAGGAAACGATCATTGGCATTTAAGGTACAAACCAACTCCGAATAGCCTGCGGTTTCAAAATGCAATCAAGCTGATCGGATGACGAGGTGCTCAGCATCCAGCGAAAGCAATCAGCTCAGCTCTGAGTTTAAGCGAAGGAAGATACACAAAGCAACAGATCAGCGATCAGCTACCTGCTCGACGGGTAATGCGTGTCGCAGATACACACTTGGGATAAATGATTGCCCTTTCATGTATATATGTATGTGCGAGATGTTTGAGATCTTGCATCTTGAGCGACTGTGTTTAACTTCTGTTTTCCCGTTCGAATGCTACAGTTTAAGCCTTTGACCCTTTCACTTCTTGATGCACATACATTCAATTAAACAACAATAGAACTCATTATGTAATGGATCAAATATCAGATTAAGATTTAGATTTTCTTCAAAATCTTTTCATTGTTAAAACGCACTGATGCATAATTTAGGAACAGGTTTACAGATATTTTAGGAAGATGTTGGGTATCTTTAAAATTAGGAATTAGGATGGTCACCATAGATCACCAAAGTCAATGAAGCGCATCAGGAAAAATCTTGTTAACAGGTGTTCAGCAAATAAAACAAACTTCGAGAAAGATTTCCTTTCCTGTTTTTCCTGATTGATTTTCCTTAAATCACTGATGCGTCATCGGTTCCATAAAGTCAACAGATGAACAGCAATAGCAGCAAGAAAAAGGCAGAAAATTCTTTTAGGAAAATTCAAAAAGGAAAATTTGGAAAGATGCTGGAATCAGTGAAGCGTGTGCAAATCAAAATTGACAACAGGTGAACAGCATTATTAGTAAGTTTTTCAGGAATTAATGAAGGCGATCTTTTTTGGTAAATTATGGAAAACTAGGATAGATCTTGTCAGATGCATTAAAGCGTGACCAAATCAACGAATTCAACAGATTGACAGAAATAATAGAAGATGTTAAAGGATCAAATGTGGTTGAAGATAATAAATAAATTTTGTTTGAAAAGAATGATGCTGTAAGTGGAATCAGTGAAGCGTGACCGAATCAATTTTTCCAACAGGCTGTCAGAAATTCTAGAAAGTGTTTTGAAAATGAGATAGAGAACCTAAACACAGCAGGTAGCACTTCTGACACCAGCATCCCACACCACTCAACCGAATCCAATTTTGTAGATTTCCCATTACATTTTCCAAGAAATTGTGTGGTACCCCAAAACTGTTTGCATGCGGAGACCCTAAAGCCACCTGCAGCTGCATTTCGGTTTGAATGAGAAAAATCACTGCTACACTTTTACAATCCACCTGCTGATACTTGCTGCTCGCCTAATACAATGTTACACTTCGTTGCACTTCAATGCATCTCAATTTATTCATCATTTATCACCATGACAATGGTACGAGGTGCATTTTCATCACTTGTGAGATGAATTTCGAGTTTGAAGTTTTCGAACTTATCAGACAATGGGAACATGTAAATATGTCGCATTTCAACAGGCGATCAGATTCGTCTAGTCGTAACTTGGAGATATTGCAGTTGAGATGCTGCACTCAGACTGACGTCTTCCACAAAATATCGAACCAAAGACTGCCTAAATATTATGCTGGTCTATTCCGAATTCGACAAATAAAACAAACAAACCGATTATCTATGCTTAAAAGAGAGGTGGAGACAATAAAAGAGAAAAGGAAATAATCTATACATATACATAGATATTGTGATGATCGTTTGAAGGGTGTTATTTTTGTATACCCGGTATCCAAATACATAGTCAAAAGGTCTTCTGACGGTTTGAACTTATATCTACTGCAATAAACTATCTGTCTGGGTTTGACCCTTGAATTTTTAAAATTTACAACAAAAAATGTCACTCTAGTTTAAATTCAATATTTCAAAAATCATGCATCGTATTTTATTATTTATTTAGATTTTTTCGTTTGTTTTTACTTAACATTAAAAATTTCAAATGTATTTTTATTGAAGCTAACAATATACATTTAAAAGTCTATCCTCTATAGAAACTGCAGTAAATTATTTCGAACTTCCAAAAAATATTGAATAGTTGCATTACCGGGTATCTCGTAGCTGCATGCCATTCTTTGATTATTATTTAAGTGTCCACTGATCTTTACTCCATGATTTTCAAAGAACAATTCCTGCAGGTAGCAAACAGTCTCTGGAACATCTAAATCTATTGATCAATATCTACTTTCTTTACGTTATGTGACCCTATTGAAATTAAATTAATTAACTAAACAACAATTCGTTCAAAAAGTTAATAAACAAATGTTCGGTTTCAACCACGATTCAAAGTATAAAAATGTATCAACGCATCAGAAATTGACACAGACCATAGCAAGGCGTCACGGGCGTGGAATCACATCATAGAAAAAGTTAAATATAGTACGTATTGACATTGTGTGGGGTACAATAGGCCAAAAAATTTCCCAGAGGATGCAACGATGCATTGAAAATTTAGAGAGACGTAGATACACAGATGAGCAGTCTTCTGCTACACAATCTGTTCGCCTAGTCGCTTGTTACACTTCGTTACACATGGTTAACAATGGGTTCACATTATAATGATGCTGCAGGTCACAGCAGGTCAAGTGAGGCACAACTTGCTCTCCCACGTTGCATTTTACTATAGGAGTACTAGTTTTGATTGCTGAGCGCCTGCTACATCGCAAGACCTTGGCTCCAAATTTTTTGTTGCGAGATGTGGAGTCAATGGAGATCCAATGTCTTAAGAAATTGTTTTTCTTTATTTTTCCTGCAAGATCATTGTCGAGCATCTCAAAGAATGTGGTTTCGGGATCTAAAACACTTTTTACTTTACCTTGCCCACTTCATTTGCAGACATAACAGACTTCACATAAAAAAAACATTCTGTTGTTTAAAATGTTAATAGCAGAGCTATCTTATGTTATTCTTGATCTTACCAGTTGAGATTTTATTTTGTATTATTTTTGCTTTAAATAAAATTATAAATCTTTATTCACAAATAACTACTATTGTCTTTATTTTTATTTTAATTATTTATTATATTATTATTTATTTTTTTGACTAGAAAATAATTTCTTTAATTTAATTATTTTTGTAAGTGCTAAAATAAAAATAAACAGTTTACTAATATAAATAACATTTTGAATGAAAAACAAAATTTCCCAATTTTGGTAAAACTTATAAAAGAGTATTTTAAAAATAACAACTTATTTTTTTAATAATAATTATTTACAGTTTAATTTAGAGAAATAAATTTATTTTTGGATTCAATTTATTTGTCATCTTTAATACAATGAGTTTTCTTTTCTCTTACCTTTAATTTAAAGTCAACCCAATTTAAACAAGCAGATAAGCAAACTACTCAACATAAAACATATAAAAGCGAATTATTGCCTGCCAAATTTGATCGCTTTCGCAAATCGTTTTTAGGTCAAATTTTAAGACATTTGTCCATTTCTCCCGAACAAAACGTGATTTTAGCGAATGCTTAGCATCAGCTGGGTGTAGCCGTGATCGTCTAGTGGTTAGGACCCCACGTTGTGGCCGTGGTAACCCAGGTTCGAATCCTGGTCACGGCAATGCTGCAATACGCATTGTCACGGAACCCAGTAATTTTTTTTATTTTTATAAATTTTATTTTTATTCTCTTCTTTATTACTAACTTTAACTTTACATTAAAGAATAAAATTGAATGAATAAACGGCAAAATCCAAATTCACATTTTTTGCGTAATTGACAACACTTTCACCGCAGCTAACTTTACACAACAGCTGATTATTCATTTATCGTGTTTTAAATGTCTTTATGTATGTATTATATGAATATTCACACTCTTGTCCCTGGTTTTAGATTAAAATAAATAGAATTCTGAAATAGCTGCTTACTATTGTTCATCAGCAACCAATTGTAGATAGTTTGTAACTAATAAACTAAATAGAAGTTATATTTAGACATGTTAATCCCAACTGTTTTCTTCAAAATACGTACATATTCATCAAATAGTCTTCATTTATGAGAATGCGGTTTATTTTAAAGCCATGAAAGAGTTTTCTTTATTTTTCAAATCATATATATTTTTTAAATTCAATAAGTTCGTGTGATACATTTAATAAATTAGCAGATATTTTATAAATTGCAGCTATTTAATTAAACTTTAAACTTTCCAGTGAAATGCATTGTAGCTTGTTAATTCTGTACTTTTCATTTAGCGAGTATAGTCAAGCGTTTAAGAGAATATCAACATAATTGTAGAGGATCCTTTTACTCTAGCATCCAGCTTTTACATGAGTTTCAGCGTTTCAATTGCGACGGCAATGCGATCAATTTCTGTACGGGATTCCGTGAGCTTAGTCTCATTAGCTGTTTGTACCTCGGCTGGCACCTTTGTGGCATAGTCAGACGCCTGCATGGCTTGAGTCAGCTTGCCAACAGTTTGTTCCAATTGATCGCGTTTCTTGTTCAGCTTAGCAATTTCCTTATCGGCCTCAATTAGTCCCTTCAACAGCAGATGCACTTCACATTGGCCAGACACAGTAAGAATGGCGCAACCTGCTGGCGGTTGTGTATCGAACGCCACCTTGGAGCAGTAGGCGATAGTGGACAGATCGCTACTATAACGCTGTAGTATCGCCTTGGGCGCATCATCGGTGCAAACAATGTAAGCCTCCGTCTTGGTCTTATTCGGCAAATTGTAATCTGAGCGCGCGGAGCGAATGATACGAGCTGCCTTCTGCACGAATTCTACATCTGATTCAATTTGGGTGCTGCGCCACGAAGTGTTAGCTGTAAATAAGATTAAAATGCCGTTAGAAATTAGCAAACTTGGGTAAAGACTTCATCACTTACTGGGATAACTGGATACGCAAATGCTTGGGGTGCGGTCAGCACGTGGTAAACGTTGAAACAATTCCTCGGTAATGAAGGGCATGAAAGGCGAGAGAAGACGCAATCCATAGTCCAGGCACACGTATAGTGTGCGTCTTGCAGCCGCCTGCTGCTCGGCACTGCCACTTTGGAAGATGGGCTTGAGGCACTCCAAATACACATCGCAGACATCATAGAGCCAGAATGCGTAGCAAGCGCTTGTGGCAGCTGCAAAATCGTACGAATCAAATCCTGTGTTGCAAGTTTCAATGGTGGCTGCCAATCTTGACAATATCCAGGCGTCCATTTGATTTGATTGATCATTAAGTGTCAACTGTGTGTCGTAGAGCTCGTCGCCGGTGAAGTACAGCAATGCGAATTTGGTCGCATTCCACAGCTTGTTGCAGAAGAAACGATATCCCTGAACACGATTGATATCCAGATTGATGTCGCGCGCCTGTGTGATGTATGCGCAGAGAGCAAAACGAAGCGCATCGGATCCACATTCGGGAATACCCTGTGGGTAGTCTTGTTTCTGACCGGCCTTGGCCCTCTCGATCTCACGCGGATCAAGATTGGAGCCAATGAGTTGCTCGTGCAATCCTTCGAGTGTGATGCCGTGTATCACATCCATAGGATCGATGACATTGCCCAATGACTTGGACATTTTGCGTCCGTGGGCATCACGCACCATTGGATGCAGGTAAACCTCCTTGAAGGGAAGCTTACCCAAGAGTTTTTGGCCGAAGAATACCATGCGTGCCACCCAGAAGAAGAGAATGTCATGACCCGTCTCAAGCAGGGACGTTGGATAGAATGCTTGCATATCGGCAGTGTTGTCCGGCCAGCCGAACACAGAGAATGGGAAGAGACCGGAGCTGAACCAAGTGTCCAAGACATCCTCGTCCTGTTGCAGTACTATCTGACTGGCATCTACGTTGAAGCGTGCAGCCGCCTTGCTGAGCGCCTCCTTTTCACTGCGTGCCACAATCCAGTACTGCTCATCGTCGGGCTGTCAATATATTGAATCAATGTGAGAAGGGTATCTATATGGGATTCTCAGGAGCTACTTACCGTGCTAGCTTTGATGCTTGCATCTTTGAAACTGACGTGATAGGCGGGTATACGATGGCCCCACCAAAGCTGGCGGGAGACACACCAATCGCGAATACCGTCCATCCAGTGATACCAAGTTTTTGTATGATGCTCAGGCACAATTTTCAGCTCGCCAGAGCGCACAGCTTCAGTGGCAGAGGCTGCCATGTCTGAGCAGCTGACATACCATTGTGGCTTGATCAGGGGCTCAACCACGTCCTTGGAGCGGCTGCAAATGGGCACCACCATTGCATTGTTGAGCGTCTCGCGGTACAGACCCAACTGCTTGAGTTTCTCGAGGATCTTCTTGCGGCAGTCGAAACGTTTGAGGCCAGTGAACTCGCCATAGTCACCAATGATGAAGCCATCGTCATTGAAAATGGTGATAAATGGCAGATTGCAACGCTTGCCCACTTCGTAGTCATTGGGATCATGGGCAGGTGTAATCTTCACCGCGCCAGTGCCAAAGTTCTGATCAACAAACTCATCACACACGATGGGCAGTCTGCGATCACAGAATGGATGAACCACCTGCTTACCATGCAGATGCTTGTAGCGCTCATCCTGCGGATGGACAGCTACAGCTGTGTCACCCAACATAGTCTCAATACGAGTGGTGGCCACAATGATCTCCTCGTCGCTGCCTTCCACTTTGTAGGCAAACTTGATAAGTACGCCGAACTCGACCTTCTCCTCGTAACCAGGTATGGACAGAAAGGTGCGTCCTGTTAGTTCCACTTTGTCCACTTCGATGTCCGAAATGGCTGAACGCAAAGTGCACGACCAGTTGACCAAGCGCGAACTACGATAGATGCTGCCTTCTTCATGTAACCGCACAAAGGCTTCAGTGACGGCACGACACAATTTGGGATCCATGGTGAAGGCAACACGCGTCCAATCGTAGGACGAGCCCAGCGCCTTTAGCTGGTCATAGATACGACCGCCCTTCTCACGACGCCAATTCCAGATACGATCAATGAACTTCTCACGGCCAAGATCGTGACGTGACAGACGCTCATCACGCCACAGTAACTTCTCGACCACCACTTGAGTGGCAATACCTGCATGATCACAACCAGGCACCCACAGTGTGGTGCGTCCTTTCATGCGATGATAGCGAGTAATTGCATCCTCGATAGCATTGGTAAGCGCATGGCCCAAATGCAAAGATCCAGTCACATTTGGAGGCGGAATGACCATAATGAAGTTGCCATTCGGATTGGGAGAATTGATCGACTCACGCTGGAATATATACAATATTAGATAGTGAATTTAATGGGATTGACTTCATTCAATCTCTTACTCCATATTCGGGGGGTGAAGAAGCCTTGTTTCTCCCACCAGCTGTACCACTGAGCCTCCACATAGCGTGGACTATACGCATCCGGCAAAGCACCACTGATGTCCTTCTTATCGCCTGGGGCTGTATTGGCCGTGTAGATAGCTGCCTCCTTGGACTCTTTAGTGCGTTTCTATTAGACAAGAGCAGAGCATTAACTTTCACTTACTTCACTGGTTAAATTACTTTTTTGCAAACTTTCTTTGCTTAAGCATTTCGGGTATAACAATAGTAACATTCACTTTTAGTTATCTTCGTGACACGAGACTAATTGTTTTGAATATGGAGCAAGCGCACGAAATCACGCGAGCAGCTCAAATTGCACACGTTTACTTTTATGACTCACGAATGTGTGAAATACGATTTTGTTGCAACAACAAATAACATAACCTAATACATAGCAGCACTGCATTTTTTAGATCACAGGACGCATTTACCTCTGGTTTTTCCTTTTTCTCGCCGGCTGCTGGTGCTGCAGCTGCCTTTTTGTCCAATTTCGCCTGCAATTTAGCTAATTTCTCAGCTTTCTTGGCCTCCTTTTCCAATTGTTTGGCTGTCTTTGGTGGCTCGCCATCACCGGTCGGCGTCTCCGTGCTGCTAGGTTGCTCTTGCTCCGACATAATAGTTCAGGTCTACAATAAAGCTGTCTCCGTTTGAATTATTTGACTTTACCAGGCCGATGCAATTAATTCCATTGATGAATAAATACAATAATAAACAACTCACTCTCAATCAGATGCGCCACAGATGAAAACGTGTGCAGTTGTGTGACCACAGTGTGGCCGTCAGCTGATTTTTAAATATCCCACGCATTCACTTTCATAAAGGTCACACTGATGCAGATATATTTTCCCAATGTACTCATTGAGTTATCGATGCTTGTATTGTGTTATCGATTTGTTATGATTTTTTAAATATAATGTTTGATCACATTTTCCAACAAAGATCTATTATTATATTTTTAGAAAAACAATAAATTTGCACATATTTTTGATGAGCTTTCATGCATTTTAACTTGAATAATACATTTTGATAAATTATGGGCCAAAAAAATAATATATTTCAAAATTAAACTTCTGGTCACACTTGTTTTAACTCTTTCAATGTGTTTTCGTTAAATTCTGCAATATTATGTGCAACTTTTATTGTAAACGTACTATATTGTTTATAAAATAGTGACAAACTTGATTCTCCAGTAAGTGCAAGTGACTATATTAGACGTTAAAGTGTCCTAGAAAGTGTATGCCATCGAGATGACAAAGAACATTGATCAAATCAGAGAGACGCAACAAGATTCTCTGCTATTGTAAAGCTGCTTTTGCATGCTGAGTTGATATGAATTGCCTTTTTGTTGTTTGCAAACGAATTGGCAAAGTGACATAAAATTGTAAATCGGCAATGCAACAATTAAAACAAAAAACGTATATAAACACTCATATATGCATATGTACAAAATAATGCAGACACATACACGAACATGTGTAGAAGCGCCAGCTAATCTATTGTAAATAAACCGCATACGAGTCTATTGTGAATGCCTACTGTTGTCGGTCACGTACGCCTTCGTTTGTTATTGCATTTGTGTATTTCTGCGCTCCCAACTATATTGCGAATTTGTTGAATTCACTTATTGATATCAGCTCACAAGCCCTGCGCCATGAACATTATTGCAGACAACTACTAAATATAAAGGTAAGCTAAATAGAATTACGTACGTTTTGTAGGTGTAATGCATTTCAATTTTCAAACGCATTCAGTAAGAATTTGCAAAATCGATTTTCCAATTTACGTCAACTATGTAACGACAGAGCCCTCGCTCTCTCTCAAGAGCCTAAGCTTAATTCATGGCTCTCTTTCTTTCTCATACCCTTTTCCCATATACTCTTTGCCGGGAAATGCGTCACTTGAAGCTTCGGCTGTGTTTGCTTTTCTCGGAAGAGTAGATAAAATAGCATAGGATAAAACGGCAGTGACAGCAAATAGTCTTTATAATTAACTGCATCAGTTAATTCGCTTGAGTAACTCGTATAATTGTTTAATCTTTAATTAATGCAGAGATGCACTCCGTTTTCATACCCATCAAATTATTTTACATAAAACTTTTTCAAGAAATGATTCTATTTTACGGATATTTTATAAACTCAGACGTTGGCTATCAGAATTTTATATTAACTAAAGTATAATTCATATTCGAAATACGTATTTAAATGAGTATTCTGATTAGTACACGCTGCTTAGATCCTGGTCTTATTAAATTATCTAGGTTAAACATTTTGAAGATATCTAAGAAGATAATCTTGGTTTTAGATAATTGGGATTTCTGAAAAATTATAATTATTACCAAATTTTATTTTTGGAAAAATGAAATAAACAATACTTAAGAATACATGTATTTTTTATTTAACTATTGCCATAAAATAGTTAATAATAGTTCACTCAAAATGTAATTCTTTTTAATTTTTGAATCCTGTATAAAAATCCTGTATATTAAAAATAATTAAAATTTAAAACCAACTTGCAAGTGTATTTCCATGATCATCAGAAAAATGCCTTTTTTCGTAGAAAATGATTCGTTATCCATGTTTGATTAAAGCAATCTGTTTTTATAAATGATATTCCAATTTCATATCCAGCTGTCAAATTATTATGAAAAGCTATTGCAGTTGAGATTGTCATTGATTGCAATGGATCCACGCCCTGTAAATGAAACCGATATTTTTGGGCAACAGCTGTTGTCGTGAGTCGTGTTAATGACTTCTTCTAATCAAACAAACTTGCCTCGCCTGCCAGTGTAAACAAAGCGTCAAACAAATGTTTGAAAAGCAAATAGCTTAGGGAACATAAAAAATATAAGTTATTGACATGCGCACAACCCTTAACCGAAAGTCGAGCGATAGGATAATGAAAGAAAGGCCAAACAACTCGCAAATGATCTTTCGTCGTCTGTCCCAGACCACAACTGACCTCCGACAAAGACCAAACGCCATGGCAACCGTCTGAGAAACTAAGAAACATCTGCCGCTAGTCTTTCCTGAAAAAAAACTCGAGAGATTTGAAGTCCTCTCAGACGTCTGCGTCTGGGTCTCTGTCTCTGATGCACGCCTACCTGCTGGGAAAGGGACAGAGAGGCAAATGGAGACGAGGACGAAGATAGACGCAGATAGGAACAGAGAAAGAGACGTCGACAAAGTTCAATGTACGCCTGCGCAAACATTTCACAGGATTGTGTTGCAGCTGCGACAGGATCAGACTCCTGCGGATGTGCGTGATTTTTTCCACACTCTGTCTTTGTCATTCATTCTCTTACTTCTTTGTCACACTTTTGCATATCACACTTCCTTATTTCTCATACAAAACAGCAAAAGCGGAAATCTCAAATGTTGCAACTGTTTTACGGGGTAAACTTGTATGTAATCTCTGCTCGATCGCAGTCCATATCCCGGCCAGGTTTGCCTTGAATTGGGCATGCTTGGTACTTAGAGCTACCGGTTTTTCCCGAAACAAGTTGCTCGGAACGCAATTTGAAACTTTTCGTTTTTTTTTTCTTAGTGAATTGAATATGGTGCTTGGTTTGT
This sequence comes from Drosophila sulfurigaster albostrigata, assembly GCF_023558435.1. Lineage (NCBI taxonomy): Eukaryota > Metazoa > Arthropoda > Insecta > Diptera > Drosophilidae > Drosophila > Drosophila sulfurigaster. Next base: position 2,188,680 of record NC_084883.1, read on the forward strand.
TTGGGGTCCTGTTTGATGATTGGGGCGATCGTGCCCTGTCTACGGGTCGTCATCGTTGTCGTATTAAGTTACAACTGGATAAGCTGACGGGGGTCTGTCTGGATTATGATCGACAAATGCGTTGCTGTACTTTGTTATTTCGATATCAAAATGCTGGCAAGGCTGCAAACGAAGCTATTTTTTAGTGCGAAGAAACCTTACCAGCATAATGCACAAATCTTGTCCAACAGCTGCAATTTGAACGTATAGATTGTAATATACAAAAGAAAACTGTTTTATTTTAAATGCATACTTTAAACTAACTAATGCTTAAATTTATTACAATTGGATATGAATCTATTAATCTCTCAATAATGACAAATCACAAAATTGTTTCAGACACGCTGAAGCATCAGCTGCATAGTTGAAATGGAACTAAAACTGTGGCAGATGCACTCCATTGTCCTACGGCTTGGCGCATGCCAAACCCCGATTCCTCGATTCAATCATTTCGTATATTTTAAGGAACTCCCAGGCAAACAGATGTTTCCACATTCTCATTCAATGCATCTAGGTGCAGCTGTAGCTAGTTTGGCTAGCTCGCCTGGCAATGGGAGACCAACCGTTGCTGTCCTTGTGTCGTTTCGTATCGTAGGCAATGCATTCATTATATCCTTACCTTTGCCTGGGACGACAGATGTTGTCTTATTGCAGCTGCTGCCGTTGCTTGGGCCAAGGGCTAAGTACTTGAAGTGCAGGTGTCGATTTCTTGCTGCAGTCGTTTGGAGAAGGTTTGCAACATTTGTGTCGACTCGAATCGAGTAGAGTCGAGACGAGACGAGTGTTGAGTCGTTTGTCAGCTGGTTGAGTTGAGGGGTTAGGTTTTGTTTTTATTCTTGGTTTTTGGTTTCTGGTCTGTCGTTTCCTGACCGACCCTACATTTTCATTGATGGGGATGTTGCCAAAAATCAGCTGTTTTTGCGCAATGTTTATAAACAAAATGTGCGTCAGTCAGACGGAGTAAGTAACCCTTAGACATGTCTGTCTACCCGACTTTGTCCTGGCATATATGTTTGATATTGGAACCACCACTGAACTGAGTTGAGCTGAGAAAGCCAACGCGCCAGAGCCAAAGTCAGAGCAACCACCGGCACACGACCATGTCCACGACCTACTTTGGCGCACTGACTCTGGGCCACATAGCGCATGGGGTGGTTCCGCTCACAACAACAACATGCGACGACGACGACGACGACGGCCTTTGTAGGTGCAAGGACGTTTGATTGCGTCGTAATACCGGGGAAACCCCAATGTTATACCCACACACAGGGAGGGCAGAGCAACCACCAAGGCATTACGTGGCACCGACCACCGGAAAAACCATGTGCTCATGAGCTCTACTCCGCTCTTGGTCATATGCTTAACCCACCACCGCCATCGCTATTGCCACCAGCAACAGCAGCAACAACAACTTCGACACCACCTTGCAGTTCATTGGCATGTGCCGGCATGTCATCCTCATCCACACAACGTCTTCGTCACTTTTAGGGGTTTTCCAAAAAAAAAAAAAAGAAAAAAGCAAAACAAAGTGCGACAACGTGATGGTGGTAGTTAGAGTCGCGCTCCCATTCATAAACCATAACATAAACATACCCCTGTGCTATACTTACCGGATATAGAGACGGCATAGAGCATTGTTTGTTTTGACTGTCTCCGTGTCGCTAGTCTAGGTGGTGTTTGGCATAGATTTTCCGACCTAATCAGGAGCAGGTGCAGCGACTATATACTGAATATATATGGAGTATTCTATTTGTAGACTGACAAACCCCTAAACTTTTGGCTAGCTCAACAGGTCGGTAGTACTGCCAAGTGGTTGCTTGGTTGCTCTTCCTGATCCGATTGAGGGTTATTAATATTTTTGGGGTTATTCACTGACATTGACCCAAGTAGTTGCATATAAATACTAAATGGGTTGAAGGCCATTCAGCTTGTTTATGTGGTGAATGAAACGTATAACGCAGCTTCGGAATTTCTTTCCCCAATAAAAATGTTGATATAGATAACGTTGTAACATAGATAGCAGTTATAATAGCAGCTAAAAAAATTTAAATATTTTTATACCAAATTAAATGTTGAAAATATTGCATACTTTTGGACTAACTTCAGAGAAAATTCAGTTATTATTTAATTAAATTAATAAATAAATTAAATTAAAAAGAATAAAATTGAATACATTTTTAAGGTGACGAAACACCTATTTATAAATTAGTAGCTATTCTTATGAAAAATATAATATAGCGAAGAAGGATTATTATGAGGAATATTGAGAAGGAAATCTGTTTTCAGAATATAATTATAGAGATTAAAAGTCTCGATATTTAAATGAAAATCCTATTATACAAAAGAGGCAAATTGTTTGCATTTTTCATCCTAAAGTAATTAAACTTAAAGTGAGTAGAAATCTTGTTGTCTCCGGCAAGTCGTTGATGTGTGGCCTTTCTGCATTTATGTCATTACTAAAATGTTGGAAATTGGAGCATTTGCTAAGCGAAAAGTAAAAATAAACATTCAGCTGGAGTCACATTTTCCAGCCAAAGAAAAAGAAGGAACAGGCACTTGAACACGCGCGACGTTGACTTGAATAGGTTTTTATTTCCTTTCCATGTGCTGTTTTTGCTGTTTAGTGCTTTCAAAATGGCGACATTCGCTGACCAAAAACAAAATCAATGCAAGCTGCCGTCGTGCGTAGACGGTAACAACAACAACTTTCTGAAACAAGAGCAACAACAACAAGAGCTGACAGCGGCAGACACTAAACATTTTGCAGCGCAAATCAAACGGCAAACAATGGCGGACAAGCAGAAGAAGTATACGAATGGCAAGCGCAAAAGAGAATTAATTAGATTGCGGCGGCAGCTGGGCGCAATGGCAGCTGAGAGAGAATGTGTAAATGTTTGTGTTCTATGTATGTGTGAGAGAGCGTTGAGTGGGAGAGCGAAAATGAGCCAAAGCTGAAATGCGTCTGCGCGCTGCGCAGAACTATACAGAACGAGACAGCAAAGCTAAGAAATATGGCGAATAGCGATCCAACAAAAGCAACTGCACTTCAACTACAACAATTACTAATGCACATACATACATACAGTATGTGCATGTGTGTATGTACAAGGCGCCTGCTACTGCCCAAAAGGATATACGAAATGTAACTGAAAGCAAAGCAAAACAAAGCTACAAAAAGAGTAGAAGAAATAACAAAAACAACACAAGAACAAGAAGTACAAAAAACTACACAGTTGTGCAATTGAGATAACAAAGAGGAAACTTGAAAAATAAAAAGGGGACGCGCGCTTTGCTTTTTCGAATGACGCGTGTGCTATAAGCCTTACAAAAGGATATAAAATGGGCAGAGGCAGCAGCAACGGCAGCGGCAGCATAATAAATAATGTTTGTTGTTGTCGCTCGTTCGCTCGGCACAGCAGCTGAGGCAGCCGTTGGCGAATTGAAATTTTATGAGAAAAATGAAATTGTATTAGAAAATATGCACACACGCAACTCGTATAGTCGCATACACAGCCAAAAACACGCACATATACACGCACACAGGCACACATACTTTCATAGTGAAAAAGGGACGCGCATTATGGCGGTCTCTACGCGCTTTCGGTTCGGTTCAGTCGATGCGACGCGACGTCAGCAGCGGCAGCAGGACGACGTCATCATCATCAGCTTTAGCTGTTGTTGTTGTCGCTACTGCTGTTTGGTTCCTGTTTTCGCTTTTTACCGTTCAGTCAATGACCACATTGTGTACACAACTGCTTGCTTGCTTGCGTGTATGAGAGCATGTGTGTATGTGTGTGTGTTCATGTCCTGCCGGAAGTTGACGCCGCCGCCTGGTCATTCTCGTCGCTTTTGCCAAGCTCGCTGCGACGCGATGCCTTCGTCCCTCTCACTCTGTCTTTCTACTCTCTCGCTGCTCTTGGGTTACGCTTGAGCTACTTTTTGAAAAATAAAAAAACAAGTTTTTGGTTATGCTGCGCACAGGATCCGGCTCCCCAAAAGTGCACTTCAGCTCCTTTTTTACGTTTTTTTTTTTGTTTTTTATTTTTATTTCTCTCTCTTCTGCTATACTAAGTCCTTTCGCCTGTGCGCACACGGCCTTTCGCGTCACGCTTTGATCCTGCCGTTGAATTCTTGTTCCTTGTTCCTGCTTATATCACCCAAGCCACATACTATTTCTATAGGCGTTGCCCAGCTAATGACATGTTGTAAATTATATGTACATTTACCATCGTGCTAGTATGTGTTTTCTTATTTACGCATATACATACATATGTCTATATATAATTCTCTTTCTTCTCGTAATTGGCTTTGTTATGCAGCTTATGCTGTGGCTGCTTTAATTATATTGTTTTATTTCTTTTTTCTAATCATGGTGTATAAATAATACAGCTACGATACAACTTATTCAAATGTTTATTCCTAATACAATTTTGGTAACATACATTTTTCAAGTTAAATACTTCATAACCTTAAAAATTAAAAATTTAATTCAATTCAGTAAACTCGTAGCTGTCAACCTTTGAATTATGAGATTTTGTTAGATTTCACTTACAACTATAAATATTATTAAAACCAACTAGTTTTAACTGTATAAATTTAAGCTGCTACTATTCTTACATTATAACAAAATAATATTTTATAACTCCTGTAAATTTAATTAAAACTAACATGAAATAATATAGACTATATAGGATGTAAGTTAACTAAAACAGTAAAGCTATGTTTACCTGAATATAGAAAATTAACATTTCATTCAAATTAAATTGCCTACTCAGCTTAGAACATTTTTAAGATCATTGACCTTAATAAATAAAGGATACAACTCCAGGTTGTCAAACCAAATCAAAATGGTTATTGATCTCTTACATACGTGTGTCTGTTTTTCCTAGAATAGTATAAATATGTTTTAAGGGACTGAAGAAGCCACTCAAGTAGTGAGCCCAGAATATTACTTCCACTGAAATATCTTATGATTTCTGAGCTAAGATACAATCGATTAGGGATCTGTTACCCAGATTAGAGTAATTCCTAGGTCTATTCAACGCTAAATACAAGGACTAGTGAATTTGTAGCCTACATAATTATGTGTAGGCTGCTTCTTGATACACTGCCTGCTGTCTCTTTCTGTCGCTTGCTTGCCGGTTACTTGTCTCGCTTGCCTAGTTTTGATGCTAAGGTAGAGCATAAGAGTTCGAAAAGTGGAACCAAATAAAGCAGCCCATTGCGAATCGCGTTGTATTGTTGTTTTGTGCATTCATTCGCTGCATCTCGTTTTCGATTTGTGTTCGATTTTTGCTTTTGCCAAAAATTCTATTGTTTTCAACGGCACGCACAACTGCCGCTTTTCCTTCGTTTTAGCATTTTCCACACACGCACGTACGCACACACAACACACATATACACACACACATAAAGGAATATTCATCATTCATTGTGCTGACAAACTTGTTTTTGCTCTCGTTCGTTGTGTTCGTTCCTGCTTTTCCTTGCACATTACTCTTTAGTCTAGTCATTCGCATTAAAAGGACAACGCTCTGCGACTGTCTCTCCATCAGTGTGTGTGTGTGTGTGTGTGTTTGTTCGCTGTCGCGTCGCAGTCGACGGCGTTTTGGGAGCGACGCTGCCGCCGCCTTTTCGTCCTCGCCAGGCTCGTCGTGGTTTCAGTTTACGCTCACAGCTCCGACAGCTCAGACATGTTGCTGACCCGCGCCCGTCGCCGTGTGTGTGTTTATAGCAGCAGTTCATGATACACATACATACAAACAAACATCAATTTACATTCACATATACGCATATATATATATATATTTTTGTTGGCCCCCGGTTCCTTTGCCCAGCTGCATAAAGTGCTAGACTCCTCGCCAAATGTTGCAGGACAACATTTTCAATGAAAGTTTCGTAAAATACAACATCAATTGTGTCGTATAAACAACAACAAATTGTGCAATTGTGCAAAGAGTGTCAAACACACACCAAAAATAAAAAAGAAAACCAAAAAAGAGTGAGAGTGAACGAGAAAGAGCAAAAGATATAAGAGAGCTTTAGCTTAATCCATACAAAATATGCAAACAAAAAATTATAAAAAGTTTTCCATCAAAGAAAATGTGCAATAAACTAAAACTTCAATTCAAACAATAAACAATTGGGATCTATACAACCACCAAGCAAGAGAAAAAGAGAGGGAAACACAAAAAAGAGAGAGAATTATATTAAAAAAAAGAGAGAGAGTAAACGAGAGGCAAAACTCAACGAAGCGCACACAAGTGAGTTATAAATTTTCAAATTTTCATATACACAATGCATTTTACTTATATACCAAATGGCACACGCATACAAGCGAACACACACACACACAGAAACATTTGGCAGTTCGCTCTCCTGACTTCGACTCGTTACTTTTGTCTCGCCTATTCCGAATGTTTTTCGTCCTGTTAGTCAGCATGCATCTCGCTTGCGCTCTCGCGTTAGCAAATGGTGCGCACTCGTCGCTGTTGTTCACTCTCACATCGTCCTCGTCGTCGTCGTCGTTGTTGTCATCGTCCTCGTCGGGTGGTGGTACAGTTTTCTGCGTAGACCAAAATTGCGTAAATTTTCTACCATGTAGTTGGCTCGCATGTCTCGCACGGCGTTGTTCTCGCCGTTGTCGTTCTCATCGTTGTCGTCGTCGTCGTTGTCGTTATCCTTGTTCCTGTTCTTGTTGTCGTTGAACTTTCAATTTGTTTATTCACCAATTTATTGCTCAATTCTTTGTCAAGAAATAGACACAGTTATACTAAGAGGTTTGTACTTTTGGTTCTATTTTATCTTATTGGGCGTAATGTAGACATGTCCATTTCACAGTTTCGCGTTTTTCTCTGCGCCATTTTAATTGGTCTCCTTTACTTTGAATTTTATGTATGCAGCTAGGCGAACTCGTTGGTATTTCATATACTTTATATTTGATTTAATTATGAATATGATTTGCGTAACACAGTTTGTTTGTTATAAATAAAGCAATTGATTCATTCATTACTTTGATAATAATTTCACCATATATCTTTTACCATTTTCTTTGTGTACATATTATGTATGTATCGCATTAACCCAAAAATGCAAGGATAGCAAAGAGAGGGAGTCGGTCCGAAAAGTCATATCGTAAAATTAAATTGATTTATTCGGAATGTTTATCTAAATGAAATATAATGTTGTCTCTTGAATTCAAGAAAGCAATTTACAAAGATACTTCATATAAAAAACGAAAGATAAACAAATGATGTATATGTATATGTATGTATATTTTAAAATATTTTGCTATACATCTATATCCTCACTACTAGTATATTACTACTACTAGTTTTTGGTTTAAATTGAAGATTGGATAATGTTGGATCCCTATATGATCTTGTACAAACAACTTAAGATCACGTAGACACGTTTCTTACTCTTTTATTTGGTTCTTCATAATTAAGTTGCTTATCTATTTTGAAATTTGTGTTGTAATTATATTCTTTATCGCTATAATCTTTTTTATCAGCTACTATTACTAAAGCTATCAACGTGACTGATAGCATTCTCCATGTATTTATAATAAGAAAACTAAGCAATCTGATTTACATATTTCTCTTAACAAAACGTTCTGAATCATTTTATCAAAGTTTTCAGCCTTAATATTTTCTACAATTTCACAGCAGTTGCAAAATTATACAAAAATAAAACGAAAAGAAACTTTCTAGTCTTAATTCTATCTCTATAAATAATAATAACATTTGTACGCTAATCAAAATGCAGGATCAATGCACCTTTTTTCCCCAACAGTCTACAGGCACAAGCCACAATAATAAAATTGGTTGCTTGCAAGCAAAACCAATAACAACTGCCGCTGCAGCAGCAGCAGCAATTGCATATCCTGTCAGCCTTAATCGTCTGCCGCCTGCCGCCTGCCTTTTGTCCCTGCCTGCTGTTGTTGCTGTCCCGTCTCGTCTCGTACCGTTGAAAAAGGGCGCTCACAATGAAAAAGTTGCAGCTGTTCGCCTGTTTGCTTAGCAACAACAACTACAGCAGCAGCCGCAACAGCAACAACAACTGAGACAGGGACAAGGGTCTATTGGCGCTGGCATCTGCCGATGCCGCTGTCGCTATCGCTATCGCTGTCGCTGCTGCTGGCAGGATTTGGCAGCAGAGGCAGCAATTGTAAAATTTAATGCCTCTCTGCTTTTGACAGTTACAGATCGAGATCAACAATAACAGCAGCAACAGAATAACGATAACACCAAGCTGATCAAGCTATAGGACAGAAAATGTCTGATATACCACGGATTATGGTATTCCGTCCCACATGGGAGGAGTTCAAAGACTTTCCTAAATATATTGCCTATATGGAATCACAGGGGGCACACAAGGCCGGCTTGGCCAAGGTTGTGCCGCCAGCCGAGTGGGTGCCACGACGCAGTGGCTATGCAGACTTGGATGCACTGAATGTAACCATACCGGCTCCTATCTGTCAGGTGGTAACCGGCAAACAGGGCTATTACCAACAGATCAATATACAAAAGAAGCCGCTGACGGTGAAACAGTTTAGCGAACTGGCCAGCACAGAGCGTTATGCGACGCCCAAGCATTTTGATTTCGAGGATCTGGAGCGAAAGTACTGGAAGAACATAACCTATGTGGCGCCCATCTATGGGGCGGATGTTAGCGGCAGTATTACAGATCCCGATCAGGATGTAAGTGTTGTGTTAGTCGAAGAATTGCAGCGGCATTCTGACATGTTGTTGTTCGCAGAGCTGGAACATAAATCGTTTGGGCAGCATTCTGGACTTTGTCAATAAGGACTACAACATTCAGATTGATGGTGTCAACACCGCGTATTTGTACTTTGGCATGTGGAAGACCACATTCGCCTGGCACACTGAGGATATGGACTTGTATTCGATAAACTATCTGCACTTTGGTGCACCCAAAACGTGGTACGTTGTGCCACCAGAGTATGGACGACGCCTGGAGAAGGTGGCCAATCAGTATTTTCCGGCCAGTTATAAGAACTGCAATGCGTATTTGCGGCATAAAATGACGCTCATATCGCCACAGATACTCAAACAGCACAATGTGCCCGTTAGTAAGGTATGAATTCATTTTAAAAATACAATTCTAGCAATTCCTACTCAGAAATATCACTTTGTGCACTGAAATTGACTTCTCATTCATATATATTTTATCACTTCAATCAAGTGCACATTGCTAGAATGTTGGGTATATGGTTTCTCTTCCGCTTCTCACCAAACTTCGTTGCCTCTCACAGATCACACAAGAATCGGGCGAGATTATGATAACGTTTCCCTTTGGCTACCATGCTGGCTTCAATCACGGCTTCAATTGCGCCGAATCGACAAATTTCGCCATGGAGCGATGGATCGAGTATGGGAAGCGTGCCACGCAATGTACCTGCAGCAATGACATGGTCAAGATCTCGATGGATACATTCGTGAAGCGCTTCCAAGAGGAGCGTTACGAGGCGTGGCTCGAGGGTCGTGATTACGGCCGTCATCCGGAGGATCCGCCCAATGCTGCGGAATCTGTGGCACCGCTACCTCCTCACCTCGACGTGCTGCTGTGTGATAAGAAGTGCGTTCAACTTTGCCATCCGCTTATTAAAGGTTATTAACTTATCCTCATTCTCTATGATAGAATGAAGAAGCAATGCAATCCCACCAAGGCGAAGAGTTTTAAGGAACGAAATCCCGATTTGGATTTGGATGAAATCCAACAAAATCCAAATGTGCCCGACGATGTCAAGGCCATGCTGAAAGAGAGTGTGCTCACACTTCATGAGGAGGAGGGTGATTACTCGCCGGAGGATGCGATGAGCTTACAGAGCCCCGCTGACTTCAAGACGAAACAAGAGCTGCTTGAATATATAGACGATGGCACTGGTGAGACACAACATCATTAGCATCTCATTCTAATCTAAATTACTCAACAACTCGAATGTTGTTTTTACCTTTGATTCTTTGCAGAGGATGACGACGAAGAGGAGGACTTCAAGCGACGCAAGCAAAAGCGCAAATACGACGCGGATTACGATGATGATTGGCTGGCGAGCAAGCGCCGTACAAACTCACGCAACAGTGGTCGCGGTCGCAGTCCGCGTGTCAATAAAGATGATCGTTCCATATCGCCAGCATCCTCCACATCCACGTCCTCCACATCACGGGGCGGCGGTGGTCGAGGCGGTGGTGCGCGCTCTAAAGCGAATACCACGCCACGAAAGACGCCAACGCGTCGAAAAAAAGATACAGCAGCATCAACAGCAAGCAGCACCAGCAGTAGTAATACAACAGCAGCAGCAGTAGCGGCAACAATTGCAACTGCTGACTTAGCAACTGCAGCAGTAGCAGCAGCAGCCATTGTCGTTGACAACAACATCAACAGCAGTGCCGACAGCGGCAGCGGCGTAGGCGTTGGCGTTGGCGGAGGTGAGCGCAACAGCAGCAACAACAATTTGAACAACAACAGCAACTGCATCGATATCAGCAGCAGCAACAGTCACTGCAGTGCAACAGTCACAACAGCAACAGCATCAACAACTATAGTCACATAAGAATCATATCATTGGCATCCCACATCCGCATCCGGCATCCAGTATTCATCATCCATCATTATCCATTATCCAGTATACTCCCCCAACACACCTCAATTGTTAACTAACATAATTCCACATTTGCCATCTGTAAATCCTTCTTAACTCGCATTTCCACAGCCGCTTGTGTGTGTTCCTCCAAAAACATCAACGTCGTCGTCGTCGTCGTCATCGTCAATTGTCGTCGTTGTTGTTGTCGCCGTCTTCTTTTACTTATTGTATCTGATTTTCATTTTAGTATTTCGCTAAAACATAAGTCTAAAGGTCTAAAGTTGTGTCCTACTTTGTAAGCGCCTGAGAAATATACGAGAGCACTCATTGAAAAAAAATCTATGCTAAAAACTAAACAAAAACCAAAACTGTTTTACTAAAATCTCGAAAAGCAAAAGCAATTGATTCGATTTGTTTGTGCGTTGGTTTGGGCTGCAGTTTTTTTTTTTGTTTTTGCCGAATTCTTTAGGGGTCGATTGGTTATAGTCAGCTTCTGCATCGCCGTCGTTGTCGTTGTTGTCGTCGCCTTCTCTCTTCGCTTCTTATTTGTGTGTGTGTGTGTCTCGCTTTAATATCCCAAATGCTTACCTGCCACCATAACAACTACATCAACATCAAATCACAAGAACAATTAACACCTATAATAGCACATGTAATACAAATTTCGACACAATATTTACAGATGCCAAACGCAGAATCAATGAACAACAGCAACTACAGTTCATGCAACAAGCACGAAAATTTGAAGGCAAAATACCAAAGCTAAGTCAGCATCAGCAACAGCATTCACAGCGACAGCAACAGCAAAAGCGAGAGCCCACAACATCTAGTCATCAGCAGCAACAGAAAATTGTTAAGATCAAAATGTTGCCAGCAGCCAATACACTGAACGGAATTCCGCAGCAGCAGCAGCAACAACAATACACCAGCACAGACGGCAACGTCTATCAGCTGCAAAATGAAATACTCTGTGATGCAAATGGACAGCCGACAACAACAGCAACGGCCACATATCAAACGACAGCTGCTGCCGTTGCCAGCAGCAACAGCAGTCCACAGCACCAACATCAGCAGCAGCAACATGCCGGTAAGCTACCAACTCAGTGTTAATCGTCTTTGTTGTTTCGTAGTATTTGTGTAATAAAAATTGCTTTCATTTTGTGTGCTTATAATAATGTTTTATTTTATAATTTCATTGGTTTGGTTTTTAGTAATTTAGCCATGCTTACTAACTCGTTTGTTGTTTGTTTTAACACGATTCCAATTGGCAAAACATCATTGTAAATTGTCGCAAAACGCTCATCTCATTTTCATTGTCAATGCATTTCAATTAACATTTTGTAGAATTTGGTTTTTTTTTGATTTGTAACTGTTTTGTGCCCAACAATTGTTTCTGCGCTGAAAAGGAAAATGCAAAATAAATCAATTTTATTTAGCATATGTTTCAACAAATTATTGTGCTGGTCTTCCATTTGCGGTGTTCTTATGACTTAAAAAAAAAAACATTTAGACTGTATTTGAAATATAAAAATGACGAATTCAAAATCCGAACAAATGCCAACTAAATTGGATTTTAGCTGAATTTTGATCCAAATAATACAAGCCACTAAATAAAAATTCATTCAAAATGCATAAAAACAAAATAACAAATCGCTTTTCAGTTTCTTTTACTATATACTCCGTACCACATTGAGCATATTTTATTGCTGTTTCTCATTTTTACTATGTATTCCTCATCCTCTATCTGAAAACGAAAAATCTAAGGAAATACAATTTACATATATAAAAATATAAATAAATGCACAAATAAGGTCCAATAACTGAATGTAATACGAATAAATACATTACAAAATATATTAATGATAATAATGCGCATATGAAATATAACCGGCTCAAATATTTTGACATTACATTTATGAAATATTTATTTAATTTATTATTTATTTAGCAATTGTATTTAGTTTAATTTTGATTTAAGTTATTTACTTTGCTCGTAGTGGACTTCGTTTGATCAGTATTTTAGTTTTGAATATTTTCGAATGCACATCACAAAAGTGTGTTCCATTTCCATCTCGTTCATAGTTCCTTTCTCAATAATCAAGTCTCGTTTCCACTATGAGCACCGCGCGTAGTTGTAAATATTGAATTTTGATTTTAGGTATTTGACCATGTATTAATTTTGTAATTGCACATTGTGTGCTAGTGTTTTTGCCATTTTAAATTGGAATCTATAATGTTAACTTGAAGATTGTTTGTGCAAATTTTTAATTTAGTATTTTTACTGATTGCCAACGTATAAAATTCTTATAAATATCTCTAATAATTAGTAGAAATTAAGTAAACACAAAAACAAATACCAATTCTCTCTTTATATCTCTCTCATGAGATCTGCTTACTAGAGTGCTGCATTACCAATGACTTTACTATCGCTTATCGATAGTACGCATATCGATGGTTGTGCTGCTTTAGTTGACATCCTATATCGAAGGTTCAGTGTTGTTATCTAGCACTACTTTGATATTTGAATGTGAGCGAATTGTTGGTTGATTTTGATTTCGATTGCGATTGCGATTACGTTTATGATTAGTGTTGCAATTACGATTACGAATAAAATTTCGATTTTCGAACTCATTTATTGACTACTTATGCAAATATTACATTCAAACACATCTTTTATATGAACCAAATTCAAACAATATATACAAAAGACAATGTGGTCACAACAATTAGTTCGTCGTCCATTCTGCACACGAACGCCAACACCAATGGATCAGCGGAAGTCCAGCAGCCCCAGTATCACTACATAACCACAACGGGCGAGGATGGCCAGACGCCGACGACCATAGTCTTTGAGAACTACAACGGTGGTCTGCCGCCGACGGCGGTTAGCGCTGCAGTAACGGCAACACCGGTGGTTAGCAATGACAGTGGTGCAACGACGACGACGACAACAACAACGGCACTCGTCAATACGGATGGCACAATCATTGAGTTCGATGGCAGCACCTATGAGGAGTATCATGTGCTCAAGAGCGAGCCCGGCAGCAGCGATTGCCTCAGCAATGGCAGCAGTGCAGTAGCCGCTGACATCATCAAGTACGAGCCACAGCATGTGGACGATGAGGAGATGATGGAGGAGGACGAGGAGACTGCACTGCAGGTCAAATACGAGGAGCAGAGTCTCGAGCATGACCATGAATTTGAGGAATACCATGTGATCAAGTCTGAGGTGGAAGCCGAGCAAGCCGAAGCGACAGGAACCACCTATACAATCACAGCCCTCGAGGACGCTCAGCAACACCAGCAGTCGCAGCAGCAGCAACAGCACCAAACCATCAACGATGCGCTGCCCAGCATGATGTCCAAGGCGGCGGCAGCGAAACAGAAGCGAAAACGCAAGACACGCGTCATTGCCGAGGATGAGCAGGGCGAGTATCTGGAGAAGATGAGTGTGCGTGGCCTGGACATAGCTCGGTACGAGCACATCATCGATGGCGTCGCCTACTGTCTGGTCTGTGCCAAGAACGACATCTTCAAGACGTTCAAGAACAAGTACAGCTTCCAGCGACACGCGTATCTCTTCCACGAGGGCCAAAACCGCAAGATCTTCGCTTGTCCCATCTGCAACAAGGAGTTCTCGCGGCCAGACAAAATGAAAATGCACAAAAAGGACAAGCACGGCGATGTGCCGATGCCGCCCTCGAATGCTGCCACGCCTCAAAAAGCCGATATCACAGGCACTCCTGCTGCCAAGCGTCCTCGAACTTCGAGAACTCCTCGAGTCCGCAAGACGAAGGGCGGTGATGCGGCCACGCCCAGCAGCACGCCAGCCAAGAAGCGATTAGCGCAGATTGACAGTGTGCTGGACGAGGTGCAAAACGCCGAAGTGGACCAACAGCAGCAGCAACAGCAGCAACAGGCAACAACAGTAGCACCAGTGCAGCAACACCAACAACAACAGCAGCAGCAACAGTTGCAGACGTTGCCCTCGCTGGACTTTAGCGGCATGATATTGCCAGGCGGAGCACAGCTGGCGTTGGCCAATCCCGGGGCCAGTAGCTCGATGGCATTGCAACGGGGTCAGGCGACACCAACGCAGACAGCACAGCCGACAACAACGACGCTCATCTACTCGAATCAACTGGAGCTGCAGCAGGCGCTGTTGCAGCAACAGTTGCACGGCCAAAGCATTATGATACAGGACCAGGCGGGCAATCTGGTGCCGCTGCAGCTGGATGGCACACAGACGATATACACAACAGCAGCTGCGCCACAACGAACACAACCAGCGACCTATCAGACAACAACGCAACAGCAACTGCAGCAGCAGCAGCAGCAGCAACAACAACAACAGCAGCAGCAGCAACAACAGGTGGCCACAAGTCAGGCGCAATCGCAGCCCACGCATTACGAGATGGATAACGTCACCTACTTGAGTTCCACAGCGGCTGCCACGCCCACATTGCCCAACGATCCGCAGCAGCAACAGCAGCAGCAACAACAACACGTCATTGGCACCGTGCAAAGCTATCAGATACTTACACCCGACGGTCTGCAGAGCTTCCAGCCCAAGCTGGACTCATCAGAACTGGGTGATCTGTGTCCTTATACAATGAGTGCCACGGGTGCGCCTCAATATACATTCACAACGCATGCGAGTACACAGCCGACGTTGAATGCGAATGCACTCGATGCGCAGACGCAACAGCAGCAGCACCATCAGCAACACCAGCATCAGCAGCAGCAGCAACAACAGCCGCAACAGCTGCTGCAACAGCATCAGTTTGGCCACAACCCGCATCAGCAGTTCATGGAGCTGAAGAATGAGTTGTTGATCAAGGGCAGCGATGCATATACGTTGGACGCCACCTCCATGTACCACCTGCCCTTCTCGCCCACCTCGATGATCAATGCGGTGAACGATGTGAACACCTCGTCCCTGTTGGAGACCAAAGAAATTAGGTAAACTTAACGACTCTTATTTAATACTCTCTCTCTCTTTACTATTTCTATTCTGCTGTCTATAAACTGTGCTACTTTGCTACAAGCTGTTATAATGTATTATTCGAATTTTGAGTAATTCTTTAGTACGCGCTCTCTCTTAAACTCTGTACTTGCTATCACTTCTCTCTCTCTCTCTCTCTTTCGATCTGTCTCTTGTATGAGTTTCGTTGCGTAGTCGACGGCAGCGGCGCTGCATTGATGCAATCGCTGTTCTGTTCCATTCCGTTCCGTTCCGTTTTTCGTT
This sequence comes from Drosophila sulfurigaster albostrigata, assembly GCF_023558435.1. Taxonomy (NCBI): domain Eukaryota; kingdom Metazoa; phylum Arthropoda; class Insecta; order Diptera; family Drosophilidae; genus Drosophila; species Drosophila sulfurigaster. The sequence continues at coordinate 2,204,573 of NC_084883.1, forward strand.
TCAATTAGTGTTGAACAACGTCGCGCCAGATACTAAATTAAACTAAACACTTTCGAGACACGTATAACAAAAATTAATATAATACAAATCAGCATTAACCAATTTTAGTTATTATTAATTTTCTAGTAGATTTTCCTTTAAGCATTTATCGTAAAAACTACCAAATAAGTATGTTGATTTATGATTTAAGTAAATTATGTATTGATTTTGTATGTAGATTATTTAGTTTAATTTTTATATTTTGTGCATTTATTTATATTTCTCAATTCTATCCAAATATCAATCAAATATGATTTCCGTACGGCCTAATTGTTGCTTTCGGTTATGTGTGTACACTGTAAAGTTATCAGTCCTTGATAAATCTCGATTTGAGTATTAACCCCTTTCCATACAGAAAATAATGTAATTAAGATTCACACATATTCCAAACGTATTTATATATTTATTTTTGTTCATTATTCCGATGGGAAGAATAATTTTGATTACGATGTGTTACTTCAATGCGATTTTGTTCTTTTTCTTTTCTCTTGTTTTATTTTATGTACACAAAAACCAACCTACCAACCAAACAATCAATCAAACAAACAATCTATGAATCAATTCATTATTGTTAAATAACAAATACAACTGTAGCTACGATATATCAGAAGCCGTGCTTCTAGCGCTCTGAAAAGCCAACATCACAACAAAAACATCTACTGCAGCCAAAGTACCAAAAACAATAAATAAATAACAAAATAAATGAAAAAATAAAAACTTAAAAAATGTCAAATGAAAGGATTTTGAACATGATTTGAAAAATGCATCATGAAAGATTTCAATGCAAATCAGCAAAGCGAAAACAACGCAAATGGAAACCATTTACAATGTTAGCTCTGATCGAAAAATCCTATAAAATAAAAAATGAAACAAAAAAAACGCAGAATAAATACATGTGCATAAGCATTTGTATGTATATATTATCACGTATGCTTTCTCAGTCATAAATATCGCTTAAAATATGCTCATAATACTCATTATAAAACTCATCACTAACACATGAGGATAATCTCGTCTATTTGCAACATCTACACACGTGTGTAACGGTGAACATATGTGAATGTGTGTATGCATTCATATGACAACAAGTGGCCAACTTTTGTTACTAATTTTTGCGCACCTCATAAACATTTCATTTGCATTTGTTTATACACCCAATAAAAAACTAAAAATCAAAGATTAAAATTCACATTATAATAAATAAATAAAATTGGACTTTTTAGTGCAAGGTATGTGTACTTTTCTTATATTCTTTATTTATTTATTTTTATTTTATTATCATTCATCATTTGGTTTAACTCATTGTATTTAACTTCTCCACAAAAGAACAAAATTATTTATCCAAAGCAAAAATGCAATAAAGAAATCTTAGCTTTTAATCTTTGCGAAAAAATGATTAATCGACAATAATTTTATTTTTATATTTCAAAAACTAGTCTGGGTGGGGTGACATTTTTGCCTACTAAATATAAAATGAAGTAAATGTAAAACTCCTTTCTAGTGAAAAATATACAAGTCTCAGGAAACTTGTAGAAATGACAGAAATATATCTTAGGGAAATTCAGTTTATTCCCAGAATTATCAGATGCTGTATACAGCATTACGAAAGCTCTCAGATACGCATGATTTTTAAATGTTTTTTTTTTGTACTAATTTGTTTTTTTTTTACTTTTGACTTTGAATGATTTCAAAATGACACAATTGAATAATTTAAGAATTGGCTTTAAAATTGGTTAATAATATAAACTAACAACAACATATGATCCCATACCATTTCATCTCCATCTTTACATACTCACATTATGATTTACTAACCCCAAATGTTTAAATTTAAACAAAAACTAAAAAAAATTAAGCAAATTGCTAATGAAATTTTCTTCGTGAAAATGTTTTTTTCTTTTTCATTTTTCGGTTGCGTTCATGTTTTGTGTTGTTTTTCGATTTATGATTTGCACACAAAATTCATAAACATGCGACACAACAACAACAACAACAAAAACATGCCTCATCACAACGACAACAGGTTCTTCTAAACAACAAGACAAATGCAAGAGCAATCAGTTCAAGCGGCCATACACACCACGAAACAACAACAACAACAACAGTAATGATAAAAACACTCAGAACAACATGCACAACACCAACAACATCCACAAGAACAACAACAACAAGACGGAAGCGCAACGCAACTATTACAAGGAGATTGTCGTGAAGTCGGCAAATTCACGCGCTCACGTTGCCGGCAGCATAAATTGCAGTAGCAACAGCGACATCAAGAGCATTAGCAGCAGCAACAATTGCCATAGCAACAGCAACTGTAGCAATCGTAGCGCCGCGGTCAGTTTCGTCGACAAATTCGCTGACTTTATAACACTCAATCGTAGAAAAATGCCAAGCAATTCCAAATCCGCTTCCGAAGTGCACAAAACACACACTAATAATTCCAATGCTGTCTCATTTCTTATCCCCAATTCTAACAACAACAGCAATGGCAACAACAGCAACGCCAACGCTACCACCACCTCCAATAATAACAACAACAATAACAACAGCTCCGGCAACAGCAATAATGTCACCAACAACAACAACGTAAGCAGCATCAGCAATGGCATCAAAACGACAATCGGCAAAAAGACGCCGGTTATATTGCTGGCTGCACGTGCCGGAGGTGTTGGCAACAAATCGCAGTTGCAGCAGCATCCCTCGCTCAGCCTCATCAATGGCAGCCAGACGTCCACATCGGGCAAAGCTGCTGTCACTTTGGTCCGCGTCAATCCCAACGCCAATCGCAGTCGCCAGGTGATCATCACACCAGACACGTCTAGCCTGCAACAACAACAACAGCATCAGCAACAGCAACAACCACCGCAACAGCAGCTTATAGAGGAGCCGGAGGAGGAGGAGGAATTAATCGACGAGGATGTCTATGATGACGATGGGGCTACTCTCAATGCCGCCTTGTCCTCATCGACAGCACAAATCCTACGTAAATTCCGCATACCCAAAGGCACAGCACTGACGGCCAAGGCAGCTGACAGTTACCTGGCCATGCCCACTCCTACGCCCTCTCCGCCAGGTGGAGTTGGAGTTCCTGCTACTGGCACTGTGTCGCTAGATGCAGCTACCTATGTGGACAACACAGACGATATCATCGAAGAGCTCAACGAAGATGATCTCGTCGAGGAGGTGATCGATGAGGAGGGCGGCTGCGAGGAGCAGCAGGTGATGTTGCATCATCAGACAGCTGGAGATAGCGATGGTCTCGATCTCAGCAGCAGCAGCAACAGCAATCACAACGCAGCAGCGACAGTGGCAGCCGTAACTCCAGCAGCAACCAACGCAGCAGCGACATTGTTCCTGCAGCACCAACAACAGCAGCAGCAGCAGCAACAACAACCGGCAGCATTGCAACTACAGACTGTGGGACCCAATGGCACCGTGACCTGCTTCAATTTGCCGCCAAACACAATACTGGTGCAGTCATCCGATGGCAGCATCATCGCTCATCCCAGCAAGGCTGGACAACAACAACTGATTGTGCTGCCCGCCGATTGGCCAACAACCAATGTGGCACTCGCTGAGCCAACAGCAGCAGCTGCTCCACCACCACCAGCCCCGCAAGCCCCGCAAACGCAGACACTGCTGCTGACTGCCGATGGCACTGCCATTCCCATAATGGCGCCGCTGCAGCAGCAGCAACCGCAACAACAGCAACAGGCCGCAGCTGTTGCTGCTGCTGCGCAACTTTTTGCTGCGTAGGGTCTAATGGGTGGCCAAATGGGTCGATTTTTGAATAATGCCACAATAATGCCAACCACATATTTCTTTTAGACTTATTTGCCACATTCAGTGAACAATTGTTGCGCCTGCAGCAAGGCAACATGTGGCACAGCAGGTCAGTTGCCTTGTTGCAGCTGCAACAGCATCAATTTTAATACACAACTACATTTCTATACTTTGTCATTTAAATGCCTTTTTGAATAAATCAAAAATCGACATATTTGGCCACCACAACAACAACAACAGCAACAATAAAATCAGCAGCAGCATTGATAAGAAATTAAATCAAAACGAGAATGAAATGAAAATGAAGCCAAGTTAAACTTACAGAACACTCAATTGCAAAGCGTGAAACTATGCGAAACTGATATTACAGAATACCATATTTATTTTTCTATACATTATAATAATAATAATAATAATAATACATAACATACTCGTATTTATATAAATATATATTGTCAACAAAATCCTACGAATATATACAAATATATTTATGTATATACACATATGACAGTATACAGTCGGTATACCAATAACTTTTGTTTATGTTCATGTTGTGCGCAAAATGCAAAAGATACAAAATGTTGTTCCACACATACACACACTCACTTCTGTAAACCTATTACAACATTTGATTAAATTATTTTTGTAATATTAAGTAGCCTATGTTTAAGTGAATGAAAAAATCACACAACAACAAAATGCGACACCAGAGCCCAGTTTCTTTTTTAAGCACATATTTTGCTATACTGCAAATATCAGTGTTTATCTTAATCTAATGTTATATACATAAAGTCGAAGTCGAAGATTACGAGAAGCAGACTAAGTTGTATTATTTAAATAAACTAACCCCTAATTTCTGCTTAACACTAAATATTAATACTTAAATACTATTTATCTATGTGTATCAGAATATGTATACATATATATAGTTTCATAAATATATGTATATGTATAATTTGTTCCTTTTGCAGCTATGTAACGTATTTCATTTCAAGTATTTTCCCTTCACCTATTTATTTACTCTATTTTCTTTATTGTTGTTCATTCGCATTTCCTCCCTTAATGTTGTATATTATTTAAACACAAACTTACAATATATGAATATATATATATATTTTATTTGCAATTTTGTTAAGCCATCCGTCATTAATGATGATTAAAGTTATGTCCTAAGAATTACAGCATAGCACTGAACTAAGTTGTTAAAACTAAGAACACAACCATAGTTAAAAGTTAAGTACATATTTTTTCATAGCAATGGAAAACTTCAAAACAAACAAGCAAACAAAAATAAAAACTAAAGTTATTAATTTTAATTTTAAGCCTAAATAACTACTAATAATAATGGAAGACAATGATTCACAGCATATTTATTTCTAAGATCAAAACAAACAGCAGACAACAAAAATTATTGTAAGATAAATAAAATAATTAGTCGTAAGATGTAACGAATAACGAAACTACAAGCAAATAAGTAAGCAACATGCGTAGAATACTTTATGTATAAAAAATCTATAAATAATATTACTATAAATATATATTTATTATAAATGACAGAAAAATACAATTTTAAAAATTCAAAAGCAAATAAAGAATTAAAATATTAATTATAAAAATACTAAGACAAACTCTAAATCATTTCAAATGTGATGTAATCTGTAAAGTAAGTACCAACCAATAATCTGTAAAGTAAGTACCAACCAATAATCTGTAAAGTAAGTACCAACCAAATCCCAATCAATCTCAATCCCAATAATACAGCTCCAACTACGGGTATATAATTTTATTGATGGCTTTCGTAACATTAACAAAAACTATATCTAATTTAGAAATTCATATCTCATTGTTTTATATAGTATATAACATACATAATAGGTATGTATATATGTACACGGGTTTATTTATAAACAATTTCCTGATGATCGATTATTTAATCACTAACTCGTGCGTACACCACAGCTGTGCGGGAAGGCGCATAGATTTGAATGAAATTTGAGCGACCAGCGTGCCCCCAAGGATCGGAGTGATGCTTGCAGTTCATATCAATGCGATTGTGGCCACCGAATAAGGGATCGTCTGACGAGAGCACTGCCTGGTAGGTACCGGCCCAGTTGGTGCCAACACGATAATCACTGAAGCTTTGCGTTGGATGGAAATTGAAGACAAACACAAGTCCACCACGCTCAAAGGCGATGGTCTTGTCACCCTCGTGCTTCCAGCTGACGTAGGCGGAGCCAGAGTGTAGCCAGCCATAGCGCTCCTCTGTTTCATTCATGGCACGATCAAACTCATTCAGATACTTGTACTTCAACAGTGGATCATCCACCAGATTCCACTGGCGACGAGCATAATGATACGAGTCGTTGTTGCCAACGCGTGGAAAATCAAGCCACTCGGGATGTCCGAATTCGTTGCCCATGAAATTGAGATACGCTTCGCCACCCAGCGCATGTGTGATGAGCCGTATCATCTTGTGCAGCGCCAAGCCACGATCAATGATCAAGCTCGAATCGGAGAGCGTAGACATGTGCGTGTACATCTCCTTGTCCATCAGCCAAAAGGCAATAGTCTTGTCACCGACAAGTGCCTGGTCATGTGATTCGGCATAGGCCACAGTGTTCTCCTTCCAGCGACGATTGGTGAGCGTGTGCACCACATTGCCCATATCCCACTGGTCGTCACTCTGCTCCTTCAACAACTCAATCCATTTATCCGGTATGGCCATACCGAGGCGATAGTCAAAGCCAATACCGCCCTCTGGCACTGGACGACACAAGGTTGGCATACCAGAGACATCCTGCAAAAGTTAAGTTAATGGCTTAAAAAGATCAACTGAAAATAACCTTCCAAAATACCTCTGCAATGGTTATGACTTCAGGATCCAGCTTGTGCAACATATAATTGGCTAGACCCAGATAGTTCAGAGAGTCCGTGTCGACATTGAGACCAAAATACTCGTTGTAGTCGCCACTGAATCCTTCACCAATGCCTCGCGAATGATAGAGCATAGATGTGACGCCATCGAAGCGATAGCCATCAAAATTATACTCGTCGTGCCACCAACGCAAATTGGAGAGCAGAAAACGTAGTACTTCGTGCTCCGTGTAGTTGAATAGGCGACTGTCCCACAGGGAATGCTCTCCACGAGCGCCGTCGTGGAAGAAACAGCTGTTGGTGCCATCAAACTGATTAAGACCATCTTGGACATTTTTGGAGGCATGGGAATGCACCACATCGAGCAGCACATACAATCCCTGGGCATGGGCCACATCAATCATGCGTTTCAGTTGCTCTGGATTACCATAGCGACTGGATGCAGCAAAGAAACTGGTCACTTGATAGCCAAAGCTGGCATAGTAGGCATGCTCCATAATGGCCATCACCTGGATGCAGTTGTAGCCCTGCCGTTTGATGCGTGGCACAATGCGATCGGCAAACTCATCGTAGCTGCCCACACGAGGCTCTTGCGAAGCAATGCCCACATGGCATTCGTAGATCCTGAGAGACTTGGGCCTGGCTGGACGGCCATGCTGACGCTGATAGCGTTCGCCGGCCGGCGGCTGCCAAACATATTGCTTATAGTTGACGCCTTGATTCGCCTCCTTGGGTGGTTGCACCACATATTTGGCCCAGGGTGACAGACGATCCAGCAGCTGACCGTGTTGGTTGCGTATAATCACCTTAATCTCGCTCAGATGCTTGATGGGGGGACTGCCATCTGGATTGGCAGGCAAATGCAGTTCCCACTTGCCAAAAGGCAGTTTCTTGAACGGATGCGATTCCCAATGCCAATTGTCTGTAAATGGAATTCAAAAAAATGTTTCTTGAATAACGTCCATAGTATCGATAATGCTGATATCGATGAAAATCGATGCGATTGTGAAAATATTTATTCAATTGGGTGGGTACTCACTAAAATCCCCAGTCAAATAAACGTCTCTTGCTCCCGGCGCCCATTCGCGTGCAATCACCGAATTGTCCGGCTGAAAGTGCAGGCCATAGTAATTGTAGCCCTGGGTGAATTCATCTATGCCGCCCTCGCATTGATCAATCTTGTTAATCCAATCCTTAAGAACGCCATGTCTGCGAACAGTTGTTGTGTATACAAAGCAAACACGGAAATCAAAATTGAGAAATCAAGGCCAAGGCGAATGGCGAATAGATTGCGTCGCGGCGGTTGCTCCAAATGTTCAGCGAAAACCGAAACGTAACGAACTCACGCAGCTAGCACAGAAGTACAAGTAATTTAGACACTAATAACCTTCATCTGACATTGAGCGACGCAGTTTTTCCAACTGCACCTGGTGTCAGTGCCAAGCCCGTTGATTTCGATTATGATGACAACAAACACTGCCAAAGCTCGAAGTTCGTATGCACTTTTCGATACTAGTATCATCATCTTGCTTATCAGCCGGTGCCAACAACTTCGGATTACATGACGCGAACAATTCACCAGCCGCAGATGCATATGGTTCTTATAGTAAGTTTTCACTTACCGGCGGCGTATCTCACGCTCAAAGGGTTTTAGGTAGCCATCCAATTCGAACAGCTTATCGATGTCCTTAACCTCCACCTGCATTGCATCGCCCATGTCGCAAGCCGCTATGAAATGAATCTATACCAGAAATTAACTCAACTCAAGGAAAAGAACAACTCGCGCACCCGCCGGCGCTGCTTGCAAATTGACAACTGCCATGTATAGCGAGTGCGAGGCCCAACACAAAAGCTCTGAGTGTGAGCTTTTTTGTTTGCAGGCGGCGTCCGCATGAAGCAACAGCTGTTCATGCTGCTTCTTCGCTATTGTGTTTTGTTGCGCTTATTCGCGCATATAAACAACAACATAGCAATAAATGACATATTTTCACTGATAACGAAAAACACATATGTGTGTGTGTATTTGGGAATGCCATATTTGTATGTTAATTGGCTATGGCTATTTATTGTTGACATCACTGAACCGGCGCCATAGATTTACTTGTAACTTTATTATGTAAAGGTTGAAAAGAATATTCCATTTGATAGATTAAAAACGATCGATCGACCTATGACAACCTATGCATGTCCGCATTTTGTTCTAATAAAGTCGCTCCAAAGCTTTTGCTGCGATTGTATTTTATGATTAGTCGTGTTTAATTCCACTCATAAAAAGCAACAATATAAAGATGTTTACAAGGCTTCAAAATGTTTAAGTAGTCAGATTTCTACTGCTGTTTTCATTAAGATTTTAAAAATATACACATACTTACACATTAAACATTCTTATTTTATTTTATATTTACTCATTTTATAAAAGAAAATTGTAAACATTTGTAGTTTACAAAAGAATAAAATATTCAAATTCCTATGCTTTTTAAGGCGGCTTTTTTTATTCTATGTCAATAAAGATTGATTTATCTATATATTGTTTCTATCCCTTCAATTTGATATATTAAATTAAACATACTATTTAAAAATAGGATCATGTATATAAGAGTATATTTTGAATTCACTTTGAAATAAAGGAAATTTATATTTGAAAACATCGATAATTACTATTAACGTTTTTGAAATTTTTTAACATCGATTTTTCGCAGCTAACCTCGAAGAAACGTTTGGTTGCTGATAGCAGTGGGAATATCGAAAAAATACCGCATTAAACATTTGGCCACTTTTAGTAATTCTATTTTGCTATATTTATATTTTTTATTATTTTAAAAATCTTCAATACTTACACTAAAAACAAAATAAATGAAACACCAGATTTTTTTGTGACACCAGTGCAAAAATTTAAAAGTCGGCAACTCTTAAAACTAAGATATCGATACTTTCGATATTAGCCACGATGGGTTGAGTGCTTCTAATCAGCTGTTAGGTCCATCGGCCATTACGGTCAGTCGGTCTTGGCGTCGCGGGTGTGAAGGAACGCGTCTTGTTTTTTAAGTTTAGTTTTAAGTTTATCGCTTTTTACTTAATGCCGGTGTCGCACAAATTAAGCTAGACACAGCTTTAGGCAACGGTGAGTGTGTGCAACAATATGGAATATGCAAATTGCTGTATAATTAACGTTCAATATGAACTCGTGCGCAGGCATTTTGTATATTTTCAATACGTTTACTACACACACAACAACAAACAAAAAAGGATAAAATGGGTCGCAGTCGCAGTCCCGCTTCACCCGCACACAGACGAAGGGAAAAGGAACGCTCCGAGCGCAAAAAGAGACGCGAACGACGCTCAAGAGAAAGAGAAGCCATCGGCGTTGGGAGCAGTAGCAATCGCCGTGACCGGGAACGTGATCGTGAACGTGACAGAAGTCGCAGCCGTGACAGGGATCGTGTGCGAGGACGGCGTTCGAGGTGAATAAGCAAGTGTAGTGTACCAAACCACAAGCGATAAGTATAAAGTACTAACGTTTTATTACTAAATTACATTATCATCAATAGTCTTAAGTTAAAAGCGTGGCCCAATATGTATTGTTAGTCGGAACCAGTTCAATTGAAAAGGCCGGTTAGTAAGTCCGTACATGAACTAGTTCAATGCTGAATTTGCAACCCTGTGTGTGTGTGTTTTGACAGTTCGCTCGCTCGTTCTCCCTTCAGCACATTTATTTGGCAGCCGCTCGTCTAAGTAAAAATTACCACGTGAAGTGAAATTGCCGAATTTCATCACATAGAGCAAACAAACAAATCTACTTAAAAACGAGTGTAAAAAGTTGAGAGCAGCGAGTGCCGTGCATTAGACAGCAGAGAAACCTTACAACAAACAGAACTCAATATTTAAAAAAAATAACACAAAATGGCGCTTCGTGTGCAGTTCGAGAACAATGACGATATCGGCGTCTTCAGCAAATTAACAAACACATATTGTTTGGTTGCCATTGGCGGGTCTGAGACCTTCTACAGCACCTACGAGGCTGAGCTGGCCGAAACCATTCCCGTTATTCACGCCAATATCGGCGGCTGTCGCATTATTGGTCGTCTCACAGTTGGCAATCGCAACGGCCTTTTGGTGCCCCATTCCACCACCGACGAGGAGTTGCAACATTTGCGCAACAGTTTGCCGGATGCAGTCAAAATACAACGTGTCGAAGAGCGTCTGTCCGCCTTGGGCAATGTTATTGCCTGCAACGACTATGTGGCCTTGGTACATCCTGATCTGGATAAAGAGACTGAAGAGATTATAGCCGATGTGCTTAATGTGGAGGTCTTTCGTCAGACCATTGCCGATAACACACTGGTTGGTTCATACACAGTGCTGAGCAATCAGGGCGGCATGGTGCATCCCAAGACAAGCATTCAGGACCAGGATGAGCTCTCATCGTTGCTGCAAGTGCCGCTAGTTGCCGGCACAGTGAATCGGGGAAGCGAAGTTTTGGCTGCCGGTATGGTTGTCAACGACTGGATCTCGTTTGTGGGCATGAATACAACAGCCACTGAGATTTCTGTGATCGAGAGCGTGTTCAAATTAAATCAGGCACAGCCAGCGACAGTGACAACAAAATTGCGTGCAGCGCTCATCGAGGAAATGTCCTAAGCACACATACACACATATTTAATAAGAAATTCATCATTGTTGTTATCTTTTGTAAACTGTCAGACGAAATACAAGGCAACCACAAATTCGAAACTGGTTCTATATCATTTAGGTCTTTCCTCTCTTTCTTAGATATAAAAAAGGTGTCACGTTTCATAATTAAATGCTCAAATTCTGCACAAAATTTGGTCCAAGGTCATTTTGCATTTTAATTTGAATGCAATCAACTCAGTCCTCTTGCACTTCAACTTCAACAACAAGAAAACAATGCTCATTATTCCGCAGATCCCGTTCCCGAGGTGCAACTGGCAGCAGTTCCGGGCCATCAACATCCCGTCGCGCCACACGCAACAATTCAGCGGCAGCAGCTGCAGCAGAACGTCCGCAAATCAATGAGGCAGACCTGGAAGGAAAATCACCCGAGGAGGTTGAGATGCTCAAGACAATGGGTTTCTGCACATTTGACAGCACCAAGAACAAGAAAGTCGAGGGCAACGATGTTGGCGAGGTGCATGTGATCCTCAAGCGCAAGTATCGTCAGTATATGAATCGCAAGGGTGGCTTCAATCGGCCGCTCGACTTTGTCGCATAGCCGGCGGCAACTAGTTTTTTTTATATACATTTCTATACTACTGCTACATTTTTTCACGTTGCCACCACGAGAATAAGCAACGTACCTGCAATTTTATGCAATAGACCGGTTTACAAAATTTATTTTAATTTGCCACACAAAATTTCCACCACACACAAACCAAGCAACAATTCAAATACCTCAACATATTACAACTTATAGTTATTTAGTAGTTTAAGCGAACTTGCGTTGTTTTAAAATTAGCTTTTGCGCGCCTTCTCAATACAAAAGTTAATTTTACAACAATGGCAACACGAACAACATCAATCAACCAACCAATTAACCAACACAAAACCCCCTCAAAAAACAAGTGTCACTGAAAGCTCAATGCAAAATGCCCTAAAAATTACCAATGATCGCGGACCTACAATTTTGTGGTAACACTAGTTGCTCGATCGGCCGCCATATTTTATTTCGAACCGTTTGACTTTGGCTTTCAGTTGCATTTGCTGCAACGATAAAAATGCACACGATTAATGCTTTTTAAATATTTAAAGTAATTACAATTGTTTTTTGTTGTCACGAAAACGCTTACGCATAATACATACACTGTGTAAGCATTTGGCGTTGTTTGCAAATCTAAATCCCGCATACGAATTAACTGCAAATTCAAAATTCCCACACAGTCACATACACACATCCACAATTACTTAAAGTATTTGAAAACATACAAACACACAAAATACACAATCATCCCCCATCCCCAGTAATCCTTTCCCAAGAACTTCCTCCATACGCTGCAATAGTACAATTTTTACAACCAAACAAATATATATCAAATATATATTTTATATATAGAAATTTATTTATACACACACAACCAAGTACCTACAAACCCTTAAAAATCCCTACCGTTAAACCGAACTTAACAATAGCCAATAGCCATTTGTTTAAAATGTTATTTGTTGTAACGTTTATTTTTTACACACATCATATATTTACTGAAGAAAGAGACCAAAACAGTTAATTCATTACTCACAAGTGCCAAGTGAATAATAGCAACAAAACAAATCAGCAACAAGGCAAATCGATGAAATAATTTTTCGATGTGCAAATGAGACGCAAATGAGATAAATGTAATATTTTATACTTTTTATACTAATTAACCTAACCAAACAGACAGTGTATTATTCGCTCTCGCAATAGTTTTTAATATTTTGGCAATGATAATAATCAACTTATAAAACATGAACAATTCGGCAAACATACACACACATATATATATATAATTTCTTTGTAGTTTTTAATACAACGAAATTGCAGGGACTTATCATATTCAATAAATGCTATTTCAATAAAACTCTGAAGACACAAATAAATGTATAGAACTAAATAATTTGATTGATTTCGACATTATTTCTAAGATTCAACCAAATATGTAAATTCATTAAAAACAAAAATCTTTGAAATTGAAATTTCATATTTGTTTTATTTCAATTGTCTTTGGATATACGGGTTCTTTTATAGCACACCAACTGATTTGTCGTAAACATCAATTATATAATCTTCGATTATTGCTGACAAGAATACAACGATCATAAACAACATAATGCTTATTAAGTATTATTTTTTAATGAGGAAAGTGGTTTACCGACTCAGCAGCGGAGAACAGAAACATACATAATCAAAGAGGTATGCAGACTTTTAAGCTGTTCATACAAGGTTCGATGGAGATAATTGATAATTAGTTTAAAATGATTGGCCGACGGCAAAATAATTCTTCAATGAATGATATTTCACGAATAATGGCATCAAACAACAGAGGTGTTTAAATGCTGAAATTGTCCTTAAATAATACTACAAGGTTAATAAATTAAACAACTATCTTTCAACAAATTTATTTTCAATATGGGCAAATCTGTTTTTTTTGTGATTAAAAAAACTTGTGGGGTACAAAAAAAAATGTATGACGAAGGTCAGTTCCTGAATCTGGATAATTTGGTAGCAGATAAAGTGATGACTGCAATATAAAAAGGTCAGTAAAATAAAGACATTTATATATTTTAACTATTTTATATTTATTTGCTTGAAAAAGTAAATTTTTATTGTAAAAACTAGTTGTGGGTTTGAGTATTATATCGCCCAAAGTCACGTAGCTAATCATACATGGTACATTTATATAACTATATCGAAATTATACGCCACTTATAGGGGAAGTTATGCTTTATTGAATTACATTTTAGTTATTTTTGTTTAATTTGTAAGTAATTAATTCATTATTGTAGTTTTCTAGCTCGTTGCACCTTTTTTCATGTTTTTTTATTTTCTTCACCTCAAGAATGGTATTTGGTCAATTTTTTGTTATATTTCTTATACACATTTTAAATGCAATAATTGCACTCGTTTTAATAACGAAAGACACACTTCGAATATTGGTTGCTATTTTATTGAAATAATCTTCAAAGAGAAAGTTTATTAATTGCAAGAATCAAAGTGAACACAAATAAATGATAGAAATTGACTTGCAAATTATTAAGTATACGATTAAATATTAATTTAGTTTAGCTTTTATTATTACTGTTATGAAATACATGAGGTGCAAGGACGCGATTGGCATAATCTTAACGACTGCTATGGCTAAAATCAAATTTTATTTTAAATTTGCCGCAACAGCTGGGGAAACAATTTCAAATGCAGAAATCGATAGCATGGAAACAATTCATTTAGTATTATATATTTGTTTGTGCGTTGTGCGTTCGAATAATAAACAATTAAAGACGAGCACAGCGTCGTCTGTTCCGCTGTTCGTAATACATCCAACAAATCGCAGTTGCTGTTTTGTTGATAAAGGTTTAAGTTTTTTAAATGTATAATATTATGTTAGTCTTTTGTGTTGCAACTTCTCGTCGTTTGAGGAAAGACGCAATCTCTTTAATCCGCTTTGCGTGGTTTACGCTTGCGAACTTGCTCTGTGCTTGGTTTATCGGCAACTTCGGGCGCGTCATCAGCGGCTCTACTGTTGATCTTCTCAGACTTCTTTTCGGCCTGAACTTTATCGCCAGTTTCCTCCTTGGTTTCTTGCTCCTCTTCATCTTCCTCCTCCTGATCCTCCTCGGCGTCATCGTCACTGTTGCCATCTTCTTCCTCGGCCGCATTGTCGTCCTCATCGTCTTCGATTTCCTCAGTGGCCAAGTCTTCAACCCCCTTGGCCAGATTATCCTGAGATTCGGAGAAGCTTTGACGAGGCGATTTCTTTGGTGGGTACACAAAGTCCACAATGCAGACAAGCATTAAACCCAAGGCAGCTCCCACAAAGATTGTGGCGATGGCAAAAAGAGCATACGATCCCCAGGTGGGCAGTCCATATTCCTCTTGAAGCCGAGCGTTGAAATCCTTAAAGAGTTTTTGTGTTGTCTATTAGTATACACACAAACAAAAACAATTATACATATTGCACACACACACGGAAGCTTAATCTGTACTCAAATTAACGATTGACTGGCTGAAAATAAGCTTAAGATCAGTGTGCACCGATCAGACATATTCTGACTTCTTTGCCCCCAAACCAGATAAGCTTCCGCATGCGTTCATTGAACTAAATACTACAAAAGTCATTTGAAGCAAAAACGTAAACAAGGAAAATGGACGCACCTTTAGAGTGTGAGACAGTTTAAAGAAATAGGACAACAGGGACATATGAATGGTGTCGGGCTTCTTCCACGACGACAATGGCTCAATGGCTTGCCACGACTTCTTCTTGAGGAAATACAAGAGAGCCTCGGCATCGCGGGCTCCGCGATATTGACGGAATTCGCCATCCTTGACGCTGCAAGAGGAGAGGATTAAAAAATAAATTAGGAACTAGGAATTTGTAATTGAAAAACTTACTGATAAATGGTAGGCAAAGCGGTAACAAAGAAACGTCCACTGAGTGAAGGCGAAGTGGTTACATCGATTTTGGCCACATTTACATTGACATCCTTAGCTGTGTTTGCATAACGTTCCCAGACTGGCGCCAGATTCTTGCAGGCGGGACACCAGGGCGCAAAGCTGCAAAATAGATTTACCAGTATGAAATTGAAACAAACGAGGTTAAATACGGTTAAGAAATGGGTTAAGTTGAGCTATTTCAATTAAAAACAGCTGTGAAAATATAAGAGTGACTCAGGCATTAGTGACAATCACCAATAAAGAACGTGCAACGCAACATTCCACAGAACCAGTAACAACTCCCGTTATTTTGTTGTAGCTGGCTTTTGTTGCAGCTTTATGCCGGCTACACCCAAAACTACGCACAAACTGCGTCTGCGTTGTATTTCACCTATGTTTGCTAGTTTTATTCTTGCCACTTACAATTCAATCATCCATTCGCCATTTAGCATAAGTTGCCAGTTATCCTCATCCAACTCAATAAGTTTTCCATCTGGCTTTGAAGCTTTTGCGGCCGCTGTCGACGCCGTTGCCGACTGCGCAGCCAAAAGCGTGACGATGACACATGACGCGGCCAAAATTTGTAAATAACTTCGCATTTTTTTTTAAATCTGTTTACGTGTCTGTGTGAGTTGGTTATCACGTATATAATTTAAATTTGCTTTTTGTTTAAATGCTCTTGCTTTTTTCCTTGCTAGCTCAATTTTTTTTTTGTTTAAAACGATGTAAAATTGCGGACTCAGGACTGTCCGGCTAGAACAAATCACTAACTGATAGAGATGAAAAAATGTCAATGATACTATCTATCGATGTATCAATATTTTAATCGATTTTTTATAGCAACATCATTCACTTTAAGGTTGCCGGAATTTATTTTTCTGGATGTATCGACATAATAATTCTACACTATAAAATACAAGTTTAAAAAATATTTGTTTTTTTGTTAACTAAAATATTTTTAAATTTATACTTAGTATAAAGGTAAATCTACCAGTATATATATATAATATTAGCGCGAATGTTCTATAACGTGATAATAACGAAATAAATTAATAAACTAAGACTCCACTGTCATTTTTTTCATATATCAATAAACATGTTTGCGTAAATTTGAAATTAACATAAATCTAATTGCATATTCATGTATTTGTAGAATAATAGTTGTTAAATTCGAGGTTACAATAGTTTCACAAAGGCGTTTGTATAAAATATTACAAAATACCAGAAGTATTTTTCCGAAATAAAATCATCGATACATTGTTAGTGACTATGACATTTTTCTACCTCTGGCCAGTCTGTATATCCGATAAGAATCCAATAAAAACAAAGAAAAAAGGAAATATCAAGTTGGACACAATAAACAATATAAATTAATCAATCCTAATTGTCGACAAATTTGCCCAAAACTCCGCATGCATTGATTGCGACATCATGGCTAACAATTATCTGCAACCAGTGAACAATCATTTTGACATTGAAAACCTTACGGATGTGGATGACGATTTATTTCTGAAAAATACACGAACGAAACCACAGCGTAGTACGAATCCATTTGATAACGATGATGACGACGTATCCACATCGTCATCAATTGCTGCACAACGACAAGCCTACGCTGAGAAGCGCAGGGAAATCGAGCAGCGCACTCTGGACTCGACCCAGAAGAGTTTGGGTAAGCTGTTTTTAAAATCATCTATTTCGGGGGCGTATCTAATTATTAATTTTTTTTATAGGTTTGCTCTACGAAACCGAAGAAGTGGGCAAGGCGACGGCTGTGGAGTTGGCCAGACAAAGGGAGCAATTGGAAAAGACCTCGAATCAATTGGATGAAATTAATGCGACTTTGAGATTTAGTCAGCGCCATTTAAATGGACTGAAAAGCGTCTTTGGAGGACTCAAGAACTATTTGTCGGGTAACCGAGACCAACCACCGACGGCAACAGGTTCACCCACTGGCAGCAAGGTTTCTCAGGAAACGAACAGCAATATTAATGTAGCTGGTGGTGGATTTGGAGCTGAAGCGGGAGCTGTAGGAGGCTACAAACCAAGAGAAGCTATGTCGCCTACGGAACGCTATGACAATCATCCCGTTAGTCGATTGCGTGACGATTCAAGTGCCGCTCTCCAACGTCAGGCGACTCAGCAACAACGAGCCTCTAATCCTTTCCAGCAGCAGTTGGATTCGAATCTCGGTGAAATGTGTGACAATTTGTCTCGCTTGAAGAACCTAGCTATCGATATGAGTTCAGAGATTGATTCTCAGAACGTATTATTGGATAATATGAACGATAAGGTCGAATGTGTTAATTTCAAAATGGAAAAGCAGAAAAAGGATATTAATCTAATGCTTAAAAAGTGAGCGGAGACTGATGTGGATTTGATGCTGGACCATATTATTATTATCATTATCATTATACGTACATATATAAAATAGCTTATTATATTTTCGATCGTATGTGTGTTTCGCGCCATCATTTCGCATTCCTTGTTAGTTAGTTTACGATTGTGTGCACCAAAAAGATATTTGTACGAGTCATAAATTTGGCAACTGAATATGTCGTTATGCATAGGTGTTCATTTTAAATGAGAAAATAAAAATTTTCATTAATAACAGATTAATATAAATTTCTTAGCTTTATAAATCTAATACTCCAATTGTCGAGGTGAATAAAAATCAACAAAACCCTCAATGCGCCGATATGTATACATTTTTTGAGGTAGGCATCGAAGTTTATTGCATTTTTTTAATTTTGTCTAAAGTTGTTCATACGTATATGTTATTGAGGGAAATATTGCATATAAATTCGGTCGCTTTAATGAATAAAAACATTATTTTTGAACTATTTTTGTCGAAACGCTTAACGATACACAAAAATAGAGAAAACTAAAAACTGATTACATTTCCAAAACGTCTTTACATCCTCTAGAACATTTCTTACCGCCATTATTTAGTTAAAATACTAAGATGAAAAAACCGGACCAAATAAGTAGTGAGTATTGAGAGTATATTTGGCGCTAATCATAAATTGTACTAAAAATGCCAGACGAATAAGGACCAATTGGCATTTTTCCAGGGCTGAGCACATTAAAAGGACACCTTACAACACTGCCGTCGCATTTAATTTGGATCACAACACTTGTCAGAACTTTGCGGACATTTTCGAAAATTGAATTTACTTTCTAAAAAAAAAAAGTGTTGTACTTAATAAATAATTTAAAATGGATGATATAGTCAAGTCAGACACACATCTGCTGAAGAAGCCTTTATCGGTTGCGTAAGTCACAACACAATAATAATGAAAACCAATTGCACGTGCCGAGAGATGGCTCAAATTGCGCATTTTTTATTTCACTATTTTCTAGCGAATTGATTGGAAATGGTGCCCAATTTGAAGTGGATACCTCTGCTATTAATAATGCATTTTATGAAGATTTTGCTTCCGATGATAATGATGATGTGGAGAATAGTGAAGTGGATAATGAGACACTTCAATCACCCTGGACAAAATCATTCGACGAACTGCGCCAGTTAATGACTCCAATCAGTGAGCACATATTCAAGCGCATAACACGCGAGGGCATCAAGGAACAGGGCATGGTGCCGGAGAAGGCTCGTGTCGCTTTGCGCTACAGTGCGTACTGGGAGGGCGAGTGTGCTCCGTTCGATTCTTCCATGCTGCGCGGCACCAAATTCGAGTTTGAAACTGGTCGCAATATTGTACTCGAAGGACTTGAGGCAGCAGTGCGCAGCATGCATCCTTATGAGCAGGCCGAGTTCATAATATCGTACAAATTGCTCTTCCATGAATTGGGTTGCCCACCGCGCATTAAACCGCGAGCCGACGGCTTGTTTAAAATCGAAGTGATTAGCTTTATGTTGATTGGCGATCAGCAATCGCTGGAATCGATTGCTCCTGAGGATCGCTGCAAATTCTCGATCGTGTATCCCAAAGCAAGGGATATGCACTTGCATGGCAAGGATTGCGTCAAGCGTGGCTCATATCATTCTGGTATCACTGCCTTTGAGAACGCTATTTCATCGCTCAACTATTGCCGTCTCGCCGATGAAAAGGATGAGCAACAGCAGAGAGAACTGCTCATAACACTCAACACCAACTTAATGGTTTGCTATAACAAGCTAAATATTCCAAAGAGAGCGTGCATCGCCATGAAGGCGTTGCGCCACCTCACACAAAATCAACCTTCTTGCAAAGCCCTCTTTCAGGAGGGTCGCGCACTTGTCGCCTTGGGGGAATACAAGCGGGCACGTCTGGTTTTTGTGCAAGCGCAGGAAAAGCAACCAAACAACAAGGAGATCAGCGATGAAATTATAAAAGTGGATGAACGTGTGAGCAAATACAAACAGTCTGTGCGCGAGATGTGGTCGCGTGCGCTTTCCGTTCAACAGCAGGAGGAGCCAAAGGAGTCTAACCTGGATGTAGGAAATACATTACGCGAGCAACAGTTTAAGCGTGATTTTCTATCGCAGCTGGAGAAGTTTGAGAAATCTCCGCAGCAATCGATTCACATTAGCCGCAAAATGTACACGGACGAGGAGTTCGATGTGCTACGTCTGCTGGCCGTGCAACGCAACTTTAAATTGAGCTTGTCGCCACTAGATGTCGATCAGCTAACTCTTGCGAAGCTGCAAATCAAGTAGATTTAAAAATGATTCAAGATTTGTTTCCAAAGATTACAACATTTACGTTGTAACCATGTGACCATGTTATATTTACAGTTTTTGGGGCCATCAAACATTCTAAAGAAATTGGAAAAATACATATTATTTAATTCATTGACTTGCTTGAAATAACTTCCACAGGTTCGAATATGACTTAGTTATATATTAATAAACGACAGATTCTTTATTCATGTTTTATGTGCCTTACTGTAATGAAATTCACGCATTGTTACTAAGAACTTAAAATGTATAACATTAAAGATCGATTTATTTTCCACGCTGCTCCTTAACATTCCCTTTTCAGCTGCATCTCCTTTGCAAGCTGTTGCTGCAGACAACACAGGCAAACGCAGCCCTTGACGTGAGGCAATGGGTGATCCATCACGTGTACTTCCTGCAGCTCAAAGTTGTTGGATGTGTAGGATGTCATCATTTCAGCCTGTTTACACTTGCAGTACAAGCAACAGCAGATTATGATAACTTCAGAATGAAACGAAGTGAGCATTGTTTAGCAATTTGATAAGTATTTAAATTAGTTCTAAGTTACCTATGCATATTATCCACAAGATCAGCAGTATATAGGCCGGCACTAAGACACTGCTATCGTTTACCTTATATGTGCTGTTCGCTTTGTTCATGCTGTTGTAGGTGCTGCTGTTGCCCATATACAAATCCACAATTGAATCAATTAATGATTGTGAATAGTGCCCTATTTTTGCAGTATTTCCATGCACTGGGTAGCAAATTTGGCACAACCCCAAGATCAGTACTAAACGAATAGTATCACTCATTGCTCTCGAGGCACAAATGTCGCAAAAGTATTGCTCGCTAAGTTATTATACGTTAAAGCTCGCATCTGTTTTTACCATTGCCGAAGTAAAGTCGATAAGAACACAGAAGAACATCTCGATTAGGTTGAAGACAGACTTGTAATTCGAGACGAAATTGGTCGCTTTATTATATTACAATGCGATAATTCTGAAATATTTATGCCTTTTACCATGAACAGATTCCTCGAATAAGATTGCCGTTATAAGTGACGTGTTTTTAGCAAAATTTTAATCAAGGTGTGTCATAAAGACTGCCCATAAAAGAGTCGCGTGCATTTTGCACAACTAGTATTGTTATTTTGCCATCCGGTGTAATTATGACCTCGTGGTTTTTGGTGCGGACGCGCAACATAACCAGCGGTTGGGGCGGCTCCATTTTATGAAGGAACGCCTGACACTTCTCGCGCAAATTGTCATAGAGGCAGGCATGCTGCAAGGCTTCTTGGGGTCCCATGGTTGTTTTCACTGGAACACCTGAGCGATTCATAATAAGCACCTCCTCGACCCCCGGTTTCTCCATTACTAAGCGAAATGCTTCATCCACATAGCGTTGAGTGCGCTTTGGCTAATAATTTTCAGATCATGTAAGAGAGTTACGGAGAATAAAATTAAATAGTGTTTTACCTCGCCTTCCGATGATTGCATTTTAGAGATTGTGTTAATATTTTTTAATGCGTATAATTGAGTAAAAACTTTGACAAATCCAAAGCGACTGACTTTGTTATTATTAGCCATATACATATGTAGATATATGTATGTATGTGTAATCAGTGTTACTCAATAGTCTTTGAATATTTATGAAACCTACATTAGCTGTAAAAAAGTGAGTTTAAACTTTATTCTATGTTCAAATTTATTCATTTACATTGAAATCGAAACTTTATTCGCGTTTGCAATAAGGGAAATTAAATAACACTGCTTGCATCAAGCAAGCAGTACGACTCACGAGCCGCCATTATTTATTCTGACTCTTTCTCTTTTGCCTGTTCTCAACAAAACTAAAAGTTGGCGCTATCACACTGAACGCGTTCGTGGCGTTGCGTGTAAAGTTGCCGTCGCCTCTTTCACGTGGAGGGACCGCGGGTTCGAGTGATGGTGTAAATCACGTACAAAACAAATTTTGGTATCGTCCGTCTCGCATAAATTATTTCCATATTTGTTAAAAGAAACTTTTATTATCTATGAATATATAGCCGCTCTCTTTGGCCGGATTAATTTGACTATAATTAATGCCGATTATGCAAGAGTAGGCAGATTGAATTGGTGGGAATTTGCCTTCGGTGCCCATAACGGTTATCAAATCCGTGGGAAAACTATCATCCTTGTTTCCCTCCACATTCCAACTTTTTTTTTAATTAAATAAGTAAAATTTAAACAAATGTTTTATATTTGTGCTAAAACCCATAAATATTTATTTATATAATTATGTATATATATATTCATTTCCTTACATTATTGCAACATACTTTTTGTTCTTTTGTTGGCCGCTTTGGAATATAATTTGTTTAAATTTTCACTCACAAATGTATACATGTGCTCATTAGGCAATTACAAGAACATCAAATTATTATTATAAGGTTCGGTCTCATAATTCATAATTTCAATTTATTGCAATCATAAATTTGTTCAATTAACTTCAAAAATTTTGAACGGATAATGGGAAACGCTCCTAAATATTTCTTTACTATTACTTTACATACAAAATAATTAAACAGTTAATTTTTTTGCAACAGTTTAATGTTGTAAACAATATTGTTATGACCTTACATTAGTTTTTATGCCTCATACCTATTGCTTGGTATAGTATTATTTTAATGTGAAAGTATATTAACCAAATAAATAAAGGTCATAAAGAGTATTTGTAGAATAGCAATAAAATTGAATTGTCTGTACATATTCAAATATGTGTAAGTAATATTAGGTATGAGACATTGTTTAGTCGATTTTGATCCGACAAATAATGCTTATATACGCTAGACTTACAAAATAATGAATACATCAATTCTATTCTGCGGCGTATATAATATTATGTGTATATAATATGTTTTTAAAATTAATGTATATTTTGTTTACAACGCTTTTTTGTTGTATTTTAATTAGTGTTCCTGAAATGAGTGTTACTGTACATCGATCGGATTGAAAGGTGGGAGGAGTTTTGCAAAGATTACAGATTGCATCGCATATTGTATATTCATTTTATTGGCTTAATGTAGCGATATGAATTTTGTAATATCTTCCTCATTTTATTTATTATTATTTTCATGTCTTGACGTAGCTCAAAGATTCATATAAAATTTGAAGCTCCTGTGTTTTGTTCGCCTTTACGGGTTAAAGTAAACTTTCTTATTTCTTTTCAATATCAAAACATTGAATTTGTCTGAATTGACAGTTTAACTAGATATTAAATTCAAGCGAATTTTTGATTTAGAGCATATTACTTTGAATTTGCTGGTCTAAAACTGTTTGGCTCATTATGTATTTACACGCGACGTAAATAGTGCTAGTACTATATTATATTTCGAATTGCAATTTGATCGATTTTTTAATACCTTATACTCAGGTGTTTAACAGCCATTTAATATTTCCATATATTCAAATTATTATTGATAATTTTTGTAGCTTTGTTTTGCAGGTACACACATCCATATTAATTAACAGCATGCAACAATGGGTTATTCATTTAACAATAAGTAATGGGTACATATATTATGGACCTTTTCGAATTCCAGCGTTTTCATAAGGTTGTTGGAGATTTACGAAACAGTATTGATTTGATCGAAGCATGGAATTCGAAATAGATCCATATAACTTCTAGGTACATAGTACACGCCTAATTCTATAATATTTCACAGCTACTGCGCTAAAAATAACAATAACTAAAGAACAACAATCGATTAAAATTCCTGTTTTTATTTCCTTATTTCTAATTTTAACTATTTAGGCTCTATGTCTACAAATACTCATATAAATATGTGGACAATACATAATAATTTGATCTCCCAAAATGATGAATTATTTCAAAATGTTTCAATTTCTTCAAATAAGTATCACAAATGTTTAGGGTTTCTTTTTCAAAATGAATTCAAATAAAATAAAATATATCAATTATTTTCAGTATCAATATCTTTTTGATTTCATAAGCTTTTGCTATTATTTGATTTAATTCACTCTTACTTCTAGCTACATGTACAAACACATACAAATATTTATTTGATAATTGCTATTTTATATATAGATATATGTATATATAATTTGTATTACAATTAATATTTTTGTAGGCAACGCACAGCTTATATGATTTCTTTCTAGTACTCAACATTTATGTAAATAGGGTTTCAACAACGATACACAATATTTGCAATATAAATTATACAATATATATTCCATTAGGTTAATTATTGTTTTTTTGATTTGTGAGCTTCGTTAGTTTAGCTAGTGGAGAGTATTGGATAGTTTATCTAAATACTTCACAATCACACATACACACACATAAAACATGTCTAAATATCTACTTATGTTGTAAGAACCATCGGAATTATGTTCGAATGCTCGCCCATATGCCCATATATACTTGCTTGTCTATGAATGTATCTTAGTTTTGTCGTTTAGGTACATGAGTCTCTCATTTGTTTAGGCCTATCAGATAAAGTTTTTATGTAGACACACATTTACATACACAACACATGTGTACTTACTATCTCTTAGTATAAATATTAATTTGAACGTGCATGTATATTACATACTATGTATAGTTCTGTCTTGAATTCCATTTTCAAATCATTTCAAAATAACTCTTTGAAATTGCAGGGAAAATATCATTCGACACAGGACTTGCCAATGAAAACAAACATATAATAAATAAGTTAGAAATCCAATCCTTCACCGCATAGCAAGCTCACAAGTATTAAAAATATCCTTTTGGACAACATTTGCTGTAAAAATGAACAATTAACATTGTTTTTGTTTTTATAATGTATATGTTTGTATGCGTATATAGGGTATATTGTATATGCATATAAATCTGTTTTGCTTAAAATTTCAACTTATACTTTTGCCATTGCACTTGCACATTGCTCTCAAATTTGATCAGTATCCATTTTAAAGTCTCTAATGATAAGTACATTAGTAGATAAGTAGATGCATAGAATACCATATGCAATCGCGACATATACATATAGACATTCATTTTTCATTTTCATTCGGATTACAATCAAATGAACAATTCTCGAATATTAATGAGAATGGTAGATCTAATAACTACGTTAACTTTTCGTCTTGGTAATTGTAATGAGTCTTTCAACATAATGCTAAGATGAATATAAATCTCATGTATCAGATAGCAAGGAACCGTTGAATATGATTATAATAATGTAGGTACATTGGTGGTGAATGCTACTGTTGAGTGTATTGCTAGGAAACATTTAAAGTGTTTTTGTATAGTTTTGCTTTGTTAAGTCTGCCATTAGGAAACATTTTTGTGGTAACTGTTCATAATTAGTTCTCCAGGAACTATCAAAGTTTTTTAAAAATGTTGCAAATTTCCGCATTCTTTATCATTGTTTAGTTTCTTTCGTTAGGTTCGCTGCCAAAGTAAAAGTAAAAAATAAATATTTATAAAATATGCAATCTATATAAACTTTTATCGATATAACATGCATATAATGTGTATATCTTTACTTAGTCTAACAACAACTTTTCGCTTAGCTGAACATTTTTTACAATGCATGTAGGTATTTAGAAAAAAATATAGTTCGATATTTGAACTTCGTTTTGAGTAGCCTTCGAGGTTTGTCTATTTCTCTGCTGTTGACAATCTACTTGTTAGTTGCCGAATTTGATTTCGTTTTATGTGATGTTCCTGCTGCTTTGTTTGTTATCTCTGTCTTCGCAATTGAGCCTGTTGTTGTTGGCAATGATTTTGTGGACTTATTTGTTGTCTTTGTAGGACTTGTGGCGGCTGGTTTGGTTGTCTTTGTGGGGCTAGGTGTTGTTGGCTTTGCTGACTTTGTTGGACTAGTTGTTGTAGTTGGCTTTGCTGACTTTGTGGGACTATTTGTAGCCCGCTTTACTGTCTTTGTGGGACTTGTTGCTATTGGGTTTGACATCTTTGTAGGACTTGTAGTTGTTTGCTTCGATGTTGCAGATGTTTTGGTGATCTTTGGGGACATGTTGCTGCTGCCTGCTGTGGATGGTTTGCTTGCTTGCGGCTTTGAAGTAGCTGGTGATGTTGTAGTCTTTGATGTCAATGCTGTTGCTGTGGGTTTGGATGCTGTTGCTATTGAATCAGTCGGTTTTGAACTGAATGTTGTCTTGACAGCTGAGGTGAGGTGTGCTGTGGTGGTAGGTGTTGCAGTTGTATTGCAGACGACAACTGTAGTTGATGTGGCAGTTACGGGTTTGGCAATTGCACCTTTTTCAATTGAAGCCGATGTATTGCTGAATACAACTGTGGTGTTTGTTCCTGCTGTTCCTTTACTGTTTGCATCTTTCACAACTGCAGTTGTTGCTGTTGAATTACTTGCGACAACAGTTGTTGCTGTTACAGCTTTTGTTGTATTGCTCACAGCAACAGCTTTTGCTGGCTGCAAGACTGCCGTTGATATTGTCACTGATTGAGGATTTTTCGCAGCAGTCGTGCTGTCAACATTGACAGTTATTGCTGATGATGCAGCAACAGTTGATGCTGTGTTTGCTGTTGTTTTGGCGACAACAGTTGCAGCTGGCTGTAATATTGTCGCAGCTATTTTTGTTGACATCACTTGCTTGTTATTCGACGCTGCTACTGTTGTTGTCGCCGTTACAGCAGCAACTGTGGGCGTTGGCTTCGCCGACTTATTAGCAATTGTAACACTTGGCTGCAGTTTTGCCGACACGGTTATTGTGGTTGCTGCTGGTGACTTTGTTATTGCAGAAGTTGTGGTAGTATCCGAAACTTTGCCATTGATTGCTTTTGTGCTGGTAACACTCACACTTGTTGCACCTGTTGCTGCTATTTTACTGATATTACCAGCGCCAGGACCTGCAACAGATGTTGTTATTGGCTTTGTGGTTGGCATGAAGGTGGATAGAGCTGCGTTTGGCTTCGGGCCAGTTGGCACAGCAGCAATATTGCTAGTTGTGGCTGGAGGCGTTGCTGCTGCAATTCTCGGCTGTGGGCTGGCAACAACAGGAGCAGCAGCTGTCTTGGGCATAAGCATGTCTTCTCCACCTCCGGCTGTAAATGTCGACATTGTATTGCACTCACGTCCGCTGCTCATCGTGCCCGTGGCCAACACTTTGGTGGTAGCAGCAACTGTTGCTGCCACTGTTGTTGTCGGTGGTGCTGGTTTTGCTGATGTTACTAAGGTGGAATGTTTCTTGGGAGTTTCTTCGTTCTCGCTGTCCGCTTTGATCAACGGCTGCTTGCTGGGACTCACTTCAGGTATCGCTGGATGACTTTGTGGATTCATATTGCTGGCGTGCCGGGCAGAGGTCTTCAATATGCTAGGCCCGGGCAGTTTACCAATTGTCATGGGCAACACATCCACATCAACGCTGGCCATCGTCGACGCGGATGCGTTAACTCGCTCTCAGAGTTGCATCCCAACATCACGACAGCCATTGTCGGTGCCATTTGTGGCATTCGCATTGCCGTTGTCGTTGCCATTGCCATTGCTCGCATCCTCGTATGGTGTCACCTCCAACGGAGCTCCGCTGATTAAAATTTGAGTGTTTGTCACTCGATCATAGTTCTGGCTCTGATAGCGTTCGGCATGCAAATTGACACAGGGTCTGCCAGCGGGTCCCCATTCGGCGGTTGGTCGCAACAAGTGCTTGAGGCGATCCCTGAAATTCAGATGCTTTGGCGCTTTGCAGATCTGCTGCACACCCACCACAAATATGATGAACACTGGCAATAAACCAATAATCCAGCCAACAGTATCTGCCCACAGCGGGTACACATAATGTCCATACTGCGCAGGCTTGTATTCCACCCAGTTGAAGAATAGAATAAACTAAAAGAAGAGCGCAAATAAAGTTGATTTCTTGCGAGAGTGCATTAAGTGCACTTACCAGAAGTGTGGCTGGTGTTATGTATCGCCACATGACACCCCAAAAGAAGTTCCATAAACGCGATCGCTTGCCAATCATGCCCTGTATATCGTTGAGAAAGCGCTGCGAGCCATAGATCCAGGCGATCAGCACACATTCCGAAATGGCAATCAACAGCACAGACCAATTGGCGGCATATTTATCCATTAGTTGCAGCCAGTACATTCCGCTCTAATGGATGAAAACAATATTAAAATAAAGTAATGCTGTATACATTTGTACGTTTTGTAATGTAGAGAGGATTGCAATAATATTAATTATTAAATACCTTTTTCACATGTAAAACAATTATAATAAATAAGTAACAAAACTTATTAAATATAAATATTAATTAATAGATATATTCGAATGAAATAAATAAGTTTCTTTATCAGTTTAAGACAAATGAGTATTATCTGAATTAATTTATACATATCAGCCGATCGTAACGTAGCAACGCATGAGCTGTATAGTATAGTACTATAAATCAAGAACACTCAAGTCGATATAGCCATGTTGGTTTGACTCTACCATTGGTTAGAAGAGTACTATAACTTTGTGCCTCCAGAAGGCACATCCCACTTTATAAAGAGAATACCTCAGAGACTATACGAGAAATACACTTTTTTAATAGCGTAACTTCGAAACTACAGTCACGATTTTTAATACATACAATAACTATAGTATTTATGATTCTTGAAATTTGGATGCGATCCAAATTGTAAAAGTTATTTAAGAAATTCTTTTGTTTGGGCAATCTGGCAATCCAGTATATTTTGCTTTCTATGGTATATTTTGAATGGTATATTTTAGTTCCTTTGCGATATATTATATACACTTGGCCCTCGCTTAACACGCACTCTTTTAGCACGAACTCGGTCTTACACGGTTACAAATTTGCTCCCATCCCCCTTTTAACACGCTATAAACCTCGTTCTATCACGATTTTTTGATAAGGATTCGCCAAAATGAGAAAACATGTTGAAACAAACTGGTTAAACCTATAAATGCCACCAAATGCATTTCAAATTTGATATGACATTAACTTTTTAACATTTTTAAGTTTCTATAAAGTTTAACCTGTTAATTAATTATATGAAGCAACTTTTTTCATTTAATACATTTTTAATTTTAATTTTGAAAATATGAATGTTATGCATTTATTAAAGGCATATGCATAATAAATTTTGGTTAATTTTGAACAAATGTATGAAACTTTAACAAAAACAAACCAAAATTGAATAATAAAAAAATTTTTTTTGCTGCCAATTTTGAGTTTTGCGAACGAAACCCCTTTTTTTGTACTGAATCCACGTTTCGCTTAACACGAGAATTTCTAGGAACGTAACCCCCGTGTTAAGCGAGGGCCAAGTGTATATAGGTAATTACATGACGGAATTTGTCCCGTGCTAGACTCTTTACATTGAAAATAGCATAAACTGAAACAATTTTAAAAATAAGAAAAGTTTATTTTTATACCTCTAGACTTTAATTAGAGCTAAGAATAGTTTTGGAATTTTCTTTTTGTTTTGTTTTCTGTTGTGATAATTGCAAAAATTAACCAATTCGTACGCACAACCAAAAAATGAACGTAATTATATATTTTATCGTAAAACAGAAGTTCCTAAAATCAAAGCTTTAAGAATAACATTCACTTATTTTTAAAATTGTTTCAGTTTATGTTATTTTCACTGCAGTGCACTGTAAAAAGTCTCGCACGGGACAAATTTCGCCATGGAATTACCCAAATGTATATTAAAATTAATACCACACTATATTGCCTTTATTTAGGTGTCTCTCAGTCGAGAACAGTCAGAGTAGAAGGGCAGAAAATGCATGTATCAGGTATAAGGAGGCATCTCCGACCTTTTAAAGCATATATATTCTTGATCACCGTCAACAGCCGAGACGAAAATTTGTTATGTTTGCTCGATTTAGCATTTTTTCGGTATTATTGCATTTATTCAAAAGAGTATTGTTTTAATTTCTCTGTGAATCGAATCTCTACTTACATTCGTGGTGAATCCCAAGCCGCCGACATAGCCAAATATACCAACAAATAGTACAACCCAAGTTTTGTATTGTCGTAGATTAGGGAATTTGTCCAATATGGCAGTAGTTACGGTCTCCATTAGCGCAAACTGTGAGTCCAATCCCAAGGTGAGCAGCATGACGAAAAACAACACCGACCAGACAGGCGAGATGGGCAGACGAGTGACGACCTCTGGATAGACAATGAATGCCAGACCAGCGCCTTGATCTACAACCTTTTTCACCTCCACGTCAAGCTCATGAGCCAGAAAACCAATGATGGAAAATATCACCAGCCCCGCAAAAAAATGAGGTGGCAATGTTACAAAACGCCACGATGAGTGAATCTCTGTAATAAACATAATTTGAGCAATGTTAAGCAAAGACATAACCAACTAACTTAACTAACAACTTGTGCACTTACTTATAGCAATTATTGGAGAACTTATTGTACGATGAGAGTGTAATGAGACCACCCCAAGCAGGGCTTAGCGCAAAGAAGATCTGCACAGCTGCATCTCCCCAAACCTGTGAATGGAAGACGATTTAATTTGGGAGTCAACGAATGAGTCAAGTCGTTTCACTCACCTGAGCATTGGCCAGTTGCTTCCAGTCTGGCGTGAGATAGAACAGTATGCCTGTGTTTGCACCGGGCAATGTCACGCCCCGAAAGAAGAGAATCACCAGTACCAGATAGGGGAAACAGCGCCGTAAAGTAAACAACCTTGCCTGATGATTGCACACCCTTGCAGAGGCAGAGAAACACTATGACCCAGGCAATCAATAGACAAGCAGCCAATGAAAATTTAATGCTGCCCGTCTCTTCAATCCCCGATGATAGACCAAGCACAAAGTTGCTAGTAAGATAATTAAGGGTAATCAATTAACAAATAAATTGCACTTCAGTTAAATACCCAAGTTAGCAATCTTCACTTTTCTCGAAATTAAAATGCATTATTTAATTTCATCATTACAATTTAATACCTTAAAGGTCAAAAATAATTTAAATCCATCATACAAGCGTGCTATAAATATCATCCTAAATTGTACATTGTTATATTGATTTTTAATCAGTCAATATGCTACTTATTTTTTGACATTTTTACTTGTATCCCACATCCAACCCCGAATATAGACGAAGTATTTTAATTTACTGTCTTCACATCTGGGTACAATAAAATATAATAGATGGAGTTAAGCGCCTTCTTTAGAGCTCGATTATTTTCGAGATTTTCTTTCTTGTACTGTCCTGTGATATTTTCGTATTTGTATCATATTCGCAAATAGTTTTGTTCTCAAAAATTCGTGTAAAAAAAGGAATTAAGGAAGTTGTTTTGAGCATTCAAATGTAGATACTATACGATGCAGCTGAAATCATTTATTATGGAACGTAAAATTCCATGGCTGTTTTTTTGTTCAACTTTATTTTCTACCTGCTTTAAATTTGTTTTAACAGATTTTCTTTTCTGCACATCTTATTATATTTTCCTATCTTATTGTATTTTCCTATTTGAAATTCCCACAAAAATCGCAACCGATAATTGAAACAAGTTATAAAATAAAATATTTTGCACTTTCTTAATTTTACTTACTTGAAATATTCCTCGGCGGGAGGTCGCTTGAGGGCATGCAATGCTTTCTCGGTAATATTGTGCTCCTCGGCGGCTGTGGAATTGTAACATTTTCGAAGGTAGTAGGTGCCATTGGAAGCTTCGCACTGATCCGCCATTACGTAGGAGAAGCAATCTGCAGAAGCATGTAAAAACAAGAGGAATTTAAAAAAGGAAAAATGACAAACGCAGCAATTGAAAGAGTCACTCAATTATTCGTAAAGAAGAGGCAATTTTTTAATATTTATGAACTAATTGTCAGAGTCTTCTTCCTTTATGCAGACCAGAAAATGGCAGGGCTCCAAAAAGGACTCAATGTATGCACAAGGACACACAGAGCAGAAACAACGGCACAGCACAGCACGGCACGGCAACTTTTGTGCGGCTTCATAATTAAAAGGACAAAGTAGCAAATCAGTGAAAAACATGAAAAGGGTAGGCTACAACGACATAACAATGTTCCAGCGCGAGTAAACAAAAACCAGAAGCAAATTGTAACTCAAGTTTCGTGGACTTTAAGATACCCTCTACCCGATGTGGCTCAGTAAATAAGTGCTATTAGCGTACGTCTGACCTTGTTTACAATATGCCCTTTGACATTTAAATTACTGGGTGTGTGAAAGGGTTGAACTGGATAAAAGGATGACTTTAGCCCCTATAAGGATAATTGGGTTAGAAGTGGCAATGCTTAAGGCGCAGACGGGCACCATTTATTGACCCGACATGATTAAGTTTGAAGAGCGTGCGTTAAAGAAATCGATTTGAGTTTGGAATGGGGGGGCTATAGACGGTCTATAGAAATGCTGACCACGTTGATTATAGGCAAGCTTCTTTATAATTTAACGCGGCTTAAATGTTTGTGAAGCTATCTGAAATATTTACAAAATTCTGAAACTTTAGATTCAGGTTGCAAATTTCACGGACTTTTGCAATTCATTTTCATAATGATCTAAAGATGTTTCACAAATTTCTGAGAAATAGATTGTTGAGTGAAGGTTTCTGGCTGGCAACACGTTAGATTGTAAATGCACACCTGTAGGCAATGGAACGCTTAGTCTAGCTGGTAAGCAACGACAGCAACTGTTTATGACATTTAACTTGTGATGCTCTTCGTCTGACCACGGGGTGTATGAGTGTTTTTTCTTTTTTTTGTCAAAAAAGTTAAAGCTGGGTTAGTGTGGATTTTCTTTTTTGGGCTTGTTTGCTTGGGGTTTTGGTCGAAGAGGATTTAAGGTGGTGTAAGAGCCAGCAGCTGTGCCTTGTCCCAAAGTTTTTGACGACTTTGAGTTGACTAACGAGCAAGCGGTTGACCGCAAAAAATGACCAACTGTCTGCTTTTCAGACTCCGAGTTCTGGGTTGCCAATTTGCCAGTTGTAATTATGTTCAGTCAAGGTGCGTAGAGGGCTGGGTCCATTTGGCTAATCAAGTGTACCGGGAAATAGGTGTTTTGCTATCGAGGTCACAATGGAAAATGTTTACAATGTATTCGCCTGCCCAGTGACAAATACAGTTTTGTGGTTTTCAGTGCCACATGCCAAATGCGAGATGCCTCATACATGATTTTATTATTGCATTGTCTATAGTGTGATAGGGCAAACTTTTCATTTGTAATTTGATTGACACACCAAATTCCAGTTCTGGCACTGCAAGTGAGTTTGGCATGGAATTAATTTGATATTCTGCAAATGGTCTATGCAACTCACGTAGCGAGCTGCCAATAAAATACGAAATGATGCTGCACTCCTCAAACCTGATTGACACATGTGCGGATGATGCTGCGAATATGTCAACTAATTAGACTAGTTGATTACCGTAGAGTTTTGCATTTTAGTTTAGAAGTTGTTTGTGTCACTCAACGTGCTTTCACATTTTAGTTGTAAAATTAAAAGGCATAAATGAAAGTTTACCAAATAAATACAAGGTATTCTTTTATTCAATTTTCAGCGAAATCTTTTTTTAAATTACGCTGTGCTGGCTATACCTTGATACGAATTAATCGAAGAGTCGCTCACGTGGCAACCCAACTCAATCAACGTTTATTCAATTGGCGCGTTACTCATCCGCAGCGTTGGCTGCTGGGAGAGTCATGAAGAGGGAAAGCCAGAGCTAAGCCAAGGTCAAACACATGGCCCAATAAAAGTTGGCTGTTGCCACTTTATAGCATATTCATCATCTAATCAATCAGCATCAAAATGAAAATAAAATGTAGCACAATTTCATGTGGCTGTTTTTGGTGTTCAATTCGGTTTTGGGCATAACGGGGTGACGGGGGGAGAGCTTCAAAGTGTTTACACGCCGTTTAATTTGCCTGTCTGCC
Source organism: Drosophila sulfurigaster albostrigata (assembly GCF_023558435.1). Taxonomy (NCBI): domain Eukaryota; kingdom Metazoa; phylum Arthropoda; class Insecta; order Diptera; family Drosophilidae; genus Drosophila; species Drosophila sulfurigaster. The sequence continues at coordinate 2,238,952 of NC_084883.1, forward strand.
TTTATTTGTTATGCAATTAATTTTATTACAAGCATACAAACACGCACATACACCATCACATCACACATATGTACGTTGATAAGACCCGTAGATACAAATCATATAAAAGTTTATGTGTATGCGCAACAAAATCTACAGGCAGAAGGCAAAAACTGTCTGTCTTTCAATTTGGCCAACTCGAGCGTGTCTACCCAGCCAACTGTGCGTATGCTGCTCTAAATGTACATATGTATATGTATTGGTGTCGTGTTCGTGTAGGAATCTTACATTTGATTACCAACACACACACACTCATGTGTGTAGAGCTCGATTAGATTCTTATATAAGCCGCTCCTGAGTCGAGCAGAGGAAATTGCTATTAAATTTTGTGACCTTTAAGTTTGATGGCAGATTTCAAGTTTTTGCAACAAACTTTTGCTGTTGTTACTGCCTGTCAGCCACATGCTTCAAGTCTATAGCATCTCTTCGATTAGCAACCAAACAAAATTGGCCTAATTACAACTCCGTGGCATAAGTTTCTATGCTTATTTGCCATTTCAGAGGACCATTTAATTGCAAAAACGCGCCTCGTTTCCCTCATAAATCTTGTGTAAAGTGTTGTCTTGCTTATCAAAATCTGCAAATCATTCATTGGAAAGCAAAAGCCTTGAACAGCATGTGTAAAAGTGTGTAAGTGGGTTTTTAAGTAAACTCCATAAAAATATTGACACAAAAAGTGTTTGTGTTGATTGTTTGTTTGCGCTGTCGCTAGGGTCACAAAACAAACAGAGTCGTTAAGTGTGTGCGAGAGATATTCAATCAATGGACAAAGAAGTTAAACACATTTTAATCATGACACTAAGAGTAAACATTTGTCAACTAAAATTCGAGAAGGCCAACAAAGCGATGCTTAGCGAGGCAAGGCAAGGCAAGGCGAAGCGATTCGAGGAGAGACATGCTCAAGGAAACAAGGCCAAAGCCACAGGCGAGACGAGGTGAAAGTGTCAATAAATGAAATCCCTAAGAAATTGCTTGTCTGCCGCTGAGATTATTAGTGAGCGAGTGTTTCCAAGTGTGTGTGAAGAGCACATAAAAAGCAGCAGGCGCAAGGTTGACAAATCGGCTTGTTGCCTGCGATTGAATATCAAAAACTGTTTAGACATAATTGTTGTCATTTTAAGAATTTCCCCAGCTATAGCTATAGCAAGTGTCAGAGACTCAGACGGATACTGCGACGGAGCAAATAAGAAATCGGCATCCACGTCAGATATCGATTTCTAATGCCATCCCCACTTTGCTTTTGCTTCGACAAACGGAAATGTCAGTCGACATTTTGTGTAGCTTTTGCTTTAGGCTGCAACTTTTTATCAATGGCGGCCATATTAAATCATCTATATGTAGTATCACAAGCTAGACAGGAACCGCCAAACTGTGTGCGGGGGTGATTTAGTACTGCTGTGGCTGCTGAAGCTCATGCTCAACTTTCAATGGCAGATTTGCTGTTGTTGCCGCGATTGTTACTCGTATTCTAGTCCAGTATATACCAAGTCCCACTTGAGTCTGTGTGGGTGTGTATGCGTTTAAGTGCTACAGGGGCAGCCGCAATAAAATAGCAAAATACACTCAGCAGATTTAAAATACTCGACTACAATATGCTCTATCTCGATTTGGAATATATCACATTGCCTAAAATTAATCTTTGATTGTTTTCATGACTTTTCTTTAAACTATAAAATAGCGCTTATGTGTTAGCACAATTAGTCTTTTTTAAACTACTTGCTCCTTAAGTCTTAGTTTATGATCATTTATAGAAGCTGTAATCCGTTTAAAATAGAAGGGAATACAGATTCAGTTTTATCCTGAACTCGTTTCATAAACTTATGGCTTTTTCCCTGTTAGATATTCGTATGTATAAGATTAATGCCCGTCGCGGGGCAAAGGAAATTTTTAATGTTATATCTTTGTCCACATATGTATAGATTTAAATAATGCTAACTCATGGCAAATAAATTATTTGCACACGCGTAAGATTCCTTCTTGCAGACCATCTTTAAATGCAATATCTTTTAAGGGTGACTTTTTAGTGCTTTACAGAGTTCATATTATTTAAATTTTTCAATTGTGAAACAAATGTGCTGAAAAGGTAGGTTTAAGCTAGATTGTGAAATGTATGCCTTTTAAGTGTTAAGACACGAAACAAAAAATATATTAAAGCATGTGAAATTGATTTCAATGCACTCAAACACACGCTATTCATGTGCCCACAAGTTTTGCAACAGACTGTATTTTAGCAGATTATTCCGTGACTTGAATGCATAAGGTAACATTTTTATTTGACTTGATACTCACGCACAGTGCTCCACTCGGGCTCACAATTCTGCCAGGGCAACTGAGTTCGAAACGAGGCAAACATATAGAATATGGTCCAGGCAATAATTAAATTATAGTACAGCATAACAATGGCGGAAACGATAACCATTCCAGTGCCTAGTCCACGGAATAATGGACAGAAGCGACGATAGATGGCAACTGGACCGAGTGCAGCATACTGACCAAACGAAAGTTCCATAAACATCAACGGCAGGCCAGCTATAATTAGCATAATAGTGAAGGGTATAAGAAAGGCACCTGCAAATACAAAGTATATGTTTGTTAATAATATTATCGTAAGTGAAACCAATGATATGTTTTATATGTTAGCGGCAAGCATAACAGAAATTAGCAGTTGATTAAAATCGATAAGCTAAACAGTGCGATAAATTTAGCGTCAATAGGAAATATACCAAACAAAAAACATACTAAATATACAACTAAACTGTCATCAACTTACCGCCTCCATTATTGTAACAGAGGTACGGAAAGCGCCAAACGTTGCCCAAGCCCACTGAGTACCCCAGCAGCGATAGAAGAAAATCAAAGCGACCCGTCCAGTTGCCTCGTTCCGGCTCGGTTGCTTCAATAGTTGCGGCATCTGGATCGAGAGTAACTAACGCTGTGCCCGAGGCACAACCAGCAATGCTTATGGCTGTGGGTGTGGTGCTTAGCTGTGGCACTGGTGCCTCTTTGCCTGATCCTGATGCAGTCAACGATAAGGCCTCTGCATTACCAGGACACACGACAGCTCCAGATGTTGCTGCAGCTTTGATGTTTTGCGGCGATTTATTTGCTTGACGATCCGGCATAAATTCGCAGATTGTGAAACGATCCTCATTTTGCTGCAGGTAATTGAATTACAGGTACTAAATTAGTAAACGCGACAAACCTTTATTGGTTACAATGCTATCGATTTCGATAACAGCTCGTTAATAATACCTATCGGACAGAATATGACAGACAGACAAAAGGTCTATGATATTATGTTATGGCTATCGATATTACCTTATTAATAATATCTATCGGACATAATATTTCATATAGACAAAAGATAAATGATATTTAACCAAAATATTTAAATGCTGTCAGGCTTAAATATCTCGCATTTACCTCCCATAGATCAACATCCAGTTTCGTGCTTGACTCTTTATTTGGCTTGAGGCTTTTCGTTTTAGATTTGGTTTTTAATTTCTTATCCATGGTGAGGCACTCCTTTTACGATTAATTGCATGCTATTCTCTATCTTTCAGTATGTCTTTTCGGTTGTAGTGCTCCAGAAATGTGGCTTATATGATTTATGTCATCATATTATCAGATTTTACTAGCGGATTATTTTGAACTCTGGTCATTAACACCTTATTATGTCATCTTGTGTATTTGCAGGAGTTCTGAAATAAATACGTTACAAATAATATAAGTTAACATAATTATTACATTTGCATATGAATAACTGCAACATTTTGCACATTAGGTATTACTTAAACCAAAATTTCTGTGAAGTAAATTTTAATTGCTTTTTACTACATTTCACGGATCAATTTACATGCTTAATTTAATTTAGTTAATTAGCGTATGTAAACAGCAAATATTTCCATATACTGTTCCCTTTCTATGAACAGATGCCGTCAAATTTGCAGCTATTTATTTTAATTTTACACCTCGCTTGGCACTCTGGGCACAGGCAGTAAACGTGAAAAACCTTCACATTGACATTCAAAATGAAAATGAAATATGAGAAATTTGTGAAACACCAACAATAATACATACCAACTGAATAATCATTTTTTTTTGTCTTGGCAACAATATTCACTCAGTCTAAATTGGAATATCCAGAGTCTGTTTGACAGACTATAAATTTTAGAACCAACACCGGCGACAATTAAACAACAATTCAAGTTTCGGCAATAAACTGTTTTTAATAAAGATAAATAGTGTAAAAACCTCTCAAGGGTATCATAAATCCATGCTTCAATTTAGTAAACTATTCGGTAATGCTAAAAGAATTACGATTTGATCAATCTTTCTCAAGTATGCTGAGATTAATGGCTGCTCGAGAATATGACACACCGTCAATGACACTTGAAGCTGTCGCCTCGCCTCACACGCCCGTTGCACACCCACACTAATGTAGAATCACATGTATGCTACTTACACCAACACAACACAACGACAACGATGGTTAGATGAGATGCACTGAGATGAGATGTGTGAAGCGATGGGCTGTCTATGCGATAGATGAGTGCGACCCTCAGTGCTCCATTGTTGGTCACGTTTTTATGCGCCATTTCCTTGTAGTCGTTGTTGTTGTTGTTGGCTTGGCTTAGCTGTTGCTGCTGCTGTGTGTGTGCTTGTGTGTGTGAGGCAATGCGTTGACAACTTTGATAATTAGGCAGCCAAATGTGCATTTAAGTGAGTGGACGAGGACGTTTTTATGCTGCTTCCCCTGCTAATGAGTGGGTACACTCGGATACTACAACTGATGTTTATGATCCGAAGGGTGGTAGACAAGTTTTATGATTTAACTGCTTGCGAATTGTAGGGCTACAGTTACTCTTTACAAGGCTTCTAATTATTCTTGGCTATTAAATCCCTAGCTTAATCAGTTTTACAGAAGTTATTGCTGCTAATTAAAGTCATTTAACCAAACAGATGCAGTTTGCTTTGTTTACGGGTTTTTATTAGTTCAATTTGTCAAATGACTTGTCACATCTGTTTTATTCAAAATGTATATGGAATATTTTCTAATATTATTGTAGATACAACGGAAGTGCAACTTTGTATATATTCGCATACAACTTTAATCAATTGTCTTACGCTTAGCAACTATGTATTTTATATTGCTGTTGCTGGCAGTGGGCTTAACCACAATGCTTCAACATCTTTTTAGTGCCCATTTTGGTGTTGTTGTATTTTTCTATTTAGTCTAGTGGAATGTTGCTGTTGTTGTTGTACTAGTTGCCAGGGTCGCTGCTGCGGCTTTTGCGCTGTGGCATTTGCTTAACAAATAGTTTTTAATGATTCCAATGCTTGCGGCCAGTTTAGGAATATATACCCAATCCCCACCCAAAGACAAGCTGGAGCCCTTCCGCCCACTTACACACAGAGATATCCATACAATGTAGCAGACCCCAGTAACAACAATAACAATCGTTTGGCTTGGTACAAATTGTGTGGCAGCGGCAACTGCAAAAGCAAAGGCACTACCAATGGCAATGGCAATGGCAAAGGCAACGGCATTTGTTGCAAATAGTTTAAATGGCTACTGGCGTCTCAGTGGGAGGCACAACAGCGAGAAAATTTTAGAGGAGTGAGAATTCGAGGGCAGTTATTAAGTTGTTAATGGGCAAGCAAAACGACATTATAAAATTTGTTACTACCCAGCATTTAAACAGTTCTGAGTGGCATACTTAAATGTTCATAAAAAACCCTATAAAAACTATTGTGAACAGTACTCAACTGTGAGATGCACAATTTGAATTTACATACATACAAAAAAATTGATTCATATAGAAATATACTAAAGCTATTTGGACTTGCTGCTGAGTTCATCATAGAATTCGCGATATGTTAATACATATATGACCTTTTTTTATATTAACGTTATAACAGTTTAAAAGAAGCGATTGTCATTAAATTTTAAAGTGATTTAAGTGGAATTGTATAAGATATTTAACAAATAATTTGATGTGACAAAAAAACGGCTGCTGTAGACGGGTCTTAGTTAGTTTGATAGAAAACCTAGTATATTTTATATTCTATGCAAATTTTGAACGTAACAATATTATGATATACCCAATGTAGCCTTCTGTACATTTTTTTTTTTGAGTATATTAATTTGTTATATTCGCAGTGTTTGGATTTACTGAAAATGGATAGCGGGTATCTCACAGTCGAGCCCACTTAACTGAACCCTTTTTCTTGTTTCATTCATAAGTGTTGCATATTTGAAATTCTTTAAAATTAAAGTTAACAAGATCAATGGGAGCATCCGAATAGACTAATAACTTAAGAAACCAATTAATGTTAAGTCATATTTAATTGCTTAAAATAATGTACATATATCCTTAAAATTCTACTCCACACATTAGATTTCAACGAAAACTACATTTGTCTGATCAAGTTCGTAATATTAAGTAAGCGTGGAAAATAGATCTTTACGCAAAAGTACGTAAAATAAAGCAGCGAAGTTTTGAGTCTTCTGTGCAATGGCTAAAAAAAGTTCGATGTTTATGATAAGTGAATTTGGATCTTAGGTATAGTAATATCGTTAAAAAACAATTTGAAAAGCAATAAATCTTAAGACAAAATAAAATTGTGTTAATGTATGCATGCACATGCCATTTCTATACTATTGTTGGTTTGCTTAAAGTTATCCTTATGAGAACAACCCAACACTATACGCGCTGCAATTTCGAAAGTTTATGAAAGTTCATAGTTCGATTTTGCCAGAGTTGCCAGATGTTACTGTTCAGCAGAGCATATTGAAACTTGTTTAAGTGCTGAATCATGCCACGTACATTATAATTAATGTGAAATGGCATGTTTGCAGCACATACACACACACACACACTCACACTGGCATACATAAATCGGAAAGTAGCAATTAAATGTAACGTATACGCCAGGAGGTACGAAGCACGATGAAAGTATAAAAGTGAAACTGAAATCTATGGACGGGTTTAGGTTAGATGCACTGAATAGTTGCTTCTCTTTTCGTTTGTTTGGTCAATTCGAGTGTGAAAATGTTGTCGAGCGTTTCCCTTGTTCTTGTTGTCGCTGTTGTGGGTATTGTTTTTGTTTTTGTTTTGTTCTTGTTGCTGTTGCTGTTGTGTTGCTGTTTAGCTCTCGCTTGCTTACACACAGGCACAGCCATTGACCTTGGGCTGCAATGTGCAAGCGCATGGAACGAACGCATTGCCCAGCCCCAGGGTTAAACTACCCTACCACCCAGCCACCCCCTTTTTGGGGGCGGTATGCAAGGGCGTGCCGCTACAGTTATAGTTTTACACTTTTGCCGACATCTTGTCGGCCCAGCAGCCTTTTCCGTTTTCGATTTTGCATACCCTTGAAAAAAATGCCATAATTACATTCTCATTGCTTGTATTTTTCCATTCTTCGCATTACAAGTATGTTATGTTAGAAATATGATGCTTTTTGTTAATGTGTATATAACTAGTGGATTCGATTTCACAACAATGCAAATGAACATAGCAATAAGACACTTAACATTTTGCACTTTTTGTGGAAGTTCAAAGTTGAATTTAAGAATCTGATATTGCCTATCAAGAGATGTCCAAGTGAACTTCATCAGGAACATCATCATAATTATCATCACAGTTTGTCGGCTTGCCATTTTTTTTTTTTGCTGAGGCAGTTTGCAAGTGGCCATCAGCATGTGATGGCGGGAGACAGGCAGGACTGAAAACGCTTGAACTTGATCCCTTGAAGGTTGGTACAATCAACAAATAATGCCAGTTGCCTCGACCTTTCCCATGAAGATTACTACGCAGCAACAATGCCAAAAACCATCATTGTAAAATCTGCACGTAAAGTAAACTGCTTGTTCGTTCATTTTTAGACCTTGCATTTAAAAAACTTAAAAAAGGTATTCGTGATTAAGTTTGTTCACACATGTGTAAAGGGCAGAAGGTGTTGTGTGTAATACAATTAAAGTTCAAGAGAGCAACGAGCTGATTTAATTCTTTGTAGAGGTAAGACATACATTATTTTTCTACAAATTTTAAATGTTAATTAGTTAAATGCACTTTTGTTTATGAACTTAAACATTAAATTCAATTATAGAAATATATTTAAGCTACTTTGTAGTGTGCACATCAGAGGATTTTCTACAAAATTGTATATTCGATTCTCTGTACTTAATATTTGTTCATTCATATCATTTTTATCTTACAGTTAACGTGAAGTCCTTTATTTAAAAGCAAAAATGAGCATCAAGAGCAAAGTAGTTTTCACATATATTCTTTCGCCATTTGTGTTGATTGAATCGGAAAATAATCTTTTTGAGTAATGCATTATGATTTGTGTAGCGATTTTAATAATATTTAACGAGGAGGTTAAAAATGTTTTTCAAAGGATTGAATATATTTTTGCATTTTTATATACGTATATTTTATGACTATCATTTTCGTCAACATACTAAATTCGACTAAAATTGATTAAATATAATTTTTACCTATGCTTCATAGTTCTTTTTAGATTGCTTACATTTTGAAAAATGCATATTATAAATATACATTTTCTGTATCGCGACAATCCCTTTGAAAAACCAGAAACAACAATAACTGCAACTTAAATTGTGTTTTCAGATAATCCGCTCAATTTGTCGTAAGAAAAGTTGCTGGCGTTTCGCCTTGAGTATGAAATGCATTTCATTTGAATATCAAAAGCGAGAGGCAAGAAAATATGGAAAACAGTTGGAAAAACAGTCTGAGACACTTGCTAAGTGAATTAATTTTTTACTCTGTATTCTGATTTTTTTGAAAAAATATTTTCACGCTTTATTTTTTGTACTTTTATTTTGGTTTTACCTTGTGCATACATTTTTTCTTGTTTTTGATGTAAGAGTGTATGTGTGTGCGTGTAAAAGTCTGTGCATGTGTTTTGTTCAACATTTGCAATTTAAATGTAATTTCTCAACTGTTTATTTGGTTTATGACGAGTGCGCGCACTCAGATTTAACAGTCAGCGACAGCCCAGAGATGCGTGCTTTAGAGGGGCGAGAGGTGTTGAGGTTATACCCTTAAAAACTGACAGCATGAGTGATGATCCGGGCATAACAACTACAAAATATTCTGAAATCTATACATTCTTTTTTGGTATACTAACATATATATGTAGGTGTAGATATTGGGTGCTCGCATGTCAATTATATTGACCCGTTTCAACTAGAAGGTGGGGCGAAATTCATAGAATTCAACAAAGAAAATCACAAATTATTTTTTTATTAGCTTTTTCTTCCACGCATAAAGAATCATTCCATAACAACGCGATGTTATCCTGAAGTCATCCGCACGTGTATGTCAAACATCCGGTGAATAGAATACTTGCAAACTTATTTGGCGCCTAAAAGGCTTCCACGTTTTATGGCTACAAATTATGCCCTCATTTCCCCTTCAACGTTTGTCTGCTAAAATTGGTACGTTCTATGGACTAAAAGCAATAACAACAGCAGATTGATAAAAAAGAAATATATGAAAAATTGTCAAGTTTTAGCTGGTATTCGTTGCTGGAGATTATAAAAGTATTTTACAACTATTTAGCTTAAAATTCGCAGAAAATTTATATATGTCTCAAAGCCAAAAATATAGCAAGCCTATTCATCTTCTACTCTTTTTAAGTCTCATTTATTCAAAATGTAGTAGAACTATAAATGAATTGTAAAGATTTGTTGACTAAAATGAACTCAAATCGGTGTCGGGCTGAGACTGGCTGCGATGTCGTCTTTTCTACGCCACACAACTGTTTTTGATAAACGACTTTTTCGGAGAGCCCTGAACATAGAAGCTTGGCATCGATTGGAGCATTGGCAATGGAGCAGTCATTAGCGAAATGGACTTGAAGCAGTGCGCACGATGCATTTTGATTATGGTTGCATTATTATTCATCATCTGCCAGACAAAATGCGAATCCCACAATGCAAGTGCGAATACAATTGAGATAGGGTGCTCGAGACAGAGTTTTACTCTGAATATTCCTAACCAAAAAACGGACAACTACAGTAGGATATTCTTTTTAACTGTACTGGGAACTTTGTGTTTGACGCTCTTGGGTTGTTTGAGTAAGTGGTTGTGGTTTAAAAAAATATTACAAGCATTTAATAATTATTCATTTAATCATAGGCTGCGTTTGCTGCTGTTTCTTTCGATGGTCAACGGAAAAGGCGGAGAGTCTGGACGCATATGCTCCGCGTACACAGAGCATTGTGTGGCCAGAATTGCCAGAGGAAACTGCTCATGTGGTGGAACTGACCTTTCTACATACACCTGGTGTTGTAGATTGTCTGTGCAGTGCTTGTGAGTTGGCGAAGAAGGTGCGAAGCATTCAAAATTGTCTGAATTCAACAGAGTGTTAAGCAGATAATCGAATACTTTGCTTTTTTTTATTCTGGGGGGGACATGTAATATTTACATTGTAAATCTTTAGCTACATTTTAATGTTCGAATATCGACCAACACTTTAAAAAATTGAAGAAAAATCAGTAAAGAAATAAATTTCTTTCCACTCGAAATTATTCATCTTTACTAATTTTAAGAGTGATTTTAAGAAAGTTATCAAACTTTTATTAGCACAAATAAAATTGGTTACCAAATTGAGATTTTTATTTTATATGAAACTAAATTATTTGGTTAAACAATCTTTTGAAAAAATTAAAATTTAAAAATAAGAATGACACTTTTGAAATGTAAGGTAGAAAACAGTCAAATATTCAGCTTACAGCAAGCGTATATTATTAACTTCCTGTACTGTTTACAATACATATTAACCTTTAGAAAATTGAAAAGTTGTTTTAGAAAAATAAGCTTTTTAGACCCCACCGATCTAAGTCGGTATCAACATTCGAGTTCGAATAAAAATTAAAATTTGTATTGTTTAAAATGTTTGCAAAGAATTTAATCTTAATTCTTGCAGTTTTATAATGAAATGTAGAACACCTAAAATTATGAAAGTTAATAAAGAAGTGCTGCCATATATTAAGGTTTTTGACATAATTCGTATGAACGAATTTAATAAATTGGAGCTGAAATGAAGTTGTAGCTTTGTGTTCTATTGTTGCTCTTTTATAGATATTTATAACAAGTAATAAAGCGACAGTCGAGTGTACGATATCCGTACACTAATAATAGTAATAGTAAAACAGTGCAGTATAATTCTTAAAATATACCAAATTATACATCAAAACACTATAAATATACCAAAGGCTGAATTTGGTATACTGATAGTAATACATTAAAAATATACAAAATATACCAGATAGACCCGTAGTAAGTAGGAGTTTTTGACCATACACAAGTATTTATTAAATAACTTTTACAATTTTTATCCGATGGCAGCAATATATTCAGAAATCATAAAAACTATAGATTTTATTTTCTGTAACAAAACTCTGACTTCAAAATTACGTCTGTTATTCGATTTGATTGCGTGCGAAAATAACAAATGCTGTCAAAAATATTTATTGCTTTATCTCTTATAGTCTCTGAGTGTTTCATACGTACAGACGGACATGACTATATCGCCTCGGCTGCTGATGCTGATCAAGAATATATATACTTTATAGGGACGGAGATGCCTCCTTCAGCCTGTTACACAAAGTTATACTACCCTTTTACCATATGGGTAGCGTGTATAAAAAAACAGATTCGCAAATTCCACAATGATACCATACTCCAACTGCATTATAGACAGCTGTTTTTCTTTGCCACTGGTCGAGGAAAGACTTCTTGGCAAAGTCGTTGCATGTTGAAGGTTCAGTTTATGAGCAGAAATCAAGAGAACAGCTACATATTCAAGATGGAGAAATCGTTAAATGGATATGCGGAAATGTTGCTGCGTTTTCTGCTGTTTGTGGGTTATCCAGAACTCTTTACTGCCAGCAACTATACGGGCAAGTTGAATAGTTGTTTTCCTTTGGCATTGTGCATAATATGTTTTTGCTGCAGACAAGTACTGGCTTAATGAGACACAGACTATGAAGGAGGATGACAATGCAACAATTTCGGGTGGCTATGGAATTATGGGCGACATACACGTAAACAACAAACGTATTGTTTCTCAAGTAGAGCCACTAATGAATGTGGCTTTGGTGGCTCTGCTGTTGCATATTCTCATCGTGGTCGGGGGGTATGCATTTTAATAAGGAAATTTGATTTTAGTTTTACTAATTGGAGTATATTTGCTTAGGTATTATAATCTACACTTTTGTGTTCTGTAGAAATCGTTCTACGAAGAGGAGATCGCTAGAGGTTAATCATCGCCTGCAGAGTCCTTTAACTTTAAGGCATGTGCCCAACTCTGCTAATTGCCGGTGCCATGGATGTCTTGTGGCCAGACAAATTCTAAGTGGACTGATTGTACAAAAGATCATTAACGAACGATCTTAACAATCGTCAGTGACAAACAGATTGTAATAATTTATATGGATTTCTTTCCACATTTATTAATGGAAACTTCTCATAATAATTCAACATGTTGTTGACTAAAAGTAAAAGTTACATGTAAGATTAAAGTTATGACTTGCCAACCTAAATGCCATAATTTGAATTACGATATTACTTATTTATCGAAAAAAATTGCGATTAGTGCAAGTGCAGCCAACTTCGTTAAGCTCGATAGAGAAAGAAAGAGCGTTGGTTGTCCTTTATCGATATTTTGGCCTTTATTATTGATAATATCGACAATAATAAACCCTTAAAATTATTAACCATTTGTACTTGCAAGTGTGGCACAAGCAAACAAAATTATTAAATTGTAGGACAGAGATTGTCTTTCAGAGCCCATAAAAATATCGATAAGCCCAAAAGCCTTGACGACAAATTTAATATCAACCCTTTAATCGATTTTATCCCAGCACTAAGTAAACTTTTCTGTCGCGTTGTTCGCAGATCGCATTGTAAATCAATTAGATTTTTCTTGTTAGATCTTCAATATGAAAACAATTAAGAAATTAACTGACGGTAACAACAATAACAGTAATCCGGAGAATTTACATTATGCAGTGCAAGAAGACACTTTTTCATTTGCGCAACACGAGCGTCCGCTGCTTGCGGCGAATTGCTCCGAATACGCCGTGGCTCACTCCAACAAACGCCTGCAACCCGCGCGGCGAATGAACGAGGTATCATTTCTACCGCATATTGTGCATAGCATGCGCAGGTTGAGACTCACTAAGTTATTGCGCCTGCAGAGTTACGCATGGCCACACCTCAACCAGGGAGCTGGCCACGGAGCGATCATTGTGGGTGCTCCGCGTAGTGGACGCACATTAAGCTATGTGCCGCCACTTTGTCAGCAAGTGTGCATGATGCTGAGCCAGCTAAGAGGTGGTCAACGGTGGCAGCTGTTGGGTCCCATTGCCGTAGTATTGGCTGCCGATTTGTCCCGAGTGCAGCAAATTGGCGCTGTATGCAATACGATGCTGCGGAAGGCAAAGAACGAGGAGTGGCTCAGTTTGGTGTTGACAGTGCCATCTTCCCAGACACCAGAGTTTTTCCAGCGTCTGCTCAATGGCGTTGGCTGTTTGGTGGCGACGCCAGCTCAGTTTCTATGGCTATGCAATGTTGGCCTAATCCAGATGCCATACTTGCGTTTCGTGGTCTACGATGATGTGGATCTCATGTTGCCAGATCAATTACACAAAGCACATCAACATGTGCTCTCATTGACCAAGCAACAGCGTCCACAATTGACAATCACCACACAGTCGTATAATCACAAGCTACTTGGCATGGTAAACCAGATTAATGCCCATCCCATGGTGCTTTTTGGTAATATACTTGAGGCAGCACTCTATGGCGGCACACAGATGCGCTTGACGCTGCTTGAAAGCAAAACGAAGCAGCAGGAACTGCTGCAACTGCTGCAGCAACGTCCGCCGCACTTGATGCGCACCGTCATCAATTGTCACAACGATGCGGACATACTCGACCTTGTGAACTTCCTTGGCAAACGTGGCTATGCCTGTTTGCCATACTATCAATTGGCTGACATGGAGGTGCGTGAACATGTGTATCGTTGGATGGTCAACACTCGCGGCGAGTTGCTACTCTGCACTGATAATTGTCCCGAGCTGGACATACGACATGCCCAAACCCTGGTTCATTATAGCATGAGCGATAGCTGGAGCAAGTTTAAGTTGCGTCACTTGGCGCTAACCGAGAACTTGCGCAATCAATTTGAACAGCCGCTAAAATTAAATGAAAGTAAGTTAGACTTTTATCATAAAATAGTCTTGTATTGAAAGTTACTTTTCAGAGAGTCAATTTCAAGGGGAGGATTCAAAGGAACTACGGAATAGAAAAAGCTTGAACCATAGTAAGTTACACCTTGGCTTAACAAAATCCCTTGGAAATAATAACTGTCTTTCAGATGACCTGCTTTCGATCGTTTTCTTGGACGAAACCAATAACAAACAGCTTCCGCGTCTCGTGGAGTTTCTACAAATGCGTCAGCAAGTGGATGAGCGGATTGTTTGCCTGGCTCGCCATATACGCAACGAATCGGAGCGCAACAAGTGCAATGAACCGGCGCTGTGCGATCTGTTGCTCAGCCTGGGCCACTGTGCCAACTCACAGTGCGAGGAGCGGCATCAGCTGCTGCCATACGATCGCCAGTTGCCATCAATGTTGCCGACCAGTGGGGATGTGAAACTGCAACTAGTTAGGGTTTATTCGCCCTCACATTATTGTGTGCGATTGCTGGAGCACTTACCACCTGGCGGTAAATGGCAGTCCTTACGACGTCGAACATCATTGGATCTTCAGTTACAATTGCTGCAATCGCAGGAGTGTCTGCGCCATTGGCCGCCGAAGGCCAAACAGATTTGCGTCTATCGCCATGACTATGGCTACGAGCGTGTGCGCATTCTTCATGTGGCGCCCATTGAATTGATCAATCTTTCAAGAAATGATGTCGCTGTGGTTGTGCAGGCAATGGACGTTGATACTCGTCAAATTAAGACCACTAGCGGCAAGCTGTACATTTGCCCAGATGAGCTTTTGAATAAACCACCACTAGCTCTTGATCTGCGCATTCTTGGAATGGTACCGTATACGGGCGAGTGGAGTTGGCACGAGGAGGATGCACAGCAATGTTCAAATTGGATTAATGCTGTGCCTAAGCCCAATTTTTTGCAAGCCAGCATCGCAGTGACTCTCTCACATACTATATTTGTTCATGATTTGGCCGTAACAAACTACGCTTCCAGTCTCCAGATACATGTAAGGCGCTTAAACATGTGCCAGCAACTAGCTCTGCATAAACTGGCTACGAAGTCGGATCAGGCGGTGACAAAACTAATGAAGTTTTTAACAGAAGTTAAGGACCAGCCAGAAATAAAGGAGAAATTGTCTATGCATCAAGAAGTCGTAGACGAACAGCTGCAGAGCCAACAACCTTTGCAGGAAATGAAACTGATAAGAGCCAAGGGCCTTTCTGGAAGATCTGAATTCTTTGCAAAAATGGCTATACAGCTGGGGAAAGAAAACAGAGAACGTAGTGAAGATCAACAGCACGTGCAGCAGCAACAGAAACAGGTTGATCTGGAACACAGTCTCATTAAGGATGCAGAGAAGACATCGGAACCAGAAAGCGGTATTGAGGCATTGCACGATTGCCTAATGAGGTGCACGCTTCTGGAATTGTCGCAGGAGTCAGATGAGAAGAAATTTTCAATCGACAATTGCAGAATGCCTGAAGAACTGCTAAAACAATTAGTGGTACAGCAAGAGCATACACCAAATTCAAAGCCAGAGTCTTGTAAGCAGAATAAGATTAAGTTCGAGACAACTGCAGCAAATGCTACTGCGATTAATAATAGAATTCATTATCAAATTCCTAAGAACGCAGTGCGGCCAGAGGTAAAATACTATCAAACACTTTGCACACTGGAACTACAGGTTGTACTGCCTGAGGACAAGATGCCGTATGATGCATTGCTCTACAATGGTTGCTGCATTGTCTTCTTTACAATCGGGACATCGGGATCGACAAAATATCAGTTTACTCTGAACACACATTGTCCGTATCAAAGTTTTAGCCATCATCAGCAGGGTCGCACAGTCTATATAAGCATCCTCAAGACCTTGGCAATTACCTATCCACTTGAATTTAACTTTTACAAATTCATGAAGCCACAACATGAGAAACTCATTAGAATCGAGGAGCAACGTCGGGAGCGTGTGTTCATGTTTGAGAGCTATCTCTTGCATAAGGGTTTAATACAAGAAGGAAGATCAGTAAGTTATGATAAAAGAGACAGCGATGTTAGCAGCGACGAGTCCGCCGAGGATCCACTTCACACTGAGGGCGCCGAGTATGTGGAAAGACCTCTTAATGCATACGAATATACTTGCGAGTAATTTTATATTATACCTTTATTTCTATGATATAGTCTTGTCATGTAAAATGAAGCTCTTAAAGCATGACGATCCTATATAATTACAAGTAGGAAAGCTACATTCGAGTGTGCTCGACTCTGAGATACCCGTTACCCATTTGCAATAAATCAATATTCTACAAATATACCGCAAAATACTAAAATATGCCGATTATTACTACATTCAATAGAGTGCAAAATATACCAGATTGTCAGCCAAAACAACTAAGACCCAAAGAAAGTAGGCGTTTTTATCCATATACAAGTATTTCTTAAATAGCTTATACAACTTTTGATCGCAACAAAATTTTCACGAATCTTAAATAATATAGTTCAAAACTACGCTTGTTATTCTATTTGGTTATTGAATTGATTAACGGCAAAAAAGTAAGTCTGATGATATGTTTATATCATCATTGTAGTAATTCAGTAGTACTATAAATTTATTTAATGGAATGACAGAACGATTCAAAGTTATAAGCCAATAATATGCAAATGTTAATACCTTATAAAACTATTTCTAGTACCAATCTGAAAGATCTCGGTTAAATTACTACCTTATTAAATCGAATTTCGCACTTTCTTAATTATTGTTAAAATTGTTAGGTAAGGTTGACAAGCTATTGAACAAAATCAAGCGTTGAAAATGACCTTGATTGATCATTCCTTATCAGTAAATACCTCAACTACATACATACATATATGCATAGATACAAGCACATAAACACTTATCGATTTGGAGTCACCTTCAAATGGATTTGAACAGAATAAATTCATAGAAGGACAGACGACACATGGTTCATGTTCATATCTGTACTTTTATGTACTCGTACCATTTGCGGGTTTATAAATGCATTTTAATTTAATTTTCATAAATATTTTGAGTTGTTCATAGTTCATTGTTGTTGCTGGCGCCTTCCTGCTGAAGGTGTGCTCAAAAGCACATAAATGTCAATGTTAGCCGCAAATAACTAATACAATCAGTGACAGGAACCCCACTCACACACACACACCTACTCTCTCCTTGGCACACACAGTCGCACACACACACACACATGCATGCAGCTTGGCTGCATGTGCAATGTCGTAAAAAATTGTAGCTGTAAAAGCCATAAAAACAACATGTACAATCGAGAAGCGAGGCAAGAGTTGCGGGGGAATGCACAAGCTGTTTTACAGCTTAGCAAAGCATTGTGTTGCGCATGTTGTTGCTGATGCTGTTGTGGAAATGGATGTGGAAGTGGCTCACTGGCATCCAAAACGCATTCTACAGTTTCACCTGAAGCTCAAGCTGCACGTAAGGCAAAAATAGTTATAAGCCCGCAGCATAACACTCTGACATACAAATTCATACTATATTGCATTACAAAATGATGCTCAGCACGTCTGGTCCTCAACATTAAATATACATTTAAGGAGTCAGTCTCGTTCTCTGTCACGTTGGGATACAGAATAGAAACATGGAACTGCTTTTGGCAACGACAAATATTAAACTACTTTATTGATATAGAATTATGACTGAGTGTTTATATCAAATATATATATTTTAAAGTGTCGGTAATAACCCATGGATATTCTAATTTTCTTGTATTCAGAATTAAAATCGTTTTAACATTCAAGTAAATAACAAACTGGATTTTGTAGTTCCATTATTGCGTGCTTCAAATAAAATTGTGTTTAGTTAGGATTAATATTAATAAATATGTGGTAGCAAAGTAATGAAATGCTATGCTTAAATGTTCACAAGGCGAGAAAGGACAAATGTGCAAATATAAGATATAAGATAATAGAGATTCGATTCTATTCCGTTGTCAACATACATGACCTTTAACACAACTGGCGTAGTAACCAAACGTTGACGTGTACGCAAAGTTAACCAAGCTTCAGCAATCAATAAAATTGCTGTTTAATATTTATACTATTTTTTTTTTTGTTAGCTTTGATGTGACAATTGATTGACACCTGTTGAACTTATGAAACTTACTTGTCAATTGTTTAGTGTTGATGCCTTTGGATTTCTTAAGACTGCTTTGCTAATTGATATTTGTTTTGATTTGTGATGTGCGAAAGCAAAAAAGAAAAACTCTGCTCAAAAGTCAGAGGGCAAACGAAGGAAAAAATCTTAAGAAACAAGGGGATCAAGTTGAGTCTAGTAATAGGCAAACACGCACAGGAAGCGCCAGGACAAGCAGGTCTGCAAGCAAAAGGGAAACACCGCACGTTTACGTCAAGCAGGAACCAGGAAGGAACTAGGCACAAGGCGAACAGACAGGAAAGCAAAGAAAGCAAAGCGCCAACGAAAATGACGAAGACGACGACATCTTTGGCGACTTGACGAGGTAGCAGCACAAGGAAGCTGCTGGCAAGGACGAGCATACTAAGGTAACAACCAACAGCAATAACTATAACAAACGCAAGCGGGGCAAAAAAATTAAACTGAACGAGAGACCGAGTGCGTGTTATGTGTGTGTGTGTTGGGCTGAGAGAGTGCGAGAGAGAGAGTTAGAGAAAAATTGAGAGAAATGAAAGCATAGACATTCCAATAACAATGAAGCGCCCAAAGGATAGTAAAGAAAGCAGCAAAAACTTTTGTCGGGACAGCGGATGCTGGAATTAATTTTGCGTTCGGCTACGCTCGACTGCAGTGAGGTGCAAACCTTGAGGGCCGCAAAAAAGAACTTTGGCTAAATATTTGCCCACTATCTTTAGCAGCAAAATGGCTGACGACGACTTAGATTCCAAAAGAGATACCGACCATATTTAATAGAATTTGAGTAATTGAAATTGTGTATCAACCTTCATGTGTGTTGTTATTACTTTAAAGTTCGATTGCATATTCGCTTAATAATCATTGGTTTGATTTCTGTTACTTTGTTTTGGAAACATTTTCTTTTAATATATAATTTTATAAAATATATTATATATTTATAAGGGTTTTCCAATTCATAATCATAGTTTTGAATTTAGATTTGGTTTGATTTTAATAATCATTTCGAATGAATGCAGTAATATTTCACATACATATGTATGTATAACTATAACTATATACATATATGGGATTATAAATCACTTAGTCAAATTGGTTTAGAATCTTAAAACTATTGAAACTGGACCCAATTACTGAAGGCCTTAAAATCTTCATGTTTGACTGGAGATTGTGTCTACTAATTTTATTGTGTGATTATAATTCGATCGCAATTCATTATTTACATAGCTTTATCAATGGTAAAGCTACATATGTGTACTAACTATTCAAATAAGTCTAGAATGTGTTAATGCAAACAAGTAAAATTAAGTTGTAGTAAAAAAAACGGAAGAAATATGAAATTTTAAAAGTTAGTTACATTGTACCAATTGACTTGAAAAATTTGGAGTAAATTATGGTGTTAGACTGTCTCAATTGCCTAATTAAAGATGTGTAATAATGATGAAGTTACTTATGTTGTCGCTGATCAGGACTCATAAGGAAAATGCAGTCAATGTGCTGGTAATTGGGTTTATAATTCTCTTATGTATTCGCCTACTCTCTATTCCTTTAATAACGAGTTTCGGCATCAGAATTATGGCAAAATTGGCTGGGAAATAGGCGCTTATTAGCGGATGTCATTCAGGGTACTCAGGCATATGTTTAGTGGTAACCATGACCTGCGCTGGGTTTTAGCTGGTAAGTAAGGTTAATTTAATTTGCTAGCAGTAGCTACAGCAGCAGCAGCAGTAATGTGAGCAGGACTTTGGGCTATGTCATTTCCAAAACACTTATTGTATTTAACGCGAACGTCGGTTGTCTTTTTAATTGTTTTAAAAATGTGCGCAGTTGAATAGCAGCTGCGGAAGAGGAGGAGGAGGTGGAGGTGGAGGAGCAGCAGCAGCAGTTGTAGGATGCGGCACAAGGGGCACGAAGGACACGCACAATCACAGGCACAGACACAATCACATTCACGCGAACATACCAATACACTCACACATAGACACATAGCACATACGAAGAGAAAAAACTTGGGCAGCTGAAGAATTTTGTTGAATTTAAAAACGATTTAAAACGCGACTTACGCAATTTTCGCAGCGGTTTCAGTGGTCCTTATTAATTTTCTATTAAGCGTTTTATTGTTGCTGTTGTTTATTGCATTTTATTTTATATTATTGCTGTTTGCAGTTATTGTTGTTATTGTAGTTGTAGCAATATTTTTTTCATTATTTTTATTATTTTCCAAGATCTGCACCATCCACTATGGCTGACTATTCGAAAGCAACTGAATGCAAATCTCCAGTAGCATCGGCATGCCAACGACCACGACAGCTGCCACCCACACATCCGAATTAACGGGAGCTTTCGGTGAGCAAGGAGAAAGCTTTCACAAAAGCACAAAGTTTACCATAAAATTTATGGATAACGGAATTAGTGGTACTTTTGATTTTATTTTTTATTTGATTCGCATAGAGCGCGCAATTTCACCCTTGGCTAGTAAAAATATTTTGTTGTTTTTGACAAAATCGGATGAGCTTTTTCCAGATGAACATGCATGTGCGTGTGTGTTTCATTACAAATTAGTCCTTGAATATATAAACTTTTAATATATTGTCTATTATATATATTGTCTGCCTACTGTAATAAATAAGTATCGCTTGGAGCTAATATAGAAGTTATTCAAAATAAAAATTTCGCTATCTGATCAAGCTTCATAATTTTAGTATTAACATTTACTGAATTATCATTGATGTCTTTAATCTACATTACAAATATTGCCAAGCTTTTACAAAACTTGTTTGAATTTTATATTAATTTCCATCTTACTAAATTATTACAACAATATTGTTATTATTATTATTATTATTATTATTATTATTATTATTATTATTATTATTATTATTATTATTATTATTATTATTATTATTATTATTATTATTATTATTATTATTATTATTATTATTATTATTATTATTATTATTATTATTATTATTATTATTATTATTATTATTATTATTATTATTATTATTATTATTATTATTTAATATCCATTAATTAAATAATAATTCAATATTTTTTTCCAACGCTTCGAATTTTAACCCATTATTCAATAGTAGACTTAGTATATTGAAAGAGCACTTCTGGATGTATGTGTGACCTTCACACATACGGCAGGAAGCGACATCCTCACATATACACACATATTGACACTTGCTGTGGGGGAAAAAGCTGCCACGACCTAGACACTGAAAGCAGCGTAAACTCTAACGGAGGATTGTGGGTTGGGTTCAAAGTTTCTAGAACGAGATGTGGAGAATGGGAGACATGACTGGTTCAGGCATGTGTTGAAGCTTGCGAATCAAACAGGAAACGGAAACCGCTCTCGTTTTTTCCCGTGTTCTCAGTAGTTTTGCAATTGTTGCGTAGCCGCAGCAACAGCAGCAACCGTTGTTCATTATGGTAAAACTTTAGAGGGATTATAAAAAAAAAACATTTTAAAGCAAATGCCGCGGGGATCTGCAAGCACAGCTGTGAGTACAGCTTTTGAGAAAGTATTAAACAAGATAAAAAAAAGGATTTGTAATGAAAACATAGTTTAATTTTGCGAAATGGCTTAAGGCATTTTATTTAGCTTTTCCCATTCATTTCCACAGCCTTAGCTTATGGCTATTTTTACAATTGCAATTGTTGTTATTGTAGCTTCTGTTTTTTGCCTTTATTTGTTAGTAGTTGTTGTTGTTGGGCAAGGTTATGAATGAAAAGCTTTTTCAATGGCAATAGCATGGCTGGCTCTTCGGCAACTTTGCCGAATCGTTGGCTTAGCTGATTTTACCGAGTCCAAAAAGCTTCGTGCAATGCTCTTTTTGTGTGGGAGCCATAGGAAAACCTTGACAGGTCGTTAACAAGGCATTAAAAGGCCCCAGACAGAGCAGTGTAAGTGTTCCACGAGGGGAGCTGCCGTGCTGCTAAGCTTAGAAATTGCTGCAGCTGCAACCCGCCGAACAAATCAACTGTAAGTTTTTTTTCGTAATATCAATTATAATACTTTGTAATCTAAAGTTAGGATAAGCTTTTGTGTTTTGTAAATATATACATACATATTTAATGTTACTAAATTGTTTTTTTTTATTTACTGGTCTAAACTTGAAAGCCTTAAATTCTAAGAGAGTAGACTTGAATATCTTTGTCTGCTAATTTATAAATTAAATTGGAATTGTTTGAGTTAATATTAAGAAAACAAAAATGTATGACATTTGCAGTTGTTACTTATTAAACGTTACTCTCTTAAATCTCTGAGTCGAGCTTTTAGCCCAGACCCAAACCGCAAAAGCGCCAAGTGTTACTTAAAGAGCAATAATATTCAAGCATTATCAAAGAGACTTAAGGCTCTCTTCACATGATCGTTTCACAGCTGCTTCGTCGACGACAGCTGTTCAATTGTTTACAAACCAAGCATTATTGCAAAGAGCGCAGTAATCAGGGATTGTGAGAGAAAAAGAGAGAGCGAATAAGAGCCATACTTAATGGTGACGATCGGCAAGTTTTTTTCTTTGCCTTTAAGGTTGCGAGGGTTGGCTTCATGTTTCCCCTTAGCACAATACAATATTCTATTTTATAATAATAAACCAGAAAATAAAAAATTTACTAGAAATATTTTGAATATAGTAATCTTAAATCTAGTAAATATTGCAAATAATAGTAATTAATAATAATAAAAAAATTCAATAATAAACCATACTTAATAGTATTTCGTGAAAGTAATTAAACTAAGAAAAATATAGATTCATTTATGTAGCCCTCATTTGTATACCACATCTACCACAAACTTGTGGAGCGGCCCTCGCCGATTTTTCGTAGTGTGCGTAACGATCGCCACAATGCCTCTAACATAAAAAGTCGCCGCAGCAAGACTCGTGCAGCCAGTTGTCATTTTGGCAGCAAATGAAATCGACGTGATATCGCAGAGTTTTTGCAATACATTTTCAATTTGTCATCGCATGTTGTGGAGTGTTTTGTTCTGCAGTGTTGTGTTGTGCAGTGCGTTTAAGTAAATCGGTCTTAATGTCGCAGTGGAAAGTACATTCAAATCGAGTCTGAATCGGCAACAGAAAATATTACATAAAGAAAGCAAATCTAGCAAGTCTAGCGTGTCTTGATTAAATTATCAGCAAAATGAAGAGCGACAGGTAAGTTCGAAATACTGTAGACAAAACAAAAATCATTATTCAAATACAACTCAGCAGAAATACTAAACAGCTGTTTTCTGTTCACCAAGTTTTAGTTTATTTATGCTTTTGTTTTACACATCCATGCATATTGAGTGTTGAGTTGTTTCAACTTTGGACCGGCAAGAGTATAAGCAATCTAAGATCTAGAGTCAAACTTGTTTCCCCTTTCGATCACGATTCCCGACTTCCAATAGGGTATTACATGTGCCTGTTGCCGGGCCTTGAATTTAGATTTTTGATTAAAGCAGCGAATAACATTGATAATGACTCAAATGTGTCGTGAGTTTTGTCTGGCGCAGTGAATACAGAAGTGTAGGAATTGAAAGTACTCTCTTCAGAACAATCCAAGTCCAACATTTTGCTGATCATTCATTGTATTTTTCGTGGGGTTTTTTCTCGTTCGATTTCTTTGTCGTAAATTCAGTAAATTTATATCGCTCTTTGATCAATGATTTGCTTATTATTTATATTTATTGCACGATTTTTTTGATTTCATCAACAAAGTTGTTCCTGTTTTTGGTAGGCGTTGGTAATTTTGAAGCTTAATTAGTAATTTGTTGATAAGATAAAATGAATTCCATTGAACTCAGATTAAGAACTACGTTAGTTTGTGTGCTTTGTAGTGATCGTATAAAAAAGTGTATTTTAAAATGCAGTTCAGATGACACATTACGCGACGCAAAGTGCCTTAAATAAACAAAAAATGATTGATTTGTGATTGATATAACGGAGAAATGTCAAAGTCACAGTAAGCGAATATTTTGCATTTCATTATTGACACTTTGCATTTTTGTAAGCTCGAAACAATTCCGTTTAAGTCACTTTCAGTTTGATTAGAAAGAAGCGCAAGGAATTGATTGATTACAATTATGGCGCATGACAAAAAATCGTTGTGAAATTCAAGGCGAGCAAAATGTTCAATTTATTTTTTAATTACCAAAAACAGACAACAGAAAATTACTTTCAATTAATAAATTGTAAATTAATATCAGTACTGTTTGATATGAAAGTGATTAAACAAATTTGCCAAGTACTATTAATTAGTGCGATAAGCGAGTGGTGTTGACTGCTGTTTTGATAACCAGCTGAAGGTTTGCTTTAATATCGATTATAAAAGACAAGCAAAACAAAATACAAAATTCCCACGTTAAACAATTGTTTCGTTATCTTATACTCGTACGTAATTAAATTACGTATACGCCACAAGGAACGTCGCTGCCATGGCAACTACAGCAGCCGAGTCGAATCGCGAGGCGCTAATGATGATGAAATCAATGCGTTTATTATTAACAGGCACTGTTTGTTTCTTGTTTCTTGATTGGACCCGGGATGTCGTCTATTTATTGATACCCATTGATTGACTCAATTAGTTTGCGACGGAAAATTCATAAGTCGGCGCGCGCACAAAGTTCGTGTTGGTGTTCGTGTTGAGTACGTGTATATCACGATCTTGCTTATCTATCAATTGTCTAATTTATGTGGTCAACACGAAGCGAAACTTGTTCAATTTACACATTCAAAACGATAAGCAAACCGCGTACAACTTTCCCATTTAGATCAATCACGCCGATTATTGATTAAGAGCGAGTGATTCTTCAGTTTTCCCTCTTCGTTGGAAATTGTACTATTGCAACTTTTGGTCAGAATTCAGCATTGTTTTGGTACATTGAACCACTTTATCAGCACTTCCTGATGTTGTCGCAGACCTTTATCAATAATACCTTTGCGTCCGATGTTCAAATGGTGTTACTTTTGTTTCTCGTTCAATTGTTGCTTTTGCTATTATATGCAACTCACGATTATTTGAGTTTAGTGTGCTCAATACTGAGTTGGCTTTTCAAGGTTATCGATACCTAAAATCATGTCAAAAAGAAATTCACAAAATCAGCAATCTATACTAGAAAGTTCATAATAATTGTATTGCTACATTTTCATTACGTATCAACGTTATCTGTGATCTGTTGGCTCCCGCTAACATGCGCTTGCTATTGTTATTGTTATTGTTATTGCAAAATAACACGACTTAATATACATACAATCGAGCTAAAAATACTCGTGATAGACCTATTGCCAAATTTGACCCCTCATACGCATTTCCTTATCAACAATCATGGGCACTCATAAATATTGTAGGACTACCCGTGAAGCAAGGTGAAATCGGTCACCTTTAGCCTTGACAACCAAAAGTGTGAACATTTTGCAGCTGTTCATCACATGCAAATAAAAACAATGCATTTGACCAAAAAGTCGCAGTAACTTTATAATAATCATGTTCGCAAACCAAAATAATTACAAGCCAAAATAAAGCACAAATAAAACACAAGCACAATCGCAAAATCAAAACCGAAAACTGAAAACAAAAAAAGGTGACAGACAATTAGGCAAATTAAATAAAAACGTGTGCAAATAAATACGAATGTTATAATAAAACAAACGACGAAACAATTGTTGCTGACTATTGTTGTTGTTTTTTTTTAGCGCCGCTAGACAGACCATTGATATTGTTTCTTATCGCTCGAAAATCAAAAACAAAAACAATAACAAAAGCGTAGCGGTTTTAGGCATATGACGTATACGTAGTGTGCGCCGGCTGCGCATGGTTGATTCTCCGATTCCCGCTAACTGCAGCCGCATTGTATCGAGTTAATGAGTCAACCCAAACAAACTGAGAGTAATTGCAGCGTTTAACGGTTCATTTGCAATAACTGCAGTAATTAACAATTGCAAATGTATTCTACAACTAGACAGGAGAATCCATTTAAATGGCCTTTGGCGTTGTAAAGGGTAAAGGTTTAATCGCTTGCACAATGCTCAAGTACCCATGAAACTGGCCGCAAACTGGCAACTGGGCATTCAAACAAGTTTATGAATTATTTAGCTTAACAAACTGAACTGACCCTTAAATAACTGGCTCGGTTAATCTCACTTTTTAACAGAATATAGTATATAACTAATTAAATTCTTATCAATAATCCAAATGAATTCCGCACTTCTGTTATGTCCTTTTTAAATTGAATTTTAATTAAATGTTTGTCCTTCCCGGAAGAGGTTTTCTCAATTGACATTTTGATTTACTTAATGTACTTCATTTATTATTCGTTAGTCCCCAAATATTTTTTCCTTTTGATTTTGTAATTCAAGAATTAAAAATGCAGATTTTGGTCACGGTTAATAGAAGTGATAGTAACTATTGCTTTAAAGTTTGTTGACTTGATTGCAGTGTATCGCGATGAGTAAGCAAACTTGTTTTTCTGTTTCTTAGCAAACCGCAAAATTATTATAAATTATTTTTTAATAGAGAGAAGACATCTATCTACATATATCTGACGTCCTGACGTCATAGTAGTCAATAAGTGCGAGATTCCACACAATACCAACAAATTGAAGTTTCAATTAATCTTGTTCAATTGTTGCTTCTTTTCTTTCGCCCAACAGGGATGAGAAATACAGCAAGTCTGTGCCACAAAAGATGTCGTATTATATGGTGCCAGGTTCGGACTTTCAGTGCAAGCTGCCCTTGTCACAGCATTGTGGCCGCAAGCTGTCGACCATCGATGAGCAGGACCACGATGCGGCCAATCGCAGGGGCAAAATAAACCAGGTAAGAACCAGTATCTAAGTTCAAGTTGTACACATATTTGTTTGGTATGCCATAAATCAAATCCTGTTTTCGATGCATGCTTTTCGCTCTCTCAGTTATGCTGCCCACTCTTTCTCTATCTATCTCTCTCTGTGTTATTTGGTCTCTTTCCTGCTGATTTGCTCTCTGAGCAGCTTTCGAGCTTTGGCCAAAGCTCTGCAAAGAGCTTAAGAGCGAGCTCTTGCCCACGATGTTTCTCTTTTATAGCAACTTTCCATAGCTGCCCTTGAAATTGAACTGCACTTCCGTTTGGCTGCAGCCTTTGGGAACCCGTAGCCTTGACCAATGTCAGTATTGAACCTAGGGGACTTCAGCCTTCTCTGACGCTCTCACTAAAGTACAGTCGTGGTAAAAGAACTCTGGCTATCGAGGCATTATAATTTGCTTTCAAATCGGACCGTGTGTCATATGCTTTAATCGTGACGACAACACTGCAATTTATCTGACCACAAATCATTTAGCGATATTTGAACATTTAAATTGACAGCTGTCAGCTATCATAAACATGATTTATCAGGTTATTCAAAGGATAGAAACTAGTTGTATAAGCCCTCTACTCTATGTATTCAAAGAGTCCCCTGGGAAGTGCTAAAAATTTTGGAAAGAACAAATTTTGATTTATTTATGATAGGCGTAAATTAATTAATGATTTACAACTTCAGCAATATCAGTGCTGATTCAAAACATTTGCGAGTCTAGACGCTAGAAACCCCACAAATATTCTGAAGGACAAAATAATGATAAGATACGTAATTGAACTTTCTTCGAACGATTAGAACAGCAACATAGCATGCAGCACATGTGACAATGATGATTACACTGACAGCGAGCGGGAATTGAGAAAAATATAATTCGATGCCATGGGTAACACAATCACTCGCCTGACGTCATGCGATTCAGAAATTGAGTGTCCAGGCTGAAAGTGGGTATCGAATTGAGCCTGGCGTAGATCGTTTATTGCTATTACCTCAAATAATCAAGAGGGTCATTCGCAGTTAGTTGCATCAAATGCCTGAACACGCCAACTGTAGCCAATTGCAATATGTCGCAACTTCAATTAATGCCAATTGATACAACAAACTAGTTTCTCCATTTCCTTTGTCTTTGTCTCACAATGTAACTTATATTGTAGTATATACATTTCAATGACAATTGATATTTAATCCCTTCTTACGCCTTTGCCTTTGCAGATTCTGGCCACGTGTGCGGTGCTGCTGCTCTCTGCCGCATGTGGCATGCCCATTGGCTACTCAGCCGTGCTGCTGCCTCAACTCTCGGACAATTCCACAGAGATTCCCATAGGTCAGAGCTCAGGCTCTTGGATTGGTGAGTAGCACACTATTCCTAAGATATGAACTCGTTTCCTAAATCCTTGTCTTCTCACAGCAAGCATACACAGTTTGGCCACTCCGTTTGGTTCACTAATGTCTGGACCTTTGGCTGACTATTTGGGACGCAGGAAGACGCTCCTCGTGTCTGTGATTCCGCTCTTCCTGGGCTGGAGCTCAATGGCCATATCACAGTCGGTGAAGGCTTTGATATTTGCGCGTTTCCTCTGTGGCTTTGCCACCGGCATACTCGGCGGACCCGGCCAGGTAATGTGTGCTCCTGGGCCATGGCCAGGCGAAAAGTTCATTCACACACAAGTGCTTAAACTATTGTTCGTTCAACTGACCCATTAACCAGATTATAAAATAAGTACGGCCTTGAACCTCTGCTTAATATTGGAATACGTAAGCGATTATCAAGTTGTCAGTCAGTCAGTCAGTGAATGGGGCATGCCACATGCGGCAGTTGGCTGTCAATTGCTCACTTAATGCTATTGTGCCGACATCTGATGCTTTGCATTGTGCCTATGATAATCCGCCTGCCATAAAGTGAGCAGCATGTTTATTTATTTATCTTATGGATATGCCCATGACTTATCAAGCGGCCAAAATGATAAAGCGAAGCGGCGACAGCAACGTCATCTTTCTGGACAGTGCATTTGCATTAGCAAACGCCTTTCCGCACATTAAGTTCCGGATTCTTGACCTTAGTCTATAATAAGTTTGTTTTCATTTGACTGTCGCTTGTTGTTGCTGGGGGTGCGGAGCGAATCTCTTTCTGTTTCTCTTTTCCTTTCTCTCTCACTTTCATTCTGAAAACGTCTTTTGATGCACGTCGTCAGGCGGCAGCTGGCATTTCACAGCTGGAAACTTGTTGCGCGTGTGTCTCGTACAACAAATTTCATTAATACTCGCAGTTGCCGTGGCAGCGCAAAGATTTATGGTGTTATGATTTTTGCTCAGCATTTGCTGCTGACAAAGATTAAGATTAAGCTGCTGGGGCTGGGGCTGGGGCTGATGCTTTTGTGACCCTGTTTTCCATTCAATTTGATCAAATTGTTTGTTTATACACACTAGTCATCCTGATCATTTAGTCAGCCGGTGTGTGCCTAAAGATTAAGGGAAAGTTGACGACGTGTCGCCGGCAATTCTAGAACTTGTGCGAGGTCAAGGTTTGTTGTCTAGTTCATGACATTGCGAATAATAGAGAGCATAAATAGTTCTGGTTGTAGTTCTCTGATGTTCTTCTCTTAAGACGCAGTTAAATAATAGAGTGAGGAATGCTCAAAGACTTTTATGAATTGTTATTGTTTATACTCGAAATATTTGATTAGAAAAGTTGTGGGAAAAATTAATGTACGTTATTTGTTTTTATTAACATTTATTTTATTTTAAGACGAAAGTTTCGGGGAACTTTTATTGCTGGTTGCGGAATCTTCGACTCTTCGTTTTATCTTATTGAGGATAAATTAAAAGGGAAATTAATTGAGAAAATATTTGATGAAAGTTAATATTGCCACTGAAATTAGTTTTAGCATAGAGAATAAGTTAAGAAAGTGAAGCTTTAAATAGTTGATATAGTCATCAACGTCTTTGTAGGCTAAGAAAATAATAGTTTGTATGAGATAGTTATTCTTATTGATTGAGGAATTCCAAATCAGATTAGAGCGAATCCATCATCAAGTAGACGTAGTTCTCATCAAGCATTGATCACCTTTGCATTTGTATCATTTTCTTGATATATGTACATACATAAACTCACCTACAAATTTCCGATCTCTTGTCCTTAGGTATACATAGCCGAAACAGCGGAACCCAATTTGCGTAGTCTGCTGATTGGCGCTCCATATGTGGCCTATTCCAGTGGCATCCTGCTCGTCTATTACTTGGGATCTCTGCTCGATTGGCGCAGTGTGGCTTGGTGTGCTAACATATTGCCCACCCTCGCCGTGATTGCCATATTCTGCATACCGGAGACACCAGCTTGGCTGCTGCGAAATGGACACGACTCGCGTGCCTTGAAGGCATTAACGTTTCTGAGGGGCAGTGAGATTGGTGCTCAGAAGGAACTCAACGATATGAGGCAGCGTCTGGAGAAGGAGCGAGCCACGATGAAGTCGAATGAGAACATCTTGACGCTGTGCTGTCAGCGGGTGGCGCTTAAGCCGCTGTTCATTGTGATTTGCTTTTCACTTCTGCAGATGTTCTCCGGCACCTTCATTGTGATTTTTTACGCCATTGACATTGTGTCGGAGTTTGGAACCGGCTTCGATACCAAGCAGGCTGCAATTTGGACGGCGGCAGTTCGTGTGCTCTGCTGCATGCTTTTCTGTAGCATTTTGATCTTTGTGCGTCGACGTCTCATCATGATCATCTCGGGTATTGGATCCGGATTGTTCTGCCTGGCATTGAGTGTGTTTATGTATATACGAGTTGGTGAACCTAAAATGTCCTACGATGTCCTTGTTGCTGGCGGATGCCTTCTGGGATACATTGTGTTTAATACCGCGCTGATGGTAATGCCTGGCATAATGATTGGAGAGCTGTTCCCTGCTCGTATTCGAGGTCGCACAGCTGGCGGGGTCTTTGCTTCGATGAACGTTGCTCTATTTCTGTTTGCCAAGTTCTTTCCTACACTCCAAGCGATGCTAAAGATGAGAGGCGTCTTTGTGGTCTTTGCTGTATCCAGTTTCCTGCTCACCATATTCATGATTCTTTTTCAACCGGAGACAAAGGGGCGTAGCCTGGAGCACATTGAGGATTATTTCAATGGTGACAATTGGCTGTGGTTCAGTCGCGATCGTGGCTATAAGACAGTCAAACTGATGCCTCTGGATCAAGTTAAATATGAAAATCAAGCTTTAAATCAAAAAGCAGAGCATGCGTAACGGGCAGTATACAAGAATTCTCAAATATAATCAGTCTATACAGGGCGCTTAAGTTTCCATAGTTTTTAGTTAGTAATATGTGTAGCTTGTAATAACGCTGGAGTACCTCGTAGTTGTAATCCAAGTGTCCTTCCAGTGTTCCTTAGACATTTTTATACAAAACTCTACCAAAACAGAAACAAAACTATGTACATCCACTCAATTTCTGTAAATCAAAAAATGTGATTTTTGCAAATATGCATTAGTTTTAATAGTCTCGATATACATATATTCATACTATATGCTATGTTAAAAAAAAACTATGTAAGGAATAAAAAATATTGTATTATCAATCAAAAAACGAATGTTTATTTTTTTATTATATTTAAGTTTTGCTTTTGCAATTGCAGCCGATATCCTTGTGTTTAATATCGGTTTGCCGCCACATTTTTTACTTAGAATTGTTGTATCCCTTGTTCTTAACCTTTTTACCCATTACGTTCCTATTTTAGTTTTTATTTCCTTTTTTATTACATTTTTATTTTATTAATGTCTCGTTTTTTTTTTTACTTTAAAACAGTGGTCCGTTAATATTAAAATCTGCAGTACCGCTAAATCTTGACGGCAGTGTTGCCAGATTATTTGTTCAAGAAGAGAAAAGCTCGTTTTATGTTATCGGTCAACCGCCACACTTAACTCTGTTATGTTATTAATTCTAAAGACCGATGTTACCCCACAGACTGCTTATGTTTAGTTGTTGGGCGCCTAATTCAAATTGATAGCTTTCGGATATATACAGCAAAACCAACATGGTATTTTTTAATCAAAACAGTTTAATTAGTATTTCCATGGATTTCTTTTATAAAAAAGTGTACTTCTCTAAGAATAGGCATGTTTCTTAAATCATGTCTAGCAATTAAATTTTGACTTTAAAGTTTAATTTTATATAATATTATATATCCAATTTTCTTTACAAGAAAAGTAGTTGAAACTTATACATATTAACCTATTCTGGTAAAAGTTACAATCTAGTAGTCGAAAAGTCTCTGTTTATATCCAATAGGGCACAAAAAAATGGGATTATTTTTTGTTGTTATAGTTTTTATGATCATGCTTATTTACTAAAAAAATATCTAACATTTGAAAATTTTTTCATAAAATGTGAGTTTGGATGCTGCAGTTTTGTTATCTCATTTTATAAAATCAATATTAGCTTTGTTATATTCCCTATGAATTGTCTACATATGTACCAGGTACATAAAAGCCAAGCACATTCAACTGTAAGAACTCTTGTGTATATAAACTAAAAACCCCACGCGACATTTAATTTTTAATAGACTTCTCAGCAGGGCTTGAGTTATACAACGAGTACTCTGAAATTAATTCCACTCAGTGTAAATAAAAGCAGTATTTTTTTGTTGTACTCTGTGCCCAGAAATGTTCACAAAAAGTATTTTTTGAAGGGTCGTTGAGTAGAAGGTTAGGCTATAACTGGCTCATTGTATAGCATAAGGAATTACTGTCCGCCAATGTGCATAGTATATTTAATACATTATTACTACTCTGTATACCTTCTGCTGTTGGCTGCACAGTGTGCTAATAAATTGTATAATTCCCTTTTTTTTTGTGCTGGCTCGTGCCGAGTATTTTCTTTGTGCATTCTTTGTGGGGCGAGAATGAGTTAAAGGGGCAAAACGACAGGGAATTTTGCTGGTGGGTGGACACTAGGACACTAGCTGGAATGCGGGAAAAAATTGCTGCGGCATACCGGAAACGCTTCAAGTTGCTGAGCTCATTCGTCTCTGCGATTTGTTGGCATTTTAACGCGCTCAAGCACCGACCAATAAGTTAGTTGCGTGTGGGAAATGCAGGACTAAAGGATACCCTGTATTTGACAAAGGTTAAGCGCAGACTTTCTTAGAGCAAAGACATTTCAGTAAGTAATAATCAATTTCAGATTATTTATTCACATTTAACTCTATACGTTAGTCGAGCATTCCACAAATGATGAGAAAAAGAACATAAGGTAGCCTGGCCTGCAATTGTTCAGAGCTGCTCGTCAGCTGAGTGCAAGTGGCTGAGAGGAGAGCAGCGCGAGGATGTTGACTGCTCATGCAATGATAAATGAAGTTTTAGTGGCTTTTGACCCATTTAATAAATTGTTAAAGTTGAAAAATGTGCAAGAATATAGTAAACTTTTATATAGCCTGCGTCTATATGTATGTACATATTTTTCTTGTTGTTGGATTTTACTGTTGCTACAGTTGTTTGTTGTATTTGTTGTTGTTGTTGGAATTAGGGTTAATTTAAAAGTTGCCATTGCGCCGCTTCAGCGCTGCTGCTGCTGTTGCTTGCAACACTGACCCATGGACTGAGAGTGCAAGTTGTATTTGCATTTGTTGCTGTTCTTGTTGTGCCAAGTTGCCATGTTGCAAAGTTTATGCTGCCCCACTTTTTGCAATGGCAAAAGTTGCGGAATTTTAAATAATTTTGTTAAATTGCATAACGTGCCATGTCGTCCAGCTCATCCTGGTTGCAACTTGCAACCATGCCACTTACTTGCTGTTGGCCTCATCCAAGCCGGGCACAAACTTTAAACTTGGCTGCTTATTAAGTTAGTGGCGTGGCGACAGTTTACAGTTAATGTGATTATATGCCATTAGCAATTGCTGCCCTTTAAATGTAAGTCCTCCCTACACACTCTTCCTCAATCTTTTTTTACCATCTTGTGGTAAAAATATATGCACAATAAATAAGCTTAGGTTGGCATACGGCGCGGAGGCCAAGAGGCTCTGCCATTCTTGAGCTATAATAAGCAGCATAAAAAAGGCTTTTTGGCAAGGGTCTATTAGAGCCAGCCAAAGCCCAGAGCCAGAGCCACAGCCACAGTCAGAGCCAAAGAGACTGACTACAGCAGATCCTTGTCCAATATACGACTATGCGGTGGGTGTGTGTGTGTGTGTGTGTGTATGTTCCATCTAAAGCTATATAAACAATTTTCTATTATGCAAAAATAACAAGCAAAACAACAATAATAACAACTACAATACATTTTTGCATAAGAAAGCTCGACTGAAGTTGAAGTATAGCCAAAGCAGAAGCAACTCTCTTACTCGCTCTTCCCTCTGGCCCCGCTCTTTGTGCACAGATGTGCGAAGCTGAGAGGCTTTGACGATGCCCTATAAGAATATACACTCGAACTTGTGAAGGCAGCGCTAACCTCTAGTTCAGCTTCAATTTTATTCGTGTCCACTCTTTGAAATATATCGCTGTCTTTGTGAGAGAGTCTTCGCAAGGTATTTCCGGTATCGATAATAGCATTATATCGATAATATCGTAATCTATCGACATGATGATTGGTATTTTTTAAATGAGGAAAACAATTAATTAGAAATGTAAATATATGTAAGTGTATATAATATATAGCGATATTTGACTATAATTTTTATGTTGTAAGAAAGTTTAAATACAGGAAATAAGTAAGTACACTATTTGCTTAATTCTCTATTATAAGTTTAGTATACAGATTATACTTTCTTCAAGCATGGCTTATAGCTTGTTACTAGAATTATGCTAATTCTTTTGGCTTAGCTTTTAAAAGCGTTATGCAACTTGCGAATGTCGTGGCGAAAGCGTCTTAGCGCTGAGATGCCTTGCTCGTAATTAGATAATGTCTGACTCTTTTACTGCGTTATATGCAATACGACCACGGCCGCTAACTAACCAGTGAAACCAAAGATACCTCTATGACCGAGTTGATGTGCGCAGTGTAGCAAGAACACACACACTGAGACACACCCACAGCAAGACGCACCAAGAATATTGCAGAGGCAACATTTGCCAGTGAAGCCAAAAGAAGAGCAGCAGACGGCACTGAGACGGGGCAGCCACAACAGTGTATAATGTTAAGGAGCAGCCAGCGCACACCATTCGTATCCTGCCCCTCCCTTCGTCTGGATCCACGGGCTGCTGCAGCCACAGGATGAAGCAAAAACGCAGTTGTCGCTGGGTAGCGAAAAGTGCTGAGCATAAATAAGACATTTGCGTGTGTAAGCACACAGCAAGAGCAACAATAGCGCAGAGCGAGAACCACAGCAACAACATCGACTTAAAATAACTCTACACGCAACATTGAAATGTGGTGAAGTTGGCAAGGACAACAACAGCAACAACAATAGCAACAAAGGAGAAACAAGGAGAAGGACGACCGCAGGCGCTGCGGGCTGAAAGACAATAATTTCAAACTGCTTTCAAAGCAAAGTCGCCAGCAAAAGTAATGCGAAATGCAAAGTCATCGCACCACCCACACATACATACATACATACACATACATAGCAAGTGGTTGCAGTTGATCCACTCACCCAGCCAGCTCCACCCCAACGATTGTTGTGATTTTGCATACGCTTGACAAAAGGGTATTCTAACTTGATCAACCATAAAGTGAAACATCTTTAAATATGGATTAAATCAAAATTAGAAATTACAAAACTCCGATTAAGTTTCAACAGCTTTATTTATAAGAATTGTTAAATTTCAGAAAACATTTGTTGATATTAATCTGACAAAAATGTGTTTTTAAATTATTTATCCAATGAATCAGACAGATTCATTAGCAGTATCCACACAGAAAAATGTGTTAGTCAGGAACAAATTTTTGAATCATAATGAAATGGTATCAACATTGAAATTCTAAATTAAGATCCTACACTATTCTACAATATTTCTTGAGAATTCAAGAATGCTAAATCTTAAAAATTGAATCCAGAAGGAAAAATGTTCAATCCGAAGAAATCATCGAATAATTTTTGATTGGATATTAAGAATTAAAACTGTTTTTAATTTTTTTCTATGTGCATTTGAAAAAAGTCTTGAAATTAGATCCTTTCTTATCTGATCTGGAAATTGAAATCTTGTGTAAAGAACTTTCAAAAATGGAACTCATGTTTCAAGAAATTATTTTTCAGATTAAAAAGCTTTCAAATTCCAGATTTTGTTTCTGGACTAAAGAATATAAACGTTTATTCAGATGTTTATTGTTATTTTCTCTCTTCTTTTATTTACAGTCTGTCTGTTTAACAATGTTTTGACTCTTAATCATTTGCTGGATTTTTTCTGTCAGTTTGTAAGTAATATTTTTATTATTTACGATTTCTAAATAACAATGTGGTTTATTATTGTTAAAAATGTAGTTATATTATTATTATTTAAAATAAATTCAGTAATTCAAAAAGAGTTTAGTGTATTAAAAATGTCGCTAAGCCGCACAATTTGTTGATTGTTGTTATTTTGTTGTTTTGTGTTGCTCTCGAGTAGGGACAGCTCGTGCACATGCATTTATTTAAATTCCTTTTGTCAGTATGTGTTGTTTGTGTGTGTGTGTGTGTGTGTGTGTGTGTGTGTGTGTGTGTGTGTGTGTGTGTGTGTGTGTGTGTGTGTGTGTGTGTGTGTGTGTGTGTGTGTGTGTGTGTGTGTGTGTGTGTGTGTGTGTGTGTGTGTGTGTGTGTTGCATGTTGCCTCATTTTGCCAATGTATTCATTGTCTGTGAAATTGTTGTGCGGCATGCCGGCGCATAATGTCTTTCTTCAGCTTGTGCTCCAGCTCCAGTACTACTTTGAGTATGGGACTCACGATTTCCCATTCTGACTGCAGTTTGCGGTTTTTAACTTGTGACAGTTTTAAGTGGCTGCCGTTTGTCTCCCACGTTGGATTTCAGCTCGCAGAATATATCCATACATATTACTCTTTTGACTTTCAGCTTCTGAGATTTGCACAAAATTTAATGTTTCTCATTTGTGCTACCCCAATTTAAATTCACCTGCTGACTGCAGCTACACTGATCACATTATTTAAGATTACTTTCAATTTGATTGCGTTGGAGGTTCTTAAATGGAGCAGAAAAATTATCGTTGTTCAAGTTAAATTAATGTAAGACAACGAAAGGATTTAATGATAGAGCAGATATTAATATATTCTTACCTAAAACCTAGAAAATATTTAGTGCATTTTAATTTCACTATCAAATATGTATAGGTTAATTTGATTTATTATTTAAAGTAGGAAGTAAGAAACCTACGGTCGGGTGTGATCGATTGTGAGATATCCGCAATCCATTTTCAATAAAAGCAAAACAATGCAAAATATACTAGGAATGCTATTGCATTCAAAATATACAATATATTACAAAATTTACTAGATTACTTACCAAAGCAACTGAACTAATTTCTTAAATAAACCCTTTTACCCTATGTGTAACGGATACAATAACATATGAATTTAATTCCTATCAGAATTTACTTTAACACAATTATCCTCATGAATAAGACTTAAAAGACTTTTTTAAATTAATTTTTTTGCTTAAAATAAATGAATATGCTATGGAGTTGTACCATATATAAATAAAATGAAGTGATTGAATAACATACGTCAAAATATTTTGGAGCGGTTTAGAAAGTATTAACCCTCTAAGATCTAAGCGTGTCATCGTACAATTTGTAATATTTAGAAAAAGAGAGGTCGTTATATCGTTTAAAATATATTTGAAAGTTGGCATTAAACATATGATATTTGATTATTTCCACCTGTCGATTCTTACAATAGGTTAATAGAATCGCTAAACATTGTAATATTTGTGATTATAGAGTATATTTAAAATTAATAAAATAATAACATTATCTTAGTTTTTTTTCTGTTAAGAAGAGTTAATTCGGCATTTACTTCTACGATTCTACGGCAAACTGTGAATTCCATTAGACTTTGCATAGTTTGCTGACTTCTCAGTCTGCTGCGTAAGTGGAGCAGATTCAAACGGCTTTCATCTTTGAGCAGTGATACTAATGCAACGACAACAACAAAGCACTACACTTTAGGTCCTTCCGGAACACTGTTGGCATCACTTCCCGAACTCCTTTCAGCCTGTTGGCATTCAATTTTCAATCATGTCTCGGGTTGTATTGCATCGTCTTTAATGGCCATTTGTGCGTTGTGTTTGCCATAGAGTGGTCTCGTGACCCATTTGGTTGCTTTATATCGTGCATCAGTCCATTGTCATTATACGGCCTTTTGCCGTCCTACACCTGCTGTTTGCCATGTGCCACGCCCACTAGGGCGCCTCTAAAGAGAGAGGCGAGTCTTTGCTTATGCCTTATGCCTGATGCCTCTGAAAAAGTTTTCTGGCGCTGCCATCAACCTTTGGCTTTTGTTGCTGGTGACAAACAAAAGGAAAACAATTTTCATGCGTGCATGGCAAAAATCAAAGGAAAATTCACACACACACTGGCACACACACTTAGTGAAAGATGGAACACATGCAAGGCGAACAACAATGCCTATCTGCGAGATAAGAAAACAGCACTAACATCAACTCAAAGCAATTTCCAAGTGCTGCACGGCACAGGTAAAATGTATGGACCCGATTCAGGATTTCTCATGCTCCAGCTCCCAAGACACTACAAAACCAGCGACACTCTGCGCCTAAGTGGCTGCTCTGAGTTTTTTCCTGCACCGTCTATTGTTGGCATACTCTGCCAATTTATGAGACTATGACTGCGTTAAAGGCAACATGCAACAAACAGATGGCATATTAAGCTTGCTCTGGAAATAGATTTAATGCCTCGTTTCTACAAATTCGGGGTTTTCTCGGTTCTTTTCCATACAGTTCAAATGTTTCATTTGCTCCATGTAAATATCCATACAAAAATCGGGTTTTCTTCGTTCGTGAGCTAAGTGAAAATATTGATATCAAACGTAGATATATCGAACACACTTTTTGGGTATATTTTCTCAGTCACGCGATATTTTATCGACTTGAAACCGAAATGGAGTTCACTATATCAAAAATTTATTCTAAAAATGGGTGCGAAGCTATGCAATTTGCAATAAATATTTTTGAAATCATTGAGTTTCAATTATTTGATGATTTTGATTGCTCTTTCGTTGATAATTTGGTGGTAAAAGTTTGTTTACATTCTGCGCAGCTCTTTTGCATCAGAGCAACCACATTAAGAAATTTACCGTTGCACATTTGTTTCCCATTCGTGGCTGTGGAAACGCCAAAAGGGAACTTGATCAAATGTGAAAGATCTAAGTGGCTGTGGAAACGGGCATAAGCATCAGATGTAGTTAAGTTCATAAACTAAAGTAACACATTACTATAGGTTAAGTATTTTTCCATTTGTCCAAATATGTCGATTTATTGTCATATATCGATGACAAATATCGATGACATGTCGGTATGGGATATCGATGACATTAAGAGGTGAGTCGCATAGAAGCCTCAAAAGTGTACAGACATGCATTGAGCACTAAAAATGTAGAATTAGTTTATAAGCGTTTTCTAATAATTATACGTTTAAAGTAAATAAAATAAAGATACTCGGAATTTTACCTGACATCCTTTTTAAAGATCATTACAATTATTTCATACCTTCTCCAATTTTTTAATAGTATGTTTTAAAACAAATTCTCTAATGTCATTAATTTTTGCTCTTTTCTGCATTAAAATTTCTTGAATGATAGTTGGAAATATATGTTACTAATTGTAATTAAAATTAATATTAAGGAACACATCCATCAATTAGAAATAATAATGACAAGGAAGCAATAAACTATATATCCATTTAGTTTTTCATTAATTTATATTATATTCTTTCAATTATTCAAAGTTTCAGGGACTTTTAGTTTGTTGTTAGAAGCTTAACAAACTTTATCAATATTGTGACAGTTTATCTTATGATAAACCATTTACTGAACAACAATAACTTTAATCTCTCTGTCTTTGGATCTCAAAGTGAACATAAAAAAAACCTTATAAAGAGTATCAACATTTCGTTTTAGTAGCATTTGTACACTTCTTCCATTTCATGTTAGTTGTTGTCATCTGCAGACAAGCGAAGCTTTTGTTATAAGCTAGTCGGGAGCTAGTCGCTATAAGCCATTTTCCGGCTGGTTGAATGACACGACAGAAATTACGTATACGTATATATATTACGTAGCCATATATTGCATACACATACGAATTGTACACCCTAATATTTGCCAGGCGAAAGCAATTAGCAAAGGGTGTAGACTGAGGACTGAGAACTAAGAAGATGGTACTCGTAGACAAGTAGCCTCGATTTCAACGAGCTCATTAAGCGTTTAAGCATAAATGCCAATGGCACGCTAATTAACACAGAAGCTGAAACTGGAGATGGACATAGAAAGGGAAGAGAAGGGGAAATGGAAATGGAAGTGGAGGGAAACTGGAACTTGCGTCTTGGCATTTGCCACTTGTCCAAAGTCGAAGCAAGTTGCCAGCTTGAAAGTCGATGGGAATGCCGCGTTGTCCGTTGTCCAGATTTGTGGCAAACGCTTCGCCCACCTGGCAAATGCTTGTCGAAACTTTTATAATTATGTTCGAGCTATGGCAAAAGTTTCAACGATGCCGGCGTCTGCTCATTTCTCAATTCTTGCCCAAGTTTAGATGCAGTGAAAGTTTTCTTTTCCTCTTTTTTTTAATACCCTGCAAGTTTGAAAATGAACTAAACGGTAATGCTGAGCTGGTTTTTAGATTGCTTGCAAGTCAAATGTGATGTGAAGTGTTTAGAAAGTATATTTATATATTATATCGTATATTTAATTTACTATTTGCTTTTCTTTCATTCAATGTCAAGGGTATTTCAGATTTGCTCCTTTGATTTTATGCTCTATTACAGTTACCGCTGCGGCTGTGTCTCTGGCACTTTTTAACTTTTACAAGTGGCTGTACAGTGGGCGTGAGCGTGGGCGTGGCCAAGTTGTCAGTTGCTAGTGGCTAGCTGTGGGATGTTGGATGCCTACAACAAGTTAATTATGCGCCGTGCGCTTTGCTGCGTGCGGCAGCACTTCCGGTTTGCTTGACGCCACTTCCGATGCGTCCAAGGAAATTAAAAATGTCGCTGCGACACATCAAGGAGGCTCGTTAATTAAACGACGCCGCAACAACAAGCAATAATGAGCAATGTGCCATGTCCCATTGGTCACGTCTCATGTCCACCATTCGCTGTCCTATGTCCTTGTGTCCTGCTGGAGAATGTTGCCTCATTTTTTAATCAATTAAAAACGCCACTTAAAATCGCCAGGCGCCAGCAACTATTTTCATGTTTCGATGTGTTTCACTTGTCGCCACTTGTCCATTCAGCCTACAACACCTGCCCCGCTTCCCGCTTCCCCTTCCCTGTCACCTATCACCCATCACCCATCACCCGCTTTCCATTGCTCAACACTTGCCACTTGCCGCAAGCAATTATCGAAAATTTAATTAAAGCGCCAAGTGTCACAAGGAGCAATACCTTGTGTTTGCATGTGTGTGTCCCCAATGTGTGTGTGTGTGTGTGTGTGTTGGCCTATATTAATGTTAACGCTTTAATGCATCATTAAGTGACTGCAACGCATACTCCATACTTGGTCAGCCTGAACGCTTGAGAGACTTTACACCGTTTTCTCGCTTGTGTTTTCGCTTTCATTTCGCAGCGCGAAAAATTGCGTTATTTCATTTTAAATTCATTGCAAAGAGCTGCAAAGGAAAGGGAAATAAAAACTTTTTGATTTAAGGTAAATATATTGGAAAATATAAAATGTAACTGGACTGGTTTGAAGGTTCTTTTTAAAAACTTTATGCAAACATAAGTGTTCAAGCATGAACATGAAGATCAGAGTTTACCGAATTAGCCTAAGTTATATATGAGTCACCAAAGTTGTTGTAAATACGTATATCACCAATGTTGTTTACAGATCATAATAAATACTGAACATCTAACATATCAGATCATAAAAAAGTGAACTTTACATGAACTTCCTTAATATGAATATGCGGTTTGGTCCAAATAAGTTTTCCCTGTGTTGTTATAGTACGCTTTTTTTCTGCTGTATTAGTTTAATACTTAATAATGAAATAGTACAAAAAAAGAAAAGAAAATTAATAAATAAATAAACAAAAAAGTTTATCCAACTATCAATGTGTTGTGGCATATCTACGTGAAAATGCTTATGTGTTGCATTACATCGATATAAATATAGAAAAAGGTTGCTCTACCCTAGTGGTCCGCTAGAGATAAGAAATTAAATTATTACCTCTAGTTGTAATCCTGACTAATTTTCTGACTCAAAAACAAACTTTGTGAATTAGCTTACGATATTGCTCAATAATGTTTATGGCAAAACTATATTGTAACTGTCAGAGTTTCAAGACACACCTTTTATACCTTATGCAAATACAGTAGATTCCGGTTATAGCGACTTTCAAGGGACCGACGATTTTACGTTGTTATACCCGGAAGAGGCACTAACCGAAAGGAGCAAAATTAATTTTTGTTTTTTTTTATGGTTACCATATTCGTAATAGGTTTTTAAGATAAAACAAATTAATTTTTAAACAAAACAACAAAATTTACAAATTCAATTTAATAGCATGGTGTTTCCATAATAAATCGTATAGCTGCATGTTCCTCAGCATAAGCTAAGGCGTCAGTTAAAACTAACAGAGAGTAGTGAGAATGTAAGAACCTTCGTGTCGCTCCTACGCACACAAGCAAGAGTGTCAATCACTAATAAATGCATACATTTATGACAGCGTCGTTGGCATTATTTCGCTGTATTTTTATTATTTATTTTATTTTTCGTCGCAATATCCGGTTGAATTGTGAAAAATTTCGTCAGTATAAGCGGTTCGTCGCTAAAAAGCGGAGATGTACTAAGCGGAGGCCGTTTCATATAAGTTTGTATGGGGACCAACCAAGCCATCGAGTTTTCGTCGCAATAACCGGACGGACATTATAAGCGGAGTCATTATAACCGGGTTCTACTGTATAAACTTTAAATAACTTTTGACCAATCTTTTGTTTTACTAAACATCTCAATCAAGGAAATTAAAATTTGATATTTTTTATAATGTTTATGAAATTAAATTTGTTGTACCTTACGCAAATTTAAATAGTTAAAATAAAAACTATATTCAACTGTGAACGTCACTTTTCATATTATTTAAGTTCTCTTAATGCACTTACAACATTTGTTTACTCAAAATCAAAGTTTTCTTATTAATATGTCAGTCTGTTAATTTAAAAATTGTGCTACGAATAGCAACATCAACAGCAACAGTATCTTTAAGTGCAGCAGACTCGATGACAACTTTCGGCAATTAGCAAATTTTTAACTAAATCATGTTTCAATAAACTGCAAACCAATTGTGTCTTGTCAAACATTGAACAAGGAAAATGCTCTTAAGTAAACGAAATTCCCAGAGAGCAAATTCGTTCATTTCACACACTTCACTTGACAAGGACTTTGGTAGAAGGATGGCCTCCGGTGCCTGTGTATCTTCTGACCAATGGGAGTCCGAAGTGCTTCGACTAAATTGAAATGCAAGTTGTCGCCGTTGGTGATGAAGATTTGGCAACGTTGTTGTTGTTGTTGCTGTTGCTGTTGTTGTTGACAAATGCAAAACCATTTGCCAAATAAATAAGCAGCTCAACGTAAATAAATATGCTTTCGCCACGCGCATTTACACTCAATAAAGATGCTGCTGCTGTTGGAGCTGTGCTGAAGATGAAGCTGAAACTAGACAGAGGGTGGACAGAGGGAATGGGAACGGGAATGGGAATTGCGATGACGATGCTGAGCTGTGCTGTGCGCCAGTGAAAGGATAAGTCTGGCAATGCCAAGCATAAAAATTGTATTTTAATGCGCGCGCATAAATAACACAAACAGGACACACCGACGGGGATTCACACACGCTCACATAGACAGGCGTCCTTTGCCATTTTATCAAATGGCGAAATCCAAAGCTGGAAGCCAAAGTCGCTGTCACTAATTTAGTAGGTTTCCGTGGCCATGCCGAAAATCAACAGGAAGCAAACATGGAAACGCTGAAAGACGTCGACGACGTCGACGACGATGATGATGATGATGATGATGATGATGATGATGATGATGATGATGATGATGATGATGATAGCAACACCGTTTAGTGACTGTGCCACGCCTC
The DNA here is from genome assembly GCF_023558435.1 of Drosophila sulfurigaster albostrigata. NCBI lineage: Eukaryota > Metazoa > Arthropoda > Insecta > Diptera > Drosophilidae > Drosophila > Drosophila sulfurigaster. The sequence goes on from NC_084883.1 coordinate 2,283,446, forward strand.
GCTGCACAGTCGGTGTTGACAAGCAATAGCCAAAAAATAGAAAGAAGAAATGTTATGAAAATCGAAGAGAGAAAGAGTGAGTGGGGGCGAGAAATAAACACAAAACGATTGCCCACATTCAGTCCCAGCTGAGCGTCTTCATCATCAGGCGGCATATGTTACCATTGGCTCCGACATTGGCTACAGCATCTATCCTGGGCGATGGCAATGGCGATGGCGATGCGATGGCGTCGGCGTTAGGTGCTCATCAATAAAATCATCGAGGTCATTAAGTGGATTAACTGCAGCCCATCAGAAGCATGTGGTGCCGCAGCACAAACGCAAAATGCCAAATACGCACAGAGTCAACGAGCTAACAGAGATACACGCACACCCACACACCCTTACACACCAACACACACATACACCCGAATACATATGTTACACTCATACACACACACACACACACACAAATGCCGACACTAAGAAATGGTCGTCATCTTTAGCTTTTGCTTTACACTTTGCACTTCATAACAGACAATGGAATGGCACAGTGGACAAAATGCTATTTTATGTGAACAAAAAAATTTAGAAAATATAATCACTTAGTAAAAATATTGTACGCAGATGGAACATAGTTTTGGAACTGAAAGGAAATTAAAATCTAAGAAAAGAAAAAATTAACTAATCAAAACAAATAAGAAAGTTATAGTCGAGTGTGCACGACCAAAACAGTTCGGTATTCATTTAAAAATATATGGGTAATTCCATGACGGAATTTGTCCCATGCAAGACTCTTTACATTGAAAATAACATAAACTTAAACTATTTTAAAAATAAAAAAAGGTTATTTTTATAGCTCTAGATAAATACTTTAATTAGAGCTAAGAATGGTTTTGGAATTTTCTTTCTGTTTTGTTTTCTGTTGTGATTATTGCAAAAATTAACCAATTCGTACGCAAAACCAAAAAAATTGATCGTAAAACAGAATAAGTTCCTAAAATCAATCTTAGCTCTAAATATAGTGCTTATCTAAAGCTTTAAGAATAACATTCACTTGCTTTTAACATGGTTTCAGTTTATGTTATTTTCACTATAAAGAGTCTCGCACGGGACAAATTCCGTCATGGAATTTCCCATATCCAATTAATGTACACAAAAATACTAAAAATATATTTATAGAGTACTAAATTCACAATGATATATTCCAAGATATACCAGAGTGTCAGAAAGTCCAAGCAACTAAGTCACAAACAAAATAGGCTTTATTGCCATAAAAAATAATTTCTCAAATAACTTCTAAATTTTTTATTTGATCGCATCCAAATTTTGCGGGTAATGGGTATAAAAAGCTTTAGTTATCTACAAAAATCAATTACTCACATGGGATGTGGTGAGTGACCACGCTGAATAATAATATATAAAGTTGGTCACACAGAAGTAAAGATTGTTTAGTTTTTATTTATCCATTTGTGTGGCAATGCCACAAATATTTAACAAATTCTTCCATATAATTTCTTTCTATGATCTTATGATCTTGACTTTATTGTGTCCAAATTTAACTTATTATTCACTTTTTTATATTGTTCATTCCACCTCTAGATATAATAATCAATTAACATTGTGCTTTGTGTATTTTGTGAATTTCTGATTGATACTTAATTCAATTTGATATTTTTTTTTTTTTTGGTTTTATAGTTTTTGCCAATTTGTACTTACTTTTGCCCACTGTATAAATTTTCCACAACTTTGTGTGTGTATGTGAGAGTATGTCAGTTGGTTTTTTCTTAGCAAGACAAAGAAGCAGCAGCAGCTTGTCTTGCCCTGGTTCCTGTTGTTATTGACATGTACGAATTAGGTTAAATTTATTTACTGTCAGTTCAGTGAACTGCAAATGGTTTTAGTTTATTAAATTTGGCCGAAGGACCCGACTTGGCAATCTGTTTTAAGTTTGTTAAATGCCAAAAAATCAAGATTACTATCTGAGTTGACTGGATCGTTAAGCTTCATAGCATCGGCAGCTTTTAACTTTTAGTTTAAACCGAAAGCGGCAAATTAATTTCAAAGCTGACGCTGCTGCCGCTGCCGCTGCCGCTGCGCGAGAACTCAACTCAATTGTGGTTTGATTAATCGTGCTCTACATGCTACCAACATACACTTAAACCCGCACACACAGAGAAACCTCACTTATACTCGCGCTCAAAGTCGAACTCAAGTTGCATTAATCACCGCTGTACGTTGCTCATTTATTTGCTAAAAGGCAAATGAGAAAAGCAAAAAACGCAAAAAAAATGAAATGGTAAACGTGAATGTGGATTTTTCAAAACCACTTTGGCAAAATCGCAGTCAGAGTTAAATTGGAAGCAAAAAAAGGGAATAAATTGTAAATCCGAAGCTCTAATGCTCTTTATTTAGAAATCTAGAACCCGATAAGCCATAAAATTAGTTTGCAAATGAAGCTTTAATAAATGCAACGTATACGTATAATATTTTATGTATGTATGTGGATAGTAGCTCTGTAAATAAACATTCATCGCAAGCTGGTTTATAAAATTATATTACTCATCGCAAGGTTATTGAAAATGACTCGCACTCGTGTCCTTGCAGCAGTAAAAGCTTTGGCAAAGTTTGTTAAGCAACAGCGCAAAAAGCAAAAGGCTCTAGAAATCAATTAAACTGAAATTACGCATTCGCCATGTGTGCAAACAGGGAGCAAATATCGAAGTAAATGCCATACAGCTGTACTTTCACTGGCTGAGTTTATTTCATTTTTATGTTGGCAAATTGAATTGACATTAAAATGTGCCAAACGTGACGTTTTGAAATAGAAATTTCATTTTCAGTGTGTGGGTGTGTGTGTGTGTGTTTGTTTTGTGAAACAGCAAAGTGATGGCCATGCAAATGCAATAAAATGCTCTTGAAATATTTAAGTGTGCGAGCTTAAACTGGGTTGGCTCACAATATGCTTAACTAATTGCTGATGTTGCTTTAAAATATTTATATATTTATATTGCTGAGTGGCCACATATGGCGTATGCGTGATATGCAGCCACATCTGTGTTTGTTTCTCATTCTACAGGAACCAAATGCATGTGTGCAAGTCTGCAAGTCTGTGTGCGAGAGTGTGCATGATAAACAATAAGCGGCAGGAAGACAGCAGCCGCGTTGGATTTATGTAGTCGTTTGAACGCTGCCACACACCACGCCCCTCCGCCCCCGTTCCGTACGCTCTCTCCATTTGGCCCATATGCTATATGCTTTATACATTCATAATGTTGCCTTGTGCAGCGTAGCATCTGCTGCTCTGTGGCTGTCTGACCGCAACAAAGAGCGCACACACACATTCTCACTCAAAATATGAACATTCCCTAGAAAGTGTTGCATACTTTTTAGCGCATTGCTCTCTGCTTGTATTTGCAGCACCTTTGAGGTTTGTATCCAACTTTGTAGCTTATAAACTCAATTAAGCTGCCCCTTGGCGACAATTTCATAGAGTCAAGCGGTCACCCAGGCAACTTATTTTGTACGAGATGTGTATATAATATAATTTTCAAAGTGAAGCATCAAATATATCAATATGTGACACTCCTTCAAAGTCCGTAACGATAAATATTTTAATCAACTTCAGGTTGTGAAGCAAAGTGTAAGCTTTATTCATACCTACTTCCCTTAATATTGTTTTGATTTAGTAGCTATTCTTTGATGTTGAATGTGTTGATTATATATAAGAGTTTTTTCTATTTAATAAAACACTATATTCTAAGCAATAAGTAATCTTTACTAACGTAATTACATTCAAAATGAATTACCTAAAATGTTTCTAAACACGACAACATAAAAAAAACTCTGAAAACATTGCGAAACTTTGTAAAGTCTTGAAGTTTTTATTTATGTTCCCATTTTTGTTTTGGTTATAACTGCGTAACATCTTGTGAGTGTTTGCCAAGCTTTGATGCAATTTCTTGCCACAATTGCGCGAATAAGGCAAACAACGTGCCAAACAATGCAACAGACATTCCTCCATCAGCTGAATGTTTTTTAGTGGCGCATTTCATTTGCTGGGGAAAATACACAAATTAAATTTTCAACGTTTGCTCAGCTACTTTGTTCGTGCGGTTGCTGTTGACTTAACTGGTCGGTATTGTCGTTTATTTGCACACACTCACACAGTCTAATACATGTGTACACACACACTCACACACGTGCTGCGCAAGTTGAGCTCATGATGTATGTTTCACACACACAGAGCGTTTTGCTTGCCTGGGAAAATCACAAAAACAAATTAGTTGCGTGTAATTTAATTTGAAATGCTCGCGCGTTTATCAAACAAAATGAAAACTGTGAAATGGAGCAGCAGCGCAGCAGGACTTGGAGCTGGGGAAGCAACGCAGCATCCGCATCAGCATCAGCATCAGCAGCCACAAAAAGGGAAGAAAATGCTAATTGGATTTTGTTTTAACATGCAAGGAAGGCATCGCATCCAACCCCGCGTACGTGTCCTTGATAGGCATGTTAATAAACATTAAAAGCAATTATGCTCTTCATTTTTGATGCTCCATTTTTCTCAAGACGTATATTTTTCTCTGACGAAGCTGTCATTGACGTTGACTTATATGAGGCAATATTCGTATTAATGATCTGATCACTTTTTGCATAAAGTATATTTTAGGTACTTTAAATAAAGTATCCTTGATGTTGTCGTAACTAGAGAAATATAATCCATCTAATGAGTTGTTGAACAAATTATGTTTTTGAGAAATGTGATCAAGCCAATTATTAATTAATGTTCAAAATAGTATTATGAAAAGTAATAAAATGAATGTGCTTTTGTTTTTAAATATTATGCAACTGTAATAATTAAAAGAATTCCCTTTCTCTTATTTTCTTATTGGCATATTTTGATTTCTTCTAAATGAGTAAAAATAGGATTTTGGACTTTTTTGTTAATTCTTATTTCGATAAAAAAAATCGTGTGTTTTAACATATAGTATATTATGTGGTTTGTCTTTTTAAATAAAATGAATTTAATGAAAAACCAACCCTTTTTTTTTAGTAGTACAATTTATTTTTATATTTTTAATATTCAAACAACTTATGTATGTATTTTTAGTACAGAAGAAATCACAAATAATTTTTCTTTCCATTTAAATTTTCTTGCCAATTTACTAAAGAGTACTTAAAGCACATCGTCGACGTCTGTTAACTTGTCTATTTGTCTTGTCTGCATTACTTAAAATTTGGACCAGCGAATTAACTGTAAAGAAAGTTGTGAAATGTTCTTCGCTGTTTTGATTTGTGGAAAGGGATGAAAAGTTGCAGGATCTTTCATCAAATGAAACAAAGTTGTTAATCAATTTGATGTGCTGGGGAAGCCATCAAAACACAGCCTGTGGAGATTTCTTTTCCCGTTTGAAGGCTCTCTCTCTCTATGTTGGTTCTTTCACCTCTTTGCCATTTGAGGGCATTATACGCATTTGCTGGCACTCGACACAGTTGGCTAATTAATAGGATTAACTACCAAAAAGCAAACACAATTGGCTGCTGAGCAAACAATAACACAAAGCACTCAACTTTTTAAGGGAGATGGGAGACTTTTCGGTTTTGTCAGGCCACTCTAGAGGGTGGCAAGTCCTTGAGCAAACATCATTACAAACACACGCACGCAGCATGAGCACACACAAGACACACACACACAAACAAACACACAAACACACTCACGAGCGAAGCTTAGAGTTGAGTTTCAGATGTCGGCACCTAACGCGCTTTAATGCAGGTGATTAATTGTTTTTGAGGTTCGTCGGCTGGCAGTTGGAAAATTTTGAAAATTTCATTAGCCGCTCCACCTTCCCCTTCCCCGATACTTCGTCAAATTCAGCCTGTGCCTGTGTGCCACAGTGCATGACTTTTGCAGACAATGCCAAGTCCCCATTTCTAGATTTGCCTTAGACGAGCTAATTAAGTTAAAGTTGTTGCGTGCTGCTTGTTGCCTGCTGCTGTTGATGGAGCTGATGGAGCTGATGCTGGTGCTGCTTCTGATTCCGATTTTCGGTTGAAGTCGCCCTCCTCTGCTAATGATGTCGTCGAGTTTCACGATAGAGAACGTGCTTTAAATTGTTTTTGATTTACTTATTTCCGCGCTGATAAATTACATTTGGCGCACAAGGACAAAGTTCAAGACGCCATTTTTGGCTAATGCGCAAACTTTTTTGAGCCAACAACATCGCGTTGTGTCGTGTTAGTTTTTGGCGGCTTGTCAGCAATTTGAATAATTTATTCATATGTTACGTGGCCTGACAAACGCGCTGCTGCATGTGGCACGTTTGGCCACATTTGGTGCCGGATGCCGCTGTCAACAGTTATCGCATTTTGTGCCCACTTTCACAGCTCAAATGTAAATTTAATTAGCCTTTAAGTCTATTAAAATGCCATTTAGATCCGAATAAATCACTAGACTGACAACTAAGGCGAGCTCAAGCACTTTTCGTTAAGTCCATTTGGAATTTGTACAAATTTCAAGAACTTCGTTGCTTATTTATAAGAGAAATGGTTAATGAAATCATTCAATCGTTTCTTGAATTTTCGTTAAATTAGATCACAAATATTTAACTTATTTTATTTTAAACTATTCTGAGCTTATAAATTTGTCTGTTTCATCATTTTTATTTTTGATTCGCAAACACTTAAAATGATTAAAAAAACTCATACAGAAATCATTGTGTAATTGTATCCTCTACATTTTCTAGAATTTTCTTTAGCAATTTATTCAGCTATGTGCTTTCTGCAAAATTGTCATATTAAGAATTCAACATGTACAGATACTTGAGAATATTCTCACATCTATGTGCGCTGCAAAAAGATAATCTGCATTTTATTTACGTAAAGTTATATTTTCTAGTACTGTAGGTACATATAACATGTTATATGTATATAAATGCTTAAGTACAAATAACTCTGACTCTTTGATTGCAATGCAGAAGGAATTGATATTTATTATTATTTGTTTTAAAGCATTTGTTCTTCATAAAGTTTATGAATTGGAGCGAGTAAAATGCAAAAAAAATAATTGTAATGAAATTTATAAATAAAGTAAATTTATGATTTTTTACTTTTGATGTCTGGAAATCTGATTTTAAGAAAAAAGAGATTGTTAAAGCTTAGGACAAACTAAGCCAGACAAATATTTACTACATTTTAGATATTATTAATATTAATCAACCACCTTGAGCTAAATATTAATCATTGCAAGTTCAAACAAATGAAAAACTTACACTCCAGTTTAAAATATTATCTACACACATACATATATATATAAAAATAAAACGAGTAAGAAAATTACCCGCCACCCATTTAAAATATAAGAATATCAGTGCGGTCAAATATACCGCAAGAACAAAAATATACCGAAGGTCATAATCGTTGAAGTACTGCATTTCAAATATACCAGAGAGATAAAAATACACTAGATTGTTAGACAAAGCAACTAAGACCTGATTCGAGTATTGATTGATTGATTGATTGATTTGACATACAGAAGTATTTCTTAAAAAAAATCATAAATTTCAGACATCATAAAAACTACAGTTAGTATATTTATTTACATGTTAATTATTATACATAATAATATAATAACTAAAAGGGAGCGCTAGCAACTAAGGCCTTCGACTCGACAGTTAATTTATATCTTGTTTAATAAGTTGTTGTTGTCTAGGAATTTAATTAGTAGTTTAACATTATTGTGAGTAGGTAAGGTAAGAAGAGAGGTGGGTTGAATTTGGCCAAATAGGCGGATCCTCGTTAATAAGGTGCGGGGAGGTATCTAACATGTGTTGCATTGATAACCTAATTGTGTTTCATGTCATGCCAAGACCGAGACTGCAAGACTTTTCTGTAGATCGTTAGATGACTCGTCTTGTAGAATGCTTCTTGCATTGAGTCTGGTGTACGCGCCCTCTTAGCGCAATGCGTAATTTCCCTAACGCCTACTTTTCTCGAACATGTGCAATTTTGTGTATCATTTGTCATTTGTTTTGTGAGTGCTGACCAAGAAAGTTGATTTTTTCGCGTCTTTTATAAAACAATAAAAGGTAAGTTGTTAATATTTTTAAACTACTTTTCTAATCTGATTTAAATTAAGAAATATATTTGTATTTGTATTTATATTTACAGTTTTGAGGACCACGAAAGAGCTATGTTGGATAATAAACATAGAAACTACAAGGCATTGTCCAGGGCGAAGAATAAACAAAGCGGCGAAATAAATTCATTTTTTCTTTTAGCTATTAACATAGATTATTTAGTTATAAGTAAAACTGTTTAGATAATATTATACATATATAAATTTAAGTACTCATTGTATTAGTTTTAATAAATTTAATTTGAAGTACAATAAACATTTTATTTACTGCATATATTTTTGAGCGTATTTTTATTTTGCATATTCCGAACTACGCACTAGAATCTAAGCACAGATTTTCGGCAAGAGCTGGACCGCACATTTTCTACAAGAAACGTCGAGTACAAATTCTGCCAGCGCAGCCGAGGGAAATTTAAATTTCCCTCGGCCAGAATTTATACTCGACGGGTCTTGTATAAAATCAGTTCCGCATATACGGCAAAACGAAGTGATAAAGTATTTTCCCATCTTGTGTCTACACATGACGGGACTGGAAGAAAACTTGTATATTGTCTACGAATAAAACACAATCGGGAATTCTCTCCCGCGGCGGCAGCGAATAAATCGCAGCGGCAGCGAATAAATCGCGAGGGCAGCGAAAAAATCGCGGCGGCAGCGAATAAATCGCGGCGGCAGCGAATAAATCGCGGCGGCAGCGAATAAATCGCGAGGGCAACGAAAAAATTGCGACGGCAACGAAAAAATCGCGACGGCAGCGAAAAAATCGCGACGGCAGCGAATAAATCGCGGCGGCAGCGAATAAATCGCGGCGGCAGCGAATAAATCGCGGCGGCAGCGAATAAATCGCGGCGGCAGCGAATAAATCGCGGCGGCAGCGAATAAATCGCGGCGGCAGCGAATAAATCGCGGCGGCAGCGAAAAAATCGCGAGGGCAGCGAATAAATCGCGACGGCAGCGAATAAATCGCGACGGCAGCGAATAAATCGCGGCGGCAGCGAATAAATCGCGGCGGCAGCGAATAAATCGCGGCGGCAGCGAATAAATCGCGGCGGCAGCGAATAAATCGCGGCGGCAGCGAATAAATCGCGGCGGCAGCGAATAAATCGCGAGGGCAACGAAAAATCGCGACGGCAGCGAAAAAATCGCGACGGCAGCGAAAAATCGCGGCGGCAGCGAATAAATCGCGGCGGCAGCGAATAAATCGCGGCGGCAGCGAATAAATCGCGGCGGCAGCGAATAAATCGCGGCGGCAGCGAATAAATCGCGAGGGCAGCGAAAAATCGCGACGGCAGCGAATAAATCGCGACGGCAGCGAATAAATCGCGGCGGCAGCGAATAAATCGCGGCGGCAGCGAATAAATCGCGGCGGCAGCGAATAAATCGCGGCGGCAGCGAATAAATCGCGAGGGCAACGAAAAATCGCGACGGCAGCGAATAAATCGCGACGGCAGCGAATAAATCGCGGCGGCAGCGAATAAATCGCGGCGGCAGCGAATAAATCGCGACGGCAGCGAATAAATCGCGACGGCAGCGAATAAATCGCGACGGCAGCGAATAAATCGCGGCGGCAGCGAATAAATCGCGGCGGCAGCGAATAAATCGCGGCGGCAGCGAATAAATCGCGGCGGCAGCGAATAAATCGCGGCGGCAGCGAATAAATCGCGGCGGAAGCGAATAAATCGCGGCGGAAGCGAATAAATCGCGGCGGCAGCGAATAAATCGCGGCGGCAGCGAATAAATCGCGAGGGCAGCGAATAAATCGCGGCGGCAGCGAATAAATCGCGGCGGCAGCGAATAAATCGCGGCGGCAGCGAATAAATCGCGGCGGCAGCGAATAAATCGCGAGGGCAACGAAAAAATCGCGAGGGCAACGAAAAATCGCGACGGCAGCGAAAAAATCGCGACGGCAGCGAATAAATCGCGACGGCAGCGAATAAATCGCGACGGCAGCGAATAAATCGCGACGGCAGCGAATAAATCGCGGCGGCAGCGAATAAATCGCGGCGGCAGCGAATAAATCGCGGCGGCAGCGAATAAATCGCGGCGGCAGCGAATAAATCGCGAGGGCTGCGAAAAAATCGCGACGGCAGCGAATAAATCGCGGCGGCAGCGAATAAATCGCGGCGGCAGCGAATAAATCGCGAGGGCAACGAAAAATCGCGACGGCAGCGAAAAATCGCGGCGGCAGCGAATAAATCGCGGCGGCAGCGAATAAATCGCGGCGGCAGCGAATAAATCGCGAGGGCAACGAAAAAATCGCGACGGCAGCGAATAAATCGCGGCGGCAGCGAATAAATCGCGAGGCAACGAAAAATCGCGACGGCAGCGAATAAATCGCGAGGGCAACGAAAAATCGCGACGGCAGCGAAAAAATCGCGACGGCAGCGAATAAATCGCGACGGCAGCGAATAAATCGCGGCGGCAGCGAATAAATCGCGGCGGCAGCGAATAAATCGCGACGGCAGCGAAAAAATCGCGGCGGCAGCGAATAAATCGCGGCGGCAGCGAATAAATCGCGGCGGCAGCGAATAAATCGCGAGGGCAACGAAAAATCGCGACGGCAGCGAATAAATCGCGGCGGCAGCGAATAAATCGCGAGGGCAACGAAAAAATTGCGACGGCAGCGAAAAATCGCGACGGCAGCGAAAAATCGCGACGGCAGCGAATAAATCGCGGCGGCAGCGAATAAATCGCGGCGGCAGCGAATAAATCGCGGCGGCAGCGAATAAATCGCGACGGCAGCGAATAAATCGCGGCGGCAGCGAATAAATCGCGGCGGCAGCGAATAAATCGCGGCGGCAGCGAATAAATCGCGGCGGCAGCGAATAAATCGCGGCGGCAGCGAATAAATCGCGAGGGCTGCGAAAAAATCGCGACGGCAGCGAATAAATCGCGGCGGCAGCGAATAAATCGCGGCGGCAGCGAATAAATCGCGGCGGCAGCGAATAAATCGCGGCGGCAGCGAATAAATCGCGGCGGCAGCGAATAAATCGCGGCGGCAGCGAATAAATCGCGGCGGCAGCGAATAAATCGCGAGGGCAACGAAAAAATCGCGGCGGCAGCGAATAAATCGCGGCGGCAGCGAATAAATCGCGGCGGCAGCGAAAAAATCGCGGCGGCAGCGAAAAAATCGCGACGGCAGCGAATAAATCGTGGCGGCAGCGAATAAATCGCGACGGCAGCGAAAAATCGCGACGGCAGCGAATAAATCGTGGCGGCAGCGAATAAATCGCGGCGGCAGCGAATAAATCGCGGCGGCAGCGAATAAATCGCGAGGGCAACGAAAAATCGCGACGGCAGCGAAAAATCGCGACGGCAGCGAATAAATCGCGACGGCAGCGAATAAATCGCGGCGGCAGCGAATAAATCGCGGCGGCAGCGAATAAATCGCGGCGGCAGCGAATAAATCGCGAGGGCAACGAAAAAATCGCGACGGCAGCGAATAAATCGCGGCGGCAGCGAATAAATCGCGGCGGCAGCGAAAAAATCGCGGCGGCAGCGAATAAATCGCGGCGGCAGCGAATAAATCGTGGCGGCAGCGAATAAATCGACGGCAGCGAATAAATCGCGACGGCAGCGAATAAATCGCGACGGCAGCGAATAAATCGCGGCGGCAGCGAAAAATCGCGACGGCAGCGAATAAATCGCGACGGCAGCGAATAAATCGCGACGGCAGCGAATAAATCGCGACGGCAGCGAATAAATCGCGACGGCAGCGAATAAATCGCGACGGCAGCGAATAAATCGCGGCGGCAGCGAATAAATCGCGAGGGCTGCGAAAAAATCGCGACGGCAGCGAATAAATCGCGACGGCAGCGAATAAATCGCGGCGGCAGCGAATAAATCGCGACGGCAGCGAATAAATCGCGGCGGCAGCGAATAAATCGCGGCGGCAGCGAATAAATCGCGGCGGCAGCGAATAAATCGCGAGGGCTGCGAAAAATCGCGACGGCAGCGAAAAAATCGCGGCGGCAGCGAATAAATCGCGGCGGCAGCGAATAAATCGCGACGGCAACGAAAAATCGCGACGGCAGCGAAAAATCGCGACGGCAGCGAAAAATCGCGACGGCAGCGAATAAATCGCGACGGCAGCGAATAAATCGCGACGGCAGCGAAAAAATCGCGACGGCAGCGAATAAATCGCGAGGGCAACGAAAAATCGCGACGGCAGCGAAAAAATCGCGACGGCAGCGAATAAATCGCGACGGCAGCGAATAAATCGCGGCGGCAGCGAATAAATCGCGGCGGCAGCGAATAAATCGCGACGGCAGCGAATAAATCGCGGCGGCAGCGAATAAATCGCGAGGGCAACGAAAAATCGCGACGGCAGCGAAAAAATCGCGACGGCAGCGAATAAATCGCGACGGCAGCGAATAAATCGCGGCGGCAGCGAATAAATCGCGGCGGCAGCGAATAAATCGCGACGGCAGCGAATAAATCGCGGCGGCAGCGAATAAATCGCGGCGGCAGCGAATAAATCGCGGCGGCAGCGAATAAATCGCGGCGGCAGCGAATAAATCGCGGCGGCAGCGAATAAATCGCGAGGGCTGCGAATAAATCGCGGCGGCAGTGAATAAATTGCGGCGGCAGCGAATAAATCGCGGCGGCAGCGAATAAATCGCGGCGGCAGCGAATAAATCGCGGCGGCAGCGAATAAATCGCGGCGGCAGCGAATAAATCGCGGCGGCAGCGAATAAATCGACGGCGGCAGCGAATAAATCGCGGCGGCAGCGAATAAATCGCGGCGGCAGCGAATAAATCGCGGCGGCAGCGAATAAATCGCGAGGGCAACGAAAAAATCGCGACGGCAGCGAATAAATCGCGGCGGCAGCGAATAAATCGCGGCGGCAGCGAATAAATCGCGGCGGCAGCGAAAAATCGCGGCGGCAGCGAAAAAATCGCGACGGCAGCGAATAAATCGTGGCGGCAGCGAATAAATCGCGACGGCAGCGAAAAATCGCGACGGCAGCGAAAAATCGCGACGGCAGCGAATAAATCGTGGCGGCAGCGAATAAATCGCGGCGGCAGCGAATAAATCGCGAGGGCAACGAAAAAATCGCGACGGCAGCGAAAAAATCGCGACGGCAGCGAATAAATCGCGGCGGCAGCGAAAAAATCGCGGCGGCAGCGAAAAAATCGCGACGGCAGCGAATAAATCGCGAGGGCAACGAAAAAATCGCGACGGCAGCGAATAAATCGCGACGGCAGCGAATAAATCGCGACGGCAGCGAATAAATCGCGACGGCAGCGAATAAATCGCGGCGGCAGCGAATAAATCGCGGCGGCAGCGAATAAATCGCGGCGGCAGCGAATAAATCGCGGCGGCAGCGAATAAATCGCGAGGGCAACGAAAAAATCGCGACGGCAGCGAATAAATCGCGGCGGCAGCGAATAAATCGCGGCGGCAGCGAATAAATCGCGGCGGCAGCGAATAAATCGCGACGGCAGCGAATAAATCGCGGCGGCAGCGAATAAATCGCGGCGGCAGCGAAGAAATCGCGACGGCAGCGAATAAATCGCGACGGCAGCGAATAAATCGCGACGGCAGCGAATAAATCGCGGCGGCAGCGAATAAATCGCGGCGGCAGCGAATAAATCGCGGCGGCAGCGAATAAATCGCGAGGGCTGCGAAAAAATCGCGACGGCAGCGAATAAATCGCGGCGGCAGCGAATAAATCGCGGCGGCAGTGAATAAATCGCGGCGGCAGCGAATAAATCGCGGCGGCAGCGAATAAATCGCGGCGGAAGCGAATAAATCGCGGCGGCAGCGAATAAATCGCGGCGGCAGCGAATAAATCGCGGCGGCAGCGAAAAAATCGCGAGGGCAGCGAATAAATCGCGGCGGCAGCGAAAAAATCGCGACGGCAGCGAATAAATCGTGGCGGCAGCGAATAAATCGCGACGGCAGCGAAAAATCGCGACGGCAGCGAAAAATCGCGACGGCAGCGAATAAATCGTGGCGGCAGCGAATAAATCGCGGCGGCAGCGAATAAATCGCGAGGGCAGCGAAAAAATCGCGAGGGCAACGAAAAATCGCGACGGCAGCGAAAAATCGCGACGGCAGCGAATAAATCGCGACGGCAGCGAATAAATCGCGACGGCAGCGAATAAATCGCGGCGGCAGCGAATAAATCGCGAGGGCAACGAAAAAATCGCGACGGCAGCGAATAAATCGCGGCGGCAGCGAATAAATCGCGAAGGCAACGAAAAAATCGCGACGGCAGCGAATAAATCGCGACGGCAGCGAATAAATCGCGGCGGCAGCGAATAAATCGCGGCGGCAGCGAATAAATCGCGACGGCAGCGAATAAATCGCGGCGGCAGCGAATAAATCGCGAGGGCAACGAAAAAATCGCGACGGCAGCGAAAAAATCGCGACGGCAGCGAATAAATCGCGACGGCAGCGAATAAATCGCGGCGGCAGCGAATAAATCGCGACGGCAGCGAATAAATCGCGACGGCAGCGAATAAATCGCGGCGGCAGCGAATAAATCGCGGCGGCAGCGAATAAATCGCGGAGGCAGCGAATAAATCGCGACGGCAGCGAATAAATCGCGAGGGCTGCGAAAAAATCGCGACGGCAGCGAATAAATCGCGGCGGCAGCGAATAAATCGCGAGGGCAACGAAAAAATCGCGACGGCAGCGAAAAAATCGCGGCGGCAGCGAATAAATCGCGGCGGCAGCGAATAAATCGCGGCGGCAGCGAATAAATCGCGAGGGCAACGAAAAAATCGCGACGGCAGCGAATAAATCGCGGCGGCAGCGAATAAATCGCGAGGGCAACGAAAAATCGCGACGGCAGCGAAAAATCGCGACGGCAGCGAATAAATCGCGACGGCAGCGAATAAATCGCGGCGGCAGCGAATAAATCGCGACGGCAGCGAATAAATCGCGGCGGCAGCGAATAAATCGCGAGGGCAACGAAAAAATCGCGGCGGCAGCGAATAAATCGCGACGGCAGCGAATAAATCGCGGCGGCAGCGAATAAATCGCGGCGGCAGCGAATAAATCGCGACGGCAGCGAATAAATCGCGAGGGCAACGAAAAAATCGCGACGGCAGCGAATAAATCGCGACGGCAGCGAATAAATCGCGGCGGCAGCGAATAAATCGCGGCGGCAGCGAATAAATCGCGGCGGCAGCGAATAAATCGCGGCGGCAGCGAATAAATCGCGGCGGCAGCGAATAAATCGCGGCGGCAGCGAATAAATCGCGACGGCAGCGAATAAATCGTGGCGGCAGCGAATAAATCGCGGCGGCAGCGAATAAATCGCGAGGGCAACGAAAAAATCGCGACGGCAGCGAAAAATCGCGACGGCAGCGAATAAATCGCGGCGGCAGCGAATAAATCGCGGCGGCAGCGAATAAATCGCGGCGGCAGCGAATAAATCGCGGCGGCAGCGAATAAATCGCGGCGGCAGCGAATAAATCGCGAGGGCAGCGAATAAATCGCGGCGGCAGCGAAAAATCGCGACGGCAGCGAATAAATCGTGGCGGCAGCGAATAAATCGCGACGGCAGCGAAAAATCGCGACGGCAGCGAATAAATCGTGGCGGCAGCGAATAAATCGCGGCGGCAGCGAATAAATCGCGGCGGCAGCGAATAAATCGCGAGGGCAACGAAAAAATCGCGACGGCAGCGAAAAATCGCGAGGGCAACGAAAAATCGCGACGGCAGCGAATAAATCGCGGCGGCAGCGAATAAATCGCGGCGGCAGCGAAAAATCGCGACGGCAGCGAATAAATCGTGGCGGCAGCGAATAAATCGCGACGGCAGCGAATAAATCGCGGCGGCAGCGAATAAATCGCGGCGGCAGCGAATAAATCGCGGCGGCAGCGAATAAATCGCGGCGGCAGCGAATAAATCGCGGCGGCAGCGAATAAATCGCGAGGGCTGCGAATAAATCGCGGCGGCAGTGAATAAATTGCGGCGGCAGCGAATAAATCGCGGCGGCAGCGAATAAATCGCGGCGGCAGCGAATAAATCGCGGCGGCAGCGAATAAATCGACGGCGGCAGCGAATAAATCGCGGCGGCAGCGAATAAATCGCGGCGGCAGCGAATAAATCGCGGCGGCAGCGAAAAATCGCGAGGGCAACGAAAAATCGCGACGGCAGCGAATAAATCGCGGCGGCAGCGAATAAATCGCGACGGCAGCGAATAAATCGCGACGGCAGCGAATAAATCGCGGCGGCAGCGAATAAATCGCGGCGGCAGCGAATAAATCGCGGCGGCAGCGAATAAATCGCGGCGGCAGCGAATAAATCGCGGCGGCAGCGAATAAATCGCGAGGGCAACGAAAAATCGCGACGGCAGCGAATAAATCGCGGCGGCAGCGAATAAATCGCGGCGGCAGCGAATAAATCGCGGCGGCAGCGAATAAATCGCGAGGGCAACGAAAAAATCGCGACGGCAGCGAATAAATCGCGGCGGCAGCGAATAAATCGCGACGGCAGCGAATAAATCGCGACGGCAGCGAATAAATCGCGGCGGCAGCGAAGAAATCGCGACGGCAGCGAATAAATCGCGACGGCAGCGAATAAATCGCGACGGCAGCGAATAAATCGCGGCGGCAGCGAATAAATCGCGGCGGCAGCGAATAAATCGCGGCGGCAGCGAATAAATCGCGAGGGCTGCGAAAAATCGCGACGGCAGCGAATAAATCGCGGCGGCAGCGAATAAATCGCGGCGGCAGTGAATAAATCGCGACGGCAGCGAAAAATCGCGAGGGCAGCGAATAAATCGCGAGAACAACGAAAAATCGCGACGGCAGCGAAAAATCGCGACGGCAGCGAATAAATCGCGGCGGCAGCGAATAAATCGCGGCGGCAGCGAATAAATCGCGGCGGCAGCGAATAAATCGCGGCGGCAGCGAATAAATCGCGGCGGCAGCGAATAAATCGCGGCGGCAGCGAATAAATCGCGGCGGCAGCGAAAAAATCGCGACGGCAGCGAAAAATCGCGACGGCAGCGAAAAATCGCGAGGGCAGCGAATAAATCGCGGCGGCAGCGAAAAAATCGCGACGGCAGCGAATAAATCGTGGCGGCAGCGAATAAATCGCGACGGCAGCGAAAAAATCGCGACGGCAGCGAAAAAATCGCGACGGCAGCGAATAAATCGCGGCGGCAGCGAATAAATCGCGGCGGCAGCGAATAAATCGCGGCGGCAGCGAAAAAATCGCGACGGCAGCGAAAAAATCGCGACGGCAGCGAAAAATCGCGAGGGCAGCGAATAAATCGCGGCGGCAGCGAAAAATCGCGATGGCAGCGAATAAATCGTGGCGGCAGCGAATAAATCGCGACAGCAGCGAAAAAATCGCGACGGCAGCGAAAAAATCGCGACGGCAGCGAATAAATCGCGAGGGCAGCGAATAAATCGCGGCGGCAGCGAATAAATCGCGGCGGCAGCGAATAAATCGCGGCGGCAGCGAATAAATCGCGGCGGCAGCGAATAAATCGCGGCGGCAGCGAATAAATCGCGGCGGCAGCGAATAAATCGTGGCGGCAGCGAATAAATCGCGGCGGCAGCGAATAAATCGCGGCGGCAGCGAATAAATCGCGGCGGCAGCGAATAAATCGCGACGGCAGCGAAAAATCGCGGCGGCAGCGAATAAATCGCGGCGGCAACGAAAAATCGCGGCGGCAGCGAAAAAATCGCGAGGGCAACGAAAAAATCGCGACGGCAGCGAATAAATCGCGAGGGCAACGAAAAAATCGCGACGGCAGCGAAAAAATCGCGACGGCAGCGAATAAATCGCGGCGGCAGCGAATAAATCGCGGCGGCAGCGAAAAAATCGCGACGGCAGCGAATAAATCGTGGCGGCAGCGAATAAATCGACGGCAGCGAATAAATCGCGACGGCAGCGAATAAATCGCGACGGCAGCGAATAAATCGCGGCGGCAGCGAAAAAATCGCGACGGCAGCGAATAAATCGCGACGGCAGCGAATAAATCGCGACGGCAGCGAATAAATCGCGACGGCAGCGAATAAATCGCGACGGCAGCGAATAAATCGCGACGGCAGCGAATAAATCGCGGCGGCAGCGAATAAATCGCGGCGGCAGCGAAAAAATCGCGACGGCAGCGAATAAATCGCGACGGCAGCGAATAAATCGCGGCGGCAGCGAATAAATCGCGGCGGCAGCGAATAAATCGCGGCGGCAGCGAATAAATCGCGAGGGCTGCGAAAAAATCGCGACGGCAGCGAAAAAATCGCGGCGGCAGCGAATAAATCGCGGCGGCAGCGAATAAATCGCGACGGCAACGAAAAAATCGCGACGGCAGCGAAAAATCGCGGCGGCAGCGAATAAATCGCGGCGGCAGCGAATAAATCGCGGCGGCAGCGAATAAATCGCGACGGCAGCGAAAAAATCGCGACGGCAGCGAATAAATCGCGAGGGCAACGAAAAAATCGCGACGGCAGCGAAAAAATCGCGACGGCAGCGAATAAATCGCGACGGCAGCGAATAAATCGCGGCGGCAGCGAATAAATCGCGGCGGCAGCGAATAAATCGCGACGGCAGCGAATAAATCGCGGCGGCAGCGAATAAATCGCGAGGGCAACGAAAAAATCGCGACGGCAGCGAAAAATCGCGACGGCAGCGAATAAATCGCGACGGCAGCGAATAAATCGCGGCGGCAGCGAATAAATCGCGGCGGCAGCGAATAAATCGCGACGGCAGCGAATAAATCGCGGCGGCAGCGAATAAATCGCGGCGGCAGCGAATAAATCGCGGCGGCAGCGAATAAATCGCGGCGGCAGCGAATAAATCGCGGCGGCAGCGAATAAATCGCGAGGGCTGCGAATAAATCGCGGCGGCAGTGAATAAATTGCGGCGGCAGCGAATAAATCGCGGCGGCAGCGAATAAATCGCGGCGGCAGCGAATAAATCGCGGCGGCAGCGAATAAATCGCGGCGGCAGCGAATAAATCGCGGCGGCAGCGAATAAATCGACGGCGGCAGCGAATAAATCGCGGCGGCAGCGAATAAATCGCGGCGGCAGCGAATAAATCGCGGCGGCAGCGAATAAATCGCGAGGGCAACGAAAAAATCGCGACGGCAGCGAATAAATCGCGGCGGCAGCGAATAAATCGCGGCGGCAGCGAATAAATCGCGGCGGCAGCGAAAAAATCGCGGCGGCAGCGAAAAAATCGCGACGGCAGCGAATAAATCGTGGCGGCAGCGAATAAATCGCGACGGCAGCGAAAAAATCGCGACGGCAGCGAAAAAATCGCGACGGCAGCGAATAAATCGTGGCGGCAGCGAATAAATCGCGGCGGCAGCGAATAAATCGCGAGGGCAACGAAAAAATCGCGACGGCAGCGAAAAATCGCGACGGCAGCGAATAAATCGCGGCGGCAGCGAAAAATCGCGGCGGCAGCGAAAAATCGCGACGGCAGCGAATAAATCGCGAGGGCAACGAAAAAATCGCGACGGCAGCGAATAAATCGCGGCGGCAGCGAATAAATCGCGACGGCAGCGAATAAATCGCGACGGCAGCGAATAAATCGCGGCGGCAGCGAATAAATCGCGGCGGCAGCGAATAAATCGCGGCGGCAGCGAATAAATCGCGGCGGCAGCGAATAAATCGCGAGGGCAACGAAAAAATCGCGACGGCAGCGAATAAATCGCGGCGGCAGCGAATAAATCGCGGCGGCAGCGAATAAATCGCGGCGGCAGCGAATAAATCGCGACGGCAGCGAATAAATCGCGGCGGCAGCGAATAAATCGCGACGGCAGCGAATAAATCGCGGCGGCAGCGAATAAATCGCGACGGCAGCGAATAAATCGCGACGGCAGCGAATAAATCGCGACGGCAGCGAATAAATCGCGGCGGCAGCGAATAAATCGCGGCGGCAGCGAATAAATCGCGGCGGCAGCGAATAAATCGCGAGGGCTGCGAAAAAATCGCGACGGCAGCGAATAAATCGCGGCGGCAGCGAATAAATCGCGGCGGCAGTGAATAAATCGCGGCGGCAGCGAATAAATCGCGGCGGCAGCGAATAAATCGCGGCGGAAGCGAATAAATCGCGGCGGCAGCGAATAAATCGCGGCGGCAGCGAATAAATCGCGGCGGCAGCGAAAAAATCGCGAGGGCAGCGAATAAATCGCGGCGGCAGCGAAAAATCGCGACGGCAGCGAATAAATCGTGGCGGCAGCGAATAAATCGCGACGGCAGCGAAAAAATCGCGACGGCAGCGAATAAATCGTGGCGGCAGCGAATAAATCGCGGCGGCAGCGAATAAATCGCGGCGGCAGCGAATAAATCGCGAGGGCAACGAAAAAATCGCGACGGCAGCGAAAAAATCGCGAGGGCAACGAAAAATCGCGACGGCAGCGAATAAATCGCGAGGGCAACGAAAAAATCGCGACGGCAGCGAAAAAATCGCGACGGCAGCGAATAAATCGCGGCGGCAGCGAATAAATCGCGGCGGCAGCGAATAAATCGCGGCGGCAGCGAATAAATCGCGGCGGCAGCGAATAAATCGCGGCGGCAGCGAATAAATCGCGACGGCAGCGAAAAAATCGCGAGGGCAGCGAATAAATCGCGGCGGCAGCGAAAAATCGCGACGGCAGCGAATAAATCGTGGCGGCAGCGAATAAATCGCGACGGCAGCGAAAAAATCGCGACGGCAGCGAAAAATCGCGACGGCAGCGAATAAATCGCGGCGGCAGCGAATAAATCGCGGCGGCAGCGAATAAATCGCGGCGGCAGCGAATAAATCGCGGCGGCAGCGAATAAATCGCGGCGGCAGCGAATAAATCGCGGCGGCAGCGAATAAATCGCGGCGGCAGCGAATAAATCGCGGCGGCAGCGAATAAATCGCGAGGGCAGCGAATAAATCGCGGCGGCAGCGAATAAATCGCGGCGGCAGCGAATAAATCGCGGCGGCAGCGAAAAAATCGCGGCGGCAGCGAAAAAATCGCGACGGCAGCGAATAAATCGTGGCGGCAGCGAATAAATCGCGACGGCAGCGAAAAATCGCGACGGCAGCGAAAAATCGCGACGGCAGCGAATAAATCGTGGCGGCAGCGAATAAATCGCGGCGGCAGCGAATAAATCGCGGCGGCAGCGAATAAATCGCGAGGGCAACGAAAAAATCGCGACGGCAGCGAATAAATCGCGACGGCAGCGAATAAATCGCGGCGGCAGCGAATAAATCGCGGCGGCAGCGAATAAATCGCGACGGCAGCGAATAAATCGCGGCGGCAGCGAATAAATCGCGAGGGCAACGAAAAATCGCGACGGCAGCGAATAAATCGCGACGGCAGCGAATAAATCGCGACGGCAGCGAATAAATCGCGACGGCAGCGAATAAATCGCGGCGGCAGCGAATAAATCGCGGCGGCAGCGAAAAATCGCGACGGCAGCGAATAAATCGCGGCGGCAGCGAATAAATCGCGGCGGCAGCGAATAAATCGCGGCGGCAGCGAATAAATCGCGGCGGCAGCGAATAAATCGCGGCGGCAGCGAATAAATCGCGGCGGCAGCGAATAAATCGCGGCGGCAGCGAATAAATCGCGGCGGCAGCGAATAAATCGCGGCGGCAGCGAATAAATCGCGGCGGCAGCGAATAAATCGCGGCGGCAGCGAATAAATCGCGAGGGCTGCGAAAAAATCGCGACGGCAGCGAATAAATCGCGGCGGCAGCGAATAAATCGCGGCGGCAGCGAATAAATCGCGGCGGCAGCGAATAAATCGCAGCGGCAGCGAATAAATCGCGGCGGCAGCGAATAAATCGCGACGGCAACGAAAAATCGCGACGGCAGCGAATAAATCGCGGCGGCAGCGAATAAATCGCGGCGGCAGCGAATAAATCGCGGCGGCAGCGAATAAATCGCGGCGGCAGCGAATAAATCGCGAGGGCAACGAAAAAATCGCGACGGCAGCGAATAAATCGCGACGGCAGCGAATAAATCGCGGCGGCAGCGAATAAATCGCGGCGGCAGCGAATAATTCGCGGCGGCAGCGAATAAATCGCGGCGGCAGCGAAAAATCGCGGCGGCAGCGAAAAATCGCGGCGGCAGCGAATAAATCGCGGCGGCAGCGAATAAATCGCGGCGGCAGCGAATAAATCGCGAGGGCAACGAAAAATCGCGACGGCAGCGAATAAATCGCGGCGGCAGCGAATAAATCGCGGCGGCAGCGAAAAAATCGCGGCGGCAGCGAAAAAATCGCGACGGCAGCGAATAAATCGCGAGGGCAACGAAAAATCGCGACGGCAGCGAATAAATCGCGGCGGCAGCGAATAAATCGCGACGGCAGCGAATAAATCGCGACGGCAGCGAATAAATCGCGGCGGCAGCGAATAAATCGCGGCGGCAGCGAATAAATCGCGGCGGCAGCGAATAAATCGCGGCGGCAGCGAATAAATCGCGGCGGCAGCGAATAAATCGCGAGGGCAACGAAAAATCGCGACGGCAGCGAATAAATCGCGGCGGCAGCGAATAAATCGCGGCGGCAGCGAATAAATCGCGGCGGCAGCGAATAAATCGCGGCGGAAGCGAATAAATCGCGGCGGCAGCGAATAAATCGCGGCGGCAGCGAATAAATCGCGGCGGCAGCGAAAAATCGCGAGGCAGCGAATAAATCGCGGCGGCAGCGAAAAAATCGCGACGGCAGCGAATAAATCGTGGCGGCAGCGAAAAAATCGCGACGGCAGCGAATAAATCGCGGCGGCAGCGAATAAATCGCGG
Source organism: Drosophila sulfurigaster albostrigata (assembly GCF_023558435.1). NCBI lineage: Eukaryota > Metazoa > Arthropoda > Insecta > Diptera > Drosophilidae > Drosophila > Drosophila sulfurigaster. Next base: position 2,306,255 of record NC_084883.1, read on the forward strand.
CGGCAGCGAATAAATCGCGACGGCAGCGAATAAATCGCGGCGGCAGCGAATAAATCGCGAGGGCAACGAAAAAATCGCGACGGCAGCGAATAAATCGCGACGGCAGCGAATAAATCGCGGCGGCAGCGAATAAATCGCGGCGGCAGCGAATAAATCGCGGCGGCAGCGAATAAATCGCGGCGGCAGCGAATAAATCGCGGCGGCAGCGAATAAATCGCGCGGCGGCAGCGAATAAATCGCGACGGCAGCGAATAAATCGTGGCGGCAGCGAATAAATCGCGGCGGCAGCGAATAAATCGCGAGGGCAACGAAAAAATCGCGAGGGCAGCGAATAAATCGCGACGGCAGCGAATAAATCGCGGCGGCAGCGAATAAATCGCGGCGGCAGCGAATAAATCGCGAGGGCAGCGAATAAATCGCGAGGGCAGCGAATAAATCGCGGCGGCAGCGAAAAAATCGCGACGGCAGCGAATAAATCGTGGCGGCAGCGAATAAATCGCGACGGCAGCGAAAATCGCGACGGCAGCGAATAAATCGTGGCGGCAGCGAATAAATCGCGACGGCAGCGAAAAAATCGCGACGGCAGCGAATAAATCGTGGCGGCAGCGAATAAATCGCGGCGGCAGCGAATAAATCGCGGCGGCAGCGAATAAATCGCGAGGGCAACGAAAAAATCGCGACGGCAGCGAAAAAATCGCGAGGGCAACGAAAAAATCGCGACGGCAGCGAATAAATCGCGAGGGCAACGAAAAAATCGCGACGGCAGCGAAAAAATCGCGACGGCAGCGAATAAATCGCGGCGGCAGCGAATAAATCGCGGCGGCAGCGAATAAATCGCGGCGGCAGCGAATAAATCGCGGCGGCAGCGAATAAATCGCGGCGGCAGCGAATAAATCGCGACGGCAGCGAAAAAATCGCGAGGGCAGCGAATAAATCGCGGCGGCAGCGAAAAAATCGCGACGGCAGCGAATAAATCGTGGCGGCAGCGAATAAATCGCGACGGCAGCGAAAAAATCGCGACGGCAGCGAAAAAATCGCGACGGCAGCGAATAAATCGCGGCGGCAGCGAATAAATCGCGGCGGCAGCGAATAAATCGCGGCGGCAGCGAATAAATCGCGGCGGCAGCGAATAAATCGCGGCGGCAGCGAATAAATCGCGGCGGCAGCGAATAAATCGCGGCGGCAGCGAATAAATCGCGGCGGCAGCGAATAAATCGCGAGGGCAGCGAATAAATCGCGGCGGCAGCGAATAAATCGCGGCGGCAGCGAATAAATCGCGGCGGCAGCGAAAAATCGCGGCGGCAGCGAAAAATCGCGACGGCAGCGAATAAATCGTGGCGGCAGCGAATAAATCGCGACGGCAGCGAAAAATCGCGACGGCAGCGAAAAAATCGCGACGGCAGCGAATAAATCGTGGCGGCAGCGAATAAATCGCGGCGGCAGCGAATAAATCGCGGCGGCAGCGAATAAATCGCGAGGGCAACGAAAAATCGCGACGGCAGCGAAAAATCGCGACGGCAGCGAATAAATCGCGACGGCAGCGAATAAATCGCGGCGGCAGCGAATAAATCGCGGCGGCAGCGAATAAATCGCGACGGCAGCGAATAAATCGCGGCGGCAGCGAATAAATCGCGAGGGCAACGAAAAAATCGCGACGGCAGCGAATAAATCGCGACGGCAGCGAATAAATCGCGACGGCAGCGAATAAATCGCGACGGCAGCGAATAAATCGCGGCGGCAGCGAATAAATCGCGGCGGCAGCGAAAAAATCGCGACGGCAGCGAATAAATCGCGGCGGCAGCGAATAAATCGCGGCGGCAGCGAATAAATCGCGGCGGCAGCGAATAAATCGCGGCGGCAGCGAATAAATCGCGGCGGCAGCGAATAAATCGCGGCGGCAGCGAATAAATCGCGGCGGCAGCGAATAAATCGCGGCGGCAGCGAATAAATCGCGAGGGCTGCGAAAAAATCGCGACGGCAGCGAATAAATCGCGGCGGCAGCGAATAAATCGCGGCGGCAGCGAATAAATCGCGGCGGCAGCGAATAAATCGCAGCGGCAGCGAATAAATCGCGGCGGCAGCGAATAAATCGCGACGGCAACGAAAAATCGCGACGGCAGCGAATAAATCGCGGCGGCAGCGAATAAATCGCGGCGGCAGCGAATAAATCGCGGCGGCAGCGAATAAATCGCGGCGGCAGCGAATAAATCGCGAGGGCAACGAAAAATCGCGACGGCAGCGAATAAATCGCGACGGCAGCGAATAAATCGCGGCGGCAGCGAATAAATCGCGGCGGCAGCGAATAAATCGCGGCGGCAGCGAATAAATCGCGGCGGCAGCGAAAAATCGCGGCGGCAGCGAAAAATCGCGGCGGCAGCGAATAAATCGCGGCGGCAGCGAATAAATCGCGGCGGCAGCGAATAAATCGCGAGGGCAACGAAAAAATCGCGACGGCAGCGAATAAATCGCGGCGGCAGCGAATAAATCGCGGCGGCAGCGAAAAAATCGCGGCGGCAGCGAAAAATCGCGACGGCAGCGAATAAATCGCGAGGGCAACGAAAAATCGCGACGGCAGCGAATAAATCGCGGCGGCAGCGAATAAATCGCGACGGCAGCGAATAAATCGCGACGGCAGCGAATAAATCGCGGCGGCAGCGAATAAATCGCGGCGGCAGCGAATAAATCGCGGCGGCAGCGAATAAATCGCGGCGGCAGCGAATAAATCGCGGCGGCAGCGAATAAATCGCGAGGGCAACGAAAAAATCGCGACGGCAGCGAATAAATCGCGGCGGCAGCGAATAAATCGCGGCGGCAGCGAATAAATCGCGGCGGCAGCGAATAAATCGCGGCGGAAGCGAATAAATCGCGGCGGCAGCGAATAAATCGCGGCGGCAGCGAATAAATCGCGGCGGCAGCGAAAAAATCGCGAGGGCAGCGAATAAATCGCGGCGGCAGCGAAAAATCGCGACGGCAGCGAATAAATCGTGGCGGCAGCGAAAAATCGCGACGGCAGCGAATAAATCGCGGCGGCAGCGAATAAATCGCGGCGGCAGCGAATAAATCGCGACGGCAGCGAATAAATCGCGGCGGCAGCGAATAAATCGCGAGGGCAACGAAAAATCGCGACGGCAGCGAATAAATCGCGACGGCAGCGAATAAATCGCGGCGGCAACGAAAAATCGCGACGGCAGCGAAAAAATCGCGACGGCAGCGAATAAATCGTGGCGGCAGCGAATAAATCGCGGCGGCAGCGAATAAATCGCGGCGGCAGCGAATAAATCGCGGCGGCAGCGAAAAAATCGCGACGGCCGCGAATAAATCGCGGCGGCAGCGAATAAATCGCGGCGGATAAATCGCGGCGGCAGCGAATAAATCGCGAGGGCAACGAAAAAATCGCGACGGCAGCGAATAAATCGCGACGGCAGCGAATAAATCGCGAGGGCAACGAAAAAATCGCGACGGCAGCGAAAAAATCGCGGCGGCAGCGAATAAATCGTGGCGGCAGCGAATAAATCGCGAGGGCAACGAAAAAATCGCGGCGGCAGCGAATAAATCGCGGCGGCAGGGAATAAATCGCGAGGGCAACGAAAAAATCGCGACGGCAGCGAATAAATCGCGGAGGCAGCGAATAAATCGCGAGGGCAACAAAAAAATCGCCACGGCAGCGAAAAAATCGCGACGGCAGCGAATAAATCACGGCGGCAGCGAATAAATCGCGAGGGCAACGAAAAAATCGCGACTGCAGCGAAAAAATCGCGACGGCAGCGAATAAATCGTGGCGGCAGCGAATAAATCGCGAGGGCAACGAAAAATCGCGACGGCAGCGAAAAAATCGTGGCGGCAGCGAATAAATCGCGGCGGCAGCGAATAAATCGCGGCGGCAGCGAATAAATCGCGAGGGCAACGAAAAAATCGCGGCGGCAGCGAATAAATCGCGAGGGCAACGAAAAATCGCGACGGCAGCGAAAAATCGCGAGGGCAACGAAAAATCGCGACGGCAGCGAAAAAATCGCGACGGCTGCGAATAAATCGTGGCGGCAGCGAATAAATCGCGGCGGCAGCGAATAAATCGCGGCGGCAGCGAATAAATCGCGGCGGCAGCGAATAAATCGCGAGGGCAGCGAATAAATCGTGGCGGCAGCGAATAAATCGCGGCAGCAGCGAATAAATCGCGGCGGCAGCGAATAAATCGCGGCGGCAGCGAATAAATCGCGGCGGCAGCGAATAAATCGCGAGGGCAATGAAAAATCGCGACGGCAGCGAAAAAATCGCGACGGCAGCGAATAAATCGTGGCGGCAGCGAATAAATCGCGAGGTCAACGAAAAATCGCGACGGCAGCGAAAAATCGCGACGGCAGCGAATAAATCGTGGCGGCAGCGAATAAATCGTGGCGGCAGCGAATAAATCGCGAGGGCAATGAAAAATCGCGACGGCAGCGAAAAAATCGCGGCGGCAGCGAATAAATCGCGGCGGCAGCGAATAAATCGCGAGGGCAACGAAAAAATCGCGACGGCAGCGAAAAAATCGCGACGGCAGCGAATAAATCGTGGCGGCAGCGAATAAATCGCGGCGGCAGCGAATAAATCGCGGCGGCAGCGAATAATTCGCGGCGGCAGCGAATAAATCGCGAGGGCAACGAAAAAATCGCGGCGGCAGCGAATAAATCGCGAGGGCAACGAAAAATCGCGACGGCAGCGAAAAATCGCGACGGCAGCGAATAAATCGTGGCGGCAGCGAATAAATCGCGAGGGCAACGAAAAATCGCGACGGCAGCGAAAAATCGCGACGGCAGCGAATAAATCGTGGCGGCAGCGAATAAATCGCGGCGGCAGCGAATAAATCGCGGCGGCAGCGAATAAATCGCGAGGGCAACGAAAAAATCGCGGCGGCAGCGAATAAATCGCGAGGGCAACGAAAAATCGCGACGGCAGCGAAAAATCGCGACGGCACCGAATAAATCGTGGCGGCAGCGAATAAATCGCGGCGGCAGCGAATAAATCGCGGCGGCAGCGAATAAATCGCGAGGGCAACGAAAAAATCGCGACGGCAGCGAAAAAATCGCGACGGCAGCGAATAAATCGTGGCGGCAGCGAATAAATCGCGGCGGCAGAGAATAAATCGTGGCGGCAGCGAATAAATCGCGACGGCAGCGAATATCGCGGCGGCAACGAATAAATCGCGGCGGCAGCGAATAAATCGCGAGGGCAGCGAATAAATCGCGACGGCAGCGAATAAATCGCGAGAATCGTGAGGACAGCGAATAAATCGTGGCGGCAGCGAGTAAATCGCGGCGGCAGTGAATAAATCGCGGCGGCAGCGAATAAATCGCGAGGGCAACGAAACGGCAGCGAAAAAATCGCGACGGCAGCGAATAAATCGTGGCGGCAGCGAATAAATCGCGGCGGCAGCGAATAAATCGCGGCGGCAGCGAATAAATCGCGAGGGCAACGAAAAAATCGCGACGGCAGCGAAAAAATCGCGACGGCAGCGAATAAATCGTGGCGGCAGCGAATAAATCGCGGCGGCAGCGAATAAATCGCGGCGGCAGCGAATAAATCGCGAGGACAACGAAAAAATCGCGACGGCAGCGAAAAAATCGCGACGGCAGCGAATAAATCGTGGCGGCAGCGAATAAATCGCGGCGGCAGCGAATAAATCGTGGCGGCAGCGAATAAATCGCGACGGCAGCGAATATCGCGGCGGCAGCGAATAAATCGCGGCGGCAGCGAATAAATCGCGAGGGCAGCGAAAAAATCGCGACGGCAGCGAATAAATCGCGAGAATCGTGAGGACAGCGAATAAATCGTGGCGGCAGCGAATAAATCGCGGCGGCAGCGAATAAATTGCGAGGGCGGCGATTAAATCGTGGTGCTGACAAGTGCTGCTGACAAAAAAATAATATTTCCATCTCTATAGTCTCTGAGATTTAGGTTCATACTTACAGACGGACTTACCCTATCATCTTTGCTGTTGATGTTGATCAAGAATATATAGTTTATAGGGTCGGAGATGCCCGTTACACACATTTCCTGCCGGTACAAAGTTATAATACCTTTCTACCTCACACGTATTAGGTATAAAGATGTGACAATTTGAGTTATCCACAATGTCATGGCACTTCTATGTACAATTTAACATTAAGTAGTATATTACAATTTAAAATAGTGACATTTTCTTATGCATATCTTGCTCTCTACAGTAAGATCCCCATCTATCATTCTTCATTGGCTGAGGTGGGTACAAATGAGCTGTAATTACTCGTATTTTATGATTGATCAGTGCATTAAAAACTTCTTTAGATTTCACAATGTGTTCGCTTTTTTTATAGTTTAAAAATATGAATCTTTGTTAAAATTATAGAAAAGAGCTAATAATTAGTTTGCGCTGCGCAGGGTTTTGAAAGTGGAGCATCTACGTAGCACACATTGCTGCCACAATCGAAGGAGTCGACGTCGTCCATAGCTGGTAATCCGCGATATTGGATGCACTTTATGGGACACTCCATGGCGCACTTCTTATAGGGTTTCTCCTCTGTGGCCATTTTGGTAATTTTTATGCACTTGTCGAAGATGCCCTGACGATTATTCTCCTGCTTCTGGCGGCACTCTTCCTTTTGATCGTACTTTCGGTAGGCCAAGTCTGCCTTGGAGTGATAGCCTGGCCAGCAATAATCACGCAGCTTATTCCTGCGCACCATGCGACCCTCGGGCACCATATCGATCTGGTTTTTGCGGCGATAATCCTCAACTACCTTGGCCATGGGATAAACTGGACGACCTCCTTCCTTGGCGTGCTTAACCATTTTAACAGCATCATCGAAGAAGGCAACGTCATCCTGCAGATATGGATCATCTTCACAGGCCGATATGCGCATCAATTCATTATTGTGACGTGCAAGGAACTCATCCCGCTGACCGTGAAGCAGTTTACGCAAATTATCTGTTTCGTTCTCTCTCTTGCGTTTCTGCATGAATGCGAAGCGTTCATTGGTCAGCTGGTTCTTGAAGCGTTCAGCAACATGGAAGCGATGGATTTGCGCATCTCGTTTGCGATTATCCGCCAACTGTTTACGCTCTTCCTTTTGATAAGCAATTCGTTCCTTGCGCAACTCTTCCACTCGACAAAGTCTGCGGTCTGCGTCTGCATTCACTTCTACATCATGATGTTCCACGATTTCGCGCTGATGTTCCTCCTCTTCACGTTGCTTGGCCTGTTGCACACGGCAGAGCTCAATGGCGATTGCTTCTCGATCACGTATTTGATTCTCTCGCAGCGTTTTTATTGCGCGACCGTTTCGCGAATCCAGCTTACGCCGCATCACCTTATCCACACATATGACACGGTCCTCGATCTTGCCATAAATGTGCTCCACTAAGGAATAACTTAATGTTAGTAAATGGGAAAACAACATGTAAGCAACAGACGAGTGTTCGCGACTACGAGATAAATAAATAATAACGAGTAAGAAAGGTACAGTCGAGAGTAGTCGACTGAGAGATACCCATTTAGAATAAAAACAAAGCGATGTTATTCTTAAAATACATATACCGAATTAATATACTGAAAAAATACAAAAAGATACCAATGGTTATAATGCTTATATTGATACTACACTTAAAATATATCATGGAGTTAAAAAAAAACAAGTAAGAAAGTTACAGTCGAGTGTGCTCGACTGTGAGATATCCGCTACCCATTTTGAATAAAAGCAAAATATTGCGGTATTTTTTCAAAATATACCAAAATATACTAAATAAACTCAAATACTAAAAAGATACCAAATTATATATATGGAATATCGATATAGTATCACATTCAAAATATACCATAGACGGCACAATGTACCAGATTGTCGGCCAAAGCAACTCGAACCCCTAGAAAGTAGGCGTTTTTGCCCATACAAAAATATTTCATTAATAACTTCCATAATTTTTATCTGATCGCAACAGGAATCACAATTACTATAGTTGTTATTGTAGTACATACCAAAATTCGCAGCTCCAGCTTTAAATTCGATTGTTATTCGATTTTTTTGATTTGCGGGGGCGGAAGGGGCGTGACAAAAATTTGAAACAAACTTGATCTGCGTGCAAACATAACAAATGCTGTCGAAAAAATTATAGCTCTATCTCTTATAGTTTCTGAGATCTAGGTGTCCATACGGACAGACGGACATAGCTAGATCGCCTCGGCTGTTGACGCTGATCAAGAATATATATACTTTATAGGGTCGGAGATGCCTCGTTCTACCTGTTACATACATTTCCTGCCGGCACAAAGTTATAATACCCTTCTACCCTTTGGGTAGCGGGTATAATTATAGCAACCTATGGATAGCGGGTATAAGTATCATTAGCTGTTACATTACTTACGCTTCGCAGCCTCCGCTTTTTCCTTGACCGCTTCCTTGTAGGCACGACGACAAAATTCTCGCTTGCTTTCCGCCAATCTCTTGGCTGCTTTCTCTTCCTCCTCTTGCAGACATTTATATTGTGCTCGCTCAATGATCACTTCACATTGCTCTTTCTCCTTCTGCTCAAGTCGTTGTTGGTGTCTTTCCGCTAGCTCCTTTTGGAAGTATTCGCGTATGTCCAACGACTTCTTCGCCTGCTCAGCTTTCTCCTGTTCTTCGGTGACTCCACAAAATGGTATCAATTGCTCTGGACATTGCTGTTCGTCCAAACGCTGTTGACGTGCTGCATCTTCTGCGATCTCACGGTTAAGCGTTTCATTGAAGTTTCTCTGGTAACTCAATTCGCTTTCGACGAGCGCATGGTGAAGAGCTCGTTGACCCGATTTGAGGTTCTCCAATATACGATTCGCTCGCATTATGCGCTCTTTGCGATGCTGTTCGTCCTCCTTTTTGACTTGTCTTTTCCTGATTTCATCTTCCCTCACTTCCTGATCCAATCGCGCCTGATGCTCCTCGTCAAACGATACTTGGCCCACGTTAGTGAAGCAACTGCAAAGCTTTTCGCTGCCCTCCTTGAGGTATTCCATATAGCGATGCTCCTCTTCATCAGCAGCTTTTTTCTCATGTTTCTCTGCCATATACGATCTGCCCAACATCGCATTAAACCGATTGGCAGAGAGCACAACCGGTTGAACTGTGCGATTCTTGAGAAACATTGTGTGACCGGGCTTCCCCAGGCACGCTCTATTCAATTGCATCATAATTAGTAAGATTGACTACCTACGATGATTAAAGAGTTTAACTACTTCTTGAATGTAGGAAATAGTTTACGAATTCCGCAGAATTCTGTGGATATAATAAGTTTGTTGTAAAAGTATTTAAAGTGTGTTGAGTGATTCGTGTTCGTTGTCTGTATTTAATATGTTTGCCATGAATATAGTAAACCACATACATAATTAGTAGAAAGTAGACTACTAGATCCTTTTCGAACCCTAAAAGTTGTCATGTGCGAAGCCGCTTTGGTAAATTACTTTTGAAATGAGCGCACTGAAGCTCTCTCCATCTTGAAAACATTCCCCTAATATACTTCATATACTGACCGACCAATAAGTTGCTAGTTTTAAACGACAATTAATGTTCATTGCAGACAAACAAGCTTTGTAAAAAATTGAAATTTACATAAACATTAAAAAAATTTCCTCATGACATTATTTACGGCAAATATTTCAAAGACTTTACTTTTTAGATAAACACATTTTTTTTTTTTAGATATATACATAATATTACAAATATGTTGCTAGCAGATTGTAAAAATAAAAAATAATTCTTAACTAATACTAAGGACAGAAAATTGTGGAAATTTGTTTAGAATGTTCCTGATCATATAAAACTCTACCCTTTGGTCAAATTATTGTCAACTTGATGTTATTGTTATTGTTAAGGTTTTTCTTTGCAAAATGGAGGTTGCTTATGTTAACTTTATATACAATTTAAGATAGTATAAGTATGAAGTTGACAAACCCAATACCATGAGCCATGTTTTCTAAATATTTGAACCACTTAGTTTCTCGTTTTGACTTTTTAAAAGTGAATTGCGAATTACTTTTATGTAGGTTAGAATCCAATTTTTTAACTACAATGTATGCAGCATGCTGAAAGATTAATATCCGACCCCATTAAATATATACGCATATTTTTGATCATCGTCAACGCCTTAAACGATATATCCATGTCTGTTTATCTGCCCATCCGTCCATATAAACACCTAGGGCTCTAAATTTGGTATATTTTTTTTCGGAATATTTATTAATTATATTTATTAAAAACACATTGCTTTCTTACTTGTTTTTATTTAAAATTTATTGAAATTAGTGTTTTTATTTTAAGTTTAAGCTCAAACGAGGTGTTGTCCATTGTTGTTGTTGTTTGTTTTATATTAACTTGATTTATAAGAACAACCTATAAATAATTCAATTATATAAAGGAAATTTTAATATACAATATGAAGAATGTACAAAAACTAAAATAATTTGGCTAAAACACAAACAAAATAGAAAAAAATATATTGAAAAATACTATACAAATATAAAAAAGAATTAATTTAGTTTACGGTTAATTGTCCATAGAAATGTTGAATGCATATGGTCATATGCTTCTCTGTGTACTTTATTCGCTCTTTTCGATCTCATTTTATTGTTATTTTTAGCTATTGGCATATAATATTTGAACATTATGCTTCTTCATTTCGCCGAAAATTTAACTCGCTCTGTTTACATTATTTAAGCGAAGAGCAAACTTTCGCTCTCTTATTCTGGTTTTCAAAGAGCGTAGTAAAATTGTGTTTCGTTCGTGTTTGGAGTAATTTGAAGCTTAGAGAGCACGTTAATTGCTGTTTAAATATTTGTGTCAAGGAATGTTGCACAGTGGTAGACAGACATCAAGTAAAGTATTTGTTATTAATAATATTAATTTAAAATTCGTATGTAACATAACTACTATTACTATTTTTTGAAGCACTTTTATTAATAATTGCCTATATTAAATCAAATATAGCAAAAGTTCTTCGCCAATACAAACACAAATAATTGTTTCCAAAGATTACTGAGAAGGTAAAAGGAAGAGCCACAATATAAATATTATGCAAGCAGCAGAAAATGTGACACACCCACCAAATTGCAAAGGGGAATTACAAGTTAAGGGAGCCAAAAGAAATAAAGAAACACACATCCATCAGGCAGCAATTTATGTGATAAGCGATCGAAGAGAGTCCCAAGAGAAGACTCTACACTACGATTAGTTCAGATAACAGTTTAAACACAAAAATAATACAATGGATAGAAACAAACAGTATGCTAGCAAACAACAAAGAGAGATATTTCACGATATTTCACAAGTATTGGTACTCATTGCGTCATTGAGAGCTGATACATATGAGACGGCCAGACCCAAAGCGAATTTAGTTTGCGGCGAGTAGCTGAGACGACAACACGCAAAATAAAAAAAGCCGGCACAGCGGAAAACAGTTATACAAACAATAAAAACACATGCACATATATATGTACGTACAAATAAATTGAAAGAGCGAGACGCAACGAAAACAAAGCAAAGTCACAATGACTCAGCTAAAATTACTTGGCAGCAGTGCCATCATAAATTGCCTAAAAGCAACAACAGAAATAAAGTGCTGTGCAATAGTTGCTCAGCAGCAATTGCAGCAGGTACGTATTAGAATAAGCACAGTCACATTGTTATGTGCCTAATGTAAATACAGCAACAGAATTAGTCAAGTGTGTGACTTAAATAATATTGTTATACGTAATGTTATACGTATTGATATATGTACGTAACGTTATATGTATTGATATAGGTAACGTTATAGTATTGATATACGTAACGTTATACGTATTGATATACGTAACGTTATACGTATTGATATACGTAACGTTATACGTATTGATATACGGAACATATTTTTATACCCGCTACCCATAGGGTAGAAGGGTATTATAACTTTGTGCCGGCAGAAAATGTATGCAACAGGTAGAAGGAGGCATCTCCGACCCTATAAAGTATATATATTCTTGATCAGCGTCAACAGCCGAGTTGATCTAGCCATGTCCGTCTGTATGAAACACTGGATTTCAGAGACTATAAGGAATAGAGCAATCACTTTTTTCGACACCATTTTTTTCACGCTGATCAAGTTTTTTTCAAATTTTTACCACGCCCACTTCCACCCCCGCGAGTCAACCAAAATCGAAAAACAAGTGTAATTTTAAAGATAGAGTTTTGATATATACAATAATAACTATGGTAGTTATGATTCCTGAAAATTTGGTTGCGATCAGATAAAAATGGTCGAAGTTATTACAGAAATACTTGTATATGGGCAAAAACGCCTACTTACTAGGGGTCTTAGTTGCTTTGGCTGGCAATTTGGTAAATTGTGCCGTCTATGGTATATTTTGAATGTTGTACTATATCGATTGGTATATTTCGGTATATTCTTAGTATTTTGTAGTATTTTTGGTATAATTTGGAAATTATACTGCAATATTTTGGTTTTATTTAAAATGGGTAGCGGGTATCTCACAGTTGAGCACACTCGACTGTAGCTTTCTTACTTGTTATACTTAGTGTTATACGTATGTCATTACAGCAGCGGCAGCGTGGCTATGGAACAACACCCAATCCGGCAGAAGGAAGGCCGCTTAAGGAGATGCCAACGGCTAAGAAGTTGACTGCACTTTGGAATTTCAGACCAGGTGGCAAATATGACGGTGCCGACTTGAATGACATATCCAAGGGACTGCTGAAGGACGCAAACAGCGATATCGTCATGTTATCCGGTCTTTTTGGTAAGCCACCAATTGTGCTTACCCAGAATCCCGATGATTTCGAGACTGTTTTTCGCCACGATGGTGCATATCCCTATCGCAAGGGCTTCGAGCTGCTCAACTACTATCGCACGGTGTACCGTAAGGACTATTTCGGGGAGGAACCGGGACTGATTACGTCACAGAACGAGGAGTGGGGTAAAATGCGATCGGCTGTAAATCCAATTATTATACATCCCAAGAACGTCAAACTTTATTTGGGCGCATTGGACAAGATCAACCAGCAGTTTATAGATCGGTAAGTCAAAAACTTGAAATTTAAGGAATATAGTATTAAAATTTCCTTAACAGCATCAAGCAAATTCGCGATGCTGAGACGAATGAAGTTCCTAAAAATTTTAAGGATGAGATCAGCGCTTGGACATTGGAATCTGTGGGAATGGTTGCTTTGGATCGTCAGTTGGGACTCATAGACAACAGTAATCCAAGAGGTCGTCACTTCTTTACGTTGCTTCGACGATTCTTTGATCTGGCCGTCGATCTTGAGATTAAGCCCTCGTTGTGGCGTCAGTTCAAGACACGCAAACTAAAGGAGGTACTGAGCATATTGGACGAAGCTATCGACATTACGGATGGCTATGTTCAGGAGGCAATTGATCGCATCGAGAAGGATAAGAATGTGAAGAGCGATGCTGAGAAGAGTGTGCTGGAGAAACTGTTAGCCATCAATCGCAAATATGCCGTTGTCATGGCCATGGACATGCTCTTTGCTGGAGTCGACACAGTAAGTACATACACCGATGGCTATACTTTAATGCAACGTTACTAATCAAGAGATTCATTCAAATTGCAGACAACAAGCACCTTTGCCGCTATACTCCTAGCACTCGCTCAACATCCGGAGAAGCAGGCAAAGTTGCGCGCGGAAATACGCGGCATTCTGCCAGAGAAGGATACTCCTCTGACTGTGGAGTCCATGAAGAATTTGCCTTATTTGCGTGCCTGCATCAAGGAGAGCCTTCGCTATTACCCACTGACCTCGGCCAATGTGCGCACCACACGCCAGGAGCTTGTGCTCAGCGGTTTCAGGGTGCCTAAAGGCAGTGAGGTAGCCATGGTGCACTTGAACCTCTGGCGCAATCCCAAACACTTTTCGCAAGCGGACGAGTTTATACCTGAGCGTTGGTTGCGTGAGAGTCAAACGGAAAAGGAGTCCGGTTGCCCGGTGGCCACGAAGTCCAGTCATCCGTTTGCATACTTGCCGTTTGGCTTTGGGGCACGCAGTTGCATTGGACGACGCATTGCCGAAATGGAGCTGGAAGTCGGTGTGGCACGTTTGCTGAGACACTTCGAGGTGGAGTTTAATCATCCGGCAGATAAGCCCTTTATTGCCTATCAGCTTTCCACGCCTCGCATTCCTTTGCAGTTCAAATTCACGGACTTGAAGGATTAACAAACAGTATTTGTTGCCTAGTTTTCCAACATGATTTCATAGTTGTAAAGATTTTTATTTTGTTTGCGTCATTAGAATGCAAATTTTGCAAATGGCGAATACAACTCAAGTTAATTTATTCAAATGCCAAGCGAATGAATAATAAATTGAAACTTCCTGCACTAATTTCTACGCCACAAGCTTGTCAACTCTTTTTAAAGGGATATTTTCAAACAGAATTAGCATTAAATGGGCATAAATAATGTCGCATTATGGCAAATAATTACAACTGTCGGCTTCGAGGTTTTAGGTTGGCAAATAATAATAATGATTACGACGATGATGATAATGATGATGATGATGATGATGACTGGAGCAAAATGCTAGACTGATAATTATGGCATGCAAAAGTGTGCCGTTAGTTTGCACAAAACGTTGGCAACTGTAACCCAATATAAATGCCATTTATCATGGTGCGTGGAGTGAGCTGTGGGCGTTCAGGGCGGTGCGTTGTGCAATGGGCGTGGCAACTGAGTCTATGTGGTGACTGTTGCTAATAAATTATAGTCCTTAGTCCTCGCTGAGTCCTCATCGTGGACATGTGCCGCACACACACAGTCTCCCCTACCCTCCCCCCCAAACTAACCCGCCCATCACCCAACGTTGCGCGTCGCCTGTCGTTGACAGTTTTAAATTACAAACGTTGGCGGTCGGTTTAGGTTTAGGTTCAAACGGGTTTTCGTATATGCCAAGCTAATTAAACCCAACATTTGGCAATTGCAACTGTATCTGCAACTTGCGCTCCTTATTAGCTTTATAATTGGCTCGGATTGGGCGCAAAATGAAATGACCTTTTGGCCACATTATCACCACAACAAATGGCATATCAAAATCAAATTTGTTATTTATTGGCTGACACTCACAGACACCGTCGCAGTCGCATTCGCATTCGCAGTCGCAGCCTGACTATCGCTTGGTTTTCTTGCCTCTTTGAACCCGCCACAACAATCCGGGCACAATTATTTATTTATTCGCACTCCAAGTGTGCCCATCAGCCTTAACCTGAGCTCATTTTTCACTGCCCGCCCATTGAATTGAGCCAATTATGCGCTGACAGCCTCAAGTTCCAAATGGGTCTGACATCCTCGCTGCTGCTTTCACATTTCAGATTTCAGATTTCAGCTTTCAGCGAGCTTTTTCGGGTGGTTCTCGGGTGTTAGGCCCTCTAAGTGGAAACATGTGCAGAGCACAATTGGCCATTGTATTCGAGAATGGCGAACAGATTTCGAACGCGGCACGCTGCCAGCTTATACTTACTGTAATCTGTGGCAATTGGAACGGCCTACGGAGTAGGGCCTCAAATTAGATTGTTTGCCAGCATTTGTAGCAAACTGGGACAAGATTTGCTTCTACACAAGTATTGCTATTGTCAGCAGAGAATCATATGGATTTATAATAGCCTGAGCGCAAAATGAGTGACAATATTTTGAGTATAAATAAAAATAAAATATAATAATACAACAAATACAAATAAATGAATTCTTTTTTATGAGTATTATAAATATTTTAAATATATGCACTTAGCTATATATGAGTAATCAGTTCAAGATGCTGTAAAACAGCATATCAAGTTTAAGAAAATAATATGGTTACATAAATTTTGAAGAGTATATTAAAAAGGAGGATTTTAGGTAGGAAGCTCTTGACCTGTGTAAGCTATATGGTATATTCAGACAGTTCAATAATAATGATGTTATTAATAAGGCGTTGTTATATATAGAAAAATTAATCTTATATTAATAGTTCAAATGTATAAATAAAATTAAATTCCGCAATACCAAAAATCCTTTCTGTTATATAATACATGTTTTGTCCAAATAAATATATTCCCTTGGAGAAGCAACACTTCAAAAAAAAATCTATAATTTAAGCAAAAAAGAAATTTGGAATCTGACAGAGTTGTCAACAGTATTCATTCGATGGGGACTACAAAATTATGCTCAAATTTGGCAACACTGTGGCATGTCAAGGTTTCGGAAACCTGAACCGCACATTTCCCCTTAGCCTTATCCTTTTAGTCGAATTGCTGCCAAAACACTTCAGAGATAAAATGTATTTGTATGCAATTTGTTTTTGCGCTGTCGTTGTCAAAAATGTGCACTTTTCATTTGGCGTTGCATTGTTTTATACTGTCATCGCATATACATGTACACATGAGTACTCGTAGTCGTATTCGTACTCATACTCATGCTCATACTCATACTCATACGTACTCATGCACACTGTCGCACTTGTATTTATTTAGTTTTTTTCTTGATATATACAATATATGTATTCCTTCTGTCATCTTTTATTTTACTATCCGCAATTGTGTCATGCACTTCAAACTGCACGTCCATTGTTTGCTCAGAGCCAATGCCGAAGAGGGCCTGGGGAGCAACAAGATCGTGCTAGGGACAGACCATAGAGTGAAAGGGGAGGTAGGTTGGGGGTGCTAGCCTTCGTCTCCCATTTCGAACCCAGCGAGCAGCACTCGAATTCGCACTCATCGTATCTGAGCATCATCAGGATTGTCGCTTTGATGTTGTTGTAACCAACTGTCGAGCATTGGCCAACTGGGTTAATGGCACAAATGTTCTCTCTCTCTCTCTCTCTGCTTCCACAGTCCGCATTCCCTTCGCTATCTGCATGCCACACCCGCGTGGCGCCACAGACAAACAATCAAATTCAGCATACTGAAATGAATGTGCATTTCGACTTAAAAGTTGGACATGATATGTTCTATGGCATTCTTCACTTAGCGTTTTCTCATTGAATAAACTTAACGTTTGTATATCATATGTTGTTTTTCGTCGAAGCAAAAAACACGATGCCAAATATTAAATAACGTGCTTTGCGAAGCGCAACAGGAGACATCTTGAGACGCAGAAGCCATGCCAGGATACGGCTATAAGGTGCGTGTCATGTCCTGTCATCTAAAGCTGAAAACAGCATATTTTGAAAAGTAGAGCAGCTGTCGAAAATTGAATAAAATTCGAGGCAGAACGTTTAATCTTCTACTAGGACTCATTTAAATACTTTATAAATACATACTAACAATTAAAATGAAGCAAGTGAATCTCAACCTAAGAATCAAAAATAAATTCGTATTTGTAAATATTAAAAGAAAAATAAGAGAACAATATTTATAATATCAACATTTATCCCGGATTTATATCGAATGTAATTAATTAATTAATTATGCTATGAGCTAAATTTTGCTAAAACTGTAAAAGAAAACAACAGAAATAAAATAAAAAGTCTTTCGAAAATACGAGTACTATCGAATATTTAGAAACGAACTTTGATGATGTCATGAATTTACAACAAAAACAATTAAGATTTTATCCATTATCTTAACTTTTATTAACGAAATTCCTGAACATTATTTCTTTTTAGTTTTTCAAGCGAGCGTTTCTCTTTGATTACTTTTCTTTTTATTAGTTTCGAATAAAAGTTTGGCAAGGCCCATGATATTGTCCAACAGACCTTGTGTCTATACCCTAGAATGTTTCGAGTCTAAGAAAGTGGAAGTCAAAACACGCGCAGATTGACAGTTAATAAAGTGGCGACAAGTTGCCAGCTGGGTGGTTACCACCGGGTGGCTAAATGTGGAACGTGGCAACAGTGGCGTTGACAACTTGACCCAATGTGTGTGACAACTGTCCCCCCTCGACAGCCCTCAGCCCACGAAAAGTTTCAGCACGCGAATGAGAAATGTGTAATAAAGCACAACAATTTTCAGCTTCAAATTGTACAAGCTGTCAAAATATTGAATTTCAAGGCGGTGGCTCGCTTTCAGGTCGAGGTGTCGCTTTCAATGCTCGGCTTTAAATCAGACCCAAGTAAACAACAAACAACAAACAACAACAAGCCAACACCCACCACAGGCTGCATTAATGAAATGCACATTTGTCAACAGCTGAGGAAGAACAACCAAATGAAAGGAAGTAATTAAACAAACCATGCCACTGAAATGTGTTTCATGACTCATGACTCATGACTCATGTGGCACGCAATATTAAGAATACGTACAATGTGCAAACATTGTGTGTTGTTGTGTTGACATACGAGTAAAGTGTTCAGTTGCAGGACACGAAACAGAAGTTTACACTTGTTGCATGTTGTAAGCGTCATAAGTGCATTTTTGGACACAATTAAATAAATAAAAGCCAAGTTTCAGTTCATAAGAATATCTTTGAATAAACGTAGCTCTTAAATTTAATGCAATGAATTTTGGATTTAAAAATGGAAAAAATACATAGATAACTATTGAAAAGGCCATGTATTCCATATAACGTTCATTTTTATTGTTCATGTGTTCATTTTCAATAAAATCAAAACAATCCTGTATTATTCTTAAAATTTAAAAAAATGCAAAAATATACCGAAGGCTATATTTGGTATAGACTATTGCAAATATGCCAGATTGCCGTATAACATTATTTACAATATTTTAAATTTCGCTTGGTTTACGGAGGCGGAAGTAAAACAAACTTGATTTGCGCGTAAAAATAACAAACGTTTTCGAAAATTAAATCTCTATCTCTGATCAAAAATATATGTATACTCCATGGAGTCGCAGATGGCTTCTTTTGCCTATTACATAATATATATAGTATTAGCTGGAGATACAAAGTTGCTAAGGATAGCCGGTATAAAAAAAAAAAAAAATGTCTTCATTTAAAATTACTCTTCTACGGAAGTACAATATTATCCAACTTAAATTTAGTTTCGATATGCAAACATCGTTTGATGTTCATAGTTTAGATAATTGAAATTTACAAAATATATTAATTTTAACTTTTAATAAATTAGTTTGAATGAGTTATTTTTTTAATAAAGTTGAGCAATATTTGGATATTTCTGAAATTTTTCCTGGACAATTTTCTTGTAAGTTAATCGATATTTATTTTCAATGAATGTATTATACAGCTTTAAAATTAAATATACTAGAAATTTCAACATATGGGTAATTCCATGACGGAATTCGTCCCATGTGAGCTAAGATTGATTTCAGGAACTTGTTTTACTGTTTTACGATAAAATATAAAAATTCGTTAATTTTTTGGTTTTGCGTACGAATTTGTTAATTTTTTCAATTATCAGAACAGAAAACAAAACAGAAAAAAAAAATTCAAAACCATTCTTAGCTCTAATTAAAGTACTTATCTAGAGCTATAAAAATAACCTTTTCTTATTTTTAAAATTATTCTAGTTTCCGTCATGGAATTACCGATATGTATACGATTTTTCTTTTGCCATATAACTTGGCATCAATATTCCAAATTTGTTAGTATAAAATTAAATTATTCAGTAATGTCTTAAGACTTAATTTGGGATGTGAGATTTAGTTTTCTTTTTTCTAGAGAAATGAAATTGATTACGTTACTTTAAAAATAATTAGAAATTTAAAAGAGCTGATGAAATAGTTTTCAGTTCTTAAGTTCATTACTCATCGTTGGGGTTTGCTAATGGACTTTCATTGATGGTACACTTTTAGCAGAGCCTTGACATTGCCGTCGCTTTTGGGTCGGCAATGTTCGCATAAGTGAACTCACTTCAGTCTCATTAGGATGGCAGTGATGCGATGTGGATGTGGATGAGACTGAGGCTGAGGCTGAGAAGATGAAGATGAAAATGAAATGGGTAGACGAACAGCACATGACACGAAACAAACTAACAGAAACTGCCACGCCCACACAAGAGACCAACCGCCCCAGAGCACTATTGGGCTGTCAAATGTTTTTATTTTTCTTCAGTTTTCCCTATTTTTTGTTTTGCTGGCGGCGCAAAAACTCAAAGTAAGTTTTCATACAAACACTCTAGTATGTGTGTGTGTGTGTGTGTGTAAGTGACATGTCTAGTATATATATATATATATGTGTGCGTGTGTGTGGCTGTAAATGTGTTTGTGCCCCCGAAAACTAGCGTGTCTAATGAGCAATTCAAAAGTTTGCATTTCATTTTCCTTTTGAGTTTGTCTTTGTCGCATTCATTTTTCCGCGCATTTTCCCCCAGTTGTGTTGTCATCTTTTAGAGCAACCCCCTCGAGTCACGCCCTCTCTCTCTCTCTCTCCATCCTCGTCAGTCCCCACTTCATAGACAGACGCCAAGTGACAGCTTGAGAGGTACATTTTCAACGGTTGTGCTACTTGGGATCATCTCGGTCAGAGCTAATAGGCCTCACAGACGCGAAAATAGTTTTTCCTCCCCACTTCGCGTTTTTTCCGTCTCTCTCTTCGTCTTCACCCCGCGCTCTCGCAGTCGTCTCGAGTGTCTAAGTGAGTGATTCACGTCAACTGAGGCATGATTCTATGCAGCTAAATGAGTTGTTGTTTTTATTTTCGTGAGTGGGCGCTAAGAGGCAAAGCTGGCTGAGGAATGAATAGACCAGAGGACGAGGCGGGAAAAGAGTCGATGGCACGCTCTTGGCCATGCTTGAAAAGTGCTAGGGGCACAGTGGTAACTCGCCAAGTTGACTGGCAGCAAAAGTAATGAAGCAGCTCCATGTCACTTGCCACTGAACAAGTTTGGGGTGATTGCTAATAAAAATTTGGACTACAACTTGTTTATTATTTTCATAATAATACTTATTTTATTTAAAGATTTAAGGTGTCAGCTAGTTAGTTTTATAAAAATATTTAGTTAAATTATATATTCAAAGATTTAAAGTGGTTGTCACCGAAAAAAGCTTAATCTTTATTAATTTTATTATTACACTAAAATTGTGTTGATTATTATTATATTTATCACAGAATTTAATTTATTTATATTCTGTTCACACCTTTAAATCTACGTCAAATAGTTTTCCACAAATTTAATAAAGCCAATTTTAGCACTTCGACTACGACTCTGATGAACGTATTTCCTTTTTTATATTAAATTGTTGAGTGGAATACTTTAACATACATTCAGTATTCATTTTCGTCTCACTCTCTTCGCTTAGTAAATATTTGTGCTTAATTTGTAGCCGGAGCGCTTATTAAATATTTGCAATTTTTTCAACGACTGAATTAACTACAACTACAACCTCGACAACGAAGTCAAGGATTAAGGACACATTGTTCTCATTTTTCCCTGTTCAAAATTAACAGCGGGAGTTCTCATCCTCTAGTGAAGTAAGTGTAATTTGTTATTCATAATTAACTAGAACAATATCATAATTAAAGTGTTATATTACATAATAATAATAATAATAATAATAATAATAATAATAATAATAATAATCATAATAATCATAATAATAATAATAATAATAATAATAATAATAATAATAATAATAATAATAATAATAATAATAATAATAATAATAATAATAATAATAATAATAATAATAATAATAATAATAATAATAATAATAATAATAATAATAATAATAATAATAATAATTACTCCGTTCATTTTTCTTTTATTTTATAAAATCATAATCTTGTCACCATCTGATTCGAAAATAATAAATCAAATAACTTCCAATCTTTCCAAGGTATTATTTATTCGTTCATATTTTCCGCTCGACAATATTATATATACAAGTATGTTGATGCATTTTATTTTTAGAGCGCGACTGCTGCAAGAGTTTTGTTGCCTTTCCTATGGATTGGGACATTGTGGGGCAACAACTGGCAGTGGAAATTTCTTGGAATTATGTAGGGCGACTAAATGGAGCGCAGAGAGTCCAAATTCTGGGGTCTTGGCAACCGACTCTACCTGGCTGGCAGTAGCAAATGTTTAATTCGCAGTTGTTTTGCCTGTCAGCGTGAATTTCTTAGCAATTTAATTGCTTGGCAGGCTAATTGCCCGGACTCCTCTTTGCCAATGAGTTGCGTGCGAAAAGCAGCTTAAAGTTAGACCAGTTTCAGATTTGTTAATACTGCAGTTCTCCTATTTTTGTTTTTGTTGATGGCTAATAATAAACATTCTATTTGCCATTTGCGCAACTGCCAGTGACAAGTGGGGCAACTCGGCGGCAATTGGAGGCGACTTTGGGACTGCGGCTGTCATTTCATTTATTGTTTTTGACTTTTTGCACTGAAATGATATTTTTGTGTGTGTGGCACTGTTAAGTGCTAAGCGCCTCATGTGCGTTCGCAGTCACGTTTGGGGCATCAGGAGCAGACGGTGCCACATTTGCCACAGCTTCAAAGTTCGCAGCACGCGCCAAATCATTTGGCCAAAAAACTATTTATTGAAAATTATGGCGTAATGTACAAGCTTCGTTCCTCTCTCGATTTCAGCTCTGTTCGTTGACATGGGTATTGCATTAGCTTTTGGTAGCTTTTCTTATCGCGTGTTATATAAAAACAGCTTTTCCTAAGCCAGTTACCGAGCTGAATGCTGTTGCGAAAATGTCAACTGAAATAATAAAAGAAAAATGCTTTCAATTGGGTGAAAGTTGTTGTCGCCATTTTCTTGCTGCCACAATGTAAACTTATTAGATGTGTCACACCTGTTTCAATTTGTTTATGTTTAAAAATACACACATGGATTTTTGGTTAAGCATTTTAATTGCTTTTAAGACCGACTCAAATGAGCCAATTAAGTACATTTTTATTTATAGAACTTCTTTGAAGGCGTAAGCATTAAGTTGGCTAATTGGATTTAAATGAAAATCATTAATTAAGGGTTTAAAGAAATTTCAATTTAAAAAACCTTATTCTTTAATTTGGTCTATTATACTTGTGAAAGAAAATGATGTGGAGAAATTTAGAATAAAATCTGTAGACAAGACTATGCTTAATATTTTAAAATTTCTTCCATAAGTCTCCCATAATTTCTACCACATTAGATTTATTCCATTTCAATATATTCATCAATTTAAGACTAGAATATGATGACCATAATTTTGAAACTTTTCCAAAACTTATTTGATACATTATCCCAAATATATTTTAATGTCTAAATGTTAAATTAGAATCTGCGTACAAGAATTGACGTCTTCTTTAAATTCTTTTTATTTATTGCAATGTAAGTAAATAAATAAAAATAACTGATATGTTAGAATACTTTCAAATTTCTGCTAGCATAATTTATCATGAATATTTATTTGATTTAAGTCATTCTTTAATTTACCTTACAATAAAAAATAAATGTTTATAAAATTCTTTGACTACAGACAAGAGTTATATTATTTAATTTCTTTAAATATAATGGGAATTGTTAGTCGATAATTAAATAAATTTAGCTTCCCTCATTACGACAATAATCCAGGCACTCGAAATGTTTTTGCAACAAACAAATCTGCGCCGCATTCCTTTACATAAATAATCAAAATGTATAAAGATTTATTTGATGAAACCGCTGTGTGTGCGCTGTGTGGCCAGAGTTCATTAAAAATACGTCAACACTTCTCCAATGTGTCTCTTACCCGCCTCGCTTAATGTGACTTAATCCAGTGCAATGTCAAAATTTGTCAGTTTTGAAAGGCTTAGCGCATAATTAATGTTATTTAAAGTTTTACCACACTACAGTTATTCATTTGGACACACACACAAACACATTAATGTGCTTACAAGCATACATATAAATATATATATAATACCAAAAACTTTCTAAATATGCTGTCAGTTCTATGCACTGAAAATGAATTTAAGATCGGGTATATTACGATTCAGAGTGAATATGTAACATAGTGTAAGAAGATGAGAGATTGAACTACATAGATAAAAATATTTGAGTTAAAAGTTCAAAAGTGCAGACTTATCTTTTTTCTACACATAAAATATATCTGGAACTCTTCTCTGAAGAATTTATTTTGAGATGGAAAGGTTCTCAAACTTAAGCTCTTTATTCAAGTTTTTATATCTCGATTTTTCCTTCATAGAGATGAAGTGCTTTCTTTTCATTGACAACTTATGCAACATGCGGCAAAAGGATGAAGGAAGAACAATAAATTGCATCTAAATGTTTAAATTATAAGATAGGTAAGCGTGATTTTAAGCAGAGTAATATAGACTTATCGTATTCCAAAACAAAAAAATCAATCTGGAAATCGTGTTTCAAGAATTTGTCTTAAGATTGTAAAGTCCTCACACATTCTTGTGTTTGGATCGGAATTTTTATCTCTGCGAAATGTTTTCCTTTCATTGACACAATTTTTATATACAGAGTATTTGGTAGTGGGGTTTGTATTTGCTTCTGTCCCTGCTGCTTTATGCTGTTTGTTGCTGGCTGTCAGAGATGCTCTTCTTTGTGTATCTTTATGGGTCGTGTGACTGTCTGTGTGTGTTCCGCTTTATGCCACGGCGATGGGGAAGCAGACGGCGAATAGAGACACATACAACATATCATACAACATAAATCTGTATGAATCTGTTCGTGTGTATATTCAAATTTTATGCTTTTTATTTTAATTTTAATGGGCAGTGACGTCACATCCGCTGACTGTGCCTTGATCTATTTTATTTGTGTTTCATTCCAATCAAAAGATAATTAATACAAAAATATTTATTTAGCCTCAGTCTGCGTCTGGCTGTCTGGTTGTCGGGTTGTCTGGCTGTATCATCTGTATGATTGATTTCATTAACTGTCCCGACGAAATCATTGAAAACCAATTAAAAATTCACCTTTTTTTTAACGGTTGGCCTACCTCAATTGTTTTTGCATTTGCTCGCGGGTTAACCACGAGTTGCATAATTTCAATTAGATTTGCAGCTCTCCCACTGGCAAGGGCAGAAAAAATGAAATTACAATGTGAATGTGAATTTGAATTTGAATGACTAAATGCATTTCAAATGATGTCTGATAATTACGGCGTGACTCTGATTTAACAATCAACCAATGTAATTTGTGCACTGCCAACATTATGACATTCATTTTGATTTCCGTTTTGATTTAATTAATTATGGCGTCCCTAATATGTTATTTAGTAAGTTTAATTGTTAGACTAGCTGATGCTCTATATGTATTAATATACTTGTATAATTAATAATCCTATATAATTATAGGAATAAATATGACTTTTTCGTAAGTTTGCGAACTTTTTCAATCCAAACAAATTTTTGGAACAAAATATCAATCTTAAAAATGTTTTAAAACAAGTTTTCTACAATCATTGCTTTTATCTAATAAAAAACATTTGTTAAAATCGATAAGTGAGACATAGAATGAAAAATATTGTGCATGATAGTTTAGTAAAAAACATAAAATAAGAATTTAAATTGCAATCTAAATTCTTGGAATTGAAACTGTAAGCTCATTCGGCTCCTTTATATAGTAAAGCGCCTACTAAAAAAATTAGGATTCATGAATTCGTTTTCGAGTTGAGAATGTTGTAATTATTATGGGATTAGGGGAACATCAATTGTGGAAGGTCTAACAAAGTATTAAAAAAAATTTAAACTGTTTCCGTCTATTCGCATTCCAATAATAAATTGCAAAAATTACAAGATTTTCTGTTTTTTCCATGTTATAATATTTTTATCAAACTTCTAAATTTCTCAATTAACTTATTAACGTTAAATTAATATTAGATGAGGTATTTCATGAATTTAATTCCAACATAGATTATGAAAATATATTAAACATTGCCTAT
The DNA here is from genome assembly GCF_023558435.1 of Drosophila sulfurigaster albostrigata. Lineage (NCBI taxonomy): Eukaryota > Metazoa > Arthropoda > Insecta > Diptera > Drosophilidae > Drosophila > Drosophila sulfurigaster. Next base: position 2,332,010 of record NC_084883.1, read on the forward strand.
CAACTATTAGCTAAAGCTCTAGATAGTCGGCAACATTACATTTCACAGGGGTAGAAAAACATATCTCTCTATCTGCATAAACAATATCAGTGTATATATACACACATACTAGTATATGTATAATCCACTCTGACAACAACAACAACAACATTCCTGGCTTACCGCACATGTTCATTCCCGTCGAAAACAACACCAGCAAGAACAGCAACAACAACAAATTGCAAGAGTAATAAACAAAGCCGCAAATGCGTTTGGAGGGCGAACAAATGACAACGCGAAGTGCGGCTAATGCAAGAGTAAAAGAGATGGATAGACTGCTGTGTGTGTGTGTGTGTGTTTTGTGTTGAGCGAAAGAGTGAAAGAGTGAAAAGGAGAAAGGGCCTAAAAGAGTTTTCGGTTTATTCTTTGTTGTTGTTTTCGCTTGTGCTGTTGGTTGCATTACGCCTACTACTAAAGCAGAAGTGGAGGAGACGAAGTGAGCGCACAGCGAATAGGTTTTAGAGATGGCCTCGACTTCGGCTTTGCAGGCGGCGCAGACTTGGTTGAGGGGCTGCTCTTAATTAAAACGGGGATCACGTAGCCCCCGGAAAAGCAGCGTGGAAAGTCATTCGCAAAATGCTGTCACTGTCACTTTGGCCATGCTCTTGGCCTGGCTTTTACTTAGCCAAAGCTAATTTGGCCACTTTTATTTGGCAGCAGTCAAAAAAAAAGCAGAAACAAATAAGAAAAACGAAAGCTAAGCAAGGCGAAGGCGAAGGGAAATGAAAGGAGAAGGAGAAAGGAGAGAGATGAAAAGTAAAAATGAAAAGTCAAGTGTCAAAGTGCATGGGAAATGCAATGCGCAACATTAATTGCATAAATTTCAACGTCGCTTTGATGTGAGTGCGCACAAATTAAAGAGACGAACCAAGAGAGAGAGAGAGAGAGAGAGTGGGCAAGTGGTGGAAAGGGAAGAGAAAGATAGTGGGGGAGGGAGTGAAATATGCAAACGTCATTAAATATAGTCTCTGGCACCTGCAAGGGGCAGTTGCAAGGTTCGGGCATTGTGGGCAGAAGGGGAAAGGGAAAGGGGGCAGTGACAGCTCTGCCATAATTTGATGCCTAACTGTGTCAGGCTTTGGCTTCTGGTCTGATGCTGCTGCTGCTGCTTCTGCTGCTGCTTCTGCTGCTCTGTTGCAAGTGCTTCATGCATAACGCATTTTTGCGCAGCTAAAAAAGTATGCTATGAAAATGTAACTCATACCTGTTGCCACGCCCACACAATGCACACACACACACACACGACTTGCCTATGGGGCAGCGCTTTAAATCAGTTGCCATTTCATTAAAATGCACGCGTTGCATCTCAACAAGCGCAAGCGAGATAGCCTACTGCTTACCTTTCTCTCTCTCTCGCGCTCTCTCTGTGTCTTTTCAACCTTTCCTACTTAATTTTGAACGCGCTTTTTGGCCTTAAATTTTGCGTTATGAAACACTTCATGCTCTTAATTCGGAAAGCAACCGATGCATATTTCATAGGGCTTTCCCTTTATAGTAGTTTCTTCGAGCTTACACATTAAATAGCTTCGTACTCTAAACTCTTTTCAGAGTGCACAGAATGTACAAAAAGAAAAGTTAATGTGTTAAATAATTAATAGTTTTTTTTTTAGTTTTTTTTTTTTTGCCTTTCTCACCGTTTGTCTATGCTGATTATATTTATTTATTTATTAAGTTAAATATTTTTGAAATTAATACTGCGAAGGAATTACATACACAGAAAAATACAAATCTTCAGTTATCCCTCTAATACCTAACAGAGCCTTAAAGGACTCATCATATAAGTTGTATTATCTAGATAACGAGAAGTGTCATAACACTAATGATTTAAAAGTTATTTTAGATAATACAATTTGTGTGATGAGTGCGTTAAGAAAACTCTGGGGCTTAGAGGGTTAAACATCTTTTCAGACTTTAACAAGATCTTGCAGCAATCTGTAAAAGATAAAATAAAAGTAGAAGAGAAGTATTATTTTGTTCTCGTTATATTTAGTATTCTTAATGTTCTTAGTTCGTGCTCTTATTTGACAATAATCTTATATAGTCGATACCACACAAGTGTCGCTTTAATACCGATTTTTGTACTCAAATCTTACAGACAATAATACAAATAATATTTATGATTACTGGAAATTTGGTTGCGATCAGATAAAAAAATGTCGAAGTTATTCAAGAATTTCATTTGCATGGGCAGAAAAGGTCTCATACATTTTTGGCCTCTATGTAATATTTTGAATGTAGTAAAACATCAATATACGGAATACATCCTTTGGTTTTTTAGTATTTTTGTGGTATATTTTGGAATTAATCCGACACTCTTTTGCTTCTATTCCGAATGGGTAGTGAATATCCCACAGTAGAGAATACTCGACTGTAGCTTTCTTAATTGTTAAATTTCTTTGATTTGTTATCGATACATCCTTATTTTAGGTGATGTGTAAACGCAATTATTTATGTCTTAACTTGGCTTAAGTGTTATATAGAGTATAAAACTTAACGGATGTAACGAAATGTTGGAACTCTACAAAGTAAAAATCTCAAGTTATAAACTTGCAATATTCGCATCGAAAATGTTGCAATTCTTTTCCTCTACAATTTTAAACTGTTACTACAGCAAATTCACAAATTAAGAAGTAATTATCGCAACATTATTGTTCATAATAATTTCGATGAGCTTGAAAACTTTAAACATATGATTGTGTAAATATTTCTAATATTCAGTGACCATCAAAGCTGTAGAAAGAGTTTAGGTTTTAAATATTTATAGCCACAGAAAGATAATCAACTCTAGAATATAAAAACAAAAAAAGAAAAACAAGTATAAATATAAAAAAGTGAATTAATTGAAATGCAATATCGAATTCAAGAATACACCTAAATCAAAGTGATGCAGCATGTCATTCTATTGTTGTGGTTGTTGCTGAGCTTTGGACAGAGTGAAGTGCAGTTTTTGCCTTGCTGACATAAATAACCATAAAATATTGCAAAACACTGTGGGAATGTATGTATGTAGGTATAACCAAAATGACGTCACAACAAAGCAAGTTAACTGTTTCTATTGCCGCTGTTTTGAGTGGATTTAGATATTTGCATTGCTACGAGGTAAAAAGCAAAAAAAGCAAAAAAAGAAACGAAACGAAACGAAATAAAGCTAGACAAATCAAGTAACAAGTAAAAAAAATACGAACAGTTAAAAACAAAGGAAATACCAAAAGCGCATGCATAGTTTTTATGCAAATATGTGAGAATCCCAGGTGGGAAATGCATACGTATGTCAGAGCAAGAATACTACATGCATATATACATATATAACATAGTATACTATTGCATGTGTAGGATACGAACTCAACTGGCTGTTGCATTTACCTGTGTACGTCTTTCAATATGTGGATGTGGAAGGCAGCAACAAAAAAGCAGCAACAAAAGTATGCATGCTGTTGCTTTGCTCTGTTTCTCAGCATAGCTGTTGTGTATGTGTGCGTGTGTGTGTGGGTGTGTGGGTAAATTTGTTGTTGTCTGTATGTGTGTTTGGCAAATGCCAACTTTATTAAGAATTTTGCAGTTTGCTGGCAAATGTCTCCTCTGCGCTTTGCTTAAGAGTCAATACATGAAACACACACGAAGCCAAAGCTCATTTGTGCTTTTGCTTTTGTTTTTGTATTTGTTTTTGTGTTTGATTTTGTATTTGCCTCAGACGCCCGCACTTCATCCTGAAATATGCACGAATATTTTTCTGATTTCATTTTTGCTCAATGAATCGCAATGCCGTGCGTATGAATGTCAGCTGCACAAGTGTATGTGTGTGTGTGTGTGTGTGACTCTGTCCAGGTGTAGCTGAGCGAGAGTGAGAGCGAATGTAAGAGAGAGAGCAACAGCATTCTGCCTATGAATATGCGCATACGCAGTGGCTGCGTATGAGAAATTTCCCTAAACGAGCATGCCTTACAGTGGTGGCCAATAAAAAGTTACACATGCTAGTAAAAGATTGTTAAACTGCAATCCATTGTAAAATTAATATAATTATGTTGTTCCATTTAGATAATGCTATTGCTACTAAAGTATTCCAAACTAAAATTATTGTTGGTAATTGAATCATTTGCCATTTAATAGACAAAGCACAGAATAAACATTAGTAAGATTAGCACATCATAAGCATAAATTAAATGTGGCCATAAAAAGGAAACTCTCTAACTAATGGACGGTATTTAAAGCACAATAAAATGGCCAAGGGCCACAAACTGAGGCGTCCCTTCGGTCCTTGGCCATGTTAAGTGCGCTTGCTGCCGGCCTGTCTAAGACAAATAGCAAATTGTCGTTTATAATTGACCACAAGTGTCAAGGGGGCAGAGATAGGAGAGGAAACATTATGTTGTTGTTGTTGTTGTTGTCTCCTTTGGTCGTCGTTCAACGTACATAAATGGACAATTATTATTAACTGCAATAAATTTCACGCACGCATAATTTACATACAAAAGCACGCGAGCGTACACGGGATTTGAATGGTAGAAGCAGAGAGCGGGGAAGTGTGGAAGGGGGGAGCGGAAACGGACTGCGTCACGTACAAATCGTTTAAGTGCAACACATAATTGTTGAAGGACCCCAGGAAACATTTTCGGCAGGGATAATTGTGCTCTCTACTCATATGTATGTATGTGTATGTAAGTGTGTGTCATGTGTCAATAGCAATTATGCTATATATGAGAGAGGGGGAGGAGGTGGCTACACTGAGGGAAAATACTTTCCATTGCGAGTCTAATATGCCTTAATCATTATTGTGGTTTCACACTTTTTCAAAGTGTAAATATGTAATAATATATGTAAGTTATTGCTATCTCGCTTTGGCGCACCGCTGGAATCCAATTCAGGTAATAGAATGTTTGTGACTGGGCTAAAAGTTTTCCTTTTCCTTGACAAGTTCGACCTAAGCTGCCACAAACAATTGGAAAGTAATTTCCACGCACAACTATAGACTATTTCTGTGCCTGTATCTGTGTATCTGTGTGAATGAATAACTCTAAATGTATGTGTGTGTGTATGTGTGTGTGTGTGTGTTGTAACGCCCACGCTCACAATCGATGTTGCGATGTCATTGCCGTTGTGTTTAGTTCGCTCTGCACTGTCCATTAGCGCGTTCTTTAATTGAATTGTAGTAATTAAAGTGCTTCAATTGATTTTAATCGGAAATTGTGCTCATTGTTAGCAGCTGCTGCTCTTATTGTTTCTTGTATAGTATTGCTGATGTTGCTCTTGTTCTTCCTTGTAAAGTACAAAGGCAGCGCAACTCTTGTGGCGTGTTAGGTGTGTTAATTGCAGAACAAGCGCTGCTTCATTAACGCTGCCATTCAAATGTCCAAAAAGGAAATGTGCAATAATCCGCCTAAGGCGTTGAGGTCAACAACAGCGCACACCAGATTAACAACAACTGTAACAACAACAGCAAGAATATAAACAGTAACAGTAACAGTAGTTAAACTCGGTTCAAAGCTCAACAGGCTGCTTTTTTCCTTCTGCCCAAATTGAAAGAATTTCCTCAAACACAGGGCACAAAAATGTACCAATTCAATGCGCTCTCGCTTGCTCTCTCGCTGGCTCTTCTTGTAAGTACTCTGCTCTCGCATTCTCGCTGCATAAAATGTTATGCTGCTGTTATTGCTCTGTTTCGGCGTTGTGCCTGCCGCAACATGCGCTCAACTTTCAGTAAGCAACGAACTTTGCACGCCGACGGTTTGTTTTAGCGCTCGCGTTTCCGTGTGCTCCTCTTTTTTAGACTCTCGCGCGTCGCCGCTTCCACGTGAATATTAAAGAAAGAAATAAAAGTAAAAAGGAACCCAAAAATAAGCACGCGCGCGTTTCTGTGCGTGTGTGTGCGGTTGTGACAGTGTGTATTGAGAGTGTGTGTGCGCGTGCATTTATTTTTAAGCAGCGGCAAATGTAAAGCGGCGGCATGTGTAAAACCGACTGCCAACAAAAAATAAATACAAAATAAGCAAAAGAGAATATCAAATCAAATCAAAATCTATAAATATCACAGGCCGGCAGCATACAACACAAACGACGAAAGTTGACAAAAAAAAGTAAGAGCAAAAGAATTAGTATGAAGAATAAATGTAAATCAAGAGAAATGAAAACGAAACTCAAATACGACCAGCTGCTCGCAGTTACGCTCTGCACGCTGCTAACTCTGGCAGTAGCCGCAGTCGACGCTCAGCCTGCCAGCTCCTATGGCGCCTCCTTCATATCAAATCCGGCTATCTATGCTTACACGGTGGATAATCAACAACAACAACAACAGCAGCAGCAACAACAACAAGAGCAGCAACAGTTAATCAATTTTGACACTGCCAATGTGAATGGCAATTCGAATGAGAATGCTAATGTGAATGTAAATGTGAATGGCAATTATCGCGCCGCCTCGAATCGCAATTACTACTACACCGATGTGAATGCAAATGCAAATGGAGATGCTGCAACGCCCATGCTCACCACGCCCCAAGCACCTGCTTCGGTTCCGGTTTCATCAGCTGCAACACAGCCAGCTCCCTTAACCGGCTGCACTCTCGATCGTCTCGCCGTCTATAAGGTCGTCTTGCACACCTATTGGACCCGAGAACTGTTCCCCAAACACTATCCAGATTGGCGACCCACCGCCCAATGGACCAAGACCTTAGGTGAGTGCCAGGAATGTGTGTGTTTGGTAAAATGTTTTAAGCTGCTTACTGAACTTATATTGAGGAAGGAGTAGAAGGAAAAACAGGAAAGCAAGAAAACAGGAATAAATTCGGTTTCATGCGAAATGCTGCTCAACCACATAATATAACACATACAGGAAACACAATGGCTTATTTATGTTGTACTAGTTATAAATACTGTATTTGGCTTTTATATTTCGAAAAGAATTTAAAGCATTGATGAAATATTCAAAGTTGCCTCAGCTTAATAGTGTAAATTAAAATTTTATAAATTTATATTTTATTTATAAAGATTTGTTTGATTTGTTTTCAACATTTTTTCAAAACACTTCCGTTTCAATTTGAAATCAAAATGAATCATTTAAGCAAAAAACAAATCTCTGCGGGATTATAAAAAAAAATTAATGCAAAATTAATTATTGTCCAAATAAATGTCTCATATTGATTTTGAGAACAATTTCATAGAATAAGTAAGAAAAGGGTACGTGAAAGCAGTAAAATTTGTTCAATTAAATTTATGTTCGTGTTCTTACTTAAATGTTGATTAAATCGTATAAATTGTGCCAGCTCAGCGAAGACAACAGCAACAGCAACAACAACTGGGGCAATAACAAAAACTTCAACAACAGACAAACAATAACAAAAAAGCTAAGCACTAATTTGTCACAATGCTCGCAACTTGGCAGACATATAAAAATAAATCGAAAAGCAATTTCGCATTTCGTTGTTGATGCTGTTGCTGTTGTTGTTCTCGTTGTTGTTGTTGTTGTTGTTATTGAGTTAAATAGAAATAGAGGCCAAGCCCAAATAGATGAGATACAGATATAAAACACAAAGATACAAGATACTATGGGAAGTGGGTTGTCGATGGCAGAGGGAATCCTTGGAATCCTTGGCCGCATTGGCATGTCGCTTGTCTTATCATGTTTTTGCAGATTTAGCTGTCAATTTATAACACACACATACACAAACACGAACTCAAACACACACATACTCGTAGACATATACACACGCAAGACAAGTAAATCTGACAGCCAAACAAGCGTTGCCTTTTGCCGTAGCATACTTTCAGGCGAACATAAAAAAGGATAAGGCCAGCGCCAAAGGAGCGCCTAAGAAATGCGATTTGTACGTGCTTATGCGCTATATGCTCGACTCAGCGCAAAAAATACAAGAAATTGGATAAAGTTGTTGCCCCGCTTTTATGTTGTTCTTGTTGTTATTGGTATTCGGTTTGTTGTTGCTTCTGCTGCTGATGCTCCTATTTCTGTTGTTGTTCAGCCCTACACAACTTTTGATGTTTTGATTCTTGCGCTGCTGCACTCGAGAGTTTTAGAAATCTGAAACCCAAACACTGCGCTTGTTTATTTATTATATTTTGGATTATTCAGTTACTCAGCCACTTTATAATCGCCGAATTGCTGTCGATACACAACCCGGAAGCTGCTTCTTTATTTCACAATTCCAATATTTGCTGTTATCTAAAGTGCACACTTATTAACTAAATTATTTCATGATATTCTCCAATGCAGTTGTGTCCCATACTTCACACTGTTTGTAGTTTGTAGTTTTTATTTTCCGCTTCATCCTCAATTTATATATTGTGTCGTCTTTGTTATTTATGGTACATGCTGTTGGAGCACATTGCGTATGCGTGATTTATGCACAACTCGTGCTAGTGTCATCCACAGATTTACAGTCCATGGCAAACAGCAGGCTATAACTATCGATAAAGTATACTCGAGTATATTCTATTTAATGAGAATCTTATTCGGAATATATATTAAATTTACTTTGGCAATAAATTTTACAGTTCAATTTGAAATTTAAGCACTTTGATTCGTTTGTCAACTATAGCACAATAATATTTTAAGTCGCAGTAAAGTAATTTCTTCACAGTGGTGTAACGACAAATAAAATTTTATTTCTTTTCATCTCACTTTTATTAAGTTGTTGTGCTTATGTTGATTTATTTCTTTTTAAGTTGCTTGTTTACAACAGACAACAACTCTTATTCGCCTTACAAATCTACTTCACACATAGGATTTTTTAAGATATTCAGAAATTTATTTACCAAAATTTGATCTATTTTTGTAACAAATAAAAAAAATTGTAAACTGATATTGCATTTTAATATTTTGTTGTGATAAACTCATTTCTGCAACCATTGTTTCATTTATTTATCAAGTTAAATCTAATTTTTCTTAAGGTATGTTGATTTATGTCTTTTAAAGTTGTTTTGTTTCCTATAGATAACAACTCGTTTTCTGACTTACAAAGCAAAATAAATTTGTAGGATACTGAAATACTTAAACAAGTATTATGGAAGAGAAATAATAACTTACGTTTTGATAATAAATAAAAAATAAAAATTTTAAACCATTTCATATACTTTCCACATATTTTTGGTGTGATAAACGCACTTATTTCTCCACTAAATTATGTGCCTATTCACTTAGTTATGTTTCATTTCACTCTATTAAGTTGTTGTGTTTATGTTGATTTAAATCTCTCCATATTACTTTTTTACAACAGACTACAATTCTTATTCGACTTAAAAATCTATTTCACAAACAAGAATTTTATTTGGATTGTCAAAAGTATATAGACAAATTTAGGTAATATGTTAAATAAAGTGGAGATTTTTAAACTTATATGATACTTTTGTACACTTTACCATGTTTTTGCTCAAATAAATTTACTTATTTCTGCGTTCATTACTTTATCTTTTAATCTCAGTTTTCTTAAGTTGTGCCTTTGTTGATTTATGACTTTTTGAATTTGTTTGTTTACAATAGATATCAGTTCTTACAAATAAAAATACATTTTTTAAATTTTCGAGAAAGAATAGATTATTAAGAAAGAAGAAATAATGTCATACATATTTTAGTTTTCTTGTTTCGTTTATTATTATTATTGTTTATTCATTATTTTCTATTGCTATTTATTAATTTATTACGTTGCATTTCACTTTTATTGAGTTGTTGTGATTATGTCGATTTATGTCTTTTTGTATTGCTTGTTTATAACAGATAACATCTTTAGTCTGACTCACAAGTCTTATGGAATTTCTCAATCTTTGAACATATTGAAATATAGAACACAATAAGAGAAGAAAAACATTCAATGATAAATAAAACAAAAAATCGTTGAATTACCCATACAGTTCTCCATAATTTTTTGCTGTGATAAATGCACTTGTTTCTGCATTGTACTGAGTGTTTATTTAGAACACTGCATTTCATAGAACATCAAATATTTAGAGAAATGAAGAGTTTTTGCCGTTGCAGTTGCAGTTGCAGTTGCCGTTGCCACCTCCGTTGAGTTGCTGTTGCTGTCGGCCCTAGAGCGGCATTTAGTTAAGCCAGAGGCAACTTAAGATAGTCCAACCGGAGCCGGCAGCTGGCATTAAAATGCAGACTACAAAAGCAAAAAGCGAGGCAAAAGAGGAAGCTTAGCGCATCACTTCGGGAGCAGTGGGGCTAAGGGGCAGGGTATAGCTTCCTGCCTGTCATATCCTGTTTATATATAAAGTTCAGTGCGCAGCTTCAGCATCCGTTACAATTCAACTGGCGAGCAATGAGCTGGCAACGGGAGCAAAAAAGTGTCCTGCCTCAAATTTGTTTTTGCACTGCAAAACTGCAAACTTCGGGGCGAAGACCGAAGGCTGAGAATATAGTAGGATTTGGCGTGGGTTATAAACATTATCTGGGTCTGGGGCGTGAGGATAGAAATTTATTATGAATGTTCAAAACAAGCAGCGACAGCAAATGCATTTCTTGTCTTTTGTGCCAAGTCAAAGGCAGCCCCCAGAGGAGAATCGTAGGAGCTCTCTTTCTCTCTGTTTCTCTGCTTCTCCATTTCTCAGTTTCTCAGTTTCTCCCCCAAATGCCCTCGTCCAGAGTTGTTAAATTTAATTTGTGGACATTGGCGCGGCTCTGGCGACTGTTGTCGCCATTTGGCCAACTTGCTGCTGCCGGTTTTTATCGCAAATTGAAAGCGAAATAAAGTTTTTGCTTTCCACCATGAACAACATGAACGACATGACCCGATGAGTGTGCAACTAGACACTGATCCCGATCCCCACGCAGAGCTGCGCCAATTGCATTTCCACTGACATATTTTCTCATACTCTGTACTGCTAATGAATGCCAATGGAGTCGATAAGCATTACAATGCAAATGGTGAGTATATTGCGATGCAGGTGATCGGATAAAGAGACCAAACATAAAGTAACAATTGAGGTGCGAAGTCACACAAAAATGTTTATAAGTTTTATTTATTTATCATCAGATTATTGCATGCATAATCTGATGCTAATTTTAGCAAGATCTCTTTCCCTAAATAAAGCTGTTCAGTTGTATCAAAATACAACAGATTTTCACTTAAGCTTTCTAAAATTTCAACACCAATATTCTTGGCGAAGCACGTTTTCATGATAATGTTTAGAATAGGCATATCAAAGCATATTTTCAAATAACAATTGGTGGACAAAAATAAAATGATAAAATATTATCTATTGAAAAACCGAAGTGGCTCTTAAGCAACGTTGTAATCTGTGTATTATTAGTTTTTCAACTATTATAAAGAACACATTCTTTGTTACTTGGCTCAAAAATAATTAATATTGGTTGTAGGTTAATATTTATTATTTTTAAGTAAAAAAAAAAAATAGCAAATTTTGGGTGAGCACTAAAGTATAACGAAATAAAAAATAGTTAGAAGTCTCCAAATTATAAATTTGAAAATTTTTGTGAAATTTCAAAATGAAGTCAATGATTTTGTGTTGTGAAATTCTACAATATTTATTATTACAATGTTATTTACCTTATTCTATTTCTACTTAGTTCTATTTATTATTTGTGGTGCTTGACATTCTCATATAGTGGACAGCATTAATTTGTTGTGAGCAACTTAGAATCTTATTTCTACTAGAAGTAAGTAAGAACATAACATATTGTAACAGGCTGATAGTGCTGAATTCATAATACATAGTGTGACAATGTTAGCGTTATTGTAACATTAACATAACTTTAGCATATGTAGAATTAAGTACTGTTAAGATAAATGTAAAAGGATGCTAACATAAGTGTATGTTGACGAGTTAAATATTAAAGGGGATATTTCTATGCAAATATCTACTTCTAACTTGATGATGGAATCTTCAATCTAGGGTATCTCTCCGTAGTCTAAGGCCTTTCAAAGGCGCACTCCCCCACTTTTCGGATGCTGTTGTGTTTTGGGGTTATTTGCTGTGTTTTTGTGCTGCATAGTTTTCAGCATGGGGCATTCAACACTTTTTGTTTAGCTCTTTTGCGCGCACAAGTTTTTGCGAAAATAAATTTTTGCCATTTTTATTGCTTGCCAAGCTTTTTGTTTCTCAATTCTCAAGTGCTTTGCCAGGATACAGGCTGGCATATCCTTGACTCTGTTGCAAAATGAAATGTTGCCGCTTGCAATTGCATTTCAAATTGACCAACCGTCCGCCTTCTTCTTCCCCCTTCGCTTGGCTTGTGCCGCAGTTTTGATTTGAAATCAATAAAAGTTTCTCGTGGTTTTGGGTTAGTTCTTCTTCCTCTCGTATTGTAAATTAATAGTTGGCGAATAAGTAAAAGCAAAAGCAAAAGCAGGGAATGGAAAACAACCGCAACTAAGTAAACACAAATATCAAGTGGCCATTGAATCGAACTTGGCCCATGTTCAATGTGTTTGTCGCACTCTCTCTGCTCCCCTCTACCCATCTTCATCCCCGTCCCTCTCTACTGCTGCAGCCAAGCGAACGTTAATTGCCTGCGTGCCAGGCAATTATACTATTTGACTTGGCCGCTGGGATGTGCGTGTGTTCTCTGTTGTACTTGTAGTTGGTGTTAAATGCTGAGCCTCTGGCATTTTCACGCCTCATGTTTTATTGTTTCAGCCACCACAGCACAGTTACAGCAACAACAACAGCAACAACAAGTACAAACAAGAACAGCCTCTTATTGTGCTTGCTGTGCAAATGAAATGCCAAATTTCTCATTGCTCTTGGCAAATGAATTATAAAAAGCTTTTTGCCAACACACAAATGTATGCTACATAAATATAACATGATCTCTGTGCCTAATGCTCCTCCCGTCTGTCTGTCTGTCTGTCTGTCTGTATGCGTACTATATATGGAGAATATATTATGCACCCCCAAAGGACATTCATACGCGCACACTCGATCCTTGGGCTGTCTGCTTGCCATGTCATTGCACCTTTTTTTCTTGCTCTTGGCTGTGACGCAGCCAAAACTTTTCCATTTTACATTCTTCTTGACAAACTTTAAGTGTTTGGCATTTTTTTCGCACGCTGCAAAAACTGACGCAGACAAAGACGAAATCATAAGCTTGTCTAGCAGCAATTCAAATGGAAAGTACAACAGAAAAAATGCGAGAATAATGTTGTTGAGAGTTCTAGACTAGGAAATGCTCTAGAACCACATCGGAAATAACCCGAAACTCATTATTGTAGTTTGTATTGTATTGTAAAGTAAGAGTGAGCTGTATTCAAATACAGAAATTTGAATGTTTCTTTTGAGTAAATAAATCTTGAACTCAAAAATTTAATTTTAAAATAAAGTTTGAGTTTGAGTTGTATCAAATGGAATTAAAATTTCCTTCAATCAATTGTTTCTTTTTAAATTTGTATTAAAAAAAAAAGATTTATACCTTTAAAATATTAAAGCAGGATAAAATTATATTCAATCAACAATTAGTAAACTGTAAACTTGGTACAATTTTTTTTGGGACCTATAATGAAGTCTTTTATATGGTTTATTTATAAGTTCTAAGAATTTCGTGCTCTATTGGCTCATTCTTATTCAGTATTCCTAAGAAACTCAATCTTTGTGATTGAAATTTAATCTTTAGGAATGTTTTGTATTGTGAAAATGCAAAGATGTTTTCAAGCAGAGGCAAGAATTTCTTGTGTATATAACATTAATAGAGTTCTCTTCATTAAATATGGAAACTGCAGACGGAACTTGCAAGGAAACGCAGGTTGTTGTAAATGATTAAAGATGCAAAGCTTAATATTAAAGTTGAGAACAGACAATAAGAAAAATGAATTTATTTCGTCATGCTGATTACGTTGACTATCTGCAGATTGTCTGCGACTATGTGTGTGTGTGTATGTGTGTCTATGCGTGTGTGTGTGTACATTACAAGCATCATTACAAATTCATAATGCTACCATACCAACTTTGTGCGTATTCACAGGAGTCTCTCGTAGCACACATCTTGGGGCAAGCGAGTCTCTGTTGCTGCAGTTGGAGTACATTAATAATAAATGTAAATTTTATTTTGTTTTTTTTTTTTTTATGGAAGCAGTCTTGGCTTTCAGCGAAAGGTATGGATAGTCAGGGTGGAGAAAGGGGAGGAGCAGAGGAGAGTTATTACATTTCCGGCCACTTGCAGCTACTTAGTTGACGCTAGCTCCTAAAGTGTTCTAATTAAAAGCAAGCCGTGGCTTTGATGTGTCTTGTCTCGCTGTTGGTGTTAGTGTTGGCTTACGAAAGTGCCACGCCCCGTATTCAAGTTGTGGCCAGGGAGGGAAAGTCTACAGTTTCCGCTGTAAAATGAGCCATGTTCGCATTTTTTACTTGTCGTCGTGGTAAATCACAGCGGACTGCCGGCTGGCAAACAAATTTGTTTTTTCTTGGCCTGTCTGTTTTTCTTTCTTTTCTATTTTGTGCGCATTTACTTGCATGAATACATTTTTGGGCTGCATGTCCTTTATGTCCTGTCTCGCTCCCGCTAGCTCCATCTCTTTCTATACATTTTGTGCTTTGTCAAATTCGTGTCATTATTCATTCATACATGATTAGGCAACAGAACACAAAACACAAAACAGACAGCAGACAACAGACAACAGCAAACAGCGCTCAGGTTTTGAATTACACGCTGCCTGCCAAGGACCCTCGGGGTTGCCAAGCCTCCCTCCTCCCCCCTCCATTGTCCCCACAAACACTCTGATGGATAGTCAAAGACAAGTCGCAGGGAAAGAGAAGCATATAGTTGAGACTGGGTGGGCGGTGCAGACAGGCGTGGCATTGCCAAATGGAAATTAATGAATGAAATTTGATATACTGTCAGTTGCTGATACAACACTGGCTGCGCCAGGGTTACCAGCCGCATCCAAAATTAATCTAATTTATGCCTGCGTGATGCACACATATTATTTTTGTATTCGTTGCTTTAAAGCACTTTCAAATTGCCATTTATTAAAACATTATTTCTGTACTCTAACATTACTCGAAGTATTAGCGATTGCCTTGAACATTTCGTGGAATATAATCTGTAAGAGGATTATTTATTCGTGGTGACTTAATGCAGCAATGAGAGTGGCATTTTTAATTAATTAAATTTTTATTCGCTGATTTAACAACGTATGCTTAAAGGTTTAAAAACAACCGCACAAATTGGCATAAATTAGCTGCGCTAATTACAAATAAATTGCGCAATTTGTTTCCGTAAGCTGCTTTCATCCAACACAACACAACACAACACAACAAAAAAATAAAAATAACAACAACAACAACAATCCTTGTAATGTGAGAACATTATCTACATACATGATTTAAATTTAATTAAATATTAAATTTGCATTCAATTGATGCGCTCATTGTGCATTAATGATTAGAGAATGTTCTCAATATTTGCAATTGCATTAATTGAATAACGGAATTTAAATGATATGAATTATAATCGAATGCTTTTCAAGTTCTTCATTCGAGTCTACACAGAAAAAAAGGATGCTAAAGTTAGTATTATTATTATTATCTTGAATTATGATTATATAATGTCAAAGTTTAACCAAGAATGTTTATACTTAAATCAAGATCACATTTCTACTAAAATTCTAGATTGCCAAATCTTAAATTTCATGATTATAATCTTGTTTCAACAATAGAAATAGAAATAGAATCACCAAAGTGAACCAAGAAGATAAAATCTTAAATCAAAATTAAACGTCCGAAAATATAGATTGTTTAAAATAAACTAAAAGTATCGATTTCTGTGCTTTTTCGTATACATATTTAGTTTTATTTCTAATGTGACACTTTTCCATTATTTTAAATACGAGTCCGATTAGAGTTTGAACCCATGACCAACGACTACATGACACAATGATTTACCATTTCTCCTTACTAAACTAAGTTAATATAACTAAGTTAGTATAATTTTAAAGGAAGGAAAATAAAACATTTAAAATTCGTCTTTAAAAAACAAGAATAAAATTATTGAATTTGAGAGTTTAAAAAATGTTTTTGTTATTTCAAAACGATTAATCTTGGGACAAGATTTCAATCTTGTGATAAGAATTTTTTTAATTGTAATATGCAAATTTAGTATAAAATCTAGGAGCACCTTAATTATCCATTTAAAGTCGCAGTTATTATTAATTCTTTAAAAAACATTCTCTTTGTAGTTATAGCTTAAAATATTACAGATATAATTTAAGAATATAAAGCTGAAACGTTAAATAAAACTATAAATATAAAAATTGTTTTGTTGTCATGTGACAATTAATATGCCAAAATAATTGTCGTATGATAAATTTTTTTTTTGCTTCCAATAAATCCATAATGTTTTTTACAGCGCTTTAAGTGCAGTTGGAAAAAATGCAACTAGTCACGGCAATGCCAGCTAAAATACCACGATACCACGTAGTTTTGATAAAAGTTATTTGCATTTACTTTACTGAGGAATGGCAAAAATGGTTAAGTGACATTCACTCTACACTTAACTATAAATTAAATAATGACTAAAATACCCCATTTGTGTAGAAAGTTTTTAAGAAGTTATTGGACAATTTTAATTGCAAAATTTATGGCATGCAACACAAAAAAAATGAAGTCATGGTTTTCCGCTTATGAGGACATTGTGATTCTATATACTATCAGCTGTCATATGCATTGTTCTATTTATATTGATTTTTATATATAGGTTATGCTGGTCTCTTGATTTATATGTGATATGCCAAATAAGTGCTAGCGCCTGAAATTAGGCAACACAATTCAAACAGATCCTAATTAAGTGTCGCACATAAATCATGAGATACAAAACGCTCATTAATAATGCATTTGCATACCGCAAAACAAATGTAACCCAATCCGAAAGGCGAAACCCTTTTTGTGGCAATTTATGACCCCAAAACTTGTGACCGCATGGCAGAGAAGAACTCAAAAAAGAAAAAAATGAAGGGAAAATGTGGAAAATCTTCGAGTCGGCTTTTTGAGTTATGCAGCAAAAATGTCTGGACCAAAAGTTGCATGGCTGCTAATGGCAGCCTAATTATGCTGACCACAAAGAAGAAAGCCCTTTCCCTTTTGCTTTCCCTTCTCTCTTGGTTTCCTTTGTCTCTGCTTGGCATATAAATTTACGCTCATTGCTTTAAGACGCGTACACCTTTTGGACTACATAAATCTTTGCCAGGTGGGTGCGTAATGTGTATGTATGTGTGTGTGTGTGTGTGCGTGGGTGTGTTCTTCTTCTTCTTCATCGTTGTCTTCCTGCTCACTTCCCCCAGTTGTCTCCGCTCGTGCTTCTCGTGCAACTCTCCATTAAGAGGCAGACAAGGCGCAGACAACATGCGTGTTGCCTTCGCCCGGGAACGCACAAAACTTTGTCTGTGTCTGTGTCTGTGTCTGCGTAATGTGCGCTGATTGTCTGTATGTGGTTGCGTGGTGTGTGTGGGTGTGAGTGTGTGTGTGTATACATTACTGTCGTTGCCAGGGTGGTGCTATGACTGCTGGCTGTCTGTGCAGTTTGTCTGTGCTCTCCAGCTTTGGTTTTGGTTTCGCTTTTACCCCGTGGCTGCTCTATGAAAAATGTCTACAAATTACAGCACAATTCCTGCTTATTTCGACCTTTAGCAAACGGAATACCTAAGTAAGGTATTACAACTTTTGTATCAAGTTTGTTCTCTGTTCCCAACTAATACGCTGCTAACTCATTTATCCAGTTCATTCTAACACAAGACATGTGCGGCTGCACAAACTTTTCTAAATATATTTATGTGCTGCTCTGAGTAAGAGAATCTTCGAATGAACTGTCTTCCGTATATATATGTTAACATATAAATTCGTTTTAAGTTCATTTTATATTATTTCAATGCACTTCATTTCAAATCAATTTAATTTATATAATTTGATTTTATTTTACTTTACTTTCCTATTTTTATAGTATTTATTATTTTTTTATGTTATCTTTTTTGTCACTATTTTATTTTACTTTATTTAATTTTTCTTTTTTATTTTTCTTTATTTTTTTCTTTTTTATTGTATATACATAATATGGATTTACTTTACTGTATATTATTTTATTTATTTTTTCCCTACATTTTATTTTTTTTACTTTGTTTTTTTACGTCATTTTATTTATGTAATTAAGTATTATTGAAGCTTCTTTTGCATTATGTTATTTTATTTTATTTTTTCATGTTATTTTACTATTTTAATAATTTAATTATATTTTATAATATTTTATTTTACATAAATTGTAATTAATTTTATTTCTGTTTTCATTTCATTATTACTTAGTTAGTTTAATTATTTAATTTTGTTTAATTGTTTTTTTTTTAATTGTTATTTTATTTTGATTTATTGATTGCTTATTTCATAATTTTTTATTACTCTAGTATACTTTATTTAATTACTGGAAAAGAGTATTTCCGTTCATATTTTGTTGTTTTATCGTTTTTTTATCAGTTGATTTTCTTTGCTCTTCTCCTTCTTCGCCTTTGTTTATGCCTGGACACGCGTGTTTCTTTTCTTATCAATCGGCTGGCGACGGTCTGCCACAATTTGGCGCAATAATTAAGGACTTTGGACAGAAAGCGGGTCATATTTATATTGGCAGGCAACTTGAACGGCTACGTGACACGTCCGAATAAATATTTTCCTTGTATTCTATATTCTCTTATGCTCAGCGATGTCTTGAGGCAGAATTTGAGTGACTGCGATGAAGCTATAAAACAAAAATTCATTTAATTAAGCAGTTTTATGTGGCAAGGCGAAAACGTAGACATGAAAATAAAACTTAACAAGCTGTGAGCAACCGGCAGACAGGGAAAATGAGAACGAGCAAGGCGACTGACTAGATTATTCAGCGAAGGGGAAATGCTAAAGTTTTGATAGTGAACAATTTCTGTGCATTTCACCCAAGGGAGTGGTAATATTTTTACGCCAGTTAATGGCGTAAGAATCGAATGGCATTCGAGACGCCACACGAAGCGAGCGTGCGGCAGAAGGAAGGCGGAAGGCGGAAGGCGGCAACATCAAAGTGCTGTGTGAAAATTATACAACTTTTCATTTTTATGACCAAGTTGTGGTTCAATTTTTATGGTCAATCAGGCGTATAATAAGATAAAGTCATTGCAATCACTGTGAATGATATGCTCTGGATAGATGGATTGATAAAACAGACAGATGGAGAGATCTACGAAAAGATTGACATCAAAACGATGAACTCTCGAATGCCAAATTAACCGCTGGCCATTAAATGGAACTTGCTCCCAGTGCAATGCATTTCAAATGAATCTGTTAACAACTTTGGGGTGTTTTTCTACAATCAATTGCAGGAAGGAAGGAAGTGAAATTGAGTCAAATCCTATTAGGTGTTTCTAACAAACAACAAACAACTGAAACTTCAAAGAAACTGACCAAATGACATACAATATTTGATAAATTAAATATTAGCGAAACTAGTTTTTAAAGTCAATTTTTCATGTAATGTCAACAATATCAAAATCTCTGTAGAAATATGTTATATTTAAATACTTCTTTAACTTATCTTGATTGTAAAATCACATTTTTACTTTCGACTGAAACATCTTCTGAAAACGTTGTTGAAAATGATTTTGGCTTTAACATCTGTCAAATCTCTGTAGTATTTAAATAATTCTTAAAATCTTGATTTTAAAATCACGTTTTCACTTTTGGGCTAAAATGTTGTTGAAAATGATTTTCTTTTTAACATGTGCTTAACTAATTTTCGGCTATTAACAAGGGATTCATTCGAGTCGCATTTTAAATGCGTCAAAACTTTGGGCCAATAAAAAAGAAAGAGCAAAGAAAAGTAGAAGCAGACAGAGAGGGAGAAAGAAGGAGAGAGCAATATTCACTAAAGCGTTAAAAAATATACTCGCAAGTAAAAATAAAAACTTGGCTAAGCGTAAATAAAGCAAATAAATTTAGCAACCACCGAAGAAGCAAGCAAAGTCAAGTTGACTAAGCTGCTGTCGTTGTTGTTGCTGCTGTTGCTGTTGCTTTTGGTGTTGTTGTTATTGGACAGACAAACTTGCGCTCAAGTTGGTTTTGAGACAGTTTAGAGTTTGCTTAGCAGCCAAACAAAAAGCATAGCATACAACAGGGCGTCTCTTAGGGGCGCATCGGTGGCGAGGCGTTGTTCTTGGTGTGAATAATGTTGCTGTTATTTATGCCTCAATGCGCCACGCCCTCTTTGCCCACATC
Source organism: Drosophila sulfurigaster albostrigata (assembly GCF_023558435.1). NCBI lineage: Eukaryota > Metazoa > Arthropoda > Insecta > Diptera > Drosophilidae > Drosophila > Drosophila sulfurigaster. The sequence continues at coordinate 2,352,230 of NC_084883.1, forward strand.
AACCCCACCCAACCCTCACCCAAGTCAGGCAGCAGCAGCAGCAGCAGCTGAAGAAATTGCAATTTCCACGCCCAAGTTTCGGGCACTTTCACTTTATGGCACAAGCCCCCAACCAACAACAACAACCCTCAGCGATAGCTGCTGCTGCTGCTGTTTTTTATTAAAAGTTTCTTGGCCAACAACAATGGGCACATTTTTTAAAGTGTTTTTTATTGTCGCGTTAACCGACCGCAACGACTTTGGTCCCCGGCCCAGGGACGAGGACGAGGCAAAGGGAACCGCTGCTAACTTTCCCGCTGCGTAAGTGTAAATTATTGTTAAGGTCAGAAAGTTTTCGTTTTCTTTTTTCACTTTATTTTCGGTATCACAAGTTTCTTGGCTAGTTTTGCAGCTAAAAAAGTTGAAGCGCCGATCGTAAGTTGAGCATAGTTAATGCCCTTAACAAAGACGGCTGCCGCATAATTTTGAGCACATTTCACTTAATTAACGTGCAGCCAAAAGCGTTAATAAAAATGCCACATTAACTTACAATTAGCATGCATTGCTACGTGGCAATTTCCAAGTCCACTTTCCAGCGGGGTCAACTATGCACAACGACCCGATCCGACCCGACCTCCAAGCCAAGAGGACTAATAGACTGTCCAAGCTTGTGTTGCTTTAAATAGAAATTTATGTGCCGTATCCAAACACTTTCACTTTAGCTTACGACTTAAGCTCTCTCTCTCTCTCTCTCTCTCTCTCTCTCTCTCTCTATCTTTCTCTCTAAGAGCATCGTCGGCAATCCTTGCCTCCTCATCCCCTTTGGCCTGACTTCACTTGACATTTGAAATATGTCGTCGCTTTTTATGTCGGTCAGCCAGGGCCAGCAATTAAACGACGCTATCAACTCCTGCAAAAGAGATATAAAAATAAAATGCGTCGACAATTGAATGCACTTTCAATACTCAACAAATTTTATAGAGCTCGAGAGCAAAGAGCATCTATAAAAATGTGTCTAGTTGATTTTCGTTCGTTTGAAGTTGCATCGTGTTGTTAATGTAAATAATTGAGCACTTAATCAAATCTTTTGTCAGGGTATTAAAAAATGAAACTAGAGCAATTGCAGCAACTACTCTCATAAATTCAAGTTGACAACTGTCCTTTTGCTCCTCTCGAGCACAACTGTACTTTATGGCTGTGTGAGACTATTGCTGGCGTTGATGGCCCCACATGATTTGTAGCCGACAATTGTAGATTTCAGTCTTTTGGTTGGATTCTTGCCTCGCCTTGCCTTGCCTTGCCTTGCCTTTCCTTGAGGGTGAACTGCGAGTCAGCATCAATTTTTAAACTGCTACTCATAATATTTTCATGCAGACAATGCGCAAAAGGTTAACCTTTGCTCGCAACCGAAATAAGTGCGATTTCAGCAAATATTCATGCACAAATATCGCATCAGGATATGGGGCATTAATGGCATCAAAAATAAAATGCACAAAGAAATGAAAACTTTTTTCTCTTCGGTTCATGTCGGCATTTCTAATCGAAATAAAAGCAGCAATCGAGATGAGCAAGTCACTGCAAAGCAAACTTTTCGAAAGTGAAAATGTTAAAATCCTTTATTATTGACTACGGATACAAGAATTTTTGTGTAGTCTCTTTTAATTCTCATTATATACAGAGATAGAGAGAGAGAGAGAGAGAGAGAAAATGACTTTCTTAAAACAAATATTCAGTTTGAGAACAACAATTTTTAGATATTACAATTTTTTAATCAAGACTTTGATTTCATTCTATTATTGTTTTCAGTTTAAAAGATCTTGTATCTTCAATTAAAATTTTGGGGCTTGTTTCTTAAAACAATAATTTAAATGGGCTTAATCTTGATTTGAGATTAACGGTCTAAGTTTCAAGTTATAGTTTTTCTTCTTGAGTATATGAGTATATTCTACATTTTCAAGAATGATCCATTTAAAATTACTGTAGAAAATTGATTTTGAAGTCTTCCAAGTTATATTTGAATATCCAAAAATTTCATTTTGATTTTTGACTGCGTAAGCTTGCCTAAAATATTTATTTATTCATTATATTTGTTATTCAATTATGATGTGGAAATCTTTTTTACTAATCATCTCAGTTGTCACAGCTTTCGCTTGTAAAGTGTGAATATATTTCTCATCTCTAAAAGGCTTAAGAGCCTTCACATGCCCATACAAGTTGATTCGCCATATGCCATTTCGTTTTGTGGCCAACTTTGAGTACGCAACTTTTCTCAAGGGTTGTACAAAAGGCTCAAAAGGGTTGTGCTGATTGTTGTTATTATTATGCTGCTGTATGTGTTTGTTTATGTTAGTGTGTGTGTGTGTGTGTGTGTGTGTTTGTTGTGCTCCATTGAGGTATGTGCGATACGGCAAACAAACAAACAAACCAAAGGGTGAATGTAAGGATGAGGGTATAAAAAAAAGCAAATTGATTGTTGCATTGCTCAGTTTTTTCCTCTTCCCCCACTTTTTTTTGGGGCGAATGCGTTGCTTTACAATACGTTTGCAATTTGAGATCATAAAAAATTGATGTGCCCTTAACACAAAGTGAGTGCTGGGCACACTCTATGTGTCTGTGTGTGTGTGTGTGTTTTCGTATTTGTGTTTGCTTGCAAAGTGTAGTGATTGTCAGAGCTATGTGGGGTATAAATATCAGTGGCACCTTGCCACACGGTGGCAGCTGGAGCGGCAGAAGCATCAACATCAGCATCAGCATCGGCAGCAGCAACGTAGTTGAGCGTGAAACGTAGAATTTATTATGTTATCGCTTCAGCGATTTACTTTATCGATTTCACAATCAGGCAGTCGCACACACACCTACACACACCCCTCTCCTCTTCCTTTCACTCCTCTCACCCATGTCCTTTATATAAGAGCTTTTTGCCAGCGTTTGACGTTGCTTTTCCCCAGATAATTTGCAGTCATGTTGTTGTTCTTGTTGTTGTTGTGCGTGTGTATTTGTTTGTTTGCTTTGGCATTTTAACGTTGCCAGCTTTTTGGGGGGTACGATTTTGCTTTGTTGCCGCTGGCCTGCGGCAGCGTGGCAAATATTATTATTTGTTTAAAATTTAAGCCCAGCCGAAAAGTGAGTTGACTTTGATATGTTCCCTCAGCGCCTTGAGGTAGTCCAATTTCCATACAAAGGGGTAACGACTTATGCTTAATAATATACAACTAAATTGATGGCTTAGACAACAGAAGCACAATGAAATCTTAAACTTATTTGTCAATCTAAATCAAATCTAAGCACAAATATTTTTAAGCAATTCAATAAGCTTCTCTACAAAAAGAATGATTTTTTAACAGCATTTAAATTTTGATGTGCAATTTTGTATAGTTGAATATTTTAGTGGAGTGATTAAGCCGAAATATAATTTAATATATAAAATTAGTTTCATTCAACAAATATTCGATTTCCTCAATCAGTTAAAGAACAAAACAAATTTGAAGCACCTTGTGGCCGATGTTCATTTATGTTTTCCACTTATTTACAAAGGAAGTGTGGTACCGAGTAAACTTATACATTTTTTAAAACAATTCATTTTGTTACCATAGGCAACTTTTTATCGGCCCGCCCTCGAATTTCAGTTTACCATAAATATTATGACTTTATTGTTGATCACATATGTATTTACAGTTTACAAATTAGTACGATTTTTATACCCGCAAGGTATGAGAAATATACCCGTAGAAAGGTATGAGAACTTTGTGCCTGCTGAAATTACATGTAAATTGCTAAAACTGTCATCTCCAATCACGTTGTACATATATTCTTTACCAGCGTCAACAGCCGAGACGATAAAGCCATATTTTAAGTGTTATTGTATATCGATATACAAAACATTACTATCGGTATATTATATTATTTTTTGAGTCTATTAATTTGGTTTTTTATAGCCGCTACCCATAGGGTAGAAGGGTATTATAACTTTGTGCCGGCAGGAAATGTATGTAACAGGTAGAAGGAGGCATCTCCGACCCTATAAAGTATATATATTCTTGATCAGCGTCAACAGCCGAGACGATATAGCCATGTCCGTCTGTCCGTCCGTCCGTATGAAACACTGGATCTCAGAGACTATAAGAGATAGAGCTATAATTTTTTTTCGACAGCATTTGTTATGCCTGCACGCAGATCAAGTTTGTTTCAAATTTTTGCCACGCCCACTTCCGCCCCCGCAAATCAAAAAAATCGAATAACAAGCGTAATTTTAAAGCTAGAGTTACGAATTTTGGTATATACAATAACTACTATAGTAGTTATGATTCCTGAAAATTTTGTTGCGATCAGAAAAAAAATTGTGGAAGTTATTAAAGAAATACTTTTGTATGGGCAAAAGCGCCTACTTACTAGGGTTCTTAGTTGCTTTGGCCGACAAACTGGTATATTGTGCCGTCTATGGTATATTTTGAATGGTGTACTATATCGATATACCAAATATACCATTTGGTATATTTTTAGTATTTTTTTTGTATTTTCGGTATATTTTGAAAATGATACCGCAATATTTTGCCTTTACTAAAAATGGGTAGCGGGTATCTCACAGTCGAGCACACTCGACTGTAACTTTCTTACTTGTTTTTTTTAGAATAATACCGCAATGTTTTGCTTTTATTGGATAATGGATAGCAGGTATCTCACAGTCGAACACACTCGGATGTCGAGTTCTTACTTCTTATATATTATATATACTGAAAGAATAACTCATAAAGTTTAAATGATGAAGATGAATATAAGACACTAGATTCTTGAGAAATGCAAGAGTGATATTCTTATGCTTGGTGTTGTTAGTGTCATGTTATCAGCGAATGTGGCGGCTTATTGAAATATATATCATAATCTTTAAATATTATATTATGTGTTATTATATTATATTATTATTATTATTTTGAAATAATTTTAGAAACATTAAATATATAATTAAATTCAGCATAATTTTTATAATCTTTATTTAGTTTACCAACATAAACTATTAAATGATATCTATATGTTCGCATTTCTATATATTGAAAGAGTTGAAATCACAAAGAAAATTTTCAGAACGCTTCTTTATTGCGTTGCAAATTTCAATCATTATTTCTTGATTTTCTTTTGCTGTCATGTTATCAGCGAATCGTGAGGCTTATGCATTTTTAATGAGCGATTTAATGGGCAACGTCGGAAGTTTGCCTTTCGGCTTTGATGTAGGCAAAGAGTTGCCAGGCAATTTGCCAGCTAAGTGCCATGCTCTCAAATCCCCAAATAATACAATTTGAACGCACTCTTCTTATCCACAATTTCGCATCTAATTTTTCCTCTTCTTTTTTTTTTGCTTGCAGGTAAGCGAGAATATTTCACATTGATGCAAATTTGATGAAAAAAATTCAATCAACTTGGCGGCATGTTTATTTATAACAAACGCCGCTGGGCACATTGTAACATTAACTGGACGAGGACAAGGACGAGGACCAGGACTAGGAAGTCAGGCGTTGGAAGGTTTGGTAGCAACCCTCGTCCTGTCATTGAATTGATAATAATTGGATTAGCGCATCATTTTGAAAGGGTGAAGAGTTGTCAAGAGAGAGTTTTGGCCAGTTGTGGGGCTCGGTTGTGTTCGGAAGTTGGGGTTAATAGTGCCCCAAGGCATACGCCACGTTGCACACGCAGTGAAGCAGCCATGTGATACCCGACTGTGTGCGTGTGTGCGTGTGTGTGTGTGTGTGTGAGTCGTTGGCACCCCTCGCGTTGGTGCAGGAAAAATATTTCGCAAAATTCAACGTTTTGCCATATTTTTCAATATTTTTGCGTGGGGCAGCACGTTGCGCTTCAGCAATTTCACAATTTATATGGCCAGGCATTGCGACCTAAATGCTACACAATGTGTGTAAGTTGTATATGAGTGCGCCAGTGTGTGTGTGTGTGTGTGTGCCCCACTGTATTCATCACTTAATTTGCACGTGCCGGCAACTCGCTGCCATTGCGAAATTTATGACTTTGCGCTTATGTTGGCAACGATGTCGTCATGGACTGAGCCCTACAACGAGCACAAGCCCAACATACAACATACAACATATACACTCAAACTTGCAACACATAGAGCCACATGCGTATGTGTGTGTTGTCAAGTTTTAAAACCCCTTCGGCAGAATTGTGGAGCGTTTGGCGTTTGCCAGCTGTCAGCGCATAAATAGAATTATGTCAGCTAATTGAATTTGCTCTCGACTTGACATGGATTTATGCACTAATGCAGTTTCGGATGGGTAGTAATCAAATTTCTCTATTCCTCCTCCCTATATGCTGCACCCACTTCTAACATATATGAGGGAACTATGTTGTAAAAGCTGTTGCTAGTTATATAACATATTGATGCGTTGCCTTGCTACTGAATTGTTAAACGCGTTTCTCGACTTGAGTTAAACGTTAGGCAATCCATTCGCTTTAGATACAATTACATTCTTGTTCTGAAGAGTGTTGTGTAATCACTTTTCAATTTATTGAATAAGACCCCCCTATCCTGTTTGATCACCGAACTAAGTATTTCGATTAGTTTGTTTGGTTTTGTTCCCAACTTCGATTTCACTCTTTCGTTCGATTATTTTAAATCTTTTTAATGTACTAGTATATTGATATACCAAATATTGTCTTTGATAAATTTTAGTATATTCTTGAATATTTGTACTTTATGGTATATTGCAAACGTAAAATATTAATACTAAATATGTCATTTGGTATATTTTTTTAGTATTTTTCAGTATGCTGCTTTAGTATGTTTTAAAAACAATACTGCATAGTTATTGAAAAAAGTTGCCTCACAGTGGAGCACACTCGACTGTTGTTACTATTTGTAGCATAAATGTTTTTGTAATATGTAATTTGTAATTTATGAAATCCATTTTAATCGAATATTTGCCTGGACGATAATGTAAGACAACCAACAGTAAAAAAGAACAACTAACATATCAACTAACTAAAGTTCTAAAATGGACAAATGACAAAGAGAATGATGCTGAAACGGTTCAGTTCGCTCACCTTACCGAAAGTTCAATTCATTTCATTCGTTTGTGAATCACCGAACACAAGTTCTGATTGGATAAACAAGCAAAACTTAAAGAACCCAATGCTAAATGTAGAATTTAATCAAGACAACTTTAGAGTTGAGTTATTAATTGCCATATTTTATTTCAATTTATTATTCAGCATTTGATGATGTGGTTGTTCTCTCTCTCTCTAAAAGAATAAACAATTACGTGCACAAGCTGGCAACTGGTCTCTTCATCATTGTCAGCACTGACCAGACTTTTAAACTACCATTTGTCTTGTGCCTTGCTGGCTGTGGTTGCAGCTGCGTTCAGTTTTTACCATATAATGATCTTTCATCTACTTTTTTGATTGATTTTGTGGTTATGCCTGTAGATGAATAACAACTGTATCGATTTGAAAACGCCCCGAAAAATGAATTTCCAAACATTTTGCAAACAGAATGCCTACAACAAACCGTATTTGCGATGAACCACACTACAAAAGTAATGAAGATTTTTGGTTTGCATATTGCATGGAAAAGGGGGAGGAGAAGAGCTGAACAGACAGAGGAGTATTTTGTGTTTTGCTGGGGGAGTTTTGCAGGCATTTTGCGGGCTTACGTAAATCAAGCAAATGCTAAAGTTGGTTGCAATTCAATTTGAGCTTCCCCCCGAAAAAGCATGTTACGCAAATTGTACACAATTATATTTGTTATTCAACCTACTATATACAGTCTTTGCTTCCCCTTCCGTTCATCTCCTCCCACACACACACACACATACACCCACACACACACCCACACACAACGATAGCTGAAATGAGCATGAAATCTATCGAAACGTAACGAATTGTATCGAACGTGCCTAACTGTTAATGCGGTTATAATACGCCAGCGGATTATCATTGATTATGGATATGATTGTGTGTTTGTCTCTCTCTGCATGTGCGAGTGTGTGTGTGTGGGTTGGTGTGTGTATGCGGGTGGTGTGTGTCAGACACGCCCACGCAACAAAATAACGGTTTGTTGTGCGCGTCGAGCTAAACTGAATTCGAGCCAGTTCTCTGGCTATAAAAGTTTGTCCTCTGTCGAGTGGAGTATAGACATAATTTCAATTTTCATTTGGTATTAATGTCTGTACATGTTCGTTGTGGATGTGTTTGTGTGTGTGTGTGTGTTGGGCTCACAAATTGCCGCAGTGTTCGCCACTCTAATGTGGGGTTGCTGCCAGTTATATATGACTGCAAAATGCGGTATTGGCAAAATCCCAGGAGCGCGCTTTAGATGATAGCTGCAAATGGAAGGACAATGCTAGTTATAAGTATACTTTCAAATGGGAGCAGGGGAGAATCAACGTGATATAACAACCATCTCATCTATATAGTATACCATACATACAAATATAGATCTGTGTGCGTTGTTTTGTTTGCAATGCAAATTTATTGAAATGTTGCTTTTACGTTGCGAAATGGGAAAAGTTTTTACACAAATTTTACAAATATTACATTTCCCCAGAAAAAATAGATATCCATCAAAAAAGGGTTTCTCCTCTGTTTGTTTAAAGAAATAGATTTTAATTAAATGAAATTTACTTAAAAAATTGTGTAAATATATAACATGCATAAAAAATATATTTTATACATTTTTAGTGTGCAATATCCCAAAACTTTATATAATATAATCGGATAACAATTTGTTATAGAAAAACATTTATACAGGCTTCACAAAATGTTTTGGACACTCATTCATAAATTCAATTATGATTTAAAGTCCTAATTGAAGCACGTGATTGGATTTGAATATAATTGAAAATCAAATTTTTATATTTTCCTTGGCGTTCTCTGCTAATTTTCTCTCAGCGATAATTTTGTAAGCCTATAATTCGCACACAAATGGCTTTTAATTAAAAATAAATACAACTTCAATCAATGCCGCACTCAAATTAAGGCAGCAGCCAATTTACATTGCAAATCACACACACCCCGAGACTAGGGAAAAAATCCAAAATCTCAGACGACATCGTCGAGAAGAGGCCATTAAGTAAACCAATCAAATTCCAAACTTGTACCCAAACCCGCAAAAAAAAAAAACGGGGAATTTAATAATAACAGGCACTGTAGCTGGCCCATAAAATGTGGCGGGCAAATGCAAAATACAAACAGATTGTGCGCTGTTGTTTTCTTGTTTCTTTTTTCGGTATTTGTGTTTTTGTGTGTGTTTTGCGGTAAAGACGAAGCCGCAGCACAAATTCAAAATGAAGGTGGCCACTTCCGCCCAAGATGGCCGCCGACTGAGCCTGTTTGCTGTTGCGTGCTTAATTAAATGATCATCATTTGCGCGCAATCAACGCACAAATAAATTTTCTGGCTCGCTCTCTCACTCTCTCTCTCTCTGCATCCCTCGCATATCCCATTCCAATTCTCGTTGTCTATCCCTACCTCTTGTGCATCCCTCGTATTTTGTATTGCCTAACCTTAGGCGCTTTTGGGTAGTTTGTTTGTGTTTGGCCGGTTTCCGCTTGAAATTATACGAGAGCGTTTTCAATGCTCGCCACGAACGGCCTTTTGTTGTTGTCTTAATTAATTCCTAATTTCGCTGTAGACAACACTCGCTGGCTTTGACTCCTTTTCGCATCCAGACGCATCTTTAATTGAAAATTCTCTTCAAAGACCAAGTCCAAGACCAAGTCCGATTCGAAATGGTCGTAGTTGGAGATGTGGAAGTGGAGTGGAGACGGAGATGACGATGGAAGTATTCATGACCGTTCGCCTTGTTGCTTGGTTTTATTATGGCCCAGCCAGCTGTTGCCCATTTGACAGTCGCTTTTATTCATTTGCATATTGCTTTCGCACTTTGCTTTGTTATGGCTTTGTTTATGATTTCGTATTACGCTTCTTTATTGCCTCACTTCAATTGTTTGGCATAAATTTGATTACTTTTCGGCCCTCTAGCTGTCAATTAGCCAACCATTTCGACTCTCTTTCTTTTATGACCAAAGTGCGCGCGCGAAGCCCAAAATGAAATTCTAATGCAACCGTTGTGCAGAAGTCACTCAAATATTCAATTACATTTACGCATACGAGTGCACGCTAATTTCACATTTCACTTCACAGCTTAATTAGGCCGACGACCGTATTGCGTATACGCCGCATGGGCCAAACACTAATTTGTTATTTCAATCAAATATTTAACTATCATTTCCATAATAAATGCAACATACATTTTGACCGCTGCGTTACATTAATTTCAAATGCAGCAGCTTTCCCCCGTGCGCAAAACACAAACATTGGATCGAGTTTCGTCCCGTTCATATATCAATTTAATGGCATTTTATCCACAACATTTGTGGGTCATTCAATATGCCATAATTTAATTCAATTTTTCTCCATTTCATAATTGCATTTCAAGCAGCTGGCAAAAATGTGCAAATGTCATTAAGTCAACGGCCATCAGATTGCAATTATTCCGCACAGCTGAAGGGAGCAACAGAGGGAGAGAGAGACTGGGACTGTGACTGAAGAAAGAGCAAGGGCAAGAAGGAAAGAGAGAGGCAGCACATACTCATGCGCAAATACATTCTATCATATCATTTATGCATTGAGCAGAGCTTATTAAGTGCTGCTACTCAGTTTCTTGTTAAGTTTCTGTCTAAGCAATTAACCCACATTCGAGTTAATCTGTTTTGCATGCAGCAGCAGCAGGTGGAATTTATAATACAATTACGATATTTTGATAAATTGAAGATTCTGCCCTTGCATTTAATCACATTTGAGCAATCAAAAATCATGCTGCAGGACTTTTAAATATCAACTAAATTAACTAATATGCAGATGCCATTAGTCAGGTGCAAATTACTTATCTAAGAACGAAACATATTTGTCTTGATTTAGATTCAAGTAAACCGGATTATTTCCCAGGCTCAGATGTGCTTATCTTATTGCTCATCTTTGCTGAAAACTAATACTTAAGTGTCACTTTCATCTAAGGTATAGCATATACATAAATACAATATTTTTTGTTGTTTTATTTTAGTTTACATATTCGTTATGTTTTTTTCTTAAGCACTAGGCACACATAAAGTGGACCCTCGGGTGTGATAAGCACACACATAAACGAATTCACACCAGAACCAAAAAAATGGCAAACACCTCGCGTTGCTTAGCAAGAAATCCGAATAATTTTTTGTTGTTTTTGGTTTCACATTGAAACGAAATGGCTGCCAATAAAAATTAAAACAAAAACATAAATTTTAAGAGCTGCGAAAAAGAAAGAAAACCAAAATAAGCAGAACAATAAAAAAAATGTTTAAGCTAATTCATGGAGCTTTAGTTGACACGAGCGGGAGGCAAAAAATGAAATGGAATGAAATTTAGACAACAACAACAGCAAGATGTAAAAGAAGCAAGCAAAACAAGTCATAAAGATAAAGGAAATTTATGGTGTAGCATTGTGCGAATCCTTGGTCACAGAAAACAAAACCAAAAGCAGCAGCAGCCAAAGCAACTGAAATTAGGTTAACGATATTTCACTCTCGGCTGCAGCATCAACTCTCAACTCGGCTCTAAAAGCAGCAAGTGTAACTGGTAAATATGTTTTGCCAACAACACCACCAACAATGCCAACAACAACAACAATGAGTACATAAAGTTGAGACTATCTTTGTTTTTTGGTTTTGTTGTCACAGTTTAAAGTTGTTAAGGAGAGTCGAGATTGAACAAAGCATGGAAGGAGAATGGAAAGAGTAAGAGCATTGCAAATGTCGCCTTTTATCGCTAAACGACGCCTAAGTGAGGCTTCAATCGCATCGCCTCCTTTGCCCCCGCCACTCCCCCTGGGCACATTAGTCGGCAAACGACATCAATATCCTTTTTCTCTATGCCTGCTCCGCTCCATTTGCCTTTTGTTAATGTGCACAGCCTGGGCCCACACTTTGCTGCTTTCCATTTCATTTTAAAGCTTAAAAATTTCCATTTTGTGGTTGCTGTTCTTTCCACATATTAACATAAGCACCAAGCCACCAATAAATTCCTTAAAAATCTGTGAAATACCCTCGACTTGGGCCAAACAATATAAGGGAAAACTACAGTCGAGTCTACTCAACTCATTTTGACTGAAATCGAAAGTCTTTATGACAAACAGGCTACAGAGAATTCAATCGATAAAGTCACCCAAAAATATGAACGATAGTATATTAACATTAAAGCGGAATTACACTAACATTATACCAACATTGTACTAGCAAAATACCAACTAACATTAAACTAATGTTATACTATCATTATACCAATATGATAGCAACATTATTCTGACATACCGACATTGTAACATTACTAGAACTATACTAACCTTATAATGGCATAATACCAACATTATACTGTCCTTAAACCATCTATATACTAACATTAAATAAATTAATAATTGGCTCTTTTACTTAATTAATTAATTACTTAGCGACAGACTGTTAAGATATATCGTCTCAGAAGTTCCATTTGATCAAGAATATATAAAATTTTTGAAATTGGCACAAACTTGTAATACCTTTCTTTTCTATGGGTTGCGAGTATAAAACGAAATTAATTTAAATTAATTGCCACGGCATATTTGCTGTCGGTTGATGGTGGGTTGTGCTTGTTTCTTCTGCTGAATCTAGAATTTTCAATCTTTGTTATGCTTGCTTTGATTACATTTTTTTCTCTACTTCGTTCACTCTCCCTCTCTCTTCGATTATTTGTGTGTGGGTGCTCTTTTTTCTCAATAAATATTTGTGTGAGCACAATGCACAACAAAGTAGAAATGAAGCTGAAAAGTTGCTACTCACGATTGAAATCTCAATAAAAAACAACATGGTTTGACCCATTTTCAAACGTGGTATGATATTCTGAAGGTGCTAAAAGAAAAAGTCCGAGTCAACAAAGCTCTTCAATTTTAATTTAAGGCTTTGGTGGTCTAATCACCGAACGAACTGAAGCTGATTCATGTGGTGAAATTTTCAATGCTCGAATTTGATTAAGGTTAGATTACGGCAAGAGCAATAATTCGTAATTTTTATCTTAATAATTCGTATATTTTATTAAATACTATTTTAGTTTTTCATTATCGATATCAGTTATCTCTTTAAGTTTTAAAAGCAAGTTTATACACAATTCATAATTTTTTAATTTGAGTATGTGAAAAAATCAATTAAGTGTGTAAGCAATTTCGGAGAGGTGCCTGCTAATTAAATATTGTTTTAATTTTTGGGAATAAACTTTTCCTTTGATATTATTATTTTTTCATTCCATTTCATGAAGTGTGCAAAAACGATGCACGATGATAAAAACCAGTTCACAGATATAACTTACGGTACAGTTTTGTTGAAAACTTGACTGCAAAAAATAATATAAAATATGTTTCTTTTCCTTTCGCTACTTGTGGTTTTTTCTCCCCACCCCAACTCGATTTTTCGCCCATGTGGCCAAGTATTTTTTTACATTTTTTTTTTGTGATTGGAAAATGAATTTTTGCTTCTCTTTTGTAGGTCTGTGTGTAACTTGGGGTTGCCTCGAATTCCTTTCATATATTTTATTTTAATTTTTTGCTCGGCATTTTAGTTTTTGGTGCAACTTTTGTGCGGCGGCTGCTGTTGGTTGGGTCAAAGTTTGTTTTATTTTATTTTATTTTTTTTGGCTGCTTAAATTGCCAAATAGTTGCCATATTTCGATTGAGAGTGGAGTAAGGCTACTGCAACTATTTCTATTTGCAAGGCATTCATTTAAACAGCTGCTGAAATTGTTGTAGAAACTTGTGCTTGAGCTTTAGTGGCAGCTTGAATAGCACTCGCAATGCTGTATGGGTCAACGATGGATGTGTGGGAGAGGATGCTGGATGGTGGATGCTCGGATTCTGTATTCACCTGCAGTTTGCAGTTTGCAGTTCGAAATTCAAAGCGTCGTCTCGCATGTCTAACATTCTGTTTGCATTGCAATTCCTTTACGGTCTGCTGGGCAACAACATGCCGTGCCACTAGCTATGCAACAGCAACAGCAACGACGACAAAAACATCAAATCTACAGTTGTTGACGTGCTTACAATGTTGTACTCGTTGTCGTTTTGACTGCATAAATATTCGAAAAATGTAAATACTGCATAAAAATATTGCAGCAGCAACTTACAAAGATATACCTTCTACTATATACAGACATGCCCAAGAAGCAACTGCAAGCACTTGGAAATTTTGCTAGTGCATTTCATTTTCATTTCCATCGGCCACACTGCGTATGCGTTATATTCCACATAAATATAACGTATGTGCGGGGGTAGGAAGCTTGTTGCTCTAGCCAAGTTTCTCTCTATGTAAATTGACTGCAATTTTAATGCAATTTGTTTGAACCGAAAGGCGCTCAAATTAAAAACGATCCAATGGAACGAAATAAAATGTTATTTTATTAAATATGTTGTTGGCAAACAGAGCAAAAGCAAATACATTTTTGAGTATATAAACCAATACACATGTACGATATGCTGTGCGAATGTGTGTGTTGCTGTCTCGAGGGTGAAACGTGTAAACAAAAGTTTTTTTTAGACCTTAGTAAGATAAACGCCAAAGTGTGTGGATGCGAATGTGTGCGTGTGCATTGCACAGACGCTGACAGTTTACATGGCAGCAAAGTTTCAAGAGTTTAGCCAACAAAACTGCCAAAGGAATTACAAGTACACAACAGTGGGAAAAAGCCAAAAGCGCCGCGCGGTCGCCTGATTACAAAAACTTTACTTTCTCTCTCTCTCTCTTCTTCCTTTGCTTTGTCTCTGCATTTTAGCTCAGGTACGTCAACTTCTGCAACTTTGATTAAAAATTCCACTAATAAACAAACAACACGCAAGCAAACAAATAAACACAGAAATGCTATTTCCCCTTATGCTTCTTGCTTGTCTCTTACTCTTATTATTTTTTAATTTTTTTTGTGTGGCTTCACCTAGCGCTGACAATATGTAAGCCCACAAACACACATGTTATTTTTTAGAGATGATTGCGTGACTCGACAAAAATCTTATAGTATTTCATACATTTTGCTGCTAGGATTAATTCAGTTTCTGAGAATACAATCGTTATTATTTTAATTGCAAAGTGGATTGCTTTCTTTTGCTATGTAAATGTAATCCTTTTTTGCAAATGTATTGCGTATGCTTATAATAGCATTAAACAAACTATTTCCTTTTTAGAGTACCTTTAGTACTTTCTTTTTATATTTTTGAAAACTCCACTGCATGCCTTTTGCTTCTTCATCAGTTAATTACGAATTGTGAACTTTAACTAGCTTCATCACAATCAGCAGCTAACACAATAAATTATACCGAAATTTAAAGGCGCTTATGGACACTAAAAAGTCAGGGGTTTTTCTTTCACATATATATGTATATCCCCCAGTGCAATTCAAAACATTTTGTTCAATATTTTCTATTGCGGTAATCTGATTTTTACCAATTAATACACATGGTGCCTTTATATTATGATTGTAGGATATAAATCGTTTACCAAACTACTTTCTATCAAAAGCTTATTCAACTATATTTGATAATTTGCTTAAATAAAAATTGAGCTATAGTCGACTTTATAAAGATGACATTTATTTGCCGTTAGAGGTTTTTTCAAATATTTTTCCTCAAATTAATAATTTTATATCATTACATTGTTGAATTATTCACTAATTTATTCGTTTTACGTAGAAAATTAAACGTTGACTTGTAATTTAAACCTGTGCTAACTTGTCCGTGTTCAATCAATTAATGTAGGAATTAAATTTGCAGTTTCTCTCGATTAAATCGTGTCACGATGCACACGTTGTCATCGCTATGCGGTTACCTAAAGATGCTGCCCAAACTTTGCAACGCTCAATAAACATTGCGTTTAACAAAACTTTGTTTTTATATTGTGTTTTTTTCTTTTCTTTCTTCTTGTTAGTTGCCGTTTGCATTGCACTTGTATACGAATGCACATATATGCTAAGTATGTATGTATGTGTATGTGGGTGTATGTGTATTCCGCCATTTTGTTGTGTAAACTCGTTTCTGAGGGGATATTGCTGAAAGTTTGCTTTTGCTTTTGCTGCTGTTGCAACCATTTTGTAAATTTTATGTGTATTATATTTGCAAATTTGTGTTGTTTATTTATGCGCGAGAACGCAATGCACATCTACACACATACATACACACACACACACATATGCACATCAAATTTCGGCTTATTTGCTCGTGTGTGGTTGTGCATAATGTAGGAGCTTTTGTTGAACTTTGCAGTTTAATTGCAATTGCAAATGGAGTTTGGAGCCAACAATACACAAATTGTTTAATACCACACACGAGTTATTGGAACGGAAAGTGTAACAACATAACCATTTTATTAATTAAATAAATGCAAATTAAGGGGGCGAAACGCCTTCTGCCTGATCTTATATTGCATATTTTACAGCTTCAAAATGACCACTTGGCTTATTGATGGAATATTTATTGCCATCGCATTGATTACAAATAGATGAAGAGTCTACAGCAAGTAGCATCAATATCAAATAATATTTAATTCTTCGTTTAGCAATTATTGCTGTTGCGGTTGGCAAATTTTCAGTACTAATCAATTTCAAATTAGCTGCAATTCTAAAGGGGGAAAGAGAAATGTTTTGAATAAACTATGAAAAACATTTGAATACATTTATACTTATTAAATAACATTCTGCCTTCCCAACAATAATTGATTGCTACATGTGTTGTGCATAAGCTTTTTTATTGAGATGAGATTCTTTTCTTATTTTATGGCTTTTACTTATTTATAACTAAAGCAACAAATCCTGATCGCTGACATATTTTGTCATATATAGTAAAATTGTTTGTTCTATAATTCTTATAGATTGCAACTAAATTTTTAGGGATCATAAAGACTTCAAATATGATTGCATATACCACAAATCGAAATTAAAATTACTTTTGCTTTAGTTTTTTTGAATTTGCTGTGGCGGAGCTGCACTTCTTATAATGTCTTAAATCCATTGATTCAGACACACAGATAGACGCAGAGACGGATTGACGGAGTGACGAATTTTACTTTATCGTCTCGGATGTCAACTCTGATTAATGATATATTTAATTAATGTAGTCGGAGATGACTCTTTCTAGCTATTGCATACATTTCCTGCAGGCACACAGTCAATATAACATTCTTCCCTAAGGGTAGTGGGTATAGAAATGTTGATTTGAATACATACGCTAAGTTAAAGATGCTCTCTTAACATAAGTCTACTACTAAAATTCTTCAATAATTCACAACCGAAATAATCGAATTGCTACGCGAATTTACTTGCGTTGTCAAAGGAAACTTTGTACAAGTTCTTTCGAGTTTCTCTGCAATTTTATGTTATTTCTATATTCAAAGACATCAAAAACTACACCCAGAAAGTTGAAAGAACTTTCAAAAAAGTCTTGTGTGATGAAAGAGTGTGAGACATACTTTTATTTATTATAATATTACAAATGTCTTGCACATACTCTTGGTACTTGAATTGAGTTCACTATTTGAATTGCTGTCTGCAATTTTCTGCTGAAAGTAGGAAAAGCGTTTTCCATTGGCACTCGAAGTGCCCATTTCGATGCACTTAACAGCCAAACATTTTGCTGAGGAGCCAATACATCAATCGATACGTATCTCTGCGTACTTCGTTTCTTTTCGTTTCGTTTCATTTCGATTCGGGGTTTTCTTGTTTTTATTGTGCGTTTTATTTGTTTTACAATTTTCTTCAATTATTTTAATGCAACAAATATGTTGACGTATTCGCAGAGCACGTACGAGTAGCTCGCAAGAATTTGTGACTTTCAGGCCGAAGAACTTTTATGACTTTTACTTTTGCCACTTTACGACACACACACACACATATACACAGCCTGAAACTGTGTCACTGCTGAGTTGGTGGTTGTTGGTGTTGCACAATGGAGGAGACGTCGCTGACTTGCCACAAGAAATCAATCAAAATTGCCGCAACAAATACGAAGAGAGACAATGAAGAGCGAAGGCAATGGAAAGTAAAGTAAAAATAACAAAAGGCGCTCTGCACGCGATGCTCATCAATTTGTGTGTCGTTGAAGCATGTCCTTGTATAAGTACGCTTCATACGTGATGCATGTGTATGTGTATGTGTGTGTGTGTGTGTGTGTGTGTGTGTGTATGAGGGTGTGCCTGTGTGTAGTTGTGTGATGTCTGTCTGGCTTTTGTGTTTGCCTAGTGCAATGCAAACAAAGGACAATGCCTGACGTGCCCTATAACTGTGAGCTAGCTGTATTTTTGTAACTCTCTGAGCTGCAGTCAACTGTCATTGCACCAGTCGCAGTAGTCCTAGCTGTTCGTTATGCTCTCCTGCCCGTCCCTCCGTCCGTCCGTCCGCTTCCTTATCCCAAGCTTGTTGCTTGTGCCGACGTTGCCTTTGCAGCTAACACGACTGACACACTTTTCATGCTACAATAAGCCATTATAATGAATGTAACCAGAGAGTAAGCCAAAATACCAACACACACACATTTTCCTGGCATTACAAAAAAAAGTGGAAATTCCACAGCCATGTTGGCTGCCTAATACTCTTTATGACTGATGCATTCGTACTAGCGCCATTTCATCCATCAAATAAGCGACAACTGTCAACTACTTTTTGCACTGAAAACTAGTTGCGAGTCGTGAAAATCCATAGATGAATGATTGCTTCTGCGTTTGAGATGCAACAAAGAACTCAATTTGAAATATTCTTGGGAAGAGAGTTATATTTTTCCAATGCAATTGACGTTGATCAAATTGTGTTCTCCTCTGCTGTAGTTTTTAGAAAATTAAACAAAATAGTTTAATAATTTAAACTGAACAAAAACAAGAAAATTGTTTGTATTTTAGCTTGATTAAACAAACAAGTGCATTGGGCACGCGATAAACATCTTGACAATAGAGATTACTTAAGGAAAATCTGCTCAGTAGTTCAACATAGTATTATTGCTTACAACGTGGCTGTTGGGCGTAAGCAGATCAAATAATTGGCACAGACATTCACCTACAATGAGTCCCATCACATGTGGGACATAAGATAAATGGCAGATGACACAAGGACAAAACTAGGCGGTTAGATAGGCAGTTAGATGGATTGTTAGACTCTTGTATGGAGGGACGCACGGGACGGATGGGTGGACAAAAGGGGCTTAGCAACCCTCATTTGTCACGTGATTTTATAAACTGCAAATCTTAGGACAGGATTCAATGATGGTGTTGTTGCTGTTGCTGTTGCTGATGTTGCTCTTGCCTTGTTATGTTGCTGGTCAATTTCATTTGTAATCCCTTTGAGCCTCGCATACACATGCACGTACACGCACACGCACACATACACTTACACATACACGTCAATAGGTGGACAGAAGTGACAACTGTAATGCCAGCTTGTTTGTTTGTCTACATAATTGCCCTGGCTGATGGCTTTTTGGGTTTGTGTTCGACGGTGGGAGGAAAAGAGGGGAGAAGAGGATTAGACATCTCATTTGCCTAAATGCCGCATTGTTGGTCTTAGCCACAGTCCGAGCCTAAGCCAGACATGTAAACTTCGTGTGTAGGCTATTTGTTGGCTTCGCACACATTAATTATAAAAGATCCGGCCAAGCCGCAAAACTGCAGTTGGCCTTGCCAACTCTTGCATAAGTTTTTGGGCCATTAAAGTAATGGTTAGCACGATGTTTGAGTTGCCTACCAATTTGGGTGTAACACCGTAGAAAGTAGAAGATTGAACTGAATATCTTCACTGCCTGCATTTCATACAAAGGAAAACAAAAAGCAAACTAGGTTGCACGTCAGAAACGTCATCAACTTGACATTTTATCCGATTCAGTGCTGCAGTTGCTTCGTGTGCCTGCAATTTGTTGGCAGACGGCGAACTGCCGCAGCAAATATGGCTTCAAATTACTATTAACAACAGCGTCCGCGTCCACCCTCGCCTCGAGGGTGATCCTCCCCCTACAACTCGTCAACATTTGGGTTGCTTTATTGAGCGCATGAGAATTTCAGCAGACATTTTCATTTCATTTCTTTTCTTTTCTTTTTTTTTGCATCTGACATTTTGCATATGTGGCGTATGCGTAATGCGCACACAGGTCCTTTAAGCTCACACAGTGAACAGGGAACACACTCACAGAATACACGACTGACTGGATATCTAGCAGGCGAGAGAGCATCAGAGTATGTGACAATGTCGGAGATTTCCAAATGCAGCGCACGAGTTTTGCATTTCAAATGGCTGCAAGGATTTCTGATTGTATTCCTGATGCTGACTTTCTCACTCCCTCTCGTTCTTTGTTTCTTCTTCTTCGCTCCTTTCCTACTTTTGCCGTATTCTATCTTTTTCTATCAGTGCTTTAAAATGAAATCTGCTGCTTAAGTTGCTTTGTAGGCGTTTTCTCACTTTGAATTTGTAGTTGATGTAGATATATTACGCATACGCATCGTTACCCAAATAAGATTTGCAAACCGAAAATATTCATTAAGCGAATATTTTCTTATGAAATGTGTCTGTCATTTGCTGTTTTTTTTGTTAGACATTCACATTTAAATATATGTACGTATTTATATACTACATCACGCATACGCCAGGTGTGCAATACTTAATGTAATGTATTTATAGCGTGCGCTCAGATTTCCCCTGCTCTATCTTTCTCTTTCTCTCTCTCTATTGCGTTCCCTATTAGTGTGTTAACTGACAAGCCAATTAAATTTGACATACATAATTAAGTGATATTGCGGCGCCCAAAGCAGTTGAAATATTAAGTGGGCAGGTTGAATTGAATTTTTAATTAACATTGAATTGAATTTATTATTGCATTGTGTCTCCTTCCTCCTCTGTCCAGCCACGTGTCTACATGAAATCTAATAAGTTTTGCCATTTATTAATTGCCAACTGAGCCCTTTTAATATGTAATGAAATCAATGGCTGCTGTATTATCTCGAAATTGTTCATAATCTTATTAATTTGCTGGCAAAATAAGCAATTTGAAATTGCGAATTTAACTAATTATGTAACTCAAAACAAGTATGACAAAAATATATATAATGTATAATCTTGTTGCTATTTCCATTAAATAGCTTTATCAAACATTATTGAGAATTATGACATTATTAATTCATTTTAAATTCTTTTTCATTGTTATATTAACAAATAATAAAAAGCCTTCTTATGCTGACTGGCCAAATTAATGGTGTTGTTTTAAACACCTGATTTTATTTCTATAAATAATATTTTTACGACAAAATAAATATCAGATTTCATGGCCAAAGCAACTAATATAAAAATATATCTGCCCATAAGAAATTTGCGAGTGCTAATAAAATAAATGATTATAGTTTGTTATTGTATGTGCTGACAATGATGTATACAATCAGCTCATTTGGTAGATTTTGTTTGCATCTACATCATTTGCTTAACATGTGCCTCAATAATTGCTGAAATAGTTTCTTTGCTTTTTGTAACCTCTTTCTATCATATCTCTCTTACTCGGTTTAGTCAATGCGTGAGCTTTGTTCTTAATGCGGTGCTATTAAAAAACGAATTTATTGCCTATAATTAAAATTCGCATTGGCGAAAAATAAAGGAAAATTCCATAGGACTTTTTTTTGTACGGAAATCGCTGGAAATCGAGCGTGACAGGAGCGTAAAAATTGTATGTAATTTATTTTTGCGCGGTTTAAATGAAACTGCATGAAAATGTTGGGGGCCAAGTGTGTCAGCTGTGCGTCACAATTTCAGCGAACTGGCCGAAAGTGTGTCATATTGCCACGCGTTTATTAATACCTGACTTTCAGGCGTGCGAAAAAAGTCGCGGCCGAGAACAGATTTGTGTGCCAATCAAACGGAAATTCATTCACTGATGGGCCACACAGACGATGATTCATACTAGGGAAGTTCAAAGAAACATTTATTTGTCTATTTTCCGATTAACGAAGGCAATTAAGTTAAACGAGTGTATTATTCACGGCACTAAGTTTATTTATAAACAACCTAATCTTAATTTGTCAGTTCTCAGACTTTTGCTAATTTGTTGTGTTTCTTTTATTATATTTGATTTATTTTGAGGTAACTTTTGAAATAACCCTCGCGTAAACAGTTGGCAATTTGCCACAATGCATTTCCCGTTAACGATTCTCTTAATTCTTTTATTTTTGATTTTTTGTCAGTTTAGCAATTTTGTATTAATTTGTTGTTGCTATTACCGATTTTCAATTATGATATGGCCGTGGCTATGACTCGATTTGTGCAATGGCCTGCCCAGCAGCTTTCGCCGCACAACGCGACGTATGCGCAATGTAGTTTCATTTCGAGGCAAAGTGTAATTTATGGGCTATACGTGGAGCGCATTTATTACGTGGCCAGCGGTGCACGGAGCAGCAAACGTGGCAGGTTTTGGCTTTTAATGTGCATAATTAAGCATTAATTACACTCACGTCCTTTGGCCCCAGCCACTCTCACTCTCTTGCTCTCTTTGCCTCCGCCCGCCCCGCCCGCTCCGTTCGCTGTTCGCATTCTCAGCCGCTCTCTTTCATTGTTTGTTTTTACAACAGACATTTATCTCACTCCCAGACGGCAGAGATATGCCTCCTGCCAGTTGGCTCCCAGTGTGGTCGTTTAAGCGACGACCATTTGACCACCGCATCGGCAAACCATTTGCACAATTTAAGCATTTAATTGCAAATTTATTATGCTTATTTTGTGGCAACGCAATGGTCATTTCGTAATTGATTGACCTGAGCGCATTGCGCTGAAAGTGAATGTTGCCATATGCCCGCATAAGCAAATCGCCCAAACAGATGTGCATTTGTCATGGCATAATGACCTTCATTCATCTCACCAGGGGCTGCGTATAAGACACATTGATAAATTGCCTTGGATGATTGCAATTCAGCATAAGGCAAAATAATATTGAATCTCAGTAACTTAGCTTGTGCAATTAGATCTGATTTTGAAGAATTGCGAGGTCAGCTATAACTTGCTTCTATCTTGTGCTGAAACCAAGCTACTTTCTTTAACCTTCTTATACTCAAGAGTTTTTATTATATAAAAAACGAGAATTTTATTTGATTAATGCCAACGGACAACTATAACTCAAGTGACATATTGTTTAAGCAAAGTGAGCAATTTTACTGAGAAGCCACAAAAAAATAACTTTGGAAATGTAAAACATAATAGAAATAATATAAAAATCTTGGTAAGTTAGTTGTCCAATTAGTCTTGATTTTAAAACTAAAACTAGTTTCAGTTTTGGGCAGAATTCTACTTTCTTTCATATTTGCTTGTGTAAAAGTTAAACAATTTCACTTAAGTACCACTGAAACAAAGAATATAATAAAATGTTGCCTGGAATTTATTTCTATAATTTTTGTAAAAATATGTTAAGTAGTTTTCTGCTTTTGTTATGCATTTTTCTTGTGCTTGTCCTTGTCATAAGTTTATTATTTGCTCAGCTGATTTTGCTTATTTGTGAGCAACTTCTCAAGTACTTAGTATACTACAGCGGATTGACTGTTTGAACAGTGTTTGTGATTTAATATATAATTTTAAAGTAATTTGTAATGCATCACCAAATCTGCTCACGAAGTGACAATAAGACATCAATTCGTAGACATAGCAATCGCACTTGATTTGTTTAGTTTACTGTTCACTGGATTTGTAGATTATAGCTATTTCATATTTTTTTCACAGCCGCAATCTTTTTCTCAGTTTCATGTTTGCTCACTTCCTTTCTTTCTTTCTCTTGCTCACCCTGAAATAAAAAGTCATTTTCAAAGCCCATTGCCACAAGTAATTTAAAGCGTTTCGCTCCAATTCGCCTCTAGGCAGTGCGATGTCTTTTTTGGCTCAACGAAATCGTCACACGCCGCCGCAGTTGCTGCCTACAACATCTCCCATCTCGCATTTCCCATCCCCTCCTTCCGCTTGTGGACAGTGTACCACTTTCCACTCAGGCCA
The DNA here is from genome assembly GCF_023558435.1 of Drosophila sulfurigaster albostrigata. Classification (NCBI taxonomy): domain Eukaryota; kingdom Metazoa; phylum Arthropoda; class Insecta; order Diptera; family Drosophilidae; genus Drosophila; species Drosophila sulfurigaster. The sequence goes on from NC_084883.1 coordinate 2,376,242, forward strand.
CGCCTACCTTGGCACTGTCAGTGCAGCGCCTTTGAAGTTGTCCGCCTGCTGCTTTTTACTCTCTTTTTGTTTTCTTTCTCTCTGGCTCTCTGCGTTGTCGCTTCGCTTTTATTTGTCTTCAATTAACATTGCAACATGCCACTTGTGCCACTTTTCTGTGCTTTGTCTTTTTCTATTGGCTTTTTTTATTTTGAGATATTTTCTTTGCGTTGGTTTTTCATTTTCTATAGCTACCACACTGTGTCAGCTTATTTATTAGTTTTATTCTCGCTCTCTCTTTCTCTGTTGGACTGTCTCACTCTAACTTATTTTTAATTTACAAGTTTTTTATGCTTTGCTTTGACAACGCCCTGGCGACGACTAATGAAAGCCTCGACTACAAAGCAAATTTTTTCCTTTTCAACTTTGCGCTTTTATGCAACGCCGCTGGCTTCCCCTCCTCCCCTCAGGCCAAAATCAACAGAAACAGCAAAAGATAGTATGGGATGGAGGGGGATTGAGAGGGGGAGAGGAAAGCAAACTGTTACCAACCTGAGTCGAAACTATGTCAAATGCAATATTATTATTTATGCTTTGACTCTTTATTTTCCTTGGCTTATTTGCCTTGCACTTTGTGTAATTGACAAGTTTGTTGCATACTTTTGGGGCGCTTGCCAATTATCGAAAATGGCTTCGCTTGGCTGTAGCTAAAGTTGTATAATGCATTTGAGATTGCGATTAAGGAATGACTCAAATTTTGTATATTTGCGCACTCAATTAAATTAACTTCGAACGCTGCAAAAAAGCATGCTTTAAGTTTTTATGATTTAAATACTATGCACCTAAATAAATTAATTAAGATATTTTTAACAAAGTGTTTATATATTAAATCAAAGAAATTTGATTAAGAATTTGTACAATTTTTAAGATTTAGAAACAGTAAAATAAATATTTACAATTGAAGGTTACTTTAAAGTTTTCATTATATTATTTTTAAAAATATGAAAGTATTCATATATAACTATGTCACTGTTAATAAATAAAAAGATTTAAAATGAATTTAATTGAAGTAAACGAAGAAACACACTAAATTATTCTTCTGAATTGATATTTAAGATTAGATCAAATTAACTAAATGCTGATTATTGAAATTATTCAGTATTTTGCATTTAATCTAATTTATAAAAATTGTATTCTAATGTTCAGCCTTCAATTCGCCAAATAGATTAGAAACCTGCTGTCCTGCACAGTAAATAGTGCGTATACTTAATTTACCTAACATAATTAACTCTCAAATTTGATGTATCACACATGAAGTATATGCTGTTTTTTTACTCTTTTTTTATATATGTAAAACTCATATCATATATAATTTACTTCTATCTCAAATGGAATGTAATTATGCCTTCGGTTAAAGTAAATATGACTCACCGTTGTGGCAAATTCTTTGGGTATATGCTGCTGCTATTATCGTAAAACTATACTGATCATCTCATTGCGTATACTTAATCTAGCATTTAAGCCGAAATCAACGTTTAAGGCCCATCCAAAGCGGAGTGTTGACTGCAAATGCAAATGTTTGCACAATTTCGCGCATTGTTTTTTGCATATTTGCCGTAGCAGTAGCATTGCAATTGCGATTGCAATTGCGGCTGCTCAGTTGAAGGTGTTGTTGTAAAGCTCATTAAATGTTAATGACTCTCATTCTGTCCTCGTCTCACCCACAGGTCGCACACACAATGCCAACTATGCGCTCTACCACATCGGACAGCCAGCCACGGCGGGCGTCAAACAATTTGCAGAGACGGGCAAAACGGAGCAGCTGGACAGCAATGCTGGTGAGCAGCAGCAGCAGACGATGCAGGCGGCAGGCCAAGCGCACACACAGAAGCAGCAACCATCGCAAGGATTTGCCAGCGGAACGGAGCGGAGCGTATTCGATGAGTTCACCATGCCGGCAATTCAGTTGGGCGCAGGTCGAAGTGAGGCCAAAGTGTTTGTCGACAGTAATCACAGCTTGGTATCGCTAATGACGCGCATTGTCCCATCGCCGGATTGGTTTATAGGCGTCGACTCGTTTGAGGTAAGGCAACAGTAGTTGAACGAAAAAAAGGCAAACGCCGCAAACTGAAATCAATGACCATTTTCCTATTTGGCCTTTTTGTTGTGTGCTGCAGCTCTGCGTTGGCGGCTCATGGATTGATACGGTCACCGTTGAATTGGATCCACTTGATGCGGGCACCGACAACGGCTTCACCTTTACCGCACCCAATTGGCCAACGGCACCGCAGGGTGTCATCTATCGCATCACCTCACGCTATCCTGCCCATCCGGCTGGCAGTTTCTATTACCCGAAGAGCAAGCGTTTGCCTCCCATCGCCACATTTCAGTTCATCAAGGTAAGCTCTCTCTCTCTCTCTCTCTCTCTCTTTTCATTCTTTCGGCTCTTGAAAATATGCTTAAACAAGTTAATTAACTGCAAATTAGCAGTCAAAATGTTGCCCCTCCCCCTGCTACCATTTACAGCCCTAATGACTTTTCATGTGGCTCGCAACTCCGTAAAAAAAAATCAAAGTGCTAATGAGCCATTAGCATTACAATGGCGTCAAACATGTGTAACGCCAGTGCGTGTGAGGTTTGGTTTGCTGAATGTCTGTGTATGTGTGTGTGTAAGCTGGGGGTATATTCCCATATAAATCAGCTGCCACAAACCGCGCAGCTGCCATTGATGCAAAAAAAATGAAACGGATTTTAACAAAAAAGACAAAATGTGAAAAGAGAGGAAATAATGTTAATTATTGCGCATTAAAATTATATGCTTGGTGCAAACTCTGCGAATTAGCCAAGAGTCAGAAGATAAATGAAATAATTAAACTAAATGCACAATGCATGCGACACCAAAGAGATATATAGTAGAGAGGATGAGAGACAGAGAATGCAAATGAGCAGGGCTGGGCTGCATTAAAATATATAATAATTATGTGGAGTTCCATGGAATTTAGTAGCTCTCTAATTGAAACAAATTTGAAGTCGCCGAAATGTTTTAAAAATATTTAAACAAGAAATGGGTTAATTGAATCAAATGAAATATTTTCAGCTCGACGCTAGTTTAATAGATAATTTGCCACCAAACGGAGTATAAAATAGATGCATTTATTTTCAACTTAATAGTGCTTAAAATATTTAGTCTAGTGCAGAAATAAGTAAACAAAAATCGTATATTCATAATTGCTAAATCTAATTTAAATTGAAAACTTATTCAAATGTCAATAATTTCATTGTATCACTATATATACAAATTGTACAACGATAGTCTGCAATTTTCGTTATATTTTTAAACGTATTTTTTTTTCAAATTATTTGGATAGAATAAATTTGACAAAATATGTACATAAAAATGATAATAGTAAGCAGAATTCATGGTAGAATATTAAGTACGCAGAGTTTTGATTAATTTCATAAAAGATTGGCTGATACAACAAATAAATCAATTTTTGTTAGCTTTTTTAATGCATTTTTTTTCTTAATAACTTTCAATCTTTCTTTTGTTTTAAAAAATATCGTATTGATTTCCTTTCTTGCTGAATGTAGCTTTTGTAAAAAACATTATCTTTAATAGTAATCAGACGGTACTTTGATTTCAGATAAGTGTTCTTGAATTAGAATGTTATTTTATTAGTTAGAATAATTTATATTAATTTCAGACATGATTTCCGGGTATAAATACAGTAATTATTGTTAGATTTTTTAATTCAATTATCTTAGGTTTTGTAAAATATAACAATTATAAAAAAAAACTATTTTGGCAATCATGAAATTATTAGTGAGAAGAATTTATGGTAGATTGATTTCAGAGAAGACTGACATTAGAATACTAAATATGCCTTAAGTATGCAATAAATTATGGATAAGGCGCAGTTACATTATCTGGGCAACGTTATCTAGGTTTGCCATTACCATTAAAGGCACAAAGCCTTACTTGTCGACGTCATATTACGCTATCCATGGGTCTCAACCTTTATAAGCGCCAATCCATTAGCTGGCACAAATCGTGAACGTGAACGTGAAACATTTCAGCACAATGGTAATGCAAAATTTGCTAAGGACCTTACCAGAAAAGACCTCTACTCAATGGGAACAGGAGCGGCAAAAGTAGAAGCTGCCAATGAAACCGCCTCCACACACACAAAGGCATTGTAATTATATTGCTGGACGTACGATGTTCAGAAAGTGCGGCACTTACACTCACAATACAGGGGCCCCTCCCACTGTTCCCGTTATCCGTGTATTCCTAGCCATCCATTCCTTCACCCGCATCCCCAAAGCTTCTGCTAACCATTGCCGTAGCCGCTCATCAAAATTGCTTTTATGTGTGGCCGAGAGACGCACATAAAATTTACGCCCAACGCTTCTGGCAGATGTTTCAACTGCGTTTGCATAGTTTAGTTGCCGGTGGGCAGTTTTCTGGGGGCGGGGATGGTGGATAGAGGAATAGGCGTGGCACACCCATACACACACACACTCGGTACGTGTGGTCATTATTCTTTATTTGTTGGCCCAGCTCAGATGCTAGCCGAGCGCTTTAGTTCAGCTCGTCTTGTTCGTCTTCGCATTTTATTGGCTCCTGTTGTTATTGTTGCCATTGTTGTTATAGTAACGCCTTTTTGACACTACTAATTCTAGTTTTATTTCGTTTGGGAGCGAAAGCGGACATTGGGGAAGAAAGTCCTAAAAATGTCTACTCCTTTTAGTTCACTTTCCCGGAGCATAAACCATTTGTTAACAGCTTTGTTCACTTTTATTTTTAGCTGGGAAAAATTATATAAGCTGAAAAAAGATGTTGCCCTAGCTCATAATTTCTGTTTTAAAAACAGATAATAAATATCATTATTTTGTTTTTAATTTTTCGTTCATAAAATATGTAAATTCCCAACTATGAGATAATTTTAGCAGAAAATATCTGCTATTAAACTTTTTGGATTGAATGTTAATAATCGGTGCCGTGTTTCTTTAATATAATTTAAAAATATAAGAAAGTATATGTATATAGAATTCATATCGTATTTTATTGTGCAGTTTTAGTATTTTATTCATTATAAAAATGCAATATTTTTATACCCTATAAAGTATATATATTCTTGATCAGCATCAATAGCCAAGACAATATAACCATGTCTGTCCGCAAACAAGCGGTTTATAGCAAGAGCTGCGAATTTTGGTATATACAACAACAACTACAGTAATTGTGATTTCTGAAAATTTGGTTGCGATCAGATGAAAGTTATGGAAGTTATTAAAGAAATACTTTTGCATGGATAAAAACGCCTACTTACTCAGGGTCTTAGTTGCTTTGGCCGACAAACCGGTATATGTAAATACGCCGTTTGGTATATTTTTAGTATTTTTCTAACTGTTCTAACTGATAGTGTACCTCTTATTCGTTGTAACTAGTATGGTTAACTGCTTCGCCTTAGATTTGGCTACTTTTGTTTATGACCAACGAAATGGAAAGTTATTTACTTAGGAGAATGTTCGTCTGCTTTCTTTTATGGCCAAGACATGTGGAGCAGGCCAAGCCCTAAGTAGTTATGTAACTAAAAGAAGTCAGCCAACTTGACTAGCTATGTGTGCTGTGCTGTGCGATATGTATGGGTAATTATGTGTTGATTTGTTTGGGCATTAAATTCTTAAATTTGCTTTTAAGTGAAATGCCAGAAATTGTTGTGTGCCATTTGGCGCATGAAATCACGGATTGGTATGGAATTTTTGTGGGCACAGACGGGTCCAGGGCAGCTGTGAGTTTGGAGAGTTGAGAGTGAGGTTCTGGTTGTGGATCCGGGTTTCTGTAATCCACAAGGAATTTCACAGTATTTCTCTTGTTGTTATTCGAGGATTATGTGTACACGTAAGTGTGTGTGTGTGTGTGTGTGTGTGTGTGTGTGTGTGTGTGTGTGTGTGTGTGTGTGTGTGTGTGTGTGTGTGTGTGTGTGTGTGATTGAGAGAGTGTGCGTGTTTATTTCAATGCCACAAAAGCAACACGCGGCCGCTGTCGACGCATTTGCGAATGAAGCTTCCAAAGGTAGCCCTGCGATAAGCCTAAAACCCAAAGCCAGGCAAAAACAAGGCCAGCAACGCGGCAACGTGGCAATAACAATGTGAGGGGCGCTTGGCATAAGTATAGAAAATGACAGCAGCCCAAACAAATAAATTAAAATGCGCGACAGCGCGCCAACAAAAGTTTTTTCTCGCTCTGCTATTTTTCCGTTCCTAGTCGCTGTCACAGAAGGTCCTCTCTATCTCCCTCTCTTTCGGTTTTTGTGCTGCTATCTCACTCATCCATTCAATCCCCCCTTTAGCAGCATACCTGGACTATGCGAGTGAATGGTTGTGAAGCCCAGTGTCTGTGTCAATATTTGCCACAAATTGAAATTAGCAGCGCGTTAGGCGCACCTGTACTCACACTTATACTCACTCTCACACTTATACTCATTGCTTCTGCTCATGGTTATTCAGCAGCTGTGTGTGAATAGCCAGGAGCATTTGCTTTGCTTATGCCATGCACATAATCCGCGTAAATTAATATGCTGTACACACACATATTTGTGCAAGCACATAGTCACATGTGCCAGTGTGTGTGTGAGGATGTGTGAGTGTGTGTGTGTTAGTAGTGTCTCTAACATTTGCTCTGCCCAGTCTCTAACAATCTCCTTCCCATTTGCAGCTGAAGGAGTACGAGCTGAGCGAGGTATTCAACATTGCCGAGGATGATCGCAAATATGAAATGGTTCAGACCCAAACACACCTGGATGCCGAGCACAATCACGTCGAGATGAATAACGAGCTGTCCGCAAGCATTGAGCGAGAGCGACAGAGAGAGCGAGATGGCGACAGAGATGGACAGACACCGCAACAGCTGCAGCTGCAACAATACGATGAGGAGCGACAACGCATTCGCTCCCAGTTGCTGGCCAAAATGAATCCCATGTGAGTTGACAACATATTCCAGTCATACATTAAATATCGTCTTTGTATACTTAAGTTTATCGAACCAAAACGATTCCTAATATATGAATACACGGTTATGGAGGTCTGCAGCTGAAAGTTTTCATTAGGTTTTATGAATAATTACACATTGGTTTAGTGAAGCTAATAATAGATGCAATTAGCAGCATGAAGCATTAATCAATATTCATTCGATTGCCATTAATTACAGGCTACCAAAATAAACGTGTAAGAAATATACATATAAGTGTGCTCGAATGTCAGATACCCTTTTGAATAATAGAAACAAAATATCGTATTAGTGTATTTACAAAGTAATACAAAAATATCTTAAAATAAAATAGTGTATATCTATCTATATCTATCTAATGTATATCACCTTTGAATAAAGGGAAAACGGTGTGGAAAAGTATTGAAATATATTTCGTAAATATACTAATATACCATAGAATTGAAAATATCAGAGATTATACACCTAAAACAATTAAGTCTTGATGACTGAGCCTTTTTTGCTATACAATATTATCTTGAACTACTTCTAAGATATCTATCGCAAGGGAAATCATAAAGACAGTATTTATTATTCTGTGTTCATTTACTTCTTATATCCATGTGGTATAAGGATATAAACACGATTGACATGCAATTATAATTTTAGCTTGTAGCTGTCACTAGACTTAAATACACCATAGTTCATTACACACTCTCTTTCAGAACAACAATTAATCCAAAAATAAGTAAAATGATTTATTATCAAGGGAAACAAAGTGCAGGACGCACACCAAATGTGCTGCTCACCCTTATAACCTCTCTAAATTAATTCCATTTCCTGAATCAACTGCACATAGAAAGTAGAGCAGTGTTTGGCAATGTGTTGCAGCTGAGGCTCTCACTCAATGGCAGCAAGCAGGTAGATATCAATTTGCCATACTTAACATACGAGTAGAGCGTCAGGTGTTGCTGCTTAGATGAGAGAAGTTCTTTCAACACATTCGAAGCAGCTGGCTGAAAGAAAGCCAAAGTAAAAAGAAGAAAAAACGAGAAAAACATGCAAGCAGCAAGCACACATTGCAGCCCATTACCCCACTTTACGTAAAGGTGGATTGCAAGATGGCTGACTGAGTGGCAGAGATCGTGGCACGTAGCTGGCTAATGCTGCATCTTTAAAAAGCTCGCCCCAAAAATGCAAAGAGAGAGAGAGAAAGAGACTGAGCGAAAGAGAAAGAAGAAATAGAAAAGACTGCGAAGAAAGGAAATCCAACTCCAATGTCGGGCAATGTCCTCGACGTGCACAAGCGCAAACTACAACTAATCCAGTGCGAGGCTACAGCTACAACTACAGCATCAGCTCCAGCTACAATGCCGTCAACATTTCCGTGCCACGCCCATTTGCGTGCTACTTGGAGTGGATTTTTGGCACCATGGGCACTGGTAACCTGCATATTTAATGACAAACTCGGGGCGAGGGCGGCACACGTACGTGTTTGAGTGCCAAGAAGCGAAATCCAAAACCTATGTAAGAACTTAGCCAGGCAACTGGCTAAAGTGCCCCCTGCGCCTGCATGCGAGAGAGGCATAGCGGGAGTTTTATAAAAAAAAAAAAAAACAATTGGCAAGCTGACAAGAGCGCCAACAGCTAACCAAAACCAATGCCAACACTTGCTCGGACGGTGTAATTACTTGCAATCTTATCAATGCCCTCATGTTCTACCTATAAAAGCCAAAGCACCTGCCTCGCCAGCTCTGTCAGTGCAGTTACAGCACACTCAACCTACAGACAACACGCAGTATAGTATCGCAACATGTTTGCGAGGCCAGCAATAATATCATTTGATGCTCTCGTCTTCACATTTAACATGGCAAAGCATCAACTACTACGACAACAACAACAACTGATACAACAACAAAAACTTCTACGACAACAGCAACAACTTCTATGCCGACAACAACAACTACTTCTACGTCAACAACATCGACTGCAACGACAGCCATAAATATTGCAACGTTTTAGTCGATTAAGAGAATAATAATTGCATCTCAGTGCGTTGTATAAACCTATATGAAAAACAATTAAATGGTATATTAATATACTAGTGCACTCAAAATATACAAAATATATATAGAGTACAGAATATACCAGATTGTTAAGCAAAGCTAAGGCAGCTAATGCCCAACTGCAGCAATCCTTTTTTTTTTCTTTAAATAACTCGATTTTTATCTGACCGCAACCAAAAATCGTAAATATAATATAACGCTTGCTATTGGATCTTTCTCGATGTGTGGTGCTAGAAATAGACGTGGAAAATAACGATAATAAAATTGATCTGCGTGCAAAAATACCAATTACTGTCGGCCAAAAATTTGGCATATGTATCTTAAAGTCTCTGAGATCTACCATTTCATATTGTATCATATGTATACCATAAGCACTTTAATTGCATTTTCAAATTTAGTGTTCCACTAATTTTTTTCTTTTAATATATTATTCATAAAATGGTGGTCTCATACATTGAAAATATAGTTAAAATAAAGCAGATTTAAGGTAAACAGACGAAAATGAATTTTAAGGCCAATTATTTGTTTCAAGAAAATAAAATTCACGTTTGTATGCAGAGCCAAAAGCTACCGAAACCAATTGCAAAACCAGGTTAGACAGTGTAATTACTTGCAATCTTATCAATGCCTTAAATTTTTGGCTATAAAAATCAAAGCACCTCCTGGACAGCTCTATCAGTGCAGCCACAACAGACTCAAGCGACAGACATTACGCCGTATAGTACGAAACATGTTCGCGTTGCCCGCAATAATCACACTTACTGCCCTCAACTCAACATGCAACATGCCGCAGCAGCAACAGCAGCCAAGACAACAACTTCAACTGCAAAAGCAGCAACAAAATATAAAAAAACGTAAGCTTTGTGACTTTAAAGAATTGGATGGAATTTAGAATATTTATATCACTTGCAGAGCAAAAGAAAGTTAAGCGTCAACCGAAAACAAAAGAACTTTCGCCAAAACAATGAAAATTGCATACACATTCAAGATCAATTCAATTTCAATTATAATTATATTATTAATGGAATTATAATTATACCACAATGCACTTCAATATCAAAAAAAACCGCTCGGAGAAAGAATTGAACGGGAAGGAAATTCGCCTTTCACCTAGCTATGCTAATGGATAAATTTAATAATATGCAATATTGGATTTTAAAAGAGAATAAAAACTAGCGAGTCACAGTAATTGTTTTTCTTTAATTTACTATTCAAAGTGATAAAATTAAAATAGAATTTCGCGTTGCTTTAGTGTTTCTCTAATATATTTATTATGCTATACTACTTTCTTATTTAATAGCTGAACTCGGACAGTACTTTTGTGGCCCCTAAATTTGATCAAATAGATCATTTAAATAATGTTCTCAATTATAAATATGATATTCAAATGTAATTTATTGTTTAGTAATAGTTGATGTTGGTGATTAATAGTTGATGAGTTGTTGTTGGCATAGTTTTGGTATAATTAATATACCTTATGATATAAATCAAGAGCATCATCTAGTAAAGCACACTTGACTGAAGCTTTCTCTCTTATTTTACATACTTTGTACGTGTATGCGAAAGTAGCCTTTAACTAACAAATACTTCAAACATTTTTATTTAAATTAACTTAATTTGAATTTTTGGGACCAAACCAACATTCTTTGGAAATTATTTTTACATTATAATATAAATTTGTGACAAAATATATTTCAAACATATTTGAAATACACGACATTGTTTATTTACAAAAGGCTTTTTCTGGAAATCTCTTTTCGATTGTCGAGTTTTTGGGAAGTACTTCAATGTTATCTAAATGATTCATTTTGAACTATGTCAATAGCCCTAGTATTATTTTCGAAGCCATGACCACAGTCGAGTTTAAATTGTATCCGAGTAGGGGACATGTGTGATTAATTATCTATACTATCTTATCATTGGGTGGTCTAACATATGCTGATTATAAAAGAAAGTCGAATTCCTGACAATACCCACAGTAAAGTAAACTGTGTCTAGACAACAACACCTCGCAACAAAACGACAACATGTCGGTGCCTCCAGCAACTCTTGTAATTATTGGTGCGGCAGCAACCAATAACGAAAGACAAAGGCGAAGGGAAAGGCAAATGCAACAGAGCAGTAAGCAATAATTGAATTCGCATTATGCGTATACATAATTAATACAATTTGCAGAAGCGAAAGCCAAGCCACAATCCAAGACAAAAGAAGAAGAATGCAATCTAGGCAAACAATCACAACAAAAACAGTCACAATCGCCCGAAGACAAGTCAAATATTTGCAAAATCAGTTAGTTATGCGTTTATATCTAATCAGTGGAGATTTGTGGCATGAAAATATATTTACTATGACACAAGCATTGTCTATAAATTGAATGGGTCGAAACAAATACATTTTAGTTAAGTGTCGCAACTAAAACGCAGTTGAGGCCGCGAGAAGAAATAAACGAAATAAACGATAAAATGCAAAGGACGACAACAACGACAACCATTGAGGAAATTGGCTCAACTGATACGATAAATGTTGCAACGATAAGCGAAACGATAGGCATCACAACAATTGAGACAACTCCGACGCCGGCTGAGCGCCAACCTCATCATCATCTTCGTCATCATCGACATTCACAAAGGGAAGAGAACGAAACGACTTTAGTTATAACTGATGTTAGCGACGATGCTACTCTTATCATAGAGACTGACACAGAACAACCACAAGACAGGCATCAGCATCGTCATCATCATCATCATCATCGTCATAAGCATCACGCTAAAGAGAAGCAAACAGTATCACAACCACTAGATCCACTCGAGCCGCCGCCGCCACCGTTGCCCACATCGTCGCCACCCTATCTAACACCCACCGAGGAGCTAACGGAGGTTGTGTGGCAAACGGACTTAGATCTGCCGCCACAGGCGTCAGAAGCCATATTACCTGCCCCTCTCCCCACAATCAGTTCGCAGCCAGTTGATGAACCCACACTGCCTACGCCTCCGGTTTATCAGTGGCAACCTGCGATGCCGGCGACAGCAGCAACAACAGCAACATCAGCAGCCACCTTACCAACAACGACAACAGCAACAGCAGCATCCACTGTACCAACAACGACAACAGCAAAAACAACAGCACCTCAACCAATAGTGGTGTGCCAAACGGAGCTCATCATCGAAGAGCCTACTCAGATCGCATCGCCTCCACCTCCACCTCCAGCAGCAACAGTAGCAGCAGTAGCAGCAACTGAATTGGTCCTCGTTGGCACAGTTTCTGTCGAAGCCACTGACAAACCTAAAGAGCGAAAGAGCTACAGAGTCAGCACCGATTTGGCGGCGCCACCGCAAGAGCCAAGGAAACGTTGCTGTTGCATCATTGCCTAAGTGCTGCGAGGCATTGAAAATATTCCATTTAAGGCTTCATTTATAAATGCGTGCGACAGTCAAATGGAAAGAGCATATCTTAGCATTTTAAGCATAAACTTAAATGCAAATCAAGTTGAACAAATAATTCTGACCTGAAGCTGTAACTTTTACAAAAAATATATATACTCGTACCTATGAATATTAATTCTGAAGAAGATGTCTTTAGTTTTCATGCCACTTTTCAATTGTTACTCTGAATGCTAATGTAGTTAAATGTCTAAATGTAGAAGGATTTTGTTTAACTACTTTTAAATTTCTCACTTTTCCTTAATCATGTCAAATTTTCCCTTGAACATAGCAAATTTGGAATAGCAAAAAAAGTTATATAAGTCACAGTGCTTTAAAAATTAGTAGAAAACTTACCAGATAACATAAAAAAATAAATAAAATAGACAATCCTTGAAATGGCAAAAATTTCTTATTTTTCGCAGTGTGGCTTTTTTCATGCCATCAGAGCTATGGAGAAACGAAAAACAAAGCCTTAAATAGTAGAATTTAAATATAAAGAAGAGAAATATTAAACTGTAGTCAGGTTTCTAACTTGATACAGTTAGTATTGGAGGCATGCCTCAAAGAATTCGCTTGCTACTCGTAGCAAAACACACTCATCGTCTACCCATGACAAAGCTACCTTATCAGCATGTGAACTTAAGCTACCGCGTACAACGGACTTATCTTATCGCTAATGATCAGAGGGTGAGGGGAACTTCTGCTGGCTTCCAATGTTGCAAACAAAATCACCGTCGTCGCTGACAAGACGTAATTGATAATTAATTAGAGGCCGCCACTTGAGGGTAACTCCAAAGCGAATGACCACATCGATAAAACACTTGACGGCAGTCAGTCAACAGCCAGAAGCCGTTGAATATCACTCGAGAAGGAGCGTGCGATGCCTCCACCTCCAAGACATGGGGGCTACGGGCCCGGTCCTGTCATGCGAGGTCCACCTCCTGGACCTGGCTTTCGTCCCGGACCACCGGGACCCAACATCAATGTGGGTGTCAATATTGGAGGACCACGTCCCCCGCCCATTGGCGTGGGCATTGGCATAGCACCGCCGCCGGTCATCATTGGCGCACCGCCAGTCGTCATCGGCGCTGCCCCACCGCCAGTTATAGTGGAAACATTTCCACCTCCTCGTCCTCCAGTCATAGTCGAGACAATCGGACCGCCGCGACCGGTTGCAACTGTCTATACACAGCCGGAAGTCTGTTGTTGTGTCATTCAATAAAGACGGATGTCTTCTTGTGTCTGCGTGTGTGTGTGAATAAGACAATATATTCCATAAGATATATATTTGTATCTGAATCTTAAACATGTATCTACTTTTTGACTGTGAATAAATTTGTTAAGTTTTGTGAGCGCAATTTTTATTTTCCATTTTCAATTTGAATGGTATCATCAAAGGAAATATTTAAATTGCCGCTGATAATAATTTAAACATTTTGAGTGATTGGTTAAACTATGCTTACAACTATTAGAAAATAACTTGTGATACAAGAACTGATGGAAAGTTACAATCTACTGCACTTTACTACTCCGGCACACAAATTAATCAATGTCAAAAATTTAAATAAAAATGTTGACTCTGGACTGTGATTATAGTTGTATATTTTGGTCGTAATTTATTATCAACCAAAAACTATGTTTGAAATTCGATGCACGAAATTATGTGTTTCAAGAGTAGCATACAATTTACTAGGGATGAATTATGCTACATAATTTAATACTAATATCAATATCCCTTAACAACTAATATAGTGCTTTAAAAAGACCTAAATCAATATGGGAAAAAGGCCTTTAAGCAAGTTCGATATTGACTAAAATAAAGTAACTTGTATGCTGCATACTTCTGCACAAATTCAAATTGCGCATAAAATTACATTTACTGAATACATTTTGATGCGCTTTTCTAACGGTAATTGCCCCAAGCATGATGAACACAAATTGTTGCTAATAACTGCCACCAATATACACACACAAATACACATAGACAGCCGCACTCACACATGTGAGCACAGGACACATTTCTTTCTTGCTTCAGAAAAAAAACAACGAAATGTTTGTAATTTCAATTTAAGAATTTTCTTCATTATTTTCGTTAGGGAGTCGGCAGCCTTTTGCGTTTGCTGCTGGCAACGCTTTTCCACGCATTCGACGCTTTTGAGGCTTTCACGTCTGGCGACTCATTCGAGTCTTTAGTCTCGCTCCGCGTTTTCAATATTTTCGCCAATTTACTCGGCATTTTTCGGTCGCTGCCTTTGCCTCTTGATTTCGCTCCGTCGTCTCGTTCCATGTTTTTTCTCTTTTGCTTTCTTTTATTATTATTATTATTATTTGCGCGATTTTGCACGGTGTATGTGGGGAGGGGACATGGGTATGCAAATAAACGAAAAGTGCAGGAAACAAAACACGGAAGTCGGCCCGGAAGGAAGGAAGGAAAATGGCGGCGGCACAGCAAATGTTGCTTCTACCTCCGATTCTGGAGGTTTCTGAGGAGCACATCCAGCAAACACACATATACATACATACTGGATAACTGCAAAAGGCAAATTTAAATTGAAATTGTCTACAGCTGACGTGCTGAAATAAGAAACATGCTCTGTCGGAGAACACCTTTTGCTACAGCCAACGTGGCGTATGTGTAATCTTACTATACGTGTGTGTGTGCGAATTAAGGAAGGAAAATCGTGCTTGTTATGGAGCGATTTATATTGTGAGCTATTTAACAAAATCATAAAGCAATTCAATTGATTCAAAAAATAAATTATCTTCATGAAATATTGCATTTATGTAAAAAAAAATTATATCGAAATAAATTTCATATTAATACCGTACTACAATAACTATATATCAATAAAAGAAAACGTTTTTTCAGAAATAAGAAACATTTACATTTAGTCGAGGGGACTGTGAAACAGGCGCATTTATTTTCAATAAAAGCAACGAAGTGTGGTACTATTCATAAAATATACCTAATTAAATGAATAAAATGCTATATAAATATACTAAAAAAAAAACTGACATATACCAACTAATATATTTGGTGTATCGATATACAATTACATTAAAAATATACAGAAGTGCAAAATACATATAACCAATTGTCAACCGAATTAGTTATAATCCACTTCTTCTCGATGTGTTAGCAGGTATACAAAATAAGAAATATTTGTCCCTTTGTTTGCTCCCAAATTCGCTTTAAGTATGTCACAATTTAAGAAGCTGATTTCGCTAAAACTTACAACTTAGTAACTGTCAAACTCTGACGATGTTTTTAATTAGGTTTACTTTAAGCAGTTGTTATATTTAGAATTGTATAATTAATTAAATTCATTTCTCTGCTCAAAGTCTCAATATTTATACAGACAACAATATTTGTTTATTTTACTGTTCCACAGCTACAACAACAGCCAACAACCGCCACCAGCGGTGGTCAGCGTAGTGCCGAAGAATGATAAGCATGCGCTGATGCAGAGCATTGCCAACAGCTACAGGCGCACGGATGTGGGCAATGACAAGAACAACAACAACACCACCTACCCGGCCCAAGTTCCGGCAAAGGACATTGCTGCTGTTGCTGCTCCAACACGACGTCGGTCGGGGTCGAGGCTGGCGTCGAAGCGGCGTCGCGACTGTCGCGTGAGCCACTGGTCGGAGTGGACGGCCTGCAGCAAGAGCTGCGGCATTGGTGAGATGCATCGATATCGCAAAGTCATCAAACACGGCAAGAGGGGTGGGCGACCATGTCCGGCACTGCAGCAGTCCAAATGGTGCGGCACCGAGCGCAATTGTCATGGGCCTCAGAGCTATTTTAATTGGTAAGTTGCAATCATGCTCATGCCACGTATTCTCAGTAATTGTCAAATATGCATTTAATTTTCGGAAAATGTCTGCAGGTCCGATTCCGATACATGAACACGCTATGCTGGACCAAGCGATATATAAATATAATTTTAATTTAAGGCGTAAGAATTGCTTTTTGTGTGGAAAATGAAAAACAGTAGAAACGAGAGACGGAGAGAGGGAGAGGGATAGGGAGAACCCCCCACAGCGGAGAGAACCAGGCGGAGACCTCAGCAGCTGCAGATCGATTTTAATTTAAATTTAAATTTAGATTACGATACGAAATTGAAATTGAATTGAACAAAATTTTAAAATGCACGCAAATGCAGACAACCAAAAGTTTGAAACTAACTCAAATTGAAAGAAAAAGCAAAACTTAATAATCATGAAAATTGCATATGAAACCGAGGACTACTGACAATATTAAAAACAAAATGGATTTAAAAAACATATGCTGAACTGCTCCAAGTTCCACATTGGAAAGCATTCGAGGGAGTCAAATGTTTCGAATCGGTGTCAATCGTGGAATTTGAAGCAGCTCTGAAACACAATTTTGGCTAATGAAGAGAACATTTTAAGTTGTTCTTTTGAGTTGCTTAAGCTAATTTTAATGTATAAATCAAGCAGAAATTTCTGAGTACATGTGTCATATATAAAAGAAATGCGAAAAACCAAAAAAATTACTATTTAGTAGTCGTACAAATTTAAGATGCAAGCGAGTACGAGAGCGCTTTAATAAAATGCGCTACTAATTATTTATGGGAACTATCTAAACTATATACCCTATAAAATTAATTATTTCACAAATTTGGAGAAACGAATTCAAAGATGATGCCAACAGTAGAGTTTTATTTTGAAATCGAAATATTTTTTATTTTTGTTCTACATCGGAAGTTTTAATATTTTTTTTACAATAGCCATTTTTTTAAATTGCTCTCGTATGTATAAGTATATTAACTGAATCAAAGAAAAAAAAAAAAACAAGCGTGAAAATTTGCGTAACCAAACAAGGAAAACAACCAAAACCAAAAAGAAAACGTCGCACACACACTCGAAACTAGCGGTTGAAGAGTGTGTGGAGGGCAGCAATTAAGCTAACATTAGATGTAAACTAAGTTAATTATACTTAACAGATTGCAATAAAAGTAAAAGAACAACTATAACAATAACAGCAAGAGCAACAGTTAATTATATTTTACTTTCAAAAGTGTCTACAACAAGTTCAATTTGAGCTCGGGCAAAGTTTAGCAGACTAATAGTTTGATAGTCATATGACCACAAAGTAGAAAGTCGCTTTAGTTTGACAATTTCACGGTTTGACAAGCAAACAGTTTGAGAGTAGTTGACAGTTGTAGAGGCACTCGGCTTGAGCAGTCTTTGACATACCAAATGTAAAATAAAGAAAGCAAATCGCAAACAAATTAGTCATTAATACAATTATGATGTAATGAAATAAAGAACAACTGCAAGTGCATAAGACATTTTGTAAAATAAATCAACAGAAAAATAACAAACTAATAAAAATCAATGCATCGTAAACTGTAATCGCAACGAAATACTTCAATCACATTCAAATCCTCTTTCGATACTCCCGATATCTAATCCAAGTAGGCAAAATAAGCTTCAACAGCCCCGAGACGGTAATGCAGAGTCCGGCAAAGGCAAATGGAGCCATATAGCCACCAGTTTTGCTGACCAACAGCCCCCCAAAAGTGGTGCCAATAAATACACCCAGACCCATCGCCAATGCCGTGATGCCAAAAGCATTGGTCAGTTTCGAGAGGCCCAAGTAGCGCACATAGATTAGAGCTCTCAGTGTGGCAAAGACAGCTGAGAAGGGCATAATAAAAAAAGAGGTAATCACCAGGAGGTAGCAACCGCTGCTCACCTGGTGCTACGCCATATAGCAATCCGTAGGCAAACTGAAACCAGACCAAGTCGCTGCCATAGAAGGCGCTAACAAAGACCATGGCGCCGCCAAGCATCATGCCGCCTCCGCAGATATAATTCGTCCAGTTCCTCAATTTGTAGGCCACAAAACCGCAGACGATCCGCATCAGAAAGCTGGTGGCCCCAATTGCAGGTCCAATCCATTGGGCATACTTCAGCGGTATGGTGGTGCGTTCCTTAGAGTACACAAAAGGTATATTGAAGCCCATGGGATAGAGGAATGCGGAGGTTAGTAGCACACGAAACTCGAAGGTTCTCAAGAGATGCATGTCAAAGAGACGATTCATTGCCTTCATTGCCTTAGTGCGCACCCAACCTCTCTTTTTGTCCTTGCGTGGCTTCTTGTGTCGCTGCCCTTGTGTATGCGAGGTGGGAGTGGGTGCGGGAGAAGAACCGCCAGCTTGTGACGTTCCCTCCGAGTCGGGTAATACCACCGAATCATCGGTGCTGTCGTAGTCGTGGATGTTGTGCAAGCCATAGGCAATTCTTTGAAGCTACAAGCACCATTCACAAATTAAAGAACAGAAAACGAATATATTTTGTACACTCACATGAGCTTGCGAACCAACTAACTCCAGTTCCTTGCCCTCGAACTGCTCGACACTATGGGGCGTGGTGTAGTCGGCAGGACCTGTGTAGAAGAGATCCTCCCGTTGCATGGGATCGGCACGTACAACATAGTTGCGTTCGGAGCGCTCATCGTCCGATTGGGCATGTCGATGATGTTGGACTCTGACGGGCTTTTTCCTAAAGCATGGCAAGCAACGGCTTGCCCAACGGCGACAGCGTCCTTGCTGCTGGGGAGGTTCGTAGTTCTCAAGCACAGCGTGTGATCTCCTCGAGGAGACATCGTCAACCAGAAAATTGTGTACGTAGAAATTGCCATAATACTCATTCGAACTAGATGTCGTCAAGTGGTCATTATGCAGTACACCCACGGGAGTGGGAGCCACCTCCAGATAAGCTAGGGCCATGAACGTAATGAGCAGTATGAGAATGACTTGAAATCGGATCGTGTTCCGCCAGCCAAACTTCACCACAAGCAGACTATTGGCGATGGAGAATAGAAAAATGCCAGCGCCAGCTCCAGAGCACGAGAAGCCACTGGCGATGGGTCGATAGCGTTCAAAGTAATAGCCAATGATGAGCTGTGAGCTCACCCAGATCATGCTAAGTCCAGGACCACCTGTAGAAACTGAGACATTTGTAGTTCCGCTGCAATGTCATAAGATTTGTAGCCTACCAATGATGCTGTAGAATATGATCATCAGGGGCAGATTAGGACAAAAGCTGGCCAGTAGTATGGATGCGGCTGAAATGACGACGCCGAGCAAAGCCACCGGACGGAAGCCATAGCTATTGATGAGGGCACTGGAGAATGCGCCACCCATGAAATAGCAGCCAATTTGTATACTGCCCACGAGAATAACCTGAGCACTGCTCACATTGAACTCCTCGCTGATGTAGGGCAACAAAATACCAATGGAGAACACAATGCCATCGACTATGAGCTGGGCCAGAAAACTGAGGACCAACACCAGCCAACCGTAGCCACCATCTGGAGGTATTGACATATAAATCTGAAATTGAAGCGGAGTTAGAAGTCATCAAGAGTGATTCAACTTCTTCTCGCTTACAAATGCCATGCCCGATGCCAATTTGTAGCCTTGGGGGTGATTCGCTTGGGGATTATTGGGATCCGTTGTTTCGCTGTTGTACAGAAGCATGGATCCGCTGCTGCTTAAGTCGCCACTGCTGATTTCGGTGCGCAACACAGTTTGCGATGTATCCGACATTGGAAGATCCGATTCCAAGGAGTTGAGCATTCTTTCCGGTGAGTTTGTGTCCTTCGCGAATGTCACTTGCTTCTCTACCGAATCGTCTGAATCATATGGAGGAGCAGGCTGTATTCTGTGTCCTGCAAAAGCAAGTGTAATCGTATTTAACTTTATAACCCATGAACTCGACATGAAGCATACTTTTCTTGAACACTTTGACCACCTTTGTGGTGAGCGGTTCGTCCAGGTCATATGGATCCGAGTTGCTGGACTTCCAGCTGGATGGACGATTTTCGTTGCCAGACGCAGCTATGGAGTGCTCAGTTCCTGTGCGGTGCGAGACGGTTCCCACCTGTGCATCCCGCTTTATTGCTGTCGACTGTGCATCCAAAAGTATTATCGGCATTTGCTGTTGTAGCACTTCCTCTCCATTTGCCTGCTGTTCGTCGTCGTCGTTGTAGTCGTCACCGTCATCAATGCTCGCTGTTGTCAATGTGGAATCAAAGGTTAATCGTCGGCTCGCTGGCTGCCGTACGATGTCAACGGAGGATCTTTGGGGTACCAAGGTGGTGGTACTATCCTCGGTCGTTGTTCTGCGCTCCTCATCCCGAGGCGATGACATTCGACTACGTGTGCAGCTTGTGGTTAGCTGTTGGCTCTCACTTCTACCAAGACACACTTACCTACCCTGGCTAGGTTTTCGACTCATTTTTCGTTTTGGGTCATGCTGACATTTTTCTCAAATCTCTCTTTTTCCTCGCTCTCTATCTGTCTGTCACTCCATGTGGTTGCCGCACCCAATCCAAGTCTTAATGTCAATGGCAGCCCGTTAACTTTCAGCATGCGACAGTCATGAGTTAGTTCCACTTTCGGTGGCAGTTGCACTTGCAGTTGCCTGCTAGATATGAGAAATTCCAAGCTGCCGACCGCGACTTCGCCTTTGGCTGTCGCCCTAAAGCTGCTGCCGTGCAGCTGTTGTGGCAGACAGCCGTGACAACACCCCTTTCATCTCAACCAACACCCACACTCCCACCCACATTCTCTGAGCTCAGTAGCAAGTTGCTTTTACTGCAACTGTTACTTTTGCCATCTCCCATTTCCATTGCCAGTCCAGTTGTTGTTTATTTTGGCACTACGAAATTGCATCAGTGCAATTTCATTGATTGCAAGTAAATGAAATCATTCCTCAATCGCACCCGACGCCAACTGCAACTTCATCTGCAACTTGGACTCTGTCTTTGTTCCGATTTCAACATTACGTGAATTTTCCATTTCTACGTCCTCCGACTTTTTACATTCCCCACGACACAAAGGCGACTGGTAAGTGCAATTTGTGCATTATGCGAACTTTGAGTACCAAATGGCAATTACTTCATTTACAGCATTATTTAAATATTAAGATATTGTAATCTGTGTTGAAATGATAAAGGATTTTTGGTTAAGATAATTTGTAAATCAAAATTGAACACTTTAATAAATAAATTTAAATCACTTGAGCGCTATTTGTTGACTATTGTTTAAAAAGAAGAACGAAAGTAAAAGTAGGTATCAGTATTTTTTGTTAATATGATCTAAATGATTATTATTATTAATATTAAAATTATTATTATTATTATTATTATTATTATTATTATTATTATTATTATTATTATTATTATTATTATTATTATTATTATTATTATTATTATTATTATTATTATTATTATTATTATTATTATTATTATTATTATTATTATTATTATTATTATTATTATTATTATTCATAAAATTCATTCTTCTTATAATTGTTATGGATTTTGGAATCCCAAGAGGTATCTCAGCGTTAATTTGCTCAGTTTTTATGAGAAACTTCCCAGTTTATTATCGGATGTGATTTTGTAAGCAAAATTATAACAAAATATTTTGCAATTCCCATGTTTGTTTGTTTGAAAGGCCCGCAGTCAAAATTTTAGGCAATGTTGTTCCTCGTAACAACAATAAAACAGGAAACGCATATAAATATATTGGGAATCAGAAAAAAACTCTTGCGTTTTTTTGGTTTGCATGGCACGTGATGGTAAACGAAGTAAGGCCAACAGCAGAAAACTGTAAAAAATTTAAAATAACGTTGTTGGCAGCGCTCGAACAGTTAACGGGCTCGGCCAGTTTTCACTTTTACGCCGAATTTGTGCACAGCTTTTTAGGTTCAACCTTCGAAAAGTCCAGCAAGCTACCCGAAATATGCATGAGTGCAGGCCCATAAAATTGGGTCAATTGCTGTTAACAATTTGGCGGCACAATCTTTTGGCCGTTTCGATTTCAAGCAGCTGCCCAAACCGAAGGCCCCAATTGGCGAACCCAAAAAAAATGCAGTGACTGTAAAAGTAAAAATCATGTAAGACCGCTCTCATCGAAAAGGCCAGACTTCAAGATATCCTCTGACCATTTCAAAAAAGCCATTTAGTTATTGAAAATTTTGTTTAAATATTTCAAAACTATTAAAAAAACCTGACACTTAGTTTAAGAATAATATATTAATATCACAGATTCCCAAATAATGTTATTCCTTTTTGACAACTTTTGAATTGTAGAGGGAATAACAAACATCGTGATAGAAGGGAAAACAACTTTTTTTGTAAAACACAATTTTGGATAGAGTTGTTGGAAAAACTGAACATCGAAAAAAATCAGCATTGCACACAAGCTCTTGATCTCAGTTGCCCCTGAAGTGCCAGCTGAACATGAAAACGAAGGATGGTCAAATGCTCACACTAATTAATTATTGCATTTTGTTTGTTACATGACGAAACTTTTGCCTTTCAGATTTTTGCTTGCAAGCAGAGAATATGATTGCAAGCGAGGTTCCTGCACATTAAAGGTCAGCCCTTAAATAATATGTTCTTCCCAAAACATCAAATGAAATTCTTTTTAATTCAGATTTTGAGCAGTCACATTTAAAGATTTGCACTTGTGCATATACCAATGTAAAATATTTTGTTAAAGGACAGAATACGTTTTTTGTGGTTTTAATATGTAAAACTATGGAATAGGAAACACATAAGTTTATTTTCTTTCTAATATATTCTTATCTAGTTTCTATACAATATACGTATTATAGAATCGAATCTAACAGCTTGCTTGGGAAAAATTGTCAACATACTTTCCAATGAGTTTAATTCGTAGCGAGTCTACTTTTATCAGTCTACTTTTCGGTTTTGCGTAAAGGTGAAAATTTTTTTAAGTTTTGGAAGGCTTCAAAATTAATTATGGCAACGCGGGTGACAAAGCCTATGAAGTGCCCCAAATTACTATTGCAAGCGATTCAGTTGCAGAGGAAGTCAACGAATGGTAAACGATCGTCTTTTGTGCGTTACACAAGTGACTCAGGGAAATGCCGAAAAGCCAATACAGAGGAGAAAAAGAAATGCAGAATGCCATTGGTCATTCCACCGGCATATTTTAAGAAACCCGATCCATGCAAAACTGATGAAGAGCTAACAACAGAGCGTTCTTTAGGTGTTTATATGCGCTGCAATCCGCCTTATAAACCAGAATGCATGGGACCGTGTTTCAATGAACCTCGCCTAGATTCCACTCTCTACAAGCCCAGCAAGACTCTTGATAAGGAATACAAGAAATACTGGGTGGACTGCGTCATGGAAAAGGTTCCCAAACGTGTGTGTAATATATCTGCGCCTGAAATAGTTCGACGTCCTAGACGAAAGACAATCTGCAATACGCCTGCTCCTTCGAAAGGATGGAGCACAATGCACCCATTGCAATGCCGACCCTTGAAACCAGGACCGCCCATATCGGAGAGTCGCTGCATTCAAAATCCTCTCTGCGAGTGCCCCAAGGCAAGGAAAGTGTCAAAGTGCAAGATCAATCAAAAGAAAGATGCCAGCGCTAAGCGTCAGTTAACGCGTTATCCCAGTTTCTCTGAATGCCAAAACGTTGAACTGAACAAGGAACCAGTAACTGAGTGTCATAAGAAAATTAGTATTTGTGAAGTCTGGCGTATCTTCAAAGCGAGACATAGCCAAGGAGTCTGACGCTTTCTCCAGAGAATTTGATGTTTCCTAGTGTTTCTGTTTTGGAGATACGCTTATGACTAAACCTAAATTACATGAGCGATCTAAACTAAATTTTATAAAAAGTAAGCATGTAGAATTAAGATGTTAATGTAATGCTAATGTAAGATTAATTACTGCAGGTGACGTAATTAGTGGAAAGATGCTTGCTTCCGAATTATTTCAAGACATTAATTTGTGAACCAATTTTTCTTGGAAAGCGAATAAAATTTTCATTAAAATTCAATATAACTCATTCTATTTTTAACACTTATTTTGAACCTTTTAAATATTTAATTAAAAATCAAGGACTAGACTGATTTTATTTAAGGAAAGTGACCTAAACTTGTCAAGTTTACAATTTGAAATCAGACTAAAAAAAGAGATTTGCTATAAATATAACAAATATAATATAATATACATATATTATAATTAATAAAATTGTTGTTGTGAATTCTGCACTCTAAGATTGCACAACTACTTTCTGATTTTTTAAAATAGTTTGATTACTTTAATGTGTATTTTATTAAATATAGTACTCAGTAGGGATTGCAGATCTACTGTTTTGACAACGTGTCCGAATACCTCGACTTCATAGTTCACTATTACTCCAGTATTTGCAAAAAATATAATTATATGAGTTGTTACAGACTACATACATACTTAACACTAAATCTTTTCTTGGGCTGTCAGAGCAGTCAAATCTGGGGTAGAATGTTGAGCATTCTATGTACAGATTCTCAACATTCAACATTTCGGCAAAGGCGCTTCAAAATTATAATTGTTATTAATATGAATAAGTTTTTTAACAGCTTCCGGTATATTCCTCAAAATTGGTGCTCCAAAAACTTGAACCTTGGGTGCAGTTTTTTAATGCAATATAGCACTAATGTCTCCAGGTTTGTTCAATCAAAAGAATCATTCAAGGAGAGGCTACAACGGATTCGTCGTGCTCAGAGAAAAAAGACTTCCTGCTATTTGAGGGTACGACGATCCGAGTACAAATGCCTGGCCTATCAGGAAATAAAGCCCGATCCTTGCATACCGGAGCCGTGTCCATTACCACTTGATGCAAAAGCTTACGAGCCAAGTGATAAGGAAAATCGGAACTATCAAAAAACCTGGTGTGAGTTTAAGCCATCACCGCAAATAATGCCCAAAGTTCATAAGATATATCCGGTGCGCGAGCGACGTGATCCAAAAGTTTTTAGAGGTCAACTTTGCACGGCTTGTGAACCAGAAGATTGTGAACTACCAAAAAGTGATCGCGCCCCACCACCAAGACTTTTTCCGCCCAGAACAATGCCTTGGCCATGTTGTAAGCTCCGTTCGCCCAAGTGTCGAACGAGTCGAGCCGATGTCAGATGTCCTCGAGGACGAATGCCATTATGCTGTGTCAAGCGCAAGACACAGTATCTTAGCTTCTCAGAATGTAAGAAGTTTCCCCTACAGCCCCCCGTGACTGCTTGTGAGTGTGAAATGAAACCCAGCCTCTGTGAGGTCTGGAACTTTTGGAGAACCAAACGTTGACAGGGGATCATCTAAAATGTAAGCACTACTTGTACGTCTGAAGTGTTCGCTAATATCCTCTTACATATTTCAGACTTTTATTTTAGATAATTTTTCGTTTCTGACCTACATGTGAAAAAATCGATTATAATTACTGAACTTTCGGCTATGTTTTCAAATCGCAAAATTAACTATAAACGAAATTTTCAGAGCAATTTGTCAAATTTCTAGATATTATTCAAATACGTTTTATAATGAATTCATTAAATGAAAATTAATATTGTTCAAATTTATATATTAAGAATATTTCATACCAATAATTTGTATAACTAACCTACATAACTGCCGGAAATACTTATTATTATCGCCAATTATGGTAGCTTAAGCAAGCCTAGTCCATAACATCGTAAAAATTCCGACGGTTCGACTTGAATCAGAAAATATTTTTACTTTTTCCAGACTCCGTAATCATTATAAATATGTTTGAAAAATAAAACATAAAACCTCTGCTGCTGTGGAATCTCAATTGCTTTGATTCATATTGATATTATCGCAATGTTTCGCTATTATTTAAAATTAAAAGCGGATATCTCACAGACAATTTATAATTTACTTTCTTTTTACCTAAAGCTAATTAGCTTTATTAAAGTGTCATGTTGTATAATATTCGAGTTTCTAATGATTAGAGTCGTATCATTCAGAATTCAAAAGATGTGAAAGAAGAGCACTTCTCTTATTGCAGACACTTCAAAGGATCATCAGATTTCATTTTTGTGATTGTAACTCCATTTTTTTTTTCATAAATTTAAAATTGCTGCATCTTTAACGTAAAGTAAAGTGGAATTTGAAGTTGATGTTGAGTCTCGAGCTGAGGCGACTGGGCTGCTTAATTCCTAGTTGCCACTCAAATCGAATAGGATCCTCGTCGCCACCCGCACTCCCATCAGCAGCTGTGTACTTTGTTTTGTCCCTGGCTCTTCCAAGTAGAGCTGAAGTACTCTCCTGTGCCTGGTGGCGTTCCAAAAAGGGATTTGCATGCCGCTGAGATGTTTATCGTAAATTGTTGCCGTCATCGTTCTGCTCTTAGTCGTGTTGCTGCTTTAGTCCCTACATCTCTCTCTTTCTCTGTGACACTGCTATAGCTCTTGCTTCTCGTCTGGGCGCACAAATGTCAACAGCACAAAGCGCTGACGTTTACATTGAAAGTCACTTTGGGCGCCAGACTGCACGTCGGGGAGCCGAGGAGAGCGAGGACTTGGCTAATGAAAAGCGCCAACAAAAATGCACTGCATTTTTATATTTATTTAAATGCAAATGTTTATCCTGCAAACTGCACACACTTTCACAGGGCGCATTTAATTGTCAGTGCCATTGACATGGACACGCAGACGGAGACGGGATTGGAGGCGAAGCTAAAGTCCTTCTGCTTCCAGTCCTACCATATACATATGTATGTAGGTATATAGCTATTCTGTAAATTTGCCAAACATTTGTCCTTGTTGTTATTGTTGTTGTTTTTCTCGGTTGTTCAGTTGTTTGGCAAAAGTATGCCCCAGAGTGACATTTCGCACAAATGAAATGTATGGCTGAAAAGTTGTCTATTTTGGCCCAAACAAATAATTTTATTATAAAACTTTTTTCAACATGTTTGCTGTCTGTTCTCGCCCCCAGCGAAGCCAACTGGCTTGTTCTGGGTATTTCACATGAGCCACCTCTAAAAGCAAAATGAGGCTTTACGATCTACTAAAGGGTGGGCAGTAAACATATTCAAAAAAAATATACAGATATACGTATATTTGACAAAAAAAAAACATCTAGATATTTCCGACCCACAGGTATGTAAGCTAAAAGCTTTCATGCAATTTTACTTAAAACATTACCTTGCTTTATTTCAAATTTAAATTGATTAAACATGTTTTTGGTATTAATATTTTTAGTCCTTTCATGGTTCTCATTTGAAATGAGGCATTATTATTAATTTCTATAGTTTTTCACATTTTTTCTGTAAAAATTAATATAATTAAATTTAAAAATATTTCCTTATTATTCGTTTTTTACGCATATTTCTGAATTTCTCAGTTCAGATTTTGTAAGTAAGATTTTGAATTTTCTAGCTTTTCACACCTTAACTAATTCATTCACCTTTTCAATTGGAAATAGTACTTATTTTGATTATTTTAATTGCAGTCTTTTAAAGTAACATCAACTCAAGAAAGAGCAATTTTATGACGTTGTTGCTGTTACTTGCAGTTTTCGTTTCTGGTGCTGCGAAACTCGCTTAACGTTAAAGAGCCAATTCAGACTGCAGCTTCGTACATCGAGTATTCGGTGCAGAGTAAACGCATATAACCATTAACGTAAAACACCACTTTCCAATGCTTCCTTTCTACGATATGTTCCATTTTTCCATTCAGTTATTTTCTTTGGAACACACTTTTATGCTGGGTGCTGCGCTAAATGCCTGCCAGCTTTTCCGTAGTTGTTTTTAATATTATTTTATAATTTCTTTTTATTGACGCTATTCGTATATGGCTACTCAAATGGCAACCATATTGCTTTAAAACAAGCCCTACAAAGTGCTGTAAACATGCCCAGAGCACTAAAAAACAAAAATAAAAAATAATAATTATTTCTGAGAACAATGGCTAAAATGGTTCGTTCCCGCTGTGAACCATAAGCACGACTTCCATATGCAGTTGTTGGTGTATGGCAGTGTACACTAATCACTACCAATAACAGCAAAACAAAAACAACGGAAAGTAATATCAAAATATTATTCAGAACATTTTCCAGCATGATAACCATCAAGTGATCAACAATTAAACACGCTTTATGGAATGTCAATTGCAGTTTAAAGAATTCATAGCGTGACAGATAGATGATAATAAGGTAGGATTATATACTGGATTAATGAATTGAATTTTATTCATATAAACTAAATGTTACTAACTTCACCAATTTACTCATACAAAATGTCGATTTAATAATCTTCAAACAAGGTACCCACATTAAATATTGTCCTGTAAAATAACTCACATATAGGTACGGCCAATTTTAATATATTATACAAATAAATGAATAAATTATAAATATATACAATAAATATATATTTAACATGACGAAAAAGAAAATTCATAAATACATACAAACGCTTTTAAAAATTGTCAGTTAAGGCCGTTTGTCTATACATAATACATTAGGGACTATGAAGACGAACGTAATTTATAAAAGTTGTTCACTTTTGTGTTGCTCGCTGATCAAATTTTAAAAATAAATCCTGTCTAACAAAAACAGTTCGTAATATGTTGTTTGATATTTTGGGGCTAAGTGAATTGGAGACGCATAGAAGCAATGATATACTAAGCTTATAACATGTAGATATATTTTAGTAGAGCACTTTAGACGCGTCTTTCGGCATTTTTGAATAGCAACTTTTACAATAACTAAAACAACCAAACCATAAATTGCACAGCAGTCAAATTAAAAACATGACAAAGTGTGAGCACTTTTAATAAGATTTCAATGTCTATGCTGTCAAGTTGTGGGCCTTAAAGCATTTACTGTCGAAACTGGCTGAGATGTTTATTGACATTTATTTGAGATGGCCATGGAAAGAGGCCGAATTGGGAGCGATTCTATTGACATACTCGTAATTCAAATAGGCAACAAACGTGCCGCGCAATTCAAAGCGCAAAACGCGTCAAAATGTAAATTGGTTACAGCTGACAGGAGGAGGGAGAATCAAACGGAGATGGAGCAGGGGAAGCCGGCATGAGGTAGCTGTCTACGTGCTGACTGTAGACAAATCAATTTGACAAAACGCAAAAATTTGTAATCAAACACTGTGTTTGTGTGTGTTGGTGTATGTGTGTGACAATACTTCTGTGAAAGCAGAAGCAAAGCATTTGGTGGCTATTGTGCAAATGACAATGCGACAGAGTCAGACAAAGCGAAAGGCAGATAAAAATGCCAGCCGCAAGCTTAACAAGCTAACGAACACAGCCAGCTGGGGGTAGCTATTGTTTCAATTTAAGCTACAGTCATAAAGGCTTCGGGACAGGACGAAGACGGGGATGGGGTAAACTGCCGTGCGGTTGTGGCAACTGCACATACATATTGTGCTCTAAAGAGTTTAAACAGCTGTTGTCTGCAGCGCGTCTAACTGTCGCTCATTTTGGCCAAACTGACATCACGGGAAGTTGCGGAGCATTTCACAACATTTGTAGAATTCTCATGAATCTACCTTCACTTTAATTATGCCATTAAAATCGAGTTTACTTTTAAGAGCTCACGAAAGTATGCAACAGATACATGTATACCATAAATACGAATATAAATATACATACATCCTATGTATGTGCAGGAAAGTATACGAATCTATTGCATATACGGACATGAAAAAGTCAGCGTAAAAAGCATTAATAGAAATTCATATTGTATGCCAAATGTGAGGGAAAGTGAGCCGCCTACATAATAAACCCATTTCGTGCGGCTTTAAAATGCCATTTATGAAACATGTGCTAGCATTTATGCATATTAAATTAGTTAGCTTGCCCTCAAAAATAAACTGGCAAAAGGCATCCAAAGTGCCACAATAAACTGGCATAAACACACTCACACCCCCACCCACATGGTACAATGGTTAAACAAATTCCAAGTGCGAACCCTTTTTTATGGTTGCTTCGTCTCCGACCCAACATTATGTGCGCACAAATGGCAATGGGCGCCTCAATTTTGCAGCTGCTTTTGCTTTTGGTTTTGTAGGGCAACATTCAGCTTCATATTCACACGCATTAACACGCCAAATATAAGCAATAATGAACCCTAGGAATACGCTCACGTTTTTCCCGCTCTCATCATGCAAATATGAAATCCGTACACATAGATTTTCCATACATCATATAACATAATTTAACTGTCTCGTTTAGGAATTTATTGCTACATTTTCCGATTTCATTCACTGTCAATCAATGTCCATTTACCATTATTAACAATAAACGGAAAGTTGCATTGAAATAATGAGAAAAGAAAAATTATTTAAATACTACCTCAAATATATTTACGAAATATGTATTCTTTTTTGCAAGCAAATGCTTCTATTCCTTTGCCTCTATTGTCAGCTAAGGGTTGATGCTGACATCATAGCTAAAATTTAAACAAAGTACACAAAAAAAAATAATAAAATAGTTGGGTCTCTGCTTTGTGTGAGAGTTAAAAACGCATGTTGAAACTTTTCAAGTGTGAATTGCTTTTCATTTTTGCTGCAGACACAAAACGCGTTCCGCTTCGCGCCCCATTTTGTAGCCTACTTTTGTGCGCAGCAAATTGTAAGGCAGTTGGCAAGTACTATGTCTAAGTATATGTGTGTGTGCACGAATGTGTGTGAGTGTATGGTTCGCAGTTGTAACAAAAAGAAACATAAAATAAAATGGCAACGCCAGAAATGTTTTATAAAAATTTATATGAGCATAATTTGTAACAGACAAAAAAATGATATGTAACGATGCCACGAGCGAAAAAGGGCGAGAAGTGAAGGACGAAGGACGCACTGAAAGAGCAAGCAACCAGGGATTTTAGCATCGTAAAACAGAAAACATGTGCGAGAGCTAGAAATGGTTTGAAATGCAACATCAATTTGAAAATTATATAAAAGCATTTTCAAAGTATTAAAGGTACGTCCCACATTTAGCATGAATAAGTGAGAATAGCACAGTTTGGGATGGCTTCACAAATCTTTAAAACTTCAGCAAAATGTTAAGTAAATCAGTTTAAGACATGTTAATTATTTCAGACATTAAGAAGCCTAAGTTCTACTAACTTATTGTGTGGAATTGAGTTTAATGTCAGTTTAAGTTGAAGGTTAGAAAGTGACTTTCGAACACCTTCAACTCTTGCCTAAGTTGAATTATAGGCATGTCTGTCTCTGGCCCTAAGCTGTTTGCTCGCTTCTTGCAAGGGCCACAATTAAGATGCAAATTGTTTTTGCACGAAATCAAATTCTCTCTCTGCAAATTCTTGCCGTTGTAGTTGTTTTCGTATTTGTTTTTGTTTTTGCTATTTTATTGTTGTTACTTTTGTTGCTTGAATGTCGTGCAAGTTTTCAAGTTAAGTGCACTATGTATGCAATCGACACATGTGTGCAACAAAACTCGTTAACACTTGAAAAGTTTCATGGCCCTGGGCAATTGTAGCTGTTTCTGTTTGCAAAGGTTGCAGCTGTGGGGGGACTTAGCTACCATATATGTATGCTGAATAGAGACTCTCAATCTGTGATGAGATGATGATGGGGAAGAGCTCTGTGAGTAAGTAATGTAATGCTGCTAAAAACACTTACGCAAGTACTTGTTACCAAGGAGGTGTGAGCCAGACTAAGAGATCAGATTGAGATTAGCTTGCAATAACAGCAAACAAACTTAGAGAAAGTGATAACCATAAGCAACGTTTAATCTAGAAATGTAAAGTAGATCGCAAATCATTGAAAAATATTTTATATATTCCCAGAAAAAATTTCCGGTTTGTTTTAAAATGCTTCCTCAAATAGCCAAATTTTTTGGACCGACAAATCTACGAAATTGTTCTCCAGATTCTTACAGGAAACTTCGC
This sequence comes from Drosophila sulfurigaster albostrigata, assembly GCF_023558435.1. Classification (NCBI taxonomy): domain Eukaryota; kingdom Metazoa; phylum Arthropoda; class Insecta; order Diptera; family Drosophilidae; genus Drosophila; species Drosophila sulfurigaster. Next base: position 2,408,426 of record NC_084883.1, read on the forward strand.
GAAATAATCTGCAAATTTGAACAGGGCGCCATTCTCGGCAATGATATTCAGTTAACAGATAAGGAGATCAAAGTAAATGACACAATCATGTGCCTCAAGATGGACGAATACAACCGAGGAGTCGAGGATCCTAATCAGTTCGTGCCAGGCTATCATATTTTTAAGAGACTAAACGACATTGAGAAGTCGCCGCTGTTCCAGCTGCTTCGGAAAATGCCGAAAGGCGGTGCCCTAAAGACACATGACTTTTCGATGTGCAGCACCAATTTCCTTATCGATTTGACCTATCGGAAACATCTCTGGGCGTGCACTGTGAATGATGGATGTAAGATAGTTCAGTTTCGCTTTTCCAAGGACAAGCCCAAGAAAATGCTGCACGAGGGCGGCAAATGGGAAACTATGGACGAGATTCGAGATCGTCGAGGTGAGGAGAATGTGCGCAAGAAGTTGAAAATGCTCTTCAGTATGTATCCATTATCAAAAATACAGTCGAATGACAAGGCTTGGGACCACATGATGTCTATATTCGCATTGATCGACGGTATACTAAATTACTATCCCATTTGGGGTGAATACTATTACAACGCTCTCAAGGAGTTCAACGAGGATGGAGTGCAGTATGTTGAAGTTCGTTCACTGCTGAAACGTCTTTACTGTCTGGGAGGAGAAAGACTGCCAACTAAGGAAACCCTCCAGGTGTATAATGATGAGCTCAAGAACTTCAAGGCCGATAATCCAGACTTCATAGATTCGAAAATCATTTATTCGCCACTTCGGCACACAACACCCGACAAAATTAAGGGTCATGTAAAGGCATGCACCAAATTAAACGTGAGTTTCCATAATATTGAATGTAATATTAAACAATTGAAATCCTTCTTACAGAAAGAGTTCCCGAACTTATTAATCGGCTTCGATCTGGTCGGGCAGGAGACAATGAAATATCCCCTGAAGATATTCGTTAATGAGTTGCTGAAAATGCCACCGCACATTCAATTCTATTTCCATGCCGGTCAAACCAATTTGTATGGCTCTCCGCTGGACGAGAATCTGATAGACGCAGTTCTTCTTGGTACTCGACGCATTGGGCACGCCTATGCAATAACGAAGCATCCGCTTGTGATGCAATTGGTCAAGCGTTTTGGCATTGCCATTGAGGTTTGTCCCATTTGCAATCAGGTGCTGCAGCTGGGGGCTGATTATCGAAATCATCCAGCTGCCACGCTGATTGCCAATGACATTCCATTTGTGCTGTCCTCGGGTAATCCTTCTTTTTGGCGCACAAAACCTTTATCTCACGACTTCTACATGGCTTTCCTAGGCATTGCGGTGAGATAATATAATATATTAAATATATTTTCATAACATTCTCTACACTATCTATTACAGCCCAGGAATGCCGATTTAAAGTTTCTAAAGCGCACTGCCAAAAACTCAATTAGGCACAGCGCGCTATCTGATGAAGAGAAAGCAAACGCGATGCAAAAGTGGAAAACCAAGTGGGAAAAGTGGGTCGATTGGACTATAGAAAACACAGAGAAGATTCTTGAAAAGCCAAATGAATAAGAATATCAATAGTTATTAAAACGATAGAGACGTGGACACCGTAAAGAATATATTCAAATTTCCAAAAAAATTGTAGTAAAATTTTTATTTGCTACAAACTATGCTAATGGAAATGCCCAGCGTAATTGAAGAATAAAGTCCTCTATACTACCACAAATTATTTAAGTTTGCTGCCTTTTTGATAATCAGCAGACAAGCCAACAAGTTTTGCCGCAGCAATGAAACACTTCGACAGAGGGGAAGCATAGCTGCAGGCAAATGTAAATGTCGAAAAGACAACGAGACTCCCCCAACAGTTCCGGTTTAGGTTTGGGATCTGACCCCCGTTTGTGCCTGCCAGCACTAATTTCATTGACTTCCACACACTCGCATATACTATATGCTTATATGTATAAAGCTAGATACGCAGAAGTCAGTCAAAGTGGCACGCACACGCCAGAGGGCAACACGCACACAGTGCTTCAAGTTGCCACAGTCTTCATTCGATTGTGGCTGCTTTTACTGCAGAAGTCGTCTTTCAACTTGATTGCGATCAACTGAAGAAAATGAACTTTTTTTTGCGGGACATTGCTTATAATTAAAAACTTTATTATTTGTGAAACTTTTGCCCGCAGCTGTTGCACAATTGACACACGCGTAGCAAACTTCTGCTGCTCTTCTCAACTTGCCTCACACACACACACTCACACGTTCAGAAGAATTAGCAACAATTATCGAAAAAGTTTAGCTTGCATTTATCAGTTGGCATTTTTGTGCCAATCGAGAGTATTTTAGTTTGTTAGAAGAACACGTCATAGATTTCCTATGTCAGCTACTCGTGGTAAAAACTTAATAAATTGACAAGTAATACTACCGAACAGTTTACCGGCAAAAATTGATTTAGAGCAACAAAAAATTCTTTTGCTGCAGCATTTTAGGTTAATTTTAAAAATAAACCTCGGGAGTGTGTGGAAGCACAGTGGAATAAATCTGTTTTTAATTGCATCTTCTAACGGGAGGATAGATGGTTATTCTAATTTTGTGCCTGCAGGAAACGTATGTAAAAAGTAATCTCCAAATCTATAAATTATATATATTCTTGAGCAGGGTCAATAGCCGAGAAGATATAGCCATATCTGTCTGTCTGTTCATATGAAAATCTAGAGCTCAGAGACTATATCAAATAAGAGAGGTATAATATTTTTTTCGGTAGGTAGGTAGGTTTTTGTAACGCCCATTTTCAAATAAAAAATTACTAAGTATGTTACTCTTTGGAATATTTTGAACTTAATAGTATATCGATATACCAAATATACTATTCGGTATTTTTAGTATTATTTGCTATATTAATTTGGTATATAGCTAGAATATTGGAAATGAGTAGGGGGTATCTCACATTCGAGAACCCTTGACTGTAGGTTTCTTACTTATTAAAAATTCGAACAGCTGTTCAAAGTTTTGTCATTTAAAAGAAATGCTAAAATATACTAATGCATTAGTTTATTTTCTTTGCACTATGCAACACGTTATTCGTGTACATCAGTTGACTCGAGTAAACATTTGTTTAGTGTTACTTTAAAATGTTGTAAATGGGCAGTGCATTCAATTTACAGTCCTTATGCCCATTCAAAATTAGGTAAAATAAATGAAATGTATGTAAAAAGTTGAATTCAGATATAATTTTGCTAAAAATTTGATTATTTTATTATTTTTTCAAAAATCAGTTTGAAATTCTTAGTATTGCTAAATTATAAAAGTAATGGCCACATTGTATCTTAATGAGTCCGCTTCACTACGTCTCTTTTCCGTTCTTATTAATAATAGTTTTTATTGTGCACATTATTGACGTTACTATGTATCAGCGTGGTAATAAAATTGCGTGGAATTTGCATATTTGATAACTCTAAATATCATTTGAATAGCAATTTATATTCATGAATTTGTAAATCAAAAATCATGTTGCGAAAGACTCAAAATTGAAGCACTGAATACTTTAGCTGTCATTCCAGATGTTAGCATTGAAGTCAAAATTCATTGATCGATATATACTTCTATACTACTAACAAGTCTCAAGTATATATTACTAACTAATTTAAAAAAAGATTACCTATCATCTGCTATATTTATATTGATTTAAGTTGTGCCACTCATCTACTAAATAGTAGTGTGTTCTTGATCATTTGATATCTTACTCTTGACAGACGAAATTAAACCATCCTCATGTTCATACCCAATGCCAATGCAAAGCAAAACATCAATATCAAAAGGGAAAAGATAAAGCTGTAACTGAAGCTGAAGCGCAGTTAGTTTGCATGCAAATGACATATCCAAATGTGAATGAAAGGGATTGAAAGGGATTGAAAGGGAGAAAATCAACGCGACATGCAGCAGGACAAATAATGTGCATAAATTTATCAAATATGACAGAATGGGAAAGAGTTAAGCATACCCAAAGCATTGGTCAATATGTTGTGCTGAATATGGACGACTGAGCGAAAGCGTGGACAACACTGATTAACAAGATTGTATTGCCATTGCAAGGACTCAAAATTCACATCAAATTGGGTGCTTGCAAAATAAATTTATTAAAGAACTAATATCAAATACGAGATCTGAAAATTTTAATTTTTTCGACCTGTCTGAACTATTAACCATAGCCTACTACCTGAAACCTGAAGGCTTATTGGGAATAGTGATATAATTTCACACAACCGAAATTACGTTGATACTCAATAAAACAAAATTTTAAATTTCGTAAATTCTTGGAAGAATTGTTAGCATGATAATCCGAGGTTCAATTCTTCTGAGTAGCAGTCAAAAGCCGTTCCAAATATGATTTTCACCGAACACAAAATGTGTCTCGGATGTGGAACCTAAACGAGTACAGACAATTTCTATACTATACTATACTATACTATACTATAGCTACAAATATTATAGTTTTAAATTAGGAGTTTTAAGAAAATGTCATCAAACTCATTAATCCCAAATATTATTTACATTACATTACTTATTACCATAAAATTTCCAATAATGATTCCAATAATATCTTGACATATTAATTACATTTTACACGGAAACTGTGAATCTATTTATTGGATTTTAAATTTTAAAAATTTTTATAGGATCGATTTTATCCTTGCGACACAAAAACTCTATAAAACGCAGAATTGATGTTGCCAAAAGTTGACTAGTGTTGACTAGTGTTATTGATGATGATGATTAGATTGTTGAAGCTGAAGCAAAAGTCAGACTTTGTTAGGGGTTTGCTGAGTAGCCACATAATAACGTTCAGACATGAACACACACACACACACAAACACACTTATGGGCATGAGGGGGAATCGGCATTAGCATATGATACGCTCGATGCAGTGTGTGGGGAAGGGGAAGGGATAGGGAGGGGAGAGGAAGTCGCTTGGCTCATGCATTTTTCTGCTGTCTGGCAGTAACGTTGCAACGTTTCAAATGATCAAAGTCTCAAATATGCAGACAGACTGGAATTTTGTTGTGCCATTGTTGCAGACAAGCACCGGGTACCTGATGCTGCAACTCCTCCAGCTGCAGCTGCAGCTGCCACACTCTTCAAAACGTCGACGATGAAGTCTAGCATGTTGGTTGCTCTTATGCGTGTTGACTCTTAATGTGCTACTCAATCATATGAGGGCGTTTCAGTGTGTGTGTGTGTGTGTGGTTGTATGTGTGTGAATGGGTGTCAATTACTCAAACGATTTTGTTCAGATAAACAAAGTAGGGACGGAAATCAAGCGATGTTTGTACTTGAACACTCGTATTTCTTTGCATAAGATAGAGAATTTAAATCCTTAAATTTATCGATATCAATTCTAAATACTTAAGGTAATTATCACAGATTAATGCAATTATTTTTGTTGTGCTTCCCAAAATTTGCCACACTCTGCTAGCTCCCATATGTTATGTGTGCACACTCTTGTCCGAAATTGCATTGTCTGGGGCTCTACACTAATGAAATTATATTCACAATTTTCAATGCAATTCCCCTTTTGGCTAAACATGCCCAAAGCAAATTTACTGCCTTGCAGTGGGCTTAAAGTGCTTAACAATAGGTTGTGCCATCAAATTGCAATGTTGCCAAATTTGCTGAATAGTCAAGTTTAATTTCTAAACAAATTATATGTTGACAATTTGTTGGAAAGTAGGCAAATGCAAATTGTAGCCATGCAATTTGGGCATGCAAATACGAGAAGATAGATGAGCGAGCCAACCATGACTCTATACAAATTATATTGTAAATTTATCACAGAAGCTGTTGGAACTTGCACAGTGTAAAATAGAGGGAGAGGGGGAATGAGGGTTAACCAAAAATGAAAGGGAGATAGAGAGAGAGAGAGAGAGAGGTAGGCGGGTATACACAAAGTTAGACTAACGCTGCTGATTTGCCACTGGCATCAATTTCAATGGCATTTCCACTGCGCGTTTACAGTCATGCAACAACGACAACAACAGCAACAACAACGCTGAACAGGACGTGCCACATTGCAATGCCAGTTCCTGGTAAATCATATGCAAATGCATGCGTATGACATTTCAGTTCGAATTTTATTGTCCGCCCAGTTGCTAAATTATTTAGAGCCTGATTCCTGCTGCCATGACGAGTCATGCATTTTGAGTTCTTGTCACAAACAATCTCCCACCAGAGCCCACCCAGAGTCACACACAAACACACATTGGTTTGGTTTTAGTTGCTGTTTAGCACTTTAGTTGTTCAGCCTGCTTTTCGTCTTTCAATTTGACATAAAACCTTTTTGGGCACATTTTATGCAAAGTACTTGAGGGTGTATGCGTGCATAAGCATACAAGTATGTGTGTATTGTGTGAGTGTTTGTGTGTGTGTACATGTACGTGTATGTGTATACATACGTGAGCGCATTTCACGCCTTTTACCCCCGCACATCAACACAAAGAGGGGCAAATACGTATGTGTCTTATTTTGCCAGAGTTGTCAGGCTTCGTCGTTGCTGCAAAGGTTCAGCCCCAAAACAAATGAGCCAAATGTCCCCTTTTATGGGCCACGCAGGCAGGCGAGCGTAAAAACAAAAATTCATTAAATTTCAAATCCTTTTTTCTTGCGAATCATCAAATGTCGCAAAAGCTTTTATTAGATTGTACACATAAGTACGCATATGTATTGGTGCCTCTATATGTCAATATGTATGTATGTGTTGGGTGTCTTTGTGCTTGAAATAAGCCGCAACGCATTGTGGTGGCCTAACTCATTAAATCGGCCTCCAAATGCATTCATGAAACGATGACATTATCTGAGTGTTTTGGAATGAATGTAGCAACATTAATCGCGAAAGAGCTTTGCAATGGAATCACAATTAACTGATTTCCAAAAATGTATATATGTATGTAAAAAGAAATATCTTTAACTGAAAAGTATTTCTAAGTGAAGTTAGAATTTAATTTATGAACTTTATATCATATATGTTACACTCGAAGTATTTGACTCTTTTCGAGCTAGAAGGTAAGGTTAAAGAATTTGGTATACAAAATTTCAGTTCACCAAATGAAGTGTAAATTCATTTCGAATCGAACAGAAGCATTAACGGAAATGATTCTTGACTGAAGATAACTTTTAATCTGTGGCGAAATTTATCACTTTCAGATCATATATAGGGCTGATACACAAGTTCTGTACCCTAAAACGTTAAACACCAAATCTATCCTTAAACAAAATGTAATGATTATAATCCCACAAAAATCAAATTAAAATTTTTTCTGAAATTAATTGATATCTGAAAAACATTATATTATATTTATAAAGCATCGTAAGTGTAATTTGTATAATAAATTATACTTATTATTTTTCGTATGATTATCAGACAGTCTACTATCCACGCACACTCTAAAATTCTACTGAATGAACTCACTTCCACTTATTCTCATATGTAGGTATCTAAGTTACGAATGTGTGTTAGGGTATGTGAGTTCCTGTGTTTGTGGAAGTGGTAAAAGCCTCGTTAGTGAACTGATGTGGAAATTTTTAGATTGTAAAATGTGAGTAAATGGCCCAGAGACAACGCAACTCAACCCAACTCAGCAACCAGATAAGAAAATTTATGATCGCTTTTTGGGGCATTTTGATATTGCTTTTTTCACACTTTAAATAGATGTTGCAATGCTACTTAGTTGCTCAGTTGAATAATTTAAAAACAAATGAACAATTTGCATGTGATATGGCCTCGGAAATGTAATTAAAATGGGACAAACAATGGAAACAACTGTCAAAAGTCAGGCAGGCCTCTGACCATTGTCTGTGCCGCAAATTGACAGCTTGTGCTGGGTCATAGACTATAGACATGGACACACACAATAATTTACTATGTACGATGGACACACACGTAGAGATACAGAGAAAGAGAGTGAGAGAGAGAGAGAAGGAGAAAGATGTAAGGACTCAGACATATGCTAGACAGCCGCTCCAGTTGCTGCTACTGCTGCTGGGCGAGGAACTGTTCATTAACACAAACATAAGCTATCAGACAGTCAGACAGTTATGTCAGACAAGCAGAGATGGAGTCGGACAGGCAGTCAGTGAACTGAATGGTCACTGTTGAGGAAGTGTACTTCTGGGGTGCAGGTTGCAAGGCAACACAACAGTAGTACATCATCATGGCAACAAATACAACTTGGCATTGCAATGTTTGAGACCCATTCCGAAGGCCATTAAATCGCTTTCATTAATGAGAAGAGCCCTGTCGGTTGCACTTTGGCCATTGTCGAAGTTTGTGCAACAAATTAGAGGCAAGTTGGCTCTTACTTTGGTTCATATACAAGTATATACTACATTCTACATGCTCGTACTTACATATAAGAGGCACAACAAATATCCGGTACGGAAATTGCATCAAGACACGTGATCCTCATGCAGACAGACACCCAACCTTATGTACAGCGATGGCGGGACTATCACTATGCATAGACTTGTGTCTATGACTTCCGCTAGCCAGACAAATAAATCTTCATTTTGCTTGAACTTTCGGCTGCGGTTGCCGCAAGTTTCTGTGGCCCAAGCGCAAACTTTACTCAGACAAACGGCAAATTAACAGCTGCCGCTGTTGCTGTGGCTGAAGTTGTTATTGTCACTGCTGCTAGTGCTGTTAACGTTACTATATTGTTGTCTTTATACAGCATGGCCTATAAAACTTTGCATAATGCGTTTTAAAGATCTAAACTCAAAGGTTTATTTAAGCAAAGGCATTGTAAGTAATAGCGCTACCAATTCACTCATTGGCCTACTAAACGCCATCATACTAATATCGCATTTCGATTGCACCACACATTGAGTTGTTAGTAATATAAATAATTTTTCAAATATTCCAAATTTAAATATTCAATTATACTTATTTAGTAAATCTCTCTTATTCGTTCCTTTTTAATCGCTACAGACTGACGCTCGCTTATCGGCGAGCTGTCAATCTCTTCCTTTTGCATAGTGCTGCCAACTTAAACACACTGTCGATTGAGTGCTTTAACTATCGATACTATCGATACAATTTACGAACATTGAAAAATTAGTTTTTAACTTGGTTTTAGATATAACTTTTGTTTACTTTATATAAGGGATTAATTGATAATATATGTATAGTACACGATTTAGTTGGTTAAACTTAGTAAATACTGCTTTCTACTGATAACTATCTTCGGCGGCTGCTGCCGCTACTAAACAACTTCTGACGACTGCTAGTACCGATAGCTTAGCGCCTATCGACTTCCTATATCTAAATGTCTATCGACTAGATAATGGCTAGTCGTACACAATCATATACAATGTCTTTAAAGAAACTGGTATTTATAATTTTATAGTTACTACCAGATTAATTTACTTACAATGGAAACGTCTTAATTAAAATTATAAATGGTTAGAATGTTTTTGTCAAATACAGCTCCAGAGCCGTTAAACTAGGCTACTAAATTTCTACCTGCTAGACTTTTAACATACAATTAGTACAACATCGTATATGTTTCATATACTTTAATTGGCATGTAAGATCTTTAAGTTGTTCTGCTGCTACAGGCACTACTTTGGTTGCGCTGCGCTGTTATTACCACTTCTCGGGCTACTGTTGCGGTCATGAAGCGCAGGTGATTTACGGCAAGTGTAACAATGTCTGCATATTAATATGTTCCCAGGGCCAGAGCCAGAGACCGCCCTGCTAACTGCTTACATTCGGTAGTTATTCAATGCACGAAATTCACAAGCCAATCCTCCTCTGAAGCTGCCAGTTTAACAAATCTCAGATGCCAAACTATGGGCCAAACTTGAACGTATGTCGACGAGTTCAAGTCGCTTATTTATGCTCTTGCCCTCTGCCAAATGATATTCAACAATTGCAACTGTTTATGCTGTTTGTGTCCTTGTTGTTGTTTGTGTTTTTATTGTTGTCGGCCAATTTGCGACGCCTGACTGCATTTCGCATATTACATGGTATAAGGCAAATTATATTTCATATTTCACAGAGCTCAGTAGACTGTTTGCGTCTCAAGTGCTACTACAATGACGTTCATGTCAAAGCATACGCCCTGTTGGCCAGTTTGGATGACGTTCTCGTCTTATATTATGTGTATTTGTTGTCGTTGTTGTTGTTTATGCTGTCGTAAACGTGACCATGGCCTTTTAAATTGTTGCTGTAAAGTATGCTACAATTATTTTCATCAAGCGTGCACAACAAAATTACATAGAAGACACGTAATTACATACATATAAGAACTAAAGTTTTTTATGCACCAGACAAAAATTGGTGAGCTATTTTCCCGCTGCATTGAATTTACAGATAAACCACGAAGTACTTCTTTAGCATAAATAAAGCAGAATTTGAGGTATATTTTTATTTTATTAAATTATATAATATATTAAATATATTTTAACAATTTCATTTTTTCTAGCACAGTAATATTGACAAAGCAAATATTCTTTCAGATTTTTGTAATGCTTAATGTAATGCTTAAATTAATATTTATATACTTTACACATAATTAACGTTTTTCCTTTTCTATTAAATTTTTAAACAAATAGTCAAATTTTTTAATACATTATTACTTAAATTCTTCTCTGCAAAATTGTTAAAGAAATATTCCATCAGATTTTTAAAACATTTTTTCCAATTTTATTTAAATTTCAAATAATTTTTACATACTTCACACATAATTAACGTTTTTCCTTTTCTTTAAAATTGTTGAACAAATATTTTGTCAGATTTTAAAAATATTTGTATAATTTTTTTAATACTTATCATAATTTTTACGTACTTAAGCCGATTGATAACTATGGTCACAATTAATTTTTCTTACTTCCCAAAAATGAGTAGTTAAAATGTAGCCTGTAAAATTTGCCGCCTGCACGAGATTTTGCTGTTAAACAACAAGCAAAAGCAAAAGTGCACTTGAAATTGTTGATGGGACAACTAAGCCGAGCCTTATACGTGCTTGTGTGTCTCGCTCTCTGTCTCTCCTTCTGCCACTATGCGTACGTTGTTCTCGCCCTTTCTCTTTTTGTGTGAGTCTATGCATCTGTCTCTTTGTACGTTTGTGTGTGTGTGCTTAAACTTGTTGTCAAGTTTTCTTTTGTTTTGGATTTTACCAGACCCTCCCCTTTGGTCCCCTACCTCGTTTCCCTCCTTACGTCTGCATTCTGCATTCGTCGAAAAAGCATTTCAAAAATGTGCAAAACTTTTGGTTGCAACGTCGACATTGTCGTTCCCCTTGTTGTTCCATTTGCTGCTGTAGTTGTTGTTTTTGTTGTTTTTGTTGTTGATGTCGTTGGGGGCAGCCGCATGCATAAAGAGCGACAGTCCGCAGGACATTTTATATTTAATTTACAGTGCAACCGCAATCTACATTTTCCCTTCCCCTCCATTCCCATCCCTTTCCCGCTCTCCACATTCAATACACGAACGTGTATGCGAGTCTGTGATTTTATTTTGCATTTAATAGAGTGCCATCCGGATTTTGAAGGGGCAAGTCTGCTGCATGATTTCACCGCATTGATTTTAGACGAATTGTTGTTTTGGCTTTTCGCTTTATTTTTTAAATGTGGCTTTTATTTATTTGTTGGTCTTGTTGTTGTTGTTGTTGTTGGCTCTACTACTATTTCAATGCTAAATGCTTGTGTTTAGCCGCATAGCCAAAAATTAATTTCCAATGACTCTGTTGTTCACTTAATACGCTGTCCATTAAATAAACACGAACACTCTAATGCCCTATACAAACACACAAACGCACACTCATATATATACGTAGCTAAATATTGCATTAAATAAAATCGAAAATAGGCTTTGAGGGCGATCTGGCAAGTGGGGATTAGCGTGGACACGTTCCAATCTCGGCTGTGATATCAAAAGACCCAAACGAAAATGAAATGCCAAATAAATTCAACTCGAAAAGTGAATACACTCCTTAGTTATAATCATCATACAATTTTTCATTTGTAATAATTTTAATCGTTATAAAAAATAACATAAAATTTCGTGCTAAATTAATCTCATCTTAAATATTAAATTTTGTACAACTTAGCGAATATGCCCTCTTTAAAATGTTTTGCTTAAAACGACAAACAAAAGCAAAGCCAAAGTGCGCTTTTCAATTATTTTTTGCGTCCACTCGACAACTTTTTAAGTGTGGGCTTTCCTCTCCGCCCCACCACTCTCCACTCTACACCATCTTTCCTCATCAGGCCAGGCATGAGTTCAGTGTTTTCCAGAACAAAATGGTTCCTGTATGGATTCGGCAATTCAATGTGCAGTCGTCTACACTTTTATTGCTTTAATTGCCCAATGGAGTGCGACGAGGGCAACAGAATATACTCTGGAAATGTACACATGTTGCTAATGAAGTTCTCCAACTTTATTTCTCTCATGTCAGGTCATAATCTGTTAATCTGCGAGCCAAGCTGCTTACAGTATTCTCGTATGTACAAAACCATATTCCCATACTCCGAGCTAGGCCATCAAATATGTGCAAGCTCTGCTTTCGTCAATAGTAAGCTCCAGTACATTGCCCAGGTTACCAGACATAAACATACTCAATACTGTCTGAGAGCCACTTATCGAAACTTGGAAATACCGAAGAGAACGTGCAATCTTTATACGTTTCTCAACTGAGCAGCTATCACTTATAAAGACAGTTTCAGTTGCTAGCACTCCCTTCTTTTAGTTATTATATTATTTTGTGTAATGATTAACATGTAAATAAATAAATAAATATAAAGACAGATTCTCTTCAGTTCATGTTTCACTTTATCTTCACTGCATATTTTGGCAAAAAAAAGTAATGAAAACTGCACAACGTTTCCCAAATTTTTACTTCTCTTTTGTCGATCTTATACTATTACGAGTAGATACCCTGCAGAACTGGAGTTGAGAAGTGCAAAGCGGATCCGCGATCAATTATTTGGTGAGTTACTTAAAAAATAATATATGTATGTATTATATGTTTAATGTGTGAAATATTAAATAAACAGATAATAAAAGAACGTCAAGCAGTTAGCATAATGTAATGTAATGTATAGTTCTACAGTGGAAAGCGACAATGTGCCTAAAGAAGAGGAAGTGAAAATTATGACAGAAAATCTACCTTATGGAAATAATGACAGGGGAATGCGGCCCTAAAAAAAGAAGACAATTTCTTTGGTGTTATGATCGGTTACTTACCGACCCTTCAATGGGGTCCCATGTAAACACTTATTTTACCGGCCGTTCCATGGGTCTAATGTAAGTAGTTTCTTTAAAGAGCCTAATATGTTGCACTATTTCACTAGTTCGTGGGTAATCGAGGCGGTGGCGATTGACCCTATTCGCGGACATTTCATACAAAAACGGAAATTAAAAAACGCATGGCTAGACGCTACTTTGTAAGTAGTGGTGGTCTGCTGGTAAGTGCTTATTTCACCAGCAACGAACTAGCGCTCAGAACTGCAGGGTAACAATGTTTGTAAATTATAATTCAGTTAAAAGAAAAACTTTCTGAATTGAGAAGTATTTATTGCAAATTCATAGGTTCATTTTTTTCTTGGTATCCTTTACAGAAATTATATTTTATCCAAATTTTCACTCTGTTTGGCGTTCTCCTCGATCCAAGAGCGCAACTCAGGAACGGATGCATAAACGCCTGGTTTATTTGGACGAGCACATCCTGTGCCCCATGACACAATACCCAGCAGCTTATTCTCGAAGATCAGGGGGCCACCAGAGTCACCCTGGCAGGCATCCTTGCCACCGCCAGTGACGCCTGCACATAACATACGACTGGTCAGCATAATGGAATAGGCGGACTTGCAAGCGGAGTTCTCGATAATGTTTACTTCCACCTTTTGAAGGTCACTAGCTAAATTGCCATCTTCAGTAGTTGTTCCCCAACCAGTTACAAGGACAGGAGTAGCATTTTCAGGACGTTCCGTTGCCAATTCAATTGGCTGAGCATTCTCATTATACTCAATCTCTCCGTCTAGGAACAGAAGCGCTACATCGTAGTCATTATTTAGTTTCCTATAATTTTCATGAATGACAAATTTCCGTACAGCTAGCTCTTGGCCAGTAGGGAAGAAGATATTGTTGATGCCAACGTAGATCGTCAGATCGGAAGCATCAGCTAGAGTATTCACACAATGAGCTGCGCTCACAATGGTATTTCTGTTATAAATTGATTGCCTCGGTAACGCATGGAAATCTGATGAGGATACTCGCGAATGTTAGTTGTTTCGCCGCCAACAATTCTTCCGTCTGGCATCGGCACATCGCTGTGGAAGACGGTGCTTGCCAGCGATGAACCGATTATGAAAAGCGCTATCAAGATGCGAAACATTTTTACAAACTAACATGACATTGTTGGAGATCGGCCTTTTTATAATGGTTAATTTTTGATTAAAAGCGATAAGGAAAACGACATAAATCTATCGTAACCGCGTTAAGGTTAATGTCTGTCATATCTTATCCTTATCGACAGCTGACGATGAAAGGGGATCGCCCAATAAGCTTTAGTTGCAAAGCTTACTGATACGGAATTTTATTTTGGTTGTATTCAATTAATTTGAATTTAATAAGTTCACTATAATATCAATATTGTATTTTTTTTATTTATATGCACTAGATAATCTTTCTTTCCGTAGAATTTTCTTCTATTCTATATTTGCATAAATAATACACCGCAAAACTCGTGAAAAAGCACTTTTTTAAACAAAACTATCTAAAAAATATTTGTAAATACTTTTTAATATAATTTTCAGATGGAAGAGACAAAAAAGATCACTTATGCAGACAGATTCTCAATGGCATTCAGTTAATGTTTGATCTTCTCTTCACTGAATGAAAAAGTAATGAAAATGGAACTTAAGTTACAAAAAGTGCACTGTGGTTTGGTGGTTTAAAAGTGTATTCATCGACTCCAGGACTTTTAGACTTTTAAGTTATATTGACAGGGTTGACAGGGTTTTTGTTGCTTTGGTTGAGAATATAATTTATTTTGTACTCTTTGGTATATTTGTACCAGAACTGTACCAGAAAATTTCTTTTGTTATATTTTAAACATAATTCTGATCTGTCTTGCATATGTTTTTAAAGGGTAGCGGGTATCACAAATTAATGCATACTTGACTCTAGATTTCTTACTCATTTTTCATTAGCTTCAAGATCAAGAGCTAGGACAACTAAACTGGTCACAGGCCAATCTATCCCCCCATAATAATTGAAGGAACAATGTTTAAAGCTTATCATAAATTACAGATGCAATAAATAATTTTATAGAAGCGTTGACATTTTAATATTTTGTGTATTCCCCCAGAATCAGGTATCTTCGGGACTTGCTTAACCGACTGTAATACGAGTTGATAACAATACCCGATTATCACGAGCTATTTTTTAGTAAATTATGATACAATCAAAAGAAGAACTTTTTGGTTTCATGAGTATTTATTGCAAATTCATATGTTCAAAATTATACCCACAATGTGGAAGAGTATTATAATTTGTATGAAACAGGCAGAAGAAGCCATCTCTGAACCCGTAAAGTATATACATATATGTTATTTTTGATCAGCGTCAATAAACGAGACAATATAGCCATGTCCGTCTTTCTGTTCGTCTGTCTATCTGACTGTCCATCCGTCAGTTCGTATGAACACCTAGATCCAATATATTTTTTTGCTCTAGATTTTTGCCACGCTCACTTCCGCCCCGCAAATCGAAAAATTTAATATAAAGCAAAATTTAAAGCTAGATTTACGACAGTCTATTAAAGAAAAAAAATTTTATATGGGAAAATACAGCTGATGCGGCCATTAACTGCTCTGAAACATTTTATTCTCTATGGAATATTTGCTTTGTAACAGTATTACAAATAAAGCTTTTTGAATATTTCAAAATTTGTATAGTACATAAATTTAGTATATGTGAAGAAGAATATTGCACTGTTTTGCTTTTGCTGAAAATGGATAGCGGGTATCTCCCGATCGAGCATACTCGACTTCCTTATTTGTTTCTCTTTTCTGTTGAATGTTGAGAAAATTTGAAAAATTAATTTCCGCTGTAGGTATTAAGCTATTCAATAAATCACAGATGCAATAAATATTATTATAGAAGCATTGATATTTTTGTGTATTCCCCATAATCGAGTATCTCCCATGCTCGAGCTAGTCGAGCTTAATCAACAGTAATACGAGAAGATAACAATGTTTGGAAATTACCCGATTAGTACGTGCTATTTTGTAAATTATGATACAAATAAAAAGAACTTTCTAATTTGAGTGTTGTTTACCAATTAACATGCTCAATTTTTATACCCGCTACCCAAAGGAAGAAGGTAATATAGGCATATCTGTCTTTACGTATGATCCGAAAGATCTCAGTGACTATAAGAGCTATTAATTTTATTTTGTTATTTTTTTGCGCAGATTAATTTTGTTTTAGATTTTTGGGAAAAACGCCTACTTACTGGGGGTCTTAGTTGCTTTGGCCGATAATCTGGTATAATGTGCCGTCCATGGTGTAATTTGAATGTTGCACTGTATCGATATAACAATTATACCCTTTGGTAAATTTTTTAGTATTTTTGTAGCATTTTCGGTATGTTTTGAAAATAATACCGGAATAATTTGCTTTTATTCAAAATGGGTAGCGGGTATCTCACGGTCGAGCACACTCGACTGTAGCTTTCTTACTTGTTTACTCTATGGATTGTGTTTAATGTAACATAATATCGAATTGCTAAATAGTGCTTTTGGTTTGTTTTAGTATATTTTCAGTATATTAATTTGATATAATTTAAAAATAATACAGCTTTTATTTAAAATCGAGCACCTTGACTGTAGCTTTTTATATGTTTTTCTTAATCATCTTTAAAGACATTTATTGTTTCCCAAATTTGCACTCTCTTTAGCGGTCAATCATATAGTACCATACCATACCATATTACTATATAATATATTTTGAACAACAGTCTTTCAATTCCCCAAGTCAGAAAATGTAATTACCAGTGTAAGTTTCAAGCTGTTCAATAAATCACAGATGAAATAAACAATATCATATAAGTGTTGATACTTTAATACTTTGTGCCTTCCCCTAGAATTAGCTATAACACGGTCTTGCTTAGTGTACGGTGATACGAGTAGATAACAATATTTGGAAATTACCCGATTAACACGTGTTAAATTATGATACAATTAAAAGAAGAACTTTCAGATTTGACAAGTATTTATTACAAATGTTCCATTTTTTCTCAAAATTCTTTACAGGAATTCAATTTTACCCAAGTTTTCACTCTGCTTGGCGGTCTCCTCGATCCAAGAGCGCAACTCAGGAACGGATGCATAAACGCCTGGTTTATCTGGACGAGCACATCCTGTGCCCCATGACACAATACCCAGCAGCTTATTCTCGAAGATCAGGGGGCCACCAGAGTCACCCTGGCAGGCATCCTTGCCACCGCCAGTGACGCCTGCACATAACATACGACTGGTCAGCATAATGGAATAGGCGGACTTGCAAGCGGAGTTCTCGATAATGTTTACTTCCACCTTTTGAAGGTCACTAGCTAAATTGCCATCTTCAGTAGTTGTTCCCCAACCAGTTACAAGGACAGGAGTAGCATTTTCAGGACGTTCCGTTGCCAATTCAATTGGCTGAGCATTCTCATTATACTCAATCTCTCCGTCTAGGAACAGAAGCGCTACATCGTAGTCATTATTTAGTTTCCTATAATTTTCATGAATGACAAATTTCCGTACAGCTAGCTCTTGGCCAGTAGGGAAGAAGATATTGTTGATGCCAACGTAGATCGTCAGATCGGAAGCATCAGCTAGAGTATTCACACAATGAGCTGCGCTCACAATGGTATTTCTGTTATAAATTGATTGCCTCGGTAACGCATGGAAATCTGATGAGGATACTCGCGAATGTTAGTTGTTTCGCCGCCAACAATTCTTCCGTCTGGCATCGGCACATCGCTGTGGAAGACGGTGCTTGCCAGCGATGAACCGATTATGAAAAGCGCTATCAAGATGCGAAACATTTTTACAAACTAACATGACATTGTTGGAGATCGGCCTTTTTATAATGGTTAATTTTTGATTAAAAGCGATAAGGAAAACGACATAAATCTATCGTAACCGCGTTAAGGTTAATGTCTGTCATATCTTATCCTTATCGACAGCTGACGATGAAAGGGGATCGCCCAATAAGCTTTAGTTGCAAAGCTTACTGATACGGAATTTTATTTTGGTTGTATTCAATTAATTTGAATTTAATAAGTTCACTATAATATCAATATTGTATTTTTTTTATTTATATGCACTAGATAATCTTTCTTTCCGTAGAATTTTCTTCTATTCTATATTTGCATAAATAATACACCGCAAAACTCGTGAAAAAGCACTTTTTTAAACAAAACTATCTAAAAAATATTTGTAAATACTTTTTAATATAATTTTCAGATGGAAGAGACAAAAAAGATCACTTATGCAGACAGATTCTCAATGGCATTCAGTTAATGTTTGATCTTCTCTTCACTGAATGAAAAAGTAATGAAAATGGAACTTAAGTTACAAAAAGTGCACTGTGGTTTGGTGGTTTAAAAGTGTATTCATCGACTCCAGGACTTTTAGACTTTTAAGTTATATTGACAGGGTTGACAGGGTTTTTGTTGCTTTGGTTGAGAATATAATTTATTTTGTACTCTTTGGTATATTTGTACCAGAACTGTACCAGAAAATTTCTTTTGTTATATTTTAAACATAATTCTGATCTGTCTTGCATATGTTTTTAAAGGGTAGCGGGTATCACAAATTAATGCATACTTGACTCTAGATTTCTTACTCATTTTCATTAGCTTCAAGATCAAGAGCTAGGACAACTAAACTGGTCACAGGCCAATCTATCCCCCATAATAATTGAAGGAACAATGTTTAAAGCTTATCATAAATTACAGATGCAATAAATAATTTTATAGAAGCGTTGACATTTTAATATTTTGTGTATTCCCCCAGAATCAGGTATCTTCGGGACTTGCTTAACCGACTGTAATACGAGTTGATAACAATACCCGATTATCACGAGCTATTTTTAGTAAATTATGATACAATCAAAAGAAGAACTTTTTGGTTTCATGAGTATTTATTGCAAATTCATATGTTCAAAATTATACCCACAATGTGGAAGAGTATTATAATTTGTATGAAACAGGCAGAAGAAGCCATCTCTGAACCCGTAAAGTATATACATATATGTTATTTTTGATCAGCGTCAATAAACGAGACAATATAGCCATGTCCGTCTTTCTGTTCGTCTGTCTATCTGACTGTCCATCCGTCAGTTCGTATGAACACCTAGATCCAATATATTTTTTTTGCTCTAGATTTTTGCCACGCTCACTTCCGCCCCGCAAATCGAAAAATTTAATATAAAGCAAAATTTAAAGCTAGATTTACGACAGTCTATTAAAGAAAAAAATTTTATATGGGAAAATACAGCTGATGCGGCCATTAACTGCTCTGAAACATTTTATTCTCTATGGAATATTTGCTTTGTAACAGTATTACAAATAAAGCTTTTTGAATATTTCAAAATTTGTATAGTACATAAATTTAGTATATGTGAAGAAGAATATTGCACTGTTTTGCTTTTGCTGAAAATGGATAGCGGGTATCTCCCGATCGAGCATACTCGACTTCCTTATTTGTTTCTCTTTTCTGTTGAATGTTGAGAAAATTTGAAAAATTAATTTCCGCTGTAGGTATTAAGCTATTCAATAAATCACAGATGCAATAAATATTATTATAGAAGCATTGATATTTTTGTGTATTCCCCATAATCGAGTATCTCCCATGCTCGAGCTAGTCGAGCTTAATCAACAGTAATACGAGAAGATAACAATGTTTGGAAATTACCCGATTAGTACGTGCTATTTTGTAAATTATGATACAAATAAAAAAAGAACTTTCTAATTTGAGTGTTGTTTACCAATTAACATGCTCAATTTTTATACCCGCTACCCAAAGGAAGAAGGTAATATAGGCATATCTGTCTTTACGTATGATCCGAAAGATCTCAGTGACTATAAGAGCTATTAATTTTATTTTGTTATTTTTTTGCGCAGATTAATTTTGTTTTAGATTTTTGGGAAAAACGCCTACTTACTGGGGGTCTTAGTTGCTTTGGCCGATAATCTGGTATAATGTGCCGTCCATGGTGTAATTTGAATGTTGCACTGTATCGATATAACAATTATACCCTTTGGTAAATTTTTTAGTATTTTTGTAGCATTTTCGGTATGTTTTGAAAATAATACCGGAATAATTTGCTTTTATTCAAAATGGGTAGCGGGTATCTCACGGTCGAGCACACTCGACTGTAGCTTTCTTACTTGTTTACTCTATGGATTGTGTTTAATGTAACATAATATCGAATTGCTAAATAGTGCTTTTGGTTTGTTTTAGTATATTTTCAGTATATTAATTTGATATAATTTAAAAATAATACAGCTTTTATTTAAAATCGAGCACCTTGACTGTAGCTTTTTATATGTTTTTCTTAATCATCTTTAAAGACATTTATTGTTTCCCAAATTTGCACTCTCTTTAGCGGTCAATCATATAGTACCATACCATACCATATTACTATATAATATATTTTGAACAACAGTCTTTCAATTCCCCAAGTCAGAAAATGTAATTACCAGTGTAAGTTTCAAGCTGTTCAATAAATCACAGATGAAATAAACAATATCATATAAGTGTTGATACTTTAATACTTTGTGCCTTCCCCTAGAATTAGCTATAACACGGTCTTGCTTAGTGTACGGTGATACGAGTAGATAACAATATTTGGAAATTACCCGATTAACACGTGTTAAATTATGATACAATTAAAAGAAGAACTTTCAGATTTGACAAGTATTTATTACAAATGTTCCATTTTTTCTCAAAATTCTTTACAGGAATTCAATTTTACCCAAGTTTTCACTCTGCTTGGCGGTCTCCTCGATCCAAGAGCGCAACTCAGGAACGGATGCATAAACGCCTGGTTTATCTGGACGAGCACATCCTGTGCCCCATGACACAATACCCAGCAGCTTATTCTCGAAGATCAGGGGGCCACCAGAGTCACCCTGGCAGGCATCCTTGCCACCGCCAGTGACGCCTGCACATAACATACGACTGGTCAGCATAATGGAATAGGCGGACTTGCAAGCGGAGTTCTCGATAATGTTTACTTCCACCTTTTGAAGGTCACTAGCTAAATTGCCATCTTCAGTAGTTGTTCCCCAACCAGTTACAAGGACAGGAGTAGCGTTTTCAGGACGTTCCGTTGCCAATTCAATTGGCTGAGCATTCTCATTATACTCAATCTCTCCGTCTAGGAACAGAAGCGCTACATCGTAGTCATTATTTAGTTTCCTGTAATTTTCATGAATGACAAATTTCCGTACAGCTAGCTCTTGGCCAGTAGGGAAGAAGATATTGTTGATGCCAACGTAGATCGTCAGATCGGAAGCATCAGCTAGAGTATTAACACAATGAGCTGCGCTCACAATGGTATTCCTGTTATAGATTGATCCGCCACATCTGTGATTGCCTCGGTAACGCATGGAAATCTGATGAGGATACTCGCGAATGTTAGTTGTTTCGCCGCCTACAATACGTCCGTCTGGCATCGGCACATCGCTGTGGAAGACGGTGCTTGCCAGCGATGAACCGATTATGAAAAGCGCTATCAAGTTGCGAAACATTTTTACAAACTAACATGCCATTGCTGGAGATCGGGTCTTTTATAAGAGGTTAATGCTTGCTTAACAATGATAATGAGAATGCTATAAATCTATCTAAACCGCTTAATGTCTGCCTTATCTTATTCTTATCGATAGCTGACGATTAAAGGCAATCGCCCAAAAAGCTTTGGTTCCAAGCTTACTGATACGGAATTTTATTTAGGTGGTATACGATTTAGTATCATGTCATCGGAGTTGTAAATTTAACAGTTTGTTAAATTTGAATTTAATAAGTTCACTATATATTATATATAATATTATTCATATGCACCAGATATAATTTCTTTGCATAGAAGAGGAAAATTTACATAAAGTTGGACAGCGCTGAATTCGCATAGAAAGCACCTCTTTTATCCAAACTTTTTCTAATTTATATAAAATTTTCATCTGGAAGATAATAAATAAAAGTTTGATCGAATTCTATAAGATGCGCAACTAAGATCTCGCTGTTTGTCAGTAGATGGCTCTAGCAGTAAGAGTTGGTCGATTTTGACATATCCAAAACGTCACGAACCAAGCTTAGACATATGGTACACAAACTGCTGCGACACATAAGTAATTTCGTTTTCGCGTTATATACTTCTGGTTAAGTAAAAAATGTCTAATTTTGTGCAATCGTCATTTTCGGGAAGTTTTGATTTTCTTCTTCCATTTGAAAAAAACGGCAGCTCAAGCGCATCGAGAGCTCCAAAAAGTGTACGGAAATGCTGCTTCGAGTGATTTTGATGTTCACGGCCGTCCTAGCAAGGGAATGCCTAAAACCTTGCTTCAGAATTAGGAATTACCCGTCAACCCGTTTCCAAGCGTTTGCATGCGTCGGGAATGATTCAGTTACATTTATATCGAAAAAACAGCGAGAACTTAATTGCGCACCTAATAATAAAATTTAGTTTTCCTTAAAAATAAATTTATTTTCTAGTTTTAAGATAAAGGCTTGGTTGCGGTCAGATAAAAATTGTTTAAGTTATTTAAAAAAAGATTTTATATGGTAAAAAAATGGTTGTAGGATTTAAGTTGCTTTGGTTGAGAAATTGGTATATTTCATACCCTATGGTATATTTTGATTGTAGTAGGTAGGGTAGAAAGGAATTATAACTTTGTGCATCCCGGAAATCTGTTTAACACGCAGAACAGGGCATTTCCGACCCTATAAAGTATAAATATTCTTGATAATCGTCGACGGCCGAGAACTTATAGCCATGTCCGTCTGTTCGTCTGTATGAACACCTTGATGTCAGAGATTATAAGAGATAAAGATATAATGACTTTAGTCTTTATGACACCTGAAATTTTGTTATGATCATATATAGCCTTTGGTAAAATTGTTCGACCGTACCTGTCATTTTTGTATGGGAATCAAGTTTTTTTAAAAGATTTTTGCCACGCCCACTTCCGCCCCCGCAAATCGAAAAAATCGAATAGCAAACGTAGTTTTATAACTATATTCATGATATAGTCATAACAACAGTTACTATGATTCCTGAATTTGATGACGGTCAGTTGATACGGGTCCCAGAAGCACTGGTATATTTTATTCTCTATGGAATATTTTCAATGTAAATGTATTACGATCTACCAAGTAAAGCCTTTTGTATATTTCCGTATTTTTATAATATTTGGTATATGTTAAGAATAATACTGTCATATTGTTTTACTTTTGTTGAAAAAGGATAGCTGGTATCTCCCGATCGAGCACACTCCCTTGTAGCTTGCATAGTTGTTTCTCATTATCTTTTTTAAAGACATTCAACGTTTTCACTGTTTTCTTTAAAATTTTGACCAAGTCAGAAAATTTAATTACCGGTGTAAGTTTTAAGTTTTTAAGTTTCAATAAATCACAGATGCAATAAACACTATTATAGAAGCATTGATATTTTTGTGTATTCCCCAGAATAGGGAATCTCCCGGTCTTGCTTATTCAACGGTAATACGTGTAGATAAGAATGTTTAGAAATTACCCGATTAGCACGTGCTATTTAGTAAATTATGATACAAATAAAAGAAGAACTTTCTTATTTTACAAGTTTTAATTACAAATTCATATGCTCAATTTGTATACCCGGTATCCAAAGATGGAAGGCAATATAGCCACGTCGGTCTTTCCGCATGATCCGTAAGATCTCAGTTGTTACTCTTGTTATTTTTTTGCACAGATTAAGTTTGTTTTAGATTTTTACCACGCCCCCTTACCTCCGCGCAAATCAAAACAAGTAAGAAAACTACAGTCGAGTGAGGTCGACTGTGAGATACCTGCTACCCATTTTTAATAAAAGCAAAATATTACGGTATTATTCTCAAAAATACCAAAAATTCTACAAAGATACTAAAAATATATCAAATGTTATAGTACCACATTCAAAATATACCATAGACATCACAATAGACCAAATTGCTAGCCAAAGCAACTAAGACTCCTAGTAAGTAGGCGTTCTTGCCCATACAAAAGTATTTCTTTAATAACTTCGCAACTTATCTGATCGCAACCAAATTTTCAGGAGTCACAATTACCATAGTTATTATTGTATATACCGAAATTCGACTCTAGCTTTAAATTTACGCTTGTTATTCGAGTTTTTGTGATTTTTGGGTGCGGAAGTGGGCGTGGGAAAAATTTGAAACAAACTTGAGCTGCGTGCGAACATAACAAATGCTGTTGAAAAAAATTATAGCTCTATCTCTTATAGTCTTTGATATCCAGTGTTTCATACGGACAGACGGATCGATGGACAGTCAGACAGACGGACATGGCTAGATCGTCTCGGCTGTTGACGCTGATATAGGATCGCAGATGC
Organism: Drosophila sulfurigaster albostrigata; assembly: GCF_023558435.1. Classification (NCBI taxonomy): domain Eukaryota; kingdom Metazoa; phylum Arthropoda; class Insecta; order Diptera; family Drosophilidae; genus Drosophila; species Drosophila sulfurigaster. The sequence continues at coordinate 2,433,055 of NC_084883.1, forward strand.
CTCCGTCTACCTGTTACATACATTTCCTGCCGGCACAAAGTTATAATACCCTTCTACCCTACGGGTAACTGTTTTAATAATTCCTGAATTTGATAACGATCAGAAGTTATCGAATTGTAAAAGTTGCTCAAGAAAAACTGTTAAGTGGGAAAAACAGCTGCTGCAGTCGTGTCTTGATTGACACTCTGGCACATTTTTTACTCTGTGGATTGTGTTTAATGTAACAGAATATCTAATTGCTAAATAATGCTTTTGGTATACTTCAGCATTTTCTCAGTATATTAACACTATTGGTTTATTATATGACACTTTAATATGTTGTAAATTCCTCCAAATACGATCTATCCCGGTATTGCTTAGTCGACGTCGATACGAGTATCATAGATAACAATATTTATTAATTACACTATTAAGACGTGTTAAATTATGATACAATTAAAAGAAGAACTTTTAGATTTGACAAGTATTTATTGCAATGTTCCATTTTTTCTCAAAATTCTTTACAGGAATTCAATTTTACCCAAGTTTTCACTCTGCTTGGCGGTCTCCTCGATCCAAGAGCGCAACTCAGGAACGGATGCATAAACGCCTGGTTTATCTGGACGAGCACATCCTGTGCCCCATGACACAATACCCAACAGCTTATTTTCGAAGATCAGGGGGCCACCAGAGTCACCCTGGCAGGCATCCTTGCCACCGCCAGTGACGCCTGCACATAACATACGACTGGTCAGCATAATGGAATAGGCGGACTTGCATGCGGAGTTATCGATAATGTTTACTTCCACCTTTTGAAGGTCGCTAGCTAAATTGCCATCTTCAGTAGTTGTTCCCCAACCAGTTACAAGGACAGGAGTAGCGTTTTCAGGACGTTCCGTTGCCAATTCAATTGGCTGAGCATTCTCATTATACTCAATCTCTCCGTCTAGGAACAGAAGCGCTACATCGTAGTCATTATTTAGTTTCCTGTAATTTTGATGAATGACAAATTTCCGTACAGCTAGCTCCTGGCCAGTAGGGAAGAAGATATTGTTGATGCCAATGTAGATCGTCAGATCGGATGCATCAGCTAGAGTATTCACACAATGCGCTGCGCTCACAATGGTATTCCTGTTATAGATTGATCCGCCACATCTGTGATTGCCTCGGTAACGCATGGAAATCTGATGAGGATACTCGCGAATGTTAGTTGTTTCGCCGCCTACAATACGTCCGTCTGGCATCGGCACATCGCTGTGGAAGACGGTGCTTGCCAGCGATGAACCGATTATGAAAAGCGCTATCAAGATGCGAAACATTTTTTCAAACTAACATGAAATTGCTGTAGATCACCCTTTTTATAGAGGTTAATTCTTGATTAAAAGCGAAAACGCTATAAATCTATCGTAATCGCGTTAAGGTTAATGTCAGTCTTATCTTATCCTTATCGAACGCTGATGATTATAGGGGATCGCCCAAAAAGCTTTAATTGTAAAGCTTACTGATACGAAATTATATTTGGGCAGTATTCGATTAATGTCCATGTCAATGATAGATTTAAAATGTAATAATGATAATAATAATATCAATATAATATAATATAGCAGAGTGGTTATTTATTTATTTGCACCATATTGCTTTGCTTAGAAGAAGAAAATTTGCATAAAGTTGCACAGTGCAAAATTAACATAGAAACCACAATTTTTATTTTTATAAAATATTCTCAAATTCTCTTTAATTAAATTTTCAGCTGGAAGAGACAGAAGATAATGTGAATAGGGAATGCAAAGTGCAAAATTAATGCAAAACTGTGAGGGCTAGACGATATAACCATGTCCGTCTATGTTTTTGTCTGTCTTTCCGTTTGTATGAACATTTAGATCTCAAAAATTATAATACGCCTACTTACCACGGAACTTAGTTGCTTGGGTTGACAATCTGGTATATACCGAATATGGCCATTAGTATAATTTTAGTATTATTGCGGGATATATTTATTTGGTATAGTTTTAAATTAATACCGCACTGTTTTGCTTTTATTGAAAATGGGTAGCGGGTATCTCAGAGTTGTTCAATAATATTTAAAAGCTTAATTGCTTTCTTATGTTATTATTAGTTTTTCAACACTCGAAAAATGGTGTGCAATTGAATGAATAAAAATCAAATAAATTAAAGCATTATCCGCCTATAAAGCGATAACCAAAATCTCACCCATTGTAAGATAAGTTAGCCAAATGATTTTCTAAGTAAGAGCTACAAGCCAATTATCAATGGCGAGCACCTCAATTTATGATTTAGATTAGTGTTATTATTGTTGAACATATTTTTAATCGAATTCTTCATTGAGATTGATAAGTTAAACGTTAATTAATTAGTTGATTGCATTGCGATAACTGCTTGAAATACATACTTTCTCATATTTGAATGAATGTTTGATATTGATTGGTTGTGCAGCGAAACGAAGCGCGTTAATAATGTCCAGCGCAAACACAAGTAAACAAATACACAAATAATAAATACTACGAAAACAAAAACAAATGCAATTTGAGCCACATGTCAAGGCAAACAAACAAATGTCAAATGCCAAATGAATGACTCCGTTTATGTGTATATGTGCGCTTGTGTGTATGAGTGAGGTAGGTGTGTCGGGTGTTATTTCCGTTTAGCTATTTGTTATGTTTACGCCTCGTTTGTGCTGAAAAATAAACAAAAACCTATTGACGTCTATTGACGTCTAACAGTGTTGGGTGTGTAAGCTTGGAAATGTTTTAATTAAAGTTGCTTGGACGCATTTATCAGATGCAGACAGGACATGCCATAAGCCCCAGCTATGCACCTGCACCTAGGACAAATAACAAAAAATTAAAAAGCACACACAGAGCAGTTGAAACTGTAACTGGATTCAACTGCAGGTCTAGTTCTCAGGTGGAATAGGAGTTGGAGTCGTCCAACCCCTAGGAAAGGTGCAAGAGAACAATGAACAATGGGGAACTCGAATGGGGCATCAGCTCCAACTGGGAGCAAACATGTTTTACTGTTAATGGACTTTCAATATTTGCAGCAGGAAGTTATGGCAGCAGGATTTATGTCCCTATGGCTTTTTGCATCCATCGCCTTTGGCTCTGCTCTTTAATTATTGAGTGCCATTTGATTAAAAACACAAAACCAGTGCCAGCAAAAATTTGTCTGCACATAAAAGTGAAAAAGTCGCTAAGCACAACGTCGGTATGAAAATACACTTATTGATATATACAATATATTTCTGATAATAATTCAAATATTTTACAAAAATTATTATACATTTTTTTATGATTCGCAGACTTAAATTAAATATTTCTATCTATAAGATACTTTAAGGATTTTATTATCTAAATTTAAATCAAACAAAAGTAAATTCTTCTTGTAATGTCGAGAACTAAAAATAAATACATTTTAGTATATTTATTTTAATTTTATTTAGGGATATGAGTAACTAGCTTGTGACTTTAATATTAAGCAATTTATATAATAGTTAAATATTTATTGCTGTGGAAAAAATAATTTTCTTTGCAATGCGTGCAATTCGCGGTTAAATTTTTTGGTGTTGCAAACGTTCAATAAAATTCTTTAGATCCTCTTTGAAAGAGCATGTGAAGTAGAAAAGAATAAAAACATGTTATGTATGTGTAACACGTACGATATATAACAGGAAGCCCATGAAGATATATATTCAGGTGTAGAATCGCGTAGGTAATCCCCCCTGTTCACCTCCATGCTCTACACATTCTTGACTTTGGCTTACATTAAATAAAAAGGAATTTACGTCTTTGGCAATAAACTTGAATTGGCAAATTGCAAGCACGTTAAACAGAATCAAAGTAAGCGCCTAAGCGGCTTATGCAAAATGAAACAACCCAAGATTCACAAAAAAATTTCTTATGCATTTCTTGCTTCTTCTTCGTTTATTTCCGTTTATTTTAGAATTCGAATTCACTCAAAAGCAAAAGTGTTTAAGGAAAATTTGTCTGTCATTTATCGAGGGTAACACAATGACATTAATTCTAATTGCTCAGTCCACAATTACCCTGCAAATAGTTCGATGTATAATACAAATTTTATATTTTGTGATAAAATAAAGTGTTTTTTTTTATAAAAACGAGTATCTATACAACTATCATACTCATATTGAACAGGGTAAAAAAAGTTATAGGGCGAGAAGCAATGCAAAACTGTGAGAGCTCAGACAAAAGTAAAAGCAAAAGTTTAAATTACTTTCCACTTTTTTTGGGCGACGGCCAGAGTGAAACTTTTATGCCAAAAGATTAATGCAAACGCGAAAGGGTAAAATGCTAAAATGCGAAAAGACTAATACATTTCCGATGAAGTCGTCACATAAATTTCCTAAAAAAAAAAATGTTTTTTTACTCTTGCTCAACTAAGCTCTCCATTATAGAGATAAAGATAAAGTGTTAATGACTTGCAGAGTCAGAGTTCTGCGAATAAGAAATTAGAATACGAGATATTGATATAGAATTCACATTGTTAAATGATGAGTATTAGGTCAATAGCAGCTGAAGTAGAGTAGGCAAATTGTTAAATAGAAAATTTAAAGCTGCTTCCGCTTTCTGTGATAATCGCAAAGCTCTCTCATTAATTTAGATAAAAACTTAATTGAATTGTACGCTAGTACTGAATTACGTTGAATTACATAAGGAATTTTATAGGAATAGCGCCAAATTATCTGACAGCTTGACAAGCTCATTCTGTGCTTGAGCTCTATATCTCAAGTTCATAGCCAGTGAGTTTTCTTTTGAAGTGCTCAAAGCAGGCACACAAAAGGCTCACGGAATAGATAAACAAAACTCCACGCCACAAGCACATGCAAATACATGTCTGTTTATGTATTGAACTCCAAGTATACTCTGTTTTTTACTTGGAAAGTTCATTCGTTTGTAAATAATTTTCTAGCTAGCGGCAAAATCGATTCTTCACTTAAGATTTTTGCATATAAATACGAGTTTCAACGGGGCTAGGACTTGCCTTCCTCATCCTAGTCTCGTCACAATGCCCACATTTTGTTAAGCGGTAAAGCGGTAAAGTTTTGCCGTCAAAGTTATATAAAACGACAGCGTATGCCGATAATGCATGCAACGGGACAACAGCGACAGGAACAGAGGGTAAGTTAGGCTACTAAAGTTGTTGTTCATTACGAACAAGGTTGGTATTCCTGCAGTCAGAATACCCTATTAAAATAACACAGGGATAGCAACTTTTTAGACATAAAAATTAATTAAATTTTAATATTGAATATCAATAATAAAAATAAATATTTATAATTTGTATTTATTAATAAAAAAAACTTATTTTTAAAATATTTCGAAATAATAACATTTAATTGTGTTACCAAATTCCCCTTTAAATAATAAATTTTAAATAAAGATTGCACTCGTTCAAAAGTCATTGGAGCTTGTTTTCTGTTAACTCATAATTATTATTTGCAATGCCTTTTATGAAACTAATCTCTATAGTCATGAGTAATAGCTACAAATACCAGATCAGATTAGTCATCTTTATGTGGTATCTGTCAGTCAACCATATTCGAATTATGCATTTTTAATTATTATTGTGTGTGCATAGTATTTGAGCAGCACTTGAGAACTTGGGTCTAACTCATTGGCGGTGCAAATATTTGTCAAGCAATTAAATGTTTAGTGCAAACGTATTTTTATTACCTTTATTAAGAATTCAGCGCTCTGCTGTTGATATTAATCATACGCCTCGTTGCTAGCATTGCCTAGCGATTTGCATTTGAGGTTGACGAAAACCGCAACAGCAAATTAACCCAAGCCTGGACTGCTGCCTGTGGCATTAAGTGCACTTTCAACAGTAGACGGAGCTGAAGTTGTACATACTTAACGCTTTGTTGTTGTTCTTTGGTCACCGTCACCTCCACCGTCTGCAATCTGCTAATGCGATTTAAAACCAAACACTTGAAGCGTTTCGTTCAAAATGGCTTAAATTTTGTGTGACGCCTGCACAACAATGTGCTAATTAATTAACATTGCCACGGCTGCTACTGCTATTGTGCTATAAAAGTCAATTAATAATTTATATTCGCATTACACATTACGCATACGCATACGCATAAAAATTGACAAGCACCGGCAGCAGCGTTACGTATTCATTTTAATTACCTGCATAACAGCCGAACAGCCATTGAGGCAAACAGTGAAACAGGCGAGTCGACAAGCAAATTGGCATGGGGCACATTTCGCGACATGTTTCGCACATTTTAATGGCAAAATGGAAATGTTGCGTATACGCCACATTGTCCTGTGTGTGTATGTTTGCGGGCTGCCCCTGATGCTGCCAATTTACAATTTCATAAATATAAATTGGTTTTAAATGTTAAATAAAACAATTAAAATAGGAATATGCACTCGGCTTATGACTAGCCGAACACAAAACCAACAAAATTGTGTTTGCATATTATGGCAAGCACATAATTAAATTATATGTCACACGAACACACACACACTCATTTGCTACTTACTACATTGTGAGTTTGTTCAATAAGTAGTCTAGGCTGTGCAGACATCGAACAGTTTGGCAAATAATTTGTAATTTGTTCAGCTTAGGCTTATTATAGAAATTGTGCTTTTAATACTCTTGATTAACAGCTTAGGTAATTGCTGATGATAAATAGTCAAGCTAGTTATGACTTAATGGCTAATGGCAGAATCATTCATTATGGTATTAATTTTTTTTAAATGCCTAAAATCTTTTAATTATGCAACTTCAAAGAAACTTTCATTAAAATTGAAGAGAATGCATCAACTAAGGTCAGATTGTAATGTGGAATGATTTCAATTTGCTTTGCCTAAGCCCAAAATTAATGCATTCGACAATGCTCCTATTGTTTGATAATACATCAAATGCATCATTAAATCGAGAGCAAAGAACAAAATGCACCGGTGCGTGGTATGAGGTGCAATTGTTTTGTTTAAACTACCTCGGTTGCTCGTACAATAAAATAGGCGAAAACCACAAATACGCACACAATTGTAATGCATTTTACATATGTACAAATGTGGCTAGCAGTGACAGAGACAGAGACAGAGAGAGAGACAGACATAGAACCACAGTGAAGTGGAAAATACACACATTTAATTAGTTTCGCACGCATTTGCAACAACAACTTAGTTATTAATTATTGAAAATAGGCAATTCTAGACGTTGACCAAAATGCGAAGCGGAAAAGCCAAAATATATTCAATCAATTGCAAATTGATTTGCCTATAGGAATATGCTGTAAAAATACAAAACATCAACAACCCCCCGTGTATTTTATAGTTGTTGATACTATTGTTCGTGTTGCTGTTGTCCTTGAATATGCCACAGGCAGCCATGAAACAACAACAACATGACATGTGCAACAATTCGTTGTATTTTTTATTTACATGTCGTCATAAATCGTTGCTAATAAAACTGGAAATATAAAAATAAATTCGAATGCTGCTGTTCAATGGCAGGACTATTAAATGCTCTCTAGAAATATAAATATCTTTTTAATTGAGTATGCACATGGTTTTAATGCTATAAATATTTTAAATTTTATATTCACATTTATTTCTATTCTACATTATATGGATAAGTAAGATAATGTCCACAGAGTATGCTAGCAATATTATAATCATTAAATAGCTAATGAATCAAGGCTCAAAGAACAGATAAATTTAATTTAACAAATTGCTTACATCGAAAGGTAATCGAAATGAAATAATTATCTATGGAAATTAAATTCAATAATACAGTAATATCTTGTAGATCACGATTAGTTAGCGAGTTTAGAGTTAAAACCAAAAACCAAATAGAAGAAACCTTTTATAATGAGAAGACATATAAGCAAATATATCTCTTAAATCTACAAATCAAAAAATTAAATCATTCACCAAGCTAAATAGTTGCAATTGTTTTATGATTTAGTCGATTCGAATATTGCAAATATGCATAGCTTAAATGGGTCTTGGGACATCTATTAACTCTGTTTGATGCACTTAACTAATCGATATTTAATGGCAAAGCTGAGCCACACCCTTGGATCCCACATACACTCTCACACAGATTCGCACACACACACACACTTTGCACATACATCATTGTCAATGTCAAAGTGTCAAAGCAAACTTGCACACAAAAGTGGCGGCGCATAGTTTGGAAGCAAGTACAATAACCGAGGCCAACATAAGAGGGCGGCTTATGGCTTTTTGCATGCCACGCCCACAATGTTAAGCCATGCTGTGGCATTTATGATGTTACTGGCAAACTGTTTACATTCACTGCCAGATCAACAGCGAGCAGTAAGCACAGAAGCAAAGCTGAGCGCAGTACGCAGTAAGCAGTAAGTAAACTGCAATTTGCACAGAAAACTTTTTTGACTGAGGGGAAACAAAAATCGACTTGCGACAACTTTGAAGCAAACAGCAAACAATTTGAACTGACAAACTCGTGCGATAAAAATTGCTTAAGTACTTTAGTTGCGCTTCGCAATGCAACTGCAAAAGTTTATTAAACAAACAGGTGAAATCTACCAGCAAAGGGCCAACAGTTGCCACTCAGCCAGATTCAGATCAAACAATCTTGTAAAAAATACAAAAAACACACCATAACAAAAAACATCAGAATGAAAAACAAGAGGAGCATCGCACAAAAAATATCTGCCGCCATATGTCCTGAAGCATATGTCATGTCCTGTTTCGACGTCGTTGTATTCGCTCGCTGTTTGCTTTGTTTGATTTTATTTTTTCGTTGTGCGTGTGGAATGAAAAGTTTGTCAATTTTTTTCAACATTTTTATGCCGCATTCCAACTCCACAACTGTTTTTGGTTTTGCCCGCCCCAATACTGCAGTACCTATGACCTTTTTCACTGCTAACAAGCTGAATGGGAATTGCCCGGAAATTCTTCTCTCTCGCAGACATATGCGGTAATGCTAAATTGATGTTGCATTTTTATAAACTAATTAGCTGTTGCTGATCCAGAAAAAAAATAAAATAAATTTAAAGGCAATCTCTGAAAAGTTAACTCAGTTCAAGTACAACTTAACATTGAAATTTATTGAAAATTCATGAATTAAGAAAACAAGAACGAGTTTGGGATTGTTTGAACAACAGCAACAACTACAGTTGTGTCTTCTTTTATCGGCCCTTTGACAACTGCTTTGTCTGCGTATTGGAATCAAAAAAATTTGCATACTCAGAAATCTTGTGACATTCAACTCTCTCTTTGTACTTTGATTTCGGTCGAAAGCTTGAGGACACGGTCTTTGTAAGTTAATAGCTGCAAATTGCTGTTTTACAATTCTCTGAGCACTGCTCGTTATATGGATTGCAGAGTGAAAGTAGGCAATTTAAAACGTTTCGCATTGATTTCCATTTTTATTAACAATCATTTAAATGCAATGAACTGTAATGCAATGCGGATACCTTCAAGTATTTTCATTTTTATTTTTATTTTCATTTGTGTTATTATTATTTTGTATTTATTCAATTCAATTGTGACTGTAGTTGGCATTTCATGGCTGATTTAACCTGGTCTGGAAAGCTCCTAACAGCGACACAGTGATGCCAGTTTTTTGTGCCGCTGTTCCTGTGGTTGCTTCTTGTTTTCTGTTGTTCCCGCTGTTGTGTTGTTGTTGTTGTTGTTGTGTCTTTTTCATATGTCAGTGGCGTAAATGAAAACGCAAACGGGGCGTATGATTAATGTGGTTTACATATGAAAACGACTGGCAATGCCATGAACCTCACTGTGTGGTAAAGTCTGTCTTTGTTTCTGTTTCTGTTTCTGTCGCTGTCGCTGTCGCTGTCTCTGTTTCACTTGTTTTTATTATTGTTGTTGGTATTGCTGCCGCTGTTGTTATTACTGTTGTTGCTGCCGCTGCTGCTTCTGGCGGCAGTGCTTATTCAATAATTTATATCTGGCAGCCATAGCCACTTACAATGTCAGAAAAATATGCGCGAAATATGCATAAAAGTATTACATGCAGACTTTTGTTATTTCCCCGCCAATTGAAAATCTCAACCCAGAACACTCAACTAACAATTCCAGTACAAGTAAATGCTCTTTGATGTGGTCTACTTGTGAATGGAAATTCAATACGCAACGCGAATACTGAAAAATACTGCGACACTTAATGACTTTCGGAAAATATCTTATCTCATCTTTGTCGGAAATTGTACAATTAGCTGTCAAGCTATATAAAAATAAAAACACATGAATGTCAACATAAAGAGCATTTAATCAAACTTATAAGATTCGTTACTAAGGTACTCGACTGCAAGATGCCCATTAAAAGCTATAAAAGCTACAATTCTTTGACAGCATAACGACAAGTAAATACTTTTAGATTTTCAATTTAGTCGAAACAGAAAAGATTGAAATCTTTACAGTCTGAGTTTCAATAATAAGCAATGAACCATTCGTAACTCTAAATTATAATTACAAATTTACAATTTTTTTTTTAAGACTTCCAGTCTTTAATTTAATAATCCTAGCAATAAGACTTCTTAAAGTTTAGAAATAGAATTTTAAATATATAAATTAAAAAGAAATACAATAGCTTTTATATATACAGCTTAGGGCTTATAGCTGCACTTTGTACCCTTAACTATCCAGTTACTGAAAAAAAACCCAACCATAAGAAATATAGAAAGCTAACACAAAATCTTGTTTTTTATTTAATAATAGAAATAGAAAAAAAAATGTGGACTAATATAGAAAATAAAATTATTTAATTACAGTGAAATATATAAGCTCAGAATTATTTAAAATTACAATCTGTATTAAACTGAGTTCATTCCATGCCCTCCAGACTGATAAACACATTGCTATAATTCAACAAGTCATTATCATTAATAAACATTTCAATTATGTGAACTCGAACCCAAAGCGATAAATCTTAACTCACAGCTCAACTGTTCAATGCGACGCGACATCTGCGTCAACTCAACCCAACTTTAGTACAAAATGAGTTGCCAGAAGATCGGCATCGTGGGCAGCGGCCTAATCGGGCGTGCTTGGGCAATGCTTTTTGCCGCAGCTGGCTACCGAGTGCAGTTATATGATATTCTGGAGACTCAAGTGGATGGAGCACTGCTCGAGATACAGAAAGAGTTGCACAGTCTCAAGGCGAAGGGTGCGCTACGTGGACAACTGTCACCGGAGGCACAATTTGAGCTGATCAGCGGCTGCACAGATCTGAAGCAGTTGGTGGAGAATGCTTTGCACATTCAGGAGTGCATACCAGAGCAGTTGCAGCTGAAGCGGGATCTCTATGCCCAGCTGGATGAAGTCTTGGAGTCCCAGACAGTTGTGGCCAGTTCAACGAGCACTTTTATGCCTTCACTTTACACCGAGGGGTTAAAGCAGCGCTCTCAGGTGATTTTCATAAAGCTGCCACAAAACTTTCTTAAAGACTTTCGATACTTTTTTAAACCAGCTTCTCATAGAGTAGACTGTCTATCCATCTGTCCGTATAAACAACTAGATCTCAAGACTATAAAAAAGATAGAGATACAATAATAATTATATGTATATGTCGAAAACCGACTGCAGATCCTAATAGCTTCGGATGGTAAACCGACAGTCTATAATTTGCACTCGTTTGGGTCGACATCGATTTGGTATATGTTGATATTTTGGTATATTAATTTGGTATATTTTTACGATTATACCGGACTGTTTTGTTTTTATTGAAAATGGGTATCGCATATCTTACTGACTCCATTTCTTACTTTCTTCTTGTTTCTTCAGATGCTTGTGGCTCACCCCCTGAATCCACCATACTTCATTCCACTCGTAGAACTCGTGCCAGCGCCTTGGACCAATAAGGAGACCGTAGAGAGCACACGTCAGCTGATGCTGGCTCTGGGACAACGACCTGTTGTGCTGAACCGTGAAGTTCAGGGATTCGCCACCAATCGCATACAGTATGCCATACTCAATGAGGTGTGGCGCTTGGTTGGCGGCGGCATCATCAGTGTGGAGGATGTGGATCGTGTGCTGAGCGATGGTCTGGGTCTGCGTTATGCCCTCTTGGGCTCCCTGGAGACGGCTCACCTAAATGCGCCCGGAGGAGTTGCTGATTATTTCCAACGCTTTGGCGGCGAGATCGCTGCTGTGAGCGCGAGCTATGGTCCCACACCGGATATGCGAAACGAGGGAGAAACGCTAGCGGAGATTGCGAGACAATGCGAAGAGCTTGTGCCACTGGAAAAGTTGCAGCAACGTCGTGCCACACGCGACGAATTCCTAACGCGCCTATCAACGCTAAAGCGTCAGTTGCTATAAAATTGATTGCGAAACTGTATTTTTTGTATTTGCATGTGCCATTTGTGTTGATTAAACTTCAGCTCTGTGTATGCGTGTATAAATGTGATTGTGATTGTAAATGTGAGTGGGCGGTTCACTTTTCCTCTCTCTCTCTCTCTCTCTCTGTCCCCTTTCAATCGCATTGGTATCCCGAACTCGTTGCGTAATTGCAGAGCGTCCGCTTTCAATTCATTTCGCTGGCCATGCATTAATGAAATTAATTTTTGTGGCAACCGGAAACTCCGACAGCCATCGTCAGCGTCAGCATCAACGTAAGCATGTTCAACTACAAAGTGTCACATTTCCTTTTCGGCATTAAGTTTGCGTTTCTTTTGCTTTTGGTTTTGCTTTTCGTTTTCGTTTTGCTTTTGCCTTTTCCATTTTCATTTCAGCTTCGACACTTGACCTGCTCTAAACGCAATCAGCTTTAACTCATTTTCCAACTGATTCAAATTAAAATTCACCACATCTCTTTAAAAAAAAGTCTGACGCTTGATTTTCAATTAATTAAGGCATCAGCACAATCTTCATTAATAATTAGTACGAATTGAAAACAGCTTTTCCACCTTTGTTAAAAAAGTCAAGTTTAAAAACTTTTATTAAAGACATAAACGACAGAAGGAAGAAGAATTTGATAACACGCTCAACACTTAGCAGCTTAAATATGTGTGTCTGTGTGTGTGTGAGTTTATTAAAATAATAAATCTACATTAAATACACTGTGTGTGATCAAAGCGGAGACTTATCCCAGCAAACCATACTTATACCCTGCACACATAAAATTGCCTTACCGCAAATGATAAACTTAATAAAAATTTAAACAGAACAAGATAAGTTCAAGCGATGAAATAAATATATTCAAATTTCTATATTTTTATATAGCCTAATAAACAAGTTATGCTGTAGTAAAAAAACAATTCATATATCAACTTGCGATGCAAGGTAAATACAGAAAGCTCTTTGAATAAAAGAATTGAGTTTAAGTAAATATGTGTTTTTGAATACTTAGTACGGAGTAACTGCTCGTCGACTATTCATTTCTAAATTCACAGTTCTCTCTTGGCTAGCCGACAAAGCATTTTTCATTTTTAGTCGCATATTTTTTTGCGCTCGCGCTTCTTTTTAATAAACTCTCAGCTGTCCCTAAACACATGTTCGTACATCCCATTTACCATACCAACAACTCACACACTTATACACACACACACATTGCCATCTTGCTGATGCCGGCATGAAACCGTTGTGCAATTTATTTCGCTTACACCACAAAAAAAAAATGGAGGAAATAAAAGCTGAATAAAATAAAAATTGATTAAAAACCACTTTAATATAGCTCATTGTCGCATTTGCCTGCCTCTGAATCCTTATAAATGTGTTCTAAAGCTGCAGCCGCTGACAGTTATTATTAAGTGTTTGCCTTTCTATGGCTTGGAACACATGCTACTGCTTTATCCCTTTATTGAAATTAAATTTATGCAAAACTTATCACTATACAATTGTTTAATGGGTACACAGCAAAAGCTTTCCATTGCCCATTTAATCCATTAGGATACCTTCAAATACGATACCAAAAATTTTATTTTCATTTTAAATGTTTTAATTTAATGATTGTTGTTTAAGATATATGCTAGACTTGAAAGTGACTTTTTCCCAATTTACTCTTTTATTACAATAAGGACTAACTAATGTATATATAGAAATAAAATAAGAGTTTGGAATCTTTACTACAAGAACCATCCACAAAGGTTTAGGTTTAGGTAGAACCGGATGCTCCTAGGAGGAACGGAGCATAGACCAATAGAGTTCCGTAGCTCTACCGGTACATGTTGTTGGCTTAGCCTTAGAAGTCGCATAGTATGGATGCATTTTTGACAAAAGCCAGCAACATCCTGGGAGGGGGAGCCATGAAACGTAACGAAGATCGTTTAGACGCAACGGTTCAAGATATTTCAGCTCCTTAACTCTGGACTCGTTACATTTCCTGGACGAATGCACGAGCATCCGACAAACAGTGGCCAGTTAAAATGCTGAGCATTAGCCTTGCGGTTTTGCATGCCATTCAGCTCCAGCTCACGTTTCACCGAAGCTTACAGTGTACTTTAATTTCATTGCTAACAGATCTCAGGTGTCTACGATCTTGTTTCCATCGATGCCCTGGAAGCTTGCTATTAAACAAATGCGTACTACCACAGATGCATTCAGCAACTCTATTCCGCTTCTGCTCTTCAAGACATCCTTGGACTGGATCATATCAGAATGCATTGATCAACCATCCACAAAAAAAAAGAAACACAACAAAAAAAATGCTATTTTTAATTTTTTAACTATGTATTTGTATAAATGTCATTATATGATAAATGTCTTAATCACAAAGTCTATGGATAAAACAAAAATATTATTGATTAGTTACTCAACATTGTTACAAGTAAGAAACTTCTTGATTCGACTGGAGGAGTCTGCACTTTTCATCAAATAAAGCAATTAGTTTTGATTATGTACAATTTTAAAATGACTGCACTTACCTAAATCACATTCAAATTTCTGTTAAGATGCCGCCCTTTCTTAGTGGACTATTTGAACATATTTAAATAAAGAAGCATCGATTTCATACATATAAAAATATAAGTTGTTTGTCACAGTTAATCAGTTGTCAATTAATTCGAGTGTAGTGATGACTAACTTGGGTCACTTGTAAATCCCAAATGTGTTTTTTTTTCTAATGTTTCGTTGATTATCTCTTAAATAGGGACTTTTTTGCGAGTGATTTACTTTACGATTGGGGAAGCACCAGAGATGCGAAATTTACTATAATGTTTCTTATAAAGTCAAAACCAATTCAATTCTTAGATAGTCATCAAACTAAACTGTTTGTGCTAAGATGCAAAACATTATATTCGTCTTAATACTCGCTGTTCTAGCCAGCTGTCTTTCACTAGGACTAGCGACCATTCGGATGCCACATCCTCGTCCGCCTCCTCCGCCGGGAAATCAATGGAATCCGTTCAATTTTAATCCATCACCTTATAATCCTGGTCAACCACAAGGTTGAAACGAGAATAAAACGAACTTTAATGCTCTACAAAATGCAATTTGTACGCAAATAAATTTGTATAATATGATACGTGTATATTTTGTTAATTGTGAATAACTTGAAGGTTAATGATAAATAAAATTATATTAAATAATATTTGTGCTGCACACAATGATGAATAAGTGTTGTTCAACGAGTATTGATAATTAAGAGTAGAACTTATTAATATTTGTTATTTAATGTATGCCGGATAAAAGTTCGTCACTTACATACTTGCACTCTGATAAGAATGTAAACTACGCAATATTAGAAACTATCGATTTGTTGTTTATGTGTTGTGCTGAAGTAAAAAGTTCAAATTACAGCGCATCGTTGCGGTCAATTGTTAGTGTAAAATACCCCAAACAATTAGAAACCACAATGGCTGCTGCTGCCTCGACAACGAGCAACTTTTCATTTTTACTGGCACTTACTGCCCCACCTTCCAGCCTGCCATTCTGCCACTTTGCCACTCTGCCAGCTTGCCTCTCTAGCCACTCATGCCACTTTTGCCAGCCCAGGCCCAGCTCAGGCATCCCGGCAACAGTTTTGCTGCAGTTTGCCTGCTGAACTTCACCCCGTTCACCTAAGAGCAGTAACAACTGCAAATGCATTTTGAGGTTAATGCCCCAAGTCAGAACGTCGAGCAGCGTGCAGCGAGCAGCGAGCAACGAGCAAAGAGAAGTGAGGCAACTAAGCAGCAGCCACCCAAAACTGGGGAGTATTCGGTTTATAAACTTACTCAACAACATTCTGGCTGTCAGTACATTTGGTAAAATTCTTCTACCTCTTCTCATTTCTTTTTATTTTAGCTCTACAATTTCCCTAGCTGCTGCTGCTGCTGCTGTTGCTGACTCCCTCGCTCTCCCTCGACTATTCATTGGCCCCATTGTCAAGTGAGGCGCACATAATGCGATTTTAATACAGATTTCCTGGGGCCATTGGCAACTTTACCCTGTCATGTTCCAGTCCCCTATGTGTGTGTGTTATGCATAAGCCTTTAACTGTTTATTTGCTGGTACATTGAAATCATATATTTTCCCCTAATACATACAACTTCTGCTATCGGAATAATAAGTGCTTAACAGCAGACAACTATCGTTCAGCTCCCTCACTCTATCTCTGTCTTTTTCTCTCTTTGATGTCCAGCAAGTGTCCTTTGGAGTATTGTATCAAATTTTAAGCCCTTAAGCCTCTTAACTTGCTGACAAAATGCAATTTCGTCTTTATAGCAACTATCTAAATTTATATTTCCAATAATTATGGTTGTTGAGTTGCAAATTGCAAATAGTCTGTTCATTAATTAGTAGCCACAGTTCGTAACATATATAAACGGAAATAAACAACATTCATGTAGTTTTTGCTTATGCTTATGGCCAGAAGAGTTAAAAGAGCTTTCCTTGTGCCCATAGAAAATTTGAGTAACAGGTTTCGTTGACAATAATAACAAGTAAGAAAGCTACAGTCGAGGGTGCTCGACTGTAAGATACCCGCTACCCATTTTGAATAAAAGCAATATATTTTACGGTATTTGTTGGAATACCCCAATTCATATTCAGAAATACCATTTTGTATATATACTTTTAAGGATTTACTGAATACGTAGCCTTCGGTCACACTGACCGATCCTCTTCCCTTTTATTGTGAGATCGTCAAGGAGACAAGTTGTGTGGTGCTGGTATTGCGGTAAAATAAAAAGGAAACATAAAATATAAATACTTCTGTGTAATTATTGGGAATATAATTCAATTAAAACAACAGTATTATTCTCAAGACATACCAATTATACTACAAAAAATACTAAAAATATATTATGGGGTATTATTATTAAAATATACCAAACATACTAAAAATATACCAAATGGTATATTTGGTATATCGGTATAGTACCGCATTCAAAATATTCCATAGAAATAGTATAAAAACTATTTTTAAAAAATGAAATAATTAACCTAAAGAAATCTGTCTTCTCGCTTACACAGTCTCGCAGTCAAATTTTCAGTTAACGTAATTTTAATTTTCTAACAAAAGTATTAAATTGCAAATTTGAATAACAAAAAACAATTTTAAAATTTATAACGTATATCTTAAATACCCTTGTCTGTGACTTTCTTGTTGTTTTTATTGTTAAAGTTCAAGTTTGTAGTATTCTAAAATTTTGAAAATAAATAGCTATAATTTTATAATAAATTATACCAAAAATATAGTTATGTACAAATATAGATTAAGCAATTTACTTATGTTACGGCATTAATTATTTATTTTCTAAAACTCGAACGTGCAAAGCAGGTTTTTAGAATGTTTCACTTTACATAATCCTTGCGTCTCCTTCAAGCCTGTTAGCTAATGTTGATAATATAAAATGAAAATTTGCTTCATTATTCATTAGATAAAAGAGAAAAAAAATCGCATAATATATTTGCATTCCGATATTTGGTTGTCGCACAGTTTTAACAAAACTTTACATTTTCATGTTATTTTTTGGTATTTTCAGTGCTTCGTTTAAGAACAATTTATGCAAAGTTAACAGGTATTCATCCATATTAATGTCGAGACGAAATGTGATTAAAGTGTTGGTTGCCGCAGTCGAGTAACCATCCAGACGGAAAGACAGAAAAACAGCAAGCTATGTTAGCTGCAGCCATCCAGCTTAGCAAGACAGGAGAGAAACATTGAGGCCAGGACACAGGCAGAGCGGCAATCAAATTAAAGTTGAAGTGATTTTCAATTGGAAATTCTTGTGACGGCACTGGCAAACCGCAGGACACTTAAGTGTATTCTAATTAAACTGACGCAGACCAACAATCAGGCAACAGTCGGACAACAACAACAAACGCAGCCCATGGCCTTTCTGAATTGAAACGGAGACAATGCGAAAACCAGCCAGCGACATTCTCCAACTGTGCCAAAATGGGAGGCGGCAGCTTCCGACTTTAGATTTAGCTTCAGCTTCAGCTTCAGCTTTGCCAACGCCACTGTTGTCCTCCTCCGCCTCCTTCACCATCGAGTTGCTGTACAAGTCGTTTTACTGGGCATTTCGCATGTAATGCGTTGTTGTTGTTCTTGTTGTTGTTGTTCTGCTGTACTTATCTGATTGTGTTGCTCTGTATTCGGAATGGGGCTGCTGTCAACGCACCAGCTTCAACTCCAAATTTAACCACTCCAAACTCCTTCTGCGCGCTTTTCTTTGTGATCCTTTGGCAACGTTTAGAGCGTGTGCACGATGCGCGGTTTTTGAGCTGCCGGTGATTAGATTGTCTGATACTTTAATAGGATTGTAAAAGCAGACACACAACCCCATACAACAAATGCAAACACACTCACACACTAGACTCGTTGAAGTGGTTGTAGGTTGCGCTTTTAAATCGCGACTTTTAACCAAACACAAAATGTGGAAACTGTGCTGCTACTGCTCATGATTTGGATTGTAAAGTGGATAAACATATTGTAATATTTACCTATTCTATTCCAAAAGTTATCTATTTCATACACATCAAATATATTTGTTATGTACCTTTAAAGGCAACCCAATTTATACGATTAAATCTTTAGTAGGGAGTATTTATTCTCCGTGCAACTTCAGGCCTGCATTTTCATTACTTGATTATTCCGAAATCAACCAACAAAAATTCCAAAAAAAAAAGCGAAGAAAATGCCAAAGCAAACGCGTGGAGAAGTTGCAAATGGAAATGCAATTGAAGTAAGAGGAAAACGCCAATTGCGTATACGACCCATCGTACACACTATGCGGAGTTATTTTTACTCTTTTACAATTTGAATAACAAATTATGAAAAAAAGTTATTGAATTACAATTGATATGAGTTAAATTCGGACTTCAAACATTTTATTATTACGATTGTATTTAAATTTGCAAATGTACAAAATTAATAACAATAGATTGACCTCTTTCAGTGTTATCTATTATACACTTTAGTATTTGTGCATACAAATTCATTCATTGTAAAATGTATATTGCCATAGCAGCGACATGCAGATGAAAGTGTATATAAGTAAGAATGGGAATATGAAAGGTAGTGGAAAAATTGGATTTTCATTATTTACAGCATATCAAACAGGTCGTGGTATTATATGTAGCCTGGCCTATCGATAGGCAAGGAAAGCGTAGTAGAGTAAACATATATAAGTATGTGTATGTAGTCTCTGTGTGTGTGCTTGCAACGTGACGGATACGCAACACAACAAATAAGGGAAGCGTTGCATGAAGTTGGCTGGCATCGTCATCGGCAGCGGCAAGAGCCAAGCAAACGGATCGGACCCTTTGGGGCAAGGAAATTAATTAAATTAAGTCAACGAAAAGTGAAACGGTATAAGCCAAAACGCAACAAGAGAGACACCCGCCAACACACACATAGACACACACACACACACACACGCACTACCACAAACACAATTGTGTATCCGGGATAGAGTGACTGGAAATGTTGCCCGCAGGCTTGATGCCAGGACGCGAAGTCTTTGACATTCGTCGCTTCGGCTTGTTCCTCATCACTTTGATGCCGGCACGACACAACCCCACGCCTCGTTTCCGCCACCCGACCCCTTCTACACCCCTACAAGTGTGGAACGATAAGCTCGTTTCGTTATAATCCTAATTAAATATTTAGGTTTACTCTATGGCTGTATTTACTTTTTTGCTTCCTCCTCTATCTCTATCACCACCTCTAACTCCATCTCAATCTCTTTCCACTTCTGAGTATGCCGCCATCCTTATCACACTTCCCGTGCACCTAATTCTGGGCTTCAGATAAGCGTCGGGGTCACTTGCCAAGGGTTAATTGCATTAAAGTTATGACAATTGCCGACAAATTTGATGCTTTTGGCCGAAAGCGAATAATGTACAAGAGGACAAAATCAACTCAACGAATTCTCTATTGTGCTGTCGCGAAACTAATTAGCGAAATACGCAAGCTTTATCTATTATCATATCGAAGTGCAGTATGAAAGTGAGAGAGAGGATACGCAATGAAATGGAATTAAATATTAAAAGTAACACAGCTCTTAGCAAACTCAGTTTAAAGGGTGGCCTATGTTATCTTCAATGAGATATACGCTAACGAGAGATACACTACCTCAGTAGAATTAAGATATTTGTGCATCATCTTATGTTTTGTTATACCCGCTATCCATTGGGAACAAAAAATTGATTTTGGTTGACTATCTAGTATATATTGTAATCTATGTTCTTTTTATACCCGCTACCCATAGGGTAGAAGGGTATTATAACTTTCTGCCGACACGAAATGTATGTAACAGGTAGAAGGAGGCATCTCCGACCCTATAAATTATATATATTCTTGATCAGCGTCACCAGCCGAGACGATCTCGCTGAGTGTGGTTCGATGGCTATACGCCATAGCCTATGGCGTAGGCAGTAAAAGGATCGAGCGGGCAGTGTGCTCGTGCAATCGCCTGTGAGAGCATCGAAACTCGCTTCGCGATAATGAATAAACAGACTCCGACATATTTTTTCTGTGTACTAAAGACTAAAAAGATAGACTAGTAAGAAATTAAATTTCCTATTGTTCTGCATTGAATATACTAAATCATCAAGTACGCTCATTTGTTCTTAACGGTTTTTTTTATTACTTCAAAGAATGCTTTCAGAATATGAAATATTTTAAATATAAGTGTTTCGTTTGAAACCATGACAATTATAGCAATTACGTTCAATGAACAAATTGAGGAATTTAGTCTCATATTTAAAGCGATTTCGGATTTATTAATTTTAGTAATTAAAGGACAGAGAATAGCAGCGGCACCTCGACAGTCTGGTCCCAGCTAGTTGTGCAATAAAACCAATTTAATCTGGACACCCTGAGCAGTGGCTTGGCATTGCAACTGCTACGCTGTGGCATGTTGTCTAGCATGCTTCTCATTTTTCCCTATCTCCTCCTTGCTTGCTTGCTGGCTAGAGCTTTGCTTTGTTGAGCGTCTGCCGCACTTCAAGCAGCGCGCAATTTGTTTTAATCAACAAAGTCAAAAAGGGGCACGTAGAGCGGGGGCACTGCACAAAAATTAAATAAACTTTGTGTTGGCCCAACAATTTGCCCAGCGTCTAGGACCAGCAGAACCAGAAGCAGCAGCAGCAGCAGCAGCAGCAGCAGTGGCAACCACCGCTCCAAATGTCTGCGGCTTCATTCGGTCGCAGACAAAACGCTGACAGGCAGCTAAAACCTGAAGAGCGGAGGCAGCAGCAGAAGGACGTGACTGTCCGAGAACATCCACTGGCAGCTCCATCAGCTTCCCTAGGATGCCGACAAACAGTTGCAATCAGTTTCACTGCGAAATCCTTTAACTGTTTAATATTGCAACAAAATGAGAAAAAATTATTCTGTGCTTGCTTTATCCCTTTGGACCATTGTCAGCAATGCAAACAAATTAAGCGAAATGAACTCAAATGCTCTGCGTAAGTTGGCAAATAATTAGCGACTATCCACTCAAATACATTCACACATCAGTTATATTTAGTCACTGTGAAGCGAGACGAATAAAGCCATTCAAGCCCCGAAGGCCAATAAATGAGAAATTCCTAAGTTGTCCATAAATTTTCACAGCCACTTTGATATATGTCCACTGACCACAATCTGATAAAGGCCACAGAGATGTGATGTGTTGCTTTTTCTTTTTGAAATGTTACACTACAATGGGGCAAATCTAATTCATACTTGAAAATAATTACCAAAATTGTAATTGAAATTAATTTATAAAGTAAATCAGAAATGGAAATATAAATAAATTTCTTTAAGTTGTAGTATTACACAAATATTTAAATAAATTGAATACCTGTCTTACCTTGTCTAGTATAATGATGAACTGTAATCTACGAAAAATCTGAAAAGCTGCTAAAGAGCATCAACTAGTCGCCGTAGATTCACATTTATAGATCTGTCGACCGGCTGTTGTTATTATTGTGTTATATTGCCTTTCATTGTGTGTTATCAATAAAGCAAATTGAATTTGGAGCAGTACAAAAAGTGTCACTCAGGTCGATCAAGATAAATGCCAACTGAGAAGAGCAGAGCAGCGGGGTTGTAAAGAGTATACCTTAGAAAGTGAATAGAGAGACAGAGAGAGAGAAAAAGCAAACTTCAGGCTTTGTCTGATGCTTGATGAGCATGTGTCGAGATTGGGATGTTGGGAATTGTGGGCACATTAAATTAATGTATTTGATTGTCTGTTTGGCCCTTTGCATTGATAAATGAAAAGGTTAAGTCACAGGTCAAACTAACAGACACCCAAAGGACCCCTCCACATATCTTTCCGCCCTCTTACGCACAAACGCACAAAAGTTCATTGTTAATTTGTTTTGTTTCGTCTTTTTTTTAAATGTAGACTGCGCATAGGAATCTGTGATTGTTACTGTCAGGCTTTTGTTGCTTATTATTTATCATCCAGTTTATTTCTGTGAGAATATTCCTCTCCCTCTGCCCCTCCTGACAACTGACCTGCTACCAATGCAATGAATCACAGTAGCTGCGGCTCCAGCTCGTATTAATGTATGTGTGTGTGTGTGTGTGTTTGTGTGTGTGTGTGTGGGAAGAAGCTTCCAGGAATAAACGTTGCTTGTTTCAATAGGTTTCAAACTACATGATTTATTATACACCCCCTATTGGCAGTGGGTGTGAGAACGGTGGGCGTGGCACCGCCCGAAGCCAACATGCGCCTGCTTGTACCAATAGACTAATGGCTGGCAAAAAAGCGAGCGAGCACAAAAAACATTCAATCGATTGTTAACAAACTCATAAAACAAAGCACATGAAAAATTGAGGCCTCTTGTAATCAAAATGATGTAAACATGCCAATACATATACGAACATTGTATAAAATTATAATAAAAATTGTAAAATATTCATTCGGAAATGTGCATAGCTCTTTATAATATTAAATGTACAACAACAAAATCATTTTCAATTGTAATAGTCTTGAAAATATTGGAATTCGTGTTTGTGCATAAGCTTTGATATTATATTTTATATTATTATTTTCGAGTCGAATGACCCAGGAGACAGTAATCTCCTTTTCCTAAATGTAGTATTAAATACTGTATTTACTATAATAAATAAATAAATAAATATTATTATTTTTGCATAAGTGTTGATATTATTATTACATGTATAAAGACAATTTATAGTTTAACATACATATATGTATATAGTTTATAACTTGCTAAATGTGCGATTTTGTTTTTATACTCGCTACCCATAGGGTGGAAGGATATTATAGCTTTGTGCCGACTGCAAATGTATTTAACAGACAGAAGGAATCATCTCCAACCCCATAAAATATATATATTCTTTATCAGCTTCACCAGTCTATATAGTCATGTCAGTCTGTTCATATAAACACGTAGACATCAGAGACTATCAAAGATAGAGATATAATTTTTCGACAGCACTTGTTATGTTTGCAAGCCCCCGCAAGTCGATAAAAATCGAATAATTTTAAAGCTAGAGACGTGAAAAAATAATAACTAGAGTATTTATGATTCCCAAGAATTTGATTGCGATTAAATAAAAATTGTAGAAGTTATTTAAGAAATATTTCTGTATTGCAAAATAACGCCGACTGCAATGGGGTCTTAGCAGCGTTGCCTGACAATCTGGTATATTTTACTTTCTGTCAAATGTAATATTTTACCAAATATGATTTTTGGTATATTTTAAGTATTTTGTGGTATATTTATTTGATAGCTTTTAAAGTAGCATTCAAAATATACAACAGAGACTAAAACATTTTTTTTTTAAATATTTTTTTGTATTAAGGAAATATGTTAATCGTAATTTACTAAAGCATTTACATTCCATCGAATCTCTCCTGCTTTTCAGCTAACTTCCCTATGAACTTCCAATTTAAATCAAATCCAATTCAAATTAAAAAAAAATCATTAAAATGGAGTGATGGAAATGTGGTCAAGTTGCTCTCTAAATACCGCAGATACTTGAGCACGCCCCAGAGCGGAGTCTTAATTAATTATTTTGATTACTTTTGCATTAATGAAAATGCAGCTCCCTCAACTCTCGTTTGACTTGCTCCGCTCAGCAGGCTCTTCAGTCAGTCTCTGTGCTGCTCGCGTAATAAATGCCAAAATGAAATTGCGCGTGAAACAATGCATTTCCGGTTGTCCAGTAGCCATTCCCGTTCACATTCACATTCACATTCGCATTCACACACTCACACTCGCATTCGTATTCGTATTCGTATTCACATTGGCGTTGCTTCCGCTTCATCTTTTTTTCGCACCCAAGCTTCGATAAGCATTCACACGCCCCAGCTGCATTGGAGAGCGGGAAGCAACAGGGAGAGGTAGGAAGAGACGCCTAACGTCTGAGCATTGAAAACCCGTTGAAATTGTTGCCTGCTTTATGTTGTCATTCCATTAATTATCGTTCGTTATTTTAACTTTTAGCATAGAGCAGCCGAGCTTTTCTCTTTTTCTCTCCCACTCTCTGTCTCTCTTTTTTTGTTTCTTTGTGGCCATTGTGCGCCGTCTGCACTTTACAAATACTTCATAACATTGGACAAGCATTTCACATCTCTCTCTCACTCTCCCATTTATTTTTTCCTATTTTTTCGTATTTTGTGTTGCCAACGCCTTTTGTTTGCACATTAAATGGCGTCGGCAGCCATGTGCAATTGCCCTGCGTGTGTTAGTGCATAAATATATCTGTATATGTATCTGTGTTTCTGTGTGAGTGGCAGTTGGGGTAATGAATTACTAGCCACATGGTTTTTGTGTGCACCGCCCGCTGTCTCGCAACAATGACATTGCAATTTTTAGCCAACGCCAACAATGTCAGGGACAAAGTGCTAAAGGAGAGAAGGGTAAAAAGAGAGAGAGATATAGAAAGAGAGAGAGAGAGAGCGACACTCCTGCAGAGCCAGCAGACACGTCTAGAGCCCAAACAGTCGCATAGTGCAGCCAGAAATTATGCGACTTTAATTGCTCACAAATTGTTGAATGGCCCAAAATATATTTAAGGCATTCAAAAATCATTTTATAATAATTACAAAGTGGTTGTCGAAATCGGTCATTATATTTCTACAGTTAATATACTCTTCATAATTAAAGAGTAAGTCAAAAGCAGTTAAGAATTATTTTTTACAACACATGTTTTTTTATTTACTGCAATCATATATTTGTATTTGTGTATTTTTTGTGTATTGCTAAGTAAAGCAATATTAGAGTTCTATCTAGTTAGGACAAAGGAAATTATTTTAAATGTAATAGTATATCGATATACCAATAGCATTTGGTATATTTTAGTATGCAGAATATTAATATGGTAAACTTTTTTAACAAAAATACCGCACTGTTTTGCTTTTATTGAAAATGTTTAGCGGGTATCTCACAGTCGAGCAAACTCGATTAAATCTTTCGTATTATTTGTTGCAATCAGTTATTTGTGTATTATTTGTGTATCGTTGGAGAGAGAAAGAGAGAGAGAGAGAGAGCATTAGAGTTCTCTTTAATTATTTTTTTGTGTGACCGACAAAGGAAATTATGCCGCTTTATGCATTTTCATAATGACTGAGGGTGTTGAACTGAAATCAATTAAAGTGAGCGATATTCTGTGTTTATTGCACGTCTTAAATTCCTAGTTTGTAGGCAAATTTTGAGATAAACGCACAACAGAGTGTACCAATATATTGAGTTACCGATGTTTTTATGAAAATTTGCATATTCATTGGAGTTGTATTTAAACTACATAAAACCAGATATATTTTCAAATATGATTTACATATATTATATATGTATGTATCATTGATATAATCAATCACCATTTAAAATAAAAAAAAACTCGAAAATATTATTATTTTATTTCTATTATAAGTAACTTTTCAGTCAAAAATTAGAATTGGAATTAAAGTTTATTAAGTTTACGAGCACAGTTTATGTGCGGGTATCATAAATGCATATTTTATATAACTCATACGCACAGTTGACATGATCATTCAGGTTTTCATCACACTTAAGTGTTTCTCCAGCGAGTGTTATTAATTATTTAAATTTGTCGCTGAGTCGAAAGCTGCATCGCTGATTTTGCATTTATTAGGCGAGCATCATTAGGCGGAAGTAACAACAACCAAAGCAACACAAACGAAAATAAAAAAAAAACAGCTGCAACAGCTGCGTGGCAATCTCGTTTAGCAACTTAGCAGACATCTTCTCCTTTGGCCGCAGAGCAGTTTCAATTTGCTGTTGAGGGCAGGTGTTTTCAACAGGATGCGAATATTGCACTGCCGAGGGAAGCAGATATGGTAAAAAGGAAAGGAATGGGGATGGTGGCATGGGGGCAGGGGGGAACGTGGTTGAGCGCACAAGAAGCGCCGCGAGCAACGAAACCAAAACACGGCAACGAGATGACGATGATGTTGACGATGTGGTTGCACTTATGTATTCTTGTTTTCATTTTTTTCCATCTCTTTTTTGTTGCTGTTGTGTTTTGTAGTTGTTGTTCTCGCAGTTGGTGCGGTTATTGTCGTTGTTGTTGTTGCAACTGATGAGGAAATTGTTTTGAAAATTACAAATAGCAATAAAACAAGCAGCAAACATATTCACCCGAGGCATCCACTACATTATACCTAGGTACATTAACGTAGTGTATCATGTAAAAGAAAAGTTTTTAAAAGTAGTTAAACAACATAAAATATATTACAGAGGTTTGAGCTATTGTCGTGAGAACTTGGTTCAAATTTGCACTAATTAACAATTTTATTATTCCATCCTCTTAATGAAAGAAATGTTTATAAAGTATTACATATCTTCGGTCATAGCTTTGATCATATTCACAGTCATTTAAGAAAAACAAATTATAACAAATAAGAAAATACCCGAAACCAATTTTGGAAAAAAATCAAAAAAAAAGTTCAGTTTTTATTTAACATATCAAATACCAAAAATACTACAATTATATCAAATACTATTTATTGCATTTTAAAATATACCATAGAGTGAAAAATATACCATATCCCATATAAGTCCAGTAGTATGTATGCGTTTTTGCCCATACAAAAGTATTTCTTAAATAACTTTTACAATTTTATCTGATCGCCACCAAATTTCCAGGAAGCAGTTAGACTATAGTTGCTATTGTATTTAGCTTCAAAATTACGCTTCTTATTAAAATATATACTAAGTAAAGTACTAAAATATACCAAATGTCATTTCTATATGCTACTACATATAAAATTCAACACTGAATATAAATGAAATTGTAGTTATTGTTGAAATAAGAGTGAATGAAAAATTATAGTAATAAGTTGTCTGAAAGTTCAGTAGAATAAGAAACAAGTAAATTATATTATATTATTCCGCATGACGCAAGATTATTGATGTGTATTGATTGATTGTATTTAAATTAAAAATAATTATACTGTGTACAAATATTATAAAAATTATAGTAAAGATCACATCTAAACTTCATTCAAAAGTGAATGGAATTTCTTCTGCTTTTAAGCATTTCCAAGATTTGGGAGATTTTTGCAGGACTTCCAAATAGTCGAGAAACTGCTTGTAGGTAAAATCACCGAGGGATTCATCATCGTGGTGCCTGTGATAGGTGCACAACTCATGGCAGATGAACAATCGCCGAGAAGGCTTTGATGGTTTAAGGGACCTGCAGTGCTGCTTATAGATTTCAGTGTCATTACAGCAAATAAAGCACAAGTCTGAGCTGTAGATTCAGAATAATTAGTGTTAACAAAAAGATAAAATTTAGTGGCAATTACAGTCCATGTCGTCTAACCCTCTGAAACTCGGGATGTGCGATAACCAGATTGAGAACTTGATGATCTGTTGGCCGGCGTAATTCTAAAATACCCTTTCTTAGTAACAGCGGAAAGCGAATGACCTGCATGACGGCACCAATATGCTCAGCCCTGGATGGCCAATCATGGGTTAGCCAACGAACGGCAGCAAATAAAACCTCCTTCTCACTGTTGACCGCCAGTTCATCAGAGTTGAGGAGATCACAGACATGCTCAACGCATAATTCAATAAACTGGATACTAGAAACGAGGGTCAAAAAAAAGCAACGGATGCGATGAAGCATAATAGTGTCCAGTCCCTGTACGCACTTGATTGAGCGCAAATCTAGCACATCTTGAGACACGATATACGCCCGATCATCATGGAATTCTTCGGGCAATTCCAGGCAATACCAAATCTGCCTCACCAAATGTTCGATTTCCAGAAAAATTGCAGTTGACAACAGAAACACAATGTTGCGAAGCTCTAGCAATTCGTTTGACTTCTTCATCCATTCACAAGTGACTTTTAATCCTTTCCACGAAACTCGATCCTCGGGTAAAACAAGTTCGCATCGTCCCTCTCCGAGCTCCCTCAAAGCATATTTCGAATGGCACAAAAGCATGAAGCGATTGCATCGTAACTTTCTTGAGCCCAATATTAAGGTTAAATCATCTACAGCATTCTCTTTCCAACTCGATAGCATCAATGACAACAGCGATAAACGTTTCTCGCGTATACACTCGCTTTTTATATCCCAAGTGGGCCATTGATTTCCGCCTTCAAACTCTGACAAAGCCAACAACGGAATGCTAGGCTCTTGTGGTAATTCTCCCACTTGGCTCGATGACTCTAAATCAATCATTTCGCGCTAGAACTGATAATTTTGATAGTAAGTATTTCAATATTATTGTTGTATTTTCATCAAATTAGGGCTACTAAGCAAAGTAGAAAAAGTGTGTAGAAAACAACAACTTTTGAGTAATATATGTCGAAGACTATTTTCCTTCACAAAACATTAAAACACTAGTTAAACTATACTATACATTAACACTAGTGGCTAAACTGTTAATAAAATAGTCAGCAACAGTGGATGCATGCTTGAAACTATGGGCTTGTGAATCTCACAAATCGCCAAACGCACCTTTAAATGGTCGTAAACATAATATAGAAACGTAATAAAAATATGTTATAGTTCCCTTCCTTTAAAATTAGAACCTAATCTTTAGTTGAAACTCTAGTCGGTTCGTATATAAAAAGTGGTAAGTGCTATAATTGTAAACAAATATTAAAAAAGTGAACAATTTACATAAATTTAAAAAAAAAAGCATGCAATCAATTCATTTATTTATTATTTTTTTTTTTTTTTGCTTTATTTTAAACAATCTAAACTTAAGATTGTTTCATCTATATTAAAGATTTTGCCTTCTTGGTTAAATATATTTCCATTCTTGAAACAAGATTATAATCTTGAATTTCAAAAATGGGCAAACTAGATTTTTGTAGATATTCGATCTTGATTAAAGAATAAACCTGCTTTGTTCCATTTTGACATACAAATATTCTTGATTAATGATTTTATTCTTGATTTTAGCATGTTCTTTCTTTCTATATAAAGTGGGTAACTGATGTATCCACTGCTGCTTGCTACTCTGAATACATTTATATCATACATATTTCATTTATCTGCACCATATCGCAAGCAACATGTATTTAAAGCTAAATGAAATCTGTATGATCTTTGTATGCTTTTGTATATATCAGAGCTTGTTATATTATATTTGTAGAGTCCACAACTTATTCGAAATAAAAAAATAAATTTTAAAATATAAATTTTGAAGTTAATAATTATGTAATGGGTCTATTCATTTTATTGTCATCTAAAAGTAAATTTGGAAGCTGTTCAATAATCTTTTTCATTCATTAAAGATGATATGTTCTACCTTGTTTTCGCAATTATTTTAGAATTTGTAATTGTTTAATACAATGTACTCCTTGTTATCATATAAAGTACTCCTTACTCATAACTTGTTACTAATCGTTACTCGTTAGTCAAGCACTCTACGCTATCGTAGTAAGTACTCGTTATTCGATATTTAAAGTTATTTGATTGATGAGAATCTTTTCTTATTTAATAACTCATGCAACTAAACCCATTCTTCAAAGGTAATCAAAACTCGAATATGTATGTATACGACATCTTATGTCTAAGCAACTCCATTCATACAAATGTACCTATGTACTCGTTGACGAGCACATAAATGGACAACTCCACGATGGTCGCTCACATTTCGGCCAATTAGACGCACAATGGGCTCCAAATTATGCAACATGGCGCGACAAATTCAATTTGCTATGCCCCAAACACGTGCCCAACAACAACCAGAACAATGGCAACAAAAGCAACAGCAACAAGAACAACAACAATAGCAAGAACCAGCTCCGCACACAGACAGCAGCAGCAGCAAAACAGCAGCCGAGCGACACATTGAAACTTGTTCAAAAATCCCTGGAGAAATTAGTTTGATTTATGTTGAGTTTCCGGTGCAAATAAATTGCCAAGTTTACAGCACTCGGACACGGGACTCGCAATGCCAACGCAACACATAATTGATAATTCGAGCGGCGTAGAGAGCGCAGACAGTCGCTGGAGGTGAGTGTGAAAGAGAAAGCGATAGAGAAAGAAAGAGAGAAGAGGTGGCGTATAGACAGAGAGGCAGACAACTCGACAAGCTTGACATCAAATTGACACTGAATGGAGTCATAATCGTGTCTCACTGAGCTTTAATGTCGTTCAAAGCAAAATAAAAAGTTGGCAAAACTTCATGTAGAATATTTAAATAAAAAAGTTAAAATAATATTAAATTGCGATAAATAAAAAATAAAAGTAACATATGCATTAAATGGAAATCCCATATTCTTCATTTCAATGCCGAGCATTGGTAACATTTCAAATATCAATATTCGTTTATCCCACATAAAGCACTTTTACGATATTGGATAAGCAAAATCACTTTAATCTATTGGCCAAACCTGTCTGTCAAACACAGTAAATGGTTGAGGCAAAAATCAAAATCGATCGACACACGGCAAATGGAAAAACCTCAAAATCAATTAATTTTATTGGATGCCCTGTTTTTTTTTCTCGACAGCATAAACTGAAATGTCATTGCGGTGGAAACTATTTCCCAATACGAATGAGCATTCGCCTTGCAATCGCAAATGTCACCCGAAATTTATATTCAGCTAAATACGTAGTAAGTTGGGAATAATCTTAAAGTGAAATATTGTTAATGTTTAAAAGGAATAAGGAAATAGTAAACAATTTTAAAATATTTCGAAATCTAAGGAACTACAATATTTGACACCAGTAAAGTCTAACAATCTGTATTATATACATAGCGTATATAATATATCACAAGGTCCAATCTGGACATCTAGTAAGGGCATATAAACATTGACTTCCGTTCTGTTGGCATTTTTCATGTTTTGGTTTTTCTACCTCGTTTTCGTGTTTGTCATTGACCATCTCGTCTGACATTGACAAAAGTGCAAAGGATTAAAAGTTGTGCTCAGGCGGCCAGTCCGGAAGGTGGAAGGTGGAAGGAGGCGGGCCGGCAAAAACTAACCAAAAAACACACTTACACACACACACACACACATACACACAAAAGCACACAATACATAGGATACACAGATACACCTTTGTGGCCAGTCGACGTTACGAGCAAACTGCGGCTGAGTGAGAAATTGAAGTCACGTAGTTCTGTGCAAATTTTTTGTACCGTTGACACTAAGAGTTCTTTTTTTTTTGCTAAATACCCTACAAGCGAAAAACAATAAGGTATAATAAGCAGAAGAATATGAATCTAATCTGATACAAGAAATTGTTTTATAGCAATACGAATTGAAAGATTATAAGACACTTATTTTTGTTCAACCTTCAAAATGAAATTTACAACAAATATTCAAAATGCATTAAACACATTAATATTTAAATAAATTTTGAACATTCAAATCTTTGAATACATTTTGAATATTTGTTTTAATAAAATTCAAGAAATTTTATAATTTTCAATTTAAATTAACAGATTATAAGAAACTTACTTTACTCAACTTTTACAATAAATTTAATATTATTGAAAATAAGTTCCAAATTACAATTAATCTTACAAATTAAAACTATATTGAAATAATCTCTCATTCGCTTTATCCAGATTTTTTTTACCATATGTTTGGGGAAATTTTATTATAATCATGATAACTAATTTGTATGGTATCCAATAATAAATCTAAAAATATAAATAGACCTTCTACTACTCAGGGTATCTAATGGTCGATTTAGTCATCGTGAGCTCTTCTTCTCTTCATATCTTTTTTTTTTTGTTGGCTGCCTTTATTTGGTTATGTTGATAAATTTAATTTTTGTTTAGTGGCCGCACAGTGATGTTATGCTGATTAAATTTGCCAACATTTACGTGATTTCAATGCGTAATTTATGCCATCTTTCTAGAATGCTGCGAGTCGAACCCATTGCCATATGGGTTAGCCTGGGTCTGGGCCGAAAACTTTTAATTAGTTTAGTGTCATCCGCCGTCATGAGGCGGAATCCAAACCGTTGCCAGGATACGCTGGCACACTTCAATGCCCAATATGGGATACCAAGCTTAGATACCATTTTATTTCACCCCCTTTTTTCTCTTTTTTTCTGTTATGCTGCCACTCACTGGCTTGCA
Organism: Drosophila sulfurigaster albostrigata; assembly: GCF_023558435.1. Lineage (NCBI taxonomy): Eukaryota > Metazoa > Arthropoda > Insecta > Diptera > Drosophilidae > Drosophila > Drosophila sulfurigaster. The sequence goes on from NC_084883.1 coordinate 2,465,957, forward strand.
TTTATTTACAGATGCTGTGATAAGAAGCGTGTGGGGTGTTAAACCATGTTTGCATAGCATAAAGCTGTTGCATACCATTAGGCGCTGGCTATTGAGGTTACACCAGAGTCTGCATCCGCATGGTTTACATTGAGATGTTATCTCAGATTTGCTGTTGGCGTTGCCATTTCCGTTGCCTTAGCCACACGCGGTCACTCCCATCCAATTAACAAGACGCCGTCGAAGGCCTGTCAACGGCGTGCAAAAGGTGAAAAGTTGCAGCGATATCGAAATGTGCCAAACCATGGCCAAATCGCGTGACTGTCAACCAGTAAAATTTCTACCAAGCATACTTTACAATTGGGTTCGCTACACTTTTAGGTGCATTATATCCTCTAAACAAAACAATTAATGTGATTGTCTAGTTGTCTGTACAGCTTATATTTAAATAGCAGAGTATATAAACATCGACTTGTCGTTAGGTTGGAAACTGCATTTCTTTTAGTATTTTTGCGTCTGGCTGGCTGAGAGCCCAATTTAATAGTTTTTCGATTTGTTGAAAGCAAACGCCAGAGCATAGAATATAAATTGTCACAAAATGCTGGCCAAGTTGAGAGGCGACGCACAGCAACCGCAAAAGGCTGACAAAGTTTGCTTGGAGACCGCTTGCAGAGCACTCAACTCCTTGGTCTTATCTTTATCAGTTGAAGGAAAAGCGCAGCCATCGCCGTTCTCTGTTCATGTTGTTGTTGTTTTTGTTGCTGCTGTCGTCGTCACATATCGAGTGCTTAGGGCCTGCAAAAAGTTCGACGACTTGCATTTCTAGTTGGAGTTGTGGACTTCGACTTTGTCTTCGTCTTGGTCTTGGTCTTGGCGACTGGCCCCAAGAACTATTGAAACTCTCACGAATACAAACAACCGGAATACTTCCGTTTTGGCCGATAGCCCACGTCCCTATCCTCCCCCAACACTTTATCGATGCTTGAATCGGAGTTGTAAATAAGTTGGCATTGGGTGGAAAATGAAAAAATAATGTTCAATTGAATTCATTCGATTGCCAATGCGAAACGTCAGCGAGTGCGCCTTTAGCTCAAAAGCAGACCAAGAACATAATTATTAAGGCATTTTGAGTCAAACGCAGCGACTGACATTTTAAAATGCTCCATAAAATCGCATAAAAGCGCATAAAGTGTCTTTTAACAGCACTTGCTCTTATTATTGCAGTTCTTGTTGTTGTCATTGTTGTTGTTGTTCTTTTTGTTGGCCTTTAACTAGTTGTAAATATGCTCAACATGCACTCAATGAATGAAATGTGTGCACAATGTTGAAAATAGTTGTAACACCCCCCAAAAAAATAAAGAAGCAAAAAGTGGCGCCCACAAAAGGTCGCCCCATTTCTGTTCATATACAGTAAGTACATATGTATGTATAAGTGTAGTTGCAATTCTTGTTGTCGTTGTGCATACGCCTGGTTGGCCCTGAGCAGGCAACTTGTACTACAACTTCCGCTTATATGGACACCACTTCAGCATGATAAATTGATGTTGCCGGTTGGTTTTAAAAACGTAAAGAAAATAAAGTACAACCAGTGCGGTTCGGCTTGAGCAGCAACAGCCATCCCTTGGGCAGAAATTTCTCGACCATCCGCTTTATTATATTCGCACAAAAATATGCCTAACTATGATATTTGGCTGTCAATTATTGATTATTAATATTTTATTTGTGCTAAACTCTGAGCATACCCGCATCAAGCAAAGTATCCGGTTACTAACGCTGTGTTTGCTGGGATTATGAGCATGTGTAATTGCAACACAGAACTATCAGCTGCAGCACATCAACTTTCGCAAATAACTCTTTTCTTTATTTATTATTTCAAATGGTACTGTCGAAATGCGCCATTCTGAGTTGTATATCAGTGAGCTTCTCATTATACCATTCAGCTCTTGTCCGCATGGCCACAAATCTAGTATTCTTTTTAATACAACCCATGTTATTTTCACTGCTACCCAAATACAGTCACACTGAAGTCTATCAAAACAAAAAATGCATGGAAATGCAAAATTATTTATATTCTTAATATTTGGTAAGCATAATAATATAATCCAAAAAGAATTGTATATATATTTTATGTATAATAGGACTTTGCGCCACATTGGCCAGCGCAGAGCTGTCTGGCTTGTTTAACGCTCTACAATATCTGGGGATCAAAATACACTCAAATGGCACAGGATCGTCAGCTGCTCCCAGCGCAGCTCAAGGTCAAGGGTTGCGTGGTGGGTGTCATTACTCATTTGAGTCATACGCTTTGATGAGTGATCGCCATACCTGTGCGCCCGGTGACGAGCACATTCTGCACCTGACAGAGCTGCCACAACAGCGCAAGCCTCCCTTGTTGATAAGATGCCTGCAACAGGATTTAACTCCACAGTTGAATAACAACACTGGGCTTCCATTGGAGAAATTGCTGATCATGAAGTCGGCCAAAGAGATTGTCAATCTGCTGAAACCCATTGGCAATGCGACCAAGCGGCACGAATACGGCAGCTGTGTTGTCGTCCATTTCTGCACACGCACCAGCCTGGAGTGCGCCCGTGTGGCACCCGCCGTCAATCTTTTGCCTCACTTGTTTCCAACGCTGAAGGTGGCCTACATCGATGCCTTTCAATTTACACGTTTCAATGCCGAGTTCGGCATCGTTTCGTTGCCCACTTTGATGATCTTCCATCAAGGGCGACCGTTGATCAAATACGATCCGCCATGGCAGGATCCGGGCAACATAAGCTATGCCAAGTTCATAATGCGTCACACCAACATCAAATACGTTAATCCCAGGAGCATATTGCCCGCGTTATTGCAGTACACCCAAGTCGGTCCACTGATCAATGTGCCCGATCGGCAGACCGATTTCTATGTGGGACTCTCATGGCTCTTCATTCTGATCTGTCTGGGAAACTATATTCGACGTACTTTGCTGTGGAAACAGCTGGTGGAAATGGTGCAGCGCAATTGGCGTGAATCGGAGGAGACGCAAATGGAGATGGTTGATTAGCGCAAATGATAATTAAATAAATTAGATTATATATATTAAACTACGATTAAAATTTACTCTATGCGTATTTTCGTTTAATTAAATTCACATAAACATTTACTTATATCTTAATTATTACATAGTATTTATGTTTGTATACATATTTATATATTTATTGGATTTTTAATGTATTTGCGGTTGGAGAGGGGAGAGTGGTGGCTTCAGCTCTTCATCAAATTGATTTCAATCGCTGCAAAATTGATTGCTTATATTCTACTAAGTAATAGTTAACTAAAAGAATCTTGAGAATATTTGCAAAACGCCCAAATCCATATTGGTGCCGTTGCTTAAATATTGTTTTAATATTGAATACAACTTAAAATTTCCATTAACATTGTATTGGTGTCGCTGTGTGTGATTTTCAGGGGAAAAACAATGGATATCAAAAATTGTTGACTGCCTGTTGCTGGCAAAAACTATTTCAATTTCTTACAAAATATTATAATTTCAAATGAGTTATGTTTGGAAATTATATATATATATATATGTATATACGATTTATGGATTGGTCAAGCCATAAATTGTAAAGATCGCAATGCAGAATGTAATAATAAGTGTGAAATAATGTGTGTATGAATATTTTATCAGATTTGTTTTTTTTTTATGTGACCAATTTGAAGTTTGGGGCTAAATTAACCGTGTGTTTGGGGGTGTAATGTTGCATAGGTATGCGTTATTCTATTATGCTTGTTGCTTCAAATAGCTTATTATTGAGGTTTGTTGCTCCGCTTCGCCGATTTGATACGGGGCTCAGTTGCTTCTTCTGTTGTTCCTCCATTGCCATTCCCTTGGTGATGGTGATGGTGCTTCAGACGCTGTTGACGGCGTGCAGCTGCGTGATTTGCAGCATAGGGATGTGGATGTATACTGCAGATGCAGAATTGCAAATTGACGAAAAGAGAGCAAAATATGAGCACATTAATAATAGGGTTATACGCCACAAATAATGAAGAATATGCAAAACAAATTATGACAACATAAGAGTTTTATAGAATAACAATACATCATATATATAATACTATATAAACATTCGTACACAGGCCAATTCGAACGTAAATTGTAAATGGTAAAATGATGAAAGAGAGCGAGCGCGAGGGAGCAAAGAGTGTTTTGTTATTCGGATGCGAGAGGATGTTTGTGATTGGTTGTGATCAAATGACTTTCGAGAGTGGCAAAAGCTGATTGATATGAGAGAGGTACGCAGTAAATGTGTTGTTGCAGTCCCTCGACAGACAACAAAATCGCAGCGGCAGCAGCAACAACAGCAACAACGTTTTAATTTTGATAGCGTCATTTTCGTAATCACGTTAAACGTTATAGTGGTGGTAGTCGTAGCGTAGAGATAATGTGCGTTACATTGACCAATTATGCGTTGCGTTGAGTTGAGTTGGGTTGATTGGGTTGTATTGTGACGTAGCGTAGCGTAACGTAACGGAACGATGATTAGATGCGCAAGTTAAACGAACGAAAAACGTAATGGAATTTTTCAAAAGGCAACCAAAAATGCATAAGTGACAACTGAGATCTTCCATACATGTGTTGCTCTTTCAACTGGAACTAAAAGTATTGTTGTATAAACGATTCATAGGGGATCAGACTTTTAGGCTTACGTTATACACAAATAAGGCAATTGTGACACATGCTGATCACGTGTTCTCGTCGCCTCATTTGGTCATTTAAAAGTTACTTTACAGAGAATTTGTGTAGTAGTAGAGGTGGTAGTAGTAGTAGTAGTAGTAGTAGTATTAGGTAGAGTAGGAGTAGTAGAATTTTTATGTACATAGCTGGGATTTGCTGGCGGCCTTACACGTAACATGAGGCGTCGCTTTGCTTTGTGTTGCGCTGCGGTGACGTAACGATGATGTGTGTTTAGCGTCGCAGGCGTTGATAATCTAGTCTACGGTGCAGGCGGAGAAGACATAGTTGTGGATGTGGAGTCGTCGCAAAACGCCGTTACGGGTTAGTATTGGATGTGATAGCGTTGACGGTTTATCGCGTCTAACGGCACTGATCGTTGTTCAATTACGTTGCGGTTTGGTAGTAGTATATCATATATTTATATATAGGTTTATATTATATGTATTTGATTATTAATTGTGATATCGATAGTAGAGTATGTGTAATTTGTCTCTACTTGCGATAGAAACGCGAATTATACAAACGCCAATCTCTGCATTTTAATTGAAATACATTATTATATAGAGAGAGGAGGAAGAAATAGAGCGAGAATTGTTAATTAAGATATAAATTTCAAAAACGTATTGTTTATCATAAATCTACGGCAATTATTTTTTTTGTTTGTTTTGATTTTGTAAATGTTTTTGAAGAAAAAGCGCAATTATGATTAGAGCCAAATAAAGTGCCGTATTAGGAAATAAACGTATAAACAGAGGCAGCAATTCTTTAATGTAGGAATTGTTGAAGTTGTTGGATCTTAACGGGTCTCAGGTTAGACTGATTTACAAATTAGTGTTTGCGGAAGCTAGGCAAGTCTCTGGGGCCTATTCGTGGGATAGTTTTGGATCATTTTGTTGTTGCTGGCTGCTGTTGATGTTGATGTTGTCTTGTTTTGCTTATGCGAACAAACCTTGGCGAGCCGGCAATGCTGTGACTAGCGCTGGAAACTGTGGCCAACGGTGATGACGAAGGTGTTCGCAGTGGGCGACGGGGCGTGGCCAAATGTTGTGCGTTACGCAGGTAGGCGCGACGCGACGACGACGATGCATTTCCGTTTCCGCCCAAATAGTTATTATTTGTAACGCCGTAGACTGTGGGTGACGGCGCTGGGTTTGTGATAATTGCGGCGTTGCGACGAGGCGAAGATGTTGTTGCTGCTGTGTCGCTGTTGTTGTCGTCGTTGTATGGAATCGATTCGAAGAAAATTTAAAAGAGATTACAACAATACATTTGGCGAGTGTCGAGGATCACATTAATTGTGTGTTACTATTTGGTAGTAATAGAAGCTCCTTACGTATTACGTAGCATCGCAAAAGTATCGAAACGCGATTAGGATCTTACGCAGGACTGCAGTCTACGTAACGTAACGAATGCTTATGAATGTATGTGCATGAATCAAAAATTAAAATACTCAAATAATTTGTACATTGGTTGATAAAAAATGGAAAAAGTTGCAAATCAAGGTATATGTAGTAATTACAAATTGCTTGCCGCCTACCTCAAATTGTTCTCTTTTTTGATTATCTTTTTTGTCATTAGTTATTAACGTTGTTAGAATGTAAAAGCAGAAATTTATATTTATAAATATGCAATTGTTCTGTATTAGCTTGGACTCTGATATATATGCATTATGTTTATATATATTTATATAGATATATCTGTCTGATATAAATATATTTATTTGTATTCGATAGTAAAATATACTGTATGTACTTTTTGCTTGATTTAGTAATTAGTATATCTGCAAGTAAATACAAACGTTTAATTTAAAGAGGGTACAAAAAAGGGAACAGCCTACCTATAGCACCTAGATTTGTCTGCAATGGACGCCACATATCGATTAAGTCAACTAATTGAATGCATTATTAACTTCATCTAAATAACAATGTTCAAAAGGCCACAGCAGACAAATCCAGAATACCAGATCTGTTAATTAGTTATTAAGGTTAACATACGTATCAAGTGTCAAACGGAAGCTAAGCAGCTCACTAATTACCGACCCCCAAACACCTGTTAAGAACATTCATGCGTTTTCTGGTCGTGTCGAGTCGACTCACCTGCTGTGTGGAGCTGTTGGCGGCGCTGGCAATGCGGGTCGACCCGAGTGCGATGGTTCTTGGATCACACAATCATCATCATCATCATCATCCAGTGGCTCAATAGTTACAGTCGAACCGCTCGATACTGGAGCCTGTATAGCGCGCATGCCACCGCGATGACCACCATGTGGCATGACTCCACGATTGGCACGCGTTGTGAACTCGCGATCAAATTGCTCGGCCTCCTCCTCATCTAGATTGATGAATTCCTGACGCTCCTCCAGTTGGCCAGAGCGTAGATCCTGCTCCTTTTCGATAATATGCGAGCGCTCGCCAATATGATGGCCAATGGCCATTTTCTTCACACCTGTACGCGAATCCTGAACGGTCTTGCGTGTCTCTCGCACTCCGCCTGGCCCAGTTTTGGTGCTGCTACTAGCCTGATAGATCTGAGGACGTCCGTCCGGACCAGTTGATACGGTCATGACGTTGCTTTGACAAAATGAAGCGCCATTAGTAGCGCCCATATCTAAATCATTAAAATAAGGAGTTATAACACAATTCTAAAGCTTGCAGTTCCAAGTTATACGAACCAGCACCATTAAGCAAACGATTGAAACTAGGCATTGGAGGAAAACCAAAGAGTCCTCCGCCCATAGGAGCCATGGCCTGTTGACTGCGTTCCATAAGGGCGCCTTGCTGGAATCCCGGATCAAATGGGGATGGAGCTAGCATACTGAACGGATCGGGCATAAAGGAATTCATCAAGCGATTCATTGACCGCATTTGCATATTCATTGCGTTCATGTGATGGTTCATGTGATTGCTAAAGGGGAAGAAGCAAATACTTAATTAGTGAGTCTATCAATGCCAATATTTTACGAGTTTTAACTTAGGATTCATTTCTTGATTCTCGTTTATCGATTTCCTGCTTAGAGAATTTCCCTTTCGTTTCATAACGAATGTATGCCAAATATATTTAATAAACTATGGTGAATATTCCAAATATTGAAAACAGACAAACATTACTTACAACATTGACATGGCACTGTTGACTACGATAAAATAAAAGACGTGATACCATCAAATGAATAATAGCGCTAAGCTACCTTGTTTATAAAAGCAAACAGCTGTTTTTCAATTATAGTTAGGTGGCAGCTCTGTTACAATAAGATGCAATGGATGCGGTCGATAAAACTGCGAAGCAAAGTCATGTTTATAAAGAACAATCATCCGCCATTCAATTTAATTTAAATAACCGTAACTGTATATACATAGTTGCATTTATTGTACTATGCTTTAATATTAAACATAGCATTGTCCTTAAAAATAAGATTCGCAATCGAAATAATCGATTAATTGAGTGCACTTCCTCTTTTTACGCTGGCATGCTGCGCACCCATACAAACACACATATACACATACACACACAATCGCACATAACAGCTAACGAAAATCTAATTTGTGTGTATTGTGTAAACGCAAACGCACATAGCCATGTATATTAAGATTTACTTTTCATTGCCTAACGGAGCACCCTCACAAATAGCATGCATTTTGCAATTTCAACCGCACTATCAACACTTTTCAATGAACTTTAGTACTTGCACATAAGCACTAAGTACTCTTTACACGAAACTTTTCCACACCCACAGCAATCAACAGCGCATATTTAACTTACTTCATGAATCCGAGATCATCATCAAAATCGCCCATTAACGCTCCAAACAATGACATATTTATTTAAAGTTATTTACTGTGTTGGCAATAATTAAATTGTATTTTTCTGCTTGTTTTTTACAATTTCACGAGTTTTCTCGAAGTCAATGTGACCGTTTGACAATGCCAGAAATTTGTACAATATGCGTCAAAAAAGTGCAAAAAATACCATACCAAAAACATAAATGAGAATTCTGTAAAAATACTAAAACTCAAACTCAAGAGTTTAATTATTTTGCTACTGGAAATGAAACGTTTTAATTGATATTTAAAATTATTTTTATGAGCAAATTAATATAATTTGAACTAATATGAGCTATTACACATCATTTTTTAAGCAGTGTCTGTAAGCCTGATTAAATCTATAGGATATTTATTTCCACGCAAAACGCATTCGCAATTTATGTTCATGTTCTCTTAAACGACTTATCGATAGGACTATCTAAATAAATGAATATCGAATTTGAGTGATCCCAACCACGAATTTTAAAACAAATGATTGTAATGCTCAAGTAGATATATTTATATCGAATAAAAGTAGATTTAATTTTTTGTAAAATAATTTGTTCGTTTGCTTTCTTCGATTGCAGCTATTAATCAACCCATTGAAGTTAATTGTTTATAGGTATGGTGCTGCCTGTTCTTCAATCCAAGCAGTGTGAGGCAATACACTGGTGTACACTCCGGGAAAACCTTCGCGGGCACAGCCAACGCCCCAGGAAACGATACCAACTAAAATGCCATCTACAGTCAGTGGTCCTCCCGAATCTCCTTGGCAAGCATCCTTGCCTCCCTCCTCAACGCCAGCACACAACATTTCTTCCGTAATAGTGTAATCCTTGGTCGAATACTGCGCTCCACAAGTATTCGTGTCCATAATTTCCACTTGAACCGCGCGTAGTAGGGCTGGAAGTGCTTCATCCTCCTCTGTGCGCTTACCCCAACCACTAACGATGGCATATGTGCCCGCCTTGGTTGAGTCGACAGCCAAGGCAATGGGCTGTATGAGGCTGGAGTATGTAAGTGGCACCGTAGTTATAATTAAGCCAACGTCATTCACATGGGTCTTTTTATTATAACCCGTATGATAAATCAATTTGGTAACTTTCACACCCTGCTCCTCCAGATCGGCAATGGAATTCTGACCGGCCACGATGCGAATGTATGAAGCGAATCGTCCTTTGATACAATGAGCAGCCGTTAGGACCACTCGAGGAGCGTAGATGCTACCGCCACAAATGTGCAGCAACATATAAGTCTCTAGACGCACCGACACCTGGTACGGAAAGTTACCTATATCCGCCTCAGTGCCACCTACAATATGAGTACTTATGGCGGCACCATTAATGAAAACAACTAAGGACAGCAGCCCCAAAACGATTAATCCAAGACGCGACATTTCGCTGAACGAGTAAACTCAAAATGGCTGGATAGCGAATGACATAGGGTTTATATAGTCGAGGGCTTATCATCACACCTCGCAAAACCCGAAATCGCGACAAATCCACGAATGGTTTCGGATATCAATAAAGGAATGGTATGATATTATAAAGTTTATGTGACCAACTCCATAAACAGGTTTTTGTCGGTAGTCTTTTAAAGAGAAATTCTTACCCATAATTAAACCATAGAACCATAAGCTCTTCGATAAGTCTTTTACGATACAAAAAACTTTAACTTGAAAAGTCACATAATTTGCACAAGTGGATTATCAGCAAGCTGATTCATATTATTTCAGTTACAATGAACTTTGATATTCTACATAGATGTCTGTGCTGTACGCAATCTAATATTCAAAGCCTTAAACTTCCCAATAGATTAAAATCGTCGACGTTCCACTTAAGACTGCAGAGATTTGTAATCTATCGTCTACCGGTGCGTGCCAACTTAGCACAATGATAAGGCATAATAAGCCAGATTATTTATGTTTCCAATAAACAATCGATATAAACAAATAATGTGCCATTATATCGTAATTTTATATGGTAGCTAATTCTAAAAAGATTTCTCGTATGAAAACATAAAGATTACGTGGAACTCGTTCAACCGAACTTATAGAAATTATGATTCACAATAAAGTTATTGTTTGATTGACAACTATTTGAAGAGGTGGAATTATCATTAAATGATGTATGAGCTATACAAAAAGTCGAAGGCTACACTGTTCAAAAAAATATTATAGCCAATAAGTTTTAACGAATTTCTCTATCTGAAATCAATAAACAATTTTACCTTCAGTGAGATAGATACAATATTAACCTGTTCACACAATTTAAAAATATTTTTAAACGTATTTACAAATCCAAGATAAATTTTCGCAAATACAGTAAAATTCTCTTTGCCCAATATTAAGTGTCCTATTATAGTATTTTCATGCCAGAAGTTCTCTTTAAAAATAAGTTAGTTTCAGGATTATGCGAATTTTACTTTGTTTTATTTTACGAAAGTTTTCTTCTTAAATTTCATTTATTCTGTGGAAATCAACAAACAACCATATCTGCTAAATTATATTTATATTATAGTCAAGTTAATCGTTTTTAAATTTAGGAAACCGTTATATTGACCATTCCGATCACATCCATATTAATCGAATACAAACAAAATTCTTTAGCAGTAAGCTTTATAGGTAAAGCTTTTTGGGCGATCCCCCTACAATTGTCAGATGTTGATAAGGCTAAGATAAGGCAAACATAAAACTCAACGCGCCTTAGAAAGATTTATAAAGTTTCCATTATCTCTATTAATCAAGTTAATTGGATTGGCATTAACCTCTATAAAAAGACCGATCTTCAACAATGTCATGTTAGTTTGTAAAAATGATTCGCATATTGATCGGGCTTTTCATAATCGGTTCATCGCTGGCAAGCACCGTCTTCCGCAGAGATATTCCTATGCCAGACGGACGAATTGTTGGCGGCGAAACAACTAACATTCCTCATCAGATTTCTATTCTATTCTAGCTTTAAAATTACGCTTATTATTCGCTATTATTTTTGCGAAGGCGGAAGTTGGCTTGGCAAAAATTGGAAAACAAACTTGATCTGCGTACAAGCATAACAAATGCTGTCGAAAAAAAATTATATAATAGCTCTATATCTTATAGTCTCTGAGATCTTCTTCATACGGGCAGACGCACATGGCTAGATCGCATGGCATGACGCTGATCAATAATATGCATATGTATGTATATACTTTATAGGGTCGGAGCTGCCTCTTATGCCTGTTACATACATTTCCTGCCGGCACAAAGTTATAATAGGGTAGAACTATGGGTAACTTTACTTATAACAATATAATGTATTCGAACAAATATTCTAAAAAGTATAAGTATATGAAATATCCTTGCTGATATGATCTTAAAAATATAGTTTTATATTTGATGTAATTGCAGTTCAAACTGCAACATGCATATTAGGATTAGGATTTGACATGACTATAGTCACCCAATATTTCATTTGAAACCGTCGCATTCTTACTAATTTGTGTTGTACATATTTAAAATTTGTTCTATTTTTAGCATCCGCAATAAAAAACGTTTGGCCCAATATTAATGACCTATGGCAGTACTCCGAATGATTTTTAATCGCTCAATAGAGTTTTAGTTGTAATATAAAAAAGAACATAAGGAAATAATAATTTAATAAATAATTTATTTTCAAAGAATAATTAGTTTTATCAAAATTAAATAAAATTTTCTTTTATTAAGTCGCCCTGAGGACAAAATTATTTTTGTCTTTATTATTTTTTCTGCGTGCTTTGTTTCACACGAAAACATCTATTTGAAATATCCATTGAAAACTTTACTCAATTTGCATTTCTGAAATTCTCTTCCGAAAAATTAGTGTCCGGTGATAAATTTCAGCTGAAAATTGTATCAAAGAGCAATAACGAATATCTTATGAACGGTTTTATTTTATAAAAATTTCATTTTTGCAAGCGAAGAAAAATTCTCTGGTACAAATAAATAACCAACTACTTCTGCTTTTTAAAATATTATATTTATAATACAACACTTACCCTATCAATTTAAAATTAAAGAAACCTATTCCGATAATATCGATATTAATCGAATACGACCCAAGTAAAAGCTTTGCAGCTAAAGCCTTTTGGGCGATCTCATTAAAATCGTCAACTGTCGATAAGGATAAGATAAGGTAAACTTAAAGCGGTTTAGATAGATTTATAACGTTTTCATTATCGTTTTTAATCAAGTTAGTTGAATAATCATTAACTTCTATAAAAACCATGAGCTCCAAGAATTTCATGTTAGTTTGTAAAAATGTTTCGCATCTTGATCGGGCTTTTCATACTCGGTTCATCTTTGGCAAGCACCGTCTTCCATAGCGGTGTGCCGATGCCAGACGGAAGAATTGTTGGCGGCGAAACAACTAACATTCGCGAGTATCCTCATCAGATTTCCATGCGTTACCGAGGCAATCACAGATGTGGCGGATCAATTTATAACAGGAATACCATTGTGAGCGCAGCTCATTGTGTGAATACTCTAGCTGATGCTTCCAATCTGACGATCTACATTGGCACCAACAATATCTTCTTCCCTACTGGCCAGGAGCTTGCTGTCCGGAAATTTGTCGTTCATGACAACTACAGGACCATTAATAATGACTACGATGCTGCGCTTCTATTCCTAGACGGAGACATTGAGTATAATGAGAATGCTCAACCAATTGAATTGGCAACGGAACGTCCTGAGAACGATACTTCTGTCCTTGTAACTGGTTGGGGAACAACTACTGAAGGTGGCAATTTAGCTAGCGACCTTCAAAAGGTGGAAGTAAATATTGTCGAGAACTCAGCTTGCAAGTCCGCCTATTCCATTCTGCTGACCAGTCGTATGTTATGTGCAGGCGTCACTGGCGGTGGCAAGGATGCCTGCCAGGGTGACTCTGGTGGCCCCCTGATCTTCGAGAATAAGCTGCTGGGTATTGTGTCATGGGGCACAGGATGTGCTCGTCCAAATTATCCAGGCGTTTATGCATCCGTTCCTGAGTTGCGCTCTTGGATCGAGGAGACCGCCAAGCAGAGTGAAAATTTGGGTAAAATTGAATTTCTGTGAAGAATTCTAAGGAAAAATAGAGCATATGAATTTACAATAAATACTTCTTAAATCATAAAGTTCTACTTTTAATTGTATCATAATTTACAAAATAACACGTGTTAATCGGGTAATTTGCAAATATTGTTATCTATTCGAATTATAGTCGACTATGCACAATCGAGGGATACCCTAAGGGGTATAAACAAAATATTATATTAAAATGTCAACGCTCCTATACAAATTTGTATTGATTTGTTTATTGATTAGCATAAAACAATGGTAATTACATTTTAAAATATGTAATGTAATATAAAATGTTTCAGTTGTCACTTTATAATAATACCGGGTATAACGGGTATAAGACCCTACTTATCAACTGTTAATTCGATTAAAGTAATCGCTTAAGCTGTTATTTTCAAAAGTACCAGTAATCGCAATAAAGATTATTTTATGTTATGTATAAACAGAAAAAAGTCACTTATAGCAGTTGTTAGAGAGCGTGATCTATGTCATGCTTTTTATTTAAGGTTAAACTATGCAATTCCACAATGATTTGTAAATTTAAAAATCCTGTTTTATGATAAAAAACAAATAATTAATATTGCTTCATTTATGATATGGAAATTATGTAATAATCATTATTGATAAGCTGAAAAAATATAAAAACAATCATGATGATAATTGATACCCACTACCCATAACGTAAAAGGGTATAATAACTTTGTGCCTTCAAAAAATGTAAATAACAAGCAGAATGAGTCATCTCTGATCCTATAAAGTATACATATATATTCTTGATCAACATCCACAGCCGATGCAGCAGGTGTCTCGAGCACACTCGACTGTAGCTTTCTTGTTTGGGTTTTATTTTTTCTCAAATATTTAAAATACATAAAAATGTTTGTAACTATTAAAAAACACTTAAACGTTCTAAAACCAAACAAGGAAGAAAGTTACAGTCGAGTGTGCTCGACTGTGAGATACCCACTACCCATTTTTAATAAGGGCCAAATATTGCGGTATTATTTTCAAAATATACCGAAAATACTAAAAATATACCAAATGGTATGTTTGGTATATCGATACCACAGACGGTACAATGTACCACATTGTCGGCCAAAGCAACTAAAAGCCCTAGTTTTTATCTGATCGCAACCAAATTTTCAGAAATCATAACTACTATAGTATTTATAGTATATACCAAAATTCGCAACTCTAGCTTCAAAATTGCGCTTGTTATTCGATTTTTTGATTTGCGGGGGCGGAAGTGGGCGTGGCAAAAATTTGAAACAAACTTGATCTACCCGCTACCCATAGAGTAGAATGGTATTATAACTTTGTGCCGGCAGGAAATGTATGTAACAGGTAGAAGGAAGCATCTCCGACCCTATAAAATATATTTATTCTTGATCAGCGTCAACAGCTGAGACGATCTTGACATGTCCGTCTGTCTATCTGTCCGCCTGTCCGTATGAAATACTGGATCTCAGAGACTATGAGAAATAGAGCTAATTCGACGGAATTGTTTATGTTTGCAAGCAGGTCAAGTTTGTTTAAAATTTTTGTCACGCCCACTTCCCCCCTCCCAGTAAATAGTTCTAAAGCAAGAGTCGAATTTTGGTATATATTATACAAAAAGAACTATAGTAGTTGTGATTCCTGAAAATTTGGTTGCGATCAGATAAAAATTTTCCAAGTAATTATATTATATAAATAATTTTGTATGGACAAAAACGACTATTTACTAGTTGTCTTATATGCTTTGGCTGAAAATCGGATATATTTTGCACTTAATAGTATATCTTGAATGTGGTACCAAATCAATATACCAAATATACAATTTGAGATATTTTTCAGTATTTTTGTGGTATATACCAAAATAATAATTTTGAGAATGTTACCGCAATATTTTGGTTTTATTCAAAATGAGTAGCGGGTATCTCACAGTCGTGCACACTTGACTGTAGCTTTATTACTTGATATTATAACACCTGATTAAAACACTAATGATTACAGTGCCTAAAATAAAGCCCTCTATTCCAATACAACTAGCTTTTGTCAGAGAACAGAAGCTTTTCTAGTTGCTCTCTCATAGTCAACAGATAATGGTAAACGCAATTCGACAGCGGACAATAAACTAATGGTTTTATTATAGAATCGTTAGAAGTTCGGTAAAAACATATAATTATCGCTCAATAATCGTATACAGCTCCTTGATGATAAAGCTGTTGCCGCTTATTGGATAGTTTAACGCATTTTTATAGCGCGCCAGCGACTTGCAGAGTTTCATTGATCCATGATTTGAAGCTGGCAACATATGTATAAACAGTTGGATAACCAGGGCGACCACAGCCACGTCCCCAGGAAACTAGACCCACAAGTTCCTCGTCAATAATCAATGGACCGCCAGTATCTCCTTGACATGCATCATTTCCACCTTGTGCAACATTTCCGGCGCAAATCATGCGTTCGGTCACCTCACCCGCTCCATAGATGCTATTACATTCATCTGAGCCAACGATGGGTACACTTGTTTGTTCCAGATGGGGGCTAGAGGGTCCCCATTCCTCTTGATAGCCCCAACCAATCACCAGGGCGTTTCTTCCAGTCGCAGGACGTTCTTCGCGTACTCCAATCTGGCGAATGCCATAATAGGAGAAATCGAAAGGGGTATCCAAGATGACAACTCCTATATCGTAGTCAGCCGTATAATAATTGAACTGTGGATGGTATGTCCAGTTTGCGGCGGGATACACTACTCCATCTGTCCCATTTCGCTTATTCGCCGCACCAACTACAATTAATTTCGTGTCCTCCGTTAGATCAGCCAAACATTGTGCGGCTGTCACCACGGCTCGCTCAGAATAAATGATTCCAGCACATTCGTGAAGGTAAGCCGAGTCGTTGCTTCGTCGATAGCGCAGAGATACACAATACGGATGACGTGCTATGTCCACCTGGGATCCATTCACAATGCGTCCCTCCGGTTTAACTTCAGTAAGCCAAACACAAGTTGGCAATGTTGAAATCAACACAATCAGGCTAATCCGAAGAATGTCCATGTCTCGTATGGTGATTCGCATCTGAACAAGCGACCACCTCGTTTTGAACTGATTACAAATGATGTATTTTTAATATTTTGCAGTTTTCTTGAGGCATTTTGTGCGATTATCTTAATTGCGGGTATTTCAGATAGTCCCATGTACAGGGTCCGCAAGATAACATGTTGCAATAGTGAATTAATGTTAACTGAATGGCTTGTCCAAAAGAGATTAAATATTCCGTTAAAAGCGTAAAATCTAATGTACAAACTTTAAGACTTTTAGACTTACAATTTTGGCTCATAACATTAGAAATTGGTCCAACTCCGTAAAATTCTAATTTGCAACAATTTACCTTTACCATGAACTGGCTTCTTAATCCATGTCATTGATTCTTTAACATTTCAAACTAATCAAATCGCTTCGAGGCTTATCATTTGCACATAGCTCATATTATCGACCATTTGAAATAGCCATAAGAAATATAAGTTGTAGCCAAATATAGACAGTACCAGACCATGGATTTTTTACACACAAACAAATAATAACAAAGCTCTGTTATTAATTCTTATATAATGTTGTGAAAATAAATGCAAATGTCTTTAAAGGTATTTTGCCGATCTAACTTTGCAATTTTCCTCTGCAATCGTTACTGAATTTCAAACTTTAGAAAATAATATGTTTTTATCATTGGTAATCCTTTGGGTTTGATCATCGATTATAATATATGGTTCTTGCTTTCGATATAATATTAAATATTCGTAGCCTATTGTCGACTTAAATTTAATGTTATAAAGATAAGTTTTTTGATGTAGCACACAGTACGAAATATTAATATACAAACACAGAGATAAATTATTTTAAAATTATCTGTACGTGCATTGTTTACTAAATTATAATGTATATATTAATTTACAAATGTAATTAAATACTTTGAATCTGCTATCATACCGCAGTTGAATAGATGCTTGTAATTTATATTTTATTTATTTATCCAATAATAAATATGGATATACAAATATTTCGATCGAGCAATCACCAATGAAATAATTTAAGTAAATAACAAAAAGACAATTAAGAAAGCTATAGTCGAGTGAACTCGACTGTGAGATACCCGCTACCCATTTTAAATAAAAGCAAAACAGCGCGGCTTTTTAAATACTACAAATATAATATATCAAATGATATATTTGGCATATATAGAACATATATAGAACATTCAAAATATACAATCTAGTTCAAAATATACAAGATTGTCTGCCAAAGCAACTAAGTCCCGTAGTAAGTAGGCGTACAAAAGTATTTCTTTAATAACTTCGAATATTTTTGTCTGATCGCAACCAAGATTTCAGGAATTACCACGGCTATAGATATTATGATCTATACTAATATTCGTGACACTAACTTTAAAATTACGCTTGTTATTCGAGATTTGATCTGCCTGCAAACATAACAACTGAAAAATATTAATTAATATTATTATTAAATTTATCTCTTATAGGCTCTAAGATCTAGGTGTTCATACAAATGGGCGGTCAGACGGACAAGGATATATCGTCTCGGCTGCTAACGCTGATCAAGAATGTATATATATTGTACAAGACTCCTCCTCTTTGTCACATACCATTGCTTAAAAACGTTCATTATGAAGTTCACAACTTATCAAACTTCATCAAGGTAAACACAAATAAAGAAATATTAGTGCATACTTTTAGGTCTCCAAATAGCGTGTTGTCAAATAATTGATTAAAATTTTACTTAGCTTGTATTGACCAGATTGTTAACTGTTGAGTTAATAATCTAAATTGGGTCCAAATGATGTCTTACACAATCACAATCCGTATCGATTTAGAATTCCCCGTAATCGCAGAACCAGATAAGAGCCATGTAGTAAATCTGAACGCAACTAATGGGCGCGAATTTGGCCATTTATTTGGATGACATGTGACAAATGGGAATTTTTTACTACATATGTATTACTTGATTTAAGAGCAAGTGACCTTGGAGTCGATCCATTCACGCAAATAAGAGACTCGAGCATACACTCCGGGATATTCGGGATGAGCACATCCATAGCCCCAGGAGACGACACCATGCAGCTTATTGTCCACAATCAAAGGACCACCAGAGTCACCCTGGCAGGCATCCTTGCCGCCCACACCTCGCACTCCAGCACACAACATGGAATCAGTGATAAGCCCGGAATAATCTTCGTTGCACACCTCGTTACTCACAATTGGCACATCGACAGCCAGCAGTTGATCGGAAGCTGTGCCACCTGAGCTAGTCGTGCCCCAGCCGGTGATGGTGCTTATTGATCCGGCCTCGACATCCTCACTGGCTAGCTCAATGGCCTTGATAGTAAAGTTATTGACGGGAAACGGTGAACTCAACACGAGCACCGCAATGTCATGGTCGTAGGTGTTCGGATTGTACTTCTCGTGCATGATGATCTCGGATACGGAGACAATGACTCCGTCGCTACCATTTCGACGACTGGTGCCGGCCACAACCTTGTACTGACTTGCAACGGAGGCAATGATGCAATGCGCCGCCGTAACAACATACTTGCCACCACAAATTACAGAGCCTCCACAGATGTGCGTGAATGCATTTTGTGGGGAGTTGATGGCCTTGCGACGCAACGAAATCTGATGCGGATGCACAGCCACATGGGTCGCATAGCCACCCA
Organism: Drosophila sulfurigaster albostrigata; assembly: GCF_023558435.1. Lineage (NCBI taxonomy): Eukaryota > Metazoa > Arthropoda > Insecta > Diptera > Drosophilidae > Drosophila > Drosophila sulfurigaster. The sequence goes on from NC_084883.1 coordinate 2,485,251, forward strand.
CAATGCGTCCATTGGGCGAGCTGCGGTCCTGTTGCTGGGCAGGATGCGCCCAAGCAGAGACCAGCAAAAGCGCGGTGGCCAGGCAGATGAAGAGCGGCGCGTGCATTATGTTTAACAACGGCTGAAAGACTGAAATATGCCAAATAGCCCCTAATCGATGGATTGTAAATGAAACTTATCAAGCGGTCATCGACGATTAGAACACTCTCTTGGTCATAAATTTTACTGGATACATTTGGTTGGTCATACAACAGAGCGATAGGGCCGAATGGCCGCCATCAGCTGGGTTTATTTATGGGTTCGCCGCTAGCTGCTCGTCTATCCAGCTCTGGTAATGAGGAACGGCTGCATACACACCGGGATAATCGGGCCTGGCACAACCCTCGCCCCAGGAAACAATGCCCAGCAATTGATTGTCAACTACCAGCGGTCCGCCAGAGTCTCCTTGGCAGGCGTCTTTGCCACCTCCGGGCACGGCAGCGCAGAGCATGCCCTCGGAGATGGGTCGCCAAGTGTAGGGTGCCTGACATTCAGCGTTGTCCACCAGCGACACCTGAACCTGTTGCAGTTGCATGGAGGCAAGTCCGCCCTCTGTGGTTGTGCCCCAGCCAGAGACCGTGGCCACTGTGCCCGCAACCGGTCGCTCCTTGGCCACCTGAATGGTGGCTATCTTCTGATGTGTGCCCACCGGGAATGGCGGTGAGACAAAGATCAAGGCTATGTCGTTATCGGTTATCGATGCATTATATTGCTCATGGGGCAATAACTTTTCTGCACGTGCCACTACACCGCCATCCATGCCAGAGCGCACCTCAGTACCGGCAACAATCAGGAAATTCTCTGCCAAGCGATTGTAGACACAATGTGCCGCAGTTAGAATCGCACGATCGCTGATCAAGCAACCTCCACAGGTGTGTGCATAAGCGCTGCTGCTGCTAGTCCTTCTCCGTAAGGACACCTGGTAGGGCACGTAGTAGATTGAGGTAACTTCGCCTCCAATAATGCGAGATTCCACATCCTGGCTGGAGATGGAGCCGCAAATAGGCAGCAGTAGGACGATAACAATACCCAACAATTTGTTGTCCATTTCAATGTTTGGTCATTGACTAACTGGACTCGTATTTTTGTATACATCTGCATTCGCAGTTTTACCGTCAGCTGCTATCAGCGCAGCAATAAATGTCTCTATAAATGACAGATAAGGCATTTGATTGCTAAGAATACGAGTGAACGGGTTTTGTAAGCAACATGTATCGCATATTGGCAGTATCAGCAGTGATAAAGAATTGATCTAAACTTCTGAATCATATGCGTGAATAAACAAGGTCTCACACCTGATGAATGAGACATTAAGTGCATAGTATATTACATGTTATGTATATAAATATCATTTAATTTTAATTAACATTTGAGTCATATAACGGGATCTAATGTGATCTTCAAACATTACTTTATTGAAACAATTGTCTTTACTTCCTTAAATATTAATAAAAAAAATTATTAATGTTTAACCGTCATCAATTACATTTCACAGTTTAAAAAATATACCATTTTAAAAAGTAATCTTCTTTTATGTACAAATTAAGAATATATGAATGTGCCCACTGTGGTTACTAGAAGCTTTTCATTAATGATAACAGCAAACAAAGCTTTTGCAACAATGCTTCTGCGGGAAACAAACCATCAATCAACTCAATAACTTATTTTTAAACTTAATTTCCCCTAATAAGCTTATAAAAGCTTACCGCACAATTACTTATTATTATTTTATAATAATGCTAGAGACAGTTCGTGAATTGTTAATATAACAATCCATAGAAGGGTATTATAGCTTTGTGCCTGCAGGAAATGTATGGAACAGGCAGAAGGAGTTTTCTCCGACCCTATAAACTTTATATATTCTTCATCAGCGTCAACAATCAAGACGATATAGCCAAGTCTGTCGTTCCGTATGAAATACTGAATCTCAGGGATTACATATAAGAGATAGAGTTATACTTTTTTTCGACAGCAGTTTGTTTCAAATTTTTGCATGCTCACTTCCGCCTCACAAATCGAGAAAAATCGAATAACAAGCGTAATTTTGAAGCTAGACGACGATTTTTGGTAAATACAATAGCTAGGAAATTCTTTTGTATGGGGAAAAACGCCTGCTGCAATGAAGTCTCACTTGCTTTGGCTGACAATCTGGTATATTTTGCACTCGATGCTATATTTTGAATGAAGTACTCCAGTAATATACCAAATATAGCCTTTGGTATATTTTCAGTGATTTTGAGATATATTAATTTAGTATACTTTATAATTAATACCAATAATACCACAATGGGTAGCGCGTATCTCACAGTCCAGCATAGTCGACACTAGCTTTCTTGCTTGTCTTCTTGTGTATTCGTTTATTTGAAAAGATTTCTACAATTTTTCAGTGTACTCAATAATCCAATCCCGTAGGGTTGCAACATCGGCATAGACACCGGGCGTCAATGTTTGAGCACATCCGTATCCCCAGGAAACAATACCAACCAATTGATTGTTGGCAACCAATGGACCTCCTGAATCACCCTGGCAAGCATCCTTCTTCTTTTCATAGGCGCACACCATTGTGTCCAATACGATGTCCCCATATTTGTAAGTATCTGAAGCACATTCCTTCCACTGAACGATATAAACGACTACTGATTGGAGTACCTTGGGCAAGGTCATACACCAGAAGTAACACTTAGAGCCCCAACCAGTGACAACGGCAGCAGTTCCTGTTGGTGGCGTTACCTTGGCCAGCTCGATGTAACGTATATCCTCTGTCTCGGCAACACTCTCGGCAAGCCTGAGTAGTCCAACATCGTACTGCAGGGTCTGGCTGCTGTACTTATCATTGTAGATTAGGCTCTCGACGGCAACACGCAATCCGCCTTCATTGTAGGTCGTTGAGCCCAAACGCACCCAAATCTTGGATGCCTTCTGACCTTGTAAACAGTGAGCTGCAGTCACCACAGTATTGTGGTTAATCAAACTACCTCCACAGAAGTGGCTACCGCTTTTCTTTTGCAGGGAGACTTGGTAGGGATGAGCTCTAATTGTAGTGTCCTCGCCGCCAACAATACGTCCCTCACGCTCAAAAGGATTAGGTGCTACGCCAATAGTACCAGCCCAGGCACCAACTGCCAAGCAGACCAATATTGCTACCACTCGAAACATTATGTCAAACACTGAAAATTTAAAGCTAAAGTACTCATATTTATAGGTATTTCCATATAAATGGATTGTGAGTTCCACTTGACCATTTGATCTAGAGATGGAAGCATATGTTTTACATTGTTTTTAAAATTGTAAAAACTAGGACAACTTATCCAATTAAGATAAGTACATATATCTTTTAAGATAATGATAACAACTTAAAAGTCACAAATTTTCCGCATTTTTATATAACATGAATATTATACCTACCAACTCTTCACATGATCACGTTGCAAAATATCGTCCGCACTCGTGTCACGCACTCATCGTAAGTAATCTCTCAAGTAGAGTGTCCAGACAATAAATATTTTGACAGTATCAAAAAAAGTATAATAACTTAAGTTATGGCATTAGCATATATAGTATATGGTCTTAATTCTTGACTTCGACTATAATTTATTTGAAGAGCCCAACCCATTGCCTTATAACTCATTTCTGACTTGACTATCTTTCTCATACAACATTGTTATCTGCCAAAGGCACTATTTCAAATCGAAATTTGTATTTATTGTCTTTTGCTAAATCTCGGTACCTAAATATTTTATGGTCTATTGTTATAATGCCGCTATCTATTATAGCTCATTGAGTAAAACCTTTGAGTAATAGCTGGCTTTTACGCCAACGCCCATTCAGGCCGATTCGTAATAATATTCGTAATTTATTTATGATGGTGTCTGTCGAAGATACTACACATGGCATCAAGTACAAAAGACCAATTGAGGTTACGATTTTGAGTTCCGTGTTTATCTTTAAAATGTACTCAAGTGATCATTCTTAGTTAAATGCGCACATCGAACCTTTATCTCATATTTAATTGTGCAAAAATTTCATTAAAAATATCAATTATCAGTTCGATTCTTCCGAATAATTGAAAAACAACCATGCCAATCTGTATTTCAGTGTAAATTCGTAGAATAGTATAGTTGCTTAACTCTATAAGCGAGTGAACTTGGGGATCATCGGTTATATGATTTAAGTCAAAAATCGCAGGGCATAATGTGATTGGATAATGGGTTGGTCACTGAAGCACAAAAATAAAATATTTCTTCCACACGCTTAATCAGTTAACCTTAAAGGAAAGTTTAGATAAAGAATTCAAACCATTTGAACTGAATGAACTTTATGAATGTAACATAATATACAATGAAAACTATCTAGAAGTGTGAAATTTTCTTCGACTTAATAAATTCGAGTACTTGAGCAATGAACAATTAATCTTCGTCTGTCCGAGTCAGGAGCTAGCACATGCTCCCTATCAATAGTTGATTAGAATTTTAGTCAAACTGAATAGTCATTTAAAAACAAACATTTCTTATTTTGGGCGTGTGTCGCACTCGAAATTGATTAGATTAGCTCACAACGTAATGGTGGACATCATTTCATCATATCATATCAATAAGACTGAAGAGTTTTCGGTAACACGTTTGGAGAGTCCTCATAACAAATCACGTTGATATCTCTCGACCCTTTAAAATATGCCTGATGCTTCCCCTAGATTAGACAAAACTTAGACGTCATTGTCTCGGCATGTGACTCTGAACAAAAACAACAAATTATTTGCATGATAATCGTTTTATTTAAATATTATAATAATTTCATTATATCAAATTAGATTGAATTGGCCGCACTGATAACCCATGAACGGAGAACAGCAACATCGGCATAGACACCTGGATAATTTGAGTAGGCGCAGCCAATACCCCAGGAGACAACACCAACGAGATCGCCACCAGATACCAATGGACCACCGGAATCACCTTGGCATGCATCTTTACCACTGGCAGCAGCGCAGATCATGGTTGAGCGGATTGAGCTACCGTACTTGTAGGCAGAAGATCCACAAACGGATTGACTGACGATGTTTACGTTGACATACTGCAGCTGAGCTGGGATGGAGCTGGAGCCAGAGGACAGAGTTCCCCAGCCAGAGACGGCAGCAGCCGCACCGTTCACAGGAGCATAAGTCGCCAGACTTATTGCCTTAATGTTCGAACTGAAGGACAAGGAAGAACTCAACCGAATGATGGCGATGTCGTTGATCATGGTGTTGGAGTTGTATCCCTCGTGATTTCTGAAAGCGGCAACCTTGCTGACAACACCACCAGAGCTCCAGTAGCTGGAGCCGGCACGAACTTGAAGGGTGGAGGCGGATACGGATTGCAAGCAGTGAGCAGCAGTCACGATAATGTTGGCTGAAAAGATGGAACCACCGCAAGAGTGGCTGCCACTACGCTGGAGGGAGATTTGCCAGGGGAAACTTCCGATGGTGGTGGCAGTACCTCCAACGATGCGTCCATCCACCTGGGGCAGGAGACCCTCAGGGACAGCAGCGCCAAAGGCGCAGGCAACCACTGACAACAAGATCACGAACTTGAACATTGCGAACTAAGCCGGAAAGTGAATAGGTGTACATTGTAAATTGCGCGTTTTTATAGGAAACCAACCCAACGGTTATCAGTAGACAGTCTTTGGCGGGGATTACACACATTCTAGGAATGACAAATGAAAGACATTGAAGTTGTTTACATTGCAATTTAATGAAATTATTTCAAGGGCTGGTGACGGTGCTTAGATATCACGTGCGGTATCCTCGATCCATGAGTGGAAATGGGCAACGTCAGCGTAGACACCAGGGTATCTGGTGTCAGCGCAGCCATGGCCCCAGGACACAACACCAACAAGACGGTTGCCAGAGACCAATGGGCCGCCAGAATCACCCTGGCAAGCATCCTTATGTTCGGCGTAGGCGCAGATCATGGTATCCTTGATCTTGCTGCCGTAGCTGAAGTCCCGAGAAGCGCATTCCTCACGATCGACGATTCTCAAGTTGACAGCCAGCAAATGGTCAGGAATATCGCTGCTACCAGAAGCAGTAGTGCCCCAGCCAGAGACGACAGCCTCAGCGCCGTTGCGAGGATTAGAATCAGCGATGCTAATAGCCCGGATGGTAGAACGGAAGCTCAAGGAAGATTCAATGCGAATGATGGCAATGTCGTTGATCATGGTTCTGGAATTGTAACCCTCATGGTTTCTGAAGGCACGCACCGAGTGCACGCTGCCACCTGAACGCCAGTAAGTTGTTCCCACACGCACCTTCAGTTGCTCAGCGGAGATTGACTGCAGACAGTGGGCAGCGGTGATCACAATGTCGTGCGAGTAGATCGAACCCCCACAGAAGTGAGATCCACTGCGCTGCAATGACACTTGGTAGGGATGATCATCAATGCTCGTCTCGTAGCCGCCAACAATGCGTCCATCCAACTGAGGAATCAGACCCTCGGGTACGGTACCAGCCACGGCACAAGCGGCTACCGAAAGAAGAACCAAAAATTTCAACATGTTTTCTCTTTTTAGTCTGCATAATCCCATGCCCACGCTTTATATACCAAAAATCTGTTCATCCATAATACAATTTAGAGCTAGATAAGTGCGTCTGTCAATCATATTTCATGAATTGACAAACCTTGACCACTTCAAATATCGTAGGGGAATTTTTTCTCAGTTAAAATGAAATCAATTGCAAACTTGAGATAATTCATAAGTTCTTTAGATAATAGACACCTCCGATTCGTATATAAGCGCAATCAGAATATCAAAATCACATTACACTTAACAAAATGTTCAAGTTCGTGATCTTGTTGTCGGTTGTTGCCTGCGCCTTTGGAGCCGCTATCCCTGAGGGTCTCCTCCCCCAGTTGGATGGACGCATCGTTGGAGGTACTGCTACCACCATCGGAAGTTTCCCCTGGCAAATCTCCCTCCAGCGTAGTGGCAGCCACTCCTGCGGTGGTTCCATCTACTCTGCCAACATCATCGTGACTGCTGCTCACTGCCTGCAATCCGTCTCCGCCTCCACCCTTCAGGTTCGCGCCGGCTCTAGCTACTGGAGCTCCGGTGGTGTTACCAGCAAGGTTGCCGCTTTCAGGAACCACGAGGGTTACAACTCCAACACCATGGTCAACGATATTGCTGTCATCCGTCTGAGCTCTTCTCTGTCGTTCAGCTCCAACATTAAGTCCATTGGTCTGGCTTCCTCCAACCCAAGCAACGGTGCTTCTGCCTCCGTCTCTGGCTGGGGTACTCAGTCTTCCGGCGCTAGCTCTATTCCCACCCAATTGCAGTACATCAACACGAAAATCGTCAGCCGTTCTGTCTGCGCTTCTTCTTCCTACAGCTATGGTAGCCAAATCCGTGCAACCATGATCTGTGCTGCTGCCAGCGGCAAGGATTCCTGCCAGGGTGATTCCGGTGGCCCTTTGGTCTCCGGTGGTCAGCTTGTTGGTGTTGTCTCCTGGGGTATTGGTTGCGCTTACTCCAACTATCCTGGTGTGTATTCCTCTGTTGCTGACCTCCGCTCCTGGGTGGTCAGCGCTGCCGGCAACGTCTAATAACTTGTACGAATAAAAAAATGTTTTTCAAATTTATGTTTCGTATTGTTTCAATTTACTTATAAAATTCGTTTTAAATCTATCATATGTTCGGCGTGGACTCGTAAAGCATTTTCTTATTATTAAGATCTCGTATTACATCTATAGTCAATTGTTTAGTTTTTAAACAACACTTTAATGGTAAAATAAATTGAGTTTTAATAATATTTGTCTATTAGAGTAATATGTGTACGAGGGTTAATATGTATTAGATTGCATATAATGTAAGCCTGTAGGTTTTCAATTTAATTTTTTTTTTTTTAATATTTTAAATTTTCTGAAAAATGTCCCGCTACCCATAGGATCGAATGGTACTGTAACTTTGCGCCGGGGGGAAATTTATGTAATAGGCAGAATGAGGCCCTATAAAATATAATATATTTTTTTATAAGCGTCAACAGCCGAGACAATATTGCCATGTCCGTCTGTCCGTATGAACACCGATATCTCACAGACTATAAGAGATCAATTTATTACAGGACTTCTTATGTTTTCAGGCAGATGAAGTTTGTTTCAAATTTTTGTGACGCCCACAACCGCCCCACAAATCGATTAAAATCGAATAACAAGAGTGATTTTAAAGCTAGAGTTGCTAATTTTGGTACATACAATAATATCAATAGTCTTTGTCATTCCTGATTGGGTTGCGATCAGATAAAATATGTCGAAGATATTAAAAAAAAACTTTTGTATGGGAAAAACGCCTACTTATTTGGTTTAGCTGACAATCTGGCATATTTTGCACTCAATAGTATATTTTGAATCTATCAATATACCTAAAATATCTTTTAGTATCTTTTTATCTTTTAGCGGTATATTAAATTGGTACATTTCAAAATTTGCTTTTATTCAAAATGGGTAGCAGGTGTCTCATAGTCGTGTAGCTTTCTTACTTGTTTTAGGATGATTGCAAAAGTTAATGTGAGTTAAGTTAAGTTAAGTAAAAAAAAACAACCTCTACAAATGTATAGGTGGGTAAGCTGTCAATATTCTTCAGTATACATTTTCTCATTACATGAAAAGCTATATTTAAATATATTATTTTTTTTTTTTTTATTGAAAATAAAAACTTGTAAAGCTAAATAATTGATAAAGTATGTTCATAAAAAATATTGTATTATGAAAATACGCTATCTAATATGTAGTATATATGTATGTATGTATATAACTAGGAGCAGCAAGTTTTATAAATTTAATTTGTCTATTACAATTTTCTAGCAAAGTCCCTCTTCTTAATGTTTTTATAAACACAGAATCAAGTTTTTATGAAGATGTTTAACTACTATCATATGTGTCTTTGCCATTCTCACCATCAGCGCGAGCAGATGACTATAGACAACTTTGTAAGAAGGTACTTGGTGGGAAACATCGGCTTTTATAGCTGCTAGCTTATTTTGTTACTATCACAGCAAGGAGTCACAGCGTTACTTCGATCTACAGATCCATTTAACTTTATTATAACAAGAAAACTTTGTTCTCCAAAGAAATATGCATCAAAATTGATTTAAAAAAACAAGGTTGTTATTTATTTGCAAAGTTCTTAGATGTTGTTGGCGGTGTTGACAACCCAAGAGCGGAGGTCGGCAACAGAGGCGTAGACACCGGGATAGTTAGAGTAGGCGCAGCCAATACCCCAGGAGACAACACCGACGAGCTGACCACCGGAGACCAATGGGCCACCGGAATCACCCTGGCAGGCATCCTTGCCGCTGGCAGCAGCGCAGATCATGGTTGAGCGGATTTGGCTACCATAGCTGTAGGCAGAGGAAGCACACACAGACTGGCTAACGATGTTCACGTTGACGTACTGCAGCTGGGAGGGGGATGGAGCTGGAGCCGGAGGACTGAGTACCCCAGCCAGAGACGGAGGCAGAAGCACCGTTGCTTGGGTTGGAGGAAGCCAGACCAATGGACTTAATGTTGGAGCTGAACGACAGAGAAGAGCTCAGACGGATGACAGCAATATCGTTGACCATGGTGTTGGAGTTGTAACCCTCGTGGTTCCTGAAGGCAGCAACAGCGCTGGTGACACCACCGGAGCTCCAGTAGCTAGAGCCGGCGCGAACCTGAAGGGTGGAGGCGGAGACGGATTGCAGGCAATGAGCAGCAGTCACGATGATGTTGGCAGAGTAGATGGAACCACCGCAGGAGTGGCTGCCACTACGCTGGAGGGAGATTTGCCAGGGGAAACTTCCGATGGTGGTAGCAGTACCTCCAACGATGCGTCCATCCAACTGGGGGAGGAGACCCTCAGGGATAGAAGCGCCAAAGGCGCAGGCAACAACCGACAACAAGATCACGAACTTGAACATTTTGCAAATGTAATATTATTATGGTTCCCTGCAGGTGCTTTTATACTAAAACTAAGGTATTCACTATCTATTTAATTGCTGATTAGCTATGTATTTTATATCAAGAGAGAGATTAAAATTGTCAAGTTTCGAGCGTAAGCATGAAATAAGTTAGTATATATGTATATGTATATCAAAATTACAATAGGCAGATCATGATTATTAGACCTTTTTGGTCTAGGATAATTGTATGTAACAGGCGGAAGGAAGCATCTCTTACCCCATAAAGTATACATATATGGGTAATTCTGTGGCGGATGTCACGTACGACCATCTTTACAATGAAAAAAAAAAACATAAACTGAAACAGTTTTAAAAACAAGTAAGAAAGTTACAGTCGAGTGTGCTCGACTGTGAGATACCCGCTCCCCATTTTTAATAAGGACAAAATATTGCGTTATTATATTTAAAATATACCGCAAATATTAAAAAATACCGAAAATATACCAAATGGTATGTTTGGTATATCGATACAGGACACCATTCAAAATATACCATAGACGGCACAATATCAGATTGTCGGCCAAAGCAACTCAGACCCCTAGTAAGTAGGCGTTTTTGCCCATACAAAAGTATTTCTTTAATAACTTCCACAATTTTTATCTGATCGCAACCAAATTTTCAGGAATTATAACTACTATAGTAATTATAGCACATACTATTCGATTTTTTTGATTTGCGGGGGCGGAAGTGGGCGTTGCAAAAATTTGAAACAAACTTGATGCAAACATAACAAATGCTGTCGAAAAAAAATTATAGCTCTATCTCTTATAGTCTCTGAAATCCAGTGTTTCATACGGACAGACACACAGACGGACAGACGGACATGGCTATATCGTCTCGGCTGTTGACGCTGATCAAGAATATATATACTTTATAGGTTCGGAGATGCCTCGTTCTACCTGTTACATACATTTCCTGCCGGCACAAAGTTATAATACCCTTCTACCCAATGGGTAGCGGGTATAAAAATTAACCGTCCATCTGTCCGCATTAACATCTATGTATATCTCAGCGAGCTGCTTTTTTGACAGTAGTCGTTTGTGTTGTAGGCAGATTAGCCAGTTTTAAATTCTTACCATCCCCATTTCCCCCCGCAAATCAAAAAAAAAACAATAGCAAGTGTAAATTTATAGGTAGTGTAAATTGTTCATAAATACAATAATTACAAAAGTTGTTATGATTCCTAAACATTTGGTCGAATATATCTAAGATATTATTTAAGAAGAAATCATTTTATATGGCAATACACTACTTTTGCCGTCGTGTCTTCATTACTTTGATCGACAATCTGGTATACATTTTAAAATTTGTATGCGTTTACAGAATATTATTTCCCGCTACTGCTAGCTTTGTCAAACTACTGCTAGCTTTGTCAATAGGGTAGAAGGGTATTATAACTTTGTGCCGACCCTATAAAGTATATATTCTTGATCAGCGTCAACAGCCGAGACGATCTGTCCTGTCTGACTATACGAGATAGCGCTATAATTTTTTTTCGACAGCATTTGTTATGTTTGCACGCAGATCAAGTTTGTTTCAAATTTTAGACACGCCCCCTTCCGCCCCTGCAAATCAAAAAAATCTAATAAAAATCGTAATTTTAAAGCGAGAGTTACGAATTTTGGTATTGCGATCAGATAAAAATTGTCGAAGTTATTTAAGAAATGCTTTTGTATGGGCAAAAACGCATACTTAATAGGGGTCTTACTTGGTTTGGCTGACAATCTGGTATATTGAGCCGTCTATGGTATATTTTAAATGCGGTACTATATCGATATACCATATATACCATTTGGTATATTTGCAGTATATTCGGTATATTTATATTGCTTTTATTCAAAATGGGTAGCGGGTATCTCACAGTCGAGTACACTTTTTTATTTGAAACTAATGTTGCAAAGGTTTTCTTTTCTTGTAACATAATATTCCTGATTATTTTGCCAAAATTTCTTAACAGATGATCTACTTTTATCCTTATTTGAAATAATTCGAGTAATGGTATAGTCGAGGTAGCAGAACCATCAGAGTATATAAGAAATAAGACTTCCAAATTGCCACATATAAGAAACATTGAAAATTCTTATATATTTCAGCGGATGTAGTTCTCAAGTACTACCAACTCTTACCTTCACTATTTTGATTCGTATACAAACTAAAGTATTATTCAACAGTACCCGAGGCATATTTTGGATTAGAACTACTTGATAGAAAGCACATACCTGTATCAGTATATCAGATAGATAATGAGCACCTTAGTTTTAGTATAAAAGCACCTGCAGAGAACCATAATAATATTACATTTGCAAAATGTTCAAGTTCGTGATCTTGTTGTCGGTCGTTGCCTGCGCCCTTGGCGCTTCTATCCCTGAGGGTCTCCTCCCCCAGTTGGATGGACGCATCGTTGGAGGTACTGCCACCACCATCGGAAGCTTCCCCTGGCAAATCTCCCTCCAGCGTAGTGGCAGCCACTCCTGCGGTGGTTCCATCTACTCTGCCAACATCATCGTGACTGCTGCTCACTGCCTGCAATCCGTCTCCGCCTCCACCCTTCAGGTTCGCGCCGGCTCTAGCTACTGGAGCTCCGGTGGTGTTACCAGCAAGGTTGCCGCTTTCAGGAACCACGAGGGTTACAACTCCAACACCATGGTCAACGATATTGCTGTCATCCGTCTGAGCTCTTCTCTGTCGTTCAGCTCCAACATTAAGTCCATTGGTCTGGCTTCCTCCAACCCAAGCAACGGTGCTTCTGCCTCCGTCTCTGGCTGGGGTACTCAGTCCTCCGGCTCCAGCTCCATCCCCTCCCAGCTGCAGTACGTCAATGTGAACATCGTCAGCCAGTCTGTGTGTGCTTCCTCTGCCTACAGCTATGGTAGCCAAATCCGCTCAACCATGATCTGCGCTGCTGCCAGCGGCAAGGATGCCTGCCAGGGTGATTCCGGTGGTCCATTGGTCTCCGGTGGTCAGCTCGTCGGTGTTGTCTCCTGGGGTATTGGCTGCGCCTACTCTAACTATCCCGGTGTCTACGCCTCTGTTGCCGATCTCCGCTCCTGGGTGGTCAGCGCTGCCGGCAACGTCTAAAAACTTGAACTAAAAATAAATACGTTGCAAATATAAGTTCCAATTGTTTTATATTCCTATTCCTGACTGACAGACACATTTACTGACAAAACGATCGACTCCCATCCCAAACGGTAGATGCTAGGTGATTTTAAGTTTTAAACAAAATACATTTTAGCTACCTTATTCCCGATTATCCAATTTTTAAGGGAATATGAAATAAGCAAGACCCTTCTACCCCATAGGTAGCGGGCATATAATAGTTAAACAACATTTGCAAACAAAAAAAACGTTTATTGTTCAATTTTGTATAAGTGCACTGACGCACAGTAAAACAAATAATCTGATCAATTTTATACTCTGCGTATTGTTTTTGTTTGATTTACTATCAATTCTGATATAACAGATTTTAAAGAATTGATTGAAAAGTGGAAGCGATATGGCCTAGGCACAACAAGTATATAAACCCAATGATTTTCTATTTTCAACAGATCGTTTTACGATATGTTGAAACTCGTGATCGCTTTGTCTATGGTTGTCTACGTTTTCGGCAACTCTATTCCTGATGGGCTTCAGGAACTATCTGTAGGCCGAATCATTGGAGGCACGGCCACCACCATTAGCAACTTTCCCTGGCAAGTATCCTTACAGCGTAGCGGCAGTCATTCATGTGGTGGCTCCGTTTACTCCGTTAACATTATTGTGACTAGTGCCCGGTGTCTGCAATTCGTGCCCGCTGCCATCGTCCAGGTTCGTGCCGGATCAACTTACTGGAATTCTGGGGGTATCCTGCTACAGGTTTCCGCTTTCCGAAACCATGAGGGCTACGATGCAAACACCATGGCTAACGATATTGCTGTCGTCCGTCTGAGCTCATCCCTGCCCTTTAGCTCCACCATTAAAGCAATTGATTTGGCCAATTATGCACCCGCTAACGGAGATACCGCGTCAGTTTCTGGGTGGGGAACAGAGTCTTATGGATCCAGCTCTATTCCTTCTCAGCTACAGTACGCTAACGTAAATATCATCAGCCAATCCATATGCGCTTCCTCTAGCTACGATTATGGTAGCCAAATCAAGAACACCATGATCTGCGCTGCTGCCAGCGGCAAGGATGCCTGTCAGGGTGATTCCGGTGGCCCATTGGTCTCTGGCGGTGTGCTAGTTGGTGTAGTGTCCTGGAATTATGGCTGTGCCGCCTCAAACTACCCAGGTGTCTACTCTAATGTAGCTATCCTTCGATCATGGGTGATTAATGCAGCCAGTAATATCTAACAAGTTGTTTCAATAAAAATTTTTTTGCAAATAGTCAATTGATTATTTTAATAATTTTAAAATTATTATCATACATTCTTTAGAGTTCCCCTGCAGTAAGAAAGCAGCCCTACTTAATCCACGAACCCTCGAGAAACTGTCGTATCTTTTTTTTAAGCTTATCTTCAGATTTTACCCGTTGCTATTTAGGTAATCTTATATAAACTCCACAAATTATTGTTGTATATCTTGATTTCAATTGATTATATTGTCAGTTTTATTATACCTAGCGCTGCTCCATTCCTGCAACTGCAATACTTTCATAACACTAAGAATGTTCTAGAAAAAAAAATTTTTTTTTTAAATTATGTAATAGCGAAAAATTAAAATTCGTCTACGCTTTTTTTGTTTTCGCGCTTACGCTTTGCTCCTAAATTATTTCGGCGATCTCTTACACTCTACCCAGAGACGTAGAAAAGTAGATAGTTTTAACTTGACCAATAGTCAGCTACAAATCTGCAACATAAGTTAAGCATCGCGAATATTATATCTTATAATAATGCATGTAAATACTTATGGCCTTGACAATATTCAAAATAGCAGTAAGGACAAATTCGAACAATTTTTTATTTACAATATGTACAATACCTATCTATCTATGGTTTGCGAGTGTAAACAATCGCAATTTACTATCAAATTATACTTCAGACATTTCTGAATGGTTCTTATATATTTCAGCGGATGTGATTTTTTCAAGTACCGTCAAGTTGTGCGTTTCTATTTTGATTCGTATATGTTTGTATGCATATACCTTTGTATTTTTAGACTACGCCCGATGCTTGATATATTTAATTAGACCCTCTTGATATAAAATACATAACTAATCAATAATCAAAAAGATAATGAACACCTAAGTTTTAGTATAAAAGCACCAGCAGGTAACTATAACAATATTACATTTTGAAAATGTTCAAGTTCGTGATCTTGTTGTCGGTTGTCGCCTGCGCCTTTGGAGCCGCTATCCCTGAGGGTCTCCTCCCCCAGTTGGATGGACGCATCGTTGGAGGTACTGCCACCACCATCGGAAGCTTCCCCTGGCAAATCTCCCTCCAGCGTAGTGGCAGCCACTCATGCGGTGGTTCCATCTACTCTGCCAACATCATCGTGACTGCTGCTCACTGCCTGCAATCCGTCTCCGCCTCCACCCTTCAGGTTCGCGCCGGCTCTAGCTACTGGAGCTCCGGTGGTGTTACCAGCAAGGTTGCCGCTTTCAGGAACCACGAGGGTTACAACTCCAACACCATGGTCAACGATATTGCTGTCATCCGTCTGAGCTCTTCTCTGTCGTTCAGCTCCAACATTAAGTCCATTGGTCTGGCTTCCTCCAACCCAAGCAACGGTGCCTCTGCCTCCGTTTCTGGCTGGGGTACTCAGTCCTCCGGCTCCAGCTCCATCCCCTCCCAGCTGCAGTACGTCAACGTGAACATCGTTAGCCAGTCTGTGTGTGCTTCCTCTGCCTACAGCTATGGTAGCCAAATCCGCTCAACCATGATCTGCGCTGCTGCCAGCGGCAAGGATGCCTGCCAGGGTGATTCCGGTGGCCCATTGGTCTCCGGTGGTCAGCTCGTCGGTGTTGTCTCCTGGGGTATTGGCTGCGCCTACTCTAACTATCCCGGTGTCTACGCCTCTGTTGCCGATCTCCGCTCCTGGGTAGTCAGCGCTGCCGGCAACGTCTAAAAACTTGAACTAAAAATAAATGCTTTGCAATTTTAACTTTCAATTGTTTTTTTGTATCCATTCTAAATCATATTTAGTTATCTACTAGCTACTTCTACAGATTTCTCAAAGTCACTTTTTATTTCTCATTTTTAAAGAAATATTCCCAAACAGGTAAAATGGTAAATATTATTTATCTCAAATTAGTATTGCTGAAAAGAAAAGGTTCTAGCTTAGATATCCAGAACAAATTAATATTTTTAACTTTAGTTAGTTTTGCATTTAAAAATGTTTCTTAAATACACTTCGCTCGCAGCTACAAATAAAATTCTACGCTTTTTGCCGCTTACGCCCTTTCATTTTGGTGCTGAGCGATTTTGACGATCAATTACGAGAGGGTCACTCTAGTACCCATTTAAGAAATAGTGTAGTTCACAGTTCTAGCATGATCAATAGTTATATTAAAAACAAGAGTATTTAGTCACTAAATAAATTTAATTAACATCACGTAAGTGTACAAATTTAAAAGTGGACTGGTCACTCAATTTTGTCTTTATGCTTTAATCAGAAAGGTCAACCCAGGAAACGAGATTCTTTAAAATTTAATATGGTTTATATTTGTCAGCATATTATTCATAAGATGAGTTTTCACCATTCAACTTGGTCCTGAAAGGGTAAAGAAAATTCTGAAATATGTTATAAGTGGTTACCTTGAGCATTTATAGGGGAAAATCGGAACATATTAGAAATAATATAATGTTCAAAGAAACAAGCTAAAGCATTTATAAGAATAACTTTTAGAATTAAAAAAGATAGGAAATCTATAATAATTTGCATTGTGTGATGTTCTACCTTTAATTATTAAAATATTTGTTCACTATTATTATCTGATCGTAAATAAATTGGTAGATATAATTTTTAAATTATTTCTAAAAAGCGAGGTAGAAGAGCATATAGTAAAATTTAACATTAAACTTATTTACATAAAGGAACTCGATTTGTCTTAGAGCTTCAGAAGTAAATGGACGGTCACTTACGTAAGTATATACAGTCTTGATACTTGTCTGTTGGCACAAATTTATAATACGCTTCTATACAAATATGTGGGTATGTATCAATATATAGAGTATAAACAGTTGTTATTTAGTATCAATCATATTTACCAAATTTCTGAATGGTTCTTATATATTTCAACGGATGTGTTTTGTCAAGTACCGTCTGCGTATGAATTCCTTTTTATTATTCTTATGTACATCTGCTTATGTATTTCTAGAATACGCCCGATGCGTGATATATTTAATTAGACCCTCTTGATATAAAATACATAACTAATCAGTACCTATAGAAAGATAGTGAACACCAGAATTTTAGTATAAAAGCACCTGCAGGGAACCATAATAATATTACATTTGCAAAATGTTTAAGTTTGTGATCTTGTTGTCGGTTGTTGCCTGCGCCTTTGGAGCTTCTATCCCTGAGGGTCTCCTCCCCCAGTTGGATGGACGCATCGTTGGAGGTACTGCTACCACCATCGGAAGTTTCCCCTGGCAAATCTCCCTCCAGCGTAGTGGCAGCCACTCCTGCGGTGGTTCCATCTACTCTGCCAACATCATCGTGACTGCTGCTCATTGCCTGCAATCCGTCTCTGCCTCCACCCTTCAGGTTCGTGCCGGCTCTAGCTACTGGAGCTCCGGTGGTGTTACCAGCAAGGTTGCCGCTTTCAGGAACCACGAGGGTTACAACTCCAACACCATGGTCAACGATATTGCTGTCATCCGTCTGAGCTCTTCTCTGTCGTTCAGCTCCAACATTAAGTCCATTGGTCTGGCTTCCTCCAACCCAAGCAACGGTGCTTCTGCCTCCGTCTCTGGCTGGGGTACTCAGTCCTCCGGCTCCAGCTCCATCCCCCTCCCAGCTGCAGTACGTCAACGTGAACATCGTCAGCCAGTCCGTGTGCGCTTCTTCTTCCTACAGCTATGGTAGCCAAATCCGCTCAACCATGATCTGCGCTGCTGCCAGCGGCAAGGATGCCTGCCAGGGTGATTCCGGTGGCCCATTGGTCTCCGGTGGTCAGCTCGTCGGTGTTGTCTCCTGGGGTATTGGCTGCGCCTACTCTAACTATCCCGGTGTCTACGCCTCCGTTGCTGATCTCCGCTCCTGGGTTGTCAGCGCCGCCAGCAATGTTTAAGAACTTGTTCAAATAAAAGAATACAATGATATAACGAATTAACTTGTTAAATTAATGAATGGCATGGCGTTCATTGGGGGGGTTGCATAGGACAAACCTCGCTTCTTATGGATAACCGTAGTATGGTTCCACAATTTTTAGACTTTTAGTACAACATCTTCGCGATTGGTTTGTACTATTTAAAGGAAAAGCTGGAATGATCAACATAATGCAAACAATATTCCGATTTTTTTTAAAGACGTAAAATAAACGAACACATGAATTTTTTCCTGTTGAATCATTTAAACAATAGTTTGAATTTTAGTTCTGTTACAAAAGTTCCATTTCTGTTAAAACATTAATATGTAGATGTGTATTTTTAATATTCACTTTCCAAGTTAAATTATTTGTGTTTAATTTCGGAACAATATTGAGACAACTAAGAAAGTTATAGCAAAGTGTCTTCAAGTGTGAGATACCCGTCACCTATTTTCAATAAATGGTAAACATTGCGGAATTGTTGATGAAATATACCAAACTAATATACTAAAATCTATATATTAAAAATCACGCTTGTTATTCGAGATTTCGATTTGCGGCGGAGGAAGTGGGCGTGGCAAACATTTGAAACAAACTTGATCTGCGTGCAAACATAACAAATGGTATCGAAATTACAGCTCTATCTCTTATAGTGTCTGAGATCTTGGTGTTCATACGGACAGACGGACATGGCTAGGTCGCCTCGGCTCTTGACGCTGATCAAGAATATATAGAATATACTTTATAGGGTCGGAGATGCCTCCTTCTACCTGTTATATACATTTCCTGCCGGCATTAAGTAATAATACCCTTCTATCCTATGGGTAGCGGGTATACCAAGTAATGAGCTAAAGTCGAGTGTGCTCGACTGTGAAATACCCGCTACTCATTTTGGATAAAAGCAAGACAGCGCGGCATTATTAAAATTTACCGAAATAATACCGCAAAACTACTAAAAGTATACCAAATGCTACATTGGCGCTGAGACCTACAAAGTTTTAGTGATGTAGAGATCGTTGAATTGTTTCGACCAGCGTTTTATGAATCCAAGTACACCTATGACCCTATTTACAAGCAACAGAATATGTTTACCAAATTGTAGTTTTTATACCCGCAACCCATAGGGTAGAAGGGTATTATAATTTTGTACCGGCAGGAAATGTATCTATATAACAGGTAGAAGGAGGCATCTCCGACCCTATAAAGAATATATATTTTTGATCAGCATCAATAGCCGAGACGATCTAGCCATGTCCGTCTGTCCGTTTGGGTGTCTGTCCGTCTATCCGTATGAACACCTAGATCTCAGAGACTATGAGGGATAGAGCAATAAATTTTTTCGACAGCATTTGTTATGTTTGCACGCAGATCAAGATTGTTTCAAATTTTTGCCACGTTCTCTTCCTCCCCCTCGAATTGACATCCAACAAGCGTTATTTAAAAGCTAGAGTCACGAATTTTGGTAAATGCAATGATGACTATAGTCTTCGTGATTTCTGAAAATTTGTTTGCAATCAGATAAAAATTGTCAAAGTTATTAAAGAAATACTTTTGTATGGGCAAAAACGCTTACATACTAGGGGTCTTAGTTGCTATAGCTGACAATCTGGTATATTTTGGACCCTATGGTATATATAAAACCATATCAATATACCAAAAATATTATTTAGTATATTTTTGGGGGTTTTATTTTTAAAAAATATTGGAATATTTTGCTTTCATTCAAAATGGGTAGCGGGTATCACATAGTCGAGCACACTCGACTGTAGCTTTCTTACTTGTTAATATTCACTTTTCAAGTTAAATTATCTGTGTTTAATTTAGAAAAAATATTGAAACAAGTAAGAAAGTTACACCGAAGTGTCCTCAAATGTGAGATACCCGTCAACTATTTTCTATAAATGCTAAACATTGCGGTGTTGTTGTTCAAATATAAAGCCTTTATATTATTTTTCGAATTATTTCTATATTCTAAGAATACTGTTGAATATACCAAATGTTCGAGATTGTCAAGCAAAACAATCAAACTGCAATTAGTACTTGGCACATATAATTATTTGTTGAATAACTTCAGGAATAATAAAACTGTATTTATTATTGTGTATCCTAAAAACTGTTTTAGCTTTCAAAATACACCAGCTATTCGCGTTTGGATTTGCGTGGGCGAAAGTGGACTTGGGTAATATCAAAGCCTGTGCGCATTAAGTGGTCAATATTGGCACTTATAGATTAGCAGACCTCTCTGAGATGTGGGTATTTATTTAGACAATTAGATAACTAACATTAACATACAATGTCGAAGAAGCTTTTTTTGCTGGCTCTCTTAATTGTGGTAGCCTACTACTACGGCTATAAGCAATTTTAAAGTAATATTTAAGTTAACAATTTTATCGAAAAATAACATATTTAACGCCAAATTCAAATTCACTATTTATATAGTCTGCCGCTTTCAAGATTAGAACAGTAAACCATGTGAAGATTGCAAAGACCGTGTCTAAGGGTTTTTCATAATAAACTATTGTGAGTGAAAACTTCAGCCTCCCAGCTCTTACCACTTGGTCTATGAGTCAATAGTTCCAGATAAATAATTGTATATATTGTTAATAGATAATTGTATTTTTCCTTTTTTTTTTTTTTTTTTTTGTGGGTTTTCCCAGTAATGCGTTGAGTGACGAGGTTACTTCGCAATCTTCGAAGTCACTTCGAACGATAAAATGGATTGAAAGCTTTTGATTACAGACACTTATGGAGATAATAAGACACCTAGAACTACTATAAAAGTCTCACGTTCTAGCACTGGGAACTCATTGTACTTAGCAATATGTTCAAGTTCGTCATCTTGTTGTCGGTTGTTGCCTGCGCCTTTGGTGCTGCCATTCCTGAGGGACTCCTCCCCCAGTTGGATGGACGCATCGTTGGAGGTACCGCCACCACCATCGCCAGCTTCCCCTGGCAAATCTCCCTCCAGCGTAGTGGCAGCCACTCCTGCGGTGGTTCCATCTACTCTGCCAACATCATCGTGACTGCTGCTCACTGCCTGCAATCCGTCTCCGCCTCCACCCTTCAGGTTCGTGCCGGCTCTACCTACTGGAGCTCCGGTGGTGTCACCAGCGCTGTTGCTGCCTTCAGGAACCACGAAGGTTACAACTCCAACACCATGGTCAACGATATTGCTGTCATCCGTCTGAGCTCTTCCCTGTCCTTCAGCTCCAACATTAAGGCTATCGGTCTGGCTTCCTCCAACCCAAGCAACGGTGCTTCTGCCTCCGTCTCTGGCTGGGGTACTCAGTCTTACGGATCCAGCTCCATCCCCTCCCAGCTTCAGTATGTTAACACCAACATCGTCAGCCAGTCCGTGTGCGCTTCGTCTGCCTACAGCTATGGTAGCTCAATCCGCTCAACCATGATCTGCGCTGCTGCCAGCGGCAAGGATGCCTGCCAGGGTGATTCCGGTGGCCCATTGGTCTCCGGTGGTGTTCTCGTCGGTGTTGTTTCCTGGGGTATTGGCTGCGCCTACTCCAACTATCCCGGTGTCTACGCCTCTGTTGCTGATCTCCGCTCCTGGGTTGTCAGCGCCGCCAGCAATGTTTAAGAACTTGTTCAAATAAAAGAATACAATGATATAACGAATTAACTTGTTAAATTAATGAATGGCATTAGGGGTTGCATAGCACAAACCTCGCTTCTTATGGATAACCGTAGTATGGTTCCATAATTTTTAGTCTTTTACAACATCTTCGCGATTTGTTTGCAATATTTAAAAGAAAAGTTGGAAAGATCAACATAATGCAGAATGGCAAATATTCGTCTCATATATTCTTTGACAATATTCAGATTTTGCGTAAATAAAGACGTAAAATAAACGAACACATTATGAATTTTTCCTCTTGAATCATTTAAACAATATTTATACCCGCTACCCATAGGGTAGCGTCAACAGCCGAGACGATATAGCCATGTCCGTCTGTCCGTCTGTGTGTCTGTCCGTCTGTCCGTATGAAACACTGGATCTCAGAGACTATAAGAGATAGAGCTATAATTTTTTTTTTCGACAGCATTTGTAATGCTTGCACGCAGATCAAGTTTGTTTCAAAATTTTGCCACGCCCACTTCCGCCCCCGCAAATCAAAAAAAATCGAATAACAAAGCTAGAGTTGCGAATTTTGGTATAGATAATAATTACTATAGTAGTTATGATTCCTGAAAATTTTGGTGCGATCAGATAAAATTGTCGAAGTTATTAAAGAAATACTTTTGTATGGGCAAACACGTCTACTTACTAAGGCTCTTAGTTGCTTTAGCCGACAGTCTGGTATATTGTGCTGTCTATGGTATATTTTGAATGCGGTACTATATCGATATACCAAACATACCATATGGTATATTTTTAGTATTTTTTGCAGTATATTCGGTATATTTTGAGAAAGGTAACGCAAAATATATTTCTTTTATTCAAAATGGGTTGCGGGTATTTCACAGTCGAGTACACTCGACTGTAGCTTTCTCGCTTGTTTTAATTTTATTTCTGTTGCAAAAGTTCCGTTTTTGTTAAATCATTGAAATGGAGGTGTGCATTTTTATACCCGATACCCATAGGGTAGAAGGGTATTATAATTTTGTCCCGGCAGGAAATGTATGTAACAGGTAGAAGGAGTCATCTCCGACCCTATAAAGTATATATATTCTTGATCAGCATCAACAGCCGAGACGATCTAGCCATGTCCATCTGTCCGTTTGTGTGTCTGTCCGTCTGTGCGTATGAACACCTAGATCTCAGAGACTATGAGGGATAGAGCTATAATTTTTCGACAGCATCAGTTATGTTTGCACGCAGATCAAGATTGTTTCAAATTTTTGCCACGTCCTCTTCCTCCCCCTCGAATTGACAAATAACAAGCGTTATTTTAAAGCTAGAGTCACGAATTTTGGTAAATGCAATAATGACTATAGTCTTCGTAATTTCTAAAAATTTATTTGCAATCAGATAAAAAATTGTCAAAGTTATTAAAGAAATACTTTTGTATGGGCAAAAACGCCTACATACTAGGGGTCTTAGTTGCTATGGCTGACAATCTGGTATATTTTGGACCCTATAGTATACATCAAGTATAGTACCATATCAATACGATTTGGTATATTTTTAGTATTTTCTAGTATTTTCGGTATATTTTGAAAATAATACCGCAATATTTTGCCTTTATTGAAAATGGGTAGCGGGTATCTCACAGTCGAGCACACTCGACTGTAACTTTCTTACTTGTTATTTTTAGCAAAAAGCAGAACACCTAAGTCATTCACGGACTCTTTTCACTATAGAGGAGTATCATATAAAACATAGTTATTTACCTGGGAGAACCCCTAAGAAGGTGATAAGCTTACATTAATTCCAATTCAGATTTAACATATTTACTCTACTTCAAGATTCTAGACGATTAAGGTTCCTTTGCAGCCGTAAGCTCACACGACAATCATTAAATGTCAAGCAAAGCTTAACAGCATCAGAATACATAGGTACACAGGAATGCTCTATAACAGAAGGAAGATCATTTATGAACAATATACGACCCAAATTATAATCCTGGGGCACACCAAAAGTGTCTTGGACAGATTTATATACAAGGTCATTATAGCAAGCATTCTGGATTCTGTTGAAAAGATATGAGGAGATCCACTCAATTAGGCTATAAGGAAACCCTAAAAGATTAAGTTTATGCAAAAAGAGATAATGATTCACCGATTCAAAAGCCTTACTAAAATTGGTGTAAATAACATTCATTTTCATTTTATTCTCGAACTCCAAGTAGATTTGGACCAAGATTTCACAAACCCATGTTGGTAAGGTGAATTTAAAGATTTACACAGATGTTGCCGTTGAGAAGTTATGATTTTTTCAAATGTTTTTGGAATCGCAGTCAAGTTAGATATACCGCTATAATTTTGAACATTGAATTTGTTAATTTCTTAAGAATAGATATAATATATGATTTAAGGAGCGGTTTATAGATACTACCAGCGGAATACCTTAGCACACAATTAGGCTCTTCATCCGTTCGTGCCGAAAAAACATGTTTTATGGCCAATAGTTCAGTTATAATAGAGCTTTCGGTAATTAAAGGACCAAAATACAAGTAGATGAATTTACCAGATGAGGATAAGAGAAGGTATTTTGAAAACATGAAATAGGATATGTCGTTTGGAAAAACTCAGCAAATATATCAAAAATATATCTTTATAGGGTCGGAGTGGCCTCATTCTCCCTGTTACATACATATTCTGCAGGAACAAAGTTATAATATCCTTCTACCTTATGGGTAGAGGGTATGTTATAATAAATGTCTCAAGATCGATAAAACTTTTCGTTTGAAATACTAGAACTCACCTTATATACTGATCCTCACAGATAATAACCATAAGAGATTTCTTGTTCAAGCAAATTTGCATTTTAAAGTTTAGTTTCCACTTTCCTCACAACGGAAATATTTTCGACTATTAATAAAAAAAAATCATAAGCAAATATTTTTATTTGTTTTATTTTTGTTAGCCTAGAGTAACAACATATGTACATGTATTTATCTGAAAAGAAATGATTTCATATTTTGCTATATATTAATCTCTCAGTGTAGACTGTATATAAATTCTTTAAAGCATTGAATATGTTTTCTTAAGCTGTTGCATTTATATGATTTTTCTTGTGAAATTTTCTGAAATAGGTATAAATAAAATATATAAAACGCTATAATTTTGGCATAGGCATATATTCCACTGGATTAGGAAAGAATTAGCGTGTACTAGGACTTTTAAAAACAACCAAAAAGACAGACCGTTGAAAAAAAACGGTTCTCTTTTCCAGCAATACAATTGAAGTGATAAGATGTGAATAATGTTTCTATTTGAGCGTAATATGAATTAAATATAAAGTTAATATAAATAGATTCTGTTATTGAACGCGTTTAATTTTAGGCAGGTTTTCCCATTTTTATATAGTATGTCAGGTGTCATTCTTACTTCACAATCGCTGTTGCATTTTTCATGATAAAAAAATTTGAAAGCTTTTGATTACAATTAACCATGTAGATAATAGGACACCGAAAGCCCCTATAAAAGACCCACGCTTTGCAACTTAGAACTCATTGTACTTAGCAATATGTTCAAGTTCGTGATCTTGTTGTCGGTTGTTGCCTGCGCCTTTGGCGCTTCTATCCCTGAGGGTCTCCTCCCCCAGTTGGATGGACGTATCGTTGGAGGTACTGCTACCACCATCGCCAGCTTCCCCTGGCAAATATCCCTCCAGCGTAGTGGCAGCCACTCCTGCGGTGGTTCCATCTACTCTGCCAACATCATCGTGACTGCTGCTCACTGCCTGCAATCCGTCTCCGCATCCACCCTTCAGGTTCGCGCCGGCTCTACCTACTGGAGCTCCGGTGGTGTCACCAGCGCTGTTGCTGCCTTCAGGAACCACGAGGGTTACAACTCCAACACCATGGTCAACGATATTGCTGTCATCCGTCTGAGCTCTTCCCTGTCCTTCAGCTCCAACATTAAGGCTATTGGTCTGGCTTCCTCCAACCCAAGCAATGGCGCTTCTGCCTCCGTCTCCGGCTGGGGTACTCTGTCCTATGGATCCAGCTCCATCCCCTCCCAGCTGCAGTACGTCAACGTGAACATCGTCAGCCAGTCCGTGTGCGCTTCTTCTTCCTACAGCTATGGTAGCTCAATCCGCTCAACCATGATCTGCGCTGCTGCCAGCGGCAAGGATGCCTGCCAGGGTGATTCCGGTGGCCCATTGGTCTCCGGTGGTGTTCTCGTCGGTGTTGTATCCTGGGGTATTGGCTGCGCCTACTCCAACTATCCCGGTGTCTACGCCTCTGTTGCTGATCTCCGCTCCTGGGTTGTCAGCGCCGCCAGCAATGTTTAAGAACTTGTTCAAATAAAAGAATACAATGATATAAAGAATTAACATGTTAAATTAATGAATGGCGTTCATTAGGGGTTGCATAGCACAAACCTCGCTTTTTATGGATAACCGTAGTATGGTTCCACAATTTTTAGTCTTTTAGTACAACATCGCGATTGGTTTGTACTATTTAAAGGAAAAGTTGGAAAGATCAACATAATGCAGAATGGCAAATATTTGTCTCATCTATTCTTTGCCAATATTCAGATTTTTTTAAGGACGTAAAATAAACGAACACATGAATTTTTTCCAGTTGAATCATTTAAACAATATTTTGAATTTTACTTCTGTTACAAAAGTTCCATTTCTGTTAAAACATTAAAATGTAGGTGTGTATTTTTAATATTCACTTTTCAAGTTAAATTACTTTCCAAATTATTATTAAGTGTCTTCAAGTGTGAGATACCCTAGGAAATGTATATAACAGGTAGAAGGAGGCATCTCCGACCCTATAAAGAATATATATTTTTGATCAGCATCAATAGCCGAGACGATCTAGCCATGTTGTCTGTCCGTTTGTGTGTCTGTCCGTCTGTCCGTATCAACACCTAGATCTCAGAGACTATGAGGGATAGAGCTATAATTTTTGTTCGACAGCATTTGTTATGTTTGCACACAAGCGTTATTTTAAAGCTAGAGTCACGAATTTTGGTAAATGCAATAATGACTATAGTCTTCGTGATTTCTGAAAATTTGTTTGCAATCAGATAAAAATTGTCAAAGTTATTAAAGAAATACTTTTGTATGGGCAAAAACGCTTACATACTAGGGGTCTTAGTTGCTATAGCTGACAATCTGGTATATTTTGGACCCTATGGTATATATAAAACCATATCAATATACCAAAAATATTATTTAGTATATTTTTGGGGGTTTTATTTTTAAAAAAATATTGGAATATTTTGCTTTCATTCAAAATGGGTAGCGGGTATCACATAGTCGAGCACACTCGACTGTAGCTTTCTTACTTGTTAATATTCACTTTTCAAGTTAAATTATCTGTGTTTAATTTAGAAAAAAATATTGAAACAAGTAAGAAAGTTACACCGAAGTGTCCTCAAATGTGAGATACCCGTCAACTATTTTCTATAAATGCTAAACATTGCGGTGTTGTTGTTCAAATATAAAGCCTTTATATTATTTTTCGAATTATTTCTATATTCTAAGAATACTGTTGAATATACCAAATGTTCGAGATTGTCAAGCAAAACAATCAAACTGCAATTAGTACTTGGCACATATAATTATTTGTTGAATAACTTCAGGAATAATAAAACTGTATTTATTATTGTGTATCCTAAAAACTGTTTTAGCTTTCAAAATACACCAGCTATTCGCGTTTGGATTTGCGTGGGCGAAAGTGGACTTGGGTAATATCAAAGCCTGTGCGCATTAAGTGGTCAATATTGGCACTTATAGATTAGCAGACCTCTCTGAGATGTGGGTATTTATTTAGACAATTAGATAACTAACATTAACATACAATGTCGAAGAAGCTTTTTGCTGGCTCTCTTAATTGTGGTAACCTACTACTACGGCTATAAGCAATTTTAAAGTAATATTTAAATTGGCAATTGTATCGAAAAATAACATATTTAATGCCAAATTCAAATTTGCTATTTTTACAGTCTGCCGCTTTCAAGATTATAACAGTAAACCATGTGAAGATTGCAAAGACCGAGTCTAAGGGTTTTTCATAATAAACTATTGTGAGTGAAAACTTCAGCCTCCCAGCTCTTACCGCTTGGTCTATGAGTCAATAGTTCCAGATAAATAATTGTATATATTGTAAATAGATAATTGTATTTTTCCTTTTTTTTATTTTTTTTTTTGTGGGTTTTCCCAGTAATGCGTTGAGTGACGAGGTTACTTCGCAATCTTCGAAGTCACTTCGAACGATAAAATGGATTGAAAGCTTTTGATTACAGACACTTATGGAGATAATAAGACACCTAGAACTACTATAAAAGTCTCACGTTCTAGCACTGGGAACTCATTGTACTTAGCAATATGTTCAAGTTCGTCATCTTGTTGTCGGTTGTTGCCTGCGCCTTTGGTGCTGCCATTCCTGAGGGACTCCTCCCCCAGTTGGATGGACGCATCGTTGGAGGTACCGCCACCACCATCGCCAGCTTCCCCTGGCAAATCTCCCTCCAGCGTAGTGGCAGCCACTCCTGCGGTGGTTCCATCTACTCTGCCAACATCATCGTGACTGCTGCTCACTGCCTGCAATCCGTCTCCGCCTCCACCCTTCAGGTTCGTGCCGGCTCTACCTACTGGAGCTCCGGTGGTGTCACCAGCGCTGTTGCTGCCTTCAGGAACCACGAGGGTTACAACTCCAACACCATGGTCAACGATATTGCTGTCATCCGTCTGAGCTCTTCCCTGTCCTTCAGCTCCAACATTAAGGCTATCGGTCTGGCTTCCTCCAACCCAAGCAACGGTGCTTCTGCCTCCGTCTCTGGCTGGGGTACTCAGTCTTACGGATCCAGCTCCATCCCCTCCCAGCTTCAGTATGTTAACACCAACATCGTCAGCCAGTCCGTGTGCGCTTCGTCTGCCTACAGCTATGGTAGCTCAATCCGCTCAACCATGATCTGCGCTGCTGCCAGCGGCAAGGATGCCTGCCAGGGTGATTCCGGTGGCCCATTGGTCTCCGGTGGTGTTCTCGTCGGTGTTGTCTCCTGGGGTATTGGCTGCGCCTACTCCAACTACCCCGGTGTCTACGCCTCCGTTGCTGATCTCCGCTCCTGGGTTGTCAGCGCCGCCAGCAATGTTTAAGAACTTGTTCAAATAAAAAAATACAATTTTATAGCGAATTATCTTTTTGATTTACTGGATATAGTTCTCATGAAGAGTAGAAAGAATTTAAATACTCATGAACTACACGTTTATGTTCTATAGGCTTCTATTTAGTATGAGTCCTCGGATATCCTTTTAATGTGTCAGAATGGTTTATTTGAGGCGATCGATCTGAAGGTAGAGTAATTATACCAATGAAGAACTTATTCTCGTTGCTTAATGGACAAATTGTCTATATTGATCTGCCGTTTTCAGTCTATTATACATATGTAATAGAGGAAACCAAACATATTATTTATTAATCATCATTATAGTAAGATTTTATTTGGGTTGGCATGACTACCATAAGTTTATTTTTTTTATTTTAATTAAATTTTGTATTTGGTCATGAACACAGCAATAGAACAACTCGCACACAACAACGCAGAAAAATCCACCGAGACAAAAAAAATAATTTAATAAAAAAAAAGACATTGTTTGATTAGACACAAAATGTTTTTTTTTTTTTAAATATACATTTCATATAGAAATTCGTATTTTATGTAAAAGGCTAAATCATTTTATACCCGCTACCCATAGGGTAGAAGGGTATTATAACTTTGTGCCGGCAGGAAATGTATGTAACAGGTAGAAGGAGGCAGCTCCGACCCTATAAAGTATATATATTCTTGATCAGCGTCAACAGCCGAGACGATATTGCCATGTTGTCTGCCCGTTTGTGTGTCTGTCCTTCTGTCCGTCTGTCCGTATCAACACCTAGATCTCAGAGACTATGAGGGATAGAGCTATAATTTTTGTTCGACAGCATTTGTTATGTTTGCACGCAGACCAAGTTTGTTTCAAATTTTTGCCACGCCCACTTCCGCCCCCGCAAATCAAAAAAATCGAATAACAAGCCTAATTTAAAAGCTAGAGTTTTGGTGTATACAATAACTACTGTAGTAGTTATGATTCCTGAAAATTTGGTTACGATCAGATAAAAATTGTGGAAGTTATTGAAGAAATATTTTTGTATGGGCAAAAACGCCTACTTACTTACTAGGGGTCTTAGATGCTTTGGCCGACAATCTGGCACATTGTGCCGTCTATGGTATATTTTGAATACTATATCGATATACCAAACATACCATTTGGTATATTTTTAGTATTTTTTAGTATTTTCGGTATATTTTGAAAATGATACCGCAATATTTTGCCTTTATTAAAAATGGGTAGCGGGTATCTCACAGTCGAGTCCACTCGACTGTAACTTTCTTACTTGTTTTAGTTGGTTTATGTTATATGTATAACCACTTTTTGAAATTTCGGAATTTTCATGAGGTAACATAAAAAGCAAACGCACAAAGTAAATAGATATATTTGAATCAAATAAACTTTTTTTAAAAAAATTTAATATAGGTAATAAGTAAATCAATTAACAAGACTTGCGGTTTTTTTAGAAAAATTTAAAACTCACTTCCGTTTCTTGGTCGATTTCCACCAAATTAATTCTGTATTATAGTCCTGCAGTGATTTATTGCAAAGATGTATCAAAGTATCAGTAGACAACATTCGTTTCCTTTTATTTTTAATTTTGTCGTACGAATGGAGCGTAACTTCTATTTAGAAATGCCAACATGTAGATCTAGATCCTTAAAATTAATATATCTGAGGACCGCAAATTCTAAATTCAGAATTTCATTGCCGAAAAGTAACCAAAGATAATATAATATAAGGTTTTTTTTTCTCAAATAATTTCCCTGAATATATGTAGGCAATTTGTACCTCACGAGTACAGTTGTGAACGTTAGACTTTAGCTCTACTATAGCAAACGTATTTAATAAACATATCTCAATTTTTCAAATTGTTATCATTTGATAGAATGAATAACTTGTGGAAATACCTTTTGATTATGCCACATGAAATGACAATTGTCATTCGTGTTTAGTGAAAAGAGCTTTAATGATAACATGAATTATAAAAATATATTTTTTTATAGCAAAGTCAGTTATTTTTTGTAGCATAATTTGCAGTTTTGCTATAATGAGAATTTTAAGAATGTGCTCGTAGATTATCTAATTGATTTGAAACCCGTAATGTTACTGTCGTAAGTGCTCGATTATAAGATATATATTTTGTTTTTATTCATAAAAATAATTATATAATAGAATAATATATAATTATATAATAATATTTTCTAATTATTTAAAGAAAAAATCGAAATTATACCGAAGGCTCTATGTGGTATGTCGATATACTGCTATGTACATTCAACATATACCATATAGTACAACCAAAGCAACTAAGACCAGATTGCAGCAGCCGTTCTTGCCATATCATTATTTCTAAAATAACTTTATTTAGTTTTAACTAATTGCAAGCAAATTTTCAGGACCATAGTTATAAAAAATCATATTGCCATAAAGAAAAACAAGTAAGAAAGCTACAGTCGAGTGTGCTCGACTGTGAGATACCCGCTACCCATTTTTAATAAAGGCAAAATATTGCGGTATCATTTTCAAAATATACCGAATATACTACAAAAATACTAAAAATATACCAAATGGTATATTTGGTATATCGATATAGTACACCATTCAAAATATACCATAGACGGCAGAACGTACCAGATTGTCGGCCAAGGCAACTCAGACCCTAGTAAGTAGGCGCTTTTTCTTTTTTCTTTAATAACTTCCACAATTTCCAGTATAGACAGATATAACAAAGCCATGTCCGTCTGTCTGTCCATATGAAACACTATATCTCAGAGACTATAAAAGATAGAGCCATACTTTTTTCGACAGCGTTTGTTAAGTTTGCGCGCATATCAGGTTTTTTGTCACGCCCACTTCCGACCCCAGAAATTGATAAAAATCAAATATAGCAATTATAATTCCGGAAAATGTGGTGGTTAAAATTAATACCGCACTGTTTTGCATTTATTCAAAATGTATAGCATTTGAGCACACTCGACTGTAGCTTTGTAACTTGTTTGTATTTAAACGGATGCTTCCAATTACTTGTCAATCTGAACAAATACATTACTTTCAGTGAGCCGTTAAAGTAGCTCTTGCTCTTGTACAATTAATTCATATAATTGAAAAAACTTGTGACCATAAACGGTTTTTATGACTTGTATATTATTTATACAAAGATATAAAGATTTGGAATTAACTTTAGGTGCAATTATCTCGCAATAATTTTTGTCTAAATTTTAATCAAAACAAGTAAGAAAGCTACAGTCGAGTGTACTCGACTGTGAGATACCCGCTACCCATTTTGAATAAAAGCAATATATTTTGCGGTATATTTCTCAAAATATACCAAATATACTACAAAAATACTAAAAAATATACCAAATGGTATATGTGGTATATCGATATAGTACCGCACTCAAAATATACCATAGACGGCACAATATACCAGATTGTCAGACAAAGTAACTTAGACCCCCAGTTTCTATAAGTAGGCGTTTTTGCCCATACAAAAGAATTTCTTTAATAACTTCGACAATTTTTATCTGATCGCAACCAAATGTTCCGGAATCATAACTACTATAGTAATTATTGTATATACCAAAATTCGTAACTCTAGCTTTAAAATTACGATTGTTATTCGATTTTTTTGATTTGCGGGGGCGGAAGTGGGCGTGGCAAAAATTTGAAACAAACTTGATCTGCGTGCAAACATAACAAATGCTGTCGAAAAAAAATTATAGTTCTATCTCTTATAGTCTCTGAGATCCAGTGTTTCATACGGACGGACGGACAGACACACAGACACACAGACGGACAGACGGACAGACGGACATGGCTATATCGTCTCGGCTGTTGACGCTGATGAAGAATATATATACTTTATAGGGTCGGAGATGCCTCCTTCAACCTGTTACATACATTTCCTGCCGGCACAAAGTTATAATACCCTTCTACCCTATGGGTAGCGGGTATAAAAACATTTTAATTCAATAACTATAGTAATTAAGAAATGAGAATAACTCTTCATTCTCGACGGTAATTTACTTTCTTCATTTGGTTTTGTGTGCCCTTTAGTATTCATGGTAAACAACTTTTTATGCACGGATACATAACTGCTTTTAAAAGAATACGCATATGATATTATAAATACACAAAACCATAAACAACTTCACAATTAATCAAAAATATATAAACGGAATCAATAATTGAGCTATTTTATTTTTCTGTGGGTTTTACCAGCATTATGTCGAGTGTCGAGTGCCACGCTTACTTTAAATTCAGAATGACCACTTTGTATGATAAAATGGATTGAAAGCTTTTGATTACAGCCACTATGGAGATAATAATACACCGAGAACCACTATAAAAGTCCCACGCTTTGGCAATAGGAACTCATTGTACTTAGCAATATGTTCAAGTTCGTGATCTTGTTGTCGGTTGTTGCCTGCGCCTTTGGTGCTGCTATTCCTGAGGGACTCCTCCCCCAGTTGGATGGACGCATCGTTGGAGGTACCGCCACCACCATCGCCAGCTTCCCCTGGCAAATCTCCCTCCAGCGTAGTGGCAGCCACTCCTGCGGTGGTTCCATCTACTCTGCCAACATCATCGTGACTGCTGCTCACTGCCTGCAATCCGTCTCCGCCTCCACCCTTCAGGTTCGCGCCGGCTCTACCTACTGGAGCTCCGGTGGTGTCACCAGCGCTGTTGCTGCCTTCAGGAACCACGAGGGTTACAACTCCAACACCATGGTCAACGATATTGCTGTCATCCGTCTGAGCTCTTCCCTGTCCTTCAGCTCCAACATTAAGGCTATCGGTCTGGCTTCCTCCAACCCAAGCAACGGTGCTTCTGCCTCCGTCTCTGGCTGGGGTACTCAGTCTTACGGATCCAGCTCCATCCCCTCCCAGCTTCAGTATGTTAACACCAACATCGTCAGCCAGTCCGTGTGCGCTTCGTCTGCCTACAGCTATGGTAGCTCAATCCGCTCAACCATGATCTGCGCTGCTGCCAGCGGCAAGGATGCCTGCCAGGGTGATTCCGGTGGCCCATTGGTCTCCGGTGGTGTTCTCGTCGGTGTTGTCTCCTGGGGTATTGGCTGCGCCTACTCCAACTATCCCGGTGTCTACGCCTCTGTTGCTGACCTTCGCTCCTGGGTGGTTAGCAACGCCGCTTCCGTTTAAGAACATTTGCAAATAAAAAGATACAATGCACTAACTAACGATTTGCAATAGTTTTATTAACTTCATTAAATTGTATCAGACTGCTCAGAGGCAGCCGAGTTCCACAAGCGATTCTTGGTCTTGGCATTAGCTTTGTCTTGCCTTGTCACTGGTCGCAGGTGAGCTGCATCCACAATATCCCTGTAAGCAGAAAAGCTGGACCTTACTAAACATCACTAGGTTAGGGGTCTAAAATATATTCACTTGAACTCCTCATAGTTTTGGGTATTATTAACTGCCCGCAGTTTGGCATCATTACGGAGATAATAAATTTCGTCATCTCGCAAACGCTGCAAGCAATCATCACGCAAGCGAAGAAGCTCCTCGCAAGTTATTATACCTGGTTCCGACATTATAGTAGAATAGTTAAGAGAATTAAATATTTTTCTTTTTATTTGTGTATTTTTGTACTCTGTTCGACAACTATTCCAATTGAGTTTGTTTATCAATAGTTGCCTGGGTTGCCGGGGTAACCCACTCGAAGGCGACTTTGCAAGCTAATCAATTAGCTGGCGATTAACATTTACAGCCCTTAAGCAGAGCGATAAGTTGTCTTGCAACGTGCTGCGACCAAGGTGCGATCAGTTGTTTGCTCAGCTTTGGTACGTGCACATCGTCGACATGGTTTATCGTTTCATCGTCCTGTTTATACTTCTTTGGTGCAGTTGCAGCAATGCGATTCCTGCAACTACTGGCAATGGTCGTATTATGGGCGGCAGTGAAGAGAGCATATACAATGCCCCCTGGCAGGTGTCCATTCAAGTCAGTGCACGTCATGTCTGCGGTGGCGCCATCTACAGCAAGGATATTATCATCACAGCAGCCCACTGCGTTCAGGACACATCTGTGACATTAATGCAGGTGCGAGTGGGTGCCAATTACCACAACTCCGGAGGCCGTTTGATTCCTGTTGGTGCCTACATGATTCATGAGCAGTACAACAAGCAGTTTAAGTACTTCGACATTGCTCTTATACGTCTGGCCACTCAACTCACCTACAGCTTGTCCGTAAAGGCAATTGGTCTGGCTACCGTAAGTCCCACAGCTGGAGCTAGTGTCTCGGTCAGCGGTTGGGGCTACCTACAGCCGAACGGCGCCGATGGCTTTGCCAGCAGTCTGCAAGTGGTGCAACTTAATGTTATAGAGCGGAATGAGTGCGCCTCGGCTAAATACGGCTACGGATGGGACTTTGTGGGTGACGAAATGATTTGTGCAGCAGCTCCGAATAAAGACGCCTGCACTGGGGACTCCGGTGGTCCGATGGTTTCCGAGAAATTGCTGGCGGGCATTATCGCCTGGGGATATGGCTGTGGTCAGCTCAATTATCCAGGCGTATATGTTGATGTGGCAGTTCTTCGACCTTGGATAATTAAGACTGCAAATTCGATTTGATATATTTTTAATCAAGATGGGTCATAATTATTGTGAAATAAAGTCCAATTTGTGAATGTATTTGAACTTAAATTTGAATTGGGTAGAAAGGATAAAAAATATTTGAATATTTAAAATATGTTTTGGAAAGTGTAAAAGTATTTTATTCTCAAACTTCTTTTTATATTGAAATATTTATAAGAAAATATGTAAAACTCAATATGAAAACCTACAAAACATTTCTGTGTATGCACATTTAAATGTTCATTCAAAATAATCAATTGCTAAAGTTACAAAATACAAAATCTTTAAAATAGTTTTATAGACCGCATAACGCCCCACAGGTGGAATCGAACCACTTCGATTATTAGTCGACTACGGATTTGAAGTCCGCACCCCGGACCACCAAAGATCAGCGAGGCACTCGAAATTTGTAAATAACAATATTTAAAAGCGCATCTTGCTTAATAAGCACTTGGGAATTACAAGCAATTTTCATAAAACGGGAAAAAATTATTTGAAAACCTTTTAACTTTTATTTAATTTAAGAACTTGGTGACAAATGCATTTGGAATGATAAACTATGTTAAACAAAAGTATCAAAATATATGGGAGTAGCAAAATACAAGGCATATTTAAAATTAATCTCGCTTATGAACGCAATCGAAAACAGTTACAAGTCATCTTTAGTGTGACCTGATCCTGACTCGACCAAAAATTCCAACTCATTTGCGAGGCTGCTGTATGTGTGGCTGTGGCTTCTGTTGAACGGCGGCTGGTGGCTTATGCGAGTGAGCCACCTGCGCGGATGCCGGTGTAAAATCTGTGTTACCCTTCACTGGAGCACCGCTCACTGAAGCCGAGTTTACATTGACTGGTTGCTAAAGAAGACGAAAAGCATTGTCGTTAGATCAATTCAAACATGAATGATTGTTAACTGTTTACCGTTAGACCCGTGCAGTCTTCAGCATCCTTAGCCGGACGCTCGGACGCTGGTGCCTTGTGCTGCACAATGCGCATTCCACCGGCCTTCACTGTAAGCAGAAAATATGACGTCAGCTAAAAATCAAAAATATTTGGACAGCGAACGCAATAGCTGCATACATATGTATTTGCATATGTATGTATGAGTTTGTGTGTGTTTATCAGCAATTGGTTTTGAGGTGCTGCAAACTGATAAGATCGAATATACATACATATTGCCGATAACTTAAAATAGACCAATTAATTGATGCCAACGCAGAAATTAGGAATTAATGAATGAGTTAATTGCTGGACAGTCTATCAAAACAAATAACAACAGCAATAGCTTCAACAGTTCATATACAAACTTATACATACGATGTAAAAATAGCCGCTATTGCACTTACAAGCAGGTGGGTGTCCAGCCACTAAATTAGGTTGTTCATCAGCCATTGCTTCAAGTAATATGTACTAAAATAAATTAAAACTTTGAAACAGCTCGAATAAAACTTTTTTAAAATAATCACCTCTTATAAGAAAAATATACGGCAGCCTGTTTTTTTGCGTTCTAATATATGACACGAATGCAGTTTTGTTAGTGATGTGTAGGTCCAAGCGCGATTAAGGAAAATATAGACGGTCTGGCAACGCTACATAATATAAACAAAGCTTAAGGGCTGCCAACTCACCATTAGCTTTTTCGATACGGCTACCAAAAATAACGGAAAGGACACAAGTATTAAACAAAAAAGTTGACCTCATTTGAATGTCTAATTAATTAAATTTTAAACATTTCACAATAATTAAATTACATTTTTGTTGATACCCACTGTCAAAAACATCGATACATAAATTGTGTTATCAACGTTTTCCCATCTCTGATCCAACGATACAAGTTTCGCTGAATTCACCAAATATTTACATCAAAATCTGCAGTGTTAAATAAGAAAATTATTATTCTTTGAATTAAATATACAACTAAATTTAAAAATTTAGAATGAAAGATACTAAGGTAAGTAGTGGTATATTGTAATGTCCCAATCTAGAATTACATCACAGCTTTGCTCCAATTAAATCAATGAAGACTCTTGGACTTCGATTGACATTGTGGTTGTTGTTGCTGCTGATCGATAGAATGACAATTGCTTCTTATAACAATAGACCACTCAACCACTTACAGCCCTTCCCGCCGCTCAAGAATGACAATTTATTGCGTGCTGCACGCGGCGAAGTTGTCGATCGTGTTCCCGTTTGGGTGATGCGTCAAGCTGGACGTTATTTGCCTGAATTTCAGGAATTGCGCAAGCAACATGACTTCTTTACGGTTTGCCGCACGCCGGAGTTGGCCTGCGAAGTGACCATGCAGCCACTGCGACGTTTTGACCTAGATGCCTCCATTATATTTTCGGATATTCTGGTTATTCCCCAAGCTTTGGGCCTAACCGTAGAAATGCATGCAGGCGTTGGCCCTGTTTTGCCTCAGCCAATTGTAACACCCGAGGATCTGAAGCGTTTGACACCCGACGGCGCTCTGTCACGTCTCACGTATGTGGGCGATGCCATTACCATGATGCGACACAAGCTGGAAGGTCGTGTGCCATTGATCGGCTTCACTGGCGCACCCTGGACACTCTTGGGCTATATGATTGAGGGTGGCGGCAGCAAGACCATGTCCAAGGCAAAGGCCTGGCTGGCCAACTATCCCGAGGACACCAAACTCTTCTTGAATCTATTAACCGATGTGATTGTGGATTATTTGGAGATGCAGGTTGAGGCTGGCGCTCAAATGCTGCAAATATTCGAATCTTCGGCCGAGCACTTGAGCAAAGAGGAGTTCCTTACATGGTGCGCTCCCTACTTGAAACGCATACGCGACGATCTTGTGGAGCGGCTTACCAAGAAAGTGATTCCCTTGGTTCCACTTGTATGTGCTAGAATCTCTAAAGCTTTGATCACAACAGTTAATTGTATTTGTTTTTTTTAGACACTTTTTGCCAAGGGCGCCGGACATTCGCTGAAGGAACAAAGCGAGCTGGGCTATGATGTCTTAGGTCTGGACTGGACTGTGGATCCGGTAGAAGCAAGACGTCTCGTTGGACCCAACATTACATTGCAGGGCAATCTGGATCCACAAGATATGTACCGTGATGCCGGTGAGCTGCGAACGCTGACCACTGAAATGGTGCATAAATTTGGAAAGTCACGCTACATTGCAAATTTGGGTCACGGAATTACGCCACAAACGCCAATTGTTAGCATGGAAGTGCTTGTGGAGGCGGTGCATCAGGCGTTGTAGATAACGAATAATGTTGAATGGAATGTTTTCTATTTTGTATTTATATAATAAACACATTTTGGCCGTGGGTTAGTATACAATCTTTAAAAGAATCGAACATGGAACATTCTATTCTGCCGGTCATTCGCTTAATGTGTTATCGATACTTGAACACTTGAACAGCGTTAAATGAATACTACAAAAATGCTATGTGAATAACATTAATAACACATTTTGAATCGTGTTTAAAACGTTAATTTAAACTATTCATAAAATGGAATAATCTGAATCTGTTGTTCATGCTGAATCTTGTCACATATTATCAATGTGCTGCCGAAACAGATGAGTAGCGTGCCAATTATTATGTCTGCAACAAAAATAGTAAATTAAAAAGAGAATATTTTTATGGATTAGTTCACTCACTTTTGCCGGGTTGTTGTTCGCCTAGCAAATATCCAGTTATAGCGGTAAAAACAAAACTTAACGAGTTAGCGACTGGCACGGCTATGGTAATATTGGCACTTTGCAAAGTCCACACATATAATAAACTTCCACACTGATTTAATCCAAATGGTATCCAGTAACTTAGACGTGATCCAATCATTCGCAGCTCTGCGAGGAAATTTCTATATCTAGATCCAGTGTCTACGACGGTTTCGATTCCCTGGCTGCCTAGTCGAATAAACGGGTTTGTCACACCCCAAAGCAAGCCAACGCTCAACAGTTGCACTATAATTCAAATTATAATTTAAATTAAATTTATACAGAAGAAAACATTTTTTACCCGCAGTTACAAGCATTGTTTATTTATTTACATTGCGGCACATCAGCTGTTAGTTGTCAAAATCAGCTGTGAACTACAGGGCTGCATGTGGCATTGTTGACCAACACTACTTCTTTCAACTGACTTTGCCAGCACTTAATGACTGACAGATTCTTTTACGTCAAACTTTCATTTCCTATAGGTGGGTTTTTTGTCTATTACCCGAAATATAATCAGAAAACATCGCAATTTACGCCTTTAAAAATGAATTGAAATGTATGAAAATCAATGTTACACATACACGTGTAGAGTTGGCTGCCTCAATATAATGGGGATCTCAACTCTTATTGCGATTAACCGGCGTCCAAAAGTTGCTCTTGTGTTTTGATATTTCATTTTGTGTATTGTATTGAATGGATCTAAAATGAATGTGCATTGTTTATTGAAAACAGGATATTGAATTTGCACTAGCGAAATGGCAAAGACAAAGGGTGAGAAACGCAACAAGTCGGCGATCAACGAAGTCGTCACCCGCGAGTGCACAATTCACTTGGCCAAGCGTGTGCACAACATTGGCTTCAAGAAGCGTGCGCCCCGCGCCATCAAGGAGATCCGCAAGTTTGCCGAGCGTGAGATGGGCACCAACGATGTTCGCATCGACACCCGCCTCAACAAGCACATCTGGTCCAAGGGTATCAGGTAAATATACACATCAATTACCCCCTCTTATACACCGCAAATAACATTTTGTTTTCAACCAGATCGACGCCATTCCGCGTTCGTGTGCGTCTTGCCCGTCGCCGCAACGACGATGAGGACTCACCCAACAAACTGTACACCCTGGTGACATACGTGCCCGTGTCCACTTTCAAGAATTTGCAGACGGAGAACGTGGAGTCAACTAGCGACGATTAAGCAGGAAAACAGATTACACCCATAACGCCGCTAACGAAAAACGTTAATAAAAAGTAATTTTTATTTAGAAATAATTGCAAGTTTTAACAACCAATTTTGTGGCTCAGAGCCTAGTGAACTGTGGAGCCACCACATAGATGCCATGCTCATCATTGACCAGCACTAGTAACTGCTGATGTCGTTTCGAAGGCATCTCAATTGGCTGCATAAATTTTGCCATTGGCAAAGTGGTATCTCCAAGAATCTGCTGGAAACCGGCAATGCCATTGTACTGATAGATGCGCAACGAATGCATCGGCGACGCATTGGATAAGCACAGCAGGAGATCCTGCGATTGCTGTAGCTGCACAAAACTCAGCTGACGCTGCTGTTCAGACGTTGCATCCAAATCAAAGACTTGTTCCAATTGGAAATCGATAAAGTTGTCAGACCTGGAAAGAGTTGGAAATTTATTACTTTCGATTGCATATTTCGATTGTTTAGATTCACCTGTAAATATAAATGCCGGCTGCTGGGGATGCAGTAAGAATGGCCAAGTAATTTTGCTTCTGGTGTCGAGCAACGGCTATCTGCTTAGCTTGCGTCAATGGCAATCTTTGCTGCAACTCGCTGCTGCCATTTGTGCATAGTCGCCATAATTCCACAGCATTGTATGTAAGCAGCGCCACAATCGAATCCTTGTTATTAGCGACCGTTGCCAACTGTTTCACTTCTCGTGTTGAGATCACATGCCGGGACTCGATACTGTCATCGTTTCCGAGACATTGGATGACAAGTGCTTCGTTGGCGCTTTGGGTGGCCAGACAATCTAGCGACTGCATCTGCAAGAGGCAGATGTATGTCAAGTTATCCGCCAGTTGCCCAAAGCGCTGTCTC
Organism: Drosophila sulfurigaster albostrigata; assembly: GCF_023558435.1. Classification (NCBI taxonomy): domain Eukaryota; kingdom Metazoa; phylum Arthropoda; class Insecta; order Diptera; family Drosophilidae; genus Drosophila; species Drosophila sulfurigaster. The sequence continues at coordinate 2,526,595 of NC_084883.1, forward strand.
CATTTCTCCTGTGCTGTCAATAATTTTAGTTGTGGGGTGGCTGCAAAACAATAACAGCAATATATTGCAGGTGTTATTCGGCAACACTTATTTTTTCGCATCAGTGTTGCCGAGTCTAGCTTTTTTTAACGGAAGAAAAGTGTACTTTCCTTTTTTTTGAAAGTGTTAACAAACAAGAAGTTGATTTTGTTGCTTGTATTGTAAACAATAACAATATCTACAGCTTTAATGGAATAAAGCAAATATATGTTTAGTTCAAGTTTACATTTTGTTCTACAAATCTAGTCAAATTTAACGAATTGTTGAAAACAAAAATTTTCGCTTTCATTTTAAGAACATAAACTTAAAAAATATTGTGTTGAACAATAGATAATTATAATATTAAACATATTATAACCTAATACCAGATTATCGGCGAAAGCAACTAAAACCCCTAGTAAATAGTATTGCAAAAGTATTTCTTTAATAACTTACACAATTTTTATCTGATCGCAACCAAATTTTTAGGAATCACAATTACTATAGTTATTATTGTATATACCAAAATTCCAAAGCTCTAAAGTTACGCTTGTTATTTTTGTTTGATTTGCGGGGGCGGAAGTGGGAGTGTCAAAAAATTGAAACAAACTTGATGTGCGTTCAAACATAACATAACTGTCGGAAAAAATTATAGCTCTATCTCTTATAGTCTCTGAGATCCAGTTTTTCATACGGACAGACAGACATGGCTAGATTGTCTCGGCTGTTGACGCTGATCAATAATATATTATATATACTTTATGGGGTAGGAGATGCCTCTTTCTACCTGTTACATACATTTCCTGCCGGCATAAAGTTATAATACCCTTCTACCCTATGGGTAGCGGGTATAAAAACCTCAAAAAGCTTTGGGTTTTCGATAGAGTTGAAAAATGTTATCGAATATTTGTTGTATAGCAGATTAATTTCCATATGCTTTCCGTTATGAATGATTCAAATGCATTGTTCAAAACAGATGATACTGACATATATAATTAATCTGTAATATTGCAAAGTAACATAAAATCTTTTCCGATACAAGGAAATATAAAAATCTTTGGCAACTAGATTACAATTTAAATGTGCCGGAAACAGAATTTCGGTTTCAATTACCGCGTGATAACAACAGGGCAGATAAGACAAAATAAAAGTTGGGTTATTTGATTTTCGCTCCATCCGAAAGCAGCTGCATTTAGTGAGTGAGCAGCAAAGAAAGTACATTTCAAATGCTACGTCTTTTTATCGGACTGCTCTGCTGGGCAGCAATCACAACAGTAGCTTCCTCATCCTCCTCCGGCCGGGGATTTACCTATAGAAAAAACTCCAACTTAACAGCAAGTCCCGCACACAAAATCAACAGCAATCCAAATTATGTTGTGGTTGCGACAACAAAACCCAGCAAAAAAAGCCAATTGCTGCCCATGGTGATAAACACGTGGAACTTCACGGATGCCAATGCCTTTGCCTGGCGCATTCTCCAGCAATCAGAGGGCGGATTGGGACAGACACGCAATGCTGTTGTCGAAGGCTGCAACAAGTGCGAGCAGCTGCAATGCGATCACGCCGTGGGCGGCGGCGGCTCGCCGGATGAACTGGGCGACACCACGTTGGATGCCCTCGTCATGGATGGGGCTACAATGAATGTGGGCGCTGTGGCTGGATTGCAGGGGATTAAGGATGCCATTCAGGTGGCGCGTCATGTTATGGAGCGCACCTCCCATACGTTGCTGGTGGGCAACTCGGCTTCAGAATTTGCCAAGTCAATGGGATTCCGGCCGGAATCATTGGTCACCCCCTATTCGAAGCTCATGTGGCAGAATTGGAAGGATGGCAATTGTCAACCAAATTTCTGGCACGATGTGCATCCAGATCCCAAGGTTTCGTGTGGTCCCTACAAGCCGCAGGCAACGCCTATCACCAGCTTTAAGGAAGATCAAGCACGCACCGAATATCAAATGGATTACAAGAATCACGACACCATCGGCATGATTGCTGTCGATGTGCAGCAGCAAATTCATGTAGGCACCTCTACCAATGGGCTAAACTTCAAAATACCTGGCCGTGTAGGTGATTCACCGATTCCCGGTGCAGGCGGCTATGCGGACAACGAAGCAGGAGCTGCAGTTGCCACTGGAGATGGGGACATTATGATGCGCTTTCTGCCCACTTTTCTGGCTGTCGAAGCCATGCGCAGTGGCAAGACTCCGGCACAGGCGGCGGAGGCAAGCATACAACGCATCCTCAAGCATTACAAGGACTTTTGGGGTGCAGTGATTGCTGTCAATCGGCTGGGAGAATATGCGGTTGCATGTCATGGGATGTCTGAATTTCCTTTTGTGGTGAGCAACCCGCTGCAAGGTACTCAAGTGGAGACAGTTAAGTGTTTGGCACAATAGGTGAATGTTACTGTGTGATGTCACCAAATATCCGTGTCCACTTTCAACAATTTACAGGCGGAGAACGTGGAGTCTACTAGCGACGATTAAGCAGGAAAACAGATTACACCCATAACGCCGCTAACGAAAAACGTAAATTTAAAGTAATTTTTATTTAGAAATAATTGCATGTTTTAACAACAAATTTTGTGGCCAGAGCCTAGTGAACTGTGGAGCCACCACATAGATGACATGCTCATCATTTTTATGTACATAAAGTTAAAAAATATTGTGTTGAGCGACAGATAATTATAATATTAAACATATTACAACCTAACGTAAGTAATATCCATTTCAATGATAAAGACAAGTAAGAAAGCTACAGTCAAGTGTGCTCGACTATGAGATACCCGCTACCCAATTTGAGTATAGGCAAAATATTACGGTAAAATTCTGAAAATATATCACAAAATACTAAAAAAAACATGTCAAATTGTATATTTGGTATATTGATGTGGTACTACAACTAACCATATAATACATGTGGGTAATTCCATGGCGAAATTTGTCCCGTGCGAGACTACAGTGCACTGCAGTGGAAATAACATAAACTGAAACAATTTTAAAAATAAGTGAATGTTATTCTTAAAGCTCTAGATAAGCACTTTATTTAGAGCTAAGATTGATTTTAGGAACTTGATCTGTTTTCCGATAAAATATATAATTTCGTTCATTTTTTTGGTTTTGCGTTCGAGTTGGTTAAATTTTGAAATTATCACAACAGAAAACAAAATAGAAAGAAAATTCCAAAACCATTCGTAGCTCTAATTAGAGTACTTATCCAGAGCTATAAAAATAAACTTTTCTTATTTTTAATTTATTTCAGTTTATGTTATTTTCAATGTAAAGATGGAATTACCCATATGTATGACGAATCAACATTGTCGATACTCCAAGTTCTTGAAGCAGCGCAGAGTGCTGCCAGCTTAGCAATTTAGTTGCTAAATCTAGCAAGTTTTCAAAAAATTTGAACATTTTTTTTTTTTAAGTGCTATTAGCTATAAGTTTAGCAACTTTTTATTTTTTTTTATAGCAATTTTAAATTTTTATTTAGTTTTCCCTTTTTGCCATTCACTGCAAAAATTGCGATTAATAGTTCATAATGAAATCGGAACTTGTACTTAACTCAATGGTTCGATTACATGAACTACTATGTTGTACTTGACTTCACTGTCTTGAAAAGCTAACGGCATTTCAAAAATTTACTGTTTAGTGTTTTAGATTTTGCGCTCAAAATCTTTTCCCTGCCATGGTCGAACGATGAAGTTGAGCGTATATTCTCACAAATGAATATGATTAAAAAAAACTACTACTACAAAAAACATTAAATGCGATATTGCATATAAGGTTAGTTTTGAATTTAAATAATTTTGATAGAAATAAAATAAATTAAATATTAACTTTATATGTATATGTATTAAAACAGGTATGGACTTCATAGGCATGAAAAATGTTGCCATAATTATGTACTTCCCCATGAGTTCTTACTAAAAAATACCGGAAATTAAAAGTACACGGATATTAATGAATCAGAAGAATTGGACGCTATTCAAAGCATTTTGTAATAGGTGTTAACAAAATAAGATACGGAATCCTGTTTATTTTAATTTTTTAATTTCAATATTCTTAAATTAATTAAAAATGTTCATACTCTGTGAGAAATACCATTTAAAAGACTTGCCAATTTAGAAGAAAATTAAACAAAATAAAAACAAGTAAGAAAGTTACTGTCGAGTGTGCTCGACTGTGAGATACACGCTACGCATTTTGAATAAAAGCAAAATATTGGTGTATTTTTTATTTTAAAAAAATTTACCGAAATACTAAAAATATACCAAATGGTATATTTGTTGTATCGTTATAGTACCACATTCAAAATATACCATATGCGGCACAATATACCAGATTATTATTATTAAAAGTTCAATATTTTTTTAAAAGATAAATAATTTAACTTTTAATAATAATAATTGTATTATTTTAATTTTATTTAATTTTCTGAGATGTTATTGTTATTTGAAAAATGTAAAAAACAAAATCTAAAAGTTCAAACTTCTTTTTAAATAGTGTTTGCAAAAAAATTTACGGCTTCGTTTTAATAATTAAATGTAAAAAATGTAAGTCATTAAAAATCAATGCGCGATTAGTTCTTACTTCTATCAGTAAGCTTGAAAGGGAATAAAAAAAAATATAAACCATTAAAAAAACAAAAAAAAATTCTTGTATTACCGACCGAGAGTCGAACCCGAACACCACAACACGTTGGGCTTGCACTTTACCACCAGAACTATCGCAGTGCTTATGAAGCCGCTATTTAACTCTAAAAATCTAAGACACGAGCAATTGTTGTCGTGTTTATCTGCGTTGCTAAACATGCATACACAAACCAATATAGGCGACCATGTAGCAGGCGTTTAATAACTTCCACAATTTTTATCAGTTCGCAATCACATCAGGAATCACAAATAACATAGTTATTGTATATACCAAAATTCGCGACTCTAGCTTTAAAATTAAGCTTGTTGTTCAATTTTTTTTTATTTTCGGGGGCGGAATTGGGCGTGGCAAAAATTTGAAACAAACTTAAACTGTGTGCTAACATAACAAATGCTGTCGAAAAAAATTATTGCTCTATCTCTTATAGTCTCTGAGAGCTATGTGATCATACCCTTTTACACTATGGGTAGCGGGTATAAAAAATCTTTGGGTTTTCGATAGAGTTGAAAAATATTATCAAATATTTTGTTGTACAGTAGATTAATTTCCCTTTGTATTCCGTTAAAAAAATTGTATATCAATGATTCAAATGCATTGTTCAAAACAGATGATATTGACATATGTATATAATTAATCTATAATCTTGCGAAGTAACATTAAATCTTTTCCGATAAAAGGAAATATTAAAATCTTTAACATCTAGATTAAAATTGAATTGTGCCCCAAGCAGATTACCGCTTTTAATTACCGCGTGATAGGGCAGATAAGACGAAATAAAAGTTGGGTTAGTTTATTTGCGCTTTTTTCAAAAGCAACTGTATTCAGTGAGTGAGCAACAAAGAAAGTACATACATTTCAAATGCTACGCCTTTCGATCGGACTGCTCTACTGGGTAGCTATCACGACAGTAGGTTCCTCATCCTCTTCCGGCTGGGGATTTACTTATAGAAGGAGCCCCAGTTCAACAGCATGTCCCGCACAGAAATGGGGATTCAACAGCAATCCAAATTATGTTGTGCTTGCGACCAGTAAACCCAGCAAAAAAAGCCAATTGCTGCCCATGGTCATAAACACCTGGAACTTCACGGATGCCAATGCCTTTGCCTGGCGCATTCTCCAGCAATCAGAGGGCGGATTGGGACAGACACGCAATGCTGTTGTCGAAGGCTGCACCAAGTGCGAGCAGCTGCAATGCGATGGCACCGTGGGCTATGGCGGCTCGCCGGATGAACTGGGCGACACCACGCTGGATGCCCTCGTCATGGATGGGGCTACAATGAATGTGGGCGCTGTGGCTGGATTGCAGGGAATTAAGGATGCCATTCAGGTGGCGCGTCATGTTCTGGAGCGCACCTCCCATACGTTGCTGGTGGGCAACTCCGCTTCGGAGTTTGCCAAGACAATGGGATTCCGGTCGGAGTCATTGGTCACCCCCGAATCGAAGCTCAAGTGGCAGAATTGGAAGGATGGCAATTGTCAACCAAATTTCTGGCACGATGTGCATCCAGATCCCAAGGTTTCGTGTGGTCCCTACAAGCCGCAGGTAACGCCTATCACCAGCTTTAAGGAAGATCAAGCACGCACCGAATATCAAATGGATTACAAAAATCACGACACCATCGGCATGATTGCTGTCGATGTGCAGCAGCAAATTCATGTAGGCACCTCTACCAATGGGCTAGACTTCAAAATACCTGGCCGTGTAGGTGATTCACCAATTCCCGGTGCAGGCGGTTATGCGGACAACGAAGCAGGAGCTGCAGTTGCCACTGGAGATGGGGACATTATGATGCGCTTTCTGCCCACTTTTCTGGCTGTCGAAGCCATGCGCAGTGGTAAGACTCCGGCACAGGCGGCGGAGGCAAGCGTTCAACGCATCCTCAAGCATTACACGGACTTTTCAGGGGCTGTGATTGCCGTTAACCGGCTGGGAGAATATGCGGTTGCATGTTATGGGATGCCTGACTTTTCCATTGTGGTGAGCAACCCACTGCAAGGTACTCAAGTGGAGACAGTTAAGTGTTTGACACAATAGGTGAATGTTACTGTGTGATGTCACCAAATATCCGTGTCCACTTTCAAGAATTTGCAGGCGGAGAACGTGGAGTCTACTAGCGACGATTAAGCAGGAAAACAGATTACAGCCATAACGCCGCTAACGAAAAACGTTAATAAAAAGTAATTTTTATTTAGAAATAATTGCAAGTTTTAACCAAGTTTAACATCGTTTTGTTTTTAAGCACATAAAGTTAAAAAATATTGTGTTGAACAATAGATAATTATAATATTAAACATATTATAACCTAACGTAATTAATATATATTGCGATGATAAAAAAAGTAAGAAAGCTCCAGTCGAGAGTGCTCGACTATGAGATACCCGCTACCCATTTTAAATATAGGCAAAATATTGCGGTAATATTCTCAAAATCTACCACAACAATATATCACAAAATACTAAAAAACATGTCAAATTGCATACTTGGTATATTGAAGTGGTACTGCATTGAAGACATATTAAAGAGTGCAAAATATACCAGATTGTCAGCCAAGTATAAAAGACACCTAGAAAGTAGGAGTTTGTGCCCATACAAAAGTATTTCTTTAATAACTTCTACAATTTTTATCTGATCGCAACCAAATCAGAAATCACAATTACCATAGTTATTATTGTATTTACCAAAACTCGCGACGCTAGCTTTAAAACTGTGCTTGTTATTCGATTTTTGGCAAAAATTTGATCTGCGTGCAAATATAACAAATACTGTTGCTCGGAGATCCAGTGTTTCATACGGACAGACGGATATGGCTAGATCGTCTCGGCTGTTGGCGCTGATCAAGAATATATATATTTTATAAGGTCGGAAGGAATTATAAGAAGGCATTCCTTCTACCTGTTACATACATTTCCTGCCGACACAAATTTCTAATACTAGAATGTGTAGCGGGTATAAAATCGCCTAAAAAAGCTTCGGGTTTTCGATAGAAAGAGTTGAAAAATGTTATCTAAAAAGTTATTTACATATGTACTATATGTATATAATTAATCTATAATCTTGCGAAGTAATATGAACACTTTTCCGATAAAAGAAAATATTAAAATTTTTGACATCTAGATCAAAATTTAAATGTACCGCAAACAGAATTCCATAAATTTGTGGATATTTTTTGACATTTTTTTTTGCAATTTAGCATATAGAAATATACCTATTTTCGTTTCGCGAATATACCAACAAGGCAGATAAGACAAAATAAAGGTTGGGTTAGCTTATTTGCGCTTTATTCAAAAGCAGCTGCATTTAGTGAGCGAGCGACAAAGAAGGTTCATCTAAGATGGCACGCTTTTTTATCGGACTGCTCTGCTGGGCAGCTATCACAACAGTAGCTTCCTCATCCTACTCCGGCCGGGGATTTACCTATAGAAGAAGCTTTAACTCAACAGCAATTCCCGCCCACAAATGGGGATTCAGCAGCAATCCAACTTATGTTGTGCTTGCGACAACAAAACCCAGCAGAAGGAGCCAATTGCTGCCCATGGTCATAAACACCTGGAACTTCACGGATGCCAATGCCTTTGCCTGGCGCATTCTCCAGCAATCAGAGGGCGGATTGGGACAGACACGCAATGCTGTTGTCGAAGGCTGCACCAAGTGCGAGCAGCTGCAATGCGATGGCACCGTGGGCTATGGCGGCTCGCCGGATGAACTGGGCGACACCACGCTGGATGCCCTCGTCATGGATGGGGCTACAATGAATGTGGGCGCTGTGGCTGGATTGCAGGGAATTAAGGATGCCATTCAGGTGGCGCGTCATGTGTTGGAGCACACCTCCCATACGTTGCTGGTGGGCAACTCGGCTTCAGAGTTTGCCAAGTCAATGGGATTCCGGCCTGAGACTTTGGTCACCCCCGAATCGAAACTCATGTGGCAGCATTGGAAGGATGGCAATTGTCAACCAAATTTTTGGCATGATGTGCATCCAGATCCCAGGATTTCGTGTGGTCCCTACGAGCCGCAGGCAACGCCCCCCACCCGCTGGAAGGAAGATCGAGCACGCACCGAATTTCAAATGGGTCACAAGAATCACGACACCATCGGCATGATTGCAATCGATGTGCAGCAGCAAATTCATGTAGGCACCTCTACCAATGGAGCACGCTTCAAAATACCTGGCCGTGTAGGTGATTCACCGATTCCCGGTGCAGGCGGCTATGCGGACAACGAAGCAGGAGCTGCAGTTGCCACTGGTGATGGGGACGTTATGATGCGTTTTCTGCCCACTTTGCTGGCTGTCGAGGCCATGCGCAGTGGCAAAACTCCGGCACAGGCGGCGGAGGCAAGCGTTCAACGCATCCTCAAGCATCACAAGGACTTTTCGGGTGCTGTGATTGCCGTCAATCGGCTGGGAGAATATGCGGCTGCATGCTATGGGATGGCTGAATTTCCCTTCGTGGTGAGCAACCCGCTGCATGGTACTCAATTGGAGATAGTTAAGTGTTTGGCACCATTGATGGATGTTACTGTGGTGCCCTTAGCGTAAATGTGCAAAATCATATTAAACATGCCATTATTTTTGTGTTTATTGTTGTGCTAGTCATTTGTTTGGTTTTCAGTGTTGCACAACGATTTTGTGTTATTGCATTTGGCTTTGTACAGGTTTCGCTTTCGCGTGATGAGGTCCAAAGAATATACCAAGCATCCGTTTTTAAATAAATATGCTGACAGTTTGTAACTGCAAATTATAATAAATCTATTTAGAAAACATCCAATGCAAATGGAATTTCTTACAATATAATTATAATTTCTTTTAAATATTTTTTGCATAGCAAGGAATTCAAAGCCTATAATTATTAAACATGGCATTATTGCTGAGTTTGTTTTGCTCTTCTGTTAGTTTTTTAGTGTTACACAATGTGAAATTTTTGCATTCGGCTTTGAACCGGTTTCGCTTTTGAAGACACGTTCCTACCGCATGATGAGTGAGATAAATATACTTATCATACATTTTTAAAAATATACTAAACTTTTATAAATAATAATTGTCAATAACGAAACATGCATTGCATTTAAATATTTAAAAGGTTGGAGGTTTCAATTTTGAAATACTAACCATGTAGTAACAGAGTGTGCGCATAATATTTATACAGCAAAAAAAATAGTCGTTAGCCATCTTGTCGCTTGCACCTAAACGTGTCTAGACCTCCCAATTATTTTTCCGCCAAATCAGCGTCGCGGCAGCAGCGAAGACGCCGCATACGTGAAAAAAGCGAAGTTGCAAAACGAAGCAGAAACGGCGCAAACGCTACAATAGAGTGTGAAATTGTGCGAAAAAGTGATTAATAGAAAGCCGTCAAAATTATTAAAAATACACAAAAAACAGGTCGCAAGTCGTTGACTAATATGGCTATACAGCTGGATAAGATCCTGGCCGATATTGCCAAGGAGAAAGCGCTGCATCCAAACAATCCGGGCTCAACCAAACAAGAGCAAGATGAGGCTTGGGCGCGCATTGGACGTCTGAATAAATTGACGGTGCACGAGTCGCGTTCCATATTCATTGTGCTGCAAAAGAAATATGAGCAGGAGAAGTTGAAAGGCAACTCTGGCTGGAAGCTGTTTGGCCTAATGCAAAAGATTCACCAGGAGCACAAGGCGGCGCCAAAAAACAGAAGAGTGAGTAAACAATGTGAAATTAAATAGAATATATGAATATATTGTTACTCTGCATATAAAGAGAACCATTGCCCATGGAGGAGGTGGAGGTGTACGAGATGTTAGAAGTGCAGGAGCCAGAAGATGATGAGGATTGTTCGCCGAGAGCGACACCGCCACGCTACGGTCAGCCTTCGAATTCGACTGGTTCCGCCAGCTCAGATGGCGACAGTCCAATCAAATCGAATAGCACCGGTGGCACACCGGAAAAAGATGAACACAAATCGTATGCGAAACCCATTGTGGATACCCCGCGACCAGCATTCGAGGAAAAGAAGCTACTCAACACAATGGCCAGTAATCCGCAACGCTCCAGCGCTACTAACAGCAGCTCACAGTCATCCGCAGTCTCAGCGGCAGCAGCTGCACTTCAAAAGAAAGGAATCACTTTGAAAAAAACGCCAAGCTCGAGCGTCTCAGGTGCTGGACAAAAGTCTACGGGCGCACAACAGCAGCCCAGCAACAAAGTCTCGGCAGGCGGACGCACAACAATCCAACTGCCGGAGGCAGTTAAACGTAAGCTGTCGGATGAATGCGCCAGCTCGACGGTACACAAGAAGGTGATGAAGACAAACTCCAGCATCAAACAGGCAGTTGGCAACAGCAACAGTAGTGCAAATCCAGAGCCAGCAACTGCGGGCGGTGCCACAGCTAGTGTGGTCCACACAACCACCGCCCAATTGCTGCAGGTTAAGAAGGAACGTGAGAGCAACCAATCTCCACCGCCAGGCATTAATATCATAACTATACCTGCCGCACAGCAGCTCAATGGCAACATGATTGGTGGCGGAACAGGCGGAGGTGCCAACTCATCGACAGGCGCAACTGTGGCATCCACATCGGTGGCCAGTACCAATGGCTTCTCGCCGCACATTGAGGAGTTGGAATTTAAGAACGAAATCATTTTCGATTCCGGCAAAGGAAATGCCACGAATGCCACACCAGAGATTATTAATTTGGGCAACTTTGATAACTCGCTGCCGCCCACATTCTTTAAGAATCTATGCAACTCGGGTCGCCACGAGGCACTCGGTCTGTATGTGGCCAATGTGATGAACCGAATCTCACGACGCGCTGCTGCCAAATTGGAACTGGGCATTCTGCGTGCCATTGTTGATGTGCAAAGCGATGAGCTGGAGCAGTAACCCCACACAATTGGTCGATTAGACTCCCTACTCCCTACACAGCTTAGAAGTTAGACAATGTAGTCATGTAGTGAGCTGAATTTTAATTTAATTCGATGACATTTTATGACGATTTGTAAGCATTTCATTAATCCAACAATTTTAAAGAATTGTTCCCTATTTAAGCATATGTTATGTGTAAGATTCATCCATCGATCCATTGTCACCCACATTCATAATTATCGAAAATACGCTAAGCATTTGATTACGTTTTGATTTACAACTTTGTAATTGTAAGTCAATTATGTACACAGGTATTTTGATTTGTAACTTTGTAATTGGAGATCAAATGTAGTGTAAGAGATCGGTTTTAAAAAGTTGTACCGTGTTTGAACTCATCGCGTTTATTAATCTCCCATTTTGGTTGTCATGCCCTCTCATCGAATTCATGTCATTTTAGTTTGTAAGTTGCAACATATTTTCATTGCGTTTACATGAATACATAAATTATATGATAAATATAATAATAAATCAATAAAGATGCACCATAGCCCACTTACTTGGATTATGCCTGAATCTTCCATCTGCCTCGTGCCACTCAAAGCTATCGACTTGCTGCACTCCTTTACTGTTTGTGTGCCAAATGGCCAATGTATTCTGGCTGATTACCTCCACTTGGGTCGCATTCAGCGGTATCTGTTGCAACAACTTAAAGCTCTCCAACACAAACGATGGTTCTGAAGAGCATGGATTATTATTGTCTTTATTAATGTGTATGTACATATGGAATTTGTTTTACCTTTGAGACGCTGCTGCACTGCATCCACGTGCTGACCGAGCTGCTGCCAATCCTCGACAGCATTTGAGCTTGCACCACGCTTCCACTTGATGCCATTAGCAGCCATCTCGCCCAGCTCATAGTTTGCAACGGCAAGTGGCTTTGTGAAAATCAGTTGACCAGCAACATGCAGATTGGGTCGATTATGCGCCTTGTTCTTTAGCAGCTCTTCAACCATTAGTCCATTGATCTGATCTACCCAGAGTTCTTTAATGTTATTGCTCAGTATTCGATTGTCATGGGGTAGCGAGTTATTTATCAGCAATGAGCCTGCTATTTGCTGTGCCTGATCACAAAGTAGCAGCTCGTCTGATTGCCAGCGAATGCCATTAATAGTTCCTCTTGCTTCCAGATCATTATAAAGGTTCAGTGTGTATATCATCGTTTTACCAGATATGCTATGATTTCCATATATATACACAGAATCATTGACCCACTTTGCAACGGGGACTTTGGCAACAGTGCTTGCATTTGTTGCAAAAAGACGTTGGATGGTGGCGGTTTCAACAGTTTTGGGTGCACCGATCACAGACACTTCGTTTGTATCATTACGCAGAACATCATCGACTAAATTTAATTGATTTATTAACACATTATTCAAATCACCCAGCACTATCGCATCAGGTATATTCCATTTTCCTGTTATATTGTGTACTCCGGCAGTTTTTAATGTGTTTGACACGAAATCATTCAAATCTAGCGAGCCGTTGCTGTTGAAAGTCAAACTATTTTTATTATCGATACATATTTTTGTTGATAATTTGGTTTGAAAGTAACGTATTTTGTTGTTATCGGCTGCAGGCTATCGACCAAACTCTTCGCATACTCGAGCTGCTTTATATTTATAGGATATATAAATATATATCTCTGAATCAAAATCAAATTATTCCAATTATATATATTTTGTTATATATATGTATATGCAAAATAATTTTCCCAACTTGTGAAGCTTCTTTCGGAATTTTCGTTAGCCCTGAAATCGACACTAATGCAGTATGCATCAGACTGTTCGACGTTTTAAAAGTTCCTTTACTTGTTTTTGTTACCTTATTTCTTGCAGAAATTGTACTATTAAATTATCAATCTATCTATCAATTAGTTTAAAAGTGAATTGAATTTTGTTTCTTCGCATAATCAATTATTACACTTCAAAATAATCAAATATTAAAGAGCACTTGTTTTCGCGCTCAGCAGAACAATTGAATAATTTAGTATATGCTAAGTCATGAATTTGTGTATTTTAAAAACTAACCTTGGTCACATCGCACTTTAGCCACTATTGTTTTTCTTGACCTGAAGTGTGTTGTTGAACAGTTTTGGAAGCTACTGCCTGCCAGTAGAAAGTGCATTTAAATTAAATTAAACTGCAGCAAACATAAGGTAAAATGTAGATTATACCTAAAGTGAATGTGTCGTTTGGTCGGTGTGTTCAATTGCAATTGCAACGTGTACAGAAATTTCACCTGCCTATATTAGAGCGCACAGCTGATTTTTACCTTGTGCGTGTGTGTGCGTTACAGTTTCGAGTGTGCATGTGTATGTGTCTATGTAGTTGCTCAATGCTTGCAAAACCGTTTTTAGCGCGTAAACAAATGCAGTGAAATTTGATACCGCATTACAACAAATCGCTTTTACGACCACTTACCCTATGCCCTCAACAAGTGCGCCATCTTTGACACGTAGTAGCTGTACTTGTTTCACTGCCAGCGGTTGTGCAAAAGTGACGTCATGCTCGAAACTTAGTGGCACATCGAGGCGCTGACTGCGCGTTCGACTGAAATAATTTTGACCGATATGCTCCACATGCAGACCATTAAGAGTGCCCTATAACAATGAGATGTGTGCTTAAAACTGCGCTTTCACATTCTGCTGACTCACCTCAAACTCCAACAGTCCCTCAAAGCTGGCATTGTCCAATTGTACGCCCTTCAATTCCACATGTTCGTTGTCCAGCCATATCTCATTCAACACATTTTTTAATCGTCGACCATTCAGCGTGTCATAATGGGGAATCCCGCCAAACTGCGCCTGCTCGACGTGCAGCGTATTCAAGGCTGCATCGCCGCTTAAATAACGCGATAGCGCTGGTAGATGAAAGCCATTCAGGTTGCTCACGTTGCATAGTTGCGAGGAGGCAACAAGATTGCCGTTAATCTGGACGGGAACTGGCAGGAAGCCTCCAACTTGTGTGTACATCATGTCTTCTGGTATTCGTAGTCCGTTGACACGCTTCACATTAATTGAATGCGAAAGCACAATTGGATTCACTACATAATAAATAAGTATATTGCATTTCATAATCAGCTTTGTTAATTAACCAACTGCTTACTGACCAAACTTCACAGCTTGCAGTTGCTCCGAGCCATTCAATCTATAAGTATCGCCGACCAGCTGTTCCAACGTGTAGTTGTTCAGTCTGCCCTGGAGCACAACGTTCTGCTCACTTGCCACACCAGCCACAGTCTGCCTTGCTGTGAACTGCTGATCGCCACTTGTCTCCAACCAGCAATGTCCAAAACGCTGTGCCTGAATACCATTTAAAGGGCCACTAAAGCTCAGTTCGCTAATGTTGACAGGATGGCGAAAGGTAAAGTCCCCGACATATTTAATATTGCCTGCCAGTTGCTGCAGCTGCTGCTCCAGTTGGGCAATGCTCACATTATTGATGTGCCCCTTCAGCCACACGTTACGTGCATGGATAGTGCCATTGAAGTTGCTTGGCAGTTGCCAACTGCGCAGTCGTTGTGCTCCCTGCTCGTAGAGCTCTTCCAGGTGGTGGCCAAATAGCGTGCCATGCATGTGAAGTTGCAGCACATTCACCTGGTCAGCGTGTAGTTCATTCACATACAAGTTGCTATTGATGTGCTGGTCGCCAGTGCGTCGCATGTAATCGTCAAATTTCAATTGATTCAACTGTAGTTCTGTGGCAATTAGCTGAGGCACGTCTATGCTAGAAAGTTGCATAGGAAATTTGAGGCTCTGATTGCTACTCTTGAGCAGCAGCTGCTGCGACAGCTGATCCACAGCAATGCCATTCAATATGTTAACCTCGGCAAAGCCTTTCAGTATTGTTAAACCCTGTGGCCATAGCTTGGCACCCTCGACTACTTGCACTTCATCCACATTCAGCTGCACTAGCTGTTGCAAGTCCAGCGCATTGATAAAGCTTAGTTGCGTATCATTGGCATTTAACTGTTTCTCGAAACGCAGATTAATATCATCCAGTTGTTGGTCAACTCGCAACGCCTGCTCCAATGTCATGGCTGTGGATGGACGCACGCTGTTCGATGCCACGAGTAAATCCTGCACTTTAAGCAGCTGCCCAATGGTCACATCTGCATTGATTACAAAGTCACCCTGCAGCTGAACTGTCTGATGTGTTACTTTCATGGGCGACATGGCACGCAGCTCAGCTCCAAGTAATTGACCCTGTAGAAGAGAAACTTTGATAAGATGGGGAATCCCCGATTATGTAACTTCTTGCTTACCGCAATGGTGATGAGCTCCAGTACTTGGATATTCTCGAATTGTTTGGCACCCTCAATAATCTGCGTATGATTCGCTTCATGGAGCAGTACATCAAAGCTTTGCTTGTTCACATGTATTTGATTCAGACGCTGATTGATCTGCAGCTTGTTCACTTCAATGGGCTGAGCGAATTGTACATCTTGTTGCACAATATAATCACCCCCATCGATGGATATCAGCTGACTGACTGGACGATCATTAATCTCATTGCTATTGACCATAATCGCCTCCGCCTTTAGGTTGCTAATGTCCACGTTAGCTTTTATGAACTGCACTTCACTGCCCCGACGCTTAAGCGTTTGTTGTAACATCTGCGTCCAGTTGAGGCTATTGAGGCTGCCATCAATTTGGAGTTCCTGCAAGTTCAGCTCTCCTATGACAGGACGTTGCTGTTCCTCTCCGGTCACTTCCTTTAAGTTCTCACTAACGTAAACATTGTCCGCTTTAACTAGCTCATATGTGGGATTTTTTGGGTCGACTCCATTAATGCGTTTTGCTTGCAACTTCTCGTGCACCAACAGAGTGCCCACTGTTATCTCGTCGAATTTGTGTTCCGTCTTCTGCTGCGATTTGACAGATCGCTTTACTGGTTGATGTTGAGCCTCAGCTGCATGCTGATCTAGTAGATCTAGAGCCCGTTTTGCATAGCGCAAGGCATCCCAATAGTTTGTTGAAAGGTGCTGTTCTACATCTACGAACTGTGTAAGAGATTCACATACGTAAGGTATGAAAGTGTATGCAAGATACAAAATTAAAGAGGAATTCTATTTTCAAATCAAAAATAAATTGTGTTCAATATATTTTACAGCATTCTAAAAATTGAGGCTCTTTTTGTAATGCATGTCACGTCATGTAATTGGATAATAAACTTGATAGATTGCAATTTGAATTATATGTTCATTTTGATTTGATCATATTCATATTGTTCGGGGTATTTAACACTATGTTGCTAGCTTTCGTTAGTTTGTATCTCGTTTGATTTCCTTAGTTAGGCTCTAAGATTTTTAGTTCTATTTGTTTAACCTTAACTGATTAGGTATTGCTATAAGCATTTAAAAATTGGTTAGATTACTTACAGTTTTGGTGTTCACACGTTTCACATGCATATCTCGCACTTTCTGATTTCGATCCTTGAGCTTTTTCTGAGTAATCAATATTGATCAATGTAATTTGCATTAAATACTCGAACTTACCTGCAAAGCTTTAAATAATCGATCCACATTCATGTTCTCCAATCGCTTTGTTTGCTGGCGGGCCCAGTCGATGATTTCCTGTCGCAGGACATTGGCATGTTCGTCCTGCTTGTAGAGTGGCTGAAATATGTTTGTTTCGTTGGCGACCATATTTTCATTGGCAATAACTGCAAACAGAAATGTTTATCATAAGATATCGCTTACACAAGGAAGTGAAAAAACATACCCAGGTAACTTTGCTCATTCTCCACATAGCTGCGCATGCGTGCCACGCCTCGACTTAAGGCGCCCTCGGTAAACTGCACCGTTGACTCTTCGAATTTCCAATCATTAAGGTTATAGATTTTCACATCCTGCTTATTGCAGGCCACCAAAAGCAGAAATTTCTCTGAAATTACATGCTGTACACAAAGACAAAATATGAGTTGAAATTAGACTTTGATCCATGTGATTCATTAATAAAATAGTTAAATGACTGAACTATTAAGAAAACTATAAATTGAGGTGCCTAATATTCAACTATTAAGAATAGAAAATAGGATTTATGATAAGACATATGTAGAAGCAACCAAATTTGAGTATTATTTTGCAAATTAGCAACACATGTTTAATAAATTACAAAAATAGATAAATACGAGCTTTAAGTTTAACATAAACAATAACCATTGTTTTATACTTTCTGACAGTTTAGTTATAATTGAATAATAAAACTTGCAATATAATAACAATTTGTAGCAAATATTTCAGGTGCAGCTGCACTTCCCCAGTTGCTTTGTCACATTTAATTATGTTTTGTTCTCTAAAAATGGAGAGCACAATTATTTCACAATCACTCTATGCCATGCGGGGTTGAATATTGCTTTTGAAAAACAAAACTGATGTCTCACAGTTTGACAGTCACTGCATTGTACTCACCGTGACGGGTAGGAAGCGTTCCAAAGCATAGAAACTCAAGCGCTGATAGGGCACAAATTGTCCTTTGTCATAGACATAGATCACAGTGTCCGCTTCCTCAGGTGTTCCACTTTTGGCCCGGCCAATTCCATTACCACCACCTGCCACCGTATTGCCAAGTATTAAAAAGTGTCGTCGACTCACTTCGTTCACCGGGAGGCTAAAGTACTTGACATCGACGGCGCCATTGGAGCGCAGTCGTTGAAAGAGTTCAAATCGTCGTGCACTAACATCGTACTTGTAGATTTCCGAGTATGTCGAGGTGCGTCCATTGGCGTTCGCATAGTTGGCCACCGCCACAAAGTCGGCAAAGTCAATCCCAAATGCTTCCAGGCGTCGGGCATTGTTGCAGGGAATGGAGCCAAGGCGTCGGAATGTGCCGCCGTTCCACTTGAAGTAGGGGCAACGCTGCTGCCTCTTGCTGCTGCTGTCAGCTTCATAAGCCTGCAGCAGTGTCAACTCCTGGCTGCTAATCCTCAGGTACATGCCACGCAATCGCAACTCAGCAAAGTATTGAACTGTTCGCATGCTTCTCTCCGGCGACAACTCATAGATGGGGGACCCATCACTGGCCTGATCCACGGGCTCGGTGTGATTGTAGCTGAGTGCCACATAGCCCAGACCGGCATAGCTAAGGCAGTCCAATGCCACAGCCTTTGGTGCCGCCTGCTGATGCAGCAGTGCGTAATCCTTCTCAGCCTCACGCCACACATAAACGGCAAAATGTCGCTCACCCGTCGCATCTTTGTGCAACGCTGTCGCATACTTGACCGTGGGCAGCTGCAGCATGCAAATGTCCAGGGGAAAGGGCACCGGCACCGAGGCAATGCGCACGAGACCATTGAAGCTGTAGCTGGCTAGAAGATTGGGGATACGTTAGGATTTAGTAAAAGCCGATTCGTGAGAGGTCTGAGACTAAAGCAAACAACTCTTTCTCAATTTTCGCCAGCCTTGGCCTGCCATGGAGCTGGCAAGCTATCGACGTTGCATTGGCCAGCAACTGGAGGAACTCGAGCTGCTTAGCTCCATTTACTGCGGCGCCGGCGAGCTGCAGTTGCTCGACGCCGGCGTCGTTGCGGATTTCAATGAGTTTATGGCCTCAGATGCTGTTGTGCTGCGCTCCCACCTCGAGTACATCATAAAGCTGTCCATTTCGGGCAAAGCTTGTGTGGACGTGCGTATTGAGTTGCCACACTTGTATCCCCGGCTGGAGCTGGCTAGGATTACTGTGCACACCACGTTGCTGGGCAAACTGAAGGAGCAGCGCCTCAAGGCCGACATTGACGCACATTTGGCGGAGCAGCGTGACGCTGAGGAAGCATATATTTTCCAACTTCTTACTTGGCTGCAGGAGCACATTGAGACGTTAATGTTGCGGCCGGAGAGTGAACTAGAAAATCAGCAGCTGGAAGAGGAGCAGCCAAAGGCTGGAAGTTTGGAAAGGCTTTGGATCTACTCGCATCACATTAAGTCGAGTGCCAAGAGACAGGAGATAGTGCGACAAGCCCGCCAGTTGGATCTCAGCGGATTTAGCCGACCCGGCAAACCGGGTATCATCTGCGTTGAGGGTCAGCCGGAGCAAGTGCAGCAATACTGGCGGGATATTAAGTCGCTGCGCTGGCAGAAGATTACCTTGATTAAAACGGAACAGCATCAGCGAAAACGTTTCTTCGACAAGTTCAGTGAGCAGCTCTTTAATGCCAGCGATGATGGCAACGACGAAGGCGTTATGAACATGGGCCAATTCATTAAGTTTTTGGAGGCCCACGGCACTGGCTACATGAAATCTGAGTTGTTTGGCTTAGTCTGAGAATTTCATAATAAATAAATTGTTATTGTTAAAAAAAAAAAACCAAAAACCTTTGTCGAAGAATTGCTGCATATCACGTTTGTGGAGTCGCATCGATTCCGCATCCAAGTCCGAACTCAGTCGGTAACTGGGATAACTTTCCTGGAAATGCACTGCAAAGGCGGTGATCCACATCCATATCGTACAATGGAATATTAATATAAATAATAAACGACACATTTTAATGGAAAACACAAAGAATACACTTAACACGTGCTGCGAGCTCTTAAAGAACAAACGCAAACTAAATTGCGACTTGCGACGGGATGATAGAGAGAGGGAGAATATTTTTCATAGGTAACGGTTCATACATACTGGGTAATTAGCAGCGTCAAAGGTGTATATTGGGCTTATAACAGTTTAAAAGTTAAGTTGCATATTTTACAATTTTGTTCTTGTTTTGAAAAATAGGTCAAAATAGGAATGCTTAACTTATTAATCTTCATTAGCTCTATAACTCGTGATGTTGGTTTTGGCCAATGTTATTTTCCATATAATTAGACGCAATAAAAATAGAAGTATGTTACAGCGTTACAACGTTCCAGTCGAGCACACTCGACTGTAGCTTTCTCTCTTGTTTTTACCCTTTTCAGGTCGTCTTTTATTAAAAGAATATATACTTAATTTAGTAATTTGGTAGAAAAGGACACATCTGCCTAAAAAAGTAGTCTGTAATGCTTGTATATGCAATAAGTAGGTATTTTATAGTCGACAGAAGAAAACTTGCATAGCCTAAATGAAACCTTCTCCATCGATTTGCTGATTTAATGAATGATCGGTATTTTCGTAAAGTTGGCATGATGTTTGCTCCAGTCTTTTAGTTGCCTTGCTCGTCGTCTCCCTTTCATCTATTCTTGGTTCCCGTTCGACATTTGTTTTTGACTGAACATTCTTGCGCTTTATGAAATCGCAGTAGAAACAACGATGCTCCCGACTCACTTTCCTTCTTTTGACCCATGATAGTTGATAGTATGCCCTCCTGAAGTTCTCATTGCTGTAGCCATAGATGATGGGATTGACGGCTGCATTCACAAATATAAGATACTGTGCGATGTACGAAAAGAGTTGTATGCCATTGTCAACCGTCGTCTCGGTACTATAATACTTGGCACGCAGCACCACCAAAATGGTGAACGGCAAGCGAAGCACCACAAAGACAATGACCACAATGAAAAGGGTTTTGGCTACGCTGCGTTTGTAGCTCACAGTCAGCGGATGCTCACGACTTAAGACGCGCTTCTCGTAGCGATCCAGCTGGGAAAGAATTCAGTTCCTTAAGTGCTAATAATGGGTATTAAAGAATTCTCACCTTGATAAATATGGCCGTGTAGCAGATTAGCATAATGCCAAGAGGCAGCCACACTAAGACTGTGATGAGCACATACCAATACTTAGGCAATATCTTGGTGTTCTCCTTGCAATAACATTCCGTAAAGTTGCGCCACACACGCACTTTGTAGACCCTGTAGATGGCCAGAGGCAATGAAAGCAGTATTCCCGCCAGCCAAGTAGAAATGATCACGATGCGAGCACCTCGAAGTGTTAGACGAGACTCTCGCGGTAGCACGATGGCAGTCAGACGATCGTAGCTAACAGCCGAGAGGTTTAGGACAGCTGTGATCAAGAATACAACCACCAAGAAGCCCTCCATCTTGCAGCCAACGCTGCCCAGCTGATAGTTCTGATAGAAGTCATTGATCATGAACATAATCGGGCAGATGAGCAGGGTGAAAAAATCAGCGGTTGCCATATTGGCTATGATTAAATTAGTTGGTGATCGCAGCGATCGCGTTGTGGCAATCAGATAGATGAGAATAAAGTTGCCATATAATCCGAAAACAATTAGTGGCACAAATGCGCAAATCTTCCAAGCAATATTAACGATTGATTTATGCAACCAAATGCGGTCTTCTGGAAAATCCCATTGGCTAAAGTCAAACTGCTGCGAAATATTAGATTGATGTAAAGCTAGATAATCATTAATAGCCTCGGATTTCGCATATGTTCATACTTTTTAGGTATAAGAATAAATACAAATAAACAAAAAATAGTTTAAACATAGTGAATAAATACATCTAACTCTAAATTTTGCTATCAATTGATGAAAACATGACAATCTGCCAAATCCGAGGAATAATTATTAGAAGTACGCACCGTAAAGTCCGTGTAATTTGTCGACATTTTAGATCTGTTCTAGGAGGAATCTGAGAAACAACTAAAACAGGTGCCATCCGCTTGTGAGTAACATGCAAATTAACATGACAATTTATTGATCCTGTCTAATTCACTTAACTGATAGATAAGGCTATTAACATCTATCACTGATAATGCACACTAAAAGCTTGCAATATTTGACGTTTCCACTGCGTGGGCGTTTGTTTACTCATATTGTGATTAAACTTTCTGGAAAAACTCGCCTCACTTTGCGCTTCTCACGAAAGAATGAAAACGCTTGAGTTCTCATTCATATCCAAGTTGTTATATTTACATTGAATTCTTCTTTACCATATATAAACGATATAGTTAATTCCTTTTAGTTAATCCACTCGTTAAGTTCGCTAAATATCCTAGAAATCCTTCGAGTTTGATACCATCCAATGGCTGTTTGACTTTGAGATGCACTTTAATTTAGTTTTTTTTTGATACATTTGCTATTAAAGCTAAGCCTTGCAATGGTTTTTCCATAAAATTTCAGTTTGATTAATTTGGCGCTAATCTAATCGATGTCCAATTTGCGAAAGGATCCTTCAATGCCGAACACGGTGTCGGCATTCAACCTCTTGCCGGGACGCAGCTGTTCATTAACTCCGTATTGGTTATCTTCCTTCAGGTATTCGTTATACTCGAGCATCTGCTTCTCCATATTGACTATTATATCAGATATGCGTCCATTACTTCCACCATACTCCTCTGGCAAATATTCACGTGGAATAACCTCGTTCAGCTTCTCTAGATTTTTGTAGACGAAGAACTAGAAAACATTTTCAAGTGTAGAGCATGTTAGTTGTTTGTAAAGAAAATAAACTTAATATTTAATCAAAACCAGAACTAGCGCTCCCATAAGTTAATTTATTATGCCTGAAAATAGTGTGTCTAACTATTATTGATATTATGTTTGCTGTGAAATCTTTTAAAGTGCCTTTTAGCGTTATCGAAACAAATCAACTGATAAGCGATAATACGTGACGAATGCAGAAACAGTGAGCTGGATTATTGACTTTCAAATGGATTAGAGCTATTTATACTGCAATTTTTCCCTAATCGGTTAATTTATCGGCTGTCTTCTACTTTGTAATGCAACGCTAACATAAAGGTCGAACTGTTTATTGTACTTACTCGAGATTGTAGCTTGGCGGGCATTAAACTCTTGCACATGTTGAGCAGTGCAGCCGCCTCCTTAGGGCAGTTGATGAAATGAACTCCCTTGATTCGTGCTGGTGCTGCTTTATCGCCAAAAACGCCCATCTTCTTGATGAGCGGAAGATCGATTTGAGCTAGGAAACTGAGGCTCATACTACCCATATCTAGAATTTCAATATAGCCACTGATGACACTATTGTCATCTTCGCGCACCTGACGCTCCATGAGCAGCGTCTGGTAGCGAAAGAGATCGATTAACTTGAAGACCTTGGGATCAAACTTGGAATAATCTGTGAGCTGAATTCTAGGTCCGCCTGGTCCAAAGGGCTTGGGTAGTTGGACATATGTACTGTGGATAAATTGAAAATGATGTTCAATGTGTTCGTTGATCGATTTTATGGACTTACCCCGTGCGGCACAAGGCAATACTGCGTTCGTCCATTTGGCGATTCGCAAACAACTCCGGCATCATGGTTTTAATGGTGAGGAAGCTATCCAACTTGGACTTGGCCTTCTCCAAGCTGAATTTGCAGCCGCGCAGAAAGGCGATAAGGAATTGATCATCCTGTCGACACTTTAGATGCGGCTGTTTGGCAATCCAATCCCGTAGTGCCTGCAAATCAGCTGGCACTCGCTCCTCCACCTCATTTAGCTCCGTTGCGGCAATGTGGCGCAATTCAGCACTGAGAGGACGTAGCTCGGCCATAATCTGTATCTCAACTGTGCGTCGTGGCAACTCTCCGACTACTAAACTGGCCTACAGCTGCTGCTGTTGCCTACAATCAGTTGGCGCTAATCTACTGCCTTTATGACCAATCACACGCCTGATAATAGTGGGTTATTCGGCCAGAATCCGGGTACTAACGCACTCTCATTGCTCTCAACTCACTTCACTAATGTCTTGCGATGAGTGTCAAACTACACGCCGATTAGATTGACGCAACTCAAGTCAAAGAATCATGGTTATTAACTGTTAATGGTAACCCAACTGCAGCTGTTCAGAGATAAGACGATGGTGTGCCAAGGGTCGCCATCGGTGCTCGGGGGAGGGGCTTTAGCATCGATGTCGCGTCGTCGCAAAATGCAGGTGAAAAAGAGGCGCAAAAATAGAACCGTTTCGTTTTTTTTGTTTTCGTTTTTGTTGATATCGTCTGTTAATCGAACCGCGTAACCGTTATATGTGCCTTAAGTGTTATCTTATCGAAAACAGCGCTGCACAGTGACCGCAAACCTATGAGTAGAATCGGTTAAATATTATATATGTGCGATAGTTTCAACTGGCCAGAAATTTATGATTAACAACTCAAAAATGTACAAAAATTGTTGCAAATAATTTTATTTAAAAAATTCATTTTATTTATTCATTCATGTCAATTATCAGCATCAGATCAGAATACTTGAATTTCCGAATAAAAACACATGAAATATGTACATTTTTTAAACTGAATTTCCATTAAACAAATGCTTGATTTTTTATTTTATGTACTATATCTTTATTTCGTACTAAAAATAAAAACTCTACGAACCAACAAATTAAAAATGGATATTTCAAAAACAGATGTTAAACTATAAATTATTTAACCCAGTGTCTATGCGTATGTCGGTTATATTTTGTATATGGCTATATTTTTAGATAAGAAATCGGTTAAATTCATGAACGGTAACAATTTGAAAAGTGATATGTAAATTATTAGTAATTTTATTTAAATCTCACTAAGATTTCAAGATGGAAAGTTCCTAAACACAGAAATCGTGTTTAAAATACGGAACCTAAATTTTAAACTCTTTGAAAGTCAGTGTTAATCAGCCGATGGTTTTCTTTGAAACAGTTGTGAATATTGCCGCCTGATTGCTTATCGATTTACAGTCTTGAGGCTCTTAAAACAACTTGCTAATCTCTCGATTGCACATTTCATCAGCTACCTGTGGTTTGACAGCATACAAATTAAGGTGGCGACAGTGTGCGTTAGTAACGATAGCAGCTCCTCCTATCCTCTTATTGCTACACTGAGTGCGTGTACACCAAGTACTGTACACTTGTCTGGGAAGCTCGAAGTTGGCGCCGACTTTACTGTTAGTCGTGCACCAGCCTAGATAGAGTACACAAGTCTTTTTTTTTGGACAGTCTATACACACAATACACACACACACACAGCAATCTTTTAAGTTTCGATATAAAAAATTCGCAGTTATCCTAGACTATGGCCAAATTACGAGAGCTGGCGCCAGAGTTGGCAGACGTAGCGCGCTCTGAGCTCAACGAGGATGCAGCAAGTAGGGATGCAATCATTGTGGCATTCCGCACATGGATTAACGAACAGAACTACCTGGAGGCTCGCACCGACGATCAGTTCTTGGTTGCATTTCTGCGATTCTGCCTGTGGGACTTGGAAGAAGCCAAGAAACGCATTGTGTTCTTCTACAACTACAAGTCCAAAGAGCGTGGACTGCTCAAAAGTCGATCCGTAGACGACAAGTTGCTTGAACTGGCCAGATCGGGGTAAGCACGAACCCATTAATCATTTAAAATTAATTGCAATTGATTGATTGGGAGTTTCTCCATTTTATGTTCTGCAGCATATTCGCTACGTTGCCAAATCCGATTGGACCTGGTGGCCCTCGTATTCACTATACACGCATGGGACACATTGAGACTTCCAAGCACAGTGTCACTGACATCTTTCGCTTCCATGCCTTCCGCTCCGAAATCGAGATCAATACAGACGACAATTGGAACATTGCTGGCGTTGTTGAGATTATTGATTTCACTAAAATACCATATTCATTGCTGCTGCAGTTCGATCCAAGTCTGTTTAAACGCATGAACGCCTTCCTGGAGCATGGTATTCCCACGAATTTAGTGGCCACGCACATTGTGAACGCCTCGCGTGAAACGCAATTTGTACTCACCATAATCCGAAATGTGATGAAGCAGAAGGAACTGGTGAGTAATACGCTTCTATAACTATGGTGTATGACAATTGGCATAACGAATGATGTGTTCTTGGTTCTTTTAGCTGCATATACATCCCAATGTCGAGTCGCTGCAGAAAGCCATTGGCAAGGAGTACCTACCAGTGGAGCTAGGTGGTGATAATGGTTCGCTCAACGATGCTATGTCCCGCTACGAGGCACAGTTCAACAGCTTTGCATCCTACTTCATTGATGACGAGCGTTTCGGTGTCGATGAGAAGCTGCGCGCGGCCAACGAGAAGGAGCAGCAACGCAATGCGCAGCTGGTGTCTGGTGTCACCGGAGAAGAGGGCTCCTTTCGCAAGTTGAACTTCGATTGAGGCTATTGTTGTGGATAGGGCAGTTAATTGTATATTCAAATGCACATACTATATACACACTCCTCCTCACACCACCCCCCATCTCTCTCTCTAGATACATATATATATATATATATCCCATTTAAGTATCTGTATAGCGTGCATACCCTATACATACATATATGTACGAGTACTACTGCGCTATAGTGAACTTTGGTCATAGCAGAACCTGATATTTTATAACAATTCATAGAAAAAATAACATCGAAACTAAAAGCAAATTGATCAATGTTACAAAAAAAAACAAAAACAGTAAAACAAAAAAAATGTACACTAAAAAAACAACAACAAAAACGCCATCAAATGGCAAAAACCTCATGAATGTCGATTATAATTTATTGTCGTTCTTATCAAAGTATGTATGTATGTATGTAGTACATGTCCCGTCCATGTCTATGGACGGTTCGGAGGTTGGATAGTCGCCCAAATTTTTATTATCGCCACATTTCGCTCACTATGAACGTCTTCTACTTATACTTAAACTATGCTAAGTTTTTGGCTTTTATTTTAAACATAAACATGCGCGAACGCACATAAAACCATACAGAATGCATATATATAATTTTTCGATGATTTTTGCATTAGTTAAGTGTCGTTTTTACTAATTTTTGATACTAGTTTACACATATACATCATATATATACATATATATATTAATATATATATACAAACATATATATTGAGTATATACTTACTACAGATAGCGCAACCCATGTTGAGTACGTTAATAAATTAAAACGAATTTGTTTAAATGTCAAAACAAAAACATCTGAAACCAAACAAATGACACCTCTTTGATTTCTAGTAATTTATAAGCTTTATCTTCTGTAACTGTTAGCAAGCTGATAAGCTCCTATATGACGTATCGCAGCCTTGGCTATATTTTTCGATATTATCTGTGCTTTGTATAGATTCACGTTTGGATTATTTGTTTTTTGGCGCAACAAGGTTACTGATTAATTGATAAAGGGACCCTTCACAAGCCTATTTATCATTTAGGAATTGGCAAAAAGAAAAGTCACTAAATCACTTTTAGGCCTTATGTGATAAGAAGTATTTATTTTTGGCCACTTCAATAGAAATTTTCGCCCTTTCCAAGTATTTGGCGATCAACCTCAACACCTAGAGCTTGAAAAATGTTGCGATTTCATAGAGATTTACATTTTTCGGCCATTTAATTTTGAGTAATTTTAAAATAGTTTTTGAATTTTGTTTTGTATTGTATGTTTTTACTAGATGATTATGAGCTCTATACAATATCTACAGGTTTGGTTTATGTGTATATATATTAATGGGTTTTGGTGTTGTACGGTAGCTGATAAAAAGTCAAAATTTCAATTAATCATTAAGGTTGTCAAATTGACACTTAAAATTTCTGCTGTGTCATTTTCTGCCTGAAATTAAGAAATATATGTTTTGAACTGATACTTTTGATTATCAGTTTAAATTGAGTTCATAGCGCGCCTAATTCTCTATACGGCAAACTATAAGTTAGAGAGGGACAACAGCTTGGGTGCATACCACAAGTGTTTAAAAGAGTGTCAGTGTTGTAAAGCAGTAAAATTTGTTTGCCAGCTGATTTCATTAGAGCTCAACAAATTGTTGCATTAATTTCATAAGCATGTCTAAAGCAATTAAATACTATTACGATTTATTGTCCCCCCCATCGCGTGCTCTTTGGATTGCGCTAAAATTGGCGAAAACGCCATTCGAAGATTGTCCCGTGGCATTGCGCAAAAGTAAGTTTATTATTTGTTTACTGGTGTCGGCAATTCAAAGTCCATTCTCTCCATAGAGGAACAACTGACTGATGAGTACAAGCGCATCAATCGTTTCCAGAAAGTTCCTGCCTTGGTCGATGGAAACTTTCATCTCTCCGAGAGTGTGGCCATGGTGCGGTAAGTTAACATTACCTTAAAATTAATGGACAGTTAATCATTTATAAACTCTGTAGCTATCTGGCCGATTCAAAGAAGCTTACCGAGCAGCTGTATCCCACTTCCTTAGAAGAACGCGGTCGTATTGATGAATATTTGGAATGGCAGCACTTGAACTTGCGTTTACCCTGTAGCCTATACTTTCGGGAGGGCTGGCTCTTCCCCGCAAACGGAATTAAGCCCAAGCCAAAACAGGAGCAAATCGACAAATTAATTAAAAATGTTGAAGCCGCTTTTGGTCAGTTGGAACGCCTATGGTTGGAAAAAGACTATTTACTTGGCCCGAACTTAACGGTTGCTGATTTGTTCAGCTCCTCCGACATTGAACAACTCAGTAAGTAGACTTAAACATTCTACATATCAACATGTCCCAATGAATCTCCATTATTGCAGAGCTCTGCCAGTACACTGTAAGCGAAAAGAAGTTCCCGAAGGTGGCAAAATGGTTAGAACGTGTACGTGAAGCTAGTCAACCACATCATGAGCTGGCTCATGCATTTCTTAACAAGAAGCCTCAGCAAGCTGCTCAAAGCAAGGCTTAGAGTCTAAGATTCAGAATCCGAGAGTAGATGCCATGCCCAGTCCTTATGTTAGACAAAATGGTTTGTCCGTAGAAATTTTTGAACCTGCATTTATGTTTGATTTTGTAATCAGTTCAGCTTAGTTTTGTTATTTTAAATTACATTCTATTTAGTTGTGTGTTTTAAACTGATTTTGTTCTTTTCAGCAGTTATACATAATTGTTGTATTTGTTGTATAAATATGTGCTAATATTAGGAAATGCAATTAATCAATGTCAAGTTTCCGAAATGATCCCTCAATGCCAAAGAGCGTCTCCGAGTTAATTGGCTGACCGCGGCGCAGTTTCTCATTTGTACCATATACCACATCCTGTTCAAAGAATTCCGTGTAGTCGGTCAGTTTTTGTGTCCAAGTGTCTACAACATTCTGTATGCTTCCATTTGTGCCTCCGTATTCAACGGGAAGACACTCCTTGGGCACGTGTTGATACAGTGTCTCCAGCTTGGAGTGTATATGGAACTTTAAAAAACAAAAGTATTTCATATTAGCTTGATATCTCAACAGTGCTTAATGCTGAAACTTACTCGCTTGCGAATTTTGTCACTCATCAAGCTCTTTGCAATGGACATTGCCTTTTCGGCTGTGGAAGGTGCGTTGATAAAGTGGAAACCTTTGGGTCTGTACGGCAAAGCCTTGTCACCCAGCACGGCGAGTTTCTTGATCAGCACCACATCGAACTGGAACATGTGACCAGCTGTCACGCCTTTCATATCAATAATCTCCACGAATCCAGATACCATAGCATTGTCATCTTCACGTATTTGAATTTCCCCCAGCATAGTGTTAACCTGCATCACCTCTGCTATGGAATACTTGTTGGAATCGTACTGGGCATATCGTGAAATGTGAATGCGTGGTCCATCCGGTTGCAAAGGTTGCGACAATCGTAACAGGCAGCTTTTACAAGGAAATAAACAAATAAATTGAAAATTTACATATTTTAAAGCGCTATAGTATTTACCCCGTCTTGAGTATATTCAGCTGTTTTTCACCCACAAAGCGATTTTTGTAGAGCTCAGGAACTGCACCTCGCATCGCATAGAAATTGTCCAGCTTCAATTTGGTCTTCTCCAAGCTGTACTTACACCCGCGCAGAAAAGCAACCAGAAACTGGGCATCTTCGCGTGCTTTCAAGTGGGGCTGCTTTGCAATCCATGTCCGAAGTGCTTCGATGTCCTCGGGAATGCGATCGGGCACCTCGCCCAATTCCTGCTGAGCCTTCAATGCCAATTCAGCGCTGAGTGGTCGGATGACATTATCATCGATGGATTGATTGGACGACATGGTTTAGGTACAGGTTCGGTTATCTGCATAGATATGATTATACATAGAACTTTGATTTATTAAAGTTTGTCTTTCAATAGTCAACTTCCGGAGCCATTTGCCATGCCGTGTCGTGTCGTGTCGATTAGATATGGTCTAAGGCTACCAGTTAACGCAAATGCACCATTTGGCAAATGATTTGTCATAGATTTGAGCAAACCCTTGGGCAAATACCAAACACTGATAGATAACAATAACAGTATAACTATCTCAGGGCTTGGGTACGGCTAAGTCACTGTGACAAATGGCTGGTAATGTGTAAACCGCTATCAACCGTATAAGGTGGGCCTTGGCTTGACTTTAGAATGTGGCACAATGCTTAGTTTAATTCTCGTGCCGCTCGACCTCTACTCACAATTGTCTTCAATTTAATATGATATATATAGAGCAGATAGAGGCAAGTAGTATATTTTTGTTGTATATATGCACATATAATTGGGTAAGCGTAATATTCACGTCGGATTGCGCTACGTATGTATTTAAATATCGAACCACTAACTACTGAACTCGCCTGTGGTCTGTACGCGACTGTCACCGGTTCGGCATGGTCGTTACCGTTTTTGGATCTCTGCTGTGTGGGTACTCGTACTGACACTCGCACTCAGAATCGGATTCATTTTCGGACTGGCAACTGGGACTGGGGGCGGCGGACTCTTTCGTTTCGTCACGGCGAGCTATGACGCATAGACTAATGACAGTTGTTGTCACTGCAAGAGTCAGTCGAAGAGCAGCAAACCGTATGCGAGAATTGAACTTGTTGGTCTATACGGAAGCGATTGTAATGAGTGCTTAACCCCAGATAAGATAAGACAATGTAAGGAATACTAAAAACGCTCATTACTCAGCTATCAATTCAATGGACGACTTCTCAGTTAATATATTCAAACTGACTGTTAAACTTAACATCTGTTCTCACTGCTCAGCACTATCAATACTGTCTCTGGGCCCATTTATCAGCTAGAGGCAGATATCTAAAGTATTTCCATTTACCTGTCTATATAGCCAGATAAGGGCATTATCGTTAAACATGATACATCTGTGTTGTGTTTTTTTTTTTTTAGTATTCACTCGGGGTTTTGCTTTTTACATAGCACAACAAATTATAATTACTTATCGCTATATTTTATGTTAGATATTTGCACAAATAAAGCAAACGAAATCGCACGTATTTTGGTTTGATCGGTTTTTGACACGTCATTGTGGAAAAAGAACCGTATTAATTATTTTATAACACCAAAATGGTTTGAATCACTTAGATAAACGACCTATTTTATATCTGCATATATGCAGAATTTTCTTTGTATTGAAAAGGGACTAGCTTCTCTGAAATAACTTTGATTGTTAACAATATATGTACATTTTTCATAAAGACTTTAATTTATAAAGTTTTCCTTTGGCGTTCAGTAATAAACAAATTCTAAAAGGTTCCTCAAAATTGATTATTTTACCTAATGAGGTGGGCAATTATTTTATGCCCCTTCTGAAGAACCACAATAATTTTGAATTTCGAATATAAATGTAATCTTAATGTTTCCTGGAAATTCGATAAATATCACATCATAAATGTTGAAAGATACTATGAAGAAATTTTAGTAGACCAAAGTATAGTTGTTATGATTATACTAAATGGATTTTTATTATGTAAAATTAGGTAATGGATATCTCACAATCAAGCATACTCAATATTATCTATTCACTTATAATTCAAATTGAAAAGTTGCTTTTTACTTTTATTTCATTGAAAGAAACCGGATTCGCCAAATCTTCAATGATATTCTGGTCACCGGTTTTAGAGAAATGTGACATATAGAATTTGCACAATGAACTCTAGTGTCTCATTTGACATGCAGTTGATTTCGTCAAGCTAACTTTAGACTTGATAATTGTCTGATTTTCTCGGTATCTAATTTGTATATTATATACTATTCCTCGTTTTAAGTTTATTGTTTTTTGGTCATTCCCAAAACTGTGAAACAAAAAATGAAATGCATGTATCTTTAAAAACAGACATCTGCGGTAAATAAGTAGAACTAACTTCATGGTATATAATTAACGATATCACCAATTTTATATATTATATTTCAAATAAACAACATTCAAACATTACGGTAGATTTAAAGCACACACAATGATTTGTGGTTTTAATGCAGTTTAATTACAAGTAAAATATTATTTATGTAGGAGTATAGTGTGTGTATTTAGGGATTTTAGTCAACAATCAGGTTTTGAAAAGAAGTAGAATTAAAGAAAAAATAATTTTTGTAATAAATACATAAATAATGAAGAAAACCGCCAGTTTTTAGTTTCACAAATTTTATTTTATTTTATAAAAATTTATAAAAAGATATTGCCAACTTAAAT
This sequence comes from Drosophila sulfurigaster albostrigata, assembly GCF_023558435.1. Classification (NCBI taxonomy): domain Eukaryota; kingdom Metazoa; phylum Arthropoda; class Insecta; order Diptera; family Drosophilidae; genus Drosophila; species Drosophila sulfurigaster. Next base: position 2,559,356 of record NC_084883.1, read on the forward strand.
GTTTTTTTAAGTATAAATATACAAATATATAGTATTTATATAGCTAATACTAACGCAAAATATTTATAATAATTGTTATATTTCAAATTGTGGATTGTGGATTTTTTTGAGTTCTTGAATTTTTATTATTACAATCGCACACAAACAAATTTATGATAATATCACATTATTTAAATATAAACAATTAGAAATGTTTATGTTCAAATCAAATACAAAATGCGGGCAGCTCATAGTTGCTTAGACTCGGGCCAATCTGTTCGTCCTTATGAAGCAATACTGTATTTAATTATAAGGCAGTTGCGGCTGAGAAGTTCTCAATTGTTTTCTTTTATGTACTTATATATGGCTAAATAACTAATAGGTTTATATTTTATGTATCTTGTTTACATGCATTTTATAAAGTTTATTATTAAAAAGGTAGATGCAGTTAAACAATCCTGCTATTCGGCCAAATAGATGGTGTCTGCATGCACGATTGGCAAGTTATATTTGAAAGCAAACAATTCTCGAATGAAAATTCAAAGTTTTGGTTCTTGAAGGGTTTGTAAGGCCGCTTTGTGGGTTCTGCTGTCTGACAGTCGTGGCTCGATATCGAGCTCGATCTAAATTCCAATGGAATTCAGCGTAGACATTTTCTTGCCAGTTCGCATTTGAATGAGGAGGAAGGAAATTGTAAGCATTCAGTTGAAGCTTGGCTACAGCTAAGCTTAAAGCTAGATCTTAACTAAGCCAGGATTGCCATGTGAGCAGCAGCAGCAGCACAGAGACAATTAGACTGTGCTTTCGTCTTGGGCTGTTTGCAGAGTTGTTTTCTGAGGTTTCATTTGTACCCGACACTAGCGGCGATGTCCAACGCTGCTCCTCATCCACATCATTGATACTGCGGGCGCACTGCATCCACATCCGAGACGACAATTTGGGTCGGGCATGTGCCACTTTCATGCGGTCGTCATTGAACTCCCAGTAGCCCAAGTTCTTGAAGAAATACGTCTTGCCGTTCTTATACTGGAAGGCGGCATCGATATTATAGCCGACGCCCGCCCAGATGGACATATCTCTGGGATAGTCGAGTTCCACCTTGCCAGTGTTTTCATCTATGCGCCAGTATAAGGTGCCACTCGTCAGATATGTGCGATTGTTGTGCCCCCAGACGAATGCCGCATCGATTTGGTTGAGTGTCGGAGGCAAGCCCAATGTGGTCAACGGTTGCGGATAACCTGGCACCAAGGTGACCGAATCAAAGACGTAATACTGCTTGCCTGCGTGTAAATATATTTAGTTAGATATAGCTAATAAATATATGTATATTTCGCTTACCGATAAAGAAGACAATCTGTCGCTGCTGATTCTCAAAGACAGCGTCAACTTTGTTAAAGTCCTCAGGAAGTGCGGCCCAGTGACGACGCGTTTCCGTTGGGTATCCATTGTACAAGCCGTTGGCACCAATACGCCAGAGGAACTGTTAATAGAGAAAGGTGGTTAGGTTACGACACTGCATTATCTATTCGCTACTTGACGCTTACTTGTCCTCTGAAGATGAATAATTCACTGCGAATCATGGAAATCGCATCGTAGCTGGTCATACAACTGTCCGGCTTCGGTTTGCGTGGTTTATGGGGTTTGTGTGGCTTGTTCGGCTGCTGTGCGTTCGGATAGTTGTAAGGTCTATACGGCTGTCCTGACCACGCTCTTCTCGTTGCCATTGTTGCTCTCGTTGTTGCTTTTGTTGTTGTTGTTGGTCGTAAAGTTGTTGTTGTTGTTGTCATGCGTTCGCGGTCTCGTTCCCGCTCTCTTTCGCGTTGAATTCGCTCCCTCTCTCGCTGTTCGCGCTCTCTCTCTCCCGTGCTCGATTCCATTCGATTTCCCGGTTTCTCTCACGCTCCCGCTCACGTTCGCGTTCCCGTTCACGGTCACGTTCCCACTCCCGTTCTCGCGTGCGATCACGATTCGGATAATTGTTGGGATAGTAATTAGGATAGTATGTGAGAGGGCGCGCTGTTGTCGTCGTTGTTGTGCTGGTGCTCGGCGTCGTTTGTGGCCGATAAGGACCCCAAACCTTTTTCCTTGGCCCCATAAAGTTCCTGTATGCCATTACGATCATCATCAGGCAACTTGCCATCCACCTCGTTGTTCTGATACCAGGGAAACATGACCGCATTCTGGTCCGAGGAGTGGCCCAAGCCCAGGGAATGACCCAGTTCGTGGAGGGCCACGTTCAGAAAGTTGGTGCCTGAAAAACGCAATGAAAATGCGACTGGTTAATGGCAAGAGTGACTGACACAAAGGCATCGCCGTCGCCGTCGCCTTGACGACTTTGTAAGTGGCATAAAAATGGCGTCGCTGCAACATTTTGCAGCAAGAAAAAATACGTAGTAAGAAGGCATTTCACCGCAGTGCTCGACTTGCAGTTAACCTGGACGAAGAAGCAAAGGTTAAAACTGCGAGAATATTAAGTATTTTCTTCGTAAATGTTGTGATTTGTAACTAAAAACTATTCCTTGCAAGTTGTCATAGTTCTATTTCTCATGTAGAACGACAACCAATCAACTAGAGTTCGCTCATATCGTATAACTTCAGTATATACCCTTCATGCTCGCTTTATGGCTAGAGGGTATGGAAAATGCTTATTGCTGCGTTTGCCAAAGTCGCGCGTCATGCTGACAATTTTTTATTGGCATTAAAAACCATTAAAAACGTCGACATTGGGTTGAGCTTGTCGATAGGAGTGCGGTTCAGGGGTTTGTCTTTCACATTGGGGAGTGGGGGTTGAGAGTTGGGGAGAGCTTTTTACTGTTGCTGTTGCTGTTGCTAGGGTCACGATTTATAGCGGTAAATTACAAAACACATGCAGGCCGCCAGGCTACATGGCAAACAGACAAACTGCGACTGCGACTGTGACTGTGAGTCCGTCGGCGCCAGTTGCTCATTTGTTGTTCTGAGGTTCCGGCAATGCGCCGTTGCGTATGCAACGTTTATTGATTTTCCCCCTTCGGGTTGCCTGCGGTTTTGGCGCCTGCAATTTGCCCGCAGCTTTTTAGCCGCGATGTGACCGCAGTAGCAGCAGCAGCATCAACAGCAGCAGCAGCTGGTCGTGATTATTATTATCTATTACTATTATTATTATCTAATGTAATTAAATTATGCATTCATTTACTGAGCTGACCGCACAAACAGACACATACACACATACACACAGACTCACAGACTCACCTCGACTATCATCGCTGCTGGCATCGAATTCCCAGATCTCCTCTGCATCGAAATGCGCATCGCCGCCGCGCCCAACGCCGGGATAGAAGGCGTGTGCCAGCACCTGGCCAGGTCCATCAAATTTATAGCCATCGCCGTGATCGCGTCTGCAGAATAGAATAAAATGAAACCTCGTTATGTTTATAGAGTTAACTGACTACAGGCCGTTGATTAGTCAATGCAATGGCATTGAAATTACGAGCTGTCTATGTGCACACACGCGGTACTTATATACTCATCTACTGGCATATAAAAACAGCATAAACTCTTTGATTTGAAATTGGTTATGGCATAGCAGAAAAAAACACCCACGCACACCCTGGAACATGGGTAACATGCAGCACTTTCTCTCTCTCTCTCTCTCTCTCTCTCTCTCTTACTCGGTTGTCGTCATCGTCATCATCATCGGTTTCATGGTTTAATACTTGGATTATTTATCGTTGCCTGGTTTTAAGTGCAATTTTATGTGTTTGCCCATGGTGCACAAGGTTTATGGCACTACATAACGATTTTTCTTTTTATGATTTACCCCAACTCCCGTCCAATCCCCCTTACATTCCCTGTTTGTGTATATACGCACCGTGCAAAAAGAACCTGGATATCCGCCTGATCGCTGTACACTTCACGAAATGTCAACTTCGAATTGTTCTCCCACACTTTCAATGCTCTGGCCAAATTCATGCGAATTTTGTCAGCATCGGGCATTGACTGATTCACCAAACTGTAAAGAGAAAGAAAATGTCCAAATTAATAGATGTTTTGAAACTGTTATTTAGGTGCTTTGATTGTCCTGATAGATTTAATAAATGGACACAAAACGTTATTAAATTATTTACAATCTGTGTAATTTGTCAAATAATTGTGAAATTGTTCATTTCAATTGAATTGCAGTTTTTTATTGATTTGGAATTCAATTGACACTATGTCACAAAAGGATAATATATTGAAGCAAGACTCCTTTAAGTTGAAATGAAGTGAAAATCAAATTTCAAAGTGCATGCCAAGACTCCAGCAAGCTAGATACACAGCTCACACTGTATAAAATTCTATCTTTGCACATTGTTCGCTGACATTTTGGCCTACAACTTTGTCTCAACATGGTCATGTTGCAAAAGATACAAACCGCTAATATGAGGCGACTACAGTCCTTACCCCAAGCAACGAACTCTCTCTCTCTCACACACACACACATAACTTTCACTTTGTGATGCAAAAATACACTATTTTGTTTGCTACATATACAAGTAAGGAGGAAAATGGGGAGTAAAACTGTCACTTAGTTTACTATTTTTGGAAATTTTGTGCCAAAGTTGGCTGCAAATTTACCTGAAAGGCAAACACAGGCCGAGAGACGAGCGTCCCGAACTGAAACCCAACCCAACTTGTACCGCAACTCTTCACTTACGACTTTTACTCGATTTCCGCTTGGACAGAAGTTTTTAGACCCGGTCTGTTACCTATCTTGCCATGTTGCTATCCCTAGCATATTTGCCGTGCAGCGCAGAGCACTCTTCTCATGTTGTTTGTTCCAACGTGTTTCAACATTTTATGCAAATTAGTTATGTTTCTTTTATGCCATTGTAGCCAGGGCCACGTCTGTTGCTCTTTACTAAAGCAAAAAGTTTTCTCCTCTTTTTTTTTCCTCTTCTTTTTTTTTCTATGTGTGTGGTTTACATAAAATCCCCAGGCCTGGACAGCTGCTGCTGGCTAGTGTCCTGGGTTTCTTAATTTCACATCCATTTTTTCTTTGGTTTGCCTTTCCTATTTTTTTTTGTGTGCACTCCTTTTTGTCATAGCTGTACTGCCTGTGAGCGCTTGGCTTGACTTCTTCTATTTTTTCTAGTTTTTTTTTTTATATTTGCCTTGTTCCAGGCAAATGTCCTGTTGCTCGTAGTTTCTCATTTGCGGCTGGCTTACAGTGCGTATGCGTGTTTTGTCAACATGCATTGAGGCATTTAACCACTTGCGAACCACACCCACATGATCGTTTCACTTAAGTGGACTTTCTTATTTTATTTGGTTTTTCGTTTTTCGTTTTGTAGTTTTCCAATCAAATGGACCATTGGCTGCTGACACGTTGCCGAGAGTCAAAGACAGAATCCGAAACTGAATCCCAATCTGCATCTGAAGGCAAAGTGGCCTGAGGCTGAGTCTCAATCTGAATCTGACTGCAACATCATTAGCCACACGTATGGCACAAATGATTGGAGTCTGCCGCATAGCCACTTGACCTGACCTATACATGCGTGTTGTGTGCACACAAGTGTGTTGTTCGGTTTCGTCTCGTCCAGTTTCGTCTGCTACTCTGTTCTGTTTTTCCATGCCGCAGTTCATTTCCATGGGCTGCTCTACGACTTTCGACTGTGATTCCGGCGCTTTGCCCAAAACGTGCTCAATTGCAACGCCATTTGTTTGCTTAGTTGTTGATCCGTTTGTCCTTACAGTGAGACTGTCGCAGCAGCATCAGGAGAAGTGGCGGCGGGGCACGAAGGCTCAGCTTTGCTCAGTGCTCTATGCTTGCGATGTGGCTCGTTTGTTATTTGCTCAAAGCTTGTTGTTGCTTCGCAATGGCAAATTAACTGCACTACTACAACCAGTTTTACTTTGCGACCCCTTCAACTCTTTGTCTCCGTCCGTTCATCATGCTGCTGCTTCGCTTGCCACCTTGCTGACGAGTCCCTTTGTCGTGCTAATTTTGTTGCTACTGCGCTTGGATTTAAATGCGACCCATTGCACTGTGTCCTGTCACGTAGCCATTTCCAGCTGCAACAGCAGCAGCAACTACAGGAGGCAGGAGCCTCTCGGTTTGACCTCTGTTTGTCTTTGCCATGTCACTTTGTGTGCCGAGCATTTAAATTATTATGAACCCGCCTCGCTAACTGCAAACGAGAGGCCATACTGAGGACACGTCATTGCCAATGGGAGTCGCAACTACCTCGACGTCTAGTACGACAACTGTGCTGTGCTTGGCTGTTGGCAAACGTGTGTTTTGGCCAATTTGTTGCCTTACACGTAAAACAAACCGAACAATTAGCCAAATGGCTGCGCGACTCCATTTGCTACATTTCATAGGCTGAGCTATGTGAAAGGGGCAACGAGACAAGCAAGGATAATATGTTGCTATGTACTACAACTGCAGTATAGAACTTGCAACTGTTTTTATTACTTTCATTATGGAAAAGAATTCAAGGCAAAGTCATATCTTTACATATTTTTATATTCTTTGTTGCTCCTATATAATTATTGAAACTGGTTTAGTGCCACCTATTCAAGGGCTTAAGATCAACAACAATAACAAGCAACTTAAACATTAAATAACAGGATGGCAAATATATATAACAATAACATACAAATCACTATTGAGTTGCATTTTTTCAGGCGACGTTTTTTTTTGAGAAGATCCTGCGGGTGACATTTTTATACCCTATACCATCATCATAACATTGCGCCTCTAGGATATGTAAGTATTGAATAGAAAGAGTAATCTACAACTGCACAAAGTATATTTATTCTAGATCAGCGCCAACAGCCAAGACGATATAATCATATCAGTCTGTCTGTCTGTTTGAAACACGGCATCTCAGAGACTAGATGCTCACTTCCACTTCTGCAAATCGAAAATAATTGAATAGAAAACGTATTTTTTGTAAAAATTTGGTTGCAAGCACACACAAATTTAAGAAGTTATTTAAGAAATAATTTTATATGGCAAAAAAAACGAAGGCTTCAGAGGGGTCTCAATTGCTGTGACTATTGACTCAATTATTGTTGACTATTTGGTATTTTTTATACTCTATGGTAATATTATAAAAGTAAAGTATATCGATATACTAAATATAATGTATATAGCATTTTTCAGTAAGTTATTTTGGTAAATCTTAAGAGTATCACACTGTTTTTCTTTTATTAAACTGCACCTTCATTTTGTAGGTTTAATGCTAAAATAATGGATTTTGATTATCTTTCAAATTGTTTCTAAAATTATAATTAATTCATTGACACTTCCATTCAATTTAAAAGTACTTTACAAACTTTTCTATTTAAAACTATTTTTTTTTCAACAAATTGTAAAGAACAAGAGCAAGTTGATGGTCGCAATGAATGTGTTACATTTCACTCATTAAAATATAAATACAATAAACCGAATAATTCGAATCATTGTTGATTTCCTAGAAATCGGCTCATTTTACACTTTTACTTAAGTCTAGACATAAGGAATAAAGACTTTGCCAACTCATTGAATGTCTTATAAGCCATGTTCAGTTCTTGAAATTGACTTTTAAGAAAAGGCCATACGTTATATAGGAAAAGTCTTAATAACAAAAATGATGTAATTTACACAAACACACACCTACCCAGTATACACACACACACATACATATGCTGGGAGTATTTATAGCCAGCATACAGTGCTGTTAAAAAGTTTTCGCCAGGGCGACGACGAAAAATTGCTGTTTCCAGGCAAACGCACGCATCTTCAACTTTTTCTTATATTCTTTTTGCGCATTTTTTCAATTCTCGTGATATTTTTGGAGCCGTTACTGAGCCGGAATCGACGTTTTTAATTTGTGCGAAATTAAGCAAAAAATAAACTCATTTTGTTAGTTCGCTACGCTCATGGGCAAACATTGCACAAAACTTTTTCGATAGCTGTCTGACAACAAAACCAAAAACCAAAAGCATAAGAATAAAATGAAAATGAAAATAAAAAACCCCAGAGAAACTTTCGACGGAAGTTTATAGGAAAAAATCCCAGCGAAAATGTGCACGAAATTGTCTCTTACTCTCTGGCAAGAAGAAAAATCTATGCGATTCGGGGAAAAATTGCAAAATGCGCCGCAGTCAACGCCACCGATGCCACGGATGCCACCATTGCCACCGATGCTATAGTTGTCTTCGCTTGCAACAGAGCGGTCAGTGGCATTTTCTATTACGCCATCTTCCACAATACTCTACATTCTTGAGCCTCAGGGGGTAGTTGAAGCTTTAACGTGACTTAAAACAGAATAAGTCGAATTTTTATGAATGTCGTTCTCACAATTGCTGTAAAATATACTTATATATTTTATATGATGCAGCATATAAAGTATAATATAATATTATTTTAAGTACCTTCACAATAAATCTTATTACTTGCAAATACGTGGTATCCTCTAGTTGCATACAATTGTATATTCAAATAACATTTTAAGAGTTTTTGCTTTTTTGGAAGGCAATGACTTGGCTGACGTTTTCCTTAGACTGAAAAAACATGCAAAAGCTGCCAACGGTGATTTAGTTGTTAGCCGTCGGGCAAACATTTCATGGCTCGATGTGCTCAATTCAATCAATTGGTAACGAAGGGCGAGCAAATCGTTGCTGCCAGACAACCAAACCAGGCAGCAGTTGTTACACACATTCGCACACTTACACACTTACACACACATCACTCACATGGCGCACACACCTCACTACCTGCAATTTTAATCAAAAATACGTGTGCGGGATACTTTGTGACATGACTGAGATAGGCTGTCAGAGATTGGCATAATGTTGACATTCGGGCAACTGAAGAGAGGCAGACGACGGCTTTTGATTTCTCGATACCAAAAAAAAAGGGTCAACATAGATTCAACGTTATTATTATTTCCATGAAAAGTGTATTCAAATTGAGATATATTCGAGAGAGAAAAAGTTGTCACATTTGCTGTTAATTATTAAGAATGCAGCACATTAACTAGCATAATTTAGCTGACATATTCTTAGTGTAGTAATGTTTATCCTTTAAGTTCTGTTTATAAGCGCTTTAACTAGAATTTATCGCAGCTTTAGCCAACTGGGAGCCTGGAGCTGGGAGCTGAACACCTGGCTTCTCCGCCGTACATAACTTGCAACTGTCCAGAAACGACAGGAGATAATTACGCTTGAGCTACCAAGTGGGCACATAAAATATTTAGATGGTGGCCAGAAGGACCCAAGACCCAAAGGTGGAAAAAAAGAGCAGAAAATAAACGAAAAGGGTATGAATAAAGTCAATAAAATGCTTTAAAAAATACTCATACGCAGCAAAGCTTAGGTCTCAGGTCTAAGTCGACAAATAATAGGCCAGAGCTATGTATTGTGTGTGTGTGCGAGTGTGTGTGTGGACTGAACATAGTATGCACCATGGCAAACCATAAGCCCAGAACACAAAGCCAAAAGCCACAAAACCCAACACACAAACACAAGCACACACACGACAAAAACAAACGAATTTGCTTTAGCTGCTGTCTCATGGCAAATTTAATTAATAAATAATCACAATGTAGCCACAAGAGTAATAACCAGCCAAAAACAACAACAAAAAAATGAGTATAGAAATGAAAATTGTCATTAGTGTGAGCCAAAAATGACAGACACTCATACCCAGACACCCACACCTACACCTACACACACACACATCTACACACGCACACACATGAGTATTGATGGTGCTGAAAAATTACCAAGCAGCTGGCGACAAGTCTCAAGTGTTTAAAATTGCAAATGTTATTTTCACAAGCCCCCAAAAGGTAAATATTTGCCACAAGACTCTTTGCCACTGCCTAGAAGTATGCTACAGCTTCAACTTGAGTGCTTGCCCCAAGGGCACACACACACACAAACAGTCACAGACAGACGCACGAGGACGAGGAGGCCATAAGCAGGGGAAGGAAGCACGAACGCAGCCTCGTCATATTGCTTGGGATGTGCTTATAAATTTATTACCAAAAATGATTTTTGCCATTAAGCATTATTAAATTGGCATTTCAAAATTTTATTATGCATACGCAGTTTGACTTTTGTCCCGAGGCCTTTGCCGACGTTGAGCCTGAGAGGAAACTGGCAATTCGATGGCAAGAATGAGCAACTGTGAGTTTCTAAAACATTTTACTGTGGAGTACTTGCGATTATAGTAGCAACTCGAGATTTGATTCCATTAGTAAGATTGAGTAAACACTTAAGCGTTCGTTATATAAAATCGCATTTCCATTTAAGATAATTCCATTATTACCAAAATATAATCCTCTAAATATATATTTATAGAAATTTGAAGAATTATTGTTTGTGATTTATATGTTATTTTAAAATATATATCATTATATTATTAGCTTCTAACTTGTTTATTCACGTACTTCTTGTCTTCAAGAATTAATTTTCAATATAGTTTCTGAACAAAAAATTTTTCTTGTTTAATTTAAACATTTATCATATCATTACCTTAAAGTTCTATTTTATTCTAAATTTTTTTTGTAAAAGGTATTTTGTTTTGAGCAATCTTTACTTAAAATTTAAATGTTTTTTGCTAAAAGTTTTGTTGCATAATTCGCGGTTGATTAGCTTAGTGGATATTCTATCCTGCTATCGCTCACTCAAGGAGGTTGTGATGGATACCAAATCGAAATAACATCACACCCAGGTTGAGTGAGTCAAAGCAAGACAAAATGCGTAGTTCTCTTTTAGTTAACTTTTGCACTTTTCACTAACTTTAACACTTCATTTGCATAAAGTTTGATGGGTTCTACACTGTCAAATACTCGGTCTCTCCTTCTATTCATATCTCTGCATCTATCTCAAACTTGACTCAGCCTCTCTCTCTCTCTCCCTCTCTCTCTCTTGCTTTTGTCCCTGGAGAAGTTTGGGTCGTAAGCGTGACTTTTGGCAAACAAATTGCATGTTTTATACATTTTGATTTGTAACTCTTGGCACTTCGGCAGTGCCACGCCCACACACTGCACCTCACGCCCCCTCCGCCTAAGTCCATTTGGGTTCAGAGTCTGCAAACAGGGTTCCTAATTGAGTGGCAGGTGCATGTTTTATTTATGAGCGAAATGGCAATAAAAAAGGGACGCTTAAATTAAAAATCCGCACTAATTTGACACTTGATTGAATTTAAATTTTTAAATGTTTCATTCACTCTTGTGTTTCTATTTTTTGTCAGCATTTTACAGCGGGCATATTCATTGTTATAGTAAAGTATTTTGTATACTTTCTTTTATTGTAAGTGGTATAAATTAATTGGATTTGACGACAAAAGCTCAAAAGTTGCTATAGATAAAAATGTTTTTGTTTTTTAAACAGTTTGGTGTGCAAGTAAAAAAAGAACAACAGTTGAAATGTTTTTCTGTTCTTTGAATTAAAGAGTTTTGTGTGTAAGGACTTAAAGTGAGGTTCGATCGTTAATGAAAACGTGTTTTTCTTTGTTTGTTGTTTTAATGGATTTCCGCATGGAAAATCGCAATTGCCAAATGATTTGCAAGTGTTAACAATGTGACAAACAAATTCCGAGTATATATGTATATATTCATAAACAGCGACGCCTACAAACGACATGCGACGCACTTAGTTATATAGATACATATGACTGTTGTGTATGTATAGTAAATCCATGGCTGCGAATACAATGAGTGTAAGCAATAAATCATAAAATAAATCGCTTACATTCATCGTTGTCAGTTTGCTGCACAATGCTTTGCCAGTGCCACTTCCCCGTCGTCGCCATCTGCATCCCCTTCCCTATCCCCATCCCCATCTCCAACTTCATCCTCCACACTCGCATCCCTTTCCCGTGGCAAACTAGAATACACGCCACGTCTAACAAGCTGTCACAAAAACTCACAAAGGCTGCCCTGGGTTAGTGTTGTTCGTCGAGGAACGGCGGAGGAAGTTTGACAGGGACAGAATCTATACAAAACCATTTGACAAGATGAGACGCAATGCGCCTTTCCACAAGACGTGTGGCAAAGTAAGCAGTGGAGCGCTGGGCGCCAAATGATGCGCACCGTTCAACGTTATCTAAACTGCAGACGAAATCGACGAAAAGGTGAAAGCAGCGAGCACTTGCGTGTGGGTGAGGAGAAAAAGGGACACGCAGGGTGGAGCATCAAAAGGATGCGAGAGAGGGTCAGGTAAAAAGGAGCAGCCTCGAGCTGGGCGCCGTTGTGTCACATGCTATTCAATCAAATTCAAATTTACTCAGCACATGTACATATAAAGAGAAAGAGGGAGAGAGAGAGAAAGAGAAAGACGCATAACAAATTCAACTGTAAAAATTTAACACATTGCGGCGCCACGTGGCTCAGTCTAAGGTTGAAGCAGAGGCTGAGACTGAGGTTGAGGTTAGGGTTGAGGTTGTGCAAGGGAGCATTATGAAATAAAAAGTATAGCATACAAATGGGCGCGCGCTGCAAATTTTATGGAGTCTGCGTGTGTGTGTGTGTGCGTGTGTTTGTAGGGGAGCCAAGTGAACCAAGCTAATGCATATTTAATATTTATATGTATCTGCGTAGGCAGACAATTGCTTAATTCGCACTGCATGCATACCGAATGTTGAATTTTGATTATAGTCAATAATAATTGTTATGGCGTTTACACAAATATTTGCCATCCATCTATAAATTGCATAACCCCAATAATCACATTGTGTGCTAGAGCAGCAAATTTATGCTCGTTACCGTAAAGATTAGTTGCTCTCATGTATTATTAAACAAGTGTCAAGCACACAAATTCAATTTGAATATTGAACGCACAACAAATCCCACAGCGATTGGAATGCAAAAGGAAAGTAATTGAGGCTTTATTGAATTATTAAAGAAGAAGCCAATTCCTCTATGCTTGGCCTTTGACATGATTGATACTATTTGAACATTGCTTTTGCGATAATTTCATTTAAAATGCATAATGAAATCACTTTTAAGCCTTTAATCTTGCCAATTGTACATGATTTCAACTGTTATGCATTATAATTAAAAACGAGCAAAGCACTCTTTATAGCTCTCTCTTTCCCTCTCTCTTTCTGCCACGTATCATATTTAAAATAAAGTCCAAGCTTATTTGCGATTTAGAAATAATTTAAATATTTGTGTGCAACAAAGTTAGTTTGTGCATTTTTTTGGAAAAAGTTCTGCACAAACTGCTGCTGAAATCATTTTCCAACTGTTTGCACATTGCGGTTGTCCACATAGAACTCTTCCTTATGTCCACACTCGTTCACTCTTTATACAGATGAACCGTTGACTCGTTTGTTTTGACATTTTTAAGCGCACTTTGTCGGATTTGATGGCTTCAAAATAAAATACCAAAAAAACAGAGGAAAAAGAGGAAAACAGCCAAAACAAACAACAAACCAAAAAAAAAGAGGAGAGAAAATCTCAACTTTGTGTGCTGGCATTTTGCATGTGACTCATTGAGCGCCTGTTTTGCGGTGTTTAATCTACTTTGCTTATGTGCCAACATCCTGCTTCGCTTTTCCGCCTCTTACTCCAGACTCGCTGTATGTGTGTGTGTGTGTGTGTGTGTGTGTGCTGTTGTACATGTGTGTTTATCCCGATTTTGTGTTAGCCCCACTCCAGTTTTCCATTTTGTTCCCTCCCCTGCACTTGGTAACCAGTGTAAAAAAGCTCAAGTTGCGTTTCACTGACTTTGAATTTTTTATGCGACCCTTTTTGGTTGTTGTTTCTGCTGCTGCTGTTTGAATCCCTCTCCCTTTCCCTCTTGCTCTCCCTTTTGCTCTGTGCAGTTGGCCCCTGGAGCTAAGCTGCTTTTTGCGCTGCTTTTCTGGTTAACTGCATGCCGAAACTCAGAGTTAGCTACTGTTACTGTTACTGCTGCTGTTGCACCCCCGCATTGCCGCCGCACCCTGCTGCCCCTCGGACTGTTTGTTTGCTTAAATTGAATTGCACATTTGAGCGCATTCAACCTAAACCTAAATGCAAATCGGATAATGGAGGTTACCTTTGTCAGGCGACACCAGCAGCTACTGCACTAAATTGTTTGGCATTATAGAGACCCCGATGGGGTCGCCGCCTCGCTTATTCCACATATTCCCATAGCCCCCACTCCCCCCATTCTTTGGAATATTGCTATCATAACAACTGCAGCTGTTGGGCAAGACCATAACGCTTGGTATTATCAAACCGTTTTGCATAGCTGAAAGGACCAATGCAAGGACTGAGAATTGCCAATGGCAACGACTGCTCAGGCGACTGGCCTCAAGGTAAAGTCAAAGGCAAAAGTATCTTGCCAGTGGGTGAGAAAAGAGAAGAGAGACGGTGAGGGAAGAGAACCGAAGCGAATTGAGAAGTGGAGAGAAAGAAAAAGAAATAAAGACATATTGTAAACATTAAACAGCTATCAGCAGGATACGTTTGACTTTATTGATTTCATCTCACTACCTCAGACGTCTCTAATGGCGCCATTGTTGGCACTGTGTGTGTGTGTGTGTGTGCGTGTGTTTGCTTGAGTGTATGGCGTGTGTGTATGTGCATGTGTATGTATGGCCGCGAGTTGGTGTCAAAAAGAAGTACGTACTTTGATTTTATAACCAAACGAGCAAGCGTCTTAGAAGCTCAAACATCGATTGCGACTTACCTGGAAGAGAAAAAGAGGAAAATAAAGAAATTGAAATTGTAGTCAATCTAATATATATACAAGGAATACACGACTATGGTACGCCAGCCATGGTTTACTGCATACTTATGCAAGCCCCAATATTCACTATGCGCTATATAGAATTTTATTTATATTTATTTAGCTGACAGCGTAAGCTCACAAAATGCTCGGTTGCTGTGACAACTACTTTGCTTAGTTAGTTTTTTTTTTCGTTTTCGTTTTTTTCTGGGTGTGTCCTGTTACGGTTACGGTTACGGTTACAGAAACAGCAGTAACGGTTACCCGCTGTTGTGTTTGTATTGCCCCTACCCGATAAGTCCATATCTATCGTAATATATACGCTGACTTTTGCAGTATATTGTCACAGTGTGTGTGTGTGTCTCTCTCTATCGATTGGTGACGTCCGACGGCGCAAACAAAACAATTTGTCAAACAAATGTGCCAAAAACTTGACGCAAAGATGGAAAGTTATAGCTTGATGGAAAAAAGTAAAACAGCAGCAGCAGCAAAACACTTGCTAACTAGCAGCAGCAGCAGCAGCAACAAAGTACAGTTGTGCACACTATGACGTAAGCACTTACGTTAACTTGCCAACCGCTTGGGAGATGTGTCAAATGTAGTTGCACTTTAGCAACTAAGTAATTTGTCTTACTGAGACGATTTACGTTGCCGTGGCAAGTTTGCGTTTATTTCGTATTGTATTATATTTTTCTGCTTTCATGAGGTTTACAAATTTTATTTTCCTTTTCTTCCTAATTTGTTTAAGAATTTCTTTGTATAATTTTTTTTGTTCTATGATCAATTAAGTTGAAATATCTCAAAACATTTACATTGTGTAAATTATATTGTGTATATGACATTTGGTTGATTTTCATAAGTTTTTTAATAATAGGATCCTTCAATTGATTTTTTTGTTTTGAATTTATTAAAGTATAAAAACCTAATTTAATCAAGTTGCAAGTTAAAGTTCATTAAGTTCTGAATTTATTGCTTTCTATTCTAATAAATAGTTTCAATTATAAGAAATATCAATTATATTTTTCAACTAAAATTTTGGTTATACCATTAACTATCTATGGTATTTATTGAATATTAGAGTATGCTGATATACCGAAATGGAATATTTATATATTTTAGTATTCTGTCGGTATATTGATTTGGTATGTTTTAAAGATCGTAACGATTTCGCATAATTTGCCTGTATTGAAAATGTTTAGCGGGTATGTCACAGCCGAGTACACTCAATTGAAGATTTCTTACTTGCTTACTTTGAATCAATTATGTTGAAATATAGGCAGTATCGAAAGTGTTCATTCGTGTACACTTTCAGCAAAAACACGAAAAATCAATTAGTTTACGTCGTGTCGCATTTAATTACCAATAATTTAGTATGTTATAAAAATGGTTAAGTTTGGTGTGTTACGTCATGGTTGTGTTCTTATCATTGCGCAGACAGGCTAACTATCAAGTTATTAGCTTTGCGCTGAGTTGCACATAAAACCGTATGATGTCCTTTATGTAATTTGCAATCGAACCGAAGGCGACAAAAATATGGTTCGATGAGTAATATGCGTTTAATAGCGCCCACAGAAGGCGCTCAAAACGATGGAACATATGGCCAGGACCTGAGTGAGAGTCTGAGTCTGGCCTGGCCTGGACTTGGCTATAAAATCGAAGTGTGTGTCCCCTCGTTCTCAGTTCTCAGTGTACTTTCGGGCCATCAACTTAATGATGCATAATGATATGAGCCACAAGACGCGGCCCATTACCCACACAATATACATAATAAATAGAGAGACTGTCGAGAGGAGAAGGAATGACTGAGGATTACAAACGATGCTGGCTGGACTTTGAAATAATTTATTTTTATTGGCATTATAATGTTCGCTCTCTCTCTCTCTGTGTTGGTCTTATTGATACAGATTCGAGTACCAGATCAAATGTCCTTAGTCGTTCGTTTCAATTGTATTTATTTTAATTTCATCAAAATATTTAAGCAGCTGCCAACCCATATAGCCAACTACAATTTGAACCTGGTTGATATGTTGAGTGGCTTTTGAAGTGCAGCCAATCTAGTTGTCTGTCTGCATTTGTCTGTGTCTTTTTCCGTGCATGTCTGTGTGTGTGTGTGCCTGTGTGTGTGTGGATATTTGTCATGTACACACTTAATGCTGAAAGAGTGTCACTAACAATATCATCGCTCTACTCTCGACTGGTTTGAGTTGGTAGCTCGTTCGCTCTGTGTGCGATCCTTTGCACAGGTATTTGTTTAGTGCAGGTGACATTTAAATTAAGCTGCCATCGTTGGTAACGCTAAAAGTGCTTTCATGTCACCCCTTTGCACTCTGCACCACATGCTACATATGCGACTACACGGAGAGCTCGTTAAATCCAATAAACGTTTGCACTTTTTATTTATATGAATCTCTGTGTTCGTCCATCTCTGTGTGTGTGTGTGTGCAGCAATTGTTCCTTGCTTGATTAAATTTCTTTGTGTTTTTTTTCCATCTATTTTTCTATTTTAGTATTTTTTCATTTGCTGACAATTAAACTAGCCAATTAAACTTTAGCCTGGACGCAGAGCAGAACAAGAATAGCATTCCCCATTGCCGGTGTCGGTGCCGTTGCCTCGCCATGATGTTCACGGGGTCCTGTCCTATTCTGTTCTTCTGCTCCTGCTGCTGCTGCTCTTCAGTTGTTCCTCTAACTGCCAAAGTGTTAATACACAAATACCCAAATGTGTAGTTAACACGAGTTTCTGCAGTGCCTTCGTTTTGTTAGCTGCTGCCCCAGACCCAAACCACTCACTCACCGACTTCTCCCGCTGCTCCTTCTGCTTCTCCCTCTGCTTGTCCTTCTCACCACTAGTCATTTTATTTTGTTTGTTTTTTGTTTTGCTCTGTTTTCGGTTTGGCAATTTATGTGAACGGGGAATTTTCTTGCCGTGCATTTCGACTTTATTTGGGTTGTTGTTCGTTTTTCTCTTATCTATTCACCTCTATCTCCACCTTTGCACTCTTATTTATTGAAGTTCTAAATGCTTTCTCAAACTGCAATGCCGTGTGGTCACGCTAGCCTATCGAAAAATCAAAACTAGTTTTCTTTCTAGTCACGACATTAGGCAATGAGCAAAAGCAATAAATAAATAATATAAAGCAAGGTAAATCAATGCGCAATTGACATAAATTCTTTAGGTGAGAATAACAACCAACCACATAGAATTTTAGATGCCTTTTCAATAAGTATTTGAGTTGAAGTCAATTCACACCTGCAATTCATTTATTTCAAATTGCAATCGACAAAGCAGAATGCTGCTAATAAATAAATTGCTTGAAATACTTCTCGATTATTTTATTTATTCACTCGATCATTTTAAAATACACTTGACTTACGGTTGCCTTTTCTATTAAACACAATCACTTTTATTTTCATATTATTGTATTAGAAAAACTTGCTTGCTATTACGCTCATATATTATCAAGTGTCCAGCTGGTGAAGTCCCAGATAAATCACGACAAAATCAAATTACTCTTTCATCTGCAGGGCAAATAAATTGTACTGCATATTACGTATACGTCGATTTGTACTACGAATGGATGGCAAAGGTATAAATTCATTGATTATTTATTTATGGCAACCAACACAAAAAAAAAAACAAGAAAAAAGAAAAAATAAAGGTATGTTCGACTATTGTGTGCCATAGTTGATTGTCTCGCCCCCTTCCTCAAAACATGCTGTGTGCATGTGCGTGAGTTATTTTCGTTTTATATTGACTCGAAAATGTCAAATGCATAACGAGAACAATTCACAATTTTGATGTAATTGACAGGCAAAAGGGCTGTGTGTGGTGATGGGTTTTGTTGCCTGGTGGGTTGAGGGGTTGAGGGTGGCTCAGTTGAGTTGATGATGGTGGTTGGAATTGTGCTGGGAGGCCACTGTAACTGTGGTCCCATCATAAAATGTCAAACTTTGTTGGGTTGTTGTCGCAACGGTAACATTTGGACAAACTGTTTTCTTATTTGACAGGCCATTTGGCAATGACATGAGGCAACCACTGAACAGATGCAACCACAGTGACGCTGACTGCGGTGTTGCTGCCACCGACTGCGATGCTGGGCGTCGTCTAATTTAATATGCATAGCGCTTTAATTAGACTTTGAGTATGTTTCTTGTTGATGTGTATGTTTGCGCTTGTTCGGACTCGCATAATAAATAAACAATGTGCGGTTAAAACAATTAGCCGCAGTTACAGATACAGCCACAAGTCAAGCCGCAGCTGCTTCGATTGATTGGCTCGCGAGGGAAGCAAAGACTTTTTGGCTGTGTAGCTTTAAGTGCAGCAGCAACGACGGTAACGGCATCATCGGTATGTGGGCGAGTGGCGTGTGGCGTGTGGCATGTGTCATGTGGCAAGTGGCAGATGGTATATGCAAAATGAAGTTGACATCTGCTTAAGTGGCTGGGGTTTTGGGCAATCCACATGGCTTTTACGAGGCAATGCAATGCACCAGTTTCATTTGCAGCTGCTACTGCTGCATGGCTGCCTGCTTGATTGGACATGAAATTGATAGCTCACACACACACACACACGCACACACTTACATACGTCCACATGCATATGCATGCTTCAAAAGTGGGGATGTGTGTGTGTTCTTCTTAAGCAAGTTAATTGAATTTTGCACTCAAGTCGTTGACGCTGTCGTTTTGGGCGCTGCTGCGCTGGGCTCTGGGCGTGACTATTGCAATTGCCGCCACAGTCGAAACATTTAAACATTGACAAGACATTTGTGAAGTTTTAAGTGCATTAGCTGTCAGCCAAGCTAAGCGATAATTTCAAATTCCACTCAACTGCAACTGCAACATCAACAGCAACTAGCAAAATTGCAGGCAACTGCAATGCAATTTCACTCCGGTTGCCCCTAAAAGCAGACAATGGTTTTTTTTCGTTTCATATGAAAACAAAGCAAACAGCATAAAGCCAATACATAGATGATTTAAGTGAAGTGCTAACACAATCAAAGATTATTAAACATTTAAACAATGCGAAGAAGCCTTATTCTCGACCAGTTGAGTAAAGTTTCATTTTCGTGGCCTCTAAAAGCACGCAATGCTTTTTTTCTTTGAAGAAGCGCGTGATAAAGTAAACATTATTATTCTGGCATGTTAAACTGAGAAAAATGCAAATACGTTTTATTTAACCATTTGGTTTTCTTAAAGTCAAATCAAGTATCCAATATGTTTACAAAAAAGATCAAGTAAATTGTAATCAAATGATTGCACATTTTTTTTGTACTGACAAATCAAAACGAAAAGCAATCCAAAGATTACTTGCAACAGTTCAAAGTATTATATTCCTCAGAGTTTGCAAAAATTTCAATTCGACCGAAAAAAATAAAGAAAAGGAGTATGAGGAAAAAACCAGAATCGCTAGAGCCATTAGTCAACGCTTTGTAGTTGGAACCATTAATGGATTAAGCTGAAATGTGGAGCACAATGAATAAATTGTCAGATTGTGTTGCACACTGTCAAAAGCCACATAGCTTTATGGGGTTAACCAGAAAGGGTAGAACCATTCGTCTGACCAGAGAGCAAGAGAGAGAGAGAGAGAAAGAGAGATAGTATGATAAAAGGAGACAGAAAAGCAGAAGCGGAAGCAACTGGCACATTGCTTACATTTCAATATGTTTGTGCTCTTGACATTTTGTTTAACTGTTAAACTGTTGCAAATGCCAGCTGTCAACTTTTTCCCAACTAGAAGGGGTTGGAGTTGGGGTTTTGGCTCAAAGTTGACCGTAAAGCCGCAAGCAGGCCAAAAAACAGCAAAACATTTTACGGCTCTTCTACCATAGCCTTTAAGCTGAGCTAAAAGTTTGAGCTTTAAGCACGCTAATAGTCAAGTGTGTGTGTGTGTGTTTGTGTTGTTGTGTGTTGGCCATTTTGTAAATCAGCGTGCAATTACCCGAACCGAGTTCCGTGTAGTTTGCAAGTGTATTAAGTTCATTTTTCATTTGCTCTCATGCATTAAGCAGCCCCAAAAGTAAGTTGCCTGACTTTGCAGAAGAATAAGAATGAAAAGCATAACGCAGAATCACTTTTTCACTTAGCTTCTCTCTGTATATGTATGCGTGTGTGCATGCGTGTGTATGTGTGTATTTTTTGCCTTTTGGCATGCAAATAAAACGCCAAAAATGGCCCGCGGACCGTTGCAGAAGACAAACAGTAAAACCTAAACCCAACCCAAGCCCAACCGAGACCAGAAAACCAAGCCAACTTAAGCCAAACACGTTAGAGAACAGCGCGCACAATTTGGTTCTACCAAAAATTCCAACAGTCCCCCGCTCTCTACTCCCCTCAACTCAACACAACTCAACTGTGCCTGCTACAAAACCAGACTCGGCTCTGGCTCCTTTGGTCGGAGTACAATAAGAAAAATGTTCAAGTGCCAGAATGTGTGCAAAGAACTCAACTTTGGCACACACTTCGCGTTGTTCTTGTTGTTGCTGTTGCTGTAGCTGTAGCTGCTGCCTTTTCCCTTTATTTTGCCTTGCAGATAATTTGAATTTTTTCCATTTGTTTGGTTTGGCTGCCAGTCTCTGCCTCTGCCTCTGTCTCTGCTTCCTCCTCTTTGCAGGTCAGTTGCATGCCTCAGTCTGCCTCCTGTTTTAGGAACTGTAAATTGCTTTAGTTGGCTCGCAGTTTCAGCGCGAACGCAACAATAAAAAGGAGGCAAGAGAAATGGGGGAGATGGGGGCGTGGTGTTATATTTATGAATGCGCGAATAGTAATGCACTGCTTATAGCTCTGGAACTTCAACTTCACTCAGCATTCTTATCTATGCAATGCAATTGCAGCTACTTTTTGCAAACTCGAGTTTTCCTTTGATATTTCCAACATTTTCGGGGGAAATACAACAGCGAGCTCTGTGTCATGCAGATTATTTCTATTGTGTGCAGCAAATAAATGCAATCCAATAGATAATATTAGCGCTCAATTGAAAATAGTATGCCAACTTAGTTCTTTACTAGGAATATGAAGGTATTTCCCTTCACACATGCGACTTATTAAGGAGCATTTTTGAAGTAAATATTCCTTCTTGAATTTGAATTCCGTGAAGTTAAGTAATTTGTTTCTCTTTACTCTAAAGAAAATTTCATACATTGAAATAAGTTGACTACTTTAGTTGTGATAAGTAACTAGTTTATTAAATAGTAAAATAAATATTTCTGCTAGTTTCAAGTTTTGAAAACACATCTAGAAATCTAGCGGACCAGCCTTGAACCCATTCAGTGTTATATGCTAAATATCTGCATGGATATGTTGTATTCAGAATATTACTTTGCAGATAGCAAGCACACAATATTGAATACTTTTTTTCAATTACGGCAAAAGTGGCAAAACAGTTGTCAACATTTCAAGACAAAACAGCAAAAACAGCAGCAGCAGCAACAGCAACAGCTACGCTACGCTTCGGACTCGGAAGCAACAAAACACAACGAACAGAAGAAAAAGAAGAACATGTGGGAGGAGGAAGAGACAGGGGAAGCAACTGAGACAGTACATAGAAGAAGAAGCAGCAGCTGCAGTTGCAGAAAAGCAAAAGCAACCATGACGCTCTGTCAGTTGCAGAAAGAAAGATGTCAGTTGTCAACAACAATGCCC
Organism: Drosophila sulfurigaster albostrigata; assembly: GCF_023558435.1. NCBI lineage: Eukaryota > Metazoa > Arthropoda > Insecta > Diptera > Drosophilidae > Drosophila > Drosophila sulfurigaster. Next base: position 2,581,652 of record NC_084883.1, read on the forward strand.
CAAGTTGCAACAATAAAATTCTGACACATTGAAAAATGTCATTGTGTAACTTAAGTAGCCAACACACACACACACATACATACTTTGCACATATGTGTGTATGTTGTAGGGGTTGATTATGTAAAACAAGGCGCAGCTCTGTACAACACTGCCAGCACACATCCCGAACTCTTCTATACCCTTTTTCCTACTCATGTTTTGCCAGCTTTGTGCCGCCTTCATATGCCCTGCCTGTTAATTTACTTGCAGTTCCGTTCCATTTTTATGGACTACCGCCATCACGCTTTTCCCCATGTGTATGTGTGTGTGTGAGTGTAAGTGTGTGAATGTGTGTAGTTTAGGTTGGACATTTGTTATGCAGTGATATAGCGGCTGTTCGCATACCCAGCGCTTTATGCTTTACATCTTTATTGGAGATGAGCCCGTGAGTTTCTTTTCCCCCACTATTTGCGAAATTAAAATTAAAAAAAAAAGAAAAACAATCAAATTATTATATTCTAGAATACAGTGAACTAAGAAGAGATCTTGAATTTGAAGTCTTTTTTCCCATTGAAATAAGTTCAGTTAAAGAATATGTAAACTATATACAACATTGAAGCACAATTTTAAAATGACGAAGTAAAAATACCTATATTTTTCTATTCAAAGGAAAAACGATCACAATTATTTAATATTTATAAAATACATTTTCAAACAAATCAAATAACACAGTTCAAATAAATATTACTTTTCACAGTCAATAAATATTTATTTCACTCTTCAAATAAAGTCATGTAAAAATAAATATGTTTCGCTTTCGACCAGAAAACTCTGCAAATTTCTCGCTCAATAATTACAATATGATTATATTTATCTATTTTACCTTTACCTTTGACAGCTAGGAAAAATAAACATGTTTTGCTTCAGTTCAGACAGCACTGTAAATTTCACACTCACGTGCTCATCTCTAAGTCAAGTACATACTCATATTTGTTGTTTGAGCGTGTGGATGTGTGTGTGTGTGTGTGTTGCTTATGCAAGCGAGAAATTTGTTATAATGTGCAGGGCATAGAAATGGGAACGGTAGAGAGAATATCGTAGATATTATGTATGCTTTTGATAAACGCATAGGAAACCAGCGAGGCGTACACTTGGCCCAGGCCTAGACTGTGTAGGATGTCATTGAGGAGGGCGGAGGAGGGACGGAGTCTAGGGGCGTGAGAGTCGCGTGAGAGTGGCAACCCTAGCCAAAGTCATTTGTGGCGTCGATCAAGTGTACTGAGCCGTTTTATGGCTGCGCTTAACAAACCTCGACGAGAGGCCGAGTAGCAATTGTTGTTCCTGTGGAGTACTCCCATTTTTTGTGATATTCTTTTTTCGTTCACTCTGCTTTTTTTTTTTTTGCTGGTTTGTTGGTTGTATTGCTGTCACAAGTTGTTCGAGGTGACAAAGTTAGCCCCCAGGAATAAAAACACAACTGCGGATTGTCCGTGCCAGCGGCGTCTGTTACAAATGCCGAGAGGAGGAAAAACAAACGGCATAATTTAATTTCCAACACAACTCAGCGCAACACGGCGCAAAATGCCGACAGATCCGGCTGGCTGTTATCAGTCTCTTGGCATCATTATTACGTTTAAAGGAAAATAATTACTTTTGGATAAGGCAAAGTGAAAGAAATAACAAGAGAAAACAGGAAAAAACAGCAAAGCGTTCCCCAGAGGCAAAACAACGGCAACGCTAAAGTGTTTTCCTTGACAGTTTTCCCAGGCAGTTGTTGTTGCTGCTGATTTTCGACTCGGATTTTAAGTGGAGCTCAACGAAATATGCAGAAGTGTTGAGCTTATTAGCCTGCAAGCCGAAACTCAAGACAAGTCAGGAAAGTGCAGTTCCAGTTCTAGTTAAAGAAACTCGGATAGAGATAAGCTTTATTGCATAAGATGGTATAAGCTGCTATAGTCGAGGCTTAGACGATAATTGTCAGACTTAAATTAAAAGGTTTTAGGCATACGAATATCTAGTAAATAAAACTCATGTCGAAAGTATACCCGAGAGGCAAAGGATGATTCAAAACTTAAATGAAGTGCCAAATATCATTTGCAATTACCATAAATTAATGCAAACTACAAGCAAGACAAGCACACAAGAGACACGAGAATTTACTCATTGACAGCTAATTTCGAAAGATGAAATCGTGTTTAAGCTTAAATTTCGTTTGCCGAAAGAACATCAGTTGTCCGCTGGGGGCAAATTTCCTGTACAAGCAGCAACTAATTAAGTAAAACTGTCAGTTTTTAATTAAATATACACGTGCAACATTCATAATAAGCCATTGAGTGAATGCTGTTCAAATTCTGGCATTTCACTGGCATTTCGTTAATACCCTGTAAGTGGTAAATGCGATTAAATTAAAGTTAAAGTTAATGCTTATCGCATAAAGCTGGCCTCGCAATAAAATATTATATATTTTTTGAGTGGCATCCACTCTGGAAACAGGTCATTTTTTATTCCATCACTCGACTGATTACATCAATTTCACTTGCTTCATTTATGCTGTGTAAGTGACACAGGGAAAAAGAAAAATTATGGAAACTGAATTCGCAGCTTTATGCTGAATTTCATTGAGACGCAATTTATTTTTAATACCGACAATATATATGGCCTGAAGTTAAGGCGCTTAAATAAAAAAATCTTGTATAAGTAAAAGTATATGTACATATCATACATATATGTAAGTAGAAAGTCGGCGGGAAATGTATATGATGTAATCATATGCATAACTTACATTAACTGCCAACTTATGAGCTTCTCAGTGTGACCCGTCTGCTGCCTTCGTGCCTGCTGCAGTCTTGCCCGCTTTAATGAGCAAAAATGTGCTCGCACTGAGCGCGTTACATAACCCACTTAAATATGTCATATGCATACGAGTGCGGGACTAATCATACGACTAAAGAGCTCAGCATTTGAATTTCCAATGGCAGCCACCCTCAACGTATGCAGTGAATTATTTTGCGCATGAATGTCAGCAACAGCAGCAGCAGCAACAACAGCTTAAATGTCAGCATCAGCCTCAGTCTCAGCCTCAGTCGGAGTCTCAGTTGCAGAGGCTCGTTGCTTGGCGTTGGGTGTCGCTGTCAAAGCACTTTATGTCACAATAATTTGCAGCGCGCTTTTGTGTATGCGAGTGTGCGTGTGTGTGCGTGTGTATCAGCATTCGCAATGTGCGCGTGCTTCTGTGTGTGTGTGTGTGTGAGTATTATATATGCATTCATTTCACGTGCCAGCAGCTAACATCTTCACATTTGTAGGCAGCTTACAATTGGAGTCCGTGGTGGAGACAATACATATGCGTGTAAGTGAATGCGTGTGTGTGTGTGTGTTTGTGTGGAAGGGGGTGTTGGCCAATATGCATATGTAAAATATTTATGAGCGCGTGCAAATTCATTTCATTGCTTCAACGCTTTTGCCTTTTGCACTGCTTGTAATGCTAACTTACAAAGCTTACTTCACTCACACATCAACTTTGCAGAGGAACACAACATTTCAGAAGGCTGACTTTAAAGTCAGTTGAAAAATTTCTCAATTGGCAAATCTATCATTCTGTATCCTATAAAACTATATAAAAGTTGAAGGTAGTTTTCCATTGGATTTAACAAAGTTGCTTCACAGATCAACCCAAATTGATATTTTGTTTTTTTAATGAATAACATTTTATTTTTAAAATATCTTTATATTTTTCTTAGAAACTTAGATTTTATTTTCATTACCCTGCTTCCCTTAGTGAGCCATGATTAGACTTATTTTTTAATCATTCCTTATGTGATATTATAAGATAAAAGACAAAGAAGTTGATTAAACAAGCCTTTTTAAATAAAGCAACACAATTCAATGTATATTTTAATAAAGAATAATATTTTAAATACAAATCGTTATAAACGATACTTTTAGAGCATTTAATGATTCATCTTCTGCAAACTCGTACTAGTTCCATAGCTCTTTCTTTTTAAGCATGATTTTAAGCTTCAATTCAATAATCAAGAAAATTGAATTCTTATGTACTCCTATTTCTTAAAATACAAAATATTTTATAGGAATATTCTTATAAAATAAAAAAAAATGCTTTTAGAGTATCTAAACTTCGATCTCCTACACACCCATACTATTGCCTCAGAGTTCTATTTTATTGTTATATATATTTGCAGTCATTTCGGCATGTGCTGCTGCTGTATTGTTGCGTGCTGGTGTTGGTGTTGCACATGAATTTAATGCAGGGCATAACAAATTTTCACAGCACATTTTCATGGTCTGGAGGGCTTATGGCCTAACTGGCTAAATGGGAGGCTGACAAATTGTCAACCCCTTTGCTGTTCTGTTGCCATCCATGTTCGTAGCAAATAAATACAACGCTGTACAATGTGCAATATGCGCGACACGCGTTTATTTCTATTGTATTTATGTTTCGCGCTGCGACGCTTTACCAGCTGCCAGCAGAAGGAGGAGGAGGAGGAGGAGGATGCGACCGGGTGGCGGAAATCGCAAAAATATTTTGTGTACACCACGGAAATGAGAAAAATAATTTTTTGGCCAATGGCAGTGGGATTCCAGCTGCTGTTGCTGTTGCTGTTTCTGCTGCTACTACAATTTTGATGCGCGAATATTATTTGTGTATCTGCAGCTGTATTTGGCTTTTAAACTAATTTAAGTAGCAACAGCAAATGGCAAGCAGTTAACATTTGTAATTCGTTTATGCAATATTCACGCGCATTTACGCATTACATTTTATGTTCTTTGTCTGTTTATTTACGATCTCAAGCGGGCCACGCGGCGTATGCTTAATATCAAGCTGCGTCACTGTATTCATATATTGGCATTGCCATTTGCTATTGGCATTTGTGTGTTTGGGTTAGCTTTAGTGTTTGTTGTTGTTCCGTTGTTGCTGTTGCTGTTTGTGTGGCAATTTCAAAGGATTAGGCGCCTGAGTGCCCAAGGACCTGACAGCAATGACATCCACCACAGCGACAGCCACAGCGACATCGAAACATTGGGAAACAGCAACAACGATGACGCCGCCTGCAACGATTCTGCAACAAGCTGTCCGCTTTGCATTGACTTTGCATACAAATTAAAGTTTTCAAACGCTCGCTGGCTGGTTTATGTAATTGAATTAAGCTAACGGATCCGCTCGCCTCCAACTGTAACGGCACTCCCGCAGGAGTTGCTTGCTGTGTTTCATGTATTTATTGCACATGCAAACAAGCACTTTGATCTATTGGGCCCGCGAATAAAGCTTTAATTTTGCGTTCTTTATTTGTCCTCTATTTCAATGGCTTTTACTGCTTTCGTATATTCGCAATTGAAGTAAGTGTAATTAAATTTATTGTGTTGCAAATATTACTTTTTAAACTAATATATATATATACAATTATTTTGTTATATTCATTATATATTTTAATATTGTTTATGCTTTTCATTTTGATATGTATATTCGTTGGAGATCAAACGCAAGGTGTCACCAATTTGTAGAAACATAAATAAACTAATGTATAAAATGAAATGGTATTTTTCAAGGTTGAATAGGGATATTCTAGCATATTGTAATACACATAAAATAATTAGCCAGCTGTGTTTTGTGCATTGATTTATCTATTTCATTTTTGAGTCAACATTTTTGACTCAACAGCACGTCACATGTAACACACACTTGTCGAAGATCAAACGCAGTGTGACCAATTTATACAAACAAAAATATGCAAATGTTAAATGGTATTTTTGATTCTTGAATAGGTATACCTAAGTAAATATATCTAACATATTTAAATACAAATATAATAATTGGGCAGCTGTGTATTGTGAATTAATTTATGAAATATTTTAAGTATTTTATAGCGAGATATATTTCAACACTTATTGTGCATGAAATATGAGTATCTAACATATTACTTTTCACTGTTTTTCTGCGCACATTCTGCAGTTCATTCATCAGTTTTGTGCTCCCAGTTTTTGCTGTCTGACTAAATCTATTACTTTGCTTGGGGTTTGACCTATGCGAGGGAAACGTGCATTGAACTGGTCGCGTGTCAGGTTGCGTTCAGTCGCCTTTAGCCACCACATCGCACAACACACACACACACACACACACACACACACAGAACTGCAGCACAACACCGTTTGTGTCCCCGAAAGCTACTCCCTGGGGTACCATAGCGATTGATTGGCTCTGGGGCGGCGCGATGCGTCGCATTTGTCCTTTTGTTTATTGGCCATGTGCCATGTGCCATGTATGTATATTTCTCTCTGATCGTTTTTCCGTATGTGTGTTTCTGTGTGTTGAAGCGATTCATTGTATTTAGTGAAGAGGAGAGCCAAACTCCCCTCCCCTCCCCTCCCTCTCCCTCTCCCAATCTTGTGCAGCAGCTGCATTAATCGGATTTTGGGGTCCATTGTTGCTGAGCTGCTCTGCTCTGCTCTGCATCGACGCTGTGCACTTTAAGTTGCAAGTTGCATAATATCATTGTTTGTTGCATATTTACTTTTTTGACGGCATTCTCTACTGTCTCTCGCTTTCTCTTTCTCTCCCCACTGCTGGGCTAAAGTTTTGCCTTTTGTGCCATTTCAGCCAATCTGCCAATCTGCCGCACAGCACGTATGTCGTTTATGTCGTTAGCTCTACGGTGCTTCGATTCGTTCAATTCTATTCTATTCTATTCAGCTTGATCCACATTCAATGTGTCTGTGAGTTTGTGTGTTCTTGTGTGGTCTGTGAGTGGGAAACTTGGCTGATGTAACTAAGTAATATTGGCAGTTGCATTTGGGTTATTGTCTTCTCTCTGACTGTGCTCTGCCTCTGTGTGTGTGTCTGTCTATCTGTCTGTCTGTCTGTCCTGCCTGCCTGCCGTTGAGCTAGGCAATCTGGCAGCCATTGAGCAGTAACTACGAGCATGTGAGCACTTCCTAGTTTCGTGTTGCAAGTTTGCTGTCTGCTTGCCATAGTCAATTGGCCGGCAATTGAGTAGAACAAAATAGTTAAGTACATGAGCAGAAATCGCATTAAAATCAGCCACATTTACATTGTTCAAGAGCTGCAACATATGTTATCGATTTCGTTTACTACAATGCGATGCCAACACGTATACGCCCCATCGCCTGGGCTTTCAAGAGATATGAACATATGTTACTCAAAGACGCTTACGATGACAGGTAGCAATTATAGTTGACAGCACCGCTCGAACAAATCATATTAAATTAAACGATTTTAATGCAAACTAAGTTTGCTAATTTGGCTACTAAAGTATTCTTCAATGTTCACACATTTATTGTGTGATTTAAAAAGCGCAATAAAATCGAATACGTTAACACTTCAAAATGAAAGCATCCTCCGTTCTGCATTTAACGTTATCCGTGTGTGTCTGTTGCTTTTGCTTTTGGTTTGCCTGCAGCATTTTTGCAGTGTGTTCAACGTTCAACATTTCGTTCGATTCAACCTCAACAAATTTCAACTTGATTTTCCTACTATTTGTTCGCATTTTGTTGTCCCACTGTTTGCTGGTGGGAGGTGAGAAGAGTGAGGTTCGAGTATTTTAGATTTTTTTCATGTTTTGTTAGTTGGCAACATTTACGAGCATACTATAGTTGAAAAAAGGAAAAGTTTCGTTTGGTCGGTTAGTTGCATTTTCCATGTTGCCCCCCTCTTTCCATTTTTCAGCTGCATTTTCATCGTGCGTTCGTGTTTCTGACCATGTCCCGATCCGTCACCGTCACCGTCTCCATCTCCATCTGCAACTACACACGCAACTCCAACTCTTCGTGTTCAGTATACATTTGGTCCATTGGCAGGCACGTGCGTGCCGGGACAGCCGTTGGCCATTATTACACCTCTTTGGATGCGGGAGATGCGGCAACGCGAAGTGGAAGCTGGAGCTGGAGCTGGAGCTGCATGTAGTTTGGTTTGCTCTCGGGGCTCACGTAAAGTTCGTTGTGGCTGGGGCAATGTTTGTTGCTGTATAAAGTGCATTTTGTTGCCACTTTTGCCGGCGTTGGCTTATTTCGTTTGATTTTATGCGGTTACGTGAATTCATTGGCCACTGGCTGCTGGCTTCTGGCTGCTCTGACTGCTCTGGCTGCTGCTTGGCAGCCCTGGTGCTAGGGCTGTTTGTTGGCAGTCATCAGATGGCGCTGCAGCTTTTTAGCGTAAGCGATTTTTTATGTACGCTTGTGGTTTTAATTTCAATCATTTTACTGGTTAGTTGGCTGCCTCGGTGCAGAAAGTTCAAAGGACGCGCTCCCGAAATCAACGTTAATAAATATGCAAATGCAATTGCGATGCGATGCGATGCGCTCACTCGCTCGCATTTTCCACAAATGCGATTAGTGTTGCACAGTTTGGGGGCGCTTAATTTCAGCATATGCCATAACACTAACACACACACACTCACACACACCCACCCACACGAACTGAGAGCAGACATTACTAATTGCTATATCATTAGACGCGTGTGCGTGGATTTCGTTAGTTGGCTTTAATGCTTTAATGGCCACTTGAGTCTGCGTTGCAAAAACTTTGCGACTAGTTCGGCACTTTTTTCTATATTACCTGTCCTCTAATCTCGCCACTCTTCTTTCTCTCTCTCTCTCTCTCTCTCTGCCACTCATACTTGTCTGTCCCCTTACATATGCCGCAAATTAGTTATAATTAAGTTGAGCACACGTCGCCAGGCGGCTGCTCCTGCATAACACTTAAGGAGCTACAGTTACAGTCGCAGTCAAAGTCACAGCTGTCTGAGCTACGTGCTTCGCCAGCAAGTGCCTATACCCTGTAAATGGCTAAGAAGTAGGCCATATCTGTGCAGATTAGTGAAAGAGCAAAAATTGTCTATTCAGTAAAATAAAGGAACTGAATAAGTTCTTAATCACTGTTCTTTTTTGTTCAGTTGTTCACTTTTGATCTTTATTTAGTTCTTTTTCGATTAGTTTCTTTATCGAATTGATGTCTTTGATGATGTGGCAACTTTAACTTTTGTGTTTACAGTGTAAACTTTACACATTACACATTACACATTACATTTTAATCAAATGCGCAAGATAAATTTATTTTGTGTCTTTCATATTTAAAGTTACTGCACAAAGACATTTATGAAATATGATGTCGCAATATTTGCACTAGACGTCTAAAAGGAACTGTGATCGAAAAGTGACAATGAAATCGAACGATGAACAATATTGGGAACAAAATCAAATTAACAAAACGAAAACAACGAACTTTTTCAATGATTAAAAAGTGAACGAATGAACTTTTTCAATAAACTGAACGATATTTGCACAATATTAGTGTAGATCACAATGTGATTTCACTCAAGTTTTTTTTTAGTGTTTCTAGGATATTTGCAGAGTCTCAGTGGCTTGTTTTCTTAGTTGTTTAATAAGCGTTAGTCATCTATCCACACTTTGGAGTTGCTTAGTCGACACATTAAATGTAATTAGCTGCGCTAAGGTTAGCACAAAACTATGGCCGAGAGACACTCGCCTGGCTCGCCTTTCGTCTAATTAGTTATCTAAAGTTTGTTGACGACATTAATGCCAAATGGTAGGAGGGCAAAAGAAACAGCAAATTGTATGGCATACACATCTGCATTAGCATTAGCCTGTCCGTCCGTCTCTCCGTCCGTCTGTCTGCCTGTCTGTCGCTGTCTGTGCAAAGTTTGCAACACAAATCATTCTCAGCAACAGCAGCAACAAACAAAAAATGCGAAAATTGCGCTGCGTTTTTTCTTGTTTTTATTATTATTATTTTTGTGTTTTATGTGTTCCTATTGTTTCTTCAGTTTTTTTGTTGCCGCTTGCTGCTTGCTGCTTGCGCTGTAAATCACTCAAAACATAATGCGCTGTATTTAAAATATGCGCACAAATGTTCCATGTACTACAAAATTGTAGGAAGTGTTTTTCCTTGGCTTTTCCATATCGTGCATTTTCTTGTCTTTTTTACTACCCAAAATTTCTTTTCTTTTCGTTTTTATTTCTGCGGTCTAGCTTATTGAGCACACATACACACACATACATTTATATGTGTGTGTAGTATGATATAGTATGTTGGAGGCATAAATGGCTTTATGCTGAAGGAGCCAAGAAAGTTCTCAGCCTCATAAGAAAATAAAGTATACGCAGAGTAGGACTACTTGGCGTATGCCCATTATTAAACACAATATTTGTGCTTGTGCTTGTCAGTTTTAGCTACGAAAATATGAAAAATGTGTACAGCACAAAATAGTGTAAATACTCTCTAAGTTAATAAAGTTTCACACTCGCATTCGTACGAAGTTGAAAGCTGAAGTTCACTTAACTTTCGAAATAGTTGCTGAGTAGAATCAAAAAAGGTTTTTAAAGTATTTATTCATTTCATTCTTAAGGTAGTCGACGAATTCAGCAGGTAATACTGATCAGTTCTTATTCTTTCAATCTTTTCTTTCAAGTTACTCTGCAAACAGCTAATAATTACCAACTTTTATCAAAATATGGTCACACTTTTCGTAATAACAATAATCATAATAGAAAAACACATTTGTGAGAACAAAATTTGGCGTTTCTGATTGTCACATTATTTCTGCTGAATGCAAAAAGCAGTGATCAGATATAATGATTATCTACTGATTTTATCATATATAGTTTGCATTATGTTTGTGCATTTAATTATTGATACAACACTACAGCTGGGTTAACGTTAGTAGTTGATGCGTTTTATAGCCAGAAATATTATCATAACACACTTCAGAAAATATACAAGCTTTCGACAAAAAATGTCCTGGCAATTCATATATCGCATTCATATCATATCGCTTTATAGAAACGCGTTGAGTTGCCTGTGGCCAGTGCAAATTTTGCGCTGCTTGTGTTTTAAATGCGAATATATTAAACAGATAGCATTCATTTTTATTTCGTTCTCATACATATTTTTTGATTCAGCGCTTTGTTTACGTTGTTAAACCGAAAAAATATGCAAATAAACTTCGGGGGCGACAAGGACTGTCGAAAAAAAAGACGAGACGAGACGAGTCGAGTCGAGTCGAGAGAGTGTTGTTGGGCCATGGGCCAATTTCGATGGAGACGAAGTCAACGTATTTTAAATTGCTGAATTTGCAAAAATGGAAAATCATAATAAATAAATACAAATTTATATTGCACATTGTAGATGATGCTTCAGTTTGAGCATCAGCATCAGAATCAGCTTCAGCTTTTGTTTTGCTTTATGTTTTTTGTTTCGTACACATTGCTGTTGATGTTGCTGTTGCTGTTGTTATTGTTGTTGTTGCTGTGTTGCGTTGTCAACAAGCTTTTATGAGGGGAGCCAACATTTTCAATTTATTTTCAATGTTTCTCTCGCTCTGCAAAAATGGAAAAGAAAAAGAAAGCAAACGTAAATTGAACATTTTAGCGCGCTTTTAAGCAATGTCGTACACAACACACATCGAAGCACCCTTCGCACACCTGTCCAACAATAACAGCAAAAACAACAACAACAACAACAGGAATGGCAAAAAACATTGCACTTAGAACTTCCGCACGATAAAATTAAATGACGGCTGCTTTGGGGGGTGTAGCCAAGGGAAAAAAGTAAACTGTACGAACTCTGCGAACTCTGTGCACAACAATATATATCAAAGTGGAGCAGATGAACGATAGCAACAGCAACAACATCCACTATAACAACAACATCATCAGAGAAGCAAATCACTTATGCTGCCATTTAACGTTGGGCGACTGTTTGTTTGAAGTGGCGCTGAAATTATGTTAACGTAACAAGGTGAAAGCGCAAAATGAAAAATCACTTAAACAATTTGATTTTTTGATTTGTCCCCAACACTCTCTCTCTCACTCTGTTGCTCTCTCTCTCTCTCTCTTTCTATCTGTATGTGGCAGCACTTAGTAGAGCCAGTGTAAATGTCAGACTGTTTAAAGATTTATGGAGTTCCTTTCCATGCTTTGCCTGCCGCGCCTGAACAGCTCATAAATACGCATAAACATAAAACCACTTGATTTTGGCCGGGCTCATAACAAATCTTGTGCCAGTTACAGTCAACAGCACGTAGCAACGTAGCGATGAGGCATATCGAGCTGAAACAGGGCTCCGCGGCACAAACTTTATTGATAAAGGCATAATTTATTTGAACAATCGACAAAACGCTATTGTCAATAAAGCCAGATAAATATCTGGCATTGTAGCAGTTTTATGCCATATATAAATACTCTCTACTACTCGTATATATGCACACTTATTTTATATAGTCTATATTCTGCGGCTTTCGTGACAATGCCGCCAGAAATGGGAATAAGCAAAGCTGTGTGCATAAACGAAGAGACAGTGATATAAACAGTGGCATGCTTTATTACCAAGTACAGTAGGTAGAATAGTTTGAATGAAGCAACTAAAAATAGTGAAGTGTTCAAATGTATAAATTATGAAAAGAAATTTCCTTTCAGCTTTTGATTTTGCAGTATTTAAATCTCATCTTTAATCGAATAATACAATAGGTGAATATATTAAATATATATATTCGAAATTTATGTTCGCTTTTGTTAAACGCAGCCCATTGTAACTTATTGAATTGAATGGTCTATGGAGGCAAAGACCATAACTGAATACTGCGGGTCGCGTAATAAAGTCAATATTTAATTGAATCGTAGTGCTATTTATGTGTATGTGTGTGTGTGTGTGCTCTGGATATGCACATAAAGGTCAGTTTAATGAACAAATTGGTTAATTATATTGGACGCGCATGAAAAATGTATTGCATACACACAGGCGCGTCACGTTCATAAATTATTTGTACAACGAGCGACACAACGAGGAGTATATTGAAAAGTAGAGGCGGCGCAATATGACGATGATGATGATCAAAATGGTTAGATAAACAGTGTGTACACACTCATCTAATATAATACGATAAGTGCTGCTCGAAAAGAGAGGCAGACAGACAGACAGATAGACAGACGTTTAGGCTGCGACCGCCTCATGTTGTGCTCAACGCCACGCCACGTCGCACTATTTTGCACTTTTTAAGGACTAGCAGCTGCTGCTGCTACTTTCCATCTCCATCTCCTTGGTCTTCGTCATCTTGTGAACAACATTTCCGCTCCCCGACTACTTCGTACACAAACTGTGGCTGCCCCCAGCTTCTTCTTGAGCTCACTTGGCAGGCAAACATTATCGCCTACGTGAGCAGTAAGCATAAGTGGCTAAAACGAAGCCAGCAACAAATTTGTTGCTGCCTTTTGACGCCTTCAAGTATGTGTGTTTGCCTCTGTGCATGTGTGTGTGTGTGTGTGTTATGTTGCGTGTGGCAAATGTCAATTTGTTGAGCATTTACACGTGGCACTGATAATTTTATTTGATTTTTATTTAATGCTACAAATTAGTTGTTGATTGGACCCCAGTCAACAGCAGACTTTTATAACGCCTTTAAAGTTATCATTATTATTATTATTCTATTTATTTGGCATGATTATTTTAGCGTTTTGTCGCCAAAGCTCTTTAATTACATTAGAAAGCAACACTTGAAACTTTGTCCGCAAAACTTACCGCAAAAGCACAAAAATAAATGTCGAAGAAATTAGCGGGCCGAGCGGGGGAAAATGCGAACAAGAGCGCAAACAAAATGGCGGAAATGGCAAAGTGGGCAATGCGGAGGCGATGGCGATGGCGAAGGCGAAGCCGAAAGCGAAGGATATCACAAAGTGTCGCCTGGCCATAATGACAGCGTGTTATAAACTTTTGCAACAGCAGCAACCACCATCAACCAGATGAAAAGTTAAAAAACTGCTGCATTAAAGCAGACGCCGGAAGTTGCCATTCCCATTCCCATTCCCATCCCCATCGCTTTGCCACTCTCCTTCTCCCATGGCCCATTTCCCGTTGGCCGATGTCAGCCAAATGGCGTTTACATGTAAAAGTCAGCCAAGTCATCAATAGATACATACCTGCAAGGAGACAAAGTAAAAAGATGTATACAAATTAATAAGGGATCGGCTCTAAATCACTCAAATGTCATCTATGAATACCAAAAGACTTTTCGTTAATTACTAACGTTTAAATGTCACGCCTTAAAGCAGGCTTTACTCGAGCGTTTCTATGAAGTATTTATAGCAGCAGACAATGACGAGAAACCGAGCAGAACGGAAAACAAAATGCAATTTGGTAAGTTTGTTGTGTTAACACAGCACACAGCACTCATGACCGGCTGATCAATTTTTTAATACCCTGTAAACGGGCATTGCAAGGGTAGTAACAAATAGAACACAGTGAATACTAAAAGTTCTAGTATATACTACAAGTGGTGATATATACCATAAATAGTACTATATACCATATGTATACTAAAAGTAGAAGGTAATCTGGTATATACTAAAATGGTGGTCTATTCAAAACCCATTATATACTAAAAGTAGAAGTGTAAAGTAGTTACCAGTATATACTAAAAGTAGTGGTATATGCCAAAAAATAGTACTATGTGCCAAAAGAATAATATATTAAAAGTATAACTTTATTCTAATAGTCGGAGTATTTACTAGTCTATAATAAAGGTGGTGGTATGATATATACAAAAAAAAACAGTATATACTGAAAGTAGAAGTTTACCCTAATAGTTGAAGTGTTTGCTAAAGTTGTGGCATATACGAAAAGTAGAAGTTTATACTAAAAGTATAATATACCAATATCTATTCATTTATGAAAGAACCACATTTTCATTTAAATTGATACAACGTTGACTTCTAGATACTTTGATACATTCAATTCCTTAGCAATTTCTCAATAACCAGCTGGTTTGTTGAGGTGTTCACCTAGTCGACCAATATTAAAAGGTTTACTGGCAACTTCAGCCAGGGTGTGCGTGTTCTACAACTAGCGTCACCATTGCGGCAACACCACAAATAAATAAGAAAGCAAGAAAGAAAGGAAAAAAAAAATAATAAACTGCGACACAGCGACAGCAAACAAACATTAAAAATGCACAACACCGAGGCCAGAAGCAGCAAAGGGACAAACACAAACTGAGCCACAACTGAACTACGATGTTAACTGGTTTGCGTGTCTAACATTGCCGACGCTAAGGCCTGAGGCCATATCGACCCAGACGGACCAGAAAGAACTTCAATCATGATAAGGTCGAGATGTTTCATTTCCCGGAGAGTCAACTTAAAGTTGAATACTGAAAATGCAAAAGTTATTCGAAATTCACAAATTGAAAGTTTGTTTCATGAACTGCAACAAAAAATGTGTATACTTGTAGTATTCTGCGTATTTCCCCAAGACTTTTCAGTTTGACCACAAGCATGTTTTCACAGCTGAATGCATGAATAACTTTCTAAGGAGCACTGCGCCAGAAAGCACTATTCTAACAATGTACATTAATCTATATATCTTTGGTATACTCGTAGTAAGTGTTCTTGTCTTGTATATTTCAATAACAATCAAAGCATAATCTGTGCAGCATTTTTATAAGGATAAACTCATTTGAAGTCAGCAAGCGGAATCAAGTTAATTATAACTTTGTTGTATAGTATTCATTAAAAAATATAACTTTACTACTATATGTGTATCAGATAGATTCATATTTGTTTTCTGTCTTTTTTCCTATTCAATCAAATTATCTGTTCATCTTTCCTGCATATTTGCATGGAGTTCTTTGTCTCCGACTCGGAGTGTGTGTTTGAGAATAAATCGCAGACAATTGCTTTAGCTGGTTGTAAAGGCTGTCAAGTGAAGCACACAGATACTCAGATGCAAGGATACAAATGAATAGATAAGGCCAACTCAATGGAATATTGTTATTTTAATTGCCAGCTTTGGACCCTCGACGCAACTTGCACAACTCAGAACTCACAACTCACAACTCAAGAGATGGCGAGACAGAGTTCAACAAAGGACGACATTTGTAGCTGGCGAAAATAAAATTAATTTAAAAGTTTCGAAACAAGTTTTCCATTATATGAAGGGGAATTCTACCGAGTATACGCAGTGCAGTGCAGTGCGGTGCAGCGCAGCAAAACTGACAACTTGCGCTGCAGTAGTTAGAAACATTAAAAGTTCTGCCCGATTGCCACCGACTGGCGCTCATATTTCTGGTTTTTCGGCATTTGGCAACACTGGTAGATGGACCATTAAGAAAAAAGAATGGGAGAAAAAAGTGCAGGCAGCGATTTAACAGACTTTCCACGTTTGCCTTTGGCCTTTGGTCTTTCGCTATTTAATTATAATTATTGAATTTTAAATGTCGCCAAAGTGCGCGACTTGCGATTCCTTTGCCTGCGGCCAGATTGTGTATGTGTGTGTGAGTGTGTTTGTGTGTGTGTGTGTGTGCTAGGCTGTTAGCTGGTCACCTGCTTTTCACCTGCCCACTTTGTAATTGTTTAAAAGCTTTGCGCTACTTCCGCTTTTCGGCATGAATAATAAATAAATAAATAAATAAGCCGCGTTGGAATTTCGTTTTCCTTATTTTTCTGTTGCGTAATGAAATTGCACCTGACGCTGAAATTAATGGCCAACGACGTTGATTTTGCCCCTCTCTCTTTCCCTCTCTTCTCGTCTCTCTCCTATTGCTTTTGTCGTAGCCAAAAGCATAAAAATGTTTGCGCTATAAACAAAATTATTTCAACTATGAGTGTAGCTGCACGTTTTTTAGCGTGTGGCAACTGCCACACGGTGCTGCAGGCTGCGCGCAAGAAAAACACTAAAAGCGGCAACTGCATAAATCCCTAATATAAATTCATATAAAACGCAGAGTGGAAAAAAAGCAGGCACAAACTTTTGAAGTTTGCGCAATTAAATAAAATCTGATTCGCATACGATAATATTGCTTTAAATTTACCAAATTTGGTTAGTTAAGTCCACAATACATATTTGTAATGCAAGAATAATAATTTATTTCATTTTTTATTTTGGGCCACAACGTTTGTTGTTTTTATAAAAAGTTCGGATATAATGAATATTTTTGCATACAATATTTGCGTAACATGTTTATTCAAAATTTTATTGAATATGTTTTAGCTATTAAATAATATTTAATCTTAATATTTGTATTTCTGTATTTCCTACATTTCACATAACAAGTTTTCTTTTTACCTCAAAATTATTCAAAGGAGGAATTTTCCATTCTGAAACGTCATTTAAAATAAAAGAATTTACGCTCAATGACTTTAAAATCTTTAAGACATCGTTAAAATAAATTGTAAGCTCAACATTAACAAACCAATTTAAGAAATGTTCTTTTTACAATTACAATTTTCATTTTAAATTATGATTTGAATGCTTCGCAGTTAATTATCGCCTGTAATTAATTCAGTCTTTACCCTGCTTCAGGTTCAGTTTTTTAACCTGTAAATCTGAGTTATAGGTCTTCAGCCTTTATGAGTGCTTTATGCTTCGTTACTCACTCCCAACTTGATGTTTGTTGTTTGTTTATGTATTACTTTCTTATATTTTTTGTTCAGCAATTTTTTGGGTGTGTGAGTGTGTTTTTTTTTCTTGGTGTGCTGTCAACGTAAATTGTTAAGCCGCCTTGACGCCCGTCACTTAACTTCATTATAGCTTCGATGCTGAGCGATGTCCTGAACGGGATAAGGGATAAGGGATAACAAGAGGGACTGGTGTTAAGGCTAAGCTTTATGGCGTGCGTAATGCCAAGGCGCATTGGCCAACAGCATCGCAAAATGAGCGAACGTTAGCCAAGAACGTGCTAAAATTTAATGTTTTAGGTTCAGTTCAGTTCAGTTGGGTTTCGGTTCAGTTTGGTTTGGTTTGGTTTCAGCTCACTTTGAAAGACTCGTCGTAATGTAAGCGGGCGCAAAATGAATGATAAACGAGCACACGTCAAATTGAAGCCAGTGCCAGGGCGAGCCTATAGGATGAAGGGGAAATGAGTGGCGGGCAGGAGGGGAGGGGTAGCCAATGTTGGAGCCGGAACAGCTGCCAGGGCAGACGTTGCTTGGTCTGGTTATATAAATGGTGCATGAAAAAGCCAAAACAACAAAACGACGTGAGTTGCACGTTTACATTAGTGCGGGGGCAGAGACTGAGCAGGAGAGAGAGAGAGAGAGAGAGATAGCTGGGGAGTTGAGTGAAATGACAGCCTGTGTGTAGAGAGTGTGCGGGGAGTCCCCTTCACTCCCTGCTGCCACCCGCTGTCTGTGCCTTTGTTTACATTCGGCAAACATTCAGTGGCCAGAGGAGTGGCAGCAACGGCAGAAGCAGCAGTAGGTGTTGCCAGCTTTTGTTAGCCCTCAACAGGCAAAGCAAAGTTTTTGTCATTCGGCAATATTTTTGTTGTCGCTGTCGTCCTCTTTGTTGTTGTTGTTGTTGTTGTTGTTAAAATTAGAATTATTGAAATTTACTTAACTTAGGAGTCAGCTGTTTTTATAGCTTTTTATGCATGAATAATAAATCCACAGCATTAGCCTTAGTCTCCACGTTTTTTCGCTCTGATTAAGCTGAGGCATTCTCCACTTTTGTGCGTGACAGCAAGGTGTGCGATGGAACAAAGAGAGGCCAAGGAGAGGGGCAGAAGGGTTAAGCCATTCAGTAAACAACTGTGCAACTGGAGGCCAACTGTCAAGCAGCTAAACGTCATCATGCTACTTGCTGTCTCCGCTCTTCCATCCTGTCTGATGGCTTCTGCTTGCAACTTGTCTCGTTGTAGGCTGAGCCTGCTGACAGCTCAGCTGGCCAAACTTTTTTGACTGTCTACGCGTGATTTTTATTCAGCATTTTTATGTATCTTTTTTGTGCTCTTCTTGAGCTCCGTTAACGCAGCGGCATATGTTTACACAAATGCACAGAGGCTGCATCAAAACGGAAGATAAATTTCGCAAACACTCACGAAATAGACACAGCACCGAATAGAACAAAAAGATGCCAGACACAATCTGCATACGTCACCATGTTGCACATCCGAAGCAGACAAAAAATAACCGAATACGAATATGAGTTTTGTTACACGTTGCAACTTTAGCCAGATTGATGACAGTTTTGAAGTCAACATTTTGCACTAA
Source organism: Drosophila sulfurigaster albostrigata (assembly GCF_023558435.1). NCBI lineage: Eukaryota > Metazoa > Arthropoda > Insecta > Diptera > Drosophilidae > Drosophila > Drosophila sulfurigaster. The sequence continues at coordinate 2,600,660 of NC_084883.1, forward strand.
AATGCGAGTTATTGATGCACGATGCAAACAGAAATAAAAGAAGGTAGAAGCGAGCTGACACTCGACTCGAAGTCGAACATATGTTACAATTTTCAGCACATCTGATACGCAACATTAAGTATTTTGTAATACTGAATGCGGCGTAATTCTCACTTTACCAATCCCAATTATTTATACTTTGTTTTTGCATGAACGTGCTATGTAAATTATAATATTAAACATAATTACACACGTTTTATTTATCGACATTAACAGGCGTAAAGTTTTCAATAGGTTTTTAATATTTAAACAAGGCAAAATTTAATAAAAACAGTAAACGGCGACTATAAGATACCCAGTGAAAGATTGTATACAAAATTTACAAATATGACAACATACTTTTTTTTTTTTTGTAAAATTGCAAATGGATCATATCTATCTTTTAGGCCAAAACTACCGAATGCAAAACATATTGCAAAATAATAAATTGAATTAAGTATTTACGTATTCAAGTAAAAATCATTTGACATAACCATAAAAAATGTAAATGACTTTTGTCAATATATCAATCAATAATGTGAAATAAGTATTTTTTATAAAATATGTTGGCTTATTAATAAAATGAAAAAACGTGAAAATCATTATTAATATGCCATTTATAATAGACGAACGTAAATCAATGGGAAAAAGTCATTTAATAAACTGTAAAAAACAGGAACAACAAGGAAACGTGTAACATATGATATAATTTTTTGTTGTTTTTCTGGCATATATCACAATTAAAATGTGTTGCAGCATGTGAGTGTAGATGAGTGACGCTTGAACACGATCCAATTGATTTTCGTATACAAAAGAGAAGAGTAAAAAAAAAACATTTGCAATAATTACCAAAAGCTGCCGTTCACAAAATGTTGAGCATTGTTTTGTCTGCTCACCTGTCTGACAATTGGCTAGACAACAACAAAAAATTAAGACAAAAAGTTGGCTATCAATGCTGACCACTCGCTGTTTGGCAATCAGCGAACGTTGCCACGAACCTATTTCTCTCTCTCCCTCTCCCTCTCTCTTCTCTCTGATTTTATCACCCAGAGATGACTTCAGCCGCCTGCTGGCGTTGAGTAATTTTTCATTTGCAGCCCCAACACCTTTTTCAATTTCAGCAATACAAATGTTTGAATTTGTGCCGCTTGACTGCATGCTCCTTACCCATGGCCATAGTCCAATATGTAGCTCCAATGCCTGTCGCTTCCCTTTGCCAGTAAATGCAATAAAATTTCAATATGCAGCCTGACACAGTGTGTGGCAAGAAGAGCGAGAGGGAAGAGAGGGAGAAAGAGAGGCAGGTAAATGGTTTTCGGGACGTGTGACTGCTAAATGAAAACACGTTCAATTTTTGAGCCAACTTTTGCTGCCATTTTCATTTTGCATTTTGCTTTCTTGTTGTTGGTGTATGTTTTTGAGCAGAGCTTAGCAATCAATATGAGCGACAGCCACTTGTTTGGCTTGCCACACTTAAACTTGCCCCAAAGTAGCTGCTTATTTGAGGCTGACTTGCAGTGGGAGTTGCGACAGTTGAGTGCCTGCAGTCTCTTCATCTCTCCTTACGTATCCTTAAGTGCGTTTGAATAAGAGTGTGTGTGTGTGTGTGTATTTTTAGACTTGTCTGCGTCTTTTTGGCACTCAGTGTGAGGCAGCAATATTGCAGTTTTTGGCTCAAGTTGACTCGCTTCTTGTTATTTATAACTTTTTCTTTAGCAAAAGCGGCGCGTGCAAAAATATCAATTGAACACGTTTCAAGACACACACAGAGACACAATTCTTGTCTCTACACTCGCTTGCCACACACAAAGTACACTCAAGTGTTGATGAGGACAACGACGACAACGACAACGTCAACAGCAACGACAACGACAACGGTGACTGCGACTGCGACTGGGACGCCATTGCAACGGAAGTTGCTTGTGGCAGCGTTGAATATTCCTCATTTTTTCTGTATTTCTTTTTTGTATCTTTCTCTTGGCACTTTCTCATATATAAGTATATTTAGTTGGAGATAGAGACGTTTCTGCTATGCTGTGTGCTCTGCTGCTGTGTTGCTGGACAAGCATGCCATTGTTAAAGTTTGCTTAATTGCAACGTTTTGTAACATAATTGCGACTGTATTTGTAGTTGTAGCTGTAGCTGTATAACTGTATCCGTCAGATACATTGCTCTCCTATTGTTTGGCTCAAGTGGCGCACTAAACGCTGCCACGCCTCACGCCTTACACACACACACCGATGTAGATTGCGCACAAAGTTTCGAGTGCGTTTCGACTCGCCCACCTAACAATAGTCCTATTGATTGCGTTCTCCCCCCAAAAAGCGAGAGAAAAAATGCCAGCGCCTGAAAGTAGGCAACGCTTTTTCTCACTTCCGTTGCTGCTTGGCAACAAATCATAATTAGGCTGGGACACTGCATAATTAACGCTATCGGGGCCCACATAATTATACCGGTATGCGAATGTAGGTGTCTGTCTCTCCGTCTCTGTGTATGTGTGTGTATTTATTATTATTATCAGCATGAGGCATAAAAACTCGCTTAGTATGCCAGTCAGCGTGAATTTCTTGTGCTCCTCTTTTTTTTTTTCTTTTGCAGGCATCAATAAAAAGTGCAGAGCTGTAAAAATTCAACCCCCGCGTATGTGTCGTGTCGCGTATGCAAATGACTTTGGCGCCTGGTGCGTCATTTTTGTCTCACTCCAATCGCCAAGCAACGCAACGAGTCGGCTGTTGGCCAAATGAAGCTAATGGTATCAAATTCAAATCGCGTCTCATATGTTTTACTTTTCAGCGCTAATTTTATGATCATTTTGGCATTGCCAAAGCGTGGAACCTAAACTCCACCACCATCACCATCATCATCATCACGTCACGTGTAATTTACAGCAACCTTTTTGGGGCTCGACCTCAACCATCCCACAATCATCCCCTCGCTGTCACTTCCTCTCTTTCTCTCCCTCTCTCGCTCTTTGCTTGAAACCATTCTCAATGTGCTAACGACCAATTTGGGTTTTCGTTTCGAGCCGTAGCGAAACGATGGCAGTTAATTTTTTCTTGTACTTTGTGCGTTGCTTAGAAATGTGAATATTAAATTAGATCTAAGTATTTAAGTGTACGCAATTTTGCTTCATATTTGCTTTCATTTCGCAGCTTCTTTCGCTCTGACATCGTTGAAAATGAAATACATCATCAAATCAGGTCGAAAAATCAAATTAAATGTGAAATAATTACGAACTTAAGCCGATTTCTCTAATAATATTTACAAGGGCTTAGGTCATTTTCCTAGCATTCATTTTGATTATTAGCACATAATTATTTAAAAAATGAGTAAAAATACTTCTTTTGAATAATATGCGTGAATTTATAATCTAAATTACTGTATGGTACATTTTGAATGTGGAAGTTTATCAAAATGTTAAAGATTTTTCTACATTTAAGTATTTTCTCGGTACATTAATTTGGTATGTTTTAAGGATAATATCGCTATCGCACATTTTTCATTTTATTGAATATGGGACGTTTAAAATTATTTGATTTTAATAATAAGAGTGAATTTCTAATTGCAACTATTCTATAATATATTTTGAATGTACCAATACCAAGTTCTTTCTAAATTTCAGTATGTTCTTGATACATTAATTTGGTATATTTTAAAGATAATACCGCTATCGCACCTCATTGCCCTCATTGAATATGGGTCGATTGAAAATATTTCATTCTAACAATATGAGTGAATTTCTAACCGAAGCTACTCTATGGTATATTTTGAATGTAGTAGTATATCAGTATGTCAAGGCTTTTGGTACACTTATGTATTTTGTGGATAAATGTTAAGAACAATACTGCTTTCGCACCGAGTGAATTTCTTAACTCAACTATTCTATGGTATATTTTTTATGGATTAGTATATCAATATGGCAAAGCCTTTTGTAAATTTTGTGCATTGGCTAGTATATTTTGTAATCAATTTTGAATGTAGTACCTTCGATATATATTTTATTTTTTAATATATTATTTCGGTATATTTTTACTGTAGCCGTCTGATTTGTATTACCTTGTATCACTTTAAAAAAGTAAACTTTATGATTTACTTAACTGCGCATCACAGATAAACAGAATTTGGTATCAACATGCATAAAATCAGAATTACATTTAAGTTAACAACCCATCGAATTTTGTTATCTTTTTATGAACACAACACAATAAATTTCGCTTCTTTGTGCATTTTCCGTGACGTGATGCAACTGTATAAATTTTAGTCCGGATTGCGCTCAACTATTCAAGCAGCTGCCAACTTAAAGATTTATAAAGCCCTCAACGCAATCAGCTAGCTGCTGGATCGCAATGCATATACGAGCATAGTAGAAGCACTTACCGCCACGTATGCAAACAAAGGACAAAAACTGCACTTCAATCATCCCGGATTATATGCTTGCAAGTTTGGAATGAAGTGCGAGTATATCATTTTTCCCAATGCATCGGAAAGTTTTTCCCAGCACGTTTTCCCCTGGATTTTGGTGAAACGAAATTGGCTGGCAAAAATTTTCCGACGACCATAAAAACGAAAAAAACGAAAACTTTGTGAGTAATCAATAGAGATATAGATAACGACGTTGATGGTGCTATCAATGCAGATATCCGAAGACCGAAAGCCAAATCAAAATGAGCTGATTATTGTGCATAAATCAGTTGTGTATCTTTAGTTACGCAATATATTCAAATTTAAATATGAGAAGTGTGTGTGTGTGTGTGTGTGTGTGGGCATAAATTAATAACTGAGCGCAGAACAAGGGATGGACTGAAGGGAGGGGCGAATGCGGTTACAAAAGTGCGCGACAGTTTTAAACAATGCTAAACCCCATCTCAGCAGAGAACTCATCGCCTGCCTCATCTCTTCCCCATTGCAAACACTTGAGTACTTAGACAGGCAGGCACTTAAAAAAAATGAGGGGGAAAAAAAGAATGTGAAAAACCGTTACAATTGCTGACTAAAAGATGAAAATTCTACATTTTTAATGCGGCTCACCTGACGAGCCGCACGTCGAGCACTTCAAGCACAGGACACACACACACATGAGAAGTTATAACAATGGCGTCAGGCAAAAAGGGTTGTGTGCCAGGTGGGTGAGTGGCTGGGTGGTTGGGTGGTTGGGTGGGTTCGAGGAGGGGTCTGGGACTGGTGGGCTTGTTAATTTCAAGTGGCATGTTAACTTTCTGACATTAAGTTGGCATTTCATGTCAACTATGCAGCGCGTATGCCAGGACACTCAAGTGTCCTTTGTGTGTGAGTATGTGTGCTTGTGTCTCTCTCTGTGTGTGTGAGTTTTTGTTACATGTGTAACAGCAGCGTCGTGCGGAAAACGCTGTTTAGCAAAATGCCATCATTATGTTAATTATAAATGCGCCTTGCGCTCAAAAAGAGTTGACTCGCACTCACACACACACACACATTGTAGACAGACAGACAAGCATTTAACACACACACACACACACACACAGATAGCACTTGGGTTTTGTATGTGTTTCGCTGCGGCATTTACACTTCCGTTTCCGTTTGAATTGGCCGCACTGCGAGCGGATATGCTAAATGCAGTCTCGTTTTTATACGTTTGCCTGATGACAGCAATTATCATGCAGTGATATAACTTTACACAATGCCAACAAATTGCTAATCAAAAGCACAAACTCTCCATCTCCATCTCCAACACACGCAGTTAAATGCCAGCGCCATTCGCGCCAAATCATCATCTGCCAGGCTTCCACACAACAAATCCGACAACCCGCTCCACCCGCTTCCGTCCCCCTCATTCCCCTCATTTGTAGCTGCCTCATTTGCGTATCGCATATTGAAGCTGTGTGTCACATGAGTTGACACTTTCAGTTGAACTCAATTAAGTTCATACATAAACAACATTCGATGACAAATCTCTAGCCTTCTCTCTCTCTCGCTCTCTCTATCACTCTCTCACTATTCACCTCTCTCTATCTATTGGAATTCAGTTCTTAATGAAAATTGTATTTGATTGTTGCTATGCGTCAAATGTTTCGCTCAATTTGATGTTTGTTTGTCGCATGTTGCAAGCAAAGTGGCACAAGGCAGAGTAGGCAGTAACTATGCGATTTATTTGAGTTTTTTCCTGAATCAAGTGCTTCCACTCAATGACTGATATTGAATGAGTATTTTAATCAGCAAAGTTATGAAATGATGCTTCAATTTTGCTTTGAACGATTCAATATTCTTTGAGTTGTGTGATAAAGTTGCGATGATAATTCGTGATGAGTTTGTTGAGAGTGATCTGTCATAATCAGTTCAGGCAAAGGATTATCATATCACGATACCACCGAAAAGTTTATACATCTATTATTATTACGAAAAAAAATGGGAACCAAAGCGAACGAATGACACGAATGAACTAGTTTCTGATCAGCAATGAACGAACTAACTTTATTAGTAACTCATTCAACACCAAGTATTAATAATAATTATTCGAAAACCATAATTATATTTCTGTAGGTCAAACACAGCCTGAAATATTAAACAATTGCTTATACTGCATTTAGCTTCTAATTTATTTGAATCAGCATTGAAATCCGATTTTAAGTGTAGTGAAAAGCAATTGCATTTTGCAGTTGAAATAACTGTTGGACGACATACTGCACTTGACAAATAAGTCAATTATGTTTGGTGTCTCCGGAGAAATAAACAGCAGGGGAAGACAGAGAAATAACTAGATAGACGAAGAGATAGAACACCAGAGAGAGAGAGAGCGAGAGAGAGAGAGAGAGAGAAAATAGGAAAACAAATCAAATATGCTTGCCACTAACATATTTCGTTGGCTTTTCTAAACGCAAATTTACTACAACAAGCAAAGTTTCGGGGGAAACTCAACCAAGTGCAAAACTTGTAGCTAGCATCTTCAATCTTATCCCCACCCAAGCCTCATTCATCTCTGGTCCTCTGGTCTGCTGTTCTGCCTCCCATTCATTCTTCTTCATGCCTCGTCTTTCATCTTCATTTGGCCATTTCCATTTCCACTTTCATTTCCATTTTACTTTTCCAGCAGCTGCTTAACCACAGTGACTTTTTGGCTTGGCTCATAATCTGTGTCTGTCATCGCTTAAAAGTGAAGCTCTTTGGCCAGCCAGCAGTTTCTCTCCATCTCTAGCTCTTCCCTCCTTCCCTCTCTCTCTCTCTCTCTCACTCCTTGGCAGTGGAGCAATGGCTAAAGAAATCTCATTAAAAATGTCCTTGCGGCTGCAGCGAGCATAAATCTGAAAATTAAAGCTCACAAATAAAAAAGTAAATAGCAGCAACAGCAGCGGCAGCAGCTTGGCCTCTGGGCGTTTATCTAGTAGGCGTGGCAAGTGGCGAGTGGCGAGTTCTGTGAAGCGACAGCTAGAATTTATGAGCGCGTCTCCATATCGCATAAAAACCCATTTAAAAAGCAATTATTCTGCGTTGATTCAATATGGTGGCGTTTGATGAATGTTGCCAGCCAACTGGCGAAGGAGTTGCTCAAGGATCACGACTAAGGAGCAGCTCTTGTATATCAGGTAATAGCAGCACTTTCCCTTGTTGTTCTTGTTGTTGTGTTGTTGCTTTGGTCAACATGTTTCACTTCGTGTGGCGCCCCGCCTATTGCTGCAGACGGACAGACGGACAGACAGACAGTGCAGCAGCTGCTTGCCACGTTGCATGCTGCATTTTTATGGCCAACTGCTTGTCTCAGCACAAATCTCTGTTCTGTGCTCTGCGCTCTACTGTGCTGTGCTGTGTGCCATGCGGCTGCCTATCAACACTTTGCGCCTTAATGCATAAAACAGCTTCCTAGCCCCGAGACTCTTCTGCTGCGTGTCCTTTGCACTATCTCTGCCCAGTTTTGCTGACAGCAGAAGGCAAAGCAGAGAGTAGGAGAGAGAGAGAGGGAGAGAGGGAGAGCTGGCAGGCAACAGGCAAACATGGCTGGCCAAACGCCAACTCGGTCAACAGTTCGATGACGTATGCAGACGACTCAACAACTGCGGCGATGTCCTTTTTGTGCCATCCCAAACATCCAACAGTTTACAGCTGACTGCCAGCATAGGGCCATTTGAAATAAATATTAAAAAAAAAATTTCGTCGTGCGGACATGCAAGAATTTTGAGCGCACATTAAAATTCAAATTAAACGAAGGCTCCGCATTGTGCATTTTATGACTTTAAACGCCAACGAACTGACGTTTAATTGTAGTTTTCTACTGGGCTAAAATAATCAAAAAAGTTGAAGCATTCAACGTTCGGATTTAGACTTCATAATTAATCACCCAAATTTGTTTTGATTCGCAGTAGAAGAATTTCAAAGTAACTAAATGTCAGAGATAATCTTTCATAATGCCAAACACTTCAATTCAATAATTACTTTTGCAATTTAATTAATTAGTTCTTATCAGTTTTTATCATTTTTCTCGCTAATCTATTGTAATACCTATTGAAAATGATTTTTCTTAGCTTTTTCTTTTCCCATTTCGTCCTATCAATTTATCAAATAATTCGCTTGCCAACTTCATTTTGAATCTGCCGCCGTCAAAATGCTGTAATAATCTTTTCTGTCGCTGCGCATTTGCTTTCACAATCTTTCATTAGCGCATTTGACTTTACGCTCCAGTAAACTGCAACCCATTTATAGGAGCACATATTTCAATTTTCTTGGCTCTGGCCGTGACTCTGCTTTGTTGTCGCCGAGCTGGGACACAGGATACTAAAACGACTCGAAAATATTTAGGCCGCATTTGATTTCATTACGTTTTTATCTTTTGGCTACTAATTTCATTTCGTGCATATTTCAAACATGCTTTGGCTTCCTAAAGGGGGAAGAAGGGAATGGAAGAAGGGAGAAGAGAGAAGAGAGTGGGGGGCAGTTCCATTTTCCTTTCTCCACTGCGCTATCGTTGCCCTGTGTTAGGGCTTAATTAATTCCCAAAAATATTTATAACTTTTAGGAGCTCGACCAACATTTTGGGTTCCAGAAATTGTGGCACAATATTGTTTTGTCGTTTCTTGTTTTGTTTTTCTATAGTGGTGTGTATGCGTGTGCTTGTGTGTGTGAGTGTGAGTGTGGATATTGGTTGCTTTGTCAATGGGCAAATCTAACAAATTTATGCATGACTGCAACAGGGTCAAGTTGCTGCAAAATCCTTTAATGCGCCGCAGCTGGTTTCAGTCCCCCCAAAATCTGAACGAATCTGGCCACATACAAAAAAAAAGTACAAAACTTAAAAGCAGCAACGGTGTCCAAGTTTTATGCGACTTGAAAATACCCTAACTCTTTTCTAATAAATAGTATTTAAAATCCTATTAGATTTGGTTGAAATTTAGTAGTGTGAAATATTTGCAAGCTTTCTATTTTGGTTTGAATTTTTAAATTAAAGTTTGTCATCAATTTCGCACTGTGGTATTTTTCAGAGTGTTTCTGTTTATTGTGCACATAATACTAAAAATACTAAATAATAACAATCGATAACATTTTACGATCGATAAACAGGTGCCGCATGAATTCATCACTTGGTTGTTTTTTTGTTTTAGCTGCGCCAAAAACTAACAATATTCGCTTTGGCTCAACTCTTTTTAATTACAGGGTATTGAGAGCGAAAAGTACATGCCAAAAGGCATTGGTATAAGGCGGTGCGCAAGCAATGCGACGACTCGCCAGATAAGCAGATTTATGAGCTAAACAACAAACTGAAATAACTGGAGACAATTCGGGCACTGGCCAGCAACTGGAACGGGCAACAAGGATATTTTGCCGAAGGCTGAGGCAGAGGCTGAGGCTGAAGCTGAAGCTGCAGCAGTAGCAGGACCATCAGCTCGGAAGCGTAAAAGCAAGATAAAACATAAAGTCGCCACACGCACACTCACACACATGTATGCACATACACAGACAGTTTTGAAATCGAAATAACGCCACACTACAGCAAAAGAGACAATGTGTGAGCGGGGTGTCGAGATTGGGTGAGGTTGGAGGAGGGGGGGGAAGAGCTATGAGAAGATTTATGAGCATTTCTCTGGCCGCACACGCAGAATGTCAACGGGATGGCACAGGCAGGAAGTGCCAGGCAACAGCAATGGTGGAAGGACATGGTCCCTCTCCCTCTCCCTCTCCCTCTCCCTCTCCCTCTCCCTCTCCCTCTCCTCCTCCTGCTCCCTGCTTCCTTCACCCGACTGGTTTGCCAACTTCATGGCTGGTGTGTTTCAACTATTGACACGCACTGTACTCATCATCGACATTCACGTAACTTCAGACGTGCGTATAATTTTACTTCAAGCTCTGTGGTCAGCAGCAAACAACACAAAAAAAAAATAAAATACAAAAAAGAGGAAAAAATCGTCAACGATGGGGGAGAGAACGGAATGCCTGCTTATAAGCAGGGTCGCCGTAGCCGTAGGTAGAGGTGTCAATTTCATTTTCATTAAGTTCATTTTGGTTGAATGGACACGGAGGGGTCGCTGCAGTCGTCTCTGTGCTCTGTGCTTTGCTCCCTCAACGGTTTTCGGGATCTTAATTTGCGTCACGCTCTCAAATTTCAAAAACTGCAAAGCGCTGCTCATTTGTAAAACAAGAACCAACAGCAGAAGCCCTACTTAAGTTCGAGTTCTTCATTTTTGCATTAATTAATACTTACTTATTATAAAAACAAAACAGCAGCAAAAAAAAAAAAAAAAAAACACGACGACACCAGAAAATAAAGAAGGCAACAGAAAAAAAAGAAAACAAAACTTGGGGCAAGCGGCAGCAAGTGGCAACAGTAACAGGGCAGTTCTACCTAGAGGTAAGTAAAATTTTAATCACTTCCTTGCGCTACATTTTCTGCGTGCTCTTTTTTTGTTTCGACTTGGTAATTTGAGACTGTTAACATTTTGGTTTGGTTTGGTTTGGCTTGGCTCCTAGACGGCCAGGACTGGTTGTAGTTACTGCAGCCTTTTGTGGTCGCGTCTGGACTTCGGACTTAATTAAAAGTAATTCCATTTAAATATTATTAAAAAAGATTTTTCCTAGCCGAAAAAAGAAGTTGGCATAAAGGCAAGGCAAACGCTTTTGGCAATTTTTACTTAGTTTATTTTTTTTAATTGAATTTGCCATTGAAGGGAAAAGTGTTTGAGGCAAATATTTACATAGGTTGAATAAAGGCTGCAATTTAATTGACTGCGAATTAGCTAATATTGTTCTTGATATTGTTGTGAGAGCTAAGAAATCTTAATTAACATGACTAAAATCGTTTGATGCCGCTGGAATTATTTCTAGAATTTGCAAATGGGTTAATTAACCGTTGAATAAATATTCCTTCAGGGCTTTAACTAATATTCAAAAGTTTCTTATGTGTGATTTCAAAGATTTTGAGGTCATAGAACTTCCTGCGCCCAAAAGTAGGCAACGTTAAATGTGTGTTAAAGCAAACTTAAATAGGTAAATAAGGGTAAAATAACTATGATTTTAAGTAATGCAGATGTTAATCTCTAAAAGTTAAAGTAAAACACGCCAGATGTTCATTTTTTGTATTTCCCAAATAAAAAAAGATAACAGTTAAATTGAATTCTTTTTTGCAAAGCAAAGCAAACTTTTAAAATGAACAACGTTCAAAAAGGGGAAAAAAACTGTTTTAATATGGCACGTAATTATATAAAACACAAACAAATAAACAATCAAACACACACAAAGCCACCACAGAGAGTACAACAAAACGACCACAGTAAAAAAATGGGATCAGAGCAATAAAATAATACCTCTGCTTTGGTCCTATTTTAAAGTGCAATATGTTAAACAATTGATGGCTGATTGCCAGGCAACAACAGGCCATAAAAAATGAGGAGACAAAACAAACAAATTTGCATTTGGTTTTTGTGTGTGTGTGTGTGTCTCTCTAATTTGCAAATTGACAGCAACAGCAGCAAACGATTTGCCATATTATTTGTTACCATATGGTCGACTGGCGTTATGTAATTTAGTGCCTGGCGCCCGATTGGCTATGCAACACTAAATTACAAGCCAGGCTAATTTGCCATAAACTAGTGAATGAGAAACTAGAGTGGGAAGGAGTGAGAGATATAGCACTAATGTGCTAAGGCAGAGAAATAGAGAGAGAGAGAGAAAGAGAGAGAGAACGAAAGCGAGCAAGAGTTGAAGCAGTTGCAATATTAATGCGCCCGTTTCGTGCATTTATTGGCATATAAATCACTTCGAACTTGCCACCAAATACAACAGATACAACACACTTACACACTCACACTTTCACACACTCTCTCACACATTTACACTCATACTTAGTCAAGCACACACAATCACACAGACAGTAGACTTAGGCTTAAGCCAGCGCACTTACCTAGCTGAAGTGAGCTTGCCGAGTCAGAGCAGCACAGCGAAAGCCAAAGCTAAAGCCAAAGGACAGTTCACGTCTAGGCAAACTTGCGAAGGTCCTCATTCTTCTTTTAATTTCTTCTATTTTTTTTTGCTTCTTCATTTCTTGTTGCCTCTTCTGCTTCTTGTATTCTGGCTTTCATGTCAATTAATGCGGCGCACTCTTCAAATATTAGCAGACATTATATGACGACAACGGAGCTGCAGCACTAAGCTGGCGCCGTTCTTGTTGTCCCATTCGTCGTCATCCTTCGAGCTAGATCCTCCACAATGAACGCACAAATGACTTGGCCAACACTTGAGCACTTCAGCGCTTGGCTTTTTTGTTTTTTAATCGGGCCATTGTAAAAGCCCAGCACCATGGAGCTGCTGACTTTCTTTCAGTCAAGTTGCCGTTCTCGTTCTCGGTCTCGTTGTCGCTGTCGCTGTCGTTACCGTTGTCGTTTCCGTTGTTGTCAAGTGGCAGGGATTACGCTGACGTTGAATGCGCTGCTGATTCGAGTGTTTCGCCAACGTTCCCATTGTCGATCGCTTCTTCGCCACCGTCGCCACAACATATTAATTTAACAGCAATTTAACTTTTGATTGCCACCACACACAAAATTCTGGTGCTGTTGTTGATGATGTTGCTGCGGCTGCTCCAGAATATTTTTGTACCACTCACACCGACAACTTGCCAGCAACTGAGGGCTCAGCCAGCTGTGCTGCCGTATTTGAATGAATTCGACGCGTCGCTTAGTATAAGACTTTTGTGCTGGGCTTTCGCATGTGCGCTGTGCTTTGTTCTGATCCCAAAGCTCACCACGAAAGCTTTATAAGAGCTCACGCTCTCTCTCTTCACTGCACTCTCTGACAAAGCGCAGGCGCATCCTCTAATTAATTCGTTTTGCCTGCCTTCGGGTTTGGCTTCGGTTTCGGTTTAGGTTTCGGTTTCGTTTTCGGCAACCGTTGGAATTTCGGCTGTACTTTTTTTTCGTTGCTTTGCTTTGCATGGTGTCATTGTGGCATTTAACCTGCTGCTTGTTGTTGTTCATGTTTGCTGTCGCTGTTGGTGTTGTTGTAACATATGAAAATTAAAACGCTTAACTACAATTAACAATTGGTGACACTAGGCTCGCTACAAATGACAAACAGAGAGCAGAGCAACAACAACAACAAAAGCATTAATCAACTTGCTGCTGACACTAAAACCCACAACAATTAATCAAGCCACAAAATAACGGTAAAGGTAGTGAAAGCAGCAACGCTTACTGCCATGGAAAATGTACATTTTTTTCGGGATAGTATTTTGCAAGCCTGCATTGCATTAACTGATTGTTGTGGGCGAGCTTTGGGGTTGCGGCCACAGAGCCAAACTTTATGTCAGTTCGCATAAAAGTTGCACGAAAAATATCAAATCAAATCAAAGTTCGATTTGACAGCCAGACAGGACGAAAGGCAAGCTCGAATTGATGTTTATCTTTTAGCTTGCGACTTTTAACAACTTGAACTTCAAGTGTGTATGCACACCCAACACACACACATACAACTACGGGCAAACAAGTCATAAAGTCAGCTCAGTTCAGTTCATAACTCTGTTCGTCTTTGGTATTCTACCCCCTAGCTCTTTTGGCCAGCCTAACGCCTATCTGCCCTCTGGCATTGTCCAGCCAATATCAATTTATCAATTAATGTGCCTAATGAGCAAGCCAACTGATTTGCTGTGTCATTTAATGCACACCAATATATACGCACACATACACACACACACACTACAAAATTAATTAGGATTCGCTCATCATCAACTGTGACAGTATATTAATATGCTATATATAGTATATAGTACATATATACTAAATAGTATATGGTGTATACCCTGTATAAGGCGCACACACTAACGAGATTTTCCCCTCTGCAAATTTGTTGTTGTGCTTTAATTGACAATCAAAGCAACTAATCACATTTGCAGCTCGACATTTTTCATTAGAATTATTACGTAGTTATAGCCCAGTTCCACTTTCCACTTTCCGCACAGTTACAGTTCTAGTTTGTCGGCTGGCAAAGTCATCAGTATTCAGCGCCCACATCAAAGGAATAAAACAGCATCTGAGCTCTGAACTCTTGTGCCTATTTAAATACGTTTATGCGTGCTGTAAAACGTGATTAAGTTATCAACATAAAGTTGTATTAGTCATCGCCATAACATCTAGTTTTTGGCGTGGATATTAATACTTACTTAAATACTAAGAATATCTTTACATACTAAACTTTTAATAAGAATAGATAAAGTTGGGCACACTTAAGAATCTATGGTTGGATACAATTTAGTACAAAAATTAAGTTTTCAGTATATTTAATTGTGAATCTGAAGTGAAGGGTCTAGAATGTGAAATAAAATACAGGACACAATTTTGTGCTATAATTAAGACACCGATTGACATCTACAGAGCTTTGGATATGTTAAAAGTGTATTCAGCGAAAATGTTCAGGAAGGTGATTAATGCAAATGAAGGACTTTAAATAAAGCAGTATTAGTTTCGTTCAGTAGGTAAGCGGTGCCAAGTAAATGCTGTGATTGATTTCTATTCAACAAACTCGCTGTGTATTCGTTGCCGACAAATCTCTAATTAAAATAGCTTAAAAACCCAACTGCACACTACACGTCGAATTGCAGTCGATTTCAGATTGATTAACTTTGTTTATTTGCGGTGCGGAAAGAGTTTGAACAAATGGGTGCCACACCGCACCGCACCACACCGCATCGAGGGATGCCATTGGAATGAAGACAACCTTCCTTCCATATACAAAATATTTACGAGAAGAACTCAGATCGATCGATAAAAGCGCAAACCGGGCAGCAGTTAGTTGACCAGTGGAAAATTAGAGCGGCGAAAAAGAAGTCACAAAATGGCACTAAGGTGACAGAGGGCAGGGAGTTGGAAGATTGGATGGTTGGATGGTTGGGCGGCGTTCGCTTGTCATTTAATATCCGCAATTAAAGTGGTCATCAATCAAAATGTACAACAAGAAAACCTAAATGAATTAAAAGTAAACGAAAGAACAAAGCAAAGGATGAATGCACAAGCCAAAATGAAAGCTGTAATAAATAGAATAAAGCGCAGCAAACGAAACGAAAACCACAAAAAAAGCGGGAAAAAAACCAAATTCGAGAAAAGAAAAGCGTTACCAGAGCCCAAGTGGAAGTTCCGGGAATGGGAATGGGAATGGGAACGAGGACCAGAGCCAGGACCGGGACCAGGACTAGAGCCAGCACGATAAACAAGTGCTATACAAACAAAACGGCGCAGTACGCTGAACCTATTGATGATTGAGCAGGACATTAATCTAACAAAATGCAGACTGGCTGGGGCGCTGCCAAACAGCTCAGGACTACAGCGCAGGACGAGGGCAAGGACAAGGACGAGGACGAGGGTGAAACGCAGAGTCCAGAGAGGCCATGGCGGGCAAGCGAGCAAATCAACTGACCAACTGTGAAAGTGTCAAATTTCAAGCCACATTGTTGGTGTTGTCCACATAGCTGACATCCTTGTTGTTGCTGACGACACTGTTCACGTAAGCAAACATAATTACGTCGATGCCAACCTACATAGTATAAAGCACAGACATACATACATACATACATACATTCAGACATACATATGTAGCACATATTCTATATATGCAAGTTGGTACATACTTTATTCCTGTCTGTTGCCTGTGCGTCACGATGTCCTGAATTCAAAGTGGCTGCGTTCACGGATTACGACGACAGTGCTATAATCGTCTAATTACTTAAACAACTATTGTCAGACTCAACAGTTAATTATCAACAACTAAATATATGTAAAGTTTCATTAAAGGACTGAATGTTAGTTAACATCGAGTGAATGGTTAAACTCTTAACTGTGCTTTTCAGATAAGTATATACTTTAACGCAACTAAAAAAATCTTAACAACAATTGTCAGACTCAACGGTTAATTATCAACATTGAAGGGTAAATCGATGACATCGATGTTGAGTAGGAAAAGATTGTTCAAGCACTGAACTAAGTAAGAGTGAACTAAAATTACCTTTACACTATAATTAACGAAAACAAATATGTTCACCTTCATCGTTCAGTTTTGCTCTTTAGTTTGTTCATGCTCAATTGTTCACTTCATGTCATAAGTTCGTTCATGTTCACAACTTCCATTTTCGATTGTTCGTTCTTTGGCGATCTGGTGCCTTTGAACTGATGTGGCAACTCTTATTTTGTATTTATTATGTGTCTTTCAAATGTTAAATACAAATGCAAACATATTTGTGAAACCTATAAAAATAAAGGTATGCTTAAAGCGAGGCTAGTTTAAAAAAGCAAACTACGATCGTATACAAATAATGAACGAAATAGAGCGATGAACAATGTTGGCAACAAAATCGAAAGAACGAAATGAACGAGCTAGTTCATTGATCAAGAATGAACAAACGAACTTATTCAGCAAATTCAATTTCGTTTACTTTACACTACTTCAAATGGCTAAATCCCAACATTAAACCCTAAATTGAACTGTGAACTGCCATCAATTGAAACCAAAACAACTCGCTTGTATATGTGTACTATATCTTGTTGCATAGCTAAGCAATAGCTCAGTCAAATGAAGCTGCATATGAGGCATTAATGAGGTTTGTTGTGGGTTGCGAGGCGTGCAAAAATTCGTCGCCTCTCTTTTGCTGGCGTCAACTCATTTCGTATGGTTTGAAAGTTGAAAGCATATTCAAAATGCGAGCACAACAGAAAAGCAAATTCAGCAGCAATAGCAGCAGGCTGCAACATCAGATGGCAACAGTTGAAAGTTGCTCATTTGCTGTCCATGCTGCAAATTAGATGCCAAATTAGCACGCAAAACTGCAGCAGCAACACTGAAAACTGATGCGAAATGTGCAAGCAGCAAAAGGCAAAGGCTGCTGTGGCAGTTGCACTAACAGTTGCCTCTGCCACTGCCGTTGCAATTGCAATGACAGGGGGCAGAGCAGAGCAGCTGTTGTGAGTGTTAAGTTGCTACCGACCAAAAACCGTTAGGATGCCCAATTGCATCAGTCACCCGAAGTGTGTGTGTGGATGTGTGTGCTAACTGCTGTTGCTGCTGCTGCGGTGCTTTGACTGATGTGGCTTAAAAACCAAAAAGGCCGGCAAAAGAAAACTGGGCACACACAAACTTTGCTTACTGCATTGACACGTACCGAGAGTCCGGGCGAAGCTGCTGGAAGCTGGAAGTCTGAGAACTGGTTACTCTTAACCCCCATCAGCCTTTCTCCCACTCTTCACTCTCCATCCTGCTCCTCCTCCTCCTCCCCAATTCCCTTGCTGATGAGCACCCCACGTTTTCTGTATGGAGGCCTGCGGGCTATACTAAATGGTTTTTCAATGGGTTTTTCGGGCATCAGGTTCGAGTTTTTGGATTTGCCCGCAGCTTGCCACAGCAGCAGAAGCAGCAGCTTATACAATTTTTGCGGTAGGTATACTTCAAGTAGTAGTTGTTATTGTTGTTATTGTTATTGTTATTGTTGTAGCTGCTGCTGTTGCCGATGTGGTGGGTTATTAAATTTGAAATGCTACACCTTGGCCCTGTATCAGATTGCCGTAAGAGCGTTAAGACAAAAGGATCTCTGCCTATCGGAATTCATGTAAAATGCAAAACCTTAGCCAGCATAAGGAAATATGCCATGTCATAAATTTTATACGAATACGAATACGAATGCGAATGCGAATATGAATATGAATATAAATACAAAAGTGTGTGTGTGTCTAAGTTCAGACAGTGAGCTCAACTCAGTCGGCCGTGTAAGAATAAACAATCCTTTACACACACACACACACACAGACACAGACACACACTCAAACAAACACACACTATACACACATGTTTTACATTTTGATATGTTGACACAGTTTTGGTTGCCTTCTTCACCTTTTTGGTCAAAGTCAGCAGAAAAATGTTCTATTTTCTCTTTCTCTCTCTCTCTCTCTCTCTCTCTCTCTCTCTTTCATTTCTATTTTCCATTTTCCATTTTAATATGAGCCTAAATTGAGCTTGTTATTTATGTATAGTTTACAATACCTTATAGCCCAACGTTTTGCTTTTGTTGTGTTGTTTTAAGGTTTTTTACTCGTTTTCTGCTGCACAACGTCTGCTCTGTATAATATTGTAAAAAACAAAGTCAAGTAGTGCGGGAGAGAGGGGAAAGTGTGGGAGCAACGGTTGGGGATAGAGCACAAGAGTAAAAATATAAAAAAACGAAAATATAACTACAAGAACTGTCGTAATAAAAATGCCCTGCAGTTAAAATAATTGTCACTGTAATAAAGTGATGCAGAAAATTATATACAAGAGGGCAGCCAGAGAAGTTTTTTTAAATAACATTACATATTATTATAACATTTGCAGTTCATAAAAATATTCCAGTTGAGATTTATTTTCTTATTAGATAGCAGATATATTTATTTTAATTTAAATATGTATGTTAAGTCGTTTCAAAAGTCCATTAATATAGCAGAGCTTTTCGTAAGAATTTGACAAAAGTTGCCCTATACTCTAATTGTAACCAAAATTACAAAATTATAACATTTGCAATTCACAATATTGTTTAATGTGTAAATTAACTAACCTTATTTACACCTGATAATCAATTTTAAAAGTCCATTAATTTATCAGAGCTTTGGCCAAGCTTTCTGGCAAAAGCTACCCTCGACTTTTCGCTGTCATTTCAAGTTCTTGACTTGCGGGGCAAAGGCGAGAAAGAGTGGAGTGAAGTGGAGAAAGCTGTGGAGGATTGGGATTGGATAACGCCGCTCGGTGGGATCCACTTGGTACACTTCCATTTTATAGCAGCAGCCAAAACATTATAGCCATGATTAATGGCAGATAATAATTTCGAGTGCGAGCACTTGACAGCATACAAAAAAGTCAGAAAACTATGGCCAATGACGTCCATTAGACTGGCCAAAAGCAAAGTGAAGAGCGGAGCAGAGCAAAGAGAGAGAGAGAGAGAGAGAGAGGGAGAGAGATTGGGTCGAAAGTGTGAGCAGACAGGGCAGACAAAGTGCAACAGCAACTGCAAATGACTGCTGAAAAATAAGTAACAGCAGCAGCAGCAGCAGCAACAGCAGCAGCAATTCGGATATAAAACTATTGCCATATTCTGTTTGCGGCATTTAACGAGCTTTCTCTCTCTCACACACACGCACTTTCTACTCAGCAGTCTGTGCGTGTGATTTACTTTATTTTGTGCATAAATTATTATAAACGCGTTGTTCAAAAAAATATTAACAAATTTAACAAAAAAAGAGCGCAAAAAAAAAGCAGTCGCAAATTAAAAACAAAAGCTAGCAGCAGGAGCGGAAACGGAAATAGCGCACACGACAGCCATTTGGCGGCCACTGCGGCGTGTTGCAGCTGCAGTCAGTATGACACTTGCCACATGTTGGTTTTTCGGGTGCTGCCCAAAACCCAAAACGAAATTGATTTAAGCGCCGCTTTTCTCTTAACCCTTTTGCCGCTCGTTTTTGGTTTTTGTGGCAATTTGCTTTAGATTCGCGTTGTTGTTGTTGTTGCGCTGCGCTGCTTGCAACAGCTGCAGCAAATGACATTAAAATCCAGTCAGCAGCGCCTCAAAACGATTTTAGAATTTTTCGCCATTTTTATTTCGGGGCAAATTTACGAGTTGTCTTTAAGCTAAGCGAGGGGAAGCGAATGATGAAGAGAGTGAGGAACTTTAGAGGTTTCAAGTTACACGCCCCCGTGTCCGTGCAGAGTGCACTTTGCCTTTTATGCCAGCTAGAAACATTACAAAAGGATGGATACACAGGATGTGTGCGTCTGCCAAAGACAATGAACGCTTTCGAACCAATAAGTGCAGTCTGGAGGTCTCGCTGTGTGAGTGAGTGCGTCATAAAATTACTTTTTATCATTGTAACATGACAGAAGACGAGTGAGCGACTGGTCCCTGGATGATGTACGCAGTCGTTTTTATGAGCTCCACACACACACACACTCACACACACACACACAGAGCCAATGCCGAAGACATTCATACACGTTTTCTTTATGTTGTAACTAAAAGGATGGCGCTGCTTCCTGCGCTTCACTCCTTCAGCTACACCAACAGCAACAGCTTCAGCATCAGCTTCAGCTTGAGCTGTTGCATTGTATTAATGGCTCGCATGCACGACAGCCCAGCACTGCTTGCTAATAAGCATAAACGCAAACTTGGCCATGTGACTCGATTGCCAGTTCCTTCCGTCTTCCGTCTTCCGTGTGGTCTGCCTTAGCTCGTCCTGTGCGTGCCGAGAGCCTGGACATGAGCATGGACATCGACATGGACATGGAACATAGCGTGCTCCCAGCACTTTGACTTCTTTGTGCACTTTATTAATGTTATTAAAAATCTAACAAATGCGCACTACTTGCGTTCAACTTGCGTTGCAAGTTACGCTTTATTAATGCCACAGTGCTGCTGCACACACAAAAGTGTCAATTAATGCGGCTGCTCAGCGTGGACAGCGAGCAACTTTGTTGTCTCATTGCCAATTGTCGGCAGAATGAAAGTTTAATGCGACAACAGGTCGTATGAGTAACAAAAATCTCTTTAATACTTCAATTAAGCCGATTTGGCATTTAATTTTATTTGTTAATGCAATGCAAAAACATAATTCAATAGCCGCCTAAAAGCATGTAACGCTTTTTAGAACCAATTAAGCAATAGTCATCAATTATGCCCCAAATTAATTTAATAGAAAATAATAATAACAAAGTGAATAAATTCAATAAATTATTTAGATTTTTACATGCCGCTTTGTATGATTTGTAATGTGAAAACGTATCAACAAAGCTGCTGCGTAATGCATAATTATAATTCTGCAACGGCCTAAAAGTATGCTGTAAAATATTGTTGATTGACCGCACAGAAATTGATTAAGCAACAATTGAAACGAATTTCACAAAATGTGAGAATTGCATTTATCAACATTTTTGCCAGTTTTGCTGCCAAACGTAGCTGAGAAAAACAAGCGTATTGTGGACCATTTTTGGTTGGACAATTGTTTGCCGATGCATTAAACTGGCAGCTTCATTTGATAACAATTTGAACAATGGAAAATGCTATCTTACTTTTTTCTGGTTCTCTTTCTTTTTATTTTTCCCTCTCTCCACTCTCTCTTGCCTTTTTCTCTTTGTCAATGCGAAACAGAAAAGAGTCAAAAAGGCTAGCGACAAATAAAAGTGTGGCAAGGAGAGTGCAGCAATTGTTGACTTTTTGCGTAGTTAACAAGTTTAATTAAGACTCATTGAAGTCCTTTTTTTGTGCGAGAGCGAATGCGAGTAGGAGTGAAAGGCAGGGGGAAACTTTTGCTCAACACCTTACAAAGTGGCAACAGTTGATAAACAAATGCTCCCCCACTGCATAAACTGTACTCTAGTGGCAACTTGCAGGACTTCATTTGCAGTTTGTCGGCTGCAGTATTCTACCCTCTATTGCAAAACAATTGCCAATTTGGCTTAAACATTTTGGCCAAAGCACAAGTTAAGTTTTTGGGCGCTTCCGTTAGTTGCGGTTGCTGCTGTCACTTGATTTGTGTCTCTCTTTCTTGTTCTCTCTCTCTCTCTCTTTCTCGTTGTGTGTGTGCTTCTGTCTCGCTCGGCAATTTCTGTTTTCAGTTCATACTCGCATCTCAAGGCATTTGCAATGGCACGCGGCAACTTTGTCCCTGGTCAGGATGTTGTCACTCGTCACTGCAAATGTGTGTGTGTGTGTGTGTGGTTGTGTGTTCGTGTGGCTGTGTGTGTGTGTGTGTACGCGAAAACAAAATGAGTACAAAATACTAAAAACGACTTCCGCTTGGCAATTTGCATGCTGCGCACTCCGCCGGAAATGGAAAAACACTTGCTGCGTTCCTGTGCTGAACATTCCCTTTCACACTCTGTGGCAGCTGCCTTTGTTCGCAATTAAGCGAGAGCTCATGCAGCTAGCCAGGCAAAAAAGCAGGTCACTCAATACATATTGACTAGAGAGAGTGTGGAGCAGACAAGAGACTGCGAGACAGAGACGCGACTTACTGTTTTTATATGTATATTTCATGTAAAGTCAATTTGATGTGCGTTGACCAACCGCTGCTAACCATTGCGCGCCCTCTCCTTCGTCCTTCGTCCTTCGCTCTTCACCCTCTGGAGCCATAGCCTTAATGGCCAATTAAGCGTAGACGACACAAGAAATAATTAAAGCGCTGCATGTGGGTTTTCTATGCTGTTAAAAGCTGCTTTTGTTTTTACTTTAGCTGCCTTCTTCAAGTCGTCACTCGTCTGCAACATGCGCCGTATGTGTAATCTCATTTTAGCGCGCCACCCAAAAGTATGCAGCACTTTTTTTTAGTGTTTTGCTAATTAAACTTCGGCTGCTGTTTGCTACTCCAGCTTCAGTTGCAAGGAAGTTTGGACTCTGGATTCATTGTCTGTTGCATATTTGACGCGCAATTATGCAGCTGCAACATTAAAAATCAAATACAACATTAAAAGTGACAGCTGCAATCAGGACGCAACGCCAAGGAAGCCACGCCAGCAATCTGCCAACGCTTTTTGGCCATCATAAAATTCAATTTGGCGCAAAGTGTTTAATGAATGCGCCAACTTGGCGACCCGCCACTCGCCGGCATCTAACAGCTCGACCCTCAATCCCAGTTCCGATCCGACACAGCAGGCCAACTTAGCCATTAACAATTCACGCAGACGTCGCTACGCATGGCTAAGAACCAAATAGCAACAACGAAATACACACAACAACAAAAACAACAACAACAACAGTAACAGTAACAGCAACAAAAATAGCGACTTGTTTTACATAAAAACACACTTTAGACATCAAATTATGCAACTCAGGGCGTGCCACCCTCAGGGGGTGGGGAGGGGAGTGTGGGCGGATTTCAGTTTTTTGCGCACTGACAAAATGCAATGACTGTAATAAAAATTAACAAGCTACGCTACGTTTGAGTTTTGAATTAATTGAACGCGCGTATGCGCAGGACATATTCTTAAAAGGAGTGAGCGAGATAGAGACATGACAAGATAGAAAGAGCGGGAATGGGGAGCGAACCGATTGCACAGTAGCTGCTGTCAGGATACCAGGATACACAGCTTGCCTTATAAAATTATAAATTCCCGTCTAAATGAGCGTTGCAAAATTAATGAACTGCATGCAGTTTAATTGAAATGCGCATCCACAGGAGGGCACAGGGATCGAAGGGAATGAAGGGATCGAGGGGGAGAGCAACTTTGGCAACAACTGTGTGAGAAAATGCATAATGAAAACCAATTTTATCTACTCAAAATGCAGCAGTTTGATTAAAGTATCAAACAGTCGATTAACACCAAAGGTTTGGCAAGCTTTAAGCCAATTATTTTGACAGCAAATACATAATACATTAATAGCATGACAAATTCAAAAGTTGTCTTATAAAAACAAAACTTTTTAAGTTCAAAATATAAAAAGAGAGAACTGCAATAGTAGATACAGTGATAGATAAATTTGGTTAATAATATCAATGAACTTGATTTCTTTTGTCTAATTTAAATGTTTTACTTTATAACAGTATTAACAAAATCTGTAATTTTAAAAGAACAAGTAAGAAAGCTAAAGTCGAGTGTACTCGACTATGAATGCTGCCCATATTCACTAAATATACCAAATCAATATATATTTAAAAAAACATACTGAATGATGTATTTGGCATATCAATATACTAAAATAATGAATATTTTGAAATTTTAGAGTTACTTTACTTGTATAGTGTCAGATATGTATTCTCTGCTATACTTTATATTAATATAATAATATTTCACTATTTGTTTACCAACAAACTTGTCTTAATTTTCTAATTTTGATGGGGAAACTCACCTCCATGTTAAATCTGTTTTATCCCATTTGGCTCCCTGTAGAACATAGCGACGCACACGTGAGCTAAAGCTTCGTCCATTGCCATGATCCAGATTATCCGGTGAGAAATTATACGCATGCTTATTGTCACCCACACCGCAGCGGGGCTGTTGTATCAGCTTGGTCGTAGCCGGGTCGATTTTGCCCGTAACTGGAATGTTGCCAAAAGCCTGACAGGCAGCAGCAATAGCAGCAGCAACAGCAACAGCAACAGCATCGGCATTGGCAAGAGGAAATAACAAAATGTTAGTTGTGAAATTGTGCATAATACATGTGGCAGAGAGAAGCAGCATCTGGTTGGCAGCACCTACCTGGAGATTACGTATTGCATCTATCAGCTGCTCCTCGGAGCGCAGAGCGCCAGTTTCCAGGTCTGACTTGGGCAGATAATCAAACTGCATGAGGTAATTGTGCTGCAAGTGGAAAGCAAAGATGGAAATATTTGTAAGTAACATAAGTAGAAAAAGAACCGAAAATAAAAACGATGCAGGGGATGCAGAGTGTGGCCCATAAGCAAAGCACACAGATGCATTAGGGAAGTGTGCCAACTGAAATGGCTGCCAGTTTGTTGTTAGCCCAAAACTATTTGTTGGCTTAATGTAGGCGCGTCGGCAAATGATGCCAGCATAAAAAACTTTATGCATAAAGTTAATGATAAAAGCAACAGTCACAGCAACAGCAACAGCAACAACAGCAGAAGCAGAAGCAGCCGCAACAACAACACCAAAGTTTAACGTTACATTAATAAGCCAAAAAGTATGCCACAAAAAAGTAGATAGTCCTTTAAAGTTAAGGACTTGCTGGACTGTGAGATTGGGCCTTTTAAGTTAGAGCTGAATGTATTCCATTAAATATTAGACCCTAATTCCATTACTTAAAAAATATAGGAAAATGTTTGGGTAATTATCTTAAGATATAAAGTGGATCATGGATTCATTATAGCTGGCCAAAATACGATAGGTATTCAATTTATTTAGGGCTTTATTTAGTTTTGTAGTTTCAACTGAAAATGTGATATATATACATTTGTCAATTTTTATTTTCTGTATAAATTCATTTCGAAATCCCTTGTATATTCAAAGTTATGCTAATGACAAGCAAGCACTACATATACTATTCGATCAAACAAGCAACAGGGTATTCTATCCACAGTATGCATCGATCCTTTTTTTTTCAGTTTCAGCCTCAACCAGAGTCTGGTCACAATCGATGGGCATATTTTTATTTTTGCCAGGGTTTTTTTGTTTTTGTTTTTTTGGGGCATGACCCGCAACCAAATAAACAGTCATAACTGTAAAGTGTGCGACATCGACATCAGCGACGACGACGACGACAAAACAGACTTCTGGCCATATGTGTTGACTGGATTTGCATATTTTTACATGTAACAAACGAACACACGCTCAGCAACCGGACAAATTTATTTACTAACACATACGCATTTAGAAAAGGGAGTGGAGGCGTGGCACACACACACACACTCGCACACAGATTCACAGTGACACACACACCAGCAAATTACGTGACCTGCAAATTAAATTTTCTCTTTCATTTCGGATATGTGAGAAAATTGTCACACACTCCATGCCACGCCTCTTCGCCCACACACACACACACGCAACCCATTGAAAACATGTGAAAAACAACATGAAAACAACTTGGAAAAATTTCAATATTTGGCTCACTTTATTGTTGTCAAGTTGTACCAAAAATTCACCACAAAAGGATAAAAATAAATAGGGTACAAAAGCAAAAAGCAAAAAAAAAGCAAAAATTAACATTTTCACCATTGAAATCAGAGCCAAGTAAAGTCGATTCACAAAAATTCATCGACACGAAAATAACGTTAACAAGTTTAGATTTCATTGGATATACGTTAAGAACGTGATGTGTGTCGATTAGCTGAATTTATTGGGGAATCGATTGATGAATGGTGCGGCTGACTAGATCGTGTAAAGCATATAAAACTAGAAGACAAATACGTGGATTTACAGAACAGAGAGACAACAAAAGTCGCCAGACTTCTTCCAAGTATTTATATTTAGCCAAATGTCAATGAGAATTAAAACAGGTAAATAATGTGTTAACAATATTAAATGATTAAATTAATTGTTAATTACCCTTGGCTCATTTAATTTATATTTTATGGTTAATTAGCAATCGTGTCATAAAAATATTAGCAAGTCTTTAACATTCATAATGAGAGGTATCAGCTCATAAGTTAATACAAATAACGAAGTGCATTAAAATTATTGTTTGAATACGAATTTTAGTTTTAATTTGGCTTATGATTTTTGTTATTAATGGTATACTTTGAATATAGAAGTAGTTTGATACACAAAATAAAAACCTTTTACAGCAAAAGCTGTTAAAATTATTCGACAGATTTAAGATAGCATAAAAATATTACTTCTTAACTGAATTGAAATAGCGAAACTGAATCACATATGAGACCAATATATAACCAATATGTGCCCTCGTCTATATCTCAGTTAAATTGGCATGGTGAAGATGTCATTGACTATAAAATAGTCTTCGTCTTTTGGGTGAAGCAGTGGCCTTGGTTACATGCCACATGACTTACGCTTCTTTGCATTCATTCCTTTCACGACTTTAAAGCATGTTTTCCCTTCTTTTTTATATAACTGCATAGCCCTTATAGCAATGGAAGTGCAACAGAACGGAAAACTTGTTGTCAGCAACAACAACAATAGCAACAAAAAGAAGTGAGAAAAACAGGAAGAAATGTCAATGGCGGCAGTTGGTCACAAAGTGCGTCATAGTCATAAAAGTTGTCACGTTGTTGCAACACGTCAGCCATCAGGATCAGCTTCAGCTTCAGCTGCAGTTCAAGCTTCAGCTTCATCGTTCATCGTTCAGCGACGTCAGCGTCGACGTCGGCGTCATTCGGTTACGTTAACGTTACGCTGCTTTTGTGTTACGTTTGCCGTAACTCCACGACTCGGTTGACGAAGAAAGCCCGCACAATCACATACAATGGCACATTGAAATTCATATAACGTCTCCAGTCAGGGGAACCGACTATAACTACCATAGCCATTGGCCACCTACAGAACAGCAGCAGCAGAGGCAGCAACATGCAATATACATGCAAACAATATCAATTAAAATATGTACAAGTTTCTTAACTGAGAAATCGGACAACGGCAAACGGAAACTGTGTGTCTGTGTTTTTGAGACCCTAGCGACGCGACGCTTCATTCATTTTTTATAAACTCAAAAGTTTGTCCATTGAGTTTGGGCGAAAGAGATGTCAAAGAGAAAGGCAGCAAAGAGTGAAGAACCTAACCATAAAGCAAGAGTTTGTCGAACTAATAAGTTGTAAAACATTACATTACCGTATAAGTGCAACTATTAAAATAGTGTTTGCTTAGAATTCATAATCAGCTAAAGCGTTAAATTTGTCATTAATTTAATTTAGAATAAAACAAGTGGGAAAGCTGAGAGCGGTAAACTGTGAGTCCCACTTCCTATTTCAATCAAAAACAAAATATGCCAAGTTAATATACCAATGATATACTGAATTATTCTAAAAGATACCATATATTTCGTTGATCTATACAGTACAACATTCAAAATATACCATATAATACCATATATTCTATTGTATTTTAAAGCAATTAAGACCTGACAGATGCTGCGTGTTCTTGTCATACAAAATTATTTCTTTGAATTAGTTTTAAGTTAAACCATCGCAACCAAAGCTTCATGAATCACACAGGCTGTAGTTATTACTGTGTGTGTCCAAAATCTTGTTGTTAGCTTAACGTCTACGCTTGTTATTCGTTTCGTTTCATTTGATGAATAGACAAGAAAAGGAATTTTTGTATTTTTATCAAAATCGGGTCTTAATTGAACATAACAATCAGGGATTTCACTTGTAGATGCACCTTTTTACTGTTGTTTCAAAACCACAGACTAATATTTTGAATTTCGCTTGTTGAAATATTGAAACGGAGAAAGATGTTTATTTATGAATACCCAACTCCAGTCTAACATCAAGGAAGCGGCTTCGCGATAGAGCGGCATAAAAGGTTTGTCAATTTGGTTAATCGAATGCTTGGCCATAAATTTGACTTAAACAAGGAGTGTCAAGGATACGCAAAACGAGCCCAGTCAGAGATACAAATACGGATACAGATACGGACACCGCCGATGCAGATGTAGATGGAGATGGAGTTGAGGATTGTGTATATACGATGACAAGCGATGTTTTTATGACCACACGCTGTGACGCCAGTATTGACGTCGACGTTATCGATAATAAACCACAATAGTTGTTGATAGTAGCATGAATGAATCAAACGAGTGAGTGTGAGTATGAGTGTGTGAATGAGTGAGTAAGTGAATGAATTGCAGCTCGCAAGGCTCGCAAAAGCGTCACGTTACTTTACTTCAGTTCCCATTTCGACGGCTAAAAGCCGTGAACAGTGTACAAAGTACAGGAATCGGGGCAGAGGAGAGAGGACAGAGGACAGAAGAGGGATCAATCATTTATGCATTGGCCTTTTGCGTTTTTAATGGGAAATTTGCTGGCGCTACGTGTTTGAAAATCGAAAAATAGCTGCGGGGGTTGAGGCGGGGGGTTGCCCCCAACACAGTGCAGCATGTCGTACGTGGTCAAGCCAGGTTTCACTCTAATAGAAAAGCGACAAAACAAAAGTAAATAGAAAAAAAGCAGGTGAGTAGTGAAAGAAGAAGCAAAAAAAAAAGAAAAAAATAGTAAAAAGTGCGACGTGCTACGTGAGCATTTGGCGTGTAAACAAAATCATGATACAGAAAATAATAATAATAATAACAACCACGAGCACAGAAACCAATAACGAATCCAATATAAGCAATGGATTGAAGTAAATTGAAATGGACGAGAGAATACCCAATATTTAATATGAATATACAAAAGAATGAATATGTATCATGACCAAAAAGTTATTTAATTAACTCTCAAGGAGCTGTCTAATATCTTTCAAACTTCATTTTTAATATACCCCATTGGCTGTGCACAATTAATGGGTATCCAAGTAATTGCAAGCGTGGGGAGGAGTTTTGGCTATAAATGTTTAGCTTAATTTAGTTAAGTTTGCGTGACAAAAAGTTCTGCAGCAAAGTGGAAACGAAAGTGTGTGAAAGTAAATTGAACGATGCGATATGTTTATTATTTTATTGGATTATAATTATGAATGGACAATAACAATTACAGCAATAGCAACAGCAACAACAACAACATCAGTAGCGATAACAATAAATGAAAGGGCTCAGTGCGTCACTTAACTCAATTACTTGGACAAATAGCTGCATGTGTGTGGGCGGTGCACATGTATGTTTTAATCAACTGTCGCTCAAGCGAAGTGGAGCTGGAAGGTGGTAGGTGGTAGGTGGGAGGTGGGATGTGGGAGGTGGAGGAGACAAACAAATCAAATTGTTTTCGCTGTCGGAATGAGGCTGCAATGGGCCATTGGCCATTGACGGCCATAATTCTTGGCAAGCGCAACAGAGGCGACGACAGGCGGCAACTAATAAAGGGAGACTGGAGACCAATAACCAATAAGGGATGCACTAACAACATCCACACATCCACACATCCACCACCGGAGAGCAAGCCGCAAACAAACCTATAAAAATGACAAGCAACTGCAACAAACGAGCGCATCTAACTCAAACGCTAACCAGATGCCTGAATCCTATCTAGAGGCGACACATTGTCCTTGGCTTGGCTTAGCTTGGCAACAAGCCTTCTCCTGCTCTCCCTCTCCCCCTCCCCCCCTTCAGTAGGTTGCCTGCCAACTTCAGTCAAGTCAAATGCCAAACTCGAACCGAAACCATTCGCTTCACACACACACACACACACCGAACCGAGGCGCAACAAATTGTGAGAAATGCGCAAAAAACGAAAATGCAGCAGCCACACAAGCAGTTGCAGCATGTGGCAAGAAGGATGCGGAAGGGGTTGCAGTTGGGGGCAAATTGACAGGATATGGCCATGATATGCTCGCCTGGCCCCACACAACAACAGGTTTTCCCTGCCACAAAATTTATGGTCTCCATATGCAACTAGAGGTATTCCGTTCAAATAGAACGTACTTGCGGGGCAGGAGCAGAGGAAGGAGGAAGGAGGCAAGCAGTCGATGGAATTTTACGTGTTAGCAGCGCCGCAGGGACAACAAAACATAACTCAATCATATAATGGTCACATTGCTTCTGTGGTTCGTTGCAAACATAAAAAATGCTCACTGATGTCTGCTGCTGCATTGAATGAGATGTTTCAAAAACTCGATTGAGAAACTCGAATATGCACTCTCCTTGCGGTTCTCAAGCATGACAAATGATAATGGCCTTGCATCTGGCATTTGTCCTGATAACTAACAATAAACGTGAGCGAACACTCTTCAGCAGATAAAAGATAATCCACTTACGGGGCAAGCATAACAAGTAAATCGAGGCAAAAAGAAAACTTCAATAGTTTTCTAATAATTTGCATCCGCTGGTTCAACTTAGAAAATTGTAATACTTTTATCAAGTATATTGAGGTATGTTTCTTCAATATTTCAATATATTTTAAATACATTGGATTGGATAGGATTGCTTTAGTTTTAAAGCCATTCTTACAACTCTCTCGATCTTATCTGCTTAATACTCATCTATCGTTTTATTTATTTAATAATCCACTTGAGGGACAACCATAACAAGTAAATCGAAGAAAAAGGAAAACTTTAATATTTTTCTAATAATTTGCATCCGCTGTTTTAATATAGAAAATTTTAAAGCCATAGCAAGTATATATTAATATATATTAAAGACTTTGGATTCGATGGCATTACTTTAGTTTAAAAGCCATTCTTACAACTCTCTCGATCTTATCTGCCTAATACTGCCTAAGAAAACTTCAATGTGTTTCTAATAATTTGCATCCGACAGTTCAGCTTAGAAAATTTTGAAGCTATAACAAGTAACATAATTCAGTATATTCCAAGGCAAGCAAAACAAAAGCATAAATCGTGAAATTTCTAATGAAAATTTCTATATTTTTTATATAAATTGCAGGCGTTATTAAAGCTTTGAAAATGTTTAATCCACAACAAAAATTTGGGCATTTTTTCATTACAATAAAAAAATGTATTCTTCAAATTTGGTTAATTTTAATATGTTCTAAATATATTGGTTTCCATGGTATAGCTTAAATTACAAATTGAATCTTACAATTATATGTAGCTTATCTGCTCAATGTCTATCCTTGTACCATATATATTTATCTATTAGAGCATAAATACGGAATTTATTGAAATAAGGAAAATACAAATAAAGATCTTTCGATATTTTATGAATATTTGCCGCTTAGAAGATTGTTCATTCATTAGTATATAAAGGTATTATTTTTAAAGAACGAAACTTAACTTCACTTCAATATTTTTTAGAAACTTTGACTGCGATGGTAAATGAATTTCGATGTTACAACTCTTTGTCTAATTTATGCGTCTATAATTTCTATTTCTAGTCACATATATAATTTCAATTTCAGCGGATATCCGTTGCCGACCTATAAAGCCATAAAATACGTATACACAACTGAGGAAACATGTGTGCCACAACTACGCTCTAAGCACATGTTGTGCAAGTCCCTTTAGCTGACTCCCTCTCTCTCTCTCTCTCTCTCTCTCTGCCAATCTGTGGCCTAACCCAAGGTAACACCTCTTGGAAATTTATAGACTGCAAATTTTAATAAAAGACGCGCATAGACACCAACTGAATGATGGGCGTACGTCATCAACCCACATTGTAGGAGCTTCTCTCTGCGTCCATGTTTTCTTTTCTTTTCTTTCAGTTTGCTTCTTCTTTTTTTTCTTTCTGTATTATTGGTTTAATAAAAAGGCAGTGGCAGGACGCCTGGCCACAATGACTGGCAAGTGAAGAGATGGTTAAATTAATTGAAATCAACATTGATTAATGTGGGATGCGAGAAAAATGAAGCCGGGCAAAAGACAACGGCAACTCTACCCAGACTGAGTACGAGAATGAGACTGAGGATGGGTTGCATGGACGGACTACGATTGAAAGGGTCAGACGCCCCCGTATATTTAGTATATTAAAACAGTGTTTGGCTTGTGGGCTTAGCTGCAGTTTAAGCCCAGCAACAGCAAATCAACTGACCACAAAATAACGAACACGCAATGTTCAATGACTCTCCTACTCGATCCGAGGCCCTTCGTCTTGCCTAGTCGAACCTGGCCGCAAGTTCAGTTGTTGTACTTGCACTTTAATTAGACCACAGAACGTAAATTGCAATATCGCCAACTTCGCACTCTCCACACTCGAACATATGTATGTTAGTCTACTCCAAGCTGAACGGTTTGAATGTTTATGGCAAACTGATGAGATACTCTGGCACTGGCCAGCAACGAATTTGCGCCATAGACAGAAAGAGTTGGAGGGGTAGAGAGTGGGAGAGAAAGCGAAAGGATGAGAAAAACTAAGCTAGAGATGCAAAAACTTATCACGATAAAGTTGATGTCACATAAATTAGTTACTTTCAAATATAAAATTTAATTGAGTGATGTTATCTGAATTATAAATTCTTTTATATTTTGATGGATATGATGGATAGATTTTAAATGATATTTTCTATTATTCAATTTTTTAAATCATTTATAATAAGTCGCATTTATAGTCTCCTTCTCCAAGCATTTCCTTTTAATTACACATTTATTTAAAACTTATTTTACTCTTATTTGATGCATTTGTTTTGTATCATGTGGCTTCCGAGCATTACAATATTGTGCAACTGAATATTGTCACCATTTCCTAGGAACTCGAAATTCACAAAACTGTTAACGCCCATCTTAGTAGCGATGTATTAGCTTAATGGATTCAAAGATCAGCGTATACGATAGCAGTAATTGTGTTGCTATAAATATCA
This sequence comes from Drosophila sulfurigaster albostrigata, assembly GCF_023558435.1. Taxonomy (NCBI): domain Eukaryota; kingdom Metazoa; phylum Arthropoda; class Insecta; order Diptera; family Drosophilidae; genus Drosophila; species Drosophila sulfurigaster. The sequence continues at coordinate 2,633,941 of NC_084883.1, forward strand.
CGAACAACTCACGCCAGCGGTCGTGCGTGTCACGCGCTCAACTCTAACCTAAGCAACAAGTCATCATGGCCCACAGCTGGCTGTTGCTTTTGATTTTGCAGTTGCTTTTGCTGTTGGGCTAGCTGCTCCCAGGCTACTGACTGCGTGTCCCCGTGCAACATGAGGAAATAGAAAATGTTGGAGGAAAATGGGAAAATGGCATGCATAAAATGAATCGAACGAGACTGCAGTCCAAGGTTTTTCCTGGCCATGCGGTCGGTCACTTAAAGGCAAGTAAAATTGATTAACTCCGCTTTGTTGCGTTTTTGCAATAAACAAATAAATCATTATTTATGTATATGAACAATCTGGCTGACGTCTTTCTTATTATTTCTGTTTTCATTTTTATTTATTTACTTATTTTTTTCCATTATGTTGTTCTCGGTCTTGTTCATGTTCTTGTTCTTGTTCTTGTTCTTGATTTTCATTAAAACAAAGCGGCAAAAGTTTGCGTTCAATGACTTGCATGACAGTTAAATAAACACAGAAATCACTGACAACATCTCCCCAATCATCCGATCCCCGGTCGCGGAATTTGAAGCTAAGAATCGCTCGGTGAAGTGCACCATATGGTTGCAAAGCTACGGTCTCCGGACAGTGGAAATCAAGTTGAGCTGACTGTCATCTCATTCCCATTCCATTCCGGCATTCGGTCCAATTATATGCAAATTCTACATCTGTAGAAATCCGAGTAAACGACGCCGATGTCGATGTCGAGTCGATGTCGACGGCAAGCAAAGAACGTTGCTCGGATAAAAGGTTTCGTCTTAACTTATGACATTAATACCATTTGCAGGCGCACATTAAGCTGCAGCTACCCGATATGGTCATTGATATATTGTGCGTTGTGTTTATGGCCATCAAGTGCTGAGACCTCGTGACTGCCAACTGTGCAACTCGGGTTGGGGGAAGAGGGGAAGTGGACAACTGTTGCTGCGCCTCTTGGGGAACTCGAGGCTTCCAACGGTGACTACTGATGCCTTCAGTAGACTAGCGCTATAGCACAATTTATTTAATAATTCAATTTAGTTGCCCATATATTCAGTTAGTTTATCTACGGAAAGGCCAATGCTTTGAAATGTTAATCATATCCAAGGGGCGCGTGCTCTCTGTTTAGTTAGAAAGTATTGTGAATCGTACAAGTAGCTAAAGAATCCAATAAACCAACTGCTGCTTACTTTTTTATTTAGCTTTATAAACCTAAGCATAATAAGCTTATTGGAATCTCATAGCAGCAAAGCGCATTCCGTTGGGGAGCGGCATTAACAAACAGAGGACTTTTTAATCCAGCTCATAACATAAAAATAAATGTTTAACAATTTTCTTTTTTTCTTTTTGTTTTTCTCTTTTGGTTCTAATTTAAACTTTTTTTACCTTTTCAAAACATTTAAAAAATGTTCCATCCGAACAAAACTTATCGAGTTAAATACATTAAAATAATTATTGATTTTATTAGGAAATACCACTGTTTTCGTAATTCCAATATCAAAATAGTGATTTTATAAAATTAGATTAGAATTTAGATAATAAGGTAATTCAGTTCTTCTAGCAATGTATCAAACATCATCTTCAGAGCACTGAGATTCTTTATACAACTTTTTAGATCTTTTTTTAACTCTCTGATCACAAATTTCCTAATGCGTAACTGTGTTTAAAACGCTTTTCAACAGCGAATTTTGTCGACTGTTGCATAAAAATCTCGAAACCTGCTGTGCTATTTGGCCAACCAGCTAATAGCTGGATTTTGTTTAGGCGCCAGCAAAGTGTGCTGCTCAGATGGCAAAGCGTTGATAACAACGGGCCAATAAACCAGTTTCTTGGCAAGTTTGTATGACTACTGTCTGTGGCCAAGCGAAATAAGCCGAGTCACACTGATCACTGATCAGTCAGTGTGTGTTACTGATTGGGGTTCCTTTTTTCCAAGACGCAAGCGGCAAAACCCAAAAGACTCATTTATGAGTGGGCAAATATTTGTGCACTTTGAACCGCGCAGCTTATTGGGAAAAAGAGAGAGAGAATGAGAATGAGTGTCCAAGTGAAAAGTGATTCAGACAACGTTGCGCTGCCGCAGATGATTAAAGCAAAACAGGTAAACAGCGAACTGCAAAAAACTGAAAGATGTGTGTGATGGGCTAGGAAATACTTTATGCGTCATAGGAAATTAAAGCACATTTAAGTTAAGATAAATCCAGGGATGCTCAGCTCATTTCTCTCGCTATTCATTTTGTTTATGTTAGTACAGGAGGAATGGTTTTTACATGTATTGCTATCACATTCACATTAACAAGGCAAAATACAAAAACACTTTTGCTGCTCATTGCTTTGACAAAGCAAAATACAAAAACACTTTTGCATATTCCGTCTTATTCTCTGCCCATGCGTCGAATTCTCAGCAACAACACTTTCAAAGACTTCTCCGTTACGTTGCTAATCCGAATGTATTTTGTTGTTGGGTTTTCGAAAAATCTACATTGATAGAAATCAGATGTTCTTTTCATTGCTCACAGAAGAATGTTCGAAATTGCAAAGACAACATTTTTGTGAGCAGTTATATGATGTAGAATCCTAATTTTGTTCAGTGCAGCGAAGCAACATTTTTTAACATATTTTACTATGTGTATTGGTGTTTGCTCTTTGTTAAGTAGGTATATTAGGACTTCTACTGCCTTAGACTTGGGTTTCTTTCAATCAACATCAACTCTTTGCCGCGAATTCCTGTGCTGTCAATATACCCCACTTCGTTAGGCAACTGCTGGGTATAGAAACATTGACGGTTTGGCTGCCACTCAGAAAACTGCAAACTGACTACACACCTACGTGTTGGCTGTTGTTCATGTGTCTTTTGCTGGCGCGCACCTTCTTTGGCTGCCAGCTGCCACATGCAACACATGGACAACAACGATGAAGCTTGTGGCAGAGATTCAAGACGCTGGGGACGTCGATGAGGATGAAGTTGAGGATGAGGATGAGGTTGAGGCTGAGGCTGAGGCTGGGCAACATGCCGCATAATTGATGGCAAAGCCAACGACAGCAAGCGACACTTAAAAAGGAAACTTGCTGCATCCACAGCGGACCCAAAAAGGCGTTGTCGGTGTCGGAGTTGCTGTCGTTGTTGTTGTTGTTGTTGTTGTTATTGATGTGTGCTGTGGCAACTTATTGCAAGAATGCTGTGGCTGCGGCATTTCATTGGAAAAGGCCAGTGATGCATTTTGCACTGCGGCGGCTGATGTTGCATGTGCATCATTAAAATCAAGTCTGACTTTTTGAGGTTGCCTTTTGGCAAACGTCAAATATTTCGTTGACCGTTCTCTCCATCTCTCTCTCTCTCTCTCTCTCTCTCTCAGTCACTCCGACTCCCGTTAGCTCGCGTGTCGCGTTGCATCGCCCCGAAAATAAGTCGAATAAAAATTGGTTTGTCGCCGTTGTTCTTGTTTGTGGCTGGTGCTACAATCAGAGGCACCCAAAATGTGATAATTAATAAAAAAAAGCACAAAACAAATACAAAAAAAAAACGAGCAAACAGCAGCTGATGCTGAGACTGATTTCGATGCTGATGTCGATGCCTTGTTGCTGGAGCTGGGGTCTTGAAACTGGGTCAAATTCAATTGCTCTGCATTTTGTTTATAATTCTTTCTACAGCATAAAGAACAGCAGCAACAGTGGCAACAACAACAACAACAACGACAACAACAAACACCGCACGCTTTACACATTACATCCCGATTGTTGTTGCTCTATAGCAAATTGTTGTGTGCGTTGTTTTTGCTTCTTTTTTTTCAACACGCTTTATATTTATTTATGTTCCCTCCAGAATTTATTGCACTTTTATTCTTCACACACACTCTCGCTGATGTTGCCATTAGCTATTCCAGCAAGAAAAAGTGCCAACTGAGAAAATTTGCATACTGCAAAGCGCTTTTATGCATCTTTTTTGCTAATGTTGGGTCCAGTGAGGATTCGAGTTTCCCTTTTGCCACCAGTCCGTCTGTCGCCTTCTTCTAGCAGATAAAACGCAAATTTTACCCCACAATAACAATAACGATTGTGCAATTTCAATAATGCATTTTTTGTGGCTAAAAAGATTTTCTCTCTTCTGCAAAAGTTCGAGATAAGAAGAGAAGAAGATGCCCTTCTATCTATGTAAATATTATACATATAGAGAATATTACAATATATATAGCGACCACTCGGGAAATGTTTTCCAAAACTAAATGGATCAGTTGTTAATTAGCGATACTTAGTTGTACATCAATAATTGGTATTGAAAATGGAAGCGTTACTTTTAGCAATAGTTGCGAATTATATTTACACAACAAAAGATGTGATAAATTCAAGAAATTGAACACAGAAAGTAAATACTTAAATCAAGATTACAATTCTCCAATAATTGTAGATTTACCATTCTTGGTATTAAAAAAAAAGTAAAAGAACTACAAATACTATAACGTAAAAATAATAAAATAAACCAAAGGCAATATTTTGTAAATCAATAAGGTACTACATTCGAAATATACCATAGAGGCCCAAATATACCATATTTTCACCCAAAGTAACTAAGACCCGATTGCAGTAGGCGTTATTAGCCTTACAAAAAGAATTTGAAAATAATAAATATGGTAAATATTGTCTGTATCAAAATTCGCTCTCAACTCATACTTTTAAATTTCACTTGTTAAAACAAGATTTTTAAAATCTTAAAAATGAAGATATTTTTATTGATAATTGTTGTTTCAACACATTATATTAATTCCTGTTTTTTTAACTTCATTCTTTTTCTGTCTGTGTAATCATTTTTCACAACTTTTTAATCCACTCAAGTAATGCACTCTATGCAACTCTCTCATTGATTAATTCGTTATCGACTATTCTATTCCATGCATTTATCAGTTTGCATTGCCTTCAGCTATTAAATCTCTTGCCTTTAGCCAACATGTCATTATCATCGACAATTTCCCGTCGTATTGTTGCACACACACACACACACTCACACACAGACACAAAAGTGTTCGATGCAATGAAACCACATATTTTGCATAGGTGCCGAGGCTCGATGGCTGCCATCCAATGTATGTTATGTAGGCGCAGCCACACCCAACAATTGCCATATCGAAGTCCCTCTTGGCCTCGCTTCCTGCATGAATCATTGTCATTGCTAACCAAAATTGTGCACATGACCGATGGACGAAGGCTGGATTGGAAGGCTGAAAAGGAAACCGAGACGGGACTTGAGCAGGGCACTCAGACTGAGGCCAGAGACTTGGGGACCTGCAACTCCAACTCCAACTCCAACTCCAACTGCGACTGAAACTGCAAATGGCTAATGTGCCTGGCACATTGACTGTCAAAATTTGTATGCACAACAAATTTCTCATATTTAAGTACGCAGCCATAATGATGAATGCGGATACGCAAAATGCATAAATGCAACGGCAACAACAACAGCAACAACAAAGGCAACAACAACAAACTGCGGTTGAGTGTAGCTGCTTTGGTTGATGCATCAATCATACGCCACGAGGGCTGCCAGATGATGATACTGCTGATGGTGGCGCTGATGGCTGATGATAATGCTACAGTGTGTGTGTGTTTGTGTGTGTGTGTGTTCGTTTCGTGTGGCACCCCTAATGCTATTAAAAATCAATCAATGGCGCATAAAACAAATGAAAAATGCATCGAAATTCGCTTCGCTCTCCTTCTCCTGCTTATCGCCTTCTGCTTCTGCTTTTGCTTTTGCTTCTGCGTGTTGCATTTATTGCTCTTATCAGCTTTTAATTAAGTTTCTTTTTGTGTTTTGTATTTCGTATTTTGTTTTATATAAAACCTCTGATCGTCCATCTGGCATATATAGTAAATACTTCCTATTTACTTGCCAGTCTGCCATATTAGCTGTGCACAACACGTACTCTTTGCTTTCTCTCTTTTGTTTCTTTGTACAGCCCGAGAATTTGTTTACGTTTTTTATTTAATATTTTTTAGTGCATAAATTTTGTAGCGCCGCGTCCGTCGGTCGGATTTCCATTCGAAAAATTCGCTGAATACCATTCTCAATGCAAATTGGGCATTATTTGTTCCTGTGCGACTGTGTTGAACATTTTTCCGCTCCTTGCATTTCAATGTGCACCGTTTTTATGCAGCATGCTGCAAGCAAGAACACAAACACCATGAGTGCCATACACTCTAACATACTATACACTCTCGTGTGGCCAGATTTTGTGCCAAAGCTAAAAAGGCAGCAGCAGGATTTTCAATGGTCGTATGTAGTTTTCTACGTGACACAATTAAAAAACTAAATAGAAAATAGAAAATGGAAAATGGAAAACGCGTCGCATTTTGTATTGAAAGCGAAATTTAATAAAAAGGCCCAGCCAACAGACTGCATGCTCCGTCGACAGGGGCGCCAACATGTTTACTATAGTATATATATAACATAAGTCTGGCATAGACCGCTGTAAATGCTTTTAACCAGGTGACAAGAATTGCAGGTTGCCCAGCAATTAGTATGCGAATCACACCAAAGGAATTCCATAAAGGGATTTAATAAACTTTTTTCATATGACGACATTTGTTATGTGGTTTAAATTAAGAAAAAAAAAGTAAGTAAAAGTGGGGAAATAAACCAAAGTCTACTTTTCTCCAATATTTTTTTTTTTTTCAATTTCAAATTGAGCAGCAAAAACATATTTGAAGAATTCCATAGAATTAATTTTAAATTATTTTAAAACATTCCAAATAAAATAAAAAATAAAAAGCATTTCAGTTTTAAATGTTAACCTGAAATCGACTATCAAAAAATAATTTGAAAATTTCCAAAATATATAAAAAAAAAATTTTGATATTCGCCATATTGTGTAACCTAAATATATGTTCTTAAATTTGTAGAAATTTATACCTTGAATAAAATGAACAGGTTCTTAGCTCTTGAAGCTTCTTGTACTTATATTTTCTCAAAAGAATTTAAAAAACTTGTTCATAGTTCCTACATTATGTGTCCCAATTGTTACAATCTACATTTTCTATAATCTTTTTATTATTAAATCGAACTGTAAAAGGACTCACATAAGATCTAGAAAAAAGAATAAAATATTTTATACGCCAATTTAAAACTCTAAACATATTTAATATACACAATACTAAATTAAATATTTTACCCACAAACAGTTCAACTTTAAAATGTTAAATGAAATTTCTAAAGCGAATTTTTATAAATTTCTTTTTCCTTTATTGAGTCTTAAAGTAATTTGATAAGCCCTTTTTATAGTCATCAGATTATACATCCTTACGAGCTACTTCAATCTAAATATTTCGTTTAATCTTATTTTTCAGAATCCCACATTACGTATCCCAATCTACAATTTTTATAATCTTTTCAATCTTAAGTCGAATTGCAAAAGTATATTTCAGTAAGTCAATCATTAAAGAGGAACTAAATATACTGAAAACTTCAAATATACTAAATATAGCAAATATACAAAATTTAATATTTTAAATATAAATTTCCGCTTAAAAATGTTAAATGAAGTTGCTTAAGGGAATTCAGATAAACACATTTACAAAAATATATTTCAGTAAGTCAATCTTCAAAGAGACGCAAAATATACTGAAAACTTTAAATATACCAAATATACTAAATTTAATATTTGTAATATAAACAGTTCTGCTTAACAATGTTAAATGAAGTTGCTTAAGGGATTTTAGATAAAGTCATTTGTATGCCTGCAAACTCTGAGTGAAATTTATTTTTCCTTTATTGAGTCACGATGATAAATAACTGCGTTTGCTTATCTCTTTCAAATCTTCGCGTACTCGTAGTCGGACCTGACTGCCAACAGATTGTCTCATTAGCACATTTCCCATAAGTGTTGCGTGAATTTGTCATACACCTGAGTGTGCATGGATTGACAAATTATTTCAGCTGAACAATGTAAATTTATTCAAAAAATCTCTCCTTCTCTCCGTCAATGTGGACTGAGTGTCAACAATGAAAACGGAAATATTTTATTGTAATTTATAATTTAATTTAACTGATACTTGATTTATTTAACTCAAACAGAGAAAAAAACGCACTGAATCACCCGAGCTGAGCTCGTATTAAACTTAAATTAACTCGACTCGACATGAGTTGACTTGCAATCGTCGTCACTTAATTAATAGCCGCACATTTAATCTGTTTCAAAGTGCCCCCACTCGGTGTTTTTCCCTTTGTCGTTCTCTTTCTCTTTCTCTTTCTGTTTCTCTGCCTCTTTCTGGTTTTAGAGAACGACATCTGTACATCTCTTTCTCATTATCGTATATGGAGTTGGCGTGGCCTTATAAAAATTATACGATCATTTGTAGCCATCTATACGAGGGGTCTTAGTGCATTCAACTGGCGCTCAAGAATTGTCATAAGCCTATTAAGCGAGGCTTTATTTATAATTATTATTGTTCTTCCCTCTTGCTTCTTTTTATTGTTTGTTGTTGTTAAAGTGAAACGCTGTAAATATGCTTCAAGTGTGCCATAAAAGTAAACAGTGGCCGAGAATCGCCCAGGGAAGCTCTACCAGGAAGCTATAAAATGATCAACTAATTAAAGATGTCATGCATCAGCTGGACTCATTAATGCATATGCATACATCTTCTTTTTTTTTGGACATCAGCAAAGACAATGAAGAGAGTCATCGAAATAATTCCATATTTCAAATGGAGAAAACAAATGTTGGTGATGATTAACAATTCAAAAGATTTACTCATAATTTCCCCATTAATGGTTTTAACATTTTTAAAGATTTTAATCTGAGTACAAATATTTTTCTCTTATGAGTTTTTAAGTGTTAGCAACATGGATGATGACTCAATTTCATATTAACATAACTCTATTATTTTTGAATCCTTAGGTAATTAAACACAAAACAGTATTTAAAAACTAAGTAAATTATGTGATTATATAATAATATCATAAGATTGTTTCTCAGAAACATTTTTCTTTATTTATTTTAGCTTTAGCAAACAAAGTATTGGGTAAAAAGTTTAATACAAATGAAATCACATACAAATTTTTTTTTATATTTTGTAATGTGATGTTCTTTAGTTTATATCATCATTTTTCTGTCTACTTAAATTTATAAATGTTTTTATATTGAGCTGTATGTTATAATCATGTAATGAAAAATATCATGAGAAGCATTAATAGTTTTTGTATGCTTTATAGCGAATTAATGACGAAAGGTGAGAAATAATTGCAATCAAAATAAACTCCAATTTTTTGTAATGCTTTAAATATTATGTAATGTGATTGTCTTGAGTTGTCGTATTAATCATACGCTTTAACTTTATAGCGAATATAGTGGAAAATTATTTTAATCATATATTTTTTAATCCGATGCTGTTCACTTACAATAATTTATAAAGTATTGCAATCCTGATTTGTATATATGTGTATAAATAGCGAAAAAATGAAATATATTAAGAAATTATTTGATTGCGAATAAAATTGCAAATTTTGTAAATATTTTGTAATGCGATTTTCTTCAATTAATATCTTTATTAATCCGTCGCTGTTGACGGGGAAATGGTTTATTAAAGACGCGTGGTGCAAAATGTGCAATTTATGAAACAAATTGCAACTGCAGTCAGTCTACATGCATTATTAACAATTATTAATGTGCAATGAAAATACTGGCAAACAAAATACGAATACGAATACGAATTCCCAACTCGCTGCGTGTCCACAAATAGAAGAACACGAAATGCGTGCTGCCGGAGGTCAGCAACAACAACAACAACGCAAGCAACAACAGCAACGAAAGCAACAACAGCAACTTCAACTATAACAACTGAAAATAAAATCAACACATATAAAGCACATGCATAGCGTAGTTCGTTGCACATTTGCATACACTGCCAATGACTTTGTGACTGTATGGGCGTGTGCATGTGAGTGTATGTGTGTGTGAGTGTGAGTGTGTGCGTATGCATACATATATGGGGCGACGCCATACACAGTTGCATGCATTTTCCAAGCGAGGCAGCAGCATCAAGATAACGCGTCCGTCCATTCGACTCTCTCTCTCTCTCTCTCTCTGTTGTGGAGCGTCGCGTGCCTATGACCCCAAAATCCCAAAACGAACTGCACACACACAAGTTACGCTTTACAAATATATATGCATATATTATATACTCTATATATATGCATGTAACCCAATGTGAGTGAGTGTGTGTGATCTGGGATCTGTGTTGCCGGCACAATGCACGCTTATTGTTTTGGCTGCATCTCGGAGGGTTTAATGCATTTTGTCTGCCCGCTAGGATACGCATTCAGAGTTCGGCTCGTTATTCCCACTAAAAACATAATCGGGTATTCGTTTCATTATTATTAACTGGGGACTGGGGACTGGGGCGTCATCGGTGGTCCTCATTAAGCATGGTGCGGGAGGAGAGAGCAGGGAACGAACGTCTTGGCATGGTCTATGCGAACAAATTTTTTTAATCAAAAATATGAGCAATTTATTCGCGCCAAGGAGTCAGGCAACGAGCGGCAAAGAGTGCAAAGTGTTCTTAAGGACATTGAACCAACCAAGCAGTCGATGAGTCAGAGACACAAGCGCCACACAGCCAGACAGACGGACAGACAGACAGCCAGTTAGCCAGACACGACGCGACTTGGAAAATGGAACTACTCCTACAACTACCGCATGTCCATTGGATTGGCATGCAAAATACACACAAGTATGGTAAAGTATGATGAACAAGAAGCAGAAGTAACAGCAACAGAAAAAAATAGAAGACAAATTTTCACATTTATTAAAGGCCCAAAGCGCAAAGAGTGAGAAAATTATAATTGAGCCCCGTTCAACGTTGTCGTCGAGTGTCGAGCAGCTGAAATAAAAACTTCTTGCTTGTAGTAATATATACGAGGAGAACAACACACACACACACTCGCACACACACACCGAAGGAGGGCGGCCCTCGAAGTGAGCCCGCATATTGTTTATTTAGCAAGGATATCGAAACCCGAGGCACAGACATATGTCGTACATACACACGCTATATAGTGTCAACGTATGGGTTCAAGAGGGCAGTTAATGGACAAATCAATCTAGGCGAAAATATTTCTATTTGGTTTTCAATAGAAACTATAATTTGTCTTTCAATTGTAGGAAACTATGTAGATTCTTTTACAAAACTAAAGATATGTACAATTGTTTTTCAAAATGAAGATTTAAAAATGTATATGAAAACAAGAAAGAGAAAATAAGTATATATTTATGCTAATGGTTGACAATTACTGATAAATTTTTTAAGATAGCTGGTAACTTAAAAGTAACAACACATTCGCAAACTCTTGCACTGAGAAAATTTCGCTAAAATATATTATTTCTAAATTGTCTGTCAAGGTAATACTAAAATATAAATACACAATTCGATTCAGGAATAGATATCACTAGTTACCAGATCGAAAAATAAGTGGTGAGACATAGAGCTGTAATTATTCTAAATTTAATCACAAAAAGTCAATTCAGATCTGTTTTTCTATTCAAGTAATGTGGGAAATTTCTTTAAAGTTTCTGATAAGAAAATCAATCCAAAGTTATGGAACTATTCTAATATGTATGGCTTTTTATTTAAGAATATTCATGCTCTATAAACATAAATTTAAATATGTTGAGCTACTTAAAATACGAGAATATATGGAATTATTTATATGTATATTAATAGTTTTCATTTCTCTATATTTTCAGGCAATAGAAACATAAATATAACTTTAGCTAATACATTCGACTACTTTCAACAGCTTGTGATAAGCAAATCAATTGGAATTTATGGAGTCACCCTCGATTGTGCTTATGCGAGTATACGAACAGTACATAGTACAGTAGATATATGGCACAAGAGCGACAGAGGCACAGTGTCGCCAGCCTGACGCTGCTGCTCCCGGTTCAATAAACGCACTTGCACACACACAGAGAGACAAAGGCACGTACATGGTACAGACACATTCACAGTGGCATACACTCGCATGGCAGTGAATATATTCACATACACTCACGCACTCGCGCTTATGAGGCTCTCATAATCAAATGAACGACAAACGGCGAACAGTGAGCAGCGAACGGAGAACGGCGTGGTCGAAGACCAAGACAAGACGATAGGGGTGGAGTTGAGTACTTGTGGAGAGCTGGAGATGGAGATGGAGATGGAGACGGAGTGTTGCATCGGGGGCAAAGGCGAATGCGGTTGCAAACGGAAGTTGCCCGGAAAATGTACATAGAAAGTGAACTTAAGTTAAGTTATCTACACACTCACGCACAACAACACGCAGTCATCAGACAGACGGACGGACGCACGGACGGACAGACAGCCAGACGGATGGACAGACGGACGGACGGACAGACAGACATGCACACTGCACGATACGAGTTGCTGCCGTTGCTGTGAGTTGTTTATAAAGTTGCCAGTGTGACACTGTCGAGCAACTGATGCAATTTGCTTTCAACTTTTCCAAATTCTAATTGGCAAAAGTACAGCGAAGAAAATGTCATTCACAGACATAGAAGTCAATTCGTTGTTGTTGTTGTTGTTCCTGCAACTGTTACTTGTCTGTTGTCTCTGATGCGTTGGCTTTGTGTTTGTGGTTTTCCTTAGTCAAGTTTGTCCTTTTTTTTAGTTTAGTTGTTATTGGTGGTAGTTTTCTAATGAATTCGAATAAAAAGGAAGCGCATGATTGGATGTGCAACTAACAGGTGTCGGATTTCCCCAATAAGAAGGGCATTCAATGCAACCAACAACAACTAATGACTCACCAAGACGAAGACGAAGACGGAGACTTGCAGAACACCAGATTACGGGAATAAACAAAACCATCCCCAATTGCACAGAGAGAAATTTCAATAAACTTGACAATTCCAAGAACAGATTTCCATATAATACGTGAAACAGTGTGAAGTGAAGAATGACATTTAATGGTTGCAGTTTTTAATTCCAATTTGGAATGGAGTAATTAAAAAATACTGGTTCCACTTGCTAATTTTTTTACATAAATTTGTTCGTACTTAAAATTTATAAATACGAAAGCAAAAAATAAATTTTTAAGTGAAATCCACTTTATGTACAATTCGGACAAAAATAAAATCAAATGAAGATATTTTACGTTTTATTTTATTAAAATTATGATTCTTATTGGATATGGTATCTGTATTTTTTCAGAACATATTGATGAACATAGAATTCAGTCTTCTCTGATCGCATTTTATTCTATTTTTTTGAAAATCAACCACAATAATGCAATATAGCCATATCCACCTAAAACTGCTCAATATCATCAACTTTGAAAGCTAGTGTTTAATTCTTAGTAAAAGGAATGACCAGAAGTATTTAACTAAACATACTATTATATATACTATTATATTTATTTTTATTTTATTTTTTTTTTATTTTTAACAAAATACTTGAAAAAAAAGAACTGGTTCCTTAAATTAAGTTCTAGTTCTTCTTCTTCATCATCTTTCAATTAACTAAATATTTGGATTAAGGTGCTTATAGAATCATTAAGCAAATTTCCGGTATTCGAACATTATATTTATTTAAGCGCATTTACTTGTGAAATTTCTTTGACTATTATCGTAATAAAGTATTCAAGTTATCAAAATACAAGAATCCGATTTGAGCTCAAAGTTAAAGTTCGATTTGTAAGGCTTAACCTTAGGGCAGCTATAGCTTACCATAATATCCTCAGAGATGAGTTTATTCGCTTTGCTGGGCAGCACCTTCTGCTCACCGGGCTGCATATTCTGAATATTATGATTGTGATGATGATTGTGGTGGCTGTGGCTATGATGCATCAGCTGCTGATGCTTATTTGCTGATGTTGCTGGCATTGCTGTTGCAGCTGTTACATCTACAACGGCCATTGCTGCCGCTGATGTTGGCGACGTCGACAGCCAGACGAGGGCAACCAGGGGCAGGCCAAACAAGAATCCATATGTGTAACACATTTCTTTCGTTTTCTTCGTGCTTGCGACGAACCGAGAAACTGAGAAACTTTGCCAGGTTAGTTTTGCTGCTCTCAACTATATGTTATATGTATATTTCACCGTATGAATATTTGTAATATATTTCTGTGTATTTGTGTATATGCTCGCATGTACATGTTTTTAAGTCACACCAAACACTCAAAACTTGCACTTTTATTCACAATTCTTCGTTGATGCTGCCGCTGCACTTCCGATATTTGTGCGTCGACGTCGGCGTCAGCGCGAGCGTGAGCGTCAACGTCGGCGTCGTCTGAAGCTTTGCTGCTTTACTAATTTCTGCAATTTCTCCGTTTGCAATTGTGAACTTTTCACTTTTATTTTAATGCTCCTTATTTCTATGTTGTCGCTGTCGCTGATGTTTGTGTTGCTATTGTTGTTGTTGCTGTTGTTGTTATTTTTAGCGCGGGCGGCTAAACACCACACATGCGCACTGGACTGACAGTGGAACAGCAGAAGAAGCAGCAGCAGTCGTCCACAACCGGGGGAAACGGCGACAGTTCTGTGTATTTTGTTCTGTTTTGTTTTTGTTTCTGTTGTGGCAACTGCTTTGCTTGGCTGGTGGGCTTTGTTGGCTTGGCTTGGCCCTTTTTTTCCGTTTTTTCTCTTTCACATATGACGCATACAAAAAAGGTGGGCGCGGTTGGGGAGGCGGAGGGAAGCCGTTTTCGTAATAAATTAAATTTGAATTTCGAAACTAAGACACACGACACCGACACTATTAAATACACATTAGCTGCTGTTGTAATGCGGTTGTTTGTTTTCGTTGTTGCTTTTGTGTGCTGTGCTTCTTCCTTTTTTTCTTTCGTTTAAATGCAACGACACAATTAATTAGCACGCGCGTTTCGTATACAAAGGAGCTGCTGCATTTGTTGATGCAAATCCCACGCTCTCACACATAAACACACACACGCACGGACACAGACACAGACGCGTCGCGTCGCCTGCTCTTCTGTTGTCGTTGTTGTTGTTGGCTTTTGTGCGCGCCTTATTACAAAAGAAGTAGGCGGCCGCGCAGTAACAACAACAACCACAATATTCACTCACGCAACTCTCTTGCAAAGCAATAGCAATGCGTCCTCTTTAATGCGTTTCCTCTGCTTTGGGTCTTATTCGTTTTCAATATTAAAATAATTCTTTAAATTTTTATTTTTACTCGTAGTATGGAAACACACAGAAAATCTCGTTTTACCGCCTGTGCCTTGTGTTGGCTTTGGCAGACGGGCCGGTACTGAGAATAACGAGAAACGGTCGCGGACAAGCCATTTGCTTGCTCTGACTCTTGACTTAGTCAAATGGGAAAACAACAAAGAGCACAAAAGAGAGGCAGAAAAGAGTGCAAGCGATCACGATAGCACGCAAGAGCGTGACACGCTCAGCGTGTAGACAGTTGAAGCAAATGCGCTCCCAATACAAAGTGTGACTTACTGAATGAACCGTAAAGCTTCCGACTGATTTAACCAATTCTGCAGAATTGATATTGAAATAAAATGAAGATCTGACTGCAGACGATTAATTTGATTTATTATGAAGAAACGAAAATGGGACTGCAGCTGTTTTGAATCTCGGCAGTTACCTATTTGAAAAGAGCAAATAGTAAAAAGTAAAGAGAAGATTAAATTCGGAAAGTAGTGATTACTACATATATTCACATTTGACCCCATTAAGTAATTTTCTTGATCACTCAAACTAAGAACTGAAATTCTAACATGTAATTTTAGCTTTATTAATTTGTATTACATTTTTCTTTAAAATATGAATTGTTCACGTTATTCATATAAATTTAGTTTATTGATCTTCAATCATCCCCATACGTAAAGTGATTGACCTAGACCTGAGTCTAGGTTCAAGTGATATACATACATATGTATCTTACTATATCCACGCCCAAATTGCCAGCGAAGCCGGCAAATGTGAGCACGACTCAGACATAAGGTCTTGGTGGTTCAATCGTCAATTGAACATTAAATTAAATGCGTACCGATTGCAATAAGCAGTCAACTGACCTAAAAACAATACCTATGACTGTATGAAATTAAATAAAATATGTATCTTATCTGTAAATTAGACAAGAGCTATGTTACGTCTTTTTTGGACGTCATGAAGTAATTTCCAATCGATGAATAGGCACACTTATCGACGCCATTGTCAAAATCGGACCCATTGAGTTATAGCATATCAAACTAAATTCTCAGTATCGGACCCACATTGTCAGCACATCGGCTCTAATTCAGATATTATTTATATTTTTATACCCGCTACCCATAGCGTAGAAGGGTATTATAACTTTGTGCCGGCAGGAAATGTATGTAACAGGTAGAAGGAGGCATCTCCGACCCTATAAAGTATATATATTCTTGATCAGCGTCAACAGCCGAGACGATATAGCCATGTCCGTCTGTGTGTCTGTCCGTATGAAACACTGGATCTCAGAGACTATAAGACAGCATTTGTTATGTTTGCACGCAGATCAAGTTTGTTTCAAATTTTTACCACGCCCACTTCCGCCCCCGCAAATCAAAAAAATCGAATAACAAGCGTAATTTTAAAGCTAGGGTTACGAATTTTGGTATATACAATAATTACTATAGTAGTTATGATTGTTGAAAATTTGCGATCAGATAAAAATTGTCGAAGTTATTAAAGAAATTCTTTTGTTTGGGCAAAAACGCCTACTTACTAGGGGTCTTAGTTACTTTGTCTGACAATCTGGTATATTGTGCCGTCTATGGTATATTTTGAATGCGGTACTATATCGATATATCACATATACCATTTTGTATATTTTTAGTATTTTTGTAGTATATTTGGTATATTTTGAGAAATACCGCAAAATACAATGCTTTTATTCAAAATGGGTAGCGTGTATCTCACAGTCGAGTACACTCGACTGTAGCTTTCTTACTTGTTTAATTTTGAACACTCTTCTCGGAACCGTTAAGTATAATAATATTTAATAATAATTTTTTTTTGTATCTATAAAAATCTATTTATAAAATATAAGATTTTAAAAACTAAACTTGAAATTAACTAACTATATTATATATATGTATGTATATATATCATACATTTGTAATAGAACTTTTAAGTGCTTAGTTTATTTATGTGTCTATTGATAAGAGCATTTTTAATTCGATAATCCGAACACAATTTTATTTCTTATAATAATTATTGATAGTGCGCTCGAAGCAAAATGAAATGCTTTTAGCCTGGACTAAGGTTAATATCTGGCGATGTCAATGACTCAGGGGCATTATCTGTCTTCTCGTTATTGTTGTTGTTTGTGTGGATGTAAGTATAATACAATATTGCGTTGCATTTGATAAATACGTTGTATCTTTGCGCTTTGAACGGCTGGCAAATAATACTACATACATATACGAGCATACGAGTATCTTGACTGATGCAAGTTCGTGTCATATGCAAATGAAGCGGAGTGTGCGAACAGTTCAACTACTTAGCAACATTAGCAACTACTATCTCCTTATAGTCGTCGTGTGAGAGCGTGTGTGTGGGCGCCACATAAGCGCCTAGCCTATATGGATTGTTCCTGTCGCAAGTCGCGACTTCCTATTGTGCAATGTTTTTATGACTCAATTTAAATATTTACAGACAATTTTGTTTCATAAATGGACACTCAGCAGTGTTCGTATGATTTACATGTTTCTAGCTTTCAATTTTTATTTAGGAGGTGCGCAAAATCGAACACGTCTCATTTCCACAGACGACATGGTGTCCAAAGTGAGGCAGGAAATTAAAACCATTTCAAATTGTGTTAACTGTCCCACAACACAACCGAAAGTTAGAACACCTTCTCATTCCTATAGATACCCTGTAAACTACAAATAAAATATTTATAGATAAATAAGTGTGTAAACCAACATTTATAGTATATTCACAGGAGATCACAGCTTATTTCACCAAGCACCATCTGACTACCTTATTGCATTTATTTATTGTTTAAGCAAAAAACATTTTACTTCTAACTTTTTGTTTTCTATATAAAATAAATTAAAAACAAATGAAAAAAAAAAATACCGCAGATTATTTCGACCAGTATATTATTGTATATTAAAGGTGAGCCACATAGAAAACATCGATTTTATTAGATCAGCACTTACAAAATTATAATTATGGGCTAATCATATGAATATAATTAAATATTGGTTGTTATTTATTTATTTATTTATTGCAAAAAATCCCCACGCAAATTATGAATGAAATTGGTAAGAAATGACGTGGAACCTGTTCGTCATTCACTTACTCAAAAATAAAGTAGTTGTAATACACCTCTTAGATTGAGTGATAACCAAACGTTTAATATCAACACCAACACATATTTATAGTTATGAGTTTGGCAGCGGATGACGCACTTTCGGCCAAATGTATGATCAACACGATCGCCAAAGTAAAAGTTTTGTCTGATCATACAGGAAATGCCAACCTAATTGTAAGCATTCGCGTCCCCCAGTTAGCCAATCAGTAGGCAATTAATTAAGCGAATAAATTATAAATATTTTGTCATAACAATTGCATTTTCCCCTTGAACGTCCCCCGTACAATGCACCATCTTACCTTGCCACTTGTCCGTGTCCATCAGTTATCCCACCTTGGCGGCTTCAATCCAATGTGCTCATTAATCAGGTTCGACGTACATGCGTAGCCCCCTTTCTCCGTTCGCCTCATTATCGCAAAAAGTGTCACAGCCAGTGAAAATTTATTGAATGAATTAATTATAACAAAAACAATGCGAATATTATTATACGCAACATGAAAATTCCATATTTTAATTTCATCATAAAATTATTTCAGGCATTTAATGCACTTCTATTTGGACATATTTTGGATAATAGCCAACAGGTTGGCAACCGGACAATGAAGATATAAAAAAATGTTTTAAAATATCAACAAAGAAGCAAGATACAAAAGATTGAAATCGACGAATAGTATAGAAGAATCTCAGATACTCTATAAATGAATTCGAATACCTCAGTTTTGAATGATATAATGATATATATTTACCTACCGATTCATGATACAAATAAATAATGATCCATATTTGATTTACTTTGCACCGTAAAATAAGTCGTTAGTAACATGTAGATCAGGTTTTTCGGGATTATTCCAAATTTCGGTCCCAGTGAGTTCGAATTTCGTAATTCTTCTAAAGGTATGGTTGGATGCCTTTATCTGATGCTTCTCATGACTCAACGGATTTTTTGTTAGTACCACACACCGAAGATGACGCATTATGAGAGAGAGTTTCCAGCTCTTGACAATCTGTATATCTGCGGACTTTCTGGTTTAGTGGTTCGTAACATTACTCAGAAAAAATATATATCCAATGCGTATGAGCTGTCCCAATGCAAAAAGTTTTGATACTCATATATCTTTTAACGTAAAGAAGAAAACTTGCTGAATTAAAAAAAAGAAGGGAATTTCATAAGTTTACTGACGATTTCTGGAATTGTTTCAAAATCGATTGTTTTGCTTTCAAATGGGTACTACGTAAATAATCTAGAGGTCTAACTCTAATGCGATTATGTACATGTTAAAGTTTAATGTAGGATCAGTATCCACGCTTTTCTTAGTATGAGAATTCACTTAGCGTTTGTTTCATTAACTGCATAATTCGAGGGAAAAGTTTTGCAGGCCGCAACGCAGGAAAGAAGCTGCATAACTTTGGTATACTTCAGTTGCATTGCGTGTAATATTTAATTATAGCACGCCCACAACTTTACGATGTACAAGGAGTGCGTTAGAAAGAGAGTCGGAGCGGAATGCGTTTCACTTGCCAATTGCACTTTAGTGGCAGCGACTGCCACCGACACGGCATAAACGTCTTGGGGCATAAAATATTTAATTGTGTCACGTAACTTTTTACTAACTGACTGCGAGTGCAAGTGCAGCAAACAGAGATGGAGCACTGGATAGAGATAGACTTGGCTGGAATCGCATGACACTGATGGGGGTCGCAATATAAGCTTAAGCTCCGGGGAACCGCGGTTTTATGCAAAAGACGTTAAGGAACCAAATGAGATTACAGATCCAGCAAGATAGATGACAAAAGGAGGAAGAACAAGTCGAGGAGGATGATTCAACGCACTGACTGATTACCATATGAAATATACAGCTTTATTCAGTTGCTTCGCCTTTTAATACATATTGAATTTAATTTTACGTTTATATCGAATTAAAAAAAAAAATTATAAACGAGATGAACAGTTTCAAATGCGCTTCCGTTTGTATGACTTGATAAGAATATTTTTTCTTTTTTTTTGCTTTTCATTTTATTGTTTAACCTATGCTGAGCAGACAGATTTTTCGATTCATTTCTTTTAGTTTTTAAGTCGAGTCTTTGTTTTTTTTTTTTGTGTAACGCGAATTCAATAATTGCCTTTCCTTATAGGATTACACATACATTTGTAATTTAAAATTTATAATTCCAATTAGATGGATGTACATGTGAATGTGAGTGTGAAGGGTGTTTAATATAATTGTGTGTATGTGTGGTGGTGATTGGTGTTGTTGTTAATTGAAATGCAATACGCGCAACACACAGTTCAAATTTCCAGGCGCATAACTTCGAACGCGACGACAAAATGTTGTTTGTTTCTTTAAATAATAATTTAACCGTTACAATTAAGATTAGGGGGCGTGGACGTGGTCGCAGCCTTCGTTTAGGGCAACGTGTAACGAACATAGGGTACCTCCACATCCTCACCGCTGTCATCGTTGCAGCAGATTTCAAAGACCAGCGAGCGCTCATAAGGCTCAATGCGACGCTTAGACACCCGACGCACCACCTCAGACATGAGCAGTGGCAAGCGCTCCGAGCACTTGGCCTTGGGCATAAAGAATGAGTAGAGCATTGAGACGCCCTGCGACAGCATAGTTATCTTCAGTTTCTCCTTTTCGTCAAAGTAATTTAGGAACTCCTGCAGCGTCATTTCGCCATTGACTTCAAAGCGATCCCACAAAGTCCATTCCTTGTCGTAGTACTTATTCTTGGTCGCCCCCACTGGCTCTGAGAATGCCAGAAGGGGTAGCGCCAAATTGGCGAATCCATTCTTGAAATGGCTCAACTCCTTGTGACCGCCAATTAGTTTTATCACTTCCAGCACAGCCAGACCGGACAATACCGATGTGGTGGTGGCAATAGCCGGAATAATTTTACCAGCAATCAGCTTTGACTTATGGCGGTCGGCCGGTGAAATTTTGTAATTGGTCGCACGCAAATTGGAGCAGGCAACGATGTAATCCATATGCAGATTGTTATCATCATCCTTTTCGAACTCTAAAGGCGTAATCTTGGAGCCCTTATCGGCATTCTTGATCAGCTCATTGATGATCTTATCCACACGATCCTGATCCACCTCACCATCGTCAAAGTTATTAGCTGCCGCAGCAGCAGCTGCCTCATTTGTTTCAATTTTCACACCAGAACGTGGTTTAAATTCGGGAACCTGCAAGAGAATAAAGTTAGTTACATATAGAAGTATTCTATACAATTCTAGATACTTACCTTAACTTGTTGCACCAGCTCAGCTATCTTCTGACGATCACGAACTTGGGGTATGTCATAAACTTCTGCACGCAGGTTGGCCGCTGCGTAAATATAATCCAAATGCATCGAGTCCTCTACATCAAAAACAAGTGGTTCAGGGCAGCGTTTTGGACCTGACCAAAAGGGTTGACCACTTGATGTCACCTGATCCGGTGGGAAATTAAAGAGCAGCTGTTTAATTTGATTGGCATACTGATCTTCCCAGTGGAGACGGGCCCACTCCACACAATCCGCAAAACTCTTTGGCTTGTCATCCAGCAATGCTTTCTGTAAACATACGAATCGATTACTGCTACTGTTTTCACGATTAGCTAACTCAGACTGCTCACCTTGACTGATTCGAGAATCTCCAACGGCTGGATGCCAGGTAATTTGAGTGTGCGTTCGGTGAACTGCGGATCTGCAATGTATTGTGCAGCATTCTCAGCAGCCTGCTTGAACACACCTTCGAAGGAGTCGCGTGCCCATTGCAGAGTATGCTCGATGGCATTAGGGAAGTTTTTCAACGTACAGATGGGTATGCTCTTTTCTGGGGGATCCTGTGAGGAGCTGTACGATTCGGTGGCAAATGGCACAATGACCTGAACATTGCCCATGGTACCCAGTGTGCCAGTCTCGACAAGTGGTATGCGATTGAAGATGCACTTGCGATCCATGTAGATGCGAGCATCAACATTATCCAGAGCATTGGCCACGCCATTTAGATTACCGAAAAAGTCCTCGGAGAAGACCTTCTCTGTCTCGGCTCCAACGCGCAGCTCATGGGCAGTAACCTTAACATCAGGATTCATACGCTTAATCGCTGTGGCGGCAGTCAAAGCCTTTGCCTTCTGAACGTCATGAGGACGGAACAAGAATTGACGATTCAAATTCGATTTCTCAATGAGATCCATGTCGGTAACGAAAATCTGACCATCGCCAACGCCCAAACCAAGCATACCAAAGTTCTTAAGTAGCTCACATCCAATGGCGCCAGCGCCCACAATGAACCATTTGGAACTAGCCAATTTCTCCTGGAACTTGCGGCCAAAGATTGCAATCTGTGCATCGTAACGTGTTCCCAAAGGCTGTGCATCATCTTCAGTTACAGGATCAACTGGCAAGCTCTCGAGAGAGTCGAAGTACAACCACTGATAGATGGGTGTGAATTTGCCGCTGCAGGCCTTGAGCACCTCCTGGGCAACAATACCGCCAATGGCGGCATCAATAGGGCATGTATTGCCGGCACAAATTTTGGCAAACTGCAGCACCAACTTCTCATCTACGTCGGCGTTCAAGCCCTTAGTGATATCCAGAAACTGAGCAGCATCCTCATCGTTCCAGGGACGCGGTAATCTGCCATTCTTGGTCACATAGTTGCCAAGAGCGCTAAACGCCGCATGTAGCGTAGCTGGCGCCTCCAGCTTGGCAAAATCGGATATCATGAACTCGGGATTTGCAGCTGCCTCGGCCAGCGACTTGAAGCTAATGGTTTTCGGCATTTTTACCTGCGTGGCCACGCCTCCGGACTTATAGGCATCAAACTTGCTAGTGTCACCAATGCTGAAAGTGTACGGACCCAGGACGCTGATCTTAATGGGCTGGCAACCATTCAACTGTTGCATTCCCTGCACCTCTGAGAAGGTGATATAGTCACCATCATTGAATCCATGGCGAGTCTCATCCAGGCAGGTGACCACTCCCTGCGCATCGTGGGTAACACTAGCGATCATCGTCGAGATGGGCTGAGCACCATCCTGATCATAGATGGTGAAATTCTCGCCAAAGTCACAGAACACCTTGGCAAACAAGCCGCGGGTCTCAGCAATGATGAGGGCAATGTTATTGTCGTGGGCAAATTTGCCAATGCGCTCCTGTTCCGCAACATTCGAGTTGGTCAGCACAATCACACGGTACTTAGCCAGCTCGTCATCCGACAGGGGGCCAGTGTAGGATACAGTTCGCACATAGTTGTTGAGCTCCGCCAATTGGGCGCATGATGCCTCCGCGCGATTCTTGCCGATGTCCGATTGGGACAGATAGAACTGCGATGACAAGTCGTTGAGCTGCAGAGAAGAGACAAAAGATTAAGAAAAAGGTTCAGCAAACGCAGCAAAAAATAAAACATTGTGAAATTCAGCTAAAGTCAAAGACTCTTTCGTATTGGTGGCGAAGGGGGGAATGACGCATCATGAATGGGACAACGAACGGGAATGGGAAACGGAACGGGAAGAAGGGAAACGGCCGAAGCTGCTTTCGTGACCTGTTTGTTGGAACTGGAACTACTACAAATGTTTCTATTGCGATTGACTGTCTGGCAACTCTGCAAATGTTCTGCGATGTTCGCAAATTCATAAAATTTGCAAAATGGTGGGCAACATTCCTGGAATGGCCATAGAAAACGTTAGCAATTGAAGTCACTTAAAAGTACGCAGTAGTTTTATCTCTTTGTGTATCATTTGAATGAAGCATTTTTGCTTGCCTGGACAAAGTAAAACAAAAACGAACGTGCACACAAAGCGCACAGCGAAAACAATTACATACGGCACACGACACACTGGTTGTCTCACTCGCACACTTTTTTGCGAGTTGCGAGAACAAAAAGCTATCGCAGATAGAAATAAAAAGAGGAAAGAATAACACAAAAAGTAAAATTTTTGTTCTTTCTCAGGCGCTCTTTTTCTTTGCCGTTTGCCAAACTAGTGGCGTTGAAAACTAGACATAGGAGAGAACATAACCTACAAAAATGCCGCTGTGTACAGCTGAAAATTGGCGAAGTTGCGAAAAACTGAATTGTTGTTGCTTCTGTCGAATTATGAATCATGGTGTATATGTATTTTTTCTTTCTTCATTTCGAAAACCAGGTTGCAATTTAAAATTGTCTAATTTTTGTTCTTTCGCGCGCGCGGCAATTAATAGAAGCACATCAGAATGTAAATTATTGATTTTTATCCAAAGTCTGTCTGTCCCGCTCGTTACGAAAAAGCTAGGCGCACTTACCGTACAAGTTGCTGTGTCATGCAGGGTGATCGATTTAACGCCGCCCAAAATCACGTTCTTTGCTATCTCCAGACCCAATCCTCCCAAGCCAGAAATCAGAATGTCGGAGTTGGCCATGCGTCGCATCGCATCGTGTCCAAGCACATAAAGTTGGCGCGAATATAGCGATTCATCGATGTCTCCGCCAGCGGCAGCGCTGTTGCTGTTGTTGGCAGCCATAACTGCTGCACTGCTGTTACTGTTATTGTTGTTGTTACTGGTACAGTGGGAGTTGTTGGTGGAGCTGACGTTGGAGTTGGTTGAGCTGACAGTGCGCGCAGCGGCTGATTCCGATTCCGTGTCCAGTGAATTAATAATTTTCGATGAGGACGATGCAGCACAATTGTTAACGCCACTACTTTCCTTATTCACTGCTGACGATGTACTAACGTCCCCGCCACCGGCAGCTGCTGCTTGCTTTGACGTATTGCCTGCATACGAGTCAGAAGTAGACGACGATACACACAAGTCTGTTTCAACAGCAGACGCAACACTAGCTGTCTCTGTCACATTCAACATGTCAACGTCGTCTGCTGCTTTGCCGTGATTTTCGCAGTTGTTGTTGCTGCTGCTGCTATTCGCAGCGAGCTTGCGCCGACTGCTGCTGTCGCTGCTACTTGATGATGCTTCTGGCAGCGTAGAGGCTCCACCACCACCGGCTTCGCCATCATCGCCGGCTTCATTTAATTTCATCCGCTTGCACAATGGAGCCTCCGAGCTATTGGCTCTGTTGCTCGTCGTGCAGGATGCTGACTCAGAGAGGGACATGCCTGCTGCTGTTGTTGTTTATTCCTATTCCTAAAATAGCGTGTCGTGGTCACGCCGACAACGGCGACGAAATAATATGCACGAGTATTGGTCCGGCTACGGCGACGACGTCTGTTTCTTTGAATGCTTTTGATTTTGAGCCGTGTCCGTGGCACTCACACTGTTAATGCGCAACACAAATAGCAATTAACTAATTACACACACTTTACACTTAAACGTACAGCGAATTGCAATTTTAGAAGCAGCACTATTGCTATATTTCTTTCTTTTTTGACTTTTGTTTCTTAAAAAAAGAGCTTTCTTAAAGCTGTTTTATTTGTTGGTATGTGACCATAGGTAACTTTGCGAAAAAATACTTTCCGCTGATGAGATATACTAAAAAACGGAAACGTCGAGAATGGCTATCTGGTGTCATTTTATTGGAGATTGCACACAATTTTGACGTGAAAAAAGGCGCAATATTTTAAAAAGACTGTTAGAGTGGTATTAATTTAAAAATCAATACATTATCTAAAATATTCTTGAGAGCCATTTGCGTGTAATATTCCTACTGATCATGTTTTCATAAAAAATGTAATTTTCCTCAATAATAATCCTTTATACGAATGGATAGATTGATAAATGGCAGCAATTTGATACTCGCAAAATATAAAAAAAAAACTATTTACAGTATTTTTGTTACGTGTTATATATAAATTAAATATTATTATTAAATACATGATTATTTTGTAGATGAATTCTGTTTAATTAAAAATATGTATATTTGTTTAACACATGTTAATTGTTAGCGGAAAATCTGATTGGGTGACTTCATGAGGTATAGATAAACAGTGTGGTCTCGCACTGGAAGATTTTTTTCTCATTCCGCGAATGCGCGCCAAAAAATTTGTTTCTTTAAAATGATATTAATGGGAACTTTGCGAACATCAATGGAATTCTAGTATGGAAAATAGAAAAATACCAAAAAATTATTTGGTACTAAAATTAGCATAGCACATGTTCACAATGGATTACTGCCATTACTCGAAAAGTGAAAATATCGATAAGCGATAAATGACGTGTTTGTAGCGTTGCCAGATATTCAGAATAAGGACAGTCTTACCAGATTGTTGGTAGTTAAAAACTATCTTGCAGCAATTTTGGCGGGTTTGTCGCGTTTTTGAATGGAAGAAATAGATAAATATATTATAATAATATAATAAAGCAATGAATATTGTTTTTAAAATGGGTTTAGGTTTAGGTTCGACCGGCCGTCCCTGCTAGGGGTGAAGCATAGACCTGTAGAGGTCCGTAGCTGTACCGGTGGAGGGTGTCTTCGTCTCAGAAGTCGCACAGTATGGATGCATTTTTGGCAAAGGCCAAATAACTTGACAATAATTCCATTGCTTACAGAATAAATACATATATACAATAAGATTCAAAATATATATGATGTTAAATAAAGTGATGCAATTATTTTTAGCCTTTAAGTATAAATTCAATCATATCCTTGCTGTATCAGGGCACGCGCCTGTCATCAACTGCTCGACAAGTAAGGCTATAAGTGACCCATAGCCAGCGCTGCTGTCCCTTTTTTTGTGTTTTTCGGTTGAGTTCAATATCCTTTGAGTGCAGCTAATCTATTTTCGGCACAGTCAAAACGGTAGTCGAGCATGAAAATGCGTAATTTTCCTCGAAAAACAAAACATCCTAGATCCTAACAATGGCCCGCAACTCGTCGAGTGTATGTGTGTGTGTGTGGGGGTGTCCTTTTGAAGTGCTAAGTGCGTGCCATTAGAACAGCTGGCGTTGCAGTTGCGTAAAATGCATTTTAATTTACAGTTTTAACAGCTGCTGGCTGCATTCTAAATTTAGTCGAGATCCTCGGCGATCCTCTGCGCGAACTTTATCGCGTGCGGTATGTTTTGTGGCGCGTGGGCAGGACAAATTAGCATATGTATATGTATATGGAATGGAATGGAATGTGGTCGCGGGTGGCAAGCAGCCAGAGCTGGACAGGAGCAGGGAGGATTGTAGGGAGCGCAGCTGTCGAGCTTCGTTTGCTCAATGATCGCGTGTCCCCTTAATTAAGGTCGCATCCCATATGGCCATTCCCATCGCCTGCTCTGGCCTGGTGCCTTATGCAAATTATTTTGATATCATTAATCTACGTTGAATGACAGCGAAATTTGAATAAGCATATTTATCAACGGACTATGAAAAATGACTCCGAAATTCGGGAATCGCAGAGTATTGAGTATCGTGAATTGTTTTGCGCGGAATATTCAAATTTCTGTGCATTAATTACAAACGCAATATTTACAAAACAAATGTGTTGCATTGTCAGACAGCAGCAAAAGGTGTGAGCAGCAATAAGGCTAGGGGTAGGAGAAGAGGTTGGGGTAGGGGTAGGGGTAGGGGTGACAGCTGTCAACCCCTTTAAGACATAAGTGCCAAAATTTACAAAGATTACAACTTAATTTCAAGTCGCGCATTTCCATTTTAGCTGCATAAATCTCCGCCTCGGGTGAAATGCTCGCACACACACACACACACACACAAACACACAGACAAAAAGACACTCGAAAATGTTGGAAAATATTTTGTCGTGCCCCGAAGGACACAGTTATTGTTGGCCCAGGACCAGGACAAAACCCCTTTTGTGTCTCACCGGCATCGGGCAACTGACATTTGCATCCTTCAGCTGTGGCTGCGGCATCTTATCTTGTCGCTACCACCATTTGAATACTTCTCTCGGGCTGTGTGACTTTTGCGGGCATATTGTCCTTTCACACCTTCATTCTCAGCGTGGAATATCCTTACACTCGAATGACTCGATGCATGCGCATCTTTCATTTGATGCCTGTAAATATTTTGATTGCATTCATTGCACTCTCAATTCCGACTAAAACGCCCCGCGGAATTCAACTGATGACTGCCAATTAACAGCGCCCTGCTTAGCTGTTCATACCCCAAGCACAACTACCAACAATCAACTACTGACTACTGACTACTGACTGCCTTAAATGCGAGCTACCATTTAGCAGTTACCTGTTTCCGCTGGCAGACGCACTCACCTGTGGCCAGTTTACCCTGCGGGCCCAAATC
The DNA here is from genome assembly GCF_023558435.1 of Drosophila sulfurigaster albostrigata. Taxonomy (NCBI): domain Eukaryota; kingdom Metazoa; phylum Arthropoda; class Insecta; order Diptera; family Drosophilidae; genus Drosophila; species Drosophila sulfurigaster. Next base: position 2,662,426 of record NC_084883.1, read on the forward strand.
AAAATTGCATCGGGGCAGAGACACTTCCTACTGCCTTCGTCTTTCACACGTTACTCACTAAGCATAAAGCAAGAAAATAACGACGACGACAGCAATCAACCATTATTTCGAAAGCGACTCCTAAATACTCTTACAAAACAAGTGTGCTTAATCTTTCCGTTAAATTGGCTAAGAAGGAAACTCTGTGAACATATTTTACTTAATTTTACAAAAAATGATATCTTTTTGACTTTGTACTTAAATAATTTTAATATTGTTAAAAGATAATATCTTTTATATTTATACCTTTCTTATTTTACTTAGCTCTCTAGCATTTTTATTTAATGCCAATTTAATATTATAATTTTCTTTCCTTTTATTTTTATTTACATCTGCCTCAATACAATAAGCAAAGTTCATTATTATATATATATTATACGGAAGTGATAATTATAAAGGTGCTATTATTAATTTAATAGCAATGTTGTATAGTATTATAGTTTAAATTTTTTATTTTTGCTACATTTTTTTATATTTCTAATCTCAATCATAATATAAAGAAAAGGAACGTTTTTGTATTATTTATTTTTGTTAAGTAATAATTATTAAGTACTACTTTTCAAAATAATCATTTCATATATATTCTCCTATACACTTTCCAGCACATTAAATAGGCAAATTACCCGATGTATAGAGTATTATGCAGGGGCGCGAAAATAGGGCGACATCAGAAAGTCTCAGCGAGTTCACAGCACTTGACCAACAAAGCGGAGCTAACCCGAAGCAGAGCTAACTGTGAGTTCGCCAGCGTCCAGCGAAGCGTTCTATTCGTAACGTATTTTTCATGAATTTTCTGAGCTCAGTAAAGAGAAAAAACATTTAACGCCTTCATATCTTGAGGTGCGTCTTCAACCATCAATTCCTTTTGCTTATAGATCTCGCTTTGATGATAAAAATCCATTTTTTCCCAGACAATTAAAAGATGGTCATAAAAGGCATTTTGGCCTTTTTTCAGTTTCTCTCTTCAGCGATTGTCTGATGTGTCTAAGATGTGTTTTGGTGTCTCTGATGAGTGTGATATCCTCGATGTGTGGCAGTGGGTTAGTAGCTGATTCTCAGCAGTTTAACTGAGGCCATAAAAGGACGTTAAAACTGAGTGATGAGTGAAAGCTACTTTAGTTTATAGCTTTGCTTCGCACTCGTTAAAAATATTTAAAAAATAGCTTTTCAAGTCGTAAATGATGCTTGATACGACTATATAAACGAAAGATGCACAAATCTTTCTATATAGTGAAATTTAGTCATCATAGAATTTACAAATCACTCTATTATTATTATATTTCTGGTATGGTCTGAAAAATATAGATGTGAAATCTAAATAAATTACAAGTAATTTATAGTTTTTTTCGCTTTTTAAAATTGTAATTCTTAGTATTACTTTTCTGAACCATGTTCTTCATTAATCCTCATAATGATTACAGCTCATTGTGAGGTGTGAAAGTCCTCTTCCTCTTCTGTTATGTAAAGTTTAACAGAGTCATCAAGATATTCGCGAATTTTTCCCACCCTTAAGCCTGCAATAAATCAATTGCGAATGCAAAATCATTTGCAAAAATTTGTAAACATTTTATTACAATGTGTGCGATGGGCATGGAATCCCATTCTCCTCAGAGAGCTACTTAACATGCAGCAGAGGAGAACAAAAGGAATTTGCAAAATGTGTCGATCCTTTTTCAACTGACAAGACTCTATCAAAAGAGCATGTAACCCTTTACCCCCTCCCCCCCACCACCATCGTTGTAAGAAACCATCCCTGATATACGATATGAGTGATCAGACCTAACCTAACTGTTCAGACCTAACCTAACTCACATCTGGGAAACGACGATGCTTTGCATACTCGCATGTTGCAACTGCATAACTTTGACTTTGACCATTTATTGGCCGTGGATAATCCCGTTAATGTGCTTACTGCGGCCGCCATTTAAATAATCTACAGTTCTCGCTTTAATGTGCTTAAGCTACACATCCGCAATTCCTTTTCGGTGTTTGTCATCTCTCGTTCTTGTCGGGACACCTTTTAACGTCTTTGTAACGTGATTTTGATTTTCCGGCGCTTTTACTTTATGTCTGTTTCTGTTCCCTCCCGATCCGATGCGAGCGAGTATCGCTTACATTATTCGTTATCCGTTATTCGTTATTTGGTATTCGGTATTCGGTATTCGTTATGCGCGAAGCGAATCCATCAATTTTATAGCCAAGTATTTCGCTTCTTTTATTATTTATGCCAGTTGCCATTCGGATTCCGATAACGTTGCTTTCCTCACAATTCGCGCTGCATGCAATTATTATTATTATTTTTTTTGTTTTTTTATTATTCGCTGCTTTTTGTTATTTCACAGGCACTGCTGTGGCTTCCCTCAGTCCTCAGTCCTCAGTCCGCGGCTCCTCGTCTCCTCTCTTTGCCACTGAAACAAAAGTCGAAATGGTTACAACAGTCGTCTCGTCGTAAAGTTTTCGCAGTGCCCGCTTTAAGCTGCTTATATGACCATGTATGGCAGGGTGACGATGAAGAGGGGAGCGGGTAACGAGACTGCTGGCACCTTTTTGCTTATAAAATGTATTATATTATGGCCATTGCATACAAAGCATTTTGTGGTTTATCCTTTCAGCAATAAAAGTATCCGATTACTAACTGCACTTTTTCACATCGACTTCAGACTCCGTTCTTCATTCTTCATTCTTCATTCTTCATCCTCAGTCCTTAGTCCTTCATCCTTCACTCTGGAATACCGGGAACACTGTGTCAACGTGTAGATCAAATGCTAACGAGGAGCCGCTCACAGGACACAGGATGCACAGCTGTGCTTCCTTTTGCTCTGCTCTTTCACATTTCGCATTTCACTTTTTAATTAAAGCTTAAGCCCTTTTAAATACCCTAGAAAGCATTAACAAAACCAGGTTATCCCAAGTTAAATGCCACTCAAAGAGCGTTGACATGATATGCATTGTCCGTAAATTGAAACCAACAACTGCTTTTTTGTGTGTCAGCTGTGCCAATGACATGTTTAAGGAGTGCTAAACGTCCTTAAAAGGGTAAATAATACTTGTAACTCTGCACAAACTTAAATCGAGCATTCCGAAAGAGGAAAGTGCAATTCAAGATTTATGGGAAGAGAACTATTGAAAATGAGAAATAATTTCAAAAAATACCTTATTACTATTATTAAATCTCCGAAAATTTGATCGGCACTTAGTGAAGGTAATGAGGAAAAGAATAAAGAAGACACTTAAACTTGAAGGTTCATTTCTCTTCTAAGTTATAATTAACCCTATCCAATTTTATTTTAAGAAATGTATTAAAAAGAAATTATATATAAGATACTAAAGCCAATATGTTTTTTTTTAAATTACACATTTTTTAAATGAGGGCTCTATAAAGTTATTAATTATAAATACATCAAATATAGAAAGAGGTTGGAACAAAATTCTAAATCTGAAAAGGTTTATTCCGTATATATCCTTTTCAGATTTTTTAAAAAGGAGAAAATGTGTTTGTATTGTATTACTTTTCTACATCAACAAATATTTTAGTGAACGAAAACCAAAAAGTTATTAATTGTGTTCATATTTAAAATGTAGCAATACAACAGCGATACTTTTAATAAACAAATATACATTTTATAAAAATAAATTAAAAACTTTGTTAGTTAAATTATATATTGAGTATTTACATTAACTAATCAACAGAGCAGATTTGATTTTATTTATTAATTTAAGTGGTATATTATAGAGAGAACGCAGTTGCTAACATTTTGAAGAAAAATTATGCAAATTATTAAACTGAGGCATCAAATAATTACACAACATATATTCATGACTGCCTCTAGCTGGGCAAGTATTTAGTTTCCATCGCTCTAAAATATTCAATTACAATTTCGAGTGGATGTGATTTAATAATGTTTCGAATGTGTAGTTTAATGTTTACCTGAAGCGCAGACAGTTATCTTTCTGAGCCCTCAACCCTGTGGAAAGCATCATCATCTCAAATGACCATCGTAAGGAAGAGAGAAGAGAAGTCGAGACCCATTCACATAAATTTTGTAGCCAAAAGTTATGACAACTCTGAGAGAGGCAACAAAAGGACGAACTTGTAATCAGAGGAAAGCACAAAAACAAGAACCAAGTGCTGTGTGTCGAGTGAAAACCCCTTTTGTTTTTCCCACATGCAACATAAATATGAAAATGAATACGGAAGCAGACAGAGACAGAAACAGAGACAGAGCGAGAGAGCCAATGGTCAGCTGGCTGCGTTAATTGAATCATTACGTGAAAAACCCAACAACAATGCAACATAATCATTATGAGTGATTGCAGCCAAGTCAGGGAAAGTACGTTATATGTTATGCAAAGGGGTAGACAGACTCGCCCTTAAAACAATAGGGCTGCTGAGGCTGCCTTTTAAAATTGAATTCAATAAGTCAGACGAAGAAGAAGAAGAAGAAGCTCAGTCAAATTCGAAAGCATCACCTCGACAGCTGCCCAGTTGACAGTGCAGTGTCTCTCCCTCCCCCCACCACTCCTTAAACTGGTCGCCATGCACTCGCTATAGAGAAGAGCTGGAACCGACAGCCTCTTTTAGCCATACTACAGAAACACAATCCTCATGTAATCCCTGACAGTTTGAAGCAGGAGAAAGCGTATGGTAGTCGATAGTCAAAAGGGTTGCTCCCTCTCTCTGGTCGGAAAACCACTTGAGCGAGTTTTTCCTTCCATTGGTTCCTCTTCCCCCTTTTTGGCATTCTCTTACTCAACGCTGCGCTGTGGCGGCGTCTTCCAAGTGAGCCTCGTATCTGTCATATCCATACGATGTTCTTTCTGTCTGACTTGAGGATTTTCCAAACTGCTTCACTTCAATGCCCAGCACGGGTCAATAATTTTTTTGCCGAAATGCCTTAGTTTCCCGAAGCATTTTCTTCCGCTTTCCTCACCAGACCAACTCCTTTCAAGTATGTGAAGAGTGCATAAGGTCGTGGGCTGTATTTTGAACTCTACAAAATGGGCTAAACACATTATTTATTATGAACACAAATGTGAAATGACTCAGCAGAGGAAATGACTTCCTTAGAAAGAATTGTACGAATTTGGGCTACAAATTAAGTTCACTTTTCTAGTTTTGGGACCTTATCTTATTTTCATAATAGTTGTATTTCTCCAACCCTTGTCAATATGTTAGATCCTCTTGGTTTTGAAATTACGATTTTATTTTACAAGTAAAAAACTTAAAGAAATATATACCTAATGAGTTATTGTATTACTTTAATAAAAACTTATATTTTTATATTACAAAATCTGAGGTATATAAAATATATCTTAATAAAGAGATTGAAAATTAACAAATGCGAAGATAACATTTTTAAAATTATTTAAATATGTTATAAATCGTAATGTAATTTATCAAAGGCAAGAGTAATCATTGTTGTATTTTAGGAATAGTTTGCTTTTTAAAAATAAATTAATCTAATTTTTATTTTTATTATTTATATTTTATTTATTTAAATATTTTTTAAAGCATTAACTCTATCTGACCCTATATTGAAATTCTGTAATGCAAATCCAAAAAACTTTTTCTATTTCTTAGGGAGGAAATACAGCGCAATTCCTTTAAACATTTATACTTTCGTACACAATACAAGTTAATGAATCTTAAGATTTCCAACTTATCCTATGGAAATTCAAATGGCATGCAAAATTCGCTATTTGAAATATAATCAAAGATCCTTGCTTTCGACATTAGAATGCTATTAACTAGCCGCCGCAAATTTGAGTCAACAAATTGCAATGGGAAATGGAAAATGGGAAATGGGAAACGTGGACAGACAGACGTGAGGCATTTGTTAGAGCAAATCAATTAGTCACAATGGGCCCAGGGGACAGTTTTTGTCTGGCCGAGTGTTGAAGCAGACACAGCCGGACGTAGCTCATTGTTGAATGATATTCCTTGTATTTCCCTCCGTTTTGTGCCATTTCTTGTGGCAGTAGTTCCGACTGGATGAGAAGAAGACCAAAGTCCTTCATACATAGAAGCGTTAATTATCGGGCAGACGTTTAATGAATGCGCCCGGAGCGACGCGCACGTAATTTAAATTTGCTTAGTTAGATTGCGTTGTGTATAGATGTTGTGTGTGTTTGCTGCGTGTTGTGACACTGCCATCGGCTTGTTGCTTAGTTAGAGGCGCATCCAAGCGACCACTTTAGTTTCCGCTTCCTGTTTAGCATTGTTATCCTGTGCGTAATTAGTTCTGCGACAGGAAGCGATTGCATGCGACAACGGCGGCGGCGGCGGCGGCGGCGTCTTCTCTGTTGTCTTACCTAACCATCATCCAATCATAACTCTGCGGAGGCTTACTCACAAAATGCCAAGTTATTTGACATGTGAAAACAGCTGGACAACTTTTAATATCACAATTCTCTATGGCCATAAACAGCGATTGCGATTGTTCCAAACTATAAATTTTGCCATTCTGTGCAGCTGCCTTAGCGTTTTAATGGTCATTGCTCTATTATAAAATCATCATCAAATGGCCATACCGTATTGACAATTGATTGATATACGATGGCAACGGCAACTACTTTATTCGATGGGTAATTTTTGCCATTTAATTCGCTCAAATTGAGGGCTAGTTTCGCAAAATAGCTTCATTAGATCTACAATAAAAGTATTTCTAAAGCAGAAGATATTCTGGCAGCTGTAACGTATTGTGAAACTATCCCTCAATCAACCCAAAATCAGGTTCATCATTTGACGTCAAAAGTATCAGATAACAGAATTTAATTAAACTATGCTAAATTCACTTTTTTTCTTAATTGAAAAAAAGAGAAAAACTACAATTTTTTGTATTTAACAAAATTACGTAAAAGGTGTCGTCTTTCATGAAAACATAAAATCTATGATTGATGTGCTGACAGCAGTTAGAAAATTCCATAAAAAATAACCGAAAACTTTTAAACAGTTTTTCCCGCAAAGTCTGCACTAGTTTTTCCAACCACCTTTGCTATCTTACATCTGCCGTTAAAGCAAAAGTCGCATCGCTATGCAAATCAGTTGAAATGACAAGACGCGATGAATCGTTCCATCTTTCCGACATCATTCCATCATGCTTGCAATTTGAGTAAGCGAGTGACATAATTCCCGACACTGTGACGAACTTTGATTGATATGTGCGCGTCCTGGAGGATCTGTGAAAGTTCCTTGAGTTGCAACAACCGTGGCGAATTCTTCACTCTCTCTGTCAAAAATGGTATTTTGGGAATTGATCACTTGAAAGTTGCTCCTAACACGATAGACAGCTTGTTCTCTCCTTTCTTTTTGTTGCATAATTTAGTATGGGTTTACAAGAGTTTTACAAGGGATCAACAGTGAAGTGAGTGAGGATAGTAATGGGAAAAACTAAGATTGAGAATTCCTTTTTAACTCAGTTTCTTAAGGGAAAAGTAGAACAGAGTACAACAGATCATCTCGCTGTTTTAGTCGAATTCAGATAACCTTAATGAGAACTTAAAATCTGCAATTGATTTTGACATACTTCTTTTTTTCTACTTTCTAAATTTAAATTTGAGTTATTTTTTAATTTTTTAAGATATAAGGGCTGTAAATATTTAAATTCTTAACTATATGATTTTAATAAGTTTTTATTGTCTTTGGAAAAGTAATTTTTGTTCACTCTTCAAATAGTTTAATATAAAATATAAGTTTAAGATTCAATTTCATAAAATCGCAGATCTTTTCGATCATCGCCTCGCTTACTTCCCACGTTGCCAGCTGAATGTTTAACCCCAAAGAAGTTTACTCAGTTTGGCTATGACGAAAGACTAATTCAAAGACCTCATCAATAGTTCAATAATTATTTCGGTAGAGTCATTTATGAAAGCATTAATAATAATTAGTAGACCAACGCGAGAACATGGAACTCGAAACAAACGTTACTCCAAATAGCGCAACTCATGCTTTTAATGATAGTTATTTCATTTATTTTGTTCACTTCACTTTTTCACTTTTATTGAAATCGTGAGTGAATTGAAAATGGGGCGTAGTCCAAAACGGTTAAGGGACACTTGAAACGGAAGCGTTGAACGTTCGCTGCGGAAGCGAAGGAAAAAGTAAGAGGAATATCATCATTGTCATTGGCAGCCATCACCACGATAATGATGTACGGGCTGAAATATTGGCTATCGTCAGCGGAAATTCAACGAATTCAACGAATTTTTAGCGTTCGCCTATCAAAATATTTACAGGGCTCATAAAGTTGTACACTTTATGAGGCCCAGCGAGCATTTTAAGTCGCAGATAAAAGTCCTCGTAGACTCGAAATTTTGCTTTGTATGTAATTGCATATAATTTTTATAGAACATTGCAAAATCAGCAAGGGGTAAGCAAGGAAAGAACGTAACTGGCCGAGTTACACCCATTTGATAATATCGACAGGAAGGAAAAAATGGAAAGTGGCGCAGGAGAAAATCTCAATACCCAATTCCCAGTTGAGGAATATTTTCGCTATGCGAATGTGTCAAGACAAATCAATAAACTTCTAATTTTATTACGGTGTGAGCAGCCCAGCAGACGTTACAGATACCGATCTGTCAATTTCTATTGTCAATTTGACAATTGATATCTCACACATCATTTGATTCGAGTGCGCACAATAAGATTGTTTATGTCGCTTTACGGGGCAAGACGTCGAGCGTTTCCAGATACTACCCCATTCCAATGCTCCTTATCGAGGGGTTCGCCATCAGGTATCGGCTTTCTTTTCGCAACTGAAAATCTCTCTTTTCTCATTTCTTTTCTTCTGCTGTCTCCCTGGAGAGGAGGGTTGTCGGAGTGTGTGTGTGTGCACATCTTGCGGTTATTTTTGGCCAACAAAAATTGGCATCTTTTTGCTGGCATTTTGTCCATTTAACACTGATCTGGTCAGAGTTCAAATATGGGTGCATTCATCTCCGCTTAACTAATGACATTTGTGCACAATGTTTGCATAATCCCCATACTCATCTTGTGGGTCAATGCGTTTCGTAATGGTCGAGTCTGTGGTCTCAAACTCGAAAGGTAAGATGCTGGTAATGATGTATTCGTTAGAGGTTAATCTTCCAATTGACTCGAATGGTAAAGTATAATTCATAAATAGCAGCAGATGAGTAGCTATAGATTTGTTTACCCCACATTCGAACTAGAATATTTGATATGTTAAGCAGCATGAAACTTGACAAGAAGGTTCCTTTCAAAATTATTATAAGGAATTTGATAATATAAATTAAATCAAACAAATATAATATAAATCAAATGGGATTTTTCAATTAATTCAATGATATAAGAGACTATTCATTTTAACACTTGGAGTATATATACAAAAAAAACTGAAGGATTTAATCCCTTTTATCTAAAATAATTAAATATTTAAAATTTTAAATTCGTTGTTTCATTTATATTATTCAAAAGCAATTTCGGTAATAGAATTCTATTCCCCTTCAAATTTTAGTATCATTGTCATCTAATAACTTCGAATAAGATATACAAGGAAAATATTCTTTACAACCAATTCTTGATGAAGCAAAATGTTGGCATATGATATGTATGCGCAATTGCAAAAATGTGGACTTTATAATAGTTTTATCATTCATTATGAAACGTAATAGAGATAATTATTCATCAAATGCCAGCGCAATTGTATAGCTTTTAATTAGAAAAAGTAGAATATGTTCAATATCTATTAACATTTGGTGCCTTTAGTATTTCCCTTACTTTGTTATCAGCTTTACAGCCATAACTTGTCTCTTCTCTTTACCTCTTTTACGCATTGCAAACATGAATCAGCCTAATCTGAAGCATAAAACCAACAGCTAACCGAAACTGTCAACTGCCAGCTCGATAAGGCTTTAGCTATCTAAGGCTTTATATACTTGTACACACACACACACACACACACACATACACGCATCCCTTCACATCCAAACTTACTCCCATTTTAATTTAATAAAAAAGCACACAGCTCATGGAATTCCTTTGGAGCATCCTCGCTGAATTCCGTATCAGTCATCACTTGTTAATCTGAGTTAAACGTTTCGGCGGATATTGTACTGCGCACACATTTTCATTTTGTTCGTCTTTTTTCATGTCGTTCTTTTTTTTTGTGCTCTGGCCAAAAAGCTGAATGCAAACTACTTGCTGACGGCAAAGTTGGCTTTGGAAGCAGGAAGCCAAATTGCGTTGGCACCAGGATATTAACAAGGTGAGTTAAAGGAGCCGCCGGAGAAGCCGGAGCTGGAGCTGGAGCTGGGAGAACGTAACACAAAAGCGTAATGTATATTAAATGCACTCAAGAAGATTCAATTCATATTTCAGAACGTTTTGCTTTCATTAGGAGGCCAACAAAAGGAGGCGCTGCCTTCTGCCACTCAGAGACTCACTCAGAGTAGCTCCTTGCCACTTTCCGAGGTCCTTTGCTCGGCGCCCCCGAGGCGGCAACATGTGAGGAATTTAGGAAGCGCGTGCGCTGCCTTTAAGTGGTTTACACCAACAAGGTTTCCTTACCCCAAGGATGATGACACCTGTGCACACACACACTCGTATAAACAGCGAGACAATGTCTCTGAGTCTGCCACAGTCTGAGTCTGAGGTTGAGTCTGCTGTCATCAGCATCACCTTTGCAATAGTCTCTGCTAACCTTTACCTGCTCCTGAGTCTCACTTGGACGTGTGCAGTAGCTGGAGAAACCGCAAGACTAACAAGAACACGCCCACAATTGACTCGATTTCACTTTCACACAGTTCACTACTAAGCCGAGCTGAAATCCTTTGTCCTGTCGAAATATTTGTGCCAAACTCAACTCAAATTGCCTTTGCTGCTGGCTGCTTCTCGAAATTAAACGGATTTCCCAAATTCCTGCACACAATGTAGTCTCGAGTGCAGTATAGCTGGATTGCAGGATATTTGGTGAAGTCATCCTTTATGCTAATTAGCTTGTCTTCAACACACTAAACTCTTGGATAAGCACAGAAATTGAGAAGACAGACAGAGATTGCAACTGCAAGAATTTTCCAACTTGCTGCAAGAAGAAATTCGCAAGTAATTGATGTGCAAAGCAAAGGAAATTTACTAGTGTAAGCAGAATCTGTCAGGATTCATATCAGTTCTTTCCTTGCACTTTGGCAAGCCACACAAATTATGGAATTAAGGATTGCTAGTAGCTAGTAAAATTAATTAAGTCTACGTTACCAGTTCATATCGTAGATCTCTACGGAGTTATGTCCAAAAACTAGTCAGAGAATATATTCAATTATATGTATATATTAAATAAACGAAGTAACGGTATACAGTTATTTATCAATTTAATTTAAAGTACAGAAATATATTTTTCGTGGTTTAAAAAAAAAATATTGAGTGGAGAGTATATTCAATTACATATTAGATAAACGAATTCAAAGTCTACATTTTTTTTATATTATATTTAAAGTACAGAAATGTATTTATTTGGTATTACAAAAATAGTATAAGGAATATGAACTATCTTTGTTAGAGTATACTGAAAATGGTTGAATAGTTTGCTTTCCGATTAAAGTAGGCCAAGAGTTATTTATTATAGGAAAAATAAACTTAATCGTTGGCAATCTTAAAATCAAAATATAAAACTTCGCAAGTCGTACTAAGTCGTTTAAATTGTTACAATTCTTTCAGTGAACTTCAAAAAGTCAAAAGTCGAACGCGAGAATGTCGCAAGTACCGGTTAATTGTTTGGGCCACATGGGAAATGTGGTTAGCTTGGCTTATAGCAAAGTCTGCACTTCAGGCTATTATTTGGCCTCTGCCTGCGACGATGGGCAGTCGATGCTGCGTCATGGCGACACCGGTGACTGGGTTGGCAACTTTGCAACGGAGGGCGATGCAATGCTCAGCGTCGACATCAATCAGGATGCAACGCGATTGGCAACTGGTGGCGTCGATTGCTCAGCTCGCATTTGGAATGCTATCGACGGGCGTCATTTGATGAATGTTATGCTGCAATCCCCAGTGAGGAGTGTGGCACTTTCCAAGGACTCAACGTTGCTGGCTGTGGGTTGTGCGGATCGCCAATTTGATCATACTTGCGATACAATTCTATATGTCTACAATCTGGCCAGTGAGTTGGTATATCCCAGAGCCCTAACGGGACTGACGCGAGGTGTGCGCGATTTGGTGTTCTGTCGGGATGATCGAATGGTGCTATCCTCCTCGCATGATCGCACCGTGCGTCTGTGGGATCTCATTAGTGACCGGAAAACCCATTCCATGGTGCTGCCTCATCATGCCAAATCATTGGAGCTGTGCGGCGATGGACGCACTCTAACTATTGCCTATGGCCGCAGCATTGTCTTCCTCGATGTGGATCGCTTCGAGGTGCTGAAACAATTTAAACTGCCTGCTCGATTGATGAGCGCTTCGCTGCATCCGGAGAGGAAGACGTTTGTCTGTGCGGGCAGCAATAGGGTCATCTATAAATGCGACTACGCAACTGGTGAAATACTGGAGAGCTTTGTGGCGCATGATAGCAAGGTGCGGTGTATCAGGTACAGTCCCGATGGTGAGGTATTTGCCACATGCGCGAACAATGGCGGACTTCGTTTGTGGCAGCAAAATGTGGGCAAGACGTACGCATTGTGGGGCACTCGATCTGACGATGTGGAAGACGATGATAATATATCCATCCGCACAATTTGAACACACGAAAACAAAACTCTGATCAAATTAACTCCAGTTGTACACGTGTTGTGTTTCGTTCGTTTCTTCAGTTTTTGGTTCCAATAGACACGAAATAAAAAAATAAAACTAAAGAAAATAAAATAAAAGGAAAAGGGTCACGCTCTGATCCCTCTAATAAATTTGTCTGCGATTCCGCGGCGTTGTTGTGATTGACTGCCCCAATCTTTCTACCTGCTTGCTGGCCTGACTCGAATCCCTAACTGGTTACCTAACTACGTTTTTCTTTTGGTGTCACAACCTGTTTTCGTTACGCATTTGGGAACGTTCCTCAAGGATTTTTAAGACGCTCGTCTACTTGCAGCTCCAATAGTATTTCTGTTGCTTCTCACCAATCGGGAGTCATAAATGCATTTTACGATTATTTATACAGTCGCCAGAATGCATGATGGAATCATTTCAGTATGCACTTTGTATCCAATGAGTTCATTTTTGGGGTAGGTGCAGAGTCACAGCTTGACTTCTAGCCACTGATAGACTGGGCAAACAGTCAAAAGTAAAGATACAAAGATACAGCGAGACTGAGATTCATCTACTCGCCAAGATTCAACTGGGAGCTCAGGGAGTGTTTGCTCTTTCTTTTTTCAGCCCGAGATTCCTTTGGGTTTTCTGCTTTTTGTTTGTGTTTTTTTTTTCTTAACTTTTTAAACATTTCCATAAATATTTATAATTTCCACTTTAGATAAAACGAGTTTTTCCTTGCACGCGTTTACCAGGAAAACACGCCACCTTTTTCCCTAGACGACTGTCCCTCTCTTTTCCTCCGTATGTTTGTCTAGAAGTAGTTGTTCCAATAAAGTGGATTGTCATGGCCAGTTATCTAACTATATGTATGCATATCCAAGTATATTCTGAGGTCGGCACAAGTGTGTGTGTGTGTGCCTCCTTTGATTGATGATTGTCCGAGTCATTAGCCAAAACTCGTAGCACAGTAGCCAAAGGATTACGAGTTGTATTTGTTTGCATAAATATTTGCATAAATATATTATTGGACGATAGTTGTTTGTTTTGTATTTTAACATCCATCAATAATGTACTTTATATTTCTCCCCAATGTGCTCAAAACTATTGGACGAACATCCGACTTGACCGCAAACAATTTGTCTAAATAACAGAGATGAGCCAAAGTCATTTATAAATGTCCTCGACGGGGATTTGGCTACAATATTAATGATTGGTCATTTACTTTGTGTTGGAAGATCACAGATAAAGGAGATTGCGTTTAGATAGGGATCACACTTCGTGAAGTGTAAGATCTGTGAGGGACATTAAAAAACTCCTTTCGAATTCAACTGTACTTATAAATAAGCTGATAGAAATAACATCATTTTATAGGCCTAATATTAAAATAAAATCTTTTTAATATGATTTCAACTATTATTTAGATTCTATGTATGTATGTACTACAATTATTAAAGAATGGTTTAACGACCCTATGATTCGTATTTCGATGTATTTGTAAGTGTATTTTGGTTGTAGACAAAAATTATTCTCAATTTACAGAACAAAATAATTTTGCATGTTACATAATGCCTTTCCCAGGTTTCCCAATAAGTCGCAACATTGCAGATAATTTCGAATTTTTTCCCATAGGTTACTTCACTTGCTTACGCCCTATCGAGAGCACTTCCGCTACGTTATGGGCAAGGCATTAATTGTAAAATATCCTGAACCATAGCGCACCTGCCCCGAATAGGTATCTCAGTTTAAATTGAGCTTGCGGTTACAGTTCGTGAGTTGAACAATTTTATGCCAATTTCCTTAGTGGAACAGACCGCTATATGGAATATGTCTTATACAATTTGGTACGTTACTTGGTCTGTCACGCTAAGCTGAACATTTCGTAGAACACGTGTCTATACTGAGTCGCGTTTTAGTAGCATATCATATCTTGGTTCGGGGGGTGTTTGTTGATTTTATGTTCCGCTCTGCGCGATAAGGCGCGTCGCATTTGAAATGAGTGTAACGTATATTTTATGCAGAATGGAAACTGGCCGTTGGGGTTTTCCAGAGACTTACAGATAATAAATACTAAGTATGTTTGTACTCACAATGGCGACCTTCAACTTGAGATCTTATCATGACTCTCTAAGGTTGAGCTATAAAATTATGCATTCAGCTCTTATCTCTCTAAAATTTTGGGGTATACTCTATTGCAGTCTAAGACGTTGATCGTTGTATCAGCGTCTAATTATTGTCATATCGTCTTTGATAAGTCCAAGTTTGTGTTTCGGGGTTGTATAACCAGCATTATAGGCTTATATCGATGGATAAACAAATACGCATCAAAATACCCGCACGTTCCAATATTGGGCAATCCTTTTATGGGTATGCCCTTATAAAGGATTAAGAGCACCACTTGAAGAACACCCCATTGTTAGCAACCGTATTTTTCCTCCTCAATTCGACGCCTTTTTTCCGTGTGTTTACACAGCAAAATTCAACCCATATACATTTTCACGACATTCTCAACTTGAGGAAATTACTTAAAGGGATCACGAACTCGCTACCCCCCACATGAATCGATGATATGATGCCTATGTGCAGGATCTCTTGAGTTGTTTATGTTTCAGGCATGACTGCCGGCAGAATTTTTCAAATTTGTTAAAAAGTGTGTAAATTTACGTTTCTTTTTTTGTTCTTCAGTTTTCGGTTTCAGAGGGGTGTGTCCCATAAACAGTCTCTGCGGTGTGTCTGCTTGAAAATAGGGAAGGAGTCGAGTCAGAAATCGAGACTTGGCTGCCTAATCGATCGGTAGATCGCTTCCTGGCTGCCTTTTTGGGGTGATTGCACTCGAGGCATGGTTTTAATTATTTTCTTTTTTATAGGAAAACCCAAGTATTTTTTTCTTGTATTCTTTCTATTATTTGTTGAAGTCCAAATGATGTCTTTAGTTTTGAACCGATCTATAACTTTTTTTATTCGCTTTTTGTGCACTTTAATTGCATTTGTGCAAACAGCATAAATCGTATTTTATTACCTTTACTCTATGTAATTTAATTTTTTACGATTTTGCACATTTATAATGCTGAACATAAAGCTTGGGAAATTTCTATATTTTAAATTTATACTGCAAGTAACGGTATTAAGCTAAATGACTAGAAAGATTTTTGTTATCTCTACACTCTATTTCGTGTGTCCTACTGCACTTTTCCGAGTTTCCCATCTAGCCCCAAGACACAATAGGAAAGTGAAAATGTATGTCTGCATTGCCCCAAATTCAATTTCAACTCACTTTGCGTGGCAGCAACACAAAAAATCCAGTTTCAGGTTAAACAAACCGAAGCCAAAACATTTTTATCTACTCATCGCATGCACCAAAAGTACAGCTCCAAACGGGCCAGCAACAACACTCGATCGGGTCACATCGAATAGTGCATGTTCTTATTGGGCAGTTTTTGGAGAAATGGATGGGAGTAAAGTGGTTAATAGAGCATTTATATTTCCCAATCATCTTATTGTGTTAAAAACTAGGCAGCTTGTAGTTGCTGTTATCATATTATGCCAAATTTCTTGCTTTATTTAAGGTTCTCATCTTTAGAAAGAGTAGTTGTAAACATACAAAACGCTGCAGCAGCGCTGCTCTTCGATCGTTTTCAAATCGAGGGTTGCTGTGTCGACTTCGCGTCCGTTGTATGGCAACGCTGTGGTGGTTGTTTGACATTTCATTTTGTGGTTGTTTTCTACACGTTCACTTGTGAGAGCCCGACTCTCTGAGAGAGATAGCGGGAGAGAGAGAGAGACCGCCAGTGGTGGTCTTCCGATGCAGTTAGAGAAAAACGGCTGTATCTGTATTACTTTTGACTGATTTCTAGCTGTTTTCAGCCAGCGCTTTATCCTCTTACTCAGTCACTCGTTCGGAAATGTGCGGACTGCGCATCAGTGGAGTATCATCGAAACAGAGAGTTGAAATATGCTCTCTCAGAGAACATATGAATATCACAATTGGTTAACAACGGTTGTTCATTCGTTTACACAATTTCAGTTTTGTTTTTCTGCTCGCTGAGTTAGGTTCGAGAGTGCGTTCGAACTGAGAATATTTCTACTTCAGCAGTTAAATAAAATATTCCAAGACGTGAATTACAAGATATAAAAAAGTATTTACAACGTTTGAAGTTGTAATCGATAATTAAAAAAACAAAAAATATAAACAGTTAAAGTGCAAACCCAAAAACGTATACGACTGCTGTTGGGAAGTCTCAACTCGTCAGTTTTTTTGGATTGTGTGAGTGGCTTTTTGGGCCATACAAAACGAAAAGTGAAAATCACATATTAAAAGTGTTGAGCAATATAATAAGCAAGACGAACCAATTTGTTTATATTACAATTCTAAACAAATCGACTGCAAAAACAACAAAATTTCACTTGCAAAGCAAGTGCTAAAAAAAATACGATACTTCGACAACATCGTGAGCGTGCTCCACACCAAGCAGCAAACGTTTGTGCTCACTTGCTTCTCACACTCATCGCAACGCGTTTTGGAGACTAACGTGTTGTGTGTGTGCGTGCGAGTGTTTTGTCAGTGAGCTCGCCCCTCTTTTCGTTGGGCAGCGAAATACGTACAGGCGAGCACAGAAAAACAAAAGTTTTTGGCGCGAAAAGTTTGACATTTCACTTGGTCGTGCGATTCGCAAACAAGTGGCCAAAGCAGAGACAGCAAAACTGCGTCGCATCGCAGCCCAAAAGGAAAATAACAAACAAATAACAAAATAACCAAGCAACAACGACAACATGGTCAGTGCACGCGTCTTCAACCCTGTGCTGAGCGAGCTCTGCAAAATGAGTGGCAGCCCAGGCGTTACTCGCAACTTGGAGCGCATCAAGCGAAATCTGTTTGGCCCAACTCCAGCGAAATTGGTGGAAACCACAAAATCGTAAGTAGAAATTGCAATGGTTTTTGAACGGTACAAACTAAGTTAACCCGATCTTTACCTTAGACCTTTCAATGCGGAGCTGGAGCGTCATCAGGAAATGGCCACACAAAAGTGGGGCTTTGATTTTCGTGCCGATCGTCCATTGAGCGCCAATGGCAGTTTCATCTGGGAGCGAGTCAGTTCACAGGAATCCACATTTGCGCCTCAGATGTACACACTAACCCGTGCTGCCCACGTGCGCTCCAATGCCAATGCCAGCGACTCTGCGCTGCCCAGTGATATGGATGTGCTGTTAAATGAGCGTGCTGATCGTGAGAATTTGGCCAATTCATCGCTGGATTCGAACACAGACAATGAGTACGACTCGCAAAACGAGTCGATGCAACTGGCCGCCTCTACATCTGCTGCAGCTCTACTGACCGCCTCCTCCTCCTCATCATCAACGTCGACGCAGCAACGCAAGCGACAGCTCAAAATCACAGGTGAGCACTCTCGAAGAGGCAATTCCCATAACCGATCCCTCGATCTATGCGACCATGCGTGTCCTTTCCCAGCGTTGCGCCTGATTGCACATCGAACGTTACCAATTTCCATAGTTCACAACTAAAGTTAGTTTGTGCTTTCTAGGGTGGGTGAATTCTTCCCATAAGATATAATATTCGTTTCGATATTGTAGTCTATAGCAGAATGTGGCCTGAAGAATTTAAACTCATGATTAATTAATATTTATCCTTACTTACTAATTACTATTCGACTCTATATTGAAAACTTCAGTACTGCGTTTCGAGCACACATTCAACATTGAGCCCTAGATGTTCACCCTTTACTTGTGTTTCGGCGGGGGCGTTGATCGCTTTCAAAACCAAAATTATAGGTTCCTCCAATCCAATATATAATTAGCTCTGTTTTTATGTGATTTCATATGGTAGTATGGGGTTGGGCTATAGACAAGCCAGATCTGAGTATTGTTGCCTGCAGCTGTTTTGTTGCGCTCCCCCCTCGAAGTCAATGCACGCAACATCCCTGCGCCTGCGTCGCGGGGGTTGATTTCTCAAATGTGATCATTACATGCGGGCTTGCTGTAAATGTTAACAGATGTGCCAAGCGCAGCTCTGCCATCGGTTGACCTCATTAGAGGCAGATACAAAGACAAAAGCCGAGCCAAGCCGAGCCGAGCAACTGCATCATACACACACAATGTGCCGCTATCAGCAATTGCTGCCGCTGATTGCTTTTGTAGGTTCTTTGGTCACTTTGCATATTGCGATTAACATAATAAAAAAGTGTCAGCTCTGTTCTGGTCAGCCCGCATTGCCAGCGGGTTGGCTTGGTCAGGCCTTGCATCGAGCTGTACTTTTGTGCAGCCTGCCCAAAAAATACTGCGGCGCCGGGGCGTGTAATTTATGCAGCTATGCAACATCCACTGCTGCTCTCACTTGGCATGCGGTGATCACAGCGTGCTACCTGAAACCGTCTGGCTGCCGTCTGTTTGTCTACCGTCTACAATTTGCTACCCTTGTGTGTTGCACCAACCCCTGGCAGTGCCCCTGCCACGTGCCACAATTCAAAATCAAAATGTGCAAAAACAGGCGGCGCCTGCTGTTCATTCATCATCATCGAATAGGGATAGTTGACCCTGCTCAGTTTGCCAGCTGACTTTAATCCCAATTCACAATAACCAACGTTAACATGTTTCCGTTTTCTCTTCCTTTGCAGAGTTCATGAAGGAACGCAAGCGTCTGGCCCAGGCGCCAAAGAAAATCTCACCCGCCAAACGTATGCGTACAAGCTCCGGCTCCAGCAGTAGTAGCGCCACCATTGGATCACAATTTGGAAGCTTGTTAAAACGTCAGCGCAACAATTGAATAGTTAGTTGCAATGTACCAAATAATATTATGAAATGCCAAGAGTTAGTTGCAGCTATATTCGATCTATCAAATCAACTCACTTGCAATTTGTAATTTTATTTTTTAAGCCACTGCGAAAATTCGATTTTTTACATTCAATTCAATATAGAATTCTAAGTAAATATTTTAAATTAAGCAAAACGAAAAAATAACTGTGCAGTGCAAGGGCGAAAGTTGCGAATATTAACATTACTAGATTAATGCTAGCTACTATTAACCAGTACTAGTGATAGAACAAAATAGATATTAATTAAATAACATGCGCTAAGTACGAGCTATATGAAACTTTGTAGATTTCTCTAGTGAGAAATGCCATAAACTAAGTGATTAGTTCTTAACACAACAACCACCAACTATACAAACCTAGACACACGTTTTTTGAAAAATCCATGAAATTTCAATTCCTATAAATTATGTAAATTCCCTTTTTGTAAATTTTACTCTCAACTGTTTTGTGGTTGTGCGTAAAATTTGTTATCAAACAAAACTTGACGTCACTCTGCTTATTTCCCCAATTTCCCAACTCTCCCTCTTATATATATTTAATTGTTAATATATATGAAACTATTTGCAAGCAGAGTTACGTTGAATTTTGTCACGCAGGCCCTAAAACCATTTATAATAAGCTTTATTTAAATTATTGAGCTTATTGTGTTCATTGTTTTCGTGGCTTTGCCAAAACAAATGTCCTTAATTCGACCAGTGGAACACCCTATGTATAATAAGTAAAAACCCAAACTTTGGCTAATTTGTGCGCTTTTGGAAATTGATTTTGTATATATTCCCAATAGTTCATAAATTTGCTTATATCTTACATCTCAACTGGAAAATTGCTCTTTATGGCTTGCCAAAGAATTTGGCAATAAATTTAGAGCTATTTTGCTCAACTATCATGTACAAATGCTATAAATAATATTCATTATATAATTATAAATATTATATACATAGGCAGAGCCTATATTATTGAATAACATTTACAAGATCATCCTATTTGTAAGCTTAGCATAAGAACAAATCCAAAGTATTCACTTAATATTTATATATAGAATTCATATTGTGTGCATAATTATACAACTCATACTCTTCAATAAACAAACAAACAAAACACAAATACAAACATCAAATTAACTACTCTAAAATATTTGTTCCACCCAAAAATTCATTTGATTCAACTAGCCAACGAATTGGCCAACTTATACACATACATACATACATACATATAATATATCATACGATTACATTTATATATTGTTGCTATTTTGTAGACGTATTTGTTTATACGTAGCTTAAATATGTAATTTTATAAAGTTGATTTTTGTTTTCAATAAATTTGTTTTTCATTTTGTAGCAGCTTAATTTCTTATTTTAATTTATTACTTACACACTTAATAACTTCCAAATCAATAATACCATAGATAAATAATTAACACAACTGTTATTTGACAAATAGACAAACATTTTAACGATAACATGTCGAGGCTGAAATGTTTAAATATTATACAAAATCTTATTTATGAATTAAGATGAATTCGTTTAAGTCCAAAAATTGATATATTCTTTATGTTAGCATATACCATTACTGTATTGATTGAAGATGTCAGATCTTACTTCATACAGTATTTACATATGGCCATACACTTATCGCCCAATGATCAACGGACGATGTAGTTTTGCCTGAGAGTTGTCACTATAAGATAAAGAGTTATCAAAATCGATGGCAGGTATTTTTTGGGACACGTATAAAGATCACATCTAATACATAGTATCAAATTATACTAGCAAGTTAAAGATATACCGCATCAATGGTATACTTGGACATTATTGCAAATATATCAAATGGACTTTATTTTTACAGTATGCTTGGTATATTTCCAGTATATACTCGATATACTTGCATATCTCATCTGTCCTGCCGCATTCACATACTTGTTTATTCTTCTTCATACATACATACATATATATTTGTTTGTATGTTTTCTGGGAAATATTGTAGACATTGCTTTCAATCCCAATGACATAGACTCAATAATTATATTTTCAATGTAAATTTTATTTCAATAATTTATTACCATAATTACTTACGATAAATACATAAATAATTTTATTGATTTGCAAACAGAAATTTACAAAATTTATCAGCGATCGACTATTCGTTTAGTTGAGTTTTTGAATTAGTTTGATCGAATTCATTGCTTCATCATATATTACATAAATTATATTGAATTTATATACATATGTATATCAACTGATCGGAGTAGTAATTAGGCAACAATTACTTCCCCGTTGCCTTCTCCTCCAGCTGTGCCTGAATGTGCTTCACATTCTGGCCGCCGCTGGTGTTGCTGTGACGCTGGAAGAAGGCATTAATGGAGCTCATCGATCGGTACTCGAGGTTGTCGCTGACATGCCAATCGACACTGATGCTCTGATGACGACCCACAGGATTGCGGATTTTCGTCTCGTTGTATTTCTCCAACAGGTGCAGCAGACAGTCCTTGGTAGTGTTGGCGGCCTCCTCGAGATTCACCGTCTGATGTGTGTCCGGCAGGCCAATGGGCACATCCCGGCTCATCTGATTGATGCGGAACTTGGCACGACGACTGCTCGCCGACTCTGAAAGAAGATGATTGCTGCTGCTATTGGCGGAGGTGTTATTAATGTTGTTGATAGTGCTGCTGCTGCTGGAACTGATTTTTGAGCTGCTCGACACAGTGGTTTGGACATGTGTGCTGCTGCTGCTCTTCACATTGGACGTGCTCATGGTGCTCACTGCGGATTTGCTGCGCAGCGAATTCTGTGACCAGCGTTGCTCGCTGTTGCCATTGCTCAGCTTTGGCGTCTCCTCAATGGACTGCTGCAGGCGCACGGAAAGCGAGCTAATCTTCTGCTTTTGCCCATCCTTGCTGTGCGTCTGACTTTGGCTGCTGCTGCTGCTGCTGGCGCTGTTCAAGACGCCTCGAGGCGTTGCTCTGCTGGAGGTGCTGTTGGTGCGCGTTGTGCTTGTCCACTTGTTGCCCTCCTGACTGACACTGTTCACTGTGCTGCTCGATTCAGTGGCCTTTGGTTCTGTGCTATTGTTATCGCCCAGCTTGGTATTGATCTCGGCCAGCATTAGCAGATGATCGGAGAGTTTGCGTATCTCATCCGCCAGATTAACACGCTCGCCAGAGCTGCGACGTCCTAGGAGATAAGTGGTATCAGAATTGCGCCGATCGAACGTGTGCAGATAGCTCTTCATGCTACGCTGCTGTTGGGCACTCGATTCACTGCCGGAGAACTCGTCAAAGTTCTCGTTGAACAGATGCTGCGGCGTGGGCGTGGCACATCCTGAGGTGCTGGCGGCACTCGCGGACCCAATGGGGAATAGCTTCTCGCGGGACTCATTGATTGGCGTCGTGGCTGCAGACGCTGGACTATCGGCACTGCGAGACTCTTCGTCGGCATCTCTCACTGCCTGCAGTTCATCGGATGGTTCGTCATCTATCAGCGTGGCTATCGATTCACAGGGCGAGGGCGAACAAACTGTAAATGCATTGCAATGAATCTTAATGTGGTGTTCAACATAATTGAAGTGTACATACAGATTAATAATGGATAAGTGTTGTTAGCGCCACTTCAGCACAATGACGAAAAGTATCAAATTGTTTTCCAAACGATTTGTCATTTTGACACACACACACGCACACATACATTCATGAACGACACATCTATGTATGGGAAACATGCTTATGACACATCTGCTCAGTTAGTTAGGCCCACAGAGAAGTTAGTCATGGATCAAAGTAGTAGCTAGCCCTGTCAGACAACACACTGTGCATAATTATCACTCGAAAACTATTGAGCTTAAATATGTTCAAGTAGTTAATATAAAAATTCATTGCGTACAAACTATAAGTATACAGAAAGAAAAACTACATTCTAAAAACTAGATGGATTAGTACAAAAACCTTTTTAATCTCAAAACAATATTTCAATATTGAATCATCGTTTTCAGTTTTAAAAGTTTTTGCTTTATTTAGTGGACCATAAATTAAAAAATATCATGCACAAAATCGAAACTACAATTTTTAAATAAAAGAATTGTTAATCTGGGCAGAACGAATGTTGTAATTTTCTTCTTCTAAAACTTTCTGTAGAACTTAGTGTTCTCTATGTTAACTAACAAATTCAGAAATATTTCTGAATGTGATCCGACGTCCTGCGGATTCAAGTCTGTTAAAATAATCAATTTAGAGTAATGGTATCGATTCAAGAATTTATCTTCCTCAATGTTGACATGATTTTTCTTGATTTCAGGCTGTAATCTATCGATATTTAAATTCATTGATAATATGTTTATGTACAATAGTTTATTTTTTTTTTATAGTTTTATTTATTTTTTAATTTAGGAAATACGCATTTTATTTCTTGGAAATTAAAAGTGTAAAAATGTTTGAATTATTAAGCTTTTTTTTTTGTCATTCACTTTTGTCTTGGTATATTAAAAGGACATTTAAATGTATACTTTTACAACACTGTTATATACCTTTTACTTGAATAATCCAAAATATAAAAAGGAATTGAGTTTACATACATAAATGAGCTCAATAGTTAAAGCATGACACTCTTTTTAAATGGGATGATCTCTCAAGTGATTCTCGAATTTTGCAGCAACTTTGAAAATTTTGTTTTCGTGTTTTTTTTGTTTTGGTTGGTTGGTTGTTGTTGTTTAATAATGGGTCTTACCTTGTCCGGCATTTCAGAAACTGTGGCTAGGTGTTGAGCTAAACTTGAACTAGGTTAGGATAGAGTCTGTGTGTTTGCTTTGTTGTTGTTTTTGAGGGTAGATTGGAATAGTATTTGGAATGTTTGGATTGAGTTCTGGACGAATAATGGTATTTAAACGAAGGTTTGTTTTGCAGTATTTCAAATTGAAGTAAGTATATTTTGGTATTACTCTTGTCTGTCTTTATCACAGTGTCAAAACGCTAAGCGACTTACTAAACTAATCAAATCGGGTTAATATTGTATAGTAGTGTTTAACATCCGATAGTTGGATGCGCTTAAAGTTACGGTTATGCTTAAATTGTAAACAACTTTGTAAGAAGTAATTGTTGTTTGTTGTTGTTGTAGTTGTAATTGTTGCTGTTGCTGACATGCCTTTGTTTTTCTCTCACATACATACAACATAAGTACAATAGCAATAGATTAACATATTCATGTTAAAACACAACATTAATAGATTGAGAGAGAATGAGAACGAACGAAAGAAGAGAGAAACAGAGTGTGAGAGAGAGGGAAACAGCGAGAAGAGGAATGCCCTTCTCTGCGCTTCTCATTCAAGTTAAGAGAACAACAATTAGTTATCAAGTTAATTATGTAATTTACAAATTGGTTGTGATTGCACTGCCCCCGTCTCGACCCCTCCGCCTCACTTGCCATGGATGAGGGCGTGGCGGTCGCGCTGCCGCTGGGAGCCGCCCCCGCGGCAGTACTCACCTCGGGATGAGGAGATGCTGTCGGTGCCATGGGGTCGTCGTGGATGCGGATAACTGGTCTCGTTTAATGGCGCTATCACATTGCCCTCGACGTCGAATACGTACGGACTGTTTGGATGTGTCTCCCAGCGCACTATGAAATTCTTTAAATTATCCTTGGTGGCATCCAGCTCTTTGTTCTATGCAAGGAGGTGAGCAAGAAATTGTATGCGTATGCGTAGTACTAGTTGATTAATTTGCTATCTCTTTGCTTGCTTGCTTACCTCCAGGTCGTGTGTGCTGCATAACTGTGCCAGCTCCTCGCTGTCCTCATCCTGTTCAGTCGCGTCCTCGTCCTCATCTTCGTCCGCGTCCGCGTCATCGTCATCCAGATCGGCTTCCTCGATTGTTTCCGTTGAATCCTCTGAAGACTCGGAGGCCAACGGTGTGGGCGACTCTGACTCCAGGCGCGTCTTCGCACTAGCCGAGGCTGTCTTGGCTATTGTTGTGCCTGACGCTGTTGTCGTGGGCGTGGGCGTGGCAGCGGGGCGTTGTTGCAGCCATTTGTGCTTAACACAGTCGGCGGCTGTCATGCGGGTGCTAGACGATGGAGGTAGGGAAGAACATTTGGTTGATTAAAAGCTGCTAGTTGTTGGCTGTTGGCTGCTGGCCTGGTTATGGCTAGACACTAATTAAGAAAACGCACCTCAAGTCCTTTACCAGTAGCTTGGCTATGAAATCCAGGCACTCCGGGGATATGCCATTAAAGCATTCATCCTCGAAATCGTATTTTGCAATGGTTACATTTGACATTGTTTCAATGTCGTTCTCGCCCATGAATGGTGACAGACCAGAGATGCTGTTATTGCCATCGTCGTTGTAGTTGTTGTTGTTGCACATGTGTAGTTGTGTGTGTGTGTGTGATAGGTGTGTGTGTGTGTGTGTGCGTGGGTGCGGCAAAGTCAATAAACATGAAATGTAAAAGCAACGCACACAAAATAAATAAACACATAAAAAAACACACAGCAGCAGTGTTTAATTAACTAAATTAAATTGACGCTCTGCAGTCACAGCTCATGAGGGTTTGTCGAGTGTGAAGAGATGGTCGGGGCGTTGCGGGGCGGGGCGGGGCGGGGCGGTGCGGTGTTGGGGTATGGCATCCCCTTGGGGTTGTGCGGTTTGCCAGAAAACACCTTCATTGGCATTTCTAAGACTTTGATTATTTAATTCTTATCCGCCGCAATATTCACAGATTTTTAATTAGTTCACTTGGCGTAAAGAACTCCTGAACCCAAACTCTGATTGGAAGGAGCACTGATTAAATTCTCAAGTACCATGTCAAGTAAGAAGAAGGGCTCTCTCTTGGCAACAAGATTAAAATATCATTTTATTTTCATTTTTGTAAAAACTGCTTAAAGTTTAAAGCTAACTGATTAAATTATAGACAATACGCAGAGAATGAAAGCAAACAACGATAAAATTCGGAAAATTTAAAAAAGAATGATTTAATATAATAACTGAATTGAATGGTTACCAAATATTTTATTCAGATAGGCATTTGTACATATTTTATATCTCTGCATTCGACATTTCGAACATAATCACATGTGAATCAAATCTTTGCGCCAAAAGAACACAGAGAGTAATCGTAAAGATAGCTTCTCAATTTTGCTCGGAAAATAACTAAAGTCTTTAGGATTACTGATTCCTAATTTAGTTGCGATTAAATAAAAAATTCAGAATTTATTCAGGAAATAGTTTGTATAAAGCAAAGCCCTTGTGCAGCTTTTGGGTTTCAATTGCTTTGGTTGACAATCTGGTATATTTTTTTATCTATTTGTCAGTATATAAATAGTTTTCCTAACTTTGTGCCCTAAGATATTTAATTAACTTGCAAAAGAAGGCTCACCCGACCCTATAAAGTATATATACATATATACATTATTATATTATTTTAAGAAATAATTTTTTATGGCAAAATTGTCAATGTCGTCAATAGTATTGTGATATACCAAACAAGGACTTCGGGTTTTTTTAAAGTATTTTTTGAATATTTTTAAAGAATAGTCCATTCTTTTTTCGAATTATTGAGCTTGGGTAGAGGGTGTCTTACAGTGGAGCACTCTCGACTGCAGTTTTCTTATTTTTATTTTAAATATTTCTATAAAAGTTTCAACATACTTTATGTATTTATGTATTTATTTGAAGTACTTACAGCACATAGCAGATAACGCCAACACTCCACATATCTGTGCCATATGAGATGCAGTCAAAGTTCACAACTTCTGGTGCAACGAACTCGGGTGTGCCGAAGAGAACCTTGAAAATGAAAAAGATTGATAACAAAAAAATGTAGATATAGAGAAGTGTTTCATCAACCTACTCTCAGACGCTTATCAGGATCAAACTTGCGTGCCAGTCCAAAGTCAATGATCTTGATGCGATTGCCCTTTTGTGTCAGAACCAAAATGTTCTCAGGCTTAAGATCCAGGTGGATAATACCATTGCCGTGTATAAAGGCCATCGCCTCGCACACCTGACGTATAAATACCCGGCACACACGTTCTGTAAGTACGAATTCATCGTCCACCACACGATCGAATAGTTCACCACCTTCAATGCTTTATGGAAAGTACAAAAGAAATAAAGACACATGTTAATCGAATGAAGAGAGTATTTTCATATTGTAGAATACCAAAATAAATAAAAATATATAACACATGCAAGCAGTGGCCAAGACAAAAAAAGTTAAGGCAACTATGTATTTGGTTATTCCCAACTTATTCCTAGATTTTAAGCTCATTTTAGTTGCCTTACCTGACCGCCTAAAATATTTATGTTATTTACAAGAGCTACATACGTATCCAAAACACGAAAATCAGATAATACATGAACATCTAGCCAAGTGGAGTGAGTAATGCCTCTCAACTGACTCATCAAAGCGAAATATAAAAGTGTATATATACAATTTTAGCCAGTTAAGGCGCTTTACTCAGAAAAAGTACATTTGCATTTAAAACATATTAAATGAAAGTTGAATATATAACAATACATTTTTTGGATTCACAGTTTGAAGTAGTCAAGAACTGTAAAAGTTCGAAATGAACAACAAATGGCCAACAATTTTATCATCAACAAATCGATCCCAGATTAACTTAGTGCTGCGTAATAAAGCAATTCAATTGTCAGCTTCAGCGTCAAATCAATTTGTGATTTCACTTTTGTTTATTCATCTCATTCGATTGATGCTAAATTGCACTAAGTCGCATCGCATCACAATCGGCTTATCTGAGAGAATATGTGTACAAACTACATATAGAGCTTATATCAGCATCGATTTTGAACTTATAATTGATATGACTTATACGCTTAACGCAGTTTGGAAATATTTGCCTTTGCTCATGGAATATTTACAAGCCACCCAACAATGACAAATACCACTTTAGTGCGGCAATCTAAATAAATATTATTGTTATTGCTATTCTCGTATTGTTATTTATTTGTTTTGTGGATTTTAGCACAGCAGTCACAGAAGTAAACTGCAATTTTCATTAGGGACAAACTACACGAAAATTTCATTTTTGTGCAATTTGACAAAGAATTCTGGACTTGACCACAAAAAGCGAGTATGTTTGCTACATTTTATGAATATGCAAAGCGAGACAAGTTGCCAAGTAAATAATTAAGTTCTCTCGCAGACTAAAGGGGTAACAAGTGTAACATCAGCAACAATAGATTGACGTTGAACGTTAAACTCGACTAATAGATACCCTAAATAAAAAATATATAAAATATTTTACTAATTTTCATATAAAATTTACAAAGAGCTTTGCTTTTGTTATATAGAAAACGAAAGTACTTCTAATTTAGTATTGTAAGCTCAACTGAAACACACTCCGTAAAGGAGTACTATATATTAAAAAATATACTAAATATAATACAACGATATCAAATGTTTTATTATATTAAGATATATTAGACATTTCCTTTAGTTCCAGGATATTTGAAACTGCTTCTATGTTGTTTTGTCAGATTCCAAATATGCATTCTATTTCGCATTCTGGTGACTGCACATTGTTGTTAAGAAATTTTTACATAACACACTTCAGGCATGAATATTAATTTAACAGGACAAGCCAAGAGACTAGACAATAAGTTGTACAAAGGCAATGGGACTTTATTGTTTTTCAGTTTGTTGTTCTCGTTTTGTTATTGTGCTAGTTCTTGTCGTTGTTTCGTTTTTATTATTCCGGCAACCAATGTGGGTCAAGGTCATGGCATAATCAGTGCGTCGTTACCTGCCTCGAATTCTTTTTATGGCCCATTGAGTTTGGTCCGAAAACTAAACCCTTGTCTGTTTTCATTAATATTGGGAGAAAAAAAAACAAGTGATAAAAAAATAAGCAGCTGCTTTGCCAAGAAGTGCGAACCTGTTGCTTAAGGTTTTTCTTTCCCTCACCCACCAAAAAAAAAAATATAGTGAAACTTTTATAGTTGTGCATGTGTGTGTGTGTGTGTGTGGGTGGGTGTAAGTGGGGTTGGGTGGGCAGAAGTTTACTACTTTACGATAATGTGCGTACGTGTAAATCGTATTTTATGCACATTTCCACTGATTGCAAGATATTGTGTCCCACAACAATGTAACAACAACAATAGGAAAAGTAGCAAAAGGCATTCACAAAAGACCAACAAAGTTATGAAGTTGCTGTTGTTGTTGTTGTTGTTGATGTTTGTTACACAAAGAAGAAGAAGAAGAACACACACAGAACACAGCACTCAACACACATATAAATGTATACATAAGTAGTGTAGAAAAAAGGAGCATTCACTGCCTTCAAATCCTTACAGTTCCAGGACGACGCACATCATTTTCTGATATTCGTATGCAGCATACAATTGTATAATGAGATGATGTTGCAATGAATTCATTATCTCCACTTCTCTCTCCACATTCCGCTTGTCCTCACGCTTCGGTATCGGCACAAATTTGGCTGCCAACTGGATTCCGCTTGTCTTCTCCTTGCATTTGTACACAGTGCCGAATTTACCTCTGAGAATTGTATCCACAATATCCAATATGATTAGCATTGCATTTGGAAGTGCGATTCTCTCTCAATCGATTCTCGACTACTCACCGTCCCACCTCACCAAGCACGTCGTACAATTTATGGGCATCCACGTTACGGTTTATGGTCACATCGCGCATTGGAAAAGCCGGTTCCAAAGCTGCAGAACAAAACAGAAATATATAATAGTAAATTAGATACTTAATATATAATAGTTTGTTCAGGTAGACTTATGTTTATCGTCTTAGCAGTCACATTGTGCAAAAAATGAAAATGAAAAGCAATGCTATTCTCTAATTGTTATTATAGTTTTTAATCTACAATTTTAATAAGTAAAATTGCTTTATCTTCAACAAATTCGAGTTAAACCTTTTAATGCTGATTGCCCAATTTTTATAATTTAAACTCATCATTCCACTTAAGGTTGTTTACTACAAATCATATTTACGTGTGCTGCTATATAAACTCAAGCAGAGCACTCTGTGCGAGTACTTTTCTTCTTGATAAATCAATTTCTTTCAGGAAAATCTACTTGAAATTCAACAAGTACACATGTTTCTTTTCTTGTTGACCTTTCTTTTGGTTTTTCTTGGTCTATTGCATGCGCACATAGTATTGCATCTGCCCAAGGAGCCAAGAGCAAAAAAAAAAATATATATATATATGTATGTATATATATATATATGAACAACTTGCAAACATGCACAACAAATCGAGTACTTATAATGGCTCTTGAAATATTGCATTTAATCGTTTTCATTGTCCGACCAAAGGAAATCTATTTAATATCGGTTCTTATGGTCATATGTTGCCTCGATTTCATTTCGCTCTCGTGCCTACTTGTCACATATTACTCAAGCATATTGCACACAATTTGATGTTATTTTTTTGCTCGTTTTCTTTTTCTTTTTTTGTTGCTGTTATGATTATTTTCGCTATTCAAAGGGCTACCCTTTTCATAGTACGTATCCTCGTTGCTTGCTGGAAAATGTTGTTGTCGATATATCTACGAGTTGCCAAACAAATAAAAATGACTTCATTGAATTGAGTTTTGCAGCTGAGGGACATAGCAGAGGGAACGACAAGGACAAACTAGTCGAAGGAAAATGACGACAACGATGACTAACTGAAAATTCTTTACGCACACCCAAGCACACACACATTGCACACTTTATATGTAGGTAAGTTGTTTGCGGTCAGAAAACTATGTGCCTTCAATATCCTGCAACAATAACAATGGTCAATCAAAAGTTTTATGAATGCCAAGCACTCTTTAAGGTTGGAGAATTCTTCGATTCGCATAGCATTCTTTGTATATTTATTAAATATTGAAAATTCAGTTGAAAATGTTCAGTTGCTGCTGCTATCTGCATTTCTATATTATTATTTCAATATTTTTCTATTAATCAAAAGCAGCCAAAATTGATGTTGGCGGCAGACATCCACAGAGATTTCGCAGCAAGTCAAAAAGGAATCGATTTGAATTTGCAATTTAAATTATTGATAAACTGGCAGCACGTGGCTTGTTTTAAGCAATTGGAATGCACTCATAAACGCCATCATCTGGAAGACTGGAAAGCGCCTGCTCTATTAATATGCAAATGGCGCATATAAGTATGCTACGAAATGCACGATAAATCTTTAAAATCAAAGGCGGGCCCAAAATCTCAGTTTATGTGTGTGTGTTTGTGTGTGCGAGAATCGAACCGTAAGCGGGGGCTGAGGAAGGGGGAGGTGGCATCTCGTGTGCAAAAACTTGGCAAATTCAAAGTGAAAGTTGAATAGAGGCATCTGCAGCATATACGCGCGTGTGTGCGTGAGTGTATGTATGTGTGGGTGTGTTTGTGAGTGCTTTGCTATTTGTGTGCAGTCAAGAACTTGTGCGTGTGCAGCGATTGCTTCAACTTGACATTATCTCTCTTTCCAACTCTCACCATCTCTGTCTAGCAAAACGGCTTTTGGCATCAAATTTGTGCCTGTCTGCTGCAAATTTTTGAGAACGTGTGTGTGTGTGTGTGTGGAGACCTTTGAGTGCACTCTGCCAATAATGCGCACAATTTAAATTTGAGCAAACACGCCCTTTTGAATTAGTACTCATTCGCATCGAGCTTAGATCAACGACATATTCAATTGAACCATTGCAAAACTTTTCCCGTGCAGGTGCAACAAACTTTTTGCAATCATAATTTATGGCCAGACAAAGCCAAATCAAATATTTTCACGCATGTCGTTCAGACCGATGCAGACATACATTCATATTTTATACACAGAATCCCCCAGTCCTAAACACACTCACACACATGGAGTAAAGAGAAGTCATCGTTGCACAGGTAGCACATTTATTTCCGGTTTTCAGCTCATGAATAAATGAATTTATATCGACTCTCTTTGACAGTTGAACTGCATTGCATACTTTCCTACGCTTATCCCCTCGCTATCTTCCACTTACACATGTGTTTTTCTATAGCTCCATCTGCTTCACTTTTGTCCCTGACTTAGCTCCAACTTGTTTGTCTCAAACCCTCATGTGCAGCATTGAATTGCATTGGATATTTGGGAACTCGCTTGGGGGATTCACTAGCTATCTGGAGCTCGCAAATTTGCGTATAAACGCAGCTAAATTGAGTCATGCTGAGCCATATTAAGCATGTGAGATTCATGGAATTGACCTGGCTGAATTGCCTGAAGTCCATGCATTTCCGATTAACTTGGAGTAGACCTGGCTCATAGCAAGTTAGGAGTTTGTTCTGCCATTGCAAATTATCGCAATAGTCTTAACTGTGAAGTGTTTTCTGAATTAAAACTTTATATTTTGAGGTTATCTTAAAACAAATTAAAAAGCTTGCTTTTGTTAGTATAGCCCAAACAGAGTGGTATTATTCTTAAAATATACCAAATTAATATACCAACAAAACATTAAAATTTATTTATTTCACCAATAATTTTTTAATTCTGACTTTTGTGCATTTGTATTTAAATTTTGTATATTTCATAACAATTTTAATTCTTTGTTTAGACATTTATAAAATAATGTCAATGGATCTGACATTGAGTATTAAGCACTGTATTAATTCTGGATCCATAAATTTATGTTTTAAATTTGTATATTTCATAATAAGTTAATAGTTTGTTCTAAATCTATAAACCGAATTGTAAATTTACATTAAACATTTATATATTTTACAATAATTTAATAGATTGCTCTAAATCTAAATTTATGTTATTTTTAATACTTTGTTTTACATCTATTAACCGATGCTTACAATTTCGAACAAATTTAATTAATGCATCCGCAACATTAAGAGTTGTATAATTAACCGCACGATTTTTATTCTCTATGTCTGTAAATTTATGTTTTAAATTTGAATATTTCATAATAATAAAAGTATGTCTTCCTTAATGCATTTGCATCTTTATAAGCTATATATTTGAATTAAATTTACATTTACACTTACATTTAGAATTTGTGTATTTCATAATATAATTTAATAGTTTGTTCTTAACTTATAAAAAAATGTCAAGTCTCGTTTAACGGCATCTGCAACATTATATGTTACGTAATTCACCCAAAGAATAGTAAATTTACAATTTAAGTTTGTTCTAAATCTAGAAAAACATGTCTAATTTCATTCAAAGTTCCCCTAATACATCTGCAACATTAAGAGCTTTGTAATTGCTAACCAATTTGATTGAACTCGAGTTCAAGGAGAACATCGCAGACAGTACTTGACAAGTGTTGCTATAATCATTAAATATAATTTGCCACACCTCAGCACGTATAGGCAAAAGCACGCCTCCTTTTCGATGGGCGGGCGTGAGCCATTGATAAAATCTCATTTGATGCAATTTCAATCAGCAAAAACTTTGTAAAGTTAATTTATGCACAATATCAAAAGAGCAATTCTGTGTAAGAGAGAGGTACATTAATCGGGGATATGCACACTACATATACATATATATAGTATATCTAAATGCTGAGTATATATGTATGTATGTGTGTAAGTATTTGCATGCACTCTCAATTCAATTGAGTGCTGTCTGTGGATAGTAAAGCGATTTTTTGTGATTTCGCCGGCAATTTTTCTGATATGAAAATCAGCAGTTTTTCTTTGATTTGCCGAGAGCATTCACAGTTTTCCCTATCATCCGTTCACTCACACACACAAACACATACACATAAGCGCGCAATTTCCTCTTACTCAATTTGTGCATTTTGGCAACTGTTGACAGTTCGGCCAAGAAGCAGCTCGCTGACTTTATCGCTATTTGCGTTCTCAACAGAAACGCCAAGAACACGCGATGAGTAATTTTAAATGTTTAAAAAGTTTTATTCAGTGAAATGTCACAATTCATACCTTTGAACAGAATGGAAATGGAGCCCAGAGTATTTTCCAGTCTAGCACACGCAACTGTTTTTTGATGTCGCTGATTTGTTGTTAATTTAATGAAATTTTTAATGCCTGCCATTTAAGAGCTTTAAAATTGTACGGCAAATTGCTCAACAATTGTAAACTGTTGCACATCAAAATGATAACGGCAATAACACGCACACACACAGAAAATATAAATACCCACACACACACAAACTCACACACAACATTGTTAACGTGTCGCATTATGCATACGCCGCGTGGGCCCCAAACACATTCTTTTTTAAACAGACGCTTTGGCTTTTTTATATGAATTGTGCAGAAATAACGAAATGGGTGGTCTTTATTGGGTTTATAGGTTTTTAATAACACTTTTTATACGTCTGGCAGCGGTATAACAAATGCCCAACTTCAGCAAATAAATGTATGCTCCTGGCCGCAGGCTCAACAGAATAAACAAAAGTATGTCAAGAATTTAACGACAAGCATATAAATCAACAACATGTTTTGCACAAAGATTAAGTAAGTTTTGTACTCATATTAAAGTTAATATCACAATAACTTAACTGTATAAGTTTGAGCAGATTCACAAAATATTTTTATTGGAATTTCGTTTGTTTTTGGTTGGAACTTTTAATATGGTATTCCGTACTTAAAACATGTTTGGCAATCTTTTATAAAAGGCCGATTAATAATGTAAGTGTAAAAAGAAATTATGTAACTCAAATTTAAATCTAATAAATTTTCTTGTGTTTTCTGGTGGTTTAACAAAGTAAGTGAGAATTTAACAAATATTAAGTAAGTTTTTTGGCCTGCACTTATATTAAAGTTGAGCAGATCCTCAAATATAATTTTTTTTTTCGTTATTCCGTTTGCTTTTGGTTGGCACTTATTATATTGCATTCCGTATTTAAAACATTTTTTCCAATTTCTTCCGCAATGCCGATTAATGAAGTAAGTGTCAGAAGCAATTGTATTGTACTTTGTGGTATATTTTAATTGTAGCACTATGTCAATATACCGAATATAGCCCTTGGTATTTTTTTTTAGCATAGTCGACTATAGCTTACTTACTTGATATTTTTAGTTTTTCCTTTAAAATGAAGTTTATCTATTGTATTCAATTTGATTAAGTACATATATAATATTTAATAATAGACAATTAATAATAAGTGATGTGTTTTAAATATGTTCAATATTCTCGTGATTCTGAGTGGTTTAACGTACAGTATTTAACCTGGCGGACTTAAGAAGCACAAAGTTTTAGCTGGCGACAAGAATATTTTGGTAATTTACAAGTTTTCTGCCATTAGCTCTTATCCAGACAAGAATATATAGCTGCCAGTGTTGGGAACTAATGGCGAATCGCATATGACAGACTGCTGCAAATATTTGTGCCATGGTAGTTGTTGCAAGAGTTGTTCTTGTTATTGTTTTGGTTGTCTGGTCTGTGCACTTTAATCAGCCTAAGTGCTGGCAAAGGAAAAAAAATGTGTAACTACCCCTGCGAACTGGCGAAATTAAAAATGGTAAAACTTTGCTCGTTTGCTGCTCCGTTGGCTGCTGGCTGCATAACTGTGTAACTGTGTGGTGCCATTTCAAATTGGTTATTACACACAAACTTGCCACACACACACACATATATACATAGATACACACACATACACTCAAACAAGTAAACTAGCATATGCTGCAGCACTCTCTGAGGTTGTCGACAGTTTGTTTGTATCCGCACCTTTTGTTTGCCTGCCCATGTTGCAAGAATGAAAATGAGAATGAGAGTTGCATTAGTTTTTAAAGCCGACTTTTCGACCCACGCCATGCTCTCATAAACAGTTAATATTTCATGTTTTATGCACATGTTGATTTCAGCTATTATGTCGGCCAAAATAAACACGCTGAAAGTAAAACTTTCAACTATTAAAATAATAATGCGAAATTTTGAATTAGTCTGCTAATTGCAAGTTTTGCGGCTTATGATGTTAGACAGTTTAACCATTTATTTAAGTCCGCTCTTTAAATAATTCACTTGATTACGGTAAAATAATATTGCTTTTCAATTATGCAAAATAATATTGTCCTTGCGATGAGGGCATTTAAATAAAGATGAATATTTTATTTTTGAAATAATGTCGCTTTAAATGCATCTGTTTTCTCTCTCGTTTAAATATTTATTGGCCATTTAAAGCAAGCATTCCCGTGTGTCAAATTACTGAATTCTAAATAGGAATACCTGAACACAATTAATAATCAAATGGCGACATCAATTTATTTCTTACGAGCGAATGCATTTGCGTGTTGCCCTCCCAATGTTGACGAAAATCAATTGAACAAATGATAAATGACAAAGCACAAATTACTAAGCCCAAGATATGATTTTATTTTCATTTTCGTTACCGTTACCGTTCCCGTATTCTTTTTCTTTTTTGCTTTAAACAAATGCTTTCGGTTCAGCGAACAGGCAACAAATCAATATCAACAATGTCACCTAAAATAGATAAATACATATGCATATGTATCTACCGGGTGTGCATATATAGATAGATACAGATGTATCTGCAGCGACATGACAGCGGCGGTAATTCATCTTCATCATTTTTGCATGCCATGCGTAAATCCGTTGCTACGCCCATGAATATTCGAGCATGCCCCAAACCGCGGCATAGCAAAGATGAAAAAAAGAAAAAAATGTATATGAAAATCGTTATGACAAAATGAAAAGTAATAATCAGAAAGAAAGGAGGAACCTTGGCTGCCAGAGAAAAACCTCTCAACCAACCAACAACCCTGAAACGGGAAGCAGCACAGAAAAATGAGACTAGCTGGAGGTCTATGTATGTGTGTGTGTGTGTGTGTGTGTGTGTGTGGGGATTGTGGTGTGTAGGGTGTGTTAAGCTGTTCTAATGCACTGTCAAGTGTTCCAACTACCGACTGTTCCAAAGTGTGGCTGTGACCCACGCGCGCACTTTCAAGTTTATGTTGCATACTTTTGTGGGCCACTTTAATTGCCCATTGACATTTAAATTTATGCCGAGCACAAGCCGCTCGCGGGCGTGCAGCGAAAAAAGTGCCACCTAACCGAGGGCCGGGCCCATAAGATTTTATGATTCTAATGCCGCTTGCCAATTTGATGCTTGCGCAACTTGATTATTTCCAGCCAGCAGAGGGAGGAATGTAGAGTATCAAGTAGCTGTCATATGAAGTTTTTTTTTTGAAAACTATTACTTTCGCTTCAGTTGAAAATATTTGTTTACTGAATTTATAATAAACTTTTAATTAATTGCATTAGTTGGTAATTCGAATTAACATAAAAGAGCATTTTTAGAAGTGTATTCAAGTGTCTGCTTTGTCACTTTTTGTACTTTTTCGTTGGCAGCAGCAAATAAAATTAGCATTAGTAATTTGTATGCATGTGTGGTGAGTGAGCGCACAAATTGAATGCTGCCTGTTAACATTTTCATTCTCATTTTCATTTTACTTTTATTTCTTTATTCCGCATTTGCATTGCTGTCGTTTTCATCAAGTGCGAAATTTCATTCATTGACTAAGCAAGTTATTTCTATGCATTTCAATTATTTTATTCTTCTCTTCACTTTTTGGAATTTCTTAGACGTACAGTTCATTAAGCTGTTTAATTTAGATGTGGAAGCGCATAAAACACGCATACGCCATGTGGTTTGATGACAAACAAAAAAAAAAAAAAGTCTTGTTGCTCTAAAAGCATTTCTGGCGCGTACATTTCTTAAATTGTTTTTTACCAAACACTTTGTGGTTGTCCCTGGTCGGGCATCCGAACACCGTCTCCCTCGCTTCTCGGGCATCTTAGTCCATGCACTCTTACGCTCTCACACTCATTCGCTTTGGCTAACCCTTTACACATTCATTACGCTGGCTTTTGTGGGTGTGTGCGCAGTCTGTGCGTGTCTGTGTGAGCGAACATTTCGCGCTTATACTATATATAATCAGCGCTGCTATTCGAGCTGCGTCTGTATGAGTTTCCTGTTTTGCTTTTGCTTTCGGTCTTGCCTTTACTTGCTTTCAAATTTATGTGTTTTTTCTTTGGATTCCTCATGCTTTTTTTGTTTTTGGCAAAGCTCTCAAGCGCTTTAAGTCAAATGCCATAAAATTTAAATCAGCTGAAAAGTGCTGTCTACATGACAACAAACAGGCCACAGCACAGCTGAAGAGAGAGCTGAGCAACAGCACTAGCAACGGGCATGGGCAACGCTAATTGATTGATGTGAGCACAGCAATTTCAAGGCAATTTCAAAGTTCAACAATGGCTCAACAATGGCACAGGCACAGGATGGCTGGCGACAGACCCAGACGCAAGCCACACAAGATGAATGCAAAGGGCCAGCTGACAGCTGCAAAAGATAAACACAAGAGACTTCACTCACTCTCGTTCTCTCACTCTTACCCACATTCCCATGCTTATTCTCGTATCTGGCTCTAGCTCTGGGTCTCCAGCAATCCTGACGCAATCACTGCATTTTTTTCTATTTCTTTTGCCATGTCAGCAACAGCAACAGGAGCAGCAGCAGCAGCAGCACAGCAAAAGTCCTTAGCTAAACGTGGCACTCGCATTCAAAATGCACAACGATTTTTAAGGCTGTCTAACGATGTGCGACGTATAGTTGCCACTAACACGTTGCCAAAGATGGGCCGCAGTGAACTCATTAAAAGTTTATAGCTAAGTTGCAACAAAACGGCAACTGCAACCAAATGTCTGCAACTGCGCTGAAAATGCTTAACGTTGCAAATAAAAATGCGCAATAGCTAAATAATAAACAGGCCGCAATTCGTCGACGTTTAATTAATTTAATGAGCTGCCTTGCAACCCAGTCAATGTCTGACTACGTGTGCTAATGACTTTGACTTATGAGACTGCCTGCCTGGCTGGCTGGCTGTTTGGTTGCAGCTTGTTAGCATAAAACTCCAAACTGATTGCAGTGAGCTGCTGCAATATCCGGCAGTATTTTGTCATCGAACCTGGCTGGATGCCTGGCTGGTGCTTAGTTAATTATTGGCTCTTGTGGTGACCAGCGTGCAACGTAAAATGTATTAATTTATAACACGCATACGCCGCGTTGCTCACTAACGGTTATGATGCTGTCAACAACAGCAGCAAGCACGACCGCTTAATGATCCGACATTATTCCGCAGATTACCTGCTACCTGTGGGAACTTTGGCATTGTTGGCCAGCATAATGGAAGAAGGGCAGACGGGTCAGAGTATCGATTAAAATTATATTGTTGTAGTCGTAGTAATTGAAGCAATTTTTCTGCAACATAAAAGTTCGATAGATATGCTATAGTTTATTCGATATGCGTTGAAAAGCGAGAAGTTGTGTTGTCGAAAGTTTGGAAAGTTC
Organism: Drosophila sulfurigaster albostrigata; assembly: GCF_023558435.1. Taxonomy (NCBI): domain Eukaryota; kingdom Metazoa; phylum Arthropoda; class Insecta; order Diptera; family Drosophilidae; genus Drosophila; species Drosophila sulfurigaster. The sequence goes on from NC_084883.1 coordinate 2,702,243, forward strand.
TACGAGTATTTGATTTGACTTGGCCAGACCAACATTTTCTGTTTCTAATTAGACACGTGCCATGGCAACGCATTCACTCACGGCGCTCTCTCTCTGGTCAGCCACGAAACGGAAAACCACTTTAAAGCAAAAGCAAATGCGACCAATGCCACCAGACGCTAACTACGCACAAGCAAGAAGCCATCAGCCTACCGGACGAGCAAGAACATGAACCACAACAAGCCAGAGGATGCCCAGAGAGCGGGCCAAAGGCAAACCAACGTTGCCACAGACGCCAGTAGTTGGTGGGATTTGTGGGTTGGTTGGCCACGTTTGCTTTAAGAGTGGCGGGCAACATTAGCGAACACATATTTGCACTCAAATTGAATTGAATTTTAGCCATAATCTAATAACAACTGCGAAATGTGAATTGCAAACTGCGAACTGCGAACTATTCGAATATTTCATTGCGGATCGGAGCGGAAATGCATGTTAACGTTGCTTCAAATGGGGTCGGTTTTTGGTGTCGGCAAATGTATTTTGGCATAAATAATTAGGGCTCTTTCTGTCTGTTAGAATTTTGTTTCGGCGGATCAGCGAAAAATAAATCAATTAACGTGCACAAACAAAACAATTAATCAAGATGCAGGTTTTTAGTTACCATGCGCAGCCGGAAATGAGGTAATTGAATAGCCATCGATTCCACTGGCAGTTTATTGAGTAGCTGCTCTGTAGCACCACGTCCACATCCACATCCACATCCACATCCACATCCACTTTCACAGCAGCTGCTACATGTTCACACGCGCAGCTGACAACAATTTGTTAAAATTTAACGCTTTATTTACTGTTGACTCGCTGAATGTCTGCCCCATTGTGGGGCAAGGGAGAAGGAACACTTCTCAGTGCAATTCTCCTGCATTTCAGCTCGCTTCCCCGGTACATTGTCCTGGACAGTGTAACGTGTCCACGTTGAACGACAGTTTGACATCTCTAAATAAAGTTTGCAGTCTAGCTACGTGTTCAAACACACACACGATACTCAGATACACATACACACTCACATCACACAGGGGTTGCTTGACAATTTAATGGTGTTGAGGTTATTTATACAATACGCTCGCTGAATTCGTTAAATATTCAGGACATTGCAGCAATTGACATGGTCAGAACCTAGTAGCATCGAACTATATCTTAAAGCCAGCACTATCCGTTTAATATAAAGTAATACCATATATATCTATTCTTAATTCAAGTAAAACAAAATTTTGTTTGATCCTTTGAATTTTTAATATTTGTACATTCAAGTTATATTTTTTCAAATAATTTTTCGTTGACTTGATGGTCTTTCTATCCTGTATGTGTGTAATATGAACAGACGTTTGAGTTATTTTTAAGTAATAGTGTCTAAAGGGTATACAATTTTTGTGCCCCCAACAAATGTACATATGTATATAACAGGCAGCGCATATAGTTTTTATTTAGCATATAGCATATATCTATAAACTAAATATTTTCCAGATCAGCGTCAACAGCCGAGACGATATAGCCATATCCGTCTGTCTGTCCTTCTGTTCGTATGAAACACTGTACTATGAACATTTTTTTTCGGCATCACCTTTTTTTTGTTTACTCAGATAAAGTTTGTTTTAGATTTTTGTCACATCCACACCGGTAAATCCGAAAAAATCGAATAGCAAGTGTAATTTTTAAACTAGTGTGGCGATTTTAGATACTTATAATATTAACTACAATATTTATCATTTCCAAAAATTGTGGATATTTAAGAAGTAATTTAATTCGGAAAACACCACTGCTGCTTTCGGGTCTTGGTTGATTTGGTTGAAATTCTGGTATATTTCTAATACAATACTATATCTGTTTTGCTAGTATTCAAAATGGGTAGAAGGTAATTCACAGTCGAGCATACTCAATTGCGGGTTTCTTACTTGTTTATTTTTATAGTAAGTGTTGCAGTAATTTTTGATTAAGTTTATTAAAAGTTCAACTTTTCGTTTAATGGTATTGTTCTTATAAATTTGTTGTTCCAAAGATTGGACTCTAGGTGATAATGATTTTAAGTTCTGTGTATTAAAATAATTTTCTTTAAACTTAATAATGTTTTAGTTATTATTTTTTTAATTATTTATTTGTTTCCTGGCCTTAGAAACTATAGCTCATAAATTATGCTGTTAGTTATTTTGCATGGAACGTGCTAAAAGAGCTAGACAGCAAAATACGCCATAAACAGTTCAAGGTAGGACAAATTTCATATTAAAGCTTTTGTGAAACCATCAAGTTGAGCTGTCCGAGAATGTGCCGTAAAGAGTCATAACTCAGTGTTGAATCGGTTTTATTCGAGGGAGCTGGGCTACTCACTTAATGGTCAGCTGGCTGGCATCGCATTTAATTTGAACAAGCACTCGAAAATAATGAGCAGTTTGTTGGTTACATAAAAAGCGTTTAATATGTGAAATTAACAGCAACAATAACAATAAGAACAACAAACAACACTTATCGTCTTATTGCATTTAAATTGTAATTGCGCAACAGCAACAATTAAATATCGCACACACAACATGCTATATTTCGGTAATAATTAACCGAAGCAAATGAGAAATTGCGTGTGTGAATGCAGGCAGCACTTGGGGCATCAAACGTTGCGTATACGCAATGTAAAGTGTATAAGCTGATTAGGAGAGAGAGAACAATAGATGAAAAGTGCAATTGTGATGTACCGAAGGTTACCTGAGGCTCATAAATTACACGAGAGAGAAATGAGTGAATGAGTGAAAATGTGGATAATGGGAAATGGAAGAGTAAATGGCAAAACGGGAAATGGGAAATGTGAAATGCGAATTGGGGACATTGCTGTTGTTGATGCAAATGAAATTGGCTGATGATGACCCATGTGCGGCTGTTGACGCTGCTATGGCTAATAAATAAAACAAATGACGAGCACCATCTGATGGCATTTACATAATTTCGATTATTTTTGCAACTGACGCGAAGGCAGCAGCGTCTAAGCAAGCAACAACAAGACCACTATAATGTTTGCAATATGGAAATTACAGTTTGTACATTTTGGCGCGAAAGGTCTACATGCAGAATTGAGTTGCGTGTGTGTTTGGTTTGTTGAGTTTGCATTTGGCAAATGCAATCTTAACAAGACTCTGACTGCTGCTCAGTCTGCAATGCATTAAATTGCAATTTTAATTTGTTTAGCATCCGCTGCTCTTATTCTCCACCTCCTCTTCTTCTCCCTTCTCTCTTCTTTCTCTCTCTCTCTCTCTCTCTGTCGCTTTTGCATTGTTTCGCTCATTTGTTAGTTTCCTGCGGACCACATGGCGTATGCGTTATAGCCTTACGGGCATACATACATATTTACATACGTATATGCATGCATTCACGCTTTGTCTGCAATTTTAATGCTGCTGTTGTTGCTATTGTTATTGGTGTTGCGACTGCTGAATTTCCACCTGCAGCTGCGGCTCAGACAACCGCCAGATACTTGCACATTAAAAATTTAAATAAAATTGCAGAGGAAACAGCATGAAAATGGGAATGAGAATGGGAATGAAAATGGCATTGGATATGCCATATATGCCAGTTATATATAAAAATGGGTATTTGATTCCGCTCTACGTGCTCAGTGCTCTCATTCTCTATACCGCTTGTTATTCCAAAGAATATTTTGATTGCCTTAAACAATAAATATTTCAATGTGAAGTAAGAGGTATGCGGTTGCTTAGCTAAGTGTACATTATTGTACCCGATACCCATAGTGTAGAACGGTATCATACTATAGCTTTGCATCGGCACGAAATATTCTTGGCGAAAGTCAACAAAAATTATAGAAGTTATTTAAGAAATCATTTTATATAGCCAAAAACCACCGCTGTAATTTGGGTTTCATTGATTTTGTTGGCAATCAAGTCTATTTTGTACTCTTTGGTATATTTTTTACGTTTTAGTATTTCGATATTCCAAGTACAGATCTCAGTATTTTTCAGCATTTGTGGCATATTTATATGGTATATTTTATGAATACATCTGAAGTTGGCGTTTTATTGATTTGTTTGATAATCTGGTATATTTCAGACGCAATAGTATATAATATTAATATTCCAAAAACCACCATCACTATATTTCAGTATTTTTTTTGTTATATTTTTTTTTTTTAATAATACAGAATATTTTTGCTTTTATTAAAAATTGGTAGTCGAGTCTGCTATATTGAGATTTCTTCTTATTTTTTTTTAGCAACATTGTTAGACGTTGTTCTTAAAAATGTTTTAGTCTATTTAGTTTACTGAAATATATGAATCAGGAAAACATTTGTTGTAAACATAAATCATCAGCCATGTTTGATTTCGAATTTCGATATCTCTCTTCATAATAAGAGCAACTACAGATAATTTTGATATCTGAATTGTAGAGTGTATTTTTATAATTCCATAAAAGAAACTTTTAAAATAAAGTTTTATATTCATATTTTGTTCAATAATTACTTTTAGTTTATTGGCTAGATATGTTAAGCAACTGCTTTTATATGTTTATTTGGTGATTAACGTGTTCGTCTTAGTCTTAATTCTTTTTTAATCAGATTGATTGTGAATTGCAAGAGCTGTTCTGATTAGCTTTACTTACATTTAATTAATATACCAATAGCATAGAAATACTATCGAATACGGGAATGTATCGCTGTTGTCGAACATTTGAACAAAATGGTTTTTCATTAGATTTTGGTTGCTTGCCAATATTGAAGAACATAACCGCAGACATATAATCACAGCCATTCAGAATTGAAATATACATTATATTTGGCAGCTAGTAGAAATGAAACAAAAAGAAACCAACCGAAAATACACTGAAATACAATTGAGGGAAGTGAATGCGAAGCAGGAAGGACGAGTGCTTAAAATATGCACATAATTGACTGATAATGCTTACTTACTGTCTGATATAATAATGTTGTGCTTTTCACGTACAATATATAAGCACATTGTGTAAATCAATTTGTCGATCATTAGTGCAACTACCCGCAACGATAGCAGCAGCAGCAACTACAACTACAAAAATCCCCCAAATGAAACGCTGCATGAGACAGTCGCAAGGAATTCGCAACGTCAAATGAAGTGAATATCAACGAACGACCTTCAACATGAAATGCGACGTAAAATAAAATTTATCTCAATTATATACACATATACATATATATACGTACGTATTTATATATAAATACATATGTTTATTTGTGTGGGTGTGTTCTTAGCTGTATACTTTGCTTTTCATATTCGCTCATTTGCGCCACCCGCTGTTCCTCCGGGTTGCGGTTGGAGGGGTTGGGGGCGTAACTCTGAGACGCGATGTGAGAAATTGTTGTACTTTTTTCTGTATTCGTATGCGTGTGTGTGTTTGCTTTACATTCACCTTGGCATCGCACAAAAATTAAAAGCAAAATAAAAATTATTTTTATATTTGTGCGCCAAACGCGTTAAAAAAGAATGAAATATCTTTTTAAATACAGTGGATACTCTGTCTTTAATAAATCGGTAAAGATACTTAAAGCATATTGATAAGTAGGTGGTATCAGGGAGAGAAAGAAAAAGGTATTTCTATATTGTTTTTCAATTCTAAAAATGCCAATAAGTTGCACTCTGTATTCCACTGTGCGCAGCATTTTCTTAGTGAAATATACACGAAATATATGCGCATTTAATGACGCCAACATGAAACGATGGTCAGAATTTTTATGCATTTCACTGCTGCTCGGCAAATGTTTATAGAAAATGTTTATAAAATGATATATGTTTATATGCAGATATTTAATTTAGCCATTGCTCTTGCTGCTGATAAAGTAATTGAATTCATTGAGAATATGTGTGTATATCTATGGGTTTGAAAATATATACAAATTCCAAGTGTTAAAATGTGTTTTTTATACGCAAAAAAAAGAAACAAGTAAATACATATATTTTGAAATTTTATTAACGAGTGTTTTTAATTTCTCTGCGGTTTGGCAATTTCCGTGCAACTGCTGTTAAAACTTTTAATTTCCGCTGACCATTAAAGCTTTTGGAAGCCACATTGGTGCTGGAATTTAAGGTATGCTCAAATAGCTAACTCAGTATCTGTCTCCACTTAGATCAGGACCCAAAACGGAAATTGAGAAATCAGCTTTCGCACCATTAGCACATAATTCAGCTGTGACAATACACACGCACACACACTTTATACACGCAAGGAAAAGGTGACAAAATTCACGGCAAACATAAAGCCACAACAAGAGAGATAGAAAAGGGCAAAGGGTCCCCCAACACCTGTAGACAAGTATTTCCGTTTGTTGTTATTTGCCAATTTGAGAAAACAGCCTGGGAAAACGAGCCACCATACTAAAAACCCTTTTCTCTTTTTTTTCTGTTTTTTTTCGACTTGTGGGCGTGATGTCTACGATGTGAGGTTGGCTGTTCGACACTAAATCACAACGCCTCTGCGCGGCCACACACAGAAAATACACGCAGTGTTTCAACCAGTCTGTTTACGACTTGGAGAACTTTTGCTTAGTTATATAGAGTAAAACAAGGAACACTTAAAAAACTAACAGCTATCTCTAAATTTAACTTATGTTCTTTCACATCAAAATTAAATTCAAACTTCACATTCTTACTTATTTGATCATTTTTTAAGACCACTTTACAGGGTATAATTTGGCTTGTCCTATTTATTCTTCACTGTATAACATTTGCTTTGCCGTTTTTTCATGCCTTTACCCCTTTCATTTTTCAAATTGCTTCGCGCTTGCCATTTTTCATGCAACATTCATTCCACTTTTTATTTTGTTCTTCTCTTCCTTTCGTCTTTTTATTTTTAGCTTCCTTTCTTTCACATGCCGTTCCTACGACTACTTGACACTTCCGTTTCCGTTTGAGTTGACCTGATATTGTCTTGGATTTCTAAGCCAGTGCAAATTTTCAAAGCAAAAGCTCTGTAGTTACAGTTACGCATACGCCCTGTCATCCCCTCCTTTCCTCATTCCTCCCTCAGAGAGTTTTATACAAATTTAGTTTCATCTTGTGTGACGTTTATCTCTCAACGCCTTTCCGTACTCTGGTCCCCAAAAAAAACTTTAATATAGGGAAAAAAGAAGAACACACTTGCTCTTAGTGTTTTATGCGTAAAATTTATTGTTTCTGACAATGAAAATGGCGACACAAACGTTTCCTGATCACAGCCCGTCTTATCTATAGACCCTTTTGTTTTCCCCCTCCCCCCTCACAGTTTTTTGTTGGCCTTTTTCCGTTGTCGTATTTTATTGAAAATCATGTATTTTTAAAAGCCTTGGCCATTTGTGTAGCTGCACAGCATTGGCTCTAAATCGTTTAAGCATTTGTGTTTTTTCGCTTGATTTTTAGAGATATTTTGTTGGCATTCGGTTGGTTTGGATTGGCTTTTATCTGTGCATAAAAGTTAATGCTTTGCATCATAGGCCCCCAAAATGTTTATGTGACGGCTCAATTGGCCCTTTATTAAAGCGTAGTTTAAAGCGATAACTAAATTGTCAAAGGCCCAAATGAAACAGCTGCTAATCTATAGATTTGTCTTGATTTGATTTGTCTGTTTGTCAGTTGTTATTTTCCAGCTTAATTCTAATGCTAAATGTTAAATTGCTTTAGGGGCCTGTGAGAAGTGCACTTTCAAATAGTCGACTGGTGGATATCCTGCAGACACATTTAATCCTAATAAATCAATACGTATTTATAGCACTTATAAAATGATTGGAACTTATTCTCTTGAACATATTTTTTTTATATATCACACTCTTTAATTCACAACTTATTTAGAATAACTATTCATATCTCTTGTAATTCACAAAATTCATAAAACATGTCCACTTAGTAACCGTAATTAACAATTCAAAACTGATGCTACGGTCTTTTAGTACACAATTCACAACTCGTATCAATTTTATATTATTTTACGGCATTTATCAGGTAATTTACAACTACATACAAGTAGATATTGACATAATGAAACAGCGAACATTGTTCTCTTATCTTTTATCACTTGGCGCGCTGATAAAGGTATATAAATTCGTTTTCGTATCATTTCTCAGTCCATTTATATATAGTCAGCTATCAGTAGTGTCATATAAGTAATTGCGATTACCATTTAGTTGCTTGAACTTACCACCTTCCGGCTCTGAATCATCTATGTAGATCATTTTTCTCTGGCTGCCTCGCTTAGCGCTGGGTTGACGTAGACGAGTTCCCGTTTTGGTTGTTAAATTTCACAAAGAGTATATATAAAAACTGATTTTTACTTTTTGTTGGATTTATTTCAAATTGAATATTTGGTTATTTATGTTAACACAACATTCTTTTTTTAACACAAAACATTTTCTTTTCTGCGTTGTTGGCAAAAATTGATATATATATATTTTTCTTTTTTCAAATTGAACTGAACTTTTCTTCACAGTGAGATTTCGTTTTATATTTTTGCCTTTTTTATGCTGCGCACTTAAAAAATGAAATGGAATTATTCGGCGTTTTGATGAATTTTATTTATAGCCTTGGCTTGTTGCACGTTACGTATGCGTAATATTAGTTAAATTTGTTGTTACTGTGTGTGTTGATTTGACGTTTCTTTTGAACTGCAGCTGACTGGTATTCCTTTTTCTTTTGTTCTATTTACTTTGATTGCGTGCTATTGTGCCATCATCAGAGTCAGAGGCAGCGTCAGCGTCAGCGTCGTCGCGAGCGAGCGTTTTGCATCAAACTGTTTTTGGCCTGCGCCACATTATTTGATTTGGGCCGCTTTCGACTTGCGTTGCCAATATTTTTCTTTGTGCTTTGCGCTCTTGGCGCTCAATTATAAATGTGTTTTGCCTGATAGCAGGCAGGCAGTCAGCCAGTCAGTCAGCCAGCCAGCCTGGCTGAGAGGGAGGAATGGAGACTAGGGCTGGGTGGCTAGCTGGCAGCCGGTAAGGCACGACTTGTCGCCGATCTGCTCTCATCAGGCTAGCCCAGTGCCAGCCAGCTAGCACACGCACACAGTGAAGCGCAGTGCTCACGAGCGTTTCTATTCTAGCTAAAAATAAATGAAAAGATACAAACACATGCTGTATCTATAGCTTCGCCTCTGTCTCTGACTCTGTGTACGTGTCTGTGTGTGTTTGTGCCTGTTTCTGTTGTTGTTAGTTATAAAAATAAATTGCAAAACAATTTGTATGTTGCGCTTTCTCTCGCTCTTGCTCTTGCTCACTCTCTCTCTCTCTCTCCCCCAACTCATTTGCTCTCTTGTGTGTTAGCTCATTTTTGCGGCAAATGAAAATCATTTTCGCTGTTGTCGTTTAGCACATTTTTGTAGTTTGATTTTTCTTCTATTTTTTTTTTTTTGGCAACATTGCCCCATCTTCTCACAGTGCACACACACACATTCGAGTGTCTATATATGCCACAGCAAACAGTACGATGTACTATATTTGCATGGCTTCCTCTGTTGCCACATTCTCAGCTCTCCTCATGCACCTGCTGCCTCTTATCTGGCTCGTACAACTTGTTGCCTTTGCCAGTCGCATTTTTTCGGTGTGATGCATGTGTCACGTTTTAGTTAAAAGCTCTATCTATCTGTTGCCTCATAATATCGCTGACCTTCGATGAGATTTGTCTTATCAAACTGTAGTAAATAACTGTAAAGCTCGTTTTTATACCACAATTCGAAGAGAATAGAAATATTCGCTATTTTTCACTGTGTGCTGCATTTTCACTTCCTGGTGTAATTAAATGTGCTGTGATCACTAACATATATTATTTATCTAGAGCAAAAATAGCCAAAAAGCTAAATAAAAAGATAAATTTATAAGAATTAAAAACAACACTTGTTAAACGCTTTAGCTTCACAGACAAACATCTTAAATCGTTTTGTTAGTATCAAAAAGCTGAACAAATAGTGAGAGTTTTAGATATCTTTGTATAATCTTCACATATTTTTGTCGTACGTAAACTCTGATCCCACATAAGTCTGGCGCGAAGTGTAAATATTGTGTGAGCTTAAATCGCATAGAAATATGTGCGCGAATAATTTTTGCTTTATCTCTGGGGAACATTATTAAATTACGCTTTTCTATTTTTATATGGGTTAACATCACAGTCACACCCGATAGCAGTCACACCCCCCCGATAAGCACAGCTCACCCATCAGACGCTATCTTATCGATCGGACATATGCCTAGTGGCCGGACAGACAGGGGAAACAAACGCAGTGCAATAAATGCGTCACTCTCGAAGCATGAAAGAGTGACAAAGAGCATGGGAGAGAGTGGTGAAGTCGAAGTGAAGGCAAAAAAAAGGAGAGAGACGAAGAGAGCAAGAGAGAGACAGATAGAAATGTAGACATGAGCAAGTGTTTCTGTCTAATTGGTCGCGTTTTGTAGGAGCCAACTTAAATTGCTTTAAAATGCAGCACAAAAGTAAACAAGAATGGGGCTAAGCCGAAAAAGGAAAACACAGGCGCCAGCACGAAGCCTTGGCAATAAAATTACGTATACGCGCCATGGGCCGCTGGCAGTGGACAGCTACAGCTACAGCTACAGCTGCGGCTGCCATTGGCCAGCAAGGCAAATAAACAAAACGTTGCCTGTCCACTTGATGCGAACGTGTTCAGACACGCTGCGGTTTGCTTTGGTTCAGTGTCTGGCCTCTTGCCCTCTGCCTGGAATAGCGTGGAACGGCCAGACTCCATATAGATAGCTTCTTTAAAGTTTTAGGCCAGGCTTTGTTGCTGTGTTTTAGCTGCTCTTGGCAAAAGGTGGGGCAAATGCACTCGGCTTTTGATGCAGTGTATAGTGTGCACGTAAAGTGACTATGGCTACGGCCACGGTGGTTTTAGTCCGACTTTGTTTTAAATAATGCAAATCCCTTAAATGCGCTAAACGCAGCGGGTGGGAGCTCTGCTCCTTTATTTTTATTTTTTTGTTCCCTTGAAAATCGAACATCGCACAAACAGCACGTTTTTGTTTTCACATTTTCCGTTCACTCTCTCTCTCTCTATCTCTATATCTCTCTCTCTAGCTCTGCCTGGCTATTTTGTTATTGTTGTGTTGATTTTGCATCCGGCTGAGCACCTTGCTGTTGCCTAAAATGCTTTTTAACCGAAAAAACTTCTGTTTGTTATTTAGTGTGCACGAAATCATTTAGCGACCGGCTATGTCTGCATATTCAATTGTTTCGTATGGTATTTTTTTCACATTGTTGTTCGTTTTTGCACTTTTATTTCGTAAATGTTTACATATCAACGTATACTATATGTATATAGTTTTTGCATATATTTTTGACAATTTTCTTTCATTTCATTCACGGATTTTGTTGCACGTCGTGCTCCACACGCCAGCTCATTGCACATTCAACTGTTTGGGGCAAACTAGCGGCAAAATGTTTAATTTCAATCAAGTTTCGAAAATTTTTTTCGGGCTGCCAACACGCCTCGTGGCTCTATTTTCGTATTGTTCGTGTACAATTTTCGAAACAATTTTCTCCTCTGTATCTGAATGCCCTCCAACTCTCATTTAAGGGGTATATAAGCTAATATGTTCTTTTGACTTACGTTTATCTTTAAAATGTATTGTACACTGCTCATAAGGTATCATTTAGCTCAGCATGCTCTTCCTGAAAGCCCACTTGTTTGTAATGTTCGGGCTGCATGTTTTCGGCGCAATATAAAGCAAATGTGTTTATCTCGCTAAACTTCTTTGGAGCTAATAATAAAACCCGAGACTCTCGACGTCGTCGCGTCGGTTGCAGGCAACACAACATAGCGATGGTCCATTTGCCCCAATTCTGTGTGGGCGTGGGTCTCTGCGACCAAACACTGGCAACTCAATGCTGTATACGTGCATGGAAGCAGGAAGACCGATCTATGCCAACTTTAAAGTTTTATGGAGTATACAAAATGTTATGTGATATTAATAATATTTTTTTTTAGTTTATTTTAAATAAATAAATATTTTATTACTTACATAGTATAATTTGGCAATCGTAGAAATTGTATATTTTATCATTATTCTATGAAAACGGAAATAACATCGGTCCTGTGGCGCAATGGATAACGCGTCTGACTACGGATCAGAAGATTCCAGGTTCGACTCCTGGCAGGATCGAAATTAAGTAAATCTTTTTTTTTATTTTTGCGCTATTTATGAATTTATTGAATTTCTAGAAAAATATTTAGCATACAGACAGACAGAAACTCTTCAATTGTAGTGTTTTTGGTTCTGCAGCTCTTGCTCTTTCTCCTGATTCTTTTTATCATTTTACTAACTGAATGCACGATTTTCTTCATGCTGTTACCATCTAATTATTTTGAAAAGTGTTAATTTTTATTGAAAACGTGAACACACAACTCACAAAAAAGTTTGCGTTGCGCCCAACGTGGGGCTCGAACCCACGACCCTGAGATTAAGAGTCTCATGCTCTACCGACTGAGCTAGCCGGGCCTGTTGGACGACAGCTGTCAAAAGCTCTTCACATTTTACTAGTTTATAAATACTATACGGATAAAAGGAATTTATTCTTCGTAGGGCTAACTTGTAAATAGCATGATAATTCGAACTGAACTTGTTTATTGTTTAATTATGCTTTGTCTTAATGCCATTTCGCATTAAACGCACATGGCGACCTTGCGCAGATCTGCACATCCCCAAAACACGCACTTACACACTCGAATGCACATTCTCATTCATTCACACTCGCATATAGTACTCGGAATTTTTTGTAGTGCGGTCAAAACCGCATGGCGTCTTCTGTTTAGCCATCTATCCAAGTCAATTTGCGCGTCTTTCATCTCAGCATGTGCTATGTATGTACATACATATGTATGTGTGAGATTCTCTAGTTGCTTAGCCGCAATTATTTTTCTGGGTCATTAATGGAAAATATGCAGAGTATGTAGACAAATGGCAATATAAATTATTTAATTTCCACAAACATATTCGCCCTAATTTTATGCTAGATGGAAAATATTTCATACGCAGGCAGGCATTTCTTTAAGGTCGTCGCCAAGTCGTTGACTGCAGATGCGGTCGAATTCTTCATATGTCTCATGCTGTTGTTGTTTTTGTTGTTATTCATGGCGCCGCATTTTATGACATTTCAGATACATAAGTGGCTTGCCTCTCTGTAAGTATTTATATATAGAAATATATCTGCCACCTCAGACTTTATTATTAAATTTAGTGGCATTTGGCCTTTTGCAGCGCGTTGACAGTCAGAAATCAATGTTAACGTGGCCCGAAGCGCTTTAAATTTATATGCCTCGTGGACCTTGTCGCTTGAACTTGTGTCAAAGTGGCGCAATGACAAAAAAACAGAAACTATACGCAATACAGCACGCTATCTTCAGCACTCACAGATGTGGCAAACTGACCAAAAGTCTGTTGAATCACTCATACCCTATAGCGTGTTAACATTTTCATGGTATATATGTACATAGAAACTTTTGTGAAAGTTATTTGAAAAATTTGATTTTTTCTAATTGGTTAAATTTGATGGCAAAAATAAATTGACAATATAAATTGATTGAAAAGAATTGTGAAAACTTATTCATTTAAGTGAGAAAAAATCACATAGATGAAGTTTACTGAAAACGTGAATCTATCAACAGCAACTAAATAGTTACGAGGTGCAATCCTTTTATAATAATTGTGCGTATACTCGACTAGATAATTAATTAAGATGATTGAACTGTTTGAAGCATATTTGTACCTCTCTCATGCTCCACATCTTGTTGGCTGTTTGATTTGATTTGCTGCTGATGTTGCTGCTATTTCTACTGATGCGGTCGATGTGGTTGTTGTTTATGTGGCCTACTTCCGGCGGTTCTTGTTTACGTCTAATTGGCTGGCCACGTAAACAAATTTACATGCAGGTGAGTATTTATAGGAGCTCTGAGGTATTTGGTTGGATCGCACTGTAGATGCGTCAATAACCCAAGAATTTCGCTTGATTTTGCGTTGCATATAAATAAATTTAATTGACACTTTTGTCAACCAGCTGAGCAAACATTTATCATATGAATATTAAGTATGCACACAAAAAATAAATACAAATTATTGTGAGGGCATAACATTTTAAATATATGCTCAACTTTTGCGGCTAACCGCAACAACAATTTAATTTGATTGCCTTTTAAATCCTTTGAGCATTTTGTTTAAGGGTGGCTATGAACGTTCTTGGGCTCTCTAATCCTTTTCTGGCAAAGTTTCGTGTCTCGGCACGTACTTGTGAGAGCGCTCACTCCTCATCTCAGATGTTGGTTCTGCTGTCATGAATTGCAGAAAATTTATTTTACCGCAAGGACTGTTGTTCGATGGTGTGGATTGTGTTGGGTTGAGTTTTTGGCCAACACGGATTTATGCGAAACAAACAAGTTTTGTTTATTTATTTAGATTAAACTTTTAAAGTCGGCCAGAAATTCATTGATAAATTCTCGCATTCTTTAAGGTCGACCCAACGGATGGATTGACATGCCATTGCACTATACAGACTCTTGAAATTCGTATACAACTGCTAAAAATAAATATTTATGAATTGCGCACATGCCAACACAAATGGCCAGTTCCAGTTGATGACGTTACTTCTACACCCACATAGCACCGAATAGAAATAGCAACAAATATGTACATAGTGAGAGCAAATTCGATGTGAAGAAAAAACGGAAAGTGGACGGTAAATTAATTTTCAACAGCACTCGAAAGTATGTAACGGATTTCGCAAAGGAGTATGAACGAACCTGAGATGAAAGCATTGCATACTTTTAGGTGCCAATTGAAATATCAGAAATCTTACGTTAAGGCAGCCAAAGCATTTGTATGTTTTTCATTGCATCTCATTTCCTATTAGAAATTGAATTAATAAATGATATAGTTTATTTTTAAGGGACAATCTTTCAATTTATGTATCTAAGCAAATTATTAATCCGAAGAACAAATCTGTTGCTTCAATCTCACAGTCATTGCATACTTTTAGGTGTACATCGAAATATGCTTTCTAGAAATCACACGATGAGTGATCCAAATTATTTACTGCATTAATAAATTTCATTGTTTCTTTCTCAATGCTGCAGACGAGGATCAAACTTTAATTTGTTATATCTAAAATCTTTATTAATGTGTGGATCATAGCTGTTACTTGAATCTCACAGCATGTTTATGCAGATTTAATATTTAGCATATTTTGAGTTGATAATTCGAACTGGTTCATACAACACACCCTTAGATTTATATAGTACTTATGCTCCCAGCACCACACAGGTAAATCAATGTCCTTAATTATGCACGTGTGTGCTCAACATTATGCAGGAAAAACGACTAAAAAATGCAATTTATGGCAAATGCAACGCAGCAGCAATAAATTGAATGCAAGACAAACAAAAGGCCCGGGCATGTGGCAAGAAGCTGCAGTCAGGTTGTAAAAAATCTCATCAAAATCGCAAAACCAAGGAAAATATTGAATGCAATTTTATTTACCACACACGCAGCAACAACAAGAGAAGAAGCAGAAGCAGCTAGCTGCAGCAACTGCAGCGGCAACCACAAAACGTTTTACGCTTTTTGAAGCAACACAAAATGGAGGACAACTGAGGTTATAGAAATATATCATATTGTGTGTCTGATGTCTGGCTTTCGTGCTTGTATGTGTGTATGTGCGTACGTGTGTCTGAGTGTGCGTGTAACTATGCTACTTAGTGTCTGTTTCTGTTTGCATAAGAGAGATACTGCTTATAAGTTGGCTGTCACACATACACACACACACAGACATAACGCATACTTTGCTATCCAACAAAAATCTTATTTCCTGCTGCGCACAATGAGGCATAGCGTCGGGCGCAGCTCCTTGTTGCACATTGTCATTGGGAGAAGAGTTGTTGCTGCTGTGGCTTCTGGCGCTGCTCATACTTCATCTTCATTCTGCTCCAGCCAGCTCTTCTTTTGTGGTTGTTGTCAATTCATTGCCCGCTGAAAATCGCTGCCTGAGAAAAAGACACATACGCAGTCATGGTAACCCACCTGCCAGATTCTACCACCCGTTTCCACCGCCTACTTCATCCACTT
Source organism: Drosophila sulfurigaster albostrigata (assembly GCF_023558435.1). Lineage (NCBI taxonomy): Eukaryota > Metazoa > Arthropoda > Insecta > Diptera > Drosophilidae > Drosophila > Drosophila sulfurigaster. Next base: position 2,718,330 of record NC_084883.1, read on the forward strand.
GACGTTAGCATTCGTTTGGCATGTGCTCGTCGTGTGTGCGTTTAAATGAGTTTACGTGCGGTTCTTGTTGTGTGTGCGTTGCCAAGCTCCTGTCTTCAGCAACTCCTCGTGTACTCGTACTGATTCTTATGCTATTTGTTTGTTTGGCTCTGACAATGTTGGAATTCGGATGAGGATGAGCGGATGGCTACCTCGATTGTTGCCTGCTTGGTTTAGTCTCTCGTGGTGTGTGCGCTCTTTCATCAAAATCCAGTTTAATATTTTTGATTTAATTTGTTGCTTTCCTGATGCACGTACCTTGTCCTCTGATTCACTTTCGCAGTTGCTCTAACAACTGACTTAACTCAAGTTGCCAGTCGAATTTAGATGTGGCAGTCAAAAGACTCTTTTTGAGTGAATCACTCTTGTGCACACTTGCTGCTTTAGAATCAAGTTTAAATATGCAAAGCTAATCTAGGATTAAGTTAGCTTTCACTTCGTTGTTTATGTATACAAGTTTATTAATTACAGACCAGAATATTGATATAGTTTCTCAAACTAATAATAATCATGTGTTTCTTAAAAGAAATTGACTAGCTCATTAAAGTTACCACATTGGGTTTAAATCTTGTAAAGTTAGTTTAGAAGACTTAATTATACCCTTATCTGACTTTATTTATAAGCTAAAATTTGATAAATGTGTATTTTAGTGGTGAAGTATCATGAGTTTTTTTTTTTTATTAAATAAAAGTTATATAAACAGAATTCATTATTATGAAATTAAAATTAAAGGCTGTGACCATTTATAAATACTTGAATACTTGAAAAATACATTTAAAATATCAATAAATTGGATAACATCTCGAATATTGTCATATTGAAAATTGTATTGTTTCAAATGATAACCGCAAGGTAGATAAATCCAATCTAGTACGTGAATTTAAAATAAATAAATCACCATTGAGTTCATTGAAATCCTTTCAATGCCTGTCAAATGTCCCCGATAGACATGCGAACGAATGCAATTCTCGCTTATTTTGAAAACAAATTAAACACGCTGCATTTGACAACTGTAACAAATACGCAAAGAGGTGTGAAAAACGAGCAGCCGCCACAAAAGGAAAAGCAATAGTAATAGCGAAAAAAACACACACACACACAACAGCAACAGCAACAGCAACAGCAACTGTGAAATGAAATCACAGAAAATTAGTTGTAATTGAATTGTTGGCTACTTTGCATGCGTTTTGCTCTAATCGCCTTAAAGCACCAAGAGCATGGCCGGAACTTGTTGATAAGTGGCGACCCGAGAGCGACGCGACAGGTGATCAACACATTGACATCGACATCGACTCGACATCGACAGCGACATCGACATCGACGAGTTCAAGGAACATGGACGAGGCTTGTCTGGTCTGGGGCGGTTCTATTCTATCACATCGTACTGCTCGTATTGCCGCGATGACAAACAAACAAACAAATATTTGACGTTTTAGTCTAATTAAATTAGCCAGAACGTCGCGGCGGCGTTCTGCCCTCGGGAAATGGTATAAATTTCTGTGTTGCTGCCTCGCCGCAACCGCAAAGCGTGCAAAATTCGCAAGTGGCGCGCGCGGAACTCGGACATTGTATAAAAGTGCGGCAAGCGAAACGCTTCGGTGTATTTACACACTTGGCAAATAAATAATAGTTGTGTAAATAATGAAATAATGAAACAATATAGCAAAATAAAATATGCATTTATAAATTGTGAACAAAACTCGGGTGCGCCTTAGCGTATGCAATACAAAAGTTACCAACCACAATAATTTTTAGCACTGAGCCACATGAAATTTCGACGTCCATTGTGTGGCCAAGCTGAACAATTGCACACGTTTTTATGTGCCAGAATGCAAGAAGTAAGTGGCTTAAAAGTCCATGCAACCAAGTGAATTATGTAGCCCCTACATGTGGTAGAGAGAGAGAGAGAGAGTGAAAGAGAAAAAGGAATTAAAAGAGCTGCCAACAAAGCTGCTGCCGGTCATTGTACTCAAGCATTGAATGTGTCTTTAGTTCTGTCTATGAGCGTGTATGTGTATTCGCATCTTGTGGCATTCAGACGACTGCTGCGATTGTGCCGCGTATATCCACTGACTACCAACTAAGCTGTATTGTGCCAAAGGTGTCATAGAAGAACTACATTAATTCGACGGCGACAAAATGTTTTTGAGTTCTTTAACTAAGGTATTTTAAATATCGAAATTGGCTTCTAATTATGAAGTGCAATTCTATTCCATTACTCATCATTACATCTAGCTATTTGCTTAGCAAATGCTACAAACTTAATTCTCCCTAATACCATAGTTCCATTGTTGATGACTAATTACTTAACAAGGCAGCTTGACAACCTGTCCTGACAATAAAATTGAACCCTTAGCCGTCCACCTTCAACGACCATAAAACCATATATACATCACCTTAAAGCTTTTATCGGTTCCACTTCCAGATAAATCCAAATTTATAGTCGCATTTTGTGTGTTCAGAAAAAGAAACAAATGAAAAACTAGCGTCAAAAGTATACCACTTATAGATACCCCTTATTTGGCGGTGCATATTAAGAGTTAATTAAGAGTAATTTATAAGTCATATCATGACCAATGAATAAAAAACTCAAACTCCATAGTTTACTTATTGAATTACTCCAAATAATTTAATAATTCAAAGATGCCATCGACACTTTATTGGCTACAGAGTATTCATATGTTGTATGAGAAACTCGTAAAAGTTGCACTTATAATTCTATTAACTTGATTAAACAATACAGTTGTTGGCTTTTGTCTGTTGTACACAATGCAAAGCGTCCTCGCTGTTGGTTCATGCGGAAGTTCAGTTTTTTATAAGCTTGCAAAATATGCATATGCATTTTTTTATGAAACTGCAAACTGTGAAAAACGCAAAAGCAAATTCCAGACCCATAAAAAAATATATATAAATTCGACTTTTTTGCTACTGCGTATATTTAAACATTAATTGGCTGGCAATTGGAAAAATCAACAAGTAGTTTAATTGATGGAAATTTGAGATATATAAATATTTATTCAAAATGTGTGTATTTTAAAGTCTGAAATAATAGAAATTATATATTCTAAGATAATGAACAAAACACTCTAATAATATCAAACACTATCGATGAGCGCTTAATACATTATTATTCAATTAATAAACAAACAATCAATCAACTGAAATGAAATTACAAAAGCTAAAGGAAAATATCTGTGAATAGATTGAAAGTGCAAAAAGCAAAAATGAAAAAATTTGTAAACAAAAGCAAATTCATGTATTTCAAGATTTTACAAATTTGCTTATTAGTTTTTGTGCGCTGGTGAATGCAAAAAGCATTGTGAAAACATACCTGAATATAACAATGAATATATAATACTCGAGTTTATTATTTCAAATTAAAGAAAATGTAGAATTAAACAAAAAATATAGCCATGGATAGTGATTGTCAAATTACATTTTATATAAAACCAAAATAATAATTTTAATAACTAAAAAATATACAAATATTATATTTTCGGTTGATTGTGAACAATGAAAATCACGAACACTTTGCAGAAATGACAAAATATTCATGAAATAATTACTTTAATGTACTTGTAGCTTAAAGTTGAGGAAAATTAATACGTATAATGTTTTTGCGCTCAAAAGAGCTAAAGTGCAAAAGGGATGGATGAAATAAAAATAAATTAAAATTATAAACAGCTTAAGGGACAACTTTGAACAGACGCTAACCACAAAACCCCAAAAACCATAAACCAAGACAAAAACCAAACTGAACACATGCGAGTGTTATGCTAGAAGCAGCAATAACAACAAAAGAGCAGTTACAACAACAAAGACTCGTATGAAGAGCATCAACAAAGCATAATAGTGTCCAACAAAAAAGGCGAATTACTTCAAAGTAGCATTCACAGGGGCTTAGAGTTTTGAGTTTCTGGTTTAGCTTTCGAGTTCATATACTCATATCTGGGTGAATGTGTGTGTGTGTGTGTGTGTGTGAATGCATGTGGCAGTGTGTGTGTGTATTTGTGTAGCCTAAGCTGGCACGTTGACAAGCAGCTGCAAAAAGAAGTTGCAATAAATGAACTGTAGTGTTAAGCGAGCTTTAAAACTTTGCCGACAACACAGACACAGACACACACGAAATTACAAGTAGCTTTTTGTTAAGTGAATTGCACACTCACACTTACAGACATAGAGGACACACAACTACACTCAGAAAATAATAAACATGGGTCGCAAGAAAAGGCAGCCAATGGGCGTAAGTACTGAACACAAGTTGATAAACTACACTCATACGAAAGTAGATACAAGCTACAAGCTACTAGCTACAAGCCATAAGATACAAGATACAAGTATCTGCCAGCTTTGCATTTGCACCAAATTGAAAATAACGCATACGCTGCGATGCGTTGCGTTGCGTTGAATTAGCTGCTTATACTACCGACAATTGGCTTAAACACTCCAAGCGGCACATTTCATTTCCATGCCATTTAAGTGTTGCTGATAAAGCAACCGCTCAGCCAGCCAAGCATCCAACACTTTGCACTTAATTTTCCCCTATATGTTTATGTTTATTTTCTTATTTTGTTGTTTCTTATTTTTTTTTTATTTATTTGTTAACCACCTGCGTGTATTTGCACAAACTGACACTCGTTTTTTTTTGTTCCTCAATGAACGTGTCGTGGCACAGTTGCCGCCTGGTGGCACCAATGCCGCTGGTGGTGTTCCTAAAACTGTGGGCGGCTGTTGTGTGCCGCTGGGATTACCTCAACCATTGCTGCTCGAGGAGAAGAAATTTCTGCTGGCTGTGGAGCGTGGCGATATACCGAATGTGCGCAGGTGAGTCCTATGCCAGCCATGACGTTGTGTTTTCGTTTTTCGTATCGTTTTTTGCCTGCCAAATTTGCGCCTTTTTTTATACTTTAAATGGTGCGTCAAGGGACACGCAGGTGTCGATGGCCCGTAACCGTATCCGTATCCGTGTCCGTATGCATATTCGTATCCCTCTTCTGCGATATGTGTGTTGTTGTTTGTTGCCCGCTCAGGAAACGCATAAATCCCATCAACACGCTTACGGTGCTCGGCGTGAGTGTTTGCTTTGGGTGGTTTCAATTATTTGCATAGCCGTCAGAATGGGTGTCTTAGGGATGAGGATTGTGGAGATGGGCGGACGGACGGATGGGCGGGGATATTTTATATGCCGCTTAATAAGCAATATGCGGCAACGAGTTCCTTTCGCAAGTTTAACGCCGTTTTCAAGCACATTTTAATAAATTTACAATTAATGTAACATGAATTTTTGATTACATTTGGAAGTGGAGCAAAATACTTACATAATATTCATACGAAATTTGTAGACTACCTAAAAAGTTATTGCGATCAATTTACTGGTTTAATATAAATTGACAAATAATTTTAAAGTACTTAAAATCGTGAATAGCCGAATTAAATTACAGCTTTGACCATATCTAAATAATGCCAGATTTTCTTAAACCAAGTATGAAAACACTTATTTTTTTATTTTTTAGATTTTTATTATTGAAATACAAAATTACATTCTTTAGATGTAAAAAGCGAAATTAACTTATTCGGAATTCTTTTCTTACGTCTCGAATTGAACATCATTTTAATCTACAACCTCGAACAAAGTTAAGGTGGTAACTGAGGTACGAGCATAAAAGCTTGTTAGTTGAAATTAGTTGAAATGCTATATTCATTTTATATATCTCGTTTAATCAACTATTTGTATCATACATTTATTTGTAGCTTCAAGAGTTGTACTAGATGTTATTCAAAATAAAACACTCTGTTTTTAACAATCATCAATTGTATTGAACATTTAATAGTATTCTTAATTGTATGCGTACGAGTAGTATTACATTTGAAAATCTGTCTTTGACACTCTTGGAAAATTTGAAAGCAGTAAAAAGTGTAAAAATAATTAAGCCTCTGAGGGGGAAACACCCAGATAATTCTGAACAGGGGCTTCACTTCTGTGTCTCTGTAGATGTGTACTCGCTGCTTTTGCTGTTGCCTAATTGATAGTTTGTGTTTCTTTAGATTTTTAAATTGATGAAACGATAGGGATTATAGCTTTTCATCTCATCCAATGTGTAACGATAATGCGGCTTTATTGGTTCTTCTTCTGAACCAAATGAGTCTTCTTCCTCCTCCTCGCGTCGCACACGAATGCCCTTTAAATGACAGGCGCGCCGATAAAGCTCTTCCTCGCGATCCTTGTAGAACTGCCAGGAGATGCGGCTATATGCCGGCATCCGATTGTATCCGGTGCCTGCAGCATGCGGGGCCCCAAACCAATTGCCACTACCCAGCTTGACTGTTTGAGTTTCTTTAAGGAAAATACATATACATATATATGTATATATGTGGAATCTGCTTAAAAAAGCCCACTTACCCTTGTTCTTTTGTGCTAGTTTGATGACCAAGCCTTGATCTTTAGTAGCGTCCATATTTTAAAGTTTTGGAAATGATTTACGAATAATTTTATTGCCAAATGGGTAGTTTTATTCGGCGTTATCTTCAATATATATTTGTTCTTTTTATTAGAATTTTTTACAACAATTTATGTTGACGAACAATTGTAAAATGATGTATTCACTTCTTGTTGTCAGCCAACTAAAATGATTTTATGACAGCGTCAGTCAAAAGGCGACTTGATGTCACTCAGTGTCACATTGAAGAAGAAGTGTTGCAAAATGCGCTTAAGCTCTTTACTTGCTCAACACTGGTTCTCTATTTTAAATCTTGAATTTCAGTTAAATATTATTTTCCTTCAATTAAATTATTTATGTAATTTTTGTATTCGATTGATTGGGAAACTTTTTTTTCGGGTTCCGCTCCCCAAAACGCATCTAATTAAAAACTTCGAGCAGAAGTTTTCATTGAAAGCGAATAAAAGAAAAGCAAAAGTTCAATAATTTGATGAATTTGCCTTTAATTACATTGCCAAGCCCAGTCCAACAAAGTGTGTGTGTATGTGTGTGGGTGTTTTCCAGAATACTGCAAAAGGCGTTGCGACAGCAGCACATCAATATCAATTGCATGGATCCATTGGGTCGACGTGCTCTCACTGTGGCTATTGACAACGAGAATCTGGAGATGGTCGAACTGTTGGTTATCATGGGTGTCGAGACAAAGGATGCCTTACTGCATGCCATCAATGCGGAGTTTGTCGAGGCCGTTGAGCTGCTTCTCGAACACGAGGAACTCATCTTCAAGGAGGGCGAGCCCTACGTAAGTAATTCCCACCAACATCCCCAACTATTTGTACTTATGTTGCACTCAGCTAATTTGTGGCACACATCGAGTGGTTGGGCTTTAAGCACATCTCGAGCTTCATAGCTTCAGCTTCAGCCTCGACTGAAGCTAACACGATTTTAATCAGTTTTGTGTGGCCTCGTTAAGCACGTACATGACAGACGCTCGAGTGATTGGGAGTGTGCGATAAGCGGACAACGCTTCCGTCTTCCCAATTTTATACCCTATATCCTATAAGGATTCCTATTGAGGTCGATAAACAAAAACAATACCCTTTATAAATCGGAATTAATAATATCACATCAGATAATAAAAATAATTAATTTAATTCTTCAGTGTTGACTGAACTTCATAACCTCGTATGTTGTTTTCAATGCTTGCCATAGTTATTAAATAAAACAAAAGGAATAAGAATGAAGCTTTATTTACTTAATTCTGAACAGTAATACTTTAGGGTATTCCTTCTATGCGCTTTGCTGTTGCCTTCTTATGGCAAATATAGTTGTATGAGCTGGTGGCAATGGCACCTCCGGTTGCTGTCTCATATTTATGCACACGAGCACGCTTCATTAGGCAGCCATTGGACTCAATTGAAGCGTGAAAATTACAATTGTAACGCATATGCAATAAAACGCTTAACGCTCAAAAAAAAATAGCATCCAGACATAGTGCGAATAGAGCCAACCAAGTAGTTGATAGTCTATACGATACACTTGACTTAACCTTAACTTGATCCTACGCACAGAGTTGGCAGACTGTGGACATAAACACAGCCATGTTTGCACCGGACGTAACGCCTCTAATGCTGGCTGCGCACAAGAACAACTTTGAGATACTGCGCATTCTTCTCGACCGAGGTGCCGCAGTCCCTGTGCCACACGATATACGGTAAGTTCAAGATGACTTTAATCTGGAACGTATTTTTTTTATCTAACATCTAAATGTAACATTAACTGCCGAGACGATACAGCCGTGCTCATCTTTCTGTTAATCTGCCTATATGTCCGTCTGTGGCAATACTTGTTACTGTCTATCAAATCGAAAACAAAATAAATGGAATAAATAAAGCGAAATGTTAAACCTTAAGTCTTAAACCTTAAGTCTTAAACCTTAAGTCTTTAAAGTATACCTTCATGCCAAATATATCTACATAGCTTTTGGTTTATTAGAGGTTTATGGGTATATTAATTCGGTATATTTAATCGAAATTATCGTTTTCGCATTGTTTTTATTTTATAACTTGCTGCTTATCCATCTCAGCTGCGGTTGCGAAGAATGCGTGCGTCTTATGGCGGAGGATTCACTGCGGCATTCTCTCTCGCGCGTTAATATCTATCGAGCTTTATGCAGTCCCTCGCTCATTTGCCTCACCTCTAACGATCCCATTCTCACGGCGTTCCAATTGTCGTGGGATTTGCGCAATCTGGCACTCACCGAACAGGAATGCAAGTCAGAGTACATGGAATTGAGGCGACAATGCCAGAAGTTTGCATGCTCACTGTTGGATCAAACGCGCTCCTCTAATGAGCTGGCCATCATCTTGAACTACGATCCCACTATATCGACCTATGAGCCAGGGGATCGCATGAGTTTAACACGTCTTGTTCAGGCCATATCATACAAGCAAAAGACGGTAAGTTGGCAGATATTCTACAAATTTAATTTTGTTTATAAACACAACTGAATTTCGGTGAACGGCATCAACTGAAATCAATAAAACAGACTATAGAGGGGACAAATGTAAAGGACATTCTTAAGCATTAGATACATTTGTATCCTCTGTGTCAATTGAATAAGTGGTTGAAAAACAATATCATTATTTCAAGTTATTTTGTGATCTCAAAGATAAATCATCATAAAAATATTACGTGTACGTAGCTGGTATTTCCACAAGGTGCTGAGGTAAGCATTCGCCTACGTTTAGTAAAAATAAGGAAAAGCGACCCATTAAGCTTGGTTGAGTGTAAGTGAATCGCGTTAACAAGTATTTTATTATTAATAAAGAAATACCGGTAAAATTGCTTTCACTTTTGCGGAATTGTTGAGCAATGTAAAACAATGAATCAGAGAATTCTTCATTTCGTTTGTGTTCTGACTTCGCTTTCACTGCTGTGTTTCAGTTTGTGGCCCACTCCAATATTCAACAATTGCTGTCATCGATTTGGTACGAAGGACTGCCAGGATTCCGGCGGAAGGGCATAGTGGACAGATTCATTTGCATAGCTCAGGTGGCGCTGATGTTTCCACTCTACTGTTTCATCTACATGTTTGCGCCAAATTGTCGGACGGGCCAATTGATGCGAAAACCATTTATGAAATTCCTCATACATGCCTCTTCCTATGTGTTCTTTTTGTGTAAGTAGAGGGAGAGAACTGTGCAGACTGTGTGGACTAACAGCAAACAGTTTAAGTTAGAATAACAACTCGCAAAGATGCAGTATCCTCTCTGCCTCTGTCTGTGTGTTTGTGTCCTGTTATGAGTTCATATCCTTTACGTTTACATTGCAGTTATCCTCATATTGGTCTCCCAGCGTGCGGATGATGATTTTGTTCGCCTGTTGGGCACAGCCAGCATGAAGGCTGAGCTGGTGGAACAGGAGCAGCGTCAGCGTGGCCAGACGCCAAGCAAACTGGAGCTGCTTGTCGTCCTCTATGTCATTGGGTTCATGTGGGAGGAGGTGCAGGAGATATTTGCTGTTGGGTTGCGAAGTTACTTGCGTAACATGTGGAACTTTATCGATTTTTTGCGCAACAGTCTCTACGTGAGTGTCATGTGTTTGCGGTAAGTTCAGGTTCAGCTGCAAACAGCGCAATCACTCGCTTGCATCTCACTTTCTCTCCTCCCACCTCTCGCCTCTCTCCTCCTTCCGCTCCGCAGTGCATTTGCCTACATACAGCAGGCAACGGAAATAGCCAAGGATCCACAGATGGCCTACATACCCCGAGAGAAGTGGAACGACTTTGACCCCCAGCTCATTGCCGAGGGCCTCTTTGCGGCGGCGAATGTCTTCTCTGCCCTCAAGCTGGTGCATTTGTTCAGCATTAATCCGCATCTGGGTCCATTACAAATCTCTCTTGGCCGCATGGTCATTGACATTGTCAAATTCTTCTTTATCTATACGTTGGTGCTCTTTGCCTTTGCCTGCGGCCTCAACCAGCTTCTCTGGTATTTTGCGGCGCTCGAGAAGAGCAAATGCTATTCCCTGGCCGGAGGTGAGGCGGATTGGGCTGGCCACGGTGATTCCTGCATGAAATGGCGACGCTTTGGCAAGTAAGTCCAGTCATCTAACTAATTATCGAAGTCAGTCTGTCTGTACTCAGTTTGCTTGTAGTTTATTTGAGTCCTCACAATCGCTGTTTTGGGCCAGCTTTGGCATGATTGACCTGGAAGACTTTGAGCTGACCGGCATCAAGTCGTATACTCGTTTTTGGGGCTTACTCATGTTTGGCTCGTACAGCGTCATCAATGTGATTGTTTTGCTGAACCTTCTGATAGCCATGATGTCCAATTCCTATGCCATGATTGATGTAAGTCATTTACTCATTGGTAGCCCACACACAAGTAAATGATTTTTGGCTTTTGTCAATTACCAGGAGCACTCGGATACCGAGTGGAAGTTTGCCAGAACTAAACTCTGGATGAGTTTCTTTGAGGATAGCTCAACCCTGCCACCGCCTTTCAATGTGCTGCCGTCGGTGAAGTGGGTGATTCGAATGTTCCGAAAGTCTAGCAAATCCATTGATCGACAGCGCTCCAAGGTAAGTTAAATCATCGGTCTATTGCTCATATTGAAACTTTATTTTTTTTCTTGTGTCCAATAGAAACGTCAGGAGCAGGAGCAGTACAACAAATATGACAACATTATGCGCTCCCTAGTCTGGCGCTATGTGGCTGCCATGCACCGTAAGTTTGAGCACAATCCCGTCACCGAGGACGACATCAATGAGGTGAAGAGCGAGATCAGTACAATGCGCTATGAGATGCTTGAAATCTTTGAAAACAGTGGATTGGATGTGTCCTCAGCCAACAAGAAGGAGAAACGTAAGCTGTGGAACGTGAGTTTAAAAATGGTTTTTCATGCAAATATATTTTTGGTAGATCCTCGACCAGTACTATATCAATAACCGTCGTCGCATGCAGACGTGTATTTATTGTGCTCCGGGAAAAAATATTCAATAAGATCACATAAGTGCAGTGACTGGTTTAAAAAAATCTACAATATCGCGAAAAGACGCTCTTTGCGATGAAATCGCTAATGTTTATATTGATTGATTAATTAATTAATATAAATCATAACAATTAAAACTCTTATTAATCAATCTCGATTACAATGAGTCAAAACGACATTCGTGCACAACGTCACCGTGAGCAAGACGAGAGACGGCTCTCACAACAACGAAACAACGCGTACTTCTCTTTTAAAGCGACCGAATATAATGCAAGCTCTGATCAAGTGCGGTCAATTACCCCCAACTCGACCGAATTCTTAAACGTAGAGAGTAATAGAGCGCGCTCATGCTCTCCCTCGCTACCATCGATGTCTCTGCAGCCTAAGAGCGCAGTAACCAGCACCGCAATTTCGCTGACAACGTCAACCGTAACAACAACAACAACCGCAACTGTATCGACAGCGCGTTTAACGACATCATCAGCTAGCAGCGCAAACATTACTACGTCTGTCGCTGCGCTGCCCGAAAAAGAACAAAAACAATGAACCTATTAAGCCGGCTGTGCAGACTGGTATGGATCGCTACATTCAAATTAAAAAGAAAGATGAGCCCTCTAAATTCTCAACGCAAAATAACCCGTGGCAATGCTAGCCTAGCTGCAATAGAAACGGACATGAACTCGAACCGATTCAAAATCTTGGCAGACGCCTATGAGGTTGAGGCGGCCGAATCTACTGAAGTCGAGAAAAGGAAGCCTAAGCCTCCGCCTATTTATATACGAGAAAAAAGTTCCAATGTTCTCGTCAACAAAATTATTGAGCTTATTGGCAAGGATAACTTCCACATAATACCCCTTGTAAAGGGCAACATTCACGAAACAAAAGTTCAAATGAAGTCTGAAGATAATTACAGAGTATTATCGAAATATCTTACCGATAATAAAAAGAACTTTTACACGTATCAGCTTAAAAGCAGCAAGGGTTTGCAAGTCGTACTCAAGGGTATAGAATCTGAAGTAACGCCTGCAGAGATAACAAAGGCACTACAAGAGAAGGGATTTAGCGCAAAGACAGTCTTCAATATCCTTAACAGGGATAGAAAGCCGCAGCCACTCTTTAAGGTTGAGCTCGAGCCAGACAATAAGCCCCTGAAGAAATACGAAGTGCACCCTATATACAATCTTCAGTTCCTGCTGCATCGCCGAATTACAGTTGAGGAACCGCACAAACGCAATGGTCCGGTACAATGTGCGAACTGCCAAGAATATGGTCATACAAGGTCATACTGTAAACTGCGCCCGGTGTGTGTAGTTTGTGGAGAGCTTCATGACTCCGCACACTGCCCAGCGAGCAAAGATGACTGCAACTCGAAAAGTGCGGCAACTGCGGTGGCAATCACACTGCTAACTATAGAGGTTGCCCAGTTTATAAGGATCTGAAAAGCCGCATTCATCAAAAGGAATTACCGCCCGCACCCAAAATAAAACGTTGAAAGTCTCCAGATCAAACCCTGAAGTCTTCTTCTCGACTGCAGCCAGATCCTCACTAGGACCTATTAACTCTGACAAAAGTGTGACATACGCAAGCGCTTTAAAATCAGGACCGGCTATCCCTGCCTCAAAAGTTCATTTCTGCAATCAGCATACCAAGAACCAAACATGGCTCAGCAACATCAATCGCCGGAGCAGTCAAAAGCAACTTCGAAGCTATGATATGCAGCTTACAACAAAGCCTTACAGAATTTATGTCATTTATGCGCACAACTATGCAAGATTTAATGCGAAACCAAAATCTATTGATTGAAATGCTGGTTTCACAACAATCCAAATAATGACTCCCTACGGATCTCTACGTGGAACGCTAACGGCGTTTCACAGCATAAACTTGAGTTAGCTCAATTCCTACTCGACAATCAAATCGACGTAATGCTGCTTTCAGAAACACACCTTACAAACAAATACAATTTTCATCTTCGAGGATATACTTTCTACGGAACAAATCATCCAGACGGTAAAGCACATGGTGGGACTGGAATTCTAATCAGAAGCCGTATTAAGCACTACTATCATAACAAATTTGCTAAAACTACCTACAGGCCACATCTATAAATATAAAACTAAATACCGGCAACGAACTTACACTAGCCGCCGTATACTGCCCCCTCGCTTCACTATAGCTGAAGATGAGTTTATGCAGTTTTTCAACTCACTAGGAGACCACTTCATAGCAGCAGGAGACTACAATGCCAAGCACACACACTGGGGATCTCGTCTCGTGACTCCAAAAGGAAAGCAGCTCTACAATGCCATTATCAACGCCAAGAACAAGCTCGACTATGTATCTCCTGGCACACCAACATACTGGCCGGCAGACCCAAAGAAACTGCCCGATTTAATAGACTTTGCGATTACCAAAAACATTCCAAAAATCTGATAAGCGCCGAATGCCTTTCGGATCTTTCATCTGACCACTCGCCTATACTGTTTATTCTACTCCGGCATCCAGGAACATTGGAACAATCACTAAAATTGACCTCACAGAAAACTAATTGGATTAAGTACAGAAAGTATATAAGCTCACACATTGAGCTAAGTCCCCATCTCAATAATGAAGCCGACGTAGACAGCTTTGTTAATTCACTGGAGTCTGTACTTGTCTCTGCAGCCCAAGCTTCAACACCTCAAACCATAAATACACAAAGCAATCGAAAGAAGACAAATCTACAAATCGAGCAGCTCGTCCTCGAAAAGCGACGCTTACGTCGAGAGTGGCAATTCCACAGATCGCCATCTTCTAAGCAACGTTTAAGACATGCCTCACGTGAACTTACTAAAGCTCTACAGCAAGAAGAAGCATATGTCCAACGCCACTACATAGAGCAATTGTGTACTTCTAGTACGAAAAACTCACTATGGAGAGCTCACCCTACTCTGAGCTCACCGAAAGAAGCCGTGATGCCTATAAGAAATCCCACAGGAGGCTGGGCGCGTAGCGATGCAGACAGAGCCAGCACGTTTGCCAACCACCTTAAAAATGTATTCCAACCAAATCCTGCCACGAGTGCGTTTACTCTGCCGACTTTATCAAATGAGCCTCAGCTTCAACGTGAGCCAATCGAATTTCGCCCAAATGAAATCGTTAGCATCATCAAAAATCAACTGAATCCGAAAAAATCCCCGGGATGCGACCTCATAACTCCCAAAATGATCATCGAGCTCCCATATTGCGCCGTTTGCACTATCACCCAGCTTTTCAACACCATCGCAAAACTTGGCTACTATCCAATGAGATGGAAGAAGTCAATTATAATAATGATAGCAAAGCCGGGAAAAGACCACACAGTCCCCACGTCGTATAGACCTATAAGCCTACTTTCATGCTTATCTAAACTCTTTGAAAAATGCGTTTTGATTCGGATAAACACGTACCTAAGACTCCAGGAAGGAATCCCGTCACATCAATTTGGGTTTCGTGAAAAGCACGGAACAATTGAGCAGGTCAACCGGATAACATCAGAAATTCGGAACGCGTTCGAAAAACGAGAGTACTGTACTGCCATATTTTTAGATGTCTCTCAAGCATTTGACAGAGTCTGGCTAGAAGGTCTAATGTACAAGATCAAGACAATGCTCCCCAGCAACACCCATAAGCTTTTAGAGTCTTACCTTTACGACAGAAAATTTGTTGTGAGATGCAACTCTGCTATATCTGATGTTTTCACTGTTGGAGCTGGAGTTCCTCAAGGTAGTGTGCTAGGGCCAACACTATACGTCCTCTACACAGCAGACATCCCGACAAGCACACGAATAACAACATCTACGTTTGCTGATGATACAGCTATTCTTAGCCGCTCAAAATGCCCGAGGCAAGCAACTGCGCAGCTAGCTCTTCATATGGTCGATGTTGAAAAATGGCTATCAGATTGGCGAATTAGAGTGAACGAACAAAAATGCAAGCACGTTACATTCACCCTGAACAGACAAAACTGCCCGCCGCTAACGTTAAACAACACTCCACTCCCGCAAGCAAACGAAGTGACATATCTAGGAGTACACCTCGACAGAAGACTCACATGGCGCCGGCACATTGAAGCCAAAAGAACACACCTAAAGCTAAAAGCCAGCAGCCTTCATTGGCTTATCAACGCTCGGTCTCCCCTTAGCCTTGAATATAAAGTCCTGCTGTATAACTCGGTACTAAAACCTATATGGATGTACGGCTCCCAATTATGGGGGAGTGCCAGCAATAGTAATATTGACATAGTCCAGCGAGCTCAGTCGAAGATCTTGAGAACCATCACCGGGGCACCGTGGTACGTTCGCAACGAAAACATACAACGCGACTTAAACATCCTACCAGTCAAAGAAGTGATCGCAGAACAGAAGGAAAAGTACTTTACCAAGCTACTGTTGCACCCTAACCACCTGGCGAGAGGTCTAACAAGGTTGAGCAACCAATCACGTCTTCGTCGTAATGACTTACCTACCCAGCGACCGACCTGAGGGACGCGCAACCAGAATGCAGTTTTAACACACTGTTAGCTAAATTTTAATGTTAAGATTCGTAAACTTATTGTTAGTCTCAAAATCTAGAGAAGATTCAATAAATAAAAGCAAAGTCCTCAAAAAAAAAAAAAAAAAAATCCTCGACCAAGACGCATGAAAGTTTGGGAGCGACGTTTAATGAAGGGCTTCCAGGTGGCACCAGTACAAACCAGCAGTGAAACGGATCTCTTGAGCAATGTGAATGGAGATGGAGAAATGCACGAAGTCAAAGTGGAAGCGATTCCCTCAAAGCCGGCGAAGGAAACCGCTCGCGAGCGTTTCCAGCGCGTGGCACGAACTGTTCTGCTGCAGTCGAGCACCCACAAGTGGAATATGGTGCTGCAGGGTGCAATGCCCAACTCACAAATTGGACGCAGCACCAAAACACAACGCAAGAGTCTCCAGAATCTGGGCAAAGCAATTGAAGAAGCCAAGAAGTATGTAAAGCTTTTGAATTAGTCAATACTGACTATATTATTATTTATCATTTCTGAAAAAAAATTACTGCAGCTGTTAAGTTTTACTTGGTTTGGTTGATAATGTGGTATATTTTGTTATCCATGGTATATTTTTAATGCTAGTATACCGAATACAGTTTTTCCTTCATTTTAGAATTGGTATATTTATATGGTATATTTTAACGATAATATCGCCATTTTAATGTTTTATATTACAAATGGATATCAGATATTAAACACTCCAGATTGTAGCTTTTTTACTTGTTTTTTTGTTTAGTTAAAAGTATCATATGGGTAATTCCATGGCGAAATTTGTCCCGTGCGAGACCTTTAACAGTGCACTGCAGTGAGAATAACATAAACTGAAACAATTTTAAAAATAAGTGAATGTTATTCTTAAAGCTCTAGATAAGCACTATATTTAGAGCTTAGATTAATTTAGGAACTTGATCTGTTTTCGATAAAATATATAATTTCGTTCATTTTTTGGTTTTGCGTACGAATTGGTTAATTTTTGCAATTATCACAACAGAAAACAAATCAGAAAGAAAATTCCAAAAACCATTCTTAGCTCTAATTAAAGTACTTATCTAGAGCTATAAAAATAAACTTTTCTTATTCTTAAAATTCTTTCAGTTTATGTTATTTTCAATGTAAAGAGTCTCGCACGGGACAAATTTCGTCATGGAATTACTCATATGTTATGTCTATTTCCCTGCAGCGTTTTTATCGTTGAAATATACCAAATTAATGTACCAAAAATAGTGAAATATACAGAAATCGATATTTGATATAAATATTAACATACATACTACTTTTTATATTCAAAATATACGATAGACCAAGCAAAGCAATTAAGACCCGAAAGCTTCAGCCATATGATATATGTGAATTATTAAATTTTAAGTTTTTTTTATTTAATTTCAAAAATTATATTTTCAGGCTTATATTACTGAATCCCGGTTGTGCCTCGGGCCGTGAGTCGCCTATACGGATTGAGTTTGAGGACGAGAAGACCAGCACGCTGCTGGATCTGCTCAATCAGATCAGCGAGGAAATCAACGTTTGTGAGAAGCCCCGCAACAAAACGCATTGGCGTCCACCATTGAAGTCGGTGCCTGGCCGCGCCATGGCGGCCAACAACGAATGGTCTCGATCGAACACTGCCCCCGAGTTGCAGCTGGCCAGGAAGTTGACGCCGGCGCCAAGGCCCGCAAATAGTCGCACACGCGAGCTTCCACTATGCCCCAGCAAACTGGTCACGGCGGCTGCAACATCCATCAGAAAGACGGCGCCGGTCGCGCCCCAACCACCAGCCATAGCTTACAACTCGAATAAGAAAACCACAACGACACCATTTTCCGTAGAGCTGGCGTTGGCCAGACGCCAAGGCGCCGTTAACGCTTCGCATGGCATGCCGAGCGGCAATTCAAATGCTTTCGATATACATGTTGTGGATTTGGACGAGAGAAACCAAAGTGGCCAGCCCTTGGATAAGGATAACATATCAGATGTTAGCTCCATTCTTAGCATGAGTCCCAAGCGGCCAAATCATTAAATGCGCTTCTGGCGTGGACTCTTGTGATAAGCCTTAACAGGTTTTGCCTTACTTATTGTACTTCCACTCATCGTGTTGCCATTGGCAAAAGTGCGTATTCTTGCAAATACCTATTATACATGGAAATACAATAAAATTATACATCAACAAATTGAACTCGAAATTGTTTTTTTCTGCCTATATTCATTTAATACTGTTATTATTTATTCACACGTAATTCCCAGGCACAGAATGAATACTTCAAAATTGATTGGATAATTGACTTTTCAATTGCCAAGGCTTATGTCAGATACTCTTACAGTTATGAATTTTAATAGCTTTGCAAAGTAATTTAATATGGTGAATACTTATTTCAGATTAAATCGAAAAATGGTAGTAAATTTATATACTATATTTATTTCCGAGCATAAAGAAAAATTTTAATGTAACTAGAAAAATGATTTTTAAATCTTTAACAATGCTGAGCATAACACTTTTGTTTCATTCTAAACCTTTATTGCTGAATAACATGTTCTAGGTAGATTTTTGTTTTGCCTTAAGATACTATCGACTTGAGTTTCAACAATTTCATTTTCTCTAGAGCTAAATTTTTCTTGAGACCAGTGGTTAACCAGTAGGTTCATATGGATCAGATTGTAAATACTCTGTATATTCGGAAGTAATTCAAAGTATAATTCGTTAGTCTGTATGTTAACTTTAGAAATGGTTTTTGCAATCTGCTTTGTTATTTGCAATCAATTTTAGATTTAGCTAACTTTTCTATGGCTTTCTGAGCAATTGTGACACATTCAATGGATAACATAATGTATCAAATTGAATTTCTCAGTTAATATACTCTCTTCGGGCACAATACTTGTGGCTAATAGGCCTAGCAATATAGCCATTTACATAGAGTCACAATATCGCGTGGAGAGGAGACCTGGGGGAAGCTGCAGACGACAGAGGAAACGCATGTCGAGCATGGTGACCCTTCCGGCTGGTTGGTTTTATGCGTCTGCCAGCTGGAGACGCAAACGTGCGTAAATTCTTAAGCTGGAAGCATTAAAAGCAATAAAGACACAAACATAAACAAGTCGCCATCGACGTTTGTTAGCTAAACGCTGCTCTTAGCGGGAGCCTGCCATGTCCTCGGGCTATTGGCGAATAAAGTTCAAGTAAAAAGAAAATTACAAATTCAATTTGATATCATATCAATTGATTTTGTGATACATCTTCTTTGTATGTGCGTGTGTCGTTGTCGTTGTTGCCGCTGACAAGTTGCTGATGTCTTGGCTTCGGTTGGATTTGGGTTTCGTTTGGCTTTCTTCTTCTCGCTTTTTGTTGGCCCCATCCTCGAGAGGTTCCATGGGATTTGCTGCGCCTGGCATTTGATTTTGATGACGCGTGGCACTTTTGAAATTTATGCGCTACTCTAAACATACTTTGTATGCGCCCAATGCGACGGAGAACATGATGAACGGCTCCATGAAGTCGTGCTACGTGTGTGTACTCACTCTACTAGTATGGCTGAAATTTGAGGCTTTTAGCTGATTCGGACTGTCATAAGAGGATAAGCAAAGGTATTTTGAGCACGCACCACAAAAACAGGAAGGCAACAACCAACAACAACAAAAAAAGGTATATTCTTAGTATAAATTGAGACGAAAATGAACCCAGCATATAATAAGTATGTTAATATGATTTGATTACTCGCAATAGATAACAACGAGAATTTGGTAATGAGCTTTAAACAGAATCAAAGATTAAAGCGAACTCTCTAAGCAATTTTGACGGGCTATTTTGGCTGTCGTCAAATCGCGTGACAAATCTTGCTGTCAGCTCGCAGCTTCAATGCGAATCGGCTAGGCAGACAGAAGGCCCATAAATACTTGTGTATACTACACAAAGTGTCATAAACTATTAGCAGCACTGTCGACTTGCCAGAACAGAACACTGTGTCCTCAACAGTTGCCACATGCGGCACTAACACAGCATGACACTTATTGCCAGACACCATAGGGGAGAGAAGACAGAGGCTGATGCGAGATGTCTGGTATGCCAAGCACGTCGTTGAAACATCTATCAAATTTCCCCAATATAATAATGATGTTAGCGCTGTTAGCTGTTAACTGTTAGCATAGAAAAGTGTAGACAGGAATTTGCAAAAATTCGATTTATTTACATTTTCCATTTGCCATTTAGGAGTAGAGAGTAGACAACAGGATTACCAGATAAATTTACATTATGCGTGTTGTCTGTTTACTATTTAGTGTTAGTTAATATTACGTTTATCATACATATGGTTAAGCATTTTAATTTTATTTGGTTTACGGCTCTAGAATAAACTCTAATAGGAGTGTCCTTCATATACATATACGGCAAGGAGTCGAATCAATCGCTGGCCAACTTCAGTCGCACCGCAATCCGTTTGCATTTCCACATCAGCTGCGTCTCCAGTATGCTAAAGGACATGGCCACAAGGACGAGGCCGAGCAACAGATAGGCACAGCATGCGTACAGCTGAAGTTCAGGGCCATTAAAGCTGCGAGACGGCACGAAATCACCATAGCCAATTGTCGAAAGTGTGACAAAGCAAAAGTAGGCGCCATCCACAAGTGACCAGTTCTCCCAGAGGGCAAATACGACTGTGCCCACACAGATGTAGCACATCAGAATGAGCAGGACCAGACTGATGGGCACCTGACGCTGAAACTCATACTCATCATCCTCATCATCCAGCTCGTGATGGTCGAGACACTCCTGTGAGTCAGCCACGCTGCTTCTGCTTCTGCTGTGCTTCAGCTTCTTCAGCACAAACTGCTCGCTGCCGTGCTGCATATACTCTTCATCGTCCGAAGTTTCCGTGTTGGCTGTGGCATCGTACAGCTCCGTGGCATGCTTCTGGCATCGACGAGTCAGCAGCATTGTCTTGCGGTTGAGCGGCTGGAGAGTGTGGCGATGAAATGAGGCAGCCGTCGCATTAAGCAGACCGCGTGCCGGATTACTAGCCCCAGATCCAGAGTTCGACTTCTCGGCCAGAGGCAGCTCGTGGGGCAGACTTAATGGGCTGCAACCGGAGCTGGCTATCAATGGGACACGCGAGGGCGTGCCATGTGGGCAGTTGCTGTTAAAGATACAAGAAAAGCGAGAAGAAGAGTTGTGGAATCGTTTAATAAATATTTACACAGTGGCTGCCCATAAAACTGAATCAATTAAATATATATAAGAAGCCAGTCCCCAAACCCCAAAACCTCAAAGCAAACAGCCACAAGCCGTAAAAAAAAGAGCAATACCCAGGCACGTGTGCCTGCGGCACTGGCCAATCAATAAGACATCAAAAATGGTATGTGTTCGTCATGCATGACGTATGCGTTATGTTATTGCGTATACGTTTGTTGTCTGGCTTTTGTTTCCACTAGACAGCAACTTGGCTGGGAAATACGACTAAGAATGATAGCTGTGAGACAAATAACTTAAACGGTGATGAGAAGGTGATTGCCATAGGGAGTTAATGCTTTAGTTTTCAGCATAAAGTCAGCTTTGATAAGCTTGCCTTTTCTCAATATTTATACTTTAAAATTTAAACTTTTGATCCTTTCGGTCTAAATTATGGCAACTGATATGCCCGATGAGAAATTTCTATGGAACGTTTTTCAGAGTGTCGATAAGGACAAAAGTGGTTATATTTCAGCTAACGAGCTTCAAGAGGCTCTCTCCAATGGCACTTGGTCAGCTTTTAATTCAGAGACAATTCGATTGATCATCGGCATGTTTGATCGAGAGAATCGAGGAAGTGTTTCATTTCGTGATTTTGGAGCTTTATGGAAATATATAACTGAGTGGCGAAATTGTTTTTTTACCTTTGATAAAAACAATTCGGGCAATATTGACAATAATGAATTGAAATCGGCACTTTCGGCATTTGGTTATCGTCTGTCTGATCCATTAATTCAAATATTACTGCACAAATTCGATCGTTTTGGCCAGGGAAATATTCTTTTCGATGACTTCATACAATGTTGTATTGTTCTGCAGACATTGACTTCTGCGTTCAAGTTTTACGATACCGATATGAAAGGCATCATCACAATTGACTACGATCAGTTCTTAAGAATGGTATTTTCTTTAAAAATATAACTAAAAATTATAATAATATTAAACATTGAAAAATCTATTTATATTGATGGTTTTCTCACTGAAGTTATAACTTAAAATTTATACAAAAAATTATATACAATGCATTCCAATATGTACTAATAAAAATTGTATTTTCACTAAAGATATAACTCAAAAATAATAAGAAATAAATCAAATTAAAATAATCAAGTGATACACTCAAGAAATTTGGTAATGAACGGTATTTCCACTAAAGATATAACTCAAATTTGAAATATATATTAAATGAACCAATTGTAAATTACAAAATTTATTTATAAGGATAGTATTTTCACTAAGATATAATTTATGCTTGACACAAGATAAAGAGGATTATAAAAATGTGTTTACAATAATTGTATTTTCGCTTAAGGTATATTTAAAATTGACCTCTTATTGTATAAGAAATATATAATCAAGATATTAGAAAGAGTATTAAAATAAAATAGTGTACTCATATGATATATTTTTTCGAAAAAGTTGAAAGTGAACTTGCTATGAAAATATCTAAATGTTGTTACACTCATCCCATGCATTCAAAAAGGTTGTGAAGCCAATGCTAATGCATGTTGCTGCCGGTCAGTGGAAAAGCCACTTGAGTTGCGCTCGACAGTGGCTCTCAAGAGTACTCGGTCAAATCAATTTGCGGTACGTTTATTGAACTTGTCTGTGCTGTGCTGTGCTGATGACCTGCAGGCAGCAGCAACGAGCTGTCTGTAGTCGCCTCGACCAGGGCTGCTTCGACTTCGACTCGGCTCTGTTCTGACTGTCGACCGTCGACCGTCGAATGGCAGCCACTTCGACTTGCACTTAATGTGCGATTGGCCGGCAGCTCAGTAAACTACAAGGAACAGCATACTTGAGAGGCTCTCCAGAGGCCTTGTGGCAGTCAACAGTTTTGATTTGGAGGGCACGTTGGCAACTTTGGACGAGGGCAATGCTTAAAGGCGCTCATATTTAAGTTAACTTTAAGAAGGCGCTAAACCAGAGTAGAGTAAGGAAAACAGACACGAAGAACGCAGGGCGTGTGAAACACAATTCGTATGAAATTAATTGACCTGATTCAGTTTGCAGCTCAGCTTACAATTAATTACATGCTGTGGGTGTACTTGTATGTGGTTGGCGAGGCACTGAAATTGAAGAAGCTTCCCTGTCGTGCCAGGCGGACGCCAGAGGGCGCCACAAGCGCGTGCACAGGTTCACTGTCAAAATTAATTACCAGCTGCTGGATTTTATTAAATAAAATGCGCAAAATGTATAAAAACACCACACACACAAACGCAGAGACTCGTGGAAAAAAAAACCGAAAAATCAGAAACGAAGCCTCGGGCTGAAAATGCCACTTGCCACAGACGCGGCCGCAAATGTTTGGCTACGACTGTTGGGGCATGAGGCATAGAGGGATTGAGAGCGCGAGAAGTAAAAGAGAGATGAGAGAGAAATATACACGTAGAGGGGCAGAGAAAGAACGAGCGAGCAAGAGTCAGTTGCAATATGCAAGCAAATTCTGAAGTGTTGATTTAAAGTACGGTCGACGTGCAGAAAGTTTGTTTATGAAATGAAATTAACAATTTGGCTTTTTTGGTTTTACTATAAAGGCCACTTGGTGAGAAGAGTTGGCTCCCCCTACTTGACGTGGCTGGATTAAAATAAAATTACTCGCATGTTGATCTAAAACAAATACCAATAGCAAAAATATTTTTTCCTCAAAATCAAATGTAAAAAACTTAAAAAAAAAAGCTTTTTACGGGAGTTAATAATAAAATGGGGCAGTTGCAAGGATATAACATGCAATGTGTTATGTGCATGAAATATGTAATGATTGTGAAATTTATGGAGGGAGCATAAAATATTTACTGAGTGTTTCAATAATTGAAAACATAAAAAATGAGTGCAGGGTGACATTCTTACTAATTTTATATCGATATATTTAGTTTTTAAAATTTTTTTAATTTACATTCATATTTCAAAAAGTCACTTCTAGTGTTGATCACACAGAAGTAGCTCTTTATTACGGATTCTTGATTTCTTCCGTTATGACTTTTTAGTTGATGTTTTGATTATTGCCAATGTTATGAAGTGTATAAAGATATAAATGAAGCATATCTACAATTTATTTATTTGAGAAAGTAAATAATAATCACCAAATATTTAGAAAATTTAAACTACAATTTGGTTTTTTTAAATCGTTTGGCAATGCCTCTTTGCATAACAAAAACTTAGCTTATGTGTTGGATAGTGTTTACAAATTAAATAACTAAATAAATTAAATTAATTTATTACAAAATATGGAAATTTAAGAATTTAAAAAGAGTCATTTGTTTAGCGAATTGAAACTAAGAAGTGGGTTTCTTTGGATCTATCTCTGTTTGACTCAAACATTTTCCAATTCACTTTTGAATTATCGATTTTTTAATAGGGGAATACAAAATGTAGTTCGTTGTACGAGTAGTTGGCCAACCAACTGCATATCCAAATGTGGCTGCAGCTCGACCGCAACAAAAACTGCTGACTTAATGCTCATGTAACGAGACCAATTCAGCCTCTTCCCTCTTGGCTGGGCAACTGTGCTCTTTAACAAAATGTACGCACTCACACACACAGATGCTGAAGTACACACTACACATACACACACTCACAGAATGTATACAGAGTACATACCTTGAGCGTTCACGCTCCTGTTCGTCCTCATCCTCCATGATGTCCACATTGCCACTCGAGCTGAGCAGCGCCGACAATGTTGCTGCTGTTGATGTTGTTGTTGTTGGGACTGTTTTTGCCATTGCCGCTGTTGCTGTGGCACGGACACCAAAGCCAACGTCACAGACACCTGCGGCTATAAAACTGTTATCGGGCATTGTTGCTGTTGTTTTAATGCCTGCTGACAGTTGCATGATGCTAGTTGTTGCAGTTGTGCCTGTTGCTGTTATGGCTGCCGCTGCTGATGCCGCTGCTGATGCTGTTGTTGATAATGCATGCGGCAATAAATCATGCCTGCAGGATAAATCACTCGACCCTGCTGCCGTTGTTCCACCCACATTCAGAAGCGGATTGATCTCGTGGGCCAATGGCTGGGTCACGAATTTGGCTCGCCTCACGGCTGCGAAAAAGAATGCAAAAAATACACAATATGTTGATTAAATAATATATGCTATTGAAATAAATTTAAATTAAGTTTCATTTTTGCATTCGGCATAAACTAAGTAAAACAATCCAAAACTTTGTTCTGTTTCACAAATTGGCAAAGCAACTTCCGGCAACTGCTGCACGCCGTTAGAAGTGGGTGTTGCATGTGCCCCAAGGTGGAAATGTACTTATGTGTGTATATATGTATATAGCCACTAACAGTATTTGTTTTTGCATTTACAAAGTTTTGCCACGGCGTAATGCAACAATGTCGTTGTCCTTGTTTTTTCTGCAAAAGGTTTGTTGCGAATTTGCCAGCAAAAGTTTGGCGACTGCTGTCAGAGGGCAAATGTAACAGCTGCCAACAGAGAGGGTATGATTTTGTAGCTTTTGTTCTAGCCAAAAAGGTCCCGCACAGGATGTTGCGGTGCCAAATGATAAACAAACTAAATCAACATATTGTGCTTATATGTATTCTATTTAGGAAGCTCTTAAAATTCTCTGCATCAACGTCTTCAAAATTGATTGATATCAAAAAGTGTTTAATTTTCATATGCATGGCATAAAGTCGAGCTGAAAATACTTCCGAAATTTGCCAGAAAGTTGAAATGCCCGTTTGGCACATCGACTAACTGACCAACTAAAAGAACGGAAGGAAAAGGAAAACCTCGGAAGGAAGCGACTGTAATGGCATCTTTCACTTAAAGTTGCAGCTGCTGACAAAACGCGAGGAGAGTGTTGAGCTCTGGCCACTCCAGGACATGGTCAATTTGAAAATATTTACTTAAACTTGGACAGAGTACAAGCACAGAGAAGTACACATACAGATACATGGACACTCCCACACATTCATTAGACTGTGTTGAATGCATTTTGTAGTTGGCTGCGTGCTATGTCGTGGTTGCCAGCGTGTTGCAACTTTTTGTAGCACGCTAATGGCGTGGTCTACCACAGGGACTGGCACACAGAGACTGCAGCAGGGACAAAGACTGACTCCGAGTGACTGCCTGGCGGGATAATGGGTTGCTTTTTTGTGTCGCAGCTGAAATAATTAACGTGCATATTGAAATTGGAATCGATGCAACTTTATTGACTGCAATTTGCAGCACTTTTCATGTGACACAAAGGGAACGGAGTCGTAAGACAACAACTTCCACGGCAGTTTCTACTTGTGTAAATCTGTCACGTGCTTTTTGCAGAGCGACAACAGAGGAAGAACAAAGTTTAATGAGTTTTGCATGCAGCTGACGCGACACAAAGTACCAGCTTGTGGACATCCTGCTGACGTCTTCTGAGGAAACTGGCAACTGCCAACTGGCAAGCGCCAAGTGTGAACTGCCAAGTCATCATTATCGTCAATAAAACTGTCGCACATGTCTCGACTCGCATCAAGTGCATGTTGTCCTTGGCATGTCCTTGCCGCGACGACATCGTTGAAAGCTTTTAATGTCCCTCCTGCCCTCTCTTCTCCTTCAACCCATAAAGTACAGGCCAAAGTCGCTAAGTATGCCTGCTTAACTCTGACATTTTAACACGCAGCGCCTATTTATGCCAGATGATAATGATGCTTATAATGATAATGATAATGATGACTATGTCATTCACTACAAATTGTTACATAATTGTATGCACACACAAGCTGACAGGCGACCAAAGAGCAAAGGTGCGAATGATTGATTAATATCGATGACACATTTGAGTTGTTGGCGCATACATTTTTGTGGTCGTTCAGCTGTTCTAAAAATAAATAATATTGCCAATTTGTATAATTTAATTTAAAAACACCTATAAAACGTCATCCTAAATTGTCTTGAACTAGTGTTATTATCAGACATCAAATATAAAAAACAACTAAGAAAGCTACAGTCGAATGTGCTCGACTGTGAAATAGTCGCTACCCATTTTGAACAAAAGCAAAATATTGCGGTATTATTCTCAAAATATACCAAAATAATATACCATAAAATACTAAAAGGATATACCAAATGGTATATTTGGTATGTTTAAATGGCACTACATTCAAGATATACTATAGAGTGCAAAATATACTTGATTGTCAGGCAAAGCAACTAAGACCCCTAGTAACATAAGTAGGCGTTTTTGCCCATACCAACGTTTTTCTTTAATAACTTCAACCATTTTTATATGATCTCAACCAAATTTTCAGAAATCACAAAGACTATAGTTAACATTGTATATACCAAATAGCTAAATAATGTTGAGAAACTTCCCTTGTCTGTGGCGTGTTTTGTAGTAATAATTGTGCTCAAAACCTGATATTCCTAATTACACATGTTGTTGCTGATTTTCTGCTAGCCTAAAGCTAGAATAATTAAAAGTAATTAAAATAGAATTCTAGCACTAGTTGCACAAATTACTGACACACTGCTTTATTCAATCAAATAACTACGCATTATCAGAAATTGTAAATTAACACTAATTGCATTTCACACCTTTGACTAAGAGCTTTCTTACTTACCATGCGTATTGGCGGTTTGATATGCTGGCGGCGGTGGCAATGTGATGGATTCCAGCGTTGAAGTCGTTGCCACCATGTCGTCGCTTTGTGCTGTTGCATCGATTGTAGTGAGCAGCCGATGCTGATGCTTGGCAGATGGCTGCAAGTGTATCGTATGATACTTTACCAACGGCTGGTGACAGTTCGTGGCAGCAGCATGCACTGGGCTGGATGTTGCTGGCGCGAATGGAAAGTAAATCGTGGCTGTTGCTGGAGCATAGCAATTCGGTGGTCCAGCTGCAGCTGCTGCTGTGAGTGGCAAGGTAGATGGGCCGCTGAAACGCAGCATGCTGCTCGGCACGGCGACAAAATTCTGTGGTTGCTGCTGTTGTCGCGGCAAAGTTGCTGTCGATAATTGCTGCTGTTGTTGCTGCGATGCTGCGTTTATGTAATGCAAGGACTGCTGCTGCTGCTGTTGCTGTTGCTGTTGATTATGTTGATGTTGTTGTGGCAACGGTGCATATTTCAGCAATGTATTGCCATTCGTTGTTGTTGTCATTAGCATGACATCCGGTTGGTGCTGCTGCTGTTGCTGCTGCTGGTAAAACTGCTGCTGCTGCTGCTTTTGTTGCTGGTGATTCAACTTACTTGGCATCGCATTGTGTAACAATTGACAGGCATCTGCTGACCGCAGGACATTGGAAAGAAGAGCAAAATGGACATGTGAAAGTTGATTAACGACTTACAACGATTGTTGTAATGCTGACTATTCAATTTATAGCCATTCTCGCACTCTTCAAAAATAAATATTTTCTTTTGTCACCCACCTTCTGCGTGTTCCAGTGACAACTTGCCTTTCATGCTCGACGATGTTGTGGTCTTCTGCCCATATTCGTAGCACTCATTCAGGCTCGTTTCGCTGTTGGCCACATCGTATTTGCAGCTCTTACAATTTGCCTGTGAATGAATTATTTATTTTTGTTTAAGATGAGTAAATGGAGCATTTAATGGACATGCATAATTAGGAAATATTGACTTTAAATGAATTTCAATAAATGCGAATAACTCGTTTACACTTGATAAAAGTGATTCAATTTTTGTTAATTAGCCTTCAACTGTTATTGGTAATTAATCAAAAGCATAATTAAGCAGCTTTATTGAAATCGTCATTATCAAAGAGCAAACGTCAAAGATTCGAGAATTGTCTTAAAATGTCAATGAAATTGTCATTTGCACATTTAAGTGATGACAATTCGAATGACATGACTAAGTTTTGTGTCCTCGTTCTTGTCTTGTCCTTGTCGTGGTTTATAACCAACATCGTATGTGCTTATGTGTGTGTGTCTCTGTGTGTGTGGCTGCTGCGCTGCGATGCGAAACGTTGTCATGTTGCCATCATGTTAGTTGCGGTTCTGTGGCATCATGATGAGATGCCGAGGCAATCACACACACTAACACACCAGCACACCAACAGACGTACACTCTTAACTCACACAAATGATATGCCACTGTGACTTTGTGGTTGCCCAAAAACCATTCACAGTGCGTGTCATGATAATTGCAAACGGCAACGGCAACGACGATGACGATGACGATGACAATGGCAAAAGGCGAAACGCCAACGGACAACATGCTGATAATAATTCAAGCAACGAACGCATGTCCCCAGAGTCAACCGCAGGGCTTATCAATTGCCAGTGTCCTGGGGACATTCGAGCAATATGCGGTTGGTCAAAACGAAGAAGAGACTAAAGCCAAAAATTCTTGGTTGTGTCGTCAACATGCTGCAAACTGTGATTTGCCTGGATTGAATTAAGCCCTAATGATTCGATAAATGCATGCAAATATCAGCACAAGACTTTGATTCATTTTAGCAGACTTTAAAAATTTAAAACGTAACTTTGCAATTATCCCTAGGAAAAGTTATCTCAAAGCTAGCAAATGGCCTATTTAGTAACAAGTTGAGAGAAAGGCTAGGATTGAGCCTCAAACTCAACTCATGCTGCAAATAGCTAAATAGTGATTAGCATTCAGAACCTACTTTGAATTGTAAGCTAAGTAATTATAAATAAGAATAATAATAATAAATTTATTAGCGAATACATAAATAGGTAAATATAAAAACATTTATATAAATTAATAAATGCTGCCCAAATAAATGAATAAACTTGGACATATTTGTTAAATTTAAAATTGAGAAACATTGTTAATCAACTTAATACACAACCGAATTAATCGCATAATCAATAAAACAGAAAATTCCATCAATCTTGCAATTTCCTACTTTTTACATACAAAGTTTTCACAATTTTCCATCGTGGCTCGTAAAAAAATCAATTACATTTCTCAGTACGCCACTAAGCAGGAGGAAATGAAAAGTTATGGCATGCTTTTAGCTCTGACCATTTCGCAAGCAACCGTTTTGCTGTCGAGTCCAAGCATATAATTTTTAAAGTGGAACACTCGTTTAATTCATTTAAATTGGCGCACTCTCGACTTGCGAGTTTCTGAACTAATTTTGACCTGCATCTGGCAAAGCAAAGTTTTTTTTGGGCCACGCTTAAAGTGTCAACCTTAAAGGTTGCGCCGCTGTGTGTCTAAACTTTTCGCGATGACAGTCAAAGTTTCTCTTCATTAAAATCAGCGCCCTGTCGGCAACGTCGAGGAGATTCACTGCAAAGTGCAGCGCAGGTCCATTAAGCAAATTTGCTTTAAAAATGAAGTAAAATAAATGTTAATGAATTGCAACAAAGCGAAATTAAACAGCGCTTTTTATGCTTCCATCGAGCTTCTGCACACTGCGAAGTGCAACCACCAATCCCAATTACAGGACACTTGTTTACATTCGCCAGTGGTCAGATGCATATTTAACAGAAAACTTTATTGAAAAATTGCCAATTAAACAGAAATTTTTAAAACCAAAACAAACAATTGCGCGAATGACGAGTGACACAAAAATGGAGTTCAACTTTGGTGACCATCCAAGAACAAATATTTTTCAATGTGAATATCCTATTAACTTGATTGAATTGATGAATTCTGTAATACCCTTTTGAATGCCATTTTATTAATTTTTCGCCGACAATTTAAATAGAATATATTTTCAATGAAATTGTAAAAAGTGGATTGCAATAAAATAGGTTAAAAGAAAAGAGAAATCTTGTCAGAGTAAAGTGTAAAGATAATGAATAAAATATGATCCCTCATTTTGGTTAGCTTTATTCTGCGACTATGAATGAAAATGCCGCTGTCAAATCACCGGAACTCATAGCTCATAGCTTTAATAAAAATGTCAGTAGTACTCGTGGATAGTAAACAAATGAGTTACAAAACTTATGCACGAATGCACAAAACATGCAAACAAGCAAAGGGATTGGCTCTAGCTCCTGGTTTCGGTTGGGACTACAAATTATATATGTATATGGCGTGCGACAGGCAACTTTCTGTTATCTCAGCAAATAAAAAAAAGTACAAAAAAAAGTTACTTGATTTGGAAAAGCAAAATATAAAAAAAATGAGACATTCTGGACAGCCCGCAATCTGTAGCACGATCCCAAAAACAAACATAAAAAAGTTCTTTCCGTTTTTTGCTCAAATCAATTACAAACTTTCAGTTGCCGCTCAAATACCAAAACAATCACCCATCAGGCACCCAGCATTTCTCAAAATGGGTTTGTAAACTTAAAAGGTTTCTGTTGTCTTAATTAAAACTCGTTTTGCCCTATCGAAATACAAAATCAATGTGGAATGTAAGTACATACTTCTAAGGTTGCTCTCAGCCTCAGCAGCAGTTCACAAAACCAAACCCCAAAAACCAAAACTAAATGCGTTTGAAATTAGCTGGCTAAACCAGAGATGGTAAATGGAAGGCTTCAGACTCTGGTCAAATTTCAGCAAGCCAGTCAAAGAAGTAATTAACAATGAAAACTGATGGCAAGGTTCAATATTGTTGGAAATTGGCAAGAAAAGTCGGCTTATTATCCCACAGCAATTATTTCACATTTCGTAGGAAGAAATTAACATTGAAAACTTACGGCAAGATTCAATACTTTTGAAAGAAAAGTTTGAAAGAAAAGTCAGCTTATTATCCCAGAGCAATCATTTTACATTTTGTATTTCTTAAAGTAGTTCTTACAATATTTTTCCCTTCTTTCTATATTTTTAGAACTTAATAAACAGCAAAATATATTTGTTATAGTTTTCATACAAATATTTTTCTAATATAAATATTTGGATAAATTTAAAGTAACAATTTCATAAAAAGATTGAACAACTTAAATTGTTGAACTTGGTGTATCAGTAAAGTAACTCTCCCCTTTTAACAACTGACTGTGAAAAACTTGGTAAAAGGAGCAATGAAAACTACTGGCAGGAAAAATAACACGTTGCTTTTGTAAGAACGAAAAGTTTGAGTGCAAAAATACCAACAGCTAGTGAAAGTTTTTTTGGTTTTTAGGCAACATCAGCCTCAGGACTACGCGCAGCATGGTTCTCACTCAGTCCAGTCTAGTCTATGGCAAGTGACCGACCGAAACTGTGGCCATGAACAGGATACATCAGAGTGCTGTAACTTTGTCCTGGGGCTTGGGTTCGGAAGGCATAGTAAATAGTTTGGCCAAGATTTCAAAAACAGTTAACTATTATACGAGCTGAGTGAGATGTCTGACAGCGAACAATGCTTGCCTTGCCTTTCCTTGCCGGTGAACAAGTTTGCCGTGCCAGCTTTCGAGGCAAGCAATCGAATTAAAATCCATAAAAAGTGAACACGATAAAGTTTGAGTAAGTTGAGCTGCTTATAGCTCAAATACTCATTTACAATGCGCAGCTGTTGCATCAATCATACGCACTGTTGACTATTTGACTTACCCCATTGCTAGCTGAATGACGTCGCTTTGTCATCGCTCCCGTCGCTGACGTCTTCTTCTCACTCCCGCTGTCGCCTGACGTTCGCTGCAACTGACAGCAAAGCCGAATGTACGTGCATTGCAATGCCTCGGCAAGCAGCGCACCAAGGCTAGACAGGCACATCAGCATCAAGGGCACGCCGAAGAGTGCGTAGAATATCGTTGCTAGTTTACCAGCTGCTGTGCGTGGCGTTAGGCTGCCGTGGCCTGGAATGGAAATATGTGTAAGATAAGATATGAATCGAGTTCATTGTCTGGCATAAACCAATTGGCTTTAATCTGGTCTTCATCTGCCGACGACCACCAAACACAGAACTCAGCTGAAAAGCACTCTATAATATATGGAGTAAAGACTTTAACCATATGCAAATATTTTGTCTGTGGCAACTGGCAATGGGGCGTATACGTAATACGCCTGATGCTTGTCTTCGTTCGTTGTGGCAAGCATTGAAGCAACCGGAGGCAAATGTCAATATTTACAGTTATTACAGGCCCACGCCATAAATTTTAATGCCCCGAAAACATAATAAGCAGTTAGCCATGATACTCAGTGAAATGCAAATGATAAACAGTAAACAGCGAAAGCGGCTCAAAATGAAAACTTGCGGAGCTTGATCTGAAAAACTCACCAATGGTCGTTATCACAGTCACCGAATAGAGAAGAGCCTCGCTGAATGTCCAGCTGTGTGTGTCGCCGGTGAAAGTGTCGTAGCCAAAATGGCCCAGAGCGCTGGCACCGCCAGCAGCAAGTTGAGCCGATGTTGCACCACCTCCGCCACCTGGCCGCGTTGCAGCAACAATGGAGCCCTCGAAGCGTCGCAGCTGCTCGTGCACCAGCATCGTCCAATTGCGCTCATACAGAACGTTTAGTTTCTCTGCAAATAATGGCACAATTAGGTCAACATAATTGGATAGGGTTAAGTGTTTTGGCCAATTGCCAGTTGCCAACTAAGAAACAAAACGAAAATCGAAAACCTGAAAACTGAAAATGGAATACGAAACGAAACCAAACCAAACGAAACGAAGAGAAAATAATCGTAATAATTATGCAATTTTGTGTAAAATGCAATGACAACCTTTTGTCGTCTGTCTAACACAGACTCGGCTTACGACCTTTGGCCAAGTGGCGCACTCTTGGCAATCTCATGGCTAGACCCTCCACAACCCCGCTGCTCCCCTCCATCCATTGATGGCTTGCTAAATGTCTTGAGGCGATGCTCGCATTTGATTTTGCCTTGCCTTTCCAGCAAATTGTAGAGGTAGATGCCGCATCTTGTTAACAACATCAGTAACAAACAGCAAGAGGAGAATCAAGAATCGTTACTTGCCATTGCCAACGCCCACTTGACGCCATTTGGCCTTTCTGGGCCACAACAGTCTGAAGCTTCGGGCCCCATGGGCACAATTTTCCCCCTAACCCCCCTAGCAAACACAGCGACCCCTTTTCTACATTGAACACTGAACATGAAATGAAACACTCGATACTCAACGCATACGCATAGGTCATATATTGGTGATGTGAAGATGCTTGGGAGCTGTAAGTAAATACCAAAGTACATGAGTTTAAGTGTTCAAGGCGTTCTAGACGAACACTGCTCACATACTGAATACACTCTGTAGTCATTTTAATAGCAAATTAGTTAGAAAGTGCTCGGTGCTGTATAGCAGCATTTAAAGCAGCTTCTTAGGTAAAATCTAACTTGATTGCTTTAATTTACAACCAATAACTAGAAACACAATTTAATGTTTCAATTTTAAACAAACTTATGAAACTAATACATTTTTTCTATTTCAAGATATGTGTGATATCGATACTTCATTTTGTGGAAGTTCATCTGATTACTAAAAGTAGACCACATTTCAAAAACATAAATGCATAATAAATATTTGGGTTTCATTTTTAATTAGTAATATTTCAGTTCATGCTAAAAGAATCAATTTTATCAAAAAGACCATTTAATTTGAGTTTCTCAAATTAAATTTTGTTCTTAATTTTTCTTTTATTTTTCCTATGATTGGGCATATCTCGTGTTGACTGTTGTCATATGTTATCGCATTAATTATCTTAATTAAATGTTGCTATCATGAGCTTAATCTGGGAAATTCGTCATTCTATACTTTAGAGCACATGCGAGGTAAAAGTCACGAATTTGTCAAATAAATTAACTGGCTAATTTCGAAACTTTATCTAAGGCTTATGATGTGGCAGAGGCCGACATCATTAAATGAATAGTCTATGATATTAATCATACGCCAGGTGCGTCAATTTCAAATACAAACACCGTGTAAATTAATTAGCTTATTTATGATGTGAAATTTTCATTAAATCAACATAAGCTCTTGCGCACACACACAGAGAGACAGCGACAGTCACACACACACATACTGAATTAACACACACACATAATGCTTTTGTGTTAAGTGCCAACGGCAGCTGTAATGGAAGTGCCAAAGTAATTAATATAAAATAGATCAAAATTCACTGCTATTAGTTCGAAGACAAGTTATATGCAAGTGCCGCGAAAATTCATGAAATTTGTTTTCCTGTGGTTACCTAAATATTTGGCTATGCAAATATTTTATTATTATTCAATTTATGCATTTGAAATTGCATTCCATTGACTGTGTTCCTGTTTCTGCTTCTATCTCCGTCTCTGTCACTGTCACTGTCACTGTCTCTGTCTCCGACTGTTTTGGTTGTGTCTGCGCGTATTTAGGTGTGAGTTTATTTCAATTAAAATATTGATATTTGCTTGGCATTAATTTCCATTAATGAGACTTAATGTGGGTTGCCCATTATGAAATCATGCGTAAAATACTGAAATTTATGTTCACTGCGGGTAATATTTGCCGCATAAATTCTATGCCCGTTACCCATTGGATACCCATGGGGTAGATTTTGGTTGCTACCTGAAATATATTTTGTTAACAGAGCAAAGTATTCCAAAATTTAACTACATAATAAATGTATCTATAAATACAAATTTTCAATATTGTTGCAATCATTCTTTGGCAAATACTCCTTCTCGTTAATTCCCTTTTGCATGTGCAGCTAAAATTATGACATTAAATTAGACCTCATAATTCAATAGCAATCGATACAAATGACAATAAATCATGTTTAACAAAAAAGAAAAAGACGGCCTTGGAATCTGCTGCAGCTCTGAGGAAATTAATCGTAATATAAAATTTGCTATGACCTTACTTAAAAGTGCCTTGATAGCCTTTGAGTTTGAATTGAAATAAATAAATCGTAAATTTATTGTAAAAATCAAATTTAATTTTAAATTTCAAATTTGAAATATATAAAAATAACATATCATTTTGAATTTTTATATTTTCAAATTAAATTTAATAGTTAATAATATTTTTTCATAAAAAGTAAAAGAAAAGATCTTTTATCATAATTTTCATCCAAAAATATATATATATCAAATACCAAATCATATATACTTTTATTTAAAAATATGTATTCCAAGAATATCTAGTATAAATAAATTTCTAGCATTGATTGATATCGATTTTAAAGAACATGATAGCGTATTCAGTTCACCAATATATAATTTTGCTACTATTTTATGTCGAGAAATTAAACAATATTTATGATATTAAGAGTTCCAATAATGTATATGTATCTTTCAAATTAACATGACCTTTATTAAAGTAGTTCTTTCTTTATCATGCTGTGTTCACTCACCCGTTATGATCCAGAGTTCACGAAGGCAATCCTCACGGCTTTTGGCAATGACTGCAGATTTGCTCAGGTCCTGCGGTGCCTCAAGCAGCGGAAAGATCAGAGCTCCGAGCACAGAGTAACCAGTGACCAGAATTACAAGGCCAGGCGATGAGAGCAACAGCTTCAGAAGCTGTCCCAAGCATCGCTTGCTGCCATTATTATTGGAGGATGTGGCCAAAGCCGATGACTTCACGTCTGTGGCATCATTGAGATGCAGCTGCTCCTCGTCGTCGTCATCCTCCTGTTGATGGTGGGGATGTTGTTGCTGTTGTTGTTCTCGATCGTCCTGATCATCGTCATTGTCTTCGCTTTGGTTGCTCCTAATCGCCTTCTCAACGTCGCACATGATCGCAAACTGTTTAGCATTTGTGGCTGTTGCTGCAATCGCTTCTGCCGCGGTCGACGAAACATTTAGTCTGTTTTATTGGGCCTGCACAAACGTTTCCGCTTTCGCTTCCTCTTCCGCTTCCGCTTTAGCCCAGCTTAACATTTTTTGATTCATAGTCACAGTGCAGTTTGTCAGCTATCCGCTTACTAATTACAGCAAAGATTTCTCATCATTCTGCTGACGCTTTGTTCCAACTTTTCCACAGCCCTCTGTTCTGTTCCCCTCTTTCCAATGCAGCTCGGTGACTTCTTCTTCTGGATACCGCCTCCTACTTTGCCATGAGCGTATTATGTTTTAAGCTGTTGTTGACTCGCTTTTACTGTCGTTGTCGTTGCTTTTGCTGCTGCTGTTTCTGTTGCTGTTGCTGACATCGCATTTTGCATTGTTCCTCGGTCTGTGCTCTTCAATTCTGCACTTGGTTTGTACTTTTAAAGTTGTTGTGCCAGTTTATTCCCCTTCACACAGCCAGCTTTTGCATGCCTCGCTCGCCTCGCTCGTCTCCTACACCTTCGTCTGACTCCTGTAATAGAAAACAAATGCTAGTATTGTAATAGTTGTTGTTGCTGTCGCTGCAGTTGTTGGCTGCGTTGCTTGTGCTTAAGTGCACTTGAGGGCAGGTTAAGCGCACACAACTTGCTGGCAAAGTGAAAACACACTAAAATTTGACACTTCACTTAATCTAATTAGCAACTCTTAAATACTCACAATATTGTGAGCTAGCAGCCAACACACATAATTGTAACCACATGTGAACATATGCTCGCAAAATAAATTATAGTTATATTAATAAAGTTGCTCTCTATCAACTTTACGAGTCAACTTGTGATTATAATTAAAAGCACTTATGCAGGACTTGACTTATTTACCCCATTAAAGTACCCTCAACAACTCTTATGCGTTGTTACTCGTATTAGAGATGCTAAGTCTATATGGCCATTCCGACTCATTTATTTTTATGTTAGATATTTTATATCTCAAAATCATTGTATTCATTTAATATTATCGATGTCAATCGAAGTGATTTTGCACATTTAAAATCGGCGTTCTCTTCTTTAAAAAATTAACTGACAATAACATCGATAACTTGAGAATCAGTTTTATTCGTCTATTGTTCTGTTCTTTTAATAACCTAACAGTTATCGAAATAAAAACAATAGTTTCCGTAATTTCAGTTTGACGTTTAAATCGATTATGAAGTAGTCAATTTGCTTAATAACATTGTTGGTGTCAGTTCCAAGCTTTATGAACTGCATAGTGTGTAGCAGAGTTGGATTAGTTTACGAATGATGGAAAAAAATACCTTCATCGTTCTATTTTGTTCCATAGTTCAATTTTGTTCATTAGTTTGTTCTTGTTCACTTTTGATCTTTAGTTCACTCTTCTTCACATGTTTCGTTTTTGATGAGTCGTTTTTTTGCGGTCTGTTGTCTCCTATCGTCCAGTTACTTAAACTCATGTGTCTTACTTTTGTGCTTTCAATAAATTGAACGACTAACCATAATGATTGAACGATGCTCTCACAACAATATTTTTGTGCACACATATTGTTAGAATCAAACATAGTTTGTGTATGTTAAAAAAGAAAAGAAAGTAAAAATGGTTTAAAGACGTAAGTAAAGGCAAAGTATCGAACCTTTTGTGCAATAATGTCATGCTACTCGGAGATTTTGTGATAATAAAAAGAAGTTCATCAAAAATCTATTTTTTATAATGATGTAATGATGTA
Organism: Drosophila sulfurigaster albostrigata; assembly: GCF_023558435.1. NCBI lineage: Eukaryota > Metazoa > Arthropoda > Insecta > Diptera > Drosophilidae > Drosophila > Drosophila sulfurigaster. Next base: position 2,756,833 of record NC_084883.1, read on the forward strand.
ATTTAACTGAGCACCATTTGAAACCATTTCACCTACATAGCCTAAATATTTTCATGAATAAGTGTTAATCAGAAGTAAAATAATTACGATTGTTAAACTCTCTATTGGATATCTAACATACTTGAGAGATGTAGTTCCGCAATCAAACTATGAGCATAGTGTGCTTAAGAGTTAATCTACTCTCACTCTAAGTCGCACTCGCTAAGCGCTATCGTTGAGCATATATTTCAGTACTCACATAGTCGTATTACCATATAAAGCGTTGACATATCTCATTTAGCTCATTTAACTGGGGTCGTTAAGATTACCAGGCGTTTACAATGGGCCCCATTATCGATTAAGGCCATTAAAGGGCGTCATACTCGTAAGGCATTAAAACGATAACAATGGGAGGTCGTGTAATACAAATTGAATGTTGGCAGACCGAAAGGAAAGGAACCGCACTCGTAATGGCAATTGTGTCTGGCTCACACATCAAAGAACTAATCATTATGGCATAGAAGTTGAGGCTTGTCTAATAATACGCTTAGACTGCTTCCCCGGAATCAATTAAAGCCAGACACAAGTATCGAACAAGTGCGATGGAGGTATCTCCCAATTAAATACGATGATAGAAGCCACATGCACAAAACAGCGATTAGGGCTTGTTTATTTTATTGATTTGACACGGCGCCCCTTATCAATGGACAAAAAACATTTGGCTAGCCTGATCCGATGTGATTTATATAATAAAGGAGCAGCCTAGCTGCAGCTGGCTTAAGCAATTTACTTAATTGGAAAATAAAAAAAGAGACTGGCGACTGGTAGGTCAACTACTTGGCTCTTTAACAAAAGGCGCTTGTTATTTGTATGTGGTCTCGATTCTTTTCTCGTCTTTTTTTTAATTGCCAAGCGTGCATAATTAAATTTGTGGCTAACGTGGCGTATGAGCAACTTGACTTAGGGTTGGCTAATGCAAAATTAATGTCAACCGCTTCGTTCAGCGTGTCAGCATCGACGTCGCAAGCAATGGGCAATGCCCTTTTAATTGTGCTTGGATAACATTTGAGCTTGGCTGGCAGGCAACCAAGCACGCACGACCCGGACAACGAGTTGAAGCATGAGGAGCTGAAGGAGACAAGGAGGAGGCAAAAGAAGTTGCAACCCTTGAGGCGACAGCAAAAGGCAAAATGTCTGCCGGAAGTTATCCCTTTTAGTCAGATTGAAATCAGCTTAGTCCGGGACTTAATTGAAATGTTTGCATTTCACTTTAATTAAAGTGTTTGGCCCAAGCCAAAAACCTTTTAACACGCAGCAAAAAGAGGTCTGCTTTATAAACTCGGAAGAGAAAAGGGAGTTCTCCTGTGAGTTGATTTCAATGGCATTTTTCTTTCATTTCATTGCGCGCTGTTTTTCGCACGTCATTTTATGAAGTTGCTGCAAAAGTTTTAATAGTTAAACGAAACAACTTTGCTCCGCCATTGCCAACAACTGCAGTGCTATAGCTCAAGCCCCTCCCTGCCTGCCTCACTCTGGACTGAACCCTTGCCCATCGTGCCATTCATTTCCATTCATTTCCTTTTGAGCGCTTTTCTTTGGTTGGTGCCAACCGTCTGGAGGGGTCTGCCTTATTATGCAATATTTATTATTATTATTTATAAATGCAATGACAACAAACGCAGTTTAATTACAATTTTTAAACTCATCAAATGCAGCAGCCACAGCACAGCGCTCTGTAAACGACATCCAAGCGACGCTAATGGCTCTCCCATTTCTCCAGCGGCAGTTCCAAGCTTTTTTAAATCCAATTTTTGCTTCATAATTTTATAACACGCCAAGCGCCAAGGGCTATCCTCCGGACACCAAGTCAACCTTCATCCTCTTCACCCCCAACTCCAGCTCCAACTCCAACTCCGACTGCAACGTCACTCCTTTCGCTTCGCTCTGCCTTTCGCCCAATTGTTGTCGTTCTCCTTCTCGTTCTCATTGTCTCTGGTTCTGTCGTTGTTGTTGTCGTTGTCGTTGTCGTTGTCGTTGTCATCGTTGTCGCCTATTCCCAATTTAATTGCTGCGCTGACATTTAGCACTAGCGTATAAAACGTACAAGACAAGAAAAAACGACTAAATAACATAAATGGAAAAGGACAAAGCAGCTAAGATATTTTTGGAATTTTCGTTTGGTTTTCATTTTATTTTTTTTTTAAGGATTCTTTCTTAAAACAGATTTTAACTAATCCACGTAGAATTATAAATTGTAGTACAGTATTACTTTCAAGGCTTCACGAATTCAAAGTTAGACCCTAATCCCATTTAAGCGAAAGGATTAAGTAGCATTTAAAATGCATTATGGATTTATTTTTGCTTTACTGACAATTATAATGTTTATGCTTTCTGATGTAACAGTATTTTACACACAAGTAAAGAGCACAGCTCAATGGGGAAGGCTTTGCATTTCAGAAAAAGTTGGCTTTGATACCACAAATTATATGCAATTAAGAATGTTGTGTGCTGTATCTGCAAATCCATCAATTAGTCAGCCAAGACGAAGTACTAAAGTAACTTTTAAAACTTGCTAATAAAAGAGGAATTGCAAATAGCTGATAAGACTTGAAAGCTAAATTCATCAAGCATTTAAACTTAAATTAAAAGTAAAATTCATGTTAGAATACTTTTATTGAGACGTGAGTGCAAAAGATGCTCAGGTTATTTGAGCATCAGCAAAGCAATGAAAGCAATACGATTAAGTTGAATTTATTTATAGTACTTATATCTCGCCATTTCTCCTGCATTCATAATTTTGTGTGCAGTCAAGTGACTATAATGAAAATTAAATGCGTCAGGCGGTGGGGACAGACACGCAACAGGATTTTCCAGGATATACACTTGCGGGCAGGAAGGCAACGAAGCGTGCACGGAACTTTTAACACATTTGCCCAGTGAATAAAAGTGCAGAGGTGTGAGAAAGGCAAAAGCACACAACAGATACAAGCAGCAACAAGAACAGCAACGTGAGAAAACAACAGCAATAACAATAGCTAATAACTATGCTATTGAGCGCGGCGGAAGGAAAACACTTGAGAGGGCCAGATCCTGGACACAATTTAAAATAAAAACAGCTCCAAAGCTCGGAAAGTGCCTAGAACATTAGCAAGCAAGAGCAAAAGCTGCGAAAGGATAACACAGGATAATGACGATGTTAATGCAATACAAAAGTGCACTGAAAGGAAATGAGCAAGATAAGTAACGAGACCCGTGTCAAGTCCAAAACTGACCGAAAATGTTGCAGTTACCCCCAAAAAAGTTTCGCAAAACACAAACGATGTTCTTTCTGGCCAGGCCTGGTTAAAGTCGGGCTGGCGTGCTCATTAAATACGCTCAACTTGGCTAAACTGCAACAGACTTAATTATGTTCTAAAGACTCGGGTCAGCCAACAAAAGCGAAGCAAGAAAGTTAATACCCTTTAGGCCAAATAACTAAGGTGTATGCGTACCCTTAAGCGGGTAATATTACAATAACAAAAGCCATTGAACTAAAGAAAGGTTTTAATTAGGCTATAATATTGTGTTTTGAAATTCGTTACACATTTAACCAGCACATTAACATACCCTATTTATACCCTCGAACTAAGACAACACAATCAACGTAAAACTTGCGGGGCACTCGGCGCACTTTTGCCGACGCTGATTAGTTTTTCGAGTGCCTCAAGTGCGAGTCAAGCAGTCAAGTTGCCAACCATCCAAAGAGTCAGTCAACCAGCTACGACCGAGTCCGTCAGCAAGTAGCCGCTGGTCAAGCGTGTAAACTTTGGCGAAACAACAACATTTTCTTGCAACAAAAACTCATTAAAAACGGCACAAATGCAGCTGCCACAAAAATATGAGGAAAATAGCAAAAAGGAAAAAATCCTGGGCAACGCTAACTAAATGGAAAATGCACAATAATTAGATGCAAATTTCATAAGACGCTTATAAAGGCAGACTTTACGCCATGTAAAGGGCAAATTAATCACAAAGACGAGCACAAATTAGCTAAAATACGGTGTAGTAAACGAAAACAAAATATTTAACAACAAAACAGAAATGTAAAATTTGACATTTTAATTGGCTGACAAAATTACAAATTAATATTTAAATAGGCACAAAAATACACTTTAATATAACGTTCTGAAATATTAAAAGTATTCTTCAAATTTAAGCAGATTTAATTTGCAAAATTTATGTTTTAATGTAATATATTTATGCAACATTTGAGTCTTCTCCACTCACCATTTCGCTTTGAAAGTCACTCGACATTTTTATCTCGACAGAAGTAAAACGAGGTCAAAAATGTCTGTCGAAATATTATAAATGTATACAGCCTTTGGCATATTTTGCCTAACACCTTCCGTTTTGGACAATTGAATTGTCGAGACACAGCCGAGAGGCAGCTGCTTGCTACTGGTCACCTTCCAGTTGCCAGTTACCAGTTGCCAGTTGCCGGTTGCCCGTTGGTAGTTGGCAGTTCAACTTAAACTTGTTAACTTTCGTAATTAAATTGTTAAACATCAGTTAGACTTTAATTGACTACCGGTGTAGCCAGGGTTGAGCTAACAACAGTCAGGCAGGCAGACAGACGGACAAGACGATGGTTGAGCACGGTAAAACGAGGACATTCTGTTTGCCAGCTTAACAAAATTCCTTAAGTGCCAATTTAGCAGCAATTTGCTTTTGTCTTAACACTTTTTTGAAAGACCAAGCAACTTACAAATTTAATGTTAATTAAGCCCAACTGTAAGCCATTGCAATTTCCCATAACAAACAAATGCTTTCTCTGAATTTGCCAGACGCCAAAGACAAAAGCCAATAAGTTTTCAACTCATAAAAGCGCCAAGAAAAATGTAATCAAATAAAATCAAAGTGTTGGCCAATTGAAGCTTGGAACCATTTAATAGTCGCATAAAATGCACAACTAGCAGGTAAAAAAACATTTGCATAAAAGCCCCTCAACTCTAGGTATGTATGTATGTGTGAATCGTTGATAATGTCATTTTAAATGCACTTTATGCTCGCTTTGCCTCAGCCCAATGTCATTGAAAACATGCAGATTTCTCCCCAAGCTAATCCTTTGATATATAAACTGCAGCGATTTGCATAGCTATATGTGTGAATAAGCGACAATCCACTGGATCTTAAACACTTTGATTGCTAAGCTTAAAACCACGTTACGTATACGCATACGTATATTACGTTGGGACAATTGTTAGCTTAAAGCTGCAGGAGAGCATTACAACGTAACTAAACTTCTTCATTACATACTAAATTCAAAGTATGTTTAAATAAACTAGTTACACTTAACCGTATTTGTTTTTTACCACGTTACGTATACGCAATGTATATTGGGAAAAGTTTTAGATTAAAGCTGCTCAAGCATCACAAAGTAACTAAAATAGACTAGACACATTTAATAATTTATATTTAAAACCTTTTTACGTATACGTAATATTTTATGCTCAATCTAATATTCAATTGGAAGCAAGTTTCAGCTTTAAGCTAAGCATTACAAAAAAATATTTCATTGCACTAAATTTTACGTATGTTTTTATAGACTAAAACCATGTTACTTATGCGCAATACTTGTATATATTACGTTCAACCCAATATTATGTTGAAGGCTAGTTTGAACATACAACTGAAGAACAAATATTCATTGCGTTCAATCCAATATTCATAAAATAACTAAACTATTTCACACTAAATTTTACGTATGCTTAAAAACCAATATTCAATTGGTGGCAAGTTTTAACATAAAATTGATGCAAAGCATTACAAAGTGAATAACTAACATTTTATGTATGTTCAATTATTTTTATTTAAAGCCACGTTACGCAAAATATATAACGTCCAATACAATATTCAGTTAAGGACAAGTTTCAGCATTAAGCATCGCAGTGTAGCTAAATATTTCAATACATACTAATTTTATATTATAGTTTTTCTTTTGGAGAAACAAATCTTTAAAGTGGTTTTTATCGCAGACATAAAGTAATCAACTCGTCTGTGGACGTAATTGGTTTGTTTAGTCTGTTCTAATTGTTTGTCGCCAGCATAGCAAGGCAATAATTGGTCACGTTGACCTAAGACGTGTCGCCCAGTAGCTGAGTAGCTAGCTATCCATCGCATGGTATTTGTCGCGTTTGTTATTGATGATATTTCCGTTAGCGTTTAATTTGATGCACGAGTGCCTGTAATAGCAGCTAATGATTGAGTGTTAATGGAGCGAACGTGGCCCGCAAGGAATCAAAGCGAAATGAAGAAAACGTGTCTACACACACACATACACGCACACACATACACACACTATACATGTGTAATAATATAACAGCTGACCTCATTGGTGTCTGAAGAGAGCGATGGTGGATAAAGATGACAAGCTGGAGGGGAGAGGCATCTCATAGTCAGGGTGTCCAGTCAGTGCAAACAAAATGCGTTTCAATGCGTTGCTGCCGTTGAGCAAAAACCAACAGCAACAACAACAAGAAGAAGCGGAGCCAACATGTTTGCAGATTGGGGCAAAGCCTGGTCGCAGATGCAAACATTGAGATATGCACCGAAAAGCACACACACACACAGACACACACGCTTACATGCGTTGGCAAGTGTGTCATGGACATGCTCGGTTTGTAAGTATTTGTGTGTGTGAACAACACAGATACACATGTAGTAACACAACGACAACTGTGGGCTGGCAGTTGATGCTTTGCTGTTTGGTATGAAAAAAGGCGCATACTAAAATGGCGATTCGAAGGACAAACAAACACACTAAATACACACAAACACTAACACCACACACCACACACCACATGCTCACAAACAGTAATTGTGCCTGAAAACTCTGGCATACGCATTTATGCAAGATTGCAATTATGATATAAAATACTTGTTGGGCTCGATAAAGCGAAAAACAAAAAAGGCACAGAGCCCCGCTGAATAAAATGTGACCAGATAACATAAGATTCTTCACACAGAGTGTGTGTACACACATATGTATGTACTTGTATGTGGGCGAATTGAATGGCCAAAGCCTGACCGCCAACAGCATTAAAGTTGAGTTTAGCACACATGAATATTTGAGTCAATGTGTCAGGTGCTAATCACCAAGGTCATAAAGGATAAGGGATTGCAGCATGTGAAATATGACAGGATTCCACATAATCTTTGACCTACAACAAAAATCAATAACGGATTTTTAGCTGTGAAAGAGAAATTGATGAGATGCAAATACATTTGATAAAGCTAATATACAAAATTGTAATTCAATACTCATGAATCCATTTATTTTCCATTACAGTCTTTGTATTAACTCAATGGAGTCAACGTATTGGCTTTAAGCTGCCATCCATCAAAGAAATACAAATAAATTTAGTGAAGTTTTTATACAAATTGTTATAAGTGTACTAATTAAACACTTCTTTAGAAATGGAAAAACTAGAAGAGTAAAGAAAAGAAAATAATGAAACCAAGCCATTTTCCGTATTTATTTATGCAAACAAGAAAATTGTTACTTAATTGAGTCATAATACTTTATGAAATGTCTATCAGGTTAATTGACGAGTTTCAAATAAATTTGATTAGGCCAATAACAAAATTGTAACTAAATATGAAAATTCCTTCTCTTTGTTTTAATGCCAGTCAAATAACAAATGTAAAAAGGTCAAGAAAAAATGAGTACAGACCACCTTCTACTTAAGCAGATTGGCTTAACGAAAAAATAAAAAAAGGTAAGGAATAAAATACACTCTATTTTAAGGTAAAAATATTTGCAAAAACCTCATCAATGTAGGAAAATTATTATTATATAAAAAATAATAATTGACAACAATTTGATAATTGAAAAAATTTAAAATCGGACAAGATTCTCAAAAATCGGTTCTTCTTATTTTAATAATAGTTGAATAATAATTCTTAACATTATTGAAATCGAAATACTGCAAATAAAATTGATATACAAAATTATAACTCAAATCTGAAAATCCCTTCTCTTTGTTTTAATGCCATTTGGATTATAATACAAATGCTTTAAATGCTTGTCAGGCCAATTAACGAATTGAATTTTGCCAGACCATTCGAGTAAGCTGACACTTTGAGGAAGTAGAGGCAAGCGGACAAAAGGGCAAGTTGGTTAGCGACTGCAGCGCATGCAAAACTGTCACAGCGTTAATTGAGTTTGACACTAATGAGCGTGCAATCGTTGGATAATTGATTTATAAATGTCCCTATCTCCCCGTCTCTTCCCTCCTTCGCTCTCCACTGCCCAATTGAGCCGTGCACTTGAGTTTATGACGTTGTTGCAGTTTTGTGCTAATTGGGTCAGGCAAACAATGAGGAACGAAAGAGCCAGGGACAGGGTGAGGACGGGGACGAGGACGAGGGCAACACGTTAAAATACGCCAAATTATTTGAAGGCTGCTGCAGTTGCAGTGCCAGCACATAATTCAAGTACTTAGGCTGTCACACGAAATTTGCATTTTGCTAAAATACATACAACTTAAAGAGGATGAACGGGAGAGAACGGACGTGGCTAATGAACATACCTAAACATGTGCCCATAAAAATCTCTCTTGAAATATGTGTGTTTGCGGGCAACATTGGCATAGACAACAGCAACAATGTCATTATGATCATCATCATTGTTTGTGGGCGGCTCGCCGCAAGCGCTAATTCCATACAAATTGTAATTAATTTGAATTAATTATGTTCTACTTTCCACATGCCAAAAACAAACACTCGCTGCTTTGCTCAAGCCGAACACACAAGCACAAGCAGAAGGCACACAACACAGCACATGTGTGTGTGTTCGCGTGTGATGTACCGAATGAGACATATATTTTTTTGTTTCCAGCTTACTAAAGCAAAATCCAACACAGACACTGAAACACACATAGATAAAACCACAAATGTGCCGCAGAACGGAAGGATAAAGAGAACTGCGCTTGGCTCGGCTTGTCGGCATTTGGCAAAGCTTCCACAGCTCATGATTTTCATTGCCTACTTCTCTGCGCAACATAAATGAACTGAACGAAACGGAACAGAACGGAACAAAAGCGCAATGTGTCTTAAAGCAGCGACAAAAGCAAATGTTCATAATTAGCAATTAAGCTTTAACTTACGAGGCGACGGCAGAACGAGTTTCCATTGAAAGAACTTTAAACTATGAATTAAACTTCTATCGTTTTGAGCTGTAAGTTCAGTTCAGAAGTTCATAATAACATAAACCTTCATGTTCTAGTAAGTTAAGTTTGACAGAAGTGTGCACCTTAAAAATTAGAAAACAACATTTTAGTTTGATACCATGTTTTTGGAGCAAATACTGAAGTTGAAATTTCATTAAACAGATAAAAATTAAAACACTTTCTTGGATGGAGCTGAATTTTTTAAGAAGCCACAAACAATTTATTAAACATGAAATTTTAAATGTAATATTGAATAAAAGCAAAAGAGCGATAGTTCTTATCTGATCGTAAAAATCGACTCTAGTTTCAAAATTTCGCTTGTTATTCAATTATTATCGATTAGAGGAGGTGGATTTGAAATATAGAAATAGCGCCTCGCAGATGCCTTTTTCGGAAAAAAAAGTTATACAACTCCTCTACCATATGGTTAAGGCTATAATGATGGATCTAGGTGTTCAGACGAACTGATGGACTGTCAGACAGGCGGACGCAGACTGGGAATAAATAAACTTTACGTGGTTGGAGATGACTCCTTCTGTTTAGTACATATATTTTCTGGAGGCAGAAAGTTATACTCTATATATGAGGTAGTAGATGTAAATATTCTTTTGTCGGATGCTTCTCTTAAATATAAGTTCTGGCCAAAATAGTTTTACTTGTTGAAAAATTAATTATCCTAACATACTAATCAAGAACATAAACACTTAAAACGAGTTTTTGTTTACCATAGAGGTAAGTCTTAATGGTAAAGAATGAAGGTCAGAAACACCTACACTTACCAAATCAAGAAAAAAATTGTGTGATTTTACTGAAATTATTATTTATTTAAATAAACTGAAGAATTATAAAAAAAATTTAGAACACGCAGCGCGATTTTTCCTTTCTTTGTGAAAGAACATGTTTGGGTAACTTGCAACAACATATCACACACTTTATGTTATATGTATGTATCAAAAAAAAAATCTGTTGAAGTAGTCTAGCTGGAAAGATTTACTCTGTCAGAATATTTTTACACTTCCTCAGACTCAAACCAAATTCGTGTTATTCGACTTCCAAATTCAAAGTTTCAAAATTGCCAATAATTACAAAAGAATAATTTTAGCTCTTTATGATCAAATTACTTTTTCGGCTTGCTTAACATTTAATCTGCACAACTTCAAGGAGGATATAATGCACATTTACATTATTACACCAGCTGGCAAGACTGTTAAGGTCGACGTTGGCGATGAGTCGGACTCTAAGGATGTGATGAACGACAAAATAATACCACAAGAAGAATCTAAGGTGCTCGACCAATATCCATCGACCTCAGCACAGGCACAGTTGCAGCCACAGATACAGGAAATTAGCAATCCGGATGTGGAAAAGCAACAGAAAATACCTCGAGAGTCTGTTAAATTCACAATTTAGTTATGCAAGTTTTACGGCTGGTCAGCTACATCAGTTCTGCATAGTTGTTGTAAAAGACAATCACTTATTTCTTTTTGTTGAAATACTAAACCCGAGTCCGGAAGTTTTCAGAGTGGTTATGGAAGTGTTTCAAGTGATTGCATATAAGTTCTTAACTGTTTTTGTTACGAATATCAAGAGGTCAGTATAGTATTCCGCAATATATTTACATATCGTTTATTTTTTATACTTATAAAATCTTAATTTTTCAATTGCAATATTTTCACCCTGGAGTAGCAAGAGTGGATTCAAAATGCTCCATTCCATTCAACATATACTTAAATCTTTATATTTGATGACGTAATATGTTACAACCTTGTTAAGACCCGTTCTCTCTTATCAATAAATTGTGAACCACTTTGAAATTGATGTATTACTAAATCACTCAATTCGCAACTGAATACGTAGAATCTATTATCTTGGCTTCTTGCGTTCTCTAATCTCTAATCTCTTAAAGTAAAAACATTACTCCTTTAAAGAAAAACGTGCCAAGCGAATTTATTGTGGATGCTGAGCAAAATCTAACCACAGGCGAAAACACAGTGCCAAGTGAATGACATTGTCTGGCACTAGACGAATTGTTGACAGCAAAAATTTAACGCTTAAAATGCCAAACACAAATATTTTGACATTCAAGGCACAGAAAGAAAGTGAGTAAGCACACTCGCACTCACACATACGCACACACACACATATTTATTGCTTTGCCAACAATCAACACACACAACACATGTGCGCCTGTTGTTTTGTGCTTTCTTTTTGCGTGGCAAATTTTCCATGAAAATTGCATGAATTGCAGATTTTTATACGCACGAAATGCGCTGCGCTTACCATGCGACTCGAGTCAAGTTGAGTTCGAGTTGTTGTAGTCGTTGTTGTTATTGCGGTTGCCGCTGCTGTTGTTGTTGTTGTTGCGTGTACGCTAGTCGTTTTTATGGCAGTGCCGACGGCACCTTGGTGCACAAATGTGTATGTATAGAAACAAAAAAAAACAATACAAAGACGAATACAAATACAAATACAAAACGAATTTGAAATGTAATAGGATTTGACTTTAACAAGCGTCAAACATAAGACTTAATTTATTGCGATTGCGATTTGGAGGCAATGGGACGTATATAGGATATGTATGACCACCAAATACTGCAGCAAATGTCCAGCAAAGAGGCGTATGATTAATAAACTCTATATTTAAAATTTGGCGTAAAAGTATGCAACAAGAAATCAGTAAGCTTTTGTCACATAAATTGGAAAAACAAAGTGCTGTTAAACTTTATTTTCCCTGACGATTTGATCACACTAAGATGCTCTTTTATGGTTATTAATTAAGTAGTATTATATCTAGTACTTGTTTATCTCTTATGCTCACAATTTTATATTCATTGAATTCCTATTACACTTTTTTATCATAAGAACGATCTTCAAAAAGCCTGCAAAAACATTCCTGTCTCTTTTTTTAACAACACCCCAAAGACACATTAATTATGCGATGTGCCACAAAGAAAACTAAACAAAATCAGCGAAGCTCTAAATTTAAATCATCAATTCTTAATGTTGTTTAACAGCATAAATCAAGAGCGACAAACAAGCTGCCATCCTGCCATCCTGGCATTCCGCCACTTTTCCCTGTGACATTTACGTTAGCCGCCGCTTTGACCAACAACCTTTTCCTGTAGCTGTAGCCCGCCATCTGTTTGGACTGTGTGACATTTGTGTCTTTTGTTTTTAATGTCGAACAGGTAAATGCTATAAAATTTAATGCCTTGGCCAAGCACAAAAAAAGAAAACAAAAACAATGCAAAGCAACCCAAGAATTGCGTGACGAAGGACGACGATTGTGGCGGCAGCCTGTGAGTTTGCCCTTAGAATTTGTTAGCTTTTGGCTTGTTTTTAGCTCCTGCGACAGGCAAACAGGCAAACAGGCATTCAGTGCCAGTTAAACAGTTGTCACTGCGATTTGCTTAGCCAATAGATTTATGTGCTGCTGGCACTTGATAAATGACTGAGAAAATTTGCGAGTGGCTTTTGTGGGCCATAAATTCGCAGTTGGCTAAATGCCCAAGATAGAATAGAGTTAATTGTTGATATTTGCGAGTATTTCCATTTAAAAAGTACAACAATTACAGTAAACTAATTAAACAGGAAAAGTAATTTGGCTGCACTTAAATACAAATGTTTTCCAAGTCATAATCAAGGCAATTCATGAAATAACTAACAATTTTATTTTATTATTTATATGACTGTACAAAGTCGTCTTTATTGGCTTTAAAAGTCATGCGTTGGCTTATAGAAAAACTCATTTATTTACGTTTCCCGTTAGCCAACACTAATTAAGTTATCAATTTACTGAACTGCGTATGTAAACTGTGTCAGATGATAATAAATCCTTTGGCTCATTGCCAGTGCATGTTATTAATGTTTATAGAAAGTCAGAATTTCGCGATTAAACAGACGCAACTTGCATCTACTCTATAGGCAGATGATAAGTGGAATATACCGATAGAGGAAATGAAACATAAAAAATCCCGATACTGCTTCCGTGTTCTGTTGTTTACAGGGTATAAAAAGACAACAACAATACAAAGAGATTAACCAATTGAAGCGAATTATTACAAATTAATTACAGATTAAATGTGGAAAAGTTATTTTGTAAAAAATGTAACACAAGTACTTATGTTTATTCTATCACAGCGTTTAATTACAATAAATAAAAAATTAAATATTAATTGTCATTGCAATAATTTATTTATGCAGGTGCCATAAATGCGTTTTTGTACGCTCTTAAAGTACCGTTGATAATTTTAATTGAATTGCTTTAATCAATGCATAGCGCATCGTTGCTCAAATTAAATAATTTTATTGCGGTCAATTTTCGTGTTAATGCCCCAAAAACCGAACTGTGAGATAAAAACACGGGTTTTTGCTACAGTTCGACCGCAACCCATAAATGCTGCTCTAACTTAGGTGTTTCCCAATTTGCATCCAATTAAAATGTTGCTCTGTGCCACATTGAAACACATGCATTCGCATATGCATTTACCACTTCCATTATTGAGGTGACTCTGTCATGTGTTTAGCCACATTTAGCACACAAATTGGAATTACGCAGTTGCACTTCTTGTTTGGCAACACATAACATATTTATATCGAGTGTATATCACTTAAAATGTTTGCTTTATGAATGACATTTTCGAGGGGCTTATCAGTCTAAACGCAATCTAATTATTGTACAACCAAACTCATTTCGAACATCTCATTCTTATCACTACAATTGCGATCGTAAAACCTGTTTCTCTTCAGCAAAAAAAGTACAATTATAAACATCGTATTAATCAGGCAAAAGTTTGTTTTGTGAAGAACCAAAATATCCAAATCCCAGCTGAGGAAATACCTGTTTGTAAACAAAGTTGAATAACCCAGAGATACAAGCTAAGGTAAATAATTTGTTAACTCGTAATAAGGGTTACTCATAATTTGAATCGAGCTATTCATAGAACAACAAGCTGTCAAGGTTATCTAAATTATTATTATTACTCCCATGAGACGGAAATTACATAGCTATTAATCATACAAATTATAGTTGTCAATTATTATAATTTGAGCAGTCTACACTTATATTATTTTTTATATAAAATATTCAATTAAAAACTGCTTTGGGAATTGTTTGATTGAACTGGAAATGTCCCCCAAAATATAATATTACTCAACTGCATTAATTAAGTTTATATGGTAATAATATGACCCATTTACAGTCCCAATGTAAATACCTGTCTTACTTACTCTAGGTCAGAGTGTGAGCGCCTTTTACCGTTCAGCTCTCCCTCTCCCGACGAGACGTTGCGACGATGTCGAACAACAATTTGCACCGATCCGCGACGATCCGCTCAGTTATTGTTTGGCATTCGACGTGAACAGTTCGGTTGAAATTCAGTAAAACCTTTTATCATTTAAGGCTGCTGAAAAGAGTGAAGTGAAGAAAACGACAAAAATATTCATAATTATTTATGCTGTTGAAATAAGAAAACAAATTGAAATACAAAACTCTGGTGATGAATTGTTTTGCATGTGTTTAAGCCAATTTTGACAACCAACAAACGAGAAAAATAACGTGAAAGAAAACGAATTCGCGGTTAACCTAAGTTTCATAAAAGTGAGTGTACTGTTGAGCGGCGCGTCAACAGGTTGTTCTTTAACTGGAAACAACTGCACAAATTTATTATTATATTATAGTTTTTATCGCAATAAACTAACAAACAAACCATAATTATAAACAACTATGGTCGCGTGCAAATCGTAATAAAAACAAACATAAGCAAATTGATAAAAATTTTAACTGACTATTCATGTGGGGTTAAAGCCAGCTGTTAAAATAAGGCCTTTTTGCAGGCACATGCTTCAAATGCAATAAAAATATTCAAATAAATCAAGTAGTTTGCGTTATGTGACGAAGAGTAAAAGAGAAGATAAAACTAAGTTTGTTTAAAGCCAACTCAGTCATCTCATGATTGGTACTTAGATTAAAACTCATAAAATTCTTTCAAGGTAAAGATTGAATAAATATTTAATGGGTCAAGGTACTCAAGAGATGGTTGCTGCTAAATATGTATAATATACATCTAGGCTAGACATCTCTCTGATAACTGTCGGCGTATCGCATAATTGGCATTGTTTATGGCGAGCGATGGTTAACTTTATTTGTTTGCATGATTGTTATCTTGTAGTGGTTTTATCTTATTTCTAAACTGTCTATCAAGGCCTCGACTTGCATATAATATTTATTATGACTCAAGCGTGTCCAAATAAAAGAAAGAATAGAACAGAGGAATAGAATAGAATCACAGCTATCACGCTTTTATTTCATATTTATGCAATGAAACAGCAGTAATTGATTCATAACTATTCAATGCAATGCACACTTCGCACTTCCAAAACTAAAACATCAAACGTGCCTCAACTTGCCAATTCTAAAGCTAAATTTCGATTGATAATTATACGTTCCTCTTTCCGCTGACATTTCCACAGCGAGGGCAACAGCTTTGTGCACCTTCACTTTCCATTAATTGCGAGAACAATGAACAAGCAGCGGCGGCACCAACAACAATGCAGCTGCAACGTGCTGTGCATAGCGCATGCGCAAATGCAACACTGTGGCAACAGCAAAAGCAACGATCACAAAAGCAAAAGTAAACAACTACAAATTTCATCAGAGCTAACGAAGTGTGAATGCTCTTTCTAATAATTGCACAACTTTTGAGAATGTCACACACTTTATAGAGTGTAGCACAACTCATGATTTGAAGGCAACATCGAAATATATTATTGTAAATGTGTCCATACAATGTGACTGTATTCTAGAATGTATTATTCGGGAACACTCAGCCATGTTGTGTGGTCACATTTTTGATCTTACTACTCGCTGTTCCTCATACAAATATGAAGTAAAGGGATTGTGACTAGCTTAATAGATTATTAAATATAGTGAAATCCAAATCGATATTGTGTTCTTATTTAACAATCGGAACTAAGTAAACACTATATATGTATTTATGTAAATTTATAGTGTCAACTGAATCGCCTTGAATTCGGTGTTAACTTGTGCAATTACGCAATATCATTTAACAAAATATCTATATGTGTGTGATATACTATCCACAGCACTCTCTTGAAATTCAAGATGTGCGCATCCTTCACTTTCCACACTTGAAATGAGTGTGAAGCACTTTCTTCTCCCATTACAAGATGAACGGCAAACGACAAATACCGGAACGACGAAAGAGAAACGTAAACAAAGAGCTGAAAAACGCAAATACCTTTCGTGCTAGACAATTCGAGACATTGCTGAGAAACTTGTTTTGAGCCCTATAGTTGTATTTAGTTGGCAACAGACGAGTTCCCCCATTCCCCAGTCCCTGCGCCCCCCTCAATCGATGCAGCCACGGGACTTGCAGTTTAGTGAATGAATGCCGCAAACTGTTATATAATCGGTGTTGCTGTCAGTAGGTCACTGACTTGTTTTATTGTTAGTTTTTTGTTGAAGTATATAACCAGTTTGTGGCGTAGTGAAATAATTGCAGCTTGTAATTAGCTATTGAACCACACAACTTGACCACCAACTAATGTTAACCTTGATTGATTTACAGCTACGCCAACCAATAGCAGCTGCAATGGAGCAAAGCAATAACAATGGATACCTCAATCCAGCTTATGTGGGCTCACTAAATGCCACCACGATCTCCATACCGGGAGCGTACAAAACCAATGCAGACACCACAGCCAAGGAAGCAGCGAATGGTCATAAGCCCAGCGAAACAACAACCCCGCAAAAGCAGACGGAGGAGGAGACGGAGGCAGACGTGGGAGAGGGCATCAAACGCGATGGCTGGAACAATGATATTGAGTTTCTAATGTCCTGCATTGCTCTGAGCGTCGGGCTCGGCAATGTGTGGCGCTTTCCCTTTATTGCACTCGAGAATGGCGGCGGTGCATTTCTCATACCCTATCTGATAGTGCTCATATTGGTGGGCAAGCCAGTCTACTATCTCGAAATGCTGCTGGGACAGTTTTCGAGTCGTGGCAGTGTTAAAGTTTACGATTTTGCGCCCATCATGCGAGGTACGTGGCTGTGATTGTGATTGCGATTGTGATTGTGATTCTCTGATTGCAATTGTGCTGGGTATATTTAATGATATATCCATTTCGCCACAGGCATTGGCTACGGTCAGGTGCTGGCCACGGGCATAGTGACAACCTATTATGCCACATTAATGGCCATCACGCTGCGCTATTTTGTGGAATCATTCTACCCCACACTGCCATGGAGCTACTGTCGCTCCGAGTGGGGATCCAGCTGCTTGGACTCCGCACCACAGACGCTGCCAATGAGCGAAGCTAATGGCAACGCATCCGAAGTCCGAACCACCTCAGCAGAGTTCTACTTTACGTAAGTGAATCCCCCAAAAGCAACGTCCGAAAGCTATCAATGTATTCGTTTCTCTGAACAGCAACATCATACTGAGAGAGAAGACGAGTATTGATGATGGCATTGGCTATCCCAGCTGGACTCTGGCAGTTGCATTGGCTGCTGCTTGGCTCATTATTGCGGGGATTATGTTCAGGGGTGTTAAAAGCTCCGGCAAGGCGTCCTATTTCCTGGCTCTCTTCCCATACGTTGTCATGGTCATCTTACTCATTCGGGCTCTCACGCTCCCCGGCGCTGTTGATGGCGTGCTGTACTTCTTGAAGCCACAGTGGCACAAGCTATTGGAACCCCAGGTTTGGTATGCGGCCGTCACTCAGGTCTTCTTCTCGCTGGCCATTTGTTTTGGCAACATTGTGATGTACGCCTCCTACAACCGCTTTGGTCAGAATATCTATAGGTGAGACCGTTCTCCCTATTAATTCTCAGCTCTAATTAATTCCATTGCTGTTTCAGAGATGCTAATATCGTTACCACGCTGGACACATTCACATCCATGCTCTCGGGCGTCATCATCTTCGGCATATTGGGCAACTTGGCGTATGAGAACAATACAACGGATATATCGAAGGTGGTTAATGGCGGACCTGGCTTGGCATTCATATCCTATCCAGATGCCATTGCAAAGTTCAAGGTGCTGCCGCAGCTCTTCTCGGTGCTATTCTTCCTCATGCTCTTCGTGCTGGGCATTGGCAGCAATGTGGGCATGGTCTCCTGCCTAACAACGGTGCTCAAGGATGAGTTTGTCAGAATCAAGCAGTGGCGCATCGTGGTCTTCATCGCCATTATTGGCTACCTATTGGGTCTGCTGTACATTACTCCAGGTGGACAGTTTGTTCTCAACCTGTTGGACTTCTTTGGCGCCACCTTCGTGGCCCTCGTGCTGGCCATCTTTGAGCTTCTTGCAATTGGCTGGGTGTATGGAGTGAAGCGAGTGTGTCGCGATGTTGAATTTATGCTGGGCATCAAGACGTCCAAGTATTACCGTATCTGTTGGGGCTTCATTACGCCGCTCCTCATGATTACCATCCTGGTCTACATGCTCGCCCGATACGAGCCCCTTAAGTACAAGGACTACACCTATCTGCCAGGCGTTTATGGTAAGTCCCCAAGTCCGAATCAAGCCAATTTTGTTCGCTTATTAATTCAATAATATTCCGAAACAGTTTTCGGCTGGTGCCTCAGCGCCTTTGGTGTGGGTCAAGTACTGTTCTGGGCGATATCCGCAGTGAGAAGTCAACCCGCCGAACTAAGCCTTTGCCAGCGCATACAAAAAGCCTTTGAGCCACTGCCCAGTTGGGGACCCGCTGATCCACACACCCTCAAACGATACCAGCTCCACATGGAGCAGGCCAATGTGAGCGCAATGTTCCAGCGCAGCGGTATCTGGCACAAAATCTATGACAATATCTTTGGTTAGCAATAAAAATCTGTAGCATTTAATGCTCGTTGCATGAACTGCTGCTCCGGCTACTGCTGCCAGCCTGCCACTGTTTTCGCAGTACTAAATTGAGTACAGCGCAACCCTTTTATAATAAAAATTCAACACAAAAATCCAGGCTTAAGTGCCAAATGTAGTCGCAGCGATAGTTCGCCCAAAGCGACCATATTGTCAATGCAATCCATTCGAGATGTGCACGTGATCAAGTCTGAAATCGAAAACTGACAACTATACTGGGAACGAATATTACTCGTAAACTCCAACAAATGTAAATGAATTTCAGAGTTAAGTAAATATTTAAGTAATATTAGCAAATAAATGAGTGCGAGTGAATTAAAAATTGTGTCACAATGAGTGATGGCTCGATTAATCATAAGATAGACAATAATCGATAATTTTGTTTCAATTATAATTGATATGTTAATAGAAGTAATTATGCATCTCAAAACTAGGAAGAGCTCAGAAACTTTTTCAATTCTCCTGTTTTTAAGCTAAAAAGTAACGCCATTAATTCCTGTTACGAGATGCGAAATGATAAGCAACACAGGCATCTATGCAAGTTTTTAGTCTTATTTTTAATATTGTATATCAAGTAATATTTAAATTTAAAAATATCGAAAAATCGTCTATAAAATCATTTGATAAATCGGTTATGTCATATTCTTTTGATTAATAACGATTCACAATTTACGGTCACATCATATCGACCATATAATAAAATAATCGATTAGGGAAATCTGTCATCACTAGTCGTGCTCACTCACGCGTTCCGCGCTAACCATGCATAAGCAAAGCAACTGGCACAACTATAAAAGACAAGACAATTGCAGCCAACGGCGCTTACGCTCTACTCATACACACTCCCACACACTCAATTCAAACCCACACACACACACACACTCACATGCACTGATTATGCTGTAAAGGGTAAAAAGTTCTGATTTTATGATTGAAGCAAAAAGTTGCAAGCAGAAATCTGTGTATAAATACATATGCGAGTGTGTGTGTGTGTGTGTGTATGTGTGTGGGGTGTTGTAAAACACTTCCACTTCCGTTTCCGTGTAACAGCAGGCGCAAAGTATTCAAGTAATTTGTAAGTAAAAAGACAGCCTGCCTCCTCAGTCCTTCTACTTACTCGCCCTGAAGCCTGCTTGCCTGCTGTGCAGATAAGCACAAATGGCGCCTCGGCATTGTTTGTTTGTTGTTCGCTGGCAGCGAAATGACAAACGAGCTGCCTATAAGCATGCAATATAAAACGCTCCACATATACCCAAGACAAAAAGCGAACAGAATACAAATAGAACACTAATAAATCACGCGGTTTCTTTTTTAGGTGAAAGCGACAGGCAAGCATCAGGAAATCTGTGCTCATTAGTCCACAAATCGGCAGGTTGACAAGTACTAAGGTGAAACAGAAGTTGTTTTTTGTTTTATAATCATTACTCAGCAAACAAACGGGTATTCTTTGGTATTAAAGCAAAAGCATTTCAACAGATATTATCTGAATTTATATTTACTAAAAGTAAGCCAACCAATTATTTAAACTGATATTTTAAAAGTTTGAAATAAACCGATTGGGCAGGATATTTTATTGTTAAGCTAACATAACATCGATGCCGCGCAATTCTGTTGATTTCCTTTGGCTTTCAGCTTTTTGGCTGTCAAATTAATGGTATTGTCATTGGCTGACTACCAGGTTGAGTGCATTTGTCAGCAGCTTGTATTCTTAATTGCAATGATAAAATGCATTTAAAAGTGCATAAAACTCCACTCACACTCGCTGTCATGATCACCACGGCGTATACGTAATGTCTGCTTCCATCTTGTGTGTGCGTGTGTGACTGTCAGAGCGGAAGTGAATGCATTTCGAGTTATTTGTCAAGCCATTGTGCCTTGTTAATGAGTTTTTTAATGGGCAAATGTTGAAAACACAACTCTTTGTGCATTTCATTCAAGTGGCCGCCCTTTTAGCTTCATGCCGACCAATCTTTCAGCCTAAAGCTTTGCTGTTGGCTCTTCAGTCTGTTTGCGCTTAATTTCATTGTGTATCAAACATAATGCGATATTTTGACCACGCGACCATTGCGTATACTTAATTAAAATATATATTAAATAGCCAATGACCGAAACACACTGAACACGCTCAGACGCACTCTCAAAAGCCATTATTGAATCAAAGCGAATAAAATTAACACTCATGTGAAAAATATATCAGTCAGTTTAGTGGTCTATAAGCACTAGTATTGTCAGTGAATTTGTCAATAATGCCGAATTCGAATTCGTACAAATTGCCAATAAATAAATGTATAACAACACAGGACCGTCATAAACAGCTTAAAGTGTTTCCAATGGCGACTAAATTCCGAAATTGTACATTAGAAATATTCAATACATATTATCTGTACAATATTTATATATTTAAAATGATCCGAAAATTTCGTAATAAAATATAATTACTCATACTCATTTTGCTCACCGTTTATCTACTTTAGATTGTTTTAAGCTGCTGTCAATTGTTGGCTTAGACAAATATTTGGTTGATTATGATTTACGGGAATCTAGTGCTTTATTGAATAAATGATGTATGAGCCAAGTAGTAATAGTAAGTAAAAATCGAGTCTATCGGTGTATTGCATAGAAAATCAGAGACGACAGGAAGCGCTACATGCCATTTGGGGGAGAACCCTCGAAAGACGAGCATATAAATCAGTCGCCAGTCATTGGCATTGGCATTCGCAAGGCTGAATAGCAGCACGAGGCACGAGGCTAGAAGCCAGCAAAACGGCAAAGGAGCCAAACAGAGAACAGAAAACGACAGGACAGGTACGCGCCGTTACCTTTCACGCACATTTCCCCAAAGTAATCAACGCACTCGCCGCAAACAAAAGCAGCCTGGGCACGACACAAGGTGGCTGTAGGCAAAGACGACAGAGGACAGAGGACAGGCGACAAACGACAGACGACAGACGGTAGACGACGAAAGACGCACGACGAACGGACGGCAGTCGACAGTTGGCGGATGTGGCAACGGAAGGCGCCCAAAAAGCAGTTGGCCAAACAAAATGGGGGCATCTTTAATGGCCAAATAGTAGAAGTGTGTG
This sequence comes from Drosophila sulfurigaster albostrigata, assembly GCF_023558435.1. NCBI lineage: Eukaryota > Metazoa > Arthropoda > Insecta > Diptera > Drosophilidae > Drosophila > Drosophila sulfurigaster. The sequence continues at coordinate 2,778,988 of NC_084883.1, forward strand.
TGTGTGTATTTGGTGTGTTTGTGCGTGTATTAGTGTATGCGTGTATGGGGTCGACCTGACTGCTACTTAGGCACACATTAACTTTTGGCCTTTTGTTAGGCAAAACGCTTTGTTTGAAGGCCTTCTTCACCTGCTGCTGCTGCTTCCGATGGCTCTGCTGCTGTTGATGCTGCTGCTCAATTGTTATCTTAAGGCAACAACTTGACTAGACGCAGCTGCTATTTGTTTTCTTTGTTCGTGAGGTTTTGAGAAATTTTTTAAATTATTTAAATAAATTAGCACGCATTTTTTTCACGATGTCCGCACAGATTGCCGGTGATTTAATTTGAATGCCATTTAGCTGAATTTCCTTTTTTATTTCGCAGCCACGAAAACAAACAAAAAATTGGAACCCTGGGATGCATCCCGAAAGGTAAACCAAAACGCATTGTTGTAAAAATTTACTGGCCAAGTTTATAGGCCACAACTGTCTACTCATTTACAATAACCATATAAAAGCACATTTGCTGCTTTAGATTATCCCGAACAATTCCCACAGAAGTGCTATAAATGACTTCTTGAAATACTTTACAATTTAATGCTAATAGCCAAAGTACAAAAATTTACATTAAACTTTTAAAACAGAAAGAAACAATTGCTTGGATAAATAAAAAATAATGCACACATCTGAAATTATGCATTAAAAATAAGAAAAAGCAAAATGTAGATAAATAAATAACAATTAAAAAAGTTCAACGGCTCAACTGTGAGATACCTGCTAGTTATGTTCAATTAAAATGTTATTCTAAAAATATTCCAAATTAGTAACATATTCCAAATATTGATTGGGAACAAAAGCAAGTAAGACTCGCCATTTAAAACTATTTTTTAAATAGCTACTAGAATATATGTATATACTTTATAGGATCGAAGATGACTCTTCCTGTCTGTTACTTATATATTTTGGACACAAAGTTATAATATCCATCTACCCTATGGGTAGCGGGTATAAAAATAATTAAGTAATCTCTGCCAAGTGTGATCGACAGTGTGATACCTGCTATTTATTTTCAATTAAAGTAAGACATTTCGGTATTGTCCTAAAAATATATCAAAAATGTATATTTCAAATACGGATAATATTTGATATATCGATATATTATTACGGTCAAAATACCATAGATTATCAAATATACCAGATTGAGAAAAAAATCATCTCAGACTCGACAGCAGCAACCGTATTTTTCATTTCGGAGATGAGTCCTCCTCTGTGTTTTGCTGGAGGCAAAAAATAATTAAAAATATTATTAGAGTTGCGTTTAGGAATTTTTAGCAAATATTATTTGAAAATAAATCTTATTAAATCAACAAAGGATGTAGACAATATAAAATATATATGTATGAGTACTCATTTATCTTAATTTTGCCATGTTATATTTTATTTAATAATTCGATTACATTTGTTAGAAATGTGTAAGGCTAGCAATTAAACTTAAATCTGAACAATTAAATGTAATACATAAAACTCAAATTTACATTGGAGTCTCACAATTTAAATTAATTAAGCAAGTTTAAGATGTAGACAAGTCCGTGCACATTTTACACGCTTGAGCGAAGCAGTGAAGTTAAGGCTGAGAACGTAGACAGACCGAAATTGTCGACATTTCAGACATTCCATCAAACGTTGCCCTGGCAAAGGACAATCAGAAAAACAGATCCTGCTGTTTGTTATGTCGATGGGCGATGGGCGATGGACGATGGCGGATGTGGAGTGGGCAACAAAAGAAAAAAGGGCGTTGGGTGTTGGAGTTGTCGTCATTGGCATATGTAGTACATAGTTTTTGCTGGCGTTTTATGTCTTTCCATATTTATGACTGTCTGTCAATGGCAGACAAACAAACTGACAAACAGACAAACAGACAGAGACGAACCAGGGAGACAGTGTCTGTAGATTGCCACACTCGAACGATTATTATTGTTGCCTCAAGTGGGCCGAACGTCGCCGCTCTTGAGCTATCGATTGCTCTCTTTCTCTCTATGTACTATCTATAGAAGTATTTTCATGGCTTGCTTATAGTGCCAATTAAAGCATAAAAAATTATATCGCAATTCGTGTGCATTGCCATAGAACATCATTTTGGCCCTAAAAATGGGGATTTGTTTATTGGTTTTATATTTCAGCGGTGGCTGGTGTTCTTTATATTATTTTATTTATTTCTATTTATTTTGCCGCATATTTGACTCCTGCTACTATTTTGCTTTTAAGTTATAAATAATTATTTTTGCTGGGCGCTGCAAATGACGAATAGGACAAACTGGCAAAAACCTTGACAACTTTTGCAAAAACTTTTATGATAAGTTTTTCCACAAGGCTTGCCGTGCCACGAAACCAAACAGACATTAGGCAGCCCTAGCGAATGGGGCAGGAAGGAAGAAAGGACGCGAGGCAACCACTGCAAAAGCTGACAACACAATGCTTCGCTGTCAGTCAGTCAGGCAGTCAGTCAGGTAGGTGCACAGTAGTTCGAGTTGGTAGAAAATACAACAATGGTGCTTTGTGCTTAATGTGAGTTTGTTTTCTTGGAACTAATTTCAATACACTTTGATTTGAATTTGATTTGATATATTTGAGTTTCAATCAAATATTGTAGCTACGAGTGCATTAGGGTTTCGTTGAGTTAAGGCACTTCAAATATTATTCGAAATTGAATAACAATATTTATATATAAATTCCTCCTTTTTATTGATTTTATTTATTGATACGCAGATTACAATTTCCATCATGGCTTACAAGTACAAATATAGCTCACATAAAAGCTGTTACAATTTAAGCAGCTTAATCGCTTCAATAATATTCGACGCTGAATTCAATAAGCATGGAAATATTGATAAATAGGGCTAAAAAAAATCACTTTTGACCATTTAAATTGTAGATGCTGACTTGCCCACAGTGCCACAAAAAGTGGCAGCCGACATAGTGTGCAACAGACAGAGAGTACAAAAATATATCTACTACTATTGCTTGAAGAAATGTCTCCGGATGTTTTTTTTTGAAATCCCATGAAAAGCGCAACTGACTGTTGGTAGCTGCATAACTCACTTACAAGTTGATGTTCATGAACTTGTTTAACACGTGTAGTTCTGCATGGAAATCGTTGAACAGAGCATGGAATGAGGGAGGAAGTGGTTAAACATTGTGGGGAAAACTTTAAATGTAACTGGCTAATTAGAAACGAAATCAAATTACATGCTCTGCTATCAAGTGGTTAGTTTGCCTGTGGCTTGATTTTATGACTGCAACCCGAACAGATAGCCAACGGCTTATTACCCTTTTCAACTATGGGCATGTCAAATATTTTTGCTAGTTTCAAGTTTTAGATCTTTCAATCTAAATGGCTAAACTTGAAGTCAACTCAAGTTAAATTTATCGTCAGTGCATCTTTCTGGCTGCCAGCGCACATAAACTTTGCCAAAATTGTTGCCTCTGCCGCTAACTATAAAAGCCAAATAGGCAGACAGCAATAGAAGCAACAACAACCCTTAACTGTGCCTAGTTATATGTACTATAAACAAGCAACAAGCTGCGACGAGCACTAGATTTGTCAGCCTTTGTGTGTTTAAGTATGTTCTGCCTGATGGTTGTGTCTTTGGGGTTTTTCTGGCATAATTTCTACTACATAACGCACCAGCAACAACACAAGGAGGGAAGGAGGAAAGCAAAGCACTGAGGCGTTGAGTCTTCAAAACTGTCTGTCTCGAGTAGAAAAGTTACAAGAATCACCGCAACAAAGCATGAGTTCATGAAACCGGAAATGCTTATTAGATTTAACCTCAATATGGCCATCAGTACGTATACGCAATATGCTAGGTAGTGTGTTCTGTTGTTATTAATCGGTTCGACTTGTATTCAACATCCCAAATTAACAGAAATATACTTTAAATTAAACATATTTCCAAATTGGATTGAAGCCAGCTTACAGCTCGGAGCAGAAAAAGGAGAAGCCGAAGGCGAAAGCGAAGAAGCAGATCTGATTTTCGTTCTGTTTTATTTATACATTTAAGCACAACCTTTGACCCTGAAGTGCTGTCAGTCACAACCACAACAACCGAAAAGCATACACCTTTTACCACCAAATTATAGCAATGTCTTAGTAAATTATCTAAGGAATTGATTGATGGCTTCCTATCGCCTCGTGGTCTCCCAGGACGTATACAAATGAAAATGGAAACCATCTGCGTGGGAGCAAGATGAAGTCGAAGACATTTGCCAAGCAAAATCAACAAAATGATTTGCGTTAGCTCTTACAGCCAGAGCCAGAACCAGAACCGTCAGAGCCAATGAGAACTGTTTTCTTTGGCCCAGGTACGTCAACAAGGCAAAGGACGCAAGACACACAGCTCACCTACAGCATTGTTGGCTAAGGCATTTGGGACTCGGCACACAACTGAGAGAAGGATCTCAGACGCTTGCTAAAAATAAAGAAAACTAAATCTGTAAAATGCAAAATTAAATTTGTAGAGCCAATATTCTATATCCTTGTTGTTACTAAAATTAAATTGATGAAAGCGAAAAAGAAGAGAATACAATTCGGGGACAAGTGTTGGGCTGGAACAATACATCAAAATTTAAATGAAATGAAAACAATGTTTTTGCATTTGATTGGAAACCCAATAAGGATAACTCGACAAATCTAACCCAAACATAGACAAATAACAGTAGGATGTGGTGACAGCCAACAACAGGCCCAAGAACTTAGACAAAAGGCAAACAACCGCAGCAAACAATTTATTATTTTGCCATTTCCCAGTTTCTCTGCTGCTCCCAGTTCTCCCAGACTCGGTTCGGTTCTCTAGTTCATGTTCTCATTTCTCATTTCACAGTTGATTCCAATATGCAAGTTTGCTTTTACGAACTTAAATAAATAATGAAATCGGTAAGCAAGTGGGCCAAACACGAAATGTCTTGGATGCCAAAAATGAAGGGCTTTTGTGGTCTCCAGTTACATATTGCACATAAGTGTCTGTACATGTAAACTAACCCATACACACAGAATATATGTATGTACAAGTATGCAGATGAAATAGGTTTGGCATTATTGTCTAGAATGCGGTGCAAAACCAACCAAATCCATCTGAGTGTCTTGGGCATTCATCAGTCATTTCGACTGACCAAAGGGTCAACTGTTAAGCTGCGATTCTAACGTAGCTTGTAAATTTCTCAATCATATTTATGCACACTCTCTTTCTCTCTCTCAAAGAGTGTCGAAAGATGTGAGAGTCCAGCTCGAACTCCATTAAAACTAAGGCCGCTTAGGTTGACTTGCCCCGTCGACCTTTTTATGGCGTGAACTTAATAAAATATGAAAAACCTTACAAAACAGAAGCAGCTAACAGAAAAGAAAAAAAAAACAGAAAAACAGGAAGAAATCATATAGCAGCACCAGGGCACTTGGGAAGTTTATGGAAGAGCTTAGCAAACAAAATTATATTCAATTTCCTTTAATGGCCACCATAAAGTAGCAGTCAGCAAAAGTAAAGCCAGAAAAATCCGCCCAAAAGACCAAACCGAAGGCGTCGCTCCGCGAACTTGCGAGAAATGCCAGACTTGCGACTCCTCCACTTATATTTGCTGCTATTTTTTCGCCGATTTTTTTTTTTGGGTAGGTAAGCAAATTGTTTGAAGTATTGTTAGTACTTGGCATTTGGCTTATGTTTAGATATATGTTTATAGAGCCGTGCCCCATTAGAGCTGAGCTCAATTAACCAAAGAGGACTATTCTATGTGAATAGGACAAGGGCTAATTGGATATTGAGCGTGTTGAAGGACGAGCGAGATTTGCATATTACTTACGTCAACTTAACTCCACATAAGTAGCATTTCCGGCTATTCAAACAGGTAATATCATAAATTAATATGCCATTCACTAGACATTTGCCTGCCACTTGCCGACTGTGTGTGTGCTCGAGTGCATGCCTGAGTTGTATCAGATTATTGTTAATTAATAGTCATTGAACACAACTGGCAAGCTGTCTGCATTAGCAGTGCTTCAAATATTGCTAAATGATTACATTTCTATTCTATTTAAACGAAACGTGATTTTGACAGCATCAGCAAACTAATTCCGCTTTCATTTTAGAATGATAATTGAAGCTGCCTATCTATGCAATACTAAATGCAAAAAAGTCTAATTAAACTCTCAACTAACTAAATTCTCCACAGCGGTATTCGTCAGAGTCTTGGAATGAAACAATACACAAATGTTACTTTTGAAGCGACTCTTCTTTGAATTAAGCAAAATCAGCTCTCAGAACAAAATCTGGACATTACCTGTCTAACAGCAATCTATCCGCCTCGAAAAATGAAGTCACATTTGCACCAGACGCTATCACCATTCCATAGCCTTCCCATAAAAACAGTCTCTATCAGTTGGATCAGTACTTAACGTGACACTGCTGTGGGAAGTGTCTAATTCAATGGCATGAATTTATGCGTCTAGAGGTGCCACAATCATGTCCAACAAAAGCACTTGTCCTATTCACAAAATTTCGCGGCGACATCTTTCGTATGCTAAGCAGCAGCAGCAGCAGCACAATTCGAGTAAGTACCAAAGGCAAACAGTTAATACATCAACTTCAAACGTCTTGACAGCCATGTTCTTTTTTGGTTTTGTTGGCTTTGTTCAGAGTTGGGGCTTGATGATTGTGGGGGAAGGCGAGAGAAGAACCATAAAAGCGTCACTGAATTCTGCAAAAACCAAAAGCAGAACCATTGACAAGCCGTTTGACATGAAATGAATTGTGAAATTAAACAGACGGCACAATGACAGCGACAAGAGTTGTGGAAAGGATGTCAAAGCCACACTGTCAGTACTAGAAAGAACTGCCAGGCTGAATCGAGTGCTGTGGCTACAAATTGCTAAGTGATTTCGAATGTGTGCGTGGCCAAGTTGGGTCTCTGTGAAAGTCAAAGGAAGCAAACATGTGTCTACAGTGCCACTTAAAAGTCAACTGCCACTGGCAACAAATCTCATAAAAAACTCGGGTACTTAATTCTTGTATTTGACTTTTTCAGTGTTCCTTTTGAGTTGTTGCTTGCTTGTTTGTTATTGTGATTGATGTGAACACTTAAATAGCAACATTTATTTGCCCGATACTCGAATGGGACTAACATGTTATTTCTTTTTTTTTTTTTGACTTATCATTGGGAGTCAATTCGCTTACCAGCTTTGGGCAATTAGTTGCAGACTTGCTTGTGTGAGCCAAAAGAGTTGGCCCTCAATTTGCTGATTGCACACAAAAAAGTATTCACCAAACTATTCACGCGCGCACTTTAATCAAAAAAGCATTCGAACTAGCAGCACTCACATACACACACACACACGCACACAAGCACACATCTACTGCAAATATCAATTAACAATTGTGCTGCCTAAAAGCATGCAACAATTTCTTTTATTCTTTTCCGTTTTATTTACTTTTTTGCGTTTGCTTTTTTCGTTTTGACTTTTGTTGCTTTGTAGCCTTCAAAGGCAATTCGGCGCTCGTTCAGTTTTAGTTTTCTCAAAAAGTGTTTTTGACGCGCTTTTCAATTATTTAAAATACCGTTAAACAGAGCAACGAACGAAAAACGAACTCGTGGCACGTCAGCGTTGCGATGTTGGCGACGATGCGTCTGATTTGCCAGCCGACGTCGTACTGAAGCGACACCAATTGAAGGCAATGCTTAAGAATGGCCAATATGAATGCGTTCCACATGAATCTGCGCAGGCGCCGTGTGTTTGCTGTGTGCTTTGTACTGCGTGTGGATGCTATTTGAAAAACGTTAGTTTTTCAATGGGTGAAGCGGTAAAAACAACTTTGTTGCCTGAATAACATTTGATTCGGTCGCTTAACCAGAATTCGGTATTTCAATTATGCACACAGCTGTGACAAGTGGCGCCCCCAAATGGGGCATGCAGCATCCGTCGATTGCCATTGTTGCACACTTCCTCCCTAGGTCTTAAGCACAAGCTGAACTTCAAGCAGTCAATGCAATTGCAATAGCTCTTAGTTTACCTGTGCTCCATGCTGTGCACAGTTCATGTGTCCATTTTCATGTCAGGGATTTAGATGCGAGTAAATAAAGCAAGCAAAGTGCTATTAGATGCAGGCTACTCGATTGTGTCTGCCACACAAAAATCAGTGCGAGACGTGGGAGGTGGGAGGTGGGAAAAACAGAGACAAATTGAGAATGCTTCTACTTAGCTTAATGCAATTAACCAAGCCTTTGTTTTGTATAACTCTTGTATTAATTATAATTGTCTTTCTTGGTTCTTTATTGAACTCAGTGTTATATTATACTACTTGGAGTTAAATGTTATATCTTAATATTATAGTATAATTTTGCGATTTTAATTTACTCTTAGAAAATTGTATTTCTATGCGACTCCTTCAACGATTTAAAGATGCTATTTTTCAGTCTAACTAAATATTAATAATCTCAGATGGGTATGCGAGAATCAACAAAAACTCTTAAATAATCATATTAAAATGTATTAATCGGACAACAAATTGAAACAGTAGAGACATTGACCAACACTTTTACAGTTAAAATTGCGTTTATTTTTAAATTTGTATTCCAAATTTAATTATATTTTTAATTAGTACAGCTTACGATAAATTATACAAATAATTGTAGTTATATAATTCTTGTCAACCAACTTTTAAATTGTTTCTCTATCACCAAATTACAGTGCTTATATTTGATCATATATTAAATTCTTAATACATGGTAATAATGTTTCCTTGCAAGAACATACTTATTTATTATCTTTATAGTTATTACAAGTTGCAAATGTTAAAATAATCATTGAAGTCAGCATCTAACTGAATTCAAGCTGTCTCCAACTTACCTTTAATAGATAACTTTAGCTGTGGGCAATCGCATACTCCATACACACCTCTATAATGGGTACATTTGTACACACCTTGTTTGCATCTGCATTTGCACTTCTCTGCTTCCCTTCTCTCCCGTTCTCTCCACTTCACTGTTGGCAATTCCAACAGCTGCATAAAATGCGTGCACAGTTGGTGCGCCGGCTGCCTAAATGCAATTTCATCCGCATCCAAAGCACTTGGACTAGCTTTCAATATAGTATACGTATACATATATACTTTTATATGTAGTGTACATATTTATATATGTATCGACGGCAGAGGTGTGTAAGTATATATTGCCAGGCGAAAGGGAGCCAGTAATAGCCAACGGAAGTAATTGAATTTTGTGCAAACGAGTTAAAGGACGATTGCCGGCAATCGCAGCGCTCAATTTATTTTGTAACATTGTTGCGTGGGAGTTGCTGTGACCAGAGTTTGCTGGCTTAGGAATTTATTTAAAGGATGCTTTCAAGTTGAAACAACTTCTCGTCTACTCCTGCGGCAAACAACTTATCAAACTCTCGTCACCCATAAATCGCTGGCTGCCCAATTGTCACGCTCAGTCAAATAGGCAGACAAGCAACCAACAAGAAACAGCTCAAGCGTTGTTAATTGTCCGAGAGGATACAGGACACAAAAACACACACACACATTAACATGCAGGATGTGCAGCCAATTGATGACATCATTCCTATCTCTCGAATGCTCGATGGATGTCGTCCACTAAACAGCTTTGTACCAACACCTTAGGTCTTAACTTGGCCAGCAGCTCAATTTATTAATGGGCTTAGACACCCAACAGACGCATAAATCAAAGAAACACAAATCAGCATCAGATTTAGCAATAGCAAAGCAATTACGAATGATAATTGGCTCTTTAGTATGACCAAGAAAATATTTTAGAGTTGTCACAGCTAAATTAAGAAAACAAGCATATGATAAATTCATACGATACTTGTAATCGATAAAAATTATACCGATAGTAATCATTTAGTATTATGTACACACTTAAAAGAGAAATAGACGCTTGCAAAAATAAGCTCATCAATTAACTTATTATTTTAAAATAAATATGTATGAGCATCTCTAAGTAATGAACAAGAGCAATTAACATTCTTTAATTATTAAGTTTTAATAATAAAGGTCAATTGTTGATGAATAAAAGTGATGATACACGAACGTTATTCGAATACTGCATTTAGTTTGCACAGCTTGTCCAACAGCAACCTTAAGAGCTAAATACTGTAACACGTCTAAATGAAATTGTCCTGGAGTTATTCAACGAATTCCTTTGTCACAATGTCCTGACGTATGAGTTCATTGCGTCTTTCGACACGCGCCACTGGCTCAAATTGTGTGCACTCCGATGTCTCTCCTTTGGCTGCTGCTGTTGCTGTTGCTTTGGGTAACCCAACACTCTCCAACATGTCCATTCAGCTGACAATTACAACGCATTTTGCATGCAACTTGCAAGGCTCCATTGAGCTCGAGGCTAATGGCAGCCGCGTGACAGAATGCTTAGAGAACGAGTCAGTTAACGCTCGACTCACGACTCTCGACTCTCCACGGTTTACGGTTTACGGTTTACGGTTGACGCTTGATGGCTGACGGTTGATTGTTGATGGTCCCCAATGGCAATGGACCCAATCACAGCTTGTCATTTTTAAAGTTTATCCGAATTTAATCGCATTGCTGGCATACGTGCAACACTTTTATACATACATATGTACGTTTGCCGATAATACGTATATTGTATATAAGTACATATTATTTTATACTCTTAATTGCACACACACGCGCATTAAAGTTTTCTGATAAAAGTAACGCCGCAGGCCATTGTTTGAGGTTAGCTCAGCATGCCATAAAAACGTGTTCCACAAAACATAATCGTTAATCCTATTTTCGGATTATCTCATTACTATTTGCTAGTTTTATATAGAGATCCTAAATCTGTAACGCATAATACATAACTAAAGATGAATTGAAAATTGAGTATATTACTCAATTATTTAGAAATTACAGAATTCTTCTCGTACTTAGCTCGCTTAAATTTTTATTTAAAATCGCATATCCTTTTCATGATTTTATGCATTACGCATCGTTTACAACTAATTCTCATTTAAGAAATATATATCAGTACGACAAATTTTCACAGTTTTCGAAACATTGTTTTTATCAGATTACATTACAGAACAATTTTCTGCTTTATTAATTTTAATTTAAGTTTAAAACATTGCCGCTCTTCATTCTCAAATTCTGTGAACGTTGCAAAGCTTGTTGGTTCTGTAATTCGTTGGACAAACTTTGCCCATTTAAGCTTCGGTTATTAGTTTCTGGAACACATGCGTGTGTTTCAGGTTTCTTGTTTGTTTGCCCCGCGTGGCATCCGTCAAGGGTTCGCTGCTAACATGACCCAAACGGCGGTTGCACGCCACTTTTGAATGCGGTCTCACGAGCTTGGAGCATGTTTAAACATGATTAATTCGTGTTGATAAACAGTTATTTTAATTAATCGCCAGGTGTCGTTGCCGTCCCTCGTCTACGTTCAGCAACTTGCCGTCTTGTGGTCAGCGCAGCTTAACAACATTTAAATTTAAATGAACTCTTTGCAACACTTTGCATGCAACACACTGGCACACACACATACTCACACTCACACACACGCGTAGACAAAAGCCCTGAACACTTACTGAGTGCCTAGCTAATTGCTCTGACATTTTGTTCAGCCGCATAAATTCCAAAGCGCTCGTCGTTATGCAATGAAAATGCATTTATCATTTTATACTTGCCACAAAATGCTGCACCAAGACAGGTAATCAACAGCCAAGCGAACTTTATCTGAAATTAAAAATCGCTCTTACATAAATTTTGTCAACGCTTTGCCAATAAGCGAATACGAATACGTACACAAATACGAATATTTACTACATATATATTCGGTGTGTGGCAACTTTCTATACTTTGTTTGCTGCAACGAACGCAACTTTCAATGCTCGACAGTCCGTTAGAGGCAACAACTACAAAGTTTCACATAATTAAAAGCTCAGACAACTCAATAACAAAACGGGTAAAGAAAAGGTTTACAAATTTTATGAGGAATAAAAAAAGTAAAAATCCAAATAATTTCTAAACTAAACTCGTTGTGTACTTTGTCTAGAATTTCGTCAGTCGAGGTAAACTTTTTGCACCTTTTGGTTAAAACTTTTGCCTTCATTTGTTGATGATCCATTGTAACTCACGGAGTTCAACTTGCATTGAAATTAACAAGCACATTTTTATTTTAAATATTCGTTTAAATTTCCCGAAAACAATTTTCCTTTAAAATATTGCTAATCGAGGCACCCTGTGACAATTGCGCCATCTATAGTTCAGCTTTTTGTAACATGCGCTAAAAGATTCGTTTAGCAATGACACAAACCTTTGCAACTACAAACTGAATAAAAAACGCGCGGTACATTTGAATTATGAAAACAATATAAAGATAAGATAATATTGATTTGTCCCACCATCATTTAAAGACATTTTGCGTATACATAATAAAAACACATTTGCAATTTATTGTGCAAAAAAGTTAAAAGTACTTAATCATACATTTCTTTATAAAACAGAATATACTTTTGAAAAAGCATAGCTCAGTATTGATTTCATTTGATCATCTTCTACTCATTTCCATATAAATATATATAAAATGCTTCAAAGTAACAAATTGATGTATATAAAAATTACAACTCAATAGTAAATATTGTTGTTGCCTTATAAAAAAAATACAAGTAAGTGCACAATACATTTTCAATATCAAAAGCTGCGCTGCATGTTGAGGAAAATGGACAAATTGAAAACAAATATTCAAAAAATATAATCAAAAAATACATTTATGAACTATTATTTAGCAATCACATTACTGGCACTTGTTACGTTGAAGCAATTTTTCCTTCTTTATTCTTTTTGTTTGTTTAAAGCATCTCTCTTGATTTGTTCGTTACACACAGATGAAATTATTTAGGTAGGGTATTATTATTATTCTTGGGGGAAAGGGGGAATTTAAGGGATGGATTTATGGGAATCTACTTCTGGCCAAGATGCAATTTACCCAACAGCTGGGTGGCTTGTGCGCCGGCGCTTTCCTGTGCTTGGCTAGCAGCCTCCTGGATGTTCTTCTCGAGTCCCTCGCGCTTCTGGTCAACGTACTGGTTGGCCTCCTGCAGCTTCTGGTCAACTGCCTGGCTGGTCTGCTTCATGGCACCATCGATGGCACCCTCGGCTTCCTTGAGCTTCTGGTCTGCGACAGACTCGGCAGCCTTGACGCTCTTGTTGATCGCCTCATTGGCAGCCTTTTTGGTCTGATCAACAGCATTGGCGGCAGCACGTTGTGATGACTCCGCAATGTTGGCGGCCACTTGCTTGGAGTTCTGAGCGACGGCAGCAGCCTGTTGCACGGTGTTATCCACAGCCTGTTTGCCCTGGTTAACGGCGCCGGCGGCACGATTCACTCCCTGATCGATGGCCTGACCAGCCTTCTGTGCCTCGGCAGCAGCCAGTGCAGCGGCATCCTTGGCTGCTCGAAGAGATGTCATTGAGTATGTCTAAACTATTTTTAGTTCAAAAATTATAGTTACCAGTGCTTGTGGCCAGCTGCTCAGCTTCGCTCTTCGTCTGCTGCACGGACTGTCCGACCTTCTTGGCCTGCTCCTCGGCTAGCTTCTGTGCCTCGACGGCTTTGTCGTTGGCCAACTTCTCAGCCTCATCCTTCTTCTTGCTGAACAGATTGGCGGTCTTGTCGCCAAAGTTCTTCAGAGATGCTGTCGAATTAAATGGCAACAATTATACATTTAGTATTTTTAGAGCTTAGATCCTTTTATTACATTGCTGCTGCTGGCGACTGGGAAACATTTTTGCTTGACTATGGAAGTAAAACTAATTCATCGTCTTGTCTCTGATCATAATTTATAGGGTGATTTGTAATCAGTAATCAGTTTTTGCACTGCTTATCGATGTTTTCGATGAAAATTCCAGACTTGCTAATTACCAAATCATAAACAATATGAATTTTCATCGAACATCCACTAATCAGTTCGTAATTACATGCATTGCTCTTGCCAGATTTTTGTGATTTCTAATTTTAGATTTTCTGATTTCAGATTTCCAGTTTTCAGATTACATGCTCGGGTGACAGTTACACAGTTGTCAGCAACTGCGCAATTTGTTGCGTCGCCCCCAAATTGGGCGCCAGCAAAAAGCTAAACTCATTAGATACTATATAGAAAATAATATAAGCAGAAAATAAATTGAGCATAGGCTATAAAACACTCAGTAAAAAAGATGAGTAAAGAGCATGCTTATTCTTAAAAATATATCATATGAAAAGAGAATTACAAATAAAATAAATTTTATTTAACTACAAATTAAAATAAAAACAATCTACTGATCTAGCATACACTTTGAATAAAGGCTGTAGGGTATTAAGAAATATGAATAATAACTACATTTTAATAGAAGCGAAACTACTGGCATAGGAAGCTCGGTCACTGCGCTAAATGGGAGCTGCTGCTGCTGTTGCTGCATTCCCATAAAATGACGTGTGCGCTCACTCAAATAGAAACATTTCGCCATTAAATGCCGCAGCGGCAAATCCACTCGGTCCGGCAGTTTCCGATGTAGCAACGAGCACTATTCTATATGGCATACCCAAAGAAATTTTCTATATATGCTTGTATTCGTGTCTACTATGTATGTAGGTGTGTAAGTCTATTGCTTTATGCATATGTATAAAGAAAACAATGCGCAAATATTTGAATAATTTACAGTATGTGATGTCATAATGGCGATTCGGGCGATTTTATATTTTTTAATAGTTTCAACTCTTGTTCACGCTTTCTGGCTGTGGCTGTGGCTGTGAAAGCAAGTGTTTATATTAAAACTGAATGAATAATAGAACCAACATAAAATACCAATAAAACGCACAAGAGACTCTAAATGCTTGGCTTTTTGTTTATACCGAACACTAGTGTATATATTTATTTACCAAAAATTCAATTAACATTCTGATTGCCCACGCGTCCATAAAGAATGTGGTGGAATTCGATCGAAACGCAATAGACTGTTGAGTAGATCGAAAAGTTACGCATGTCTGATAAACTTGCTCACGAATTTCACAGCAAGCAGAAAGAGAGAGAGAGAGAGAGAGAGAGAAGAGAGTTGTGAATCGAGTTGAAGCTAAAGGATATGACATAAATGGAGCTATGAACCAAAGCTGCCTGCTACAAATATTTCGCATTGACAATGTAACTCATTGAAATTCGTAACCACACGCTTGACTAGAATCATAATATCTTTCTTACCATTTTGCGTAATAGAACGACGCATATTCTGGCATGCTGTGGTCAATAGCAACAACAACAACAACAATAACGTAGAGACTCTGAAAACCGGCTAGAATGCCACAACATGGCCATAAGGCAACACAATAAGCCGCAGTCGAAGCAGAGTCAAGAACACAGCCAGAGCGAACACTGAAGCTCACAGCTGTTGATGTTGCTAATGTGTTTGTTATTGTTGTTGTACTCATTCAACAGATAATGCGCAGAAGCTCTAAACAACAGAGACAAAACTAAACCTGTACCCAAGAGCAACTGAACTCAAGCGTGCTTATATACTGAGATACGGTCACAAATACTGGCACAGCCACAGATACGTTTGTATCTGTATGAGATTTTGGTCGTTCTATGAGTAACATACAGCTCATAGCCAGGTCACACACAACTCACGTTCCACACCAGTTTTTGGCCGTCAGAATCGAAAAAGCCGGCTAGTCTCTCTCGACAAAACCTTTGGCTACATTTGTAACAGGCAATCGATGATGCTGTCGCTGTTGCTGTTGCTGTTTCTGTTGTTGACGCTGACGCTGTTGCCATTGCTGATGATGTCATAGCATACACACACACTTAAGTACTATATCTATAAGAATCGAGCAGATGGAAATTCGCACGACTAGCAATTTGTTTAAGTTAAAGCTGTCAGCCAGCTAAAAGTTAGCTCATTGTCCAAGGTCAATACCCAAACAAAATAAGGCAACTCGCAACTGGCAACTGGCAACTGACGACTGACGACTGGCAATGAGCCAAAACGTGTCCTGCTAAAGGACACCTCTAACCAATACAACCGATGATGTCATATACTATACTGTCCCAAGGTAAATCAATAAATGAACTACAAGTCTAGCAAGGGCTATGATGAATCATTTGAAAACTCACACTCACAGTCACACCCAATCAATTAAATATTTTTTGTATATAACCCCAAGCGCTGACCCGCAATACTCAAGACCAAATTACGTCGACAGCAGCGCCACAAATGCTCCGCAATATTCCGGAACGAGAAGCTCATGATCGAGTCATGCTGTGGAATGGAATGCATGGAATCTAATTCAATTAATTGCCGCGTGTGGCAAGAGATAACAGCGTGCTTTGCTCTCGACAAATCGATTCAATGCTGTGATAATGCATTTTCACAAGTTGCACGCTAGGAGAGGATATAAGTAGAGGAGCCCAAGGGCGGCACACAACACAATCAATCCATTGAGAGAGATGAAGCATTGTCTGATTGCAATCATTGTCCTGCTGAGTGTCCTGCTTAGGGAGCAGCTGGTCAGCTCGACAACAGGTTGCCCACGTCGCTATCTGAGACGCATCAATGGCAAGTGTTACTACTTCTCTGTTAAAAAGGTAAATCGCTTTTTCGTCACCTTTCTGTCACGTAAATAAACTCATTTGATTGCCTCCCAGATGAACTGGTATGGCGCTCTGAACAATTGCCTGCGCAAAGGTCTAACGCTTGCCGATCTCAGCAATCCAGGCGATTTTAATGGCGCCATCGATTTCCTCAGCTCCAAGGGCAACACAGAGGACTTTTGGTTCGGCGGCAACGATCTGCAGACCGAGGGACGCTATCAATATATAAGCAATGGTCGTTTGGTTCGATACTTCGGCAATTACAGTGTGGTATGGTCAGATGAGTCCGCCCTATGCAATGATTGCCTTGAGGTTCGCATACGATCCAATATGACTATTACCGCTAGCGAAAATTGCCTGGAGCGACAATATTTCATCTGCTCCGAGGTCTACTGCGATAGCGTAGACGCGAAAAAGCCACGGCATCACAGCCATGAGCATCTGCATCACTTCCATCATGATGTTGGCGAGCCCAGCGGCGAAAGTGATGAGGATATGAACACACCATCCCCCTTCGGTAGTGCTTCCGAGGAGAGTTCAAAAGAGTCAAATGAGGGTGCTGTTCCCGAAGATGAATTGGAAGAATCGAATGAAAATGATAAGGAAACAACTGCAGCCGTGTCGGAGTCAGATGCCACAAGTCCTGCTGAGGGCGAGACAGAATCAACAGCAGCAGGAGAAACAGAGACAACTGCAGCGGGCGAGACAGAGTCAACAGCAGCAGGAGAAACAGAGACAACTGCAGCGGGCGAGACAGAGTCAACAGCAGCAGGAGAAACAGAGACAACTGCAGCAGGCGAGGCAGAGACCACTCCAGCAGGAGAAACAGAGACAACTGCAGCAGGCGAGACAGAGACCACTGCAGCAGAAGAAACAGAGGCAACTGCACCAGGCGAGGTAGAGAATCCATAGATAATCCCTAAATCATTGATTTAGAGATCTAAATTTTATATGTATACAAAATAAATCAATCAATTCAAAATAGCAACCAGATATTATTACTGAAACTAGACTAAAACGGAGGGTTTAATAGCCGGTAAGATTGGCCATAGAAAGCTTGGCACAAAAGTTGTAATAAGTAGTGTCTACTACTTATTTAGATTTAATATAAGCTTAAGAAAGTCAAAAGCCAGTTGCATGTTATTTCTGCCCAACTTGTTGGTTTATCACCCAATACTTTAG
Source organism: Drosophila sulfurigaster albostrigata (assembly GCF_023558435.1). NCBI lineage: Eukaryota > Metazoa > Arthropoda > Insecta > Diptera > Drosophilidae > Drosophila > Drosophila sulfurigaster. The sequence goes on from NC_084883.1 coordinate 2,796,792, forward strand.
TCACGAATACATTCCTATAGATCGACACTTGATATGTTCACCCCATAAAGCCCCTTAAATTGACCGCATCAAATGCAAATTAATTGATTTGTTCACCTCAAGGCAATCAAACCAACCGAAACTGCACTTGAAAACAATTAATGGTTTTTTAAATAGGCGTATCCAATTTGTCACGCCCACCAAGAGTGTATATATAGAAGAAAAATGTGCTGGCTGTACAGTTTATGTAATTTGGGACTGGCACAGTCATGAGGGTTCTGCCAATTGTGATACTGACCCTTATTGCAGTATATTCCGATGAAGTCGTCTCAGCCAAAAGAGACAAAAAGAACAGCGATGGACCGTGTGGCAAGCGATTTATGCGTCAGATTCACGGCAAGTGTTATTACCTTGCCCCCAAGAAGGTTGGTATTACCAAGTGTAAATCAAGGATTTGATTCATCTTTACTCCCTTGCAGATGAATTGGTTTGGAGCATTAAATAATTGCTTGCGCAAGGGTCTCAGTTTGGCTAACTTGCAAACTAATGAAGAGTTACAGGCAATAGTTGAATTCATGGGATCGAAAGGCAGCTTGGAAGACTTTTGGTTTGGCGGAAATGATCTTCAATCTGAGGGTTACTTCACCTATATCAGCAATGGTCAGCCGGTCTCATTCCATGGAGTGGAGCCTACGCAACGCTCCAATATGGATGATTGTCTAGAGATTCGGTTGCGTGAAAATTCCTCCACGATAACCGATGAAAATTGCTATGAACCGCAGTATTTCATCTGCGAGGAGAATAATCAGAAATGTGCCCAACCCGTCTACGAGAGAGCTAATAATGAGCATCATAGTCACGAGCATTTGCATCACTTCCACCACGATGCTGCAAAAGGTGAGGTCGTTGAAGAGGGGAGGAGCGAGGAAAGTGTGGAAAGCGATTCACGGCCGGCTGATAATTCGAATTCAACGGAAGACGCCAAATCGCCGGAAAGCGAGGAAGAGACGGAAGATACGGAAGACGAAAACGGATCAGAAATTATGGAAAGCGGCGGTGATCAAAGCTTACCATCGTATGAGGCAGGAGGAGAACCGCAAGATGAACTTAATATACATCACAAAAAGGGAGAGAACGCGACGACAAGCGATGGAGCAACATCGTCACCAGGTCAAGGTGAAACTACCGCAGCACCCGTTGGTGAAACTGGAGTAACAACGGCAGCAGCTGAGGGCAGTGAAACAACTGCCTTAGAGGGAGCTCCAGAAACAGCAACAGCTCCAGCCGAAGCTGCCCCTGCAGAGGCTGCTCCAGCCGAAGCCGCTCCTGCAGAGGCTGCTCCGGCGGAGGCTGCCCCAGCGGAAGCTGCTCCAGCAGAAGCTGCTCCAGCGGAGGCTGCTCCAGCGGAGGCTGCTCCAGCAGAGGCTGCTCCAGCGGAGGCTGCTCCAGCGAATGATGAGCCAGCAGGTCGTGCTCCAGTTGCCAATCCTCTTAGCTTTGACATGGAAGATGAATAAACTTCTAGCTAACCAACCTGAGATCTGCACACCTACTAGATGGAGTTCAAGGGGAAATGAAACACGAGGAACGAAGAACGAAGAACCCGATTTTCTTTGTATAATAATCAATAAATCGTTAAACCTATCTCATTTGGCATCTAATAATTGTATGACTAATACGTGAAGGGTAAGAGAGTGAGGGAAGAGTGGACATGCGAGGGGATTTGTTTTCTATAAAAACTACTGATAATATTGATGCAAGCTAATATTATATATTCTATAGTGCAAAAGAAAAACTTGAATAGTTGTGTCAAGTCTACTGGATTTGCAAAAATATTCTTATGGTAGTTGAAAAGAAACGTTGTTACTTACATTTCGAAGCGTCTGTTTGCATTAAGTGGAAACAGAGAATATTATAGTTAGACCAAAAAGCATAAATTCTCAGACAGTTTGTAGGAATTTGGAATTTAGAATTTCAGAAACGGAAATAGAGTCATTTATTTCGGGCGTGTACTTTAGAATACATCAAAGAGCGAATATAAATTATAAGAAACATAACTAAAAACACAAAATAATTCCAATCATGCAGATATTGGTATACACACATACGCATACGCATATGTTTGTTCGTATTCTATATGTGTATGCACGCTATAATTATAGAGATGTATGTATGTATAGATATCACATCATTTTGGGTGTGGGTTGTGTCTGTTACTCACAGAGAGAAGAACAACAACTTGTGCTAAACTCACACACACGCCCATACCCAAATGCACGTGTGTGCGAGTGTAGAAGATGTACTGCGCCATAAGTGGCTTACGCTATTCTAGAATATACCCTTTATAAGTAACTGTAACGGGCAATTAATTTTGTATTGCGACTTGGGATCAGCAAAATCCAGCACAAAAGAATGGGAGAAACACATAGAGAGCGCGAGTGAGAGAAAGAGAGACAGCCTGGGGTAGGGGGAAGAGTTGCTCAACGAACTCCTTTGCCACTGAACGGACGATGATGTAACTCTTCTATAATAATCCTGCAATGCGGTCATAGGTTCTCTCTGTCACAAGCAAGGTCTCACAATTAATTCATTCATTTCTACTACTTTATACTCGCATGTAAACTACAAGTATTTTTATTGCTTTCGATTTTCTTTTGACATGACACTTGCCGCACTCCATACATACTTAATTGGACAGACAATACGTTGGAATTTCAGTTCATTTTCTAATTTCAAAACTTTCACAATATTCTTCGTGTTTTTATATTACTATTTTTTTTCTTATGTTTACCTGTAAACGAGCTGAACATGTTAAAGATTGTGTTTTTACTGTATTTGGTAGTTAGAATTTAAGTAAAGTGTTGTGTTATTAAACCGAAATGCGTCCAGTTGTCGAATTAAATTTTTAGAGCTTAGCTATAGTTTTATTTGTAGTCGGCTAATTTGGTACGTTCCGCGTTTATTTTTAAAACGTTCCGACAGCGTCGAGAGCACAAATACGAATAAAGACCAAACGAAAGTATCTTGTTGGAAGCGTTGTTGTTGCCGTCTGTTCGTATTATTGTTATTGTTGTTCCACTGCTTCTTAATTTTGTGGATCCCGACCTGTGTGTTAACTGCACTCTTTGATTTTTGATTCGCTCGCTTGTGGAACCTGTGGAGCGCCGACCGAGCGTTGCCAGATGCGCGCATTTTGTTTACACTGCAGTGCACTGTTAGTTGGCTGTTAACCGCTTTGAATTAACGGAATCTTATGCTTAAATCCAAATTAAAAAACAATTGTAACGAATATTCATAACTTTTGCATTTACTATAGAAAAATAAAAACAATAAAGTAAACAATCTGAATTTCAAATCTAAACAAATAATTAAAGTTATTCTTTAAAAATAAAAGCACTGTAAAATGATAAATTTAAAATTAAGACAAATAATTTAGGTTATTCTTTTCTCAAAAGCCATAAATTTGAAACTTTTCAGTCCAGTTGCATACATATATTTTATCTATATGGATTGTATATGTAAATTATTCGTATAAAAAAATTTCTTTATCCGGAAATATAATTGTTTATATAGGGTCAAATTGGCGCGTCAAATGAAATTCGTTATCGTTTAACAATATTTTCCGCTATTTATGTAAGTTCTACTATAAATCTAAAAGTCAAGCATATTTCATTTCAGTCACAATGAATTTACAAGTTTGTCTATACATTATAGTTCTTATATACGTTCGCGAGGGAGATACCGGCGGAGCCTGTCATTATTTCAGTGAAAACAAGGTAGTACAGCCATTTAAGATAAGAACACTCAGATGTAATAAAAAAATAATCTTTTTTCTTCTAGTTGGACTGGTTCGACGCATTATTTGCCTGTCAGAAAAAGAAACTATGTCTGGCTAATTTTGATACAAAAGAAGCATTTGATGATCTCCCACGAAAATTAAATATTACTGAGGAGTATTGGATTGGTCTAAACGGTTATGAGAAGAATGTACTTCGATATGTATCCAACAACGAAGGTGTTAAATATATGCCACCCGAAGCCACTATCAATGTTGAGCAGCCTTGCATCTTTCTAAAGCCCATCTTTCAAGGAAAGTTAACCTTTGAATCAGACTACTGCTTACGTCGGCGTCGCTATGTCTGCTCATCGGCCGTCATCTGCAATGGTGTGGCGACAAACAGCACCTATAAAGACAAATATTCTACAGACCTTCCTTGTGATATGAGCGACATTGCCAAGGATGTCATTGGCATACCCAAGTAATAATAAAGATCAGTCGACATATGTTATTGTAGCATATGGGTATATTTCAGATATGACTAGCTACTTTACATTAATATTGCAGGTCTACTTAACGCAATAATCTTTGCGTTGTTGCCGGATGACCGCATTCAATTTTAGGCACTGTTGCCGTAGGTTGTCATTATCCCCTTTAAGCACATCAATGGTTTCCTCTTGCCGATGTATGGTCTGATGAACTCTGCAGCAGATAAAAGGTTAAGAGATTAGACAACTTTTAGTATACAATTGTGCATTAGGTTTACCGCTTCTGTAACTGTTCCATTTCCTGCTTATGTCGCTCATTGAGCAAGGCCACCTCATTCTGAATATCCGTGTTCAGATTGTCGCGGAGCTTGTCACGCTCATTGATGATATCGCCACACATCTTCTTGCTGTGCCCCAGCTCCAGATGCAACTGTTGCACCTCCGCCTGGGAATTGCGCACCTGAGCATCCGACTCTGCGAGCTTGCCACGTATCTCCGCATACTTTTCCCGTAGCGACTTTTCCACATTCTCCGCAAGGGTTAAATCCTTTTCGTACTTTTCCTTTAATCGCCTGCAAATAAATACTAGTCACTCACTTTGCTCTAACTCTAGCTCTTTGGCTACTTACAGCATCTTCTGCTCGTGCTCCTCACCGCTTTGTAGAGCATCCGCCTCCATGCGCACCACAAGCTCATCCAGCTGGCGATCGCGCTCGGCCCGATAATGTTGTCTAATAGCGTTCTCCTTTTCCGCATTCGCCAGTTTGCACTTGTTTTCATATTCGGTTTTCCAAAGCTCAAAGTCCGCAAGATATTGCTGCTCGATTGTATTAATGCGATTTTGATATTTCTCCTCCTGCTTTGACATCTTCTCCTGCATCTCGAACTTGGCCTGCTCCAGTTCGCCATCTTGTTCGCGCTGCGCCTCCTGTCGCTTAACCTGATAATCGCATTCCTTTTGCCTCAACTCCGCCTGAAGTCGTTCTCGCTCTGCGGCAAAATCATCAGCCAGCTTTTGCCTTAACTCCGCTTGGGTTTTTTGCTCCTCCTCCAGCTGACGCTCGAGTCGCTCTCGTATAGCGTTGCGTTCCTTTTCAATAATCGCTTCACGATCTTGGGCACAGCTTTCACGAATGCCATTCTCGATCTGTTCGTGCTTGAGTCGCGCCTCCTCCAATGCATCGAGCAACTGCATCTGATGAGAACGCTTCAAATCTGTCACTTCTCGTTGATGGTTGCAGTTCATCTTATTGATTTCTGCTTCCAGTCCCTTTACTGTCAACTCCTGTTTCGAACAAAACACGATTACAGCGTAAACCCAATTGCCTTCTCTGCCTTCAACCCACCTTGATTTTCTTGGTATTCTCACGAACCCAACGCTCCCTACGTATTTTCTCTCCAGCCAAAGTCGTCTCCTTCGCTCGAGTTAGCTCAGTTTCTAGTCTATGCTCCCAGGCTTGATTCTGGCTCTCCAGACGTCGCGTTAGCGCCGCAACCTTCTCACACAGCGATCCCTTATCCTTTAGCAGCTGCTCGATAAATCCTTGATGACGAGTCACCACCTCCTCGTAATGCTTTTTCTGGTCACGCAATTTGATGGCATTGCTAGACTTCTCCGCTCGCAGTAACTTTTGCTTTTCACTGCGCAGCTGAAGAACGTGTTCCTTGGACATGTGAATGGCATTGGCCAACTCATTCGCCCGTAGAGTGAGTGCAATTACACGACGTGCCAGTTGATGATTGGGCAGCATCAACAGCTCCGACAGTCTGCAAATTAAATAATTATCGACCTTTAATTTTGGTATTTACAATGAGTTTTCCCATTTATCATAGATTCATCTAAAATGGCTTCCTTTCGATTACCCTTTTGATGACTAATTTGGCTCTGAACGTTATTCGATCTTTATATTCATTATTTAGTACTCGCTTTTAAGTAGCTGACGTTAACAATAAAACACATTATTTTATTGCTTCTACGTATAAGGATCAACTTACTTGGGCACTTCGTCGGTAACGTCTGGCTCAACAACGAATTCAACCTCGGAGCGATTGCTATCCGGCATAGATCGTCGAGTTTCCATCAGCGTTTTGTCACAGCTGCTCTCCACATTATTCAAATAGGCCAAAATATCTCTGAAAATTAAGGACGTACTCTCAGTATTAGTAAAAAACAAGTAAGAAAGCTACAGTCGTGTATACTCGACTGTGAGATACCCGCTACCCATTTTGAATAAAAGCAATATATTTTGCGGTATTATTCTCAAAATATACCAAATATACTGCAAAAAATGCTAAAAAAAAATATACTAAATGGTTTATGTGGTATATCGATATAGTACCGCATTTAAAATATACCATAGACGGCACAATATACCAGATTGTCAGCCAAAGCAACTAAGACCCCTAGTAAGTAGGCGTTTTTGCCCATACAAAAGTATTTCTTTAGGGAATTATAAATACTATAGTTATCATTGTATACACCAAAATTCGCCGCTCTATCTTTAAAATTACGCTTGTTATTCGTTTTTTGTGATTTGCGGGGACGGAAGTGGGCGTGGCAAAAATTTGAAACCAACTTGATCTGCGTGCAAACATAACAAATGCTGCCGAAAATTATAGCTCTATCTCTAATAGTCTCCGAGATCTAGGTGTTCATACGGACAGACGGACAAATGGACAGACGGACAGACAGACAGACGGACATGGCTAGATCGTCTTGTTGACGCTGATCAAGAATATATATACTTTATAGGGTCGGAGATGCCTTCTTCTACCTGTTACATACATTTCCTGCCGGCACAAAGTTATTCTACCCTTCTACCCTATGGGTAGCGGGTAAATTTCAAATGCATCTTAACAAGTAAGAAAGCTTCAGAAAGTGTGCTGCACTGTGAGATACCCGCTACTCATTTTGAATAAAAACAAAACAGTGCGGCAATATTCTTAAAATATACCACATAATTAACGTATACCGCAAAAATACTTAAATATACCATATTTGGTATATCGATGAAATAATACATTCGAAATACATATATCATACAGATCAAAATACATATACCAGATTGTCAGCCAAAGCAGCTAAGACCCCATTGTAGTAGGCGTAATTAGCCATATATTTTTATCCGATCAGAACCAAATCTCAGGAATTATAAAAACGATAATTATTATTGCCTGAACCAAAATATATATACTTTATGGGGTCGATGATAACTGCCTGTTACATATATTTCTTGCCGGCAGGATATTTACCCTATCGGTAAAGGGTGCAAAGGCTAGATTTACCAAACTTTGGGTGACCTTGTTGGCTTTCCAATTGGTTTGTCCAATTTTTTGGAACTTAGCCATACATTATCAGATTCCAAAATGAAACTTATAAAAATCAACACACTATGCAAACTATAATTGCTCCAGCATTGGGAACGTGGCACTTTTGTCAAGCTTTGGGACTACTTAGATATTTAGTTATTGGAAAGAAGTCAGTCGTCTCATGGTCCTCGGCTAATCGTTAGCCATCACGATAAAGTTCTTGCAATATGAGATTTTTAAACACCAGATCATACTTTACTCACTTGTACTTGTCGCCGCTTTCCGGAACGCGATCATCATTACTAACCGTTTCAGCAGTCTCCGAACGCGAATCGAGTTTCAGGTTCAACTCGCTGGGTAAGCGTTCTGCAAAATTATCTGAATTGTGGTAATACAGTAAAATATAGAGAAATCAACGATTAGGTAATGATAGTATTCAAAAGATTCATCAAGCCCACCTCGCTTTTTGTCTTCCTCGATCTCTTTGATAACCGACACAATTTCATCATAAGTCGAGTCCCTGGAATCCTCATTTGATTTAAGTGACAACTGGGAGTTACTGTCGTCCATCTCATCGACTCCCTGTTTATGCAGTTCCTCAAATTGTGCCAACGCCTGCTTCTGCTCCTGCATGCTCATCCAGCTATCGACCTTATCCAGATTGTACTCGCTTAGCTTGCGCTCCTCCCGCAGGCTCCCTACGCTGACGGCTTTCTTGAGTTTGGCTCCCGTGCTGGAAATTGAACTCTTGGTCAGGAATTTGGGTTTACTATTCCGAGAACTCGTCTCTGCACTCGCCGGCTTCACATTCTCCTTTTTCTTGCCGACGAACGGCGTCGTGGCGGCCACTTTGAGATAATTGCTGATCACAGAATCAGCGTTGCTGCTAGTGCTATATTGACGTCGATCGTCCTGCACAAGGGGCAGAAAGTTGTTCTCGGCACCAAAATTGCGTTGTCCTGTCGATCGATAAGAGCTCACGCCACCATTGTTGCTATTGTTGTTGCTATTGCTGTTGTTATTGTTGTTGGGGTGTGTGATGGAGCTGGAGAGATTCTTCTCGGAAAGATTGTTCTGCTTTTGGTCTTTGCTCTGGGCCGCGTACTTTTCCAGATAGTTTGGCAATTCCACGTTATTCATGGGCTCAAGGGATTTGGTTTTGGACAACAGATTGTTATCTAAGGTCCCACCCACCGCCTGCTTATACTCTCTGATCACATTCAGCTCCGGCGTGGGTGACTTTTGCCGTGTTGCCGCCAAAGACGACGATGGCGCTATAGGTGTGGTAGATGTTTTCACTTCGGGTTCAGAATCGGCATAGCGACAACTGGGCGCATCGCAGGCGCACTTAGCGTCGGATGCAGCTTCATTGGTGCTGGCCGTGGATGAGGAACGTGTGCTGCAGGTGCAGTTCTCGGATGGACACTTAGGGTACTCGTATGTCTCGGCGAGCACCTCAGCGCTGCTGCCCGCCGAGACAGATGTTCCAAAGTGCACGGACTTCTTTTGGGCGCCAGTGTCGATGGCATCCAGTTTGCTGCTGCCACTGATGCCATTGCTGTTACCAGTACTATTATTGTTATAGATGAAGCTGGGCAGAGTTAAGGGACCCGGAGCAGAGATGTTACTATTACTGTTGCTGCTGCTGCCAGGTCGCATGTCCTGTTTGTCGTTGTCGCAGTCACTGGAATCCATGTCGTTGTGCATATTCGGCTTGCTGAAAGACACTCTACCGGGCAGATCCGGTTTGGCGGTTTTCTGCAGTAACGTCGCATTGCTGAGTCCCGCCTGTCTGGCTGACCAGTTGGAAGCGTAGGATTTGAGCTTGTCGCTGCTGCCGGACTCCGGCATGCTGGCCATAAACCGTTCCAGGTGCTCCCCCTCGCTGTTGTGTGGCGATTTTTGTGAACAGTCCGACTGATCGTCGGTGGAAGAATTGCAGCCGCTGCGACACAACCAACTCCGCTTGATGGGCTCGTCCAGCAGCGATTTCAACAGATCCGTGGAAGATACTTGACGCTGCAGGCGAATTGCATAATGTTGCAAGTACTTTTATTTCATTTCTGTAGCTACTCACGTGTTTGCTAGTCCTGAGATCCTTCTCGGCAAAGTAAACACTGAGTTTGCGGCCAAACTTCGGATCCGCCGACTGCGGTCGTCCCAGAAAAGGCGACGAACGACTGCGTTGATGTAGAAAGTTGGCCGAGCGAGGACGAAAATGGGGCACGGAATTGTTCAGAGTCGTCAGAGAGCGACTGGTGAGCTTGGGTCTCGTTTTCTGTCGTGTGGCGAGGTTTATCTGCAGATAAAGCCGAGGCGTTACGAGTGAAGGAAAGATGTCCATAAATAGATACTGCTGCAATACAATCGAAACGTACCTGCGAGCCCTTAAGACATAAATCCATAATAGCACCCGATTTAGCACTCCGAGTATATACTTTTCAAGTGCATTTAAACAGGGCTTGCTTTGCTTTCCTTTTTAGCCGAACTGACGGCTGCGCCACAGCCAACTGAGCTTGTCCCATGGTCGAGCAGTTTGTTTTGGCCAAAAACAACCCCTGGCTATAATATCGATTAAACGCACGCTACGGTCAGGACATGTGCCCGGCAGATGTTGCCCAATATTGGCCCGATGTTGGTCAGCAATCCAACCCCTGTCGTGGACAATCTGTTGACATGGTTACGAGTACGCACCCCAACACTTTGTAACCCAACAAAAATACAAGTATTACACCCGCTAGGCACAGGTGTTTCAATTTCGGTTTCAGCTTGCTTTATGATAATAATAAATGTCTTTCAATTAAAATCCAATTTTTATGGGTGCAGCTCACTCTCAATATATCTTGGCAATCTCAAAAAAGCACAATCAAATCTATGCACTACTATGATGGATAACGTTTCTGCCAAGGTCATGGCAAATATATTTCGCAATGTCAAAGTTCAAACGAAGTTGAAGTAAACTTGATCTTCCAATGTCAGACCAAAGAGACTCAAATAATAGTAAACTTGAAAGTTGATTAAAGAGAATAATTCATCTTAGAAAAATCCTGTTTGAGGCTTTTGAGAATACATTAAAATAAGAAAATAAAACAAGATGTTGCATATGACTGGTCTTTTTAAAATAAATTACTTTTGAATAAATTTAAGAAATTAATTACTTTTGAACGGGATTCAGTTATTAATGATAATTACTTCTAAGAATTTAGTCATCATAACTTATTATATAGGAAAATTGTAAACTGTTTAAGACCAATTTTAAAGAGTTGAAATGAAATTAAATTACGTGATCACTAAATGTAAATGTCACTTACTTAAATAAACATTTTTTAAAAACAAAGTATTCTTGATGTTGTAATTAATTTCTTAGCTACTTCAAAGTAACATTTTTAGTGCTAGAATAAATCATCTGGCTAAAGTTGGTGAAATATACCAAAGATTAATATGATATTTTCTATTATAGTGTTTCTTAATAATTTATCCGTATGTTAAATGAAACCAATTGCAAGCAATTCAACGAATATTTTAATAATAATAATTTATTTAAATAAAGCAAATTGTTTGAAATAAACATAATTAAGTATAGCAGGTCTGACGACCGCCTCAACAGTTGGCTCGTCATATAGATACAAATCGTACATACATACTACATTCAGTAGTTATTGATATGGTATATCTATGGGATGCCTCTTCGGAATGCGTCTACGGATGCGTATCTGCGGATACTGACTGATGCGTGAAGCATAAAATTAAATTTGGCAACATTTCTCATAATGAACTTAGAGGCTAACACAAAATACAATACAATACAGAGTGAATGTTCTCGTTCCTTTTTTTTGTAGTTTTAGTTGATTAATAACAATTGCACTAACTCCAAAACGCCTTCTTACTCCGCACGTAGAACGGGCGTCACTTGCACCTCATCCTGTGCATCGCTCTTGATGTCGAACTTTAGTTTGGCCAGCTCCTGAAGTTCGGCATCGGCTGCTGACGCAGGTGCATCCTTGAGCACCTTCACGGTGTCGGGATAATTGTTCTCACCGCCGCCAAGCTCCTGCGAAAAACTGACCACCGTCTTGGGCTCGTAGTTGACACCCAAAGCACCGCTGGGATCGGGTGTGGCTATGCTGGGCACATCTCCATTGGTATGCGAGATGGTAATATCTTCAGAGTGTCCATTGCTCTCAGCTGCAGCAGGAGCAGTATCTCCATTCTGGACAGGCGGCGACACGGGCTCAACAGCAGCCACTGGCGTTATGACCTCCACTTGGGCCTCAACAGCGGCAGGAACAACCGATTCCACCTCGGACTTTGTTTCGGTTATGGGCTCTGCCTCCGGTTTGGTATCATCATCCTCGCCAGCCACCGCTTTGTTGACCTCCTCAATGGCCTTGGCCACCTCCTCGGGTGCCACATCATCACTTGCCACATGGCCATTGCTAACAGGCTGCACCTCGGGCTCTTCGATGTGTCCGTTGCTGGATTCAACCGCAATTTCGGCAGCAGTTACGGCCACGGCAACGGCCTCAGCCGCAACCACTTCGACTGTCTCTGCCTCTGTCTCTGCCTCTGCAGCCGGTTCGCTGTGACCATTTGTAGCTGGTTGCGGCTCCTCCTCAATCTTGGCCGGCAAGGGCATTTCGAGGGCCGGCACTATGGCTGGACTGGCCATGGTCTCAACGAACGAGGTGCGATTCGGTGAGTCCGGCGAGATCATGACATGCGTGAAGTAGCCACTGCGGCGATTCTCAAAGTCCAGCACATTCTCCTTGGCCAGACGCTCCTGAATGCGTCGCTGTCGCAGTATAAACTCCGGCACATTCTCATCCTCACCCTGCGCCACAGGCTCCACATCAACGGGCTTGGGGCGACGCAGCACCACCTTGGCGGCCTCGTTCTGCTCCGTTGTGGCGGTGCCATTGCCATTGCCATTGCCATTGGCGGTGGCGGTGGCATTGCCGTTGGTAGTCGCCCAAGTGGCGGATGCATTCGAGGGCTTGAAGACGCCATTGAACTTGGTGCCTACCACAAATTTGTTGGTGTTGCTGATGAAGCTGCTGCTGTTGTTGTTGACTGTGGTGGTGTTGGCGCTTTTATAGGCGTTGTAGTTGTTGTTGGCATTGGGCTGCGGTGACAACGGATTGCCATTGTCTTTGGTGCTGGGCGAACGGGCGATGGTAAAGTTGGGTTTGCCATGACTGATCAGCAGCTTGGTGGCCGGCGAGGGGCTCTTGTCGGGCAGCGGGGAGGGCAGACCACTGCGAATTTGTATGCTGGGCTTGTTGATGGTATCAGCCATGATCTTATGTGTGTGTTTCTCTCGAGTCTCGAGTCTAATAGCGCTTTTACTTTCCGTCGATCTCTGATCGTCGTCGTCGTCGTCGTCGTCGTTGGCTAACGGGGCTTCGCTTCGTCGTGTTTAGCTGTAAAAGTAAAAAGATGTTTAAGCTTGGAAACATTTAACATTTTAAATTCACCAAATGCTAATTTTTTGCCAAATCATAATAATGAGCAAATTGCGGTGAAAAGCAACCAAATATAACATAATACTAGTCGCGGATATTCACTCGCACACAACATAAAAATGCTTATAATCAAATTTAATTCAATGTGTGGACATTCGCCAGCTAATTATTATTATTTTAATTTGCTTTATTAGCACCTTTAGAATGCTGCCAACAACTTTCTTTGCACTATTCGCTATTTAGTCCAAACAGTCGCTTTTTAAACCAATTCGCCCTGGGCCTAATTCCATGATGATGATGATGATGATGATGATGATGATGAATCATCCAAGTAGAAAATATAGATTAGAAGAATTTCAATTGGTTTGGAATGGTTACTCATCGTCTTTTGTTGGCCAAATGGTTTTCAGGAAATATTATTATATACTTATAATCAATTGTGACGTGCCAGAAGTCGTTTAGCAATTGCTTCGACCAAAACTGATAATCTTATTAATCAATTGAAGCGCGTGGCTCATTTATAATTTATTTAGTAAACCAAAATTATAACAGAGTCAAAAGTACACAATTTACTTTATAACTGGGGCTTAAGTCAAGACATTTAATTGTTAGAGTAAACAGTAATTAATATTTGCTATCTACAATTGATTGTGACTATAAAACAGTTCGAAGTTGCTAATGTTCATCAATTACACTTTCAACGCTGGTGTTGACCAACTCAATTAAGTGTGTTTATGTGTTATATCAAAGAGATATATATGTACATTTAATTTGGTAAAATAACATCAACCGCTATTATCTATTTTTGTTCAAAATTGATAGTAAAGAATTTAATAAATACGTTATTACAATCGCTCTTTAGCAATGCGATCCTATAGTTTATGGTTCAAAGTATAGTATATCTAAAAGATCACCAGTAATAAATAAATAATAAATTTTTAAAAACTTTGAATTTATTCGTCGATTTAACTAACTCTATTATAGTAATATTGTGTTATCAAATCAAATACATTCATACATACATTCAAATAAAGAACATTGTCGTCACTAAACATGCCAAGTAATAATATCTGGGTAATTCTTTGACGTAAAATGTAGCGTGCGATAATATTTCAAGGAAAAAAACATAAACAGAAACAATTTTAAAAATAACTATGGGTTATTCCTTTAGCCCTTGATTACCACTACATTTATAGGATTTTAGGAGATAAAATATATAAATTCGTTAATTTTTTTTTGTTTTGTTAAAACAAAAAAATAATTTCAAAATCATTTGTATTACTAATTAAATAGATATAAGACTCAACTCTATTCAAAATAAAAAATGTTGTGCTATATGTTTTTCAAATGTGTAACTAGCAATATCGTGAAATTTTCAATGATACGAAAACTTTATCAAATCGAAATATGTAGTTTTCATTTTTTCAATGTCATTCAATTTAGAATAACTTAACTTAGCCCAATTACCGGGAACCTAATCAATTTATTTTCGCTTCTGCTTTGTTTTATCATCAAAAAAATTGTATAATACCGATACCGAACTAAACCTTTATCAATCTACAATCAACTCCTAGGTTCGCGCTATCAATCACATGCCTGTCCACACACTTCCCCCAATTTGATCATCAGTAATGCAAACTTTGCATTCAGTATTGACTTTCGCTAGCAAATTGTAATTTTCAGTCAGTTCAGTTTTCAATTATTTGCTACTGTTCCACATGGCGTATGCGTAATTACGTAATACTTGGGAGGGGGCAAACACAATGTCCCCAGGGTCATATGCTGGTCATTGGCAGACCCCCAAAACAAATGCCATTGATTGTTTATAGAGCTCAGGCGAGCTTAAATAACAATTAATTCGCATAGAAATGTGTGTGAAAAGTCCAAGCACCAAATAGGCGCATGTCTATCTAATTGGGCAGGCGACCAGCCAACTTCATAGATCGATCAAGTGCATGTGACTGACTGACTGGCTGGCTGGCTGGCTGACTGAGTGACTGTCCAGTTAACTGGTTTCGTTGGCGTCTTATCAGTGCGCCAACACACGTACAGGTTGATCACAACTGATATCGAAGACCACAAACAATTTTCAATATCAAACGGCGTTCTCTCCTCTCTCTCTCTCTCTCTGCCTCCTACTCTGCTCCCGTGGCCAATGTCTGGAACTAATTAAATTAAGAGCTGCAATTTATGTGGAGCTGCATTGCAGCTACTCGTAAATTCAGTGCACGTTCAATTACTTAGCCAAAGGTCAGAGCAGAGCAGAGTTTATTTGATTTCAGTTTCAATTTTATTGTCCGCTTGTAATGAAGGTTATTGTTTGTTTATTTGTTTATGGCGTCTGGCCAAGTGTCTGGCAATTGTGATGCATCCTAAATGAAGTAACTAAATGGAAAAAGATTCATGTGATTCTCGTTGAAGATAAGTTTATACATTTGAAGCGTTGCAAGAGTAAGTTCAACTACAATCGATAGCAGATGTCGACTGTGAAAATGGAATAACTAATTAAAAATATTCAATATATTTTTTTAAATGCAAAATATGAAATTATAGTTATTATTTTCGCCCGTTGTGAGTGTGCACTTAAAATTTTATTATTTGCTGATTGCCAGTTTAGGAACAGCTGAACTACATTTTAGAGCTACACGTGCTGATCGAATGGGCAGTTAAACTATTTTGTCGGCACTTTGGCACTGTTCACTGTACTTAACGGCTTATGATGTGACTGCTGAGCTCTGGCATTCATTAAAGTAACACACTGACTTAATTATTCAATCGAACGTGCCATTAGCAATATCAACTGTCGTCATTGTTTTTTTTTCTTTCTGTTTGCTGCTAAACCTAAAGTTCCCAAAACCCCATGACAAACAATTAAACAATGTAGAGCTGGCTGATAAAATACAAAAATAAATTAAATTACAAAACGAGCGAATCGGACAACAAATCTCAATTGTTTTGTGATTTCGCCGACGGCGACTTATATAGAAATTGAAATTGCTGTGGGGGTGTCCGATGTATGCTTTTTGCTTTTTGGTGGCTCGCTAATTAAATACAAATATGCAGCTCAATAGGGTTCAGCTGTTTACGGCAAATAATTTAAGCTGTTTAGCAACTTTTTTCTTCATTTTTTGTTTGTTAGTTTTTCTAATTGTGCTCGAAAATACTAGAGAATATATATTGCCAGAGGGGAACCAGAAGCTGCAGTGCGAATTGACCTTCAAAATTTACGCCATGAAATCAACAACTACTATTCAAAAATATATTATGTTTTTTTAATTTTTTGTTATTTGCATAAGGTGAGCAAGAACCTGTATGATTTCGTGTACAACAGTTTGCACTTAACGTTAGACAGAAAAATAGAAAAAATGCGACTATAAATATATCAGACTTATGGTGAATTTGATCTTGAATTGATTGAAAAAGAAAGGGAAAGCGCAGTCTGATTTATTTGTTTAAAAATTGGACAAATGTTCGTATTGATACAACTTTCTTATATCATTTGATTATGCTTTAAGCTTCCGCCCTTGTCAATAGCGTCGAGCTCTTCTTTCTCTTTTTTTTTGTTTTTTTTTTTATCTGCACATATCACAACAATAAATCGAGGCGTTTATTTATGAGCAAGTCTCTTCTTCTTTCACTTGGCAAAATTCTGAAGTCCAACAACAAATTTGAGGTGTGAATTGCGAGTGTGACGAAAAACGACTCTGAAAGTGGTATCTAACAACATACTAATAAAGTAAAAGTGGAGACTGCTCGACTCTCAGATACTCCACAAACGGAGAAACAGAGGAATATTTTTACCCGCAAAGTAGTTTTCATCATTTTTTAACTTTATTTGGGAGTGGTCGAGTGTTTTGCCAATTATTACTAAAATACTATCGCTAAAACACTCCACTATGAGTGGTTTATGACCACAGGGTACAAAATTCCCCAACATAAAACCCCAACCCAGATACAGATACAGAACCCGGCCCAAAAGCCCGGCCATTCACATTGAAGTTGTTGGTTCGGTTGGTTTCTGTATTTTGTATTTTTGTTTTTGGTTTTTGGTTTTCGGGAACAGAGTCCCATGTTTTGTTGCGTGAGTTCGGTGCGTCTATCATTGGTAAATCAAATTGGTTACTTGGCCCCCTTTTGTGACTGAGAGGTAGGTGTGTTGCCAACTCGGTCAGACAGACGCGTTAGCAGTGTGAACTGTCTGCTGTATTGCCACAATATTTTTACACACAATTGCAATGAGTTGTTATTAAAAATATGAATATATCTCATCTTGACTCAGTTAGCTGGGAATTGCCTGTGTGCGCCTGAGTTTCGTATATCTAAGTACACAACTATGTATATAGATACTTCCATCAAGTGCGCTACGTGTTTGGCTGGCAGTCGTAAATATTAAAGTAAGGTCTATAAACCAGTTTTAATGCATAAATGTTAAAATTGTTACGATTGCGGCAGACGTTAATCTTATCGAATGATAACAAGAACTTTTTGGCAAAAATAAAAGAACAATAAAGAGCACAAGAATTGTGCAGATAAGAAAACCAAACCATATACATAATCCAGAATATTTCAAGAGCATGTAATACGCAGAGTATTATTATCTAATCTAATAATATGTACTGCGATTAACGGCAAACTCAAACTGGAAATTACTTTAAAGAAAGTGAAAAGCCAACTCTTTTGCTAACTGTTTTTGTTTTCCTTCGTTTTTGCATAAAAGCCAAAGCATAATAAAAACAAAAACAAAAACAAAACTAAACACGAATAATAATAATAATAACAAAAGTGGGTTCAAGGTACGCGTCAGCTGCCAACTTGGGCGCAATAGCTGTAAATACTTTTTTTTTTTTTGTTTTTGTTTCTGTTCAACACTCGTAATATGAAGTTTTGCATGCAATCGAGCTGCAACACAAAAAAAAGTGAAAACCATTTGGCCGATTAAACGCAACCATCAAAGGTAGCAACTCTGTACAGTGAATGAGAGTGTGTTGTATTTTATTTGGAATGTGCCGCTTTTGATAGAACGTGAAAATAGACATTTTTGGCCAATTTACAGATACGCGACAATTGGCAACACTGTCGCAATTGAACGGTACAGGAGCACAGTACGGGCACAGACACGATTGAATGTTAAGCGGATTCATATTGTACAATATTTGTTATTGTCATTTGTTCGTTAATCGCATAGAATGCGCTCAGTTATTACAGTATTTACACGTTAGCAGAATTTTTGGACACGCACCTCGCTGAATTGTAGAGCTAACTGTTGTTGTTGTTATTGTTGTGGATGCTATTGTGTTGGAATTGTTGTTGTTGTTGTTGTTGTTGTTGTTGTTGTTATCTTTCACGTTGTCGTCGTCCGCTGCGTTACCGTAAAACGCCAAAACGTAACTGAAACTAAACCTGAACCAACTTCAACACTGACGAGCACCTCTAAAGTCTGAAGCAGCCGTCGACGTCGACGTCGTCTCGTTGTTGTTGTTGTTGTTACTGTTGCTATTGTTATTGTTGTTGGTGTTGTCGGTGTTGTCGGTTATCGCGCAAAGTGCTCGTGCGCATAGCAGGGGCAAAAATAAAAAAAAAACTACATAGCTGAGCAAAAGTAAAGACGCTTAATAACTAAACAAATGCCCTACAGGCGGACAGGGGACAGCGGACAACGGACAGTGTGAAAGGTATAACTACCATATGCTGCACTGTCATCATCAAGTATTATACAGGCTATGCTATAACACGAAATAACCAACTATTTAAATAAGCATTTACGTTTAATTGTTGCACAAATTATGCATAATTTGTTGTGAATGGCGTTTCCGACACTTTACAGTTTCAGTTTGTCTAGCGCCCAAAAAACCAAAAACTATCAAAAGAACTGACACAAATGGTTTGCGCAAATATTTAACTAACGTGACGTTAAGTGCTATACTCTCCGCTGTTATAGTATACTACTCTTATAGTGAAACGCAGGGTTTACACGTGTGCTCAGCACGTGATCATCTGATCACGTATGCAACCAGTTGCACAAAGCCTTTTGCTATTTTTGCTTCTATTATGCAACCGCTTAACGCTCGACTCATTCGCAATACCTTAAGTATTTGTTATTTAAAATGGCACAATTATGTGCAAATATGGGTCAGAGATTATAGAGATTACTGTTCTAATTGCACTCATAGACTGCAAATAGCACGCTAATAGTGCCGTACAAACAAACACTTGGAGATATCTGAAGACTTTGACAAATAAACAAAGATAATTTTGTATAAGAGCATTCATTATCAGCAAATTATAGATCAAAAGTAGCACCGCCAAGTAGAATTAGAACTCAGGGAAAGAAAAAGAGAAAGAGAGAGTGGCTCCTCAGCAGGAAAGGCTGATTAACAACTATCAGCATCATCGAGCTTAAAGATTTCCATACAAAGATTTTTACCCAAAAAAAAAAAAGAAAAAACAAGTTGAGTACGATTATAGCACAGATGCTTCAGCAATTCCAGTCTAGGCTAAGAACGTTGTCAATCCGGTATTTCTTTCTTTTAACAGTTTCATCATGTTCATTTCACCGCATAAACATTCCTCACATCGAGAGAAGTTGGCGCACGCAAACACAAAATGTTAACAGGCGCTTCACCTATCGATTTGATAATTTCGCTATCACCAATTTGGCTTGTGTACTCCACGACTATTGTAGCCAGTGTGTATGTGTGTGTGTGTGCGTGTGTGAATTCTTTGATTGTTTCAACGATACGGGCTCAACGATTGTTTGCCTGCCTTTTACACGTTACTTTTTTGGGGCCCTAATGCGCCTCGGAGCTTCCGTCGTTGGACAGACTGTCAATAAAAAATAAAATAATAATTTATAGACAGATTTTGTTGGCCATGAAAGCCGATAGAAAGAGCGAGCCAGAGAGTGAGAGGGAGAGAGAGAAAGACAGAGGTGAATAACTAGAAGAACGAGGAATAGGAGCCAAAGGCGTGGCCTCATTCTATGGCGATAAACGGTACTCGTACATCATATGAAAATGCTCATGAATCGCAAACAAACTCAAAACTGGTAAGAGGTGTAAGCCTTCGACCCGCTTTGCTTATTGCGAATAGATCCCAAGCCAGTTTTACACTTACACTTACTAGTATGGCAATGAAATAATGCGAATATGTGTTAATAATTCCACTGACTGTAGAAATGTTCTGCAACTAATTCAATATTTGCACATTATTACAATTAGCGAGTACGCAGTACCTTTCAGCTGCAAATCTACATAGTATATAGTATGTATTTGCCCGGTTGAATAACACTAATTGGCATACAAACACACAAAGCAGAACCGGAATATGTACGCGCTCGATGGGGAGAGAGGGGGAAGGTCGGTAGAGGGGCTACGCTATGGTATTGCATTGAAGCCGGCGTTAGACGCACCGCTCATACCCGTTTTCCCGTCTGCCTGTTGCCCGTTTACCCCAAACAACCTTGACAAAGAAATTTTCAATGAACGTTTAAAATTAATTTGCGTACAAAAGTCGAAAAGAGGCGCACAAAGCAACACCAACAACAACAACGACAACAACAGCAACATTAACGAAATCGAGAACACGAACACAAACGTTAGAAGATCATTTCTTTTGACCAATATAGTATTTATCATAACTGTATATTGTGAGTTGGAAGAAAATTGAACCAATTTGCACGCAATTCTTTGAGAAATTCTACAAATATTTGTGAAAAAATTCAACACAATAACACAAAAACATTTGATTGGCTTAATTATGCACAATAAATTATAGTTCCTCCATATATGTACATACAATATTTATGCATATATGTATGTAAGTACATATTTGTCGTTTTTTTTCAGCTTTCTTTTCTCATATGGTAAATTGCCGGGCGATGCCAATTAAAATAGAAATTGTTGACCTACCAAATTTTTATTATAAGTATTGTTATGTGGCCCGCTTAGTGCATTTGCATAATAAATTAAAATATTTGAACACAGAAACGTAGCACACACAAATTTGTCTGCGTAGTTGCTACTGCAATACAAGTATAACACGCGCTTAGGGTGGACAAAAACTTTCGAAACTCTCGGCTTTGAAATTGGTAATGCGCAAAAACGCTCTGCACAGGCGCATAACGTGTTTTGAACTGAGCGCAAAGCCAGCGACGATCGCTGATCGGTCAACAGCGCGAACACATAGCGACAACAACAACAACAGTACATCAGTAGCAACAATAGCTAGCTTTAATGAATGAAAGTGTAATTTTTTGCC
The DNA here is from genome assembly GCF_023558435.1 of Drosophila sulfurigaster albostrigata. Classification (NCBI taxonomy): domain Eukaryota; kingdom Metazoa; phylum Arthropoda; class Insecta; order Diptera; family Drosophilidae; genus Drosophila; species Drosophila sulfurigaster. The sequence goes on from NC_084883.1 coordinate 2,818,064, forward strand.
ATAGCTGCCTCTATTATTGTTACAATGACAATGTGTAGTTTTTCCACATTGCCCGAAGCCCACAATGACTGTCCTTTGCACTCCCACAAAAGGCCAATAACAATGCGATAAAAGCATGACTAAAAAATTTAACATATGCTGCGTATTGAAAATTCGCATAGAAATTTGAAATTCAAGCGCATAGATGCAGCAATTTATCGATAACATCTCTAATGCCATTTACAACACTGCTTTTTATCGAACCAGTCAATTAGTATATCACAAAAGCTTAACATTTCGATCATTAGATTCTTGTCAGTAGGCAATATTTCCTACAAAATTTAAAAACCAAAACGATAACGTTATTAAAGCTCACATATTTAAACCCAGCAGTATGTTTTGGTATATTTATTTTGAGCGTAAATTAGATTATTTTGTAATTTAACTCCATCTGGCAGCACTATCAGCTGTTGTTGCCTGCCGTTGAAGAAGCAGCAGCGTTTTGCACGAACTTATTTTGCTAAATTTATAAACTCACAGCGGGATAATGGCTGGACGTGAAGTCGTCAAACGTGCTGTGCAGCAGGTGCGTCCCATATTATCCGTGGATCGCGAGGAAGCACGTAAGCGTGCACTGAACCTCTACAAAGCCTGGTATCGTCAAATTCCCTACATTGGTAAGCCACTTGGTTATGTCATCAAACTCTATTATCCCGTCTCCGGCCATAAATATAAACATATGTGCGTCCCTAATCCACAGTTATGGACTATGACATACCCGTGAGTGTGGAGCAATGCCGTGAGAAATTGCGCGAGCAATTCATCAAAAACCGCAATGTGACCGACATCCGAGTTATCGACATGCTGGTCATCAAGGTATGTGCGATCTTTAGGTCCTATCCTTAAGCAACTATATCAAAACACAACTTCTATTACAGGGCCAAATGGAGCTGAAAGAGTCTGTGGAGATCTGGAAGCAGAAGGGCCACATAATGCGCTATTGGAAGGAGTCACAGGATCCTAAACCTACAGATTTCCTCTCAAAGTTCATTCAGGGCATTAACTAGAAATGCATAACAAATTTAAATAGTTTAAAAATATAAAACGAATTGTTTGTCGCGAAAACCAAACAACGTTTTTTCGGTAGCGCTTCGCAAGCGCTTGGTTTTTTGTTTGTTGTTTATTAAGCTACTTCAAAAAATATCAATGCTTTGTATATATAATTTATACAGACTATGAGTGTGAGTGGTTCTTTTTTGTTTTGTAAATATGCGTAAACCTATTTACTCGATATTAATTTATGATTGCTGGTTTTGGTGTGCGCGACTATTGAGAAAACAGTTTGGAAATCAAAACAAACATAAAGTACAAATGGAATTGGAAGTGGAAATGATTGCTGAAGTTGGAGTGAAAGATTGATTGATAGGTGCTTAGTATGGACAGTCTTCAAGCTCTCGTTAGCTATTCAGGATGTTTTTACTTATATTCTAGGCAGGTAAATGGATGTATATTGGTGCTTTCTTTCTCCGTTTTTTATGGCACCAACTCGAGCAGATTGTCCAGTACGCTAATGGAATTCGAAAAGAGATCGGTTGTAATGTCATCGTAGTCCAGACCGAGGCTCTTAAGCTCTGTATAGCAATCGTCACTAAAGCCCGGTATCTCCAAGGAGTTGTTGGTCTTGTTAAATGCATCATGGCGATTGGTATATCCAATACGTTCGCGAAACATTTCGGCCAGCTGCTCATCGGTCAGCTCCACCGCATGAACCTTCTTGGAATGTTGACGTATTCTGCAATTAAAGTAAAACTAGATTGTAACACCAATTTTTTCATTATCTTTACACTTCACTTACTTGCCGCGATCGGCAAACTCCTCGGGACAATGTTGGCACTTGTAAGGATAATCGGTGTGCTCGTATTGGTGCTGACGGAGACGGGCCCGAGTGCTTGTCTCAAAGGTGCAGCTGTCACAACGCCACACCTTTGCTTTCTGGTGATTTCGCTGCTCATGTTCACGCAGCAATGCATAATTTTGGAATTTACTGCCGCAGTTGCGACAGCTGACCACTTCCTCCTCTTGGACATGGGCTCGCTCATAATGCACACGCAATTCTGCCGCATTAATGTAGTTAAGCGAGCACTTTCCACACTGATAATGACGCTCCGAGTGCCGCTTACGATGCACCGACAATGATTCGCTGTTTTTAAAGCTCTTCTTGCATATTTCACATTCGTGCAGCGTATCAACTGCATGCTGCTGTTGCAAATGCATCTCGTACTTGCGCATGCTGCTAAATTGTTGTTCACAGAAATTACAGTGCACCGGTTGCTTCACCTGACAGAAGCGTTGATGGGCCTGTAGACTGGCCTTCGAGCTGAATACTTTGTCGCACGCAATGCACATGTGTTGCTGTTCTGCTCCTTCACGTCCCGCACAACTGACGCCTGCTTGCGACTGCGGTTGTTGTTGCGGTGTGTGCATGCGTGTGTAATGTGTGCGTGCTGAGCGCTGATCCTTGAAGATACGGCCACAGGCTGGACAATTCTGCTGTACATAACAATACATTTCTGGAAACAATAAGAGTAAAGAAAATTAGGCTATGCATTCATCCAAATCTCACTGCAGTAATGCAGTCTTCACAATTACCAAAGTCACCATCGATTTTGTGATGCTCAATCAGATGTTGTTGCATGTCAGTACGACTATTGGTCTCATAGCTATTGCAGGGTCTACACTTAAAGCTTTGATCTAGAATTGCATGGACTGTTAGTTAATAAAAGTCGTTCTTAATAGAACGAATCAACGCACTTTTAGTGAGACCAATGATATCGTCTTCAGACACATCAGAGTTGTGCACACGCATATAATGGCTGCGCATTTGTTTGGCCTCCATGGCTGTGTGCTTGCATATGTGACAGCTGAGCAAAGGAATGTGTGCGGGATTGATTTCCCTGCTTGGTGTGGACTTTTGAGACAGCATGGTTGTGGAGTTCTCCTTATTGGGCAGCAATTGCTCAGTAGCTAAATAAATACACATAAGCATTTCAAAAGGATAACAAAAAACGTTTAGTCTCACATTCTAGTAGTGTGGCTTTGATCGACTCTATTGTTTGCAATTCCTCAGGAGTTTGGTTTCTAGTGACATCGACATCGTTGAGGGTCATGAAGAGTGCACGTTGAATGAGATCATCAGGCAGATCATTTTTGTTATTAAAATTAAAGTTGTTGTTGTTGTTATTGTTGTTGTTCTCATTGTTTTTATTAGTAGCGTCGTTTGTAATACTATTGTCATAGAATGTCTCGCTGTTCTTTGCATCCGATCCATCATTCTCATCTTCCTGATCCTGATCATTGCTTTCATACTTTACATCAAACAAGATAACTGCCGAGCACAATTTTTATATTTATATATATGTTATATAGACTTATTTAATTTGGAGTCTTTTTTCTTACCATCATCTTCTTTTGGAGGCTCGTTGCTCGGCGTTGCATCAGTGTCCAAGCGTGGCACCTTCGCTCCTCGCATATACAGCACATTCTCTTCGATGGGCGCTGAAATGCCATCATAGCTTTCCACGAATTGCTCGAATTCCTGACTAAATTGATTCCAATGCAACAGCTCAACGCTGGCCTTTCGCTTGAGCTCGCCTGTTGATGGCATACTTGGCGTGTGCGGTGGTGTCAACTTAACATTCTGCGATTCAGCAAACAACTTGCGATTCGAGTCAACAGCCAGCTCCATGAAATGCATGGCCACCTCCAATGCGCGGCAACAGCGTATGCAGATCTGCATGGGCCACTTGTAGCCGCCAGCGGAGCGCGCGGTCATTGGCAAATTGGTGCACTGCCGCAAGCCTTGGCCGTATGTGCGTACGCTTTGCAAATCCGGTATTTTGGCGTCCAGCTTGACGGTCTGGCGACTTACCGAAAGGCACGCGCGGCATTTTGTGTTGTTCGCTTTGTTCATTGCGAGCAACGCGTTGGATCTGGCAGCATCCGCTGCGGCGGCCATGCGTCTGATATTTTTGGATGTTGTGTCGATTCGGGAGTGCAAATATATTTGTCGAATATTCTTTATTTGGGTTGAAAACAATTTTTATTTCCGGCTAACAAAAGTTTTGCAAATTCTTCTGTGACTGTGATTGTTAGTGTGACCGTAATACTACATTGCAAAGTATACCGTTTTCTTGAAAAAATATACCAAGACGGTCGCTCAATTCTAACTGTTCTTTTCCAGTTAAACGAAGCTTATCGTAATATTTAATTTAATCGCATTCATGACTCAAATTAATTTGTACAATTAATAAATTTAGTTTACTCTCTATTGTAATAATATTATTTGAATTCATATTACTAACGGAAATTCCTGAAAGATTAGAATTCAATAAAGATTAGAATTTATCGATAAGTGCAATGGGGTATCTAAAAAACCGCGAACAATTGAATATCACCAAAGACATTTGAAGCTAAGTAGTTAAAACATTCACAATCATACAGGAGACTCCACTGTTTTGATTACTTCACGCTTTGGTCGGATAGAACAAGAAAACCCCCCTTGCAGCCCGAAATAATTGTCATGTTACGTATTTTTGACTACGTTTAATGATTTAATAATGTTTGAAACAAACACTTAATTTAAGGTAGATGTGAAATATATTGAGATTTGTGCAGTTTAGTCAGAAAGAAATTAAAATTTATAAGTTCAAGGCTTAGTTCATGTGTGCTTAAATTAAGCATACTTAGTCAATTAAAAATAATATAAAAAAAAAAACAGTAATCCTATCACTTTCGTATATATATGTATATAATTTAACATAATAATTAACTCGATCACCAACTGTCTCTCATTCGTGCATTTATACAAACAACTATAGGATGTTTAACAGACAATCTGCATTGTGCGGCAAGATTCTATACCAAACAACGTAGTATAAACTTAAGCTTGATAAACGTTTATACTACTTATTATACATATGTATACAAAATATATATTCTCTTTTTTATGATATAATAATCGTGGTGCGTCAAATGGTTAATCAGACGTATCGTTTTCAACATCATGCGACCTTCGTTCGCGAACTTTTATCGGAGGTGTGGATTCATTCACGCTATACATTTTATTTAACTCATCCTCAGTAAGATGCCATTTATGTTCACGCAGTGCATGTTTTTGAAAGCTGCAATGGAATTATTGATTAGCTTATATAAATGGGTAGTGGATCATTAACTTACGGTCCGGGTCGCATATAAGTCCGAACGCACTTTGGACACTTGTAGGAATGTGTTCCCTTATGCATTTTTATGTGATTTCTTAAAAGAAGACTGGTTAACATATCGCGTCCGCACTCGGGACATATGTATTGTACAGGAGTATGGGAAGCTGTTTGGTGTCGCTTAAGATGATGCTTGTAATTAAAAGTCTTTTCGCAACCATCGATGCCACATTTCAAGGCCGTGTTTGTCCGATGCTCGGCATCCACGTGTTGCTCTAGCTCTGCACTCGTTGTGAACTCTTTGGGACACTGCTTACAAGGAATTTTGCGTGGTGCGTGCCTTTTCATGTGATAATTTAAGAGCGTCACTGTTCGATATGTTGTGTTGCAGACTTTACACTGATGCTGATAGACGTTACGCGGCGACACAATGCCGCTGGAATGTTGCTCCAATTCATGCTGCAACATTTTACTCAATTCGTCAAATGTCTGATTGCATTGTTTGCACACAAAAATTGGAGTTTGGGGTAATCTGGAACGAAGATCTTTAACTGGTGACGGCTCCAATGCTGCTGTAAGTAGTTTATCTGTGCCGTTTAGCAATTGTCCTGTGATGGGCAAAACGTTAAAGTTGTCGTTGTTGCTATTAAGCGGATTGCCATGCGCACCATTTTCTATGAAATCCAGATCAAAATCAAATGGCGTGGGCGTTGGAAAAAGTGTTGATGTTGTCGGTGTTTTTTCGAGTGTTGTTGATGTTGTTGTTAGCGGTGATGTCGGTGATTCGGACGTTATCTGGGAGGTTGAAGTTAAAGGCGAAGATTCTGTAGTTGTTTTTTGTTTATCATCGGTAGCATCATTTGTGTCAGCTGTTGTGGTAATTGTTGCGAATCCAGACGTTGGTGTTGAGGTCAATGATTTACTGTCATTATCCTCATTATCCGTTTCAATTCCTGTGTCACTGTTTATCACTATGTTGTCTTGTGTTGCACACGGCGATGAGCAAAGATCATTTTTCAATGTCATCGCTGAAGAGTAGTTTCAATTTCGTATTTAAAACGTGTTGCAGATGTTGTCGTTGTGGCGGCATGTGTTGAGCATATTTGGAATTTGAGTTTGAATTCATTCTTGCTAGGCTATTGATCCTCTTACCGCTTTTTCCATAGCCACTGCCATCGCCATCACCATCACCATCGCCATCGCCATCAGTGTCAACCTCAGCAACAATACGGTGTGCATTCTTCGGCAAGGCGGTTGTAGACGTCATAGTGGTTGTTGTTGTTGCCGCTGAACTGGTTGTCCATTGAGGCGCCTGCATCTCAATGATTGTGTCTACTAAGTGACTTCGCTGCAAATGGCGAGTCAACGTGCGTTTTGCTGCAAACGAGCGAATACAGCGTGGACACTCAAAAGGTAGTTCTGTGCAAAAGAATTAGCCATTATTATTTGCCGTAGTAAGTAAAAAATAATAAACTTACTGCGTATGATAAACACCTCGTTGGCATGTACTGAGACTGTAGAAAATATTAAAAGCCCAACAAGAATTTTTGATAAAACAAGATTCTAGTGTTAACATTTTAACATTATACTTACCGCCATCGTTAATGCCATGATGAGCATTGAGATGTTTTCGCATCTCACCCTCCACTTCGCATTCAAAAGGACACTTGGCACACATCAGTATCGGAGCTGGAAGGTCAAATAAACGAATGAATACCAAAAGCCTATTTGAAACAACATACAGCGCTTACGCTTATCCACACCGACGTGCAGCTTCTCGATCGCTGTGCGCTCCACTGTTACTTTGTCGCCCTTGGCCTGAACCATATCCCTCGTTGGCATCCGCTTATGCACAGTTTTGTAGTGACGTATGAGCAGACGCTTCATATTGTACAGATTGGTGCAGAGTTCACATCGATATGGCGCCAGTCCTAAGAACAGATTTCATATATGTTTTAAAGCGTAACTAAATTAAAACTTGTTGCACTTACCGCGATGTACAAACATATGATTCTCAAATTTGTATTGGCTCGTAAACTTTTTGTTGCAATAGATACAATATGGTTTCTGTAGATGCTTGGATTGCTCGTCATCAAAGTCATCGACATCATCATCATCACTGGTAAGTAGCAAGTTTTGATCGGCAGCCGCGTCATTGTTTTCATTCTCATCCTCATTGTCGGGATCATCCTCATCCTCATCCTCATCGTCACCCACTTCAACATCTTCCTCAAAGTCATCAAACAAATTCTCGGCATCGAAATCCAAACTCATATTATTGTTATCAATCACAATATCGTCGCCATCAACGACCGGCATGTCGTCGGCTGGTATAGTGCAAATGGCGGCGACGTCGGTATTGTCAATGAAGTCTTGCATGTCTCCAAAAATAGAATTGTTTGGATTTGCTGTGGTAACTACACCAATATTGCCACCACCAGCAGTAGTAGAAACACTGACAGCAGGCAGAATGCCACTTAAATCGACTTTCCTCGGTGTTGTTTTGATGGATTTGGATAAAGATTGCTCCGGGAATACTTCAAATGCTGCAGAGACATTCTCAGTTGGTTCTGTTGATGTTGTTGTACTTGTAGTTGTCGCTGTTGATGTTTCTGCGCCAGCATCATAGAATAACGAGGTGGCATCCACAACCACATTTATATCGCCAGCAGGCGTAACCACAGCTGTAGTTGTCGGCTGAGCAGGTTGTAGCTCCTGTAGCGTTGTAGCCGTTGTGGTTCCAGTCGACTCAGCTGTTGCTGATGATTCAATTTCTGATCCAGTGAATGTTGATGGATCTGTGAAGAAGCGAAGTAGCTTGTAAATAAAATTCCATAAATATAAATTGTAAAAAACACACATTTGATACCAAGAGGCAAATGCGACGGGCTGCATCCCTTATCCTTGGTGTCGTTAGACCAGCTGGGACGCAGTTGGATGTCACTTGGCTGTATCATGTGCTTATCACTATAGTGTGATCTTAAATGAGCACTACTTGGTGTCTCAAACAAACACATGTCGCAAGAGTAGATACGACTTTTGTCCGTCGACAGCGACTGCAAGGATTTTTCAACGTGAATTTTACTATCGCCAATGGAAGACTTATGCTCCTCGGTATAGTGCTTAATGAGATCGGAGCTGCGCAGCGAGTGAAAAGAGCACTGATCACAATAAAACTTGGGTAAATCTAAATAAAAGAAAATAACGTTAATTGATTGGAAACTTAGAGATTAGGCAAAAAATTAACTTACGACTATGTGTTAATTGATGAGATTTAAGGCGTGCAATTGTGGGAAATACTTTGGGACACAGATTACACTTGTGCTTCATTAAACTCGTCGATCCTGGACCTGGTCGAAGTTTTGGTTTCACAGTGATTTGTGGCAATGAATCTCCGACCGGATGGTTTATTTCAATATCCCTTGCACTGTATCTCACATCCGACTTGGAGTCATCCAGTAAGTTCTGCAAACTTACGTTTGTCGTGACATTTGCCGTTATTTGCTGTGGGGTTTTACTGTCATCGATGTACTCGAAGACAACCCCAGCACCACCATGGACTTGCTGCAACGAGCCATCGGGCATGACAAGAAACTCCGCCCCAATGCTCATATTCGAGTTGCCACCCGTAGGATCATCAACTGGCAAGACGGCGGAATCACTCACATCCAAAGAGTTCCCCAGCTGTTGTTCAATATCACGTAGTTGATCCGCGTCCAGTTGAGGCTGTGAGAAGTCTTCGGGCGTCAGCACAGTGGGAATCAGCAACTCCATGTCCTCCAGTGTACACACCTTCACTTGTGCATCATCATTTTCCCTCGCTTGCCTTGATGTCGTCGCATTTGTAGCGGCCTGCAAGGATTTGCGCATTTTCAACTGCTGATCTATTTGAGCAGCCGTTAAGCCATGCGCTTTCCTGTAATGCTCGGGAAGCAGTCGCTGCTTAAACGTCACGAATTTGCACAACTTGCATGAATGGCGCGTTTGCTCTGTTAAAAAATTATACAAAATGATTAAGTCTTCTTATCTTGTCAATTCCTTCTTCTTACCTGAATGCATGCGAATATGTTGTTTGAGTTCCAGACGATTGCTAGTAATGGCGCCACAGATTTTGCACTCGTGGCGAACAGAAGACTTTGAGGGCTTCACATTGTCCCCGCGATGCAGCTGAAATTGTATAAATTTTTGTGTATAAATGATGCCTCGCATAGTATTATAATCACATACCTCTAGGGGTGGTTGACCATTGAATCGCGTTGTCGCCTTCGTTATCTTGCCAGGGCACAATTTGCGACAGAGAATTTCATGAGCCTTTTGAGCGTTTTGTATGAAAAAGTAGGCAATTTGCAAACTCTTACTGCAATCAGCACAAATATATTGCGGCAGCTCAGGCAGATTTTCGGTACGCATGCAGAATAATAGCAAGCGTATTAGAGGTATTTTTGTGGAGTTCCCATTATTGTCGTCTATTAAACTAGACTCGGTCAGAGCGTCCAGCTTGAAGAACTCCGCCTCCGATTTAAGGCAACAGCGACAAGCAAATTTGTAATCCACAACCATGTCATCTATTTTCAATCGCTTGCTCGCCATCTTTGCATGTTCAATATGTTATTATTTACGATAAAGGCAAATCTATTGCTCTTCCGATAATACTAACAAATAAACAAATACACTTTTATCGCGCACTAACGCGAAATTGATTCACCTGGCTATGCTCAAATCGTAGCCATTAGAGGTGGAGAAAAAAATGCTGAAACTATCGATGAATCGATACTTTTACATTTTTTAAGCATCGATTATTTTATCACGAAAAGATTTTATATGTATTTTATTTATTTATTAATTATAGTGAAAGTTAGTCCTTGAATTGACAATCATTATATAATATCATCTTTTTAAACTATCAAAGGTTACAAAATCATCGATCCTCTCTCACATCGATATTTCCAGCCCGCAAACTACGCTAAATTTTGTGCGAATGGCAATGGCTCTATAGCGCTACACGATCATACATACATATGTTTGTATGTAGATATGTATGTACCATTGAATTGAGTGAATTCTTGAGTTTGGAAAACATCGAATTTTGCGAATATCGATGTCGTACAACATCTGATTCACAAAATATCGTGAGAAAACACAGTTTTTTTTTAAATACATAAGTCTACAAAATTCTAATAAATTCCTTCTTCAAAAATCAAATGCATTTATTTTTATTTACTAAGTTTCTTCTTCTATGTAATGAGACTTTGCAATGTGGCAATTTAATAGATATGTTTCACGGTACTTGTTTGGACAATAAGGACACTTGATAGTGGGTTCCGAATGCGTGCGCCGATGAACCGCCAACGAAGAACTTGACTTGGTTGATACGCCGCAAAGCTCACAAATGAAATTTCGATCTCCACTGTGAGAGGCAACATGCGACTTAAGATCCCATTTGCTGGGAGCACTATAGCTGCACATCTGACAACTCCAACGGGTGTATTTTTTGTGAAATCTATTCTGATGCATACGCAGTTTACTCGCGTGCACAAATCCTTTTTGGCACACATCACAGACATAAGGATCACCTCCAAAGTGGATGCGATGCTTATGCCGTCTCAGCTGATCTTCATTGATGAAACGGCGTTGGCATTTGTCGCAATTGACAACAGAAATGTCCGATATGGGCACAAATTTCAGCAACTTATCGTAGTAATCCTGGTGACGGGTACGAAAGGCACGATTACTAATGTGCAGAGCATACTGACGTCTAAACCAATTCAGCAGTGCTCGAGCACTAAGACTAATAGTCTGGGGCCTTAGTTTGACATTAAAACGCCTGGCAAGGGATCTGCCTATTTGTTGGGCGCTTTCAGTTCGCTCGTTCCTAAAATCCATGTTTTTAAACTCGTCACGCCACAGATATTCATGTTGGCGCAGGAGCTGAATAAAGTAATGTATAAGCTTGGGATGTGTATTCTGCAGACTGTAGAAAGGCTGATTTAGCTGTAAAATAGTAATATTACTTACTATTATACTTGCGAGATACAACATGTATGTATGTATATTGTGTATTTACCTTGTTTCCCTCTAACCCTTCATCTTCTTCAGATTGGTATGAATATTCTTTCTTCACTTCTGTTTCTTTATGTGTCTCTTCGGTTTCAGATATCTCGCAGTTTTGCTGATTCTGCAACTCGATTTCAACCTCCGCTTCAATCTCGTCATCCAGCTCTGTGCGTTGGCTTATTAAGCATGTATCCAAGGCAAAATGTGACACAGCAAAGTGTCGGGAAAACTGCGACCACTCTGTTAATTCGCCTGCATCACAAAGACAGCATTTGATAACAATTAAAGCTCGATCTCCTTCTCGTAACTTTAAATAAAGTTGCGCAGCTTGTATATAATCTTTGTTTACATTCATTGTTTTGCAATGAAAGTACCCTGCCAACTTAAGTGCAGTTATAAACGAGTTGGCACTCACACACAGTATATTTGGTATATTTTAGTACCTTATTAACATCGCGACCGGTCTAGTCTTTATGTTTGTGTACACCATCGAGTTTTTAACGATTTTTATCCTCATAAAAGTTACAATAAATTGAATGGCCAACAGTTATGATATACCTAGCTGGGCTGGCAAACCGCCCACGGGGCTGCACTTGGACGTGCTTAAGGACGACAAACTGGTGCAAAAGCTAATGGTGGATGACAAACGATGCTATTTATTTGGCCGCAATAGCCAAATGAATGATTTCTGCATTGACCACGCCTCCTGCTCACGAGTGCATGCCGCCTTTGTTTACCACAAGCATCTAAACATTGCTTACCTAGTGGATCTGGGCTCAAGTGAGATTTCCTGCCTACTTGACTTGGAATGTTAAGTATGTAGTTTTACTACAGTTTTTTATTCGTTCTTGCAGCCCATGGCACATTTATTGGCACCCTGCGGTTGGAGGCACACAAGCCGACACAACTGCAGATTAATAGCACCTTTCATTTTGGCGCATCGACACGCAACTATATACTAAGAGAACGTCCGTCGGCCGGTGGTCAGCATGCAAACATCATGGAGGATCTGCCGTTGAGCGAAACAAGTGATGGCGCTTTGCTGGGGCTGCCGGAGACCCAAACCGAATTAGATGTAAGTTTAAAATGTTGTGAATGTAATGCCCATGGTCACACACTTGCTTTGTAGAATCTGACAGAGTACAATACGGCACACAATCGACGCATTTCGATGCTTGGTATTGCCGACGATAACAATCTGCGCAAGCAGAATGCTTTGAAGCAGGGCCGCAAACGTCGCAATGTTACCTTCAACGATGAGGAGATTATCATCAATCCTGAAGACGTAGATCCCAGTGTGGGACGATTTCGGAATCTAGTGCAGACAACTGTTGTACCTGCCAAACGCTCCCGTTACGAGCCCAATCACATGGGATTGCACACGGGCAGCGGCAGTAGCTCAAATGCAGCGAGCATACTCTCAGCGAGTCACCAAATGTTCCAGCAGAGCATAGTCGAAATGAAGCATCAGCAACAACAACATCAGCAACTGCAACAGCAGCACCATCAACAGCATCAGTTGCCTGCGATTCCCCATTCGCCATTGTATCAGGGATTACCGGCTAGCAACAGCGATGCGGGAAATCAACTGAAAAACAATGAATTTGAACCCATTTCACCGCTTGGAATTAACTCCAAGTTAGGCTTAATGCTGCCCAATCCGGCACCCGACGTGACGCCTATCTACGAGGAGCCACTTGAGCCTAGTTCATCTATAGCACAAAAATTGGCCATGGCCAATGCGAATGGTGAGTGCAGTGTTCATATCTTCAGTACGAATCCCTTCAACAATTGTGTTGTTGCAGTGCGTCGCTTTGTGGACGAAGTGCATGATACTAGCGGCGAAAGTGACTCGATGTGTCCACAAAAGAAGAAGTACGCCAAAGAAGCGTGGCCAGGACGTAAGCCGATGCTTGGACAGCTCTAAAACCCCATCAATAGAATGCATTGAGTTTCCAGTGCAACATAAAAGAAGCTGATCATCGGGGAGATAAAACCTTGGACAAATAGAATGCTTTGCTTCCAATTCCGCCTGTTGGAATCCCTCAATCCCGTCGTTTACAAATTGAGCAAATTGTAGTCATATTTCCCAGCAAATAACAACAATTTATACATTACATTTTGCTTACATTTTACAACTGTGCGGATAGCGAGGGAACGGTATCACATCGCGTATATTCTTCACACCCGTCAACAGCTGCAGATATCGCTCGAAACCCATGCCAAATCCGCCTGTTGGCAATCCGCCGTATTTGCGCAACTCCACATACCAACCCAAGCTCTTCGGCAGCTGTGGATGCCTACTTAGGTGCTCAGCATCAGGTTCGCGCAAACTTCCGCCGCACAGCTCACCCACCGATGGCATCAGCAGATCCAGGGCATGCACTAGTTGTGGATTGCTGCGGCAAGTTTTCATGTAGAAGGGTTTCTGTTGTGCCGGCCAATCTATAACGAACACTGGTGTGCCGCAGTGTGCAACTAGAAACAGTTCCTGCTCCTTGCTGAAACCCTCATTGGGAGTGACAGCGCTTTTGAAGCTTTGTTTGTTGGCTATAACCAATGCGAGCGCCTCATCGTAAGATAACGTTTTCCACGGTACTTGTAACCAAGCCAGATCCGTGCTAGCATTGGCGCTCTGCTGACAGAATTGCAGATCAGCAGCGTTTGCATTGAGCAGGCGATTAGTAATCTCCTTCAGCATGCACTCTATGAAGGAAGCCAGGGTTTCCAGCTGCTCCATATGCACCAGCTCTGCTTCGAACATATAAAACTCTGCTAAATGCAATGGTGATTTGGAATTCTCGGCACGAAAGGCAGGGGCCAATGTATAAGTATTGCCCAGGCCGTAGGACATGGCCTCCAAATGTAGCTGGCCGGAGACGCTGAGGAAAACCTTTTGGTCAAAGTAGCTTTGGTCTGATGGAATATTGGGTCGTGCCATTTGTTTCAGCAGTGGCTCCGACTCTGGCTGCACTCGAAAAACCTACAAGAAAAATTGCAGTTATTCTACGAAAGTTATCAGAGACGAGTTATGCTACTCCAAACCTCTCCTGCTCCCTCACAGTCGTTTGTAGTCAACAACGGCGTGTTGATCTGCACAAAATTGAGCTCGTCCATGTAGTCGTGGATGGCCTTTTGTGCCCTGTGCCTAACACGCATTTGTGCGGCAATATAGTCGATGCGGGAGCGCAGATGCAGATGCTCACGTACATATTCGGGAGCATGCTTCTGTTTGGGTGAAAAGGGATAGCCATCCTTTAAATGACCATCCGCTTAAAGAGAACAAAATAGATAAAATTGAGTTAAGAATCACATCTTATAGAATCACATTATAGTTGCTTACTTAGAGACTCTACTTCGTCGGCATGCAGCTCCAAGTGTCCATTGGGCGCCACTTGAACACAACCTGTGGCGCTGACAGCGCAACCAGAGGTCAGCTGCTGTGTTCCTGTATTACGGGGCACAACAAGCTGGAATTTCTCATTCGTTGATCCATCGTTGATGTCCAAGAATATGTTGTTCTTCAGTCGCCTCACATTTTTTATCCATCCCTGTGAAGCCACGAATGTAATGCAAGCGAATCTTTGAATGAAAATTGGTGCTCACCTTAACGTGCAACGTGTCTCCAGGCTTGCTAGCTCTACTTATTTCTGCAATGCGGTGTACGCTGCTGTGAAATCTTTTAAATAACAACATTGTTTCCCTTTTTATACAAGAGCCGGCGAAACAGCTGATCAGCTTAGTGATGAGCACAATTGATTGCATAAAAGCTACATACGCTGTTCATTCTGCAAACTTTAAATACAAATTAAAACAGTGTGTTAAATGATTTTATAATTGAACAGTTTTATTATAAATATTTTTAGAGCCATAATGCAACACAAAAGTCGATTAAGAAATATGCGGCGGTAAATGTAGAACATTAAAAATCGATAACATTTTCAATGCAAATTCTTATCGCACGCAGTTTGAAATTTCTCAATATTATGTTGCACCCATTCATTTGCATTCTTCAGAAGATTAGGATTATTAACAAACTCTTGCTGGTCCGCCTGCTTAGTAGCGTCCCTATCTTTGCCGCCTCTGCGAACAAATCCTTCTTCGCCATCCTTTAGAATACCCACGGCAGCCATTTGATGCATATTAACTGATTTATTTTGCCGAAAATTGCCAATACTCAAATGATCGAGCAATTTTTGCAATCCTTCTGCATCTGGTCTGCAATTCAAAAAGTCACCGACTCGATTCACAGTCCCAGGTAAATCAGTCAACATGTCCTCATAGTTAAGGAAGAGCACATTCGACAGGTGGCTGAATTCCTTAGCCTCCTTCACATGGCTGTAGTAAGGCAGCCAGGGATCTGAAATAATCCAAGTTAGAAAGCTGACTCGTGTTTCTATGTTCGTGCTAAACACATAATTTATAAACTTTAAACATTCGCCAATCATAAATGAAGGATCGTCTAATACTTACTTAATCCCTGCTGAAAATAACGCCAATAACGTTCGAAATCGCCGGTGTAGCCCTGGGTGCGAAACAATCGATTCAAATGATAATAGGAGACGGCCACATCTTTTGGATTACGCGCCACATAAATGATCTAAAATGAGATGGATAGTGTTCATGCAAAAAGACATTTGGTTCAATTTGAATTTATTGCATGCCTTGCACTTCTTTTCCAAAACACTCGGCGGCATCAAGGAAAACGGGAAATGTGTCTTTATAAAGCGTCGCTGATTGCTAGGCAGTTCATCTAGTGTTTCGTAACCTGGTCGAGAAATGAGTTCAATAAACTCAATAGCCTTATCATTACCCTCATTCTCTGCGATCAGCTCAGCTTTAACATCATTATGCATAAACAAAGGAAATCTGTAAAAAACAAGTATTAAGTATATCGAAAGATTCCCCAAGGAATTTCCCTTTGCACCCACTCAAAGAAAGGAAAACGCTCTGTAAGCGGACGTTCTTGGGCCTGTTCAAAGTCCAAACCGTTGGCAACCAGCCAAATGAGCTCTTGTGTCCACGTGGTGCCCGAACGTGGCACAGTGGTGATCCAAATATCATCGGGTCGTGCCTCGAAATTATAGTATTGCTCCGCCTCTTCTTTGAACTTGTGGGGAAAAAAGTATCCCTCGGGTCCGACTTGTACAAATCCCGTGCGCTCACCTATTTAAATTTATAGGATTACTAAGCAGTAGTCTAGTTGTGATCTTACACAAACCTTTAAAGTACTCCAAAAGCTCCGTACTGATGGCGGGATCTACGTCGCGTATGCGATGTGGAAACTTGACCTGTAACTTATCCATTTGCACTCCACAAGTGGCTAGCACCAACTAAACTGGTTGCCGCTTGCCAATATGGTCGGGAAAGCGTTTCTTTTACAGACTACAATACATATTTGACTGTTGCACTTTCGGCTTAGAGAAAGTGACTTGACTCTGTCTTGAATTCGACAGTAAGTGCTGGCCCAAGCGGAAAATAGTTACTGTCAATGTACTTGCTTAGCAATGGAATTAATTGGACATCTCGACTCAAGATATACCCATTAACTTATTAGTTCTGCAATAAATAAAATAGCTTATAGATGCTAGGACAGATGAATATTATAGTGTTATAGCAACAGACAATTGTTAATTCACAAATATCTATGTATGTAACACACAAAGAAAATAATTACTACATTCGTCGCCAAAAAAATACTTATTTATATAATTCAAATAATATCATCTGAAAATCTGGCAGTAATCGGATGAAACCTTAAAAGATATATAAAAACCAATGTTTTAGGGCAAAAATTATATTATACATTTGGTATTTTTTTGTATATTTGGAACACAATACTGACGACTCACTAGTTACTTGTAGTTGTTCTTTAAAATATTAAACGAAAATCTGTTTAATATCACTTTCTAGATATGTATACGGTTGTTGTTGTTGTGGTTCATTCTAATTCTAATCATGAATATGAACACAATAATTAAATAAGTTGTTTAAAATGCAAATGATGAAAAAGTTGAATGTGTTCTTAATTAGTTTAAAAAATAAACATTTTTTTACTTCTGAATTTCATTTGTAAAATTTTGTACACAACGATTCGCGTCGAATTCAATATTTGAACTGACGCTTAATTTTAAAATCATTCATATCATACAGCCAGAATTCAGTTTTTATATTCTTATTGACCTCCACTTATTAAAAAAGCCCTTTCTATTTATAAATAACCATACATAATTTATACACGGCGCAGATCAGCGGTGACATAATCTTGTATAATTAAATTCAAACATACATATATTTACAACATTTGCATAAATTATTTCAAACCAATATCTGTACAATTATCTTTTACGGATTTAAACACCTGCGATAACTGACATGCTAATAGATTTTGTCAAACTTACCTATAAGTGAGCAAGTGTATCACCATGTTCTGTTTTTATGATTAATAGCAATTTTCACATTACCAAATGGTAAATGAGCATACCCATCCAAATAGTGACCTAGGGCACTTAATTGTGTCATGTACATACATACATACATACATATGTAATAACAAAAACACATAATAAACACGATTAAGAGGCAGTTTAAGCTACGTTAACTTTATTTGGAATTTCACAATCAAAATTTAAATGTTGTGGTTAGTAATGAGCAAACAGCTGAAATTCTCAGCTTACTTAACAAGCGGGCATAGTGCAGAGACGCTGCTTCACCAGACGCTGGGGACAGGCTTGACCTGAGCGAGCATGTGAGCTGACGAGATAGCGATATCCCTGGGAGTGGCCGACACCACAGCTAACACTGCATGGCGTCCAGTCGGACCATTCCGACATGACGCAACGCTTTGGCACATTAACCTCTTGCTCCTGCTCCTGCTGACCATCGTTGATCTTGTTGCAGGTCACCTGACAGTCATTTTCAGTGAGGAAATTGTTGCGATTGCCACGACAGCCGCCGTAGGTAAAAGCCTCGCAGCGACCGGACTCAGGATTGTAGGCATAGCGCTGATAACTGCCACGGCAAGGACCTGCTTCGGCCTGCTGTACGCAAATCTCCTTGGCCATTTCCTGGTTGATATTACAGTCCAGAGCATGCTGGCACTCGCGTTGTTGATGCAACTCCATGCGTTTTGTGCAGTCGTCCTTCTCCTGACCATCTTCAAGCAGCAGCAAGCGCTTACGTATAGCACTGCCGCGTCCACAGGAGCCAGAGCATGGACTCCAGTCACTCCATTGCGTGGTCGGGCACTTGGGATCGGGCAGTTCCACCTGCTCGAAAGTGCAATCCGGTCGCATACACTTGTTCTTCTCTACAATGGTAATGTGCGGACAACGCTTGCGACCCATGGGATTCACAAATGTTCGGGTACGCATAGTGATGCCAATACCACAAGTGGCCGAACACTCTGACCAAACACTCCAAGGCGTAGTCTTGCACAAGCCAGCTCCTTCGCCGTTGTCGCTTACCAGCGACTGCGAATTGGCAAGATTCTCGCCCTCATCTTCATCTCGATCTTGTGCACCCGCACCATTGGGACACTCTGCTAAGCTTGCCACGCACATTTCCTTGGACACCAGTTGACGTGTGCACTTGCTTTGCTCAGCGTGTGCAGCATTCACATATTGACGAGTGCGCATGCGGATTCCCTTGCCGCAGGTGACGGAGCACGGGCTCCAGGCACTGAAGTCGCTCACTCGGCATTCGGCTGTAATGACATCACACAACTAGTTAGCATTCTTTTAATGGATAGGGTATTCCAATTTTCTGGAAACTTAAATGTGATTCGACCTCTATTTGTTTGTCCATCAGTCTAAACACTGTTTATTAAACAGTTTTTTAGAGATAGTGAGTACCATAGACATTAAGTTTAGAGACCATAGTCCTGTGGATCATCCGCAGATCGAGATTGTATTCTAATTGACCATGCTATCTAGCTCGCAAATCACAATGCGACTATTCTATTAAACAGTTTTTTGAGAGAGCGAAATTAATGCTAAAGGATGGTCTCTGGGATTTCCATTAGAAGCTTCAAATATGGTGACCCAGCCGCGCCTAACAAGCTTTCCTTTTTCACTTAATTAATTTTATTTTTAAGGCTGCAGCTTTCCCATCTTACTCAATATTAATCTTATAAATTAAATATTAGTTACCAAGGTTGGAGTAAAGATATAGAAAATGAATTCGTCCTTTAGCAGGTATGCTTAAGATTGCCCAAACCAAATTATGGCTGTAAATTTGATCAATACGATTTCAATTTTACCTCTGGTATCGTGCTCCTCGGCATCGTCAGAGACTTCCAGCTGGAGGGCTTGAAGGAAGTCGTCGTCGCAGTTGCGGGAAACGATCTTTTCGCGACGCAGATATAGCTTAGCTAAAGGTGTCATCTTTTGAGTCTGTGGGTTATAAAATGGTGCACGTGGATCTTCCGGGTACATTGTTGTGATTTTATACATGCGCTCTCTGGGCTGCGTCTCAGCATTGGGTGACTATGGAAGATAGAGTTGTGTGTGATGTAATATAACATTTAGGAATGTCACTTCTACTGACCATGTAGGATATACCACTATCGGTGCCGGCATCCCAGGGATACAAATCGAAATCCAGAGACTCCTTCCAGCTGCAGTCCGAGGTACACAAGTCAACGCCATTGATGCCAACCACCCAGTCAGGAGAAGGGCCAAACATGGAGGTTAATGAGACCTTTGGATGCTTGCGATCAACACGGAATTTGGACGATGTATTCTGATTGACATTGGGATACCAAAGTCCTGCAGCCTTAATCAGAGTTCGTAACTTTGGACCTTGGGCGCGCAGCTCAGTTTCCAAAGCTGTTGGCGATCCCCATTCAGCCAATGAGCGGAAACCATCGGTCGCGATGTGATTTTCGCCCCAGAATGAAAAGTTTGCTTCATGAGAGGCACCAATCACGTCGGAGAAATGCGTTAGCCAGATGGCAAAAGGATAATCCTTAGGATGTGTCTCGTTTGACCAGATTCCTTCAAAAACAAACTAAAACTTACGGTACAGCAAAAAACTATGAACTGTTACTAATTGCTAGGGCTTACGCTGTATTTGGCCTCATCACAGGCGCAGCATTCCTTTTGTGTATCTGCAGCATTTAATTTGTGCTCACAAATCACCTGGGTGAGCTGACCGTCATCGGAGAACCAAGCTCTTGGTCCCTCGTACACCATGGCGGACAGAGAGACGCATCCTGACCCTGCTTCGGGGGCCACCCACATAACCTGCACCTCAGTCTTAGGTAGATTGTCAGCCTCGGACACCGTGTTCACGCAGCGATCGTTGAACTTGGTAAGCGAATCGCTGAAAAGCTGGAAGCGACCAACACGGCGTGGACTGGCAACTTGGGGACGTCTGGCGCCGGTGTGTGCCTCAGCAGCGATGGTGAAGTGGGTGAAGTGCTGAATTTTCGTATGTGTACGAGAGCCGAGCAGTAATACTAGAAAACACCAAAGTATTAAACGCCAGTCAATTCAAATAACCGTTTCGTTATTGTACTCGATACTTCGATCGTGCATTTTGTAAGAAACGAGTATAATGTGGTGTATACATATTTCGATATGACATAGTGGTGTTTTGCAGATCAACATGCGGTAAAGATGGAAAATTTGTTTATGTACTTGAAGTGTTTTCTACGTGTTAGCAATGAACTTTATTTATAAAGATACGATACTTTTAAATTAAGTATATTTCCTCAAAGTATACTAAATTTTTTTTTCTATTTTTGGTAACACTATCACAATATCGAACGTGCTATCAATATTTCCCCATCTCTAATATGCGATCGCTACAGCCGCGGTTTGCTTACAACACATTATTTAAAAATTAACGAAAGCAATTATAAGCGAGATGAGTTTGTTTGCTAATCTTCTATTAGAAACATGTGTAAATTTCGAAAAATGCGGCGATGTGGTAGTATCACGAAAAGAAAATATCGTGGGATTGTCTTGTCAGTTTTGTTGTGACATATTCATCAGTGTGATTGCATTTTTGCATCACTTGCAGAAGATGCACTGCGACATTCTTGAATTTCCAAGAGAACACAACGTGTATACGATGAATGAAATAATGTCCCTTGAAGACGACGACGTTGAGGTTGATTCACATGTTATTATAAACGGAGAAACAGATGAACAGATTAATGACTTGGAAATTGGACTAGATGCTAATACATTACAAATCAACATACTAAAGGAAAACAATCTTGTCAAAGGCAATCAAATTTCCGGCACAGAATTATATAGTCAAGGTGCTGAACTTAATAAAACTCTTGTCACTGGATATGATAAAACACTAGCTCTGAAACCTAGGATAGAAATTAAGTGTGAAAGACAACTGACTCTTCAAAAAGATGGAGCCTCAGAAGTAGCAAAGGAATCTTCCACATCCATAACTCATAAAAAGATTAAGCGAATAAATAATACCAAAGAGGAACTAAATGCTGGAATTACTGCATCAACTGAAATTCAGGACGAAAATAACGTTAATTCATTTAGACTTAAAAAAGTTAACATTGTTAATATACACAAAAATGCAGAATTGGCGCAAGAGGTCTATGTACCTCAGAAAAACATACCTAAGATGAACGAAAATAATAGAAAGCTATTAAAAGAGAAGAAAAATACTGGTCAACATGATCTAGAGACTCCCGTCAGTCGTAATAAGCCAATATTCTACAATCTTTTAACAATGAATAGCGGAGAGAAAAGAACCAAACCCAAACTGAAAAAGTCATTAATAATAACTGAAACCAATTCATTAAAGACCGATTCTTCTTTTAAGCTGGACCACAAAACCCATCGAAATTTGTCTTCTATAATCATAGATAAAATTGAGTACTTGCCGAATATTGATTTAAATTTCGTTAAAACTTCCAAAGGCACAACTAAGGAAACTTCTAAATTAGAAGTGAAAATGCAAAACGCTCTTCGGGAATCTTTTTCTGACAGGTCAAATCCGGCGATGTGGAATAACAAAATACCCAGGAGACCTACATATTCAGAAGGGCTAACAAGTCAAATCTCGACAAAACCAGAAGTTAAATCAAGTAGTAAACGATCATTAGTTGAATCGATTGACGAAATTAAAATGTCAATAATTTTTGATGATAATTCCAAAAGAAAACTTCCAAAGAACGCAACATCTAACAGAACGCTTGATGTTAAGCAGGTAAGTTATCTATATAATAACTTACTTTCAGGGAAAAATATCTTGAATATTTTGCATATTATATTTAAGACGGACTTGAGTGAAGAGCTATTGGGATTGGAAGATATTGAGGTAAAATCAGTTGAAACCACTCATCCTAAATTACGCGATGATGGTGTCCTTCTGCAATTTGTTGGCGTAAGTTATGACATTTTTATTCATTTTTCGATCAGCATTTTTTGAGCTCTCATTTATTTGCAGTTGAATATTATCAAGGATCCATATTACGAGCACCGAAAGCCAGTGGAATTTTGCGAGGTTTTGCGCTCAAAAGCTACTAAGTTCAGCAAAATACTAAGGGATCGAGACATTATATGGAATTTTCAAAAAAGTGCAACTGTGCAGACATTTCAAAAGATCGCTAGTGAATTGTCGATGCTCACGGAACAAGCAAATAAAACTCTTAAGGCTGATCTAAATGTGAGCGAAGTGAAGCGCATTTTGAACTTAATTAGCAAATGGTATACGCATCAAACCACTGAAAAATTATTTAAAAAGGTTGAACTTTCATCGACAACCGAAAATTACTTACTATTGTTTGGCTTTCTGCCCAAACTTAACAGATGTGTGTATTACTGTGAATGGTGTGATGAATGCAGCGCTAACAGATCACGCTACAATGAACATCGGATGAGCCATTTAAATAATTACTATTGTCCACAGTGCGAAAGCGGATTCCTCAAATACGGCCAACTGAAAACCCATTTCGAAATCTTACATGGAAACACTTAACTTGCAGCCTTCTAGAAATCATAATACTATACAAATTGAAATAATTGTACACCAACATAGAATAAATAAATGATTTAATATACAATATTATTATATGCTCGAGTGCTGAGAGTACGTCCATTGTTATCTATGGGGTCATTAGGCCCCGTAACCCCAGTGCTGATTATGAAACCTCTCAATCTCAAGTGAGACAAACCAGACTAGACCAGGCCACCTTAACTTACAGTTGTATGCCTTGCCAGGCACATAGCCATTGGGACCATCAGCCACAATTAATTTGTATCCATTATCACCGCGTGTTCGTCGACCATGGGGCAAATGTGTGGGAGCCCGCGAGCAACCAGCCGCTGAACTAATTGTGCCGGCCACAACACAGACAACCACAATGATGCTGGCAAGCAGCCGCAGTGAATGCGACATCTTAATCTTAATCTATATTTTTGTATTCTACTCGAATACAACACAAAATAATAATAACGCGACGCGACCGCTTCAGGCAATGCACACAAACAGACTGAATCCCATTTCTGAACTGCTTTTTCGAGTTATCATCAAAATGAGCCGACAGCTGATTACTGCTCTCACAATGGATGTACATCGATTAGCATATGTACTTTGCTCCTTGTGATTGAACAGCTGCCATGGGATCTGTGTGGATGGATAAAAAAGAGTTTGTTCGTATGACCAATATGGAAAATTCACTTGTTCTGCGATGTCTTCCGCGTTTTATCTAATGGAGCGTAAGCAACTGTGATAAGAGCAAATGTCTTCGTCTAAATATAGTACACGACTCTCGGCAGGAGACCTCGGCTTAAGTTGACACTGATGACGATACTCAAAGATTGTATTCGTATTGTATTTATTGTACGCAATTCTTTATTTTACTTTGTTTCGCACTTGTTCACTATACATATACATATATTATTGTACATACATACGCATGTATATAGTATAAATGTTGTCATATAATATATATATATATAAATAATAGTATTACATGTACATTTGATTTTTGGTAACAATCTTTATATCATTTCAAAATGCAGCATAATATCAAGTATACCATAATATATGTGTGGTTTATAAATTTGTAGGTTGGCGTTGCATTCGTTATACTCGTACTGCTATACTACACACTTTCAATCGGGAATTCGCATCTACATAATATATAGTAAATAACGCTCTAGTCCAGATTCCTAGCGAAATATAATATGTTGGCATTTGGTCAAGGATAACCGAGCTAGATGCAGTTAAATCAAATTGGGAATTTGTTAGGGAGGAGCCAGATGAAGTTAGCTACCTGAGATACACTCGTTCACGTAAGATCACAAAAGATAACTAACATAATTTACAAATTAAAGAGACTTGATAGGTAATACTTTAAAGCATAATAATAGCAAATCACAAGCGTAGCACACATCTAATACTAAAAGGTTAGTATAGGTGTCTCTCGATGATCCAGCAAATCTGAAACAACAGTAGGGATTAGAATATTTCTAATGGCGAACTCTGAAGACAGCAACTCACCCTTGGCAATGCTCCACCAGGGCAGTGTGACATAAGTGAGGAATGCATTGAGTGGCGTCGATTGCTGGCGACGATTCTCCTTCCAAAAGTGAAAGGATTGAGTGAACCCTCGACTGGTCCACAGTGGATTGTAGGCACCATCATCGAGTTCTGTAAGCAAACGGATAAAAGTCAGAACAATGAATTCCAAGTTCAGCACAGTTCAATGTTATATGCATGCAAAGTGGCAGGAATATCGTGAGTGCATAATTGATAACTAATAAGATATCGTAGCAATGACCTTTGAGTGCCTTTTTGGGGAGATCGCACCAATAGTATATGTTGGTGCCGTCCGGTGTGCGACGCTTGGGCACCAGATGCAGCACCTTGTTATAATAGGATTGCTTGGAGGTGCGTGGCAATGTGGCGCTGCTTGCTTGTGGCTGATTGCCATTGGCCACATCCGCCTCGCCATTTAGTAGGGGCGATACCGCATCACCACTTGTGGCCCCTAACTCCTGCTGTTGCTCCTCGTTATTATCATTAGTTGTGTGGTCAGCCGGCGCCGTCGTTGGTGACAACGTCAAGTCCAGCTGCAATGGATGGCTCTCTGATTTAACAGGTACACGTATACACTTCTCAAAGCGATGCATCGACACCGTCACAGGCACCACTGTGGGCGGTGATGGGGTGCCAGATTGCTCCACCACGGGCAGCTCTTCACGTCCGCGCACGCTTATCATCATCTTGCTGTCGCTTTCGCTGAGTATGGCCATCTTGGCGGAGCAGGCGCTATCGCCCGACTCCGCAGCCTCGCCGTTCAATGAAGTGGCATCATCGGCCAGCTCGTACTCCTCCACCTTGGTAGCAGAATCTGTCCCAGATGCTGTTGTAGGTGCTGTTTTGGCATCGTTATTGTTGTTGTTGCTGCCGCTGTTACTTTTTGCTTTTGGTGTCAGCTTTGACTTTTCCTTGCTTCTCTCTTTGTCTTTGTCTTTTTCCTTATCCTTGTCACTGGCTTTGGCATTGCGCAACCTCTTGGGCGACATCTTGGCCAGCAGACTGCTGGCTCCATTGGCTTTCTGGTTCGAAGACTTCTTATCATTCTCTTTATCCTTCTCCTTCTCCTTGCTTTTGTCCATCTCCTTTCCCTTGACAACGCGCACTCGCGATACCGCTGGCGCCTTCTTGGCACTTCCCGGGATTGGCACACTCGTCCGACGATCGGCGGCACTCAGTGAAACACTGCGTGTGATGTTGTTGCCCTTGCGCTTATTTTCGCTGGAACTGAGCCGAAGACTGCCACGTTTGCTGACCACAAGTTCGCTCTCCACACACAGAATGCTGGGCGGTTTGGGTTTGAGCTTCGTCTGACGCTTGTCGGGCATTTTGCTGAGGCAAGCTGGCGTCTCATTAGATGCATCCTCGCAACTGGGACAATACACTTCCGACATCACCGGCGTGTCTATGGCACTGGCCCCCGATGTCCAGCGTTTCTTGCACTTTTTGCCACCGAAGCAATTGCAGCCTGTGCTGCTACTGCCACTGCCGTTGCTGTTGCTGTTGTTGGACACGGTCACCTCGACGGCAACGCTGAGCGGCGGAGGAGTGACGGCTGGAGCCGCAGCGGCTATCTCGTTAACCACGGATTCTGGAACTGGGTCAGACGGTGTGGGGGCATCTGGTGCCTTGTGTGGTTCGTCACCAGCACACGCTTGAGCTAGATTGAGCGTTTCACAATTCGGATTTGGGTGCAGTTTTGTCGCGGAGGCCGAGAAAGCAGGACGTTGCTGATCTACAAGTAGATATAGATCGTTTTTTTTTGTTTCCGTTTAAAAGCATATACAACGACACATAAAACAACCGACATACAATCGGCGTCCAAGCAACTTATAACATAATTGTTTCGCCAACGGGATCAAATAAGCAGGGGAAATCATAAATAACCAGGAGATGGCGGAGGGCAGGAGTCGGGTAGCGGGTAGCGGGAGACTCTATTCAATAGGGCACTATTTGATTTTGGTGTTAATTATTAATTGGGATGCGGAGTGTAAGGATTAGTTGGTGCTATATATATAGACATTGGATAGGCCTAACTGGAGAAATGAGTAAACAGTAACCAGTACCGAATGAATGATCTATTAGCTAACCCATCCCCGTTAATTAATCATTTTCGAAGTCAAGCTCTAGATCTGGCTCGCTAAAACATTTCCCATGTTTTCTTTACTATAATCTTCTATATTCATCTCTGTTCTATTCATTGAAACTGAGTGTAAAGTAATCAACAATTTGAAACTTAAAAGCAAACATAAATTGCAAATAATTAATTTTGGTTTTACTGTAGTTTAGTTGTCCTGCTTTCTCGGCAATATATCATGTATTGATTACAATATACAATATACATTTATACGTTTTCGGCAATCCTTTTTCGTAATATAACAAATATTGTACACATTTGATTGGTTAGTGTGAAATTTGAAATTTGTTAATTTAAGGAAAAATCGTAGGAACCACAACATGTTTACGTTTACAAGGAAAGAATTGATCACAGCAAGCAGAAGAAGCGCAACACAAATCAAGCTATTTGTACATAACACATAAATACATAGCGAATCCACATTATTTACATAAATGATCTGAAGAGCATGCAATTCAACGAATACACAAATGTTACTTGAACTAAAGCTAGTGGATTAATCCCAAACACTACTTACCGTCTCGCAAGTCTCCGGCTTCAATCTCAGACACTTCACTGGCCAACGAGTCGAGTCCTTCATTCTCGGAACGCGCCTTAGCCCCAACACTAGCGCTGGTGCCACTAGTCACCATGTCCTGGTTGGTGTTCTTGGTGCGCCAGCCGTAGCGTGAGAAATTATTGAGATTGGCGCTGGGATCGCTGAGTCGTCGTTGATGGCGATACGTGCAATAGTCATCGTTCTCCTCCTCCCATTCGTCCCACATGTCCGTGGCACAAAAGCCGGGCTCACTGGTTGGAGTCTCAACGCCCGATCCTTTTGGCTTCGTCACCGCCATCTCGGCGTGTCCCTTGCCCTGCGGTCCCTTCATGCGTACGAATTCACAGCGCGTTTGCACTCCAGCACCGCTGCTAAACAAGCCAAAGGACATACGCTGCGCCACCTTGGAACTCAGACTGGATTGCTGCACACAAAATAACACTCAATCAGGCATCTATTTAGGTAGAAATAATGGTTAACTTACTCTGGCATCGTAGACTTTCTTCAGTGCATCGTAACGTATCGATCCTAAGAAGATGACACCCTGAACGGCACCATCCTTGTCATTGGCCACCAGCTCGACGCACACCATCTCGCCATCGCGCACCAGAATGTCGCTGAACACCTCATCGAAGTTGTCCACCATGAAGCAAATGTGTGGGTACGTGATCTCTTCGCCCTCGCCCTTGGTGTCCATCTTCCGACGACTTGGACTAGCATAGACACGCTGTGAGTGCCGACGCAGCACCTGCAACTCTTTGGGCGATGTTCGGGTGCAAATGGCCAAGGTCAATGTGTAGTCAAACTGATGTATAACCATATTCAGGTAGACAGTCTCCTCCCAATCCACATCTGGGTCTCCAATGGGCAGTTTGCGCGAGTCCTTGCGAAATACTTCAACTTCAGTCTGCAAACAAACAATTGAACTAACTGCACCAGATTATGATGTACACTTACTTACCTCATATTTTGGCATGTGACGCGATGAGCTCTTCACATGCTTTTTTCGCACAAAAAAGAGCAAATCATCTGAGTCAATGCTGTGCACTGGCTCCGTTTGAAATAGAAAATGCCGCACGAACAAATCCGTCCAATATGTTGTACCCTGTAGCACTACAAAGCCGCCATCTACAAGGACACATATATATTGTTACGATTACTATAGTATATAATAATAATATATTTTTTATAAAAAATAATTTTATTTATTTTTTACTTTTGGAAAATTAGTTTTCTTCAATATTACGCAGCTATCGTCTTTATATTTATTCAAAGACATGTTTTTAAATTATGTATCGCAAACCCGAAGTTTACATATTACCGTTTTTGAGAAGAAATTTGTGTTCAGCAATATTACATATGTATTTTGAAAATAAGAATGTATAAGTAATATAGAAGAGTTGAAAAACTTATAGAATTACATATGTAGGAGAATGAAATTTGTACACAAACAAACAAACATACATTAGATCACAAAATATTCGTCCCATTATACCATCTTAATTAGTCTTCCACAATTGTTTTTCTCTTGAAAGTTAGAAAATGAAACCATATTCTTAAGTGGTAAATACAAATTGTTTAGTCGATATAATATTCGCTGGTATTGTTGAATAAATGGGCATCATACCAATTTCCGCCCCCTCGACAAAGCGTAAC
Organism: Drosophila sulfurigaster albostrigata; assembly: GCF_023558435.1. Lineage (NCBI taxonomy): Eukaryota > Metazoa > Arthropoda > Insecta > Diptera > Drosophilidae > Drosophila > Drosophila sulfurigaster. The sequence goes on from NC_084883.1 coordinate 2,847,171, forward strand.
AAAGCCTTAAGAGAACCCTTCCTTCAATGGCATTGTAAACAAAAGCGAAAATCCGGTTTGTGGATCGCATACTTCAAAGTATAATTGTGTATGTATATGCATACACATACATACATACAAAGCTAATGCATGTCCAAAGTGGAGCAAAATCTGCACACACACTTTTACAGACACATTTACATTGGACAAGGGTAGAAGGAGTTGCCGTTAGAGAGCACTTGATAAATCGATAATGTGCAAATGTAGACAAATTTCTCATAAACTTAAAATAGTTGATAATGGATTATACAATTCAAAGGTAAATTTAATCACCATCTTTGAGCAGCTGTCGCATCTCCTTAGTGCGCTGGAAGTTGATGTCCTCAAGCAGCTGCTGGAGTGGAGTCTGTGGTTTGAGCAGAGCACCCGCTGCACTCGCCAACGCCATGGCGATGACGTCGCTTTCGGTTTCGCAAGCTACAATTATTTCACAATTTTGCAATATTTCTGCAGCTTTGCATGTTGATGTGTTAAATTCACTTCTATTAGCGAGTTCTTTGAGTAGTTAATAAGCGAGTGGGAGCAATGAGTACGGTTTAAACAGCGGACAGCGACTAACACACTCTTCAATCCTGCAGCCGAGTAACAGAGGTCTATCCACCTTTTGTTTGGCCACCCTATTTTCAATTTTGAACTTGGGGTTGTTTGTCTCTCAGCTGGTTCCACTTGCGTATCATCTCCAGTTTCTCTTATTTTGGTTAGCCAGCTGTTGTGTTTACAATTGCGCCGAAGAATTACTAATCGCGACCTGCTATCTATCAAAAGCTACAACTATAACACAACAATGGCAGTATATTAAGCTTTATTTTCCATTTTGTGTATGCCTGCAGACATCAATGTGTAAGCTTTTTTAAACATATTAACTTTATTAATATATTCAACACTAATTCCGATACCTTCAACTAAATAATTCCTATCGACTACCACCACCCAACAAGTTCCGATAGCAGAAGCTTTAAGCTAAATAATCGATTATTGCATATTCAAATTTGGTGTCTTTCAAAAGATTTAAATAAACAGTTATTAACTTCTGTATTTTAAATAAAACGTTAATTTAATTTATAACATCATCATTTGATTGCTGTAGTGTCTTCATATCGTTCTGCAGCTCTTTTAATTCCCTTAGCATATTGCGAGCCAATTGACCCTCAGGAGTTGAAATTGGCTCGTAAAGTAGCATTCGAAGCGCTTCTCGTGACATTACCTCAGTCTGCTGGAGCTCAGCCTAAAAACAGCTGCAAATGAGTTAAATAGAAAATGTACTTTTTAATTGCATTACCAATAAATCTGAAGCATTGTGCTCTTGTTCGCTGTACAACTTGCGTCCCAACTCTGCCTGGGTATTGGCCAATTCATATAGGGCAATGGCCTTCAATCGGTTAAGTCCTGGCGCCACAACTTTTAGCACAAGCAATATTTCTTGGCACAAACGAATCTTTCGTTCGTAAACTTTACGATTGGGACGATGAGCCATGTTTTGCAGAATCTGTCGCAGTATGGAGGCAATATGTTGCTTCAGATCCAACATAATGTAATGATTGCCATGCAACAAACGTCCCAGCTTGACGAGCAACAGTTCCAGGCGATATATATCGTCGCGTGCATGAAATACCTCCTCCTTGGCGCGCTCCAGAACATTGGCTACGAACTCAGCTTTCAGCGTATGCTCAGCATTGAGCAAACACTGCCAAACTCCAGTGTCCGACTGGCGAACAATGTAGCCACCAGGTATGCAGCTGGTACAGACAAAGCTGCTCATGTGCGTGCCCAGCTCTGTAGGATCCAGGCAGCGCACACATTGACAATCGAAGCATTTGCCAGTCTTCAGAATATGCCGACGCTCCTCGGTGCCCAGCAGAATATTGGTGTAACAATTGTAGAGAATCTCTCCAGCAGCTATAGCTCGACTGGCGTAGACCTTAATCTGCCGCTGCTCATCGATGGCCGTCACCAGATTAGGCAGGCAGCTGTGGGCAAAGAGAGCAGCTCGCATGTAGATGCCCCTCATGGCACCACCTGTTTCAGGAGCACGTATCTCATAGGCATTGATATCCGCAATGCCCAGCAAACGCTGCAGCAGCTCAGCATCGATGTCAGCGCCATTGTGGAGCTGCAGCAGCAAGCCCGTGGCATGCAGTGGCGCTATTACCTCCTCTTCATAGTGTCTCCAAATGTCCGTATCACGTCTGACAGCCAGCTGCGACTCCATCTGCAGTAATTCCTCATACTGAGCCTGCGTCTCGGTGTGTTCCCGCAGCAGCAGATACTTTAGAGCGCCATGGACCTCTATGTGCGTCTGCAGCTCCTCCACTTGCTCGGCGTTCAACTGCAGATTCGCTAGACGCTGGCAATCCCTGCTCTCGTGACTGGCACATTCACCACACAGCGGCAACAGACGACACTGGCTAACAACTCCCAAGGCAAGGCAAAAGATTTTATATAATGCTCAGCTGGTTGTTGGAGACAGACAGAGACTTACCCGCAAAACGATGTCGTCAGCTTGTGGCAGCTGCAGCAACGTCGATCCGCACTGTTGGCCAGCAACAGAGTCGGCTGCTCCAAAAGCACCGTCTCTCCAGCTCCAATATTGCGCGAGGCAATCACAAACCTAGCCATGGATTACAATAAGGAGTAGACAGTTGAAGCGATGGAGAGATGAACCCACCTGCCCAGCGTTTCATTGTGTTTCACCTCACATTTCTTCAGAAAATCTTCACTGACTGCGGCCATTCTATAAAGTACAATTTGCCGATCCCTTCGTGGGCTATAAATTACGTGCAGCGTCGTCTATTATCAATCGCAAACTGAATAGTGTGGTGTCTAGTGGCCGACATTGCATGTGGCGCGAGTGCAATTTGCAATTCGCAATTCGCATTTCTCATTTATATTTAAAGGCAATTCTTTATTTATTTCAACCCGATTCGATTGATACCCATTCTTCCCCGTTGCTCTCTGGCAGCGAGCTGTGTGTTTGGCTGTTGAACCTTCTGTGCTGTCGTCCACGTTCAGGGCCAACACAATAGAAACTATGACTAAATTAATTCACTTTTATTTGCAATCATTACAGTTTGCCGTATTTCATCAGATCCGACTCGATGCGCTCCAGCTCCATTCCAATGCGTTCGGTCAAAAATCCCTCTGCGGAGTTTTCCGGCTCGAACTGCAGCAACTCCAGGGCTTCCTTGGCCACCGCTCGTGCTCGCATCAACAGCGCCTAGCATGGCAAGATTATAAGTATTCTAGTATTCCCTTACCGTTATACCGTTTTCCGATAAACCTTCCACTTACCACATACTCCTTCTTGCTGACATCGGCATCGGCAAACTGCAGCTCAGTTAGCTCCACAAAGGCCACCAGGTACTCGAATAGCGCTATGGCATACAACTTGGAGATGCCAGGCACAACAGCGCGACAAACTGGCAGCAGATCTGCGCATAGTTCGACGCGTCGTTGCATCAATTTCTTGCAAGGATCATTCAGGGAATTCATCAGAGTCGCCGCACGCAAAATGCTGGCGATATTCTGCTTAATGTCCAGCAATAGAAAATGATTGGGATGGAACAGTTGCTTGTGCTGGGCCAGCAACGACTCATAGGCCTCCAGCTCGCCCTTGGCACTGACCAGAGCACTGCCCACCTCGCCGAGCAGCTCATGCACATCCCCAGCAGGCATCACTGCTCCACAAGTCTCGCTCATGCAGCGCCAATCGCCGCTGCCAGCCAACTCACAGACAGCATAGCCATCGGCGCAATCCCTGCACTTCATGCTGCTCATGTGCGTGTTCAGTTCGGTTGGATCCAAGCAGCGCGAGCAGGCGCAATCCATGTGCCTGGTGAGACGCAACTGATGCTGCCGCTGACTAGTCCCCATCAGAGGATTCGTGTAGGATGTGTGCACAACGGTGCCAATCTCTAGCGGCACTGCAGCATACAGCTTCATGTTGAATTGCTCGTCGAGGGACACCACAGTGTTGGGCACACAATGGTGCGGCAGACTGGCGCCGCAGACATACACGCCCTTCAACATGTCGCCATCGCGTGCCGTCACCTCGAAGGCGTTGCTGTCGATGCGGATGCAGTGCGCGTGCAAGATGTCCGTCGTCAGATGCTGTTCGGGCAAGGCTTCCACCAAGCCACTGCTGATTATGGGACGCACAACCTGCTCCTCGTGCTCTTGCCACATGCCATCCTTGTCACGGTAATCCTCCAGCGTGATGGGTCGATTCACCAGCGCCTGGCATTGGTCTCGTCGCGCTGGATCCTCGAGCAGCAGCAGCAACTTGAGCAGCGCACAAATGCTGTAGTGCTTGACCAGCAGATCCTTGCTGATGCGACTGCCGGCGCCGCTGGCGAAGAAGTCGCACTCAAAGGCATCGTGTTCACTGCAGTCCATGCACAGCGGATACACCTGACACTTGCGGCAAATGATGTACGATTCCTGCATGCATTGGGCGCACTTTAGCTGGCCGCATTCCCAATGAGGTGCCACCATCAAGGGCTGCTCGTCCAGCAACGTTTCACCCGCCTCGACTCGCTCGCTGACCACCAAGTGCCTGGAATGTGATGCATTAGCAATACCATTATGAAGTAAGCATTCGCAATTCGTGTCCAGCACCTGCCCAACTGCTCATTGGTCACCTCTTGCAACTTTTCGCTGTAATCTTGCATTGTTTCCCCGATTACGTGGATCTTCTATGTCTGAAACACAACAACAACAACAACAACAAAGACTTTTCATTTCATTGTTTACTTAATTTCGATTTGATTTTCCTTCTTTTTTTTTATTTTCACGGCAATGCGCGTGCTGCGGTTACCTAAAGCGAACGCTCCCCGGTGACTGCCAGAGGCACATTATAGTTGGAGTCGCCAATTATAAATATCCAAGAGAAAAGTGATCCTATTCTCACTCTCTCTCTGTGTCGGCCTCTCGCTGCTGCCTCGGTCTATGCTGGGGCCCAAAGAATTTCCCTCGGCTGATCGCTTGGATGTGTACTAAGTACTTTGGCTAATTGCGTGCGTAACGCAACGCGTTGTTGCTCGCTTATTTTTAGTTAGTTGCTCGCCGGCCTTTTTAGCAGCAGCAGCAACAGCAGAAACAGCAACAGCACCCGATACTGTCTCCATTTTTGTGGGGTTCGCATTTTCCTCATTTGTATTCTAAATTAGTTTAATCGATCGTTAAAGCAGTTATCGATCATTAAAAAAATTAAAAACAGTTTTGTTCTTGCATTTGATTTTTGTATGCGTTAAAGTTTTATTTAAAATATTCCTTTGCCATTTCTTTTCCATTTTCTGTTTTACACACATGCCTTAATTTGAGGAGTGGTTGTGTTTGTGTGTGTGTGTATATACGTGTATGTGTGTGTGGCTACTAATCATAATTAAACTTATGTCGATTTTAAATTATTATTATCGCTTTTGCTCTGTCTGTCAATACACTTCAAACTACAAAAAAAAACTTAGCTTCGTTAAGTATACGACGAGTGTGTTCTATGTGTGTGTGTGTTGATTTTAATTGCTGGTGTAATGTTTGTTGTTTTTGTATTGTATTGGCGCTAATTTGGGGCCAAAGAACGTACAGAGATACACTTTGTAAATCGTAATGATAATAATTAATTGTAATAATAATGATAATGATTATCAGAGCGCCTAATGCACTCGGAGATGTTCATAAAAGTTATACATGTACATATAGGTAATCCATATACATACACATCTATCTATGCTTGTGTGTTCGTTTAAGGTATATTCTTAATTTGATTTCCTTTTTCTCTTGATCATTTGTTTTTGTTTGTTTCTTTTGTTTTGTTTTTAACACTACAGTTCACGCGAGCACACGCACATCTCTCTTTCTGTGTGTGTGTGTTCGGTCGCGACTTTTATGTATGTAAATATATGTATTGTATGTGTGTGTGAGTTTGTATATACGTAAGTAGTAAAAAATGTATTTTGTTTTTATGCTTATTTGCTCCGTTTGCCATGTGCACTTACACATCTATTGGCTTTTTGTACTCTACGTGCCTTCTTCGACTCCACCGGCTCCACGTTGCCAGCACTCGTCGGATCAGTTGCTCCGACAGCCGTTGGCAATGTGTCGACGGCGGCACTTGATTGCAACTGCTGCTCCGATGATGAGATTCCACCATTGCCATTATTGATCACTGCCAGCTTCATGGACACTGGACTGACAATGACACCGCTACGTTGATGCTGCTGCTGTTGTTGTTGTTGTTGTTGCTGCTGTTGTTGTGACTGCTGCGGTTGATTACCATAAAAGAGCTTCGTTGGATAGCCACAATTGGCGCTGGCAGTCGGCTGTTCCTGCTGCTGAACAGCTTTCGAATTCGAATTCGAGTTCATGTTTGCGTTAGACGATGACGCATTGGACGCAATTGCTTTGGACGTTGCAGCGGTGGTTGCGGTGTCGGCATCGAACACGTTCGCATACTTGCGCTTTAGATTTTTAGCGGCCAAATTAACGGCCAGCAGCTTGGCTGTGGTGGTTTCGTCTGGTGAGGCGAATGGCTTCTCAACGGTCACCGTGACTGTGGTGGTCACAGCATCATTATTATCCGTAGATCCATTCGCATCTCCATCTGCATCGACTTCAACATCCGCATCAGCATCAATCTCCTCGTTGATGATGATTATATTCTCGGGATCCACTCCCTGATTAACCAGTGCCTGCAAGTCCTCTGGCGGCAGCACTTGTGGCAGCTTCTGATTGCACGAGCTGCAAACTGGTGGAATGGCGGGACTCTTGGAGCGCCAGAATTGTAGCTCGGTCTTACACTTGTTGAGTTCCTGCGGAAAGAATTAATGTTCCATACATTACATCTTTTGAAAAATATTGCAAATCTAAAATCGTTGCTTAGGCTTATAAATATTATTTGGCACAGAAAAAGCTATGAAATAGGCGACTTCGATTTAACAGAGCCGTGAACTAATAATATTGAAATCCAGATTTGTTGAGTGGCCATTAAGTGCAAAGGAAGGTCAGACAAGATGCCCTTAAGCGAGTTACAAGTGGCCATATGTAAAAAGCCTTCCTTATTGCAATGATTTACAACGTATTTCTAATATGTATGTATCTTTTTAACTATGACATTATGTTTAAGCTAGCTTACCTGCAACAATGTGGAAAATTTGCGAGCCATTTCCTCATTCTTTTTGTCATTCTCGTCTAGACGGTTTGCATATTCAAGCGTCTGCTTCTGATGCTCGGCCAGCAGATTCTGTTGCTCCGCCAGCTGTTTGCCCTGCTCAGCAGCCTTGCGCTTGCAAGTGCGTAGCTCGGTGCGCAGCACCGACAGCTGATTGTTGTACATCTTCATGCCCTGTTTGATCTTGCGTATTCCCTTACGCAGTACCATATGATTCTGAGGTGGTGAGTTATTCGAATTGTCCGAGAGATCCGAGCTGATGGCCAGAGTAGCTTTAAAGATAAATAGCAATTATGATTTCATTCGTGAACCTTATTATTATTCTGATATAGCTTACGCCGCTTTGTGGTGATGGGTAATTGAAAGAAGTCCTTGTACGCCAGGCCAGGCAGTGTGGGTTCAATGCGATCCTTAAAATACTCCATGGCCATGGTGGAGAGATCAAAAAGTTCGTCGGTGACGCGATATGGACGCTGCAATCGCGGCGTAATACTTATATAGTTCAAAATAGACTGGACCTCATCAAGTATCTGTCGGGAAATAAAGTTGATTCATTAGGAATCTTGCGTAGACATTAATTAAGAGGATCTACTTACGGCACCCGGAAAGAAACAGCAATGACCACGCTCAATGTGCTTGCCCATCGACATTTGGAGCAACGAGAGGCGCATGTAACATGTTTCGATAATGTCGCATTCACAGGCCAGCGGATGATTGCGGCGTGCCGACTCCCGACGTGGCATGCTCGCCTTGATCGACTGGAATCGATTGAATGTCGTCTTTATTTGCCTGGCGAAGGCAGCATTCAGCATATTCATGCAAATGTCGTTCATCCGATTGGATACCTAAAAGCAAGTAGGGGGTTTAGCGTCTCTTAAGTTAAAAATATATCACCAAAAAAGGGGCCCGCATCTCAAAATTTGAAGGGCATCTATAACAAACATGCTTACGAATGTATCAGATTACTCGGCTACCTACTTTACAATACCAAACGGATCGCAGGACCAGTCACAGATACAAGCAAGCTAGCGATGTGCGCGTGACACGACATGTCGAGGACTCAACGATAGCTGCCATGTCAACTAATAAAACAGATAACGCGACTACCTACTTTACGACATTGCAAACGGATCCCCGGACCACTCGCAAATACAGGCAAACAAGCTAGCAATGTGTGCGTGACACGCCATGTTGATCTGTCTGTCGCCTAACGCAGTTAACGTTTGCTTTCAATGCAAACTGATGAAGCAAGAAACTAATGGCAATCTGTCCGTGTCACGCGCTCAACTCTATAGTCAACTTTTGAGTGGTAGAAATAATAAATACATCAGCAGTAGAAGAAACAACAACAATTCCAGGCAGGTAGTTGTGTTGAATAACTGGCAACATGCCCCCCTACAACCGAGACGACCCACGCGCATTCTACTTACATTTTGCAAATTGCTTTTTATTGATTAAATAATGGGGCAACACTGACGCCCCTCCCACCACCTATCCCATCAAGCATTTTTTGGTCTCTCACACTTACCGATCGCAGATTGCTAATTTTCTTATAATCCAAGTAGCCAAGTGTTTTATGAATCAGTTCCGTGGGCAAATCAAGAAAATTCAAAACAGGTGCTGCAATTGTCGCCACCGTTGAACTGGAGGCAGCAACCTGCTGCTGTGGATGTTGATGGAGTTGTTGATGTTGATGCTGGTTTTGATATTGTGTAGTGCGACGCACCACAGAGGCTCGAGTGGACGATGTTGGCGTCTCTTCGAATCCGGCACCAGCACCACACATTTGACGCGTTGAAACCATATTGATGCAGCAGCTGGAGAAGCAACAACACAGCACTCAAAATGCCAATGCCAAAATAGTTTGGATACCCGTAGTTGTTACTGAGTGAAGTTGACAGGCGCTATTTTGTGCTACTGCGAATTAAATTAACAACAACGTTATACCATAAATATGTGCGTGCGCTAAGAAAATATGTATTAAAAAGCGAATTTTAATTTCGATTATCGCTTTGATTATGATTGACAATCTACCGATGGATGACAGGCTTCATTCAAAAATAAAAACATGTACCCAGCAAAGTAACTCGTTTGAACGACGAGTACAGTGGACGACGAGAAGAAATTCATAGTAATTTAGCTACGCACTTCACGAATATTGAAGTGATTTTCATACCCGTTTTATTCAATGGAATTATTGTGTGCACATTGTTTGCTGTATGTTAATTATCGTGCTAGAGCGTTTAGTGCACAGCACAACACTTTTTAGTTGTATTCGAAACGTTTTCATTGACTTTTTACACAATTTCAACAAGCACAATTAAAAGTACATTCACGTTAAAAAAAAATGGTCGAAGACGTAGGAACCTGACCAGCGTGACCGCAGGTTAAATTTTAAAATATACTTTCTAACGTTTAATACCTTGGTTACACTTCAATGCCTTGGGTGTAAAAAGGCGCACTTTTTAAACAGCATTTACTAGACACCGTACACCATATTTGTATTAATTTGATTTTTATCTTTGAACTGAGCATTTGTGCATTACCAAATTGCGAAATTTGTCTACCCAAATAGTTTTTCTATGAACGAATATGGCATATATGAGTTGATTTGGAATTTAAAAATATTTTTCAGTATTTTTTGTTACGTTGGTAGTAGGATTTAAGGTCACACTGAAGCACAGGATGCAAATATTGATTTCTTATCTATCGAACCAGTTCGATGAAGAAAATTTCGCGGCAAATGAAAATATTGCAGGCCGGCAACCCTATGGGTTTTAGTAGAGGACAAATATCGACATATGTAGATTTCGATGTGTTTAACGATCTCGCAGCAGCATCGGAAAATAATTGTGGTGCTTTTTGGCATTTTTCGAATTTGCAGTTGACCATTTATTTTTCGCAAAATCATCGATATTAACATTAAAAAATCGATATAAAAAGATTCCAAAACACCGATGCATCGAATGTGTCATCGTTATTTCCCCATCTCTACAGTTGGTTCTGTTGTTAGGTCAATCTCGCCCAACATGCAGGCTGAAAAAATAATATTAAACGTACTCAATTTAAATAATTGAATACATTTTATACATTGAGATTACAACAAAATTAAATGGTAATAATAGCGATGCTTTCGCGAGATGCGCAATGCTGAATTCAAAACACAATCGCAGTGAAAGCGCAAGAACAAAATGCTTTCAAGTTTCGTGTGAGAGTGTGCGTATGTGTTTCTGTTAGTGAGCGTCGCGTCTATGTGTGAGTGAGTGAGTGTTGACAAAAATACAACAAAATCGCAGAAAATCAAAACAGGAAATGTGTGCTGAACACTTTTTCCAAGTGCAATAATAGTCTGACGAATAATATTACACAGAGAGTAATACACCAGTTTGTTAGCTAATAGCATATTTATGTTTTATAGCCACAAGGCACCGCCAGCATGAAAAGTAAACCACAGAAGCACTAGCAACAACAATAACATAATAAGTGTGACTGCTCTCCCTTTCGTCCATTGTAGTATGGGGGCGTCTCTGAGTAACTTTCAGTGTTGTGTTTTTTTTGTCGCTGTTTTCAATCGTTTCAAGCAGTTCCATGGACGACGCGACGCTTTTAAATATTATTGAATATCACGTCATTTTGGCCACGCTGATTTCCACTCTCTCTTTCACCCTCTCTCACTCACTCTCTCACCGTGTGTTGTTATTGCCATTGCTGCATATTTAATATGAAAAACACTCACAAGCCATGTAACTAATGCTCGTTGCTGCTGCTCTTTATTTTTGCAGTGAAATCGAAGACTTGCATTTAAATGATTGTGTGTGTGAGTGAATGTGCGATTGTTACTGTATGTGTATATGAGTGTGCGTTTGGTTTCATATGTTAATGCTTTTGTTTTTTACTTCGTCGGACTTTTTATCTTGAAAAGTTTCGCGCTATCGCCGAACAGCAGCAGCCGCTCCCATTCAACATTCTTGCCAAGCATCGTCAAAGCGGATTGAGCGTCAAAGACGAAAAGAAGAATAAAAGCAAAAATAACAACAAAAGTAACAGTAACAATAGAAGCCGCAATTGGATAGCTAAACTGGCGCTGCCCACGCCCACTGTCTGTTCACGCCCACAATGACAGCCGCTCCGCCCGCCGTACACGATAATGGCGAACAGCAGCAACATGCATTAGTGAAGCGCGCCGAGGACGAGCGCGAGGATATATTCAACCGCTATGAACTGGGCCTGGATCCCAACAATGTGGTGGATTCATGGGAGAATCCCACATTTGAAATCTATCACATAACCGACAAGTAAGTGCGAATCTCCCTGCAAAATGCGAAGCATGTGATATCATAAGAATGATGTCACAACTGCGAGCAGCTGTTGAATTGGAAATTATAACTGAAGGATATGTGCACACTTATGTGCAATTATTAAACTATTCGCTGACTAATGTAACTATTTAAACATTATAGAAAGAAATTAAGGATGTAGACACACTTATCAGTAGTGTAACTATTTAAATAGGTATACATTAAGTTGACGATGGAGGCATACGTTTTTTATTTTTATAATTATTTAAGCAGTGAAGGAACCAATTGGAGATATATCTACTCTTATGTGTATAGTCATAGATGGTATAATTATTTGAATAGAGATTAAGGATGTGTACACACTATTTGATTGTAAACTAACAAGATATCGTAGATCGATAACAGTTGATTAGCGATTGCTAGTTGCAGTGTTAGCAACAGGGCTAAGCCAGGGCTGCCATGGACCGTGTAAGGGGCAGTAAAAACTATTAAAAACTATTCACAAGAATATGTATTAGAATCAGCATTGAAATATTCATTGGAATTTGTGTACCTGATAAAATCGCAGTTGGCAGTTAGCAAAGACGGCGACAATCACCGTCATTATCTTATCAGTTACGACGATGGCACTGAGAAATTCATGTCAACTAACTGTTATATTGTTTTATTGTTCTTTTATGATGACGATCAGATACGGCTTCATGCACGACTCCCGCCTGCCATCATCACGCGACTCACAAGAAGTGCAACGCACAAAGATTGAGCTGGAGCGCGATAAAAAATGGGTGAAGATGCTCAGCCATTGGCCGCCGCCGCAGGACAAACTACACAAGCGTGTCTACAAGGGCATTCCGGATCGCATGCGCTGGCCAGCCTGGAAGCAGCTGCTCAACGTGGATCAATCGATGGCGACGAACAAGGGCGTCTATGCCCGCATGCTGCAGCTGGCCAAAGAGCATGCGACTGAGACGCGACAAATCGACGCGGACGTCAACCGGCAGTTTCGTGATAATCTCGCCTATCGGGAACGCTACAGTGTGAAGCAATGCTCGCTCTTCAATGTGCTGAATGCGTACAGCATCTATAACTCGGAGTTGGGATATTGTCAGGGGATGGCATGTGTGGCTGGCGTGTTGTTGCTGTATATGCAGGAGGAGGAAGCCTTCTGGGCCCTTAATACTCTCATTACGGATCGCAAGTATGGAATGCATGGACTTTTCATTGAGGGATTCCCTAAGCTGACGCGTTTCATTGAGCATCACGATCGCATTCTATCCAAGATCATGCGTAAACTACACAAACACTTTATCAAACACAATGTGGACGCACTGCTCTATGCCATCAAGTGGTTTTTTGTCGTCTTTGTGGAGCGCGTGAGTTGCAATAGTGAATCTCTTCTTTATCATTGTTTAACCATATTCTTGTTGTAATGTTACAGGTGCCTTTTAGTCTGAGTTTACGTGTGTGGGATACTTTTCTGCTAGACGGAGATCGGGTTATTTTGGCCATGGCCGTTACCATTCTCTATCTGCACAAGGATGAACTGTTGCGCCTCAAGGATATGGACGGCATTATTGAATATCTGCAGGTAAAGCTGCACAAGAACTTTGGCTATAACGATGACGATGCCATTCAGGCGCTGGAACGTGTCATGAAGAAGCTAAAGGACCTTAAACTCGATGTGCCGCCACCAGCGAAATCTAATGAGTTTCCCACACGTCAGCTAGGCGTGTTCGTTGAGGCAGATGGCGAGAAGAAAACCGGACGTAGACGAGACTACACCGATACGGAAAAGCAAGTCTTAACCGATGTGATATCAAGGTGGACAGCATGTGATTACAATTGATGTGATTGCAATTATTCATTGATTCGTTTTTGTGTTCATTACAGACAAGAACAAAACGCAATTGAGGTGCAATCAACTGTATCATATGAGACATCCGAGTGTGCTACAGGTGAGTTAATGGCTTCATCATTTCCATATTGTATAACTTAGCACAATTACTAAACCTGACACAATTACTAATGCTTGCTTCTTACTTAATCCACGAGCAATTCAACTAATAAATATTATATTTGGTTCTCGATAGATTTAGAATTTAGTGTGTGGTGCAAGCTTTTAGATATTGATTCAAAATATTGTATATACTTAGTATTGAATTCACAACATTGTTATATACGCTATTATGTAAGTTTTACAATTTTAAATGTACTCCTTATGTTCGTTTTATTCAAAGTAAGCCCTCGTGTTGTATTGTATATATAAATATTTATTATTTTACGTTCTCTCCTTTGTATATAGTGGTTTGATCTTTTAGCTTGGTATTGTCGAAGATTTCGTTATTGTATCATTTAGTTGTGTTCAGCAATCTTGAAGATTTGTATATGTACATATTTATCTCATATCTATTTTTTATGAGGCGATACAAATTTAAAATAATATTCTTATACTTATTAATTTATAACCAACATATTGCTGCATGCTGGAAAAGTTTGAACAAATTAGGTGGGGGAAGAGCGAACAGACTTTTGATCAATTCAAAGTGGTTTTCCGTGATTGGGGCAGTCTCCGGTTTGAGTTTTTGTAGGCAGCAGGTTTTAGATGGTACGAGTTTCGGATGTTGTGGGCACTTTACTAAAATTGTATATACTTATTAATTGATAACCCCCTTTGATATAAATCAATAGCAAAATAAGCTACTTATATCTATAATCACAGTAGCAAATATTGTGACAAAAGTGTGTAATAAATATCCAACAAAATATTTAAGAATAACCCGCTGAGTCACGCTTATATGATAAATACGCCCCGTTCACATGCCATTCAGAAGAAGGTGGTCCCACATTTTGTAATTATATCTCACCCCACACCCAAACCCACACACTTATACATTGTCTAACATATTGTCCATGGTCCATGTATCCATCATGTATCATGCAGCATTCGAATAAAATCAATAAACGCTTAACGCTGAATGTTGTCTGCGTGGGACTCTTGGAGCTCTGTGATTTGTGTGCCGTTCTCTGTCACTGTCACTTGTCTATATCTCTCATTATGTAATGGAGAAAATTGTTGAAACTAAAACCCGCCAATTGCCTTGTAATCTCTATTGTTCGTAGGTGATGCGTATTCAATGAAAACCTATCAGAGTATGACTAGTTTAGCCACATCACCGGCAATTAGCAGTAACTCGCTGTATAGCAATGGGTTCGTGATCACTGGCCCCGAAGATGGCCGCAGCCAAAGCGTTAATAATCTCAACTATAGCTCCTGGCAACAAATGCACCAGCTGGCGCCTGCTGAATCAATGCCAAATGGCCGCGGCAAGAGGCACAGCTACAGCAACGGCAGCGATAGCGACAGTCGCAATCGCCTCGATCTGGACATGGCGCTGGAGGCGCTTCAAAGTCAGCAGCTGCATTTGAATTTGCAGCACAATCATCACCCGGCACCAATATCGCCTCCAGCTCACAGTGTCCGCCTCATTGTGCAGAACGGAAAAGGAGACGATCAACAGCTGAACAATACAACGAACTTGCACAAGCAGCGTAGTGTGATTGTTGTTAATAATTCAAATACTGGTAATAATTTCATGGGGGAAGAGAACGAAGAGGAGCAAGGGCAAGATCAAGAAGATGATGCGCTGAGCGTGGAGAACACGCGTCTTTAGTCTTTATTTTGTACTGTATTTGATTCATGACTTACCGTTGCTCAAAGTTTAATTGTTATGCCAATTATTTAGTGAAGGAAATTTATGTAATTAGCTTTAATTTGGCTATCAAAATAGTTGTTCAAATTTGCCTAGCACATAATTATATCTATATACAATACATACATACATATATATATTAATATATAACGTTTTGTATTACGTTGAAATTTCTCACAACTTTGATATTACACATATACAAACATACATATACATACAAATTATGAGTTAGTCATATTCCACTGATAATTCCTAAGATAATACTACTACTACTACCAACGACGATTCCAGCAATACGTACAACGATTCCAATGCACAAGCAAGCAACCAACACTAATTACTTACGTATATATTTATTATTAACACCGCCCTTACTTAATTATTCCTGATACATTTATGTATACTACTATACTACTATTCTACTTAAATTATGTGTCTCTGCCTACGTTTAAGGCTGCATTTATTTATGAACACAGTTCCGTTTCGTATTTCTAGCATTTTGAGATTGTTAGCAAAGTGAAACTCGGAATATGGATCAGATATACTTTTGCTCTATATGTAACATGTACTTTAAATCCACAACATCCACACGCACATATTTCCACATTAGTTTATGTTGAAGCCAAATTTAAGTTGTCTAGCAAAAGATGTAATGTATACATTATTATATACTTATATTAGATAAATGCCACACAAGAAATAAAAAAATATATATATGATTTTGTACTGAAATTTGTTCTTTGTTAGTTTATTGTTTCTTCTACATCTTCTTTGACACTACTGTGCATGTTCAGTTTCTAGAATAATCGACTGTGTTTTGCAGCTCATAATTGATTAATGAAAAGTATACACATTATTTTTGCACAAACTACACGAACAATACAATACGATACAACAAACACTAACATTCCTAACAAAATTCTGAATACGAAAACTAAATGCAAATTCTTTTCAAAACGAAACTGAATCGCACGCATTGGCTAAATGGGAACGGGATCGAAACAATTTGGAACAAATTGGCATACATACAATCTGTGTACACTCGACAACAATTAAACAAATTAGTTACGCTTACTGTACCAGAGGATACGCACTCAATACGAAGTTCGCTTGCAGGTACCTCAGTTGCCTCGCACGGCTCATCGGAGACGATGTCACTGGAGGACAATAAGTGAGTAGAGTCGACATTAAATGTAACTTTAAAATTTATATATTAATTTGCTTCTCATTTACGTTTCAGTATTCATTTAAAAACCGCCAATATGTTACAAAATGCACCGCAGCGTGAGATGCTTCTGGGCACCTGACGTCAGCTGCCGCTGCCGCCATCGTCCATTATTACTGCCACCACGACGACAACGACGACGATGACGACAGCAGCGGCAGCAAACAGCAATAGTAGAATAACAACAACAGCTACACCGCCACCAGTGCCACCGCGATCGCCTTTGGCGCTGGGATGATGACGCCAAGACCATGATGAAGAGGACAATGGCGACTAAATGTTGTTCAAAATGATCGACGTCGGCATTGTCCTGTGCATAGTTTTAAGCATTGTCTCGCCTTGCCATTTGAGAAAAGAAAACCACAACAACATACAAAACCAACACATTCGTAAATTTTCAGTTCGGGGTTTGGACGAGATTTAGTTTAGTTTAGTCTTTGTACATATAACCTTAACAAAGTGTGCTTGTAAAGAAACTTTGTGCTTATGTGAAAGGGCTCAAGTTTCTCGAGGGACTTCTAAGATATTGATAATTGTATAAGTATGTATAACTAGCGCCAAATCTGACGAGGGCGCCTCATGCCCCAATCACAAGACATGGAATTATATGAAAGCAATCATGAATTATACGCAAAACGAAATGAACAATATTGTAGCAAGAGCAAATCGTATTTAATACAACATAACAAAAAAAAAAGGAACATAACGGATATGGAAATACTAAATAAAATATTAAAGACATGTTGTAAATTGTAATTGTATATACGTACCGAACAAAATACAAAGCAACGTTAAAATCCAATATACAAACATAATTTCAAAAACGTTACGTCCATGAATATATAATAAAATAAAAAGAAAAAACAAAATGCTACCAAATATTAGCAGTTGAAAATGAAAAAATGAAATACAAATCGATTATGTATAGGTATTTATTGCAGCAAAAAATGCAAATTTACACATTTAATTTAAGTAATTGTTTGTAATTTGTAATAAACAACTATTTATATTTATATGCATAATTTAAGTTTGCAACGCACTTGAACAAATACTATAGAAATGCGTAATAATCAAGGATATACATATTTGCTTCCTCAAAATAACGTTCATTCATTTGATTGACCTAAGTTCCCTCCCCCAAAACAAAAATAAACTTGAAATTTCATTTGTTTATAACAATTTATTTAGTATCTATGTGTTTTGTGTTCTTCAAGCATCCCCATCCACCTTGATCTTGCCACCCTTCTCGAAAATCGTACCCAAATCCTTAAGCGATACTTCGGCTGTACCGCGTGGCAAAGGTTGTGGTTGATTTGGCCCCGGTTTCCACCCGACCAGATAGATGATCTGAAACGTGGCTGGCACTCCCTCTTCGTTCGGTTTCGCATATAGTTCCTTGTATATAGCACTGGCTGCCAGCAATGTTTCGCGACTCACATGCGCCGGCCTATTGAATGCCGCATTATTCTCGGCCATGCCCTTAAGATCCCACATCAACTCAAACATGCTTGGATAGCCAATGACTAATTCGTCCGTATCAATGGTCAGCATGGTGAAACCGGCGCGATTCAATAGCGATCCAATATCGCGTATCTGTGTAAACGGCGAAACATGCGGCGCAATGCCGCCCTTGCGTTCCAGCTCCGCCAGCTGCAGCGAAGAACGCAGCTCGTACAGAGTATCACCACCAAATAGTGATGCAATAAAAACGCCGTCTGGCTTTAGACTGCTCTTGATCTTGGCAAAGCAGCCGGGCAAATCGTTGACCCAGTGCAAACTCAGACTGGAGATAACCAAATCCAGCGAGTTTTCTTCGAACTGTTACAAGAAAATGGTCAGTATGTAAGTAGAATAAAAGTGGTCAGTTTACTCGCCTCCAGCTGTTCCTCATCCTGCACCAGTTTATGCATTTTGAGGCCTGGTGTTCCTTGAGCCTGTTCAAGCATACTGGCGCTTGTGTCGGTCAGCGTGAGATGTTCGACGCACTCGGCGAGAATGTGCTTCGATATGTAGCCACGATTACAGCCAATGTCAGCAGCAGTTTTAAATTCGCGCTTAATGTCAAACACTCGATCCGCCAATCGGAAGCCGACCTCCTCTTTCAAGTAATCATAGAGACCCACATCTGCACTGCACAGAACATTCATTTAATTCATAAAATATTACAACTTTCGTATATGTTGAATGATAATCCTACCTGAGTGCTGCGCGTTCCTTCTGTAGTCTTTTGGCGTTCCGATCGAATATGTTCATGTGCGAGGGTTGTGTTGAAAGCGAGCGCCAAGCGCCGCATTTTATTAAATTAAAGTGCTGAGCGCACGTTTTAATCATAATTTATTTACTTACAACAGCTTTGTTTGTTATGCCGTAACGCCGGTCAGCTGTTTGTCAGTATATTTCTTAAAGTGGTATTTTCAAAACAACTTAAATGCCCATAATGTTAGTGTTGCAGGGCGGATACTTGTTTAGGCTTAACCAACACTCATATTGTTTTGTTTTGGCGCGAAACATAGTAAAAAGTGGACATTGAAAGCAGCAGCATTAAATTAAATTACAATGAGTTTTACGCGCAGTTCCCTGCGCTATGCGCATACTAATGGCTACACAGGACTGCTGTACACTCCCAAAGGTGACTTCATCATCACATGCGGCACCGACGGCGACATACGCCACTGGACATGTATTAGCGACGATGATCCCCGATCCACTTGCTTGGGCGAATTCGTCATGTGCATTGCGCACACGGGCAGCCGCCTCTTGGCGTCCACAGATCGCAACACTGTGCACGCCTATACCTTTCCGCAAATGGACAGCGATGGAATCCTCATGCGTTTCACGGCGCCCGCAACATGCTTGCGTGTTTGCGGTGATTACACGGCAGCTGGCAGCGAAGACACCACCATCAAATTGCTGCGCGGCGACAATGCTGGCGCCGAGATAACACTGGAAGGTCACAAAGGACCCATTTTGGCGCTGGACATGCACGTCGAGCGTCGTCTGCTCGTCTCAATTGCCGGTGATGGCGAACTCAAGGTCTGGAACTTTGAAACGGGTGAGGAGCTGAAGAGTCTTGGTGGTCTGCCGCGTTCTAACAGCTTTGAGAGCACCAGCCTCTTTGGCACACCATCCTTTGAGCCACAACGCGGCGAGCAATTGGCCTATTGCCTGGACAAAGAGATCATAGTGCTTAACACAACGAACTGGCAAGTCTCCTATAGACTGCAGGATGAGCGTGTGTCCAGCAACTACAGCTGCTGTCAGTTCTCGCCCAATGGCAAACGCCTAGCAGCTGGCACCACCAGCGGGGAGCTAAGCATCTTTGATGTACAGCGTCGCAAAGCATTGCAAGTGGAAACGGCTCCCAGTGATTGCAAGGCTATCACTTGCTTGGCCTGGAATACGGCCAACGAGGATGAGGTAGCCTTCTGCGATTCCACCGGACAATTGGGTACCATCTTTGCGGGCGACGATGAGCCACAGGATGATCTTGTTAATGGCGTGGAAGCGGAAGAGGAGCAGGATGATTTTCTGGGTGGCAACGACTATGAATTTGAGCAGGGTGACGACGACGGTGGGAATGAGATGGACGACGGCGATGGTGTGAGCTTGGAGCAGCTTAAACGCAAGGTGATGAGCAAGGCTACAGATGACATGGACGATGACAATGCGAGCCGACATTCCATGGCTAGCAGTCGAACTGCCCCAGCTGCACCTCAATTGAAGTGGTTTAAGCAACAGGCGGCATTCCAACCGGGCGCCACGCCCAATGAGCTCGAGCATCGTTATCTGGTGTGGAATGATGTGGGCATCGTAACCGCACACACAGAACCCAGCGGCGATGGTGCCATTGACGTAGAGTTTCACGATGCTAGCGTGCACCATGCCCTGCACCTGAGCAACAACTACAATCAACACAATCTGGCCAGTCTCAGTCGCAGCGCCTTGGCCCTAGCCTCCACGGACAGCAACAAGCTGGTGGTGATTGCTCTCGCAGCGGCCGGCAACAAGGAGTGGTCACTTGGCCTGCCCGATTGTGAGAGTGTCGAGGCATTAGCGGCCACTAGTCAACTGATTGGCGTGGCCACAAGTACACACTTTCTGCGACTTTTCAGCGTGATGGGCACACAGCGTGAGGTGCTCAGCATTCCTGGGCCAGTGGTGGCATTAGCCGGACATGACCATAGTCTGTTGTGTGTCTATCACGGCGCTGGAAGCAGTCAGACACAACAGCACTTGTCGGCCATGCTCATAAGTGTCAGCGGCTTAAATCTGCGTGTGGAACATTTCCCTGTGCCGCTGACCCCAGGACGACAGCTCAGCTGGCTGGGCTACACGGATGTGGGCTCGCCTAGCATGGCGGACAACATGGGCTTGGTGCAGTTGTATCGACGCGCGAGCAATGCCTGGTTCCCCATCTGCGACACCATGAAGCAAAGTTCCAGTGTCTCGAATAATTACTTCATTGTGGCATTATCGGAGGTCCGACAGATTGTGCAGGCTGTGCTCTGTCGTGGCAGTTCGTATCCCATGACAAATCCGCGCCCTATGGTGCAGGAGTTGCGCATGCAGCTGCCGTTGTGTGACATTGAGGTGGAGAAGTCCGAGCTTGAGGACACGTTGATGCGCGCCAGCATAATGCAGGTGGATGGCGCCGAGAAGCTGCAAAAGGAAATGGCAATCAAGTTGTTTGCGCTCGCCTGCAATGGAGAGTGCGAGACACGAGCCCGCGAACTGATCGAAACGATTGCTTGCACCGATCTGCTGCAACTGGCCGTGAAATATGCCTCGAAACGTGGACGCATTCATCTGTCGGATCGCTTGTGCGAACTGCTGCCACAACTTGAGGCTGTACAGGAGGCGCGTAAGCAACAACAGCTGCTGGGCGCCAATGGCATTGCGGCAACCATTGTGCTGCCAATGGTAGGTGCGTCCTCTACGGCAACCACACCCAAACTAGCGCCCAAAGCCATGGAGCTTAGCGCCTCGAAGCGAGGTGCACTCAAGCGCTTCTCCAATTCGCCAAGCCTTTTTAGAGCTGCAAGCTCGCGACCTGCCACACCAGATGTCGCCACAGCAGCATTGGACACGCAGGAGAATATGTTTGGTGAGTCCGAGTCGCAGCAGAGCGAATTGCTGCCTAGCAAAGCGAGTGTCAACGATGGCAGCGAGGATCAACAGCGTTTACCACTCAACTCGGTCAATCCGTTTGCCATGAAGCGCAAGCTAGTTGATACCGGCGTTATATTTGGATCGGAGAAGCTAAAACTCGCCAAAAAGTAAACGTTTTTTTCATTTTATACTAGCGTTAAGATAAATCAGTTGTAGAAGAAAACTCAGAGCGGCTTTATGTTTTAATTTTTAAATTTTAAATTCGTAATAAATAATAGTGTGACCATCGAGATGGCACAAAATATACTGTATATGCGGCATGGTTTTTTATATCTAAGTTCGAAAGTCTGGCAACACTGCAACACAGGTTTCGATCAAACAATGATTGCAGCGAAAACGAGTCACGATCAGTTAGAAGAGTGGTCTTCCCCGTGAAAGAAGTGGGAGATATAATAAGTGTCTCTTTGTTAGCGTTGGTGAATATTTCTCGTAATTTCATGCTGGGTCTGATTTTTAAGTCATACATATTGAATTTAGTAGTTCTATTTTGAATAGTGTTACACGCTATATTTTAATACATACCCAAATATACAAACAAAATAAATACAATACACACATACATATAATACATTTCAAGAAGGCGTGGCATGTTTTTATCGCAAACAAAAATTCGCAGTGGTAAGTAGGATACATGTGTGCGTATTTACGTACTTATGCACGGCAATACTGGCTGAATTGTCAAGTTTTACCGTTACTATCGCATACACATGCATATACCAAAAACACACACACACACGCGCGGGCTACAAACAAAGACTCACACATGCACATATGACAAGCTCAGGCGATCTCGCTTTCCGCGAAACTGTGCGAATGAGAGATTAAGCAAATGTGTACACTTGATACATTTTTGAGGAGACAGCATATTACGATGGTCATTATAGAGCAGTGATCGGTTAATTGTGTGGTGCGCAGTGGTCTTATTACTAAGAACAACAAAAATAAATAAGTTGTGTGTCCGCTAGTGTGTGTGTTTTAGGAGGATTGCTAAAAATTTAACAAGAAAACGGTACAAAATTCTTACTATTTGCAGTTTATAATTCCAGAAAGAATCCAGTGTGCGACAATTTGTTTTGCCTTCGTTATTTCGTTGTGAGTCTAAGAGTGTGTGCTTGTGTGTGTGTGCGTGTGTGTACACAGTGAATTTGTGTCCTTTTATATACGTACATAAATTTAACATGACAAAGAATAAAAACCAAAAAAAGCCCTTTTGCCAAAAGAAGCCGCCCAATTGGATTGACAACGCAACTAATACAGGAACAACAACAGAAATGCCGTCTTCTTCCATTTTGACGCCGCCATCGACACCTCCCGCTTATCCATATATGAATATGAACAGTAAAAACAACAACAACAACGGTAGCAAGTCTTGGGGTAGGTGTTGAATTATCAGTTTGAAGACAATACTATATTAAAAAATGAAATTTCTCTTTAGAGCGAGAGCTCATTGGCAGCTTTCTGCTCCGTATGGCGGATAAGCAAGTGGTCAGCGCCCGGAGTGCCTGGTATGTGGACAAGCGTACGTTGCGAAGGGAATTCGATCAATACATATGGTCGGAGCCTAACAGCGCAGAGGTTCGCATAAAGCTCTCCATTAACGGAGCGTTCAATGTAAGTAAGAATAGAAGTGTATTATTATTATTGACCTAAAGAACTGCATCGGGTTTTCAGTGTTATTATCTACAACTAGGGAAATCTTAAATAAAATTAAACATGTTAATACTCAGATGTAGGGTATCTAATTGTTGTGCAGTATATTTTTGCATGTAGATGATACTTAGTAAGACAAGTCGAAAAGACGCAATATGAAATTTGAACATTTTGTTCCGTCAAATGAAGTATGTAGTCATATTCTTACAATTGATACGCTCTACAATATAATTAGATGTTTAGAATTTTTATTTTCTATGGGAATTTAGTATTTATTACATTTTAAAGTAGCATTCTTAGCTAGATTCAATTTGGTTCATTTTTGCAATCAGTTTCGCTTATTGGTATCAGCAATATCGATAGCGACTGTTTCCGTATAAATTAAACGTGTGAGTCATATGTGTTTGAAGCCGCTTGCGTTATAATAGTATAATACACTCGCCGTTGCTATTGTTGTAAACGCTAAAGCCGGTTTTAATAGAGAAATGTTTGCATGGAAAAACCCTCAGATGCTTCAGTTTGGGCTTTTAATATACTTTTTTTTGTAGCTTGCTGCGCTTATATTTTTAAAAGGGGATTCCACTTTAGAAGCCAAACTTCACAGACAACAAACACAATTAATTTAATATTTGTTTCTAAATTCCCCATCATTTATTTTATCTATTACCAGTCGCAAAGGGCAATGAACAATAGTATAGAATTTGCACATGCCTTTGCCGATAACAAGTGCAACCACAACTCAATAAATATATATGTACATATGTACACTTGTATATTATAAGTATTTCATTGTTTATTATGAACGAGTCTTGCGGTCTTCTATTCTTGTAGATCGGAACATTGTTGCAGCGAACGAACTTTTTGATGAACACCCCACGCGGCGATCCAAATTATCGCATTAAAAGCTTGGCTTTGATAGAGTTTCGAAAGGAGAAATACAATGCTAAAGATGAGAAGCAACGACAAACCGATCTTGCTGTCGTTAGCAATGTGACGGACGCTGAGAACAACGGCCCGATAACCCAAAGTAAATAAACATCGCAATTGTATTCATTTGTTGTTTGTATCTAAAGTTAATCTGTTGTAGAATTCGTACTGGACGAGAAGGCTGAATCGGTACCATTAAAATATCAGAAGACCCAAAAGCAACAGCGATACGTCGACTTTGAACTAAGCTCGTTGGGTTGCTATGTTTGTCAGCGCAATTTTGAGAGTATTGAGAAGTACGAGGAGCATATAGAATATCATGGTGATGAGTCAGATTTCGAATCGTTGCAGCAAATGACAAAGCGGTAAGCTAATTGGCAAATCTAATCTTGTAATACCCGCCCAATATAATGAAGACTTTTAGTCTTACGAATGTGTATTCATTTGACACATATTTGTTGGTTCGGGTTTCATAACTTAACTACCTGCTAGAGATTTTCAATATTTAAATTTAAATACAATAATTAAATATTACAAAACAATTCATAAAAACAATAGGTAAAACGTACACATAAAATAAAATTTCTAAATGTAAATACTATATATTTCCTATATATAAATATATATATAATTTATTAATATTCTATTCTATTATCTATTGTTAAAATAAATAAGTTGCTAGTATTTTTAGTTATGCAATTATATTGGAATTATTGACATTTTATCAATAAAATCTATTATTTCAATCTTTTATTTACAGTGCCGAGCCAATGCTGACTTTATCGTATCAGACATGCGTGGACAGCCATTACTTTGGCTTTACGCTGCAGACTGAATTGAACGATCTGGTGATTGAGAAGTTCATCATTGTTCAGTCGCGGCAGTTCTATTATGTGCACAACAGTCGTCTGCCTGTGGAGGTGCCGGCTACTGGACAACTGATCTTCTTTGTGGACTCGCATGTCTTTATGATTTTGCGGGAGCAGCCCATTGTGATTGGGTACAGTCAGTTGGTGAATGGACAGCGTCAACATTACGTGGAGCAGCATCATTTTATGCGCACTGAGGCATTGCCCAAGGCCAGCTTCAATGTGAATCCGTATCGACTGTCCAACAGTAAGCAGTTTCGAGGCGGACGTCTCGAGCCGGCTATACCGCCGCCAGCAATTGTGACGGCATTGAAGCGCGATGCCCAGGATGCCCAACTGCGTCTGGCCGAGTACAACAAGGAGTATCGTAATTATTGTGAGCTGGGCAACGAGCTGACGCAACAAAATCTGCACGGAACATTGAGAACTCTGCTACAGGTAGAAGATATTGAGCGATTGCAGTGCTATGTGGCACTCAAGCAGTCCAAAATGGAGCTGCATCAGTTTGGCAAGGAGTTGTCCGTGAAATTGCAGCCAAATTCACGTGGAATTAGTGCTGAAGATGTCCTATCACCAGGAGATGATGTGTTAATCATTAACGAACGTAGCAACATCATTAACCAACCCGAGCCTGGCAAAGCCAATAGCATACGCCAACTATTGGACAACAATGGCATCATATTGGAGTTGGCACTTAAGGATTTCGATGCGCTCATTCAGTGGGGCCACAAGGTAAACGAGCTGTTCGGACCGCCGGAAAAAGAGCGACGCGAGCCGCGCGTTTACTTTGCCCGCATCTTGGGCGTATCGCCGCAGCGCGTCAATATCACCTGCGAACGCCATCTGCCCGATAATACCACATTTGCATTGGTGTTTCGACCAGTTCGCGCTGTTCTGCGCTATCAATATCGTGCTCTGCATCAACTGAAGCTAACTACGTCCGAGCATGTGCAGCGCTTATTATTTCCCTCCAATATTTCCAAGCAACCAGTCGCCATTGGCGCTTTGAACCTCTACAACAAGAACATCGCACGCAATCCTGAGCAACAGCAAGCGGTGCAACAGATCGCCTTTTGTAATAAGCTTCCAGCACCATACATTGTCTTCGGACCACCCGGTACAGGCAAAACGGCAACCATTTGCGAAGCCATTTATCAACTGTATGTTCGGCGTCCGGAGACCCATATACTAGTGCTCGCAGGCTCGAATACGGCCTGTGATGAGATTGCCTTGCGTCTGTTGCGCTCCATATCAAAGGTGCCCAATCAGACTCGTCCGCTCACTCGCATCTTTGCCGCCAGCTGCGATCGCCGCATTGATAACATTGATGATCTGTTGCTGGAGTACTCCAACATGTATGCCCTACATTTTTATCCGGACGTGCAGGCGGTGCACAACTACCGCATTGTGGTTTGCACCCTCAGCTTGGCCGGTAAACTATCGACGGGCGGTTTTGGACGCGACGAGGATAAACGTAGTGTTTTCTCCCATGTTTTTGTGGACGAGGCGGCTGCATCAACAGAAGCCGAGGTGCTTATGGGCATCACATGCACAATAGCACCATGCACCAATCTTATACTCTCTGGAGATCATAAGCAGCTTGGTCCAGTGTTGCAATCACAGCGTGCCGGCGATTGGGGACTGAGTGTCTCTCTGTTTGATCGTCTAATAAAGCGAGAGTGCTATCGCTTAGACGAGAATGGTGATTACAATGTAGCCGTGCAGACGCGATTGCGACGTAACTATCGTTCCCATCCTGAAATTGTATCGCTCTACAGTAAGCTTTATTACGACAACGAACTCTTGACGGAAGCTGCTTTGGGTAAGGCTTTTAAACATCACTTTAGTTTTTTATTTATTATTATTATTTTTGCCCTTGGCAGAAAATGTAAATCGGGCTAAAAATTGGTTTCACACGCCAAACGAAGACTTTCCGATCATGTTTCATTCGGTTTTCGGCACGACAATGAATTCTAAAAGTTCAGTAAGGTAAGTAAGTTTGTTTATCGGGATCAATCAAGTGTATTTACGTATATATTAATTCCATGTGATTCACATTTTGCAGTCTGTGCAACAATAAGGAGATCGATGCGGTTATGGATTATGTAAAGGATCTTATGTATTTCGGTATTAACGGTCAAAAGTTGGCGGAAACAGACATTGGCATAATATCGCCATATAAAAATCAGTATCAGCGCATCCAGGAGCAGCTCAACATGCGCAATTGGCATCAAATTGATTGTGGATCTGTTGAACTGTTCCAGGGAAAGGAAAAACAAATTATTATCGTCTCATTTGTGCGCTCATTTACTGAAAAGCTGGGTTTTCTCAACAATAGTCGGGTAAGTGCTTCTTTTAGCTATATATGTAGATATCTCATGTCACTTTTGCGAGAATCGAATTACATTTATATTCTTCCTCACACACAGCGTTTGAACGTACTGCTGTCACGGCCTATGTCTTTGTTAATCCTTATTGGTAATCCACGCACGCTTAGCAAGAACGATGAATTCAAACATATTATTGATATGTGTCGCGATCGAAAGACACTCGTCGGTTCGCCTTATTATCCGGAGGACAATAAACTGAGCGAATCGAGTGACGGCGCTGGCTCCGGCACCGCCGTTAAAGGATCTCGGACAAATGGTCATGTAAACAATCGCACACCACACACACCACCACCATCAACCGAGGAGAACTCAACATTGGGACACTCATTCAAGCGAAGTAATAATCGTTATCATAATTATCAGTATAACCATCAATATCATTACCAAAAATACCAAAGTAATCGTGAGAATGACTACAAATGCATGTACTCAAATGCCTGTGCCGAATCAATAGCATTTCGAATCATCCGTTAAGAGATTGTGAATGGGGTCGCTAGTACGCATCTCATTCGTATGTCCGCTACGTGCTTTTTAGATGTCTTCAAGACCATATATACCACATCGTATTTCTCATACGCTCCCATGAAAGCGACGCCGCCTGCTATTTTGTGTACAATTCTCAGCTGTTTTTAATCCAAGTCAAGTTGATCAGGAATTCAGATAAAGGACCAATTGAAGTTCTTTCAGTTGTAATATCCAAATATCGTCCCATGTTTACAATAAATTGGCACATGCATATTTTGATCAGGGCGACTATCAAAATCATGCACTGTATTTGTTATCAATTTCACGATTATCTGGTTGTTATTGGGTTTCCTAGCTCATTTTAATTTAATATCAGCATTACTTACTTACCTATTTCTCATATTCTTCATATTTAGCAACAACGCAAAAGAAATCGAACTTTAATGCCGCCAAGAAGATGGTCTATAACAAGGAAGAACTTTTGAAGCTGGGATCTCAGACACCGCAAGTCAAGAAGACTGATATGGACAAGTTGCTTGAGGAATTACCCAGTGTTCCGCGTTATGTGGAAAATGAATCGGAAACAATTCGCTCAATTAGGGAAGATATGCAAAAGCTCTTCCTAAATGAGAAGACCAATACTGCTTCAACTCTGAAGCCAACCATATCAAATATGAAGAAGGTACCTTCATCTTCGCCAGTAATCAGTAATAAGCCTTCTGCTGATATACGTGCGAATATAAAACAATCTGGAAATGTGGCCTCTTCGACTACTTCAAGAGCATCACCATTGACTTCAAAAATTCACTACGATATTGCTACAGAGGCTGTCTGTTCCTCCTTTGCTCCTTCTGCTCCACCGGCCAGTCCCTATTTGCAACGCCCTTCGCAGTATTGTCACATTCCGACGGACAACTCGCGATTTTTGCATGTAGGTTCAAGAGTAAATTATTCATCACATATTTCGAGTGGAAGACCGACTCAGCATTCGCCAGGGCTCAGTGAAGAATACAGACAGCCGCCTCCGTTTTATAATGCACATAAACCGGAGCCTAAAAAGAAAAGCACTTGTGTTATTTCATAATTATTATATTATGTAGTACGAACTACATTTATGAGGACTACCCCGTGAACCTTCGAGTATCACTGTAATCCTCTTTTGACCTTGCTATTTGGAAGCATGATGTAAAGGACGCTGCTTCACTCAAGTTGGCTGCTTCGACTGCACCATGTTCTGGAGAGCAAACAATAAAAAATATTCGTATATTGTATTTGCAAATGAGTTACGGGAGAAACTCACTTTCATCTACAATTTACGATCTTGGATAAAGGTCTCTGATCTATTTTATTCAAGCACAAGTTCCATAAGTTGTACGCTATTTCAGCATATATGGACGTATATATTGAAAAGGCATACAACGTTAGATTCATGATCTTGTGAGTCTGAAATTAAATATTTAAGTCTGTAATGATACTAAATCATCCAAAAATTTAACTAAAAATAATAAGTTTTTAACACATTTGTGAAACTGCGTATATTCCATACGTTTGTTAGATTTGATCAATTTATGTATTCACCTTGGAAAAAAAACATTACGTAATAATAATGGTATTGCAAATTGGGCACTGGATTTCAGACCATTATTTACTTTATGCTAATCAAAAACAACTTTAATAAACAATTATGTATACGACACATTTTAGTTTCTTTTATCATTAATTTAATTGAATTCGTCGGATAACGTGCAATGCAGTTTTTGCGAATTTAAATTTCATATGTATGTACTTATCGAGTACATGTTAAGTAATCGGTCTCAGTAACAAACAAAATTTTTTTTCCAGAAAAATACTTTATTTTCAAAAGTAATATAAAATATATTGAACCACCAATAAACAAGTAGGAAAGCTAGAGTCGAGTGTGCTTGAATGTGAGATACCCGCTACCCATTTTGAATAAAACCAAAATATTGCGGTACTATTCTCAAAATATACCCAAATAATATACCACAAAATATTAAATACATGCCAACTGGTATATTTGGTATATTAACATGACACTACAATCAAGATACACTATAGAGTGCAAAATATACCAGGCAAAGCACAAAAGACCCCTAGAAAGTAGGCTTTTGCCCATAGAAAAGTATATCTTCGGTAATTTTTATCTGATCGCAACCAAATTTCAGTAATCACAAAGTCTCTAGCTTTAAAATTACGCTTGTTCGAGTTTTGTCGATTTGCGGGGGCGGAAGTGGGCGTGACAAAAATTGGAAACAAACATAACAAATGCTGTCCAGAAAAAATTATAGCTCTGATGCCCTATGGGTGCGGGTATAAAAAGATTAGTGAAATGCCTCAACCATTTTGTAGTTTTTGAATTCAAAGTTTTTTGCTTTCAATTTTTGTTTGTATTTCATAAAGTTGGCTTTTTACAATTTTAGAATTTGAGAAACGAACAGATTAAACACTATTTCATAAGAGTTATAAATAAGACTTACTGGATTTTCGAGAAAATTGTATAAATTTTCGTAACTTCAAATTTAAGCAACGTCGAATAAATAGTGCCATTCATCTTTTTTTTATAGATAATTATAGTATGAGCGCACGAAATAGATTGACTATATCAAATTTGGTAGATACTCCACATTGTAACAGAATGGCGACGCCGCTATCATCACACAAAACCGGAGCTAGGCAACGCGCAACCGGAGGCGATGGTGATGGAGGCAGCGTCATCTTAAAAGCATCGTCTACAGCTGCTTGTCGGATACCTGCATCTGGGCGTCAGGAGAAGTCTAATATTGCTTCAACGCTACGTGCTGCTAGCATTCGTAATAAGGCATCTGGTGAAAAAGTAGTCAGTCCCCGTAAAGGAAAAACTTCAGTAAATGGCGACAAAAAGTTCCCAGATAGACTAGCTACGATCGGTGCTTCAAAACAATCGGATCGCATGTGGCCAACTCGAAAGACTGCTGTAGGCGCTTCCACAGTAATAAAAGATAAATTAGAAGAAGTTCAAAATAATGGTAGGATAGATGATGAGCCAGCAACTATCTTCATGCTTGACACTGGAATTCAAACTGATGAGGCAGAAATAATGAATCGTGACTTACTCGTCGGGGATATTAAGCTTTTGATGCCCTCGGCACAAATTACCAGAAAAATTGACAAGACGCGCCGCGAAAGTCCAAATAAAAGTAAGCGCGAATCAAAGCGTAAGTTTGATTCCCATGAGCGAGATGAGGAACAGCATTTGGACGAACTGAAGGAGTATATGGAACGCACATGTGTAACAAAACGTGCTCCCAAGAAGCCGTCTTCAATTTTACCTCACTTTGAGTCAGCGCAATACAGTAATGTATTCAAATCTATGGATGAATTTTTTACTCGTGAAATTCCTAAAACTGAGTCTATAACAAATATACAGGATCGAATTAAACGGAAGGAGGAAGAACTTATGAGCATGTTTGATGGTGTGGATGTTCAGAAAGCGTCTGAGTCGGAATCTGAAGCCTAATAAATACAAATATGTAAACAAAGAAAAATAACATATTAAATTTCATTTCTATGAAGTCTAGCAAATACATTTGAAATAAGCGCCGATTTATGTTCTTGTTATCGATAGCACCGCATTCGTTTTGTACACACTGAATGGTGTGTACACACTCTTTGTTACTCCGCTTGCCGGTTATTTGACATATTTGATAAATATTATATTACGACGGACTAGCCGGCCCATTTAATGTCAACATCAATATACGGGGAGTCTTGAGACTCCTTGACACACACAGTAACATTGCTGTGCACTTTCAAAACATAGAAAAACTTAAACTACTACAACATCTACGACACGACTACATCTACAAAGAAGCAGAGGCAGCCAGTCGGTGAGTAAGTTGCACATCTGGTTAATAATGACATGAATCACATGCTTACGTCTGCGTTCAACAGAAAATGACACTGAAAGTAACAAAGCTGGCACTTTCAAGTCGCCTAATTGTCTTGGCTGTGCAACTGGTGTCCAACTGGGTGGTGCCCGATCATAAGCCGGATGTTTTTCGTATGCCTCTGCCACCGGAAGGCTATACAAAAGGTCCTCTGCCCTGGCTGGACAAGCTGATTGTGGGCTGCTTGAATGGACTACGCCACTGGGATGGAGAATACTTTTTGCATATTGCCAACAATTTATACACTTACGAGAATACGCTGGCCTTCTATCCACTGTATCCGACCATGGTGCGTTACATTGCAATGGCTTGCCAGAGTTTATATGTGCCATTGTCGATGCAATCGCTTACGCTGGTTGTGGGCGTGGCATTAAATGTGTGGCTCTTCTGTGAGGCGGCCAATCTGCTGTATCAGCTGACACAACGAATGTTCAATGACTTGAACAAGAGCTGGAATGCAGCATTAATATTTTGCTTCAATCCGGCAAGTATTTTCTTCAGTGCCGTCTACTCAGAGTCATGCTTTGCGTACACCAGCTTTTTCCTGATGCTCGAGTGTGTCAAGCCACATCAAAAGTTCAACTATATTCGTATCGGCGCCAGTCTATCGGCTTGCATTATGTGTCGCTCCAACGGCCTGATTGCCTTAGGATTCCCACTCTACTTCTTCCTTCGCCATGTGCTGCTGACAGCAAATGCGAAGCGTTGTCGTCAAGTTTTCAAAATGTCATTGGCTGTGATTGTGCCGCTTATCATCCTGCACGCTTACTATTTCTACATCTATCGGCTATATTGCATACCCAGCGTTAAAGTGAACATTCCTCAACATGTCCAGGCATACGCCAGCGAACGTAATTACCTGCTCGCGGGTCGAGGACCCGAAGGATCGCCATGGTGCCAATACACCTTGCCTTTCCCCTACAACTATGTGCAATCAAACTATTGGGATGTTGGCTTCTTGCGCTACTACCAGTGGAGTCAGCTGCCTAATTTCATTTTGGCGCTGCCCATGCTACTCTTTATGAACTGGCATTGTTGTGATTATTTGTGGTCATTTGCCACCAGGAAGTGGGCACCTACCTCAAGCTGGCGGGATGTGCTGAAGGTTCAAAAAACGCTACCATTTGTGCTTCACGGCGCATTTTTAACGTTGGTGTGTGCCCTGTTCGTTCACATTCAGGTGTCGACACGCTTGCTGGCATCAGCAACGCCCATTTTCTATTGGTTTGCTGCAGATCATATGCCGCGATCACTGGATCAGCTGAAGTTTCGCACAAAAGCTGGTGCTCTCTTCTTTTGGTGTACCGTATACTGTGCATGTGGCACCGTCCTGTTCAGCAACAATTATCCCTGGACTTGAA
The DNA here is from genome assembly GCF_023558435.1 of Drosophila sulfurigaster albostrigata. Taxonomy (NCBI): domain Eukaryota; kingdom Metazoa; phylum Arthropoda; class Insecta; order Diptera; family Drosophilidae; genus Drosophila; species Drosophila sulfurigaster. The sequence continues at coordinate 2,880,383 of NC_084883.1, forward strand.
CTTCACTACGATGGGCGTAAGGTTGCCAAAGAGACTGTATTAGGTTTGGATTAGTACGTAATTATTTTAGATGCGTTGCACGCAATAATGTTGACCACCAAATAACGAAGCAATACCAATTTAATGCGAATAAAAATACAACAAAAATAAAACACCTTTGAAAATATATTTTTTTGCTTACATTGCTCAATTATGCGCTATGAGATGCAACAGTATCATTTGCGACCAATTTTGTAAACCAAAAAATTTGATATGATTAAGAAAAATTATATCATAATATTGATGAACGCCAAAAATATCGAAGCAATGCCAAGAAAATATAAGACGAATAAACGCGTTTGAAAATATTATTTTGCGCTCCCACTTATCGATAAGTCGCAAGCAGTGCCGTCTACTAACATAATCGTTTAGTTTGTCACCACTAATTTAAGCATAACAAAGTATATTTACGATTGGATTGATTGAAAATTAAATTAATAAAAACAAAGCAGCATGGAGCAGCTATCGGGTGTTATGATAATTATCATAATTGGCGGCGGTGTGCTGACCTGTGTAATGCTCTTTATTTTCGCCAAGCGCCAGATAATGCGGTTCACTCTGCGTAGTCGTCGAGGTCCACATGTGGCCGTGGGAACCGATGCTAAAAAGGGACTGCGTCGCGAGATTGAGCGCCGTTTGGATTGCATACAGAAAATAGCACAGGAACCAAAGCTGCTGTGGACAGATACGGAAAAGTACATTGTGCAGCCGGAGCAAGAGTCCAACTTGCCACCCTACTATTATCGCATGAAGGCAGTGGACGATGTCAAATTGCTGGAGTCTGAGATTGCGCGTGCCGACGGAAGCAGCCGTCATGCCCACGAGAGTCTACGTGCATTTCTGCTGACAACGTTGTCTGTAACATTAAATGGCACTGGGCAGCGAATAATACATCAGTTCTGCGACACTTATGAGCATGCCAGACACGATCCCAATGAGTTTGGTAAGGATGAGTATGAGGCATATCATCATTTGCTACTGAAGTTGATGGAAGCGTAAGTGTGTAGCTACAGCTATTCCTACTATCTTATACATGTGACCCTCGCTCTTCTTTCACACACAGTGCCAAACAGTTAAAGAATTATAATTCAAGAAAGGCGTCACCTGCTCGAACACCACGTAAACAGAAAATGCACTCTCTACTGGATCCAGCTCGTTTGCGTCCACCACCTACAGTGGAGCCGCCAAACAACGAGTTGGCAGCCGGTCAACATGCCAAAGTCAACATGACTCTGGGGCTGCAGGGCGATGAGTTGGTGGCTGCAGAGTTGGCCACCAATCCATTGCATTTGCAAGCACCTGCCGAACGAGATCTCATCATTCGTAATCGCATAAAGACGCCAACGCTAGACGACATTGATGTGGATGTCACCGATCAACAGCAGGGGAGCGATACGGCTGCCAGCAATACTGACAATGAAATAATGAGCATTTCGTCTGTTCAATTTCAACGTAACTCCAGTGTAGTTTAATTGTGTATTTAGTTTTAAGTGTACTGTCTGATATATAAATTATTTAATTTTAACGATTTCACTTCTTGCATTTAGAGTCTTTCCCCTTCTCGGCTTTTCGCTTCTTTTCATCTTCGGAACACTTGTCCATCATTTGAGAGAAAATAACCAAATCTAAGAGGCGACAAGAGTATCCAGTCTCGTTATCATACCAGCTTATCAGTTTCACAAAATTATCGTTTAGCGATATAGACGCCTTGGCGTCAAAAACAGAAGCAAAACGTGATCCATTGAAGTCGGTCGACACCACTTCGTCCTCTGTGTATCCCAGTATACTCTCCATTTCATCCTTGGCAGCTGCTTTGATAACCTCTTTGATTTGATCCATCTTAGCTGCACAGCCCAGACGACATGTTAAATCCACGACAGAAACATTTGCCACAGGAACTCGAAAAGCCATGCCAGTTAGTTTACCATTTAGATCGGGAATCACTTTACCAACAGCCTTGGCGGCGCCTGTGCTGGCGGGAATTATGTTCACCATGCCACTTCGACCATCGCGCCAATCTTTTTTACTGGAACCATCAAGTATCATCTGCGTGGCCGTGCACGCATGAACTGTCGTCATAAGCCCTTCGACAATTTCGAAATTTTCGTGCACAACCTTGGCAATTGGGGCGAGACAATTGGTTGTGCAAGATGCATTCGATATGACCTTCATTTCAGGCTTGTATTTGTCCAGATTAACGCCGCAAACAAACATAGGTGCATCGGCGGATGGAGCCGATATAACAACTTTTTTGGCACCGGCATCCAAATGATCCTGGCACGCTTTGATAGTGGTAAATCGTCCTGTGCACTCGACAACAGTGTGCACACCCTTTTCTGTCCAACAGAGTTTCTTTGGGTCCGTCTCAAAGGTCACTTGCATTTTCTTACCATTTATCACTAGCTGATCGCCTTCAAGTGAAATCTTCTGATTGAAAATACCATGAACGGAGTCAAATCGCAGCATATAGGCCATGTATTTGGGATCCATGGCTGGATCATTTACTGCGACCACCTGAACGTCCTTTCGACGAAGAGCCTCACGCAAAAATATGCGTCCAATGCGTCCAAAACCGTTAATACCAATACCAGACATTCTCAAAAATTTTAAAGGACACAACCAAATAGCTTATATTCTATAATTGATGCCAATAAAAGATTAGTAAATAATACCAATTTAGGTCCACTTTTATACAAATATGCAAATCTTTGTTGCTCGAAAAAAACGAGAAATTTAAATCGAACGTTTCAAGTAGTCAAATAAAATAATAGTTGTGAACAGTTTGTATTTTTGACATGTGATATTACTACAGAAAAGTTAGGTTTACTTCAGAAATTAAATCTTCTCAAAAAATAAACTTATTACTGGAGTTATCAAAATTCTGGAGTTATCAAAATTCGCTCAATTCGCATCGTAGGCATACTATAATAAACCACCCTGTAATTAACCTGTTGAATTGTCAATTAATAGTCATGGGTTTTAAAAAGGCAACAAACGTATTGATTTGGTCTTAAAGCTAGTAGTTCTCTTCTCAATTCCTAAAAAATTTAATCAAAATAGAAATATGTAGATCACAGTAAAGTTGCGAGTTGAACTGACGTGTCATTAAAAACTTCTTTATAATTCTATCAACGTACAGCCCAAACGGTAAACGGAACGGACATCATGATTTATGAAATTTGACATGATTATGAAATTTAATCATCATAATTTAGATAAAAAAGCTTTTGTTATTTTATGTCCGCGCTAATAGGATATTAGGAAATGTATTTGACATGCAGAACGAGTCATCTTCGATCCCATACAGTATATATGTTATATTCTATTCGGAAAAATCGAATGGCAAGCCTAATTTTGAAGCTGGAATCGTGGTTTTTAGTACATAGGAACAAGGTAGGTTGACAATTCCTGAAAATTTAGTTGCGATCAGATAAAAATTGTAAAAGTTATTTAAGAAATCATTTTATATGGTAAAAACGGCGGTTGCAGTCGGATCATACCTACATTAAACAAGTAAGAAAGCTACAGTCGAGAGTGCTCGACTGTGAGATACGTGCTACCCGTTGTGAATAAAAGCAAAACAGTGCGGCATTATTCTTAAAATAGACCAAAATAATATACCGCAGAAGCAATAAATATACCGAATAGTATATTTGGTGTATTGATATACTATACAGTAGAATCCGGTTATAGCGACTTTCAAGGGACCGTCGTTATATCCGGAACACCTACAAACCAAAAGTTGAAAAATAACATTTTGTTTATTTTATGGTTGCCATAAGTTTTTAAAATGCAACTAATTAATGTTTTAAATTAATTTAATTTGTATGGGGACCCAAGAAGTCATCGAATTTTCGTCTCAAAAACTGGACGGACGCTATAAGCGGCGTCGTTATAACCGGATTCTACTGTATTTAAAATATACCAAATTGTCAGCCAAAGCAACTACACCCTAGAGTTTTTGCCCATAAATAATTTCTTTAATAACTCCGACCATTTTTATCGGATCGCAACCAAAAATCACAAAGAGTATAGTTATTATTGAATAAAAAAAAAATTGGCTTTCTTACTCGTTTTTGAAATGAGATAGACACTTTGCCTTAAATAATCCATATATGAAATGTATGCATGTTATTATGTACATATGACATATATGTATATGTAGTTATGACTTGGTTCGAACAAGAAGATTACGGCAAAGACAAGGTCAGAAGCACAGCTTCGGATTATAATTAGGCAATTGTGATAGCTAAATTTACCATGTAACACGAAACAAAACATTCGGTGCACGATTTATTTTAAAAGAGTGTTGTCCGACCGGAAGCCATAACCAACGCTGCCTTAAAAAGAAGTAGAAGAGATCAAATAAAAGATGTGTTCGTTAAAATAATCAAGAAATTTAAAGCAAGTCAAGTAGCGGAAAAAGTTGTTACATACAATTGAAAATAAAAAAATTCCAAATTAATGAAAGTGTCATCCAGCACTCGTGATATGTTTACAGCGGAGACTTTCTTGCATCAATAAAAGCGGATGTTGTTAAATAAGGAATATAAATGTATACTCATTGGGGAGTCTATGGGTCGTATGAGTAATAAAGGTAGATTGCAGGATTAACATGTTTTGTTGGACGTTTCTGAGTGATACTCTTATTGTCTACGCATAATTAACTAGCAGACAAAAAGAGCAACTGTAAAAATGATTTGCATAAATAGTATAGATCGGGTATATTAACTATATAGTAATGCAAGAGATTGCGCAAATAGGAACGAATTGAAGCAAGTGTAAAGGGAATGTGATATTCGCTGTTGATGCAAGCGAAATCAACTTTTGCTAAAAATTCTTTTTTGCTGAGCCATCGTAGTTGGGAGTTGTTGGCTGGTTGGTTTTATTGCTTATAAATCAATCGACTGCTGCCAGCTGGCTGGTTTGGCAGGCTGGCAAGTCATGGGCTAAGTATTCCAACAAAATGCAAATGCGAATCCACAGGACTCAGAACACAAACACAGAACACAACACATCACAACTGAGCACAACACAACACATGAAAATCAGCTGCGGCTGTGCCCAGGGCGTCATTACTCACCTTTGTCTGTTTCGTTACCGTTGCCGCTGTCGTTGCCTTTGCGCCCCTTCCAGCATTTGGCTCCCTTTTGCATAGCTGATGGCCGGAAAGTATGGCATTTTTTATGGCATTCCCTGGGGCCACATGGTTGAAGAGATCAAGAGGTTCGGCTTTTGGGTTGAGGCACTTTTGCCGAGAATACTTGACTTACCATTTGCTCTTATGACGCCTTGCATTGACATTTAAATTGAAGTTTTGCGTGCTCCATTAAATGTGCTGGCCAAATGCATATTTATAAATGGAAGTGTTCAACTTCAGTGCGATTGCTTTACATAGTCGTAGAAGTTTGTCAACCTTTGAAGCAATTCTTTGCAACATTTTAAATGAATGCAACATGTTGCCAAGCACTCGGTAAAAACGACGCCCACACAGCTCAAAGTCTCACGCTGACGCTCTCTCTCTCTCTCTCTCTCTGGATTGTTTTAACTGTTGCTCTCCTGGCCATGTCCTGTGGTGACTGTGGTGAATTAGTACCCGGACCAGGCAAATGGGGCCGCTGATTACGAAATTGCTTGGAGTTAGGCAGCGTGTGGAGTTGTTGTCCATATTATATTCATATTTGTATATTGAAACCGCATTCTATTTCAGTTTGCTGGGTCTGTTGCTGATCATAAACTCTGGCTAAATGGAAATTGAAACCGATGGCAACAGACGAGTCAAGACAGAACGCTCACTTGGTATTTCCCTTTGGTTTTCTTGAACCAAAACCAAAACCAAAACCAACACGGAAACGGAAATTCATTGCAAGTGGCAGTCAGGCGACTTTGTTATTGTTTTGTAGCTCTTTTTTCTTTGTCGTTTGTTTGTTTTCTCAATTATTTCAGTTGCTTCTTCGTCTTTGGAAATTTATGCGCAAAACTTTAAAATTGAAACTGCACGGACAGCCAAAAGTTTTGCATTTAAAAATTTTATTCGAAATTCTGCAATAATACATAAAACCTAATGACAAGGTTAAATGCAGCGAACTTTTTATGTGTTTTCGAATGTTATTGGCAAAGTTTCAGATTGAACAGTGTCAAGGTGCTGTCAATTATAAATGGCGAAAGCCGGGTAATACTAATTTATCATCAAATAGTTTCAAATAGTTTACTATACATAAAAACATACATATTTATATAGTTAACTGTCATTTCATTAGACTCCGTACGGAATTTACTTAAATTTTTTTGTTCTTGACAAATTGTTATTCAATCAAAAGTGATTTAATCAATATGATAATAAAATAAAAATGTATCCTTTTGCAGGATAATCAACAAACAACCCGCATTGGACCCTTTTCTATTATCCCCGCTCAATTTGATATGTGTAGCTTTGATTTGCAAACTGTGATTTAAATTACTTTCGTTTTGTTTGTTTCCAAAAAGAAGACGGAGTTCAGAATAAAATATAACTTTCTTCTAAGAGCGTATAACATATAATATTATTCTTTCTTTATTTATGATTATTGATGTCAAATTCATTTTAGATTCAATGAGATTAGATTATCATTGACTAATGCTGCTACATATAAAAATAATGATAATAACTAATAAAAATATTAATAACAATTCATAAGAAAATAATAATAATAAAATGGTAAGGCTAATAAAAATAATTTTATTCACTCTTTTCATTTCAAGTAGGTCTAAAATAATTTTCCAATCCAATGCCTTGAATTTAGGCTCAGTCATTTTCGTATCATTAAATGGGACTCAAGGGTGTCTTAACATTAAATTTATGCACCACTTGTTGTGGCTATATAAATAAGCAAACGCATAAATAGTGGCACTTTAAGAGTCCATAACATTAAAGTCATGCCCAAAGAACATAAGCCGGATGGCACCAGCAAGAGCATTAGCGGAATTGCGTTGCTATTTAAGTTGTCAGCAAAATTCGTTACATCCTTTAACAATGGCGAATTGTTTTTGGCAAGCGGGTGACAACAGCATTACCAGCTGTCAACAGGAAGCTATCGTATTTGCTTCAAATAAGTATGTACATTGTACATACACATCTGCTCAAGTAGTGTCATAATTTTATATATGTATAACGATATTTTCCATAAGCTGCACAGCGTAAGAGCGAATGATGAATTTGTTCAGGATAAACTCGTTGTGCACGATTACGATTACGATGACGATAATAAGCTGTAAAGTCAATGCATAATGCATAAGCAGTAGAAGCAGCAGCAGCAGCAGCAGTTGCACCAACAGCAACAGCAACAGCATCTGGCATGCTGTGCCACATCAGGCAGCATCAATTATTTGCAGTTTTGCCAAAAAATTCAAATGCAGCCTTGAGATGGAGATAAAGATGCAGATGCAGATGCAGAAACTACAGACTACAAATTGAATTGTCAGACACACAGGCAGGCGCACAGTTGGAACCATGCTGAAACACAAAGGGAGTAACTGCATCCAGAGGGTCTCCAACTGACAGCTAATTGTGCGCTCAAGCGTAGGCATCGGCATGGTTACGAAATTAAATCAAAAGACCTATACAGCCAGCGACCCACTTCCAACCTCCTGGCCCATTCTTTGGTTATTCTTTTGCACTGCTGTTTTTTTTTGTGCCACAAGAAACAGAAACTGGCATTTATTTTACGAGCAATGCAGACAAAATGGCACTAAAAACCAGCAGGTAATAGTAAATGACTAGATCATGTGCAATAAATCATTTGAATGGTAGCTACAAATGTGCAAAAGCATAAATAAATTATTTCTAAAATTCTAGTTTTAGGATGAATTGTACTGCCTGAAAGAACCTAATTAAATGTTTTTGCTGATATGAATATTTATGTTAAGATATAGTATTTTTGATGCCCTGTTTTTACTCTTCAACTATTCTCTTCTAATACTGTTTCATTATTATATACAAAATGCTAATTTTGGTATATCGATATACTGTCACATTGGAAATATACTATAGTCGTATCTCTATAAAAATTATTGAAATCTTCCCTGCCAAAAATTTTTCATTAGAGGGTATTAAGTGAATATCTAAGAGTAAATCTTATGGTTACCAAATCAATGGCTTCAGTTCGAGTTATAAAAGACCACTTCATTCTCACACTCATGACATCTGTTCGAATAAAGAGAGCGTTTTAAGGCATGATATAATTTGATAAGTAATTTTACCTTTTGCAAACTTTTCCAAGTTGTCAGCTTATGAAAAGGGTTGGCAATAAACAAATTTAAAGCTGCTTCACAACGCTTTACTTGGAGTGCGGCAATTAGCAGGTGTATACGTTGCTTATTTATGAGCTGGTCATTTGAGAAATTGCTTGAAATTGAAATGCAGTAAGGAGCAGAGCAATTAATTCAGCTTGAGGTGAAGCAACCACAGCCATAACATTGATAAATGTAGAAAGTAATGGGTATAAAGCTATAGGGGTCGTCCATGTCGATCTGTAGCTACGGCATTGCAGCTCGATAAATGTGGCACATTACGTGTCTTCACTAAGGGTAAACTTTTTAAGACTGCGTATATGTTACGTAATGTCACAAGAGCCAAATGTCATGAAATTTCATTACGGTTCGAGTGCAGCAACTAAATGTTGAGCACTGAGTTAAACTGTCAGCTAAACCAATTACATTTGCACGACAACAGCAACAATAATGTCAACAGCAGCAGCAGAAGCAGCAGCAACAATATTGCACGGAAACGGAAGCCGCAGCAGCAACAACGCTTGAAAAATGGCCACACTGAGGAAACGTCGTTGAAAAACAGTAAAAATACAAGCAGACATACACTCTTCCACTGGCGAAACACTGTAATGAGCTGCAACTGAGAAGTTAAAGTGATTTATTCAATTCCAGACAACATTGAGCGAATAAACAACTTGGCACGAAAAAAGTAAAAATGAGAAAAAGGACGCTCAAGTGATTGACCCAAACAAGCGCCAAACTCCAAACAGTTGTCTGCCTGTCAAAAACTCATTTATTATTTAAATATTATCAGGCCAAAAAATTATAAATGAACAAAAAAAGAAAGAGAGCCTGCTGCTCATTTGAAAAGTTTTTTTTTTTTTTTTGTTAGGGGGCAGCTGTCAACTTGAATGTGGCATAAAGGACGATGCCACCAAGGTGGCAAAGCCGCGGACACTTGACGCACTTTGCTTGTGTATTGTGTATTGCTTGAATGCGTGTGTTGTACGGGTCGGAGATGCGGGTGTATATCCATACATACATATATATATATGTATATATATGGGTCTGTGTATTAAATTACAGTTGGGCACAACACTGAAAGGCATACAAAACTTTTTAAATTTTTATCAAAATTATTATAAAGCAGTGGAACAAACACAACACGACGCACTGACAGTCTGAATGAATTATGGATCCAATTTTTAAAACTGAGTTGATCTCTAAAACTTCTCTGGTTCTTTTTACAACAGACGAGCATGATAATCGTATTCATATTTTCTTAAAGTGTCAAGTAAAACATCTTTTGATTTCTAGAGTGCTACTAATACAATGCTGCTTTTAAATCAAAGCAAAAGTAGTTTCATGAAATTGAAGTTTGTCCATTGTTAAGAGTCGTCGAGTGAATAGCACTCAACTTTTTATTATTATTATTATTTTTATTATTATATTATTATTTAATATTAAATTCATATAGTGTTTTTAATTTGCATTAGAAAGTACACAATGACGTCTTACAGTAATTTTAAAATTATTATAAGATTAAAATAAATTTAAGTTTTAGCTTTGCACAATTGGTTTGACATTTATATTGATATTTTTATTTCGTCACTAATAAGTTTAATACAATTAAGAAAAAACAAGTAAGAAAGCTACAGTCGAGTGTACTCGACTGTGAGATACCCGCTACCCAATTTGATTAAAAGCAATATATTTTGCGGTATTATTCTCAAAATATACCAAATATACTAAAAATATACCAAATGGTATATGTGGTATATCGATATAGTACCGCATTCAAAAAATACCATGGACGGCTCAATATACCAGATTGTCAGCCAAAGCAACTAAGACCCCTAGTAAGTAGGCGTTTTTGCCCATACAAAAGTATTTCTTTAATAACTTCTACAATTTTTATCTGATCGCAACCAAATTCTCAGGAATCATAACTACTATAGTTATTAGTATATATACCAAAATTCACAACCTTAGCTTTAAAATTACGCTTGTTATTCGATTTTTTTGATTTGCGGGGGCGGAAGTGAGCGTGGCAAAAATTTGAAACAAACTTGATCTGCGTGCAAACATAACAAATGCTGTCGAAAAAAAATTTTGGCTCTATCTCTTATAGTCTCTGAGATCTAGGTGTTCATACGGACAGACGGACAGACACACAGACGGACATAGCTAGATCGTCTCGGCTGTTGACGCTGATCAAAAATATATATACTTTATAGGGTCGGAGATGCCTCCTTCTACCTGTTACATACATTTCCTGTCGGCACAAAGTTATAATACCCTGGGTAGCGGGTATAATTATTTCGGTATAGTTCAAAGGAAGTTTTGATATACTTGATTTGTAATGTAGTTACTTTTACAGACTGAAAGAGAACTATTTACACTAAGTTGGAGCCTTGCCTTTCTTGGGTGGTTGGTATAAGAAACAGCGAAGCGAAAATAAGTTTTAAATTTCTTTCTACTTAAATTTTGATTAAATCAAAAAACACTGCTCATTGATATTATAAAAAAATACGAAATGGTGTTTGAAGTTCAGGAAATGTTATGTTTATTGACACTGTAGTGACATTTTTAAGAAAATTCTTAATTATATTTGTAAAAGCAAGGGCAAACGCCATTTGCTTTTTTGACTTTGTGTCCTGGCAGAAATGAAAGAAAAATTTTGTGCACTCCCGAATTTATGCCATGACATTTTTAGTGCCTTATCATTACCAGAAGTTGACCCGCATATCCTCGCAACTGAGAGCAATACTTTATATTTGAATTTATTTTTTTTCTTGTGTTTTTTTTTTTTGTTGTTTTGTGCATAAATAATTGTTTATGAGCACGTGCTCGTGGCACAGAGTTGACAATGGCTGCCCACATGCAAAATGAAGTCAAGTGGAAGTGGGTGGAAGGTTGAAGGTGGAAGGGCAACAACTTATGCCACAGACTGTGGATGTGGATGTGGCTTTGGCTGTGACTGTGCCTCTGACTGTGACTGTGACTGGGACGTGGCAGCTAGGCGGCGACATGGCACGACTGCTGACTTTGCGTGACCAAAGTGCAAGAGGTGATAAATAACAGCAAAATGTAGACATCAACGGGACGTACCGAAAACTCCCAGTTGTATTGCCACTTTCAAGTTTGTCGTGCAGTTTATAAAGTTGTTGAGGCAGCACCAACCCAAGTAACATTAATATCAACGACAACAGCAGCAACAACAACAATGTTGTAGTACTTTATTCGTGGTTACGTGTTGTCAAGGCTAAATAGCATTTGCTTGCTTCAGTTTAACACTTTGGTTCCCTTTTTTTTAGCCGAATGTGGATATGAAATGCAATTTCCAGCTGCTGACTGTGTCCTTCGTTTTTCTACTATTACGTTTCTTTTTCTTTTCATTTCGTGTGTTTAATCTAAATAACCTTCTGCATATGGCAATTGTCTTTGTCCCTGTTACTGTGTCCCCGGTTGCGGCGCCACAAGAGCAACCGCATCGTGGCGTAGAGCGCGATTAAGCGAGATATTTTTGTTTTGTTGTATATGTAGTACGTACTATACGTTTGAATGTAACATAACATATATGAAAAGCACCACTCATCCTATCTTCACCTCCACCTCAGTCAGCTGAAACCACCTTGGCTGCGCTTTGTCCTTGTCTTTGTTTATGTTGGCATTGTGCAACAAGAGCTAAAAATACACATATTAATGTAAATATGCTGCAACAACAGCAACAACAACGACAACAAAGCACTTGCGAGTATAATTTAAATAACTGCTAGCGTTGCACTGGCTAGTGTGGATACAGTAGTAACAGTAACTCATCCTTCCACACATGCGAGTAATACATCTGACAGATACACATCTACTATACGAAAATACAGATACAAAAGCAAGTTGTGTGCAAAATACCTGCACATCCTTAAACGTCTTCAGTTCACCCTTGTTCAACACAAACACTCACTCTCTCACTCGGTCTATCTACTGCTCTCTTTCTCTCGTGCAGTGCTGGGATGTTCTAAATATAGTCATAGACATGCCCCAATCAATATTTATATTGCTAATTGAGTTGCAATTGTTCAAGTTTACGCTACGTCAAGGCCAACAAACTGTCGCTGCATGAATACTAAATGCACTCAGGTCAGATTTTACCAACAACAGTTTCAGCTTGTATTACACTAATTAAATGCACTGCATGTGAAATAAAACGGTGTTAGCACTTGACATAATTACACATTCTACATAATTGTGAATTTACTTAATTATATTTTCGTGTCTATTTCCATTATCATGTTCAATATTATGAAAGTCATACTATATATGTTTTAGTTATAAAATTTAAGCATTTATAGACTAAAATCTGTGATTGACATTCCATTTTATTTCAAATGCGCCGTGTATGCGATCGTCTCGTTCGAGTTTATATTTACTGGCGTTATTGTTATCGATTCATCGACATCGATTATCGAAAATAAGTGCAGGCTCGAAAGCGTAATGTTGCCAGACCGTTTAATTGCAGAGAACGCTTCTCATTCTGACGTTGCCTGATCCATTCCAAGCTAACTGTCTAATTTGAATGCATATTTACAGTTTTCAAGGTAAACCAATTGCCGCACCTGACTTAAAATACTGCAAACCAAAAGAGTGTGTGTTACATGTAAGTATTGAGTATAAAATATGCAACACATTATTTTGTTTGAGTATAAAATATGCAACACATTGTCTTGGGTCAACAATGCTTTGAATGGAATTTCTGCCACTCTAAGGTATTCATAATCTGATTGCTAAATACTTAAAGTGCTTTTCAAATCTAATTAAAAATTATTAATTGACAGGCATAGCGTGAGGAAAAGTTAGCACAACCTGGATTATAAACGCATAGAGTGTACTCAAACATTATGCTTTTTAAAAGTGAGTGGCAAGCCCGGAAAAATGAGCGTGAAATCAACTCTGTAAATCCCCATACACACAAACAACTTTTTAACAAAGATTTTCTCGAGGTTATTTTTTTTTTGAGACCACATTTTGTTGAAACAAATCTTTGTTCACAGATCTAATAATACAAAAACTAGAACTAAAGCAAAAGTTGCAGTGGTGAAAGGAAAGAGGAGTTGAAGTGGAGACGCAGAAAGTAGCACCAACAAAGAAAATGCCACATAATCCACAAACAAGCAGATGGGAAATGGAAAAGAGGGCACCATGCATTGGAAGTGTGGGCAAACACAAAAAGCTGGACGATTCCCTGTTAGGCAACAGGACTCGAGAATTTTGCCAGCTGCCTGTCCGGGCATATTTTATGAATCTTTTCGCAACACATTAGCATGAGGCATGGGGCAAGTGGCAAAGGGGGGAAGGGGGAAGGCAGGCCTCGTAAGCTCTTAATTGGCTATTGAAATTGAGCCGAAAACAAAACAAAAACTTTTACTGTGGCTTTAAATAGCAAATGGAATTCGCTGAAAAACAAATTGCTTCCTCAAAAATGAATGATGAGCCTCGCGAAAGAAGGGGAAGTAAGTTCATGAGAAGATGGAGGAAGTTATGGATTGTCTAGGAAATTGCGACATTGAACAAGTTACAATTTGATTAGTCGGAGCGTATTTAATCTACATAAAATATGAAATGAAAATATTATGATGCAGTTTTTGGTACACATTAAGGAAATATTAAATTTATCTGCTTGAATAACATCTTTAATTTAACCTCTGGGATCTAACATTTATCTTGCACTTTTAATTCGTTGTACGTGTTTGATTTATACCCACCCACCCACATTATTTTCATTCATTTAAAGTCTATTAAATATAAACAAATTTTAATTGGAGATTAAAAAATAGGGAGGCATAAAACTGACTGAGGAAATTAATAAATTACTTTTAACGTAAATGTCTTAATTTTCACACTTTTACCCGCACTCTCACAGTCGCTTTCACTTTGAGTCCATTACTCTCTCAATATTTATCAGTTTGAGTCACATAAATATGTACGTATATTATGTACATATCCATCAGTTTTATGTTTATGCAGTGCGCCACTGGGCGTTTGATTACTCATACGACGCGTTTGCCATCGATGATGATGTTGATGTTGATGACTTCATGTGTTTGTGTGGGTTTTTGTTGTATCGTGTTGTTCTCAATGTTAGCTTTTAATGCATATCAAATGTAATAACGTTGGCTATTAGCCAACTTGACGACGCACATCAATAGGTGGCAAGGTATGAGCCCCCTTACGATTATTAAAAAAAAAGCAACTTGCCCGTAAACGAATGGACTTTGTTGCTCCTATTTGCAGCTCTTGTAATTACGTATCGCGCCAAAAACAATTTACCAAATCGCGCATGAAAGCGCTGTCCCCATAGACCATAATGTTGACAGAGTGTCGACGAAGGGCAAAGTACAGAACGTGTGAGAGGGAAAGAGAGAGATGCATATGCCGACTGTGTGCGGTTAAGCTTTAAGCTCGATGTTGGCACTTAGGCCCCAGTACTTCCCGTCGGGTGTTGAGCTAATTATTGGGACACTTGTCAGGTGGCTCTACCATCTGCTGTATCGATTTGCAATCTGCATGACAATGGGCGTGACATCCTTCTCCACTCTCCCCTCTCTGCTGGGAATGCGAATATGTGCAATGATTGCGCGTAGTCGCAACTTAACTCTCAACTCTCAACAGCAGCTGCAATTCGCTACAATGACACGCCTCCCTAGACACACAGGCAAAAACAATGGCAAAATGTTTACTGACTCAATTTGCACTGTTTCTCCAGGTGACTACACAGAGAGAAGCTATTGTGTTTAAAATTTAATTGACGAACGCTATACATAATTAGTAGTGGTACAGGCCAATATATCTTATGTTGATTATAAGTTGATCGTATTATTATAAAAACATACACTTTATTTCCGATATGTAGATGGAATTTTATTGAAGAATACTAATTTATAAGCTTACAAAAAAATATATAGTATGCTATGCTAATAATTAAGAATGTGTACAATATTATATGACAGAGCAGACAATGTAGTTGTTGAGGAGTTAGACCAACTTTACAATATAATTAGTATTATATTAGAAATAGGAAAAAAGTAAATAACCAGCTGAATAGTTTCAAAAGCCGTTTGCTTTTAGAGAAACTCAATAAATGGCGTAATACAAAACAAGTTTTTATTATTAAGATGATAAATTAGTTAAAGAAGAAATTGTATAACGTTGTGTATTTCATATGTATTGAAAATTGTTATAACGTACAAAATATATCAGATTGTCAACCAAATCATTTAAGAATAGACAGTAACTAATGCAGAAGTTACATGAATTTCCTGTTGGAACAAAGCAATAATTTACTCTTACCTTGTAGGTAGCGGGAATAAGAATGTTATTACATACGAGTAGTACAATATCCAAATATAATATATATTATTTTTTGTTACAAAATATTTTGACATTGTATTCCGATTTTTCTGACAAACGTTCAACTAAAAATCTCTGCATTTTCTGTCGCTGTAAGTGTGAATATTGTGACATGGCTCAGGTAAAGAGGCGATTACCTGTCATGTCAACGCAATGGGTGCTCACTTCATTCGTCCAACTCACATCAACTTCCACACACACTCACTCATACCTGAAAGGACTGTAGTAACAAATCTTTTTTGTATTGAAATCTGTGAAATATATGTATGTATATATATGAATGTGGATGAGCAGATTTGCGATTGTCTATGTGCGTCTGTAAATTGGCAGATGTTGTGACACGTTTTATTGTTGCCATTTTGCAATTTTTACTACTGCAAGGCGATTCAGATTCGATTGGAAGCTAGCCTTCAGCTTGTCACTAACAAATTGTAAAAGTTTTCAAATGAAAATTTTCAATTATTATGCAACGCTTGCCTTAAAGTTTCGCTCAACAACATCAACTGCATTTCACATTTTATGGCTTCCTGCCTTGGCGCTTCATAAATATTATGATATGATTTAAAGTTGTGTGAAAATCGCTTTAAATGGAACCCCACATGTCCCATACCTCGAGTATGTGATGCAAATTATGTGCACATTACGCATACGCCGCGTTGCTTGCATTCAGAGTTCAGAGTTTCTGAGCTTCACATTCTCGTAGCTGACGTGTCTGGGCTTAAAAAAAATATTTTCACATAGCTTATAGCGTTGCTTCTCCTCCTTCAGTGGCCCCAACTCTATTGCTACATTAATTTTAAATGCAGCTCATTTACAGTTGGCTGCCTCAGTTCCTTGCTCCTGGGTAAATGTATGTTCTGTGTGGGCATTAATATTTTTCTACAAGTACAAATTATCGAAAATAAAATTATAACCTATTTGGGGTGAAAAATAAAAGAATTTTTTAAATCATTTTAACATTTTTGGTTAGAGAATTATGCAAAGTATTTCGAATTTGCATTTGCATTGAATAAGCAATTACCTGATTTATATTTAAATATGAATTTTTTTTTACAGAGTATCAAACACCAAGTATCATATAATCTCTATTTTCATACTTGTGCTATAATTTAAAAAAAAGCGCTTTAAGGTAACTGACGAGATTTATGAAAATTTAATTAATTCAAGCTTTGTCGTTTTTATCAGCTTATTTTTCAGCTTTTGCACTTGCGGGTTTTGTTTGTTGTTGCTCTTTATCCTTCCGCTAAGCGCGCTGATGTTTCGCTATTTGTAAATGTTGCATGCAACGGGGCGTTCCCAAAAATTTGTCAGCGCCACTTGCTGCGCTAATGAGCTGCAGTTAGTCTTGAGTTGGATGGGCGTGGAAGAGGGCTTTGCTTTGGGCGGAGACTTAGCATGTTGCCTAAAGTGGTTTTATGGGTTGAAAAGTATTAGAAAGCCACAGCCTAAAAGGCCATAAACAAGACAATAATCCGCAAAGAAATAACAACTTAAAGCCTTAGCGAGCCAAGGAAAATAGACCCAGATAGAAACTGCTGGCAATAGTTTGGCATTGTTCATTTATTGAGTGGCAAGTCTAGAGCCATCAACTAAGCCACATTTTGGACAATCAGAAAACACACACACACACACACACTGATCGCTGGTTGTGACTGCGGCCCAGTGTGTGGTTGTTTATTGGCAAGCACATATTGACACAAGGATTGTGGCATTTGACATCTGAGTGCTTTCGCCTGAGCCTTTGGTCGTTGTCTCTTTCAGATCTCTTCTACAAGGCAATTAAAAGTGACAGCTAACAAAATTCTGAGCCAGGACAGCGCTCATGCTGGGTGCCTATTTAAATATCCATTTAAAGAGCCCCTCCTAACCAAACACACACACACACACGCACACTAATTTGCATGTGGCAGGCGAAGGCGACGTGTCTGTGAACTCCCAAAAGTGATAAAGATATAAAGAGCTGCAGACAGAGCTCTGGGAGGCAACGGAATTCAAACTATATTTAACATTTGCCTTCATAAATCAAGGCTGGACAACGCCCCGCAGGAGTTTATGTCCTCCTCCTCGCTTTATGTCTGCAGCACCTTAGTGTCCGTTTTCCTTGACTGTTGTTCTTTGGTGCCACGTTTCGGGCATCATCGTTTCGCGCTATCGCAACAATTAAAACGGGTTCACTTCTGGCCAGCGAATAGATTGCAGCTGAGCTGCCTTTGGGCTGCCAGAGGGCAGAGCAACTTGTGTTTGTTTATCGGCAACAAAGTCAGCGGCTTCCGGAAGTAACCGGACACGGCCGGAAGTTCACTGTGCCATGAAAATTTGTCAACATTTGCCCCACGACAAAATCACATTCAGTTTCCTTTTATTTTTATTTTTGTGCGGTTTCATTTTCAGTTTTGGCACTTTGTTTGCCACAGGCAAATGGCAAATGGTGCGTTTCCAATTTACTTTCGGAATGGGAATGGGAATGGGAATGAGGATGCGAATCGAAATGGGAATGGCATAGTCAAAAGAAACAAACTCGTTAAAAGCAAATTCCTACACACATGGAAGTTCGCCACTGGGCCGCATGTGTAATGTGGCATTAAGCTGGAAATAATTTGAATAAATGACGCTGACAATGACTCGAGCACTCGTCAATAATTATTTTAATGACGCTGACGCTCACATGAAAGCTTTTGTAATATTAATTGTGCGGCCTTTTGCATATTTGATGACATTGCTCTCCTGCAAACATGAATTTGTAATCCAAAGCACTTACACAGACAATTAGCGAGCGCATTAAGTATACGACACGTTGTGAGTTCACTTTAAACACAGTCACAAAAACGTAGCCACAACTAAAAAGCTCATACTCAACTTAAACTTGAATATGCCGAGTGCCGAAGGCACAAGGCACAAGGACTAATAAAACTAAATGGCAAATAGCAAATGTCTGCCGCAATGAATATAAAAATACAAAAATATTTATAGCACAACGCAGCTCAAATACGCTTTTGCGCAATGTAAATAAGGCCAAATACTGATAAATTCTTGGAAATGTTAAATGTGTAATTTAATTATGAAGAACTTAAAAATGTATAAGCCAGTGACTCACTTAAATTATTTTGCTTGTCATCTAATTCATAAATAATGTTATATTATTTCATAATTTGTTAGCTTGCTGTATAAAGTGACATCATGGAATATTACTTAACAATTAAATGTGCTGTAAATCAAACAATTAGTGGCAAAATATGGATTACCCATAGATAGTGTATCTAAAAGGTCGCAGCTTTTTTGTATTATTATGAAAATGGCCTTGGGTAGACATTGAGAAAGTTGAAAAGAAAGTCTACGAACAACAATGCAATAACGCCATGGAGTAAATAAATATTGGCAATCTTGGCCAAATGAACAAGCACTATGAGTATGACTATTGTCGACATCAAGTATACGCCATGTGTCCCATGTGTTGCCCTCAAAAATGCTGAAAATTGTAGCAGACTTTTCTCGCAAGCAAAATACAAACACGAGTATCTGACGTCTTCCACTTGAGCAACTAAGACTTAAATTTCTCTTTTGTAAATCAGTAGAAATTTCCGTTGAGCGGAAATGCAGCAGCAAAAGTTTCTAATCATAATATGAACTCAAAAAATAGATAAGCAAAAGTGAAATGTTGCATTGACTTACTTCAAGCTCAAGCTGAAAATCCGGAAATGAAACATGGCGCCAAAGGAGTGTGACAGTTGCAATTGCAGCCATTCAGCTGAGTTGCCCCTTTTTAATAGGTGCAGGCAGTTTTCTCAAGGTGCAGCTTGCCATTTTGGGTCGCCCAAAAACTTAAAATGGTCTTTGGAGCTACATAACATATAAAATCAATAGGCAGTAGTTCAAGGCTCAACGTTTTTGTGGCCTTCTTGCCACTTGCACAAATATTCTTACTACATAACACTATGCATGTAATCATGTATCAAAAGTTTTTATTACGTCCTTAAAACAAGTTAAGTATTGAACTACCAGAATAATATACGAACTCCACGTAACCCACTCGTTTATTGCGTGCTGAGCTCAATTACAGAGTTCGGTAATTAGGCACCATAGACGAACATAATTATAGTAATCAAGTAGCAACAGACTTTAAGTACAAGCTATCAGTAAGCTGAGAATAACAAACCAAGCGATAAGCAACCCCAATCGCAAGGATTTTACCCCTTTTTTGGCCAGCAGCATTTTCAGTAAATGGAGCTTAAAGCAGTATTTCAATAATGAAGCTGAATTTTATGCTTATTGGATAATACTTTAAGCGCATGAAAGTGCGTTAATCAATGTTGCAATTTCTCTCGCTCACTTTAAGGACTTAATTTACAGGGTCAACAATCAAGCTGGAAAACTAAACAAAGAGCTCAAATGCGAAATGCAAATTTTGTTCCAGCTGCAAGTAAAAATCATGCGACACCGAGTGCCAGGAAAGCTTGAATTCGCTGAAACATTATGTTGTACAAACAATGGAAATATAAGAAAAGTAAGAGGAGAAAACGTAGAGGGGAAGACTGCGACTGAGAGCGAGACCAAGACCGAGACCGAGACCGAGACTAGCTCTGAATCTGAGACGACGAATGCAGTAATTAGAAATGCAAATGATGCGCAAAATCGCAATCGCAGCAGCAAACAGCAGCCAAGTAGGAACACGAGAGCGCATATTAAATGAGTGGCACGTGATGCCAAGCGGGGTACGAGTGACTGCCAAGTGAAAAGTATGTTATGTTAGTGTGTGCTGTTCCTTAGCCTCTTCCCTCAAGTCATGTCTGAGCCAAGGAAGGCAGCACTTCAAAGTGGCTTTTAAAAGCATTGCTTAAGGTACTGCGTGCGTATCAAGCACGCGGTAAGCTGAATTTGATGTGCATTTAATTAAAATTGAAATGCTTTAGGTGGCTGCTTGGGTACGATTCTCATAAAGGTCACAATGCTCATGATTGTGGTCGAAAACAAGTGAAAAACTGTATGGAAAATACAGAAAAATCTTTAACAAAGGTACAGTCGAGTGCGCCCGACTATGTGATACTCAGGTTAATACTGTGTGTGGATTAGAAGTGATAAATGGTATTTAATTACATTATTACATGATTAAGAATATCATTGATAGTACCTTCTGTATCAAATTGACTCTATAACAACTTTTTTTATGTCTATATTATGTATTATAAATAGCAAATAGTACTCTTTTTATATCAACTGCTCATAGTGTAGAAGACAACAACTTTGTCAGAACTGTATAACGGAAAGAAATAGGCATCTCAGATAAAGTATATATATTCTTCTTCTTCAGGGTCAACAGTCGAGAGAATATCCGCCGGTTAATCCGTCCGTTCATGTAAACAGCTAGATATCAGTAACTTTAAGCGAAAAAGATTTCGTAAGCGTAATTTTTAAGCTAGAATTATGATTTAGTACGTACAATAATAACAACAGTATTTATGATTCCTGAGAACTCAGGACTCAAATATTGCAGAAGTTATTTGGGAATTCAATTTGTATGGCAATAAACCGCAATCGAGATTTAGCTGCTTTCATTGGCAATCTTGTGTAGTTGAAATGAAGTAGTCTTTCGATATATATAACTTAGCATTTGGTATATATTTAGAATTTTACATGGTATATAAATATGGTATACTTTAATACTGCAATGTGTTGTTATTATTGAAAATGGGTAGCTGGTATCTCGTAGTCAAAAAGATTTCACAGTAGTTTTATGTAAAGGAAGGAAGTTGACTCATTATTTCTTTGACAAACATTCACACAAAACTATATATCTTTTACTGGAAAACAGCATAAAATAAAATCGCATATTACAAATTAGTATAATTTAAACATAAACATACAGGAAAAACTAACTCGTGGGCTTATTTAAATTATAAATACAATTTTTATTGCGAAGCTGTTGCATCATAAATAATAATAAGCAACGTTCTCCACTGTGCTTATTTATTATCAAGTTAATCAATGCTCAATTTAAATTGCATGCACCATGAACATGCAATGTTTACGCTAGTTTACTGCAGCAATGTCAAGAATGTGGAAGCACAATATGCAGTTTCAAAATAAATAAATTCCAATTGGAAAAGTGCTAGAAACGTTTGTGTACTTAGCACACAAAATGCAGATGCTGTCGCACCAAGTGTCAGAGAAATGCAGACACGGTCCTTAGATACAGACAAGCAGTGAGAGCGACAAGCTGATTTAAAGCAAAAAGGAAGCAGTGAGAAAAACTGTATCATTGCGGATTGTGTCGTTCGAGTATTGAGTCCATTAAATAAATATTTAATTTATGGGCGGATTAGTTTGCATAAGGCTATGCAATCACTAGACCGCTATAGTAAATAAGTATTGTAGTCACTTTTAATAATAAATGCACAGTTGGGAGATAAACTGATATATTTTACTTGTTTTTTTATGTAGACTCACTTTATTTCTGAAAATTATCTTTTAATCTTACAATCAGTTCAAATTATTTAAGTGGTGAATAGAATAATCGAGGAAAAATTTAAGATTTTAGAACACTTATTAAACCGATTGTATTCCTTCCACTTTATGGCTATTAGCACTGCTACATTCATTTCCATTATCCATAGTATAAAAGAAAACTGACTAAGCTAAATCTGTGAAAGTGCAACTAAAAAGACTTCGAGAGCGAAATGAAATGGTTGCAATGACACATTTAAAGAAAGTTTAAATTATGAGTATACATTTCTAAAATGCAATAAATGCTCGCTTCTGACACAATATGTGTTAAGTCAAATGAAACTCGTTTACAAGTGAATTGATTGTAATGCACTTATTCAACCGCCAAAGGGAATTAAATCATGTACTGACTGTCGAAATTGCAGTTGCCATTCTCTGGTGGTCCCACATGCATGTATTTTTGCAACCGTAATTGAGGACTATCAAACAGAGCTAAACAATTTATGTGTCAATGTTTGTGAGTTGATGAATGTGGAGCATGCATGCGTATTTTCCGATCAAGTGCAAGTGTGTCAGTGTGTGTGTGTGTCCTGTTAAATGGTGGCCCGCAAGCTGCACTCGTTACTAGTTGTCAACGCAAAATGGCGACCGTTTGACAGCAGATGCACAAAATCAAATTGTACAACTAAAAACTGGTTTCAGTTCGAATGATCGACTAAAAGTTACCATGGGAATTTCTTTTTCTAATTACATTTATTTCATCTCTATTTTATTTTTGTTTCTCTTTCTGCGAATCAATTTATGCATAGCTCTTCTTTATTTATTTATTTCTTCTCTGAATTTATCATTGCTTACTTCTACTATTCAAAAAGCCACCATACGATTTATTCATCTACCATGGTTGCTCATACTATGTGAAATACAACATGAACACCGCATATTTGTGAAGGCAAAATCCACTAAAAGATGTCAGGCCCAATTTGTCTAAAGGTCCAGAGCATCTGTCAATAGCGGGACTTTAACAACGGCATCCAAAGTTGATTTATGCAGCACGTTTATTTAGAGGGACTCATGCAGAGAGAGAGAGAAAACGAAATAGAAAAGAAAAAGGATTAGAGAGTGAGAAAAAGAAAGAGTAGGTATAGTTGATGGTCAGCAGAGTAGTTTGGGAAGCCGTTAACACTCACTTCAAAGTTTTGCAGTTGTTCAAGCTGTTGCTGCTGCTGTCACCATTGCGTGATTTACAAATTGCCAAAGCCTTGAATTGAAAATGTCAGAGTGAAGAACAAATTGTTTTTTATGCTTACCGCCAATACTCAATGAACAAAGCGTAGCTTTTGGCAAATTTCTTCTTGCATTTCATTCGACTCATTCTCAAGAGATGTTGTAATTAATGCAGAGCAATTAAGTTAATTTGTAGGCAGAGCACAAGTGGAAGCACGTACTCCATTCAGAAATGGACCTGACCAATTATAGATACAACAATAGATTAGAGATGGGTGCACGTCGTGCTTCGTAGCGTGATATAGAAATGAACACAATTGATTATGATTTTCGATGATGAGATGATAAAAAAAATACAGCGTCCACAATTAATAAATATTGTTGTTAGATATATCATACAATATCACATCTCTAATTTAATCGATGTATCATATAACATTACTATCAATATTTTGTTTTAAGTTGTTCTCTTTACGGCAGGGAAAATGAGTTGATGATATGTGTCTTTAAAAATCAATTCAATGGTGATCTTATTAATATTAAATCAAAAACTGATTAATCACAATAAAAGTCTGCAAGCACTCATATCGTATGACTAAATCCTTACCACGTTCATCTCTAAATGTAACTAATACAATCCGAACATTTCCATGCTTGCTTCGTTCATTGGGTAATTAGAGAAATCACTTTCGATTTTGCCTTTGAGTAATTCAATATGTCTTGCCCCTTTTTCTCTGTCTTCTTTCTCTAGAGAGAACTTTATTGTTTTGGTGTTTTGTGTGAGTTTTGGCCTTTGGCTTAAGTGGCCAACATTTATCTGCAGCATTGTTTGCATATTAATTAATTAGCTTAAAATATTTAGGATAAAGCTCCTTGGCGAATATTCAACACGACTTTAATTTTCCACCAAAAAAGATTCATGCCATTACAATGCAAGATGTTCAATGCAAAGCAAACAACAATAAATAAAGCTTAAGGACGGCCTAAAAGCTGCGGCAGCTTTCAATAAGCTCTTAGCTGATAAAGGAATTGTATACGACGATACGTTGACTGTTAAAAAAGTTGAAGCAAAACACCAGATAAGTATTACATTCTGGATTACTTTTTCTATTTTGCACTTAAAAGTACACGTTTCGACTAGAATTCCCTTAACATTAAAAATAATAATAATGATAGAAATATTTTTATGTGCATTTTTCTTTGTTGGAACTTTGCTAAGTGACTCGCATGGAAATCAAGTAGAGCCTGATAAATGACAAGCGAAAGCGATTTACAGAACACGAAGAATAAAAAACTTTTCACTTTATAGCCCCTAAATATGCATCAGACTCTGCGTAGGTGTGTATGTGTATGTATCTGTATATGTGTGTGTGTATGAGGGGCAGTCAAAGGCAATAAATTCTCACAATTGATTTTGTGGCTGGTCCCCTCAGCCTTCAGTCTCAATGCTACTGGTTGGTGGTAAACTTGCGCCGCATTTGAATGATTCAGACTGAAATTTTGTTACTTATTTATTTTGATTTAACATTTGAATGTTTTATTCATGCGAATGACGACCCACAAGATGCCATTAACATATTTACACATTTAAATGATTTTAATACTCTTGAAAACAAAACAAATTCTCGCCACTTTTAAAGTCAAATTTCTTTTCTTCTTCGATCTTTTGTGCCTTCAATATAAACAATTGTAAACTTCGCAGAAACTTTTGCCTATACTAGATATCAATATATGTATGCTTGGCCATTTATTAGCAATTTAATTATATTTTAAATTAACAACATATTCTAAACAACGATTTCCTTCACCCATGCTGTGTAGTTGTTGCTTTGTGTTTACTGGAAAAAAGCACATCTGATGACTCGCTGAGATTCGGGAAAGCTGCTTACTCTGCCCCAATAGAGCGATAAGCGCCGCATTAGCAACGGAAATTTATTGCCAGATTTCATAGTTGAGATGAGCTGTAAATGCGCTGAGTTTACCGATGTATTTCTTGTTGTTGTAATTTGTAATTTCCGCCGTAAGCATTCAGGAGAGATGTGGACAGACGGTAAGCTTGCCTGCGCCCTACTTGTGTTTAATGTCAAAGCAATTATGTAATGGACTTTTTGACAGTCGAAAAAAAGTATCTCATGGCCAACACAAGCACATACAGAAATAGTCAAGCAAAGTCAGAAACAATTAAGTTTAAAGGCTTAGACACACAAATCCGGGCACAAAGGTGGCCAAAAAGTGTGCGTAAGAAAGCTGAGAAAAGGCTGGAAAAACGACAAAAGTGTATGAAAAATGAATGAGCCACACGCTAGGACAAAACCAGCACAACAATTGGGCACTCACATATGGAAATGCATGACAAATAGATGCTCCATAATATTCGGATAACAAAACATTTGCTTTTTTTTCGGATTTGCATAAATGTGTTGTATTTTATATGCTAATGTGGGAAAGAAATATGACATGGTTTTTATTTAAAGTCTTTTACATAACTTGTTATAGAATTCAATCAAATTAATATGTTCTCTTGTCAGACGAAGAGAAAAGTTGAATGGCTGTTTGTAGTAAACAAGTTTACACTCATTTATAGGTTATTTTGAATACAGGGTATGCCAAAGAACAGCTGCTTTAGTGCGCAGTAAGGCATGAGTTGTACTTGACATTGCCTGACAAGCACACCCAAACACACACAGACACACACACACACACACACACACACACACACAGAGAAACAACAATCATGCAACCATATTCACACAGACAAACATGCGAGCTAAGCCCCAAAGGCCAAATGCTATAAAACAGCCGAAAGTTGCTTTTTTCTGTAGAATTATAATATTGCATGCTGATAAAACATTGAGAGCCAAAGCACCCAAGGGGATTACAATTAAAAGCGAGCACACATACAAAAGTATCTATACTCATGCGCACACATACATACAAACATACAACTTCACAATCGACGGAGAAAGTTGAACTGGCGGAAATCATTTTGAGCATTATGTTCATTTGTATTTTTACACTTTGCATGGCAGATAAAAAGCGAGCCAAAGAGAGCTCTCCACTCAACCCACTTGTTTTTGCTGATACCTGCACTCTGCCCCATGCCCCATGCCCCATTCCATTTGCCACTTGCCACTTGCCTTTTGCCACTTGGCCCGATAAGTTGGCACAGTCAAGGCCCAGTTCGAAGCACATTTCCATATCACTTGCCACCAGAGCGGCCTTTGTGGAAGTTTTGCTCTGGTTGTGTTTTGTTTTTGTTTTTGTTTACGAAATGCCTGGAAAACCACAAAAGGCAAGGCGCGGAGCATTTGTTAGCAACAAATTCAACAGTTTGTTGCCAGCAACCCCAAAAATGTTGCCAGACCCAATGTTGCCACACTGTGTGGCACCTACACACTCGCTGGCCCCGGGTAAGTCGCCGGCGTATGCTCCACTCGGCTCTCTCTGGCGTTCTGCTCTCTCTCTCTCAGCCTCGTCTCTTAAATCGTTTTCAGTCCCAAGGTGTGTTGAATTTGCTGGTCTTTGATAAACCATTCGCCAGCCAGAATTTGAAGCAGTCTGCAAAGGGTTCTAGACGTTAACGGTTCTTCTTAATATCAAACTCAAAACCAAGAGCAAAATCGTTGCGTGCGTTCTAACAGTTTCTGATTGTTTAAATCAAGTGAAGAAAGTGCTATAAAAAATACACGTTCAACTATTTGCTGCAGTTATTAAAGTAAATATTTTATAAACAAATCATTTCTATTTATCTATCAAATTAACTAGAATGTGTGTGATATTTTATAAATTGATGTGATTCATCGATTGGAAATAATTTCAAATGGCTGCATTAAATTGTTCTTTTAATTTCAAACATTATTTGGATATTCTTCGAAATATATTTTTGAAATCTTTTCAATAAAGTTGAAATATATTTAAACGTTAAACTGATTTCGTTGATGTAAAATAATTTTTATTGGTTTTATTGTTCTATATTTGGTTCTCGTTTCTACCACATTTCTAATTTGATTGTCATATTTATAAGTACAGCACATGAAATTATTTATAACGTAATTTATTGTATGCTGCAAGTGCAAACGGCGTTGCCAAAAAGCATTCCAATCGTTTCTCAAGGTTGGTCAACAGTGGCAGCTGCCACAATTTGCAATGTTGCAGCCAGCAGCAGCAGCCCGATCAACTCGGAGTAGTCCCTGAGAGCTCCAAGAGCTCAAAAATTGAATGCAAAATATGGCTGCGTCAATTGGTGGCACAATCGACGGATCTAATATGCAAACTGAATGGTTCGCTCTGCGTTTGCTCAACCTTTATGCAAATTGCCGTAAATACAATTTGGCAGACATAAAGCCGTGGGACGAGAAAACAATAAAAAAGACAACAACCAACAAAATTTCACAAACAACAGGCTGAATAAAGGAGCCAGCCGCATTGAAAATGCTTGAATTTCAATTAAAAAGGGTCGAAAAAATGTCAGCAGTAATTTATATTCATATTACGTATACGGCACGAGCGCCGCATTCACCAGTCATTTAATGACAAACTTGACACTAAAAATGCCCCATAACATAACAACGTCCTTGTTTATATGTATTGTATTTGTTGTTCTTTCGCAAAATTTAACACAATGTGCCCTCAAGAGCTGTCGGAATGTCTAATTCTGTCTGCTGTCTGTATACATCGTAGGTCCTCGTCGGAAACCCGCTCCGCTCCGTCACATTTATGACAGCCCGGGTCTCGTTAATTTATGTTCATTCATAAATTTGCTCCCCGCCACGAACATTCTTAGTCGAGATGTTCATTTGCATTTTGCGCCCCCGTGTATGCAACACAAATCAAGTCGCCAACTTTGAACGTTATGTTGTGCGTCAAGAAGTCGTCTCATCGCGTGATACGCACAATGTGACATTTCACTGATATTTATAGACACCACTGAACACAGTCGACAAGTGTACAAACTATTGCTATTTTCTAGAATTTTAAGTTTTGTTGGAGAAACAATACTATTTTTTTATGATTAAACACTTTATTAAAATTCCTTTTTAGTGAAAGGCTTGTCTGTTTAGATAGATTTGTATTATTTTTCTTGAGAAAAGGAAACAATAATAAACTTTAATTTATAATTGAACTTAGTAGCTTAATTCTTCAGCATAAAGTGCCACTAAAACTTTTTGCTGTCTACATTTAATAATTATTTAGTTGCCATCAACAAGTTTTTAAATTCTTTGATGTTAATTACCGTTAGCACTTGCCAAGTGCATTGTTAATTACATGTAACATACTTCGTATATAGTACAATAAATTACTTTTAATTGCTGTCATCTGCATACTTAACATACTCAACATGTTGTCATGCTTGTGGCCACACTTGAGTCAATTGCGAATTGCAGGCTTTATTTCTTTGCTTAGCCTACAGAACAACAACAAAATCAGCGTCAACAACAACAACATTTAATTTTTATATTATTTTTCGGTATGGGAAATTGCAGATAAAAAGTCGACGCAGTGGAAATTGTTTCGCATGTTTCTCTTTTGCCTTCCGTCTGCATTTCCTTCGTTTTTTTTCCTCTGCCACAAATGAAATAATTAAAATAACACAAATGCGCACCAACAGCAACACACAACCTCGCCCAAAATACACAACAACACATATTGTTGAATCTCTCTTGTTGTCGAATGTTTTCTTAATTTAAGAAAAGCGACGGCTCATTGTGCACGCGTTGTGGCAACAACAATGCCCCTCGAATAATCAAAATAAATATGGCAAAATTGAAATGAATGAGTGAAAGACGCCAGGAAGTCAACAAGCCTTATTTGCTCTAAGGTTGTAGGCTTTTATAATGCTTTCTTCGGAAAGAAAAGTGATATTACAAATAACAATTCTCAGATGCCTTATTATAGTCGTATGAAGTGTGCGTATACTTAATAAATCATAAAAACACCAAAACTGATTTACAAATATTTTTAGTGATTCAATTTAGATTCACACAGTGTTACATTTCTTAACAAATCGTCAACTTCTCTCTTGGATGAAATACTAAACTTTTAATTTGTGACTAGAATATTTTTATGGGTCGCTCATATGATTTTTTAAAGCAAAATCTTGTTAAAAACTATTGGACGAACGATCATATTAGACAAGAGACATTTTAGATTAACAACAGAATTTAAAGAAGAAGACAGAACAGATAGTTATAGATTATTCTATTATAAAAAATAATTGCTCAGGCGATAAAGTTGATAACAAATAAGACATTTTATATTGCGAACATAGTTGATCTCATTATTTTTGGAAAATCAAATTTATTTTTCGATTTGAACATGTTTTTTATGTGAAATACTTTATTTATTTATATTATTTATTCGTATTACCAATTCGAAATACAGCCAAATCTTTTTCTATTTTAACAAAAATGAAAAAAGATTTCCCCTCATATATTAAAAAAAAAAAGAAATAAATAAACTATCATAAATATCACAAAATTTAAGTAGATTCAAATGACTTCTACCTTGAAAACAGAAATTTGGATTTTTCCATTAATAGGTTGATTCGACTTAATTCACAAGATTATCAGCTTAAAGGGTACTGCCAATTAGCAAACCTTTCATAGCATAATGAGAGACCTTGGCCTGTAACAAGCTCATGGAATTAACCAAAATAGTTACTTCAATTGAGCCTCATTGTGTAACCACTGTAATTGTCATTAAGCAAATTGTGTAATGCTTAACAATTGGCCGCCACTTGAAGAGACAATTTGAAAGCGCTAATTCAAGATGCCTCACCCACACACATCACGAGGCGAACCCACAGGAATTTTCCAAAATTATCTTTGTACAATCTTTGTAACTCGCGAGGAGTGCGTGTGTGTTGAGAGTGTGAGGGGGGAGGGGTGCGGGGAAAGGGGAGGTTGGTAAAGTGAAAGTGCCATTAAGGAACTTTCACGCCTAACAATAATAATTATTATAATTACAAGTTGGCCAAGAAGTTGAGGGCCAAAGTGTTGCCGTTTGCCTCAGGCAGCGTTAAATATTTACCCAAAAATATTTGAAGAACACCAACAGCAACAACAGTAGAGGCAATCAGCATAAATTTTTCTCTTGTTTTTCTTTTCATACATACTCGTATACCCTGTACAAATGTGTTGAAAATGTAAAACAGTTTTCAAAGTGCCAAACTTTACATAAATTTTTAAGCGTTCTTTATGCAAAAGTGAGTTGCTATAATTATTCAAGACGCTTAATAAAAATCCTGCAGATATAAAATAAAATATTTAAATTATTTAGAAATCGAGGAGACAGTATACTTTTAGGTGTGACTGTCATTTGGTTGACTAAAGGGAATCTTTTGAGTCTTTCATGTGTTGCTTTGTTTTGGGGAAGAACCAGAAATCATTGCACACATCCATTGCTTTTGGTTGGCATAGACATCCAGCTGTTTAATTATGTTGGCCAGCCCATTATTATTTATTATTATTATTACTTCTTGATTATTATTTATACAAACGCGCTGCCAGCGGGCATAAAAAACGTACCGACTATGTAAATATTTACAACATTTGCGCGTGTCTCAGTTTTATGATGGGCATTAGTCGGTCAATTTATCAAGCTTCTGGCTACAGATAACTGTGGATTGCTCTTGAGGGTGGTGATGGGGGGAAGTCTGTTAATCAAGGAAGAGCGACGTCATAAAATGGCATTTGCAACAGGCGTCGACAGATTTAATGAGCCAATTTTACCGACAAACAATTAAAAAACTTCTTTGAAATGGCAGCGATGGGTAAATAATATTAAAAATCTTATAAAATCGTAAATGTTTTCGCTTCTTCTTTTGTTCGACATTTTTATTTATACAAATAAGGCCGAACAAAATGCTGGGCGGCTTGTTATTATCTTCAGTGTAGCCGACTTTTTATGTCCGTATGATTTTCAGCCGAAATTTGCTGATGACGCAGCCGGAATTCAGCATTGTTTGCGTTGTTGTTATTGCTGGTTGTTTTGCCCCTCTATTGTTTACTTTAGCAGCTTCGCCAACACTTTTGCTATTTGTTTAACAGACTATACTACGAACTCGTATTCCCGCTAATTGAGTAATTTTTCTGCTATTATACGGAAATGTGATGTGGTTTCACTTATTTATATACATAAAATCATTCCCTAACACTCAAACTGACAGCACTTGTCTGACGTGTCCTTGCCCAGGTGTCTCTCTGTCTGTTTGTGTATTATATAGTATAAACATTTATATGTACTACAGGTGTGTAGTATGTCCAGAGTATATTCAGCATGGCGACTATTTTAAAATGAATGACTGGCATTTCCATTTGCAAATTGACAAAACCCGCGGGCTCCGCTCCAAAACAACAGCTAAAAACACAACTCACAAAAACTGTCACAGCATCCGGCAAAAGTCAGCAGAGCGACAAATATCTTTAACAAGTGTTGTACTATTCTATCCACCTTTTGCCTGAAGTGAATAATAAACTAAAAGTATTTGTAAAGCAAACTCTTAACACATAACTATTTTTTTTATTTATTTAAAATTCTTTAATATTTTATTATTATTGAAGTAAATAACATAACTACTGGATCATCATTTCCCAGTCAAGTTCCTCTTTACAGGAAATTGCAATTAACAAATTTGCAAAGGCAATTTTATTTGCACAAATCATAAACCATTACTGGATATAAATCTTCTACATCACTCAAGACTGAAAAGGTGTTATAAATGTTATACTAAATATAAAAAGTTTAGTTTCAATTCTTCAATCGTTCGATATCGGTTATCGTTTATCGGTGAACAGTAACCTCTTATTTTCGCACAGTGCTGCCAACTCAAGCGATCTATCAAGTGAGCTCTTAAAGTATCGATATATTTTATTCATTCAGCCAAAGACAAATTTACACTAGGGATTAAATATATTTGTGATTTGTGCTTAAATAATAATATTAATAATAAAATCTTATTTATAATTCCTTAAAAACTGATAAGTATACTACTTTCATACAGTGTACATAAAAAACAAATTAAATTTTCAATTCAAATATTCGTAGCGCAATTTGCATTTTTTCTATAGTCATATTAGAATACCATTATCAATGTTTTATTAATATATTAGAAGCCCATTTGACCCTACTCAGTCATGTTCGGTTGACTTTTAAGTTGTCTTTTGAAATGGGTCCTTCCATCTCTTATGACCCTGCCAGTCATTTCGTGCTCATTCAACCTTGCGAGTTCTGCTTGTTTCAAGCTTAATTGAACTCGTGTCAAATTGTTTACGATGTGCCAGCAACATATCCCTAAGTAGAAGAAAAACTTCTATGTACTTAGCTCGCTGTAGCCTTAAGTGTGAAAAATACTGCGTCGAAAGATTTGCCAACAAAAAAAAAGTCTGAATAAAGCAGAAAACCGGAATTCAAAAAGACGTTTGCTTTGGTTGCTTTTCATAGACTATTCAAGAGACTCTTGTTTCTTCAGCTAACCAAAAAATTTAATTAGAGAACCGCTATTGCTCTCTTTCTCTTTCTTTCGCTCTCATCTCTATTTCTCTCTTTTATTCAATGCCGCATAGCATGCTTGCAATTAAATTTATTATTTTTTTCTTCAACATAATTCTATTATTTTTTTTATATTGAAATACGAGCCGCCTTCTGATAAATTGAACAATAAAATAAAATGATACGCCGGATAAAGTCAGAGGAAATCATGTGGTGCAAGCGACGCGTCAGTTTGCAAGTGTTTTAATTAAATTTGTATGGTAATTCTAAAGGGGCGCATGCCAGGTGATGAGATGCTCTGTGTGTGGCCACAGACACAGCAGTTAATTAGTATACAGCACTGGCAGCCTAAGCTTTCATTTGTTTAAATGCACACTGCCAACACTTGTTTGCGACAGCCAGCTAACACTGCGTATACTCAATGCGGTAGTTGTTAAATGTGTTCATCGAGTAATGCGATCTGATTAGCAGTTTATTACGAAAATAATTCTCATAATTCTCTTCATTTAAGAGATTGTCAGTAAATATTAATGGGTGAATTTAACAACACTTTCTAGCTAATTTGCTGCATTGTCTGTTGAATAATGGAAAATTGCAAATTACTGACAGGCAATTCAACATTCGCATTATCGAGTCCGCTGTAGAGAAATGCAGTTTTCCTCTTTATTATTTCCTGTTTGCTCAGTCCTGACTAAGCAAAGATGTTACAACAGAAGCCATCTATTTAATTCCTTTACCAAAGCTAGTTTAATACAAATGACGCAATTGATTCCCCCTCAGTTCAGTATGAAAAGCAGAGCATGGACGCCCCGCTGACCTTTTATGGCATCATTGGCACCGACACATTTTGCATTTGCCTGTGTATTATCATAATAATAAATTCCGAATGTTTTCTTTCACATGTCAGACTTAGGCCAAAAATAATTTTGAGGCAGTCGCTTGAAGTTTCATTGAAGAGTGCGAAAAAGATAAAAAATATATAAACGCAGCTGCTGCTCCTATATATAGACTTCTTTACGTATTATCCGCCAATTGTTGTAGATACATATTACACATACATATATGTATATGTATCTTTATGCAGGTCAGACAACTTGGCCAATTAAGTGAGTAGACAAGAATGTAAATCACAAACCCATTGAACTTGAAAGAGACTTCTGCAATGCCAGCTAATTGAGTATATACGAGAAGTATGAAATTTTCAAGAAATGTTTAGAATGAAATTTATTGCGATTTACACATTTCACATTACGCCAAACACTTGCGAAACTTAGCGTGTGAAATCGCTCAGCGCATCTCTGGGGAAAGACAAATAAATATTGAGATTTATTAAATTAGAATGCCATAAACCATTCGATTCCATGTTCTGTGTTCAGCAGATTTATGCTATTTAAAATCACATAAATTAAACGCTGTTTGCAACTTTCGCTTAATTAAAATTTATGCACATTTTCGATATTGAAATTATTGTAGCCATGTGCCCGACGAAACCGGATAAATACTCGTAAATTACGCGCTAATTATTTAAGTCGCTTGAAAGAAATTCATTCCAACAGAATACGCCACGTGAAGCACATGCTATTTCCATATACGAAGTGAATATAAACATACAATAGGATATACATGGATGCAGATATAACGGAAGAGTTATGTGTATATCAACTGCTAGTCGCGTTTGTTTAATTGCATTCCTTTGGTTTATTGTCGCATCTAACTGCAATTTAACTTTACAAATTGGTTGTTAACATTTAAGTGCATTTTTATTAGCATAGGGTCCGAACCCAAACTCAAATCCAAATCCAAAACGTGAAGCGAAATACAATAAATAAAATTGTGGCAATGTCAAAGTGTTTTGATAAATTGTCTGTCTCGGCTTAGCCCCGCTCATAAATTAGATGTGCTCCCTTCGGCATTTGGCAGACGTTGGCAAACCTTTTATTGGTTAATCCCTTTGGGTTACAGATTGATCGGATCACAGATACCATACAAGTGGGTGAGGCTGAGGGTGGCTGGAGCATGCAAATCAATGCGGACCATTTGCCTTTTTATGATGCGTGTGAGCTCAGCGCAATTTTCAAACCATTGGGCAGCTGATTTGGGCCGAATTTCAGCATTCAGCATTCAGCTTGGCTTTAACGTGGTGCCCTGGCCAAATGGAAATGTCAATGTCAAGACGCAACTGTTGCCGGCTTTGCCTTGTTAAGTGTCTTGCTTTGATGCCAAGGCTAACTTTATTATTCCCGCTCGCATGCACAAGCAAGTGTTAGTTAGGGGGTAGGGGTAGGTAGGTTCTTCCCTTACCCTTATGTCGTGCTGTAATGAAAGTGAAATACAGTAGGGAAAACTAAAAACAACCTATACAAAAAACTCAACACAAAAAGCAGCTGAGACTTGAGTCAACTATGCGCTACTTCAAGATGCCCTGTAATGAGTGCTTCGCGTGCTTATCATGACAGACTGTTCAGTATACTGAGATACTATAAGTGGAGGAATGCTCAAATTTGTATTATTTGATACTATACAAAATATTCAAGTGTTTTTTTGCAATAGCTCTTTTATGGCTTTTCATCTATAGTGAATATTATAAGTTTTAAGGAACACAAA
Source organism: Drosophila sulfurigaster albostrigata (assembly GCF_023558435.1). NCBI lineage: Eukaryota > Metazoa > Arthropoda > Insecta > Diptera > Drosophilidae > Drosophila > Drosophila sulfurigaster. The sequence goes on from NC_084883.1 coordinate 2,915,828, forward strand.
TAATATTGAAAACACTTGAATTCCGCTGATAGAATCTGCGGCCAGTTAATAATCTAATGCATTTACTATACGTATATCCTCTATATGCAAGACAGTTAAAAGCGTATACCAAGAGAGACAATATATGCTGCATAATTCAACAGCTAAGCAGCAGGCACAACAGCACAAGCAGACTGTCGTCTGTCAGTCAGTTACTCGGTCATTCAGACATTCATTCAGTCAGTCAGTCAGCGTGTCAGTCTTGTACGTGTGAATGAATGTGTGTGCAAGTGTATTTTGCTTTTCAACTTCCGCCTGCACTGCACATAAATTATATAGAAGTGTGAGTGTAAGTGTGCGTGTGGTTTGCTGTGCTGATGCTTGAATGTCTTTATATATTATTATTTATGAATATGACTTTGGCTGACACATTGCAGTAGAAAGCTGAAAGCCACAAAGTTTTTATACACGAACACACTATGAACAGCTGTCTCTTTATATAGCCGCTTGTAAAACCGGAAAGCGTCTCTTTTTCCTTTGGTTTTACAGCAACATTACTTACATTTACTTGGTTCATCATTTGCTGGTCGTAGTCCTTGAGCAGTCAGCCAGTCAGATCACTGGCATAAAAGCCAGTCGAATGATGACCATAGGAAATGGAATATATAATAGAAACATTTGCACTGCAATACTGAAATGGTAGAATAATAGTCTGGACATAATTTGTAATATTCAAAAAACCAAAAACAATTATTACTCAAATGAAATATACCGGACCATTTACGATTACTTTACTTTTCTTTTGCTTGATTTGACATTCTCCCTCTTCGGTAACACCTCAATATCGATAAGTCATCGATATCAGTGCTACAAAATGTGCTAATCTATCGTATGCAAAAATTCAATTATTTTATATACATACATAACAGACAGAACACTTAGCTATCAATAAATAAATAATAATAATACTATGGTACTGAAATAACATTAGAAATAGTGAAAGCGTTCGAAATCGCAGTCGCCTGCCAAATATTGAATTTATAAAATAATCAATAAATAAAAACAAAAAACCCAAAAAAAATAATACAACTAATTTGAAGGCCAAACAAAAACAGTCTGAAAACGTCAACAAAAAGCCAAACTGTTATTGTTTTGTGTTGTTAATACTTTTACTACAACTGCAATTGCCGTTGTTTGGCGTAATTAAAGCTAAAAATAGAATCTGCCACAAAGCTATCGTCTGCGTCAAAAATACTCAAGGCACTAATATATAATTCAGCCTTTGAGAAACTTATAAATAGAGCAGGACGTGAGCCCAACATGTACTACACATTTCCGGCAGATTGTGTTGGAAGGCGGTAATACTATAGTACAGGCAGAAAAAAACAGACACAAACACTTAAATAGAATGCGAGAAGCAAGCTTAATGCAGTTAAAGTTAGCACCGTGCAGTAAACAGTTGAGCATGCAACGGGTAAGTGCTGAGCACTGCCCACAGCTGGAAGGCTGCTCCATTGTCCAGGCGTTCTGGAGGCCGACGTGTCACAGGTAGCTAAGCAAAAGCTCTCGGGCTGTGACTCGCACTCATCAGGCTGGGGCCACTTTAACACGCGCGCACGCCAGAGTCTTGACTTATGCAATCGCAGGCGACAACAGTGCCTGACAATTGTTTGTCCCCAGGCTGCTTTTCCCGTTCCTTGTTGCTTTTTGCTTACCTGGGTCAACTGGCGGGTCTCGTTTTGGTATTGTTAGCTGCCATGTGAAACGACCATTAAGCCGCAAGCCGTCTCGCCAGACGAATTTTCACTATTTCTGTTTCTTCATTTCCGTTTCCGCAACTGTTGTTGTCGCTGTTTTCGCCTGTTGTTGACAGCTCGCAAAAATGTGACAGCAAAAGCAAAAATTAAATTATATTCGTTGTTTTCGTTCGCTACGCTGCAGAAGCATTTTTATGGCATTTTCATGTCGGATGCGTATACTTAATATACGCACTAAATATTTATGCTTTTTGTTTATGTTGACATTCCGCGGGTCTCACATAATTAGGCAAGTGCGTGCGCTAATCAACAATCGGCAGAAAATAAATATAAATATATTATGCTTTTCACGGGGCACTTTGACTAATTATGCAAGGAAAATCATGGAACATCGTCAACAAAAACAACTATTTAGTATATTAATGCAATTTTAGTATATTCAAGTACATAATTTTGAGACTACTCTTACAATAGGAACAAAAAAAAAACAAATAATAAGTATATTGAAATAAGATATTTTTAGACAATACTTGCAGTATAGATTATTTATTAATTATACAAAGACAACAAAAACAACTATTTGGATTATTCATGAAATTTTATTATATTAAAGAAGACCATTTTGAGACTATACTTTATACTGTAAGTATTTATTTATTATTTATACATTATACAAGCAAACTCAGGGAACATCGTCAAATAAAACAACTATTTAGTATATTAACCAAATTTTAGTATGTTGAAGTAGATAATTTTTAACTATACTTCCAGCATATATTTATATTATTTATTTTTAATAATTAGACACAACTAAGAGACAAACTTTATTTGGGTCACAAGTATCAAAGCAAACTATTAATTGGATCAGCAGTTTACAAATCAACTATGCAAATATTTGGTGCCGTTTCAAAGTTGTCTTAGCTTCTTCCAATTTCCTGCATGTAATATTTGCTTGCTTTGCATATTTTTCAAAGTTTCTCTTTTTCGGCAGTTTGTCTTGCAAATTGCATTACTGGGTGCTGGGTGCAACAGAAGAGCGTGAATTATGCATAAACTATCGCAGCTTGAACTTATAGAGGCTATAACTTATACCTATAGTATGTATGCAAGTTGTGGAAATAGCTTAGCCATAACATTTTGCTAGCTCATGTGTGTGTGTGTTTGTGTGGCATGCCATATTTTGTATTTTCGATGCTCAACGCGCTTAGCGTTTGCCATTTTCGAGTGTCTTCTACACAATGAAAGTTTTCAAATATCCTGCAGCACTCACATAAATATATTTTCTACTTCATATGCCATTCCACAATTGCAGCAGTGACAGCAAAAGCAACAACAATAACAACAACAACAACAACAATAAAAGCGGCAACAACATCAATTGCTGCAGGCTGTGCAACTCGCACTCGTATTTGTGTTCCTTTATGCGTTTTGTAATAACAAACGGCGCGCCAACAATGCGAAGGTCCTTCTAATGAGCCTGACCCAGAATGTGCTCCAAGGCTTCTACTTCGCTATGTGCTCTTGGTTTTTCTATGCTATTTCTTTTCAGCCATAAAATGTCAACATAGCTGCAGTATAAAAGTCTTTAGGCAGCATTATTGCACTTAGTTTTGTAGTTGCAGTTGCACTTGGATTCGTTGTTGCAGTTAAAGTTGCATTTATTGCAATCAGCCAGAGCTAAGCGGGTTCTTTACGCAGCGAAAGTTCGTACTTTTTACGCTGGTAGGTACTAAAAGTTCAACAAGTGTTGCAATTGTTGTTGCTTGCTTAGATACTATTCCGCAAGTTACACAACTCAATTTAATGAAATGAAATTGAAGCATAATGTAGGAGAAAATTTAAAAACTTTCCTTAGTATACAATTTTTTTTTTATTTTTCATATATTTCTATACAGAAGAAAAACGTGATAAAATCAAGGAAAACTTCTTGATGACCATATTTAAGTAGTCTAAGGCTTAAGTTAAACATTACTTCTATAAATTTAAGTATATTTTCTCAATTCAAGACTGCAATAGTAGTCAACTATACATTATCAATATTTGGTTGAATATGTGTTGACCATATTTTAGATACATCATAATTCGCCAAATCGTTACAATTTAAATTGGGTTTGCCACTACTAAATGCAGCATTAAAACCTAGTATTTAATGATAATTTAATAATTTATTTATTAATTTTAATGGAGTACTAAAACTAATGACTAGACAAATTTCGCTTTAATTAATAATTCCAAGTGGTTTAGATTGTTAAGCGAACGCTTTTCTCGTTGCACAGCATTAAAAGCAAATATTAACGGGGAGTAAAGTTTAAAAGCAAAACAGAATGGTCAGTATGAAGAGCGCACACTGTGCGTATACGTAATCTCATGCAATTTGGCTCTGAAATTGCTGCAACTGTTTGGAATAGATAGTGCTACATGACTCAACTTGTACGGCAAACGCATTTGCAGTAGCATTAGCAACAGCAAAAGCAATTGCAGCAGTTACAGCAACAACAGCAACAAGTTGCCCCCGTTGCCCGCATTGATTCTGTGTATGTGCGTGTTTGTGTGTGTGTCTATGTATAGGGCACGGTGCAACTCATTTAGCGGCAGCTGCTCTAGAATTTGCTGGCATGTCCAGAGGCAGACATACCCATAGTTCAGGAGCCCGCAGGAGCCGCAACAAACTGCTACTCGCCCGCAACTTCCGAGCAGGACAAACGTTTAGTCCACATCCTGCTGCTGTTGCGGCGTCATCTGCCTTTTTTTTGGTTCGTCTTTTTTCCTTTTGTTTCAATGCCCGCAGCGACCGCACAACACATAACAACGGGAACAGGAACAGACAGGCGACAACAGCGGCAACAGCAGCAGCAGCAGAGGCAGCAACACTCGTTGTAATTTATGCTTGTTATTTTAGTTTGTAAAGCAATTTATATCGCATTCTCTTTGTTAAATAAGTACATATTTAACGCAGAGTGACGTTGCTGCTTTTGATGTGTTGTCTGCGGGGGGCCAATGTCGGGGAGCATGGCTTAATTTAAGTGTCGCCTTCAACTATGCTTTTTGCATTTTATGGACGGCAAACATTGTCTAGGTAGCTGCTCCTGCTTACATATAAGTGCGCAGCAGCAGTCCCTGCCTTGGTTTAAAACAAGTAAGCTACTGTCGAGTGTGCTCGACTGTCGAATACTCGCTAACCATTTTCTATAATAGCAAAACTGCAAAAATATCAAATATTGTTAAAAGTTATATATTTGTATATTCCAAAAGCTATATTTGTTATATTGATATTCAAATTTGTATATTTATATATCAAAAGATACTTAAATATACCAAAAGCTATATTTGGTAAAGCGAAATACTGCCAAATTCGAAAAATATCATATGGAGTACAAATTATACCAGATTATTAACCAAAAACTTAACACCCGACAGCTGCAGTAGTTTATTTTTTATATCATATTGTTTTTGAACATGTTTTTTATTTTTTAACTGAGTTTCAAGAGTTTTAAGGACTGTAGTTATTATTGTTTATAAAGCCTCGAATTTCTATTTAAGCTTGCTATTGGTTTTATTTTCGATTTGAGTAGGCGGACGTAGGCGTGATTAAACAAACTTAGCAACACCAATATAAACAAAATTGCAGCTCTATCTTATACAGTCTCTAAGATCTAGGTGTTCTTCTTCTTGGATGTCTCTTCTGTCTGTTAAATGCATTTTCTGTCACTACAAAGTTATAGTACTCTTCTACCCTATGAGTAGTGAGTATAAACACACTCACGCACACACGCACACAACATTGTGTGCTCTAATCCTGTTAGCTGCCCTTTTATATGCGCTGCCGCCGTCAGGCAAGAACGTCATTCGTTGGTATCCCACTGTCTATGTGTGCTATTAATTTTAAGCTCCCCTCCTCCGATGCCACATGAGACTCTCACTCTCCCAAACACTAAGCCAATAATGAACTTGCCGTCAAACTAATTGATTTAATTTTCATTCTTTGCTGTGGTGTTGCGAAATATGCAACAATTTTAAAGTTTTTTGTTCGGTTCACTTTTTATTTTCATTATTTTTTGTGGTTACTAAAAGTTTTTAGTTTAAGTTTCCTTTAACAGCAGTTGAGTGATTTTTGATTGCACCTGCTTACGTGACTTTTTGCCAAATGTAATTCAATTGAAATTTTCAAATTATCTTTTGCTTATTTTGTAGGTAACCTCAGCAAATATACACGGCAGTAAAACTACCAAACAAATTCAATAAAGAAAAGAAGTTGAAATGGATTCTGCTGCTGCTGCTGCCGCCAAGCGCGTACAAATCGAGAAGGCACACAATTTTATGCGTCAATATCGTGATCCCGAGTCGCGGGAACTGAAGAAACTGTCGGCAAATCAGTTTATGGATGTGTGGGCGCACTACGATAAAGATGGTGTGTAGTTGTACTTGATTTGAGCATATGTGCACACTAAAAAAGTTTAGTTTATATTTATAAACATTTATCTTAAAATTTAGGTTCTTAAAATAAGACCACTTTACGACCAAATTACTCAAATTAAGAAAATTATTCTAAACAGTGCCAATTCTCAAAATAAGAATAAATTAACACTTTTTTTATCTTATAATAATTTGATATTTGTGCTGTTGAAAGTATACAATTTTGTTTGCTTTTTAAAAAGAATTTGCTCAATGTTTTTGAAATTGAGATGCGTTTTCTTGCTTCAAGAACAACTTTGATTTTCGAACTATTTAATCAGTGAACATGTTTTGCTTCTCTGCTAACTGTCAGCTTTATTTCCTCCGTCACAGGCAATGGCTACATTGAGGGCACGGAATTGGATGGTTTTCTGCGTGAGTTTGTGTCCAGCGCCAATGCCACTGACATCAGCCCCGAGGTAAGTGCTAGAGTACCATAGTTCAATGCCAACTGTCAACTCATCTCAACTTAACTCGTCTGATATATTTCATGTACACGATATATCACATTTATCTCTTCGTAGGCTGTTACTGACACAATGCTGGAGGAGCTGAAGTCCTGCTTTATGGAAGCCTACGATGATAATCAGGATGGCAAAATCGATATCCGAGAGGTATGTTAAGATCCAACTACTTAACATGTTTACTTAACATGTTGTACAAAACATTTCTTTTAAGCATAGCTGGGCAATTTTCAATGCTTCATGTCGAACATGTCGTATGGGCAATGTGACATTCTGTTTGCCTCTGTGCCTGCTGTTTTCAAATTGCTTTTTAAATGATGCTGCTGTTGCCGCTTTGTCCCCATTTTTCCTTGGGGGGCTCAATAATTTATTTGGCCATTTTCGCCATTTGCCATTCGCCATCGTGCCCACGCTGAAAAAGTCTTGGTAGCGTCAAGGTCTCTCGAAAAAGTTTCGCCCGTCTTTAAATGACTTTTTAATTGAGGCTCAGCATTGCTGAAGAAGCGGCCACAGACTATTGAATGTAGCTTTTGTGTAACATAACTTCGACTTCAATGAAAGTAATAATAATAATGTTGCCAGCTTTTTTGGGCGAAGTGGCGAATGATAAATGAGACTCGGTATTTTTGGACAGGTTGGGACAACCCTTTGTGCCAGCTTACTCGCATTACAATGTGACTTCAAAAAGCTTTCAGCCACCCACATTCATCATTTATTCAACTTGGAAATGTTGCGCATATGCAATGTAGTCACTTTTCAAAATAAACAATCTCAAGGTAATACTGCTAAGGAAATGTCTAAGAATCAGCTTACACACACGTAACCCAAGCATTTTTGGGGACGGAGAAAAGCATCTGAAATTGTAATAATTAAATTAAGAGCAAACTTTAAAGTTTTCGTCCCTCGCTTCTGTCAATCTTTGGGTGCAACTCGACTGTCGACATGACCAAAATTCAAATCGTCACTTAAATATGGAGGCAAAAGTTTTCCGTTGCAATTTTCGCCCCAGAAACTCGAGTAAAACTAAAGCGCAGAATTTTACTCTTAGTTAGCCAAAATATTTCCAGCTAAAATAGCAATACAACCACGACTACTCTACAGAGAAACGGGATAAGTTTTCAGTTCCAAATTGTTTCACTTGCTACAGAATCCATCTCAATTAACTTATTTGTGTAAACAAAGCTTGCTGAATTATAACTTAAAGTTAGAGAACCCAAAAGTTAAAGCATCTATCTACCATCTAATATTCAAGTATTATTCAACTTGATTAACATAATTTAAGCTAATGGAGCTAATTTAATCAAGAGTAGATTTCGCTTTTTTTATATTAATGGAGAACATGTAAGAATAAACAAATATATTATTATATAATGTTTAATGTTATGTGAATCATTTGCTTATCGTTAACTTAAGCCGTAAGCCAAATTACAGTTGATTCTTAAAGTCAAACGATTTGGTGACAAATACATTTGTAAACTTTTATATAAATTCACAGCTCGCACAACTTTTGCCCATGGAGGAAAATTTCCTTTTGCTCTTCCGCTTCGATAACCCCTTGGAATCAAGCGTCGAATTCATGAAGGTAAGTGTGTTGGCCAACGGAGCGTAAAACGAGGAGCAGCCATTGGCAAACAGACTGGACCCAAGGCAGTCACAGATGCCGTTGAAGATGTTTGGAGCTGTTTTCGCCGATGCGGATGCAGATGGCGAAACCGTTAACAGCTTTTTACAGAAATGTATTCTTAATTAATTTGAACATGATGTACTCGATTACCCATAGATCTGGCGTGAATACGATACTGATAACTCTGGTTACATTGAAGCGGATGAGCTTAAGAATTTCTTACGTGACTTGCTCAAAGAGGCCAAAAAGATCAATGATGTCTCCGAGGATAAGCTTATTGAATACACAGACACCATGGTGCGTACATATACCTGATGTTGTATGTTAGATTAGTTTAGCTAGAGAGTAATTCATTACCGCACAAACAAAATGAAAAGCATCAACAACTATGCATTACTCAATCAATGTCAACGTTTTTCCTACAGACCATAAACATGTTGTGAGTCAAGTCGTGCGTATAATTTGCAATTAAATTTCCACAGCGACAATATAATGAGAATTTCTCTGCAATTTATCTGCACTGAAAGCGATATAAATTAAAAAGTTTATAATGGTACCAGACATATATGGACAACTTCGTGCATCTCTAAAGTGCGTGGTATAAGAAGCTAATTTGTTTTGTTCTTTTGCCAGTCTTGGTTGTCGGACTTCTTCGTCTTGAAGCACGTATCATAATAAATCATGGTAAAGAGTCCACGCCGTTAAAAGCACAGCAAACTCATTTGCATGTTAAAAAACCAAAAAAAAAGAGGGAACAAAAATGCCTAGGATGAAATATCTAAAAAGAAAAGTTGTCAAATTTTTCATTTCTGAAATCAGTGACATTACGCGAAAATTTCTGAACTCATAACTCTTAAACGGGTTAAGAATAAAAACTATTAATTATATTTAGCATTTCTTGCCAATCCTTGTTAACGCTTGTTAAGAAATTTTATACTCTGTCTTAACTTCTTTGGTTGACAAATGGAATATTTTGGACTCTTTTCTATATTTTTCTATACAGCTTATGATATATTTTAGTATTTGTTGGTATTTTAATTTGGTAAATTTTAAGGATAACTCTTCATTTGCAGTGAAGTTTGTTAAAAATAGGTAGAGGGTAGCTTTCTTGCTTTTTATACACTGACGAGCCTTAATTTATTTGGTTGACAATCTGGTATATTTTTTACTTTATAGTATATTATGAATATTGCAGTATATTGATATACCAAATATAGCTTTTAATAGAATTAAGTATTTTTTAGTTATTAGCTTTGAATATTTTAAGGGTAATTTAGCATTCGCACTGAAGTTTGTTGAAAATGGTTATCGGGTATCTCACAGTCCGGCACACTCGACTGTCGCTTCCTTACTTGTGGAAGTACTATATATAGTTCGAATTCAACAGGCTGGCAGTGCCTAACATCTTTTAAGCCTCTCAAACAGTTATTGTACGAAACAAGAAGAATAATACGTAATTGTAGCTTTTTTTCTTGAGGCGTTGTTGGTCCGCGGGGAACAAAAGTCATGACTAAAATCGTTAAGTAACTTAGCTAAGTCGATTTACGAGCATGTGTTTATTTCGGTGATGTTATCCAATGCTCAAGAGACACACAAGCAATTTCTATATCATTAATTAAGTATAAAAGTTTTGTCATTGAGCTCATTTACTTTAGCCCCGGTGTCTCTTTCTTTCGTTCTCACTCTCTCTCTCTCTCTCTCTCTCTTGGCAGCTCCAAGTTTTCGATGCCAATAAGGATGGCCGTTTGCAGCTCTCGGAAATGGCCAAGTAAGTAGATTGGCTAAGGCCTAGCAGACCGCCTACTGCATTCAATGTCAACAATACGCCCAACTTATTTATTGCAGACTACTTCCGGTTAAGGAGAACTTCCTATGCCGTCAGGTATTCAAGGTAAGTGCCAAGCATTATTAGTGCGCTTACCGTTCGATTGAGGAAATTGCGATGAAAGATATCGAGCCTTTAACTGTAATTTGCAAGAATATATACTTTACAATATATACAAGTATAAATATTTATAACTATGAGTAGGTCAACACTTATAGCACCTAGGTTAGTCTTAGCTTTAGCTTTAAATATTAGCTCTGAACTGAAATACTTGGCTAAAAGCAATGTATTAATCTTGCATTTAACTACTAAGGCCACGCGTATATATTATATTTTCACATTACTTGTTTTGTTCTTATTAGTTTCTTTTTACAAAACTAAAGCTGTGTGTCTGGTCGAACGAGTTGAAATATATTTCAGCCACGTTTCAACGCCATCAACGTAAAATAAAAGTTAGTGAAGCGCACACGGCGAAAAACCAAAGAAATTGCAATGCACAGCATAATAACCGAGGCGACCAACGTGGCGTATGTGAGATGTCAAAAGGCAGCTATGCCAGACACAACAGATTGAAACACCTGTTCAGTGGAGCAGGCGGTGGAGGGGTTGAGCAAATCAATTTCTGTGTTCTCGAGTAGAATAAATTCCCGCCCCTTACCTCTCTCTTTTCTCGTGTGCTTTACCCTAGTTTTTTTCTTGTCCACAGTCAGCACATTTTAGGGGTCGGTAAAAGCAAAGTTTTCCGCTTGAAATCGGCAATGGCAATGACTGACATCTGTTCAACTTTTGATTCTGTAATTAGACAAAGTTTGAGTCCCCAAATCTGAATCCGATGACAAATCTCAATCCTTTGCTGCAGCAGGTGTTACTCTTTGGGGAGAGACAAATGCCAGGGGAAAATTGTTTCATAGCTGTACATTTCAGAATTTTGTTTTGACATTTAATATTAAAGAAGAGCGCTGCTCAAAATGCGCCCATTGGGGTTAAATGGAGCGTTGCCCCAGCAGTGTTTGGAGCAACAAAAAGCCCCAGCTATGGCATTCATTGTTGCCATTCTGCCAGGCAACTGACTGCCCGGAACGTAATTGGTCACCAGGCCACAGAACAAAACCAACTTGGCCATAACTTTGCCATCGCTATAGACGCTACTCCAACTTTTTGACTGCAATATTTGCCCAAAATGTGGCTCGTTGTGCGCTCACATTTATGTGCTTGGCTTTCAGTCTGCTCAGTCAGCCTTTTGGGTTGAGCTCAAGGCTGCATTAGGGTTAGTCACAAGTTCTCGCTGGAAATGAAAGCAAGAATGAATGTGGATGAAAATGATAAATTACTTATTGTGAAAGGACCTCAAATTATCATAACAATTACCAGGCTAATTATGTGTATTGACGCATAATGCTTTGATGATTGCACGTGTTATTAAAAGAGTTACAGAATCAAAGCCATTAGCCTCTCAGAAGTTGGAAACATAATGCATATTACTTAGACAACTTCTTAAAGATGCTTCCACAAAAAAGTCTGAATCGGACTGAAATTGAATGCATATTATTAGACAACTTCTCAAAGATGCTTCCAAAGTAACATTATATACATAATTGCACCTATTCCAGTCTGAATTGGAATGGAAAGAAAACTTAATTTGAATGCATATAACCCCAACAAATTCTCAAAGATGCTTCCAAAGTAACATTATCAAATTGCTCGTACATGAGTCTGAACTTGAATAGAAAATCTTTAGAAACTTCTTGACTACCCTTAACGAATGCCTCAAAGGTCTAGAGTGCTATAGCATTGTAAGTAAGCAAGTAAACGAATGTCTGATGCCTGCAGCTGAACTTGGAAAAACTTTTTCGTTACTTATGGCGCTTGTACTTCAAGCAGATGTCTAACAGCAAAACAAATCCTGACCATGACCAACTACTATGTACAATACCACTTTGAGAGCTGTTCCTGGCAATCAACGAACTTCGACGGGCTTCGACAAACGAACAGAGAAACAGAAACCGGAGATGTGCTCGTTGCCAGTTACGAGTGCTTATTGTTATTTGCTGCAAATGTACGTGCTTGAGTCACACTTGAGCTGCTTATAGTGAACATATGGATGTGCTTTCCATGCGCTAGTTCCAAGTTTTTAAAGCTCCTCTCAGAATTCGTATGATTTGATTAGACTATTCGACCAATTTTAATTTGGCTAACCGACCTAAACGGTTGCTGTTGCTGTTGCTGTTGCTGTTGCTTTGCACGCAATGCAACGTGTTCGATTTGCATATTAGCCACAGATCCACAAGCAATGCATTGCAATTGCCAGCTTTCAGTGGGTTGTGCAACGTGGCGTATGAGCAATGTGCAGCCACAGAAAGCCACAATTTCAGTTAAAGCTACAGCCACAGCAACAATAACAACAACAACGATATTCAGAGGCACAGCCGCCACAGCCATGTAAACTATTTGCCCATTGTTACAGTTGGCAGCACAGTGACATTTTATTTGCCTTTTATTGACAACTCCCCCTTCCCTCCCCTCTCCGCCTTTTGCACAATCCTAAGAGATTTTGCTGCCACGCCCCGTAGCATGTAGCATGTCGCATGTCGCAAGTAACACGATGCCCATTTACAATGTAACCGACAAGTTGAAATCAACTCGTACACGTCGCATACCACATGCCACATGCCACATGCAACATGCCACACCGCGTGACACACACCGTCACACCGCTGTAATCAAAATGGAGATTCTATCAACTTTCCTCTCTATTGGTCACAAGTTTTTGCCTCCACATTTGTGCAGCATCAGCACCCAATTATAATGCCCATCAACCCTCGTAAAAATCCATAACTTGCGGGTAGTGAAAACACAACACAACTCACAACACAAGACTTGCGGAAGCTGTAACTGATAAGACGTTGAGTCGCAGCGCGTCTTCGAACTTTGTTGCAGTGCTTATTAACGCCCGCAAGTATGCAATAAAATAACAAGCTACAAGTTTAAGCAGCCATAAAATTGGCATTTCCAGCCCATTTGGCCATCTCATAATACGCATTCCATATATTTCTCACCGTTGGGGGGAAGTCAGGTGGGGGATGGGTGGATGGGTGGACTGCTGCCAGTTGGGACCATTTCGTAAGCAATAAAAGTAAAAATAAGCATGCATCAACATTTTTACAACCGCCAAGTGGCAGCGAGAAAGTCTTATGAGTTATGCTCCTCTGCATGCTGCATTTACACCCCAAGCACAGGTAATTGCCTTGCCCAATTACACTGCACGACAAATTGCATCCCATCGTAATGGCTGCTAAAAGTCTACAAATAAATATGCTACCGCAAAATGAGTGAAATTCTAAGAGATGCCTTCTTATTCATATTCTAAAACAAAGCGAATGTCACGATAAATTCATTTTAATTGCTTTCTTCTAAGATATTAAAATTTCCTTTCGATCTACATATTTAACTACTACATATTCAAATTTCTGTCCTACTGAGAATTCAGTCCATATTTTTCACCAACAAGTTCCGCATTTCACATTCGCTTTTAATTTGCACAAGCATGTTCTGCATTTCCCTTTCAATTCATAGCTAAAGCAAAGCTTTACAAGAATTCGATTCTAAGCTTCAGCGTTTTTTTTGTTTCTGCGCGCTGATTAGCTTCCTTATAAGCTCAACTGTAAGTTCAACATTAAGCTCGCAGTGTGCTCAAGGCCTTTAAATAGAACGTTTCTATATACATATTCCCTACAACAAATCAGAATTTCAAGATAAATTAATTTCAATTTTTAAATCACACTCGTTTCTCTAAGATATTCAAATTTATTTTCAGAAGATAGCCTTTCAATGTAAGTTCTACAACTGCAAGATAAAATTGTTTGATTATAAAATCAAAATTCTCAATTCCCAAATATTAAAATTTATTTCTTTGTGAAAATTAAGTTCAAATTTTATATCAAAGCTGTAGAATAATTCAAGTCATGATATAACTCTCTCTAACTATTCCGTACAACAAATGAGAATTCCCAGATAAACTCATTTTAATTATAAAATCCCACATCTTTTTGCCAACATTTTCAAATTTATTTCCATTAATTCCTTCTGGGAAGTCAATTCATATTTTGCATTACGCGTTCCAAAAGCGAACTCCGCACTTCACTTCCGCTACATATTCAAAAACAAATGTGCAGAAGCACAAATAACTCAGAGCCAAAAGTAGTTATACATAACTTTTGATACCCTATAAATAAATGCAGGGCTATAAAATTAAATTGAGGTTGCTCAGTGTACGAGGCAAGCACTTGATGTGACGTTTGCTGCTTCTGCAGGTTTTTGCTGCTGTTTTGGCGTCGAGCCAGCAACGCCGGAACAGCTTATGCTAATGCACATCACGTATACGCCGCATGTGTCGCAATGGGCTACAGCATAATGCACAAGAGATGCAACGGCATACAAAAAACTTTAAAATGTGCAAAAACTTTCGGTCTAAATGTGGCTTGCCAAATTTACTTTAATAATGCTAGGCAAGGGAAGGAGAGAGAAGAGAGAACTTGGCCATTTAGAAGGTTGGCCATTTCATTTCCAACTCGGCTCGTTCCCAGTTCCCAGTTGTGTGGGGCACATATTTTTATTTACGCTACTTTGGCGTCGTCTCTGAAGCGGCATTTGTTTTAGCCACGTGGCAAGTTGTTGGCAACGTTCGACTGAAACACACACACGATAAATATTACTTGTTGTTTTTTTATATTTCTTTCTATGATTATGTATTGCTGAAACACACTCTTTGCACCTTTAAGCGACAGATAATTTAAGTAGCAATAAAACAACTATTAAGTAATTGCAACTAAATCGTTTACTAATTGGTCTTGCATATGACTAGCTTATGTTTATTAGACGTATACTTAAATCTTATATCTTAAGTTTGCTGCATTCTAGCTGGAACTAGCTTACTAACAAAATCTATTCTAGTCTAAAACAAATATATCTGGAAAACTAAACTAATTAATTATTTTTGCTGCCAAATAGTTTTGCAGCTCGAGCAATACGATTTTTATTTAACTACTTTCGAAACTTGACAAAATTTTCTCTGACTTTCTTTTTTCATTCCCCTCCGCATAACCCCTTCTCTATTGCAACTCTATGCCTAACCAACTGCAACTACCTAAACAACAACTGTATTTATTACAAACCTATCTACATACATATTTATATATGCATATTTCTATTAACTATTTTAAACTCTTATCAATAACAACAACAACAACAACAACAAAAACAACAATGAACACTTGTAAATTTTATTTCATTTAAAAATACAAAACAATAATGAAACTAAAAATATATGTGCACGTGATGTAAATTTTGGCTGCCACAAAATATTCTTTTCACTCTTTGCAAAAAATAAAAACAACATCTAATAAAAACTAAACGAATGCAATAAAAACTAAATAAATAAAATGCAATTAAAAACCCGACTCTAATATTGCTGCAAAAAAAACGAAAAAATAATAATAATATTAATCTAACAATAAACAACAAAACAATTTGCTGTAAATAAAATCGACAACAACAACTACAAACTACTCGCACTGCCTACAACAACAACAACATCAACAATAACAACAACAACTATACAATATTCAATAAAAAACACACTCGTTCAACAGGAGGGCATTGATGTAAGTATTTACCAACCAAAGCTGAACGCAAAGAGAGAGAAACACGTTACCAAACCTATTGGAAAAAACAACGGCAAAACAACAAAACCGAACACAAAACAAATATATGAAGAAAATAGGAAAGAAAATGAGAACGAAATACGCTTTTGCTTTTGTATTTCTATTATTTAACAAGTCTAACCTACTTTAAATTATAGTCTATATTTCATTCTCTTCTTTTTATTATTCCTATATATAAGTTTTATTAAATGAAAGCATCAAAATAAAAGCATAGATTTAAGTCTAGACAATCTCATAGATCGAACAGATTTAATACTTAAACATAGCCTGAAGGCCCTATTCGCTTGGCTTATCTTATTGCAATAACGAATTATATTCGAATTATATTCGTTATTGCAATAAAAAAATAATAATAATACGAGTACTTAAATATAGCAAACCTCTCTTAACTAGCATTGCTTCCTATTAAAAGTAGATTCAATAAATTCTGCTCCTATTTTCATCAATTTAATATTCAATTTTATTGACGAAAGTGTTATCATAAAAAAACACTTCGAAATGGTATCAAAAATTAATCCCTACAAATATACTAATATTTATTTTGTGAAAGACCACAAAAACAAAAAAACAAATACACAAATGTGCATATTTAAGAACAATTGTTCTATCAACTATGATTTTTAACTATAATATTTGGTTTACATTTAAATTAGCAAAAAGAAAAACTGAAAGGATTTTATTGACTTTTGCTTTTTTGATCCCTTTTTATGCGTTTTGTGAAAGTTTCAACTTTTTGTCCAAACCTAAATACATACATATACAATTGCATTTCGGTAGACAAGATTCTGTAAAGAATTTGTGTGTGTATTTAAATTTATTGTATATTTTACTTAAATAGCTTTTAACTGCATGCTGGAATGCTGTGTGTTTGCTTTTGCTTTCCCTTCAAAATCCTTAGATACTTTTAAGTATTTGTATGCTTAAGAATGAGTGAATCTGTGCGATTGTGGTCCAGAGGAAACTTATATAACTCTGAGCTGTGCGTCCAACCACATTACAACAAAAGGATGCAACTATAAGTCGCAAGAGAGTGATAAACAACTGAATAAGTATTTGTGGACTGAATCTAGTATAAGCCAGTGTTTTAAGCTGAATTAGTGGCGATTATAAATTGAATGCTGTCAACAAAAGTTAACTCAGTTATAACCAAGAATATATTTCTGGTTGAGATAGAAGAGAGACAGAAGCAACTTAATGTCAAAAATAAAATATTGCTTGAATTACTTCACTTAGTAAAAGCAAATTTTATTTCTATGCTGTTTCAGCAACTGATTGTGGTGATTGTGTGTATAGATATATTTATCATACACTTCTTTCAATGAATACGAAAAAACAGTACAACAACATTTCAACATTTTTGGTGTTAGCAAAAATCTTTAGCAACGTTTCTAGTTAAATTTAACACTTTTCTGACTTATTTAAGGTTGGATTTATCCAATTCAGTTTTGGTTTATTTTATGAAGCATATATATCTATATCTATGTCTAGCACTTATAGTAAAATATAGTGAAAGATTTAACTGCCGGCTGCAATATATCAATTTCAACTTAGCATTAAATAGACAAATAAACGACTCAACATTTTTGCAGCATAAAAAAAGGTAATTCTATGCACAGCGTATCCAAATTTCGTGAATTTCAAATATTCTCATAGGTTTTATTGAAATTAGTGTTTAAATGCTTCGCCCCGAATGTGACTTTTGTGTTTTGTGGCTTGCCAATGCCTTAATTTTTTTGTGATTTTCTTTGAATTTAGGAATTGCTGAACAACAACATTCATACCAATTTTAAGAGTAACATGTGTTGGTTTTTGTCAAAACAAAAAAACGTCTGGTCGTATATTATGTTACAGTTTGAATGCATAATAATTTCTCTTTTGACACCAGAGACGTACCTCTATATATATGTAGTAATTAGACATTTAGATTGTTCTTTATTAAAATAAAAGCATTCACTTTAACGACTTATTTCAAGAGGCTTTAGAGAAATGATGTACAAAGTGTACTTACTACCTTTAGAGAGTGGAAGCAAACACATCCGTTCAATGTATATATACTCAACCCTTACTCTATGCTAAAGTTCAATTTAATTTATGTGTTAAATAGTCAAACATCCAGAGCTTAAGCTCTATCAAACACATCCTCTTTAACCGCAATGGAGCCTTAAGCTCTGACCAATCCAATAACCAAACGACAACTATGCGCTACTAATTAGATGTTTGTCGAGTCCCACACACAGAGACAGAGACACACAAATACCTTTACAAGTACATTGTGAGTGGGGGAAGTAGTTCAAACAGACGATGGGAGTGTGAGAGATGTGTGATAAGTACGTGTACGTGCCCTGCTTAAACCTAATGATAGTCCAGATACGACCCACAGCGACCTTTTGCATAATTTACAAATGCGTGCAACTATGTGAGTGTGAGTCTGACTGTGTATATGTGTGTGTTTTACTTGGAAGCGAGAGCGAGATCGGAGACGCATCCGTCTATGCCGCCCATATGGGTAATGGGAGCCGCAGACATCCGTCGAGGCGTCGTATAACCCCGAAATGGTTTTCAAAAGTGTTGAAGTATAAAATAATTACTTCATTTTATCAGGGATGTGCGAACGTGCCGCACTGACAGCAGCCAGCTTAAGTGCGCAATTTGTCAGAGTTCCGACAAAATGTAAAGCACGCTTTTAGGCGCCGTCCAATGTTATATAATTCAGTGTGAAAATGTTTCGAGCAAAATTAAACACTAAAGCCAACAACCATAAAGCGAGCCTGCCATCCAGTCATTTTTACGCCACGCACACAGATACGACACACAGAAAGAACAATGCGCTGAAAGGGCTGCCAAAGCGGGCACTTAATGGATTTCCAATCCCCAGAAAACCGAATAAACGAGCAGCTAAGAATGTCCTAATCACTTCAGCTCGACTGTCCGATACCCTGCACACTCTTGGCAAACAAGCCAATCCTTGAAATGCGTCTTTTCGCTGCTTATACCCCTTCCTTGCCCCTTTCGCTGTACAGGGTATGCTGAAAGTAAAGCAAATGCGTTTTGTCGCTAGCGCCGTTTATAAAGCAGCTTACATGGCTAAATAAAATAAATGTTATCAGCCCTTAGGGACACCCAAACGCACACACACACACACACTCAGTTGTAACAAATTGTTAGCTAGCTGAATTTAAGCCGTTCCCATTTCTGGTGTTTTTGGGCCAAGGGAGCACCTGCAGCTGATTTGAACTTGAATTGCTGCCAACTCCTGCCCTTGCTTGCATAACCGCAAGTGCAGTGCACGAGTATGTGTTGGAAAGGAAGTGGAATCAATAAATCTAAGTACCACATATACAATACAACACTTGCCCACACACACACACACACACGCAAGTCGAGGAGCTATAAATGTGCGCGCCGAAATACATGCTCCATTACATTTGCCAAATGCGCTAGAAAGCCACAGAGAAATACGCAATTTCACCTTAATGCATATTAATTACGAACTGTCAAAGGGAAAGAGATAGAAACAAAGCATAGAGGGAGGTAGGAAGGTAGTGTGAGAGAATAAGGAATAAAAACATGGCTTGCTTAATTAAGTCATTCGTTATGATTGCGACCCATATGCAATGTCTGGCGACAGCAACAAAATACTTAAATACAGAAATAATACTTAATTTATGGCAATGTGTAGCATACTTGTAGGGGCAATGGAAATGTGCCCTTTTTTCTTGTATTTATTTTTATGCTTACAACTTAAACTGTAAAGATCAGTACCAGCAATGTTAATTAGCATTACTATTAGATCTAACAGCACGTGCTAAAAAATTGCCATATTTTTCAGCTGTTTTATCAAATGGCCAATGCTCTAACGTCAAACATAATTTGAATAAAAGTTTCAATGAACTTAACTTTAATTAGTTTGTACTACATGTTAGTAGTACTTCCATGTATGTATATATGGTATTGGTGCCGGATAAAGAAGAAGCATAAGGGTGGGAGTGGGACAAAGTCGGTTATAATAACATGGCCTGATAAATTAAGTGATTCATTATGATTGCAACTTGTTTGCAATGCTTAGCGACAGCCGCAAAATACCTAAATACAGAAACAATACTTAATGTATGTTAACAACTTAAACTTTAAAGATCACTACCGGCAGTGTTAATTAACATTACAGCTGTTAATGTAAGCTGCAATATTTTGCAACGTTTTTACAAATTGACCATATTCCAACGTCAAGCATAATTTGTATTAAAGTTTCAATGAATATAACTTTTACTTGTTTGAACTACATGTTAGTATTACTTACTTATGTATATATAATATTGGTACAGGATACAGAGAAAGCATAAAAAAGGCAGTCGAAGAAAGTAAGATATAAAAACATGGCCTGCTAAATTAACTGTTTCGTTATGATTGCGACCCATGTGCAAAGTCTGGCGACAGTCGCAATAAAGAAATAATACCTTATGTATGTAATTTGTAGCATACTTTTAGGGACAATCTTTCACTGCCCCTCAGCAGTTTTTCGTTTTCGCCTTGATTGTGCAAATAATTGTGCTCAAATTGGTTGTAATGTTTATTGAGAGATTGAGTCAACGCAAACACGAAACAAACAAACAAACAAAAAAGAAAAATGTAAATGAAAATTGATTTGCATGCAGGCAATCTCAGTCCCATGTGTGTGTGTATATGAGTGCGAGTGTGTGTGTGTTTAAATGCGTGGGCATGTGTGTGACTTAAATTTCCATAGGCAAACAAACACACGCAGCATGGGTTACATAAAAATAAATACAAAAGTTGAAAGCAACAAAAATGTTTGGCATGAACTGTAAATAACACAATATTAGTAAGCACACACACACACACCCACACCCACACACTCCAATTCACATACCATTTACATACATGCGAGTTGACTGTATAATTGGGTCGAACACAGTATAATTGCGAGTGTAAATACTATAGAATTAAACAAGAAAATCGACTTTATAAACAACTTTAACTGGAACAACAATGGCTTTCTTTTCTCTCTTAGGGTGCTACCAAACTGACCAAGGAGGACATTGAGAAAGTCTTCTCATTATACGATCGCGTAAGTATCTTCAATAAATTCTTAGTATAGAAGTTGTTAATCAACTGATTTCGCCAACAGGATAACAGCGGTACCATTGAGAATGAGGAGCTGAAGGGCTTCCTGAAGGATCTGTTAGAGCTGGTCAAGAAGGTAAGATTTTACTTTAACTTAAATGTACTTAAATTAATTGTGATATATATATTGATTTATGATTTTTAGGATGACTATGATGCTCAGGATCTGGCTGCATTTGAGGAGACAATCATGCGAGGCGTTGGACATGACAAACATGGCAAGATCTCACGCAAAGAGCTGACCATGATTTTACTGACCCTGGCCAAAATATCGCCAGAAGATGAGCAGTAAGATTTTAGTGTCCGTCGATGCCAACGAAACGAACCGTAAGATTTGTTAGCACAACAGCACAACAATATAAATATATATTTTTGTTACCAATTTGGGTAAACGGCAGAGTTTTTTGGTCACAATGCCAATCGATTACTTTAATAAGGCCCCATTCATAGGTGGCTAGCTGAGAGGAAAGCAACTCCCGAAATGCAAAACCTCTGCAAAATAAATATATTAAAATAAATTAAAGATTACAAAACAAAACATTGATAAATTGACAAATTGACAAATTGATGAAGCGCTAAATTTCCATCAAAATTACAAAGCAAATATAAGCTAATATAAATGTTTCAAATTAAATAAATGTTTATGCATGTTAAGCTTTTGAAAGTCTATTTCCTAAACAACAACAACAACATCAACAACTACCAAGGCATAAGAACCCAACAATATTATGTACTATGTGTATTCGTAATTTAACAATAAATAATAATATATAAAGCTAAAGTAATTACTTTTATGACAAAGCAACTCGAAACCAGCCAGAAACACAAAAAAAACAGAAAAACAAAAACAAAGTTCAGTACATCGATTTTAAAGTCTTGTCTGGGATGAATTTTTGAATGCGAAAATGCATAGAAAACATTATATTTTATATTCTCAATTTATTGCATATATTTATTTAATTTTTAAAAAGATAAAACAACTAATTTAATTTCGAATTAATTGAAAATTTAGCTAAGTGTAAGTGCAGACACTCAACGATTTATGGCAGAAGCCAAATGAAAATTAAAAAAATTAAAATAAAAATAAAAATAAAATAAATAAATACATTTATTATGTAGCGAGATTTTTTTAGATAATTGTTGTTAACTATTGTGTGTACCAAAATAAATATTTGTAATAATTATAATTATTAAATTATATAATATAAATGTATATGTATATGTATAATGAATATATTTTATGCGTGTGATTATTTCCGCTTTACTTTCCTCGTAAATTATTGCCCAACAACAATTTCAAAACACTATTCAAGTGTCCAGTTAAGCGTAAATCGTATCGTATTTACATTTCGAAACACTTTTTTTTTTAGTGAATAAGTTTAACCAACATCAATCAGACCACTCAAACAGCAGCTGCCAATTGGCACTCGAACACGGGCGCCTGTCCAAAGCAGGTAATATAAGATTCCACTTGCAACGTGCCATCCACTTGCCACGCCTCTTGCAACTGTGCTCGACATGCGTCGCGTTGCCTTCGTAATTGTCCTTGCTGCATTGATTAATGCGATTCGATTGAGGCGATGGCAGGTGAGCAAAATTCATTGAACCGAACAGGTTCTATTAGAAGTCAAACAACTGTTGGAAATTGTTTTAACAAGTCCTCAAGGTGCTATCTCTATATTATAAATACTTGATAACTAAGCCAGCTCTCTCTTGAATATTATTATTATTTCTCTATTTGATTATTTGAAAAAAAAAACTCAACCATAGCCAAACGAAAACAAACCCAATCCTATGCTAGCTAAATTATTATATGTTTTAGAGAAATTTACGATCTTACAAATGCCAAGTAAACGAATGAAAACGAATATCGTATATACCTTATAAAATATACTTATATACTATGTCAACTTACTCGTACTATATATACTATGTTTAAGATCGAAATGAAAAGTCTATAACACACAATATCAGACGATAGAGTAACATGCATGTAAAGCTTCAAAAAGGACTTTCCGAAACAAAAACAAAACAAACAAACAAAAAATACCAATCTATACTATAACTACTATATAATAACTAAAATACCATATACGAAATATGTCAAGCAAATTCTATGAAACGAAATGTGTTTTAATAAACTATCGATAGATCACAAATTCACAAAAGCATCCTAAACCTAAACCGCTTGTTCCTCGTTCTGCTGCTCGAGAAGTTCGTTGAGCTGTTGCAGCAGCGAATTGAGGCTCATTATATTGGCATTAACATCGGGCAGGGGACATTCTTCAGATTGTTGCTGTTCCGCCTTCGACTTCTGCTCCTCCTCCTTCTGCTCATTCAGCGCTGGCAATGATACTTTCAGCAGTCCATTGATGTACTCCGTCATCTGCTTGATCTTATGGCAGTGGCTGCGATCGAATTGATAATGATTATTCTGTTTTTTTGTTTAGCAAAAAAATCACACAGATCTGTACAGTAAATATTTTAACAACAAATAATTTTCATTATTTTTGTGAATTTAAATTTTGTTGTATTTGTTGAAAGAAATCATTATTAATCATTATTTTTCAAGCTAATAAATAATACTTATTATTTTAGATTTTGTTTACAATCATTATATTTAAGAGGTAACAGTCGCTGTTAATTTTGTTTGCTGTTTAACTCACCAATTGGGCAACTGAAACTCGCTGCTGGAAACATGGCGCCAGTTGCAGTTCTGCAGATGCCAGGCACAATTAAAGATCTGCAACTGCTCCCGATGCCACTCGATTGTAATGGCCCACTGTGGCAGCACCGTGGGCAACAGTTCGAGCTGCAAAGTGTGCTGCACTTGCGGAGACTTGAGCGCCTCTAACTCCATCAGCAGCGGTTGCTCTTCGTTAGCCTCTTCGCCATGTTGCTGCTCTGTTTCCAACTGCTGCTCTAATGACTGATCTACTTGCCCTGCTTGCTGATCTGCTTGATGCGCTGCTTGCTGATCTGCTTGTTGCTCTGCTTGATGCTCTACTTGGGTCTCCACGTGCTCCTTCACTTGCTGCTCTACTTGCTGCTCTACTTCTTGCTCCACCTGCTGCTCCTCTACTTTTTGCTCCACCTGCTGCTCCTGCTCCTCATCCTGGCTATAGTTTATGCCCAATGCGTATAATAATGCGCACAGTGATGAAGACTTCTCAATGCAGCCATGTTTGCCAAAGTGTCGCTGCAGGAAACGCGTTGCCTGATCCAAGGAGTCATCCACACAACTGCAGCTGGCTGCTCCCGTACTGCGAAAAGCAAAGCCCGAGGGATTGTTGGTGAGCAAGCGAGTCGCGTCATTGGCATAAGTGATGTGCGTCTGGCTGAAAAATAAATGGAATTTAATAAAATCAATATGAAATGCAAATAAATCACTCACCACTTTGCAATGTGAACATTCAATTTTGTGATGCGTCCAAAAGACATGCTACAACTTGCAATCGATTTACAAAAAATACAACATAAATAAAAACGAAATCAATAAATGGGAATAACAAATAATGTTGCTTGACTGACAATTAAACGGGCACTGAA
Organism: Drosophila sulfurigaster albostrigata; assembly: GCF_023558435.1. NCBI lineage: Eukaryota > Metazoa > Arthropoda > Insecta > Diptera > Drosophilidae > Drosophila > Drosophila sulfurigaster. The sequence goes on from NC_084883.1 coordinate 2,940,337, forward strand.
ATTTAAGGGGTATTATGTGTCGGATATATTAATTGTAGGCCGCCTCGATGTCCAAACGCTGTTGATACGCCAAACGCTGGAGAATCGTCGGATGCGTGTGATGCCAGCGCGCATAACACCTGTCATAGACGGGGAAGCTCATGTGATCCGCATAGATCTTAATCAAGGCCGAGCGCAATGGCATCGAGTAGCCCAGATAATGGGCAAACCGATCGGCAGCATATTCGAAGCGTCGTAAGTTCCACAGCATCACAAAGTTCGCCAGTGTCAGATAAGGCGTGAGGGCAAAGCGCAGTACAATGATGAAGCCCACAATGATGGGGCAGAGACCGGGCTTGAAGCCGACCGCCTCGTATAGCTGAGGACAATGGAAGAGCAGACCAAACAGGATCATAGTGATCAGAAAATGCAACTTCATTATCAGCGTAGCCTTGTAGAAATGTCCATTCTTCCAGTGTCCCAGCTCATGGGCCACCACAGCGGCCACCTGAATGTTGAACAGCCCTCGTCCCACCTCATGCGGCTGCAGCTCATTCGGCTGAAGTCCCTTGTTGTACAGCAGCGTATCAAAGATCACGATGCGCTTAAGACAGCAGCTGCCATAAAAATAGGCATTGCTGTACTGCGTCGACTTGGTGCGTATGATGAACACCCGGGACATCGGGAATCCAGTGAGATCGCAGACACGCTTCACATCCAGGTACAGAGGTCCCTCGGGCAAACGCACCTGCCGTCCAATGCAGGGAATGCAGAGATAGGGCAGCAGGAAGACGAGCAGCAAGGTGCAGATGGCCCACACTGCCCAGAAATACAAAAAGAAAAAATAGCCAATGGTGCGCACAACAAACACAATTGCCAAGGTGAGAGGAGCCAGGATGATTTGTGACAGGATTATGGACAAGATGCCCATGCAGATGTACATGTAGCAAGGCATGCGGGTTTGTGTGCCATACCGCAACTCCAGTATACACTTGTCGTAGAGCAGCACGGGCAAGCAACGCAGCGTTATGTAGATGGTTAGATAGAGGACGAAGATCAGGCTAATCCACAGCTCATCGCCGGTGACGGAGCCAAGTGTTTGTGTGGCCAAACCCCATACGAAGGGATAGAAGCCGAAAAAGAGTTCGGCAAGGCTAATGACCAAATCGATGCCATGCTTCCACATGAACAGCTCCATCTTGTGCAGCTCATAGACACGGGCACGATGATACACTTCTGGTGGAATGACGGCACGCAGCTCCTCGGGTATAACGCCAGCTCCCAGACAGACCAATTGCTACTGGACAGACACGAGAACGGAATGAGGAATCGGGAACAAGAAAGAAAGCTACAGTCGAGTGTGCTCAACTGTAAGATACTAGCTACCCATATTGAATAAAAGCAATATACGAAATTAAAATTCCAACAATTACTAATATATACCAAAAGCTATGTTTGGTATATCGATATACTACGAGATTCAAAATATATCAAAGAGTGTAGATTCACAGTGCTGTTAAACTCTTGCTCTTTTAGTTTCTGAGCTCTAGGTATCCATACGTACCGATAAATAGACAGATAAACAGACATACGGACATGGTTATATGGTCTTTACATATGACGCTGATATACTTTATTACAATTTTTACCTTTATTACCCTATGGATAGCAATTGTAATCAGAAGCCATGAAACCATTACTCACCTGACGCTTGGCCAGTATCATTTCCCAGATGTGATCAATGGTGAGCACAGCCAGCAGCACCCAAAGAAGATGCTGCGGATCGATCTTTGGCCATGTGTCGTAAAAAACCATTGCTCAGGATAAGATCATGTTTTCCCGAAAAAAACAACAAACAACAATAATAAACGAACAACACATACAAAGTATACTATAGTATAAATATTTTATTTCTTGGGGAATCCGAAACGAAATCGAAATAAAAAATAAATGTCAAAATCGAAAATTGGAATCGAGGCTACTTGGATCACAGTCTGTGGTTCCGCTCCAACCACTCGAGTTGGGCCAATCGTCGCAGCATTGGGGGATGTGTATGATGCCATATCGAGTAACAATCGTCCGTAATGGGAAACGATAGATTATCCGCATACAACTTGAGCAGCGCCTGCCTCAGGGCTGCAGCGTAGCCAAGCCGAAAGGCAAACCGATCTGCCTCGTACTCAAAGTGCCGCGTCACCGTCAACATACACACATTGGAGAGCGTGAAATACGGCAGCAGCACATATCCAAAGATGATCAGGTAGCCCACAATTATCGGCTGCAGACCAGACTCAAATCCTACGGCCTCATAGATGGGACCATGTGGAAAGCACAAGCCAAAGAGCAGCAGCGTCAGCAGCAGTTGTGTGGTGAACATAGCGAGTCCCTTGTAGAAATGTCCGTGCTTCCAGTGGCCCAGCTCGTGAGCAACCACGGCCACCACTTGGCTATCCCGGAGTCCTTTGCCAACATCCTCGGGCGGCAGTTCAAAGCCACTGCGGAATCCGCGATTCAATAGCAGCGTATCGAAGATGACAATCCGTTTGAGGCAGCAGCTGCCGTAGAAGAACGCGTTGCTACCCGTGGTCGGATCCCGTACCCTAATTATATGCACCTGTCTCATGGGAAAACCAACTCTGGCAGTGAGTTGCTCCAGCTCTAACTTCAATGCTTGGTTCTCGAGCGGCACACGTTTTCCCAGAACGGGATCGATCAAATAAGGCAGCAGCAGGATGATGATCGACGTCGCCAGGAGCGCCAAAACAAAAAGGGCCAGAAAAGCAAAGTTACCCAAAGCGAGGCCCAAGAAGACAATAGTCACCACGACGACGGAGAATATGAGAAACGAGAGGATCGCGTCCAGTAAAAGATTTAAGATGCGGAAATACCAAATCACTGGTTGCTTTTTGACCAGACTGACGATGCAGTACTTCTCGTAGAGCAATCCCGGCACAGATTTGATCAACAAGTAAAGGTTGAAAATACACGCAAAGATGATGGAGACGACAACCTCGTGCTTCATCCAACGCAGCCATGCTATCATGTTGGCCAACTCCCAGACGTACGCATAGAAACCGAAGTACAGCTCGAGGCAGCCGCAGATGACGACCATCCAGAGCATATTCACTATGGTGAACCAACTCTTGTGCAGCTTGTAGGTGCGCATTGCATTAAAGAGATCTCCCGACAAATATGGACGCAGCACCTCCGGCACCTCATGGACGTGATAGACGACTACAATCTGCAATAGAGATTAGAAGCCATGCTTGGGATCGAGTTGGGAATCATGTGGGATTTTACCTCGCGCATTATGAGATAGATCGACCAGAGTTTATCTATAACCAGTACGCCAATTAATATATAGAGTATTATGACGGGATCATTCCAAAAAGATTTGATCATTTTAAGTGCCCCAATTCCAAAATTGACATTTTAAAATTTGTATCGCTTGCTTTATTGAAATCTACATAAATTACAAATACAGGAAAAGGGGGCGGGAACATGAAGCGGGATCACATTAGAAAAAGTGAAATGCTTTGGTATCCATTAATTAAAATTACTGCTGCTTCTTGGCCTTGCCCAACTCCTTGAGGCGGGCCAAGCGTTGCAGCAACGTCGGATGCGAGTGATTCCATGTGGAATATAACCAATCATAGACTGGAAAGCCTAAGTTGTCCAAATTCAATTTAATTAGAGCGCGTCCCAGCTGCTCCTCGAAGCCCAGCGAGTGAGCAAACTCGTCGGCCTGATACTCGAAGCGACGCGACAGAATGGTCATGGCAAAGTTAATGATTGCATTGTACGGTGCCATCACATAGGTGAAGACAATCAGTAGACCCACCAGAATGGGTCGCGTACCCGGCTGGAAGCCCAAGGCTTCGTAGAAGGGCGCATATTTAAACAGGTATCCAAAGACCAGGAACATGAGCAGTAAATGCACCTCCATAATGACAATGTTCTTGGTAACGTGACCCAACTTCCAATGGCCCAGCTCGTGGCCAAGTACGGCAAGCACTTCCTCGTTTGTGCATCCCTTGCCTTTCTCATCGTCCGTCAAATCAGTATCATCAGCCTTGCCCTTGTTGAGCAGCAGTGTATCGAAGAGCACAATACGCTTCGAGTTCCACAGTCCATAGAAATAGGCATTGCTATGCGAGGAACGCTTTGAGCCCTCAACCACATATAGTTTGGTCAGAGGGAATTTTAACGAGGCTGCCAAATCCTCAATAGATTTGCGCAGTGGTCCATCCTCCAGCGGTGTGTACTTGTCGAACAATGGAGCAATGAATATGGGATAAATGGTGAGTAGCACCAGTGAGATGACGCCAGTGAATACCCAGAGCCAGATAAAGAAGTTGTCGCCGCCACGCTGAACGATGAATATAATGGCCGCAGTGATGGGCACCATAACCACTTGGGTGACTAGGAAGCCCTTCACCTGATCCCAGGCAAAGAAGCCGGCTGTTTGCTTATTGAAACCATGCAGCTCCTCCAGCACAAAGATCTTGTAGATCTTAAAGGGCAACGACTTGCACGTGGACATCAAGTTCGAGATGAGCACGAACACACAGCTCACAAGAATCTCATTGCTGGCGTCCCATTGCAGACGATTGACCACATCCACTGAGACCTGCCAAATGATTGCGATCAATCCCAAATAGAGTTCTAGGCATAACAGCAAAACATCCATCAACAGTGCCTTAAATATGCCAAAGTTCTCATTGTCCAGACCATATTTGCGTGCCTTATCAAATGTCGCCTCGCCCATATGCGACGTCAGCTCTTCAGGCACTTTTCGCGCATTTCTATATACTTTCACCTGCAGTAACGATTGATTAAGAGTGAATGCTGTTATTTAGTAGCAAGTCAATTGACATTTAAAGTAGTGCTAAAAATATACACATGCGTATTTGCCACATACACACATACAAACTCTGTGTACACGTATGTTTGTATATACATATGATGCATCATACAACTGTGTACAATTTTATTGCCGCATTTAATGACGGCACGTGCCGGCAAATCCGCAATATTGGCTTACCTGACGCAGCGATATATAAATTTCCAGTGCATTCTCGATAATGACCAAAGCCAAAATACTGTAAAGCACAGTATCTGCATTTACCGAAGTCATTTTACATAAATTTTAACTATATGAAAAATAGAGGAAAACTTCAACGCCGATCAGAACGGCGGTGTGACCGCAAGTGAATAATAGTAAAATATACCCTTTTGCAGTTCAAAAATATACCAACCACTTGCATTTCATTCGGTATATAGATTTACTTTATTCGTTTAAAAGTACGCTACTTTTCTAAATTTATTTTTAAATCAAATATCAAAATATCATTGCTACCCTGCTACCCTTATTTGTATCTGTTTTTTCGTATAAAAATATATAAAATACCAAAATCTAAAATGCTGTCAACTGCCATTTATCGATAGGTGCGCTAGAAAAATCGATTAAATAGATTTCAAATTTTGTTTTCTTATCAATTTTTCTTTTTTTATTTGAACAAGATTTGACTAAGCTTAACGTATTTGCACATTAAACTGTTCCACACTGGCATCAGCAATATTTTTATGTATTTCATTAACCTCTGCTTGCGTCATTGTGCGTTCCATATGGCGATAAACGATACGGAAGCAAACGCTGGATTTGCCCGTTTTCGGATGTTTAAATTTGTCCACTAAACTTATCTGAATAAAATGGAAAAACAAATCAATTATTATTTGCTTAGATATTTTTTATATAGAATTTACCTGTTCCACGACATCCCCCGCAACCGAACGAACCAAGTCATAAAAGTCGTTGGGAGAGAAACCTTCATTAACCTCCACATCAGGTGGCAGCCAAAAGGACAAGTCATTTGTGCATTGTGGATAGTGCGAAATAGGTTTGTACTTTGTTAGTTTCTGCAGATCCTGCTCACTGAACTGCGACAAGAATCCACTGTCGTTGGACCAAAACAATCGAATGTCAGGTATATCAAACAAAATCATGGCTAAGCGCTCCAAACCCAACCCGAAGGCATAGCCAATGGACTGATGCACACCCGCGTGTTGTAAAATCTCGTGACGCATAATACCGCAGCCGAGCACTTCTAGCCAGTTGTCCTTAAAGTAAATCTCCAACTCCCACGAGGGCTGAGTAAATGGGAAATACGTGTCCACCCAACGGTATTTGATGCGTGGCCCAAACAGATCCTTGGTAAGACCCACAAGCACATGCTTCATCTCATGCTCCATCAATTTGACGGCTTCCAATGTATGACACGGCTGTTTGGTTTGATCCATGAACTTGGAGGAGGGCAAAATCCGCTTTGGATTGGCTATCGAACCAGTCCACGTCTCCTCGAACAGCTCCAGGCCGGGATTACGCTCAAAGAGCTTATCTTTGGTAACCAGACGCACTGCATCGGCCTGATGGAACACTGGATAATGCGTGCTATCGATCTCATCGCGTCGATACACTTCTCCAACCACCAGAAAATTATCCAATCCACCCGAGATTAGCTCCACTTGATGGGCTGTGGTGTGGGCACGCAACAAATGCTGCTCATTGATGTAATAACAATCCGATTTCTGTCGACTCACATGATCACTGGGTATCAGTAAGTTGTCGAAATTCTGTTGCACTGTCACAACGGGATTCAATTTGTCGTATACTGAGAAGAGTGGATTTCCACGCTGATTGCGATACGCGGCATAGAAATAGTTAACAATACGCTGGCGTATAATCGACAGTGGATGATCTTGTTGCAGATGCTTATTCATTCCCAGATGCGTCAATATTTTGGGCGTTACATTCGTCCAGCTGTCAGTGGCGTACGTGCCTCCATTGATTTCCAATTGTGATTGGTTGTTTGGTGTCACTATTTTACTGGCCTCCTCGGCAGCGCTGCTGGCCAACAAGCGTCGCGAACAGAGCCTTGCACTATGCACTGTGCGCAGTGTTAATAACATTTTCATGCTGTTTATTTTTTATTTATTTATTTAATTGACAGAAAGTAGGTCTATTGCATTATTTACTATCTATTACAAAACAACAGCTGTTTGTGTTATCGATGCGCGTGCGTCGTTCGGGTCGATAATTCTACAATATAATTCTATCGATACGTACTGATTTGGATGTTATTAAGCAGGGCTGCATTTCGTTATCAAAATCTATCGACTTCAAATATTCAACGTTGTGAAGATTAAGCTGCTTGAGCAGTGTGTAGTTAATATTAATTGTATTTTAATATTAATTAAAATGCAGTATTATTTTAATAATTATTTATTTAATACAAAAACATCAACATTGATATATGCCTAATTTGTTTCATTTGTAATGGCAAACTAATAGAGAATATATGATGATTACAGATCGGAGCATAAATATATGCCATTTAAATTATAACTTCGCTTTTGAGATGCTTCTTGTATTGGAATAGAGGTGTTGTGAATAATTAAATGAGGTTGAACGGCTGTGTATGATGATGATTTTAGACCAATGGATAGCTGGCAGCTGTGGCAATACCGCACTGATTCTTCGCATTACGCGTCATCTTGATGAAGCCCTTGTCACCCCAGGTGGTGCCCCAAGAGTTCTTAACCAACCAGAAGTCCTGGCCATTCTCGTCTGTGCCAAAGCCAACGGCAAGCACACCGTGATCCAAGTTCTGGGGATCGCACTGTGGCTCATTGTAGACGCCCTCGGAGTAAAACTGGAATGATTCGTGCGAGGCATCGATGGCAACTGAAACGGGTCCAATAGTGGCAACTGCCTCAGCCATTTTCTTCTCATTGCCTTGAGGAATATCAACAAAGCCGCGATCTGTGGCTCCAACGGTGTCCTTGTTGAAGTGGCAGGAATCATCAATACCCTCATAGGCATAAGACTTCTCGGTGTCAATGCCACCATTGTCCTTGATGTAACGGAAAGCGTTGTCCATCAGGCCACCGTTGCAGCCATTGTTACCATACGAGGTGGAGCAATCGACCAGATTCTGCTCGGACAACGACACCAAGGCGCCAGTCTTGCGGAAATGCTGTCCCTCCAAAGCGCCAGTGCTGGAGAATGCCCAACAGCTGCCGCAATGTCCCTGATCCTTGACCTCAGTCACAGCGCCCTTGGTGCGCCAATCCACAGAGTTGGGCAACTTCACATGCTCGGGCGAGATGAATGTGATGCCTGTGAAGCTGGGATCCGTCGAGCTGCAAAAGCGAATGCCAATCAGAAAAACCTGATTTCCAAGTCGTTTGCAAATTGATGGTCATTAAAGTAACTTACCGCAGCTGCTTGAGCAGTGTGTAGTTAAAGCCATTCATCGTCTGATGGAACTCGTGATGCAGCATATCCGCATACTTGTTAACGGCCATCTTGTAGCTAACTTCGCCGGCAGCATAGCGCTGATTGTGCTTGGCAATCTTATGCTTGTTCTCATTGAAGATCTTGAGGCGGAAACGCTCCTCGGTCTCATCGAGATAGTTCTTGCGATGCTCCAGCTGCAATGCGAAAACAATAACATGAAATACTTGAAATACAAAGAGTACAACAATTCATTTGCTTATCATGTACGACGTCTATCGCAAGACGAGCGTGTTAAACAACAATATGTTTACCTAGTACACACTATGTAGATTAGATAGCACAGCAATCTACATTTGCTGCACTTGGCCCGTGAAGAAGTTCACTTAATTCGAGAGCAGAACCGGCTTAGATTTAGTTGCCACGATTGATTTTGTTTTAACGCCCTTATGCGCTGATAAGACGCTCTAATTCTTATCGGCCAGCTATGACACAGGTGTTGGTGTTGTCAACGTAGCACGGTGGCAAACATAAAATTAAACGATAGCCATAACAAGATTTTACGACTCTGTCAAAAACGGAGGTAGAAGTTGTAAATGAGCCCATAAAATCGTAAAATGCCTGAATTGAATGCTGTAGTCAACTAGCAGATACCCTAGAGTATCGAGAATACAGTATAAAGATACATATAGTAATGTATTATTCCCTCTACACATTGAATGCGTTCGCTATGCAAATGTTTGATTAGAGTGCACAGTAAAAACACACTCTTTGGACCCGTACAACATGCGCAAACAAAGAACAATTGGCGCTCAAATGAAGCCGCATAACAAAGTTTTTGTCATTGTTTGTTTCCATTAATGCTGTCACCCTAGACTTGCGTTGCGTGTCTCTTTTTTTTGGGAAGTTATTCGACTGTAAATTGCATATAATTGATATAATTGCTATGACTGCTGCGTGGCACCATTTTCGGACTTGTCAACTGTGAATATAAAATTCTAACGAATTCCAGACTCATTTTTATTGATTTTTTGAATGAATTTCGCACATTTATTACAAAATATATAGTTTGCGTTAAAAATAGACTATGCGGTTCAGTTCAATACAAAAAAGGAAGATACAACACAAACTTAAAATAGTAATTAAATGCACGTGCTTATAAATACGCAACACACACATACGAGATGCGACTGTATAGGTGTTGATTTTTTTATTATACAATTTACTGCTGCTTTGCACTTTAGTCGGTTACTGTTTGTGTTTAAATACAATAAAAGTTCGATGCAGCCACATGTCTTGAGTATCTTATAACTACAAAAATGTAGCTAAACTAGAATTACAGGATAATTTTGTTGTACATATGTATATCGTGTGGGCTTCTCATTTTCGCTACAGTCGCTCCATTTCAATGGAGGTGCTATCGTTTGCCTCTACAATAGGAGCATTTGAAACCAATGCAGTTGCTTTGGCTGACGTTGTGGGCTCCTCTATTGATGGAGCAGCCGCTGCCTCCAGTTCTTGGTACTCGCGACGCTTCCGTAGAATGAATCGCAGCACAAAGCCATTGATAATGAATATTGCGATGACAAACACGGTTGGTACCACAACATCCACGGTTATATTTAAATCACTCGTGTGGGCCATAATAATAATGGTAATAATAATACGTGGTTTATTTTATATAATAACTGTCTGCTCGACTTATGTAGTTGGCTTTAGCACGTTTTTCCAAATGACGCGCGTGCTTTGCTTTGGCTTTTGATTTTCCTTTAATGTGTTTCTCCTTCACTCTCTCGCAGTATAATTTCGGCGCGCGCACTATATTGTCCCCCTCTCTCAGGAACTCTCTCTATCACTCTCTTTCTTGCTACGAGCTAACGGAGCGACTGCCTGTCTACTTGCGCTGAGAGTCGAGCGGCTAATAACAAAAATAGCAGCCTGACTTTTTTCGTTATGCGCACTGTGCACGCTATATACACGCACACAAACATACAAGCTACGCAAATAAATGTGCATGTGTATGTGCATGAAGATTTAATCATTAGGGTCTTTCGTTGTATGTGTGTAAACATGCAGGGGTCGAAACGGGCAGAACGAACAAAACAACCGGTTTTCTCAAAAAAGAAACCAACTGATTTATTAGGATATCTATTCAAATACGAACAACACATGCACAGCCTGCATGTGTATTCATGTATCGAAATAAACCAACCGGTTGTAGCATAATAAAATGTATATCGATATCACACATATGTATTTATATATCGCGCGCCCACTTGTTAAACTTTTGCCTACTTATTTTCGCGCACTTTGCAAAATCGGAGAGAGCGAGCGAGAGCGAATGGAAGCTTCTTTGCGGTAAAAGAGCAAATACAACTGAGCAAAAACAAACAGCATACAAGTGATAAGCAAGCATTTTTTATTTTAACAAGAGTCACACGCCATTGCGGGGACTGTTTTTTGTTATTGTTCAGTTTTTTGTTTGCGAATTGCGCACACAAATTGAATGAACTGGAAAAATAACATCTTAATAAGCACATGATGATTGACAGAGTTTGGGGGGTCGCATTTCACACGCTTATCAGCCTGCGAGGCCGACTCACCACTGCCTTGCTCTTTCATTATTTTGATTATTATTATTATTGCTCTAGTTCATCGGAATGTGCTCGAGTCAATAACATAATTTGCACACTCATCAATATTAATGACTATTGGCAATTTGTAATGTCTACGCACACATTTCACAATCTGTGTCCTCTTATTTTGCAAAGTAAGCATTTATTTTATGCGCGCCTGTTTGTATGCTATGAAATTTTGAATGCAAATATGGTTTAGAGTACAGCTCGAAAGTATGCAATATTTTTTGGTATTAATGCAAAAGTCGTTATAAATTGAAAACTGCTTATCAGTTTCTATATACTATGTATGTAAATAAAGCAACAGCAACTAGTCGGGAAAGTCTAGACAAAGTTGGAAGCTTGTCAATCGTTCTAGTCAGTCGATAAGCAGAGAGGCGAATTGAGCACAATTGCAAATAACACTGATAACGCTGATGGTTGATTATAAATACATACATACATACATACAAGAGTTCAAAGCGCTCTACGTCGTAACTAGCACAAAAGACAAAGACGGCATAAATACACAAAAAAAGAACAAAACAATGTTCAATGAGTCAGCAGTGCAAAATCACATTAATGTCAATATTGTGTTTGTTAATCGGTTGTTAGAAATTGTTCGCTGAATGAAGCCGCTATGCTTATCGCAATAAGCTGACTTTGCTTATCAATAGTGCTGTTGATCCGTACCGAGTTGAGCCGGGTACAAGAAATAAATGGAAGGCGGTTTAACAGTACATTTGCCTATCTATCATCTCATGTGACATTCTGCGATCTGTCATGTGAGCCGGCATGTGACTGGACGCGGCTTAATCAGCGATTTCAGCTGCAGCTGCGCAGTTGCAACAAAATGTTGCAATATTTGTCAGTGCATCTGATGCACATGACTCACACGAGAGTCCAAAACAATGTCATAAAATAATGAAAGAATGACACGGAACTAAACCGAAACAATGGCATTAATCATTAAAACTATAATGCATTCAAATCTCGCCACCTGTTAATTGTTGAGAGGTCCGATTTCGAAGATCGATATTGTTATTACTCACCTTAAACGCTTGCCATTCCTCTTTGATGACATCCGCAAACGAAACACCCTGTGCAACAGCCACCAGGGCCAAAAGAGCGATCACAAAGCGCATTTTCTGCAAAAGGGGGATAAACAAAACAGTAATTAAAATAAAATCATACGAATAATTATCTATCTAAGCTTCAATTCAGTTGAAGTCTGACTTGTCTGCGTTGACATCACGTGATGAGCTTTTACATGCCAGCAAAAGCTCAACCATTTTTGTATAAACAAACCAAATTCAAGCTAAATTCTGATGAAATAATAAAATAAAGAATGTTTTCTGCTGCGTTTACAGTTAATTAACATGAGCCGCACACATGGGCAAAAAATTAAGAAAAGCAAGTCTCCGACCTTTCACTTGTTCATTACATTTTCCCACTTTTTTCGACTTCGAAACTGAGCTCCGTTATCTTTCTTATCTTACATTTGCCTCTGTGTGTTTTTACGTTTTTTTGTCGTAAGTACTGTTTTGTTTGAGCCAATTGCGAAATGTATTTGTTATACTTTTTGTAATATTGCCACAATTATGCCAAGTTCGAGGGCCACCAACAAACAGGTTTTGCAAACGTTTCAAAGCTGAATCAGAAATAACAACAAACAACAGGTAGAAAAAAACCCCAAGCGAATTGATAAGCGGCATAGAAAGAGAAAATAGGCCAAAGCAGAAGAGTGAAGCAGCTGTTGAAAACAAAATGCGCAACAGCAACAAAAATAATAATGGCGTCCAGAGCAGAGCGCAATAAACAAAGACGCCAGCCAAAGCAAAACACGTAGGAAGAAGAAAGTAGAATAGAATGGAATGAATAGAAGAAAATGTCTACACAGCTGAGAGATGCTGCTAGAACTTGTCAGACAAAAAGAGAGAGAGAGAGAAAAATACGGAAGCAGGTAAACCCACAGACAATGGAAATAATGGAGACTTACTTTGGATCAGACAACAAAATTAAGTCACGACGCACTTTATTTAAACAAACAGTATGCCCCTTCTAACAAGAAACAAATGACGAAGTGGCTTAGATGTAGCTGTTATATTTGAATTATATAGTATATTAATATTGCTTACCTACTACTTGAAAGTCAGTCTCGAGTTGAATATTAATTACTGAACAATTGCGACTTGACAATAAAACCAACAGCTAACACTTTGTGCAGGCAGAATTGAAATAATTGTTTAGCTTAATCTGCGCTAGCTCCACTCTCGAACACTTTTCGTTGTTTAATAAAACCAATTGCAAATTGTTGTTGCGAAGAAATCTTTTAGCAGGGCTGGAGTAGCTTCGATTATCGAATTATCATTATCGAACTGATAATCGATTTATTATTGCAGTTTGTTTTATACGAGTATGTTTTTCGGTCTCAATCCGCTAACGTCAGAGGTGAACAAACTTTGAGAGCATCATGAATGCGTTTGATCGGTTTATTCTAATTTAATTTATTTGAGCCAATATAACAATTGGGTATATTAAACGAGTCTTTTGACTGAATGTTGACAATATGTTAACACTCTGTTATACCACTGTGTGGTGGTAACTTTGTTTTGGTATTATACCACTAGTACTTTTTATTATATTCTGTGGTCACACTACGCCACTGTCAAAATAATTTGCTCCGTCATCCGCTGAGCAGGCGATTTTTGATTAAAAAAGGATTCCCAAATTATTAATATTTCTCACATTATATATCCAGTAAGTACAACTACGCCAACAAATACTGAGCACACGAAAACGGAATAATAATTAAATTGATTGCAGCTCTCGAGAAGCAATCGCATCATGTTTGGCAGACAAAGCGGATTAGGCAACTCGAACAGCTCGAATCTTGTAGAGTTTCGCGCTGGTCGCATGAATACGGTCGGCAAAATGGTTCATCCCGATGCACGCAAGGGTCTGGTCTACATGACCCAAAGCGACGATGGCTTAATGCACTTCTGCTGGAAGGATCGCACCAGCGGCAAGGTCGAGGACGATTTGATCGTCTTCCCCGATGATTTTGAGTACAAACGCGTAGATCAGTGCAAAACTGGTCGCGTCTATGTGCTTAAATTCAAGACGAGCTCACGTCGCATGTTCTTCTGGATGCAGGAGCCCAAGTCGGACAAGGATGACGAGCACTGCCGTCGGATCAACGAGCTGCTCAACAATCCGCCATCGGCACATCAACGCGGTGGCGGCGGCAGCGGAAGCGAAGGAAACGATTTGCAGTACATGCTGAACAATATGTCGCAGCAGCAGTTGATGCAGCTGTTCGGTGGAGTGGGACAGATGGGCGGCCTCAGCTCGCTGTTGGGCCAGATGAAGTGAGTTCATAGGATAAGATAATTGAATTTGTTACTAATGCTTTTTCTTATTAAGTTCACGCACGCCACCATCACGCAACGCTGCGTCCTCTGGAGGTGGCGCCGCTCTGCAAACGCCTGAGAACGTGAGTCTACCACGCCCACCATCTGCGCCCACCAAGGGTTCCAAGTCCGGTAGCAGTCGCAGCAGCAGCAATCAGCAGAGCGATTCAACAGGCGGCGGCAGCGCTGCTAGTCAAGGCGGCGATGTTGATGCTTCTGGTAAGAAAAGTACTACAACAACTACATCAGCAGCAACACCAACTGCAACAGCAACCACAACTGCAACCACAAGTGGCGCCTATGCAAATCCATTCCAAGCCTATTTATCGAATCTCTCCCCCGAACATGGCGCAGGTCGTTCACTCAATATCGATCTATCGACGGCACTGTCGGGCGCCGATGCCATCAATCAATTGATCGCCGATCCGGAGCGCGTCAAATCGCTAATCGTCCACTTGCCCGACTCTGAGGATGGCGACGAGGATCGCAAGCAGCAGATCAAGGATCACATCAGCTCGCCGCAATTTCAACAAGCACTCGCACAATTCTCCAACGCTTTACAGTCGGCACAACTCGGCCCGGTTGTGAAGCAATTTGAGTTGTCCCCCGAAGCTGTTGCCGCTGCTTATTCCGGAAATCTGGAGGAGTTTGTGCGTGCGCTGGAGAAGAGTTTGCCAGCTGGTGCCACAATGCAGGAGGGCAAGGATGCCAAGGAGACTGCTGCGGCTGGAGAGAAGAAGGGCGATGCAGAGCCGCAGGTCAAGGATGAGGCTGCCACATCTGCCGAGCAACCAGAGGAGAAGCAAAAGTAGTTTAAGCAAATACTACGAAAAAATATATATATACCCGCAAATCCCCATTTGAAATGAAACCATAATTTTTCACTTGCTCCAAAATAAACTAATTGGCCATGCAAATGTTTTTTGGTTTTGTATCTTGTGGATCGACAAGTGTTGCTGGAGTTAAGCTGAAATTCATTTGTTGCCCTTGACACTTGATTTGGGCTGCATACAAATGGCACGCACTGTTTGGCTCGCTCTTACTCTCCCTCTCTCGCTCTTGCCTGCGCTCACGCGCCGCCGCTCTCTCATCAAGCACACACAGATACACACACACACACGCTTGCATGGTTTGCGAATACTTTTGCGAGCAGCAGATACAATGTGTGTATTTATTCAACTTCAAACGGGCAAACCGCGCGTTCGCTATTTCGCTTGTTTTTGATTTTGATATTGAATCTTGATCTCTTCAATATATCACAAATATATAATAATAATCACAATAATAACGCGTTCATCTATATGCACAGAAAAGTGGTTATTTTGTTCTTGAAAACAACAAAATAAAAAGAAATTTGCTGCTGCGTTTTGCGTCGTAAGTTTATGTTTTGTATGTTGCTGTTGTTGCTGCTGCTGCTTTCGTTTTGCAGCAAGCTGCTTCCAGTATAAAACATATATGTATATCTATATATGTATGTACGTACAAGTGTGTTTACTGTTACTGTCGTCGTTTTTTTCTGCCTTTCAATGCATGACTGCGCGCCGCATTGTTGAGAAAAGCTTTTCCCTCTACAGCAGTAAGGCAAAAACCAAAAAAAAACGAAACGAATAAAAACTTAGCTCGACGCGGCAATAACAAAAATGTACAACAACAAAAAATAACAACAATTAACTGTAGTGGCAGAGCGGCCACCCAGCTGTGCTGGTATTGGTGAGCATGAACCAGCGACCGTCGCTGTCGCTGTCGTTCACGTTGTCTCTCTCTTTGACTCACTCGCACTCGCACTAACACACACTCACACACGCACGTACACTTGTACATAAAAGCTTGCATAAAAAAAGTGTATGGAAAAAGTCAGCGGTTGCAAATTTTGTTGTTAAGACAAATAAACAGAAAGAACGAAAAAAAAGTAAAAATCGAAAGAAATTCGCAAGTTTGTTGTTCGCATGTGCGAATATGTGCGTGAGAGCGAGATGGAGCTAGTTAATGGCAGAGAGCAAAAGTTACTTTATCCCGGTAACGATCTGGCAACACCAACAACACCAGCAGCAACAACAACAGCAGCGCAGCAAAAGAAATTGCGTTGCGGCAATCGCAACAATTGGCAGCAGAGTAAAATAAGTTTGAAAAATTATTCGATTTAACAGCCGACAACTACAACAACAATTAATTTAATCGACAGTTGATAAATAAAAAAGGAACTTACATTTAAAACAAGATAAAATTGAAAAGAAATCCTCAAGGACAAACAAACAATTGACAAAAAACCGACCGGAATAATACACAAGCTGTTTTTAATGTGTAACAAATTTAAATTAAGAATTCAACCAACAACAAATCCCAATCGAAGTACAACAACAACAATAACAACAGCACAACACAGCGAACGACTTGTCGCTGAAAGCAAAATCTAAAAAGCGCCGCATCAGCTGCAATTGTGCGATAAGGTGAGCAAACATTGTATGTACATATACATACATACATATACTTTATGAATGTGTATGCGTGAGTTTGTGTCGCTGGTCAGTTGCGGTAAAGGAGAGAGTGCGAGTGTGAGAGGGACAGCAGTGCCGAGTTTGTCTTCGCATATTCTAGAACAGCTGCAGAAATTTCTGCACGCCCACGCGCCTGGCACTCGCGCGCCATTTTAGCTAACAACTTTCTCAAGGAAGTTGGAGCCATAACAAAGCTGTGCACACAAACACATGCATACAATGATGCAAACACACACAAGCACATTATGCTGTAATGGCGCCTGAGCATATGCTATACCAGTTTCAAGAGACAGCTGTGCAAAAGAGATGACCATATATGAACGTATGTAGGTACTGTAGAAGCTCCGCTGCTGTGTGAGACAACTTCTGTTTATGTTTTGGTAGAAAGGTCACACGGGCAATTTTCTTCGTGTTTTTCGCATATGAAAGTGCATTATTGCACGTAGGAGTATGTGTCTATGTGTGTTTTGTATATTCCAATAAATTTGATTGAAGGACATTTGGCAAATAAAAAGCGCACGTTTCTGCAACTCAATGTACACGAGACAGGTTTGTACATATTTAACCCTTTCTGCCCCATTCTGATACTTTCACTGTCAACCCAACCACAAGTTTAGCGCTATTTCATCAGGTTATGCAAACAGAGAGGAAAATGTATTTAAGCAATTTCCAATATGGCCGACGTGGCCTGAGGTAAAAACCCACGCAATTTTCGGGTAAAAAGCGCTCAGAAATCAAAGTGAGAAGCTTTCGTATTCTAGACTGACATTGAACTTGAATGACAGCACAAACACTTACATACAGACATCCACAGTTAAAAGTATATAGTATACACTATTGAAATATGTGTGAGTTGGTAGTTTGAGAGGATGCTGCAACAGCTTTAAGCTGCTGCTTTCACCAATTGCAGACCTGCATCTCAACAGTTTGTTGTTTTTATCTGCACTCCACCACAATCGATATGTTGTTATTGTAGTTGTGACACACACATAAGCACATGTACACTATCAGCCATTTGCCCGCCATTTTAAAAGTTTAACTCGAAGCTTTGGCTTTGCATACTCTCATTGACCACTGCACTTGCAGTGGGCGGGGGTTTTGGTGAACGAATTTTAAGCATCTCTCTCTCTTTCCCCTTGTCATCGAACAAGTGCTGCTGGTGGGAGAGAGTAAGTTAGTGAGTGTTTGAAAAAAGAAAAGCCAATCGCCAAATGAAAGTGAAAAATCTTTGTTTTGCTCTATTTTGTCGCTTGTTGACTAAAGTAAACATCTGTTTAACCCTTATGTGGTGAGTCTCACTCATTACCAGTGTGACCAGATGTTCGTTACTTTGGGTTGCGTACTGGGCATTCAACAATGCAATTATAAGGAGTCTGTATAGTCCTCCCCACTACTCCCTACACACCTCCTCCACAGCCCCAGCGACTGGCACAATTTTGCTCGACAGCAGATGATTTTCCGGTTTGCCAAAGCAGCGACTGACTGCAAAAAAAAGACAAGTAAGAAAGCTGCAGTCGAGTGTGTTCGACTCTGAGATACCTGTTACTAATTTTGACTCAAAGCAAAATACTTTTCTAGGCAATTTAGATATTCCAATATATATTATAATTCGTAGGAAAATATATCATTATCCAATACCCATTTTAAATAATCTCAAAATATGTACATATGTGTATGAAAACTGATCGCTGAGTTGCTTCAAAATCATAAAAATATTTAAAAAATTTCAGCGTAAAACTAAAACATTTCATGCGAATATTTTAGAAGATATACCTTGAAATATATTACACATCCATATTAGATTATATTTTTAACTGGATATTATTTTTACTATATAATACTATATCTTGAAAAAGTGTTTGATTTTGTTGTACAGTTTATTTGCACTTGAAGGATTTTATCAAATTCTCAACTAAACTGCTTAATATTATATGAATGAGTCCTGCTAGCAAGTGTGATTACTCAAGCTTTTATTTTCTCTGCACGCTGTAAACAAGAAGGCCATGGCTAAATATATTTACAGCTACCTCCCGCTATCGTTGCTTATATTCCTGCTGGCGTTAAGCTATAATACCCTTCTTATTTAACGGATAGCGGGTATTAAAAAGTTTGTACCCAAAACTGGTTTTTTCGCCAACAGGCGAAAAGACGGCAAACGAGATCCCAATGCGCTGCCCTTTTTATTTTTCTTTTCTTTTTTTTTTTGGGCTGCAGTAGTCATTGTGCAAAGAGAAGACAAATCAGTGTAGTTTTTGTTTTACATATTTAAAGCTTAAGTTTTAATTTTGGGCAATTTGGCTTAGAAATCAACAGGCTTTATGGTAATAAAACGAGACAGAATAAATGCCACTATAATCGTGGCACAAACGAAACAAAAGGCAAACGTGTAGAAGCTCTCCTCCGTAAAGATGTCGGTGAAAGCAGGAATATCCTGATAGATCTGCTCAATGACCGCCAAAGTGCCCTTGTGTTTCTTCACCATGATGATGTCTCCAGAGGAGTATTCACTTCTTTTTAATTGCCTTCTTGCCACCACCAGCACCGCCACCCAGCTTTTGTTTTTCGGCTTTGGTTAGCACCTTATTGGTAATTTCCTCAGGCGGCGCTAAAGTCGAGACGTGTTGGTTACAAAGTTGCAGGAGTTCCAGAGTATTCAGATTTGCACTGTTGAAGCGAATCTCCTTGACTTTGGCTTGCTCTGTAATTAAACAATAGAAATTTACTATTAAATTCATTAAAGAAAATGGAGTTCATACCTTGTGCTGAATCGATAAGCGAGAACTTGATAAACGCTGGCGATCGATCGCAAACAATTTCCGGTTTGACAACGCACTTGGGATTTGATAGCGACACTTTCGGAGTGGAGAGCAGGAACAGAAATTCACTATAGAAAAAAAACAAGAAAAACGATATTTATTATAAAACAGCTTTATGACCGTCAGTCAATAAGAATAATTCTATATGTTTAACTATTATATAGCTGATTCATTTGCTTGCTTGCAGCTGTCTCTGTTTGTGGAAATAAAAGCAACGCCTCAAACTGACGCCGACACCGACTAAAATGTCAACGGAGCGGGAGCTGGCGGGGGGAACAGCTCAGCTCCATACGCTGCCGTTGACATTTCAGCCCGATTTGGGCACTGCATTGCAGCTGAATTCCGTTGGCATCATTGGCAAGGTTTATGGTAAGTGCTAACAATTCATAATCATTTAAATCATTTTACTGCACATCTATTATTTTTGTATTTTATATATATTTCAACATATTCGTTTTATATTTATATTTAATACATTTTTGACTAAGCACTTTTTGTTCGTGAAAATCTTTACCATTTATTTGCGTTGTACTGCGCATGTTTCATAATCGATAAACCATCTGGGTGTTGGGAAAGCGCTTTTCCAACCCTATTCATTACCCGCCTTCTTTCCCACTCCCACTCACCGTGTGGATTTTACATTTTCCGCAAATGGATCAAACTGCACTGTTATGCGTTTGACGCCTTTCAAATTAACGCTCTTCAGCTGCTTGCCAATCGCCGAAACAATGCCACCAGAGCGGCGGAGTGTGCCGGAAAACGGCACCGACATTTCAAATGCAATTTGTAAACTATTAGTTAATTTGTTTAACGAAAAACAATTTTTTTTGTACAATTGGTTTTGTAACAAACACGCTCAGCTGGAGAGACCGCAAGAAGTATCGATGACAGAATCGATGCTTTTGAAATATTCAGTATCGATTCGTAGTTTTGTTGGCAAATAAGATAAATTAATAAATGAATGGTTAAGAATTAGATAATATTAGATACATTAGAAGAATGTAAAACCTATTTAATTTATAAAATAGTTTTAAGGCTTTTTTCGTTTTTAGCAGACATGCATATCTAAAAATTTGGTATTTTAGGTTAAAAATATACCAAAAATACTACTTCTAAAAAATGTTCAAACTGATTAACAGACTCTGGACATATTTTTTGTTTCCATTTCATTGTTATTTACCTAAATTTTAAACAATTTAATTGTTTGAAAACAAATACAAATAAAAATGTTCTCTACTCTGCGAGCATTGTCGGAAGAGAGAAAAATGTCAGATTAGGCTCAATGCTTATTGTACAACACTGTACATGCGATCTGGCAACCTTGTTATTGCCATTTTGGCTTTAACAGCGCCAATTTGAGTTAACATAAGACTTATGGTTTATGATTTAATGGCTGTTCAATAATCAAATAAATTAATTGATGCATAAGAAATGGTTGGGATGACTTTTGTAAACAATTTTCAATTTAATTTGGAAAAAATGATGCACAGAATACGCCACTGTAACACGTCGCGAGGCGACATCCTATAGCCATCACTCTCATGCGCATCAACCCCCAAACCAAAGTGCTTTGCCCTCATTTAAGTGTGGTTAGCGTACAGTATGCGTCTCACTCACACACACGTCGCGAGTAAAATTTTTGTGTTTGCTGCGGGACGTCCAAGTGTGAAAAACTAAAGAAAATTGCATTTTTTGCATAATGCGCGACGTGAAAAGCTAACAAAAGTTATCAAAAAGCAAAATTGAATAGTCTGGCTAACGTCTGTGTATAATTTTGGCAGCGCATAACGTGTTCGGGTGCACAAAAAACGACGTCTCGAAAATATAAGAAATATACGTGCACACATTTTTTGCTGCCCAATCTAAAACGCATACAAAAGCATTTTCTTGCTGTAGAAGCGCCACCGAAGTTGTCGTCGTCGTCGTTTGTCCAGCGGAGCACCCAGCACACCAGAAATTTTCACACATACACATACATACATTGATGAGAGAACACCCACACATTCACTCACACATTGAGAGATCAAGATAAAAAGCATAAAAGAGAATTTGTTCTTTAGTTGTATTGCAAACACAACAAAAAAAAAACATACATACATATGTATATGTATATGTAAAAGCATATGTAGATGTACATATATACAAACATACATATAACGAAAGCTGTGCCTACATTTGTGTTCTTTTCCAATACTACAATAAAAAACAACAACTACAACAACAATAAGAATTGTAATAATAATTGAATAGAAATATAATAATTAACGAGACTCGACATTAAACTCAACGCATTTTTTTTATGTAAATCGCGTGGTTCTAAGTGCGAAAATTCCAAATAAATTCACATTGCGCCCATAAACAAAAACAAAAAGAAACAAATGCGAAAATCAACCAAACGAATAAAACTACTTTAAAGTGTGATAAGCAAAAGGCTGAAATCAAAAAAAAACAAAAAAAGTATAATAATTAGTAGGAACGAAAAGCATCAAATAAAAAAAAAACCAACAACTACAAGAACAATCAATTACATTTAAAATAGAGCAAAACCAACAAAAAACACTCGCAAACACAAAGACAAAAAAACAAAACACACCTTTGATACACTCTTACATTTCTTAAACAAACAAATAACTAGTGCAAAATGTATCCAGTTGGACAACGTAAGTGGGGAATGCAATGCAACTCAAAAATCAACCTACAAATCTGCCACATGTTATATACATATAGATAAGACCCCGCACAACCTCCCCCTTCATTGCAGTGTGATGTTCTACTTTTGCAAAGACAAACAAAAACACACAATCTTCGTCATTCGTAGTTCGTTAAATGCGAAATGAATGAATGCGTAAAACAGACGAGGACAAATCACTCAGACGAGTTTGAGTGACTGTAAAGTGCAATATGCCTCTAAGCTCCAAATAAATAGAAAGGAGAGGGAAGAGAAGAGGATTGCATTAGACTGCCAGACTTGTTGTGTTTGTAGGTGGGGCTTTAAGGCAGAGTGAGTGCGACAGACTGACAGACATTTGACGAAACATGTGCGCCAAACTGGGTCAACGACCGCCTCATAGTAGTTGAGTTCTAAGGCAGAGGAAGCGAGACAACGGCAATAAGGGGTCGCAATTCAATTGCTCCTTAAATGCGGAGTTGAAAAAGCATAACTCAAACAAAAATTGCGTCGCATTTTTGTTGTATTTGCGTCTTAGAGATAGATCGACGACGCCAGATGCGTTTTGTTTTTCTACAGATGACATAATACATAGATAGATTGTCGATAGTATGCAATTACATATATATTGTAAGTGGGGCATGGTGACTAATCTCGGCACAAATACACACACACTCTCAAACACACACTTGTGGCAGATTTATTGACAATTATATTGATAATAACTAAAGAAACGAATAAGTTGGGAGAAGCTGTAACTAAAATATTAATCGCACTCTCTCTATAAATATATACATATATATTCAACATTTTCTTTATCGCCTTCTCTTTCATTTTACATTTCATTTTTGTTTTTATTTATTCTTTTTATTTACCAAACAATGATTGGCCAATTGTTTTCTGTTTGTTTTTATTTACATATATTAATTTGGATTTTATTTTTGTGTTTATTTCTGACCATTTTGATTTTGATTAAATTTTCTTTTTATAGAGTCACAGTGGACCACCCCCTCGCCCACGCGGCCTCAGAGCCCCTCTCAGGCGCAGACTAGCTTCGACACGCTCACATGTAAATTTCTCTCCAACCAAAACCAAATTACTAAAAACTACTAAAACAAAAAAATCAAATTTTAAAATC
Source organism: Drosophila sulfurigaster albostrigata (assembly GCF_023558435.1). NCBI lineage: Eukaryota > Metazoa > Arthropoda > Insecta > Diptera > Drosophilidae > Drosophila > Drosophila sulfurigaster. The sequence continues at coordinate 2,963,757 of NC_084883.1, forward strand.
TATAATTGAATTTGAAAAGCTAAACCAAACAATTGTTTATGTTCTTTAGTTGATGTTTGAACAAAACCAAATCTAACAAAAAAAAAACCAAAAAAAAGTTTACACTACTAACCCAAAATGTCTACACACGAATTTTCATAGTAATGTGCAAAATTTTTACTAACAATACTTTTTTTTAGTTCATGTAATGTTTGTTTGTCTCTATATTCATTTTACTTTTTTTTATTTCTGGAATGCAACGTGCAACTAAAACTTAAAAATTAAACCTACCACAAAAAAAAAAACACAACTAAAAATCTACACTTAAATCTCTACAAAGCGCCTTACCTGTTATAGCGATTAGAGTTTTAATATTCTCTTGAGTAGTGCAACAACAAAAATTTGCAATTTGTGCATGCAACGTTCTTAATTAGAGGATTTTTAATTGAATTTATTAGTGCTAGTGCTAGTCGCATAGCCCAATATATATATTTCACCAGATATTTGTTTTTCGCAAAATTGCAACTGCAAAGAAAATGCAATCAGACGACCAGTTGACTAATCAGATTCTTTGAACTTGCCACACGACACTTTGCAGCACCACCAACGCCCGGTTCTTCGGTAAATCCCACCGCTGTCACCAGCCCAAGTGCTCAGAATGTGGCTGCCGGAGGTGCCACTGTGGGTGGCGCTGCTGCCGCCGCTGCGGCTCAGGTCGCCTCGGCCCTTGGCTCCACCGGCAGCGTATCGGCGGCAATTGCCGCTGCGGCAGCTGCATCGCCCACCACTCAGCCGGACATGCCGGTGTTTACGTGCCCCCGACGGCCGAATTTGGGACGGGAGGGCAGACCGATTGTGCTGCGTGCGAATCACTTTCAAGTGACGATGCCGCGCGGCTTTGTGCATCACTATGACATCAACATCCAGCCGGATAAGTGTCCACGGAAGGTGAACCGTGAAATTATCGAGACGATGGTGCATGCGTACAGCAAGATCTTTGGAGTGCTCAAACCCGTATTCGATGGTCGCAACAATTTGTACACGCGCGATCCGCTCCCCATTGGCAATGAGCGGTTGGAGCTGGAAGTGACGCTGCCAGGCGAGGGCAAGGATCGCATTTTCCGTGTGACCATCAAGTGGCAGGCGCAAGTGTCTCTCTTCAATCTGGAGGAGGCGCTCGAAGGACGCACCCGTCAAATACCCTATGATGCCATACTGGCCCTCGATGTGGTCATGCGTCATTTGCCAAGCATGACGTACACGCCGGTTGGACGCAGTTTCTTTAGCTCCCCCCGATGGCTATTATCATCCCCTTGGCGGCGGTCGTGAGGTCTGGTTTGGTTTCCATCAAAGTGTGCGTCCCTCGCAGTGGAAGATGATGCTCAACATTGACGGTAAGTCAATTTGAAAGCGTTTAATGCCACTCGAACTAATTCAATTCAATGTCTTGCAGTTTCGGCCACTGCCTTCTACAAGGCGCAGCCGGTCATCGATTTTATGTGCGAGGTGCTGGACATACGTGACATTAACGAGCAGCGAAAACCGCTCACTGACTCGCAGCGCGTCAAGTTCACCAAGGAAATCAAGGGACTCAAGATCGAGATTACGCACTGCGGCCAAATGCGTCGCAAATATCGTGTCTGTAATGTAACACGTCGCCCTGCTCAAATGCAATCGTAAGTCGTACATTATCTGCACTGTAAAAGTCTCGTTTATCTAATTTGCATTTTATTGCAGTTTCCCACTGCAGTTGGAGAACGGCCAGACAGTGGAGTGCACTGTTGCCAAGTACTTTTTTGGATAAGTATCGCATGAAGTTGCGCTATCCGCATCTGCCGTGTCTGCAGGTGGGACAGGAGCACAAACACACCTACCTGCCCTTGGAGGTGTGCAACATTGTGGCCGGACAGCGATGCATCAAGAAGCTGACCGATATGCAGACATCGACCATGATCAAGGCCACCGCACGCTCGGCACCCGATCGTGAGCGTGAGATTAACAATTTGGTGAAACGTGCCGACTTCAACAATGACTCGTATGTGCAAGAGTTCGGTCTGACCATCTCGAATTCCATGATGGAGGTGCGCGGTCGCGTTTTGCCGCCACCCAAATTGCAGTATGGGGGACGTGTGTCGGGCATTGCCGGGCAACAGTTGTTCCCGCCCCAGAACAAGGTCAGTTTGGCTTCACCCAATCAGGGTGTCTGGGATATGCGTGGCAAGCAGTTCTTTACCGGCGTCGAGATTCGCATTTGGGCCATCGCCTGCTTTGCTCCGCAGCGCACAGTGCGAGAGGATGCGTTGCGCAACTTTACGCAACAGCTGCAAAAGATCTCCAACGATGCTGGCATGCCCATTATTGGCCAGCCCTGTTTCTGCAAATATGCCACAGGTCCGGATCAGGTGGAGCCCATGTTCCGCTATCTGAAGATAACGTTCCCAGGACTGCAACTGGTCGTGGTCGTGTTGCCGGGTAAAACGCCAGTTTATGCAGAGGTGAAGCGTGTAGGCGACACCGTCTTGGGCATGGCCACGCAGTGTGTGCAGGCCAAGAACGTTAATAAGACGTCTCCGCAGACGCTCTCCAATCTGTGCCTCAAGATCAATGTGAAGCTCGGCGGCATTAATTCCATCTTGGTGCCATCCATTCGGCCAAAGGTCTTCAACGAGCCTGTCATCTTCTTGGGCGCCGATGTCACTCACCCGCCAGCTGGCGACAACAAGAAACCATCGATTGCCGCCGTTGTTGGCTCAATGGATGCGCATCCATCGCGCTATGCGGCTACGGTGCGGGTGCAGCAACATCGCCAGGAGATCATCCAGGAGCTGAGCAGCATGGTGCGAGAGTTGCTCATTATGTTCTACAAATCCACCGGCGGCTACAAGCCGCATCGTATCATACTCTACCGCGATGGCGTCTCCGAGGGTCAATTCCCCCATGTGCTGCAGCACGAGTTGACGGCCATTCGCGAGGCATGCATTAAACTGGAGCCCGAATACCGACCGGGTATCACCTTCATTGTCGTCCAGAAGCGCCATCACACACGACTCTTCTGTGCCGAAAAGAAGGAGCAGAGCGGCAAGTCGGGTAACATTCCCGCCGGTACCACCGTCGACGTTGGCATCACCCATCCCACGGAATTCGATTTCTATCTGTGCAGTCACCAGGGTATCCAGGGCACCAGCCGTCCCTCGCATTACCATGTGCTCTGGGATGACAATCACTTTGATTCCGATGAGCTGCAATGCCTCACCTATCAACTGTGCCACACCTATGTGCGATGCACACGCTCTGTCAGCATACCAGCGCCCGCATATTATGCGCATTTGGTTGCCTTCCGTGCCAGGTAATTGAATGAACTCTTCTACCTCTTTGAATGTTAGCGACTGAATGCATTCGTTTTGGCTTTTGTTAGATATCATCTGGTTGAGAAGGAACACGATTCCGGCGAGGGATCACACCAGAGCGGCTCTTCCGAGGATCGTACACCAGGAGCCATGGCACGAGCCATCACTGTTCATGCCGATACCAAAAAGGTCATGTACTTTGCCTAAAGAGTTACAGCATCAACAAACGACACCAAAAACACATCAGCATCAACACAATACACACAGCAACAACAAGAAATTTTCGAAAATGAATTCGAATAAGCAGCAGAAAAACAAGAGAAATACAAAAAAGTGAGAACGAAAAAGCCAAGCCGAAAGCATTAGAAATTAGGTTTAAAAGTAGTAAGTAAAGCAGATGATGAAAGAGAGAAGCCGGAAGGTCTGAAATAAACACATACACACACAACAACCACAGAACACAATATACACCAAGCAGAATACAACTGAATATGAAAGGGAATCGAATGTTATGAAAAGCACAAGTCAAAAACAAAATTCTCAAAAAAGCGTAGCGAAACAAATAAAAACATTACTAAAGGGAACAAAACGAAAGTCAAACAAACAACCACAACAACAACAACAAAACTGCAACACACATTTACGATGAAACTTTTTGTAATAGAATAAATTATATTTTTACACAAACTTGAGAGAAAAGAAAGAAAAAAAAAAACAAAACAAAAACACAAAAATGAAGACAAGAATTGCAAATAACCAAAGGTTTTTAGTATATCAAAAAACATGTTGCTGACGTTGCAATACACACACACACACACTTACACCACACAGACAAATACACACCCACACCAACAGCAATACCAACCACAAGACAACAATAACAAGAACAACTCGGATTCTCTGTACTGTGAACGAAAACCACCAACAACATGCATAAGGTAAAAACATCAGCAAAATGACAAAAACGAAACAAAAACCAACAACAAGCTTGACAAGCATTAAACGAGTGTAATAATAATTAGCATGTATTAATGTAATGCAAAACAAATAACTTCAATACTTCAACTCAAAGTCCAGATTGTGTAAAATTAATGGAGAGAATTGTGAAACTTTAGAACACATAAGCCGAAAGAATTACCAAAAAAAACAAGACAAAAAAGAAAAAAAAAATAATAAGAATATTAATCCAGAAAGATTAAGTATAACTCCAATTTCAACAAGGGACAAAACTTTTGGTCATACAATTACTAGTTATATTTATATATAAATATATATATTTAGGCAACTTATATGTAACTATATATTGTGTGCAGAAATCGAGAAGGGAAGAAAGTGAAAACTTTAGAACAAGCATCAGATTTCAATAATTTAAAAGTCAACAAAGTGAGTTTTAGCTTATAAGCAAATAATTTGAGACAGACATACATACACACAGACAATCCAAAATACACACACAACCATCTACACACACACACACACACACACACACACACACAAACGGCATATCAACCCAATGTCCATTTAATTTATGTACCTTTAAATTAGCTCATCTTATAAGTTGCATAATTTTTAATATTAATTGTAATTAACAAAAATATTACATGGTGTACGGGTCAAAAACAAACATTTCTTTTAGTTAATAGAACAAAAATAAGAAAAAAAAATCAAGAAACAGCAGCAGCTACCCAACAAATATCAAGAAGAGCATCAACAAAAATCGCATTAGTTTAGTTTTAATTTTAATTGTTTGTTTTTTAAATGCCAATCAAATGATATACACAACAAATGTACTTTTGTAAAGGACACAGTTCAAGTTAACATTATTGCTGATTTGCTATCTATCGAGTCGAAAATGCAGTGGCTCATTAATTTATATATATTTATATATAAACATATATTTATATATATATATATAGACATCTGTCCCTAACATACAAACCCACACACAAACAACATACGCATTATAAATTTAGTTAAAATTTTAAATTTTTTTTAAATATCTGCCAAGTAAACGTGTCGTATTCAAACACAACACACATACACACAAAAAAACACACACACACCACACTCGTATATGTGAGCATTATAAAATACATAAAAATATATATATTTTATTTTAAAATTACAAATTAGTTGTTAAACTTGACACAAGCGTTTGCTTTTGATTTTAAATTATTAATGACGAAAAATGATTATTTTTAACATGCCTACAACGATTTTTTTGTAGAAATGTTTTTAACAAGGGATTAAATTTGTACGATTATTTCAAGTAACGCAAACAAAAACCAATCATGATAATTTTAAGTGAATGTAAACAAAACAAAACAAAACAAATCAACAAACAACAAACAATGCAAATAATCTGCGGGGTCTCTTAAGTTAAGGATTCTTCAGCTCATGCACATACGTACATATGTGTGTCATGTATATGAGATATATGTATCCTTGTATTCTTGTATTGTATAATTGTAACTGTAATTGCTGTTTCGACAATTCTAATAATACTTGAAGTTTAAAGCTTTAAACAACAAACACGAAATAGTTTTAAAATGAGACGAGACGAAATACAAAAACCAAGCCTCAGTTGGAACTTGTGATGTAAGACGAAATAAAATGGGGCATATTAAATCCATATAATCCCGTACAATATTAACTACTAGTATATATACTACATATACATACATATACTATATGTGTGACAAGCTGATAGAAATTGCAATAAAATTAACTGTACTTTCCCAAAATCAAAAAACAAAAAAAGAAAAACACTCAAAACTCACTCATACAACAACAAAATTGAATGGTTTCTTCAATGTCGAAGCACATTATCTCTTATATATATTAAACATAGCAGAAACTGAGTTACAGTAGCAAAACGTAAACTGAATACCGAAAACAAAAAAAACCCAACTGAATGAAATACTTTTGCTCTGCTCAATCTCAATCTCGAGGCCGCCAATAACGAGTATATATAATATCGTATATATGTAGATAATACGTTTTTTTCTATTCACAGAACAGAAGTCACTATCCCAATTAGTGCTTCATCAACTTCTATGTGTCGAAATTAAATTGAGCTTTAACGTAAATGAAATAAAGTGGAATAAAATTATATGATTATGAAGAATAACAAACAATTATTACTTATAAATGTGCCGTTTATTGCAACTCAATGAATAATGAATAAATAGAGTCTAAGTACATATAGATGTCTACAATAATATACAAGTATATATATATATATATAGAGTACTTCATACAAACACATATATATACATGTATATATATATATATTTGCGGAATACATTAGAGCGAATAATGATATCGAAGCTAGAACAGCAATTGCACAACTCTTCCTAAAGGAAATAAAATTATGCCACAATTAAACAACAAGAACAACAAAAAACAAAATAAAATCAAAGGACTAAATCCAAGCAATTATATACTTATTGATATATATAGATGTATATGTGTGCGTAATTGTATACTCTACTCTTCCAATTAGTTCCACAAAACACACACACAAACACAATCCACATCCCGAGATCCAAAGTCGTCGTAGTGTTCCAACAAAACAAGTACATATATATTAAACCCTAGCTGAAATTGGATTAGTGAAAATCATAAAATTAATCGTAAAATCGTTAAAGTCAAAGGTATCAAGTATCGTCAGAAGCTTACAAATTACTTATATATGATATAAAGATAATGATCAATTTCAAGCCCCTTACTTTAAAGTCTAAACCAACATGCCGGGTAATTAATCAATAAAATGAGTAATTATTAATTATTATTTAAGAAAACAAAAAACAATGAGAAAAAAATACATTATTCGTAAAATGAGAAACGTAAGCAACGTCAAATATGGGAAATCTGTAACTTTGGTGATCTTTTTAAATGTTATTAGTAAAAAATACACAAAAACTTAAAAAAAAAAAAAATCAACAAAAACACAACTAATAAGTGAAACAACAAAACAACAACAAATCAAACAAGTTCTAAATGTGACTTAAAATACGACGTAAAACACTTTTCCACATATTAATATTAATATATGTATGAGAATCATCAGAAACAATTAATTTAATTAAATTGGAGTTTTCAGTAATACAAAGTAAAATCAGCTGTCTAACAATTAGTTTGTAAGAGCTTCAATACAAATAGTGCATATATGTATGTACATATACATACATATGTATGTATGTATATCAACTAATTCAATTAAGTTACATTTTATACAAATATTTCAAATTAGTTTGCAAATTTTTGCGGTTTTAAATTTTTTTTGAATTGCGTTTCAAAAACAAAGTTGAACAATGGCAATCCATATATATCCGCATATGTTAATATCAACATATACAGTGAGAAGAGAGCCAAATAACATATTCGATTGCATTAATTATAAAAAATAAAAACAATATACATATACACCTATTTTCTGTTCAATAAAAATATATTTAAACTATATGGCATTTATAAATTATTGGAACGACAGGAAATATATATTTATTTTGATAGCCCACTCATTGGGTACGGTTTTATATCTTCGATCCATTGGGTACACATAAAAGTATATACATATTAACATCTTTATGGGCAATTAGATCTCCAAGACTATACGAGTAGGAAGGCATTAGAATGAAGATGATAATACAGATAGTTTATAAATACGAATAAATGTTCTAACCGCAATGAAGAACGTGAAGATTAATAAGATTGAATCGCTATATTAATCAAGAAGCATGTGTATTAATTTGTTACTCTCGAAACTAAAGCCTAATGAGTACAGAAGTTGGAAAGACTTTCCATGGAGGGAATTATTGAATCATACTTCATTAAATATTGACATCGAATTTTTCACTACTTTCATTCTAAGATTTATCAAGGTTTTCTAGTCGTTATAGACAATACTTTTTTTTATTTTTGAATTCACACGCAATATCGATGAGCTGCCGATATCGTTTGTATAACACATCGAAAATAAACAACGATGCGTTGATCTATCGTGACTTTACTCCAAAAATGCATTATAGGAGATGTGATTGATAAGGTAGAGAGTAGAGTGATTCGAACGAACAATTATAAATGAACAATTAAATAGTGTATGTTCGTCAAGATAGCTCCGCAACTTTAGCGTCACATTGATACAAAAATATTGATAAAAAAAACTTTTTATTTTCGCCTTTTTACTTGATATTTAATTTTAAATTAAAAAAGTTTAAATGCAAAACAATAAAAAACTAAATTATTTTTCTATCAAATTACATGCAGTATTTATCCACTGAAATCGTGAATGAAAAATTGGGTTAGCAACATTTTTGCCAATATCTCGCATTTGAGTTTACGGCCAAATCGGCATATGACAAGTTATAGAGTATTGTTTTATGAAAAAAAAAACATAAATTTCTCTAGAGACGTTTTCGAGATATAAGGAATATATGTAGCAATTTTGGTTGAAATCCTTAAAGCGGTTTTTGACAAAATTAACCTTTTGTTAACCCGCAAAAACAAGTTCATTTCGAAGGTGCATCAAATAACTGGAACCAGCTTGGAAAACTTTAGTGTTAAATAACACCCTTTGGACTTTGCCGGGACTTTAAATACTTGCAGGAAATAACTAAATGAAATAACCATAACTATAATTTAATATTACATTTTAATATTCTATGTACATATATATTGATTTATTATAATTAATAAATACACGCAATTTTATATTCTTATATATATTGTAATTTTACAGTTTACTTGATCACTATTAGCGGCAAAACAATATGTTAGCGCTATCATCAAATTATTCTTCATATTTGTAGAACTTGCTTTGTTGCGCTATTTTATTCTATTCGAATGAAAGACATATATTTTGCTTTTTGTTTTATTCAAATCGCTAGAACCATTTTTGAGAAAATTAAATTTTAGTGAGTATTGCCAAACTAATATTACCATGGTGGCAACATTTGTAACGACCGAAAGTTGGGCCACGCTTTATGAAAGCTTGGTGGCAACTCTAGAACATAACGGAATAATATTGTATGTTCTGATAAATTGCTGCAGTCTTAACAAGTGATTTATAAAGTTGAAAGTTTATAAAGTTAAAATAATAAATATATTTAAAATGCCACGCAAATTCTCGAAATCGTAAGTACATACAGTAGTAGATACATACATAATATGTAATTTTTTTCATTCACCCGAAGCCGTTCTCTGATACATATGTATGTATAATACATCCAGTGCACACTTTAAGAGCATTAACATACATATGTATGTACATACATACATATATGTACATATGTATGTATGTATATGCAGCGGGACTTTTGTGACAATGCAGCGGCCATTCCGGGAAAATATAAATTGATTGGAAAAGTGAGTGCTCAAAGTGAATAATATTGTTTGAATTTTCAATGCCATAAATATATATTCGAAGTGTATATATGTATATATACATATACATATATATAGATATAAAATTATTATTATTCACTTTGCAACACATTTTTTCTGAATATCTGAAAAGTCCCTGTACTGCCTTTAAAGCGTCCCTGTATTTAATACAAGTAATAATTTCAGAGCCGATGGCCTTAGTAGCTAGCACTTCCTTCTTTTATTATTTTGTATAATAAGTAACATGTAAATAAATAAATAATTTCAATGTTTCCTTTGCATTTATAGCAAGTATGGATATAAGGATGCTGTACAGGAGGCAGTTTCCGAGGGACTAATTTCCGGAAGCACACTTTCGACGTTGGATTACCAAATATTGTTGGACAAACTAAATGCCAATCAGAAGCGAGTAGTTCCATTTGCCAACACTAGCAAGACTCGTTATGCCTTGCTAAAGAGCTTCCAACGTGTAAGTATTAAAAATTTGAATTTAATATTTGTAAATATTTGTAGATCATTTCAATTCTAATTTGAATTTGTATATAGTTTCAGGCAAAAACCACTAATGGAGTCTATAAGTCTAATGGTATTTATAAATTAAATTCAAATATAAAATTAACCACAAGTATATATTCTACTGACATTTCCATTGAACCGGCAGACAAAACATTGATAGAAGCCAATTTGAAATGTTTTCGAAATGAGTGCCACAGTGGAAATGAAACTTTAAATCGATCGGTTCTCCTAGTTGACAATTTGAATAGCCCACGTGCAATGTTTTCAAAATTCAATTATGAGGACTGTGAATTTAAGGTTATTGATTTTTATTAATTAACAAGTTCTCTGTTTCAAAAAGTATAGAGCACATGATTAGAAAAGCTTACAGCTCACATAATAATGCGTGTGTTTTATACTTTAAGAAGCTAAGAATTAATAAATTAAATTTTATAGCGTATGGTTATTGTATGGATCCATCGTGCAATAGCTTTATATTTAAAGGGTCTTTTGATGGGGTAGTTAAAGTACTAACAAGTAGTTTTAAAATAACACATACTAGGTATTTCATAAAAGCAAACACAGTGCAGGGCTGTGAATAGATTTATCGAAAGAGCCTCCATAAAAACTGTACTGCGTTTGAATATAGAGTTAAAAAAATTAACAAGTTAAATATGACTCAAGATTTAGTTGGTAGTAACCAGATGTCAAATGAGAAACTGCCTTTTTATAGAAATTTATTATCAGAAAACAACGGGAAATTTGATTTCGACAAGGATCCTTATGTCGATGCTTTCGGTATGATTTTTAAAAAACATTCTTATTTTATTCAGTACTTATCAACCAAGCTTGAAGATTTTATATGGGACAAAGAACATATTAATATGTTATTGACCCAAATAAAACAAGGCACTTTACATATGGATGTCACAGGAAATGTAGTGCAGCATTTGCACGTTGTAAAGAACAGAATATTTTTGTATTCATTAGTATCACATATCCCTAAACTCCATATTGTATTCCCCGTAGCTCATGCAATACTTTCTAATCATTCATCGTATGATATTGGAAGATTTTTGTATGAGTTACGGGAGTCTTGTTTAACAAATCGACATTGTAAATTATAATGAAATTTGTTTTAATTATGTATATAATAGAAGTTAAATTTTTCCTAATGTTTATTTTCAATTTTGTACAAGCCACTGACGCACATAGATAGTATAACGAACTGTTTAAAACTCAAGCAAGTGTAACCAGGCAGCTTTTTTCAGCGCTTTTGTATTTTGGTATATTTCATGGTTAAAATGTATGTTACTAAAATTTTACTTGTGGTCACACTCCAACAAGTAAAAAGTTTTGAGAAGACACTTCTTAAAGAAAGGTCAGAATTCATGTAAAAAAATAGACTACTTAATTCAATAATAAATCATTTTCTGATAAGAAATTAATATATTAAATTAAATTATTATTTGGCTGCAAAAACCGTCGCAGTTTGACATAAGAAATCGATGTTTTTCATAATGTTAAATACATCGATGCATCTTTTTCGCCACCGATATTTCTCTAACCTTGTGGTTAATAATTGTTTATTATTAAAACGAATTGCAGTGAATCCGTCTTTTGCTTGTGGCTACAGCAACAATTGCAACAAAATGGGTAAAAGTGCATTGGTTATCTTGGCCCCCGGCGCTGAGGAAATGGAGTTTACAATCGCCACTGACGTTCTGCGTCGTGCGGGCGTAAGTTGTCTAATACTTATCATTTTGCCAGCCGGCTATTTATAGATTAATTTATATTCTTTTATTGGCAGATCGCTGTGACAGTTGCCGGTCTTAATGGCAGTGAGCCCGTCAAGGGCTCTCGAGACATAATCATCGTACCCGACAAGTCGCTGGATCAAGCAGTGGATCAACCCTACGATGTGGTTGTGCTGCCAGGTGGTTTAGGTGGCTCCAATGCCATGGGCGAGTCGAAGGCTGTTGGCGAACTGTTGCGCACTCAGGAATCAGCTGGACGTCTGATTGCCGCGATATGTGCTGCTCCCACGGCGCTTGCCAAGCATGGCATTGCTACCGGCAAATCGCTGACTTCATACCCGGCAATGAAGGATCAACTTGCAGATAAATACAGGTTAGATCTCATTGACATGAATGAACAAATGAATAACGATTAACCAAAATAAACTACGTTTAAATTTAGTTATGTGGACGATAAGAACGTTGTTCAGGATGGCAATTTGATTACCAGCCGTGGGCCAGGCACATCCTTTGAGTTCGCCCTGAAGATCTCCGAGCAGTTGGCGGGTGCTGAAAAGGCCCAGGAGGTTGCCAAGGGCATGCTGCTGACCTTCAAATAAAATATATTCTCATTTTGAATTAAAAATATGCAAGGCATTAAGTAATAAAAGTGTGTTTAACATTTTGGAGAATTAAACTATAAGGATCTCCTATATTACTCAAGGAAGAAAGTTGTCAGATAGCCCCTTAAAATATTAATAAATGTATATAAAATTAAAAAAAAACTTTCTTATTTCATTATTTAATTTCTATTAACTCGTTTGTACTTTTAAAATGATAAGAGGGTTTGAAAATGGCGCGCAGTACGAAATATAATATAAGCCATGTAATATCTCTCAAAGAAGTTGTGACGTCATAAGCGTCAATGTTATGCTACTCAAAGAGAGAACAACCACCTCATTACGATTGCCGTGCACTGAATGGACCTGTTTCACACACAAGCAGCAGCTGCTCTCTCCCTCGCTCTCTCTCAGCAGAGTTATCGCCGCGGCGCCGGAAAGAACATTTCACTTGCTCAATCGATAGACGAGTCGTCAGTTACATTTTAGAAGCCAACGAGGGAGGACGTGCGTGATCGTTGCTGTCGGGCCCGTTACTCGCACTGTTTTTTCGATAGAATTAAATTTCGCTGGGATTTGGATTTTGGATTTGGTTTCGGCACGTGAATTATTTTGCTGTTGTGTTTTCGTCGCCGTCGTCGTCGTCGCCGTTGTGCCCGTTGCACCTAAAACGCCCATTACTGTGTGTGTGTGAGTGTGCAATTGGCTGCTGTCCATGTATTAGTGTAAGTGTTGTCTGTGTGTAGTAGACGCTGCAGTTTTGTTGTTCTTGCTTTTGTTGTTCCTATTTCTTTTGGGTAAATTGCACAAGTGTAACGGTATATATATCTAGAAGTGCATCAAGCACAACAACAACAACAGCAACAGCAGTAAAGACAGTAACAAGAGCGCCAGTCTATTGTAACAGCAGCATAGTGTAAAGTGTGTGTGTGTGTAAACGAAGTTAAAGTTAAAGAGTAACATGGAAAAAAATAAATTGTGCAGCTCATTCAAACTGCACGCGTGTAAAAAGCGCAAAGAGATATTTCCCAACAACAACAACAACAACAGTAGCAACTGCAACAATAGCAAAAACAACAACAACAACGCCGACGATTCGCTTGCTTAAATTGCCATAAATTATTTTTTATAATTTTTGTGTATGCAGTGTAACAAACAACAATACATGTTTATATATATGCAGTTTGTTTGTTGTTTGCCAAGATGTGAAAATTAACATAAGAATTGGAAGGAAAAACGGCAAATTGAAAAGAAAAATCTTTGCACGAGAAAAGCCAAAAGCGAGAAGAAGAAGACGACAAAAAAACTAGTGGAAACAGCAAGTACGGCGCGTCACCCTCTGCTCTGCTCCTTGCTGTCCATTTTCTCTCGCTCGCTCTCTTGCGCTCTCTTCATTTGCTTTGCGAGTGCTGCTTCACTCTCTCGCGCTGCCGCTATACTGCTCCTTATGAGTCAGCCATGCAGCCTGCGTCGAAGTCGACGTTGGCGTCAGCGACCGCAGCAACACGATTGAGGGCAATGTATGACAGCAAACAACAAAAACACAGACAAACACAGTGTGTAAAAGAAATTGTGCAAAATTCAAAGGTTTAACGTGTTTCATCGGTCTCCTCTCGTTCTCTCTGGATCTGTGTGTGTGTGTGTGTGGCAGTGACAAATGCAAATGCACAAAAAAAAAACAACAATAAAAACGGCATAAGCAAAAGCAGATCGACAACAGCCACAAACATACATTTGCTTAAAGTTTCAAGCAAAAATGGTATTTGCTCTATACAATACGAAGTAATTGCTAATGGACAGAATGTGGAATTTAAGTTGCTCGTATTTAACAGTTGCCTTCATTTGTTTTTTCCTCATTTTAAATAAACATCGACTTAATTTGTTTATACACTTCTATTTACGCTAGAGAGCAGAGTAGTTTCTGTGTGCGCGTGTGTGTGTACAAGAATTGTGTCAGTTGCATCACCCCCCTTGAGTATTCCATCCACCCCTTAAGAACTCAGTCGCGTCGCAGTTGATAAAGGCCGGTTACTCAAAGGCAGCGCTGCCCCCAGATGTTGTCTCTTATACTGCTCTCTCTGTCGTTTTTTTTATATTTGTGCAAACAAGTGAAGCTTTTAATCGTAAAATTTCACATTGTCTTGCTAATAAGGCAAATTTTTTGTTGGGTAAAAATCGATAGGGAATCGCTTGTTGATGATGACGGGTGACACATCAACTCGCTCACATGTTTCCTTTTATCACTCAAACGCAGGCAAAGCTCAAAGCACACGCATACGAACATATCACACACTGACACACACATGCAAGCACAAGCAATCAACCTGCCAACGGCAGCCCTGACACTGACCACAACAACATTAATAGCAGGCACACCAATGATGTCTGCAGGTGCGAGCGAAAGAAGGAGAGCTAGCCTCAGCAAGAGCGAGCAAACGGAGATAGTACTGCACACTACTCGCAAGTGTGAGAGAGCAGCGTGTGCAAGACATCCGCTCTCATCTCTACTTTTGCTTATATGCCGATGCCGCTCTGTTTACAATTTCGAACAAATGTTTTTTTTTTGTGTTTTTAATTTTATTGGTGTTTTCTTGTGCTTGTTCTTCGCAACAGACAGCAACGAAGTTCAGCGGCTACAAGAAATGCACGCAATCAACCCCTAAATAGAATTCCGTATGCCTTTTGGCAGCTGGCCACGAGCACACGTCCACTATCTCATACATGGTGTATATTACTTTATCCAGTTTTTTATACCCGTTAGCCAAAGAGTTAAAGGGTATTAGCACTTGGTGGCAACTAGCCAACTATGGACCCTATAAATTATCTGTAGTCTATTTTTCTATAATTTAAAGTTGAAGTATGTTGTTTTCTACCCATCTTACAGTACATTTAATAAAAGTTTAATTAAATGAAAAGCGAAACAATACTAAGGATTAATAGGATTAATAATAATTATGCGTATTTCAAGTTTGTTTTCAAATCTATAAAACAAAATTACGCAAATACATTTTTGTAAAAATAATTTGCAATTTGGAATGAGTCATGAATGAGTTTATCAATCGAAATTCTATGCTATGGCGATAATTGTTAATAAGTTGTACGTCTGGTAATATCCTAAATTTTAATGAATAATTTTCAATTGTAATCGAAATTGGGTGTAGCTTATATCGAAGTGGGAATGGGAACAGAAACGTGGAAAAACGTTGGTAGCTAAATGCGTCACATTCAATTTCTTATTATTCTTTAAGAAATAGTTGTATCGGGTGTTTTGCTGTCGGGACTTCTGCAGCACATTATTTTTTTTGTTCTTTCCCCTATCTTTTTTATGCGTTTGTCTGTCTCTCTCACGCTCTTAACAACTTGTAACATCATCAAATTGATTTGGCGTCTAGCCTAGAAAATAAAATGCCAAGGGTTTGTTGTTGTTCCTCTTGTTGTTGGCCTGGAAAATGCAGCCGAGCGTTGACTGTAGCTGTTCTACTGCTTCCCTCACCCTTCTCCCCTCTCCCCATTTGTTTGCCGCTTGTGCTTTTAGCTTGTTCTTGTTTGCTGCAAGTATTTTTGCCGTCTGACAAGTTCTGCGTTATTTTTTTTTTGTTTTTGTTTTTGTTATATTTATTTTCCTCTCCTTTGGCCTGGCTCTGGGTCTGGGTCTTGGTCTGGGTGTGTCGTTGGTTTCCTCATGAACTCGTGCCTAAAGTTCAAGTGCCCGACTTGCATGCGATTTAAGGGCGTGCCTAGTATGAGGTGTTGCCGATTAGTCTAATTGCAAGTCCAAACTCTCTAGATAGTTTAACACCAGTTGGCTGATTATTTAAACTTAGTTTACCCCAAAGTACAGCATCAGCAATCGGAACAACTTCATTTCGACTCAATTCGAATAATTCGAATATTAATAAGTCACCAGTTTTCAATTTGAACTTCCTAAACTTCAGCTAATTAAAGTTCTGACGAGGCAACGCCTCCACAGATGAAATATGTCGGTTCTCTCTAGGCCTACATAGCATATGTGAAAGGAAAGCCCCAATTAGCCGCCGTTGCTCGTAAACATGAAAATAAAGAGTTTCAAACAGACCATTTAACAATTAGCGGCTAGACGGATGGAAAGATGAAAAGAATGCTGTCGACATGAGCTGGAGTATGAGCTCACTTTGAAGAGTAACCGATCCCAGTTAGCGATTGTGGGCAATGGGAATGCCCCAACCAAAGACCGCAAAAGATGACAGAATGATGATATATCTGAGATTTGGGTTGATCTGCCTGCAATTTTCATATCAGACCATTGAAGACAACAAAATAATATGTTAGAGAGAATTTAAGTTTGAGTAGACTCGTTAGAGATTAAATAAAACATGTTCTAAAGATGCTCCCCATCATCGAAGTACTAGATTAGACTAACTAGGAAATAAAAAAAAAATGTAATGGAATTCAATATTAAATATTCTTAAACATTGCAAACTATATTTTAATATACATATGTTAAAAATTAAAATTCAAATAGTTTCATCTATCGGAAGAAGAACAATTTATTATACTCACATAAATATACTCGAACATTTCGCCTTAGCTGGCAACTTGAACGAAATTTAAATGCTATAAAATGCTCTAAATAGGGCAAAACGACTGACAATTAACACATTTCGAGGTCTTGGACTATATTCTAAATAGTCCAAGAATTTAAAACGCTGAATATCATTTTAATTGAGCTCGTTCTCAACTAATATGCAAATGTTTTCTAATTGGCAACCTCGGGCGCTGTCCGATAACTTTATAGTAATAACTACAATAAAGCTGCTAGGCATGATATGATCGCTGACATGATCGTATAACTCACCCAAAAGTGGCCCCGACATGTGAATATAAATGTGATCTCATGATCTAATGGAGCCATTTACCGCCCGTATTATAATCAATGCAATTTCATAAAAATGATTTCATTCGACTCGATTCTTTAGATCGAGATTAATGCTCGTTTATTAATGCCTGTCAGCTTGCGGGACAATTATAATTTGCACGGAGCTTAGTTCCCATGGTTTTCCTTCCCCCAGCCCCCATTTAAAAATATTGCTTTAGTTTTGTTCTCGCTTTTTTTTTCTCTACTATGCGATGACGTTGTCAAACTGGTTGATTGTCCCTGTGTGAGTGTGTTTTATCAGCATTTATTGTTTTGTGACCGTTCAAATGTCGCTTAATTGACTTTGTGGTTTGCCTCTCTCATTCTCTCTCTCTCTTTCCCTTTCCCTTTGCCACCCGCCTGGGAACCCCACGAGAATGCTGATCTAAGCTCGGCTTTTGCTTTTTCTTCCCTTGAACATTTGAGCAGCACTTCACAGCTCACATTGTTGTTGTCTCCTCTCCGATCGCTCCCAGCTCCCAGCTCCCGTAGTGGAATGTCATCAAAAATACTCTTTGCGGTCGTTTCAAGTGCTTTTTTATGGGCTCTCCACAAAACAAGAAACGCCTATTAGAGCCATAAATGTGGATTGCTTTAGGAATCACTAGACCTGGCTAGCACAGTGTTAAGTAATAGCGGTAATGTCTTTACAAAGTGTGAAAAAGTTCACAAAGCCCTGATGGTAGCAGTTTTTTTTGGAATAGTCTTTAAATATTGAAAGTCGTTATGGAGCTTCAACTTTTCTGTGGAGTTTTAAGGAATCATTATAATTGCTAAATAGTTCAGAAGTACTATGCTATAAGTTTCTAAATAATGTTAAAATATTTGTTAACATAAAGAGCACTAAAAAGGAATTATTATAATTTCTGTACCATCTCAAATTACACTTGCAGCAGAGTTTTCTTTTTTCTTCGCAGAAACGATTCTATATTTTTAGATCGTACTCTAGAACTCCCTTAGCATCCTATATCACATTTTTGCAGCTCCTTTTCAAGATTTGCTTGCTTGCCAGCGAAATTCTGCAAATGTATTTTTAGCTGCGGAATATCTTTAAAAAGATTCCTTATTGCAATGTATTTTAAAAATTCGCACGTTTTATCCTCAGTGCTCTTCAAACATCCATTCTCAGTTCTTAATTATATTCGCTTGTCTGTGCAGTCGAAACAACTGTTGTTGGACCTGTCGTCATCATCTCAGCTGGAGGGCAGTGCTTGCAAATCTTTTTCTCCTCTTCTCTTCTCTTCTCATTTCGTTTTCATTCTCATTTTGTTGTGCTTTTGCCGATTGGATTCGCTTTGCTAATTTGCAAGTTAAATGCGCAGAGACAAATTGCCAATGTATCTTTAATTAAAACTATGTAAATGCAGAGCTTCTGTCTCAGCCCAATATAAATTCAAGTCCAAGGGGAAGTCATCGTAAATTAACCTGGCGTGTTTTATAAGTTTTCGAGCAACGATTAGATCAGCCTCTTATGCTGCTGTCTCTGTCTCTCTGTCGCTCCCTCACTTGCAGTCTCTCAGGTACAAAAGTTAAGGCCGCGTGCGTATTGTTGCGAGTTTTCATTTCAATTCTAACTGTACAACTTATCAGTCAACAATTAAATTCATGATTCGCTTATCTACTGATAAGCACACACAAAAACACACACTCACACTTACACCTGGCAATGTTGAAATACTTTTTAGGCTATTACGATAAGTTTTTTATTTTTTTTTTTTGTTGATTTGAGGTCTGGTGACAGTGATGATGGCGTCGGTGGCAGCGACGCTTAGACGCCAATGTCAGTGCTTGTCAAGCTGCGGCCACCGACTACAGTTTGACAGTCACTTGTGCTAACTGTCAACAGTGATTTGTTGTTGCTGTTGACAGTGATAATCATTTGTTTCTAATCTTAAGCTTGCCACTCACGTCGGCTTCTAGCGGACGTCCCTCTCTCTCACTCTGTCGCCCTCAATAGCGTAATGCCATTCAGTATGTACAGTTAGTATTGTTTCATATGACGACTGGCCAAAGAGTGTCCACATAAATTGATTAAAAGTCATAAAAGCGAGCGGCAAAAACCAAAAGCGTCACGAAAATTCCCATAAACAATTCACACACACATTGTTGCACACATACCGACGCAGACACAGTTAGGTTACTTTGCCAAAAGACATTCAATAATAATACAATTTAGCAGCAATAATTGGCCATTGAGCCGGCTTTGGGCTTGCAGATAACAAACAAGCGCAAGAAACGCAAACAGCGCAAGCATGCGAAGGAGCGAGACAGACAGAGAGTGAGAGAAGCATGAAGAAATAATAAAACGTTCGCTTCTTCTTGTTACTTTTGTGATTTCTTATTTGGCCAAGTTTGTTACACAGCTGCCTCTGCCGCGTCGCTGTCGCTGTCGGCGTCATTTTACGTGCTCTTGCACTTTGCACGCTGCTTCGCATTGTCTTTGCTTGCCGCTGTCTATTTCCGGTAATGCAATGCGACTGCGCAAATGCGCTCTCTTGCTCTCGCTCTCACGTTCTCTCTCTCTGTGTTAACCCATTAAACCGGTCTCGCATTTAACGTTCTCTTGCCGTTGCTCTCTATCTCTGTCTAGCCCACGTTGACATTTCGCTGCACTCTCACGTTTGTTTATCAGCAGCAAACGTAGTTTCCGTTGTTCGTTCGAAATTCATTGATTGCAAATTGCGCGACCGTTTTTCGATATCGAAACCAGCGCTGCATGTGCTCGTGTTGTTTTTATGTGTTTTATCCATGACACAGTGCCTCTAAAACTGCTGTCGCTTGAATTATCTCAAAGGCCTTTCCGTTTTGTTTGAATTTCATATTATATACTTGTTATGTGGGTGAGTGTGTGTGTGTTTGTGTGTTTTGCTGGCATTGACCCACTGGTAAACAACAACGGCGCGAGCGCGTGATAACAAGTGTCGTTGTTGCTGTTGCTACTGTTGTTGTTGAGCACACTTTACATATAAAGACAGCAGTTCACAATAGACTTTAACATTGCCGCCTAAAAGTATGCAACTGAAATTTTATTTCCATATTAATTTTGTATTTTGTGTTTGCTTAATTTACAGAAAAGTATTAAATAAATTACCAACAAAATGTTAGCCAAATTTTAGTAAATATTAAGGATAAGTAATAAATTAGGGGACACACTCCGACAACACACTCCGATTGCGACAGTCGATCGCAAATCATTTTTCACACCCAGCCAAAGACGCAGACGCAACGACGGCGTCCCCGCGGAGTTACGTCCGTTCTCGCTCCACACCGCAATCGCCACATTCGCCGCAATTGGTGGCGATCGCCGGTCGGGGGGAGGAGCCCAACAGACGCGCCTACTTGGCATCAGCATCGTCATCAGCAGTAGCTGCATCGTCGGCCTCGTGCCCGCTGCTGCAGCCACGGCATCATCAATCGGAGCAGCAATTGTCCAAGCGGCGCTGCATCTATGCATCAACGGGGAGCGCTGCAAATATCATGATGGATCGCGAAGCCCTTAGCGAATGGGCCAAGGATAAGCCGCTCAGCATACTCCAGCTGGATCCGGCGGATCGTGCCGTCCTGCGGATAGCAGGTGAGTTTGCAAAAATCCTTTTTTCATATTATTTATATGGTCTAAATGCAACTGACGACGTATAGGGATAAGAATAAGGATATAAAGGTTTCATTATGTTGTTGAATGAATCGAATTATGATTCTAAGGATAAAGCTTTCATTATGTTGTTGAATGAATCGAATTATGATTCCTCCGATCCGCTGAAAATTTCGAAGTTATTTAAGAAAAAATTGCGACTGCTGTCGGGTATATATGGTATATTTTATATGTATAGATATATCCTAATGACAAGCAGTATTTTTGTATAATTCATTTAGTATATTTTAACGATAATACCGTTATCGCACAAGTTTGATTTTATTAAAAATGTGTTTAGCTTTCTCACTTTTATTTACATACTTGATTATTTGATAAGGAATTCATACAATAGCAGACTGAATACACTTAAGATAAAACTTATGTAACATATATTGATAGAAACTTTCATCGGTTCAAGTTAAAAGAATACTTTGATTGGTATTACGTCGGGTTTGATTTCATTCAGAATAAAGCTCTAGTGTTAATTTAAAATTTTTTGATTGCCAGAAATGGCATTTCTTAAATATATTTATTCTCAGATACAAAAATTAATTTATTCAAAATTACACAAGATTTTTGGAATAGCAATATCATAATATTGCTTTTTATATTCTTCTTAGTTTAGGACATTTCATATTTATTATATCTTTAATTAGCTCATTCATAAATTCAATTTTATAATGCCCTAGGAGTAGTTAATGTATGAATGGTATTTAAAAAATAACTGATATATCATCCCACTGGTGTTCATAAAAATTGAGAGTAGAATTTATTTATGGTAGAGCTTTATTCGAAACCAGAACTCTTAAAAAGAAATAGGCAATATTTATGTGCAAATCTTTTGTCTACATGACAAAACGTCTGTTTGTGTTTGTGTGTGTGCCAATTCTGTGGCCAAATATTTGCGTTGGCCCACTCGAACATGGCTCAGAGCCAGAGGCAGAGGCAGAGACAGAAGCGGAGGCAGACACACAGAGCCAAGACTCGACAGACGGTTCATTGCACCTATTAATGGCAGTGCATGTCAAACTGTGCCGCAATGCTGCTGCTGCTGTTGCAGTTGCCAACAGCCAACAGTCAACAGCCAACAGCCAAGAGTCAACACAACTTTTATTCTATGCGCTCGCTTGCTGCATTGACATTTTTTCAATACGGTAGCAGCGCCTCTCTCCCCTTATCTCCTCTCCCTCGCTCTGTGGCAGTCGCCGCTCCCAATCCGCTGATGGAACTCGCATATTATGCGCTAATTCCACACCTAACGGTGCAGCCTCCGCCTGCCTGCCTGCCTGCCTGTCGCTTTTATTCTATTTCTGTACCGCCAACGGAGTTGGCAGTAGGCAGCCCACAGCGATTTCCCCACTTCCTCCCTCCTCCTTCTCTCCTCTGTTCATCCCATTTCCCTAACGTTTTGTCGCTTGCGTTTTTCATTTATTTTATTTTGTTTCTGCTCTTTTATTTACTTAGTTTTTTTTTTGCAATTGCAACACAAAATTGAAATTTATGTCGCAGTCATTTTGCTGCCTCTGTTGAGGGCATTGTGCGGTAACAATAAAAATACAAAATAAAAAAACAAATTGAGAAAAGGAAAATCAAATTGAAGAGTCTATTGAGTGCTCTACAATTGTCGCTGGTCTCGCCTCTGCTGCGAGTTATTTGTGGCCCGGAGACAGATGTAAATGCAGATTCTTGACGAGTTTATTGGATGTCTGGAAGGAACTGGAATGACTTTGGAATTTCAGGCTGTGGAAATAAATTTATTTCGGATTCAGATAAACAACGAAATAATCTTCGATTTAATGCATTATCTTAGTGTTATTGGCGTTAATACTAATGTATCACAAATAACACAAAGAAATTTATTTATAATTTAAGAATATGGTTACAAGCACTCAGCTTATATAATTTCTTCAAGCATTGCATTTCAATAGTTATAATCCACGTAATAACGTTATCACTACAAAAGTTATTACAAGTATATACTCAAATGATTTTGTTTTCAAGAACAACAGAATCATTTCATTCAACCGAGTTCATTTGTAGGCAGAAAATTGCTGATTGAAATCCAACTGACTTGCGCTTAAGTTAAAACAAAAAAAAAACTGTATATACTACAAATAGAAAAAAATACCATACGCTTGGTAAAGCTTAGTTTTAATAATTCTTAAAAACTTGGTTGCGATCAGATAAAAATTGTAGAAGTTATTTAAGAAATAATTCGATATGACACAACTGCAGTTTGGTATTCGTTAATTTAGTATATTTTGTATTTTATGGTATATTTGGAATGCATTAGTATGTATATCGATCTACCAAATATATCAGTGGGTATATTTTAGTATTTTTTTTTGATAACGTTAATTTGTTATTTTGCAAAAATAATACCGAACTTTTTTGCTTTTATTGAAAATGGGAAGCGATTGTAGATTTCTTACTTGTTATACTTAAAATTTTTGTATTTTGAATAACTTAAAACAATAAATCATATTGATAAAAGTTGCAATTGATCTTTAAAGCAATTATATTGCAGACGAGTTAAAAGAACCTTTACCATAATTATTTATTTAAAATTACTTTTAATTTAATATTTTCTTCAGCAGCATTAACTTGAAATTTTCAGGAATTTCGTGAACCGTTTTTTAAATTTTTTTGTATTGTCTTTGGCAATCTCAAAATCTAGCACTAATCGGCTTTGTATCCGTGAGTCAAGTTTTGTCTTTGTCTATTTACAATCGCATTCAAATAGTGTGTTGTCTGAGACATCTAATTGGCTAATCCAATATGTTGTTTGTCTCCATATTTCAATTGCTGACCTTGATTAGATTTGTCTACACTTCGGCGTAAAACACTTTCTCACTTTTCCACTTTCCATGCCGCCCACTCACGATAACGAGTCTGTTGTTAAGCCACGCCCACAAAAGCAAAAAAAGCAAAAAACCAAATTATATTCAATTGCAAATGATTTGAAAAAATCCAACAAGTCGCGAGACAAGATTTCAAGCGAAACTGAAAGCCACAGCTACAGTTGATTGAGATTGATAGTTAGTTGAGGATGTGGAGAGAAGGGAGAGGAGCAGATCTCAGTCTCAGACATAGACTAGTGGCTACCAGTCTGCCACAGACACCCACAAACATTAGGCAGCTGTAATATTGTTGCCGCACTGCGTAGGCTCCATGTGAATCAATCTGTACCGATTTCGAGTCTTTTGCAAAAGTTGGACAACTCTTAATGTTGCAAAGTTTTTCTCTCCCTCCTCTTTTTTTATACCCGCTACCCATTGTTTAGAAGGGTATAATAACTTCAGGCTCCAGCAAATGTATGTAACAGACGGAAGGAGGCGTCTCTGATCCCATAAAGTATGTACAATACATAATATTGATCTATGGTATATTTTAAATGTAATAGTATATCATTAAACCAAATATAGCCTTCATTATATTTTAGTATTTTTTCAATATTGTTCTTCTATTGAATGTAATAATACATCGATATACCAAATATAAGATTCAGTATATTTTCGTATTTTGATTCACAATCTGGCTTACTTTGTATTGTGTGGTATATTTTTAAATTAAAAATTCGATCGATATACCAAATATAGCATTCAGTATATTTAAATATTTTAATATTTTCAGTATTTTTCTATTCTTATTTAAAATTGATAGCGAGTATCTCACAGTCAAATATAACATTCAGAATATTTTAGTATTTTTTGTATTGTTCTGCTTTTATTGAAGCTTCCAAATATAGCCTTCAATATATTTTAGTAGTTTTTTCAGTATTCTTCTGCTTATATTGAAAATAGGTAACAAGTATCTTAAAGTCGAGAAGATATATCGATATACCAAATATAACGTTCAGTATATTTTAGTATATTTTCAGAATTTTCTGTTCTTATTGAAAATGTGTAGCGAGTATTTCACAGTCGACGAGACTCGACTTTTGCTTCCTTACTTGCTTTTTTCGCATATGGTTAGTTTTAATTAGCCCTGAGCCAGTTTACCCACTAACACACACACACACACACACTCACACACGCTCACGCACACCCACAGCGTTTTGTTCATGTAACGGAAAACTTGGCTACATTTCTCGATTTGGCTTTAAAGAGAGAGAGAGAGAGAGAGAGAAAGAGAGAGAACTGAAACTTTGCATAGCGCCAACTCGCAGCTCGCTGTTCGCAGTTCGGAACTCGGATTTCGCAGTCAGCTAATGAAGTCTGAGCTGAGCTCCCACACAGATTGCAAGAGTTGTTTCCCCTTCCCCTTCCTCTCTTCCCCATCCCTCCCATCCATTGGCGTCTGATTGCGAGGCGCAGTCAATCATCAACATTTCGGGGAGCGTTGCTAATATTTTAATCAAACAAATTTTAAACGCTATTTTCCTATGCCTATTTCTTATTCCCAATTTTGGTTACGCCAAATAAAATGTTTATTTTGTTTGTTTTTTCTTCGCTTTATTTTTGCCGTTTCAAACTTGGCTCAAATCTTATGGTCGGTTGCGTAGGTCGCACTTCTGACACCAAAAGAAGGTTGTGAATATTTCGATTCGATACCCTAACAAAGGGTATGCTTGATTTTCAGTTTAGCTTAAAGATTTCGTCAAAGAAACTCTCTGCAGCTTTTATATTTTTAAAAATATGAGTTTTTAATGTTTTTTGAATTTTATTTTAAGCAGTTGCAGTGAAATTACAAATTATTGAATATTATATCTTTTCTCAAGTTAAAGCGAAACAAAACAAAAGCCATAATTTAGTTTTAATGAATTTCTTAAATATTTTTTTATTTAATTTTTGTAAATTATTTTGTTTCAAGTTAATCTATTATCTTGGAGTGTATAAACATTCAGCTACGTCTGGTATATTTTGTACTTTATGATATATTTTACAAATAATAGTATATCGATATACCTTCAATACAGTTCAGTATTTTTTCAGTATATTAATTTGTATGTTCTTGTCTATGCTTTTTAATTAGTAGTTTGCAAATATGTTGTTTGATAAATTCGATAATCGATATTTTGGCCAGGTTTTTATGGGAAAAAGAGTATTTAAATAGCGACTCTGATTTCTTCATTCCTTTTTATTTGTTTGTTGTCATTTTGATTACGCATTGTTCGATCACATTGACCATTTTAGGGGCTATCCCCAAATGAGAAAAAGAGTTCACTTTTTATTCGTGTATCGCATAAGCTTTTATTTTTAGCAAGTCTGCATCACTGACAGACAGTCGCGTCTTGAGACTGGATACCGTTTAATCGAGCTATCGATTAACGATCGGGGAAGGGTTGTATTAGCATAATTCATTAATAAATTTCACGACGCGCCTTCCTCCGATTCCGATTGCGAGTGCGAGTGCGAGTCAGCTAATTATTGGATATAACGTATTAGATATGCAGGTCGCACAATCGCAGTTCGATCGCATCGAGTATCGAATGTGTGTGCATTATAAACCTGGCCTGGTAACAATACTACTGCCAAACCGGAAGTACAGTTGAGTTTGCCAGAGTTGTCGCCACTACACACAGAATATTTGCTTGTAATTTATTTCGCTTTTATTTTGTGTTGTATTTTGTGGAGCTGCCTCTGTTTTTTTTTATTTTTCGGCATTGCGCTTTGTTTTGTATCTTATAGATACCGATACGCCTACTGCGCGTACATAACACGATGTTGTTAATTGAAAACTGATAACTGAATGTGGGCAACCCTCCTCTCCCCCTCTCGTTTAACGTGAAGCGGGCGCCTGATGAGTGTTCTTACACTTGGAACCTGCTTCTGTTTATGAGGCACGTAGACGCTTCTTTCTACCCTTCCATCTATCTATCGAGTTGTGCTTCCACATCGTCTGATTTCGTTTCTGTTTGTGATTCCGTTTTCAGTTCTCAGTTCTTAGTTTTTTTTTGCTTTTTAATTGTCATTATGTATGCGTGTCGAGCGAACCTATCGCGGGGCGTGTTGTCATCTATAACTCTCCGTCTCTGACGGTGTGTGTGTGTTGATATCTCTAATTAGTTTTCAATTCAATTTGCATTTACATAGCGCTCTCGCTCTCGCTCGTTTGCTGCCTTTGTTTTGTCGGTTTGGTAATTAACCGTTTTAAATTATGACAATCTTAAGTGCCTGAGAGTTTAATTAGAATTTAACGACTTAGTCTCGACCAGCGAAAATAGCACTATAAATCGATAATAATGATGTTTGCAACTTGTTTAACTAATGAGCTTGCGTTGACTTCTTTATGGTATGCTTACTGTTTTTCCTTCTTCTTCTTTTCAGTGAGTTATGATTTGGGGAGAGAGATACCGAGTATCTCCACACTGAAGGTCATTCGAACTAGTTTCGATACTCGCAACTTGCACACTTCCACATAGTTTTGTGCCATCTCCATATCGGTTGCTTGTCGCTCGCTTTTTTTTTTTTTTTTTTTTATCTGTGCTTCTCCCACCAAGGCTAGTCGAGTGATAGAAGAACATATGGCAGAGCTCCCAATGCGTTGGGCTCTCCGTCAGTCTCTGACTCATTAGAGATAAGCAATTTGCTCTGTCAATTTGTCAACTACACAAACATTGAAACTCTGTCTATGGCTTTAGTGGAGTACATGCACATATATCTAAATATATAAACGTCGATCAAACGCAGATACCGCCGTTCACACACTCCAATAAAGCGTCAAGTTCAATCGCAAAAGGCAAAAGTGTGCGACTATTGTATACCCTGTATTTTCTAACATAAAATTGGCACACAAAATCGAAAATTTATCAAGTGAACAGGAAACTCGATTTTTGAATGTTATTTAAATATTTTATTCGAGGGTTTAAGCAAAATAGTTCATATTAAGTAGTAGATAATCCTAACTGAGTAACCGGCTGCCCATTTTTAAAGAACAGCCAATAAAAGCTTACAAAGTTTATACAACTTTTGTAATCTGAAATTTTCGGAATTGATTGTAACTAAACCTGTTATGATTTTTTTCTACCAAACTATTTAATATAAGCGATGAAAATTAAATATTAGATTGTTTTTTGTTTTTTTTATAAAATACTGAAATAAAATCATTATCAGTAATGAAAATAGAAAAGAAAGGAATTCGTAAAGATTGACAAAAGAGGATATCGATGACTTTTTTTCTAATTCGCTTCGAATTGTTTAATTCCTTTCATTTGAAAATCCCAACTGATCTTTCAATTTTTCAAATTCTTAGAATTTTCCACATTCGCCTTGCGGTATTGAAAATTCGAAATAGAAATGCGCTTTACAAGAATAAGATTATCTTTAAGTTTGCAACTCTATTCTTTGGTAAGCTATTTTACAGGGTATAAATGATACAAAAAAAACGAAGAAGAAAAGAAATAAATACAGAAATTATAGAAATTCATACAATGAAATTTGTACATAAATATTTAATTACGCTACTAATTGCCAACAACAACAATAGTAACAACAACAACAACAATTTGGCGAGGTCAAGAGACTCCTCGGTTCGGTTTCCCCGCATTGGGAACAACAGTTGTTGCTTGGCGATTCATTGAGACTGTCAAGTGTCACAATAAAACAACACACATCACCTAGCACAAGTGTTTTTTGCGATATTTCTGCTTCTGCTGCTGCTATTATTGTTGTTGTTTTTTACGGTTACGCCCACAACTTCAATCGAGCGAGCAACTGCAATGAGATCAGCGCTCCGTTCGTTGGTTGCTCAATGATCAATTCCCTTAAAAATGCAGCAAATAAAATGATTAAAATATGATTTTTTGTTAGCCGTATTTTATTTTTGGTTATTTATGGTCTGTTATACATTTAACAGTCAGTCAGTTGTGTCTGCTCGTTGCGTGTGTGTGTGTGTATGTGTGTCTGTTGTGCTGTGGTGTGGGAGGTTGTTGTCCATGACGTCACTGTTAAAACTGGCTTGCAAAACAAGTTGGCCTTTTGACAAAGCCAACAACAATCGCGCAAATCATTTAAATGACATTACACGCAAATAAACGTAAACAAGTCACTTGTTCGCAATTATGATGAATGCACGCATTTAAGATACCCTAGAACTCACAAGAGCTCGAATAAAGACATTCAACAATTAGTCAAAAAAGTGTTGGAAGTATAAAAGTTGCTTCATTCAATATGAAAGAATTTCAAATGTTGACAAATTCAACACTTTTTGGAATCATTTTTAAAAAATGATTACAGATTAAATAGAATAATGATTAAAGGAACCTTATATTCAAATTTATTGAGTTTTTTACATACATTTCATAAATGTTGTTGAATTTATTTCCAATTTTTATTATTCATATTAATATTTATGTATATTGAATGATATCAACATAAATATGATTGTACAATAAAGAATGAAACAAATCTTACAATAATACAATATTCTAAATATTATCAATACTAAGAACTTGTATAATGAAACGAAAAAACGGCTAGATAAGTGAAGATGAATCATGTATGATAAAGAAATTATATATATGCATATATTATACATTTGAATTCTAAACTGTAATTATAATAAAGAATAAAGAAAACTATATATGGGTAATTCTCTGAGGGATGCGTGCGACCAGCATTACAGTGACAAAAAAAAATATATTCTGAAACAATTTTAAAAACAAGAAAAGATTATTTTTATAGCTCTAGATTAATTAGAGCTAAGAATGGTTTTGGAATTTTTTTTCTGTTTTGTTTTCTGTTCTGATAATTGCAAAAATTAACAAATTCGTACGCAAAACAAAAAAATGAACGAATTTATATATTTTATCGTAAAACAGAACAAGTTCTTAAAATCAATCTTAGCTTTAAAAATAGCGCTAATCCAAAGCTTCACTTATTTTTCAAATTGTTTTAGTTTATGTTTTTTTTTTTTCACTGAAAAGCTGTTCGCAAGCGACATATACTAGAGAATTACCCATATATATAATACAAAAATGGGGGTATACTGGTACTATATCTAGGAATAACTGAGCTTGCCAAGTTACGAATTACTTGTGGTTTTCGTGAGTTAAATCGTTATGGAAGAGACTCAATGATTGTTCCATATAATTGACTTTCCCTGGCTTCTTGATAATCACGCAACATCGTCTAACCCTTGTCAGAGGAGAGTCTGTCACACTCCCAGGGCAACCCACATTTTCCATGGTATTGAAAAAATGTTGAGACGGAGACGAGACGCCTACAACACGAAACCAGTCTCAAGTCTGGCTTGTGATTGTGTGTTGCATGTAGACACGTACAACAAACTATCTGACTGTCTGAGTGTGCGTGTGTGTGTGTGTGTGTAGTATGTGACCAGCTGTGATGGGGGCACTTTGTTCGTATCTGAGGTCTTGGGCTTGGGGTCTTGGGTCTGGGTCTCTTCACTGGGTCAGTTGTAGTCTCAATGTATGTTTGTGTGTTTGTGTGTGTGTGTGTGCTTTCGGGACCCTTCTCATTGCCAAGTGAGACACGAAAATTCCATTGTTTCGTTTTGTTCACCTTTGTTTACACATTTTGCAAAAATGTATTTGCTGTTTGCCTGAAATCCCATATCGTCTTTCACTCCACTCTCAACTCTCAAGCGAACACTCACTTCAGTTTAATGCCAAATTTTGAATTCCACATATTGACATACTCGCTTGTATTCCTATGTATTCGTCGTACATATTTGCGTCACTTTTCGTAATATAGTATGTACTTTAGAAGCGGGACGTCGGGGAAATGAATAAAATGACAATACTCGTTAGCGCAGCAAATGTCCAGCAATGTCTCCATCTCCAGTTTTAAGCACATGACGCAGTCAGTTACTACTTAAATGACTGACTGACTGACTGACTGGTTGAATGATTGACTCACTGACTGAATGACTGATAGACAGACAGACAGACAGACAGACAGACAGACAGACAGACAGTCATGTGTGTATTTACTTTTCGGTTGACGCCCTATAGTGCCGGCATATCTTCAAGTCGAGGTACAAGTATCATTACGGAAAAGTGTCGACTCTGAGATTGTGACTGAGTTTGGGTTTGGGTTGAGGCTAGTGTCTGCGATCGGCGGGTCTGGGGCTAGGCCAACTCTAGGCAGGTCTGGTCTGGCCTGGTCTGGTCTCTAGCTGTTCGTCATGAAGCGGATGTGGAACTGACAGGCGGTATTCTTGTGGTTTGGGCGTCTACAGCGTGGGCAGTTTGTAATATATAGTAGTGTGTTAGGCAGCTGCTTGGCTAGTTGGCTAATCAATATTGTGCAAGACTCATTTTCTGCGAAACACTCTTGAGTGTATTCACAAGTGAATTTATGCATATTTATCATGAAAACTGAATACGAGCGAAAATTGAGAACCAATTGTTAGGTATAGTATTATATTGGCATGTTATAATGGAATACTTTTGATGTTCGAAATTGTTTTTAAAGAATACTGAATACTCATGAGTGTTATTGAATGCTTCTATGACATCATACTATTGGGAAAGTATAATTAAGTATTTTTTATGTTTGCAAATAATTACGGTAATATAATTGAGTATTTCTTATGTTTGCAGATAATATTCAAATACTTATGAGTGCATTCATGCTAATACTCATGAGTGCTATTCGAGTACACATTTGAATACAAGCGATATTCGATAATTGAGTATCTTTTATGTTTGCAGATAATATTCAAATTCTTATGAGTGCAGTCTTGAATACCACTGACGAATACTCATGAGTCTTGTTCATGTGTATACGTGAATACAAATGAGAATTGATAAAGAACTGTTTTGTCATAGTATTACTGACGAATACACATGAGTATTTTTTATTTATTATGTGCGCAGATAATATTCAAATACTTTTGAGTGCATTCCAGAATACCACTCATGAGTGTTTTCATTTGCACACGTGTCCTCACACATTTCTGATATATTTGCGACAGCTTTGACATTATTAATGAATGGTTATCAAGTGTATTCACGAGTGCATTCACGAATACTATTCATAAATAATCAGTACTCGACATTATTGAGCTTAACAGAGCTTAAATAATTTATCAAGACGTTCATCCTTGCTGCTGACCTTCCACAGCTCGCCCCACTCAACTCGCTATAATCCGCAGTTCATGGATTTAGTTCGCTGTGAATAGCAAACTTTGAATAAAAGTTCCTAACTGCTTTGCTCCTCCCCCACAAACAACACGACCGTGGCGTGACTGAAGGCAATATGGCCCAAGAGAAGTCGTAAGCAATCAGCTGGCAATTAAATAGTGGCAATTGGAAATCAGCTCAACGATTTGCGAACTGGGTAATAACTAATTAAAAATGAAATTTGCGTAAGCGCACCCACACACACACACACACACATATATGTACACACAAGCAAGTGCAAGCTCGCAATCTGAATATCACACTTGTATCGATTGAGGCCGGCCACTTGAGAGCCCAAGAGAGCAGCAGGCGCTGCACAAGTGGGCTGAAGAAAGAGCGGGGGAGAGAGAGAGACAGAGAACACTCCATAATCTAGATACGAGAATCACTCGACTGCGACTGCGAGAAACGACATGCAAATGAATGAAAGGCAGGCTCACAAATACTGTCAGACTGTGTTAAGCTTAAGCCTACTCATTTACACTCGTATTTGGAGTGGTCGGCTTAGTCACGACTCCCAAGGCTCTTTGCCACTGACTCATTCATCAATTCGGCAATTGGCCAGTGACAAATTTAGCTCATTTTCGGCGTCACTTTCCACGTATTTCCGTCAATTAGAACACAGCTGTTATTAATGCTCACACCCACTACAACTTACTACATCGATCTCTCTGCAATTTACTCAACTTTCCATTTTTAATAATTGCACTCAAAGTGCAGCACATGTGACAGTTTGTGTGTGTGTGTGTGTGTCGGTGTTGCGTTGTCAAGTGCTTTACGCACACGCAATGAACTTCATCAAGTCCGCTCAGCTGTTGTTGTTTGCTCTCTCTCTCTGTATGGTAGTTCTGCCGCTCTCTCACAGTGTTCAATGCGTTCTCTCTCTGTGTCGTTGGGCGCTCTTAAGCTTGCTCGCTCAGCACTCGTGCGCTCTGTTGATGACTTGTTGTTAATCTTTGCATTTCTACATTTTTATGGATTCCTACACTATTTTTACACATCATTTTTCTTCGTTGCTGTTGTTGTTGCTGCCGCTACTTATGTTTATAAGAGCGCCAACCGTATTATAATTTGTTTTTGGTCAGCAGCTAATATAGTGGCGTTCCAAATATCGCACCCCCTTCCACACCGAATGCTCACCGAGTTGTTTACATTTTCCAAAACTATTTTAGGTGCTTTCTTCTTTTGCTGCAATAAGGAAGTGAGTTTGAAGAACTCGAAACGAGGGCTGCAACAATTCGCGCACCATTTCTTTCGTCGGTTATTAGTTTGGTCCAAGCTACAAACCCAAATTAGGGCTTTTTGTTTATTAACGGCCATGACCATTAGCGGTTTATTTTCTTTTTCTATTTCTTTTTTTAGTTGTAGTTTTATTTTGATTTCTTCTTTTTGCTAGCCCACATGCCTGAGAGCCGCCGCAAACAGTATAAGCCAGCTATAAGCAGCTTCCTCTCGCCCGCAGTTGTCGGCAATTAAAGACCCGCAGAAAAGGCAAGGCGCATAGCGAAAATCTTGACCAAATATGTGGCATTTTTTGGCTTTGAGTGAGTTGGAGTCGAGTGAGTGAGCAAAAGTCGCGCTCACTCTCACGCACTCAAAGAGTCCACAACGATCAACACTGCCCACACAGACACAGCGCCACATTGCGAGAGAGCAAGAGCGCAGAGAGTGAGAGCACGATACACCTGCTTAACTCACGTATGCACTCACACGCATGCAGAGTATGTGATAAAGAGAGTGAGAGAGGCAGGCAGGCGGTCGACTATTGGCGGCACCCATTGAAATCGTTGCTTGCGCTCCGTCAGGTCTCTCAGTCCAATTTGAACAACGATACCGAGCGGTTGGCGTTTCTCCTCTGCAAGCAAAAGTTTTTCGTTTTTTTAAGTGCCCAAAGACAGCAGTAGGCAGCAACAACAACAATTTGTAAATTCTGCTGCCAACGCACAGCCGTTTTTCTAACTCGGCCCTACAATAACAACAACAACAGCTGCAGCGGCAGCAACGACGAGAACGCGTTCGTTGTGTGTCGTGTGTGTGTGTGTGTTAAAAGCGAGTGAAAAAAAGTTGTGCAAAAATCGCAGAGGAAACAAAAAGCGTAATAATTCCGGAGCTTATAAAAAAAATAATATAGAATTTATGCAAAAAAAAAGAAACAAACAAAACGCGTGTTTTATCTAACACATAATAAAGCACTAAAATAGTGACTAAAGAAATGACTTAATAGAGTGACTGAAACCATAAAATAACTGTTGAATATTTAATGCAGATTCAGAGGGTGTTCCCCTCGCTTCTGTCCCACAAATTGTTGCAGCTGTATTTGTTCCTATCTGCATGCGTGTGTGTGTGTGTTGTGTGTATGTTTTCGTGTGTGCATTTTTTTAAATATTTGCAAAGTCAAAAGAATGGCTCAGTCCCAAAAGACAGTCAATAAACTTCTTTGCTTGCTTTGCTTATTTTGTTGTTTGTGTGTATGTGTGTGTGTCGGTCTGTCCGTCTGTCTGTGTGTTGATTTTGTTGTTCTGTCTCCGCCTGGCTTTTCATTCAATAACCAGTTTTGACGCGCTCTTTTCTTATTCTTATTTTTTTGGGTTTTATTTTATTTTTTTCTTATTTTTATACATTTTTTGGGCGCTACCTCTTCTGTTCCATTTTGTTCTCATGGCTTATGCGACTGCACACGCACATTTTTCTTGTTGTTGTTTGTTGCTGTAGCATTTGATTTCGCTGCAAGGCGAATTTGCTGGCAAATTCCAAATGTGACTCAAACTCTGTGCTACCTGTGGTTTTTTTTTCTTCATTATCTTCTCTTTGCCACATTTCTTCTTACCCACTTGCAAATGCCAGGCATAGTTGAGTTGCGCTCTCTCTCTCTTTCTATCGCGCTCTCAGTTGAGCAGTTCACTCAAATATTAGTTGACAAAGACTGGGAAGAACAGTCGTCAGCTTTAGTTACTGTTCATGGCAATTTGTGCTCAGCAAAGAAGTGAACCTCTAAAGTCAGGTCTCGGCATTAGACACACACACACACGCAAGTACAAATGGGAGACACACGGACAATTGGACAGTGGGGAGAGTGTGAAAGATTATGAGGAGCAACTGTGGCACACAGTGTTGAAAAAGTGCGACGAGCGAGTGATGTGAAAATTAGTAAACAAGAAATACATTTTATGAATTATTGTGTGAATTTTTGCATGTGAATGAAGAAAACTAGCAGCAGCAGCAGCAGCAGCAACAACAAATACAAAAGCAAACAAATTATGAGTGAAAACCGAACGGAAAAGTGAAGAAAGCTGTGAAACAACACAAACAACAAATTAACATTGAAATTGTCAAATGAAAAACTCATTGAAAACTCATCGAAATATGCAAATCAAATAACCAAATAAAACAATCAACATATTTATAAACATAACAATAATAATAACCACAACCATAATAATAGTATTAGGAAAACTGAGTAAAAGCGGCAATGAAAAACATCAGCAACCGCCCCCTTCACTTGCATATTTGTTGTGTTGTGTGTGTGAAAACAATGCAAACACAATGCACAATAACAAAATAGCCGCTGCCTATAAACAAATTGAGACACTGCGCCAGAGAACTAGAGAAAGAGCGAGAGAGAGAGAAGAGAGAAATTTCAGTATCAGTATCTATTGCTGTATCTGTATCTGTATCTGAGCAGCGGAGGCGACTCGACGACTTGTATCTAATCAGCGCGACAGCAAGTCTCATTGGCCAGCTGCCTGTTGCGTGCTTATACTATTATTTATGTAGTTATTTTTACATTTATTATGGAAGTTGTGGAAGTTGAAAGAAAGCTGACCTCATGCATTTGAGCTGAGAATGCAGAAAGGCGCTACAAAAAATGCCATTTATAAGCACCCAAAAATAAAAAAATTTGCTCAGCGGCAAACTCGAAGAGTTTCGCAAATGAAAGTACAATTTATTATTGTCATTGTTGAGTTTTAAATGCAAAACACATAGACAGACACAAATAAAAAAAAGAGACAAACGGGAGACAAACAATTCAGAGCATTGCTCGCTTTTACTTGCCGCTTTTGCTTTGTATCTGTATCTGTATCTGTAAATGTATCTGTATCTTTGTAAGTGTCTCTGGGTCTCCCGGTGTATTTGTATCTCGGTATCTGCAGCTGTGTGCTGTCTTATTTCAATTTATCTTTATAATTTCAATTTGCCCAATGGTGCTCTGCCCTTTTTTTAAGTGCAAATATATAGAGCATCTGTTAATTTGAGAGACAAGTCAGGAAATTAGCTAAAACATCTACTATAAATAGTTGAATAAAAATAGAATAAATACTTACTCATGCTTGGACAAGACAATAAGATGATGAATATTTCATTTATATTATTATAAACTATTATCAGAAGGAAAGCGTATCTGAACTTCAGCTATGCGATGGAATCTTTGCGATTCTTTTCATTTCTTTTTTGTCAATTGTCTGTAGTTTTGTGTCGAGACAGTTCAAGAGCCGGGCAACAAATGCAGAAAACAGCAAGTCGTCTGTCACTAGCAGATACACAGATAAAGATACTCATATGTAGAGATACAGATACAAGTGATACAAAAGTATCTCGGCGTGGCCTGTGGCTCAAAATTTGGCTGCTGGTCAATTGGAACAAAATGCCGGCTACATGAGAGAGATATTTAGATTTGCAAATAGACAACGACTTCCTCAACTTTTTCTCAATGCTATTTATTGCATTTGTTTTAATTGTAATTTGCTTTTGCCTTTTTTTATGCTCGCTTCGTTGCTTCTTTTTGTTGCAATTCGATTCGATGATTTCACGTTCAAGTACGCTGACTCATGGGGTTAATTTGCATTTGATACATTACACATCACATCTCTCTCCTCCTTTCCCTTTTGTCTGGTTTCTCTGTGGAAGAGTCGCGTTTTAAAGTCCGTCCAGCATTTCTCATTCGTTTTGTCAATCAGTCAGCAGCAAAGCAATAAAAATAAAATCACAAAGTGCCATCCACAAATACACAAAATACAAGAAATACGAATAAAGAAAAACTCCAACGACGAATACGTGCTAAAAATAATCAAAACAACAAAATAAATCGCAATCGCAACCGCAACTACAACTGCAACTGAAAGCGAAAGTAATCCCAAAGTGCTTGAGTGCTTCATGACATCGTAAGATGACATCGCATTCCTATTATAAGGATCGTCTCGGTTTCGATCCCAATGAGATTCAACATGAGGCATCAACCAATAGTCTTCAGCGCCAGCAGCAGCAACATCACAGCAGCAGCAGCACCACCACCAATTCCATGAAACGCAGCAGCTCAAGGCAGACGCATCAGCATCACCAGAGCTATCATCATGCCACAACAACGAGCAGCTCCGCCGCATCGCCGGCACGAATCTCTGTCTCGCCCGGAGGCGGTGGCGGTGGCAATGGCGGTGGCAATGGCACCCTGGAATATCATCAGGTGCAGCGCGAGCAGCGTGATCGTGAATTGTATGCGAATGGCCATAACAGCAGCAGCAGCAGCAATCACCACCACCATCATCAACAGCAGCAGCATCAGCAGCAACATTCGCATCATCGGCACTCGCAAGGTTTGATTGAAGCGAGTCCGGCGGCGAAGAAGGCGAAACACTCGTCGACGCAGGCGCAACCGCAGGGCGGTTACGAGGATGCGTTGACACAGTTTAAAGGTAGCATGTCCATTTGGGATCATTTTATAGAAGATTGGGATATCATGCGTAAGTCAGCCAAGGTTCATTTCCAAATTCAAGAGTTACTCGTTGTTCGTTACTCGTTACTCGTTACATGCTGACCGCTCCAGATCAAATTAAACCAATTCCAGCTGATTCTAATACTCGCTACTCGTTGCATTTTAGCGAGTCCTTGATTAAAGCCGTACTAACATATACGCTACTCGTTATTCGTCACCTGAAATATATTCGTCAGTTCCAATTGTGAATGAAAATATTCGAACTACCATTCACTTCTTAAACTCTCGTACTTCCTTAATTGTTTATTTTTAACTAATAGTTCGCAGTTTAATAGAGTGCTTAAAGCTTTCAAAGAATTACTCGTTACTCGCTACTCGTTAGAAGTTTGTCTCTCCTTGAGGGCTATAATATATACATAAGCAATTTAATCATCCATTTAAATTTGATAACATAGTTTTGAAAAGTATTCAATTGAAAATAAACGATTCGCTACTCGATTCTCACTCGCTTGTCAACATTTTTCCAGTTCGTTAGCTATGTTATTAAAAGCGATATTGAAAATACCGCCAGCGGAAATGATTTGCATTTGCGAATGCTTAACACATCTCGATAAAAATTAAGTTTGTATAATTCTTATTCTAATTATTATACGGTATCTGCGTTTTAGCATCTAGCCAGAGTTCAAGGCCATCGAAGCTAGCTTTGGACGCCAAAAAGTGGCAACAATTTAATATCTTATTAATATGCAAAATACACGCGACGAAACCCTATTTGACACCTTTCTGTTTATGAAAGCACTTTGATTGACTGACCCTGACCATGAAATTTGATGGACATTCAATGCTCAAAGAGTGGCACCCAAAAAACCAAGCCAAACGTAACGAACTATTCGAAACCCTCCCATATTTAAGGTAAACATTTCACCTACTCTACTCTTTCAGTTGTGAGTTGTGTCTGCATAATTTAGGTGGGGTCTCCCTCCTGTTTGCCAACTTCTGTCAATATTTATCTAACGTTGCTTCAGCCCAAAAGTATTTTATTTTCCGTCTTCTTTATTTTGCGTAAATATTTTTAAACTGGTTGGTTGTTAGCTCTCGTCGTTTGGTTCGTCTTGCGGTTGGTCACCCAACAATCTACACCAAACTGAGGCAATTAACTCTTATAGCTCGTCGACAAATTAGTCGTTGCTCAGAATTCCTCGAATTTCGTCTCAACACATTTTGGGGGAAATATGCATATATATTTATATCCACCAATATCGTGCATAGAAACCCGTTTATGCTTTTCTAATTTATGAAGAAAATGTTGAGGTAAAGCTTGCCAGACTATTAGATACCTTAATTCAACACTTTAGTTAGCAGTATGTGATCACAGACCCGTTTCGTTTTTATCGATTATAGAGAGGGTATAAGAAATAACACATTTATGAGCTTTTTATGTTGATTTTTATATTAATTTGCCTTTTGTTTGAAGTTGACACAAATCTTTTCGGAATCGTCGTCGAATTATGGAAAATAATAAATTATTATAATACGTTTTGTGGCATTTCGAACCATTTTGGTAATGTGTTGATTGGTTAGGAGCGCGAAAGGTAGGCGCTTAAATGTCTTAAAATTCTATCGGGCACCTCACTCGAACTTTGAGCTCATCAAGTATCATCATATATAGTGTGGATGGGTATAGTATAGACGTAGAAATACTTCTGACTGAATGGTTCTGTTATTTTATCAATTGATTTAAGTCTGCGGAAAACCAACCGTCACCGAAACGCAAAGTCGTTATTTATAGGAAATTGCATAATGAACTTTATGTGCAAAAAAGCAAACCTTATCTAAACTCATTACGAGTGTTTTGGCAATTTTTCGTTGTAGTCATCGATATCGTTGCTATTGATATTGATATTGGTATTGATATTGATGTTGATATTGATGTTGTTGTGGTCAAGCAACGTCCTTCGCTTAGTGTACCAATTGTTGTAGTTGTTCGCTGACATTGAAGTGCGCTAATCAGAATGCAAAAATAAACATTAACGAACCTCAAATGCGACCCAAGACGCCAACTGAAATTTCGTTAACAATAACAACAAGCCACCGACAATACTAATAGCAACAAAATACGTTAACAAACACTTAATCGTGGAAACGAATTCAACTTAGAACGTGACATCATCACGCGCTCACGAATACAACAAAATGCCAACAACAGCATTAAAAGCAGATAGCGTGTGTTTCGCTGTGAG
Source organism: Drosophila sulfurigaster albostrigata (assembly GCF_023558435.1). Classification (NCBI taxonomy): domain Eukaryota; kingdom Metazoa; phylum Arthropoda; class Insecta; order Diptera; family Drosophilidae; genus Drosophila; species Drosophila sulfurigaster. The sequence continues at coordinate 3,003,885 of NC_084883.1, forward strand.
TGTGCCTGTGTGTGTGTGTGTGTGTATGTCTCGCACACACACTCCAATACTTTTCTACACCTTGTGTCGTGTTGTCAAATTGAAGTGAACCCTATAAATTTATGAATTGTGATATGTTGACGGGGTCCGCAAGTGATAAACTTCCTATACCCTGTATAGTCAATAATGTTGAAATAGGAGAGTAAAAATACTGCCAGATAAAGTAGTTTCCTAATTGTGTGATAAATTTAATGGATCCTCTAAAGATACGATTTTTACTGGCACTCATAACAAATACAATCATATAGTAGTCTTAGATCATTTTGTTGAAATGGAATTGTTTTTACTTTTGATAGCAATATTTGAGGGAAATTTACATAGTTAAATAACAACCATCGAAAGTTAACCAGCTTGTGAATAAAGATTAACATGCTCGTAATGATCCTGATGAAATGATATATATTTATTTCTTTGACTTTGAAGATGCTTCCCTATAGTTGTTAATTGAATTCAAGTTATTTAATCCAATACGATCTCAAAAATACCGCTAAAGAGTTGAGTTATGTAAGTTGATTTGCTGTTCAATTTTGAATTAACATTCCACAAAGCAGGAAGGAAAAACAACGATATTAAACGAGATATGAAATTTGATATATTTGTATTATTCAAATAGGGTATCTATATATGTATCTATAGCATAATTTACATTGTAATGACAACATGAACACAAGTCATAATGGCGATTTAGCTATTTATGAATGTGACGTGAGTTGTGTAATTAGTAAAATTTGATTTATGTATGAGATAAATAGAATTGTATATTCGACAATATATTATATATATCTGTTGTCTTTGTAATCAGATCTACGAAGAGAAGGATTTAACGAGTATTTTTGTACACTTGTGTGTGAGTCATTCACACTTAAGTAGAATGTTGGCTTAGTCTGCAGTTGCTTTTAGTCAGCAAAATAATTATTAATACAAACACAAATGCAATTAATAGCTCAAAATAACTCGAATAAAACAAGTTAACAACCTTCACACACACACAAGCACAGAAAAGAGTTAAAAGAGATTGAGAGAGTTAAAGGGAAGAGAACATGAGAGAGAGCAGAGAGAGCGAGTCACTCCAGAATTGTCTCTCTAGAGTTTATATTTTTATACACTCATTTTTATCTACTTTTTATTTTGCATTTTTTGTTTTGCTTTTGAGCTTCTGCTTCTCCTTCTGCTTCACACGAAGTTTTACGGTCGCTGTTGCGTTTTATTTACACTGCACTACAATTTATCGGTTCGCTTAATCGCTTAACTTCGTTTACAACTGTTTTGTGTGTACATTTTGTACTCGACTCTTCATATCAGTCAATGGGCTCTGAACTTTGTTTTTTATACCCGCTACTCATTCTACCTTATGAGGTAGAAGGGTATTATAACTTTGTGCATCCAGCAAATGGTATTTTAAATGTAATACTCTATTAATATAGCAACATTCGGTATATTTCAGTATTAGTCAGTATATTCATTTGGTATATTTTTAAAATAATAACGTATAATGTTGCCTATACTGAAAATGAGTAGCGGGTATCTCGCAGTCGAGCACACTCGACTGAATCTTCTACACATGTTTTCTATTAGTTTAGAGCTTTGTTGTTTGCTAATCAATTATATTGAGTCCTGAAGAAAGCAAGATAATGCCTTTGCCTAGATCAAAATCGCCTTTCACATATAGTAAAATCTGATCGATAGTGCGCCTCTTTCGCCACTGTCCCTTTTTGGTCAACTCGATTCTTATTTATAGGCCAAAGCAAATCAAGGCAATGACTTATCAGATTGTTAGTCTTATCGGACTCGGACTATGAATAAAGTCAATGCCTGAGGCCCTGAGATTTATATATAAACTTATCGCAATATTTGTAAGTATGTAGAGGGAACAAGTCGGGCTAATTACGAGACAAGTTAAATGAATTGTCAATTAAGTTGAAATGAATTGAATTGACTTTAGAATGTGTACAAAACAAGCTCATTAAAAGTTTAGGCCATAATTCATCGCCTACGCGATAAAAATATAGTTATAATAGCTAGATTTTCGATCATTTTTTTTATTTACAGTAGGCGTATAAATTTTGCATAAATTATTGAGTAATTTTTGGTCGATGATGTCGTCAGCTTGCAGTTTAGATCATATCAAAATTTGTTGAATGATTGAAGAGAAATATTTTAATACTTGGCATGAGTTTTGTTGTTGCATGAACCAATCCTAACTGACAAATTGGTATCACACAAGAGCTTTTAAATATTAATGCATAACCTTTCGCTTTTCACATTTTCACAGACGAACGCGATGCCATTCAAAAGAAGACTTTCACAAAATGGGTTAACAAACATCTTAAAAAGGTGAGTGCACGAAAGCAACAAAAAATGGAAATGAAAATGAAACCAAAGCAGAGAAAGAAAGAGATTTAGTTGAAAACATCATCAAACGTCATCAATAATATTTCATCCTATTGAAGTGCATTTATTATGCGAAAATAGTTACACAAAGTTAGTCGATTAGGTATTGAGAGTATTCTTCTTTTGTAAAACAAAAACCAAAAAAAACATTAAAACAGAGCTCAATCTTCTTTTCTATTTGTTTAATACAAGCAGCATTGGAAATATGCCAAGGTATTAGTTTGGGTTACTTCTCCAACTTACATGTACATTAATTTTCCTTTATTATCTTTACAAAAAAAATTCTACAAATTTACAGACTTACACAATGCTACACGTTTGTGTTACGACAAATGGTATACCCTGTTGTTCGCAGTCTGTAAGTTCAGCTCAAGCATTCGACTGTATATAAATGTTGCTTATGAGAGATCGTTATACTTGGTTTTTATTTCTGTTAAAACGTTTTTATAGCTCTCTTTTTTTCTTTTCGCAATAATATTGCATACTTTTTTTCGAGGCATTGTTAATACTAAAAATAATATTTTAATTATAGTTGCGTTGTCGTTGTTTTCTTTTTTTTTTACAACTAAATTCACTCACCCACTAAAAAAAAAACCCGCACACTTTTCCAACACCTGCATGTTTGTAGTTCCTCTATAACATTAACAATTTTCCAATATTAAATGCTTTCCATTTCCCCTCTTCACTTAGGCCAATCGAAGAGTTGTCGATTTATTTGAGGATTTGCGCGATGGTCACAATTTGCTTTCACTCTTGGAGGTGCTATCTGGCGAACACCTGGTAAGTAGAGATGACTCACATGACTCCATCGAACGCAGCTTCGACTGAACAACGATTTCTTTTTGATTCTTTGACAGCCACGAGAGAAGGGAAAAATGCGTTTCCACATGCTGCAGAATGCACAAATGGCGCTGGACTTTCTGCGCTACAAGAAGATCAAATTGGTCAACATACGCGCCGAAGATATTGTGGATGGCAATCCCAAGCTAACGCTGGGCCTGATCTGGACAATTATATTGCATTTCCAGGTAAGTTAGCACTGACGAATTTCCTTTTCAAATGGAGCAAGTTTTAAGAAAATTGAATTCCTGCTGCTTCTTCGAACCTGTTTATGCGTTGCATCATAGCTTACAACCGACAATCGACTCTGTTGGATAACTGTGGGCAGCTCACCCGAATGTTGTTTCAAAGTCATCGGGCAGCGCCCACCATCAAATAATTGGGTGAACAGTTTGCTGCGCTCAAAGGTGACCCTCAAAATTGGCCGCCCAATTCGTGAGATCGTTAACAATTTGTGTGTGCTTTTGTTTTCATTTGGGCGTCTTGCGAGTTTTATATAGTTTTAAGCTTTTTGTTATAGTTTCAACATCGATTCATTGAGACAACTGCAACTGAGCTCGGCCCACACACAAAACTAGTGAGTTTTATGGTGTGTCACTCGATGTTGTTATTGTTTGCCGAGTTGTTTAAGCGATCTCTACTCCTACCCATCAGAGCAGTTGCTTTTTTTTTTTGTTTCTTTATTTATTTTTATTTTTGTTGAACGGCTCTCTCAGATCTGTTGACTTATTTTGGCGAATGCGGCGCTGCCTTTTAAGGCATCAAGCTTGCCTTCTCTTCGCCACTAGCAAGCAAGCTTGTTGCCGACGTCGTCGTCGTTGTTGCTGTCGTCTTACCACCAGCGCTTCGTTGTCTGACACAGATAACCAAGTCCAAGTGGTTGCTGCTACAGTTTGTCAGCTCAATATTGTTGTTACTCTTGTTATTGTTGTTGTTGTTGTCAGCAAGGCCGCCACAGATCAACCACTTGCTTGGGCCACCTACACAACGGACAGTCACAATAGAATTGTGCGAATGAAGTGTAGTTGAACTTGTTCATTCAAACAGTTCATTCAAAACTAAAACTTGACTTGAAACAATACAATGAAGAAATATTTTAATTCAAGCTCATTCATAATTAGCTAAAATTAACATTAAATTTCTCTGAAATTATTCTATAAAATAGAATTGAAGTTCCATATATTTTATTTGTATTTTTGTTTTCGGCTACTTCGTTTTATTAAAAGAAAAGTAATGCAAAAGACATAATGTTCAACTAATTCCGAAACGATAGACGATTTAATTTCACAGACTATAAAATACAGAGATACTATTTATTTGTTAAAATTCATCTTATTTTAATTCTGAATTGCATAGTTCATTAAAAAAACTTAAACTGAATGATCAATGAAGATATTAAGAATGAGAAAATATTTGAAGATTGTTTAAGCTAAAATTAAAATACACATAAAATAGATGCTTACTAATTCAATTTCTATAGAAATTCGAGTGACTCTTTTAGAAATTAAAACAAGAATCAGCAACAATAGCTGAACCTATACAGCTCTCCCGTATGAAAATTAATTTAAAAAAGTAAGAAAGCTATTGTCGAGTGTGGTCGACTGTGAGATACCCGCTACCCATTGTCAATAAAAGCAAGACAATGCCGTATTGCTCTCAAAATATACCAAATTAATATACTACAAAATTCTATAATATACCGATGACTATTTTTGGAATATCGATGTACATTTAAAATATACCATATATCAGATTGTCACCCAAGTAGTTTTAATAAATGTTATCTGATCACAACCATTTCTACAAATCATAAAGACTCTAGCTATGATTTTATGCACCAAAAATCGTGACTCTAACTTTCAAATTAATCTTGATGCTGATTAAGAATGTATATACTTTATGGGATCGGAGATACAAAGGCACAAAGTTATAATAGCCTACTCAACGGGTATAAAAATAAATATACCCAAAAAGATTTAAATTTGTGAGCGTTAACAGATGTATGCAGATTTCAATTAAAATATTTTATATTAATGTATTTCCAACTGTATTCATTATTCCTATGAATTTGTGTAGCTGTTTATGAGCATACCAGTTTTTTTTCTATGCCGCTTATCACAGCACAATTTCTGTTAAGTTATCGCAACGAACGATATAACTGGAAATCACTTGGTGCTGTGGTGCTCTCAGTTTGCCAGCAACTCTGGCGCTTAGTCATCGTTTGAATGGACGGACGGATGGATGGATGGATGGATGGATCGGTCAATGGGCAACGTTGTTGTCGCACACACATTTCCGTCTCCGTCTCCAAGTCTGGCTTGAAGTCACAATAAGTGTGTCAACAAACAGAAATCAACAATGTCGATAAAACTAGATGCAATTTAAAACTCGGCTATTTCGTAATTTGTGACGGCGCATGCCGCATGTTGTCGTTGTCGTTGTCGTTGTTGTTGTCGTTGTCGTTGCAATTGCATTCAGAGGCGGCTCAACTTGATCGATGGCGCGCATAAATGCTCAATGATGCTGCCAGTCTCAGTCTCAGTCTCAGCTTCAGCCTCAGTCGACGGCGGTGGCAGCAACATAGCAACGAGCAGCGACCATGAGGCACGAACAACAAGCAACAAGCAACAACGACACAAGCTTGCCTCAATGCGTCGTTGATTCAATTGAGGCAAAGCGAATTGTAAATCACTTGGCAAATGTGAAACTCAATCGCGCGTCATTTACTGTTTTGTGTTATTTATTATTTCTTTCTGTCTCCATTGCGATCGCGATCGCCATCCTCATGCCCCTCTCCCTCCTCCTCTTCTCCATCTCAGTCTTGACAATTGGCTGATTCCAAGGATTTATGCATATTGCGGCTTCAATTGCGGGTGTCGCGACTCGGTTGCTTTTATTTTCTGATGTCATACATTATTTTTGTGGCCAATGCAAATTTGTGACCGCGACATAAAAGGATATTTGTGATGGAATCACTCAAAATAATTTAATCCAGTGATAAATAAAACCAACTATGCAATTACAAAGAATTGTTGTGCATTTTAGAATAGCTTAAATCAGAATATTTTATTTAAGATCAAAGATACCAACAGAATATTTTATTAACGATCAAAGATACCAACAGGTGGTCTAATTCAAGAGTTAATAGAATTGCTGTGTAATTAAAAGCTTAACGTCATGTGCTGTATTTAATCAAGATTCTTTGAAGATATTAAATTTTCCCAATAACACTTAGGATGAGATGAAGAAATTTAAATTCTGAAAACTTCTGCTGTTTTGTATTAAGATTCTTTTTTAGGTATACAATTCAGTTTGCTAAATTTCCAAACAATGTTTAAACGGACAATGAAAAGTAGGTAATGAATTTTATACATTTTAGTTTGTTTAAACTTCCAAGCAAAATATACATTCTGAAAGCCTCCTGCTGTATTTTCTTAAGATTCTTATTTAGATGCACAATTTAGTTGGCTTAACTTACTAACAAAACTTGAACTTAAATTGAAAAATAGCTAAAATTCTTGTGCTGTATATAATTTATATACCTTACAGATATAGAATTTAGTTAGTTGAAATTTCCATACAAAGCTTAAACAAACAATGAAAAGTAGCTAATCAAATGTTAAAAGTCTGCTGCTGTATATTATTTAAATTCTTTTTTTTTAGGTATAAACTTTAGTTGTTGCAACTTTTAAGCAAAATTTAAACTCTTAATTTTTCACCTAAGCTGTTAAACTGCTTTGCATAAATCTAAAAAAGTTCGCAAATCTTGTTTGGATTCCGTCTCAATTATGACATAAGAGCTATTTATACAACAATATATGTATGACAATCGCTTTGTGTGCATTTAATTCAATTAAATAGCGCATTTTGTGGGTCATTGTGCAAAATATTAAATTGCGTTGAATCGATCAGAGGCAAAACCAATAAATTACAAGCAATTTGCCAGTAGCCCCAGAGGCACTTTGTAACGCTGCTTAGCTATAATTAAGTTATAAATTGTTCCATACAACTAATCTCAGTGATCTCCGAAACACCCACTCGGCTGACTGAGATTGCACAAAGTCAGAGGGGGAAACACAGTTGACTCCATTGAATATCCAAGTCTGAGCGTCGAGTTGTGTTCTGACAGTTGACTTCGCCTTGACTTTTTAGTGTTCGCTCACTTCCGACAACTGGAAATACTTTAAGTTGTTGTTAAGCTGCGCGCTCAATTGTTTAATTTAAGCAAGAAAAACACAAAATTAATATTATAATTTATGGCTGAAGCTGAGAGTTGGCAACTAAAATATGCTCTACAACTGCTCTTAACAATTTAATAATTCTGAAATGCTCACAAAACGCAAAAGACAAAATTAAATAATTTGTAAACTGTCAAATTTATCATTAAACATTTTGCAGGGTATAGAATCGTGATTGCAAGCCATTCAAAAATATTGTTAGAAATCTGTGTCGAATTACGCTGACAAACGTTTTCATTATAAGTTGCGGCTAATTTTGCATCAATTTGCTCATTATTCACTGCTCGTTTTGGTCAGTTGGCTTGCTCAGGTGTATTCGACAGCAACACGATGCGGCAGCTATATTTGGGCAGATTACCATAACAAAATAAAGAGAAGAAAAATACAAAGAAGAAACAAAGCTCAGATAACATTTAGCTAAGGCGCCCAGGCGTTAAAAGTGAGCTGAAAGAAAGTATCTGTGAAATGCACATACACAAATCACATACACACAGATAGATTTATATATGTAGATATCATTCTCACGTCATCGGTTGAAATTGAAATCCATTTGGAATTTTGATTTATTATAACTCGTCGCGTTTTCTGTTACAATAAAGTCAATGACAACTGTTCGCCGCAGCCTTCAAGTCAGGTGGAACAGAAACAATGAGACAACAAAAAGTATACAAAAGGCAAATAAAAATAAAATTGAAAAGCCTGAAAAAAGAAGAGTTATATGTGCCCTGTTCATGACATCAGCACAGTTCTTAAAGGTAGAGGCTGACCCGCCTCGTTCAAAATATATATCACGTAGCTCAACAGCGAAACGAAAGACTTCAACGTAAGCAACGAACTTGCTAGCTTTACGCTGAACTTCGACGAACGAAAAATGCACTTATTTGTCCAAATTATGTTATTAATGGCATTTGTGTGGGATGCTTAGCTCAGCATCGAATCTGAAAATCAAACTCAATATCTATAGATAGATATATAAATAACTGATAAACATAGTCATAACATTTCGAATCTTTCGCTGTTCATTAATAAATCGAATGCCAGCTTTTGCACAAATATGGTGCGAATGCCTGCAAACTGGTTGGTGGTACATTCGTTTATTCGTTCATTCGATCATTCGATCATTTCATTAACTCATTCACTAGACAGCAAGGCGCAACCACGCAAAACATTCCGCATTTTCGTATGCAAATGCCAAATCTATCCATATATGTAAGCCATCAAGAGATCACTGCGATCAAGTGATCAAGTACTTATTTACACGCCACGCCGCCCGAACGTGTTTCAATTCACATATAATTAATATGAATGGAATATCTACACAGTATTGTATTGTATTGTATGAATAGAGTCCGAGTCCGAGTTCGACATTCGTATAAACAGTTCAAGTACGTAACCGAGATTACAACAAGACGACTGACAAATACATAGACAATACCGGTCTCTCCTCTGTTCTAAGTAAACAATTTTTGAGATTTATATATAATTAGTGATGAGCCCACACGTTCTCTTACGACCGTCGACGAGCTGACGACAGTAAAAGCAGCCTGGAATGCTGCCCATTCGGTGTGTTTAATGACGTGCCCACATTCGACTCGAAACTCGCATAACTCGACTTGAATAATGCAAATACTGATCATCGACCAGCTGGTTTTATCGCTGTTTTTAACTGCTTGCTAAGTATACTAGTATTGAGATATCTATTCCTTTGGGTCAAAAACCTTCAAACTCATATTTAAGGAAGCCCTAAGAGTGCTTCTATTGTAATAACTAATCATCATGATTCGATAAGTAAACGATAATCACAACAGATTTGTTTCGTATCAATTTCAATTGGGGGTAGACAAGTGTTTAGGATTGTAATTGTGATGTGTCTAATTGCATTTGCAAATCACATTGATCGCTACCGTTGGACGCACTTTTCCTGCTTTGCTTTGCTTTGGTGGTTGCATTGTTGTTTACCCACCACAAACAACGGGTTTCAAGTGCAAACACGATGCTTAAATTACCACAAATTATATAGATAATGCACAATTTGTTTACACGCTTGCATCACATTAGTATTAATAAGTCTGTCAGCCTGGTTAAGTTGATCTGACCCCTTTCTTTTCCCCTTCCCCGTCCATTCAATGCTGTCAATTCTCTGTTGCCTCTTCTCCGCGCAGTGGCTAATTAGATTTGCAATTCTATTGGTTGCAAATAGCAGTAGAGCAATGGAGTCACACACTGCGCAAAAATGGGGAGTAGTTCATATCACAATGGCATTAAACATCTATTCAATTTATAAATTCCCAATTTTATTTATAATTTAGTTGCGATTGGATAAAAGTTGTAGAAGTTCTTTAAGAAATTATTTTTTAGTCTTGGCTGGCAATCTTGTGTAGTACTATATCGATATGTCAAATATATATGTTGGTATTCTTCCGGTATATTCATTCGGTATATTTTTAGAGTACAGTTTTATTGAAATTGTGTCGATGCTAAGAATATATTTCCATATTTTACATTTATTTGAAAATAAGTAAAAACAGAATGCAAAGAATGCAGTTTGTTTTTGCAGTGGACTGAATGAAACGTCAAAAGTATTTATTAGCTAAAGGTATTTACGAACGTACCTCAACTCATGTTGGAGTACTTCCACATTTGCTTAGTATATGACTGGTAAATAAAATGATTAATATGCATACAGTAAACATGTTGTGTTTTGTCTCTAGGGTGTCTCTAGTTACTGTCTTTTAGCCATGTAGGGCAGGCACTGGCTGCTCGGATAGAATATTACATGTTAATTACCTCATGATATGGCCACACAAATGTCACTCCCCCATTACAAATTGTATGAAAGAACATTACTATAATCAGGTGTGTTACAGCATTTTCCGCCTCGTATTGTGAGTGCAACATTTATAGGGATTTCAACACCCACAACACAGCCACAATTACACTTTCTATAACCATGTTGGGAACTGATTGTGTTGCCAATTTGGATCGAAAAGTGATTTGCATATGCCTTGAATGCATTTTAATTACATTTTAAAACACTTTTGAAAAGTGACATTTAACATTTGAAGCTCAGATTTATAATACGGTTGCATAACACAGAACAGGAATTTGAGGTTTTAAACAGAGAAAAATGTTCTCGTTTTGCTGTTTAATGTATTTCGATAATATGTCATTATCCAATAAAAATAAACATTAGACAATTTTAATGCTCATTAATCCGGCCACTCAATTTATCAGAATTTTAAAAACAAGGCATAACAAATGATCATCTCAATTATTTGATAGCCTTTCTATTATAAATTATGTTGTTTTTCTGTTTCATTCCATTCGATTCCCAGCACTTTTCATTCGCTTGTGTAAATCTGTTTCTTCCCTCTATCTTCGTTTTGGTGTCTTCTCTTTTGGGGTCAGTTCATAGATTGGCTTGGCTTGGCCTGAGCCAATCTTCAGCAGCTTTGTAATGAGTTTGTCGTGATGTGTTATGAGCTTTAAAATTCAAATTGTTGAGCTTAATTTAGCTTGGGGTTTGGGTGAATTTCGATGTCCAAAGAGATGGCAAAAAAGATATGGATAAATGTCGGAGAGTCATGTTGTTAGTTGTCGCTTCCAGATGGCTTCCGATTACAGCCAACTTGACCCACTGTGCGACGAGTCTCGCTCTCTCTCTCTCTGTCTCTTTCGCGATTCATATTATAACTTGTTGTTCTATCTGGTTTGCCTTTGAGTTAGTCTTTTTGGCATTCTTATTGTTATTATGACCATTCTATGGCTTTGGCTTTTCGGTTTGTTGTCTATTTCTGGTAACAAAGTACTTCTAAGACCGACTACCTGCCTGACGCGATGACGCAGCTCTGCTTGAGGTGAAGAGAAGCCAATAACCACCGCAGAAAACATGGCAAATCTCAGCTACCACAACGAATGACAACAACAATGATAACTTTGAAGTTGAAGCGCCATATTATGTAATGCTGATTGCGTGCATACCCTGCAAATGCATACAAAGGGTATTTTTATGTGAACTAAGCTTGAAGTGATTTTCCGGGTTGTGTCTGCTAATTTCAGTGGCGTTAAATCCGTCAGAACTTCTTTTATACCCTGCTTCTTTTTTAGTTAATCGGATTACAGGGTATTCCGTTTGCTCTTGTAACCTTCATTTTGCGTGTGTCTCTGTTGTTGTTCTGCGTTGGCAGCAGTTGTACTTGTTGTGCTTTTCTTGCGTTTACTGCGTTGGCGTAGGCGTTGGTTGCCACGGCTACGACACACACACACACACACACGTTAATACACACACACCTGGAAGTGTTGTTGTTTGCTATAAACCTGTAAACACACATGTACATACGTCATATGGCATGTAGGAGCTTAGAGCCCGAAATCAGCAATCCATAACGGGGTTGCCCGCTGGCAGCGACGCAAGCAGCGACGCCGCGACACACACACACACTCACACACACATAAGCACAGCTGTTGTCAGCACGATCGCAATTTCAATTCCAAAATATATGTTTTCGAGCTGTGCTTTTGGAACACGCCAACGCCAGGCATATAATATTAGTATGTTCCAATTCCATTCCATTCCGTTTCGTTTTAGTTTCTTTTGCTATTGCTGCTGCTGGTTGTTGTTCTCGCTATTCTCGCCAAACAGACGCCGACTGCGACGCTAAGCGACGCGGCGTCGACGTAACAACACCTGGCCTGTTGTGTGCCAACACTTTGAGCGTTTTAACTTGGCCCGATCGCGTTTAGTCGTTGTCGAATCGCCGCACACATTTGTTGTCAGTGCCCCGTCGCCGCATGTATCTCTAAGATACGCATATGTAAATGTATCTGCAATTCGTCGCATCTTCGTAATCCGTAACAGTATCTGTAGCTAGAGTCGGGAGTGTATTAACACTCTAAAGCTCTATTGTCGCGTGCGTCGCTTAACGTAAGAAAAACGCTGCACAATTCGTTTTTTCGCGCTAAAAGTGAAATGTGAAATGAAAGACATAAACAACGAACTCTTTTTTTTTCTTGTTTTTTGCCAATGATGTCACTGCAAATTGAAACCAGACGAACGCAACGCAAAGATCAACATTCTTTAGTTTTCAATTTCAATTTCCATTTCCATTTCAATTTGAGATTTATATCTTCAACCCACTTCAGTTATGTGCTCCAGCTTCCATCGCATCAATGAGCTATTAATGCGCTTGCAATCGTTAAATTTGATTTATTAAATGCCGCCTTATATCAATTGATTTCAATCTCAAAAAGCGCAGTTGTTGTTGCTGTTGCAATTGAACTCAATTTGGTTTCAATTAATTTTTTATGACGAGTTCATTTAAACGACTCTCGAGTGCTGTCTGTAAAGTGTTTGCTTGTTTGCCCAACAAATGCAATAAAATGAGTCTGTAAATTTGTTGTTCCCTCTTTTGTGTTGCCATTTTGTACACTGTAAATTGGTTTGCAACTTTAATTGAGTTTTTAAAATTTACTATTAACTCATCAAATTAAAAACTTTGCAGTTTTTCTCACAGTGTAGCAAAATTTGCTTTAGTCTCTGTTGGGTTCTGGTTCAGCGCTTGCTTCAAAACAAAACCAAAAAAAGAAAACCCTACAAAATATATTGTGGAAAATGTACAATAATATTTGGCATGTCACAATTACTTTTCCCCTCTTTGCTTATTTTTGCATTATTAAGTATAATTTATGCTTGAAAACTCAGTAAAAAGAAATCTCGAAACAATGCAAATTGGGCAAACAAATTTATCTATGAACAGCTCTTAGAGTTGTCGTTGACATCGAACAGTAGCCAGCCACCGAAATAGGAAACAAGCAGAACAGCCAGATGCTGTTGCTGTGACTGTCGCTGTTGATGCTTGCTACAAAGCCATTCAAAATGTCAAGCCATTAACGCCTTTTAGTGTCGCCTCCGCAGACACTTAAAGCCAAGCTTTTGTTTTAAGCTCTTGCTGCTGTTGTTTTTGTTGCTGTTGTTGTTGCTGTTGTTTCAGTAATGTTGCAATTAGCATTTGTTGTTATTGTGGTTATGGTTGTGTGGAGGATCTGGTGACGGTCATGTCACGCATCTGGTGCTGCTGCGCAGGCGTCACCTTTCAATGATACCATATGCTCTTCGAGTGGGCGCACATTTTGGCCATGCCCGCTTTCAGACCACTTTACTTGTTGTTGACTCGTTGTTGTTGTTATTATTATAACTACTTGTTGTGTTGTGGTCGAACTTGACGTTACAAAAATAAAATTTGCAAGTGCTGCGAGCAGCTGTCTTGTTAATCCATAAAAAATGTAATAAATAATTTGTGGTGTTTAAACAATGCACTTGAAATAATAATGTGCATAAAACAATCTCCATTCTACGCATTCTAAACGTTGCGCATTTTCTGGAACGGCCCTAAACAGTGTTCCATTCCGCAATGTTCTCATGCAAAAAATTAGTTGGAGCTAATTACTGTTGTTGTTTTGGTTTGAGCCCCATGGCGATGATGGGCCATGCACATGAACTTTTAGTTATGGTTGTTTGTTTCTTTTGCCGCAAAACAACAACACAAAAACAGAAACGTAAAGAAAAGTATTCAAAGCATTTAATTTTGCGTGACGAATTCTAGATACACTTCCTCAATCATGTTGCAGTTTATATCCGAGAAGAGAAACTTGCAAATAATATATTTTTAGCATTGGCAATGAATTCTAGTTCGTGGCTATCCATGTTGGATAATTCCAATGATAAATTGCTTTTTAAAATTGAGCTTTCTTATAAGGTGAGGGTATTTGTTGCCCGCAAAGACAGCTGGACAGTTAGGCTGGTTGGTTGAATGGATAATTATGTGTACGTACAACACATAAATAATTCGCTCATCATCCGCAACAACAAGAGGAGCGACCATAACAATGGGGTCCCCCTCGGTGGGTGCCGCTCTCTGTGATGGTTCGTTCAGTGTCTAGGGCAAACAGAACAAGACATCCGGTGTTGTGTGGATGCCCATGCCGGGCACCGGTGTTTGGGGCTTGTGAAGTAGGAGCCGGCTTTTGACTTAATTAAACATAAATTGCGGTGCCGGCAAACTCGAATTGTCTGCGAGCACGAAACAATTAAATCATTTTGAAATCACGCACAAAAATAGCAAACTTACAAATCGCAGAAGAGAGTGAGAGGGAGAGTGAGAAAAAGAACAGAAAACAACGAAACAACGAACAACGAAACGAGAAACAAAGTGAAAACGAAACGAAATATAAAACAACACATTCGATAACGACTACGATTGCGAAACTTATCGATCAAAGCTGGCTTCCATACAGCAGCAACGATGCACTCCAGCTCCCAGTCGACACTGAAGCGCACCCAGCAGCTTGTGCGTCAGACAAATGGTGGCCAACCGTATGTCAGCAGCGGGAGCGAGGTGGTGCACACCTCCCGCGGCCCCGCGATAACGACCAACATCGATGACTCTAGTCTGCGCTATCGGCACGAAACGAAACGAGAACGAACCGTTGAGGCTGTCATCACGGATTATACGGGCGTGCCACCGCACGGTAGCGTTCCACACGAGCGCACCAACTTTGAGCGCACTGTAACGTTCCAGGATGCAATTGATGGCAGGCGGCCATCGGATAGCAGTCGCGCTTTGGTGCCCTCGAGCGGTGTTCCGGCTACGTCGAGTAGCTATCATCAGGTGACGCGCAATAAGCGCATCTCCACCGAGGTGCTTGGTTCGAGTGTGGAAAGCACAAAGACCTCGCAGCGGGCACCGAACGGGCATCGACGTGTGACCACGCACATTGTGCGCAAGGTGACCACGCTGAGTCGTGCCGAGGAGAATCAGCAGCCGGCTGAGGATCTGCTGCCACCAGCGAAGATGATACGCAGCTCCGAGCTGGAGTATCGACGCGCTTTGCCGGCCATTGAGTCGAGCACGCAGCGCAGAGAGGTAAAATTGTGAAGAGGGAGGGAGGAATTGATACACTGACCCATAACCCTTAAGTTGCTTGCTCCATTTGTTTCCATTTTAATATGTATTTTACCTGTAAAAGTGGTTTTAATAATTCATATCGCATTTGCACTCATAGATCTCCGATATTGTTGTGGGCAAAGAGGACAACGTATCTGCTCGCGAGGCTCTGCTGCGCTGGGCACGCCGATCGACCGCTCGCTATCCGGGCGTGCGCGTCAATGATTTTACATCATCGTGGCGTGATGGTTTGGCCTTCTCGGCCTTGGTGCATCGCAACCGACCCGACTTGCTTGACTGGCGAAAAGCAAGGAACGATCGGCCACGCGATCGCCTCGAGACGGCATTCCATATTGTGGAGAAGGAGTACGGTGTTACACGTCTATTGGATCCCGAGGGTGAGTTCAAAACTAGCATTCAATTGAGAGATGCTTCAATTGTTTGTAATTACAGATGTGGACACCAATGAGCCGGATGAGAAGTCCCTGATCACGTACATTTCATCGCTGTACGATGTATTCCCGGAGCCACCATCAATTCATCCGTTGTTCGACATGGAGTCACAACGTCGCGTTCATGAATATCGCGATTTGGCACAACAGTTCATCTATTGGTGTCGCGAGAAGACCGCTTATCTGCAGGAACGTTCGTTCCCGCCCACGCTGATCGAGATGAAGCGTCTGCTGAGCGATCTGCAGCGTTTCCGCAGCGAGGAAGTTAGCGCACGCAAACGGGAAAAGTCCAAGCTCATTCAGATCTACAAGGAGCTGGAGCGTTACTTCGAAACCGTGGGTGAAGTTGATGTGGAGGCCGATCTGCGACCAGATGCCATTGAGAAGGCCTGGTACCGCATGAATACGGCACTGCAGGATCGTGAGGTCATACTTCAGCAGGAGATCGAGCGATTGGAACGCTTGCAGCGTCTGGCCGATAAGGTGCAGCGTGAGATTAAGCATGTCGACCATAAGCTTACCGATCTGGAGAGCCGCATCAGCGAGGAGGGACGCCGCATTGAGCGTCTGCATCCGGTAGATGCCAAGAGCATTGTGGAGGCTCTTGAGACGGAGATTAGGCATCTGGAGGAGCCCATACAGGACATGAACCAGGACTGCCATGTACTCAACGAGGGACGCTATCCCCATGTTAGCGAACTGCACAAGAAGGTCAACAAATTGCATCAACGCTGGGCTCAACTGCGCACCAATTTCCATACGAACCTGGTACAGAAACTGTCCGGTTTAAAGTTCCCCGTCCATGAGACGACCGTAACGCGTCAGACGCGCATGGTTGTCGAATCCCGACAGATTGATACCAATCCCCACTTCCGTGATCTGCAGGAGCACATCGAATGGTGTCAGAACAAATTGGTAAGTTTAAATTAATGTGAATGAAACTAAAAACTAAACTATTAAATATGATTGCAGAAACAATTGCTTGCCGCGGACTATGGCAGTGATCTGCCATCGGTCAAGGAGGAACTCGATCGTCAACAGCACGAGCACAAGATCATCGATCAGTTCCATTCTAAAATACTCAACGATGAACGTCAACAGACCAAGTTCTCTGGCGATGAACTGAATCTGTATCAGCAGCGTCTCAATCAACTGCAAAAGGTCTATGCCGAGTTGCTTAGCACCTCGACAAAGCGTTTATCCGATTTGGACTCGCTGCAGCACTTCCTTAAGCATGCCTCCGACGAACTTCAGTGGCTGAACGAGAAGGAGCAGGTGGAAATCACACGTGACTGGGCGGACAAACAACTCGATCTGCCCTCCGTGCACAGATACTACGAGGTAAGTCTCATGACTTTGATATTCTCAAATATCGCAGATATTCTGAGATCTTAGTGCTAGTTTTCATATACATATGTGTTGTGCTTTATCTTATTCCAAGCGTGCATTTGGTAATGGCGACGAGGTAAGATTGGTTACAAAAGATTTCCCCCTCGTTATGAAGGAAGGGAAAAATATCTTTCAAAATAAAACATCCCACCAAGTGCACTGTCCACTTACCAAGTGATTAAAAGATTCAACTAACTCTCCTTTCCTTTTGTGATCCCTGTCTAGAACCTTATGTCCGAACTGGAGAAACGTGAGATGCACTTTGCCACCATTTTGGATCGCGGAGAAGCTCTGCTCAATCAACAGCATCCTGCATCGAAGTGCATTGAGGCCCATCTGACGGCATTGCAACAGCAATGGGCATGGCTATTGCAGCTGACGCTCTGCCTGGAGGTGCACCTGAAGCATGCCACCGAATACCATCAGTTCTTTGCCGAAATCAAGGATGCCGAGCAGTGGCTAACCAAACGCGATGAAATACTCAACAGCAAGTACTCGCAGTCCGACTTCGGTTTGGATCAAGGCGAGGCTTTGTTGCGCGGCATGCAGGATCTGCGGGAGGAGTTGAATGGTTTCGGTGAAACCGTCGCAACATTGCAACGTCGTGCTCAGACAATTGTGCCGTTGAATAAGCGACGTCAGCCGGTGAATCGACAGGGTCCAGTACAGGCGATTTGTGCCTACAAGCAGCAAGGTCAGCTGCAGATTGAGAAGGGCGAAACGGTCACCTTGCTGGATAATTCGGGACGTGTGAAGTGGCGTGTGCGCACCTCAAAGGGTCAGGAAGGATCCATTCCCGGCGCCTGTTTGTTACTGCCGCCTCCCGACCAAGAGGCTATCGATGCTGCTGAGCGACTTAAGCGATTGTTTGATCGCTCCGTTGCATTGTGGCAGAAGAAGCATCTGCGTCTGCGTCAGAACATGATCTTTGCCACGATCCGTGTGGTTAAGGGCTGGGACTTTGATCAGTTCCTGGCCATGGGACCCGAACAGCGTACGGCCATCAGGCGTGCTCTGAACGACGATGCGGATAAATTGCTCAGCGAGGGCGATCCAAATGATCCACAGTTGCGACGATTGCGCCGTGAAATGGACGAGGTCAATCGATTGTTCGATGAGTTTGAGAAGCGCGCCCGAGCCGAAGGTGAGTGTGTGGGTGGGAACAACAACAACAAAGTGGGCGTGGGTGGTGGCGCGGGCGTTGATTTGGTCGCGATTCAATTGGCGGCGTTTCGCCAGCTGTCAGTACTGCGTTAAAGTAAAGGCCAATTAAGCAGTAGCTTCTAATTGAATTGAATTTAATAGTCTTTTGAGTTGCTCCGAGCAGACCAGGAAGATGAACTTAGTCTCTAGTCTAAAGTCAAACGCGAAACAAGTTAAACAGCACTGACGCAAAATGAAGAAATTATTCGCGGGTGCCAAAGCGCGCGGTATTGTGTAACTCCCTTAAACTATGACAAACTAACCCATAATTTTTTTTTTTTAAATCAATTTACAGAGGAAAGCAAACAAGCAAGTCGCATCTTCACCGAGGAATGCATTGCGATCAAGAGCAAACTGGAAGATATGGCCAGAGAGTTGGATCAGATCATATTGGCGCCATTGCCGCGTGATCTGGATTCCCCTGGAACACGTGCTCGAAATCCATGCCGATTACGAGCGACGTCTGCAGTTGCTCGAACCCGAGCTCAAGCATTTGCAAGAGACCTTCCGTACGATTGCGCTGAAGACGCCAGTGCTTAAGAAATCGCTGGATAATCTGATGGAGCTGTGGAAGGAACTCAATACGCAAAGCGGACTGCACAAGGATCGCTTGAAGTTGCTGGAAGCCTCATTGGCTGGTCTCGAGGACAACGAGCATGTTATCTCCGAGCTAGAGAACGAATTGGCCAAGCATCAGGATCTGCCCTCAACAGCCGAGGGACTGCAGCATGTGTTCAAGCAGTTGACTCACATGCAGGACATCATCACACAGCAACAGCCACAGATGGATAAGATGAATGATGCAGCTGATCAGTTGGGACGTATGGGCGTGCCCACCAAGGTGCTAGGCGATCTCAAGCGTCTGCACTCGAACGTGGAGCGTCTAAATACGCGCTGGAGTGCGGTCTGCAATCAATTGGGCGAAAGGTAGGCATATTATGGATATGGTTACGTGGATGTGGATATGTACACCTGTACGCATTCAGATGTACGCATCATTAAATTCCACCTTCCACACTTAGACAGATCAATTCTGTGTTGTGTATTTAATAACGTTATTCACACCAACCATTTGTAGAATGCGCTCATGCGAGACGGCAATTGGCCTGATGAAGAATCTCCAATCAAGCGTGCAAGTCGAGGAATCATGGGTGGATGGCACTACGGAACGTCTATCGGCCATGCCAACAGCGACTTCAGCTTACGAATTAGACGTGAGTAGTGTGCACATTGCTAATATTCATAGTTTTATTATCGTTGATTTGATTGATTATCATTTGATTTATCATTTCTATGATCAGTTCCTTGATATTATAGTATACTATATCCAATATAGAGGTTTATTTCCACCCCTTTATAAATTCTATTGAGCGCAAATTTCCAGACCCAATTTAAAGCAAACACAAAGTATATATACATATATATACATAAGTTATCTTATCCGATGTGTACAGTAAAATCGAAAGCGTAGTACTTGTGCTCTCGTCTCCACCGTCCCCTTGTCCCACTCTGCTGCCCAATGTAGTTGCTATAGTAAACAATTTTCTTTGTTTTTGTATGGGTCAAACAACTCTGGTGTCGGACATGTTTTAAATGTCTTTAATGTGTGCGAAATTATTAAATAAATTAGTTCAATTGTTAACTGTCCCCAGTCCCCCTCAACTGTCCTGTAACGTCCGTAGTTTTTGTTTAATATCAAAACGCAAACGTAGAAAATTGCCAGTTGCCTGGCAAAAACACACCAAACACATTCCTGTATATATACCAATATATACATATATACATTTGCGATCTTTTGGATCGTCCACAAACACCCTCCCACCTACACACCTGTAAATGTGAACACATTTGTGCATATGTCCCAGTATCTTATAATTTATTATTATATTATTAATTTATGTTCTCGTAGTTTTGAATTCCCTAGTTCCCTAAGCTGCACCTACATCATATATACATATATATATATATATTCAACTGTCATCGATATCACCATCATCATTCGTAGAATTTTTTGTATTTGTAGTTGACAACTAATTGTATATGTATTTTTGTCTAATTTCTTGTATTTTCACCCCACCACCAAACAATGAAATATTTCACAAAATTATCAACAAATCACACACTATAAAAACAAACAATAAAAACACGAAACACGATCACGAAAACAAAAATCCAATCAATCAATTTAACATAAAATCTTAAAAAAACCAAAACAAAATGAAAAACAAATCAAAATATATTGTCCATAAAAACGCTACCAAATTCCCCTCGCAAAAAAAATATAATGCAAACAGAAACTGCTCGGAGCTGCTATCGAACGAAAACCAAAAATCGAAAATGTCAACGTGGCTGGAGGACGACTCATTCGCGAAGCTAAGGTAAAAATTCGTATGCCTGTTTTAAGAATGGATGTACTTAATATGCGCTCGGCATAGGACAGAGTCTTTAGTGCTAGCAACTCATTGAATAGAACTTATAGAAAGGTATAAAAAAGGTATTTATTGAGAAATTAGAATAGAAGATTTTTAATTTGTCAATTCAATACGTATTTCTAAATACCAAATTTAAGAGAAAATAATTAATATTTGAACTTTTACAAAATTAAGAAAATACCGTTAATATGGTATATTACATATATATAAGAATATTAAGGTTAGTCTTCTTTCATACCAAAGAAAATACTAAAATGCTAGTGTATTTAGTATATTTAATATGAGATTACTTTATTATTTAATAGCACAGGACTCTGATATTATTATCTAAAATTAGTTCGGAACTAAAGATCCTCAGTCCGTGTCGAGCGATAGACTTCTCTTCGTATGTGTGTGCGTGTGATTGTGAATCTTTTCGATTAATGGTCGACAAGATGCTGAGAGCATCACGACTTCTACTCTTTCTCGCTGTCTCTACACTCTGAAAGTCTTACTATCCCTACACCTAAACACAATATTTAATGCTTTTTACAACAATAACTTTGAAATTGTGGTTCAATTTCGGAGGTGACTTTATGTTGAGCTCAAGATTTACGAGTAGTAGTTTAAAACTTTTTGGGTACAAGGTGCGTCAATAACACAGCAACCACAACCAAAACTGACAACCAACAAAATATTGACCAACACAACAACAACAACTTACACTAGAACAAACAACCACTCAACCAAACAACCAACCAACCAACAAAAGCAATTAAAAAGCAATTGTAATCAGCGTAATTTCTCGTATTGATTAATCAATGAAATAAAAAGCACTAAATATCTACCAACAACAACAACAACAAACACAAAAACATTATCGAAAGATATCTACCCCTCTTAAATTTGTTTAACACAACAAATACTAACATTTAACCGAAATTAACCCAAAAAACCTCAACGTGGGCACAACAACATCGACCGACAGATTTACGATAGTAAATGTCTGCGCTTTGTGGATTGGTTGCTTGAGGCGCGTCCTTCATTCTCGCCGCCACGCAGGGATCTGCGTCCGGCGGACAGCGATCCGGGTGCGACACAGTATTACAGCCAGCGTTTGGATAATTTAAACACGAAATACGACAGACTGCTGGAACAATTGTCACAGAGGCTAAAAACTGCAATCGAGGTAAACGGCAGCGATGGTCTGGTGAGTATCTTCGTCATATTTGCATGCGAGCGAACACTAGAGAGTGAGCACGAGGGAGATACCCGGACCCGAACAGAACAATTACGTCAGCACTTAAATTTAGAAATGTACAACATACCGATATTCAATTGTCGGAAATATCATTACCATTACCTACAGCGAGACTAGGTAATACATATCAGCCATCTCACTCAGCCTAACAATAAAGTCTCAGGTTCAAGTTCAAAACAACACGAGCAGGCAGGCAGGCAACTCGTTTAATGCTTTCGTTTTCAATTCAAGTCGAGTTCTAGCTCAGCAATGTATCTGTATCTGTATCTTTACGGCTGTATCTGTATCTGTTAGGCTGTTGCCTTATGCACTGTTATTATTAAATTAACCTTCAAAATAGATACAGACACATGGACAAATAATGACATCAGAGCGGTGTCAACGTTTGAAATGTTGCCCCATAAATCACCACTTGATTAATTTATAAAAACAAATTAAACTATTTTTTTTTTCTATTTTATTTTATTTTATTTTTGATTCTTGTGACTTCTCGTGACAGTCGTTTGTCGTCTGTGCAAATTGCATACATTTTTTTTTTGTATTTATAATGCTTGCGTTTTTTTGGCCAATTAGGCAAATAAATTCAAGTTTTCAGAAATTAAGCATGCCGTTTGTCAATCTCCGCATATTTCGACTTCGTTTTGTGTAGTATTAAGCTATTAATAGTTAGAAATTCAATGAGATAGCGAAACGACGTCATCGACAGATCATCGTCTGTTATTGTTGCCCTGTCAACTCAATTCAGTTTTGACTATGTTTGCTTAACTGGTTCTTTTTTTCTTCGAAGAAATAAGAAATTCAATTAAAAATTCAATTTAAGCCAGACCAACTGGTTTTAAAAATGCTGATTATGACGACTTGCGATATGCGAAAACATATCCAAATTTTGCACAAGTGTAAATAATTGTTTAAATATTAATCTATGAGTAATTAGCATACACATAGTAGAAGGGTCTCTCAATTTTATGGGGTGAGTAAACTCATGAGTGCAGCTCCCAAAAATGTGGAATGCCTGAAGCTAAGGTTGGGGAGCTTAGACGGTATTGTTTTCAACAACAAACAGAAGGTGCTAAGCGGCAGCAGTGACATCATGAATATCTATTGCTGCTGCTGCCAACATCCATTGCCAGTTTTGAGGTTTTAAAGGCTTAACTTGATATGCATAACATCATAACAGGGGCGTCAAGTCGAGGCTTGGCATTAAGTGGAGTGAATGAGCACTATTGCGATTTAGAAGGTTAAACTTGGACAAAGTAACAAAACTGGTTTCGTTTTTCATCTTTTTTTCACTAACAAAATCGAAAACAAACTCCAGAATCTACAATCGGTAGGCAAACTATGTTGTCATTTTTTGTTTCTTTTGTGATTGTTGTCTTACCATTTTCTTTGTTTTTTTGTTGTTCTCTTCCGCATTTTATGCTCGCTTCTTACTATTTGGGCATTACGAATATACCTTTTGTTAATTAGTTTGTTTTTATCACTTGGTGGAGCAACAGCTGAGCAATTTACCGGCATTTTGGGGCAGCTTTTCGCTCCCTCTCTATTGCTCTTTTGCTCTCTATCGTTCTCCCATTGAAAAATCAGTAAAAGCTCGCTAACAAAAGCTCAAGCAACGCTCTCGCTCTCAGTCATTCTCTCTCTCGGCGTTTTTACGGTCAACTGCGACTGGCGGTTCCGTTGCTTCAATCAGTTCCGAATGCGACGTGGTTGTATAACGACGTAGAAAAAGATTAAACGCGTCTCACGTTCAAATTTTCTAAAGAAGTTTTTTAGCGTGGCTCTCGGTGTGTGTGTGCGTGTGTGTGTCGTCTTGTTGTGCCGTGAAACTACAAATAAAGGCAAAAAAATACCTCAAAGGTTGCCCTTTTAGTTGAAAGCAAAAATAACATTTGCAAATTTTCTATGTAAGCGACAAAACTAAACAGAAGTAGTACCGAAAAAACAAAAAAAAAGTTGCATAGAGCCGGCGCGTAACACTCATACGCCGCGTTGTCAGCTAGAAAGTGCGATTGTATCTGTCAATGTGTGTGTGTGTGTTGGTTCTTAGTGTGTGTGGCTGTGTCTGTGTCTCTGAATTGAATACAAAATTCATGCATGTGGCCTGCTTTTATTTATTTAATAGAAATTTAAATTCGTTTTTGTCGCCTCCTACGTACCAATCGGAGGTCCAAATTTAAGCGAAATGAAGTCACCGCAATAAAATAGAAGAGAAGCATAGAAGAATATCAATCTAATAGAACTGAATACAATTGAATTGAAGTGTGAAAATGGAAATAAACGAGCAATAACAGCGCAGCAACATCATGCAATATTTGCTTTAGCCTTGAATATGTCGCAAGAATCCATATGTTATATTTGTCTTGTTTATTTTCGGGTGTTAATGAAAGCAGCCGACAGAGCAGAGAGGGGCAAACTAAGAAAAAGAAAAGTATTATTGTTGTTAGTTTGAGTTTGCACAAGATGTATGACTCAAGCGGTTGTTAAAAATGAAATAGCCGAATGCAAAGAAGAAGTTAATAATAACAATAATAATGATGCGGCAGTAAAAAAGTCAATTAAAACCAAAAACTCTACGCTCTGCTTAAGCCACAATTAAGTGACCATTTGCCATCTGCCCAACTGACCTACACACACACACACATACATGTGTATGTGTCTGAAGCTTTTGATATCAACGCCTGCGATCAGCTGTCAAGGCACTATGGGGCGTGCCCCTATCTAATCGGCAAGCAGTTTTGAGATGTAATTCATCAAAGAAATAGTAGACGGAAGAATAGAGTGCGGTGTCAACTAGTCACTGATTAAATTCGATTTTAATACTTAGGCATTTCATGCTGTCATTAAATATATTTGTTTGGTTTTTGTTTTGCGGCTTTTCTACATGTCATTGTGCTTTATGTGTTCCCCTCTTCCCGTCTTTGTGTCATCCCCCTCTGCATTTCGTATGCCTGCAACGCAGCTATTTTATCGATTAAACTCGACATACAATTTTGGCCGCCGCCTTAAACACACACAGATATAGTATCTAGGTATTTTTAGGTATAACCTCTGTATTAGTAGACAACAACAAAAAAAAACAGAAAAATTGTCAAAGAAATGAAAGCGAATGCTGGATGAGGCATGTGGCATGTGGCATGCGGTATGTGTGCGCTGCATGATGCAGCTCACGTCACTAGCCGGCGCCTTAGTCATTTGCTTGGACTAAAAAGCGTGTCAAGCGCAATTCGTTTAGGAGCCCAGGAGCGCAATCGAGGGGAAACTTGATAGAGGATGAAACGACCGCAAAATGTGCTTTAATTACATCTAATCAGTGTTGCTGTTTCATATTATGTATTTGCATATGAATGCGGTGGGTGCTCGGCGGCAAACTTGTTTAATATATTATATTGAAATTCACTGATGACATCATTACTTGTGCTCATTTCGTTTCGGACTTTGTGTGTGTGTGTGTGTGTTTTTTTTTTTTGTATGTGTTTTGTGTCTGTATTTTTGTTAATTATAATTTATTTGTTGCTTCCACTAACTCTAGGGCGACCTTCGTTAGCAGTTTTTTTTTTTTGTTGCTGTATAAATCTCAATATGCTAAATACATATAAAAGTGATTGTCTAAGCGTAAACAGACTGCGTATTTAACTCTGAGAATCTAAAGAACCCCATTAACAAACTCGATAAAAAGCAAACTGATAAAAAAAAACTTTAGTACTGCAGTCATTTCAATTGAGTTGAAGTAATGAAGGGGTCGCAGTTTGGAGTAACATGCCACATGCTCTCAGTGCACAACCGTGAACAAAGTGAATCGCTCTCCGTTTGCACTCTCAGTCCATCACTGGAGAAATTAAGATAAAACTTAATTACACAGATTGCAGATTGGCAAGACTTTTGATGTTCACCCATCTCGAAGTTGACTCAACTTGTAGCACTCTAAAAGAGTTTATTTATTTCGAATATTACTCGTACATCTACTCGGATATTCACTCATCCATATGCCGTACAGCACGTTCTTAAACGTCCCTCAACAATAGCGTCATTTCTATTTTCATAAAGGCTTGCTTATGGTGTTTGTGTATGTCTGTGTATGTGATTTTTGCATTTGTCTGGGTAGTTGATAAATATATAAACATATTTTATATGTGGGTCCGCTGATAAGTCGAGTGTTATATTTACGATTTGCCGGCATTCCAAGAACTGTTGTGCATTCCTTTTTTTGCGGTGGCCAGACTTAAGGGGACCATTGAAGCCAAATTATCGATGTTGTAGATCCATTAAGTTTTTTTAAAAACAAAAAAACCAAAAACCTATGCTATGACAAACAGTATTTCAGCCTGTAAACTAAATATAGTTCATTCTTGAATTTAGCACTAGCCTTTATTGAATGTTCTTATCGTCTAACTGTTAAGCCCAACCATAAACACTGTCAACAAGCCACAAAAAAACAGATACAATCGCATAAGAGAAATCAAGTTTCGAAAGCGAAATTTGTATGTATGAAATTTCTAATTTTGTTTGACCCTCAATTGAAATCTCGCAGTGCATTGAAGAAGCGTCAAACTTAAATCAAGTGCCTAAACCAAAACCAAACGTTACTCAAACTGCTGACTATGACTTTGTCAAATTGAAAGAATCGAAAGCTTTAGCCATGCCTCAGCATAGATCGGGTCGTAAGACGACAAAAAGCAATACCAAAACACAAACTACAACTGTCCATGTGGCAGAGGAAAGTGACTATGACTTCGCGTTCGAGTTTCAGGTAATACACGAAAACAAAACAAAAACTACCACTTCCATCTCCATCCCCCCATCTCCCTGACTGCTCCCTCCACGCTCGCTCGCAATGCAAAATGTTGCCAAAAACGTATTTGAAATAATTGTTTGCTAATGTTACACACATCTTTCCGGTTTAGCAATACGCTGAAAGTCTACAGAAACCGCTGAAGACCTTTAGAGTTGACTTCAGTGCGGGCAGCGTACCAACTGGCGATGGTTACGCTGCACGTCCAGATGATCTCTATACCACCACATATAGCACAACACAGTACGTATTTGATTGGATTGTTGTTCTGTTTGCTCTTGATCACTAAACATTTGTTCATCTCTGCAGATTTAGCTCAACGAAAACAACGAAAAGCTCGTCTAAGAGCATCTATAGCAGCGATGGCATCGATGCTGCAGGCGGTCAGGAAGTGGACTCTGCACCCCAGTCCCAAATACAGTTCCACGAGATACGCAGTAATCTGAAGAGATTGCCAGGCAATGGCACTTCGGTGTTGGACATTGCCGGCATACGGGATCCACGCACTGGTCGTGTACTCACCATCGGTGAGGCGATCCAGCTGCGAATTCTTGATGTGCGCACCGGTGAAATGCTGGTGGGTGATCGTCGCATCACTCTGGAACAGGCTGCCGATCAGGGTCTGATTGATGAGCAGCTGGCGAGACAGTTGCTTCAGCCAGGCGCTGGACGTGATGGGGCCGGCCGCGAGCTGTCGCTGCTGGAGGTGATACAGCGCGAGATAAGCGAAGCGGAATCTGGCTATGAAACGGCCGAGAAACGCATCAAGGTAAACAACACAGTCACAGTAGAACAATCGCATTCGCAATCGCAGTCGCAATCCCAAACGGATGCGACATCACCGGAGAAACCGAGAAATATTGCCGACGCCATTTATGCGGGAAGTGTGGACGCCAAGACGGGTCTGTACCGGGTCAAATCGGGCCAAACTATCAGCCTGGCGGAGGCCTACGAGCGTGGCTATCTCATCCGGCACGAATCGGTGACAATCAAATCGAATGCGCTGTGCCTAAGCGATGCCATTGCCCATGGCCTGGTAGATACAGCTGGCTGGATCATTGATCGTAATTCCGGTGATAAGTTCCGTCTAGACTCGGCGATTGCCAATCAACTGATCGATGCGAGTGTTCGCGAAGTTGTCGACGCGAAGCGCGACGTGAAAATTACATTGCAAGCGGCATTGCAGTCGGGTGTATTGAACGCGAAAACGGGACGATATATGAACGAGGTAACCAAAGAGAAGCTTAGCTTCTTGGAGGCGCGTAATCGTCAATTGATAGTTAAGCCGTATACCTTGAAGGACATTTGTGATCTGAATCTGCTCGATAAACAGAATCTAATCACGAGTCCAATGCGTCGCGAGAAACTAAGCATCATGCAGGCCATCGAGTCGGGAGTATTGGATGGTAATCAGCTTAAGTGCATTACCAAGCGAAAGGGTGAGTTGATCACACTGCAGGAAGCCATTGCCGATGGCATTGTCCTTCCTGCCGAATGCAAGTATCGCGATTTTATGACAGGCGAATTGATTAGCATACCCGAGGCGGTAGAACGTGGTCTAATTAGTTCGGTGGCTCAGCGATCTATCTTTGATATTGATGGTTTCAAAGATCTGCGCAGCAATGATTATGTTAGCTTTAATGTTGCCCTCTCGCGCGATCTATTGCGTCGCAAGAGCACGGGCTTTGCCTTAGAGACAGGTCGGGATAGTCTGGTGCCACTCGAGGTGGCTGTGAGTGAGGGGTTGGTGCGACAGGAGGTTTATGAGATGTTTAGTCGCGGCATTGGCGTTCACAATGCCAGTGGCAAGGAGCTGAATGTCTTTGATTTGGTATATCACAATCTAATTGAGCCGAAAACAGGATATTTGCTCGATCCTAAGACTGGTGAAACAGTGCCTCTGGACACCGCCATCGAGCGAAAGTTCATAACCCCCCGAGGGTGCTTTGCTGCTTAGCAGCCTGCTTAATATTACATTGACCACTGAGACTGTAACAAGGACGATTAATCGATATGTTACCATACGTGCCGGCTCACAGGAGCCTGGAGACACTGTTCTCTTAACATTTACGGAAGCCGTCCGACAAGGTTTCATTGACGAAGACAGACAACTTTTCAAAGACCCTAAAACGGGTAATGTTTATTCCGTTCAGCAAGCTCTTAATTATGGCCTACTCGTACCAGATAGTAATCAGACGGTTCCGGAGCCGACAAACCGCAAAAAAGACAAAGTCAACTATCACAATAGTGACGAAACAGATAATACCAGAAGCCGAGCCGATTAAGCTGAATACTCAGCACACGAAATATGTAGAAAAGTCCGTAGAAATACCCATTTCCCAGGAGCTCATTAAACCACAACGTGTCGTCTCAGAGTTTATCAACATGGATAAGAGCAGCTACATCGAACAAAATGTGACGGAGCGGCAAATTATGGAATTGCCACCAGGTGGTTGGCGCCTCAAGGATGCCATTGAGCAGCGTCTCTTTAATCCCGATACGGGAGTATTCCATGTGCAGGGAACCGATCGATTAGTCAACTTCGAAGAATGTATTGACAAGCAGATCATCAACAACTTATCTGTGGCCGTAATTGAGCCTAACACTGGTGATAAAATTTCCATAAAATCGGCCTTCGAGCGCGACATTCTGGATAGCTATGGAAACTATACGAATAATAGGCAGCAGGTTCTGGGTATGCGAAGTGCCATCGCCGAGGGTAAAATTGTTTTGGAAACAGTTCCGGCAACGCGTGGAGCTAGCCAAAAGACTATTCTACGGATTACGAGAGTTAACAACATGCCCGACGTGCTTGAGGTGTCGACTCCACTGAAGAATGCTCCACCACGCTTTGTGGAGGTCAGCACATGCCAGCGGGAATTGGCTTCACCGGAACCACTGCAAATTGCACCTGGAGCCATCTATGATCCATCGACAGCGCTTGTAATTTTCACGCAGAGCGGCGAGACGGAGAACATATTTGATGCTGCGCGACAGGGACTGATCGATGAGCAGCTCATCAAGATTGTGGATCCGACAACAAAACAAACGATTTCAGTAACGGAGGCCATCGCTCGCTCTATTTACGATCCCCGAACGGCAACAATACTGAATGCAGAGGGTCAACCTGTTGACTTGATAACTGCCACGAAACTGGGACTGCTCAGTGTGGTGGGTGCTCCATTGGTGGCAGCTGAAGGAGCTCTGCGTACAGTTCGCTTTGTTGTCGACCCACGCACTGGTGAGCAAATTCCTGTTGAAGTTGCCTATGAGCGTGGCATCGTGTCACGTGATCAATTGCAACGTGGACGATCGTTTGAGAACGAGCCTACAATCACGACGGAAGAAAAGGTTGTGGTACTGCAGAAAATGCGCAAGATTATTTTGAAACCACGCGATGCACTGCGCAAGGGTATTATCGATGAGGAAACCTGTCAAATACTCGAGGATACCCGCAACTTTACTGATCCTCAGGGTGAAGTTGTCAACATTACCGAGGCTCTCAACATGGGTCTGATCGATGGTCGACGTGGCCATGTCACGGACCCACAGGGTAATCGAGTGTTAAATTTGCGACAGGCTGTCGAACAAAAGATTTTGGATCCTGAACAAACCAATCACATTCTCATGCCACTGGCAAAGAGCCTCTCCATACCCAGACTGGAGGCTCAGGGTCTCATTGATCCACAGACACAGACTATTGTCCATCCCGAGAGCGGCTATCCATTGAGCATTCATGAGGCCATCGTTTGTGAAGTACTGGATCCTCATTCCAAACTGCAGAAACCCACAAAATGCACGCTAGAGGAAGCTATCGAGAAGGGCATTATCAATCCCGATGAGTCCACATTCAATTACAATGACAAGACCCTGAACATCTCAGAGGCCATTAAGGCCAATCTTTTTGATGCCAGCTATGACAAGCAAAAGTCAAAGGTCGACATTCCACCGGTTGGGATGATTCTGCCAGTTGCCGTGGAGAAGAGTCTTGTTGAGCCCACAAAGCGTGTGGTACTGCATCCAAGCTCAAAGCAGGCATTGCCCATTAAGCAGGCAATTGAAGATAACTTCATTATGTCCATTCCCTATGCACCTAAACCGGATGCCATTGAAGTGGTGTCAGCCATGGAACAGAATCTAATTGACGTGGCTGCTCAGACTGTGACGCATCCAAAAACTGGCGAGCGTCTTCCCCTTCGTCAGGCTTTAGAGAATGGAGTGATTGTAGTCAAGCAATTGTCGGACTTTGTTGTCACCCAAAAACCTATTGCAAAGACAGAGATCATGGAGACAGTGCGAGCTGTACATACGGTAACAACTAAAACGATTGAACTGATGCAAGGCTATGTACTCATCTCAAACAATGAAGTGCAGAATGTAAATACTGGTGAAGTGTGCAGTTTAGAAGAGGCTAAAGAGCTAGGTATTTTACGCGAGGAAGCTGTCACAAGAGAGACTAAAGCTTCGGCTGGCGATCAACTGAATGTGGATGAGGTCAACTCTGTTACAATTCCAACTTCCAGCGATCAAACTATGGTTGTTGAAGAACGCTCACAAACCGTTGTGGTGAGCTCGGACACGCGTAAACAGGAAATGCAAGTTATTAGCACAACCACACAGCAAACGACAAAGGACACGGCAAGCACAGAGATTGAAGTTAAGTCAAACAAAGAACCATCCAAAACCTTGCAGAATGTTAAGGATGCGGCCAAGTTGGGCGCTCTCGGCGTCATCGCAGCGCCTGTGCTGGCTGGTGGTGCGCTTGTCAGTGGTGTAAAGAGTCTTATCAAGTCAGCTAAGTCGCCGTCTGATGATGTAAAATCGACAACTACAACAACTACCACAATTATTAGCTCGAAGGATGCACAACAGCCAGAGAAACCTGTAGTCAGTTTCGTTGAAGCCCCACAAACAACGGTCCAGGAGCAGCCACAAGGACAACCACGGGATCCACAGCCCCAGCAAGTAGCAAGTGAAGTTGATACTCTGCTGCAGGATACCGAACAGTTTATCAGCTCCACAACAGCCAATTTCATTGCCAATGAAAAGCAACAGCAACTCCCAAGGGAACAACAGCCTGAGACATTGCCAACGGGAACAAGCAGCGTAATCACTGAAGGATTCACAAGTACCACAACGACAACAGTCACAACTATCACTACCTCAACTACAGAATCTAAGGAAGAGGAACCCGTTCTAGTGATTCAAGAGGAGAAATCAACTGTACCTGTTAAGGAGCAACAACAAGTGCCTAAGGTAACAGAAATGGAAGAGGTCAAGCCAGATGTTACCCAAGTTACCGACACCGTCCATACTGTGATCACTACGGAATCAATACCAATTGTCTCAGAACCCCAGAATATAGCGGAGGAACCCAAGGAAGAGCATAAGCAACAGTCTCAGGTGGATACAGTTGGGAAACCAGAACCAAAGCCCAGAACTACAGTTAAAGAGGAGGTAACTGAATTTGAGCCTCCTTACACTGCACCATTGGCGCCATTTGAGAACCAAGAGTCGCAAGTCACAGAGATTAATGTAACGGTAACTGAAGAACCTGTCAGTACGGAATCGCAAACGTTAACAACGACGAAAACAACGACAACCGTAACGACAACAAAGACAATTGAAGAGAAACCCATTGTTGCAGAAGTTACAGAGACTATTGTCACAAGTCCGTCAAAATCAGATGAGAAACCAGATGAATCTCCTGTAGTAGAAACTTCAACTGTAATCGTGGAACCTGTTGAAACTCCCAAAAGCAACGTTATTCTGGAAGAAAGGGTTGTAACTATTGAAGAGCCAACAACTACAGAATCTTCAACCTCCATCACTACCACTACAATAACTACAACAACAGTTACCAGTGAGGAGCAGTTGCCTGAAAAATCGGTCACTGTTACTGTGGAAAAATCAGCACCACAAGAGAAGCTTACAGAAGAACAGATCCCGAAGGAAAAGCTAGTAGACGAACAAACAACGAGCGAAGAAAAGCCGAAAGAAGTCCTAACTAAAGAGACTTTAACTCAAGAGCCAATAGTCTCGGCACAAACAACAGAAACGATAACCACAGTAACCACTGTAACAAAGGAGCAACAACAACAACCAGGTTTCCTTGAACAAGGGCAACCACAAGATAGCACCTCAGATAAACATCAAACAGTTGTTGACTTTATTGAAAATGAGAAAGGACAACAGCCATCGACTGCAGGTGGCAGCAACATTCTGCAAAATGTCAAAGATGCAGCCAAGTTGGGAGCACTTGCTATTGTGGGTGCACCTGTGTTAGCCGGCAAGGCTTTGGTGGATGCCCTTAGCACAGATAAGGCAGCTCAACCTGTTCAGAAGACAACGGAAATTGTCACGGCAACTACAGAGGAATCATTGCCAGAAAGCTCATCAAGCACGACAATTGTTACAAAGATTACGGCGACGACAACAACAACAAGTAGCAGCACTACAGAAACTACACCAGATGATGAGGCCAGAGATACTGTGGAGGAGACTCAAATAACCACCATAGAACACTCGGGCAAGCGCGATGTGCCTTTAACGCTGGCAATCGGTGATGCCATCTCACAGAAACTTATTAGTCCAGAAGAATGCCAAGTGATTGTAGATGGAGAGCCTCAGTCAGAGAGTGTGGCAACATTGCTCAAGGATGAACAACTAAGTCCATTGGACGAAGTGCAAATTATTGACGACAAACTAATTGTTTTGCAACAGGTTACATACCTCGTGGATGTTGATACCGAACTGACACCTGAAAAGCTGTACGAACTGAACATATACGATCCAAACCATCAGTACTTCATAGATCCGTCCACGGGACAAAAGATTTCCTTCCAAACACTCGTCTTTGAAATGAATATTTTCAATCCTGAAACAATACTGGTGAAAAACTTTAGTACAGGCAAATATGAGACCTTGACCGCTGCTCTGGAGCGTCCTCTTTTGGATAAGCATACGGGGCACATGGTCGATCCAAAAACTGGCAAGAAAATACCATTCTTTGAGTGCATTGAACGTCAGTGGATAATTCGTGCCAATCCAGAAGAACAGCGTCCCGCACCCATCGAGAATGTTGTGATCGATGCACAGACGGGAAAGGTCGTTCTTGACGATGGTCAAGTTTGCTCCATTGTTGAGGCCATCAACACTGGCAAGCTGGACATTCAGTCGATATCGGTGCGCGACCCAGTTAGCGGTGAGGTCATTCCACTGCGTATGGCAATTGAGTTGGGAGTGGTTGATATGCAGGCTGGTACGGTCATAGATATTCAGACACTGAAAGAAATACCCATGGAACTGGCATTCCAATTAGGTTTCCTTGTGCCTGGTGCACGTAAGCCGATTTCCCTTGAAGCTGCTGTTCGCAAGGGTCTTTACGATCCAGAGACTGGCAAACTTTACGATTCCGAATCTCAGAATCAAGTCGATGTGCAAAAATCTATTGAAATTGGTCTGGTCGATCCGAAGATTTCGCTAATTGTTGATACAGTTACAAAGAAGGAGTTGAAACTCGACTGCGCCATTGAGGATGATCTCGTAGTTCCGGCAACTGGCCAGATAAAGGATAATAAGAACAATACGCTCGTATCCTTTGACGTGGGTGTACAGCAACGTCTAGTTAAGACCGACAGCGTTACGTGGAGTCTCCCTGAGCTGCTTCAGCGTGAATATTACTCGCCCAGCACTGGCAGGGTGCTCAATCCTGTCACTGGTGAGGATATACTGCTGCAACAGGCCATTGAAATGGGCTTTGTCGAATTGGATTCGACGCTGGTTAAGGATGCTGAGCATGATAAGATTGTGCCTGGTAAGGAAGCTGCTAAATTGGGACTGTTGGATACAGTACGTGGCACTCTCAGTTCGCCAAACATCAGTTTAGATGAAGCCTTTGTCAAAGGTTATCTAATTAGTACTAAGTCTCCCCTCTCCTTAGTCGATTGCCTGCTGCGTGGTCTATACGATCCTTTGACAGCAAAATTCACCATCGACAAGAAACAACTCGACTTGAAGTCGGCCATTGCCCAGAAGCTCATTAATCCTGAAGAGCTTGTTCTGTTAGACCCCAAAACGGAATCAATAATTTCCTTAAACGAGGCTATAGCCAAGGGTTATCTTGATCCAGTTGGTGGCTTTGTCATCAACCCCTTCGCCTCAACGAAGCTGTCATTAAACGAAGCACTCGAGAATCGGATTCTTATTCCACCCAAACGCAAGCGCAGTCTACCTGATGCTGTGTACAGAGGATTATACGACCCCAAGACCGGCCAGTTTAGCAATACAGTCACTCGGGAGAAGTTAACAACTGAACGTGCTATTCGTAGGGGAATACTCGATCCCGATTCGACGGTCGTCAATGTGTGTGGTCAGGTTATACCCTTCGGTGTAGCCACCGAAACAGGCATTGTGGATAGCCAACAAGGTACGGTGAGAGACAGCGCAGAAGATAAGCAAATTGATTTTAAGGAAGCCTTCGACAAGGGTGTACTTGTAGAGGCAAAGAAACCGTTGCGTCTCATTGAGGCTGTTGTGAAAAACATCTATGACGAGACCGATGGTCATTTTGTCGATCCCAAGACGGGCTACAAATTGAACTTTGCCGAAGCCCTCGACACTAATCTGCTTGATGAGCACAGTGTTCAGATCAGGGACTTCAAGACCGGCCTATACAAGCAACTAAATCTGACACACGCCAAGGATGAGGGTATTATCGATCCCCAGAGCTCAAAACTTCTGTACAACAACCAGACAGTTACTATTAAGCACGCTTTCAACATTGGCATCCTTATGGATGTGAATGCTCCCATTAGCGTGCAGCGTGCCATTCATCAGGGTCTATTCGACGACAAAACTGGCAAGCTAAGCGATCCTAAGACTGGTCGCCAGATCACCTTACTTGAGGGTATGCGTAGTTTTGTGATTAATCCCCATTTGCCGTGCTACTTTGACGAGCAGACTGAGCAAATGTTCACCCTCAGCGAGACTTGCCGCAATGGCATCATCAATAGAAGGGAGGGCGTCTTTAAGGAACCGGGCAGTAGTGCCTTCGTGCCTTTAGGGGAAGCATTGAGTTTGGGACTGATTGTGGATATTGAGAACGCTGGCTTTGGCCTTTACGAGCTCTTGTCCATGGGCTTCTATGACGTGGCCACACGTAAGGTTCTTCATCCAGTGACGAATCGCAAGCTCAATCTGAATGAGGCATGCGTTGAAGATGTGGTTAGTCTGTCCTCAAGCTTAGTTAAACACCATGCGACTGGAAAGTACATGCGCCTTGCGGCTGCCCTAAAGGAACAGCTCATAGATGATACCAAGGGTTGCTACAATTTGCCCAGTGAACAGTTAGACTTACAGACAGCTAGAGCTCGAGGTCTAATCGTGTCGAATCGTCGCCTCTTGAGTCTCGAAATGGTATTGCGTATGCAGTTGTATCGACCCGACACTGGCAAATTCTGTGATCCCACGACCGGTGAATATCTCGACTTGATTGAAGCTATACATGCAGGTTTCATAGATCCCGCGAGTACCGTCTTTAAGAATCAGTTAACGGGTAAAGAGCTTCCTCTAACCGAGGCAATCGAAAACAGCGAAATTGATGTAACAAAGGGTCGCGTTTTTGATCCTAAATCAAAGTCCACCTACAACTATGATGTAGCATTCACTCGTGGCATACTCGTGACAGTACCGCGACCTCTAACAGATCGCAACGAAGTCGTCCGTCGCATGGACAGTGTCGAGCTGTTGAGTCAAACGCCCGTGAGCGTTGTTATTAGCAAACCCCGCGAAATGTCTCTCGAGGAGGCAATCAGGTACAACATTATCGATCCAAAGACGGCTCTTGTACGAGATTTTGATAGTTATAAGTTCCTGCCATACGCTGTGGCTCAAGAACGCGGTTTAGTCGATGTCACCAAGCGAACGCTCGTTGATCCAAAAGCCTTGTACTTTGCATTCGATCCCACATTGATTATTTACGTGCGCGAACCGATCACATTTGATCAGGCAGCCGAGTCCAAGGAATTGGATCTGCAAACCGGCATGCTAAATTATCTGCCAGGTGCCACCGTTAGCAGCGTTGGCGAGGATAGCGCAAACGATTCACTGACTGTCATCGAAGCACCGAAGGTATACACGCTTAAAGACGCCGCCAGTGCAGGCATTATTGACCCCGATTCGGCACTGGTCAAGGATCTGGCCAAGGCGAAGCTGGTGCGTTTGCCAGAGGCATTCCGTAAGGGTCTCATGGATGCCAATAAGGCGAATGTGTTGAATACACAGACCTCAAAGCTCTGCACACTGCAGGAAGCTTACGAGACAGGCTTGATCTGTACACCGAAACGTTCATTTGGTTTGCTAGAATCGATCACCTTCAACCTGTATAATCCAACCAACGGTTGTCTAGTAGATCCCTTCCAAATGCATCCCGATATCATCAAGCGTAAGAAATACACATTGGCTGAAACCATTGCTTCCGGCCTAATTGATCCCTCCTCGACTGTGGTCCGTGATCCCAGCACTGGGGTCATCGTACCACTGACTGCCGCCATTGGCAGCGGCTTAATCGATCCAGTTGCTGGCCGACTTAACGATCCTATTGAGCCAAAGAATAATATTGATTTGGTGAAGGCAGCCGAGAAGGGCTTACTCCTGCCAGCCGAACAGCGGGTAAGTTATCAGTCCTATTTTTTTTCTTCTCATTTTCTTTCTCTCTGTCTACTTCTGTGTATGTATCAGGTTTTATCACTTTCAATTTCCATCACAAAACAGTCTCGGAAATGCAAAAACAAAACCAAAACAAATGAAATGAAATTATGAAATTTATACTAAATCTAAAGCTTCGTGGCATGTTTACTTTTTGGTATTATCTATTATTATGATTTTATAAAATTTGTTTAAGAAATTTTTGATTCAGCGCGCTGTCTACTATCTTTCTATCTCATATCTCTACTTCAGACTAACCCCTTTTCAGTTCTCAGTCTGCTTCTCATTATTACTTACGATTATTATTATTTTATTTTGCCTGCTTGCAAAACGGGCAACATTTCTTATATTGCAGCGCATGGCATTCAATTTAATGTTCGTTCACATAGCGTATAACGTATAAGTTTCAAATGAGGGCAATCCTTTTGCTGAATTTTAGCACAGCAAAACAACATATAGCATATCATACTTCTACATCACACCAAATGGTTGATCGAACTGAATCCAAAACCAATCAGATCAAACCCAATCATGTTAAATCAGAACAAATCATATATCAATATATCGTGTGCTTCATCAATTGCTTGAACTGGCAAACGCAACTCAACTCAACTCCTCAACACGAATGACGTCGGCAATACTTCATACATCTACATACATCTCTATCGATTTGTCTATATACTATATATACTATCGCATAAACATATACTCATACAAAGCTCATATTTCTCATATATATTCTATCTCTCACGCCACTTTCTGTACTTAAACACAAAACTAGGCAGCATTTCCTTTAGGTCTTTTGCTAACCAAATAGTAGTATCCAATTGTTGACTATCGTATTGATCTGCAATTTATATATTTTTTTTTATTATGGCGCCATTAGTAATATTTTTTTAACATAAGTTACAATTTTGTGCATAGCCCCGATTTTTAGTTAAATATTTCTCATACAATTACAATTGTTTAAATTCCAACTTTTCTACCTATTTTTCAGCATATAATTTTTGATACATACAATTCTTTTAATTATTATATTATTTTGTTTGCAGTTTTAATTTTTGAGTCGAAAACTAAAGACCATAACAGAACAATAAAAACACAAAATTAACACTAACCTCAATAAAAACCTCAATAATGAATCCAACCAAAAACCTCCATTAAACACTGTAGCTAGTATGCCTATACTAAACAAGTATAAGCTCTGTAGTTCTTAGTCCAAAGTAGTGCTTGTTTTTATTTGTTAAGTAGTAAACGCAATATACCCTTGGTGTTTGTGCTGTCTCTCAATTATGCTTTATTTGCTACTAATACTATAAACTATAACTTATGCCTAAGTATGTTATGTACTTGTTCCTCTTTCCAACTGGCTTTGCTTTGCTTTGCTTTCGGTTATTACTCTATTATTATTCCAGCTCTGTATGTTTGTGTGTGCTATCTATTCGAATTTAAATATTTATATATATTTTGTGTTCATACTGTATACATATTTTGCCTTTCGATTATATGATGAACATCCATATGATATCTACTTGTCATTACATGTAAATCAATTTATACCCCATCATACTTTTGTATGAGTTAAAGCAGATCCGTATCTGGCTAAGATATATACCGACTTTTATATTCAATAAATCTAATAATTGGGCTTTTCTTTTGTCCTTTGTCCTCTTTTAACAATGTTCCATTATAATAGCAAGCAGTATTCGAGAAGTTCAACATGTGCGAAGAGAATGTCAACGATCTTCTTAAATGGGTCACATCTGTCGAACAGAAAATCTCAAGCGTTGGGGGACCACGCGAAAAAATCGATGAATTGCGCAATCAAATAAATGCGCTCAAAGTAAGTGATACATACTTATATCTTTCCATTGCACTCTCTATATTGTCGTCTTGTCACTCTTGCAGCAAATCAAGGATGAAATTGAATCCCAGCAGCGCCCTGTTGCCACCTGCCTCGAGCAAATCCGTCAGATTGTGCTCACCGGCGGCGATGTACTGTCTGCACCAGAGGTGACAACCCTTGAGAACTCTGGACGTGAGCTGCGCTCTCGTGTGGATCGTGTCAATGATCGCACAGTGCGTCTGCTGCGTCGACTGGAGGCTGGACGTGATGAGTTGACGAAGTTGCGCAGCGAGCTGGACGTGTTCTCTGACTGGCTCCAGCTAGCTCGTCGCACGCTGGAGGACAAGGAACGCTCCTTGTCAGACCTCACCCGTCTTTCCTCGCAAGCTGACACCATACGCGAGTTTGTCAGCGATGTGATTGGACACCAAGCTGATCTGCGCTTCATTACGATGGCCGCTCAGAAGTTTGTCGATGAGAGCAAGGAGTTTTTGGCAGTTCTCAACGATTTCCGCACATCGTTGCCCGAGAGGTTGCCACATGTGGAACCGCTGTCGAGTGCCGAAAGTCCAATACGCCAGGAGGTTTCATTGGTGTCAGCTCAGTACAAGGATCTGCTGAATCGTGTCAATGCACTGCAGGATCGGGTTTCCGGTCTGGGTGGCAGACAGCGCGAGTACCAGGATGCTCTGGACAAGGCCAACGAGTGGCTGAGAAGTGTGCAACCACGCGTCTCCCGCGTCATTTCTGAGCCAGTTGCCGGTGATCCAAAGGGTGTACAGGATCAAATGAATGAAGCTAAGGCGCTCCATAATGAGCTGCTCTCTAGTGGTCGTCTGGTCGACAATGCTCAGCAAGCGTTGGATAACCTTTTGCGTAGCCTGGGTGGTCAATTGAGTCCAATGGAGATCAATCAATTGGAATTGCCAATTGCTGATTTGAAGAACAACTATCAGCAACTTCTGGATACGCTGGGCGAGCACTGCAAGACCTTAGACAAAACCTTGGTGCAGTCGCAGGGCGTGCAAGATGCACTCGACAGCCTTGTTAGCTGGGTCAATCAAGCAGAAGATAAGTACAAGCTGAATCTGCGACCCGCGTCGCTGATCAAGGAGCGCCTGCAGGAACAGATTCGTGAGCACAAAGTGCTACTTGCCGATTTGCAATCGCATCAAGCCAGCATTGACAGTGTCCAAATCTCAGCGAAGCATTTGTTATCGAGCGCTTCGAATGCTCGCATTGCCAAGAAGGTTGAATCCAACCTGAACGATGTTACCGGCAAATTTGAGAAATTGTACGAGAAGGCCAACAAGCGTGGAGAATTCCTGGACGATGTCTACAACCGTTTGTCCAAGTACCTGGATGATATCAGCAACGTTGAGCAACGCATGGGTAACTTGCAGGAAGCACTTGACAGCCGTGAGACCAGTCTGCTGTCTACGGAGGAGCTGGCACGCCGCATGCAGGATCTGTCTCGTGAAAAGGATCAACTTGCTCCACAGTATGAAGATTGTGTACGCAATGGCAAGGATTTGATAAGTCTCCGTGATGTTACCGATACAGGAGCTTTGCGGGATCGCATCAAGGCATTAGAATCTCAATGGCGCAACATCAACATCAGTATTGATGAGCGTGCCAAGCTGTCAAAGCAGAAGGCTGAACGCCGTCTGGCTTACGAGAGCCTTAAAGACGATGTCTTGTCTTGGCTGACGAGCACCGAGGGCCGTGTTAATGGACTGGCGCCTGTGGCCATCGACCTGGACAAGATCAAGCAACAACACGATGAGCTGAAACCCATCTGCAAAGACTATCGCGACTATGCACCTACAATCGACAAGATCAATGACATAGGTGCCCAATATGATGCTCTCATTCGACCAGAGAGTCCCTCCAGGAAACGGTCAACATATAGTCCCATTAAGAGGACCAGCCCGCTGCGTCGCATGTCCGGAGATGCCAGAAGCCCCAGCCCGACCAAGGGAGGCATACTGTCGCCACTATCGACTGGTTCCAGTGGATTCGGTAGCCGCAGATCCTCTCAGGATGGCTTCCAGCTATCTGAGCAGTCTCCGGTTCAGCAGCAGTTGAGCGAGATCAACAATCGCTACGGTCTGATTGGCGTTCGTCTCAACGATCGTCAGCACGAGCTCGACAACCTGAGCGAAGAGGTGCGCAAACAGTACGAGAACTTGAAGGGATTGGCTCAATTCCTGGATCGCATTCAGCGCCAGGTGCCTAAGGAGTCTGTGTCTAACAAAGAAGAAGCTGATCGCTGCATTAAGCAGGCTCGCAAGATCTTGGAAGATATGTACGAAAAGCAGAGTTTGCTGGACACCACGAAAGCGCAAATCAAGGACATATTGCGTCGCAAGTCTGATGTGCTCGGTGCCGATCAACTGCGTCAGGAGAACGACAACATTCAAGAGAAATGGAAGAATCTCAACGATATTTGCAAGAATCGTATAGCCTTCTCCGAGAAGCTGCGTGACTTCCTGGATACGCATGGTAACCTCAAGAGCTGGCTGGACAGCAAGGAACGCATGTTTACGGTCCTAGGACCTATTTCAT
Organism: Drosophila sulfurigaster albostrigata; assembly: GCF_023558435.1. Classification (NCBI taxonomy): domain Eukaryota; kingdom Metazoa; phylum Arthropoda; class Insecta; order Diptera; family Drosophilidae; genus Drosophila; species Drosophila sulfurigaster. Next base: position 3,045,962 of record NC_084883.1, read on the forward strand.
CTGATCCTCGTATGGTCCAGAGCCAAGTACAACAGGTGCAAGTGCTGCGCGAGGAGTTCCGCACACAACAACCTCAATTGAAGCACTTCCAGGACTTGGGCCACGATGTCGTCGATCATTTGGCTGGCACTCCTGATGCTCAAGCAGTCGAACAGAAACTCAAGGATGTCATTACCAAATGGGATGATCTAATGGGCAAGTTGGACGATCGTGCCAACAGTTTGGGCGGTGCAGCTGATAGCTCCAAGGAATTCGACGCGGCTGTCAATCGCCTGCGCGAAGCTCTGCAAAATATTAGCGATAACTTGGATACGTTGCCCACTGATGGCGACCATCAAGAGAATTTGCGCAAGATTGAGAACCTCGAACGTCAACTGGAAGGCCAGCGCCCCTTGTTAGCTGATGTGGAACAATCCGCAACAACTCTGTGCAATATTCTCGGCGATCCGGCCTCCCGTGCGGACGTTAATTCACGTGTAGCTGCCTTGGAGAAACAATATCTGGCACTGCAAAAGAAACTGGACACTAAGAAAGCCGAGACTGAGGCCTCGTTGCGAGATGGCCGCCACTTTGCGGAGAATTGTTCCAAGACGCTTGGCTGGCTGTCCGGTGAACTTTCTAATCTCACCGACCGTCTGCTAGTTTCCGCACATAAGCCAACGCTGCAGCACCAGATCGACACCCATGAGCCTATCTACCGTGAAGTAATGGCACGTGAGCATGAAGTGATTATGCTGATAAATAAGGGTAAGGATCTGTCTGATAAACAGCAGGATCGCACTGTCAAGCGTGATCTTGATCGCATTCAACAACAGTGGGAAAAACTACGTCGTGAAGCCGTCGATCGTCATACGCGTCTACAAACATGCATGGAGCACTGCAAGAAGTATTCCCAGACGTCGGAGACCTTCCTTGCCTGGCTGCGCACCGCCGAAGATAAGCTTGCCGATCTAACACCCGGCGTGCTATCTAAGTCGAAACTGGAGACACGCCTTCGTGATCTCCAGACCTTCCGCAGCGAGGTGTGGAAGCATTCGGGCGAGTTTGAAAACACCAAGGGTCTTGGCGATACCTTCCTCACAAGTTGCGATATCGATAAGGAACCCATTAAGGCTGAGCTTCAAGACATTCGCGATCGTTGGGAGCGTCTCAATAATGATCTGATTGCACGTGCTCACGAGATTGAGAACTGTTCTCGTCGCTTGGGTGACTTTAATGATGAGCTGCGCAATTTGGATCATTCACTGGGTCGTTGCGAGGATCGCCTAGCTGCCCATGATGCACTCGGCGGTGCTGCTAAGGATCCCAAGTTGCTGGAACGAGTCAAGGCCATTCGCGAGGAGCTGACAAATCTCAGCAAGCCATTGCAATCGCTCAAGGCGTTGGCCAAGGACATTAGTGCAGAAGCCCGTGCCGCTGGCGGAGATGCTGATCATTTGACAAGCGAAGTTGATGGTTTGGCCGATCGCATGTCAGAGTTGCAAGGACGTCTGGATGATCGTTGCGGTGAGCTTCAATCAGCCGCTACAGCCGTCTCGCAGTTCAACGAGCAAATGAAGAGCTTAGGCATCGATTTGAATGATCTGGAAACAGAAGTCGAGAAGCTTTCGCCACCAGCTCGCGAGATTAAGATTGTTCAACAGCAGTTGGATGATGTTAGCAAGCTGCAAAACAAACTGGATCGTCTTGTCGGTCGCCTCGAGGATGCAGAGCGTGCTGCCGATGTCCTGGTTGATGCCGGCTTTGCTGCTGACACAACTCAAACGCGTGAGCAAATCTCAACGCTACGCAAGACGTTAGGACGTCTGGATAATCGTGTGCGAGATCATGAAGATAATCTGCAGAGCACTCTGAAAGCTCTTCGAGAGTTCTACGACATTCAATCACAGACCCTCGATGACATCAAGGATGTGAGCGATGAGTTCAAGCGCATGAAGCCCGTTGGATCGGAACTGGATCAGATTCGTCGTCAACAGGAGGACTTCCGCAATTTCAGAGAGAACAAGGTGGAACCCCTGGCTGTCAATGTGGACAAGGTGAATATGGCTGGACGCGATCTGGTTCGTTCAGCTGGCAGTGGAGTTTCCACAAGCACTATTGAGAAGGATTTGGAGAAATTGAACGATCGCTGGAACGATCTGAAGGAGCGTATGAACGAGCGTGATCGTCGTCTGGATGTGGCGCTATTGCAATCTGGAAAGTTCCAGGAGGCCTTAGCCGGTCTCTCCAAGTGGTTAAGCGATACTGAAGAAATGGTTGCTAACCAAAAGCCGCCCAGCTCGGACTACAAGGTGGTCAAGGCTCAACTGCAGGAGCAGAAGTTCCTCAAGAAAATGCTCCTTGATCGTCAGAACTCAATGGGCTCGCTTGCCAATCTTGGCAAAGAGGTGGCAAATCATTGTGAGCCCGCTGAGCGTGCCTCCATCGAGAAGCAGTTGAACGACTTGATGAAACGTTTTGATGCACTCACCGATGGAGCCGAACAGCGTGAACAGGATCTGGAGGAAGCCATGGAGGTGGCGAAGCGATTCCACGATAAGATCAGTCCACTGGAATTGTGGCTAGACAACACGGAGCGTGCCGTCAAGGCCATGGAATTAATACCCACGGATGAGGAGAAGATTCAACAGCGTATACGCGAGCATGATCGTTTGCACGACGAGATTCTTGGCAAGCAGCCCGACTTTACCGATCTTGCCGATGTGGCCGCTCAGCTGATGCACTTGGTCAGCGATGAGGAGGCCGTGAACTTAGGCGAAAAGGTCCGTGGTGTTACCGAACGCTATACCGGACTGGTTGATGCCAGCGACAACATTGGCGCTTTGCTTGCTGAATCCCGTCAAGGACTGCGTCACCTGGTGCTTAGCTACCAAGATCTGGTGGCCTGGATGGAGAGCATGGAGAATGAATTGAAGCGCTTCAAGTCTGTGCCAGTGTATGCCGAAAAGTTGCTCGAACAAATGGATCATCTGCTGGAGCTCAATGAGAATATTGCCGGACACGCGTCGAATGTGGAATCCACCGTTGAATCTGGTGCAGAGTTGATGAAGCATATTTCCAACGATGAAGCCATTCAGCTCAAGGATAAACTCGACTCGCTGCAGCGACGTTATGGAGATCTTACCAATCGTGGTGGCGATCTCCTGAAGAACGCCCAAAATGCGCTGCCCTTGGTGCAACAGTTCCACGAGGCTCACAATCGTCTGGTCGAATGGATGCAGAGTGCTGAGACTGCCTTGGCACCCAGCGAGCCACGACAGGCAGATGTGCTGCGTCTAGAAAGCGAATTGTCTGATATGCGTCCCATTTTGGACACCATCAACCTAGTTGGCCCACAGCTATGCCAACTGTCTCCGGGTGAAGGTGCTGCCACCATCGAGAGCATTGTGACCCGTGACAACCGACGATTCGATTCGATTGTGGAGCAGATTCAGCGCAAGGCTGAGCGCCTGCATTTGAGCAATCAACGGGCCAAGGAAGTCACCGGTGACATCGATGAACTGCTCGAGTGGTTCCGTGAAATGGACACCACATTGCGTGAAGCCGATCCACCAGGCATGGAACCCAAACTTGTGCGCGCTCAGTTGCAAGAGCATCGCTCCATCAATGACGACATCTCCAGCCAAAAGGGACGTGTTCGCGACGTCACTGCCGCCTCGAAGAAGGTGCTACGCGAGTCTCCACAAAGCGAGAACACTGCCACTCTGCGTGAGAAGCTTGATGACCTGAAGGAGATCGTCGATACCGTTGCGCAACTGTGCAGCGAACGTTTGGGCATCTTGGAACAGGCGCTGCCTCTCTCTGAGCACTTTGCCGACTCGCACCAGGGTCTGACCACTTGGCTAGATGACATGGAGCAACAAATCTCACGCCTCAGCATGCCTGCCCTGCGTCCTGATCAGATCACATTGCAGCAGGACAAGAACGAGCGTCTCTTGCACTCGATTGCCGAGCACAAGCCGCTGCTGGATAAGCTCAACAAGACGGGCGAAGCACTGGGTGCTCTGGTTGCCGACGACGATAGCGCAAAGATCAATGAGATTCTGGACACGGACAATGCACGCTATGCTGCATTGCGTCTGGAGTTGCGCGAACGTCAACAGGCGCTGGAAAGCGCTTTGCAGGAGTCGAGTCAATTCTCCGACAAGTTGGAGGGCATGCTGCGTGCTCTGGCCAATACTGTGGATCAGGTTAATCAATTGGATCCACTATCTGCACTACCACAGAAGATTCGCGAGCAGATTGAGGACAATGATGCTCTGATGGATGATCTGGACAAGCGTCAGGATGCCTTCAGTGCTGTGCAACGTGCCGCCAACGATGTCATTGCCAAGGCTGGCAACAAGGCTGATCCGGCGGTGCGCGACATCAAGGCCAAGCTGGAGAAACTTAACAACTTGTGGAATGATGTGCAAAAGGCGACGAAGAAACGTGGTAGCTCACTGGACGATATCCTCAGTGTAGCGGAGCCCTTCTGGAAGCAATTAAACAGCGTTATGAAGACTCTGAAGGATCTGGAGGAAACGCTGTCCTGCCAGGAGCCACCAGCGGCACAACCGCAAGACATCAAGAAGCAACAAGTTGCACTGCAAGAGATCCGACATGAGATCGATCAGACCAAACCCGAAGTGGAACAGGTGCGTCGCCATGGAAGCAACTTAATGAACATGTGCGGTGAACCCGATAAACCAGAGGTGAAGAAGCACATTGAAGATCTCGACAATGCCTGGGACAACATCACTGCATTGTACGCTAAGCGCGAAGAGAACCTTATCGATGCCATGGAGAAGGCCATGGAGTTCCATGAGACACTCCAGAATCTGCTGAAATTCCTCACCAAGGCCGAGGATAAGTTCGCCCATCTGGGACCCGTGGGCTCTGACATTGATGCCGTCAAGCGACAGATTGAACAACTCAAGTCGTTCAAGGACGAAGTGGATCCGCATATGGTCGAAGTAGAAGCATTAAACAGGTAAGCTATTTGCTTAAGTCTGGCTCATTACAGTAATTGAATACAATGCTAATGTCTAATATACGATATTTTTACGACGTCTGTGTGATCTTCGTTCCCTCATACAATTGGCAGAGGTCTAGAAAGGCAAGATAGTTTCCAAATTTCGTACGTTCTATCGTTCGTTCGTTGTTGTGCTTTATTCTTAAGTGCCTTGCAATTGTGAAGCTGCGATCTGTGCTCTACACAGAGTCTGGAGCAATCTTCAGATCATGTTTGCGCATGTTTATCTTTTTGATTTGATTTGATTTGATTTATGCCGCAAACCACATGGAACATACAATTCCATAAATATTCATTTTGCATGATCACCAATCGGTCAATCGGCCAGTTATGATCGATATTGTTGCGTTGTGCCTGCATTTACGACACCATTTCAATGATTTGTATACTAAACCATTTGATGACATCCTTATAGACAAGCTGTGGAACTGACGGAACGCACTTCGCCGGAGCAGGCGGCATCAATCAGGGAGCCATTGTCCGTAGTTAATCGACGATGGGAGGCATTGCTGCGCGGCATGGTCGATCGCCAGAAGCAGCTTGAGCATGCTTTGCTCCATTTGGGGCAATTCCAGCATGCGCTCAACGAGCTGCTCGTCTGGATCAACAAGACAGACGGCACGCTGGATCAGCTTAAGCCGGTAAGTCGGAAGTTGTTTACCATCTTTGTAACTGAAGTTGACTTAATCGATTTACTTGTAGATTCCCGGAGATCCACAGTTGCTGGAAGTTGAGCTAGCCAAGCTTAAGGTGCTGGCTAACGATATACAAGCTCATCAAAACTCCGTGGACACGTTGAATGATGCAGGCCGCCAGCTTATCGAGACAGAGAAGGGATCAGTGGAGGCCTCGACGACGCAAGAGAAACTGCGTAAGCTGAACAACGAGTGGAAGCAACTGTTGCAAAAGGCTAGCGATCGCCAGCACGAACTGGAGGAGTCTCTGCGTGAGGCCCAGGGCTACATTGCCGAGGTTCAGGATATACTTGGATGGCTGGGCGATGTGGATGCCGTGATTGGTGCAAGCAAGCCAGTTGGTGGTCTGCCAGAGACTGCCACCGAGCAGCTGGAACGCTTTATGGAGGTCTACAATGAGCTGGAGGAGAATAGGCCTAAGGTCGAAACAATTCAGGCTCAGGGACAGGAGTACATCAAGCGTCAAAACCAAATGAAGGTGTCATCAAGCAATCTGCAGCACACTCTGCGCACGTTGAAGCAACGCTGGGATGCGGTCGTTTCACGTGCCTCCGACAAGAAGATCAAATTGGAAATTGCTCTTAAGGAGGCAACAGAGTTCCATGACACGCTACAGGCTTTCGTCGAGTGGCTAACACAGGCTGAGAAACAGTTATCGAATGCCGAACCCGTTTCGCGTGTACTGGAGACTATCCAGGCGCAAATGGAGGAGCATAAGGTGCTGCAGAAGGATGTAAGCACACATCGCGAGGCCATGCTGCTGCTGGACAAGAAGGGCACTCATCTCAAGTACTTCAGCCAGAAGCAGGATGTCATTCTGATCAAGAATCTACTCGTTTCCGTACAGCATCGCTGGGAACGTGTCGTTAGCAAGGCTGCAGAGCGCACTCGTGCTCTGGACCATGGTTACAAAGAGGCACGTGAGTTCAATGATGCCTGGAATGGCATGATGCAGTATCTGCAGGAAACCGAGCAGACACTGGATCAGATCATAGAGGAGGCCACTGCCTCCAAGGAGCCGCAGAAGATCAAAAAATACATTGGCAAGCTGAAGGAGACACATCGCCAGCTGGGCGCCAAGCAGTCGGTCTACGATGGCACCATGCGCACCGGTAAGAACCTGATGGAGCGTGCACCCAAGGGTGATCGTCCCGTGCTCGATAAGATGCTGCTGGAGCTCAAGGAGCAATGGACGCGCGTCTGGTCGAAGAGTATTGAACGTCAGCGCAAGCTGGAGGAGGCTTTGTTGCTCTCTGGACAGTTCAGTGATGCTCTTGGCGAGCTTCTCGACTGGCTGAAGAAGGCCAAGAGTCGACTCAACGAAAACGGACCCGTCCATGGTGACCTGGAGACTGTACAGGGACTTTGCGAACATCACAAGCACATTGAGCAGGATCTGCAGAAGCGTGCTGCTCAAATGCAAGGTGTCCTGAAGACCGGCCGAGATCTGGAGCGCTCTGGCAACAACCCCGAGGTAGGACGCCAACTCGATGAGATGCAGTCCATTTGGGAAGAAGTTCAGAGTGCAGTCGCCAAGCGTGGCGAGCGCCTCCAGGTGGCCCTGGTCGATGCAGAAAAACTCAATGCAAACGTCCAAGCCTTGTTCGATTGGTTGGATCATGCAGAGCACAAGTTACGCTATGCCAAGAACGCGCCCGATGATGAGAAGGTCTCACGCGAAATGATGGATATCCACACGGAGTTCATGCGTGATTTGCGCGTCCGTGAGCGTGAGAAGAGCGAAACATTTGAGTATGCTGAGGAAATCATTAGCAAGGCCTATCCCGATGCCATTCCCATCATCAAGAACTGGCTGTCGATTATTCAACAGCGCTGGGAGGAGGTGCGTCAATGGGCTATCAATCGCGAGTCGAAACTGGAGCAGCATTTGCAATCGCTCAAGGATCTCGATGACACAATTGAGGAACTGCTCGCATGGCTCAGCGGACTCGAGGGTACTCTACTGAGTAAGTCCAAAATTATATTGAACACTTTTACGGGAGACTTCACAGTTAACTCATTTTAATCTTTTAGATCTGAAGCATGAACAACTACCAGACGAGATTCCACCTGTTGAGAAACTGATTGAAGATCACAAGGAGTTCATGGAGAACACGGCACGCCGTCAGAATGAAGTAGACCGCGCCTGCAAGCCACGCCAACTGCCACCAGGTGCAAGGAAGCCATCGCGTAGCGGCAAGACGCCAGTGTAAGTATTTTGCAGTTGCCAGAAGGCATTGCCTGATCTCTGTATATACTTTTCTGATTTATAATTTTGTTGTGTTTTATTTTTGCTATTTTTCTTTTTTTATCACAAAATTTATTGCTACAACAAACCAAAACAAAAAATCCAATTACTTTCCCCGCAATGAATTGCACCACACTATCTTGCCTATCGTCTACCCAAAACAAAATATCAAAAACTATGTATATCCAACACATTGCAACAACAACAACAACTATATATATATACATATGTATATAGTCGTGGCTCCAGTCACGATCTGCGCGAACAGTCGCCCGATGGCACGCTGAGACGTCAAAGGTTTGACAGCAACTTTATAATACTCTAAAAACAAATTGTAAACAAAGAGCAATGTGACGAATGCGCTTGCCACTTGCCCCATGCCACTCACACATCTAGCCTGGTTTAAGTGTACTTTTTGCCTAACATCTCTGCAACATACCACAACAACAACAACCGAAACAAATACATAACCAATAGCTTCGTGTAATAACTTTGCTGGTTCACTCGTTACTCGTTTAATTGACATTACTTTAAATTGTAAATGAATTATGCAGACAAATATTTATTTTTATAATAAATATTACTACTTAAAATTTTTAGCATTGAATTAAATATTTCAATTGAAATACTAAAATAACTTTTGAATCAAATTAATCACATATTTTATATTGATAAAAACATTTAATATCAGTTTTAATGAAGATCATGTCAAGTAAATGAGTTAAAGTGTAAGAAAACTAGCTTAAAACATTATACCCAAAGTAGCGCTAAAAATCGCTAATACGTAGCAAAGTTTGTTTCATCAATCGACATTAAGTACCCCACATCTACCCTCAACTTGCCCCCGCCACATCGAATTTATATAACTCATCGCTGCTGCTATAACTGTTGCTTTATTTTGTAATTTAATAGTTCAAAAAAAGTAGAATTTGATTTCGGACACTTCCATTAATCTATTGTTTCCTCTTTCCTATTCACAGCTTCAAGGGCTCTCGTGATCAAGGCCTTAATGCACGCAAGGGCAGGTGAGTTATCGTTTAAATAGAATAAGCTGATCTTTGGATCCATGAATGTTCCAAAAATAATAGTGCATGCACTTTCAAAATTCTCAAAAACGAAAATTTCTTTTGTTTTTTTCTCTAAAAACTTGTCGAAACTTTTGGAACTGTTTATTTTTGGAAATGCTGCGTATCGAAATGTTATTTCTTTTATGTATAAAAAACAACTTTTGTATATCTTTGTTATCAATCTTATATTTATGCTCTTGTTTTGTGAATTGTTTCGTTACTTGATCCGTTATTTTGTATTTTTTGTCTCTTTTGGATTCTACTATCATCCTGTCTACACACACGCTACGTAAACGTTGCTTCATATCAAAAAACAAACAAACATCTTTGCATTTTGCTGCTTATTTGCTCATATATGTACTATATATACATCGCTGTATAGTCGTGTTACGCCCACGCGTGATACGCCCGACAGAGATCGCCTGCCGCACTATGGCCCACGTTTCTCGCCAAGGTAAGTCTTTACTCTCCCTGTTCTGTCTGCTCTTTGTCACATCCAATGCAGCTCAAACTGTACTCATTGCATGTGTATCTCTATGTATCTATTCGAGTATGTGTTAAGTACGTAGTTTGATTTGTTCGCCAACTAATTAGCTTTCCTTTTGTGTGTTGCTATCTAGTTTCGCTTCGCTTCTCTAATCCTTTTTAATCTTTTCCATATAGCTCCACCGGACCCGAACTTGAATTCCGCTCACCACGCGCTAAGCTTCTGTGGACCAAGTGGCGCGATGTCTGGATGCTCTCATGGGAGCGCCAGCGTCTGCTGCATGAGCATCTCATGTATCTGAAGGATGTGGAGCGTGCTCGCAACTTCAGCTGGGATGATTGGCGCAAGCGCGTAAGTTGATGGCGTCATTAATCTATTTTTAAGTGACATTTAACTCATAATTCATTTATTCTCTCGTTTGTCAACAGTTCCTGAAGTACATGAATCACAAGAAGTCGCGCTTGACCGATCTGTTCCGTAAGATGGACAAGGACAACAATGGCATGATTCCACGCGATGTTTTCATCGATGGCATTCTCAATACCAGTAAGTATTCGAACAAGCAAATCATTAATACAAACATTAAATCACTTCATTTCTCATTTAGAATTCGACACATCTGGATTGGAAATGAAGGCTGTTGCTGATCTATTCGATCGCAATGGCGAGGGTCTCATTGATTGGCAGGAGTTCATTGCCGCATTGCGACCCGATTGGCAGGAACGTAAACCCGCCACAGATTCCGATAAGATCCATGACGAAGTCAAACGCCTGGTCATGCTTTGCACATGTCGGCAGAAATTCCGTGTGTTCCAAGTTGGCGAAGGCAAATACAGAGTAAGTACCAAAAGTGCGAAATTGTAATTTAAATTGTTGTTAATTGTTCCCTCGCTTTACAGTTTGGAGATTCCCAGAAATTGCGCCTGGTTCGAATTCTGCGCAGCACTGTTATGGTGCGCGTTGGAGGAGGCTGGGTGGCTCTGGATGAATTCCTGCAGAAGAACGATCCTTGTCGCGGTAAGTCCCATTTAAACAAAGATTCACACACACATATATACACTCTACTACTATTAATAGTTGTGTTGTACACACAGATACACGAAATTTTGTTGGACTTTCATATCCATAATTCGCATATATTATTCTAGTATAGTCTTGTAGTCCACACTGAAACAATACCATCCCCATTCAGATCATGCATTTTGTCTATATACCTAGATTATAAACGATGCATCATAAATACCATTTGATCATGTCTCACAAATCTCTCTCTCACATACATACATACCAACCATAATAAACAACATACATACATGCCATACTAGAAACAGTTGTGCTTAACAACTAATTATTTTATTTAAAAGCTAAATCATATTAATAATACCAAACGGATATGGTCATTTAACCAACAACAAACAAAACGAAAAAAACAAAACAGTACAATAATACGAAATATATTTAAATTGTGCCTAAAATATATTAATAGTCAATCTCAACCTTAAAAACAACAAATACCAATTAAAACTCATAATTTTGTTTGGTCGAAAAGTTGCTCTAAACAAACAATCAACGAAAACCAATTAACAGCGCGCCTTTTGTTTTTGAAGACATTTTTGATAGCCAGCGCCAATTTTGCTGCCTCATAATAAACACACAATAACCAAGCGAGATCAACAGCCAAAACCAAAACCAAATCCAAATCCAAACCTAAATCAAAATAAATAAAAAACCTATACCTTCCCACGCTATATACTTAGTTGCCATTTAGTAATCATACTTCATTTTTTTGCTGCTTTAATTGTTAACTCTGCGTATTTATTGCTATTATATCACATTTTGTATTAAATCTATGGGTTTAGTAATCTCTAATAAGAGCTACAATAAATTTAGAACATTATTACTGCATGCTTTTTCTGTTATACTCTGCTGCCTAACATTAAATACAGTGCTGTCTGTACTAAAATGAACTGTAATTGTATCGCTACTGTTGTAACCTCTCCTCATATCATTTCAAGTTCGTCCAATTTTTGTTAAAATTTGATTTGTTTTAAATTAATTTTGTATACCGTTTTCGTTTTTACTAATCTTATTTTATGTTTTCCCCCTTTTTTCTTTTTCAAATATAATTATTCGTTAAAACAAAAATGATACCGATAACGAAATGTGCCCGATATTCTAAAAAAATGTTAAAACACACGCTGAACACACACCCACACAACTTTGTTATAATTGCTCTTGCGCCGCCCGCTCGCCCACGCCAACAATGCACCGCCTGCGCCCAAAAAAAAAAAATAAAATAAATGTTTTATATCTTTGTATACCACAAAAACTACTGAACACACACTGAACAACCTGAAAAACTATGTAATTTGCGGTAACAAAATTTTGTTGTTATTGTTGTTGTTATATGTTCGCCCTGCCAAAACAAAAACAAAAAACGAAAAACGAAAAAATACCAAATTACAAAACACAACATATACCACTCACACATGCTCGTATTGTGCGTGCGCGTGTGCGTGCTTGCGTGGCGGGTATATGCAATTGTATGTCTGTGGTGAAAAATACCAAATGAATGTCCGGTAATACCGTCGTAATACCGCATTTATCGGAGCAGCCAAGGGACGCACTAACATTGAGCTACGCGAGCAATTCATATTGGCCGATGGCGTCTCACAGAGCATGGCCGCATTCACGACCAGACGTTCCACGCCCAATGCTGCCCAAACTGCCAACAGTTCGCAAAATGGCGGCGCCGGTAGCCCCAACTTGCCGCCATATATGAGTGGACAGGGTCCCATCATAAAGGTAAATCAAACATACACAAAAAAAAATACAAAAAACGTGGGTTAACAAAAGCAAAAAAAAAAACAACGAAGAAAATACCCCCAAGTATCCCAGACTATCCTACCAAAAGTTCCTATTTTACACTAGGGTCATTTCGAGGTGAGTTTAGTGCTTCGATTTGGGTTTATTGTGTGTGTTGTTGACAAAAAGCTCGCTGCTACAGCTAAAGCTACAGCTGCTGCCGCTGCCGATGCGCTGCGCCGCTCCGTCTCTTGATTTTTGTGCATGAGAATAAAATATGTATTATTATTGTAAAATTGTAATTGTTGTTGCTATACTACATGCATATACGTATATATCTACATACATGTATTATAAGTATATACATATATTTATTATTTATTTCGTAATCTCTTTGGTTCGATTTTAACGTTTGATTTTAATGCTAGAAAAACGTTCACATGCAGCTGAAAACAATTACAGTATACACTAAAAGCAATTTAAGCAGCTGCGCTACTGTTTTATTGTTTTTATTCATCTTGTTATGTCTTGTGTGAGGTTAAACTTAGGTAGGCGGTTATTGTTGTTTATTGTTGAACTTGAAACCAGAAAGCCACAAGGCTTCATTTTGTTTGAGTAATGAAAGGCTTAAATGATCATATACCGTTTGTCAGCTGTAAGAATACAGGTCAAATTACCTGGCTAATGCGTTACAAATTCCAATTCTCTATATACATACATACATACCGATAGCTGATGAGCACTTGGCCGAGTTAATGCCAATATTTGAGAAAATACGTGCACAAGACCAAGTCCCATGCGCCTTTCCCATACATATGGGCGCCGGCGGCACAGTATTTGTGCGTTGCAATACCAGCCGCTCGGTACCGCTGAGTCCCCACGTGCTGCATTGTCATCCAACAACACACTGGGTAAGTGAACTAAAAGCTAAAACTCGCAAGGAGCTAAAGATCACAGATCACAGAAGAAAGGAGGTGAACTGCAGAGAGGCGCAGAGTACAACGGGTTTTGCGGGCACTTGAAATAGAATTGTTCGACAGTACCGGTTGCTAACTCTATTTTTATATTTTAATAGGTTCGCGAGCGTTCGGTACGTTCGATACCCATGTCAAGGCCATCGCGATCATCGCTCTCGGCCAGCACGCCAGACTCGCTCAGCGATAATGAGGGCAGCCATGGAGGACCATCGGGTCGCTATACGCCCCGCAAGGTTACGTATACGAGTACACGCACGGGTCTGACGCCAGGCGGATCACGTGCCGGCTCCAAGCCCAAATTCTCGCCCGCTCAGCAGACAAGGCTCCAAGCCGCCCTCGCGTCATGGCTCAACACTGTCGCTGGACAGCACAGGTAAGTCTTAAATACATATCCCGATTGAGACAACATCTAATTCTATTATTTGTTCTTCAGATGATCACACACCCTCGCGCATACCGCAGCGTAAACCATCCGCATCGAGCACCATTAGCGGCACAGGAACAAGCACAACACCCCGCCCGGCTCGTCTGTCAGTGACCACTGCCACACCGGGCAGCAGGCTCAATGGCACCAGCACCATCACACGCAAAACCGCATCTGGTTCTGCGAGTCCAGCGCCCACAAGGTGAGTCCTCTCAAGCTAAATCCTTAGTTATTAAACTGCATTTATGTAAATTGGGGATAGTTGGGTGGGATTTCTGTCATTCAAATACAAAATTATTAATTTATTTAATTTATTTTTTTGAACTTATATTTTCGGTTTCTGCATTAACTTTTGACTCACACAACAAAAAAATACAACCAAAAAAAATCATTGAAAAACGCTAACTAAAACTCTGAATTGGCATTTATTGACTCATCTCGAAATTTGCTTGAAATGCAACAACACTAACTGCAACATCAAACAACAACAACAAAAACAAAAATATTCCATTTATAAAAATCGAAACTCGTGCCTGATTCAAAATATACAGCAATGGAGGCATGAGTAGATCATCCAGTATACCAGCACTAACAGGCTTCGGCTTCAAACCCACTAGGTAATGCCCAAATACAACAACAACAAAACATAATAATTAAGTAACGTAACAAGCATACACTAAACATTACATATTTTTAATTATTTATATGTTGATTTACATAATTTAAGAGTAAGGTAAATCCTAATCGAACTTCTAGTTCTAAGATGTAGCTCATAAATCTTGGTTATGGTTTTAATTGCATATTTGCTAACTACTCGTAAATTGTTACCACTATATATATAACCACGCATACACCCACTAAAGCCGCCCATCAAGGATACCGGTTAAGATACCTCTGAACGATTCCAAAACATCATCGCCCACCAGTTCGACAGGCAATCCTAGCTTGGGGTAAAGTTCTAAATCGAGAGTGCTGCTAATACTACTCCTAAGTTATATAAGCACCTCCACGACAACAACATACTAGTACATACTCTTTCAGTTCAAGTAATTATTATTAAAATATTATACTTCTAAGTTATTTGCTTTAAGTTGAATTATTTGTAACCACACAGTGCATGACAAACTGCAACTGAACGGAATGATGCATAATGTTAACAGATGCTTTAAGATGTTCTTATTATTGTTGTGATACTCATTGGATATGTGCTCGCAAATCATATTGAGTATATTTCTGAAGAATAGGATTACAATTTCCATAACATTGTTTGATATCAGTATCGATTTGCGAGAACATTGACAGTTTGTTAATTGATATTATTGTTTTATTAATATTTAATTTATGTTACACTGTTCAAAGTTCGATATTTTTGAAGAAGTATTGTATACTTACTAATGCCTTCTATTTCCCCTTCAATAGGCGCAACATCAGTGGCAGCTCAACGCCATCGGGAATGCAAACACCACGCAAGACCTCCGCTGAGCCAACATTCAGCTCGACCATGAGGCGGACGTCGCGAGGCACCACGCCCACTGAGAAACGCGAACCATTCCGGCTATAAGTCGGCGATTGGAGGACCCAACAGTTTGAAATGCCAATTATCAATTAATACACAAATTACTAACAATGCACTGAAGTTATTTAACTAATCAACAACAAATTGTGAATTACCTGCCTCCCTCCCCCCCCAAGTACATCCCCACAACAACAACAATCAACAAGCTAAGAAAATGTTACATTAAAATGTTAAAATGTATCACTAGCAACCAGTTGAAGAAGAATGAAGAAATATGTTGGTTAAGCATAAAAGACACAATGAGTGATGACAAGATGGATAGAGAGTAAAATGTAGTTTTATAGTTCAGAGTTTATAAAGCTATCACACAAAGTTGATCCGAAAGAACGCAACCTACTTACGAGAGTACTACTAACTAATGCAAACTTTTGCTACTACTAATATTTAATGCCTATTTACTAGTTATACATATATTTCCAAATTTATAATTTGTATATATAATAATATAATGCAAAATACACTCCAAGTGCTTTAAGGCAATTAAAAGGAATTATTAAAAAAAAGAAAAATTATAAAAAAAAAAACATTCGAATTAAAGTGCCGAGATGCTCTGCCATCTAATTACAGCATTCGATTGCTTTCTCAAAATCGCCAGTTTGAGATCGTTTTTGATGTTGTAATGATGGCAGTTGCATTGAGGTTGAAAAAAAAGAGAAAATAATCCCGTTAAAAATAAAATCTGATTTTGTTGTGTTAACAATAATAGTAAATGAGAAGGCCACATAAAAGAAGAATGAGGAAATTATTTAATTATATACTAAAAGTCATTACTCTAAGTTTAATTAATATTTAGTTACTAAGCGCAAATACCACACACAATTTGTAATGCATAATTATTTTTGATTTGTATATGCAAATGGAAAACAAAAAGAAAACTAAGAGAAACAAAAGCGACAACAAATTCAAACGAAATCCCGTTTATATAAATATTGTATAATACTAATACTAAATTATTTTGTTATACGAAACGAGAGAAACATTCAACGTTTTTGTAATACTTCTTAATTAAAACAATTCAAACGAGAAATAAACATTTACAAAAAATATTAATAACAAACATGTCAAGTTGTTTCAAGCTCGATAAGAGCCAATTTTATTGATGGGTGGTGTTATTTTAAGGATTGTACCAGCCAAGGAAAATTAAATGAGGATAGTTTAAATTTTTGTTCCTTCCATACTAAAGTATAGTAAGGAGGCTGAAATTTTGAAATCATATGCTTAATGGTATTATATATAATACATAATGAAAAGTAAAATCAATCAAGATTTGAAGTGAACGAAGGACTTACGAAACAATTCTGATCCCTTACACCGTAATTACGATCCTTTATTGCTCCTAAAATATACATATTTAAGTATGCATCGCAATGCAAATTTTACCTACAGCATCAAAAAGTAAACAACATACATTTTTTTTATTTCGATTTATTGATTTAAGTTTTCCGATTTGTTTTGACACATTGAAATTTGGTTTGTTAGTTAGTACATTCTACGCATCCTCTAGCTCATCCAAATGCTACTCAAACATTCGATTAGTTTAGACATTTAAATACGTGAATGCGACACATATAATTGTTAGTATTTTATTCGTATTTGTATTATTATTTTGTATTTTGTAATATCGCTTGTGACTTTCATTCAATTAAATGACTAGATTGGCGTGGCAAATGTCTAGCCACGTCCAATTCATCCGGTTTACGAATTTGTGCCTAAATGGTTTTGTCATTTTTTGTGCTACTTTATGTTTTGCTGTTACAGGGAAAGTCGACGCGAAGTGGGATAAGAGTCTGTGAGTGTAAAGAGAGATAGAGCGAAACATTTATGCTAAACATCATGTGCAATTGCAGAATTATGCGTATAGTAGTCAAATATCGTTTTAATAAAATGAGTGTATGTGTGTGTGTGTGTCAGTGTGAGTGTGTGTGTCAGTGTGTGTGTCAGTGTGTGTGTCAGTGTGAGTGTGTGTGTCAGTGTGAGTGTGTGTAAGTGTTCGTCAACGCCAGCGCTGCCAGTTGGTGCTGCTAAATACTTCCTAGTTAGTTTGAATGCCCTACATTGTAGTCGTAGCTCTACTCCTATAATATCATCCCGGCATATTGCCGCAAGTCTTTTGTAAGCAATTACAAATACAAGTATCGTAAAAATAAACTAAATACATATAGATATCGATATCGATACACAAATATCAATTGAAATTAGCTAACCCCGGCTCGCTAATGCTAAACTAAACATTAATTCTTCAATAAACCTGTCCAGGTCGAAAGCCTTAACTCAAGTTCACAGAAATTGAGTTTATCCACAATGGGAATATAAAAAATAAAATAAAAGAATATGAACTAAAATCGATTATAAAACGACGCAGAAGTAGCAACGGGTTGTGGGTTATGTAGATGCTATACGTTTCCTGTTATTCTCGTTAAAGTTGTTCTTATAGTTGTTTTCGTTAAATACTAGCAGCAGGACAATGGGATTGGGATTGGGAATGGCAACGCTATGTGCCTTGGCCTTGTCATTGGCATTGCGATAGTTGACGTCACTGCTGCAACTTCTTGAAATGGAATCGTTAGCCGCAGCAGCCTGGTGCTGCGCCATTGTCACCTGGCATGGCCGGCTGCGGCAGTCTGAGCCTTTGGTTGCTTGCCAGCGCCAGCATTTGATGCGCTGCCACTGGCAGGAGTTTGACCAGCATTGGGACCACCATTTCCTCCTCCTCCTCCTCCGGCGCCTCCCCCGGCAGTGCTGTGCGCATTCTCGGCACGCTCGTTGCGATGATGATGATGATGGTGATGATGACGGCGAC
Organism: Drosophila sulfurigaster albostrigata; assembly: GCF_023558435.1. Taxonomy (NCBI): domain Eukaryota; kingdom Metazoa; phylum Arthropoda; class Insecta; order Diptera; family Drosophilidae; genus Drosophila; species Drosophila sulfurigaster. The sequence continues at coordinate 3,064,055 of NC_084883.1, forward strand.
CGCCACGATAATGTCGTCGATTATGATGCTGATAATTATTGTTGGTTGGCTCCGGCATGATGCGCTGTGTCTCCTGCACCACGGGCGCAAAGCTGCTGGTCGCTGGCTTCGCTTGAGTAGTTGCCGTGCTGCTGCTTCCTGTAGCCTCCTGCGGTCCAGCCAACTTCTTGGCTGCTTCAGCCTCCTCGCGACGACGACGACGGAGTATATCTTCCTCGGTCTCTATGGCAATCACTGCACTGCCTTCAGCCTCTGCATCAATTATGGCGCCACGACTCTTCTGCTGCAGATACAATTGCGACATATGATGCTGCATTTGACGCAGCTCCTGTGTTACCCGAAAATCGGGCGCATTCTCTAGCTCCGATGGCGGCATGGCGCACTTGAGGCTATCTGACTCGTCGTGTATATGCTCGCGGCAGACGGGACAGAGCGCCTGAAAGGCGTCGGCTGTCTTTTGCAGCCAGGCAGGCAGCTTCTCGAACTCCTCCTGGTAGTTACGACGCAGTGCGTTCAAATGGCGGGCCAAACAATAGCTGTGTAGATAATGGAAGCACTCGGTGCGTGTGAATTCATCGCCCTCGCTAAAGCCATACAGACAGATCACGCACTGGCCACTGGGCAGATTGCTGCCAGTTAAATGTTCGCGCACCACCTCGATGAGATCGAAGACAACGGGAAATCCAAGTGATTCCTTGATCTTAGCATTGCAGGCGCTTCTAATCGCCTCCAAACGGGCATCATCTAGGCCACGAGGACGCAGCAGCTTGAATGTTGGACTCACATCCGGATAGCCGGCAGGTGGCAGCACCTGCAGTGTCACACAGATGTATTGCTGCTCATCCTCCTCGCCGGTCAACGGAAGAACTGTTGTCTCGATGCTCTCCACAGCACCGCTATACAATGGACAATTTTCCAAATGTTAGTAAGTACTCTGATTTAATTTTTTATTGTACTTACCTGGCATTTCGTACAATGCGCACATCATCCATAAGAATCGCCTCCAGAGACTCCAACTCCTCGTCTAGTAAACTGTGCACAAAGTGACGACCGATTAATTAAACAGACCACTAAACGCACTTCTTTCTACTTACGCATCCATGTTCGTTGCAGTTTTGCTGTATGCTTTATTCTTTTTGTGATATTTCTTGAAGATAGGTTGTTAAATGGTAATTTTAAATACAATAAAAAAATCGATTGAGACAAAAATTTTGCGACTGACAACAACAAGAAAATACGACAATCACAGCGCACCGTAAGCATGCCATTCGCAACGATATCTGACAATGAGAATGCTAAGAGAAGCGACACCTGGCGTTGGGTAGCATGACCAATTATAATATACTGTTGGTATATTTTTTTGGTGTAAAATAGTATGTTTTTGAAATTAGATCAAATGCAAGGCGCTCAATTTAAATCACAAATATAAAAAGTGAGATTTATTACTAAAAATGTTTATACAATCTTAAAGTAAATTGCAATGCTCTTAAATTAAAATACATTTAAGGTTTTTTATAACATTCTATGATAATCGCTTTTTCCTTTTTATTTTTATGTAAAAGATTATTTAAATATTTATTAAAAAGGCAAATGTGAAATAATATTGAGCAATTTTTGAGATTAAAGTATTTTCTTAACACTTTTATTATCTAATTTGTTACTTCCATTGAGTTTCGGAAGCTTTAAAATCCCCCCAAGTCCTGTTTTCTTTGTTATACTCATTCGGGGGTTGTGCTTTGTGATTTATTGGGTTGTATTGGGTATATATTTGAAAATAATTTTCCGCTTTGGAATATGAAAAATTTCCATACCATCCTGTTATATCCTTCAGCGTCACTGCTTAGAATGCCCAATATTCTCAATTTGGTGGTGGTTTTACGCATGCTTTTCACCACAGCCAACTGCGAGCTTCTCGCGCTGCTATCGAGTGAAATCGAATGAATCTAATGCACCACAGAGCACTCGTGGGTTTTTAACGGCGCCAAGCAAATCAGTTTACAACGGAAAGCACAAAGCAACGGTCGTGAGAATTGAGCAAAGCTCCATAAATAAAAAAATTAAAACAAATAAAATAAACGCAAATTTTCGTGACAGAATTTTTGGAATTTGTGAGTGTGGTGCAAAGTGCCTACAAGAAATTCCAACAAGTTTATCTTTCAAAGAGAATCTGGTATCTGTCAAAGCTAAAAGATAGAAATAAAGCAAAAAGCCGCGCGATTGTGTCCTTTGTGTCTGTGTGAAAAAAATTCCGCCCTTAAAGAGCCCTATTGAAGTAAGCGAACTGAAAGTTTGGTACGTTTCAACTTCGCATAGAACTGTCAGAATTTGTATCCTGACGTGTCCTGCGCACACAGCACATATACATGCGGTCATACACTCACCAATACCTAACGCACCCATACACATACATTAAGGATACACGTGCTTCCCTTTAAGAATCTTTCGGTTGCATTGCGATTTCAATTCGACATTTTTACACAGTCCGCAATTGAATATAGATTGTGCTTTAAGTAATTCCGAAGTACTAAAATTTTTGAAATGTTTTTAAATGCATAATCTGCAATCAGCGAATATTGTCATGTAAATTATTCGCTGAGATCGCACGTCGAACGATGCTTTATTCTGTCATTTTTATAGCGAAAAAAGAGTATAAAAATGAAAGCCTCCATGAGGCAGAAGCACGTGTGTTTTGAAAGCTCAACAAGAATGCGTGGCAACAATAATAACAGACTGTTATGAGTTTGCAAATTGAATCAGAAGTTAGTAATAATATCATATGATTGATTTTTGCATAACCCATAAACATAAACAGATTTCTTGCTGCGAAAAATATGTGGATTTCCGTACAAGCTTTTCACACTAGTTCTCCTCTGCTTGCTTTCCTCTCTCATCTCTCGACTCAGTCATTTTCTCGCTCTCCGTCTCTCTTTATTGCGTGCTCAATTGCTCTCATCTACCCAAATGTGGTGAAGGGAAATTGCATTGAGGCTGGCAATGGCATTGGCTGGGGGTTGTTCTGTCCAAAAGCTCAACCCATGTCCCATTCCTCCCCACATCCACATCCACATCCACATCCACATCAACATCAACATCCATGTTCGTGGCCATAGCCAAAGCAGCAGCATCCGCCCAACAGCCCAACAGTTGATGCTCTGCCAAAAAACAAGAAAGTGAACTTTGTGCTTGGCTGATTGTGTTTTGGCCCTGACAATTGCCAGTTTTCCGATTCCCTTCTTCTCATCCACATCCACATCCACATCTACATCCACCCTCTCAGTATTTATCTCCCTCATTTTCTCTTCCTTCTTTCTCACATCGTGTTGAGAGAGCGAAAGTATATTATGTGTTGAAATTCCGCCATATAAGGCAGTAGTTATTTGGGGTTTAAAAAGTCGATACTATGTCCACCAAATGAATTGATGTTTACCTTCCATACATTGTGTTGCATTTGGCATTGAAATCTATCGTATAGATAGTAAGTCTTCTATTCTGCGTAGCTTGTAATTATAATAATAATAGAATAAACATTTCCGCATTGTAGAATGTTGAATGTGTTTTAAATTCATTTAAATTTTTAAAAATTTAGCTGCCTTCAAAGATTGATTAATTTGGATTAATTTGGTTTCTATGTGGCTAAAATCTTATCAATTTGGGTAGCTTGTAAATTTTCCATTGTCTCATGATTTGAGATACAATTTCGCTGAAACTAAGTGCAAGTGTTTACATAAGCTTTGAGCTAGTTTTTGCAGACCAAGAATTGGGATGCGTAAACAAAGCGAATTGTAATACAAAACCACTAAATGGAACAGCTAAAGCAGATTAAAGTGGCTCCAACCAGTCCAGTCCAACTCAGTCATGGCTTCAGCTTCAAAGGCGACTAACTTGGAATTCTAGAAAACCGTCGAGGAGTGCAGGTGGCGACTCTTGAGCGTAATCATCAAGGTCAGGCCACTGACGCACCCCAAAAGCGGGAAGTGGGGTTTGTACTTGAATTTTTGTTCAGCTAGGCTATCAAAGAGAATAGAATCGGCGCCACTTTAACCGAAGCGCACAAAGGCATGGCGTGGGAAGTCGAACAAGTTCAGAGGCCAACGCTTTATGGCATTGATTCCTAAACAACCAAAAATTGGACAAAAATATTGTAAACCAATTGAAGCATTGCAATTGCCAAAAATGCGCTTATTCTTTGACTAAAAATAGATGGGAAAATTTTGAAAATTAAAATTCTCAATGTATGTATTCATAAATACGAGCAACTTGAGTTTGCCGACAATGTTTACAAGTGTTCAAGTGTGCGGTGGCAAAAGCTGTAGCGGAACAGATAGAGAAAGATAGAGAGAGGAAAGGGAGAGAAAGAGGTGAAATAGCAAATAACAAATCCAAAAAGCCCCATAAAACGTGCAAATCGATGGCATGAATCGAATGCTTTTCATTGCTAATCAAACTGCATGATTTATGCAGAATGAAACGTGCCCCCACCCTTCTTCTTTTTATAGTGTCTCTTCTATGCCGACTACCTCAATTCGCGTATCGATTGGATCGGGTAACACGCCATGTCACACACTACACACTAGATAATCCTTTACTCTGTTCTTTCCCTTGAGTTCTACACTATATTTGAGTGTGCTGGCTTTAAAGTGTCAGAGTTAGAGGAATCTGCCGCAAGGCAAATCCTTCTCTTTCGCCTAGCGTTGCTGAAGGGTTGAACTTACAACACACAAATATACATATTCCATATCTACCCTATGCCCAAAGTTGTCAGAGTGAACCTCATATGTCAGACTATGAACGCATCAAACGCAGCGACTATAAAATATGAAGCTATTAAATTCAAAAAGGGCATATGAGTACAACTACCATATGGAATTGTATTTTATTTCCGCTTAATACTGCACTCAAGTGTATCGTAAAAAGGCCAGCTAAGCTCGACATATACGATATGCGATAATATTATCTGTTATATATCAAAATTACCGCTTGGGAACTCTCTTAATAATTGTTAATTTGGTAACTTTTGAAAGTGAGCTTTTGAGAATTTAGTATATATTTTTCTTAATATCAATTAATTTTTTATATAAATCATTTATTTTCTACATGTTTTCCTAAACATTTCAATCTTTATAGAACTTTAAAAAAATAAATTAAAAATAATACATATATATAATAATATAATAATAAAAAATAAACCATATACTAGATATATAAATTTAAAGGGTATCTATGAGCAGTGCTTGCTCAATTTGCACTTCTATAATACTTGTTTTGAATAACATTTTGGCACGACGCAATTCCCTTTTGTCCTTTATTCAAAGGTACAAGTTAAAGCGCACCGAAAAAGACACCAACACAAGCCCACAAATGGCAAGCTTTTATGCCCAATGTGCGTGTGTGTGTGTGTGTGTGTGTGTGAGTGAGTGTCAATGTGTATGTGAGTCTGTATGTGATATTTAAGAGGTAGCTCCGTTTTGGGCGCACTTTCGGTAGATTTCCATTCATTTAAAATGTATTTTTGTCTGAGGTCGAAGCCAACGCGTTTGCTTTGCTCTTGTGAAATTATTTTGTGTGCATTGCAATGCGGTTATATAACAGTTGTGTGCGAGTGTTCGTGGATTAGTGAAGGATTCGGGATAATATTTTGGTATACTGCCGAAGCCCTAATTGAGTCCAATAAATAAATTTGTGGCCTTTACAGGGGCTATTATTAAATAATATCCTACAAAAATTGCTTAAGTAATGTGCTGCAGACCACTTAACACTCATGCCAACGTTCCTTTCCACACCCCCGCGTCACTCGCGGAAAGGTTGCTGTTGACAGGGCCAGGGCCAGATGTGTCCTGCAAGAGCAAAAACAAAACAACAGCGGACAGCTTTAAATTTATATATAGAATCGCCGGTTGAAGAGAGAGAGAGAAAGAGAAAAGGGGGCACTTAGGCATGGGTCAAATGCCAGGTGCATGGAAAACAACAACAAGAATTGCGACGTAGAAATCAGTGTTGGGCCACAATAACAATAGCTCAGGACCTCACAGGACTGCTATTTTCACACACAACGTTTTACGTAACATAAATTGGATTGTGTAATCAACAGAGCGAGAAAGAAAGTTGGAGGATTGGACAGGCGACAGACGACAGACAGACAGACAGACAGACAGACAGACAGACAGAGGCGATAGTGATAAACAAACCGGAATCAGCAACTAACCGACTAGGTCAAGGGTGAGACATCATTTTAGGAGAGGGGGAGTTTCTTTCGCACAATTGAATAATAATGCGCTGTGAGTGCTTTATTAGAGTGCAGGGATATAATTTGGGTGGGCAGCTTTAGAATTTTCGCCAGTCAGTTGTCATTTGATTTGCCATCTAGAATAAATATTTACAATTGCATCCTCTAACCAGCGAGTGTTTGAGCTCTTGTACAAGATACGCAATTGCCGCTGGCCATTTGAAAAGCAGCCAAAGACGTCATAGCGCATTACGTATACGCCAAGTTGGGCGCACTCACAACCCACACACACACACACACACACACACCCTTGCACCCACTTGCCTATGTAGTATGTATGTAAACGTTCAGTGCCATCAATGAAGCAGCAGGACGCCAAAAAGCTTTTTCAGACAGCTTTTTAGCCGCTTCTCTTTCACTCTTTGCCACTTTTCGCTCTGTCACTCTCTTGCTTCGACGTTTTGTGGTGAGTTTCTCTTTCGTTAGTGCACCTAATATTCCTTCTTCTTGCTGCACAGCTGCTTACTCATACATACATATGTATGTATGTATGTGCCAGTTCGCTCTTTCATTCTTCGTCGCTCTCTTTCACTCATCGCCCTTCCCTTTTATCCACATTGTAGTTTCCGTTTTACTGTGGACTTCTGCTGGCGACATTTTACTACGTCAGCAGGCGAGACGAGCCTCCAAGTAAATAGCACAACACACAAATACATAGCCATGGGCATGTGTTTGCTAATATGTATAACCGTGTCTGTGTGAGTGTGAGTGTGGGTTAGTGCGTACTTTTGCTGGCTTTGCTTTGTAACGACCTTCTGCAGCCCTTTTTGGGGGTCTTACACTGTGCAACACGTAAAACAATTAAAAGTAAAAGCAACTGCCATTTGTCAGTGAACGAACGAAAAGTTTCGAATGGGACTATCAAATACTCTGGAATCAAAGGAATCCAATTGCATTGATTTTTATGCTACATTATTTAAATTTTCAGAATGTGATAATATTAACATTTAAAATAAGATGGTAAAGAATGATCCATTGGATAATCAAAATAGCATTAAAGTTCTGAGAATTCATATATACTTGAGTTTGCTTCATATATTTTATAACTATATCTAAAAGTTTCAAATCATATGAAAAGTAAAATATAATATAAAAGAAATATAAAAGTAAAAATATAATAGAAATATTCTATTGAATTCGCATAGTTGCACTTAAATATGGCTCCTTGAGTAAATTCTTCGTTTTTCTATCATCTATTAGAATTTATATTATAAATACTATTACCATTTCTAAATGTTTGCTCTAAATTTAAATACGAATATTCTTTCCAAGTTCCTATCTTTAGCTTTTATAGTTATTGCTATTCAAGTGTTCACAGGAATATAGTAACAGACTTACGAATAGATATGACCAAGAAGGTATATTACTTAACTGGGTAGAAAATATATTTAGAACAAATATTTTCTATAAGGAACCATAACCGCTATTTATATTAAGTAGAAATTTTCTTTAATACCTTTTATTAATTTCATATTACTCTGCGTAATGCTCCTAAATACTATGTTACTTAACTAATCCAGTTTAATGAATTATATATTCAATGTGCGTAGTCACATAGGTACATAAAATAAACGACTTTCCACATTAATACTACATATACATATACATTGTACATACTCTGGACTGCATTTTAATTAGTGGCAACCTTCTCTTTGGTTGCAATTGAAAGCTCTTGGTGTTTGGTAGATTAGTTAGTAACACAGAGGACATAGGTAGAAGAGAGCAAGAGACAAATAGCTATAGTGTGAGTGAGAATGAGCTGCACTGACATTGTTTGAGGCAGGAGCACACTACACATATGTACATACGTATAGTATATGTCAGTTTGGCATCCACTTAAGCTTCATCACTGAACTTTATCAAATTACAAATAAAAAAAAAAAGAAAATGTTGGCAACTAGTGAACAAAGAAAGCAAATAAAATTCCATAATGGCCAAACAATTAGGGCACAAATTGAGTTACCTGGCATCACAATTCTGCCATATACAACGAACCACTCGAAAGCCAGCTCAAGGACGTGCCACAAAAAATGGTTAGCTTAAGCTTATTTGCATGTATACACAAGTCTGCAGGTACTCACTGTGAAACACACATGGTCTATAGCTACATTATTGATCAAACAAATGACAGGTTCATCAAAAAGTTGCAGACTGCATGAATACACAATTCAGATACTTGGCTACTTTATGAGTATAATAAAAAAGTGTAAGCAGAATACTTAATTAACTAAATAATAAGTTTTATAGTAGTATTTTATGGAACAAAATGAAATTCCCATAGCAGGAATAACATATTAGTAGTATTTAAGCAATTTTGGTAAAAAGAATAAAACTAGAAAAACAGCTGATAATAAAGAAATGTATTATATTGTTTGAATTCACATTTATTGAGTCTCTAAATAGCAATACCAATTGCAGGACTTAATAAATATAATTGTTATTGGATCGTTGCTAAGACAGCGAAAGATCCGAAATTCAAAAAAGCGGTTTTGATTCATTAAAAAAAGAATGAATAGAAACTGATAAAAAATTGTTTGACTTGCTTATTTCAATTCGCATATTACGTAACTTACTGGGACAATGAATTTAACGGTAGCCCCTTACTTTTGCGCACTTAATAAAAATCTAAGGTAGATAGATTATTAAACTTTTCCCTAATAAACTCTAGATAAACACTGTGTTATTATACTTTTGAAGCTACAATATCACCATTAAATAAATAGATAATAATTCTCCATGCTAATTCAGTTCTTCATTATAATTCACAGAGAAAAAGTCACGTTGAAGTAAAAGGGGCAGTTAACTCCCAACGTTGATGGCTGCCACTAAAATAATTGATGCACCACGCAACGGCCACGAGATGGCGCCACTGAACACGAGAGCCAGGGGCGATGGCACCCATGGGGTGACCATTGTGTTAACCGCACCTCAACGTAACTCAGTGCAATCGGTGGACATCCCAGGCGAACCGGATCGTGCCGCCTGGAGTGGCAAGATGCAGTTCTTCCTCAGTATTATCGGCTATTCCGTGGGACTGGGCAACATCTGGCGCTTTCCCTACCTATGCCAACAGAATGGTGGCGGTAAGTAATATAGGGAAATATCTCTCAACGAATTATACTGTATATATGAGATAAGAAATCGTTGCCCGATCAATGCACTGGGTCAACCGAAATCGAAGTGAAGTTAATATGTCTGGATGATAACGTTAATTGCATTGACTTTAGTCAGAAGCAGACAGAAGCAGAGGCGGATTTGATTCAACGGGAGGTTGTAAATAAAAGCAGTATATTGACGAAATGTCAAACAAGTCTGGATAAATAAAATTGATAGTTCAATTCCAACATTGTTAGCTCAATGGCCCTCTTTCCCCCGCAGTCTGCTCCTGTTGCATTCGTACATACAAATTCGATATCATGAGCGCATGAGGCTGAAGCTAATCAAATGCGCTGCTCTGACAATAACATTATGAGATTTAATGTACACTAATTGCAGAGCTTACGACTCGTGAATGGGCTGCACTTGTGTAAGGGCGGCGGTGGCGCTTGGCGGGTTTTATTGGGACTGCCGGAAGAGCTTAATTGTGGGCCTTGGCCCCGAGGCGAACTATGTACCGTATGTGAATACACACACCTCTCTTGTGCCAAACAACGCACTTTTATTGAAGGAAACATTCCGCGCTTCAAGCTCTTTTGGTTTTAATTCAATTACGAATGTGTCGACTAAAAATAGACTCATTGGGAATACTCTTAACTATGAATCAATGACCCACTAAAGTCAGTCGACCTAGAGTTTAACGTAATGAGTTGATTTTGCTTTTGCTCTATTGCAGGTGCATTTCTGATACCCTTTATGATAATGTTGATACTGGAAGGCATACCCCTGTTCCTCATCGAGTTGGGCATGGGTCAGCGTATGCGCTTGGGTGCCTTGGGTGTGTGGAACACCATTCATCCGTGGTTGGGTGGCATCGGCATCTCCTCGTGCATTGTGACACTCTTTGTGGCGCTCTACTACAATGTGATCATCACGTGGGTCTTCTACTATCTGTTCAACAGTTTTCGAGTAAGTTATTACTATATTCATAAAAGGCTAAATAATGAAATCTATTTCTCTTTTGCAGTATCCGTTACCGTGGTCAACTTGTCCGACAAACAGCAGTGGGTTTGAGCTAGAGGAATGCGCCAAGTCGTCGGAGACAACATATTTCTGGTATCGAACCACATTGGATGCGGCCCCATCGATGGATGAACCCGGCGGCCTTAAGTGGTGGATTGTCTTGTGCCTTCTGCTGTCCTGGACCATTGTCTTTTTCATTGTGATGAAGGGCATCCAGAGTTCCGGCAAGGTGGTCTACTTCACCTCCCTCTTCCCCTACATTGTGCTCACCATCTTCTTCATAAGAGGAATCACGCTGCGCGGCGCTGGCGACGGATTGATGCACATGTATACACCCAAGTTGGGTAAGCTACTGGAGCCGACGGTCTGGTTGGATGCGGCCACACAGGTCTTCTATTCATTTGGCCTGGCCTTTGGGTCGCTGATTGCCTTCGGCAGCTACAATACGCCGAAAAACAATTGCGTCCGGGACGTGCTGCTGGTTTCCGTGTGCAATGCGGTCACCGCCATCTATGCGAGTGTCGTCATCTTTGCTATACTTGGATTCAAGGCCACAGTCAACGTGGATCGCTGTAATGCCGGGTGAGTTGCGAGCACTGATTGTGACATGGCTTAGGGTTGGGTCTGGGGTCATTGCAAGTTCACCATCAGCACGCATCAGCGGGCATCATCGGGCATCAGCGCACTGGGCGGGGTCATTACTGACCATCCAATCCACTCATTCACCAGTTGTAACTGGCATGCGGCAGCTTGTGTACGACGACGAGCAGCTATCTTTAGCTCGTCGCTACATTTGCTGTTGTTTGCTTGCCCATTGATAGCCCAATCGATACGCGGTCAATTTGTTTCAATTAATGGGCGCTGCACAGGTTTCTGCAATGCCTTCCCTTCCCTCCCCGCTCCCTCTTGCCGTTCCACAGTATTCCCATCGCTCTCTTTGAGCTATTGACAATTGCTCTTCAACTTTTGTGTTGTGTTGACCCATTGAGCTTGCCCCAGGTATTGAGTTATTATTCTCTACTCTATTGCCTAACTGGTTCAAGCCGACTACAACTGGTCTCTTTTTTCTCTCTGTTTTCTTTTAGAAATTCGGAAATGCTGGTAAAGTATGATATGCTGCCCTACACGAATGCCACAGTCGAGGAGTTCAATGTGGCTATGGCCAAGTACAATGCAACCGAGCCCAAACCATTCGTGCTCAGTGTATGCGACATTAAAAAGGAACTGGACAATGTAAGTGGTTAAACTTAAATAATTAAAGTGGATAACTTAAAAAATCGAATATTAATATTATGTTATTAGAAAGGTGTTTAGATAGGAATATAATTATTATAATTTTTTAATTGTTTGAATGAACTTATTATTTGGGATAATTACAAGAAAGGAAAATAAGGATGAGAGCTACAGTCGATAGATTAGATAACCTGATATTAACATTATGTTGTTAGGAGGGTGTTATAGAACGTATAGATAGGGATATCAAGTGAATATTATTATAATTTTATAAGTGTTTGAATGAACATTTTATTAGAGACATTAGTAAAAATGTATGAGTATGAGAAGTACAGTCGAGCGGACTCACCACATTCTATGAATATACCAAATCAATATACCGAAATAATACAATTGGTATATCGATATAGTACTACATTAAAAATGTATCATAAAGCACAAGATATCTCATATTGGCTGATATTAAAGCAACTATGACTCGCTGTTAGTTTGGTATATTCATTTGGTATCTTATTGTTATGTTATCTTATTTACAAAAACGGAGCAACGTTGTAAAAACTATATATTATATATATTATATATTATACTCAGATGTTTTGGTTACAATTTTATTATAAGTGGTTTGGCTGTTGATCACTTTAGTTTCTAGCTTATATCTTTAATATAAACTCTGCTAAATTCTTCTTTCTCATCTCCCTAGGCTGCTGAGGGCACTGGCTTGGCGTTCATTGTCTTCACCCAGGCCATCGTCGAGCTGCCCGGTGCACCATTCTGGGCTGTGCTGTTCTTCACCATGTTGTTGTCGCTGGGATTGGGCTCACAGATCGGCATCCTTGAGGGCATGCTGTGCACGTTATTCGACATAGACATCATAAAGCGGGTTAAGAAACAACATGTCACTGGCGTGGTATGTCTATTCTGCTTTATTGTCGGTTTCATCTTCTGCACAGGTGCCGGCGAGTATTGGCTCAAGATGTTCGACTCTTTTGCCGGCACAATCGGTTTGGTTGTTGTAGCACTAATGGAAATGATAGCCGTCATCTTTATTTACGGACACGAGCGGTAATTATTGAGATTTGCATTTTGAATGTCGATTACAATTTGACTTTTATTCACAGCTTCACTGAGGATATCTATCAGATGACGGGCTATAGACCGGGTCTATACTGGCAGCTAACTTGGCGCTACATTGGCCCTGTTATCATGGTCTGCATATTGATCTCCTCTGTGGTCTTCATGGTCATTCGCAATCCCACATATGGAGCCTGGAATGCCGAACTGGTAGCTAACGAATACTTTTTAATTTTGTAGAAGTATTTTCACTAAACTCTCCCATTATTCAGGGTGCTATTGAGCAAAAGAATTACCCCAATTGGGTGATGGGCATTGCCTTGGCCATGATTATGGCGGGAGTGCTGCCCATGCCCATTGTGTTCCTCATGCGCAGCTTCCAGTGCCTGAAAGTGGATCTGGATATTCACCAGGGTTCGATACGTCGCAATGAGACAACCGCCTCTACAAAGGAAATGATTGACAACGATGATGATGTGAGTGTAAATCTGGGTTTCGGGGAGGGTTTTATCCCATTTGGGATATTCTGTATAGTAAAGTACTTAGTTGTGTTGTTGTCTTGGAGTTAAGCTAAGATTCTCTTTTCAACTACTACTATAAATGTAACTAATTGTGTCTTCTCTCTCACTTAACGATTCACTCACACATTTGCGCTTGTTTCTCTATCTACCAAAAAAATCAAAAACAAAAACAAAACAAAATGCTTCAAATTTGTAACATCAACATTCGCGACATTCAAAACCATTCCATCTCGCTCAATGTCTATCAGAATTTGAGTCCGGATATGCCACCGCAAGATTCATTAGCGGCGACACGCTTCACAATTGGAGACTTTGAAGTAAGTTCTATGTTGTCCTATCATCGCCACCTAACAACCGCCACGTTCATAAGACAGCTGCTAATATCACAATTCTCGATTTTCTTCTTTCCCTTCTATTTTATGTGTCACACTCATGCAAACAGAACTAGAACTTCTAAAATGAAAACCAAAAACAAAAACTTAAAAATAATCGAATTACAACACATTTTAAGTATCCAACTCAAGTAAATACCCAAAATCCTTACTCAACTCAACTCAACTCAACTCAATTCTCAAAGTAGACCCGTTGCATCGCCTGACTCCACGCATTTCGAGGACAATGAGAAATTAAACACGCGCCGTCTGCCTGACTATACAAAAGTCTCATAAAGCAAACTTGCTCACTTATTGTTGAACCGATTTGAAATAAGTAAAGCAACAAGCAAATATTTTTAAACAACAACGCACAGCATATTAACTAGCAACAAACAATTGCAATGCCATTTAAATATACTTTGAAATACATACATACATAGGCAAAATGTTGTGTATTCTATCGTATCTATCGAACAACTGCAATTTGTACTCTTCAGCGCCTTCTTTACAAGAACAAAGAGAACGAAAATATGAAGAAGAAGAACAATGATAACAATTATTTACCACAAATTAGTTTAGTGCAAATGTTACTCGTACTCGTACTCGTACTATATGATAAAAAGTTAACTTCAAGTTTAGACAAGGCTCAATGATTAGGCTTAGGCTGCAGACTGACTGACCAAAGAAGTGACTAACTGACTAACAGAAAGAATGGACAGACAGTCAGACGGATGGGCTATTCGCAGTCAGATTACGAGTAGCAACTCTGGCCTAAAGATGGTTCAGTAATGCAAACAAAAGAGGTAAAGTACCGTTTTGTAAATTGATCAAAAACTAATTTCAAACTAAGATGTATAATTTTGTTAATATCTTACATTGTTTTGTTTGTTGCTCCCCTTGATTTCGTTTGTCTTTTTGGTACTTGTATTGTCATGAACTCTTACTGAAGTTCATAAACTGTAGCTGTCGATGGGCTTTTATCCAGTTCTAAGTGCGCTTAATATCAGATATGCCATTAATGAACTATCTTTCTTTTTTTTAAGTATCAAATATAGTATATACATATTTTGAATATCGTTAAAGTTAATTAAAAACGTCTCTAGTAGTATTATTAATTAATCAACAAACTGTTTGCCTTCTTAGGACGATGAGGAGGACGATGAGAATGATTTCAGTGGGCCAGCGTTGGGTGGTCATGTGAAGACCCAGAGCGACTTTTCCGAGGACGATGAGGAGGATAAGCCTATGACCATGCGCTTAATGATGATGCGTCCAACAACAGCAGCAGCAACAACAACAACAACAAACAACAAAACAAACCCAACCACGCCCCTCAACAAAATGGGCAGCAATCATCTAAATGTGCCAACAAGCAGAAAGCAGAACTTCAAAAAGAACGCATACGATGTGTAGATAGTGAGTTGCAAGAAGATTGCGAGGTGGCAAGGGTGAGTAATATACCATATAAATATATACAAATATACTATATATTTGGTATATATGCATATACTTAATGTACTATGTAAATCAGATGCTTATGAAAGCGCTAAACCATTTATATGAGAGTAATTTAAGTATTTTAATGTAATCTATAATTAAAATAATACAACTTAAAGTTAAGTAAAACGTTTTCAAATGAATAGAACAAAAAATCAAATATAAAAATTGTTAAATAAACATTTCACAAACTAACACTCCCACACACACACACACACACTAACACATACACAATCACAAAT
Source organism: Drosophila sulfurigaster albostrigata (assembly GCF_023558435.1). NCBI lineage: Eukaryota > Metazoa > Arthropoda > Insecta > Diptera > Drosophilidae > Drosophila > Drosophila sulfurigaster. Next base: position 3,079,395 of record NC_084883.1, read on the forward strand.
ATACACTATGTACAATGAGCTACAATTGAACTACAAAACGGGTTTGAACAAAGTTGGAGATCTTGAGAAAGGGATTACATACATTTATTTATGTTGCCGTAGTATTTAGTTGGAAAAAGTTAAATGCTTTAACTGTTAATCACAGCCGTATTTTCGTATGTTTTAAGCCCAATCGACATATATATCTATATGTACATATATTATATATACTATATTTATCTAACCCTGCCTAGCCGAGAGAATTTGAATTGCAAGATGCTTTGTAGAAATCCAAAGAAACACTTTTAACGAATGCATTTCCACGAGTTTAACTCATTATTAGTCTCATTTCTTCAAGTTGAACTTACATACTCGAACACCCAAATATATTCAGTTTAGCTCTACATAAAGTATGATATAAATATTTATATATACATATATATTAACTATTGTAATAATAATAAGAATGGCAAGCAAGTTGAAATATTAACAAGATAACTTCTAGTTCAGTTGTTAAATGCAAACGATAACCAAAAATATACCAAATAAATTTACAAAAATACAAACAACAAAATTCTGGAAAAATACACGAACACACACACAAAAGAAAGATGATAAACCGAAGAGTAGAAAAAAACCAAATGGAATATGTGATATTCTAAATGATATCCTCAAAGTGTAGTCTAAGAAATGTATCATCAAGAAATTATGTTTTCAAACACTGTTCTTTCTCATGCAGCCACTTGCTTCATAACTCTTAATCTGTCCATATTTCCATATTTCAGTTAAGTTTTATTTTCACACACCCAACACTAATAGTGTTCTCCTAAACGAGTATTCAAAACAAATGGAAAAATAAAATAAAAATCTGCTGTGAATAGTTTTAGTGGTTGTAAAGTTCTATTACAAGTCGAAACAAAAAATCGAGAAGCGTTATAAATAAATGAATTAGCTATTAAGCGGCATTAATCTCTGACTAAACTCCAGATTCATCTTTCACCTCTGTTCTAAAATCATACTATATATGTATTTAACATTCGGTTTCCGTAACAGGTTTTAAAGCAACTCACATACATTTATAATTCACATACAAGATAAACACTCTATTGAATTTCCTATAATCAAAAGAAATGGAATTTTTTAATAACGGCAACCGTTGAAGACAATAAGACATAAAAAAGAAAAGAAAATGAACAAAATAGAAATACTTATGAAAACGAATTGTGAACGCTCCGATAGGCACAAGTTTATACAGAGAATTTTGAAATTTGATTTCCATTTTGAAGAGATTTTCAAATCAGTATTTTCCTTTCAGTCAGTAGATTGCTATAGTTGTAAAATGCTGGCGGCACTGTACAGTTCAGTACAGTACAGTGCCTGCCACATGTTCTATTTATGTACCTTGCGATGACACTGGTCGAGAGCGCGAGTGGTAGATAAGAAGCGTTAGTTACGATAGTTATAGCTAAGTATATAAAATCTGTTGACAGTAACTGGAATGAATGAAAGATCTACGCAATTGCGTGTGATCCTTACAGTTAATCCTCCTCCTTCGAATATTATTTGTCCTTTGTCCTTTACACCAATTGATGATCAAATTGTACAATTTATTTCGCATGTTTAAAATTCAACATTCAAACTTAAAATAAAACTATAAATATTGTATATCAATTATTGTCGTAGTGTTTAAGAAATAAGCGAACGATGCGAATAAATGGACTCATGTAAATTTCGATTGTATTTAACGTATCGAGAAATTACTTATGTGAAATATTACTATGATATACATATGTATGTACGCAGGTAATTATTATTAATAAACATATTTCAAGAATAGTGGGTTAAGTTGAAGAAGAGCAAAACAATTGTAATGTTGTGTTTTCATTAAATTCAAATCCTTTCATTCAGAGCCAGAAATTGTATTCTGTCTTTATAATCTGTTCTGATACCGTAATTCACAATAAACTGGAATAGATGGATTACAAAAACAAGTAAGAAAGCTACAGTCGAGTGTACTCGAATGTGAGATACCCGCTACCCATTTGAATAAAAGCAATATATTTTGCGTTATCATTCTCAAAACATACCAAATATACTACAAACATACTAAAAATATACCAAATGATGCACATTTAAAATATACCATAGACGGCACAATATACCAGATTGTCACCCAAAGCAACTAAGACCCCTAGTAAGCAGGAATCATAATTCGCAGCTCTGGCTTTAAAATTACGTGTGTTATTCGTTTTTTTTTTATTTGCGTGGACGGAAGGGGGCGTGGCAAAAATTTGAAACAAACTTAATTTGCCTGCAAACATAACAAATGCTGTCGAAAAAAAATATAGCTCTATCTCTTATAGATTCTGTGATCTTGGTGTTCATACGGACAGACGGACAGACACACAGACGGACATGGCTAGATCGTCTCGGCTGTTGACGCTGATCAAGAATATATATACTTTATAGGGTTGGAGATGCCTCCTTCTACCTGCCAGCACAAAGTTATAATACCCTTCTACCCTTTGGGTAGCGGGTGTAATGAAGTATTGACTAAATTTAATATTATTCACACATAACATTTTTACTTTTAAATAGATATAGTCCTCACATCGCTATCTGTGTTACATAGCGTTCACCACAATCTAATACGCTAGCCTCCTAGTCTCGAGCGAAACTGATTACATTTAAATGATGACCGTTAGGCATCACTATGAAATTGCAAAGCGCCCTCTGTTGTGACCGGTAAGAACTTGAAACCTGAAATAAGCTTTTGCTTAGCTTTGAGCACTAACTAGACTACGCGCATATCAGCAAACCGAAGAATACTCAGATGTGTCAAACAGCGAAATAATTGGTCATTGTAAACATCATTATTGGCGTCTCATAGCTGCGATTAGAACCCTAGAACGTTCGCCCGATTTCGAATTTCGAGCAACAGAAGCACCGTTAAGCGAACGACATCAAATTCAGTTCAATTGCACAATATGGTGAATTCTATTTAGATGATCACAATTTGGAGTATTTCTACATATTCTATTAACATTTCTGCTTTTTCACTTGGAATCTTATTAAGCTGTTGAAGTTATTATTTTAATAATAGATGTAGCATAGAGTAGTATCTCCGTTTTCTGTATCCCAGGAATGAAAATCTTTTCTCAATATTAGCTGTCACAGAGTTCTGCACATAGCATAAGAGAACACTCCATATCCACACTTTCTTTATAGTAGATCCCAATCGTCTTGTCGACAATTTTAATGCATTACTTTAGTCAATAACCAAATAAACACAGTCAATTTAAATTTAACTGCCCATGATTGATAAGGTGAGTTTTAATGTTATCCTATGGTCGATACTAGTTTCCTATTAAAGATTTGTAACACGGTTTCTCAATCTATGTTATATATTAATAGCCAATACCTGCAACATATAACACATCATTATAACTTATTGGCAAAAGAAAATATATAAAAGAGGTATTTTTAAACATAACACAATTAATTCAATGAAATTGAAAACAGTTTTTACTTTAATATTAACTATATATATTTAATTTCTGTTTACAGATATTTTCGTTATATCACAAATCAATGAAAGTCTAAAAATGTTCTTATATTTCATATGTATTAGCAAGCGAATACACTTTATAAATTATATTCCACTTAATTGCCACTTGCACCCATTGTACATCTTTGGCAATCATTAATTGCGTGTTCAATGCATTCTGTTTATTTTGCTTTCTTAATAATTTCTTTTGGCGTTCAGGCGAGAGGAAGGAACTTTGCACTGAGAATAATGTTTAGTAAACGCGAAAAACATTTCCAACAGATTATACTTATCGCTGCTGGGTTCAAGTTTCGTTCGGCCAAATAGCTTCGCAAGTAGCTATTGATAAAGATCCAAATGGGGTTTTCTCCCTCATTCATAGCTTATTTATCCTATTGTAATATTATTGTTAATTATTGCAAGTGCTGCATTGCTGCTTCAATTGGTTTCAGTACAGGTAATTACAGTCATTCCTGAAGTGGCAAAAATAACCATCATAAACAATACGGAGCTATTAAATAATGCGGCAAACGAAAAGAACAATAATAAATGTGTTTACTATTGAGTGATTGATATGAGCTGAGTAAAAAGAGTTGCACGACTAGAAGATTCTCTGTATCAAGCTATCCAAAACTGTTTTGGCTGTAGCCCAGATGGGGTATAGAAATCAGTGGAACGCACAACTCAACGATAAGCGACTATTGCCATTGTTGTAGCATAATTCGGGGCACAGGTCAGAGCGATAAGGCATCCAGACAACAGCTGAGATCGGCTGATGAGGCTCTCGCCTGCCGGAGCAGACATTGAGTAAGTGCAGCGACTGCCAAGTTGGCAGCAGGAGGCGCGTCTCGTCTGTCGAGTGAGGTGCATGCAGAGAGCGGCACGTAGCATGCGGCAGGCGGTGGACGGTAGGCGGCAAGCCGGCAACGTGGGCAGGTCTCTTATCTTATCAGCAGCACATATGTTGATGACACTGAGTGTGAGTGTGAGTGTGGGTGTGGGTGTGAGCGTAAGTGGCTGTGCATAAAACAGAAGTGGAGAGAGCGAAATAAAGACAAACACAACAGAAATCGAAACGAATCGAAAAATGTATAGCAAAGCGTATGTTATGTGTCGTATGGTATGCGATACATCTGTTACTTAAGCCCAACCAACGCCAGCCATAGAGTTTCAGTTTGGTTTGTTGTGTGGACGCAGCAACAAGTGCCAGCAGCAGCAGCAACAGTAGGAGCAGCAACAGCAGTCGTAGGAGCAACAGTTGCAGCAGCTGTGCGATTATTGTTGAAGCACAACAAGTGCCAAGAGCAAGAGAGATTAAAACAGAGAGTGAGAGAACTCTCTGGATTCGCGCCACGTTTCTTCAATTAGTTTGTGCAGAGTGCAAGACATTTAAATATAAATTCGCATTACGACTACAATTTCATCAAATTAAGCGAAACGAAATAAATTCATTAAACGAACTCAACTCAATTGGCAACCGCATCTACAACAACAACTGCATCTGCAACTGCAACTGCAACGGACGCAGCTGAAAGTGAAAGGAAACAGAAAAAAGGGAAGCGATAAAGCGATAAAACGAGAAAACACAAAATGCTACTCAAAGGCATCCACTTGTTGCGAAGCGGGTAAGTTTTAATCGGATTTAAATGTCGCCCCATAAGCAGGTCATTGTCAGCTCGTGGTTAGCCATTTAAAGCGCAGAGCACAGCATTGCTCGAGTTAAGCAGGGACTTCTATTGAGTTATACGTTGGCATTGCACTACTTACTTGTCTTACCAGCTTTGTAGTTTACTACGATTTTCAAGAATATGCTTCAAATAGTTTTCATTGACAATAACCTACCTCAATCGAAGAGCTCTTATCGCTTACAGCTCTTGTAATTTTAATCTCACTCACAGAAAAATTCCACACTGAACTTTTCGCAGCATCCGCAGCAATTCTTATCAATGTTAATGCCACAATGCCATAGACTTCTCTCAAGATCAATGCACTCGTACGAACAACAAATAAAATCATCAACATCCACATCCACATCAACATCAACGTAAAATGTTCTTAAGTTTGGCCGCTCTCATGTTGTTTACAATCGCGCTCTCTCATGCTTAAGTTTACACGCTCGCTAGTTTGTTTATAAACAATTTTCACGCACGCTATCAACTCTCTCAGTTTTATCAATGAATTGGAAGCTTACTTGACTTCGTCATACGACTTTTTGCACGCACTTAAAATTATGCAACATTTTTGTTAGTCGCAGGGTCCCAATTGAATTAATTCTAATCTCCCTGTTCTTCAAGTCTCTGCTTTTAGCTAAGCCAATCAAAATGCTGATAATTCATAAATATTGTTTGGCTGGCGATTACGCGCATATTGCGATTAGAAGAACCCGTATCTCCTTTTTGCACAGCTGTGCCCAATACTTTTACTATAAAAAGTGTAGCATACTTCAGGGCTGACTACTAAATAACTCAATTGCTTGCAATTATTGCATACTTTTGTGGGCAAAAGCTCGCTCTGTAAGCATTTGCTTTGTCCGCTTTGTGTTTCGCATTCTTTATTCAACAATTTCCGCTCCCCTCACCGTACCGCCCACGCTTCGTCTATTATTTTTGTATTTTTGTTTTGGCTCCGGTTTTTTCCTTCTCTTTCTGTATAAATGTGTGGACGTGTGTTTGTGTGTGTGTAGTGAGCGATCTCGGGGAGCGTCGCTTCGCTTTGCCTGCAGTTAACCAACTGGTTCTGCCGCCTCTCTTTGTCTGTGTGTCTGACGTTGCTGGCGTATAAGCAATCAAAACAAAAACAAATCGATGATTGTGTTGGTGGCTGCCTTTGTTTTTGAGGCTGCATGGCAACAGGAACAGCACTGTGCCGGTTACTGAAAATAAAAACAAAATAACCGAAAAACAGACAAAATCGAAATCTCTTTTAACGTTTAGTTACTTGTTTTTCTTGTTGTTTTGCTTGCTTTTGTTTTGATAGCAGCGTTGGAGTGGCGTGGTTTTTTGGTTTTTTTCGGCCTCTTGGCCAATTGTTTTTGTGAGTTGAGGCCTGACAACATCGCTGGAGGTTTCCTTTTCATATTTCATGCGCTTTATCAAAGTGCAGTCGGGCAACGTACATATGTATGTACGTGTATCTGACACTGTTTGTGTTATTATTATTACTTGTGCAATCCATTGACAGTTTGCTAGCAACGACGTTCTTCTGACACGCTGATGATAACCTTAGACAACCCGACGACAACGACAACGGCAATGACAACAAGAGACCGAGACAACGGCAGCAGCAACAGCAACAGCAACGGCAAAACAGCAACGACAACCACAACAATATTTTCGCTTTTGTTGTTGTTGACGCTATTTTGTTAGCCGAGCCCCCCAAGTGAGCAGCAACAGAGACACAAATACAAATAGAACTTGACAAGAGAAATAATATTATTCAAACAATGAAGAAAGACAATAATATTTGCACATATTTTCGCATTCGATGAATGAATAATCAAAATAAATGTGGGCAATCTTATATGTAGTACGTAACTGTAATTACTTTATGACAATATTTATCAAATTGGCCACGCGACTCATCTAATGGGTTTCTCAGAAGTCTTTGTTCCATATCGATCAATAGAAGTCTAGAAGAATTGGAACTCGCTAATTATATCGAATAGTTCAGTTGTTATCAGTTAATTGTTTGTTTACTTGTAGAACACTTTCATATTTCGTTTCATATCGGTTTCAGTTGGGTTTTTATAAAATATTTCAATGTAAGATAAGATAAGATATCCGAAGGGAAGTGTCGTTGGTTTAACAAGAATTGTATATGAAAATGTGAAAATTTCATGACGTGTATTGCATTCTATTACCAACTAAATAAGGTGATCTACTGCGCCACTGTATGCCGTAGAAATGTCTAGAGCACCCGCACAGACCACGACGATTTACGACATTACAAACGAACATACACTTATTATACTTGTAGGAAGACTTTACTCTATAATCTACACGCCACCTACTACGTTTTACACTGAAAGAGAGAGAGATACGATCGTTCTCTTATCAATTGGTAAACACAGGGACAGACACACGTTGATACTGGACTTTGATATGTCATAGAGCTCATTAGTATAATCAAACTGAAATTCAACAATTATTCTCAGTTCCTGCAAAGACCAGTTCTCGCCGGTAATTGATATTAGTTCTTATATTTATTGTGGGGGCAACTTTCAACACAACTAATTGGCCTTGGCCTTCAATTGGTTTCAGACAATGGATGCGAGTAGTATAGTATGTTATTATTACTCGATGACTAGGACAACATTCCCAAAACTGATTCGTTGCAATCCATCCTGAGTTGGCATTTAACTGGTTAAGTGGGGCAACATTCCGGACCGTCCGATGACCTTAGTCATGAATTATATTTAAGGCATGTTGTCAAGGATAAATGCCAGTTACTTTTTACATATATGAACAATACTTAATACATTTATTTAGGTAATGAAAGGGTATGGAACTCGAAAGAAGTCAAGAATTGAAGAAAATAAATAAATATATAGAAAGTTTATTTAGATTGCTTGCATGCATCAATATTCAAAGAATAAAGAAATATTATTGTTTTTGATTGTAGAGATTATAGAAAGTATGTTTGTGACGTAGGGAAAATTTTCCATCAACTTTATTGCTGTCAGAGAGACAGGTTGCAGGTTAACATGACTAAGTCGAAATATTCGCGAAATTCCCTTTTCAGCAGACGTCATAAAATAAATCGGTCTATAAACAATTTAGCTGAGAACTAAATAAAATGTGTTGCTGTTTAAGTGGAGCCACGCGTCGACAACAAAGACATTTGTCTGGCCAGCTCGATCGGTTGGTCGGTCGGTCAGTGATAACTGGTTCAAACTGGACACCCTCGAAACTGGTTTTGCTTGCGATACGCGTTTAGTATTAAGTGTTTAGTGCCTTGGCGTTCGCTGTTCGATGGCCAGCTGATAAGGTCTCCAGCGATACGCACATCTATAGTAATTTGGGGGCTCTGCCCTTAGTCTACTCGATTTTGCCGAAAACTAAGACAGACGGCCAAGGCGAGTTATCGAACTTATCCCCCAGAACAAACGCCCTTAGAACACGATTTATTTGGAAATTCTCGCTTATGGCTGAAATACAAAATAGTGGCGTTATTCTGTTGCCACGTCTAAACCCCAAATAAATATTATATACAACACCTATTCATATCTCTACACAAACATATATATTATATCAATAAATTTTCCACGTATATACTGCATACGTATTCAGTTGTGAAAGTATATGAGAATAAAAAAACACGCGCCTGTTAATTTTCTGCGTATTTCGCATGAAAATCTCAATAAAAATAAATATACGTAGTACAAAAATAAATGTGCCGCAGCAATGGCAACAAAACATCAGCCAGCAGCCAGATACCCAGTACATTCAGCATCCAGTAGGGTATGCAATGCGTGAGAGACTTGCTAATCAAATGCACATTTTTTCGTACAAGTTATTCGATTAGCATTTCTATTATTATATATTAGAGTGTCTAATATATGATGCGTTTCTTTAGGTATTTATAGAGAGCGAATCAACCAAAACATAAATTGTATAAATTTCAACAAAATTCATTTGTTTTTTATTAGAAAATATTTATTATATATTTATATTTGGATTAGAAAATATTTATATTATATTATATTACACAAGTGTATTTAGACTACACAATAAATATAATACATTTAATAATAAAACTAAAGATAAACAATAAAGATGAACAAAATAAGTTATATTAAAATGATTTTTAGGAAAGTAAACTATTTGTAATATCTTCTCTATATGAAATGCTTATTTTCTTTAGGGTATCTCAAGCTGTAGATATCTACATCTAAATCTTTTTAAAACTTATTTGTATAAAAAATATTTCATAAATATTTGCATTTTAGAGTAGTGTTAAAAATAGAATTAGTGATTAAGATAAACCCTTATCTTCATATTCTAGGCAGGGTATCTTACAGACTGAAATGCAACTGTGTTGGTCCTATATTGAATTAAAAGAGCACACAATGCATCTCTGTGAGTGAGATAAAAATGTACTTGCCATTTGTAAATGCCAAACAAAAAAGAAAGAAACAGAAATTCCTTCTTTGAAATCCCAAATCCACTCATTCCAATTCTCATTCCCATAGCCTTAGTCAATGATTGTTTACACAGACAGACCCTGGTTTTTGTTATCATCATAAATAGATTTCTAGTTCGCATTGGCGCGTGACAGTCATCAAACATTCTATAGTATTTAGGGAGATGTGTGCCGAGTAATTAGTTGCAAGTGTCGAGATACTGATAGCCAAAATTTGGAATGAACAACACGAGCTCTACCCATTAAAATTGCAGCTGTGGTCAGTTCTTATCATTAGCATTAGCAAACATAATACTGCATGAATATTTAGCAAGCATTAAGAGTTCTGTGTTTCGTTTTAATCCATTTAAAAGCCCCATAAACCCAACAAAAAACTCCACCAGACGGCCACAAATCTTTGCGCTTTATCAAATTAAGTTTCGCCAAAACAAAGCGAAAACAAAACAAAGGCAAATAAGTCAAAAGAAGCTGAGCAAAACAGCAAACGGAAAAATCATAGTACATGAGATGATCGACTGACGATAAAATCTGTCAATTGGATTAAAGCGAAAAAACGAACAAAACAAACAGAAATTATTAAAAATGCATACACATTAAATTAGCAGACTAATTCATTATCACTTTTGCTATATACGCAAATTCAAGAAGGTTAATTCGGTGGCAAATCAACCAAATTGCTTATTTAGGAAAAAGATTTATATAACTGAATTTGAAGACAATATTAGATATTATTGAAGGGGAAATCAGTTGAATGCTCGGAATACATTTGTTATAATTAGACATTTTATTTATACATACTTTCTATTAGGTATTGTTGTTAATTTAATTTTAATAAGAGTTCTTAATTGTATGGAACATTTTGTATAATTAGTTATTGTTTTTATTAGAGTTTTTCTACTTCTTAAATATGTTTCTACGATTATTGATTCAGAGTTTGTTTGAGATACGAATTTGTTTGCGATCAGCTGTTGCTTTTCAACTCTATTTATTTTGAATAAAGTTGTATTCGTGTTGACACAGCTCTAAAAAGAGCTCTTCTATCTCTTTGTTTAGTGGACTCCACGCGAGACTAGATATCGAGTATACTTATTATCATGCCATAGTCATGCACATAATGTGTGTTAATGACGCTATCCAGGGCAGACATCAGACATCACACACGCCACGCACACTCACACACACTATTGACACACGCACAACAAATACACACACTTACATAGTTACTATCGAGAAGACAAATGCGCAGTTCCGAAACTACGAATATATTGGTCTGCTCAGCCAAATTAGATTACATAAAACGCTGCGTCGTGACGTCACCAAATGGAACAGAGCTCGAATGATTGGACTTTGCACCCCATCAGCATTGTCCATGTAACCGAGAATAGAGTATAGCATTTGTATGTGAAGCATGTCTGAGTGGCCCAGATATTGTGATATGAGCTGATTAACCTCAACAGCAGACACGATAAACGACAGCAGAGTGAGGAAGGGGTCAAAGTTAGGGGATTAGAAGTTCAATTGCTTCATTTCGGGGCAACTAATTGCAGGACTTGTGCAGAGATTCATCCTAAGTGCCATGATAAGCATTCAGTGCCAGTTAGTGCCATGACAAACGATCAGCCGAAGCAAAAGAGAGGCGAGAAAAGAGACAACACCAAAACAGAGAGCCAGACAGCCAGAATGGCTGATGAAACATTGCATCACTTCGTTCAGACGATCAACACACAGGCCAAATGAAAGTGACGCAGTCATGACGACGCCTTCTCTCTATCTCTCTCTCTCTCTTTCTGTCTTTCTCTCTACGATACAAACAGAGACAATTGAAGGTTGTCTCCACTTGGTTGCTGCTCTTGGAATCCCCAAAACCGAACGCCGTCTGTTGTGTTGTGCAAAAGTCTGAGCAAGTTTTTCATGATATTCAACACAAAAATAAATACAAATTGTTGGGCTTAAAAGATATCGACTTTGCAATGCGCTTTAAACTATTTCAAGAATATACTATGGTAGAAAGATTGAAGAAAATTTCAATTTTTGTATTCCTTAATACATTTTTGTGTTGGGAAAATTAATTCAATGTAAGTCTACTATTGCTTAAACCTGATATCGAGACTCTGCCCTTAAAGTTATAATATTATCGTTGAAAGATTTATGGAGAGAATAATTACCAGTAATAATTATTGAAATTATTTCAAAATCATTTCTTAAACTGGTGCTTATTATCAACTAAAATGTTCTCAGCTAAACTTCAAGCTGGAATTAAAAAATTAAATTTTCTTCGCCTCTCCAATAAGCACATAAAACCCAACTGATGTTTTATTTGCACAGGGTATACGCAGAAACCTGCCTGAAACAAGCAGCCAACAGCTGATTAGCCAGTTTGGTTTTTTAATTTTTTTCTACTTTTTTTACAATTGTGTTGGGGTAAATACAGCGTCGCGTCGACTCTTTTCCAGCAGCTGTGCGAGCATACTTAGAATACTAATTGAGGTACAGTTGTGCCCAAGCGTTGTTAGTCGCATAACATTTGTATTTGAGGACTGAACTCAGTTCTGCTTCACTGATATCTTTCCACAATTTGATCCTCATCGTATCTTTCTTCTATTTCCTTAGACTTATTGCGCCGCCCAAGAGCTACAACTTTCGCCTGGTCTGTCGTGCTCTCTCCGTGCAATACGGTGATGCAAAGACCTTGACTCCAGCAGTCAGGGATTATGTGGATAAGTGTGTCAACCTCTGCCAACCGGAGCGTGTCCACATCTGCGATGGTAGCGAGGCTGAGAGCAAACTACTACAAAGCCTCATGCTCAAACAAGGCACTATTGTTCCCCTGCCCAAGTATGAAAACTGTTGGCTGGCTCGCACCAATCCCGCTGATGTGGCGCGCGTCGAGTCGAAGACCTTCATCTGCACGGACCGCAAGGAGCAGACTGTGCCGGTGACGCCCAAGGCGACGCCTGGAACCCTGGGGAACTGGATCTCCGAGGCTGACTTGAAGGCGGCGATCGCAGAGCGTTTCCCCGGCAGCATGAAGGGACGCACAATGTATGTAATTCCCTTCAGCATGGGTCCTGTGGGCTCACCACTCTCAAAGATCGGAATCGAAATCACCGACTCGCCATACGTTGTCGAGTCAATGAAGATAATGACGCGAGCCGGGTCTCCAGTGCTGCAAGTGCTGCAACAAGGCGACGGTCAGTTCGTCAAGTGTCTCCACTCGGTGGGCACTCCATCCAGCGGGGTGCAGGCCCAGGCCTCCTGGCCCTGTGATCCCGAGCGTACCATCATCCTGCACAAGCCTGCCGACAACGAGATCGTTTCCTATGGCTCTGGCTATGGCGGCAACTCTTTGTTGGGCAAGAAGTGCTTCGCTCTGCGTATTGGCAGCACCATTGCCAAGCGGGAGGGTTGGCTGGCCGAGCACATGCTCATCCTGGGCATCACCAATCCGCAGGGAAAGAAGATCTATGTGGCTGCCGCCTTCCCCTCGGCTTGCGGCAAGACCAACTTGGCCATGATGACTCCCACGCTGCCTGGCTACAAAGTTGAGTGTGTGGGCGATGACATCGCCTGGATGAAGTTTGATTCCCAAGGAGTTCTGCGTGCCATCAATCCAGAGAACGGCTTCTTTGGCGTTGCCCCTGGCACATCGCGTGCCACGAATCCCATTGCCATGGACACCGTGTTCCGCAACACGGTCTTCACCAATGTGGCCTCCACCTCCGATGGCGGCGTCTACTGGGAGGGCATGGAGACATCGCAGCTGGCTAATGTTACCGTTACCGATTGGCTGGGCAAACTCTGGTCCAAGGAGTCGGGCAAACCTGCCGCTCATCCCAACTCCCGCTTCTGCACGCCCGCTTCCCAATGTCCCATCATCGATCCCGCCTGGGAGGATAGCGCTGGCGTGCCCATCTCTGCGATACTCTTCGGCGGTCGTCGTCCAGCTGGTGTGCCGCTCGTCTATGAGGCTCGGGACTGGTCACATGGTGTCTTCATTGGCGCCGCCATGCGCAGCGAAGCCACCGCAGCAGCTGAGCACAAGGCCAAGGTAATCATGCACGATCCCTTCGCGATGCGTCCCTTCTTCGGCTACAACTTTGGCGACTACCTCGCCCATTGGCTGAGCATGGAGAAGAGCGGTCAGGTGCCCAAGATCTTCCATGTCAACTGGTTCCGCAAGAGCACTGAAGGCAAGTTCCTCTGGCCTGGATTTGGGGACAACTCAAGGGTGTTGGACTGGATCTTTCGACGTGTGGAGGGCGAGAAGTGCTATGAGGAGTCGCCCATTGGTCGTTTGCCCAGCAAGGATGCACTCAATGTGAGTGGACTGGAGGACAGTGTGGATCTGAAGCAGTTGTTTGATCTGCCGAAGGAGTTCTGGCAACAGGAGGTCGCTGAGATTGAGCAATACTTTGAGGCACAGGTGGGTGGCCATCTGCCCAAGGAGGTGGCCACTCAGCTGGCCGAGTTGAAGGCGCGTGTGGCAGCCATGTGATGTGGGTTCCATAGGTTATTGCTAATCATAGTTTATTAAGAGTCTACTAATAAAAAGCGAGCATGAGATTTTGATGTAGTTCCGAGTTGAGTATTTTTAAATGGGTCTCGACGGGGCGTGGCCAGAGCTTATCAATAGCCAGCAAGTTTATGAGTCGGAGGCCCGTCCAGAATTGGAATATTGGCGTAAACAAGCATATAAATCCATAATCGCGCTAACCTCTCCTGCACTGTTGCCAATTATCAAGATCGCAGCGAAAACAAGCAAATAAAATGGGTGTCAAAATACCACAACCAACAAAAATTTCGGGGGCAGAAAGTGCTATAGTATATAGTATTAAGAACGAGCCTCGACGAACATTGATCTTGAAAAATGGAAACAGGCCTCCGTTGCTGGGCGTTGCCAAGGTCTGATTATCAGAGTGGTGTGATTCGACATGCACCAAAATACCAGATACAATATAATGAACATTGATAAGATCAAAATTGCGACTAATGAAAAGGGTTTCAGATCCGGTTCAAAATCAACTGCAGGTGAAAAATTGAACTCAATTTGAAATTTTGTGTAATTCAATTTAATTGATGATTAGCAACTATAGTATTCGGGGAACTATTAAATAAAGTCTAGAAACTACACATAATACTGAAAATAATTAGATCCGGCTCAATGCAAGTTTTAGTTCTAAAATCAGCGCTCAGCTCTATATTTAGAAGGTATTTTCCACTAGGAAGGGGCTTGGTTGAGCACCTGATTAGGCGCATTGACAAATCGATGTAATAAATATAGAGCTATAACTCTATATTATACGACTATATAGACACAATATGCATGTTGATTTTTCCATATTGATTCGCCAATCGATTGACGTAAATTCAGAAAAATAGAGTCAAGTCATCAGTCGCCGGTTGAAGGGGGAATTGCGGGATATATAGTATATAGTATTGAGCCATGACGAACGAGGGCAGATCGGGGGGTGTGTGAACGGAAGCACAAGCAGGCAGACAGTAATAATGATGCTGCTGCTGCTGTTGATGATGATGATGATGACGATCAGGCTTATCAAGCTGAACTAGAAAAACAAGTCCATGGTTTATAAATAAACACACGAAAAAATTTCAGCGAATTTTTAAGAGGCGCGTGGAGACAGGCTGATAAAAAGCGAAACCTTTAACTTAAACAGCCAAGCAGGAGGAAAGATGAAGAGTTCGCCAGGGTATAAGATGGATAAACTATCCGATATAGTTCTAAAGTCTAGAGTTCAGTTGTGGGAACCTTCATTTCTCCTTCCACTGGCAAAGAACACATGATCGAAAGTCATTTGGCTATTATTGGGTACAACATGTCACATGAATAATGCCAGCCAGCAACGTGTGTTGCTCTGGCCATTCATGGCCTCCAAAGGCTTTTGGCTGATGGCCATGGCCAACATTATAGCGCCAGAAGAACATCGAGCGCTGAGAACTGCGAAGAAAGAGAGCTGGACAGATCATCAAAATTTCCGTCACCAGTTCTATGCGTATAGAAATACTTTGCAAAAAAAAGAAAGTGAGATTCTTTTTTGGCAACGTGTCAACAAATCGTATGCCATGTGATGGTGCCACATGGGCGTAGGTGGGCGCGTGTTCATGCCTAGGGGGAGTGTGGGGGAGGAGCTGTTTATCCACATATAGTAGGCTTTTTAAATAGCTTTTAAAAACAAATGCATAATTAGGGTTAGGAGTACCTCAGTAAAGGGTATTTTTAAAACTCTTTCTTGTACTACATTCTAAGTATGTAGGCTTCAGCTTAGGATGAGTCAAACCTTCGAAATAGCGAGTGACTACTGTATTCGTCACTTATTTATCAATCAGTGCGTGGGTGTGGCAATAAAGTGAGATTCGAGTTACGTGTATCTAGCGTACTATTTGAATACGACTTTGTGTGAAAACTATTTGCCAATTGAGTGGTATTTACGCACGCCAATTGCCCGATATCGAGTATTAACATAAATAAACAAAATAATTAAATTAGCAGTCAGCGAAAAATATCAACAAGTCGCTTCAAATCTTATCAATGCGCACGATGCTTATCAGAAAATAACAAAAAACGGCATCGAAATCGGAACGCAATGAAAACAGAAAACAAAAATAAATGCTGAAACTTGCCACAGTAGCGACAACAACAAAAACAACACCTACTATTTTACTACGCGCTTCTTTTGCTGTTGCCATGCAGCGGACAATCCCCCTTCTCGATTCCACCTCATCCATACACTTGCTCTGTGAAAAACCAAAACAATCGGCGAGCCTCCCAACGACGGGCCAATCAGCGTGCCCGAAGTTTGACCCGACGCCTCAAACGAGCGCACGCCGTCACAATTTGCCGAACGATTAGCCGAACGTTGAGCCGATCGTCGCCCGAACTTGTTCTAGTCGGATCGGGCAGGCGCCAGTGCTGGCATTGCGGGAGCGTATAAAAGGCAGCTGCGGCGAGCAGTTGGCATCAGTTACTCGTGGACTGAGTAAATGGAAAGATCAAGTGAAACATTTAATTTCAGTGATCTGAAAATCAAATTGATATTTGACAAAAAACTCTGGCGAAACATATGAAAGCAAAGCAACACCAATAAAAGAAAAAGCAAATACAAACAAAATAAATCAAATTGTGATAATTGATAATTGTGATATTAACAAATTTAAAAATTTGCCAATAAAAAAGCAAAAATAAACACAAAAATTTGTGCGCCATATTCCAAAGTCTTATAAAGAAAATAAACTAAAACTAAACTAACAAAATGCCTGAGCTCATTGAACAAAGCAAAATTATGTAAGTACGAGTTGCAAGCTAAGAAGAAAGAAAGAAAAAAACCATACCAGACATATGTACATATGTACACTAGAGGCATAGCGAAGTCTCTAGAGAAGTCTCTCATTATGCATGTTCATGAAACGACACAAATGTATTTTTACACAAATATTTCGAAGCATTGCAACTGCATTTTTCAATGCTATTTGCGTGCTGAAAAAATGTGTATTTCCTTGAATGCTTGTTCCAAATTATTAAACCGCAAAACATTGAATGAAATTTTTTTAATTTCAATATGAATATGATATAAACATAAATTCCCCAGAAATACACTGACTAATAATTACGATTGTTTAATTTAACTCATCTGAGTCACACAAAAATCAGAATTGCTTAAATTGCTATTTTAAATTTTCTAGAGCAAAAAACATACATTTTTATAAATACTTGCAATTTCTTAAGTTCCTATTGCAACAAATTGAATGAATTTTGTATATTTTAAATAGAAATGTATTTCTTAAACTTCCATGATCAATAACAATGACTTTTCAAATTAACACAGCTGATTCACTGAGTTGATTATTCAGCTGGGTAAAAAATACATTTGCTAGCATATTTACCAGTCTGACCCACTGACTGACTTTCCATCGATCACCTCACTGACCCACTTACTTTTTAAACAACTCTCGCTCATCCACCTCTCTTCTTTTATCTGCCTCTCTTCAGCTCCGCCAATGGCTGCGGTCTTCCCCAACTGCACAAGCAGCGCCAGGACAATTGTGGCCTCTACAGCCACATCCGTGGCATCCCCACTTCCTATGGCGATGTCAACTCCTTGACAGCTGGCGTGCGCAGCTTCGTCGAAGAGGCGATTGCCCTGTGCCAGCCCGATCAGGTGCACATCTGCGATGGCAGCGAGCAGGAGAACAAGATTCTCATCAAGACTCTGCTCGAGGAAGGCACCATTGTGGCCTTGCCCAAGTACGAGAACTGCTGGTTGGCTCGCACCAATCCCGCTGATGTGGCGCGTGTGGAGTCCAAGACCTTCATCTGCACCGAGGAGCGCGAGGAGACTATTCCCACGCCCAAGGATGGTGTGAAGGGCACTTTGGGCAACTGGATTTCACCCATCGACATGGAGGCTGCCATCCAGCAACGCTTCCCCGGCTGCATGAAGGGACGTACCATGTATGTGGTGCCCTTTAGCATGGGTCCCGTTGGCTCGCCCCTCTCCAAGATTGGCATCGAAGTCACCGACTCCGCCTACGTTGTGGCCTCCATGCGCATCATGACCCGCATGGGAGCCTCTGTGCTCCAGCAGCTGGCCAAGAAAGAGGAGTTCGTGCGTGCCCTGCACTCTGTGGGCACCCCAGCCAATGGTCAAGTGGAGCAGCCATCGTGGCCCTGCGATCCTGAGCGCACCATCATCCTGCACAAGCCCGCCGAGAACCTGATTGTCTCCTATGGCTCTGGCTATGGCGGCAACTCTTTGCTGGGCAAGAAGTGCTTCGCTCTGCGTATTGGCAGCACCATTGCCAAGCGGGAGGGTTGGCTGGCCGAGCACATGCTCATCCTGGGCATCACCGATCCCAAGGGCGTCAAGAAGTACATCACCGCCGCCTTCCCCTCGGCCTGTGGCAAGACCAACTTGGCTATGTTGAACCCTTCGCTGGCCAACTACAAGGTGGAGTGTGTGGGAGACGACATCGCCTGGATGAAGTTTGATTCCCAAGGAGTTCTGCGTGCCATTAACCCAGAGAATGGCTTCTTCGGTGTTGCACCCGGCACCTCAGTGGAGACTAACCCCATCGCCATGAACACTGTGTTCAAGAACACCATCTTCACCAATGTGGCATCCACATCGGACGGCGGTGTCTTCTGGGAAGGCATGGAGAGCAGCCTGGCTCCCAATGTACAAATCACCGATTGGCTGGGCAAGCCCTGGTCCAAGGATTCGGGCAAACCTGCCGCACATCCCAACTCCCGCTTCTGCACCCCTGCCGCGCAGTGCCCCATCATTGATGGCGCCTGGGAAGATCCAGCTGGTGTGCCCATCTCTGCCATGCTCTTCGGTGGACGTCGTCCAGCTGGTGTGCCTCTGATCTACGAGGCTCGTGACTGGACTCACGGTGTCTTCATTGGCGCCGCCATGCGCAGCGAGGCCACCGCAGCAGCTGAGCACAAAGGCAAGGTGATCATGCACGATCCCTTCGCGATGCGTCCCTTCTTCGGCTACAACTTTGGCGACTATGTTGCTCATTGGTTGAGCATGGAGAAGCGCGGCCAGGTGCCCAAGATCTTCCATGTCAATTGGTTCCGCAAGAGCGATCAGGGCAAATTCATGTGGCCCGGATACGGCGAGAACTCTCGTGTGCTCGAGTGGATTCTGCGTCGTTGCAATGGAGAGTCGTGCTATCAGGACTCGGCCATTGGTCGCATTCCCGCTGATGGGGAGCTCAACTTGGCTGGCATGAAGGAGCAGACGGATCTGAAGCAGCTCTTCTCGCTGCCCAAGGACTTCTGGACTCAGGAGGTGAAAGATATCCGCAACTACTTCGAGTCCCAAGTGGGCGCCGATTTGCCCGCCAGCATTTATGCTGAGCTGGATAAGCTGAGCGAGCGCGTTGCCGATTTGTAAACGAGTCGAAAAGCTTTCGAGCTGAGAATTTATTGCAAACATTTCACAACACAATACACAAACACACATCTTTACCCGCCCTGCAACACCTTATACCGATAGGCAACTATCCCATACCCATACCCATAAACAAAAACCAAAACTATAACCATTATAACCCCAAAAACTCCTAACTAACTACACCCCTATATACTCTATTTACCCGAAGACTATGCTAACTACACAATTCTTCTCTTAGGTCGTTTCTTTAGCTCTTAAGCGCAGACTTCCAAAACTATTTATTATATAAGCATTAGAATAAGTTTACATTTATATTAGGGCAAACAAAAACAAAATGAAAACAAAAGAAACAAAAAAAACAAATAAAACCATAAGAATTTATTCTAAATATTATTGATTTTATTTCTTTTCGAATTCACTTTCCATGAAGTTTCTTACCTTTCAGCATTAGGATTTAAACAAAATAAGATAAAAAGGTTCAGTAAAGAAAGCTTCACAACAAGTTGTTCAGCTATCTTTTTAATGTATTTATTTTTATTTTTTTAACGGGTTCTAAATTAAGCATGATTTATTTAAAACAACTGTCTTGGGATTATTTTCCTTCCTCTTTTTTAACCATGTCTGGAGTAGCCTAAATGCTTTAATTCTGAAATGAATTGAATTTTCTTTGAGTATCATTGAAATTAATAGAATATGTTTTAAAAAATGAGCAATATTAACATCAGCTAGCAGTATTGTTATACTTTCACTCAAACTTACTTAGTCGTTTTTCAAGTAGTGATCATATTTCCAAATTTGTTATATTCAAATCGGCTTGAGTGTTCATGAGTTATTCACTTAGTACATTTTAAAAAGTTTGAACTCATCCAATTTTTGTTCAATCAAGTGAAGTGATCAGTCAATATATTTCGACTTATTTTCAAATCGAAATAAAATGAATAGCAAGCACAGTTTTCAAGCTCGAGTCGATTTATGGTACCAACTACTGTATGAATGATTCAAATTAGATAAAAATTATTTACTGTTGTAATCTATGGTATATTTTGATTGTCAAGCATATCTTTTTTTTAATTAGCTTCTTTATTTAAGTATCGAACCAGTACAGCAAGAACAAAGTAGTACTATAACAACACAGGTACAAGAAATGTTTATGTTTGGGCCAAACCTCATATTAGTTTAAGGTGTTTCTGAGAAGTTCACTATTGGGTGAACGTTTTGGCGAACCCTTGACGCTTCAATCGCCTCAACGGTCTAGCTGGTAGTAGTCTCCTAGCAAGTCTGTTTTTATGAGTTAGCAACGTATCGCTATATCGGCTTGTGTGTCTGCCAATCTGCTCCTCTACAGAATGTATTTTCAGATCGCGGTGTAGGGTGGATCCTCTCACGTACCAAGGGCAGTTTGTAACTCGCCGTAACACCCTATTCTGCAGTACTTGGATGCGTTTGTAGTTTGATTTGGCAGCAATCCCCCAAATCTGCATTCCATATATCCAGATTGGCACTATGCAATGAATCAAGCATATCGATTTGCAAATTAAAGCCTTCGGGTATTTTCGAAATATTTGTATACAAATTCGTAAATTTTATTTAATACCATATTGTTTTGTTGTTATTGAAAATGGTTAGCGGGTAACTAAAAGTCGAGTAAACACGACTGTAGCTTTCTTACTTGTTTTGGCCAGTTTTTTACTTTTTGCTGAAACACGGTAGAAGCATCTAATACTCAACCATATGAATTCTTAAGCGGTAATAATCGATACGGGATCGCTACCTCAGAGGCTATAAAATATAGAGCTACACATACATTTAATTAGCTGCAAAAAGTGAGTTCGCGAATCGAAATAACAATAACAATCTTACTACTAAAGTGTTAATTTGATTGTGGTTTACAAAGAATATTCATGCATGAACACGAAGTGATCTTAAAAATCCCGCAGTAATATACCAAGAAAATATAAACATGTGTAGTACAAAATTAAACACAAAATGTTTACTATTTAAGGGTTACCATTTTACGAAATAAATATCTGTTCTCTAAGAGACTTTATGTAATTTCATTGTTTCAACACTCCGTCTGAGCCGCGTTGAATTAACACGTAGACGTTGTGTTAACAGCACATTCAAAAATATAATGTATTATTTAAAAAAATTTAAAAATGAACTTGGTAGTTACAAAAAGAGCAATTTAGTATGGCGTAAGCCAGTTGCATCTGCCTTTCAAACACATTACGAAATTTTACGCCTCTGTTATTTAATGGGTTTCTCACAGTTGGACTGCTCAAATGCAGTTAGTTTAAAGTTTAAAAAAATTTGTGTCCGCACAAAGGAGGAGGAAGTATGCGCTAAAGAGAGGTAGCTGGACATTAGCTGTGTCCGCCGAATACAAATATGTACGATGTAGAAAACCAATCTGCACTTCGATGGGATAACAAAAAGCTAATGTAACAATTTTGATTTGAGTTAGATTAAAGCTTATATAGGTTTTGAAATATGTATACTAAGAATATTATCTAAAAAAAAAAAATAAATAAAAGAAGCAACAGTTGCATGTATTGTTGGCGGTATATTGAAGACGAACAATTGAATTTGAAAAGTGCCCCAAAGAGATACATGACTTCCAAGCTGGAAGTGCTTTTTTTGGTTGAGCTAGAGCTTTTGGCTGCGGTGTCGAAGTCATCGTTGTCGTCGTCGTCGTCGGCATCGACGATGGCGAAGTTCGTTCGACACACGCACAAAATGCAGCCAAGCTGGCGAGCCGAGACACAGTTCAGCTCGAGCTACGGACGCGAACTGTCGTTGATTATCGTGTGCGGCATTTTGCAGCACTTGCAACGCGCGGATTCAAGCGGAAACGGAAGTGCAGCGAGAGGCAAACGGTTAACTGTACAAACTGTTGCTTGGTGTTCTTAGTTTATAGTACCAATAGCTCTACTTGTGCACGAAGGAGACGCAGCGAGAGTGCGGGAGTGCGAGTCGGAGTCGGACTGGGAGTGGGAGTGGGACGGAGATAGCAAGAGTGTGTTGTAACGCAATTAAGACAATTAGAAAAGTTCATTTCGGAAATTACAAACAAGCGCAATTTGCAAAAACAACCCAGAATGGTAAACATAAAATATGATTTCCTCCTAAGTTGAGACTAAGTATAAGTCTGTGTGTATATATGCGTGTGTGTGTGTGTGTGTGTGGGAGTGGAAGAGTAGTGTGTGTATGTGTGTGCTGTCTGCTGCTAAGCTGCGATTTGACATGTTGATTTATGCGCTGCTCTTTCTACGCTCAAACTTCTCACTTACGAGAGACTGCGTCTGTCTGCGTGTGAGTGTGTCTATGTATGCCTGTGCGTGTGTCAGTGACTGTGTGTGTGTGTGTGTGTGTGTGTCGGTTGCTGGGATTACGCGTGTCCCTGTTAGCACTTGTTGCTCGTCGTTCGCCGCACAGGACACTCGCTTAATTGCTAATCCTCGCGCCCAACTTTCTCAGCCAGACGCGTCTAATTACACCCAACCTGCGCCACAATTGTGCTCCATTGTGGCACCCACACACACACACACTGTGGACGGCCGAGATTGCCCCCAGCACCCACAAATGACGCATTTAAAACTAAATTGTTGGGCCCGTTTCTCAGTTCGCCTCAGCTAGTCACTTAATATGCCATCAACATGAGATTTGCACAAATGGCGCACGCCAAGAATTATGTGTTGCAATAAAATCGATGGGCTGCGCGGGGTCAGGGATCGGGGGGTCGGTGGTTGGTGCCAAGTGGCTGCCCAGAATCTAATAACTAAGTTGCGAACGTGACTTTTAGCCTAGAATTCTAATTCGCCATTGCCATTTCTGTTTTCGTTCTTGTTGTCGTTGTCGTTGACCAGCAAGAGAACTCAGCCCCCATTTTGCCCCACTAAGTAGGCTACACTTTCTTGACGTCCCTTGTATATTGTTTGATCCTAAGTGTTTTATGGACTTTTCTTGTTTATGCTGCACACACACACACATACAGACAGCAACATCAACATCAACACACACTCAGCAGCAGCAGCAGCAGCAACATATTCATTTTTCACCACAAACGCTAATTCTGGGAGCCAAGTGCTGGCCGGCCAGAACTCAGCCGATATCCAAAGAGTAAGCACTAAGCACTAAGAGGTGCGGTGGTTGCTCAGAAAATATTTATGTTTACTTATGTATACAGACACGTAGAGACGTATACGTTATGTGGGCGTTAAATATGTGCTTAACGGGTGCGGGCATGTAATTAAGCAAAGTTTACTTAAAAGGGTTGAGCCACTCTCTCCCTCTCCTCTGCGTTGGACAAGACGAAACAAGTCGTTCACTGGTTAGAGGTTTACCCATAAGCTAATAGCTCTTGGCACTGCACTCAGGTTCATTACGCTTGATGATGATGATGGTGATGACGTTGTTATTAGAGAGCTGTCACAAGGCAAGGCTAGGAGTAGCAGACAGTTTTGGCCACAGGTCAGAGACATTTGAACTTTTCGATGACTATTCCAAACAGCGTATATTTTTCCAAGTAACTCTCACAAATTACTCAGTCGCCAATCCTTTTCCTTCGTTATGCTCATTACATCCCTCTGCTGTGTTTTTATACCCGCTACCCATAGGGTAGACAAGTATTACAACTTTGTGCCTCCAGGAATTGTATTTAATATATATACATATTATATATGTAAAATTGTGATGCATACAATAACAACTATAGTCTCTATGATTCCTTCAAATTTGGTTGCGGTCAGATAAAAATTGGAGAAGATATTTTAGAAATTCTTTTTTATGGGGAAAAATTCTTACTTCGTGTCTTAGTTTCTTTGGCTAACAATCTGGTATATTTTTACACTCTTGGTATATTTTAAATGGTACTATATAAAAATACCAAAAATCTAACATTTGGTATATTTCATTGTTATTTTATTTTGGTATATTTTATGAATAATACCGCAATATTTTGTTGTTAATCAAAATGAGTGACGGGTATCTCACAGTTGAGCTCACTAGACTAAAACTTTCTTAGTTGTTTATTCACAAATCCCCTCAAAATCAAATCAGTTTATGGCCTCAGGTTATCTTTCCGCAAATGTTATGCATAACTTTGAAATACAATAAAAACAAATGCATAAGTTATTCATTTTTCATTATTGAATTCCATCACCTGTGTGAGTTGGTCAGGAGAATAGAAAAAGAGAAATATATTGAGTCTGCTGCCTTATCAAATATGTAGCAATTATATTGACCCTGCAGATAGCTTTGTTCCTGCTACCTGCTTAAGTGTGAGTCGCATATCGTTTATGTAAAATTCTTACAAATTCCATGTGTTGAAACACAATAGCATAAGCTCACTGCGTTCCTATGGCGTAGGCTCTGATATCCCTGTCATGCATAGACAATTCTCGTAATGCCAACACACAAACTGATTCGTTTGCGACGACAGACAGAGATAAATAGACAAAGATGCCATGAGATAAGAGTGAAAGGGCGAATAAGATTGGAGCTGACATTTTTGTGTCTCTGTTGCTTTTGCTTTTGCTGTTCTCGGTGTCCACAGATTTTTCGCATAACCAAAACTGTTGTCCAATGTTATCAGCACTGGAAAGTTACACGGAACTGTGTTTTCTATTCAACATTTGTATGATTATTCTATCCATGCTTCCAAGCCAGCTTACTCCCCTACACTGTCCATGTGTCTCGCCATCTGTCTGTCTGTCCGTCTGCCTGTCTGTCCATCTGAATGATTGGTTGTGGTGGCAACAGGCCAGGTTACGTGATTCCCAGGCACACTGAAGCGTAGTTAAATTAACTGAGTGCAGTGCTCGACTATAATATACTCTGTAATTAACTCTGGAGAGTTATTAAAGCTAATATAGTTGCTGTAAAGTAATTGAAAAAGATATTAGAGAATCTCTAAATAATAATACTTTGATTTGCATAAATGAAATCTCAGCTACAACATAAGCTAAGAAAGTTCATAATATTCAAGAACTTGCTCTGCCATGTCAAGTTAAATT
This sequence comes from Drosophila sulfurigaster albostrigata, assembly GCF_023558435.1. NCBI lineage: Eukaryota > Metazoa > Arthropoda > Insecta > Diptera > Drosophilidae > Drosophila > Drosophila sulfurigaster. The sequence goes on from NC_084883.1 coordinate 3,104,993, forward strand.
AAATTTAAATTTAACACTTTGCTCTACTTATTGATTTTGTGAAGCAAGCACGTTTTTCAGCTAAAGGTAAATGTCATAAATATTCTTGGAAATAAGTAAAGCCATCAGTAAGTTTTATCTCTGCTAATTACTTCCGCACAACTGAATAGAATTTACAGTATACTTTTGAACGTTGAATGTGCCACCAGTTGCAGTTATTGTCGCAGCCAAGTAAAGCCCCAAAGGGCAGCCCGTTTAGGGAGTATATAGAAGTAAGAATACAATCATATATACCCGAGTAGACGGTGAGTTTTCGCCCTCAGTTGGCTGCTTCCATATTATTTGCTTTACAATATGAGCACGTATCCACGCAGCCACGCTTTTGTATCTGCTCAGAGCGAAGGTGAGTGGGTGACTGGCTATTTGTATACGCTGCACACACAATACAATAGATAACTAAACGCGTGGGGTGATGAGGTGGGGACAGGAGAGCAAGCTATGGCAACAGTTGAGACTCGATGAAAATGAGCTCCGCAGGAGCTGGACAATAAAAGGAAGACACTAGATTTGCTCATGTAAGTGCTGGACAATTTTATAGCAGTGTCGCTGGCGCTTTTGCTGTTGCTGTCGTTGCACGTTGCAGGAGTATAACTATATGTTCTTTTTATATTAGGAACAACCATAAAACTGTAGTACAAATAGTTAAAGAGCGCCTTTATGCAACAATCAAATCAGCAAGAGAAATGCCAATGAAAATCGAAATCAGTTGACAGCTCGAATTGAACTTTGTTCTGCTGTTAAAGATCAATTGCTTAGACGTTTGAACTGGCACCAAGTGATGCAAGTACAACTTGCCACAGCCAGACACCTGAGTTCGCACATCACGTAAATGAAATCAACTTAACTAAATTCGTCCTATGAATGAGTCTACGGAAGCTGAGAAAAAGGTTTTTTGTATTTTATAAATTTAGCATTTACGAGACACTTCATGAAACAAAGTTAATATTATAAAGATAAAATAAAAAGGTATTAAATTTAATTGGTGTTTAAAATGAGAGGATGATGTGGGAATCACTAATCGAATGTTAGCTTAATCTGATTTGAATTTTTCTGGAAATTGTCATTTTACTTTTAGTTAAATATCTAAATCCTAAATTCTGTTTTTCATTGCATCGATATTTAATTAATGTTTGAACTGCGTTTCAATTGAAAATTAAAATAATTATAAAGGGAGACCAACAAAGAAGAAATTGCACTTGAATTTACCATTCCAGAGGCGTAATTAGCCATACAGAAGTATTTCTCAAATACCTTCTAAAATTTGTATCCGATCACAATATATGTATTTCTCAGGAATAATAAATATTATAGTTATAGTTGTCTGTATTAAAATTAGACTGTAGCTTCAAAATATCGCTTGTGATTTGATTTTTATCGATTTGCGGCGGCAGAAAAATGTGAGGTAAAAAAACTGATAAACTTGATCTTCAGATAAAAAATATATATAGTATGTACTTTACAGGGTCGGAGATGCCTCCTTCTGCCTGTTACATGCTTTTCTGTGGGAACAAAGTTATAATACCCCTTAATGCATAGCCGCAACAAAAATCTGGTAGGTTCTTGCGTCTCTCGATGGAACAATTATCATTTTGTTGCAGCAATACAAAAATATTAGATTTGTAGTATTAGTAAAGATTATTTGAACTGAGTTTCGTATTCAATCACAAAAGTTTAAGGCAGAGCATGTTACCTCGGTGTTACATGCGTAATAAGGATGCCAAGTTAAATTAAATGATTGATGGCGTTAATCATGTGAAAGTAGGAGTAGGATAATTTGTTTGGGATTACAAATTTAGTTAACTTGATTCAACATTCAACAAGTTAGCGTCTCTAATTGTCTGTCGAACCTCACTCAGTGGCATTGTCGGCTGAACCTAGATTAGGACAAGAATCTTTAAACTGCTGACAAACTACTTTGCTGTCAGTACAAGTCGTTCTCTGCGTGTGAGTTTGCGTGTGTCTGGCAGTTCGGTAAGCCAGCTAAAAGACAAACATCAAGTTTTTGCCCGCACACACACAGCGGGGAATCAATGGCAGCCGAGGCAGCTTGTTGCATGCAACGTGCGACAAAAGACAACATTTGAAAGCTGCAACAAAATGCTTTAAGAGCTTAACCTCACAGCTGAGTGGACAGCCGCAAAGTGGGTGGGGAGGAGGAGTTAAGGTGGGGGGTTTCAACCACAGCCACTTGTGCTGTCAACTTTGAGGGAGCCACAACGCAAAATTTCATAAGCAATTTGCTGACACACGCTCACACACAAAAACACACACATCGAGACACACGCACAACAAATTTGCTAAGCCCGTGAGCCATTTAGGCGGAATTGTGGTGGCCAAAAGGGGGTGGGAAAGAGGGGGCAGGGGAGGGGGAAAGGAATGATGGCTTGGTCGAGGCCGCGGCCGTGGTCTTTATGTGTTTTGCGTTTTGCGTTTTATTGTAGTTTTCATTATTTTATTAAATAAAGATAAAACCATAAATTATGTTTGCTCGCTGCGGACTTTTAGGCAAATGTGTTTATGTGTGTGTGTGGGTGTGGGTGTGGGTGTATTTGTGTGTTTGTGTTTGTGTTGAGTAATGGCCCGTAATATTTACACATGAGTTGCGACCAACTTTCAGCAGCATCAGCAGCAGCAGCAGCAAAAGCAAGAGGACTAAACGCCAGTCGAGCAATTGGATAAAATGGCTCAACAGCAGCACAGCTGGGATGGCGGCGAGTCATCAGCTGGTGGCGCAGGCGGAGGAGGTGGCTATGGTGGGCATGGACATGGGCATCAACAATCCCATGGGCATGCACATGGTGGCGGACACAAGACGCCAGCACGTGCGGCCAGCAATCCTTTGCCCTACAAAGGCGCCACGCCCAAGTCGCCCAGGTGAGTAAACACAAATAAAATTCTAAATACGAGATTGAGTTGGTTTCACAGAAAAAAATAATAAAAAATTGCAAAATAAACACGTTAAATTAAGCTTGAAAAAGTCTCAATATCAGTATAATCCAAGATTTACTTAATTTAAGTACGCAAATATTTCATTGTTTTAATAGCGAAATGCTTAAATTCCAGTTTCAAATTTAATACTATATGGTACTGTTATACCCCATACCCATAGGGTAAAAAGGCATTATAACTTTGTGCCTCTAGGAAATGTATGTACAAGGCAAAATGAGGCGTCTCCGACCCTATAAAGTATTATATAAGTATATATTCTTGATCAGACAACCGAGACTTTATTTATATGTCCGTCTGTCCGTCTGTCCGTCCGTCCGTATGTACATAGTGTATCAATATATCTAAAAAAAACCGATGGTATATTTTTAGTATTGCTTTTATTGGAAATGAGTCTACGACATTCGACTGTAGCATTCTCACTTGTTAAAATTATTACAATGTCCTTTTTTTTGTATAATGCTATATACGAAATCCCAATTAAATCGATTACCATTTAAAATTAAGCAACTTTAAGAATGAATGGGGACAGCTCTACTAACAGACCTAAAATGGAAAAAAATGATGAGTAGATTAGGAAAGGAAGATTCTAGACTACCTTTAAGGAATTCCTTATCGTTTTAATCGTCAAACAGGATTCATTTAACAAATTTAAACAGAATTATGGCTAAAGTAGAACCGAAATTGCTTTCCATTTTCAAATATTGTCTTTTCTCTCTGTGCAGGAGCTATCATCCAGCGCCGCCCTCGGTTTATGCCACGTCCACACAGTCCGCCTATGGCTATGGCAGCTATGAGCCTCCGCGCAGTCCCAAGATTACCACGACCTTTGCCAACGACAGCTGCGATGAGGTGAGCAGCTCGACACCGTCGTCCTACTACCAAACGCCCACATCGGGCTCGGCCTCGGGATCCATGGACGACTCCTCGTCGCTGATGAGCGGCCATGGCGTGCGCAGTCCCAAATCCCCGTGTAAATTTGTCTTTGATGCCGTCAGTCCGGGTCCCGGCATGGATCAGGCAGCGCTGGGCCGCAAGTTTGAGTACTACGAACCCATCTCGCCGGATGATGGCTCGCTGTACTACGAGCCACCGAGTTCGCCTCGTCGCCAGGGCTCCAAGAAGCTGATGCGTTCAAAGCAGCCTCTAGAAACGTTGCCACAGTTGACCACAACAGGTGTGGGCGGGCAACGCGGGGGGAGTGGTAAGCGACGTCGCGACGAGTGGGAGCTGCCGGTGATAACCAAGATTGAGGCACGTTGCCTCAATGCTGCCGCAGCAGCAACATCCACAGCAACAACTGGAGCAACAGCAGCATCTTCTGCGGGTGGCTACAGCAGTGGAGGAGGAGCTGGAAGTGCTTCCACTGGCAGCTACTATGGCCTGAAACGCGACTCGTGTATTACGGAGTGCACTCAGCTCTCAATGGAATCGGGTGAGATGACACAGCACACGAACAGCACACTGGTGACCACGACAACCACAAGCTTCAGCTACACGGACACCGATGCTGGCCATGTCACCATGTCGGATGAACCGCATTCGCATCGTCAGCGACGTCATGCCATCAACATTACCTCCAATCCTGGCTATCAAGTGCTCCACAGCTCGCACTCCACCTTGGATCGCACCTGCTCGGACAGTGTTGTCTCGCTGCGCTATCGGAAGTCCACCAGCGATCTCACCAAGGACTCGGAGCACGAGCTCAGCGGCTGCAAGCCAGCCAAGCCCAAGCGCGATCCGGTCGAGTACAAGCCTCGACGTCGAGGCAGTTCCAAGGGTGGACTTGCCTATCTGGCCAGTCGTCGCAGCTCACGCGAGTCCATGAAGAGCGCCGTCTCCAACACATCCATCTTCTCCAACGATGACATCGGTCCGCTAGCCTTCCAGAGCTCCAATCGCGGGCGACAGCGACGCACCTCCAATTTTCTCGAGTTGCCAGGTAAGTAAAGAGTTATGCTGCGATGTGATATTCTCTGAGACTATAGCAAATATACATACATTAGGTAGATTTTGGACGTAGACCCTTTAAAAACTTTAAGAAATTGCTGTTTGTTAACTACATTACTACTGTAGTAGGACGTGTGCCTACACACACATACATACATATACTTTAACTCGATGCTCTCTCGGCTATCCGAACTCTCTCTCTCTCGATATTGGCTCTCTTTATCATTTCTCTCTTTTCACATTCGTATTATACATAATTAAGCTGCGCGGTCAGTCTTGATCGAGCAGCAGAATAAATCAGACGCTAATCTGCAATTCGTGTTTTATTAAGTGTGAACAACTACCACAATTTCAGAAGTGGGATCGGCTAAAAAAAAAATGAACACGCCTACATTTAAGAAGTACACTACGGCACAACTGAAGAAGTGGCTGAAAAACAAACTGTTAGGAAATATTTATGCTAAACCACAACTGTTACGAGATTGTTATGCTAAATCACAACTATTAGAGGATCAATTTATTAAGGGCGATAGATTAAATGCAAAAAAAAACTTTTATGGAATTATTAGAAGAAAATAATTAAGAACAACAAAGATTTATCAAATTAGTAAACTCAGCTTCTACTTCCATGTTTACATGGAAGAAACTTTTCAATGTTTTAATCAGGCAAGAATTAAATAATAAGTAAAAATGTATAAAAATGTTTTACTGTACGAAATAATAGTAAAAGTATTAGTTAAGATTTATTTTTATTCTTTGTAAAGTCAAGATCAGGAGATCTGGTTCGCAGGATGGCCGAGTTGTAGTAGGACGTGTGCCTACACACACATACATACATATACTTTAACTCGATGCTCTCTCGGCTATCCGAACTCTCTCTCTCTCGATATTGGCTCTCTTTATCATTTCTCTCTTTTCACATTCGTATTATACATAATTAAGCTGCGCGGTCAGTCTTGATCGAGCAGCAGAATAAATCAGACGCTAATCTGCAATTCGTGTTTTATTAAGTGTGAACATCTACCACACTACATTTGTATAATTCGGTCCGCCAAATGTGTTGAAGAACTGCAAAGTCATGACTAAACCATGGATTGAGCATAGTTTCACATTTTTATCAATCTATTTTTCCTTTATGCAACATATTTCAAAATATGTAAGTGTACAATTATCAACTCATATTTTAATGAAACTAATCTTTCGGTCATCGAAAATCACCAATCTTAATCATAAAAAAATATTAAAATATGATTGAATAAGCATAAATCTAGATTCAGTAAAGATAATTGAATGTGTATCACATATCAATATGTTTTCTTATTTATTGTTTCATAATATTACCAGTTAGAGGTTATAAATTATGAAGCTAGTAACCAAGATTCGCCTTTATTATTATTAATATGCTATTGGTTTATGTTTAACTTGTTTAGTTCTAGTTAAATTGCTTCTTATTAATATTTTCCTTTTTATACCCGCTACCCATAGGGTAGAAGGGTATTATAACTTTGTGCCGGCAGGAAATGTATGTAACAGGTAGAAGGAGGCATCTCCGACCCTATAAAGTATATATTCTTGATCAGCGTCAACAGCCGGGACGTCCGTCTGTGTGTCTGTCCGTCCGTCTGTATGAACACCTAGATCTCAGAGACTATAAGAGATAGAGCTATAATTTTTTTCGACAGCATTTGTTATGTTTGCACGCAGATCAACTTTGTTTCAAAATTTTGCCACGCCCACTTCCGCCCCCGCAAATCAAAAAAATTGAATAACAAGCGTAATTGTAAAGCTGCGAAGTTTGGTATATACAATAGTAACTGCAGTATTTATGATTTCTGAAAATATGGTTGCGATCAGATAAAAATTGTTTAAGTTATTAAAGAAATAGTTTTGTATGGGCAAAAACGCCTTCTATGTATGTGTTGTATGTATGCGTATACGTATATACATGCTCGCCTCTATATTTGTATCTGTATGCAAGAGGCAATGCGATAGCTCTATTGGTAGAGTGCAAGCCGCCCATGTTGTGGTGCCTGGGTTCAAACCCGCTCGAAGTACAAACTTTTTTTTTTGTTTAACCACCCGGTCGGTGGTGCTCGAGTTCAAATCCCGATCGAAAATACATGCATATTTATTTTTAATATTTTGAGATTATTACCGTAATATTTTGCTTTTATTCAAAATGGGTAGCAGGTATTTCACAGTCGAGCACACTCGACTGTAGCTTTCTTACTTGTTTTATTTTCTCTTCATAAATATTGAATTATTTTATTTTTATATTATAATATTTTAATAGTTTAAAGCTTAAACTATCATTATTTGGTGATAATTATAAATTGATCTAAATTTAAGTTACTTTTTTACAATTATCATATTTATAAAAATGTAAATAGGTTTTAGCTTAGGACAAACCATCTTCAACTTTTGTAAGAAAACTGAAAAATTACGCCAAAAAAAAATTAACGAAATAGCCGAATGATAAATAATGATAAATAATGATACCTATGAACTAGTTATTAACTAAGTAATTCAGTAATCATGTTTTTAATTAGCATTAGCAAATATAGGGTTCAATTTATCGAAATAATAACATAAACGTATATAGAATACATTTTTTTCTATTTATTTCATTTTCGGGTTAAGTTCTGTTTAAATTAGGATACTGCAGCTTAACCTAATTCTATATTAACAATTGTCTAACTAAACATAGTGGAAGATCAGGACTAGATTTACATCGTATTAAAAAAAACATTTACATATTTACATCACACAATCAATATAGAGACAGATTAGAATATTAGCCAAGATTCATACAAAAGCAAAGTGTGTCCTATATTTTATTCGAATGACACTAAATTCTAACTCGAGTTATTAGTTGATAGACATTATTCAGTTAAATCAGCTTTCAAGTTTTAGAAAGAGTTATAATAAAAGTGATGAAGTGTACGCGGATATTACACATTCAAGTTGATGCTAACCACTCCAAAATTTTCCTAATTTCTCAATAGTTCCCGATCACATTCGTCCGCGCGTCTGCTCGTTGCCAGAACGTCCATATAATCCGAGGGCCAGCGATGATCTGTATCGACTGCGCCACTTTTCGATAAGCAAGGGCAACGTGGTCAACTGTGGCGACTCGATCATCTCGCGCAGATCCCGCAGCAACACCAGCGTGAACTCAACCAACAGTCGGGCCAGCGAGAGGTCGCCTTTCGAGGGCAGCTGTTGTGGCGCCGGCTATGCCAATGTGGACTCTCTGCCGGCCTCTCCCGATGAATCGGAAAATTTGGAGCCACCGCCGCCGGCACGATATCGGGTCGTCATGCTGGGCGATGCAGGTGTGGGAAAGACGGCGCTGGTGAATCAGTTTATGACATCGGAGTACATGCACACCTACGATGCGAGTCTAGGTAAGTTGACTGTCCGGTGGGAGGTGGAGACGGATAGCAGTGGGACAGTGAGTAGTTTGTGCTACCCCAAGTTTTTTGATGTGGAACCTATGCCAATCCCATTGCCGCTGGTTTCCGCTTATGTCTATAGAGTTTAATTCTGATCTGAGTTTTAGACGATGAGTTCGGCGAGAAGACGGTGAGCGTTCTGCTGGACGACGAGGAGTCCGACATGGTATTCATCGATCATCCCAGCGTCGAGATGAGTGTGGAGAACTCGCTTTCGACGTACGAGCCTCACGGTTGCGTTGTTGTCTTCTCCGTCGTCGACAAGGGCTCATTTCGCATTGCCGAGGAGATTATCAATTATTTGTGGCAGGAGAATTATACCAAGGACAAGGCAGTCATATTGGTTGGCAACAAAGCGGATTTGGCTCGGGCACGGCTTATCACATCGCAAGGTAGGCAATCAAGATGGTTTTTCGGTTAGTGATGAGCTCGTGTCGCCGAGTGACACGACTCCGTTTGAGTCATGTTCACGTTCTCATTAGCCGTTTTCCTGCAACTAGAGATGTGCGAGTATCACTCCGTGACACGACGTTGCTCTAGTCTCGTGCTCACGCACTCATCTCTAGCTGCAAAAGAAAAGCCTATGAAATCCAGGACTTAATTATGATGGCTTGATTTCATTGCCGTTTCATCCCCATTTCCCACTCGCCATTCACCACTCGCATTTCCAATCTCATTTCATATTTCACTCTTCATTTCTGCTCTCCTTCCACCCACACAGAGGGCAAAACGTTGGCCGCCTCACGCGATGCCAAATTTATTGAGACGTCCAGCGGCATACAGCACAATGTCGATGAACTGCTCGTCGGCATATTGAAGCAGGTAAGCAAGGCTCTTAGAGTAGTAGGTTACGCTTCAGTTACTTCCCCTCACCCACCAGAACACATTGAGGCTTTGCGGTTATTTAGGTTTAGGTGCGAAATACACGCAACTCACTGATGCATGCGAAAATTGTGCAGGAAATAACTTAAATGGATTTGCGGTTACTCGTTGGCTGTCGGTCGGTGTGTATGTGTGTGTGTGTGTGGCTGTGTGGTAAGCACCAGTTTGCTGGCCTTGTCAGACCCAAAAGCTCACTAATTAATGAAAATTGTGACAAAGTCCGGATATTTAATATACCTCCCATTTAATGGCGATTCAATTTCAAATGGGGGTGTTGAACAAATATTTTCGTGTTTTGCAGATGCGCCTCAAGGAGAAACGCGAAAAGAAATCTACCTCGAAGATGAAAACCTCACGCACCCACATATCCCTACATCTGGCAAAGGAAATTCTACAGAAAATTTGCCTTAGCGACATTTCCAAATCCAAAAGCTGTGAAAATCTTCACGTGCTTTAAGAGAATCGAGCAAATCAGGCAGCAAATCAGAGCTAAACCTAAAATACAAGAAAAACGAAAATGAAATAAAATTATTTTGCTAGTATTTTAAAGAGACCGCAATTTACATAAATACATAGCCCAATATTATCTACCATATAGACGTACTCGTAAATACCTAAGTTATATAGCCAATGCTCAGCTTGCTAAAACTGTTTTTGATGTTCTCTTTTTTAAAGCATTTTTACGAGTATTATAAAGTCGACGAATTATTATGAACGTTGCAAATATGTTACAGCCAATTTGTGTACAACATATGCATGTATGTCATACTATAGTCCTATATGCAGCAAAATATATGTAAATCTATATGTATGTGGGTACAGTTGAGATGAGTGTGTGTGAGTGTATGCATAGCTGTCTGTACATAAAGAAAGGTTATTAAACTCTGACACAAAAAAGAACCTAATAAAAATGTTGCTGAAATTTGCAAATAGTATTTAGCATTGGCATGCCAAAAGTCTCGTTAGCCTGACTTGTGTAGGTTAATAAAAATATCAAAAGCGCAGACTTTTCTTGGTAAAAAAATTAAAGCTCAAATTCGAAAATGCAGATCTAACAAGTTAGGAATCTATAGTCGGGATACCCGCTACCCATTATTACTAAATGCAAAAGCGGCGTTACAGTTAAAACATACCAAATTGTTATATACCAAAAACAACTAAAATACAGCGAAAGCTATATGTGGATAGACAGGTGGTATTATTGTCAAAATATACAAAATTAAATTACGGGAAAATACTACAATATACCAAAAGTTGTATGTGTACAGGCCAAACGCAAAACATATCTAAAAGAATATTCAATTAATGTACTGAAAAAATACTAAGACATACCAAAAGCTCTATCTCCTACCAAATTTGTATACTGCAGTATACTACTAAGATATACCAAAAAGCTCTTTCCTAGCATTTGGTATATCTTAGTATTCCTTCAGTGCAGTAATTTGTTATATTCCCTTCTTCCTCCTTCTTCCTGTCACTTACATTTCCTGTCGCAGCTATAATACCCTAGCTAATTGGTAACTGGGATAAAAAGGATAGACAGAATAGCCTGCAGTGACTGCGCCTGCAACGTTGACCGCACCTCGAACGAACAGTCAAAGAAAACAAAGCAGCAAATCAAGATATGGTAGAACAAGTCATTAGCTCGTAGACGAGTATAAATGACTAGTGTCAGGCCTCCGACTCGCGATTGTTTCTTTTGTTTATGGCGGATGTTTTGATTGGGTTTCTTAGTTAAACCCAGACGGCAATCGAACAGAGACCGAACGGGACGATAAGTCGGGGCAAGTGTCTGGCCTTGATGTTGGCACCGCACCTACTTTTAAAGGCAGACCTCGTTGATAAGCGAGACGCGTGTCTGACTGTGACTTGTGATTGGGCGTGGCACACACACAAGCACACGCATACTCACACACATAATCACAAAAAATGCCCACATATGTATGTGCTCGTAGTTAAAAGAAATTAAGCAAAAATTAAACAAATATATTTCTATGTGTTCCATGCGATTTTTAATATGCTGTCAATTTTTTTCTAAGCGTGAACTCAAGAATAGCCCACAGAAATGTTGTAGAGAACTATTTTATTAAGAATATAATGTTTATAAATGTGTTTTAAGAGTTTACACACATACAAATAACATACATATATACATATATAGTGGATATATATTATAAATGCATATTTATGAAAGAGCTCCTTTGAGTACTTCGAAACAAGCAAAACAAAAAAATCTCTTCCAAATCGTAAAGAAAACTCATATCGGAATGACTGTTAAATGTTGACTGTTGTTATTAACTAAGCTAACACAAAAATTGAATAGTTCATAAAGCCATATGGTATATATTTATTAAACTCTTTTAGAAGATATAAACATAATTGTTTAAGATATATTTACACTATCTTCTAACAGTTTCGAACTCATACGCTTAAGCAAAAATACTAGGTCAAAATCTAATAAGACATCTCTGGTTTTCTTTATACTTCGCTCTCTGCTTTCGAGAATGAACTTTATGTTGATTTTTCTTAGACAATCACACACTCAACACACACTCAAAACATGTGCATGCATGCGAAGCAAACACTTCAGAATCTGTTCGACTGTAGCTTAAAATTTAAAAAATTTTAATAAAAAAAAAAGGGGGGAGAAAGTTTTGTTCGGTTAAACTTTTAATTTGCCGCAATGCAAACATGGGAAATACTCACTAGTTGAGAGCAAAGTTGCGGCAACGCTAAACTTTTTCGCCAAAACAAAACTAAACGAAACTAAACTAATAAAATAAAATAAACTAATTTATGTAAACAGGCGTATACGCAATCTGCATCGCGCATACGCAGCGCAGCGTGTTTAAATGAATATTACTATTTGTTACACACATACTCGCGAAGTATCAATTCAAATCAAAATAAAAAAAAAGAATCTAAGCAAACTAAATGCCCACCGAATTTATTGTGTACTCTTTAATGTTTAACAAAAGAATCATATAATATTATAATCAATTGCATTAGAATGCAATTCTTGAATCTTCCACGTGCTATCAAAGAAGCTTTAAGCTGAGGTCAGCAGAGGCAGAGAAGCGAAGCAATGCGAAGCAAGAGTCGCACAAGAATTTAGCAAATACTGAAAGATCAATTAAAAAAATAATGGTGCAGAAGAAAATGTGAATTTGAGAAGTGATTATTAGATTCTTACTGCTGACTCGACCTCGACCAAAGGCATATCTGTATATAGATAAATATATATTTTTTCACTGTACACTTATTCAACAAATGCAATTTTTGTTGTGACTCGCTTAACTCTATTCAGGAAATCGATACAACATAATAATCAAATGATTGAAATATATATTGTAATAACAAATTTGGAATATGTTTAAGCCCGAAAGCTGTCAAACTGAGGAGTGCTTTTAGCTAAACCAATTAAATGCAAATGTATTAGAATTTAAGAATTTGTTGCATAACGCTTTTGTGGAATGCAAATGAAGCAGATCCATTATGAATTTAACTAAATATGCTGACATCATGCTGATGAGTCTGCTGATTATATGAACGCATAAACAGAAAAAGATGAAAACAATTTGAAGACAATTTTAATGCGAGATAGAAAGTGCAATTTTGTTGTTGTTGTACATTGTCGAAGTCTCAGTAAAAGTCTCAGTCCCAGTCTTGGCCTCGGTCACGGTCTCTATAAGCATTATAAAGGAAAAAGCCAAAAACAAAACTCTCTAAATTCTGTGTTTCATTTCTGGGCAGTGGGTGAGAATAAATATGAAGATGCTGTTGCCACATGCTACCAACTCATGCGACTGTTGCGCACTTGCGGCTCATTAACAGACCAAGAGTGCCAGAAGGGCAGGCGGAGGGAGCGGAGAGAGCGGGGGCAACTCACTTTAGGCGACACAAAAACGCGTTAAGTGCCTGATGTCAATCACAGTCGGTTGGACCGCAGGGCCGGCACATTGTCAGGATTATACGCTTCAGTGCATCCCGAGAAGGAACTCGCTTCGGTGTTTCTCGTATCTGCGTCTGTTGTTTTCGTCGTTGTGGTTGTTTTTACTTCTGCTCTCGCTGTCTCTCGCACGTTGTTGCCTTGGCAAGAGAATCAATCAAGTGCAAAAGTTTCCATAATTAACTTAAAGTTGGCAATGCGCATCGTCTGATTGATGGGATCAGTCGACAGGAGGCAGACAGAAGACAGAAGACGAAGGATAAAAAAACAAAAGACGAAGACGTCCCACAATTGGTCAAAAGGACATGGCATTTATTTGAATTTTCCTGATCTCCGCACCGTCACCTGCCAGTCTCATCATTTTAATGAGCTTATCTCATTATATTTAACGCTCCGCCGTACTTCCATCGCTTTTTAGCAGGACTCATCTTTTCGAGACGAGGCCAGCCAAGGCACCGAGAGGACTTATTATACAAATTGCTAGGCTATTTTCTCGCTGTTATATTTGTTGTTGTTCTTGTTGTTTTTCTGTCATCGTGCATTTCCTTTCAGCTTTGCGTTTGCTTCATCTTATTTCGCTGTCATTTACAATTAAGTTTGTTGTTTGCTTTTCACACAGCACGAGGACGCCAAAATAAAACTAATTTAAAGTTCAATAAAGAAAGTACATATACGAGTATATACATAGTATCCTATACATACAGACAAAATACATCAACAATCTCTCTCTGAAGCTGTCCTTTAATCAACGGCCAAGTCATCATTCTCGTCGTCATGCCCATCATCATTATTATCGTTGGCAACCAAAACAAATATTGACATACTTTAAATAATTTATGAATATACGAGCCATTGCCATTGCCAATCGAGGGATTCTGGATTCAAGGTGCTCCACAACACCCCTCGCCTTCCCCCTTGCAGAACCTTCCCCGCCACTGCTTCGCTTGCCACGGCATGACGGTGTCGTAATTGTAATTGAGTAAATGCGTCGAGACCAAGGGGGACGCACCCTCAGCCGTATCCTCAGTGACGACACGCAAATCGATTAAGAACTTAACAAGGATTATACCAGGATAACAAGACCCAAGGATTCAATTGTGAATCTGTTAACCTTAAGGGCTGGAAGGTCGAGAAGGCGTCTCATATGATGGCTTAACATTATTAACATTATCAACATTAATGTTGGTTGTTTCGATATTTCAATTTTGTGAACAACCTTTAATCGTTGAAGTTAAGTTTAAGAATTGAAATCTATATACTTGTATTGAATAAACTTTGACTTTCTTTCAAGAGTTAGAGGGACGGATTGATATGTGTAAAGGACTTACCTCTAATATTGTCTCCAAATTTAGTGACTTCATCTTGTTTTATATGCAGAAAACACTTTTTTAAATTGTTTGTGCCTGCCACATCTTTAATACATACAGTACTCATTCATACGTTAGAAGGCTATTATAACTGAAAATGTTTGGAAAAAGCAGAGGAAGTCATCTTCTACCTTATAAAGCAATTTTAAAGACTAAGTCGATTTTTAATACGAACAATAATAAGTACAGTTTTTACAGTTCCTGAACATTTGGTTGCGATGGTCAAAAACGCCTAATTACAACGGGTTTTAGTTGCTTTGGCTGACAATCTGGTATATTTACTCTATGGTACATTATACATGTAATACTATATCAATATACCAAATAGTCTTTGGTAGAATTTGGTATATTTAAAACAAGTAAGAAAGTTACAGTCGAGTGTGCTCGACTGTGAGATACCCGCTACCCATTTTTAATAAAATCAAAATATTGCGGTATTTTTTTAAATATACCAAAATACAAAAATACTAAAAATATACCAAATAGCATTTTTGTTATACCGATATAGAGCCAGATTCAAAATATATCATAGGCGGCATAATATACTAGATTGTCGGCCAAAGCAACTAAAACCCCCTAGTAAGTAATAACTTCCACAATTTTTATCTGATCGCAACCAAATTTTCAGGAATCACAATTATTACAAATATTATTGTACATACATACATACATCGCAGCTGTAGCTCTAAAGTTATGTTTTTTATTCGATTTTTTTGATTTGCGGGGGCGGAAGTGGGCGTGGTAAAAATTTGAAACAAACTTGATCTGCGTGCAAACAAATGCTGTCGAAAAAAAATTATAGCTCTATCTCTTATAGTCTCTGAGATCCAGTGGACAGACGGACAGACACACAGACGGACATGGTTAGTTCTTCTCGGCTATTGATTCTGATCAAGAATATATACACTTTATAAGATCGGAGATGCCTCCTTCTACCTGTTACATAAATTTCCTGCCGGCACAAAGTTATAATACCCTTCTACCCTATGGGTAGCGGGTATAAACTGTTTTCTGACAGTCGAGCACACTCGACTATAGCTTTCTTACTCGCATTGGAGTTTATTGGAGTGTTCATCTTTTTGTACCCATCATCCATACGGGGTATTATAACTTATGCAAAAAAAAAATGTTTGTAACAGGCAGCTGGAGACATCTCCGACTCCGTAAAGTATATATTCTTTATCAGTGTCAACTGCCGATATGAAACACTGGATCTCGAAGACTATAATCGGTTGAGATAAATGTATATACTTTTCGAAAGTTCTTGTTATTTTTGCAAGGTTGTTTTAGATTGATGCTCCGTTTCCTATATTTTGCGAATAGCAAATAGCAAGCGTGATTTTGTAACAAAAGTCGATTTTCATAATTCCCTAAAATGTCGGTGTTAGCAGTAATCTAAGCAATCATTTAATATGCAAAAATACGTTGTTTTGATAAATAATCTGGTTTATGTTGTACTTTATGGTATATTTTGAATGTATTAGTGTATCAATATAACATTTATAGCCCTCGATATATTTTAATAAATTTCCGTGATATTTTTAGAAAAATACCGCACTTCTTAGTAGTTTTGAAGGAACCCTTTTTATATTTTATGAAATCCAAAATATTGTTAATGGCAACCAAATGAATCCAGCTGCCAAACTACAAAGTTTCAAAAGCAGAGAACACCTCGTTTATATTAAATAATAATAATACCTCAGCAAGTACTTTATAGGATTGCCACAAAACTTCCTTCATTGAAAGCGGTTTAACTATTGAGAATTGCCCACTTAAAGTAATTTCATTTAAAATAAATGCGAAATGTGTTTTCTGCCAATTGAAACAATTTGGTTTTGCATACCTCAATATTCCAGCATCGCTTATCTATTTCCTGTATTGGATTAGGAAAGCTTTGAAGCAAGCCAGATGAAGGTATTTACAGCAATGCTAAACCCAAAGTTGCCTGTCATCGTCACCCTTTTGAATGTAATATCGTAAGAGGATCAAAAAGGATGCTAAATAAAGTACACAGCATTGTGAGAGAATGTCTGTGTATGCGAGTATAGTAAACACACGCGCTGACATTCTAGCTAGCCAGGAGAGTAAACAGGCAATACTGCCCACACCTGCACACATTCACACACCCACACACACACACACACACACATACACACACACACACAGACACACAGTGTATTCACGATTATGAAGAAATATTCGCTTGAAACAAGGAGAGCACATTCGGGACTCGTTGCCAAATAAGCTGAATTTTTATAAAGCATACTTTACTTTGCCGCCGTCCACGCGCAAATTGCCAAACAAACCACGGGCTCAGAGCTCAGCATGAAGCAAGGCAACAAGGCAGAGAGCAACGTGTCCCTGCTTGCCTACTTGTCTCCTGTGTTCTGCTCTGGCTGTCGTAATGCCTCCCAACTGGAATTTGGCCAAATGAAACTTTAAGCAATGTGAAAAAATGAAATTTAAATAACGATTTATAGCCTTTGAAGTATGATTATTTGCACAGACGCCGCCAACGTTGCCGCTCTGGAGGCGCAGCAACTAAACGGATGACACACAATTTAAGGTTACAAAATATGGTGACTAGCTAATGCACTGGGCACGAATATACGAATATCTTAAAACATTTATTTGTTCTATACAATTCAGATTTGTTAAAATAAATATGGCATTTACAAATTTCTTGCTTTTACGAAGAAAACGAATTGGATAATTTATAGGGGTTTTATTCTATACTCCTTGTTATCAGAAAGAGAAATAATCTTTTTCGAATCGATATTTTGAATCCATTTATCAATGTCTCAATAAAACGTATAACTCTTTTAAGCAATATGTGACAATTTATGTGGACATTAAAAACTTTCTTTGTTGTTTGTTTTTATTTTTAATTAAACTGGGTATTCATTACCCTTGCAGCTACTTTATTTATACTTATTTGCATTAAGGGAAAATGACACAAGTTTGTTAAATATTCATGACGCATTAATTGCAATACATTGTGATATAATTACGCTAGGATTATCTCTAGAAATACTCTAGAAATAGGCCAGTATTTCTATTGAAATAATATAGCATACTTTTCGGCATGCAATTTTTTATGTTAATTGTCATGATTGACCGTATACTTAATATAGCTATATTTGTACGTTGTGAAATATGTATGAAAATTATTATTTTTACTCGTTTAAAGGAAAGCACATGACAAACAGAAAAATAGAAATCACTTTAAAGTATCACGAATAGAATATAATTATGATAAAATAATTTTTGTATTATTATTATTATTATTATTATTATTATTATTATTATTATTATTATTATTATTATTATTATTATTATTATTATTATTATTATTATTATTATTATTATTATTATTATTATTATTATTATTATTATTATTATTATTATTATTATTATTATTATTATTATTATTATTATTATTATTATTATTATTATTATTATTATTATTATTATTATTATTATTATTATAATTATTATTTTGTATGTCATATATTAAAATGGTTATGGATGACATTTAATTCGCAAACGGATCTTTGACTGTCTGCAGTTGGTGACTGCAAAGTTTCTTCTAATTAAAAGTTCAATAACAGCTGGCATTGAGTGTCACATAAGGAGCTTGGAAAGGCAAACAAATTATTTAGATTAGTGAATGTGCTCGATGGGCAAGTTAATTTTCTTGGTTACGGCTAAACGGGCCAAATAAAGTCGGAACTCGTAATGCGTTCAAACAGACAAACAGGCGGCGAAAGACGTTAGACGGCAGACAGCAGACAGCATACGATGAGCGGACAGTACAAGGCAATAGCCAAGCTGCTGAAGGAGTCGAAAGGCCACGCGGAGGAGTTGCAGCCAAAAACTGTGTAAATGAGTGAGAGAGTATGTGTGTGTGTGTGTGTAGGTGTATGTGTGTGTGTATTGGTTGTCTGTACGTTGCCAAAATCAAATATTGCTTGCTAAAAAGGGTGCTGGGGATTGGATATGTATGTATGTAGGTGGCCAATCAGACTCGGGGCCAGGCTTGTTGCTGTCACTTTGCAAGGCGTCGTGGCTGTCGAATTCAATGTCGATGTGGATGTGGATGTGGATGTCGAGGTGGATGCTGCGTTCTTAAAAGCAATGCCATGAAATTGCTTTTTCGAAAAAGGTAACGCTTACAGCAACAAGTGAGCGCCAGCCGATGAATGTATACATACATACATTTACATACATATGTACATAGATAGCTGTGTATTTGTAGTTGTGTGAGTGGGCTACAAAGGAAATGAGAAAAGGTTGTTGCTGGCTTCCTTTTGACGCTTTATGTGCGCTTTGTAAATTTGCGTAGAGGCCGACGCGCAGGCAATGAGGAAACAGGAAGTTGCCAGGACATTGTTTATTCCTTAGTGGCAAACAAAACAGCCGCAAACGCAACGTGTTACGAAAAATTCAAAGTCAAAGCAGACCCTAAAAAACGAAGAAAGCGAAAGCGAGGACCCCTGCCGTAGCCCATAAATTACTACAGGAATTTAAATTGTTACCTAGCGCAGCGCATGTCCTTCAAATGTCTGCATTTCGTTCTTTTTTTATCATTTTATTTTCACTTATTGTTTTTTTTTATTACGGTAAAAACTAAAATGTTTCAGACAAACGTTGACAAAATAATCTGTTAAATGTCCGCAAATACATATATTGTATAGGGGAGGATGAAGGGGACTGAGGCTGGCACAGGACACCACTTTGACAATAAGAAGACGCTAAATAGACGCAATTTCTGTTGTTGTTTCACAGCCAAATGCCAAAACGCCATTTTCACAAAGTTTGCCCAAAGTAAACAGATGGAAGCACGAAGCACAGTGGCACAAAATAGTCAACAAAAAAAAGAAAATTAATATAAATTAACGAAAAAAATAGAAATGACTTTTCAGAAGTTAAAGTTTGACTATTCTTTGACTATAAGATTTCTATAGTGTATGTACAAAATTTATAATGATTTGGCTAACTGCATTTACACAACTGCGTTAATTGTTATATTTTTGTTTCATATGAATGGTTGTAAACTGACTGTAATGAAATATTGCAATATAGTTAACCAATTAAAAAACAAACTAGACATAAATAATTCCAGTATATTTAAACAATATTAAAACAATGAAGATTAGATGAAAAGTTAATTACAACGATGTTACCCTCAATATTTATATTTATATAGCTAACTATTGTCATGTCTCCAAGTTCAAAATCTTAGTGTTTTGATTGGATAAAAGTCATTTAATAAATTTCTTTATAACGCACTACGAGCATATTACAAAGTAAAAACATATTATGAGAAAATAAATAAATTAAACATTTTCTAGTATGACACAAATATAACATTATTTTTTGTGTATTACAACAATCGTTACCTAAACCAGTCATTTTATTTCAGCAGTTTTCTTTTTTCAATGTGTGTCCCAGTGTGCCGCGCCAACGAAGACGTTGGAAATAAAGACGACGATGGCAATGGCCAAAGCATAAAAGTCAAAGGCAAGCAACGAAAAAAGTCGGATTTTACTTTCTTTACCTAACTTAGTTGTTGTCGTTGTTGTTGTTTGTATTGCAGCTTTATCAACGCCCTTCGCCAGGCAAAAACACACTTGTTGAGCATTAAACAGGCGAAGACGAAAGGATGAGAAGGGAGACGTAAATAGAAGGAGCAGTAGATGAGAACCAGCAGTAACAACAACAGCAATAACAACAACAGTAACACAAACAAAAAAAAAACGTCAGGAAAGCGACAAAAGTGACAAAGAAATTGAAATTCAGTCAGTGTGCTAGTGTGGGCAGGAGTTTGTGTTTGTTCCAATACCCTGTAATGTGCGAGTACAAAAAATTTAATAAGCAAAAGTTTGTACAAAAGTTCAGTCCACAATTTAATGGGAGAGATTTTCTGATGTAACAACAAATCAATATTTAATTTCAGATAAAATATTTTCAATTGTGTATTTTTATATTGTTCTAATTGAAGTTTTAAATATAGTAGAGTATAGATTACGTTAGCAAATTTAGAATAAATTGTTTAGTATTTTTTGGAAATGGAAAAATTTATTTTAAGAAATAATTTCAGTTATTTGATTTAATAAAAATAAATAACTGAAACAAAATTGCAATAAAAAATAAAAATGCACTTTAATTGCATAAAAACTAGAAGACAAGTCGAGCTTAAAAGATTTCTAATCAGAACGTATTTTTGAACTTTACAATCCCATTTCAGACCAAAGCGATTTCCCACAAGGTTTGAAACTACAGGGTATTTGCATGTGACTTAAGCTCAAATATTTACTCTTTGCATATGCCATGTGGCTGTGACCTTTTTGCCTGTCGTTGCTGCTGCTCACTGGAGATAGAGTCGAAGCCATGACAAAACTTTGTTATCGCACAGACTCCACACACACACACACACACTCACGTATACACAACGCAGTTGACAGATGCCACGCAAAATGGGGCATGCAGACAGACTAAGAGCAAGTCGAGCAGCCGATTACTTCGACTTGCAGCTGCCACATTGCTGCACATTGGCCTTCAGCGCAAGTTCGATTTGCTGACAGTTCACCGATTGCGGTTTCTGCTGCAGATGGCGTTGTGTGGCAGCTTGCCAATCGAATTGAAAGTGCAGAGCAACAATAACTTTGCACTGCCTATTTTAAATGACTTGCGCTGAGTTGCAGCAATGTTTCCGGTCTGCGAAAATGCGTTGCGCAAACTTACAATCAATTTGCAAGATTCGCCCACTGTTTGCGCTCATTTGGTTTTTGGTCTGCGTCAATGTTTGCCAATCGCAACGACAGGTGGCGCGCGTGTGTGTGTTTATAACTGTTAACTCTATGCATGCCTGACTGATGCCTCTGCACACACACGTTTACGTAAATGAGTAGTTGTGTGTGTGTGTGTGTGTGCGTTGGTCATTTGCGCCTCAATTATGCAAATTTACGTGAATTTTTCAATATGCAACGCGAGCCCAGTGCCAAGCATGACATAATGGACAACACAACAACACTCAAATAGACGGCAAGTAAGTGTGCGTGTGTTGGGATTTAATTTTCCATCGTATTGCGTTCCAAGCGGATTTTCCTATATATTGTGTTTAATGACTGCAACTCGCCATCACATTTCATTTACATAATGAGCAGTTTCTCTCTGGGTGATATCCGCGCTTCGCTATGATAATTTTGCACCCTTAAGGTATGCTATTTTTTTAGTCCTTTCGCCATTTCCCCCTCCATTCAAATTATATGACAATTTATATTGCATACTTTTAGGTGTTCTGATATTTTGCCAGTTGGATGAGTGGAAAATTGTAATGAAATTGTTATTTTTTTTAAGGGTATGCCGCGTTCGACATGTTATAGAAAATTAATTCAATGGTTTTTGGCATAAAATCATCTTACGCTTCGAATTGTTTGCACAAATGACTCTGCAATTATGCACCGAATGGATTCCGATTAAGCTTAAAGAGCAGTAATGAAAGCGAATCATTCCTGAATAAGGTAAAGTTCGAAAATAGCTTTAATGACCAATATAAGAACGCCAGACGCAAATAATCAAATACAAATTTCATTTTTATATAAATACTGTTAAATCATAAATCCTCTTTTTCAACATCAACTTGCAACTCAATATTTTTATTTTCACATCTGAAATGTAAGCGGTCTTATCAGCATATTTATGGGCTAAATTTTTTCGGTTTCCTCTATAATTAGAAAATAAATTGATACACTCTCTTTGTCGCTGACTTAAAAAAATTCAATGACTAATTAATGGCGAAATGTTTGCGAAATTGCCAAAGTGAAAGCAAATACTAGTTGAAAATTCTATTTTTAGCTTTAATCCGCAGACAATCTCCGTAAATCTCTTTAATCTTTTATCTACTTTCATGTCGAAATATTTACGGAAAACTGGAGGATTTTCACACACTTGGCAATTCCACAGGTACTCAGGTCGTACCCTTGTCGTTGTCGTTTTTCTGTGCTGTTTTTGGCTTTGAAGTTTGCCCGAGTTGTCTGCGGTTTGATTGATGTTGCAATTGCCGACTCGACTCTTGACTCTCGTAACTTGTTGCAGGTGGCAAGCGAGCAACCAAGCAAGCGAGCAAGAAAAATTGAAATAAGGTCGTCGGCGCCCTTGTGTTCGGTATTTCCCAGCAGATGCAAAAATGAACCACTTTGCAATCAACCAACATAAAATGCATAAGAAAATAAAAAAAAAAAGAAAAATGAAAACAGCGAACAGAAAACAACCAGTAAAAGCACTTGAGGGGGGGTTGAAGGTTAGCAAACTGCCCGTCGAACCTGCAAGCTCATTGAGAAATGGACCCCGAGGAGGACCCATCGAAGTTGAAGTTTTCCGCCTGGACATTAGTTTTATGCGCCACTCAAGGACCCCCCGAACGGTAGTGAAACCTAAAGGTGGTCTCCTCAACCTACCCCTAAAAACTCTTAGCGCAAGAGCGCGAGCTTTTTCACTCTCTTAGCCGACGAAAGCTCTCTTTGGTCTTCACTGGAAACCGCGAGCAGTGCCGCACTTGCAAAGGGGGTTGATTACCCCCAATGTTTAAGTCGAAACAGGGTCAAACATGGCAGGGAATAACCATGACAACCTGGCTACGACAGTTTGTTTGGATTTGTTTACTCTATTGCCCTGAAAGCCAAACAAGCAGGCGAGCGATAAGTGTCGAGGGATTCACTCCAAATGGAAACGCATGTGAAGCGAACTGTTATGATCACGGATCTCGACCAGAGTGAGCAGGAGCAGCACGAGAAGCTCGAAAAACTACAGCCAGAGCAGAGCAGAAGCCATTCAAAGCGACAGCGAAAAGTGCTGCAAACGCTGAGCGGCAATTTCAGTCGCAGATCGAAGAGCGTGGAAGTGGAACAGCGACAGACACAGGAGTTGTCCGTCCAAAAGAAGAAACATCAGCAGGAACGCACTCTCAACGGACTGGTAAGTGAAGTAGCTTCCCAATGACTTCGGTATTATATCGCTTGCTTCCTTCAGCTGCAGGCCAAGGAGCAGCAGTTGGAGCAGTTACTGCAGCGCCTGGATACTCTACACAAGTACAATGATCGCTTCGCCAAGGAAAACGAGCAGCTGCGCCTGGACAGCGACCAGCTGGAGAGGCGTCTTGGCCAGGCAGAGGAGCAGCTAGCTAGTTGCCCGCGTTGCCAGCAGCTCAATCAGAAACTCAGCGGCGTCGTGGAACAAAACAAGGAGCTGGCCAATGATGTGGACATGCTCAAGACATTGGTGTTTCGCTTGAACGTGCAGATCGAATGCTATCAGGATCAGCGACGTACTGCCGACAAGGATGCGCCTACTGCCACGCCCACTACCACCTCTAGCGCTGTGCCGCCCTGGACAACTCAGCTGCCGACTCACACGCTGATGCCGCTGCTGCAGGCGTACGATGAATCCTTTCGGGACAAGGACGCACTGCTCGCCCAGTATGCCGCTGACTTTGAGCTGTTTGGCGGCGAGCTGAAGCGCGCTCTGGAGGAGAACACGCGTCTGCTGCAGGCGCAGGAGCAGCTACGTCGCGATGTGGGTGGCTGGACGGAGGAGCGAGTTCGTCTGCAGGCACAGCTGGGAGTTTGTCGTTCTAAAGCTGAGGCACAAACGCGTAAAACCGATCTGGTCAAGGAGAAACTGGTCGAGGTGATGCACTTCTATGAGCAGCGCAATCAGACGCTGCTGCTGGATATGAATCACCTGCAGGATGCGTACGCCCGCTGCAAATCCGAGCTGGTGGCACTGAAAAGCTCAACGCTTGCAGCTCCGTCGACGCCGCCTGCTACAGCTACAGCTGCTGTTGCAGTTGTTGAGCCCGTTGGCGATTCGGAGGCAGTGCAGCAGTGCAAGACGCTGCTGGAACAGCTGAAGCAGGAGCATGCACGCGAACGCAGCGCTCTCGAGGATCAGCTGCAGGCGAGCAACAATCGCGCCGCTTCATTGCTCCGCAGTTCCGAGAAGGCGAAGCATGCCAGGGATCGATTGAAGGCCCGTCTACGCATGACACTGCAGTGGGCACAGAAGCTGGAGGCTGGGCAAACGGAGGTGCGCGAGACGTACGATGCAGTGCAGCATTTATCGACGCTGCTCAAGCACAAGGAGTCGCAGCTGCGTGGCCTTCACGCCCGCAACAGCGAGGAGCTGGAGAAGCTGCATCAGAAGCTGCAGCAGAAGGATGAGACCATCAAGAATCTGCTGCGCAGCAAAATGGAGCGACGTCCAGCTGGAGATTGACGGATAGATTAGTTAGTCGATTAGTCGTTTAACAATTAAAAAATATATAATTTCAATACAAAATACATTAATAACTTAGTATGTAGAAAGCTTTTGAAGCACAGCAATGAACGGCTCCAGCGCCAGTGTGGATGTGGTTGTGGACTTAGCTTGCGATGATGAAGAGGACGATGACGATAACGATATCAGTGATGGTCAACAGTCGGGCGCCTTTTGGCTGCTGGAATCGGGCGGCTGCTCCTGATCATCGGTGGTGCCGGCGCAAACGCCACACGCCTTTGGCACCGTCTGCTCTATGTACATGTTAATCTTCTCGAGAATTTCGGGACAAACGCCGCGCATCAGCTGCTCGTAGCGTGCGGCGCCCAGCTGCGTCTGCAGACTCTGCAGCTGCCACTTGAGGTAATCGGTTAATGGTATCTTATACACCGGATCCTTGAGCACCAGCTGACGGTGCCTGTCGTCATGATAGGTCTTCGAGTGAAAGTCATCGTACAGCTGCTCCTGGAAGTCCTCCAGCTCGTGCTCGTCGTGTATGACCAGCGAGTCGTAATAGCGTTGCGTCGCCTTATCGGCGCCCTCATCCGACGCGGTATATTGCTTGTCCATCACCTCGGCCAGCGTCTCCTCCACCAGCTGCAGGATGTGCGGCAATCTGGCGAGCAGCAGCTCATTGTTGCCAAAGATCGATGCGAATGCCAGGCAGAACAGCTTGCGTTTCTCCGCGTGCGTGTCGGCGACGAGGGGAAACATCTCGATCCACACGTCGAGAATGCGCGCAAGTGCATCCGTTTGTGGCAACTCCTGCACCACAGACATGAACACCGACTGATCGATGAGCAGCGTGCGTGCGAGCAGCGTCAGATACCAGCCCATGGTCATGGGGTATTCCTGCTTGAGGCACACCTGCTGGAAGACAAAGGGCAGAGCTGGACGCACCAGACGCAGTCCCATCGTTGCGTCCGTCTTGAGGCACGTCTCGAATATGCGCAGCATGGCAATGATGCCCTCGGCGCGTATGTCCTCAAACGAGTGAACGCAATACGCCACAAATCCCTCGCCATATCGACTCAAATATGCCTGCAATTAGAGAAAGGCATCGTCATTAGTCATTAGTCAGCCTCGGGTTGTAAACACAACTGAACTCACATGAGGGTCGAGCAGAATGTAGGCGTGTATTAGCTGCAGCACTGTGCGGAGATTCTCCGACGACACCTCAATGATGGGCAGCAGGTGATCACAAAGTGCCAGCAGTTCCGGTGTCAGCGTGGTCGAGTTGCCAATTACCGCCAGCCAAAGCATGATGCCATCCTCGATGAGATAAACATGCGAGCGTTGCTGTCACAGTACAAAAATCAAAAATAATAAATTATTAAAAGCAAATCTCGTATCTACATCCATCGCTCACCTGCAGATCTGTGCTCAGCTCTATGACGCTGTAGAGGAAGGGCTTCATAATCTCCGGCACATCGCGTATGGTGCGCACCAGCTGCTCCAAAGTGCCAATGATGGCACAGCGCAGCATATTGTATTCATTGAGCTCGCTCTCGCGCCAAAGCAGCGGCAGATAAGAGATTAATTGCAGTGCCTGAGGTTCGATATATTCGCTCATCTTCTCCACCAGCAGCGTCATGGTGCCCAGCACAACGATCTTCGTATCGCAGGCGGCAGCCTCGCGCAGCAGCAGAAATAGCGCCTCAAACAGAGCAGCAAAGTATGGATGAAACGCCTCCGGCATGAACTCAAAGTCGTCAATCAGCAAATTGAGAGTGCGAGCGGCGGCCAATCGAATGGGCATATCTTCCTCCGGGCGCAGCAGATGTAGACATGCCTCATAGGCCACGGGTCGCAGTTCGCGAGGCAACTGGACGCCTACCCAATGACCCACCAGCCAAATGATGCGGCGACGCAGTATGCGAAAGTTGGGCGCCTCAATGCGCAGCTCGGCGAGCAGCTGCGACGTTAGCCAGGCGCCAAAGTCCAGTTTGTTGAAGAAGTGAAAGGCCGCCTGCCCGACAGCATTATAGATGGCATCTTTGAGAAGAATGGCCTTCAGTTCGGAGGTCTCCGACAACTGCAGTTGCTGCGCACGACGCACAAACTTGAGCACCTCGTTGATCATGACACTGGAGTGCTGGGTGAAGCAGGTGAAGTAGAGCGTCTCGACGCAGGGACGCAGCTCGTATTTCCAGGCATCGCCACCGCCATCGTCCTGGCCATAGCCCTCGGGATCCTGCTGCCATTCTGCCAGCTCATCCTGTGTGAGCAGAAAATAATGCGTGACAATCTTCTCGCACAAATACGTCACGCGCTCCAGGCTGAAGAATTTGCTCTGTGTCTGCGCCGCCGAGGCAAGCAGCTCATCCTCCAGCGTATTGTCCGAGGCATGTGGGGCTAGGCTGTCGTTGCCACTCATCATGATGCCCTTGAGCAGATTGATGGCCTGTATGACAAAGTTGCTGAAGTTGATGCGTTCGCCAGCATCAAAGATGAGCGCGGTGCCCTCGTGAAACACATAGTGGAAGCTAAACTCCAAGGCGACGGGCACAAAGCGAGCAAAGGAAAGTGAGTGCCGTTCCATGAATTCGTTCAGCGTCTTCATCATCTTCAATATGAAACGTTCGAGATCCGTGATCAACTGATGCCCAGCTGAACGCATCCGCAGCTCATAACGCAGCTCCAAGCACTGACGCAGTCGCTCGAACAGCTGTTCAATGAAGTTCATGTGATCGGTGGACTTGTACGGCTTGCTGCCACAGCCATAGACGACGAGCTTGCGCAGAGTACGCATCGCAATGTAGGCGCGTTGCAGGCAACTGTGTGCCTGTGCCTCTGTGTCCGTCTTCACCAGCTGGAGAAAGCGTGTGGTGAGCGTTGCCCAGATATCCCAGGCCATGTATCGAAAAATTTGACCGGCCAGCTCTTCAAATGCCCGCTTCTCGGCCATGAGGCGACGCGATGCCAGCGCCTTGATCACATAGTGCAGCACAATGAGCGTGCGATGCTGCTGCTGAGCTAGTAGGGGTGTGGCAGGGGCTTCACCGGCAACGCTGCAGGCCTGCAGCTGCTTCATCAGTGTGGGAAGCAGCTCGGGCCAACAATCAATGCGTGCAATTTTGCTCAGCAGCACAGCCACTTGCAATGCCACCTGGGGCACATCCTCGGCACTGTAGTGTTGCAGCAGAATATCTCGGATCTCCTGTTTCTGCTCGGGTACCAATTCTAGGCGCGAATTGTGACGCCAATAGCGTTCGATGCCATTCTTGAGGTAAACAGCCGCCATCCAACGAACTTTAACGGCGTCTGAGAGGGTTTCGGATGGCGCGTCGAT
Source organism: Drosophila sulfurigaster albostrigata (assembly GCF_023558435.1). NCBI lineage: Eukaryota > Metazoa > Arthropoda > Insecta > Diptera > Drosophilidae > Drosophila > Drosophila sulfurigaster. The sequence continues at coordinate 3,133,190 of NC_084883.1, forward strand.
GTCGCTGGCCAGTTTCATGCTCAGCTTGGCCAGAATGGGAAAGAAGCCGGCCTGTTGCTCCCACTCGCTAAGCTGTGCCTCTGCTTTCTGCACAATCTCGTGATTCGGATTGGCGGCGCCCTGCAGTGCGGCTACGACGAGCTGCTCCGGCGATGCCATCTTTGCACACACACTACAACTCGTTGAAGCTCTCAGTCGTTCAGTTACGGGCAGCACGTGCTGCTGTTAGTCCCTTTACACACGTTCGCCACTCAATTGAGCTAACAACACGTTCCTAATGCGATTGAAAAAGCGATTTGCAAAAATTATTGACCAATAATTACATCGCCTTTTAGGCCGAGGCGCTATTCAATTAGGGATGTTCAATAACTATCGATTGATTTCGATAGGCAAGCAGACGATCAATGTGAAGCACACATTACCTAGTAAGAATTATGCAGTTCTTGAATACAACAACATTTAAAATATAATGTCTACGTCTTCAACAAACATGCTTATTATTTCGTCATTTTAATACAAAAAGTATTTACAATTTGTATATTGCCATCGATAGGCACAGCATGAATCGCAACTATCGAAACGACATTGCAGACATTGGCAGCGCTGAACAGCTGTTTGCGGCTTCTGGCAAGGCGATGCTGACTTGCGACAAGTGTGACCGCTCTAGGGAAATAAACAATACAGTTATGGTATTTCTATGAACTTACCTGATACGTGTATTTTACAAAATTCAGAGAATTGATATATTCCCATCACATTTATATTTATTGAATTATAAATCTGAAACTAGCATCAGTTTCTTACTTAATATTATATGGAATATTTAATAAGACATGACAGTCTCTAGTCATGAAAATCTTTTTTTTTCTTTATATAAAAAACCTTTCGAATCTAGAATACTTAAAAATATCGAAGACACGCTTTCGGTATTTTTTTATCAGAACGAATGCTTATCGAGGTGAAATACATACAGCTCACCACTCAACCACTGATAAGAAAGCGCGCCAAGTTATGCAAATTTTACTTTTACTTTTCGTATATGATCTAGCTTAAATTATTTCATTTATTGATATGTCGTACTTTAGCAAATTTGATGAGTCTGTCTGAAGCCACTCAACTTTTTCAAGTTTGTTGAAATGCTAGTTTTCTATTCCATTGCAAGCAAAAAGGGCAACTGTAAATTTTGAGTGTGGCCACCGTGTAGTAAAACAGCTGCAAACAAATGAAAACATATCGATTTTGGCATCGATATTTGACCACCTCTATTGAGTGCGACTCAATTTGACAATAGATAACAAATAATTTTGGGATGAGAAAAGAATTGGTCACAAGCTTAACAATAGCGCAAACTTAAAGATGATAAAAGCGGTAATATTAATTGGTGGCCCCCAGAAAGGCACTCGCTTCCGCCCGCTGTCCCTGGACACGCCGAAGCCGCTGTTTCCAGTTGCCGGGCGACCGTTGATAGCGCATCACATTGAAGCCTGTGTGCAGCTGAAGGAGCTGAAGGAGATCCTGATCATTGGCTTCTACCCGCAAACGCAGATGGAGGGCTTCGTTAGCGACATGCAGGCGCTTTATAGCAGCAGCAATATCAACATCAGGTGGGTCAATCCTCAGCTGACGTGTCCTCATTCCCCTGATGACTAAGTGAGCTCGAACTTCTACTCTCTTCCCTTTGTCAGGTATCTGCAGGAGTTTACTTCTCTGGGCACCGCTGGCGGCATGTACCACTTTCGCGATCAGATACGCGCCGGCAATCCGCGCGCCTTCTTTGTGCTCAACGGTGATGTTTGCGCCGACTTTCCGCTGCAGGAGCTCTACACATTTCATACGGAGCGTCCGTCCAGCGCTCTGGTGACCATAATGAGCACGGAGGCGACTCGCCAGCAATCGCTGCACTACGGCTGCCTCGTATTCGATCGCGCCAGTGGTGCGGTGTCGCATTACGTAGAGAAGCCCAGTTCCTATGTGTCCACGTTCATTAATTGCGGCGTCTACGTCTGCTCCATGGACATCTTCACGAAGCTGGCGCAAATCTTTCACGCCAAGGGCGAGGAGTACAGTTGCCTCAGCTATAACAATGGCAATGGCAACGGCAAGGAGCAGGGTCACATCAAGTGGGAGCAGGAGGTGCTCACACCTCTAGCTGGTACTGATGAGCTCTTCGCCATGCCGGTGCCAAATTGGTGGTCACAGCTGAAGACAGCTGGTTCGGCCATCTATGCCAATCGCCATTACCTTGCACTCTATCGGCGTACGCATCCCGAACGTCTGGCTAATGTGGGCCAGAAACGTGGCGACGGTGATGGCAACTTGATCTGCAGCGTCTACCCCGATGTCTATGTGCATCCCTCGGCCACAGTACATCCTACAGCAGTAGTGAGTATAGGATATATAGCTCACTTCGTTTTTAGATAACTAATTGTGCTACCAGCTCGGTCCCAATGTGGCCATAGGCCCTGGTGTCCAAATTGGGCCTGGAGTCCGCATCCGTGAATCGATTGTGCTGGAGCAGGCGCAGATCAAGGATCACACGCTAATACTGCACTCGATTGTCGGACGTGGCTGCATCATTGGCGCCTGGACTCGAGTCGAAGGCACGCCCAGTGATCCCGATCCCAATAAACCTTTTGCCAAAATGGAGAATCCACCGCTGTTCAACAACGAAGGAAAGCTGAATCCATCGATAACCATTTTGGGTATAGTATTGTATATAAAATATCCCTATATAGATAATCAGTTGACATTCTTTTTTAACTTATGCAGGCTGCTTTGTGCAGATTCCCGCCGAGAAGATTCTGTTGAACAGCATCGTCCTGCCGCACAAGGAATTGAGTCGCAGTTTTAAAAACGAAATAATCTTGTAATAGATTTCTTTAAGAAATTCTCAATCAACAATCAGTATGCTATAAATTTTATTTAACTGCAATTATTTTGTAATGCAATACTACTTAAAAAGTCTAATAAATGTATTTGCCAGATTTACTTTACACCCGTTTTACGATATTTGTTCAGTTTCGATTTTCGTGAGAAAGATTTACGATCTTTGCTTGCTTATTTGCTTAGTTACGATCTCCATAGCAAAGATTTTTTCTCAATTGCCTGAAAATGTATCAATCTTTAAAAATCAAAAACTTTTTTTGAGTTACTATGCTCGAAGGAAATCTGGATAAAAAGAAGAAACTCTTGAGTATCAATATTGTATTAATATATAAGAAGTGCCTGAAAAGTAAGTATTCAACTGAATTAATTTATTTTCTTTAATTTCATATACTAGACTCAAATAACGATTCTTTAATATGCGATCTCGGATGGGTATGCACTAATATAGTAGAATGTTTAGAAGAATGAAGTAAATTCGGCATTCTTCAATAATAAATTCACGAATCTTCCGATTTACGATATTCATTCGATTTGCGATCTCTGCTTGTCTATCACACAACGATATTCGTTTAGTTACGATCTGCATGACATGCAAAATAACAATAACATCGCTTTCGTATAGTGACTCCACAATCGTAGCAAATACTTTGGCGCTCACATACACACTTGCAACACTCTCCGTCTCACACTCTGCGTTCTCTGTGTGACTTTGGGCCTCGCTCTCTCTCTTTTGGGTTTTGACCATAACGCGATTACACTTCGCTTCTTTCAGTTAGTTGTCGTCGCTTGTTGCTGTCAACGGGTGTAGAGAGTGTTTCTTCTCTGTTTTAGCGTTAAATAGTCTTTGATAAACCCTAGATACGATAATTGCTGAGCTTGTAACTATCATCGGCAGACACAGAGTTAATAATGTTTAATGCATGCAAATAAAGGAAAATGGCTCGCATGGAATTGGGAATAAAACGATTGAAAAATGCAAACAGGTAAGTACGTAGGCAGTTCTGTTGGTAATTAAGCAAGAAGAAGAGAAAGAGACAGAATGGACACATACACACACACACATATACGTATATGGCTGGTGTACAGGTGAGTCAATGTGTCGATGCGCGGGGGCTGCGCGAGCGTCTTGCGCAGGTATGTAACTTCGAGGGAGAGCGAGAGCGCGAGAGAGCATACGAGAGCCAGAGAGCGAAGCGAAGCCAGTCATGGCTCAATGAGCGTAACTGTCTTTTGACGCTGTCGATGTATGCGCAGCGTGGGAAAACTGCAATAAGGTTGCTATGTGAGTGTGTGTGTCTGCGACCCCCTTTGACAACGACACTGCTTTCGGTGTTTTGGTGTTGTTGTTGTTGCTGCAGCTCATTCATTCATTACTTCATTAATGTTGTAGTGCTTTGGCATTTGCCTCAGTGCAGCATACACAATTGGGCGCAACGCGTTGCCAACCAACTGCCGATTGGCAAACTCACTAATTTAGCCAAGACTTGGTATTATTTGTGCTGCTGTTGTTGTTGTGCGTTTGCGTGCTGGAATCTTGTTTGGCATCAGCAACAGCAACAGCAACAGCTAAGTGGCCCATACACCTGAGCCGCTAGCTGAGAGCGCGCTCACACGTTATGCTCTTTCTCTCTCTCACACACACACACACACACACACACACAAGCTCTCTGCAGCAGTGAGCAACGCACACATAGGCGAGCAAGCGCAGCTCATTTACCTTCGTGGCTACCTGTGGCCCACGACGTCGATCAGTTGCTGTTTTAACCTGGAGACAGACGCACGCGTACGTCGCTAACAAAGCAGTAATAAAACTTAATACACACACACACACACGTACTCACACACATGTAGTCACGCACACATTTTAGTCGAAAACTAGAAAGAAAACAAACAACAGTAACAGTAGGAAAAAAAGAGACACACTCATACAAACTACATACAAAGTGGCTGTTGGTAGTAGAAGAAGCAGCAACAGCAGCAAAGAAGGCGAAAAAGTGACTTGTTTTTTGTTTGCATGTGTGCGCCGTCGCGACGTTGACGGTAACGTTATAACGTTGAAGCCGCAGTCGAAGTCGAAGCCGAAGCCGACGTCGGCGTCGCTGTCCGCTTGTACGTGTTGGTATTAAGATCGCGTCGACGCGTCGTGGAAAGGCAAAAGACAAGCAAAGCAAAGCAAAGCTAACGTAACGTAACTCACTAAGTGCTAGTCAGTGTGACTAGCCAAAGAAGCACAAGTACATAAAAGCTTTACATATACGTACACTCACACATGCACTCTACACTCGCATGTATAGATGTGTAAGCGTTGTGTATGTGTGAGCAGTTAAATTGTTAAACAATCAGAAAAGAAAGTGCAATAAAAAATTGTGAAAAACAGCGACAGTAAAAACAATAATAATAATCACAGTCAAAACCACAACAACAGGAACAACGAGTGCAATGTGTTAAGATCGCGTTGAGATCAACAAACGTAGGAAACGTGCAAAGGAAGAAGGAGAGCTAAAGCAACAACAACCTGATGCAGAGGCATCTTAATAACGGTAAAGAAAAAGAGAGCTTAAAGCGTTGGCGTCATTGTTGGTGTAAGTTGTAATTCAATTTGTTTTAAAATGGCACACATACAACCATAACGTGTACACAGACGCAATTATATTTGTACTATATGTGTATCTTCAGATATGTGTGCATGTGTGTATGTGTGCAGTGTGAATAAACGAATGAATGAACAAAAACAACAACAGTTTGAAGACGGACCAAGTTAAAAGCAGATGCGCAAACATAACAAAGTGAAAACATATTTACAGTTACACAGACAAGAAAAAGAGCGAACCATCAGAGTAGCAGCAGAAGCCTCGCAGTCGCAGTCGCAGTCGACACCGACGCTTCAAAGCTTTAAAACTTGACTGCTGCTGCGTTGTGAGAGGCTTGTTTCTGTTGTTGTTACCAGTGAGGTTTGTAAGTCTGCACTGTGCTTTTTATGCTAACTTTTGACAGCCAGATTGCAAACAGAATCACAGCAACAACAACAACAATAATTACAGCTGCACTTGCTGGCTTAGTATATGCAAGTGAGAAAGAAAGAGATAGAGATAAGTTTCGCAATTGGCATTTCACCTGCAATTTGTGGCAATCATAAGTTTCCTGTTGGCGAAAACGAAATGTAATGGCACACGACACTAATTTCAACTCCAATGCGAATCTCACATCCAATAATCCAAGCTGGAAATTCCAAGCATTCCATTGACGAATCCCAAAACGAGCTAAAGAGATGAGAAGATAACTGAGAAAGCTTGAGTCGAGTCGACTCAAACGATCGACAGATAGATACGATCAACAGTTAGGATAGAAGTAATAATCTAAATGATTTGTTTTTGGAAATTGCTAGAGTTTAATGTAGCTCCAATCTGTGTTTTTAATAATTTCATAAAAGAGTAAAATAAAACGACTTATTATAACAAACTATCCGGAACTAACGTATACGAAAACTTAATATTCCTATTTCCAATAATGTTCGTAAATCCATTAAACTGCACGATTAATACTTATTTGAAATAACAAAAATGCTACTTAATTTTGTAGAAAGTCTCATAGAAATCTGATTAAAAGAAAAAGCTTTGTATATGATTGAAATATTAATTGTATGCCTTAAACAATTAATTTCGCCTATTATAACTTATATCAAATAAATAATTTGCCACTTAATAAATTGCATTTGAGGTCTTCTAATTGTCGACTTGTTATATCGTTGCAGCTGTTACCAATTTACAGTAGTATTGCTTATAATTTGGGTTTCATTGTCTTTAGAGAAAAACCGTAACGTCACCGTTGCTCAGTTTCTGTTGTTTCTTTAATGAAGTTTTTTCATTCATTTCGAAGTTTCTGCTTTGAAGCTTTCTTCCCGTTCTAATTAACCCAAAGAGGCCGCAGCGTATCTTGTACCGTTATTCATTAATGAGAAATTTCAAATTTCAACTGAAAAATAAGATTTATTGTGTTTTTGTCACTTCGTATCAAGTTTTTCTCCGTTTGAAATTCAGTGAAAACTGTTGTAACTTTTTTTTAGTACTCAAAAAATTAACTAAGGCCTTGGTCAGCTCTTATTCAGGCTTCGTTGAGTTTTGATGTGTTAAACAAAAGGGAAATTCGTTCAATTGCAAAAGACAATGTGTGAAGTGTAACGGCAAACGGTCAATTTCAAGTACACTTAATAAAAAATATTTAGAGACCATTCACACTAATGAACTAACGTACATACATATATAGGGAAAACTTTTAAATCATGCTTGCTATATATTATATTGACATTAAAATCCAATAAAATCAACACGCTTCATCCATACAGTAATTACTGTGTTCAACTGAAATCCTATGATTTATGAACTATTTAAGATATCATAAATTTTCAAAGAGTTTCTAGTACTTTCTAATGAACTTTTAATAACTCACTTTCAGTCAGTAGTGTGCTATTATCTCTAGAATCGATTGCAACTATTAACTATAGCAAACTAAGAAATGTTACTGCTCCACATATTTATGTACATATTTGTAGGTATGTACTTATCGTTAACACAATTACACTTACCATTACGATAAACATAGGAATAAGTTTTAGAAGGGCGAGCAATATTCGAATATTTGTTTAATTTCCAACTCTTAGCAATAAACCTATAACATTTTTAACACTGGACTATTTACTCGTATTTCCGTAAGATTCAATGAATATTATCTCTGATGATGCGAGTTCTTAGATTAACAAACAAAAACATAACATTTATCGTATGTGATTAGTGGCAGAAAGAGGAAATAAACCACATTGTAAATTGCAAAAGTCTGAAAGTCTGAAGAGCAAACTCATTACTTGTCGTAGCATTACCTCATGGTTAAATACGATGATACTAGAAACAAAAAAAAAACACATTTCCACTACGGAAATGTGCAGCACACAAAAAAAAATGGAGTTAAACAATATGAGTTATTATCCAAGAGTAGAGAGCTAAAAAACACGAAGACGAATGCATAAAATAAAAACAAAGGCAAAGACTCCAAAATAAACAAGTAAGAAATTCGAGACTTGAGAAACTGTCGCAAAACTGTTAAAAATCGCTTTTGGTTTTGTCTTAATTACACAATCTTGGACTTATTGTTGTTTTTGCATTATTTTAAATTTTAATTTCAACAAAAAGGCATCATAAAGCGAGCGATTGCGACAAGTCTCCGGCGATGTGCTGAGTGGTGTGCGCCTGTGCACCCCGATTAACCCAAGTACGCCGTCGACCTTTGCCTGCCTTTGTCAGTCATTCAGTCAGTCGGGCAGAGTTTGATGCTGTTCGTGTATATACTTGTATATGTAGCAGTATGTGCTTTTTTTCGTTTGTTTCTGCTGTTTTCATTAAAAGTAAAACTTTTCACATTAAAAATGCTCATAAAATTGCACTTTAATTTTCGTTGTCGTCGCTGTTGTCGTTTCCACATTCGCCTTTTGCTTGACTTTGTCCATTTGTCTGTATTATAAGCTGTAGCTAAGAAGGGAAGAGAGAAGAAGGTGTAGAAGGGGTGCCAAATTAAATTTCAAATCGTCGTGTGCAGGTTAATAATTTCAATTTGACCTCTTTGGGTATGCTTTAAGGCATTTTAGAGACTTGATGAGTTAGTCGTAGTTAAATGTCGCTCAAACTGAAAATTGGCAACTTCGCATCCTAACGCAATTGGCAACGTCATTCGAATTTCGAATTTCGAATATCCAATTGGCAACTCAAGCTCGAAATGTTGCGATGTTGCCAATTCGCATTGGTTTGACATTTTCTTGAATGCATTTTTAATTAGCTATTTAGTTGCGTTGATTTTCTGGTGATAAAAAGTTCAAACATTGTGCAACCAGCACTCATCCATTCACTTTTTAACCTCATTAAACAATCTTTTTGTACTTTCTCATTTTCCAGGTGTTTCCAATGGCTCAACAATCATAGAATGCATTGCTGCAATGTGTTCCTAACCAAATGAACTGCATCGTAACTACTCGTACAACATTAATAAACAATTGCTGCTATTGAAAGCAAATAGAAAGTAAAACATCGAAATCTGAATCTGAGACACAAATCTAACAGTAGTTACAGATAAGAAGACATAATGCAGGTACCTGAACACGTTGTCTCACTCTACATTGCCACCTGTGGTCAAAACGGACCCGGCCTTGGCTCTGATGAAAAGGAAATCATATTACTGGTCTATGTTCTCCTGGAAGTAACCACGGGACAGGTGAGTTTCTCAACTTTATAAATAGACTTTGTCAGGACTCGACGCCATTTTGTTTGATGCTTTTTATTGTGCTTAATTGATAGATACTGTGCGATAACATCAAGCAAAAATAATAGAAGCATCTCACTTTGATTCGCTAACGAATATCAAGGAAATCATTTTGTTTCAACAAGAGCAATCTGATATCTGATATAGACATTTAAACAAAGAATAGAAGTGTAGACATATAAAATAGATGGCTAAATTTGGTTATTCTAAAGTATTTTTATGAAAAGTTATTTGTGAAGTGGTTAGTTTTGTGGATTAATTATTTTTAAGAACTGGAGTCAAGTTGCTAGGGTAATCAACTCGTCAGATATTATTCCTTGTACTACATTTTGTTGATATTAAAATTCTGCAAACGAGAAATAAGAATATATCTATCAGATTGTAGCTTATTTACATTGATCCCAAAGTTCTCAATTATCCAGTTGCCTTTGAAATTTAAAGGGTATTCCTTTGTGATGTATTCCAAATGTAATACCGTATTAGGATATTGAGTGTTTCCTACTTAGGTTGCAATTAAATCTATAGAAAATGCGAGAATTGGGCAAGGCAATAAAAGACAAAAAAGAGAGAGAGAGAGAGAGAGAGAGCGGGAGAATGACAGCGTCAGAGGAGGAAACGGATGGGGGAAAGGAAAGGGCATAAACCTTATGCATCCACTATATAAATAAGTACTGGCAATACCGCAAGTATTTGCATATTTTGAGTTTGCCTAGCGATTGACACTAATTGTTTGAAAATGACTTAAACGTAGTCAAATCTATGTATATGGAATTACGAAATGCCCACAAATAACGCATATAGACATGCAATATGACTTTTGGATTCAGCACGTCTATTTGCTTTTCTAAAAGCAATAGTTTTCAAGTAAAAGTTGAAATCTTTTGTTTGACTTCGCGATTGATAATTGAGAAATCCCCAACCTATTGTCGAAAACATTTTAAGATTTCCCTCTAAAAGTTAAAGCCATCTTTCAATTAGATGACATCAATAAAAGAGTTCTTTTATTTGACCACAATGAAAACTCGCAAATATTTGTTCAATTATTGCAGCCAACTAGCAAATCTTTATATTATTTTTCTCTTGATTTTCCATGAATTTCCCTCGAGCTAAAGTTTTATTTGCATGCAAAACAGCTTTTTGTCTTTGGGTTCATCTATCCAGATATAGCCTGGTCAATAATTCCAATAGTATACGTAATATTATTTGCGAAATACTCGACAACAGTACACAAAGCTTTGCCTGCCTGACGTTACTTAGCTCAGCTCCCTCCCCATCTTCCCCTCCCTTCCCCGACAATCCGCATGCACTTTTTTAGAGCTGCGTGTCTGTATTCTACGTCATAAGCATTAGGTTGGGATGAAGAAAATAGCGTTGGCATTATATCTCTACAGACGTAGTATTTACAGGCATTTAACTTGATGTTTGTCTGACTCTGCCTCTGCCTCTGTCTCTGTCTCTGTCTCTGTCTACTTCAGACTGAGGTTGACATTAACTAAAGCTAATCGCACAATCTTCTCCATCGCCGCTCTATCTTGAATTCCATCTCGATCTTTGTTTCAGTTTCCATTACGTTTCTAACACGCAATATTTTTGTGAGTGCATCTTTATTGTCAAAGTGAATGACATTAAGTGTTTTTTAATGGCAGGGTCACACTGGCATTGAATAGTCGCGATTATATGCAGCACAGCGCAGTAGGGAGTCTGGCGTTCACCCTCAGCCATTATCATTTCACGCTTTTTGGCCAATTTATGATTAATTTACTAGCCTAGCATTAGCTACTGCCAAAGTCAGACTGACTTTCCCAAAATAGTCTGTTGGACTCGCTTCGGCATCGACTTCGACTGCGGCTCAATATGACCCGTTATTATGGTAATGCTGAGCGGTGAGTCCCCGTCTGTCTGGTTCAGAGTTCATTAGATTTAATTAAAATGTTTGGACCTTTCGACCATGTCGACAGTTCGAGTGGGTCAGCTTTCGAAATTGATCATTTAGTGGCAACGCGAACTCGTGATCATTTATAATATCTATTTATAAGACGAATATTAGTTTTAGTTTGCCAAATCTATGTAAATTTGTTAACATACATAATATATATATTTAATTTCTAAACACCAATTGGAATTTATTGCTTAAGAAGCTTAACTCGAAAGTTTTTCTCACTTAGAAACAGCTTTCTATTAGTGGACATTTTAAAAATTATTTACTTTATGTTTGTCTAGACAGTTGGTTTGTCAATGTGCATCAAATTTAGTTTACTCTCATTTTTACCCAAATTTTATCTTTTATTTAATTTATCGTTTATTGACTGAAAAGTTGAAATTTGTAGGTAATGTTAACTTTGAAACTCTTTAATTATAGAAGAGTGTTTCTTCTTCATTATAATACTTAATTTTATATTTATAGAAACGGAAAACAACTGCTATTTTTAGCATACCTTTTTAACCAATTATAAAGCACAAATTTATACAGCAAGTAGACAATTTAAGTAAAAGACTCCCACACTTATCCAGTTCGTAGTCCGCTTAAAACATATTAAAATCGAGTAGTCTACTTTAGTTGCTCAATTAATATACTAGAAAAAAGATTGGCTCATGCTCTTGGTACGGATTAAAAATGTTGAAACTAATGAATGAGTGAGAACGAGTATTTATTGGATTGGAAATGTGCTGCTAGTGGTTTGCTGACGCAAAAGCAATGCCCAAAAAGCATGGAAAAATTATAATTGGGTTTCGTTATTGTGGCATTGACATGACTATTTTGATTTGTAATATAATTTTTAGATATTATTGCCTGCAATTAACCTGCCAAATGGAGCGCAATTCACATCGCAGCTCACTATTTTGGCACGCCGAAAATTCTTGATTAGAATTCAAATTTGCGTTGTGTCTAATCGTGTGTATTTTGTACACTCATGATATATCAGCAAAGACTTCCTTATCTCAAAGTTCTTTGACAATTTAGAGGAATGACCAATGGCTTATTTATTTATTTACAATTAACTATTGTTGCAGCGAGCGGTAGCTTTCTTTTTATTTACAAATGTTCAAAAGTTTATGTTACAATCATTTAGCCAGCATTTTATCGAAGTTAATTTCAGTCAATATTACCTTTCTGAACATTTAAAAAACGAAATTAACAAATAATCTGACAAGCAATAACACTATTAAAAGACAAGCTAAAGTTCGATTAAGTTTCATATTGTGTGTTCCAAAAGATTGTAGGATAATTTTCTGAAATTTTTGTATTTTTCCAGCCAACAAAATATAACGTTCCTATTTATGTAATTGACTGAAGACTTTCCTAATTCATTAATATTCAATTGCACCTAAGTAGTTTTCCAGAATATATTTTATCTAAGCTTGCAGCTCTTATTCAACCATTAATTATATATTAATTGACCTTTTACATTTAAATAATAAACTACATTTTCCCCTATTGTATTGATTGTCTCTCAAAGTCTGTTGATCTCAATTTAACAGTTGTTTGACTTTCGAAAAATACAAAAATCTGTCAAGAGTTTCCTTCCTCGGCAAGATTTCCTCTCATGCAACATTATAACATAGAGTTCACTCTCGCTCTCTCATAAAATGAACATAGATTTCTTGTAACTGCAAAATTGCTTGACAGACAACTTACATTCACATATCTACATTCAATTATTGGCATGTTAATTACAGGTTAGTTATGACTCGTCTGACAACAATTAAAGTTAATTAACATGCATTAGAAAAGATGGAAAGGGGAATGTGGATGGGGGGAAGAGAGCCGGGAAGATTATATGTCGACTACATCTTAAGCTGAAAACTCAATCCCAATCTTCAGCTTAATTTAACCAACTAACTGCGACTAAACCAAACGGCAATTGAAATTCAATCAGATTGCATTTTGTTTTCACTCGCAAAACTGAGAATCGAGAACTGAATTGAGAATTGAGAGCTGATAACTGGCTTTGACTATGGCACGTTTTCATTGATCTAGAAACGGGGGCTCATATAAGTGTCTAGTCTATTAGACTAATAGACTGGTTTTCAATGGGTTAATACGAGTGTGGCTTGATCTAAATTTTCCACAATTGTGAATGCTTCAAAATGTTTGTGAAGTTTTTCTCTTTATCGCTTTCTACCTTCCTTGTTTCCTCGTTCTCTTAACTATTCCCGTTGAAAGTAATGTTGTGTTTGCTATTTTGGGTCGTTGTGCATAATAAGCTCACACCTTAACCCCAGATTGACTACACATCGTATGAGGGGGGAGCCATTGTGGTTTTGTTTCCTTTTCTTGATGAATTTAACATTTCGCCTCTCATAAATATTTCATATGGCTTCCAGATACTGGTCGAGTATAGAGTAAGCGTAGTGGTGTGTATCCATTGTCAATATATTCGAAAGCTATGCAAATCGTATGGCATCAGAAGTCAAAAATAAGTAATACGAAATTCCGAAAACAGTTTACAATATGTGTTTAGTTTTGCTTTTCTATATTTGCATAGTTCTGAGCTACCTGCAGTTTGTGTTCGATTCCTCCCAGGTTCAATTTCTTTACCCGATTTCCATTCCCATTCTGAATCCGATTCTGATTCCGATTCCGATTCCGATTCCGTCACATATCCGCTGACGCAAGCGTTGCCCAGACTTGGTGTATGTTAAACAGTCTTGTTTCTTGCTTCTTGATTATAATACTAGAGAGGGGGAAATGTGAATCACACTTGAATACGATTAGTGAATATTCCAGACCAACTGTAATACTATGAACTAAATAGAGCAGGTGCCAAAGTGCTGTGATTAAAACCGATTCACGTTTTCAGATTGCAGTTAAAAATGGCTACGTTTATGGCGTGATAAGGCCAAAAGTGTATTTTGGTAGCAAAGATGGGATGACCTCGAGTCCAGGGGGTTCAAAGTTATTCGATTTATGAATCGAGTTAGAAATGGAGTAACAATCTAATCTATTTCACTCTGTTTCCTGTTTCCAGATCATTGGCACCAAACAAATACTCGTGCGACCCGATGGCTACTTCATCAAGGATCGCACCATATCCAGCTCCTCGGATAACTCGAATGTTACTAACAACACAGCATGCTCACCTCCCTTGGCCATTGGCTATGCTGGCGACAATAGTTCTAGCAATAACAACACCAATAATAACAACAACAATTCAACAAACAGCATCACCAATTCTGCAATCAGCGGGAACAGTTCCGGTTCCAGCAATGGCCTCAGCATGACCACATTGGAGAACAGCAGCGAACTCATTCTGCCCATTGCCGAGGCACAGGCTGCTGGAAAGCCCTTAACCGAGGCAATTGAGGAGGTAAGAACTCTCTAATAACAAGTAAGAAAGCTAAAATCTCTGCGAGAATCCAAGCGAAAGCGACATTATAGTTAAAATATACCAAATAAATATATTTAAGAAATACTTAAATATCGAATACTATATTTGATATATCGACATGTAAAATATACCATGCAGTACAATATATACCAGATTGTAAACCCAAGTTGGCTATGTCGTCTTGACTTTTGACACTGATCAGGAATATATACATACATTATGGAGTCCTGGAGCATAAAGCTATAATACCCTTTTACTCTATGGGTAGCGGTATAAAATAGAAAATAAATGATATAAAAACTATAGAGATAAGAATTAGGAACATGCTACGGATTTTAGAGTAGCTTTAGTAGACTACAAGATAACAAACAATTTATAAAAGTGGAAGACTCAAAGAAATGTTAAACACAAATTGAAAACTTTTTATATTATACTTGTAGGTTAAGCTAGTCAACCATTTGCTTGATATACCAAAAATTATGTTGTCGATTTAATTCATTGAGTATTTTTTAATCGCGTTTTGCTTGTCAACTTTTATACATTACTAAAAAACCCCAAAATAGGCATAAGTTAAGCTATCTATCACAATCCAATTATTAGATCTATTAGAATTGTAGATAAACGTCACATACGATTCCAATGGCTCACGATGACGTTGTTTCTTGTCGAGTCACTGAGGATTGCATGTTAAGCGATGGGTATAAATGATTGGAGAACTATCGCCGTCGTTGTCGCTGTCGCTTGCCGGCTGCAATCTTATCAGGAGACTGATAAGGGCGTCAGTTGAGAAATTCGACAAGCCTCCGGCGTTCCCAGTCGCTCTCTTATGCTCTCTCACACTCTCTCATCCTCTCTCGCGGTCTCTCAGCCCGTGTGTAGTTATGGATTTGTAAGCATTACCGGTAAATATTAATGTAGATCGATCTCAAGTAGATAAGTCAGCGATAAACAACATCGTATCGAGAACGAGGCACTGTAAACTTGGGTGCAGTGGAGTGTTACACTTTTTATTTGTTATTTTTAAATCAAAAGTTAAAATATGTATGCTCACTAATAATCGTAATGACGCGACCTCCGACTGTGCTGTTAACTTAATGAACTACGGAGCTAACCCTGAGATGATAATGTCCAGAGATGCTTAACAAAAGATCATTAAGATCAGTTTTGCACTCTGGACTCATTAATTGAGTTGGACTTGGATGCGCTATGCCAATTATATGTCATATTATCGTATTATCATTGTCTGAAAAGTGCATCTTTGGTAATTCGTTCGAGATTAGTCGATGTCAGATCCGTAAACAGTTTTGTGACGCAATACACTTCGCTCTGCTTGGCTGGCATACTAATTGGCTTGGTCAACACGAGTACGACAATAAATGGCTTTTAGATCGGTGGCTATATCTCGCAATATTCCCTGCCAAACTCTTTTGAAACACACAAACCTTTGGCTCTCGCTAAAAGGGTCTGAGCATCAGCCTCAAATGCTACGCTATATATATTTATATATATACTCACAATGACATGGCTAAAAGCAAACAGTATTATATTTGTTTTTGTTGTTGTCGTTGCGGTTATTGCTTTTTATTTAATTGAGAATAATTGTGAATAGCTACAGCAAGCGAAAAAAATGCTAAACGGGTTTAAACAAATTGCCAATTGCATTAACGCTTTTGTTGTAACCTAGAAAAGCGTGTTGCCAATTTGCATGAAGACTAATCCAAATCTCCGGGCAAGTCTTTTGTTCACTCAAATCAATTAGTTGGCTTTTGAACTTCAACCTCTTTAGTTAAATTCCACTTGAATATTTTTATGAAGCTGAGGTTAACTCTTTGCGAAAGCAGAAACTATCAATTTATCGATGAGAATGATTTGGGAAAATAGGAATAGAATGTTATTAAACGATTCTATTTTTAAGAATCTCTCTTTTCTTCTTTTTTTATTATTAATGAAGACTGAGAAGTACATCATTTAAACTGAATATTTTTCACATCTTTTATTTCAGTTTGATGCTTATCTACGCTCTCTCGCACTCGTAGATACGGAGATCAAGCTGATCACCGATGGACAGCTGCCGCTTCGTCAGTGCCTTCATCGGGAGGCCTGTGCCAAGGATGTCGAGCTGCCTGCCTACTACAATCAATTCAGCGATCTTCGCAAGGAGTTTCAGCGTTACAAGTCCGGTGATCTGTCTCGTGCTCTCGTTCCCTTAAAGGACATTAAAAAAATGCTGCAATCCCCTACACTCCCCTTACCACAGTCCATAGGTGAAATGCTAAAAGGTAAACGCTTTTTTGTGATTTCCTTTTATTTATTTTGTGTGTCTAATAATCTCTTTTATTCAGAGCTCAATGCTACTTCTGTGGAAGATAATGACTTTTATATACGCGAATCTCGCGATATGGTCACTGTGATTCAAACATTGCTTCAAGCGGGTGAGTTCAATCTATAGAAATTTCGACGGGACTTTGTTGTTAGTAAGGAATTTTGTATTGCATTTATAGGTCATAAATTTGATGCAAATGAACTCGTCAATCTGGTACTGGAACCTGGCATTTGGTAAGTTTAATTACTTTAATGACAGCCAAACCGGACTTTTACTAAAATTCTCTTTGCGCGTTGTAAAGTGTCTAGGCCTGAAAATATACCAATTAGATTTTGTTGGAGACGAATAGGTTTCGTGACAATTCTTAAGTACCTGGCTTCGTCTGGGTTTCAGCTAAAGTTAAGAGCTCTCATTCGCTCTTTCTCTCTCTGCCTTTCTGTATACTCTCTAAATGCGCTCAGTTTGAAATTCAGCGGCTTACTCTGACTGCAGTGCTCCAATTTTGTCAAGGTCTGCACTATTTCGAGCGTGCCTCAATACAAAATCCACTCAAAAACCTCATAAATAATATGCTCAGACATTCAGAGACTGGAAGCGTTGTTTGCTCGTCGATCGTCGATTGTCGTCGTTCGTTGTTCGTTGTCGTTGTCGTTGTCGCCAGCGACAGTCGACGATTGGATTGGGAGACGATAAGAACTCAAAGTCGGATCGCACATCTTTGGAGATCGAAAAGGGAATTGGAAATTGGATGAATTGTGACTATTGTTATCGCTATCGCCCAAACTCAATCGTATACAAATAAGTGTGTCATACTCGATTCTACCAACCCAAAACAGAGAAAACCTATTCCAGTATACAAATTAATTGGTGGCCCTTAAACAAAAGGTAAAACAAACGGAGCACTAAAAACCTGAGGCGATATGAGTGTGTCACAATGTGTGTGTGCGTTTATTTGGAAAGTCAGCAAAAATTGTTTATGGTCTTGAAAATCGAAACGTGACGCGACGCGACGCGTTGCGAAGCAAGCGAACGAACAGAACTTAACTCAACAGACCAACAAACGGTTAAACAAAGACTTGAAAAGTGTGATGTCTAGCCTGTTGCATAACTAATCTAAAGCTGAGCATGATTAACAACTGAAATTCTAATTAGGGATAACTGAGAAGCGTATAAGGGATTTTTTGAATGAGTTAAATATATGAAAAACACTATTATAAATGATCATATTGCTGAACTTATAGAAAGAAAAAAAGGGAAAAATTAATTTTCCTAATATGATTATATTAATAAAGAAAACAAGTGTACATAATATAAAATAAATTAACCAAAACCTTATAACTTACGAATCTACTACTTAACTAAACCCAACTTGTGTTTCTACTCGTGTTGCACTTCACTTCTCGCAATTTGTGTGCAATTCAATACTTCATTAGAATTACACTTAACTTATACCCTGTACCTATTTTCCTCTGCTTGCAGCTCAATTGACGACGAGGTCGACGGCAATTGCATTGTGCGAGCCCGTGGGTTGCCCTGGCAGAGCAGTGATCAGGACATTGCCAAGTTCTTTCGGGGACTCAACGTAGCCAAGTAAGTGCATGTGAATGTTATGAGTGTGAATGCGAGTGAATGCGAGTGAATGTGGAAGTAACCCATTGATAAGACGGGAACCCTCCTCCGCTTATCGGAGACGGAGTTCAGCTGGGTCACCGACAGATTACGCTGCTCTTGGCTGTGTGGAATATTGAATATTCTGTTCAGCTTTTCCTTTATCGTAGATGCTCTACTTAATCTCTTTCTGCTCTCTCTCTCTCGCCCTTTCTCTTCCCCCACTCTTTTTCTCTCTCTCCCCCTCTCTCTCTCTCTTGTGTCGCGTTCTGTTTGCAGAGGCGGCGTTGCATTGTGTCTGTCGCCGCTGGGACGGCGCAACGGTGAGGCATTGATTCGCTTTGTATCGCAGGAGCATCGCGACATGGCTTTGAAGCGGCATAAACATCACATTGGCGCCCGCTACATCGAGGTGTATCGCGCATCGGGTGAGGACTTCCTCGCCATCGCCGGCGGTGCATCGAATGAGGCGCAGGCCTTTCTCTCCAAGGGCGCTCAGGTGATCATTCGCATGCGAGGATTGCCCTATGATTGCACAGCCAAGCAAGTGGTAAGTCGACACTTTGAAAGTCCCTTTAAAAGACTTTAAGACTTGAATCCCTCTCTAGCTGGATTTCTTTACCACCGGTGAGTCGCCTTGTCATGTCCTGGACGGCAACGAGGGAGTGCTGTTTGTCAAGAAGCCGGATGGCCGAGCCACCGGAGATGCCTTTGTGCTGTTCGCCAACGAAGCTGATTCGCCTAAGGCCCTAGGAAGGCATCGGGAATCGATTGGGCAGCGCTACATTGAACTCTTCCGATCAACGACGGCCGAGGTGCAGCAGGTACTGAACAGATCGATGGACCCGAAGACCTACGAATCGAACAATCACAGCCAGCCGCCGCTGATAGCACAGTTGCCCACCATGCAGTTGCCGTTGCTGCCGCAGGTGGGTCCCGCCGCCGGTGGTCACGTCCTCAACCCGCTGTCAGCTAGTGCCAGCCACGCTAACCTGTGCCCATCACTTACCCATGCCCCACAGCATCTCATCACCTCCGGGACGACCAAGAACTGCATTCGGCTGCGAGGTCTGCCCTACGAGGCGATGGTCGAGCACATTCTCCACTTCCTGGACGACTTTGCCAAGCACATCATCTACCAGGGCGTGCACATGGTCATCAATGCTCAGGTAAGCTCTTTTCCCTTCCCATCCCATCACTCGATATGCTAACACTAGCTTTGCTTTTGACAGGGCCAGCCCAGCGGGGAGGCCTTCATCCAAATGGACTCGGAGGATTCGGCCAGATTGTGCGCTCAGCGCAAGCACAATCAGTACATGGTCTTTGGCAAGAAGTTGCGCTACATTGAGGTCTTCCAGTGCTCGGGCGATGACATGAATCATGTGCTCAACGGCGGCCTCGCCTCTCCGGTGGCGCCCCCGCCACATCCTGGCCACGCTCATCTGGCTGCTGCTGCCGCCGCCGCTGCCGCAGCTGCTGCGGCGGGCAAGCAGCCATCGCTGCTATCTCCGGGTATGTTAGCTCAACCGCCGCCGCCATCCGCCGGCGCACAGGGACTTAGCTCTCACTCCCACACACACACACACTCACACGCACACTCACACACACACCCACACTCGCATGCGCACGCACACACACACGCCGCCGCCGCTGCAGCCGTCGCTGCAGCAGCTCATCACGCATTGCAAACGTCGGCTGCCTCGATGCTTGGCGGCAACTCGCACGCTCCGCCCACCGCCGGCACTCCAAGTGCTGGCTTGGCCGGCTTCATGGTTGCTCCGCCCGCTGCCACCATGTCCACGCATTCCTCGCTGGGCTCCCTGTCCAGCAGCAGTCTCGCTCCGTCCGCACCCGCGGCCTATCCCTTCAATCTCTCCATGCCGTCCACGCCCAGCAGCCAGGCTGCTGCAGCAGCTGCTGCGGCCGCCGCTGCGGCTGCCACGAATCCTGCGCTGTTGGCTCAGCAGCAAGCGCAGTTCATTGCCCAGCAGAGTCTGATGGCTCGTCAGCAGGCGGCTGCTGCGGCCGCGGAGCAGCAGCAACAGCAGCAGATGTATGCGAATGCTGCCATGTTGCAGCCACATCCGTTGTACATGCAACATCCAGGCGCTGCCGCTGCCGCAGCTGCTGCAATGGGCGCCCAGCCGCAGTTTGTGCTCATGCAGCGTCCCTATCTGCAACCCTTTCAATTGGGCTACATGCCCGCAGCCACCGGTGGCTATCAATTCGCCGGTGCTGCCTCTGCTGCCCCCTCACCGAGTGGTGCAGCAGCAACGGCGGCAGGTGGCAGCTCCAATGCTGGCCTCGCGCTTCAATCGCACAATATGAAGCGTTCCTATGAGAATGCCTTCCAGCAGGATGCGACTGGAGCCGCTGCTGCGGCCAGTGCCGCCAAACGGGCTTTGACCCGGGCACCCAACAGCGTCTATTCATATTATAATCAGGGCATTTAGTGCATCAATCATGATTGATTCATTTCACATGCCACCTTAGACATGATTGAGGGATTTGTTCCTTCAGAATACTTGAGAGTTCAGTTTAGCAAGACTGATTGAACATGATTGAAACTGCAAGAAACTCCATTTAGTGCATCAATCATGATTGATTCATTTAACATGCCAAATTAGACATGATTGAGTGATTGATTTCCTTAGAATATTTGAGAATTCAGTTTAGCAATATGATTGAAACTCCAAAATCTTATTATTGATTCTTTGCTGACACTTCATGCAGCATATTTGAGAATTCAGTTTAGCAAGACTGATTGAACATGATTGAAGCTCCAGCACCTTAAGTGTATTTCGAAAACCTTACTATAATTCAGATCGATAACGACTGTTTGATTGATCGATAAAACTCCAACGCTTCCTGCACATTCCAAACTCACTTCCAAATGCAAAGATTGATTGATTGTTTGATTGATAGCATTGGAAATGAACCTCAAAGCAACGACATTTGCAATGCACGATGAGTGGCAATATACATACATAAATATATACCCTATATATATTCCTTACTTATACATACCTTTTGCTCGCTCATCTTGGAAAACCCATCCACACTCATACACACATACATTCATACCAGACACTCTTTAGAGCTTAAATTTTGTTTTTATCGTACACTTTTTATAGTGAAATTTTGTGAAGTTGTTTAAGTTTTTTTAAAACGAAAGTAAACGAAAATTACTTTAAGCATTTTGTCTATGGTCTAGCATTACTTATACTCTGCACACATGCAAATACTTACATTCATATGTTGCATAGATACACACTTTTACACACACACACACACGCAGATACAACACTCATATACACACACATACACACACACACACAGACACCCACCTACAATCGGGGCAAGCTAACTAATATCTTACAAATTTTATATACATCCTATAAATCTTCAGGGCAATTCTTTTTATCTACTTAACTAAGCTATGTGTATGTGTATGTGCTTCTGTATTAGTGTGTGTGTTCCTGTGAGTGTATGTGGGTGTAGAAGGTGAGCGCGTGTGCGTGTGTGTGTCAGCGCAACAACAACATTTAATATTCAATAAAAAAAAGAAAACAACAACAACAGAGGCTAACGTCCTTCAAGCAGCGAGCATTCAAGTGACCTGTGTGCGTGTGCCACGCCCCTTAAAGTGCAATCTATAAACTAATATTTAAGCAATGGCAAGCACACGCACACACACTCACATATACATTTCTCTGCCCACTCGCTGCTTGAACGGCGTCAGGTGTTGGCTCAAGCAAAAAAAAAAAAAATGAAAATGAAAAAATCAATTATATATATCTGAAATGTGCAACAGATTCGACAAGACGAAATCTTTTCAAAATTATTATATAATGCGACAACTTAGACTTAGAATAATAATAATCATAATATTAATAAAAATCGTAATAATATTAATAATAATAATGGAAGAAAATGACAAAAACAAAACCTAGTTCTAAGTCCGTACAACGTTGTAAAATTGGTTGGCATCAGTGTTAATAATTTACATACTATACATATCTCGTAAGCACTTGAAGTCTTTTCCTATGTCTACCTGTTGCTATTGGCAGCAGCTCGACGAGTGTTACGGTCTAACAACACACACACATTTATCTATATGTTATCTTTATCTATACTTTTAATCATTTATCTACCGCATTGCTCACTTTTTTATTGGGTTAATTGTTGGATCGTAATACTCGTCTGTTGCTAGCTGTTTAGCTTTAACACACTCCATTCGAAATTGATAACGATGTTGATGATATTTGCATATCGTAAGATGGGAATGTCGTAAATCGTGTATCAATCGCATACATGTATCTGCTATCTATAAGTGTGCGTAATTGGTGTTAGTCGCAAAATTGGAAATTAGACACTTTTCTATATTTGATGATAATCGTATATCAACACGGAATTTATTTATTGTGTATTCTTTGTCATCACTAATTTTTAGTCTTTAATCCAAAAAGTCTCTCTCTTTATTTCTCTCCCACTCTCTCACATACTTTGTCCTATAATTTATCATTATTATTAATATACAATAGATTATAGTCATACAAATACGGAACACAATCAATTTGCTTATTATCTATGTACGTTCGTGATGTGGTTTTGGATATTTTTGGGTAATTGCCATAGATTTACAACTATATATGCAAACCGTTCGTCTCTGTCCTTGTATTCATTCTTAACTACTCGCGGACTATTGATAAGTAAACTATATTAATCTATTTGCTCCTTTATATGACATCGACAATATCTTAAAAGCGACCTTAATAATATTTCAAGAATATTATTCTTGCTCTGCACAAATCTAAATTCCTTAAGCTCTACTTTTCACCGCACCTAAAACTCCTTTTCTGCGTCTAACAGTCAGTTCTGCACTGCTTGCGGCAATTCAACATAGATTTCGAAAAAACAAAAGATACATTTCGAAAACACCAGAAAAGCATGGGAAAGATTTTCTTAGCTTAGCGTCTAATATAGTTGTTAGTTAACTTTTAGTGCTTAAACAAGAATCGAGTGGTTTCCCATGGGTCTTATTTTTGGCATAAATGCAATACACATTGACAATATTTGTTTTGGCTTCCATGCAGAACTCATAAGACACCACTTAAAAAAACGAAAAACAAAACATAATTAATAATTAATAATAACTTAATTAGTTTTTAACGCACAATTCAAAACGTCTTTTGATATTCAAACGAAACTTTTTATTAATTTTTTATACTTCAATAAAAATATTTACACAATGCTATATACATACATATATCTCGCATTCTTGCATCTTTCCTGCTCCTTCTCTCCCACTCTTTATAAATTTTTCAAAATATCTTTTCTATTTTTGCTTAACATCGAAAACGGACAAATAATCTTTGCTATAATTGTAATCGTCTGAAGTCCACTTCTTCCTCTCTCTCTCTCTCTTTCTCTTTCTCTTTCCCTTTTTCTTTTCGAGTCTGTTACTTTAATAATTCACATGATTCTGTGTCTGGGGATGTACTTATTTGTAACTTTGGTCTTGGGCTTGGGCCTAGCTTTATAAATGTTTTCAGGCGCATCTTCTATCGGTTCTCGGCGGCCGTTACGATATTTTTTACGACGTTACGAGTTGTTCCTAAATTGGATATACTTTTTGGATTATCTCTCTTCTTTATTCCCTACAAAATTTGTGTGTGTTTGCAACTAAGTAACGTCGATTTATTAAGATGGCGTCTCAGATATAATAATACCCACCAAACTGCAGCGCTATATCTTTCCCTCTCTCTCTCTCAATCTCTTAAGACACATACATCCTTGCATATTTGTACGTAACAAAAAAAAGAACAAAAGGATCGGTTGGTCGACAGCTTTTTTGTAACGCCTTGAGACAACTGATGTATTTGAGCTCTAATGTATCTACCATAATGATAACGATAACCATTCTCATTCACCGTCGTATATTGTCAGTGGTCCCCGAAGTTCAATGTGTGTGTTTTTTTATTATTTTTTTTTGGTATTTTGTATACTTTTTTGGTTTGCATACAAAACATATTCTCTGTACCGTAAAAGAAATGATATGTTATCCTCTTGAAGGCTGATTGGTGCTTGGATTAAAACAGATGGGAAGTGTTTTAAGAATTTACAATGTGCGCAAAAATGTATTCATGGTCTCTGGGTAAAGTGGTAAATATATACATGCATAAACTTTAAATATATATGGTATACTTTATATACTGAATACGTGTCATATAAATATAAATATACTACATCTTGAATAAAATCTTACCAAATATTATATTTATACTACATGTCTCCTCTACCATATTTTGCAAATGTCTAAACGGTGAGTGTTTTTGATTACGATTCTACCTAACTTAACTAACCATAACTGATCCTAACACCAACAACAACAACAACAACAATTACAAAAAAAAAAAAAACTAACCTTAACATTGTCCGTTGCAGCTTAGAAAAGTTGCCTCATCGTTATTTTGTGTCGCTTCAAGAAACAGCAATAACCGTTAGCTTTCTTAAGTCTCGACTAACCGATTTTCTCCTCTCTTCCCGTTCCAATTTTAAACCCCAACAAACCATACTCACAACACTGACGCCCAAATGTGTTTTTTATTCCGATTGATTTGCATTTCTGAGCTGCATTTGCAAATGCCACGCGCACTCTCATCTAAATCTCTGTTTCTCTCTCTTGCTCTCTCCCCCTCTCTCTCTGTCTCCGACCTCTCTAGGTGCCACAGTGCTGGGGGCTCATTTCGGTGCACATTTTCCGGCCTACGGAGCTCCGCCCCCACCGCCGCCCCACACTCCGCTGCTGGCCACGCCTCGTGCTCATCACGCCCACGCCCACACGCATGCTCATGCGCACGCCCACCATCATCACCACCATCATGCGTCCGCATTCTATCCGCCGCCGCTTGTCTACTGGCCGTATCCCAGTCCGCCCGTTTCGCCCACCACCTACTACAGCCAGCCGGGCGCCCATTCGCCCTCGCATCAACATCAGGCCTTGGTAAGCAATAGCACCTAGGTAAAGCAATTCGGTATTTATGTCTATTTATTGCAGTATCCTTTGGACTTCTTTCCGCCCTCGCCGCTGTCGCCACCTAACGCAGGCTTGATACTCACGCCTAGCAAAAACGCAGTGCCTTTTGTGCCAGCGAAGCAAGCCACCACCACCAACAACAACAACAACAACAACAACAGTAGCAACAAGCTAACGGTCACAGCAGCAATACAGAATCCAACGGCGCCAGCAACCGTCGCAGTTGCGTCTGCGCAGACTTCGACGCCGGCGTCGCCGTCGCAGTCACAATCTGTGCTCAGCCTGGACACAAACCACACGGCAAATGCAACGCCTACGCTGAAAACTAGCGGCCCAAGCGGTGCAGCCAATGCCACGCCCATTGTGAGCAATAATTGTGTGGAGCTTTACATATTATAAGATACTCTTTTCAACAGCTCACAGCTCTCTAAGAATATTTTTGCATCTAGTACGTTTGCAATAACAAAAATGAAAAGACAACAAAAGATAATTGTTAGCTTTTAACGAAAGTCTTGCCAATCGAAGAAACTTGTTTGTAGTCTAGTTTAGAACCAGCTGTAGATAAGTTTTCGCCGTGGCTTAGCCGTGCTAAGCTGGGTTGCGCACCATTCAAATTCAATTGCTGCGCGGCGAATTACTTCGGCCCTCAGCTAAGGAATCTCTCGCTCTCCTTCACACAGGCAAGCAGCACTCCAACCAACCAAGCAACCATGCAACCATGCAACAATGCAACCCTTAGCGTATGCGCAAGCCAACGGCATATTTAATGATTTAACTGTTAAGTAGACGCCCAGTGCAATTCATTTCAATGATTTTCCATAACAATTGTTTATTTTATTTTAATTTATTCATTTACTGCATACACACATACATATAGACACATTCATACAGAGGACTTTCTGTATACACACACATAACAACATATTACACTTACATTTTATTCCAAATATACATATTAGCGAATTAGCAAAGAGAAGAAACTACAAATTTATCCCTAGTCAATAGTCAATTTATTTACACAATTACATTTATCTATTTTTACTCCACTTAAATGTAATAATATCGAAAGAGAATATACAAAACATATATAAATCAATTCGAACCTTGTGTCAATGCTGCGATTAACATTAGTTAATCCAAATCCCTTCACCTAGTTTCCCTCCTCTCTCCCCTAAGTGAAATGTTCCCCTAATGCATTGCCAAATTAGTCAATAACAATAATAATGATAATTGTAATCATAATAGTAGATTATGCGTTATATCGTCGATACGATTTTAATATTCCATGTTTTGTTTAGGCTAAGCCATTACATTTTTTTGTTATTTTACGTACTCGTCATGTGAAACCAAGAAAAATCGCCTATTCAAAGATCTGTTTTTACTTGTTATACTATTTCATTTGAAAAGATATTATCAATTGTTTCCAAATATGCAAATATAATAAACCAATAAATAAATAAAAACTTCAACCTTATCACTTGTGTTTTTATCCATTGAATACATAGCAAAATGAATTCCCTTTTTAATTATTAGAGTCTGAAGCTTAAATTTAAAACTTTACGACTTTTACAAAAGTTAAATTTAAAAAAAAATATAAATCGATTAAATCAAGTATCATTGTTCTTCATTCGCATTCTACATTTTGGCGCAGTTGGGATTCGAAATGCAAAGAGAAAATATTAAATAAATTCATTTCTTTAAGTTTTATTTTATCTTTAATTCTGTCTTATAACTTAGGCGAAACAAGATATCAATAGATATTTTGTCTATTTTATGCTAGTCTTAGCGTATTTTCTTTATTTTTTTAATTTATTAAATTTGGTTGATAACCTAAGCTTACAGTAGAAATTAATTTGCTACTAACTAATTTGTTTATTTGTTTCTAAAGACATACATTGTATACATTGAGATTAGAAACATTATCCTGAGTCGGCTGGTGTTTCCGCAGGATTCGTAACTCGTAATCTGTAAGGACAGCAGGACTGCAAAGGACTTCGCAGATATAGCTATTGTATAGGAAAAACTTTATTTAACTATCTGAATTGTGTGCTAATATTTATGGATTTGGAATAAGACCATTTTTAGGACCCTTGGAGAAATGTTTGATAATATTTAGATCCTTCAATGCAAAGCGATAATGTGTGAGCACAAGAATGAAGTAATAGTCATACATAATAAGAGTTTTGCGATCTTAAAGAAAAATCCTGATTGAAGAATTTACCTTCTTGGCTTAATTTTGACATCATATAATCTTCAGTCAAGCTTTTGCTCTTGATTTTAAAGCGATTTTTGTAATCGGTCAAATTAATTATTATCAAGTTTTATTTTATTATCATTTATTCCAACTCTAAATTTTGAAACGTAAATTCTAATAGTAGAATCTGAAAGAAAATTGCGTCTTTAACAAGGTCATTAGTCTGAGTGACATATAGATTGATGTGTGACAATTTAATTTTACAAATTCATTATATAAATATTCAAGAATTTACTTCAACTTTAGTTCACTTACTAAATTGTAAAAGAAGGAAAACTCGTTAAGTGTTTAAATTTGATTATTGAAAATATATTTAACATTGGCTTTTATTAATAGTTAATTGATGGCGCGGCTATCACTGGACATTGCAGATGGTTGATTGAGCGATAAATAGTTCAACTCGGCGGCCCATTAGGGATCATAAATAATGACATCGGAGCTGGCTGATTCGATGATAAATCGTTGACAAATGGCGTTACAAACGGACGAAAGTCCCACCGACCAGTTTAAAAATCACGGTCGTTGTGAACCATCATCCGGTCGCACCGTACCATGACCATGATAAAAGATTGATTCAAAAAAATTGACCCCAAAGCTTGGGTTTAGTTTTTATGCAAAATCATTTGCTGCACCTGATGCCTCTGATGTGACGGTGTTCTCCTCCTCCTTCCATTGCTGCGCCGGAAGTGAACCATTTAGTTGTCCACATGATAATTTTTCAATGGCAGCCGCTGTGATGCAGCTCCTCCGCTCATCTGAGCATCTGGGCATTGGGGTATCTGGGCATCAAATGCACATTAGGCGTGGTTCTGTGGCGCGCCATTTTGCGTTGACAACTTCTCGCCCTGCTGAACGAAAAGAGCAAAGGAAAAGTGTTGGTTAATGCGACAAAAATGCAGCAAATGTTGTTTGTAAAGTCCACGGGGTGGGATAGAGAGAAAGAGAGAGGGTAAAGAGGCGAAAGGCATTCTGTTTCTGTTTTTTTTTCTGTTTTCTTTGGCATTTTTATGGTCGCACACTCGAGTTAGTACTGCACTTCCGCTAATGCTGCCGGAAATGGCAAATAAATCTCATTTGTAATCGTGAAATACGAGTGTGTATATATTTTATTCCAGTTAAAAAGTCTACTAGTCGGCTGAGTGCAACCTGTACAGTGCACACTCGCACAGACATCGTAATAATAAAAGTTGCGAAACAGTTGCAAAACTTTCGCCAATGCCACTCGAAAAGTAAGTCAATAAAATGCCGGCAACGACTGCAAAAATGACAAAAAAAAAACCAGAAAAATACCAACAAAACGATGATGAAGAGGAAGAAGTAGTGAGAGGGAAAAAAAGATATCGGCATATTTTCAAGAGCTTAGCGAGGACTTAGCGACTGTCGCCAATGGCATTGACAGGCGTCGAAGGACTCTTTCCGGCGCATTCGATTTGGTATTAAGCCATTGAAACTTTTATTGATTTAGTAGTATTTCTTCTGCTTCTGATTTTCTATGTGTTAAGCCCAACAACCGAATTCACTTTAGTTGCCATTTTGACTAACTTTTTGCACCTAAATTATTATTTTGTTTCATTTGCTGCTGGATTTTAACAATAATCTATCATATAATTTTTATATCTGTAATAGATTGCAATCATATTTCTAACATTCTGCGTATAAATTTTAATTGTAATCATTTGTGTCGAATCAATTTAATGGTAGTCTAAACAATTCATTATATTAATGATAATAAATTTGGATGTGCTCTTTAACTAGAAATTCGGACATCTAAAAACGAGATTTAATTTAGTAAAAAAGAATTCAATGTCTGCTATTCTATATAGAATCAATTTCATATTTGAGTTTTAAGTTATTAAAATTGTATTAAAAGCTCATAAGTTATTTACTATTTTGATATATTTTCTATTTCTATTTCTTACTTGATTTGGTAGGCAACCTGAAGTATGTTAAATGTAATAGTATAAAGATATACTAAATATATCTTTCGTTATGTTACTATTACAATTTCATAGTTGCTTTGATTGATAATCTGACATATTTTGAATTTTTCAGTATATTTCAAATGTATATAGTATTTTAAGAATAATACCGCACTGTTTTGCATTTATTAAAAATGGCGGCACAGTCGAGCATACTTGACTAAAGTTTCATACATGTTTTAAACTGAATTAGATATCCTTTTTGTGCAAGTACCTGCTGTTCATATTTCACAGTATTTTTTAAATAATTTTAAGAACTCTTTCGACCAAGTGGTTGCAGATCGCTCAAACAAAATTTCGACACTTCATCTGGAGTTAGCTTACCAGTTTTGTTGTGTACATATTTACCCGAAATATATGCGATTGCCAGTCAGCATCCAACGGTGCCGTGCTCTCTTTGTTCTTCGAGTATCTGAAGAATACAACAAGAACAACATCGAAGGGAAAATAAAATGAAAATCAATTTTCAAGCACACAACCCAACGGAATTTTCTCAAGTTGATTTTATTATTTACTTGCGCTTTGTACTTGGTATTTGTGTTTGTATTTGTATTTCGCATTTCGTATTTGCTGTTTGACAGATTTACTTGAATGCTCAGTACACATGAGAGGAAAGGTTTGGCTGAGAAGGGGATGGGGCTGAAATGGAGGAGGAGGAAATTCGACTGCATTGCGTCCTTTCTGAGGCACGTTTTAACTGATGTAAGATGTGTACTCAAGGGAGCCTATCATAAAGATGCGAGTGTCTGCGAATTAAATGCTAAGTGGATGTCAAGTGAATTGCGAGGAGCATGACTTCTTCCATTGAGTGTGAGCTAATCCAAAACTTTAACTCTGACTTTGGCTTAAACTACTTTCGGCCAATTGTTTCGCCAAGCTGCCTTTGTAATCCTTTTTTTTTTTGTCCTTTTTTCGAATTTCTCTCTCTGACTGATGAAGCGTCGTCTGAGCCAGCGCTTTTTGATGTCTACTTTATAGTATGTGTGTGTGTTTTTTAACACTTTTTTTTGCCTCTTCTGCGATTTCATGTACTTTGTTCAAACACACACATACACCTCAGCACTTATGTGTGTGTGTGTGTGTCGGAGGCAATGAAGTGCATTTGAAGCACACTTGATGCACGTACAGCACGCAGTGCCTTTTTAGATGTATTGTAAATGACTGCAGCGTGGGCGTGGCATGTCGACGCGGTTCGTTAGTTTTGACACACACACAGAGTCTCACTTGGCAGACAGGAAGAGGAAGTGTATGTGTGTGTGTGTCTATATAGCGTCTGTTTGATAAGTGGCAGCATTTTTTTCCTCTATTTCTCTTTCAATTCTTTTTGCTGTTGTTTTTGTTTCTTTTTTTTTCGTTTTTGTGCTGACACTACGTCAAGAATGTGTTGTATCCTTTGGGCTGATCCTTTTGGGCTGCAAACCGGTTGCCCACTAATGAAATTGTTAATTTTTGTTAGCAAAGTCACGTACACGATGTGTTGATGACGCTCAAGAGCCTCCTCTTCATGCCTCCGGCAATTGCCAACGCGCCACAAAAGCGAATAGAGTTGAGTGGCCAGGAAGAGGAGAGCAGCATGAAGGGAAGGTGATAGGGCTGGTGTCCTAAGACAGCAGCTCATAAGTTAAAAGCTCGACCAAGAGGGAGATAGAGAGGGGAGAGTTGAATGTTCAGTAAGTGTGCAACAGGCCAAATGAAAAGTTTCAATTGCTCCATTTCGATTTTTGCTTCAATATTTGACTACAGCAACTTAAGACACACACAAACACACACTTTTGCACAGTTGCACACAGACTTACACGAGTGTAAGTTGCACGTGCATGTGTCGACATAAGGAGCCAAAAAAAAGCAGAAAAAAAAATATTATATAGTATACGGCGAAAAAGTCGCATTGCAGCTATTTCTGTTACGCTTGCCAACTGCTGCCCTACGGTTCTATGTGTGTGTGTGTATGTGTGTGTGGCTCACATTAATACCGTTTACCTACATCTTTTTTAGCTGGGGTAGCTCGTTTGGCACGTAGACACGCATACACACACCCTCCCCCCTTTTTGGCCACTTCTCTGCTTTATTTTAACTTTACGTTGCGCCTTGTCGCTTCTTCTGTTGTTTTTTATTTATTTTTTTTTAAATTTTTTGGGAGCCATTTTGCATTGCATTTTATTCTACTTTATTCACGTTTCTTTTACTTTCTTTAGTTTATTCTCTCTCTCTCTCTCTTTTGGCTATTGTAGTTATGCACAAGTGCAGAACGCTAAAGCTCCCAAAATGTCCGCTATGCATGCAACATTTCTCTTGTTTCTACTTCGTTTGCTCTTTATTCCTTTTATGCTTCCTCATATTTACGTTTAACATTTGCTGCAAGTTTTCATATGGAACTTGCCATTGTTAAGGTTTGCATTAATTCGGAATTATAACAAAATTCATTAGATACATTTGTATTGTATTCTTTTGGTTTTTTTTGCAGGAGTGTTGAAAAGAATTCTTAATGAAATCATAATAAGATTGTTGATTTCAAATTAATTTGATCTATTGCTACTTAATTTTTTAAATAAAACTATATTCTACAATTATATCAAATGAATATACAAAAATACTATAAATATAGTACTACATTCGAAATATAGCATGAAGCACTATTTGATGAATTCTTCGTGACGGTATTTGAAGAGACGTGGAAATATTTGTTGTACTTAAGTCCAGTATTTTATTTCAGTTCAATATTTTATTTCAGTTCAGTATTTTATTTCGAGCAGACTGTTCTCATAATCTGAGCTTGAGGTTTGCCCTGAATATGTTCTCTTTAAAGTTTCTATATGAAAATAAACTAAAAGAACAAAAAATGATATCTATGGCAAGTCCGGAAGCTATAAAGTTTTATAATGATTTCAGTCCACGCACATAATTCTGAGTTTCTTGGAAAAGCTTGCGTAATATGTTCTCACTTGCTCAACTTTCAATTTGTGACCATCATCAGTTGCAGTCTGAAGCAATAGGTGGTTAGGTGTGCCACAAGGCTAACACACAATACAACACACACACATGCGGCGTATACGTAATCTGTTTAAATACAACAATAAATAATGAAAAACAGCAGCGCATATGCGAAATAACGCTAAAAGCGAATTTACATACAAAAAGTGGAGAAACACCAAAAAGCCGACAGCGTTACATATTATAATGGCCACAGGCAGCAGAGCTGAGTGGGAAGGAGGAGGTAAAGGGGGGGGCGAATACAAGGCTCTGGGCAAAGCTGGTCACGTATTTTTTGGTAGCTTTGCATGAGAAAGACAGAGGCGCGGCGAGGGGAAGATGTAGAGCAGCCGCTTGGCAATCATGAACATGCCATAATGCTTGTGACCGCGGCTATTAAATCAACACGAGCGTTACACACACACACACACACATATACCACTCACACACACACACACACACACACACACACACATTCACAATACTCTGGCGAGTAAAAGAGGGAGCATTTATTTCCTATGATTTATTATTATTTCGTGTGGTTTTTTGCTATTATTTAAATTTTAAATAGCTGTAAAGTGCACACACACACACACACACACACACACACTCACACACACTCGGAGAACAATACGCCCACTAAAAATTGTATTTGCGGGCAGCGTGATTTTATTGTAGTCCTTACATCGCTTGCCTTTTAAACTGACGCTGCTGCTATTGCTATTGTTGTTGTTGTTGTTGCTGCTATCATTATTATTATTTTTATTATTATTATTATCGTGCAGCATTGTTTGCTGGCATGCAGTTGTTGCAGCTGCTGTTATTGTTGTTCCTGGCCAGCCATTTTGTGGTAAATAGAGTCGTTTAAATGCATACAAATAGTGCAACCGTGTGGCATGTGGCATGTGGGATGTTTTTTTTTTTATTCGGTATAAACTAGATATAATAGTAAATGTAACATAAATTAAAGTAGTGGATAAAAGATAGAAGGAAAGAAAGAAAGATAAACTGCCAAGGGGATTCTCGTGGTACTGCCGTGAGGTATTGCTTCACGAGACCTTGACGGGAGCTCACTCCCCTCCACTTCGCCTGCGGGTACGTTCCCTCTCTAGAGTCCGTAGTGTGGTGGTCACTTTCTCTGCATAGCTGCATACCGCTGACCAGTACTCTTCTTTCTCCATCATACGGTTCACAACAGAGGCCGTTGTGACACTACATCCTATTGCTCTTTCAAGCTCTCGTCGCTCGCAAGAAAAGCGCCGACAGCACACTAAGATGTGCTCCGCCGTTTCTTCGACTTCGGGGTGGCACCAGAAGCACATCGGGTCACTTTCGTGTCCAAATCTATACAGATAGCTGCGGAAGCAGCCGTGCCCACTCAGAATCTGTGTCAGGTGGAAGTTGACGAAGCCGAATTTCCTGCTGACCCATTTACCTATGTTTGGGATTAGGGCATGGGTCCAGCGGCCCTTGCCAGATAGGTCCCACTTTTCCTGCCATTTCCTTAGGCACTCTGCTTTAAAATAGGACGGCGCGTTGTGTTCGCCTTCCAGCCTATTCTCCCTTTTATGCCTGTAGCTATTGGACATCTCTAGCGCCAGTATGTCCAGTGGCATCATGCCTGCTAAGGCTAAAGCGGCGTCGTCCGAGATGGTTCTGAAGCCACTACAGACCCGCAACGCGCAGAGTCGATAGGTTGACTGCATCTTCCTCCTGTACGCCTTTACCTCCATTGCTTGCACCCATACTGGAGCGCCGTAGAGCATTGTTGCTCGAACCACATTTTGCAGAAGAAGGCGCCGTCCTTGCTTGGGGCCGCGCGTATTTATCATTATTCTGCTCAAGGCCTGCCCTACGACAGCGGCTCTCTTTCCAGCATACTCCAGGTGTTCGCGGAAGCTTAGCCTCGTGTCGATTAGGACGCCTAGGTACTTGATGGCTCGGCTCGACACTATGGATGTCCGACCAAGGTTTATGTGAGCCACTTCGACGATTTTACGACTGCTTATAAGGACCGCTTCTGTTTTGTGGTCAGCTAATTGCAGCCCCACTGTCGCAAGCCAGTCCTTGACAGTGGCTACTGCTGCGCTACAAAGTAGCTCAGCGTCGCCCAAGTGTTTAGCTGTCACCACTAAGGCCACATCGTCTGCAAATCCTACAATTGTTACCCTCTCTGGAACTTCAAGGCGCAGTATGCCGTCGTACATGGTGTTCCATAGCAGCGGGCCCAACACGGATCCTTGCGGAACTCCTCCAGTGATATTAAACGATTTTGTTCCGTTTTCCGTTCTATACATCAGGATGCGCTTCCTAAAATAGTCTTCTAATATTCCCATTAAGTAGCTCGGAGTGTTGAACCGCCTTAAGGCCTCAATAATGCAGCTCCATTTTGCAGAGTTAAAGGCGTTCTTAACGTCAAGAGTCATTACAATACAATACTCCTTAGCACCACCACGCCATCTGCTGCCTGCGATGGCTCTTCTTGCAATGTCTGCTACGTGTGAGATAGCGTCTACTGTTGAGTGCTCCTTTCTGAATCCGTATTGCATGGGTGAGAGATCTCCTGCTTGACGGATAGATTCCTCTAGTCTATGGCTCACCAGCCTCTCCAATATTTTGCCTGCTGTATCAAGCAAGCAAATCGGTCGGTAGGACGACGGCGAATCAAGTGGCTTGTTCGGCTTTGGGATCAACACCAGGTTCTGCAACTTCCATGGGCGGGGGAAGACTCCTTGTCTCAGACACTTCCCAAACACTTCTACAAAGCAATCCGGGTTGAGCCTGATAGCCATCTTCAGCACCCGGTTTGGAATCGCGTCTGGTCCAGGAGACTTGGAGTCCTTGATTTTTGCCGCTGCTCGCAGCACTTCGTCTACTGTCACATCCGGTACCTCCGTGTAGAGCTGTGGCTCTACGTGATCTTCGACTGAGGGGACAGTGAAGGAGCCCGTGAACAGCGCATCCACTATGCTATCAAGGACGACCTCTTCTCTGGGCACTGATGAGACGTTTGGCTTAAGTCTTTTCAGAACCAGTTTGTAGGCCATTCCCCAGATATCTGTCTCGGCTTCGTCGCATAGTTCTAAGAATTTCTCCTTCTTACTACTTAGAATGGACTTTTTCAGCAGCCTACGATTAGCCGCATACTCCAGTCTTCTTGCTTCGAAGTCGGCTCTGCCTCTTGATCGTTGCAGGATCCTTCGCGATCTTATGCATTGCCTTCTTACGTTTGCGATCTCCTCGTTCCACCAGTATACTGGTACGTGGTACCTTTTGCACGGTCTACGCACCGCCATACTAGCCTCGCAGGCATCCTTGATTGAACGCATGAGCAGCTCGGCGCTTACCTCTGCGTTGTCGCCCAATTCTGGAACTACGAAGGATCCAGCGAAGGCTTCCGGGTCCAAAGTATCTACTTTGTAAGCACTTCCGACGTGTGGCCAGTTTCCACGCTGTGGCTCAGAGAGGTTCAGGTCAATTGTGATCGCCTTGTGGTCACTAGCAGTATAGGCATCGCAAACGGCCCATTTCGCTGATCTAGCAATTGGGCCGCTAGCGAATGCTAGATCTATAACCGATCCAGTGCCTGCTCTGGTGAAAGTGTTCTGGTTGCCATAGTTCAAGAGAGCTAGGTCTGATGAGGCAAAGGCTTCCAGTACTGCTTGTCCTCGGGCGTTTGTCCGGGTGCTACCCCATTCTTCTGCCCAGGCATTGAAATCGCCAGCGATGATCACCTGTGGCTTCCCCCTTATGTCATGTGCTAACTCCTCCATGATGGCCGCGAAGCGTGGGAAGGTGAGGCTGGGTGCCAGATAGCAGCTGTATAGCCACTGGTTTCCCCATCTAGCCCGCACGAAACCACTCGACGCGCGTACATCCGTAAGCTGGGGCTGTTCCAGTCCACATATCCAAATTGACGCCTTTCCATCCGCGTCCTCGACGTAGCTTGGGCTCTGTATTTTTCTATATGGCTCGCTCAACAAGGCCGCGTCCACCTTTAACTCCCGAACCGTCTGCTTCAGTAGCTCTTGGGCCGCCAAGCAGTGGTTTAGGTTCAGCTGCAGGAGCCTTTGAGTCATTTTGGCCCCCGCATGACCCCGCTAGTACCTTTTAGAGGGCAGTGACTACTTCCTGCGTAGTGCCCGGTATCATCTTTACCAGCGTCTGCACATATGAAGCATCTAGCAGCATTTTTGCAAAACACCGCTTTATGGCCCGCTGCTCCGCATTTTAGGCAGCACCCAGAGCGGTCGATCATGCTCTTACAGAACTTGGCAATATGTCCAAACTCCAAGCATTTGTAGCACCTCTTCTTTTCTGGTCTCTCAGACCTCTCTCTGACTCTACAGCTTGTCCAGCCTATCCGAATTTTACCATTCTGCAGTATAGTTGCTGCAGCCTCCTTCGGCAGACTAACAATTGCCAGCTGCATACCGTCAAAACCAGTCCTTAGTGCTTTGATGGCACTTAACTCCAGGTTAGCTTGGCTTAGTCTTTTGCAGGCTACCAGCACGTCTTCTTTAGAGACCAGACAGTCTATATCCCTAATCTCTAGGATGGTTTCATGAGATAGTGCTCTCACTCTGGCTTTCCGGCCAAGCGCTTCGCTTAGTTCATCTCTTATTCGCAGCATAGAAGGATTGGAGTTCTTGCCAAGTTCAAGTATGAGCCCGTCGCCGGCAGTTTTCCTCACCCGCCTTACTTGCTCACCGACGTTCTGCAGCTTGCTGTCGTCGCTACGCGTCACCAATTTGAGCACTTCGCTATATGAAATCCCGTCCGTGGGCTGTATAATGATGGCGTCCGGCCTTCTGCGTCTTCTTGGTGGCTTTTTTGAAGTGGTGCCACCTTCTGTGTCCTGACCCAGGCTTTTCTTCTCTGTTTCCTTCCTCTCCGTAGGATCTCTACGTTGTGTGCTTATGCGCTTCATGGAAGGACCACTGCTTTGTTTGCCTTCAACAGTAGTAGCCGCTTTTCTCGGGGAGGTCTGCGTCGACAAGCTACGAACGCTATGCGAGATCTTATCCAGTGCCTCTGCAGTCACCTGGGCCCCTGTCTCTACTGCCGCCAGCTGCAAACTTGATGCAATCTCGATCTGCACCGTTTTGATGCGTGCGAACGTATTTTTGTTCGTCTGGGTGACGTGTCGCACTTCTCTGGGCGTAAATGTCTTGATCAGACCATCGATCAACTCGCCCAGCTCTTCTACCGCCTCAATAAGGCTTCTCTGAATTCTTATCTTCTTTGGCACCGCTTCCAATGAGACACCAGGACTCTGATCTCGGGCTCTTTTGGGCGTTGCCGCTTCTTCGGCTGCATCAAAGCTAAATACCAGCTCATCCACCTTTGGGGGCGCAGATGCAGGTCCTCCGCTCTGAGGCGACCTTGCGATTCTTGGAAGCTTGAGGAACTTTGCCAGCAACTCAGCTTCCACCTCACTCGTCTCAATATTGCTCATGGCGAGCAATATCGGTCTCTAACCAAATTGTTAGCGCTCCACCAAGCAGTCCAGCGTTGGCCGAGAATTTCCTACGACTTTTGTCGGAGGAGGTTATACCGCCCCGACTCGGTCACCAGGGCCTCTGTTTTTTGAGCGCCGTTACACGGCAGAGGTTGGTAGTTGGTCAGATCCACGACCTTTAGCTCACGATTCTACTATGGCAAGCGCTAATTTGAGTGAGGACCTTCCGCTATGCAGCACTTTCTGTTGCCCCTGAAAGTATGCCGCGTTTCTTGCCTCCCTTTGGTTCGTGTCTCTGTTCTGGGTCGTATATGCTGTGGTTTGGCTCTTCGCTATGCTCACCAGTCAGCTGATTATTTAGCTCCACCGGCTGCAATCCGCAACCGCTGACCAGCACTACCACCAGCTGATCGACTGACAGCTGCCAGAGTGCAACGCGATTGCAAAAGATGTAAAGTGCAGTGGACACCAGTGAAAACAACAAAGAAGAGATTTGCAAGAGAAGGACAGTGAATGACTTACTCAACTGAGCGAGAGATGGTGTATCTCTGCCCCTCTCCTACCCGGACCCACGGGCCGCGCTTGGGCCGCCGGTCTAAAACAACCAAAACTCCGGCCGCCTGGGCTCGAGCGGCAGAAGTATGATGCAGAGTGAGTTTCTCTACTTGCCGAGTAGCGTTTGGTAATGTTTTTTATATTTGCAGGCTATAAATACTGCTCAAACACCTCGGTGCACTATCGGAGTATCTAAAAAACGCGTCCGCGCACTTTGACACTTTACACGCATGTCCCTCCACTCTGGCATGTGGGATGTGTGTGTGTGTGTGTGTGTCTCTCTCTTTGTGCTGGTGGAAAGATTTTATAATAACATTCATAATGCAACGCTTGCATGTCATTTGCAACATTTTACAACATCGCGTCGCGTCGCGCTGCTTTTATGAAATATTTCGTAGCATACTTTTTGGGGCAAGGCGAAAAAGTTCACTGGCCACTTTAAACGTGCCGCACTTTCGGTTGGGCTAATAAGTCGACTTAAGACTGAACTCAATTTCAAGACTTAACCCACGTGACACTTGCTTGCTTGCTACATTTTGCGGCAAGCTCAACGCCACTTAGCTATGCTGCTGTCACTTAGTGTCAACTGGCTGCTAATAACTTTTGTCTCGCAGTCACTTGCCATAAAAAATCGATGTGGCACGAGCTAGATTGAGCCACATTACAAATGATTGCTTTGACATACTCGCATGCGGGGTGGGGCGGTCGAGGAGGGGCGAGGCGGGTGCCAATCGCCTGCCACAAGATCCGCTAAGCGCTCACGACACACGCTCACGACAGACATTCGGTGTCTCCTCTTCCTCTTCCCGGCCATATTTCAATTTTATTGCAGCCAATCAGCCCTCTGCCACGCCCACTGCTATAACAAATGGGTATCACCTGCAATATTATTCATAACATCCACAGTCAATCGGATCCAAAGTGTAGTGAATTCATTCGAAAACTCAAAAACTACTACATCATCAGCATAAACAACTAAAGCCCGCGCCTCACATTTTCTTTCGTGCAGCTGCCCAATAAATGTTACTGAATGTCAACAATGAAATATGCTGGCATACTTGCCGTATACTTAATAATAATATAATAACAAATGGGGCGGTTGTTGCATAAACTGACATTTCATTTTACCTCTCCCTCTCCCTCTCTCTCTGTCTCTTTCTCTCCCACTTTATGTGTGTGCCTCATTTTGTGGGGAGCAGCGCTGTGAATGCAGCCAAAAGCAGCATAACTGGCAACATAACTGCAATGTGGCATTTTTGCTGGCTGCTGTGCCGCTGCTGCTGACTCGTTGCAGCAGCAAGTCAAATAAAAACTGGCTACAATACAAAACAAATAGAAATTTATTGCCTGGAATTTACGACGTTTCATGTGCTTTCGCCTTGCTGCGGCTTTCCGCTCATTTTTTTTTTTTTTTTTGGCAAGTTTTTGACTCTCCCGAGAATAAGTTTTTTTTTCTTCCTTTTTTTTTTGGTGTGCGCATATTAAATGCAAATTAGCATTAAAGTTGTTAATTGAGTTGAGCTGTAAGTTGGCTTGTAAAAGGGCGTACAAAATAATATTAAAGTAATTAGTTGTGCACAATCTAAAGTGAGAGAAATTCAAGAGGTTCTGAATTTAAAATGCATTTATATAATTAAAAGAAAGGAATATTGAGTTTAGTTTGTGATGACATCAATTTAATTTTGACCTATGCTTTTAATAATAAAAACAAAATAATCATTTATAAAAAGGAGAGGAGAAGCAACGAGAAAGTGGCAGAAATTCAATGAGGATTATTTGGTTTAAAATGATTTTAGACTATTAAATAAGAAGTCATTGAGAAGAAAGCAAGAAGAGGTTAAATTTTTCATGGAGTAATTTTATATTTGTACCTACTTTGAATTCGTATGAATAAGGAAATTATTTTATGCGTGAAAAATACTACTAAAATCAATCACAATCTATATTATTAAGACATTTAGCATAATCTATGTTTAGCATAAACAATTTCCAACAATTGAACTGTTTCTTAGTTACCCTTACCCTTGGATTATTTGTTATATGGGATAAATTGAAAATATATGTTATAGCTCAAAATTAAGCTTTGTTAAATTTGGTAAATACTGCTTTTTGCTAACGATTGTCTTCGGAACAACTGATTGCTGCCGCTACTACTTCTTCCGATTACTTGTATCGATAGCTAAGTGCCTATCGACTTACTAATGCTAACCGATAATTTAGTTTCTTTCTAGTTGCCTCCACTTACGTTTCATTAATATAAGCAAGCAAATTACTATTTCATAATACATAGAATATGCATTAAAAAACTCTAAAAACGTACAACATTAAATTGTTCGCGCTGTTATTTTAGCTAAAAGGAGTTTTATTAAATTTCACAGGGCGTGGCACAAGTTTAGCTAGTCAAAAGTTAAGCTAACAATAAAACAATGGCAACAACGTTACCAGTAAGCTACAGCAACAACAATAAGTTGCAGCAATAACAAGAATAATGGCAACAAACATTTGTTGGCACATGTTCAAAATAAAATCGCATCGCTTCGCTGCTTCTTTTTTGCGCAGAGTGTGTGTGTGTGTGTATGTGTTTGTATAATTTCTTTTTGTCTTATGGCTTTAGCCGCTGGCACTTGCAGCAAATGCCAGTTGCCTGACTTCCCTTCCCTTATCATCCCTTCCCTTCTCTTCCCGCTTGCAACACTTAAAATGCATTTTGCTTTTTGGCCGCTCACTCAAGCCGCCGCCTTTTAGTCTCCCTCTTTTGGTCCTCTCTAAAGTTGTCTCTGGCTGCATCTAATTCGATTAAAATGTTGTAAATTATTGCACTCACATGGCTAGCCTTGCATTACAAGAGTGTGTGCGACTGCATGTATGTATGTGTGTATAAGTGTGTGTGTGTAACTTGGCAATATTACGTAATGCTTTATTGAATTTCCCAATTCGAATCTATGTTTGCTGCCAGCTATTTGGCTGCTGCTGCTGTTGGCTTCTGGAAATGTGTTTTCAATGAACGTTTTGTGCGTTTTGCATTTCGCAGCATGAAAAATGTCCTTTCGCCCCATAAATCTTGCGAGGCACGTCGAGTGCTGGCCTCAGGCTGCGGTTTTCCTACATATTCGAATACGAGATTCACAATTGAATTCGAAATTCGCAGTCGCATTCGATTGCATTTCTTTTTGATGATATTTTTAAATAAATGCGTAATAACGATCGTAACTTTGAGTAGGAATGAGAAAAGAAGAGACAACAACTGCGGGGGGGAGAGTAAATTTATGTTATGACTGTGGCAGAGCAGAGCAGAGCAGCCTGCATAATGTATAGCCATACATTTAGTCATTTAGGCAACTGACGCATGCCACATGGGGCATATCAAATACTTTGCTTGGCCTCCACAAGTTTGACGTAGGCTGTGCTCCCTCTCCTTCTCGTTCTCCTCCCATTCCTTCTTTCCCCTCTGGCAGCCTGCAATCAAATGTGGCAATTTAATTTATTGTTTATTTGGCCAAAATGACTGCAAGGCTCTCTCTCTCTCTCTTGGCACAGAAGCTGCTTCGGAACGTGGTTGAAGTTGTTCCTTTTCCTGCTGCTGTGGCACGCAAACCCGAAATGCTTGTAAATAAATAATTTTTGTCTCTGAACAACTAAGAGCAGAACCCTTCAATCATATCAGGCTGCTGCTGCTGCTGCTTCTGTTGCTCGGTCGTGCTCTGGCCAAAATTGAAATTAATGACTCGATGCGGCATGTATCTGTATCTCCAACTGTAACTGTGCCCCACGGCTCGTCAATGATGCGTGCCTGCCTTGCCAAATCAAAGCAAATCACAAAACTTTCGGACGAGGCAAGCCCCAATGCCAACAACTCAAACTCACACCACAACTTACCCCGCAAAGATGGAACGTGGAGCGTCGCTTTATGCCTCCCCCGAGGACAAGCTGCAAAGCATCAAGTTTGCGGCTGACGCAGCTGATTATTATTATTGGTGGTGCATGCCTTTTGAGTCCGTTTCCGTTTCCCATTTCCAGTTGCCTGCAAATAAACGCAAAATAAACGAATTTATTACATTTATAAATGGAAATTTGCTAAATATTTGTTGCAGCCACAATCGCGCCGCGTCTCTTTGCCACGTCTGTCTCTGTGTCTGTTTCTGTTTCTGTGGTTGCCTCTCGTGCAAAGTCAATCAACTTAATTAAAATTAAATAAATATGTATTTTTAATTAAAAATCAATCACACGGCTATTCAGCTGATGACATTTTCAATGGCTCCTCGCATTCTCATGTTCAGCAACAAGAAAGAAAGCTGCAGTCGTGTATGTTCGACTTCAAGTCACCTGTTACATGGTTAATCCTAGAATCAATGTTTTCTAAAATAATCAACCATAATTCAACTGGATTGTGAGATCAAAGAATTTGCCTTAAGTTGTCTACAAATTTATTTATTTATTTAATAA
Organism: Drosophila sulfurigaster albostrigata; assembly: GCF_023558435.1. NCBI lineage: Eukaryota > Metazoa > Arthropoda > Insecta > Diptera > Drosophilidae > Drosophila > Drosophila sulfurigaster. The sequence continues at coordinate 3,176,341 of NC_084883.1, forward strand.
ATTAATACATATTTTGCATGGCTGTTATTGACAGCCAATTATTTAGGGTTTCTCCAGATTGTTTATTTCTCTAATCTATGACGAGAATGTTTTAACATATGAATCGGAAATACTTTTTTAGTAACTATAACACACTATTTTTGCTAGTCGAAAAGCTATCAAACTCTTTTAACCTAAAGGCATCAGGTGCATAAATTCGATTGCAATCTTTCGATTTGCTCATTGAATGCAATTGACTGAAAAGCGCTCTTCAACATCGCAAATTGCCAATCTGTGTGTTATCAAGTCTGCATTCAATTTCTGTTTCCCATTGAATTCACTTTTTAGAGTGCATTCAAAGCGATTAAAAGTGTAATGAATATTTGAGAGAGCTGAGTTAAATTCGCATTAACGTAATACAAATATTTATATTCGTGTTTTAATCATTTAGTCGAACTTCATCTAATGAATCACACCTTGAAAATAAATTTAGTGTAATTTCTAGATGTCAGCCATTTACCTTTATAGTATGTAGTTTTGCACATATATTTTTCTCAAAACAGCGAAAATTATGTGCCTTAAATTGTTTTCTTTTTCGCTAAATTAATTTGTTGAAGTACTCTCTTGTTCAAACAAGAAAGTGTAAAGTACTATACCGATTGCAATGTAAGCATAATAAATGGCAAGATGAAAAGTTTCTGTAGAATATTATATTTAATCAAACTGTCGCTCCAAATGTCTATTAAATGGATAATAAATGTTTTCATTAATGCAAACATCATTTAGTCAAACATTTCTAGCAATTTTAGGTGCTTTGGTTGACAATCTGACATATTTTATCGATATTCAATATAGTTTAGTATTTTTCCAGTGTATTGTTTTGATATATTATAATAGTATTGCCGCACTGTTTTGTCTATATTGAAAATTGGTAGCGGCTATCTCACAGTCTTTTTAACTTGTTTGTTTTTCTACTTTACATTTATTTATCGCATCCTCGATTTAGCTGAGACAAAGCAAGGGTAAAGAACTAGTATTTATTGGAATTCAAAGAATGTGTGTGGAATATTCGAAGAGTATTCAACACAAAAGTGTCGTTGCAAATGCGTATTAAATGCATAATTGAGTTTATTATCAAATTGCAACGTTTGCTTATTACGCGTTGTTGCAAACTGTCATTAATCATTAATTGTTTTTAGACTTTTGCACCTGGCCAATTTCACAAGCTGCACGAAAAACTGGCCGACAATGAATGTGTGTCCATGTGTGAGCGTGTGTGTGTGTGTGTGTGCCATAATTGTATGCGTACACAATATTTATTATTTATTGCAACAAGAACAACAGACTGTTGTCTGGCAGGACAACGCACTCGGGTCGCCTTTATCCTTGCATGGTGATAATGGGATGCGTTATAACTTTTATTTTTAATTTAAAATGCATTTCGGACATTGCGCGCTGTACGCTGCACGTTGTCTGTGTTTATTCGCGAAATGAGTTTTAAATTAATGTGATTTTTGTTATTTATGGGCTGCAGCAACGTCGTGTTTAAAGCCACAAAGTGCTTGCATAGCCAAAGCCGAGGAGCATTTAGGCCAAATCACACTGCGAAATGGCCAAACAAATCAGCAACAGGCAAACAAAACAAAGCAGAGCGATAGACGCATACAAATACACTCGCAACTTGCATAACAAATGTAAATTGTGTCGCGCACACACACACACACACACTTGCATACACACACACACGCATGCAATACGCATTCGAGTTTTAAACTCATAAAATATGCAATCAATTTTCTGGCTGGAATTGAAACCTCTTTTGACTCGATGTACAAACCACACACCTGCTTTGTCTCTCTGTCTCTCTCTCTCTATCTCTTTTCCCTTCCCCTTCAGACTCTGTAAATTAGCCCCCATCTGACCCATCGTCCCAGCTCATTTGCAATTCTAATTGTTTTCCAAATTCATCAATCGCTCTCAGCTCTCTCTCTCTCTCTCTCTCTATCTCTTTCTCTCTTTTGCTCTCTTTCCCCATGCGAGCAATTGATTTAAGTGTTTGTAATGCGAGTAGTTGTTGTTTATTGTGCGCTTTGCTTCCATTTCATTGCGAATTGATAATAAATTGTAGGCTGTCAATAATTTTAATACCATGTGTCTATCACACTGTAATCCGCCCCATTTTTTTCAGCTTGTTCTTTGATTGATACCTATGATTGATTTGCAGCTGAAATATTGCCACATGCAGCGCAGTTGACAACGAATTTAACCATTTTTTTCCACGACATTTCCAACGGACTTTTTGACCTCTTAAATTCAGATTGAATACTAAATTAAAGAGCAATATGTTTAACAAAAAAGAGTATTCATAAAAAGTATAGCTGGAATTGCTTATTAAATAACTTAATTGAGGGTTATTAATATTATTATTACTGTTGCAGTATATACAGTATATACTGAATATAACATTCGGTATATTTTTGTATTTTATCAGTATATTATTTCGGTATATGTATTTATATTGCTTTGGTTGACAAATCTGGCATATTTTATTGATGTACCAAATATTCGGTATATTGTAGTATTTTTCAGTATATTATTTTGGTACATTTATATAACGGGTATCTCACAGTCGAGCACACTTGATTGTAGCTTTCATACTTGCTTTATTTTTCTATGCTTAATATGTTTAACGCAAAAGTGTTTGCTTATATCACACCATAAATAAGTGTAGCATAGTTTTGGGCGCATATCAAGCTGCGTCATGCTACGCATTGCTGATTCTCATATGCGTGCAACGGCAATTCTCAGTCGACAGTTTAATCACAGAGTCAACACTGAATGAATTGCTTGTGCAGGTGCTACTCTCGCTGCTGCTGTTGCTGCTGCTGTTGATCACGCCCCAAATATATAATAATAAATCAAGCGTCTCTGGTTCCATGTTGCGAACACTTCCGCTTCCGTTGCGCTTTGTCATGCTCATGGGGAATAAACAATGCATTCGACGATGTTTGTTCAACTTCAAAAGCGAACTCAACATTCAGCGGCCCATTTAACACAATCAATGAGGTTACTAAGACTACAAACCCAGCAAAACCTCAATCAAGTGAATAAGCAAGCGGCCAAGCATTGAAATTTGATGAAGTCAACACGCATTAGCATTGCCTGCGTATGTGTGTACGTGTGGCTGTGTGTGTGAGTTAACAACAACAAAAAAAGGAAAAAAAAGGAATTCGCTTATTTATAATCACTTACATCCGAATGGAACGGCACAAAGAAAAGCGCCTTAGGTCAAAGAGAAAAGAAAAACTGGCAAGCAAACAAAATACACATTGATATAATTTGTTAACTGATGAGGTATGCTGAGTGGGTGAGTAAAGAAAAAGAAATGCCAGCAGAGGCTTGATTAAGTGCGTTAATAATTGAATAAAGGGCGTGTAAGTGATATAATTTGATATGCGATATAACAGGATAACTGTTAGTTCATCATTCACATTTCCCATTCAACCATTTTCTTTCACTTTTCTTGATGTCGTTTGCCATAAGTTTGGGGAAAATTGCGAGTATATGGCACTTTAATTTGCGTGCCGCCCTTTTTGTGCTGTGGCTCATTTAATGATGCGTATACGCAACGTTGACCCATGCAGCCTGAGGCCGAACTATTGGGAGTCCAGCAGGGGACACTGGATATTAAATTAATGAAGCTTAACATTGAGTAAAATACTTCGATGCTGACGGCGCGCGGCATCAACAATAATTATAATCCGAATGCAACGTCAGCAACAAAAGGCGAAGATAGTGATCAGGGGAGAGGGGGTGAAAGATGGCAAATAGATGGCATTAAGCGTTTAGCGTTAGCGTTGTCTTTGCCACACTTTGCAGCACTCAACTGTGCAGCAACTTTATGCAATTATGATAATAACAATGAAGCAGAGACTGAGGAATGCAAAAAATTAAAAACACAGGCAAAAGGAACGCTGTGCAAACTTTTGTGCAGTGCTCGACGACGTTAGTTTCGTTTGCTTTAGCTCGCTTTACACATAATGAAATAATTGCGACGCCTAAAAGTATGTAACAGCATTTGCCTGCGCACAGATTGCAAAGTTTTTAGCATATAATTTAATAAGTAATCGCTGCAGCTGAAGGAGGAAGAAGGAAGAAGGAAGAAGGAAGACGCAGCTGGCTGGCAGCAGTTTATGCAACATTCCAGCAGGCAGTTTATGTGGCATGTGCCACAAAAATATTCAATTTTACACAGGCATTTTCTTCTTGGGGCCAGCTTTGCTTAATTGCAGCATAAACTTGGCCTTATTGGCAAGTCCGATAAACTTGAGCTGGTAATAGAGACGCAAGATGGGTGCAAGCGAATTCTTAATAAATTGCAGATTTACACAAAACGAAGGAAGACGACGAAGGCAGGAGGAATGTCTTACATATGCATTACATGTGTAATTTGTGCTGAGTGTGTAACGAAATTAGAACTTTTGCAGCGTCTAGAAAATGTTGCAGGCGAAAAAAAGAAAAATAAACGAAGAAAACTTGCGAAAATCTCTCTTCTTTTTGCGGAAGGAAATGAAGTGCCAGGCAGGACAGCAGCAGGCATCGTCTCTCTCTCTCTCTCTCTCTCACTCTTACGGGGGGGAAGTGGCAGGCAGACAGTTAGCAAGTTGAGTCTATGGGCCAGATTAACTTGTAGCAGCGCCAAGCACAAACATTGCATGCAACAATCGGGGAGGGTGGTGTCGAAGAAGTGCCAAGGATTTCACCCATAAAATGCAGTTGAAGAAATTGAAAAAGTTTGCTTTTTTTTTTGCTCTGTGCTGCTGCTTTCGTCTTTGCAATGTGCATAATGTAAAGTTCATGCTAGTTTTGGTTCTTAGCTGAGTCCGACCATCAGTCTGCCAGTTTTGCTAGACTCCATCGCCATCTTCTCTCTCAGCTCTCTCTCTCTCTCTTTCTTTCTGCTCTGCTGTGCACATGTGTGTGCATTGAAGCATGTCCTGCTGCTGCTGCAGCGGCAAAGGAATTGCTTAAAAAAGCCAGTATACTTGTATAAGTACACATGTATGTATTCAGTTCAGTGCAACGCCCACTTGGGCAACATGTGTTGCTCAACGCCTCCGCTCTGTGCTGCCACACAGACTCTTAAATTACACAACTTGACGCTGATATAAAATTCAAATTAACTTCTCCTCAGAGGTTTTTTGGCGTGTGTGTTTGCTTGTCTTTTGCTCTTACATGAAAAATGAAAACAAATCTTAATTAAAAATTATTGTTGACACTTTTTGTGACTCTTTTTTTGTTATGCACTCGCTAAACTCTTTATCACGAAATTATCTTTCACAATTGTCCCACATTTTTGTATGTTGGCAGCACTTTAAAGTTGAATTTAACGCAGTAATTCAAAAGAAATATGGCTGAAATGGGAAATAGACAATGTTGAACAGATTGCTATGTAATACATAGAGAAGAACTTATAGTCATTGATAGTACTTTCATCAGCATTTTAAAACGCTTTGAAAATATTTATATTTTAAATTATTATAGTATTAATACAAAATGAAAAGTAGTATTGAAGTTTAACATTCTATTTAGACAGATGAACACAATGTTAAAACATTAATATGGACAAAAGGTATGCAAAGGTACTTTTAATTTTAAAATTCATGATATTCGCTGTAAGTTATCTGGAACACACAAAGTTTTCTTTTATTTCCATTTCAGTTTCATTTTAAAACACTTTATTTGAAAAATATGTGGTGTATGTGATAAGTAAGTTTGATCTTCTTTACTTAAACAGATTACAGTAAATATCCAATCTTAATCTTAACAAATTGCAATATAACTTTATTAAGCCTTATCTTGTATTGAAGCTTTTGCTATCGATAAATTAAAGAAGAACACCGAAAGCTGTCAATCAAGTAGAAATTTTGAACAAACTTTTCTTCATTTCATTTTTGGTTTAGAACACTTTGACTTTAAGAGGACGAGCAGAAATAAATTCTAATTCTTCTACTTAAATAGATTAAATAAACTAAATATTACATATGATTATGATTATTATAGATTTGAAGATTTTTAGAGTAAAAAAAGTATTTGCAAATCCGTCTCCAATACATAAGGTTCAACATAACTTTATTGCGCTGCTCTTTTTTCATTTCATGTTTGCTTTAGAGCTCTTAATACACATCTCAATTAAATATAATATAATAATGTTTAATGTGTTTTAAGAGTCTGAAGTTTTTCCAAAAATATTTCCAATCTTTGAGTTTTCACACAACTTTATTTCGCTCTGCTCTTTTATAGACACTTTTGCTATCGATAAAGAAAAAAGAACACTTCGAGCTGCTTATCATGTAGCAATCTCGAGCATTGAGAAATCTTTGCAAATCCGAGCGCATTATGCAAGTTAAGTAAATGCCAAAAGCAATGCGAAAACAGATTTGATTAGGCGCATAAAATTATCGTCGAGTTTTTGGGGCATAATTTGCAGACACGAGCCCGAAACGCCAATGTGCAAATGCTTGAGTAGGCAACCAAAACAGAACAGAACAGAACAGAGAACAGCGCAAGTTGAAGTAAAGTCGTAGCAATTGAATTGGTGGCATGTACATAATTTTTGGAGGCGCCACTCAAGGCACACACAAACACATACACACACACACACACACACACACACACACACACACACACACGCAGAGCATTAAGTCGAGGCTTATCGATTAGCTTAAATTGCCGTGCGTCGATTGAGCTTAATCCGCGCTTCCATAAAGCCCCACAAAATCGTTGCGACGAAAGCTGCTTTTTGCTTTAAGCAGCTTTAAAGCAACTTCTACGTGAGCGAGTTGCACAAAACTTTTCATGTGGCAAGCGCAAAGTTTTATTTTAACTTTGTTACGCAGTTTTTCGAGTTTCAAGTTTTTTGTTGTTGTTATTATTACTATTATTATTAAGAACGCTGTTAACCCCTTGTTGCCGACCTATTTGGAAAGTGCAGCTAAACTTTGGCTTGCCACGCATGCAAATAGAGAACGTGAAGTGGAAGCTCATTGCATGCAAATAAACATTCAATATGCATAGAAGAAGACACACACACACACACACACACACACAGCTTCGAAACATGTCGCGTTACAGGATAAAGTTTTTGCTAAATTGTGTTGTTGTTGCTTCTTTGTCTTTGTCTTTGCTATTGTCTTTGTCTTTGTGTGTTGTCTCCCTTCGATGCAGTTCAGTTCGCTTCCCTTCTCAATTTCTTTCGCATTCAATTGCTTCTATCAGTGCACTTTGATTTTCTTCCTCTTCAGAAAGTTGCTCAATTGCTTGCGCATGTTGCAAGTAGCAAGTAGCTAGTTGCAAGAGTCATTTAGTTTTATTGCATTGTCGTGTGCGGTTTTGCAAGTTGCCAAAAACTATGCATTTAATTTTGTTATTTTATTAGTGTTGCAGCAACTTCACTAGTCACTTTTACTTCGTTAAAATACGCCATAATTTCGGAGCTGATTCGAATCTCTCTCTCTCTCTCTCTCTCTCTCTGAGGTAAGTTTCGGGCCAATTAAATGGCTGGCTAAATCGGTTATCAGTGGCCAATTAGCAGCATATCAGAGGCGTGTCTGTCACATGCTTGTTTCCTGTTTCTTTTTTCAGTAGACAAAGAGGGAAGAAGACCAAGTTTAAAATGCGCACGCAACGGCAATTAAATTCAGTCTTGACTAATTAAATTTAATAGCGGCCACTAGAAGCAGGCATATGCAAATTAAATGAATATAAAGCTATCTATGTTGGGAGGAAAAAAAGACAATTATGCTAATAAATTATGTTATAAAGGAAGTTGAGCAATTAAATTCCCTTTTTTTGTTGTGTTTAATAAAAATAGTTGTATTAATTTAAATAGCTCGTAATGTAGCTCTACTTGCGAAATAATATTATACAATTGCGTAATACATATTACGGTGCCACAAACCGTGGCAAGCGCACATTTCTTCCACCTTATTGGCTTCCAAGTGCCGTCTACTCTGGCTTTGGCTTTGGCTTTTCTTTCCATTCCTTGGCTTGGCTTGGCTTGGCAAGGAAAAAAAGTTTCTATTTCTTTTTTCTGTATTTTTAAAGTCCCCGCTAAACCACACAACCTCAGGCCTCCGGGCTGTTTTCCGTTGCCAGCTATGGAAACTAGTCGTAAAACAGTATCCAAAGCCATGTCGTGCAATGCAACTGCAATGCAAACCTTCGCTTCGCTGTGAGAAACTCTGCACCTTGTAGCACAAAATGGAAAGAGACAGCAACAGCAACAGCAACAGCGGCATTGAGAGAGCCACATCAAGGAGAGGGGAAATGAGATGCAGAGGGGCATTCACAACGAGGACACACTAAATCCACCCATCGCTGCACGCTTACACCCCACTGTGCCCTTTTAGAAATGGGCACAAGACAAGAAGTAAAGCGAAATTTTTATGCAACTTTTTCACGGCAAATGCTCTGGAAAATTGCGATGACAACGGCTTAAAATTTAAATCACCATAAATTGAAATGTCGACAAACCATTCATCTAAATAAACTAGCAAATTCAAATTGCAACTAGCCGAAGCTTCTTGTTGCCAAAGGAATTCCATTAAAAAGTTTTGCTTCGACATTTTAAAGACCCATAAATTCTGCAGTTTATAATGAATATCTTTTTGTTTGTCTGCTTTTGTTAATTATATTAAGTTTGGCATTAGTTCATGCAACTGTTAACTTTGATTGTAAATTATTAGTCAATGGAAACTCATTTGAAAATTAACCACATTTATGGTTCATCACTCATACGTCCAGTGATACAGGAATGGAGAAATGAGACAGATTTGTCCTAAGTTTTCGTTTCTTGTTTTTGAAGGATAAATATAAATTTTTGGATCACTGGTTACTATGACGTTAGCGCATATTTGCTGTGAATGTCAAATAACCACATTTCAATTATATCACTCATAAGTCCATGATTACGCGAATGTAAGAATTGTAACTGAAAAATGATTCGAAGTTTCAAAATCTTCATCGATTTTTCGGTTTTTTCCTCTACAAATTATTAATTTTTAATTAAATTATACAACTGTATTTATAACTCTTACCAGTGAATATATATTACTTATACGCCCGGTACTCAACGGAATATATAAGATTTTTAATTGACAATTTTTTGTTAAATCTTTTGGTTAGAATTAAAATGCAGAATAAGAACGTGTCAATATAATGAACTTTCTACTTTAACTTCTATTGAAACAATCCTATTTTTCCTGCCTATCATCTAGATATTTCAAATTGCTAAACTTTATAATTAGACTTTGTCTTGAATTTTTGTTTTTTAGAGTTCATTTCAACTTAAATACTTTCCGTTTATCAATTGCTGATACTTTATTAAAAAACAATGCCCAGCTTTACTTTTTATTCATAATATTTTCCATAGCATTATTTCGTAGATTTTTCTTTCCCTTTTTTGGCATTTAAATATATTATCCAATTTCAATGCAGTTCTGTTTTTGTTGCGTCAAATACATTACTTACTTTGCTTCCACCTCTCTCTCGTATTGTCCCCTGGCTAGTTTAATCTTTTTCAGTTGGCTAACAAAAAATAAATGGTGGCAAAATTGTCGTCAGCTCCTGTGTTGCAATTGTTGTTGCTGTTGTTGTTGCTGTTGCTGTTGCCATTGTGCTGTTGCTGTGTCAATTTTAGCACATTTGTTGCTTGATTTGTGCGCGTGCTCGTATTTTGCATAACAATTGCAATGCCAGGCAGAGGTAACGAACAAGGGGCAGATGGAGGGAGGAAGGGAGGATAACATGGAGTCCGCCTCCTCTGGGAGCTGCATTCGGTACACAATTGATTTAAATGTTTGCGCACATGTTTCCAGCGAGCAATGGAAAAAAGAAAATGCAAGAGAAACCGATGCGAATGCCCAAAAGCGCGAACAAGCGAAAAGAATTCACGTAATAATATGCAAAGTGAAAAAAATTGAGAAAGGCAGAAAGAATAAATGGACTAAGGGTTCGATGTGCATTCGAATGTTAACGGAGGGTGGAGAGAGTGAAGAAGAAGAGTAGTTGCAATTGTCGCAGCATGTCGCTGGGCGTCAACAAAATTTTTCCAACTCAATTACCAAGCAGCTGCAACGTGTGCAGCGTGGCAAATCTCAAGCGGCTGATGCAAGCACATAAACTCAAATATTGACAGACAGCATTAGCGTTTTAGGGACGCTGACAGGGAAGAGAGAGGGAGAGAGAGAGAGCGTGGTTACCTTGAAGCTAAAGTTGAAGCCTAGAACTGAATTTAAAGGCGTGACACGTGCGCTGGATGCTGCCTCCGCTTCTGCTTCTGCTTCTGATTCTGCTATTTATATTTACCTGTCACAAACAGACAGCCAGACACTCTGACAGGCATAAACCAAGCTCCACACGCACACATCTGTTCGCTGGCACCTTGCACTAATAAATAAACAACAGCAACTGACAGCAGCAACAGAAACAGCAACAGAGATGAACACCGCCTGCAACTGCGACTTCAACTTCAACTTCAACTCTTGCCTCTTGCCAAGACTCTGTCAGTGGCTAATCACTCATATAAATAAACCTCAGTTGTATGCTTGAATAAGTACAAGTGTTCTTCTGCTCTGCTCTACTCTGTGTTCTGGCATTTTTGTAGGTAGCAACCGAGACACAGAGTGCGGCATTCATTTGCTGTTGGTTTCTGGCTTCTGCTGCATGTTTGGCATATGTAAATTATGCCAGTGCCAAGTCAGCCATTTAACTCAGCAAGTGACTTGCCTCCCTTGCCTCTTGCTCCTTTTGCTGTCAAGAGTTGAAAATTTGCCGCCCACCCATCAACGTCAGCACACAACGTTGCAGCTCCTGCTGATTACAAAAGTCAACTTTCGGTCGCTCTCTCTCTCCTCTCTTTTTCTTACTTCTCTCACCTCATTACACTCTTGCTCTTCTCTATATTTATCTCTTGCTTCTGCCCTTTTTTTTGGGCATTCAGTGTCTGCAGTTGCGTATACCCTGCACTCGTAAATATCACTGAAGAAGGCATCATAAAGCTTGTGCAATTTATGATCCAATCGGCAGTGGCAGGGAAGCTTGAAATTGATTCTCTTTTGCTCTAATAAATCTGATCAGCTGAAATAGTAAATGACAAAGAATACATATCAAATGTTAACTTAAGTTAATTGTATAACATATCTTTAATTGAAAATAAGCGCAAGAAGAGGTTAAAAGCTTAATCATGGTAATTTACTTGCTCAAATGGTATTCTATCCAATAAATTGTATAGTATATATAGTATAATAGTATTTTATAAAATATAGTATACAGCATAGTATATAGTACAAAATACAGTACAGTAGCTAGTATAGTATGCATTTGAAACTTGCGATACAACCTTCGATATTTTTCACAATTCTCATTATATTACAAGGATTTCACTCTATACAGAATCTGGAAAAAGTTAACAGGGTAACTGGCTAGTCTCGCCATATATTATAACCTTTAAGACATCAAGTGTTTGCGCTCATTCTTGTTGTTGCACTTCGAGTGAGCAAATACTTTATTAAAACTCTGTTCGGGGCGCTGAGCCGCTGAGCAAAACGTGAATCATTCATATGCCAGAAAAGCAACAGCAGCAGCAACAGAAACTGTGGTTGTCTTACTCTGTCTGTGTGTGTGTGTGTGGAGGACGAAAGGCGGTAGGAAGATGGGCGTGGCTAATGAGCAAGTTGTGTTGTTTAAATTTTGTTTTACAGCTCAAGTGTTTGGCTTGAGACGCAAGTTAAATATATGTACAAGAATATACAACGTGGCGTATGCGCAATGTTTGCAGAGACCGCTCTTGAAGATTGTTGAAGAGGAGACACGAGACAGAAACGTTGCTCGGTAATTGATATGAGCACTAATAGTATTACGAGCGAGTTGTTTGCCAAGGCAACAAAAATCTGTGCACAACCAGCAGCAGCAGCAGCAGCAAAAGCAATGAGGGCTACTTTGGCGGCTTTTGGAGCAGCAATTTGCTTGCATCAGCTGTAAAATGTGCAAAAGGACAATTGAAATATATTGCCAGAGGGTGCAGAGTATCGACTTGAATGTTGCCATTCAGCTACCGCCGCCTTTTATCATCATTTCAAACAGCAGTTTGCTGTCAAATGCAGCTGCGCTTCGTCTCTGTGTCTGCTCATTTCCTTCTTCTTTGTCGCTTTCTCCCCCCCTCTCTCTATCTCTCCCTCTGTCTCTTCCCTCACTCCGGGGTTCTTTATGACTTTGGCAATTTTGATTCATCGCGTTGTCGAATGTCAACAATTTGAATCATTCACTTGACTTGGCGTCTGTAATTTGAAACTTTAACAACAAAAAATTCAGAATGTAGAGGAAAATACTTGACTAGGAAATACCCTAAACTAGAATGTTAGCATATGGATATTATGTTGTACTTCAACTTCTGTTTTTAATTGACGACGATTTAATTTTTTGAAAATGTTATTTTTAGTGACTAAAATCATTAAACTAAAAAGAGTAATAACTTGTACTAACATAAGTTTATAATCATTATCTTCACAGTTTTTCTTCTTTATTTTTATGGAGTGTTAAAACGATTATTAAATATTCAGAATGCTATTTGCATTAAGCTTGAAACGTTTAGCTTAAAGGGGTGATAACCAACGTTTTTCGTAATTTCGTATTTTAAATTTTATAGGGTGCTAAAACGATTATTCGCAAGTTTTAAATATTCATATTGCTTGACTAACTGTCCTGTCCCGTCCTGCTCTGTCCTATCCTCTTCTCTTCTGTCTGCCATTTATTATACCATCGACTCATAGACGAAGTCGACTGCCTGACGTCTGCTTGTCTGTCTGTTTTGTCAATTTCTGAGTGCCTGTATCTTTGCGAGTGCCTGCGTGGCTATCGCATTTGTCTATCTGCCTCGTTTGCTTGCCTGCCTGACTGTCTGTCTCTCTGTCTGAGTGTCTCTCCTCTTCACACACCCAAATACACACACACATACATTGCAGTCATGTGTCAAACTCTGTATGTCGACTTCTGACATAATATTGACAGCTAAACAAATCCAATTATGCCCAACTCCTGTGGCACCATAACCAAAAACTCGCAATCGAATCGAATCGTATCGTATCGCATCGCCTGTTTTGTATGCGAACAAGATTTAGGCTGCTAACTTACGAAATATGCTAAATGCTGACCATGTTTCAGTTACACACATTTTCATTGTTCTGTCCCTCTCCCTCTTTCGCGCTCTCTCTCTCTCTCTCTCTCTGTCGTTGTGTGAAAGTTGGCTTTAACCTTCTTTGAGTTTCGAGTGTGTTTTGTGTATTGGCCATGTTCGCTCAAGCGCTTTAAACGTTTTCCCACTGCTGACCAGACTCAGAGCCAGAGCCAGAGAATCGAAGCCAGAGTCAGAGTCCGACGATATTTCAATTTTCCGATATGCTGTTACTGCTGCTGTTGCTGCTGTTGTTGTTGTTGTGGTGCCAGTAAATTGTGTAGGTGTGCAATTGAATTATTGCAGTCAATGCACACATTCACACTCTCTCTCTCTGTCTCTCTGCTATCATAAATATGAAATTTTGAGCCTGCCTGCGTAGCCTGGTTGCACATTACGATGCTCCTCTTCGCACACCTCAGCAGCAGCAGCAGCAGCATTATGTGGCATGCCCCAAACCCAAACCCAAACCCAAGCCCATGCTGTTTGCTGTGCCAACTCTCCGGGCTGTGCCAACAAGCATTTTACGGTTTATTTTTGGGGCATTGAATGCAAATATTGGCATAAATTTTCGGCTGTTGCGGTTCGGTTCGGTTGGGTTCGGCCTCTGCTTTGGGTGTGGCATGTGGCAGGAAGCGCCTCAGCTGCAGCTGCAGCTTCGGCTTGGCCAATTTTCATTTGGCTTGTGGCATACACACACACACACACACACTCGAACACAAACATAGTTCTCACACTTGACTGCATTTTGCTGGGCTGAGCTGACTGACAGAATGCACTTTGGATTTTGGATATTTTGATTTGAATTTCGAATTTGGAAATGTGTTTTTGGCCTTTTGTTCGCCAGTTGTTGGCCACTAAATCGATAGGCCAACCGAGTGTGTTTGCTGTTCGTGCTAAACAAGAAGATTTAATAACAAAAAAAAACAGAAAACAAAAACAACAACTTCAAATTTGTTATCAACAAAATGTTGGCAGCAGCTGCAGGTGGTAGTAGAAATGTCGAGGGGTTTAAGGCGCTGTCAGCAAAACTTTAACTGGACTTTTGCTAAGCAACGTAGGCGCAAGTCTACACTGCGAGAAAAGTTCGTGTGGAAGCATTTTAAAGGAAAAAAATATCTATTTGAAATTTAATATTTTCGTGTTAAACTATTTCTCTGCTAAGTAAATTAGACGCAAGTATACACTGAGAGAAAAAGTCGTGCAGAAAACGTTTTAGAATGAAACAAAAACTAATATGACAAAGTTTATTTATTTGTCTTTTATTCTGAAATCATTATTCAATTATTTTGAAACATAATCCCATCTAACATTTTAAAGAGAAATAAATACAGAATATGATTAATATTACAATTTGTTGCTTGGAATATTATTTTTGTTTGGCACGCTTATGACAGCTGAATTTAGTTTCATTTTTAAATTGTAAATTATTTTTAATTTGTTGAAAGCTTTGATTTTTTTCCACAAATCAAGGAATGAGAGTATATTTACTTTGTATATTTTTAAACTATTTGGTTTTGTAACCGTCATGGTACTATGAATAATATTCACAGTGTTAATTTTCCCAGTGCCAATTTTTCTATTAAATCTTTTTTACTAAACTATTTGATTGTTATTATTGTGACGAATAAATTTGTATTTGCTCTTGCTTTTGCAAATTGAATCATTTTAAAAATCATTATAACCGAAAAGTATTTCTCGCAGTGTGAATTCGCCCATTGCCTACCGCATGCTTGTGATTTATGTGTTTGTTTTTGGTTTTGCGCATTTATCAACAGAAAAGGAAGCACAACAAACAGAGGACAACAAGCACAAGCACAAGAACAAGAAAACAAATGACAGATCAGCTTTTTACGTAGCATTTACTTAGGGCCAAAACGTTTATTTAGTCGAAAGGCCGAACGGAAAACAACGAAAACTATTTGAATTTCAGTTCGAGGGAAGAGAGGGAGAATGAAAGAAAAACACTCAAGTGTACACGATAACCAATTGGAATCGAATTCGAAACCATTTTGGGCTTCATTGCTGCGAGTTCAAAGTTCAATTAAGTGAGGCATTTTGTGGGGGATTTGTTGGCTGGCATTGTTAAGCCTTTGATTGCTATTTAGGCCAAACATATAAATTTACACGACTCCGAAATGGTTGTAAGCAACGCCCACTATCTATACAGTCTATCGCCACGCCTCCAACTCCGGGTTTTGGCCCCAAACTGACCCAAATCAATAAATTAAGCGAGGTTCGCAAGGCTTTAAACTTTTGCCACAACTTTTTTGTGTTCAGTAATCGTAAATTCGTAAAATTTCGGGTGCGGGAAATTGGCAAAAACATGAAAAAAGTTTCTTGGCTCTAGCGAAAAGTATGCTACAAAATGTTAAAACTAAACCTAAAACTACGATGCTAATTTCCGACATGGCTTTCTGTTTTTCTCTTTCTGTTTGTTTCTCGTTTCGGTTGTGTTTTTTTTCTTTCGGTATTTTCATCTGTTGTCTGTGCTCATGTCCTGTTGTCCTAAGTAAACCAATTTGTTGTTTGCCTTTGTGTGTGTGTGTGTGTCTGAGGTTGCCTCAAAATTCTATTAAAACCGCATAAATTACAAACTCGATTTCCAGATGGCGAGGCGACGAGGCGACAAACGCATTTAAATACATTTTAATTAGCTGCCACGGCAAAGGACGAAAAAGAAGAGCCCTACTCCTCCTCCTCCTCCTCCGCCCTCCCATGCTCCTCCTTCCAGCTGAATGCTGCCTTTGATTTCGTCTAACAGCCCCTCAAAGTGTGCTTTTCTTTCTCAGTTCGCTTTCCGTTCATTTTCCGCTTTTCATTTACACAAAAGCTACTTAGACACGACTTTAGGGGGTCGAGTCGAGAATGTGAGAGAGAAAGAGCGCAAATGAGAGAGATTGGGCAATGGCCATGGCGAAATGATGAAAGGCATTTGGCTCTGATGTTTAGTTGCAAAACAATTAAGCTGAAAGCAAAGCTGTGTATTCAACTGTCTCTCTCTATCTGTTGTGTGAGTGTGAGTGTGTTCTGTGAGAAATGAAACGCAATCACATTGAAGAAGATCAAGTAAATGTGTTGCTAAGTATTCAGAATACAAGACTAACAGATACTCTGGAAGAACTTCAAAGAAAAGTATAAATATTGATTGCATCAAATGTTCTTATATATTTTTTAAAGTATTCTAATGAATTAGGGCACCTCACTACATAAAAATAAAAATAAAATATGGAAAAACATAGTGAGAGTTCATTAAAGTCTATTTACATTCTATCAATATCCAATGGTTAAATATTAATTGACTAATTCTTAAAGATGGTAATAATGCAATCCATAAAGTAATTGAGAAATATATAAAGACAACAGTTCATACCTATTTAATTTGGATTAAAATGGTTTAAAAATATTTAAATATTGATTGAATATTTCTGAATATTATGAAATTACAACACTGCTTACTTCTTTTGTCTATATTAAAACAAATGCAAAAATTTTTAAGTGTGGATTGAATTCTTAAAGATAGTGATAATGAAATATGAAATATATAAATATATAGAGTATTCATCCTCTTCAAGACAGTTCCTACCCCTTGTCAGCTGCATTAGTACCCTTTACAGGGTATTCGCTTGAACTCTTGTGTCATTGATAAATGTATAGACCTATAGAACATTAGCATTAATAGTGTGGCATTAATTTCGAGGCGCAACATATAGCATGCTTTTAGGCGGCCAATTATAGCCGCAGACCTCTATTAATATGCCTCGAGATATACATAGATACTATATGTGTATATACATAGTATATACTAAATGTATGTTTGCTGGCTTTAAACACATTAGGTCGAGCCCGTCTGTTGTCCTGAACGAAAAGTTCAGCCCACTTGGCAACAACTTGAGGTAATGTTTGCAAATGTCAGGCCCTAGCACAGTTTGCATAAATAATTCAGTTGAAAGGACGCTTTTAGGCTCGAAAACTGTTGTAGACAAAACTGCTTAAATATGCATAATTACCTGAGACATCAGGAGGCGCCTCCTCGAGTGGTGCAGCTCCTGCCTCCATCCTCTATCCAAGAGTCGTCGTCACAAGTTGCGAGTTGCGTTCACTTTTTGGAGCCTCGCAGTCAAGTTTTAGCCGAGACAAGTCAAGTCAAGTCAGCCATGTCGCTTTGTTAGTCCTGCCGGAAGTGTGTGCTCCTCCTCCTTTACCGCATCCCAAGGCACTTGGCATAAATTTTCCGTATTGCCTGCGAAAAGTAAACAAGGCGAAATAACATAAATAACATTTTCCAGCACAGAGACAAGGAAATGAGTTGAAAGCGCAGATTTAAGGCATTCGAAAATGTTAAATGGCGAATGGGAAATTTGACAAGTGTCTTAAAAATGGTTACGTTAAAATAATAAAATACGAAAAATGCTTAAAAAGTGTGTGAGGAATGCATAATTATTCTAGACAAACTCAACATTCAAATTATTAACAAGTAATTATGTCTAGAGGCTCATTTTATTTCATATTTATTTGGAATATCCAGTTTAAACATAACACATATCGGAATTAATAAAATAAATTTAAATGCAAGTGGAAATTGACGAATGGGAAATTTAAAATTAGTCTTTAAAATTTTAACATTAAAATTATAAAAAAAAACAAGAAGTTTCTTAAATGTGTGATGAATGCCTAATTATTATTAAAAATGATGAAATTCGGATGCATTTAAATTTTACATAATAAAATCCTTACTGTCAATTGAACTCTATCATAATTGATAAGCCTTATTCCCTATCGTATTAATTTCCAATCTTAAGTTCAAGCGCACAATATTCTAAATTTATAAAAGACCTTAAAATTCATTTTATTCCTAATAGTTAAAATAATAAAACACAAAAAAGCGCTTGAAATGTGTGTGAGAAATAAATAATTATTCCAAACACGTTTCATATTAAATATGAAATCCTCATCCCTCACATATTTATTTAGAATCTTAAGTGAAAATTAATAAAATAAATGAAAATACATGGAAATTCCTAATAACGTTAAAACATTTCAATAAATGTGCGTTGAGTTGTATTTTGACATTCCTATTCTTGCAATAAAAATCAGTTTAACAATCTGCTAATGCGCAGAACGACCATAAAAAATGTATAACTAATTATGTCAGAAGTGCTTGCAGTGGAGTAGGGAATACTTCTTCCTTTCGTCCCTTAATAGAAATCATTTAAATATGCTGCTAATGCTCTTTAAGCGGCAGTAAAGAGTCAACAAACCAAACGAAATGGCAATTGCCTCGTTTCCACAGTGACACGCAACGATGTCATGAGCTTGTTCGCTTGTTGTCCCTCTCCCTCTCCCTGTCCTCATCCCTCCTCTCCTGGAAGCGTGCTCCCGTGCTGACACAAATTACAGCATAGCCACAGTCTCGTGCCCTCAGAAAAAGAGAGGGAGAGAGTTGCACATTCCACATGCCACACACACAGAACCCACATTCCGCATTCCGCATAGTCATAAATATAATTACAATAATAAAGGAAATATTTACAACAATTGTAAATACCTCGACTCGACTCAACTCGACTCGACTCAGACTGAAGTACTCAACACGCACGGCCCCCAAATTAATAAACTCCAATTGGCAACGCCTCAATCCCCGTTCCTGTTCCCCGTTCCCCTGCCCATCTCCTCCCATCTCCATCTCCCTCTCCATCCTGGTTGCTGGGCCTGGGGGTTACCTGATTGCCGGCGACGAAGCTTCCTGATGAGCGTGTGAGCTCGTAAAGATTTCCTGACTGCCTGCGTGAATCGAAACGACACAATGAACAGCGCCCAAGGCCTTAAGTGATCAACTAACTGATATTCTATAAAATATGGCAATTGTTATTTAATCGCCGAGCGTAACTCAAAACGAGCAAGAAAGTTAGAGTCGAGTGAGCTCGACTTTGATATACTACACATTTTCAATTAATGCAAAACAGTTCGATATTATCGTTAAAATATAGTAAAATATACCAAAGGCTATATTTGGTATATTGGTATATTACTTTATTTGAAATATAATAATGTGGTATTGTTGTTACAATATGCTAACATACACCGAAAACTATTTTTGGTATAATGATAAACTTCTACCTTAATTTTAATAGGGCGGTTTTATTGTTAAAATATACTAACACATACCAAAAGTGAATTTGGTATATTGATATATTACTATATTTATTCATTCATTAACCAAAAGTATATGTGGTATATTGATATACTCTTACATTCGAAATATGACGTACATAATAAAGTAATTTAGATAGTTGCAAGCAAATTCTTTGAAAGCATGAAGATTGCAGAAGCGGGCGTGGAAATAATTTAAAACAAACATGTCGATAAAAATTGGATATCTAGATGCTATAGAGTCTCAGATTAGACTGACAATGTTGGTTGTTCCGTATGCGGTCAGAGATGCCTCCTAGCATAAGATTAGAATACCCTTCTACGCTATGGATAGCGGGTACAAAGATAAGCCTTCTATAATTACTTTTACAGGGTATTGCAACATAAGGCGTGTCGAAATCCATCCAGCTAGTTAATAGAAGTTTTGCCATTTAACTGCTAACTGTAACTGTGACTATGACTGCGACTTGCCCTTGCCTATCTGATTAGAGTGTCACGCCATAATGTCATCATAAATTGTTGTGTAGCCGGGGGCTAAAGACTAGCTGACAGCACAAGTGATGGTTACCACTCGTTCTCTCTCTCTTTCTCTCCCTCTCTCGCTTCCGCATTGTGTGGCAGTTGCACAAAGATAGTGAGTATTTGCAGGAGGCACTTCAGCGAAATGAAATTTATGATTAAACTAAAGCCCTTAACCGAGTCAAAGATACGAGCTTTACCTTGTGCTCAGCGACTGTCCAACTGCCCAGAGCGTATGCTAAAGAGATCAGTGGCAACAAGAAGGAGCTGCAGCTGGATCAAAAGTTGGAGCTGGAGCTGGAGCTGGTGGAGGGGGAACGCACACAATGGCCGCCGTTTACCGCATCCCAAAATGCCACACTTAAGTGAATTACAAAAGCAGCTTGCCGAGGCAGCTAGCTGCTAGCTGGTTGACACTAAAGGGGCAGGGGCAGAAGGAGTGACAAGAGGGGGCGGAGTCAGCCAGTCAACGCGTTGACAGCCACAACAAGCGGCTTAATCGCATTAGTGCGGCAAAGCGCAAGGTCTCCTTGCTTTCCCTCTTTCCCCTTCTTCAAGTGGGTCCGTGGCAAGTGCGAAAACTGATTGTGTGGCGCCACAGTCCTGAGTCCTGAGTCGTGAGTCCTGTGCCACGTTGCCACGTTGCCTGGTTGCCACGTTGTGCCTCGCTGCCTTGGCCAGGCGCTAAGCTGCGCATTGTGCGACGCAGTGGCAGCGACAACAACAAGGACAACGCCAACTATTTATACAAAGAGAAAAATAACAAAAAAATAAAATAAAATATGAGAATAAAGTCTGTTGGGGCTGCAGTCAGAACTCAGCTCAGGCAATTGCTGCGACACACACACATACACACACACACACACACACAAATATATATTTATATTACACAAAAATGTTCTTTCATTTTTTTTGGTTGAGTTCGCAGTCGAAAAAAAATTAAAAGAGAAAGCAATTAATCTACGACACAGAGCACACAGAGTGCCACAAAGGACAAGCACAGAGGAGAGTGAAGAGGGCAAAAGTGCTTATGGCCAGGCTTCCTGTCCTGCAAATCCAATAACTTATCTTGATTTTATGGTTATTTCAACAAAGGCCGGAAGTTGTAGGTGCAGCAAAGTCGACAGCAAAAGGAAGCTAAAAGCAGGAAGAAAAAAACTAGTTTTCCCCTCTCTCTTTCTCTCTCTCTCTCTCTCGGTTCTCGGCTCCTAGAACTATGATACAGTTCAGATAGTGGGTGAGTTTTTGCATTTTGCACTTGACATGTCATTGTGTGTGTTTGCCAAAAAGGAGCAGCAGGCAGAGCAGAGCAGGGCAGGGCAAGGACAGCAGTCCTGTTGGGACAGCACATTCAAGTTAAACTACGAGTTCGTATCTGCAATTGACATATGGTTTCTTTTCAGTTTTCAGTTTGCAGTTTGCAGTTTTCGGTTGGCTTTGCGTGTTGTAAATTTTGCATGAAATATTTTATTAGAAATGTCCTACATTGTGTCACAGACACTGACTGCACTTGTCTCAATTCCCAGCGAGCAGCTGCAGGTGATGTTCTCCCCTTTTCCTTTCTCTTCTCTCACGCACAGCAGAAGTCAAACAGTTTGTAAGCTGACATTATCAAGATTAATTGAAGTCCTTTTGTATGCATATAAAACTGCGTATGCACTTGTGTGTGTATGTGTGTGTGTGTGAGTGCACTTGACATTTATGAGTCGCATAAATCTTGGCAAAACAATACAACATTTAAATGCAACATCAGCTTTTCGACTAATTGATTAACAAGCATCCATCCATTCCATTTCCATCATTAAAGACGGCTCTCAAAATGCGTGTTAAGCAACCACCCAAAAGTGCCATAGACTTAAATGAGCTGAGGGCAGACGGAGTAGGAGACTGGGAAGGAAGTCACAACATTTTCAATTAATATTTAAATTCCACACAACAGAAGTTAATAATCAAATTATTTTGAAGCAATTACCAGAGAAAGCAGAGAATGCAAGACAATCAACTTGGAGTCGACTTTGCCATACTCTACAGCAATGTGAAGTGAGAATAATTGAATGGATTCCAAGCCAAAGGCAAGCAGAGAAGCTCAGTCTATGGAAAAAACACAGAGTATAACGAATGACCCCCCAGCAGCGCGTCAATTACAAGCTCGTCGAGAGTCGGAAGAGAAGCGTCAAAAGTTCGGCGAGATTGGCATGCCGAATTTTTTTATTTTTTTTTTCATTTTTCTGTTGCTTCGTTTTGGGTATTTGACGCACCCGCAGGAAAACAGCTGCCAAATGCAGAGAGCAGCAGCAGCTAGAATGCAGAGATAGACACGAGTTTGGAATGGGAGAAAGATGAACAGACGCTGATAATGATATTTCTTTGTTCTGCTCTTTCTCTACATTTCTCTGTACAGCTCTCCCCACGAGGGGTGCTCAAAATTTATGCGGTAACGATTTTATTTTCAGTTCATTTCGTTTTTTTTTTTTCGTTTCAGCTTTTTTTTTTGCAGGCATCACATATTCATTAAATTGCACAAAAGCCGAGAGCAATCTCTGGCTTAAGTGTCTGAATCGTGGCCCGGAGGCAATGTTAAGTGTATCAATGAGGTCTCAGCATCCACTTTCGTCTAATTGGTAATTGTCGTAGACTTTGCACAGCAAGCACAAAACACTTCGAACGGCAGCAACAACATTCTCAAATCAGAGCAAACGCGCTCCAAACTTGTTTTCTCTCTATGCGGTTGCTTTTAGAGGTGTCGAGCGAGTTTGAAATGACGCAATACGGGAGACTTTAAATGCTTGAAATAATTGCACAAATGTTTTCAGTCCAATGGCAATGACATCAGTGCCAACAGCCAAAGTCTTCTCTCGTCTAAACCTATTGCATCATTGAAATAATATTCTGCACAATAAATTCGATACTGACATAAATTCGATCAATGTTATTTTTAGTCACTGACTAACCGTCGCATTATAAACATAATTGTCATAATTTATTGACGCATTTTATAAGCGTAATTAACAAACGAGTTAAACGAATTTAAATTACCAAACATGTATATGAAACTATAATAACATGTTATGATTGCAGCCGATGTTATTAACTGTCAATAAATTCAAATAGAATGCAATTAAATTGCTTGCAGTGGCTTTTTAATAGCCACATTAAAAGTTTAATGTGGCCGCAGGTCGATGACAAAAAGAGTTGCGCAAACACAATTCTGCAAATATAAATCATACGTCATGTTCGCCAAGAACTGACCAAGTATAATTTGCGCGTGTTTGTTTTAAGTTATTTTCAACTGATTTAAAACAATATTTTCTGAGCTGGCGAATGTCAAATGTGAATTATGCAAATTGACAACAATGATATACGATTAATAAAACTATATATTCATAAGCCCTAACAAATATGCAAATTTGCATTTAAATAATTGTGCAAAAAGTCAATTTAAAATATTATATAAATAAATGCAAATCGGACTAAGGAAATTGAAATAAAATTTAAAAATCAAAATGAAATAAATCATAAAATTGCAGCTGATTTAAATGCGCGTTGATGAAATTGTCCCGCTAATTTGTTTGTGGACATTCAAGTAAAAAATAGATAAACGAATGATGAATGCGATGAACGACTAACCGATGCTCTATATAACTTATAAGTTGGCAACTATTTCATGACAAGTTTACAGAGTATTTATGTGGTGAGAATAACTCGCAATGCAAACAGAATAATAACAATTGAATGGCGGCTGGTTAAAATGTCGGAAGTGCACGCAAAATGGCCGCAATTAAACAATCAGCACAACAATTACAAATGTTGACAGTCTGTGTTGTGCGTGTCTCTGTATGTGCATGTGTGTGTGTGTGTGTGGCTTATATAATGGCCAAACAAGTTGATATCGCTGACAATTGTTAGCTGCAAGTTGTGGCAATAATTTATTGCAACTGATTTACTTTTGCATGGAATTGTCGCAATTTATGATGACAATTGCCAATTGCCATGCTGCAGTTGTGAGTTTGCAACTTGCGCAAGTTGCAAGTTGCGAAATTTGAGTACACAAAAAGTTGATGAAAAGCAAAGAATCATAGCGAGAACTCATCTTTAGATTACCTAAATATTTGCGCACTGCCTCAAGGAATTTCCATCTACACACACACATACACACATATCATTTACATGCTGGTGGAGCTCTTCAAATGATTGATATGTTAATGCAGCACGTATACGCCGCGTGTGCCAGCTCGTTGTCGCTAAGGCTTCGCTTCTCTCTCTCTCTCTCGCTCTCTCCCACTCTCTACACAACTGACATTTGCATATAGACATCATATGCAAATATCTGCCGCAATCTAACGATGTGCGAGTGTGTGTTTGAGGTTGCAAAAGTATCTGCGAATTTGCAAAAGCGCGTATCTGTGTGTGTGAGTGTGTGTGTGCGTTTAATGTATGCATGTGCAAGATGGCGTCACTCTTCCGCTTTGTACTTCATTGCAGCTTGTCTCATTTTCCATTTGTCAGCATTTCATTTTTTTTTTTCCCCCTAGAATTCTTCATATTTTCGGGCTAAATTGCTCTAACGAGCTGCAGCTGCAGTTGCACTCGACTGAAGCGTTGACTAACTGACTGATTAACTTGCCAAGTGACAGACTGTCGCCAGGTGAAGTTGTTGTTCAGCTCGTGAGCCTTCTCCTTCTTATTGTTGTGTAGACACTTTGACAAACGAATTTCAGTGACAACAACACAAACAACAAATGACTAGCTACATTGGCTTTTTGCCTGTGTGATTTGCACTGATTTGTTGGCATTCGCTGCGTCATTGACTTGTTTTTTCCGGCCAGCAAAGAACAGAACAGAGCACAGGTCGCTCTTTGGGTCAGCAGGCATAGACAGCGGCTCGCAAAAACACACACGCTCCCACACACACACACTCAGGGAGTGACATGTGTGTGTGTTTTTCCTTTTTATGTTTGTTATGCCATGTTCTGGCATATGTCCTTTGTATCGATGCGGTCCTTTGCCCATCTCTGTGTATGTGTGTGTGTTTTGATTATAACGTTTTGGGATGTTGCTCTCTTTTTATTTCGCTGGCAGCCAAGGGGTCCTTTTTTTGTTGTTGTTGTGGTTGTTGTTTTGTTCCCATTGTTGCTGCTAAGCTGATTTACGTGGGTTTTATGTGTTTTCTCTGTTCTCTCGCCCGCACAAATGGGCGTATGAGTGATATTTTTTGTGCGCCTCTTGTCTCTGCTGCCTTTTGTACAGTTTAGTCGCTGGCAACAGTTGATTGATTGATTGAACGTTTTGATAAGTGCTGTCAGTGGGTTAGCTAGTTTTTTCTACTTCTATTTTTTTTGTTTTTTTTCATTGACTCTGCTTGTGGTTCAGTGTTTTTTCAGCCACACTCATTCATGTGCAGAATATATGGATTTCAAGAGGTTTTTTCTATGGTGAATGACACAAAAACATCATGAAGCAGATTCCGCACGATAGTTCTCTTCTTTTTCCATGCTGGACCACTTTTTCGTTTGATAAATCAATCACAAGTCACTAATAATTGACCACACAACCAATGGCTCAAACTTTAATGCACCATTAGAGCTTAAGTTTTTCTGTTTGTAATGTGTTATTTAATCATCTTAAGTCGGCAATTTCATTGGAAGTATTGTAGTAGGATGTATGTCTTTCGCTTTACACAATTCTCTGCAATTCTAACAGCTCTCTCGTGAAGTTAGTTATGCTCTTTTTCTTACTCTCTCATCTCTTTGCGACTCTGAACTTTCGAATATATAATTTTGAGCGACGCGGTCAGTGTTGATCGGTAAGCTGAATTAAACGAGCTCTCGTAAAAGGAAAGACATTTCACAAAGCTTATTATTTATTTCATCATTTGTCTCCCTTAGTACTTTCAACAATTTGGATATTTATAATGCAGCCGTGAAATTAATGCTTTGTTAGAATTACAATAGGTGCTCAACAAACTCTTGCAAAGCCACCGGAATAATGTCCCCTTCAGATAATATTCACTTAACCAAGTTTGTTATGCAGCTTTCGAAGAAAAGAGTGCAAGCTAATGCTTGGCATTTTAAATGGTCACTGTTTATTTGATGCTCATGCAGTAAGAATGGACATCATTAACAGTAATCAATATACGTAATGCAACAAGCTCAATATCAAGGAAACACTGGAGCATCTTCTCTGTCAATGTCATCCATATTATGCTACTTCGGAGACGAAGCCATCTAACACCTTTATAGCTTCGGTGCTCTATTGGTCTATGCTCTATTCCTCCTTGGAGCAGCTGGTCTAGCCCAACTTAACATAGCTTATAAAGAAGATTTATATTAATTTTAGAGCATTCTTGACAAATTAAAACAACTTGTGATGTTAATTTCATGTTAACAATTACAATATTAGTTTAATGTTCGAAGGCATTCGACAATCATCCTGCTCTGGGCATTACCCTGCACTTGATGCAGTACACGCCTCCTTCAAGACAGAGTGAGAGAGAGAGAAAGAGGAAGAGGCAGAGGTAGCGTTGCATTAGTTGCACTCGAATGCTAGTAGCCAAGTGCTGGCAGGCAGCACTTAAAGCAAACTCCACGAGTGGGTGGTCAGTGCAAAAGCTTTGCTGGCAGACTGCACTCGAACGGATTTCCTTGTTAGAAGCCCAGGGACATCAAGAGTGCTACAACGATGAGAGAGAGAAAGAGAGAGAGGAGAGAGATGCAGATGGTTGTGTCTTGGCACACAAAGTTGTGGGCAAAGTTTCATTCATGCACTTGATAGCACCTAATGCAGTCAAGGATTGAAATTGAAGCTGCGAATGAAGACGGCTGCAGACGGGTGTAAACCTCTTGCTTGCTCTCTCTTCATCATCATCGTCATCGTCATCGTCATTGGGGGCTTTGCTATTGAAGCTGTGCAATTAGCACGCATCGATAGACACGCGCGTGTACTCGACACCGAGTGCTTAACAAAAGCGAGCAATCCAAGCAAAATGCTAATTAAGTGCATGAACAAAAGTTCGTTGCTGTTAACAATGCTAGCTTTAAGCATACTCCACACATGCCACAAACCTCCGACTCCGACTCCGGCTCTGACTCCACCTCCTTTGGCCATATGCCGCATGCCACATGCCACACATGGCACTGCACACAGAGAGAGTCGCCAAACAGTCATATATCATAGTCAGGTCCAACTGTGTGCGCCCTCTGCGAGTACCACACACAAAAAATATTAAGTATACGCCAAGCAAGCCAGCCAGCCAGCCAGCCAGCTAGCCAGCCAGCGAGGCAGCTGTCGAGCGACCATTACAAATGAGAAATTTCCCAACACTGAATCAGAGTTTCAGTGCTGTTAGCAACACGCATGCCGTAACGAAATTAAACGAAACTTTTCGGCACAATTAATGTATGCAGAATTTGTTTAATTGACGACTCGCATGCCATAACTTATATGCCACACTCACACACACACACACACACACACATATTTAAGTGCAGATGGAGTGAGGCTAACGAGTGCTTGTTAATTGCACAACCAAAGTGCTTGGACTGTTCAACGTAGCCTGCCTTTTTGCCTTTTAATACCCTGTAAGCAAAGTCTAAGAATGAGGCAAATGGGTGCTGAAGTATGTAGAGTTTAAAGAAATATGCAGTTGCATACCAAAAATGAAAAAATAATTAACTCGATATATGTATAGAAGACTCCATCCTTATTGCAGTCTTCTATTTGTAATTGATTCTACTTCTATAACTATTTAAACCGAATTGGTTTTATTTAATTTGTGTCTCATTTATAATTGCAAACTCTTGCTTTTCATATATAATAAATTTGATTGTATTTAATCATCATGGAAATACAAGTTCGTTTAGATTCTTGAGAATTGATTCTATTTATATTTTAGGTGGATCATTTCACCAGGAAATTGACCAAAATGAGCCATTCAGTAAAGTGAATGAACTAAATAAGTTTACAATCATTGTTTCCTTTTGTTCACTTTTGAACTTCAGTTTGTTCACACGTTCCATTTTCAATGAGTTGATCTATATAGCAACAGTTATTTAAACGTTATTGGATTAGTACAAAAAGCATTTTAGTAGACCTAAAATACACCAGCGGATTTAAAAGTATCAAGCGATAAACTATGACTGAAATTTAACGAACTAGTTCACGGATTCAAAATGAACGAAGAAACAAATTCAGTAAATTGAACTGTGTTGACACAACACTAATTTTCATCCAATTAATTTGTTATCTCACTTTTTATTGAAATATGTACATTAAGTTTTCAATTAAAAAAATATGTTTTGAAGTCAATAATCGTATTGTTTCGATTGTTTCATCAACGAATAAAGAAGAATTTATTCTTTTGTTCAGTTGTTCACTTTTGATCTTCAGTTGACTCTTGTTTACAAATTCTATTTTCGATGAGTAGTTATTATGGGATTAGTTATCTTTTAATATTGTCAATCTATTTGATTATACTTTTCAGCGTCAAATTTAGGTTTCGCAATTAACAAGAAGTAACAAGAAGTCTATAAGCTTATTACAGTCAAGTGAATTGGTTAAATTTCTAAATATACAATGCAATTGCTTGAATTTGAATCTTATCTCACTTAAGTTTTCAATTGTTGCTTATCCAAACGCAGCGTCTTTGCTACAGTCTTGAAAATTAATTCAATTTCTAAATCCAATTGATTTCTATATTGCTTGCGATATCTATTTCTCGCTTAAGCATCTCAAGCCAACATCTTTGTGTTTGGCATCGCATCTCGTTTCCAACTGTGATATAGGATATCCGCTAGTCAAGCTGCAAGGTTAAGGCATCAGTTCTTTTTGTCGTACTCGCTGCAGAGACTGCCAAATGCAGACATAAAAGTTTCTTTAGCTGCGTGCAGTGCACTTGCCAAAAGGCATTTCGTGAGCACGCCCCCTTTGGGGACCGAGTTGGCCAAGTAAATTGCCAGCTAAAGTTGAATGTTGTCGCCTGCGTGTCGCTGCGCTAGGCATAAAAAAAAGAAGAGATGAAAAAGAAATTAAAGCCAAAGAGTAAAGCAAACTTTGGCTTGCCCATTTCATGCTCATAAGCATAACTTTGCATTTTGCGTTTGGCTTTGGGTATCTGGAAATTTTCGAATTCTCTCACATTTGCATGCAAAACTTGAGTTGAGCTCGAGCTCGAGCTCGAGTTTGGGTTCGAGTTCGGGAGCGAAGCGTGAAATTGGCAGTAAGAACAATTTGTAAGCAATGCACTGGACTTAAAGTACTTTTTCCTGTTACCAACTTCAGTTTACAATCAACTATAAGACAGAGAGAGGGATGGAGAGAGAAAAATAGAGAGAGAGAGAGAGGGAGCTGGGTATTGTTAACCTGTCCGACACACATTTAAATGCAATTTAATGCAATTTATGGGCTCTGTTGCC
This sequence comes from Drosophila sulfurigaster albostrigata, assembly GCF_023558435.1. Lineage (NCBI taxonomy): Eukaryota > Metazoa > Arthropoda > Insecta > Diptera > Drosophilidae > Drosophila > Drosophila sulfurigaster. Next base: position 3,205,633 of record NC_084883.1, read on the forward strand.
ATGGCTTATAATGCGATTGCAATTGGCTGGCTGCATTCATAGCTCATGTTGTTAAGCCAAGGACCCTGGCATAACAACAGAGTCCTTATTAAAAGCGGAAACAATGCGCACATCCGCTTCAATTGTGCCATCGCATGTGCCAGTGTGTGTGTGTGTGTGTGTGTGTGTGTGTGTGTGTGGCACGCAAATGAGCATTGGAATAATGTGCATGCATTATTATTCATGTTGTTGGCCGTGCTGATAAAAAACCGACCACGACCAACATCAGCAACAACACAAAACTTAACAATTTATAGCCAACAACAGCAACATGGTTTACACCTCACCATCAACCCTCACCACAACCCCTTTGCCCACTATCCCTCTTCCCTTCAACCCCTTTCTCATTGAGCCACGCCTTTTATGGCAGTAGCTCTATATGGTAAAAACCACTTGGCCGCATTTAAATTACGAGCCATAAATAAACAGTGTTCAATTAATGTGACCGAAGAAAACACTCGAGCTCTGCCTATAGTTTTGCTAGCAACACTGCGTATACGCAATGGAATTCGAACGAGAACCATGAGCTGTCTTCGGGGTGCGGAGGGTAACATAAGTACCGACCACATTATCATAAGCAATCCTATCAGCAATAAACCGCAGAAGAAAATACAAAGTAATTTCAACATCAAAACAAAACATTATTGTCTATTTGCTAATGTCGTTATCTCCAGTTCTATCTTTCTACTATCTTTATTCGAGCTGTGAAGTCCGCTATAAGAAACATTATATTATTTTAGGCAACTTGTAAATATTGCTTTCTAATTTCACGTTTGTCCAACACGTTTATCTAGCATGTATTATACAATTTTGTAGATGAAAAAAGTGTGCAAGATATAAAATGGAATAATGATATTTTCAACGTAATTTTTGGTAATAAATATGTGTAACTTTTTGAATACATTTTATTAGTATCAATCAATCAAACATTTTGTTCTTGTCAAGGAAACCTACACATATATAATATATATATTAATCAAATTCCAGTTGGTATAAAGTACTCTAGGTCGAAAATTTAAAAAAGTATGAAAATGTTTGCATTTTATATTATTCAATCAAATTACAGCATATTTAATAAATTTTCTATAAATCCAATTTAAATTCGTATAAGTTAACACAACAAGTATGAAACAAAAAATGCTTTCTCGCTTCCTTAAGTGTTCTTTAATTTAATGCCTTCAAACTTACCTCAAATATGGGGTGAAAAATGCGACATCAGCTTAGGCAAACTGCAAAGAGAAAAAAAGAAGAAAAATGCACGATAAGTATTTGAAAATATAATGGGCCCGTTGCCCGTGGCAATCTTTAAACGAGCTCTGCTCTTTAACTCTTTTTTGTCGACGTTTTTTTGGCTTTGCTGCGCAAATCAACATAAAAATCGCATTTATCAAAATGCGAGACAAAAGTTGATTCCGCATAAAATGCGAATAGAGAGATGTGCAGAAAATTGAGTTGTGAGCAAGAAACAAGGACTACGCCCTCTTGGTCTCGATGACCACGCCCACTCGCATGAGGCGTCGAGACAATGCGAAAGGGCGCAAACTTAAACTAAAACCGAACGTCAAACTCGGAGCAAAATCATTTTGTGTTGTGATTTATTTCAAATTGCGTTTTCTTTTGTTTTTTCTGTGTGCGTTTTATTTTTTAGTTTTTGATGAAGAGGAAGGATCAAAGTGCTGGATAAGCAGCCGCTCTAAACTCATTTGACCATTTTAATGTCATTCTAAGGACAACAAAACTGACACAAAAAGGATGTCCCCAAATCTTGTCGCCGATTCTTGGTTTGAGTTCGAGTTTCGACCAGTCACCAAGCGGCAGGCAGCAGGCAGCAGCCAAATATGCTGTCATCACGATTATCCTTAACGTCGTATGGCTGCCAATGCCAGTTGTTTCCTCTTCCGTTAGAATAGCCACACACACACGTTCGAATACACACACATGTGAGCATGCGGATGTGTAAGAATTTGTAAAACCAGCCACAGCAACAAGAATCAAGAGTCAAGACTCGGAACCTGTTCGAAAGCTCCTCTCAAACAAGCGAGATTGGGACAGCAGCAAGAAAACGATAGAGAGAGAAAGAGAAATAGCATACACATGAATGAGACAGCAATAACTTGACTATGGCAACACGAAACAACAAAACAACCGAAGAGCCAACTTCCTGACCCTTTTCCTTGGGCCTGGCAAAAGTGCGTTAGTCGCAACTTCTTTTTCTTTGTTGCCTGCTAATTTTATATATTCGTTTTTCTTTCTCTATGTCGCACAAGGGTTGAAAGGGTATAATAGATCACAGGCAATCCCAGTGACTGGCATCTATAGATATGTTATATTGAATTTAAATGTATTTGGCAATCTATTTAATATTTCATTTAAAATATTCGATATATCAAACAAGTAAGAAATCAACAGCCATGTGTGCTCAATAGATAACCATTTTTAATTAAACCACATTCTGAAAAGATACCATATTTATATACCAAAAACTACAAAATATATATATATGAAGTGAATGGCAACTTTAAATTGAAATGAATTGAGAAAATAGTTATTATAAACAGTATTTTACTTGAATCCCATTCTTGTTGAATTTATTTTCTTGTTTCTCAAATAAAAGGTATTCAAGCAGTCGTATAAACGCAACTAGCACGCATTTACTTGTGTATTTTTTCTGTATTTTTCCTTCACTTGCTCGTTGCTCAGCGTGCATAATTCTTCTTTCATTTCGTTTCAGTTCACTTTTCAGTTTTCAGTTTCCAGTTTTGCTTTTGCGTTTTTGGCTTGCAAATTGAAATTTAAAATTTATGCAAATTGTGCTGTCAACCCAGAAGGGTATTCGTGATGGCCCAGGAAATGGTTATTGCCCCACACACAGACACAGACACACAGACACAAACACAGAGACAGAGACACAATCTCTCACACACTGTGACTTCAGTTTTGATGTCATTTGATGGTGTTGGTAATTGCGTGTGTGTCTGCAGCACAAATTAATCGAAATTAAAGTTTCAGTTCTGTTCAGCTTTTTTTTTGTTTGCTTTTTTCGCAGGCTGTGAACATTTTTTACGACATACTTTGAGGCGACGCTGCGCTAACAAGCCACGCCCCGAAGGAAGACACGCACTGCGGACTGAGCTCTCCAGTTACATTCACATATGTGAAGGACTGAAGTTTGGAGTGTGGGAATATGGAGGAGTGTAAGCTTATCTAAAATCCTAGAGCTGGCACGCTATTCAAGTCCACAGCTCAGTGACCACGGCAGCTTAATCACTCTGCCACACGCAGCCTCGAACTCAACCTCAGCATGAGCCACGCCCACATGTGGCGTAAAGGGAGGAGGGCGTCGTTACTTCAGCGTCGCCGCGTGCAATTAATTAAAAACAAACAAATTTCTGAAATGCACGAACCCAACAAAAAAAAAGAAGCGAAAAACTGTCAATGAACAATGCGACCCAAAACGACAGCCAAGTTTCTGAACATTACACTGCCCAGGCAAGGCTGCCAGACTAGATTCAGCTGAAGCTCCAGCTCAGTTTCAGTCCCAATCCCAATCCCAATCCCAGTCCCCGTCTCAGTTGCAGGACATTGTGGACTGGACGCGACAGTCGCCGGGCGACTGGCAGGCGACAAAAGTTGCTGCTCTAAGCGTTTTTTAATGCAGCCAGTGCACAGATTTCTTGTTGTCCTCTTTTTTTTACCCTTTTTATTGCCATCCCCCTATCCCCCCTACCTGCTGCTCTCTGGTGAGCTCTGGCTCTGTCGCTGGTAATTTCGTTTTATTATTTTGCAGTTTTCCGTGCTCTACTTTGTAAATATTAAATTATGACCAAAAAAAAAACGAGTAAATGCCCAAAGGAAGGCCACGCCAAATTCCAACCGAGAGAAAACCAGAGCGAGAGAGAGAGAGAGAGAACGAGTGATAGTGAGAAGGGCAAAAATATCAAAAGAAATCAGATAACAGTTATGGTTATGGTCATAATAACTGCAAGCCAGGTGGGACTTGGCAGCAGCTTTGCCGTTGCTTTTGCTATTGCCTTCATCTGCAGGCAGCTGCAGTAATCTTGTGTGTGTTTGTTGGTTTTTGTGCTTCACGGTCACTTAGGCATTCGCAGGTGCATATGCTGCGTATACGTAACGCGCATTACGTATACGTAAAGGTATACGTATAGTGGTTTTTCTGCTTTAACAATTACGTGACACATTCTGCATTTCGTCCCTTTTACTCTCTAATTCTGTCTGTCTGTCTCACTTTTGCTTCGCTTGTTTCATTTGCAATTCCGAATTCGCATTTGCTGCGCCATGTGCAGCAAATGTTCATTTGCAACGAAACGACACAGAAACACACACAGCATGCAATCGCAGTCAGCACTCAGCAGTCAGCAGTCGGCAGTCTGCAGTTATATGTGCCATTTTCTCTCAGTGTGGCGCACATGATATGGCCAATGATGGTCATCGCGTTAACTGCTTTAAGTGTGCTGCAAGTTACCGACTCGACTCTGCCACAGCTTGCCACATTCGCATTCACATTCACACAGCGGGCAAAATGAAAATAAATACCAAAAAGAAAAAAAAAAAAATGAAAAACCGGGTAAAAAAAAATTAAAATTGAAAACGACAAAAAGTTGTGACCGCATCCGGAACAGGCCGCGACGACTCTAGCCTCTGTTTGCCTCCGTTTTGCCTTCGTTTCCTCATCTCCGTCTCTGACTTTTCTGCGCGCTGTCGTTTGTCCTTTGTCGCATGCAATAAGTGCTAGTTGAGTGGCGGCACTTGAAAGCAGAACCACACCAAGTCCACACACACACACACACACGCTCACACACACACACACATGGAGCTTATTCAATTGGCCAGCTGCATGTGTTTCTGGCGGTGCTTCGGATTACAGCTTTGGCCCTGGTGTCGGTGTCGTTGTTGTTGCTGTTGCTGTTGTTGTTGTTGGTCTGGCGACCTGACGCCGCCATTTCCGTCCAGAAGCACGGAAGTGGCAACCAGTTACAACCCCCGCCCGCCCTTTACGCCCCTCTCAAGCCATCTCATTCTATACAGCTTGCTGCCGTTTCGTGCGGATTTGTTGCGGCCATTGCATACAAAATGTGTTGCATACATTTGTGCGCCTTGCCAACACTACGAGGAACAGAGAGAGAAAGAGAGAAATATAGAAAGCGAGGAAGGGAAAAACTCACTTAGAGCACAAGCGAAGCGGCAATCAAAATGGAAATAAAAACTGCAGCAAGCTACGTCGCAAACTCGGTTCCAATTTTTGTATAATAATACACAAAACCAACAACAACTACAACGACAACGACGACAACAATCGAGTACAATAAAAACGATATAGGAACAACGAACAACAATAAGAACAACAACAATTGTAGACGTGAACACAATGCGGCTTTGCATTCGTTGTGGCCGCTTTAAATGCCTAAAACAGTCGACAATGGGCAGCAAGAGATTGATATACAGCTCGTATACGTAATAAAATAAATGACTCGACTTGCAAGAGAACTGATGTTGTATAGAGAACACAAATTTCTGCATGTATAACATTAATTTTTATAAAGTTTTACTAAAGTCCTCATATATAAAAATGACATTTAATTTAAGGCAAATTCAAAGCAATCAAAAAACTTTTACGTTTAATATTTAACTTAGTTTTGAAAAACATTTTATGGATAGCAACATTAAACACAAAAACATTAAACATTGAGCAGCTTGGCTTCACAAAAAGAAAAAAGTGGATTCAAAACTAGATTTCAAACCTTGATTTGAGAATTATGAAGTAGTAGTCAAAAATCTACATAAATAATAAATAAATAATACAATTCAATACAAATTGTAAGCTGCATTATTAGTAACAAATTAATTTATGCTCTTCTACTTTTCAAACTTTTGCAAAATGAATAATAAATGAATAATAAAATTAAATTTGCGAAAATTCGAAACAAAGAAACCAATGAAGTTAGGCATTGAGAAGAGTTTTGCACAGAGTTTTAAAGGCTTAAGCCGCTTTCGTTTGCCCATTGTAAGCTGCACTATTAGCGAGCCATATGCAGGCCAAATACTCGTATATAAAACTGACAGCAACAAATGTAATGTCCTTCAGCCACATTAAGCCACGTGCTGCGCTGCGCTGCGCCTCGCTTAACGTCGCTGCTATTTGCCAGCTCCGCTTCCGTTTCTGCTTAGGTTTTGTCGAGAGTTTTTAACGGGTCGACTAACTTGGCCATTTAAGCACATTTGTCCTGCAGTACTTTGTTCTCTGTCTCGGTCCTCAGTCCTGAGTCTGGCCTATCCTGACCAGCGGCTGACAGTGTGCTAATTAGAAGTCCTTGTTGCTTGTGGCCACAACAAAACTGGCGACGTTGTTGGCTGTCGCGTTTCAGCCGGAGACCGAAAAAACAATGAAAACTACTTTGGGCCAAAGTCACGATGCGACGTGTGTGTGGCTGTCTCTCTCTCTCTCTCTCTCTCTGCTTCTGCTTCTGCTTTTGGCCTTTTGTTTTGCCGCGGAGCAGCAGCGGAGAAGCCATAAAATGCATGGCAGCAGCTGCTGCCAGTGCCACGAATGTCCTCAATGTGCTGAATGTCCAGCTACGTTTTTGTGCGCGCTCTGCACATTTTTTATTATTGAGCCACGTTGAATTATTTCATGCTGCGTGCGGCTTTAATTCCAGCATTAAATTCAAGGCGTGGCCCAAAAGGCAGAACTGCAAGTTAAGTCCTTTATAAAGTGCCAGTCGAGAAAGAGAAAGAGAGAGAGAGAGAGAGAGAGAGAGAGAGAAGTGTGTGCTTTCATCTTTTCCACTTTTTTTGGAAGCCAAAAAACCACAAAGAGGGAAATAAAAAAATAAGCAAGAAAGGATAAATAATTGCCTTGCTTGCTCAACTGAAAACCAAACTGGAGCACAAAAAAAAGGAGGTGGCAGCAACAGGGAGTCCTGCTCCTCCATATATAAAATGCTTAATGTGGCCAGCATTGTCTTCCAGTGCAACGCACATTAGTTTCACCCGAAAAAGCCAACCAACAGTCCAACCAAGGCGAGACGAGACGAGGCGAGGAGCATGGCCGGAAACCGCAGGACTTCTTCTTCGCCTTCGTTACAACAAATTTGTTTATTATGAAAATGCAACGAGCCGAGATAAGCAACTTGCCAAGCGACCCAATGACCACGCCCACAGGCCACACACATACACGAACACACACACACATGCGATCAGAGCATGTTAATTGCTGTGGTTACTGCCAACAAAATAAATGAATAATTTTGCTGGGCGCTGTAAATTATTGTCCAAGCCGAGTTATGTGTGTGGGCAAGTTTAATAGCAGGCAGCTAGTGTCTGCTATCAACTACTACACACATACATATATAAAACGATATATATATAGTCGCATCCGAGTTGAAGTATACTATATCTTGTATCCGATGGCAATCTTTGTGAGCAAATTATGCGTGCAACTGCTGCAATTGCCATTTTTGTTGCTGCTCAAACAGTAATTTCTCTTCCTCCCCTCGTTCACCACCCCATCACTGAGTAATTGCAAGCCATAAATAATGTGTCTGCTCTGACGCCTGTCACTGCGAACCGAAGCGAGCCTGGCTGACTGGCTGGCTGCCTTCAAGGAGGTCTTCAAGCGTTGCTTCCCAGCAATTTCTTTTGATAACTCAATGCGTCGTTTATGCGCTTTGTTTGCCTCGCATTCAAGCGGAAATGCACAGTGGAAAGGGGCAAGCTTGAATATACAATGCAAACACACACACACACACACCACACACACACATAAACACACACAGAGAAAAACAGAAATACGCACGAACAACACTTTTATTGGCACTTAAAAGCCTTGGCAATTTAAATGGCGTTAAAGCAGGAAAGCTACGTGAGCTCAACTGCTTGCCATCAACTTACGTGTAATTCCTAATTTGCTTCCCTCAAGGAATTTCTTAAGAACTTGTTAACTAACTCAACTCGCAAACGGATTTCCATAGAGCTGTGACTTTGGTTGACTTCTCGCTAAAGATATTCTCAGTGCAGTTTGAGGGTTTGCTTTTTACAATTGATCAACAAAAATATGAATTTCTAATCAATTTAAGTCTAGTAATAAATTTTATTGTTTATTACCAATAAATGTTGTTATTCATACACATAGAATCTTAAACAACAAAACATTTAACACATTCTTGAAACAATATTTTGAACTTAAATCGAAGTTTTCTGATTCAAAAATTTGTAGATTCCATTTTGATATTTTTACAATATTTATATAGGAATTTATTATAGAATTTAAGAATGATCAACCTACCTAAGAATGATCAAAGATCAGAACTATTGTAGTGTTTGATATTCATTTAAGAATTTATCATCTATGTTCAATCTTGCTACCATTTCAAGTATTAAATGAATTTCTAAATTTGAGTTAAAATATTGCTCAAAAAATAAAAATGCACATAAATTAAACCTTTCTTTTCAGTGTTGTGAAACTCATATATACTGTAGGGTTTTGTATCTGATCTAGTTAGCTTTGATTCTAACGTTCGCCTCGTAATAAAATGATAAATTTGAATGGAGTCATAATTCAAGCAAGCAATATAAATATTCGTATACTCGTATATATAAAATGCAAAATATTTATGAATCATGTTGCACAGTTGGCTTCGTTCTCTGCATGGGCAATAACTTTATTCAGTTGCACTTAAAATGTGCGAGTCAGAAGCAGAGAAAGACGAAAAAAAAAAGTAAATAAATGTGCTGTAAGCGAAAGCTCTCTATTGCAGAATGTGTTAGGCATAGGATGAAGCTAGAGTTGTGCTCTGCTCTGAGTATGAATCAGACACGCACACCACAAAACAAACACACTCACAGTCACAGTGTCACACACACACACACAAGTGTCACGCTCTTCAGTTGCTGCGTTGTTAATTTCATTCATTATTTATGGTTTACCTCGAAAACGCATCACACAGCTGGCGGCATTGCACCCTCTTTGGCACTCTCCCCTCCGTTCCCCACCCCGCCCAAAGCTCCCTCCAGCTACACTTTTAATTAACAAACGCACGAAAATGCCATTTTACATGAGACATGTCACAGTATCCTGGAGTTGGGAGTACCGAAGAGTGGGGCATACGCTGTCTGCCTCCCTTTCCCTCCCTTCTCCCTTCTCCACTCTTCTTGTGTGTTGTGTGCCTTGTAAATTAGTGCGCTCATGCAACAGACACTGGCAACACACTGCAAACACATTTCATATGCAACGGCACTGCGCACATTTAAAGCACACACACACACGTTGGATTTAGCTTGGCGCGTATTACGCATACGCCTAGGTCGCCAGCTGTCTTCTGACATTTTATAGCACACTTTTCGGGTTGTCGTTTTACGAATGCATTGTGTGTCGGTTCTTCGCTCGTCAAGTAATTAAACGTGTCGCATTAATCAACAGGCGGCATTCGGCCTCCCCCGCCCCCTTCCCACTTCTATTCCCCGTCCTCTAAGTCCTCGCACAACTTGCCAATAGTTTGCTGAACATCATTTCGCGTTCCTCTGCTGGCTAGTGTGCTCTTTGGAGGCGGCTTTAATTTATTTAGACCAAATACAACGCAAGCAAAAAATGGCAAACGACTGAAATTTATCTCTTGCACGCCTTGTCGCATAAATTATGTCGCCTACTCCCCCCCCACTTCTCTCCCTCCCTCCCTCACACAGCGAACGGCGCCGGACGAAATTAATGAAAGCGACGCAGCGGCAAAAGATGCCGAAGCCAGCGCAAAACAAAAGACAAAAGACAGTTAAAATGAACTAAAATTAAATGAAATGGGGCAAACATGGAGAGAGGAGTGAGGGGTGGGTGGAGGAGCGGTGGTGTTGCGCCTAATGACAACCACAATGAAGCAAGCAGTAGCAGCAGCAGCAGGAAACGGAAATGAAAGCAACGCGCAATGCAGAATGAAAAATGGCAAAAGACAACACAAAATGCGAAGGCGACTGCGAATGCGAATGCGAATGTGCAACAACAAATCAGAAGTGCAGCGCACAGCACAGCACAGCAAATGTTGCATGGCAAATGCGATTGTCAAACAATGACCTCATTAGATGCAAGACGAGGCCTCAAACAGCACCCCCAGAAGGATGTGGCAACTCCGCAGCAATTAAAGACTGAATGAAGCAATCGAAGAGTGGGAATGGAAGTTGCCTGCGAGGCAAGCTGTCAGCATGGATGCAACGTCATATACGTCAAGCGCGTGACAGCACAACGAGGCGTGCAGACCTCTCTATTCCCCTCTAATACATACCCTGTAAACGCAGACACAATGCAGTGTAGAACAGACTATACTCCGCACTTTAATCCAATCCAAGAGTGACATTCTGATGCATAGATTAGCGCACAAATCCCAGGCTGTGGGCTAATCTTATTTTATTGCCACAGGGTATCCCTCGTCTGCATGTTTTTGGGTCGCATTTAAAGGTGACACAACCTGACAGCACTAGGACAATGACACGCCGTTGCCTTAAGGGCAACATTGCCACACGCAGCTCTCAGCCTTCAGTTCTCAGCTGTCAACCGCAATCAGAAGCAGAAACAGAAACTAAAAACTCAGAGGCGCGAATAGAGGAAAAGAAGAAAACACGAAACTAAGAACTGTCATATACTATGGAGAGTATAAGATACTTTAAGCTTCTAAGCAGAGCTTAGCCTCTCCGCTGAGTAACCAAGCAAATTATGTCGCATTTAAGTTTCATAATATGCTTAAAACTTTTCTTCTGCTTCCATTTACTTTTTGCCTGAATTTAAAGGTAATGTTTTCTTTGGCGCATTGTTCGCAACTAAAACGAAACACCTGCTAGACAAAAACTGCTGCTGAGGGAGAGGAACAAACACAAAACACAGTTGGACCATGAAAACAGTAACTAAAAGGAGCAGCCAGACATCAGAGAGACATTACTAACCAAGTTGTCCTCTGTCTGCCTCGCTACCTCCTTCTGCTTCCCCTTTTTTCCCAGGATTCTCTGCTGTCAAGACAATGGACTGCGACAAGTGCGGAGTCTATAAAAACTACATGCTCGTCGTAGGAGTCGACAACACCAAAGCAAGGCATGGCAAAGCGGAGCAAAGCAAAGCAAATGCAACTACTGCCACAACTTGCAAATGCACAGTTTTAGCTGTAAAGCTGAGTTACATGCTGTCGACGATAACAATGCCAGCGGAGAACAACGACTGAGATAGCTTCAGATTGTTTGACTAAGAAGTTTCCCTGTAATAGAAGCAGATTAATTTATCTATTAATATTTAAAATAATGTTTTGCAAACAATTGAATTCTGTTTAATGACAGCTAAACAGCGAAACAGATTTGCTTACATAAAATTTATATTTGAATAAATCAATTCTACATTTTATCTATTTATTTTAGTAGTTCAATTAGTATTATTTAATATCTTTTCAGTATTATTTATTATTTTAGTATTATAATCAATTATAATTATCAGACAGATCTGAAGCTATGCTCAAACTGCTGTCACAATCTTTCAGTATTAAATTATTAAACAATAGTCCGAGCTAAAAGGACCAATAAATCTTTTTTACGGGAATGAAATAAGGTTGTATGAGAAATTTCAGAAATAAGAAAAAAGAAATAATAGATAAATGTCAAGTAAACTGCAGAACACATAATAATACTTTTTTTACATAATAATAATTTGAAAAATTTAGTATTATTTATTATTTTAGTATTAGAATTAGTAGTTGAGTATTATTCATTATTCTAGTATTATAGTTGAACTTATATTCAAACTACTCCCTCAATCTTTAAGTACTGTATTAGCAACAAACATGTACAAATTTCTAATGAGAGTGAAAAGAAGCGAAGTAAAAACGACAACCTATCAATGTCAGCTAAACAGCAAAACAGATAATAATACTTTGAATTTGCTACACGAATACATAAATTCTGCATATTATTTATTAACTTTACTGTTATATTTAGTATTTTTTGGTATTAATATAAGTGTTACGTATAAAACATATGATCGCTTATTTTTATTAGAGAAATCTGAAGATATAATCAAACTGCTGCCTCGAACTCACAGTAAAACTTATTCAAATTGTATCCCAAAGAATCTCAGTCAATTATTTTAGACAGTGAACAGAAATTTGGTGTAAATTTGGGAAGCAATGTAAATACAAAGCCTGATCAATGATCAGCATCAAAATAAACAGTGAAACTGTTTAAATCAAATAAATTCTCCATTTACCAATTGTTATCATAGTTGGAATGTCGAAATTGCCTAAAATAATATTTGTCTGATTTATAGATAAACGAACAATCTATTTTCTACACAGATCTGAAGCTAATGATAAAACAGCTGCCTCCATTTATCTGAATTATACTCTTACACCTTCGAAGACGTTACTAGACAATGTTTACTTCATATAGCAGTCAGTAGAACATTTTTCATGGGTCACAATTTCGAGGGTATGCACAAACCGCAAGCTAAACAGAAAAACTACAACCACACAACTACATTCAAAGTGCTGATTGTGTGTGTTTTTGTATAAGTGTGTGTATATCTCGGCTTGTACTTGTGTGCATTTGTATTGGACAGCAGAAGACAGAAACAAGACTTTACAATGAGGGGAGCAGAGTGAAGTGGAGTGAAGTGAAGTGGAGTGAGGATGACAGTAGCTGAAGAAGCTTGCCGCATTGTCTACGCGACGAGTTGTTAAGCACAGAGCGTTGCATTCTTTACTTGCAACAGAGGCGCGGCAAGCGGCAGGAATACAATGCGACCTGGTTGCATGTGTCTGGATGAAAGTCTGCGAGTGTCTCGTTGTTTGTTTCCTTTGTTGTTTAGCTGCAAGGCAACGCAACACACAACAAAAGGCGCAAATAGAAAGGCAGAGAGGGAGCGAAGACGACAGCTGTTGCAAATGTTCGCCTGCCACTCACACACACACACACACACACACACACACACACACAATTTGCAAGCGAAACAAATTTGATCTGAATTATTGACTTTAACGTTGAACATCATCCTTGTGGCAGCTAATTGACTTGTTGCCCCAGCAACAACAACAGTAGCAGCGACAGAACATTAATAAATAGCTCGAAGGCAGCAAACTGTTAATTGCTTTGACCTTTGAACTCTGCTTTTGAGTTGCCTAAGTAATTGAGAGATTTGCAAGTTGTTGCCGCCTTCACCCCCTCACCCTTTTTGCGGCACCTTTCAACTGGCGACTGCTGCGCGACACCCCGCGGCGCCAAGCAATCACTTCGTGCCACAACATTTTCAAAGAGCGAAAACCTTTGCTTCTCAGAGATTCTCGGCCATTGTTCTTACACTGCGTTGCAAGAAGCGGAAAACAAATTATGCTTCAGCTTACATAAATCATTTAGCAGCACACAACACACAGTCCATGTGTGTGGCATGTGTAGTAGGCAGTGGGGTGGATGCCACATGCGGCGCTTGGGTCACTTAAAAATTATGACAACCTGCAACGAGCCAAAAAACAGACAGAGCAAGAGAGAGGAGGAGAATTGCGTTTTTGTTTTGTCGGTGTGCTTGCAACACAGGAAAAAGAGCCTTGCAACAACGGCAACGGCAACGGCAGCGGCAGCTGGCAGGCGGCCCAGAGACAGGGTTTTGGGTCAGCCTGCGCTGCCTACGCCAAATTGGCAGCAGACACAACTCGTTCCGCTACATGTAGCACGAAAAACACACACACAGTGCAGCACAGCCACCTTGGCACCATCAACCAACAACGAAAAAGGGGAGCAAACATTTTTGGCAATCGGCAACGGAACTTTTGGCTCGCTAATACCTTTTGGCACAGCAGGGTTAAAATAAAAAAAAGGTAAGGAAAGGAAAACAACCAGCAACAAAGGCCAAATACAATCTCCAGCAAAGAGTTGCCGCACATCCTTTGGCTTTGTTGCAACAAACAAACAAATCACTCAGCAAAAAACAAGGCAAAATACTCGAACACAAAATCCAGCATAAATGTGCGAGTCTTTGCTTTTCAAAAAAAAAAGTGAATCCACCTGAGCGCAGCTGTTGTTGTTCCAAATGAATTTGCGCCATATTAATTTTCTATCGCTGTGCCTCATAAATTCAGCCCAGCCAAAGTTTGTTTTGCTTGCTTTTAGGCCATGAAAAATTCATATGAAACACGACGCGCAGAAAAGTAGGCAACACTTTTAAGGTTATGCAAAATTGTGCCAAGTCAGCGGCAGCAGCGAAATAAGGTGTAGAAAAATACAAAGTAAGAAAGCTCTAGTCGAGTGCGCTGGACTGCGAGATACCTGCTATTAGTGCGGTATTATCGCTGAAATATACCGAATTAACATACCAAAAATACTGAAATATATATTTGATATATCGGTGCACTACTATACAAAAGTGCGGTATTATCGCTGAAATATACCGAATTAATATACCAAAAAAATTTACTGAATTAACATACATTAAGTGTAGTATTATCGCTGAAATATGCCGAATTAATATATCAAAAATACTGAAATATGTATACTGAAATGTATATTTCATATACCTCATGAAACAAGTTCTGTATTAGCACTGAAATATACCAAATTAATATACCAAAAATACTGAAATATACTGAAATGCATATTTGATATAGTCGTGTACTACAACAAGTACATATTCTCGCTGACATATACAAAATTAATATACCAAAATACTGAAATGTATTTTTCATATGTATCAGTATATTACTACATACAAAATAGTGCAGTATTCTCAGTAAACTATACGAAATGAAAATTTCGAAATATACTGAAAAGTATATTTTATATACCATAGTGAATACAAGATTGTCAACAATTTTAAATGAATTTTTGCATGTTACACACATTTTATGCTGGTACAAAGTTATAACACCCTTTTACCCTGAGGGTAGTTGGTATAAAAAAAAAACAGTAAACACAACAAAGTTTTCGCATTTGGGGAAGGAGTAGAAATGAGTCTGCAACTTTTGAATAAAATGGCGCATAAAATTATAATAGCTTATCAAATAATTTAATTTGCTGGACAACAGCCTGTCCCAGTTTCAGTCTCAGCTTTAAGGGCGTGGCACAGGATAAGGGAGAAAGAGAAGGCGCAGAGGAGGGAGGAGACAAGGCCCAGAGAAATGCCGACGACGCGTCGTTGTGGTAATTACTTTGATGAAAAATGGCAGTTTCGGTGATTAAACAGCGTGGCTGCGTGAGTGTATGTGTGTGTGTGTGTGTATTTGAGGATGTGTGTGTGTCTGCCACAATTCACTTGATTACACATACGCCATGTGGAGCCTTTGCAGGAAATTAAGCTGGGCAAAGCGGAAGTTGCTAGTGAAGGCGCCTGAGTGCACATGTCTGTGTGTGTGCCTGTGTGTGTGTGTGTGCGGCCTAATGATGTCAGCCATGTTTGCAGCACAACACGCAGTTGCCGCATTAGTTGTAATTGCCTTAAACGCCTTCAAAGCGAAATGCTTCAACTGCAGCTGCTGGCGTCCTTTGTGGGTTTTTAAGTAAATATCGACAAAATATGCTGCAGCACTATGCCGACGACAGACATAAAAAAGCGTCTTGAAAGCTACAAATAAAATAAGTGAAACGTGCAAGGCGCAAAAAAAAAGTGCACGAAGAGAGATTGCAATGAATATTGCAGAGAAGAACATGAAAAGCAACAGCAACAACAGCAACAATGACAATAAATTGCTGCTAAAAATGAGCAATGAGTAATTCATATTGTAAGTTGCAAGCGTTGCAAAACTTCCGATGAGAAACAGCAGCAACAGAACGAACAATTCAACGGACCATCAATCTTGCAACTAGCTGTGGGATTTAGGGAGACAAAGAGGGGAAGAGAGAAGGAGAAAGAGAGAGAAGGGAAGGGAAATTCTTCACTTTTGGCGCCGCAGCGTCTGCCTCAATGTGGCAGGACGTGAAACGCGCTTTTATGTGGCTGCTGGGAATTGGTCGACACAATTTGAGGCAAGTCCAACCGAGCCATGCCACATTGCGGCAACTACGTGAGCGTTGCGTTTCAGCGTTTGTAATGTGCTTGTAAATGCAATAAATTTTGTTAGCTCTGGCCGCAGAAACTTCAACGTTTTCGGACCCAAAGTCAGACGGACAGGACAGTTGGACTGGCAGATGGAACACATCAGCGTGAAGAGCCATAAAAACGCGTTTTTGATTTGCTAAATTTATGTGCGCCACATTAAATCTCTCCTCCAACACGGAGTACACACTGTGGGCGTGGCGCAGCACAAAAGCAACTTCGCCTCACATCACAACTCAGTGACAAGCAAAGGTGATATCAGCAACAGGCGACAGTCAACTGCCAACTGACGACAGGTGTTGCTGGTATTTGCTTTTAATGTGTGTTTTCATCTGCGTCATGCTTCACTCTTTCCTGTTTGAAAACTCATTAAATAATTTTCCAACTACTTTCAATAAGCGTTAGAGTTGAACAACAGGCTAGAAAGAGTATTAATATACTAAAAAGTTTCCAATGTTAAAACATTCAAAATACTTTTAATATCTCATAATTGATGTTAATAATCATGTTAACTCAATATCTAATTTATTTCCCAGCTAGTTCAGAAATGAGTATTAAAATACTAATATTAAAATACCACATATTTAAAATACTATTAATATCTGATTATTGTTGTTGACTTTGGTACACATTATCTAATTCATTTTCCACGAAATCTAATTCGAAAATGACATATTTTTAAAAAACTGCGATAAATATTGCTTATTCCCATTACTCAACAACTACAAATAGTTCAGTATTTAAATACTACAAAACTATCATTATAAAAAAATATAATACTTAGTATATAAACTAGTTTAAATTTCTGATTATTGTTGTGAATAATTCAGTTGTATTCAAAAAACTGTGAAGTAACTTCTTCACTTTACTCAACGACTAAAAATAGATTTACTTATATTATAAAATTAATTTAAAAGCACTGTGAAATATATTAAAAAAGTGAGAACGAGTTCAGTATTAAAATATTAAATATTTTAAATATTTCTTCAAATTACAACCGCAATGTGAATAGTAACGTTGTAAAGCAATTTTTCGAAATTATATTTTGTATTATTTGTGAACCACTTTAGCACAAAATGTATTGTTTTTCTTTTGTAAAACATTTCGACTCGACTTTATTAAAAATGTCTTAGGAAGTTTAGTTTCAATCGAATGTAAAACTTAATTTAGAATTCAGTTATGCCTTGCTTTAGAGCTACTTAGAAGACAAATTGAGTTCACTTCATTCAAACTTCAAATTCCAGAAAGAATATCATTTACATTTTAGTAGAGTAATCGAACCTTTCTAACCACCTTTGAACCCATTTCGAAAAAAACATTTGGCATGAAAATGAAAATAAAAATAAAGTAAGTGAAGCTGATTTCAAAGCGTTGCTGCAAAGTGCGTGGGTGTGACAAGGCGATAAACAGTTAAAAGATTTTTTATATTTTAGGAACACACGCGTTGCATATTAAAGTAACGCTACCGTTAACAATGTTGACAAGCTGTTGCTGTTTGTTGTTTGTTGTTGGCTTCTGCCTCAAGCTGGAAGACTAGGAATGGAAGGTGAAAAACTTTTGACTGTTGTCGTCATCGCTCATCGCACTTGGCGTTTGTTTGTGTTGTTCTTTTGTTTATGTTTTATTTGCTTTTTGCCTCGCAGTTTTTTGTGCGCTCGTCTTTATTTGTTTACAGCAGTTTTTATGTATCGCAAATTGCGAATAGCGACGCCAATTCGCATATGCAAAAGCGTATACCAAACATGTGGGGCCTGCATATATTTGTATCTACAAAACAAGTATCTCTCCCTCGTATTCTCTCTCTCTCTCTCTATCTGTCTCTCTCTGTTCTCTGTCCGCTCACTGGCTGTGTATCTGCGTTGACGTAATGCCCATGAAAATAGCCGCCGCAATTTGAGGCAAACAGTCATTTTAGAGCATGTGTTGCCACTTTCAAGTGGCAGCCAACTGAAATGTTGCATGTTAAGTGGCTGCTTTAACGCCCCAAACTATGCAACGCCAACTTTACTGAATGCGCACATAAACGTTTTTAGCTATTCCAAAGACTGTTTCAGCCTCGTAAATATAACAGCTGCTTTGCGGCCTTAAAACGTGTCCAAATTGTACAAACAGTTGGCCACTCGCCTCCCCCACTCAGAATGTGGCATCATCATCATAGCGCAAATTTATTATCAAGCTCTTGTTGTTCTTTCCACTATCATTAATAACCCTGAAGAAAATTGTAGATAAAAATTCAATTCCTTCAACTTTTTTTTAAATTGTTTAGAATAAACTTTTATTTCATTGAATGATTTTTTAATTTTACTATTTAGGATTGCAAAATAAACAAAATTTAAATATCTTCAACTATTTGAGTTCCTTTTAACTTAAATCACATTTATATTTCATTCTTCCTTAAATTTAACTTCTTTGCAATGAATGTAGAATGTTGAAATTATTGCAAGTTAAATCAATTGTTATTTTCTTAAGCTTTGTGAGATATTTTTTAACTTAAACTGAATTTGTATTTCGTTGCCTTAATAATGATGAATAAAAGCAAAATAAACTAAAGTGGAAATCATCTCACTTTGTATTAAATATTTATTGTTTCAAAGAGATATTATTGATTTAGAAACATTTTTAAAATAAAAATAAATCAAAAAATAATATTGAAAATAAGATAAAATCGAATTTGTTATATTATTATTTATTTTAATTTGCAATCATTTTCATTTCCCATTACTTTATTTTGTTATTCCATTTTCGTAGTTGAAACCTTTTCGATGGAGCAAAATATTATTGGAAAATGAAAACAAATTTGCTGTTAATGGCTGTCTTAACTTGTACACAATTGTCCAATGTTGATTGTCAATAGAGTGAGGTCAGTTGTAAGCAACTGAGCAGCAAAATACATACTCGTATATCACAACTAATCCCTAAAACTGTCGAAACAAGCAATTGAAATTGCTACAATTCTATCAATTCCCCAGTTGATGTTGTCAATTAAATCTCAAATTGCAGTTATCTAAACTGAAGTGCAGAAAACTATGGCAACGTATGTTATTTATGCATTGAAAGAGACCGAAAGGGGGAATTAGAAAATAGTAACAGAAATAGAGATAGAGATAGAGATACGAGTTACACTTGAACCAAAAATCATGCAGAATGGTTATATTTCAATATTTTATTAGCCCTTGCTTTTGGCTACAATAAATTGCAGCAGTTGCTGGAGAGCTGGGATCTAAAAAGAGAGGCAGCAACGACAATAAATAAACAGCATGGCCATTACACAAATAAAATAGCATCATCCACAGCTACAAAAAGAGACAACACTGATTCAGTTTCAGATACAGATACAGTTGCAGATACCAATGAAAGAGGGAAGGAAGGAAGAGCTGAACGCTGAATGACACAATAAATAAATCCGTGCAGCAGCGTTTTAAAACAAATCGAAAAAATCAAATAACCCAAAACAACAAAACAACAAAACTCACTCGCGCACTATTTGAATCGCGCACAGCACAAATAGAAGCAAAAAACAAGCGTATAAATATAAAAACAGAAATAAAATTTGCATTTTTTGTTATTCAAAGCGTCGTATCAGCAGCAGCAACAGCAACAACAATAACGAGAAGAACCGCAGCAACAAATAACAACAACAAAACTATAGAATGTATAGAGAAATGTGCAAAGTCAAAGTCAGAGCGAAATGTTATCGAAATACTATTGAACACAAGTATCAACTGGCGATAAAGATAGAGCTCACAACGGGAGACAGTTGCTGAGACAGAGACAGAGAGAGAGAGGAGGAGGGAGAAGGGATGATGCTCTTCACTTATGTGCATATATTTGTGTATTTATTACAAATGAATATAATGCAGCTACCTTATTCTCTTTTCTTCTTACTTCGCATCAACGTATTTTCTATAGCTATCAAAATCAATTTATTAATTCTTGAACTGAACTATTCTTTACTTTCGCGTATAGAATTGAATATTCTTCTTTTTATTTGCTTGTTTATCTTTGCTTTGCGAATTTGCCACTTTTTAATTCGCATTAACATTTGTTTTAATCGTATACAAAACGAATTTCGTTGGCTTCTTCTTTATTTAGCATAAGTAAATATACAGACTCAAAAAAGAAATGATAAAACAACAAAGCTGAAGTGTGCTTTCAATGCCAGCTGTTGTCAACGTTGCGTATGAGCAACGCATCATGACGCATCGCTGCGATCAATCTTTCTTTCTCTCTCCATTTCTTTATACCCTTTTTCGCTTGCTTGGACTGACCCCAGTTGCAACTGTTTTTCTTCTCTTTTTGCTCAACTGCTCAACACGTCACAAATCATTTTAATGGCGCCCCGAACTTTCATTTGGCTTTTAAATTTTTGCACCCATTTGATTAAGGCAAAGTTTCAACTTGAATTTTCGGGCTGGCTCAGAATGGCATTTCCATTTCCATTTCCTTATCGTCGTATCAATAAATTAATTCGAAAACTTTTTGCTGCCTCCCTTCATTCGATTGCCTTCTCTTCTCTTCTCTCTCCCCGATCGACCCATTTCTGTCATTACTTTTTTTTTTAATCGTGCAAATTTCTCGCTTTTCCTCTCCATCCCTCTCTCTCTACATTTCTTATTCTTCTTTTTTTTTGTACTCGTCATCGTATCTTGTATCTATAAGTTTGCTGGCTGCTGTCGTGTAATTTGCTTTCAGCTTCATCTTTTTTCTTCTTTTTTTCGCTTGCTCTTTTTGATATCGCCAGCTACAAGCGACAACGACAACTACAACTACAGTGCGACAGTCACTCGACAGTCAACTCCCTCCTCCCTCTAAAACACCCCAACACATGGAATTCCATGGCCCGATGCCTGGTGCCTGGTGCCTGGTTCCATCTCTATTTTTGGCTATTGAATTGGTTTCGTGCTCATGCATTTTATATGAAAATGTCTGCATGTCTGTCTGACTTTTTGCCTCCACTTGCCCTCCTCTCATGCCCTTGCCACGCCCCTCAATAGCACTAGATATAGAGATAGATAGCCGAAAAATGTTTGCCGCTGCAATTAGTGGACAACATTTGTTAACCAACCGACACACACACACACACACACACATACACACACACTCGCAAGGCAGATCCACTTGGCAAATGCAGGTAGAGAGCTGCTAACTGGGCTCTTATCTTTATTGCAACTAAGCAGAGAGCGCGGCGCAGAGGAAGCCGAAGAACCCGAGAAGAAAATGTGGGTGCCATGGAATAAAGAAAGAAACGACAACAAAAAAGATGTGGAAACTAAAAAACATGTCGAATAAAATAAATTTTTTTCTTCTTTTTTTTCATTTCGCCCATTTGAAGTAGAATTTTAATCCATGGTTTTTTAATGCGGGCGATAAACTTTTACTACAATTGTCGACAGTCTTTTTCGAGGCTATATAACTGTACTACACACACACTCATACTAACACACTCATACACTCGCAGCAACGTTTGCATAACTGTGTGTGAATGGAAGTTGGGGGCAAACAAGCTCTCTAACTGGTCGTTCAGGTGCTACAGTTTAATTATGTGACGTCGACGGCGCTTTTGCCGCTTAATGTTTTAATTAAATGTTTTATTAGCACGCTTTTGGGGCACGACTCGGCACAAAAGCGAGCGAGCAAGAGAAAGAGAGAGAGAGAGAGAGAGAGTCGTGCCCCCTTTTTCTGCTTGAATGCGGATCTCTGAGCAATGCTATGCAAGTCCAACTTGGTGTTTTACGACCAACTGATTGCTGTAGTACTTAGCATTATGATCATCAGTTTGCATACTTTACCAAGTTCTCAACTTAAAGAAATTAAATCTCCTTTCTTGAATACAATTTCATTTATCTCTAAAAATAATATGAATATACCTTTTCCTGACTTGTGATATTTTATCTCAGTAATTTTGTCCTAATTTTCTATTATAATTTATAATATTAATACTTGCATATTATTCATAGAAAGTTTTAAGTTTTCCTAAGATTAAATATAATAATTGTATATTATCAAACTAGTTAAGGATAGTTATTTCTAAGCTTAGACAATTTATCTCAGCAATTTCTTCCCAAGTTTTTATCAAATCAATATTAATAAAAATATTCATATTTTTATAACATATTATTCATAGATCGGTTTATTTAAGTTTCTCCAAGATTAAATATTAATATAATATCAATATAATTAGGTTTGGGATAGATTTTCCTAAGCTCTGATATTTTACTTCAACAATTGTTTCCCAATTTTCTCTTAAATCACCATTATTATTATTTATAAAATGTTTTTCTAAGCTTTAGTATTTTGCTCAACATCAACACCAATAATACTAAAATTCATAATATTATTTTAAAATGTAGTATAGTTTTTCATTGAAATCCAATTTTTCCGAACTCTGATATTTTCTATCAAAATGAAGCTTAAACTTCTTGCTTACCAATTTGCGACTTTCAGTTCCACCGATGTTTTTCTTTATACATTTGAGTTTATCTGAAGAAAGAGAGAGTCTTGGGAAGGCGTCGAGGCGGTAGCTTTGTTCTAAATGTTGCACTGTTGATGTTCAGATGCATTCAACATTTTGTTGCATTGTCCAAGGCATCGGCTTTTATCTCTCGTCATTTGGCATTCTTTTTCATCTTTTAAGGATGTTCCAAATGCCATTTTTTATGACGCTGCATTGCCTTTTAAGATGGTTGCCGTGTGTTGCGTTGTGGTTGTGGCATGGCCAACAAATCAACATCCGGTTAGCTGATACGCCAAAGTCGCCAAGTCGTCAAGTCAAGCACAAACATTGCACATACTCTCGTATGAATTATGTACATAAATACAAGCGCCCCTCGCTTGCTCAGCTCTACCTCTCTTACTCTTTAATCTGCCTCGCTCTCTCTCGCTCTCGCTGTCGCTGTCACTGTGGCCGCACTCTTTGCGTCTCTGTGTCTGTCTGGGCGAGTTGACAGGCCGGCAGCAGCCACATTTGATAACTGTAGCTGCTAACTGCTAGCTGAAGTCGCCTTTACACTTGTGTGTGCGTCTCTATGCGTTTGTCTGTGTGTGTGAGTTGTCTGGCCGGCCTCAGTTGTCTCTCTGCGTGTGTGTGTGTGTGTGTGTGTGTGAGTGTGCGATAGTCAAGCTTTTTTTTATTGTGTGGGTAACGTGTGTTGTCGTTAACTTTTTGGCGACTTTTAGCACACACAGACAGGCGTCGTCGGCTTTTTGACTTGTTTTCTTGTTGTTTATATGTATATGTATGTCTACTTTGTACTTGTAGTTGTTACAGTTAATATTAAATTCTTGTTGTTGCTCACTTTTGATTTAGCACTTTTAGCACTGCTTTGTCTTTGTTTCTTTCTTAGCACCAACAGTTCTCCACTCTCTGTGTATGTATGTGTGTGGGTGTTAATAGTGTGAGAAAGTAAATATGTGGCTGAGGGGCAAATTGACAATTGAACAAAGTCAAAAGCAAAAGGCAGCGTTTGACGACCGGCACAGACGAGACGCGTAGCACGAATGAATGAAGTTGGCGAACCAACGACATTGCGAAGCTTCCAGCCAGCAGCAGCATTATAGTAAAGCAGCGACAGAGGCAGAGGCAGCGGCAGAGACAGCAGCAGCGTCCACCCGATGACAAGACACGATGCAAAACGACGACACGAGACGAAAGCTAAAATGGTTTCGTTCACACTCGCTCTCTCTCGCTCTGGCTCTCGGTCTGGCTCTCGCGCTCTCCTCGTGTTTTGTTGCTCACGCGTGTAGGTCGTCTAGAGGCCGTTTGTCGGCTGCCCATTTCTTTTTGCTGTTCTCTTTGTGGGCCACTTTGCTGTGCTCTTTACAATTTGCTTTGGCTGTGGCTCTCGTCGCTCTCGTTCGCTCACTTGCAAATTCTTTGCTTGCTAAAACTGCAAATCAAAGTCGAGGTCGTTGTACGAATGAAAGAATGTCGGCATGTGCTTGTTGTTGGAGTTGTAATTGTTGTTGCTGGCACTGGCGCTGCTGGCGTCGCTGTTGTTGTTGCTATTGCTAGTGTTGCTGCTGCTGCTGCCCTGTGATGTTTAATACTTGGTCCGATCCAGCATTGTAGTTGTAACTGTGCCGCTCTCCAACTCCTCTTCCTCCTCCACCTTCTCTCCCTTGCTGACTCTGCTGTCGCTGCATTATGCTGCATTATGCATTTGTCTGTCTTTCTCGCTCTCTCTTACTCATTCGCTCACTCTCCAGCTAGTCATTTCTATGTGTGTAAGTGTGTGTGCTCGGCATGCCTTAACTTGGCTTTCTTTTGAATAATGTTGCTTCATGCTTTCGCAGTCTTGCTCTTCATCTGCCTTCGTCTGTCTGTCCCACTGTGCAGTTGTCTGCTAGGCAAAAATGCTGTTACTTTTTATGTGCACTCCCCTCATCCCCCAACCGTTCTCACCCTTCGACCTAGGCACTCCTTTTGGAATTTTGTTAGACCGACGACGTTGCCCATTTTTACTTATTTTTACTACTTTTTTAATACATTTTCGGCTGTTGCGGAGTTGGGGGCGGGGTCGGGGCTCGGGGTTCGGGGTTCGGTTTTCGGGGAGACTATTTTTTTGAGTTTGTTTGTGCGCCGCTTTCGCGCGTTTGTAATAAAAACTCGTTATAAGTAGAAATTCTTTACTTTTTTATTTTCCTTCTCTTGTTGTTTCTGTTACTTTTTTCTTCATTTTTCGGCTAGTTCACCTGCCCACCTTGCCTTACCCCTCCTCCCCCACACTCATCTGTTTCCATTTTTTAAGCACTCTTTGCGGCCACTTTTCTTTATTATGATTTTTTCCTTTCTACCTTTTTTTTGCTTCTTCAAATTTGCTTTTTTTTCCTCCTGTTTCATGACAAATGTGAGAACCGCTTGTGGCTAAAATGCTTTGCTCAGTCGATGGCGGCTAAAGCGCTTAGAAGTTAGCTCGACTGGTTAACGCCCCCTCTCGCCTTCCAATGCGAATTCAGGTAAAGTTCCCCCCCCCACACTCACCTTTTCCGCCTTGCCACATTGCTGGCCAACACTCTTTTGGCCAGCTCAGCGCAGCGCAGACTCAATTATTAGGCCAGTTGGCAAGCTAATTTGCTTATCAGCGAATGCAATTGAGAAAATGCCTCAGGGACATACAACGGGTTGAGAGGAGGGGGAGGGGCATCGAAATGCGCGCCAAATGAAATTGTCATTTGGATTGCAGCAAAGTGCTGATAACATGGCCTCATATCTCACACTCTTTCTCTCTCTCTCTCTCTCTCTGTGCTCTCTCCTCTTTCCTTCCTTCCTCTGTCTCCCGGCTAATAACTGTCTACTAGCTGATAAGATATTGTGGCGAGAAATAACTTTAAAATAAGTTTGCAGCTCTTGAAACGTTTAATTCATGGCTAAGGAACTCGACACTGGGAAAACTGGTAACGAAAGATGTTAAAAAGTCAAACTATTTAACACCATTTATCGCTTCAAATGGCAAAAACAAACAAACAACAAATCGCTAATGGTTATTGACCAGTTAAAAGAGCAATCTACAAATAAAGAATATTATCTTCACTTCTCTAGGAATCTCTGAAACGTTATCTAGTTGTTAACTCTTGAGGCTGAAATTTCTGAAACTTTTTTCGACAATCTATAAATAGAAAATATTTGCAAATTACCATTGTAATTTGCGTGCTCAGCAAATTCTACAATTCTTATCTACCCAAAAAGTAAAATATTGACAAAAGGCAATTACATCGGAAAGATATCATATAATATCACATTATAATACCATTGCAATATCATATTATTAGCACTCACCTGGCCAATCGCTTTGCTTATAAATTCTGTTTTATTCAGGAATTTCCAACGCTTGCAGTTTTACAGCTTGTTGTGTTTTTCTTATTTCTTTGTTTGGGATTTGTTTCAATTTTTAAGTTTTTAGTTACATTATTTGTTTATGGCAAAAATGTACACGCCGAGCAGGATTTACGACGAAATTGATTTGAGCGTTTCGCGTTACACATTTAACATTGAATTTGAGAATTAACGAAGTACACACAATTTGTTGTCTGTTTGGTTTGACAGTAATTTATTGTTGTTATACTTGTATGTATGTACATATGTGCTGATCAATCACTTGAAACTCATTTTTGTATTTAATATTTTTCAAATTTGACTGTTGGCATCACTGTTGACTAATGTGACGTTAGTGTGTACCGTTAGACAGTGCGTATGCGCAACGTTTCGCAAATAATCGCATCACTGCGTCACTGTTGCGTTGCGTTGCCTGTCGACCTTTTCGGCTGAGCGGCCAAACTCGACTGCTCGACTGCTCGACTGCTCAAATGTTCGACTGTTCGACTGCTTCCAAAGTGCTGCTGCTCAGTCTCTGTCTCTGTCACTGTCTCCACTTCCGTCTGCTTCTACTTCTGCTGCTGGATTGAATTTGAACAGAACAGAACTGTCGCCGCTGGGCAACCGCAGCTGGCGAATGTTGCGTTTCAACTGAATGCCAACTTGTCGGGGACTTGCCCAACGAGAACTGCTGTGTGCATCGCGACCTGGGCAAAACTTCAAAGCGCAGTTACTGCAGTAGCAGAAGCAGCAGCAACAGCAGCAGCAGCGACGTCAGCTGGTGAAGGTGAAGGTGGCTCAGTGAACGCCAATCAATGGGAGAGAGTGAGCGAGCGACAGAACAAGAGAGAGAGAGTGCAATGCTGCGTCGGCGCTCTGCTGCTTTATGGCTGCTGCTGCGGCGACGACTCCTGCTGCTGCTGCTGCTGCTGTTACTGCATTGCAAAGAATGCAAAAGTGCAGAGTGTGGGGACGAGCATTGGGCGCCAGACGATGACGACGACGACGACCTACCGTTGAGTGCATTGGCATAGTAAACTTTGCACCAGGCACCAGCTTTGCCGACTCTGCCGACATCGTGTCGAGACGCTTCGCGTCGCTGCCTGCAGTGAAGTTACACGCATTAAGAGAGCGAACAGGAGAGAGAGCCGAATGGATGGCAGCCGACTCTCTTTGCATTGTTGTTGCCGTAGTTGCCGAAGTGCCGAACATCGAATACCGAACGCCGTTAGATGCGCACATAACGATTCGTCGTTTTTGTCGTTGCTCATCAACAAGTCAGCGACTGCGTCGTCGACAGCGACAGCGACGTCGACGCCTTTGCTTTTTGATTGCAGCAACAAATTCGCACAAAGGAATTCCCCCGAATTGGCGTCGCCTTCGGCAGCAGCAGCAGAAGCAGAAGAAGCAGCAGTTATAGAAAATGTGCAAATAGAGTTTTACGAAGTCTTTGTGATCAGTTGAATAAAATTTAAAAATATTCATGCACATGCAGTAACTGTGACGAAAACTAAACAGAACACGAGAGAGAAAGAAGGGAACGAAAGAGCGATAGAGAGAGAGAGAGAGGGAGACAACTTCGTGTTTGGCTGGCGCCAGCAGCGGAAGTAAATGGGAATGCTTCAATTTAGCCGGCATTTTGCAATGCATCCGACGCAAGCAGAGCAGCGACTGCGAGAGTTTCTTCTAGGGTGGTCTGGCTGCCCAAAGAGAGCCAGAGAGGGACAGAGCGAGAAACAGGGATAGCAAGATAGAGAGCGCGCAGTAAGGACTTAAGAGCAACGAGTGGCGACTCTTTGGCACGTGGGGCAGGTCAGTTGTGCCTGTGGCGACGCCAGCTGACGATGCTGCCACACGACGCCTTCGCGATGCGGCGCTCAGACTTCGACAGACAGCAACAGCGACGGCGACGGCGGCAGCAGCAGCAGCCACAGATGCGACGACAGGAGCTGAACTCTCATCGTATTATTAGATTTATCGTGTTTTAGCGCTTAAGCAGATGCCCCAACAACCCGCCAACCTTCCCCTCTGTCCCCTACACAATCAGTGACCATAAAGTGGAACTGCGATTCGCGACGGCTGGGCACATTTTATTTCCACCACTGTCTCCAATCCCCAATCCCCCACTCCTATCGCTTGTCCTTTTGCTCAGCTCCTGCGGGCTCTTTTCTCATCATTATTCGTGCTTGCAGTTTCTTTACGTTCCTTTTCCTTTTCGTTTTCCTTTTTTCTCGCTTCTTGCAGTTTATGTTCTGCGCTGACTTTTCATTATTATTATTAGCACATCTTGAGCTGAGCATCTTCTTCACAGGACAGTATATATATCTCCCTCATCTCTCTCTCCCTCTCTTTTATTCGGTGTGCCACACTCTCTCTTCCTCTCTCTCTCTCTCTCGCTGTGTGTTTCTCTGCCTCGTGTGCAATTGGCATGCAAATATATTTAATTAGCTGACTGAAATCTCAAGCTGTTTCCAGGCGTTGTCGAGTCGCTTCAACTTTTTTCGGTTTGGCTTTAATTCTGTGGCATGCAACGCGACGCGCCACACGATGCCACGCCATGCCAGACAACAACAATTAAATTACAAAACAATTTCAGACTTGCCAAAAACTTTTCACTCCAAATTATTATTAAATTTGTGCACAAAATACACCCAACACTCACACATCTACATAGATGCATAGATAGAAGCCATATCTAACACCTACACACATGCCAACACCAACACCAACACACACTTTGACAATTTTCTACACATGTCGCCTTTTAACCGCGCACAATTTTCATATGCCAAAAATACTAAATATCCGATATGACCAAAAATATGCAAATATTTAAACACTGATCGAAATTACTTAGTTTAAAAGAGAAAGGAAATAAAGTAATGAAATAGACATAAAATAGAAATAGAATAGAAATAGAATAGAAAAAGAATAACATAAAAATATTTAAAATCAAAAAAAAAAAATAGAATAGAAATAGTAGAATTGAATAGAAATAGAATAGAAATAGAATAGAAATAGAATAGAAATAGAATAGAAATAGAATAGAAATAGAATAGAAATAGAGTAGAAATAGAATAGAAATAGAATAGAAATAGAATAGAAATAGAATAGAAATAGAATAGAAATAGAATAGAAATAGAATAGAAATAGAATAGAAATAGAGTAGAAATAGAATAGAAATAGAATAGAAATAGAATAGAAATAGAATAGAAATAGAATAGAAATAGAATAGAAATAGAATAGAAATAGAATAGAAATAGAATAGAAATAGAATAGAAATAGAATAGAAATAGAATAGAAATAGAATAGAAATAGAATAGAAATAGAATAGAAATAGAATAGAAATAGAATAGAAATAGAATAGAAATAGAATAGAAATAGAATAGAAATAGAATAGAAATAGAATAGAAATAGAATAGAAACACATAGAAACAGAAATACTAACTAACCGGAAATAAACATAAAATTACAGTTTAAGTTAAGTTTAATTGATTTTATTATGAAATTATAAAATTAAAGTATTATTATTGTGACCGTTGGATTATTAAAGTAAAAAAATCTAAATAGAACAGGCACAACACTTAGTATATGAGTATATACTGGTAATTCGTATATACTAAATATTAAATAAAATTTATTTCAAGTGTATCAATATGACCAAAATATGCAAATATTTGAACACTGATCGAAATTACTTAGCTAAAAAAGACGTCAACAAAACGAATAGAACAAAATATAAATAAAACTGTAGTAAAATAAGTTGTATATTGAGTATGGATTATATGGGAAAATTAAGTTTAATAGAATTACAAAAAAATTAAAATATTGTTAAAATGAATGTTCAATAAATTAAAATTAAGTGATTATGCGAATAATATGAAATTCACTTGTCTAATAATAATAATTCTGGCAGTGTATCGACGGTGTTTTGTGTCAGATTGGCGTATTGCAAAACCGCATTTTAGATATTTTGTCGCTAAATTGAGTTCCGACTTTGCGATATTTTCGGATATTCAAATGGGCATTTTGTGTGTCTGAGGCCCTGGAAAATTGCGAGTAATTAAACCAAAAATGATGTTGCCAAAATAACAGCAGCAGCGGCAGCGACAAGAAGTTGGCAGCAATTAACAATGAAAAAACAAATAAATTATTTATAATTTTTTGGCATTGCCATTAACACAAAGCGGCACAAAATGTCGGCTACAAATAAATCAGGGAGCGACCAAAAAGAGAAGCCAAAAAAAAAGAATTTTATATATATGTATATATATTGTATGTAGTATAAATATTTGCAAAATATTTAATGTGCAACTAATGGCGGCAACATTGCTGCTGCTGTTGCTGTTGCAGTTGCAGTTGCAGTTGGCCACCAGAGCTTAAATTAAACATTAAAACGATGCTAATCAGACGATCCCCTGGCAATTTCATTCATACTAACTATGCTAAAAGCCTGCATTAAAGTTATGCAACGCGCCAAAAATATGCGCAAAATATTCAAATGCATCTAAATAAATATGAGAATTTTATAACACGGCAAAAACGCACACAAAAGATACGCGACACCGAAACAACAAAAACAAAGCAGCAAAAAAATTTAGTGAAATACTTTGGTTCACATTCAAATATCCTGCAAATAATGTAGGAATAACAAAAGATGAAATTCTAATATTCAAAACTCTTAGTGATGCTGTGCTTGCTGAATAAGTTATGGAAAATAAAAGTACAGGGTATTAAGTATATCATGCATAGCTTAGTCTAATACCCTGTTGTAATATGGCAAAGGATTAACTTTGATCAGATGCAAATGAAGGGACAACCAGGGACTCGGTTGTGGCACAAATTGAGCTAATTGCACACTAGATCTATTCAAACTATGCGACTAGGGTCGAGAGGGTATCGCAAAAGGACATGGACATTAATAGCCGCATTAGCATAACGTGCCAGGCAGTGTCATCCTCTCTCTCTCTCTATGCCTTTCTCTCTCTCTCTCTCTCTCTCTCTCTCTTAGCCAGAGCAACGAGTGACAACAATCGCTTTGCCCCCTGCAAACGTCGCGACGTGAAAAACCAAATTGCAATATCAGACATTTAGTCCATACACCAGACACACAATATTCCATTTGATTGACATGTCATTCACTCCAATTGACTTTAATTATGCAAACAGTGTGACAAAAGCAGTGCGAGAAACGCAGCCAAGTAACACATGAAGGTAATCCACGCTGTAGGTCTTCATGGAAGCCACTTCAGGGCACGCCCTCAACTGGGCATTGAAGACCACACAAGATTTAAAGCACTACTCGTATAAATAATTCACATTTCCACCCAAGTCTTCATATATGTCAGCAAAAATTCTGATTCATTTACCACTTTAACTTACATTCAACTTGATTCAACCTTTTTTCTCGTTACAAGTGAAACTAAAAATGAGTAAAAAAAACTACAATCAATTGTGCTCGATACTCCCATTCAAACTCAAAAATGCTAAAATATACCTAAGGCTATATTTGGTACGTCAATATATTATTACGTTTCAAATATACCATAGAGTACTGAATAGACCAGAATTTAAACCAAAGCAATTAAGACCCCATTCCAAAACCGTTTTATGAATAGTGGGTTTAGGAAAGTAAGAATTGAATAGAAGTAAAGAAAATGTTTCTAAAACTTTTAAATAGAAATAGCTAATTTTATATCAATCTCCGATCAAGACTTTCTTATTCCTCTAATATCATAAAAGTTGAATTCGAAAGATAAATAAATAAAAAATATTGTAAATACACTCATATCTAGTATAATAATTAAAACTTTATTTTTTTCTTTCAAAACATTTTTATTCCTAATAATGTACCTTGTTTTATTTTGTAAACTATTGAAATTATATATTGTAGATAAAAAATAAAAAAATATTGTAAATACATTTACACATTGTTCTATGAGAAATTTTACATAAAATAATTACTTTGTTTTCTAAGAATTCCATTCTTAAACAATGAATTCTAAAATTTTTAAATGTTATCTATAATCTATATATTATTTAATGATTCCTTGAATATTTTTGTATAGTTACATTAAGATGCGTAAAATTGATCTGTACTCTTTTTTCCATTTCTTTTTTAATTTTATTATATTTAGTCATGCCTTACAAAAATGATTTCGGCAGAATTGTGAAATTTGAATTTTGTTTTTGAAGCTGTATTTACAAATGATTTCACTCCTAATCACTTTGAGCTTTGGTTTTGGTTAAATCGAGACCATCTTATAAATTGAATCT
This sequence comes from Drosophila sulfurigaster albostrigata, assembly GCF_023558435.1. Taxonomy (NCBI): domain Eukaryota; kingdom Metazoa; phylum Arthropoda; class Insecta; order Diptera; family Drosophilidae; genus Drosophila; species Drosophila sulfurigaster. The sequence goes on from NC_084883.1 coordinate 3,237,816, forward strand.
TTTGCAACTTTGATGAAACGACAAATGCTTTGGCTGCCATCGTCTGTTGGAATTGTAAACCAAAGTGCTGGAAAGTAAGCCAAGTATCTGTCTCTGTAGTTGCCACAGTTTGTGCCGATTGTGCTGCATCAACGACACTTGCAACTTCTCTGTGGCATTAGCATCTCGAAGCCGCACTTCTCGCTGCTTCGCTGTGTCTTCTTTGCACCTTTGTTAGCTCGCTGGCAGTGCAGTTAATTGATTTGCATTTTTTAATTACCGAAAACCACCTGAAAATGAAAAGCATCTCTGGAGAGGTGGCTGAGTGTCTGAGGGAGTGTGTGTGGAGGGATGATGGTGAGGGGGTTGTTGTTGTTGTGTGTGTATGTGTATGTGTGTATGTGGCAACCGCTAAACGCGCGCTAAATGCGGTTGAGGGAGGCAAGTGGCAAAGTGTATGAAATGTGGTTGCCACGTGGGTGGTCAATGGGTGGCTTTTGCTTGGGTCGCGCCATGTGTTTAGTTAGTTGCGCAGCTGCTTAAATTGTGGCAGAGGATGGAGAGAGAAAGAGAGGAGGGAGGGGAGAGGAGAGAAGGAGGTCAGGTGTAGCCTTTGCAGAAGACTGTTCTAAACATTTTTTGGGTTGATTTTTTTGGTTTTGCGTGCGAGTTTAGATAACACGTGTGCCACTAAAGTGTGCCAGTGTCTGTGTCTGTGTAGGTGTATGTATGTGTGTGTGTGTGGCATGTGTGGCAGCCACGTCTGCGGCAAACCATGCAAACAACGGTTTAAGATGATTAAGTGCTTTTCTGCCCACAACTTGTGTGTGCCTAGCTCAGTGACTCAGCGACTAAGTTGCCAACTGTTGTTGTTGCTGCTGTTGCTGTTGCTGTGGATGTTGCTGCTGCCGCTGCGTCTGTTGCAAGTTTCCATTTTCGAAAACGTACACAAAACACGCCTACACAATGCTCAGCACCCCCTAAAAATGCTGCAACAAATATTTTTTCACTTTTAGCTTACCTTTTTTCCCACGTCCCCAGCCCAACACACAACAAAAAAGTATTCTTTTCTTCCTTTTGCTGTTGCTGGGAAAATGTAATTTCCATGTGTTTGCTGGCATCTGGCGGTAAACTGGCAACCAACTAAAATTTCTGCTGATCTGCGGCTTTTGCAACAGCAACAGCAACAGCAGCAGCAGCCAAACACACATCCTGCCTGCCTCGACTCCGTGTCCCTCGCTCTTTGTTCCTTCATTTTGTGCTGATTTGTTTATATTTGCATTGAATCTTCTACGTTTTCAGTGTGTCAAGTTTTGTGGTTGCCTGTTAACCCATTTGATGTGCTCGACATTGAAGTACACACACACACACTGACACACGCATGCATACACTCACACACGCGCCCTCTCGTTTGTTTTGAGAAGATTAAGTATACGTCAAGTTGCACACTCCGTGTAGCGTTTTTCAATTAGCGTCGACTCCTGCTGCTGCCTTTCGCTACCCACGCAACAGACACCCAAACATACACACACACACACTCACATACTTACACACACAGGCACGCACATAGACAACAAGTGGCGTATGACAGCTGACAGGTATCATTTTGCATTGGCTTTTGGCATTGTGGCTAACAGCGCTGTCATTAAGCCAGAACACATTTCAACTCCTCAACTGTTCACACTTTGCTTTCCAGCAACACTTGCTGAAAATATTCACTCCATTTATTAAAGTTTCAATTGAATGTTTTCTATTTTATTAATCTATAAAGGATATATGATGAATTCAAAAAATAGTCTCAGATATGAAAGACTGGATTTTTCGCTTCAAGCTAAGACTGATGAAAATATTTATTAAATTTTAAAAAGATTTTCTGCATTAGTTTATATTATATGTACACACAAAGAATATATTGAATAGTGTGAGAAGTGAGAAACTAGATTTTGTAGAATTCTCAAAAGATCGAATCATGCAAAAAGTATAATAAAATATTTTCAATTATTAAGATTGAAAAGTCACAAATTGTTTTAACTTGATTATCTTTATTTATTTTTTAGTTTTTTTTTGCATTATTATAAATTTAACAAAATTATTTTCGGCTAACTTTGCTCAACTTAATTAATTTATATGTTCATTTCTTTATATGTTCATATGTTAATTTCTTTATATGTTCAACTGGAATGTTGAGTTTACCTTTAATAAAATTACAATATGTGAATAAATATGTCATATTTTTAAAGAAATATTTTTTTTTTCATATTTATAGCTATTTATTTTTCAATAAAAAATAAAGTATAAGTATATTTTGAATATAGTACTATATAAATATACCCAATATAGCCTTTGGTATATTGTTAATATTTTTGCGATATATTAATTTGACATATTTTAAATTTCATTCCGCACTGGTTTGTTTTGGGTAGTTGGTATCTTACAGTCGAGTAAACTTGATTGTAGCTTTCTTACTTTTTTAGAAATAAGAGTTACATATAGAACCAATTGGTTCTAAATAGAGAGTGCCTATTGTATCATTATAAATATTTAAATATTCCTATTAAATCATACAAAAATATAATCAATCATCAATTTAGTTTAGTATTTTTATACGATATCTAAGTTGGTCACAATTGCTCAACTGCCGCTTGAGTTTTTCCTTCTTTAACCGATGTGCGTGTGGAAAATAATTTAAATGTTGAATATATAACAAAAATCAACTAACGTCTTATTATTCATATAAAATAGTTTGTTTCAAAAACATAACTCATGAGTAAAATGGATCAATAAGCTCCGAAGCTGGCGTCGAAGACTTCGCTTGAGTTGTTGAAATACAAGAAAGGTCCTTAGATTTGAATGTGATAAGCTCTATCAGCGCATCATTTGCTTGTTGCCAGCAGCAACAGTTGCGCCTCTTGGCGCCACATCTTGGGGCAGGAGCAAGGCAGTAAGTTAGCTGCTCGCCAGGATGTCAGGATGCTGGGGAAATGGCATCAGGAGAATGGGGCAAATGCTTTGCATATTGTGTTGCTGAGTTGCCTAAGGAGAAATAAGAACAACGACGAAAAGTTGCCGCAACTCTTTGAATTTTGAACTCAGTTGAGTGGAGGCCAAAATGCAAAAAAAAAGCGCGCTAAGAATAAGTTGATCTACGGGCAGATATTGTGTAAACATTGCTGATTGTATTGTTGACTGACGAAACCAAGCAACCCGTTCAGTTAGAGGGTATCAAGAACACGCGCTGAGTGGAGGCAGCATCGCATTTCAGCAGAGGAAAACAACTAAAAGTCAAATAAACAATTCAACTTAACGCTGTCAACGAAGCAGCTCTCGCAACCCAAGAAGCTGGCTGCCTGGCTGGTTGGTTGGTTGGCTGGCTGGCAGGCAACGGGCATCATCATCGCTCATAATACACAACAGCAAACTGAGCACAGAGCACAGAAGACAAGGACGACAAGGAGCAGGCAGCCGAGAAGCAGGCAGGAGCCTGCCATAGTTTCATATTTCGCTGCCTTTTGCATGTTTTATTTATTGTTGAGCGTCGAGTCGACTGCGACTGCGACTCCTACTTCGACTTCGTCTACGAGTTGGAGTCAAAGTCGAAGAGGAGCGCACAACTAGAGTCCTTGGGCGAAAGGTTACAACTCTTGACTTTAATTGTTAACAAGTGACTGCTGTGAGCTTAAATTATTGAATGCCACAAGCGGAAGACATTCATCTTAGTGGCGCATCTTGTTGCCGACACTTCCCACCAAACAAAAATATTGCAATCATATTTCACAAATTTTTCGTGCGCCACGCAAATTCTTCGAAACGCAGCGTCTCGCATATATCCTGCTTAAGCATTTTGTCTAAACATGATATACGGCGATGCTGGCTACTTGCTTGCCTTGATTAAAGCGCAACATTTTGTGGCATTAACACCACGAATGAGGTTAGTAACACACACACACACACAGAGTGAAGGGAGCTGCGATGTCGCCTTGCAGCTAATAGCCAACGGTGTGGCATGCATATTAGAGTAGCAGCAGCATCAACAGCAACAGCATCAACAGCAACAGCAACAGCAACAACAGCAAAAGCGACTGCTGTGGCAGTAAGATCATTAGTCTTCATCACCAGCTGCGCCTCTGTGATGTCCTCAGACATTTGACGGCACTGCGTTGCGTATACGTAACGTGCGATATTTCATGACAACTCGCAAGCATTTTCCACACTCACACACACACACGGAGGGAGAGGAATGGCAAAAGTAGGCTGAAAGCAAAGAGAAGATACTCTAACACCTTTTGCACTCAAACAAGCTCAAAGCAAACAAGCCAAAGCGAAGACTTCTGCTACAAGCTCGACTATTAGATTTCCTACACAGAAAAAAGTTCTAAAATCAATATTCTGGTACATAAAACATGAACTAAAAACTCGTAATGCTTTTAAACACATCATTATTTCAAGAATATTTAATATAAGATAAGAAGAAAAAATTGTATAGTTGTAAGACCAAAAATCGTATTATAAGAATACAAAACTATTATATTATATTTTAATGTTGTTTTCATTCCATTTTATTATTTTACTATTTTGTGATTTAATTAACTTGTTTATTTATTCAGTTCTATGTTGATCACTTTACTTTATCATCAATTCGCACAGCATTTTAACACAAGACCTCCTTTCTTATTGGGAATGGTTCGACAGCTCAACTAACTTATGAAAACTATACAGGAATTGCAGATTTTGTAACCTAAATTTAACAAGTAAGAAAGCTACAGTCGAGTGTACTCGACTGTGATATACCCGCAACCCATTTTGAATAAAAGCAATATATTTTGCGGTATTATTCTCAAAATATACCGAATATATTACAAAAATACTGAAAATATACCAAATGGTATATGTGGTATAGCGATATAGTGCCACATTCAAAATATACCATAGAAAGCACAATATACCAGATAGTCAGCCAAAGCAACTCAGACCCCAAGTAAGTAGACGTTTTGCCCATACAAAAGTATTTCTTTAATAACTTCGACAATTTTTATCTGATCGCAATCAAATACTATATATAGTTATTACTGTATATACCAAAATTTGTAACTCTAGCTTCAAAATTACGCTTGTTATTTTTTTGATTTGCAGGGGCGGAAGGGGGCGTGGCAAAAATTTGAAACAAACTTGATCTGCGTGCAAGCATAACAAATGCTGTCGAAAAAAATTATAGCTCTATCTCTTTGAGATCTAGGTGTTCATACGGACAGACGGACAGACACACAGACGGACAGACGGACATATAGCCATATCGTCTCGGCTGTTGACGCTGATCGAGAATATATATACTTTATAGGTTCGGAGATGCCCTCTTCTACCTGTTACTACCCATAGGTAGCGGGTATAAAAATTTTGGATCTTATTCCGAAAATTTGGCATTTCTTCGACTAGTGTTCTTATTTTTAAGAATCTGTCCTTAAATTTGTTCTTATTTCAACAACTCAATTTTTATGACGAATGTTCTTGGCTTTTGAGCTTGGTTTTTTTTTCAGCGTAATAGTGATAATAACTGATCTTTTATGTTTTAGGAAACCCACAAAGAACAAAAAAAAGTAAATTAAATATATCAGATTATTTCATAATTTAATTTAATACAACAATAATTTTTAATTTTATATCTACATATCTTTGGAAATTTGGGGTTTTGCGATAAAAATGAATATAGCAGTAGATAAAGTATCTTAGATTATCTTCGACTTAATATTATTTAGTGTTATCATAATTAATATTTTACATTTATCTTGTATTAATTGAAAATACTTTTTTATTTCATATATACATCACTTATTTTCAGTTAATTTTCTACTAGCTTAAGATGCCAAAAAAAAAAGTTTTTATTCTTTTTAATCTCTGAATTTATATTAAAAAATAAAATAATAAACAATAATAAAATCCAAGATATATATGAAATTTACTTTGAAATTGTTTTTCTTAATTTCATAATTATTATTTGTTTTTTAAATTTCAAATTAAATTTGTATTTAATTTATTACTGATAATAAAAGCATTAATATTATATACTTTTTTTTATTTATTTATACCATTTATTTTATTTAATGTTATTTATTTAAATTATTTTAATTACTTATATATATATTTTATTTATTTTGTGTTTTTTCTTGTATTTATCTTAATTATTTTATTTATTTATTTTGTGAATATTTTTTGTGTCTTTGCGTATAAATTGTAGAAGCGAAATAAGTTAAATTATTATATAAATTGTAAATTCATTTTTTTGTTCTTCTAAATAAATATTTAAAATGTTTACTTTTGATATTTTTTTAAAATATTAATGGTTTTAGTTCTGGTTAATTTCTTGACTAAAGCTGAAGTGAAAAATAACTTAATGAAAGTTGTTTCAAAGCAGATTTCGTAGTTGTTCTTATTTTATTTTATTATTATAATTTATTGTATTTTTCGTCTAAAGCATCGTAAGCTGATAGTCGCACTTACCCGATGTTGTCATTGGGTATTAAAAAGGTGAGAAAGCGAAAAAGTTTGCCTTCAATTAACTTTGATGTGTTGAAATTCAGCCGCAGGCTTGAAAATAATTAATTGTTGTTGTGTGCTCACATACGTATGTGTATATGTATTTGTATTTGCATATGTTTGTGTGTGTATGTGTGAGGGCGTGGCATAAGTGTGTGTATGTTGTTTGAGGAATGAATTGTGTTGAGTCTTCAGCCACTTGACGTTGTCATCGTTGTTGTTGTCGTTGTCGTTGTCGTTGTCGTTGTCGTTGTCGTCTGACTTTGCAGTCAAGTGCGACGCGAGTCGCATTGTGTTGCAAATTGTGCGGCATTTGGCAAGAGTTAAATTTAAACCAACTTCAACTGCAACTCGTGCCGCTTTTGGCCGGCCAATGAATCATGAATTGCCACGGGGACTAGGATGCGGATGGGACACGATATCAATGCAAATTGAAGTGGCCAACGTGACGCTGCCCAATTGACGAGCTGACATCCTCTGGACAAGCGTCAAGTTTGTCGAAGTCAGGTGACGAGACGGCAGCGGACTCTGAACACAGGACATGGGACAGGAAACAAGGACAAGGGCTGTGGGGAGGGGGAGGGGGGCGTGACAACGGTGTCCAAGTCACATTTGAAATTCAATGAATTTTTACCCAGCGAACGAGAGAGCAGCGAAATTTTGTGGCTTAGATGAATAACAGCAGCAGAAGCAGCAGCAGCATGAGAAGCTCAAAAACTGAATCCGGAGTCATGAGTCCTGGCCAGGACTGCACATGTCAATTGGCTGGGCAATGGGAGAAGCAAAGCAGAGCAGAGAAAAGCCGCATGCCACATGCCACAATGTCGCTGTTGCATTATGAATGATTCGGTCAGCAAATTGCCACAAACTGTTTGTAGTTTAAGTTGAATTCAATTTTGGATCCAGCTCCAACTTCGTCTCCAACTCTGACTGCGACTCTGACTCCGACTCCGACTCCGACTCTGACGAATGTCCTTAAAAAGTGCCATAAATTCCACTTTCAGCAGCCGCCGACAGTAAATTGCCGCTAATTATCCTGAGTGCAGTCAAAAGGATAACAGCACTGAGTGCGAGTGAAAAAAGTAGAGAGCAGAGAAAGCAAAGAATCAGCAACAACAACATTTTCATTCCATTGCAATATATTTCCAAATGAATTATTTGAGTTTATTTTAATTATTACATTCTGGCAGTTCAAGATAGTGAAATGCATGAAATAAATACTCGACTAACAGCCACCATTTAGTCTCCAAAAAATATTTAGATTTTTATTTCACAAAAACGTAAACTAACAAATCTGAAAAATAGGTCAAGTCTGAACATTAAATAAAAATATCATAATTGATTGCGCTAATTTATGTTTTATTTATAAATAAAGTTGATTCGTATAGAACTAAGACAAATTAAATATTTTGAAGGACTAGTATTATAACATTTATAATACTTGTCAATTTCTTTAAGAGCCCATGAAATTTATTATTAAGTTTAAATCAAAACAAGTATCAAAGCTATCCATTTTGAATAAAAGCAGAACACTCTCGGAATTATTTAAAATATACCAAAATTATATACGGCACAAATACTAAAACAATACCAAATTATACATTTGTTATATTGGTATAGAACCACATTCAAAATATATATAGTAATACCATAGATTGCCAAAATATACAAGATTGTCAGCCAAAGCAACTAAGAGCCCTAGTAAGTAGGCGGTTTTGCCTATACAAAAGTATTTCGTTAATAATTCCTTATGTTTGCACGCAGATCAAGTCTGTTTAAAATGTTTGCCACGCCCATTTCCACACCTGCAAATCGAAAAAAAACGAATATGAAGCTGTAAATAGATTTTTTGGTGCAAACAATAATGACTGCACTATTTCTGATTACTGAAAATTTGGTTGCGCGCACATAAAAATAGTAGAAGTTGTCTAACAAATACTTTTGTATATCAAAAAGCACCTATTGTAATCGGAATTAGTTGCTTTGACTGACATTCTGCTAGCTTTGATACTTTGATAAGAATGTATGTATATCGATATACCAAAACAAACCTTTGCTATATTTCATTATTTTTTGGATACTAATTTATTATATTTTAGAAATAAAACCGCACTGTTTTGCTTTTATTCAAAATGGGTGGCGGGTATCTCAAGGGCGAGCATACTCGACCGCAACTATCCTACTTTTTATAGATATAAAAAAGATTTAGTGTCAGATCTTGAATTATACATAAATTAAAGCCATTTAAAATAAGACCAAAACCTTAAAACATATAAACTGTTTTCAAATTTGTTAAATTAAAATTGGCAGTTAAAAATTTCTGTAAATTATTAAATTGAAATGAAAAATTTTGTATTTACTTAATTGCCTTTATACATTTTATAAAAATACATTTCTAACTCAAAATTTCATTCTCACATCTTGCTTTTAAAATCTGTACTGCTGTTATATTTGTTTTTTTACATCGATTCAAATCTTTTCAAAATAAAATAAACTAAATATCCTAAAGAACTACACTTGAGCCATAAAAAATGCATGTGCATTTCTTTAATTAAATTGCACATTTCAAAAATGGATTTAAATTTTTAAAATCTGATTGAAAGTGTTAATCTTATAGGGGATAATTCACAAGTCGAAAGTAAATCTAATCAACTGTCTTCATCTATATATAATATATATATTTTTGTTCCTATATTTATTCTATAGGACTAGTCTTGAGACATGTAAGATGTTTGTAAATTAATTTAATTAAATTCCACATTTAAAAAAACGCCTATAAATTATTAAAATTTAAATGAAAAATGCATATCCTTCAGGGAATATTTCACAGGTCTTATCTGAATATAATCAATTGTCTTTCAAGTGCAAACACAAGTCTGTTAAATGTTTAAGCAATCGGCATGAATATTCCCATACATTTAGTAGGGCAATAAACAAAGTGGCCAAGTCGTGTTTGTTGTGGAGTTGCTTTGCTGTTGCTTTGCTGCTGCTGATGATGATGATGGTGATGAAACCCCCTAGGAATTGACAGCTCAACGAGCAAGGAGAAGAGCAAAAAGCTAGAGCACAAGACACAGCGTTGCGTATACGCAATAAAACAATTAGTAAAAGCTGCAATTGCAATTGCAATTGCAATTTGACATGCCTCGAGAGCGTAAGACGTATCCATGCTTAAAGCTGCAAATTCCACATGGAACTCGAAACACACAAATTGAAATTAATTTGATATCCGAACACAGAGAGAGAGCGAACGTCAAGAGGAAAATGACGATAACGATAGCAAGCGTTTAGCAAGAAAATTCCCCAAGCATTCGATGAATATTTTCCAAACAACTTGTCAAGTTGCCCAATTAATAAATCAATTCAATTCGATTGCTCTTTGAATTTCTTTCCCCTATTTAATTTTGCATTTATTTACCTGTCATGGGCACACAGAGACAGAGCTAGCAAAAAATATAAATCAACGACCAAAGACAACTGCCTGCCGCCCCACCCCCGCTCTCTGCCTTAATATTTAAGAGGGAAACTACAGGAAATTCAATTAGGAAATCAAAGTAAGAAGACGGCCTTGCAGAGTCGAGCAAGGAGAGTAGAAAATTGAGAGTTGGGAGTGGAGAAGAGCCTCAACATTCTTTTCTATAAGAAATAATATAATCAGGCAGCTATAAACTTCTCACACAAACAAATACATAAAAATTCTAAGACTTTCGATTTAATTTCAGCCATTTTGATTTCAGTTTTCATTCACGATTAATTGTTAAATTAATTTTCTTTGAATATTAAAAAAAAGTAACAAATGATTTCAAGTTTAAACTACAAATCCATTACAATTTTAATCTGCCTATCATAGTTCAGTTAGTTATGCCGACACGAATCATTTTTCATGAAGGCTTTGGTCTTGGGTGTAAATTTGGTGCTAAGTATTTCGTATATATTAATTACTCAATTAAAATTGAATGCAATAAATGCTAACTGAACAAATGAGAAAGCTACAGAGATACCCGCTACCTATTTTCAATAAAAGCATGGTATGGTATTTTTCTTGAAATATACCGAATTATTATAATGAAAAAATATATTATGCTTAGAAAACACCGTATGCCAGATTGTCAGATCGACAGCATTTGCTATGTTTGCACGCAGATCAAGTTTGATTCAAATTTTTGCCACGCCCACTTCCGCATAATTTGGTTGCGATTGGATAAAAATCGTCGATGTTATTATAGAAATACATTACTTGGCGTCTTGGTTACTTTAGCTGAGAATCTGGTATATTGTACCATCTGTGGAATAATTTAATTGTCGTACTACTATATATCGATATACAAAATATCCAGTTTGACATATTTTTACTATTTTTACAACATATTGTTTTGGTATATTTTGAGAATAATACCGCAATTATTAAAATTGTTCTGGAGGCACAAAATTATAATATTCAATTTTATAATTTTGTTATTAAACCTAACTCAAGCATTCGGGATTAAAAAATTCAAGTCTTTTCATGTTCATTATGTTAATTTAGGATTATTTAAGAAATTGACGTATACAGGAAATTCAATAGGGAAATCAAGGGAAGACGGTGACCTTGGAGAGTTGATAGAGAAGAAGATACTCATCATTCTTTACAATGCTTAAAAGAACTATACGTTCTAGTAAAGTCAGGTAGTTGGTTCTAAAGCTTCTCAAGCAGATCTTACTTGTGGTTAATGTTGTTGTTATTGTTGTGGAGTCGTTGTTCTTAAGTTTTTTTTTGTGGCAATCATGCGAGACACGCGCAAGCAAACCAGCAAAAGAGCACATACATAAATCATTTGGCTATTTTCGGACATAAGACGCAGCGATAAACAGTTAGGTCCAAACAGTTTTTTTTCTTTTTTTTTTCTTTTAAACGGCAGCACTTCAGCAGGTAAATGAACTAAAAGTACGAAACACTGCGTGGCAACAACAACAACAAGAACAACCACAAAAGCAACAACAAATGATCAGCGAGCGAAATTAGATTGCCACACTTTCAAATGTAACGCATAACAAAGAGAGTGAAATACAGGAAGAGAGAATCAAAAAGAGAGAGAGAGAGAGCCTGAAGCACAAGGGATACATTTAAATGCCATTCGACACGTCGCAGTCGTTGTCGCTGTCGGCAGCGCTGCCGCAGTCAGCCGCGCTTAAGCTTAGCTTAGCCAGCGAACAGCTGAGCGAAAATAGCCACTGGCATCGCGCTTACGCAATCGAAGAACGGTAGAAAGCGCTCGCTGCCCACTGTGCGAGCAGCCGTTGCAGACGGCGACTGGCTGCTGCCTGCTGCCTGCTGGCTGCTGGCGACTGCATCGTTTGGTTGCCCAAGCGGCACCAAAACTGAGCAACAAACTAACTAAAAAATAACGAATACAAAAATATGAAAAAATCGCTTGCAGCTTAAAGTGTGAAGTGGCACGCCTCGTCGACGTTAATTTGTCCGGCAGCTACAGTAGAATACTTGCAAGAAGAACATAGTATATAATAATAATATATTCAAAAACTTAAGGGAGAAGATAATATACAATATAAGCAGAAGATAATATACAATATAAGAGCATAAGAGCTCAGCTTCACATAAATATACAAACGGATTATTAACTTAAAGAAAGAAATATATAATATAATTTTGTTCTAAATTGTAAATTGGGGTTAATAATTTAATGAAATGTGCATTGGAAATGTAATTTGATCTAAAAAATGTTTATACTAAATAACGAATATTAAGATCTCAACAAATTAAAATAGCTAAAAATTACAATTGCAAAATGTAAAAAATAAATAAAGGTGTATTTAAAATTATAATACAAATTTATTATACAAATAATTCAACTAATGTTATAATTAATAATAAAAGTATAAGTTTGAGGATAAATAAATAGTTGAGGTTAAATTTAAATATAATAGTACCAAATTTCATTATTATTTATGTGACCAAAATGTAATATAATACAACTTATTCTAGTTTAATATTAGTACAATAGTTTATTTTGAAATGTTTTATAATATTTACTTCAATACATATCATTAATACTCTAATAATAATAATATCAAAAATTACAAATATAGAAGGAGATGAGATTTGGTTTACTATTGGTAATGACATTAATGCTACCATATAAATTACAAGCGATAAAGCAATCTGAGTTTATTTTATCAAATATTGTATAATTATTTGTATTTTATAACTGAAATTCGAAGGTACAAAGTATGGTATAAATAAATAAAGAAATAGTATACATCATTTCATATATATTTCTGTAAGTTAAATTTGTGCTTAGATTTGTTAAAAGATTGCAATAATATAGTGTTGCCACACTTTGTGTGTAATTGAGTAATATATTTTAATTTAAGTTCACTTCATTCTTTCAATGAAATGTTATTATTGGAATTGAAATTTGTGCGAGATATAAATATATAAATATAAGCTTAGACGATGAGCGTTAAGCTCGGCATAGTTTTCACTGTAGAAAAGAACAGAATAGAATATATTATACTATACTATACAAGTTGCATTCACTTCCTCCATGGCTGGTGGTTTGTCTAGTTTGCCGGCTGTTGTTGCCACTGCTTGGGGCGCTGCTGCCGCGCTGGCTGCACAACAAAGTCGCAGCTCGCAACTCGCAACTCGCAACTGGCAACTCGCAAGTGGCAAGTTGCGGAGTCGCGCAGTCGCCGAGACTTTGACTTGAATTTCGGAATGCGGAGAAAGTAGGCCGCGATCGTCTGCCAGTTTTGTTGGCTAGCTAGCCAGCTAGCTAGATGGCTCGATGGCTGCTTGTTTGCCGCCGCTGTCTCTAACGCTGGCGTCGGCGTTGTGGCACCGCTTGTCGCGTGCAGCATTCCATGCAACCACCTCGTGCAGCAGCAGCTGCAGCTGAAGCAGCGGCAGCGGCAGAAGCAGAAGCAGCAGCGTGAGCAGCATCCATGTGCACTCGTCGCTGCAACTTTGAACAGTTAGACGACGCTGCAGTTCCGTTTGCTGCAAAGCGGATTTTGAGCCACTAATTGGTCTCAATATGTCTGGCAACGGCAACAGGCAACAGCAACAGGCAACAGCAACGGCAATGCCTGATCATCATTATCGTCGCCATTATGGCGATGATCATTGTCATTAAAATGACGATTATCTCGATCGTTTGCTCAGCGTCCTCAGCGCAAGGTTGTTGCACGTTGCAAGATATTAGCGCAACATTGTTGCCCCACCTCAATGCAAGTGCCCCACTCTATTCTCCCCTCGCTTCTCCACTCCCCTCAGATATTCTCTGTCTGGCCTGGGACTAGCTTTACTTTTATGGGGAGGGGCATGCAACCAAGATTTGGCGTTGCCATCGACTTTCCGCCGCCTTTCATTTGCTTTGTTAGCTCTTATTTAAAGCGTGTTTGTTGCCTGCTTACTGCTTGTCCGTCCATCCGTCTCTCTGTCTGTCTGTCCTATTATGAGTCTGCTGTTCGTAATGTTGCATTAGAAAGCAGCCGCTGAAAACGGAGACAACTCATAAATGCTAAACACACAGACTTCAAGAAGTGCATTCCCGCGTCATCCAAGCTGCCTCATGCCACATGCCACTTGCCACAACAAGCTGTTTATGCTAAACGGTCAATAAATAGAACGTTATTATCTAATTGGATTAATCAAAGACCACTCAAAAGTGATATATCTTCGCCGTGATAAATTTTTTATCAATTAAGCAATTCATATTTAGCCATTTTATTCCTTTTATTGCTAATTGAAAATTTTGCAAGTTCTACAAATAGTATATCAAAATACTGATTTATTTATTTCATTTATTTTATTCGTTTTACAAATTTCATATGTCTCCCACATATTTTCTTGTTTAATCAAACTCATTCAAAACTATAACAAATATTCAAGTTGCTTTCATTATTTGTATCTGTATGCATAATATTAATATTTTAATATTTATATTTTGAGATTATTACCGCAATATTTTGCTATTATTGAAAATGGGTAGTGAGTATCTCAAAGTCGAGCATACTCGACTGTAGTTTTCTTACTTGTTATTAGCAAAATTTAAAAAAATTTAAATAATCCAGCTTTTTTTTGTCTTACTAAACTTAATCTTTAACAACTTACAGGTTTATACCATTTTTGGAAATCATTCATAGAATCGATAATTTGTGTGCCTAAATTTCGAAATAACGAAGCGCGGCCAAATTTAAAAAATAACAAAGGTTAAAAAAGAAAATTTAAGAACTGATATCTGAACTAAGCTCGCAGATCAAGATTAGAGATATTTCCATATACATACATATGTATGTATTTATTTCATTTTAGCAAATTACACTACTTATCTATCCGATTATAAAAACTGGTATTTGAAATAAGGGAATTGCGCATTAAAAGTTTTCCCCTAAATTATACATTTTTAATGCTTTCTCTTCTGCTCGAATAGCAAATCAATATTAAAGTTTGCATAGCTCAGCAATTGGACTTTCCGTATTATATCTGTTCTTTTTACGGTTCCTATAAAACTCTCAGTGGCAATTGTACATGTTCCCATGTTTGTATATAAATTGGCCAATTGGTATTTTACTTCGTCGTCTTCTTCTTCTTCCTCTTCCTCTTCTTATTCGTGTCGTTCTTGTCAACTAACAGCAAAAAATTTAATTTGCGCAGCATTTCTGCAATAAAAATAAACATAAGACCGGTAAGTTGGCATTGAAGTTCAACACCGACGTTTATATACCCTTCAACGATATTAGGTTAATAAACAAATGCTCAAATTGCCATGAGAAACTAGACAGCATGTGTGTTAGTGAAGAACGTTGCGAGCAAGCTCAGTCAACACTCAACAATTGAAAAGAAAAACAAAAATAACAAATGCTGCAGAGCGTAAGTAGTTATTATGCCCTATACTTTACTATTCACGAAGAAGGGTATGCTTGGTTTGTTATTAACTAAAATCTAAGACTCTTTACATTTTTCGAATTTCATAATATTTCATATGTATATACATTCTCAACTTTAGTCTTTTGTGCTCGTAGTTTGCTACAATAGCGTCGACCACAAACAAGTGACAGGCTATCGATTATTTAACCTCTTTCCTCACTTATCGATATTTCCATTTTTTTAAGTGTTGTGTATTTTCAAATGATAACTTATTACAAGGGCTAAAAAGTCCGCAATGCGGACTCCGCATTGTAATTTTAAGTGTTGAGTAGCGCGAAACCATAACTTAATTTAAGTGTTGAGTAGTGCATTACGATAAGAGATTAATGGATAATAAATAAAGCAACTGTACCCAGTATTTAAAAGAGAGGTGTTTGCACGTCGAACAAGGTCTTTTTGCTAAAAGGAAATACTTGAATACTCAAGTACTCGTATGTCTATATTTATATACACACACATAATAAAAACAAAAACAACAACAACTACTGCTAATATTCGCAGTTTGGCACCTTAGAAGTTCCCTCGTACTTCCTTTGCAACCCTTTCCCACATGCTAAGAACTTTTAAACAGCTGCTGCTGCTGCGTAGAAACACGCGAGAGCAAATTCGAAAAACAAACAGCTCTCACTACGCTAAAGAGATAGACTTCAAAACAATAGAATAAAATAAAATGCACAAACAAAAATAAAACGAAGCTCTTAACTATTTACATATGTACATACGTTTGTCGGTAATGTGTGTGAGAAAATTAATGTGTTCATCGCTACTATATATGTACATACATATGTTAGTATACCACAATTATAAGAATTCAAGTACTTTCTTTCGTAAGACACATTTTTCGTTTAACCGGAAGTTTGTTTACCTTTTAAATCTGGCGCCGACAAAGAGATCAAAGCAAATGTGTTAAAAAGAGCAAATGGCAAAAAAAACAAGACAAAGATCTCTCTCTTAACTTAAGTGCTCTCTTTGAAGATACACTCACCGCTCTCTCTGTCTCTCACTCTCTTTGCAAGACCACAAAACGAACTTGACACACTGACGCAGTTTTTACGCCAGTTTCGTTCAGCTTGATGCTAGATCAACTCTGAGCACTGTGCAAGAGGAAGGCAGCAGCAATGATGAAGTATATGTTATGTACATACGAGTGTAAGCATGTGCATTTGCTAAACCGCTCTCTGTAACTGTTAAGCAAATATTTACGCAGCAACAACGACGCGACGCGGCGCGGCGCAACGCAACGTTGCGCTTTCTGCTTACTGTTTGATTTATTTGCCGTTTGCACTTGAATTCTTTCTTTCTCATCGTCTGCTGCTGCTGTTAGTACTGCTATCAGTGGCGTCGCTGCCGCAGCTTGCGTCGCGACGTTGCGGTCGCTCTTTAGACTTAACTCGTTTAACTGCACTTGTTTGCCGGTCTGTAGTTGTTGGAAATTACAGTTAACGTTAGACGCCATCTCCCGTTAAGTAGCCTGGCTAAGCGCTCTACCTCGTTGCCTCCCCCCTTCCCTTCCCCTCTGTTGATCTCTCAATGTGTCTCGCTCTTCGTCTTTTACATTCTCTAGTCTGCTTTGCCTTTTTCCACTGAATGATCTAAAAATAGACGCTTGCCTTATTGGAACGCAGCTTAAGCTGCGCTCTGTCTGCTGCTTCGACTGTGCGAGATCTCAAGTGACGTCAGCGTTCAACCGTTGTGAACTTCGAGCGAAGTTTAAGATTACGCGCAGTAGCTGCCATTTAGTTGGAACTTACATTGTGCTTGAATGCGTTAATGCTAAAACAGCTTCTTAATGGACGCTCAGGTATTTACGGGCTCATGTGGGAAAGTTTTCTTTTTTTTTTTGCGACAGAAGTGTCAACATTGAAATACAAGGTCACGTATCATTGCGGAAACCTGACACAAAATTTTGCTTAATTATGTAAATGAGAAATTGTAATTTGCTGATTTGTGCACACTAATCTGTAACACAAAAAATCATCTAATTGTTTACTAAGTGCAATTGAACTAAAATTAAAATATTATTTTCAGTTTACAGAACTGATCGTAGCAACTGCGTTTAACTAAATCTTTAAATATTATAAAAATCGATGGTATAAAAATGTGTAAACAGATAAATAACGTTACTCTTAACACCTGTTGTGCGCTTAACTTCGAATTTGTCTAACAATGAAATTTTGACATTATTTTCAATGTATGTGTATACTTCTAATAAATAAATAATTAGGTAATTAATTAAATGATATTACAAATTATATAATATGATCTCTTTGATAACCATAAAACTAAAGAAGTAAAAGTTGCAAAATATACCTTTTTCTCTTGTACGCATCAATAAACGAAATTAAACAATTCTAGTGCAATACATGAAACTTGTAGTTTCGTCAATTTAAGGTAAAACTTACTTAAAAAACTGTAATTCTAATTTGAGAAATTTGAGAGTATTCCAATTTGCGAGCTTTTAAGACAAACGTTTATAAAATTGGGTAATAGAATATTAAGTATACGTACTCAGCATTCTACTATTCTTAATGATTGCTGTTAAGTAATGACAATTTCCTATTTCTGGAAGAGTCGAAGAATAGAATGTAAAGTTTTCACTTTATAAAACCTACATACATATAAGTAATTATATAATATTAAGAATACGTAATCAGTATCTCACAAAATGTTGAATATTGATTTTATTTAATAATAAACGATAATTTCGCATCTCTGAAAGAGTCAAATTTAAAAGTAATATAGAATGAAGAGATTTTACTTTATAAAACCATTTTACCATATAAGAACTTATTTTCAAAATGGAGTAACAATATTAAGTATACGTATTCAGCATTCAATTAAAATTTAGTCCGGAAATCTTGTTTATTGCCCGTTGAAGATTTTTAGCAGCCGCTAGCACTTTATAGCAACTAATAAGCCAAACTTTAATCAAGTGGCAATATAATCTGAGCATAAACCACAGCTTTCGGCATCCATTGCATAAACTTCACACACAATAAATAGTCGAAACAATGCGTAAGCCGAGAGAGAGAAAAACAACTAACAAGGAAAACCCGAAGAAAAAACTTTAAGCTTGCAGCACACAAACAAAAACAAGCAACGCGCAAAAAGTGGCAAACAACTTTTGTGAATAATTCACGTTTTATAATGACAACATTTACCGCAGCATACTTTTCGGCTGAACTTCCGGTTCCAGCAGCAGTTGCCCCCATAACTTGAGCTCTCCCTCTTCCTTTCGCTCCCCCGGATCCCCGTTGCCATGTGCACTCAGTCAGTGTCAGGCGCTCGCGCGTTTGTTCTGCTCCTCACATTGTTGTGTTAATTAAATGTCAGACGTGAGAAAATTGGCGCCATATTGGATTTTATCTGGCTGAGCTGCGGTTCCACAGCAAACACACTCAAACATATACACATGCATACAATACATATGTCTCTCTGAGTGTATACAGTGGTGCTTTGCATGTGCCACATACGCATGCTGTGCGGGTGCAGCATGCCCCACTTCTTGCCCCACTTCTTGCCCCAGTCGCAGTCGTCGTCGCAGTCGCCAGTTCAATCCTTTTTTACTGCTGTTTGCTGCTTATCTGCCTTTTGGCTTTTGGCAAATTAATGAGCCACCTACACGCTGCAGCTGCCACCAAGCAGCCCCCTTGCCACATGGCTGCAAGTTGTGCACGTTTCCTCTGTTGCCTTTTTGTGTGTGTTCGCATGCGCCTTTTGCGAACCAACTTATAAGTAAAACATGTAATTTCAATTTTGTGGCATGTTGCAGTTGTTGTTGCTGTTGTTGTTGTTATCCACATCGCGTATGCAGCACAGGTTTACCAATGGAGCCAACGAGTAGGCTGATTTGTGGAGACCAGCCCAATGTCGACAACAAAATTGAAGTTGATAATAATGCAGTGCGATTTCTTTTGCGGCCGCTCTGAATGATGTAACTGAGGCAGCAGCAGCAGCAGCAGAACGACAGCAGGCGACGCGGATGTGGGGGAAGGGGTTGACGATAGGGGGATGGGGCGTGGCTCACTCGCGTTGGCGGCTGCAGTTCATATGTCAAATTTTTGGCACATGTCCAAAATAAAAATACATGAGGCCAAACGAACCAAACAACACACACACACACACACACACACATACACAGCAGACTCATAAAAGAGTCAGCAGGGGAAGAGGAAGAGGAAGAGGGGATGATAGTGCTTCAGGTCGTCAGCAGTTCTTGGTGGAGTGTTGATAAACGACAGCAAAAGGCAACAGTGGCGGCACTTAGCCAAACAGTAGCCTCTCCCTCTCCCCTCCCCCCCATCCCTCTACCCCCTCCTGTCAGGCCACAGAGACACAGCGAGAGCGACAAAAAACAAATGGACAAGCAAACCTCAATCTCTACCCTTCGCTTTAGCTTCAGCTTTGGGTGATGCAACGGAAGCGGATGTTCGTATTTGCACTTTTGCATTTTCGCTAAATGCGCAATTTTGTTATGCGCCACTGGCTAACGGGTCACGCCCACTTCTCCTGCGACGACGGCGACGGCGAAGACACTTGGCATATGCGGCGTATGTGTAATATTTTGGCTCTCTTTTTTCTTTTTTTTTTTGTTTGCCTACCATATTTGTTAGCCGGCTTTTTCTAATTACTTGAAAGCTAGCAAACTGACGAACTGACAAATGGCTGAATGAATGGCCGAATGACGGATTGATGGCATGACTGCCTTTTGACTGCGCCTAAGATGATGCAAGTCTTTAGGCTAATGAAGCAACTACAGCTGCAGTGAAGTGCAGGGAAGGAGAAATGGGATAAAGGACGTCAGAGAAATCGGTCTGAGACAAAAGCCAAAAGTTGGCCATAATCAAATTGCATTTTGTTGGGAATGTTGCTGTTGCTGTTGCTGCAATCAGCACAGCACAAAGAAAATTGCTAGAGAATAGAATCGTAGATGAGGTAACAATGCTCGACTAGTAGATACGCTGCAAAGTTGAAAGAGTTATTGCAAAGTTCAATCAATTCATTCAATTAAAATCATATTTCATCAACTAATTAATGTGTCTTGCAATGTTGTGAATTAAATACAGGGTATAAATATGCTTTACTCGTTCGCTTTCTTCCCCCTCAATAGCCAAAAAATGACAACAAATTTTTGTTGGGCGCTGGAAGCAAATTTAAAATGAAATACAAACGTTCTGGCTGAATGGCTTGACATGGACTTAAACCGGAAACGGAAACGTAAACATTACTTTCAATATGGCAAAGTGGCAGGCCAGGGAAGCAAGAAGGAGCAAGCGAGAGAGACACAGAGAGTGAGAGAGGACGAATCGAGGCCTGTGCAATGGGCGTATGAAAGCCGCAGTCCATGTCCAGCTCCAATGCTATTCTGACCAGACCAGGACGGGGAAGGACAGGACACAGGACACAGGACATGGCCATGTCCTGACAGGCCTCAAACGCAAACTGCATACCAAATGCGTGTGTGTCGCAAAAACCAAAACTGTAAAGGCGACTAGGGGTGAGGGGAGGGGTGCGATGTGCGGTGGCCAGTTGGGCAATCTTTTTGCTGGACATTACAATAAATCTAAAATAAATATATAAAACGGGGCGCAGAGAAGGAGTGAAGTCCAAGCACAGGCTAACAGAACAATGATGAGAATGGCACAACACAAACACTCACACTCACTCACACTCACACACACAAACACACATGTAGAAAGAAAAGAAGAAAAAACACTTTTTTACGATGTGGCAAAATGAAAATGACTTTTGCAAGTTTGGTTCGCTCTTCATTTTTATTCCTTTTGCGACTCATTTCCTTCAGCTTCAGCGCTTGGACTTTTGCCTCCCGAAATTAGGTGCAAAATGAGCACACAAAATAAATTTTCAATTGCAGCGCCGCAAAGAAACAACAACAACAAATTCAACCGCTTCTCCATCCCCACTTCCGCCCCCGCCACTGCCTGCCGGACACACACCATAATAATGGGGCGGCCGAACAAGTCGGAGCAAGTCAAGTGGCGAACGTTCAACACATCCTGCTAAATCAAAAGAACAATACGAAAAAGTCCCAAGGAACAAAACGAATCTGCAATACGCTTTGAATGGGGGACACATTAAGTGAAGAGGGAAGGGGAATACGGAAAAGGAAAATAAAATAGGAAAAGTAAAAGTAATTACTTAGATAAATATTATACACTTAAATATAAACATGAATAATCATTATTATTCAAAAAAATTTGAGAAAATACAAGAGAAAGAGATATTCCATAAAAATACAGAGCAAAAAGAAAAAAGAAACGATTCACAAAAATACATTAGATATATTAGATAAATATTAAAAACTCAAACATAGACATCAAAAACATGAATGCTGACTTTGAAAACTATAATTAAATTAAGAGTATTAAGTAACAGTTAGTTAAAGAAATAATACAGAAAAGAAAAACGAAAAATTCTTAGACAATTACTTAGATAAATATAAAAAAACATCAACAAAATTTAAAAGAAGGCTACGTTTTGTATATTAGAATGTGAATTACATATAACAATTAGTAAATAAATTACATAGAAATACTTAAGAAGTAAGAAAACTACAGACGTGATCGAGCCTATTCGAACCATTTTTAATATAAGCAAAATAAACGAGAAAAATAAATTGAAAAAAATATTAAAAATATACCAAAGGTTATATTGATATACTGTAATGTTTAAAAATATATACAGCATATACCAGGTTGTTCATTATAAATACTGTGATTATGATTTTAAATACCAAAACTGCAAAGTATAAAAGCTTTTTTACACTATGGGTAGTGGGCATTTAGCGGCATTTAAATAAATAAATATGAACGTCGTAATATAATAAAGTATATATTAGTAAACAAGAAATTTATATACACGTGCCACCTTTGGAATCATGTTCAAGTCGAACCTTTAAAAATATTTATTTGCAATAAAGGTCTTTGGACAAAATTATTAATATAACTTTAGTTATTAAAACATTGTGAAAGGTGTAAAATTGAGTTAGACTTTATAAATCTTCGAATTCATCTCTACGATCATTCGGTTTACCTAGAATATATAAATAATAATATAATAAATATAAAACAAAAGAAAATGTTGGTTTGCTTGTGTGATTTTGATTTTATGGGTAACGAAAATCAAAATTGTGAAAATTAAAATTGAAAGCACATGCTAATAAATCAATCATTAATTTGCATTAATATACAACAAAAATATGTTTAAATATGTAAATAAATATATTTTGTAAATACTTTTTATCTTTAAATATCCATTTTCCGTTACTTCCATCGCTTTGAATTAATACTTATATCAAATTTGCCTAAAATATTAATTTGTAATATAAAACGGTTTCTCCTTTACAATTTCACCGAATTGCTTTTATTTTTCTATTTAATTGTTGTATTGCATCCAAGCATCATAATTATCGTAAAGTTAAATTTATTTTAATATCACTATTTTAATCGACAAACCAGAGATGTTTTAAAACTAATTTTTATATTTCTAATAACTTTTGTGCAAACAGAAGTTTAGCAAACACTTTGAAACTATTAAGATGCCACAAGCGTTGAGTAGAGTATTCGAAATCAACAGCACAAAAAGGTTTGCAGGACACTTTTGTTGCTTTTTTTATGCGCATTTTATAGCCTTTGTTTTTACGTTCGCCCAACTTAAAGTGGCGGCTACTTTAAGTCCCGCAAAGGTGGCAGATATAACGATAATGGTGAGGAGAGAAAACAAGTGTAGTGTAGAGTGAAGAGGCAGTAGAGAGTGAAACATCTGCTGCTTTAATAAGCCAAAAGTCAAACGTTTAATATGCATAATTGTCTAACATGCCAAGTCAAGACTTGCAAGTCAAAATCTCGAATAACACACTGCAAACTGCAGCACACAAACTCACAGACAGAGCAGGACGAAGGACGAAGGACGACTTTATGTAGGCATAAGCACAATTTATGCCATGCACGAAGTGCCTATGTGTGTGTGTGTGTATATCCTGTGCTTGTAGTTGTGCTTTGTTGTGCCAGAAACTGTCAGGATTTGCAGTGTAAATGCGTTAATCTGTAGTCTTGGCATCAAATAACCTGAAACCTGGTAACAAAACAATTAAAACAATATGCAATTTTGATATGTTTATTTGTCTATCCTCAGCCCCCTCTGTGCGCTTCCCCCTCCACCCGCAAGACACACTCGCACCCGCACAAACCTTTTGCTTTGTTTCCCACTGTGGGGCAAGTGCAGCTTACAGATTACATTAGGCGGCATCCTTTGGGTGCAACAACAACAACAACTAAGACAACAACGACTTCAACTGCAGTAATTGCATTTGCTTCAGCTCTCGCCTTGTTTTTAGACCGAGACACGAGGCCTATTTACGGGTGTGTGTGTGTATGTGTGTATGTGTGTGCACAATTATGTGTGTGCTTGTGAAAGTTGCAAGTAAATGTTTAGCCAAGTTTTGCAAATGTTGCTCATAAGCAATGCGTGTGTTTTGTCTCTATATCCATGGTCAACTTTCTTACCGAAGAGTACTTTAAACGATTCTATCATTGAAATATACCAAATGTATTCAAACAAAGTATTGAAATATACCAAAGGCTATACAGTATTTTTTTTTAACGATTTTGACATTTAAATATTACATATTAATATACCGATAAAGTATAAAAAATATACCAAAAGCTATACTTGGTTTAGCGATATTTTACACACATATATCACATATGCAGTATTTTGATCGATTTTATATTTCAAATTTTCCATAACATACCGACGAAGTATTAAATTATATCTTTAGCAATTCTTTATTTATCGATATGCTTACTTACAATTCAGTATTTTTAACAATTTTATCATTTCAATTTACCATATTAATGTACCGAAAACCGAGTATTAAAATATATTTGATATATCGATCTACTACGGCACTCCAAATTTAATCCATAATCCATATATACAATACATATAATAATCCACATATATTTTATATACAATTATTTTTATCTTGTTCACCTCTCAATAAGGAAGGGATTATTAAAAGTATGTTATAAAAAGATCTAAGGAAATGTAACTTTGCATTTTTTAAATTTTTCTATATATACATTTTAAAGCTATGTGACCCTCTAAGCCACATTAAATCGCCTTGTTTAGCATAATAACAGATCCTCGAGAAACGTATTTTTCATTTTAATGACAAAAATACTTAGCCTTAAACAATAAACTAGGTTGATATTTATAATATTTACTTGAAATAAGCAAACATCCTAAGAATTGATAAATTTATATAATGGACTATTAAGTCAAATTTTAAATGAAACCCTGCACTCAGAATATTTTGTCATGGAAATGAAATTAAATGTTGTTTGCCATTCACTTGGAAGAAGAGTATTGAACAAAATTCTACCTTTAAATTTGCATTTTCCTCTTTTTACTTGGTAATTAAAATAATTTTTTAAATAATTTAAATTTACTAGAGCATTTATTGGCAATCTCAAGTCACTCTGTTTTTCCACTTGTAATGAAACCCATTCCTCAAATTATTTAAAATTGAATTCTGACCAAGGGATATCTTTCATTCAAATTAAATTACATTTTCGTACTTCACTAAGAATAGGAATGTTATATCGAAGAAAAAAGTCTACATTTAACTTTACAAATGAATAGTTTAAATAGTTATTTTAGACCTTTTATTTAATTTCAATAATTTTGACTATTTCTATCTTTCATTTAATATTGAAATTTCCAAATTGCATTTATTATTATTACTATTATAAAATCAAATTCTAAATAAAAGTCAGACCCCATGCAAATTAAATTAAATGTTTGCGAATTAAACAAATTTGCTTATTTGCTCGACAGCAAAAATAAACAATGGATATTCGACGTATTCACACTTTCTATATAATTGTATTTTGTGTATTTTATACTTTGTCTTCGACCGGTTTTAATTGCATTAAACTCAATTTTGGGAAAAACCGCTAAATAACTGCAGCATAAGCTTTTTATCCGCCCCCGCATTGCAATTATTTTTTGGCCAACAATAAATTTGTAGTCAAGCTGTCGCTGCAACTAAAGCAGTTTGCAATTTTCACTCAATTTTCAATTTTACTTATCAATTTTGTGGTCCATTTATTGGTTGTGTGTCTATGTGGATATGCGTGTGTACCACGCCCACTTGTCGCCCTTTTAGGTGATTAACTTTTTGAATAACTGCAAGTTGGTTGGTCGGTGAATTTTGTGGTTGCAACTGCAGCAACAGATCTTATTGTTCTTATTGTCGCTGTTGATTCTCTGTGGCCAATGCGTCAAAAGTTACAAATTGTTGTGAGAGTGTGCGTGCGTGTGTGTGCGTTTATTTGTGTGTGTGTAACTCAACTTGGCCGACAAATATTTTGTTAGCGTTGAATGCCTTACGCTGGCTCAAAATGTCGCAAGACTTGATTAAAATTGTTGTAAATATTTACGCGGGCAACTTCGCTGGCCGCTGCACCTAAAAGTTGGCTACACATTATCGTAGTATACCCTGTAGACAGCTAACTGCTGATGGGGTATAACACACTTTGTGTAGGTAACATTGAAACTCATTTTTTCTATCAAATCTAGCGAATATTAAAGTTTCGATAGAATACCTCAAGACATTTAACAAAATAGTTTTTTATTCTAAAGCTGCTTGTTATATTTATATTTATTTATAATTTTATTTCATTTTTTTAATTGATATCTCTCTTGACTCTTTGCTTGAATTTTATTTTATGTTCTCCCATTTTACTTACTTACTTTTGGTATATTTATTTCCTACTCCTCATTTATTTAAACATTTATGCAACTTCTCACTTAAGTTTTTTCAATTGTTAAAAGCTTTTCGAAGAACTCAATCTTTAACTTATCAACATTTTTACTTCTTTTTTTCCATTACATTTTTTACAGAGTATTTCGTAGTCGAGCACTTACTTGCTTCACTTTGGGCTGACCAAAAGCCGCTGGTTATTTGGCTCTTCTCTTCTGTTGGCAATTTAACAAACATATCCGCATTAAGGTTAAAAACTTTTAATTGTTTGCTTGTTGCGAGACACTCTCTCTCACACACACACATATACACACATAACTTCACACACACACACATTGTTGGTGGGGCACAGCTGCTCTGGCTTCTTGGCGGCCCTTCGAGTCGAGGCCCAAAAAAGGGCGCACTAATTAAAATTCGCGCACAATTCGCGTTGGTCAACCGACAACAGCAGCAACAAAACTTTAGCACAAATGTCATTTCTTTTCGGCTGTTTCCCGAGGTGTGTGTGTGTGTATTTGTGTGTGCTTGGCTTTGGGGTAAAGTTAGGGGCACGCTCTTGTAGCACTTGTATGCTCACAAATACCCAGCAGCGTTTTTCGGACATTTTACGTACTTGGCTTGTTATTAATTTTTCCAATTTTTTTTTCTTTTCATTTTTGTTTCTTTTTTTCCAGTCGTGTTTTTTTTTGTGTTGGCTTTTGTTTGCTTGGACTAAAGCGAAGAGATGGTCACACAACGCTTCGTCGTCTCAACTGATTCAAGCTCTCTGGACTTGAATGGCACTTGTACGAATCATTCCCTTCCCTCCCCTTACCGTCCATTCGTTTCCTTCTAACTCCATCGACCTCGTTCGCTCTTCAGTTTCAGTTTTTCATCTAGCTGTTGTAGTTGTTCAGCATTCTAATGAAGTTTACCCACAGCAATTGTTTAGCAAACGTGCCTTGGCCTGCGTTTAAGCGATTTTTTGTCAACGCGCGCACAAACGTCGACAGCACTCAACTGCAAAGGGTAAACGGATGGTGGTAGGGGTGATGGGGGGGGGAAGGGCCAGCTGGCCTCATACCCTGTAGACTGTCGAGAGCGAGTTGCTCGCAATTACTTGAATTTTACTAATTGAATGTGGCTTGTAGTGCAACAAGTTAACTGAAATAATTATAGCATACTTTTTAGGGACAACACGAAAGAGCTTTGAATTAACTCTGACCAAATGAAAGCGTGCACTTGAAAGTGTTCGTAACTTGGTTTATAATGATGCAATTTAAAGTTATAGATTCAGTATTAATATCTCAACAACATAAGCTCGTAGGAACTGATCCAAAACCCTCTTCCAAATTCCTTATGAAAATTGGTTGTATAAAATCTAGCTTAAGAAATGTTTAGAAAATAACTAAATATATCTCTCATTCTCTTCTCTCTTCTCGAGAAGCGAAATAAAAAAGACGATCGAATAACGAAAATAGATTTCACAACACGTGACGGCTTTTTAGAGTACATCAATATATCACTTGTGATAATTGATCTGCCACTTCAATAGATCATTGGATGGCTCAACAACAAGATCAATACTTCATATTTGAAGCAGTAAAGATTCGTAAATAGCTGAAATATTTAAATCTGATTAGGTCAACAAATACATGGCAAAAAGATCCAAAATGTCTGCGATTTACCGGTTGATGGGCAGAATGTATTAAATAGCCCCGAACTTGAATATTAATAATTCATCTTGAGTAGTAAGATGTTGCTCAAAGAACAAAATAAAAGCTATATTCTAAGAAGAGATGTGATCTTTCACTTCGGTAAAATTGCCTGTTCACCTTTTGGCAACCGCAAGGAGGCGATGATCGTCTTGAGAGAACACAACCCCAACCGTGTTCCTTATGAAGCAGGTTGACGATGGATCGAGTTATCTACTTCGTATTCCTATCGCTCAAATGATATTCAGTGTACTATATATCCAATGCCCAATAAAAATAAGCACCCAGCCTTTAAGTTCCTTCAACCGAAGTCCTGGGGTAGGTTGGGCGTGACTATTTCCTTCACTGCTTTCATCTAATTTTGCACGGCTTACAGCTAGTTGCTCAGTTCCAGCAGTCTTTATTGAAATTGTCTTACTAGAAAAGCTTATTTTATATTAATCTTTGTAAAACTCAAAATGGCACAAAATATTCAAAACGCTGAGCTACTAAGCTTTTTTAATAGCTTTTACGCGCGAATTAAAATTTATAGTTTATTTTTGTGGTATATATGTTTGTATATGTAACCACTTGTAATTTAGGATATGACTTGAATAATTATCAAGCTTCGCCACAGACACGATATCAAAGAGAGTAACAATGCAAGTGAGTAAGCAATTTACATTTACAATTACAATAACATTAGCTGTCTGCTGCTCTCGACAAACAATCAAATTAAAAATAAGTGTTTATAGTATAAACTTTATAACCGCCCAAGACAATTGAAGAAATCGAAAAGGAATTATATTTATTGTTGTATAATTCCTTCATAAGTATATGGGGCGATCGGATAAAAATGGAAAATTATTTAAAAAATATTTATATATGGCAAAAAATGGGTTCTGCTGTCGGCTCTTTACGACTTCAAATAAATAAATAAATATAGAGAAAGGAAATAAATGAAATATTCTTCTATATATATATATAGATATTATATATATATATTATTATAAAAAAGCTTCTAAATAATTAACTTGCTTGTCCTCTGAGAGGAGTTGAACTGTAATACAAGTTTTCTGTATATTAACATTTAAAAGTAAAGGTTGCAGTGAGAATGTTTTGTTTTATTTGTCTCATTTTTAAATATTCATTTGAATATTAAATGTGAACAATAAGAGAATAACTTTATATTACTTTGATTGTTCAATTCAATTCAATTTTTGTTTTTGTCCTGCGTAGAGAAAGTGAGGGGCAAACAATCAAGAGGGTAAGCGAGAGAGAGAAAGCGAGAAAATGTGTACACGTCTTTTTGTCGGCAGTGCCCGATTTTAATAGAATTTAAAGCTGGCGAGCTGCGAGCAACCCATTTGCCAACTGGCCGTAAAAATAGTGAAATTTAGCTGGCCGTTGCTTGTCGCCTGTCGTTTCCTTGCTTTATGTGCGACAATAAACATGAAAACAGACATAAATGCGTTTTATTCCGCTTCCCATCATTCTCTCTCTCTCTTTCTCCCTCTCTTTCTCTCCATTGGCGTATGAAAAAAGGTTTCAAAATAAATAAAATAGAATTATATACACACAACGAGTTGAAGCATTGAAACATAACAAAACACAAAAACCAATAAAATGTAAGGAACGACAATGGCACCTAGTGACAAAGGGGAAAGAGAGGAGCGGTTGGGAGAGGGGAGGGAGGGAGAAGGCAGCGTAGAACGCGGAAATAGACACAAAATATTGGCAGCTTGTTTAAGCTTTTTGGCCAATTTTCTCATTTGTTTTGTGTGCTCGTAACGACAAGCCACCAAAAGAAATGTTTTGCGGTTGGCAGTTGGTCAGAAAGCTGAGTGAGAGAGAGAGAGAGAGAGAGTGACAGAGGGGAGGGAAACGGGGGATATGGTCGAGGGGTATTAAGCAAAAGTTTCATTTATTAAAAAGTTTGTTACGCGGCCACTTTTCAAATGACTGGCAATTTTTCACGTGACAATTGCACTTGCTGTCCATCTCTCTGTCTCGCTCTCTCTCTTTCTTTCTATCTCTTTCAGTTCAGTACTCTCTTAAAACTCTATCTACTGTCCGTCTCTTTCGCACACGATGCGACACTCATTCAGCGTTCGCAATTAGCAAGCAGTTTGCTGTTTACTTTTCAGCACAATTTGTCTTGTCACGCCTGGAAGTAGGCAACATTCACACACATGAAACAAGCCGCAAAACTTCATAAATAAAACCGAAACAAAAAAACAACCCAGAAATCATGATGAAGGGAATAAGTAAGGAAGCAACTTGAATGTGTATTTTGTGCCATAAATTGTATGTGCAGAAATTTAATATTTGTGTATATAGTTTACTCTCCGATTTGTATTCCGGTAGAAGCATATTACAGGAAGAATCCATCTTTAACCGCATAAACTATAAATAAAGTGTATTCTAGATCAGGGTGAACAGCTGAGTCGATAAAACAACATCCGTCTATCTGCTTATCCAAACACATAGTGTTAAAAGTTAAACTATTGACCTATGTATGTATATCAATTGAACAATTTAATCTTTGCAGCAATAAGAGAAATTTACAAAAATATTCTTTTTACTGCTTCTTAACTATAATTAGTCGAAAAAGTACCAAACGACTATAAACGACGAAAATAAGATGTGTTTGGGCATTTCGAATTCAAAAATCCTAAGCAACAAAGTAATAATTAGCATAGACTATAAAAGATAGTGATATAATTCTTTTGACTTTGAATCGTAGTCTATACATATATGGTAGTATGTTTTGTACGCCATGGTATATTTAAAATGTTTTAGTATACTTAATATTGCTTTTGGTATATTTTAGTATTAACGGGTATCTTACAGTCGAGCACACTCGAATATAGCTTTGTTCCCTACGCATCCGCACAATTTCCTCCCATTCTTTATGTAGAACGATTCAAGTGTCAGAGTGTCTATAACATACTTTGTGGCGTCGCATCGCTACGCACGATTTATCATAATTTTTTTTGTGGGTTCCTAGCGATTTTGCTAACAAACATCAGCAGCAGCAGCAGCAGCATCAGTTGCGCCACAGCAGCCGCGTACAATGCGGCGTATAAGCGATATTTGTTATTTATGCAAATCAAGTCACTTATGCTCTGCTATTTCACACAAAAGTTGCCTTTAAAAAGTTTGCAAAACGCAGCATAAAATGTCTATTGATACCCTGCGCACGAAAGGAATATTATCATTTGCCCAAGCTTGAGTTAATTCGAAAATGCTGCAATGCTGTTATTAAAGGGAAAACACTTTTCTTGGCTGAGCAGCAAAGGATGTTTTGGTTTATAACTAATAATATTTCATTTTTGCAATTATATTTTTATAAAATTAATTATTGACAAAAATATTTTTTTTTTAATAAATCCGACTAAAATATATTACTTATGCTTTGCGAATTTATAATTTGAATTTTTCGTCTAAAATAATTATTATTATTGAGTCATACTTCTTAAGCACCGAGATAACGATTATTATTTAGAAACAAAATAAGCAAAATTATAAATTAATAATTCTTACTTGAGCTCAATTTATTCTTGTGGTTCAACTTTACCCACTCACAATGAATTAATATGATTCATTTAATTCTGAAAAAAAGATTATTATTATTGAACAAAAAATGTTCAATATTAAAAGAACAAATTATGATTGTTGGCATAGTTGTAAGGCAAGCACCATTATTTTTTTTATATTTATATTATACCAATTTTTATAAACTTAAAAATATATACAATTTTGAAATATTAACTATAAAAAATAAGTCGTATTATGTTGAATTATTATTATTAAAATTATTTCTTTTGTAAACCAAAGAGTAGGTATTATTTTTGTAATTTTTATAATAAAAATAAAAATAATTAAAGTCCTTGGTGTAAATTTGAGTTTTCGAAAAATTGTAAGAATTTGTATCTTACCAGGAAACAAATTATTAATAAGCTACACATTTCACGAAATTAACCATACCAAATTACTTTTCACTCTGATTTCCTTTGTATTTGCCAACTATTTATCACTTAACATTTTTATATAAAATACAAATTTATAGCAATAGAATAAAGCAATATTAAAAAAGAACCTACGACAGTAGGGTATTTTTCAGTAATGGCATTGAATCGACTGTAGCATTTCATGTTTTATTTCTTGTTAAAGAAGCCAATCAAAAGGCAAATGCAATAAATTTGCACAAAAACAAAGCGAAGGAACAACAAAACAAGAAAAGAGAAAAGGAAGAAAAGAAAAGAAACGACCGTCGACAGTTGTGTAACGGCAAAACTCGAACTATCACTGTTGGCCAGTTTATGGGCCAGGCTAACTACAGGCAGAGTCTAACAGACTGGCAGACTGGCAGACAGACGGACAGTAACTTTGTATGTTGTATGTTGTTTGTTGTTTGCTTGTTGCTTTTGTTTCATTTTCTGTGTTGTCTCTTGTGCTTGTTGTTCTTCAGCTTGTGTTCTTTCGCTGCGCCTTTTAGTTATGTGCTGCAGATGTACTAAAAACTGCCAAAGCACAACACGAACCAAACCTTTTGCAGGACCCTTGCCTTGGCTTGCCTTGTCCTTGCCGCTAAATTTTCCGCCGCTACGTGCGACATGCGCCACGCAAATGGCTGCAGCAACAACATCACAACAACCAAAATAACAACAACAACAACATCGCAGGAACAACTGCAGCCTGCTGCATGCAAAAATGTTCAGGGTATCTGCAGCGCTAAGTGGGTCG
This sequence comes from Drosophila sulfurigaster albostrigata, assembly GCF_023558435.1. Lineage (NCBI taxonomy): Eukaryota > Metazoa > Arthropoda > Insecta > Diptera > Drosophilidae > Drosophila > Drosophila sulfurigaster. The sequence goes on from NC_084883.1 coordinate 3,270,466, forward strand.
CCTGCAGGACACAGAACGCAGCTAAAACTTCAGTTGCAGGCACATTCCCGGGCACCAAACACCCAGCTACATGTCGCATGCCACTCTCCTCTTCAAACTTGCCACTTGCCATTGCCACTTGCTAGCTGCCGTTCGCCATATGCCCCGTAGGCTCAGGCACGTTAACCGGGCCCGTTGTCCATTAGCCAAAAAGAAGAGGCAAAACAACAAAAAAATGAGAGAAAAGAGAGAAATAACAAACGGAATAATAAAATAAAATCTCAAGTTGATTGCCTGCATCTGCTCGCGCTGCTAATGCCCCAATCATCTGCCTCATGCCACTGACACTGCCCCTTCGTGCCCCTTCCTCTTCTGCTGCATCAACTTCTCTACTGCACTTTGGTCATTTTTTCACTTGAAGCACTAACTAATTTACTCACCGAGATCGGGAAAGTCGCGCTCTCAAACTGTAAACGGTTTATAGTGTCTTGCCTTTGTCTTTGCGCTGATTTGTTCCAGTCACAAGCTTGCCATCTTTGAGGATCTTGCGTTTAGTGGACTTTTTGCGCGTATAGATAGATTGAAGCATCCGTGAATCGTTTGTTTAGCTGCTGACCTCCGCTTCGACGCCATCGACTAAATCCTGCACCAGATTGTCCACTTCATCGTTGCAATTCAAGAGCGTACCACGCAGGCTTGTGTTGCCCCCAATGGTAAGTCTGATTTCCTCCTCCGTAGATTAGGCACCCCAACATCATCGTCGTCGTCATTATCTTCCTCCTCGGCATGGGTAATGATCATTTCCTATTCACGTTTGCGCACTGCAACGTTGTCATCGTCATCGTCAAGCAGGCTGGACAACGAGATGGTCACCTCGCCGACCAAGTGCGCCTCGTTGACATCATTCGAGACAGTCTCATTTTTGATAAGCGTCGAGAGAATTTGTTATTTCACCTCCAAGCTCTCGATTGCCGCTCTTGAAGAAGCGTTCACAGCAATAGCAGCCATAGAGGATGGGATTGTTGCCATGCACCTCCAGAAAGTGCTGTAAGCAATAGAGAAAAGTTGAATATCCAATAAGAGAGAAAACATAGAACATAACATAGCTTACAGGACGCATTTGAGTATAGGTGCGCACCGAGTATTGGCTGCTGGACTGATCGCATTGATGCACCATCTTAGGGTGCACGGCGAGATCAGATTCCCCGAACGCAGCGCGTCTTGCATTCGCTGCACTTAAAGGGTTTATCCTTTTAAATGACAATAGCCAATAAAATATTGTGTATTATATCTTCTAACTTTCTATCATACAAGATACATATATACGAAAATATCTGCAACTAAGCATTTGAAAAAGCTACAAATGAAAATTTCTCTTTTAAAAAATGAGCTTAATATCGATTAGATAGTTTTTTCACATAAAATGTAAAGATAAATAACAAGTTAGAAAGCTACAGTTGAGTATGATCTATCTACCCATTTTTAATAGAAGCATAATATTGCGATATTATTCTCGAAATAAACCCGTTACCCATATGGAAGAGAGCGGAAGGAGAAATCTCCGACTCTTTAAGTATACATATACATTCTTGATCAGTATCAACAGCTGAGAAGATAGAGCCTAGCTCTTTTCCCTCAGGAGTCCGTGTTAAAAGTATGTACTATAATATATGTACATATGTAGGTCATTAAACTGTAAATATAGAATCTATCCTCTAGAAACTTCTCATAAAATATATTTCTTCTCTGTACTTTTTCTTTTTCTTCATGTTACTAAATGTTTAAATTGTTAATTTATTTTTGTTTCTAAGTAATGTATGGCTTGCCACATTGGCAGCATTAAACCAACTGATAATAATATTAAATTGTCTACGACAACAAGGTCGATAACCTTAATCAATTCCTATTAGTTCTAATTTCTGAACATCTTTTCCTCCATGTACAAATATGCTTCTTCAGCATTAACCTCAACTTTGAACTTAGCCAATGTTGTATCTGTTTCCATTTTAATATATAGCATTTTCTTACTATATTTCTTCGGCTTCTGATGCTCCTTTAAAGACTTCCTTTCTGTTTTGCAGCACTTGCCGCAACGATTTATCAACCGAAACCACGGCACGGCGCAGTGTCGTGCAAATTGATTATGATAATTATATCACTGTTGTTGTTGTTGCTGTTGGTGTTGTTGGTGTTCCGTGGTCGCAACACTTTCGGGTAAACTTCACTGGCCTCTATTCTCGCTCCTTCTGCTGGCCACATTAATGACAGTCATTATGTAATGATGGCGACAACGCGACAGGCTACGCGTCCTTGCAACGTTCGCTTGCCCCGAAATGTATGCTATGCAAAACATTAAATTTGCATAGTCGAACAAGTCTGGACAAGTCGTCGCAAGTCGCCAAATTGTCAGTTCAATTCCTATTCGTATTCCTCTTCCTGTTACTGTTGCTGTTGCTTTTAATGTTCATAGGCCTGTCACACAACTCGCAACTCGCTGACAGTTTCGCAGTCACACAAATCGCAACAACTCGCGACATCCCGTCAATTGTTTACTTTGTCTAACCAGACAGACAATAAGACAGTCAAACAAATGAACAGAGAGCAACAAAGAGCACTGACAACACTGACAATTGGGGTGGCTGACAGAGGGGGAAAACAGTTAGACAATCAAAGATGATGACAGGCAAAACCCCCTGCTCCCTTGCTCCCCTGCCCCTCACTCACACACCTAACTGATGCTTTCAACAGCAAATAAAACAATTTGCGAAAAACCCAAAAGATATAATACATATAAATACGACAAGCCATCGAAATTAGGCGACTGACAGATGCCCTAGCTGCTAGAGAGGAGAAGTCAATTAAGGCAATTATTTAAACGTAAGACCAACCATTATTACTCTTCTATTCTAAAATTCATAATGCCAACAATTTTCTAGTGTTGTAAGGCAGAGGAACTTTCTTTAAATAGAAGTGTGTGTATAATATTTTACCACAGTTTTAAATTGTAATACAACTATTCAAATTTAAAACCATTAACAACGATTATTTTTGTCTATAGTTCAAAATATTTATGTTGATTACCACTGATTACTGTTTTTGTATTTAATTCAATTACTTGAATTTGGACTTGAATTTTGAAACTATTTGAGTGTAAACACCCATTAAAAATATCAATTCAACTTATTCCCCAAAGATAAATTTCATATTTATAAACTGCCGATTTTCAAGAGATCGTCAAAGTTGTTGGACTGAAAATATATTAGAAAAAAAACAGAAAGACCGAACTTAATTAAACTTCTTCAAATATATATATGAACTATATATGAACTGTAGTATCAATCAAAATGAGAATTTAAATATTATATCATATCATATATATCATATATGAATTATTTACAAAGTATGTCTTACAGATTTTCATTTCACAATCTCGATTCATTAATTTACATTTCAAGTCATTTAAGTAGATTGACTTTTATCTTTAATTACACTAATTATATATATATAAATTTATTAACTATGCAAATATTATTTGAATACAATTGTTTAATGTCTAGCAGACATAACATTTTATATATAGTATTTATTTTCTGAAACTTTTTTATAGATTAATTGCTGAATTTCTAAGTGTTTTCGCTCTGTAAAGTGTAATTTGCATGTCAGCCAATTAATAGTTGAAAGTGTTACATACAAATCGTACAAATGAAGCTACTCTCTAAGTTTTAGTAAAATAGAGAAACAGCCTAAATGCGACTGGTCTGGGCAAATTAAAAATTTTTTGCCCAGATATAAAAATCGCACAAGTATTTTTATTTTTATCTTTTTTATTTAATTTCTTTTGTTTTTATATTTGTTTTTGTTTTATTTTGTTGTGTGTTTATTTCGGTGGCATTTTGTTTTGTTTTTTGAATGTTGCATGCAACAAAAATGTTGTCAACTTTTATTACAATTGTTTCTCTGTTGTTCTTGTTGTTGCTGGTGCCGCGTTGACACTTAATTGATGGTGGCAAGCCGTGATTGGTGCCATCGCGCGGGCTTAGCGCGTTTAGTCAGAGGGGCAAGAGAGGGCGTGGAAGAAGGGAAGAAGAGCACAAACTGCAGCGCTATCAAATGAAATTGGCGCGAAAATCGTTTTACCAATTGCAGTTTTAGTTTTGGTCATTAAATTCGGGCCCCAAAAAACCAGCACAAATATTCATATCAATCCTTTTTGGTTTCATTTTTGTTCAGCTCAATGCAGTTTGCAGATTTTCGCTTCAATTAAAAATGCAATGTTTATTTGGCCACGTTATAAAAACTTGATGAAATTACCCGAGTAATAAGCAAATGCAGACGGATTTTAGCTGAAATTGTGAGCGGTTCTCCGCAGGTTTATTTTCGAAAATGGCGAATATTAAATCCCCTAAAAATATTTTACTTTAAAAACAGTTGTTGATTATAGCATTTATAATTTACATTGCGACGAAACTTACCGCAAAACATAACAACTTATTTAAGGATATACTAAAATACTTAAATACTAAACTCTGAAAATACTTCACTAATAAAATAATGAAATATTGCAATAATAAAATAATAAAGTAACCAAAAGATTAAAATAAATAATCCAAAAAAATGAAATACTAAAATAATAGAATAATAAATGCAGTTTAGTAGTAAAAATACTAAAAACTACTAAAATAAAAAATAAAATACTAATTACTCAAATACTAAAATACGAAACTGCTAAAGTATTATAGTACTAAAATACCAAAATACTGAAATACTAAAATATAAAACTACGAAAATACTACTACTAAATACTATTACTAAATTTGATAAATTAATTAAATATTATTATCTCAATTGAATTAATGAACCATAAAACTAATAATAAAAATGAAATGATTTTGTGGGTGACGAAAGTCTGAGTTCTGAACATACACTCAATTTTGCTCGCCACTGTATAATTTGAATTAATTACTATAATAAAATATCTTTAAGTCAACTTCATGCTACACTAAACCAAGTTAAACCGAAGACATCAAGTCGTTCAATTTAAATACGTTTCAAAACAATGCAGAGCTTTACTGCAGTGATTAAACGAGTATTTGTAACATAGAGTAGGCCTATAGCTCAGGTATATTTATGGACGTTAGACAGGTTAAAAGTGAGTTGAACAGTGATATTAAGCATACGCACCTTTAGCCAATCAGCCTGAAGAACAAGCTCGGTCAGGCGAAAAGGAACGCAAACGAAGCCGTAAATCAAAGTAGAAAACGCAGCCGATACGACGATGCAAAGGCGAATGCTCTGCACTGTGGGATTCGCATTTCCGGTTTTCCCTTTAAATTATGTTATCATTGAGCGAAATGCAATTAAGCGCCGATAGCCTACGGTGTGTCAATCAACGGCAAATAAAGGCGGCTCACAGAGGGAGCAGGAGCCAAGCTCAATGTTTAAGCAGATAATAAAACAGGCAGTCAGAGAAAGAGCGAGAGAGAGTGAGAGAAAGCAAGACAGGCAGACACGACCACGGCATGTGCAGAGTTATCATTTTGCGGTAACCAGCGACAAGCACACACGCACACAGGTAGACACAACTATACACACACACACACACAGGAGGCACACACTTAACGTATCAGAATCCTCAGCCGCCCCGGAGTGCGCAAATTGACTTTTGCCGTTGCCAATGCAGTTGCCGTTGTCATTTCCTGGATTGCACATTGCGAGGCGACACATGGCGACAACTTGCAAGACAGCAGCCCCAGTTACTGACGATGGAATACGGCGTACGGCGTACGGTGTACGGTGTACGGTTAGTTGCCACACGCCTCACGCACTCGACTGTAACGTGATAATTTGTCTGACGTCGCACTCATCTGTCTCGGTTCCCATCTCTGTTGCTCTCGCTGCGTTGCTGCGTTGCTGCTCGTCGCTCATTGTGGCTTTGGCCGAGATTGCCAAGCCATGACTTGTTTGGGTTACGGTTTCCCCTTCATCCCCTCGCCACCCATCTCCCCTCTATGGCACCCTTAACCCTTTGGCAAGCCATACACACACACATACGTATGTATATATCGTTGACATGCTTCTCCTTCGGCGTCTCTCGCTCTCTGCTTCGCTCTTGCCATTTCCATTCAGCAAATCTGTCACCTGAGTAACAATTATAGCTGCTGGCATTTTAAGTGTGTCTGTGTTTGTTACTTTCTCTGTCTATGAATGTGTGTGTGTGTGTGTGTGAGCAACTCTTCGTTAACTGCAGCACTTGATGTGCCTGCAACGACATTCTCGCAACATTCTCTCTGCCTCGAATCAATCAGCTCGCAAAACTTAACTGGGATGCCAATTGAAATGTGTCATCAAGTGAGAATCGTTTTTTCTTCATAAATGAAATTTTCCTCTTATTAACATTTAAATTGCCATAAAACGCTTCGTCCTCCTCATCGTTCAATTATGTTTATAAATTGCCGTATTGATATCATTTTCCAGCAATGATACTCAATAATTGAGCGCTTCTCTTATTGCATTCACGTTGACTTATCCTTGGTTTATCCAGAGTATTTTTACACTTTTCATACCGGAAATTTAAAAATTCCATAATGCCGCATACAGAACAAAATAGCTATTAAAGGCAATTCTATTAAGGCGCCCAAATTAAATGAATACAATTTCAGTTCAAGAAATATAAATCAGTTCTACATTCGGACTTTTGTAAAGGAATTTAACTTTTACCCCTTAAAAATCGATTCTACTTAGTTCTTCATATTATTTTGCTTTCGTTTCACTTCTAATCTGTATAAGTCGAAAAGCTTTAATTGGCTTATTCTATTTATTTTGTGCTTTAAATGCAAGTACATAAATATTGTGTAAATAATATATTTTATAAAAATAAAATATACATTACTTCTAGAAATTATGCACTTTAAATTTAAATTAAAATACAAATTTTTTCTAGACATAATACAATTTTAAATAAGAAGCTTTGTACTTTAATGTTCTTTAATTAAAAAAAAAAATCTAAAATGTTGTAACTTTCAGCTTAAAGTCCAGCCAAGGCATTTTTAGGCTAATCGAAAACAGATAAGAAACTTCAAATGACAAATAAAAAAAATGTATTTTAATCAAAAAAATGTGAAAATGATTTTCTATTTGATACATAAACAGACTTGAAATAAAAAGTTTAAATAGTTCTTGAATAACTCAATTATATTTATGCTTGACAAATCAATTTTCATAGTTAATAAATTACTTCCCATCTAGCTTTCAGGTTAATAAAGTTGATGTTATATTGAAATCAGATATACAATTGTGTAGGCTAAATTGCTGTGAATGAAGAGGAACAGGTTGAAAGAACAGCACGACAAGGGAAGAGTACAGGATCGGTTTTGGCTATAAATCAATTGGTTTTAATGCCTCGTTGGGCACAACAAATCTGAAACCTTAGCGCAAAACCGCAAGCCAAAAGCGCGTTTTCGATCATAAATAATGATGTGACGCTGGTCAAGGAGAGCGAGTGGCAATGTGAGAGGCAGCGTGGAAGAGTGGCAGAGTGTCCAAGTGGCCAAGTGACAGAGCGGCAAGCAGCAAGCAGCAAGTGGCGCCACTCTGTATGTAGCTGCTGCCGTCTGTCCAAAAACCTAATTAAGCCACGACAACAAGCCGGAAGTTGGAGGCAGTCAACTTGGTCATTGTGCATGCGAGTGTGTGTGTCTCCTTGTGTGTGTGTGTGTGTGTGTGTGTGTGTTAGGCGCCAGGAAGCGCTCAAGTGTGGCAACAATGGTTAATGCTTAAGTAATTACAATGGCTCGACGATTAACTATGCAGAATGGCCGGGCTAATGAAGCTGGCTCCACAGGCAACGACAGAGGCTACAAGCGACAAGCTTCGACTTCAGTTTCAGCTTCAGCTTCTAGCTGCAGGCTAAAGGATACAGCAGGCTCACAGTGTGCAGCTAATTATCACACATGAGTCGAGAGCGAGTTTCCCTTGGTCTCTCATCTTGGCTGTGTTAGTATTTCTGATTCCTGCCTGTTGTCCTTGTTCGGTTGTTCGTCCGGCACTCGAGTCGCCGCATTTTATGAGAATTTATGTTATGATCTCATCGATGAATGAAACTGGCTGCTGATTGATTGGCTCGCTGCGTGTGCCACATGCCAAGGCGTTGCCCGCAGTTACAGTTACAGTTTAGTCCCCCTCCCCGTCTCCTCGCCTGTCTCTATCTCTCTTTGAGTGTGGCATGCCCAAGGACTCATGCCGCAGACTTTGTGACGCTTCGCAAGCGTTTGTCCCATTATTTTTCCATGCACAACGCACTTCAGACATTTTTATACTTTATGCCACATTCAGAGGCGCTACCAGCTCCCAGCTCCCAGTTAGCAGCTCGAGTTGCTTGGCCAACGCATAAGCCACTTAAGTAGTTTTTTTCTTTCTTTTTTTTTTTGTTTGTGGCACACGCGCCTGGAGCCGCCATTTAGCGCCACCAAGTTTTGGGCGTCATCGATGCCGACAACGCTTGCCAAAACGCATTTTGCAGCTGGCTCTGGGATGAGGCAGCGTCAAGTGGCAAGCAGAGGGAGGGGGCAAGAAAGGCACGCGGCAGACGTTGCATAGTTTAAGGCGGTTGCTTTTTTTTCTTGGCCATGGCACATAAATTGCCGGACTGTAAAGCAGCTTAAACGAATTGCCGCTCTGCCGCAGAAACAACTTGGCAACTCGCCCTTGCAACGCTGCAACTCCCTGTCCCCCTCCCTCCCCACCTCTCCACCTCTCCCACTCCTCCTCCTACTCTTACAACGCCTTTGCTCTATTCAAGTTTGTTGTTGTTGGTTTTCGCAAGTTTTGCACAATTTATAAATAGTTTGCTTGGTCTTAAAGTTTCCTCATCTCATCTCAGACTCGACTCGACTCGACTCCTTTTGGCCGCTTAGGCATTATCGCTCGACTACCGCAAAAGTATGCATTGCAACTTGCTACTTGCTGCTTGCAACTTGCAACGCAGTAACTTTTTGATAGTTTGCCCACTTCGTTCGGCAAAATTAAGAAAGGAATTTTATTGCCAAATTAGATTTTGGCGCATTGCATTGAACTAAACTTAAGTCAGCTTCAAATTACAGACTAGTCCAAAAGAAGAGCATTTCCCCTTCTTTTATCTGTCTCCCTCTCTTTCTATCTCTTTCGTTCTCTCTTTCTATCTCCATTAATAAGTTGCAATTGTCTCACTCATTATAAACAAAAATGATTTCAACTTATTCCAATCTTTTTTAAATACTATTGGACTTTCGCACTTTAAATAAAAATAAACATGTATTAAATAAAAAGATTGATCTTTTATATATTTTTGGAATTCAATCTTTGCGCTTAGCACACAACCAACCACAGAAGAAGGAAAGTACATAAGAATAAACATCAAATAGTTTTAATAACTGGCTTAAATTAGAGAAATACTTTTTTGCGTCGATTACACCTCCAAACTTTTTAAAGTATTTAAACCAACAGAATCTTCTTCAATGATGCGATTTTATGAGGCAAGAGAGGTACAAACACAGGCTGGAAGATTGGAATCAACTGATTTCCATCGATATCAATATCATTTCTCAAAATGAAATCATCAATGATGCGGCTCCATTAGCCATCCCTTGCTTACTCACAGTCGCTTATGTAATCATACGACTGACGATTCTTCTCAACGGAAGTTTTCAATGGTGCAGCTCAGTCTTAACAAGGAATTATCCTCACGAAATTATTTAGTGGGAGTGGTTTTGAATATGAGATGCTGAATTATTTATAAGCCCTTTAAATTGATGAAGCCCTAGACAACGATGAGCAAGCAGTTCAAGTAAACAGATCTAGTTCAAATGAACAATCATCGGCTTATAGATCATTCAAGCTGAACGAGGGAAGATCAGCGAGCTGTAGAGAGAATGAGAGACGCCGTCGTTAACCAATATATTATTATTTATTTCCGTTGTACATCATAATAAGCAATCGGCTATTCAACGGTCATATTTCTATACAAAGTGTTCAAATTGATCGTCTGAATTACAATGAAATTTTGAAATAATTTTTAGACGCCAAAGCTGGAAAGTGGAATAAAAAAGCTGTTTTCCATCGATATCGCACCATTTTGATAAATATACCAAAATATTAATAATTAAAGCATATACCATATTAGATTAGATTATTAGATTACTTTTAATTACACAATTATCTTTATAAATACACTATAAAATAAATACAACTTCTAGTTCTCACTGATGCTACAAATATTAAATATGAATATATTAAGATGAAACTTTCATAACATTATTTAACTGTGTACCTTATTGAAGAAATAAATTTAGAGCATTTAAACAGAAGATTAATTTGACTATCTTCAAAAAAGATGACCATCAATTACACTTAACATAGTAATTAATAATAGTGCTTGCATTATCTGATTAAAGGTAGTAATTTCATATGTTAATTTCTTGCTTCAACACTTTAAGAAACCAAAAAAAAATAGATGAACCAAAGCTGAACTTATCGCATTTTATTGATGTTGTAATTAGCTGGTAGTCGATTTATTTTTCGACATATTGTATTTGCATAAATTTTGAAGCGGAAAGTCATTAACAATCTGGCAACAATCTGGCTGCCACTTAACGTCACACAAGTGTAGCAAGTGATGCGTTTAAAGCATGCCACTGCGGCCCCGCATGCATTCTTGACAAATCTGACAACGCGACAAAGCGTCGCCTTGATGCCACCATGCCACCGTGCCACCATGCCACCGAGCCATCGTGCCACCTCCGTTGCTCCGTTGCCCCGTTGCCCCGTTGCACGCTGCCAGGCTGCTTGGCTGGTTGATCAAATGGCATGCTTTTAGCATATTTTACATGCCAATCTTTTAGCTCTGCGGCGCTGTGGCATGCGGCAAAGGGCGTGCCAAAAAGGTGGAAGGAGAGAGGGAGATGGGAAATGGGAGAAGAGTCGCTGCAACAACTGCATTTATGCACAAGTCGTAAGTAAAACTTTTCGCACGCAAAACACAACTTGCGACTCCTAAAGTAAACATACTCGAGAACCAACTTTTGCCTGCAGCAAGCACTGAATTGGGAAAGGGTTGGTAGAGGGGGTTGGGGAAGTGGAAGTGGAAGGGGAAGGGGGTTGTTTTGGGGGTTGAGTCTTGCGCTCAATTTGCGCATTTTTCGCGCGCAATTACTCAGTGCAGCTTAAATTGCAGCTACGAATTTTCCACTGACACTGGCGACCACCACCGAGTTGCTTGCACCTTCTTCTTGTTGCAAGCACTTGACTGACTAACTAACTGTGCATGGCACTGACTAGGCTTCTTCGCTTCTGTGCTCATAAGCTGCCTAGAAGGTGCAAAGTAACTGCCATAAGCCGCTTGACGGCAACCTGCCCCAGCTCCTGTCTCTGCCCCTGCCCCATGCCACGTTGCCCCCTTGCTAAGCCTGCTGCAATCATTTTTTATAAGCCGAAAAAACTTGTTGACAGTTGTTGCCTCTGCTCAAGCCTCGTCTCACATTGCGTATGCGTAATGTTTGTGGACCTTCGTCTTGGCTTTCATTGACTGCCTTTTAATTAGCTGCCATCGCTCAACTCTTGATGCATAAATCTTCCACACACACACACCCACACACACGCACACTCACACATCGAGTACACATATGCTTGCCCCTTCTGCAGTCAACTGCTAGTCAAATCGACTTTTAATCTGCTGCATATGCCCGAGGCCACAGAGAGAATCAACTGACCTCCCACATCAGCAGTTGAAAAAAACAAAGAAAAGAAGAACCCGAAATGAACCTGAACTAAGCAACTTTTGCGAGAGTGTGTGTGTGCAAAACTTTCCACTTGAAGTTGCCACGTTAATAGATTCAACTGAAGTGTTGCAGTTGCCAGTTCCATGTATAATTGAGCACGGTTTAAAAGCTCATCCTGCGGACTTAAATCAACTAAACTGTGCAACTTTGTCTTATTGTTACTTGCTTCCCTACTTTAGATTGAGCCAAAAACTTGGCTTTAGCTTAAGCCAATAATATGTTGCCACTCCCCCTTTATCAGCCAAAGTCAGGCAAAGTCATTACTTGATAACTTTCATATAAATTTGGTGATTTCAGCTCAAACGTCTTACGCTTATCTTTCCCTATTCTGGCATATCATTCGTGAAATTAATAACTTCATCGAATAACTAATAAATAATTGTAATAAATATTTCGAAAACTTATTCTTTACTTTATCTGTTTTGGCTACCTCTTAACGTAAAAAGACTTGGGTTTTTGCAGTGAAATTTTAAATATTTTATTTATTTCTGGCCATTCCATAGGGTAGAAGAATATTATAACATTGTGACTGTAGGAAATTTATTCAACAGGTGGAAGGAGACATTTCCGACAACGTTAAGTATATACATATATTCTTGATCAATGTCAACAATCGAGATGATATAGCCATTTTCGTCTGTCTGTCTGTCCGAATGAAATACTGAATCTCAGACTGGATATTTTTTTCTATAGCAAAATTTTATTTTTTTGTTACGCCCACTTCTGCCTCCGTAAACCAAAAAAATTCGAGTAACAAGCGTAATTTCGAAGCTAGAGGCGCTATCCATACAATAACAACTACATTATTTATGATGAAAAAATTGTGTAGCTATCAAATACAAATTTTAGATGTTATGGAAAAAAACGCCTACTTACTAGGGTTGCTTTGACAAACTGGTATGTTTTGTACTTTATGGTTTATTTTCAATGTAGAACTATATAAATATACCAGTCATTGCCTTTGGTATTTTTTAGTAATGACAGATGTGTGTCTAAGTAAGTCAAAATGCAGAAAATTAATAAATAAATTGAATACGTTAAAATAAAATTAAATTAAATAAATATTTGAAATGTAAGAAATGATAATTTATACTAAAATATATAAAAAACAAACCTTTTAAAATAAGCCACATTCATTAAGCATAATGTCTCTCTTGCTCTTCAATGATGATTGACGTTGATTAAAAATTTCGTTTAAAAAATTTCATAATAATAATAATAAATCTTTTCTATATAGTTATATATTCATCTGCATTGTCTTTTATATAAAAGCATTCTACAAATTAACTCATTTCAAACTGATGAAGCTATAAAATAATATAAGTAGGTCAATCACTAACTATTAAAGCATTTAAAAAAATTTAGCCACATTAAAAAAACTTGGCCATTAAAAAAGTAGAGTTTACTTTATTATATTCTCAATATTCTGATCAATATATGGAGAATTTATATGGACTATAATATAATATAAACAGGATAATTATTTATCCATTCAAAAAAAGGTAGCCACGATAAAAATTACCTCATTAGTAGTAAATTTCACTTAAAACAATCGGATTTTGAGTACTCTACAAAATAATATGATACGAAAAATTAATTTCTTCGTCATTAATAGACTTTCCTCAAAAAGTAAATGGTAATGTGTAGAAAAAAGCTAAATATAATAATAAACAGATTAATCACAATACCAAATAAAACAAATTAACTCCCTCTAAAAATGCCCTCATGATTAAAATGAATTATTTTCAAATTAGTTGGCAATCTATAAATAATAAGTAATAAGATTCTATGTAAGTGAAACAATTTCTAATTTGCTTGATTTTGTATTAATTAGCACATTTGATTAAACTTTAAAGGCGCTAGCAATAGGAAATTTCAGTTATTCGGCTCTTTAAAATAATATAAACAGGTCAGTCATGAAACCATTCAAAAAATCCTCATCATTAATTAACTTTACTCTTAAAGTAATTGTAAATTTATAAATAAATAAGTGGAACATTTGCAATTGGCAAAGAATAAGATTCGGAAAAAGCTAAGCAATTGTTAATTTGTTTGATTTTTATAGTTGCATATTTGATTTACTGCTTATATGTCTATACAATTATGTAAACAGATCCTTCATTAATCCTTTTTTTAGATTGAAAGTAATTGCCAATTTAAAAATAAATAAATAGAATGTTTCCAGAGAGTAAGCTAAGCAATTACTAATTTGTTTGCTTTTTATAGTTGCATATTTGATTGAATGATCAAAGCGCTGTCAATGCGAATAAATTTCAGTCATTCGACTCACATGAGTCTGAGTAGCCATAAAGATGACCATGGAACGAACTACTCGTCCTTCTTGTACAGCCAAAAGGACGATCCACTGACGCACTTCATTTCAGTCAATGACAAATGACAGCTGGCCAGAAGGACAGCAAAGTGAAGTGTAGTAAAGGTGGCGCAGTATAGTGGAGCAGCAGGAGGTAGAGGGGGGAATGTCATAAGAGGCATAAGGCAGTATTAAAACGGGCGACATATTGCAGTTAAGGGAGGTCGAAAGAGATTGACAAGACTTCTTGGTGTGGGGGGAAAGTGGCTGTTGAATTTATGCTCTTGTTTGTTCAGCATAGCGCACAGTAATGCGAATGGCAGCAAGGCTATGGGAGAACTATTCATTTATCGTCTTATTTATGGGGCGCATTTAAACAGCCGACAAAAGCGGCCAATGGCCAAAACCTGAAGCCAAAAAGCCGACTCTCTCTCTCTCTCTCTCTCCCTCTCTCTGTCAAGTGGTATTGTCGTTATATGTGTATGTTCTGCGACTGTGACTGCGATTGCGAGTGAGTTTACAGTTGAAGGCAATTGGTTTACGCTCTGTCGTCCTCTTATTTCCCGCTAATGGATTGCGGCACACAAATCTTTAAAATTACCCGGTAAAACTTTGAAATTAGGCATCGACCAAGAAGCAAGTCGAGGACAACTGGCGACAGTCTTGGCGAATTTTGCAGTTTGATATTTGATCAAAGGCCAACAAAATAAGCAAAGAAACGCTGTCGATAAATGAATTCGCAAAACAAATTCCCTGTACTGAAATAATTTAAGTGAGGTTAGAGTAAGACACTTTAAATGGTTATTAAGAATCAAGTTTCATTACTTTTATTGCAACTTTAAATTTGTGTAAAAGCTAAATAATTGATATATTAAAATATATTTTTAAACAATAATCTACATTCTAAATAAAAGTGCTTAAAATACCCCTCAATTGGGATTTCGATATTTACAGGATATACAAAAATAACTAAACGAGTTGTTAAGTTGTCTTCGGCTGATTGGGCAACTTGCAACATTTGCCACACATGTCGTTGGCAATTTGCTGCGCGTTGACTGCAAAACAAAATTGTTTGTGTCTGCCTACTTAAAGTACAGACCAAACACTAATTGAAGGACAGTAACAAATAGAAGCAGTTCGACAAAGAGGCGTGCTCATCACGTGCCAGGCTCGACAATTTGCTCAGCCACCGAAAACAAAGCAAACAGACGAAAACGCAAACGATGTGAAATGAAATTAAAGCAAATTTTATTGAAATTGTATTTGGCGAAAATAGTTTGGGAAAGAAACTAGCTGAATACAGAAATACAGTGGAGCTTATGAGCTGACGATCCAGACAGATCGAGGCTCAGCCTGAGCGGCTGACAGGTCGTATAGGGGAACTTTTGTCCTGAGCTCAAAATCGCAAAATCCCAGGCCTAAAAGACAAATAAAAAAAATGGCAGGCGTATAAGTCGACACACACACACGCACATACACTTATGCACTCACACACACGCACACATACACACAAGGACACATTGAGCTCACATGGCAAATGTAACGTAAAACGTAAAATATTCCTGAATGCAATTCGCTTGCATACCAACTCACACTCACACACATGCAGCAAGAGATAGTGAACACACACACACTCACACACACACTGGCACACACACACATTGTGGAAAAAGTCAAACTACAGCATTGCGGATGTTCAGGACATTCAACTGCACTTTGACCCATATTCCATTCCATTTTGTTGCAAATAGCTTAAACTGCAGCTGCGGACACGGACTGAGGCACAGGCAGCGTCAGCGGCAGAGGCAGAGACGCGTCCGGGGGCATGCGACGCACTGCACAAAAACCAACCGAACGAGCAAGCGAGCAGCAGCAACAACTACGCCAAGTACATGGCCAGCAACCACAGCTGTTGGCAGAGTCGGCTAACCAAGCCCGTTGCCCTTCCTTCTTCTTGGTGCCAGTAAATCGTTTAGCTGCATGGCATTTGCTAGAGCCTCTCACGATTTGGTTTGTTGCCCCTTAACAAAACAAGAAAAACACACCGAAAAAAAAAAAAAAAAAACAGCAGAAAAGAGAAGCTAGGCGACGATTCAAACCTGCAAAGCATTCCATATTTTCACCAGATGCAGCTCACGCAATGAGACTAGCATGAGTGTTATCAGAAATACTTGTGAAACGCTAACATACAAGCTTAATATTCCACTCCAACTCCTCTAACATCTCCTTCCTTTCAGACACTTTTAGCAGGACCAACTATTTGTGTTGCCTGCTTTTGGGGGGCATGTCATAATTTTTAAATACACGTCAGAGGTAACCACAAAATGAAAACCGAAAGATTTATGTGCCTTGGCCAAATAACTGCCAAAATAAATTATTAAAAAATACTTTGAAATCTCTTGCAGCGTTCTTGCATATTTTAAATAGTTCAAAATATGCCAACAATTGTAGGCAAGGCAAAAAAATAAAACTCGAAATAAATTCATTAGTACATCGCCTAATATGTAATTGGCCAAACGCATAAAGAAACATAGGCTAATAAGATAATAAAAAATAATACTTCTGACAATCAACTGAATAAATTTAAAGTGTATTCCCAAAAAAACACTTTAGTAATTTGCCATATTTCAAATAGCAAAAAAAAATGTTAAATAAATAAATTAGTGTGTCGCTCAATATGTAATTGGATAAACGCAAAAATAAATAAAGTCACCTAAGATAATAAAAAAAAGAGTACGAAAGGATTTCCCACTTGAAGCAACTATTAATGTTGCTCCAATATAAAAGGAAAGTTCATGGCTTTTATCTCGTTGACGGAGAGCAACAGAAGTTGTTGCTTTGGATTTCTTTATTAATCTGACTTTTACAAATAGGTCTTATGTATAAGTAAACCTAAGGTTGCGAAGTACTCACTGTATACAATTTATACTTAGTATACAAATTGTCTTATATGTACATGTATATAATGTTGAACTAACATATGTAGCTTATGTGTAAATGGCGAAAAGCTAACAGGTCCCCATTTTTACTAAAATTATATTCTAGAACTATACCGAAAATATACCGAAAAAAAAACAAAATACAGCAGATTCCGGTTATAGCGACTTTCAAGGGACCGACGATTTTACGTCGTTATACCCCGAAGACGCACTAACCGAAAGAAGCAAAACAAATTTGTTATACCCGCTACCCATAGGGTTATTTAAGAAATACTTTTGTATTGGAAAACACCAACTGCAATAGGGTCTTAGTTGCTTTGTTTGACAATTTGGTATTTATATAGCACACTCGACTGTAACTTTTTATACCCGCTACCCATAGGGTAGAAGGGTATTATAACTTTGTGCCGGCAGGAAATGTATGTAACAGGTAGAAGGAGGCATCTCCGACCCTATAAAGTATATATATTCTTGATCAGCGTCAAAAGCCGAGACGATATAGCCATGTCCGTCTGTCCGTCCGTCCGTATGAACACCTAGATCTCAGAGACTATAAGAGATAGAGCTATAATTTCTTTAATAACTTCCACAATTTTTATCTGATCGCAACCAAATTTTCAGGAATCATAACTACTACAGTAATTATTGTATATACCCAAATTCGTAGCTCTAGCTTTAAAATTACACTTGTTATTAGATTTTTATGATTTGCGGGGGCGGAAGTGGGCGTGGCAAAAATTTGAAACAAACTTGATCTGCGTGCAAATATAACAAGTGCTGTCAAGTGCTGTGTGTTATTTTATCTCTTACAATCTCTGAGATCCAGTGTTTCATACAGACAGGCGGACAGACCGACTTGTCTATATTTTCTCGCGTGTTGGCGATGATCAAGAATATATACTTTATAAAGCAGAAATGACTCTTTTTGCCTGTTACATCCCTCAGACACAAAGTAATAAAACTTAAGAAATCAACTTAACAAACAAAGATTTTTTTTTTAAGATATGAAATCACCAGTAAAGTGATCCAAAAACTAAAAAAGTACTTTAGAAAAAACTTTAAATAATTTAATTAGTGTGGACAAATCAAGTTCACAAATCAACTCGGAAACATAATGCAAAACCATAGCCAAGAAAATCAACCCAATAAAACAAACAGAGATTTGTCCCATAGATTTTCTTTAAAAGCAGGAAAATCACTCGTAAAGTGTTCCCAAATTCCCAAATTGTTGTGGAGATTGTAGCATATGCAAATTTGTTTCCGCACAGCTTCAATTTAAGCCAATTGAAACTCCTAAATGACTGGCTCGTCTCGGCTCGGTTGGGATGAAAGGTATTCGAATTTCGAGCCAAACTCAATCATATTTCATCAATCCAGAGACAACGACAACGACAACAAAATAGACAGCAATAAAATAAGCACATGAAGAGCAAGAAAAAAAAAAAGAATTTATAGTCAGTTGGGCCATGTGGTCGACTGCTGCTGCTGCTGCTGCGTGTTGTCCAAAATCTAAAGCCAGGGCCATTAAAGGGCATTTGGGGAGTTGGGCATTAGAATTTGGCAGGCCCCCAAGGCGCAGGTGTCTGTGTGTACGCGTGTGTGTGTGTGTGAGTGGGTGGCCGCATCCGCAATGCAAGGCAATAAACCAAAAATACGTCAACAACAAAACCAAAGAACAAACAGACACACACACACACACTAACACAACCTGATACACACGTGACAGGTGAACGAGGTAATTTTAATTATGGCCACAATGGAGGCGACCTCACTTGGTTCATCAGCATGCCGACGGCATCGTTCTGGAATTGGTAACGTTATATTGGCCAGGGTCAGAGACCACAGCACAACATAGACCAGAGGCAGAGGGAGAGGCAGAGGAGCAGGAGTTCTTCACTCGTTATGGATACGCGCCAATTGTTGACTTTTCGATCTCGGAGAGACGCAGCATTTGCCTCTTAGCCAAATTACATAAATTAGTCGCGACGTTTTTTTTGTTGGTTTTTGTTTCGTTGCGAGGCGGAAATCAAAGCTGACTAAATTTAATGGACTCCTGTGTGTAAAGTTGGCTCAAAAAAGAAACGCAGCCGAGCAAAAACGAGCAACAACAAATCAAACGAAACGTCGAATACGTGATATTTCCACCGACCAAAACAAAAATCGGGGAAAAAAAGCGAAACTGACAAAACCAAAGCCGAAAAAAAAAGAAACGAACGATTTTGCAACATTACTGATTTCATTAGAAGCCATCGAGCAGCAGCAGAGGCGAGAGAGGTAAGAGGTGAGAGGCGATGGTTTTGGGTTGGTTTTGTCGGTTGTTTGGCTTTTTTGGCGGTGCACCACTGCGTATACGTAATGTTGCATTTTTAGTGCTCATCGCAGCAGTCGTCCTGCTGCTGCTGCTGCTGCTACTGCTGATGCTTGTTGTCTGCGGCTCTTGTTCAACATTTCTGCTGCAGTTTGGGAATTGCTTTGCCCCAAACCTCCCCTCGCCCAACATCCTGCTTCTCTCCTCTCTCTCTTTCTCGCTCTCTCTGTGCATTTTTGCGCATACCTTTGGAAGTTTTTGGCAAAGTCAAAGGTCTGCCCTCTTCGACCCCCTCGACCAGCGCCCCGACCAGCATCTCTGGCCCCTCTCTATGACCGCTTTCTTGTTGCGTTTCTTTTGCGGTCATAAAATGTTGCCCGGGACCCCAAAACGAAATATGGGCCCAGGTCTCGCACATTGCACATCGAAAGAGGTAATTTAATTTATGATGCAGTAAAATTGAAAATCCTCCCGGGCATTACACACCGAAAGAGATAGCGATAGAGATGGAGATGGCGATAAAGAGGCAGCCAAAAGAAGAACGAGACAGAGAGGAGGAGAGTAGCTCGTTTTTGGTGACATGCTGCCTGCTGCAGCAGGTAGGCCCAGCTGACAGTTACAGATGCACAACTTGTTGGCTTGTTTGTTGGCCAGGCTTAGGAGATGAGCCAGGTTTTGCATTCCAGCGCGTGCCACAGCCGTTTTGATGAGCTGCCTTCCCACAGTGACCACTACACTGTGAGAAATGTTTCATCAACTTCGAGACATATGATGTCATATGTACTATAAAATCTATTGGCTTTGTTATTTTCTCATGATTACACCTAACTGAAGGAGCAATCTCTAAAACCTCTATCTTTCTACTAAATTTACAAACTATAAACAAATTTGATATCAATTTAGAACTACTATAATTTGTAAATTTGTTGAATTGAGAGAGCTTTAAAAAAAAATACATCATTGTTAAAATCGAAAGTCGTAAAAATCAATATATGATTATGATTTTGTAGTTTAAGTACATTTTGATTAAATTTAAATAATGCTGATTCCTGCTGAGGACTGTTCTGTACTTCTCACGACTGCTTTACTTCTGACTGATGATACAGATAGCTTCGTGCCCATCGACTTGCTAATGCCAACCGATACTAATAGGGTTTATCGCCTAGCCTCCACCTCTGTTACATACATTCTTATTGTAAATGTTAACAACAACAGAAGGTCACGATACATATGTAACGTACATATGTATGTATATAGGATCTTACATCTTGTCTACTAAACAAAATGCAGAAGAAAGTTTAATATATTTATTCTCATAATGTTGATATTGAAAGAAGTGTTTGTTTGTTTTGATTAAACTAAAACAAAATAATTTTTACATAATGAAGTTTATTTTTTCCGCCATTTACGGTAAAAAATTATAGCTAATTCTTATGACACATGTGAGAGGGGGTAATAGTTTAGTTCGTTGGGTGCATTTCACTTGCAGCCTATAAATTCAATGGGAATTGAGCAAATTGAGGTCATGAAGTAACTCCCGAAAATTTCGCACAGTGCAGCTTTGTCAACGCACGGCCAGAGACAGGCAGATGTATGCACGAGTATGAATGTAGTAGCTGCCACTAGCAATAACAATAACAAGAACACCAACAACAACTGCTGCAAGAACAAGAGGAACTTTAGCAAAAGCTGATAACACACTGGCGTGCCACATTGGGCGGCTGGACTCGAGGCATGCAACGTTTCTGTTTCTGCTTCTGTTGTTGTTGTTGGAGTTGGTGTTGAGGTTTTATGCTTTTTGTTTATATTTTTTTGTTTTTGGGCTGGTTGGCTGTTGCAGCGTCTGCAAGTTCTTCTTCTTTTAGCGTGGCCCATGGCTTTGCATATTAAATATGCAACAGCCGCACGCGGCAAGGACCATAAAGCACCTGGAAATGGCTGCCACACAATACGGCAGCAACTGCAACAACAAATGCGCCTATCGCAGCGCGTGCAAAAGAATTTACGAGCTGGCAACGTCAGCCAGGTGGCACGATAGAAGCAGCGAGGAGCAAGGAGCGAGGGGCGAGGGGAGGAAGGATAAGGAGAGCCGCAGATATGACGGGCATCCAATCATTTTAACGCAAATAAAGCACACCAGATGGCGCTGCGTGTGCCTTGTAAGTTGACGCACGAGTGCGCGAGACAGCCACAAAACTGACAGCAGGACAGGCAGTAAATGAAACCGGTCCACTGCGACGCGATGCGACGCCTCGCCTCGCCTCGCGACGGCTGCATGCGGCAAATGGATGCGTGCGGCATGGCAGCTTATCACAACAGCAGTAGCAGCAACAAGAACAACAACAACTGCCGCAGATACAACGACAACGACAGCGACAACGACAACATCGAAGTCCGTAAGATGCTCTGGTTTATGCATGACGCTGCTGCCCTGTGGTCACTTGTGGCATGCCCCAAACCCAGCCCGACTCTGATTTCCGTTTGCCACTCTCGCCATCGCCTTTGTCGATGGCGAGGCATACTTTTGTTTGCGCTGCGGTTCGTCGACGCTTGCAATTGGAATTTTTGTCGCATTTACCAAAGTGCAACGGGGGCAGTAGCGGTGGCAGTGGCAGTGGCAGCTTGTGGCCAATGTGCTGCAGATAAATCTCATGAAATAATTACAAGTGTTACAGTAAATGCTGTTAAATTGCCGAACCCAACTCCAAACCCTCTCCCACTCCCCTCCTGATGCATGTAAAATGCATTCATGAATGAGTCGACTGCATAAGTGCCACAGGCAGTGGCAAGCGTGGCAGCGACTTGAATGCGATCCGTGCAACGACAGCGAGTGCTTCAATTCGCCAACAACTATGCAGAAGGTGCAATAACGAGGAAGAACGAACGAGCTGCTGGGCTTGTGTTCAATTGAGGAAAGTGATTTCGCACCAATGCGACACATAAAAGAATATAATAATATTTTAAAATGTATATATGTAAATATGTTACCAGATACATTTACAACATTATAAGCTTATCCTGCTCAGTTAATAAATGAGCGCGCATTTTGCGTTAATTTAAATTGAAAATCAACCTTGCTACGCGACTCTGCGACGGAAGTTAAAAGCGGGAAACAAGTCTCATTAGCAGTCGACATCGTTGCAAAAGTGAAAAAAAAGTGTTGCCTGCTTTTCGGCGCAGCTCAATGAACCCATTAAAACTGTTCGGTTAACAGCTGCAATTCTCGTTGTTACACAATAATAAAATCACAATTCCTATTAAATTTGTTCATTCATGTATATTAAATATTGCAGTTGCTGAATCAATATATACATATGTATTACTATTACATTGTAGTATTTACTCAAGCCGAATTTTTACAAAGCTCTTTAAGAATTAATGGCAGCTTGTTTATATGTTGTTTAAATAAATGCATTTAGTTACCCATAAGGTCGAGGGGTACTATAACTATGCACCTTCAGAAAATGTATGTAAGAGGAATAAGGAGTCATCTCCGACCCCATAAATATATCGAATAATTATATACCAAAAAAACAACAGCTAGCTTTGGGTTGACAATCTGGTATATTTTTTACTGTGTGGTATATGTTGTATGTAATATGTAGTATATCGATACACAATATTGACTCTGAGATACATTCTAGTATTTTGTCAGTTTATTAATTTGGTATATTTTAAGAATATTGCGATGTTTTGCTTTTATTGAAGATGAGTACTGCGTATATTTATTATCTGTTTTAATTTCGATTAATAATAATAATAAATTATGTTTAAAGTTAATTCATTTGTTTTATACAGGTAATATATTTTAGCCATTAATTTTATTATATTTCTTTTTCTTATTACATAGTTTATCAAAAAAATGTTAATAATCATAACATAGATTATTACTTACTTCTATTGTACGTAGCTAACATCAAATATAGTAATAAAAGCACAATTCATATTCAATTGTGAGTACTCGTAATTACAAAAACTATTAACGTCAACGAATTTTTTACAATTTGAAAAACACTAAATCAAAGTTTAAAATGTAAAATGTAGAATAACAATTTATGAACTTAGTAAAACTAAAAGACTAAAATAAAAGACATAAATAAGATACACTTCATGATTAATTGAATGTTGTTCAAATAATTAATCAAAGTTAAGCTAACAATTATAAATATTACACATAGATTATCAATATGAAGCTAAAAAATATAAATGTAGTTTATTATTTAGTTGTACATAGTTTACTAATTTTCAAAAATTCATTCAAAATGAGAAAAACCTAATTAAATTTCACAATAGTGAATAAATATTTTAACATTTATTTATTCTAATCACAATCCGTTCATGGAATTTGTTAATTTGTTAGCTACAATAAAATAATAATAATTTTGTTTTAATTTATATAGTATAATAACAAGCTCGTCTATTATGTTAAAGCGAAAAAATGGCTTATTTTGTTGTATATAGTTTATCAACTGTACAACTAGTTAACTGATGATATGATATTCTAGCTACATCCCAAGATCATTCAGCTCGCATTATCTTTAAGTTGTTTGACTTATAAAACCACATCCGCTTCAACGATAAATATATATCACTCGGTAAATAGTTAATACATTTTTATTGCCTTCTAAGATTTTTATATTTTTAATTTAATAAATTGTTTTAACGCTAATAGTTCATTTATCTTAAGCACTAAGAAATATTCTTATAAAGGCAATTTTTTGCATAAGTATTGTAAAGGCAACAAATCAAATATCAAAAATTATACTTTAAAATAATGTCAATTATGGCAAAATATTCAGTGTCAGTTGCTGGTTTGATACTTTTCATTGGAGTGTGAATAAATATAGATAATGGAGTAAGAGAGAGAGAGAGAAAGAGAGAGTGAGAGCGAGAGAGATCGATATAGATTGGGATGAGAGCGAGGACATGTGCTGCAATCAAGCGAAGCGTGCATCAAGTGTTAATTGCAAAGAAAGCCACAAAATATTTATGCATATTTATTTATTTACTGCCAAAAGATAGACACAGAGTGGGCGAAACACAGAAGGGGGAAGGGAGGGAAGGAGAGAGGACAATTTCAACCGCTTCGACCGCAAAATGTTTGCAGTCAATGGCCATTTTATGGAGTCGCCCAGTTTATTATTACATACTTATTTTATATTGGACGTTGGCTCAATGGCTCTTCTACTCGTATAAGCTCCTATAGTAGATGCGTTTGTATGTGTGTGTGGTTCTTTTATATTTTTTATTTTCCTTTCAGATTTATTTATTTTTTCGGCGCTTTTGTTGTTGTTGCTGTTGTTGGTATATATTTTGCAGAGAAAGAATTCTTTATTTTTTTGGCGCAACGCCGCCGCATTGAAGTAATCACATAAATCACGCGCCGGCGTCCAGGAGCCGTCGACTGCTGCTCAATGGCTGCTCCATTATGACGCGACTCGCAGATAAAATTCAACTCTCAGCTCTCAGCCGATGCATAGATAAAAGCAAAGCAAGCAAAAGAAGAACACCAACAACAGCAGTTGGTTTATTAAGCATAATATGACCATAAAGCCAGTCGAGTCATAAGAGCCCAAATACAACCAAGAGAGAGAGAAAGGAGAGAGAGAGGGTTTTGGAATAGCCCAAAAGGATTACCAAGCACAAGGTAGCCTGGCTGAGTCCATTATGATTGATGAGCCATTGCGGCTAATTCTTTGCTCTCGCTTTGTTTCGCTCTCAATAAACTGTAAATCATGCTGCGCTGCGTGCCAAGTCATAAATACAAGTACAGCACTCTAGTACACAATTTGCACCCATCAGTCGTCCCCCTTCTAGCCCCCTTCCCTCCTGATGCGGCCTTGCCGTGGAATTCTATGAGCAACTGTACCAACTGCACTGAACGTTCTAAAACGGCGTGCAGCTTTTTAATTAAGACGCCGCATTGCCAACTGAAATAGCAGAGCGAAGCGCAAGGCGAATAGTGTATACTCTATAAAAGAAACAGGCGTGAAAGCAATCCATTTATCATATAGATTTTATGTAGAACAAAGCAAGAAAATGGAAGTCGATTACTTTAGTAAAAATGGATAATGGATAATTTAATTATTCATTACTTACAGATAATTTTAAATTCAAAACAATTACGGTGACTAATCTATCTCAAAGATATTAAATGAAATGAAATGAAATGAAATGAAATGACATTAAATTAAATTAAATTAAATTAAATGATAAGAAATGAAATAATGCAAGCTAAGATTACCTTAATTTTTACTTATGTAAGCAATGTATAAATTTGAATTGAGCTTTTTTTTGATGGTGTAGTAGCGTTTACATTTATTATAACCTTTTCATATCATTAAGTGCGTTTAGGCTCTAACTTTAAAATAATTCATGTTGTGAGCATTTCAATCTTTAATTTGAATCACATAATAATTCAGAATTTTCTTAATATGTATAGTCTCCAATTTAATATTTTTAACTATGAGATTCTTTTATGTTATTATTATTTTCTAAGAAGAATGTACTTCTTCCTAAGAGATAAATTAAAAAATAAATATATAATTAACTAAATTTAAAAATATGCAAAAGAAATACATTTAATATCTATCAATTTCACTTCATTGTATGTACTTCAGACACTTTTTTTAGTGATTTCGAAATCGCTAGACTAGCTAGCTTATGTTTATTCTAAAAATAAACTTAAAATAATGTATAAAGTTTATTAAATTTGCGATTAAACTCCATTAAAATAAAATCTGGGGCTTTAACAATAAAAATTAAATATATATGGAAAAAATAAAATAAGAGCCGAAACAAGATAATCTATGCAGAAGAACTATCTTACAAATAATTTGAATTAACATCAATTATATATATGTACATATAATATAGTTAGCTTAGAAAATGAGTTCAAGGAATTTCTTTACTACAATTAGGGGAAATCAAAAGTTAGTTCGACAAACAGTTTGACAACCCCGCTGGACTCGCTGCAAGGTAAGGGTATGGACAACAAGAAGAACAACAGGATAAAGACAAATGGCCAAGGCGCGAAATGTTTGACAACAGCGGACGGGACGAGCAAGGACAACGGGGGGCGGCATCATCTATCAATGCTGCCTGGCAGCAGGCAAATTGAAATGGCAGCCATTGCAATTATCGCAGCTGCAGTTACAGCCGAAGTAGAAGAAGAAGCTGAAGCAGAAGGAGGAGCAGAAGTAAGGCGCCCCAATGCGTCGAAAGGATTAGTTTATGCGGATCATATTCCGTATAGAAATTCCCAGTAGATTAGGCCCATCAGCGATATATAACTGAATTAGCGCTGCGGGACATTCACTTTTATGTGACAACAAAATTGTTGGTACTGGAGCAGACACTGATCCCGAGTATCTTTGGTGGACGTCATCAAACTGGCTCACCAAAATGTCTATTGCCATTCGGCAGTCATGCATCATCCAGGCAGAAGTGCAGCCTGTAATTTTTTGTCCATTTTTTTCTTAGTTGTTTTTTACTCTATACTCTTTGGAGGTTTCGCAAGCGCTGCCTGGCAGACTGCAGTGCATCTTTTCGTCATGCCGTTAGATTTATGAACACCCTCCTTGGTTATTTGCCCCATTTCGGCTGTGCCTGGCAATATTGTAAATCATTTCCAAATTATTTAGTCGCTCTCTATTCGTATACGTATTCATATTTTTGGCGCCTTTGCCTTTTGCACTCGTCGAGACGAGAGACGACTCTCAAACGGGACGCGGTGGGGCTAAACGAGGGGAGGGGAAAATGTGGCGAGTGCGGCACGTGATTGCGTTATAAATTATGAACCACTAGATTTAACCTCCATTCCTTCCCGTTCCCCCGTTCAACACATTTCAACACCCCGAAAAAAAGTCTCCCATATTAAATGGCCTCTATTTTTTTTGCCCGGTTTGGGGTCGTTAAAGTGTGCTTAAGTATTTTCTAATATCTGATATGTTTCGAATAGATCAGCTACTACTTTAAAAAGTAAATAGCATAGCAAGTGCTGCATTAAAGTGGCTATGAAGAACAGGATAAGAAGTAAGAAATAAATATTTTCTTTTAACATAAATATCTTCGATATGTATGTTAACTTTGCAACAACCGGAAACTTTAAAGCTATTACAATCCATTTCGGTAATGATAAAGTATGCTCTAAGTCTTATTCTAACAATAATAAGTAGTATCAAAGTAATAAGTCTTATCTTACTTTTTGGTTTATTAAAATCAGTATCGAGTATCTTTGATTTTTTAATAATTAGTCCATTTTATTTGAATAATATTCAAAAAAAAAAACATTTCAGAAAAAACACAGGATTCCTAGTGATAAGCCTAGACATAAACCTTTCTTTTTTGAGATTAATGGTTGGCCAGATTCCATTTCATTTTTCTTATTAATTTAAAAAAAAAACAATGGTTAAACTCCAATAAAATATTAAAAAAGTAAGAAAGCTACAGTCGAGTGTGCTCGACTGTGAATAAAAGAAAAATATTGCGGTATTATTCGTAAAATATACCATAAACACACACAAAAATATATGTAATACATCTGGTATATTGACAAAGAACTACGTTAAAAATATACCATAGAGTACAATATATACCACATTTTAGCCAAAGCAATTAAGATTTACTTAAATAGCTTCTTTCATTTTTATCTGTTCGCAACCAGGAATCAGAAATCATAAAAACTTTAGTTGTTATTGCATGTACCGATAATCGCGATTCTAGGTTCAAAATTGCGATTGCAATTGTTCAAATTCCGATTTTCGTCAATTTGCAGTGGCGGAAGTGGGCGTAAAGAAGTGGGTAAAGATTTGGAACAAACTTGATACGGCTGCAAACATAAGAAGTGCTGTTGAAAAATCAACAACTCTATCTGTTATATTTTCTGAGATCTAGGTGTTCAGACAGACGGACGGACAGACTGACAGACGAACATATCGTATCGACTTTTGACTTTGATCAAGGGTTATAGGGTTGGAGATGTCTTCTTCTGCCTTTTACATGCATTTCCTGTAGGCATAAAGTTATAATACCCTTTTCCCAATTGATACCGAATATAGAAATCTCTTTTTTTGTATCCCATTGATTTTAAAAAATGAATGGCACAAAAAAGTATGAGTTCATTTTGAATCGAAAAAAGTATTAAAAACAAAAAAAAAAAAACATTTTTTTTATCAATACAATTCTAAAACAAAAATAATAATATTTATTAATGTAATAATTATAAAAGTTTTTCCAAAACTCTTTCTTTACATTTTGTAAGGTTTCTCGCTTATTTTTATTACTAGCACTGACTGCATAGAAGCATTGTATTACTTCAAAATATATTCGATAAATTACTTGAATTTGTGTATTATTTCTCATTCGCAATGCTTTGTTTCATGAAAGTTGTTTGCAAATTGACAGTGAAGACTGTAGATGGCATTTGATTTGGGAACGTATTAAATGCCAGTTTGTTGAATGTAATTTAATATTTATAATATGCACAATATGCTGCCATTATGTTTGCATGATCTGTCAATCTACCCAATTGCCAAGCACGGCCCGCCTTCACAGGACAACAACAATAACAGCAGCAAAAAATTGGAAAGAAATGCAGAAAGTGGAAATGGGAAATGGGAAAAGGACCAAGGCGAAAAGTGCCGCTATCTATTTATATCGCTTTTGGCTTTTGGCTGGCTGACTGGCTGACTGAATAGCTGGATGGTAGCAAAAACGCTGAAAACTACTAACGAAGAACACCTGCAGGTGGTTAATGCACCTTCATGCCCATTGTCAGCTCCTGCAGTGGCAGCTGCTGTGTTCCTCGCCAGGCGTGTAGCGTGTGCCATCTTTTTCACTTCTTCTTGTTTGCATTTGTTGTCCATTTCTACCATTCTTTTTCTTTTTTTGTATTTCGTTGCTGTTGCTGTTGCTGCGATACATACACCGAAATTGTTGTTGTTGTTGCTGTTGCACGAAAGTTGTAAATCAAAAGTAGGCGAGTCACACGAAGGCTCAGGTTCAGGCTCCAGCTCCAGCTCCAACACCAACAATAGCTATAGCTATAGCTATAGCTACATCTCCAGCTATAGCTGCAGCTCAAACCAAAACCAAAAGCGAAACCCAAAGCCCAGGCAGCGCCTATTTGACTGGCAGCCCGAGCGGATAACGCTGGCAATTATCGCGCTTGTGCTGCACGAACAGCGGAAGCGGCAGAGGCGCCATCATGTTACCTGCCCCCCTCTACCCTCTACCCTCTACACCTTGCCCCAAAAGCAAGCGGGCTACATACGAGCAGTGTTGCCCATTGTTTGCTGGAATCTTTTTGTGCATTGCAATTGTTACCAAAGAAAAAAACTGTTGCTGCTGCTGCTGCTGATGTTGTTGTTATGTTTTTTTTTTGGTCCGAAATATGGCCCAAAACTTCGCCTCCCTGGGCAGCCTTTCCTAGCTGCAGAGAGCTAGGCAGTCAGTCAGTCATTGAAGTCATTTATTGCCACCAATGTTGTACGTTGTTTTTGCTCAACAACTGTACTAAGTTTCGTTTGCTGGCTGCCCGCTTTTCTTACCCTTTACTACCAAAAATAAAAGATTCTATCAATTACGTCAAACTGTGCGTAACAAGAGTAATTAGAGCTGAATCTAAGCTATTTATTTTTTAAAAAAACTTTTAATTTGTACTAATAGTAACACACTAATGATAAATAAATGTGCTAAAGGTATGAATTACTTAGTCATTAAATAAATGGAGTTCATAACTTGAAATATTCGTAAGTGACAGGACACCATT
The DNA here is from genome assembly GCF_023558435.1 of Drosophila sulfurigaster albostrigata. Taxonomy (NCBI): domain Eukaryota; kingdom Metazoa; phylum Arthropoda; class Insecta; order Diptera; family Drosophilidae; genus Drosophila; species Drosophila sulfurigaster. Next base: position 3,300,584 of record NC_084883.1, read on the forward strand.
TTATTATTTTTTGCATATTATTTCATAATTTTAAATCTAGTATTAAATAATAAATTAAATTATGCAGCTATGAGAATGCTGGCTTCTGGGGACTTCAGCTAAGCAGATAAATAACAAACGCATCTCCATCAAAAACTAAATTAAAAAAAATTCAAAGTCAAATTGAAATATCGGCCTGACAGCAATATCCATTTCCATTCGCCAGCATTAAATATGTCAACCAGAAAAACTCAAACAGAAAGGTTCATGTCTAGGCTAATTATTCGGCATCTTGTTTCATTGGTGAAATTTGACGTTTGATGATTCCTGAAATCAACAGAAATAAATATTCCTTGAAGATTTAATTTCACGCAAATTTAGAATTGAGGATTTGAAGAAAGACACGTTCAGGGTAAAGGGTCTCGTGCAGTCAAGAAGCAAATTACCGCAAAATTTTTTCTTGCTGTTCGGTGTGTGTGGCGTGAGAGGCTCATGTATGTGTAAACTGTGTGCGCATGTGTGTGTGTGTTGATAGCACTGGCCAAGTCCTGACCGTTTCGTGTGCAGGATATGTTTGCAATTTGTGGACACGCCGACCGTCATTTGATTGGTGTTGTTGTCGTTGTTTTTGTCGTTGTCGTTGTCGTTGTCGTTGCTGGTGCCGCTGCCGCTGCCGTTGTCGATTTTTCAGTATTTTATATTATATTGTTATAAAGTTATTCGTTTTTATTGAATTTTTTTTTAATTATTTGCAAGTTGCCCTAGCCACATAAAAAAGCTTAAATTTGAGCAATTTGTTATTTCTACAGAATAAAAACCATTTGGGTTATTTATGAAGATTGCCCCTATGTACTTCCTTTAGGCCAGGTCATGAGATGGTTTCTGAACCAAATAATGTCTCCCCGATATTCTATTAGGCACAGCCACCCCTGTCTGCAGTTGATAAGCCAATTGTTTGTTTTCTTAGCACCACGCGATAGTTAGCGTGCAGTATGCTACATTTTTTTGTTGTCCGTTTTTGTTATTGTAATATCATGACACCCATAAAAAACAATGGCAGGGCAGGACAAACATGCCAGCCAGGTCAGATAGTAACAGTTACTCGTATGTGGGCCACTTTACCCATTTTTGCCACTGACATTTGAGGCACGAGGTCTCAAAAGACAATCAAAATTAAACGGCTTTCAGCGCTGGCATGCAAGACGTGAAAAGTAAACCGATTTGTTATCTGCTTTCCAAAATATTTTGAGCACTCCGCATTGAATTGACAATCAAAAAACTGGGATTCGTTCAGTTCTTTCAGCTGGGACAACAACCCATTATTTCCGAGCGGCTAGATTTTTGGTATTTTTCTACGTATGGAAAATTTCGTTATTCAATTGCTTTTGTATATCGTATTTTTTAGTTTTATAATTTGCGAGATATGTGATAATGGGTGTGTATTAAAACAATGAGATGCTGATAATAAAATATTACCGCATGGCGTCAAGGTCTTTTGAAAAACATGTAAATTTTGTGCACCAGTGTAACCGACAATTCATGGGTTTTTCTATATTTTAGTATATTCCATTGGCATTAAAATTTTAGAGTATTTTAGAGTAATTGATAATAAATGAATTTTAAATATTTATATGAAAGAAGTTTCACATTTTCTGCAAAAGTTGCCTTCTCTAATTTGCGCAATCTATTTATTTAATAACTTTGTGTTCTTAATCACTGAACAAATATTTTGAAACTCTTTATTTCCCCTTAATTTTTGTAAAGTATAAACATATACATAGAAATTATTTTTCTTTAAACTGTGTCAATATGAAAGGAAACAAAATTATGCTGTTGGTATTTTTATGCATTATGCATTTCACATTGAACTTTTTCAGACTTTACCGCCGCAAAGTGAAAACAGATGCTGAGATGAAAAGACGCGGCATAGTATACTGAACAGTTATTGAATGATTCCACGGCGTTCGAATACAAAATAGACGGCTTGAAACATTCAACAGCTGTTTAGTATTGGAAGCACGCGATTTATCAATTTCAAAACAATGGAGTGTGTTGTTGAGAGTTGCCCAAATTTAACAAACAAATACAAATGCAGCAAATGCATAGCTCCCTAGTAAGTAATATATTTCAGCAAGTTATCAGATGCATCCCCAACATTATTCATTTTATATTTTTACAGTTGCTCTGTAAATTGCTATAAGAAACACAAGGAATCAACGCAATGCGAGGAACTCGCAGCTGCACAGCGAGAAAAGAGTATCCGAAAACCAGATAATAGTCAATTATCGGTAGAGCAGGAGCCAACAGTGTATGCTCCATTCAGCACGGAAGATACCATTCCCCTTGCATTGCTACAGAAATTAAGTACGACAATTTCCATTCAAGTTTGTTAGTCGAAGCATAATCACAAATTTTGTTTCACTTCCAGACGATTGCGAGCCATTGCGTCAACTGCTCCTGAATCCCCATCTGCGTGCACTGTTGCAGCAGATTGATGTGGCGCACAATGCCAACCTAACCATGACAGCCGCCATGCAGGAGCCCCTATTTATCGAATTTGCCAATGCATGTCTGCAAGTTGTTGAGCCCTTAACTGATGCAGAACGCGCTGAATTGCAATTGTCCACTTGATGTAAACTGCGCAAGCCACACACGCACATTATTAGTACAATCAATTATTGATACGTATATTTAGTAAAAGAACTTAAGAGACAAATCTATGCTTTTTACTTGTTGGCAGATCTGGCTTTGGCCCAGTTATCATCATCATCAAAGAGATCGTCAAAATCATTATAGAAATCAGCATGCACGTGTTTATCGTTTGTGGGCGTAGGCATATGGTCCATCATCATTCCAGTTGCACTGCCCGACTGCAGAAATATGTGCAAAATGAATTGCATAGTTAGTGGACATTTAAATGGTGGCCAGTTCTTTATTTGTCATTTCTGTTAAACTCACCTCCTCCATGTCCATGTAACCGGCGACCTCAGAAAACATTTCATCGACAGCTAACGAGGGTTTCATGTTTAAATCCATTGCACTACTGTATTTTTCTCTTCAAATAATTTGCAATCCAATTGTTTATACTTCAGCCTAAAAAAAACAAGCGTTGCCACTGTGTTAAAAAATTATAGAGTTGGCAGCACGGCAGAACAGCTGTGCTGACCGCCTTGCGTGTCGCTCAGCTGATGTCATATTTTCCAGAAATTTGGCAGCACTTCAAAAAATACTCAATTGGAATTATTGCATTTTTGAGAAACAATGGTGCGAGTGGGACTGCAAATCTCAGCAACGCTTGAGAATATTGATAAGGTGGAAATAGATGCCGACTATTCCTTCTTCTTTAAGTTAACCTGCAGCAACTGCGGCGAAACTTCCGACAAATGGCATGATGTTACTGAATCGGAACGCGTGCAGCAGGATTCCCGTAATCCAGATGGATTCAACTTTTACATGAAGTGCAAGATGTGCGGTCGTGAGAACAGCATTGATGTAGTCGAAAAGTCCAGTGGTAAATAGGTTGATTAGTTACTCGATCAACTTAAGTTGACTACTTTCTCTTTATTCTTATAGTACCCTACACAGGTGACGATGCCGGCAAGTTTAAGACCATCGTGGTCTTCGATTGCCGCGGTGTGGAACCTGTGGAGTTCTCACCACGCTCGGGCTGGAAAGTACACTCTGCTGAGAATGGTCAGGTCTTTGAGGATGTCGATTTCTCGGATGACGATTGGGTGGAATACGATCAGAAGAACAAAGAGTCCATCGGTGTTTATGAATTCAATTCCAAGTTTATCAAACTAAAAAAGTAACTTGCATTTAAAGTCATCTTGAAATAAAGAATTTGTTAATAATTAAAAACAATGTCACATAGAGAAGCATTTTTTCTTGCAGATTTACTTTTCACATAGAAAATTAAGAGTACGATGAGTCTAATAAATATATAAAATATAGATAATTTAACAATTAGTCGTTTAATATTATGTTGAGGCTTTTTAAGACACTATGATGGTATTATGCAGAAATCTGCACTTATGTTAATGTGAAACAAATGTGTGTTATCATTTTCATATGCATCGACATATGTACATTATTAAATATATATACTCTATATATATATTATGGTAGGTAGCCGTATAATGGAATAAACTCAACGACACTGGTTAAAAGTGATAGCCTTAGGTTATAAATTAATGAATGCGTCAGTAAGATTAAACTTTAAATTATATCATACACACAAGTGTCATGTTCATTCAATTTAACTGGAACTTAATAACATTTTCGTTTTTTTGTTTTGTTTAGAAAATAAATTCAATTCGGCTTTTAGTGGCACTTATCGGCCACAATGGGAAACCGTACAACGCGAATCTCATTGCCGTAGTCACAAACAACCGAATCGCAGGCGAGCATCATGATTTTGGGGCACAGCTGCAGGTTGGCAAAGTCCAATTTGACTTCTCGCGCAGGTTGCCCCGTTCGCACATCCCACACAATTAGGGAACCTGAGGCAAAACAGATCGCAATTAGAATTTGTCGTATCATTATCATTGTTTTAACTTACCCATTTTGCTTGTTACTAACAAGGATGGTGTTAGCATTAACAAGCTGGAATAGGCATTTGAGATGTTTATGGTGGTCAGCAGATTGCCCTGGAAGCGTTCCCACACACAAATACGCTCATCCGTGCCCAGCGAGATGACATAACTGGGCGCACAGGCCAAACAGCTGACGGCACCATCATGCGCTTGAATGTTATACATGCATGCGCCTGTGAATAGATCCCAGACACACAGCAGCCCGTCCTGGGAGCCAGAGCCACCAGTGCCTGGCTGCCAGCGATCTACAAAGAGACAGGTGATGGGGCCGCAGTGTCCGTGCAGCGTGTACTCCACATCCGATTTGTTGAGGCAATAAACCTGCGGCAAATGAAACCAAAAAACCGCTTAGCGTGGGTTTTCATTAAATCATTTTGTCACTCACTTTGAGAGTGTGATCCTGGCTGCCAGTGAAGACCATGTCATTGACCACCTGCATGCAGGTAATTGGTTGCTGATGTGCCAATCTCACACCCTCCAGTGTTATCTTCATCTCCTCCTTTGTTGTCTTTTGCGGGGCTTCTTGTTGTTTCTGCTGCTGCTGCATCATTATTCCAAGACTGCCCGTTGAGCCAGTTCGCACATGAGCTTTACACAGATAAAGACAGCGATTAAACAAAAAGTTCGTATATATTAAGTAAACTTATCACTTACTGCGTCTGTAGGCGGAGGTGAAGCCCCAATCGATCTGCTTGCCCTTGTAATAGGTCTCCAGACGATAGAAATCAAGTCGACCATTCAGGCGCGCCACGATCACCCGATCTCCATTCAGATGAATGTGTGTGATGCCCTGGTTGCGTTTAGCATCCTCCTGGTAGGCACACTTGAGCACACCGGCGGGTGCTTCCCATAGCTCGACTCGTCCATTGGCACAGCCGACGGCAATCAGATTATCAAAGTAGTCGATGCACCAAATCGGCGAACTGGGCAGCTTACGCAACAGTGTGTGTCCATCCGGACGTGGCTGGGCTATCTGCATATCGTTGCGTCCAATGCTGGTTAACTGCTCGCCACTGCGACCATCCCAGACACGGATCTGACCCTTCAGGCAACAGCTGATTATGTAGTTGCCGTCGGAGACGAGGCATTCAATACGATGCTTATGGCCGGCAATCTGGGTGGGCACACCCTCGAGTATGTGCTCGGTTTGTGTGTGTGGCGCCTCCGATTCATGCCAGCTGGAACGCCATTCGGCGTAGTTGCGCGTGCAAATGCAGCGATAAAAGACCACCATGGTGTAGCAGAGCACAAAGATGCTAATGCAGCACAGCAAAATGGCAAAGAAGATCTCCATGGGACTCTTGGGCACCAGCGGCATGCCTCCTGGCATTACCATTGGTGACTCGCGACGCACATCGTCATCATTGAAATCCAAGGGATCCAGCGCCGCAGCCAGAGCTTTCCACTGGAAGTTCTGCTGCAGTTGCTCCTGCGGATTGCGCAGCAACGTCGCCAGTTCGGGCGAGATGGCGTGGGTCAATCGAATGGTGGGCAACAGAGTCACATATTGCCCACTTAGCGACACATTGTACTGCTTCATGATGGTCGACCAGTGGAAATTCGATAGAAAATAGTTCAGTTCAAAGTTGGGATATCTCAAGCGTAGCAACTCGGCCGCCGTCTCGTTCACCTCCGTCGGCGACTGTTCTCGATCCGTTGCTGGTGTCACATAGTTAGGTGTGCCAAGCCGCTCCCCGGTTTGTTTGAATCCCTGTAGAAAGCTGCTGACAGCGCCGCGAGTTGCCTGTAGATGCCGTTGCAGTTCGTAGGTGGTGCTCATGGTGCCGTTTGTTTGCATGCTGAAGAGCTGTTCGAGGCAGCCTGAGTTGTAGACAATCGAGCAAATCCACACGCTCATCCAGATCATGAAGGCGCGCTGAAAGAAACGCGTGCGTGCCCAGAAGTTCACAATTTTAATGCGTTTGGGAATACGTGGCTCCTGGCCTGAACCATGTCCGCTATGTCCATTCACCAAGCTGCTGCGATCCGCGACCACGCCATCGGCAAAGCACAACTTCGGATGCGATTGAGAACGTTGAAAAGTTCCGGGCACAAATGGCGGAAGCGTTGGTGGCGTTGCGCCAAAAAAGCGAAAGTCCTGGCGGCTCAACGATCCCGCTCCATGCTGTCCATTGCCCATTGTGCAGCTTAGCATCATCTTGGGCAGATGTTTGGCCTCCGTGGTGTACTCAGCACGTTTGATATTCATGGCCAGTATTGTGGAGAAGAGCAGCATTTGAAGCATAAAGTCCGAAAGCAGGCCGACAATGGCGAAGATGCAAAACTCCTGAATGACGGGCACAAAGGTGGCCAATCCAATGGTCAAGATCGTGATCTCAGTGAGCAGCGTCTTGGAGATATGCCAACCCTCCTTGCTCAGAGCCTGTGCCACGCGGATCTTCACATCAAAGGTTTCGTTCATTGAGACAACGCTCCTGGTTATCACCAGACTATTCTCCAGTCCCACCAATATGACCAGGTACGGAAATATATCCTTTGACTGCAGGGATATAGTCAAGCCGAAGAAGAAGCACAGTCCCAACGACATCGCCAGGCTGCCCAATGTGGTAACCACACTGCAGAGGGCCAGAAGTATTCGGGAACGGAAAACATCAATCTTCCGCACGGAGAAATAAACGTAGACAAACACCAGGATAAACGCCACGGATAACGGCAGGAATTCCCAGATCTTGTATTCGCCAGGATAAAAGATATACGTTATAGTTGAGGGCTCCTCGACGTCTCCTCCGGTTGGACCCGCTGTCAATGGTGGGTAGTATCGCAACAATTTCTCCTTCAGCGTCTCCAGATACTCGGCATCGTTTTGCTTTAGGATCAGCGTCATGGCGTACTGGATTATGCGAGAGCGTGCGCGAAGCGGATAGCGCTTGAATCCCGTATCCTGCATGGGAAGTCCAAAGAGCATTTCCGCAATCGACACTTTCGATTTTTGTAGATTCTGAAATGTAACAAAACGACCGATTAACAAAAAGGTTGCAGATAGATAAAGATATTGATTAAAGATAGTTGATCGATGGTCTAGTTATCGCTTATCTCTGGAGTGCAAAAATCTCTCAATGACTGGAACGGGCTCTGTGATTGATTAATTGTCAGGTGAATCATATTTGTGGCACGCGCGAATCACGTCATCAATTGTATTCCCCATTTCATCATGACTGAACCAGTTCCACAATTAATCTCAACCGCATTTCGTTTTATGATTCAAATTATAAAGCAAGCTCACATCTCTGGCCTTTAACTAGATGATCTAATTCAATGTATAAAAACCACAAACTCGAAAGTGAATTTATTTTTCACCAGCTCCTTTTTCTTATTATCAAATTCATAATATAAACCACAAAAAATTTATATTAGACATCTAGTGCTGTGGTTAATTTTCAATTTTTATTACTAAATTCATTGAATGGACAAATAAAAATACCTTTATTAAATGATGAGAATAGAAATATAAAAACTGCAAGTTAAAGTTTCTTTGTTGAACAAAATGAAATTGAAGAATTTCATTATGATACTTTAAACACAAATATTATCAATTTTAGTCGGTTTTGCTTTAATTTCCTACTTTAGCTGATAAAACTGCTAAATGCTTAAATCACTTCGTATCAATGAAAAGGTTTTAAATTAAAATTCGAGAAATTTTGCAAGTGCCAAAAATATTTTCTTTGGAATTTAAATTCTACTCGATAATCGTGTCTAATGCATATTTTATTATTTCGGACTAATCTAAAAAATTGTTCACAGTTCTAATCAACACAGAGTCTAATCTATTTCATGTCCCGTTGATTACATTATCGTTTTTGGCATTGTAAACAACATTTTTAAAATTAATAATACTTAGGAAACTACTTTCAAGTTTTCCTAAAATTCACGCTTATCTGATTCTTTCAATAGTTATATGGAAAACTCTTCAAACCTTTTTTGGTGGACTTGTCAAAGAACGGTTTCCGTTTGCCAAACAAAATATGAGATTGTATACAATAAGTGAATGACTCACGAGTCGTAAAGCTGAAGTACTTGATAGATAAGTATCTATATATAAACAAACAACTACTTATGTGTATGAGCAGGTGTGCGTCGAGCTTTTGCTGAATTGTGTGTGCACAATCAATGAGTTAGGGTTTCGCATATAGACGACAGGTTATCTGAAGGAACATACAAAGACTATACACAAAGACTAGGATATTCATTGAAGTTTGCAAATTATATGTTTAAGTTTCTGAATATTAAATAAGGTTGCATAACTAAAGAATAACTATTGAATAATAAAATATTTTGCAGCTTTAAAGGTAGTTTAAGGAAACTTATATTCTATCATAATATTTCTATTAATATTTGATATTCATGAGATTTATCTGCACATTTTATTTGTAAAATTTTAAAGTAAATAAAGAATTCTACTTCAGTCTTCTAAAACATCTATAATTAAGCATTATTTGCTTTAATAGTATTTGCCATATAAATATAATTTAGATTAATTAGTAGACATAATGTAAATAATAAAGTTTCGCTTATATTGATGTTAACTAACAAATCTACATTCAATTAATTCATATACCTTATAAAAATTTACAGCTCGATTGTAATAAAAGCGAAACAGTGCAGTATTTTCGATAAAAATGCCGAATTAATATACCAAGAAAATACTAAAGTATCAAATTGAACATTTGGTATAAACATATTTAAAGACCCAACAACAGCAACCGTTGAAAGAAAGTCATAAATATATATAATATCCTTCTACCCTCGGAGTGTTCATCTGCAAAAGTATTAAACTCGTATTAAACTCTTAAAGCAGATGATATGTTACTTAGGTATTTAAACTGACACACAGACAGAAGTTCATGGCTGATCATCACTGTTTATAATTGAGCGATTGACGTGTCTTAGCTTAGCTTAGACAGTTTGGATACAAAGTACAGCAAAGTTGCATTAATGGGCATGTCAAGTGACTTGGTAAATATCAATTTGCTGCTAAGTGATGCAATTTCCCATTAGCTCTAGCCAAACACACACATACAGACAAACTTCAGACGCTACGCACACACACTTAACACACTTTCAACACGTTCCGGTCGAGAGTTTTGCCACTTACATGATACTGAAAAATGGTGTTCAATATATTTGTGTCTCGTGTAAAGTTTTGGGTATTCTGCGCCCATAGATTCGCCGGTGATAGCAGGAGGCAGCCGTATTCCGGAAAGATTTGATCGAGCTGACCCTGGACGCCCCGTTTAACATTCTCCACGTGCAGACAGTTTTGCTCCAGTGTGCGCTGACTGAAAGTGCAGGGAATTTGATTCAATTAAAGGCAATGTCATGTCGTACTTATTTATATATACAATACTGTACATATCTGTTATGTATATATCTCTGTCGATGTCTGTGTCTGTGTCTACTTACTTCTCGCTGCTCTGATGATTGCGCACAATTTCGAGCAATTTAAAAACTTCATAAAGCGGCGCTCGAAACGCATCCATTAGCTGCATTTCATCTGTCCATGGCAACACGCTAACCCGCAACGCAATCTGTTGCACGTACAGCGCCGGATTGCTCTGCGCCCAAGGCAAATTTCCTCGATCGCTGCTGCTTCCATTGACCAGCGGCGACGACGTCGACGTCGACGCCGATGATGATGATGATGATGATGACCCTGATGGCGACGACGGAGGCGGAGGCTGCCCAGCAGCTGATGCACTGCTTCCACTTTGATTGAAGCCTGAGGAAAATGTTGGCGGCGACGCCTCGCCAAAGAGCGGAGTGTAGCGTCCCTCATAGGGCAACACGATTTTTGTGGGGATTGTGCCAGGTAACGGTATGTTCATCAGTGGATAGCTATATATAAACATATGAGAAAGAGACATAGATTGATCAAATTAATCTATTAACACAATCAAGCAATCAAATTCGTATTCTTCTTCATCCTCAGTTTCGTATTTGTGGCTGTTTTATGGCTGTCAACGCCTCATTGGGTTTGTCATCCAACGCGTGTCTCAAACTTTCCCTCGCTTCGCATTTGTATTTGATTTATCAACAAATTTTTATATTATTCAAGGTTAGCGGGCCAAAGCAATAATTAAAACAACAGCAAACAGCAGCATGAACAATTGAAGCACGACCGAGCCCAACAATAATAATTGCTATTGACCATTGATAACGAACCTGGACAAACGGACAAAAACTGATCAAACACAATTCTTGCTGCATTACACTAACTGATAAGCCAAGCAGATTCTGGTTGACAACTAAAACCATTTTTATACCCGCTACTCATTCGCTACAAGGGTATGCTATGGCAACTACGAATCTGAAGTACGCAATGTGAGATTGTCGATACTATGATAAAATCTGAATTGTTAATACGGTTATGTCTGGGGCAACAATTAGTTATTCATTTTTAATAAATATTCCGAACGGTGAGTGCTCATTTAAAACATACTTGTCGCTGACTGTACTTATTTTAAATAAATATGAACAACTAGTCATGAAGAGTAGACCGGACTTTAAAATATAATATATATTTTATCAACATGTATATTGAATATAGTAACTTATACCCTTATTGAATATAGTAACTTATTACTGTGTCAATATTACAAAAATAATTTAAATAAAATTTGATCTTTGTGAGACCGACGGAAGAAAGGAATCAATTGAATAAAAGAAATTAAATTTCAATGCACTATAAACATATTTTAGTATTATAATATAGTATGTATGTATATTTTGTATATACATATACAGTATAATACTAAATATATGAGTCTAGTATAGAATAATACTATACACATAATACTATTTTGTGTATATCTATTAGGGAAATTACCCTAAACAATAAAAACGATATGCGTGTTTAGTTTTGAAGTTTTTCTCTGGAATAGCAGTATAGTAAGGGTTGCTTAATTCTTGGAAAGTCTTTTAAGTTGCGCTCCCTTACTCACTCTTTAGTAATATTTTCGGTATACCCCATTGGTAAATAAAACATACTTTGCCAACTGACGCTTATTCATCGACATGTTCTATAACACCGTCTGGAATTCTTTTTGGGCATGAAAATGTGTGTGATTGTGTAGTGTACAAATAAATACATAATTTAATATTTTCAATTATCTATCAGACACTGTCCCGTAAAATGAGAATGCTCGGGGCCAACCTGAGGTCTAGACAGTTTTATTTGTTTTTGTTCAGCATGGAAATTGATTAAAATCTTTAAACGCGTGGCATAATTTCAAACGTATATATAGAAATATCTGAGAATATTGAATAATTCAAGTGTTGTGCAAGAGCTAAAAATAAAGTAGGTCGACATTATGCAAATTTTCAGAGGATCTTATAGATTATATTACATTGCATATTGTCCTCAATTTATGGATTTACATCCACATATTCTGAGACCTCTCAAAGCTTTTAGATTACATTGCAATTAAAATGCATTATCAATAAACGCAAAATTCATTACACATTTTACATTTATTCTTTTTTTATTATATTTTTTTATTTATATATGTATATGTACATATATTCCATTGACGTATGCCGGAATGCTCTACGGGTTCAATAATGTTTCTTTTTTTGCTGATAATCAATATTATTATCTAACTGCAAGTCAAGCAATTTTGCATTCCATTTTTATTTTGCCGTAATAGAATCAACTGGATTCACACAGTTATAAAAGAGCTAAGAACTCTTTAAAGATTTCAGACTGTAATAAATGATGTTTGTTTAAAAACTAAAGCTAAACAAATAAATAACCAAACGATGTTTGGTTAATAAATAAAGCTTTGATTTACACTGGGACAAAATTTCTTAAAAAAAAAGGTTTGCTCTTGACAATGAAAATTGAGAATACAATAATGGAGCTTTTAGCGTGAACACATGTGGATCTATTTCAAAACCAATCAAAAAAGGGTGTTTAACGGGTTTACAACGCTTGTGTTTGTTAATTAGTTCAAACATTTCATCAGCTTTAAAATCTCATAGTCATAAAATTGGACTGGTTAAATAAATGTATTTTTAATATCGTTTTAACATGCAATCGCGTTTAAGGGTAAATTCGTATGTATTAAAGAGTACATATCGCACACACATTTAACGCAATGCACATAAGACTGAACATTTCCTAAATAAATTTTGCAAAAAAAACAGCAAATACGCATATGAGTTCTCAGAATTGGGAGACGCAAACTTGTACTACATATGTACATATGTATGCTTACTTATCCATATGTAAGAAGTAACAAATTAGATAGCTCGACTGTGAAATACCTGTCGCTCTTTTATTTTGTGCTGACATCTTTGAAGTTTTCATTAATAGTTAATTTTTTTTTTCTATTTCTTATTATCTGATTGTAAGTAAATTATCAGAATTGATTCATCTTTTAAATATTCACCAGAACTAAGCCATCCACATCAGAAATTGTGGTTTTGATTTTTATACCCGCTACCCATAGGGTAGAAGGGTATTATAACTTTGTGCCGGCAGGAAATGTATGTAACAGGTAGAAGGAGGCATCTCCGACCCTATAAAGTATATATATTCTTGATCAGCGTCAACAGCCGAGACGATATAGCCATGTCCGTCTGTCCGTCTGTCCGTCTGTGTGTCTGTGTGTCTGTGTGTCTGTGTGTCTGTCCGTCCGTCCGTATGAACACCTAGATCTCAGAGACTATAAGAGATAGAGCTATAATTTTTTTTTTCGACAGCATTTGTTATGTTTGCACGCAGATCAAGTTTGTTTCAAATTTTAGCCACGCCCACTTCCGCCCCCGCAAATCAAAAAAATCGAATAACAAGTGTAATTTTAAAGCTAGAGCTACGAATTTTGGTATATACAATAATTACTGTAGAAGTTATGATTCCTGAAAATTTGCTTGCGATCAGATAAAAATTGTGGAAGTTATTAAAGAAATACTTTTGTATGGGCAAAAACGCCTAATTACTAGGGGTCTGAGTTGCTTTGGGTGACAATCTGGTACATTGTGTCGTCTATGGTATATTTTGAATGGTGTGCTGTATCGATATACCAAACATACCATTTGGTATATTTTTAGTATTTTTTTTAGTATTTTCGGTATATTTTGAAAATGATACCGCAATATTTTGCCTTTATTAAAAATGGGTAGCGGGTATCTCACAGTCGAGCACACTCGACTGTAACTTTCTTACTTGTTATTTTCTAGAGCAGAAAGTGTTTACAAATTAATACTATGGACAAGTTTGGTAAAGCTATTAATGTCTAGGTGTTCATATGGACATATTTAGAGTTATGTGGACACTGATTAACTTCCTATTCTTCCTTCTTCTAATTTTTACAGTTAAACTCACAAAATAGAATTCTATGAAATTAAAATCTTCCCAAAATTAGATTTGAAGTTTTCGAAGTAATCAAAGTTGAACAGATTGCACAGTATTTCTCAGCAATTTTTGTATTTATTGTATTTCTACACATAATGTACACATAATTTCTTCGCGCACAAATTTATATTACCCTTGTACCCAATGTATGCCGGGTAGGAGAATAATAAACTTACCACGAAAGCAAAATCGCCATGAGGGCAATGCTGGAGGCGCATGTTGGATAGCTGGACAGAAAAAGTCCATGCTTGTAGTAGAAATGCGCCACAGAAGCAGGCAGTCCGGATGACGATGATGATGATGATGACGCCGATGTCGCTGTGCCCACCGATTGCGGCGAGTTAGCTTTGATTTTTGGCGATTTGTTATTGGTGGCAGCGCTGCTGCCGTTTGCCATCAATGGCAGCGTTGTTGTTGTGGACGCGGCAGCGGCTGCTGCTGTTTTGGCAGAGCCATCTGTTGCGGCAGCCATGGCTCACACACACACACAAACAGTAGTTCACACTCACACACAGACACTCACTCTCGCGGCAGAGAGCTCGAGCCGAATTTACACGATAGTAAACACACAACCACACACAATCACGCACACAGACTCACTGGCAAGGTGAGAGGATTGGTGAACTTTAAGCTTAGTTCTAAAGTCAACCTGACGGAGTTTCAGTTTTGCCCGTTTTTTATGGCTAGAATTACGCAATTTGGCATATGCAACGCTTCATTTAGCGTAGGCGTCGCGACTGCGATATTATTTATTAATAGCGCTGTTGCTGTTGTTGTTATTCTTATTCCTTCTATTGGCTGTTCTATAGCATTTTTGATTTTCGGCATAACAAGAAGCATAACAATAATATCGACACATTTTTGCATTCGCTTGTCTATTGATTTTTCTTTTTCTTGCGCTTCATTCGCACCTTTTGGCCCCACGTTTATATTTGCGCCGTGTAGATTTTTGCAATCACCGCCGCTGCCGCCGTCGACGTTGCCGCGGTTACTATGCTTGTTGTTGTTGCTGTCGTCGTCGTCGCTGTGAGCAATTAATTGACATTTTCGCGCATCTCCGACGGCCGCACGCACGCACACACATGAAAACACACACTGCCGAGTCACAATTGTGACGCGCTCATCGGCGTAGTCAGCGCCTATTTATTATTATAGCAGCCGCTTCTTATTGTTATCAAATTATCAGAAAGAAAAAAGCATAAGAATTGCCTTTGCTGTGTGAATTTATACAATTATCAATTGCCAGGCACTTTTTTCACTTGCTTTTCCTTTTTGGCTATTTAGTATTTTTTACAGCTGCGACGCAAAACTTTTTCCGCACACTTTTATTGTATTTGGCTTCTTGTTTTATAATTGTATATATTTCTTTTGTTATATTTGCGATCTGCATATGCATGTACATATATGATGACCAAATATATTCACGGTTCTTGCTAATTTATTAAACACGTTTTTTGTTAAGCTGTCTCGGATCGAGCGAACTTCACGACACGATAAAGTTATCGTTCTAATAAGAACAACATTAAACAGCTGTGCTCATATCGGTCGCAATTTGGCCGCAAATATCGTATGTTCGTAATCGATACATCGATAGCAATTACACATGTTCAACGTTTTCCATTGCAACCATCGAAACAATTGCGCGCGATATTCAATATTTTAAAGTGACCATATTATTTATTTACTAAAAAGACTGAATGAATTTTGATTTTGATTATATATTTGGTTTTGAGCTCTTATGATTAAAAATGTACATATTATAATATGCTTAGATTGGATTTTACACAAAAATCATACGTAACATATTAAAATAGTCAAGATTCGAATATATTAAATAATTGAACAGCTAAGAACCCTTTAGAACTTTTTTGTTTCGTTAGAAGTATAACCTCAATGAGCATATATCGTTAGCCTTAATTATGTATATTATGTACACTCCCGGTTTTTGTTTATGGTCTTTTTTTGTTTTTGTCCAACAGCATCCCAAGATAAGAACTTATATTTGGAGGATCTATGGGTCTAACTACAGAGGCTATAGGAGAAACCGTACCTAAGTATTGTAAATGTTCAAGTTTAACCAAAGAAAACTGTTATAGTCTATAAATTGACTTATATAATAGACGCAGTCAGCTCTTAACCTGATCTATCGCGCTGTACTAGTCAATCTTTGTCGTTGGCATCGTATACTCGGCCGTAATGGACTCCGCCGTGGCATATTCCTGCTGCTGCAGCTGATGATATAGCACATGTTCCGCCTCCGACTGTGTGTAGTCCTCACAACCTGCAGGCACACCTACGCCGACCACATTGTGTATGCCATTCTCGTTGGATCTGCTCTTTTGCGAGCCAAATAAAATAGCCGTTCCTTTACTGAGAAGTGGACACAATAAAGTCTGGTGACAACAGGCAAACAGTCTGTAGTTTTGACCTTGAAAAGGATCTGACATGGCCGCGCACAGCATATGATCCAGATTAATGCCCGTAAACTGAAAGCGATATATTAAATGTAAATTAATTTAAATGATTAACAGTACATGATGACTTACAATGGAGAGCGGAGAAAGCAGCACGAAGTGATAAAAGAGCATAAATGCTGTGCCGATCTTGGACCATTTGAAATCTCTCGGATCCTCGATGGTATATGCACCTACAATAATGACCAATTAGTTCCAGAATTAATAATAAATATTATAATTAAATACTTGCCACTTCTTAGTATATAAATGGGTATAATGTAGAGCAAAGCATGTTGAATCCAATACGTTGCCTGTTCAAAAGGATACGTTCGTCCCTCGACCTCTGGAAATATAAATGCGAGAAATGGACCATTCAAGTTGCTCATTTGAATGCGAAACAATGCTGTTGTTGTCTTTGTCGGCTTAGCAGCTAGAAGATAAATCTACAAAATGTGTCAAATTAGACAATAATGCGGTTAAATAAGAATCCCAATCTCACCTGCAGACAAGTTTGAACATGACACGGATTCAGGGCAAAGATCATTGAGCGTCCGGCTAGCTTAAAGCCCATTTCAATGCCAAAGATAATGGACATGCTGATGAGCAGAAAGAGTCGCATGGGACTGTGAGGTTTCTGTATCTCATGCGGTGGCGGCAGCCTTATAGGTGCCAGCCGCTTCCATGAGCTGTGCATGATGTAGATGAATAGAGCTGATAGTAACGCCGTCTCTATCCAGCGCCGACGATCCGTCATGTAGTTAATGCATTCGGGACCCGTTGTACGTGGTATCTCATCCGTAATGCCGCCGACAGCCCAATCCCAGTCCATGTTTGGAGTATTTGCTCAGGCTAAGCTCTGACTTCAGACCTGCAAGATAAACATCAAAAGCATTTAAATTCTGTGGCAACTCTCAGCCTTGCCTATGTGCAGCAACCACCCTTATGAGGGGCACCATTAAAAATTAACCGCATTGCGTGTCGCTAACAACCCGAAAAACAACGATTTGTGCATTGTTTGTAAAGTGAGTCTCCCTTTCCCACGAAGTCTGTGGGCCAAACAAACCCCAAGCATGTCTGGAATAGCTAAGAGACAGAACAAACCCAAGAAGGGAACACCTTGCACGAATCCCACTACTTCCCCTTTCGTAATTATTGACACTAAAAAGTATGCTATAAAATTTTCATTTGTTTGCAGGAATCAAAAGGGTATTCAGTTTTCTGATTTGAGATGCCTTTTTTTATTCTTTTATGATCGACCCTTTGAATTAATTTATAATAATAATATAATATAATAATAATAATAATTACTACTTCGGTTAAATGACATTAAATGTTGACAAATGTCTTTGGAGAAGATGATCTTAATGACGTTTGAGCCTTCATCTTATTTGGCCTCGTGTTATTATAAACCTGTTTAAGAAGCATCGTTATAGGGTATTTAGACTCGGATATGGCCTAAACCTTCGTTTTATGCTGTTTGGCTATTCCGGAAATTATTAACCGTGTAAGAGTGTGTGTGGAAACCAAAAAATAGAAAAGAAAAACAACCGTTAATGCAGCACAGGTGAAACAGCGACCACTTTACCGCCTTATCGAACACATTTCCTTCAAGTTTTATACCCAAATAGCAACTGAAGGCTGCCCCATGCACTTTGTGTGGGGGTCGCTTGTTGAATGAATAGTAAAGCCAACAAAAAAATGGCTTGTTGGGGTTGGGGTTGGGGGAGACTGCTAAATATATGGCAAACTACATTGAGAATGAAATATTGTCAACGTTGACAGCTGCCGCAGCTGCAGGCAAACTTGGCTGACTGCCAAGATTGAAGGCCATGCCAGCTGGTCAGTTTCAGTTGAAAATCCATACCCAAACCTAAACCCCCCAGCCCCAAAGTGTCAATTCTCGATGTATACGATACGAATATTTATTTAGGGCCTATTCCAAATTCACTTTTCGCAACCAATTTCACAAATATAAATTGAGCATACTTTCAGGAGTGTACAAAATAAAAACACCTCAATTCACTATTTATGTAAACCTTTGTTTTTTATTTTTATTTAAATTTGAACCGTACTTTTCAAATGTTACGCCCACACACTTGCACATCGAGTAATGAATGCAACCGAAGCAACCAGAAACAACAGTTATTAGGCTCTATTTTCATTGTCAAGAGCAATAAAGTGAAAGAGCGGGGGAGAGAAAGGGAAGGCGATTGTTAGAGCTTTTCGAAAAAGGAATAACAAAACAGCGTTTGAGTCAGCTGTTCACTGAAAATGAACAAGAGAGGGCGCCACCTTAGCCCACAACAATCAGTCTGACTGACGATTTAATAATTCGATTTTTCAACAGGCTTCAAAATCGTCACTTTCTGTTACAAAATATCTCAAATTAGAACAAACTAAATGTATCTGCACATTAGATGCATGTGTATTCATGTATGGTATATATGCATATGTACACATTTCTCACTTTTTAATGCTCGATTTAAGTTGCCAGCCACGTGGTTCTTTTAAAGCTCAACGCGACACTACAAGACGCTTGATATAATCTGTATGTACATATATTTTCCACTTTTGATAATACGCGCACATTCCTAAATTATTTATATTTATATTTTTAAATTTTTATTTATATGTATGCCTATGCTAATGCCATGTTCTCACTTATGAAATTTGCATAGCAAATTTGCGAACAAAAAAAAAGATGAGATATTTGCGAGCCTAAAATAAAACGCGTCGCGACGTCATATGCGTCTGCGGCTGCGACTCTTACTGACTGACGGTCGGCGTCGCGACGTCGCTGAGTCTGTTTTTATCCCCCACTTGGTTTGGGGTTGTTTCCCCTAGTGTTTCTCGCAGTTGACTTTCCCAGAAGAGGTATTTCAATTTGTGAACGTATCTTATATTTGCATTTTTTATGACTACTTGTGCTTAAGTGAAATATACTTGTGGCATTTTAATAATCTAAATTGATATATTAAATATATAGTTTATCATATTTTGGAAGATATGGCAACGGAATACCAAATAAGGCATTAGCTATCTTTAATGTCCTTCAATTTTCAAACTAACCACAGTCCACAATTTACCTCAACTCTCTCTCTCTCTCTATCTCTCTCTCTGACGCTCTCAAATTCAACACGGACGCTCACGCAGAGCTTTTACTCTCCGACTTGAGCTTTCGCTATTGAGGTCTATGTCAATTTGGCGCGAAAATAAAGGTTAGTCGGCATATGAGTACAAGGCACACTCTCGCCCATATGCATGTGTACATATGTTTGCATGGAAAGCTTCTTATCGGACGCGACGGCTACAAATTGGATTATAAGACAGAAAACGCACCACCTATGATCTGATTTAAGCAGCTTTAGCAATTTGTAATATGTAACTATTATATTATTTCATATAGGTCGCACCAGAACTTTATAATACTTATATGTTAATGTGCAGCGTATCTTATTAAATTTAAAAAATGAATTTATACCGTTGAATCGAGGAATTTAAGAATTCGCGACGTTACATTTAGCGAGCACGACGAGCGACTGCGAAATTGTAACTGTAACTATAAACAACAAACCAAAATGATCAACTAAGAGATACCCTAAGACTTTGCTTGAGTCTTCTATGTACAATTGTTCAATTATTGAATTGAAATTCAGTGTATATTAAAAGTTTTGAGTATACATTTTAAACGAATTTAGATGTCTTTCCATCATAGTGTAATATTTATTGTGTTCCCATTTACAATTGGCACAGGGTATGAAAAGAAAACAAAGCTAGCATTAACATTGTTTTTAGTCTCGCGGAAATACCAATTAATTTGAAAGCTAGTGACGATGGGGTGACATTATTTGAATACTCAATAGATACCCTTCCTCATCAGTCACACATACAACAACAAAACAATGGCATGCATGTATTATGCAGATACAGCGTGACCCTGCGTATCGATTACAATTATAGTATGCTCCTAAGTTCATATACGTCGCGTTAATTAATCAGCTAATCAATAAATCGATTGGGGATAGACTGTTATAAGGTAAGCACAATTGCTTTCAAATATGTAGTCATATGAATCATTTATTAATATCCAACATGTTACTTATAATTTAATAAGAATAATATCTAAATTTATACATAATAGCATTTTAAAATTTAGATTCAAAAATAGGCGCAAAGTTTGCCTTGAATTTTCTTTGTATGTCTATCCACCCTATTACTTCTAATCTAAGAATGATAAAAGATCCAACTTTATCTTGTCGATAATGATAACATATCTAAACATATCCTACGTCACATTTTAGTTCCCAAAAATACCCGGTAAGATTCTCCCGAATTTCATTGAACATCTTGCTCTTCGTCAAATCGGGATAGTTCGCAAACGAATGCCGTAAAATTAAGCTCTAAATTTGTCTTGAATAGTTCATAAACATTAGGAGCCAAGTTTCTCCTGAATTTCATTCAAAGTCTTGCCCTTAGTCTCTGGCACAAACATTAGGAGCCAAGTTTCTCTTGAATTTCATTCAAAGTCTTGCCCTTAGTCTCTGGCACAAGAAAGAAAATGAACACGCAAGCTAAAAACGAGATCACAGCAAAGGCACAGAACGTCGCTGCAGCTCCAAAGGCATCCAGGCAAAGGGGAAAGCACTTGGTAACACAGAAGGCAAACAGCCAATTGCATGTGCCCGCAATGGCGCCACAAACCGGCTTCACATCCTCGGCAAACAATTCGGCCATTATTAACCATGGCACGGGACCAAATCCAATGGAGAATCCAACAATGAATAAACACGTAGCCAGCACAGGCAGCCAACCGACATCGGAGTCCTTTAGCCATTGGAAGAAGATTGCCATCACGAGAGTTGTGATGCCCATCACAGCCGCCGACAACAGCAGAAGGAGTTTGCGACCCGCTTTCTCAATGGATAATATTGCCAGGATGGTGGCAATGACCTGGGCGATGCCAAGGATCACAGTGCACCAGTCGGGGGAGAGTCCGGTTCCGGCGTCTTGGAATATGCTTGTGGCATAGAAGATGATCGCATTGATGCCCGTAAATTGTTGCAGGAACATCAGCGTTATGGAGATGCACATTCCCATAACCGAGGCCTTGCGCATCATTCCCTCGAGAACTTTGGGTTTCTCCTTCTTCGACTCGGCCACCATGGCATTCATGTCCGCACTGAAGTCAGCATCCTTGCCACGCAGCCACCTCATCGCCTTGTCTGCCCTTTCAGTTTTCTCTTTCTGCACCAGGTAGACGGGGGACTCTGGCATCCAAACGAAAATAATGAAAAATACTATGGGCAAAATGCCGCACAATATGTTCACGGTCTTCGGCTTGCACAAGGCACCAACACCAAATCCATAGAGAATCCCATGCACAATCCATAGCTGAAAGAAGCATCCCATAATGCCGCGAATGGCAACCTCGGCAATCTCTGTGGTATACATGGGAGCGGTCACACAGAAGGCGCCACCACAAGCACCAATGATGAAGCGTCCAACGAACATCACGTACACACTGCTTGCCCATATGATGCAGCACCACCCGATCAGAAAGGGGAACACCAACACCAGCATTACCAGCTTGCGCCCGAAGAGACCAATCAATATACCAATGGGAATGCACATGCAGGCTGCTCCTAAGGTAAGCAATGAGGTTATCCAACCCCAATCGTCACGTGACACCGAAAAGCAATAAGCTTTGCCATCGGTCACAGGCTTTTCCATTGGGCCAGACCAACCGATCGCTGCTCCCAAACAGAAGGCACCGAAAGCCGCTGATAAGCCAGCAACATACTGTTTCAATTGACCCATTTGTCCTCACGAGTATTTCGTAAATTTAAAACAAAATATATATCCAAATTAGATTTAAATTTCTTCTAAAGTTCCTCGGTAAAAAAGAAAATTCAAATGAGCGTTTCAGATATTTTTGACAAGCAGAGCACATATGACAACGTAAGGCAAAGGAAAACTACAAATCACAACAACAACACTTAACAAAATTTATAAAAATTAATATAACAAACAAGATATTAGAAATAAAAAATAAAAATAATATATATGTAGGTAAACCAATATAAAAAGCAAGTAAGAAAGTTACATTCAAATGTGACCGATTGTGAGATACCCGCTACTCATTTTTATTTATAGCAAAACAGTTCATTATCATTCATATAAATATACCAAATTAGTATACTGGAAATATACAAAAATAAAAGTCTTATTACCATAAAGTACAAAATATACCAGATTGTTAACCAAAGCAACTAGAATCGACATTAGCAACCGATGATCGTAATCGTAACTGTAGCTTCACTTAATATACATTTTATAATAATTTGAAAATAATTTCAATATTGTCGGACACTGACATTGTTGTGAACGGATTGAAATAATACTAAACCTCTTTTAAAGTGGTTTGTTGCCTGTTGCATAAATTTCCTACTGACACAAAGTTATAATACCCTTCTACCCTAAGGGTAGCGGGTATAAAAATTAGAATAGATCATCAAAATCACTGTTAAAATTATAATAAATGACTTCTTTTAATCTTCAATATAAATGTTGGCAAAACCCTAAGAAAAACCATCACCGAAATACATGAATGCAAAACTGTTACTATATACATATTTGTGTATCCGCAAAAAACGATGGAGTTGCTTAGATTTCAAATTATTAATAGCCAGAATATATTGTAGTGATTAGATCGTTTTTACGTTTTCGGAAGTCCTAAAAACCACTTTTTGGACTGCAGTTTCTCTTGTATTTCTTCAGGTGTCAAGTCCTTGGTCTCTGGTAACATGAAATAAATGAATATCCAAGTGAAGATAGCGAATACGGTTGAAGTCCAAAACGTTTCCTTAAGGCCCCATATCATCGCAATAATGAGAACAGATTTAACATTCAGAAAGGCAAAAAATGCAAGGCACGTCCAAACAATACCCTTCCCAATGGTTTGGAATCCCACCAAGAACAAATCAAATACTATCACATAGATGAGAGTGCCCAGCCCGAGGGCATAGAAGCCAATTAAACTGGTCAAAGCGAAAAATGGCAGCCAATTGAGGCTGTCCATGTAATACATTTTCCGGTTCGTAAGATAAAAGTAAATGGCTATCAGGCTATTGCAGAGGGCAACTAGGAATGCGGAGAACATTAATAGCGTACGCCTCCCGACGCACTTCAATAAGGACACGGACACAATGGAGAACATCACAAGAACGATGCCTCCAACGACTGTGGACATTTCCGATTGAAATCCGAAATCCGTACTCGATAGACGATAAAGGGCTGTGGAATAAGTGATGATTGCGGTGCCACCACTAAAGATTTTGAAGAACATCAGGCCAATGCAGATAGAGAGAGCTCTCCGAGTACTCCTTAGTCGCATTGACTGCCACGATGCTGCCAATTCCATGGACGCTTTTTTGACCTGAGTCTGCAAATCTATAAGTTCGAGGGCCACGTTCTGATTGCGCAACCATCTCAATGATTTTTCAGCCTTCAACGGTTTCAGTCGCATTAAGTAGTAAACTGGTGATTCCGGCATCCACACGAAGGTTATCAGAAATAAAAGTGGCAGAATGGCGCAGGCATAATTGAGATACTTGTAGCTGTGAAAGGCACCAACAACGTAGGCATACAATATGCCCAACACGTAGAAAATGCTAAAGAAGGCTCCGAGGGTTTCCTTTTGTCCGAGCTGAGCAATCTCAGTGCAGTACAGTGGCACTGTAAGCACATAGCAGCCACCGGCAACTCCTTGCAGAAAGCGTCCCAGCATAAGCATGTAACGATTGAGTGCAAAGATAATTAATGCCCAGGATCCTAAAAAAAGAGGCACCGCTAGCAGCATTACAGTCTTGCGACCCCACAATGACGCTAGCCATCCACTCGGAATTACAATAATGAAGCAGCCCAACCATACAACCGAACAAATCCATCCATAATCATCCAGATCTACTGAGAAACCACAAGCGTCCTTTTTTAAAATAAAATACTGAGCGGGCGCTGACCAGCCAATTGAAGCGCCCAAGCTGAGAGCTCCCAGTGATGCAAAAAAGCCGGCCACATACTGATTTTCGCCACCTGGTAAATCAAACACAGTGGACATTACTCTATGAATAAAAAAAAACAATTTCAATTTCAGAACTGATTTTAGTCCCTATTTTAAAATTCCCGGCATACAGTCAGTTTCAGTGCTGACAACTCGGTGTCAAATATACTCATATTTCTGTATATTGGAATATCTCATGGGCGCATATTTCGAACATGTCCCTTACGATCCCACGCCTATATAAAAACCCGTTCTTAAAAAAAAGCATTCGAATGTTCCTAAAAAATAATTTCCTTTAAATATAAAATATATTGGGGTTTTTTTTGAATATATGCGATAGCAAATCTCTGGTTTAAAAAATCGATTGTGCTATCGATATTTTGCCATCTCTATATTTCATTGTTTCTTTGTGCGACACAATTAAAAAATTATCATAGTCAAGTGACTCACTGCGTGAACTCGAGATTGCATTCAAACTGTGAATAGCTTTGTCATAAACTTGAGCAGTTTCAAGTAATAATCTAAAGTGTCAACATGTCGCTGGTATCTGACGAAGAGTGGGCGGATTATAAGGTATGTTGTTTGTTACTGATAATTGTAAACAACGCAATAGCTTACTGACGCATCTTTGTCTCCAGACCAAATTTGAGAAGAAATACGACGGAGAAGAGGACACGAAACGACGTGAAATTTATCAGAAATCTAAGGCAAAAATTGAGGACCACAACAAGAAATTCGAAAAGGGCGAAGTAACTTGGAAAATGGGCATTAATCACTTAGCGGACTTGACGGAAGATGAGTTTGCTTCGCGTTGCGGCAGCAGAAAGCCGCCGCAGTAACATTTGAATCTCCTTAATTCCATTCTCCTTTATGTGAATACGAATCTCTAATGTTTTCTATTATTAAATACAAATAAGTAAAAAGAAACGTGATGTCTTTGTTCGGCTCGATTTTGAAATTAAAATACTTATCAACAAGTTAAATTCTCCATTTATTGATATTCAATGGTCACACTGTGTAGTGACAACTGTTGATATATTTAATTATAGACAAATACATAAACATATATATGGTTTTAAAAAAGCAAATTAATGTGCATTTATATATATTCATATTTATGGCTTTTTATTATTGTATAGTTTAAATTAGTGTTCACTTCATATGAGACAGCTTTGATAAATATAAAAATACAATTTCATGTTCGCTCACCTCAATATTAATAGAGTTGTTTTTTTACACTTTTACATAATAGATTTATTAAAACTAAAATATATATACATCACAAGTAACGACATTGTGTCTGGCTATATACATTTTTAAATTTACCAGAACTATCGATATTTTAATTTCTGGATTGTGTCGATGACGATGATTTCATGAACAATCGTTATGATTGTATTTATCTGTTTTCCAAGCTCGGGCCACACTGTAGTCGATATATAACTTTTAAAAAGTTTGTAAACTTTTCGTTTTGATCCCATTGACACAAACACGTACAATATTTGTTTTTTTACCCTTTAACAATTGCAAGTGGCGTGCGCGTAGAAATTAAACTAAAGTGCATCTTCTATTACAGCTCCAGGAAGCAGCAGCACCGCCAACATGTTCCGAATTATGCGTGTGCCATCGATTTTGGCAAAAAATGCAGTCTCCTCAATGGTACGTTGCCTTCTTTCTGCTCTCTAGGAAAAAAACCGGCCCAACTGGCCAAGCATTGCATTATACAATCAGTCATGGGTTTGCATTAGGCTTATTTAGCGAGTCTTCTAGAGAAGTTAACAAAAGTTTTGTTCAAAAAAGGCAACGCAGCCCTCGTTGTCTCGTCGCACAGTGTGTGTTGTGTTATGTAATTTCTTAAATTTGAGCGCTGTCTGCCGATTGACTGCGTCAACTGCTATTCTTTAAGGCATTGCGTAAATGCGGTAATTAAAAAAACAAATTGCGCATGCAATTCGCAATTAGTTATATTCATTTAGGGGAATGCATCTGAATGCCCAGAGGTTATGTTTTATGTTGCACGTAGCACATATCCAGTTCTTTTTGGAGGCCCAACCCCAAGTAAAAAGATTGGCCAAAAATTACGCCCACATGGATTAACTAGCCTAGGTGTTGTCTGAAAACATTTAGTACTCAAGTATCTCTCTCCCTCTCTTTGCTGATAAGCAAATTTGTAAATTATTTTGAGTACCTTTCTATTTGACCGAAAGTGTATGGGAGAGAGAGAGAGAGGCAGGGCGAGAGGCGCGTCTGCAACAGCTGATTATACAATTAATATTGATAAGAGCGACAGTTTGCAATCAAACATTATTCATTACATAAGCAACTTAATGTGTCTGTGCGCTTTAACAAATGCCGCCGTCTCATTTACAAACACATTTGTCAATCTTCTCAAGCAGCTGCTATAGCGTCTCCCGCTTGCCTGCTCTACAACAGACTCAAATACATACATACATACATTTGTGCGCTTTGCTTTGGTTCTAGTCACGCACTAACTACTTTGTAGTTAGCTATGGGCTAGTGCTAGTATACATTGAATGACTGGTTACGTACTATATACTTGGTGGCTAGCTATGCACTACTCCTATGGTAAACGAGTGTAACAAAATTGCGAGTATAACTTCGCAATGTATGTATCTTGCTATACACTAATGCACTAGTGATGTGGCTAGTTCCTCACTAGCTCCGCTTTCTGCTGGTCTAGGTGTGTGTGCTTGTGTTTTCCATGTGCTAATTGGTTGTTGCTCTATCACTCAAAAATTCACAAAGTCATCTTATCGCTACTCTGAAATATGCTAATAAGCGGTTTGTTTTTTTTTACCCCGCAACTAGTCAAATTAAATAAATTGTTTTTTAAAGATTGCATGTAAATAACAACACTGCCCTAACTGCAATTTACTATTGAACTAATCGCCATGCAATTGGATTAATTACAGCACCGTGTGGCACCAATTGCGGCAACGCAGCGCAGCTTTCACATAACCGGACAAAAGCAAGCGACATCCGCCAATCCGGATGCCATCTCCAAGCAATATCCGGTTATTGATCACGCCTACGATGCCATTGTTGTGGGCGCTGGTGGCGCTGGTTTGCGTGCTGCTTTTGGCTTGGTCGCCGAGGGATTCCGCACAGCGGTTATTACCAAACTGTTTCCCACACGCTCGCATACAATTGCCGCCCAGGGTGGCATCAACGCCGCACTGGGCAACATGGAGCAGGATGACTGGAAGTGGCATATGTATGACACAGTGAAGGGCAGCGATTGGCTGGGTGATCAGGATGCCATACACTACATGACACGCGAGGCACCCAAGGCTGTTATCGAGCTGGAGAACTACGGCATGCCCTTCTCCCGCACCCAGGACGGCAAGATCTATCAGCGTGCCTTCGGTGGCCAGAGCTTGAAGTTCGGCAAAGGCGGCCAGGCGCACAGATGTTGTGCTGTCGCTGATCGTACTGGACACTCGCTGTTGCACACACTGTATGGTCAATCGTTGAGCTACGACTGCAACTACTTTGTGGAGTACTTTGCTCTGGATCTGATCTTTGAGGAGGGCGAGTGCCGCGGTGTGCTGGCCATTAATCTGGAGGATGGCAGCTTGCATCGTTTCCGAGCACAAAATACAGTCATTGCCACCGGTGGCTATGGACGCGCCTTCTTCTCCTGCACATCTGCGCATACGTGCACCGGCGATGGCACCGCTCTGGTGGCACGCCAGGGTCTGCCATCGCAGGATCTGGAGTTTGTGCAGTTCCATCCCACGGGCATCTATGGCGCCGGCTGTCTGATCACTGAGGGCTGCCGCGGTGAGGGCGGCTACCTCATCAATTCGAAGGGTGAACGCTTCATGGAACGTTATGCGCCTGTTGCCAAGGATCTGGCGTCGCGTGACGTTGTCTCGCGCTCCATAACCATTGAGATTATGGAGGGTCGTGGTGTTGGACCCGAAAAGGATCATGTCTACCTGCAACTGCATCATTTGCCACCCAAGCAGCTGGCCGAACGTCTGCCTGGTATCTCTGAGACTGCCATGATCTTTGCTGGCGTCGATGTGACTCGTGAGCCAATTCCCGTGCTGCCCACCGTGCACTACAACATGGGCGGTGTGCCCACCAACTATCGCGGCCAAGTGCTGACCATTGACAAGAACGGCAACGACAAGATCGTGCCCGGTCTCTATGCCGCCGGCGAGGCAGCCTGCAGCTCAGTGCATGGCGCCAATCGTCTGGGTGCCAACTCGCTCTTGGATCTTGTCGTCTTTGGACGTGCTTGTGCCAAGACCATCGCTGAGGAGGCCTCTCCTGGAGCCCCAGCGCCCACGCTCAAGGATGTAAGTGCATTCTGTACTGGTATTGAAGCAGCTGCTTAATTGGCTTTATTTGGTTTTGTGCAGAACGCTGGCGAGGCTTCAGTTGCCAATTTGGATAAGCTGCGTCATGCCAATGGTCAAATCACTACTGCCGATCTGCGCCTGAAGATGCAGAAGACCATGCAGAACCATGCTGCTGTGTTCCGCGATGGTCCCATCCTGGAGAAGGGTGTTCGCGAAATGAAGGAGATCTACAAGCAGTTCAAGGACGTCAAGGTGGTCGACAAGTGAGTAAAAAAATCACGCATCATTTTGGTTTCAATCCT
Organism: Drosophila sulfurigaster albostrigata; assembly: GCF_023558435.1. Taxonomy (NCBI): domain Eukaryota; kingdom Metazoa; phylum Arthropoda; class Insecta; order Diptera; family Drosophilidae; genus Drosophila; species Drosophila sulfurigaster. The sequence goes on from NC_084883.1 coordinate 3,329,679, forward strand.
CATATGACTGTTTTTTGTAGATCCCTGGTGTGGAACTCGGATCTGATTGAGACTCTGGAGCTGCAGAATTTGCTGGCGAATGCCCAGATGACCATTGTTGGTGCCGAGGCGCGAAAGGAATCCCGTGGCGCACATGCCCGCGAGGACTTCAAAGTGCGCATCGATGAATACGTGAGTGCAGAAATCGTTTGATGCCGCGACTTTTGTTATATCATCATGTTCTCCACAGGATTACAGCAAACCTCTGGACAGCCAAACTGAGAAGCCCCTCGAGGAGCACTGGCGCAAGCACACGCTCGCTTGGGTGGACAGCGACTCTGGCAAGGTGGACCTGAAGTATCGTGGTGTTATTGACAAGACGCTGGATGATGAGGTGCAGACTGTGCCCCCCGCAATTCGCTCCTACTAGAAGAATCCTACTAGACACCCACGCCCACACACACACAGTCACACATACACAAACACACACGCATAAATACATAAGCATGTCTACTTAAGGGCTAGCAGTCAAAATTGATGATTGATTGGTGTCGCTTATCGAGGGCTCGATAAATTACTTTGCTGCTGCCTTCTACATCAGTCAAAATTGTACAGAAATTGACCCGTTTACATTGGTGTGTAGAGTATAAACAATGATTCTTCTTTTATGATTTTGTCCTATGACCAGTGCCCTCCACGATTACGATTACACAGATACTACATTTTATTTGTTCCTTGACTATTCAGATTCATACACTATTAAACCAAATTTATGCGACCTATGTGCGAATCATACATAAGTGAAAAGTAGACGGCGACGACGTCTTTAATGTGAAAAATACGTCAGGAAAAACAATTTTCTAGTATTTGTTAAATTTATTAAATTATTGAAAGAAAATAATATAAATTTAAAGAAAAACACACAACTACAAATACAATTTCCAGCAGAGCAGTTCAACCTTGGAACACATGAATTTGTTCGGTCTTCATCTTCAATGCTGTCAAAGCATCTACAGCAGCAGTGTTGAATCCGGTGGGTCCACATATAAGAGCATAGCTAAAGCGCTCACCGTCCTTTTCCTTAAACAATGGAGCCAACAGTTCCTCGCCAATACGACCGACTTGCAGCTGTTCCTCTTCCCCTGCCTCCGAAGTGTAGTGGACGCAAGTGAAGCGTTCGTCGTATTTCAGAAGCAACTTCAGTTCATTCTTCTGCCAAATATCGGCGATTGTCTTGTTGAAGTACATCAGATGAACGCGCTCGCTGTTAACAAATCATCGAATATTAAAGTGAATCTATTAAAGATTCAACATACAACTTACATGCGATTAGCTTCCCTTAGAAGCAATGGCTTAATAAAACTGAGCATGGGAGTAATGCCACTGCCAGCAGCCAGAAGCAGGATGTTGCGATGTTTCTCCAGTTCGGACAGTTTAAAGCTGCCACGCGGCACAGTCATCTTCACAAGGGTGCCAGGACTGATTTCATGCAGTTCCTTGGACACGGCACCTTTCTCATAATACTTGATAAGAAACTTCACATCGTTTTTTGTCGCCATAGGTTCTCTGTTGGGACCAGGCAGATAGGAGTACGGCAGAGGTGTGTAGCTGCGTTGCAGCACTTCGCCATTGTGCGGCAGTTCAATGTCCACATGAGAGCCTATTGGCACTCTGAGCACCACCTCTTGCTTGAGACTCTGCAAGTTCAGTTGGAACGAGTCGTGATTGAAGTCCTCGCGGCTATGCACCTCGTATTTTAACAGCTCACTCAGCGTACCCAACACCGTGCCCACATGGTTTCCATATTTTGTCCATGGCCCTGACATATACTTGGCAAACACCACCTCAATTTTTCCAGTCTCTGGATTTGTCAAAACCGCTTTTGGTGGCCATAAAACCTCACGGCACAACTCAAATCCAAAGCCATGCCAAATCTCTTCCACTTGCACTGCAATCTCAAGCTTTTTCGTTGGTTCTTCGGCCGCGGAATGTTGTACGAACACTCCTGGATTTGACCAGCGATACGTTTGGAAGCGAAACGAGAGGTCGTCAAACGTTTGTGTCCAATCAAAGCGGGGCAAAACATTCGCGGGACTCGACGGCGGAGCAAGTATCGAGGCTCCCGAAGCGTTATCCTTCAATTGTCCTATATAGCACTTGTTGAGCAACTGAGGATAGTTGACCCATGCGTGGATCTCTTCAAATAGTTTTGTCGCATCTCTTCCAACACCGCGCATCAGCTCATCGACGCCACCTGGATGAAAGTCCATGTAATGTGTGACATTGAAGACGCGACCTCTTATGGCCACCCAGGCGTCGTCAACTCGATTGTGTTGCGCCAGTTCTTCACGTGTGACCGGCTCAATGCGTCCGCCAGTGCCAGTAAGATCGGCACCCGAGTTGCACAGACGCACCCAACTCATTAAGGAGTACCCTGGCTTTAAGGCGCATTTGTTTCGTGGATTTCCTGTCGCCGAGCCTGAGGAAGGTGTGCATAGCTTCTGTTGTGAAGTGGTCGGCAGTTGCAGACTACTGGCGGATAATGTGGCCACAATTGGCGAACTACTCGGCGGTTTTTCATCATTTTGTGTAGCTGTTTCTAACGTTGCGTCGCTCATATTTAATGCTAATGCTTTACTGTTTACTTCTTTGCTTAACAGCTGCTTAATTTTGCTTAATCGATAAACAAGAAATCGATACACACTCCAAAATAGTTGGTGGGTGATTTTCTAAAGCAATCGAAAAAATCATTTTTGAACAGTCGTGAACTTATTCACGCCTAATGATTTATCAGTTAGATAAAAGCAAATGCTATTATTTTTATCCAACAATATATTAACATTGTAGTTTAAAAATATTACCCAATATAATAGTATATTTTGAAATGCAACTCTTGGTCACACTGCTGTGTACAGCAATCGTCATAAACAACAAAAAAAAGTACTCGAAGCGCAGCTCTTCAATCAGTCTTCAACGAGTCAGTCAGCTGTTTGGATCTGTATGTGTTTTGTGAGTAAATCCAGACGCCGTAATTCTATCGCTTGACTAGCTACAAGTCTACAATTCATTCCAACAACACGACGATAATATTCATTTGCACGCATTCCTTATTGACATACATATTGTGTCGCGTATCTGAAATTATATGTGTATGTGAATAAATAACGACAAATTGGCGCTATTTATCCAAAGCATTTGCGTTGAACCGGTTTCATGCTAAAAAATAAAAATGCAATATAGTGCAATATTCAATACTACGTGGTTATACGCAATGCACCATTTTAAGAAAACACAAATGCACAAGTGTAGATATAAAAGTGCAAGTGGTTTTCATTGCATTTTGAATCTTTGTGGAATGATTGTGTGATTGCATGTAATATGTATAATGTTATTTTAGCAGACATAGCATGATGTCATATTATTATTGGCTATTATTACTCTCACTCTCACTCTGCTGACCATTGCCTGTTCCCTCCAGCTTGCCGTTTTGCCGCTTGCCGGTCGCAATGTTTGCTTTTCCACCTTTCGCCACCCTGCTAGAAATACACACCTACGCGACGCATACAACGTCAGATGATAGATGTCTATTCATTTCGCTCTGCATGCCATTTAATTAGCTTCACACGCAACTAAAGCTCTCTTAACTCTCTCTCTCTCTCTGTCTCTAACCCAATGGGTCTTCGTTTGTTCCCACGCAACAGGAGAGCGAGAAGAGCAACAAGTGTTATTGCTTTAAATTATATGAAAATCAGACTTTGATGACTTTTAAGTTAATCTTATCTTCAAGCAATCCACCATAATCATGCTGTTTGCGATAGGTATACATTTGTATAACTCTTTGAGATAATGCTTTGAACTTTGCGCTTCCAATTTAGAAATATATTTAGAAATGTTCAGATTGCTTATTTATGGCACAACAGATTGTTTGTTGCCATGTGTAAATTATTGTTTGCATATATTCTCCAGTCTGGCAATTCAATTAAACTTATTACGACGACAAGCTTTTGCTTGAATAAATTGCGATATGTTGCCAGCAACAACAATAACAACAACACTATTAGTTGATAACAAATTGCTCGATAGCGACGATAACAACAATTATAGTTCAAGCCTTGATCATGACAGACAATTTACAAAAGGCGACCACTCAAAACAGAGAGTGTGAGTGGGAGATAAGAAGGAAACAAATGGAGTAGAAGAGAGAGAGAGAGAGAACGAGAAATTGATATTGACATGCGTCTGTTGAGTGAATATACCTCGTAATTTTTTTTAACAATTTTTTATTTATATTAATAGAAATCTTTGTTGTGGTAGCTTTGTATAATAAAGTTTTAGAAATATTGACAGATTTTTTATTCCAATAACTTTTCACTTCTACGAAATTAATGCTATCGAAATTTGAAAAGCTATCTCATATCTATTTATTTGAAATCCAAAATATATTTAAGATTTAAATTTTAAATCTTACAAATTCTATAACTTACGCTTATAAGCTAGGCTTAAAATGTAATAGCAAGATGTTATGGGGGTGAACACCGACGACCCCAATGTTATAACCAATTCGTTCCACGCATTACCTATTTTATTATAATCGTTTTGTATGCAAATGCCAAAAGTTAATAAATATATTGTCTCAAGGAATTATCATTTGAGTTTTAAGGTATTTTGTAGTCGAGCATTCGCCTTCTTTGTTTTGTTATAATATGTATGAGTAGATTGTGCAGTATATCCTACGAGTATGCGTCACTTCACAAAGAGTTATTAAAGAGTGCACGATAAAGTTCAGTTATTGTTGCTATATTATACGTGTACTTGTTTGCTTATTTCGTGATTTATGACTGATCCTGCCTGCTCTCTTGGACTATTCCAGTTGGCAATCGTTTAAGCTCTGTCTCAGGCTAATTCGATACAATTCATTAAAGTGCGATAAGATAAGCTTGCCACATGGAGAATAACGATTTCAACAACGCATATAGCAACGATAATAAACTTGATGTTATAGATATTGTCGTTTGTTGAACTACGTTGGAATTTATCAGTGTTGGGTTTATTTTTTCCTACATATTAAAATATCAACAAAAGAGTAATACTTCTTAAGTATATGGAAAAGTTGAAGTGCTTACGAAAGTTATTTTACTTATAGATTAGGATTAGTTATAGTCGTACACAGTATATGATGGATTGATCGATTTTGAAATGAATAATAAAATAAAAATAAAGTATTTTGATTATAAGAAAAAAGAAAACAAAGTAACTAGCTTAAACAAAAAAAAAAAGTAAATTACGTACAAGTTTCAGAGGGTATGCAGAAGTTTATGCTCGTCAAGTTATGCAGCTAATAATCAGTTGTTTAGTCATGTGTAGTTCCCGATCTGAGAGTCCGAAGTCGTATGCCGACCAGACGTCGTAAACTAGATAATGTATGACTCATCATGCAAACTATAAAGGAACGTGGCAATTTCTATCGGACTGAAAATATTGTTTATCAGCATGCCGGGAGCATATTTGTTTTTGTTTTTTTGGTTTTTCAAAATTCTATTTAATATGCTTTGAAGCAAAAAGCAATTCATTTAAGCAATCGCTTTAATAAGGATACGATTGTATTAAATTGCTTTGTCTGCAATTGATCGATTGTTGTGCTGTGTTAGTTAAATGTTTAATGATATCCCCAATTGCTGGAAACAGAATCTCTAAACTTAAAATATTCCACAAAGAGCACGCTCGCTATAATAATATAAATTTCAGGGAAATGTTTACACAAGATTGCTCGCAAATAAATGCTATCTACACTTTTGTTTACTTGCTCGATTTCGTTTAATCATAAGTGGAAATCTGTTCAATTTTTTGCAGAGTAACAGCACATGGACAAGAGAAGCTGAAGCTGGATAATTTGTTGGTACACTTCGATACAAGAGAGAGCCTCACATTCCACAGCAATCAATATGCCTGAAAAGCAGTTGCAGACGGAGAGCGTGCCTCTAAAGCGCACCATAGGCGCATTTATATTTGGCCTACTGCAGGCCTTCTTTCGTCTCATCTTTCGCCTAATCTATGGCGTCAAGGGGGAGCGTATGCCCGCCATTACGGATCCCATACTCCTAGAATCGGCCACATCGCTGGCTAAGAAGATACGCGAGCAGCAGGTAAGGAAAGAGAATCTCTTTATATTCCACGCATCAATGAATTCATTCTCAATGCATTTGCAGCTGAACAGCGTTCAGGTTCTAGAATCGTTTATACGCCGTGTCAAGGAAGTGAATCCCTTGCTCAACTGTGTGGTGGATCAGCGCTACGATGAGGCACTCAAAGAGGCAGCCGCAGCCGATGAACTGATCAAGTCCGGACAATACACCGTTGACCAATTGGCCGAGCAGAAGCCTTTCCTCGGTGTACCCATTACGACCAAGGATTGCATAGCGGTCAAGGGTGTGTGCACTCCAAGAATACTTGAAAAACATCTTAACTTACGTCCAATCCAATGTTTCTAGGCATGCTTCACACGGCTGGTCTCTGGGCGCGACGCGATGTGCGCAGCGAGAAGGATGCGGAGGCAATTGCGCTCATGCGCAAAGCGGGCGCCATCCCATTCGCATTGACCAATGTCTCGGAAGTGTGCATGTGGTGGGAGAGCAATAACACCGTCCACGGCAGGACACGAAATGCGTACGACACGAATCGCATTGTGGGTGGCTCCAGCGGCGGCGAAGGCTGCGTTCAGTCAGCGGCTGGTTCGGCATTCGGTCTGGGCTCAGATATTGGCGGTTCCATTCGCATGCCGGCCTTCTTCAATGGCATTTTCGGTCACAAGCCAAGCAAACTAATTGTGTCCAACGATGGACAGTTCCCAACGCCATTCAGTGACGAGCAGAACGCTTTCCTCGGTCTGGGCCCCATGTCACGTTTTGCAGAGGATCTGCGACCTATGCTGCAGATTATGGCTGGCGATAAGGCAAAGCTTTTGCGTCTTAGCACCCCGGTTGCGCTGGAGAAGTTGAAGTTCTTCTACCAGGAGTCGGATGGTGGTGGCAAATTGGTATCCGCTGTGGATGCAGATCTCCAGCAGGCCATGCGTCGCGTTGTACAGCATCTTAGCAAGAAGTTTGGCGATGCACAGGTGGAACGCCTTCAGCTGCCGCAAATTCGCCAGTCGGCGGCCATTTGGTTTGCCAATATGCGCGATGACTCTGGACATGGATTTGACTTTCAGCTGGGCGATTTACGGTACGAGATTAACACATATCTAGAGCTGCTCAAGTGGTTCGTTGGCGCCTCGAAGCACACATTCATTGGCCTAACAACAGCGTTGATGGACAGTGCTCAGTGCCAGCATGGCTCACCCAAGTACAATCATCTCGTGGCCAAGCGGGACGAATTGCGTGCCACTCTGCAGCAGCTGCTGGGCGACAATGGTGTGCTCATCTATCCAACACATCCGACAGTGGCGCCCTATCACAATGAGCCCATATTCAGACCCATCAACTTCTCCTACACTGGCATCGTGAATGTTCTTGGCTTTCCGGCAACCGCTGTCCCCCTGGGACTGGGCAGTGAGGGATTACCGCTTGGCGTGCAAGTTATTGCGAATTTCAATGAGGATCGCCTTTGCCTGGCTGTGGCTGAGGAGCTGCAGAGTGCCTTTGGCGGCTGGAAGCGTCCAGAGGTTCGACTGTGAACCGTTCCGCATTCGTTTTTTCTCTAGATGTGTAAGTTAGCTAGTAACTGGATGGAATTGAACCCTAGGTCCCACCAAATACTACTCAAATTTGTAAACCAATCCTCCTATGATCCCATATTCTATTGTACATGTGTATGTGTATGTGTATGTGTAACGTACATGAAAAAGTGTTGTATGTGTTGTGGGCTCTAGTGCCTGGTTATATCAAAATGTCGAGAGTGTATTATGTATTTACATTTATATAATGTTTTTAATCGTAAATTCTTAAGCAAACTAAGCTGAAATCATTCGATTGTGCAGTGAAAATAAACATTTTGAAACAATATACAATCAGTTGCGTTATTTACTTAACTTCCCTCAGTATATAGTCGGTATTCAGTTTGAAGTTTCACCGTACTGGGCGACAAAAACAAAGCCAACTCGATAAAAGTGTCGCATTATTCGCCCGATGACGGCGACGACGACGGCGACGGCGAAAATGTTAACTAACAGTAGCAGAATATTAGTTTAACATAACAACGTTGACTTTGAATGTCGAAGCCTCGAAGCGTTGCGCTCACTCTGACTGCTCTTTAAATATTTCCGGAATTTATTATTTCAACAATATTGAAATACAGCTCAAACATATAATATTTCATACATGCAATACTATATGTAAAATGTTGCCGACTGACAGAAACACATTAAGGTTGAATTGAGACATTGAAAATATACAATGGCCCAAATATCAAATAATTTTTGTAACTGTTCGCCATTTTGTTTTAGGCAAAAACTTGCGCGACAAGCTCAGAACCCAAATGCGAACGCGAGTCAGACAGGACGACGAGCTGTCCTCAAGCTCAAGAGTGGACGCAACAGCAACCACAATAAGGTGAGCAAAGCAGATCCCATTTCGCTGAGTTTCCACGACTCCTGCCTACGCATGTCCGATGTTCAACTGCTTCACGGACCTCGCTGGCTCAACGATCAGGTATTTATTTCTGGACTTGCATTGAGCAAACATACAATACTGAATTTTGCAGATTTTCGGGTTCTACTATGAATACCTGTCGCATGTTAAGTACAAGAACAACAACGACATGCACTTCGTAACGCCCGAGGTCACTCAGTGCATGAAGTATATGGATGAGACCGAGATAAATATGATATTTGAGGAGAATAAAGCGCCTCAAAAATCATTCGTGTTCTTTGCGTTGAACGACAACGAGAAGAGCAAGTCTGGAGGTGCCTATTGGTCATTGCTTGTGCTCTCGAGGCCGGAGAAGACGTTCTTTCACTTTGACTCGTATGGCAACAATAACACTGGACCATCTAAGGAGATCATGAATCAGGTTAAGGAGATGTTCGGCTTTCGTCAGGCCAAGTTTCGGCCAATGAGATGCTTACAGCAGGTAAATGGCTACGATTGCGCCATTCATGTCATCTGTATGACGGATCTTATTGCCGACTATGTGAATCGCTATGAGGTCATTGAGGGACTTCCCCTCCTACACATGGATACTGTGAAAGCGAAGCGGGCGGAGCTGCTCAAGCTAATCATCTCGCTGGGCGGAATGACTTAGACGCTACATCTGCAGTGCTTTCTTTTCCTTTCTAATTTAATTTAAATGTAATTATGACATTAATTGAAGAATGTTGTAAAAATTCTGGGAAATGTGAAGAAAACGAGTAGTTTTATTCCAAATAAATAGTTTATCTAATTGATAAACATTTTAGGGTTTCTTAGGGGTCATTATTGAGGGGAAATATGAAGTTTAATTTTAAATATATAGTTTTACTAGAAATATTTAAACATGAAGTTTAGTTTTAAATAAATTAGTGAAGTGCAAGCAAAGCTTTATTTTAAAATGGTTATCTTAATGAAGAAATAATATGACGCTTTAGTAATGATTTTTGCAGGGAATTCTAAATAAATATTTCATCTTAGTCATAGAAATCATTTTGTACTATTATTTAATATTCGAAATATATTTTACTGTAGACGCAATCAGAGATCTGTTCAGATCTTATTTAAATGACACATCTACAATTCTTAAGTAAATAAACCTAAATGTTGAAATAAGTAAACAATGGCTTTGCCTTAAACAAACATGAAGCTTGAAATTCAATTTCTCATACTTGGCGAGTGGTTCGTCTTGCTTGTCTCTCTCTGAGCATATATATTAAACCCTCTATAATGATATGGCATTCGAATGGAGCGTTCAACATTATTTATGGTTCTAGAAAATAACAAGTCTTGGCAATTATATTATAATATAGTTACATTTATTACAATTTATGAAGCCATAATAGGTCTATAAACACAAGAAACTATTCCCTGCCGCCGAGGGAGAGGATCAGCTTGAGAAGCTCTGATCGCTTTGACAGAACAGTGTCCATATGTAACAAGGGTAATCCTTCGATCACCTCGTATCGATTCACATAATCAGCAATATGATCGGTCATGCAAATAACATGAATACCACAATCATATCCATTTGCCTGCTGAAGGCATCGCATGGGACGGAACTTGGCCTGTCGAACTCCGAGCGAGTCCTTAACCTTGCTTATCAATTCTATCGATGGGACTGAGTTGCTGTTGCCATATGAATCAAAGTGAAAGAATGATTTCTCCGGTCTCGAGAGCACAAGCAGTGACCAATGAGTTCCTCCTGCTTCCGCTGTTTCATTGTCATTCAGCGCAAAAAATATGAATGACTTTAAAGCCGCATTGTTCTCCTCAAATATAATTTTCAGTTCCGAATCGTCCATATACTTCATGCACTGCGTAACCTCGGGAGTGACGAAGTACACATCATCGTTGTTCTTATACTTGATGTGCGACAAATATTCGTAATAGAAGCTTAATATCTGCAAGATCAAATGCGTAACAATATCAAAAACGCATTTCAAATCGGATATAAATACCTGATCATTCAGCCATTGAGGTCCACGCAAAAGTTGGACATCGGACATGCGAAGGCAGGCGTCATGGAAGCTTAGTGATATGGGATCTGATTTGTTCATAGTGTCGTTAGTTTAAAATCTAAAGACTTAAAACCCAACTGTTGTTGTGTGATGAGTAATTTGGTTGCAATTGTAAACGTCCTGAAAAATTACCGACAAACAATTGTTATTTAGTGAATACTTTTTCATTAAATCGTAATGGCTTTAATCTGACAAAAATTTTTGTAGAATAATTTTAGACAATAATTTAAGTTCGACATTCAAATTTAACGTTGACAATTGTGTTTACTGTTAGTTAAAAGTTGTAGCCATTCTTTATTTTTCTTCAGCTCACACAAAAAAAAAACAAGCGTATTGATTTAAAGTTCCAAGCATACTTCACATACTACAATTAAAATGGTTTGTACATAAATTATATTTTAATCGGTAAAGAGCAACATATAAAGTAACTACAAATTCACATTGGCGAACTATCGAACGAATGAGCGTATCACAACAAAAGCGAAAACTCCCGGCGATTATGGACACAGTTGGTATTCAGAGAAAGCAGCTCTTACCTTTTTCTTGACCCAATTTCTACCGATACCAGGAAATGGCAATGCACTACATGTAAATTTAATAAAGTTAACTTTTATTTATCGGACCTTTTTCGAAGACGACCGTGTTTGTTTTTGTTTCATCCGAGTAAAGAATGTAATGTATAAATAGGGGACAAGAAATCGACACATCGATGTTTTCTAGATTGCTACAGAAACATCGATTTACGGAATCGATCATTATATTTCCAAAAACTATTTCAAAACATACAAATTTATCTTACCTGCCAAAATTTTACAATAAAATTAATAAAATAAATTTGTTTCTTATTGGAGAGTACAGTAATCGTTGAGTAATCGAGCGAACGAAAATACACCATAATACTAAATATACTACATTTAAAGTTGGCCAATAAAACCGATTCTCTTATCGATAAATTTCAGTAGGAATCTCAAATCATGGCGACAAACTTCAAAAGATTGAACAATGTACATAGTATATGCATACTTTTTAGCTATATGTCATTGAGAATCTGTACGTATTAAGCTGAAATTGTTTTACTTTTAAATTTGAAACCGGTAACGAACTAAATTTATATAACGAGAAAAAAACTGTTCATGTTCAGAAATTCAGCTAAGATGACAACAAAAATTACAGTTGATAATCTAAAAGAGGTTGACGTAACAAATTCCTGTCGCATATGCAAATGCCGTGGAAATGACGATTTACAAAATCGAGTTAAACTGCGTCCATTATTCAATGGCCGCCGTTTAACTCGTATTATAGCCAACACAATACACATAGAGGTTGATGCTAGTTAACAAATAATATGTTTGCAAGCAAATAATGTGCCATACCTTTAGATTAAGGATTTGCCAGGACTGCCCCGTTTTGTTTGCGAGCATTGTTTAAAATTGTTGAAAACTTTTTCAGTTTTTCAAGTGGATTTTCGGCGTTCCGAAGAAGATTTTAAAATGGCTCTCGAAGCTCGCAAACATTCTCACATGGATGCCTTGATTGAATTTTCTAATTCTATTGAAATGGAAAAGCAATTAGATAATGACCAGAAAAATGCTGCTCTTGTAACCAATTTCCTAAAGAAAAGCCACAAGAAGACCAACAAACCAAAATCAACACTCGATAATGATTAGTGTATTTTACAATGAATTTAAATAGTTCAATACATTTTAAGTTTATATGTGCAATTTAACAACTAGGCTTAAAGTGGTCTGGGCACATGTGGGTCTTGAGATACATTTCATCAAGAACGATCTCTTCATCATTTTTAGGCTGCACGCATGCCGTTTTCTTCAGATCAAATGATGAACTGCTACTTTCTGGAAAGTGCAATGCTCCGTCTGCTGGTGTCCAAGTGCCGCTTTTGACTTGGGCACTTAGCCATTTTAATTGTTTGTTAATCTATTAAAGTATATTCAATTAGTGTGTCAGAATCGTCCTAATCTTACTTGGAATACCTTTTTGCAAATACGTTTTTGGTTATTACAATTGAACAAATCTGCAGCGAACTTATAAATATTTTTTGGATGTTTTTTAATGGCTTCTGTCGTAATTACTCGTATTATTGCTCGTACCTAACAATGCACAGGAAGTCAGTGTGTTACTTTTAACGTTAACTGTTTTTTAGTAAATACTTATGTACCTCAGGGTGTCGACATAAATATGTCCAATCACCTTTGCGCATATTTCTCGATACATTTTTAATGGTTTCTTCAATTTGAATTAAATTATCATCACTTTCTGCGCTCCGCCGATGAGTATTCACATGCACATCCGTATCGGATCCACTATAAACTCGCGACTCTTGGCGATATTCCATTATAATTTTCGCGACTACTTTAAATATTCTCGAATTTTAAACCTGAATAAATGATTATGGGGATTGCTTTGTATTTTTCAATGTGTAGCCTACTCGATAAAAATTGTTATGTATATGAAAGCAAAGGCCGCGCAATTGTCAATACTTCCTGTTGTCTATCGTGCAATTTTTCTATTAATTTCAAACAATTCTAAAAACCATAATATAATAGGTATAAACACAGCAGCCAAAACTAGGTATATTATTTATTAATATTATTGTTAAATATGATTAACTAATGGAAATAAATTTAAAAAAAATAAATATTTTCAATTATAAATAAATTTGTTAAAGTAAATAAACAGAAATAATAATGTTGGTAACGCTCATAGTTATAGTTTTTTATATAAAGTATATGTATTAAAAAAAAATAAATTTGATATAAATTAATGATAAAATTAAAAAAAGTGACCCAGCTCCGTGACAATGCATATTGCAGCATTGCCGTGACCAGGATTCGAACCTGGGTTACCACGGCCACAACGTGGGGTCCTAACCACTAGACGATCACGGCTACGCTGGGTGCTTGTTCATTGCCGTCTAAAACGCACTTTTCAGAGACATGCGCAAAAATCACAGTAGCGAACAGCAAACAAGCATGAACTATTCAATTTCAATAAAATGCTCAACGAAGTTTTGATTTTAAGATACTTATGCATTTAATAGAATACTTTTTTTGTTAAATACAGTTGACTAATTACTATTATAACCTACTTTTGTTTGCGATGTAATACTCGATGAATTTGCCGTTGCTTTGACCTCATTTGATTGATTCGCTATTGCCTTTGATGTTCCAGCAGCTGAAGCATTTTCCACCTTGTATTTTTTTGAGTCGTTCCCGGAATTGATGTTTTAAAACCGCCATGTCTGTGTTTAGCCTAAAACTCATATCAGGCAGCTGCAATCGGCAAATATTTAAAATGGAACTCTTAAATAATTCGAATTAAATTATTACGCGATAGCTAGCCAGTAAAAAATTGCAACGCACTCGCTCCTCAGCAATTTGTTGTATAATTTGCTTCATGTCCTCGGAGTCTAACATATTCTCAACAACAGACTTGATGTCGTCGTCCTCCAAACGTGGCACCTTGGACTGTGGCGAACTGCTGCCATCAGCAGTATCATCCAGAGGTATAGTTTCGAATTGAATTTCATTCTCGACCCCATTGCGAACTGTGTGCTGTGTTTTTCGTGCTCTGTGACGAATATTTGCTTTTGCTTCGCTGGATGACAGAGATTCGGTTGACTTTCCGCAGGAGGAGGTGTCCGACAATTCATTTTGTTTTTTCGGTGACGGATCATTAGACTCGGTGCCACTAATAACTGACTTTTCCCTTTCATTTATTCTTGTTGATTCGGGCATCTCGTCCTCAGAATCAGGAATTTCAATTGAATTAAACATTATTTTTGTTTTGCAATTTCTTCTTCTTTGCGTTAAAATTAGGGATGGGTTTTCTGTAAATGCATGTATCGATTAATCGATTGTACAAATTAATTACTTGATATTGTTAAATTAATTATTATGTAAATCGGTAAAAATATTACAAAATTATATTAGCAAAATTTATTTAAATTTTCATTAATTCTAACAAACCGATACGCAAGTTACAGAGCATGACATTTATATCGATGTCTAGCACTAGCAGTGTCGTCGTTTTCATAGGAGTAGAAACAACAACACGGAGGTTTTACTTTATATCGATAGTAGCTAATATCGATACATTTCGGTATCATCAATAACAATAGCAAAAACAACAACATACACATCATATATTGCTGACTTGTTTTCTTAGCTTTGACGTGCGTGGGCGAATTTCTTTCGTTTTCGCATTGAGATAGAACCAAAATTAATGTAAAACTGCGTTATTGTGTCTGCATACACTGTGTTCTGGGCAACAGCGTTCGCGGGAGCCGCAAACAAGGCGATTTTACACACTAACAACACAACAATATGGGAAACACCGATTCCAAGCTCAACTTTCGCAAGGCGATTGTTCAACTGACGCAGAAGAACCAAAAAATCGACAACAGCGACGAACAGTTCTGGGAGCAGTTTTGGCAGGCGCATCAAACGACATTAGAGGATGTGTTCGCTTTGGTGACGGCCAGCGAAATACGTCAAATACGTAAGGATAATCCTGCCAATCTGGCGACACTCTGCTACAAGGCGGTGGAGAAACTTGCCCAAGCTGTCGACAGCAGCTGCCGAACCCAGGCTGAGCAGCAATGTGTTCTCAACTGTGTGCGTCTTTTGGTGCGAATTTTGCCCTACATCTTTGAGGATGACAAGTGGCGCGATTTCTTCTGGAGCAATCTACCTGCCCAGGAGCAGGCGAATCATGGCCAAACTGTCCCCCTGGCCCAGTCGCTGCTCAATGCCATTTGTGATCTGCTCTTCTGTCCCGATTTCACTGTGACGGCTACACGCCGTCCCGGGCCCGACAAGGCTGAGGAGCTGGCGAACATTGATAGCTGCGAGTATATTTGGGAGGCAGGAGTGGGATTTGCTCAGTCACCGCCACACAATGCGCACATGGAGCGCCGCCGCACCGAGCTGTTGAAACTGCTGCTTACCTGTTTTTCGGAACCCATGTATCGTACACCCCAGCAATCGGAGGAGCCCAACAAGTGGATTGCCTACTTTACCTCGGCGGACAATCGACATGCGTTGCCACTGTTTACGTCCTTCTTGAATACAGTGTGCTCCTATGATCCTGTTGGCTTTGGTGTGCCCTACAATCATCTATTGTTTGCGGACACCACCGAACCGCTTGTGGAGGCTTGTCTCCAGCTGCTGATTGTCACGCTGGACCATGATATGGTGGTGCAACAGCAACAGCAACTGCAACAGCAACAGCAGCAGCAGTTGCAGCAAGCTGCTGGCGGTGTGTTGGTCACGCCCTACGATGAAGGCGGCTGTGGGGATAATCTGTTCATCAACTATCTGTCGCGAGTGCATCGTGACGAGGATTTCCATTTTGTGTTGAGGGGCATCACACGGTTGCTGAACAATCCGCTGGTGCAGAACTATTTGCCCAATTCGACAAAGCGACTGCATTGCCACCAGGAGCTGCTGATACTGTTCTGGAAGATTTGCGACTACAACAAGAAGTTTTTATACTTTGTGCTGAAGAGCTCCGATGTGTTGGACATTCTCATACCCATACTGTATCATCTTAACTACTCGCGAGCGGATCAATCGCGTGTCGGCCTCATGCACATTGGCGTCTTCATTCTACTGCTGCTCTCGGGTAAGCTGCAATATGTTTATCTTTGAAATATTTATTTAATGATTACCTTGCAGGTGAGCGCAACTTTGGCGTGCGTCTTAACAAGGCCTATTCGGCCACGGTGCCCATGGATATACCCGTCTTCACTGGCACCCACGCGGATCTGTTGATCACAGTATTCCACAAGATTATCGCCACGGGCCATCAGCGTTTGCAGCCGCTGTTTGACTGTCTGCTGACCATTCTGGTGAATGTGTCGCCCTACCTTAAGACGCTCTCGATGGTGGCTAGTGTGAAGCTGTTGCATCTGCTGGAGGCATTTAGCACACCATGGTTTCTGCTGTCAGCACCCAGCAATCATCACTTGGTCTTCTTTCTGTTGGAGATCTTTAACAACATCATACAGTATCAGTTCGATGGCAACTCGAATCTAGTCTATACAATAATACGCAAGCGACATGTTTTTCATGCCATGGCCAATCTGCCCACGGATATGGCTGGCATTGCCAAGTGTCTGAGTGGTCGCAAAACAGGGGGCAAATTCAATTTGCCACGCGTACCGCAACGCAGACAAACGGCAGCAATGAGCAGCCAAGAGCTGCCATCGGCTCAAGTGCCCGAAGATGATTACGAAGAGGATGACGAGGATGCCGATGATGCTGATGTGCGATTGGATAAAGAGTCGGTAGCCGAAGAGGATCTGGAATCCGAAACTGAGTCCCATGAGCGCTCACAATTGGGTGACTCGCAAGTTGAGGCAGGAGTCGTGCTCACTGCGCAACCCGCAGAGCCAGGCACGCTTAAGACATCCCTGCTGGACACACCAGACATTGGCCAAATGACAGAACGTGAACAGGCACATCCCAACGAGAAGACAGAGTTGGGAAGCCCCAGCGCTGGTGTCTCTAAATCCGTATCGCCAACACCATCGCGTGAGGATCAAACACGTCTATCGGTGGCACATCGCGGTAGCATACGCATGGTTCCGGGCGACGGCGATCGCTGGACGCCCACTCCAGAATGGATAGTGTCATGGCGCTCGAAGTTGCCGCTGCAGACGATAATGCGACTGTTGCAGGTTCTGGTGCCGCAGGTGGAGAAGATCTGCATTGATAAGGGCCTCACCGACGAGTCGGAGATTCTCAAGTTCTTGCAGCATGGCACTCTGGTGGGCCTGTTGCCCGTGCCACATCCAATACTGATACGGAAATATCAGGCTAATTCCGGCACGACAGCCTGGTTCCGCACTTACATTTGGGGCGTCATATATTTGCGCAACGTGGAGCCGGCTATTTGGTATGATACTGAGGTCAAGCTCTTTGAGATTCAACGCGTTTAGAGATTTAACCTAAGTAAGTGGAACACCAAAACAACAACTACTACATAATATATAATTCAATGCAGCAGCAACATCAACAGAGTAGCTTATCCAAATACAAAAACGCTTTTGCATTTAACGTAGTTAATTTATTTATTTTAGAATTCATTCCAAACAAAACAAATTTGTATTATCGTAAATATCAATGTGTTTTAAGGGGTTTCTCCAGGTGTGTAGTCAGAACGAACCAATCATAAACCAAATGAGGCTTTATCAGTTCGCTCATAGCTTAAGTGCTTTTTATCTGTAATCAGTTATCAGACTCTAATTGGCTTTTAATCAATAATTATATTTTATACACTTTCAATTGTCCCTCTTTATATCTGAAATTATTCATTTTACTCGTAGTGTATTTGAGATAAACAAAATGTTCCTTGTGCCGTAATTTGCTTAAGTAATTTATATGTTTTGATTTTATCATAGACTGTGCTTTTAGAAAATAGTTTTCCATCTATTTGACAAAGTCTCAAAACGCTGAAGAAACCCTCAAATTAATATTATTTTGCTTCTACTGCTGGTAATAAAAATTCCAATATACACAAATATTTCATCATTTACAACTAAATATCAAAAAAATCAAGCTTTATTTATTTGTTTGTATAATAAATTCTCTTATTATGTGCAATGTGTGTGTTCTTTAGCAACATGGTAAATAGTACTTACATTATCCCTTATATCAATTAATGTTTAGTAACGAGTATATTTTCAAAATTTTAATGTATTTTCAAATAATATTTATAAGTTAAGACAAACAAACAAATAAATTAACTATATACACAAATGATTCGATGAGGATATTGTTGCGAGAATTTAAAACAATCGTGTATACGTGGCTAAAATTCATAATTCAGTAATAAAGAAGTATTGTAACTAAGTTATGGTTTATTCATCTTTGTGTCGAAAGACTTTGGAAATTATCCCTATCCTCTTATAATAACTGCAATTTATTTTCATGGTATAATTGTTGCTATATGCGGTTGTTTGTTGTAGGTTCTGGTTTTTTATAGGCTCGAAACCAGAACACGTATTTCAAAGTAATCAATAATAAAACCGACGCAGCGGCAACTACGATTGGCTTTTTGGGATCTGCGGGCTGGTCTTGTTCTTGTTGCATGGTTGAGTAGCTATGGGCGTGTAGCAGATGTAATGCTGTGATCCGAGGAAGCTTTGGTTGTCACAATGGATTGACATTTGAAGGACTTGCAGTCGAAGCCGTGGTTGATGCAGTTGCAACAGGTATTATGCTGAATTTTATGAATCCTCCCTTTTGACGTTTCTGCACAATCTTGCCAATGACATTGGGTTCTTTGATGGTTGCCTCAATTGACTTGACAATGCGCTCTGCGTTGCCATCGTCGGCACCACTTGAGTTGCCTTGTATCAGGATACGCACCTCGTGTTGCTTGTTCAGCCACTTGATGATGTTCTTCAGTCTGGAAGCGAGATCATGTTCGGTTATCCTCGCGCCGATTGTTAAGGATTTCTCAGCCTTCTTGCCCTTTTCGGCAGATGACTTTGCAGCGCCTTTAGCATCTCGGTCATCTGCTAACATTTCGGCAGCAGTTACCAAGCTGTTATGATTAAATAGATTAGTTTAACTATCGTTTTTAAGCTTATTCATACTCAACCGAAATATGGCTCGTCCAGTCTTGGCATCGGTCTGATTGAGACGCAGCAAATGCAAATCTCGCCGCTTGGCGAGCTTCTGGGCTTCATCCAAGGTGGTGACACTCATGGTCTGGTTCTGTGCTATCAGCGTGATTTTTTGCTGCGACTTGTTTGGTTTTTGCCCATCGTGCTTTGTACTTGCCGCTTGTGTAAGATAACGGCTAAATGCCAAATGATGTGACTCTTGTTGCTGCTGGATTTGGCTGGACACTGTTGGTATTCTAGGGTATCTCGGTGCATGCAATGCCGTTGCATATTGCGAGATTAATTTGTGAATTAGAAATAATCGCGGTTGTTGCATTATAATTATTTGTCTTTGTTGCTCTGTCTATTGCTTTGCAGTATTATTGTTCAATGCGCGACAGAGTTGTCATTTAGTTGAAATATGTCTTCAACGCTTTCGATGCAATTTTATTCAAATAGATACACATTCAATAGCATACTAGCATAATCGATTCACTGAACTTTATTTGATTGAGAATATTAATTTAAACATTAATAATAATTTGGATAACTATTGACAATTGTGGCACAGCTGATGTGCATATATCGATAACACTACTGGGCGATATTCTCGCATTGTTTTTAAATCGTTGATAACAGCGGCAACTCTTTTGTAGCATGGCTATTGGGATTAATCTATCGATAAACAATACTGGCCGATAATTTCGAAATGTTTTTGAATCTTTATTTATTTAGTATTTAATAGTTATTTAGTATTTTAATAGTACAATATCTTCAATAAACCTATTTTATGTGCTTTACATTTGTTTGAGACAACAATTGAGACGCTGCCTATAATATAATATTTGCACTCAATCTCGTTTTCTGTTACTATAATTGTTAAGAAGCCTAGGATCAGTGTAGATGCGTTCTTCTCTCCAGAACTCGTTATCAGCTCGTTGCGCGGATAAAATATTTTTGCATTCTTGTGACTCTGCAGCTTGCAATTGGAGCTGTTTGTATTGAGGACGACGACACTCTTCGCATTTCTCCAATTTGTTGAACTTGTTAACATTTCTATCACATACATCTACTGGGAACAACATGCATTCATCATTGCAGAAATTATAAAACCAGAAGTTGCCCAGAATTGTTTCATTGTGACAGTTTGGCGTCGTCCTTATCATTTGGAAGCAGCTCCTCTCCATATATTCATCGATATCCGGTTTGTTGTCCTCAGCATCATCATAACTTCTTCTAAAGTTATTGTTATTACGTCTTAGCCATGGATCGTGTACATTATTATTTGGTTGCATATATGGATTTTGATCATCCACATCTCTGTTGGTGCTGCGAAGACGCGAATTCTGGGTAGAGAAACGATTCCCGGGATCACGGAAATTATTAGTGTCGGAATCACGGAAATTATTACCGCCGGAGTCACGGAAGTTATTACTTCCGAGATCACGGAAGTTATTACTGCTGGAATCACGGAAGTCATTACTACCGGGTCTCCGTTGAAATGGAGCACGCTCAACGTCCAGTAATCGTGGTATGTCTTCATAACTATTCGCAGGAGCTTTACGAGACTGTTGATTGTAAGACGACTGCTGTGGTCTAAAGAATTGCTTGGACATTGTTGGAGTATGGCTGATCTGTTCTTGGCCCCATTGATTGGTGCCCTTTAGATTGCCCACTTCGAAGTTGCGATAATCATCCGGCTGTAAGCGTTGATTCAGTGATCCGTCATATTGGGAATTGGGATCAGCGTCTTCTCCGGATAAGTTGCCCGAGCAAGTGCCACCCGAGCAACTTCGCGTTTCTTGCAGAAGTAGGCTATATACATTTTGACACTTTTCCTCAGCTCCGGGAGTAATATATTGACGGTATCGTGATTGAAAACCGTCGCCACAAGTTACACTACATGAACCCCAAGCGCTCCAACCAGATAATTGGCACTCAGCCTGTCGTTGATAAGGGGGAATCTTTTGTCCGCCAAGCTGAAACTCCTCAAACTCGTCTGCATTGTTAACCGACTCTGCCACACCACAGGCTTCGCCCTCACACTCGCGTTCTTCGTAGAGTGGCACATTGCAGTTGTAAACTCTGGAGAGCTCGGGTTGCTTGTACACACGTCGCTTATATTGCATGCCACCACCACATTTCGTAGAACACTCGGTCCAAGCTGACCAGGGATGCGTCTGACATTCGCGTGGCACATCTTCATCGTTGTTGGCTATAAAGATAATGAGGATAATATGCTTGCAGTCGACGCTTGACTCACTCACATTCTTCATCCAGGCAACGCCGTTCGTAGATTCGTTGGCGTCGTATGGTTAACACGGCCATTGGCTTCATTGGTATCCCTTCCTTATCGTAGAATGGCGAACGATCATCTGGGGGGAAGTCCGAGCTCATTCGCCTGATGACATCAGGTGGAACTTGAGGCTGATCGGGTGACTAATGAAAACAGTCAGAGGATATTTATATATGCAGTTGAGCCGAGAAAATAATTACCGTATAAGTGGGACCTGCATCGGTGCCCACATCCCATGGATACAAATTGATCACTTTCGAGTCCAACCAGGTGCAATTCCGTAGACACAGCTCCAGTCCGCTAACGCCCACAATCCAATCGGGCGACGGCTCAATTTTGGATGCAAACGATACCATGTGACGCATTGGATCAACACGCACCGAAGCCATCGATTTACTGTTCAGATTGGGATACCCTAGACCACGTGCCTTAATAATTGTGCGTATCTTATTCTCCTGGAAAGAAATATAAACCAAAATGAGTATAACAAGTTAGGGCGGGTCAAAATCGAAATTTACGAGGAATTTAAAGAAAATTTTACGTTTGATATGTGCGCCCATAATTATTTCTTAGCTCAAGCTGTAAAACCTGAACAAGGTATTTTTCCTTAAAAGACTTAAGCATTTGTCTTTGGAGCTGGGGACAGAAATGGTTTTTAGCCAGATTTTATAGTTACATGGTAAATTTTTCTAGAATTCCTAGTGACTTCCGATTATGGTGAAATAATTTTCTGTAAACTTCGTACGCGATAATTGACGCTAAACTCTCGATCAAGCAGCTTTGCGGTGCAGTGCTCCGCATATTGCTTTAAGCCTTCGCTGGCTAGGGCACCGGATTCCCAAAAGCGATAATCGGAGCTATGCGCAGCACCGACGAGCTCACAGAACCGTGTCTCCCATTTTCTTTCTGGAAAGTTCTTTGGATGTAAATTTCGTTGCCAGACTCCCTCGAAAGTAAGCTGTTAAGTGGTGGAAGTTGATTAGATAAGCCAATACAAGCTCAGAGAAATTGCGGCTCACCTCATAACGCGCCTCGTCGCAGGCACAACAAGGAGCGTTTAAACTGGGTGCAGTTGGCTGGCTTTCAACATCGTCCACGATCTCCTCGCAAATTCGTCGTGTTAAGCCGCCATCGTCCATGTGCCAAACATCGCGATGCTGCAGTACTGTGGCACGTATTAATATGCAGCCACTGCCAGGCTCACTTGGGGCTGTCCAAGTGAGATGCATATGTGTCTTGGGATTGGTGTTTGTGTTTTCCACCATGTTAATGCAGTTGGGACTGAAACGTGTCTCGATCTTATCGCTTAGTTCGAATCTACCCAGATCGGCCATGTAGCTAAAATCTCCATTCTCGTTTTCCAAAGCCAGAATGAAACTGATGTAGCGATGACCGTTGAATGCATTTAGAGAAACTGTTTGAATAAAGAATCGACGAATAATCAAATTGCGTAAACCACAACTAGCATAAAACACGTTCTATGACGGTCTTATCGACGAAAGCCGACCTTGAAAACATCGCATGAATCTTTCTGAAATTCGCAATGTCCTGATAAGACCATCTTAACCGTCAGTTCATTTGTTTACAAAACAAAACAATCAACGAAATTGCGAAATCTATTCGTTTTTGGTTTTGTTTCTATTGTGAGTTTATAGTTAGACCTCGCCATTCATCGTACATTAGACATTGAAGTTCAAGCGCAAGGCCAATGAACTCACGCGCTCACCGTTGTACTCCTGACCGAGAATATACGTTTCCGGATTGCCAGTAATGCTTATCACATAGTTCTCATCGACTGGCGACTTGGGCGTGGCCGTATTTGCCGGACGTCGGGTACAGATCAAAGCGCTGCCATTCGACACCACCGCGAATAGTATTAACAAGCGCCACATTATTGAAATATCTCATTCGAAACTTATTGGATGGTAATTTGTGTTGCTTCAGCTACTTTTTTTTTATAGTACTTGACGACTCGAGCGTCAGTTGGGAACTGAGCAAAGCTGTGCCCGACTGTGTTGATTTCGCGAAAATTAATTTGGGAGACTGAAACTGATAAGCGGAAAGCCGGAGCAAGCTGAGCTGAGCAGCCGGCGAGAGAATCTTATTTTTCTGACCCACTGATACAAATACGCTTGGAACCTTATCACCGCTTATTTCAGAAGCTGAAGAATGAATAAGCTATGCTCGTGGAATACAATATAGAAATTTACAGCGACGCCTATTTGAGGGTTGAACATAGGAATTAAGAAATGGGCGGAGCAAAATAGAGAGGTTTTTAATTGTGAGATAGTTCTAGCTTATTTTGAAGTTGCTTAGAAGCGAAAGACAAACGGACAATGTCTAGACAATGTGACGTTTTAATAAAATAATTGTATTTTAGTTTATATTTAAACCAAGCACTAAAGTAAAGTAAACCAAGTAAAAAAAGTTACAGTCGAGTGTGCTATATAAATACCAAATTGTCAGCCAAAGCAACTAAGACCCTATTGCAGTTGGTGTTTCCAATACAAAAGTATTTCTTAAATAACATCTACAATTTTTATCTAATCACAACTTGAGTTTGTGAATTTTCTTGATATTTCGACGTTTTAAGATCCAAATGCTTATTCTTGTTGAAGTGTGCAATATGCGATTGATTTTTATTAATACAATAGGTGTATTTTTATTTTCATAGGTGTTTAGTTGAATGCAAGATATACGATAGACAGAAAACATGGAACTAGTAAAAATTTATTTATTTATTTTGTTTTGCTTAGCTGCCATAGTATCCATGTCTTGTATTGCCATATTTAATATTTGTCTGAGACATCGACTGTCCGAATCCACCACCATAATCTCTTCCGCTGGACTGTATATCGCCAGTAACGTCATCCTTCACTGTGCGGGCCCAGTTTATTAGGGGCTTCAGACAGGTGCCTTCGCAAGCCAACAAGGAACGAAACCGATTAAGATTCTCATCGCAGTTGTCCGTGGTAAAGATCTTGCACTCGTGAGTATCGTGATCATAAAACCAGTAGTTTCGTACAATAACAGGAGTCAGGCAGGGTATGATCGAGGCAAAGGGTTTCTCGAAGCAATAGTCATACACTGGCTTAAAATCCTCGCTGACATCCGACTGTCGATTCTGATAACGTGCATTGTTCGTGGAATCATATGGCTTGGGTCTCATATCTTGATCATTCTCTCTTTGGTATGTATTGCCTCTGTTAAAGTTACCTCTGAAATCGTTACGTTGTCCCGGATAATTCCTTGGTAGGTTTTCCGTTACCGGCTCTTTCGCATAACTGTTGAAGCGATCAGACTCGAGCGGCCGACGAGGATTAGAATTATAACCTCCCTGATTTGCACTTTGAAGATTGACTTTGTTACGATCGAAGCGGTTGCTGTTCCAACTTTGGCCACGTTGATTTTCACTTTGAAAATTGTGTCTATTACGCTCAAAATTGTTGCTGTTCCAGCCTTGGCGGCGCTGGTTCTCAGATTGAAAGTTATCTTTGCTTGTGTCGAAGTTCAAAGCTCTGCCATTCGACACCACCGCGAATAGTATTAACAAGCGCCACATTATTGAAATATCTCATTCGAAACTTATTGGATGGTAATTTGTGTTGCTTCAGCTACTTTGTTTTATAGTACTTGATGACTCGAGCGCCAGTTGGGAACTGAGCAAAGCTATGCCAAACTGTGTGGATTTCGGGAAAATTAATTTGGGAGACAGAAACTGACATGCGCAAAGCCGGAGCAAGCTGAGGTGAGCAGACGGTACATAAGAGAAGCTTATTGATACTGATACAAATACGCATGGAACGATACCTTATCACCGCTTGTTTCAGAAGCTGAAACAACATGAACAAGCTATGCTCGTGGAATGCAATATAGAAATTTACAGTGACGCCTATTTGAGATTGAATCTAGGAATTAAGAAATGGGCGGAAGAAAATAGAGAGGTTTTTAAAAAAAACATCAGACTACATCTGAGTGTGCTCGATTGTGAGATTCTTCTTGCTTATTTTGAAGTTGCTTAGAAGCGAAAGACAAACGGACAATGTCTAGACATTGTCTAGACAATGTGACGTTTTAATAAAATAATAGTATTTTAGTTTATATTTAAATTTATATTAAACCAAGTAAAAAAGTTACAGTCGAGTGTGCTATATAAATACCAAATTGTCAGCCAAAGCAACTAAGACCCTATTGCAGTTGCCGTTTTCCAATACAAAAGTATTTCTTAAATAACATCTACAATTTTTATCTAATCGCAACTTGAGTTTGTGAATTTTCTTGATATTTCGACGTTTTCAGATCCAAATGCTTATTCTTGTTGAAGTGTACAATTTGCGATTGATTTTTATTAATACAATAGGTGTATTTTTATTTACATAAGTGTCTGTTTGAATGAATTGAACCATGTAACCAGTAAACATTTATTTATTCATTTTGCTTTGCTCAGCTGCCATAGTGTCCACGTCTTGTATTGCCATATTTCTTGTTTGTCTGAGACATCGACTGTCCGAATCCACCAATATAATCTCTTCCGCTGGACTGTAGTTCGCCAGTCCTCCAGTCATCCTCCACTGTGCGGGCCCAGTTTATTTGGGGCTTCAGACAGGTGCCTTCGCAAGCCAACAAGGAACGAAACCGATTAAGATTCTCATCGCAGTTGTCCGTGGTAAAGAGCTTGCACTCGTGAGTATCGTGATCATAAAACCAGAAGTTTCGCACAATAACTGGACTGGCCAGGCAGGGTATGGTCGAGGCAATGGGTTTCTCGTAGCAATAGTCCTGCATTAGTTTAAAATCCTTGCTGACATCCGACTGTCGATTCTGATAACGTGCATTGTTCGTGGAATCATATGGCTTGGTGGTCATATCTTGATCATTCTCTCTTTGGTATGTATTGCCTCTGTTAAAGTTACCTCGGAAATCGTTACGTTGTCCCGGATAATTCCTTGGTAGGTTTTCCGTTACCGGCTCTTTCTCATAACTGTTGAAGCGATCAGACTCGAGCGGCCGACGAGGATTAGAATTATAACCTCCCTGATTTGCACTTTGAAGATTGACTTTGTTACTATTGAAGCGGTTGCTGTTCCAACTTTGGTCACGTTGATTTTCACTTTGAAAATTATCTCTGTTACGCTCAAAATTGTTGCTGTTCCAAGTTTGGCCTAGTTGATTTTCACTTTGGAAATTATCAGTGTTACGATCGAAATTGTTGCTGTTCCAAGTTAGGCAACGTTGATTTTCATTTTGGAAATTATCTATGCTACGATCGAAATTGTTGCTGTTCCAGCTTTGACGGCGCTGGTTCTCAGATTGAAAGTTATCCTTGTTTTTATCGAAGTTCAAAGCTCTGCCATTCGACACCACCGCGAATAGTATTAAAAAGCGCCACATTATTGAAATATCACATTCGAAACTTATTGGATGGTAATTTGTGTTGCTTCAGCTACTTTGTTTTATAGTACTTGATGACTCGAGAGCCAGTTGGGAACTGAGCAAAGCTGTGCCCAACTGTGTTGATTTCGCGAAAATTAATTTGGGAGACTGAAACTGATAAGCGGAAAGCCGGAGCAAGCTGAGCTGAGCAGCCGGCGGGAGAAGCTTTTTTTCTGACCCACTGATACAAATACGCTTCAAACGATTCATTATCACCGTCCGTTTCAGGAGCTGAAACATGTACAAGATATGCTCGTGAAATGCAATATAGACATTTACAGCGACGCCTATTTGAGGGTTGAACCTAGGAATTAAGAAATGGGCGGAGCAAAACAGAGAGGTTTTTATACCCGCTACCTATAGGGTCATAGTTGCCAACTCTTAGTGGTCTTTTATAGCAGTGAAGGCCAACAAAAATAGCTAGATTTCATCAAAAAAAGTAAATTAAAATAGCCGTAGATTTTTAATAATAAAATCTTATATTTTCCCACATTAATTGTTGATTGTTTTATGATACTTCTTCGTTAAGCAAAATGCTTAAAATGTGCCCAATTTCTACCCCCTCGGAACTCAAATACGTCCCATTGTACCAATTGCATTTTTATACCCGCTACCTATATGGTAGAAGGGTATTATAACTTTGTGCCGGCAGGAAATGTATGTTGCAGGTAGAAGGAGGCGTCGCCGAGACGATCTAGCCATGTCCGTCTGTCCGTCTGTCCGTGTGAAACACTGGATCTTAGAGACTATAAGAGATAGAGCTATAATTTTTTTTCGACAGCATTTGTTATGTTTGCACGCAAATCAAGTTTGTTTCAAGTTTTTGCCATGCCCACTTCCGCCCCCGTAAATCAAAATCATCGAATGAAAAGCGTAATTTTAAAGCTAGAGTTACGTTTTTGGTATACAATAATAACTATAGTAGTTATCATTCCTGAAAATTTGGTTGCGATCAGATAAAAATTGTCGTAGTTATTAAAGAAATACTTTTGTATGGGCAAAATCGCCCACTTACAAGGGGTCTTAGTTGCTTTGGCTGACAATCTGGTATATTGTCCCGTCTATGGTATATTTTGAATGTGGTACTATATCGATATAACAAATACACCGTTTGGTATTTTTTTAGTATATTTGTATTTTAGTATATTTAAAAAAAACGCAATATTTTGCTTTTATTCAAAATGGGTAGCGGGTATCTCACAGTCGAGTGTGCTCGACTGTTTCTTTCTTACTTGTTTTTATTAATACAATAGGTGTATTTTTATTTTCATAGGTGTCTAATTGAATGTAAGCTATACAATAGACAGAGAATCATGGAACCAATAAACATTTATTTCTTAATTTTGCTTTGCTCAGCTGCCATAGTGTCCACGTCTTGTATTGCCATATTTAATGTTTGTCTGAGACATCGACTGTCCGAATCCACCAATATAATCTCTTCCGCTGGACTGTAGTTCGCCAGTAACGTCATCCTCCACGGTGCGGGCCCAGTTCATTTGGGGCTTCAGACAGGTGCCTTCGCAAGCCAACAAGGTACGAAACCGATTAAGATTCTCATCGCAGTTGTCCGTGGTAAAGATCTTGCACTCGTGAGTATCGTGATCATAAAACCAAAAGTTACCCACAATAACAGGAGTGGTCAGGCAGGGTATGGTCGAGGCAAAGGGTTTCTCGTAGCAATAGTCCTGCACTATTTTAAAATCCCTGCTGACATCCGACTGTCGATTCTGATAACGTGCATTGTTCGTGGAATCATATGGCTTGGTGGTCATATCTTGATCATTCTCTCTTTGGTATGTATTGCCTCTGTTAAAGTTACCTCTGAAATCGTTACGTTGTCCCTGATAATTCCTTGGTAGGTTTTCCGTTACCGGCTCTTTCGCATAACTGTTGAAGCGATCAGACTCGAGCGGCCGACGAGGATTAGAATTATAACCTCCCTGATTTGCACTTTGAAGATTGACTTTGTTACTATCGAAGCGGTTGCTGTTCCAACTTTGGTCACGTTGATTTTCACTTTGAAAATTATCTCTGTTACGCTCAAAATTGTTGCTGTTCCAAGTTTGGCCTAGTTGATTTTCACTTTGGAAATTATCAGTGTTACGATCGAAATTATTGCTGTTCCAAGTTTGGCCACGTTGACTTTCACTTTGAAAATTATCTATGTTACGATCGAAATTGTTGCTGTTCCAGCTTTGGCGGCGCTGGTTCTCAGATTGAAAGTTATCGTTGTTTGTGTCAAAGTTGTTGGAGTTCCAGCTTTGACCCTCGTCATTTCTGTTAGTCGCGAATCTGTTGTTATTGTTGGATGAGCTCCAAGCTGGAGAATTTGCATTGTCTTCGGGTTCTTGCATACCATCTAGTTCTCCGTTGTCAGGTATTATGCCGCCACAATCGGTGCCCGTGCATAGCATGGACTCTTCTAAGGGCATTCTCAAGGCTGCCTGACACTGCGCCCTTGCCTGGGGATTGAAGTAGTCACGTGTGCGAGTTGAAAACCCACGACCACAGACCTTTGAACACGGTGACCAATCGCTCCACTTAGTTAATTCACACTCGGCCCCCGATTCCCGTCCGTCGGGATTATAATTATTTGGGTCGCCGTTATCCATCTCCTCTTCCGCGCCGCATTGAGTGCCTTGACATTGACGACTCTCATCTAAATGCCTGTCGCAATTGTAACTGGCTGCTAGCGATGGGTTTTTGAAGCTGCGAAAGCGTTGCGAATAACCAGGGCCACAACGTGTACTGCAGTTACTCCAGTCGTTCCAAGGATGTGTGGCGCACTCCAATGGTCCTTCTTGAGGTACTAAAAAAGCAAGCTGAGCTGCTGTCTGATCTGAACTGACAATAGGTCTCTTATTAACTTACCATCCTCACATTCCCGTATGTACAGCTTCTTTCTAGTGACGTACAGCGTGGCCAGAGGTTTCATAGGTGTTCCGGATTCATCGAAGAACGGTGAGCGATGGTCGCTGGGATACGAGGATGTAATGCGACGGATTACATCGGGTGGCACCTGGGGCTGATCGGGTGACTGGTTGCGTAGATAATTCGTTCGTTTACTCGACGAATAATGGGTTATTAAAGGACAGTCTCACCATGTATGAAGGTCCTGAATCTGTACCAATGTCCCAGGGATATAAATTTAATACTTTACGCTCCAGCCAGGTACAGTTGCTTAAACAGAGCTCCAAGCCAGCTACTCCAAGAATCCAGTCTGGCGAGGGATCTACTTTGGCGGCCAAGGATATCTGATGATGCTGGGGATCCACTCGGGCATTCGCCAAAGTTGTGCCATACACATTCTCACGGTTTACAATTCCAGGAGCCTTGATAATAGTGCGCACCTCGCCATTCTACAGAATTCGTTATGGTCATAAAGTAAACATATATTTTATTTATAATAAACTTTTTTATGGATTGATTTGCAAAATAATAATCCAACGTGAATACCTGAGTGTTATCTCTGATCTCCTGCTCTAAGGATCGTGTGGAGCCATGCTCTGCCATTTCCTGCACTCCAATGGAAGCCCTTCCCCCATAAGCCCAGTATCGATAGCTGCTGCTGTGCGAGGCACCAATTACGTCGCCAATGCGGGTGCGTCCCTTCTCTGAAGGAAAGTCTTTGGCATGTGTATTCCTCCCCCACTTACTCTCCAGAACAATCTGTTGTTTAATCAGTAAAGAGAGAGGGTTCAAAATGTCGTGGAATAAAGCTAAAAGTGATGACACACCTCG
Organism: Drosophila sulfurigaster albostrigata; assembly: GCF_023558435.1. NCBI lineage: Eukaryota > Metazoa > Arthropoda > Insecta > Diptera > Drosophilidae > Drosophila > Drosophila sulfurigaster. The sequence continues at coordinate 3,360,402 of NC_084883.1, forward strand.
TACTTAGCCTCATCGCAGGCACAGCAATTTTGCAGGGCAGGCGTAAGATTATTCAACTCATCAATCTCTTCTGGACAGATACGTTTTGTGAGGAAACCATCATCTATGAACCACACATCACGATGCTGCACAATACCAGCCTTAATAAACACACAGCCGCTGTTGGGATTCTTGGGCGCCACCCATGAAACATCGATGCGTGTCTTGGCATTTGTGTTTGTGCTCTCGATCATATTCTCGCAGCCAGAACTAAACTTTGTCTCTGCACCGTTGAACAACTCAAAGTGTCCAGTCATATCGTGGGAATTGTAGCCAACGGATTGATCCTCTGCCTCAATGACCAGCGTGAAGCTGATGAACTTCATATTTATGGGACACGAGAGCGACACGTTGTATTGATGATCGGGTATATAGGCCTCTGGATTGCCATCGATCAGTATCTTAAAGTTATCGTCGACTGCCGAACGTTGACCACTGGCTCCTTGAGGAATGCGAGAGCAACCACCTCGCACATCCTGAATATATATGGCAAAGATGATAAATAATGCCAGTACTTGGCACATTTTTTCAAGACGCACAACTATTTTTGGGTACTAGACGCTTTCACAGCTCACAGAGCACTGATGAAATTGGGTAAAGCGTTTCTAGTAATTGACAAAACGACTCAATTATTTCCCAGACCCATTTTAATTGAGTTGAGTCGCCACTTTCAATGTTTCAAGCAACGCTCTTCAATAAGTCTTGGTCCAACACATGTAGCACACATTCATATATGACAGAGAGCTGGCGTCAATTAATTTATTTTCCTAAGGTTCTTTCAACTCTGTAGACCCGTGAAGGTGGAGGGGCATTGAATCTGAATGCTCTGAATTCTGAATGCAGACTTTTATATGGGTCAATGATATTCCGCAGTCAAATATATTCAAATGAAGGGATATTGTTTGTTTTTTTCTCTCATTTCAAGAGGAAGTGCGTGAATCTATAAACTATTTTATTTTTACAACCTATTTCAACAAATATATGAATACGTCGGGACTGACTGACCAATCTATTAACGAACACCCTCAGCCAAGTTTAAATGGAATGAACTAGAAGACTGTATTTTATTCTCACAACGTTGATGTGAGAAGTCAAGTGGGCTTCGAAACTAGAAGAAAATCCTTGTAGTAAATCGAGTAACCTATACACAAATCAATGAACAACCTTTGCCAAGTGTAACCCACAGATGACTAAGTCAACTGTTGCTTTTATTTAAACGAGTGTCAAGCTCCACAGGGAACTCCTTTTTAATCCGTTGAATTTCCAATAAAAATTTCAATTCATCATCAACACTTACTTCCAAAATCATAAATACCGCAAGATTATAATCCTCAATGATGGGATATCCTTATCTTCACTCACCTGCTGCTCCTTGTTTTTTGGTGTTGTTTGATGTACCAAAATTTGAGTAACATCAAAATTTTCATTCAGTTCGTGCTCTATATTCATTATTTACTGTATAACTTTTGAAATAAAGTAAAAGATAGTGCATTTAATAATAAAATTGTATAACTGTAAATCTGACCTTTTCACTCGTTATGTTACTAATCACATCAATCAAAAGTTTTGATTCAAAACTAAACTCTTGACCGAACCATCTTTTTCTTTTATTATTAATGAGGAAGTCGAATATACTTCCTTTAGACCATCAAGAATAAATTCCAACTTAAATATAGAAATATTCCTCTGGGATCTTATCACTCATCGGAAGGTTAAATGGTAAGAGAAGAAGGCTAAACCTGGTTCCCAGAAAATTATGGAGAAAACTCAATACCATGAATAAATTATAATATTAACCTAATAGCGAAGAAGGGAAATATTTCAACCACAGGTTACGTTTTGCAATACCATTTTTGTTTATTGAAACAATTTGATTATATATTTATAATTGTATTGCCTTGATATACATCGATGATTACTCCTTGGGTCACCATTTGTCGGTGTCGTCATTGTTTTCCAGCTGGCAAGGCATCATAAGACACTTCTCGATGCGCACTCGATCCTTGCACTTGTAGCTGAGATCCGTGTTTAGCAGCGTGCGAGTTCGTTGACGCACCGAGTTATCGCCACAGCTGGCGGTGCACGGCGTCCATGCGGACCACTCGGAGTAGCGACACTCGTCACGTGCCTCGAGCGGTTGCAGCTTGGCTGGCACATGTCGCCGTTCGCCGTAGGAGCCGCTCACCGAGTACATGTCATCGCAACGCTGATAGCACCGATCCCAACGCACCAGATGCTTCGGACACGGTTTGCCCCCGTATTTGGGAGTGCGCAGCACCCGTCGTGTCTTCAGCTGAAGTCCATCGCCACAGGTGGCATTGCAGCTGTGCACAATCCACTCGGAGACGAGACAGTCCACACGCTGTGGTTGCTCCGAGCTGAGGCGTTCGTACTGCAGTTCCTGCTTGTGCCGGGGCAGACGGCAAGTTTCATCGCACTCCTCCTTGGACTTGAACTTGTTCTGGTTGCGATCGCAACGATCCGACCAGTAAATGGCGCACTGATCGCTCACATGATCGTAGTACCAATAGTTGGCCACATCACTGTCCCGACAGTGGCTATCCACGAGTGACTCGTAACAGAAGTGGGGCACAATTGTGTCGCAGTTGGGGTTGGTGCAGTTGACCTCTTCGATTAGCTTGATGTGGCGACAGGGATCAGTGCCATCATCGTTGGGATCCTTCACGCCATAAACCTCATTGTTGTTCCACACCTTGCGCAAGCGTTGCCGCTTCCCAGCCCCTCCACATGGTCCCAGACAAGGCGAGAAATCCGACCACGGAGAGACACCACAAACGGGCGGTATGTAATCCTCGCTGTGCTGACTGTAGCTTTTAAAGTTGCGAAACAGCGAACGCTTCTCAGCGGAGCCGGACTGTTCATCACCGCCGTCGGGTTGCGCCTCCTCTGGCTCAGCCTCGGCGTCACCTTCGTTGGTAATCTCGCCACCACATTCACTGGCCTCACACACCTTTGTCTCCTGGAGTCGCACCTTGCTCGCTTTCTGGCACTTCTTCTTTGCCCGTCGATTGAGATAGTGGCGAGTACGAATCATCTCTCCAGTGCCACAGGTGACGGTGCACGAAGACCACTCGCTAAATTCCGACAGACCGCACTCGGGATCACCGCCTTGGAATTCCGCTTCGGGCTGTGTTCCTTCCGGCACCTCCTCATTGTAAGCTGTACATTTGCGTCCATTACAATTCTTCTCCTCTCGAAGCGCGTTATTGCATCTTTGGCGCTGGAGAATTGGGGGAAATATAACAAGACAATAATTAAGACATGTAAGAAACAGTGTGCTCGATATCCGCTACACACTTTCAGTAAAAACCACACCAAAAATTGACCAAAACTGTATTTAGTATTTCGATGTATACCATAGAGTAAAAAATATATTAAATTCTCAATAAAGGCAAGTACGACCCGAGCTATAGCTGTCTAGGCTTTCTTAAAATTTGGCTGCTCCCTTTAAAATTGCCGGACCGGACGTGGGCATGCAAAAACAAGTAAGAAAGCTACAGTCGAGTGTACTCGACTGTGAGATACCCGCTACCCATTTTGAATAAAATAAATATATTTTGTAGTATTTTTCTCAAAATATACAGATTATATTGCAAAAATACTAAAAATATACCGAATGGTATATTTGATATATCTATATAGTGCCGCATTCAAAATATACCATAGATGGCACAATATACCAGATTGTTAGCCAAAGCAACTAAGACGCCTAGTAAGTAGGCGTTTTTGCCCATACAAAAGTATTTCTTTAATAACTTCGACAATTTTTATCTGATCGCAACCAAATTTTCAGGAATCATAACTATATAGTATATAGTATATTATTGTATATACCAAAATTCGAAACTTTAGCTTTAAAATTACGCTTTTTATTCGATTTTTGTGATTTGCGGGGGCGGAAGTGGGCGTGGCCAAAATTTGAAACAAACTTGATCTGCGTGCAAACATAACAAATGCTGTCGAAAAATTATAGCTCTATCTCTTATAGTCTCTGAGATCTAGGTGTTCATACGGACAGACGGACAGACACACAGACAGACAGACGGACATGGCTAGATCGTCTCGGCTGTTGACACTGATCAAGAATATATATGTATACTTTATGGGGTCGGAGATGCCTCCTTCTACCTGATACATACATTTCCTGCCGGCACAAAGTTATAATACCCTTCTACCCTATGGGCGGGTATAAAAAAAAACTGTAACAATAATAATTGTTTTTGGTTTTAATTTTCTCTCTATCTTTTATAGTCCCTGAGATCTTCATAGGTGTTCATATGGACAGCCGAATATGCCTATATCGTCTGGGTTATTGACGCTTATCACGAATATATACACTTTACGTCGTCCGAGATGCTTCCTTCAGTCTATTGCATAAATTTCCTGTTCGCAGAAAGTTACAATAAAATTCTATTACTTTTTTCTCATTACCATTGCTTGCGTAGGATTCTTGAACTCGCGTGTTCTATATTGTTTGCCTGGTCCACACTTGGAGCTGCACTCATCCCAACGACTCCATGCTGTAGTGGCGCACTCCGAAGGCAGTTGTTCAGCTGAAGAAATAAGATTTGGTAAATATAGATGTAGATCGATTACCTTACAACTTACAATCGGCTGTATCGCAGTTCTTCTCATACAGACGACGCCTGTTGATGTGCAATGTTGCCAGGGGCTTCATTTCTGCGCCATTCTGATCATAGAAGGGCGAACGTGGATCATTGGGAAAATTTGACTTGATGCGTCGAACGACGTCTGGTGGCACTTGAGGCTGGTCGGCCGACTACAATTAAGATGAGAGAGTTTTGTTTTTAAATTCGAAAGAATAAAGAAAGAATGCAAGAAATATATTCGCTAAGTTTTTTATGTGAAGATAAAAAATGTAACCCTATTAGAATTTCTGATTTGACTAAGTTAATTCTTTTCAAATGCCAACTTTTCGGCTTTTATTCACTGCACTCACTTAATCGTGAGTTCCTTTCTAGCTAATGGTTATTATTAAGACTAGTAAATCTTAAACATACTTGTTTGAAATTATTGTCACTAAGCAATTTATTAAATTGCGGTGCTATGTCTAAAACAAATTTAACTTCCAAACAAAAATATGAAGTATTGTCTCTAAGATAAGGACGATTCTTGTAGTCTGCAATATCTTCAAGATATTTGATTGTCCTTATATAGTAGTCTATTGAAGCAAATTTCTAGCTACTTGAGCTCCGCTTACCATGTAGGATGGACCACTATCAGTGCCTGCATCCCAAGGATACAGATTGTGCACCTTATTCTCCACCCAAGAGCAGTTAGGCAGACACAGTTCAAGTCCAGAGACGCCCACAATCCAATCGGGAGAGGGATCCACCATGGATACCAAAGAGATAAGATGATGATTCGAGTCGACGCGAAATACTGCAAATGTTTTGCCTGTCACATTTGGAAAGGCAATGCCACGCGCCTTAATGATGGTTCTTATGTGCTCGCTTTGATCCTTCAGCTCACTCTCCAGGGTGCGTGTGGAGCCATGCTCGGCCACCTCGCGTAATCCCTCGCTGGCCAGTTCACCATACTGCCAGAAGCGATAGTCGATGGTGTGAGAGGCGCCGATGATGTCGCTGAAGCGTGTGCGCCAGCTGTTGGCCGGGAAATCCTTGGGATGCGTGTGACGTGACCACTTGCCCTCAAAGGTGAGCTGAAACGAATGGCCATAGCTCAAGAGTCAGTTATTAAGGCTAGAATTCAACTTCTACCTCGTATTTGGCCTCATCGCAGGCACAACATGGATCCACAATGCTGGGCTGTGTGTTGATATCGTCGACCTCCTCCTCGCACATCCGCTTGGTGAGCAAACCATCGTCCATGAACCACACGTCGCGATGCTGCATCACTGTGGCACGCAGCAGCACACATCCCTGTCCAGGCATCGATGGTGCTACCCAAACGACTTCCGCATGCGTCTTTAGATTCGTGTTCGTGTTCTCGACGACATTGGGACAACGCGGGCTGAATCGCGTCTCGGACAAATCGACAATCTCAAAGGTACCCATTCCATTCGAATCGTCCTCGGCATCCTCATTCTCTAGCTCCACCGCCAGCATGAAGCTCACAAACGACAAACCCGAATACGCGTTTAACGATACTGTTCAGTATAAATGGAGACAAAATCATTATTATCCACACACAATGGGATATCTCATTGGACTCACCATTGTATTTCTGACCGGGCACATAACTCTGTGCGTTGTTTGCAATGTTTAATGCAAAATTATCATCAACCGGAGACTTGGCTGCAGTGGCGCCAAGTGGCACACGATTGCAGCCTTCGACAACAAATAAATTGCATGCGAATGCCAGCAAAGTGATGAGGTATCCATTCATTATGCTGCTGGAGTATCGCCCTCGATCTCCTTTTTAGATGCTCTCTCTATTCCTCAACTCTTTGATTTGTGAGCTGAAATTTAAATCTCAATTATTAGCTTTATATTCTACTCTTAGCATCTAGTTTTATAGGTGAATTAAATAATAATAATTTTGCAATTATGTTGATCTGTCAATAATCCTCTTTTCCTCATGGTTTTTTTTATCATTCTGTTACTATATAAGTAACCGTGAAGAAGTAATGCAATCCGATCAAAAACGACCAAAATATAACATAAGATTCGTCTAAATGTTTCCAGAGCTCATTTTAAATTTCACTATTTCACAATTCCGGAAACCATTTTGTTTTTTCCATTTCACGGCTCGTGCACTCGCTTAATTGCTTTCAATATGATTGGTGGTTGTATCGAATGTCAATGACAAACTCTGATACATACATGTGCATTAGATAGTAACCATCAATGTTGTTAAATTGCAATTGATCTTGACATTGTCGGTCCTTCGGAATTATTATTAGCAAATAGAACACATTCTTCCATATATTTGATCAGTTGATTCGGTGATTCATCATTTATTATTATTATTTCACTTAAATATACACTTTCTATTTCGCTCCACAAGCCATTGCCATCCGGAATCAAAGACTGATCCCAGTAGTCGCTTTTTACATACATTTGTATATAGGGACTATAATATGCTACGTCACTGATTAAATTCAATTGAAAATGAGCAGAGCGTCATTTGGAATATGTGCTAAACAAGCTCGTTGTGAGTGATTACTCAACTATCAGATGCCCAGTACTAAGTTCTATATATGCTACTGTAGTTAATATTTAATATACCCTCTTTGCTTACTTTATTTCAAGAGAGGGTAAAAACGAAAGCGATTGCAATAGAAAACATCATTAAAATCACTTTTAGGGTTTCGCTTTGCGCTGCGACCCTAGCAGAACTTGCAATCCTAATGTAATCTTACGTATACGTAATATAATAATCAACACTTTTGCAAAATTGTACAAAGTTTTCAGTTAATTCCTAGACTTACATGAACTATTTAATATTTTTAAATTGCTTGCTTTTACTTGCACTTATTCGAAAGCACTCAAATATTATTTTTATTCACTCAACGCATTCACAACCGTCTCGCCAAACGTTCGAATCGCAACTGAAATGCAAAATGCACGATTGCTGCGATAATCGGCATCGGGACAGTTGAATGGTTGTGTGTAGGGTGGAGAAGAGTGAATGGGGATGGGAAATGGAAATGGGGATGAGAGAAGCAACGATGTTATGTCTTTGTGCTCTGTGCTTTAGTCTGTTCGCTTATGCATCCCGATTCGTAATTGTTTCTGTTTTGACTCTTTGCTTTTCTGTTGTCATACGTATATTCTAAACAATCTCATGAGGTTCTCAGGGCATATAAAGTGGGGTGTATGTACAGTGGTTCGGAAAATCGGTTGACAGCACACTTTTATCATAATGGTTCTAAGCGTGCAATTCTATACCATGCTGGTTGCTTTCAGGAATATTTTCGCACGGCAATGTATAAAATAAATAAATAAATACATATTGAAACAAGACCCTTAACTTATAAATCTTATATTGATAAACTGAAAGATAGTTTGCAAGGGTTTAAGTAAATGTTGTATGAGAATCATTTGGATGGGAATTTATCAAATTATTTACGAACGTTATTTTTACCCGCAAGCGTAAAGTATGGAAAAAAAATACTATAAGAGATGCAGCTATAAGTTTTTTCGTAGCACTTACAATAGTTATTTTGAAGCTTCCGATTTGATCATAGGCGAAGGTATGATTTTAGAAGTTTTTTTAGAAATAAATTTATATGGCAATGAACGATTGCTGCAGCTGGATCTTAGCTGCTTTGGTTTTCAATATGGTATTTTTACTGTATATGTACATATATGTACATATATACTAAACATAGTCTTCGCAATATTTTAGTATTTAGTATTAGTATTATGAAGGGCATGACGCACAAACCTGTAATAAATACTCTTCTAGCGGGTATACACATACATATGTATTGTTTTAAAAAAAAAATGTAAGGTTTTTAAAAACTTTTAAAAATTTATAATATTAGGCTACATCCTTTTTATACCCGCTTTTGGATCGCTGAGACTATAAGAAATAGAGCTATAATTTTATTTCGACAACATTTGTTATGTTTTCACGCAGATCACTTACGGTCCCACAAATTGACAAAACTCGAATATCAAGCGTAATTTTAAAGCTAGAGTCGGTATGAACAATAATAATTAGAGACTTGGTGACTCCTGAAAATTTGGTTGTGATCAGATAAAAATTGTCGAAGTTATTGAATAACTTCTTTGTATGGGAAAAAACGCTTTTTTTCTAGGAGTCCTAGTTGCTTTGGCTGGCAATCTGGTATATTTTACACTCTATAGTATATTTTGAATGCAATACCATACCTATAATGCAAATATTCTATATTTTTGTGGTATAATATTCTCACAGTTGAGCATACTCGACTGTAGCTTTCTTACTTATTTTTTAATTATGCTGATCAAGAATATAACTTTTTCGACCTGTCACACAAATTGTAAGAAATTTACGAATAATTTGTAGTAAACCTAACTTAGCATTTTCCTCTTTTTATGATTCGAACTAATCAAACAATTCCGAATATTTGTACAAAGAAGGCTTTAGTGCTACACAAATGTGACATTCATATTTCAATAATTTTCATACATTTTTTCATTCAACATCAAACAGTACACTGGTGCGTCTTTTATTTCGAAATTATAGATTTTTTTAAAAATATACCTAGATCTTTGCACTCGAATATTCATTTGGAACAAAACGACACCAATCTATAGACACTGCCAACATGCAAAATTCGAAGCCTGATTCATCGGCTCCAACTGCAGTAAGTATCTTTTATTCTCCCTGCTGTTTAGCAGTTTAAATGAATTCATTAGCAGATAAAAGCCCCTCTGCGTTCGCCTTCTAAAATTTCGTTGCTTTCAAAGCAAAATGTGGCTGTCAGAAGCCCAAGAGACTCATCGTCATTAGGGAGAGGTGCGATTGATTGCACATCAAGCACTAGTGTGTGTTCCCGTCGAACCGATCTTCACTCTGAAGACTCGACTGCCAAGCTAAAGAATAAGTTTACTCAGCCTCGGACGAATAAGATAACTGAGTTGCGTCTCAAACGATTGCAAAATGCAATGAATAATGGTAGGTCGATAATATATTATTTGATTTGTCCTAACTATTGGTTTGCATCTAGATGGTCAACCTCCTGTAGCCTCGCCAAGAGCTAAAAAGGAGACGATCCCAATTACACCAGCTCCAGCAACTCTTCCAGACCCTGAGGTCGGTGACAGTCCAACACCAAAGTCTCCATTACCAACAAATGCGGCACCGAGCACCCCAGCATCCTCTCCACCAACTCCTCAACTGGAGTCCATGGTAAATAAACTTGCTGACCTGCAATCGGAATTTCTGCAGCAGGTCAAGAACCTTAAGGAAGAAAGCCAGCCCATTTCGTTCAAGTTTGTCACGATGGTTAGAAACGAACAATGCCAATTGGTTTTCAATAAAGATGATCTTCTGTCTTTACCCAAAAATATACGTGAGCTTTAATGAGAGATTACGTTACCTTGTGCTTTTAGCCTCAAATTCGTTTTCACAAATAGCTGCTGAATCGGTGGGCGATTTAAAGTCGTTTTGTCGAAAATCCTTTGAAGACATCACGCAGTCGATGTTTGAGGATCTTCATATGACTGGAAGTCTAGCGAATCTTGAGCAATTGCGAAACAAGATACAGAAGAATTCGGTAAGTGTGAGAACACCCAACTAGCATTATTTCAATGCAATGTATTATGTTTAAAAGTAGCAAAGTAAAGTGGAGTTGATCAATGCAGAGCTGAGCAAATTATGTTGTGCTAAAGATATGGCGGATACATCGTCAATCTTGCAATCAAATGAGAATGATATCTTCAAGATAGAAAAATTGAAGGTCATTGTATCTAAGTTGGAGTCTGATTTAGGAGATGTCCGTAGAAATCGGGATGAATTAAAAAAGTCTTTGGATGTTATACAAAAAAAGAACCAGGATTTAGCCATCGAATTGGCTGATCAAAACTTCAAGGGAGTTGAGCAAAGTGTAGAAATCGAGGATTTGCGCAAAGAGATGAAACAATTGATGAACACGTATGTCAACTAAATTTAAGTAATCTAAATATACAAGTAAATATTAATTTTACCAACAGGAACAATATCATGCAGCAGCGATTGAAAGACAATGAAACAACTTTAGAACAGTCGAAGGAAATGAATTCAAACCAAATTGCTGATCTGAAAAATCAGTTAGATAATGCACTTACAGCTAAGACATCTTTAGATCAGTCAAATGAGCTGACTTGCAGACAAATTGCTGAACTGAAAAAGCAATGGGATAATGCACTGGCAGCCAAGCAAATGGTTGAAACGCGCTTGGAGGAGTTGACCAAGAACCTTGCTGACAAAGATCAGAAACTATCTGCGATGCAGATGCAGCTGGTTGAGCTTGAACAGTATAAAGATTGGCAGAGTGTTCAAAGTGATCAGTCTTCAAATCGCGAAGCGGATTTGGCGCAAATAAAGTAAGTCCAAACTAAAGTCATAATTAGAAATATCTTTATTTTATTCGTCAGCGAGCTGAAGACCAAGTTGGACGCCGCTCAGCATCAATTGTCAACCCAGACAAAAGCTGAGCACACTCTGAGGGCACAACTAACTCAGAAACAGAAGCAGCTGGGTGATATGGAACTGAAGGTGACGCAGCTAGAGGAATCAGTTGTACACCATCGAAAGATGAATGACGTGCGTCGCGAGCGAATCGTGCACCTGGATCAAGAGATTAAGCAACGTGAGAAGGAACATATTCGTAAACTCGACGAGATAATGGCTCAGTCCAATGAGAAGAGCACGATCATAGCTCAGGTAATTTATCGATTAGTTACTTCTCAGTATCTTATTATTTCTCTTGCATTCACTTGCAATAGATTAACAATGAGTTGAGCGCAACAAACGAACAGTTCCAGAATCTGTGCTCCACCCTGGGCACCAAGCAGATGAAGCTGCACCGGCAGGAGCATGTCATCAAGTTGCTGGAGGAGAGCAACGAGCGCAGTGTGCGGCTTCATACCAAGCTGGGCGAGAAGAATGCTCTTCTCAAGGATGAACTTGAACACCTCAGACGTACTGTGTAAGTTTGTGATTCTTGATAGATAGTGAAAACAATCAGATAAACGGTAATAAGTTCGCTAGATTGCCGCAACAAAAATAGTATTAATAAATTGGGAAATTATTCAGATTGTATAATACAAGATTCTTCAATTCTGTCTCCTCTCAGAAATAACCTAATGTTAGGCAGTGATGCCACCGATGCGGACGCTAAAAACAAATAATAGTATCCATGTTAATATTCAAAATTTAAAACATTTCATGGTAAGTTGTTGGCAATTAGCGAATCTATTACCTTTTCTGATATATATTTAAATTGTATTATTTTCCGATTTGCAGAAGTCTTTATGTCAAAATTCTGATTGGAAACAATGGAAACAACATTTTTGAGCCGATTTCACCTCAAGAACACAGAGAATAATATCAACTGCAATACAAACTGTACTTATACGAATAAAATCAATTACCACGTACAATATTTAAATTCACTAACGGAATCTCTTCTCTAAGTTACATAAAGTTTTACATGCGCACATATATTTAGATCTGAATTGAACAATTGCTTATGCTCAAATTATTAACTTTGTGCATCGATAAACACATAACATATATATTATAGATTGGCTCTTATGCTGCGAACTTATTGGGCGGCAATTTAAAAAGCCAAAGTCAACGCGCACTGCTTTGAGTTTCAATGATTTTGCGAGCATTTAATTGAAATGAAATGATTTCGATTTTGAGCGCAGGGTCGAACACTCAAATCTAGTTCCATCTAGCTAATAACCATAGCAGCATAGTATTATTCAGAAGCATTGACAACCCTGCTGAGCAAGCATGATGCGCACTCACTTCTCTTCGCAGCATTACGAAGATTTCATCATGGATTATCAGTTATGATTCGGTTTAGTCGCACTGCGTAGCTCGTGAAACGCGGTTGCAGCACAGGCGTGGATCAAAAGTTTCATTTTGCAGAGTTAAATAAGTTAATAAAAGTGATACTTAAGGTATTAAACTGTTCCACAACTGCATTTGGTTTGTATTAATTAAACAAGTAGTTCATTATTTTGGACAACTGCAATGGCAAAAATACATCTTTTCAGGGTATAACGAAATATGTCTAAGTGAATACAATCATATATTTATAATAATTAAATTTTATTTAAAATTTCTTGAAAAATACTGAAAAGTGAACGTCTATAATTAAGAAATAATATTCAGCAACTTCTAAGGTACTTTCTTTTCATAAGTTTGTGTCAAATAATACTTAAATGGTGTGCATAAATGAAAATTACTTACATATGTATTATAGATTTTCGAAAAGCTTTTCCATATTAATTGGTAAAGAAGTAGAGAAAAATCTATTAGGAAGGTGAAATTATTACAATTATCTTAGCCTTTGTATTAAATTACAAAATTGACAACAAATTAAATTTTGACGCATTTGTTGCTACAAATTTCAATAATTAAATTTATACTGACGTGAGACATTTAAAAAGAACATTTAAGAACTTCATTCATAAAATCATAAATTAGGCATTCGAAATTGCCATTTCATGCACTATTGGTACATTATTTCGCATAAACTTGTGTTCAAAAACTGATTGTTGAATTCATTAAAAACTTTGTAGTCCAAAATAGATTCTATTTATAGTTTGAACGTCTTTCAACGCTGTAGAGTAACTTCTGAATCTCATCTAAAATTAATTTAGGTTTGTCTACGAATGCACAGACTTATTTGACTACCTACGATAAGGCTAAGCTCAATTCAAACTAACTTTTAGATAAGTTATTTGAGGTAATTTCGGGTATTGACTCTCAGTTAACAGTGCGTAATAAAAAACTAAAAGATTTACGATTTTCGTCGAGAAAAAATTTGGTTGAATTACTCTAAGTGTGCTAAGAAAGCTTAGTAGGGATTTGCTTTAGACCTTTTTTTGATAGCATCTGGAAACATGAGATAGTGATTAGAGAGCATTTGAAACTACACATTTTATAAAATTTGAAAACAAATACTTACAATTATAATTGCATATTTTCAAAACATTTTAGAGTTCATTTACATTTATTTGTTATTATTTGTTGCATTGAACTCGGCAAAAGTTGACGGAAATATATAGATAATATTTCGGATTCTACCGAACAAATAAGGTTAATGCTTTCAATGAATTTTATCAGCAGTGTGACGAAATGTTCAGAGGTGCTTTTGACATTGTGTTCATGAATTACAATTTTAAAAAAAATTGTGCTAGGAAAAAAATGTTTCATAGACTGTGTAAAACAAAAGCACTTCTCTAATGAAGAGATTTCTTTTCGTTCTAAACAAACTAGTGCATTGGCGTTAACAAATTAAACATTTTAAAGAGTTTATTATTATGTATTTTATTTATCTTCTATGTATATGGAATTGTGAGTAGCGAAACATAAATAGTTAACATTGCAGTTGAAAGTTAATATTTTTAAGATAACATAGACATTGCATGTTCTTATGTCTTATCTCGGGCTTGTAACTTTACTCTATCGAGTTAGAGATAAACTCTTTAAAGTAGAAGATAATACTTTTGAACCTTTAGGGTAGCGGGTAAAAAAAGTCAAGTCAGTTATTTAATGCGAATATTCGAAAGATTAAAGAAGCTGCCTTGACGCTTAGAATATAATCGTAAAGTATATTTTTGCAATATCTCGAAAGTCTAGTTTTTTAATTTTATGTAAACTGCTGCATAAAAATAGGATTAACTTTCTGTTTATATGCATAAAGCGAAAACAACATTGTTAAATGATAAGGTCGAGCCCCTTTAAAATGACATTGAAATACTGAAATTGATCAAATTTAAAAATTAACCAAAATATGAGCTCATATAAAAGAGGAACAAACCAAACTTAGAACAGGAGATAATATTTTTAATTCTCTTGTATTAATTTGTATTCTTTTTTAATCCTTTTCAAGCAACAACATCATTAAGCAACAACATTAAAGTGCAGAGCATAGGTAAATGTTGAAGAGCAAAAATTATAATAAAGGAAAAGTTAGATTTTAATTCACATATAATATATTATTCTGTTTTTATGTGCAAATATATATGTATATATGCAAAACTCAAGTATGAACTAAAAACAACAATATCAAAACCCAAGATCGAGCCCCTTATTGACGTCACATGTTTTGTAGTTTTAAAACATTTTAAAGCCACGATAAGATTCAAGAAGCATAACTTATAGACAAACCGGAATATAGAAAAGCAAAAATTAAAAAATCAGAATAATTATAACGGAATAACTTTGTTTTTTAAAGGCATAGGCAATGTGGCATGATAAATAAAAAAAACATAATTAACATAATTCGTAGGGTCGAGCCCCTTTTCTGTATTAATGCCAATGACGTTTAGTTTTTAAGTATTTTTAGAATCGAGCTGTTTTTATTATTTTTGATACTATTAATTAACGAATAAAGCCACCAGCCATTATCAAATAAATTATTGTAACAGATGATGTTAACTGCCTACTGACAGTTTTATCAACTGTATCACTTATACACTGAAAAAAATTGACAAAATCAAGATTTTAATCTAGAACATCTCAAGTTAGAAAAGACATTTTGATTTCAAGAACATTTGATATGAGACCAAACAAGCTCTTATAGGTTTAAGACTTAAAATCTTATTATAATCTTATTTTAGTGACTTTTAATACTATCTATCTACTTTTATTTCATTTGCGAACTCAACTATTCAGTTTTGTTGTAGTTACGAAATACTTATCATCGCATCGCGCAGAATTTGAGCCCAGCGACCTACTCTTAGAGACTGCAATGACGAACGGTCTCCGACAGTTTGACTAAATGGGCTATAAACGAAAGCACTGAAAGCTAGATAAAAACTTTATAGGAAACCAGTCCAGAATCATTTAAAGTTTTAGTAATTCGTTGTTAAAGTGGTCGTATTTTAAAATTATTAATATTAATGTTATTAATTTAATTTTTAAAACTTTTTTCTTTCACTGCAGTATTTGTCAATATTGTGATTTTCAAGCAACGTGTTAGGACAATAAGATCGCCATTGGAAACTATCTGATGAACTTTGGTCTCTACACACTAAAATATGGAGTCGACACAGTACGGCAAACTTAATAGATTGATTAACAACAATATTAGCATAAACCTAACGAACGAGAAAAACTGCGCGGTTTATGCACCGACCACTGAGTTGGTAAGCGAGCGATAAGCACCACTCAATCCAATTAGAGCTTATGGTGTATCCTTTAACCACAGCTGACGATGGACATTAACAGCGAAGAGGCACAGGAACAGCGAGAAGCAGCAGAAGAGCAGACGCAACCGCAGGAGAGGGATCAATGGGGCAAGGGAGTGGAGTTTCTGTTCTCGTGCATTGCTCTAAGCGTGGGTCTCGGCAATGTTTGGCGCTTTCCGTTTATAGCCCTAGAAAATGGTGGCGGCGCCTTTCTGATACCCTATCTGGTGGTGCTGTTGCTAGTGGGTAGACCCGTCTACTACTTGGAAGTCCTCATTGGGCAATTTGCAAGTCGCGGTTGCATTCGCGCCTTTGATATGGTGCCCCTAATGAAAGGTATGCTCAAGTCATTAGCAAAAAAGAGGGTATCTAAGAACAAAGTTATTGCTTGCAGGTGTTGCCTATGGCCAGGTGTATTCCACGGCCCTTGCAACCACCTACTATGCCTGCATCATGGCTTTGACTATACGCTATTTGGTGGTTTCCTTCTCGGAGGTGTTACCTTGGACCTATTGTCTGGTCGAGTGGGGTCCTCAGTGTGTTGCCACAGGAGTAACTGACAGCAATGCAACTCATTCAGGGCCGGGTATTTCTTCAGCGGAATTGTATTTTACGTAAGTAATTCAATATAGACAAAAGGAGACATCTCCGATCCTATAAGGTATTTATGTTCATGATCAGCGTCTATACACCAGGCAATGCAGCTATGTCCGTATGTCCATATGAACACCTAGATCTCGGAGACAGATCCACGCAAATCGAAAAAACACAAAACTTATATTTTCAAAGCAAAAGCAGAAGTTTTCTAAAACACAAAATAACTCAAGTCTTTGTGATCTCCGAAAATTGTGTTGCAATCAGACAAAAAACAAAAATTTTTCGCTATATTTTTTCTATGCCGGGTCATAATGGCTTTGCTTAATAATTGCATTCTATGGAATATTTTTAAGGAAGTAGTATATCAATATACTAAATATATTTTTTGACGCATTTAAGTATATTTTTGTATACAATATTTCAATGCAAAAGTATATCGGTATACCAAATATAGCTTTCGGTATATTTCAGTTGTTTTTTAGTATATTGATTTGATATATTTTAATAATGATACCGCATTGCTTAGCTGTTATGGAAAATGTGCAATATAGCAATTTTTGTTTAGTATTTTAATTTAGAATATTTGAATAATAATACCGCACTGTTTAAATAATACAATTTCCACAGTCGCACTGTTCTACGAGAACCAGACAATTTGGATGATGGAGGCCTTGGCACACCAAGTTGGGAGATGGTCTTGTGCCTGCTGGTCACCTGGATCATAATCGCCATCACCTTGTTCAAGGGCATACGCAGCTCGGGCAAGGCATCATACTTTCTCGCTCTCTTTCCCTATGTCATCATGCTGATCCTGTTGATCCGAGCGTTGACATTGCCTGGTGCCTGGCAGGGAATTGCGTATTTTGTGAAGCCACAGTGGGATCAGCTGCTCAATCCTCATGTGTGGTATGCGGCAATCACCCAAATGTTCTTCTCCCTGGCCATCTGCTTTGGCACCTTGGTCATGTATGCCTCATTCAATGATTTCCGCAAGCAAGTGCACAAGTAAGTCACATTGTTCGTATAGCTAAGTTATCCATTATTAACTGATTTCCTTCATCAGGGATGTGATCATCATTACATCAATCGATTCGTTTACTTCTATTTTGGCTGGCTGCATCATTTTTGGCATCTTGGGAAATCTGGCCCATGAGACGAACACCACAGACATCTCCAGTGTCGTCAAGGGAGGTGCTGGACTCGCATTCATCTCGTATCCCGAGGCCATAGCCAAGTTCAAGTATCTGCCACAGTTGTTTGCGGCACTCTTCTTCTTCATGCTGCTTGTGCTGGGCATAGGCAGCAACATTGGCATGGCCTCCAGTGTGATCAACGTGGTCAAGGATCGTTTCCCTCATCTGCCACACTGGCAGCTCGCCATTGGCGCCTCGGTGATTGGCTTTCTCTGCGGCTTAGTCTATATGACACCTGGCGGTCAGTTTGTGCTCAATCTGGTAGACTTCTATGGCTGCACCTTCATTGCCCTCGTTCTTGCCATCGCCGAGCTGTTGGCTGTGGGGTGGATCTATGGCGTGAAGCGTCTCTGCAGCGACATTGACTTCATGTTGAATGTGAAGACTGGTTTCTATTGGCGCATCTGCTGGGCAATTGTGGCACCTGGTTTGATGTTCCTCGTGCTGGTTTACATGCTCTTCAGCTACGAGCCCTTGACATACAAGGGAGTCGCCTATCCACAGGAAGCATACATGGCCGGGTGGCTCATTTGGGGACTGGGCGTGGCACAGTTGCCCTTCTGGGCCATCTATACCATTTACCAACAGCCAGCGAACAGCTTCAGTGGCGTAAGCTAATTTATATTCCCCATGGCAAGCAAGCGTTATAAAGCTAACTTCCCATTCCAGAAACTCAAGCTGGCATTGCAGCCAACTGCGGACTGGGGTCCTCGGCAGCCACAGCAGATGGAGGCATATCTTCAGCATCGTAGACAGGAAGCCGACATGAAAACGGAACGCAGAGCATTCTTTATAGACAACATATTTGGCTAGTAAGGAAAAAGGAGTCTGGACAGTATTGGCAAAGAATATTCGCTTTATTATTATTCATTTATCATTAAACTGCAAATTGTAATTGTTGTTCGCTCAAAGCTACAGGAAAATATTTAAAACATTTCGATTGCAGATTTTTTTTTGCAATTCTTTTTTATACTTTAAGACTTTTATGCTAAGCGATTTTAGCTGCGATTTTAATGAAATATTATTATTCTAAACTGAACTAATGCTTAACTAAATCCATTTTGATAAACTTATGTATGTATGTATAATATATTAATTTGAATAATTTAAAAATAATAGAAAGTAATTTAGAAAATCGAAAATACATGGGATGGTTCTCTAAAATAAATTAAAATTGTAAGCCAAACTAATTGGCAATATTATGATTATTATTATTAAAATAAAGTATTGATATCATTGCGGTTTCTGTGTGAGGAATTCATAAATTAAAATAGTTGTTTGTAAAAATAAAACTTAAAACGTTAGTTAAATAGTGTAAATTAGTAATTATTGTTATTATTGTGTTTGATTCTGCTCCAATTGAATGCATTCGCATCTTTTACACATTTCATCGAATCATGTTGTTAATTATCACAGCACTTTTTGATTTTCTTTTTGTTGTGCAAAACTAAATTTCTCGAACAAAGTAGAAAAACATGTCAAACTAAGGTATTTACAGTCCATCACTTATGGTTAAAAAAACTAAGCTACTCTCTCTCTTTTATCTGTTGTTTATTATAAGCCTGATTCAAAATTTACTTCCTTAGCAATTCGTATGAACAAAAGCTTAGCATACTTTTAGGTTGTTTTCAAAATTGAAATAAAAAGCTATTCAATAATTATTTATCTAAAGTATGCTCAAGGAATTGGTACGAAAGTGAGAGACTTAGACTTAGGTAATTTGATAAAAATTATAGAATTCTATACTCGTATTATTAATATTTGGCTTGCTTTTAATAATTTGAACTGGCTATGATGTTAAATAGAGCTGTTTATTATTTGTAACATTACTTTAATTATCGATTTGTTGGCAGATTTTTGTTAGATTTGGGCAATGTTTTCACATTTACATTTACCATATATGCAGCACTTAATTGTGATTAGTTTTTGAACCCATTAAATGTGGTTGCTTTTTTCTATATATTTTGTATATATGCAAGTACATCTCTGTGTGTGTGTGTGTGTGTGTGAGGTGAGCATATGTGTTAGTTAAGAATTGACATGTAATTTTCATAGCCTACATTTCAGCGCAATTGTATTAATAAGTTTATTAAAAATTCAGCGTAACTTGGCTATAATATATAGTATTTTTGAATCTCGAAAATCTATATGCACAGGCTAAAAATGGAAGTTGCTTTAACATTTCATTCTAGATATGGTCCTATTATTTGTTTTCGCCTACATGTAGAAAAATTTGTTAACAAATACGATATGAGTTACCTTGAGTATATTGTCTACTTGCTAATGATATTGCCTGTCTCTGAGTGTAGGTGTGTCTGTATCTGTGCCTATAAGAGTCAAAGTTATTGTGTGTTGCCCAATGCAAGTTTGTATAGATATTAAGTAGTTTAAAATCGAATCACCTAACTTGCA
The DNA here is from genome assembly GCF_023558435.1 of Drosophila sulfurigaster albostrigata. Classification (NCBI taxonomy): domain Eukaryota; kingdom Metazoa; phylum Arthropoda; class Insecta; order Diptera; family Drosophilidae; genus Drosophila; species Drosophila sulfurigaster. The sequence goes on from NC_084883.1 coordinate 3,380,491, forward strand.
GCTTTAGCATTTATCGTGCTCTCTCTCTTTACTCTAGTCTTCAACTATTTACAGCATAGAAAAATATAGTTATAATTATCGATATAGCTATAGATCTGCTCTAGAAAGTCTGTATTGGTCGATAGAGTCCTGTATAGCCGCAGAGCCGAGCTCGCAGTGCGGGTATCAAAAAAGCGGCCAACGATATATCCTTCAATAGGTCCGCACACTCGCAGACCAACAGATACATTTTGTCCCCTTTCTGTGAGGTGCTTTTGTGCAAAGCAATTCGTCGCAAGCCCGCAGCACGTGGCAAATATCTGTGGATGGAGCAAGCGAACGAAATCACAAACAAGCAAAAATATATATAAATAAGTACATATATATATATATATATATATATACAAATATAGACATTAAGGGTTTGCCAACCCCACACTTGCACACTTGCCTGTACAGCATACGAGCGCCAGTCCAATAAAGCCAATTCTTTTCGAATCGCTCGCCGTCGTCGCCTTCAAAAACCTGAAATTAAATTTTGCATTTTTCATGCAACGGCAGGAAGAAGAAGAGCGGGATGGGTGTCATGGGTCAAGCCAATTCCTGCACAATGCCACTCCACTCACCTTGAATACGCTGATAATGTAGCCGGTGGCCGATGTCTGCGACTTCTTAAAGCTGCCAGCCTCATTCGAGGGCAAAACCAAAGGTGGTCGGCAAATGGCGGCTACCTCGCTGTAAAGGTCCAGAGTGTGGGCGGCAGTGTATCTGGTGGATAGAGGGGGGTATAACCAGTGAAAACTTAGTAATTGAAAGGGAATTGCCACCGAGTGAATGTAGTATACCGACACATATCAAAATATCTCTGTAGACATGCTTAAATAATGAGCAACGGCGTCAGCTGATGCTAATAGAAAGACTTATTTTTTAAATTAAGTCAATAATTTAAAGCTAGTTTTGTAATAATGTAAGCTACACTCGAGTGTGATCTACTGTGAGATACACGCTACCCATTTATATTATTATTGTTATGTGACATTGTTCTTAAAATGTACAAAACTAATATTTAAAAAATTATACAATGCTAGCGAACTGTGCGTTTAAAATTAAAAAATACTTTCAGATAAAAATTAAAGTATTTAATTTTTAATAATTAAACACTTTTTTCAATTTGGCTAACTCAATATTTTAGCGAATATGGATAATAACAAATGAAATTGGGTGCTTTATGAATAAAGTTCACAGCTGTATTTGGAATATCGGAATACTATGACATTTCTACCATAAGTCTTAGTCACTAAGTCAACGTACTTTATAGAGAGTAAGGGCTTAAAATCTTAGAAAGTTCATTTGCCGAAAACTAACTTAATTAATTAATAATTAAATTAAATGAACTTATATAATCAATATCGTCTCTAATATTTGTTTATTTTATTTATTGATGCAGATTTAGAAAATAATGATGCTATGTACTTTGTTTCCAAGTATTGGAAAATAAGTATTTAACAATAAAAGTCTAACTAATAAATATAACAAAAAATATATATGGTAGATATTTTACTTCGGTTGCAGAGAAATTTATGCTCACAAAATTTTTATTGTGCTAATAAAATAAATAATTTTAATCAAATAAAATATCATATTCGTGAATTAACGGAATTAGAAGAGCAATTTAAGAAATTAGTATAGATAATGAAAATAATTTTTTAATTATTATAAACTAATATTACGCATGCAGCAAAGATTATTTTACTTAGGTTAGGATTAGGCACACACAATGACACTTAATATTTGCTATTCTAGGGTTTTTTTGAAGAGTTCTATAATATTTTACTCACTTGAGTGTTTTGGGCTCGAATTTGGAAAGCGACGAGACGCGCAGGCTGGAGTAAAAATTCGATGGATCCGTTTGCATCGTATTAATAAGATAATACGAGATAAATGGAAATTCGGCTGTAATGGAAACCAATGTTTTATTTCAGGACTATCAACAGAGGTGAGCAACTTTACTCACAGCTTTTCTCCATGTTGGCCAGAATCATGCCGCCGACAGCTGTGTTGGCCTGTTGCACTTCCGTTAGCAGCTCAGCGGCGATGGCGCGTTGCTTGAGCAGCGGATGTGAGAGCGGCGATTCCATAACGGGATCAATGGCTTCAAGTGGACTCATAAGATGCACAAGTATACATAGTTTGGGATCTGAGACTTCCAACACACTTAGCGGACTGGTTGCTTTACCCTCGGCATTCAGAGCAGGCAGCTGCAAAGAGAGAGAGAGAGAGAGAGAGATAGAGAGAATTACATTTTTGGACGAAATAAATGATTCGGAGAATATTACGGGAATGCCAGCTGGTAGAAAGCGATCAACACTATGCACTGGAATGATGAAACAGTCTCGGTCCAGGGTTGCCAATGAAATGGGCTCAGCTCGAGTTGTTCCTGCGTTGCCACCGCCACCAAAGTTGCCTGTAAAGGAAAATATAAAGAGATCAGAAACTGAACACGACGAATGCTTTTAGCTATACATTGTGCTGTAAAACATCAATTATTGACGCAGATCTTATCGTTATAAGAGCTTTAGAAAGCTTGAGCAATTAGTTGGTAAATGGTGTCCTTTAAATTGAAAGCTTCGCCGAAGCTTTTGTCGAATGCTGATCATTGATTAGTTGGCCAAACTACTCAACTACAGAGTGAGCTTTGTTAAGCTGTGTGATATTCCTTTTGCTTGCTGGAAATACTGAAAACTTTACATCTTAAAAGCTTTCGCTTAATGAAACGTAAACGAAAACGAAAAAAAAATCAAACAAAACTAGGCAAGAAAGCGCAAAAGCTTCTAAGCAAGTTAAAACATGTCTAGCTTTCAGTATTTTGTTCAACACAATTAAGAACTTGCACCAACAACAACGCAATGAGAAAGAACAACAACAAGAAAAGAGAGATTGTTGAGAGAGAGAGAGCGAGAGAGAGATCACTTATTTGAGGTTAGAGTTTAGTGCAACAACAACATATTATTATCTGAGTGTTTGTGTGTGTGTGTGTGGGTAGTTGGGTGTAGTTTAGGAGCTGGCCAACAGATGGCGTTCATTGGTGGTTGGTGCAGCCTTCGATGCTGATTGTGAGCATAGCGATGACATTAGTTTTTGAGGGGGAGGGAAAGTGTTGATTGATTGGCAGGCTGGTTGCTTGCTGGTTTTTTTCTTGCAGTGTATTCGACTTTATGGCAGCAACAACAACAAGTTGACAATGGTGGAGATCAAACCTTGCCGCGTTGCCGCTGCGGCAGCTGTTAGCAAAGTGCTCGTCGCACTGCACGTTTGTTGTTGCTGCTGTTGCTGGTAGAAGTAGGCATGTTGCTGCTGATGCTGCTGCTGCTGCTGTTGCTGCTGCTGCTGCTGCTGCTGTTGGCCTAGCTGCAACTGCAACGGTTGCTGCAGTCGGATGAGGCTGTTATTTGTGCTGTTGCTGTTGCTATTACCGCTGCCGCTGCCGCTGGTGCTGTTCCAACGCATTAGAGAGACGGATCGATCGACGAGCGGCTGTGGCAAGTCCACTTCATATGGATTGGATGGCAGTGTAAAGGACGTGGCTGTGGTCGGGGTACCGGGAATGCCCGATAGTGCGCTACATCGTTCTGCAATGGATTCTGTCGATATTTTATATGGACACACAACACAAAAACGAAACAAAAACAAAACGCTTACAACAAAAATTGGAACTCTCGATTCGATTTGCTTGGTTGGGGTCATTGGAAAAGTGCAAAGATGAGTCTATTAAAAGTACTTTTTTGTTTGATTTTGGGTTTCAGTTTTCATTGTTTCCGTTGTTGAAGTTAGGCACATTAAAATATTTACACAAAACTAGACATATTATCACCTCATTTTGATTAGTAGGCATCGCATTACTACAACTAAAGGTTAACCACAAATTGTTTTATATATACATACATACATACATACATATGTACGAATTCCATTCGCGCCACCTTTTAATAACTTTCAAACATTTAATTGTTATATGTGTGTGCACATTCAAGGCCATTACCATTGCCATTGCCATTGTCATTGCCAAAGAAAAAAAAACCCACAGCTTACAACTTACACATACATACGCCTCTTGCTCTAGAAGCCAAGCCAACTGGAAGTTTGTAGATTAGCTTGCACGTGGAAATTCAATAATGCTGTGACTTTCAGTTTGCCAAACTATAAAATCTGCCATCTAAAATACTTCAACGATTCCTTCATGCGAGTCTAATTGAAGCCTGCATATTTGAGGTCCAGTTATGACCAAGATGAGAGTGGGAAATGTGGCTTAATCGATTGACATGTAACAGATGTTAATGCGGTTTAGAACACATGAGTTGCATAACAAAGTTTCTACGAGTATACCTTAAATTTAATATAAATAAACTTTTTAATTAAATTTTGATCAAATTTTGTATTGGTCTCTGCTTTAAAAAAACAATAGATGTTGTCTAACACAACGTATACGTAATATTGTCTGTATTTCAGCAAGTTTTAAATTTAATAATTGATTTGCCATTCAGCTAAGATAAATACCTACAGCAGCTAGTTGCTTAATCTAGACTAAACCTAAAGTAAAGCGAATCATGCCTCGTAATAAATCGAACAATTTATTTGGTAATTAAATTCCAATTCAACTAAATTCCGAACTGTCTCCTACTTGCCTAAAAAATGAATTGAATTGCCAATTTACTGAATTAATCCTAACATTACGTATACGCAATAAATTTTATGTGCTTCTGAAATTTATAAAATTTAATAATGTATTAACTTCAAATCAAGCTTTCATTTTCTATTTATTTCCGTTTGAAATAATGAAATTATAATTGAAAGTTTTAATTTGGTAAATGAAAACCAACTTTACGTATACGTAATATTTGTCAGTTTAATAACTTGAATTTAAATTCAGATGACTGTAAATCACCTGAAGCATAGACAGATATTTAAATATTATTATTATTTATGACTTTTGTCTACTAGCTCGACGTAAATAGTTAAAAACATTTGAATTGAATGAAAAGTAATCGTAAAGTGAAAAAAAACATGAGTTTTTGGGGTTAATGGGTTAATGGAGCGCATTTAATCGAGGCGGAGGCTGAAGCAAACATAATAGAGCAACAGAGACAGTCACAGATGGCACAAAAAGAAAGTCGGAAAAAGACGGAGACAAACATAGAGAGAGAGAGAGAGAGAGAGAGAGAGAGAGAGAGAGAGAGGGAGGGAGAAATTAAGAATGGGATTGCATGTCGACAATTTACCTTCGCCCACATCATAGCCAGGCCGATTGGGCGAAAAGAAGAGATGAGTGCGATAATGTATCTCCTCCGGCTGCTGGACGAGTCCCATGTCTCTGGATCGCTTGGTGCGGTTCGCCTTCGATTGGAGTTTGCCCCCGCCGCCGCCAGATTTGCTGGCGCCCTCGCGGAAATTCTTGCGAAACATTAAATTCATTTTGCTGTTGTTGTTGTTGTTCTTGTTTCAAGGATGTTTATGAATGTCCTGTGTGGCTGAATGGTGCTGGACTGAATGTGAAGTGGTGATTTCTGTGGTGGTCTTGTCGATGGTGGTGGTGGAGGTGAAGGTGGCGGTGGTGGTGGTGGTGGTGCTCCTGTCTGCCGCTGTCCGACCACACTTGACTAATATGTATTTGTATTTGCTGTTGACGCCTGGATTGTGAATGAGCTAGATTCAAATGGGCAAATTTTGTAAAGGTATCGTATAAATGTTGTTTGTGTGGCCTTGTTTACTCAATTTGTTCTTTCTTTCATCGAGTGTAATTGTATCTTGGTGTGTATGTGTGTGTGTATTTCACTAAAACAACTTACAGTTTATCTTGTATTTATTTTGTTATTTAGTTCAATTTATTTCAGTTGCACTTTTAATGTGTCCAGACAATTTATTTGCATTTGTTCTGGCTGTGTTATTTATATTTGCTTTATATTAAAGTCTTCTATGTGTGTGTTTGTGTGGCAACAGGTAGAAACGACTTTTCACCGGTTTAAAGCAAATTTGTGTCAAACCATTTTGCGCATTTGCTTCAGCGATTTCTGAAAAATTGCCTTTTTCTTGTGGGTTTATTTTTAGCTTGTCGCTGAATATTCTCAGCATTTTGTTGTGTTTTTATAATTTTAATGAGAGCAGAAAGCAAGATTTTAATTAGTCAGCATTAGCCATGGAAATGACACAATTGCACATTTTATATTATAACATATTAAGCGAAAATTACAGCACATTGCATTGAATTTAGCAAGTTAAATCTTTCTCTTTAGCTAAATTACAATATTTAACATTAATTTTTATTATAATTTTATTTACGCTTGGCTATTAGGTAACTGGTAATTTTTTGTGCTGCTAAAGTAATTCAAAAGTCAATTAAATAAAACAAGTTTATCCCTCTTTGAATTTACATATTATAATCTATAGCTCATTGATTAAATTTGTGCTTGGCTGCTAAGTAACTGCCAACTTTTTGTCCTGCTTAGCAACTTAGCAAAAAGTCAATCAAAAAGTCAAGCATAATCACCGCACAATAACAACAACATGTGTGTGTGTAAGTAACTGAGGAGAAAGTATTGTTTTTTCTTGTTTTTTTTTTCTTTTGTTTTTGCGGCAGCAGCTGCGGAAATTACCCATTTCCGCTGCTAAGCACTTCAAAATTGCTCAACGCACACGAGTCGGAAACGCAAACAAGAGCCTTAAGTTGCTCGCTTATAATTTAGCGATTTTTATACCCTGCTATAGAAGGGTTAAGGTGTATGCTTTGCCTAAGAGAAACATTTTTGAAAATACCTGCTAAATGGTTTAAAACAGTTCATTTAGTTATAAGAAAATTCATCCCACTATAAGCCATCTTTTATAATCATACTCTTTTACAGCTCGCTGCTCCTCACTTGTTCAGTTCAAAAACTAAACCACAGTTCAAATGAACAAAAAGTCATCGATGCCTGTTCATTTGAACTGCTGGTTCATCGTTGTGCTGGGGTTCAAATGAACCAGAAGCGATCAATGCCTGTTAATTTGAACTAAAGCTGCTCATTTGAACTGCTTGTTCTTCGTAGTCAAGGGCTTCTTAAATATCCAGGGCTGAAAAATAATACTGCATATACAAAACAACTCCGACAGAGTTAAGATATACTATAAATATTTTAGTGTTATTCGAATTCACTCAATTACAATTACTGATATAGGGTATAAGCACAATCTATCAATCCTACTTTGAATAGCAGTCCTGCTTGGACACGCAAGCGACCAACACGTAAAACTCAAATTGTAAAAGGCCGGCAATTAGTTGCAGTCGAAAGGGTTGCCAGTGTGTGTGTGTGTGTATAATTCCGTACATGTGTGTGTATTTAATTAGTTCAAGACACGGCTCAATTAGTTTTACTGCCGCATATTGATTGCCAATGTGCGATAAATTTCGGCAGTCGGAATCGGAATCGCTGCCCGAAATGGCTAAGCCAGCAAATTGAAAAGTTTGAAAGTAATTTACAACAACTGTTGGACAGCGAAAGCAAGCATCAAAGAGGATTTGGAAAACACTTTGCTGATTTATGGTGTGGAAGGAGTGCTTAAAAGCTTGAAGAAAAGTTTTAAGCGCAGGCTTATTGAATGCAAATCAAATAATCCCAAATCATAATAAATAAAATTGAAAGGATAAACAAGACACATTTTAATTGAGTGCAATTGGAAAAGAAAGTCTTCTGCATTAATTGAATTAAGTCGAGCCAGTTGATATATAAATTTATGAACTGCTGACATTCATGAAAAATAAGTTTTATTATCCCATTGCAATTGCTGAAATGAACATCTAAACACAATCTGTCATCACACACTTTATGAAGAAAAGAAGAGGCAACTTAAGCGATCCAAACGCAAACGAATCATAAAAGTTTTTACAGCTGCTCATACTCAAGTGCCTTTCGAAATGGTCATTGCATTGGCCAGCAATGACTATAATTAATTGTTTTAACGACGCCCAGTTACAGCACTAATGTTTATCCCTAGCATACTCTATACTCAGTATCAAAACAAACAACACTGAAGCAATGAAGTCAAGTAGAAAACCCGCAAGAGTGAGAGATAATAACCATAAAAATTAAATTTCGCTTGTTCCCCAAATACATTTTGTGCCAGTGCTAAAAATAAATACCGAAATGATGTAGGTATAACAGATACGTATATATAAATGTATATAGTGTGTCTTAAATTAGTAGACGGCACAGTTCGTAAACGTGTAAAGTCAGAATGTAAAGGGAGAGTCGATTCCTCAGTTACTCTTGTTTTGTTGAATATTTCATAAAGAGTATAAATGTAATGCATAGAATTAAATGATGTAGTTAAATGATAAACAACACTCCCCATTTGATTATTGATTCGAGGGTATTGGATGGAAACAAAATCAAAACGAAAGCATTCAAAGTAAATTTGAATATTCGTGAGGGCTGCATTCAAGTTGTGCTCATACATGACCTAGGCAGAGACACAGACGGCCCTTGACCTTGTGGGCGTGTGCTGTCGATGTGTGCGTGGATGATGAAGTGTATGTACACATGGCTTGACTGTATAAGTAGTCGCAGTCGTATTTGTAGTTGTAGTTGTTGTGCACGCTAGTTAGTAGTGGAATGAGTCTAAGGCATGTTGGCATTAAATTCGTTGAATTGACAAAATTGTTTGCTTTGTACTCTCGCAAAGCGCTTTGTGTAATACTTTGTGCATGTGAATTGCAATTATTTATTAATTATAGCAGATTCTATTGTAGTACATACATATAGATACATATTAGCTTAGCTTCTGTGTTGAGCCAATTAATTGCTGAAAAGTAAAACGTTTTGCTTTTTTATCAGTTCTATTTATTTACAATTTTTGATTTTGAAATGAATTGTAGGCAGTTTTAATTTTTTCATTATGATTAATTTTTCTATTATTATTATGATTTTTAATTATATATTTTATACACGACAAGATAAATTTATGTATTTATTTACAATTTTTGGATTTTAGTTTTATATTCATTATTTTTGTCTTTATTATTATTTATTATCATTTACTTTTAAATAATTTTTTTATACATTGATATTAATAATTTTATTATATTTGCATAATAGTATTTTAATGTTGAAATATATTTTCTGTAAGATATTTTTCAAGATACATTTTTTTATTTACAATTTTGTATTTATATTCAGTTTAAAATACATGATTATATTTTCAATAATTATTTTGTTTGATTTTTCAGTTTAATTAAAATGCTATATTTAAAATATTTATTATTAATGTTCTTATTTACGATTATTTAAATTATCATTATTTGTTATGATATAATTTCCAATTGTTGCCGTCACATTTTTATATTTTCGGATTTTTCTCACTCGTTCATTTTTTTGTGCACGTTTTGCGCTTTGCCGAACGTATACTTTATTTTAGAAGACTTATTGCATATACGAGTTTATACGTAGCATGCTTTGACTACATAAAAGTGTTGCTGTGTAGGGCATGTATAAATGGTATTTTTGTTGTTGCTTATCCTGCCGCGGGGCACAACAAAAACAAAAGCAGTAGCAGCTTTTGCGCGACCTTAATGCGAAATTCAGTGTCAGCCGGGTCGGCTACGTAATATTTATGTGGTTTATTGTTTGCTGAGCAATTAGCGGCAGTGTCGCTTAGTTTTTGGCACGGAAATCAATATAATTGTATAGCTAATTACAGTGAGGACTCGAAGAATTATTCAATGTCACTCATAAATGATGAGGAACAGTCGAACACCTTATAAATAATACACACACGTCAAATAGCCAAACACAACACGCAATTTCACACGCCCACTACACACACACACACACACTCACACACACGCGCGCACATACGCACACACCTGGACATCGGATTACACTTGATGTCACATGGATAAAGTCATTTGAAATTTGAATTTAACTTACAACCCGTCTGTGAATAATGTGAATAAATGCGAATACGAATAGGACTTTGAATACGAATGCGAATACGTATCGACAACGTTGCGTTAGCAATTCAACTGGCACTTGGGAAGCTTTTCGCAAACGTTTTCGCTGCCGAATCTCTCAGCGAAATGCTTTTCATTAACTCAAATATGACGGCATCAGAATTCAAAACTTGTACTTAGTCAAAATGAAAAACAAAATGCGGAAAATGTGAGAAAAAAGCTTTCGTCACTTGTTGCGCATACGCCGTGTGATCCGTTCGCGTACACATTTTGCCACACTTTCAACATTTCAACATTTGTCGCTATAGGTGTCTGCATTGCCATTGTCGTTGTCGTTGGCGTTGTTGTGATATTTGCGATATATTAAATATTTATTATACAATTTTTATGGATTTTTCATTCGCCGCTCGCTTCAAAGTACCGCACATCGCAGCAAATTAACGTCAAATGAAATGAAAATGAAATGAAATGTTATACGGGTACTACAGCTATCACTTCGTATACATACAAGTTAAAGCGTAGGACACAAAACCCACAAAAAAATGAGAAGCACAAAACGTAACAAAAACACACAAACAATTTAATATGTACACCAAATATGGAGTGGAGATCGACTGTTAAATACCCTATTTGCGGGAAATTGAGAAATATTTGCAACACGAATTCACACATTAACAACCAAAATTTAAAATATTGTCATGGTGGATAATTACTTCGATACGACTATATATGTTCAATAAATAGTAAAAGTCAAAAAATGCACAACAGATTATAAGCTGCATTTTAAATGAGTATTGAAAACCCAAAAATTAAATGAAATTAAAAAATTCTTTTTTATAAATATTCAGATATATTTTCAATACCAATGCATTAAATTAATACTGAAATGTCATACTAAATTTATATAAAAATATTTTGAACAGCAATAGATGTCATAATAGATAAAAGAAACATTGAAAAATATTCGGAATATTAATAGATTTAATAAATATTCAGAAATATTTACAATAGTAATGGATTAAATTAATACTGATATAAAATACTAATTATATTGATAAATACTTAAAATAGTAATATGTCTAAAAACATTGAGAAATACTTTTAAACACACTTTAAATCGTAATAAATAAATGCAAAATGCAATAGACAAAACAAATATTTAATACTGTGTATAATAATACATTAAATTAATGTTGAGAAATTCTTTAAATTGCAATAAATTAAACAAACATTGAAAGATCGTGTAATATATATTTTTTGATTAAACTGCTCATACACTAACATAACTGTTAACTTTTATTAGTATTATTATTAGACATTTTAACAGCAACAGTAACGATTAAAGTCTTTTCTGATGTAGGCGATACCCCTTCTAAAAATAACGAATGTAGGTATTCCATATAACTGTGTTGTTGTTTTTGTATTTTCTTTGTACTGTTGTTGTTGTTCTTGCTATGTTTTTTTATTTTCTGTCCTTATCCTGCTGACTGTATTGCTGCGTGCTTTTCCTAGCGTTTTATTGATTATGTTGCCGCTGCCTGCCAACTGGCAACTGGCAACTGACAATTCCCGTAGCTCCCGACCTCGACATGGCCAAGTGACTGACTCTACATAGGCGCAGTAGTTTGGGAAGGAAGTTCGGAACTGCTGCTAAAGTCATTCGCCTTTTGCTGCTTTTAATCTGTTTCTCTTCTATGTTTTTTTGTTTTTTTTCGATTTTTGTTTTGTTTGCGGTTTCTGACTAATTTGCAGCCATAAAACCGCTGAACTTAGTTTTGCCATTTTCATAGCACAAATTTTGGCACGTGCCGGAAAGCGAGTTACTCACAACAATGACAATTACAAATGTTGATTGTCTGCGGCAAATGAATGAGCGGCGATTAATGCTTTACCATTTATTGTTAACCTTGTTCAGAACGCAATTCTAAACACTGAATTACTGAGTTAATATGTCAGATTTGCCATGAGTTTGTCAAAGTTCTTTATCAAATTTCTTGCTCATACTATGTAGTGTATAGAAGCTCGGGAATTTAGTTTATCTGTTGGACGGATTTATTAGGATTTTCTTGTTGCATGCCATGTGCTGTGGTATGCGTCATGTTTTGTGGCATTTAAATGCTGCATTGCATTGTATTTTCCCACGTGATTTACATGTGTCTAAGCTATAGCTGAGCTCCCCAACGGTGCATCCAGTAAAGCAGCTGCCCCATCGCCCAGCTGCGTCACTGCCACATTCTGAATGTGTCCAACTCTGCAGTGGCGTCATGCATCAAACTGAGCTCAGCTTGAGCCAAAGGGTTGCCACTATATTTCTGACAAAAAGCCAACAGCATTTTATTACCACATTTTCTTGGGCAACACGCAACGTGCAGCTTGCAGCTTGCAACTTGCAATGCGCAACGTGCAACATGCAACATGCCACTTGCTCTATTGTCCCTCGTGGCATCAAGTGAAGACAGTCACACGACAATTGTAAACAACCGAGGTGACCTTCTAAGTGCGCTTAGCAGCCATTGCAATAAATTCGAGCAAAACTACTGCAAAGCCAACACTGACTACGCATTACTCTGCCTTTAAATAGATGGCGCTGCTTCGAAGCTCAACGCAACTTTTTTAGTTGTAGAATGAAGTAAGGTAAGAGAATGGAAATTAATAATGATAAATTCATACATGACCCTGCAATCAGTATATGAATTAGTATTTAAGCGATTGTAAATAAGACATATCGATAGTTTAAGCACGCATTCGATTGTGCGTTTAAGCTGGTAACACTGTGCATTCGGAAGAGGTTGGCAGCTCGCCGATAAACGGATGATCGAAAATGAACACGCAAAAGAGATTCACAAAAAATTGTCAGCCATGAAAGTTGGAAATAAATTTAATTTCTTTAAATAGTTCTTTTCCATTTGCCTCCTCTTTACAATCACATTAAATATTCCATAGGTTTTCAGCACTTGAGAGACTCTTGGGAGGTGGCACGATACAAGCACCACGAGCACTTGACCGTAACCAGGCAACGAGACCAATTGGATTCTAGAGCCATAAACAATTTAAGAGTGTGTCAGCTACAGCCTATCGCCCGCTGTTGCTGCTTGGCTGGTACAAGGATAATGTATGTAATGATCTAAATGAAATTCGTATGCTCATAAATTTTAAATGAATTAGTTTTCATGGCTCGACTTTTTGTCTGCGGGTGCTAAAGTGTCGCAGTCGCTGCAGCAGTCTGCGAACTTAACTTGGCTTATACCATTAACCATTTCGTGCTGCTTAACGGGTGCATAAATTGTTCATCCAAGGGGTAGTAACTTTTAGTTGGTGCTTGGCACACAGTGTCCAACAAGTTCAGTACATTTCTATTCAGCAAACTTGCAGCTTTATTGGCTATTGACTTAACTTGAGCTAAGCTTTCGCAACTGCTAATTAAGTCGGTCATTGTTGCCATGGTTGAACTCAACCCACATATGAACACAATCTGCCCCCTTGGGCGACGGCGCTACTGTTAAAGTGTCATTTTGGACTGAAAGAACCCGTCAAAATGTTGTATAAACTCAAACCGATAAGCGATAAGCGTCAATGATTGATATACGATTGGCTGTTGAGCCTGGCCAGACCCAGATGTAACCATCTATTGTGTGTGTAGGTTTCCGTAAAGCTTTGGGTATCACAATAGGGGCACTCCCTACGTCAGTCGAGGCTTATCGCTATCACTCAAACTATGATGAGTAGCAATCCAAGTGCCATTTGACGCATTTCTTCACAGTCCCTTCCAACTTTTCAATTTGCAGAGTTATATATATGCCATCGACAAAAAAAAAGTGCTCAAATTTGCAATTTATCGACCGCAGAACGAAATAACGACTGTGAAGGAAGGAAGTGAAAAAGAGTCTGAAAAAGATGGGAAATGGTAGTGAGGAAGTGGAAGGGGGAAGGGGTAGGTGTAGCAGCAGCTGTCGAAGCTGCAAGTAAATCTTTTCTGTCAGCTTTTGGTTTCTGTTTTGGCATCTACTTTTGACCAGTTTATTGCTTTACAACGCCCACTCGCCTCTCTCATCTCTCCCACCTCCCTTCTCTCATATCTTCTCTCTTATTTCGCCATGTTTTCCAACATTCACACAACATAAATTACAACGTCATTCATTTCCGTCATAAAATTGAAAAATGATGTGCAAATTACGCGTAAATACAAAAAAAATGCGAAAAGAAAAACGAGAGTACGCAATGAAAATATGCGGCCGGAAAACTACACATTCACTACATACTCGGATAGTATAGTATAATGTTCTCGTGTTTTCACAAAGCAGGCTTCGTTGCCATTACAAATTGAGTAAATAGTTGTAGAATGGTTTTTTTTTTTTGCCAATATGTGGCACATTAGGAGTAAAATATGAGTCTAATTCATTGGATTTAATTACCCGACTTTGCATCTATAATGATGCTGGCAAAATTGTCGGAACTACAAGTCTCAATGAAATGTATAAGTCTCCAATCTCAAATATTTATATAATGATTGGTTGGTAGCAAACTTAAGCTTAACATAAATCAAATGAAATGAAATCATTAAAAGGAAATATAATCAAATTGAAGATAATTAAATTGAAGTTTGTTTATGTGACTATTGAAATAATTAACAAGGAAAAAAACTACAGTCGAGTCCGCTCGACTGTGAGATACTCGTTATCCATATCATATATGGAATAAAACCAAAAATATATATCGAAAAATACCAAAATATACGGATTATTGTATTTGGTATATCGATATACTATTAAATTCATAATATACCACAGAGTACAAAATATACCAAATTGTCAGCCAAAGCAACTAAATAACAAAATTATTTCTTTTATATCTTAAATTTTTATCTGATCGCAATTGTAAACACAGCAGTAATTATTCTACATATGCCTGTTTACCAAATCAGAGAGTATGTTTCCTTATTTTTATCATTTCATTATTTTTATAAGTTTTATAGCAAATAAACAAATTTTGTAATCACAACATATAATTTCATTTGTGAGATAGGTAATATATATTTCTAAAGTCCTCGTGCATCAATTAGTATTATTTAGTTTGCTTTTGCTATTTGGCATATTCGAACAGTATGGAAAAAGCTGCTCTCGAATTGTGGAAATAATAAAGATTATGGGTCATAATTTTGGAAACCAAAGGCACTTATGGCTGTCAGTTTCTCATTGTGTATTTGCATAACTTTGCCACAAACACACACGCATACATCTACATGCAATTACCATTCACATACACGCACTTCAACACACATTCGCAATCACACTCACACTCACATACGCATTGAGGCAAATATGCTGATATCTAAATAATTTGTTGCCTGCTGATACAGTGCACATTGGGATGAAATGCCTTTATTTTGGCCATAACCGTAATTTTAAAGCTAGAAAGTTGAAACTTGGAGAATTTGCTGCTTATATTATTTGTGAATTTCGGATTTTTTTTTTTTTTTTTTATTTTTTTTTTTTTAGTTTTTATTTTTTATTTTTTATTTTTTTTTGTTTTTAATCACCTCTAAATCGTTTTCCGGAAAGTCATTTGGAATTACCCAGTCAAAAGAGCTTTATTTTGGCCATAACCGTAATTTTAAAGCTAGAAAGTTGAAACTTGGAGAATTTGCTGCTTATATTATTTGTGAATTTCGGATTTTTTTTTTTTATTTTTTTTTTTTTTTTTTTAGTTTTTATTTTTTTATTTTTATTTTTTTTTTTTTAATCACCTCTAAATCGTTTTCCGGAAAGTCATTTGGAATTACCCAGTCAAAAGAGGCCTTGACATTGCGATTTGAATCCAGCCAAATTTTTAGTTAGTCACCCCGACGAAGAGAAACCTTGCTTGTATCTATTGAAATATTTAACCCCCCCGCAAATTCCCGCAAATTAATTAAATGCTACCTGAATATACACATAATAACTCATACTACCACATAAGTTGTTATTTGTTATCTGTTGTTTCTTGCTAGATATGCTCCACGAAACACAAATATTTTAAGGTTAGAACCAACAAAACTAATGCTTACGTATTTCATTAAAAACATGACAACACAAAAACAAATATAATTAAAAACTTATACAAATATTTTCTACATACCATGAAGAACATTTTTGAATTTAAGGTATTTTAATAAGTCAAACTGTTTAAAAATACGACAACGCCAAAATTAAGAAATTTTACTAGTCAGCAAGCTTGCACGCACAACGTGGCAAGAACAGCTGACTTTAAACAGCTGGTGCAAGACGAAGGCTGCGCAATAAAATTTCTAAGCTTGAAATAATTGCAACATTATTGATATATTAACATGAACTTTTTAGGTTTTTGCCAAAATAAAGGCCTTTCATCCCAATGTGCAGTGGCCATAAGCTGGCATAAATGCCGAAATGACACGTCGAAAAACCCCCAGCTCTAGTCCAAAGGTCAGTGCCAACAAATGAACAAACAATAGCCTAGAATAGTTCCTCTTCCTCTACTCATTTCCATTTCCATTCTCCTTTCCACTCCTCCTCCATAGCTTTATTGCCCATATGAGCCAATTTGTGCTTGATTGTGCAAACTCAAGCTTGACCTACAGAAATGAAACAAGGATCAGAAACTCACCCATATAGTCACATTGAAGTGGCTCTGGCGGCTTCTCGTGCAGCTGGCGGAGCCAGTGCATTAATGTGGCCAATTTGCTGCGTTGGGTATTTGTTCGCTCGCAGTTGAGGACACTCGGCTCAAACTCGAAGCTGAGATCCAATTTGGTGAATTCCAATGCTCGCTGCATAATGTCCCGATACATTCAAACAATTGTTTTTATTATTTATTATTTTTATTTCGGAGAGAAGATATTAACTACTAGACACTTGAGGCAGAACTGTTTGTTCACTTCGTTGGACATTGGTTAACTTTGCGAGTTTCTCGTTTGATAAGTGCCTCCACCTCGTGTCTATCGTAAATTTTGTTTCTTTAAATCAGTAAATTTTTAGATAGCACCGCAACCGCAGCGCCAGACGATGCCACACGACGACTCCTCCTTTATGTCAATCAAAATTGACATTGGGTATTTTTTTCCGACAGCTTTTCAATTACTCACACAATAAAAAATAAAATAAATAAAAACTAGAGAACGAGCCGGGCCCATGGGCAAAATGGAATCACAAATTTCACATAAACATAAAAAATCCCCAGCTAATTTTTGCTGTCATTATTCACTCGGTTGGCTCTGCCAAAAAGGCGTCCATTGTAAAATTTAATGGTGATAAATCAGACAAATAATTCATGCCTAGTCCCCAATTCACACATCCATCGAATATGAGTATCGTACTCGTATATATAAAACTTTAGCTTTCATCATGGAAAATGCAAATGTCATAAATTAATGCACATTTTTAGGCGCTGTCAATGGCAGTTCTTTTTATATAAATTTAAATACATGAAATACAATGTTATACCGCGTACGCATATATTGGGTTAGTGGGTTGATAGTTTCAATAGAAGAGTAGATTGACAGTCAAATTGAATCTGTCTAATGTGTGTGTTGATTTTGCTCGACCTTGAGATACTCAATAAAAACAAAACAATACAATAGAATTCTAAGAATATAACAATTAAGTATAACAAAAATACTAATAAGTAAATACTAAAATATACCAAAAACTATTTTTGGTATATGGATATATTATTATGATTAAAATATACCATAAATTATAAAATATACCATATTGTCAACTAAAGCAGTGTTTTTTTTTTGCCGTATAATACCATTTCTTAAATAACTCTTACAGTTTTCATCTAATCGAAACCAAATTGTAGGAATCATAAAGACTGTAGTTATGATTGTATGTACTAAAATCGTGATTTTAGCAATAATTTTCAATATAAATAATTTTCGGATTCTGTGTGATATTTTCGCGGAAATTATTTTATATTCTTAATGTATTTCTTATACTTACGTACAGTTGCCAAAACTAATAATTTGTGGGAATTTAAGCATACAAAATTTGAATATAACATTACCGTGATATTTGTATATTCAAACTTATAATGATTACTGTCTATCCCTTCAAATATTTGGTATTTATACGCGTAATAATATTCTAAAAACAAAATAAGAATCCTCGCTGTTGTATACTTGAAGTGAAATAAATGCAATAAATTGTGATAATTTAGTAGTTTAAGTCAACCAACTAATTATGGTTATTGACAAATTGACGGCAATTATAGCCCACAGGGTGCAATTGAACATTTTAGTTATATCTGCAAATAATTTCCTGTGACTTGTCAAACTAAAAGTTGTGCTCAATTTTATTTTCAACAAACTTGCAAAATGTAGGGCAGCTGCATTGCAAGCAACTTGGCTTTCGATTTTTATACTCGCTACCCATAAAGTAGATGGGTATATAAACTACGAAATAAATGGGAATGTACATGAAACACGCTGCACTTTAAGACTACTTTATTAGACTTCTGAAGCTATGTTTACGTGTTTTACTCAAAAAATAATGTGCTTACTGTTAGGTTGCCCGGTAGTTTTAAATATGAGTAGTAAAACAATAGTTGAATTATTAGCATTAGGGCAAAGTGAGACAAATAAAACTTTCATGCGTCACTCTGATTAAATTGGCATCTCCGCGCCAACATAGTTAAGTTAGGCTGAAACTACTACGATAGGAGTATTAACGTTTTACTTTGAAGTTAAAATAAAATAATAAATTAAAATCCAGTTTTTTTAAACAATTATTTAAGTTACAAGAGTATCACGATCAAATGAGATAAAAATATCACTCTCTTAGCATTTATTTTGATGAATACATTGCTGATAAATGCGTGCGACGTTTATGAGTAGCAAACGATATTTTCCTGAAAAGGTCTTTATCTAATACTTCCTTTAAAGTTATGATTCTTCTTTTAGAGCTGCTCCAACGATTTTTTTGTTTCTTGATGAGATGTGCTTTGTTGTTGTTGGCAAATAGTATGACGATTTAAAAAAGTAAGCGTACTACTTTTGAAAAACGTAAACAAAATGTAAAAATTTAAGCATTTTAGAGTGTTTATACAACCTTTTAACCACCTACGAATATAAAACAGCAAATTTCAGTACTCTAGCAGTCTAGGGTGTGCGTTATAGTGATTCATAGTGACTGATTCAGTCAGGACAAACAATTGTGTGTGTATAGATAATAAGTATTAGGTATTTAAAGAGTTACATTTCGAACTCTGTCATTTATTGATTTCTGAGCTTATAGTGTCTATTTTGTGTTATGGCATCGCAGACAATTTAATTATTCAAGCATACTGCGTTGTGATATTTTATTTTAATAGTATGATATCAGAATGACCATATATATTAGGCTAGATTGCGTGATCATATACTAGTAGAATATAATAGTATACAAATAAGAATCATGGCTTAAGTTTTTATGATAACGTTACAATTAAATGGATGCTAGATCAATTCACGCTTTCTACTTTGGAAATATGATTTATCCATGCTATAATTAGTCATGTTCCAATTGAGCTTATCATCAAGTCATATGACGGCAACCCCCATCCAAGTGTCAATTATAAACACAGTGACTTTGCATTTCAAGAACCCAGCTAATCAAACGTTTTTTAAATTTGACAGTAGGTATTAAAACCAGGTGATTTTGAGGACTATACTATAGACTCAATAGTGTACTATAAAATATACTTTCCTATAGACTCTTGTTAATAGACGCTAGTATACTATAGACTTTAGTATACTATAGTCTATAGACTAGACTAGACTTTAGAATATAGTATATTATAGTATACTATGCTATAGACTCTAGTATACTATTAATTAAACTATACTATAAACTTTAGTATACTATAGTTGTATCTAGTATATTATAGACTCTAGTAGACGCTAGACTCTAGTATACTATAGTCCATACTTTAGTATACTATAGATTAAACTATAGATATAATATAAACTTTAGTATACTATAGAATCTAGTATACTATAGACTACTTTATTTTATAGACTCTAGTATTCTGTATACTATACTCTATACTTTAGTATACTATAGACTCATGTATATTATAGAATATAGTATTCTATAGACTTCAGAATACTATGGACTAAAGCATACTATAAACCTTAGTATACTAACTATACTATAGACTCTAGAGAGGCAACTTTCTTGCTCAGAATGCCATCAAATGTGGAATTGCAACTGCAATTTTCTATTTTAAACCGGTTGAAAGAAAAGTATAATTATTAATTATTAAAAAGCGCAGCAGATGAGCCTTGGTTGAGGTTTCCTGGCATTGGAGACGCTTCAAGGATACGTGACTCTTCAAAAGTGAAGGCAAGGGGAAGAGTGTCAATATCTTGGGCATCCATTTTATTTGCGCATTTCTTCATTTTCTTGATCCCCCAAAACAATCCCAAACCCACTGTGAGGGGTACTAAAAAATAATGCCGCGGACTGCGGATGAACAGCGCCGCCAACATAAAAAGCTGCCTGTAGAGGTGGGCGGATGTGGAGGAGGCGTGGCAGTCGCAAGTGCAAACCCATAAATTTCCAATATGCGGTGGTCGAGCCGCCCATTTCTACTTGTGGAACATAAATGAGGCGCTACAAGAAAGGGTTTTACGTCCCAGTATTGTTACTGTTTGGGCGTGAGACTGAAACTGAAACTGAATCCGAAACTGGAACTGAAAGTGGAAGAGGAAGTGGAGGTGGAAGTGGAAGTGGAACTGGGAGCCGCAGCACTCGCATTATTCGGCCTGTAAACAATGACATTAGTGGAACGCTTCGCGAATGCATTAAATATTTTTATTGTTAGACTTTGGGGATGCCATAAAAATTGCAGCATATTTTCAGCATTTTAATAGCATTCGCGTTTTTACCATAAATAAATCACAGCCTCGGGCGTTTGGAGCACCATTAGACAGTCCACAGCAAATTGCTTAGTAAATAATTGAAGAGTTTAGTTTCGGCTCTGATTGATTTACATGTGACTTATTTAGTTTTGGATTATTTACAAAATTTACCAACAGACCTTTTTCGTATGTTAAATCTTTGAGCAATACACAAAACTTGATAAATATAATCATTGTTATATGATTTTTGTTTAACTACAACTATTAAGAAATTCGAAAAAGCAATAAAAATTATATTTTTTTCTATCAAAAAAATAAAATTTTAAAATAATTATTGTTTTCTAATATTTTTTTTTTTCAAAATATATAGCTATTTTATTAAGTAGCCAATAATTTATACATTTTTATTATTATTATTAAATATTATTATCAAGACATTTAATTATTTTTATTTTATAATTTATTTACAGTTTACAATAATACCAATATTTGTTCTTTCAAAATCCTTATTGATTCCTTGGATTGTATGTTAGTGGCGATAATTTAATAAATTAAATATACAAATAATATGTTTTTCAATACTCAATATAAAAAATTCATATTACTTGCATTAAATGAAACAATAAATAGAGTTTTATAAATTATGGAATGCATTTGTTTAACCTTTTTTGAAACAGTTTATTATTTAAAAGCTCAAGCCTTAAGGAGTTGTTGCTAATACAGACACTTAAAAGGCAAATAAACTCTGCTGATTAAAGGGTGAAGTGACTGTCTCAAGCATATTCATTAAGGTATCATTCCCTTCTATCGCTTGCTTTCAGTCTTTGAACTTCCCACTCGTATGCTTCATAAGAACTTTCCTAGAATTTTCAGCACAAACGGCATGCGGATATGCACTTCAGCTGTTCGTATAATGTAAATAAACGTGCTTAATAAACTGCGGTAAAGTGGATTTATCTATTCAGTTGTCAGATGAAAGACTTTAACTGATTTATCTTGCTTACTCAAGGAGCACATAAAAGCCACTACGAAGCCTGTGTGCAAAGCCATTTGGTGGCCCCACAGACATGACATAACATAAAGGCAAAAGATGTGGAGATTAGTTTAAAGCAAATGCCAAACCAAATCAACTGACGCAGCGCAATCGAGTCGAGCTCTGCTTAACCTTGGCATTATAAGAATGCCCAGCTGTCCATAGGCAACTGACAACTCCATTTGGTCCTGACTCTGACAATCTTTGGCAGCGAATCAACTCGATTGTCTGACCCGCCTGTCGACTTCCAAGGTCAAGAGCAAGTCCCCAGCCAAATTAGCAACTGATGCAGCAAGTTGCAAACTAGTCAAAAAAAAAAAAAAAAAACACCTGCAGATTCAATAGACAACTCGACCCGGCCATAAATTGTGATAAATGAAGCGCGCTGCCATGTTCCCCGGCTACTTATCAATGTTGTCCAGCAACACTTTCGAACAAATACAAAAACAAATACAAAGACAGCCAAGGCATCAACAGTAGCGACAGAGAAGACCCGCACAATAATTTACACATTTGGCATTCGGCCAGCAATGGTTGTGATACTTACTACTACTACTCGTTCACCAAAAACAATAACAACAATAAAAACCAAAACAAAAACAAAGTCAAACACAAAAAAAACACAAAAGCACATTTCCGACTGTTGCTCTTTTGTTTTAACTTTTGTATTTTGTTTTGGGTTTTCTTTTATTTGACATTTTGTTACTTTGATAAGTACTTAACAGACTTCTGTAAGCGGCAATAAAGCAATAAAGCTTAATTTTACTGTAAAGAATTATGTACACTCTATTGGGATGAGGAAACTCTTTCTAAGCTAACAAAAAAAGAGTTGTACAAACAATTCACCGAATTAATGAATTTAAATATCAACCTAATAAAAATCATCACGGTTTATGGTATGACAATAACAACAGTTTTTGCGATCAGATAAAAAGTTATCTAAGAAATACTTTTGTATGTCAAAAAGCGCCTAGTCCAATCGAATCCTAGTTGTTTTGGCTAACAATATGGTATATTGTATGCTCTACGGTATATTTTGTATATCGTATAATGCAGTAGCTGACAATATGGTATATTTTATACTCTATACTCTATGGTATATTTTATATAGTGTATAATTTAGAAGTATATCGATACATCAAATACAGTCATCGGTATTTTTTAGTATTTTTGCAGTAGAAAATTTTAGTATGTTTTTAGAATAAGGTTTTATTGAAAATGGGTGTTGGATATCTCACAGTCGAGCACAATCGACTTTAGCTTTCTTCCTTGTTATTGTACGTAATGTTATTATATCAAAAATCTATCGATAATATATATATAACATAACTTATTTATTAAGAAGAAATACATATTGTATCTAATAGCAATTAAATTTCGTTAAAAATCAATAATTTGTTATTTATTTTAATCTTGATTAAGAATTTTTCTTTCTGGGTTTTACTTCGATATTTTTGCAAACTTTAAACATGAATTTAATCTTGAACTTCGATTTTTTTTGATTTTCATTTAAAAATGTATCTTCCTAGTTGAACATTGATTTTGTTTCATTTTTCTTGATTTTAGCACGATTTCTTTTCAGTAATTTCAATTAATTACAGATCTTTTTTATTTTTCAAGAGGTTTCCATTGCTACTCAGTTAAGTTTGAGAGCAAACAACCCTTTGCAGAGATTTATACAATATATCTCACAATGCCAAAGATAAATCAAGCTTGAGCTCTAGAGTTTTTATTATCTTCAATTTCTCATGCAAACGAGTTGTATAAAAATCGATATCAGTGCCTTGGTTGCTGGCCAACTAAGCCTAGGATCCGATGTTAGGCTTTCTAGCTAGTTGAAAATTCAATCAGGGGAGCTCAGGCCGGAATATGCACACTTTCGCTTTTGCTTTCCCTTTAGCCAAGCAGCAGATTTGTAGGCATGCGGCGTATACGCAATTTTTTGTTTTCTTTTATGCATATGCAACAGCATCAAGCGCTGCATAAATTATACGCCGCGTTGCATGTTGCACATTGTACACATTGTAGTATGCCTCCAGCTGGGAGATGGCTGTTGGCAGCTGGCATACTGAGCTCACTTTGTAGGCGTGCCACCGCCCACTTTATTGACTCGATTACGTTGCAGTTAATATTAATTTAACAGCCGCCTAAAATCGCCTGAATACGCTTTGTGGGTCGCCTGTGATTTGCATCATCGATCAATGGGTTGGAATAGTGAGACGGACGTTGAATGATGGGCGATGCTTGGATGCTTGGCCGAGACTTAAGTAGCTGTTTTGTGTGTCAGCTGCAACATAATTATGTGGAGAGAGTGGAGAGAGTGAGAGAAGCAGCTACTCGTTACTCGTGCAACTATGTCGCTTTCTTTATTGCCACTGTTGCTTGTGACGACAACGTTCCTCTTGCTGTTTTTGTTCCATTTCTGCTGAGACCATAAATTTTAAATGATATTGCAATGCCGTCGGCGACGTTAAGCGCTGTGCCAGGACACACACAACCTTGTTGACGGCAATAAAACTTGGCTAATTATAACTGATGAGAATGTTTACATTAACGGCACATTCTTAACATTTAGCGCAAAGGAATGCCAGTGAATAACTTAGCGAATACAACAGCGAATACGAAATTAACTGATTTATTCAATCGAAAGCATTTAAGTTATTTAAGAAACCATTTTTCTGGTATATGTATATATTAATCTAATCTATAGTATATTTTTCAAATAGTAGTATATGTACTTATTGAAATTTCTGGTATATTTGTCATATAGTAGTATATCATTATACCAAATACAGCATCTCTTATATTTATGTAATGTATGTTGTATTTATAATATTGTAGTATATTTATCACATTATGGTATATCGATATACCAACTATTAAATTTGAGTTAAGCATTATTATGGTATATTTGTCCATGATACTACTATGTTATACCAAATATTTAATGCCATATATTGAACTAATCTATGGCATATTTATCATATAGTGGTATATCGATATACCAAATATAGCATTTTAAATATTTAAGACTTTTCCCATTATATTCATTTGGCATATTTTAACGATAATACCGTATTCGCATTTTATTGAAAATAAGTAGCGGGTATCTCTCAGTCGAGGACACTCAACCGTAGCTTTCTTACTTGCTTAATATTGCCAAATGAGCTGTTAAACAGATGCAGGTGCTCATCAAGTGTCTCTCCTCTCTCAGTCCGCCTATTAATTTCTCTGCAGTCTAGAAATTGATTTGTCATTTGTGTATCGCATTGACAATGAAATGGCAATCAAAGTCACGTGTTGGCAGCGTCAGCTGCGAATCTTGCAATGTAAATTGCCACTTTTAAGCACAAACGGAAGACGAATACAACATTAGGCGGCAACACACACATAAAACATGTCAAGGTAAATGAAAAATAACACAGAAACAAAGCAAAATACAAAATACAAAATAGAAAAAAAAAGTGCAATAGAAACAAAAATAAAACAATATCTGTCTGAAGAATCTCAATTGATTGCCAGGCACAAATGCTCATGCGACAGCCCTTTTTGCTGCTGCTGCTCGAACACAACCAACAATTGCATGCCAAAATGATGTCTTATGGCACTTCCCTTTCCCCTTTCCCCAACTCCCCCGTGCTCCTTCTTTTATGCTAATTAGCTGCAACACTCACCTTTGCTGCTGGGTCCATTGGCAGTCTGCAGCGAGGACATGGGGATGGCGAGGCAGTTGCGCGCAGTTGTTACGGGCAGATCCAGATCCTGTGGCGGCTCCGAGCGCGGACATGGCGTATACGCAATTTTGCTGCCACGACCCGGTGTTGGACTAACGCGAGCGTGCCGCCCGCCTCCACCGCCGCCGCCGACGAGTGCCGCACGTTCGCTTGCCATGTTTGAGCTGGAACGCTTACAATGCCATCATCATCATCATCATCATCATCATCGCCATCGTCATCAGCGCTCTTGTGCTAATCCAAAGGCTAGTCCATGCTGCCGGGTTTGATCGAAGTGAAGCTGCCTCCTGTTTATTTTCTTTTTTTTCTGACTGCAGTCGCAGACTGCAATTGCTGGCCCTGAACAAGGCTAAACAGAGGCGGGCGACAAGGACACGCGGCCCGAGACACGAGACACGAGACAAGCAAGAAGCGAGAAGCGACACAAGCGTTTCGTTACTCCTAGCTGCACTTCACTTTACTTCATCTTCAGTTAATGGCCTCAGCTTTGGCTTTGGCTTTGGCTTCGGCACAAGGTGCAATAATAGTATAGTAAAAACAAAAACAACAACGAAAAGCAACAGCAACAACAATGAGAGCAACGACGATAACTAGAAATGTCAACACTAAAACGCGCGGCAAAACTTTCTCCGTCAATATCCTGGCAGCAACTGAGCAAAGGCGCCAGCCGCCGACATCGCAGCAGCAGCAGAAGCAGAAGCAGCAGCAGCAGACGAAGGCAGCTTCAGGTCTCGTCGTTTGAATGCACGACAAGTGCCGAACGATGCAAAGCAAATGAAAAGCGTTAAAAAAAAAGATGCCGCTCTTCACTCTTCTCCCTCTTTGTAGCATCCATCCGTCGTGCTGCACAGCTGCATTATGAAAGCTTTTGCTTTGTTGTTTGTATGCGTAAGCTTTTTTTCATTCACAAAATGAGCAAACTGCGCATAGTTGCCAGACCGTTTGCAGAGTTAGTGGCATTTAAAAGCTTTCAAGCAGTGCAAATACAAATATATTTATGTACCTACATGTGGAGATGTGCCAACCCCAAAAGCGTAGACAGCAACCCAAAGCATTTCTCTATTTTGAATTTCGAACATCTAAATCAAACCGATTACTTCAGCCGAAAGCCTCTGAAGTTTTACCTCAGTCAATTTAAATTCAAATATTACCAAACATTTTCAAAGAACAGAAACGCCTTCAGCATTAACTGCTTTGGCAGAAAACCCCATCAAAATGGGTAACAAGTATCTTGCAGTCAAGTACACTAAACTGTAGTTTTGTTCTTTTATAAGTACAAATATCTGAAATATCAGTGGGCAATTTCTCAGTGTTTTTCTTTTAATACCTGTTACCTGTAGAAGAATATTATATTAGGTTGTAAAAAAATACATATGAAACAGTCACTACACATTTGTTTTACATTTTGAGTGTGGCAGTTCTGTACAAAACAGAATGTAAACTAACTTCTACCACTAAATTATAGAAAGAGAACGATCCATATCATCAGTGGTGACATTTGCAAGCTCAGAGAAGCTGGGTCCTGTGATTTGAGATATTCAAAAAAAAATTGGTGCCCATTGATTTAAATCGCTTGCCCATGTTTGCCCAGGAAAAATTTTTTTTTGCCCACCCTTAGTTTCGAAATTATGAAAAAATTTTTTTTTTCGAAAATTCAAAAATTTTTTTTTTCAAAATTTTTTTGAGGAAATCGCTTTAAAATCGTTTGCCCATGTTTGCCCATCTTTTAGTTTTTCGAAAAAATTTTTCGTTTTCGAAATTTTGAATTTTGAAAAATTTTGACATTTTTTCGGCATGAATGACTCAAACTCGATAGCCCACACCTCGAAATTATGAAAACTAAAGCTCTACAACGGTCGCCTTAAGTGTTTTCAAGTCTGCCCATATCTCAGAATTTCAAAATTTTGAAAAATTTTAAGGTTTTCAACTTTTTTGATTGCCCATACAAATTCATCGTTTGCCCAATTTTCAAAGTCTCAACATTTTGCCAAATTTCAAAATTTTTCAAATTTTTTTGACTTTTTCAGACTGCCCATTCGCTATTTTCGTTTGCCCACCCTTTAGAATTTCAAAATTTTTCCGAATTCCAAAAATTTTCATACTTTTTTGATTTCAGCCTATGGCCCATACAAATTCATCGTTTGACCAATTTTCAAAGTCTCAAATTTTTGCCAAATTTCAAAATTTTTCAAATTTTTTGACTTTTCAGACTGCCCATTCGCTATTTTCGTTTGCCCACCCTTTAGAATTTCAAAATTTTTCCGAATTCCAAAAATTTTCATACTTTTTTGATTTCAGCCTATGGCCCATACAAATTCATCGTTTGCCCAATTTTCAAAGTCTCAAATTTTTGCCAAATTTCAAAATTTTTCAAAATTTTTGACTTTTCAGACTGCCCATTCGCTATTTTCGTTTGCCCACCCTTTAGAATTTCAAAATTTTGCCGAATTCCAAAAATTTTCATACTTTTTTGATTTCAGCCTATGGCCCATACAAATTCATCGTTTGCCCAATTTTCAAAGTCTCAAATTTTTGCCAAATTTCAAAATTTTTCAAATTTTTTGACTTTTCAGACTGCCCATTCGCTATTTTCGTTTGCCCACCCTTTAAAATTTCAAAATTTTGCCGAATTCCAAAATGTTCATACTTTTTGATTTCAGCCTATGGCCCATACAAATTCATCGTTTGCCCAATTTTTAAAGTCTCAAATTTTTGCCAAATTACAAAATTCAAATATTTTAAAAATATAACATAAGTTGTGTTTTCAAACATTTTCTCGCCCCGCGATTTATTCGCGCGCGATTATTCGCTCGCGATTTATTCGTTTTTTATTTATTATTTAAAAAATGTTTGAAATATTCAAAATATGTTAAAAACATAACAAAAGTTGTGTTTTCAAAGCAACTTAAAATAAGGGACATTTTTCTTGGTCAAAAGAATATCATATACGCACTTGGATTCGCTCGCGATTATTAGTTATTTAATAATACTTCAATTATAATATTCAAATATTTTAAAAATATAACATAACAAAGTTCATATGCAAAAACCTTAGTTATTTAATAAATACTTCAATTATTATATTCAAATATTTTAAAAATATAACATAAGTTGTGTTTTCAAACATTTTCGCAGGCGAATCGCGATTCGTCTGCGATTCGCCCGCGATCCGCCTGCGATTCGCCCGCGATCCGCCTGCGATTCGCTTGCGATCCGCCTGCGATCCGCCTGCGATTCGCTTGCGATTCGCCTGCGATTCGCCTGCGATTCGGTTGCGATTCGGTTGCGATTCGGTTGCGATTCGCATGCGATTCGGTTGCGATTCGCATGCGATCCGCCTGCGATTCGCCTGCGATTCGCTTGCGATCCGGCTGCGATTCGCTTGCGATCCGCCTGCGATTCGGTTGCGATTCGCATGCGATTCGCCTGCGATTCGCCTGCGATTCGGTTGCGATTCGCCTGCGATTCGGTTGCGATTCGCCTGCGATTCGCTTGCGATTCGCTTGCGATTCGCCTGCGATTCGGTTGCGATTCGCCTGCGATTCGGTTGCGATTCGCTTGCGATTCGCCTGCGATTCGGTTGCGATTCGGTTGCGATTCGCCTGCGATTCGGTTGCGATTCGCCTGCGATTCGGTTGCGATTCGCCTGCGATTCGGTTGCGATTCGCCTGCGATTCGCTTGCGATTCGCTTGCGATTCGCCTGCGATTCGCTTGCGATTCGCCTGCGATTCGCCTGCGATTCGGTTGCGATTCGCTTGCGATTCGCCTGCGATTCGGTTGCGATTCGGTTGCGATTCGCCTGCGATTCGGTTGCGATTCGCCTGCGATTCGGTTGCGATTCGGTTGCGATTCGCATGCGATTCGGTTGCGATTCGCATGCGATTCGGTTGCGATTCGGTTGCGATTCGCATGCGATTCGGTTGCGATTCGCATGCGATTCGGTTGCGATTCGGTTGCGATTCGGTTGCGATTCGGTTGCGATTCGGTTGCGATTCGCATGCGATTCGGTTGCGATTCGCCTGCGATTCGCCTGCGATTCGGTTGCGATTCGCATGCGATTCGGTTGCGATTCGCATGCGATTCGGTTGCGATTCGCATGCGATTCGCTTGCGATTCGCCTGCGATCCGCCTGCGATTCGCCTGCGATTCACTTGCGATTCGCCTGCGATTCGGTTGCGATTCGCATGCGATTCGGTTGCGATTCGCCTGCGATTCGCCTGCGATTCGGTTGCGATTCGCATGCGATTCGGTTGCGATTCGCATGCGATTCGGTTGCGATTCGGTTGCGATTCGGTTGCGATTCGGTTGCGATTCGCATGCGATTCGGTTGCGATTCGGTTGCGATTCGCATGCGATTCGCATGCGATTCGCCTGCGATTCGGTTGCGATTCGCATGCGATTCGGTTGCGATTCGGTTGCGATTCGGTTGCGATTCGGTTGCGATTCGCCTGCGATTCGCCTGCGAGTCGGTTGCGATTCGCATGCGATTCGGTTGCGATTTTTGAGAAAAAGTTCAAACCTTAGTTATTTAATAATACTTCAATTATTATATTCAAATATTTAAAAAATATAACATAAGTTGTGTTTTCAGACATTTTCTCGCCCTGCGATCCGCTTGCGATTCGCTGCGATCCGCTTGCGATTCGCTGCGATCCGCCTGTGATCCGACTGCGATCCGCCTGCGATCCGCCTGCGATTCGCCTGCGATCCGCTTGCGATCCGCTTGCGATTCGCTGCGATCCGCTTGCGATTCGCTGCGATCCGCCTGTGATCCGACTGCGATCCGCCTGCGATCCGCCTGCGATTCGCCTGCGATTCGGTTGCGATTCGCATGCGATTCGGTTGCGATTCGCCTGCGATTCGCCTGCGATTCGGTTGCGATTCGCATGTGATTCGGTTGCGATTCGCATGCGGTTCGGTTGCGATTCGCATGCGATTCGGTTGCGGTTCGGTTGCGATTCGCATGCGATTCGGTTGCGATTCGCCTGCGATTCGCATGCGGTTCGGTTGCGATTCGCATGCGATTCGGTTGCGATTCGCCTGCGATTCGGTTGCGATTCGCATGCGATTCGGTTGCGATTCGCATGTGATTCGGTTGCGATTCGCATGCGGTTCGGTTGCGATTCGCATGCGATTCGGTTGCGATTCGGTTGCGATTCGGTTGCGATTCGCCTGCGAGTCGGTTGCGATTCGCATGCGATTCGGTTGCGATTTTTGAAAAAAAGTTCAAACCTTAGTTATTTAATAATACTTCAATTATTATATTCAAATATTTAAAAAATATAACATAAGTTGTGTTTTCAGACATTTTCTCGCCCTGCGATCCGCCTGTGATCCGCCTGCGATCCGCTTGCGATTCGCTGCGATCCGCCTGTGATCCGACTGCGATCCGCCTGCGATCCGCCTGCGATTCGCCTGCGATCCGCTTGCGATCCGCCTGCGATTCGCTTGCGATCCGCCTGCGATTCTCCCACGATTTATTCGCATTATTATTTAAAAAATTTTTGAAAAAAAGTTCATATGCAAAAACCTTAGTTATTTAATAATACTTCAATTATTATATTCAAATATTTTTAAAATATAACATAAGTTGTGTTTTCAAACATTTTCTCGCCCCGCGATTTATTCGCGCGCGATTATTCGCTCGCGATTTATTCGTTTTTTTATTTATTATTTAAAATTTTTTTGAAATATTCAAAATATGTTAAAAACATAACATAAGTTGTGTTTTCAAACATTTTCTTCAAGCAACTTAAAATAAGGGACATTTTACTTGGTCAAAAGAATATTATATACGCACTTGGATTCGCTCGCGATTCGCCTGCGATTTATTCGCGCGATTCGCTCGCGATTATTAGTTATTTAATAATACTTCAATTATAATATTCAAATATTTTAAAATATAACATAACAAAGATCATATGCAAAAACCTTAGTTATTTAATAATACTTCAATTATTATATTCAAATATTTTAAAAATATCACATAAGTTGTGTTCGCCTGCGATCCGCCTGCGATTCGCCTGCGATTCGCTTGCGATTCGCTTGCGATCCGCTTGCGATTCGCCTGAGATCCGCCTGCGATCCGCCTGCGATTCGCCTGAGATCCGCCTGCGATCCGCCTGCGATTCGCCTGCGATTCGCTTGCGATCCGCCTGCGATTCGCCTGCGATTCGCTTGCGATCCGCCTGCGATTCGCCTGCGATCCGCTTGCGATCCGCCTGTGATCCGCCTGCGATCCGCCTGCGATTCGCCTGCGATCCGCCTGTGATCCGACTGCGATCCGCTTGCGATTCGCCTGTGATCCGACTGCGATTCGCCTGCGATCCGCCTGTGATCCGACTGCGATCCGCTTGCGATTCGCCTGCGATCCGCCTGTGATCCGACTGCGATCCGCCTGCGATCCGCCTGCCATCCGCCTGCGATTCGCCTGCGATTCGCCTGCGATTCTCTTGCGATCCGTCTGCGATCCGCTTGCGATCCGTCTGCGATCCGCTTGCGAATCGCAGGCGGATCGCAAGCGAATCGCAGGCGGATCGCGGGCGAATCGCAGGCGAACACAACTTATGTGATATTTTTAAAATATTTGAATATAATAATTGAAGTATTATTAAATAACTAAGGTTTTTGCATAAGAACTTTGTTATGTTATATTTAGAATATTTCAAAAAATTTTTAAATAATAAATAAAAAAATGAATAAATCGCGAGCGAATAATCGCGCGCGAATAAATCGCGGGGTGAGAAAATGTTTGAAAACACAACTTATGTTATATTTTTAAAATATTTGAATTTTGAAATTTGGCAAAAATTTGAGACTTTGAAAATTGGGCAAACGATGAATTTGTATGGGCCATAGGCTGAAATCAAAAAAGTATGAAAATTTTTGGAATTCGGCAAAATTTTGAAATTCTAAAGGGTGTGCAAACGAAAATAGCGAATGGGCAGTCTGAAAAAGTCAAAAAAATTTGAAAAATTTTGAAATTTGGCAAAAATTTGAGACTTTGAAAATTGGGCAAACGATGAATTTGTATGGGCCATAGGCTGAAATCAAAAAAGTATGAAAATTTTTGGAATTCGGCAAAATTTTGAAATTCTAAAGGGTGGGCAAACGAAAATAGCGAATGGGCAGTCTGAAAAAGTCAAAAAAATTTGAAAAATTTTGAAATTTGGCAAAATTTTAAGACTTTGAAAATTGGGCAAACGATGAATTTGTATGGGCAATCAAAAAAGTTGAAAACCTTAAAATTTTTCAAAATTTTGAAATTCTGAGATATGGGCAGACTTGAAAACACTTGAGGCTACCGTTGTAGAGCTTTAGTTTTCATAATTTCGAGGTGTGGGCTATCGAGTTTGAGTCATTCATGCCGAAAAAATGTCAAAATATTTCAAAATTCAAAATTTCGAAAACGAAAAATTTTTTCGAAAAACTAAAAGATGGGCAAACATGGGCAAACGATTTTAAAGCGATTTCCGCAAAAAAATGTTGAAAAAAAAAATTTTTGAATTTTCGAAAAAAAAAATTTTTTCATAATTTCGAAACTAAGGGTGGGCAAAAAAAAATTTTTCCTGGGCAAACATGGGCAAACGATTTAAAGCAATGAGCACCAATTTTTTTTTGAATATCTCAAATCACTGGACCCAGCTTCTCTGAGCTACATTTGCATAGCTTTGCACCCATTTTTATCGATAAGCGGGGCTTGAAAAATATACAAAAAATGTCAGCCGATATTATCACATTTCTCATGGATGTAAAATAGTGTTGGGTATCGTTTAGAAGAACTTCTTCAATCAACAGTTAACATTCAGCTTGCATGTAACAATCACCCTTTCCAAATTAAACAAATCATTTCATATCTTATCATGTTCTGTTTTTATTGGTTTTCTGTTAATTAGGATAGAATTAATATTAAATATGGTCATGTTTTTATTTTTTAATTTTATTTATGGCTTTAGGTATTGCGTTTTACTTAATTACCATTTTGGTGTATATTTTATTTATATATTATTTATAGTTATACAAATTATATATTACGAAATAAAATTTAAATGAACTCTTCAAATTTCCCTTGCTTTACTTTTATTAGTTCAATCCTTTTTAGATGTTCCTTTAATTTCTGGAATAGAAAAAATATGAAATTTGAAGTAGCTCTGTTGATCTTTCGATTTGTCATTTATAGCGCTTGGATTTAACATAAATTCATTTGTCTTCGGATTTCGATTATTTTGTGCGAATATTGTGCTGTTTTAAATTTGATCTTTTATTTTCGTTTTATATAGCTTAACGCATACACACATAAGATAGAACATTAAAGATTACAAAAAAAAAAATCCAAAAGAATCGAAATTATCACGATCTTAATTTACAAAAAGTGTTGCCTACATTTAGGCATTCGTTTAATTTGAGAATGAATTGAATATAAATTTACTTATGTCTTTAATATTATTATGTTATGTTAATTATTCATTGAGAGTTAATATTAATAGTAATATTCTTTTTAAATCTAAAAATTTCAGACCAACATAATGCCATACTCAATTATTTTTTATTAAAGAGTTTTGATTTTATTATATATACACAAAATTATTTAGGCGTGTGAATAATATTTGCAATAATAAATAAGTACATCATTTGGGGTCTGATTCGACAAAATATCTACAAATTCATGAATCCATGTAGCATGAATAGCATTTAATGTTTAATAATATAGTGAGTTATTAACTACTGTATTATTAAATAGTCAAATAAAAAATCAATCTTCATAAAACTTAAAAGTTCTATAAATTGAAAATGTTCGTTTGTCTTTTGTTATTGTTGGGGAATTATGCATATTTCATTTATGTACATAATTATATTGCATCCAAAATGCGGCTCTATTTCTTCAAAATATGTTCAATCCAGAGCAATCCTCTTAGCGCTTCCAGTGTAAACACGGTAAATATAAATTAATGCTGAGATCGATGACGGAATGAGAAGATACAAGTAAACATACTGTAAAAAGTAAAATAGTGCAAACTCGTAATACCCTTGCAGATTATATATCCTCAGTTCTCTTCGATTTATTTTATAGTATTTTGCAATTCTCAGTAATTTAAAGCCTCCAAAATTCTCCATACCATATTGCAATTTCCGTGATGCTAATGAAGGATCTTTAATTAACTTCAATTGTTCAGATATATGTATATCCTCTGCAAGGGATGACGAAACAGATGAAAATATAGGATTAAAAGAAAACGACAATTTTGTTTGTTTTGTTTCGAGGTTTTTAAAATGTTTGTGTATTTTTTTTAAGATTTTTTTTTTTTGTAATGTTCCTGTTGTTTGTTTAGCTGTTTGTTGATTTTCATTTTCTCAATCTTTTACAATATATTCATAAATATATATATGAGTATATATAAGATTATATATACATATATATATATAGTATGTATGTAGTTATATGCCGGCAAATATTGTAATATCATTAGTTTTGCTCAAATTTTAACATTTTGCAAATGAGTTTATAAATATTTAACACAATTTGTTTGTTGCATTTGTATTTTATATTTGTTTCTTTTTGCATTTGCTTTTTTCTAGTTCTTTTGTTAGGCAAAATAGCTAAATTATTCAATTCGGGACAACTTCCTTTACTTTTTGTTTTCTTACGGTTTCATTTCAATGCCTTTTGTTAACTTTTTGCAATTTGCATTGGAAATACGTCGAGGTTTGTTGACAAATTTTGTTTAAAGTTGTGAGAGTTGCTCAATCGATTCAAATAAATACATTTGTTTGACAATTTTTCGTGTACAAATACAATTATTTGTCACTTAAACACAATTGTCTCATTTCAATCTCCAATCTTGATTTTTGTTTTATTTGTTAGTTAGAAAAATTCGTGTGTTTTTGTTTATTTGTTAATTAAAGTTAATTTTAAGTTTAGAGTTTTTGCTTTTTCCCTTTATAAGTGTTATAGAGACCTTTCATTTTGTTTGCAATAAGTTTTTTCATTAGTTTAATTTTGGTTTTAAAATTTGCACAAATTTCGCTACAAAATTGTTTATATCATATCATTTCATTTTCATTTTCATTTGTTTTGGTTTTTTGTTTAAAAAAAGTTATAGAAAAGTTGATTTTGCATGGTGTTTGTTTTTGTTGTTCTTGTTTGCCCGTGGAACTCAACGAGCTCGTTCCAAAAGATCAAGCGAATAAAAATGATATATGTTTAACCATTATTTATATGTATTTATATATATATATATATGTAAATATATATAAGGTATTCCACACCAAACTTACAACATATTATAAAATATAGTGTTATATATTATACTCACAGTTGATCTATGCAGTGGAGAAGAGTGAAACGAAAGATGGGACAGATAGTGCAAATCTTGGTGTGGTTCTTGTGTGTGTGTGTGTGTGTCTATGTGTGAGTGTGGAATGTAGTGTGAATGTGTGTGTGTGTGTGTAGATAGTAGATTTAGAAGACTTTCAACAATAGCAACAATAGCTGAGGGAAACAAGCAAAGTGATTTAAAAAGGAAACAAGGAAAAAACGTTTTCGATATGAAATTAAATTAAAGCCAAGTTAACCCAAGTTTGGTACAATTGTGATCAGTTTGATATTTATTACTTCTTTATAGACTTAGTCGAGCTGTGGCCTTGCGCACCGACCTCTTCGATTTCAAACTTCTTTCCCTATCCTTCCTTCATTCTCGTTCTCGTTCTCTTTCCCTTTTCCGTTTATCTTTAGCTTACCAGTGCTCGGAGTAAAGCTGCTGCGATTTTAGGATTCGGTTGGTTAATCGATAAAAAGCTCACTTATGCTAAAGCCACATATCCGCACTTACATATATTGCTATATATGCATGTATTGGTATGCACACACACATATATAATCATATATATATACATGGATATATTGCGTTTGCTTGCCTTTTTGCCTTATAAGTACGATTTTGCGACAAATGTCTTTGCTGTGCTTTAGGTTTTTGTTTAGTTTTTTTTTTTTTTTGGTTGCTTTCTTTTCGTTTTTGTCTAGATTTGTTCATAATATAATATTTTACTTGTAAATATATATATATATATATATGTATATTGAAATTTATGCTGCTGTTGTTGTTGCTTCTTTATCATCTTCTTCTTCTTCTTCGTCTTTGTCTAGTTTGCTGTTGTCTCTTCGTTTCGTTTCATTTTATTTATTATGTGTGTGTTTGATGAAATCTTCTCTTCCTCTCCTCTTCGCCTCTGCTCCGCACATAAATATTTAATTTGTATATTCATTATAATAAAATTATGTTAATTTTTTCACATTATATTTATGTTATCGATATATATATATATATTTATTTATAGGTTAGTTAATAGTTTTAACTTGCGTTTGCTGCCTCTTAATTGCTACAGAATTGTGTAGTTCTTGCACATACATTAAGTCATAGATATATGCTCGTAGATGCGCTACAAATTTTGGTAAAGCTGCCACAAAAGCCCTTCCACTCAGTTTGCCTACATTCCTAATCATGATCATCATCATCATCATCATTATCGTCATCATACTTATGAACCGAACTTCTTCCTCTGCGCGCCAAGCTGGACTCTCCTAACAGCCAGAGCATAATACATACGATATATATGCATATATTTAGAGCGCATTCTTATATATATACATCTATATGCATGTACTATATCATAGCTTCATTTTAATTTAATTTTATATCGAAAATGTATTTGTAGCTGGTTTTGTTTTCGTTTTTTGTTTTTTTTTTTTCATAATTTTTATTTATTTTTTGTTGTTTGTTTCTTTATATTTATTAATTTTAAATTTAAATATAATTTAATAAGAAGAATTTGTTGTTTGATTTTACATTATTTATAATATATATATGTTGTATTTATAATATATTTTATTTCTGGTTGTTGTTTTGACATGCGTGTATCTGTGTGAGTGTGAAATGTAAGTGTAATAGTGTGAGTGTTGTGTGTGTGTGTGTGTGTGTGTGTGTGTGTGTGTGTTGGTGTTGGTGTCTATATAAACGTTGTCAGTTTTGTTGTTCATTATCGCAAAAATTACAAATATTGTTGTTTTTTTTTGTTTTGTTTTAATTATTTCGTGTTTTGCCTTTATTTTTGCATTTGAATTCGACAAGTATTGTTTATATTTTGAAACAATTTATTTTTACAGTTAGCCGTTGCTGCTGTCGCCTCCGTCTCCAGATGGCGCTGCTTTGCCCCGCTGCTGGCCCATAGAGGGCGCTGCTTTGCATGTTTTGCTTTTCTCAAATTGATGCGGCCACTCAAAAAAGTTGTTATTGCTGTTGTTGTTGTTGTGATTGGATTTGATTTGTTGTTGTTCTAGTGTGTGTGGTGGTGTTATGCCAGTATTTTTAAGTGTAATAGTTTTAATTTTTGTATTACTTATAACATGCTTTTTGTTGTTGTTCATTTATGTTTAAACGGTGACTTCATTAAGTTTTGCTGCTTGTTGTTGTTGTTGGGTTTTCCTTTCTTTCTCTTCGACTTTTTTTCTTGACTGTTGTCTGTTTTTGTTTTGTTTTGTTTTTTTTTCAATTAAAATTAAGTGTGTGTGTGTTTTTATTTATTATAATTTTCATGTAATCTTTATCTTTTCTGGGGTTTTTTTTCTCATTTCTTGCTTGTTTAAATGTTCTTGCTTTTTCTTTTTTACTTTGTTTCTTTTGTTTTTAAGTGTAAGTTTTTCTTTTTTTAAGTTTCTTAAATGTTGTTTTTGCTTTTGTTTTATATTCTTCTTGTTTTTGTATTTTTATGTTTTTTGCTTAACTCTTTGTTGTTTTTTTTTAAGATCTTTTACTGGGGTCCATAGCAACAGCGTGGCGCGATGTCATTGCGCACAGCTACAGTCTTCGTCAACATCTTAAAAAAATAGAAAGGCTTAAAAAGAAATAATTTAACGCTTCACTTCGATGTCATCATAGTCACGAATTCTGCAAAGAGAGTAAGGAGAGAATTCATGATTAGAAAGATTACAAAGAATGTTCCTGTTTGAAAAGAGATTGGAGGAATAGGGGATAGAACATTTGCGCCCTTAGCAAGATGTTATGTGGCTTATAAGGATACTTATGCCAATTTTTCTTTTAACACTTCCATCAGATTTTTTTGGTTGACCAAGTGTTGTGCTGATCACGCTTAGCCATTAAAAAAATATCAGCGAACAATTTACGAGCTGCGCAGCCAGACGCGTCAGATTATAAGCTAAATGAAATTTATGGGCGCATGAACGTTTAGATGAAACAGTTCAAACAAGTTGCGAAGAAAAAGGAAAAACCGAATTATGATGTTGGAAATTTACAGTTTGGTCTAAAGTGAATCATAGCAAAGGGCAAACAAATGAAATTTAGTGAATGGAACGGGGGTCGGGGGGTCGAGTCGCATTGTGCGATAAAATTGCTTTTCGCTAGATAAAAGCTGCACATCATCGGTGCAATCAGAGGACGAACCTCGTGCGAAAAGAGGCGAGGGGAGAGGAGGCGAGAACTTGATGCCAAATTGGCAACGTTCTCTTCGCAACGTTGGCCACTGAAACGCTTCCTCGAAGTGAGCGAGCGCGTACCCGATTTATCAGGTGTTTGCATGCAGCTGCTATAAATAGACAAGTGACAGCTTTTGTGCACCCCCCCCCCTCCCCGCCCATCTGTGTGATTCCTCGTCTCGTCTCTCATTCCCCACATTTGCCGTCATGTGTCTCACGCTCTTGCATCTGCAGCTGATTGGATATAGGGTATAGGGTATAGGGTATAGCTATTGGTCTCGTCTGTCCTGTCCCTGTCTCTGTGTCATTTCGACGATGCAATTATTTCTCATTCGCAGTTGCGGCGCATTTTTTAAATACTTGCAGCATGTGGTGAATAACGGTGGCCTCTTGACCAACAATCGACCAACGACGACGCATCGCGTCACATGGCACCTTGATTGCTGCAGGTGCTAAGTGGGTGGACAGACAATTACCGACACAATGTAACATCATCATCATCAATAGCCGAGTAAATGAAGCTGTCTGCAACAATGGGTTTGCCATTGTTTTTTTAAAGAGTATTTATGGATGAATACTCAGTAAATAAATAAATATACCACTTGCAAGAATATTATACGAAATTTTCATTGTTCATTCTTCTCACGCCAAAGTTCTTTCAACTGGGAAAGGAAAGGAAAATTATACTAGCTGCTCCTTCTTTGCTTCCACACCTATAAAAGAGCTCTTTTCTGTCCAATAAAAACTTAAAAATAAAACGTTATTATAACCAGAAACGCAACTCTCAATTTATTCATTCGTATGCAAAAGTTCAGAGGGCACGCCCTAAGGCATTTATATTGTTATACTCGACGGGGTCTTCTTATCCTTAACCTTCTGCAAATATGCAAATCTACCTCAACCCTTTTTTTTTTGGTTTACCTCGATTATTTTTCCCGAACCCAACCCAGAAATGAGTTTCCGCCGTGTGTTTTTTGCCGAATAGTTTTTGGGGTTGGAACCGATTTTGGGCATGGGCTCGGTTTCCTTCCTTGACATTTTCTAGCACATTTTTGATCAAATTTCTTAATGGATCGAATGTTATTGTCGGGGTTGGGTCGCAATTAACAGAGAACAAAAAAACACCGCAACTCGTTTGATATAGAAAAGTGAGCTGCGTACTAGAGATGGGAAAGTATTCGGCGCTCGTTTTTATATATATATTTTTAGGCCAATTTTAATGTATTTTTATTCGAATTTCTATAGTTTTTCGCATAGCCCGATATCTACTTTGAATGGTTTTCGTGTTTTGTGGTTGGTTCTGCTGTTTATCTTTCGTCGTTTTGTTTACATTCGCCAGCTCAATGTAGATAGTATATATGTGCACAGTGGTATGTGTCTGCGTGTGTTTCACACTCTTTTTCTATAGTTTTTTTTTTTGTATTTTTCTTTTGCTGTTAATATGTATGTACTTTATTTCGCCGCGCTTCTGTGCTAATGTTGAATTTGTTTTTCTTTTGTATTTTGCTTAACATTTTATTTGATTTTCGACTTGCGTTTCTTTTTGTTTTAATTTCTTTTCCTTACGTTAGTGTTGTTTCTGCTCTATTCTGTTCTGTTGCTGTTCGCTTATTCTTATTCTGACAACATTTTTATATTTGGCGAATGGCCAAAGTAAGTCTCATCCCAACATCCACACACATCTACACCACCAACACCAACAGCAGTTGCTCTCGGGGTCTGCCGGGTCCGGCCCATTGTTTGTGCTATATAATTTTCACATTCCGGGCTCACCCCCGAGAGCCCCGGTGGTCCGGTCCGATATAGCCGCACCCGCCGATCCCGTTGCCAGCCCAACAAGAGACAAGACAACAATAGAGACTTTGGTTAATTGGCAATAAGCAAATGGCAACTCGCATTTATTTATATTATGCTCATTTCACACACATACTCTTCTTTATATATGTGTATATATATATAGATCGGTCAATGTTCAGCAAATTGCCTGTTAGCAGTTATTATTATTGTTCTTAGTCGACATCATCCGCATATTCTTATTGCACAATATTTATTTCATTGTAATTGAAAGTCGTCTGACATTCAGACCAAATATGTTTTTATCAATTGAGATCTTTCTTATAACTATAGATTAGAGCTATAATCTGTAGAATTGCCTAATTTCTATAACAAACATTGCAATGGAAATATACAGCATTATATGACCATTAAACAATTTATAAGATAAGATATTTTACAGTTTGGTTAGCCTTAAAACACCTTGAAACTATTATCAATACTTAAAGGTGTGAGATCTTATCATGACAAACTTTTGCTTGTTTCCAACTACGGCATTCGAAGTGTTCAGATTATGACAATATTGACACATTTACTTTCTAATCTAGAATCAAGTGTTATTCCTAATTTGCTGTCTCACTTCTTGACTTGTTGCTTCTCGTTGCTCTTCCCAAGAAATGAACCTATTTTTATATTGTTTCACATTATGTTGGGTGTTCATAAATTGCTTGTGATTAATCTATCTGATCCGCCAAGATTTGCGCCAAACGATTTTTATTTGAACTTGAGGCACACATTGCTTAAATCGGATACGCGAGATGTAGTCGTTATATTGAATGTGTATAAGACATACAGACAGAAAGACATACACACAATGCGAGTATATATTATACATAGTTCTAGATTTGTATCAGTCCGATTTTGATTGCCATCAACAACAACAGAGCGGAGCGAGTGAGCGAACAAATGAGAGATAATGAGTGAGTGAATAGTGAACAGCAACAGCACAAATAGGGGCTCATTATTTCAGTTTGTTTTTCTCAAAGTACAATCAAAGCAATGGACTTATATATTTTTGGAGGTGTATGAACAGAGATCTTAGCACCTTGAATCAGCATATGTGTGTATTGCCTTTGCAATTGTTTTCACCATTAGTATTGCGTTTTTTTTTTCTGTTTTCACTCTATTTCCCACAATTGTCTATTCAATTTCGAAGCAATTAAAAGTTTTCGAAGAATACAAAGCAATCAAATGAAATGATCGAATTAGCCATTCCCTTTTTGTGGAAAAGAACTAAGAATTACTCTTTGAAATTGGCAAATACCATATAATATATTAACTGATCATTTGTGCTTTTAGACTTAACTTTACGATATATATAGATATCTATTAATTACAGGGTATACCATCAGTCTGATATAGCAAAGAAAAGCGAATAGAATAACATTTTGGTTACGCATTAAATGCGACTAATGAATCACTTTATAGAAAATGCAGAAAGTAATGAATGACACAAAGCAAGTGTCAATTGTGTATGCACATATATGATTAAATCGAAAT
Source organism: Drosophila sulfurigaster albostrigata (assembly GCF_023558435.1). Classification (NCBI taxonomy): domain Eukaryota; kingdom Metazoa; phylum Arthropoda; class Insecta; order Diptera; family Drosophilidae; genus Drosophila; species Drosophila sulfurigaster. The sequence continues at coordinate 3,422,888 of NC_084883.1, forward strand.
ATTTTGACTAATTGTCAGCATACAGTACTTATACGTAATATAGCACAAGTGAATTGTATACAGCCAGCTAGCTGGCAATTATCAAAGCCAACAACTGTTGTGAGAATATCCAATTAGTGGAATGACATGACACGACGACACGCGACATCTCACATATATACGCATATAGGTATATAGGTAAGCCGCTTAGCGAGTGTGAAAATGTAGGATTGACAGAAGAAGAAAATGAGGTGAACCAGAAGGAAAAGGAGATTATGATGCGCTTACCTTCGTAATTGACCTGACCATCACCATCGATATCAGCCTCGCGGATCATTTCATCGACCTCCTCGTCTGTTAATTTCTCTCCCAAATTTGTCATCACGTGACGCAATTCGGCCGCTGAAATGAAGCCGTTGCCGTCCTTATCGAAGACTCTGAAGGCTTCTCGGATTTCCTCTTCACTATCGGTGTCCTTCATTTTGCGTGCCATCATGGTAAGGAATTCTGGGAAATCAATTGTACCGTTACCTGAAAAGGAAAGCAAATGCAATTAGTTTATACATTTCTTTTCAATATAATACAATTCCAATACATTTTGTTCCATTCTCGTATTGTTGCAACGTATTTTCTAGTATACTTAATTGGAAATCTATTTTATCTTCAATCCTAAATCACACTTTTGATTGCTACACATTCTTTCTGTATAAGTCACAGAGGTGTTCTTATATCACGCTTTTCATTGCTAAACATTCTTTCTGTATAAGTCACAGAAGTGTTCTTAAATGTCTGTTTCACTGAATTGTGATAAATATTCATTTCCATCAACATTTCAACATTTGCCCCCAGGGGTAATTTACGAGTCAAACATTTCTCTTTATTATATCACGCTCTCGTAATAAACTGACTCACAAATCCCTTTAGGGCCACACATTGTGAGAAATCCCTGGGCCAGCCCGTAATCAGGTATGCTTTTATATTTGTCTAAGCCACGGATTAGTTTTTCATGACTTCTTCGTCGCCCCCCTTCCCCTTCGGCTTTCTTTATATTCATCTTTTTATCATGTGGCACACGTGGCGTATGCGCAACATTGTGGCAGCATTGATAACTTTGCCATCCCATAGATAAGCCACAGTAGCAGTTAGCTAAGCCAGTCAGGCTTACACGTTGGAATTCTGAAGTTTATCCCCGCAACTCAAGACCACGACGAAACGAATATAGAGAGGAGAGGATACCGAATTTCTCGTTAGACTAATTGAAAAAGTTTCTGTTTAAAGTTTGTGAATAGTTTTCCGCTTTTCAGTTGCTGTTGGGCGGGCTGCTTCACATTTTTATGGCTCACTCTCCATAACACAAAAAAAAAAAAACTTTTGATAAACCAGAAAACTTTTGCCCCACACTGAGACCTTAATTGTTATTGACTCTCTCATTCTCTTGCCAACTTCTGTTTTCTGCCAGAAGCCCAATTCTATAACATATATCTAACTAATGGTTGTTCTCCATCACATTGCAAACTTGAATAAATGGAGCGTGGGTCATATTTGGGATATAATTTTATGATAATGGCATAGCCCAGACACTTAAGATTGAGACTTGTTTTCATTGATGTCCCGGCAAGTTTTCCCATTTAAACTTTGAACAAATGTTGCATAAACACTTGATCTTTGTCCAAAATATATATTATATACCATAATATATACTGTAATATATATGATATACTATAATATCATTATATACCATAATATATACTGTAATACATATGATATACTATAATATTCATTATATACCATAATATATACTGTAATATATATGATATACTATAATATTCATTATATACCATAATATATACTGTAAAACATATGATATACTATAATATTCATTATATACTATGGTATTATTGTATTACACACCTCAAAATTACCAAAAATCGAAATGGGAAATTAATGCTTTGCCATCACATTGAATAGCCCAAATTCTGTGTAATTATTGCCCTTGCTCTTGTTAAGTTCAAATACAAATCAATAAGTATGCACAAAACTATACAAATGTAGGCGATTAACAACCACGTTATATTCACATCAAATGGCAAAATAAATAATGAGATTTTCAGAAAGAAAAAAAAAACAAGAAACAAGAAACAAAAAACAAACAAAAAGAAATCCGAAAAAAAACACATTTAAGCAGAAACGATTTGTACGCAATGGGTAACATTTCAATGTTTATAAATTAGCACAATGAAAAATGAATAAAAATCCAATAATCTAATGGAAAAATTGTGCGCCTAATCGAAGTTCATATTAATAATATTGAATGGACTAAATCGCTTAACAAATAATAATCAAGAGCTACCAAGATCATGTAGACTAGCGGATACCCTAATATAAAATTAGGACGAGGTAATGAATTGTTTCCAGTTTAAGAATTGAAATTTCTTGGCATTCAGAATGAAATCAATGGAAAGTTTAACAGAGTATCTTTTAGTCGATCACGCTGCTTTTCTTCGTATAGAATTTTTGGGGAATACCGGGTTCGGTTCAATTCGGATCGGTTCAGTTTTATTTCGATCGGTCTGTGTGGCGCACTCTTGTTTATAAAAAAATCTATATTTAAAACATTTGACGCGAACTCTGTCGCTGCTGCTGCTGCTTTTGGCTTTTCCGGCATTGGCCAACATTAGGATTTCCCCCGACGTAATATTTTTGCCATTTGTGTGGTGGCCAATATACTTGTGAACGAGACGTTGTTAGACGCGCTTTAGACAGTCGGCGTTAACAAACGATTGACAAGGCTCATGACGACGATGACGACGACGACGATGGCCAAGAAGACGCTCGATGCCAGCAGCTAGCCAATGTCTGCCAATATCTTTTGGTGTTTTGGTTTTTGGTTTCCATTTCGCCAGACACTATTTTCCCCTCTTCACGCCCCCTCCCCTCCTCTTACAAGCACCACGGGGATGCGCCCCGTTTGACGATTCGCAACGTTGCGCAAATTTTTGCAGACAATTTAAAATTTTAATAAGATTTTTTCATTTTTCTTCGTTTCTCTCTCGCTTATTCGCACGCTAAATTTAGTTGTGTGTGCTTGAAGAGAGACTGGGAACGGGAACGGGAACGAGAGCGGGGCAAGAGGAAGCACTCTTTATAAATAACACATAGGGGTTCTCGCTTGGATATTTGATTGAGATCTAACCGCATTCGAATTCTCTTTACTTGCATTACTATTTTATAAATATATTTACATACAAATATGTATAAATACATAACTCGATTTTCATTTGCAATTCTGTCAACACTCCAGACGTCATTGCGGGACAAAGTGGTGACTGTAAGTGCCTCAGAGGGGGTGGTGTGGGATGGAGGGGAGAATGACCGGCGACTAATGGCGTCGTTTGTATGCGGCTGCAGTTTTTGGACATCGTCGTCGTCAACTGAGGCGACGCCAGCAAAATTTTAAGTAATGAATGTTTAATGTTTCCGTCTGTTGTTCAGAGAGGAGACTAGCAAATTACCACTGGGCCATGTGAGCGTGTGGGAGTTGTCTATGTGAGGAGGCGTGAGTGTGAGCAAGTGCATGTGTGTGTGTGTTTCTTTGTGCATTTCAAACAGTCCATAGGAGGTGTATATATTTTATATAATTTTATGCACGAAATGCCATTTGCCTGCCTAGATCGTAAAATAAGCTGTATAATCGCTTATAACATCATGTTACTAGTCGTCGAGCCTCATGAATAACCCAAGTGAATAATAGGGCAAAGCTTATAGTTTCTATTTGTATTAGATTCATATTGTTTATAAAATAGAAAAACGATAGTTTGAACTTTCTACCTACTTTAAACAGATATTTTGATATTTAGTTTAATTATATCTGTATCTATCTGAGAATAAATAAATTGCTATGGATTTGAGCTTGTGAAATCTTTAATCCAATCCCTTACTAAACCTTTATCCCAAACTATCGAATACTACTCTATAAATTCCGAGTTAGATAAGCTTAGCAAACACAAAAAAATACAATTTCATCGTGCTAAAACGTAGCATACAAAAAGCTTAAGTGAATCCTAACAGTTTTAAACACACACCACATCAGAGCTGCATATGTAGATGAGAAAACACATACAAATGCACTTGAAGAGCGGTGCTATAAAGGAACTAAAAACCTCTAAAGTGCTGCTTGAGCCAAAGCAACTATTTTTAGCTATGTGCTGCTGATAAACATCGCTCAGTCAGTCATTCAGTCAAAATCCGCCCACCTGCCAAAGAGCATCTTCAGCTAAGTCGCTGCCACCTATCCACGTGTTTTATATGTTTGTTGTCCTTAATAGCAATTGAAACGCATGCGCTGTGCGTCTGCTGTGCAGACTTTTGCAGAATTTGCCCTGGATTTTTCATCACATGCGCATTTAGCACGTGCAAAGAGGAATAACAACAACAGCAGAAGCAGCAGCAGCAGCAGCAGCACAATAACTGTGACAGCAACAACAAGAATAGGGTGTAAAGGAAAAAGTAACAGTGCCAGCAGCGCTGCCTGCTGCCTTGAGAGCAGCACTCGTCCAGCCTCTGCAGCGATTCTCGGCGTTGTTGAGAGCGAGAGTGAGAGAGAGAGTGAAGCTGCAGCGACTGTTGCTTTTGTTGTTTTCTTCTTACTGTCGGATGTGGGTGACTTGATTTCGGTTTTCGGAATTTTGTCGTCGTCTCCTTGCACTTTTTACTTGTTACGCTTTACACTTGTCGCTCGCTCTTCTTTCGCTCGCCTGTTTGTGAATGTGTTTGTGTGCATGTATATTGGTGTAAGTGTAGGAGGTGTTTGTATTGGTGTTGCGCTGCTCTTTGGGTGGGGCATGTTTTATTTTTAAGCTAATTGTCGAGCTTTGGGGCATTATGCAAACAGAAACTGCACGAAAACGAAACAGGAACACACACAAACACACTCACACACCAACAGTTGCGCTCGTATGGATGTATGTGTGCACATAAATAAAAAAGTGATTTATAATTTGTGAAAATTTAACGAAAGCGAAGGAAAAATTAACGAATGCGCGATATATTCTCGACACATTTCACAATTGCTAAAAATACATATAAAAAGCCACACGAGCATTCCTCTTCCTCTCTTCCCTCTCCCCCCATTGCTCTTTTCTGCTGCCTCATTCTAATAACTTGCAAATTCGTTGAGTAGTTTTTGGCGAAAGGTGAAAAACCTCAAGTTGACGAACCGACGGCCAGAGGGGAGGGAATATCGTGTAATGTTGGTCAAGAGTTCTCATTTTCAGAAATGGCGCACGGCGTCAATCTCTTAATTTCAGTTATTATACATTTGTATTTTCTACAAATCAGTATATTTCAGTTTTTTTTTTAGACATTCTCGTTTCCCATCGCCCCATTTCACCCGCAAAACCACCTTTTGTCAAAAATCCTGTGCATTTCTGACAGCACCAACAAAAGCAACTACACGTAGCATTAGCCAGAACAAGAGCCAAATATTTTTGGTCTTCTATTTTTAATGGCTATGACGTGTTTTTGTTGCATATTTTTAGCCAATCGCCAAGAAAAACTAAAGGAGGAGAAAACAAAAAGAATTCATTTCGTTTCGTTTGTCAGTCCATCCGTCGGTCCGTCCGTCCGTCTGTCTCTTTGCCTGATCTGTTCAATTCTTAGCTGTGGGATTTACAGAATGTGCTGTGTTTGTTTTAAGAATAGACTGACGACCGATTGAATAGAGCAGTTTATAATTAGGGGAAAGGGTTCAAAGCAATTAGCCCAAAACACAAAAACTAGTTCAAGAATTTGGCAATCAAAGCATTTCGATCAAAGAACAGTTATGCTAATACCCAAATGGTCGGAAGTGTAAAACATTTGAGAACACATCTCAAAGAGCATTTTGCAAGTGGCCTACATAACGTACATAGTTGCAACGTTCACGAATGGATCACAAAATGTAGAATTGAAAAACGCAAACTTACCGTCGGCATCGACCTCGTTTATCATATCCTGGAGCTCAGCCTCTGTGGGGTTCTGTCCCAGGGATCGCATGACTGTTCCCAACTCCTTTGTTGTGATGGTGCCATCACCGTCTTTGTCGAATAGCGAGAACGCCTCTTTGAACTCAGCAATTTGTTCCTCTGTCAGCTGATCGGCCTGTAAAAATCGAGAAGAGATGCGAATTAATTCAATGATAATGCTAATTTGCAGCGACAACTGAAATTCTCTTATATTTCAGCTTCTTTATAAATACCATAATTAAGTTGTTGATTGAACAGACTCTTAGTTCTATTTGTATAACTGATAATTAATTGCTGTCAGGTTTTATGATGTGTTTATGAATGATGACATAGGCGACGATGACGACTTGATCTATGCTCAATGCCAGCCAAAACCGAAAGAGAAACTGACAAATAGACAAACAGTCATACTATTCCCTTCTTTTCTTTTTTTTATTTGTTATGTATGAAATTACAATGGAAAGTGCGTCCCCTCCCAAAGATACGAGATCTATACATAAACAGTCGTAGGTTGTCTGTGCCGCGGAACCAGAACGTCAAAGAATAGCGGCACTTTGGGATTCATTTGAATAATTTCGCATATTGTTTGCACTCAACAAAATAACAAAAGGCGCCAGACAGACCCACCGAATACAAATACATATATGTATATATATGCACATATCTAGTGATACGATTGTACTCATATCTCTATCTGAAAGGTGTTAGGTTTCGCTGACGTCAGTTGTATTTTTTTTTTGTTTTTTTGGATACACAAAACCAGAACACAAGGTTCGGGAAGTCGCCAAATGTGTTCCTAGCAAAAGTTGCAATGCTCTGTTGCGAATTACTCTCTAAATTCATTATTAGACCTGTTGAAGTGTCAATTCAAAGCGTCTAATTTGTTTTGACAGATGTTCCTTACGCTTCAGCTCTCTCTATACATGTATATATAAAAGCAATCTAAGCGATAAGCTCAATGACAAATAAACAAATAATGCACCCTTATACAGCACTAACCACTATGATTAAATTATGGAATCTACGTCAGAAATAAAGCACTTCAAAAATATATATATTATGGCGTTCAATAAAATGTGCTTTAAAAACAATCATGAGATCACATTCTAGGCAAATAAAATTAACAACTAACGCACAAATTTGTTCTACGATAAAAAAAGGGAAAATTTATGAGCAATCTCAAAACTAGATGACGCACAAAAAGCCAACAATTTTTATGCATTACTCAAAATTTATTCTAGGTGTAAACAGTTGAGAGAGAAAGAATGTGTGGAGAGTTACTCGGAGACTTGTCGATAAGTTGAAAGGTTTGCTATCTAATCAAGAAACTATAACTTGTTGTACTACACACGTAGCTGCACTTCAAGGCGAGCACAAATCACTTATATAACAGATATTTCATGGCAAACACACATTTGCAAAGCTGAAGGAAGGTTTATATTTAATAATCGAGAAGATTGCAGTTCGAGTGTGTGTGTGTGTGTGTGTGGGGTTTGATGTGAATTTTGGTTGTTGCTGGCTTATCGCTTTGGCCCGATAAAAGTTGTGTGCACATTAGTAAGCTGGTTATGTCATGACTGTATGACTAACTGCTTAAGTCCAAAGCTGCTTAAAGCTCAGTCAGTAGCGCGGCTTTAAATGGCAGGCAGCAACATCCACCTTGAATGGCAATGGGTGTGACGGAATCTACCTAATTGTCAAACCATATATATCACGCCCACCCCCCGTATTCCGTATTGCTATTCCATATTGGCACCTGCCCATGTATTTGTGTGTGTGTGTGTTTAGATTTCAGACATTGCACATGTGATTCAAATGAAGCATAAACATTACTTTTAATAGCTTTCTCTCGCATTGGTTTCTATTATTTCTCTCTTTTGCAGGCTCGATTAACTGGTTAAATCCTCTTTTCGCCGGTATTTACACAAACAACAAAACAAGTTGCCGCTGCGCGAAGTCTGAAAAAGAGAGTATGGACGATCGACCAGTATAAACTGGATTCTGACTTCAGTTTCGATTTCGAAATCGAGTCCGAAATAATGCGAATTGTGAGACAAATGTGCTTTGTCTTATGATTAACTCAGCACAAATGACTCACGAGCGAAAAAGAGAAGTGAAGCACTCAAAAAGTATTCGACTTAAAGATGCTCTGAATTTAAAACAATTTGCAAATCTACATATTAACGATGGTAAGAAGATATACTATATACTATGTATACCATAATCCTAAATATCCCATTTGCATTTAAAATTAAAAATGCTGTATACTATATAGAATCAAACTTAGGGAGCATTCAAACACCATAATCTGCTATTCACTGCATAAATAAGGCGAGAGGAAGTGAATAAATAATACAGCTGTACAGTGTTTGATGAGATAATGCTGCCGCACAGTCAACAAACTTTGAAAATCAAGCTCTGTTTATCCACATACAAATACATATACAGAATATGTGAAAAATAGAGATGGGGCGAAATATGAATCACGCTTTAATGAAAAACAAAATATTGAGCACGTAAAACGATTTGTTTTAATTAAAATCTGTTTGCATTCTGCGTGAGCTGTAAAAAGCGCTAATTTAATTAAGCAACGCCCGCTGTCAGAGAAATGGCAAGGGAAAAGGGGATGGGTCAAATATTTTCTTGTATTTTCTTATCAAAAAGCAAACGCAGCAGCAGAAAGCGCTAGAACCAAAAGTAAAAGAGAAAAGGCAACAAAAATTGGATTATGTGCGGTTAATGTGGCGACGTCGCCACGTTTGGCGTCTGGGGCAAAAATCGTTCTTCATTATGCTGCACGCCGCACACACACACACACACACATACAGACGCGTTACAATGAAATTCTTGGGCGAATGTTGGCAAAGTGGAGCAAGCAACAGCAACAACAATATGGCCAAGCCAGCAACAGCAAAAAGCAGCGTGCCAGCAGAGCCAAAAGCCAAACACAAAGCGAAACAGCAAAATAACCGCAATGCGGCAAATGAAACGGTTATGGAAGAAAACAACAAAACGTAAACGCCGCAACCGACAGTGACTGAGAGAAAGAGAGACCGCGCAACTGAGAAAATGACAACGAAAACGCAAGGGAAAGCCCACGCAGATAAAAATGAGCGAACCAACAACGAACGGCGAGAGAGCCGACGCAGTGCAAAAGGCAAAATTGATAACACACGAATGCGCTGCAGACTGCGAACCAGGCAAAAACTGTGTGAAACGGTTATGCGAGTCGGCGTAGAGAGGCATACAGAGAGAGAGAGAGAGAGAGTGCTAAAGCGCAAGTCAAATGGCACGAATCGGTTCGGCTCGGAGAGCAACTGCTGTTCGTGCATACGAAACGGTTAAACAGAGCAAAAATGGAAAAGAAACGCGGCAAAGCAACGCGGCGATAACACACATTCCAAAAGCTAAAGAATTTTTCGCCTTTTCGTTTTTCTTTCATTCTCTCCGTGCCGCGTCTAACCTCAATTTTTGCGGTAAATAAAGCGAAACGAACGAACAATAAGAAGAGCGCAAAAAAGCAAATCCAATAATGCCGGCGTCGCTGGAACAGCCGTTGGCATTGTTGTTGTTTTTGCTGCCGTTGCGACAAATTGCTGTTGTTGCTGATCACACTTTTGGCTGATAAGCAAATGAAATTTAGTGCAATAACATAAAAACTATTTATGAGCAGTTGAAATATGGCTAATAAAATGACAAAGGGAAAAAACATTTTCTTACTTAGCGTTTTTTATAATCGCAATAAAGCCAATTTTTGGTACAACCACCTATGCAAGTAAATTCCCACACACATTTGTTTGTGGTACGATGCTGCATTGACATAAAGGAATGAAGACGAAAAGAACGAAAAGCTGATAACGAGTTTTAGCTGCTTGCGTATTCGAGTTCTTCAGGCATTCTATTAACAAAAGGGGCGTGGCATTGTCGGGGTTGCATTTGAAGCAAACCCTTCGCAACAATTATCGCAATTGAAATAATTTAAGGGATCTAAAAATTCAAGTTTGCTGTTAAGAACTCTATTGTAATGAATATTCCTCGTATAAAACAAAATCATTTAAGAATGTAAAACTTTTCTCTTTCTTAGAACTACAGATTTGTTGGCAAGCTAATCGCATTCTCTGCAAATATGATAACAAAATGTTTTATCTAGAGTTCTCGATTGTGACTGGCTTATTTTTAAACAATACCCTAATAATTTGCCTCATCACATCTGCCGAAACCAAATTGAAAGATATAATTTCAATTTGAATAGGTTTGCAGAATTTCCAATTTTAATGTAAACAATGCAAAAAGAAATGAAGGTGATGGGGGAAGTCGAAGCAAATGCGAGTACTTACCATTTTTGTAGTTGGGTTTGTTTTTTGTTGTGTTTAGAAAGAAATGTTAATCCGCTGCTGCTGCTGCTTGAGGCCGCTGCTGCTGTGGTAATATTTTTTGGTATGTGTAAAGTGGAATTAACGTTAACGACGCGCGTTCTACGTTCTACGTTTAACTTGTATTTGAATTTTAAGCAAAACTTTTAACACACTGCAAAAAGATCAAGAAGAAGAATATGGTGAAGAAGACAGCAGAAAACACGATGCTTTTTAAAATTCAATTTACTTCAAAAACAGTTTTTTTAAGTTCAAACGGAGCAACAACAAATGGCAACCAACAATTTACGACTGGGTCAAAAAAAAAACGAAGTAGCGTCGTTGCCGGCGACAGCGGCGAAACAAATGAAATGAGAGACTGGCGAAAATCGTTGACGTTTCCTTCAGTCCGTCTCTCTCCGTCTGTCCGTCAGTTGTCGACGCTACTTTTTCTTTCCTTTTTTTGTGTTCTCGCCGTGTCAATTTGTTGTTGCTATTTGTTGCTTTGCCGAACGCCGAATTTTTTTTTCATCTTGCGTTTTTATTTTTCTCATTTGCTTTTTGGCATTTTGCTTTTGGGTTTTCTATTGTGCGATATAATATGCGAAAAACACACGCGCGCAACACCCGTTTTTTTTATTTGATACATATAGAAAACTTTCTTGATTTTGCTTTCATATTGAGAGAAATTTTTTTTTTTTTGCATTTCACGAAAATTGTAGAGAAGCGTTTTTTTTTTTTTTTAAGTCCTCAATTTTTTAAAAACATGTATTTTTATGTTTTTTGTTTCAATTGAAGGTAACTCACGATCCTAATCAGAACTTGCGTCCGTAACGGTTGACAACTCAATTGTAACTGTACCGTTTAAAACCCGTAAGCGTACTACAATATTTTTGCACTTTTCTGCTGCTGCTGCTGCGCTGCTTTCTGTGCTTTTTGGTGCTCCTTTCCTGCTCGGCGCAAGTCAAATGTTAATATTTTTCTGCAAACTTGCTGTAGATGCTCAAATGAACTGCTTCGACGACGTCTGTTACTCAAGTGAGCTGGCTATCCAGTGTGAAATGCTTTTTTACGCTGCTGTTTAACATTTTTCATGTTACCTTGTGCTCTTCTTCTGCAAAAAAAGCTAAATTGAGCGAATCGGTCGGAAAATGAAACGGTTATGCATGTTCCCGCAGCTGATTGCAGTCGCTTTTGCTTTGATTTTTGCGTACCAAGCGGTTTAAGTTCGCGAAAAACGAGAAACGAAAATGTACGAACTGTTAATAACAGGCGCGCCGGCGCGCAAAGTTTAAATGTAGCCGAAAAGCTTTATTATTGCTTAATAAACACAAGCGAACAGTTGTTTAATTTGACGCTAACATGGTGAGCTTAATATTATTAATTTATTTTATCTGCGGTATTAATTATAAATATTAATAAAAATAATGAATCAAAATAATAAATTAAATTACATATCTATATAAAAATAAATAAAATTAAAAAATAAAAATAAATAATAATAATAAAAATGTTAATTAAAAATTTGTATGAATTGAAACAATTATAAATAAATTAATTATAATAATTGTAGATTTTTACTGCATTACTTAAATGGTATTTTTCAATTTGGCACTAAAAAATACTTTGCGCGCCGTAAATAGCTTAAGAAGCTTCATTCACCCCTACAAAAATACTTCTATAAATCATGCACAAATACAAACGTATTTGTATTTGAGTGTGTACGCGTGTTGCTTGCCGGTTTTTGGTCATTTCTTTGCGTTCTGCTTTTTTTGCCGCAGCGAATTGTCGCAATGTGCTTATTTCCACGTTGCAATGACGCGCAATTCAACGCATGCCAACAAGTTAAGTATGTTAACCTCTGCAAATTAGACAAGCAGCATAACCGATAGCGGAGGGGGGTGGGCTGGAAGGACGAAGGAACTACGAAAATGAAGTAACAATGCAGCAACATTGGCTATTGGCCGAACTGCGGCGCTGACGTCGTCACTGGCGACAACAGCGACGACGGCGCCGACGACAGCAATGCGCCATTTTTCGCCATGAAATTCGGTTGGGGACGTCTTTCCGTCCTTCTTTCTGGCATTCCGTCCTTCTGCCTTGCCTGTCTGTCAGTCAGTCTGGCCAAGTGTGAGTGTGAGTGTGATTGTGTTGGGTAAACATTTTGCCAGTCCCGACAGAAGCCCCACAAGCACCTCAACCTCAAACCCCAACCCCTCTCCAAAGCTCAGAGACAGACCACGACCCATCGTGTTCTGACTTGTCAATGCTTTCGTCGCAATGCGTTCAAAATTCTTCCTTCAATTCTGAACATCAGTTCTTCTTCTTTGACTTTTGCTGCAGTGGCGAGAATTCTTTGATTTTAGAGGGTAAGTGCTTCAAATAATAATTATTCAAATAATTAAATTTTGTTCACTGTTATCTGCTGTTTTATTTTATACGTATGAACCTTCAAATATATTATGTACTGTATTCTTGAACGACAACAACAGCGGAGAGTCGGGATGGGCGAGATTTAAGATTTTAATATTTGATCATGCATCTCAAATAAATAAAAATAATTAAAAGCGAAATTTTTAAGCTAATATCTAGAATAGATGTAGTCTAAATGATTCAAACAAATTTTATTGAGATCGGAGACAAATTTGGAAATTTTAATAATTTTGGCTGACAATCTGGTATATTGTGCCGTCTATGGTATATTTTGAATGCGGTGCTATATCGATATACCAAATATACAATTTGGTATATTTTTAGCATTTTTTACTGTATAATCGGTTTATTTTAAGTAAAATACCGTAAAATATATTTCTTTTATTCAAAATGGGTAGCGGGTATCTCACAGTCGAGTAGACTTGACTGTAGCTTTCTTACTTGTTATAAACATTTTTTATGCCTCTGACTTTTCAATCGTATTGTTTTGATTTCTTCTAAAACTGCAAAGCATTTTAAAATAATTTTAAAGTGCCAACATTTTTAAGTGGAATAATGTGCTGACATCCATCAATACTTTTTTTCGATATTTTGTCATATTAGTCATTAGGCGTCCCTCTCTTACACACCGCTTATGGAATGATACGGCGGAAGGTTCTACTTAACGGAGATATCAATGATGCAGCCCAGTCTAAGCAGGGTATTAACTTCACCACTGTCAATGCATCTTACAAATTGTATGCTTACTTGATCCGCCATTTCGTTTAAGTAAATAGGGCCAATTACCGCGATTCATTTGGCCATAAAACAGCTGGAACGCGTTCATTGTGAGTTTGCTAATTGTCAGCGAAATAAACCGCGGCAATTAAGCCAGAGAATGGTATTTTAATAGACCCACAAAAAGGTGGGCGAACTGCTGTGCTTGTGCTGTAATATTTGGAGTACATACAAAAGTACAAGTTCATACCATAAGCAGTGGCTTAAAACAATTAAGTTCCAGTTCCCACGAATTTCGGCAGAACGTCAAAATAAAGTCGGATAAAATTGTGATATAAGAATGGGACAAGTATGAGCATTAAGAATTAGAGGTGGCATAGTGAATAAAAGGTATTGTAAGCATGAAACAAGTTTTAAATAAAGCCCACTCTAAGAAAATTGATTCTTGCAATAAATAAAGACGTATATCTAATCTTTATTACGTTTTGCTTGTGAATCAAGAGACTTAAATCATTGCATATTTAATCGAATTACTAATTTCCGTTTACTTCTTCTTCTTTCTATTCTGACGACGCGCCTTGAGGCGTTGATCACGACGCCATTTTAGCCAATATTTTTGTATCTGCCGAGCCGCGCGATTCATCATGAACAAAAGAATTCGTTGCTGTTGCTTGCGTTGCTCTTCTTGTTCATATTGGACCACAATTTTGTTGTAAACAGCCTCCTCTTTGCGATAGGATATCATAAAAAAAGTCCAATTCTTTCTTGGCCACCTTGTACTGATCCTCAAGTTCGAGATTCTCACGAATCTTCTCGCCAATATTGGTATCAAACTTTTGCAGAATACCCTCCAACTGGATCAGCAACTTGTTTCTAGGGATTAAAATATTAAAAGATGTAAAAGGAATATGCGGTAAAATGATATTTACTTTTCGGCTCTGGCATCTTTTTCGTTAAGAGTAATGCTGGTGATAAGATGTTCATATTCAAGCTTGGCCTTCTCCAGCTCCTCTTCGAGATCTTTTTTGCTTCTGGACTGTGTTTTTGTGAACATCGCGAAGAATGCGACTTCGCTGCTCGCTGCAAGACACGAATAACAAGATCTTAAGACATACAACTTGTGATTTTTCTTGCTTACATTTCGTTCTGAATGCGTACACTATTCTTCCATTTTCTGTTGGCCAAGTCCGTTTCCAATTTCTCCAGTATCAAAAATTTTACTGCCTGCTTCCATCGTAGTATGGCGTTTCTTGATTTCAGTCTCTTCTGATAATACGCTGTTCGTGAACGAATCTCTTCGCGTTCATGATACATAACATGCAACTGACGTTCCATGCTGATCTCGCTTTTTGCTGTTCGCCATAAATGTCGCTGGGCTACGGCCAGAATTGTCTCACAAGCCACAATAAGTTTCTTATCCTCATTGGATAGCAAGTTGACTAGGCGAGGGAATAATTCGTAGATTTGAAAGTTGGTGTGGAAGTAATCGATGATCCTGATAACTTCATGATTTAATATCTGCACCTTGACCGTATCCAAGCTCTGCAGTTTCTCCATTAATTCTATTGCTGGTGAGTAAATTGTCGACTTCAACACGTTTCTCATGTGATCCATATCATCGCCCAACTTTGGCAATATCAGCGACATCTTGATGCGCTCTATTGAGGACTTTATGAGCCTAATAACATTGTCAATTTGTGTCTCTCGAATGCGTGAGAAATCTACGGGTTAAATATAATTACAATATAAATTTATATCGGAATTTTTAATTATGTGCAAACCTTCTGCAAAAATGGCGTCTTCGGTTGCTGCTGCATTCTGCATATCTGGGTTTTACAATGTGTTTTATTTTACAGAAATGTTCCAGTGTAGTTCTTTCTGTAAATATTTTTCAGTACTGAGTACTGTTTGAGTGTAGGCAGTATTTGAAAATAACAATTGTGTTGCTTTGTTTGTTGTTGCTAAGAAACAACAAGTCATAAGTTTGATTTCCTAAATATGAGGTTTCAAAATACAGGTAAGAGGGAGGATTATGATTATTCTATAACTAAAATAAAAACTGATAAAGAAGAGAGAAATAGTTAAGCTTTGAAGAAATTACGATCAAGGAGAATATTAGAAAAGGTTTTATATACTCCATTTTGTCCCAGCTCTTTGACATTCATTCTCAATTACAATTTCAGGGTGCCAAATATGTAAAAAATTAAAATTTCTACAACTTTTAGAAATAATTCCAAACTCTATCTAGTCTTTTCTTTATTCTATTATTTTCAATCATAAACTTATGTATATTCTGTGTGTGCTTAAACTCTTCCGACTAGATATTTGTTGTTATTTAAGTTAAGAGGTAGTATTAACATATTAATTATAATGAAGAATTTAAGCAAATATGGAATACTATTAATTTTTGTAAATATTCATTTAAATATATACTTGTTTGTACTAATATATTTATGATCTTATTAGCGTTTATTTTTTATATGTGTTATTTTGTATTTATGTATCCCATTTAAGTATGAACACATTCATTAGACAATTTTAATAAATAGGGAATTTTCTAAAAATTTTTAAAATGTTTAATTAATTAATTTATGGTTTTTTATGTACAAACATATATATGATCTTATTCACGTTTTCTTTTTATTATTTCATTTATTCTGCCAAACTATATGACAGATTTTTCTCATTCGTTTTTGCCATTCGCTTTGTTTTTAATTACTTACCTTATTTATGATTGTCATTCTATATTATATTATATGTATGACATCCAGTATTCGCTTTCATTGTACTCATTTATGATTTATGTACATCTTTTACACTTAATACCTCAGCGATTCTTCTAATCATTCTATATGCTTTAGAGCAATTGTGACAAATGCGTACACACACATAGTATGTCTTTTGTGATTCGTAAGTGCAGGGTGTCATGACAGCGCAGTTTGTGCTAAAAATAGTGTGCGTATCTCGCGTAGTGTGGGACTGAAAGTGGGCTGTGTGGTCGATGTGGACGTTAGTTGCACAATGCAATGTTGTGGAATGATGGGCATCGTAGGCGGGGTTCTCTTTTTTCTAGTTAACTTCAGTTGTGTTTGGGGCATTCTGAAAATGTGGGTGTGCAAAGTGTGTTGGGTGTGGAGTGGTTGTGTCGCATTACGTCAACTGGCGTGGCATGAATGAAAGCTGCGACAGGCAGAAACAACGACAACTACAACTACAGCGTCAACGACAACGACAACTACAAGCAAGTAGCAAGAATGCTAGAGGCATTTCCGTTGACTGAATGTGTTTGCCAGGAAGAGCCGAAACGGGCGTGTCCCGACAACAAAAAAAAAAGTGGAATCATAAGTGGAATACAACCATGTAACTATAACGGTATACAAAGCGTTAACAAAACTATAATGATATTATTGCATTTGCCTTTAATTTATGAGCTGCGACATTTGTTAATTTGCGGGTTTCATGCGGTATAAATGAATTTTAATTAAATTTAATATGGAATATACAACCTCTGTTAAGTTAAAATAATTTTATATTAAATAAATAAAACAGATAAAATAGGAAAGTAAATACATAAAAAAAATAATAAAAATAAATTTAAGATAAAAAATTAAAAAAAAAAAATATATTTTAAATTAAAATTTTATTTAATTCTTTTCTACTACTTTTTTATTGGACGATACGATGATAAACATACATAAATATGAACATATAACATACATACATATATTATATGTATGTTTTTAAGACAACTGCATTGACGCACAATTTGCAGGTGAATTCGAAGGACTTCGAAAAAAGCTCAAACACTCTTACACAGGCTCTAGTCCAGTGAATGTGTGCATGTGGAGAGAGTGAGATGGAAGCAACCGCAGCGACAGCGCAACAAGTATGAAGAAGCATTGGTGCGAAATTGAGGAAGAAGCAAACCGTCGAATAACAAAATAAACTCATAGCGCCAACGTTTTCTTTTACTTGTCTGCATAAAATGCTGCAATGCTACATAAATAATCCTATTGTTGTTGTTGTTGTATATAGAAGCAGGGGGTTGGAGGGCGGATGTTAAGTGGAAACGAAGGCGAAGCTTACAATGTAAATGCGTGATAAAGATGGTAAGAAAGGCGTTAGCAATGGTCGAGGCATGAAAAAATGACGCATAAACAGCAATAGTAATAGCAGTAGCAGTTCTCAAGGAGAGAGAATGTGAATGAGAGAGAGAGATTGGGAGAGAGTGGGAGCGTGCGCCTAGAAGTATGCAGCAGTTTTTGGCTGGCATCTGGCCTCGGCGATGGGAAACAAATGGCCATGCAAAGCGACACCGCAGAAAAACGTTAACGGTTCTGTAAAGAATGTGCAGAGCAAAGCGCAAAACAAAACTAGACTGAGAGCGAGAGCGAGAGAAATAGAGTGAGTGCGCGTGAGCGTGAGTAAGCACTCTCTCATTTTCTCATTTACTGCATGGCCCACATTTGCAAGGCTCAGCTGTGGCTGATTTTTACCGTTTGGTCTGCTGCTCATTATGTCGCTGCTGGCGCTGCTGGCGATGCTGCCATTGCTGCAGTCGACGTCGCTGTCAACATTGGAAGCATTGCTGTTTAATGTTGTATGGACATATATATGTATTTTTATTGTGCTGACTTTATTTTCATGACTTTCTATGACTGCGACGTTTTACTGAAAATTTTGCTGTTACGCTTCACCCGGCCGCATTGCAGCTATAAATTTGTGGTTTGCATTCGCCTTGGAAGTTGACTTTTTTTGTCTTTTTTTTTTTGGCCACAAAGCGCCAACAGCAGCAAAACGAGATGTCTTGAGATTTGCTGTTTCGGTTTGTGGATCAAGTGAGTGAATAGAAGAGTCTATCAGCTATGTAGTATTGATACACTACAAAACAATCCCCTGATGATATCAAATATATTACCAGTAATCATTCCGTATTTTATAATATTTTTTAATCAAACAAACATTTAAAAATTTGTATTAATAAAATAAATAAAATATAATACATATAAGATATTACCCATTCTTGAACATGATAGCCACATTGAAGAAATATATTCAATAATAAAAATGTAATGTAACAAGAGCAAAGAATTTTAATTTTAACATATATTTTATATTACTACAAAAAATTACAATAATGACAATTTCATACATACATAAAATAAATACATAAAATAAATAATAACGAATACAATCAGTTTGTATTAAAAGAAATATACTTTCGTTTATTTTAGGCAAGCATTTCAAAGATATTTATATAAACATTCAAAATTATAGCATATATTTTAGAGTATATATAATATTAATAAATTAGACCCCAAATTAGTTCTCTCTCAGATTCGTTAATAAATTTACTTGTTGCTTCACCGACTGAAGTCTTTAGAGAGTAGTTCCAATATTATTTTGTTTTAACTGATGAAAATAAAATGAATTCTTTTGTATAATTAACTACAAGTTCTTTGTTCTGTAATGTTTCTTTGTTCTGTATCCTAATAACTAAATAGTAGCACATTACATATACGATAATGCAATGCCGTAGGCGATAGTAAAACTTAACGACAAATTTCTATGGAACTGGCCACTAAATTTTGCATGATTTTTATTTCCATTTGCTTAGTTGGGGTTTTGTCTTTTCCAAGGGGCGCTTTTAGTCCTGGCGAAAGTTTATCTTTCAAAGCGTTTCCCGTTGGCTGTGCTGCTAGTTTTCAGTTTTCATTTTTTCAATTGAGTTTCTTTCAAGATTGTGCTCAAGTTGCTCTCGAACTTTTGTCCTTTGCCATTTGCAACCTTTTGGCTTGCCTGTAATTTGAATTTTTTGAACTGTGAAGCCAAAACGAGACCTCTCGGGCCTGTCTAGGGTTTTATTATGACCCCCCGGCTATAACGGGCGAAAGAGTTAGGTTATCTAATAAACTGTTCGCTATGAGTGTGCGTGTGTGATGCGATTTGTGTGTTCAGCATTCGGGATGGTATTAAAAAAGTTTTCTCTCTACGCTCCGTGGCTACCGTGATTTTCGTGGATAATTTAATAAACTGAACTGGCAAAAAGTTGCCCTACATTTCATTTATGAGCGCAGCAATCGCCAAACTTTTCGCTTCTATGTTACTTGAGCAATTAAATTGAATTTTTTCCTCGCTCCTCGTGTCGCACAAAACAAACGACGAAATTTCCTTTGATTGACGTTTACTCAACAATTTTTGATGCCAGAACAAAACTCCGACTCTCTCTCTTAGTTTATTTTTTGGGCAGCTCGTTAATTTATTTTCGTCTGTTGTTACACATGTTTTTTTGCCATGGGTAGAAAGCGGCGGGTGTGCAGCAGGAATAACGAAACTGAAGAGGAATATAAAAATAAAACACTGTCGTAAAACTTATTTTTTATATATTTTTCTTTGCCTTGTAATTTCTTGTTTGCAGTCCGGACTCCGGAGGCTTCGATTTTGTGGATCTTAAACACGCGCCCAAAAGTATGCAATAAAAATTGAAATTGTCTTTTAGTTTTATCAATAAACGCATTTCGCGTTTAGGTCGTTTTATTGTCTTTACGCAAGGGTAGAACAATCTAGTTATAAGAATAGATTATACTCATGGTTACTTAAGATTGTGAGAGGTGATCAAGTCATTCGACATTTTAGCAAAAGATGGTAGCAATGATCACGCAAAAATTCAAAATACGCAGTAAATGGGACGAATGAAATTAGAACACATCATAATATCAGGATAATTCTGGATTTCTTAAGACAAGTATGAAAGTCCTTGACTTTTTCACTGGCGAACTTCTTAAGTGGAGTATTAAAATCTAATACCATTTTGGAATTTGAAGAGAAATAGCTCTACGTCTGAACAAAAATATACTAAATAAATATACAAAAATACTAAAATTTACCGATGGTTACATTTGGTATATAAATATAGTACTATATTCAAAATATACCATAGAATACAATATATACCAAATATATATATGAGATGTCCCCTTCTGCCTGTTGCATTTGTTATAAAAAAGTATTGTTTTTGCTTTAAGTTTTTAATTGAATTAGAGTGCCTTTAATGTAACAGAATACTTCTCCTGAGTATAATGATTACTATTAAATTTTAAGGACAATCTTTCAATCGATCTAATGGCATTTTCAGTCTGTTGCTTCCAGCAAAGACAAATACATATCAATTGTGGACAAATGTTGATGATTGTATGATAATATTTGTGGCTGAGCATGGATATATTTGGCGAAAGTCATCGTCAACGTCAACTAAATGGCAAAATGGTCGCACGTGTGGTGTCATACCACACAGCCACGAGGCCAGTTTCATTTAGGTCAACAACGAATATTTTTCGGCTAATGATTGATGAGCTCTCCTTCGTGTACAAAATTCAGTTGTCAACAGCAAGACATACACGTTAAAAGTGTGGCGCCCAAACAGACTCCCAAATCACACAGTTTCTAGTCCATTAGAATATCATTTTTGTCGGAGTCTGAGTCTGAGTCTAGGTTAGCGAACTGCGACAGAGCAAAGTTTATGGAAAACAAGAAAATAAAGAAGAAAATCTTGGGAAGAAGGCGCAGTACAAATCCAGCTCAAATTTGCCTTGTAATGAAGTCGTGAAAAGCGTTGTTGGAAAACCTTCTTGTGCATGCGCGGCACGCAAATTTGTTGCCAATAAGCAAGCGAAAACAATTTTTATATGGCTTGCAAGGGAGCTGTGAGAGTCAGGGAGTCGGGAAGAGGGAGTAAAGTATTAGGGAGCCTGCTGCCTTAGTTGCCTATGCGTGCAGCGTGCGCGTCTGGTTGCTTCTACATTTCATTTATATACATATATATATATAGTAAATGTGTATGTACATATAACATTTTTGTTTGGGGGGGGAAACTTCCCTTGTCGGGGTTGCTTAGCTACGTCGAAATGTAGGTCATGTTGGGCTGGGAGACATCGTGCAACGAGCAAACGCTAAAGCCAAACGCCAGCGGCAACGGCAACGGCAACTGGAGCTGCGTCCCATTTGAACTCTGCACTCGCAACATTCCCCACTCGTAACTCACACACACACACATACACACACACACACACACACACACGCGCGCGCAAACATACATTTCCGGGCCGAAATGAGAGAGAGTGTGGGCCTTGGTGTCATGAATACTTTAGCATGGGGCGTGGCAAGTGTGGCACAGAAAACCGAGACCCAAGCTCACGAGCCATGTTCCCAGACTCCAATTCTCTGTCATATCTGGTTATGGGGCGTATTCATCAACTGCCTCATGCTTATTATAATGAAAATTTCATTACAAAATTGAATGTTGACGTGTCGCATGTGTTGAGCCGAGTTCAGTCGAGCGCTTCAGCTGCCTCACTTTACTTGCCACTTGCCACCACCGGAATAAGAGTCTATTGAATTTTACTGCTGGCGATGCCAAAAATAAATTCCATTTTTCTTTTGTATTCACAAATGTGTATATTAATTGCACTCATCGAATGTATGACAATAAAATAAACGTATATGAAAAGGGGTTCTTATACCTGTCAGGCCATTTGATAAAAGGGTATTATAATTCACTAGCTGAAAATAACATTTGTGGATTATATTTCTAATTGATCAAATAACATAGTTAATCCAAATTTGGTTGGCATTAAAATAAAAGAATTTTGATGAAAATAGGAAAGTTAAGTCAAGTGTACTCGACTGTGAGATATCCTCTACCCATTTTCAATAAAAAGCCAAACAGTGCACAATTATTTATAAAATATATCGAATGAATATACCAAAAGATAGTGTAATAACTATGGTATGTTATATTTTAAATGTGATTCTATACCAAAATATATATCTTGGTATAATTTTGTGTCTTTACGATGTATTAATTTGATATATTTCAAGTAAAAAACGCCTTCAATCGAGTCTTAGTTGCTTTAGCTGACAATGTGATTTATTTGGTACTAGAATGCAGTACAATACAGTATTTTTGCAGTTTTGTTTATTATATTTATATAATATTGTTTTATTAAAAATGAGTAGCGGGTATCTCACAGTCGAGTACACTTGACTGTAGCTTTCTTTTTTTATTTATTTTATTTTGTTTAGCTTTTTACCATTAACAAAGTGTCGTGTATAATTAATATTATCGATATTATAGAAATAATCTATAATACAAATTATTTATTAACTTTTACTGTATAAATTTAGACAGCGTTCCACTTGCATAGTATAGTGAGTACATAACATAGTACATAGTATTGTGAGTTCACACTGCGAACTCTGCTGACTCTTCTTTTATCTCGATGACTTATTTTGGTTCATGTCGACTTAGGCAGTTATCACTGGGTATTTACTTATCAATCACTCAATTAGCTGGCATTTTTTGCTGGTCTTGTTTGTGCTTCATTCTTGACTAGAGCTACTAAATTAATTTTCAGTGCACTTTGCTGACCTAGTTAGTTTGCCAAAAAAAAAAAAAAAAACATGTTGCTGTTGCATTTCGTTTCGCCATTCGATGTTATTTATTTGACGTGCCTGAAATATCTTAAACTACGTTCTTCAATGGGGTTTTATAACACATTCCACATTGCCATTCAAGGTTTTTTTGTAGACTTTGCCAATGACAATAATTTGCAATCAGGCTAAGTGACGTTGCACATTCTGTTTGCCATCGTCTCTTTTGGATTTTGGGTGAATTTTTTGTGTCCAGTTGGGTTACGAGCCAGAACTTAAGTGCTTGGACTTTTTTTTCTTTCTCTCTACGGTTGTTGGCAAGACTTTTAACTAAATGCGAATTGCCTGACAAATTTGTTATTGGAAAACACATACTTGAGTTGGTTGGAGAAAATGCGCTGAAGTTGCCTAAAAGTTTGTTCAACCGATAAGAAGTTGGCAATTAATAAACTAGTTTAAATAGAAATTGTTTTTAATTATATTAATTGTCAGTTGTAAAATATATACCATATATAATTCGAAAAATAATAGAAAAGAAATTAAAATATACATATTTCTAATGTTTTCTTTATGAAAATTGATTCACATATTCTAATAAAGTGTTTAGATTTTATATTTTAATTAAATGTTACGTATTTCTTAAGTTATGCTTTATGTATAAGCAAACTAAAGTTTTGTTTGTTTCTTAACGAAAGGAATTGCGAGCTGTATGATAAATATAGTATTATAATTTAACTTATTTTTAAAGTATTGAATAAATGTTAGCTTTTATTATGTGTTCTAAAATGATCCCTTTAAATTGGAAAATATAAAGAAATTTAAAGGTTAATATTTTTATGTATACAATACTTTTCTTTGATGAACTTTTTATGTTCGTCAGCAATTTCTACTCAACAGTGTGGCACACAGTGCGTATGCGCAATAAAGCAAGCATTGTGCAATTGCCTCAGAGTCTAGAGTCTAGACATTGATGTTGATGTAGGGAAGAAAGTTGCGCGGAGGTGGAGGTGGAGTACTCGTAAAGCACATGTCAAAATGACTAATAGCTCATCAAACTTTCATTTCAACCTTTTTCATTTTTATTTTCTCTCTTTTCTCGACGTTTGCGAGTCATTTTTCTACATGGCTGGAGAAACTTTCGACAAGCATTTATGAAGAAAAGTTTGGTGCGAAGGCGAGCGAAGGCAATGGCCCATTGACTGGCGATCCATAAACACATACACCCACATATACACACCCACGCACACACACACTTTGTAGAGGATATCTGGTTGTGTGTTGTGTTCTGTTTGTTAGCACCCGTTCAAATTGGAATTGGTGGCACATGCAATAATTTGATTTCGCAAACAAAAAAGCTGAAAAAAAGAGAAAAGAAAACCCAAAGCCATATTTGCGAGTGTAAACAAAATGTTGACGTTTTCGTTTTGGGCTTTTCAATTTCCCTGGCCTCATACACTCTACTCGTGGGCGTAATGAGACGCTTGCTCTATGCCTCCTTCAGTCTGTTCTGTTGTGCTGTGCTCATGTTTTATCGATACACGTTGCATGGAGGTGAGCCTACCTGCCCCCACCACCGTTTGTGGAGGCACGACAACAATTTTCTAACTGGCAGGCGCCGCATTTTCCATTTCGTTCCATTCCATTTACCTTTATACCCTCGGCTATATAACAAAATAGCTGTGTCTGGCTCTGAGGATAACAACGTTTTATCTCTCAGACTGATTGAATCGATCGACGTGGTAATATTATGTCAATAAATTCAGGGAGAATGCAGGGTATTGTTCAGTCAACCCCACGTGACACACTTTTCAACTTGTTGTCGATTTACTTTTGTTTGCCATCCGAAAATCGGTTTTTGCGGACGCCCAACTGACACGAAACCCTGTCCAGGACACGACACGAACAGGACAGCAACAAGAAGAGCCTTCAGCGACTAGATACAAGTACGGAGTAGCTACGTTTATGAGTATTGACAGGAAATTGGGACTGGCAGACAGGCAGATATTAGGACGATTCCTCCGACAAACCACAAACTTTTGATTGCCATTGACGCGCCGCGTGTTGAGTTTGCAAAAATAAAAGCGGAGGCCTCAATAAAACTGAAGCTAAAATGAAAATGGGCTCGTGTTATTAGCAAATAGACATCGATACTCACGTATATATAACAAAATACATATATACATATATCATTTCCCTTTTATTTGGGTTTGCGTGCGTCGCCTTCGCTTTGGTCTTCGTCTCTGGAACTTCGCTTCAGTTCTTTGCCATATAATCGCCCAAATAAAGCTAAAAATAATTTGAATTTTATTGCTGCAAATGACAAAAACTTTATATATGGGTTTGATTTATTTGTTTAACAGCGATTGGTTTGCCCCATTAAAGGTGCCTTGTGGACAGTTCTCTGACTTTTCTCTGTCTGTCTGTCTGTTTGTCTGCTCTGACGTGGCAAGTGGCACGTAGATAGATCATTGTTCAAGTATAGAGACCGCATGGACACACCCTTTTTTTGATGGCTGGTCATATTAATGTTTGGCAATCAATAAATGCCGGAACTCAATTGAGAGCTATGCACATAATATCTACGAATATAAATCTTTAACATTCTCAAACTGAGTGGAGAGACAAATTGAGAATCTTTCCCAAGAGAACATTGAGTTATGTAAACTAGAAAAAAATAATTTTAAAAAAAATCGAGCATAAAAAGGATATGTAATCTACTCTCTTTATCTATTAAACAATACTGTAGATGCCAATCTAACCAAACTACATAACAAATATTCATCTATAATAAAATATGTGACATCAATTTAAATTAAAATGTTTAATAGTCATCAGTCGCATTTTTGGTTGTATATTTCTTCCATATTAATATGATAGTTGTATAAAGAGATTTAATAAATTTATTATGAGATTTCAGCATTGTTATTTTTTAAGAGTATTTATAAAACATTACATAAGATTTTGAAACTAAGTCTTAGAATTTGAATATGTAAACAACTTAATAATTTAGGTTGAACAAAAATATTGCATAAGAATTGCACAATTCTTTAAAGTGTCAATTTTGTCAAAAATCGAATTTGATTTCTTCAACTTTAACGTTCTTACGAAAACGATTAAAAATAGAAAATTAAATATTACTCAAGATTTTTACAAGTGAGTCAAGTGTGACTTTAAGACTAATAAATCTAATAAAATCGTATTCTAAAAATATATTTAATTAATATACCACAAACATTTTAAATATACCGAGGGCTACATTTTGTATAAATAAATATATTTATATTCAAAATATACCATAGAATACAAAATATACTATATTGCTAGACATCTAAGACCCCCAAAGTAATTAAGAACAAATACAATTTTAGAGTTTGCGTTTTCCTATAAAAAAAATTTGAAGCAAGTTTTTTGTTCAATTTCTTCAAATCGTAATTCTACAATACTATATAATACAACTATAACTATAACTATAACTATAACTATATAACTATTCAAACAAAATGTTTATCGAAAAGCCTAAATCGCCCGCTAACAAGAACAAACTTAAGTAGACAAATCAAAACAATGGAAACTTTCCTTGAATATCACTTTATTGGTTGCCTGAATAAGATATGACCCGAGTACAGTTGGCCACAATTTGAGTATGGATGTAGAGTATATATAAGTATGTGTACACATAAATCGAAGGCCTATTATTCAATTAGCGTGACAAACGCACCTCATGCATAATGAACGATGCAGCAAGAATCAAGTCGAGGAGGAGAAGGTAAACAATTTTCTCTTTGTTGCTCAACTCGTCGATGGGCTAACTGTCACCGAAGAAGAAGACGAAGAACAGCAAAAACAAAGCGAAATTGGTGACCACATTTGATTGACTCGCAGATACCCTTTTGCAAATATTGACTAATTATATTAATGAGAGATACTTTGTCCCAATATTCTAATAGCTTTCTATGTTCTAAAATCGTTGTAGAATTGTTTTCGTTTAAACATTTCGTTTTTCATGAAAAGTCCAAAATACTTATTTCATGAGAGCACTCAGAAGAAAAGTGAAAATGCAACTAAGCCTATTAATAGAACCAAGAAAATGTCAGCAAAATGGTAGAAAGCGCATTAAAAATGCAAACTGAGGGCAGCTGCAGAACAGGCTGAAAATCAACAATGGTAAAATGAAAGTGGAAAATAATTAGCCATGTTGACAATACAAACAAGCTTTACACAGAACGAACGAAACTGGAATGTAAGGCTGACAAATACCTTGGAAATTAAATATGTAAATAAATGTCCTTGCAATATTAATAAATGATTCATTGTACATTATAATTAATGCTTTGAGTAAAATAAAAATAAAGAATAAAGAAAGCAACAGTCGAGTTTGTATATGGTACACCGCATTCTAGAAATATACCAAATGAATATGCCGATCAAAAATATACCGAGGGCTATATTTGGTATATCGGTATAGTAACACTTCTAAAATATATATATATAAAAAGTATACAAATTTCTGTTCTATGTGTAGCAGGTATAAAAATTAAATTAAATTGTATTCGTCTCGTTTTTTACAGGGTATTTTGTTGAACAGTGTTGTGGGCTGGTTGCTGTTATGTCGCACTGATTGCTGTTTTTGTATATTTTTCTTCCATTTTTTATGACTATGACATTTTTACATTATTTCGCCTGAATACTTAACCTTGCCTGAATAACGTGAAACTGTGAGAAGGAATGAAAGCAAAAAGCAACAACGATAACCCATTTGTAATTTATATGACATGCAACCGTGCGACTAATTAAAGCCATGCTGCGGTTACTTGTTTTAATTTTATATTTTCTGTGTGCCTGTTATTACTATTATGCTTATTCTTATTCAGTGCAATTGCAACTACTTGAGCTTCAACCTGCTGCCAACAGGCAGCAACCTGGCCAGTCTTAATCATTTTTGCATTGCATGCAACGGCAACTTGCCACTGGCAACTCGCAAGAGGCAAATTGCCAAGGGGAATTGCGATAGGCAGGAGTGAGCCGGAAACTTTATCGCCTTTCCTCTTGCCAGGGATTAAAGGTGCGATAAAATAAAACAAGCAATGCGAGGCATTGTAACATCAAGAACAACCACAACAGGACCAACTCCAGCACAAATAACAAGAGTAAACGTAAATGGAAGTGAAAAATAGAAATTCTTCACATCGACTCCTGAAATACGCTTTCAACGACTAAATATAGAAATC
The DNA here is from genome assembly GCF_023558435.1 of Drosophila sulfurigaster albostrigata. NCBI lineage: Eukaryota > Metazoa > Arthropoda > Insecta > Diptera > Drosophilidae > Drosophila > Drosophila sulfurigaster. The sequence goes on from NC_084883.1 coordinate 3,451,028, forward strand.
TTACATACATATCGGTCCATAAGTTTTAGTCGGAATATTCATAGTGAAAAATACCATTTTATTTAATACGAGTATGTAAGTATATTTGTTTTTTTTTTTTGTACAAATTGGTCACACTGAAGTGATGTCTCCCTATCTCTCTCTTTCTTGAGATTGATCACATGATCACACATGTGGTGTGGTGTTGAATTAAATTAAATTAATAAATTATAACTGATTATATAAAGAATATAACAAAAGAATACCTAGTATTTATGTGTATTCGTTTAAAGAGTGATTTTTTCAATAGTTTATTTTATAACCGATAGTTTATTCAATTTTGCAGAAACCGTCAACGCGGGTATCTCTGGTGTTCTACTCAATGTTTATAAATTTAACACATTTAAAAATTAACAACAATAATACAACATAAATTCAAAATGATTTTTAAACAATAAAATAAATGGCATCAGTAAATTAGATATTTGAAAGAATCGAAACGATGGTAATAATTTGTTTTTTTTTATGCTTAATTGAGTACGACTAAAGAGTTGATATTATATATATATGTATATATTTTCAACTATATCCGCTGGATCATGATCATCCTTGACGAACTCTTTGAAAATGTTAAATATTTTGAGCATATAAGAAGACTGTGAAGTGTTGGGTGCTCACAGACCTTTCTCTTGGTGACCTGGGCTTGTTCTGATTTCATATGTACATATATTATACAATTTGTATAGGGTAGAGTATACAACAAGACGCACTTAGCACACACATGGAGGGGTTGTCAGGTGGGCGTTATACATTTACAACAAGACATGCAACGAAATGAGCACCTGACATGACATGGCAACGCTCCTGATGATGAAATGTGCTAAGGTCTTGGGGGAATGACTGTATATATGGGCAAGTGTGTGTGTGAGAGAGGGTCTGAGTATGAGTGTGAGTGTGTGGACTTTGCATGATGAACGAACTGATGGATCTCACTGAAACTTGAAGTGGCACCTCGGAGTACCACAGAAAGAAACAGCTAAATAAAGCAGTAACAATCCCCATTCTTTCTTTCTTCTTTATATACTCTGACATAGCGTTGTGTAATCATCGTTCAATTTACAGAATTGTTCGTTCATTTTTCATTATTAGTCGACTGGGATTCCATTGTTCTACGTCCGATAGTTTTAACTTAAAATACGCCTTAATAGAAATTTTAACGCTAAAATAAGTCCTGCGGCATCAGTTTGAATAGACGGACAATAAACTGCAAATGAATAATGAATGTAATAAAATCTAAGCAAGAACGAACTAACGATCAAAATTGAAAGATTAACATTGAACAACTGAACAAACAAGAACGATGAAAGTGAACATATAATATTTTTTTCGTTCAGTGGACTAACTATTTAGTTTTTTTTCTTTCGATCTCGAACGATCCAACAAAACTCTGAAATGATGTATTATATATTCTGTGCCAACAAATTTAAATTTAAAGGAGAAGGTAAAATTTGCTAAATAATTCATATCTGTACTGATAAAATCTATCATATTTTTGTTTTTAATTTGCTGTCTAATTGTTGGACCTAGTTCTATGTGTATATACATATGTTACATGGCTATGTAAAGTTTGTCACATTATATCGAAAGACACTTAGCTCAGTCTTTTCCCATTTGTGTCGTACCCTAATCTATTTGCGTAGTGCAAATATCGCTCTGACTTTTTTACTCTATCAACATTTGGCAAACGAAATCTTTGCCGATGCCTCCATTATCTTTCACTTTCATTAGCAAATATTTAGCAAACATTGGAAAGTTAAGACTCAGCTATAAAAGACTCGTATATTTAGATCATGTGCATCAGTCGCAATTATATCATATCACAATGAAGTCAATTGCTCAACTCTTTGTCTGTCTCGTCGTATTGCTTAATTTAATAGTGGGTCTTCATGCAGGACTCTTTTTTGTGAGAAACGGCGTCATTTACTGCAAATTAAGCACCAGAAGATCCTGTGATAAAATCACGCCCACATGCGTGAAAGTCACAGTGGCTGCAGGTGATACTTGTAAATATTATAAAAACGAATGTCAATTTGATATTGACAAATGTTTGAGTAAGACACGTAAGTATTTATTATTAATCTAAGAACACTACAAATATTTAAGACTGTAAATACAATCCACAGAATTTGGACGTCTAGGTGAAGTAACAGCTGCGACTGATTGTATGTCTATTTCAGTTGGAGCCACTGGCACTTGTTAAAAAATTTAAGTTTCAACTAAAATATTTTATTATTTATTCCTCTTTAAAGCGTACATGAAATGTAAAGAATATTTTGTTAAATAAAAAACTATGAATAAAATAAATAAAAATATTCAAGAAAATTATTTTAAATTCCAATGTTTTAATACTTGAAGTGTCCTGAGGTTTAGTTAGCGCTTAGCAAACAGATAAATAGAGAAAAAATAAAATTGGTTTTCTTAAGAGCGCTTCTCATCGTTTAGTTCAAAATTTACCTGTGCGAAAAGAAATTACGAATTTTTTGCAGTCCGCTGCCAAAAGATCATTTTTAAATCTGCTATTTATAGGGTGGAAGGATAATAACTTTGGCCTTCCAAAAAAATCCCATAAAGTAGATATATTCTTAATCAGGGTCAACAGCTGAGACGATATAGCCGTGCCTGTCTGTCTGTCTGTCTGCCTGTCCGTATGAAACACTGGATCTCATAAACTGTACTATATAGAGCTACAATTTTGACAGCACTTGTATTGTTGCACGCAAAAGGCCGATAATAACGTTTTTATGGATCCTATTTGGTTGGGATCGAATACAAATTCTAGAAGTTGTTTAAAATTAATTTTATATGGTAAAAATCGACTGGTGCTGTCGTGTTTTAGTTGTTTTGGCAAACTGGTGACAAACTGGTATATTTGACAATTTATGGTAAATTTTGTAAGGTTACACAATAGTATTTCTTTTTTATATTAATGTGGTATATTTTTAGAATAATGTCATACTGTTTCGTTTTATTTGAAATGGGTAGCGGGGATTTGACAGTCGAGTACCCCCGACTGCAGATTTCTTACTTGCTTCCATTCATGTCATTGCATCGCTTTCTTATTATTTTAAATATATTTTATGCGTTTAAAAACGTCAACGAGGTTATATTGCTCCATTTGGAAATATTTTGTGGACCGAATTCGATTTTGCGACATTTTCAAATTGTAAACTAAGCAAAATCCGCTGGAGCAGAAGGTTGCTTTTTCATTTCTAAAATTCTCAGCTTATTTACTCGCGGAAAAGCAATATATTTGTGCAATGCAAGCAATTTTATAGTGACAATCTTGGCAAGCTTTATGACTCTAAATTTGACACGGAAATTTTTCACGGTGATTTTTTTTCATAAGGAGAACAGCGCTTACGGCTCTGTTATGTTACGATATATTAAGAAAACTTGAAAACTATTTTTACGTTATTATAGAATAATATTAATACTGTCATTAACTATCGCTGTCACTAGACATAGAGAAATTGTAATGTAATAACTATTACTAGAAATACATTTGTCTGATGATTGGTCTCTAAGTTGAACCATTCCCTATTCTTTGATGCAGATGCGATTATAAAATGTGCCAACTAAGCATTCAATGCACGTTTGTCAAACCGGAAACAGCAGTGCGTCCATTTTGATGATTGCGTTTCCGTCTGCGCTTTCGCGAGGAAAAACGGAACAATTATTCATTTTATCATCTGTAACAAATACAACAACAAACAAACACAGACACTCACATACTGGTTGGCGATGATATATGCTGCAGTTTTTGTGTGCTCTGAGTTTTAATTGCAGTCGCAAAACATGAAAGGGAATTTACCATAAATTGCATATTTTCAAGGCAAAATACAGCAAAAATGTGGTTATGCGTCACATACTCACTCTCTCTTTCTCTTTCTCTCTCGCTTATCCAGAAGCACCCAACCGTTCAAATGAGAGGGTAAATTTATGAAAGTACGTTTTTAGTACTGTGTTCCATATATAGTATTTTGCCTTGAATAATAAAAAGAGCCTCGGGATACGTTTAGCATTCAGAAACAAAAAGGCAAAAACATTAAGGTCTCGATGATAAATAGAGCGAACGTGGATTTAAGGGAGACTTATTCAAAAAATATAAATTTGATAGATTTAATTTCTGGTTTCATTCTCTGCTAATTGAGATAAGAGTTATGAGGCTTAAAGTTGTATACGCAGTTGAAGTTTATATATCTATCAATAACGATTGCATTTCATATTATGGTTAGATTATATTATTTATTTGTTATTGTTAGGCTACAATATATTTTAATATAACAATATATAAACTTAAACATTTCTATTAAGTTTTAATTGAAGCACAGGGTAACCTTTGATTCATCGACAGTCCTTTGCAATATTTTAAATTAGCTTTTTCGTAAACTGAAATTTTAAAAACTAGATCTTTAGTATTTAGTGATAAAAAGGTTCAAAGTTATAAGACACTTAAAAAATTTTTATTAATTTCCACTCAAAGGGTTTCTAGAAAAATTATTTCAAATATAAATTTGCGGATCGAAAAAATTAAACACAGAAATTCTCTAGTTGCAGTTGTATAAAATTGTAAGACAGGTTATCAAAAGTTTGTGATGGGATAGTTAAAATTTATTATTATTGTTACACAAACATAGAAATTAAATTGTTGTTGAATACTTAATAAAATCTATTTAAAATTCAAAGTGTCTTAAGATGGACTTTTAATAGCGTACTTACATGCTTGTGTTAGACCTCCGTTGTTATTGCAGTTGGCCAATTTTTGTTGGCACTCGTTTCGAAAGAGTTCACAGAGATTTGTACGAGAGAAACGAAGACATACTTTTTTCGTTCGATTACAATTATCCAATGCTTGACCACGGCAGCGAACCAGACTGATCGTGGATGTGGCTAACGGAACCAAGACCAGAGCAAGAGAAATCAACAGAACAGCATTCATTTCTGCAATTCGAAATCACAATATCAAGTGGGCTCGTCTACTGATATTCGTTTACTTAAATACGGATTTTCTTGCATGATATCATTGCTAAACAAATTGTATCTGGTTCCATCTGTATTTGTTTTGCCAAAATAAATTTGCAAAAGATGAACTAGGGAAATATTTATGATTTTTAATAAAGCATTAATTACCAGCAGTTGTGCAAATAATTAATATGTTATACATATTTTAAATTCCAATTATTTCAAATTCTTAAATGTGTGATACAAACGAGGGCAATACGAGTATGTTTAATATATTTAACAAAGGTGATACATAGAATAATCTCTTATGTTAAGAAAGTTCGTTACACTTTCCTGTTGAATTTCTTCATATATCAAATTATTGAAAGTAAATATTACCTTTTTTATGCACATCATAACAAACAAAATATCCATAATTCAGTTGGTCTATCTAGAAATGGAATGCTGCACTTCCACTTTCCTACACTTTTAATAACAAAGTTCATATGATTCTTATTACATTCGAAACAAAAAACAAGCAAAAAAACTACAGTTGAGAGTGCTCTTAAAATATACCAAAATAATATACCGAAACATAATCAAATATACCGAATGCTGTATTTAGAATGTAAATATACTATCAAGTTCTTATATTATAGGTTACGATTGTTAACCAAAGTAATTAAGTCCCGACAGCAACAGTCGCTTTTTGCCTCATAAATCCATTTCTTAAATAGTTTCCACAATTGTTATCTGATCGAGACCAAAATGTAGTTATTGTAATACAAAAATACTTGATCTGCGGGCAAAGATATTAAGTGGTGTCGAAAAAAATTATAGCTCTATCTCTATTTTAACTATAGTCTCTAAGAGGGGTTCTTAAGGACAGACGAACAGACAGATAGACGGACTTGGCTATTTCGCCTCGGCTATTTAAGTTGATCAAGAATATATATATTTCATAGGGTCGGAGACCCAATTGCATTCAATTGCTAGAGGCACAAAGTTATATATACCCTATGAGTAGAGAGTAAAATTCGTTTTAGATAATAAAATTCGGAATTCTATCCCGTTTCGGAATAGAGTTATTCGAGATCGTTTCATTTGTCACCTTTAAATCAAATCATTTTTATTTTTAAAACGTTATGTTTCAAATACGCTTTAAATTTTTTTAAATTAGAAATTCAATTTATAATCAAGTATTTGTGGTGTCAGAAGAGACTCAGTATTCTTGATCCAAGTCCTTTCCTTACAGTCTATGTTATTTTGTATACTTTTAAAAGAGGTAGATAATGGATTTACAACAATTAAAACAGTTTATTAGTGATCAAATTTGAGTTTTAACCGCGACGTCTGCGTATGTAAATGGGATAGACATTTGACGACGATGATGATGATGATGATGATGATGATGTTGATGATGACGATGATGCGCATCGTCTGCGAGTGCCAACTGATATTCCAGAGCACATGGAGAGGGAAACAGTCGTGTAGGCTACAGAACTGACGCATCCCTCGTAGCGGAGTAAACAGCTGTTATTGAAGCGCTTGCAAAGATTGGAACTTCCATAGCGACCGCATACATTGCTCGTAGAGAAATAGTTGCAATCTGAGAGAACACAGATCTTCGGTCCACTGCTGCTGCTGCTTGTGCTGCTCGTCGTGTAGTTTAGACCGTCTATCAAAACGGTGTACAGCAGCATCAAAAGAGCTGATAGGGCCAATGCTAGTTTCATCTTACTGACTTGAATTTGGTTTATGCTTAAATTTGTCAAAAGTATCACTATTTATAGTTGAGTTCTAGGCATTGATAATTGACCTTTGACTGGCATTGAACAATTTTAGTTTGCAAAACCTATTCCAAACACTTGTTCAAACAAAGTTGGCAAACTCAAATAACAATTATTTATTGTCAAATTCAAAAACATTTTATCTTATTAGCCTAAAATGCTACAACATTATTGAAAGCTTTTACTTTTTATTTGTATTAATTTAGTGCGCTTGAAAGCAGACAAAGTTCTTCAAAACTTTTCAACAATACCTAAGTCTTTACAGCAAGTTGTTTGGTCTAATTCATATGCATAATAACGATATAATTAAATAACCGTTTCACTTTTTCCTTATCGTAATACTAAATAGTCTTGAACTCAAAATTAATTGGAACTACGTAATTACTAGCAAAGCATCCGTAGAGTTGTGTCATATTATTTAATGTAAATATATGGAGGAATTAATTTAAAAATAGTTACATTTTTTTTTATTTAATTATATAACAATACTATTCATATAAAATAATCTGCACACATGACTCTGCTACAATCGAGGTCAAGGTCAATGTTGCGCATCAAGCTTCAGTGAAACCAATAACTTGTTGCATACTTTTGTGCTGCAGCTGAAATTCAGGGCAATAATATATTGGGAATGCACATAGTGAATTATTATTATTATATAACGATTAATATATAATTAAGTTGCCATGGAAGAAGAATACTAATTTAGGACAAACATAAAACTATAAATTTGAGGTTTTAAAATACAAAAAATTATTATTTATATTATTATTTATTAATTTGTGGATCATTACAAAATTAGTACGTATTTTAATGCATAGCTTAAAAACAAACAATTTTTTGTTCAAGCACAATTTGGCTTCTGTAGATGGCGATCAGATAAGAAGGTTATCTCGAAGGGTCACTTTACATCGATCCAATCTTGAGTGTTTAGTGCACTTAATATATATTTACATCAACACACAACTTAAAGAAGAGCTTCAACAATTACACAAAGACTTTGATATGACTGACAACGTCATTTGGATAACTCGACCCTGTCTGTGTTTTGGACTACGCCAAATTAAATTTCATAGCCATGCGCAAGTTTTGAACGGCTTCTTGAGGCGATGCGTTGAAGTCATCATAAAACAGCCAAAAAACAAAAATAAATAAGTAAACGTGAAAAAAGCAAACAGCACATAAACATTTAAGGTTTAGTTATTTGTGTTTGTTATACCCTAACACAAGGTATATGGATTTAAGCATTACGTATATATTATGTTTACTTAATTATTGTATTTGTTATTTATTTTTTGAAGTAAGGTATTAAATTGCCTGATATTGAAAGGCATTCATGTGTTTTACGGGTTTTGTTTGTTTTAAATTCCAAAAACGCACTTTTATAAAATGCTGTTGGGTTTTGGTCAAGGCGTGTCAACAGTAAACACAACTTTAACGATAATTGGCTGCAAGTCGATTAATAGCTTGACTTTAATATTGATGAATTTTGCCATATTAGAACTAAATACTTAAAATGTGTAACAGAAAAAATGCGTTTTTTCGAACGGTATAAATTTGAATTTTATTTCGAGAGTAACTGGGTCACATACGCAGGCGTTGTTGAAAGGGGGCGTGGCAGTATAGGCAAACGATGCCAACCAAATAACTATAATTAATTGACGCTTAAACTGACAGCAGAAATAGTGAGAAGTGAGTTAATTTGCACTAACCGCGATAAGAATTAATTAATATTGAAATAATGAATTGCTTGGAACGGTGTAAAACTGTGGTATTAATTATTTAGATAACATAAGTTTATGTTTATTGTGTCTCAGATATAATATCTAATTTACATATATTTACTTGGTTTTTATTGTGCGCGATTTAAATAGTTCAGCGTTGTTCGAGTTGATAATAATCGTTATCGATGCCTGTCGTGTATTACCGATAGATGCAGGCTGTAGAGTTGCCAGATCGTTTTGTTTAGAATGATTCAGCGTTTTGACGTTGCCCGATCTATTCCCATAGTAGAAGAAGCTAATACAATTAAAAACGAATATTAAAAGTCAATAATATTGGGACATTATGGTTATTTTCAAGTATAATAACTGTGTCGTATTTTGACATAATTCGTTTATTAGGTCTGATTAGTCTATAATTAATTACTATGTTTTACATATTAATTGCATTCACTTATTGCTTGTTGGGTTTTCACAATGTGTTACACATTTGTTTAGATTGAATAGATAAATTAGTGTCCGATATACTTGTATGAATATTAAAGCTAATTGATTGCCAAACGCATTCATTATAAAATTGTTCAAACTTTGGAAATCACGCTAAATTTGATTTTTAATGTAAATGAGCCAAAGACAATAACCAATTCGATTAGGTCAATTTAAAAGCTGGCAACGACAGAGGCCACCAAACCCATCATCTGACCACAGTATTGAGGCGAGTGAAGAAATTGACGATAAAAACCAAAAACAGAAAACTGAAAACAAATGGGAATGCGAGTGTAACTGTGAGTGCGAATGTCAATGGATGGGAATGAATGGTGAGCTGCATATAAACGATTGTTGTTAAACTTGAAAACGAACCATGGACTGAAGATATGGGATGGCCAAAATCGTAATGAAGATGACATTAACTGGTTTTCAATTCAGGAAGCTAGATCCAACAATGGCAAGTTGATCCTAGCAACAAGTTTTTGGTTTGTCGACGCAATGCAATTGATTGCAACGCTCCATTTTGGTGGCAAGTGCAATAAAATTGTTAAATTTACTTTGTGGATGCGGCTAATTCATTGGTCCGGCTGTAATTACAATTCGCGTGATGCTGCCAATGCGGCAGGCAGCTCCCCCAAATAACAACAACAATAGCAAACTTTCACTTTCGACCGTTTCGTCTTTGGGCAGGTCAGTTATGTGTTTAGACTTGGCTTAATGCACAAGTCGCAGGCTAAGTCCGACTGGACTGAGTCTGAAAAGAGTTTGCCATGCTTGACTGCATTTTCGATTTGGGCCGCGAATCGAGCTCATATAATTATTGTGTTTTAATACCCTGGAAATCCCAAGAGCGAGTGAACGGCTTTTATAAACTAACCTAAACAAAACAAAATGTTTAATTAAGAGTAAAAGTAACTACACTTCTTTACTCACCTATATTTATGTTATACTATATGTAAGTCTATGTTTTATTTCAATGATCTAGGGCATATCTAGCAGTCGTGCATTGCTTCGATATTCACTTGTTTGCTTTAGTTACTCGACTGATATAAGGCTTAAGTTTCAGCCTAAGCCTGAACCAGAGCTGACTGCAATTGTGCTTGGACTCTACTCTGGCTAACAAAATGTTGTAATATAATTTTAATTTGTACCAGAAATGATTGCCAATTGCCGCCGCTTTATGTTGATTATACAATTTTGTTGCAAGTTTGTTATTGTAGTTGTTTTTTGTTTCTATTTGCTCCCCCCTCAACTTCATTGGCTTCTGTTTCTTCTGTTTTTTCATTGGAGGCGTTTCAGACGTTTAAATGAAAGTGCTTCGCTGAGTAGTTAAAAGTTGTGAGTGCCCGTTAAGTGGAAATTGAACACAAAATTTGTGTAATCATTTTGCCCAAGTTAAAGACTAGGGGCGTTAGAGGGCTAAAGATCAAAGATTTGAGCTGCTTCATTTCAATGCTAACCAATTAACCAATTGCCAAAAGCAAACGAAAACGTAGCCAAACCAAACTGATATGCGTATGGTCAACTGTTGAAGGCCTCGAGTCAAATCGAAACGCGTGATGATTAGGCCCGATGTTTGGGCCACCCTCAGGTGGTTCGTTGCCCTAATGAAACGCACTGCTGGCTGTCCTCCACCCAGCCAGTTGGTCAGTCTGCTGTTGAGAGTTGAGAATTGGGCAATTCCAATCTTTAATTGCTCATACGCCGTGGTGAGCGGTGGATTGTCCAAATCTGTGCATTTGTCGCAATAGCGAATCGCGTTGCCATTGCAACTGCAATCTGTGAGGCATGCATGTGTGGCAAGAATGACCATAAAACTATTTGAGCCTGTCTAATTTAAACAACAGACATTGCCAGCGTCAGCATCAGTGGCACAGTCATCGTTAGTGGCAAAGACAGAGTTGTCTGTGTTTTTTTAATTAATGTTATTTTCGGTTTCGACGCTAATTAGAGTTACAACCAAGTTAGCCAAGTCAGCAGCAGCCATGCGCAGGCGTGACAAAAGACACACATTTGACCCAAAGCATGCCACACTTGCAACATGTTCGACGTCGAACCTCATCGACTACTGCCCAATGCAAATGAACCGCTGAATGTTTGTCTCTGCCAAATTTGTATAATCGCAGTCTCTGTGTGTGTGTGTGTGTGTGTACTTAACGGTGTCCGTATGACCGACAAATATATCGCCATATATAGCCTCTAAATGCCTTTGCGGTTTTTGTATGGCAACAGAGCCCAAGAACCTCAAAAGTGCTGCTGCATTGTTTTTGTGCGTTTACGTGTTATGTTTGCTAATTACCATACGAATTTTACCCTCTTCTTCTCCTTCCTCTTCTTCTTCTGCCCCACCATTTCCTTGTCGTCGTCTTCTTTGGCTGTTTTTTGTCGCCTTCTCTTTTTTTTGCTGCTGTTTGTGTTGTGTGTAGGCCACAGTTAGGATTGCAAAATACTTTGTGTTTTTGGTTTTGTTTTCTTTTTCTTTCTGATATTTATTTGCTGTGACAATACGCAGAATATTAATAAGCCCCTCGATAAATAACAGTTGGCATTGGAAGGTTATAGATAAGTCAGTGAATGACATAGAAGCAATGCCGATAGAAACCACATTCTAAAATAGACTTGCGAAAGAAATGTGCTCTGAATTCATTAAATACTTGTATGCAAGGAGATTGGGGATTCCTTATTAATAACTAGAGTGGAATAGCTGTAATTTCATAAAGTGAAATCATGACGAGCATCGTGATAGAATAGAATTCCAAATTATTCTTAAAGTGAAATACAAACATTAAAAGATATCATATTTTTACGTCAGTGAGTACAAGTTCTTATTCAATATTCAGTAAGAGTTTGTGGGACTGAAAAAAGTAAAGTTCCACAGTTAATTTTATCATATAATAAAGGTAATGTATGTGTGTTATTTATGTATCAATTTTGAATGTTTAACGAAGTTATTAATGTGTTTGAAAAGGCGAAAACAAACAATTAAGATTGACAACAGAAGAATATCAGCTGACCCGATTCCATAAAGAATGATTGAACAAAAATTGAAGATCCGTCTAGTATCGACAATACAATATAATTCTCCTGCAAAAATGTACCGTGAAAAACATTATACCGAAAGATATTTTATTTTGAATAAAGATTAATGCTACAGCTCTAAATTAACAGTTTAAATAGAATGATATCGGAATTACTTTGTATGAAAAACAAAAAATGAAGGAATTTGTATATTTTCTCATAAAACAGAAAAATTCCTAAAATCAATCTTAGCTCTAAATATAGTGCTAATCCAGAGCTATAAGAATAACATTTAATTATTTTTGAAATTGTTTCAGTTTCAGAAAAGAACACTTTTCCACACACTTATCTTAAAGTTTTGTGTTGTATGTACAATGATCTTAGTTGGCTGTTTCAAAGTATTACTGGCTCATTGTTATCATTCTATTTCAACACTAGGAACGAGAATTGTCGAAAAAGAAACATTTTCAAAATCCCAATTATAGTTTTGCATTAATCATGGCGAGTTACATTGCTAGAAAGGGTCCATTAGTATTTTCCAGCCTTGGAAAGTGGGCCTACAATATGTCAGGATTCAACCAATACGGTTTATACCGTGATGATTGCCTCTATGAGAATGAAGATGTGACTGAAGCTGTTCGACGTCTGCCGCGCAAATTATACGATGAGCGCAACTATCGAATTATGCGCGCTTTGCATTTGTCGATGACCAAGACAATATTGCCCAAGGAGCAATGGACACAGTACGAGGAGGACGTCAAGTACTTGGAGCCCTATCTTAAGGAAGTTGTGGCCGAGCGCGAGGAACGTGAGCAATGGAATAAGACTCATTGAAATTAAGACTACTGAACAAAGTACAATAAAATGATAAAGGGCAGCCAAAATATATTCTATTTGCACAATTATTTTTTTGTTTTCAATTCGATAACATAGACAAAATTGCTAATCAACTGAATTGCAATCTTTGTAAGATAATTTTTATTTTTCAACGTGATAAAATACATGTTAGGAAAAAAAATTTTTTTATTCCATTTAATCGAGGAACTATTTCATCTTAAATACAGTAATTATATAATTCCTAAATATATTTACAAAATTGTTAGTTAACTGCAAAATATTCTCAAAAGAATATATTATTTTTAAAGTTGGTAAATTATAGACAACTATTTTAATTTCAAATAATCTAGAAACTATCTTGATCTTATATTCAGCAATTATTTAATTCTTGAATCAAATAATTTCTTTGTCTATTGTAGTAATTTTAATACTTGAGGTTTAAGATGAAATCTAGATAGAGCATACCACACGACAGCTGTATGTGATTATTAAAAGTTACTAAAAGTTTCTAACAAAATAAATTAATTTTATGACCAAGTTTAATTAGAATTCCTTCTTAGATACTATCATCTTAAAAGCAACTAACATAATTGGTACCACCTGAATGGAATTAACGAAAAATGTTTAGCCTCAGATATTTAATCGAAACAGGAAAGACAAGTACACAGAGAAAAATTATGTTCAAAGACTTAAAGAAATTTTAATTTACTTTAATCATTTGATCTTAATGTGAGATTTTTAGTCCAGTGTTACATTTTGACAATCTAGTACTCTAATAATATATTCTTTTATATAAAAATTAGTAGAATTATTGTAGTTTAATTTTGATTTAATATTTTTCTTTTGAGTTTAATTTTAACATTTATTATTATAGAATTTTTATGTTGATTGAATAATTTATTCGCCGGATGAGCTTTAATAAATAGTATGACTATGAATTCATCATGATTTAATAATTCTTTCTTGATTTCACCACATTTTCTTTCTGTGTACAACTGCAAATAAAGTTGAAGTTCTTTACGCAAAGAACACAGCAGAAGTACATTTGAAGACTTGCCAAAAACACGCATTAAGATGGATGCTCCATTGTGGCCAACGCCCCCAAGTTATCCCATACATCAGACACCCGCGCAGACATAGACTCAAGTTGTGTGTGATGATGCTTCAAGTTCAAGATACATATTTGTATAAACAATTGCGTGTGTGGTATTTGTACATTGTGCATTGTTGTTTGGTTTTTTTTTCTTGTTTTTGTTTTTGGGAAGCCACAAACAAATTTTTTGCGCTTCCGCGTGCCTCAAAGAAACATCTTTTTTTTGTTTTGAACCAAGAGATGCAAAGCCAAAGATACTCGCTTAAAGGCGCAACAACACTTGCTATTGTTTTATCTGTTGTTGTTTGAGGTTGTTGTGTTTCAATGTATGTATGTGTGTGTGTGCGGGAGTTGCGTTTTTCACAGCGCTTATCACACACTTCATTAATTTTGTTTCGCTTTTCATTTTGCATGCCGCACTGAGCCGTAATTATGGGTACAGTTATGCCTCTGTATCTGCCACACAGAGATACACAACAAGTTTCACTTTTAATTTCGCCTCTGCGGCCTTCTTCATCAGCTTCTTCTCTGGTTGCAACATTGCATGCTGCACTTGAAACCGAGTGCAGCGACTGAAATTGAAATTGCAATTGACACGCGTGAAGAGCTCTGCGGCTCTTACTTACCGCTAGAGTATCTGTAAGATACTCGTATTTGTTAAACTAAGCCTAACACTAAATGCCGCTTCTACAGTTTGTTGCCACTTAGCTGCCACTTTTCAAGTCTTCTCAACGCTTCGTTAGCACAATAATCAAAGTGTTTAAAAAATAACCTTTGTTTATGTTATTGTATGTTATGTTATGTTTTATATATGTATATAAAGAAATCATTAAAGTAATTAATGTACCACGAAGCAGGCAGATTTCTAAATTCGAAACCCCCCAAAAAAAAACTGTATTAAACGGACGTAACAAATGAGTTTACGATATGAAGCTGTCGTAAAATATTAACTAGAACATCATAATGTTTAAACAACTTCAATGACACTAACTGAAGCGTAAAAGTTTCTTTCTAACTCTGATAATTAACTTAAATTCTCATAAATGATAAACTGGCATACCCCTTAGGTAGTTGTACAGGGTATATCGAGCTCTTAAATCATGTATTGCATCGCTTTTCGTTTACAGTTCGGCACTTACAAGTGAATCAACTTGTTACCAAAGTAATTGCATTTTTAAAATATTTTTACGGAAACTGGCGAAATAAATACTTTCGTGCATAAATTAAAGTAACGTGAGAAGGCCAATCAGCGCGATGCACCATTTGATTAATCTCTTCAGTTTTTCTTTGCAACTGCATCCAGTTTGAGGAGAAAGAAAAAAAAAGAAACGCTGGCGACAAGTTCAATGGCTAAAGCGGCATGCACGGCGTATGCGCAATTTGTATTCTGCATTAAACATTAAGCGTCACAATTTAATTAGCTGGCCGTAATTACGCATACGGCATGTTGTACGCCAATGCATATTATGCATAATTAAGCTCAATTTAATTATGTTTTTTAATTGGCTGCAACTGCCGACAGTCGGAAAAAGCCGCTTCGAAAGTTGCAAATGAAATTGAATCCGATACGAATATTGTGCCCGATGTGTCTGCCTATTAAACTGAATGCCTAGGCCAGGCCAGGCCAGGCTAGGCCAGGCGATTGCAGTAGGTATTAATTTAATTAAGTATGCTTATGCTGGCTGGATTTTCCATACAATAAAAAATGCTATTAAGCCTTGATTGCGAATAAAAGTTGTTGTTGCAGATTTAACAGGACAAATAATGTGAAATGGTTTTGTTGCAAATTAAAGTTGGTCTCCAAGTGACTAAAACTAGTTTTAAATATTTATATGACAAAGTATATAACTACACCACTCTAATAATTTAATGAAAATAATAATTTAAGTAGTAAAATCCCTCATATTACAGAAAAGAAGATATAGGAGATATTCTCGATAGAGAACATGAATCTGGATCTAAAACAAAAATAAGATCTAGAGACCTGTTTAAGCAATTTGGAATATCATTAATCTGAGACAATGATACCCCGAAGAGACTATCAATAAAAACATGGGATACAGAGGGGGAAAGTCCATTTATATTCTCGGCTGAATGCCATGACACCCCAGCTATATTAAAATCACCAAGGACAATAAAGTGATCCCGATCAGAAAGCATATTAGAAATGTCATTAATAATAGAAAAATGAGCTAAATATAAAGCATCATCTGAAGCAGGAGGGATATATGAGCAAGAAATAAAAATGTTTAAACTACCAAAGGATAATCTAACAGCCACTAGCTCAATGTCAGAAGTGTGATCAATCAATTCTGAATTTAATTGAGCATCTACTGCGATTAAAACCCCACCACCGCGACGTACCTTGCGGTCACGTCTGTATACGGAAAATCTACTAGAAAAGATTTCCGTATCAAGGATGTCATTTTTTAACCACGTTTCAGTAAAGGCAATGACATTGAAAGGGAAAGATACACTATTTAAATATAAGTCAGTAAGTTTACTACAAATACCTCTTACATTCTGATAGCCAAGAAGTAAAGAGGATGTTAGTTTTTTGAACTGACAGACATAGAAGAAGGCTTTGCAATCAAATTCTTGCCACTACCAGGAAGAGAAACGCCCAGTCTCTTCAAATGTTTTGAGCGTCTTTAAAAGATCACTTTACAACTTTACAACTTAATTGAGCTTTAGTCTCCAGCAGTTTTGGTTACCCAATTTTCTTTTTCAGCCTATAATTAACGCGCTCAGTGTCAATTGTCTGGTGCTTAAAATCTGCACAAGGTCAAAGACAAAAAAAAGATTTGGTAATGCCAAAAGAAAGAGATGAATTTACAGACAGAGATAATAACACTTAATCATTATAAATATTATTCCATCATATGAAGAGCAACTATCATTACAAGTTGGCTTGATTTATTGATTTTTATACTGCTCTCCAGGTCAGTTTCTCAAATCAAGTCTCAACTGAGCCACAGCCCAAAAATGTAATCAGCGTCTTTAATGCGATTTTATTTACTTTGCTGCGAAGCCATGAAAATCACATAGATAAATAAAAGTACTGCCAATAACAATATTATCAATACAACGTTTTCAAAGTCATCATCATCATCATTATGACGTTATTGATCTTGAAGCTGTCGCACAAATATCGCGACAATTTCAACACTTTTTGCTGATTTATGGTATTTGACCACTTTGAGCGAAGATATTCATCAGCAGCTATAAGGAAATCGATCGCTTCATTTTTATTTGCTCTTCAGCCATCTACTATATGCAAAGTTATGGCAAGCACTCTTTGTGTTTGATTACTGTGATCATTTAAGTGTTTTGCAACTAAATTAAGAGATAATCATTAGTCAATAATAGCATGTCGGAAGTCACATTCATAAAATAAACTTAAGAAAACCAAATAATTATACATTTATTTTATGAATGGTATTATGTTACATCTTAATGGAATTGATATAGAATAATTATACTAATTGTTTAGGAATTTCTGGAGGAATAGTATTTAGCCCCTCTACCCTTCGGATAGAACGGTATAGTAGCAGAAAATATATCTAATAGACAGAAGGAGGTACGAGTATCTCCCACCCATAAAGTTTATATATTATTGATCAGGAGAGACGATACGGCTAACAATCTTGTATATTTTTTTCACTTTATGGTATTTTTTTAATATTTCGATATACGAAATATAACCTTTGATGTATTTTTGTATTTTTTCGGTATATTACTTTGGTATATGAAAATGGGAAGAGGGTATCTCATAGTCGAGTACACTTGACTGTAGTTTTTATGTAAAATTTAAGAATATTTTAAAACTTGTCAGTAATAACACAAAACACGTTGATTGATTTGTCAGATATATTTTTATTTTATGAAGAAATTAAATTGCTTATGTTATTTTTATATAATATAAATTTTAATACTCAAAAAGAATTGATAAAGAGATAACTAATTAATAATTTTTCGTATTTTCAGTAATCGATTAAAATTTATTCAAAATTATTCGCAAAATAATATACTATAGTTGAAACATAGAATATCTGGTTGTACAAAGGTTAGAGCGGAGTAATATTTGCGGCATATTTCACTTTAAAAATATATAACTACTACAAGCTTTGCGTATGGTTGCATAATGCACTTTTCTGCTTGGGCGTTTGATGTCTTTGTTACTCGGTTCGCTTAATTATTAAAATGTTCATTTCCGTCCTACTCTCACTCCCAAAAAAGTTTTTGATTTGCAGCAACAAAACGCAGATTAAGCAAGCTTACCACTTAAGAAAGCAGCAGCAGCAGCAACAAGACAACAACGCACTAAGCCAAACAGCAATCAACAAAAACAAATTAAAACTCGTCAAAGACAAACAAAAACCGACAGACAACAACAAAAAGCCAAAGAAACAACTCACAGATTTGACCAAATTGTGCCAAAGTTTTAGCTGCTGGTTTGTCTTGCAGTTGCACTTTTGCTGTTTGTCATTGTTGTTGTTGTTGCAGATGTTGTTAGTGTTGTTGCTGGATATTCAAAAGATGATTTGTGCCAGTGCCACTTGAACCCAGCATCATCTTCAACTCGAAGAGTTGGAGATCTTTAAGATCTGCGATTCGTTGCCGGCCCTCAGAAGATGTCGATGATGTTTTTCCGTGTTAGACAACATATTTTTATTGTTGCTTTTGTCTTGTTGCATCATCACATCAATTGTGCAATGAGTGCATTTAAATACAAGTACTATTCATGTTTACAAGCATCTGTTGCCGTCTTGATATCGCCAAGACAATAACCAGAATACGCATCTCAATGGTCAATAAATAATCGTCGACAACATTATTATATTATAAATCACTTATAGGGTTAGATAAGTGATCAGAAATAATGCGTTGAACGGGTAGAAGGAATCTTTAAACTCAATACTCACTTAATATTCGACACACATATTGAAAATACTAAAGTCACAAAGTTGATCATAAAATAGCTACAGTAAAGTATGCTCAACTTTGAGATACTCACTACCCGTTTCAATAAAAGTAAAATTATATTAATATTACGAAATAATACTGAAACACTATAAGCTTTATTTGGTATATTAATATACTGTTGCATTTAAGATTTACCATGAAGTACCAAATATACCAGAACAGACGGACATGGCTACATCGCCTCGGTTGTAGATGCTGATCAATATTATATACACATACTTTATTAAGTCAGACATGTCTCCTTCTGTCTATTGCATACATTCTCTGCCGACACAAGGGTGAATAGCGGGTATAATGAGTTAAAAAGCTACAGTAGAATATACTAAACCATATTACTCGCCGCATTAATATTATATACTGAAAGCTGTAATTCGAATATCGATAAACTACTAAATGCAAAATATACTATATACCATTAATATCAGATTATAAACTAAATCAATTATGACACGGCATTTACATTTCCTGTCGGCACAGAGTTAAATTAGTTTTCTATGGGTGTCGGATATATTAATAGCTGCTTTACTCGCTCTACATTTTATTTGCAGTCTGTGAATGCAACAGATATCTCTTAGTCGAGGACACTTGATAAAAACCGCCTTGTAGACAGCCTAACTTTGGCTAAATTGAAAACAGGCTTTTAAACTGAAATATTGATGAAGCAGCAGACAAAGATTTAACTGTATTTTATTGCTTGGTAAAAGTTTGTTTAATTTTATTTAAGAATCTACTCGTATGCTTTCATCTAAAATCCAATACGATTGTACAGACATAATGTATTGCTTCCCTGTTTCTCATTCCTCATGCCGTGTTCCCTATCCGTGTTCGTATTCGTGTTCACTCTTTGCCAACCCACTGGATGTCCAATGGGCACTTGGAAAACTTTTTTCGCTGAGTCGGCAAAAGAAATGGGGAAACAACAGACAATAACAAGACAAATTTCTTGTGGTTTTGTGTGCCGCACACGTGCGAATCCCACAACAATGACAATGGGAAATAAGAGCATGTTATACGAGTTGGTAGCATGAGGAAAAGGCCATTAAGGTGCAGGTCCAAATCCACTTACATTCATCTCTCAAATGCCGAAGCAAACTACCTACATAACGTACATGTGTACTTTTGTATAAAATAAAGAGGGAGAGAGAGAAAAAAGTGAGCGAACGTGTTGCAATGAAACGCATTGAGCGATAAATGCGACCATAAAACGACATATGAAAAATCGAAAGTATGCGAAATTGACAGGCGGGGCAGCAGCTGAATTGCAAAAAAATGAAGAAAAAACACAACGGGCAAATGGGGGAACTACAGAGTGTGTAGCTGGAGTCTTGGTCCCTCGCTTTGGGTTGCCTTGGGTGCTTTGGGTGCTTTGGGTGCAGCAATCCACCATTCGCAGCTGCCTCTAACGCCATATCGCAGCATGCCGCATGTTGCACAATGCCAAAGTCGTCTCGCAAAAATTAGAGCAGAGATCAACGAGCTGTTAGCCGAACACATGTGAGGCAGCTGTTGGCCTGGGCTGCCCCTCGATGCTGCGGGCCTATTGGGTGCACCAGCTGCAACCGGTTTCCTGTGCCCCCCACACACACACACACACACACACACACACACTCATAACTGTGTGCACCATTTACCAGCTCCATAAACGAACAAACACAGGTATTTAGAACACGCGAAATAACTCTTTTTATTATAGTTAAAGCCCACAAATTGCTCAAATACATATTTCGCAGAGATTTAGAAAAAAAAATATTGCATTCCATTCCAAGTGACAATGCTGATCAATTTCATTTTTTATTCGATTTGTTTTTGTAATTTGTTTAATCTATTTCGAATTGCATACTCGAACATAGCAAATTGGCTGACAAGATTTTAATAGCGCTCAATTTTGTCAGTTGGCAATTGTTTATTAAATGTATGACAAATTATAAATGAATTTTGCAACATATTTCAAGGATAAACTATGATTATAAATAATATATTTTGTGGTTTTATTTTTATTATTATTGTTTAAAAAAATGAAACAAATAATATTATTATATAAATTATTTACAAGTAAACATTAAACTGAAAACATAAATAAGAAAGAAAGCAACAAAAGAGTGTGCTCGGTTGTGATATACCCGCTACCCATTTTCAATAAGAGCAAGATGTTGCGATATTATTCTCAAAATATACCAAAATAGTATACCACAAAAGTACTACCAAATAAATAGTATATTTGGTATATTGATATAGTACTACATTCAAGATATACTATAAAGTGCAAAATTTACCAGTAAGTAGGCGTTTTTGCCCATACAAAAGTATTTCTTTAATAACTTCCACAATTTTTATCTGATCGCAACCATATCCGATCTGATGATATCTGATGATATGATCGCATCATAACTACTACAGAAATTATTGTATATACCAAAATTCGTAGCTCTAGCTTTAAAATTACACTTGTTATTCGATTTTTTTGATTTGCGGGGGCGGAAGTGGGCGTGGCAAAAATTTGAAACAAACTTGATCTGCGTGCAAACATAACAAATGCTGTCGAAAAATTATAGCTCTATCTCTCGTAGTCTCTGAGATCTAGGTGTTCATACGGACAGACGGACAGACACACAGACGGACAGACGGACATGGCTATATCGTCTCGGCTGTTGACTCTGATCAAGAATATATATACTTTATAGGGTCAGAGATGCCTCCTTCTACCTGTTACATACATTTCCTGCCGGCACAAAGTTATAATACCCTTCTACCCTATGGGTAGCGGGTATAAAAAGATTAATATAAATATATGTTGGACAAGTATTATATAATTATTTGCTAAAATTGCACTTAAAAGAAATGCTCATTTAATAAATTATTCACATTATTCACAACAATTTGAAAGTTACATAATATATAATAGCAAATGAAGATAATTATTTCTTCATTTTGGGATATTTTCAATTAACATGTTTTGTTTACCATGATTTGGAAAAAAAACCTCATCTAATACATTACCTAAATTTAAACAAAATTATATTAGTATTGAATAGCTGAAACATAGTGAACAACGCTCTGAAGTTGATTTAATCTAAGCAGCTTAATTCGCATAAATTAATTTTTCCTAAAATTGAACATAATTTCCGTTTGAATTTCTGCGTCGCAGAATTGAACCAAAAACTAACTGAAAAATAAATCATGTGCTTTGCTTTAATTAATTGACACAAATAGCATTGTCAATTTACACTACAATTGTCTGTCATAAAACCGCAGCCGAAATAACTAACCTGGCCAATATATGTACATTAAATGCATCGAGAGTCTCCAAAAGTTTAGCCTAACAAATGCTAGATAAACGGCTCAAATCAATGAAACCCGCCAACACATTGAAAGTGAAAGTTTTGTTGTTGCCGAGCCAATTATTTGCTTTTGTTAATGAATAACGCGCACAGAAAGGTAAAATAAATATAAAAGAAAAAACCAAACCAAAAAAATGTGCATAAATTATTTTCTGTTTGTAAAATAACATGAGGTGGAGTTTGGGGGGAGGGGTGTGTTGAACACATTACAAATACCAGATGACAACTGTGGTTGGTATTTGGCAGATTGTTGCCGAATCATTCAAGTCCACTCCCCCTTTTCCCACATTTAAGTCGGTTCAAGTTTAAAGGCTGCTGCACATTATGTAATTTCTCTCATTTCTTTTTGGGGCCACAAGTTGAACTTGGCTGCTGGGTTTCTCGTAGAGCTGCGATTACGGGTGCAAATTTACATATCAATGGGTCTTGAGGCGAGCGCACCTCTGACAGTCCCCGACAGTGATATAATCAGTTAACTGTGGCTTAAATGGGTTGTTAATTAATTAAAACCAAGCTTTGAATGCGTTAGGTCAAAGTTCGAACCAAACATGTTACAACTTCAGACTCCGCAGCTCCTCAATGAATTCCCAAATATCGCAGACTTTGCTACGGACGCAACAAGTCAAATTCAAACCTCGTTCGAAGCCCAACATGTCGGTCGAACTTCTTCGGCACGTTGCGATCGCGAACTCAAAGACCGCAAGCAGCTTGTCTAGTCAGTTAAGACGCGAGCGCTAACGGCAGCGCATGCGCGACGCTTGAAAGAAAGATCGGTTGTGGAGTGTGCGGCTCACATCTATGTTATTCGTATAAAAACAATATTTGTTGTTGACATGTCTGTTAAGCTTATGTGCTATGTGCCGCGTTTGAAACATGCTTAGAATTCGCGAGCCGATTCAAAAAAATAGAAAAGAACAGCAAAAGTGACAACCAACAAAAAAGAAAAAGATTCCCTAAAGAAACCAAATTAAACAAAGCTTAAAAGGTGAATGAATATCTCGGAATGGCAAAGTGTGTCAAATGCAAAGAAAGTCATAACAAAAAATAATACAATAAGACGCAAAAATTTAATATTATGTTATTACATATAGAAAGATGCTCATCAGCAAACAACTGTTGGTGGGTTGATTTCCGACTTTATGCAGGGGCTTGTTGTGGATCGCGTGGGCTTCAGTTGCATTTCGATTGTGAAGAAGACCATTTTGGGTACCCTCATGGCTAATGATGGATACGTTGGCAATTGTCATACGCCCAGGCATTTGTAAGTGACTCTTCTGAGTCACTCTTCAGACACTTGTCGTTCTTCTGGATGTATTTTTTTTAGGGCGCAGCTGAAAACGTGATTGGAATCGATTTGCTAAAGATTGAGGAACTTCTGTAAAGCAGAAGAAAACATTCCACACCATTCATAAAGTCATTTCTTAATGTTCTATTTAGAGAGCGACTGAAAGAGATTTCGCTCTTTTGTTTTCTTTGTGAAGCTTAGTAAAGTAATCTAAGCTTTAAAAAGAAATCATGGTCAATAGATGATTTATGAATTATATTTTTAGGGCACTTATCTGTTATCTTGTAGTAACAAATAATAAACATAATAGCATAACGTCAATTTTGACCGTTGAGCTTTTGAACTTGGATGATTTCACGCAGCTAATTAATATTATTCATTACTTTGGAATTTCGCCTTTCAAGATGCTCATTTTGCATAATTCGCAAGGTCGTTAGACCATGTGTCTAAAATAAACGAGTTTTTTTTTGGCTTCAACTTTTTAAGTCGTTGTCAAAATATGCAGATAATTAGAATAATAATCAACTATATTCGGTTGTTTATGACTAAAAAAGAGTATGTTTGAAATAAATGTCATTTAAATATGATAAAATATAACTTTAAATTGAGGAAGCACTTACATTTGTTTATTTTATTAATACTATTGAAAATATTCAAAGTATTGTCTGCTTAACAAGAATACAATATCTTTGGTTAGACAAGGATTGAAAAGTCGACAAATAAATTTAAATATTTATTTCAGCAGTTGTTTTTTAATAACTGGGAGTAAACAAAGGCAATAAAATAACTTAGGATTTATTAAAATCTTAAAGAATAAAAGTACGATGTTTAAAAATTTAAATTTTTTCAAACAAACTCCAAAAATTAAATTAATTATGCTTTCACAATGAAATTTTTTTTTTATATATGATATAATTAAAATGAATACTAACATATTATTATTGTTATCTATATATTCTACAAATTTTACAATCTGCATTTGATAGGTTGTCTGTACGAGTGTAGGCTATAAATATGGATAAAAATTCGCCAGTTATTTGGAATTTATGATTCAAATAATAAGTGCACTTCAGCATTATATCTAAATTTATTGATATTGAAAGCATTATATGCAATATCTGAATATCGTTTGATCTATGCAGTATCTCCAATATCAATAAACTTGAATTCAATGCAAAAGTTGAATTTTCATGTGGCTAAAAGGCAAACATAAACTTGACATATTTGGTATGTAAATGAGAACAACGTTGACCAGATAATCGAAAATAGTAAGACCAACATTTTTCTGCATTTGCGACTATCAATTAGTTTAGACATTGAATTAGAACACCGACTATCCGTATATAGGTTTATGTAAATGAATATAAACCATATAATATAATAGAGAGATAATCGCTGATGGGTTCCAAGACAACCATTGTTGGTGTCGGGCACACTCGCCGTATACGTAATATGCATTTATGCAACTTATCAGCTGCACAACTTGTGTTTGTTTGTGCTGATGAATGCGAGTCTTTGCTTTTGTATGTACGAATAGTACTTTTATTCCATGCTCCACTGAACAGCTTTGCTAAAAGAAATAAATCAAAATTGTTAGTAACGAGATTCCATTTATTTGCGTGCATCGATACCTAAACGTGCGAGTTTCCCATTTCTCATTTTTGTAGCTATCTATCTATTGATATCAATTTATATGGGTTTTTCTTGTCTTGATTGTTGTTGCTTTTTCGCATTGATAGTCGTCGTGTTTGCTATATAAATAGTCGTTGCCAGACAATTTCATTTGCGTGCCAAACCAAAGTCACGTTGCATTGTTTATATTGCAATTTACTTTGTGTATTTTATAAATATTTTGTTGAAAAACAAAAGAAAAACTAGCATAAACAATAGTAACAACAACGAGAAAAGTTCGTTGTCACCCTCGGTGGTTGTTGGTTGTTGGTTGTTGTTTGTTGTTGATGGGGTCTTGTCAGTTGGTCGTTGGACATGGAACCCATAGAAATGTTAATCGATCGCCCAAGAAATTAAAACAAAAAAACCCAAATGAAAAATAAAAACTATGCAAATGAACACAAAAATTGCGAATGCCTGCAAAAGTTGCACAACTTTCAGCCAAATGGGCGTGGGGCTCAAATAAACCCAAACATCCAATGACCAATAACCAAAAGTCAATATCTCTGAGATATTTCAAAATTTCAAATTGAATGCTAAGCAAAAAGTCAAACAATACGATGAGTGGCCAATAAATGAAAAATATACAGCGAGTTGATGCTAAAACAAATAACATATTATATGTTCAACTAGATATTGGACCTAAAATAAACATGATATATATAGTATGTGTGTTTTATACCAGATGCACAAATCTTAAACCTTATTTTATTAAGTTTCATAGCTGAACATGGTCGCTTAAATATTACTTCTGGGCACTGTAAACTCTTTTCTCTTGAGCTCTCCAAAATATCATAAAATGATTGATTGTTACATTCAAATTTTGCATATCATCGAAATTCAGTTATTATAGACTCATTATATCAAGGCCTTTAAATGGCTAATATTCCATGTTAAATAAATTAATTATGCAACTTTAGTTTGAATGCGTTCAATTCGTCACATGAAATTGCTTCTCGTTAAACAATTATGTATATTAATTGTAACCGGACTACTTAAGATTTTATATTTGAGCTATAGTAAAAACAAGTAAGAAAGCAACACTCGAGTATGCTCGACTGTGAAATATCCTCTACTCATTTTCAATAAATGCAAAATATTGTGGTATTATTCTTAAAATATACCAAAATAATACACCGACATAATAATCAAACAATTTATAAAGCTACATTTAAGTCTGCTCAGGTGTGAGATATCCGTTACTTATTTTGAATAAGAGTAAAACAATGCGGTATTCTTCTTAAGATATACAAAATTAATAATTGGAAAAAAACTGAAATATACCTAATTATATATTTGGTATATTAATGTACTATTACATATCTACCATAAAGTGTAAAATATACCAGATTGTAATTAAAATTATACCACATGTTCGACTACATTTATTGTGAAAGCTAATCTTATAATAACAACAACACTTGATAAATTGATAGTAAGTTGAAATGAAGACAAACATGAATTAATATTTAAAGTTTTGAGAAAAACTCGCCTCTCTCTTATTTATCTGAATAAATAAAATATTATGATGTTAATGTGACAAGGATTTTAAATAGCTTCAATTAATAAACTGTCATTTCAATAAAAAGATAATCAACTTTACATGACACATCCGGTTATCACCTGCACTGACAACCTGAATTCAAACTATTTGATTTCCCAGACGAACGAATTACATGCATATTTTAATTAAATTTATGCAATGCTTTGCACAATTTTCGGTGTCAATTGCATTTATGGCCAAATATATTTCTGTAAGAGCCAGCAGAAGAGTTCACCGATTTGTTGCCCATGACAACTTTTAGTATATTTTCCCAGTAACGTTAATATAGTACTATTTAATATATAAATACCATTCAATTTTATATTTTATTAGTACATATTATGTACTACATAATTTGAATTTGATTTTTCATTTTTTTTTAAATACAAAATATTATCTTTCACATTATATTATTTAGTTGGAACAAAGGGAGTAACAAGTTTAAGCTTTGATAGAAAAAGTTTATGCTTTTGAAGCATGAAACCTAAAAAGTAAAAAAGTCAATCATGGGAGATGTTCACGTTTTATTTGAAACACAATGAATCTGAATATAAATAAAGAAAATTAAAGTTTTATCGAACACTGTTGTTTTTGATCCAAATTGGCAACTGGCAAAACCCAACGACAAGCTGCGCGAGAGATCTGATTGAAATTGAGTTAGCAAATGCATAAATTGTAACACCTGTTAGGCGAAGGTGAGCTAGTGGCAGCTACATGAACTCGAGACATTTATAGTGTGGCATGCAACATCAAGAGATTTGTGTGGACAAGATTTACCAGCTCAACAGGTTGATGCATGATGAGTGGCGGAAGACGACGTGCCGCACAATCTTCGCACGCATTACATAATCGGAGCCATTGAAAATATATAACCAGTTACGCACTAAGCTAACACTCTTTCTCTTTCTCTTTGCACTCTCTCTCCCTCTCTTATTGCAGAATGCGGGAACGCAGTCAAACAGCTCCGCGACGACGTCGTGCGGGTCCCAAACAGGCATTGCCCGTGGTGGAATCACCCTACAACATTGACAACACAGAGGATATTTATGGGACGACTCTCTTGCCCTCACAGCGCTGCTATGTGGATCCCTGGGATCTGGAGAATTACGATTATGTGCGCAAGAAAATGGACACAGATGTTGCCCCAGCTGCGGTGCCCGACTATGAGACGGCTCTGGACTACGAACAGGCATCGCAGTCGCCAAGTCCAACGGCGGCGCCAGTTTATGGCTATGGCAATGGCTTGACCATGGCCTCCACCATGCCACGCCCACACACGAGACGCGTATCACGTAATCAGTGTCAGCTGGAGTGCTGTCGTCTCCCAACTCACGTCCAAAGTCAGAGTCGCAGTCGCAGTCGCAGCATGCTGCAAAAGGAACCGATTTATGCGGCACGCAGTGAACTCTATGGGGCACCGCCTAGTCGCTATGATGACTATATGGCCACCATGACCAGACAGTTGCATCTGGACGATGACTACCAGCCGGAGCAGGATTTGTATGCCGAGCAGCGCCAGCTTTACAACGGCTATGGAGGTGAATTCAATGAATTGGATTAGTAACCACTTATACTAAATAACATATAGTCATATCCGTTTGACTGTCTGTCTGTGCGCATAAAAGCGTATAAGAGAGTATTTCAATTTAAAAATTGCAAAATATCTTAGAAGAAATCATTTTATTTGGCACACAACTGTTTTAGTTGCCCATTTGGTATATATTGTACTCTGTGATATATTTTAAATGGCAGATTCGGAAAATACTTTCGATAACATCGCTGATGCACTGAGTTGCTTCTGTTGAATCTGTGCCCTGTATATTTTGTATGAACAATGAACAAAAGCATTTGTACATTTTAGTAATTTTTCAGAATAATATTAATATATTATATTTTCTGTTGTTCAATATGGGTAGTGGGTATCTCGAAGTATACATACTTATGGGTAGTTTTTTTGTTATATACTATTCCTATATACGACGTGAATCTTTTGGTATATTTCAGTATTTTTTGATACTGATAGTGCTTCTGAACTATTTTGCTTTTGCTGAAAATGTTTTGTGGGTATCTCTCAGTCGAGCCCACTTGACTGTAGTTTTCTAAATTATTGTAGTATGTCGACATACCAAATAAATCTTACGGTATATTTTAGTATATTTTTGGTACTGATACTGCTTCTGCACTGAAAATGTTTCGGGGGTATCTCTCAGTCGAGCACACTCGACTGTAGTTTCCTTACTCGATTATAATACTCGCATCTCTTTTAAAGGTGTATCCAGTGCCAGCTCGACCGAGCAGCACTCATCCATCGGCGGCGATGAGATGCCTTCCATGCCGCTGCCACGACGAGCGGCCACACTACAGCGTCGTCCCATGCCCAGTCAAGAGAAGCGTCCCAGCTATGGCACAGGATACGGCACAGCGCCGCATCCGCGACGCAAGCGAAGCGCAGCTACCAAGTCAATGGCAGCTAATCAGGCAGCACCACAGATTGATTTCCCCGCACCACCGCCGCTCTCGCCCGCCTATGACTATTGCAATCCCTATGCTACGATGCCCTATTGCAGCCTACCGGATTGTGCCGAGTGCCAACAGCAGGCGACCTCTCTCATCTATGCCGCCCCATCCACACTCTACGGCACTCTGGCGGGCGGAAGAGCGGCCGCAATGCAGTCAAGCGATTCACCCAGCGACTCGTCGCTCTACGCCGGAATTTATGCGCGTAAATTTGGCTTGAGCAAGAAGGGTCTGTTGCAGATCGATTATTCCTGCAGCTGGAATGATTTGGATCGTGTCATGGGTCGTAACTACTGAGCGACTGTTATATACTGTGCTTGGTCTTGGGTTTGGTTTAGTCTCTAGTTAAACTATTCTTGGTTAAGATCAAAGATCAGCTCAAAGCGTCATGCTGCACTTAAGTCATAAACCTAAATACATACATACATCATACATATGTACATCAAACTCACCCATATTGTATACACACACAACAAATTCGTACCAAATAATTAAAAATCTTTATGTATAGAAATGTTTTGTTTAACTTTTTGAAAGTCTTTCATTTAATTGAACGTATTGTTATAAAAAGGGATATTCTCAAGTGTAAGAAAGAGAACAGGCCAATTTGGCATTTTCTACTTGAATAGGTAAAATGAAATAAAAAACAGGAATATAATTTACAGTATTTTCAGTAAAAGATATATGAAACTTTTTTTTTAAATATGATAAATACAAGCAGAATCTTTAAGCTTTCTGTAGGGCAAATAAGTAAGATTTACTTATTTAAAAGTAAACAAATATGAGAACTTCCCATTAAATTTATTTCATATGAAATTTGTCAATGTTTCCTTGTATTTATTTGTTTGCTTTAAAATTATTAACAATTTTTTTCAAAAGTAAATTAAAAGATGAGTTGACAAATAAGAGAGTATTCGTACATTTTCTTAATTATACTCGTATGTATAACATATTATATTATATATGGCATATAAGTAGTTCTAACAAAGTTCTCTAAATGGCTTTATAAATAATTTCTTAAAATGGGAAATGATTTTGAACCAAATGAAAACAAACATTTTAAATGCAATGGTCACCTGAGCGTATTTTTAGTAATTTAATTAGCTAACACTAATATGAAAGTTAGCTTAACACACGTATTCAACAATTACGTCAGCAAATAACTGATGACAAGAACTGAGGCAGCATAAATTAATGTCATTTTCGAATTAACATATCCATGTAGCACTTTCACTTATACCGAACCGATTAGAACCATTATTCAGAAATTAGCTAGAACTAAATTGGATCTGCGACGAACCGCAAAACTTCATCATAGTCAACGCCAAAAACGTTTTCCATGTTACTCGAAAATTGTCAAACCAAATGACGTCGCATGCAAAGCGACTTTTCCTAATTGGCCACCTCGTGAGTTGAAACAGGGAATAGAAACTCGATGACGTCATAATTAATTAAAGTAAAACGGTGGCAATTATTCTCATGGTTGTGCATTTTGTATACACTTTCAAATACAAAATGAAACTTGAAATTTGTTATAGTATTTATATTTCAAATTTGGAAACCTGTTTCAAAGAGAATATCAATATAAGAATGAACCAATTTTTTCATATGAACAACTTATGTTATAGTATATCCAAGGGTATGCATACTTCGATATAATCTCAGATAACGATTTCTTCTATTTTTTTTTATGCTCAAGCCTGCCTTGTTGCAGTGGGCGCATTAATTAGTCTATGGAGTTCTGGGCACACGAAACATGTAATTTGCTAAAAAGCTGCTGTGAATTGGACACATCAGACGATGTTAATTAGCTGCTACCAGGCAGAAGCTACCTAAATTATGCACAGGCCCCTTTAATGGGACGCTAAGCGAATGACTTCTATAATGGATGGCATTGAAGTTAACGCGGAAATGGCATGAGATCATATGGACGAAGGAACATGATGAGATCAACCAGTAACTTTATAATTATGAAAAGTGAAAAAGAGCGAAAGTGATGATCAAGACTCACAGCATAATTTTGAATGTGTGCCTGTTGATTGAAGGCAATATTAATAGACAGAAAAAGAGTTTTTATTTTTTATATTGAATTATTTATTCAAGGTGTTAAAATTAGCATACTGCTCTACCGGTGTGGCAGCTTAACCTAATTATATTTTAACAATTTCACATATTGACTATTAAAATATAAGGACTAGATTTACAATACGCTCAGAGGTGATCAAGGGGGTGATGCCTTTTCAGCCGTCGGCAAGGTTGCAGTGTTGATCCAGACTCTCCTGATACTTCAAAGCGTATCTTTTAACTTCATCGGTTACACTTGGAATCTCAAGGTCCTTGTGGAGGAGCTGGTTTCTTACATAGAAAGGTGCTTTGGCTACTCTTCGCAGAGTAATGCCTTGGAAACGTTGCAGTACTTCGATGTTAGAAATTGAAGCTGTGTCCCAAAGGTGAATCACGTACGTCCATATGGGCTTTAGTATCACTTAGTACAGCAGGACTTTGTTTCTAAGGCTCAGTTGGGATCTGTAGCCCAGCAGTCACTTCATGCACTTAGCAATAATTTGTTACGTTGCCCCTGATTAAAAGATTAAAATAATAAATTAAACCAAAATTACTTGAACACAGAATTCGCGGATTAACCGAGTATTCTTTTACTTCTTGAGTTTTGAAAATCCAAGATGATCCAGATATTGGAACCGCATATATTTATATTCCCTCCGCATTAGATAGGAGTGTAATCAAACTTTTTGTCGGCTCCAAAAAGTATCTATGTATATTATTTATATTACATCTTTATCATATATTATTTGTCCGCATATCTTTCTGACCGTATAACCCAGACTTCGGAGACGATAACAGATAGAGATATAATTTTTTCCACAACACTAGTTATTATAGCAGATCAAGTTTTATTTAGATTTTTCCCACACCGCTTCCGCACCTGGAAATCAATAAAATCTTAACTCTTAGCCTTTATAATTCCTGAAAATTTGGTTACGATATAATAAAAATTGTATAACTTATTCAATACGGTCTAGTATATTTTGTACCCTATGGTAAATTTTAAATGAAGGACTATGTAAATATGCCTTTTTTATTTTTTCAGTATATGAATTTCGTATATTTTAAGAATTCGTGTTGCTTTTATAGTATTAAAAATGTTTAGAGGCTATCTCAAAGTTAAGACTCGACTGTAACTGTTTTACTTGTTTTCTATATAAAATTATATAAATTTATTTTTGGTACACTCAATATACCTTCTTCCATACTTCTTCCACGAATCTAATATAATCTAAGCCAAAAAAATGTTTTCAAGCAATTTCAATGAACTGTTTAACCGATATTTGTGCAATGCATTGGCATACATCAGCTAGTCCACGGCTTATACTGCGCTTCTATCTCTTTCCTTAGCTCTTCAATATATACATAGTGAGCTTATGTAGGAGTGTGACTATGTGTACATAAGTACATAAAATCAATGAGCAATGAGACAAATAAGAACAAGAACATATTTGCTTCTTTTTTCGCAACATTTTTCTTTCGCTGTGAAAGCGATTTCAATTTCTCAATCCAATTTACCTTTTTCAATACCAATATCCAACACCCATTGCCCTACGCCCAGCACCAATACCAATACCAATACCCTATAACCTACACTAATACCTCTGCCAATACCCAATACCAACAAGAGCTCAAACACAAATACAAACACGAATGAGAGAACAAATACAAAGCGTAAGTAAATCATAAAAAGCAACAGAAAAAACGTAAGCAAATTCTAGATGCATAAAAGACTGCAGACTGCCAAAATAAACGACTTAGCGATACCCTCTAGTGAGCAGTTATATGTGATAAACGATGTTTTATAAATACAACTCTAAGGTGCACAAATCTAATTTTATTGACATGCAACAGTGCAGAGCCTTCATATCTTTTTATTTTTCCTGCTTCGAACAGGGTATTCATGGTAACGAATCGTGCAGAGCGGACTCGGTTCACTTGGAAAATGCACATAAAAGCGCAAATATTTGCGCAACATTTTCAAACATCGTCGCAGACGCTGCCATAAAAATCGAACAAGAAAATATGCAAAACGAAACGCATAAAAAAATATAAAGGGGGAGCGCAAATAAAGAAAGACTAAAAATATTTTCGCTCTTCTCTTCTTTTCTCTGTGCTCGGACGACGCTTTTATTATTGTATAACGTCAAACATTTGCATGCAATGACGACGGCGCCTAAATGTATGCCACACTTTCTACACCAGTATTTCGCCTTCTCGCTTCTCGCTTCACGCTTCGACTTCGGCTTCGGCTTCGCTCTTGGTGGAACACCAAGTGTTCCATTAGTATTTGCATTTATGTGCGGCGCCAACTCGACACAACTGCCTCCTGTCCTCCCTGCCTCTGTTGAGCGCTCCTCTCTTTTTTATGTGAACATGCAAATCGCAGCGAGAATATTTCGCACTTCACTGAATCGAATCGGTTGTACATAAGTAAAGTTCTACTGCGCAACGTGTGCTAAAACTTTCGTCCTGCTCGTTGCACAAAAAAACGTGTTCAATTTGACACGTTAACGAAATGGCAATCAGGGGCATTCTGCAAAACAGAATCACATCAATTGCACCTGGTCAAGCATATCGTTTTTTAAATAAGATTACAAAAATTTCAAATTTTGAAGTTTCATTAGTAACTTACACAATTTAAAGATTTTCCGGCTTAATATTCTTAACTATTCTATCGATTTTGTTAAATTGAAGTGAATGCCATTTCTGGAATATAATTTGAGCAAAGATGAATTCCACTTCAACTTGACAGCCTGCAAAAAAAAATACCAGCTGTCTTCGCCTTGGAAGCCTGCTCGATAATCAAAATGAATTGTCAAGTTCTTTTCCCAAATTGAACAGCATTGTTATGGGGTTTTCTGCTCAATTCGGCTTCCAATTTGTGGCAACTTGAAAAATTACAATTCAATGCTAAAGGAACTGGAAGATATCCAATTTTGTTCGATGGACATTATTTTGCTTATCTTGCTTGAAAAACTACATTGACACTGAAATATTGCAGGCGAAAATTATTCTAAACTATTGCAAAGGTTAAAAATTGCACAATTCGATGTGGCAAAGAAGTCGTGAAAAAAAATCGAAGCCTACCAGCTATTTTCGTGGCACTTTTCGTATTCGAACAATTTACAACACTTTAGTAATGCTTTCTGCTTCATATATATATATTTATATACAATCAGAAATATTAGATTTGATAACTGAGATAAAGTAGCCAATAATCTCCCAATAATACCCTTACATTTTCCAGCATATTAACTTATTGTTATTATTCGCTATCAGTATCAGAGTCGTACCCGCATTCAGCGAAATTAGCCTTTGCTTGTTTCAGATGTTGCACAATGTTAGCCTCAAGTTGAATGAAGAAATGCTCCGACTCCTTCATCTTAATGCGCGCATGCTCCAACATATTTCTGGCGTAGATCGTGTGTTTTGCATCGTCACCTTTGCATTTCACACAGTTGTCCACAATCTTTTGAATGTCCTGCAAATAATCGGCCCGACTCTGATAAACTTGATTCACGATGTTCTGTCCAATAGTTTGCAAATCCATGTGTTTCTGAACTCCATTATTTTTCATTGGTTTTCGAAAGTGAAAGCTATCAGTTGAGACGAGAATATCATCGTGCACCTTGTCCAAGAGGTATGACAATGCAATCTGATCTGTGTTGTGGGTCGCAGAACTCTTTGGCATCGACATACTTTGTAGCTGTTTATTACCACCTAAATCTAAATATCAAAATATAATTTAAAAAAATATTATATAACAATTTTACGTTTAGTATAAATACTCCTTCTTCTATCACCTGTAAGCAACTTAAATTAATTTTCCAGTTAGCTAGACAATTTCTTTGCAACGTGACTACTCCAATTTTCAGAGCAAATGACAGCGACTTATTTTGACAATACAATACAAAAGCAAATTAATAAATCGATAATGATTATCGACATATCGATAGATGGATTTGTCACTTCAATGTTGTCAAATTTTAATGACTTGCTTTTAGCAACAGTATTGCCAATTTATCGCTTTAAAACAAACAGATTGAAATTTTTGTCTATAACACAATGTACAAAAAACTTATTTTTTCTAACCAACAAAAAATATCTGAATTTCTTTTTAAAAAAATGAATATTCGTATATTCTGAAGTGAGTAATGTCTCACATATTATAATATAAAAAAAAAATCTGGCATTTTTAATTAAATTTAATAAAATTATTTACACAATATACTATTATAAATTGTGAAATTCTTTGAGATTGATATAAAACGGAACTGGCTATAAAATTTTAAAGATATGTCCAAAGTATTCATTTATGATTTATATAGTTATAAATGTTTTAATAATAATTATTTGGTTTGAATGATTTAATTTTTTAAATTTAATATACCGATAACTAAGTAAATTGAAGTAAATTGTTTTATAACCTCTCGTAAGAGAAAATTTACGGAAAAATCACGGTGTGAAACTTTTCCGTTGTAAGACCTCCGAAAATGTTCCATGACGCTTAACGTTGCAACATGTCAAAAATGGGCAACTAAATGCTGTCATAAATAACAGCCAACACAATTTCTGTTGTTTTGCAATGTTGTTATTATTATTATTATTGTTGTTGATGTTGTTAGTCAGGCAACGCATGCAAACAATGGGCCATGCTAAAAATAAACTTGAAAACTTAATTAAACTTTTTTTCGTTATTCCGAAAAAGAGGAAAAGAACAATAAAGTCAGGGGATGCCAAACAGCAGGAAGAACAACCTCAGAACTTATTGTGTAACACTCACTGACACAGACACAAATATATTTATGTATTCAAAAAAAAGTGAGCCAGTCAGTCAGCTTATCAAAATGTCTGTGAGGAGAATTTTCTGCTTATGCAATTTACCAGCTACTTTTAACCTTGCATTGTTGGAATTCACCTCGTTTCTACCTTAGGATAAAGAAGAGTATATCTGATGGAAAGTACAAATAATTGACTCACTTACCTTTCCTTTTGCTGTTAGTCTTGTTACAATAATTGACAATATTCATTAATTATACGAATGTATTCTAAAGTTTGAACTCTTCAATTAGTTTTAAAGTACAGGGAATTATCGAGCACATCATTGTTTAATAATCAACTGTTACTTGTTTTTAATTAAAACAGAGCTCGAAGGTTGAAGGTATAAGGACATGTAGTATAGGGTATAAGTATGTACAAAGTATGCCCCAGGCTGCCATTTGCTAATGAATAAGTTAATTTTATCCTGTCCGCGTTGCGGTTCCTTTTTAAGCAGAACCCTGCTTCAGGTTCCCTCTCACCTCCCGAACAAGTGTTATTTATGCGGTAAATGCCTGTCGCACATTTTAAACCCTCAAAGTGGTCATTAGAGACTTTGCTTCACTTTGTACACTTCGTAATTTAAGCACGCATACATACAATGCGGGGTCTGCACTGCGTATACTTAATATTAAAAGCAGCACATAGTCAACGCTCTAAGTCACGTACAACAATAGTTTCCACTAACTGTAGACACATCACTATATACTACATGGCGAGCACATATTTACTTCATTCTGAAAAATGCAAATTAAGTTGTTGTTGCTGTTGTTGCTATTATGCTACAGCCAAAAGTGGGCGTAACTAGGGCGGGCTTTTTAGTGGCAGCAACAAGAGCAAAAGTGTTGAAGTTACGTAAGCCCCAAATCCATTAGTTGAAGCAGCTAAATTAAAATAAAAAGCTGCTCGGGGTCCCCTGCAGTTAGGCAGTTAGGGAGTTCGGGTGGCAAAGTACAACAAGTGCTATAAAAGGGAATGCAGCTTAACTATAAAATGCTCCACTTTACTCAACCCAGCTTTGATGTGGTATATGCATACATATAGAGTATATGTACGTTCGAAAAGGACCTTCCTTCATCGGACACTGAACCAATAGAATTTCAACCATACCGGACTGTAGAATTCATGCGGGAATGTCAGCTAAACTTACCATTCATTTACTTTTACGTGCACAAATTTTACTCTGTATATTATTTTAAATACTTTATACTGACTGATTCAACTGCATATAAAAGCTGCAATTTATACACAATTTACAAAAACAATAAACTTTTCAGATTTATAAAAATTAGCGAAGTCTATAATGAAGCATAAAATAAACTGCTTAATTTGAAGGCATCTTGTTACTAAAAATTTCAATTTATCAGTTTGTTTAAAGGCTGACTTCTTGCTCGTACACAAAAACCCTGATTCAATTATTTTCTGCAATTTTTTATTAAAATGTCTTTTAGGATTTGTGAAGCCATCAATAAATTAGGCAAATGCTTCATCTCACATTTTACCTTGAGCAAGAATAATGCTTTTTGGTATTTTATTTGACAATCCTGTCAAGCCAGGAGTTATACTACCACAAATTAGGATTACGTTGAGCCCAAAAGAATTTATGCAAACAACAAAAAGCAAACTACGAGTAAAAATGAGAATAAGCAATTTGCAATTGTGTGTAAGGCAAAAAGCCATCAAACGAATGCTCACATACAATCTGACAGAGCAACTATTAAAGGAAAAAGTTGAGTAAATTATGACAAACAAAGTATATGGAATTCAATTATGAAATACTCTGCAAACCTTTCGGGGATTTTATTACTTAACACAACACATTCATAACTTATTAAATTATTAATAAACAAATATGTGTTGTGTCAAATGATAATGATTCTCTTGATAATACTTGATAATACTCTGTTGAGAATACTTCCCAATATATTTTAGATAAAGCCTATGAATTCAATCATTATTCAAGTATGTGATAAATATAATCAACTTAGATTAATACAATTTAAAGAATAACAACAAAATTTACAAATTATTTACTTATTTTTGATTTATGCTGATTATTTATAGTAAAGTTGAAACAAAATTCAAAATCGATGTACATACATATATATCTTAACATTTTTGAAGACCAGTTCAGTAAATCGAATCTCTATTTAAGTATTAAACTTATCTTCGGTCATTGCTTAATAAGAAGGTTGGAATGCAATTTAAAGAATTTGGGAAAATAAACATGGAGCCTTTTAAGCACGCAAAACTTTTCCATTGAATTGGCTACACAAACCGCATCCAACATTCTTGATACCCTCGAAAACTACAATATATTAGAATGCCAACCGGTAAATATTTTCATTTTACGCTGACGTTGTGTGGCAACTGTAAAATTTAATGCAACACACATACGTGGCAATGGCAACGCCAACGTGACGAGGACGAACCGAGTCCTGCCTGCGAATAAATTTCTCACCCGGCCGCAAGCTGCCCCCCGCACCGAGTTCCCATAACTTCTACCTTCCCATTTTATTCCCATCTGCTGCTGCTTTTGCTTTTGCTACTGCTGACGACTACTTCTCCTGTTGCCAGTTCAGTGTCAGTGTGTCAAGCAGCGTGCGATGTGGAATAATTTGCAAAATGTCATTATTAGTTTGGATTTTGCGCAGCAGCAACTAAGCAGAAGCAGAAGCAGAAGACATTGAATAAGCCGGGAGTGGAAAGGAGACGAGGAACCGAAGCTATCCGCAGGACAAACGGGCACGTTCCTGGCTGACTGAATGCCTGCCTCTGGATATATGCTATCCAATGAAACTGCGTTCCCACAACCTTACTCGTATATCATCATCAACGCTGAGACAAGCTTACGTCCTTGCTCCTGCGTGTGCGTGTATGCGTGTGTGTGTGTATGTGTTGCTTTTATTGTTCACCTGAAGGACACGTAGCCGGCGTCGTTTGTGCCGTTATGCCATACGCATAAGCAAACACGCCCAGCAAAAGAGAAACAATGAAATTGGCTTGAGGTAGATGTAGATGCTGATGCTGATGCTGATGCACAAACTAAGGCAAATCATTAGGCAAGCAATGTAAATGAAATTAACATACTTCTATCCCGACGCGGGCCTAATTCATGCAAAGGACAGCTGGGATAAGTCCAATGATGGATTGCAGCACAAACAGCGGACGGGAGTAAACCCAAATGCAAAGTGAAAAGTAAAAAGGAAAAATTGAATTTGTTCGTTGATTAAACTTAAGGCCTGGGATAAAGACCTGAATACAAATCAAATAACATTAGTCAAAATCGGATCAAACAGGTGAATAATCGATTTCAGTTTGTCTGAGAAAAGTTAATTAAAAAGATATCATGCAAGTAAAGCAAAATGCTTTTATGTTATTACTTTATATCAATCAAATCCCCTGTCAACCATTTTTACAAATCAGCTCATCAAATATTCAGTTATACTTTTACAATGGTTTTTAAAATAAGACCATTTATTTTGGATTATGGGTTTTTTTAGTTTTTAAATGTATATAGTATATTAAATATATGTATTTATTTCATATTTGTACCATGTCCCCTTATTTTAAAGCAAGCGTCTTGATTTTTGACATATTTTGTATTCTTTGGGAAATTTTAAATGCATACTTTCAGTATATTTTAGTATACTCGTATTTGCGCAACATCTACTGTTCTTTTCATACTTCTCTTTAGAGACTTTAAGGAAAAAGCAGCCAAATAAAGTCACGGATTCTTAGCCAGAACATTATTTTGTACTGCTTCGTTTCGGTAGAAGTCCCGAATGAATTGTAAGCTTCTACTAAAGAAAATTAACTTTCGCTGAGACATCAGAAATGCCAAGCTCGTAAACTACACTCGGACACATGCCTTTATACAGTAACTGACAACAAGTCATAACGGCATAACGTGCCGTGTCTGCTATTCGTTATTTGATGATATACTGGATCACGTTGTCCAGCCACCTGGTCAACTGGCTGTATTACTAACTGGAAATGAAATTACGTAGAGCACTGAATGCTGAATTAAGATGGAAGCAAAAAAGAACAGAAAAAAAGCCCAGCCTGTCACATATACGTCTGTTACTTCGTCAGTCAATCAGCTAGTCAGTCAGTTAGAATGAAAGTGAAGGGGGCGTGTCTTATGTCAACATTGGCATCTAATAAAGCTTATGGAGCGCAAAATTGGATTTGCATACATTATTGGTTAACACAAGTGGAAAAGTAGGAAATTTGGGCCCAAGTCACATGGAAAATGGAGCACACAAGTCACAAGCTCAGCTCTGTAATGCGTTAATGGAAAATGCTTTTCACATTTCCCCCCAATTGACAGTGGTCCAAAAGAACGTTTAATTCGAATTTGTACTCAATTGCAGAGCAATCGGAAGTGCTTGAAATGAGCTGGCAAAATTAAAAAATTTCTCTACGCTACTTTTACAGAGTATTTAACTATAGTTAATTTGTATACATTCGTGAGTAATTTGATTATTTATTAATAACGAGAATTAAATGATATTAAATACAGGTATTAACATAGATGTTTTTTGTTTTACAATATCCTACTTTACATTTTGAGTCATCAATTAGTGATTTATTTTGTAATACCCGCTACCCCTAAGATAGAAGGGTATTATTATACTTCGAAGCTGAAGCTTCTCATATTCTCTCCATATCCGTCTGTCCATAAGTACACATAAGTGTAACTAGATATCAGAGATACACAGCTGTAATCTTTGATCAAGTTTATCCATTTCTGCCCCCATAAATCTAAAAAAATTGTATAACAAGCGTAATTTTAAGGCTAAAAAAGAGTCTTGGCACCTACAATAATAAATACAGTCTTTATGATTCCTGAGAATTTGGTTGAAGTTATTCCAGAAATTATTTTATATGACCAAAAACCTGGTATACCTGGTATATTTCGTACTCTGTGGTATATTTTGAACGAAGTTGAAATGAAGCATTCGTTATATTTAAGTGTTTTTCGGTATATTTATTAAGAATAATACCGCACTGTCTTACTTTTATTGAAAATGAGTGTTTGAGTTATTCTCGCTCTTAAGGTATTTATATTAATATATTCTAATCACATTACAAAATATTTATGTATTTATTTCTTTTGTTTTCACATTACCTTATTATTTAAATTGATTATCTAAGCTTAGTCAATGATTTTACTAAAAATAAATCCTATAGTTATTGTGGAAAAATGTAATTACTTGTAAATAATAAACATGCAAGGTATTTATATGGTATATTTTAATACTGAGCTCTTTTGAAAGTGGAGACTTGAATAAAAATAAATCTTAAACTTTCGTAGGTACATATAATTGTGTGTAAGTAATTTATTCGGTATATTTTACTTGTATTATATATCATGATTTTCATGTAAGGTATTTTTTTGCTATATTTTACAAAGATTCTTTAAACACTGAAAAAGTCTTTGTATTGTTCTAACTGTTAGGCGTAGTAAACTTTAATAAAAACATTACTTTTGGTCCAATGTGCAATTGGTTCGGTGTATGTTTTGGGTGTGTTTATATTTGATTGCCGTAAATGCGATTAACTTTAGCTTCGACTTCAAAAGCGACTAAATTTGATTGCCAGCTGTGAGAAGCCACTGGATAGCAGCTATTGGATACTGCCACTTTCATTGCTTAATACGACACGCCCCATAAATCTCCAAGGTGTAGTTCCATGGTTCATGTGGGCGTCATTAATAAAAAGGAAGCGTTCAGCTCAAAAGACAAGGACAATAAAAAAATTAAAATAAAAATGCGGATAAGACTGAAAAATGAGCAACGCGGTTGGTTTGCCTTGAGCATTTCACCGCACAAATACATACACATACACACGTACACACAACCTGCATTTTAATGTGCTGCGTCGTTATTGCGCCTAGAAGCTCACTATAGCCAGTGGCCAAAGGTCAGCGTGACGCGTCCTGTAGCTGCCTCTCTGTGGCTCTGGCTTTGGCTCTGACTCTGACTCCGACTCGGGTTCTGGTTGCGGTTGGTTCTGGTTGCATGTGACTCGCTGTGGTCAGCGCAAAGGTTTTAAATTACGAGCGAGCAGAGGAGCTGCTTGTTAGTGCTTCTTATGCGGCTATTTCTTGCAGCCCCTGCGGCAGGCAGGCAATATATTATATAATGAACACGTGTATATATGGTATACTCGTATGCAAGCATGTGTGTCACTAGATAAGACATTAGACACACTGGCCACTTGATACATTCGTACGTGTTTCAAGGGCAGCAAAATCATCTCTATAACAAGTCGACTACAGTCGAGTCGACTGATAGTTGTCGCTATTCTGATATCCTTTTTATTCTTTAAATATGCCAAATTATGTTTTTAAAAATACTAAAATATTATAAAGGCTATACTTTATACATATATTGATCATACATTCAAAATATATCGTAGAGCATAGCATAGCAACTATTACAACCCATCCTCGACAGCAACAACCAAGGTCTGGAGTTGTTTGTTTGTTTTCTTGTTTTAAAATTACAGTTGCTTGAGATGCCGTTCAGAATACTAAAACAAAACGGACTTCCTTGCAATAATAGAAAGTGTTGTTTCAAAAATTTCTATCTCTATTTATATCTTCATAATCTCTGAAATCAGACAGACAAGCGGATATGACTACATCGAGAATGCCTCTTTCTGTCTGCTGCACACGTTATAATATCCTTCTTTCTTATGGATAGCGGGTATTAAAAAGTACACACTTTGTTAGTTGTCAACCATTATTTAAACTCTAATTAAGTAATGTAGCTAAATTGACAATATAAGTGCATAGTTGTATTGTAAGTTGAAATGCTACAAATATTGTACTTTAAGCAAAGCTTCTTTAAAGGAGCTGCCGCACTTCCTGGCAATTTCAAGTCAATTACAAGTCTATTGAATTATGCAATTTGCATAAATAAAAGAAGGGAAAACGAATTAAAGTCACTCAGCACACATAACTCGGACTTTATTAGTTGCACTGCAGCGTAAATTCCAGTGATCTAATTAGAGAGCTACAAAATATGCTACACACGCCACGTGGCGTATGAGTAATGCTTTATTAAACAAGGCGCACACAAAGAAATACATATTAAGCATTTTCATTTTTTTAACAAGAAATGAAATGAAATTCACTAAACGAATTTTCGTGTTTAATGGTCGCACCCAAGCGGGAGGTCCCAGCACAAAAGGCAAATGTTGGGAAGGGGCTGGAAGGTTGGCAGCGAGCTGTGGGCGGTCAGCGCAAATGACAACGGCGACACATTTTGCATACAATGGCTGGCTTTGTGGGGAATATGAGTATTGGGTAGAAACGGCGAGCACTTGACAGTCACAGGCCACAGGCGCAATATT
This sequence comes from Drosophila sulfurigaster albostrigata, assembly GCF_023558435.1. Classification (NCBI taxonomy): domain Eukaryota; kingdom Metazoa; phylum Arthropoda; class Insecta; order Diptera; family Drosophilidae; genus Drosophila; species Drosophila sulfurigaster. The sequence goes on from NC_084883.1 coordinate 3,494,546, forward strand.
TCAGATGGACAACGTTCACTTGACTTTTCCTTTTTTTGTGTTTTGCTAACAAAGCCAAAGCGAGCTTGGTTTGAGGGTGGGCAGCAACAAGCCATAAATCAATTGACAGTGCAGAAAAATTGCAGAAAATTACTTGATATTTACGGTCAGTGCACACACAAAGAGAAAGTCACGGGGGCCACATGGCAACAAGCTACGCTGACGAAGATGATGATGATGTTGCCGATGAGGATGAGGATGAGAACGAGAAGGCTGCCACGCCCCTCGCCATTGCCCTCGTCTTGTGACAAACAGGAATGCAACAAGTTTTGCTGGCATCAATGACACACTCAAGGACAGCAACATTGTTAGCCATAATTACACATGTTCCATCTTTGAGTGTACCACATGGCGCATTAGTAATAAAAGCCTGCCAGCTAGCACACTGGGCTTCAATTATGGTATAAACATCATACGAAATTATATATCTAACGTATTCGATGTATCACCGTTGATATAAAATCCCGAATTTAAATATATGGGCACACTGTTTTCATATTATATCGTATTAAATGATCCTACTCTATGATGCAAGCGTTAACGCCAAAGTCGCATCACGCGAACATCTGATTTGGGGAGAAAATGTAAACATACTCAGACAGGAAGAAGAACAATATAAAAGGCAATATACATAATTTTACAATTTTATAACTTATGCAATTTTATAACTGATGGCATTTAAAAAGAATAAGTTTATTGTATATAAAATGTATTTTCTACATATATTTAGAAGAAGAATACGGACACATTTTCAGAATCATTGACCCATCATCAATGACGCGGCTCGATTAGTCGATATACTCAGCATCTTATGGAATTATGCGGCGGAAGATTCTACTAAACGCAAATTTTCAAGTCTATCTATCTATCTATGGTATTTTTATTAATTTAAAATCATCAACTGTCTAAATACAATAAATTCTAATCTTAAATGATAATGGCAAGTAAATGTTCAGCTTTAAATAATTCCGAATTGCTTGCTTCACTGTGCCACATCAATTGCGCAACGTGGGCAAAAACTGTCAACAACAAACGCAAGTGCTTTTATGAACTATTCTCGCTACAGTTGCCCTCCGATGTCCCTCGACCTCTGTTATACGCCTATGTCCTGCTGTGCACTGGAAGGAGCAAAGAAGATTGAGCGTTCTATAAATGTGTGTGACTTTGTGACAGTGTGCCTGTGTTCATGTAATTATTGTGTCAACTGAGGTGTGTGTCACGGAGCCAGAATAGAGACAAAAGCCAATATCCTTGCCAGGACAGGGCAGAACAGGGCAGGACAGTGCAAGGCCTAAGCCAGCGACAGTGACAGAGACAGCCTGTTTGTTGTTTATGGGTCGAACTAGACTCATAATTGCATTGTTGCCGTTGTAATTACTGGCAAACATGCAGTTAATTAAAATCATTAAAATACCTTTGAGCCAAAACAAGAGACAACAACAGCAGCAACAGCTGCCGTCACCAGTCACCCAGTGAAATGGAATGGCTCCTGAATTGGCCTGGGGGAAACTGGGGCACACAGGAGGAAGAGGAGGAGTCGGGGGAACTGCCTGCTGGCAGCTTTAATTTCCGACACACGCCAGCGTTCCACACAAATGGTACAAGAGAATGCAAGCTATCTACGAAGTCTAAGCACTCTAACGAACCTAATCAAGGACAAAGTATTCATTGAGAGCACAGGAAAGCAAATTCGAGATAAATGTGGCAAGATTCAATATGAATCCACTTCAGAATCTGGATAATCTTCAGTTTAATCAACCCTTGACTTTTTCAAATCTGAAATTCTTAAATTCAAGATTAAAATTTAATATAAATATTATTTTTTCATAGTAAGTTTTAATCCTGATTTCAAATGTAATAAAATAAAGAAAAATAAATAATTTTACTACTATTAATTGTATTTAGTTGAATTAAAAATTTGCGATATATTTATCACCAAATCACGCAAAATATTAATACTGCACAGAAAAGCGTCTAAAAAATGATTTACACTCATTTAATAAAAATTAAATTTTATGGTTTTTTTAAGTCTAGTTTACTGAAACAGAAATAATTTAACAAATTAATTCGTAATTCCAGCAAAAAATTAAGTTCATATAAACAAACAAAAGCCGCAAAAAAACGAAAAATACAACATTTCAGAGTTAAATCTTATCTGAAATATTTAAAAGTGTATATTTTTCATTTATGTTTTTAATTTTGTGTGCTTCTTTTTCGCATAATTCGATTCAAGATACTTTAATAATCTAGACTAAAATCTCAGCCTTTCCTTTCTTTGTGCCATATATTTAATCATTCATTCAAAATTCAAGAATAGCTTTGTACCCTCTTACCCTGAAAATTGAACTTAACGCATCACGAAATTGTAATGCTCTTGGGTAGAGTATGCATAACAAGGTGACATGCTCATGTCAGCAGGCTGCGTGCAAATTGCTTTGCACCCAACAGCGGGTATATTAAAATTGTCATCACATTTGCAATAAAGCGCCAAATGAAAACGCTAAGTACGTGAGTTTAGTTTACAAACTAACTATGGCCAGAGTCTAGAAATAAAAGTTCTTCTTTAAATCAACAATCAAGTACTCAATTTAAAGATCAATGCAACTTCGATGAACTGCTCTCTTCCCAACTATTCTTTCAGCATATTTTGCGCATTTTTATTACACTATTATCATAGTACCAGGCAGGCAGTTCACCGTGTAGTTCCCTAACCATGGAGCTGTCAGTCAGCCATCGATGAAACGTCTGCCCTTTATACACATATATTTCGTGCTCGTTAACAAAGTCAGGTTCAGGTTGAGGTTGAGGTTCAGATCCAGGATGAGTTTCGTCGTCTGGCATGCGTTTTTTATAGTTTGGTGCCTCCTATTTTAGCTGCCTAATACTAGACAGATTTTGATTAATGCTTTCGACTGCAAATATTGAGGACAAATGATTGAAGGTTGCCTGTTAAGTCAACATTTGTAGTTGATGCAGACGAGCCATGTAAATATCACTCTAACACATACAATATATCAAATTCGAAACATTATTGAAAACGAGCAGAGACATCCAAATTCCACAACAGTCTGGAAAATACCAATTACTAGCAGTAACTTATTGCACATAAGCTTGTTTATTAACATACAAAGTAAGGAAAGGGAGGTGCTAAAAATATTATATTTGCTTAATTCCTGGAATAGTTGTGTAGATTATGAATTAGCTTATTAACACAAATATTCGAAAGTAATAACAAGAATAACATAAAAATATTATAATATTCACATATGATAATTTCAATTCAATGATTCTATATTCGGTCCCCACAAAAGTTGTAAGGAAGTGTGGCTCCTATATCCGCTATATAAGTTATTCCTAACACACAAATATAAGAGACAATATATAGAACTACTTTGAGTTATATTTGGAAATAAGCTATCCAAATATATGGGACATTCAATAAATAAATATCGATTAATGGATATATTTAAGCTGATATCGACTTTAAAGTTAAAAGAGTGGGTTCCACGCGCATTCGCCTAAAGTTAGTTGGTGTTGAGATCTGGCAGTGAGTGACAGCAATAAAGAAAACCTATAAATCTAAAGAAGCAAAGTACTTAAATGTATTGTAACTGTAACATATATTTCAATAAATTCAAATTAGGAGTAAACAGCTGAGATTCTAAAACGAATGTTCGTTAGTATATGATAAAATCCATCAATTGAGACATTGAAGAGAACTGAACCCATCGGCATTAAAAAAAAAAGAAAAAAAACCCAGAAATTCAATCGAGGAATTACAGCCTCTTAAGGATTCATTCACTTTTATTTCAAATGTATATAGGATATACATATATGATTAATATTTTCATTTATATAAACTCTATTATGCATTTTTTTATCTATATAACTAGAATAAGATATCAGAAAACTGTGTTAATAAAAAACACAAAATAATAAGAAACTTAATTTACTTCAATGCAATAATAATTTGCAGTGCTATTCATGTAGTTAGATATTTATTTCATGTAGCTACAAATTTAATTTTTTCAGTGCTCTAATTAATAAAATGTGCGTATTAAGCAATAATAGTCAGTGCTTGCTAATGAATAAACTATTGTGGCCAACTCGATATGAATACAATCCTTAATCCCCAGTAAGCGAGACGTGCATAAAACATATTTAATGTTGATGAGAATCATCGGTAAAGTTGATTACATACAATAGAATCCAATATACGAGACTAATACAATACTGTCTGTATTCATGGCCAGCTCATGGAGTGGCAGCATTCCTATAATTAATGAGTTTAGTCTCGGATCTCGAGCCTGGACTTTGACTGGCTTTGTGTCTCTCTCTTTGCAGCTGTTATTTTATTCAGACGCTTGCCTACAGATAATTTTGCGCACGTGCTGCAAATTGTGTGTGTCCTTGGACCAGATAGCCATATAGCATTCAGTGCTGACGCATTTTCCCAAGGAAAAAGGCTGAAACCAATCGAATTTAATTGCAGTAAATAAACATGTTTGAATGCACAATTAAGATATTTAGTTTACTCTTTATTAATTTTAATTAAATGCTAATAAAAGACGCGAAAGTATTAAATAATTTCTAACATGATGATGCAACATTGAGTGGAATCCGTCAATAAGCGCCAACACTGGTCACATTGAGTTTGGATGCCCATAACTTATGTATGTATGTGTGTTAGTCTACACGCCAGATACTTGGCTTTAAGTGCGAGCATTCGTCTTTGGCATGTAATCAAATATGAACAAATTGGTGATTGAAAGAGGCGCCTGGCGAGCGCAATTAAAATTTAACGACCATTGAATATCAAAAGGTGCTATATAACTTTAAGTGTTCTGTTACATTTGCTGCTACAACAGCATTTCCTCGAAGCAACAATTTAATTGCCGACCAAATGTTTCGGAAATAATACCTCTGCAAATTCAGCGAAAAATATACACAAAACTGTTACGAAACGAGAGTCGAGAACAATGTGAAATGTCGAGAATGTAATAAACCAAACGACTGGCAGTTGAAATAAAATGTGAAGAGAATTAGAGTAGAAATATTGTTCAAAGCATTGTATTGAAACAAAAAAAAATATAAGAATTGCGATTGAGATTGAAATTGAAATTGAAACTGATATGAGATTAAATCAACGAAATATCTTTAAACGGGTCTCAAAAGTTTAAGTTGTTAAGCTTTGAAAGATAATCAAAAGTGAATATTTCTACTCTTATTTGATAAAATATAGTTGTAATATTAGTAATTTTGTTAATTTCTTAAAATAATATTACAAAGAATATGGGCATCTCAGTACGCAACTTTAATATTTATTTAAAAATACTGCAATTGTAGAGATTTTTGCACTTTGGAATTAAATTCAATTCAAGAGATGTTGATAACTTTCTGCCTGTTCAGGCATTAATCAATTTTAAAAGGGTGCAGAGTTGAAGAATATAAAATCGTGTCGTTATATATTTTCAATCTCTCAGATAGATTATCAAACACTAGCTTTAAGAAGAAGTTGAAACACTTAAGCTTAAATACTCTGAACCTAACTGATAATTATCCATAGATATTTGTTGCTTTACAACTCTGTAGTTCTGCAGCTTTTAAAGTGCTAATAAGGGCATCCCAACTGCAGTAGCTGTACAGCTGTAATTTGATCAGTAACAAATTCGCTGCTAAAAGTTGAAAATTGCTCTTGATTAATAGGCTAGCCAGTCGGTGTTCAATTAGTTGTAATTGGGCTAGCAAAATAAGGACACCTTTGTGCACGTTGTGGAAGCTCAACGAGATGCCACGCATTGCGCTCTGCAGAGGTTCGGCCTCGGGAGGAGTTGCAACGTCATTACTCAATGTCGCCGCAGGTGAGGTGAAAGCAAAAGAAAATGGGCGCAAGAGAAAGTTTGTGTGGGTAAAAATAAGCAAAGCACCAGGTGTACGTAAACGAAAAAGCAGCTCATAAAAATACTCAAGAAGGCGAAATGTTTAGCTTGAAGTGTGCGCTGGGCCCCCAAGGCACAAATGCGCGAAGGAGGAGAAGGCGAAGGAGGAGGAGGAGGAGATCGAAACGGAGGTGAAGATGGATGCGGAGAAGGCACTTGTATACCTTGGCATGCCATTGCCAGTAGCCTCTGCTTCTGCTTCTGCTTCTGCTTTTGCCTCTGCATTTAGCTTAATCCACACAAGTTTAAACAAAACAAAAAGCCTGGGTAGAGAGAACTCAAGGTCCTGCCAGGACGTCGAGTGCCAGTGGAAATGACAACTATGCGACTACTTGACAGTCGCTGACTTGAGTTCAGCTCTTTGTTTTTTTCCTCTTTTTTGTATTTTTTGCTTGCTGCATACTTTACATAGCGAGAGCGCATCTTATACGCTTTGTAGTTATAGTTGCCTTAAATATGTACTGCATTATGTATTTGTAAAACCCGCTCGCAACGCTTTGTTCAATGCAAATCGATGGCTTCTGTTTGCCTTCGGAGCGCGTACGCTGAAAAACTCGCAAATCCGTTGAAAATCCTTTTTAACTTTTAATGATGCCTGCCAACGTCTCAAAGTGTGCCAATGTTTTCTCTTGGGATTTGCGTAAAGTATCTGCTAAAAGCTTCCTTTCACTCTGCTTACTCTCTGCCTGCCAAAAAGGCAACAGAAACCACATGGCCAAAATCAAAATGTTGCTCCCCAGTTGCCCCAATTGTGTTTGCCATCAATTTAGCTTGGCCGAAACAATATGAACAAGCAGCTAACAGCAGAGCAACCCACCCATCAGGCCAATGGCAACTGACAGCCAATTCGTTGCCTTCTTTCTTCCCTTTATTTGCTCTCTTGCGCATTCTCAATTTCTTTTCCTTTTTTGACTGCTGTCTGTGTTTCCTTTTAATCTGGTAAATAACCGTCCTCCATGATCTTGCTTTCGTCTTGAAATTAACTTGAGCAACAAAAGAAACCCAATCTGGACTTTCTGTATTCCGTATTCATATCAATTTACTACAGAAAGTTTGCTTTCACCTTTAATGAACTTGCAACAAAAGTGATATAAACTGAATGCCCCACAAAGTAGGCAACATTTTACGAACTTCATTGAAATAGTAGACATTTAAATGTGAATTAAACTGTAACCCCAAAAAGTAGGCAACACTTTAACTTGAACTTGAACTTAATCAAAGCAACGCGTTCCAACGCAATAAATGTAAATCAATGAGTTTAGAATGTTCAATTATTATAGAGCCTATTGAAATGAGAAGCTCCTTAAATGAACATGCAACTAAAGTGAAATAAACTACGAGCCCCAAAAAGTAGGCACGGTAAACAATTGAAATTTGCTACATTTAAAATTGACAATTTAAATGTCTCTTTAACTGAATTTGACTATCTAAAATATGGATTGTCATTTTTATTTAATAAAAGAATGGCATTTATAACAATAACTACAACTGCATATATATCTAAGTTTTGATGGCATATTTTGAAATATATGGTAATATGGTAATTGTATAATTTTATAGCATTTCAAAACGTTTTAAAAACTGCAGATTTATTCGACAACTAAAGAGAAGACAGAGAGAAATAAATAAAATGCATATATAAATAAATAAATAGTATGAAATAAAAGGGATCTCTCACTATGTTATAGTCATTGTGTATAATGTTTAATATATAAAAAGTTTAAGGTTCCTTTTAAGTAGCAGAATAGTAATTGAATCCGAAGAAATACTCGAAATCTCAAATAAATTGGGAAACTTTAAAGAAAAAAAAAACAAGAAGAAGTTTCTTAAACATACAATTGAAGACTTTAGAAATTAAGTCCATAATTTTAAGTCATCAAATAAAATTAACTTTAAACATAAGGCAACAAATGCAAATACAAAATAGAGGCAAAAAACTGTGGAAAGGAAGCAGCGGAAAGGAAGTGCAACCATTTCTAGCGCATCCTGCAGCAGCAACAACGAGCGTCCGCCGCTCTTGGACCAGAAATTGTAAATTTTGCACTGCGGACAAACAAAAGCTCGCCAGGATGTGGGCGACTGCAGAGGAAGAGCAGAGCAGCGAACTAGTTAGAGTTGCAGTTGCATTGGCAACTTTTATGTGCAACTATCTTTTCTAGCTATGGCATTTTTGTGAAGTCCGCCTAAAGCTTTTAACTGTTTGGGTCAATAGATTTAGTTTTGGCCTCAGTCTCAACCCCCCACCTCAATCACAGTTCCAATTCCAATTCCGACCCAAGTCCTGCCCAGTGACCAACAAATCAAATAGCGGAAAAGTTTTATTTTGCAAGTTTTCCTCAAGCTTCCGGTCTCCGCTATGGTTTTTTGTCCCGACTCCCGGGTCCGGGTCGAGTCCGGGTCCGAGTGTGGGCAACAGTCCTAGTCGTCTTGGCTTCCACGGTGCCATCATGGGCCTCATAAATAAACAGAAATTGCATGCTTGGCTGGCTCAGCAGAGCAGCCGAACAGTCGAGCAGTCGAGCGTCCAAGCTTCTCTGCTTCCTTCACTGCCAAGGGAATAAAATTGATGACTTTGTAGCAGTTGCTGCATTAAATTGCTGGCCAAGATCGTTGGCAGTTTCCTTGAACTCTAGCCTCCCCCTTAGCTCAGCTCAGTTCGGTTGTATTTATGCGTTAATTATTTCATTAACGCTCCATTGAGCTCATCGCCTTCTAGTGCAAATTATTCCAGCCTATTGCATTCAAGTGATTCTGATTTTTGACCATAATGAGCCCTGTGTAATGACTTACCCACAGCAGCAAAGGGCTCATCGCCAGGGATTGAGATTGGCATTGGACATGGAATTGAAATTAGAGTCCTGGGGCGTGCGCCACTTCAAACTGAAACTGTGCAATCGACTGGAAGCGGAATGCCACAAAATGGTTTTCATTAGTGGGCTGGACGCTGATAATGTGAACTGGGGCGATTGAGCGATAAGAAAACCACAGTTTCAGCTCGAATATATTTTAATTAAATCCTTTTGTGCTTGATTGAATGCCAAATAAGTAACTCGAAAAATAAAGCTGAAAAATAGTAAAAAAAAATGTTAATAAATCATTGAATCATGCTGTTAATCAACAAACAAATATAGATGTTCAAATATAGTAAACAGATTTTAATTGTGAAGGTTAAATTAAAATACTCGTAACTACTTATTATATTTTTTGTATAACCTAATATTTTTATATTCCCATAAATATGGAAAGCACTTGAAGGATAGACCTTTAAAGTCAATTTACTTCAGACCATTACTGTCAACCCAAAGCTTCTAAGGAAATATTTTTTGATCTCTTAAAATTTATTAAATTTATAAAAAAGAATAGAAAAAAACATATTAACTTAAAACTTAAAACCATTGAAGAGTATTTCAATTCTTCTCACAGAGCAAATATAACTAAATTAGAAGTGATTAACATAGTTTAAAATAAGCAATAGTAAGAAAGCTACAGTCAAGTTTGACAGTTCGAGATACCTGATACCCGTTTTAAATAAAATAAAAATAGGGCGATAATCTTATTAAAATATACCAACTCAATAACTGTAATAATAAAAAGAAAGAGAGATTTTAGTATTAATTTTAAAATATACCAAATTAATATTATACAAAAATACTAAAAATACACCAAATGCTGTTTTAGGTATACAGTACTTCATTCAAAATATACCATAAAGTGCAAAGTATACCAGATTGTCATCCAAGGCAACTAAGGTCCCTAGTAAGTAGGCGGATTTAGTATATTTGCATCATATAATATTATATATGTATGAAACTGTTTACTATTTGTTGTATATAGTATATTTATATGAATATAAACATCTACATATATATTTGAATAGAACGCAGCTGTACTTTATAGATGAGATTTGCGTATGTTCTATGTAAAATCAATTTGCATGTCTTATGGAGAGCAGAGCAGAGCAAAGCAGGAGCAAACAATAAACAGTTTGCATGGTCTCAATTGCCGACAATAACAAACATTATTACGACCATACACAGGCACTTTATGCTGACTCCTGAGTCTCTTAAGGCAGCCACATTTTGAGTAGAAGACTCAATGCTCGAAGCTCGTGAAGCAAAGCCGGATGGGCATTTGGCATAAAGTTTCATGATGCTAAGTGGATGATTATTTGCGATTACACGACAGCAACAGCAAGTGCGTAGACTGGCAGAGGCAAAAGCAAAAGCAGAACCTCCAGAGCTGCAACAAATCCTTGAAGCGAAGGACACGGAATGGCGCACACACTCACACACATACACACAGATGGCCATTTCTTTTGTGTGTGAAATGTAATGAAGGTAACAACAACAGCAACAACAATAACAACAGCAACAAAAGCAAGGCGAAGGACAATACAAATACAAAAATGCGGGCCACTGCGCCCAAGCAATCGTCCGTTTTTACTGCTCCACGCTTTATGTGCGCAACTTTACTCCAATCCCAATCCCAATCTCGATCCCAGAGTCCTCGCGTTGTTGCTCTGGCTGTCAATGATTATGTGCTAATGGGCAACGCACGCGTTTTTATATCGAACGCCAAATTGGCTGCTAACAATTGATATATGGCAGCAATTACACAACACACATTACTCAACTCAACCCTCTTTCCCGATTCCCGTTCCCATAAATGCAACTCATAAATCTTATGCGTTGCATATAGCACAATAGTACTTTTTTGGGGCGCCACGAATCGATGCATTCGTTGCATGGCCAGCAGGCAAGAGCCATAAACATCAACCAACCATTGTCCTTGTGCCGCTGACTCATCGAGATGCTTGCCCCAAATAATGATGCAGTTGCATATTCAATTTGAATAAACTAAAATTCTTCTCTTTCCTAAATTTACAAAATTACGTTCTACAAACAAAAATCAAAATCTTCAGTTTTAAACATTTTTATTATGAATCAAAAATTTCAAAAGAAGAAATTATTTAAAAAGATTTTTGTCTTAAATTTTAAATTTAAATTACAACAATCTTATTTCACGACTAAAATATTGAGTTATATTTAAAATTATATATAGTATAATAAGATTAAGAAAGTTTTAATTTTAAATAAACATTTTCATAAATATATTTTATAATTATTCTAACCTTAAATTAATCTTACAAAATTAAATGATTATTATTTTATTTCCATTATCCGTTTTTTTTTTCATTTAAAAAAGGAAATACAAAAAATTGTCTTCTAAAATGAATTTTAATTATGTTATGTTCTTTCTGTATTTTATTATCTGACAAGTAAAAAAAAATATATATAGTATACCAAATTAGTATAACAATATACTATTACACTAAAAATATACCCTAACATAATAAATATATTTGAAATTAAAGTTACATCAATTTTCAAAAGCACATATATTTTAAGCCAAACACTGTTTTGAGATTAAAATTCTTTATTGAGATCAAAAAGCAATGTACTTTTATAAATTGAGACTGTTTACACGAAATATTTAGATAAGTGCTAGCCCGAAAAATGGAAGACAATTCGCAGTTTGATTATGTAGCTCAAGCAGAAACATTATTTATATGAATTCTGACGGCTGACGGTTCAATTTAAGAAATTAATGTGAATTCCTTTACAGTCAAGAGGCTATAAATCTAGACAAGGCGCAAAGGACGTGAAGTTGTCATTAGTGGAAAGAAAGAGAAATAAGGTGGCGGATGGATGACCAACCTTTCACAACTGAGGCAAGTCTGGGACGGAAACGGATGTCTTGCGCAAACAGAGTCGAGGAAAGCGGAAGCCCAAGTTCAGGCAGCGTGGCCAAAGTATAAGGCCCCATGTACAGAGTAAGTTTACTTTTGTTTTTGCCGCTTTATGGCATTTTGTGAAACTATAAAAGCAGCAAAACGGACCACTAAAGAAACCAAATGAACAGCCTGATATATCCAGAGGGTAATTCTCTGGCTGCAACTGCGTCCGCTATAAAACAGACAGACGGTCTGGTGGGCGAAGGAAGTTCCGACCCAAAGTGTTTATGTCACGGTCAGTTGGGGTGCAAAAGTTTTCAATTAGTTGCCAAATGAACTAAATTTAGACTTTACTTCATATTGATGGAAATGGTTGAATTTTAAGAAGCAGGTAGCATTTTAAGGAGCTTAAGTTACTCATAATATTTTTGTAAAATTTTCCCGTTAAATTATGTTTAAAAAATTTAAAAATAACCGGCTGAACATAAGGAGGCATACTATATATTATATTATAAAAAAAAATATTAAAAAAAAAACTATAAAAAAGTGGTGTTATCCTTAATTTTGTAACTGTATGTATGTGAATATATAGTAACTGATTTAACTTAGCTTGGCACAATCCCCTTATCAAATGTGCAATTAAAAAATAAACAATAACAAAATACGCGATTTGAAACAATGACGAAGCTTTAACTGTCAATTTGTACTTAATTGCCTTTCAACCAGATTTATATGACCGATATGAAATGAATTTGAATCTAATTAAACAAATATAATTAAATATTGAACAATAATGCTATCCTAACCATGATGCACGAAGAAGAATATTAAAGAGGAAATGGGCTGCTATTGCTTGATTCATAGTAACAATGGTGAGAGATATGAAAACAATGCTAAGGCTTAATTATTTATTGATTGAATTCTTGATAGGAAAACAATTTCGCAGAAGGTTAAAGGAGAAATTCTTTGTTCGTTCAAAAACAATAACCAATAACCTAAGAAGCAATGGCTGTTATTTATTTCTTTATGTAATTTTTTTTGCCATGTTCATAATTAAAAATAACATTTGGTGTACACACAAAGTTGATATTTAATTATTCTATTAAAAAATAATTTTAGAATGTAATTATATATCTTGCTATAAAAAAGAGTAAGCTGGCTTATGAAAATAACATTTGGTGAAAGGTAATAGGCTAATATTATGTATACGCCATGGGTTATCTTTACTTCCCTATTATATTAATTGAAATCACTTTTAAATAATTATCAAAATATTTAAATAAAAAAAAACAAGTTTTTACAACTACATGACTTAAAAAAAAAAATCATATAGCACGAATGAAGAAAATCTGTAATGTTTCGAGATTAGTTAATCTGATAACGAGTAAAATAAAAGGCGAATCCGAAAATATGTAAACAAGTGTAACAGTCTCTTTTCGACACAGCAGACTAAACAGTTTCAGCCTTTAAACAACGTCCGTTGAGGAAAATTATGCTTTAAACGTATTCGGCAGGGGGCCAGGATAATAGTTGCTTTGGGTTGCCTTGAGCTGTCCGTGCTATCCGTGTTTATCTGTATCTGTCCGTGTATTTGTAGAATGTTGTGTATACAGGAATTAGCATAATTACAGCATCAACCCTTCACAAAAGGCGCGCATTGACTGTCTGAAGCGGGTGGGGAGGCAGGGTGGAGCAGGTGGGCAGACTCTTGTACACGCCTAACTATGGCAGCAGCAACAATGTCCCGAAAACACAGAAAGAAACATCCCGCCCCCAAACCGCTGTCCCAGGCATGGCATCATAATAATTTCGTTGCGTTTGTTTTTTGACTCTGAATTGCTGGGCTGCGGAATTTTGTGCGGGTTTGTGGGACTGCTGCTCTGATGAAGGTACTAAAAGCCCGAAATCCGACGCATAAATTTATTTGTTGTATACAAGCAAACCCGATGAGTGGCCCCCCAGATCCCCAAAAACCTTAGCTAAGCCACAGCTTCAGCTTCAGCAACAGCAACAGCAACAGCTACAACCACAGTCACAGCCATAGCCACAGCCAGCTGCTGCTCATCAAAATTGTATGGACGGGTCCCTGTGGGCCGAGTGGGAAAGCAGACGATGGGAGGGTTTTGTTGGTGTTGCCACCAACAGGAGCAGGAACAGCAACAGCAAAAGTAAAACCAAAACCAAACAAAGCATGCCAAAAATTATCTCGGTCACTTTTCAAATGCACGCACACTTATACAGCCGAATAAATGCGAAGAGATGCAAACAGAAGGGTTAAGAAGGCAACCCTTAGCCCCAGCTCCTTGATAGGGTCAATGGTTTGACACCCATATAGCAGTCACTTGAAAGTTTTATGTGTATACCACACACACATCCACACTTTTGCTTTGCGGCAGCAAAGTTGACAACACTGTTTACCTAATGTACCGTTAAGCTGCACACTTAATGCCGTTATCTTTTCCCGTCTTTGTCATTGTCTCATGCACCAAGGAAATTATTTTCTTAATTTACTTTGAAGTGCCCGCTCTCCCGCTCGGAGGGGGTGACGGGAGGTGACTTTAAAATACTTATAATAAATATTTAAGTACTGAATTCAAAATGATGGCCGCATCCGCATTTTGAGCAATTTGCATTTGGCATATTTCACAAACTTTCGCTCATCAAACTTTTTTCATTTACAACAAAGTTGAGCACTTGTCCAACAACAACAATTAACATACATACAACTGAAAACAAAATACTTTCTTTTACAATCCGAACATTAAATACCCTTGCTGTGTAAAGTTAACTTTTAGTTTGATAAAAACATTTTCAAATGTGGCTTTTTTTACAAAATTATGTGTATTTAAATAAAAAGACAAAAAAAACGTTCAACTCTTTAGTTATGTGTGACATATTCCCTTAAACAGCTTACTCTATAAAATGGTTTCATTAAATCAAATTAGCCAATGTTTATTTGTATTGCTTTAATTAGATTGGGAATGCAAAAATATGGTTATTGTTACTACTCCAGATGTTGTTAATGTCTACTAAACATATTCCGCTCGTCAAGCCGATAGAAGCATCTTGGCAACCTTGTTCAACTTATGTATTGATTCATTCATTGTAACATATTTATACAAGGTATAACAATTCTCCGAATTTTTATTAATATCCAGCAAGTATGTGTGAGTAAAAGTCGGATTTATTGTTTTACCTTTTACAAAATATGCGAAACACGAAAATGGAAACCTTCAACGAAAGGATGACAAAAGGATTCACTGCAGCTGTGCAGCATTGTTACCTTGCCAACGAGTAAGGCCGAGGGAAAGCCTTGACAGCTCAGCTCGGCGCAGCACCACATACGCATGCCACGCCCATCAGCCAGCAGTTTCCTTCCCCACCAGCTAGAGCAACAGCAACTGCTGTAGCGAAGCCTAGTGCAGGTTAAGGTCACCACCCATCGTCAGCGGAGAACGCTAGTTGGCGATTATTTTATGCAGCAGACATCCGCACCAGCAATGGCATTGAAATGCAGCCGAGCCTGGGTTGGGCACGGACCTTGTCCTGAGTGTGGTAGGCCCCATCGGTGACGTTTAACGGTAAACGGACTTATAGCTACGCCAACACAGCTGATTTCGCCTTGGACCTGTGTCAGTTGCTGCAGATGCGTCTTCGTTTCACGCCAAGGCAATTGTCTTCTCTAGTTACTGCGCTTGTTTATGCTGTTATTTTTTTCTTAATCCAACCCCATTTTTTTCTTTTTGTGGCATGTGTGCGTGAATGTAAATATATAGTACAATAAACCGCATGCAATACTCGCAGCGCTCTCTGGAGAATTTAGTGTGTCTCACAAAAAAACTGCTAAAACAGCGTAAAAAGAACGCACAAAGACATTTTTCGAAAGCCACTTAAGTAGACACTTAAGTCAGTAGGATATGGCTACAAATCCACCACTCAACAAAAATCAAAGTCAATGTCAGCAAGCCATAAGGTCAATAGCTGAACAAATATTGCAGTCCCCGGATGACACCAAGGACAAAACATTTTTCAAATCAAAAAATAAAAAAAAATTATCTAAAACTGTACGAAATTTAAAAAGTGCGCACTGTGTGGCACTGTTGTATATGACATATCGATAACAAATGCCTGCAGAGTTGTCACCTACTCTATCCAAAAAATAAATGCACCCTGTTGCTGATTAATCGATATTTTAATAATTACTGTGGTTTTGGATACGGCTTTATTTAGACTCTAATACTACAATTATTTTAATTTATGACCAATTATGACCGTAAATGAGCTGATTATTTATGAAACGAACCATTCATTTATAATCGTAGAGTGCGCGTCACAGTTTTTGTTGGTGAACCACAAGTACTATTCAGATACCATAAAATACTTAACAAGTAACAAGTAATGAAATATCGCCCATCTCTAATTTAACGCGTGCTCTTTCTTTCCTCTTGCTCCAACATGGCTGATCAGGTAAGGCAGCAAAAATGTGTTCGAAATTAAATAAAATACAGCGTTAATTGGGCTGGTAAATGATAAAAGCAATGTAAACGGTGAAATTAAGTGGATTGTGAAACAAAATACACATTTTCCTGTACAGTGAGACCACTGCACAACATTCGTTGAGTGATCCAAAATTTACGCTGAAGCAATCCGTATTCAACATAACCACACTTGTACGCATGCTGTGTACGCTGGTGTCTCACAAAGAACACATTCGAAATTTTGTTTTAGCAAACCGAACGTGCATTTCGCAAACAACACGCTGTGCCAACAACGCGTCTTAAGCGCGCCAATGGCAAGAAGCAATCACGTTTACACCGTCGTATTGGGTTAGGCTTTAAAACGCCAGCCGAGGTAAGAGTCGCAGATCAAATGTAACTAATATTGCGTCCCCGTTTTCTTCCCTTTCATCCACAACCACCACAACAACAACAAACAAACGAAATGCCTCCGTCTCCCATGCACGTTGTTTGTACCCGGCCCCCGTAACTTGTCGAATGCAACGCTAACACGAAACAGAACGAACGCGCCTTCCAAAAGCAGTTCGGTGTTAACCTAAACCGTAAGGTGAAACCCGGCATCACCAAAAAGAAGGTGCTCCGCCGTTACCGTGATGTTGGTCTGGGTTTCAAAACCCCACGTGAGGTATGCATGCTCCTTTGTAGTCCCACCCGTTTGCCTTTAAAAGGATGTTTTTATAACTAATCTCCATTTCTTACACCCGACAGGCCATCGATGGCACCTACATTGACAAGAAGTGCCCATGGACCGGAGATGTCAGAATCCGTGGTCGCATCCTGACTGGCATTGTGCGCAAGGCCAAGATGCAGCGTACCATTGTCATCCGCCGTGATTATCTGCACTTTGTGCGCAAATACAGTCGTTTCGAGAAACGCCACCGCAACATGAGCGTCCACTGCTCGCCCGTCTTCAGGTATGTTCCACACAGGCCATTAGAGAATTATTCGATACTATATGATGATAAAATCATGACGGTCTTCATAAAACAAATTGCTGAAGCAACTTGACTCTTTTTACATACACTGTAAAAATACTGACAAATCTAAACGATTGTCTTATTGTTTATTTTACAATGCAATGTCAACTTAACTTGGAATTATCTCTTTACTTTGCAGAGATGTTGAGCAAGGAGACATCGTCACCATTGGCGAGTGCCGTCCCCTCTCAAAGACCGTGCGTTTCAATGTTTTGAAAGTCAGCAAGGGTCAGGGCGCCAAGAAGAGCTTCAAGAAGTTTTAAGTGAGGACAACACCACAGCGGAAGAAAACAATATTTGTAGCATTATTCTTTTTGAATAAAACAAAAAAAATGTAAATTTAACTCCACCGCATATATTTTTTTCAAGTTTATTTCAGAATTTTCAGAACTAATCCAATTCTTATGAGTACAAAAGGTTAGTATTCACTTAATTTTAATGTTGCTCTGTTAGCGTATTCTGATGATAAAATCATGACGGTCTTCATAAAACAAATTGCTGAAGAACCTTGACTCTTTTTTACTATATGTAAAAAAACTGAAATTTTTCAAAAGATTCGCAAAAGTTTTTTTGATTTATTTTCTTTTACTAATTTGTACAACTTTCATTTTGCTTTTCAGTTTTTAACTCCTTTTCGATGACACCGTAACTCCGAGACATGTGTTTATATATTTGACTTGAATAAAATTCTTTAAAATTAAAAATTGCTTTAAAACTTTATTTAATTTTGGGGAAATTCATTAGATTAGAAACAAGTTCCAAGCTCGCGTTTATTACAGGTATACGCAAGATGGAATTCCAAACAACTAATTGATAAGCATCTTCAGCTGCGATAAAAAAAAACCTATCTGAACTCTTTTTGCCCTGCGTAGGCTCAAAAGAATCGAATTGGCAAGAAAACTACCAAAAGACCTTTTCTATGTATTCCCAAAAATGTCAATCCATTTTAATCGGTGGAAATTTGATCATAATTTGCACCTTTCAACGTATTTTCCTGGGTATCAAACTCTCAACTTCATTTTGAATTCGTGTCTTTAACATTTGAACTGCGCGCCCAGCGTTGTTTATAAAGCAGTGAGTGAATGACTTGCTATTAAATAGTCTGGCAACGTCAAGTGACTCAGCTGTTGCAATGCACTGGCAACACTGTCAGACGCTAAACAAAAAAAGAAAAATAAGCAAAATGGAAACAGCGGGACCTGGTGCAGAAATTGGTAAAAAATAAATACAATTTGTTTTGCTTAATACAAAAAACAAAAGAATCTGCAAGCTGACATTGAGTACAATCGCTTGGTGCAATAAGCAAGTCAATTTGTGATTTTAATATGGCCAAAACAATTACTGAAACTTACAAACGTTTGCATTCTTTTTTTTGCAACAGAGCTTCTCGAGCGTGTTTTGCTGCGTCTGGGAAATGCGGACACCGATGAGAAGCTGGAGACAACTGTGGGCAAGTTCCTAACGCCCGTAATTCTCAAAATTAACTCGCCCGACAATGTAGTGCGCACAAAGGTGAATATATTAAATTGTCCAATCCAGTTGACGCAGTCTACATGACGATGCACAAATGATAAATAAAATAAAAAATGTATGTATGTATGTATATTGCACTTTCATCAGGTTGTTGAAGTGCTGACACACATAAAGCGACGCGTAACATCGCGTGGTCAGGTGCAGATACCGGTAGAAGCGCTCCTGGATCAATATGCGGCTCCTGACAGTACCACATTCCTCAAGAACTTTGCCATCATCTTCATTAGCATGGGATTTCCTCGTTTGCCGTTGGAGACACAAGCAGCGCTTGCCTCAAAGATTGTGGGCTGCGAGAGTAAAATGGAGAATTATCAAGACAAGCTCTTTACGCTGTTGTTGCCTATCTTGAGTGACATCAAGATTCCCGATGATCCAGCACAACGAGCCGAGTTGCTTAAACTCAAGGATAAACCAGCAATTAGAGCCAGTTTCTTGTCCTTGTTGCAGGATGTTCTATTGTTGCCATACGGCATTACACAGGAACAGGATGTACCACCCGGACTCAGTCCATATAGTTTTAAGCGCGTCATTGCCAACAATTGGCGAGCTGAGGAACTGGAGAAGATCAAAAAGGGAATTGTGCGCTTCCTATGTGCCAGTGTATTTAGTGATAACGAAATCTTTGTGCTCCTCGTCGTTGCATCTGCGGACACGCGCTTCAGTGTGGCGACGCCCGCCATCGCTGAGCTGAGCAAGCTTTGCACAATGCTGGACTTTAATAATCCAGCTGTGACCTCAGCTCTCTATACGCTCTTCATTGGTCAGCAGAATCCGATAACGGAGCGACAGACGCGTCCGTGCTGCGCTCGTGTACGTCAGAAACTGTTGCAGTATCTGATTAAATGTCGTGGCAAGAGCATTAATGTCGGCAAGGGTCTCCAGGTGATATTTGATGGACTCTTTGGCACCAATACCAATCAAAAGTGCAAGGTGTTGGCGCTACAATTTGTGGAACTAGTGCTCAAAGAGTAAGTAAAAATGAAAATGCGTTATATATTCCCTGACTGCATTGCTGACCTTTCACTTAATTTCAGTGGACCCCGTGAAGTGGTTTCTAAGGTTTCCAAGGTGATACTGACAGGCATCACAAAAGTTATTGGTCGTGACTCTGTGGAGCCCAATGATGTGCAGAATGCTGCGTATTCAGCTTTGGCACAGCACGCGCGTAGCTTCCCACAAGATGTCAGCCAGGACCTAAAGCTGGTATTGGGCTACTTCAATAATCTGGCGAATTGCGAGGCCAATCTGCATAGCTCGATACGCGAAGCCCTAGTATCAATGGCTCCAGCGTTTGCGTGGAAAACAAAGACCAAATCCGATGCCATGGACGTGGATGGCGATCCATCGGAGGTCCATCTGGATGGACAACAGCATCTATTGCTGGCCATGCTGTTGGACAATGCCGAGTCGAAGATACAAATTGTGCAAAATGTGACCAGTGTCTTTCTAACCAGCTGCTATCCAGAATTCTATGCCCCTGCTCGTTACTTGCTGCTCCTCATCGCTGGCGAACGGTAAGAGTTTTGCTAGCCGAGAAAATGTTTGTAGGTTAATAATCCTTAACTTGCAGCAATTCGTTGCGCGAGAATGTGACCACTTATTTGTACGGCACTTCGAAGAAAGATCATGTCAACTACAGCATGCTTACCTCTATTGATCAGACAGTTAAACACGACACCGAGTCCATTAGTGACTTTAATCATCTGTCGATGGAGCAGCGTCGTGTTGTGCTGCCCAGCTTCCCTGTGCTGATGGCCCATGTACACGACATGTCCAATAAGAGGCTGAAAAAGAGCACTTCATGCGTTGTAGTCGGTCGCACCAAACTACCCTACACTCTGGAAGTATACGAAGAGATACTTGACTATCTCCGCCTATGCTTGTGGTACTCGGCGGGTGTTGTGGCTGCTCCTGGCGATGAGAAATACACGCGCGAGCTTCGCAACTACATAAAGATTAACTATGACGAGGAAGAGACCAATGCTCTGCATCAATATATGCAATTCGTGCAGCGTGGCGTCGAAGCTAAGCGAAGTAAGTTTTAAATTGGTGTTATTACGAACCACATTTAATATTTGTTGCACTTCGCAGCGGAATCGAGTCTGCTTTGTCTTTATGATTTATTGAATGCTGCTCCCGAGCTATTTGCATCCAAGCAACTACATCTCCTTGAACCATTGAGCAATTCACTGAAGGATGTCTCCGAAGTAATGCGGATTAATGTCGCCCAGGTCTATGGCATATTGTGGGCTTATGGAATGCAGGACGATAAGTTCGATCAGGAGGTGAAGGATTGCTTATCCAATCTGCCACAAAGAACCTTAGAACACAAGCATGGTTGGCTCCTAGTTTTGGGACATGCTTTCAATCGCAAAATCGAACATTTAAACGAACAGAAAATTCGAAAAGATTATGACCAATGGACTGAATTTATTAACGCTGTGAAAGTTATTGGTAAGTGAATTATACAATTTCAAGAACAATGCCTAAAATTCTCCACAATGTTGTAGCAAAAATGCTTTGTGATACACGATGGCTTCTTGTATCCGCGGCCGTAAAGTGTACTTCGATGATTGGCAAGACGGTGGAGATACCGAATGTGCAGGTGGAAATCCAAGTACAGTGCAGCAACAACGATGACGATGACGACGAGGAGTTGGCCGAGTATAAGAGCATTGAGGCATCCACCAAAATGATCATCTTTGGCGTCGTCTTCCAGCTGCTGCGCAGCACCTCAGCCCGACAAAAGATTCGCGAGGAAGCGGCAAAGTGCTTGGGCTATTTGGCAATTGGCGATGGTGCACACTTTACTAAGCGCAATCTGGACAAATTCTTAACCTTGGCCAAGGTGCAAAAAGATGCAGCATTGAACATTGCCATCTCTGAGGCCATTGTTATTACTTTATGTGGCTACGATGTGAATCGAGGACCACCGTCTGAGACTTTCCAGAATATACATTGCAGCGATGCGGATTTTGAGCAGTTTCTGACTGCGTTAATACGCCTGGTCACCGAACCCAATCCTCAATCGCGGCAGGCCATTTCTGTGTGGCTGTTGGCGGTGGTTAAACACTGCAGCAACCGACCCGCTGTGCTCGGCAAGAAACAACTGCTGCAATTTGCCTTTACCGAGCTGCTCTCTGACGACAGCGGTAAGTGCAGAAAATTCAACGTAGCTTTGTTATTTCTTATATATACTTGTTTGCATTTACAGAATTCGTGCAGGATGTTGCTTCACGTGGCTTGGGCCTTGTATATGCGCTCTCAGATTCAAACAGCCAAACCGATCTAGCAAACTCTTTGCTCGATCAGCTCATCGGAGGAAAGCGACAGGTGAACCAAGTATCGGGTGACACAGAACTGTTTGCCGAAGGTATGCTGGGCAAGACACCAACGGGTGGCAACATTACCACCTATAAAGAACTGTGTTCCCTGGCATCAGATCTGAATCAACCGGACATGATATATCAGTTCATGCAGCTGGCCAACCATAACGCCGCATGGACTAGTAAATTGGGAGCTGCATTTGGGTTGAAGACGCTTTCAGCGGAGTCGCGTCAGAAGATGCAGCCATATCTGGGCAAAATTATACCGCGCCTTTATCGTTACAAATATGATCCCACGCCCAAGATACAGAACTCCATGATATCCATATGGGACACCATTGTCATTGACTCCAAGGAGATAACCGAGCAATACTATTGGGAAATCCTGCGAGAACTACTCGACAATTTAACATGCACCGAGTGGCGTGTGCGCATCGCATGTTGTCTGGCTGTTCGAGATCTGCTCAAGCGTCCAAATGGGCTGCGTCTTCGTACCGAAGAGCAACTGCCAATCGTTGCATCAACAGCAGTCACGAATAGTCCACGGCGTGTGACACCCGAGACCATGGATGTGGATGAGCTACCAGAACCAGAGCTACGGGAACTTTGGTATCAGCTATTCCGCGTTATGGATGATATTCACGAAGGCACCCGCATGACCGCCCATGGCACAGCCGCCTTTCTCGGCAAGCTGTGTGTGTTGGCATCTTCCTTGGAGCATGGCAAGTCGGGCACAGCTGTTGCTGCCTCAATTCTACCCTATTTATTGGAAGTGGGTGTGGGTCACAAGGTAGCCGACATTCGCAAAGTCAGCATTAAAACCATATCAGATATGATTGACTCCTCTGGAGCCCTAATTGCCCCACATCTTGCCACGCTTATACCATGTCTTCTGCGAGCAACAGGCGAACTGGAGAACACAAAATTATCCTATGTATCTACCCGTCTGGGTGCTGATAATGAAGCACAAGAAGCCGTTGACAGCTTGCGTGCGGAGGCTGCCAAATCCCATCATACCATGGAGACGATCAACAAGTGTGTGCGATTCATTGACTACCAAGTGCTAGAGCGAATGACACCCGAGTTGCTGGAACTGATTAAGACCAGCATTAATCTAGGCACCAAAATTGGTTGCGCACATTTTGTCTGCTTGGTAAGTGTGCACACTTCTAGACAGTCTATTATCACACATTTATCGTCGTCGATACTCTTTCAGATCAGCATTCGATTGGGCAAAGAAATGACACCGTTGGTAGGAAAATATCTGGGTGCTTGTTTCAGCGGACTCAAGGATCGGAATATAACAGTCCGCAAATACAATGCCAGCGCTATTGGCCATCTCGTGGGTTTGGCCAAGGTAGGACCCTGTTAACTTGCTCTTTATATGCAATTAAACACATTTTGTATTTAAATTTTTAGGAGCAATCAATTAAAAATCTTTTTGGCAAACTGGATGATCTGTACATGGAGCAACCAACCAATAGATCGATTCCGTTGACCATACAATCCATAAACAAACGTCACCATGAACTGCTTAAGGATTACATGGACTGCATGTTGCCGCTCATCTTCTTTGGCATGCATGAAGAGCAAACGGAGGAAAACAAGGCTAACATTGAACTTTGGAAGGATCTGTGGAATGACATTAGCCCCGGCGATGCTGGCATTCGTCTCAACTTGCATGTAATTATACCCAAGCTGGAGTCGTCGCTGACTGACGCTAGCTGGTCGCGCAAGGCTCAGGCGGCCAATGTCATACAGAATATTGCCACACGCCTGAGCAGCTCATTAGAGGAGGCAGATCGAGTGCGCCTTATTAAACTGCTGCTCAGCGGTCTACAGGGTCGCACCTTTGAGGGCAAGGAGCGTCTGCTTCAAGCTCTGGCCGCACTCTGCAAGAATCTCGATCGCCAGCACGAAATATGCGGCAACATAATTGAAGCCGCAATGCGCGAAGCACGTAAACAGGAGCCACTCTATCGAACAATGGCATTGCCTGCGTTGGGAGATATTTTGGATGAGCTGGAGGCGGATCGCTTTGAAGAGGTGTATGACATGATCTGGTATCTATTGGAGAAAAAGGAGCTTCGTTCCGCTGACTCTGACGACGATGATGAACCCAGCAGCAGTACAGCCAAAAAGGAATTAACCGCAGATGAAAGGAATAAGAAGGCTCAGACACTGAACAAGCTAAAAGAAGTAGTTTGGGAAACGCTAGGCAAATCGTGGCCAAAGCATGCCATTATAACACAACACAGATATCAGCTTTTCTTTGCTGAGAACTGCACCAGTATACTTAGCGAGAGCACCCGTCCCGTTCAAGTCAGTCTCTTGGCCGCTCTCACCAAGTACGTGGAGCGTCTGTATATCTTCGAGGAAACAGCCAAGCTACCCGAGATGCCAGTTGAACGCAAAAACCTGGAGAAGAAACCTAAAACAGATGCGCCACCGCCGCTGCAAACGCGCGAGGCTATCGTTCAGAAGATCTGCAGTGATGTCCTAGCCGCAGTCACTCTTGCAGCTGGTGTACCCCATACAGGTCTCAAAAAGGAAGCCCTCAACATTGTGTTGATGCTCATCAAACGCCTGAGCCCAAAACGAGATCAGACAACTTTTAACCTGCTTAAGCAAAACTTTGAAATGAATCTAACAAAGTTTCAACGCGACTCCGCACCCGAGGTTCGTTGTCGCATCAAGGATATCGAGGAAAAGCTTAACAAGCTGGATCAAACCAATTAAGGAGGAATTATGTAGAAACTATTTTCGTCAACAAAAATTGTGCATCTGAATTGTAAATCCGAATAAATAACTAATATGAGGTTATATTTCAATCGGGCGCATGCATCCCAAGTATTGTTGGGGCTTCAGATTGTACACTCGGGCTCTACATTTAAATTTCTCATTTAGGATCAGTTGGGAACGGTAGAAAATCACAGAGAACACTGATTAAACACCTAGGAGCTATAGGGTATTATAACTTTGAGACATAATATCTAATGTTTATATGCATAATTTATATCGAAATTGGAATTGAAATGCAATTAAATTTTTAGATTTATATTTATATTTTGTAATGACTTGCTTATTTTATGTATAAAATTATTGACTACAAATTTAGCTACACACTATAAATTAAAAAAAGTTGTTTGAAAACAGTTTCCTTTCTATTCTGATAATTTGAAGTACCTTTTGATATTACGCTAGATTCTTTCACTCGTATGACACACTAGATACATACTGAGCCGAGTATCTTACATTGAACTCCAGTCGATTGTATCACTTCGAATTGTATTTATAATAATTGAGTTATTAAGCTTTTATATTGTGTAAGTAGATACTATATACTATCGTAATACTTTGACCTTGCATGTCTGGTAATTTCGCAAACTTTTGATTTTCATAGCTAAAATGTGAAGTTAGACATGACTGTGAAAAGTTTGTAAATAGTTTATTCATAATGTACTCGTAATATAGTGTAACGTAAATATAGTGTATTTAGCAAGGATCTCTACAGAATCGTAAGTATATCTCGTCCATGGACTCCAGCATAAATGTTTTCGGATTAAAACGAATGTTGGGCACAGTTTTCTCACAGATCTCCACACGATGCAATCTCAAAATTTGGGCAACACCCAACTTAAGTTGCAACATACCGAGACGACTTCCAATGCAGCCATGTGGACCAGCTCCAAAGGGAATATACGTCATGGGCACAATGCTCTCTAGCCGCTCCGGGGCAAATCGTTCTGGATCGAAATGCAGAGGATTGGGCCAGTACTACAATTGAAAAAGTTCCAGTTAGGATAAGGAATCTATTTATGACTTACCTTGGCATCGCGGTGCAACCCTAGTATGGAGATATAAGCTGGCATGCCTGCGGGTATCACAAAGTCCACATGTGGTTGCAGGGAGAATCCTTCACTTTGGTTTGTCGTGCACTCACGATTGATAAAGGCGGCGGCGGGATACAGACGCAATGCCTCCAGGCAAATCATCTTCAAGTACGGCAATGAAACTGCCATTTCATAGCTTAACTTTGAGTGGGAGTCTTCGCGAAAGGCCTTGCCCAACTCTTCTCTTAGCCGCTGCTGCAATAGCGGCTGCTTAGCCAGTTCATAGAGAGTGAATCCCAGCAGTGCGGAGGATGTCTCAAATCCTGCTAGCAAAATAATTCCAGCCTGGGAGGCAATGAAATCAGGGTGCTGAACATAATGGTTGTGGGGTCGATTAAGTTGCAGTTGCTTTAACAAGTGGATAAGATCACCTTGATGGTGATCAGAGTGCCGAGACACCAGTTGTCTCATGAACTTCGAATACTGCTTGGAAAATACCTTAGCACGCCAATATGCCGCCCAGTGGGGAAGAAAGAAGATGCTCATAAAATGCAGAACCTTCATCAAGCTGGGCTTAAAGAGTTTCTTTGCCTCGTGTCTCAGTGGAGAATAACTATACCGCAGTCCACCCACATCTGAGCTGTAGAAGAGCTTACCCGTCACATCTGTTGTATAAAGTTGGCACATTTCGCTTAGCGGGAGCACGCGTTGCGTTTCTGCTCCCATTTTCCGCTGGAGATGTTGCTCCAGATCTTGTAACACTTGCTGTAACAGTGGGTACATGTGATTCTTCATCCGACCGCTGGTAAACAGTTGGGACATGCACTGACGACTCTCCCGCCAATGATGATACTTGGCCAAAGGGAGAGTGAGTGATCCCATCACATCATTTACAGCATCAGCGGCTTCATAGCGATTCAAGAAGCTATCGAATTGTTTGATTAGCACAAGGTGTATTAGCTTTGGATCCCTTATAATGAGTGCGGGCGTCTGAAAGATAAAGAAACCAGCGCACTTCTCTTCACTAATACGCTCATTGGCATAAATATTTTCAAAGAGATCTCCAAAAGATATGCGCAGAAACAGCAGCTTCTTCAAATGCCCTAAAGGCGTCCAGAAAGAGACCGGCAAATAGGGCAAATTGTGCCGTCGAAAGTAGCGATAAGAGTGCAGCAGGCGTAGATAGCTGATGAGCGCAATAAGAACCAGCAGATACATCCATAAAGGTAGCATGACAACTGTGAACAAATAAGTATAGCTTTGTATATAAGTAATACGGATGTTAGGACAATACATGTTATACAATACATTGCATCATTCAATGCTCCTAAAATTGTAGAATATATTCTATTACTCATAATCGGATACGTAGATCCAATCAGTAGCAGTAATCTTTTGCACCACTCAATACTTAGAATAATGCTACAATTTGTACATACGTACATACATACATATGTACGTGTATATGTAGGTCCATATTCACCACTCAGAAATATTGATAACTTATTTCAAATACTTCCATGGTATGGCAGATCACTGCTTTAATTTATTACTGGCTTCATCCGAATTTTGCTATATTTAAAACATAAATTTACTAAAATAAATGGTCTAATAATGTCGTCGATATGTACGTCATATTCTGAATAGACATCTTGTATGTTAAGTACTTACAGTACATATGCATACATATGTATTTGCATTTGTTTTATGTTTTAGCATTTTTTTATATATGTAAACTTATTTACATTTTTGGACATTTACATTCCTATAATGCTTTCTACATTAAACACAGCCCCAAGTTAACCTCACTTCTCTTATATTCTTAAATAAGCTAGGTAACAAAAGCACCACCATTCAGTCACAAAAGAGAAGTGACCCGTGGATGATCCCTGATCGAAATCTCTCATTTGACAGTCTCAAGTCCAGTTCTAACCCACAAAGTGCTCGGTTTATTGGAGACAGTTGTTCAAGATTCGTGAAACTGTAGAGATGACACTCGGAATGCTGCTTTCGCTGTTTGTTGTCCTGCTGGCATTAATTTATGTCCTGTTGAGACGACACTATTCCTATTGGCGACGTCGTGGCGTGCCGGAGCTACGTCCTTGCATGCTGCTGGGGAATCTAGGCGGGATACTGAGTATGCGGAGTAGTCCGGCCGACTTCATTTGCGATCTCTATAATCATCCGGATGCGCAGGATAAGCCATTTGTGGGCATACATGTGTTCCACAAGCCGGCGCTGCTGTTGCGGGATCCAGAATTGATTAAACGCATTATGATCAAGGATTTTCCAAAGTTCTCTGATCGCTACTCAAATTCCGATTATAAAGGTGATCCGCTTGGTTCACAGAACATATTCTTCCTGAAAAATCCAGCATGGAAGGAGGTGCGTCTGAAGCTGTCGCCGTTCTTCACCAGCAACCGATTGAAAAACATGCTTCCGCTGATCGATGAAGTTGGCTGCAACCTGGATGCATATCTGCGACAACAGCCGCTGCACAATGAGCGCATGCGATGCTTCGATCTGGAGGCCAAGGAGCTGTGTGCTCTGTTCACCACAGATGTGATTGCGACGGTGGCATATGGAGTGCAGGCCAATAGCTTCACACAGCCCAATAGCGAGTTTCGTCGTCATGGTCGCGCAGTTTTTCAGTTCAGCTTAAAGCGTGCCGCGGAGTTTACTTTGGTGTTCTTCATGCCACAAATGGTGCCCCATCTGGGCTTTAAGGTGGTACCAGCCGAGGCCACCAAGTTCCTGCGCAACACCATCAATTATGTAATGGCCGAAAGGGAGAGATCCAATCAAACCCGTAACGATCTGATCGACCTACTCATTGATTTTAAGAGGAGCACACAAAAAGCCAAAGCAGATGGCAGGACGGATCAATTTGTGTTCGAGGGCGATATCCTGGTTGCCCAAGCAGTACTCTTCTTTACCGCCGGCTTCGAGTCCTCCTCATCCACGATGTCCTTTGCTATGTACGAGTTGGCCCGCAATCCGGAAGTGCAGCAACGTTTGCGACAAGAGATAAAAGACGCCTTAATTGCAAGTGATGGACGCATCACCCAGCAGCTGATTGAGTCCTTAGAATACATGCACATGATACTGCAGGAAGTGCTGCGCATGTATCCACCATTGCCGTTCCTTGATCGCGAGTGCACCCTGGACCAAGGCTACCCACTATCGCCATTCCACGAGTTCAAAGTGCCCAAAGGCATGCCCATCTATATTCCCGCCTATGCTCTGCACATGGATCCTCAGGTAAGATATCAATCCAGCACTTCTCTTCTTGTACTCGATATCATATTCTTCTCCTTCTCCTTTTTTAGTACTTTCCCCAGCCTCGTCAATTCAAACCGGAACGTTTCTCCCCCGAAAACCGCAAACTTATTAACCCCTACATCTACATGCCCTTTGGCTTGGGGCCTCATGGCTGTATTGGTGAGCGTTTTGGCTTTCTGCAGGCTAAGGTGGGTCTAGTCTACATGCTGCGCAATCATCTGGTGACCACATCAGAGCGCACTCAGCGACGCATGAAACTCGATCCCAAAGCTATCATTACTCAGGCTAAAGGCGGCTTACATGTACGACTTGTACGTGATTCCCTAGGAGTCTAGCAACTTACTTGGACGTGGACTTGAACTCGACGTAGCTCTAGAGGATTGTTTTTGTACAAATTTTACCAGTCAGCGATTCACTTGCAACTGACTTGGGAACTCGCGTGAGATGTCAATTTAAATTATTTTTGCTACCAGAATTTGCGTTGACATCTTTAGAAATACATTGTGATCGAAGATTCGCGTGTGGCTTGATCGAAGCACTGCAGTGCGGTATACACATACATATATATTACTATATACAAAACAACTCCACTTAGCTTGAATTTAGAGCCTAACTAAATGCTATATGCCAATTATAACTGGGCTCTTTTAAAGTAAAAACAATTCAATTGACCGCCAAATAAATGCACAATATTTTGAACTAGTTGCAAATCATCATTGGTATCTCTAGAATTCTGCTCTTAGAAATACTCAAGACTCTGAGTTTATATTTTGCCCTTAAATATTTTATTTCGAATACTAAATCTTAATTATATTCAATTAAGTTTCACAATCGATATAATTTTTCATTATTCTTTTATTTTATTTAAATATTTTAATGACCATTGCTTAAAGTGGATTATAAATATAATTGTAAGTAGTTTTAAAGGAATAAGTACAATTGCGTTAAAAATATGTATTGATTAGGATAGACAATCGCTTATATTGAGAAAGAAAGAGTTAACATTTTCTGGAACAGCGCCAGTCAAAGCAATTGTTGAAATACATCTCAACCATCTGATAATACTTATCAGCCACCTCATTGTTAAAACAGAACAACGGTAATGTTTTTTTTTTGTATAAAGGTGGTTAGGTGGTTTTGTCAATATTAAGAGGAAGTGGACAATGTAATATAAATAATAGTTGCTTTCATAATAAATAGTTCAATTATCGTTTTGCTTAATGGCAAATCGATCATTCATTTACATATGTACATATATGCCACTTCAAAAACACTTCAAGTCACGCGATCAAATTTCGAAAATGATCCGATTCTATAATGTTCAATCACATCACTTGTCGTAGCAAATTGTAGATGATGGGACAAAGGCATCCCCGGGCTACAGATTAAAAAGCACTTAATCATGTAATATATAAAACGCTTTTAATCGTGTGCAAGCTCTACTTAAATTGTTGTTTACATTATTCTTATATCAGAAATAGAAAAATAATCTAAATTGAACATCGACGTCAGCTCACAATTCGAAAAGACCAACGATTGCCTTCTATTCAATCTTCACTCAATTGTTCTTGGATTTACTAAAACTGCTGCTCAAATATTTAATAGATTTTGGTCTTAAAGATTTAATATTACGCAATTCATTAGAGTTATAAGATATGTTAAATGTACTTATTAACGAATCGAATCATATAAAATTAAAATTCTTAGTACTATCATCGTAGAGCTTATCGTTAACAATTTCAAGATAAAGTCCCTTCTTTAGTTGGAGTACAAAAGTATTCGGATCAAATTCAATATCTTCTACGGTTTCGGAGCAAGTGCGTACGTAGTGATTCTTAAGAAAGTGAACCAAACCCAGCTTGGCTTGAAGCAGCCCGATTCGACTGCCAATGCAATTGTGTGGTCCCAAGCCAAATGGTTGATAGGCCATTGCATTAATTGTCTTGCGATTTTCAGGCGAAAAGCGTTCCGGGTCAAACTCATTTGGATTTCGCCAGTACTGTAAATAACATGTAATCAATTAGATTTGATTATTTTAATAGTCTAGTCTAACTCACTTTAGGATCACGCTGTAAGCCATAGACGGGTATAAAGACTGGTATGCCAGCCTCCAGTGTGTAGTCGTAGTAGGGCTTCAGAGAGAGATCCGGCGTACCCTTAATGCTCATATATTCACGATCGAGAAAAGGTAGCACAGGATACATGCGAAGTACCTCATCCACCACCATGCCAAGATATTCCAACGAGGTGATTGTCTCGTAGGTTAGTTTTCCGCCATCCTTCAGCAGAGCTTCATGGATTTCATTTCTCAGACGCTTTTGCAACTCCGGCTGTTTGGCCAGCTCCATCAGGCCAAACGACATGGCCGACGAGGATGTCTCAAAGCCGGCGGTAACGAAGACACCTGCCTGAGCAACCAGAAAGTCCTTCTTTCTGGCTAAATGTGGTTTCGTGGGATCCTCGGCAGCTTCCTTACGTAAACCAACCAATACATCAATGAGATCATTTCGTATAGTCGCTGTGCGCTCCCGTTCGTCCATCACATGATTGATTGTGTTTCGTATAAAGTCGGAATATTCTCGTGTGAAGAACCTAATGCGAAACAACGAAACCAGCTTCGGCAGAAAGAAAGCCACAAAGAAGTCCTTGCTGCGCAAAAGCGTCGCCGTAAGGACTTTGCGCCCCTGCTCATAAAACTCCCCCTTTGGATTTTGCAAGCTATCAGCATTTACCCCAAACGCAATGGCAGATATAGAGTCCATTGTAAACCTAGAGCAAATATCCTTCAAATCCGAAATGTATTTTTCAGTCTGGCCCGGATTATGTCTCGCCAAATGTGACTCCAAGTCGGCAGCTATCTACAAAAACAGCATTTAGAAAGCGAAATTATGCTGCGATCCATGGACTCACTTACCTCCTGCATGAGAGGATACATCGCTTTCAATTTTCCGCTGGTAAAGACGGGCGTCAATTTAGTGCGAATTTCCTTCCATTCCGGATTGCGCACAAAGAATAGATTTTGTGAACCAAGCGTGTCACCATGTGGATCAGAACGACCGTATCGGTTAGAGAAACGATTAAAGTCTTTAATTAACGCAGATTTAATTAGTTCGGGTTCCCTTAAGACCAATGCCGGCTGATTTATCACATAGATGCCAACGGCAGCTTCATCCTTCATCCGCGGATCATTGTATATTTCTGAGATGTGCAAGCCAAAGGAGCTCTTTTGCTTAAACACTGTCAGGGTATTACCCAAAATCAGGGTGGGCTCTATATAAGGCACTCCGTTACGCTTCCAATAACTGTGTCTTTGCTGAAACCACATATAGATAGCGCTCAAGGCGCCCACAATCGCAACAAGTATAGCTGTTAAGATCATGTTAAAGGCTGCGTAAGATTGTGGCCTAGAATTTCACTGATAGTTTTTAAGTTTCTAGGTTGGTCAACATTCCTTTGTTATAAGTTGAATCCAATATTCAGTTTGTTTAATTCACTTTTGATATGTATTCATTAATGAAAATGTAATATAACTGACCTAATTTTGCCGCGCGAACTTATGAATGACCGACAATTTCCGCTTCTCGCACAACACTCATTTAATTGAGACTGAGCGGAGGCTTTTATAGGCCTGAACTGCTTTACAGCTGATATGTAACAAACAAGATTATTTGAAAAAAGCTTACACGAATAGGGGATAATGGAAAAGATTATGTGAGATAACAACTTAGATTTCAGCTATTAAAAATATAAAAAGATATAGGTGGCGGACTTACATTTTATTTACTAACAATAAAATTAATTATTTTTCAAATACAATGTACACGATGTAACACTGCAAAAAATTTGTTAATTGATCTGAGAACAGCAAGATGTTCAGAATTTTAAAATAATAACTTTAATAATTGTTATAACAACCAATACGTATTCATGATTTAGAATTAAATTCTACAGTGTAATTAATTGTCTACTGATCTGAGAACAGTATATTGGAAAAATGAAATGTTTATTTATTAAAAAAAATATACATCATTGCATTCCATAGTATCTTTAAGAAGAGTGTTTTGTTTTGAAAGTGTTATGACTATTTAATTGCGTATAATGTATTTACATGTAGATTAGTAATCAGTAAAGTGACAATTGTAATCTAGATTCTACTAACGCGTTGATTATTGCTTGATAGCAACAATAGCATAGTGTCGAGGTGATATAACTGCATCAAACAAATCAATCAAATAGCTGTGCTCGTAGCCTAGCTCCTTTAGATACAAAAGTCGATCCAAAAGTATAACACTCTCCAGAATCGGAGCAAAAGACATCCGAATCAGATAGAACAGCTCCAGATATTGACGATCTTGTTCATGTGCCTTCAGCAATGCTTGCAATTCCGCTTCCTCCACAGCTGCCAACCAAGGTGCATTGAGCTTCTTGGCGCACTTTTGCACATATTCGGAGAATGAGCCGAATTTTCGCACCTTACCCACCTGCAATTCGTTCTTCAATTGCGGTGCATGACGACATACTAGTAATTCAAGTAGTGCGCGATAATAGAGGGTTATATTTGGTAATTCCTTGGCAGCAAGTGTACGTTCAATTGATTGAGCAGCAAGCATCCGTGCATTGCGACCCAACCGTAATTGTTTCTGCTGAAGATAGCGACTTAGTGGAAAGCCATATTCCGTTTGCTGCTCCATTACTACTTTGTTGCCAAAGAACTCCTGGTGTGAGTAGCGTTCCCGCAACAAATGATAGCAGCAGCCAATATTACACAATATACGACAAGAGTTCTGAGCATGAAATACTTGCAAGCAGGTTGTTGCCAGATTTCCGCAAGTGTGAAGGCCTGTTAAACATATTCCATTGGAGTGCTGGTCGAAATGTTGAGTCACTAAATCATCCAAGTTTATGTCTGTGGTTATGAACTGAGCTGTGGTTTTGTAATTTTCCATTGAGGAATGTGAAACTGAATTAGTTTCACGTTGAGCCGCTTTTTTGCCTCGACGTGGTGGTATTATGCCTTGGCTCTGTAGCTCTGCACGTTCAGTTAGTCCATTCCAAGCGCGCTGATTCAAAATTAAAAACAAGTGTTGGTTAAGTCTTTAAAAAAATTGCGTATTTTCTAATACTGAATGCGAACAACCCTGTATTACAGCTGCGTGTCGCTCTTCTTCTTACTTCTCCTTGCCCGACTCGCAAAACGTTTTAGCCGGCAAAAAAACATAAAACTTGCATTTCTTTCCAATCCCTTGCAACAAAATAAAAAACACACAAGATGTCGGCTGGCATGCCAATAAATCCAAAACCCTTCCTAAATGGACTCACTGGCAAACCGGTGCTCGTGAAACTAAAGTGGGGACAAGAATATAAGGGCTTCCTGGTGTCAGTGGATGGATACATGAACATGCAGCTGGCGAACACGGAAGAAGTGATCGAAGGATCGGTGACTGGAAATCTGGGTGAAGTACTGATACGCTGCAACAATGTGCTTTATATCAAAGGCATGGAGGATGACGACGAAGAGGGCGAGATGCGCGACTAACAGCAACAAAGCAACAATGGGCGCCATTCTCAGTACAAGACGTCGACACAAAACTTAGTAACATTAAGATTCGAAAGTAATAAAATAAATATGTATTTATTTTATAGAAAATTCCTTCCAACTTACCTGCAACTTGCGATTGCGTGTCAAAGCATTTTCAGTATTTGACTCGTTTGAATCAATACCAAGCACTCGATGTCCATATTGCAGCGCCAATCTAGACGAGAGGTAACCCTTGCCATCACCAGCGTCTACAATGCAACAACTCGCTTTCTGCGCTGGCTGCGACACGCTCTGAACTAGTTTATCCACCAGCGCCGCAGTCTGCTCCACCTAGTAATGAACATAAAATTAGATTGAGCAATCAGAAATCAATTGGAAACCTACCTCATGACACTTCTTGGCGCTCATAAATTCCTTAATACTCAGTTGTGTCTCCATGGCTACCGACAACTCTTGTTCCAATTGTTCTACGCTGGTCAGCACTGCATTTTCACAGCCTTCCAAGCGGAAACGCTTGCACGCCGCAAGGAAGTTCGCAAAAGCTGGAAATTGCAAATTGTCGCGTTCAGAATGCCAAAATTGTTGTTCTATAATTTGGTTTATTTCTTTGGCAGTGCAAGCCTCCAATCTGAGGTCTTCAGGCACAAAGTGCGTCCAGTGGTTGTCAGTTAAGTAGTTGACCATGTGGCAATTGACAAAATCCCAATGCGGCTCCAGATAGCTCAACAATCTTTCAAGAGCACTCTTCACCTCCCCCTCGCCCACAACACGGCTTTCCATTTTGCGTCGAGCACTAAAAACTGAGATCCTTGCGCTCAGCCCCCGTTGGCAGCTCCTGAGTACTGCGGCCTTTCTTTGTGCCAAGCAACGCTGTAAGCCGTCGATGCGTGTTGCGTATGAGCTCCACCGAGCCAATGATGTCTGCCTCGGGATCGTTGTTGCGGGGAAACTGATCGATTAGCGTACGTAATTGCTGCAGCGTACGCTGCACCTTCTCTGTATGCTCCAGTTGCTGTTGAGCCACCACTTGTCCGTAAATGCCACCCAATTCCTCGCCTAGTTGCACGCCCTGGGCATAGCCCAGCTGGTAGCCCTCCTGATTGCCCTGAGTAGAGCCGTCTCTGATACCCTCCTCGTAGCCTAAACGTGCGTGTGTCTCCTCAATCAGTAAGATATCATCAAAAAGATCGTTTATATTGTCCGATGCCATGGAGATTGCTGCAATGTGCCGACAGTGTGACCACAACTTCAAAGTATACCGCACACCTCCACAAGTGTTTATTGTGTTGCCACTTTATTTGTTGCTGTAGTGACAATCGAAATCTGACTTTCGATAACTTACGCCTTCGAAATTCGAATTATTTAGTTCTTAGCGATTGTCAACACTCGAGTGTAAACACAAACATGTAATGCTCGATCTGCCTAATATATTTTAATAATTTACACTAATGCTTAAAGCAAGGCACATACAAAGCTGGAACTAATTTAGTCGCAATTAATTTCTTCCCCATATACTATTCCCAAGCATCGTCCTCCTCTGAATTACCCTCATCGCTAGACACCGAACCCTTGCCCTTCTTCTTCACAGGCGCCTCAATCAACCTGGACAAATGACGCATCAATGGATTGCCCGACTGTTCCGCAGGATTCTGACTTCCGGAGATCCCTTTGCGCCGAAGCATGAGCTTATTATGCAGATCTGCCATAAGATCCCCACCAGACAACTGTCCGCCTGCCCGAGATCGTGCTGCATCATTTGTGCTGTGGGCATCCACTGCATCAACATTGACGGGCGCCGCTGCTGGTGAACGTAAGCGACCACCATGAGCACCGCCAGCATTACGTATGGCAGCCATAAGTTCGGAACGTGGATCCGGAGCAGGCGGAGCACGAGATTCGGGTATGTTAAGTGGTGTCTCAATTGATGGTGATAACGGTTTTATCACATTGTCGTTAGGCAATTTTAATGTTGCAGGCGGTGGCGGAGGAGGCGGTGGTGGTGGCGGCGGAGGTGGAGGAGGAGGATCTTGAGCTTCTACCGATGCTCTTGGCGGCTGCAGCTGCGCCACTTTTCTAGGCATATTCGTCTGAGTCGCCAGTGCTTGCACGGTAAAGTCCGTCGTCTTCTCCGCATTGAACATGGGCTCCTCTAGTCCAAGTAAATCAGGCAAGTCGTCTGGCACGTCAGCAAATTGATGAGAGGGCGCAATTGGCGTTTGCTCTGCCACCGGCTCGTATTGCAGGTCATTAGCAATGCCCGGCAAATCAGGCAAATCAAGCGGCACATCGATGGCAGGTGCTGCCAAAGCAGCCGGTGTGTAGCGCAAATCACCAGCAGGTGTCGCAAGCTTGGTGGTGCCATGGGCAAGCGAATGTGGGGCTGGCGCCAACAGTTCTGTCTCTGCAGATCTGGGCGGTTTATGGATAGCTCGCTTGTGGCTTTGAGGAGGCAAAGCGCGCTTCCAGGCATTGAGATCTTGCTGGCCACTTCTACCGCCAGTATAAGCAAATTCGTTGGAATTGAAGCGCATTAGCGCGGGCATTGACTTTACCGCCGCTGGTAAAGAGCCCAAGCCGGCTGTGCGATTCGTGAGTTGACGCTCGGCAAGCAGCGGCATCACAAGCTGATCCTCGCCACGCACATGGAAGCTGACGGAATCAAGAGTTCCCGATGCCTCTTGTTCAGCATCAGGATCGTTGGTATGTCCCTGCAGTCGCCGTGGCTGTGGTTGATTAGGTGTCGTTGTCGCTGACGAACTTGGGGAATCCATTAGGTCTTGGGCAACTGGCGGAAATGTGGCTGGGATGTTGCCTAAAACTGCGCTGGCGGGAAATCGAGCTGGTGCAAAGATTTTGATTGATTTCTTCGAACCAACGAGCGCGTTTATTTTCGCCTGCGCACGCATGACACGCTCATTTATATGCTGAACCTTGGCACCATTTCTTTCCAAACGAGCATCGATGCGGCCAAAAATTGAGTTGATTGTTTTGTTTAGACAGTCGAGCGACTGTGCTGCTCTGATTATTGTTTCTTCGTGATGTAGATCAGTTGGAATTATCGAGACTCGGTAGGCGCTGTGCAGGTAAGTGTCGCTGCTATCCATTTTGGTCCAATATGTAAATTAAATTCCGCTTAATCAGTGATTTATCTCGTTCACTTAATTTTCCCTATCAATCAACAGCTGGTTGGTGGAACGGCGTTGCCAACCAAGTACAAGTACTGTATTAATATTCGTTAATCGATATACAACGTAAATTTTATGAATGTCCCAGTGTGACCATGTGTGTATTTTTTGTATATTTATTTTAGCACTGAACGCGTTCACTAACTATAATGTGATTCACATAATTATAAATCACGATGCCATTATTAACATACGATTTTTCACGTTAATGACAGTTATGTTTTGCTACTTAAAATAAACAAAAACCTATTTATTATTTTTCCACTTTTTGAAGCCAGCATTAAATGAAATATTTTGCATTATTTAACAGGCCAATTGAAAAATCCCCGATCAGTGATAGTAAAACACATATTTTTGGGCAAAATTAAATTTTCATTATTTAAATAACTGATTATAGCGACCCATTAACTTTTCGATATCATTTTTGTGTTGCGATTTGTCTTTTGCTTCAAAATACGTCCCAGTTTCGGCGATGACCTCTTCATACTACGAAAATATCTTTCCAGCGTGCATTCTTTTGAGAACAGGAAATTGTCGCTGGCGATTTCGACCTTTAAATGGTCCAATAATGTAATATTCGCTGTTGATGGTCCTTCCTTTTTGAAGATCCATGCAGCTTTGGAGCTGATTTATCATGTGCAGTCCACTCGAAGGAATATAGACGCAAAAATTCGGGTTTATTACGCTTAACCTTCTTCAAACACTACTCGGAATCATTGACTCGTCATTTTGGTTCAAAAGCGTGGCACCCACTTTGCACAAAGCTTTCTCATACCCAAATATTCATGAATATATGGTGTACAATTTCTTTTTATATCTTTAAAGTGCCTGATATTTCGTTTAGTTTCAATTTTTATGTATTTTTTTTAATTTTCCTGGGGCAGCCAGGTTTTTACTTCAACTGCATTTTATTAATAAAAAATAATAAAAAAAAATTCAGAAACTAAGGCTGATGTCAGAGTGCGCGCGAGAAGCGAAGCGAAGCGATGCGAGAAGCGATGAGCAAAGCGAGAAGATGTCAGAGTGAGAGCGTTGCGAGAGCTACATTGTTCTATTTTTCAGTTATTAATATGATGGTGATAGATTCGGACGAAGATTGTTTTGCTTCAAGTGCAACATTTAACTTTGTTTTAAAAAAAAGTGGCATCCACCCGCTTAGCTGCAGTAGAAACGAAAAAGGAGAGCTCAAAAATTTATATAATGACTTGAGAAACCACCCAGAAAAGTTTTTTTAACTATTCAAAGATGTCTATTTCGATTTTTGACTATATATTAAATAAAATTAGTAGTCGGATTGAGAAGCGTTTGCCAAATTTTAAAATAAGCGGTAATTAAATCACAGAATGCAACAAAACAATCGTACGCTCTGAGAGAGTTGAAGCGATAAAGCAGGTTGCAAACTGCTCTCTCGCTTTGCTCTCGCTTTCTCGCCTGAACTCGCAACTCGCTTCGCTCTCACTCTGACATCTTTCGAGCGATTGCATATGTAAAAGGTTGCAGTGGTTTATCGCTCGTTCTCGCCCAATATTATCGCATCGCTTCTCGCGCGCACTCTGACATCAGCCTAAGGTTCAGTCGTTTATCATCAAAATCATTTTGATTTAATTCGATTTGATTTCTTATATAATATTATTATTTTACATTGCAATAAAAATGCGTTTTAATTAATTATTTAAATTAAGTTTATTGCAACTTTTAACAATACCGCCTCTGAAAAATGTTTTCGTAAACTTAAATGCTTCTGACAAAACACTTTAAATAAAATCCTTGCACCGATTTCAAATACTGTATTTGTAAT
Organism: Drosophila sulfurigaster albostrigata; assembly: GCF_023558435.1. Lineage (NCBI taxonomy): Eukaryota > Metazoa > Arthropoda > Insecta > Diptera > Drosophilidae > Drosophila > Drosophila sulfurigaster. The sequence goes on from NC_084883.1 coordinate 3,534,248, forward strand.
ACCAGTCCAGAAATTATAAAAGTAGTATTCAAAAAGCAGTATTAGTATATTTTTTTTTTAAATAAAACACGGTCACACTGCATAAGTGAGGTCTCACGCTAGTTCACACACACTGATACAAACGTTTGTCATCGCCAGTTTTTGTTACGTGAAAAATTTGTCAAAGGCTGATTTTATTTAGTTTAAAGTGCTCAAATAATTATATTTCCTAGCAAAAGTGCATTAAACTAATAGTACAAATGTATTAATATAAAAAGGTATGTAGAATACATTTCCACCTACATTTCCAATGTTTTTCGCAAGAAAAAATTCTTGTACAGTACAAACGTGGCCGCGAATGCGAAAATACCCATTAATATAACATCTATTTTGAAAATTGTTGTGAAAAGTGTATGTCTTGGATTAGTAATGGTGTGGTTAACGTATAGTGCATACAAAAAATAATAGCGAAAATGTGTATTTTGCTAACGTGAAAAATAATGCGTGTTTGCTTGTCTGTTGGTCGCCATTTTGAATTTTTGCTAAAATGTTCCCTCCCCGCTGTTGTGTGTTTATTGTTCGCCCACGAGAAGCGTGTATGTGTAAACACATATTTATTATGCATGTGTGTGTGTTATATGCATTCAATTCACTGCTTATTTATTTAAGTGTTGTTTTTTGGTTTTACTATGACAACGAAGCCACATCAACAATTAAGTATACATCATAAAGTTATGTGTGTGTTCGGCTTGCATGAACTCAAAATGTGAAAAATACTCTTAAGGGGATGAAAAATCGAAACATCAACAAATCTATAAGATTACTGATATCATATTTTTTACTCTTCCTTTGCAGCTTAATAACTGCAATTATTTTGTAAATCGCTCGACAAAAAGTGATACGAAATAGATTGGAATCGGGGAATCTTGGGAGGAAAACCAAAACGCCCAAGTATGGAGAGTTTATTCCAATCATATCCAGAGGATGCACGCCGCATTGGCGAAGAGTATCTATCAAGTCTCACGGATTTGAATTGCAATAGCAAGCCGCTCATCAATATGCTCACAATGCTCGCAGAGGAGAACATCAACTATGCCCAAGTTATCGTGCGCGTGGTGGAATATCACATCAGCCAGGTTAAAAACTAATTAATTAACTGCTACAAACACAGATATACACAGTTAAAAACAAAAAAAAAACAGGCATCTATACATATACATACACAAAGTGTAAAATGTGTTCCGAGACCTCGTAACGAACACCGCCCGATCGGCAGTTGTGTTAACTCATGTTCTCCATGTCCAAAATGTATTAGTGACCATAGGTCCATCACATTTCTGAGTTGAAAAACTATCAATAACTTCGATCGTTCGATTAATAATTAACAACAAGTACAGCATTGTTGACGATCGATCGATCAACTTGATGTACAAATTAGTGATAGGTTTCCATTTTTGTCAACAATGGAGCAGCATAAAATGCTACAATTTAATGTATAATTGCATAATGCATAATTCATTCATCATCCTTTCTTGCCTTTTAAAAATTTTTCCGGCCAACAGATGCTAAATTGTATTATCTTACAACGTCTATTGGTTTAGGATATATAAAATTTAAAATCGAAATTATGCGTGATTCACTTGAAATTTTTTTTATTGGGTTTTAAGCAGAGACTGATTTATCCTCTACAAGGTAAGACGTTGCGTTTACTTAATATTTCTTTTCTTCTTATCCTCGTTATCCTTGAAGTACATAAAATACACAAAAAAGAAATAGAAAAGAAAATTGCAATAAAAAGAAAAAATACTTAAACAATTGTGATGAAGTTGTCTTTTATTTTATACAAAAACATTGACAAATAATAAATGCCAATAAAAACAAGCAGCGATTTCTGTTGAAAAAGGAAAAGAGAGAACATCAAAAACAATTTGGCCAAAACAAAGGATACAAATTTTAAAGGATCATCATTGTTGTACACATTTTTGTTTTTTAAGACAATGAGTTTAAAGCTATCTATAACAATTTTAACACACTCAAAAAATGTAATTTTGATGCGCCTTTTCGTATAAATACGTAATAAATATTTATACTCATTGATTTCTGCCACAATCGGATTTATTGTTTGCCAAGAAATCGGTTTGTTCAATGACACATAATGAAATTCGGTAGCTAAACTGTAGATGTTTGCTAATTTTTGACTTTAATCTACTGTCCCCACTTCCCTTAATAACATGGAGATTCATCTGTGTACATCAGCTGTCGTCGTCGTCGTTCTCGTCATCGTCGTCGTTGTCAATCGTGATCGGGACATTGTGAATTGATGATGTGCCTCATTGATCTGTGTCCTTACACAACTCCGCTAGCGACGTTGCAGAAACTTATGTTTTATTTATTCTTACCTATCTTACCAAATCAAACAGGTGCCGCCAGAATTCAAATTGCCCATACTATATTTAATTGATTCAATAATTAAGAATGTGAAAAGCAGTTACGTCCAGCTGTTTGGGCAATGTATAGTCAATATTTTTCTCCACGCCTTCGAATCGGTAAGTCCTAAAGTGAAACCTTAATTCTCTCAAACAACTGATATCCACTTCAATACAAACTTGTGTTATTTCCATTGGATTTTTTAGGTGCAACATTCGCCGTCTCAGGTCTTGGAAAAGGTCAGAGAACGCATGTATCTATTGCGACAGACCTGGAACGAGGTATTTCCGGCCTCCAAGATGTATGCGCTGGATGTGAAAGTAAAACGCCTCGATAACAATTGGCCCATCACAGCTAAACCAAGTCAGGCCACAAAAATACATGTTAATCCGGCCATACACGTGAATCCCGATTTTCTTAAGACGGTAAGCCATTGAATATGAATACTAAATGAGAAGCACACAATCAAATAACTTAACATATTGTGGAACCACAGGGAATGGTGTCAATGCCTGTAAACAACACATTACAAAGCGACATGGAGGAGATTCTTCAGGCCAAAACTCGGGAGCTGTTGGAGCTAAAGAAACGAAAGCTTGAACTGGAATTGGAGCAAACTAAATTGCATTTAAAGGAACAGGAGCGTCAATTAAGCCAGGCCACTGATGCCATTTCAGTTGCACCTATGACAGTGGCAGCTCCCACAACATCGTTGCGACCACCTGGCATGGAGACCATATTAGCTCCAACTGGAGCTGCTGTTGCACCAATGTATCCCAGCGGAATGCGTCAAATGCGACCAATGGCACCTGCAGTTGCCGGTGGCATGCCGCCAGTAATTGGACAACAACCGGTAAGTACTTATTGATGACTTTCCCCAAATATCAGACGCTCTAACGATAAGGGCTATTGCAGCCGTTTGCGAATAAACCAAAGGTTCACCCGGTTAATCCGGCTATGCTAAGCTCGGTGCGTCAAAGGGATCCACGACTGGCGCGCCAGCAGCAGTCGCAACCATCGTCGCAAATGGCAGCTCCAATGCGCACTGCTGATCCGCGTTTGGAGGGCCACAAAACATCTTCCTCCTCATCATCGTCAACACACAAATCTAGTCGCTCACGTAGCAAATCTCCAATGCGTAACTCGGGCAGCAGTCGCTCCAGCAAGAGCGTCAGCAGCAGCAACCATCATCATACTTCGTCCAGTGGAAACAGCAGTCGCAAGCGTAGCGAGTCGAAGAGTTCCACGGCATCGACATCGTCGTCTGGCTCCGATGGTAGGCATAAAAGCAGCAACTCCGGAGGATCACCGGTTAAGCGGTCATCAAGCTCACGTGATAAGCCATCGAATAAGGAGCAAAATGAACGCTATGCCCACAATGGCGGATCGCCTGTGCCTTCGAAGCGCAAAAGCAGTTCACCAGCCAGCTCACCAGCAAAATCAAAGCGTAATGCCACACACAAATCTTCATCATCCTCTTCATCGTCAACGTCAAGGCGTGATGGTGCTAGTAGCAAGCCAAGCAGTTCCAGCAATCAACGTTCCCGCAGTCGCTCACCCATTTACAAAGATGTGGATATGCGCAGCGTAACACGAAGCAAGTCACCAGAGGTGGCGTCGGGACAGGGAGCACCATCAACAGCGACTGCAGCGAAGATCCAAACTGCCGCAGCAGCAGCTACAACAACGCCAGATACTGCACTCAACGCAATCGATTTAGAGAAACGTAAGAAACAATTTTTAATTCTAATCTCACATTTGTTAGCCAACAGCCAAGTCGAGATCGAAAGCGAAATCGAAATCGATACCCGTAGGCATGCAAATGACAAAGTAGTTGAAATATTCAGAAATTACAAACCAAATTGGCGGCACCATGGGCTCACACCTGGCCAAGGTCAATGGGGAGGAGGGGTTGTTGTGGGAGTGTGTTGATCGTTTTTCAATCGCATGCAACTATTTGCATATATCCGATTCATGCAGTTGATGAACCTTCAGTTGTCCACAAATTGTAAGTAAATTGCAAAACGTAAGCTTATACACATGAAAGCAAATCGAATACGGAGAAAGCTTATACGCTGTAAATCCCTAAGAACATTTGATATTGTTGATAAGCTTATTAACTTGCTACTGAATTAATTGCTAATATTTCAACTGTTGGAAATCCTGGCATTGTCTCAGAAGAATTTCATATTGAAACGTTTGATAGTATATACAACTAATTGGTGAGTTTATTCACTCGTTGCTCCACTCGGCACATTTTCTGTGGCTATATTTACCTATATATATTTATTCCAAAATTTTACTCAATATTATTTAATAATAACATATTTACAACATTTTTTAATACTTAAGAAACATATTGAAGTTTACTAAAGAAACAAGAGAAACTAACTTACTAAAAGATGAAAAAGAAAACAAATCCAATAAAAAGTGTTTTAAAACCTTTTGCATTCCAGTTGTTTTAATTACATAAAATAATGCAAAACTTAGCCAGGTGTCGCCTTTGGTGTAATTTTAAGTCTATTTACTTTGTGTAATTGTATAAACTAAAGATACATATGATCCGTGATAAACGATAAATAACTGTGATGCAATTGTACCTGATAAAAAAAATCAGTTGATAAAAACTAAGAAGAAATAAAGACTGCAGTTTTTAAATTGTTGTTGTTAACGTCTAAAAAAAACTTTTAAACAATTCCTATTTAATATTAAAACTTTTCATAAACAAACTCATATTTATTTAAGTGTATTGTAGCTGTATTATCATAATACAAACCTTCGATTATACGTCTCACACTTAACCTGTTTAAATATCTACGTATATATTATATTATTTTTATTACACCTATTTTTATTATTTTTTATACTTGTAGAACGGCACTTTTTTTTACTATTTTTCAATTTCTTTTTATTTTTGTTAATCTAACTCGATTCCTTTACGGATCTAAATCAAATCTTTTAGAGTATTGTTATTGTTTCTTTTTTATGATTTTCCACTAATTTTTCTAGCCCATTTGCTGTGCCTGGTGTTTGTTGATGCCCTAAAATATTGATCATTTTAATTCTTAATTTTTTGATTTTTTTTATTTAATTTTAAACTCTTAATTTAATTAGGCCGTGAGTTATTTTTCGTAATATCATAGTTTTCGTTTGGCACAACCAAAATTTCTTAATCGTTTGTTGGAAGCCTAAAACAATTCTAGCTACATTTCAAATACTTGAACCAGGGCCTCGTCCATCAGCAACTGTTGCTGCTGCTGCTTCCAGTACGGCGCCGCATTTAGAGGCACAAATAATGGACGTCGATATGAGGCCATTTGCCTCGTTGTCGTTGGCCAAGCCAGCGACGCCGCCGCCTCCGGTAATAACAATCGGCAGACCGTCAGCAACATCTAATCCAGAATCGAGCAACAGCATCACCGGCACAACAAACGCTAGCAGCGACTCCAACGCATCGAACAGTTCCTCCAAATTGCCCACAAAAGTGTCGTTCAAAATACAAAAACCGTTTAATAAATTAGAAAAATCTACAGCGCATTTATCAACAGCATCACTGCTAGCAGCAACCGCCATCGCACCATCATTAACAGCCGACGTCGCCAACGTGAAGCAACCGTCACCTGCACCCTCTTCTTCGTTGCAACAGTCAATTAACAAATTGATGAATCCTGCTCAGACGCAGGTTGGCGGCGAGAAACGTTCAGCTGGTCAACTGCCCTTAGATCACGATGACGTTGAAGAAGATGAACATCTCCAACAGCCACAGCAGAAACGCAGCAAATCAGCCAAATTGGATGCGTAAGTACAGAAGAACATTATATCATTACTATCTATATTATTGTAACTTGCATATTAATTGTTATGAACTCTTTCCAGACTCTTTGGCAGCGAGGATGTCGATTTGCGTCGAGTGTTGCCCGGCAAACCAGTTGCAATTGGTGCCAGTAGTGTAATTGTCGTTGAAGATGACTCTATGGATAACTGCGACTCTGATAAAGTGAGCCAGATTTACTTTATAAATTCCTATTTGTGACTAAATTTGATTTCAATTATCTTCTATTAGCAGTCTGCAAAAGCTTCCCACAGAAAACCATCGCTGGATGAACTTCGCGCCAAACTTGCAACGACTGCACGCAATAACCAAAAGCTCTCCAAGGGCGGTAAGTACCTAGAACATAAAGTGTTTGTAATTCAACTCAATCTAACTACTTTCAACACATATACAGAAAAACTGAAAGACCATCCTGTAACCCAACGTCTCAAACAACTGGCAGAATTGAAGCCCAACGATGACTCGCAGGAGGCGCACGATGAAACAATGCGCACGATACTGAGTCAAGCGCAGGAGATGTTTGAGAATCATGGCATGAATGAGGATCAATACAAAGATCTAGTCACTAAAGTGGTGGCTATGAACGAGAGCAGCAAATTGAAGGACAATCGCAGACGCGATCCCGCCGATGATGAGGATTCAGATCGAAATGCAGCTCGTGATGCAGTGTTGCGCAAACGTATACCAAAGCTAAAGGGCAACGAGAATCATGCCTCTAGTTCACCACGTAGCGACGGCGATCCCCGAGGATACGAGGATCAACATCTTGTAAATAATGAAAAGGCTCAGGCGCAATCCAAGCTATCGAAGTCAAAGCGGGACGGCAAGCGACGAAAGCCAAGCAAGTGGGGCGACCAGGTGGATCCAGCAGCTGCACAGCGTGCTGCATGGCAGTTGGCTCAAAACAATAACAACAATAATAATAATAACAATAAGCGTATGCCGGTTGCAAATGTCGCAGCTGGCGGTGCTTTTCGAAGCACGCCTTGGCAGCATCCTCCGATGGTTATAGCACAAGCTGCAGTGCCACCGCCACCACAGCCGCCGACAATGATGGGCATGCCGAATGTGGCACCGGCTGCTATGACCAAAGCCATTAACTCGCTGGATAATCCCATGGCGGACATGGTGCGTAGCATAACCATTGATGGGGGCAGCAAGGAGATACGTTTCTATAATCAAGTGGCTGTTATTTTCATGGATGGCGATGAGCCGCACGAGATTGGATTCCAGCATGGTCAACGGGCTATTTATATTGATCACAATGAGCCGCTGGCCTTAAGTTTCAATGATGATTACAAACCCTTTCAACTGGAAGGTCAATTGCATCGCATACGCTTTGGCCACCCCTCACGTGAACTCTACATCGATGATCACTGGTACGAAATCTACTTTGGTGGTCCTCCCGTTTCCCTGCCCATTGGCAACAAACTTCATGTGCTGAAGGCAGAAGGACCTCCACCAAATGTGGACATTGGACGTGTGCGCCGTGATCTGGTTGTAGGCAAGATCAACATGATTGTGGATGCCCACACCATTGTGCCCCTCTTCCTGGATGGCCGGCAGCAGACGTTCCTTTTGGGTGCCGAACAGCATTCACTCCAGTTTGTAGACAGCTTTCTGTACGCTTTGCTCGACGGACAGCTGCAGAAGCTTGAGTACGGCGGATTGCCCAAAAGCATGAAGCTCAATGGTGGACGCAATTGTTTCATACGTTTTGGAACTCTGCCCAAGGGAGTACAAGCCGGCAAAGCACATGTGCAAGATATGGTGTACATCAAGACCGATGCACCTGCTGAACCACCACAGCCTCCACCATTACCTGTGCCAGTAACTGCTCCAATACAGGGAATTGTGCCCCTAGAACAGCCGACTGCAAGTTCACTAGCTGGAGCCCCCGCGGGAGGAGGAAATGCAGCAGTGTCGCTCCCGGCAGCTGCAGCAGCGCTCAGCAATCTCAATATCGATGAACTCTTCCAGAAGCTCGTCTCGTCTGGCATTATTGGGGCACCTTCCACAGTCCCGGCTCCAGTTACGAGTAACGTGAGCGTTCCTGGATTGGAGGTTACATCCAACTCAAGCAAAGACGCAGCTCCTGCAGTAGCAGTCCCTATTCCCGCAGCAACACCTAGCGAGCCCATCAAACGTATCGATCTAAACAAACCGGATACCATCAAGACGCGCCAAACAGCGGTCATCGCAACGCTTTATTTGGGCATGCAATGCAGCAGTTGCGGTGTGCGCTTCCCACCTGAACAGACTATCAAATACAGCCAGCATTTAGATTGGCATTTCCGACAGAATCGCCGTGAACGTGACTCCACGCGTAAGGCAACATCGAAGCGCTGGTTCTATGATCTCACTGATTGGCGACAATACGAGGAAATCGAGGACGTGGAAGAGCGCGAAAAGAACTTTTTGGAGGCGCAGGGTCAACAGCTTGGTCCCGATGCTGCCGACGAGGTGTCGCAGCAACGTTCTATGGACTCGCCTATGCCCAGCTGTGCGGCCGGAACGGATGACGTTGATCGGTGCTGTGATATGTGTCATGAGAAATTTGAGCAGTTTTACAACGAGGAGCTGGAAGAGTGGCATCTGCGCTCAGCTATTCGTGTGGAGGACAAGATCTATCATCCTCTATGCTATGAGGACTACAAGAGCTCCCTAAATCCACCAGCGCCAGTTGTCAGCGAGCCCTCAGCTAATGGTGATGTGGATATGCTTAGTGCCAGTGATGATAATGCTATGGATACTTTAATCAAGCTTGAGGATGATATAAGTAAGTACCGCTAACCATAAGAAAATATAAAAAAAAAAAAAACAACAAAACGGATTTTTATGAACACTAATTGTTTTGAGAGGTTTTTGTTGTAGGGAAAGATTACAGTTTCCAATTTCCACCTTTAAAACTCAACATTTATTTTTTAAATCATTTACAGATGATGCCAAAAATCCATCGGAAACCTTGATGGATGACGATGATGATGATGTTATTGTGCTACCCAATGAAGAACCGAGTGTAACCGAGATCGTCGATGATGATGACGATGAGGAATACGTTCCGGTCAGTGTGGCACGTACAGAAGCGGATGTCGATTCGGAGAAAGAGAAGGAGCCTGCATCCGCGCTAAACACCGAAGAGGGACATGAGCAAGGGCTGCAAAAAGAGAAGGAATACGATCAGCACCAGAAGGCTGAAAATGCTAATGAATCAGATGTGGATGTAGAGATACAGGAGCCAAACATTCCCTTTACCGATCTTGATACATACGTTGAGAAGGAACCGCTTCCATTACTGAATGTCAAGATCAAGGAGGAGCCAAAAGACGACGATGAAGATGAAGACGATGACTTCGAAGATGTGGGCACAGTGGTGACATTGTTACCGCTTCCTGAAGATGAGATATCTATTAATAGCAGTGGTAAGTGGCGCAAATGAATACTTTGCCAGTTTCAAATCCTCATTTTGAATCCTATTAATTTAAATGTCTTCCGAACAGAAACACAAACGCAAACGATTGATTCATCTGCCTCGCCAGCAACTATAGAGCGCCCAGCATCGGTTGCATCGCTCTCAATGCCGGCTCATGAGGATGAACTTGAACTGGAGCCAGTTGGGCCAGTGCCGGGGACGTCATCCGAGGCTGATTTTAATGGTGAGAATCCGCAGGAGACACATAATCTGAGCGCAGCTGGACCGGCTCCAGCGTTACCTTTGGCTAGCATAGTTAATAAAATAAAAATAAATATAACTAAGAATACAAGTAGTAATAGTCATAATAGTGCCTCAACAACAACAACGACGACAACAACAACAGCAGCAGCAGCAGCAACGGACTCGCAAGTGTCGGCAATCAGTGTAATTGGTGGCTCTGGAAATACCGATGGGCAGCACCAGCTGCAGCAGCAACAACAGCAGAATAATTCAATAGAAACCATTTCCACAATTCCAGTTCTGTGTGGAGGCAATATGTTTGTCCCCAAAATTGCCACCAGCAGTTCCACAAATGCACCACCTGCTAACATTAGTTCAATATCGGTGATTGGCAGCAATTACGGCAGTAGCAGCAGCAGCAACAACAGCACCAGCGGCAGTAATAACAATAGCAACACTAGTGCCGCTTCGCGTTCAAATACAGCGACGGTATCTTCAATGGGAGCTCCGGCATTGTCAACGACTTCCAGCAGCGGGAATGCGACAGCGCCTACTGCTCAAAGGTCGACAACTCCGCCGCCAGCTGCTGCAGTTGAAGCTGATCCTGAGCCGATCATAGAACAAAAGCCAGCGTTACGAAACGTCACATTAAAGAAGACTAAGAAAGTTCAAAATGGTGTTGAAACATCGGGCCTCTGCTCCATTATGTAAAAAATCAGGAGGAAGAGGCACTTACATACATTACTATATATATTCCTACTCTCAATCAGTTTTTAATTAGCAATTTACAAATTATTTTAGAACGTTACTTAGTTTTAAACAATTTACAGACGTGTGATCGATCGAAGCGCGTTTTTCTTTTCTGTAGGTACCCATCACAACCTTCAGTATAAACACCGCCCCGCCTGGGCAGCGCTACGGGCGTAACACTTAACTTATTTTCTAACGGTAATGCAAATAAAACTAATTTTACACGAATAAAAAGAAAAATAATAAGTATACATAATTTGTGATAATTTTATAACACCTGAGAATAAATACAATTACACAAATCAAGCTTATATTTCATTATATCATGTAATGTACATCTGCTAATCTGAAACAATAAATCAAAAGCTGAATTTAATATTTTATTTTATTCGTTATTAATCCTTGTATATCCGATTATTTTAAATATATAAATACTTGATAATTTCAATAAAAATAACTACTCAATAAAATAAAAATTTTCTTTTATTTGTAAACCTACAACTTTTTTCTTAACTTTGCTAGTTTTTTAAAGTTTTAATTCTCAGGGCGCGCGACTAGAGTGTTGTGTAATGGTCGGTTATATATTTTGGCAAAACATCGTAGCTCTGAGCTTTCTTCACAAAACAATAGTCTAAAGTATAAATTATATACGATGTATGCGCATGTTGATGTTTTGGGTAACATATAACATTTTTATCTCATATTGATATATTTTTTCAAGCCACTAAAAAAAAATGCTTTTACTTGTTATGTCTATTAAAAATTTCGCGCAATTTCTTATACGTTTTGATAATTTGTCAAAATACCATTCCGCATAAAAATTATTAGGGCTTCTGTTATTTGTGTATTTTGATTTAAAACGAATAGTATTAAATTAACGTATTAAAAATTAAGTTATAATCAATTTTAACCTTTTAAAATATTTGTATTTTTTGCAAAAATTATCGATAACATCGATTTTAATATTCAATTTTGTCAACATTAATATATCGATAGTGTTACCGATAATTTTACTTTCCATGCACGTGGGCCTGTTTAGTGTTTAAATTTATTGAATATAAAAAAGTAGTTAAACAAATGTCTTCGTCTTTTTTTTTAAAGCCAGGCGCAGCTAAACAGGCCAACAAAAAACGCAAGGTCAGTATCATACATCGAAACTTACTACGCAACAATATTGACGGCACTCTCAAAACAGAATATTGCGGCAAAAGCAAAAAAAGGCGTCACAAAACCAGGGAAACGTACCCAAAATGCAGCAGCTCCACCGCCTAAAAAACAACGACGAGCCAAAGTTGATGATGAGGAAATCGCCAGTGATGATGATGAGTACGGCAGTGAAGTGGACGGTGATGCACTCACCTTCTCAGCTGACGAAGCAGAAGAAGCTGAAACACCACAAGACAAACGTTTGCGTTTGGCCAAACAATATTTGTCGGAGATTGAGAGACAGGAGGCGGAACGTGCTGAAGATCGGGAGCTAAGCAAAAGCATCGAACAACGCCTGCAGACTGAGTATCTGGATAGTGTGGGGCGATTGAGACGCAACATTGCTGGCAACATTAAATCATGCATCATAGAAAGCAACCTCAAACACAAGCTCCATCACACGCCGTTGTGTGCTCTTGCCTTAAGTGCGGATGGCAAATACCTCTATGCTGGCGCAAAGTCGCAATATGTGCTTCGTTGGTGCACGGAGAGTGGCAAAGTTCTGGGGAAATGCGATGTGTTGCCGCATCGCGAGGAACCCGAAACCGGCAAGAAGCGAAGATCCCATGTTATTGCCATATGTCTGTCTAGTGATATGAAGTTCATGGCCATTGCCGAGGGCGGTCTCCACATACAGATCTGGTGTCCACAGACAATGAAGCATGTGAAAACCTTTAAAGGCCACAGGGATAATGTTTCCGCATTGGTTTTTCGCAAGGGAACGCATGAGTTGTATTCAGCGGCCAAGGATCGTTCAGTGAAAATATGGTCTTTAGATGAATTGGCGTATGTGGAGAGTTTGTAAGTTAGAGATAGCTTTGCAAATGGAGTTCTTGATCATAATTAAACTGTAATTTGTCTGAAGGTTTGGTCATCAGACGGCTGTCACAAGTATAGATGCATTGAGTCGTGAGAGAGCAATTACTGCTGGCGGATCTGATTGCTCATTGCGTATTTGGAAGATAACGGAGGAGTCGCAACTGATATACAACGGACATAAAGATGGCATTGAGTGTGTCAAACTGATCAACGATGAGCATTTTGTATCCGGCGGCGTTGATGGGTAAAATATACTTCTCTTCAAATAGTTTCCACAATATTGAGTTGTCCCTTTTTTATTTCAGTGCAATTAGTCTGTGGAGCGCATTAAAGAAGAAACCAATCTGCACAACACAATTAGCCCATGGGAAGGGAGATAATGCTGTAGCGAACTGGATAACAGCAATAGCCGTGGTGGTCAACACGGATCTGATTGCGACAGGTGCGAAAAGTCATAATATCAGAAATCAAATGTAACTGCAACTTGTATATATTTTTCAGGCTCCTGCGATGGGTGTGTGAGACTTTGGCAAGCAAATCCGAATGCACGAAAACTTCAGCAGATGAATAGTATATCGATTGGAGGCTTCATTAATGGTCTGACGTTTAATGCAGATGGCACAAAACTTTATGTAGCCGTTGGTCAAGAGCATAGGTTGGGGCGTTGGTGGCGGCATAAAGACGCCAGAAATAATATAGTTGTAGTTGACATTAAGTTACAAAGCACAACCAGCAAATAGGTTAAATGTAAGCTTTAATAATGTTGTACCTAGAAGAAATCGGCCGACTTTATTGTATGTCGATCTTCAGTTAAGACATAAAACTGTTTATAATGAAAGAAAGCGATGATTTGATATTGGTTTATTATTTTTTATATATATGTATGTATATGTATTAAACCGTATGTCATTGAACATTGTTCTTTGATGGGCTTAAATATTGTTTAATGTAAAGTGCTTGCTCCAAAATACCCTATGCCTTAACAATAATCTCCATAATGAGTGCGGATCTCAGTCTAGTAGGTTAGGGATTTTCAAGTTTTTATTAGCAGCACTGATAGACTCGTATCATCGTTGCAACTACTTTAACCCTTGTATTTGGACCGCTTCTGGGATTTTTTTACCAGAAGGAATGGGAATAAGTGAATAAAATTTGGGTATGCTGTGAAACATGCCTTCCACTGTTCAGAGCACAAGTAGTGTAAATTTGAACCTGCGGGAAAAAAATGTACTAATCTATATTAGTATAGCTAGAGAAAATTTATCGGATTTGTTTGAACAAACTAGCCAAAATTTCACTTCAATTGACGTGATGCCGCTGCAATGAAAGACTCGTATTCTGTGTGTTCAGAGTTGCCCAGATTGCGTTTTTCATATCTTCAAATGAGTTTAAATTTCCAAATAATAATAGATTGCCAATTTAACAATTAATGTGGCAGTTACATAGTTGTACTCGTTCATCGAAAACTTTTTCAGTTTCATCAAATTTACCAATCCCGTTATTTTCAAAAGATCATAAATACATACATCTTGGGGATTTTCATAGAAGTTTGAATCCCTTCCAACAGGTATGTATATATGTATGTATATCCCCAACTATCCAATGCCCGTTGCTCTAGAGTGGGCAGAAGCTCTCTTGTTTTTGCGCCCAATTTGTGTTTTACAGTATTCTGGGTTTAAATTATTTCTTAGGCAAAAAAATTTGTTGAAAATTCTACAGTATTTTTACCGCATAATAGTGCGATCGTTATTGGCGTATTATATACTTTTTAGTATAAAAATACTGAAAAGTTTAATAAAAATCTTTTCTGTGTTAAGAAGACACACTGATGGAATAAAAAGTGTTTTATTAGAACGTTTATTTTAGAATGTCCAATTTTTTTTTTAAAGAACTGACAAGCTGAGTCCATGAAAGTTTAGAGTTACATTACAACAACTTGAGTTGTTAAAAGTCCATTTCAGTGTTGCTGTGGTCACACCCATGATACAATATATGTACATAATCTATAATTGTATCATGGTCACACCCCGACAATTAAGAGCTTTAAAAAGCTCATTTTTAGGAAACACTTGGATTGGTTTGGTTACAAAACAGCTAAAATGCAAAGAAAAGCCGGTGGCGGAGTTTTCAGTTATTTTAAGACGGAGGCAGGACGAAAGCTTGTCTTTTTTTGCAGCTGGCACAACGACGATTGGTCTGTGTGTGGCCAACTTTGTGCCACACACCTTTGGACTTAAATACTACCGCCAATTTGTGCAGTGCTATCAGTGGGTGAGCGAACGAGGACAGAACGATGGAACAATGTTTATCAAATTATTTAATTGAATTACAGAAATGGCATTGAACGCGAAGTACCACCAGCAGTGGAGCAACGGGTGCACAAAGCTATGGAGCAACTGAATGTAGATCCGCGGGAAGCGAAGTTCATTAAAACGTTCACGGTCTTTGGCTTTGACCTTTTCCAAGCGGGTACTACCAAGTTCCGCTTTGGCGGTGCATTAGGGATTCCCGTGAACTACGCTTACAATAGCATTGGTGAGATTAAGCGAGCCGACATTCGATTCCGCGATCAACAAATCAAGTGGGGCTCCGACAACGGCAAACTGCTTGAAGAGGCAATTGTTTTGACCGAGGATGAGCAGGTGTTTGGTCTGAGCAAAGCGATACTCCAGCTGCAGACGCATCGCGTGCTGATGAACTCGGTATTCCCCAGCGTGAGCTTCCTCATGGTGTACACGTTAGGACGCTATCTCAATATGCATCTTAATCTCTTTGCAAAACATGGCAGCGTAAGTTGAATGGATTGGTTATTGTCATAAGAACGTTGCTAATCATTATTCTTATAGGTGCGTTGCGTTATGTACGGCATTTTGGGTTTGTTTGGCATTGGCAGCTGGTCATTCATGAAGGACTTTAATCAAGTGACTACCGACGCGGACATCGATAAAAAACTGGCCGCACTGGGGCCACAATTTGTAGCCGCTGGCATCAGTTATTACGACAAGCAGCTGAAGAAGAACATTGCGTTGAGACATCTGATTGGCGATGATACCTACACAGCCCTGGGCAATGAAAACTTTTTGCTGCGCCAGAAGACAATGCCGCTGACAGCTCGCAAATCCTTCTTCGAGCAGAAATGGAAGGAACTGCAAAATGCGCAAGTCCAATAAACGTTTCTTAGTTTGTCTGTTGGTTAATTTATTCTTAAGCCTACAGGTGTTAAATAATAAATAATGAATGTCCAAGTACAAGTAAATAACTACAAAAGAACTTGACTAGCATCGTGTGTGGCATGGAATTTTGACTAAGCCTAAACTAATACATAAAATACGATATTCTGTGTCACTTAAAATGTCTCCTCGCCAACCAAATCACTGATGGTGGCCACCAAGCGACGTGAATGCTCCACAGCACACGTTGCCGTTACGAGACCCAAGTGGATGCAGTAGAGCTCATAGACGCGCACCTTCTGTGGTGACAACTTGGGGAAGCACAGTTCCACCAAATCACTATAGTAATCCATGGGCAAGGCGCCTGGCTCAGCCGTTGGTTTCTGTCCATTGCCATTACCATTGCCACCGAAGCCAGTGGCTAGGAAATGCTGTTGCAAGTCGAGTGGGCATTTTAAGTTACTGCCCGATAGGTCCTCAAACCATAGAAAGTACGAGTAATGGAATGTGCGATCCTTCCACATGACAGTGGTCTGGCCCTTCTTCAGATAGCCCCGTGTAAACGCAACCATTTGCCACAGTTTTGACTTGGGCACCAGCTTCGATGGTGGATTCAGCTGACGAAGTTCAGGCGCTAACATTTGACCTGTGCTGCGATTCACATACATAAAATGCACCAGGCCGGGAAAGTCCTCCAGATAGGCATCAATTGAGATGTTACGCGCCGCCTTCACGGCCAGAAATTCTGCCAATTCGAGCAGTTTGGCTTCCACCACAGCCGCCGAGTCGGCCAACTGATCTAATTGATGATTACTGGCGCTGTCGCAGCAGGCAAGCGAAAGAGTGAAAAGTTGCTTCAGTTCCTCAACGAATGCCGGAAGATTGGACTCGATACGCACGAGCAGCTCACGCTCGTAGCTTTTGAAGAACTCCACATACATTTTGCGCAGATTCTCCCAACGTGCTGTAAACTTCTTCACACAAATTTCCAGCTCCTCATGCTTCTGCTTCAGGTAACGTTTAAGAGCCGTCAACGTTTGACTTACAAACGATTCGAGACTCTCATAGGCCGGCTTTAGTGCATCACCATCGCCCTGCTGCTGCACGGCAACAATCTTTTGTAGCACAAAGAAGGTGTCGTAGATGCTGCTGGTTAGCGGCATGTGGCCATACTCAATGAGCTGCAACAGCACCTGGTGACCATGAAGACGCGAGAAATGTACTATGGTTGGCACACAACCAGAGTTCGGATCGTGGGAGACGCCTTGCAGGAATACGGCCACTGCACGTTGTGTTTGCTGCGAATTCAGAGCACGCGCCAGAATAGCCAGAAAAAGCAAATCAGCAGGAGCCAAAGGAAGCGCCAGGCGCGTGCTGTTCAATGCCAGCAGTTTGTGGGATATCAAGAGCATGGCATGGGTTCGCTGCTGTCCACCCGTCTGACGCAGCTGCTCCAACGTGGCGTCTAGGGTCACGTGCACGGTTCTTTTCAGTTCCGGATTGACCAGCAGCTTGGGCATCGCTTCCAGCAGATAAGCTTGCTCTTCCTGACATAACTGTGTCTCATAGCAGTTCAAGCACTGGGTCAGCAACTCCTGCTGCATATGTCCGGCCTGGACACCAAATAAATTGGCACCATAGCAGTAGCGTGTCAGTGTCATGGCCACGCCCAATTGACGCGTTAACTGCTCGATCTCGATTTGTCCGATCTTAAGGAAGCTGTAGCCCAAGAGCTCACCAAACACCAAGTTGAAGTCATTCTCACACTGGAAGCTGGCATACGCATTGTCGAACTGGCAATGCATTATTCGCTGCGAGCTGATGATTGGACTAAAGATTTGCAATAATACATTACTGTCCAGTGCAGCTCCAGCTGCTGTTCGACTTGTAGCTGGCAACAAACCTTGGGCAATGGCAATGTTGCAGATTTTGTCGGTTAATGTTGCATTCAGGTTCTGATAGACGACATCGTTGGCACTATTAAACACAATTAGGCCGTTCATTTTCTTATCAGCAGTGCACTTTGTTAAGTGCAAAACCACAACACAAGAAATAAATACACAACTTTCTTTGTAGTGTTGCCAACCATCGGAATGTTTCGTGATAAGCGCAAACCGTCTGTACAATGTTCGGTATAAAAATACTAAAATACAGCTTCAAGAACACATTTGTCATAAGAGGTTGCTCAACACCAATTTAATAAACATCGGTAGTGCGTGCTATCGGTGTCAATGTACCATCTCTAAAGCACACACAGTTCAAGAATTACATTGTCTTATCAAATCGTAGCAATTTCGCCATGGGTCGTCTAATACTCGAGCACACACTACAAGGCCACAAAGGGCGCATCTGGGGAGTCGCCTGGCATCCGAAAGGCAACAGCTTCGCTTCGTGTGGTGAGGACAAAGCCATCCGTGTTTGGTCCCTCTCTGGCAACAGCTGGAGCACTAAAACCATATTGTCCGATGGACATAAGCGCACAATACGCGAGGTACGCTGGTCGCCATGTGGCGAGTACTTGGCCTCGGCCAGCTTCGATGCCACTACCGCCATTTGGTCCAAGCACGAATGCAATGCCACCCTGGAGGGCCATGAGAACGAGGTGAAGAGCGTTAGTTGGTCACGCAGTGGAGGCCTCTTGGCGACTTGTTCACGCGACAAATCTGTGTGGATCTGGGAGGTGGCTGGCGATGATGAGTTCGAATGCGCCGCTGTACTTAACGCACACACGCAGGATGTGAAGCGTGTCGTGTGGCATCCAAAACTCGAGATCTTGGCTTCTGCCTCATATGACAATACCATCAAAATGTTTGCCGAAAGTGCCTTAGACAGCGATTGGGATTGCACAGCAACGCTCAGCTCGCACACGAGCACAGTGTGGAGCATTGACTTTGATGCCGATGGCGATCGTTTGGTGTCCTGCAGCGATGATGCTACGCTCAAGATCTGGCGAGCGTATCCGCCGGGTAATGAGGCTGGCATTGCGACACCGGACAAAACAACCGTATGGAAGTGCGTCTGCACCATAGCAGGGCAGCATTCACGTGCCATTTACGATGTGTCGTGGTGCAAGCTAACTGGGCTTATTGCTAGCGCCTGTGGCGATGATGGCATTCGCATCTTCAAGGAGACAAGCGATTCCAAAAGGGATGAACCCACATTTGAGTTGCTAACGACCGAGGAAAGTGCACACGAACAGGATGTGAATGCTGTCGAATGGAATCCTGTGACGCCAGGTCAACTGATCTCTTGCAGTGACGATGGCACCATTAAGATATGGAAACTAAGCGAGTAGAAGGGGATTCTTAATATTTTTTGTGTGGGTTTTATGTGTACATACCTAAGGATATGCTTAAGTATAAATGAATGTAATAAATATGTAACTTGTTGCAGTATCTAGCGACTATTTGCTAAGAAACGGCTCATGCAGCGTCTTGTACAGTTTCTTAGCTTTACGTGGACCCAGACCCATAACCTGAGACAGCCGTTCCTCACTGGCATTGATAAGATTCTCAAGATTACCGAAGATCTGCAATAGAGTCACTGCATCGGTTTTGTTCACTGGCTTGATGTTGGTAAGCGCTGCCACAAGCTGTAGAGAAAAATTCGATTATGATTGAGAAGCAAGTGCTTGAGTAACTCACTTTCTGATGGGGATTCGATTCCACACGCTCCATGATGAGATCAGGCGGACGCTTCTCAAATTGTTTGTACGTTTCTATGATTTTGCCGGCTTCCTCTGCATTCCATGCCAGCATCATGGTTAAATCCGCCAGCAATGAGATACGTGTTAAGCTCTTCAACGCATTGTGTGGCTCCGGAGTATCCACTTGGACCAGCAGAACTCGCAACTCGTACATCTTGCCCAGCGCTTTTAGACGCTGACATATGTAATCGGGATTGAGATTGTGATACTTGAGTGATAGGAATAAAATGCATGACGTGCGGCCCACCACATAATCGGGCACAATGTCATCGCGAAACTCCAGAGGCACATTGAGAATGGATTTCAGAATAGGATTTCCCCTTTGTTTACTGTGAACCAAAACACTGTGCGGATTTGATGGCAACTTGGATGAACCTGCAGCTACGTTGCTGCTGCTATTGCTTGAGGCTAGCGACTCTGATTGGACCTGCAATTTGGGTACCTTGGGAGCTGTGGGCATGTCCATGGAAGCCAATACATCGTCAAACGAATCGTCGATTAGATCGTCCATTTTAGCCCGGTAAATTATAGAATTTCACAAAAAAAAACAATACAATCGTTATCGAACTGTGTCTATCGAAATGATATTTACAAACATACTATGGTATATTTCCTATCTAAAATAGTATATTTTATTATTTAACTGCGGTCACGCTTTCCTTTCGAGTTGTCAACTCAGCGACGTGTGCGTGCAAATTGTTTATATTTTTTGCAAAAATAAATAATTAAACGTTCAATTAAATCATGGCTTCACATCCGGTGTTTATAGATCTGTCGTTAGATGAGCAGGTAATGTTTAAACACAAATAAGTAACTAGTAGCTACTGTGGCATCTGATGAACAGTAAAGTGAGGTTATGATGCGGCTGACTGCAAAAACAAAATTTGTAAATATCAAAATCCGAATTAACTTATATTTCTATTTTAAACACAGGTGCAAGAACTGCGCAAGTATTTCAAGAAGTTGGGTGCCGAAATCTCATCGGAAAAATCTAATAAAGGCGTTGAAGATGATTTGCACAAAATTATTGGCGTCTGCGAAGTTTGCTTCAAAGACGGCGAACCAGCCCAGATCGATGGCATTTTAAACAGCATTGTGTCCATTATGATTACGGTTAGTACAAAAATACCGTTTAATTACGGGAAAAATTCAATATTCTTCTACACGCTTGTAGATACCTCTGGATCGTGGCGAGAATATTGTCCTGGCATATTGCGAAAAGATGACCAAGGCACCCAACCAGCCGCTGGCGAAAGTTTGCTTGCAGTCACTGTGGCGTCTTTTCAACAATCTGGATACAGCGTCCCCATTGCGCTACCATGTTTACTACCACTTGGTGCAAGTGGCCAAGCAGTGCGATCAAGTGCTCGAGGTCTTCACTGGCGTCGATCAATTGAAATCGCAGTTTGCCAACTGCCCACCATCCAGCGAGCAGATGCAGAAGTTGTATCGTCTGCTGCACGATGTGACCAAGGACACCAATCTGGAACTGTCTTCCAAGGTGATGATTGAACTGTTGGGTACCTACACCGCCGATAATGCGTGCGTTGCTCGTGAAGATGCCATGAAGTGCATTGTCACCGCTTTGGCCGATCCCAATACATTCCTGCTCGATCCTCTATTGTCGCTGAAGCCTGTGCGCTTCCTAGAAGGCGATTTGATTCACGATTTATTGTCCATATTCGTATCAGACAAATTGCCATCGTATGTGCAATTTTACGAGGATCATAAGGAGTTTGTGAACTCTCAGGGTCTCAACCATGAACAAAACATGAAGAAGATGCGTCTGCTTACGTTCATGCAATTGGCTGAGAGTTTCCCCGAGATGAGCTTCGATACACTGACTAAGGAACTTCAGATCGCTGAAGACGAAGTAGAGCCATTTGTCATTGAGGTGTTGAAGACGAAACTGGTGCGTGTGCGTCTCGATCAGGCCAATCGCAAGGTGCATATCTCGTCGACTATGCATAGGACCTTTGGTGCACCACAGTGGGAACAGCTGCGTGATCTGCTGCAGGCATGGAAGGAGAACCTCAGCTCGGTTCGTGAAGGCTTGACGAATGTTTCATCTGCACAATTGGATTTGGCGCGTACGCAGAAGTTGATACATTAGAAATACCGATTGCGAAATATCTTAGTGACGTCAAGATCAAATAAAAAGCACCGTAAAAAGTTTATATATTAAATTATTTTGAGGAAATGCGTGAGAAACAAAGCTTGAATAAATTTCTAAGTAAATCGAAAATGGAGTATAAAATAATTTCATAAATTCTTGAATCAAACGCAATAATCGTTCTAGCTTATTAATACTAATACTACAAATTACTAATGATAAGGATTGATACAAGTGTTCCGAGATTCACGTTTGTTAGTCGATTGCTTTACAACTCTTCATGCATCTTCGCCTGCTGACGATCTTTTTCTTTGGGAAAAGACCAGAAATATGACGGAAAGTCATGTGCATCCCTTTCACGCTTTGCAAAAGCGCTATACGAAGAGATGCAGTTGCCAATAAAGTGATTTGATTGTCCTAGAATTGCCAAATCCAGATATGGATCATCCTCAGGCAACTTATGTACACTAATGTCCATTCGACTCAGGGCTGCGGTAAGTTCAGCGATCATGTGATTGGCATCGGATGCAACAAACACAGACTTTACCTCATTCTTGGGCTGGGTTTGACGCACATTCTTAATGGTGCGCTTTAATTGACGCACAATTGCCTCCTTCGAGGGCATGCATAGATCGGGATAGAGGTGACCACGCTCATTTTTATAGCCCAGACATTGAGGAGATGCAAACAATTGCTGGCTATCCTTAATGTGTTCACATGCACGCACCCAATCGATGCCATTGCGCAAATGGAGTCCAATGAAAGCGCCGCGTGGCAAAACGTTGCGTATATATTCTTGAGCTGCCACATTATACTTTCGACTCCATTGGAGATGTTTTTGTAGTTCGCGATTCTCCAGCTGTACAGGAAAGCTCGCTGGTGCGCCGGTAAACGCTAAGACTGGCCATTTATCAGCTGGATAATTGTTCATCCATTTGGTTGCCATGGCACTGTGATGAACATCAAAATGTAGCGGACCGTAGAACTCCGAGCGCACAAAATCGATATTATGAGTATCCCAGAAAGGTCCAAAGGGATTCCCATCCTTGGCATGGCAGTTAGGTGCATCTGGATCATTCTTCTCCTGCTGCAGGCTTTTGCGCTCCATGTAGCAGAAGGAGACGCGTTCCGTTGCTGGCCACACATCCTCAGCCAATTTTGACATGAAGTCCGACATTAGAATCACGCGATGATAATCAAGCAATGGCTGTACTTGGAAATATGTATCGAATGATACTTGTCGGGAGCGCATTTCACCCTTACGATACTCGACCCATGGAGGCAATATCAGCGTTCGATTTAATGCTTTAGCAAATGCCAACGAGCCCAGAAAATGATCCGCCTGATTACCAAAGCGTCCTAGAAACATAACTGAAAATATAGTTTAAATACTTAAAAAGTAGTTCAACTTACCCATGCAGGGACAATATGTCAAGTATCCATTAGGATCGCGCTCAAGCTGAGCTTCTGCTGTCAATATTAACGTTAAAATTAAATAAATAAATAAATTAGGACACAGCATTCTGCCGGCTTCGTCTTTTAGCCGCTTTGAATCGATAAACGATGACTTTCGATTACAAATTATTGAGTTGCCACCACATTTACTTTGCATAATGTGGTAATCTTGGTCAGTATGGCCAGTTGACAGTTGTTATTATTTGCTTTATTTTCACATATGTATAATCTATTTCATAATTGCTGTATGCTCACTTATCCATGATTTAAGATAAGAGCTTGTAGTGAATACTGTACAAATGACTTCACAGATTTACAATCAAAAGAAGTTCATCCCCACAGCGCCGGAGAAGGGCAGCTTTCCATTAGATCACGAGAGCTTGTGCAAGAAGCACTTCCTAATCTATGCAAGTTGCTTGAGACGCAACGACAACGACAACGGCAAGTGTCGCTTAGAGGCTAAAGATTATTTGGGCTGTCGCATGGACAACAATCTTATGGAAAAAACAGAATGGGAGAAACTGGGATTTTCGCAAAAGACGCTGCCCAAGGAGCAGCATCAGCCTCAACAACAACAACAATAAAGCCAGAACGCAATGTGATCATTGCAGCAACGGGAAGTGTTGCTACCATAAAACTAGTTCAATTAATATCCGAACTAAGTAATGAACAGCTGGAATACAAATTTAACGTGAGTTGCTAATTGTTGAGTTTCATTACGTTTTTACTTGATTACCATTTCTCATCAGATCAAAGTCATTATTACGGAACATGCTAAGCACTTTTTTGAACTGGAACAAATGCCGGAGAACGTTCCCATCTTACACAACCGCGACGAGTGGCTTACTTGGAATAAGCGTGGTGACCCTGTGCTCCATATTGAGCTAGGCAAATGGGCAGATATGCTCTTGATAGCACCGCTCAGCGCCAATTCTCTGGCGAAGATTGCTACCGTAAGACAAAATTATCTAAGTGTAATGCATAAAGATAAACTGATAAGTTGTTGATTTTTATAGGGTATATGCGATAACCTGGTGATGTGTGTTGTACGCGCTTGGGACCTTAAGAAGCCTCTCCTGTTCGCTCCAGCAATGAACACTCGCATGTACGATCATCCCATAACTCGAGAACAGATCAACAGGTTAATCAGCTGGGGCTACACGGAGATTCCCTGCATTTCAAAGACCCTAATGTGTGGCGACACCGGTAATGGGGCGATGTCAGAGGTAGCCACCATTGTAAAGAGTGTTGTTGCTGCCTTTCTGTTGTCGGTGTAAATACTTTATGATAATTGTTAACAAATAAATTATGGCACTCTCCAAGAGTAGTGATTAACGTATTCATTACACTCTTATTATAACGGGGATATATGAAATGTGACAGCTGAAATAAAAAGCGCCGCTATTTAGATTTTTTATTTTATTTGTAATAATGTTTATTGGTTAATTTTGAGTGCATCTAGGAGCAAAATGTTTTTCGTACTTGTTTTTTTGTTTGTTTATTTTTTTAATTTTGTTCCTCATGTCGTTTATAGTTTTGCTTCATTTTTTAATTGCATTTGAGTTTTCCATTTCATTTTATATTTTTATGTGTTGTAATTTTGTGTGTGTTTTATCAACAATTTTATGCATTTTAAATCATTTTTATATGCAAATTACAATTATTTTATGCGCTATAATATATATATTCTAGAGATGTGTGGGTGTGTGTGGTATGTATGTGTGTTTGTGTAGCGAATGATAACTTAAGATTAGGGAAATTAAAAAGCTTAGTTATTATTACACAGTAAAATATATATGTATGTTTGTTTTCGTGTATGTTGTAGCTGTAGATGTATTTAATTATTTCACTTCCAACTCTTTTTTTTTGTTTAAAAACGAATCAACTGAATATCATTACGCATATGCAGCGACAAATTATAAAAAAATATACATAGTCTTCAGGCATACATATGTCCAACCTAAGTATGAAGTTTTTCTCAAATCTAACTTAGAAATAAATATGTATTTATAAGTGTATATGTGTTCAATGTATACACGTTTTTACTTTTAATTTACAACTAATATTAAACATAAATATATACACTAAGCATATACTTGCTTTTCGTATTTTATTGGTTTTGCTGCCCTTTTTTGTATTTATCTTTAATTACAGTATGTTTTTTGTTTCGGTTCTTGTTAATGCTTGTTTCTATATTGTATCTGGTCTTTCAATATCCTTGAGAATCAAACTACGAAAACAACTCACATCTCAAGGATATGCGATAAGCGCAAAGTACTCAACATTTGCTTCGACTTTCCCCATAATTATAAATGTATGTCTGTATCTCTATAGGTCATTTGTAATGATTTATACAAAAGTTTTTGAGAGTTGCTGCAACATGCCTAAGTTTACATGGATATATACTATATATATATGTGTGTATTTATGATGAGTTGGGGTTTGTATATATTTTTGTCACAAGCACAAGCCTTCGCTGCACTCCGAGTTCTGTACGTTCTTATGCTTTTGATTATAGTCATTAGCTTACAAAAATTTGTCGAGTAAAAATGTCTATGTTTGCTGTCTGTTGTCTTGTCAAATGTTTCTTTTCCTGACGTTTCAACTAAGACTCACAATACAATACGATATTAGATAGCCAGTTCATCTTAATATGGGTATTATCTATATATAAATATTTATATACTACTATAATACGTTGTCAAGTTGCATCTGCAGGCGTAGCTTTCATCTAATCACACAGGCAACGCACAGCTTGGCTGCATTGATGCAGTCGTCGTGGCAGAAAGCACCGCACTGCTGACAAATGACCATCGCGTTTAGTGCACATGCGCAGCTGTTGTTGGTTGTTGCCTCGTTGCCTGGTGGCGTGTTCTCTCCGCTTTGTTGCATTTGCAATAATGGATGCTGCTGTTGTTGAGTTGTCTGCTGTATTTGTACCTGATTGCCAGCAATGCTGCCAGCAGCTGTTGTCGATGTAGTGCTGGTTGTTACCATAAAGTTATTGCCAGCTTCAATCAGAGTAGTTGCTGGTGCCGAAGTGCTGTTGTTAGTGGCATCAATGTAGGTGATATTGGTTCCTTTTTGTAAAAATAAAAAATATTATTAGCATATTCATTAAATAAAAGAATGCCAACTTAATTTCTTACAAAGAATACAAAATAATATTGAATTCAAATACAAAACATGCAGAGTTTACATACTCGATACGCAAATGCATACGCAAAAGTGTTACGTAGAAACAACGAAAGGTAAATCTAACAAATCTATGTGATAAATATTATTGCGTGCCAATGAGTCGATTTTGATTTGATTTATGGGCGATGGATTTGAAAGACGTACCTCGCTAAGCACTAATAATACACCAATTTACCTGCAGCGACATTGCGCCGCACAATATTCGCGGCCGCACTGACATTGCCCAACTGCTGCTGTTGCAGCTGCTGCTGCTGCGGGTGCAGTTCATGATGATGCAGTGCATCATTGTTGGCAATCACTGGCGCACCGTTGCCAGCCGTGTTATTGTCAACAGATGCCGGACGCCCGCGTCCGCCCATTGTTAATCCGTTCAGATTGTGCAACGGATTCTGCACGGTGACAAACTGCCAAAATAGTTGAGCACAGCAAGCAATTAGAATCAAATAAATTTGGATAATTAATAGTTTAATTAATAGGCATACCTGATTTTGATGCATAGGTGGGGCACTCGAGGCACGTGGCGCTTGATTGTCAGCTGCACCCACATTGGCGCGATGAACCAACACGTATTGCCCAGTTCCATTCTGATGCAGGAGCTGTTCCGGTGTCGTTGGCGGCGCCTGCTGTGCCACCTGTTGCCCAGTTGCCAACTGCAGCTGCTGTGCAGCATTGCTGGCGGCACCTGGCGCCGCTGTCATCATATGTCGTATAACTGTTGTGGGTGATGGCTTTCTCTGCACATACTTCTTACGCGGAAAGCCTCCCATGCGAGGTCCGATTACCTGCAAGCGTAAGAAACATTAGCTTTAATGGCATATACTATATAAGTTCAAATTTCCATTTACCTTGTAGACACCTGGTCTCCCCACACCCATTACATTAGGTGGCATACCGGAGGGCAGGGCTGGCGCTGCAGCAACTGTGGCCGCCCCACCGACAAGCAGTTCCTCCTGCTTCAAATTCTGTGGGGCTGCGGCGGCAGCAGCTGTTGCTATCACATTGCTGCTAACCGTGCTGAGATTGCTCATCGGTGTGGCAGCCACAGTAGATACATTCAATGCCGTATTGCTGCTAGTGCTGCTGACAGTTGTTGTTGCCTGCTGCTGGCTGAGAATAGCTGCCGGCGGTCGCAGTTGGGCTTTGAGGTTCTCGCGATTTGGACTGTTCTGTATTACAGCCTGACATATTTGATAGCTTCGCTCTAGATTAACAGCACCCGGTGGCAATCTATTGGTGGTCGCCTTGCGTCCCTTGCCCGTGGGCATTTTAGGCTGCAATCGTTGCTGGGCTATAGTGGTCGGTACACCTGATGGCGGCATTGCTTTCATTGTTAACACATTGTTAACTGCTGAGACGGGTACCTGCACAGACTGCTGTTGTTGCTGTTGCAAATTACTGTTGTGATTGAGCTGCTGCTGCTGTTGAGCTGTTGCTGGTTGCTGCTGAACTGCCGTAACAACATTGGCATAGCTGGACGGAATCTGTTGGTTATTTGCTGCTGTTGGTGTTGCGACAACAGCAGGCGTTGCAGCGGTGTTGGGCGATGCATTGGCTGGTCGTGTCATCGATATAATGTTCAGGGGTTTAGCTATGAACTTGGGCGGCACAACGCTTTGTTGCGGCTGTTGTTGATAGCTTTGTTGCTGCTGCTGTTGTTGTTGTTGTTGCTGCAGTTGCTGTTGTTGCAGCAGATTGTTGTTAGCTACCTGCGCTAGCAATTGTCTTTGATGCAATTGAGCCTGCTGCAAAGCAAATTGTTGTAGTTGTTGTTGCTTTTGCTGTGCTTGCTGTTGCTGTTCGAGTTGCTGTTGTTGTTGCTGCTGCTGCTGTGCGAGAAGATTAGGTGCCAAAAACTGCTGAGCCCCATTGCTGTTAATCTCAAAAGGCTTGCGCAACGTTATGGGCAACGTTTGATGTGTTTTATGTAACGCATTGCTGCTAGTTGCTTGCTGCTGTTGCACTTGTTGATGTTGTTGCTGCTGCTGCTGCTGTTGTTGCTGCTGTTGGTGCTGTTGTGCAGCTGCTTGCAAGGTGAACTGTTGTAATAATTGCTGCTGCTGCAGTTGCTGCTGCTGGCGCTGTTGCTGCTGTTGTTGTTGCAAAAGGAAATTCCCAATAATCTGACCATTGGAATCAACCAGAATCTGACGCTGCTGCTGAGGAGGCGCTGCAGCAGGTGCAGTTGCTTGTTGCGGTAGCTGATTAATCGCAATACTACTACTGCTGCTGCTGCATAAACTCAAGTTATTGCTGCTGTCGTTGCTGTTACTGCTGTTCGTAATAACCGTGCTGGATACCTCCATTTCGGCTGCCGACATGGGCACTGCATCACACAGCAGTTCATGCGTAATCTGCAAACGAAGGGATTCACTTTATCATAGTACTCTTCAATGTTATTCAAATTGCACTTACCTCATTTGAATAGTCGACGTTATGCGCTTGTGGTATAAACGAATGTTGCGCTAATTGCACCACATCCTGAATTTGCGCATGCAATTGATGTTGTTGCTGCTGCTGTTGCTGTTGTTCCTGCTGCTGTTGATGATGCTGCTGCAATTTGTCTACAATATCACGCACAGTGTCGCCCTCGCTGTCCTCGATAACGTGATCAACCATTGCACTCATCACTTCATCCTGGTCTTGTGGCTCAGCGTCAATGCATTCAACAATATCGTCATCCTCATCGACATTCTCATCGTCTTCGTCAACCTCTTCGGCCGCTGCCTCGGTGACATTATTGTCCAGCAGATTGTGACATTCCACAATGTCATCATCCTCTGCTTCATTTACCACATCCATCATGTGGATAGCCTCGTCATTTAAATGCTCTGCTCCATGCAATTCGTCGATTGTTGATGCGTCACTATTTAATGGCGCCGATGTCATCAATTTAATGCCACCAAAGTTCCAATCGTGCTGCACATGCTGAAACATTTCACTAGAATTTAATTCCACGGCGGGCGTTGATTGTTGCTGTTGCTCCTGTTGCTGTTGAAGTGTGGCCACTGAGCTGAGCATTGCTTGCATATCAGCAAGCGTTGTTTCAGCAGCTGTTGCTAGCGATATTGGGGCTGCCAAAGTCGTTGTTGTGGCAGCCGTTGTCGAGGAGTTGCTGCTGGAACAGGACGATGATAACGAAGATGATATCGATGACGATGTGCAATTGCTGGACGCCAACGAACTCGACGACGTTGTTGTCGACAGCGAATTACTGGCCATTGTCATGGGCATTGTTGGTGAATCCTCAATCTGCTTATCACAAGGATCGTCCAGTTTAATGATTGTTGCTGTCGCTATAAATGCGTCAAAGAAAATTGCTTATTAGATATTGAATTTCAATTAATAAATGTGTTGTGTATATTACAATTTGATGATGATGATGAGGAATAGAAATTGTGGCTAATGGTTGCTTGATGATCATGGAAGTAAGCTTAAGTGTGAAAAGAGAATGAATTTATAAATTTCGTGTGAATTGTATTAATTGTCAATGGGTATTAACTTCTTACCGTGATCGATTGTATCTGCAAATACAAAGTCATGGTTTCTTGTGGTTGTCGATGTCGACGCAGTTGTTGCTGTTGGTAGCGCCACATTAGGCGTTGCTTTGGTGTCTAATCATATAAGATGAATATAATATTAATAACTATAAATGAATATTTAAGCAATAAACATACCTTCAACAAGTTCCACATCCGGCGAGTAGCCTGCAAAGTGATTGGTAGTCACAGGAATTGTTGTAGGTATAATGTTTGATGTTGCTGCTACTGCTGTTGATGTGGACATCGATGTTGTTGCTGGTATTGATGCAGATGCTGTTGTTGGTGTTGGCGTTGTTAATGTCTCCGTATTTGTTGCCTTGTTTTTAGCACAGGTACTGTTTATAAGTGGCTGCTGGTCGTTTATTGTTACTGCTAATTTTGCATCCAACTCGTCGGTCGCATGCTCATCAATATTTGTTGTATTAGGAACAATCATCTCCACAACCTCTCGTTTTATTAGCTTGCTTTCTTTTGACGTTGTTGGCAACTCACTGACGATTGTCGATAGATCGCTGCGTTTGCGTCGTGATGGACTGCTCGACGGGCGTTTCAGAACCCGCCGATGTTGCTCCGTTATAGCGTTGCTGCTGCTGCTGTTGCTACTGCTGCTAATGATGTTGTTGCTACTTTTATTTAATGTTTCTGTTGTTGCATTGATAGTTGACACTGTTGTTTCTGCTGTTGCTAATGTTGCTACGCTACTGCCAGTAGTTGCAGTATTCTCACTGGCTATGGATATTGTTGATGTTGTGGTTGTCGTGGTTGTGGATTCGCACTTTGTGCTCTGCAAAGAATAAGAAAATTTGCTTAATATTGAATCGTTGTTCACAAATAGGCAAAACTCTGTCTTACAATATTAAATTTCAGTTCAGTCTCATTATCACATGTTGCTTGTTGTAGTTGTTGTTCTTGCTGCTGCTGCTGTTGTGGCTGTGGAGGTGGTGCTGTTGGTGTTTGTGTTGATGATGGTGGTGGTGGTGGCGTTACCACTTCAGCTGCATCAGCTGCTGTTGTCTCCTGCTTCTGCTTTGGGGGCTCGAGCTTAAGCTTACAGGTGGGCGGGTTGGAATTCGGTGCACGTTTCGCATTTTTCTCGCCCCAATAAGGCTCAAAGTGCTTCAATTTCCAGGGATCGACTTTGTTCTTTTCCCGTTCCGCTTCCGTTTTCAGCTTTATTTGATTCTCTGGCGTGAATTCGCCTTCGCTAAGACGTTCTCGCCACTCTAGGCAGGCGCGTGCAAAGAACTCGTTATTTAGGCAGGAGGCGCTTAATCGTATGGCTTCATGGGAGCTATTGCTGACACTACCACTGCCACTCCCACTGCTTGTACTCGGCTCGTCCGGCTGCTGCAGCGGTGGCTGCACAACCTCGCTGGCTTCGCGATCCACGCTCGGCAACAGTTGAATAAGATTGTGCTGGTACAGTGGCGGCAATAATGAGAATGTTTGTTTGTTTAGCAACGCGCGCAGGTTTGTGGATGCCAATATGGAGTCTGGCGTTTCCAAATCGATTTTGCCATCCTTAAACTGTTCAATTTGCGCCGCAGTTGTAAGCTTCTTGTTGCTGCGACGACGCGGCTTAACACTGAATCCCGGTATCGAGGCCAGTACCTCTCGCATTGTCGACGCTTGGGTAACAGCCTTAGAACTCGGTGAAGCTGTTGATGCTGCTGCTGCCGCTGCTGCGGCTGCTGTTGCCGCTGCTGCTGCTGCCGCCGCCGCTGCAGCCGCCTTAGCTTGCTGCTGCTGTTGGATGCGACGACTGCTGATGCCACGCACAGGTGGTGCAGATGTCGTGGATGAGGACGAGGCGGAGGTGGATGTAGTGGCAGCGTTGATGGCAGGTGATGGCGCCAGTTGCGCTGCAGCTGCAGTTAACGTTACTGATGTTGTTGGCGGTAACGCAGCGTTGTTATGCAATGCATCTTCACTGTTGGCTGTTGCCTTTTTCTCAGGTGGCATGGATTTCATTATGATGCGTGGCAGGTGGCGCCTGATTCAATGAAATTGACAAATTAATACCAAAATAATATTGAATAGACTA
This sequence comes from Drosophila sulfurigaster albostrigata, assembly GCF_023558435.1. Classification (NCBI taxonomy): domain Eukaryota; kingdom Metazoa; phylum Arthropoda; class Insecta; order Diptera; family Drosophilidae; genus Drosophila; species Drosophila sulfurigaster. Next base: position 3,566,141 of record NC_084883.1, read on the forward strand.
GTTACCTACCTCAGACTATGTGTGTGCTTGTTGGGTGACGTTGAATTTATCGCCGACTGCTGCTGTTGATGTTGCTGCTGCTGGGGCGTCTCTAATGGCAGCGTTTGATGCGCTGCGCTGTCCAAAGCTAATGGATCTTTTTCATCGTCATCGTCTACGAGATTCACGTGCGCCGTTGCTTCCATAATCACAGGTATAATATGCTGTCGCTGTTGTGGAATGGTGGCGCCTTGAGTGGGCATTTGTTGTTGCTGCTGCTGTTCTTGTGGCGCTGCTGATGTGGATGTATCCGGCGTTATGGTTTTCATATTTATACATAAACATATATATAGCGATTCTATATATATATAAATAGAACTATTTACAACTACTCTCAGCAACGTTTGTTTTTATTATTGTATCCATGTCAGGCGTTGATGCGATGGCAGTTTACTGGTTTCTTGCGTACATACTAAACATAAACACAAGAAATAAATATGTAAATAAATTCATTGATAGCAATATGAACACACTAACCTGGCCAGCAGCAGTTTTTGCCATATCAATGGGGCGGGGGCAACACGAGCGGTATCCAATTTTTGGAGCGTTGCGCCCCCTTTTCTTAGAAAATTTCCTCAGTTATTCAGTTATATAGTTTCCCTTCCTTACTCAACACAGTCACTTTCCTCCTCCTCGATTATTTTACACACGCTAATTTTCAGTTGTTCAGTTCTCTTCGCCTTTCCTTTTAATACATATGTACGAATGTATGAATGTGTGTCCAACGTAAATTTGTTGCCTACAATAACAAACACAACAACAAAAGAGCAAAGTTGGTTGGTTTGTTGCTTTTGCCCCTGCAGGAATATTACACACATACATACATACACATATGTAATACACATATACATATATAATTATAACGCACACACACACGCAAACTCGTAAACTCACAGGCGCACGCACGCACTATAAAGTGTTTTTTGTTTTGCGTGGTTTTGGCTTTTATCTATTGCGTATTAATCAAGCCATTGTTGATACACTTGCAACACTTGCACTTCTTAAATGTTAGTTTCCATGCACTATACCTAAATTAAAATATTGAATGCATGTTGCAAAGACACAAACAAAAGCAGAAGCAGAGAGCTAAAAATTTTGGATTCTTTTTCTGCTTCTTGTGCTCTATGGAGCTGACTCTTTCTGACGCTAGCCCTTGCATATGCCTTGGCCGTACGCCAACGTCTGTCTTTGTTATACGCACAGGCTGTAGCTACGCAGCAAAAAAGCTTGAATGTAATTGAATGAAATTGTTATTACTTTGACCACTAAAAACTAAGCACTCTCTGCAAACACTCCACAATTTACATTTTATTATTAATTATGATTTTATTTTTGAAACAATTATTATTCTAGTTATTTATTTAGGCTCCCATTGCGAGAGAGAGCACTACGCTATAGAGGGGTGAAGAAACATCGACGGCACTATCGATGCATCGATGTTTTTTGTATTATTTTAAATATCGTTTTTAATGGTAATCATCGACTGTTTTGTAATCGAAATAATAAAAAATAACTTATCATGTATTAGTACTTAATTAGTATGATAAAAAAGTTATTCATTGCCTTTTTGGGTTGAGGTGTGTCCACAAGAAAAATTTATTATATAAACGCTTTTATCGTTATGAGATATTCTATTGGTTTAAAATATTTGGTATATTTAATACGCCTGAATAGCGTGTTATCTTATATTCTTGTTTATAAACAATTTTATATGCCGTCTATAACATATATTCCTGGATAATAGTTGTAGTAGTTAAATAATTGATTGTGTGCTAAAGAGTGTTGACATAAATATTTATGTTTTGAATTAACATATGTTAATCGGATTCTGTTAATTAATTTTGGCTGTGAATAACAGAATAAAATGCGCCATGTTAAATCACAGCTGTTTAAATGAAAATCGAATATTTTCTTGTTTCCATAAATAATAAGTAAATTACGTAGTTTTAATGATTTATCCATGAATGCTGTGGATCATCATTAAAACCGCAGTGAGTTTAAACTGATGCTTGATTTGTGGTAGGTGATTCCAGTATTATTCGATAAATATGTTTGCGTTTCTTTAATTCGATAGCAATACCGATAAGTATTTGCGCTCTGTGGCAGATGGAAAAACAGATGTAAACAACGCCGGCAGCAGTCTTCTTCTTCGCTGAGGTTTTTGCGTGAAAAATGTTTTAATAAATAGTTGAATTGTTAACTTTAATTTGTTTTCCATATCCCGCCGAAATGTTTTCACTGTGCAAACAAACACACGCGGCCACATCGATTGAGTTCGCGATTTCGTGCCGATTTTTCAACAATGTCGAGGAGAATTTGGTGGTCGCCGGTGCCAATGTGCTCAAGGTGTACCGCATTGCGCCCAACGTGGATGCAGTGCAACGTCAAAAGCTTAATCCCAGCGAAATGCGTCTGGCACCCAAAATGCGACTTGAGTGTCTCGCCAGCTACACGCTGTACGGCAATGTGATGTCGCTGCAAAGTGTTTCGTTGGCGGGCGCCATGAGGGATGCGCTACTGATCAGTTTTAAGGATGCAAAGCTATCGGTGTTGCAGCTCGACGCAGATACACAAACATTAAAGACCTTATCCCTGCATTACTTTGAGGAGGATGACATACGTGGCGGCTGGACGGGACGCTATCATGTGCCCGTGGTTCGTGTCGATCCCGATGCACGTTGCGCTGTAATGCTCGTCTACGGCAAGCGACTGGTGGTGCTTCCCTTTCGAAAGGATAACAGCCTCGACGAAATTGAGCTGGCCGATGTAAAGCCTATCAAGAAGGCGCCCACAGCGCTCGTCACACGCACTCCGATTATGGCCTCTTATCTTATTGCGTTGGCCGATCTCGATGAGAAACTGGATAACGTGCTGGACATACAGTTTTTGCATGGCTACTACGAGCCAACGCTGCTCATACTCTACGAGCCCGTACGCACCTGTGCCGGTCGCATTAAGGTGCGCTCCGACACTTGTGTGCTCGTGGCCATTTCGCTGAACATTCAGCAGCGAGTTCATCCCATCATCTGGACAGTAAACAGTCTGCCCTACGATTGCCTTCAGGTCTTTCCTATACAGAAGCCCATTGGCGGCTGCCTGGTGATGACGGTCAATGCGGTCATCTATCTGAATCAGAGCGTGCCGCCGTATGGCGTAAGTCTCAATAGTTCGGCGGATAATAGCACCAGTTTCCCTCTGAAGCCACAGGACGGCGTACGCATCAGCTTGGACTGCGCTAATTTCGCGTTCATTGATGTGGACAAGTTGGTCATCTCGCTGCGCACCGGTGATCTTTATGTGCTCACGCTCTGCGTCGACTCAATGCGAACTGTGCGCAATTTTCACTTTCACAAGGCGGCTGCCAGTGTGTTGACCAGTTGCATCTGTGTCTGTCACACTGAGTATATATTCCTTGGCTCACGGCTGGGCAATTCGCTGCTGTTGCATTTTACGGAAGAGGATCAGAGTACTGTCATCACACTGGACGATCATGTGGAAGCTGCTGCTGCAGTAGAGCAGCAACTTAACAACAATGAGCTAACGCCGCCGCAACAGTTGGACGAGGACCTGCCAGTCTACGATGTGGAACAACTCGATTTGCCACCACAATCCAAATCACGTCGCATCGAAGACGAAGAACTTGAGGTGTATGGCTCGGGGGCCAAAGCGTCCGTGCTGCAGTTGCGGAAGTTTATCTTCGAGGTCTGCGACAGTCTCGTCAATGTGGCGCCCATCAATTATATGTGCGCTGGCGAACGTGTAGAGTTCGAGGAAGATGGCACCACTTTGCGTCCACATGCCGAGTCACTCAACGAGTTGAAGATTGAACTGGTTGCCGCCACGGGGCATAGCAAGAATGGAGCACTATCCGTGTTTGTGAATTGCATTAATCCGCAGATCATAACCAGCTTTGAACTGGATGGCTGCCTCGATGTGTGGACGGTGTTCGATGATGCCACACGAAAATCGACAACTGCCCGCCAAGAGCAACATGATTTCATGCTGCTGTCACAGCGTTCGTCGACGTTGGTGTTGCAGACGGGCCAGGAGATCAATGAGATTGAGAACACGGGCTTCACCGTCAACCAGCCCACCATCTATGTGGGTAACCTTGGCCAGCAGCGCTTCATAGTGCAGGTAAGTGTAACACATAACTATCTTGATCCATATAATTAATGTCTTCTTCTCGCCACAGGTCACCACTAGGCATGTGCGTTTGCTGCAGGGCACACGCCTCATTCAGAATGTGCCCATCGATGTGGGTTCGCCAGTGGTGCAGGTCTCCATAGCTGATCCCTATGTCTGCCTGCGTGTCCTCAATGGTCAGGTGATAACGCTGGCCCTGCGTGAGACTCGCGGCACTCCGCGTTTGGCAATCAACAAGCACACGATCAGCAGCTCACCGGCTGTGGTGGCGATAGCTGCGTACAAGGATGTGTCCGGGCTGTTTACGTGCAAAGCAGACGATGTGCTCAATCTGACGGGCAGCTCGGGCAGTGGATTTGCCAATAGTTTTGGTGGCTACATGAAGGCCGAACCGCATATGAAAGTGGAGGACGAAGAGGATCTGCTGTATGGCGATGCGGGCAATGCCTTCAAGCTCAACAGCATGGCCGATCTGGCCAAGCAATCGAAGCAGAAGAACACGGACTGGTGGCGTCGTCAACTGGTGCAAGCCAAACCCAGTTATTGGTTGGTGGTGGCACGTCAAAGTGGCACACTAGAAATCTACTCCATGCCGGATATGAAGCTCGTCTATCTGGTTAACGATGTGGGTAATGGCGCCCTGGTTTTGACTGATGCCATGGAGTTTGTGCCCATCTCACTGACGCAGGAGAACTCTAAGGCGGGCATTCTACACGCCTGTATGCCGCAACATGCAAATTCACCGCTGCCACTGGAACTGAGCCTTGTTGGTTTGGGGCAGCATGGTGAGCGACCATTGTTGATGGTACGCACGCGTCTGGAGCTGCTCATCTATCAGGTGTTTCGCTATGCCAAGGGGCATCTGAAGATACGCTTTCGCAAGCTGGAGCAAATGCATCTGCTGGATCAGCAACCAAGTCACATTGAGCTCGACGGCGATGGCGACAATGACGATGAGGAGGCCGAGTCCTACAACATGCAACCGAAATACGTGCAGAAATTGCGCTACTTTACCAACGTGGGCGGTCTCTCGGGGATTATGGTGTGTGGCGTGAATCCCTGCTTTGTGTTCCTCACGTCACGCGGTGAGTTGCGCATTCATCGCTTGCTGGGCAATGGCGACGTGCGCAGCTTTGCGGCCTTCAACAATGTGAATATACCCCATGGCTTCCTCTATTTCGACACCACCTACGAGCTGAAGATATCGGTGCTGCCCAGCTATTTGAGTTACGATGCGGCGTGGCCGGTGCGAAAGGTGCCGCTTCGTTGCACGCCCCGACAGCTTGTCTATCATCGAGAGAATCGCGTGTATTGCTTGATCACACAGAAGGAGGAACCAATGACGAAATACTATCGCTTCAATGGCGAGGACAAGGAATTGTCGGAAGAGAGTCGTGGCGAACGTTTTATCTATCCCATTGGATCGCAGTTCGAAATGGTCTTGATTTCGCCAGAGACCTGGGAGATTGTGCCCGATGCATCGATTCAATTTGAGCCCTGGGAGCATGTGACGGCCTTCAAAATAGTCAAACTCTCATACGAGGGCACACGGTCGGGTCTTAAGGAGTATCTCTGCATTGGCACCAACTTCAACTACAGCGAGGACATTACCAGTCGAGGCAACATTCATATTTACGACATTATTGAAGTGGTGCCGGAACCTGGCAAACCAATGACTAAATTCAAGCTGAAGGAAGTCTTCAAAAAGGAGCAGAAGGGACCCGTTTCCGCCATTTCTGATGTGGTTGGATTTCTGGTCACTGGTCTGGGTCAGAAGATCTACATTTGGCAACTGCGAGATGGCGATCTCATTGGCGTGGCCTTCATTGATACCAATATCTATGTGCATCAGATCATCACAGTAAAGTCGTTAATCTTCATTGCGGACGTCTACAAATCGATCAGTTTGCTGCGCTTCCAGGAGGAGTATCGCACCCTTTCGCTCGCCTCGCGTGATTTCAATCCAATGGAAGTCTTTGGCATTGAGTTTATGGTAGACAATTCGAATTTGGGCTTTCTTGTCACCGACGCCGAGCGTAATCTCATCGTCTACATGTACCAACCGGAGGCACGCGAGTCCCTCGGTGGCCAGAAGCTGCTGCGAAAGGCAGACTATCATTTGGGCCAGGTGGTCAACACTATGTTTCGCGTGCAATGCCATCAACGTGGTCTGCACCAGCGCCAGCCATTCCTCTATGAGAACAAACATTTCGTTGTCTATGGCACTTTGGATGGCGCACTCGGTTACTGTGTGCCCCTTCCGGAGAAGGTCTACAGACGATTCCTCATGTTGCAGAATGTGCTCTTGTCGTATCAGGATCATTTGTGTGGCCTGAATCCAAAGGAATATCGCACCATCAAGTCTGTGAAGAAGATGAGCATTAACCCATCGCGCTGCATCATCGATGGTGATTTAATTTGGTCGTATCGTCTGCTCGCTCACTCCGAGCGCAGCGAAGTGGCGAAAAAGATTGGCACACGCACCGAGGAGATACTTGCCGATCTACTGGAGATCGAACGTCTATCGGCTGTCTTCTAGAGCCCTCTGTAAAGTTATTATCGTTAATTGTAGCTGCATAAGTCTATTCCTAGCTAAGTTACGCCAAGTTGCATCTACTCCTTAGTCCGACTTAAATTAGTAGTAGTAGCAACAAAGTAATTTGTTAAATAAACCGATTTGTAGACTGTCAAATTGTCAACAACTATGACTGCTCGGCATTTTCATTCCCTCTTGAACCCATTGTCAGAATGCAAGTTTACTTGGCCACATTTTAATCGTGGGTATTTGTAATTGTATCTGGGTGGTATGCATTTATGCATATATAATAAGTATTAATATTATCATAATGTAATTAATTCATTGTGTAAGCTAACAACATCATCAAATTAATTAATTCAAAGGTGACACTTAATCCTGCCATCATTTTTCCGTACAAAGAAAAAAATACATATTTCAATCGAAGATCATCCGAAGGGAGAAACTTATAAGAATACAGAACAAATTTAAGAAAAAATTACAGTTTTTCACTTAATTATTTGTGTGTTTGGTGTGTTAAATGTATGGTGATTGTGTGTGTTTGTGTGTGAGGGTATGCGTTTCTATATATATATATAAGGTTATATGATGAAGGCGCTTTCAAGTGTCCATGATTCAAGTTCGTTGAGCAAACTAATTTAGTTTAGAATAAACAAACAGCTGAGTTTAACAATTTATGCTGAAATATGTGTACGTTGTGGTGTTATTGGGGCTTCTCTCTCTCTCCCTCTCTCTCTCTTTCTCTCTGTCTCTGGTCGCCGTCCCTCAGACTGCGACTCAGATCTGAGAGCGAAGACGAGGACGTGGCAGATCACCGAACACAGCCTCGCCATGGACACTCTTGGCCAAAGCCTTGATGCTAGCTGCGATGTCCACAGTGTTGTCAAGTACCTGGTGAATTAAAAAATAAACAATTTAATAAATGATTTACTTGGGTGTTCCGTATTTCACTTTCACACTTACCTCCTCATCGTCCTGGACAACGTTGTTGTTATTGTTATTATTAGCATTGTTATTCATACGCTCGACCAGTGGAGAGTTGGCTATTTCCACGGGCAGACTTCGGGCAAAATTGGCGAAATGCATTTGCGCATCGGTCGGACGTCCGGCCCTCGTGGGTATCGACAACGAGCTGTCCAAGTCAAGAGCATCTGTTTGAATGTAAACAATGATTAATAATCAATGTGCTGACGTTAAAGAGATCTTCAACTTGCACTTACCCTCAGCCTCGTCGGCATCGCTCATGTTGTCGACGTACTGCTGATAATTATGCTGTGTATTGTGTGGCTGGCTGAGCTGATGCTGCAGCTGTACGTGATGATAGATCTGGGCACGTGGAAAATTCGGCACAGGCTGACCCTGCACCTGGTTTGGTCCATCCACATCCTCCAGATCAAACAAGCAATCGTCAGCGTCGTCCGCTCCATTCGAGGTCGCAGCTGGCGTGGACAACAGCAACGAGCCGCCGTTGGCTGCTGTTGTCGCTTGTTGCTGCTGCTGTTGTTGCTGCCTGAAAGTGGGACTGTTGCCCACGCTCATGGGCGTGGCTTCTGGTGTGGCAGGCGGTGTATCAAAATTGGACATTTTGCGCGTTGTTAAGATGGAAGCGCTTGGAAGCTGCGGCGGCTGCTGTTGCTGTTGTTGTTGCTGCTGCGGCTGCTGCTGTGGTTGGTCTTGAGACAAGGCCAGGAAATTGGGCGGCTGCACCAAGCCACTGGGCGTAGTTGGCGTGGTTGGCACACCCAAGTCTCGCCGACTGCTGATGGTGTTGCGACGACGCGCAGCTGGCCCGGTCACCTCCAGGGCAACGGGCATGGCACGATCCAACAGCACACAGGCCGGCTCCGACAGTTGCTGTATCAAACGCTCCAGGAGCGCCACCTCCTGGTCAGACTTCTCGCGAAAGCTCTTGAGCAACGCAAAGTTCTGCTCGGAGAAGCGTTCGATACGCTTGGTCGTCTCATTGATCTCGTCCTGCAATCGCGCCTGTTGATGTGATTTCAACTGACTCAGACGCTGCAGTCTGCCATCCTGCGGCAACTGGGTCGACAGCGACCCAATGCTCAAGCTGGACGCCGAGTTGACGATGCCAACACCAACTGGCAGCGGCGACGGAGTGGTGACCGATGCAGCCACAGTTCTTCCGGGTCCGTTGTCGTCCTGGTCCATGATGATCAACTCAAAGGTCTCCGAGTAGGATTTGTGGCTGCGTCGATGCACCAGATCCTCGCTCTTGCACAGCATCGTGCTGTTGATGAGGTAGTGTGTGGGCGTGGCGCCAGCGCCGACGCCCACGCCTGCTGTTAAGCGTTTGGCACACAGCACCACCTTGCAATTGATGCAGATGCATAGCTGCCAGCTCTGGCCGGTGACGTCTAAAGTAAGGCTGCAGATAAGATTCTTCTGACTGATGGCATTTATGGTTAGATCTGGAATGGGACCATAAGCCTGTAAGCAGAGAGAAAAAACACAAAATAGTTTAATAAAAATTCAATATTTTAGAATAAAATGAATAACAAACGAAATTTCAAAGTTAGATTGGCGATGTGTGGTAAATACAATAAATTACAGATTTTATAATTTCAGAAATCTTTATGTCCCTGGTCTATTTTGAATGCAGTGGTTTATCAATATACCACATCAATCTTTAGGTATATGTTATTTTTAAAATAAAGTTTTAGGCATATTTTTAAATTTTGTCGGTATATTTTTTCGGTATATTTGAACGATAATATCGCTTTCGCATTTTTTTGCATTGAGACCGTTAAAACTTTTAATTGTCAGATAAATCTCTGAAGATGTTAAATACTTATTTGATGACAAAGTTCGACATGCAAACAGGCTAAAGAACATGATTGATTTTGCTTTATCGCTCATTTCTCTTGGTCAATAACCGATTAGCGACAAATTCTGATAAGCGTTGACAAATTGCCATGAACTTGCAACTCTTTTCATTTTGATTTTTTTTTGGTTTTTTCTTCAAATGCACAAATATATTTGAGTTGCGCTCATCATGGCATTAAAAATCGAACCAATTTAAAAATATTGTTCTGGTAGTTGTAGATATACCATATTTGCTGTATTCGTATTCGTATTCGTATTTGTCGCCCTCGCACAGTAGTTCGAGTGCAAATTTGTCAACTATGTTTTTGAGAATGTTCAAGTCAAGTGTAGATGACGCTGTTGTTGTTGTTGTTGTAGTCGTCGCTCGCTTCTTATCAATAGTACAACAAACAGAACGAGTAAACAACAAACAATTACAATTAGTGGAATGGCAAAATGTTGTAGCAGACGCCGCTTGTTTTCTTTTACCGAATAATACACAGCATAAATACTACTTGTGGCATAGAATTAGCAATCGCTGTATAACCAGATGTTCTCCTACACACCAAAGAAGAATCGTATGTATATATGCAAATGTTGCGCTGTTCCCAGCAAAATGATCGTGAATGTTATGCAAAGCACAAAGAGTGACACAAGCATACCAAATTGTCTGTTTTGATTACAATACAAGTATAAATAAACTTGCTTACCCTGCAAGAAGTGAGCATAGCGATGCATTTATAGCGCACTCTTTAAAGACGATCGCAAATTTAATTATTATATTGTTTTTACATTTACCTAGCTTAAAGTTTGAGAAACACAACATATGGCTTTACATTTTCATAACATATTGTTTACATAGTGCTATGTTGTTATAAGAATAAATATATTTCGTACAATTAGAGTGTATATCATAGTCGAATCAAGAGATTTATTAGATGATGTCGCACGTGTTTGGTGTGTGATAGCGCTGCTAAATTTGACACTTAGTTTAAACACAATACTCTCGCGTCCATATAACCCGGCAATACCACAATGGACGGCTGGCAAGTCGTCAGTCAGTCTGTCTGTCTGTTCATCCAGTCTGACCGTCAGCTGGTGAGACATTCAGTCAGTCAGTCAGTCAGGCAGCAACTGGACAAAATTAAATTGAATTAAGGTATAAAAATGCAAACGTCAACACAAATCAAATGACAATGTTGTGTGCTGTGTTTGGCTGAGCTAAGCTAATATGGCTTGGCTTATGACCTACTCAGCAATTCTTCTAATGTGCGTTATGTCCACTTTTAGTCGAATAGATTGCCTGCATAACAACACTTAAAACAAGAGCAGCAACTACATCAGGTCCACATCAGGTGAAATTTAATGCAACAAGTATAAACTGCAGAAACAAAGCGTATTCGATTGTAACATACTCATTACTCTGAGGTGACGTTAATTGAAATTATCCATCCGTCTAATATAAATATATCAAAGTAAGCTATGAACATATAGCACAAATTATACCAGATAATTATACATATAGTATATAAATATACCAAAGTAAGTTATGAACATATACCACAAATTATACCAGATAATATATACTGTATATATATACTGAGAAACAGTACACACTTAAGTACACTTAAAAACTTTAAAAGACTTAACACTTGATATTTGAGTGATTCTTTATTCTAAAATAAATCTAACATATTCTCAGATTTGGTAGGCCTGCTTCTACCATATAGTTCTTTGAGTTATTGACATTCATACAGATGACCAGATGGAGTAAGAATTGTATCGTATTGGTTAATATAATATAATAATCGATGATGCTTTCTTCCAACTAATGATTTGTTGTCACTAAGTTGGCATTCCTTTCTAGCTATAGATAATGGGTATAGAAGGTCCATTAAATAAATAAAATAAACATTCCAATGTAAGCGTGGCTGTTGCCTAATGTGTGTGTTGAGTGCTGTGATAGTAGTTTATGTGATATGTAAATTCTCATCAGTTATTATTATGAAGAGTGAGGGATCTATACTACATATATATATATATATATATATTATAGCGCACATGTGGAACTTCCGCATATTCATCATCTGCAGCAGATCACACAGTATTATTACAACATAGTACTTGTTGCACAGATCGTAAATGAAATGATCCCTGAACATTGGTTTAGGATCGTATAATAATTTGGCATTTCAGCTGCAGCTGTTTACGGTGTACTTATTACAGTATTCGTAGACATTCTGACTGCTGCTTTAGCTTTAAAATGTGGCACATTAAATAATTGTTGATGTCAAACGACTTGTTTACTTGGCGCTGCTTTAATATCTAATCTATACGTGGGGTGTTTTTGCACAAAAGCGAAAACAAAACAAAATAAAACTGAAAACAATGCAAATGCATTCATTTATGTCAAGTGCTAGAGGTATTTAGGAATATTATATATGTACATGAATAGGAACATACGACGATAAATAAATATAGCCACTGCATTTGTATTTGTTTTGACGTTAGCAGTGCGAATGTCTTAATATATTTATTGCTCATGTTTTTTTGTGCTCCGTCGTTCCGGCACTTCCTCTTCTCCTCTTGGGCTGTCTGTTGTTTGCAAAAACTTGTGCATTGCACTTTTATGACCTGTTGTTGTTTCACTTTGTAGACAGACACCGACAGTTCTTGTTGCCGATTTGCCTGCCTTATAGCCATACATACATATTTGCTGGGTTATATGGCTACGATGGATGGTTCTGAAGTGGGTGGTATTACGACCTGGTTGGTTGGTGTCTGTCTCTTGTTTGTTGTTGTCATCGTCATCGTCATCGGCATCGTTGTTATTGTTATTGTTTCTTTTTTTTTATCGCACTTGTTAAACAGTTGAGCACTGCGTTCCCCCGGCCCTCTCTATTCGCTCTTCTGTTTGCACAACTTGGCTTGCATTTTGTAACATTGTGCATCTCGCAATGTGCAAAATGTCAATGACTTCAAGCGACTGCTGATGCCGCTGCAGCAATAACAATTGAAGCCCAGTGGCAGCCACAATACATTGTTGTTTTTTTGCTTAATTAACGCAAACGATGTTGTTAATTGAAACTAAATGCTTTCATGTCGTTGTGGTGGCTAATTATGCTGTGGCGCCATCTAGCGCCCAATGCCCTGTCACATTCTCTCTAATTAAATGTCCATTTATGCGAAAAGTATCGAACGATTATTGTATGTTTATGGCTCACTTGATTAATTGTGTGAGCTCACAGAGACAGAAAGAGAGACTCTTGCTAATCAATCCAGGGAATGTAATAAATTAAACATTGCATGTTTTTTCGGCTGACGTTTGCCCAGCAATTTGAAAACGAGAGCTTGCCAGAACCGGACTGAGGAAACGTGCTGACGTGCACGTAATACTCCCGTATAAGCTACGTCGACAACATCGACGACGTCAATATCGGAAATCAATAAAAACAGAAAGTAAAATAACATTGTCTGAATTATATACAGACTATATGCAAGTTTGGAAGATGCAAATGCAGTGCATGAGAAATGTTAAGTTTGCTGAATACATTGTTTACATAACAGCAGCTTAACAGCGCTTGCTGTTAATCCTTTGGTGCACCCTGCGCCGTGAATTCTGCTTAGAATCTATCCAGTGACTGTAAAACTATCTAAAATGTTTCTGTACTGGAAGGAAGCTTATTAACATTATCTTTCTAACATTTGCTGTTAATTATTTCGTACATCTTTAAATACAGCTATGCGCTGGTAATTCTAGCCTAGAATTTAAAATTTTTTCAAGGAACTGTTAACTATAAAATGTAAAGTTGCCATTACTGAGTACTCAAATGTTTACATAACAGTTGTGTTATGTTAACACTATCATTTTGAACCCAACTGTTAATTCCAGGCTTAAATTAATGGAGTGACTCTGCAAAACTGATCACCAAATGTGCTATCAATTTCTAGTCAACTTTAAATGTCAAGCATTAACAATTGTAATTCATATCAGGATGCCTGGTTTCCGTCGACACAAATACCTCTCGTATCATATACATTTTTATTTTTTAACAATACCGCGCACCCCGTTTACCAGTCTGCTGTGATTTTAGAATCTCGCTATGATGCTTATGCAACCAAAAACCAAATGCACTGCGACTGTTAAGCACTTGCTATAAAAACAACAACTTTAAATATTTCATTTGCATATTTTGCATAATTTATATTGTTGTTTATGCGAGTAGTAAAAGCAGCAGTATTGTTGTTGTTGTCTCGACTGGCTGGCTTGCGAATTTAATTGATTGCCAGGCATTAATTATATGCACGGCGCTAGTTTCCTAAGTGGTTCTCAGACTGAGACTGTCGGAATGTCGATGTCATTGTCGAATGTCTAACGTCTAATGCGCAGCATTTCAATTAGCTCTGCTCAGACGAACTGAAAAACAAGCGAATTAAACTATATCAAACCGCATAACTAGTTAAGACTAACAGAATTCTTTCTACCGTGCTTTCTTTAAGCAGCTCTGCTCCCGACAGATTATGCTTAACTGTTATTAACATTAAGCTTAGACCCGTTCAACTAATCAGTAAATTAATCGCATTAGCCACTCTATTTAGTTATTAACAAAGCTGCGGTAATTGGTCATCAAAATTTTGGTAGCGTCTTCATCAGTATTCGTACGATTATTAACCGATTGACGCACCTTTTCTTTAGCATTGAATATTGTGGTCTGTCTGACTTTGTTGTGTTTTTCATTTCTATTTCTATTTTCATTTAAATTCACTATTTTTATTGCTTTGCGATAACTCGGTTCTCGATTCTCGGTTCGGTTTCTCTTTTTTGTTTTCTGCTACGTTTTCGCTTCATCGGCCAAAAAGAAAATAAGTTGTAAACAAATCATCGCACAAAAGGAACTACGAAAATAATCTTTTATAGATTTGCTTGACTGTTTTTTTTTTGCTTTTCGATTTTTTTTTTTGTTCTTGTCCCATTGTATTTATATGTGAGCACTTTTTTCGGTCTGGTTTGGTCTCGGGTTCGGGGCGCGACTTAGTTCGCTTCCAAATTATACCATTTTTTGCTGTTTTTCTGTTTTCTGTTTTTCTCTCTTCTCTGTATTATTTTTTGTGTGTGTTGTTTCTTGTTTTTGCTTCCCCCGAAAAGCGCAAACACATTTTTCGCTCAGATACGTCGTCGCCCGATGTTTTGCCCCATTATCATAAACAACAACTTTAGACAGCTGGGGCCCTCTCTTAGTCCGTCCGATGACGGGCCCCACGCGTACATCCGACATCGGGGCTGGGCTGCCTCTTTTCTTGCCTTTGCTTTTGCCTTTGCCTCTTGGATTACCAAACGCACGAGCGACTGAACGAATTGCCAATTCGGATTTTTGCCGGTTCTGTCTTGCTTCTGGCTGTCGGTGTTGTTGCTGTTGTTATTGTTGTTGTTATTTTCTTGCTGCTTTTTGGTGCCGGGTGCTCAAAAAATTTTCCATTGGGTTTTGCTCTTTGGCTCTCTGCCTTTTGGCTTGTCTCCCAATGGGAGTTTAATTCTTTACACGATGGTGATGACTCACACACGCATACAACTACAACTGGCTTACATGATGAGACAACTTGTTTATTATAGTTGATTAACAAATATCAGGGCAAAATACAAGCTGGCTACTTTTTTTTACAGGTCTATAGTACAAGCAATTGGATTAGCTGTTGCATGAATTCAGTTTAATAGGAGTAAGAGCTTTTAAATTTAGGAATATATTTTCTACATGTTGCAGGAGTTGATGTTTGGTTTCTTCAAATTGGCAACATTGAAGGTTTACTGTGTTCTCTCTCTGAAACATCTGAGTTGTATTACCTCTCTCTGTCCCATCTGTTACACGATGGCAATAATATTGACTAATGCATGACTTTATGATCCTGTAAGTTGTTATGAAAGTGTCAGAAGCCAGATAGATTTTATGCTAGTTAATCAAATCATTATTTAATTTCAAAAGTCTATTTAGATTGCACCTTTATTTTTAATATTAATTCAAGATCGTATTTTTGTAAATAAAAAAATTACATCTTTATCGTTGAAAACTTTCTTGAAAATTTCTCTTTTCTGAAAATTGAAGTCGATAATAATCTTTTCGATAGTTACTTATGCTTAAGCTTTTTAATCCGTCATCAATAAGATCAATATCACAAGTGCACTTCTTTATTTCTTCCTTGTTTGTTTCCTTCATTCCCTGAATAAAAGGAGATTGTAGTTTCTCAAAGTCGAGCACACTTCACTGTATTTTTAGTTTGTTAAGGTACTCTGCAAGTTCTTCAAGCTCCTCCCCAACCATTCTTTCTTTCTATTTGGTGCTCTCCCTGACGCCCGTTCTTACTTTTTGTTTCACTGCGAGTTCTTATCAACAAGCTAGTTATCTGTAGCCTTTCAATGTCGTTCGAAAACAAATTACAAATCTGATAAGGCACAAACCCAAACATAGCCCAGACTAGTCAAGCAGCCAAGCACTCAGCCAGTTAACCAGGCATTGGCCCCGGCCCCGGTTTCCAATCTATGAGTAAGTATTTACTAATAATAAGGGCCGACAGCTTAGTTAAAACGTGTACACGTGTGATGCCTTCGAATAGAACAACAGAAACTCACACCTCCATAGCTACTATATACTTGCTTATGTGTGAGTGTGTGTGTGTGTGGATCTGGCACCTGGGGGAGACGCTCATAACAGTAAATTAAGCGCAACAATGTTTGCTCACCGGCTGTATCTGTTGGCTGTGGACCGGGTCCGGTTTTTATTGTCTCGCCTAGCCCATTTTATTGCGACGCTACGACGGACGGACGCACGCTCGGGATGGGGTAGGGTTAGGTTGGCCAAGGGGCGAGGTGAGTAGAGAGAGGAGGAGGAGAGGAGGCGAGGGGTGGCTCCAGCTTGTACCGGGCGTTATCTAAAAACTTTGACAAACAATTTTCGTTGACGTGCGTTGTTTGTTTAGCGAGTCGGGCCTATGTGTAGTAGGCTCTATTGCCATATCTTTTCGATATAGACACACACACACACGCACACACACATTCATGTATATTTACATAGTTTTGTAGTTGTATTTGTGTAGCTCAAATTTGATATACAAACAGCGGCAAATTGTGTCGTTGTGTCTCTCTGCTTGCTTCTATATTTCTGTGGATGTGTGTGTGTGTTGGACTGCTGTTAATTGTTAGTTTATAATATGAGATCATCTTTGAGGTTTTTTCGATTGACATTTGCTTTTGCCGGGTATTCTCGTGGGCTACCTTACATCTTGATAACCGTTGCTATTTATAGAACGTTGTTTGTTCAAGGAGCGTCTTTAAAAGCGATTTTCTTTGTTTCTTACACGGACAAGCCCATTTAATAACAGCTGCTATGTTAAGTCGCTGTTAATCAATTAAGCGCCTGTTAATCATACTAACGCCTAACATTGCGCCATTTTCTTTCTCGCTCTCTTTCCAGGTACGTGTGTGTGTATGTTTCTACGGTGTTGCTTTTTTTTTTTTTTTTGGCTTTTTATGTTGTTTTGCAGCAAACAAATCTCAGCGAGCACATTTGACACAAATCCAGCACCGTTGCCTGTGTATTGCTGCTTAGAAGTAAATATTTATGCCCAAAGAGCACGGCCATAATTGTTGTGTGTATAATTCTCTTGCTTTGGCAACCCTTTAACTATATTGCAACCTTTCTTTGCATATGTGTGTGTGTGTCAGAGCAACCCTCTGCTGCTGTCTCCGTCGTCAGTGCTGCTCAATATCAGCGACAGCGACAGCGGCAACGGCAGCCAGCATCATCAGCGCTTTACATACGCAAATTTAACGATCTCGAAAATAAAATATCTCGTAAAAATATTCGAAAAATCTGCGCTAGCCAAAAAGGTGTTTTCATTTTCTATTGCTTATACATTTTGTTGTTGCTTTTGTGCCATTTATTTTTAGTCTAAAAGCGCGCACAATGTGAATTTATAGTTTTGTTTACATGCAAATTGGCAACACTGGCAACAGCGACCACTCGCTGCAAGTGTGCTTCTCTCTGGGCAATGACTGCCAGCAGCTAGCGTCGCTGCTTCCCCCCTCTTTCCAACCGACTACCCGACCGAGGAACATGCTCGTTGTCAAGAGGTTAAAAGTTTAACAGCGTGCGTTTAACGCTCATTAAAGTGTTATTGCAACAATATTCGACAGTTGTCGCTCCGCTCGGTCCATCCACATCCCATACATGGAGAAGAGGTGGCTTCTGCGCTAACGCCTGTTCACGTTGTTGTTGTTTTGGGGCTGCTGTCTTCAAGGTTATATTTGTTAAAGATTAACATTGGTTTTCAATTAAGCGACACGCGCTGCTGCTGTGCCAGCTGTTAGACAGAGCAAGAGAGGGAGTCAGAGAGAAGCTATCGAGATTGGTCACACTCACACAACAACCACAGCATAAAACAGTTGCTTCCAAACCTTTTGGTTTTATTTGTGTACCTCGTAGTCATGGGAAAAGAATCCTAGTTCAACAGTTATAGACTCGACTCGTCTCGCTTCGACTAACTTATCAACTATGGATTACTTTTACTTGTTTAGACTCCATATTTATATTGAATTTGTCTTGTCTTTCTATATAGTATTTGTTCCATTCGACTTCGAGTTGAACTTTGCTACCCATAAACTGCCCGCTGTATTTAATAATTTGTCAATCAAGATTTATATAACTTTCTATATAAAGAGAGCGGTTAATAGGGGTTTTACTGTCTTAGTGTAGTACCTGTTTATTACTGCATTTACCTAGCTGCTAATAGACAAGCTAGTTACTTATTGTTGCTAGTCTTGTTCTTGCCCGTCAATTTGAGATCGCTTAAACCAGGGGTGCTCAACGCCTATACACTGAGTGCACTTTTGTTTTTGTAGATGCTCTGTGCTTATGGCTAGTGCGCCCATACGCACCGTGCATATGGGCTTCGATTTGCATGCGAAACAAAAACAATTTTGCTTGTTTCTTCATTACATCTCTTTCCGTCGTCACGCTTCGCTGACCGCAATATAATTTGTTTTTGTTTTTTTTTCAAACACATGCACTGGAACTTATTCTTCTGTCTGGGTTGGGTTTTGATTTATTTCGTGGTCGACCATCGTAAGTGTTATGTTAAATTTTTTGGCGGGTTTGAAAAATAAGTGATGAATTGGAGAGCACTTTTTTTACCAAAAACTTTAAATGTGAATATAATGCGAAATATGCTTCGTAGTTCTGGATGTAAACACAAAATACAATCGGAATTTCTCTCAGTGCACAGCTGCGCCCCAACACAAAAGCGCCGCTACATATGTACACGTTTTCTTGTGTCTGTGTTAGTAAACGCACTGCCATAAGACGAATTTGAGCACCCCTGGCTTAAACTGTTTATTGCAATTAACACGTTGTGCTATCAACATCAGGAGCGCTGTTGGCAATTCACATTCATTCACTATCATTTAGTCGATTTGCTTTTTGTGTTTTTATTTTTGTACATTTATCTCTATAAAAAACAAACACTTTGAGCAAGTCATCCTCATGTCATAAGTGACTGTTTAGGAATAAAGCGTGTGGGTTTTTGTATTGATTAATCCAATGGACTCGATTGAATAGAGTGTTTTTAAACATAAACAGGACTTGTCAAGTGTTTTGATATTCATTGGAGTCAGTCATTCTCAGCAGCAGAAATTGTTACTTTTGATTTGATAATGCCTATCTATTTATAGAGCATTGCATTTCTCTTTATCTTCTTTCTCTCTCTCTCTCTCTCAGTCGTTCATTGATTAATTACGAGCGAATGTTAACATTCAGTTGAATGGATTAAGCAACCAGATGCACATTTGTAAGACGGACTAAAAATATATATGTATATATTATTATGAAAATATAATATACATATTAATGCCTTGTTTTTTTCTCGATGCAACTTGTTTCGCACAATTGAGAAGAGTTTTGTCATTTTGTCATGCTAATTAAATGTGTCGCTACTCGTGCAAACAAAATTTCACCGCTTATAGCATCTCAGATCAGGTAAAAGGCGTATAAGACGACAAATCACACATTTGTAAAGAGCTAAAAAACAAACTAATTATGAGTCTAATCATAAATAAATCAATTAAAACGCGAACCAGACGGCGACGTCAAGATCTGAATACATAAATACATAATATATCGCATTGTTTTTGTATGTTGCTGCTGTTGCTAATGCTGCTTTTACCGCTTGATAACCTAGAAAAGCGACTGTGCAGCGAGCGTTTAGTGTGAACGTTAAGTGATGGGCTGAACAAACCAATGCTGATAAGTTGATAAGACTCTACACGAGTAGTTACATCTATATGTACTTGTGTAAACTATTTCCATAGTATTCGTAAGTTGTGCTTGCCGGTTGCAAATATTTTGGACAGCTGTGCAACAGCTTAACAGCAGTTGCTGCTGTTAATAACAGCGCGCACAACAGCAGCAGCTGTTAGGCACCGCTCGCTGTTGAATGTAAATAATGTGAAATATGTTATGCACACGCGCCTCTCTTTTTATATAGCCCCCCATTAAGAGTTAAACAGCTTTGTTTATAACGCTACCAGACAACATTTTGTACACAATTTTATGCATAAATCCATACTTAAACAAAATGTTAAAGCAAGGCCTACGCATCAGTAACAACAACAACAACACAGGCACCAGAAACAGAAAAGAAGAGTGAGTTGAAGTCGAAGGGGAACAGAAGCTGCTTGTCAACTGCTTTGCCCGTCTTTGTTGTGGAGCAACGGACGACAGACAACAGACGGAGACGGAGTGGTAGCCTGCTGCTCTGTCTGTCTGTCCTACACCCTGCCCTACATACATACAACTCCCCCTCGCCGAAAGAGCACCCGGCTCCCTCGCTTCCCCCAACCTCCCCAGCTGGCCATCGGTCGCATTTGGAAATCTCGAAAACTTGTTTATACATTTTGTTGTATAAACAAGTTTTTTTCTCTGTTTTTTTTTTTTTTTTGGTGGTGCTGCTGCGGCTGTGGCTGCTGTTGTTATTGCTGTGGCTGCCTTCCTTCTTTGCATTTGCTTGGGTTTGTCGTCAGTTTCGTAATTTATTCTAAAAACGTTCCGTTTTGGGCTTTATATAGAGAGAAAATACATATTTATATGCTTTTATATGTCTGTGTGTGTGCCAAGCCAATGTGTTTGCGTGTGTTGTGTATATGTATGTATGTATATGATAATATATGGTATATATAAATATATATCGTATTTGAATACTCGCTTTTGTTTTGCTTCGCGCTTTGAATTATTCAAAATAACACTTTCGGTCTATTTGCCAAGCGCTTTATTATTATTTTTTTTTTTAGTTTGTTGTTGTTCTTGCTGCCTCAGCGCTTTTCAAGTGGGTGCAAAGCTAAAGCAACAACAAGCAAGAACTTTTGCACGATCCCCAGACCGCAACAACAATAATGCATAACAATTTAATTTCCATCAAAATAGACGCATAGTGTAAACCAATCCACCCACAAGAATATGTACAAAGGAAGTAGGGGGGGAAACTCACTTGCGGCTTGCACAATGGGTGTGGCTGCAAAAACAACTGCATTTGCATGCCTGTATTGAAAGCGTGCGCCTGTGTGTGTGCCTGCTCATGTAATTAAGCTGAGCTTCTGCCACAGTTTGAGCACCACTGTTAGTGCTTCTCAAACCACGCACACGTGCGAACCGGCGAGAAACTCTCGCTGAAGCCAAGACCAAGACCAAAACAAAAACAAACTGAGCGGCTACAGCTGTTGTTGTTTGATTTAACCTTGAAAATACACACACACACACACACACGCAAGCTCTCAGAAACAGTTTTTTGCTACTTTGTCGCTCTTACGCGTGTTCCATCTTGTATAGAGAATTTTATTTTAGCCAAGTCATCGCCAAAATAATTACGCATTGTCTTGGTGTGTGTCTGTGTGGAATAAGCCGAGACGCAACAGAGCTAAGTTTAAGATATGAGACAACATCAACTGATCATGATATGACAAGTCGATAGCTTAGGAAAACCGTTAGAACTTTTATGCTAACAGACTGTTTATGAATTTATTTAATGTGTTAAAATTATTATTACTGTGAATCCTAATATTAGCATATTTCTGACAGGAAATAAAGGAAGTATTTTATAAATTGTTCGACTTATCGTGAGATCAACAATAACGCCGAAAATTCTTAACGTTACATTGGTATGGAAATTTGTGAAAATAAATATGCAAATTACGGGTAATGGGCGTGACGGGGTAATGAAGAAGAAAAACTCATAAATCATGAAACGAAATGAAATTGTAAGTCATAAATTCAAAATGCCGCATCAAAAAGAAAAAACTAAAAATACAATGATAATTTAAAGAAGTCGACAAGAAAGAGCAAAGCTACAAAAACAATCGAGAAGCAGAATGGAACAAATACAGGGTGCCTCTAGCGAAGGAGTAAACAAAACAGGTGTAGAAAAATCAAACAGTACATGTATATGTATGTATGTATGTGTATGTGAACAGCAATTGCCAGGCAAAAGGAAAGGGCAATTTACCAAGTTGAAGCGCAGTTTTTTGTCCGTGCCCCAAGAGTGACCCTATTTTTTCTGGTGCTGCTCGCACACTTCTTAACTATCGCAACATAAATATGCGTTCATGTGTGTTTCTGTGTGTATCAAGAATAGGCAAAGGCAACGACAGCGGCAAAACATCGGTTGGCCGGCACACAAAGCATAAAGAACGATAATACACATACAGACGCACGCACACAGTGTATGTGTACATACTTATGTATGTGTATATGTATGCATAGGCCCTAGCACTATTGTTGTTGCTGCTGCTGGGCTTGCTATGCTGCGTGAAAAATTGTTACGCTGCGCATAAAGCAGAATGCGATAAAAATAAAAATTAAAATAAAACACTGAAATATTTATGTATATATACATATATATATGTATATACTTATTCGAGGTTTATTATTATTGTTTATTTATACTATGAAAAATTGTGACTTTAATACTTACATGTTTAAAGAAATCCATATAATTACTGTAGTAGAGAAAATCCCTTGGAACATTTTGCACGAATACCTGCGATAGCTGTGCCGGCAGAGCGGCATCTTCTCCACTGCTGCTGCCGCTGCCATTGCGCTGCAGCTGCGGCGAAGCGGCAGTAAAATTCAAGCATTTGCACGAGATCATCATGATTGGTTTTGATTATGATTTTTTATTTTTAACGGTATTGGCGGATTCAATTTGCCTTTAATTCACAATTACTATATATACTTTTTAATTGCACGTTCGCGTATATGTATTTATATTTTGCGTGTGGTTGGTTGGTTTTCTTTTTTCTTGATTTTGTGCGTGACTTCCTCGTTCGTCCTCTTTTGCGTTTGGCTGAGCGGCGCGGGCGCGTACAAAATCACATAAACACCCACTACAACTATTTTAATATAGCATTTTGTTCGTCCGTCCCTTCCGTTCAATGGTATTCTTTCGACTGACGCAACAGCCAGGCGCTCTTCTGCTACTTAACAGAACCAGAAATCAAGTAAACTTAACAGCGCAGTGTTATGTTATTTAACGGATTTCTGCTAAAATAATTCGAGCTGCAAAAGAAACAATTAATGGTTTTACTAAACTTTTTATTTTTAAAAATCATTTTTTAACTTTTTTAACGCTGAATATAATGTAATAATTCTTGTGCTTAGAACAGTAAATATGACAATAAGAATGGAAAAAGCCTTGCCACACTGGTAAATGTGAGCGATTACCATTTGAATGGTCTGTTAACGCATTCAGAGTGCTGTTGCCGCATGTGATAACTGTTAACGCATAAAAGAGTCTGTTATCGAAAATATTTCTATGAATCGATAAGTTGTGGCGTTGGACTTGCGGCCACACTGATTTTTAAAACAACACTAACAGCTGATGCAATTGGGCGGGTGTTTTAAATATTTGACTTGCACGAGGAAATCCTTTTTTTTTTTAATGCATTTAATAAATTAAAAAATGTTAATCCAAAGCCATACTAAGCTTTGTTGCAATATGCTTTAGGCTTGCTTGTTTTTCTTTATGCAGTTGCATTAGAGTAGTAAGGTATAAAATATGAATTTTGAATATCTTGCATCTTTTCGCACTCTGCAATTCAGCAATGTTTTTCTTGGCGCTTGATTAAATTCATAGATGGCCTCAGTTGTTGGCGGCGAAACATCAAAAATGTATGCAGCGAAACGAACTCGAAATAAGACACAGAAATCATAAACACCGACACGTGCCTAGGTTAGGCTAGAGGCCATCCTAAAAGTCCAGTTTCCAGTTTCCAGCTTGTCTGTTTGCTACTGTTTCAGCTTTCAGGTTTCAGACCACCGCATAAATTATGCGTCAATTTGTGTGTCTTGCTTTGGCACCTGGCGTGGGGGGACGGAGTTTCGATGGAAGGGCGCGTGCAGCAATTTTACAGGTTCAACATCAGGCTAATGAAAGTGTCGGGTCGCCGTAAGTCGTTCATAGATGTAACTAGTCATAACTTCAGTTGGGCAGCAGCAGGAGGGGTTTTGCTTCTTGGTGTGTAATTGAAATTGCGTGGCGTGTGCGGCATTAAGTCATAAAAGCAACTACAACTATAACAACAACTGCAACCAGTTTGTCACACTCTAAGGCCAGGCACGTACGCGCCAAGAGGTCAAAACGCACTCTGGACTTGGATCTGGTCAGCGCCACAACCAGGGACAAGCATACAGACCCAACATATACGAGTATATATACACATTCAGAGTCGGAGCCAGAGACTGGAAACAGATCCCAAGTAAATTGTGAAACTTGTCCGTTGTAGTTGTTTGTGTGTGACTGTGTGACTGTGTGTGGGTCATAAAAGGCGAGTGTAGAACAAGTTAACACAAAATTCTGGCTCAACATTTAATGAAGGTCTTCAATTCTGCCGAAACGTTTACCCACCATTGGGGCATCTTTCCTGTAAGTCAAGGCTTGTGTAATACTCTTCTTTGCCTCCATATAGCGTCCATTGACTCGTCTGGCAGCTCTAAGCTTCCGCAGGTTCCCGTTTCGAGTGGCTGACATCCGATTTCTGATCTAATATTTACATCGATTACCAACCAATTGAACGAACGATTAACGAACCAAGCACCCTCTCTCTCTCTCTCTCTCTCTCTCTTGGTCTCATTTAAGAATTCCTTTAATTCGAACGTGCCGCAATTGCGTTATTATGTAAATCGATATGGATATGGATCGCGCAATTGATTGATTGTGCTATTCAGAGCATGCGGCATTAAACACAACAATGGAGGCAGCAGCAGCAGGCTGAAAGAAGCATTCAACACACGGATGGAGCGAGATGGCGACTGAGAGATTGCGATTGTGATTGCGATTGAGTTGTTGTTTTGCGGGCGGTTTGTTTTGTGTGTGCGCAATTTATAAAGTTGCTGACACAAAAATATAATAATAATAGCATCCCAGGGATAGCGCAATGATCAAGCCACAACACCACAGCTCTCCAGGATGAAGCCAAGGCACCTCCGCCTTAAATTCTCGCGAAAAATTATAAAGGAGCTGCATCGAAAAAGTATTGTATTACCTCAGAGTAAGAGCGAAAGACAGAGAGAGAGAGAGAGAGCGACAGAGGGAGCAAGAGAGAGAGAGACAGAGGTTAAGGGAGTCCCAAGCTTGGTCGCCTTGATAAGACTCCAGGCACAATAAAGGTCCTTCAAGACAATGTGCTGGGACCCCATTTCCTTACGCTCTGCTTTGCGCCTTATCCACAATTCGTTATCACACCAAAAAGATCAAATTTCTAGAGCGCTGGGAAAGGATGTTGAGCATCTCCTTGTGCCCTGAGAAGCCCGAAACTGAGAATGTGATCCAGTCTGGCTCTGAAGAAGCTTTTTAGGGCGGACAGAAGTCAATGGGTATATAAAGAAAATGGTGGGATGAAGCATTGCATAATTGATATGTTTATTCAATGGAGGTATCTATATATGATCATTATTTTTGTTTAAATAATGCCAACTGACAAATGAATAAAATCGTTTTTTTAATCGAATAGTTTATGTTCATCTAAATTGTATTTGTATTCCTATCTTACTTGGACATAAGTATTTTGATACCTATGTATAAGGTAGACGAATATTATAACTTTGTGTCTCCATGAAATGTATGTAAAAGGCAGAAAAAGTCATCTCCGACCCCATAAACTAAATATTCTTACTCAACGTCAATAGATGATAAAGCTCATTATGTCAGTCTGGCCGAATGAAATACTTGATCTCAAAGATTATAATAGATAGAGCTAAAATTGTGTACGACAGAACTTGTAACTTTTACTAGCAGATTAAGATTGTTTTAGATTTTTTCCACGCCCACTTCCGATCCTTGCAAATCTAACAAAATCGAATGCCAAGCGTATTTATATCCGCTACCCATAGGGTAGAAGGATATTACAACTTTGTGCCCCAGGAAATGTTTGTAACAGACATAAAGAGGCATCCCCGTCCTTATAAAATATATAGTATATTATTAATCAGCTTCAACAGACGAGATGATATAGCCATGTCCGTCTGTCGTTATGAACACCTACATAAATCTCAAAGACTATAAGAGATAGATATATCGACAGTACTTGTAATGTTTGCAGACAGATGAACTTTCTTTTACATTTTTGGATCAAAAAAGCCTACTTACTAGTTAATAATCAGATATGTCTTGTACTTTATGGTATATTTTGAAGATTCTATTAGCTTCGATATACAAAAAAAGTCTTTTGATATATTTTAATATTGGAATATTTTAAAAATGATACCGCAGTGTTTTGATTATATTAAAAATAAGTAGCGGGTATCTCACAGTCTCTCACTCGACTTTAGCTTTCTTACATATTTAAATTAAAGGTGGCGGAAAACAGGTAAAATTAAATAGATTTGCTCGCAATATTAAAAACAATTACTGTAATTTGAAAGAATTTGAATACATAGAATATCCAATCTAAAAGGAAAAGTACTTTACCAAGCTACTGTTGCACCCTAACCACCTGGCGAGAGGTCTAACAAGGTTGAGCAACCAATCACGTCTTCGTCGTAATGACTTACCTACCCAACGACCGACTTGAGGGACGCGCAACCAGAATGCAGTTTTAACACACTGTTAGCTAAATTTTAATGTTAAGATTCGTAAACTTATTGTTAGTCTCAAAATTTAGGAGAAGATTCAATAAATAAAAGCAAAGTCCTCAAAAAAAAAAATGTATATATTTTTGTAAGCTTATTAAATTAAAAGTGAACTTTACAACAGGTTTAAAAATAAAAGATTTGTTGGCTTTTAAATAAACAGTTAGACCATTAAATTAAGAAGCAGATCATGCATCTATTGTGTTCCATCAAAAAGTTTGAACAAAGTCCCTATAAAGTAACATAACTTCTTAAATCGCTAGTCCCTTAACTTAAATGGTTCTAAAATGTATATTGAAAAATTACGAAAATTATAGCAAATTTTGAATGGCGCTATTCGAGTTACCTCATTCAGTTGAATTTGTTTTTAAGTATTAAGCTTGCAAAAATACAGACTCGTATTATAATCACAATTTAATGTTTGCTATTGCTATTGAGACCTACAACTTTTGACCTGTTTTCGTGCTTAGCTCAAGTGCATATAAATCACCCATGCCACGCCTTAGATACATCCACATCTACATCTACAGATACACACTCGGATACAGATACATATACAGATACAGATACGAGTGCCTACGTTTGTAGCGGCGAGTAGCCGAAAGCTGCCACGAATCTGCGATTACATAAACACCAAGCACAGACACACACATACACACATAAGTATGTATGTGTATATAGCTGACAACCAATGAAACGGGAGTAAATGAGGCAACTGTAAATGTATCTGTATCTTTGGGCTTATCATGTTTGTTATGTATCTGCTGCAAAAGCGTGAAGCATGAAGCTCTAGTCATGTGTGTAAGCTGCAACTTACAAATTTAACGCTGATGTCATAATTAGATGTGCGACGAATTGTCGTACAGTGGTCACTCCCATACAACAAACATTTCAATCGAAAGCGAAATTTAAGTTGAATTATATAAAACAAACTGAATGAGACACAAACTTCTGATACTTAAGCCTACCATTGAAAAAGAGTTGTCCTTGAGATGTAAAACACAGTTTTTGGAATAAAGAAAAGGTTTCATTTTATTTAATATGTAAAATGGAATTGGAAAAAGAAAAACAGCGCGGTGTTTGTCTTAAATACAAAAGGGATACCGAAGGCCTAATTCGGTATATCGATATACTATTACGTTGAAAATATACCATAGAGTACAAAATATACTTGATTGTCAACCAAAGCGTCAAGGGCCGCATCAACTGCTTTTTGCCATATTCAAATTATATCGTAATTATATCGTAAATACCTTAAACATACAACTTCAATCTGATCGCAAGCAAATTTTCAGGAGTCACTAATGCTATAGTTATTATTGTAAGTTCCAACTACGCTCGAGACTCTAACTTGAAAATTATGCTTGCCATTCGATTTCATTAATTAGCAAAGGGCAAAAGTGGGCGTAGCAAATCTCTATCTCTTATAGTCTCTGAGGTCTACTCGGTATTTATACGGACATGCCTAAATGAAGTACAAGTGGCAAGCAAAGATTTTTGATAAGATGATTTTATTTAACCCTTTTGGGACGGAGTTTTATTTTAAAATCCAAGATACGAGTACATACTTAACAAGTAAGAAAGTGTGCTCGACTGTGAGATACTCGCTACCCATTTTTAATAAAAGCAAAATATTGCGGTATCATTTTCAAAATATACCGAAAATACTACAAATATACCAAATGGTATGTTTGGTATATCGATATAGTACACCATTCAAAATATACCATAGACGGCACAATATGCCAGATTGTCGGCCAAAGTAACTAAGACCCCTAGTAAGTAGGCGTTTGCGCCCATACAAAAGATTTCCTTAATAACTTCCACAATTTTTATCTGATTGCAACCAAATTTTCATCATCATAGCTACTACAGTAATTATTGTATATACCAAAATTCGCAACTCTAGCTTTTAAATTAGGCTTGTTATTCGATTTTTTTGATTTGCGGGGGCGGAAGTGGGCGTGGCAAAAATTTGAAACAAACTTGATCTGCGTGCAAATATAACAAATGCTGTGGAAAAAAAATTATTGCTCTATCTCGTATAGTCTCTGAGATCCAGTGTTTCATACGGATGGACGGACAGACGGACAGACGGACATGGCTATATCGTCTCGGCTGTTGACGCTGATCAAGAATATATATACTTTATAGGCTCGGAGATGCCTTCTTCTACCTGTTACATACATTTCCTGCCGGCACAAAGTTATAAGGGGCTGTCCATATATTACGTAATCACTTAGGGGGTGGGAGGGGGTCAAGGAAATGATTATGTTTGATTACATGGGGAGGGAGGGGTCTTGGACAATGATTACGTAATCATTTTATAAAAATTTTGTTGTTAAATGTATTTATTCAAAAATTAGTTTAGCGCCGATTACTCTGTCGATAAGTACCGAATGCAATATTTCTTATAAATGTAGCTGTAAGCTTCGATTGGAAATCAAAGAAACCCCTTTACCGTGTGGCTAGACGGCGATAGGGAGAATGCCTAGTAATTCAGAATGGCTTGACGAGGGCTATGTAGACGACGAAGATGATACCTGCGGATATAAAGAGATTTTGACAAGACAACTTCCAATAATAAAAATATTAAAGATTGGCTGGAATCTTCTTTTGAAAATAACGATTAAAAGAACAAATTTTCATATTTTTCTTTTTTTGTGATTACGTAATCATTGTTAGGTGTTCATCAATTGATTACTTTTGATTACCAGGGGGGGGGTCAAAATCGCAGAAAACGTGATTACGTAATATATGGACAGCCCCTAATACTCTTCTACCCTATAGGTAGCGGGTATAAAAATCCTTAAATCATTGTAAAATATACACTTAAAGCTGCGTTTAGAATAGTTCATATAAGCGATCGCTTTAAATTGATGAAAATACGGAAGTTTTAAAATTGCTGGGACGTATTGTCCTATTAGTCCCAAATTTAATAATAAAATACAAGATTCAACATAAATTATATTATATATGTATTATATAAACTTTAAACTTGAGTAGTCGAAGTAAAATATAAAGATTCCCTTGAATTACTTTCAAAATGTGAGCTTATATGTTACTGAAACGGATTAAAATAAATGTAAATTGTAAATATTTTTCGTAGAGTGTTTGTTAATAAAAGTTTGGAATTATAAAGATAGTTTATTTCTCTCTGTGTAGGCCTGTCTATCCGCTTATCTGCTTATCGCTGCTTCACTGCGAGGGTCTTTAATCAAGAGATCTGCCTATTAATAGTGATCAGAAGACAAACATCACGCGTGCCAGGGGACTGACTGATCATTAATTGAATTAGCGCCTACCGAGATGAGCCTGACACTGCAATTGAAACCAGAACTGGCAACTGTAACTTGGGTCATTTAATTACTCGTACTTCTTCGAGTAAAACAAAGCGAGACGAACCAAAAAAATAAACCAATTGAGTGCGCTCAGGAAGTGACAGTTAATTGATGCCTCCAACTCCAACTCCGTCTCTATATCATTATGATCCATTAGGCTTTATGAGTTTCCTGTGTTGGACTCGTGGATAGAATTTGCATATGACATAAAAATGTCAATTCCTTCGATTTGGCATTCGTATCCTCGCTTGCTCGCGGCTCATCCATCAAGAAATTCGCACGGTATCATTAACAGTTACTTGAGTTGTGACCGTTATCATTGACAATGGATGCGAAAGTCACTTTCCCAGCTCATCCAAGCACATCCCGGCACATCCTTAAGCATACGCTGCTTTAGTATGTCATTCCCCCAATCGGTAAATCACGTTAATAAGCCGGTAATGAATATTATGTGGGCGTATTTGCTTGTGATGGTGTAAAGGAAGGGGAGGGGGGAAAGAGGGCTTTTCACACACCTCGCATGTTTGGCACACATTCCGAGTGGCAACTCTGGCCCCTTCGCTGCCTGTTTCCATGTTCCGTATTCCGTTTGCCATTCCGAGCAGCCGGAAGGAAACATTTGTGCCCCTTCCACTCTGACTGAGGGTCGTTTTTAGTATGTGTGTGTGTGTGTGTGTGCGAATCGCGTGTGTGGGGAACTGCGCTACCCTTGCGAAAAAACGAATACAACTAAACTGCGACTGCTTTAGTTGAGTGCTCTCGACTCACAGTCACTGTGTATCATTGAAACTTTCTCATGAAGTTTTAAAAGATATGCTAAGTGTAATGGGGAAATCTCTAAATAATATGATTATGATTATTGTTTTATATTAATTTCTTTTAAGTAACATTATCTTTTATTAAAAATGTTTCCTGTTTCCATTTGTACAGATATTGAGATATTGCATCGTCCCAGGTTCCCGAAAGAATTGCATATAAGAAATATTTAATATTATCAAGTGAACTTTTTCATATTTTTATTATGAATATTAAACATTTTTAAACTTAATTTGGACAATTTGGATATAACAAAGATGTTGGCTAAAATTGATGACGCATTTCAAATTATTCGAGGAATCTTGTATTAGAAAAGTCAACATTTTTTCTGTTCTAAAACATACTCTACTCATATGTTTAAAAAGATGCAATACATTTGATGAGTGCTATTTATAGCGCACTATTCCAAAACACACAAATTGTTAGTGTACTAATTTTTACCAGATGATGAGTGTGTAGCTCTATAATCTATAATCTTTTCTGTACTCATAATTCTTCGTTTGAAATCGAAGAAAAACGATAAAAAACAAGTAATCTTTCTTTAAGTTATTATGCGAGCGGTAATTTAATTATTATAAGTTGAATGTGCCTTTTTAGTAATACATTTTTAATAGTAACTGTATCGTATGATAATACATTTAATAAAAGTACGAAAGTAATCGAATATACCTTGTTGAGACTCTGCACTGGATTCCAGGGCATGTGAAGCATAAAAACCGAAAGCATATTTCACTTTTGTTGTTTAATAAGGCATGCGAAAACATTTCAGACAACTGCAGCTCCCAGTTTCCATCTCCCAAATCGTGGTGCCAACTGTCTCCCTCTCCACCTCGCTCTGCTATCAATGGCCATCCGCCTCCAACCCTCGGCAGCTTTATCATCATTTGTATCCATTATATGAGGCGCTGGCTTTTTGGTTTAGGTGTTCGCATTGCCTTTTGGCATCATCATCATCAGGCCAAATATGTCTACTAGCTCGTCTCGCTTGGCGTTCTCCTCTTCATTTGTCAAACTTACGCGCGCTTAGCTCCAACAACAACAACAACTACAACAAGAACTACAACTACAACAAAAGTAGCAGCAAAAACATTCACAACAACAGCAACTCTTATGGCTTGCAACGCTTTTCCAAATGCTTTAGATGCGGTGAGGGGGAGATGTGGCAACTTGAAGTATGCCATGCGAAGGCCAACACTTAACTCCAATTGGGACGACGAGAGGCGTTGGGGGAACTGCGACCACAACAAGGAGCTGCCAGCTAATGCATCGCCAAACAGACACAACGACACGCCACGCCACGAGCAGCAACAACCACAAGTGCAACAGCAACCACAACAGAGAGCTGCAGCTAAGCCTGACTGCAGTTGCTCCACTTGGCAGTCGATTTGAGTCTGTCAGTCAGCCAGACTTTCAAACGCCGCACAGTGACACCAAATTGTGGGCAGTGGCCAAATTTCGAAAACGAATTAGAGAACGAAAACGAATTCTAAAAAAAATTTAATAATCTAGTTATGAATAAAGCGACACAATTTGTAGGCGAAATCAAAGAAAGATCTGTTTCTTAAATGATCTTTAGCATAGAGATTCCTTAATTCAAACTCGGCTTGATTTTATGGAATCTCCTTATCTTATTTTTTGTATTTACTCATTTAAGAATACTTGTCTAAAGTTGATTGAATTACTGAACTGTGAAGGTTTGTTATAATAAGAAGTCAAAATCTTTGAAAACATGTATGATAAGTATAGCGATAACACGAGTTTAGCGATTTAGTTTCTTATATGTACTAGTATTTTGTATTTCTAAAAAGAAGCTAGTTTTCAAATTTGGCTTGAAATTTTACTTAAATTAAACCCAATTCAAAACCGAAATAAAAAAATATTTGACAATTACAAAGCGAATATTTGTTCATCACATTCATGATGATTTCACAAATTCGAGATTTGTTCTTCATGTCTGAGTACACAAATTTATTCACGTAGTCTGACTTTTATACCCGCTACCCATAAGATAGAAGAGTATTGTAACTAACAACTGAATATTTAGTTGCGCTTAGATAAAAATTGTATAAATTATTTATGAAAAAAAAACGGCTGCTGCAGTCGGATCTTAGCTGTGTTGTTTGACAATCTGGCATATTTTGTACTCTATGATATATCATTAAATGGAGCCTTTGCTTTATTTTTGTATTTTTTTAATTAATAATTAATTTAGTATATTTTGAAAACAATAATACCGCACTATTTTGTTTTTATTGAAAATGTGTTGCGGGAATCTCTTTTAGTCGGCACACTCAACTGTTTTGTTTTTACTCGTTTAAATACAAGTATGTTTACTTAAAGGGAAATATTAAACATCCATCAGAAATGTAGGCCTCAAAATATGCTTATTTTCTATGAATACAATTATAATATAATAATATAATAAATTAATAATATAATATAATAATAATAATATTTTTATATTTTTCTATTTTTGTTAGGTTTTTTTTTGGGCAATCGAAATAGATTTTGTGCCACTGTACGCTAGCCAAGCGTCACACAGTAAAAACCTGTCAAATGCCGCACATACCAAAAAATAAATCGCCGCAGATCGATGCGTGATACTTCGGGAGAGGCTGCTGGAGTTTGCAGTTTTGATTTAGATCCAATAGCTTTCGACATATTGGTGACGCTTCGAGCGGCGGCAAAAAAGAAAAGCAAAAGAGGAAGAAGCCTGGAGAAGGAGAAATACAATTCGCGGAAACAGCGCCACAGAGAGTGAGCGCGAGAGAGAGAGAGAGAGCAGGAGAAGGGGGCGGTTGCAGGTTGCACGTTGCACGTTGCACGCTGCAACAACGCGCCTGGCGGTCTGGGCGGCGTAAACGATCAATGGAGTTGCAATTGCAATTGGGAGTTGCAAGTTGCACAGCTTTCGATGTTTTGCGGCGAGCTGTTCAGGTTTTGCAGCAAAACGCTGTGGACACGTTGGCATTCCGAGCATGGCGCTAATTAACTACTGCCGGTGTTTAGCGCTCGCTAACTTGAACCAATTGCTGATAATAAACATTTTTATTGATTTGTGATGATTGCCGACTCAGTCCAGGAGCACTTGCAGTTGCAGTTGCAGTTGCAGGTGCAAGAGCTGAGCTGATCTGCTGCGAGTTGCATAGCTGACAATTTATTAAATGCGATTTATTTGCAATTGCTTCTAAGAAGCAGGAGGTGCTCTCCCTGATGCCTCGACTCGAGGATTAGCAACTGCATTTCATTCTAAGAAGCAGCTCTCAGATCTCAGCCAGGCATAATTGCCACCGGTCTTACAGATAGGCATCACCCCAGCGCCAATTTGTGTAGTGTCGCCTGCTCCAAAACAGAAACCTCTCCAAACAACAAACAACCAACAAAAACAAAAAAAAAACGAGTTACCCTCGCGCGCACCTTTTTTATGGTCGTTACGTGTCGCGGTCGCCGAAAAGCGGCAGAAAATACAACGCAGAATACTTGAGAGGAGTCTGCCCGACTGCCAAATACCCAAACCCAAAGAGCAAGCGAATCAGATGTCCAGAAATATATTATAGCGCTGTGCATTAATTAATTTATAAATCATTCGATAGAAATTTATATTGACACTTTCTTGATTGTTTTGATCGCTTTCTTGGGTGAAGCTTACCAATACTGTGTATATTACAAAAGCACCTTCTACTTACTATAAATAGCTGTATTTTGAATATAAATTATAACACAAAATATATGTAAACACATTTTCTTTCCTTTTCATATTGTTTTTTTTGGCTTCCCATTTTTGGGTAAAATAAAAGTGGTAAATTTGTTAACATCTTGAAAACCCTAATCTGTAAAGATCAGTACCAGAAATGTTAATGTACAGACCACTTTTAGATCTAACGGCTGTTAACGTCAGTTCCAGATTATGTCGAATGAAGTAGCGAGAGATCCTATATTATTCTAAAGATATTATTGACAGCTAAATATGAAGTTCGCTTTGTCTAATAGTGAAAGTTACAATACTATCTACAATATTTAGCAGCTTTGACTTCACGTGTAACACTTACCAAGTGTGCATTCACTTTATTAACCCTTTAAGCACATAACACGCCATCGATTTGTTATACCCCTTGTTAAGCTAAAGGCACAGGGTTACACAGGGCATGAAAGCCACACAAAATATTCGCCATAAAATTGTTGGAGCCTTCGTAACAGAGACGCATGTCGTCAGCTTCCATAAAAAATCTTATCAGATTTACAGGCGAAACTTCTAAGTAAACCCATAAAAGAAATTACGCGAGGTTTTTTTTTTGTTATATTTTTGTAGTTTTATATTTGTTGTTGTTGTTCTTGTTTGGCTTCAACTTGTGTTTGTTTTATTTACTCTAGATACAGTAGTTTTTTGGTTTTTTATTATATGCTACACATTAAAAATGTTTGGTGCTTATGTAAGACATAGATCATAAATGTACATATAAGTTGTATAACATAGTAGTTGCCATATGCGATGATTACATTGAAATACTGAAAGGGGAGCGCATTGCTACTACGATGTACTTTAACATAGAACTGAACTGAAATTGGGTAATAAACTGCATAAATATCATAATACAAAAATCATTTCTTTGTTTTTTGTTAATCTTTGAAAACTATCACACACAAATTTCTGTAAAGAAAACTACTCTAGACATATGAGTATTTTGTTATTGTATTATTATAGTCAGAACTTGGCTATTTACTAGGGATATATACTATATATGTTGAATGCGATTATAAATATATCTTTAATACTACGCTGTTCCATTATCTATTCGCAACTCTGAATATTTTTAATCTTTAGTTATCTGTAGTTATTTCAGATGATTCTTTTTTTAAGGAATTCTCCTTCTTAATCCTTTGGAACAGTGGCATAAATACGAGTTATCCCCTTTGGAGTCGGATATATCTGTTATCAACTAAATATCCCTAAATGTAGAGGACGCTACAGAGTTATGATTAGTTTTATGAGGGATTAATACTCTTCAGGCGCTGCTGCTGGAACGTTCTGGGTGTCCGGTAGTCAAAAGCTCCGAGGAACGCGTTTCTAGCGGCATCTGCTCCACTTCGATATACTCTTCTTCGTCCTGTATGGTCGCCTCTGTGGCTAAAGGAGGCGAGGGTGCCGTCTCCGATTCGTAGAGCTCTTGCTTCACATGTCTCGGACTCAAAGCAATGGGTGAACTAGCCGAAGCCGAAGCGGAGGCTGAGGAACTGCGAGTTTCCTGCTTGGCAACTCGAGTAGCTGGCGCAGCGGGAACTGCAGCTGGTCTCAGCTCATGGGCTCGCTGATGATGCTCCAGCTCGGCGCGAAAGTAGAACTTCTCCGGGCACAAGTTGCAGTCATAGGGACGTGCACCGTGCTCCGCAATGTGGGTCAGAAGACCCGCTGGCGCCGTGAAGACCGCCGAGCAGATGTAGCAATTGAAGCCTCGTTGCTCGGTGCCGGCGAACGTGTGCTCCACGAGATGTTCTTGCAGTTTCTGGGCATGCGGCAGTATCATCTTGCAGAGATTGCAGCGATTCTCGAGATAGTTCGAAGGGGCAACATTCGCTGGAGCAGCAGCAGTCGATGGAGCAGACGACTCCTTGCTGCGCTTTCCATTCAGATTGAGATTGTGCTTGCGACAGCATTTGTCGCACAACTTGGCAGTGTCTCCTGCTCCAGGCAAAGGCTCTAAGCAGAGAGCACAGACGGGTTCTTGGAGACTACCGACACCGCTGCTCGACTTGGTGTGGAACTTGGCATGCAGACTCAACTCGAACTCCGAGTGAAGCGTCTGGCGACAACAGATGCAAGCCATGGGCAGGTTGCCGTCGCCGCCATGTTCGCTGAGATGGGCGCGGAAGGCGGCCACATGCTCCAGTTGCTGTCCGCAGTGGGCACACTTGCCCGATTGCCCCACCTTGGAGTGTTGCAGCTTGTGCTCGGCGAGAATGGCGGGGGAAGGGAAGATCTCGTCGCAGATGAGACACTTGTGTTTGCCACTCGAGTTGTGGCAACTCTTCATGTGTTGCTCCAGTTCCGCACGCGACTTGAAGTTCCCCGAGCAGTAGGCGCATCTCAGACTCACCCCGGTCTTCAGGTTGTGAGCCAGCTTGCGATGCGAATGCAGCTCGGCCTCGCTGCGTAGATCCTGACGCTCGCACATGCCACAGCTATAGTTGCTGCTCCCAGTGGCAGCTGCTTGGGTAGTGGCGCCTCCACTTGCTGGCTGCGACTGCGATGGGGTGGATGGCACCTCTGACGCGCTGGCTGCTGCCGGAGATGTCGCCTTAGCCGCATACATCTCCATAAGATAGCGCTGGCTCAGTCCGTACATCAGTGCCGGATGTGGCGACTGTTGTGGCTTCAAGCCACTTGTGTCCACCTGCAGCGGGCTGTAGAACTTTCCAGCGGCTGGGGCTGCAGCGCCTGCTCCCCCAAAGAGGCCCTTGAAGGCCACATTGTAGTCAATGTGCAGATTGCTGTTGTTGTTCGTGGCCGCAGCAGCAGCAGCAGCAGCAGCTGCCAGCGGAGGAAGCAGCGCATTCACATAGAGGCTGCCCATGTTGGGTGAGCTGTCCTTGACCTGAGGGGGACTGTGTTCCTTGACGCCGCCATGCTGGCTCTGCATGTGCCTGTCGAGCAAGAACTCCACGTGAAAGGTCTCGGGACACGAGGGACAGCGAAACTGACGCGCATGCGCCGCCAAGTGGAAGTGCATCTCCAGTTCCGAGGAGCAGACTGCCCGGCAGAACATGCACTGCAGCGGATTGGTTTGTCCTGGTCCCGGAGCATGTCCTGTAGCAACAGGAGCGGGTGGTGCAACACCCTGATTGCCTGCCAGCTGATGGCGTGTCTTCACATGCACATGGAAGTCGGTGTCGTTGCGAAACAGCTCCAGGCAAGCGCTGCAACGCAGCAGCTTCGTCTCCTGGCCATGGGCACAGGCCAGATGCAGCTGCATCGCCATCCGCGTCTCGCAGATCTCCGCACAGAGAGCACATTTGAGTAGCGTCAGCACATGCTCGCTCTGCAGATGCTGCTGCAACTCGTCGGACTTGGCAAAGGACTTGCCACAGCTGCCAGCACTGCAGTTGAACTCACAGCTGGCGATGAGGAAATGGGCAACCACATGGCGCTCAAATTCGCTCTGCTCGGGCAAACTGAGTCCGCAGTGGGGACAAATGAGTTGCATGCCCTCGGCAATGTGTGTCTTGAGATGATTGCGGAAGCTCTCAAAGTCCGGCAGTCCGGCGTTGCATTGATTGCAAAAGAAGACGCCAGGTGGCGCTGGTGCTGCAGTGGGAGCGACGACAGGTGGCGACACTGTGCGACGCTTGTTGCTGCTCAGATCGGTGGGCAGCTCCTGTTCCGGTTTCTCCAGCTGTGGACTGCTCAGATCCGGCTTGATCTTGGCGGGCAGCTCGAGCGCAAGGCGTGGACTGAAGGTGCCTGCGGTGGCCAGGCGGTTGAAGTGCTCGTAGTAGGAGTTGGGACTGCTCAAGCGATCGAGGTGTGTGGCCCGCATGTGTTGGAATAATCCCGCAATATTGCTGAATCTCATGGTGCAATATTCGCAGCTGAGCTGGAAGCCATTTGCCTGCAGCTTAGACTCCTCGCCAGCTGCGTGTGTCGCCTCCGTTGTCGGCTGCTCGTGAGCCTGCTGCAAATGCGCATTCAGTTGCTCCAGGCTGCTGAACTCCATCGCCTTGGGACAATAGCTGCAACGCAGCAACGGTGTCGGCAGGGGCGTGGGAGTGGGCGTAGTTGGCACTTGTTGGCCACGACTGCGCTTAGGGTAATCCAGGCGACTCGGGCTGCTGTCGGAGGCGAGTGCGAGCGCATAGCGTCGCTTGTGCAGACTCCCATTGCTCGAGATGGAGGCCGAGGCGGAGGCTGAGCCTGTGCTGCGTGGACTGTAGTTGAGCGCATTAGGGTTGCCACCAGCTGCCAGTATTGCCGCATTCTTCTTGTGCTTCTGCATGTGCGAGGTGAGCGCGGCAGCCGTGTTGTAGCCCCGGTTGCACATGCTGCACTGGAAGGGCTTCTGGATGTCGTGCGTCTTCATGTGGATCTTTAGATGGTCGCTACGGAGGAGAGGGAAGCAAATGTGGGAAGATATGCTGTCAGTTATTTTGCGACTTTGGATTGATTGAAAGTGAAACTAGTCTCGACTTAGACAGACGTGATTTGAACTAGACACTAAAAAAAACCCACTCTATGAAATTCACCCAGCGCCATAAAAATTCACACTTAAAATTCAGAAACTCGAAAGATTGCTGGTCTGAGATTTTCTCAAGCGATTGTTGATTCATCTAATTTTTTTTTTTTTTTTTTTGACGAACAATTTTGAACAAATGGATTTTCAAAAATATTACAAAAATCTGTTTAAGCAACGGAGTTTTAAAATTTATTTTAAGAACATCTAAAAGAATAAAAATATTAAATTTAACAGCATTGAGCCTTTGTATACTGACGGCAAGAATTCAATTCAATTTTTCGCTAAGCCACTCTTGGCATGCCAAGTACAGCTATTGGTATATTTTGTTATTTTGTGGTATATTCAATTGATATATTTTAACGACAATTTCATTGTTTTGCTTTTAATGAATATGGATAGCCGGTATTTCACAGTCGGGCGCACTCGAATGTAGCTTTCTTAATATTTTTATACCCGCTACCCATAGGGTAGAAGGGTATTATAACTTTGTGCCGGCAGGAAATGTATGTAACAGGTAGAAGGAGGCATCTCCGACCCTATAAAGTATATATATTCTTGATCAGCGTCAACAGCCGAGACGATATAGCCATGTCCGTCTGTCCGTCCGTCCGTCTGTCCGTCTGTCCGTCTGTCCGTATGAACACCTAGATCTCAGAGACTATAAGAGATAGAGCTATAATTTTCGACAGCATTTGTTATGCTTGCACGCAGATCAAGTTTGTTTCAAATTTTTTTGCCACGCCCACTCATGCCCCCGCAAATCAAAAAAATCGAATAACAAGCGTAATTTTAAAGCTAAAGCTGCGAATGGTATATACAGTAATAAATATAGTAGTTATGATCCCTGAAAATTTGGTTGCGATCAAAAAAAAATTGTGGAAGTTATTAAAGAAATACTTTTGTATGGGCAAAAACGCCTACTTACTAGGGTCTGAGTTGCTTTGGCTGACAATCTGGTATATTGTGCCGTCTATGGTATATTTTGAATGCGGTACTATATCGATATACCACATATACCATTTGGTATATTTTAAGTATTTTTGCAGTATATTTGGTAT
Source organism: Drosophila sulfurigaster albostrigata (assembly GCF_023558435.1). Taxonomy (NCBI): domain Eukaryota; kingdom Metazoa; phylum Arthropoda; class Insecta; order Diptera; family Drosophilidae; genus Drosophila; species Drosophila sulfurigaster. The sequence continues at coordinate 3,606,287 of NC_084883.1, forward strand.
ATTTTGAGAATAATACCGCAAAATATATTGCTATTCAAAATGGGTAGCGGGTATCTCACAGTCGAGTACACTCGACTGTAGCTTTCTTACTTGTTATTTTCGACATGGTATATGGTAACTTCAAGTTCAATAGTCCCTGAGATTGGGACACTTCTAAAGACGGTCAGATTACATAAGCGAACACACACAACTTCATCAGCTGCATTTTTTGTAGCTCAGTTCGGTCGATATTTGGTTTAAATGTTTTCAATAAAATTGCAGACTTAAGTCAAAGAGTCCCATTTCAAAGACTTTAGATGGATGACAAATAGATTTCATTAGCTTTATCAACTATAATTTCTTTTGCAAACTAATTACCAATGCAAATTTAGCTTCTTGACGTGAACAAGCTTGAAGTATGAGAGACTCAAATGTTTTTAATTGCCAAAACACTTGGGAATTCATTAGCATATATGTAGGTCTTTTGAGTGAACCAGAAGGTTTTATTTATAGTTTAGCTACACAATTTTATTTGTAATAAATTGTATGAACAATGAATTTATCGAAAATACTAAATTACTCGTATATTACAAATGTTTTTATTAATGCCAGCTAAACCAAAATTTGAATGCAATTATATTTCCTTTCTCTGCTTTTAATGCTTAGATGTTGCTTACCTTCTGGAGAAAGCGGCTTCACAATGCGGACACTTGTAGTTCCTTTCGTTGGTGTGGAGCTTCTTATGGCGATCTCGGGAACGCTTGTGCTTGAATAACTTGGCGCAATATTCGCATTTGAAAGGCAAATGTTCGGCATGGCTCTGAGAGAGAAAGAGAGAGAGAGAGAGAGACAGAGAAGCAGAGAAACATTATTATTAGCACAAGTGTTTTCATTTTTATTATATTGTTTTATTTTATTCTGTTGTGGGCTGCAATCTGAGCAATGATATCTGGTTCCGAAAGCCCCAAGCTCACCAGTCGACAGTCGAGAGTCGGTAGTCGACAGTCGACAGTCGACAGTCGGCTCTGTTGAGTCTGACTAACCCTATTTGAAATTCTTAGAAGGCGCGTCGTGTCGTCAACTGTCGTGTCGAGAGTCCAGTTAAAAGAGTGCGATTCCTCGGCTGAATTTATTGCTGCACTGCAGCGTTGACTAAATCTCAATTTCTGAATCAGAATCTCGAAATCTGCATACCTAGAGGGGGAAAACAGAGGCGAACTGAGCACTGGACACTGGGTTCGTAGGTGGCTTCTGGGCACAAATTCATCTAAATGCGCAACGCAACAGAGAGAAGCACTCAAAAGAGAGATACGTAGAGAGAAAGAGGTGGTGATGACTGGACAGTGGACGGGATGGAGGCAGTTCGAAGTGGGGAGAGAGGGAAAAGGGGAGCAGAAAACAAAACACACCCGCAACCGGTTTGTATATTTTGGGTTCTTTGGCGGTCCGTCGACCGTCAGACTCAGCCGCTGACGGTGGATCGCTTTGATGTGTAGCGAAACACAAAAAAAAATTAGCCCATTTGTATGCAGCCCCCCGAGTTGAGTTGGCTTATTGCACAATATGAGCCAAGTTAGCCAGGTTAACACCATCGGATCATCCGCAAGCAAGGCAAGGCAAGGCAAGCGAAGCAAACCCGGCCAAACATTCTCGTGTTGGTTATGGTTTTTTAAACTGTCGCGCAAATCATCATCAACATGATCAACATCATCGCCATCATCATCAGCATATCCCAGTAGTCTCTGGACTACCTTTCCCCCTCTTCCCCTTACCCCTTACCGCTTCTCCCTATCCACTCCCCATGGAACGTGCGAATCCCGAGGCAGGCGCTAGGATCAAAGGCGGCGCTACATGTTAGGCCCTCGTTTGATAAGCATCATCGCATTTGCTGCTAGTCCTAAACACGGTTGCAATTGGGTTAACAACTTGCTGATGTCATGGGCGTTGTCTCGACATCTCTTCTCCGGCATCCCCGATCTTTAGACGGCGGCAAGTGGACCGAGGATGGCTACCGAATTCTACGGAATGCTTGGGTTTGTCAAACAAACTGAGCTGACTCAAAATTTCTCACCTAACATGACTATAGATCATCCTTCAGTCCATTATGAGGATTATTACCACGAAAACATTTAATTTATAGATTTTAATTTGATCTGGTCTTTAGAGTTACTTCATTAATTTCCAAATTATGAGAACACTTTGACCTGGCGGATGTAATAACTAAACTATCAATTACATAATGTTGTGAGTTTTGATATAGTTATATATTCCGTCTTTACATAAAATAAATTTCTATACCTTCCTAAACTTTCTTATATTTTGCATAAATTTCAGTCCTTATTTTATTCATATTTTATTGTTTCTTTAATTTTTGCGTTCACTTTTCTTAAGTCTTGTTTTTAAACATTTTTTAACTAATTCAAAATATTCTTCTAAACATTTCCATTTGAATTTTCCTTTTTCTTTTACGGGGGTATTTTTTGTTTTTATTTTATTTTGTACATTGAACTGTATGATTTTTTGTGATGAGTATTATACTAACAAAATATTCTAATAATTCTTTAAATTTGATTTCCTAATTTTGTGCATTAGGGAATTATTTATCTGTCTGACTTATCCAATAACATTTGAGGTCTTCTCTCTTTTTTTTCTTTTTTTGATTAAATAACGAAGTGTAATAGACGAATAATCTATTCATAAATTCTTAATGATGTCAATTACAAATATTGTGGTTTAGGTATTCGAGCTTTACTTTCACTTTTTTTCAAACCCATTTTAAAATATGTATGTTTTAATCAATTTGCCCGCCTTAACCCAGTTTCACTTGAAACCAATGGATCGATATCCATTTCTATTAAAGCGACGTGACTTTCAAGTGCCAATCACCCAGAACTCAGTCCCAACCAAAAAACCTCAACCCCATTTCCTATTCCTGTTCTATGCCAGAAGGCAGGGTAACCACAACCACCCAAGGCAAGGACTTGTAAGCGCCTTAAAGAATGTCAAGCTAGTAATTAACCCTTCAGGGCAGACTCCACAGTCACCCCAAGGCATCCCCCATCATGTGGCATCCATTTGGAACCCTTTCGAACTCACCTGGACGTGATGCTTCAAGTAACCGAGTCGTGGAAATGATTTGTCGCAGAACTGACACTGATAGGAGCCGTCGCCTCTGTTCTTAATGCCGTCGCCTGTCAACTTATCAAACTTTGTGGCTGCTGTTGCGCCAGTGTTGCCACCTGCACCTCCGCCTCCTGTGGGTCCTGTGAGCTTTGCTTTCTTATTGATTTTCCGCAACTTGTTGGCAATTTTCAGCGCCTGCTGATGATGATAATGATGATGATGGTGATGCAAATGGGCGGGTCTCTTAAGCTTTGTTGGTTCTCGTTCCCGTTCTCGTTCCCGTTCCCTGTCACGCTCTCGATCCTCCTCAGCTGTAGTCGAGATGTCTCCATTCGTCTTGGACTGCTCCGAGTGCGGATCCTCGCCGGCAGCCAAGTGCTGTGGATGCGGCTGCTGAGAGTTGGGCGTCAATGTGCCGTCCGAGATGCTGGGCGAGTAGCTGGAGGAGGTGTGCGTGCTGTACATGTCTGTAATGAGCAGATAGAGGGGGAGAGGGAGATGGGGGCATTAAGCGTGGATTGCAATTAAGATCATGTCGTGTCGTGTGGGCAGCGACTGCATCCTTATTAGCTAGGCGGCTTTTCTCTCACTCTCTGTGTGACTAAGACAAGACAGGAAATCAACGACGCGTCCATCAAATGGCCGACTGCGACTTAATTCAATTAACATGCAACGTTTGGTGTTGCCACCTCCACCCCAGACACAGACATCGGAGACACCACACAATGACCCAACTGCCCCTCCTTCTCCTTCTCCTTCTTCGTTCCCCTCGACGGCTGTAAATGAGCCGCACATTTGTTTCATGCAAACTAATTGCGCTCTCTGTACTTAAGAGCATTTTAATTACAAGTTCTACCACTTGACGCCTCACAGCCTCACACCGCCTCGGGCAATGAGGGTCACTTCAAGCCCCACACTGAGAGAAATAATTGAGATAGAAATCCTATATTGATCCAGAATATATACGGGATATTCTTATGTTATATTTTAATGTGCACCAAATCTTAAAACTAAAGTCTAGATTTAATCTTTCGATTACAATAATAATTTGAGAAAAAATATTGAATTCAAACATTAATTGCAGATAGTCCACAAATTATTGCTGTCTTTCGGATTAACTATTCCTGTTATCTTGAGCTTTTTATAAAAGTAACCATGACTGTAAGTTTAGTTTGGTAATTTTTCTAAGAAAAATAATTTTTGAAAAAATGTTCATAATTTTACGTAAGTCTCTTTAACTTTATTGTAAGTATTGGATATTCTTAATAAAATTTTATATATTACAATTGCATTTTAAAATTTGCAATTTAAGAATTATATTTACTAAAAACTTTTAATTGAATGCAATGAATTACGTTTCACAATTGTCTCTTTAAAATAAACTTCAGAATTTCTAAGAATTCCATTTAAAGATGTAAGCATTTTGAATTGAGTAAAATCTAAATTGTTTTTCACTAAGATATAATGTTTAAACAAATGAAATAATTACTGTTTTTAACTCCTTCAATTAAATTATATACCAATTATAGGAAATAATTTTTAAAATTATATTATTTAGAGGATTTTGCAATTAAGCAACAAATTCGATTTTAAAATTCCAGATTAAACAGATAATAATGAAACAGTTTTTCACTAAGAATACATTTTTGGTCAAATGAAATTATTTTTATAATGTGCTAAGGTAATTATTGCAGTGATCTTGCTGCACATTTCTGTGAGTGTAAAGCCAACTACTTTGACATGGTTGCTCATCTATAACCACGCGCCAAGTATTGTCGGGGTTTTGGTTCACTTTCCGTTTTGGAAAACTTTAATTAAAGCTAATTGCGCTTGATCCGAGTGTATCTGTATCTCTAGCTCAAGCTACTTGCACATCATCAAAGTATCTATTGTGTATACTTGTGTACTTGTATTTGTTTTGTTTTGGCTGTTCTCGCTTGAACTCTGATCTGAAGTGCGAGCGACCGCCCCTCAAATTGAATTTGTTTGTAATTAGGAAACATGAAAATACTACATCACTTTAATTGTGCTTGTAAATTGAAAACTGTCTTTGGATTCAGGCTTGTTTGGTTAATCAAGACTGTAAAGTTCCTTAGGTCAAAGAAAGTTGGAAAAGATTGTAAATCTCCTCTTGGGGTTCTTGATTGAGTTGAATGAAGACAGATCTTTCAAAGGGGTTGAACTGATTTCAATGCTCTTCTGAGAATAATTGGGGCGTAGTTTTGTAAACTGATTTTAAAATATAAATAAGGAAATAAAGGGAGAAGAATAACTAGTTGTTAATTTATTTAAAAACACTTTATTTATATTTATGTAATAAAAAAGCATAGATGAGAATTTTCTACTTTGTAGTTAAACCGATTATTGAAATAAGAGAAAACCAGGGTCAAGAATGGAGAAAGATTTTTAGGTGAAAAAATCCTTACAACTCCCCATCATATAAAATTTCGTTGTAATTACCGTTATTAGAAATCTCCTTCGTGGCTTGAATCTTTTCAATTAAATTCTCCAAACGCGAACTGGGACCGCGATATAACATTTTTAAGGCCATCATGGCATAGTTATCAATTAAGCGATTAAGCAATCAATTTGCTCAAAGCACACATTTGATAATTAACTAAGAATTCACACTAAAACATTTGTCACTAAACGAACAGCTTTTTTATATTATTTAGTATTATACTATATTTTTTCGTATGTATAATTTGAGCGTCACATTTAATGCAATGCTTTGGTATTTTAATTAGAATTTTCAATTAACACTGTCACCAAACGACGCCAAAGGATCGCAAGCGTTGCTATTGTTGTTTTTGTTTTGGTTTTGTTTTTGTTGTAGCACGTTGAACGACAATGAGGACGTCCAATTGCCGCGAGCACCAAAATGTGACTAAATCAGAGCCAAGAGCCAAGCGCCGTAGGAAACCCAAGCACACAACAAAACAACAGCAGCAGCCGACGTCGCGCGATGTTGCTGCCGTCGCCTCAGCGTCAGCCTCAGCCTCAGACTCAGTCTTAGCTACAGCCTCAGTTGCTGTTGCTGTGGATTGAGCAACGGGCGTCAACGCCTATAAAAACAACAATTTGAGTGCTTGGCGAACCAGTTCGTTCGAGCGCATGCGTGTCTGTGTGTGAGCTACCATTGTATTGCATTGGTATGTGCGCATGTGAGCGTGTGCTTATATATGCATGTGTTGGTGCCTCGTTGTGACTGCCGACTGCTGAATGTCGGCGACTGCCTTTTGGGATTCTCGCCCCAAGCACTTTGGCGTCGGCGTCGCTGCTGCGCTGCTGGCAAATGAGAAGCAACAAAGCAAAGCATTAAATGGCGCCCCACATACACACACACACAGGCGCGCGTAAGTGGAAACGCAGCCATGCGTGAGCGAGTGAGCACAAGCAACTGAGAGAGAGAAAGAGCGTAACCATGTATTGGTCTCTCCGTATGTATGCGTATGTGTGTGTGTATATGGTGTATGTAAAGCGAGGCAAAAGGCGGAGCATGGGAGCCGCTGTGGTGACGATATCACATTGGGCGTTCATTTCGCTTGTGGGAGCGGGAAGCAGCACTTGCGGTGACACTGAGGGGAAGGGGTAGATTGGGGGGACAGTCCATCTAGCTACACTTGATATATATTTTATTTATGTGCGCACAAAAAATGCAAATTAGCTGAATGACAGGAGATGAAAGTTTTTTTCCCTCAGATTTCTATTTTGTCTTTCTACCTATTTTTAAGGCAGGCGGAAAGTTAAAAGGTTGAAAATAGTTTTTATGCCCCCGGGGTTTACTGAGAGCGGTCTCGGGGGGTTTCATGAAAAGTTTCATGAACTATAAAGCACTTTATGCGCAGTAATTAAATAGGCGAAATAGCCTATAAAGTAAAAATGTTACTCGCACTTAACTGAGTAAGAAATATATCAAATTAAATATAATTATTTATATTACTATTAATGCGGCTCGTGGGAATCTATTAGTAATAAAATGTACCGCAGTTAAACTTTAAATTATTAAAATACCAAGTAAATATACTTTTGTTATAATTTAAATATGTGAATAAATATTTATTGCTTCGTTAACAATTTATATTTATTTATTGGGATTTATGCAAACAATTATTTGAAATGGATTCGATAATTGTTACCTCTCCAACATTTATTTTTCTTTTTGCTTATTATATATTAATTATATTTTTCCCCCCTAACCCGACAGTCATTATCCGGCAATCAACTTATGTTATTTTTATTTGCAAGATGTCCCTACGCAAATTAGCGAATAAAGGCATCACATCATCAAAGCTGTCAATAAACCGCCAACAACATTGACACAAAATGGATAAAAAGCGCAACAACAGCAAATGGCCAGAAGCCCAAAAAGGCAGCGAACACGTTTAAGCCATTAGCGCTAAGCGACGCAAAATGTTGCCCGTCAATATGGCAAAGGCAGAAAGCTGAAAGCTGAAAACAAAGGCTAGGCGAAGTGTGGCCATCGACGCAAGGACGAAGCCAGTAAAAACGGGTAAAAATAAACGCTGTCACCACAGGATGCAGAGGATGCAGGCCGCAGCAGTCTGCAGTCTGCAGTCTGCAGTCCTGCTGACAGGATGCACCACTAAAAGCCAAATTAATTATGCATACAATGCCAGAGGCAGGCAGCAGCAACAGCAATCGAGTTGCGTTTTTTTCGTTTTGTTTATTTCAGTCGCCTGTCAACAGCAGGCGGCAGCACGCCCACAAGCCCAATGTTCCCCTACCCACCCTTCCCCCTGCCCACTCTTGTTGGCCTTCCCTTGTGTTTGCCTTATCAAAAACTATTAAAGCAATTAAAAAATCACTTTACACATTAGCAGCTTTTTGTTTTGTTTTTTCTTTTCTTGAAATACGCGTCTCGCTCTCTGATTGGCTGACGCTCGCAGCCAATGGCTGAGCGACGTCGCGCTGCCGACGCATGCGTCGCTGCTTGAAGCGAGATAGCAAGCTATACGTGCGCTGCTCTCTCGCTTATTTACTGCACAGTCGTTGGGTAACTTCGCAGCCAGCAGCGAGAGCTCTGCTTACACACACAAACACACACACATACACACACAGTCGTGGTATTTATCGACACTGCTGTCGATTTCGGATTTGTTTTTCGTTAATTGCAGCTTTCGCTGCGCTAATTGCGGCTTTGTGTTATGTATTATATGGCTTCTTGTATTTCTGGCTGTGTGTGCGTGTGCGCGAGTTTGTCGTTTGAGTCTTTGGTTTGAGGTTAGGATACTTTTCGTTGCTGATACTTTAGTGTTTACCAAAGGTTTTCTTTCATTTTGTTTGCTTTTTAAATTTAGTTTACAATTCAAGTTGAGTAAAGAACATCATTTATTTAAAATTAGTTATTTTAAAAAATACTTATTTTTGTCGGCTTAGAAATTTTCAAAATTTGTTTTCCTACAATTTTAAATATAACAATTTAAAATATTATATAATTAGTAAAAATTCTCTTTATTTGAAAAATTGACTTTTATTTACTTGGCATAGCTAAATTTTTTTGAAGATAATGTTAATAATAACAATTTATTAAAAGTTGACTTGAGGTTAATCGAAGTCAATAATAATTCCCTAACAAAAATCTATTATTTTTAATAAAAGCTATAACGAAATAAATATAAATATCTCAAATACATAAAAAATATATGGAAATAAATTTGACAATCTATTGCACTCAGTAAAAATTTCTTTAAATTTACCTTGTAAAAATGCTACAAAATTTCCTATTAAAAATCTCTAACCGTTATTTGAATTAAACCACAAGAATAAAGTATTAAGCTTTAATCAATTTCGCCGGAACCTTCAAGAGTGATTGGACCTAAATATCAATTAAAAATGTTAATCATTGGGGTTCAAAACCGAACTTTTAAATTTTGCAAAGAATTTGGCTGAAAACCCACAAATTACATTAAATATGTAACGATTATACAACCCATTATTCCAATCTCAAAGAGTAGAATTTGAAACCAATTAAACTTGATTTGCTGACATTCATTTTTAATGTTTTCGTCTTGGAAAAATGTCAAAACAAGAAACAAGTGCTGATCTACCCTCAGCTCAGGTGCCAAGAGGAGAGATTTCTTTAATTGTAACAAGAAATCCCAAGTTCGAAATTCCTAATTGCTTTGCCCGCTCAACTGCCAAGCTAATCGCTTTTTAGTGTACAAAAATTGTACACGTTTTTCGAGGGACTGTTGAGAACTCGAATTGTAGTTTAAAAATGCAAAAGTTTTCCCTTCGTTTGAGTAGGATTTTTGTTTGTCTGCTTCTTGCCGCGCTGAGCTGCTCGGCGCCGTTGTTTTTGCCTCTCCGTTAATTACATTTGAGTGACAGTTTTGTGACAAGCGCTGGCAGAGGCAACGACGGCCACGACCACGACCACGACCACGATGCTCGATGCTCGATGGGCACAAGACCAGCTCAGCCCGATTGGAGCTGGGGGTTGACATACGAGTATTTTGCTTATTTTTAAGGGCTTTGCTTTGGTTCGGCTCTATTCGTGGTGGGTGAAAGGGTGTTCAGGTGAGTGCGCCCTGCCTGCGATGCCTGCGATGCGAGCCTCTGCCTGGACCTTTTTTATACCCCTTGCTAGCAGAGTGTCCTAATGGGGTATATGCATTTAATATACATTTATGTATATCATTGTGCTTTTTTCACTCAATTTTAGATGTGTTTACTTTTGAAATTGAAAAAGATTTATTAGGTTTTGAAATCGAACTTAAACGAATGACAGATTTAGCCATATATATTCCATACCCGGAATAATAGGCAATGTGTAATCTGTCCACTTTACACCTAAACTTCAGTAACTAATAGATATGTGCTCTTTTAGCTAGCTGTTATGCACTAGTGAAAGTTACAGTTGTTGTATTTCACACAAATAACAATTAAAACTCTTCTGACAATTCAACGAAACAAGTATTTATCTAAATATGTATGTATGGATAAATCTTTCTTTAAATTCATTTTTTTTAATTTATTTTATATGTTCTGCAATTTGGAATTTTAAACTTTATTATTACTATTACTATCCACTATTACTGATATATATATATATATATATGTATTTAGAATGTAGTACACAAATTCAATCCTTTTGTGTATCTTACTAATTTGTTTGATTTATTTAATGCATTTTAATTATCCTCCACATTTGTTACTTGTATAGCAACCTATAACAAGAGATTTATAACAAGTTCCATGAGAAAAACTTTATTGCATTTATACTTCCATAAAATCCAAACATATTTTGAATAATTTTCTAATATAATATTTGTTGATTCTGTTACTGTGATAAAGTAACTTTATGTTTCTTGTCTTTATTATTTTCCAAAAATAAGTATTTCACACGCTCAATTATCTTTGCGGACTACAGTCCCATCATTCTTTATGGGTATTCTTTTCGCCATCTACAGGGTGTTTACGTAGTCGGTCACCTTGCGAGCTAAGCTCACATTTGCCAACTGTGATTTCTGTGCATTTTTAATGCGCGGCTAATGTGACGCCAAAAACTTTGACTTTGACTGAGATTTGTTGGTCAGCGGCATCGGAGTTTGTTGGCTTAGATTGCAATGTATCCTTGTTGCCTGGGACCTGGGCACGAGCTCATGTGTCAGCTTGTTGGCTTGTTGGATATGTTGACGACAGGCGAAAGGGTTTTTGCTGGCTGACCCAATGAGGACGTGGACATGGACTTGTTTGGTCTGGCCTGGCGCCCTCATGCATAATAGATAAATTATAAAAATAAGCACGATACATGCGATGATGGCTGGGTGGCGGACGGAGAACAAGAGGAAAGGGATGCACGATACAGAGAATGAAGTGTGGATGGGTAAACGCATCAGGCAACCTGTCAGCTATTGTCCTTTGGCACAAGTGTCCTTTTGTTTCTGCCCACATCTCTCGTTAGCGAACAGCGCATTTTAAATTAACCATTTCTAATGCCATTTGCTGCGAAAGTCACTCAAATTGTCACTTTGATGTTTGACAGCAAGGACTTAGGCCCAGGACCAAGCGAGTCCACTCCGAGTACATCTCCATGTACATTAATTAATGCATATGGATATGTCTCCACAGATTCTTTTCGCCACTCACTCTCCAATTATTTTTAACTGCACAATTAATCAGACGGTTGAAACCACATTTAATTAGAGGCTTTGCCCCGTTGAGTGGTCAACCCAAATTATAAAAAAAAGGTTCGTCTTTGGGCTTAGTTTTCCCTTTTTTCATCCATAGAAAAGAAATTGGAAAAATGTCACTTGCGAAATGTGATAATATGAATTATATGAGTATTAGAAGCATCTAGAGTAGCTTAGCCAATAATATTTATTTAAGTGAATTTTTATTGTTTGTTTATTAAATGTTGAAATTTGTAGGTTTATTTATTATGTAAACAATTAGGAACGCTGAAAGCATCAGCTATATATTGAGTATTGTGATTTAGTTTTCATAAAAGGTTGTGGAGCTTGTTGGATTATTAACATTTCCGTATGTCTTGTTAAAGTACTAAGTTATAGTATATAAATATGGCAAAGTAATAATATATAATTTTACTAAAAATAATTATTTTTCAATTGATCAGAGCTGAAATTGTTACTGTTGAAACTAAAGAAAATTGGACTGCTCCCAAACTCAAAAAATTATCATCTTTTTAAATTAAGAACAGTCATCTTAACATTTGTGATCTTCAAATAAAACCAATTTAAGATCAAATTCATAAAACGAAGACCATTAATTTGAAAAATGACATTTTTCAAAATGAGACCTAATAAACTAGATTTAGGTAACAAAATTCTCGAATCCATCGAAATTCCTATTAAGTTTTTTTGTAGCTTTCAGTCGATTATGTTTAATTTACTTATGAAGGAACAGTTTCCGAACTATTTTAATTTCGAAGCCAAAATTATTCAGAAGTGTGTGCTGAATCTTATATTTTTTGTATATGAGTATTATAGAATATCAGAGAAAATAGCCAAAATTCGAGGTCTACGTATAAGCGTGATAAGATGGAAGGGTTCTATACTCGGGTATGACTGTCGAAGAAGCTCTCTTTAGCTTATGTGCAAACCTTAGTTTTGAAGGGTGCCGCCAAGAAGTGATCCTTGAACCCACAGATGGAATGATATCAAAATGGAACTGCCTTAAGTCATAAGTAAATGGAATAACTATTATGTTTTATGCTCATAGTTCTTTTGCATACGTAAATGCGAAATGAAATGCGTGGCAAGGCCCTTGGAAGCCTTAATCTTGGACCCGCTTCAATAGTTCTTTTGGGGTTTGTGTGTACCTTTGCTTATTAGTTAAATGCCAACGAACTGCCGCTGAAATGAAGGCAATAAAATGATTTTATGATTATTATCACCATCATCATCATCTGCGGCCAACTAGCGTGTGGACTCGTAAACCCAATTTCGCCAGCGAGACGACAACTGAATTTGTCGACCCCTTTTTTTTGGGGCAGTTCCGTTATGGTCGTCGGGCACTTGAAACGCGCTCTCGCTTGGAGTTCTAGTTTCCGCCTTCCGCGAGATATCGTAGAGAGCGAGAGCGAGAGGGAGATTATATCAGTGGACTGACCGGAATCGTCAGGGGCACAAAAGACGACATCGGATGTGGCAATCGGACATGTTAATCTGATGTCGCAGGCAATGCATTTCAATTACGAGTACTTCAGTTTCAGTTCCAGTTCCAGTTCCTCGTTGTTTCTCATTCCCCAATTTTAGTTTCGGGTCGCTCTTTATGGCTGCTGTCGACGCGTGGCAAGCTCACTCAAATACTCATAACAGCTGCCTCACCCCAAGACAGCAGCTGCCCATAGCCGCTGTGGCAACCACAAACTTGCAGCACGTGCCAACTAAACTAAACGGGAGGAGGTGGTTTGGTCGCCAGTGGCCAGTGGCCACACAGTTTAGCTGCAGATAGTCGAGGCTCCACTTTGCGGTTGAGTGGCTCAAGAAACAGGTGCGAAAGTCAATTATGGACAGCCAGTCAAGCTGAAACCCAAAACAAAACCCTTTTCAATCAGAGAGCTCAGCAAGCAGACAGAGACGTTGAGGAAGGCGTGACCGCTTGCCACCGCAGGACGCACCCGTCGAGTCGCCAGACTCATCATTAGCCAACTGACAGTCGATCTAGATGAACCTCAACCTGAACCTCAACTTCAAACTCAACTTCAACCTCGATATTCGTGGCACATTATCAATGAGCTGCGTTTGGTCTACCTGCTGATTGATTTGTGTCAGCGCCTGCGCCTCAAGCAAGTCAAATCCCAATCCCGATTCAGATTTCGATCCCAAGTCCGATTCTGATGCCTGCTCCCTGATTGAGTCCAGTCTGACTTCATTTTTCATTGAGACTTTTTACGCAATTTACAATTGGCTGTTTCCCCTTTTTGGGATCATCATTATGTGCCTTGATTGCATCGCCTCGATGACTTGACATATCTTCGGGCTCTCCTAAGTGCAATTTAAAATCTGATTACAACTCCTAATTATTGTTTTCGTTAGCCATATATATTTCTTCTCAAATATTTTGAAATGCTGCACAGTTGGATGCCAGAGCTATTCACAAGTGACAATGCTCAAGAATGGTTTTATGAATTTGTCAATCTTCAGCTGACACTCAAAATAACTATAGGAAGGTGAATTTAATGTTTAATTAATAGTTGGCAAGGAGAAGATATGTGCTGATTTGCTCTTTATAGTGGGTTAATTATGAATGTGTCTGAAGTGGAATTTAATAACAACAAAGTATCGGAGATTGGCCTAGACAAAGGGAACTTGGATTATGATATTGTTCTGACATTACTCATTCAAAGAAGTATCCACAAAGAGAAAATACAATGTGAATATGGGTGCAGCTCATCTTGTAAATTTTGAAGATGGGTCTAATTAAAAACTCATCTGTTTCGGATGTGTTATGTCAACAAAACAATGTAATCCATTAATCAGACATACTTTTCATATTGCGGGCAGGTACAGCTTTGCGAATAATGTTTTTGATAATCTAATAAAAATTAATATTACACTACATTAATGTTATAACAATTGTTTTGACTTTAATATTACTATATGTTTGATAGTCTGTTTTTTATTATTAGATTAAATATGAATACACTTAGGATCTTCATATTGAAATTTGTTTTTTTTTTTGAGTTCATGGTTTAACGAATTCTATTCCAAAAACAGTACTCAAAAATTCAAAAATTTATATCAAGCATACTCATTCATCACAAAGGTGACGTGGTTTTCAACACATTTTCAGAGCCTTAACATATTTCTTGGAATATAACATATATTTATGATCTCTATTATTATTTGTATTATAAACTCGAAGCTGTCAATTTAAAAATCTTTTCTACCGATTCCGAAGAGACTAATTTGATTTATCCTAATTAGTTTGCTAGTAATACACCCAAACTATTTATTTATTATGCTTTATGGTTCTATCAAGTGAACTTTGTTAATTTTAATATTTTTTAAATCAGTGTTGTCACAATGATAAATAGAAGAAAAGCACTGCTACATCTTCATAAGTCAGGTAAGTCACCCTCAAACTACAGCAGAAAAGACATGTGGGCTTCATCATCCCCAACGCGAGAAATAATGCGAGACAAGCGAAAGATTTATGCAAGAATCAGCTGAAGCGAGAGCCCATAACCATACGTCCAAATTAAATCCTTTAAGGCCAAAAATGCGTGGCAACATTTCAGCGCGTATTTCATTTAAATTACCAAGAATTTATCTTCGAATAAAGCGAAGAGAGAGCGAAGGAAGGAGGAATATGCGTATACGCAAATGTGTAAGTGCGGAAGCAGGTTGAATACTGAAGGTAGTCACTGCGAGTGTGAGTGTGCGAAAGAGAGGGAGAGCGAGAGTGAGAGTGAGAGGGAGAGCGAGAGCACTCCCAGGGGAGAGGGCCGCGCGAAATTGTGCCTTGGAGTCGCATAAGACGTGCAACGGCGAAAGTGGCACCAAAAGTATGCACATGGGAGCCACCAAGAGGCGGGTGTGGGACTGATGGGAGGGCACACAACCAATTGCCACCACGGTGTGGCCTCAAGTATGCTCCAAGTGTGTGTGTATGTGTATGTTTCTGTTTGTGTGTGTGTGTCGTAAAATGTTTGCCGAGTTTTTATGCGAAATGAAAACGTCTTTCGCGAAAAGAAGAATCAACAACTTTGACCAGCGGAGGAGGAGGAAGAGGAGGAGAAGGAGGAGAGGACACTGTCCGACAGCTTCTGCTGCTGCTGCTCCACAGAGAGACAGAAAACTTGCCGAGGCAACACCTAACGCACATAAATCATGCAAAAGGTGGCAACTGAATGCAGCAGCAGCAACAACATGCTCACAATGTTGTTGGGGCGTGTCATAACTTTGGCTTGGCTTCGCCGACTCCTTTGGGCTGGGGGATTGGCTTTGGCCCAGCCAGAGGACTCGCGGGAAACAGTCGAGAAGAGACAACGAGACGAAGGTGAAGGCGAAGACGAAGGCGGAGACGTCTCTGCTTTGCTCTCGAAAAACTTGTAAAGAAATTGCAAAAAAAGAAACTCGAAACAATGCGCTGCGCTGTCCACAATCTGTCCGCCAGCTGCAGCTGACAAGGCGCCAACTGCAGCTCCTCTCTCTCCTCTCCCCAACCATATTTTCTTATTCCCAATTCAAGTCAACTGTGAGAGATAGAGCGGAGCAACTTTTCTGCATTTGTTTAGCTTTGGTGTCAAGGTGTTTTCACACTTGAGATTTGCCAAACTTGTGCGCATATTATTTATGGAGCAGCCCAAGATATAGATATAGCTATACATAAATATTGTTTATACTAGTTTTGTAGTGTAGAGCTATCAAACTTATTATATAGATGATGCGTGTTGACCCAATTACATGACGCTGCTTAAGCGGCACATTGACAGATCTTTACGGAAACGTGATCTTGGCCCTTTGACAGCTGTCTGTGTGTGTGTGTGGCTCATTTTGGTCAGACTGTGAGATAGAACAGCGGTTCATTAACCGGACCAGTTTTCCACCAGAGTGAAAGAGATCTCAATCTAAAGCAATTTGTGGTCATTTCTTGAGAAAGCAACGGACTTGAACTTAACATTAACAAGCTGCCAAACACTGTGAGAATTGGCACTTTAAGCCAACATCTTCAACCTAAAAAGATAACTTCTCAAAGTGCGTTAGTCGCGAGTGCGTGATTAAGCGATACCCTCGACATACTCTACCCTCTATCCAATTTTAATTCTGGATTATAGAAAAATTATATCAAATAACGAATAATTTTAAAAAATGTTGTCCACTGTAAACCAAAAAAGGATTTCAGCTTCTCTATAGAATTCTATTAACAACTGCTTATAGCAAGTTTCTTCAGTTTAATTTATTTTTAAAAATTTAAATAATACTATATTTTTCTATGCTCTACACTTAGAAGAAGTTTCTGCAGAAGAATTTATCATAAATCATTTTAGAGAATATTCTTACCTAATTAGCATAAACTGTAAATCAAAAAGAATTGCAGTTTCTCTACAAAATTTGCTTCATTTTAAAAGAAGGTTCTTCAGAAATTTTGTTTTGTAATAATATTAATTACAAAAACAATTAATAATGATTAATACAAACAATTATCTGAAAAACTTCGTATAACAAGAAGTGAATTTGAAGAGAACCTGCAATACTTTATGGCTTACAAAATAATATAAATACCAAAAAGTTTATCCTTATACTAAAGAATCATATAGTGAATGCACATAGTATTTGAATTCATGGTCCTCGAATAGACCATTTGAGAACCGTTTTAAAATAGTTTCTTTCAAATAATTTAGAATTTATCATTATTATAAGTTTATTTTTAATAATAATGCCAAATACCAGTTAGTTTATCAATATACCCAAAAACATATACTCATTATATAAAATAATTGATACTCCTATAAAGGCTTTATAAATTGTATTTATTTTTAAAAATGTTACGAAATAGTAAACAACGGAAATATGTGATTTGTACAAGTTCGTTCAAGCTCATATGGAATTAATTTACCAGAACATACTTTGTACCTATATTTTACCCACTAGAAAAGACAAAAAGAAGTATAACTTTAGATGGATAATTTCGCTCTTAAAGATTTGCATATAATATATTATAACAAGACTTCATTCTCTTTTAAAGTATAATTGGAATACAATTTTAAAAGTTGTGAACACTTTTCTGTTTTTGGCTAGCATCATCTCTTAACAACAGGGTATTTGCTAAGCCCATCGCTTTGCCCCTTTAAACGGAGACAGCAATTATTTATGGTCTTAGATGTGGACATGTGAGGCGCTTTTGCAGTTTGTCAGTTGTTGTTGTTGTTGTTATTTTTGTTTCACTTGTGTAGTTGTTTGTCTTGTAAGACAAATGTGTAATTAATTGCGTCGCATCAAAAGGAAACTTGGAACGGAACTAACTAACTATTTGCATACTCCATGTCAGTTTTAAAAACATGCAAACTACTTGAACTCTCATCCTCCATTGCCAATCCAAAACACTTTCCGCTTCTCGTACACGTGCTATTAATAAATCAAAAGGACAAGCTAAGAACTCAGCTCAAGTCCGGGGCGGAAGTCCAAGCGAAAGGCAAAGCCGAAGGCAAAGGAAAACAAATGAAATGAAGTGACTTGGGCTAAACTTTTGACAAAGCGTCCAAGGATATGCCCTAGAATCCACTTCCACATCTTCGCGATGCTTTCGACTGTCTGCGACTGCAACTAATTGCATTTCATTGCATACATTTAGGCGCTGCAGCTGCTGCACTTCTCAATTTCTTCAAATCACACCGCAAGGCAGTAAAACGTTTCAAAATTGTTGCCAAATAGCCTTGGAGCCAGCGAGATTTCCATGGAGTCAAAGCCAAAGCCAACAACAGACACACACACACACACACACACAAGAGCCACAGATTCCTCGAAAGTGGGCAACAAATGAAAAGAAGGCGGCAAGCAACTCAACCCTTGTGGGAGAATGAGGGGGCAAAACACTGCCCGAGTGTTGAGTGCTATGCAGTAGCTTAACTAAGTGTATACACCGAAAGAAATAGTAGACTATCAAGAACATTCACCAAATCAAGTTGAAGCCAGGCAGCCTTTTTAAAGTATTCCACTGTAAGTAACTATTGTAAAGCAATTTACATTTTTAATTTACTAACGTATTTATATTTTTCATTATCGTGTTTTGCTGCGAAATATGTCCTTAAAAAAATCCATCATCTTTAATATATGAACTGTAAATTTCAATATTTTGTAAGTTCTTAAATAGATCGCGTTGTGATTTCATATGATAGGACAAGAAATATCTGCTTTAAACAATTACAAACTATAAATTGTTGTTTTCATAATTTTAAAAAGTATTGATTTCGAATTATTTGCCATATATGTATAACATAATTAATGTCTAATCTAAGCGTTTTGTTCGCTTTGCTCTGAATATAAGAAAGCACCCTTAAAGTTTCATTTCTTTTAAACATTTGATGGTTTACATTTAAGCGGATAGACACAAAGAATGCTGGAAAAGACGCTATCAAGTCTGCTGCTTATATTCATAAGTAGGCCTGGTATTTTGTATATATTCTAATTTTTGACACTTTGGTTTGTTTTATTGAAACATAAATTGGAAATGATGCACACATTTTTAGATTATGCATACAAAGTTTAGTATCAATTGTTAAATAGTATTAAAACATGCCAAATCCGAAGAATTCTTATAACCATACTCTTAAAGTATTCCATTTCTAAACTAAAATAACTTAGAAAGTAAGTTATTAGTTGAATAAACAAAGAATATATCGAAATATGTTATCGATTAATTTAGTGTTGTAAAACACGAACAATTAGGCCTTTAGTATATTTTTCGAAGTATTAAGTTAGCAGTATGACGAATGGCAAAGAAAAAGCGACTAGCGAAAGTCAAGTTGGAAAATAAAAATAATGAATATTTTATGGTAATCTCAAGAACAACTACACAATAGCATTTCGCTCAGTGTAGTTCTAGCAAAGCATAAGGATAGCCAGTGAAGGCATCAAAGCAATGCCAGCTCAGTCAACCAAGTTGAGTGTGAATGAATGTACATGAATGTGCGAGAGTGAATGTGAATGTGAGTGGGAAGGTGGCTGAGGATGCCAATGTGAATGGGCAGAAGACCAACAGACGCTCATGGCAGACGCTGGGCAAGGACCACAAAAAGTACAAGCAAAAGGAAGTCTGCGGAAAACAAAAACAAAGAAGTAAAAAAAACAACAAGAAAGAAAGGAAAGGAAGTGCTGAAGTGGAGGCAAGTGGGAGGTGATGATGGCGGAAAACACCACAAAACGAAACAAATAACACAGAAAAAGCATACGAAATGGCACTAGAGAGAAATGTGGCAAGCTGTGCGGCAGCAGGGGCATCTGCTGGGGCAGCGTAAGAAAGGAAGAGGATGGAGGGTAGGGTAGGGAGAGGTAGGGTCATATTGTGGCCATAGCTCATGATGCTAGCCAAGTTGCTGTCCCTCTGTTCGACAGCTCGTAAATGGCAACGACGATGTATGTGGTGAAAGTGAAGTGGCAGCTTGCCACAGCGACTGTGGCGACTCGGTTCCGAGTGAGATACAGATACAGAGAGTCGGAGTCAGAGACGAAGTCTGCTTGGTGTTGATTGCTGTTTGGGGTTTTTAAAACGTAGTTAGGCCATGGGCCAAGGGGGCGGCGGCAGCTTGTGGAACGACACCCGCGGCTCAGGTGTAGAGCACCCTGGAGTGTCGTCTCCGTCAGCCATATAACACCCCATACGGCAATTTTCAATGGTTATAGCTAGGCAAGCGAAGGCAACGTTGCCACGTTGTGGGGCACGCAGAGCCACTTGCTTCCTTTCATATGTGACAAATGGATCAGGATCAAACAGAGAAAAAGAGAGACGGAAAGAACTCACCTGAGTAGAAGCTGTCCAGACTATGCAGTTCCTCATCGTCATCGTCATCGTCGTCGTCGTCGTCATCGTCATCGTAATCCTCCTCGCCACTGAGGCTGAGCATCTCATCCACATCCTCCTCAATGTCATCCGCATCCTCTGAATGCGCCATCTTCTCCTTTTCATTCTCCTTCTCCGCATCCTTGAGCTTGTTGCCTGCAAGTTAAAGACGAAGACATAGTTAGTTTTTGGTTGCAACATCGCTGTGGCTGTGGCACGTTCCAAACACAGCCGCTGGCTGCGTTGCCATTGCCAGCGCCATCGCCATCGCTAGTGCCGAAGCTGCATGCCACGTGGTCCCCAGTTGCAAGGAATTTTGATTATGCTAAGCCCCTGGGTGCCATAATTCCATGCCCAAGCATAGCCCAGCTGACCCCTGACCCCAACTCCCCATCTACCGTTCCAAACTTCTCTCTCCCCCCTCAAATTTCCTTTCTCTGCCTTTTATGTTTGTCTTTAAGAGCGACTTAAGAGCGCCATCGCGTTGTGCGCAGGCTCAACAGAGTCCTTTGAATGCTTGTTAAGAGCGCCGCTTGTTTTGGTTTTAACTTCACTTCTCTCTCTCTCTCGCTATTTTGTTCTTGCTCTCCCTCTTCCTTTCTTGGGCTAAATGAAACAGCTGTTCAGCCAACTCAGGCACGTGTCCTCGCCTCAAGTTTGAGTCTTGCTTGGGCTTCAATCCGTCTGCGTCTTCAGCGTGGAATGCGTAAATGTCGTTGCATTACTCATACGCCGCGTACAACGCGCCTTTGTCTGAACATTCCGTTGTCTTGAGTCTATAGATATTTATTTGTGAGTGTGTGAGATATCAGACTGTGCTTGGGTAAATTTCTCAGCTTGCAACTCTTGAGCGTCTGACTTTATGCTCAGTTGTTAAGCTTGCACTGCAAACAAATCTAGTGAAATCTTTGAATATTCTAACATTTGGAAGGTATTCTAGCATAATTCATATTATTAGCCTTCTTAAACGGAGACTATATATTTTGAACTCAAGATCCAGCAGCTTAGGCAAAACTGATTTTTGGTCTATCAACCATAAACCATAAGTCAATATACCGAAAAAAGCAACAAGAAGAAACTTCAGTCAGAATATATACTAAAGCAGAATATATACTAAAATACTGGTGCGATACAGAAAAGAATAATAACTCCGATTGAAGAACGTACATCTCCGATCATTAGATTAGATTAAGCAAGATTTTATAAGTTATGAAATCAAGTTAAATTTGAATTCTTCGAATATCTTATAGTTATCAATACCCAAATTCAATAAACTGTATTTATATTATGTCATATAGTAAGAAATACACAGACAGACTTCACAATCATGAAAATAATTTAGCCCTAGCTCTTTTAGACAATAGCTCAACTGTTAGAAGACTTAAAAGATTTCACATCCTTGATCTCCCTGATAGGTAAATTTTAAGTAAACAAGATGTTATATTTAATAGCAGGTTTCACTGGAAATCTGCTATTCCTGTTATGTAAATATTAGTCATAAAATTTTCTTATTGTCTTAAGACAGATTGTAAATAAAAAATTGAACGAAAAAAAAAAAAATATATATATATTATGTCATTTAGATATATATATATATGTACGCCTGTCTCTCAATCTATAAGTTCGTATTAATATCTATCCATCTACTCATCACTAATTTTTTGAAAATATATATTATATATTGTTGAGTTTAGTTCTCAACGCGCTTGTTTTCATCATTGTTGTATAAAAAAGACAGTAAAATATAAAATAAATATCTATGTTAACTTTCTCTCTATCTATCATTTCAATCTAGACACATAGCTATCTTAAATCTATATATCTGTTGATCTATCAATTCGGGCGTCTTTCCATTAGTAAATTGACATAACTTTCGAATGATTTCGAGCTCTTTTCAATCAGGCTTTGGGCCAGGCGCACATCTATGGATCTAATGAAGCCCAGATAAGTTCATTAAGTAGATCCTAATGAAACTCAAACTGAACTCGTAAACCGCAAACACACACACACACACACACACAATCACATGGATAGATAGATACTTTGGCTTTCGTTTTTGTTAGTTTCTAATGACAAAATGAAATTTGCGTGGCAAGGCTCTAAAAAACTACACAACTGCGAGTCAAAGCCATCAGCATCAGCATCGTCATTGGAATGCGCAACATTCTAAGCGCGAACATTTGGGGGGCCTTTCTTTGATGGCTCCGGCAATGATGAGGAGCAGCGACGTCAAATGGTGGCGACGTTTTCACGATGTGCTTTTATTCCACTTTGCATACGCGCTCGCTATGAGCAAAAGAACGCAGGGTGGTGAGGAGAAGTAAGGGGGAGAGATCCCTTGGTCTGGGGGTCATAGAAAACAGCGAATGATGCCACACGTCCAATAATCCTTGTCCTGCAACTGGGGAATACTTCATCAGCGGAAACAAAATTTTACGAATTTCTCGCTCAGTGCGTGCGTATGTGTGCATGTGTGCTTGTGGCATGTAGCATGTAGCTGTTGCACGTGCGCCAGACGCCATCTAGCGGCCGGCATTCGCAACCACACGGACAAGTTTTAACATGCCAAAAACGCAATGCAAGTGCAACAACGTTCCGTCTGGCGACGGGGGCAAATGGCGACTTTTGACACGCCGCTGCAAGCCCCGCTGTGTCCTGTGCCCCACTTCCCCCCATCTCTCCCGCCTGCTCTCTCGTTTCTCGCTCCCCCTCTCTGATGATGATTATTCAACATGCGCTCTATGGGGAGCCGTATGGCCGTGTCCCCTGTATACCCTCACTCCATCCTCCCTCCCATGTCCCCCTGTCCTTCTCTCCACACAGCCGCTGTCTTCGTTGGTAGCCATTTCTCCAACTCTCTTTCTAGCCATCGCTGTAGCTGCCTCGCTCTAGCACTTTGTGGCATACTGTGAAATTGGCTTTCGTCGAATTGTTGCTTTGAGTTTTGCAAATTTTTCGACTCCACACACCGACGCTCATTGCGCTTTTATGGGTGGCTGGGAGGGGTGGCGAGGAGGGGAATAGTGAGGCAGGTCTGGTTGCATTCATCAGCAGCATCGACAGGCGCCCAGGCTAATTTTATGACTCGCATCTTGCGCGTTCGTCATGTTAATAAAGCCAGCTCCACATGTGCGACTGTATGTGTTCTGTGTGTGTTTGTGTGACTGTGCTACTGAATGTGTGTGTGTGTGTGGCTCATAAATCGAACGAAATTTGCATATGATGGCAGCGCCATCTTGCGGCCATTAGACACAGCGCGTTTTTATGGTTGCTGCCCGAGTGCTTTGATGTTCGCTGCAATTGACGTTTGCTCCTGCTGATTATGCTCGGCTGCTTTGGCATGTGCCACGCCCATACGTGACTGCAGTCGCCTACCCCAACAAGCAGACCACTCGCGCAGATTTCCCAAAGCGACGCCTACGACAGCAGCAACAACAACAACAACCGAAACGGAAGCTGAGTTGAGCCGAGTCCAGTAACAGTAACAACAACAACGACAACAACAACGACTTACTAACGGGACTTGGACACTGCATTGAGAACGACGCGCTTCAGCACAGGAGTCCATCCACACTGCGCCAGCGTAGCATTCCCAAGAGAGCAGCCGAAGCGCCCGCCGACAGCCGACTGCCGATTCCCACTGGGAGCTAGAGTCAGAGTCTGAGAGACAGAGAAGGAGCTACAGCGACAGCCACAGCCACAAAGACACAGCGAGAGCGGGGCAGACCGAGAGGGAGAGAGGTAGATAGACACTCTCAAAGCGACGTTGGCGCTCTTAATTCGATTCGTTTGCTTGTGCCGACGCGACGTCTCCAGCTGCTTCTGCTGGTGCTGTTCCTTTGCCTCATGGTCACCACCCATACTCCAACCCTTTCGCCTCCTCGGGGAATTGTTGCGCAAATGCTTTTTGTGTGTTTCTGTTTGAAAATTATTGCAAGCAAAATAAAAAGGCAAATGCCAAACGATGTGCACAAATACATATACGAATAGATTATACAGATATACTACATGTTGTATGTATATAAATAAGTACAATAATAAAACGGAATGTAATCGAAACCAGTAGGTGCCTAGGGGAACACATTGGTGGCGAGGGGGGAACACTAGAGGGACCCAAAGATGTCTCTGATGCAATTAACAGGCGATAAATGACTTATGCAGGCAGCGCACAAAACAGAGCTATAAGTTTGACACTGACCACAAAAGTGGTGGTGCGCCGATAAATATCTATCGATATGTACTCAACGTCAATCGTGTTTGCGATCTCGTAGGTAAACTCGATAACCGTCTTGTAATAATTAAAATCATTTCAGTTTAACAAATTGTTACGAACTTTTGTTAGTAATAACTAATGTTGAATTCAATCAATATTTGTTTATAATTATGCACAATTATAAACAATATCGATTTTTGGTTTTTGTTACGATGATTAATCAATGTTGGCAGCTTGTGGCGCCACCTGACCCCATTACAATTTCTCATATAATTTATCAAAATTTCAGATACCATTCCAAACACACACACACTCATGCACACACGTGGAGTGCATGCAATTCCCTAATCAAAGTCAACTGAAAGCAATGAAGTTTTGTCATAAAATTTTACGCACCTTTCGTGCTTCCCACGGGTACCTCTCATTCGCCTTTGCCGTCTCGTCTCTTTCTTGTGCCTTGCACCTGGTAATTTTACATTACATCCACAGACACACATACACACACGCTCAAAGAGAGAAAGAGTGAAGCTGTGAAGGGATAGGATACGGAGGAGACATGGAGAGCGAGATGATAACTCACTTTTGTTTCATTTTTCGATACACAACGGAATAATAATGGCAAAATGAGCAACTTCGCTATGCAACAAGAAGATGTCTCGGTCTCGGTCTCAAGATGCTCCCCAATGAGCATACCAATAAACATGCTATACACATACTCACACACATACATACACACACACTTACGTATTTACATTCACACATTTACTCCTACTGTGTCGTCCCCTTACACTCAACTGCTCGTCGTCTCTCTCTCTCGCTTCGTATATGGCAATGTATAATTTTTATTCGCACCCAGGTTGCTCCCCACGGATATGTCATCGTCTCCTGCACACACACACACACACACTCACACACGGGCCACCACCCAATCCGCCCTCCTCGTCCCAGCAGTGACAAGCGAGGCCCAATGTTCGAGTGTGCAGCCACATAACCGAAATATTGCAACATAAAACTTTACACAAATATAATCTATAAGCAGCAAAACTCATATTAATGTCATAGCATATGAAAGAGACAGCCAGAGAGAGAGAGAGAGAGAGAGATAGCGAGAGAAAGAGAGAGAAAGAGAGAGAGTGCGAGTGTATTATAGAAATAGCCTTGGATAGCAAACGCCACAAGTTCGAGTCTGAGTGTGACACTTTGGCGCTCGCTCAGGCGCACAGTGGTGCAAAAGCAATAAAGACACTCTGTTCTAAACAAAAAATCACAAATAATTTTTAATTTAATTCATAATGATACAATTTAAATAGCAATAAAGAATGAAAATATATTTTGAATGCACAGAAAAAAAAATTATTGCTGCAACTCTACTAAGGAATGGATAGATTTAAGAATGCAATAATTGAGCGAACAAAAATACTAAAATTATCTTTAGATAAAATTCTACAGAATCTGTGATGGTAGAAATTTAACTTGCCTAGTTCTAACCTTTTAAAATAGCTTCAAAGGAAAGTTAATAATAACTTGTAAACGTAATTGACAAAGAAGCTATTAAAATTGTTCTATGAAATCATTAATTAATTTAAGTCTCTTTATTTAAATGAAAAGATTCTTAAAAGATAATTAAGAAGATAATATAGAAAATTAAAAAAATGTTTTTTTTTTATCACATTGTAAGACTGATCAAAGAAACTCATATTTTACAAATATGAGTAAGTTCGATAAATGAAATTTCATTGTTCTATGTTTTTGTGACACTGTTCTGGGAATGTTGGTGGCCCAACTTGGGCCGTGTTGTTGATGCGCACAAAAGGGCCAATTCGTTCTCGCCGGGTTTCGCATGGCAGCAGCAGCAGCAGCAACAACAACGACAACAAACACTGAGGCAGAAAGACAATTTTCGGATCCCCCCAAACTTATCACAGCCTCTCGATTTCCCTTTAGAACATTATACAACACACTGGAGAGCTGTGGCAGTACGAGCCAAAGTCAGCGACAAGGGGGGTGCAAGCGGGCAGGTTCCATGGCTACAATGACAGTAAACGAGGCGACTGCGACGCAGCAGCAGCAGCAACAGCAGCAGCAGAGGACGCACTGCAGCAGTGTACTTGTCATATACAGAGAGCGAGAAAGAGAGAGAGAGAGAGCGAGAAGGAGAGAGCGGGAGCGTGTAGCTGCGCGCACTGGTGATAAAGTTTGGCCCTCCATAGTGCCGTTAGTGGGGGCTCGTGTTGTGCGAGTGAGGTTAAAACCGACTTAGCCAGCGCCACAAGCAAAACTTGAGCTCACAGGTACAGCAGCAAAAACAACAACAGCACCCAGACGTAGCACATGGCAGTGCTCGTCCAACTGCCTGCTGCATGCTCCCAAATGGTTGCTTGGCTGGAGGGCGAAGCATCCAAAAAGTGGGCGTGGGTTAGAGAGCGAGTCTAGTCTGATGATGATGATGTTCTGGGCCGCCGCTTGGCTTGTCTGCCGCTCCGCTGGGAATATGTCCCGGCAATGGCAGCGGCACATCCAGCGCCAACAGAGAAAAGAGCAACAAATAATGAACAAACACACACTTGCACTCACATATTGCATGCTTATGTTGGTCGCTCTCTGTGTGTGTGTGTGTGTGTGTCATCAGTTTGTGTTCTATTTAAACATGGCGCTTGCTTTATTATTGTTGGCCAAAGCTGCAGCAACAACAACAATAACAACAACAAGAACAAGAGCAGCCAGTCCAGTCATAACGAGCAGCGCTTTGAATCGATGGCTTTACACACCCAAGTGCCATAATCCAATGACGCACAGGAATATCAAATACAAGAGCAACACACACACATTGTGTGTGTGTGTGCGTGTGTAAATGGGCGCATGTATGATGCCGCATGGACACATCAAACTTTATGCACCGACAACAGCAACAACAGTACTCGCAGCCTCCTAAAGTGGGAGTCAGCTCAGCCACAGGGTGACTCGGCTACGCACACAGGAGTGTGCGAAATGTTGCCTACTTTTAAGCGCATCATTTTTAGGGCAAATTAATAAATATTATCCATAATTGATAATGCTTAAACTATTTTGCATTTACATTTTAGAGCTGACATATGCTAGAATAAGTTATATTATAAATATGTGTTATCAAAAATTAAGATAACGAATGAATTTTGAAGTAAAACCTTTATCGTATTAAACTCAATCTTAAGCTTTAATTTAGAAATATTTGAATAACGAATAATTTAAATTATTTTTAGAAAATCAAGAGACACTTGTATATCAACAAATCACATAAAAAAATTCAGAAATTCTAAATAATATTCTATCTCCTCTAAAAAGAGCAGCAAGATGTTTGCTCTTTACTTGTATTAAAGCAGAACTTGTATTTCAATTATTACGAGGTAAATCTCAAATATTTATAGCAATATCTAAGTAAATATGAAGGCATAAAGTAAAACAGTTGGAAGCCAATTGACACCCTGTAAGTGCAACATTATCCAATTTACAAGATAGTTGCGCTCTTTTAAACCGTCACTAGTTGTGCAACTGTGGAGCTGAGCTGAGCTGAGCTGACGCTGAGACAGAAGATGAAGATGAAGCTGGAGTTGGAGTAGCGAGTAAAAGAGGCACATCGACAGCAACAACAGCATTTGCTATTTATGAGACTGTCGAGAGTTATTAGCCGGACATGTCAATGCCACGTGGGGAATGCCCCAAGACGATGACTTGGACTTCGGTTTGGACTTGGGCTTCGAAACGGGGGCGAACACTGTTCAAGATGTGTGTCTATGTTTTGCAAAGGGCTTTGGAGTTTGGGGGGCTGGGAGAGCGAGAGTTGCCAACTGGAAATGGAAGGAGAAGGAGTCAGAAGCGGAGCCGTAGCCATAGCTGGAGCCACAGCCGGAATTTTGGGCTATTGGGCAACTCCGGTTGGCCGTTCATATCGCATATATCTTTTAGCAAAAGGCAATAAAATATGCAAATTGAAGTCAAACTTACCAGTGGCATCGCCACCGCTGGACTTCAACTTGCAGTGCCCATTGGCGTTGCCAGTGGCTGCAGCATCCCCAGGGTGTTGTAGTTCTTCTGTAGTTGCAGCTGCTGTGCCTGCTTTTGTTGTTGGTGCTGTTGTTGTTATCGTTGCCGTTGCTGTTGCTGTAGTCTTGACAACGGCGGTAGCTGTGGCATCATCAGCTGCTTGCTGCAAGCTTTCGAGCTGTGATTCATTGGGCTGCTCCTTTACAGTCTCGTTCTCATCGCCACTGAAGCCATCGTCCTCCTCGCCCTCCTCTTCGTCCTCTTCGTCTGCGCTAAATAGCTCCTCTTTGGGCTCCAGCAAGTCAGATGCCTTTGGGGTCTTTGTGACGCCATCTTCGCCAATCTGCTCCTCCTCCTTTTCGCCTACTGCAAGATGATGAAGTTCAATTAAAGATGGTCAATTAACGCAGTCACTTGCATAGGTAACTAACTACTTATTATATTGTATAAAACATTTCTTGTGGTGACTGATTGAACTAACGAAATTCAACCCGAGCGGTACGAGCTAGAAGGTTGCAAATTGTAGGTAACATAGATTACGATATTTGATTGTTTGACTGATTGATTCGCTGATGGACTGATTGAACTATCAAGAAACAGAGCGACTAGTAAGAGCTATGAGGCTTCATTTTGTAGGTAGTTTACGATGTTTTTATAGATTGGCGTACTGACTGACTGATTGAACTATCAAGGTACAGCCTGATTGAACTATCAAGGTACAGCCTGACCTTGATAGTTCAATCAGTCAGTCAGTCAGACCAATAAGAGCTAGGAGGTTGCAAGTTGTACAAAACACAGCTAACAAACTTTGATAGTACAATAAGAAGGGATTTCGCAAATTCCTACTTCAAATATTGTGATTGATCGGTTGACTAACTGATTGACTAATCGAACTATCAAGATACAACCCGACTGATAAGAGATAGGTGGCTTGATTTTGTAGGTACCATACAATATTTTACGATATTTGATTCACTGACTTATTGATTGGCTGACTGACCAACTGATTGAATGACTGACTGATTGACTGATTGAACTATGAAGGTACAGGCTGTAAGAACTGGTAAGTGCTAGGAGATTGAAAGTTGTATACAACACAGAATGCGATATTTGATAGTGTAATAAGTACGGTATTTCTCAAATTCCTACTCTATGAAAACATACAACAGTGACGTTGGGCTGCAGTGCAGTACATTACCATACCCTGCTGTCACTTGCCTACAGGGTACTCAAACGAATGGTCAATTGCCAAAAAAAAAAAAAACAGCGACTGCAACTGCGACTTCTCATTACTTAAGCAAGGGGTACTTCTTGTACCCAGCACATTCAGACTCGTACCCATGCTGGCACTCACACTCAGACTCGAAGCCGCACTCATACCTATACTCATACTCATGCAGATTATGCTAAAGCACTCCCCGGGCGGCCATCGTGCCAAAAATTCTATTTACACGTTTTGTGTTTTATTGTTGGTGCTCGCTTCGTTTCCCGAGCTAAAGAAAACTGTTGCCAATAGCTCAAAACTCCAAAGTGTATGTGCGAGTGTATGGATCTGACTGTCTATATGTATGTGTGTGTGTGTGAGTGTGTGTGTGTGAGTGCTCGAGTGTGTTAGTGTGTCTCTGGCAAAAGCCGCACGTGATCGATGGCGCTCGCATGGCTGCTGCCAGTCTTGAGGGGGTCGTTGCCGTTGCCAAAACAACTGCCTTAAAAGTAATTGCAAGGGGTGCATCAGCAACAACAACAACAACAACAAGAAAAACAACGGCGAACGAAAAGCTCTACGAAATGAAAATGTGGAACATGTGTAATTGTGCAATTAAATTGAATTTTTCATAAATTTTTCGTTGAGAGAGTGAGTTGTGAGGTGCGAAAGTCAAACAAACGTTGAGTTTTATGACTTTTGTTGAGCTCGGCGAGCCACAAGAGCCACATCATTCACTCGCCAAGTTGAGTATTTAAAAGACACATGGTTTCTAAAAAGAGTTGAGCCAAATTAGTTTCGCGACATTGTTAATAAACTATTAGAATTGAATATATGAATTAAATTGTTATCATAGATACAATATAATTTAATTTTGAAGTAAGTAAATTTAGGTATTTTAAATTATGAAAATAATAATAAACAAACTAAAAATCATTATTTAAATAAAATTGTTCAACTAATTAAATTCTGAACTCTTGGTTGCTCTATAATATTACTATTTAACATTAAAATAGGCGTGTAATGAGATCATGTTTGACTTGAAGATAAAACATAAAGTTGAAAATTAAAATTTAGAAAAAATTGTTTATGAGAAATTTTGAGATTTAACAATTATATCAGATAATGAATAATATATAATAAAGTAAAGTATAACTCATATAGTTTTGAAACGAGAACAGCTCAGAGCTCTCAAATTTTGACACATTTCCACAGAAGTGGCAAAAAATGGGATAGCAAATTATGTATACGGTTGTATATACTATAAAATTAAATATTATTACTATATTACTATGAATTTTAAAAAAGTTTAATGCGAGTCAAACTGATCTCTAAACGCATACAGAAGTCTGCTGCAAAATGTGAATGATTTAAGCCTTTAGTAGTGTCAAGGATTCCAGGCATGGCTGGAGGGTGAGTGGACAAGTTGCGAAGCTGGGAAGTTGGGAAGCAAAGTGAGGTGGGGCAGATTGGTGACCGCGGCGGTCGTCGGCAAGGTAACGGCTTAAAATATATGGGCAAAAGGACACGCCGGAATCACACCGCAAGGAATCGCCACGGAAATCAACATTATGCCAAGCCGGACGGACGATTGCCGGAGACTGCGACTGTTGCCTGGTCAACATCAACATAATGGAAACGTGGACGACTTGTGCTCCATGTTCTGATGCTGCTCGAGTATCGTGCGAGAACATTTGGTTATTATTTCCATATAAAAGGCCAGCGCCCCAAAACGAACGAACAAACGAACGGCGGCTATAAAAGAGCGCGAGCGAGCCACTTGAAAGTATGTGCGATATTTGTATGGCAAACAGATGGAAGGAGATGGCGAGTGCTGAATGGGTGCCTGCCAAGCAGTGGGAGTGAAGAGAGCGGGATGACAGAGTGGCGAGGGGGGACAACTGTGTGCCGTTTGCGGCGGAAGTGCCGCGTATTTTAAAATAAATGCGAGTGGAAGCGAATGGGGAGAAAGGCGAGAAGAATGTTGGCAAGCAGCGAGGGGGATGGGGAGTGTGAGAACCAGTTATGGTCGTTAAAATTGTCGAAGCACCACAACAACAACAGCAATAACCACAACAAGTACAAAACCAACAACACAACGACGACGACGACGTCGCCGACCAAGTCAAGTTCTTTTTGTGCAAGGCAGCAAGCATGTGAATGGCTCTTTGTATGTGTGGATGTGTGTGTGTGTGTGTGTAAGCGCCCATATGTATGCAAGCGATTTTCATTTTTGTTTAAAGCCCCCCAGAGTGCATTTCGCACTCGGTCGCTGGCAATGCATATGTGTGTGTGTGTGTGTTTGTGTGCGCAAGAGAGGGAGAGTATTGGTGTGTGTGTGTGGAGCACAAGTGCCCGCATGTGTGTTTCTTACTTGTTTTTCGGCTATGGCATGTTTTTAAGCGTTTTACCCCAACCACCACCAAAAAGGTGCGCACTTGCCCTCCCCATCTCCCCCAGCTCCCCACAACCACTTACACACACATACAGTATAGAGAAGCAAATACGCGCACACACACACACACAGACATACATATTTGTAAACGTAATAATAAGCGTCGTCCCCTTTGACCCATCAATCCGTTGCCACTACCCCAATACCCGCCGCTTGCCACTTTTCCAGCTCCCAAATGGCTACTAAGCGTGTATAGAGAGCGACGAGCGAGCAGGCGAACGAGCGTATGGAGCAAACCGAACGCTTTTGCAACGGGGGAGTGGGTGGCGAACGGGTGGGCGGGCTAAAAACAAAGCCAGCGCCACAGCCTGCAACTTTTATAATGGCATTGGCACACGGCGAACATACAACATACAACACACATACAGTATGTCAAGAAACTCTTTACACACTGAAAAAAACACATATTTTTTGACTTTGCATGCAAAAATAACGCCTTTAGTTATTATTTTTCAATATTTTTTTAATGCAGATCTATTAATTAGCAAATTTCAAATTAGTATGTACAAAAATAAAAACAATATAACGAAAGGGAAAATTTTAAATCAACAAAATATTAGTTTACACATTTTTGACACTGTCAAGAAAGTGTTTACACACTTTAGTTTTCGATTCTGCTTTGTTCTATTTTTCGGAAAAACTGTACTTTATTGTTATCTATGCTTCTGCACTATTCGCTATTTTTGCATTCCTTTTCATTCAATTGCGAAATCTTGCTACGCACTTGTCAAAAAGCTGATTTTTAAATTATTTAACATGCCTGGAGCTGGTTTGACTTTTGACGTTACCCAATTGACTTATTATAGCCACAAAATTGGAAAATCTGTAGCTTAGCTAGTGGAGCTTATTGGGGTATCGCAAAAAATAATTTATAATGCTCCAAATCGAGCCGAAAATGAAGACAAACTGCAAGCAAAGTGTGGAAATGGTCGAAAAATGGATATTGAGGAGCGGGCAGACCGCCTTAAAATGGGCAAGGTCCGTCAAAACCCCCAAATTTTGATCAGAACCCATGACAAGGAGTTGGAAGAAGGGTGTGACACGGTCAATTCACATGAAATCGTCCGTCAACTAATTCTGCGGAACAAATACTCTTCAACCGTTGCAACAGTTGCGCGTAAGAAGCCGCTGCTTTCGAAAGTTGATGTTGAAAACGCTTAAATTTTGGCATTTAACATGAGAATCACGCCGTATAACTATTGGGATGACGTCGTATTCTATGTCCAAACCAAAAAAATGGTATACTACAATGATGAACCAACTAGAGTATGGCACAAGCCGTTAACAGCCTTACATCAGCGCAACATCATTCTGACAGTAAAATTGGGAAAATAGTATTTGTTCCGCAGAATTAGTTGGCGGACGGTTTCATGTGAATTGACCGTGTCACACCCTTCTTCCAACTCCTTGTCATGGGTTCTGATCAAAATTTGGGGGGTTTTGACGGACCTTGCCCATTTTAAGGCGGTCTGCCCGCTCCTCAATATCCATTTTTCGACCATTTCCACACTTTGCTTGCAGTTTGTCTTCATTTTCGGCTCGATTTGGAGCATTATAAATTATTTTTTGCGATACCCCAATAAGCTCCACTAGCTAAGCTACAGATTTTCCAATTTTGTGGCTATAATAAGTCAATTGGGTAACGTCAAAAGTCAAACCAGCTCCAGGCATGTTAAATAATTTAAAAATCAGCTTTTTGACAAGTGCGTAGCAAGATTTCGCAATTGAATGAAAAGGAATGCAAAAATAGCGAATAGTGCAGAAGCATAGATAACAATAAAGTACAGTTTTTCCGAAAAATAGAACAAAGCAGAATCGAAAACTAAAGTGTGTAAACACTTTCTTGACAGTGTCAAAAATGTGTAAACTAATATTTTGTTGATTTAAAATTTTCCCTTTCGTTATATTGTTTTTATTTTTGTACATACTAATTTGAAATTTGCTAATTAATAGATCTGCATTAAAAAAATATTGAAAAGTAATAACTAAAGGCGTTATTTTTGCATGCAAAGTCAAAAAATATGTGTTTTTTTTCAGTGTGTAAAGAGTTTCTTGACATACTGTACATGCATGCATGTATCTGTGTGGGTGTATTAAAAAAATAATGAAATAACAAACCCGAAGGCGTTGTTAAAAGCGCCAACAATAAATTTCATCAATAGTTTGCGCGAAATGAAACAAAGTGAACAAAAAAAACAGTGAAACGAGTGACTGTAAAACAGCTGGCAACTCTGAACAAAGTGCAATCGATAAATGTACGATCACAACTCGAGGCTGACCTTTAAGGACAAGACATATCGATAAACACAAAGTTAGCTTAGCGGTTGTTGGTGTATGAAGGAATTTCTTATTGTGCTGACAAAATAAAATTCCCGAGGGTTCGGCTCAACTCAATATTACGATTTCAACGCCCACAGCAAATCCATTTACCAAACTAGTTACCGCTAGACAACGCATACTCCGAGCCAATACACATGTACACAATATACATATTTATACCATACATACTAGTATGCAGGTCTGTACATAACCTCACATCGCACATAGCCTATGCCCAAAGTGCTTTCTGTTGGTGCTGCTGCTGCTGCTGCTGTTGCTATTTTGGCGCCGCGCTCTTTGCAATGTCATAGCAAATATTTTGCCAATACACTAGAGACGTGCACACGTTGACGACGACGGCAACAAGCCAGGAGAGTGGGGGACGCTCTGGAGCAGGAGCAGCCAACGAGCAACTTATGGCAGCCAGTCTGGCAAAAACTGTCGCAATCCTAAGCCTCGCCTCAGCAGCGGGAATTCTCTCGGCGTTCAATGCTGACGCTGACGACGTCAACTTCAATGTTGGCTGCGGCAGCGACGTCGTCGTCGATGGTTTTAAAGATTTGCCTGCACATTTTTGGTAGGTGAAAAGGAAACACAAACACATACACATACACACATACATAGTTGGGCTCCAAAAAGCAAATCAAAGCAAATTTTGAAAAATGCGTGTTTTTGTTGTTGTTTGTCAATAAGCACGCACTAACACATGCATACACATGTTCTATGTATGCATGTCTGTACGAGTATGTATGTTTGTGTGTGTGTATGTGCTGCCGCGTCAACGAATGAGAATTCCCCGGAGAATTGCGCATGTTTCGTTTGCCGTTGCCAGTGCTGTTGTCTGTTGTCTGCCGGCTGCGCTGCTCTGGCGCTGCGCTGTGCTGTGCTGTTCTGTGCTGCCTTGCTGACTGACTGGCTGCCTTTGCTGCCTTGCTGCGCCAATGTCAATCCCTTGGGATTGGCCAGAGCCGTTGCCGACTCCCATGAGAAATACATGGCAATGGGTTTTCTGTGTTTTGTGCTTTTTTCGTACACACACACACACACACAACGAACGAACGAACGAATATGAGAGAGAGATAGGGAGAGAGCGCCAAAGCACAACAAAAAGAGCAAAGCCAAAGTTCGCTTCGTTCTGTTGCTGTTGCTGCTGTTGTAGCTTTCATATACATTGGGGAAATTTTATGCCCGCTTCGCAGTGTGTGCATGTGCATATGTGTGTGAGTGTGTGTGTGTAAATTTGTGTGTGGCGCTGTCTTTGGGGGCTTCGATCCGGTTGCCAGTTACCGCCTCACATGTGCATTGGATTTATTGTCAATTTTATTTGTTATCATTGTTGTTGCTGTTCTTGTTGTTGCTTTTGTTGTTGTTGAGTCTGCAGGTTGTGGCTGCGAGCGAGTTGCCTCTGTTTGCTGTTATTTACACTGACACAATTTGAAATTGTATTAAAAAATTAACGGCACTTTGGTTGCCTTGGCTGCAACTCGACTGTTTTGTGTTGCAGTTGCAACATTGTAGTAGTAAAAGCTACCTTTTTGGGGTTTACCAGAAACGTTCAATGGTGCATGTTGCACCTCCCCTATCCCCCTCTCTCCTCTTCTCTCTCGACCCGTTAGGTGTAGTGTCTCCCCTGTGGCAAGTGCTGTCCAAAAACTGTGGCAGTGTCTCCCCATTTTGCACTTGTCACTCACTCATTTTGGCTACGAGCAGCAAACGCTCAATTCCCGTGGCACAACAGGCCATGCCCCAAATCAATCAAACACACTCGCACACACACACACACACACACATGTAGTTGGAATCACTTGGGTCACTTGAGCAGCTTCCAGTGCTGGACTTGAACTTACGCTTCAAGCAGGCGCGAGGTTTTGCCTGTTTACGCCGCGACATGGCCAAAAACTGAATGCAGGATGCAGCAAGTCAAAAGTTCTTTTCTTTTTTTTTATTTTTATTTTGCACAACTCGCACTTTGCACTACGTTTGATGTTTGTTGACGTGACGTGAAAAAGCGCGCCAAACACGTGGACATCAGCGAAGACAAGTAAAAATTGGTTGCTGGGTCGCTCTAGACGATATCCTTGCGCCTGCAGCGTTCGCAACTGACTGAAACTTGCCTGTTGGCCCAAAACAATCCTGGCATGCCACAACACAGTCGCCGAAGAGTGCGACGTCGAAGCTCTTAAACAAAATGGCAACGACGCAGCGAGAGAGAGCGCACAACAGCGAGAGACAGAGAGAGAAAGAGCAAGAGAGAGAGAGAGAGAGAGGAAATATGGGAGAAGAACAAACAAATGTCGTCACCCAACCAACCACCCAAAAATGAAATGGCAAAACAAAAAGCAAAGGGCAAAAATGTGCCGGTAAAAAGAAACTCAGCTGTAAAAGAAGCTGAAGTGGAAGTGGCAGAGGCAGGCAGCATTCCCCAGAGGGTTGATGCCGCAACATTCATCCCCTAGAGACTTGGCAGATTCGGGTGCACCAATCGGATGCCCAGCCACATGCTGCGCCATTGCGCCGTAGGAGACGACAATGCGACGCGGCTTGTTGCAATTACAAAAGTCAAGTCAATTATTTGTTGCCCCTGTTGCACGCGCCCCTTCTTGCGCCTTCCAAGTTTCGCACGTGTGTATGGGGGGTCTGCTCTGCTCTGCTACTGCCAAGGTAAGGCGATGCCCGCCCCTCGCCAGTTTGCGTGCAATTTGTTGCTTTCTCAGCAGCGGGAGTCGTCTTCAGAGTGCGTGAGAACAAGAAGGCGACGAAAGTCAAACAAACAGAATCAACTTCAGCAGCGGGTGACGCAATTCTCATTCATCATTTTCGTTTGAAGTCTGCACATGGCATCGCGGTTATCCGAGTTGACGATTTGCAATTCATAGTTCAATTTTCAAAAACTTTAAGCTTTGAATTCCAATCAATACTGTTTTAAAAATACATACATGTGCCACTAAAAATCCAAAGATATCAAATAATTATATAAATAATTTCCATTTCTTGTACATTAACTATTGAAGCTTTGGTTTACCATCCTCGGAAGCAGTTTGAAAATGCGCGGGCTGAATGCGCAGTGCTGAATGAACTGCTTGTTGCGCGCTGAAATTTGTTACGATGTACACTGCTTGTATTTATGTTGCACTGCTTGGTCATGCCTAAAAGTAGGCAACGTCGATTTCAATACCGTTGAAATTCGAAAGAATTCTATGGAAATAAATGAGATTTTGAAATTATTACAAAATTGAAATAAATAGCATTAGAATAAAAAAAAAAAAACAAATAAATTAAAGAACGTGTTACAATAATAATGTATACATTTTATTAATTTGTTTATTATAAAAGTCAGCGTTGTTATTTAAAAAATCGTATAAAATCCAAAAAACTTATAATTAAAAAATTCAATTATTAAGCTAGAAATTGAAAAAGCAATTGCGCATTTCATAATTGTAATGCAGTTGCCTGACATAAGTGGAAATATTCAACAACAAATAAGAAATATACCACATAAAAAATATAACGCAATGTTTAAAATTGTAAAAAATACAAATGGCAAAAAAATGTATCATAAAATTTAATAAAAAATAAGTTATAATACTATATAATTTAATATTAACATTTATGTTCGCAATAAATAAATAAAATGCTTATTTGAAACGATTCACAAAATGATATTGCAAATCAAAAATCAAATATTAATTAATACCATAGCTCACTTCCTGAATGTAGCTCAATATTGCATGTAATCTAGACACTCATCGAACTTGTTAACTTCCTTTGAGTTTAAACAAAAGGATAAAACGAATATCCGCTAGCGAGCAAAATCCATTTCACCCTTCCCCACGCTGTGTGTTTCGCTGCAGCTCTTCAGCTTCAGTGGCCCATTCATCAATTCATTCATGAAGTCTGGGAAGAAACGGCAACGGCAACGGCTTTGTTTACTATGGAGTACGAGGCGTAGTAAAAGTAGCGGCAAGCGGCGTCTTAACCCAGTCCAAGGCAAACACAAAAAAAACCAGAAAACAAAAAATAAAAAGAGGCTGAAACCGAAAAGCGATAAGAAGAAGAAGAACAAGACGATGGCAGACGGAGAGGCTAAAAAACACATCTGTCGTGGCAACATTAAAATCCGGTTGCAAGCTGCAAAGATGTGGCCAAAGTACACACATCGAGCACGGAGAACATATGATTGAGTTGAGTTGAGTTGAGTTCAGTTCAGTTCAGTTTCCCAAAAAATGCACCTTTCGTATGCGTTTGGAGCCGCAGCAGCTGCTGCTGTTGGCTAAGCCGCTGCCGCCTGTTGCTGTTGCTGTTGCATGCAACAACAATACACAGATGCTTCAGCAAGAGCAACACAACAATACACACAAGTAATTATGAGCATCGGCACAGGACGAGTCTTTTTTTTATTTTCAAGGAAGCAAAGCAAAGGCATCCACATTAAATTTAGAGTTTGTCGTACAATTTTTATTTTAATTTCTCATTCCTTTTTGTGCTTGTTGTTGTTGTTGTTGACGGTGCAAAGACAGCAGCTGCCTCAAGTTCTGCTGCAAGTTCTGTTGTCTGTCTTCTGGAATCAGTTAGGGGCAAGTGATTCGACATCAACTTCAGATAGGTCAAGTTAAGTCAATGCTTGGAATGCCAATGTATTACGGTAGTCAAATATTTATTTATTGATTTTTTAGCCATTCATAAACATAAGAACTATATATTTTTGAAAGTAATATTAAATATAAACCTAAATGCTCATATGATTTGATTATTTTTTTTTTTAACCTAAAGTCTTTCAAGTAAGTAATAGCAAAATTTAATCAGAAAACAGAAATCTTAGGTTGCAGAAAAGAATGTAAATGTATTTCAATTTTCAATATTTAATTTATTTTGTATTAAGTATGCATATATAATATGTTTTCTATTTGTATAAAATATTAGTTAAATTACCCACACAATAATAGTGAAACTATTGATCTATAAAAATGCCGAAATAACTTAATATGTAATTATTATTGAAAAAATATATTAATTATCCATCTGCGTGGTAAGTAAGAAAAAATAAATTATTGTTTGTTTTTAGTCCCATAGAGTTATCTGAACTCGAGGAGATCACAGTATTCAAACAAATGACAATAGTTTATTATTCTTATCTTTATTTTACGGATAGATTTAATTTTGTCCGTTACTGACTTTTTAGCAGTAATTTCGATCATACACCCCCTGAAAGTGTGTCAACAGGAGTGTACTTTTAATAATCGCAGTAAATTAATTGGTTAAATAAATACTGTAAAATCTTTAATATTAAAGAGTATATTTAAAAAAATTATACAAAATTCCTTCAGTGAATTTATTTGAATCCAAAAAGTTTTGCAAATTGTGAGATAAGTTTTCAACTGCTAATTATGTACTTATATTTAATTAAAATTATTGTTTGTGGAGCGCAAGGGGAAGGTCTGAAATTAAAATAATAACTAAGAAAGTTACAGTCGGGAGTGCTAGTGATACTCCCGCTACTCATTTTAAGTAAAAGCAAAACATTACGATATCATTCTTAAAATATACCAAAATAATATATTAATATAAAATCAAAACATTGCGGTATTATTCTTATAATATATCAAAATAATATACTATATTTGGTATATCTAGTATATATATATTTGGTATATTTATATTTAGTTTATCTATGTTTGGTGTATCTATAATGTACATACTTCTCTCATACCATAGAGTACAAAATATGCCAGTTTGTCGACCAAAGCAGCAGCAAAACGTGAAAATATTTCTAAAGAACTTTTATATGTTGATATGTTGATGTATACTTTATAGGGTCGGAAATGAGTCCTTTTGCCTGTTACATACATTTGCTGGAGAAATACCTTTATACTCTATGGGTAGCTATGCTATGGAAGTTGTCAGTAAATTGCGAGTTATGCAGTCATTGAACAAATAAGAAAATTCACCCCGAAGTTTCATTCTCCATAGATAAATGAGTTCAGTTATTCCGTTAGCTCAGCAATTAACTGCATCTGATATTTCTCTCAGTGCAGGCGTGCTGCCTTGCGAAAGGAACAACATCAGCAGGCGGCAGGCAGCAAGCGGCAAGCAGCAAGCAGGCAGGCAGGGTGAGAACAAAGGGCAGAAAGGTAAAAGGAGTGGCAGGCAGGCAGGCAGACAGCAGCAGCAGATGGAACTCATGGAACCCAACAAGAGACGAGAGTCGCGACCGAAGCACTGAGCAACCAAGCGACCGAAGTGAGAAGCCGAGCCGAAGCACGTCGCGACGTAGCTGCCACAAATCGAGGCACAGTCAGGCTGTCGTCTGTTCATTCGAAATTCGTGCGTGCAACGGGAAGGACGTGTGGAACGCTGCTTGAGTAGAAGGTTGTTGAGTGTTCAGTGTTCAGTGTTCAGTGTTCTCTGTTGTCACCGTGGTCGTTGTACGCTCTGTTTTTTTGTGGCTGTTCATAACAATTGTGTTTGCCACCCCGTGGCAAGTAGCGAGTAGCACCCCGTGACGTCAGCGCGTCTCAAAGTGCAAAACACTGCGTGTGCAGAATTCGAATTATTACTCAAATACGTAATTCATTATCATCGTAATGTCGGCGGATAACCAAGTGGAGCCAGCGGCGGCAATGGCTGCGTCCGCCTCCGCGTCGGCTGCATCGGGAGGCGCCTCGGATTACCTCAAGCGCACCTGCCTCATCTGCGGCTGCCAGACGAACCAGACCATCAACATCTACGAGCCGCGCTCTGGGCCAAATATCGTGCAATTAATTCAGGCGAAATTCAAGTTCCAGGTAAGTTGCAACACCAACAACAACACCAATACCAACAACAACAACAAGGCAGCGAAAGAACGGCAGCCAAAAATCGATAAGCACACTGAATGAGTCATGTGTCCTTCGTCTCTCCGAGCGCGCGTGAGTGTGTGCGAGTGTGTGTGTGTGTGTGTAAAAATAGGGATGAAACTGTAAATTGCAAGCGAGATTAGAAGCTGCCCCACTTTGCCTCCCAGGTGCCACAACAGAGCAGAGCAGAGCAGCGCAGAGCAGAGCGTGCAGCAGCCAAGCGTGTGCACTCTAAAAGGAGCAGCCCCAAAGGGGGGAGGGTTGAGGTTGAGGTTGAGGCTAAGCTAAGGGTTGAGTTGGGTGGCGACTCGCCAACGGAATTCGCGAAACTAAACGAAACGAGGCAGTGGTAGTGGGAGTGGCAGTGTGGCAGTGGCTGCCACACCGTGTTGTAGCTGTATCCGTATCCGGTTCGGCTCGGCTCGTAACTGGATAGCAGCTGCTGCACTTTCCGCCTGTAATCGGACACCTTGTGGCACAGTCACTGGCACAGCCAATGCCACAGCACTTAATCAATACTCTCGGTCGCAGTCCTTTTCATAATTTGAAACAGCCTGCTCTAATATGCCATGGGAAAATGGGGCAAGTGAGTGCGTTCGTTGCATGCTACGCGTGTTGGATTCAATTACACTGTTTTCTTTGGCGACGCTCAACCTGTCAGCAACTGAGTGAGAGCGAGAGCGAGAGATAGAGCCTTGAGCAACTCACGAACCTGCCACACAGCAGCTGCCACTTCTGCTTCATCTGCTGCTGCGACAATTCGTGCATATCTTTGGGGCAACTTGTCGTCCATCTGTCCCAGCTACTTTTATGATTGATCCAATTTCTGCGGGTCGCCTCAACCTTCATTCCCAGCAGCTTCAGCTTCAGCTTCAGCTTAAACAGCAAGAGCAACAGCGACAGCTGTATTTGCCACAACGCAATAACCCTGCATAACTGCGAACCCCAAACACACCTTTTGTTGTTTGGGTGAGCATGATCTCTATAGGACAGGAAGACAAACAGAACCAAGCATCCTTCAAGCAGATCGGTATCTCAGACGAAGCCTATTTGTTTAGTATTTGGTATCATGAAAATCAATTTATGTACCTTCAAAATATCCTGAAATGACAGTTATATTTTTATTTGATAAACCAATTAAATGGAATTCTCTTATGTTATCTTTATTATACACGGGTTTTCCCAATTTTAATGATATTGTAAATATTAGCTAAAAGAATTGCAGTGATTTTTCATTAAAGTATATAATTAAATATTTTGAATATGTTTTCCAAAAAAAAGAAAGATATGTTTCTCAAATATAATTTAGTTATAAAATTTTTCCATTTTCCATTTAATAAAATGAAAAAGATAATCTTTTGTATATTTCCTAAAGCAATCAGATAATCTTGAACTTTCCACAAGACATATTTTCTAAATTTCTCTTCATGGTTCCTTTTTTATACTGCATCGTATATGGATTTTATAATCTTTAAAAACTTCTATTTGAAGAACAAGCTATTTAAATTGTTAGAAACATTTTTATGTTCGCACCTTGTTTATCAAAAGTATTCCCTTATCCTCAGGTTATGACCTCCAAAAAAGTATCGTCTAAAGTCTCAAATTTCCATTTGACATATTTTCACATTTTCTCCGATATCTACTACTATACTATATTGATATTGGTTCTTTAATTGAGTTTTGTGAAGCCATATCAATAGCCTTGATAATTCCGTTGAAGCCTACAAAAATTTGAAGGACTTCTCAGCTAATAGTTTATCGATTTGTGTTGAATTTGACAATTGATTTCGGAAGAAGTTTGTCAGTTTGAGTAGTTGACAATTGGATGAAGGGAACTTGAGTAGCGGCTTTGCATAAGGTTCGTTCGATATTGTTGTGGCATGTTTGCAAAGCTAGACACCACCTGCCTAGGAAGGCAACTCCCCCGCCATAAGGCGGCAAGCTGTTTCACCCCGATTCCCGCGTTTCCCCTTTATCCTATAGCCAGCAATAACAATGCCATAAACGATCCGAACTTCAGTTCGAGTCATTCCCTCTCTCTCTTTTTTCTCCGTCTGCTGCTTTATCAGCTTTGCGTGTGGTTGTCTGGATTGCACCTGGCCTGCAATTTGCATTATTTTTACCGTTTACACATGCCTTACACACACACACACACACACTCAAACACATGCAGACACAAAGAGAGCGTGATCGCTGGGTCTGATCCTGGTTGGGTCTAATACCTAAGCAGCTGTCGCTTTGGCCGCGTGCCTAATCACATTTTATATAGTATGTTCGTATTCCATTTTATGGGTCTCCTTCTTGTTGTGTTCCCTCCACACACTCTCCTCCCGATAAGAAAGGCGCGTGGCGAACGAAACGAGTTTGCCCGGGTCACGCTCAATCCCTTTTTGTCTCTTGGTCAACTGGTTTCCCTTTGCTGTCTTTGGGAGCAGCTGCTGCTGGGCAGGCACACAATTTTTTCGGCTGGCAGGTGCACCAAATTATTGATACAGTGGATCAGTTGGTAATTAATATGCCTCGACCAAAACGGAACAACAACACAACACAACGCAGAGAGACTTTAAAACTTAATGATATTTTTTGCACCTTCCACTGGGCAGGGCGCACTCATTAGTGGTCACTCACTGTGGTTGGTGGTC
Source organism: Drosophila sulfurigaster albostrigata (assembly GCF_023558435.1). Classification (NCBI taxonomy): domain Eukaryota; kingdom Metazoa; phylum Arthropoda; class Insecta; order Diptera; family Drosophilidae; genus Drosophila; species Drosophila sulfurigaster. The sequence goes on from NC_084883.1 coordinate 3,650,067, forward strand.
GTCGCTGGTTGCTCTCAATCATCATTACCTGTGGTTATGCTTCAGTTGTGATTCGATGGGCAGAACTTCAGTTACTTCACATTTAGCTTCGAGGATAAATATCCTTCGTAACTAAGGTTGTTTGTATTTCGAAGTACATTTTTATAAACTCTTTTCTTTCTTTTAAAGTAGAATACTCAATAAAATCTTTCATGTTATTAATGATCAACAATCACAAATGTTGAATAACTATATTTGATAAAAGTTGAGATATTAGTTTAGCCACTAGGTCAAGGCAATCAGTTTTATAGATATATATATAGATATATATATATTCTTTATTGACTTACTCTACAATTTATTAAATAAAAATAAAGCCAACTCTGATCCGTTTTCTTCTCCAATTGCAGCCTTTAAACGAGGACAAATTCTTGTGCTTCAGCTGCAACAATTGGCTGATCAACTGGCACTCGCTGCAGGCGGTCAACAGCAACGATGCAGACAGTCAGAGCCGCAGTCAGAGTCCCTCGCACATGGGAAACAATTGCAGCCTCCAGCAACAACAGCAGCAGAAGGCGCCATCCATGGAGCGACCCAGGTTGCGACCGGTGGCTCAGGTGCGTCCCCAACCAAAGTCGCAGCCCCAGCCCCAGCCACAGCGTCAACATCAACCTCAACCTCATACTCAGCCTCAACCTCAAGCACAGGCAGACAGACAACCCACCACAGTCATCAGCTACAATAAGAGACGCTTTGGCGGACGCAGTGCAGCAAGCACTCGGAGCATGCGCAAGATGCTGCGATACTGCTGTGTTTGTGGTGGCGCGATAGTCTTGCGGCTGCTGAACACAAAACCCACTCAAACGCTGGCCAAGCTGGCGCGTCGCAGTGGTCGGAGTCAGTGCCGCAAGTGTCGGGAGATGCACAAGCACAGCGTGGTGAAGGTGCGGCACCTTGAGCTGAAGAAGCAACAGGATCAAACTCTAGTCAAAGCGCCCTTAGCAATGCCTCAGTACCAAAGATTTCCAGCGCCGCGTGTGGATGGCAAAGTGGTGGCCATGTTCCGCAGGCTGGGCACAACGCTCAGTGTGGAGCAAGAGGATGAGGTGGAGCCTATGCCTAGCAAGCGACCACTGCGTATTATGAGTCCCGCCAAGCAGCGTCCTCGCTGGACGCGCACACTGGACGACGATGAGATACTCCTGGAATTCGATAGCGCCATATCAGAGGTGCTGCCGGGAACGACGGCGCCTCGGGTAACCAGCTCAGCGCGTCGAAGCTTGGGGTATCAGTTTACCAAAGCGATGCAAGCGGAAACGGAAATGGAAGCGGAAGCGGAAGTAGCTGAGGATGTGGTAAAGGATAACCGCAAGCGCGTTGAAAAAGTAACCCACCAAACGCATGTTAAGCTGGCTGGACTGCAACTGCCTCGTGGACTAAGCATCACATTGGTTTAAGCGCATCTCAAAAAGTTAATTAGTCAGTCCCAAGAACAACAACAACAAATTAATAGTCAAATTGATTGCGATCATTAAATAGTTTTAGCATAATCTTTAAATAATATTGTACCTCGAGAAAACCTGTAATTTGTAGTCAAAATACTAGCAAAAGAAATGACCTAAGAATGTTAAGTTAATCTATTCAGCACTATATTTAAAGTACACATATAATATGTTAGTCATAATTGGATCCCCCTGCCACATCCCTTACTTTCCAAAATAAAATGGAACAATATGTTTGTAACAGTTAATCCAGTAGTTAAATTTGTTTACGTTCGCCATGTTGTTACTCCAAAATGGAAAGTATTTAAAAATATTAATAAAATTATTAGCACAACTTAGCATTAAAATACCCTCAAAATATTGGCTTTGATTTTCATTTCCAATTTGAATTATATGACTGCCGTTAAGCACAGAGGTGCCACCATTTAGTACATTACTTCTCCCAGTCCACTACAGCGACGTTGCCAGACTAGCCAATTTCGAACTACATCGCACAATAACCCTCGTAGTGTGACCATTACTAATGAAAATACCAAAACCGTTTGCATTTATTCAAATGTAGATTTAAAGCTTGCTGTAGATCAACAGTAATACAATTCAAAAATGAATTAATAAATTTGTTATCGGGAGAAAGAAATGACACATATTTGCCAAATTCGATCAAGTAAAAATTGACTTTGATATATGAAATAATCATTCATCAGATGACCATTTATATTCGCTTTAATATTTTTATTAAAATATATCTCCAGCTTTTATATTATATTTTAATATAAACATGAAAGATTCTAAATTTTTGAAGATAAAATAAAAACGGGAATTGTTTTAAAAATGCAATTTTGCCTGTATTGTTCGAAAATAGAATTTTGGTATTATTATAGAAAGTGTAACCAGTTAGTATTTAGGAAGTAGTTTAATTTGGTATACTTTTTGACTATAATTAGTAAGTTTTTATTTCCACTTGCGGGCACGTTGACGCCTTGCATTTTTTCTTGTCTCTTCAGTCTTCTTTTCGTTTTTCTTGCGCACGGTTGTTGTTGTTCTCGAGTCTTGGCACTTTTGCAATAAAACGCGCTCTCGGCGCTTGTAAACCAACAAAAGTTTTTCTGTTCTGCAAAGCGCAGCGTGCTTGGGCTGGTAATTATGCCAAAATAAATACACATAATTATGTGATACGTGCTTAAAAAATTGCAAATTTTGTCAAAATAAAAAGAGCAAGCAAATTGAATAAAGAAGCAGTAACAGCAAGAAGTTATTGAAAGCGAGTTGACATTGAAGTACGAGTTCGCGCGTTTCTGTAGTTGTGTGCGTGTGTGCGAAATTCTTTTGTGTTTATTCTTATTTAAATACGCTCAAAATAATAATTGCAAAGGAACCCAGCAAAGCAACATCGGCTATATGATGACGCGTGTTTTTCTGATTTTTATTAGTTGTTGCATCGCGTAAAAAAATCAATAAAAAGCTAGTAGTAATTGTTGCTGTCGCCTTTGTGTTGTTGTTTCGTCAGGGGTTTGTCGCCTAACGTTTCCGTCAACACGAAAGAGAGCGCAGCCAACAAAGCTGTGGCTCATGTTTTATTTGTATTTGTTTCGCCATATCGTGTTATCTATCGTGTTTTGTACACTTCGAGACCAATATTGTTATTGTTGCAGTTGCTGTTGCTAATAGTGTGAAAACAGCTCTAAAGCTTTTTGTAATATCTTTATTTTCACCGCTTATTTGTTTATTTCTTTTATCGTGTCTCTCAAGAAGGAAGCTTTTCAAGCTGCATTTGAAACAACAACAACAACATCACATATAAATACAAACGAGTGAAGGAGAACCAGGTGAGCAATTCATGAAAAATATACAAATAGAATAACAAAATGGCGCCTGCTAAAATGCCAATTTGTTACTGAGTGAAGTTGACACAAGTTCAATAATCGAAAGTGTGTGTGTTGTGTTCTCTCTCCAACGCATAGAAACAGATAGGATAGTAGGCATTTTGCACGCTTGCATGCAGGCAATTAATCGAAATTGTATAACGGTTCATTGCACTGTGCAATGTAATGTGTGTTTTTCATTGTTTTTTTTAAGTTGTTGTCTCTTTCGGCAGTATGCTGGCCATTGCTATCTGTCGCTTTGCTACACTTCCTTTCAGCTGCTGTGCATCAACTGTGTGTGTGTGTGTGTGTACCGTTATACGGGTTTATGACTCAAATGACTACGTTTGTTGTTGCCGTTGTCATTTGTTAATGGGGAGGGGGATTGTGTATCACAACTTGTATGATTATTGTCATCATCATTGTTGTTTTTGTTGTTAATTCGCCTTTTTCGGCACAATCGGCAATTTGTTTGTCTTAAATTTGCCGTAATTAAAAATCAAATTGATTTTTCCGTTTGCAAATACAACAGCAAGAAAATAGACAACAACAAAAAAAAAAGGCAATCAAATTGTCAGTTAGCAACAACAACAATAACAACGATTGCTGCAACAATGAAAAAGCAATTTTCGTATTAAGCTGAGAAGCACAAAAAAACTCAGTCAAGGCATTTTTTTCTATTGTTGTTGTTGTTACCATTCGCTTGCCACACGTTTGTGCCTCGTGTTGGTTAGTTGCTGTGTTGCAACAAAAAGCATGGCTAATTTTCGTTTTAACAAAAGTTAAGTACTCGACTCTTTAAGCATTGCTTGTTGTTAGCGAAACGGTTGTTGTTGTTATTATTATTTCACCGTAGCCCAGCAACAACATAAATGACAACCACAACGACAACGTCTATACGATCCAACGCAACAACAACGAAACTGTTTATTTTCCTTTTGTGCTCGTTTCTTTTGCGTGGCGCTTAAACATTAACAAACATTTTTACTAGTTAACGTTCAACAACTAAGAAAGTATTGTAATAAATTTTCTTTTCTTTTTTTGCTTGTTAAATTGGTCAATTTGTATTACTTCCAACTTAGATTGGCCAACATTAGTAGTAAGCACCATCATTTCGAAGACGGTTATGGACCGATCTTGGTCAGCATTAGAATTAATATTACGCATAATCTCAACTGCCAAATTGCTATCAACCTGAAATATTTTACAATTTTTTATTTGTCATTTATTCATTTATTTTTATCATTTAATTATTTTTATAGTATCCTCGATTTTAAAAAAAGGGGCGAAATGAAATAGTGGTCTTATAGTAAAAAAAAAAATTTAAGTAGTATATATATTTTATATAAATAAATAAAAAAGTGGATAAAAATATTACTTCCCATACCGGGAATCGAACCCGGGCCTTCTGGGTGAAAGCCAGATATCCTAGCCACTAGACCATATGGGATATATCTGACAAGATTTTAATATTTTGCCTAGTCAACCCGAAAGTCTATATAAATAAGTTCAAAATTATCAAATTGTTAGAACATACATCCATCTCTCACCCCGGAAGGACTGAGTTCAATTCCCAATATGGAAAATCTTTTGTTTGTATGAAATTCCATAAATTCGACGATATCTCGAGAGTACTTAATTAAGTGCCATTTTATTACATACGTGAAGCTTTTTGATTAATGCGCTATTAATCAGGCACATTTCCTCAAAACTCCCTCTTTCATGAATGCCGAAAATAAGCTGCACTTACGGTTGACCTGCACTTGAGCCAAAAGCTAACTTGATTGAAGTACCTTTATAATGAGTATCTGCCTCAGCCACTCATAATGCTACGGATCACTCACATTAAACTGCTTCAGTTGCAAGCACGGTTGCATCTCAATTTCCGACTGGGGAAAAAATTGAAAGCATAAAACAGCAAATTCATCAAAAGTGTGGCAGCAGCAGCAACAGCAAACAGAAAGACGTAGCATTAGTTGTTGCCGTCGTTGTTGTTGTTTTTTATTACCCGCCCACTTTTCACCGCCTCCGACTTTCCAAGCTAAATGCGGGCAGAGAGCAATTGAAACTTTTGTTGACTGTCTTTGGCTATTTGTTGTATGCCATCATCGCATCGTCTTCTTTTTGTCGTGTCTTGTCTTGCCTTGGTCTTCGTCATCAGAGATATATTCAGATATTAGAAGCGCGTGTGAGACGAGACGACATATGAAGCCGAAGCCGAAGCAGAAACACAAGCAAGAAAAAAAACAAGGAACAGCATACAAATTAACATTTTTATAGTGCTTTTTGTTGCCAGTTTGTGGCGCTGCTGCTTTGACAGCAGTCAAAGAAAGCCAAGCCCAGAGAATCAGAGAATCGACGAGAGTAGCAGTGGAAGCAACACAATAAAACAAAAAAGAGACGTTTAGTTTTTCTGTTTCTACTCTTTTTTTTTGTCTTTTTTGTTCGTTATTTTCTTAAACATCAAATGTAAACGCCAACGCCAAGGCATGGCAACGTTTGGGTTTATTGTTAAACCAGTTGAGTTGAGTTTTTCAGCAAGAACAAAAAGCAACAGCTGCTTGCTGCCTGATGCCTGATGCCATCACCCTCGCTCTCTTCTAGCTTTACTCGTAAGCTGCCTACCGAGTGTGCTGCCATCACCCTCGCTCTCTTCTAGCTAAAGCTACGCTAACTGCATATTAAAGCTTTTGACGCTTGTTGCGTCGCCGCTGCTGCTGTTAAACCATCTTTATTGTTGTCGAAAGCTTTGTTTGTTCGCTTCTACTGCGTTACCGCAAATCGGGATCCAATCAATTTGATGTGCCATGGACGCTGGCGCTTAATTTCCAACAATATTTGCGGCAATTTACAATGTATATGGAAAAATCTTTCTTTTGGCGATTGTTTTTTCTTTTGCAAGTTTATGATTATTTTTTGGCGCTGTTCAACGCCGTCCCGTCCCGTCCGTTGTGACTACTGCAGCCTGTGACCGGAGGTGAAATCTCAGTTTTGATATTTCGGCCAGCCCATGGCAACTGGAAATAACAACAACAACTACAACTACGACGTCAAACTGTCTAAAACTGGCGATAAATGTGCGCAGATACTTTGGAGGTAGTTTGGCCGCGTTTGCAATTCGCATTCGCCGCTTTAAATGGACAACTGAGAGTGGGTCACACAGTCGACACACTGTTCAGCCAGCTGCTGGCGGCAACCAGAGAGACCAACGTAGCGATTATAGGGATGCGGATGGATACCCACAGACACACAAAGCCAGATTCAGATTCAGATGCAGAGTGGAAAGAGACTCGCGAGTCGCGACTCCCAGACCGGTTGGCGCGATCGGCACGTTCATTCATTCGCCTTCAACATTTGCCGTCGCGATTCTTTCCTCAAAGCGTAAATATTTCAATTTATTTATTGGTCATGCGTCTTCTCGATACCACTTTCTACCCGCCGCTGCGTCGCGTCGCGACGCTTTGCAATCGATGGCGTCTGGCAGATGTATCTACATGTGTCGTGTCTTGACCATACCCAGAACCACAATCCGTGCACGAGTTTGAGCTGAAGCCCAAGTCCGAGTTCGAACCCAAACCCGAACCCGGTTTTAACGCACGCAACGCCAATATAAAATCTGTGTCAACGGCCTTTGGCTTTGAGAGGGGCCCTTTTCTTAAAGTTTCGCCCACCTGGGGCATTGCAGACAGTGGGCGTGGCATTGTCGCCGTCTTCATGCGCGCATTTTCGTGTGCATATGAAAATGAAATGCAGCGAGTGAAAACGTTTTGCACTCTGCAAACAAAAGGCCAAAGAGGTGTGTACGACAATTCCAACTGCAAGCCATGCATGACCGACGTCTATTGTGCCACCTCCCAAAGTCAGGGGGGTAGCGGGTGATGTTGATGTCTGATTGCCGTGCCAAATGGCTAAAGAGAAAACACTACCAATACCCAATTCTACCGTAGAAAATTTAAAACGTGAAAATAGTGCATTCACTAATTTCAGTGGGCATTTTAAAATATATCTGTACGAAATACAGTGAAATCTCTATTGACCGGACACGCATTTTTGTCGACCAACAGAAGTCCGCTTAATAGAGCTCCCACATGTATCATATTCTTAAGAGTACTTTGAAACTTGGCTGTAAAAATAATTCTAACTTAATGTGTATACTATCATAATATATTCGTATATTATTATACTAGTAAAACTAACCAAAATGTTTCGTAGATTTTTATAAAGAAGTGTCCGCTAATAGAGATATTCATAATGTGGGATCAATACAGGACGTTGGAAAATAAGCGTTGCATTAAAAATGTACGCCTGAAAAAACTTCTGGGAAGTTTCACTATATTCAATTTAAATTGATCAAACATTTTTTTAGGTCGAAATTCTTTTTATTTCACACGATTAAAATATTAGCGTTTATACTTGAACACAAATTGGCAATGATTGGTAACAGGTTTTTTTTTACAAATTAGCTCTTTTGATTTTAGATTTCTTTTCTTATAAACAGTCGGTTTTATTCCATTCAAATTCTAAAGATCATAAGCGTATGTACAGGATATAGAATGCAATTATTAAATGGAATTTAAATATATATATATTAAATTAAAAAATAAAATAAAAAGTTGACAAAAATTTTACTTCCCATACCGGGAATCGAACCCGGGCCTTCTGGGTGAAAGCCAGATATCCTAGCCACTAGACCATATGGGACTCCGAAATCTGTTCAGAATATTTTAAACTAGATGAATCTACCGTAAAAATAGGAAATAATCTATATTAAGACCATGCTTATGCTTTCCATATGGAAAGCCAATTTAATGCCGTATCAGTAACAGAAACATTTGTATGCATCTGAAAGTTAGCTTGAAGTGCAAAGCTTTGTAAATATCTTGATTGGCAGCATTGTTTGTTGATTTGGATTTTGTTTCTATATTGTGTACCTTTGTATTTGCAGAGTAGTTTTCTTTTACCTATTGATGATTACTTGAGGTTATCCCCTCGACTGGCCCGCCTACCCTTCGTCTTTCATTAATTACCAAAACGAGTATTCGAGCATTGAGCACCGGTCGGTTGAGGTTTGGTTTCTTCGTTTTTGTAAGCTGTCAGCTCGTGTAAGATAAATTGAATGAATCTCCTCTGGCTGCACTTGAAGCGCACATAAAAATTGTTGCCTGTCAGCGTTATCATTCCTCTGCCCCTTTCCACAAAAAGTCGTCAAGATTTGTAACTACCGTTGCAACTGTATTTACTCAGTGAAAATCTTGTAAAAATTCATTTAATTTACTAACTTTGAATGACGAATCAATCATTGCGTATGCTTAGCTTCGGCTATTTAAATTAACCGGTTCGGTTCGGTATATCTCCCATACCAACTGGCGCTCACATCTGCCAGATTGCTTAATGAGCGGTGGGGTCTTGTCTGTCCGCAGAATAGAGTACGAAAAAAGCAAGTCTAATGTAAAACCCACTTTCGTGACTGGGCAGTCCAGCCTGTCAGTCGAACCATCTGTGTGTCTGCCTCTCAAGTCCATCGTCATATGATAGGGTTTATGTTTTCTCCACGGGAATTGTGAGAAAGTCTGTAAACTGACAGACAGATATGTGGCGCTTACACGTGTCTCAACTTATTACAAATGTATTTCATTAAAGAGGCACAAGCAGCTTATGCCTAATATTATTGGTTATTTAATTAAGCAGATGATTTGTGTAAATAATACATTGATGCCATATATTTTTTACTGTAGAGATTGAAGAAAATTTTCTGGGCGACAATCTGATAGTGACCGATATGAAAGAGTGAGTGAATCGAAGTGCACTCGAAAGTACTCCAATTAGTCATGAAATAAAAAAGCGAGTTGTATGTGGTATTCTTGGTATGATGTCATTTAATTTGCTGTTGAAAGAATTGAGATTGGAATAGCCTAATGACAAAGACTTGTATATAAATACTCGTTATAATAGCTGCCCAGCATTGCTACTTGAATGCTTTTGAAGCTCTACTTAAGAATATACATATTCATTATTCGCAATCATAATCAGATATCAAAGGTCTCCAGATGTAATACTCGCTTCATTTAACTTCTCACTTGAATGTGTAATTAAATAATGAAACCTTAAAAAAAGTAAATTGGAGAGAAGAGAACATTTTGCACTTAAATGGATAGCTATGAATATAATTTGATATACGCTGGGTAAACTTGAAAGCGAAGGTCTTAAATATATGGCATGTTAGAAGAGTAATCATAAATTGTGTACGAAACACGTAGAGCAGCTTAATCAGATTCTCACCACCACAATGTCTAATAATAATAATAATTTCTAGTATTGTTCCTTGTTTTGCTATTAATTCTACTTGCGCAAAAATTAACTTTAGCACTTTTTGTGGTTTCATTTCAATTTGCAAAACATTTTGTTGGTGGTCGGGTCGACTTTGTTGTTTGCATGTTTGCCAAATCTTTTATCATTGTGTTATGTCCAATGTCGCGAACGCGCACACAAAAGAGTTAAATACATGTACATATATTCATAGAGGAAGAGAGAAAGAGAAACAGACAGACAGACTCACAAACAGAGAGGAAGGGTAAATGAAGTTGCTGCCTTGTTCAAGGTGAGGCGCGTGTTTCGCTGAGACGACTGGAAATGGAACAAAAACGACGCGACGCGACGCAAGTCGTCGTTTGCAATTAGCTAAAACACTTTCAATATCTTTGACTTGTCGCATGTTAGTTTCAATATCTTTGACTTGTCGCATGTTAGTTTGTTGACCAGCACTGTAAACTCGGCTTGCAGTCAAGTTGATCATTAGATTATAATTACCTTTTGCGACATGCAATTACTTTTCAATTATAAATTTATTACCCATCATCAACGAACTTTGTTTTTGTGATGCTTTATGACTAGTGCATTCAATTACATTAATTGCTTTGAAAATTGAGTTCGTTTTCTTGTCTTGCGGCTGGCAAACAGATAAACTTGTTCAACACTGAAAATCATAGTGAACGCTATGCTCAACTGCGACTGCTCCGTACTGACTCAACTTTCATTTTGTTTATGGTCTTCATTTAAACTATTTATAATAATTACCACAACAAACATAAACCTACAACAAAAACCCCGAGAAAACCAACAAACAAGCAGCAAATGATGCGCCAGCTATAAAAAAAAATAGCTCGTTCTTGTTACTCTTTCTGTTGTTGTTGGTGTTGCTGACAGCGCGTGAGCGGGCAAAAAGATTTGACTCAGAGTCAGAGGAGACGTAACACTGGCACCCATCTTGAACTGACCAAGCGAACCAGCAACAGCAAAAACAAAAGAGTCGTCGCAGCGTCTGCTGCCATGGGGCGATGATGATGATCATCAACTGAGCGAGCAAGTAGCCGAGTCAACGCCTGCTAGTTGACCTCAAAAGTAACTTGTACTCGAGATTGGGTGTAGATTGCGACTACTTGAAAGCATTTATTCGTTGCACTAGTCGGAAAGTTGGTGAAAAGCCTGATCGAACTATCAGAGGTTAGCGTTGATGTACTTTATAAGCTGGAAAAGCTTCTAATGCATGATCTAATTTTTTAGAAGTAATGCAATAAAATTTTTTAAAAATAAGGAAGTCATATCGATCTCTAAAAGAAATTTGTATATTATGAATTTCCATCCAGTTTATTATGTTGATTTTCGAAAGGAAAATAAAATAAAAAAATATTTATTCACAATGCCTATCTAATTTTATTGTAATCAATAGGGAAACAATTAAAAAAAAAAATACACCCGTAGAATATTAAAATAAACTTAAAAGACTACGATGATTTATGTTATGGTCTTAAGTTTAGGCTGTACTATCTCACGGCTATTATTCGAGAAGCTCTTCTTTTTTTGTTTGCTGTGGTTTTCCGCTACACTTGTTGGTTGGACCCAACCAACCAGCATATCAGATTTCAAAGCTTGAGCCCTCAGCTTTAGCTCACCCTTCTCAGCATAAGTTCCATTTGATTCTGTAAATGTCTTTTTCCGTGCTTTGTTTATGACCAGATGTGGTTAGTAGTGTTTTATCTAATTGGGAAATTATGTTACTGCCAACGTTTAGATAAAGAGATGATACTTAACCAGTACGTGCCCCAAGTTGTGCAACACGACTTGGACCAACTGTTGGATTCGCGCTTGGTAGCAACTTTCGCCTCTAAAAATTTTTTAACTGCCTACAATTTATGTACTTACATACAGACGAGTATATGTGCTTTATAGTCCACGCTTGTAATTCGATTGTCCGACGAGAGGTATGCGATCATTTTTTTGTTCATTTTTTGTTTCAGTTTTAATCACATGTTTCCGTTTCGTTGGCCAAAGTCTTTGGGTTGATGCAGTTTTGCGGTTTTTTGCCTAGTTTGCGCTTTAATAACTTCATTGTCAATGCAACAAACGGGTGCACAACGCAGAACCTGAACATGCGACCATACATAACTTTCTACATACCCTGTAAATATTTAATGAAAAGAAATTATACCAAATGCCACCAAATATTAAAGAGAGTGAGGTTTATTTTCATGATGCCAGCTAATATACTCATTCACCTAGTTTTACAGAGTATTTGAAACAAAACAGAGAATGCAAGATAGGTTTATCTAGTGCAACAGCAACGCAGCAGCAGCAACAAAGAGTGCAACAGCGCTTGACTTTTCCAAAAGCTCATTGTCCATGCTCAGCCTGCGGCTGGATCAGACTTGATCTAGATGTGGAAGTGGATACCGCCAACGTTTGGACTTGGCTTGACTTACGCTCTGTGTGTCAGCACAGTAGTCGTCGTTGGATGGCGTTTATATCACGATCTGGAACGTCATCGTCTGCCGGATTTATGGAGCTGCATACAAGGAAGCTAGCACAAGGTGAGGGGCGATGTTACAATCGCTTCAAACCGAGTGGTCTGCCGCAAAAAAAAAACATTAGATACATTGGCTCCAAGAAGTAGAAGGAAGCTTGTTAGAGTTGCCGGGTTGATTTCACAAATCAGAAACGCAATAATAAATGTCTTCATTGAGATCATCATCCGCCTGACTGACTGTCCACCAATATGTACATACATATGTATGTATGGTTGCTTGATCTCTAGCTACAGGTTTTATATGATCGCATTGCTGCGATTAATGGTGGGTAGTTTTTATGTGACCGCCGTCAGTCCGCAACAAAGCTGACTTTACCTTATTTAGTTGTTTGCCGTATTTTAGTATTTATGGGCGCATGACTCTCCAGTCACACAGCCACAGCATCGACATCAACATCGTCATCATTACACCCGCACAAGTGTTTGCCATTCGGCTCTCATAATCCGGGAGCTTTCTTTTGCCAACCTTGATTAGATTAGATCAGAATCGCATCATGAGATGCGAGAAAGAAGTGCTTGAACTTCGACCTGTCGGCAATCTTTTATCAAGCTAATTTATCATTTATCATTTAGATCAAGATAAACTTTAAATGCTATTTCTTGGAAGCTGACCATTGTTTTTAGCTCGAATTTTATAAAACTCATTTGAACATTGTTTTTTTTAAATATTTTGTTATTGAGAATAAATTGAAAATAATATATAACAGTAGTTTAGCAATATTCTGCACAATGGATGCATATCACAACCTAATGACATACATACATACAAATTGTAATCTATTGAGAAAATCTAACAAAACTATGCCCTTAATCGGGGCGTGTTACTTTAATGGTATTAGTAGAGCTCGTTCGAATCCCATGTATTTCTGTTGACGAACTAACAAACCACAAAACCACAGCCCAACCTAAAGAACATTTGGAAAAAAGCAGAAGTACAGACGGGTATGCTCGACTGTAAGATACTGGATAAACACATTTAGGGAACACAATTAACAAAAAAAGATTATCTAATAGTGCTCACAAACTTATATAGTGCTTAACTGAACACACTGAAAAAATACATTTATCGCCTAGGGTGGATTTCAGTTATACCCTTTTGCCTTCGGGGTATCGGGTATACAAACACATAAAGCCTACAAAAATTACATAGACAATTTCGAAATTTACATTGAATTGATTTAATTTATGCGCTGGAACTGAACGCTCCAGCAAATTGATTAGAAGCCGCCCCCCGCAAGCGAACAAAAGGAAGAATGAGATAGAAAGAGCCAGAGAGAGATAGAGAAGCATAAACATAATAAAGGGCCCCCAAGCGATAGGAGCGCCCAGTGATATTACAAAAGTTTCAAATGGTTTTCAAGCAGTTCCATATCGAACGAATTGCCAGCTGCTTACACTCAATGCACTGATGAATCAGTAGTTGTTGTAAGCTTTACACCAAAAAATACAAAAAGAAAATGGAAATGAAAATGAAAAGCTGCTGGGTCGTTTGTCTTTGTTATTATTGTGATCGAGGCATATCTTAAAAATAGATACATTCCCACGCCCACGTGTCTATTTCTAGGTCTCTATTGTTGTTACTCACATACTCAAAGTTACTTTTGTTGTTGCTCTTGTTGTTGTTGCTGTTGCTGTTGTTGCTGTGCTCTGCATCTGTAGGTTGTTATTATATTATTATGGTTTCGTGGCATTGCATTGTGTGTGTTTTCTCGTTTGTTTTGTTTTGTCTCAGCTCCCAGATTGTGCAATTTGGCGCGTTTCCACCTTTCGCTTTCCACTTGGTTTGTTCTCTTCTCACCACGCCCGCTCCCCCAACACACTTTCCATTGCAATTTGCAATTTGCCTTTTGCATCGTGTCATTAATTTGTGGTATTTTGGCTGTGCTCTCTTTCTTTTGTAATTGTAATTGTTGCCACTTACCGCTGTTCCAATTCCACGCATTCACCTCAACCTCACCGATTTCAATTGGCAGCGTTGCCAATGTGAATGTGATTGTGCCGTTTGATTTCTCATTTCTTCCGCAATATCTCTAGACGTTTAACGTTTCTCTCTCGCTAATTTGTTAACATATCCTACAAATTATTTTGTCGGTTCTGGGTATACTAATTTGTCAGGCTGATTTCATTAAATTCAATTCTCTTTTTTACTATCCCACATTATCTATTACATCCTCACCGATTTAAATCACTTATTACTAACTACTTTTAATTCGTTTACTGGGTATTTATAGCAAGATAACTTGTTTTATATGTTTATATATGTATGTACACACATGTCTATATACGAATGTATATTCTTTTTATAAATTTTAATTTTTCCGCAAACTTAAAAATAAACGCAAGCACACAGACGAACACACACATATGCAAATATACTAATATATCTGTATATAAAGTGTAAAATTTATAAACTGAAGATTTTTGCACGAATTTCTTACTCGGCAAAAATCATCACCACCTGCTGGTTAAACTGCACATTGGGTTGGAATATCGTATTTAATATGCAGACATAAAACTTTCATTTTAACAAGGCAGGTCACGACTAGAAAAGCTTATCGAACTGTAGAATCAGTTCTGGAATTCGACACTAGACAGCTGTTCCTCACTCGAAAGGGAGAAAATTGAGTTAATACTCTATTTATTAATTTAATTAATTGATCAATTCTTTCATTAGTGGATTCGCAACACTGTGCGGCGTTAGCGATTCACCCGTTGCTTGGCCGGCAGTCTGCCGCTCTTCTCTTCTCTTCTCAATCTCTCACACACCTCGCCTCGCCTCGCCGAGGTGCTTAGTGTGAGGGCTAAAATTAAATATTCAAATTTGTTATGTTAACATTTTGTTGCTGCGCTCTGCCGCCTCAAAGATTCAGCATATAAACTCTGACTATAAAATTTATATATTTTTGAAATGCAAATTTATAATCAATATTTGTTAGTATATATGTATACATTTATTTATTCGCATTATGTGTTAGTATTGCTTGCCAAAAAGAGCTAGTAGGTATTAAAGCTAATAGCAAATTTCCGCTGAATGAATGAATCACAATGATATCTTCTTAGAAAGGGGGTAAACCAGGCAAAATAAAAATAAAAACAAAATATAACCAACATTCACTTTAACTGAGTGATCTGCGCGTCATCGAGCTTTTGATTGTGTCAAGCGCTCTCTCTCTCTACTATGTTGATAAGGTAAAACACACACATTCCGAATGATGGAATGATAAAAACGAAAACGAAACAAAGCGCTGCAAATATTGCAAAAATTCACGTATGTAATTACTTCCGGTTCACTGCAGCTACGCACAAAAAAATCGCAACAACAATAGGTGAATGCATATTGAACGAATGCGGCGCCGGCGTCGATATTACTCACACACACGCATAGACAGGCGCTCTTACTCACTCTCTCTCTAGCTTCCCCCACTAAGTTAGTCAGATATGGCAACGCTGTGAGTGGCGTCTTTGTCAGCTGCTTTGAACTACTAAGAGATCTGTGCGCTCAGTCCTAAACGATTCATTGCCGCGTTCGTGCGCGTTTATAGCAGAGCTTTGATTTATTGTTGTTGCTGCTGCTGCTATATTTGTTAATAATGTTTGTGCAACCAACAATAATAATAATAACAACTGCATCGATACCTACGACAACTACGACAAATAAATCGACGATTGCAGCAAAAGTTTTCGCTGGCTAATGTAAAGTGTGAGTGAGTGAGTTGTTGTTTACTTCTCTCCGTTGCTGCTTTGCTTGCGTGACTTTCCTTAAGCGCCCCCCGTACATACATATGTGTGTGTAAGTATGAGTACAAATGCGCAACGTTTTCTTATCGCGCGTTTTGCTTTGCGTCGGCCTATCAGTTTTCATTTTGCCATTGAATGTGTGTTTGTGTCTGTTGCATTTGCACAAGAAGTGGGTTATGGCAAAATGAGGAGCAACAACAATTACAGCTAGACGAGGAAAATCAATCAGAAAAGTGGCTCAGCACGCAGAGCGTGTAATTAACACGCAACCAACTGTTGCCCAATGCTCCCTCTTGCTCTGCTTCTTCTGCTGTAGCCGCGAAGATTTTGTTGATTCGCGATCAATTGTTGCACTTCAGCTCAGCTAGAGCAGCTGATTGTGTCGTGTCATGTTTGTTTATCAACGCAACAACGTCCCCACAATTACACTTTAATTGAGTGCGTATGAGCGAGTAACAGGCAACAACAACAGCGTTTATAAACAAACATGTTGCAACAACAAACCGCGAAATGGGAAAGTGTGAAAATCTTCTCAGCAGTCTGCGTGGTCTGCGTAGTGCGTGCACACGGTATTTGTGTCTATCGAACGATGCCGATGCTGATGCTGATGCCGTTGCCAATGGTGATGTAATTTGCATATCTAACAACAACTGGCAAAAGCAGCAGCAACTCTGCAAGCCACACAACCACAAAGCAACCACATGGGCAGCAACAACCATCAACTACACATACATAATTTTTGGAGCGGTTTCAGGTTTGATGCCCACCATTGCGTAGGCAGCGCAAGCGCAATGAATCTTGTTGTTGAAATACCCTGGATATTGAACTTACAGACAAGAAGTCTCGACTCCTTTACTGCATTCACACGGTCAACTCATTTCTGAAGTTCACCTTTAACGTTTCGAAATTTGTTGAAAATCCTCTAACTATGAAACTATAACAAATTTTATCAAATTTCTTCCACTCAATTAAAAATAAAATCGGAAGAAGAAGAGTGAATACATAATATGTTAACTTAATTTACATTTATTCTGATTTTTTTGTTCTTCCTCCTTTTGTTGACCTGTTGCATAAGTCTGAAAGTCTCAAATATACAACTTTAATATAAATAAGACAAATCTTATGAAATTTCAATAGATTAATCCGATTGGAAAAGTATTCTATTTTCGGGCGACAACAATTTAAATTTATTTCAAGAAATTTTTTGCTTTTGAAATGTTTTTTATCTCACTTTAATATAAATGTTAAATTTATTGACGTTATCTAACAAAGTGAAAGAGAATGGAGAAAATATTACAAATTGAAAATAATAAATAAGACTGCAAAAAAAACTGATGTTGTCAAATCTTGAAAGAAAAATCGTATTTGCAAAGTTAGTGAAGTTATGAAGACAGCAAATTAAGATTACTTACAAAATGTTATTGCTTTTAAAATGTTTTACCATTTTCATATTTCATATTAAAGCTGTAGACTTTAGATGTTTAAATGTCATTTAATGCGATGTAACACTGTAGGTTTTGCTGATTGTTCTCCATATCATAATGCAGCAAGCAAGTTGCAGGGTATTTTCCATTTACTTCACCTGGCAACCATTCCTCTTGCCTGGCCTGCCGGCTATTGGAGAAGGCAAACAAACAATAAACAAGCGAATGCCTTAAATGCCAGCACCACGCCCACTCAACGGGTGGTTGGCATACAGAATTAAAGCAAGTGTCAATCCGATGAGATAGTCAGTCAGTCAGTCAGTCAGTCGACAGATTTGCTGCGATTTGAGTCAGCAGCTGTGAAATCCAAGTCATCAACCAGCAGCGGGTCTCTGCTCCATCTTCCCCCACCCCTATTACCCTCTCCCCCTTGCTCTCTCGCTCTCCATTCGTTCGCTGACGTGCGACCGGCGAGACGAGTCAAGACAAGACAAGACAAGACGAGTGTGTCATACAGATAGTCTGGTCAGGCCAACCAAAAGCAAGTCGGTCGACAACGTTGTCGCTCTCGTATTCATCGTCGTCGTCGTCGTAGTCGTCATTTGCTGCTTTTAGACAATGCTACAAGTTCCTACACCTACGACCTAGAATATGCCGAATATGTCAACAGGTATATAGACACTACATACATACATATATACGTATTTACGTGTACTCTATATGTATAATCAATTTCTAAATGCCTCTATTCAACTAGCGTATGTGTTTGGTGAAAATTGATTATTCAACATAATCGCGTTGACATTTCCATTTCATTTCTAACAATGGTATTCAACAAAAAATAATAATAAAAAAGCCAGCGTTTTATGTTTAGTCTTTGTTGTAAACTTTGAGCTAGCTTCCTTTGTTTTGAGTGTCTTGTTCTCAATGCTCTGAGCCATTGCCATCATTTAAAAGTTGAGGACAAAGTTCAAACGGCTGCATTGAGTGAGACAGTGATTGTCCTTCTCTGTCACTCTTATCCCAGCATGCGCAGTGCGTTGCTCTCTCCCTGATATGGGCCAAGTTAGCGAAGCTGGCCAAGTTGGTTCCATGGTGTAATGGTTAGCACTCTGGACTCTGAATCCAGCGATCCGAGTTCAAATCTCGGTGGAACCTAGCACTCAATTTTTATTATTTCTGATTTCTGCTTGCAACATTTTTTATTATCTAAAAACAGTGCAATCCAACAATGAGTGATTGATTGAGTGACTCAATGTTTACGTGCCTCAGATAAAAAACATAAAATATTAAAAAACTGTGCATTTGTGACAGACTGTTTCCTAACACTATTGAAAGGATGAGATTCACAGGAAATCTAGTAACAATTCATTGAAGTTTGAATCTAATCTTTCCCAAAAGAATTCTATATGTTTATCTTTATACATATTAATTTTTAGATCAAAGTACTGCCCAGATAAATGTAGCATTATTTAACCATTTTCGCCTGCTGATAAACTTGGCTATCGAATGCGATTAGCAGAATTTTAAACACACATTTTTCCATACATGCTTCAAGTATACATATATTTTGATTTATATTTTTATCTTTCTCTTTTGTGACGTATATATGGCTTAAGTTAAATAGTTTTCTATCGTAAACGCGTGAAATTTATTACATTTTATATGTATGAAGAGCAACACACACGCTTCATTTAAATTAGATAAAAATAAATAAAAGACTCTATAGGTGAGTGTGCTCGGTTTTGCGAAACCTGATAATATTTTATTAATGTGGTCGAATCAGTGCAGCTGCACCTGATTGAATAACTTTCAATTGTATTGCAAACTTGATATAGTTATAAATATTATATCAGTTAAATAATTTGAACGAAAGAACTTAGCAGAGCAACCCACGCCGTTCAACACTGACACAACGAAACAGAAAAAAAAACTTAACGAAACGGTCAGTCACACTTGTGCGTATGTGTGTTAAGCTTAAGTGCCGCAATAAAGTTTGTCACTCAGCCACGGGGCTAATTTGTAGAGCACTTTCGTTGGCAACACAGAAACAATTGACACAGATTAGCTTACAGCAATAACAACTACAACAACTTTAACAGCAAGTCGGATAAATGAATTGGCGTTGTAATTTTATTTGATAGAAAAAATAAAACTAAAAGAGAATTGTGTCAAGGAGTCTGCATGAAATCAAATTAAATGAAATTAGCGACTATTTTGCACGAAAATGTGTGTGAGGGAAACAATGGGACTAGAGATGGGTGCCAATAGCGCAATTGCTGCGAGTAGCGTGAAGCCAAAGCTAACAACAAACAAACATACCTTCATAACATGTTTACATGCGCGTGAATGAGACAGAGAGACAGACAGTCACTGTCGCTGCTTCCAGCGCGGTTGCTGAACGCCCTACACATGCGCACACTGCTGCCACTGTCCTCACCCCGAAAGCTCGCGTGTGTCTCTCGAAGTGTATGTTTGTGTGTGTGTGTGTGTGTGTGTGAGACTATGTGGGCGACGCGCATTATGAGAATGAGGTTTTCGTACGACATTGAACTCGAAATGTGGGGCTGAAGAACGGCGAAACAAACGAAACAAGCAAAAAAAAAAAAACTAAAGCAACAAAACAAAAAGTCGTGCTGCCTTTTCTTGCACATACTTGTATAATATGAAAACTGAGCACGAGCACGAGTACTTTGTTATTTTGTTTATGCTGTTGCTTGCCCTGTTAGTAGGCATTGTGTTGCTATTCAAAATAACAATTAGGAAGAAAACCGAAAAAGTAATAACATTCATTTTTTTTGTTTTGCTAAATGCTGCTTCTTTAACGGTATTTTGATCCCGACTCTTTTTTGGTTGCTTTGAACTAATTTATGTATTACTTTTATTGGTTTTTGTGTATTGCAGTTGCGCTTGAGAAGTTTGTGGAACGAGAAGCGATTTTGGAAAAGCAGATCATTGAATCAAAGGAAGCCGAAGCAACAAAGTGTTCCTAGGTTATACCACAATCCACACGCACGCACGCACACATACAATCCACAAGCCACATAACAAAATGGTGGACTACTACAAAGTATTGGATGTGGCTCGCACTGCCACCGACAGTGAAGTGAAGAAAGCGTAAGTAAAGAGAAGAGTCACAAGGTTGAAGCCTGGAAATAGATCTAAGAGAAGGTTAAGTTAAGATTGAAATTAATTTTTCATATCACCCAGGTATCGAAAGTTGGCTCTGAAATGGCATCCTGACAAGAATCCCGATAACCTGGAGGAGGCCAACAAACGTTTTCGGGAACTATCAGAGGCCTATGAAGTGCTATCCGATGGTAAGTGTGAACTTTCAAGGGAATAATGGGAATTTGAGTGGGAAAAAGGGCAAGAACAATATGTTTTTTATTGCTGTTGCGTATACTTGATGCATTTAGTATGTATATATGGATATATATGTATGTGTATGTAGCTCGTAAGCGAAGGATCTACGATGCCAGATCTACGCTGCACAAATCATCGGCAAGCAGCAGCGCCAACGCCAGTTCCTCAAGTGGTTACTATTCGCGTTATCGCAGCACCGGCGGATCAGCTTCGTCGGCAGGTCGTGACTATGACTATGACTATCATTATCCCAGCTATGGGTCGAGTTCTGGCGCAAAGCGAGGGAATCGCTATCAGGCGTTTACCTTCCGCAACTTATTCGAGGGCACGCCGTTTCACAAACTTTTTGGTAAAGGAGACTTGACACCTTTTTTAAGGTTATGCCGTTTTGTTGTTTGTTTGTTTTTTGTACTGGTTTGATTTTGTTTATTGACTGGCAATAACCTTGATGCGCACGACATTGTATTTTTGCATAAGTGGCGAATTAATGCTACCACCCGCAGCCCACAATAAATACCACTCTTCATTTCTTCATCATCATCAACATCAGCAGCAGCTGAAGCAGCAGCAAATTGTTTAGGCCTCGACTAATACGCAGCTAGAAAGTTTTCTACTAAAACCCAATTCCAACAAAATGTATTTGCTTTTATCGCCAATAAACTAAACATAACTATCGAAATTTTGCAGAGAAGAAACGCCGCATTTACGATGAGTACGGAAAGGATGGCCTAGGAGATCGGGCCCAAAGCCGCTCACATGCCCGTCATCATTACACACACGACTTTGATGACTTCGACATCATGGGCGGTTTTCCATTTGTGTTCCGACCCCCCGAAGAAGTTTTCCGTGAATTCTTTGGCGGTAATGCGCCCTTCGCCGACTTTTTCAGAGGTGAGTAAGAAATCGTATCATCACACTTTCAAACTACAAATACATTATTGTGTCCACAATTGCAGATGCCAATGGCTATTCACAGTCGAATGGCGCCACAAGCAGCAGTCGACGTCATGCCGGCCACACTACACATAATATTGGCGGCAACATTGGCGGCTCAGCTCGACATCATCATCACCATCAGCACAAATTGGCGAGCCCGTTTGGGGCGCCCATGCTCAATTATTCGATGATGGATTTTTTCATGCCCACCGGCGGTTTCACTTCCTTCACCGCCAGCAACAGCGTCGCTGGTGGACACCACAGCAATGGCGCTGTCAAACGCACGTCCACCTCAACGGTATTTGTCAATGGCAAGAAATTGATGACCAAACGGTGAGATGGATACATTAACTCAATTACAATTACGTATACTTAATTCCCAATTTTGTTTTGATATTTTCTTATATAACAGTGTCGTCGAAAATGGCAAGGAAACTGTCTTTTCATATGAAAATGATGTCCTTAAATCAAAGACTGTGAATGGAGTGTCCCAAAAGCTCTCTTCAATAGCGAATTAATTATACAATAACATTAACAAACAAACCATGGGAAACAACACAAGGAAATTAAACAGAATCCAATGCATCGACGGCGGATGCGGCGATGGATGTAACATCAAACCACAACAATAACAAAGAAGTCATAAATTTAAATCAAACATTTAATGAAACGGTTAACTTCAAGAACCTGATGAATAACTAAGATTATGCTTTCTTAATGCTTCGATAATATGTTTAAACAAATTAT
Organism: Drosophila sulfurigaster albostrigata; assembly: GCF_023558435.1. Lineage (NCBI taxonomy): Eukaryota > Metazoa > Arthropoda > Insecta > Diptera > Drosophilidae > Drosophila > Drosophila sulfurigaster. The sequence continues at coordinate 3,672,481 of NC_084883.1, forward strand.
TCTACATTAGAATTCAGTTATTTTTTAATGGAATTGTTTTGAATGAAATGAACAGGAGAAGCAACAGCAACAACAACAACAACAGACAGCAGCAGCAAGCAACAAGAACGACAACAACTAAAGAATGCCAAGCTAGGACAACAACAAGATTACCATCAACAACAGAATTAGCGACATGAATGGCAGTTATTTAAATTACTTGTGAAAGGCCAATTGTTTGAGTGCGATTTGATTCGAAATTCTGAACACTTACAATTCAAATTGTTGTCTAAAGTTTCGAACAAAATGCCTGAAAATGAATGGCCGAGAACAAAAAGCAACAAAGAAATAAATCGCTAAAAAGAAAACCCAACTGGAATGCTAAAAACGCTTAAGCAATTTAGTTGATAAGTTTTAGGGAGGGATGCTAGTGTGTGGGCGTGGCTGTTCAATCCAATGTGTAACTGTTTAATGTATGTATGTAGTTATCTACCATTAGTCAATTAAGTTGCCACAATACTAAAAGAACCAACAACAAAATGCGACAATGAAATTGGCAGATTTAAAACTCTTAAAAAAATCGAAAATGCTAAATCTTTTAAGTTGCTCTTTTTGTACAATATAAAAATGCATAAATAAAAAAATACATTATTATATAGTTACAATATTAAATGAATGAAAGAGAAACAAACATTTCTGACATTGAATGTTTATATTTAAAAATAATTTAAACTTTACTTTCTTAGTCTGTAGTCGTTTTTTAAATGCTTAAGCTTAAGATATTTCTCACATAACCTAAACATAAAACAAATGATGAATATATTGTATTGAACAGAATGAGAGACACAAAAAAAACTAATCATAATCGCCCACAATATAATACTGTGTTTTTAGTAGATCATTCACATTTAAAAAAGTAAATTGGAAAAAAAGAAAACAAAAACATATTAAAGATAAAAACACATGCGATCAATAATTAAACTAAATCTTTTATTTTATTTTAACATCCCGCTCTTTGCATTTCTACAGCAATCGATTATGTTTTATCGGAGGGTGATCGCGATGACATTGTCAGTGATTTTCCCAGTGTGACCAATCTGCATATATTTTGTGCTGCAAAAATTACAGGAGACCAAATTGTTGGTATTTTTTAAAATAAGACTTGAAATTGCTTGAATGAAAAATGCTGTTGCTCAGATTAAAGATTTATAATCTCTGGAGATTTATTAAATGTTCAATGTATTAATATTTTCCCCCAGATTGCGATTAATCAGATTGCAGATCTGATGTTTTTAGTATCTTTTTCGAAGCAATATAGGAGATTTTGAAATTTAACTTGCAGCCACACTGCAGCAAATGATGTACATCGCTGATAAATGTTATTGAGAATTAGTTGTTTTAATTGTTAACTTATTTTACGCGTTAAACCGTATTAATATTAGTACACATTCTTTAGATGGCAGCATAATGACACGCGATGATCATATTAAATGGTTTCACGGCCGCTTGACACGCGAGGACGCCGATGAGTTGCTCAAACAAAGTGCGTACCTTCGAGACTTGCGAGACTCGCCCCAAATGTGATTGTTTGTTCAATTGTGACTGTAAATTATACTAATTGACAGGTTGTGATGATGGGACATTCCTGGTGCGCGAGAGCAGCACAGCAGCTGGCGATTTTGTGTTGAGTCTTTTGTATCAGGTAAAGCGATAACGATCATAAACAACAACAGGGTGCCAACCTATGTATATGATTAAGATTTGTGTATGTACATATGTGTGTTTGCTACAAAATAATTGTTGCAGGGCGAGGTCTGTCACTATCAAATAAGACGTCATGGCGAGGATGCTTTCTTCTCGATTGATGACAAAGGACAGACAAAGATTTTACATGGCTTGGAAACACTGGTCGACTACTATCAACAGGAACCCAATGGCCTTATCACCAAGCTATCGGTGCCTCTCTCTGGCGATCCACCACCGCACAACACTCGCAGTCAGGGTGTGACTAATTTGCTGCATCGTGCCACCAGCAAAAACGAGAGCAAAGTGGTATTCGAGTTGCTTAAGTGCGGCTATCGCAATTTTGATGCCAAGAATCAGGATGGCCAAACAGCGCTCCATCTCGCCGCTCTGTACTGCAATGAAGACGTGCTGAAATTACTTTTGGATGCTGGCGTTCAAGTGAACAGTTCGGATGCATTTGGCTGCCAACCACTTCACGTAACTGTCCATCGACTTATTGGGTTATTATTATGCGACTAATCTCTCTCTCTCTCTCTATAGTACGCTTGCCGTCAGAAGCCTGGCAGCTTCATACGCACGCTCATTGCCGCTCAAGCCAATGTAGAGGGACGAAACATCGAAAACGGATATGTTCCCTTACATGAAGCGGCCAAGCATGGCAATCTGGAGGCCGTCCAAGTGTTACTCTCAGCACAAGCGCCGCTTTTGCCACGCACCAGCTCCGGCGAATTTCCCTTTGATCTGGCCAAGGAGGCTGGCCAAACGGTTGTCGAGGAATTTCTGCTAAACTACAAACTGCCGGCAGCGAATACTAGTCGTGAGAGCTGGTATCATAGTACACTTAAACGTGATGAGGCCATCGATATACTCATGCAATTCGCCAATCGTCTGGAACGCAAGCAGCTTGCCATGGGTCAGACGGTGGACACTTCGGGCTGCTTTTTGGTGCGCTATTCCGAGTCGCCGGCCGCATCGGGCTACGTGCTAACCTTGCTAAGCGATCAAGTGGCCAAAAACTTTCGCATCTCACAAGCGGATCTCTATCAGAACGGCAGTAAATTGGAGTCCACAGGAGTGAGTTTAAAAAATAATTTTTATTAATTGTTTATTAGTAATTTTTCTTTTGCAGTCAAAATTTTTGTACATTGACGATGGCCCCTATTGGCCAAGTCTTGAGCACTTGGTGGAACATTTCATGCATTTTTCGTATGGTCTGCCTGTCAGTCTGAAGTATGCAGTGCCACCTCAGCCCAAGCCGGAAGTGCCTTCCTTTGCCACCATTCCGCGTGCCACGCATAAACAACGGGACACACACAGCGAACCGAATGCACTGCTGTCTCACCATCCAGGCACCAGCTCTGGACATCAGCATGCGCAGCACGGTCATGTGCCTGCGCTGACGATAGCCAAGAAGAAACAGAAGGAGAATAGCAGCTCGATATTCAATTCGTTGCGTCTGACCAGCCCTAAGAAGGGACTCTTCGATATGAACTCGCTGCGCAAAACCAAATTGAAGAATAAGCGCAGCGATTCGGAGAGCAGTGCCACTGGCGCATCACCCAACAGCAGAGCCAGCGAAGAGTTGCATGTGGCAGCGCCAATGCTTAAGAATCTCTCGTTCTCAACGGACTTTAGCAACTTCAATGTGGACGGCGGCGAGTTGTATAATGTGCCACGCAACAATACACCCGTCGAGCTGCCGCCAATTGCTCAGAAGACTGAGGCCGAGGTGGAGTATTTCACCAAGAGCGACGTTGCCATTGAAAGGGAACGCGCTGCGGCCCAGAACACCAATGGATATTTACCGACAATGGATGTGCTGATGCTGATGGATCAACCGCTCAAACAGTTGGGTGCATCTGACAAGGTATCGCGCCTGGACTCTGTTGTATCGACAGGCTCGACGGAGAGTGAAATGGCTAGTTATCTGCAGCGCAAGTGCAGCGGGGATGGAGTATTAGCTGGTATCAATAGCAGCGATCTGGAGGCAGCAAAACAGAGATTTTTCATACAAAAGGATCAACTGGAGTTGGTCGCCGAGATTGGAGCTGGCGAATTTGGATCTGTGTACAGGGGCTGGATGAGGCAGCCAAACGCACCAGACAATCGTGTAGAGGTTGCCATTAAGACGTTGCGCGACGCAGAGCAGCAAGCCATAAATAAACAGGAGTTTCTGCGCGAAGCATCTGTCATGATGCGGCTGGAGCACAAGTGCATTGTGCGTTTGATTGGCATCTCAAAAGGTGATATGTTAATGATGGTTCAAGAACTGGCACCTTTTGGTTCCATGCTTCAGTATATTCTGGATCACAGTGATGAGCTGAAGGTCAACTTTGAGCTAAAGCTCTGGGCATCTCAAATTGCCTGTGGTAAGTTTTAGTTGAGAGGCTCAAAAGTACTGCTTATTAACTTAACTTTACTTGCAGGCATGCATTATTTAGAGAGCCAACATTTTGTGCATCGAGATTTGGCAGCACGAAACATTCTTTTGACTTCCCGGAGACAGGCGAAAATCAGTGACTTTGGCATGTCGCGTTCGTTAAAAGCCGGCAGCGATGAATATCACTTCACCCAGGGCGGACGTTGGCCCATTCGCTGGTATGCGCCGGAGAGCTTCAACAATGGCATCTTCTCTCATGCCAGCGATGTTTGGTCATTTGGCGTCACACTGTGGGAGATGTTTGCGCTGGGAGCACCTCCATACGGTGACAAACTGAATGCTGATGCCATCGAACTGGTAAATCAGGGTTACCGATTACCCCAACCAGATCTCTGTCCGGCCTATATTTTTGCGGTAATGCACAGCTGCTGGAATCAGCATCCCAAGGAGCGGCCAACTTTTGCCTACCTTATGGAGTTCTTCAGTCGCGATCCAGACTATCAGAATCTTCCGGAACTGGTGCACTCTGTGCACATTTAAAGTATCACCGCAATTGTATGTGTCCGTATAATGTGCAATGTCTCTCCATACACGTACTTGTGTGTATTTGTCGTTGGCTTAGTAAATTCCAATTTGTAATGTATTATCTACCACGTACCATAAAATCAATTGTTTTTTGTGTCAAATAGCGAACAAGTGTGCCTTACATTAAATATATTAATCACTATTCAGTAAACTTTGTATGTACATCAGTAATATGTGTACAAAAGAATTCGTCTACTGATATAACGCTTTAAAAGAAAGGTGTGTGCATTTAATGTAACAAATTTATTGCAAATTTCTTGATATAAAATATAAAAAATATGTATATATTTATACGTTTATAAAGTATGTAACATATGTATATGCAACTATAAAATGGCTATATATGGCTGAATCAGCGGCACAGCTATTGTGTTAGGTAAAGGAATAAAACTCAAATAGATCCGTTCATCGCCTGCTGCACATTCGAGGTGGACACCATTTTGAGGGCGTCAATAATGCCATTCAGATTCTGCTCATTGTATGCTTTGCCCTGGAGCGGAGTCACCACTGGCACCATCTGATCGCTCTGCGGCAGTTGTATTGCAATTTTCGACATCAGACCCTGAAATAACAATTCGTTTATTGTATGTTAAGAAAGATAATATTTAAGTTAAAACTCACAGCTTCCACGTCAACGCTCAGCTTGAGCTTCATGCCGCTGTTGTCACCCTTCAGCTCCAGCTCTTTTTCTACCGAAAACTTGGGCGTTTTGCCAATAACCCAATCCCAAGAGCTGTAGCTAGCGCGCAATTCCTCAATGCCCGGGAACCATCTCTCTGTGGGATTGACCAGCTGAAAGCCACGTTGTTTCATCAACTGCGTGCTGCCGCCATCCTCCAATGCCATCGCTGCTGTGCGCAGATACTCATAGCCAACGGCGGAGAGCAATTGCGGCACATTGACATTGCGATTCACATCGACCAAGTTGCGAATAGGCGATGGCACCGATGCAGTTGCTCGACTGATGTAATTGGCTGGCTCCTTCACCAGCGATTCTCCCAAATGCAGTTTATTAGCACTGGCCAAAATGGTGCAATGATGGTATGCATTTGGCCGACCCAGCTTGGCAGCTGTTCCAGAAATCTGAAATCAAATTAAAGCAATATTATAAGTGTAAGCGAAATAAATTAATGAATTTAATTAATGATTGTGGGATAGTTAGAGGTCATCTCAGGACAGATGGCCAGATGTACCTTTTTAATTTTAATAACAATATCATCGCGTTCGTTAATCTCCGACTTGATGGCCCATTCACGGAACAGCGCCCTAGTCACAATGTTCAGATTGTATTTGCGATTGTAGCGTTCGCGCGGTGTGAAGAAGGTGCAATTGAGATTGCCACGATCATGATAGACGGCTCCGCCGCCGCTGTTCCGACGCGCCAATGTGATGCCACGCTCCATCAGCCTAGACACATTTGCCTCGGTAAATGGATTCTGATGGCGACCAATGACAACACACGGATCGTTAGCCCATAGCAGCAGCACATGATGGTTGCCGAAGTCGAAGTTCTTATACAGCCAATCCTCAAGGGCCAGGTTGGTGAAGATGTCATGTGATTGTGAAATGAACACAGATTTCTTGATATCAGTGTCGGCAACTGCAGACAGATTATTCAAACGCTTAGTTGACTGCAATTTATTGCCAGCTGTTGTTCCAGCTGTGTTTACTGTTGTCGTCGACGATTGTGCTGCAGTTACATTGTTGCTATCGTTATCGCTATCTCTTGAGACAAAACGCCTGACTTCTGCGGTCGTCGCAGCACCTAGACGCTGCAGCAGACGCAACTGGCTTGAATTGCGACGTAAGAGCAAACTCATATTGAATATTTCGCTTTACAAGCGTTTAAATTTTAAACAGCTGCTACAATTGCAATATTGCACAATTACGTACTGCGGCGATTTGATTATTGTTGTTGCTGCGCGCTCTCACAAGGAAGTCAATCGTCGATGTTGCTGTTGCTATGGCTCTTTTCGCGCGCTCTCTCCCCCTCTTTTGCTGTCTTGATCTTTCTCTCTCGCGTGGAAGCTCTCAAGGCAATGCACTTACACTCCTCTGGTGCTCGTTGTTACAAAAACAAGGTCAACGTCAGCGTCAGCTGCTATTTGATATGATTTTGGGCAGGTTTTTAACGGACCTCCGCAGCGTTTTTGTTCTCTTTGCGGTTAGGTTGAATTTGTAGTCTATCTTTTATATACTATAGTATATGTATGTATGTTTATATGTATGCCTACGTCTACGCTGTGTTAGTTATATTCATTATTATCTGTGGCGCTTCTATTTTAACTTATAATTCTTCTTTCTTGCTTTGCTTTATTTTTTTTTTGGTTATTTTTTGTCGTATTCCTTCCTTTTGGTTTATTGCTTTTTGGTTGCGACGCGGTTGGCTTTGGACTTTAGAACCTATTGGACTTGCAAGCTGCTGTATTTGCTGCCACCGAGCTGGCCGAGATGAGATATTCGTGAAGGGCGGGTGTCTGGTGAAGCCACTTCCAGGTTTGATGCAATCCACAGACACGCTTACGGAGACCCAAACAGTCCTTGTTGCTCCAATTTACTTGCATGCTACGCTTCACACCCATCCAAGAAAGAGGGTCTATACGGTCAATAGGAATTTAGGCCAGTACTCGACTCTAGCCAAAAATAAACTCAATTTTTTGCTACGCAATTAAGCAGAACGTTGCAAACTTTTCAATAGTAAAAGGTTTCGACTGCTTTGGAAATTGAAAATTTTCCACTCTTTGTTTGCATCGGCGGCGATTGTGCGGGCGGGGGACGGGTTGGCTGACGCGGTGTAATACAAAACAAACACACTGTTCAGAGACAGAGGAGACAACGACAAAACTTAGGTATCGGTGTAGAAATTCACGTCCGATTTACATTGGCGCAAGATAAGCACTGAATCCGATTGGAATGGCAATTGCAATAACGTGAAAGCTCCCCACTTCACAATGCTGCTCGCCACTTAACAGTCAGCTCTAACAGAATTGCTGTAAGCAGACTTCGATGTATTTGATGTTTTCATAGCTAAGCCGATAGTTCTCGAATAATAAAATAACAATTTTGATTTATACAAATATGATTATTATTGTATATGTTGTATTTGTATAATAAATTTGGTGATAGTATTTTGCTATTGGTGCAACAACATAAATTTTGTACTTTTTCTTTTGGTCACACTTTTTTATTTTAAAAATATGTAAATTATAATTCAAATTCTATATTTAAAAAAGTATTAAAAAATATTTGATTTATTTTTTTGGTAGAAGTAAAAAACTAAAATTTCAAGTTCAAAGTTAGGACTAACTCGCGCTGTTACAATGCTCAAAATTTAAAATCAGCTGAAACCCCAGGGTTCTAGTCCTCGCTGATAAAGCTGTGATAATGTTGTTAACAGTAAAAATCACATTTCATGTGTTGATACTCCGCGTATGCGTGCGAATGACCAAAACAACTGTCACACATTTCGATACATAAACTTGTTAATAATTTATTTCCAGTGCAGAAGTTACAGCGATATATGTTATTTTATATTTTTTTAGATTTACAGGATATTAATTAGGTATGCCGCCATTGTTAATATATTCAGCTTCCAGTGGGTCAATTGGCTTCCGTGCAAAGCGTGCAGGCAGCTGCCAATCCTCAATAGCCGGTTCGCCCGTTATCTAAAATATTACAAGAATATTGCATTAATAATCCACATTATGTTGAAATTGTCATTCGCAACGTCTACTGTAGTAAATGGGCTTTTTAAAGTTAACCTTTTTGCTTTTCGCATCCCCTGAACTTGCCTGCTGACTTGGGCTCGGCTTATTGCTGGCAGCTGCCAAGCCGCCCTTACGAAATTGTATAAGGGGCACACGTTTGGTCAACAAAATTAAATTTGGTCGCACCATGTTTTCCCAAAAGAAACTTAATTTACTTTCTGATTTCAAGGAATTTAAGAATAAATGTTACGTCAAAACAGCTGACTATAAACGAAATGCAGAGTTGCCAGACAGTAGCGATTGAATTATCATTCACACTGAAGGGACCGATTTGAAACACAGTCATTCACACGCTTGCGACGAAGAAAAACAATTTTAGCTGTGAGATTTGTTTTCAATTCCTTAAAGATATTTTTTAGCGCTTTCCAGCGCTCAATATGAGTTTTACGGGCGGCGGAACTAGCACTTCGGCAGGAAATGGCGGTAACAACAATGCCTTGCCAATGGCGCAATTGGCAGACGGTTGGCTAGAGCTTGAATCGGATCCGGGCCTATTCACCTTGTTGCTGGAAGATTTTGGCTGTAAGTAGTTTTAGGGTTGCAATTTGCAATCAATAATGACTTCTGCGTTTAAATTCAGGTCATGATGTCCAAGTCGAGGAAGTCTACGACCTACAAAAGCCCATAGAAAGTCCGTATGGATTTATATTTCTATTTCGTTGGATCGAGGAGCGTCGGGCGCGTCGCAAAATTGTTGAGACGACTGCCGAAATTTTTGTTAAGGATGAGGAGGCAATTTCGAGCATATTCTTTGCCCAACAAGTTGTACCCAATAGTTGTGCCACCCACGCCCTGCTTTCCGTTCTACTCAACTGCAATGAGAATAATCTGCAGTTGGGCGAAACATTAAGTCGTCTTAAGGTACACACAAAGGGTATGAGCCCCGAGAACAAAGGCTTGGCTATTGGCAATACACCAGAGCTGGCCTGTGCCCACAACTCTCATGCCATGCCGCAGGCACGTCGTCGACTGGAACGCACTGGAGCCGGTGTGGCTAGTTGTCGTTTTACTGGCGAAGCCTTTCACTTTGTCAGCTTCGTGCCCATCAATGGGCAACTGTTTGAACTCGACGGCTTAAAGCCCTATCCTATGAACCATGGCTGTTGGGAGGATCACGAGGACTGGACGGACAAGTTTCGTCGCGTGATGACTGAGCGTTTGGGCATTGCCACTGGCGAACAGGACATACGCTTCAATCTGATGGCTGTGGTGCCGGACCGACGGATAGCAATCACACACAAACTGAAAATGTTGCGCACTAATCAGGCCATTGTGTCTGGCACGCTGCAGAAGCTGCTAAAGGCCGATGAGCAGGGCGAACGCGATGAACAGCAGCGTCCAGACACACCCACCACGCTGCTGGAGCCTAGCGCATTTACAGCGAGAGACTTGCAGTCGCTGCTCAAAAATCTGGACACGGAAATCGCCATCAATGAGCAGCATTTGGCTGACGAGAACGATCGCCGGCAGATGTTCAAGGTAGACGCGAGTCGCCGCACTCACAATTATGACAAGTTCATTTGCACGTTCCTCTCGATGCTGGCGCATCAGGGCGTACTCGGCGAGCTAGTCAGCCAGCACTTGCTGCCCTCCAAGAAGATCAGTGGTCAAAGCGCAGCGAATCGCATTAGCAAACAAAGCAGCGCGGCGGCAACGAACACGGCAAGCTCCAATGCCAGCGCCAATGCAGGAGCAACAAAATCGCAACAGCAGCAGCAGCCACAAGCTGCGGCTACAACTCCCAAGAACGGCAAATCGCCAGTCAAGACACCAGGACGAAGACGCAAGGGTCGCAACAAGTGTAGAAAGCGCAAATGATCTGCTCTCCGTCATCTGACATTATTATTGAGTAGTATAATTAATATTAGGTTTGCCACTAAGTTAAGTTACAATTATCAATAAACTTTCTGAATTTTAGTATTTTCACTTTTATTTGATCATTTTTTTGTAATAATAAAAAACATTTTGTTCATGTGATTAAATGTTCCAGGTCCTTCTTGGCATATTAAGGACTCAACCGTATGTGTGGTGTGTGTATTTAATGTATATGAATACATATTTCTTTATATCTATATGGTAATTGTATAACAAGAGATGAAGAGAACCATTTACTTTGCTTTCAACTTTTGTATACCTAATGAATGCCAAGCGCTTTTCATATTTCTTTCAGTTATGCGCAGCGCAGCATAGTTTATGTAATTATTATATTATTGTTAAGGTGAACAACAAAACAAAACAAAAACAATGCATGCTTGGATATGCAATGTGTATGCAATATGTCTTCATATCATATATAATGTGTAATGACTATTTAACTATAAAAAATAATATATGTTTGTCGTAAGGCAAATATGTTAAACAAACAAAACATGTGTACTAATAGTTGCTGTTTTCAATAGTAGCTGGTGATGATTCGAAGGGTGACTCGACAGTTGGGTTTGTTTCTATGTTTGTTGACTCAACTAAAGCTAGAATGATTTAAAGCCTTATATCGTCTAAGGATATGGCCGTACATAGTTATAATTATGCATAGTATTTTTACGATTACTGTGAGCAGTAGAAGAGCAGCCTTTAGAAAAGGACACATAATTGAATATGCTTTTATTACTATTATTATTATCTTGTGTGTGGGTATGGGTATCTGTGTTTGTTTTTGGGTTCACTTCAGTATAAACGAATTTTGCTCAGACGCCGAATGAAATTGAAATAACGTTGATACGACAACGAACAAACGTTTGGACAACAGTTTCGACTATTTTGTGACTTGCTTTTGTTTTTTGAGTGTTTCGTTTTTGATGTTTTATTATTGTAGTTTTGTCTTCTTCTTCTTCTTAATGATGCTGTTTTTGTTGTAGTTGCTTTGCAGGGCTTGTGGACATGATGGATTCATTCAACTAGAAACCGTCGTGGACGCATCACCTCCATTTGTAAGCTGCGTGGGTTTGACTGGTTCTCCTGCAGCGGTTGAGTCTTCCTTTGGTTGCTCAGTCTCAGATAGATTTTCATTGTTGTTGGCCGAGGCCACAATTGTTTTAAGAGCATCCGTAATTTCGTTCTCTTCGGTATTTGTTTTCAAATGCTTTTCTATTTCGGTGCGCACCTTGACAATGTCCTTTTGGCTATAAGGATGAAGCAATTTGAAAACATTCATTTATAATATTTGAATAGATTATAAGAAGCGCTGTAAACGAACCTGATATGCACAAAGAGTATGCCATTGATTGTGTTTAGCATTTCCAGTACAGATCCCATCGATGGGGGCGTTATGTGAATGGGTGGCAGATCACTGGTCAACTTGCCATTGGTGTAAATGTCGTTCATCTTGCGCTGCAGAGCGACGGCCTCGTGAGTCAACAGACGCAGACATTCTGCCGATTCGCGGGTCTTGTCGTGTTTCTCACCCAGCTGCAAATTGAATTTTCTATTAGCATTAGCATTACTTTAAGAATAAAGTTACTAACCTGGGATTTGTAAATGGAGTAGGTCTCCTTCTCATTGTTTAGCGCCGAACGGAAGTCGCCCATGCAGGATTGTGTGCGTGCCATCAGATGATAGCTAACCGCCACATGCATGGCCTTGTTACCAAAGTACTTCAGATTGAGCTTCAATGCATGCTCAATGAAACGCAGCGACAGCTCATACTCTCCCAGCGCATGCAGGATCAAGCTGATGTTACTCTGTGGACGGTTGAATTGAAAGAAGTGAGCTCATTGCTGCTGAATTTAAGCTGCTGTACTTACATCGATAAGTGCCACCTCGGGATGATCCTCGCCACAGATAAGCACCAGCAGATAGCGAGCACGATAAAGAAGTTTCAGCGACATACCCACGTGACCATTGGCAAACGAATAGAGCGACAAATGTGCCTGAAATTGAAATGTTTAATAATGGAACAGAAAGAGCATATTCAGCTAAACTTACGTATTCCAAAATTGTTGAGGGATTGTCAATGCCATTGACACGCTCGCTCATGATGACAGCGCGCTGTTGAATAGCCAACGCATCCTGGGCATCGCCCAGCAGATAACTGAGACGCGCCAGCATGCGGAGACAGGAGCCATTCTCCTGATGCATAGCGCCAAACACATTGTTGAGAAGATTAAGTGCCTCGCTGATCAGCTCGTAGCCCTCCTTGAGCAGACCCTGTTGGATTTTGGTCTGACCCGTGGTGTAGAAGTTGTACGCATCTGTGGCACGTGGACTGATGTGCTTCACCACGGGGAACACGTTCACAATGTCATCGTCGCTGAATGTGGGCTTGTGCTTCGACTCGAAGTTATAGTCGCGCAACAGCACCTGGATGCCTACTTTGAGGCAGAAGGCACGCAACAAGCTGATGCGCTGCAGTCCGTATTTGGATACAGCCGCCTCAATGGAATCGCAATCCAACTCCCAGTTCCAGTATGCCTTCGCCTCCTTGCGGATTTGCTGCCACAGCGAGCGAGGCGTTACCAGTGTCCAGTCGTAGGAGCTGCTACTCGATCCATTTGATCCATTGGCACTGCCTCCAGCAGCTGCAGAGTTGCCACCTCCATTCTGTTGGGTGGCAGCTGCCTGCTGTGGCTTTGACGTCTTGGCAGACTTGTTGTGTTTGTTGTGCTTGCCACCGTTGCTGCGCGTTTGTTTCTTGTGCGCCTCCTCGCTGCTGACGGCAGGATTTACTGGTCCCGTGGTCACCAGACAATTGAGGAAGTGACTAATCGCAGCGGACAGATGCAGTGGCTCGGTGCTCTGCATGTATGTGTAATAGATGTGTTTGGTGGCACGCACAATCAGCTCCATAATGGCAATGCGATGCAGATAATCCATGCGTGGCATCTGGCCAAGCATTTTGATCACCTTGCCAAGGTAGCGAATATTGATGCCATGACTGTGCAGAGAGTCGGTTAAGCTCTGCCCATCAATGGGCGGCGATGAGTGAGCCATGTGCTCCTTGATGAAGGCAGGGATTTGTTTAAGCACCAGAAATTCGGCGGCATCCTGTACAAGTTTCTTTTGCTTGGCCAACGATTGGGAGCCGCCCTCAGGACCATCCACGTGACGAATGCCCGGCGAAAAGACATCGGGATTAAAGCGGAAATCAAATTCCTTCTCTTTGAGCGACCCCACAGCGGAGCAGGCGCGTTTGACCACCTCGGCGGCCTGCACCTCGTTTGAAATGGCGACATTCGACTGTGCTTCGCGTATGGCATTCACCATGGCCTCAGCACTCTTTGTCTCTGTGGCACTCGGCGATGATTCCGCTGGCTTCTCCTCGGCTGTTGTTTTTGCTTCATCGTTTGGTTTCTCCTCTGGCTTCTCTGCCTGCTCTTCCTGCTGCTTCTCGGCAATGGCAGGCAGCTCTTTCTCCGCGGTAGCCGCTGCCTGCTTCTTGGCATTGAGTGATTGCAGATGCACGGCGGCAATGCGTATGAAGGTCACATAGCGATCCTCAATGAATGCCTCGAGCAACTCCTGGCGCAAGCAGCACAGCTTATGGCGATGCTCAATGGGGAAGCCCATCTCGGTAAGCTCTTTGCTCAGCTGCACATCCTGCAGCTTGAGGAAATTTACATCTGGCGGGAACGTGCGCAGCAAATCGAGTATATAATGACGGCCATCGTTGCCAATTATGCCCTTGCACTCCACCGAGGAGCACAGCTCGACGGCTTCATCGCGCTCATTGAGCACCGAGTGCGGTAAGATCTTCAAGTGTTTGCCCGCAAGGCGCAACAGCTCCAGATACTTGGGATGACTTAGCACCGTCTTGCCGAAATCGATGGAGCCATAGACTACAGATTGTTCCTGTTCGCGCTCCAGAATGCCGGGAATGATCGACTGGGCGGTGACGCGATAGCCACGATAGTCAATTACAACTGTGCCCAGTGTATAGAGACCTTCCACGTCCACAGCATTGTAGACACGCACGCCATGCAGATCATAGCGTGGTGCCACAAATGCGGCATGATCGCCGCCCAGCTCCTTGTAATGGTCGCGCACATCGAATCCCAGCGAGAAGAATATGTTGTTCCAGATGAACATTTGCATTTTGGCATCCTCGCCGGGATTGATAGCCAGCACATTGCCATCAATGACGGCCATGGCACCACGAGTTGCCGCCGTCACAAAGTCACCGTGCACCTTGAAGATAGCGCGTTCGCGCAGCAAACGCTCTGGCAGTGTCTTGCGTGGCAGTTCTCTAGTTGTCTGCAGCTCCTCATTCCAGTCGCGTGTCTGGCCAGGAATATGCTCCTCGTAGCTGTAACGAGACAAATAAACGAATCAGTTATATGATTGCAATTGTACTTATTTTTTAATTACTTACCCCAACTTGGAGCTGAAGGCATCTTCGGCACGTATGGCGTCCACGGTGTGCTCGAGTTGTGGTGCCGACCACTGGTACACCTGATAGGGAGTCGCCACACGCTCAAAGGCATGCCGCATGGTGCGACGCTTCTGGATGGCCTGGAAGGCGCGTCGGAACGATGGCGAAATGTGGGAGAGCAGATCAATGAGTGAATGACTCAAGTGACTGGGATTGTCTGGCTTGGGATTGAAGCAATCGTCTGTCGACTGATTAATGTAGAAGCCCTTCGAGCAGGCAGAGATGTGAAAACGTTTATCCTCCATGGTAACCACATACAAGTACATCAGATCTCCATGCAGCTTGCGTGGACCGGGTGGCGGATTCCAGGCCGATGTCGTCAGCACCTTGAGTGCCTGTGGTCCCTTGGCATTCTTCACATTCGGATGCAGTGGCAGCAGTGGCGGCTCACGCACTCCGGGCGTCACATACTCGGGTGGCGTGCAGTCAACGGAATCGGGGCGTGTCCGCTTCTTGTCCAGCAGATCACCCTGTGTGATGGTCTTCAAATAAGTGAGCGAGATGCAATCAATGCCATTGTAGGCATCAGCCGGATCCAGATTTTTGAGTAGATCGCGCACATGACGCACATGAATACGCGCCTCACGCATTGTGTACGGCTCCTCGACGACGCGTATCGTCGATCCCTGATCCAAATGCTCAATGGTCTTCAGTTCGGCAAAGTTGTCCAGCGTCACGTTGTCCAGCTGCAGCGAGAAGCACGTCCTGTGGCATGTCTCCTCACGATCCATCAGCAGCTGATGTATCTCCTGCACCAGCTCCATGCTCGACAATTGGACCGAGAGCACATCGGCGCCGGGACTGCTGATGTTCACCGTTATGCCCACATCATGCAAGGCATCCAAATCGACATCCTCGCCAGAAGCTTCATCTCCATCAGCCACAGCTTCTTTAGTTCCCTCCTCGCCTTCTGCTGCTCCGGCTGCTGTTGGTAGTTCCTTGTCGGCCACAACATTGGCATTGGCGTCGGCCGCATCGCCGCCATTAACTGCCGCTGCTTTCCCCGCATGTCCATTGCTCAGAGCTGCATCAGTCTCGGTGGCGACGGCTTCTTGGGGCGGGCTTTTGTTGCGGTTTTTCTTGCCTCCTGCAACGAAACAAATTCAATACAATTTAGGTCAATAGTTTATCTACAATTGTATTGTAGATTTATTATTTCCATATTATATGTTATGTAAAAAATAAAAATTTACCCCTAGTTTGAAAATATGTTGTATTTATTTTATAAAAACAAATTAAATTATAATAATCGAGTAACTAAATAGTGTACATATTTAAGCTCATTAAACTGTTAAATAGACTGTTAAATTAGAGGACTGACCTTTCTTAATGTTAATGTTACTTGTCTGTTACATAACAGAGGTAGTGTGTGCTAACTTTTGCCTTTCACTGTAACCGGCTCCATGCTCATGCACATGTTAATGAATGCACATGCATATGTATTATATATGTGTGCGTACGAGCGTTGTAAAACAAATGCTGAGAGAAACACAAACAAAGTCAGAGCTACTCGCTGATAAGGCATCGGCGACTGTCTCAGAATACAGCAAGAAAAACCTCAATAATCAGCGAAAACATTTCACATACAAATTTCAGTTGCAGAGATTGAAATTTCATCAAACTCAAGTGAAATTTCAAAATTAGAAGCACTTAGATAAACAATAAAGAGCGCAAAAGAGAGCAAAGAGAAGCAGCGAGAGAGAGAAATGCAGTTTATACTATGGGGTGGTGTAAATTAAAAAAACATGATTTACATAATTGACAAGATTAATGCTGTGCACTTGCATGGTTTCGAGTATGTGTTTGTGTGATTCTGTGTTGCATGCATTTGCCTTAAAGAGAGAAGCACGTGGTAATTGTAGGTTAAACATTCAAAACTACGGGCGCCGCATCTGCTGCAAGGGGTTAATGTACATAGCCATACATACACACAAAACATTCTTGCACATGTAAAGTCACACACTCACACACACATAGAGGCAGCACTCCTCTCACGCACACAGAGTGCACATTGTACGCAACTCCCACTTACACAAATGCAATTGAAACATACGCAACGCTGCCGCTGCTGCTGTTGGGGGCAACGACAATAGCGCCCAGCAATAGACAGCGAGCCGCATTTAAGGCATTATAGAAAACATATTACGTAACGCAAAAAAATGTTATGTGATTGAGTTTTTTTTCTTTTCTTCGTTTTTACTCGCAAATCTCGCACTTTTGGAGCTCACACAACAAACAGTTAACGCAGTTTATTGAAGAAGAAGTGGAGATGGGGGTCGGAAATGTTATAGTTTAACGCACCTTTCTTCTTCGATGCGTTGCTACTGCTGCCATTGACCAAGTTCTTTTCGCCGGCTGTGGTTACAGTGTTGTTGTTGTTGCTCTTGTTCTCCTTGGCTTTGGCCTTGCCAGTGACACCAGACGCAGCATCACCAGTCGCCGCCGCATTTTTCGCATCCAACTCGAGCGCCATGCTGCTGTTGTTGTTTCTGCTTAAGCGCACAATAACTAAATCCAAATTCTATATTACACACGTTCGTTCTTCACGTTCACGTTCACGTTGCCCGTTGCCGTGTTACACAACTCTACGGTGCTCTGGCGACTGCTGCTACTTGCTTGCTTACACTCTCTGCTCTGCTCTTCTCTTCTCTGCTATGCTCACTGCGCTCAAACTGATTGCGCGTTCGTGATTTTGATTTTATTAACTAGAGAATATGTAATATAAAACGGGGATTTATTGTCCAGGTGTATTTTCATAAACATGTGACAATTATATCTTTGGCTACGTTAGCATTAACACATTACGAGTAACACTTTTATGTCGTTAATTTAGATATTAACGCGTTGTTTTCGGCTCCCACTTGTCAATGTGACCAAATCAAAAACAGTAGCTATACGTAAATCTACATGCAGTCTTTATAATCGGTATTTTCGGTATTTTTAAGCTTACCGATGTAAATGGTATTCACAGCAAACGTAAGCGTAAGAGAATGGCAAATTTACTAAACTCGATGTCAACAACGACAAACAAACATGTCGTTGATTAAAAACTTAGTTAAAGAAACTGAAAACAAGCCGCGTAAGAAGAAAAAGAATGCGGACTCGGAAGGCAGTGATTCTGATGGTAAGGACAAGCCGCTGGGGCCTTTTATCAAATCCGCCACTGATTTGCAAAGGTTGAAATTAGAGAAGCTGATGAAAAATCCCGTAAGTCTCAACCAATTCACTCGTATTCAAAGAATACTACTAACTAGCACTAAATTACAGGATAAGCCTGTGGTCATACCTGAGCAACGTCGCGAGCGGGATTATATGTCCTCGGTACCCACATTTGTGCGAAATGTGATGGGCAGCAGTGCGGGTGCGGGCTCTGGCGAATTTCATGTTTATCGCCATCTACGACGGAAGGAATACGCCCGCCAAAAGAATATACAAAACCAGAGCTTACGCGAGGCCGCGGACGACGCCTTTCAACAGAAACTGGATGATAATAAGCGTATTGCCGAGGAGCGCACAGCAAAGAAACGTGCTAAGCGCCTAAAAAAGAAACAGCGGGCAAAGCAACCGCGTGAACAGAAATCAAATGAAACTAAGAAGCCGGAAGAAAGTGGATCCAATGAAAGTGCGTCGGAAGCAGAACAAGATGAAGAGGCTCCCCCGATAAAGAAAAACAAAGATACTGAAGGTGCAGAGGAAGAGATCAGTGGCGCAGCATCGACGTCACAGCAATTGGAGAGCACAAAAAAAATTGAAACCGATGAAAGGACAAAGCAAAGTGATCCTGTAGTCGAGTCATCAGAACCAGTAGCAGAGTCTGCTTCTCAAACGGATTCTTAACTTAATATATTGTACATCAAATAAAAATAGTTCTTGATTTATTAGTGAAACAAGTATGTTTTTATTTATTTTACGTATGTATATATATAGTATTTATATATATAGATTAACCATTTTATTTTGTTGTTTAACGATACAATTGCCACTGTAGATAAAATTGGCTCTTTACCGTTAGCATTTTGTTCATCATTTGAGGCCATCATAGTAAAGCAGCTCTGGTGATAAATTGAAGCGTTTAGGAAATATGCATTGTGTTTTTAATGTGTGTAATAGAGTACGGATCGCATGATTCGCATATCTTATGCTAAATGTTCGTGTAAAGTGCATAAAATTCAAGAGTTCTGCAAATGTTTTAAACTCTATCGAGTCGAAAGTACTCGACTACAACTGCCCTGAATATCGGCAAATGCATATAGAGCATATCAATTGCGATTAATTGTTGTTTCCATTTGTGTGTCTTGTTTTGTTTCTTGAAGAATCAAATTTATTATTGTTTACATTAATTGTTGTAGTTTTAGTTTAAATTCACAATCCGGTTGTTGTTGTTCTTCATCTTTTATATATGAAATGTTTTCAATGTTCCACAAATAATTAATAATGTTTACACATATACAATCATATGGTTTGCCTTTGCACTTAGATCGATTAATTATATTTAAATTTGCAGCATTTTTCCTAGCGTAAATCATACTTTGAACTTAAAGCAAACTTAAACTTGTACACATTTTATAGGTTTCTTTGTAATAAACACCCAGTGCCATTTAAAAAATGAACAAATCGGTATTTTTTGTTGTTTTTGTTTAGATCCTTTAGCAAAAAAGAACACAAAACTACGAGCTTAAATCATTTTGTAAAAGCTTTATCAATGTTTTGTTTTGTTTAATAATAATTACCTCAATTTAATAAAAATCAAATCTTAAGTAATTCTCAGTAACAAATTTGCTTTTATGTCGTTCGCTCTGCGTTTTTAATATTATAGAAAATACTTTTGCCTTATGCTGTGTGTAAACTTTTGTATTGCCCGAGGGCGTGGCATGAAATCTTCTACTACCAAGAATACATTGTTTTTTTTTTTTGTGTGCGAGTAAATCTCGATGAAGTTTAGCTATATTACTGGGTGAGTGATTTAAACATTTGAACTTGACAAATTTTACAATGGTGTTTTTTTTCTCTTTGTATATATTTTTCTTCAAATTGTTTTCCGACTCAAAAATATCTAGGGAAATTTTACTACGGATCTTATAAGTTGTGTCGGCTAGCGAGCGTGCTTCGTGGGCGATTGTATTACGTTTCTTGTTTTCATATTTCTGAGGCGTGGGTCTACACAGCATCTAAATTAACAGTAATCGTATGTATAAAGGTATATATGTATAAATATATATATAAATATGCATGTACTTTGTAAATAGTTGGTAGCATGGTAAGTTAATTAGGAGGCCGTAAATTAAATAAATAATTCGTTTTCTCTTCACTTGATCTGTTAGCAAACAGTTGCTTTTCTTCGGATTGAACTTTAGACATACAAAATGATATATAACGTATTAACGCATTTATATATGTATGTAGATAATAAAGGTGGCTGAGACTGTGTTGTGTGGGTGTGTTTTGCATATTTAAATACATATATGTTTGTATATATATATATATATATGTGTATATATATATATATATATTTATATATAAATATTGTAGCTTTATTAATTATGTTTAAATTGAGAGAATTAAGCAAATCCTTTGCTGAGTTCTTAACGACATTCCCAAACTTTAACTGTTTGATCCACACTGCCGGAAATGACATATGGATGGGCTTTGTGAAAATCTAAGAAATAAAATATGGAAAAAATTAGATTTATAAAAGATAAAATACAATAATTCAATTTTACTCACCAATGGATGTACAAAAATGTTGATGCGCATAGAGCGTCTTCATGCATCGTTTGTTGCGCAAGTCCCAGACTCGAATGGTCTTATCATCACTGGCCGATACCAAATATTTGCCACCCGGATGGAATGCCAAACCCCGAACCCAATTATCGTGCCCGTTCAATGTAAGCAAGCAGAGTCCAACGCTTACATCCCAAATACGAATGGTTTTGTCACGTGAGCCAGATGCCAGGAAAGGTCCTTGATGATGACCCTTCTTGTTATCAGCGCCAGCTGCTTCGTTGATTGCTGATGCGGCTGCTTCCGGTGCCCAGGCAATGCATTCCACCGTATGCTCATGATCGCGTAATTCAACCTGGGCACATTAAAAGGAGATGAATTAAATTAGTAATGAAACAACTCGATTCTGATGGTAGTAGCACAGTAGACAAACATTCTGTGAGGTCACACAGATTCCATCAGGTGATTGACTCACCTTACAGTCTTTTGAATTCGTCAACCAAACGCGTATTGTGTGATCATTTGAGCATGTGGCAAAAATGCTGCCTTCTATGTGCACGCGCACCATTCGCACCCATTCGCGATGACCGGTGTAGGTTTTGACGCAGTAACTGGCCGTGAAGAAAGAGTCTGATTAGCAACTATATATTAAGAACGTTGAATGCGACTTACCCTGTGGCCACTTCCCACATTTTAATGGTGCGATCTCGCGAGGCGGACAGCACATAATCGCCGGCGGGCACAAAGGCTACCGAGGACACATTATGATCGTGACCGTGCATAGTTTTAACACACTCGTAGCTCTGTTGGAAATCCCATAGTTTTATGGATAAATCAGCGCTGCAGGAGGCTGTATAGACATTGAGAGTCGAACGTTGTTAACCAGTAAGCAAGAGAAGTCTATAGAGGTATTTACCCAATAGTTTGCCCTGTGCATCGAATGCCACATCCTGCACAGAGTCTGTGTGTCCTTTAAGACTACGCTCGTACTCGCCAGTTTCGAAATCCCATATCTTTATAGTGGCATCCTCCGATGCCGAGACCATGAGTCCGAATATGGGATGAAATATAACCTGATAACATAGCGATTAATAAAAACTTGTTAACTTTCGAGAGTTATCTTCTCGTCTTACTCTCGTTATGCTTGCACGATGTCCTGTCAATGAGTATTTCTCTGGAGGTCGGGGTATCCATTCGCCGGGAGTGCGTTTGTTCTTTGTGGGTGCACCTTCGATGACCTCCTTTTCAGCTTCAGTTAGCTTAGCCTCTAGTTCCATAACCTTCTTTTGCAATCGTATGACTGATGTCCATTTCTTTTCTAGCAGGCCGCCAAACTTCTTTTCCGCTTCTGTGCTGAGATCGGCCTCCTTGCGAAAGGCTTCCAGTGAGTCGGCATATCCATTTGAGCCCAGATAATCGGCAATCGCTTGGTTACTGCAAACAATATTATATTAGTTAGCTACTGACTCTTGCGGCATGTTAATGTTACTTACAGCTCCTCGCGCTGCCGCTGCGACAACACCATTTTCATGCTGTTCTTCGGTTAGGCCGTGCTTCAATTCTTTTGCTGCTGTGGCTGCGATTTGTTGTTGCCTTTCTTGTGCAAGGCTGCAAGTAAATCAAAGAAGAAGCAACGTTTATATACACGAACAATCAGCTTCAGTTTCTTACTGAATGTGACTGACTGAACAGGAAATTAGTTTCACAAAACGAAAAGGCAAGTTTCGCAAAGAGGCAAGTCACCCACATAATTTTTTTGCTTGATTTTGATTTATTTATTTTTTTTTTTTTGGCAATATTGACATGAAGCAACGCATTTTGAGCATGCATACTCATCACTCTTCTCTTTGTTCTCATAATGATGTACATAATTATTCACATCAGCCTCTTAACTATTTAGTTTTGTGTGTTTCTGGCACACGAAGTTTTGTTTTGTGTGATTTTGATAAAACCACTATTGTCTATAGAGATTGCTATTGGACATTGAGCAAGCAGCAAACTGTTTGTTAACTTTAGATTGCACTTGTTTTCAATTGATAACCAATTTGCTATAGATACTGTGTAGAAGTTTGTAAATTTGTTCAACATCATCAAAAATAGTAAACGCAGCAGTTTTGGCTCTATGGTTGCTTTAAATAGCATGCCAGGTACTTGTTGGTTATGGCAAGAGCAATTCAATTAACTCAAGGTAGCCAGGCACTTAACCATATGGCAACAACAACAAGCAATAACAAATCACAGGTGGCACGCAACAAAGCGACGCGGCGATCAAACTAAACGAAAGAATAACTAACACGTTTGTTTTTTTTTTTTTTTGTTATTTTTGTTTCTTCTTGATAAGCATTTTTGGTGATGAACGATGGCAACAAATGTGTGCTCTTTGGATAGGGTTGCCAACTACAACTGCAGAAAAAAAAATTACAAGCAAAACTGGCAAAGCCAATTAGCAAGATATAACGGTAGTTCAAGCAACTTTGTATAAGTAAATAACATAGGAGAAACAGAAACGGAGTCATAGTCAAAGAGAGAGTGAGAGAGCCGTAACACGATAAATCGGGGCTTAAACTCTGCATATACCTTTACACTCAGAGAACACACCAAATACACACATTCGCATAGAAACTCACACATGTTAATACACACATACTCGAAATGAGGAAATGACGTTTTCAAATTATTTTTGGACGCTTAACCATAGCCAAATAATATTTAACGATTTTGAACTAGCTGTTTAAGTCACACACACACACTTACGTACGTAGGTACATTTAACGAAAAACTGACCAAACGAGTTCAAGCGATGAATTTTTTTTCGCGACGACGACATTGAAACTAAGCATGACTCACACTCAGAGAGGAGCGAAGTCTGCCTTTATCAGCTGTTGTGCTGGGACATACGCTAAGAGAAGCTAAAAGCTAGTAAATGACAGAATGGAGCATTCCTCAAACTGCGCATCTAAAAATATAAAATAAAAATCAATACATAACACGAAAAGGCAGCCCGCAAACGTCACGCGTATTAACGGAACGTGCGTGGGTTGATTGGGTTAGGGGACCAGGGGAGGTGGCGTAGTCTCTTAATGCCGGACAACGACAACAACCGTTTTGTTGTGGCAACCAGGCATGCGTTTGTTGTATTCCCATTTCCCATTGGGGCCAGCAAGCATTCCAATACATTCCTTCCAACTGGATGATGGGTGGTGGGGGTAGAGCTGCTATCGTAGTAACGGTGTCCCACAGCAACAATAACAACGAATACCGCTATAACTACAAGGGGGCGTTTGGGTCACACGCTGCAAGATTTGAAAGGCGTCGGCAGACGATACGCAAAAACAAAAACAGAAAAAAAGGGTTACCAGCCTGGTACCCACACAATACATTCACATTTACAGACACATTCATAAGTATTCGCATGTCTATTATTTTTTGCTTTGTGGTTCTGAGGTTAAGCTACACATTCTACATTTTCCATTTGCATTGTAAATAAGAACCCATATGTAGTTGTGTCAATTCGTATGCATGTGTGTGATTATTACACGTAAAAAGCTCGCGCGGGTGGCTGATGTCAGGGCTGCATTCCAACGAACAAATACACATGCACACACTCGTCAATGCGTATGCACAAGGATGCAGTGAAGCTTCCCCTCCCATTCTTTTTGCTCTCTCAGAAAGAGAGAGAGGGAAATTACAATGGCGAATGAGAGTGAATCGAAGAAGACCTTGCACTTGCCTGTTTATCGCGTGTTTCACATGCTCAAGCGTTCATCGTTTGTAGTCCACACACGATATTTGGAGATTTTGCAATGCAACAAATGAACTATATATAAACTATTAATTATTGCACTTTTCACCTATAAAACATTTCTACGCACGAGAGTATAATTACACCTTAAATATAACCATTAGAAAATGCTAAATGAAAACAAATCATCATGTCATAAACCAAACTTAATAGATAATGCCACCAGCTATTTATTCTCGACAGACCATAAGAGTCTCAGACTTGATGACTCCAGACTACAAAACATAAAAAAACCGCTTAACTCAGCAAATTGCACACGTTCTGGGAATTGTAAATTGCACCGAGCACTGTTAACAATGCTATATGCCATACAACATTCAAACATACATATGTTATATATAGGTATGTATGTATGTATGTGTTGCAATGGCCAATGCCAAAGCAGCCCAAAACGGAAAACTGTAAAAAAAAACCTTTTTGTTGTTGTTTTAAAAACAAGATTTCTACCAACTCAAAGTAGCTGCATTTGAAGAACTGGTTTCATTTATCTTTGCCCCATGTAAAAAGCTTTCCTAGGTGTTCGCGAGGGCGCAGTCAAAGAACGAGGGAATCTGTGGGGTTTTGTTCTGTGTAAAAATCGATCAATTCTTGAGCGAACGAGGAGCAGGGGGAAAGCGAGGATACATGCGCAAAAACACACACACAGACACACACTCACACAGAGACACTGACGCAGGGTCGATGTGTCATCAGTTTTAGTGGTTGTAAGAAACGATGAATTTATATTTATTATTTTTGCACTTTTTATTCGTTTTTTTGTACGTACGTATGTATAAACTTTTCAATTGACACTTAGACAAATGGTTTTTGCATAACTTTTGCTTGATGGCTGTTTTTCAATAACAAAAACATACAACCACACAATCGCATTAAGCACAATAACAACAGCAACAACAACACCGACACTGACGAAAAATAAAAACTGTTACGACGGCCATCTTGAATGAGCAGCGCAGTCAGTAACGCTGCCGCAACGGTCAGAAAAGACAATATGCAAAATAGAAAAAGATCAAATACATTTGTAAAACACGCACATTTTCAACAAAACAATAGCGTTTAAAATAGAGTTTAGTTTCTTTCTCGTATAAATCGCGCACTAACACATTGCCAGTGTTCACACATATGACAAATTTTTCTTTTCCTATTTGCCCATTACATTCACTTCGTTGCTGCGTTGCTGTCGCACAACGAACGACACTTTGCAAAAAGGCTTTGATTGTGAACTTGCGAGCGCGAGAATTTATGATTGCGATTATTTTATTTTTTTCCAGGCATACTCTTCATAAATACTTACACAAATTATGATTTTATGTATTATAAATTAGTATTTTCAATTAATTCGAAAAAATTACGCAGAAGTATGAAGCAAGCGCGGCGAGAAATGCTCCCAATCAACGTGAAACAGTGTGACCGCGCTTCAAACCATCAAAAATACTATAGGACCTAATAAATACCTATATATTCTATTGTAGTCTATTGTATACCATGTATTCATTCCTTCAATATATTGTCTTTTTTTTTACATTATTTCAAACACTTTAAAGTCCTTGCGTACATACAACAATGTATTATTATTATTATTTATATTTGAACAGTAATCATTTGACTTTTTTCTTTTGTAATGAATTGTTATTAATATGCATAACAAATTTTAATCTTAAACAAACCAAATAGAAATAATAACTACACATAGCATGGTAAAGTCAAGTTTTTATTATTGTGTAAAATGGAATGTTTAAAAACGTTGCCATAAATGGTATCAGTTCGAAAATATATATATATATATAGTATAAAATTACGTTAATTTATATTAGTATATACCAAACCAAAAATAGTTTTCGCAAACTGTATCATAGTATTATTTTGTATAGTTTTTTATTCCCATGTTGTTCATAAAATTAGAGTGACCAGAAAAAGGCAAAATGGAGGAACGAATAGCTGGAAATTTTGTGGGAAATGGGAATTTCAAAAAAATAATTATTTTCTATATTTTATTGTATAAATGTATAAGGCCACTCTGGCATTGTATTAGCATTCCTATCGACTTCAGACATCGATTATTGCGATAAGTATACAGTAACCCTCACTCTTTGGCGCTCATTTCAAAATTAAATTATGTACCATTCTCTGATTTTCGATACTCAGAGCGCTGTAATGGAAGTATACAATACAGTAAAACGCATCAATTTACAACTGAAGTGCATGTATTATTTTTATCTTGCACACTCATACACGTACATACACATAAAGTCGGAGTGAACTTTTGCTTATCAGTAGAGAGCCAATGATACTGCCATGTGTTATTATTTTTACACTCAGTAATCGACAAGCTCTCAACGGAAACGGTTATTCCTCGTTATAAGTGATATTGTGATACCGTTGCGCATATTAAAAAGTGCAACTTTAAAGCATTTCGACTTGGTCGCGTATTCGCGAATTCTTAATAACGACAACGAGAAGAAAAACAAGAATATCAATATAATTTGTGAGTGGAAAAAAGTATTAAATTGTGCAGCAAGTTTCGGATATTCAACTGCCAGCAATTCAATGATTAAATTGCCGAAATATGTAAATGATTCGCAAATTATTGACTGAAGCCTTATCAAATCAACGCAATTCTAATCAGCATTACACATACCTCTCTGTCTATAATACTTCTGTTAATTTGATAACAATTTCAACTTTAAAGTGCGAAAACTGTTGCCAATCTGTGCGATTTGTAATTGAATTTGTAACGGAAGCAATCCCCGACACGAGCAATAAACATCAATTATTAATGGAAATACTTGAAGATACAAACTTCATACATACAATACAGACGATTGTGTGTATGTTTGTGTACACCCTACATGCATACATACATCCATATATAGCTATAATTTATCAGTTTGCCATATGCAGTGTGTTATCAGGAGCTGCTCTGATTATATATTGCTGATATGATAAAATACTAAATACCCAGAACGAGGCAGCGTTTGCTTTCAATAGCCGTTAAATTGCTATTATTGGCTTATTTTTGTTTGCACGATGGTGATGATGATGATTATGATGGGTCGCTGCCTGTGCAATGATTTGTGGCCTTTAAATTAGCGTTTAATTCTTTTGTGCTACCTGCCACTTGTCATTGTCTTTGATTTGTTTAAGCAAGCAAACAGAGGAAATTGTCTAACTACTGCCACCAATACAATTTGTCAATTTCTATAGATAACGAAAATATGTCGCTGCTGCTTCTGCTGCTTCTGCTGCTGCTCCTATTAATAATAGTATCGAAAAGAAATGTAATTTTATTTGCTTTAAAGTGTATCTCCTCAAAATGCCTGTCGTTCAGATTGTTCCCTTCACAAATTACTAATTAGCGTTGTTTCGGTTTGATTAAATTGTCAACAGTAAAAATACTCATCGCTCTTCTGATGAAATACACATCGCTCTCTCTCATTTGCGTGATGGAATTAACCACATGATAAGACCTAATGGCCAACGCTTGCTTTCTTTATGGACAGTTTTAGCAAGTATTCCATTGTATTGCAACAAATCCAAATACCCGATTGCCCGTTCAGATAATGATCTATATAGGCTTGTGGATTTCGTAAAACTCTTTTCGCGACTGAAGTAGTCGCATTGTCCGTGAAGTGCCTTGATAAGATTTTCTCAATCCCCTGGACTTGGCATTGGACAAGTGAGCACTGTATGTATAAGTGCTCTGTATATGTACATGCGAGTATATTTGATTTTACTGCATTTATAATCTTTGAGCTCATTGCCAATTCTCAGACGACACTCAATTATACAACTCTTTTGATATTTTCCAATTTGCTGAAATGTCTTTGCAATTATCATATTTTTGTTGGGATTTTTTAACTCTGACAAGTTCAATTTACTGTAGAATTCTTTTGAACGAATATTAGATAAGAATTTTTATTTATTGTTATTTTGGTCTATTCGAAAACAACTTGACTAAGAAGAGAACTCACTTTGGCATATCTGTTGTGGTTTCCCACCAATTTGTGAGTAATCTACAAATGATTTGTCAATTAAGCGTCTTAGATATACAAAACAATTAGGAGTTCTTACATTTTTGAAAATTATTGATAAGGTATTTCATTTGTAAAAGCTTAGAAAAAACCTTTAGATGAGACTTTTTGTCTTATATTAAAATATATTTAATCTCGCACCTTGAAATCAAAAATATAATTATCATTACCCTAATATTAGGGTGTCTCGAATTCGATCAGACCCAACTAGGGCACTCATGCTTGCTTCCGAGAGCGGGTCAAATATTGAACGCAGTTATTAAATAATTGTTCCTTTGTTTATAATAAATAATGGTTAGCACCGCGTATAATTGACAGTTCAACTGCCAAATTCTTCAATATCACGTATCCACTATGTTGTTGCTTTGTTTACTCGTTTCGTTTCGTGTGTCTCGTTTTGTTGTGTTTTATTGATTTGCGTCTGATCAATATAAATGTGCTCATTGCACTTTATCGAGCTGCTTTCTTATATGGTGGGGTTAATACTTTCGATACAAAGTTAATTGCTTGCATTTTTGTTAAAGGAAGTGAATAAACCGGTTTGCGTAATTCGCATCTTGCTGTTAATGCGTTCCCATTGACATTGAACTTGCTTTAATTTCCGAATTCGTTCGCATTGCATTTGAACAGCATCTGGAGCAATGTGGCCCTAAGATGAGGCGCAGCAAGCACGGGGAGTCAAGGACACGGCTTTATGGACTCGTCAACCTGACGTCACTGCTTCTGGCCTGGTCCCAGTTGCAGTTGCAGGTGCAGGCTCAGTCTTCAGCTCCATCAGTTACTGAGCAGGATCTCAATGATTGTAAGTCTATTTGGATCGCTCTATCAAAATATTTAACATCTTCTCTGTACCTCTCTCTCTCTGTCTTTAGTGGTGAAACTGAATGTAGTTAGTGGACGTTATTCTCTCAGCTTTAGCATTGATGATGAGGACAAGGATAAATATACTATAGAAAACATAACGTGTAAAACAGGAAGCGAACCCACAGTTGTTGCTAAGGATAGAGTCTGGTAATATTTCAGATGCCTCAACTGTTAACCGATACTAAATTTATATGCACATCCTGTGACAGTGAGGGTCTCGATCCCTGCTCCTCTTACACAAACGAAATAACACTGAAAGCGATTGATGTCGAAGAAGCCACTTCCTTTACTCAATCCTTATTAGTCTACACGGATTACTCGGGTAAGAAGATGTTTTAATATTCCCGTTCAGCTACTAATCAACTTTGATTTTTTGCAGACCCACAGACGAATTTACTTTCGGTTAATGCAACGGATACGGCTATTGAAGTTAGCTGGGAGACCTCCGATCGTGCCTGTGTTAAGGCTTTCGAAATCATTGCAGTTGCAACCGATAACACGCAGTCTACACAACGGCTAAGTGATGAGAGCTCCTACATATTTGACAAAATATGGCCGTGTCGCACATACAATGTCACCATTTACACTAAGAATAATGAGACTCTAACAGTCGATACTGATACTCAGTTGGTGGATACGGGTTATCTTGAGCCCGGAGATCTCACGTTGAGCATTAGTAATCGTTCCAATGGAGACACGCGCATCACTTGGTCCGAGCCAGACAACAAGAGCTGTATTGGTAACTACACCTTCGTATGGCGGCGCTTAGATTGCGTACCCGAAGAGGACACCACCTCGACAACCACTGAAACTACTACGACGGGAGCAACAGATGTTCCCGAGATAGAGGAATTTAGCGAACGATATAATACACGAAGTAAGTCTATTAAACCTTACCTCCCCACCAGATATGAACCTCTTCATTTCCCCCAATGACTTAGGTGTTTGCGAGTGGAACGATTTCTCCAATGACACTACACTGAAGGAGTATACACTGAGCGATCTGCACGGGTGCGAAAAATATTCCATCGAGGTCTACATCAATGCAGAGCGACATACTAGAGCAAAAGGCGACGAGACCTTTTCATCCGCCGAAAAACGTAAGTTCGTAGAAAAGTGATGCAGAAGTTCCGCGACTGACTATGTGCTTCCAGTGCCGAGTGCTGTGTCGAATCCCTATCAAATTGTCAATGCTACAGAGCTCCAATGGCTTTGGTATCCGCCCGCGGACAATCCCAAGTGTGCTGCCAATTACAGGGTAAATCTAACTGGACCGATTCGGCTAACGGAATATGAAAGTGACGAGCAGTTGACTAGTGACACATGGGTGTACTTTACGAAACTGCATCCTTGCGGCGTCTACAACGTCGAGATAGTGCCTATCTCATTAAACGGAAGTGCAGGAACTAAGTTCCAGGGACAAAGCACGTTGAGCGAGGATCGTAAGTGAAATTGTTAACTATCTGCCTTGGAATTCTTATCGCCACCGAATGTTTCCACAGAACCCTCGCAGATACTGGAGCCCACAAGTATACTGAAAAACTTCTCTATTGAGCTGAGCTGGAAGACACCCGAGTACGCGGATCTGTGCATTGACGGCTATCGCATCACCGGCTGGATGGACGATGATAAAGTAGTTGAGGCTTTAAGTGTCAGTACCCAGGATACTACGGTGCTGTTCGAAAAGGATTTGATTGCCTGTCAGGCATACACCATTCAGATAATACCATACACGCGGGAGAATCTCGATGGGGAGTTGCGTCAAATTGATGTCGAGACAGCAGCAGCTGTCGTAAACTCCAAAAAGGTCTGCTCATTGCCTGCAAAATATCTCAGTTTTGTATATCATACAAGCTTATTTATTTTACAGATCAGCCTGCAGCTTGCAGGCAGCGGAGCCACATCGCACGGGATGGAGTTAAATGCCAACAATATGGACTACGATAACAATTGCCAAACATTCTTTGCGAACTTTAGCTGCATAACCAGGGAATCGGTGGTCTACACTTACGCCGAGAAGTATGTTGAGAGTCATCGCGAGGGCAGGGGATTCCAGACAGTCGTCGAACCTCTCTCACCGTACACATCGTACACATGCAGTGTGCAGCTCTACAATATTGCCGGTGCCTCAGATGCTGTTCTGGAAGCAAACACTAAAACTTCCATTTACTGTAAGACTAACATTTCCATCTTTTATAGTAACTCTGATCAATTGATTTTTCCATGCAGTTCCCGATCAGCCTGAGAACGTAACGCTACATGCTGCAACCAGTAACACCTTGTCTTTAACCTGGCACCCGCCCAAGTATCTGAATGGACAAATCAAGTATTACCAGACGTTCCTCATGCGCTACGAGGCTGATTATTTTGTACCCAACGTGTGCGAAGCTGTCATCGAAGCGTCCAAAACCGATAACAAAGGTGATTCTCAATCTTGTCATTGCTCTACTTTCGTTTTTAAGCATTGTATTCTACACTATAGGTGATGAGACTGCGACCGTCTTCAAGGATTTATCACCAGCGGTGAAATACATAATCCAGATAGCTGCGCAGAATGATTTCGGACTGGGTCAGTATACGGCGCCATTTCTTGTCGTGACTAAACCTGATGGTAAGCTAACCTCTCATAGTGTTTAACTAGGTCACTCACTTAACGAAAGGTTTCATTCATAGTTCCGGGACCAGTTACCGACGTGAATGTGACATTACAGGGTCCATCGCCGGACCCTGATGTCTATAGCGCAAATGTAACTATTTACTGGACCATTCCGTGTAAATCGAATGGGGACATCGAGTGGTTCGAATTGTCGTTTACAGGTACACCGGCAGGTGAAGAATCTATTACGTTTAAACGTCTTGTAGAGCCCGATACCAGCAACAAGGCTGGGCGCATGTCCTACACTGAAACAGACCTCCAGCCAGAGATCAATTACTCTGTCAACATTTCGGTTAAGACGCGAGGCGTCGACACAACCAGCACAGGCGCACAAAAGGAATGGACATCACCCTCGGGTTGTAAGTAATCTGGCTCGAATACATTTCCAGTTGCGTGGTATGTAACGCCTTCTTTCTAACTGTAGTGCCTTCTAAATTGGGTGAGGACTTGGTTAAAAATATGCGTGTTAATCCCTATGATACCAATCATCCCACCACTTCGGCTATTGTGACTCTGCCCGCCAATATTCTGGCTTCAGAATCGGGCAATATTATCTACATTGCTCTACTGCTATCACAAAAAAATTGCGCAGGCGAACCAGTGCTCAAATACGATGTGCTAGGCACTGACGATTGGCCATCGATTTTGTCGTGGGAGCAAGTTGGAGGCGATTGTATTTATCAGTATCAAACAACACCAGAGCGCTGGAATCCCAGGAGCGGACGAGACACCTCTGACGAGTCTATCACATTTACCATTGGCACCGACAAGTGTCCCGATGAGTCGAAGCGCTTCTGCAATGGTCCTCTTACTGCAAACACCGAATACAATATGGTTGTCCGACTGTTCACCAGTTCAGGCTACAACGACGCTGCCCTGCTAGAGTTCAAAACTGATGCGGCCATTAAGGTAACCCTCATTCTGGTCAGTGTCTGCAGTTGCCTGCTATTAGCATTTGTCCTTGGCTTGGTTCTCCTTTGGGTGCGTAAGCGCATTGCCTGGTAAGTGATAACGATGATATATATGGTAAATTTCTACATATACGAAGGTATATCTAAATATCCCTTATATACTTTATTATTTTCCGAAGGCATCGCGACTCAGGTCAAGGCATAGAGGATCCCTTTGGTAATGTTATAGCGAAGAACTTTGCCATATTCTATGAGGAAGTTGCCAAACCAGAAAAACTGGCACGTGAGTTCAAGGAAATCACCGTGGTAGCCCTAGAGCTCAGCTATAGTGCTGCAGAGTTGGGTAGCAATAAGAATCGCTATGCAGACATATATCCCTGTGAGTTTATAGTTCAAGATAACACAAATAAGGTGACATTGAACTATTCTGTTAATTGAATATTTCAGATGACAAGAATCGAGTAATATTGGACATAGATACCGAGGGTTCTGACTACATAAATGCGTCTTTTATCGACGTACGTATGGAAAAGGAAATAAACCAATGAGGCTTCAAGATCTCATTCTCTCTCTATCTCTCTTTCTCTATATCTCTTTTTTAGGGTCACACTACCAAAAAGGAGTATATCGCAACTCAGGGACCTAAGCTAGAGAGTATAATGGATTTCTGGAGGATGGTACTTCAGCATAATGTACGCATTATTGTTCAGGTCACACAATTCCGGGAGGGCAATACAGTAAGGATTGGTTTATTAATTATCAGAATGTAAATCTTGCTTAACTAATCGAAATCTATTTAAGGTCAAATGCAACGAGTATTTCCCATATAAAATGCGCGGTCTGAGCGTCACCATAAAATCCAAAGAGCATTTTGATATCTATGATCGTACCGAGCTTTGTGTGGTTCACGATAAATACGGTCTAAAGGAGAAAGTGGTGCATTTATACTTCAAGAAATGGCCCGATCACGGCTGTCCCGACGATCCCATGCATCTAATCACATTCGTAAAGAAAGTGAAGGCCGAAAAGCGTCCCAACTACTCACCCATTGTGGTCCATTGTAGCGCTGGAGTCGGGCGCACAGGAACATTCATTGGTCTGGATTTGATAATGCAACGCCTGAAGAGCGAATCGAAAATCAACATATTCGAAACTGTGAAGAAACTGCGTTTTCAGGTATGTATTTGCCAATTGGAATGTTTGTGAATAGTGATTAGAATCACAATTTTATCTTTTTGTAGCGCATGAAAATGGTGCAAACGCAACAGCAGTATACCTTCCTCTATGCCTGCACTTACGAACTGGTCAAGCACAAGATTCCTCGGGCAGCCCTTAAGCTTGAGGGACGCACCAAGCCAAATACACCGCCGCCATCAAATACCAAAAAGGTCAGTTTTCCACTAGCGGATGCAGCTGCCGTTCACGATGTGCCAGATCCAGAGTTGGGTAACGGCGAAAATGGAACTACTACATTGTCGTTACGAATTAACGGTCTGCGTAAGCAAAAGGATTTGGGTTCGTTATACGAGCAGCCCGAGCGTAACAGTTACGGTCGACACGGAAATGAGAGTGAGGAGGTCGCCATTTGATTATAATGAGCATTTTATGACATGATATACTAAGTGTTTTTGTGTGTGTATTTATTGTATTATATGTGTACATATGTTTACTATTTAGCAACAATAATAGGCAAATGCATTGTACTGTGACAATAAACAAATATATTATATAATTTTATGGGTGCTGGGAATGCAATTGTTATTGACGTCTTTGATTAATACTACGTTTTCTGTTAGACTCAAGTTTTCACTATTTAAAATACAATTTTTCTGTTGACCGTAAAATTATTGGTTTTTGCAGCCCTGGCTATTCTATTTCACCACACTTCCTTGACTACATTGCAATGCATTGTGGTTTAAGAGATCGGTAATTTTATTAGCAATTTCTCTGTTTGGGATTTGTATTGAATTCAATAAACTTTGTTGTTGTAAACTAATGTGTTAATCAAATATAATAAATTGGTAAACAAATAAATGTATTTTTACTGGCAACCGTGATTTCGATCTTACGGTGTGACCATTTTATGCATACGGCACTTGTACACTTCGGTATGCAAAATACCAGAGTTTCACGAAATGAGTAGTTTTGGTATTTTTGAAATTCATCTTGCGGTCACATGTCAAACTTATAGTAAACATTCAATTTTCGACTTGATTTTTAAGAAAACAGTAAAAGAATGTCGGAGCGCAAAGTATTAAATGTGAGTAGAAATATTACGTTAAGTTCGCAAATTGCAACACTAATTATGTTTGATTTGTAGAAATACTATCCACCGGACTTCGATCCATCGAAGATTCCGCGTATGAAGTTGGCCAAAAATCGCCAGTACACTGTGAGATTAATGGCTCCATTTAACATGAGGTGCAAAACATGCGGCGAATACATTTACAAGGGCAAAAAGTTCAATGCACGTAAGGAGGATGTGGAAAACGAAACATACTTGGGTATTCGCATTTATAGATTTTATATAAAATGTACCCGATGCCTGCAGGAGATCTCTTTCAAAACAGACCCGCAGAATACAGACTATGAGATTGAAGCGGGAGCAACACGTAACTTTATGGCTCTTAAGCTGGCAGAGGAACAAGCTCGTCGTGAGGAGAGGGAAGCTCGCGAAGAGGAGGCAAACAATCCAATGAAATTGCTTGAGAATCGTACGCAACAGTCTCGCAATGAAATTGAAATGCTAGAAAGTCTCGAGGAGCTCCGTGACCTCAATAGGCGTCAGCAAACTGTTGACTACAGCACCATGTTGGAACAATATAATCCAGCGGAAACAGAACGTGAACGTTTAGATCGCGAGGAACGTGAAGACGAAGCCTTTGTTAAGTAAGTTTGAACACATGTTAAACTGTGGCCATTATTAATTATACCTTATTTTCTTTGAAGATCTGTCAACTTTAAGAGTAAAACAGAGGGTAGCACTCGTATTGTTACGGAGGAAATAATTGAGGAAGTCAAGGAAGAGGACATAAACCCACCAGCAGCTAAAGTCGCTAAACTAACATCTCTGTCAGCAGGCAACAGTAATTCTTCTACAGCACCCCCGATTGTGAAACGCAAAACACCTTTGGTGCTAGTAAGGCCCAAAGCTGCTCCAGCGCCTAGTTCATCAGCCAGCACCTCCTCTGTTGCTGCTGCAACACCCACTTTAGGTGCTACCTCTAAGCCAGCAGGCCTTTCTCTCCTAGCTGCTTATAGCGATAGTTCTGAGGATTCCAATTGACCTAAGTACATAAATCATATGTTTACTGTTTATACTGGATTGTACGAAATAAATTCACGTTTTGTATTTAAATACGTCTACATAATTCTTTAATTAAAATGGGAATCTCAAAACTCAGCTGGCCAACTTTTCTTAATCATATTCCTGTATATTTTCATGCACAGTTTGTTTATATTTTGAATTTTTATTATTTTTTGTTGACTTCATTATTCTTTCAACTTATTTTACCTTACGTAGCTAATTTTCAATATTTAGTCAAGGCCATAAGCATAAGGCAAATTAATTTACATATTCATTTATATGTATGCACATTACATTTTGAATAGAGGAATCATGAAAATCAAACATACATAAATGTGCACATAATTGCTGCAAGATCTTCATTCATTTACAATTAATTCACTCTTAGCAATTCATAGCCGATTTCGGGCAATATAGAACTTAAAATTTATAATTAGAATCAAACAGATGCTATACTTATATACAGCTGCGTATTGTGTTTGAATTATAGTAATAATAATAATGCTTACAACTGGAAAAGCAATTGAAAATAATAAATAATATCACAAGCGAAATAAACCATTAGAAAAGATTAAATATATATATATATGCCTATATAGCTATAAGCATAAGTTTTTCATGAAATTAATTATTAATCCATTAAATTTCATAAATTACGAAGACACTGGTATGTTTCAGCTGCCACATGGGTTAGCCAATATATATATATTCCTTCACGGGTGTATATCTTATTGTATATTAATAATATATATGTAAGTATTTATATTTATATATAATATAAAATATCCTAGATAAGGCCGCCTTCTGGGCATTCTGTCGAGGCAAGCTTCGTCACATTCATTATACATTAATTTTTGCATATTACGAGTAACAGTCTTTGTTCGTTTGTTGTATTTTCATCATTTTTTTAGTTTTTTGGGTGTCGGGTGGTTTTTTTCTATTTGGGGGGCGCGAGAGGGTTAGCCTCACCAGTTTATTTGTTTGGTGTGTGCATTTTAATTTGGTACATGTTTTGTAGTGTGTTTTGCTTTGGTTTATCCTCCTTAAATGTCCACAGTGGTGGCCTGTTTGTATTCAACGCCAGAACTGTTTAGCTGTGCGCTGCATTTGCGCGGCAGCACTGGCGGTGCTGAAGCACCAGCAGTTGGGCCATGCCCATGCACATTCGCACCCAATCCTAAACCCATGTCCACGCCCCCGCCATCGTAATTGTGATTGTTGTTGCGCAGAAAACGCTGCTGTTCAGCTGCGCGATGATTGAGCCCATAGAGCTCGATGTCATCGTATTCGGAGACGCCCAAAGCACGAGAAGGCGCAAACTGCAACTCATTGTCATCATCTGGCTCATCCTCATCGTCGTCGTCATCAATGCGGTGTCGTTGCTGACGTGGCGACAAAGCCACACCGAAGTCCTCGAGACTGCGTTTGTTGGCAGCATCCGATCCGGTTCCCGAGTCCTTGCTGGACAGATGATCTGGCTGAGTCTCTAAATCGCTTTGTTGTAAATAGCGCTCCAGACAGCGCTGCTCATATGATGGCGTCGTTGTGACTATCAATCGGCTCTGCGTCTGCCCGTCCCCACACTCCAAATCCGCCAAGCTGCGCGGTCGCAGTTGCGATTGCTGCTGTGCTTGATGTTTCTGCGCAGCACTTGACACCCCATCCAGCACCAGCTGCGATTGATGAGGTCGCAATTGAGTGCGGTTCAGTGTCGTCAGCTGCGTTTGATCCAGTGGCAATGTGTGCTGACTGCTGGTATGCGTACGTGTTGCAAGACTGCGCATCAACTTGCGACGCTGATAGCGCAGAGTGCAATAGATGATGCAGGCACCAATTAGGACACAGCTGCCTGTCAGTATCATCACGCCCAGCAAGAGAACATCGGTATTGAAACTCTCCTTCACCACGAGTAGCTCTAGTTGAAGAGTTAGGGTGCGTGAGTTGTCCGTGATCTCGCAGCGATAGTGACCCGCATCATTGGACTGGGCATTCACAATTACCAGCAACTCCTTGCTGCTTGTAAAATAATATCTTTCTGCATCCTGTGCTGTGGGCGACTTATGCAATGGCTTGTTCTCCCTGAACCATTCACGATGCGGCTGCTCTAGATCCACGTTGGCAGAATCGCCGAGGCATTCCAGGACACAGGTGCGTCCAAGCACCACCTCCTTGTGGACCAACGGTATGGTAGGCAGTGGTTTATCTGGAATATCGGGTTGCGTTAGTATTGTCGTTAGTTTGTTGTACATTTAATCTACTCACCATTCACAAGTAGTGTGGCGTTCACTTTGATTTCGCCAGCAGGACTTTTAGCTGTGCAAGTGTAGATACCAGAATCGCTTGGCTTCGCGTTGGTTATAAGGAATGCATCCTCCTCCCTTATCACCTGCAGGCGACGTTCCGTTGCAGCGGGAAAATCACTAGCGCCAAACTTTTGCAGGGCCATCTCAGGAACTGGATCACCGTTGGCCGAGCAAACTAAGCGAGCCGTTTCACCAGCATCAATCGACAAATTCGAAGGCACATGAAGAAAGCTGGGATGAACTGAAAGATGAGGAAAATGCAATTTTGTTAAAATGGAATCACGAATTTAGATTAACTTGTTACTTACTGCCAATAGAGATCTTGAACTTTTGGGCATAAGTTGTGCCAAATGCATTGGAGACAACACACTGATAGCGTCCGGCACTCTCGTAGCTAACATTGGAAAGACGCAGATAGCCATAAATGGTCGTTTGATTCGTGCGCTGATCATGATGGATTTGCGTTTCTGTGACGGCGCCGTCGTGAGTGGTTTGTCTCTCCAGTACGTGCTGATTGTCGTGGCGCCACTTGATCTTCAACTCATCTGCGGCAGCCATTGAAGCAGCTGCCGGTGAGCTGGCGATGCATTCGAGGGTTATATTGGCGCCCTTCACTGCCAACATGTTGCTGGGCTCTTTCTGTACCACGGGTTTGGGTGAATCAGCTGCAATTACAAAGAGTTCAAGTTGTAGTTAACCGAGAGTAGGGAAATATATAGGGAGACTTACAGCACACTAGTTCCGAGTTTGTAAGCGTGAAAAGCTGTCTATCGAGCAAATGCTCCGGATAACCACAAACTACTTGGGTATGTAGTTGCTCCGCTTGAGAGCCGAACCTACTGAGCAACCACTGACGAAACCAAAGCAAATCACAGTCGCAGATAAAGTTGTCCGATTTAAATGTGAGCCGTTGTAGCCTTAGCATGTGTTCAAAGGCATTCGGTTGAATGCTGGCTAGTGCATTACCACCCAGATTGAGCAGCTCTAGGTTATTCAGACCGCTGAGGGCTTTGCTGCTGATCTGCTTCAAATTGTTTCCATAGAGATCGAGGCGACGGAGTTTGCGTAATGTCTTGAATGGCGCCATCGCTGATTGATCCTCAATGATCCACGCCAGACGATTCCGGCGTAAGTTCAGCTCCTCGAGGTTCTTCACACAGTCAAAGGTATTTTCTTGCAAATACTGCAGATTATTGTGCGCCAAATTCAGTTGCTTCAGGCGCTTGAGGCAATCCAAATGCTGTGGCTTAAACTCGCTGATGTAATTGTGCGACAAATCGAGCGATTCCAAGGATTGCGTAAACTCCCAGGTGTCCAGTTCAATATGTGTTATGGAGTTATTCGATAGACTGAGATGATGAAGCTTGGTCAAATTAAAGAGACCTTGGCGGGAGAGTGAACTGATGCCATTGTGGTCCAGTTCGATGCTCTCAATGTTGCGCATCACATGGAAGATGCCATCCTGCATTTTCCGTATATTGTTTGCCTTGAGCTGAAGCTTTTGCAATGAAAACAAGCCTCGAAACGTTGACCAGTGGATCTCCAGTTGATTATAGTTCAGAGAGCTGTAAAGCAAATAATCCATTAGCACAGCATATAAATAAAAACATTGTTTAACTTACAGTTTCTTGAGACGAGTCAAATTCTGGAAGACACCCACTGGAAGGCTGATCAAACGATTGTTGTTCATCTCCAGATCCGTGAGGTTGCCCAGCATTTCGAATGCACGCTCATCGACGCTGCCAATCTCGTTTGCATTAAGTATTCTGTAATTGATCATAATTAACAATTTTATTTTATTTGTTTTGTTGTCACATTTGCTTGCAACTTACAAGTGCGCCAATCGATTGGGTCGCACAAACATGTTAGCTTCGACGCTGTGCAGCTGATTCTTGGTCAGATCTAGTGATTTTAGCTTTGGCAGCAAGGCCAGCGCTTCTCGGGAGATGCGCTGAATGCGATTGTGGGCTAAGTTGAGTTGCCTTAACGAGCTGAGGCCCACGAGCATGGGCATAACATCCAACTGATTCCGTTTTAAGGTGCTGGTGAGAGGAAACATTTAAATTATAATTAATTGTTTTTAAATATATATTTATTACTACTAAATATAGATTTAGTGTTGTTTTCTTATTAAAAATCATATAGGTTTATAGATTCACGATTTTTTAAATTTCATTTCCATATTTTTAATGTATCTTTATACCAAATAGAGCTTTTACTATTTTTATTTATTTTAGAATAAGGTTTTATTTAAAATGGCTAGCGGGTACATCACAACGAGCACACTTGACTGTAGCTGTCTTACTTGATATTTCAAAAATTGTATGAAAATATGCAATAAATTGCTCAATTCTCTTTTGCCCCTGCGGCTAAAACAATATTTACTACACGGTTTTTTCAATTGACGCGATATTATCTTTCTCTGATATCTTTTGGCAAATGGAACAATTAAATCAATATTTAGCTGTTTCTGTTGCTGTTGATATTACTCACAGTTTTAGCAGTTCGGTAAGATTTCGTATCGCAAGGACGGTGCTGTCGTTCAATTTGTTGCCTGCCAGATGCCTGTGGGTAGAAAATGAAAAATATAGTATGTTAGAACTTGAAATGAAAATGCAAAACAATGTTAGCTGATTGGATTTGGCAAGCCTCTAATTAATGCAGTAAATGACTGCAATTATGCTGCAATTTGATAACTATCAGTCATACGCAAGCAAGCAAATCCACCATCTGGCAATTATCGATGCATTGCAGTCGATAACTGACGTCGAGGCGGCGCACTTTTGCATAATTTTGTTTTGTTGTGCATTAAATTGATTAAATGCGAGCGCGCGGCGATTAAATATCAACCCCCGAAACACACTAACCAAACAAAAAGTACATTAAATGTGCTTCGAATGGCAAATACTCTAATTTTGTTAATGTCGCTCATCTTTAGTATTATCTTCTACTGCTACTGTTAATATTCTGTTTTATATATTTTAAGTTATAGTAAGAAACTGTATACAACATCTTTCTAATTATCCTTGTTGCTATTATTGTGTATTTCAATTTACAAATTTGAACATATAAAATAATTTTTTGAGCTTTTATTTGTTCTAAATGATATATTGCAAAATTCATTTTCTGTAAAAGTATTGTTTACTTATTAGTTTCGTTATAAATATGTTCAAGAAGGAATGTTCAGCTTGGCATATATTCCTTATTTTGATTTATTTCACATTCATTTGTGAAATATAAATATTGAAGAATATTAAAGTATTCAATCAATGAAATGAATAAATATTATGTTTGGTAGTCCTATATTTTGCTAACTATTTGAACTAACTGATTTTTAATGAATTCAATAAAATATGTCCACACTGCAAAATACTTAAAATAACTAAGTTTTTAAGTACTGTTTGAAAAATAATAAATGTATCTCTAATTCTAGTATAAACAAATTTTCTATTAACAAAATAATAGTTTGCTTTATAGGTGTATAATAATAATTGAATTGAAAAAATTATGAAAACCAAAAAATACGTCAGGCTTCTTTGTTATAGAGTATATACTACAAAGTCAGTTAGCAAATATGAGGAGGGTTGTTGCATATTTTTTTTTTGCAAATATTCATTGTTGTGGGGTTGCTTTTAATACCACGGACTTAAAAACAGTATATGGGCCATTAAGTTGCCGTTTTTTGAGGTTTCGGTTTACTTACAGCGTTTGTACATAATTCGGCAGGGCGGGCACGCGCTCCAAATGCAGCTTATCACAATCGAAGAAAGCGTTCAGGCACTTGCACTCCTTTGGGCAGTAAATGTTGTTGTTGTGGTTGCTGTTTTTGGCATTTGCATTCGCTGACTCGGCAGCAGCAGCTGCCAGCGCCTTCTCCGCCTGCTCATATTGATCGCCATCGTCGGCCACGAAACCGTTCGTTTCCAACGACGCTGACGCAATGGAAGGAGCAGCGTCTGCGGCGGCGGCAGCGGCAGCAATGTCTAGTGGAATATGCAGGGCATCAAAATCTTCGTCAGCCAGATCCTCGGATTCGTCCTCATGCAATGGCAAGTAACGTGGATGCTGTCGATGCGCCGCTGCTTCGCTGTTGTAGCCAAAAAAAGGAGGAGCAATGCCTCCGCCGCCGCCTCCACCGTTATTCTTGGCTAGCATCGCAAACAGCTGTTGTTGCGGGAGTTGTTGACTGTAGGTGGCGCCACCCGATTTGAGCAGAGCGCTCAACGGTGACGTCGACGATTCGCCCGACATTGATGTCGATGTGGAAGATGACGGCGCTGCGGCAGCGACGGGTACGACGTTACTTTGACAAATTGTTGTAGTTGTTATCAGCAGCATGCACGTAATTAGTAGTAATTTATTGATTTTATTGAAATCATTGCTTGTTTTTGTTGTCGCTGTCGTTGCTGTTGCCGTAGTATTGTAATAATTGCAATTATCATTATGGGTGCTTTTTATTGTGGCTGCTGCTATTGCGTTCTCCTTCTCCATCCCGTTTTCGTTGTTACTGTGTTGTTGCTGCTTGCGTCGACGGCGGCGCCGTCGCCACTTGGTACCCATGCTTAGCGTTGCGAGACGCTGCAGTAACGCTGACAGCGTCATTAGAATTTTGCTAATGTATTGGTACTTGGTGTTGTTGCTGTTGTCGGTGTCGCTGCTGCATATTCGTCGTTTTCGATAATTATTAAACTTTGTCGTTGCTGTTGTTACTGCGCCACATGCGCAATCCTTATCCCTTTCCTGTTGCTTGCAGTTTATAGCTGAAACGTGCATTTTGCAGCGTTTTGCTTTATACTCCCTTTTTTAATTTGCTTTTCGTATGCTTGATAAATTCGTTTAATTTCCACTGCCCTTTGCTTTCTTACATTTCGAATCAGTGTTGTGTTACTCCTGCGCTGCAGCTTCAGAGCAAGAAGCTTCGTCAGCGACCAGTGCTGTAAAATTCGTTCTCATTGTCGCCAATTTCGAAAGCCGCATGGTCATTAACTGTAAATAGTAAAAGAAAAAGAAGAACATTTAAGATGGCTGCTCTATTTGCTTGACATTCGATTTTTAAATTTATCGAAACGAATTTTACGATCATAATTATGTACAACTAGCAGAATATCACTGCAGTGTTTAATATACATATGCGGCTTATCTTAGCTTAGCATACCGCACGAGTAAATAAATAATAACCTATAAACACAGAGATGCCAAAAGACAGGCAGTGTGCAAAATAAATGCTCGTTAAATTAAAATACGACCGGATGTTTTTTGTGCGAAAAAAAATAAAACACGAAAAACGGGCAATGCTCAATGCTTTATAAACACAAACAAATCGCACAGGCAGCGCAGCATCAGCCCAATGCATAAAAAAAAACAACAAAAATATCTTCAACTTGTTGAAATTGTGCAGCGTTTTGCATTTTGTACTCCAGACCAAAGCACCCACACAACATACACACACACAGGCAGATACACCTATACTGAGACATTAACACTTACGCTGCGCTGACAAGAAATTCGTTGACATTCAGATAAAGAACACTGCGCACATTCCGCTATCAGCTAAAATGGGGCGTGCTCGACATTGAGACGCTCACTAAGTAATCAGCATGATTAAGTAAGAAGTAAAGATCTAAACATTGCTTAATAATTTAAAGCGTATATCGCTTTCGAAAAGCAAATATAAATAAAAGTTAAGAGTGTGCTCGATTGTGAGTCACTCGTTGATGAGTGACTAATCACAAATATTATTGAGTATTTTATTTAAAGTATTTAAGATAGATTGCAAGACAGTTTTCG
Source organism: Drosophila sulfurigaster albostrigata (assembly GCF_023558435.1). NCBI lineage: Eukaryota > Metazoa > Arthropoda > Insecta > Diptera > Drosophilidae > Drosophila > Drosophila sulfurigaster. Next base: position 3,716,684 of record NC_084883.1, read on the forward strand.
ATAACTTACGACTCTCAATAAACTATACATTTTCCACTCCTAAACTATTGGGAATATAATCATTAAATTTTGACAATTTAAAGCGACAGCTGATTATTCCTAAATAAATAACTAAAAAATTATTTATCGTCTTTAGCATATGTATTCGATCTAAATTGGTAGCTATAGTGGTAATACTATAGGGTTAGAATAAGCATAAGATTTGCTTGTAGCTTTTATTATATTATTTTCTGAAGAAAATCCGTTAAGTGGAAGCCGAATGCTTTTTGGTTTTCCAAGTTTCTGGAAAAGCAGACTAATACTTGAGTAATACAGGTTTGCAGACACGTTCAGTTCATCAGCAATGTTCCCAGGCCAAAAACACCCACCAAAAAGGGCATCAAGGCGAGCGGGCGAACAGTAGGAGGAGGAGGAAGAGGAGAAAGAGGAAGAGGTGGTGTGCTGTCTCGGCGGCTGCAAAAACTCAGCAATGGCCGCAATTACCGCACCAGACATGCCCATATAAATATAATGTACAGATATCCGAGTACGTACTTACGGCCTATGTATCGTATAAGTTATATAGAGAAGCGGCTTTTGCTGGCCCGGCTACTCAAAATGGTTCGACACACACACACACACACACACACGCACACAGAGACGCGTTAAAATACCCAGACAACCAAATTTAGTAACACAAAGAAACAACGTAAAGCATCAGCTAGCTAAAGAGCAAAGCGTAATGAAATCAAATAAAAAAGTGCCCGACACAAGGAATTGCCGCTGCCGCTGCCATTGCTGCTGCAACCAGAGAAACAACTTAGCTGTAGAATTTTCTTCAAAGAGTTTTTCCACATTTCTCACAACTCCATTTTCCGTTCTTGGGTCTGTCTATATATAGTCGAGTTTATATAGAGATGTTCTTGCTCAAGTGTCCAAAGTGAAGTGCTTTTGATTAGTGTTAGTTTGCCATCAATATAAACAACAACAAATTGGCCTCAATATTGTATTTTGTTGCAAGTTGTGTTCGATTTCGAGTTCGATCGAGTATTGAGGGAACACTCCCTCAACAAGTTTGTCTCAGATAATGTTTTTTTTTAGAGGGTTCCTCTACATGTAGCACTAAAGTCGTGCAATTATCTAATCAATAGGTTCACACTGTCTACGATCGTGTTGTTAAATGTGGTATCTACAGAGGAAATCAATTTATACCACCGCATTTATTGCAGCAGTTCATTTGGAAACCAATATTTGGTTTTAGTTCAGCAAGAAAAAGCTCAATAAGTGGCTATAGATAATCTTGAAAACTAATCTATAGATATAGCTATAGCTTCATGTAAAATGTAAATTAAATATTTCGATACATTTTCAAAAATCAATCAATATACATCGCAAATCAATCACATGATAAATGACAAAGACGCCGAAATGAAAGATTAGCAAAACCCTCTTGAATATGCGACGACACCTACAGATAATTGGAAGGCATTATCAATTAATCTATTGATCAACGTCTGATGTTTATGCGAGTGACCGCCTATAACATGATGACAGCGATTGGGAACTTTTTGTCTCGTGTATATCGATCAATATCATGAAATCCCCCCAAAAAAAAAACCTTATCGACTTGCTGTATTCATTTTCGTTTTTCTCATATAAATTAAACACACGCAGATGATACAATTTTCACACACCAATCACCAATCAGCGACGTTTATTTTTATTCTCCGCTAATTTCCGTAGATCTTAAAAATTTGTCGGCCATCTTGAATTGATTTGCATGCATAAAGAGCTAACTTAGTCGGTCGCATGTTGATTAACATAAGTTCTGGGCAAAAATCCCAAGAGTAAAGAGTAAACCAGCTAGATAGAGCTGGCTGCCATAAGGGCAAAACCCACGACTATTAATTTTATATTTTTGGTTAGAGCTTTCACTTTGAACTCTATTTTGGACAGCTTACAGACAACAACAAAATTTACGACGGCCAACTTGAATGCAGATTTTGGGTTTTAATTTTTAATGCAAATCTATTTGGTTGTGTGTGTGTGTTTTTGTAGCTTTGTCTACTCCCTCACAAATTTATTAGATAACGGTACAAGGTTGGTATTGTTTTCTTACGAAAACGACAAAATGTCGTCGTTGTTAGCTGTCGAAGTCAGCGTAGATGATACGATAATGCCGCAGATAAATATACAATGAATGGGAATGGGCTAGCAGAGGCGAACAGCTACAGATACGAGATTCATTAGACCCACATATGCATGCGTGTATCTGCTTAATGATCGTTAGCCGAAAAACAATAACATCATTTTTCACTAGATTATAGAGCAGATATTCAGAGAAAGAAGAAACAGAGACAGAAGGCGAGAGGACTTTAGATTTTATGATCCTCATAACGTAAGACATTGATGAGCAAGGGAATTCCGTGTTTTTAATACCCTGCTCCCATTACAAACATTCTTGTTTTATGCAGATGAACGTTTTAACCAAATATAATAGGTAAATGTACGAAAAACACATAGAATTAATTGAGGATACTTTTTAAACTAAAAGGAATCTTTTTTCGTTTCATTTAATAACCATCTCTCAGCTTGTTGAAATTGAATTCATCTAACAAATACATACATACATATATCAGACAAATCCTTCCTGTTCGCTCCCTAAAATATAATATGTGATTATAATTATATTGATCCCACCAAGCAAACTATTGCCTTGGTTGGTGTTGTTTTTGATTATCTTATATTTAACGATTTTATGAAGTTCCTAGATATTTTAAAACGAAAATAATGAGATAGTGGAATAAATTATGGTATTTATTCTTCTTATCGATTTAGCATTTTTTTTAGCATGCGAGCGAAAGAAAAATCAATGATACCATCAATAAACCAATAAGGTATTCTGTGATATGAAGTTTATTTACTTTGAGCATTGCACATGAATAAACTCAAGTAAACAGGTCTCTCAAAGTCGGTGCTTAATTGTAGTTTTCTGGTTTGTTTAATTTTCCGGTTGTAACATTTTACTTGAATTTAAATTGAGACAAAAAGGTCTTTATTTTGTAGCATTGCTGTCTTTTGATTTAGTTTTGTTTTAAACATTTAAATTTTGCTAGCTCTGTTTTTTTGTTGTTGCTGTCGCCCACAATCTTTTTTCTGTTTTTTTGCTGTTTCTATTTGTGTCTTTTGTTTTTGCTGTTTGCTTATTGCTTTTGCCGCTAAATGAATAAAAATATATACAATATTTTTTGTCAATAAACTGAATGTGCATAGCTCTGCGAATATCTGCTTGAGTCTGTTTGTGTGTGTGTGTGTGTGTATATATTTATACGTGCATGTGACAGTTGACGTTGGCGTAAAAAAAGCACAGCTAAAGTCAAAGCGCGAGCAGTGGGCGGGCAGTAATTTGAGTGGGGAAACGACTGAGGTGTGGTGGAGTGCGGTGTGGTGAGGTGATGCGGGATGGGGTGGTGTGGGGAGAAGCTGGGTTGAAAGCAGCTACAGCTGCCGTTGCCAAAATGCAGCCAGCACTACAGTACAGTGGAATGCATAGTTAGTGTAGTGATTAAAATTTTGTGTTCAAGGAAAATTGATACAGAAAATCTAAGATCATGTTTGTACAAATTGGTAAACAACAACGAAACCTGTGTTCATTATCTTTCAGAACTGCTTTTCAAAATTCAGGCACCTCATTATTTTTTATCTATTATTATGTCATAGGTACTGGTTATAAATTTAGTGTATTACATCAGTGAATAATATTCCCATTTGAGTTCATTTAATCGAACAACAAAGTGTATTGACTTTACATTTTTTTAGTTGAAACGTTTGGACCTCAACTACTATTAATTGAATGTAATTGCTTATAAGCCGATTCCAAGAAACACAAAGCCGATCAGTGATCACTTGTCAAATTGATCGGTAAGATCTATAGTATAAACTCATACACAGTGTCTGTGTGTGTGCGCTTTGACTCATTTGTTTGTCTCTTTTGAGTGTAATCGATTCGCCTCACAGAGCTCAAGCAGCAATTGAGAGCACATAAAATTTGTTCGCTATCCATTCCACTCCCCTCAATTTGTCTCTTGCGCTTTATGCAATACTTTTTTTTTGCTGCCTATAGTCTGTAAAAAATACAAGAGTAGCAGCAAAAGCGACGACAAAGTTGAAGCTGCGTTTTTGTCGCGTGGTGTCTGCTGTCCTGCTCTGTCTCTCAGTCTCCCTTTCTCCTTTACTCTTCCTCTCAGTCACTCGATGTCTCGTTCTGTGGTACATCTGTATGAAGGTGCGTGGGCACGAGAACGGAAACAGCGCGCAGTCGACGTCGTTGTTGGCAGCTCTGTTGTCTGTCGCCGTTGACGTTACGTCAATACACGGAGTGTGTTTGTGTGTGTGTGTGAGTGTTTCATATTCGCCTCTTTGGTTTACTATAACAACGTAAAAGGTAAGAACGTTGCCTATTGCCGCGCTGTCTGCGGCGACTAATTAGGTAACGTGCCAGCAAGAGCAGAAAAAAGAAACAATAACAAAAACCCATGATAAGAGCAGCGCAGTCGCTGCGCAGCAACAACGACGCAAATAGCAACATTAATTTTGCACAGACACACTCACACACATATGTTCACATACACACGCAAACAGTCACACAGACAGCGTAAAATAAAATCGAATAAGACAGCAACTGCGGGCCTGCCAGGCTGTCTGGCAACGTCGGCAGCGGCAGCAGCAACAGCAACAGCGACTGCCTCGCATCCACTGCTGTCGTTGTTGCTTTTGTTTTCGTGTTTGCAAAAATAAATTTAATTTTGTAGTCATTAATTTTCCACTCTAGATACGAACGCAAGCCGCTGTCTCCCTCCCCCACCTTGGCCAAGCATTCATCTCTCCTCTTCCTCTCTAACTGTGGGCCAGCTAATTAAATAACTAAAAGAGTTTTTTCTTTTCATAATTGTTGGCTTATTTCATTGCCTTCTGCTTGGATGCCTTGTGCTCTGCCTCCTCCATTCACGCAAGCCGCATAACGGTATATTAAAACGAGCGATGGAGTGACGGAAGGAAGAGGGAGAAAACGAGGAGACAAGCCATGGTCAGTTGGTAACTTTTGTGGATTTTCTTTAACCATTTTCAAGTTCAATTTAACGCAATTAGTAAACAGCTCGATTGTGCATCTGTGTGTATGTAAATAAGTCGGTACTTGTATTTGAGTGTGTGTGTGTGTGTATAATAAATTAACGTCTTTTTTTATCGCTTTAATGATAAACCGTTTTGCTTGATTGCTCTAAGGCACATAAATAACAAATAAACAAAGCATATTATTATTGTTATTGTTATTGTTATTGTTGTTGTTTGTGACTTGTGATAAGACTATGGTTGGCGATAGGTGGTATCATATGCCAAAATGTACTCCCCCATATATAGTAGAGTGGTCTGGCAGTCAGGTGGACTCGGTTTACCGAAATAGCCTTGGGTATCAATAAAAAATAAAAAAAAAACGAGCATAAAATAAGCTACTGTCAAGAATACACAGACAGTGAGACGCACTTGGATGGACTCTACAAATAATTGTGCAATCAGAAAAATATTTACTTTGGAATGAATTACTCTCCTAATTGTAACCTTCAAATTCCTTTCATTGATAATAGAGTGTTGAAGTAATAGGCAAAAATATTTCTAGATATGACAACTAATCATAGATCTCAAAAGAATTCTTGTGATAATTTTGTATGAAGAAAATGCTAACGTAGATTTTAAAATTATAAAGATTTATTGATCAATTGTATTACGATAATCACATAACCAAACGATTTATCTATGGAACAAGAGTTTACATAAATAATACTAATCATATTAAAAACCGAAATGTATATTGGAAATTTCAATACGTCAATTAAGTATCATTAATTCTATCAATTTGTACACAATGCACAATACAACTGAATCGTTGCTTTAATATTGTAAAATTTGCAATCCAGTTTTCTTGGAACGGATATAACTTTTAGTAAATGTTGGTTGGAAATAAATAAATATGAAATATGAAAAATAAATACTGATTGCATTTTTAAAATAGAGTATTCGTCAGTCTTATTAGGGTGTCTAAGCTCGAAAGTATTTGCAGTTTGTTATTTGAAATGGCGTTATCATTGCAGACGATAAGCAGGCAGAAAACAAACGACGCACAACATTTTTGATGGGGCCTTAGCAGACTTACGACCTAATTCAGATAATGCCGAATGGACTTTTTGTCCAGGGTTTTCGTTGGCACTCGGAGAGAAGGTGAGAACACAATTTCTTTTTCACCTTGAACTGAAACTCAAACTTGTAAGTGCAAGATCATGCTTAATATTGTCGGAGTCTGAGGTGCTTTAGAGCTTTAGACCTCTGGGTAGAGTCAGAGGTGGGATATCCAGCAGCGCATTCAAAATTAATCCGCAGCGCAATAATTTCAGATTAAATTGTATTTTTATTTTTTCTATACGTTCAATTTTGTTGGTTGGTTGGTTGGTTGGCAAAGCGGCTCAAGAAAATCTTCAGGCATGTCAAATTGAGTTCCATTCAAAAAAGGAAGAAATCGAAATACGTGTACAAAATAAAAAAAACAACACAACAAAAGCTACAAAATGCGGGCAGCACTGCTGAAGGAACGAAAAGAGGCTGTCAAAAGATCTTAACGATGAACAAAACAAAAACAAAAACCAAAAATAACGAAAAAAAAAAACGAGATGAACAGAGAGAAGAGGAGAAAAGCAGAGAAGCGATCCTGCCAGAAGAAGACTTACAAAAATGCAAAAGGGCTGTCAGTTTGCTTGGCTTCGGCTTCGGCTTCGTGCGGCTCGCATGAAAGCAAGAGGGAGAAGGCACGTCTTGTTATTGTTGTTCTTGTTGTACGCCGCTAATGGGCAGGGGGGAAAGAGATGGCCTGGCCTCTTCGGAGCCAAGTGAGAAAACCAAGCGCGACACCAACACCAAAAACCGGCTATGGGGCAGCAGCAACAGCAACAACAACAGCAACGCGTCTTCTTATGGCAAGGGAATTGAATTGAATTTCCAGTGGACGTTAAAATTCTGCCTTTGCCTTTTTCGAAGGTGTGAAGAAAAAATAAAATACAAAGCCCAACGTCAAGCAACAACAACAAGAACAACACCAACAAAACAGAGCAACACAGCACAGCACGAAATTCTGAAAAACTTGAGCAACAATGCCCGAAACGAAACGAAATCAACTGCAGATCTGCGGAACACAGAACGTCCCAAGCGATGCCAAAGTCAGGAAAAAGAAAAGAAACTGAAAACTGGATTGAGCGTCGTTTTCCAGTGCTGTCTCAGTTGTCCGCTGTCCACAGTCCGCTGCCTGTTGCCTGTCAGAGGCAGAGTGTTGCAAGAGGCATGGGGCAGACTCTTTGGGATTTCAGAGTTATATTCGTGTTGTTGTTATTATTATGCTGCTTGCTATGATCTCTCCGCATGTGGCAGTGTGTTAGAAGCATCTGTTTCTTGAGGCTCTGTCGCTATTGTTGTTGTTGTTGTTGTTTTTGCCACTCTGGTCATTCTGACAGGCCTCAAGAGCTCTGAAGGCTGCCGCTGCCCGCTCTCGAGTAACTAAGGTGAAAACTACTTACAATACTCTTCTTATAATAAGGAAGACTGTTCCGAAAAGAATCCGATTTTTGGGTATTCAACGACAACTTTGAATGACCTACAGCATTATATAGCTTAAATACCATGAGGATAAAAGAGGCATTGAGGCATTTCCAATTAATTCCCTTAAGGGAATTTATTTCATCTTTTCAGCTATATTTTTTTTTGTAAGATTTAAAGCTTTCTATAAATTTTGTTGTGATGAATATTTTAATATTATATGTTTCGCCCGCGCATTGAAAAAGAAAACATAAAATTAGAAAAGTGTACAGTATTCTTACTTTTTTTCAATTGCTTCATATTTAATATCGAGTATTTGTACTAAGGAAAATATAATAAATATAATAAAAATTTAATCTTTAAATTGGGTACTTTTTTGTAGTTAGTTATTTTTGAATTCTCTAAAGGTTGCATGATTTATTTATCTATTTGAAGATAGTATGTTTTGATAAAAATAATTTCTTTACAATATTGTTAATACTAAGTATTATTTAATATAATTGATTCTATTCAATCCATAAATTGGTTTACGCCACTTTTTCTAATTTTAAAATTCTTTAATAATGAGAATATTTTTATATTTGTTTGATATATCGTTTTGATTGAATTTTAAATTGTTCTTTATAATATTTAGTATATTCAATACCTTATTTAATGCAATTTCTTTTCTTTTTAATCTAGAAATTTTATTTAAGTATACATGCTTGAGATTTAGTAAACTCGCTTCGATTTGGATATTTCCCCAGGTTTCCCAAAGACTATTCAAAGGTCTGCTAGGGTACAGCAATGTGTTCCACAGGTGTGCACGTAGCCGAAGCACACAAAACCCAGAGAGAGAGAGAGAAAGACAAAGCGGACGGACAGGCAGACAGACAGTCAGCATAGATACCCACATAACAACATAACCAGGCAGCAACTATTCAACTTCGAACCGAATCTGATTTCTGAAACTGATTGTGTATACGTTTCTGCTGACGTTGTTGTTGTTGTTGTTGTTGCTGTTGACGTTCTTCCCAACGTCAATTCGAGTTAAACCTACGAGGAATCCTCCAGATACTTGCACACACACACACACACGCTCACACACAGATACGCAGATATACAGATACAGATAGAAAGAGCGAGCCACATGGAGGCGACGCGTCGGTTGGCTTAAATTGGTTTTTATTGTTGCTGCACATGTCCATTGTTGGTGTTACCGCTTCGTTTTGACCATAGTTCTTCTTGATTTCTTCGTTTTTTTTTGTTCGTTTTGTACCTTTCTTTGAAGTCGCATTTAATTCTTGGCGTGTTTTTTATTTTTCTTCCTCCATCTCCATCCCCATCCCCATCTCCTTCGCTTGCTTTTGTTGTGCAGCGCTCCAAGTTTCAAGTCTCTGGCAAGGTGTGAAGAAAAGAATTTTTCTGTGCAATAATCTTGATGCCTTTTTAAGATTTGTTGCTGCTGCTGCTGCTGCTGTGACTCTGGTTGTTGTTGTTGCCTTTCTTGTTGTTGCTTCTCCTTAGTTGGCGTAGCTGCATTTTTGTTGTTGTTGTTGTTGCTGTAGTTCGTTTCGTTTCGGTTGAAAAATGGTTTTGGGGCTTAAGAAAATTTACGCCATAAAATGTGAAAATAATTGGATACACTCGCATCTCCTTTTTGAGTCTGCACTTTGAATGCATTTCAAATTGCTAATGATGAGAGCCTGTGTGCTGCAAGCTGCCAGTTGCAAGCTGCCAGCTTGTGGCACACAGATTCCTTCCGTGAGACAAGCAACGGACAGTTTCCAGTCTCCTGTCTCCAGTCTACAGTTGCTGCCTCCAATAAGCCAAAAGCCCTCATTGCCAGCCCAGCCAACCATTAAATGCATTTATTTATGAGACCCACCGATATGATCTTGACTGAAATTGCAGCTCATATGCATACGAAAGCGAATAAAGGTAAGAGACGAGCGCATTCGCATTCACTCATGAATGATGCGGATGCGGATATTGTGTGATATTAAATTTAACTAGAATTCACACCTTGAGGCAGCCACAATCTCAATCTCAGCCCACAAACAAGACGGAAAGTGATTAACTGCGTTTGAGATTATGAGATTAAATATCGAAAATAATTACAATTATTATAATAGCATACGGAATCGTGCAAATAATATCTTCTAATTAAATCTTTCCACGATTGCACTTACAGAATATTGTTTTTATTGTTTGGGAATACCCCCAATTATTCAAACATTCAGGCTTGAACGTTTTACTGACAATATCTCTAGCTTCGAACGAATTCATAAATATTAATTATGGGTAACTATAAGGTATTAAAGGTGTTAACCTTTCAGTGACAACTAAAACTGAATCCACACTTTTCTTTTAACGATTAAAGCTAAACCAAAGCCTAACCCAAAATACAAATGAATTGTCAATAAGTTGTAATAACATTATACGCAATGGGTGCCGGGTATACGAACAGCAATTGCATTTTGCACTAATCATGGAAAAACCCCCAAAGGGCAAAGAAAAATGCGAGGGGGCAGCGGAGAAAGCACAAAACCAGCACGAACATTAAACAACGACGACTAGCAACAAAAAAAATGTAAAAGAGCACAGAACCTCATAACTAAATTGCATTAAGTGTAATTATAACTAATTAGGAGAAAAAACAAACACAAAAAGTAAAACATGGATAACTGAAAATGGGCACAAGAGAGTTTCCAACTGAACAATACTCTTTTGCAAATTACTGTATTATATAGTATGTTATATAACCGATGCATAGAAAATGGAAGCAGAGTCAACAACATAATGCATATGCCTATTGTAAAGGGTATTAAAAACCGCATAACTAGAACATCGAAATGAACTCAAAGCAGCAATAACATATTGTATTTTTCTATGCTGACCATGGAAAGTTATTAAAGCCAGTGGAAAACCGTGGAAATGATTTGCAATTTGCTAAATGCGAAATGCAGTACAACAATGAATGATTTAATTAAGCAACTGTTTGACTCAGCATGAGATTCATTAGAAGAGGGAAATTGCTTTTCGATACGAATCTAACTTACTGGGGAATTTATACAATTTTGTACGATAAATAATATAACTGAAATATAACTTTCTTATTATTTCAGAGTTAATGATCAAATCAATTAAACTAAATATATGTAAGCGTATCATGTTTGTTGCTAAATATTCCAAAATCGATGGCGATATAAATCCAATTATACTATACATACATATGCATATATTTTAATTACTAAAAACCGAAGAAATTGATTTAACTGCGAAGGCTATAAATATAAATTTTGAATTACATTACAAAAGTAATCTGTTGTGTTGTAAGTCTTGATTAAGAATAAGAATACAATTTCTAAGAAATACTATAATCCTATTAGGAAAAAAAGATTTCTAAAGCATTAAGTTAAGTGTTGAATAATGGAGCACTTGGAGACTGTACCGTAGATACTATAAAGTCGGGGGTTCAATTATCGGACTCATACAAGCATCAGCATCGTACTTCTCGTATAGTTATATGCGGAGACTGGAAGGCGGTTCGAGCTTTAGCCCATGGCTCAACTGCTTCCACGAGATGCAAAGAGAGACAAACGGGCACAATGAACCTGTGGCCTCTGGCGGAGGTAAGAGAAGAGAGGCCGACGATATGGGCAGGCAAAATAAATCATTTAATATAGCGCGCCATTTATCATCTAACATTGCTGCATATCATTCTTCATCTTAGCGCACACACACATACACAGAGAGGGAGAGAGACACACACACACACCAAAGCACAGTTGGGTGCCTGAGGAGTCGACAAAATAAAAGTGGAAGTAGAAATAGAAGGCAAATTTCAGCGCGTGTACAAAAATGAATGAAGGCTGATGGATGGATGGCGGGTGGCAGTGGAGGTGGGGAATTCGCTCACCTATCAAACTGATGAGAAGCGGTGGGGTGGAGAAGGGGGTCAGCAAACTGCGGCTGCAGTCATATAAACAAATTGCGCTTGAAAGGCGAATGAAGCAGCCAAAATGTCTGCTGAGTCGACTGCGCGTTGTGGGTGTGTGTCTGTGTGTTAGTTATGTATATACAAACACAAATGTATACATGTGTGAAAGAAATGTACAAATATGTTTGGTTGTCTGACTGTTTGTCGTATCTTTTCTAGTGAACGATTCTGTGTTGTTTATTCGTCACTTTAACACGTTCGCTGCTAACGCTTGCGTTTGCGTTCAAAGTGGGCAGCGACTGAGACGTAACGTCACTGACACCGCCATGCACACATGCATACATACATACTTATGTATGTACGCAGAGGCAGAATTTATTTTTATTTACTTCACTAACATATATGTACATGTATGTGTAAGTTTCATGTAATGCCTATCAAGATTGAAATGCCTATTTCGTTGATTATTTTAATAGTTGAATGCAAAAACGTGCTGTAGCATTCAACAAACCAACAAGAATAAGAAACAAAACATTGAAAAGTTTAATTGTTGAAATGTACGTACGTGCATATGTGTATGTATTTATTTTGTTATTGCTGCTGAGACTGCTGTGATTTTATGCTCGCTCACGAGCGCTCTTTTTCCTTTCTCTCTGTCTCACACACTCTTTTCGACACTCTTTGGCTCACTGTCACAAACACTCGCTAGTTAAATTTTTTCTGGCTTAGGAAAAGCAGCGCGCTATGGGTGTTATTATGTATTATCTGACATATGCACTGAATAATATTGTGTTTTGTTTAGTTTTTATATTGATTCGCAACATTCACGCGTTTTTGTTTTTCATTAATTAAGCGTACAAAAACATAAGAGCTAGACCCGACGCGACGACCTCCCCTTTACGAAACTGAACGAGAACTAATTGTAAGTATTGTACTCAGGCGTGACCATACTTTGAGTCTCAAAATATACTAATTTACGGATAAGGATATACCAACTGATGTCCAATTGGCGACCCTGTGAAATGCGCTTCATTTAGAATGTCTATTTGCTTACATATTTTCCAAATCATTTTAAAATTATTCGATTTAAATATGATTTACAAACTGAACTGATATTAGATTTTTGTAATACTAAAAAAATATTCAAATACACATCAAATTCAAATTCTGGTATATTTCGGCACATTGTACCATAAATGTACCATAAACACTCAACTGATTATTGATCAACTGGTGTCGATAAAATTCAAGAATTACTACCAGTGCTAATAATGTCAACATGATTTAATGTTTCGATGAACTCACAAAATTATTAGCAATAATTTTACAATGGACATCATGCGGGTAGAAATATCATGAAGAACGTGAACAGGAGCTTTCAAAACAAATCCGATTTTGGTACTCGTTGCTTTGAAAACAGTGCTGTGTAACGTCTCAATTTGTGGTGGAATAACAGCTGTTACGACGATGTCGTTTATCAGCACAATTAGAAATTCAATAACAAAACGCCTAATCCAACAAACTGGCTATCAAGTTGAAAAACAAGTCCTCCCAGCAGAATCTCTAGTTCGAAACATATGGGGATATGTGGCGATTGCCTTCAATCAAGTGGATGCAGATCGTTTGGCAAAAGTCGGTCCAAATCGTCTCTGTGCCGAATGGATAATTAAGAATGGTGGCGGAGTACGCATTGTGGATAATCCAAGTAGACTATGGAAGGACTACAACATGCTGCCAGCGGAAACAACCAAGTTTCAGATTAAAGTGGTTGACGCATCAAATGCTTCAATCATGAAAATTGGTCTGGAGCACTTTATTGGTTGTAAACAAATCGACACCGTCATTTTTCACAATTGTAAGCATCTCGAGAACGATGGCCTTGTCGGTCTCACACATTTAACCGATTCCCTGACGCGCCTTCAGATTTCCGGATGCTACAATATTAGTGACTCCGATCTAGATGTCATCGGCGAACTGTCGAATCTTAAACAGTTAGCCATCTTTGATATGAAGTATGTCAAAGACATGGATAAGGTTGCTGCAAACTTAAAGTCCAAGCTGCCACATTGTGAAATGCAGTTCCAAAAAGAGTAATCTTCTGTGATCCATTTTGAGAAATAAACTTTGCAACTTTAAAAGGAATTCGAATTTCCTTTGCTTTTTTGTAGATATCAACGAATTTTTGCAGTGAAATTTGTGCTTTTTATTGCTTATAATTACTATTTGGTGTGGAGTGCAGTCTAATTCTCTTGCTTAGAATCTAAATAAAAAGTCTAGGAGGCGGCCAAGATATAGGGTCGTATATCCTCCACATCGAGCAATTGCTCAGGCGGAACACGTTCTCCACACATGGGACAGTCGTCATACTCCGATAGGATGCTGCAAGAGAAATAAAACTTAAACATTTGCTTGGTAATTGATTAGCTTTGTGCACACTTCTCCATCTCCGCTCGAAAGCAAAGGAAATCGCATTGTGGACACGATGTCATTTGTTGTTTGATGATGTGCTGACCGGTTGCTATACAAATGGGCAGCGTAGTCTTGCAGTTGTAGCAGGTAACTTCCATGTTAGCCAAGTTGGCATCACAAATGGGGCACTCCATTGTCTCGTCATCGATTTCATCGCGTAGCTGCTTTATACCTTTCGGCGCCTTACGTACAATCGACTCGACCTTCTTAATGTAACGTCCGTCCAACTGATTGCGATAATCTGGTCGCATTAGCATCGAAGCGTAGGTGAAAGCGGATTTCTTCAGTCCAGCACGATGGCATTCAATCACCGTTGATGTCAGTATAGGAACAATATCTGTTGCATATGAAACATAATAGTAGTAGGAAATTTAGATTCTACTGACTTGAACTTACGTTCGGGAAACTGCGATATACACGCAGCCACTTGGACAAGCAGCTTGGCGGCGAGCAGATGATTGCCCAGCTTGACATGGATGCGTACCAGAGTATAGCGATGCAGCAGTATCAAGTTGTGCCGCATCTCTGCAGTGACCGAGAGATTGTTGCGCCGCAATTCCTGGTACATGGAGTACAACAGATCCCTAGCCGATTTGTAGTTGCCTGCCAGTTGTTCCTGGTTGGCAATGATAACAGCAGTCTTGGCTGCATCCTTGTAGTGCTTGCGAGCCATATACAAGCGAAACAAGTAACGCGGATCCTTGGGCACACCATCCGATTCGCCTAGCAGGAATTCAATGAGCTGTGTGGCCAACTGTTCGTTATTTGAGGTCGCCACACAGTCAATGGCTAGCGACAGAGCCTGTGACTCTTCGTTACTGAATGCTGATGCCTTCAGCAGAAATCGAAGCGCTTTGGTGAACTCTCTGGCCAGGAAATAATATTTGCCGGCCAGCAGTGTATACTTCTCGCTCTCAAAGTAATGCGCCAACGCCAAATAATCGGCAGATTTGGCATTCTCATAGCGTTCCAACAGCTCGCCATGGCGTCGGAGTTTGTTGTGCCGTTGAGCGAGAGCAAACGCCTCCTCCACACAGCCGCAGATGACAAGAAATTGCAGCGCCTGCTCAATGTCGCCAATCTTCTGATAGAATTTGGCCAGCAGCTTCGCCGCATCCATTGAACGGGATTCGAGCACAATTTCAGAAGCAGCATGCGGATCACACAAGTGATCCAGATAAATGCGTACACAAGCATCCAAATCACCAGCGATGCGATAGCTGCGTATAGCTTCCTCGAATTGACCATCTGACTCTTTCGCCTTGGCATAAGCTGCATGCAGCTTACTGCTCTTCACTTGCGGCAGTATATTGTTGGCCTTGTGCCACATCTTCAGAGCGATATAGTGGCCACAGGCCTCGTCATAGTAGCCTCCACGTTCGTATAAACCTGCAGCCTCGGTCAGATGACCCACAGTGGCCAACAGCTCAGCACAATCGAACAACAGCTGCTTGTCCTGCAACTCGACAGCATATTGAATCTAAATGAAAAAGGAAACAAGGTCTGGAATCTGTTTGAGACTTGATGCCAAGGTTCTTACGCCACGTCGAAAATCTCCAGCACGAATTGAGGTACGTGCTATGCCCATTTTGCAGAGGCGGACATGCTCCTCGTACTCGGGCGTGCTGTGCAGCAATGTTGGCGGCTCCGAATCCTCATTATTGATCAAGTCCTCCTTGTAGCCCTTCTCATAATGATACAATGCGTCCGCATAGTTGCCACTGCAGATAATAAATGTCGTGTTTACAAAGCCAGTACTCAACTCAAGATTCCGCAACTCACGTGAATTCCAACTGTTGAGCATACTCGCGTGCTATGAAAGGCACCTCTAGAGGCTCATATTTGTGGGCCAACAACAGTGCCTGATCCCATTGTAACAGATCCCTACTCAAGTCAAGAGCGGCACGCGTGTAAGCGCCCTTAAGCAAATACTCCTTCGCCTGATCGTACTGGGCCAACAACATGCAACAGCAACCATTTAGCATGTGGAGATCCTCAATGTAGCGCAGTTCACTCAACGCATTCACCAATCCAGCATCTCCTAGTTGACGATAGGCGCGCAATGCTAGATGAACAAAATAAAAAAGGAAATTAAGACTGGTATTCAGCAGTTGTTGGAGGACCGTAGTAAGCTTACCAATCTCCGGCTCCAAATCAGCGATCGCATGCTCCCCAAACTGTCGCCAAGCGCTGTCCAATTTCATTTGTTCGCACAGCTTGTAAGCCTCGTCATATTTCTTGAGACGCAGCAACAGCAACAGATTGTCGCTTTGCGAATTGCTGGGATTAACGACATGCGTGCTCAGAGATTGTGTGGCATACTGACCGCCGTCGATGTGCAGTGCCATTTCACCAGCGCACAGCAGCAGTGGCACCTGACCCGGATTCAGCTTGGATTCGCCCACCTTTATCGTGTGTCGCCCGCGCACCGAGTGGCGGGCAAAGACATGAGTGTACACAACGCGTGTGTCATAGCTAATAAAGATATTCGGTTGGGTCAAGTCCCAGAGACATCCCAGACATTGCTTGGGCAAGTCCGCAATCAAGAGTGCCTCCTGATCCAAGGCGGGCAGATAGACAAATCCTTGACCATGTTCGTCAATGAAAATGATTTTTGTGCCATCAACATCTGTGAACAACTGACGAATGCCATTGCTGTGACGATAGATGGTGCAGGTGTCCCACTTCTCCAGTGAGTAAAAGACTAGATGTCCAATCTACAAACAAATTTAAAACAGCAAGGAGTGACAACAACTCTTGAATATAGGATTCAATTTATAACTCACATCTGTAGCAAAAATGAGCAACTCCTGACTTAGGGCAAAGCACGTAATCACCGCATCGCTGGGCATTGTGGGCAATGCACTTGGGAAACTCGCCTGCATCTTGTCCTTGCAATTGGGATTGTCGGCGGAGATGGCTTGCAGCAACAACTGTGGTGGACACAGTGCGGCACAGTAATCTGTGTTCAGCTTCATCGCTACAATGTTGTGGGGTAAATCACGTTCGCTTAATGGACGTGGTTCATCGCCCAGGCTCTTCCCCAGATCATAGAACCACACATGTTTGTCTAAGCCTGCGGCAAAAGTATATGGCCCAATGGCGAGAAATGTGGGCTCCGTCTCCAGGGGCAGGCGAAATGGTAATACCTTGGATTTGTCTGGTGCATACACATAGATGGATACTTCGGCCAGGCTACTCAGCATAACCAGACGTGGCGCAGAGACGGCAAACATATGCGGCAGTTTGGTAACGTATGTGTACACAGTTCCACCACTGGTGGTAACCGCTAGCAACTGTCCATCTGGCGACCAGTCGATCATTTGCACGCTGGCATGATCCGGAACGGTTATGATGCGTTCCGTTTCCTGCAAGTTAGTTATCGAGTGGATCTTAATGCTGCGTGGGTAGAGAATCGTTTTACATTATCAACAAATTTCAATTTGAAGCTTTCCACTTACTTATCATCACCACAGGATGCAACAATGTCCAGCGAGGGGCAGTAGGCCAAGCCGCTCAGCGTATCCTTGTGATTCCTCACCTGCCACAGCTCTTGGCCAACATCTTTGGGATGCGTTGAGATGGCCACAACATGACCATTTGAGAATCCCAACAGTATGTATCCATCACCAAACCATTTGTGCTGCAAAAGAGATCCATAGCGGCTTTGAAATCCCAACTCTGTGGGATTCTCCGGCTCCGGCAAGTAATACAAGAAGAGTGTGCGCTTTCCAATAATCATGCTGATGGCATTGTCGCCCACAATCCGCTCATCATTGGCCATCTCAGCAAAATACATGTCCGTAGGCGCATCCCGCAACTGAACAATTCGTACCGTGTCGCCATCTTCACTGCTCAGTGAAAAGCTCTTGTCATCAGAGCCAAGTGCCAACAGATTCTGCGCTGACCAGGCTCCGCATGTGATGCGCTTGCTGTGCTTTCCTAGAACCGGCGTCCGCTTGCCATTCTGATGGTTATAGATGGCCAAATTGCCGCGTCCCGTGCCCACAGCAAGCAGTTGTTGTTGCTTAGACCATAGTATGCAGGTGAGTGGATCACGCAGGCCTGACTCTACAGTTACTTTCTGCTGTGTCGAGTAATCCCAAAGCGTAATATTTGGTGAGCTGCTGGTGATGATGCCCAAGAGCTCACCTTCGCAGTCCCACGCAAAGCCAGAGCACAGACTGAAATACATATACACATAATATAAAAAAGAGAATACTTTCATGTACATTTCATGCTTACCCGGATAATATAATGCGTTGCACTAGCTGCCCTTGGCGATTGTACAATGCCACAGAACCGTCGGTGCCCGTTGTGGCCAGCAAAGCGCCCGCGCTCTTTTGCCATATGAAGTATACGTCACCAATGCCATGCGGCTCATCGTATTTGTACAATATTTTCTCGAAAGACATTTTTGAAGGACTCACAGGACTATACACCAATTTTGGTCTATGCTAAATTATTGCTCACATTCTGCAGAACTTTTTCACCTTTTGTTTACGCTTTTTTCGGTTGCCGTTACTATGGTAGCAACAAGTCGCTGACAGAGTGACCGTAAGAATTCATATACTATGAAAACAATTTAACAGTTTGGAGACCATACCAGGGCTGACATATCAGTTTGATATTCTACAGTTTGACATGCACTCTTGTTTAAAAATAACGCATTTTATTGTGCTTCTAATAAATAACACATCAAGCATTGATTCAACAATATATAAAAATATGACTAGTGTTGAGGATGTTGATTTATAAAAAACTCTTTTTGTGGTGACACTTTTAACTGCCTAACATACTTTTTACCGCCTTTCCCATTGACTTATATTTTTAGAATTACATTGAAAATGCGTGATTGATACATTTATTAATATTTATTACATATTGAATATATCTCAATAGGAAACATTTCAGATTAGTTAGGAATTAGGGATCATTACATTCATTGAAAATCGCTATGTTGTGGTTAATGCCGTTCTCCAAAAAAGAGCTATAGGATTAGCAAAATACATGGTATGTGTACAAATGTATGTACGTAAAGACGGTTTGAGTTTCCACACATTTATAAATATTATTCTACAATATGTGTATATCTTCAGTTTATAGACATAATTGAGGTCAGCATACATACATACATTTACAAGAAACATCAAAGATTATACATACGCACAATATGCATGCAATAATAGATTAGTGTTTGTTTTTAGTCTATTTAAGTTCGTCGAGAAAACGTAAACAATTAGTATGCCTACATATTTATGATGAATACTGCTAGGAACTTGTGCACCTATTTCATATTTTTTGAGCTTATAAAATGCTGCATGAGTTCTTCTCGCGAAATGGATTCACCTTTTGACTGGTGAATCCGCTCAAAAGGCAATCGTCCGTCTCATTATCCAGCATGTACTTCATCATTGCATTACAAGCCTCTGAGACTTGTATGCGTGGAATGCATGCCTCGCGACGCAATTGTTCATTCAGTGTGCGCTGCTGTTGTAAATTAGCAGCCATGATATCTAAAACGGCAGTCTCGGCAAGACCTATGGTGAAGGTGAACAATTTTTGCAGCTGGCGAATAACTTCTAGCTGCAACAGGTTTGAAATCAGTAAAATTCTGTTTTATTGATACTACAAAATATTATAATTTACCTTAGAAAGCCAATTGTGTACACACGAGCTCAGGAGTTTGAGTTGACGAAAAATCAATATCGTTTAAATCCGATTTATCTTTTTCCTTTGAAAGCTAATTTTAGGAGAAGTAGTGTGACCTCAATTTGTATTTCCAAATGTACTTTTTGTTGTCGTAGAATATACCTTTTATACTACTTTTCTAACTACTAGCCTGGTAAACTGGGCGAACGCGCGTTCGATACCCATATAAAAGCATTGGTAGTTTATTGGCGTGGGGGAGAGAATATATCATTCGAATGCGGGTGCTACCAACTCGTTTTAAGGTATTTTTATGTGGTATATTTAGATTTTCGGTACATTTTAGGTGCTTGTCAAAATTTAAAAATAAAAAATAACGAATAACAAAAATAAAAAAACGACGATACGGAAAGTAATTTGTTTTACCTCAAATTTATTGCACATTATTTAATTATATATTTTATATTATTAAGGCGTTGTAAAAATCTCAAAATTCAATTAATTTCCTTTTTGATTTGTGGATGGACACCATTGGAGGGTTTCGTGCAGTTCGCCAGAATCCTTTTATCTAACCGAAAAGCGAATTTAATTTAAGTGAACAGATAATTATGTCTGCTATTTACTTTATACTGAAGAGGACATCTTTCCAGAGCTTCTCTAAAAGTTGGAGTTTTCTTTAGTTTTATTAAAATGAAAATCGAATTAGGTTAATTTTTAAATAATGATCAGCTAACAGATGCTGCAAACTCAACGCAAAGAAAACTACGTTTGAATTTTTAACGGTATTTATTTAAGTTGCGCTTTATCGCATGTTCATTGTTTCAAAAATATATGTTCATTATTTATGTGTGCAGAATTATTATGTGAGCATGCTGTAAATATATGAAAATTAGAATCGAATGTTTAAGAACGTGAACCTGTCTTATATAATTATAACTTACTCTGGCATATAATCAGATTGAACTGAATTATTGTTTTTGCTGATAGTATTGTTGTTCTCCGTAGCCTGTTCTGGCTGAGCATTGGGTTTCCTAAATGCATTTGCCATTAACAAAATATTCTTGGCGATGCGCTGTTGATCAATACGTTTCTGGGCCGTATGAGTACGCTTGTTCTCGTCCTCAGACATCCGTTGATCAAGTGGGAGAAGGGCGGTTGGTGTTGTTGCTGCTGCTGGAACAGCTGGTTCAGGATTTGTCCAGATCTCGGTACCGGGTGTTTCTTTGCCCGTTGTTGGCGAAAATGCCGGTCGAGCGGGTATCAAAGGTGAACGCACACATACACTAGTTATGAAACAGAAACAATCTAGTTTATTGCTTAGAACTCTAATCACACTCTAAATTCGTTTATAAAACAGGACTTTTGTGTATAAAAATGTATAAGTATTATGATGATGGCGTCCCTGCCCCTGTTTCAGCCCCATTTTCCGACCCTGACCCCGTTTCCGTTTGTGATTTCGATTCGAGCCCAGGATCGGCAATAGGCTCATTGTCCTCGCTCGGTTTCAATCTAAAACGAGTCAAAAATGAGACAACAATGAGCCTGAATGTCGCACCCTCGCCTCGAATCTCCTTGCTCTACTCACTTGTTGACTTCCTCCAATTTCTTGAGCAATCGTTCGTTTTCCCTGCACACAATCTCCTGGTCCCTAAGTATTGTTTCGCGCACCGTAAACAGATGATTGTTTTCCTGCCGCAGCGATTCGTTTTCGGCCATATAGAGTTTCACGAGCTCGGCCAGTTCGGTGCCATCCAATTCGGGCAGCCGCTCAAGATCCACTTTGGGCACTGGAATGCCTGCATCACCGCTGTTTACACGCTCTAGCTGCAGATCCAACAGGTTGGCAACAGGATCTCCCACTGTTCCCGCCTGATGATGCAGGTTGAGAGCCGCCTTCAGATGTTCGTTCTCCATCTGCAGCGCATGTATATCCCTCTTCAGGCTGAGAATCAGAGCCTCTCGGGGGTCCATCATGATAACGGGTTTCGTTCGTATCCGTTTCGCCCGTGAGGCGTAGCGCAGAGTATTAAGCGTCTCGGCATGATTATAGTGAGCCGGCGACACACAGGCAATCATCAGGGTAACACCATTTCCTGCTAGACTGTCGGCCAACAGTTTTGTCAACTGGCTGTCCCTGTAGGGAATGTGGCCACTGCGTTTCTTGTTGTCACTCAGCGATGAGATGCAGTAGCCGAGCACCATGAGACTCTTGTTAATGTTGTTCGCCTCCTCGAGGGTTTTGCCCTCACTCATGGTTTTCTTGGTCAGTTCGCTGCCAGCCAAGTCCACGAAATTGATCTTGCCATGCTTGGATAGAAATACCCCGCCATCGGTTTGTTGATCGGATAGTATATGTACCGTTAAAATCGTATGGGAGCGTGATGAGTGATCGTTCATCGCATGCGAACCCACAGCGCGATTTCTCATGCCTGCAACGGAGATAGAGAGAGAGAGTAATTATAAATCTGTTATATATGTATATATGTACATATATATGGAAGTGTTTGCCTTACCCTCCTCGAGCACGGCGAGCAAATCATCGAGTTCCTCGCAGTCCACGGTAAATAGGTTTTCCACAAAGAAGCCACCGGATTTTTTGGACCATCGCACAGCTAACGGTTTCCGAGCGCTTCCCGGATTGAGCAAATCGATTACCTGCTCATATAAAATGCAATTCAATTTACAAAACCAATAATGAAATTAGAATACGATTTCTACCCACTTTGCAACCAGGTGGTAGGAGTAGGAAAACAAATCATTTAAAATGCCACGCAAAATGCAAGCAAAATTCACGCATTGCGACAACTTATCTAGTCGGGGATTGCTGCATTGCTGGAGTGAGGAGGAAGAAACAGACAGATTGCTGTGTTGCCCTCGGATAAATAGAGGTCAGCGGAATGCATATAGAACTACTCTAATAAACATTGGTATTTGCAAAGGTCGCAATAGTAAACCAATCACAATTATTGCAATAAAGTCTATAATCGAACATTACGTTTAATGGGACTGCATTAAGTAGATCAAAGATGATATCAAACCTATGCGACAAACTATTCAACGAGTATTTGATCTAAATATTGATTCAGTTCCACAAAATAAATTTAAAGTGTTCAAAGAGAGTCTCAAATATGTATAGTGTTCATATTTCATTTTATGACTACTTTATATCTCTAAGTACAAATAAACAACAAGTAACAGAGCTACAGTCGAGTGTGCTCAACTGTGAGATACCCGCCACCCATTTTCAATAAAACCATATTCAAAAAATATATGAACAATGAACAATGAATAATATACCACAAAAATACTAAAATATACTGAAAGTCATATTTGTTATATGGACGTAGTACTACATTGTAAATATACCATAGAGTACAAAATAGATCACATTGCCAGCCAAAGCAGCAAACTTCCGATTGCAGTAGGTGTTTTTGCACATACAAAATATGTCTTAAATAACTTCTACAATTTTTAACTGATTTTAACTAAATTTTAAGGAATCTAAATACTATACTTGTTATTTTATATTCCGAAATTAGGAATTTTCGTGATGAGCGCACAGCATTTTCAATGCAATTCATAAAAACCAAGCGATATAAAAAAATTATATATCCATCTTTTCTAGTATATGAGTTCTAGACGTTCATACGGACAAACGGACAGAAAGACACATAGATCTACAGACAAATATAGGATCGAAGATGAATCCTTCTGCTTATTGCATACATTTTCTGCAGTTTCACAATTATAATAATTGGTAGCGGGTATACAAATAAATCTTAAATCTTAATCTTTAGGCGCCACTCACTCGTTCGTTGTAAATCTCCATAAAGGACGCCTTGAGTACATAGTTAACATCTTTGCGATTTTTAATCAACTGGAAGAGGTACACAAACGAGCGGAAGATCAGGCCATGTCGCGGATCCTTTGGATTCGGTTTCCCCATAAACTGCAAAGCCAATTAATATTATAAACCTTGGTACCATAAAGTAAGTCGCCAGTAATAATTAACTTACCAAATCAGGTGGTCCGGTGAGTGTATGTGTTTTACCCGAGCCCGTTTGTCCATAGCAAAAGGCCGTGCAGCTGAAGCCCTCTATGCCCATCTCAATAATGCGCTTAATGCCGGAATAGTCCAAGATATCCTCCTGCGTGGCACCAGGCTCAAAGACCACATTGTACGTGAAGACGCGAACACTATCGCGATTATGGGATCGCTTTGCGCCCATGTCATTGCCCTCAATCTGGTAGAGAACAAGAAAGTTATAGTAGAGTGTGCTCGGCTGAGATATACCCGATACCCCTTTTTAATGAAAGTAAAAAGCGCGGTATTAATTAGAATATCACAAATTAATATATCGCAAAGATACTAAACATATGTATACCAAAGGCTATATTTGTTGGTATAGTAAAATATACCAGATTGTAAGCCAAAGCATCTAAGACCCGTATTAAGAAGGCGTATTTGTCAATACAAAATTATTTCTTATATAACTTTGACAATTTCTATACGATCGTAACCAAATTCTCAGGAATCATAAAGAAGTAAAATTGTATTTCACAATTACAATTGATATATTATATGACCATTATCGATTGGGGGGGGCGATAGAGACCGTGGCAAAAAATTTTAAATAAACTTGATATATCTCTATCTCTTATAGTCTCTGAGATCTAGGTGTTCATACGGACGGACGACATGACTATATCGTCTCGGCTGTTGACCCTGTTGATCATGAATATATATTCCTTATAGGATCGGAAATGCTTCGTTCTGCGGCACAAAGTTATAATACCCTTCTACCCTATGGGTAGCGGCGGCATTATGTTTGAAATGAGAAGAAGAGAGCGAAAATAATTCGTTGGTAAAGCGAACTTACGATGACTTGTCCATTGCCAGGAAACTGCAGAGTCGGTCCGTGCCTGTCACGCTTTTCCTTGTCGTTCAATGGACGCACACGCACCACCACATTGATGTTGTCCTCGGGCGTCGATGGCTCCTCGCTGGCCGTTCCCGTCGACTTGGAGGCCACGATTTCCAGAGTATCAGCACTACCAATTCTACGTAAGCGAAACACAAAAAATTAATAATGTGCATACAAATAGCTAATTAAACGAAGCTCTATAAACTGGGTTGAAGAAGATGAAACTGGTCAAAACCTAAAATAGTAACTGCTAAGTTCTGATATATGTGACTTCGAATAAGGGGTAATAAATTGTTATATTCTATAAAAGCTTGGATATGGTCAGGATATATCAAGAGTCGTTTATCCAATTGCATTAATTAAATGGAATCCCCAAGTTCAAGCTCAACACAAAGAACTGAACGTTTCCTATTACGTTATGAATTGTGGTTTGTTGTGGCAAATGCAAAATTGCCTGTTCCATTTCCCTTGAACTTGATGAGGTTCTTCTGATTGGGTGGCCTATAAATAGTAGCCAAGGTTAAGGGTGAAAGTATTTGATTTTTGGGATTTGTGTTTTGTTTTCTTTTACGTCGCATGTTTTAGCTGAATTCGTGCAGTGTTAGGCTGGGTGTAATTTGATTAACAAACTTATATTCAGGGAATTTCAGAAATTTTTGGGAAAATATTTATTTACAAATTTCCCAGTTATTGAGTTTTTTCTTTTAGCTAATTAAACACGTTTCGTATGCGCAATATGAGAATGGGTTGAGCCGCAATAATGACTTTTTTCCCTTTTGGCATTTGACATTTGGTAGAAAATTACTCGTTAAAAATTTATGGAATAACGAACAAAGTGTCCACACTTACCATTAAAACTTGACGGGTAAATATATTAATCAGCAAGTGAACTGTGCATTGTGTACACTTGGTAAATATTTGAACTTAAGCTTGAGCTAAGGTTGAGTCCAAATAGCCAACAGATTGTCGACAGGCAAGAAAAGTTCAATCAACTCTGGCCAATACAAAATTGATGCTAAATAGTTAATAAACCAAAGGTCTACAGGACATTCGAACTAACAGAGTTTCTTTGTTTTAATGGAGCCTAAGAATTTTATAAATAAATTGTCGTTAAAATAATTGATAGACTCAACGTTAATGGGTTGAATCGAAATTGTTGAGGAAACCTTCTTCGATTCTCTGAGTAATGCACTTAAACCAGTCTAGATTTGAATCGAAATAAACTATACTATATGGAAAATAATTATATGAGTACATGGATTAGCTAATAATAACCGTTACATCTGCCCATGAATTGTAAAAATGCATGTGTGTGTATATAGTAATTGCTTTTAGCACTTAACCGTCAGATTCTATATCGCATTATACTTTGTAGATCCCACGACGAAAGACTATAATTTAACCACTCACTAGACTAGATCAACTCTCCATTTAGTCACGCCCTAGGCTCTACTTGATAGGCATTGTCTAAGTGACAAGACAAGGCAATGGGAAGTAGAAATAAACTTGGATGCTCATTAGGAACTCCAACCATGAAAGTGCTTATTAAAGAACATCAGCACATGCATTCACTTACAAATACTAAGCCAATTGACACCAAAGCCGTTTGTTGATTTAATGGATCAAGTATTTGAATATGTGTACCATATGTATGGAGATAGATTGTCTATTCCCCCTCTGCAATTGGACGTAATTATAGGCGTTATAATTATTATAGTACACGCATGTTAATGTATTTTGATTGATATGTGCGTTGATAGTTGAATGATTGATATGCGAGTAATCTACTTTTTTCATTTATTTATACTGTTATTATTTACAACTAACTGAAATTAAATGTATATGATAAGTACAATATAACTTAGTTTTAAAACTAAGTATGGTAAATCTACACAATGTATAAATTCTCTTATTTCACAACACTCCATTAATTTTCACTTACTATAAAAAAATTGTAATTTGCATTTTAAAACCAAACTAGTAGAGATTTTTTATACCTATAGTATAATATGGATTTTCGAGCTTGCACAACATGAGGTTAGGTCATAATTACATATAGAGCAACCCGTCATGGACGGATTATTCCAAAGATAATCAAAGTTGACATTTCGTTGCCTAAACTTTTGCATTGCACGAGATGGCTATTAGCAGAAAATACGTATGCCATATGAATATATTCCAGATACACATTTACTATATATGTATAACATATGAAGCGCTCAGTGGAAAAAACGTTCAAAATAAAAGCGAAAGTTGTGCTTTTTGTTACGACTTGTGGCTCAAATGGTTGGCATTATATTTTATTTATTGTGCAAACAATATAAACAAGTATTTATTCAGCTTGGAATCACAATCTCAATTGGGCAAATAAATACTTGAATAAGGCACCAATCACATTATTTGATTACACAATACTAATTAATTGTATGAGTCAATGTCCTGTGGTGACCAAAAGCTACAAATGATTTACTATAAGAATAAAAGGCGACAAATCAAAATTGTAGACAATTATTCGGTAAAAAGTAAAAAGCATTAGTAAATATTGCCGGTTTTTTAAAAAGAAATGAGCGGCTTTTAATTGACTGAAGCCCCTTAAAAAAAACAATTAACGTCAATCCATTTATTATTTCTTATTCAATGTGACTTATAAATCTTTATTGATTTTAGGTATAGGTTATTAATTATTTGTATATAGTCTCACATTACAATTTAAATAAACATAAAAAGTAAAACAATTAAGAAGAGGGCGGGATGGTTTTAGAGACTACAAAAAATATGTCCCCAAATTGAAATAACTTCTTTGATTGTTATTAAAGAAACGATGTTAAATTTTATTATAAATCAAATTTAATTTTTTTTTTATAACTTAAACTAATTTTTTTCGTTTTAATATTTAAATTAAATTAATAATTAAAAATATTTATACAAAAAAATGAAAACAATTCAGATTTTATAATTTGACTCAAATCATAAATACAAGTATAATTATAATTTATAATTATAATTTGACTCAAAAATAAACTTAGTCCAGGAGATCCCCACTTCAGAAAGATTGGCAAGAATTCAAATAATATTAATATTATATTATTAAGGATATTTTAATGAACCAAATAAATTGTTACTTGTATTATTTTATTACTTTAAAGCAAGTACTATATCGAATTTTTATTGGAAGAAGTTGAATCTACCATATCAGCACTTTCCGTTTGATATTAGATGGCTGGCGGTAGAAAAGCTAGCATTAGCCACAAGTTCAACTCAATAAAGGTTCTTAACCTTAAGTTGCTGTCACTATCATTATTATTCCAACAATAGCCACCACGACAACAAAAACTGAAACAGCAACAGCTCGATATCCAAATACCAAACATAAATATGTCACTTTCGCTCTCGGTTTGGGTCAGTTCGAAAGGCGGGATAGAGGGAGATACGAGTAATACGGTCGACTAGTATAGGCTTCAATGGGGTTTAATTGCAAAATCGATTTATGTCGTGCTCGCTGAAGCCCAACCTCAAACTGCGAACACCAAACAGCTCTACACTAATTGTTTAAATATAAAACATGACCAATTGAAATAAACTCAAATGTCCAACTGTCTATCACTCTGTCTATCCCGTCGGGCGTTGTATCTATCGGCCTATTTGATTGCCCGTCTTTTGGGCTTACTATGTAATATTGTGCGTGGTCATTACGCTCCGGCGTGT
Organism: Drosophila sulfurigaster albostrigata; assembly: GCF_023558435.1. Classification (NCBI taxonomy): domain Eukaryota; kingdom Metazoa; phylum Arthropoda; class Insecta; order Diptera; family Drosophilidae; genus Drosophila; species Drosophila sulfurigaster. The sequence goes on from NC_084883.1 coordinate 3,744,968, forward strand.
GTCTCTGCCTCTAGGGTTTCTTTTTATACCCGCTACCCATAGGGTAGAAGGGTATTATAACTTTGTGCCGGCAGGAAATGTATGTAACAGGTAGAAGGAGGCATCTCCGACCCTATAAAGTATATATATTCTTGATCAGCGTCAACAGCCGAGACGATATAGCCATGTCCGTCTGTCCGTCTGTCCGTCTGTGTGTCTGTCCGTCTGTCCGTCCGTCCGTATGAACACCTAGATCTCAGAGACTATAAGAGATAGAGCTATAATTTTTTTTCGACAGCATTTGTTATGTTTGCACGCAGATCAAGTTTGTTTCAAATTTTTACCACGCCCACTTCCGCCCCCGCAAATCAAAAAAATCGAATAACAAGCGTAATTTTAAAGCTAGAGTTGCGAATTTTGGTATAAAGTATAATTACTACAGTATTTATGATTCCTGAAAATTTGGTTGCGATCAGATAAAAATTGTGGAAGTTGTTAAAGAAATACTTTTGTATGGGCAAAAACGCCTACTTACTAGGGGTCTTAGTTGCTTTGGCCGACAATCTGGTACATTGTGCCGTCTATGGTATATTTTGAATGGTGTGCTGTATCAATATACCAAACATACCATTTGGTATATTTTTAGTATTTTTTAGTATTTTCGGTATATTTTGAAAATAATACCGCAATATTTTGCCCCTATTAAAAATGGGTAGCGGGTATCTCACAGTCGAGCACACTCGACTGTAACTTTCTTACTTGTTTTCTTTAATGGCATCCAATCAGGGGTGGCTCACACTCCCATTAAAGTTATTATCTAGTTTTATTATACTGCGTTGCTACACAAATGGATGGATGCAAATTAATAATCGAGCTAGTTATATATTTAATTCACTATATGCAAATATCGATATACATAATATCTTAATATTGAAAATCTTATTTCACTTGATTCCTTAAGCATTTCCTTGCAACAAATGTAAGGTAAACTATCATTTTCACAATTGAATGAAATAAATTTATTTGCTTTAAACAATTCACCTCATAAATATTAATTTTTATCCGCAAGATATCCCCTAGATACCAAATGTATATGTACTCTTATTCATACAGAAAGACAAAGCTGTAAAGATTTCCTAGGTAAAACTTAAAGCTTACAAAATATAAGCAACATTTCAAACATTAAGTTAAGAATAGCTCTTCAAATCTAGAAAGGTGTTAGTTCAGGACTGGTTAAATATACCAATAAAATTATATATTTTCTACTTTTCCTTCTCCAAGAATGTTTATTGAATAACTTTTGTCGGGTTAATATCCCAATTATCTTCAAGGTCAACTAATACAAAAACTATAGATAAAACAGAGATAATATAGCTAAATGAATTAGCTTAGTGGCTCTTCTATTGGGTCTTCTTGTGGTATTAGGTGAAGGGATTCTTTTTAAGAGATGATCATCACAAATTGCCAATGACCGATCTCTAGATTACCAATCTGCGCAATCCCACATCTTTTCTTTAGCACTTGGTTTAACTGTATGTTATTTAGGTGCGAGAACTTGACGAGCTATTGATTACGGTGGGAAGCATCGCAATGCTCCGATTTCCCAGACGTCAGTATACTACAAAATTGTACTTACTCGTTTTCACGCGACCGTAGAAAGTATGGGGTGTTGCGTGAACTGCCGCTGCTGCCGCCCTTCTGGGGACTCAGACGTCGCATGCCGTTGGTCAGACTGCGGGAACGCGGTACACGGGAGCCGCTGCTACTGCCGGAGCTCTGACGCTGCTGTGTCGGCGTCGTCGCCTTGCCGCCAGTGGAGCGCTTGAGACGCACACCACCAGCCGGAGCACGTCCGCGGGTTGTTGTGACGCTATCGGCGCTGCTGGCGCCGCTGTTATTCAGATGCGGCACGCTCGAGGCGCGTCGCACCATTTCGGCCCGTTAAAGGGTAACAACACTTGGAATATTTGTGCACGATTCGACTTGGCCAGCGGCAAAGGCAACATGGCCTAAACACTCATAAAGCACACACAAATAAACACACACAATAACAACAACAACAACAACAAGAGGGCCGCAATAGCCACGCAATCAAAAAGGATACGGAAATTTAACAAAAATTGCTTGACCGGAGATCGACCACCGACCGTATGCCTCGTCAACTCAACACGAACTGAGCGCTTCAAGTTCACCAGGGCGCCTTTTTTATACTTATATTTACTCGCACTCAGATTTATGGTAATTTCTACACTCACGCTAAGCAACTGCCCACCGTCCACTGCCCACTTGGCACTACGACACCTGTGCACCACCTGTACTAGCTTTCGTTGTCATTTCGTTGCTTTTGTTGTGGTTGTTGCTTCGCTACTCGGCACTCGGTGCTCGGTGCTGAACGCTCAACGCTCGACACTCGTTACTTTGTCTCGGACTGTCCGAATGCCTGATGGTTGCAACTAGCAATTAAATCAACGCGCTGTTTGGTAAACAAACCCAAGCACTCCACTAAGTCACAGAGGTAGAACTGATGGTGGTGCTGCTCGAACTTCTGTTGCTTTTCCCTCCCTAGTCATGATGACCCCACACTGACCCTGGCTGGAATTCGTTCGTGTTCATCAACTACAACAACATTAATAATATTGTCGTGCCTTATTTGCATTTACTTTAGCATAATCACTGAAAATCTGAAATATGAATTCATGCACTACCCTACCTCGAACATCTGACATTTTGAATTCTTGAATCGGAAAGTGGAAGAACATGCAACATAATGGCTAATGTTGACTGCATGCTTCTATACCTTAACTATAAAGCTAACTATTTTGTTACGGAGTAACTCTATAGTTGTCCTGTCTACCCGAATTCTCTGACTAACTTAATAAATTAATTCCATTTCATTGTGCGAAAATGTTGGTAATTTCGAAACTTTTACTCTAACCATCTTAAATCACTTTCTTTAACCCTTAACCTACTAGTAGTCTTCTTTATTTGATGACAAGTTTTTAATATTTGCTTAAGCCATTAAAAATATAAAACAAAATATTCAAACTCGATCCGCCTATGTTACAATTTTGTCATTCGCTAGCAGCACATAGGAAATAGGAAATTTACTTTGTAGATCATTCTCTCCTTAAACTGTTTTTCATTGCTTAAAAATGGAATAGTAATAATACAAGTGGTTCTCTTATTGATGAATGTTTATTTTTTGCATCTCCTTCGCATTTGCAGCTTGTATTTTTTTGTTGGTTTTTTGTTTGTAATATAGCTAAAGATAGTCATTACATTATATAATAATATTTATAACTACTGATGCTGGGGAATAGTTAAATCTAAAGGTTTATATATATCTTGCCACGAACTAAGTATTTTACAAGTGGTTTTATAAGTATGTAATTTCGATATACAGTTCTCACATATTTACAGAAAAATTTATATATTTATATATACTGTTTTAGTGTGTATATAAGTATAGTTTGTATTTTTTTTAATGATATTTATTAAACGTTTTCTTAGATTATTCCGCAGCCAAGTCATTGGTTGACACCATTGAGCCTGGATTTACGATTTAAATCAAAATTTTCACATTTTTATTCCTATCAATTTTTATTATAAATTGTTTTGATGTTGATTCGAAGATTTTTAGACGTCGAATATTTAACATTTAATAAGCGTAATCCATTTTATAGTTGGGAGTTTGTTATGTTAATTTTCACATTCGTGCGGATTTAAATATAGGTATGCTAATTATTAAGAGTGAACTTTAATATTCTACATACTAATATATAGAACTATATACAGTTTGTATAATTTGAGTTTCACTTTCCCCTGACAGCGGGATACAGACCCTCAGTGTATTTCGGACGACACTCGGCACAGAACCATTTGCCCTGTGGGGCCACCATAATGCCCACGCATTCAAAGTGAAACCACTCGATAAGACAGTTGCTACCATCACAGGCAATCATCTCGGATACTTCATCGTAGGGACAGCGGCAATAACAATATACGGATTCACCTTCTCTGGCCAGTCGAGCACCCGCCGGTGGCCTAATGGGATAGCGAATATTATTCGCCTTGAAATATTGCAGCGTAGCAAAATCTGGATTCGGCAACAGAGCCGGCGGTATGGGTTGATTGAAGGCTGTGGTTGCAGGTGGCGGAGGCGGTGGCGCTACTGGCAATGGTACCGCTGGCACAAAAGGTTGCGCCGCTATTGGGGCCATAGTCGGCACTATTGGCGCTGGGTGTGGCAACAGGCTGGTCACATTAATTTCAGCATTCTCATCATCCGAGCTGCTATCGCTACTATCGCTGGCTGCAACACTGACTGGCAACAGAGCAGGTCGAATTTTAAGTGTGGGTATAGGTGGCATGGCCTGCTGATGATGATGTTCTTGTTGCTCAGCTACCAGCTGCGTCTTGACACGTTTGGCCGAACGCCTGGCACTGCCAGAGCCTCCGCTCTGCGGGGGCCGTTTATTGCGCTTACGCGTCGTGTTTCCATTGCTGTGCGAATGCTGATGATGCGAATGCTGTTCACTGTGATTGTTCCGACTTCGTTGCTGTTTAGGTGGCGTCGGCAAATCCTCCTTGGCCCATGTGAGCTGCGGCGGCGGCTGGGGCTTTATCAACTGCATGCCCACCTGCAAGGGTGGCGCCAACACGCTGCTCATCATCTCATCATCGCTGGTATAGCCATAGAATTTATTGGGGCGCCTCGTGCGCTTCGAGCGCTTAAGCTGCCCATCGGCATCTGAGCAGCTGCTGCCGCCACTCATTCGTGGCTGCCAGGCAGGACGATGCGTCAGCGGTGTCATGGGGTCGGTCAACAATTGTTGATGGTTTTGCAGTTGGTATTGTGTCGGTGCAGAACTAGCAGCAGCTGTAGCAGCTACAATTGCGGCAACTGGCTTGTCAATGTATCCGCCATGGACCAATTCTGATGAGACTTGCGGCAAGAAGTGTTGTTGTTGGGGTGGAATTAATTCTGTTGTTGGTGTAAATGCGAACTTCATAGTTGATTTACATGTGGATTTGCGTTCGCGTTTCTTTTTCTTATTTTTGCTTACACGCTCGCGCCTTTCCGCAAAAGCGGCTGCATCTTCTGGCAAGGATGGCGTCGAAGGGCGACTGTTCTCCACTATGTCGAAGTTACTGCGTTCATTGGGCACATGCTCATTAGCTTGCTCTTGGATCAATGCTTGTCGCTTCTGTGCTAGCAACTCAGTTGCTGTTTTCTGGGGATGGGCATCGTAGAATTCCTCATCAGTATCGGAGACAGCCGAATCAAAGTCCGATTCATGGTAGAGTGGCACACTTGGCTTGGGCGTCTCTGGGCGCGGCTCCTCCTCATTAACGCTGGTCACATTTACAAACTCCTCGGTGCTCTTAGATTCTGGCAATTCAATGTTTTTCTTTTGCGCTTTCTTTGCGTTTACTGAGCTATTTGATTCATTGTCAGAGTCATCGTCACTAGAGCTGCTGCCACTGGAGCTACAGCTACAATTTGAGCCACACGAACATGAAGAGCTATCAGAGTCCGACGAACTGGAGCTGCTCGAGCTGTCGCTGTCACTGGAAGCATTGCCACGCTTCACCTTATTCGGCGTAGACTGCGCCTTTTTGGTGCTGTGAGCAGGTGTTGGAGGCGGCGTTCTTTGCATTTTACAATAATCATGATCAGAGTAGACTACATGCAGTTTGGTAGGACGCTGTTGATCTTCCCTAGGCTCTGTCTCCACAGCCACAGCGTCCGTCTCCATTTTAGCAACTGATGGCTGATGCTGCAACAGATTCTTCCATATGTCTGCCACTTCTTCTGCCGTCGACTCTGAGCTCATCTCCAGTTTGGCTTTTTGCTCGTCGTTGTCAGTTTCCAAATTGATTTCCTGCTTAGGCAACTCTGATGGGTTCTCCTGGTCCGCTTCTTTTTCTGTAGATGGCTGCTTTATAAATTCCTTTTTGTCGGATTTATCCTCCTCATTGTCGCTTTCGGATGATGGAGATAACATAACCTTAGGCATGTCCAAATCATCGACAGAGGCAGGCACACGCATTGGAAGTGTCCCATGTGATGACATTTCGGGCTGAGCTCCGACACTACGAGCTGCATCTGAATCACTGTCATCGCTGCTATCCGATTCGGATAAATTTGGAGCTATTAAATTCAGATCCTCCAGCGATGCTTTGTTCCGCTTGGACTTTTTGCGTCGTTTTCGTGGTTGTTCTTGGTCTTCAGCCTTTGGTGACTTCTCTCCAATTGCCTGTTTCTGAGACGCATCACCATCTATTTGATCAGCTGTCTCAGCCTTGGGTGATTTGGCTTGTTCCGGTTCCGATTTGATGTCTTCTGCATGTTCATTCTTCTCTAAGTGCTGAGCATCTGGGCGTTTCTCTTCCTCGAGTGGCAGCTGTGCTCCTTCTACTGCAAGCGTTTCGTCGGTAGGCAACTCCTTGACTTCATGCTGCGCCGCATGTTTCAATAATAACTTACGGGACACGAATTTCTCCTCGCATTCCTCCTCATTGCAGGCATATCGAAAGTCGCCTTCGTGCTGACGCTTGTGCACCTCTAGATATATTGCTTTACTGAAACTGTATTGGCACTGTTCGCATGTAAACTGTGTCGCTGGAACGCAAAAGTGGTAGATATGATGCCAGCGTTTCTGTAAACAACGCTTACAATTGACGCTTTCGGTGCCATGCTTCCAAAACAAATGCTTTGAAATGTCTTGTTTGCTGCGATAGGCGATGCCACACCGATAGCACACATGCATCACTTTGTGCTTCCAAACATGAGCCGATAACTTGGCCTGCGAGTTGCAATCCTCCAGGCAGATATCACAGGTTTGATGTTGCTTCCGCAGATGCACCATTAATCGAAAAGCCGACGGCAGTGGCATCGTCTCACAAAAACAGCAACGAAACTGCACATTATAAATATGACTCGATGTTTCGCCTGGACAAATGTGACAAAGCAACTCGCTATAGCTGAAGTAGTTCAAATTACACATGGCACACGTGATGTTCATCTTGGTATGCAACCGCCGATTGTGCGTATACAGTTCCTTATGTGTGGCCGTCACAAAACGGCACTGGAAGCACTCGTAGATTCGCTCATTGAATGGATGTGTGAAGCGCCCATCCTCCAAACTGCAGCAGCTGGCGGAATTCAAATATTGATCACCTTCCAGCGCAGGCAGGTAGCTCTTCAATCTGGCCACTATAGTCTCAGCGTGCAGCTCCTCGGCTGTTATGCTATCCACAGTGGCTGTGAAACGATGCTGGGCAATCAAATGCAACACCAATTGCTTGGCATTTACAGCAATCCGACGCGCATGGTTGCAATACAAACAGCTTGGATAAACAGCCCTTAGACAAAGACGAACAAAGTCGACTAACTCGAACTTATCCAGCGGGCGATCCAGTTGCAAATCGACGGTATATGTGTCTACGCCAGCGACTTGAATGCCATCTGCAGGTGGAGGCGGTGCCAGTGGGGGCATAGCTTCCACATAGATTTGATTAGGTTGCGGATGCTGCTCCTCCGTCAAACTATCATCGATATCCATACATTCGCTTCCTTGCGTATCGCGACGATGCTGTATTGGAGCTGGAGTTGCAGTTGCTGGTAATTCTGGCTCAGGATTCACTTCCGAGGGCAATACTGGGCAATCCATAGCTGGCAGCTCTTCCTGCTCTCTTGGCACATGAGTTTCATTGTTGATGTGATTGTTATGCGGAGATGCTGGTGGTGTTGGTGACCAACGGCGCTGCTGCTGTTCCTGTTCCTGATGATGATGCACCTCTCCCTGTTGTCCCAGCTGTCGCATCTGAAGGTGTTGCTCCTTTTTCGCCATTATATCAGCTCTGGCGCGCTGTATATCCAACTTTGTGCGCTCAAATTCGGCCAACGCTTGTGTCAGTTTTGCCGTATGCGAATCATCATCATCTAAATCAACTGAAATATTGGCAGGAGTGTGAGTGGCTTCGTGGAACATGGATGCCGTTTCAGTGGCCGTTTCCGTGTCCTCGGACAAATTCGATACGGGCAACTGCAGTAGCTCTTGCCGTTGGTTTACGGCATCCACTGTAAGCAGAGACGCTGGACTGCGACTGCAATCCGCTGCTGTCGAAGGCATCTCATCGTTGTCCTCATCTTCAGTGTCCGTGCTGCTAAGCGCAGCATCCACCGATTTTTGAAACTCTTTGGGCACGCGCAGCATTATTTTCGGCACCACCAGCTTGGGCAGTGCCTCTTCCATTGGCGCTTCTTCGCTGGGTGCTGGAACTACAAAAATTGATTAGAAATTGGTATACAACAAATAGAAATGAACACATACTGTTGTTTTCGTGTGATGCTGCAAGCTGTGGCAACTCTTGTGACATCGCCGTCTCCGAGTCCATCCAGTTAGGCATCTCCTCCAACTGTTTTGCATTTATCTGCTCATCCAAGTGTGTTGTCTGTTGTTTACTTCTCGCGGGTTTACGCTTGCGTCGCACCGCTGTCTTCTTTCTTGTACTTGTGGCAGTACGCCCATTCCGACAGCCATTAATGTGTCCACCCTTTTGGCCACACAATCCACATGGCTGCATTAGCTCAGCGCAGTCATGATTATCAAACTCGCTGCCATTTTCAAAAGTAGCCTGACAATTGCAGCACACAAGATACCGGACTCGATCCTGCTGAGTTTGCAAAGTTTGCCAAGCATCGACAGTGTTGAAGTGTCGCTGATCCATATCGTGTTTATTTTCTAGATGCAGCGATAGCTTCTCAACGCTCGCAAACACATGCGAGCAGTATAAGCAAATGTAACGATTATGCACGACCCGCATGTGCAGAAAAAAGTTCCAGGATTGATGTACCGTGCTACAGCGAACGCAGCGAAAGAATCGTTCCTTCGTTATTCTAGGTTGAGTAGCTGCCGACTCTGGAACTGCCTCGATTGTGCCTGATTGAGCGACACTTTCGTGTGCTAACGATGCGGCAGAGTCTTCCACGCCAACTGTAGCTTCCTTTGGTTGGCCGCAGAGCGCATAGTGCGCATTGAGTTGCTGTAAGTTATCAAAACTATTCGCATTGCACTTGTAACAACTCAGCAACTTGCCCAATTCGTGGCTGTTTTGCGTTGGCGCCTGCAAACGTTGCATCAAGAGCGATGATTCTCCCGCCTCGATGCGCTGCTGCTTGCTGCAACTTTCGTTGATGCTGTCGCTGCGCCTGCGCTTTGTTGCATGAAACGATTGCTGATCTTGCTGTTGGTGTTCCACCTCACGCACCTCAGTGTTGTCAACTTGCTGTTGTGGCTGCTCCACCTCTGTTTGTAATTGTTGCTTTTTCAGCTGGTGCTTGGTATTGTGTTCACTTTCCGGGTGATCTATGACCAGTTGCTGTGAAGTTGAGCTGACAGAGCTGCTTCGACTACTTCTCGCATAGTTGTTTTGCTCTGTCTGCGACTCAATTTCCATCTCCTGCTCTGCCTGCTGCTCTTGCACTTGCTCAACTTCACTGGCAGCGTTGCTTGCTATCACAGCCTCACTTTCCTCTGTTTCCATCTCCTCTTTTATGTGCTGCTGATCCATACAGTCCTTCTCTTGTGTCCCTCTAGTATCTGGTGGTACCAGAAGTGGTGTATGAGCACCGTTTATTTTGATTTTGACAGATGTCTCCATTGGTAGCACTTCCAAGTTATTGCATTGCTCGCTCGATGCATCTTTGCAGGCGATGAGACCCTCTTCGTTCGCGAGTTCTTCATCTGAATCAGACTCAATTTTAATGATCTCCACAGATGGCTGATCTTCGACTCTTGCCGGCGTTAAATTACCGTTATCTACTTTCATTTCAGTATTAAAGTCCTCTATGGATTCATCGTCATCTGGTATACTAGCAGGGGAAAGATCATCGATCTTATAAACTGGCGTTCTAGTTTCCTCCGCTACGGGTAATATGTCTGGTTTATGTAACATTGTTGCATCTGTAGATGAAGCTGCTTCACTTTCGTCGATTTTGGGCTCTGGGGCTGGAGAAGCAACTGCTCCAAGAGGTTCCTCGTCTTCTTCCGAATTAATATACTCTTCGGATTTAATTTCCGTCATTGTCTTTAAAGATAATGATGGGTTTCCGTCTAATCCTTTTGTACTCGAAGTTAAATCTGATCTTGTGTCAATTGTTTTGATGGGTGCTAAAGAAGTTTCCTCATCCTGTGAATCGACAAGCTCAGCTTCCTCAATAGTAGGAATCACAGAAGAAGAAACATCTTCATCGTCTGTTTTCATCTCTGCTAAAGTACTATTTTCTTCCATTTTGACATCGTCAGAAGGTTCCACTTTAATGACTTTTTCCTCATCCTGGGAACAAGTCTCTTCACTGGATTTCAGGGCAGGCGAACAAATCGGAATATTATCGTCCCGTTCATCTTCACTTGATTCATAATCTTCCACAATTTTGACATCTAGTGAGGACGAGTCAACATCATTATTGCAGTTATTAATATGTGGTGAGCTGCTTCCTTCCAATTTAATGTCAACTTCTGGTTTATTGCCATCGGAACTGACATCATTGTGTAAGGCTGGTTCAGGTGACGCGGACGGTTTGTCATCGACTTGATTGGCAAATACCTTCTTTTCATCACTCGTGCACTCGATTTTCACACTGTTAATGGAAGGCGGATGCGATGATGTGTCGTCGGAACTGTCTGCAGGGTCTTTCTTAGACCCATGCGGCTCTGACTCTGATTCTGTTGAAAGATGTTGTGTAGAACCTCCATTTTCTACCGGCGATTCATCAATGCGATCTTTCAGATTTTCACGATGCTCCACTGCAACCTTTTTCAATATCACCTGCGGATGATGGAACGCTTCACTTTTTTTCTTCGCTTCCAGACCGAACGCATCGTTATTATCCTCGAAGTCATCCTCTTCGCTTGGTGTCGATGACGATTCCAAGTGGCCCGAATGGGACTCAATGTTAAGCGTACTGTTTGCGGTTTGTTGTTGATCCAAAGTTTCCATCATCTTTAAGCATTTATGAGCTGTCATGACAATAGACAACAAAAAGAACAACCATTGTAAATAATCGATAAATGCACATCGATTAATTAATTTACCTTTGCATGCCGTTCTCCGACGTTGTGTTTACCGTTTCACAGTTGTTCGTCGGTGATTATTCGTTTGATATTTGATAGTTTGTTGCTTTCTGCAAACGAAAATAAATCGCTCAGAATTAAATTTGACATAATACGGCGATAAAAACAGAAAGTAAGAAATATGGCAACAGCAAAACAAAAGCAAAGAAAATATCATTCTTTCTATTTCCATTCATTTTTTTGCCAGCCCTGGTACCGAACGAAGTGCGCATATAAGCAGAGTGGATAATTGAAAATACCAAAATAAATTGCGCAAAATTGGTGCGCGGAGGCGGAAAAGCAGACAAAAAGAAGCAAAATCAAAACTAATGGCTAAAAATAAATAAGTTTCTTCAAAATAAAAACCATTGTGAAATTACAGCGTACATTTTTGTTTTGTTTTGCTTTGTTTTTTTTTCTTCTTCAATAATTATGCACTCGCTTAGGACTCTCTTCTTACCTGCTCGTTTCGGCAGCTGCCGGGGCGGACACGCAACAAAAATATTTACGCGCGCAAAACAACAACGGCAGACGGAGCAAGAGAGAGAGAAACCACCACAACCGACGGCACGGACGCTCGCTGCACAACTGAGCGAGACACGGCAATGGAGCGCCCAGCGGAGCGGCGGCCGCGCGTTTTTTTCTGAACAAGAACAACCAACACCCCTCTTGCCCTGTTTTGGCTCTTCCTCGACCAGCACAGAGCATAGACGTCGGACGGACAGTCGTCGCAGCGCTTATACAATTTTTGTTTTATTTTTGTATATTTTTGCGCATTGGTTTCGTTGCAGTATCTTTAAGATATAAAACAAAATAACCACGCGATGCTATTTCACACAATTGCGTATTTCTTTAACGACACACGAAATATTTCCTCTGCTTAAAATGTGAATATAAGAAATTTTTTTGCACGTCGCGTCGCGATTCTCATTTTTTTATGAACACACTATTTATACACGCTGAGCTCACTTTTCCATTCACTTCTAACTTGCGTCGTTTCCAATATTTTATAAACACTCTCAGAATTTTATATTATGGCTTTTGTATTTAGTATTATTGTTGCTGAAATAACGCGTGAAAACTTGATTTTTAGCAATTTTATAGACGTTCGCAGCCATTGAACACGCGCAGAAGCCTAGAGATGGGCAACATGCCGATAACTAGCAGTTGCACGCAGTGGTGACTGTCCAAAAGCAACACTTCCACACACGACTCGAATACAACACTGCGTGTGCGTTTAGAGTTCAGTGGTAAAGACAAGTTGACAGCTCTTTCCGTTTCCTTTTTCGCGTGAGCCGTCATCATGAGAGCCAAGGGATTGGTTAGTATTTAACAAAAATAAACGAAAATTGGTGAAAATCGTGTTGAAAATGTGTGAGGCATGCAGTCAAACAAACCCTAATACAAGTGCATATGAAAACCCATGTGAAAATGTTTCATTATTATGCGAAAACCCACAAAATAGCAACAGTGCGCTCTACTGGTAAAGTAGCAAGTACAATGCGGCGCTTCAATTGCGTCGAACAATTGAGTTAGCAATTGTAAATTGCAGCTGAAGCAGAATATGTTTCAAGTTTTCTCAAATGTTTTAGTTACACCAAAGTGGGTGCCACAATCACATTTGTTTTAAATTGACTTTAAAACATAACCTATAAGAACAACAACAAGAGCGACACGCTTTTGCCTGAGTGTGTGTTTGTGACTGTGTGTGTGACTCGTTTGACTGATTTTCACCAATTGTTTACAAAAAGTAATGATGTACTAATTGATCTTTCCAAATCAACAGTTGAAGGAGTACGAAGTCGTTGGCCGCAAGCTGCCAAGCGAGAAGGAGCCACAGACGCCTCTGTACAAGATGCGCATCTTCGCTCCTGACAACATTGTTGCCAAATCCCGTTTCTGGTACTTCTTGCGTCAACTGAAGAAGTTCAAGAAGACCACCGGCGAAATTGTCTCCCTGAAACAGGTGTACGAGACATCTCCCATTAAGATCAAGAACTTCGGCATCTGGCTGCGTTACGATTCTCGCTCCGGCACACACAACATGTACCGCGAGTACCGTGACCTGACAGTTGGCGGTGCCGTTACACAGTGCTACCGTGACATGGGTGCCCGTCATCGTGCCCGTGCCCACTCCATTCAAATCATCAAGGTGGAGTCGATTGCTGCTGCCAAGACGCGTCGCGTGCACGTGAAGCAGTTCCACGATTCCAAGATCAAGTTCCCATTGGTCCAGCGTGTCCACCACAAGGGCAACAGGAAGCTGTTCTCGTACAGAAAGCCAAGGACTTACTTCCAGTAAAGAAGTAAAGGAGCGAGCGACACCCACAAACAAATCAGCTGGCGTTAAAGCGCACTACGTGTGTTTTGCTCTAATTGGTTTTCAAATTTTTAAGGAACGTCTTTCTAAGTGATTCTTTCAATAAAATGAGTACGTTGAAGAGTAAACCAAGTGTGTGGTTCTTTATTTTAGTCTTTGTTGTATATGTTTAAAAATTTAAAAGAATTTAAATTACTAGCCCGCTAAACTTTTTAAATGATATTAGAGTTTGCGTTATATGATAAATACATTTTTTATTTGACAACTTAACATCTGTGTTAAAGAAACAGAAACATATGGAGACACCAAAATACAGATGCTCTGTAAATGCCCTCTGGTGAAACTTTATATGGTATTTTGGTATATTTTCAAGTCACGTGTAAAAAGGCGCGACATTTGAAACTGCTTGTTTCTATTAAAGTAGCTATTATTATTCATATAATTATTTATTGATCTCTCTCACTTTTTGGGTACCTTTCCTTAAAATTAATTGAATTTAAAAATGTAAATTGTTTTACTGATTACTGATAACACCACGGTTAGTTAACAGGCCATGTAAAGCATGGAATATGCCTTAAACAACAGTTCGGTCACACTGATGAGCAATCAATAGTTTATTTTTCTGCAGATGCGTTTTTATTTTCTGGCTCTTTTGTTAAACTACATCTGAGAAAATTACATCATTGCACAGCAACAAAAGAGCCATAACAAAAACGCCCCGCACATCGAGTGAGTCACAATCATGAGCGATCGTCATCTAGAATTGGAAATTGAACGATTTGTGACCTTTGCTGATTGGCCCACAAATGCCCCCGTGCAAGTCGAAGATTTGGTGAAGAATGGTTTTTTTGCAACTGGCAACTGGTTGGAGGCGGAATGCAACTGGTGTCACATACGCATCGATCATTGGGAATATGGTGATAATGTGGCTGAAAGGCATCGTCGTGGCTCACCCATTTGTTCCATGGTTCTGGCGCCCAATCATTGTGGAAATGTCCCAATGCAAGACCCACAACAGGCGGCGGCGGCTGCTGGAGAGACGAACGACAGTGAAGGCAACACTGTCGTTGATGGTGGTGCAAGTCATGCCGATATGCTAATCGAAGAAAATCGTCTTGAAACATTTAAGGATTGGCCTGTTTGTATATCTCAGATTCGTCATCTGATCACTGTAAACTGATTGTGCTTAATCTTACAGAATCCAAATATTACGCCTGAGGAATTGGCTAAAGCAGGTTTCTACTATCTATACCAATCGGATCATGTGAAATGTGTGTGGTGCAAGGGCATCATTGCCAAGTGGGAGAAAAACGACAACGCTTTCGATGAGCATCGCCGTTTCTTTCCCAACTGTCCTCGCGTCCAAATGGGACCGTTAATTGCCATAACTGGCAAGAACATAGAGGAACTGGGCATACAGCCCACAACATTGCCCCAACGCCCCAAATACTCTTGCATGGAGACACGACTACGCACATTCAGTGACTGGCCCATTCCCAATATACAGGCAGCTGAACCGTTGGCTCAGGCCGGACTCTATTATCAGAAGATAGACGATCAGGTGAGATGCTTTCACTGCAACATTGGACTGCGCTCGTGGCAGAAGGATGACGAGCCCTGGCATGAACATGCTAAGTGGTCGCCCAAATGTCAGTTTGTGTTGCTTGCCAAGGGACCAAACTTTGTGCGTGCAGTGCGAGAAGCACCCACCACATCCACAACAGCCGCCACAGCGCCACCGTTGCCTACAAGCATTGACACCGCCATGTCGGCAGCACCAGCTTGCGAGGCTCTGGCACTGGGCATTGATGTAGGTGCGGTGCGAAATACGATTGCACGCAAGCTTTCGAGTTCGGGTTGTGCTTTCAACACGTTGGACGATCTTCTGCATGCGATCTTTGACGATGCTGGCGCTGGTGCCGCCTTGGAGGTTACAGAGCCGTTCTCATGCACGTCAGCGCCACAGGCGCCAAATGAGCCTGTTGATTGTTCAGCTACCACAAGCAAAGCGGCGCAGGCAGAGACGCACAACACAACGGGAGCAGCAGTTGCAACTGCAGCAACAACCCCAGCAACTCCTTTGGTGCCTGCGCCTGCTATGGTAAACAGCAACTCGAATCCCAATGGCAATCTGTCTCTGGAGGAGGAGAATCGACTGCTGAAGGATGCGCGTCTTTGCAAGGTCTGTCTGGATGAAGAGGTCGGTGTTGTGTTCCTGCCATGTGGACATTTAGGTAGCTATAGCTTTCTGTTTAATTAAAAAAGGGTCATAACACTCACTGTTCTCTTTCCATTAGCCACCTGCAATCAGTGCGCACCGAGCGTGGCCAATTGCCCAATGTGTCGGGCGGACATCAAGGGTTATGTGCGCACGTTTCTCTCTTGAATGGCAGGCAACAGTTATCGAAATACCACTAAGCGTAGCATATTGCTTATCTTAATCATAAGAATTGTCTACTATGTACTTGTATCGCCTAAGCAACTGGTGGCGGTCGTTGGATGCTTTGGCTATCAGATCATCAGAGGTTTATCGTTATTTTTCTTGAACTGATGGCGAATGCGGCTTCAAATGTTACTAACTTACTCTCGACTCATATCGAATGTGTCTAAGCGTATTAAGTGTGTGTGTGTGTTTTTATCTAATGTATTAACTATTTACTCTCTCTATCTTCCTGATATTAATAATATTCTTGCAGGCTCTTAGGGATACCTATTTTATCGCACGAACGAATCTGAGTTACCTATTTTTTACACTTCTATTTAACTGCCAAAATTGTATAGTTGTTTTTTTTTACACATGTCACACACTTTTATATTATTATGTCATTCGACAGTCTTAAAATGCCTTATTTACAGCACCTGCAAGGCTATTTTTGTATTCTTCGGCTGTGCCGAAGAGTCACAGCTGTCCACTTCTTGTTATTGATTGTGTTATTGGGCCGCTCATTTAATGGAGTACACAAAAATTGATCTACAAATAAATATATATGTAAATGTTGAAAACATAATCGCATTATCAATGTTTAAACGGACTGTGTCACGCACGTGCTGATAACATCCAAAGAATAAGTGGACCTGACTCTCCATATACTTGTTCCATAACTATATTATATTTAAATCAAATAGCTATATGGCACTTATATGAATAATTAATGCGATCAAAGCAATTGAAACTGCGAAGCTGTTACTTATTTTGCTATTTTTGGAGGCATGACCGATTTAAACACAAATTAAATTCTAAAAAAATAATATGATGATTCCGACTTTTTAGAGTTTTAGATATAGAGTTTTTTGCGGATGGTTTTGGATATGTGTGTGTTTTCGAATCAGTTTTCCTTTATGATTTTGAATTAGAACATTCTTTTCCAATTGTATAAGAACAACAATGTTCAACCATCATAGTAATTCAGCATTATTGTATATACGTATGCATATCTTTATAATATTGCATAAATGTGTCATCGCTTTCAACAATGGAAATATAATCTTAATTTTTAAATGAAATTGCGACCTGGAGCTCAACAAGCAAGTTAGAAAGTTATAGTTAAGTCTTGACTATACTAGACCCTTCACTTTTTAGGCTCACTTAAAACCACGGCCGTTAGAATTTATTCCCAATGTGGTCAGTTAGCAAAGTTTTGAGTACTTTTGTTGTAGGAAATATTACATTTTTTTATTATAATTATACAAATATCTATTTAATAGCTTAAGAAGTGTAGTTCTTAATTGCTTGGACGCTTTTTAAACACCACAGAGGTGACGACGTTGCCCACCTTGCCCCCGAATTTAAATGTGGGCGTGGGAATCGAGCAGTGTTTC
The DNA here is from genome assembly GCF_023558435.1 of Drosophila sulfurigaster albostrigata. Classification (NCBI taxonomy): domain Eukaryota; kingdom Metazoa; phylum Arthropoda; class Insecta; order Diptera; family Drosophilidae; genus Drosophila; species Drosophila sulfurigaster. The sequence goes on from NC_084883.1 coordinate 3,762,206, forward strand.
ACAAAGAACTCCTCAAAGCTAACCAGTAACTCTTCCTCCGTCCAGTTGCATGAGGTGATGATAAATAGGCTGTGTTCGTCGCTTAGCAGCTGAGCCACCGTTTTGAGGTAATTGGTGCGTTTCTCCTTGGGATTGTCGGGACATAAGCTAACGGCATCGTAGGTGCCTTTATCGTGCACAATATTGTAAATTCCCAAATTCGGTGGTTCACTTTGCGTTAGATCGGCGACATCATAGTTGATGTTCAGGGATTGATCTTTGGCAATTCCCTTGGCCAATTCGATGGCTTTTGGCGAGTAGTCGACGCCAGTTAGCTGGGTGTATCCCTCATTGCCCAGCGCAATGAGAAACATTCCATTGCCACAACCCAAGTCGAGTACACGTGCTGTTTGTTTATCGACGTTTTCCTGTTTTAACAGCCAGTCGACGATTCTCTGTTGGGAGTCTTCATCAAACCATATTTCGCCCACATCGCCGTGACTATGATAATTTTGTATTTCGCGTGTATAGCTGTTTTCCCAGTATTCCTTGGTACCCAATTCTGAGCCTTCTAGTTCCATTATTGCGAACAACTATTATTATTAACTTAATTGTTAATTCTGTTTCTTATGTGCTTTCTTGCCGGGGTGTGACCACATACAACATATCTAAAATATAATAATATACCAATAAACCGAAATAAGAAAATTTCACCTGGTTACACTTCCAAAATTTTAAAAACGGGATTTTATTCATGAACTTTTCGAATTAAAAAAAATATCTGTAAGAAATCTAGCACATGATTGTCACTCTTTTCGAGTTTTCTTCTTAAAATAATAATATTTCCGTAAAAAATAAACTTTTCAAAAAACAAACAAGAACATTCAATCTTCAAGCTGCATTTACAAAACTTGAAGTTTAAAAAATACTTTTATACTACAAAATTATAGATTACGTCGTCTACATTCTTCCCAAAATTGTCTACAAATTTTTACATTTAGTAGTAACACAAATATATTAATGTCGGCACTCATCGAGCTTTTACTTCACTTATAATAAGTGCTTGATCTTAGCAACGAATATCTTTAACATTATCGTTAGCTGTTAAGGAGCTAATAATGTCATCATCAATTTTGCTTAATTCGATTAACGATCATTCGATAGGAGGGCATCGACAAACCAACTTAAAATCAATGTATAAATAGTTATATTAGTTAATAATAAGAACTAACATTAGTAAGAGTAATTAATTACATTTTTTTAGAAGTGAATACTTAGCTGTATGACGAGCAACAGTTTTAGTGTTTTCTGTTTTCTTACAGTGTTACAGTTTGAGTGCCACTTCTGTCAGTTTGGTTATCTGTTATAATGCTGTTATACTTTTGTTTGATGAAAACGTCAGTCGTTTGTTTCTAGATGGAGCGAACGTGTCTCGCGCGTCTCGATCTTGCAATGAATTTGAAAAAAGAGCTCAATATTTATTTTGTTTAGTTATACGTACCGAGCATAATTGTAACTAAAACGTAAGCAACGTCAAGAAATTATTGTTGTGCACAAATTGCTGATAAATTTAGAAGAAAAACAAGATACCAAATACGCGCGGTCACTACCAGTCTTCGCATGCGTGAGTGTTTGTGAGTTGTTAAAGTGAGTATTACATGCTTATGTGTGTATATATGTGCTATGCATGTGTGTGCATTATGCTAACTGCTGCTACTAAAAGTGTGCAAGCGAGATAGTGTGAGTGAGAGTTAGAGTGCAACATTGTGATTGTGTGGCATGTAGAAGACGACGACGTCGAAGAAGAAGAAGCAACGCCAACGCGCTCCCCTTTCTATTCGATTTACATAGATGTGTACATATTAGTGGTGCTTATTACTCTTGATACGTTTCGTAAGTTGACGACGCTATGAAAAAAACAACAAAAAATCTTTAAATTGGCCGCGTTTTCGTTTCGAAATAAGCACAGAAATCACTGTGCGAGCTGCATACATACAAACATACGTATATGTATTAACACACAACACGTACAAATTCTGGTATGTCATATGTATGAGTGTGTGTGCGCATATAACTCTTGCTCAATTGAAGATCCAATGGAAGTCGTCTGGTTTCGTTTTAACTGCGTTTTTTGGTGTCAAACGCCAGGTGGCGCTAGCACCCCGAATGACCAATCCCCAAGGTATTCCCCAAAATAAAAAAAAACCGCAAAGCTTCTGACCAAATATAAAAGTGAAAAAAAACAAAAATCTACCACTCAGCAGTTTTCTTTTTTTTTGTTGTGCCTTTTGCGTTGCCATAAGAACAGTTATTTCGTACAACTGGGACGCGTTCCATGTGTGAGTGCATATATGTTTGTGTGTGTGTGTGTGTGCATTGTAAAATGTATTTCAACAAAGTAAAAGCAGGGAAGCGAATGGGAGTTGAGGGGAGCAGCCTTTGGTTATCGCAAATAAATACACAGATATTTGAAAATGCGATCTTAGTTTATTTAGCAATTGGCGCAGCGTGCAACCCGTTGCATTACTTAAATATTGATCTTAATTGCCATTGCAATTCCAGTATTGCATTTTGTGTGTTGCCAGCGGCACATTAACTGGCATTACTCATGCATGCAGTTGACGTTGCCTCTCCCTCCCCCTTTCCGATTCGCTTTGATTCACTCCCTTTTCGACTGCGCTTGTGTGGTTGCAAAAAAAGAAGAGATAACCAAGGAAATTGCCCACAAACGCATTTTTTTATAATACAATAGTGGTAGTAGTAATAATAATATTAAGCGTTTAATTTATAGTTAGTACCAGTTTAGCTCAACACACACACAGTTAAATGCTTTTAAACTCTCATTGATGCTGCAGCATCTCATGATCAAATTGCTCTTTTGCTCTCTCACACTATCTCTCTCTCTCTCTGTAGATTTATGCGTACGTGTGTGAATGTGTTTTTTTTTTATTCATGGGCTTGTGTGTGTGAGCGTGCATTAATCGGTGCGTCGCAGTCTCAACTCGTCGATTAACTAGTTTTATTTCATTTTGCTGCTGAATGTCAATTTCATTGTAAATTGCAAGTTTTTGCCGCACTTTTGCAAACAAAATCAAAAAACAAGTTGCAGCTGGCCTGGTGGGGTGTTTACCATTTTCGCCATTGAAGGTCATGTCCATATTATTATTATTTTTTTTTTTTAATTTTCGTGTGGCAGCACTAATTGCTTATTGCTTTGTTTACTTTTACTCGACATTTTGGTATTCGCTTTCGCATTCGCGCAATTCACATTTCGCGTAAGCGTTCGAAAAACGGGAGCGCAATTTAATGAACATTCATCTTCGGGGGGATGATGGGGAGCATTGGTTGCTTACTTGTTCGCTTGCTTGGCAGCATTGCAAGTCTGTGTGAATTTGCGATCAATGGCATTTATTCGCTAAATAATTTGACCTCTTGAGTCAACAATTAATACAGTTGTACAGTTGCTTGCCTGATTCTATTAGCTTAACTAGGGTAGTTCACACACACGCATGCACACAAAAGGCGTTGTGTGATAGATAAAAGCTGTGATCTGTTTGCTTTGTGTTTTTAGTATGCTGAGGTTTTATGGCCACACTGGCCAGCGACGAAACCTCACAGAAGGTCACGGTTATATATGCAAAATGAAGCAAAAGCGACAAGACAACAAAACCAGACTCTTGTTGATTTCATTGTTGTTACTTTGCGGCAGCTACGAACTACGAGAAAAGACATTTGCTTTAATCGAGGTAACGTGCCAACGATCGCGATCTGGCTTCTCTCAAGTCTAGACATATGCACAAAAATATGTACATATGTACATATATTCGTAAGGTTTGCCACTCCCTTTTCAGCAACAAGCAACTTCATAGATACATTCAAGTGTCGGTTTAAAAAATGATTATCGGAAGTACATTCACCTGATCAGTTGAATGAACACACGCTCTGCTGCTTTATTTTTACTTCTACTTTTTATTTATTAATTTTTTCTCTCTCGCTTTGCTATTTACGGCTGTCACACACAAAAAAACTGGACAGCTGTTTGTTATTTTTTTTTTTGTTTGCTGCCTTTTGAGTGTTCACTCACGTGCAAAGCAAAGCGCAAAGCAATCACAAAATGGGAAGCACGCGCTTGTTTGCATTTGATTGCATTTGGTGGCTATCATGTTAAATATGAACAAAACGGATAGCAGGCGTTCAGCTGTGTGTTTTAAGCTTGCGTTGTTAGCGTTCATTTTGTTCAACCTGTTTCTTGTCGATGTCGAGCACCAAAAACAAAAAAGCTAGTCAAGGCTTCCGGAATTGAATATATTAATTATAACACTATGCGTCGAGCAAAACTAGCCTATTTTCAAAAGTTAACAGTGACGGTAACTGGCGGTCACTGTTATGGGTGACAGTAACATTGACTCGACCTGCCTCAATTTCTTCTGCTAACTAACACTGCTGGTTTTCTATGTAATTGCAGGACTCGAATTGCCGCTTTGCAACACTGGGCTGCAATGCAAACAAAATGAACGGCAAAGAACAATCAGCTGGTCGGGAATTCAAGCGCAATTCAAATGCCTACGCCAGTTTACCAGCGACAACAAAAACAACAATAAAAGAGAAACGAAAAGAGTCACTAAGAGAACCAGAATGCTATGGACTCTCGCACAGTTTGTCCAGTGAATCGATAAAGCAAGCCTGCGACTATTACGACGACGAGCCAAGCGATGAAGACCTGATTGAAATACATCAAACGCCACAGGGCTTTCATCATCATCCTCGTCAGCAGCAGCAGCTTCAAGCACAGCAGCAACAACATCCGCTTAGCTTTAGCATGCCGCTGGCTGATGACGGTGAACGTAATGCCTTGTGTGACGTCAGCCAAGAGGCTCCATTGAGCACACCCATCAAACCGTCGGCTACTGTGCCGGATGAGGCGCTCAGTGTGCTGAATGAGCTGGATGCCATATTGGATGTGCATGGCGCATCGCCGCTCAACGGCAGCAACCGCATCTCTTCCTGCGGCACCAGTAGCGCTTCCTCGTCTTCCTCCGACGATGATAAAGTTGAGGATTATTTAATGGACTTGGATAATTATCTCGAGGAACTAGATAAAGAGGATCCATTGGCCATTGTTGGCCATCCAAGCCTAAGCCGCGAGCCACGCACACGCACGCTGCCGCTAAGTCGGAAGCGAAAACAGCACAAACAGTCCGATGAGGAAGTGCATCCAGCCTTGGACAGCGAGTTCCAGCGTGGTCATCAGATGCGCAAAACCTTCAGTTGTGGTTTAACGCCAACGGGCATTAAAGGTAACTGCGCGTGATCTTGACTGTGACGCAATTGGGGAAAAATGCAAAAATTCGAATTTCATCGCCAAAAAACCTAAAACAAATGATTCATAGCGTGCTAACAGATCGAACAGGTGGTTAACAGGTTTATGAGACTGATGCTGATTCTAATTCTTTTAGTACAAGCACTTATTTAACGGATATGTGCTATTATATTAATTATATTATATAAAACCACTAAAAAAGTATTTATACTATGTTATTTCATACTACTTCTTGCTACTACTATTTCCTTAATAATGCTACTTTATACCACTACCACCGATAATTGCTACTATTTACTGCTACAATTATAAATACTACTTTTTCCTGCTACTTTTTTGTTGCTACTACTTGTTCGCTATATTAATATTACTACTTTATCATAATGTCGTTAATTGCCCAAATTAACATAATATCACGCAAGATGGGCAATTAACGGCATTGTATTATATACTATAAAAATATTTATTACTATTACTTCTACTTTTAGTATTACTACTATTACTAGATGAAGCTGTTTCTCTTTATAATCTCTGACTTTTGTTAAGATTTTCCTAATTGCTTCTGCTGATTTATAACATTTTTTAATACTTCTGCAACTTTTACTGTTACTAATTTGAACAGTTTGAAACAAGCTTAGAACAATTAGGACATTTACGACATTATTATAGCTTTGTGCTAATATTATATGTATTTGCGTGAATTTAGGATGCGTATGTGAAATTATTTGAATATGAGTGCATATCAGTAATTTTCGAAGAATTTTTTGTATGTACAGTTTATTTTTTTGGAGCAAGATTACTATTACTCTATTACACTCAATTTCTAAGAAAAAATAATTTACACTATGATAATTAAGTATTGCAACGCAAAAAATGCACCTCTATAAATTAGATATATTTAGCTCATATATTACCCATGTCCGTTTTATCTAGTTATCTAAAACCGCGCATAAAAATCAGTTAAACTCTTATCGTTTTGGAATTGAAGTCATAAGTCATGGAAAGCTATAAATACTGCATTAGTGGTTTCGCAAGCTTTAGGAACTGCTTTTTAAAACAATTTAGTTTGAGAATTCGAGTGAAAGTTTTGTGGAAATCAACAATTAACAGAAAGCTAGACTGTGTGTCTCTGTGTGTGTGTGAATCATTCTTATACGTGTGTTTAATTGTTTATGCATTTCTCATTGTTTTCGCCTCTTAGCCACATCGAATACATCACTAGAAGCAGGCAACGCTTCAGTTGCCCAGATAGATGTTTGGCGTCGCCAGTCAATGCGACGAGCCATTGAGAATGACGACGCCGAAGCCAAAGCCGAGAATGTGGATGCGAACGCGAGTGCGGAAGAGGATGATGAGCAGCCTCCCACTCTGCTAGTGACTCTGCCAAGTCAGGCGACAACGTCGGCGGCATCGTCGACATCGGAGATGCGCCGCAGTTTCTCGCAGCCGGAATCGTTGCCACAGCGTGAAGGAAGCGCTCTTCAGATGCTGACGGAGGCGCACATCTTTGACAATCTGCTGCAGAACGAGCAGCGGACGGCGCGTGCGGTCAGCGAGCAACTGGAGCAGCGACCACGCCAGTATGGGCGACGCTTTGAGGGACATCCGTCCATGAGTCCCGCTCGCAACATGGGCCTCGTGTCGCCTTTGAGCCGTCCACAGAGCGCACCGGCGCAAGCACAACGTCGAGAGGCGGCGGCAGTGGCGGCGGAGACGCCAACGCATGCCATGATGTCGCCGCTCTGCTCGGAAATGAGCTCGGCACGTTCATCACGCATCCCCAGCCCCGTTTCGCTGGTGAGCAGTGGCAGCGGCAGCAGCAGCGACAGCTCTACGGTCAGCACAGGACCCGAACAGGATCAGTTGGAACTTGGTGGACAAACGCAGACGACAATCTGCAGTGCCAGCAGCGGCGGCAGCAGCACAACGCCACTGGAGCCGCAACTGTTGCGGGAGAAGTGCGGATTCAATAGTCAATGGCCTCATGCAGCAAGTCGCACCTTAGCGCTGATGGGCTGCACTCTGGGCGTGTTTAACTTGTGCCGCTTTGCGGTGCTGACCATCAACTATGGTGGCAACTTTCTGCTGCAGTTCCTTCTGCTCTCGGTCATCTTTGGCATACCGCTCTTTTGGCTACAGATGTGCTTGGGAGCCAAGATCAAATCGGGCCCCGTCTCGATGTGGAAGATTAGTCCAATTTGCAGTGGCGTTGGCATTGCTCTGGTCATGGTGCAATGCTTCTTGGCCATCTACTCGACGGTGGCGGTTGGCTGGATTCTTATCTATCTGCGCGATGTTTTCCCAACGCCATCGCGCAGCGTCTATCGCTGGCAGGAGCTGGCCTTTCCCTATCGCTACGATGCCGTCAATGATACGGGGAATCTCACGCACACGGTTGCCGAATACTTTAATATTGTGGTACTACAACGCCTGCATCTGGCCAAGCATCCAGACGCCACCGGCGGCCGCTTCCATGTTAATGATCGGGTAGGTAATCCCTTGGTTTGCTTTTCACATTCAGCTTGATCGACTAACATATATTCTATTTAGCAGTTGGCGTTCTACTTGGCCCTCATCTGGGCGGCAGTCTTCTTGATACTCTGCAAAGGCCTCAAGTCCCTGGGAAAATTGGCGTTTCTCATTAATACGTTGCCATTGATTGCGCTTCTCGTTGTAACTGGCAAATTTGTGAGCATCGTGGATCCGGCTATTCTACAGGTGCGTTTCTGATTTAATTTATGAATTTAATTTATAAATAAATAAAATAATATAACGCTCATGCTCGATACGAAAACAAGAGATATCTGCTAGTAAAAATATACCGCAAAAATACTTCAAATATACCAAAGGTTATTTTTGGTATATTAATACAGTACAAAATATACCATAGAGTGCAAAGTATACCAGATTGTCAGCTAAAGCAACTATCTGATCGCAACCAAATTTTCAAGAATCATAAAGACTTTAGATATTATTGTGTGTACCAATATCGCGACTTTATTTTCAAAATTACGCTTGTTATTCATCCATTTGTGGAGGCGGAAATGGGCTTGGCAAATAATTTGAGATATGAGATCAAGAATATTTATACTGTTTGTTATATACATTGCCTGGAGGCACAAATTTATAATACGCTTCTACGCTGAGGATAGCGGGTATACAAATTTAAATACCCCAAGTCGTTAGATAAATCAGGGACCTTAATAACTACAATAATGATTATGTGTAATTAAAACTTCCCCGAAAAATATGAATGATGTAGAAATAAATTATTCAATTTCGTGTTCTGTATCAGAGCTTTCGTCAATATTATGGTTATTTATTTATTTACATTTGCATTATAATTATCAGTAAAGAAAACAATAGAAATAGTCATAACTTTTGAATTTTCTTGATTTTGATTTATTAAACTACTCATTAGTGTTGAAGAAAAATAAAAGTAATTATTTTTATTTGATTTATTTCGTTCTAAGTTTTTAATCCTTAAACAATAATAAATAAATAATAATCTCTTTCCGTTTTGCTTGCAGGACGTGTTTGGCTCCAGTGATTTTGATGACTTTCTGGTGAACTCGAACACATGGACAGCGGCCACACAGGAGACGTTCCTCACTTGGGGCCTTCTTGGTGCCTCGGTGATAGACATAACCAGTCGCACGCATGCCAATGCCAGCAAAACGACGCTGCGACGAGATGCCATTCTGATGGTTCTGCTAACGCTGCTGGGCCTCGGCTTGGCTGCTCTGCTGGCGCTGTGCTGTGCTCAGATCTTGCGACAACACGGCTACGTTTATGTGCCGGGATCGTTTGGTAAGTGGATGTCACAATTATTCTACAATTGCAACTCAATCTAATTGCTCGATGGCTGTTTTAGAACGTCCAGATTGTTATACGTCCGTGTACTCGCTGCAAGCTCAAACGAATCCACAACTTCTCTCCTATCCACGTTCACTTGTGCCGCACTATTCATCGTTTTTGGGCGAAACGTATCGGAGAAACAAGACCATATTGCACATCGAGAGTGGTTTTCAGGCGCTGCGCTTCATTACGGAACTCTTTCCTGCCGTGCTCTCGCTCTCCAGCGATGCCATCTCATGGGTTTGGGCTGCCGTCGCCTTTGCCATGTTTGCTGGTTTTGGCCTCGCACAATTGTGCGTCATGTGGAAGCCCATTTCGAGTGCGATGGGCAATTCGACCAGCTCCGTGCTGTTGAGCTGTGTCACTGGACTGCTGTTGAGCATTCCATTTGCCACGGATATGGGCATTTCCATATTGTATTATGTGGACTTTTTGCTTGGCGGCTCCTGGTTTATACCCATCATTTGGGCAGCTCAAATCTTCGGTGTATTCCTCATTCGCGGACGACCTTATAATGGCGATGATTTGGTCAACGATCTGCGCATGTGTGGCTCAATGTCTGCGTTTCTGGCGCTCTCCTGGAACGTGCTATTGCCCATTGGATTGATAACACTCTCGGTGATTGACTACAAAGCATCGCTCTCCAATCAATTCTATTACTGGCGCGGCAAGTCATACTTTAGCTATGCCAGCCGCAAAACGGGTAGTCTCATACAAATTGGCATTGTGCTCATTATTCCCGTCACGGCCATCATACAGATCTATCGCTATTTGACACAAGGTCCACCCGACATATTAGAGGTAAGTAAGCGTACATTTATCTGTCTGGATATCTAACTTATTTAACACTCCCTTGTCTGTTTTTCAGCGCATTCAGCTGTTGTATCGCCCCCAGGAAGAGGGGAGTGCACCGCGACGTCCTTCGGCGCGTCAGAGATCAGCGCAGGAGCGACGAAACGCCACAAGCCAACAGCAGGAGAGTGGCCATCAACAAGCTCAGAATGATGCACCGCCCAAGTACACGCCTCCGCCATCCTATACAACTGCAACTGGCGCTCGCTTAGCCAAACTACTGCGCCAGAGCATACGTCGCAGCGTGCGCAGGTGAGAAAAGATTCCATGCGAGCTTTGACTAGCTTTTCATCAAATTTTTGAAAAACTTGCCATCCTACAAATGTACAAAGATTGAGCCTCCATCGTCATAGTTTAATAAGTTAGTCAGTTAGTCAGAACAGTGTTCTAGTCGATTACTATTGTTGAGGTTGTAGACTGCAGAAATAAGGGTCATAAAGAGTTTCAGTTATATAATATCCACAACAGTATAATCGAGTGGGTTCCCAAAGGTTGGTTCTAAGGAGTATTAGGCCAGGATAGAAGCCGCACCAGTTGCATCGGCTTGAACATACTTAGAAAACATATTCCTTTTATTTTTCTACCGATCTTATGCACTTCAGGCCACTTTCCGCGAATGTATCGTATGTTGAAAAATTAAATTTTACAGGAGAATCTTTTTTTTGATTTAATCTCTTAGGAATGAGAAAATCATGGAAATATTTTTCAAGGTTTCGTGGCTTTAGCCACAATAACGAATGAAAACTTAATTTTGGTTATTAAAGGCAACATTTCATGAAAAAATAAAAATATTATTACATACGATAATTTTGCGACATACGATAATAAAATTTGATTTATTATGCAAAATTAGAATTTTATTAAGAAATTTTTATTTTAGAAATTTTATTAATTAACAACATTATATATACATTTGTAATATATTTATGAAAAATTAAACCAAAATATCATCGTCTTCATCTGTTTCGTTCAAACAATCTAATACGTTCGAAGAGTATCCCAAACTTTTATATTCATTGTGGTATCTGGGAGGTATACTATTTAGCTTACTTTAGCTTATTTAAATTATTAAGATCATAAAATTTTTTATTAGAAATATTTAGCTTACAATTATATAATGATATTATTGTTTGGGTGGACTTAGGCAAATTAAAAAATATACTTCTTTGAATTTTCAAAATATTCATATTTTAATTCTATTGATAATGGGCATTTTTTTTTATAACAGCGTTTCGTAATTTTCTTACATGTAATGTTTTATGTTTAAATAAAGAGTTTGAAAAAAGTTTCCAGTTTTTAAAGACTGTGTACTGTACACCGAGAATCAACGGCACAAAGAGGAACAAACAATAAGCAAAATCATAAGATGTTTGAGCGATTAGAAACATTTCTTACTGTATTCCTTTATTTTTGTGCGTTTGAAGTATTTCCATGCAAATGAAAAAAAAATTTGTATGGACATACGATAATGTCACGCACACATTCAAAAGCACTGTAACATACGATAAAATTTAAACTTAATTTTTATCGGAACTATAGGGGTTTCAATTATAATATTTCACAGGGTAGTGAGGCATAAGGTGCCTAACAATTTTGCATTAAAATCTCAATTTCGAAAAAATGCGACATACGATACTTTCGCGGAAATGCGTCGTAAACTTAGCTAGTCACATTGTGGCAAATTTAAATGAAACGCTTAAAAAAAGCTAACAAATGATATTGTAGATTATTTGTTTGCTTATAACATGTAATAATCAACAAGCAAGACGTAAATGTCTTCTTGCTATTCAGTTTAGTTGTGATATGCATTGATTATAAATGAATACCCTTGTGATATAAAGTGTAAAGTTGTGTTCCATGTTGTTGTGTTTATTAGAGTTTTAAATACTATTTTTCAATACATACTTTATTTTTGATATAAACGTCTAGATTACTGATAATAAAAAATTAGGTGGTCTTCAGCTTTTTGTATGTTTATAATTATTCAGTTACTACTTTCATAATCTATATAAAATTATGAAATATACTACTATTATTATCATATATTAGAATATTACAATTGTAATTAATTATATATTCTGCTTGCACTTTTAGAGTTCTTGGCGATTCATCGAGTCGAACACGACCAATTCTCTCGTTGGATGCCGAGTCACCTTCGCCAGTGGCACCGCCCGATTATCTCACCATACTGACTAATCCCTCTGGCTCTGGTTCTGGATCTGGTGTGAATGCAGCTTCATCCGGAGGCAGTAGCAGTCCAGAGTCAATTGAGATTGGCCAACGGCCAGCTGGCTATGCACAGCGTTCACAGTCACTAGGTCGCAAATTGCAGCGACCCACGTCGGCATCTGGATCAGCCAACTCGGGTGCCTCAGCCACATTGGAGCGTGGCAGTTGTGGACCACAGCAGCAACGCCCATACACGGCTGAGGATGTGGTTACCATACTGCGTTCCTCGGTGCGTCATCGACCGCAACCGCGACAAGCCGTTGGCATGGCCACAACTCTACCACGTCCGCCAGCCATGTCCACACACTTGGAAGATGCCTCGTTCCGCTCGATTGAGAATCTGGTCTTGAATGCCGAACCGCCGGATCAGACGCCCGGTGTGGGTAGTGCGGATGGAGGAGGAGAACAAGAGCAGTGTGGTCAAAACAATAATAATACATCTGTGATTTAATGACTAAAATATCGTACACATAACGTAATTCTATTAATGATCACATATCTGCTTGCTTTCTTAGACTTGATTATCGCTAGTTATATACGAATATTACTTTTTAGCTTATACCTATATACCGAATAATATGTAATAATAAACAACTATGTAATTAGTATTTGACAACAACAATAACTCTTGTTTAGTAATCGATTTCTGATTAGACACACGATCTTTAGTAATGCATTTCTGATTTGATTTTTAAACAACCCTCAATAATATTTCATACTTAAAATCCTAATGCTGACATCTCATCGTTTCCCTTAAAGCTGTAGATCGAAAGACATGGGTACAACGGATGGTTAAGCACAATAGGCAGGAGCAGACTACGTGCCAGGGAGTTAAGTACGTCACTTTTGCGCAGTCTGACCAAAAATTTAAGCCGATTAATAAACGTGACCAGTCAACTTTAGAAATGGAAGCGGAAGCAGCCCTACAACAACAATAAAGGAAGCAACGCAGTACAAAACGAGATTGCTCCATTGAGGTTCACATTTTTGCAGGCGTGCTGCGTACTTTTGAATTTACCTATATTTTGTTATTATTTTCGTCTTGAATACGGTGCATATTTTTTGGTGCAGACTGCTAATCTGCGACATTTTCAAATTGGCACGTACGCGCTGCTCTCAAACAATAAGAGTTGCCAGTCAGTGCGGAATAAAAAAAAATATTGCCAATGACAGGATTGAAATGCTGAAACCAAACTACATAATGTTTGATATTGTATATTATAGGAAAAAAATATCAATAAATAAATACCTCATTTATTGTATTGGGTATTATTTTGAATAATTTCTATTCTCCAATATGGAAATGTTTCTTTTCGTTGTGAATGCCAACAATATTTGTGAGTTAGCAGACCAATTTAATTTGTACATTGCCATATGAGCACAACACGTTCAAATCATGTTAGGTATCTGTTAATTTCATGTTTACAGAGCGACGACAGCAGCCTAACATGTTTTGCGCGCGTTTATCAATCGCGACACGCGTTTTGCTGGCGACTTTTCGTTACGTTAACAGAATCTGTTAAGCATAATATAAAATTACACAGCATCTGTTAATTTCTTGTTATTGTGGAATTTGTCTTCGAGGCTTACGGTTGGATTTGACGGTTGCGTGCGTTTTTGAACTACGGAGTTCAAGTACAGAAAATCGGAAAAGTAGTGATTGAAACCAAAAGAGAAAAAAATAAATAAAATCAAAACTCTACTAAACAAACGGGATAATAGAGAATTATTTTTTGTATTGTAAATGCAGTTGTCTGTGCACAATCAACTCGTTCAAAGCATTCCACATTTAATTGAGGGGCGCGCGCGTTTTCCAAACAATTAATCTAAGCATTCTAACTAAGTTTTGTAGCAGTGCAAAAGTTTTCTTGGCTGTTGCCGCAAAACAGCAGCCGCTAACAACAACAACAACGACACCAACGCCGCCGTCGCCATCAAAAAAGTGCTCAAACAAGATTTCCACTTGAAATTCCTGAATTTCGTTTGCGACGCGCAGCGCAACATAAAAAGAAGCCAAGGAAATAAATCGTAATATAAAAGCGCAATACAAATAATACAAAAAAAGTTTGCCGAAATCATCCAATTGAAAGTGTTAATAATAATAGTGTGTTACTGTATAAGTGTTAGTGATAGCATTTTGTTCAGTTTAAAAGGAGTTTTGGATTAGCGGCGCCCTTATTTACATTGCTGAGCCTGACTGAACGGTAAGTGTTGCCATTTTTTCCTTTTTTTTTTTAGCTTTTGGCAGACTTAATTTGTAGGTGTTAGTCAAAGAGGAGAATGAAACAACAACAATAGGAGCGAACTCATATCTCCTCTTCCCAACACGCACAATTTGTTGTAGTTTTTGTATTAGCATTTTTATGTCGCTGCTTGGCAAGTTGACAAACAAACACACGCACTTACACACACACACATACACATACACATTTCTCTCTAGCACACATACAGACACAATACACAAAGGATTTCATGACGTTTTGGGTGGGACGCTAAACTTACCCTATGCTGCCGCGATGTTGACACCGCTGCTGCTGCGCTTTGCTTATTGCCGACTCTCTCTATTCCTCGTGCTCATTCGTTCACTCTGATGCGAGTTTTGTTCAGCGCCGAATGCTGTGCTACTGAAACTCGTAGCTTTTGCGCCGCTTTGTCGTTGTAGACGTTGTGTGTGTGTTTTTATTTATTTTGATGGCGTATTTCGGCATTTCGCTTTGTCAGAGAGCGAGAGCCCGACTATGCTTGTGTGTGTGTATATATGTGCGTGTATAAGCTTGTCTGTGTTTAGTTTCTTCTACATTAAAATGAATTCGCAATAAATATTGCCTATGTCAAATAAAAGGGCGATGAGCCAGCCTTTTTCCCTCCTTCTTCTGCCCTTTCGCAAAGTTGCTATGTGTGCTTCTCTATTGCCGACGTCGACCGCTCTAATCTCGGGGGACACTAATGTTTTACGACAATTTGTATGCCTACCAATACAAAACTTAATGCACACATCAATGGCAAATTAGATGTACATACTCCAAAGCAATGCACTAATAACAATCATTGACTGCCTCGCTCTCTCTTGTGTATATACTTATCTATGTATGTGTGTGTGATGTCGTTGATTTGGCTGTTACTTCCAATACATTGACAATTGACAATTGGAAATAAGTGTGCGACAAGAGGCAGCCCACTTATGTTTGTCTATGTGTGTATGTGTGTTGAATGTCTCATTTGTCGGCGACCAAATGGAAATAGTTTTGTTTTGTTTTGTCAACTGACAAATTTTCATTGTCTTTATCGTGGTACTTATTATGCCTGCTCATTCTGCTTCGTCGCCACACTAATCGCTTACTTAAAAAATAAGTAAGTACATGTGTGTGTGTGCGTACATTCAAAAGACCTAGACGAAAAGATAAAGAAGAAGAACAAGCAGACATTTACAAGTGTAAGTGTAAATAAATAAACAAACGCTTGTCATACGGATGTGCCACAAACCCTGTCTACTTGGGGGCACTTAGTTGCCGCAAAAGAAGAGCTATTGTTCAGACTACTTTACATTAATTGATTACTTAATTTTATTTATTTACATTATTATGTTTTATAAAATATACAAACATATTATTAGTTAATGAGCTTTAACTTATGACTTCGGCTCCATAATTTATTTTATTAATTTTTTTTACTAATGTAAGAGATATGTTGATAAATCTCTTACAATCTCTTTCAAAGTAATTATTTATCTACTATTTTAATAAATTTAATAAGCTACTAAATTCCATTTCAAGAAAAAAAAACAATCCTATTATATAAGGATTAAAAAACATCTATATGTGATTAACGATATTATTATTAAATCATCAGAAATTGTTTATTTCTAAGACAATTTCAATCAAAAGTTTTAAAATATATTTCAATTTTATCAGTTTACGTTTAATGCAGTATATTATTGAATGTACCACGATGAAAGAGTTATTAAACTCATTATGTTGAACCCAATAGATATTTCTTGTTCAATTTGCTATCCTAATTTCTTATAAGCATATCGAAAACAATTATTTGCAACCCAATTCGCAAGGTTCTTTTATGACGGAAAACATGCAAATTAGTTAAGAAGAAAATTTATCACTCTCTTCATTGTTAATATGTTATACCATGTTATATAATTTATTGGCAGCTTAGAGAGCTTTAGAGTCGTTGGGAAAACCTTTTTGGAGTACAAGCACTTCAGAGTGATTTGAAGATTCATCTAGTCATTGATTTACGTCTCTATTTGGAATGTAGTAGAATCGATTTAGTTTCAATTTTATTTGAGCAAATCGGCCATAAGAAAACAAAAGCAGAGAGTGCTATAAACCAATCGATAGAAAACTTTATATACGAGTCTTTGGTTTTTCGTTGTTTTCCTCTTGCAGCCAAGTAACATAAACAATCCAAAATGGCATCGCAATCGGTTCATTTGCTTCTTCAACGCGCGTTTAATGCCGTTGTTAATTGTTCGACGGTTCGAGGCAGCCATCGAGGCTTGTAATTAGTTGTGAATTGGATTTGGATCACATAAAAGTGTTGATTACATACACTGATGATGTCGATGCCGATGTCGATGAAGATGGCGATGGCGATGGTATTAGGCCGTCCATTGATGGACAGACTGGGTGCGAAGTGTTTTTATTTCTGAGTATTAAGGTTAGTTCCCCTATTCACTGTTCGTTGTTGTTTGTAGTGAAAGTCTTGCTTATGCCAGGTGGCAGGTGTCACAACATGGTCAACAGTGAAGAGAGGTGCCAATGGTTAATGCAAAAACGAAGGCGAGGAAAAAGTTCTTATCGACTTAGTGCTCAGTATTTTGTATTTTACTATACGTATAAAACTTAAACAGACAATCGTCTAAGAAAGATACAATAATATTAATATAATATACATATATGGTAGATAGGCAAAATAAATAGATACAAATGAATAGCTTACCAAATTTGTAATAATAACATGATACATGCGATACATTCCTATTCAATAAAATCATTTTCTAAAAATATATGAATTAGTATACCATAAAAATACTAAAATATACAGAATGGTATATTTGGTATATCGATCTAGTACTGCATTCAAAATATACTAGATTTTCAGCCATAACTTAAAGTGTCGTATATATGATATTAAATTATTCACGTCTTTAATTCTTGTTTATGTAATTTCTTATTTCACAATTTTCAAAAACTGTTGCCAAATTGTTGCCTAATGAACTATTGAAAAACATCGATAATTCAAGCAAAACAACTGTAAAACCAGTTGATTAAAGAAAAACCTGAATGTGAGCCAAAAATCGAGTGTGTAAGAAACACGATTGTATTGAAAGATATCTTGAACTTCTTGAATTGACATGATGCAAATCTTAAACGGGCTGAAACCGAATTGTCATATGATAAGTATGGAGAATCCTTAAATGGAATGACTTTGATTATTTGTGAAGAGCGAGCAAAAAGTGCGTCATCGTCAAAGTATTTTACCTGGTCTTGTGCATCTTTTTCTTTGGCCCAGAACTTTGTGGCAGAAGACAAAACTCAATTCAGCGAGCGGGACAATTATATAGTTATCTAAGATTCAATCGTTTTCGTGTCGTTTCACTCTGTTTACCTTTCGCCAAAGTCGCGTCGAGCAGTTTGTCAATTACAAATTGCTGAATTTTGTTTTGTAAAGTTAAAGTTGAGTTAAGTTAACGTTGCTTTTGCAAGTCATGAAGTGGCTCTGAAGAGGGATGGAGAGGAATGGAGAGGGTCTTCCTCTATAGGGTAATACGCGATTCCCATTTCCCAGTCAGCTAGTGCAGCAGCTAAACATCAAAGTCATTTCATGTCTTCATAAATTGTTGCGATACAGCGACAGATGCAGAGGCAGAGACAGAGGCAGAGACTGGGGCATGCCTCTTGGCTGCAGCCACGTACACAGAGCAAAACACTGGCCTTTCTTTCTGGCCTGGCCCTCACTTTTGACTAAGTGAAATGACCTGCCATTTTGTAGGAAGAAAATGCCAAAACGAAACGAAACGAAACGAAGCAACCAGCAAACCAGGCACAAGCAACAACGAGATTGAGCTTGATCCGAGGGGAAGGTTAATGTCTTATCGACATGCCGCAATCTATGTATTTAATTGACTCAACTGCAATTATAGTGTACACTCTACACTACAATATATATATAAATATATATGTATATATACATATGTATTTGCTGGCTGTATAGTGTCTTCTTCCTGTAGATAAAAGTCGCGTCGTAAATACTAAAAACTCACCTATAATGATTTCGCATAAATCGTGACTACTCGCCAAAATGAAAGGCGAGAATTTATACCAACATCGTACCAAGTCTGACTGCTCTTGGTCTTGGTGTCGCTGTTGTTGCTGTTGTTGTTGCTGTTGCTGTTACAACAAGTTACATTGTTGTTGTTGCGCTTCATTCGCATCGTCGTCGTCGGGTGTCGGTGTCAGAGGCTAGTCTCGACTCCCGTCGAATCCATCGCTTTGGTCAGTCGCAGCACCAGCCACAGTCACAGCCACAGCAACAGCAACAGCTAAAGCCAAATCCACAAAAAAAGAAGAAAAAAATACTAAGCGAAGCGAAGCAAAGAGCGAAATATCAAGAAAACCTGTAGCCACAATTCGCAATTGCCAGCTGGAGATGGTCACGTGACAGGCTAATCCTTCTTCACTCCCGCGGGCAACAACTGGACCAAGCGAACCGAAAAAAATCTTGTTTACAATAATTGTTATTTATGATAACATATGTTAGGTTATTTCTACTGTGTGTGGTTTAACTGAATTGTTATTTATAATGCATAGTTTCGCACATAAATAATCGTAGATTACATTTATCGCAATTTATAGGTGCTTGCGAATTCTTGACATTATTAAATTAGGATCGTAAGGAATGAATATTAAATAAAGTATTAACTATTAAATTTGGAAAAGAAAACGAATTCTTGACATTACTAAATTAGGATTATAAGGAATGAATATTAAATAAAATGTTCAATATAAATCTTCGTAAAAAACCAAGTTAAGTAATTTATGAAATTCATATGAGGTTTAAATTAGATTCTTAAAGAATATATATAAAATATTAGATTATACAAAATATTGTATTTAATTTTTAACTCATTTTCATTTAAGTTTTTTGCGATTTTATCTATTTGTATTTGCTAAGCTAGATTTCTATACAAAACCATATTATATATCTCATCTATCTATATTTATATCTCAGCCTAAATGTCTCAATTGCTCTGTAGAATTAATTCTAAGCTATAATTAAAAATAAATAAATAAATAATGTTTATATCTATATATATTCTACTTTTATATTATCACTTCAATTTCTCACCATCCTTTAATGTGGTTTATTTCTTCACTTTAGTCTCCTCTTTAATTTTCGTCACTCACGCTCTGCATCGCGATCACGACGATCGCTCATCCCTAGTTTCTGCAACTAAGGCAACACTGTCTCGATGCCTCGTTGCTTTGTTGCTAGGGACTTTTTAGCTTTTTAGTTGCGTTTTTTTTTCAACTTTTTTTTCGCGCGACAGACATCTTTGTGTCCATTGCCAAATCGTTAGCACTTGGCACGGCCATAGACTCGAGACATGGTCGCCTCATTCTTATCATCATTATTATCATCGTCACCGTCACCGTCACCGACATCGTCATCGTCATCGTCATCATCATTATCATTGCCTGTTGAAAATCTCTTAACAATGGATGGAGTAAAGCTCTCGTCTCCCACGTCTCGAGCCGCTCTGACTGAAGTGTGTAATGAAATAAAAATATGTATTTAAACTTTATTTGATTGTCGTTGATTTGCTGGACTTGAAGTCGACGGCTTCATGCTCTTCCGCATCCGCTGCGCTTCTCCTCTGATCCAGCTCGAGGTTCGTTTTCTCATGCTTTGCTCGGTCTGCCTAATGAAAAAATGTAATAAACCAATTTACTTTATTTCTTATTGTTTGTTGTTGTTGTTGTTCTTCTTCTTCTTCTTGTTGTCTTCCATTTGCATTCTTTCGTTGTTTCCCCCCACAACAAAACTACTCTATAAATTTGGTAGCTAACCAAGCATTGAGACCCATTGAGGCGCTGCCCATCATTAGGCTGACAAAAGTTCCTCAACTCATTTGTACGTTCAAAATCTTCCCATAATTAACGTCGACGTTCAGTTGGACGAATGCTGCGACTGAATGGTGGATGGATGGATAGTTGTTAACTGAATGGGAGCGGGGTACGTAAATTTCTATGCCTCGCTGCACAATAATGACAGATACTCAGAGAGACGGACGGGGATAGAGAAAGAGAGACGCTGTCCAGACTACAAAGTGTCCAGCAGATTGCAATTGCCTAAGGAAGGAAAGGGAGAGGTGCAGAGAGGGAACTAAAGCCAAAGCCAGCGCTATTGTTATTGTTGTCATTTGTTGTGTGTAGGTGACTGTTGCTGTCCGCTTCTCTGCGCTGGGCATTGGCGGAATTATTAAAAGTAAGACAGACGGCCTGACAGACGACAGATCCAACCCAATTCCCCATACCTATGTTGTTGCATGTTGTTCTATATAGCTCCACTTCCAATTCCAATTCCAATTCCAGACACCGACTTCGACTCAGCCTCTTAGTTGATATATTGCAGGCATCCGGTAGACGTGATGCTGCAATAAAACGCCTGACTATTTTCTCAGCTTATTGTTGTTGTCGTTGCCATTGTCATTGTTGTTGTTGTTGTTGTCACATTGTCGCTCTCTGTTCTCCTCTTGTTGTCCCCAGTTGCTACATCAGTTGGTGTCTACATAAAAACTCCAATAAGAATGAAAGCAGTCAAGAAAATGTTGAATTTCAAATACTCTAACTCGATGTCGAAGAATCTAAAATATATTCTAAATAATATTCTCCATATATAACTTAATAAGTTCTGAATAAATGAAATAAGTTTGAATTTTAAATATGCGAAATTAAATAATCTTTATATTTATACGCAATAGTTAACAATAAAAAAATATCAAAAATTCGAAATTCAAATACTTCACTCGATTTGGAAGAATCTAAAATTTATTCTAAATTTAAAGTATTGACAACTATCTTTATTTACAAATTCATATATGCAACAGTTAACAATAAAAAATATGTTGTACAGCAATTTAATTTAAATGAATTGAAGGCAACATTGATGTCCGATATTTGTGTCAACTGTGCTGGGAAATAATATAATATTTTCAAATATTTGTTTCGACAAATCGAATGTATCTCATTTGGTAGAGTGTGTGAGGAAGGGGCGCAGTCAGTTGTATTTGTTGAGGTGGAGAGACCAAATATTTTGGCTGTAAGCAGTTAGCTGCAAAGAAAAAAACCACAACAACGGCAATGACAAGAAAAATCAACAGCCCACGGTCGCAGTCTGAGTGTCTCGACTCTGTGAAAGCGTGGAAAGTCCGGCGGGGTCCAATCCAACGACAACAACAACAACAACAACTACAACATTGAGAACTTGCGCCTCATTTTCAAATATGTCGCATCGTTTTAATTAAATATTTTCAATTTTACGGGCTTGTTTGATTTGCATTTTAATTCGATGGCCAACAAATGTTTCTATTTATTTGTTGATTTTTGATGGTGTTCGGAAGACATCACGGCCAAAGACGTGGAGGTGGAGGTGGCGACGGCGGAGAAAATGTTGTGGAGTTGCTAAAGCTGAAGCTGAACCTGAAGCTGAAGCTCTAGTCGAGGTTGAGGTTGAGGTTTAGGCTGTGGTTGTGGTTGTGGTGGAGAAGGAATTGTGAACCGTGAGATATCGACACCTGGTGGTCTCTCCGCCTTTGGAGCTGCTTTGCATTTTCATTTTCTTTGGTGCTTTGAATGAATATTTCTTTCATTTTGTATGGCAAAGATTTTGTATTTTGTGTCGGTTCATTAGTTAGGATTACGGCACAATTATGTCGCATTTCGGTGCCGCTAATAGTTGTTTATTTATACAATTCGAAATTGAAAGCTCACATAAATTGTGCGTCCAAATGGAATCCCAAATCCCACATTCAATGAAAAGAGAAGCCTTCAGCCAGTGAAAGTTCTTTAGATGCAACTTTAAGCTGCTTAAAGAGTCGAAAGATGTTAGAACTTTATGAATGCAATAACTTAATGAGCTTTAAGCTGATGTAAGAATTGCATCTAAATAGTATTTAATGTCTAGATTCGTGACACTCGAATGTCGTAAATAAAAATTGGAAATTGATTTTATTTACGGTATTTTAATGCCATCATTTTATAGTATTTTATTGCAAAGGTTTTTATAATTAAGCTTAATCTTGATTGAACACTCACTTAAATGGTTATAATCACATAAATAATTATAAAATTGTTGCTCTCGTCTAAATTATTATTTTATATGTGATAGCACACAGTTCTCAACAATTAAGAAGAAGATTATTATTTGGCTAGATAATCTGGTATATTTTTTATCTGATGTCAAATGGTTTATTATGTATTTGTGATTTTGAAATGCTATTTGCATTGATTTGGTTTTACTTATAAACATTTGTGAGACAATCAATAAGATTCTATCTTTAATTGTTATCCAGCATCAGATACGAAGATCTCATAGATTAATGAATTTAATTATTGCATATATATTTCAATTATTCATAAGCAAAGATACATAAGTTTTATGCTTATAACTGTTATTACATTTTCGAGCTATCCATGGCCACATGATTTTTATTAGTCTCAGCCAACTATTTGCAGAATAGTAAGCACATAATGTTTATGTATTTTTGACGTGCAGTTACACTTGGCATTAATCCAAGTGTATCGTGTGGATAACTGAACTGTTTGCCTTGCTCTACCCTTTGGAGCTATAAATACACAATTATATTTACTTGATGGGCATGTCTAATCATAGCTGCAAGCTTATCACGGCAACTTTTCCCAGGCAATTGTCGATCGAACTTTTATATAAATGCTCCCCGTGCTCCTGCTGTTGCTCCCCTCCAACAAATCAACAAATCATAAAAAAAGCAAACACCGGAAACGTAGGCAATAGTTCTTTAGGGTCTCATTTCAATGCACTTTATCGAAACCCCCAATGAAATCAATAATAATAATTTATGTGCATACATGTGTGTGTGTGTGTGTGTGTGTGACAGAGATAGAAAGATAGAGAGAGTGTAAGTAGAGCAAACAACGAAAGCTTACAGCTAGCTTATCTCTGACACGGTCTTTTAAGGTCTCTCTGTCTCTCTTTCTCCGATAAGGCCGTAAAACAAAAAGAAAGAAGCAAAAAAACTATCAACTTGGACAAATCGACCTTATAACAATTTCGGAGGAGCAGCGACAACAAAAATAGTTAAACGCTAAGCAGCCAAAGCTAAAGCTAAAGGGCGCAATGCCCTCAACACCAAAACACCGCATCTCTCAGTCTCAGTCACAGTCATAGTCACACGGTGGTTGTTTATTTATTTTTGGGCCTACGTTCCATTCTACGTTCCATTCGATTGCCCTGGTTGTCCCTTGCTGGCCAGCGCCCCGTTCGCATTCCCCGTTCCCTTTCCCGTTCCCGGTGCAATAAAAGCCAAAGGCAAATAGGTCGAGGCGAGTCTAGTCGAGGTACATTCTACTCAGATATTTATATATGTATACGAGGTATACGAGGTTACCCCTGCTTGTTGGTGTATTGTGAATGGAATGACCCTGCCTGATATTTCCGGTTCACTTTGCAATAGTTATTAAAAACGTCGGATGCGCTTCGCCAAACTGAAAGTCTCCGCAAATGCATCGTTAAATGTGTCTCATTAGTTCCTCGGCAGGGCAATTGTCACTCAATCAGTCGAGGAGTCGGGGCAAGAGGAGGGGGAGGAGGAGGTTGTTGTTGTATTCGGTAGTCGGGTAGGGGCGTGCCATAATGCAGGGTTGCTGCAAGCGTTTCGGTTTTTGAGTTCTTAACTCGAAATTGCAAGTGAAGTGTCGTTTAAATTAAATTACAGCCGCTTCGCTACGCCCTAACGAAATTCAGCACAATTATTGCGGCCGCACGCACTGCATCCAGTCTCGTTCTGGTCTGAGTCGCAGTTCCAATCCCAGCCACCACCATCGCCATCGTCATCGCCACCATCATCGTCAGGCGTAACATATATGTGTGATGATCAGATGCAACAACCCCAACTGATTCACAGGGCAAACACAATCTGTTTGCTGCCTGTCAGAAGACAAATATTGCCACAGGAAAGGGACAAGGAATTCACGGCGGAGTAGTGATAAAGGTGGCCAACGCTGAGGGGTGGAGAGCTGAGGAAACTCATAAAAGTCCACAACGATTTGTTGTTGTTGTTTTTGTTGTTGCTGCTGCGTTGCGGCGTTGCGGGAGAAAACCGTTATGTGGCTCGATAACTGGGATAGTCTTTTGGTTTTCATTCATACCCTGCGTTTGAGCTAAGCGAAAAGGGTGAAACGTGCTACGAGTTCTCTAAAGGGTGTAGTTCTGATCGAATAACACATTTTCTTGAGGTATATAGAAAAATTTGTTTAATCTTTCGATCTTCTAGATCTTAGTTACTTTATTTATTAAAGTGTTTAATGTTGAAGGCTAAGGGAAAAGGGTAAATCGTGCTATGGGTTCTCTCAAAGAGAATGAGGAATCTGGTTAGTTTCTGATCGAATGATATATCTACCTATTTTATTTATTAAAATGGTTAATGCTGAAGGCCAATCAGTATTGTGTTCAAATGTGCATATAACGAAAATCTGTATAGATACAATAATATATACATCTGAAATTTAGTACACGATCTGGTAATAAACTTTAAGCATATATTTGTTTCTATTTTCTAAAACTCACTTGTTTTGTACCCATCATTTTATACTATAGAAGCTATTCTAAAAAAAAAGACGAATCAATTTGGTTACTTTATGTATACATATTCGGGGTATATCAAAGTTCTGATAAAAAGATCTCATCGATCGGTATCTTATAGTTAATCAACTTTGCAGATTTGTTCCTATTGTTTTGTCTTTTTTGGGCCAAGCTATTGCAGCGGCAACACCTCGGTCTCAGCTTCAGCTTCAGCTCCACCTCCAACTCGTGTCTCCTTCGCCCCACCTTCAATGTCATCCCCTGCTCCAGCTATAAGCAATCAAACTTCCCGCTCGCCGCTTCCCGCAGCACCCCGCTTAGTCGAAACAGTCTTTTACCTTTTGTGCCTTGGGCATTTTTAATGCTTTTAATTTTTGCTGCGCCGTCGAACATAGACTGAGATACCAAGGAGGGGGTTGAGCGAAGATGCCCACGTTAGGGGTTGAAAAGTGACGTGTGTATATTCCTATATATGTATGTATGTGTGTTTGTGTGTGTGTGTGTGTGTGACTCTGCTTCCAATTGCGAGGGTGTGCATTGAGCCTTTGAATACATCAAGGAGAACCAAAAATGTGCAAAAAATGGGCGTTGTTCGACGCGATATATCTAATGGCATTGTTTCCGAGTTTGAGTTGCTGCTGTTTAATGCATGTTGGCAAATGTCGAAATGATGTACATGAGTTGTAGACACCCCCTCTCCCTTTTTTTCTCTCCCCCCTCGCTGTGTTGTGGCATATGTCAGCCCAGACGAAATATGCAGCTGTTAATGGCTCAAAATTAAAACATTAAGGATGACGCGACAGTCCCCATAAACAAGCACGAGTACAAGCACTGAGGCACTGTGATTGGGAATCTCCTGCATCTCTCTCTCTCTCTCTCTCTCTCTCTCTCTCTCATTCGGCACTTGGCGGAAAAGCGCTGAGTAATATGAAAAGTGCTTGGGCCACATTACACCTTGCACTTAGCTGAAAATGTTGCGTGAAAATGTTTCAGCCAGAATGCATATTCGTAATTACACGGGTTCAAAACTTCGCTCCCTTTCTCCCTCTCTCTTTGAAGTGAGTCCCAAAGTTCAGCAGCAATTATAGTTATGAATAGTAGAGGTCATTAGCTTATTGGTGAAAGTTTTAGTTAGCTGGCCGATCAGATAAAATGCACGAAAACAACTGACAATTATCAGAGTGCTAGACCACTTCAAATTACCTTTTGATTGATGTATTGAGATTAAATCCAAAATGTATTTAACCCTTTTTTGTCTGCTCCTCTTTTGTGAACTCATATCCCTATCCGAAAGGGAAGTAACTATAAAATGTTCTGCAGGATACTTTAAGCAGGTTGCTCCTTTAATGTTTCGCAACCCTCTTAGAATTTTCTATTTGCCTAGCCCGGCACTGAATTTCATAATTCTTTTCTTCTTTACAATTCCCTTGACTAACATTTTCCAAGAAGCAGCAAAAACTTCCTCCCACCGCACACAGCACAACACACACTTCTGTGCAATTACCCCGGTGGACACAATAACAACATTAACATTAACAGCAACATCAACAACAAAGGCATGCTACTTACAAGCCGCATGCCACCGCAGATTGGAGACACCCGAAAGCAGAGAGAATGCCGCTGACAACATGATGTGCCTGATGGGGCAGCGCCCTTGTGCCACACATCTTATCTTATCGCGCAGGTGCATGCAGCACGCCTCGACGATGATGAAAAAAACCAAAAACAGAAATAAAGTTGACGGTTGACAGTTGAGCAGAGTTAAATAAAGCCGCCTCACAAATACAGAATACAGTCTGCGACTGCGACTGCGCGACATGGTTGGCAAGTTGATTGGGAGCCACGTTAAGAATTTATGACAACGAGGCCAGCAGCTGAGCAACGTGGCCATAACTCGGACTCGCTCTGCCTTTTTCTGTGTGTTCACAACACTAACAAGTTGCTTTCGGGGCGGCATAGGTGAAGCAGGCGGTATGCAAATCACTTTTGAATTGAAAATGAAAATGAAATGAACGTTCGCTCGCATTTCTAATTTCCATCGAGGGTCCCACAAGAACAACAACAACTCGAAACATCAAAGCGCGCCCTGTCTAATGAGCAAAATGCATTTTGACCCCTGGTCGCTTTTAAATTAGTTCAACATATGTTCGAGTCCAGACCAGAAAG
Source organism: Drosophila sulfurigaster albostrigata (assembly GCF_023558435.1). Taxonomy (NCBI): domain Eukaryota; kingdom Metazoa; phylum Arthropoda; class Insecta; order Diptera; family Drosophilidae; genus Drosophila; species Drosophila sulfurigaster. Next base: position 3,789,465 of record NC_084883.1, read on the forward strand.
CAAATCCGAATCCGAACCGAACCCGACCCCGACCCCAGTGGGAAATGGCTTTCAGCAACTTGAAAATAAGTCTACTCTATATATCAGCATACCATATTTCAACATCAAGGCAGCTAATTAAATGGCTTATAATTTCATGATTTACACTTGCAAGCAGCATCATTTTTTCTTATTCTTCTTCTTCTCTTGGTTTTTGAAGACCCCTCATAAAAAATGCTAGACCCAAACAGATTGCGTATACAACGCGTGGGCCACGAGCAAGTGATGATTTTTGAAATATGCCTAACGATGGCAGCGTGATGCGATTGATGGACGCCGTTTACAAACTAAACAAATGCAGCGAAAAGCGTAAAAGAATATTTGTTGAGTATTAATTGCAACCTAGAATTGAACTATTTTGGTAAATTTTATGATGCAATTGAGGCCAATTTATGGCTCAACTACTTTAATTACTTTATCTTATCTTTCACTCTAAAAACAAGCTTTAATTTACTTCGTAGTCGAAAATCCATTGTGTAATTAAAAAAGAAAGAACCAAAGTTTGCCTTTTATACCCGACAGGAAATGTAAGTAACAGAAACGAGATTTCAAAGGGAAAGAGTAAATTAAATAACATCTTTAGGATTCCTCAAAAAATTGGCTTTGATCATATAAAAATCTTAAAATCTTGTTCAAGAAAATTTTTAATTTAATTAATTTCCATTTAATTTATATTCTATGAGTTTAGTACATCTACATACGAACTGTAACTTTTGGTATATTTTTGAATATATTGACAACCCAATTTGGTATATTTTACATAAGTAGTATATCTACATACAAAGGGCACGTTTTGTTATATTTTACTATATATTGGTATAATTATTTGGTATATTTTTACTGTTTTGCTTACATTTAACATAGTTGGCGAGTATTTTACAGTTGATCATACTACTCCGCTGCTGCTTTCTTAATTGTGTTTGTTTGCTAGTTTGCTGGAATTGTTTCTGTCACTCGTGCTGCACAACTTCGCTGGCGTCATCTTCGTGATTAACGTGGCATGATTAATTTGTCACGTGCCCATCGCTGAACTATGAGCTTTTTGATTGTGCAAAGGCGGCAACAACCAGGATGGAGTCGACTGAGTGAGCAACAGCAGGAAAGGGTGGAGAGCACACATTTGATTTTTATGCTATCCGCTGCACAAAATATAATTCAATCAACGCCAAGTGCCACGCCCCCGCCTCCCTGCAACACCTAGAGAGTAGCGCAGGCGAAAAAAAAGTTCCCTTAGTTTTTGTTTCTTTTTCTTATTGTTTTTGTTTTTAGTTATTTTTGACTTTGCATGCCGCACGTCAACGTTCAGCGCATCGTTGCTCAAGTGCGAGTTGTGAGTAGTATATATCGTATATATATGTATATATATATATGCATGTATATGGAAAATATGGCATATGAGCTGTGCCTCGGCACTGGCACCCTGGCAGTCTGCCCTAGCCAGATGGATGTTCTTCTTATGGAGGCCCTAGGCCCTGGAACTCTGTTGCTGCTGCTGTTGCTTTGCTGCTTTGCTGGTTGCTTGCTGTCAGCTCACGGCGCGCGCAGCAGCATAAATCAACTTATTTCATTGGAATTTATGTTTTGTTGTGGCGTCGCCCTGCACTGACGCCACATCCACTATGCTGCTGCCTGTCTCCTTCCCTCTTTCCTCATCAGTCCAGAGCGAAGAAGTAGTTTTTATTCTTCCTTCTTTTTTTCTCTTACTTTTGCCGCGCATATTACTTCATTTTTATAGTTGTTGCTGTTGTTATTATTGTTGGTGCTGCTTCTGCCGCGCCTGGTTGCTGCGGTGCAATTGCTTCATTTGCAGCAATGTCTTGCAGCAGCAGCGAGTGACTGAGTGAGAGTTGAGTGCGAGGTGTGAGTCTGTGAGTCTTGTCATTGGCAGCCAGCCGCGTGTTAAAATGTACACTTTGCATTTAAATCATTCCGGGAAGTTGCTTCGTTCGTTGCTGCTTCGTTATATTTATATGCGCTGCCATTTTTACCTGCAACACAGCGCGTTGCAGAAGCCATTTCAGCTTTTTGGCCAGAGCTGCGCCTCAATCAGTGGCGGGCGGATGTGCTAAGCAAATTGAAAACGCCAAGCACCACCTTGCTCATTTTTCCAGCTTTTCTTTTGCTGCGCGTAACCGAATGTTGAGATACTAAAACTGCCACATTATGTGGCACCAAACCTACCGCACTTGGACCTTATTTTGGTTTCAGTTCACTTCAGTTGAAGTACTGAGGTTCCCTCTAAACTGACTGAGAATGTTTATGCAGCACTTGCAGATTTCAAGAATCCGATAGTTTGCTATGTTTGTCGTAAATGATCTCTAAAAAAATGTCTTAAGTTTAACAATTGTGCAGAGAGAGAGAGAGCTGCAAATAATTGTTTAGAAAAGCACTTAAAACCAGAGGAAATCTATTTAGAAAGTGTTCGACGCATTAAGAAGGTTTTACAACTCTTCAGCAAGCACATAAAGTCAAGTCTATAAAGTCATTTCTCGCAATCAGATTGGAGCAGTATATATGTACATATATCAGTATAGCACTAAAAGTGACAAGTTTTCAGGTTTGTAAAATGAATTTTAAATGTTTTTGCACGAGCTTGAGAGAACTCATATCGAGCAGCAGTTTAGTTAATGATGCTGCTTGTTACATTATAATGAGACTCGCATTGTTGTGTAAATGTTGACTTCTTATGCAAACGCCCACAGGGTCTTCAGCAATGAGAACGTCGTCTACAGAGAAAAAAATTGCAAGTCAAAAATTCATTAGGCGAATTTATTGTATATAAATTATATAATAAATATTATAAAATTCAAATTGTTTCGTCATTTCACTTTTAAAAGATAAGTTGCGTTGAATCACATTGAATTACATTTTTATTCCTCTCAGTTAAAATAGAGTAAAGAGTGTCTATTCATTTACATATCAGTTTTCTTTTATGTTTTGATGTCTCACTTTTAATTTTCTGTTACTTTCTTTTTCTAGTTGACACTTGTTGTCAATTAGAAGCCGTCAGTCAAGGTGAATACCCAAAGTCCTTAGAGGTAAGCTAGCGTTGCGAATTGCAAATGGATTTAGAGTCGATCGCGTGACACGATCGAAATTCTTCAGTTTTTTGTTGAATAGCTCAAACGAATTAGTTATTTTTATTACTAAGCGCTAAATTGAAAACGCACGTAAATCAAAATACGACACGTCATTAAAAATGGAAATTTGACTTGGCAAAATTTATTTCGCTCTGATCCAAATATACGCTATAAAAATGCACTAAATAGAATTGTGAGAGCGTGTAATTGGTAATAAAAAAATATTAACAGCAACGAGTGCGCCGTTAAAGCTATGTTTACAAGACAGTTTCCAATTAGTACATATTTACATATATGTTAGACACATAGATTCATAAATATAAATATGTATATCTTTGAGATTATATTAGTAGAGTAATATTACTACCAAATAATTGGCAATGGTTCATGTTTATGATTACAATATGATTTAGCTGAATGTTTTATTGTTGTAGCTAATTTATCAATTATTTATGTATTTATCATGAAACTAAATCATTTTTAATACTAATGATCATTTTATGTTTTTAATTACAGTTGTTGATAACCGACAGCAAGAGCTTTTAGTCGAGTTGGTCCAAAATTTTCATATTTTGGTTGGACTTATGTAAGTATTCAGAGAAATAAGTATCTAAATAATTTGTGTGAATGTATGATTATAACACATTAAATGGCGAGAGTTCTTTAGTCCTTTTTTAATATAATATTTCGAAATAATTTGTAAGCTTTTGCGTGAGGCGTATCTTAGATAGCTTTGGTTAATCTCGAGAATTACAGTAAATAGCCAAAACTAATAGGAAAATAAATATCTATTGAAAATCTTACACGACTTGCAATTAGTCGCGGTATGCGGCCATAATGCGTGACACACAATCTTGTCACGCGCCCATCTCTGAGTGAGGCGAAGCACGCACGCACACACGCGCACGCACGCACGCACACACATAGTGAGACAGACATAGTATTTAGACATATAGCAGGCAGTCTCTGTCAGTCACTCAGTCAGTCAGAGACAGAGTTAAAGCAGAGACATGCGCTGGCAAACGAACGGTCAACAGCCGCAGTCGCAGCCGCAGCCTCAGTCGCAGCCTTTGCGCTCTCTCTATGTCTTTCTGTCTCCTTGACTCCCCTTCTTTCTGTTGCGGCTGGCGTCGCTGTCAGCGTCGTTATTTCGCAGTCGCGCCAATTAGCGCGGCGTTTGCTGAAGTCTGTTTATTTGCATGCAGCAACAATTGCAGCAGATTTTCCTTTGCTTTTTTACGCTTTTGGCACATGATGTGATATAAAGCAGAGATGGAACCGATTCGGTAAGCCAACAAAAATCATTTTCTCAACTCTTTAATTGCGTTTGGCCTGCGTCATCTTGTTGTTGTTCCATTTTATGATTGCTGCTGTTGTTGTTGTTGACTGCTTGGCTTTTGCGTTTAATTACTTTGTTTATGGCCAGTAGCAGCAGCAACAATAAAACTTCAATTTATGTGCTGCATGCAGCGGGCACTGAATGCTGTTAAATTCCAATGCACAAATTGACAGGCCACCCACCCACGACTGAAGACTCCCTCCCCATTCCCCACCCCCCTCCTCTGACCCGCATCGACATTGCTCTCTAGCTGCTTTTGTTATGTAAACAACGCGAAAACTTTTTATTTTGTCGACGCTGCAACGCCTTCGTTGCCTCCTCCTTCTTCTGCTTCTTCTTCTTCTTCGGATCCAAAATCTGTATGCCCAACTCTCAGAGGGTAGAAAACTTTTCCTTTTTTTGCTTTACCCCAACCTCCAACCTCCAAGCACCAAGCACCCCCTCCTAGTCCTCCCTCTGCACGCATTCGTACAAATAACTCAACTCAACTCGCTGAATGCTTTGCAATTTCCGCTCTTCTAAATTTGTTGAAAATTTGCGAGGCAAACGCACAACAACAAAAAAAAAAGAGAAAGAACGGAAAAGGAGAAGGAAAAACGTAAGGAAGCAACAGAGCAAAGTGCGGACGAAGGGGTTTGCAGGGGGGTGTCGGTGGTTTGACAGAGGGGAAAGCCAAGTTTTGTTTGAAAAAGTTTTATGCAAACACAACACAACGACGAATCCTTGTGGCCCCCTCCCCCCTTTCTCTTTCTCTTTCTCCTTTCCCTCCTCACCTGTCGCTGCCAACTGGTTGCCCAACCTGGCGTAATATTTTAATAAATTTTTGTCGCCAGTCGTCGTCGTCGTCGTCGTCGTCGACATCAACAATGGGGCAAACGTTAGCCTTTGGTCTAAGTTGCTGGAAACTCTTCCGCGCCTGCGTCACAATTAGAAATCGCTGGGCGAAAAGTGCGTCGAACCTGCGTGACGCAATTGAAGCTTAGTGCCCCCCCTCCCCAAAAAAAAAAACAACTACACACATGCATAAGTATGTCACACACAAATAGAGACACGAACATTTTCAATAATTTTTCCACCTGATGTTTGACGTTGCTGCTTGCTGTTTGCTTCTTGCCTGCCGCAATTTCCATGTCAAAGCAGATTTTCTAAATGATTTCATGTCCATGCACACGGATCGAAAGACAGAGAAAGGGAGTGAGAGAGCTAAGTTAAAGCTGCTGCCGCAAACACGAAACAAGCTAACAACAATTTTCTAGTTTTTCATCATGCGGCCCGCCACCTTCAATGGCCATAGCGTGTGTCCTGCTGACGTTGGCAGCGACGCGTTGTCGGCGGCGGCGTCGGCGGCGCCACTGATGTGGTAATAAACACCCCTTGTGCAGTCTAATGGACCGTAATTAACTCGTGCGCCAACTTCAGCGTCACAGTCAGCGTCAGCGTCAACGCCAACGTCAGCGTCAGCTTCATCGTGTTGTTGTCGTTGTACAAGCGATGAATAATAATTTCGCCAGCAAATCGGCCAGGCAAACCAGGACCAGACCAGACCAGACCAGACCACGCACAGTGGACAATAATGGCAGTTAAATGGCCAAAACAATTCGTTACCCAATTCAATTTGCATATTATATGTGCTCACATACATATGGTTAATGCGTCTCTTATGTGGTTCAGGCGCTTCGCTCGTATCGTGTTCAGATTGCGTCAAAGTAATTGCCACAAGTTCTGCTCAGACTGCTCAGACTCAAAGAAGATGAATATCATTACCAAGTAGTCAATAAAAGAGTCATTTATGACAATTCGATTGCTTTCTTATCGGAAAGTCAAGCATGTCGTAAGATCAACACATACATAAAATGCAAAACTTCATAATAAACGTAATCGTTAAATATGTGGAAGATTCATTCTCTTTTGTTTGCTTAATAATCTGCAATTGAATTCAATACATGATAAAGTTACACAGAAAATAAATACTGAATTGACACTTACATATTAATGGGTAGAAATGTCGTTATCTAAATAATCCAGGAGTTTGTAATGAAAATACATTTCAGTACAGAATTTCTTAAATTTAAGACGACGATTTTTTATTTTGGTATTTATTTATACTAAAAATGACTAAGCATGTTTTTTTCCAATTTTATTTTAATAATCTAATTCTATATTTATATTTTGTTTCACTTTTTTATTTACAACAGTTCGACTATCTCAACTAAAACTATATTAAATGCTTAAAGGTGGGAATTTGAGAATTTTGTAGTTTATTTATATGTATTTAGGCTTTTTTCATTGAAGCTTAAAATATTTGATACTTCATTTTCAAACTACGATGATGTAAATTTTAATAAATTTAAGTTTTAAGTTTTTAAAATTTATTTTTCAATTATAAAAAATAGCTTTGTTCGGCTTACATCAGTTTCGCTTTAATCCTTGTTAAAAATGCATTGTGTTTCCGTAAATATTGCAATATGGCTAAGCCAATTTTCAGTATCCAATTCTCGTATTGATTTCTTACCATAGTGCTGAGTTGTCGTTGTTGGTGGCAGGGTGTTGCTGTTGTTGCCGTTGTTGCTGCTGCTGCTGATGTTGCTGCTGATGTTGCTGCTGTTGTTTGCGTGACGGATATTGCCTTGTCACTTGCATGTACGAGAAATGTTAAAACGCGGAGAGAGGGGAGAGTGGGGGGGAGAGAGAGGAGCGGAGCGGGTTGAGTTACCAACGGGCTGAATCTTTTTTTCACTTAATGCAAGCAAAACCGCTGGCCAAGCCGAGGCAAACCATGAGACCAGAGCAACCAGAGTCAGAGCCAGAGCCAGCAAGCAGTGAGCAGCAATCAGTGACCGGCAACCACCAACCACAGCGCGCCAATCAACGCAGAGAGTTATCCAACATCCAACAAAAGCGACAGCAGCAATGGCAACAACAATAACAACAACAAAGAATCATTTGTACCGTTCGAAAGTTGTGCTAAAATTTAATTAATTTTGCAATTTGCCTAGTCAAGCAACAGCAGCAACAGCAACAACAACAATCGCGACAGCAACTACAATTTCTATCTGCTATCGAAAAATGATGATGATTACCATTATTGCCGCTAAGCACGGGCGTAGCCAAATGTAAGGCGATTTAGCTGGCGACTATTATAAATACAAATTTAATGAGCGCAACATATGCAACAACAGCAGCAACAACAGCAACAGCAGTAGAGGCTGCAGCAACAACACCAACGGTGGCTGGACTTTAATGCGATTACATGGTAGCGGCACATTTGTCATTTAGTAGGGGTCCAAGGGGTGTGTGCATCAGTGTGTGTGTGTGTGTGGCAGCTTAAACAAATCAAGTCAAATTACTGCAACGCTATAGAGAGAGAGAAGAATCTGTAGCAGTCAGCCAACTGGCAACTGGCAAGCACAGCGACTGTTGTGCCAGCCACAATGAAGGTCTGTGCGCATCCGTAAGATACATTTTGCTGCAGGCAGACAGACTGACAGACAGACAGATGCTTGGACAGACAGAGAGTCAGACTGGATGGCAGACAGCGGCGGCAATTGCATGGCCATCGTGCATAACTTCAACTTTATTGTTGCCCTCTCTTTTGCACTCTGTGGCATGCGGGCCACTGCAGCAGCAACAGTAGTAGCTGCCACAGCAGCCGTTGCTCATTAAGTGCCACTCTACGACAGTTGTCGCTAATGCCGCTGGCATGCCGCTTTGCCCCCTTCCTCCTCTGCCTTCGCTTGTGTTGCAATTCTCAGTCTCAGTTACTCGCGGGGTCGTCGTCACGGGCCATGCTGGGGTTACACACAGTCAACGTAAATTTGCAAATATTTGCTGAAATCAGACGACGACAAATGCAGCAGCAGCAGTGGCAGCAGCAGTGGCTGTTGCATGTGCAGCATAGGCATGCCTGGAATGGCAGTTGAGTTTGTTTTTCGGACTACGCTGTGCATAGCGCTGTTTTAGGCGCTGAGGATGCCCCGATCCCGACCCCGACCCCATCCCATCCCCTAAATGAGTGTTTCACTTGAATGTAGTGTTGTAGTGTACTAAAGAGTGGCTGGGAAGAGGAGCAGGAGGAGGAGGAGGAGGAGGAGACATAGGGACACACTCGGAGGAGCAGCCACTGCAAATAGATTTAACACTTGAGCGAGGCAAAGTCAATGGAGAAGGCAGCTTGAACAAGCGAACCCAAGCCAAGCCAAGCCAAGCTAAGCTAAGCCGAGACAAAAGGTTTCCCCACACGACGACAGAGTGAATTAAAGTACAGCTTTAGTTGTCCTAGGTGTCCGCTTAACGAACTTAGACCAAAGGACTAACAAATACGGGGCACAAATATTCAGCTGTGCTCAACCCACGAACAGAACGGAGCTGAGAGAAGGGTTTCAGCTCAGCTGAGCATGAATATTAAAAGGGTTGCATTGCAGCTACATTTTCCACTTCCTTTTTCCATCTCAAAAGCTAATGACTCAGCGACTTGAGAGCAACCGAACAAATTGCTATGGATTTCGGTTGCTACGATTAAAACATCAAATTTAAACAGACTTTTAACGCACATTTAAAGTCCCGGTTCTTCACTTTTGACATTATGCTTATGGCATGGACAACACTTAATTAATAATTGATAATCCATTTTGAGTCTAATTGGAAGGTCGGAAGATTATAAATAGTTAAAGGTCATTTTTAAGTTTGCTCGAAATGTGAGAAAGGTTAATTTATTTTTAGTTAATTACGCATATGGGTGCAAAGTAAGTGTGGAACGTTTTCTTTGAATTTATATTTTTATAAGACGAGACATAACTAGTTAGAAGTCAAATAAGAAGTCACTTAAATAACATAGAAAAAAAGAAACTACAGTCGAGCGTGCTTGAAAGCAGAACAATGCGGTATTATGCTCAACATATGCTAAACTTATATACCGAAGTCTATATTTGGTATATCAATATGTCTTATATTATTATCTATATTATCTATGAGCCAAAAATTCTATATTTTAAATGTTTGATACATTTTGTTTTTATTGGTTCTGATGATCACATTAAATTGATTGAATTTGGAGTTACAAATTAAAATTATTTACATAAAAGAATATAGATGAATATATCATTTTCATGAGGAAATATTTATTATATTTTCTGTAAATAGTCATGTGGAATCTTTTATTCGCATTAGTTGGAATATTTGTTTTTTAATTGGACTGCTGAAATGCTACTAAATATGAAATAAAATTGTATATCCCTTATAAACTAAGAATCGGATTACACGGAAACTTTTAATAAAATGTAATTTAAGTGTCGAATTTCTAAATAAAAATAGAATAAATGCCAAAGGTTTGGAGAGAACAAGTCAGAATCACGCATAGGGTCTGCGGCATTCTTTACTGTTTACTTCATTTCTACTTTTCCAAACTATAATTAACTGTATGAGAGAGTTAGAACTTCCCCACAAGTGTCTTGTCTGGGTTGCGTGTGGAGCTTGATATTCTTGAGAACTCGAAAGTGCGCAAGTAATCGAACAATAAGCAATGGGAACCGTTTATTAAGCACTCATTGTGTCTTACCTGTTTGACCCACTTGCTCTTCTTGCTATACGAGTATGAGTCAGAATTGTGAATCGAATAAACTCAGTCCTAAGAAACACGTATGTATAATTTGTATTTTAAACGCAACAAACCATGCTCGTAATTTAAAAAAATGCGAAGGCAACTTCAATTTCTGGATCGGAGAACTCTGCGTGCAGTTTATCAAAGGAACGACGTCTGCCGCTGACGACGACGACGTTGGCAGAGAGGGGAAAGAGGCGAGAGAGGGGAATGGAAATGAATTACATGGCGGTGGCAGCAGCAACCTGCCGAGTTGCGGCAGTTGTTAAAAATTATTATTAAGTATTTGCCGTGGCTTTCGTCTGAAACAAAGGCCAAGCTCTTAAATATTTAATAAGTACACAAAAAGAGCCCAAAGGAAAAGAGCGAGAGAGAGAGAGAGTGGGAATCGGAAATAAGTGAGATAGAGAGCATGACTGCTGTTGAGTCATGTCAATTGGGCTTTGGGACTGACTGACTGACAAAGTGACTGACTTGGTGTCCCGCTGCGGAGCTGGAAGTGGAATCAATACCCAGGCTCTGGCAGCCCGTCGTGCAGCACACATACACTTACATTTATATATATACTTGTGTACTTGTAAGGATACACACACACACACACACACACACTTGTGAGCGCCCACTAACGGTGACAATAAATGAGTAAAAATGACTTTCAACGGAATGAAAATGAAACGACAACGTAAACGACAACGACAACGACAACGAAATCGACGCCAGAGCACACAGAAAATCTGTCATCAACACGCACTCGACTGTGGGTCCATTGTGAAAGCCCATGAAATTTGATATCGATGCGTGGAGTACCATCAACAACAATAACAGCAAGAGCAACAACAACAATAACAGCAACAGCCACAGACACAGACAACGATAGGACAATTCTCCCTACCAAGTAATTTGAAAATTTCAATACCTTGAGCACTTATTATTGGCTCTTTTTTAGTGACCATTATTTCGGTAGTATGGGAATAAAAAGTATTTATACATTTTTCAACTTTCAACAACATTTTTGCCCGAAAATATTTATGAAAAACATTCAAGTTTCGTTGATGTAGATAATGTTTTTCTTTTGCCAGCGACAGCGAACTCACTCTGCACATTCCCATCGATCGATTCTTTTGGACACTTGTAACGAGGGTGGCTTGATGGATTGGCGTTAAACTGCCATAAAATTATTAGAGCAGGCGACGATTTTTTATTTGCTGTGTTGAACATGTTGAGAGTGTGTTTACCAAATGGCCAAATGTGGTTTTATTATCCATGTCACGCTCATTAATAGTCCCCCCAAAATATTATGGGCACTTACTGCCGGGCCAGAGAGTTCATTGGGTTAGAACCACACAGAATAACAAAATTATATTTAAATGCAAATTAAAGATGCATGTTTAAAGACAAGAGTGTGTAAACAAGTAGTATTTATAGATTAAGGAACTAGCTGCTTGCTTAAGACCTTAATTCAGTTTTTACTTTTCATACCCGTTACTCATAGAAGGAAGATGGAAGCATCTCTTCAATAAATGTATATATTTTTGATCAGTCAATATAGCCATATCCTTCTGTCTGTCCGTCAACTGCAATCGGATCTTAGTAGGTCTTCGGCTGGCTATCTGGTATATTTTGTACTGTATGGTATATTTTAAATGCAGTATTATATCTATATACCAAATATAACCGTTGGTGTATTTTAGTATAGTAATTTGGTATATTTAGTTAGCTATTTTCATTGAAAATTCGTAGCGTGTATCTCACAATCAAGCACACGCGAGAGTAGCTTTCTTAGCTGTTTTGTTTAATGTATGTTAATTTTTGGATATTAATATTTCTAGATTAAAGAACTACATAGCTGCTTAAGGCCTTAATTCAGTTTCAGTCTCTTCATTAAATGTATATATTCTTGATCAGACGATATAGCCATATCATTCTGTCTGTCCGTCAACTGCAATCGGATCTTATTATGTCTTTGGCTGGCTATCTGGTATATTTTATACTGTATGGTATATTTTAAATGCAGTTTTTGGTTGACAATCTGGTATATTTTGTACTGTATGGTATATTTTTAATGCAATATTATATCTATATACCAAATATAACCGTTGGTGTATTTTAGTATAGTAATTTGGTATATTTAGTTAGCTGTTTTGTTTAATGGCATTTTTGAATATTAATTTTTCTAGATTAAGGAACTAGCTTCTTTGCGCTCTAATTTGTTTTATGCATTTTAGATTGTGGCAACTCTCGCGATTTGAGAATTTACTACCTGCCACTAATCCCAGTGACGCATGCAACAGCACTGAGCGACTCCCCTGGCAAACCAAGTGTACGTAGTGCAGTTTGTATCTCTCTCGTAAAACGTACATAGCTCAATTCCCTCTGCCGGTGGATAAAACACAATGCTCGGGCATTTAGGCAAAACTACCTGACCCCGACAAAAAACCACCGACAACAAAGCTGCTTCTCAACTGCAATGCATTGCACCTGGTGCTTCACTTTGTCGATGGGATGGGATTGGGTTTACGTTTAGGTTTAGGTTTGAGTTGGAGTTGGCGCTTGAGACTGGAACGGGGCATGAGGCCTAGACTTAGTTGGACGCTGTGCGTTTGTTTTTTTGGTTTGTTTTGTTTTTTCTCTCGTTTTTTATGCATTTGTGAAATAGCACAAAACATTTTATAACCTTACATGGAAATTTGGGTTTATGTTGCTTTATTTTTTCAACCTCGAAACAGGTTGGGCACAGCTGCCATACACCAAGAGCAACAATAACAATAACAATAGCAATAGCGACAACAAACACGCGTTGAAGAAAACTTAAATAATGCTAAGCTTTTTGATGAACCCACACAAAAACCAAAAAAACCAAAAAAAAGACGAAAGAAAGAAAGATAAGCAGCAGGCCAGCAGTCAACATTTTGACTGTGTGGCACTTGAGGCGCCATTGTAATAATAAAGCCAAATCAAGCCTAAATCAAATAGAGCAGCATAATCTGCCATAATACCAGCTTCATCTCTCCCCTTCGCATTTATCACTAATTTAAGGTGCGAGCGCGGTACTTGATCGTCAGCATCAGTATCACTTGTGTTGATCAAGAAACGAAAACTGAATATCAAAATGAATATACTCGCACTCGTACTCGTACTCGTACTCACACTCGTATTTGTATTCGTATTGGTACAAAAATGAAAATGAATGTGTGGCTGTTGGCATAAATTGAATTTGATTGTTCAAGTAGTCTGTCAGGCGACTTGTCTGCTGCTGAGTTGTCTGCATCTGTATCTAATGTAAATCGTTATGTTGCACAGTGTGTTACACCATGTCAAAATATTATCCGATAGTTTGCAATTAGTCTGTAATATATGTGAGAAATCACCACATACATTTTTCTGTTAATTTTATTTCATATCTTATCTATCTATCTATTTTATATTTATACCAAATATAGCTTTTAGTATTTGTTGATACTATAATTCGGTATATTTTAATGACTACCGATTCTGCAATGCTAAAGTATATTTTTATACCAAATCAAGATTATATATTTTAGTATTTTTTTATATACATATATATTATTTTTTGGTTTTATTAAAAATTACTGTAACTTATCATCTGAGCCCGACTATAAATCTATATTTTCGCTTATCTTTAAACACTATTTCTTACTTATTTGAATGTAGCATGTGAATAACTTTGGGTTTATTTAAATAGTTTTGAGAAAGGACCTCAGTTGGAGTCGATTTTATCATACGCACAGTTTCAGTGTGCGATGCCTTATATTCAAATTCAGATCTCAAAAACAGCTGCTACACTTCATTACCATAAGGTTTGCATCCGAAGGGCAGACCTTGAGGCATATTGTGCCTCACTTGATATCCCATCCCCCTCGATCCTCTGGCACTCTGGTTGCTTGTGCCTCAAGTCTCACCCTCATCCTACTCACATGCAATTTGATGTGTTATTATGCTTTTTGTTGCTTATCAAACTGAAAATTCAAATTCAACTAGCGGCAGCACATTGTTTACAACGCCCCCACCTAAGGCAACGACAACAAACAGTCACAGCCACAGCAACGAGAGCAACACAACACAACACAACACAACACAGCACACAAACACTTGAAGAGCTGCAAAAGTGACACTTCTAAGAGATTAAAGTGACATGTAGTGCTGGACTCTGGCAAGCAGAGTAAGAGAGAGATTCCGCAGTGACTCTAGACTCTAGACATAGAAAGTTGAGCGGTATGAAATGGAATTATTTGTTATGCAGTTGTGTTCAGTGCTCAGTGTGTGTCTAAGTGTGTGTGCTATGCATAGATTAATAAATTATAAGCTTCGTTGGCTTGTCGAGACCTTTGCGCTTTCTTTCTTTTCACTCCAACTCCTGGGGGACATTCACAATTCTCCAACTTCCAGTTCACATCTCCAACTCCTACTCCAACTCCAATTCCAATGCAGACTGTGTGAATGTGGAGCAATTAATGCTCGTGTTTTGTCATTTCATGCCCCGGTCTCTGTCAGGGGATTGTTCATCACATGCATAAACATACATACACAAATGTTGTTGTTGTTGTATTTGTGTATTATGCACATAATTAAGCCGGTGTATCCGTAAAAGTATGCGACACTTCCGGCTTGCTCAACTGAAGATGGGCCCCAGAGTCTCGCTCCTTTTCTCTCTCTCTCTCTCTGTCTCAGTCGCTCAGTATCGCAGTCAGTCATTCAGTCACCATCTCGATCTCCATCATTCAGCCTTAATACAATTCATTGAGCGTTGACCACGCTTACTTACTACGTACCATATATGTTATATATATATGATGTACAAAAAGGGGTTATTTTTTCCTTTCAATGCAATACACAGTAGAGAGATGACTGGCGGGGGAGGAAAGCGGCATTGTCACATTGTGGAGCTAAAAGACTCTGCGGAAATGCCAGAGCACGAGTGAAAAAATGCAGCTGGTCAAGACGTGGGCCGAGATGGAAAGATATAACGTGACAGCAAAAGGAAAGGCTTCTAATTAGTTCAACAATTGGTCAACTTGGAAGCTGGCTTTGTTAAATACCAATCACATTAAAGCAATTCTCCGATTTACCCTCAAATGGGAAAGTATTTCGATTACACTCGTAGGAAGCCAATTTTAATGGGAAACATACATATGTACATATTTTCTTTTAGCATTTACTTACTGATACACAAATTGTATTTTAGTTGATATCGAATGTGTTGGACTCTAAGATACCTGATACACATTTTCAATGAATGTAAAACAGTGCGGAATTATTAAATTATTCCAAATTAAAATACCAAAATGTACTGAAATATACCAAAGGCTATATAAAGGCTCCGTATATCGATACACTATTATATTACTACTACCAAAATATACCAGATTAGCGTATACAATTATTTCTTAAATAACTTTTAATTTTAAGGCTGTAGTTTTTATTGTATCTATCAAAAATGTGTTTTTCCTTCTTAGGCCGGCAACTTATTGAGCGGTGTGTTACTAAAAATCGCAATTCTAACTTTGAAATTACGCATGCTACTACATTTTTCGATTTATGGGAGCGGAAGTGATCTGTTTACTTTGGAATAAGTAAAGTTCCTTTTTGGATCACCTCTTTTGCCTTGCTGCTCCCTTCTCAAATTATTCAATGAATCAGCTTTCAATTCCGAAAAATAATTGATTGTCTGTCGCACTTGAAATACTCAATGCTACAGCTGTTTCGCATCATGTAGCAAACTCAAGTTTATCTTTAAAATATATATGATCTGTTTTTATATACTTGTGCTTATATTTGATTTTGGAGAGGATTCTTGAGCAGTGTCTTTGCTGAGGGCAGCACTTTTCAGATTAAGCCATAAGTTGTGCAGATTCTGCTTTCGCTGACTTCAGCTTAATCCCTTTTGAATGGTGTTTATAAAGAATCAACACTCCTTCCTCCGCTTATCTGGACAGCTGAGCAGACAAGTTGTGTGGAGCACAGATGATACAAACTTTGACATATGTCATAAGCAAGAAGGCAAGAAACAACAAAAAACTGTCAGACATTGCTCGTGATGATGGGCACAACATCTACTCATTTATAAGCCACAAAAAAAAACAAATCACTTGGGGCCAGCACGGGACACTACAGGCCAGACAGCCCGGCAGTTCCCTGTTCCACTCCCCCATCCCCATCCCTCCCGCATAGGGGACAAAGCGCACAAGTTGGCATTATTTGAATTAAGTGCATACTTAAGAGTAATTTATTGGAAAATCCACAAGAAAACCAGCAGCAGTAGCTGAAGCTGAAGCTGAAGCTCAAGCTGTAGCCTGAGGGCCAAGCAGATTGTGGGCACACAGTCAGTCAGTCAGTCAGTCAGTAAGCGCCAGCAGTGGGTTTTCCATGCTCATAAATCTATTGTTTCAAGGCAATACTTAGTGGTGATGGTGATGGTGGAAGTGGAGGTGGTTGGGTTGGGTTGGTGCCTCATTAATCTGCAGAGACTAGTGTGTACCCAACTCTTTGTGCCATTATATATGTCTATGTCTATCTAGCGTCACTATTTGGATAGTGCTCTTTTTTGTTTGTCCAAATGTCACTCTGTTTTTCACGCGTTATCTCAATAAACCCGGTCGACAACTGTTCCCCTGCCTATGCCTGCGCAGCGTTCCTCCCCAGGGCTGTGTTCATGTCGAGGCCTTCTTTTCATTAGCCTGTTACATAGTCCCCATCCCCATCCCCATTCTCTTGCCTCCTTCCTCCATAGCAAGACACTGACTTCTCTCATCCTCTGGATTGTGGAACGAGTTATTGGCATGCATTGAATTTTGCTTTGGAATTTTTGTGTGTTTGTATGTTGAACACAAGCCAAAGAGTAGACAATCATTGGCATGTATAGAATTTCACTGATTTATGTTTCATATGAGTCGAAAGCGAATGACAAAGTCGAAGAAACAGCCGCCAGGAGGAAGGACAGAAGGAGCCCCTTCCCCCCTTCCCTCACTCACTTCGTCAAGGCTCCAGCTCAATTCTGAGACTGAGACTGAGCCCCGTCTCCGGTTGGTGACAATGCAGTGATTACATCTTTTGAGCATTTTACTCCCCCACATCCGCTCTTCCTCTCCTCAACACTAGCATCATCATCATCGTCATCGTGAGGAGAAAGACTCGCCATCGTCGTCGTCATGTAAAGAAAGGCATCCCTTTGCAGCAGAAATATTTTTGTGCGCCTTTCCTTTTGCTAGAGAAATGATAAATTTTTGATTAAAGGCCCGTTGGGTGGCTGCCTAGTTGTCTGCGTTTGGCATGTCTTTGATAGGATGCTCACTCACACATACAGTATACATACGTCAACACACAGCCTTGGAAAGTGTTGCACTTCTCTGAAGCTTTGCTGCAAAATACCCATGGAAAACAATGTCACTATATAAACAAACTATGAACTATATTAACGGCATTTGAAGATATTAACAAAAGAGCAAAGAATATAGATTGCTATCTAACATTAAGAATGTATTTTAAATTGGTTAATATAAATTAATTCTTGAATTATGGATATTTACATATTTTAGTCCAGCTTAAATTGATTTATTTTTATCTTTGGACTTTAATTTAGTTCACCACATTATTTCATATTTCATTAGCAATTTAAATTACAATGAAATGCGAACTGCGATAGTAAGACTTTTTAGTTTTCCTAAGATATTTTAACAAAGATAAAAAGTAAAAAATAAATCTCAAATTGAACAATTATCAACGAATTCAATTAAATATGAAAATATGCAAAATCCGAGTTATACTGGTAATAAACCACAATTATTATAAATCATATTTGAGCAGTAATATTCATCAGACTTTTAATTACACGTCAAATAAATCACATCTCATTATATATATATCAATCACGGGGTATATAAATACTTTCCCAAGCTTTTGCTTTTTCAATTGCATTTAGCAGCCAATGTTCATTGAGTTTTCGTTGATTGCCAGTTAAGAATATTTGACAGACCCTCGTTCATCTCGTTCCACCCATGTCGGCATCTCCGATTACTCGCAGCTAGTCGTTATCATTCATATTCCCAATCAAATTCCAAGTCAATCGCTGCTGTCAGCTATCCAAATGTTAATTTAAACAATTAATTTCAATCTATGGCATATAATAATGCGACAGTGACTGCGAGTGTGAGTACGAATACGAATACGAATACAAATACCATGAGTTGTTGGGGTAAAAATGTGAATATGTCTTTAACATGTCAATTTGCAAATTAAATACCCAACTTGACAGACTCTGAAGAAGGGACATCGGCAAGAAGTGTGCCACAAAGTGAGCGGCACAAAAATAAACCATGAGCGGCAGATGCAATTGGAGGGCACAAGGAAGGAAGAAGTGAGAAGCGAGAAGCGAGTGAGTAGGAGAAAGGAAAAGGAAAGACCACACAGTGTAGACAAGTGCACTAAATATAGATTTGATTTGATTTGATTTGAGTAGTAGCAGCGGTAGTTGAGTGTAGAATTTGTGACTGATTTTCGAGAGTGGAATAGAAGGGAAGGGAAGGGAAAAGATTGTAAATTGAGGGTCAGTACTTAGAAGACAATTTGTAGAGACAATTTAATTGAGTCAAAGTGCTCACTTAAGTTCTTTAATCTAATTGTTAGCTTAAAATGCGGTAAATTTAGATCAACCAGGAAATGCGTGAGACTTTACTAGACAATGCGTAGGAATGTTATGCAAATTACGCAAGAGTTAGATAATATGGAAACATTTTTTTTAATTTCTATAATAATAAATAACAATAATAACACGTACAAATGTATCGAAACACCAAATATAGCATTAACGATAATTAAGTATTTGTTCGGTATATTGATTTGGTATATTTTTACCTCATTTGTATTGTATTCGAAATTGGTAGCGGATGCATTTGAGATCTCTCTTAGTTATATTCCTTGGTGTTTATTTATCAAATCATTTTATTGCTCTTGCTACATTGATGGTGTATACTTAAAAAAAAGAAAACAGTCAAAACCTTAGAGTTAACAATGTTAAGAATTCCCCATTACTAGCTACTTAGTGTTCAGTCTTTTCAAGATATTAAATCACATTTTCTCGCATTAGCATGCATAATAAAACTTTACGTTGTGTGCATTAATGTGAGAGCAATAACTTGAAATTGTGATTGCACTATAATTGGCTTCTTATGACTTGCATTCAGACCTTTACTACCCATTTATGAGCATTTTACATTTTTTTGCCAAGGCTAATACAAACAATTGAAGAAACACATGTTCTTTCCCGTATACACGATATAAATAGTTAATAAGTTGAGTCATTAGCTCTTAAGACTGGCTTTCGTTATCTCCTTTTTCTTAGGGGAAACATATGGTTACCATTTAATAATGGTTCTGTGATTAGGGTGATTAGTCTTTCTTCGTTGTTGGAGTTGTTGACTACTGCTACTGACAGGTGCTTCTACAAGACCAACCCCAATTCAGGAGAGAGGACCTTAAAGGTTTCCGGGAATTTAAAGTTGCCACTTGAACCCAGATATATTGTAGATTCACTTTTTATCAATTTTGGTAAAGTTAAAGTTTATTTTGTCTCTCACATTGTGCATAATATAAATTTTAGTTTCCACCATCAAATCGCAACTGTCACATTATTTTCACTTGTCTTTTTTTATTTAAGTGATATAAAGTGTGATGTTTGAGAGAGTTTCTTATGCATGTGTGTGTGTGTGTGTGAGTGAATGTGTGTGGATCTACATATATATTTATATCGCAGTCAGTAACAATTTCCTGTCATTGCACTGACGTAGACACGCTTGCCGAATTTATAGATAATTTTTCATGATTTTTCTTAACATTCCCTCTCTTATTCGCTCTCTCTCTCTTTCGTTCTTTCGTTGCAGATGTGCGCAGCAGGTCACAGGCTTACGGCGCTGCTGATGATGTTCATGACGATGATGAAGTTGCTGGCGAGGCGAGTCTAACTGCTGACAGCAAAGTGCCAGTGCAGTGCAGTGTCAGCGTTGCGTCGACGTGCGTATCTCAAAGATACAAATAGAAGAAGCCCATTTCCGTCTGGTGGTCGCCTACCTAACGAAAGTGGACTGGCTACCTACACACAACACAATACATCGCTCTCGTCGTTGCACTTCTCTCGCCTCTACTCGCTACTCACTACTCGTCACTTTTCACTCGTTGCTCTCTCTCTGGCGTGCTCTTTTACTGTCCAGCTGCTATCAGTTGTACCGTGGCGCGCGGTCGCGACGGGCTGCAAGAAAAGAACGAAAATAAAGTGAGTGCGGGACGCGCGCGGTGAACAAGAAGCCGAAAGAACATCGACAACAACAACGAATATCGAACTACGAAATAAAAATAAATAAAATACGAAGTGCGGGAAATATATACGAATACGGAAAAGAGGAAACCGGGCGTCATCAATCCTTTTTCCTTGTGCAAATATTTGTGAAATCGTGATTGCTGTTGACAAAGTGGCGTCCGCACACGTACTCGATACTTTCAATTAGGCACGTTGCTTATAAATGTGCCACAATGGCGTCGCCGTCGAGGACGACGCAACCATCAACGCTGCAACCACCGACGCGTTGTAAAGCCCCAGCCACGGCTAAGGCTCTAATCCTGTTCCGTCTGCGGTTCCGCCAACTAGCTCCCTCCCTCCTATCTCTCCTGTCCCTGTCCCTGTCACTCTCATTGCTACTGCTCAGCGTTGCTGTTCATGGCGAACCCTACGGTGGCAGCTTTGGCAGCTCGGCCATCGCCAGCGGCGGCCTCGGCTCCGTTGGCATCCACATCCCCGGCGGCGGAGTTGGCGTCATTGCGGAGGCGCGTTGCCCGCGGGTTTGCTCCTGCAGCGGATTAACCGTTGACTGCTCGCATCGAGGATTAACGCAGGTGCCTCGCAAAATATCTGCGGATGTGGAACGACTGTAAGTACACAGTGCACTACTCTTAATATTAATCTACTAAACGAAAATCAACAACCCCAACGTACAAATACTAATAACCCTGATAGACGGCTGAAAATCAGTCAAAAGTGCAATATATTCAACACTTAACATAGCTATGAGGGAAGTAGGAAATGCACAACTATGAGAAAATATAACATAACTATATATACATGTATCAATATAGAAAATAATGTAAGGTAACAAAGATTACAATAATTATCGATTTCAATACATCATGAAAAGGTCGTTAGAACCCACATTTAGGTTATGACAAAAGTTAAAAATACTAGGATATGATGAGTTAACAAGTTTCATCATTATTACTCCAATCGATTGTAAAATAATTCGAAAAATAAAAAATATTTATTAAAAATTATTACTAGAAAGATTTTAGAAACTACCAATTTCAAAAACCCGTGAAAAAATCAAAATTTAATTCAAGTTTAAGAAGATTTAAGAAGATTTTGAAAATATAAACAGCTATCGAGTTTCATCATTTTTACTTCACGGACTTGTAAAATATTTCAAGAAATATTTATGTAAATAATGCCAAATTAGCATAGATGAAACATAATAATGAATTATTATTATTAATGACACAAAGTCTATAATAATCACCTATTCTACGAAGTTAGGAATATTCATATTCAGACAAAACCCCTATTTTAAAAGAAATAGGTTAAACATCTTATGGAACAATACTATATAGATAAAACGAATTTACAAAAAATGCATTTGAGAAAGAATACAAAAGATAGAAAAATATGTTGGAATGAGTCCATCAGATCGGATTCGCTAGATATAATCGACAACATATGTTTACATGCACTTCATGTATAAGTGGAAAGGAAGTATTCTTATCTCGAAGTTGTGAAGATTGCGAACTAGCCGAACAAGTTTCTTGGCCTTGACAATAAGTGGTCTATATGATTTTACATATGCACGAATGTTGTTACGTAAACAGCAGTTGTGAGCAGATGTTCATATTTACATACAAATCATCATAGACAATCAGCAACTAGAACAGCAACAACAACAACAAAACAGTAACAACTCTAACAGGGGTAGAGTTAAAAACAAATAAAGCCGTGACCATGTCGTGTGTCGATAACAGCGAACAACAAATGGACGACGCGTCGCTGGCAACACGAAGCGATGCAAACTGGCGTCTTGTGTTGTCAGCTCAGTCCGTACATTAAATCTCCATTAAGTTTATTAATTGTCGCTGAAGAAGCCAGCATAAGCGTCCACTTTTGGCAATTGTTGCATGCAGCTCAGCAACTGCAACTGCAACGGCAACAGCAACAGCCACGAAATGCATTAAGCCGAACGTCTGCGTTCGTCGGACGCCACATAAATTAACGCGCCGGCAATTAGCAAGTGTATGCAAAATGCCACAGAGCCACACCTCCTTCCTGCCCCCTGCTCCCCCTGCTGCCAGTTCCGTGGCATAGCTTCACTGCATTCAATCCTCAGTAGAGCCATTGCAGCGCCACTCGGCGACCTCAAAAGCTGCAGTTTTTGTTTTAAATTTTTTTCTACATAAATTAATAACAGATATCAACGTCGACGACGACTGCCGACAACAACAGCAACAACAACAACAACAAGCAAATAGCCCAGTTATAAGCAGTCGGTGCACCCCGAGCCAGTCAAATAGCACTCAGGGACACATTTGTTTTATGCAAAAAAGCAACAAAATTAAAAAAAAAAAAAAAAATACAAAAATAAAACGGAAAAAATGAAAAGCTAAAGCAGAAAACAGAAACTGAAAACATATCAGCATACACGGCATATTTGCATTTTAAAATACCAAAGCGGCTGCCTCAATGCTGCAGCACAGGGTGGTTCATGCCATTGCGGAAAACTATTGGATGACATTTTCAGATTGAACGTATGCCAGATTTAAGCCAGATCAAAATTACATTACACAGAATGAATAAATAAGAAAATAAAATATAAGAGAAACACAAAAAGGGTTTCAAGCAAGAGCTTAGAATAAAAGGTAACAACTCTTGAGGAAAGGTGGTTGAAATACGAGTAAATACACCAAGAAATTAATTGAAATATGAAATGTGAGATGTGAGATGCACAATACCAGTGGATACTTAAAAATGATTGACAGTTTTATTTACAATCCATAAAAGTATGTTTACAGCCCTTAAGGGGAAGCGGATTATAATGGAGTAATTTAAACCGATTTGAAAAATACATAATAGTCACTTTAAATTTAGATTTTTCTTACACTTTCAATAAACAGTAAAAAGATTAGCTAAATTTTGTAATTATAATAGAATTTCTTATGATTTAGAGAGTTTGAATTAAAGCCGATTAAAAAACAATGAAATAAACATTTTCAAATTAAATGTTTTCTTAACACATTCACTAAATGATAGAAAAGTTTAATTAAATAACTAAATGATAGAGAATATTTAAACGGATTTCACTAAGATTAGTTTTATTAATATTTAAAATCAAAATTATTCAATCGAAATCCAAATGGATTACCAAATTTCGAACTAATTAACTAATTAAAGTTAAGTTTATATTAAAACGCGTTTTGCGACGATTAAATTTTTTGTCATTTTTAACTCTCAAATATAACATACTCTTTCTTAATCAAAAAAAAAAAAATACTTTAGGACATTATTCATCTTTTATTAAAAATTTTAGGAAACAGCACAAAAGATAAACTAAATAATCAATTACAATAAAATTCATATAATCAATTGAGAATAATATTTTTAAGACAAATTTCACTGTGATTTTCGGTTCTGCTTTATTTTAAAACAAGTTTTAAAGGCGAATTTTGAAATATTCAGAATCTTCTTTAAATCCAATTAATGTAAAGAGTTTTTGTTAAGATTATATTGCTGTTTTGCTAATTGCAAAAATTGCATTTGTTATTAATGATAATAATCAGTGAAGTGAGAGTTGAGTCACCCTCATGCGACGTAGAATCCAGAACTAGCAGTTGACACACTCGCACATAGACAAACTATATATATATATATGCTATATAAGTGAGACTGGATGTGTTGTGTTAGTCGTGTGTGCACATCAAATATTGAACATGCCCACAACTATCGGCTGGCAAAGCAGCAAATGGCAAAAACAATGCGATGGCAAAACTGGGGCCCAACCCAACAGAGTAGAGCACAGTGCAGCACAGACTCAGAGGCCCAGAGACTCACTCCGAATAACCCAGAACCAGAACGAGTGCCACAACCAGAACCAGACTTGCCATTTAATTACACAGCAGAGGCTCGGTGTGGCATGTTTCAGAGTGACAGGGAGGATTAGAATGGTCACATGGCAGCGGGCAACGCTGGACACAGGCAGTCTGTCCTTTAGTTTGTTGGTTCGTCAGTTCGTCAGCCACCCACATTGGTTATAGGATTGACATGAGAACGGTTTTGCATATATAGTACATACAAATTCTATGTATGTATTTTCTATTTCGGCGCAGGCAAACTTAACCCCAATTTGTGCCCGAAAGCCCTTTAACACCTCTCACAAAAAAACACAAATATAACAACAGCTAAAGGTGAACCTAATTTATAGCTCCAGTAAATTCTTCAAAGACATGCAAAAAACCCGAAAATAAATAAATAAAAGTTAAAGAGAAAAGGCAAAAGAATCGCAAGAAAAGAGCAACTCGAGCTGAAATCTAATTGGACCCTAAAAACTAACAAAAGCTTTGGCCTGGCCAATTTGTGAATGCCTCAAAGAATTAATGAACTTAAATGTTTAATTATAACAAAACGGCAACGCACACATAACATAACATAACATAGCTGATTTCCGACATTCGAGAGAGTTTTATAATTATTTTTGTAAAATCTTTTGAAAAATGTCTGTCAATTAGAAGCGACTTTTGTTTCAACTCTTTGGCTCCTCAGTGACTTGTGAATCCACAATATGTAATCAGTTGGATCTAACCAAACGCGATGCCCACATCTTGCCAAGATATTAAGCTCATTAAAAACTCTCTGCGTATGTGTGTGTGTGTCTGTGTTGGGCTCATCGGTAACTTGATGCGAGTTTCATTAAGGCTTCGGCGCAAAAAAAGCAAAGTTCATCTTATGTTATAGGATTGTAAATACTCTAGCGAATCTTTGTTTCGAATTCTGACGAAAGCAGAGAGTTCGGCACGCCTTCTGAGCGTCACAAATTTTATAACAAAGGCATAATACCCCTCGGCAAGTGTATAGAAAAATATTTCTCGTTTTTGGCCCAGACCGAAGGTCTTACTACCTGTTGTTGCCGGTTGCTGCCTCTTTAGAGGCAACCTTACTCAAAGAGCAGCTGAGACTCTCGCTTGACTCTGGGCCAGGGCTGCAACTTGTTGTTGTTGTTGCTATTATTATTATTATTGTTGTTGCTGTTGCTGTCTGCTGGCTGCGCATGCGCATTCGGTCTTCAGATCTGTGGGGTTTTTCTCCGTTTTGTATCTCTTAGGTTGCATTTCATTGTTATGACATCTGCAGGTAACAAATTTTGTGTATCTCTGAGAAAAACAAGTTTTATTCCTGCGACTGCGACTGAGCCTGCGAATACGACTGTGCATGTTAAATGATTAAATATCATATTTTCGTTATCAAACAAAAGACTGTGTTGGTTGCTGGCTGCTTCGATGTTGTTGCTGCCGATGTTCTGCCTTGTCTTACAAGCAATTAAAAATTATTATCGCGCTGCCACAGCTGATTTCGATTAGCGAGCTAGTTGGGTTGCAACATAATTACCAGCAAGCCAGCTAGCCAGCCATTTCCTTATCATGCTTTACAATCTATTTACGATCCCCACTCCTTTCTTCTCTTTTGCAGCGATTTGCAGGGCAACAATTTGACCGTGATATATGAGTCGGACTTGCAGCGTTTAACCAAGCTGCGAATGCTGTAAGTAAACAAACTTTTTTTCTTTGACTCGCATTTATCATTGCGTAACTCGACTCCAAGTGGAGCACATTGATATACCAAAAAATGCAATGATAATACTATAACTATAAATTTGAACTGAGTAAAACTGGTTGGCCAATAGATGTTAAGCAACAACTTATACTATCTGTTTTCGACATCTTGTTTCTCCCCTTTCTGCAGCCAATTAACCGATAATCAAATCCATACGATTGAGAAGAATGCACTGCAAGACTTGGTATCTTTGGAGCGACTGTAAGTAGAGATATTTTCTCGTTGCGTATGAAATTCATTTTGCTAGTTTGCTAGTGCATGAAAATTGTACAACTAATTCACTCTGAACTAACCAAAGAAAATTTGCTGCTCTTTATAGAAATATATTGTAGAATATTCACATGAAGCAATTCGATTATGTTGAGTTTTTAGTTTAACATTTTTGTATCTTTTTTCTCGTTTCGTTTTATGCGTATCTCTCTACTTTCGTTGCGTTTCGTTTTGCGTATCTAATATGCTCGTTCACCAAAAACAAAAATCAATATCAAATACAAAACACCAAAATCAAAATCAAAACAAAAAAACCAAACACTTCACTCTATAAATCAGACGCCTAAACAACAATCGACTTAAGGCAATACCTGAAAACTTTGTGACAAGTTCAGCGAGTCTTTTGCGATTGTAAGTAATCCAATGTAGACATCTAGCGATTATATCTACCAAACGTAGTGTAGTCCATAGAACCTTAGATTTTAAACACATAATGACACTCTCCTCTTCCCCCGCCTGCCTGCCTGTGCATCTTCCTCACTCACAGGGACATCTCGCACAATGCAATCACAACCGTTGGCCGAAGAGTCTTTAAAGGAGCGCAGTCGCTGAGGAGCTTGCAGTTGGACAACAATCAAATCACTTGTATGGACGAGCATGCCTTCAAGGGTTTGCTGGAGCTGGAGATACTGTAAGCACACTATAGAGAACTAGGACTAGGGATGGGCAAGTTTCAGGGCTGACAACAGCGCATTACTTCTACGAGTACGCTTTATGATTTATATGCGATATACGATTTTAAAGTGCTCGTTTGCCCATCCTTGGTCTAAGATGCCAAGAAAGATGCATTCACTTGATAATGCAACTTATTTTTTTTCCAATTCCAATTTTCTCTTGTACTTGCGATGCAGCACACTGAATAACAATAACTTGACCGCTTTGCCGCACAATGCCTTCGGGGGATTGGGAAAATTGCGGGCGCTGCGCCTATCGGATAACCCGTTCGCCTGCGATTGCCATTTGTCCTGGCTGTCGCGCTACCTACGCAGCGCCCCTCGCCTTGCTCCCTACACGCGCTGCCAGTCGCCGTCGCAGCTGAAGGGCCAAAACGTGGCGGACCTGCACGACCAGGAGTTCAAATGTTCAGGTATGGACACACGTATCTAACGTAGTTGCAACTAGTTGCTTTGGCGGTTCGAGGGGAGCGGAAGAGGAAGGGGGCGACTCCCAAAAACGGACAAATGTCGTGGGGCCCTGCGAAGCTATGCCAAATTAATTAGTTTTATATGCCAAGCAGCAAAACAAAGCATTGTAAATCATAAGCAGTCATATGGGCACGCCCCCGCTGTGCCGCCCACTCCAAAGCAATAGCATCGGCAACATCGACAACAATGCTCGGCAAGGGGGGACAAATCAGCATCGGAGGAGGGAAGGGGGAAAAGCTTCATCGTGTGTTTGCCAAAACGTTTAACGCCGTCATCGCTTGCTTGATTGGGATGCAGATGTTCAACCGCTGCGGGCCCAAGCAGCATTTGGAAAGCCTCAGCCTCCATCTGAGTTCAACTCCAAGCTCTGCTGTGCTCAATGAAGCGGAAGATGTACGCCAAGCGATGGCATGAAACGAGTTTTTTATTCCAATCGTTATTATACTCGTTATGCTCTGCCATCTGAAAAGTTTAACACATTGCTCAAGCAATTCGTCAGCAAAGAGTTGAAGGAAACTGAAAGGGAAGGCTTTACTACTAGGATTTGTAATACATGTTAGATCTATATTACCAAAAGAATAATGTTCAAAGAGTTGTTCGGCATTTCTTATAAATTTGATTCTGGAGAGCATATAAACTGGAGTTACTAAAATGGAATTCCAAGTGTGCATTGTCCGATTAAGAAGCAACACTTTTCAAAACCAAAAACGTATACATTTGTTTTCTATAATTAAATTAGCGAAAAACACAACGAACCAATAAAATATACCGATGTCTGTATTTGGTATATCGGTATGTAGTACTATATATCACAACATAAACCAGATTGTCAGCCAAAGGAATTAAGATTCGATTGGAGGATGCGTTTCTTAACATATTTCTTAAATAACTTCTACAATTTCTATATCATTGCATCTGTATTTTTGTGAATTTACGCAGCTTGTAAAACAGCTAAAAATGCGCGTACATAAATTTCAAAACATTGACTATTAAAACAAATTATTAAATGACGCATGTAACAAATGATATAATCATTTTTCAGTTTTCTGAACTTTTCTTTACTATATGAAAGGGTTAAGAATTTCCACAACTGAAACTTATATTTGTTGCTAAGTAGGGAAAATAAAATCGCAATCTTTGAGCTCACTCTACTGCAGAGCATGTGAAATTCGTTGACTTGATGACAGCTTTTGGTTTCGTAGCTTGTTTGACTTTCGTTTCGTAGTCGAAATGCTATGGAATTATGTGGGTAAACATTTATGACCAGCGGCTGTTGTGTTGCGCTGTGTTTTGTTGTGGAGCCACAGCTTGGCGCGCTGTGCAGTAGCATTAATAATTATGTGGTTTGCCGCTGCTGCTGCTTCGACTATTGCTGCTGCTGTGGTTGTGGATCTGTGGATCAAATCAAAGCCAAGTGGCTGACAGTAGACGGTAGAGGCGCAAGCAGCTAAGCTAAATATGCAGTTCGAACGTTTGCTTTACACTTGCCACTTTGCGTGCACTTGCTGCACACTTGCTGCCACTTGCAGGTCTCACCGAGCATGCGCCAATGGAATGTGGCATCGAGAACAGTTGCCCCCATCCCTGCCGCTGTGCCGATGGCATTGTCGATTGCCGTGAGAAGAGTCTGACGAGTGTGCCCGTTACACTGCCCGACGATACCACCGAACTGTAAGTAATCACTATACGAATATATCCGCCATCCAAAACTGTGTTAAACGTTAACGCTTTTGCTTCGCAGACGCCTCGAGCAGAACTTCATCACGGAGCTGCCGGCGAAATCCTTTTCCAGCTTTCGACGACTGCGACGCATCGATCTGTCAAACAACAACATCTCGAGGATTGCACACGATGCTCTAAGTGGCCTGAAGCAGCTAACAACGCTGTAAGTAGACGCAATTTAAGCAACAAGTAGCATGCCACAAAATGTGCACTCGCTTCGCTGAGTGTATGCGATGTGTGTCTGTCTGTTGGTCTGTGTGTGACTGAGTGTGAGTGTGTGGTGTCAGTCAGTCACACTCCTTGACAGCCACTGGGCCTAGAACTGGGCTTGAGCTGGAGGAGCTAATCGGCCTATGTTAAGCGTTGCCAACACCGCAAGGCATCAGATTACCTGTGTTGGCCGCACTCTCTTTGCAGCCCCACTCTATGTGTGTGTGTGTGTCTGTGTGTGTATAGGTGTAGGTGTGTGTTAAACCAGTTACCGCCCGCAATGACAACAACAAGAATCCACCACAACAAGAGCAGCCTTGCTGGCCTACCTTTGTATATCCTACAGCAGTGAAATAGACAAAGCGGGTATATACAAACAACACAAGTCTTGGGTGAAGGGGTGAAGAAACACTTTAAATTTATTATTAGAACAGAGACCGCAAATATAAGTGAATGAATGAATGAGTTTCAAAGAATTAGAGACCAAAAAAATCTTAAGACTTAACTCTTTTTATTTTTATGAATAAATGAATAACAAGTATTATTTTTGTTGATTATAAAGTAATCATGTTGATATTTATGAATTTATAAAAAAAAAAATTATATATGGGGCATGAAAATAATATTTATGAATTAAAAATTACAAAACGTGCTATTCTCATCTTAAATTTTTATTTTTTTTATTTAGTCAATAGGGTTTCTGGTTTAATGAGATTTTATAGGATATAGGAAATATTTTAGTCTAATCTCTCTTTTACGTATTTCCACTCTATTGATGTGTTATCGCATCCTGGCGTAATTGAATTACAGGGTATCTGTTAGCTTGACATGCGATTGTCTTCTTTGGTATTTGTGCTTTATTCATGTTTTCTTCTCTTTTTACCTTTGTGTTTGCTTTTTTGCGTTTCTTTTGCTTACAGCGTGTTGTATGGCAATAAAATAAAGGATTTACCCTCGGGCGTATTCAAAGGACTCAGCTCACTGCAGCTGCTGCTGCTGAATGCCAACGAGATCTCGTGCATACGAAAGGATGCCTTCCGCGACCTGCACAGCCTCAGCCTGCTCTCGCTCTACGACAACAACATACAGTCGCTGGCTAATGGCACATTCGACGCCATGAAGAGCATCAAAACGGTGTAAGTACCACGCCCCATGGCCCCTCGAAAAGCAGCAAACCCCAAGCCCATCTCGTCCCACACACACTTGCTGTGTTTGGAGTGCATAAAGTGCATGGCAAGGAGACGCCCAGCGCCAGCCTTCAGCCTCCAGCCTCCAGCTTGAATGGAGCACTGCAGCGGCAGCATTGCACAACAGCAGTCAGGCACTTTGGTGTTAAACCTCTGAAGTGCATTTAGTAGTTGCTTTGACTTGGCAGCCCCGCGTTGACATTTGTTTAGCAGCAAACAAGCAGCAACATTGCTTCCTTTATTTCCGCCCGCCCCCCCTTCCAAAACCCATCCAGCAATATCGGCTGTGAACCGTAAAGATGTTCTTAGTACAACTACGAACAAAAGATGAGGCGGTCTCGATGGGGAGGAGTAGGTGAAGCCCTCGCTTGAGCATCGATAAATGCGCTGACTTTAAGTGCTGTGCCGTTTCTTAAGATGATATGGACTATGCTTGAGTGGGTTAAGTATTTGTCAGGGTTGTCAACAAGCAGCCAAGTAACAAACAAGTAAGATTCAAACGATGCGAAAGCTAAAACCTAGAAGTCTTGGGAATACAATGGCAATCCAAGAATTCGCAGTTCAGAGATATAGGGAGATAACTTTGATAAATGAAATCAAGATAAATGAAGTAAAGTTCTCTAAAAAGGTGACTAATCTTTAGGAACCTAATTCAACAACTTGTAATATGGTAATTGAAGATTTTATCTTTCGAGTTATGTTTAATACAACAAGAGAATCGGACAGATAAACATCCCAACTAATACTCAGATTATATGTTTATACTTTGGCTGTGACTTTAATTACGGAATGGCTTAAAATGTCTTCCGTTATAACAATTTTTATGGGCACTTTGTCACATAGCATTAACGGGGACAACTCTGGCTAGGATTGCATTTGAAAATAGTTTTCAAAACACCGACAAAAGCTATGGCAACAATAAGCAGCGGAAACGTTGCTGCTAGCCGCAGGGCTCGTGCACTTTTAAGACGTCTCAAGCCTCCATCCAAGAGCCAACAGTTTTGCTTCTCCTACCCTCCTAGTCTCCCCTGCCCCATCTCTCTTTTACTCTGCTGTCTATTCAGTACAAATGCTCAATGCTACTTTCGTGCTTTCTTTCTATTTCCATTTATATACTTCTGGCTGTGGGTGTTCACTACACTATATACAGACATTTGGCCAAGAATCCTTTCATTTGTGACTGCAATCTGCGCTGGCTGGCCGACTATTTGCACAAAAATCCCATAGAGACAAGTGGAGCACGCTGTGAGTCACCCAAGCGGATGCATCGCCGGCGCATTGAATCGTTGCGCGAGGAGAAATTCAAATGTAAGTGCGCCCTCCGGCAACCGGGCATCTTGCTACGTCCGACGTCCTACGTCCTACGTTCTACGTGCAACTTGCAACTTGCAACACTACGACAAGAAAAGAATATGTCTTATACACCTCCCACTCGCGACTCTATCCTATCCTGCAGGTTCCTGGGATGAATTGCGCATGAAGCTATCCGGCGAGTGTCGCATGGACTCCGACTGCCCTGCGATGTGCCAATGCGAGGGCACAACCGTCGACTGTGCGGGACGAGGACTCAAGGAAATACCACGCGACATTCCGTTGCATACCACAGAGCTGTAAGTTATCCAGCAATTTCTATTCGCCGCAAATTATTATGTTTAGCGCTAACAAGAGTCTCAATTTAAAGCTAACCGAAGTGATGCTGAGAGTACTCTTTTATTCAATTTCAAAGGGTGACACTTATAACTAGACCTCTATTTATTTATTTATTATTATTATTTTTAACAAATGATATTAAACTTTTTACATAGATAAATATATTCGTTGACAATATTTGAAAATAAGTGAATATTTTAAATCGTTCTTCAATCTAACTTTGGTTCATACAAAATTGTTTAGTTCTTAGAAACTAGATATCTATTTGGGCTGATAAATTATGTGTCAGAACTGTAGCTTCATTGCGTGTATACATATGAATGTTAAAATATCTTAAAAAATATGTGTATTTGTTTTACATTCGTGGTTGGAATCTCATTCAAACTTAACTCGCTAATAAACTATGAAATAATGTGGGAAAATAAATTAAAGAGCAAGTTAAAATGAAGCAATTTCATCTAGACTTTCCATTTGGATTTTTCCACCAATCAATGCCAACTAACTAGACTGTTTACATACTTCCACATTATTACATTATTAACGCACATTTTTCTCTGTAGTTTGCTCAACGACAACGAATTGGGTCGCATTAATTCGGATGGTTTATTTGGTCGACTGCCGCATTTGGTTAAATTGGAGCTGAAGCGTAATCAACTCACCGGAATCGAGCCGAATGCCTTTGAGGGAGCGTCTCGCATACAGGATTTGCAATTGGGCGAGAACAAAATAAAGGAGATCTCGAATAAAATGTTTCTGGGGCTTCATCAACTAAAGACGCTGTAAGTAGCTCATAGAGCAAACTCTTAAAGACCCTTTAAAGATCATAATTAAGAATTTCCTTTTTTGGTTTCCATTATTATCACTATCGTTGCAGCAATCTTTACGACAATCAAATTTCATGCGTTATGCCCGGCTCATTTGAGCATCTGAACTCGCTGACGTCTTTGTAAGTATTTCCCCTTTATAATATTTGTTGTTGTTCAGGTTGCTGCTTCTAGATTCTATATTATAGATTCTAGAAGTTGGCAGTTGATGCATCTGCTTGCTATGCAAAGCAATTAAAACTGTGCCAAGTGCCCAAGCATCGGCGTGCACTTCAATAGATAAATGATTTAGCTTTGGCATTAATTGCCCAGACTCTACGTTTACATCTCTTATATACCCTATCGCAGGCCAGGGCAGGGCAGGGCAGTGCAGGGCAGAGGCACATAAAATGAGGTTAATGGTTTTGATTGTTCTCTAGTTGAACTTCAATCTGATTGCCAGAGTTTCACATCAAAACAGAAGCTGCTGCTCATGATGCTACTTGCTGCTTTACCAAATCAATTCTTCTTCTACTCTCTGGCACTTTGTTGCTTGGCAGAGCAAAACTATTGTATATAATTCAATTGAACTCCAATTTATAGCAGAGCTGCCTACGATAAGAACGGACCAATGGCACACCCGCTGTCTCTTCCTCGAGTGCGATGAGTTTGTAAAAGTAATGCTATAGTACAGCACTACTACACTGATAAAAAAAAAAAAAGTTCTAAAATCAAGATTACGTAAAAAAGTCTTAAAGCAAAAATGGCATCTTAATTTCAAGAACATTTGATAAGAGACCAAGTTCTTATTAACAAGAGAACAAAATCTAATACTTTCATGACCACAAATATTTTAAAAATATTAAAAAAAAAAGTATACATTTATTAAGAATAAATATT
The DNA here is from genome assembly GCF_023558435.1 of Drosophila sulfurigaster albostrigata. Taxonomy (NCBI): domain Eukaryota; kingdom Metazoa; phylum Arthropoda; class Insecta; order Diptera; family Drosophilidae; genus Drosophila; species Drosophila sulfurigaster. The sequence continues at coordinate 3,823,331 of NC_084883.1, forward strand.
CTTATTTTGAAAATGTATGAAACTTCTCAAAATTTTAGGAATAATAATAATATACCATAAAAAACTGAAAACTAGAAAAAAACTACTAAATATATAGAGAAGAAATTTAAGAACTCGGAATTTTTGAGAGAAATGTTCGTTCTCTTATTCTTAATTCACAATTCTTAAGATGAATGTTCTCGATTTGAGGAACTGGTATGCTTTTTTCAGTGTATATAGACTATGTATGTATGTTGTATGCTATATCCCAGCGGCATGTGTGTGCGCTGTGTTGTAAATCAACCCTCAGAACCAGACACTTGCGACTGTGTGCTCGTGTGAGTGTGTGTGTGCCTTCGATGATTTAATTAATTAAAATTGAGTTCAATAAAGAGCGCAAACCCATATACAGTAACACCTAACTAAGTGCTCCTTCGCTCACTTGAAAATGAAATTAAATAATCAGTTTGGTAAGAAAGAAGAGAATAATGATGCAGAATATCATTAGGTAAAATAATATAATATGAGCGTTAATTACGCTATGCAGTAAAAAATGAAAAGTGTTCCATATAATTGGGTTCCACTGTAATTGGGGGTGGGGTTGCGTGGTGTTGTGGTTCGTTTGCGCCATCTAAAATTATTGTAAAATTCATTTAACTAGCTAATAAATAGCATCAATGGAAGCCATTAAGTGCTGTGCACCACACGACACCCACATGCTCAATCATCCTCCAGGTGTTTTTAGGGGGTGTAATGAAGAAGGCAGCCGAAAGTGTTAGTGAGCAGCCTGTGGCTAGCACACACACACACACACACACACACACGCACAACTTGAACCCACAGCTGATAGCATGACAAAGCAGCATTGCTTATTAAATTAGTCTGGACTCGAAGTGTAACGCTTGGAATTGCCAATGTAATTTGCGATCCATTGTTTCACTTGCCTCCATAATTAAAGGGCTTTTGGGCCTGGCCAAGTGCAAAGTGAATAAGTGAAACATATGTTGCAAGCACATACACAAACTCAAACTCAAACTCATTCGCATTTCCATAACCATTGTGTAATATTGTAAATAATTGATCAACTCATTCATCTTTAATTGGAACTGGTGTTCAATATTAGTGTTAAACCGCATTTTAAATTGCGTTTCGACAACAAGTGATGACAATGAGCTTTCGCGACAGTTTATTTAATTACAACTTGAGGCTACAGAATCGACATAGTTATTACAGAATAGATTTTCAAATTTTATGCGATTTCTGACTCAAATTGAACTTTGTTTAGGTTTATATTCAATTTAACCTTAAAGCTTTCAGGTGCATTCAAGCCACAGAAAGCTTTATGTACCAATGGGTAATGCAGAATAGTTTAGTTCAGTGCAGTTTGAATTCTTTGTAGATTCATATACAATTTGGCTTTAAAGCTTTCAGGTGCTTTCAAAGCCCACAGAGCTTAATTAACTCGTGAATAGTGGTTTATTTTGCGGAATTTTGATTTTCAATTTCTCATTTTCTTGTTAATTTCGGTTTTACTCTTCAGAACAACAATTAACAAATTTTACTTTGTTTGAATTCATATTTAATTCAATTTGACTTTAAAGTTTTCATGTTGACTCAATTGAAATCATTTTAAATTTGTATTTGAAAGCTTTCATGTGCTTTCAGAGCGTCCAGAGCTTAATGCACCCTGGGGGTCAGCTTAGTGCATTACTCTGTTAGAGACGCAAGTCGCGTACTCGGACAACTAATTGAAATAAGACCTTAGCAGTTACTACAACAAATGTATCTATCGTATTTTGTAGGAATCTTGCATCGAATCCATTCAATTGTAATTGTCATTTGGCCTGGTTCGCCGAATGGTTGCGTAAAAAATCATTGAACGGTGGCGCAGCACGTTGTGCGGCCCCATCGAAGGTACGTGATGTGCAAATCAAGGATCTGCCCCACAATGAATTCAAATGCAGCAGCGAGAACAACGAGGGATGCCTCGGCGATGGCTATTGTCCGCCAGCCTGCACGTGCACCGGCACTGTGGTCCGCTGTTCGCGCAATCAATTGAAGGAAATACCGCGCGGCATTCCAGCCGAAACATCCGAATTGTATCTGGAGTCCAATGAGATTGAGCAGATACATTTCGAGCGCATCAGGCATTTGCGTGCACTCACACGACTGTAAGTACTCTCTCACTCTCTCTCTTGCTCAATAACTTCATAGCTCTTCAATTCTATTTTCGTTTTTATTACTCAAATTTCAGTGATCTCAGCAACAATCAAATCACCATACTCTCCAATTACACCTTTGCCAATCTGACCAAACTATCCACGCTGTAAGTATGGGCCACATTTCTAATGACTTTTTAATTGCCACAGTGCACGTAGCATAGCACAACAGGCAAAACCTCAACGAGCAGCGAGCAACGTCAGCGGCAACAACACGAATCGAATTGAATCCAATCGCAACAGCTCAAGAGGGCTTGACACAATTTTTTTTTTTTTGCTTTTCCGACTTCTCTTTTTTTTTGCGGCAATTGCATTTGCGGTTGTGGCCACCCTTGGCCTGGGCTCGTCTTAACCGGGCACGAAATTCATTCGAGACGTTAAGTCGTGACTCGTGCTTAAGCATTAGTTGTCGTCCCTGCCCCATGATCTCCTCTCTCCGCTGCCTGCTAGCATCCGCTTGCCACCCAACAACTGTCGACTTCAGACTGTGTGCGCTATCCACAATCAAAGCTGTGCCGTTTATGCTACGCTGAAAGCATTTAGTAAAGTCAATCGGGTATACACGACTATCCATAAAGACAGAGATTAACATGGGATGACTTGCAACTGCATTCAAATCCGCTTTGGATTAAAGTATTACGACTCTTCGATAAATGATTTATAAAAAAGGAAAAATACTGACAAGTCTTTCTGCTCAAGATGTTATTAAATTGAAATTAGTATTCGTTAATATTATTTATTGCTGAAGTATGTTTTCTTAAATATTAAATCATATATTTTACATCTGCAGTTTCCTATTCCTTCGTTTATAACTTTGTTATTCAGCACATCAGTCGTCGTATGACAAGTAAGAAAAACATGTTATATACATCGAAATATTGAAAAACGATTTAACTCGTCCATAAAATTCCCTAAAGTACAATACATTTATTTCAACACTTCGAAAATTGTTCAAGAATAGTTTAGATATTACTTCATAGTATGCATATATTGTATATAACATAGAGACAAAAGCAATTCAAACCCCGATTCCAGCTGAGATCTGTTCTGCATAATATATTTATATTATTTTTTTCCTAAAGTATGTATGAATTAATAACTCATTTCTCTTAATCTTTCTTGAGCTCTTCACCAAAATGTTTATCCGCCCTTTACAGGGTATCTGGTTAGTCAGTCAGCCGCAACAGGCACACAACCGGTGCATTTCTTTTCGACTCTCTTTCCATTCATAGCAGCATTTTGTCTGCTCGTTTTGGGCCTGGTTAAAGCAATTCGCAATTACTTTCATTTCTTCATCATGATGTGTGCAGTGCGAGTGTGTGTGTGTGTGTGCGAGTCTGTGTGTGTGTGTGATGTGTGTGAAGTGTGCAATTTGGTAAACGTTTGGTAACATCTTGTTGGCGTTTTTTGCAGCATCATCTCGTACAATAAGCTGCAATGTCTGCAACGTCATGCGTTGTCTGGTCTGAATAATCTGCGCGTGCTCTCGCTGCACGGCAATCGGATATCCATGCTGCCCGAGGGCTCCTTCGAGGATCTCAAGTCGTTGACACACATGTGAGTACCGTTAGTGCATTATGATTAGTGTAACTTTATTCAAGCCCATCTTCACTATTCCCCAACAGCGCACTTGGCAGCAATCCTCTGTACTGTGATTGCTCGTTGAAATGGTTCTCGGACTGGATCAAACTGGACTATGTGGAGCCGGGTATTGCGCGCTGTGCAGAGCCAGAGCACATGAAGGACAAGCTGATACTGTCGACACCATCGTCGAACTTCGCCTGCCGCGGCAAGGTTCGCAACGACATCTTGGCCAAGTGCAACGCCTGCTACGAGCAGCCATGTCAAAACAAGGCTCAGTGTCTGGCCCTGCCCCAGAGGGAGTATCAGTGCCTGTGCCAGCCTGGCTATCATGGCAAGCACTGCGAGTACATGATCGACGCCTGCTACGGGAATCCGTGTCGCAACAATGCCACCTGCACGGTGCTCGAGGAGGGACGCTTCAGTTGCCAGTGCGCCGCTGGTTACACGGGCGCACGCTGCGAGACGAACATCGATGATTGCCTGGGCGAGGAGATACGTTGCCAGAACAATGCCACCTGCATCGATGGTGTGCAATCCTATCGCTGCGAGTGCCAGCCCGGCTTCTCTGGCGAATGGTGCGATACGAAGATACAGTTCTGCAGCCAGGAGTTTAATCCCTGTGCGAATGGGGCGAAGTGCTTGGATCACTTTACGCACTACAGCTGCGATTGCATGGCCGGATTCCATGGCATGAACTGTACCGATAACATCGACGATTGCCAGAATCACATGTGCCAGAATGGCGGCACCTGCGTCGATGGCATCAACGATTATGTGTGCAAGTGTCCGGATGATTTCACGGGCAAATACTGCGAGGGACACAACATGATCTCCATGATGTATCCCCAGACATCGCCGTGCCAGAACCACGAGTGCAAGCATGGCGTCTGCTTCCAACCGAACGCAGCTGGCTCCGATTACCTCTGCAAATGCCATCCGGGATACACGGGCAAGTGGTGCGAATATCTCACCAGCATTAGTTTCGTGCACAACAATTCATTCGTGGAACTGGAACCGCTGCGCACTCGACCCGAGGCCAATGTGACGATTGTGTTTAGTAGTGCCGAGCAGAACGGCATTCTCATGTATGACGGGCAGGATGCGCATTTGGCTGTGGAACTGTTCAATGGCCGCATTCGTGTGAGCTACGATGTGGGCAACTATCCGGTGTCCACGATGTACAGCTTCGAAATGGTCGCCGATGGCAAATACCATGCCGTCGAGCTGTTGGCCATCAAGAAGAACTTCACTCTACGCGTTGATCGCGGTCTGGCCAGATCCATCATTAACGATGGCTCCAATGATTATCTTAAGCTGACTACGCCCATGTTCCTCGGTGGCTTGCCTGTCGAGCCTGCCCAGCAGGCTTATAAGAACTGGCAAATTCGCAACCTGACCAGCTTTAAGGGTTGCATGAAGGAGGTGTGGATCAACCACAAGCTCGTTGACTTTGGCAATGCTCAGCGACAGCAAAAGATCACTCCGGGTTGTGCGCTGCTCGAGGGCGAACCCAGCGAAGGCGAGGAGGATGATGAGCAGGACTTCATGGATGAAACTCCGCACGTAAAAGAGGTAAAACCGAATCAAATCGAATTAATTCGAAGACGTAAGACTTTATTCTAATATTCATTTACATCTACAGGAGCCAGTTGATCCCTGTGCGGAGAACAAATGCCGTCGTGGCAGTCGCTGTGTTCCCAATGCCAACTCAAGGGATGGCTATCAGTGCAAATGCAAACACGGACAGCGTGGACGCTACTGCGATCAAGGTGAGGGCAGCTCAGAGCCCCCAACAATCACTGGTACATATTGCTCTCTCTAACATTCATCCAAGCTAAGCAATCCAAGCGGACGCGCAGAAAATCTAGAAAAGATTTCGATTCCTAATCCACAGATTAAGTAGAGTTTTATAAGTTGTGCCAAGGCACCAGGATTCATTTCCGATCGCAATTTTGAGAGATATACTAAATTTTGACATATTTTATTATTTCTTGGGAATAGCGGAAGTAACAAGTCTCAAATTATCATGATTATAATATCCGATCGCCATTTTGAGTGATATACTAAAAGAGTATAAAAGAGTATTTCTTAGAAATAGTTGAAACAACATATCTGAAAACACCAAGATTTCAATTCCGATCGCAATGAATAATATACAATATATAAATTTAGGTATATTTTAGTATTTCCTTAAGATAGCGGAAGTAACAAGCCTGAAATTGCAGTCACAAAAAAATATGTGTCACGTCACGTTACTTGTCATTATATCACATGCTGAGCACTTCATCAAGGCTCTCCTCAACCTTCTGCATCAACCTCAAAAAAGGTTGTAAGAGTTCAGTGGCTGAACTTTCCATGTAGCTGGCAGCTGGTTAATTTTGAAGTTCTAGGGCTTACACGCTACACTTTGCATTCAGTACGTTACACTTTCCTTTGATTCCGAGTCCTTTCATGTGGGAAATGTTGTTGCACCTCTTTTCACGACACAAATTCAAGAGTTCTACGCACCCGTTTGGATATGCTGCATAACTTCATTTGCTTTATAACACAAACACACACACACACACACACTCACATACACTCGCACGCTCACACTCTCACACATAACTCACAACACATTCGAATGTGGTGAAAGGAAGGGAAGGGAGGGAGGGAGGTCGGCATGTAATCTCATTAGCTAGCCTCCCGCCTTGTCAAAGGTGGCTCACTAATTGCATTTTCCCCGATTCGTCTCACATTTTATTGCAGCCGCTGCGACATGTCGCAAGGAGCAGGTGCGTGAGTATTACACGGAGAACGACTGCCGCTCGAGGCAGCCTCTCAAGTACGCCAAGTGCGTTGGCGGATGCGGCAATCAGTGTTGTGCCGCGAAAATCGTGCGAAGGCGCAAGGTGAGTAATGCATTAAATACAAATACTATAAATACAACTTTTATAAATACTACGCGTGATTTGTATGCAACCCTTTAATCATTAAAGTTTAATGTGATTACTAAGGAGGAAATTTTAATTTATTATTAAACTACAGATGGAACAATAGCTGAAAGGATGAAAAATGGAAATTATATGTAGCAAACTAAATAAAATAGTAGTATATTTGGTATAAACATATACTATTACTTAATAAAGAATTTATATAATTAATTAGTTATAATTTGCTTATGGAATGAAAATTGAATTTAGAAAAATAAAATTATATACCATTACATTAGTAAGACGTAAGAAGATGTAGTAAATAATAAAAATGGTTCATGAGTCACTTCCACGTTTATCATCCGATCGATTACAATATGTATGTCATGAATAGTGGTATAAAAATATAGCGTTTCACTAACGCTATATATATGTATGTACATACATACATACATATATCATACGAGGAAAAACACTTTCTTAAGTGGATTCAACGATTTTTAACCTATAGAAAACAATTTAAGCAAAATGAATCTTTAATTCCTTTGTCACAATATCGATATTCTAAGTCAAACTTTATTTGCATCTACTCCATGCATAGTGGGTATTTAAACTAAAGAGCAAATTCGTCTGTACTGCTAATTGGTCACTTAATTATACTTTGCTAATAAACAATTTCTTTCGTTTACAGGTGCGCATGGTATGCAGCAATAATCGCAAATACATCAAGAATTTGGATATTGTGCGCAAGTGTGGATGCACCAAAAAATGCTACTGACTGAAAGATGCGACTACCCAATTGCTTAAAGGAAGCAATAGCAGCTTAGATGTTAGCCTAGGAACACATTTAAACATAACTTATAATACAAACAACTATAATATTAATAATAACAATAATAATAATAATAATAATAGTAGTAGTAGTAATAATAGCAATAACAGTAGCAGTAGCTGTAGTAATAACTTTAGTCTTAAGCCGCAATGCAGTAGTCTTAATAGCACGGGGCAGCAGCAGGGCGTGACTGCTGTCGTCGAGCATGTTGAAAAGGGGCAGGCGGAAAGAGTGGAGGCGGATGGGGATGACTATGCAATGGAGGACGTAGAGTCAGATACAGAACGCATGCAAGCGGATCTTTATGATGATGATATTAACGACGATGACGATGATGATGACGATGGTTTAGATGAGGAGACGAGCTTATTTGCAGATGAGGACGGCGACGAAGATGATGAAGATGATGAAGAGCCGGAGCAGCTGCCAGATCCCAAAGGTCTGGTATCGCCAGCGGCACAACACGAAGAGGAGGAGGACATGGGTTACGATGAGGACGATGAGCGCTTGGCACTGGAGCGACCACGCACCCAACGTCCGCGAGCCGACGAAGAGCATTTTGTGAACGAGGAAGGCAGCGGCGCTGGTGGCGGAGGGTTCAAGGGTCGCTTCAAGCCGAACAGCAACTATAGGCTGACACAGCTGGAGAACATCCGGAAGAAGTTGCTCACGGAGTCGCAGCATCAAGGTGGTGCTGGTGGTGGTGGTCAGCAGGTTGCTCTGGCTGTGCCGAGCACTTCGATTGATCTGCGCGAGAGCAGCGGCCATTTTGCTAACGATGATGAGGATGGCGAGGATAACGATGACGGTGTCGATGATGAATACCCTGACAAAGGTAACGGTGAAGTCTACTTTGGCTCACAGCGATCCAAGGGCGCTGCCGGCGGCTCCAATCATTATTTCCGCAAGAATAGCAACGATGCCATCAAAATCATATCCACACCGTTGGGCAAGGTGGGCATTGTGTATCAGCAAACGCCCACGGATGGGGAGCAGGATGGACAGCAGCAGCATCAGCATAAACAGCAGCTGGAGCAGCAGGCACAGCAGAAGCCAGAGACACAGTTCACCGATTTCGATGCCTTGTCACCGGATCCGGAGAGCAGTCATCGTTTTCCATCGCCACATCCAAAAATAACGCCTGTACTAACACCCGATGGCAAGGTGGCGCTGCTTTATCGCGGTGATTCGGAGAGCTCCAAGTACGAGCCCATTCGCAATCTCACCCACAAGTTCACCACAACCACCAACAGCAAATCCAAGAGCAGCAGTCCCGAGCACACAAAGTCGGCGAATGAGGACTCCTCGGATGATTCTTCTGACGACTCCGTCTACACGGACGGCGAGGACGAAAGCGCAGGCGACAAGCCTATTGCAGCATCCAATGCGGGTGCTGCCACGCCCAAGCCTCTCCAGCCAGAGATATTGGAACCACCGGCGCATGCGCCTAGCGGCGGCTCCTTTATCATACGACCCACGTCGGACTCACTGCTGCCGATGATCAATCGGCCGCTGTCCGAGGTGCTTGGCATCAAGAAGAATCAGTTCCAGGAGACACGCGTGCGTGATCAGCTGCCCGGCATGGGCGGCACAGAAGCTACGCCGCCGCGTTCAATGCTGACGCAGCCAGCTCAGCAACAGCCCCCCGAGCAACAGAAGTCAAGCAGTGCCGGCAGCAACCTGCACTTCCTCACCAAGGTCAACTTGGCCGAGTATCCCACACTGAAGCAGCAACAACAGCTGCCCACGGGTCGTGACTTTGACTTCAGTCAGGACAACACAATGCTGGACGAGAGATCGCGAGTGCGTGAGCTAGAGAAGCAGCGGGAACGTGAGCGAGAGCACAACGAAGCCACCAGCAAAGGCAACGGCGGAGGTACCGAAGCACACACCATTGCCAATGAGCAGCTGCTCTCCAAGACGGAGGTCATCAATTTGGCCATAATACCGCAGTTCGATGAGGACATGGAGCGTTTGCAGCGACTGCACGAGAGCAGCGGCATCGGCAGCCGGCGGCATCATCGAGCGCGACATCGGCACAAGCAAACGGAGGAGGAGCTGTCGGGCATCCATTGCGTCATGCAGGTCATGATGGGCATTGCGGCGATCTCAACTGTCTTTGGCATGCTGGGCACCTTCTTCAAGCAGCGCATTCTCGATCAGCTGCGACTGATGCACTGGTAGTACAAGTACAACGATAGGAACACGATTGAAATATACAAGTATTTAGCTAACACCCTCCCACATCCCACACACAATCCGAACAATCCGACTCACATCCTCAAGTCAAGAAGCCTCGTCATCATCATCAACATCTAACTTCAACTACTAAATAGGGCTAGAACTCGGGGCAACTCGTCTCTATTTACGACTACATACTACTACTACATATACCATATGACATTATTACACACATACTATACTATATACATACATATATATATTCTACAAGTATACTATATAAGTGGAGCTGGAATGCCATCGTTGGCAACGCCATTCATTTTCTTAAGTTATTCGCACTTTTTGTTCTTGCCGTGTTCTGTGAGTAACAGAACTGAGCATAGTCGAAACTCTTAAGATTTGCCCACGCCCATGATACAATTATAGAAGGTAGTCTCGTCGGAAAAAGCTTTCGTCAGTACGCATTCGTTTTTCGACGCAAGAGGTTGTCTGCGGACGAATTTTTTTTCTGCAATTAACCCTTGTGCAAAATGACATTTTGCAATGTATGCCGTAGACACGGATAGAATTAAAACATTTAGAGAATTAGAGAATTCTCATATATATTATTAATATTGTTCATAAACAATTTATATTTTAAAAATATGTCAAGGAGACATTAATATCAGCTTCAAAATATGTAAATATTGATATCATCGTCTAAGGGTTAATGCGCATTTCATTGTCGTCTCGCTCACACTGCTGTGCTGAGACTCTTTCACTCGCACTCATTGGTATGATTATAGAGGTTGTGCTTTTTTCCGACGAGACTACCTTGTATTATTGTATCATGCCCACGCCCAGCTCTACTCTCTATATCTCTATATATTTATGCATATATATACATATATATATATCTATCAACAGCTAATACTTATACTATATATTTTGTGTATCACTGAGCAGAAGGCACTGCTTAAATTTCCCAACATTTCTAGTAACCTTCCGCTTCTTTATGTGTAAAAGAGCATATTATACATATATATATTTATATCTCTATTATATATACATACTTACTAGCAAGCTACCCAGGCGATGTACATACATATAACAAGACCTTATAACTGAACCATACTTACGAGTATATGTGTATATGAACGCAACTGTAGCCCCTGCCAAAGACCGCAAAGAACAAAGAGAACCTACTTTCCTTAGTCTTTCCCTCGAATGTCAACTCGTTTCTAAATTTCACCAATTTCATATTATTTCCGTATATTCTTCACTTCACACACACAAAGATTCATACGAACACACTGAGACATCGTTAAGTGTAAAAGCTTTAAGCAAGTCATTGCATGTGCCACGCCCACAAACCGCACAAACTCCCAAAACCGAATGCAAAAAGAAAAGAAAACAAAAAAAAGAACATTCCTTCCCCTGTCAGCCTGTTAGACTGTCTGCGCCCCGTCAATGAGAATTGAATGTAGTAAACTGTGACCCTTTGTAGATAGTAAACAGTTGTTTAAAGATTGAAACGATTATGATAACATGATACCGATTAACGATAACGATAACACTACAAACGCAGCCGCACACACAACTTGTAACGGTCGTTTTAAACGTGCCGTGCTCTCAAAGAAACGAGTATAAGATGATAATAATAATAAGAGTTGCATAACGAAATTCAATTTAGTTTACAAACGTTGCTCAACAAAACAACAACAACCAACAACAACATCAACCGGAACAACAACAATTTAACGAATTTTCAACAATTGTTGCAATGTGTTTTCCTAGTATTAGTTTACAAATTAATATTTAATCTAATATAAACAAGAATAATAATAATAATTATAATAGAAACGGTAACTAAACTAAATGTGTGCTAAACGTAACTAACATTTAAATGAAAACCAATTAAAATCCTAAACATATATCGGATAACAAACATCTAAGCTGGGTAGTCGCATGTAAATCTCTAACAATTAACAATTTAACAACCTAAGTTAGTCCTAATTAAACAAAACAAAACAAAACAAAAAACAAATCGAAATGCATTTACCTTAACCTATAAATATATACATATAAAAATATTATTTATACTAAATGCTGTATGTATGTATAACTCTATATGTATATGTAAAATGTTTTTGACTATTTTTCACTATTTATATATATGCTACATATAGTATATACTATATACTATATGAGATACGATACGTCTTTTTGTCTGAATTTTTAGTTGTGTTTTATGTGTATACATGCATATATAATATATAAATAATATATGTGAATGTATCGTATATATATATATATATATGTATATTTTTATTAATGTATAACTATTCGCACTAATTATATGCATATTATTGTATATGTATAACCAATTGAAAATATAATATGTAATAGCTGTTGCTAAAAAGTTAACTATCAGTTTTTATTATTATCATTATCATTATCATTATTATTGATTTCCTCGCGTAAAGCGGCAGCAAGACCTCAACTTTTCATCGACTAGCCGTTAAACGAGAAAACTTAACTAATTCGAAAATTTAATATTTTCGGCATTAACCTTAAAAGCAAAATCAATCGCTTTTATTTATGTGTGTAATATTTATTTGGTAATAAAATTGACAAAATTGTTCAAAAACTCAAATGTTTTTACTAATTGCATATTTGTAGAAAGTTACTGTGGGATTCATCGTACAGAGCAATCACACTTCGTTATTTTTGAACATTTTAAAACTTATTTAGTTCCCGACTTTAAAGCAGGCCATCCACAGGCGAGCATGTTTGCGAATATGCTCGCCAACTTGTATTTCATTTGCCCACCAACTAGGGCCAACATGTTCGCGAACATCATTTGTCGCAAATTTTCAAGCAGTCAACATGTCAACGGATAACGACATATATGAAAAACTGTTAAATTTAGTAATGGCCAAAGTTATGAAGACCTGAAATTCATAACAGGAATTTTCTCCCCAGAGTCTTGGGCGCATAATATTTGATCAACCGCTTGCTGCTGATTTATGTTCGCCTGGTATTTCAAATATTGATTCGGCAGAGCGGGCAGAATTGAAAGTTCCAACCCACCAGATTTGATTTGGCACTTTTAAGACTTTCGTGGCGGTTGCAAGAAGCCAACACCAGCAACAACAGCAACTATAACATCAATAATTACAACACAACTACTAATTATGTTAGACATAACGGACATTAAACATTGCGGACATAGCGGACATGGCGGACATGGCGGACATTGCGGACATGGCGGACATAGCGGACATTGCGGACATGGCGGACATGGCGGACATAGCGGACATGGCGGACATGGCGGACATGGCGGACATGGCGGACATGGCGGACATAGCGGACATTGCGGACATGGCGGACATGGCGGACATGGCGGACATAGCGGACATGGCGGACATGGCGGACATTGCGGACATGGCGGACATAGCGGACATAGCGGACATGGCGGACATGGCGGACATTGCGGACATGGCGGACATGGCGGACATTGCGGACATGGCGGACATAGCGGACATGGCGGACATGGCGGACATGGCGGACATGGCGGACATTGCGGACATGGCGGACATGGCGGACATAGCGGACATGGCGGACATGGCGGACATGGCGGACATAGCGGACATGGCGGACATGGCGGACATAGCGGACATGGCGGACATGGCGGACATGGCGGACATGGCGGACATGGCGAACATGGCGGACATAGCGGACATGGCGGACATGGCGGACATGGCGGACATGGCGGACATGGCGGACATAGCGGACATTGCGGACATGGCGGACATGGCGGACATGGCGGACATGGCGGACATAGCGGACATGGCGGACATGGCTGCTGATTTATGTTCGCCTGGTATTTCAAATATTGATTCGGCAGAGCGGACAGAATTGAAAGTTCCAACCCACCAGATTTGATTTGGCACTTTTAAGACTTTCGTGGCGGTTGCAAGAAGCCAACACCAGCAACAACAGCAACTATAACATCAATAATTACAACACAACTACTAATTATGTTAGACATAACGGACATTAAACATTGCGGACATAGCGGACATGGCGGACATTGCGGACATAGGCGAGCATGTTTGCGAATATGCTCGCCAACTTGTATTTCATTTGCCCACCAACTAGGGCCAACATGTTCGCGAACATCATTTGTCGCAAATTTTCAAGCAGTCAACATGTCAACGGATAACGACATATATGAAAAACTGTTAAATTTAGTAATGGCCAAAGTTATGAAGACCTGAAATTCTTAACAGGAATTTTCTCCCCAGAGTCTTGGGCGCATAATAATTGATCAACCGCTTGCTGCTGATTTATGTTCGCCTGGTATTTCAAATATTGATTCGGCAGAGCGGACAGAATTGAAAGTTCCAACCCACCAGATTTGATTTGGCACTTTTAAGACTTTCGTGGCGGTTGCAAGAAGCCAACACCAGCAACAACAGCAACTATAACATCAATAATTACAACACAACTACTAATTATGTTAGACATAACGGACATTAAACATTGCGGACATAGCGGACATGGCGGACATGGCGGACATAGCGGACATGGCGGACATAGCGGACATGGCGGACATGGCGGACATAGCGGACATGGCGGACATGGCGGACATGGCGGACATGGCGGACATGGCGGACATAGCGGACATGGCGGACATGGCGGACATAGCGGACATGGCGGACATGGCGGACATGGCGGACATGGCGGACATGGCGGACATGGCGGACATGGCGGACATGGCGGACATGGCGGACATGGCGGACATGGCGGACATTGCGGACATGGCGGACATAGCGGACATGGCGGACATGGCGGACATGGCGGACATGGCGGACATAGCGGACATGGCGGACATGGCGGACATGGCGGACATTGCGGACATGGCGGACATGGCGGACATGGCGGACATGGCGGACATGGCGGACATAGCGGACATGGCGGACATGGCGGACATGGCGGACATTGCGGACATGGCGGACATAGCGGACATGGCGGACATGGCGGACATTGCGGACATTGCGGACATGGCGGACATGGCGGACATTGCGGACATTGCGGACATTGCGGACATTGCGGACATGGCGGACATTGCGGACATAGCGGACATTGCGGACATAGCGGACATTGCGGACATGGCGGACATAGCGGAAATGGCGGACATGGCGGACATTGCGGACATTGCGGACATGGCGGACATTGCGGACATGGCGGACATGGCGGACATGGCGGACATGGCGGACATGGCTGACATTGCGGACATGGCGGACATTGCGGACATGGCGGACATAGGCGACCATGTTTGCGAATATGCTCGCCAACTTGTATTTCGTTTGCCCACCAACTAGGGTCAACATGTTCGCGAACATCATTTGTCGCAAATTTTCAAGCAGTCAACATGTCAACGGATAACGACATATATGAAAAACTGTTAAATTTAGTAATGGCCAAAGTTATGAAGACCTGAAATTCTTAACAGGAATTTTCTCCCCAGAGTCTTGGGCGCATAATAATTGATCAACCGCTTGCTGCTGATTTATGTTCGCCTGGTATTTCAAATATTGATTCGGCAGAGCGGACAGAATTGAAAGTTCCAACCCACCAGATTTGATTTGGCACTTTTAAGACTTTCGTGGCGGTTGCAAGAAGCCAACACCAGCAACAACAGCAACTATAACATCAATAATTACAACACAACTACTAATTATGTTAGACATAACGGACATTAAACATTGCGGACATAGCGGACATGGCGGACATGGCGGACATTGCGGACATGGCGGACATGGTGGACATTGCGGACATAGCGGACATAGGCGAGCATGTTTGCGAATATGCTCGCCAACTTGTATTTCATTTGCCCACCAACTAGGGCCAACATGTTCGCGAACATCATTTGTCGCAAATTTTCAAGCAGTCAACATGTCAACGGATAACGACATATATGAAAAACTGTTAAATTTAGTAATGGCCAAAGTTATGAAGACCTGAAATTCTTAACAGGAATTTTCTCCCCAGAGTCTTGGGCGCATAATTGATCAACCGCTTGCTGCTGATTTATGTTCGCCTGGTATTTCAAATATTGATTCGGCAGAGCGGACAGAATTGAAAGTTCCAACCCACCAGATTTGATTTGGCACTTTTAAGACTTTCGTGGCGGTTGCAAGAAGCCAACACCAGCAACAACAGCAACTATAACATCAATAATTACAACACAACTACTAATTATGTTAGACATAACGGACATTAAACATTGCGGACATAGCGGACATGGCGGACATTGCGGACATAGGCGAGCATGTTTGCGAATATGCTCGCCAACTTGTATTTCATTTGCCCACCAACTAGGGCCAACATGTTCGCGAACATCATTTGTCGCAAATTTTCAAGCAGTCAACATGTCAACGGATAACGACATATATGAAAAACTGTTAAATTTAGTAATGGCCAAAGTTATGAAGACCTGAAATTCTTAACAGGAATTTTCTCCCCAGAGTCTTGGGCGCATAATAATTGATCAACCGCTTGCTGCTGATTTATGTTCGCCTGGTATTTCAAATATTGATTCGGCAGAGCGGACAGAATTGAAAGTTCCAACCCACCAGATTTGATTTGGCACTTTTAAGACTTTCGTGGCGGTTGCAAGAAGCCAACACCAGCAACAACAGCAACTATAACATCAATAATTACAACACAACTACTAATTATGTTAGACATAACGGACATTAAACATTGCGGACATAGCGGACATGGCGGACATTGCGGACATAGGCGAGCATGTTTGCGAATATGCTCGCCAACTTGTATTTCATTTGCCCACCAACTAGGGCCAACATGTTCGCGAACATCATTTGTCGCAAATTTTCAAGCAGTCAACATGTCAACGGATAACGACATATATGAAAAACTGTTAAATTTAGTAATGGCCAAAGTTATGAAGACCTGAAATTCTTAACAGGAATTTTCTCCCCAGAGTCTTGGGCGCATAATAATTGATCAACCGCTTGCTGCTGATTTATGTTCGCCTGGTATTTCAAATATTGATTCGGCAGAGCGGACAGAATTGAAAGTTCCAACCCACCAGATTTGATTTGGCACTTTTAAGACTTTCGTGGCGGTTGCAAGAAGCCAACACCAGCAACAACAGCAACTATAACATCAATAATTACAACACAACTACTAATTATGTTAGACATAACGGACATTAAACATTGCGGACATAGCGGACATGGCGGACATGGCGGACATGGCGGACATTGCGGACATGGC
This sequence comes from Drosophila sulfurigaster albostrigata, assembly GCF_023558435.1. Lineage (NCBI taxonomy): Eukaryota > Metazoa > Arthropoda > Insecta > Diptera > Drosophilidae > Drosophila > Drosophila sulfurigaster. Next base: position 3,840,328 of record NC_084883.1, read on the forward strand.
GGACATAGCGGACATTGCGGACATGGCGGACATGGCGGACATGGCGGACATAGCGGACATGGCGGACATAGCGGACATGGCGGACATGGCGGACATGGCGGACATGGCGGACATAGCGGACATGGCGGACATTGCGGACATGGCGGACATAGCGGACATAGCGGACATGGCGGACATGGCGGACATGGCGGACATTGCGGACATGGCGGACATGGCGGACATGGCGGACATAGCGGACATGGCGGACATTGCGGACATAGCGGAAAATTTTCAAGCAGTCAACATGTCAACGGATAACGACATATATGAAAAACTGTTAAATTTAGTAATGGCCAAAGTTATGAAGACCTGAAATTCTTAACAGGAATTTTCTCCCCAGAGTCTTGGGCGCATAATAATTGATCAACCGCTTGCTGCTGATTTATGTTCGCCTGGTATTTCAAATATTGATTCGGCAGAGCGGACAGAATTGAAAGTTCCAACCCACCAGATTTGATTTGGCACTTTTAAGACTTTCGTGGCGGTTGCAAGAAGCCAACACCAGCAACAACAGCAACTATAACATCAATAATTACAACACAACTACTAATTATGTTAGACATAACGGACATTAAACATTGCGGACATAGCGGACATGGCGGACATAGCGGACATGGCGGACATGGCGGACATTGCGGACATAGCGGACATGGCGGACATGGCGGACATAGCGGACATGGCGGACATGGCGGACATGGCGGACATGGCGGACATGGCGGACATAGCGGACATGGCGGACATGGCGGACATTGCGGACATGGCGGACATTGCGGACATGGCGGACATGGCGGACATAGCGGACATTGCGGACATGGCGGACATGGCGGACATGGCGGACATGGCGGACATAGCGGACATGGCGGACATGGCGGACATGGCGGACATGGCGGACATGGCGGACATTGCGGACATGGCGGACATAGCGGACATGGCGGACATGGCGGACATGGCGGACATTGCGGACATGGCGGACATGGCGGACATTGCGGACATGGCGGACATGGCGGACATTGCGGACATGGCGGACATAGCGGACATGGCGGACATGGCGGACATTGCGGACATGGCGGACATGGCGGACATGGCGGACATAGCGGACATTGCGGACATAGCGGACATTGCGGACATGGCGGACATTGCGGACATGGCGGACATAGCGGAAAATTTTCAAGCAGTCAACATGTCAACGGATAACGACATATATGAAAAACTGTTAAATTTAGTAATGGCCAAAGTTATGAAGACCTGAAATTCTTAACAGGAATTTTCTCCCCAGAGTCTTGGGCGCATAATTGATCAACCGCTTGCTGCTGATTTATGTTCGCCTGGTATTTCAAATATTGATTCGGCAGAGCGGACAGAATTGAAAGTTCCAACCCACCAGATTTGATTTGGCACTTTTAAGACTTTGGCGGACATGGCGGACATGGCGGACATGGCGGACATTGCGGACATGGCGGACATAGCGGACATTGCGGACATGGCGGACATGGCGGACATGGCGGACATGGCGGACATAGCGGACATGGCGGACATAGCGGACATGGCGGACATGGCGGACATGGCGGACATGGCGGACATAGCGGACATGGCGGACATTGCGGACATGGCGGACATAGCGGACATAGCGGACATGGCGGACATGGCGGACATGGCGGACATGGCGGACATGGCGGACATAGCGGACATGGCGGACATTGCGGACATGGCGGACATAGCGGACATGGCGGACATGGCGGACATAGCGGACATGGCGGACATTGCGGACATGGCGGACATAGCGGACATAGCGGACATGGAGGACATGGCGGACATGGCGGACATGGCGGACATAGCGGACATAGCGGAAAATTTTCAAGCAGTCAACATGTCAACGGATAACGACATATATGAAAAACTGTTAAATTTAGTAATGGCCAAAGTTATGAAGACCTGAAATTCTTAACAGGAATTTTCTCCCCAGAGTCTTGGGCGCATAATTGATCAACCGCTTGCTGCTGATTTATGTTCGCCTGGTATTTCAAATATTGATTCGGCAGAGCGGACAGAATTGAAAGTTCCAACCCACCAGATTTGATTTGGCACTTTTAAGACTTTGGCGGACATGGCGGACATGGCGGACATTGCGGACATGGCGGACATAGCGGACATTGCGGACATGGCGGACATGGCGGACATGGCGGACATGGCGGACATAGCGGACATGGCGGACATAGCGGACATAGCGGACATGGCGGACATTGCGGACATGGCGGACATAGCGGACATAGCGGACATGGCGGACATGGCGGACATGGCGGACATGGCGGACATGGCGGACATAGCGGACATGGCGGACATTGCGGACATGGCGGACATAGCGGACATGGCGGACATGGCGGACATAGCGGACATGGCGGACATTGCGGACATGGCGGACATAGCGGACATAGCGGACATGGAGGACATGGCGGACATGGCGGACATGGCGGACATGGCGGACATGGCGGACATGGCGGACATTGCGGACATGGCGGACATGGCGGACATGGCGGACATGGCGGACATGGCGGACATGGCGGACATAGCGGACATGGCGGACATTGCGGACATGGCGGACATAGCGGACATAGCGGACATGGCGGACATGGCGGACATGGCGGACATGGCGGACATGGCGGACATAGCGGACATGGCGGACATTGCGGACATGGCGGACATAGCGGACATGGCGGACATGGCGGACATAGCGGACATGGCGGACATTGCGGACATGGCGGACATAGCGGACATAGCGGACATGGAGGACATGGCGGACATGGCGGACATGGCGGACATGGCGGACATAGCGGACATAGCGGAAAATTTTCAAGCAGTCAACATGTCAACGGATAACGACATATATGAAAAACTGTTAAATTTAGTAATGGCCAAAGTTATGAAGACCTGAAATTCTTAACAGGAATTTTCTCCCCAGAGTCTTGGGCGCATAATAATTGATCAACCGCTTGCTGCTGATTTATGTTCGCCTGGTATTTCAAATATTGATTCGGCAGAGCGGACAGAATTGAAAGTTCCAACCCACCAGATTTGATTTGGCACTTTTAAGACTTTCGTGGCGGTTGCAAGAAGCCAACACCAGCAACAACAGCAACTATAACATCAATAATTACAACACAACTACTAATTATGTTAGACATAACGGACATTAAACATTGCGGACATTGCGGACATGGCGGACATGGCGGACATGGCGGACATGGCGGACATAGCGGACATGGCGGACATGGCGGACATTGCGGACATGGCGGACATGGCGGACATAGCGGACATTGCGGACATGGCGGACATGGCGGACATGGCGGACATGGCGGACATAGCGGACATGGCGGACATGGCGGACATGGCGGACATGGCGGACATTGCGGACATGGCGGACATGGCGGACATGGCGGACATGGCGGACATAGCGGACATAGCGGACATGGCGGACATTGCGGACATGGCGGACATTGCGGACATGGCGGACATAGCGGACATGGCGGATATGGCGGACATGGCGGACATAGCGGACATGGCGGACATGGCGGACATGGCGGACATAGCGGACATGGCGGACATGGCGGACATGGCGGACATGGCGGACATAGCGGACATGGCGGACATGGCGGACATGGCGGACATTGCGGACATGGCGGACATAGCGGACATGGCGGACATGGCGGACATTGCGGACATTGCGGACATGGCGGACATTGCGGACATTGAGGACATGGCGGACATTGCGGACATAGCGGACATTGCGGACATAGCGGACATTGCGGACATGGCGGACATAGCGGACATGGCGGACATTGCGGACATTGCGGACATTGCGGACATGGCGGACATTGCGGACATGGCGGACATGGCGGACATGGCTGACATTGCGGACATGGCGGACATTGCGGACATGGCGGACATAGGCGACCATGTTTGCGAATATGCTCGCCAACTTGTATTTCATTTGCCCACCAACTAGGGTCAACATGTTCGCGAACATCATTTGTCGCAAATTTTCAAGCAGTCAACATGTCAACGGATAACGACATATATGAAAAACTGTTAAATTTAGTAATGGCCAAAGTTATGAAGACCTGAAATTCTTAACAGGAATTTTCTCCCCAGAGTCTTGGGCGCATAATAATTGATCAACCGCTTGCTGCTGATTTATGTTCGCCTGGTATTTCAAATATTGATTCGGCAGAGCGGACAGAATTGAAAGTTCCAACCCACCAGATTTGATTTGGCACTTTTAAGACTTTCGTGGCGGTTGCAAGAAGCCAACACCAGCAACAACAGCAACTATAACATCAATAATTACAACACAACTACTAATTATGTTAGACATAACGGACATTAAACATTGCGGACATAGCGGACATGGCGGACATGGCGGACATTGCGGACATGGCGGACATGGTGGACATTGCGGACATAGCGGACATAGGCGAGCATGTTTGCGAATATGCTCGCCAACTTGTATTTCATTTGCCCACCAACTAGGGCCAACATGTTCGCGAACATCATTTGTCGCAAATTTTCAAGCAGTCAACATGTCAACGGATAACGACATATATGAAAAACTGTTAAATTTAGTAATGGCCAAAGTTATGAAGACCTGAAATTCTTAACAGGAATTTTCTCCCCAGAGTCTTGGGCGCATAATTGATCAACCGCTTGCTGCTGATTTATGTTCGCCTGGTATTTCAAATATTGATTCGGCAGAGCGGACAGAATTGAAAGTTCCAACCCACCAGATTTGATTTGGCACTTTTAAGACTTTCGTGGCGGTTGCAAGAAGCCAACACCAGCAACAACAGCAACTATAACATCAATAATTACAACACAACTACTAATTATGTTAGACATAACGGACATTAAACATTGCGGACATAGCGGACATGGCGGACATGGCGGACATTGCGGACATAGGCGAGCATGTTTGCGAATATGCTCGCCAACTTGTATTTCATTTGCCCACCAACTAGGGCCAACATGTTCGCGAACATCATTTGTCGCAAATTTTCAAGCAGTCAACATGTCAATGGATAACGACATATATGAAAAACTGTTAAATTTAGTAATGGCCAAAGTTATGAAGACCTGAAATTCTTAACAGGAATTTTCTCCCCAGAGTCTTGGGCGCATAATAATTGATCAACCGCTTGCTGCTGATTTATGTTCGCCTGGTATTTCAAATATTGATTCGGCAGAGCGGACAGAATTGAAAGTTCCAACCCACCAGATTTGATTTGGCACTTTTAAGACTTTCGTGGCGGTTGCAAGAAGCCAACACCAGCAACAACAGCAACTATAACATCAATAATTACAACACAACTACTAATTATGTTAGACATAACGGACATTAAACATTGCGGACATAGCGGACATGGCGGACATGGCGGACATGGCGGACATAGCGGACATAGCGGACATTGCGGACATAGCGGACATGGCGGACATTGCGGACATTGCGGACATGGCGGACATTGCGGACATGGCGGACATGGCTGACATTGCGGACATGGCGGACATGGCGGACATAGCGGACATGGCGGACATGGCGGACATTGCGGACATGGCTGACATTGCGGACATGGCGGACATTGCGGATATGGCGGACACAGCGGACATGGCGGACATGGCGGACATAGCGGACATGGCGGACATTGCGGACATTGCGGACATTGCGGACATAGCGGACATGGCGGACATTGCGGACATGGCTGACATTGCGGACATGGCGGACATAGGCGAGCATATTTGCGAATATGCTCGCCAACTTGTATTTCATTTGCCCACCAACTAGGGCCAACATGTTCGCGAACATCATTTGTCGCAAATTTTCAAGCAGTAAACATGTCAACGGATAACGACATATATGAAAAACTGTTAAATTTAGTAATGGCCAAAGTTATGAAGACCTGAAATTCTTAACAGGAATTTTCTCCCCAGAGTCTTGGGCGCATAATAATTGATCAACCGCTTGCTGCTGATTTATGTTCGCCTGGTATTTCAAATATTGATTCGGCAGAGCGGACAGAATTGAAAGTTCCAACCCACCAGATTTGATTTGGCACTTTTAAGACTTTCGTGGCGGTTGCAAGAAGCCAACACCAGCAACAACAGCAACTATAACATCAATAATTACAACACAACTACTAATTATGTTAGACATAACGGACATTAAACATTGCGGACATGGCGGACATTGCGGACATGGCGGACATGGCGGACATGGCGGACATGGCGGACATAGCGGACATGGCGGACATAGCGGACATGGCGGACATAGCGGACATGGCGGACATTGCGGACATGGCGGACTTAGCGCCTGGTATTTCAAATATTGATTCGGCAGAGCGGACAGAATTGAAAGTTCCAACCCACCAGATTTGATTTGGCACTTTTAAGACTTTCGTGGCGGTTGCAAGAAGCCAACACCAGCAACAACAGCAACTATAACATCAATAATTACAACACAACTACTAATTATGTTAGACATAACGGACATTAAACATTGCGGACATAGTGGACATGGCGGACATGGCGGACATGGCGGACATAGCGGACATGGCGGACATTGCGGACATTGCGGACATGGCGGACATTGCGGACATGGTGGACATGGCGGACATGGCGGACATAGCGGACATAGCGCCTGGTATTTCAAATATTGATTCGGCAGAGCGGACAGAATTGAAAGTTCCAACCCACCAGATTTGATTTGGCACTTTTAAGACTTTCGTGGCGGTTGCAAGAAGCCAACACCAGCAACAACAGCAACTATAACATCAATAATTACAACACAACTACTAATTATGTTAGACATAACGGACATTAAACATTGCGGACATAGCGGACATGGCGGACATGGCGGACATTGCGGACATGGCGGACATGGTGGACATGGCGGACATAGCGGACATGACGGACATGACGGACATGGCGGACATGGCGGACATGGCGCCTTGTATTTCAAATATTGATTCGGCAGAGCGGACAGAATTGAAAGTTCCAACCCACCAGATTTGATTTGGCACTTTTAAGACTTTCGTGGCGGTTGCAAGAAGCCAACACCAGCAACAACAGCAACTATAACATCAATAATTACAACACAACTACTAATTATGTTAGACATAACGGACATTAAACATTGCGGACATAGCGGACATGGCGGACATGGCGGACATTGCGGACATGGCGGACATGGTGGACATAGCGGACATGGCCGACATGGCGGACATAGCGGACATGGCGGACATTGCGGACATTGCGGACATTGCGGACATGGCGGACATAGCGGACATGGCGGACATGGCGGACATAGCGGACATGGCGGACATGGCGGACATTGCGGACATGGCGGACATGGCGGACATGGCGGACATGGTGGACATGGCGGACATGGCGGACATTGCGGACATGGCAGACATGGTGGACATGGCGGACATGGCGGACATGGCGGACATAGCGGACATGGCGGACATGGCGGACATTGCGGACATGGCGGACATGGCGCCTGGTATTTCAAATATTGATTCGGCAGAGCGGACAGAATTGAAAGTTCCAACCCACCAGATTTGATTTGGCACTTTTAAGACTTTCGTGGCGGTTGCAAGAAGCCAACACCAGCAACAACAGCAACTATAACATCAATAATTACAACACAACTACTAATTATGTTAGACATAACGGACATTAAACATGGCGGACATGGCGGACATGGCGGACATAGCGGACATGGCGGACATGGCGGACATGGCGGACATGGTGGACATGGCGGACATTGCGGACATAGCGGACATGGCGGACATTGCGGACATTGCGGACATAGCGGACACGGCGGACATAGCGGACATGGCGGACATTGCGGACATTGCGGACATAGCGGACATAGCGGACATGCGGACATTGCGGACATTGCGGACACGGCGGACATAGCGGACATGGCGGACATTGCGGACATGGCGGACATGGCGGACATTGCGGACATGGCGGACATGGCGGACATGGCGGACATGGCGGACATAGCGGACACGGCGGACATTGCGGACATGGCGGACATGGCGGACATGGCGGACATAGCGGACATGGCGGACATTGCGGACATGGCGGACATAGGCGAGCATGTTTGCGAATATGCTCGCCAACTTGTATTTCATTTGCCCACCAACTAGGGCCAACATGTTCGCGAACATCATTTGTCGGCAATTTTCAAGCAGTCAACATGTCAACGGATAACGACATATATGAAAAACTGTTTAATTTAGTAATGGCCAAAGTTATGAAGACCTGAAATTCTTAACAGGAATTTCTCCCCAGAGCCTTGGGCGCATAATAATTAAAATATAATAATATAATAATTGATTTTGCAGATAAAATATGAATTCTTTTATAAATTTTTTGCTCATTTTGCGCTTCGCAAACACGTATTCTCTCTACAAAACGATTGCGCAAATGATGTTCGTGCAAACGTTGCCATCCATTGGCGAACATGTTCGTGCAAACACAGACAAAATAGAATAATTTTAATCTCATGCGAACATTTTGACGAACACGAAATTTGACGACGAACGCTACCATCCACGAGAAAAATTTTGTCGTGCACAACATATTCGCGAACATGTTCGCCCGTGGATGGCCTGCTTAAGACTACTGAACACAATTATCCTTACTTTCATCATTCTATAGATAGTATGTTTGCTTTTATGGTTCATATGTCAATAGACCATCTATTTTCCAAGGTAATCACCAACTCTCTCTAATTATGGTGTTGAGATGAAAACAGCATAAACTTCTTCAGAATTACCGACAAGATTCACTTCCAATTGATGTCCCCATATTCGAGCAACTGAGCAATATGAATAATAATAATATGAATCATATTTATCATTTTTATTGTGCAACTGTTTTTAAACAAAATCTCTTAACGATTAAGAACATTAAACAAATGATTAACGGTAGGTCATAAATGAGGAGCTGAAAATTAAAAAAAGATAAATTAGATAAAAACAACTTTAGAAAAAGATATTCTTACTTACCCGCCAAATGTAGACTTCTGGGTGTTGGTGTTGCCAGTTTGAGCCAGATTTCCAAAGGACAGACTCGTATCAGCGCCGCCCAGCGTTTCGAAAATGTTACCCTCGGCCGGCTTGGGTTGTCCTCCGAAAGCTGGTGGAGCGATCACATTGGGACTGTTGCCAAAGGTACCGAAGCCTTTAGGACTTCCGAATGTTGGAGCACCACCAAATGTGGGACTCGCACCAAAGGCTGGGCTGCCGCCAAAAACAGGTTTTGCTCCAAAGCCGCCAGCGGGTGACTGTGGATTCTGTGGTTGCGGTGAACCAAAGCCAGATTGAGCTACTGAACCGCCAGTGCTTTGGGCAAAGCCACTGCCAAATCCACCCGCGGCGGGAGTTGTTTGAGCAAATGAACCAAAGCCACCAGAACTATTGCCGCCACCGAATATGGAACCGCTATTGGCATTTGGCGAGGTGGCATTTGCTGGGCTTCCACCAAATACTGAGCCACCTCCGAATCCTGTTGCCGGTGCAGCGCTAGAAGTGCTAAATAAATTGCCCCCGCTTGCTGGAGCTGCTGAACCGAAAACACTCTGTCCAAAAATAGAGCCACCAGTGGACCCTGCTGCAGGCGGAGGACTCTGTGCGGTGCTACCGCTTCCAAAAATAGAAGTGCCGCCGAAGGGCGAAGCTGCAGTGCTGCTTGCACCGCCAAAGATGGAACCACCAACTGAGGTTGCAGATGGTGCAGGCGAACCAAAACCACCGGGCTTCACTGCAGCCGCTGCCTGGCCAAAAATATTTCCGCCGGAGCTGGCGGCTGATGCAGCTGGAGCGGCTGCTGGACTTCCACCAAACGTTGATGGACTCGTACTGGCAGCAGCTGCTGCGAAAAGGCCACTGGGTGGTGGAGCAGCAGCCGTAGTGGCTCCACCAAACACACTAGCCTCCGGCTTCGGGACACTACCAAATAGATTCGTGGGGGGCGGAGCAGCTGCAGTAGATGTTGGCGCTGCTTGGAATGGACTGGCGCCTGTACCAGTAGTCGATGCAAATGCATTTCCACCGCCAAAGATCGAGCTGGATGTATTACTAGCTGTCGTTGCGCCAGTTGTCGGGGTAGCTAAAGGGGTAGCGGCTGCTGGCGCGCTGGGTGAGCCCAGGTTGCTGAATGCGTTCGAAAAGGAGAAGCTGATTCCTGGAGCTGCACTGCTGACCGCACTTGTAGTTACAGCCGGCGCAACGGATGCTCCAAATGTAGGTTGAACTGTAGCTGCGACAGTGGAGACGATGGCTGTTGTTGTTGTAGGTACAGCTAATGAAGATGTTGTTGTTGAAGTAGCAATTGCTGGAGCTGTTGTTGCAACTGGCAATGCTGCGGTTGTAACTGCTGGAGATGCAATTGTTGCAGCAGTCTTACTGCCACCATCTGCTGCGCCTCCAAATATGCCCTTTGATGCTTCGCCCGATTGAAAGCTTGCAGTGTTAGCAGCAAATCCGCTAAAGATGTTTGCTGGTGGAGCATCTGCAGAATTGTTATACATGAAACACATGCAACTATACTGGAAAAAGGAAAAGTTAACAACTTACCTGCAGCTTTCTCCTTCACCTGGGGCTTACAGATGTTTATCGAACGGAAGGCATTCTCAGTAGGATCGGCATTGCTGGTGGACACTGCTGGCGCTACAACTATGCCACTGTCTTGCTCACCCAAAGCAGGAGGAGCAGCTGTTACAGCTGGCACAATAGGCTTACTTTTCGAGATGTTTGTAGGGCTTGCGATTCCGGCTGCAGCAGTTGATGGAATGGCAACAGCTGCTGGAACACTGGTTGCCTCCGCCGTGGTTACATTCGCAGCTTTGGGCGCCGCAGAGTTGCCCAACGAAGATCCGAAGCCTCCAAAGCTAAACGTACTGGAAGCATTACCCCCAATTGTGGTTCCCGCATTGCTACCAAAACCAGCAAAACTAAAAGGCTTCGGGGCAGGGTCGACTTTAGGAGTTGTCGGCTTAACGGTTGGAGTGCTGAACGTGGCACCAATAGTACCGGTAGATGGCTCTGCTGCGCTCTTGACAGGCTCGACGACAGTAGGCTTGAATTCCACTGGAGCTGGCACTTCTTTTTTGAGCTCAAGAGGCTTTGCCTGAATATCCTTGGGTTGCTCCACAACTGGTTTGGGTTTGCTTGCATCCAATGGTGTAGCACCAAAGCCCGCAAACAAACTGGGCGCAGCTCCAACTGGAGCGGGTGCTGGAGCTGGTGGTTTGGTTGTCATTGATAATCCACCGAACGACAACGCGGGCTGAGCTGGGCTGGCACCCATTTGACCAAAGCTGAATGAGAAAGCACTGCTAGTAGGCAACGTTGCAGGTGGCTTGGCAACATCAGCGCTGTTTGAATTTGTTGCCGGTGCTACAACAGGAGCCACTGTAGTCTTCGAAAAAGGACTGCTGCCCGAAAAGAAGCTGAAGCTCGATGGTGGTGGTGCGGCAGCAGTTGCAGGTAGCGCCGTCGCAGGTGCAGAACTAATTGGTGTAGGAGCTGGTGCTGAAATTGCGGGTGCAGACGCGACTATCGTCTTGGATGCTGTAGGTTTAGTCAGTTGGACACTGGTCACTGCAGCAGCTTGGGCTGCGGCCTGAGTGCTCTTATGAGCTGTCGAAGGTTTGGCAATGGCCGCAGCTGCCTTTTTGTTCTGTTCTGCTTTCAGTTTGGTCTCCAATATGACCTCTGATTTGATGCCAACACGATCAGGACGTTGCGGACTTATGATCTGTATTTTGTGGTGCTGCAGCAGATGACGTATACTTTGTAGTTTCTCTTGTGAAAGTTTGGCACGATTTGTTTCTACCACTTGATTCAGACTCATCGAAAGTATGGAGTCGGCAAGAGTGTCCACGCTGAAAGAAAAGAATTGATGTCAATAGCTGGTATTGCAATAATAAATAGACGACTCACGCTTCATTGTTGCGATTGCGATTGTTTTCTTGGTTGATCAACGATGTCTGCAGTAATCCACGTTCCTTTAGCTTGGCTTTAATATTCGTCTGTTTAATACGCTGATCGGATGTCATATTCTGAAGTCGTGTCAGACGCTGATAGATGCCCTCGAGGCAGGGCATATGCATTTTCGACTTGGAATTGCGACGCAGTACGTCCTGATACTGCTCCCACTGTGTGTCAATATGCTGCTGTGCCAGACGAAGCTGCGCCTGATTGGCGGCCAGATAGCTCTGCAGACGGGACAATATACGACGACCAGCTGCGTCAAAACTGGTGGAACTCATCAAGCGTGTAATGCTGTCAATATACAGATACAAAATCAAATGCTGTTCCTTAGATCATGCTACGAATACTTACTCTGGATTTCTGTAGCCCTCCAACTTGGCGCGACACTCAGCCATAATTGCGTAGGCTTCGCTCAACGCATGACGCAATCCCTGCACATCCAATTCGAAGTCCACGTCATTGGCTTGGTCATTCAGCTCCTGGAGATCATCCAGGCGCTTTGCATAGAATTTAATAGAGGCAGGCGATTCAATCTGCAAGAGATTATTAAGAATTTAATATACTTTGGCAAAAATCTGAGTAAGTTTTTGTAACCTGGGAAAGCAGAGCTTTTGTCTGTTGCTTTTGTTGTTCGATTTGCTCGTTGAATGCACTGATCTGGACTCCCATAATGTCAGCAATCACATCGTCCACTTCGCGAGTGCTAATATCTGCGAGCTTACCCGAGGGTTTCATGACAGCGGAAGCTGCAGTTGGAGCGACCGCAACCGGCGTAAATGTGGGCGGCACAGTATAAAGTGGCTTGCTATTGTTGGGCTTTCCAGATGTTGCAATGGCAGCTGTTGCTACTACTGCATTTGGCTGAGAAGGAGGAACAGCAGCAATGCTTGCGGTAGGGGCTGCCAAATTTCCGAAGTTTGGTACTGTTCCAGCGACTGGTAAACCAAAAACCGGAGCAGCTGCTGGAAGTGTAGTTGTGGCTGCTCCAAATCCTCCAAACCCAGTTGTTTGAAGAGGTTTAGCTGTGGCTGCAGATGCAAAGTTGAGCGGAGCACTTTGAGCCGCAAAAGTCGGCGGTGGCGCAGCTGTCTTACTGGCATTACCAAATCCGGCAAACATAGGCGCAGGCTTTTCCTTAGCTGGTGCTGGAGTCGAGGTCACAGTGTTAGGCGTAAAGGCAAATGAAATATCAGACTGCGCAGGCGCACTAGAGTCCACCACGGCTGCAGTTGGTTTAGCAACGACGGCTACTGGTGCTGCAGTAATGGACTGCTCATCGTTTCCTAGCAGAGTATTTAGAGCGTAAAATTGACCAGATGAATCCATGAGTGGAGGCGGAGGCGAGCAGACGGAGGCAGCGCCAGGCTGCAGATTGAGGAAATTAAATGTAAGCAAAGTCCCGTCGGTGCCCAGAACATGCACCATAGGCATGCTGGGCAATTGCTTTTCATTGATAGTCAACTGATGTGTTGCCGATGTGTCAAAGACAAAGCCCAGTGGAAAGGTTTCATCTTGAGTGGCTTCGCTGAGCGGCAACTCAATACGAGCTTCATCGAGCAGTGTCAACTGCTCCCACGAGGGCGTGTCACCCGTCTCTGCGGTGCCCAACACTCCCACTTCCACGCCATTCGCAGAACTAACCAGCAGCAGATTCCACTGCTGCACGTGGGTGAAATGGAACTGATGATTGCGCGGTCCATTTAGGCTATAGCATATGTCGAAGTAATTGATATACGTAGGTGTGCCTGTCTTAGGCGCATTTATGATGTACAACGCCGGACTGCAATCCTCGCCGTGTTGCAGAAAGATGACCGCAAACTGGAAAGTGGACAGCCAATGCACAGCAATCGTGTCGAAAGGCCCTTCATGCACATTTGGTGGGCAGACCAACGTCTTGGCCGGCGTCAGGTCTGGCTTAAACTGTTGTAATCGTCCGTCCGGGAATCCCAGTACAAGCTGCTTGCCTTTGGGTGACCAACAACCACATTTAACACGTTGACTCTTATCCAGCGAATGCAACTCGAAATTGCCGGCCTCCTTTAGCGTATACATGCCCAGCCCGCCATTGCTCAGCACCACAGCCAAGCTATTGGGCAGTACTGGATTCCACAGTAATTGCACGGCATGCACAAAGTCTTCGGGTGCCAATCTTATGTTGTACATGGCGCGTATATCTGGAGTCATAAAGGATTGCACTGCATAGATGAGTAAAAGACTGGTGCCGTTCGACTGTGTGTAATTAATGGCTAACATATTGCCATCAGCGCTGCAGGACATGTAGTTTGGGATGTGGGGCAAGACCACTCGACGCGCCATCGGCTGTTTGCCGGTCGATTTAGCAGCGACTACATCTTTGATAATTATAACTATCGGGAAATAAAATATATGATTCAAGAAATTTTAAAACAAAACCAGCATTGCAAAACAAACCTTTTAATTCCGGCGCTGCTGGGTTGCCGGCAAAAAGCAGATCGCGGCTACTTGAGACCGCTAGCAGTTTCACATTGCTGCGTAAGTCGCCACACTTGCGGAATGCGACAAATTTGTCATGCAGCTTGAACTGTACATCCTTTAAACATAAATTGAAAGCAATTCACATAAAATTGGATATATTATTTAATTTGTACTGCATTTACCTGCGTGTCTTTGCAGTTTGGAGCATTTAGCGCCATTTTTTGCAATCGCAATTCTTCGGGGTCGACTTTGAATAGTTAACACGTGCAAGTTTCAGCAAGTACTATAAAAAAATGTAATGCGAAATGTAACACAAATACATTAAAGCTGTCAACAATAATATAGCGATACTACTAGAAGCGCGTAAGAATTTAGTAAAACAAACGAACCAAAGACTTGCAAATAAGCGTTGTGCACAATCGGGGAAACAGTTGAACAATCGACAATATCGATATTGCTGCTATAGGTTAATTTCGATACACTCGACATTTACGTTTATGTTGGCAATGTTCTAGCACAGCTGTTGAAGTGCCGACATATAAACCGAAAATATATACCAAAATATATATATAAAAAAAAAAAAAATTGTTTTTAAATCTTTGGCATTTTATAGCACTCACTTATGGTTCATATATGAAAAAGTTAGTCATTTAAATGCTAGTTAGATAACTTAGGAAATAACTTCAATTGATAATTGACAAAAATAAATCTTTTAAAGTCTACCTATTGTAAATTTTCCAATAAAGTGTGACCGACCAAATAGTAATCAATAAAGGGGTATATTTTGGTATATTTATCGATGAAAAAAAAGTATATTTTGCAATTAGACTGGTGGTCACGTTGATATACATATCACCCAGCTGTGTTGTTGTTTGACTGTCTATCTCTGTCTACGTTTTTGTTTAACAAAAGCATTGTTCGCGCGCGCAATGCTGCTGAAAAGTGCATTATAAAGGTTTAAGAGAATTCAAACAAAAAATGTAGTGGAAGTGATTTCTCCATTAATTCTAGGTGTGCTGCCCAACACGGTGCTACAGCAAGCATTGTAGTTGTTGTTGTTGCTGCTATCGTTGTAATTAGCAAACGGAAAATCAAAAGGAATCAAAAACACACGAAAATAACTCACCAAATTAGTTGTTCTTTTCAATGAGCGCATCAGAAAACGAGAAATTCGAGTCGGTGGTTTCAGAGTTTCGCAAATAACAAGTTGAGAACTCTTTCGCAAGGAAATTGTAGCAACAAGGTGAGTTACATTCACAGTTATGCACAAGCTGTGCATAGAACGCTGCTTGCTGTTCATTTGTTGTAATTGAATTTTCATTTGTGCAATTGACAGAGTTACAAATAGCACCAGCGGTCGAAGCAGCAGCGAAGCGTCACAAAAAAAGGACGCTCAAAGCTTTCAAAATGATCAGCAGTCTCTTTTCGCGACTTATAATGTGAGTATGATGAAACCAATTAGAAATATACTACGATATGAAAAGGTGAACTTGTCTTTGGCTAGCCGAAGTGTGAATACGCTTGCTTGAATGTTGGTCATTTAAACTATCTGTATTTTATGAAAGGCGTAATAAAATGCCAATAAATAAGTTACATGCCTCATGACTAATTCGACCACACACACTCAGCAAGCGTATTATAATAAAAGTAGCAACAACAGCAACTCATACGCTCACACGCTCCACTGACTGAGCACTTGTTGTTGTTGCTGACCCCCAAAAAAATAGTGAGCGAGCAACTCTTTTTTTTTTTTTTTGTGGTAAACGTTTTCAAGTTCTTGGCCTTGCCGCGCAAGCTCGTTGGATTTGCCGATTCTGCTTCCTAATTGTGTGGGCGTAGCGCAGTGATTTCTCAAGCGTTGCGTTGCTATCTCGCCAGCCAATTGTTTGTTTATTAATCAGCGCCAGCAAGTTACAGTTACCGTTATGCCCGCTGCCGCTGTTTGCTCGTTACCCGTTGTGCATCGTCAAAGTCAATTGACAAAGGCTCCTTATTTGGCAACGCGTGAGCGTGAATTCGAATTCGAGGTTGTCGCACTCGACTTGCGTTGCCTTGCCTCTCCTTGCCATATGTGGCAACAACACTTGCCGCATCGCAACTCCATGCAAATTGTTTACGCTCATATTTATAGCGACTCTCCGACTGATAATCAAACCAATAGATACTCTCTCAAATTTCGGGAGCGACGCCGTCGCTGTCTCTGGCTCTGGGCTATTAATAGATGAGAATCTATGCTAAGCATTAGACGCTCTCGGGCAGCTGCCCGCATCGCTGTCGGAACAGTCTTTGCGCGTCGTTTTAGTTGCGAGCAACGGCAGCAACGTAACGCTGGCAATGCGTCGCCATGAGCCGGCCTAGCTATCTGCAGGAGCAGCTGCTGTACCAGCAGCATCACCCAGCCGCTAATATTAAACGCCTACGTCAGCAGGCATTGCCCATCTACGGACGCAGTTATTCGCTCGAGGAGCAAACCGATGGCCATTTTGTGCCCGTCTACTCCAAATTCATATATCCACAGCAGCAACAGCTACATCCGCAGCAGTTGCTGCATCGTCCACTGGGATTAGGACTGCAGGATTCACTCAACTCTTTGAATAGTGACTTTACGGACTATGACTATGAGGGAGGTCCCTACATTTTGGAGGAGCAGCCTCCACCAGCAGCAGCATCCACCGAGCATGTTGTTCGCAATCTGAATGCCTTGGGTCGCCTGCTGGAACTACTTCAGCGTTGGCCCCTGCCCCGTCTGTCCTTCAATACGGCCTGCCTTTGCTCGCTCATCATTATATTTATAGCACCTCGCAGTTGCGCCCAGAGTTTACTGTTTCCCGCTTTCAGATTATTCTTCGGTACCCTATATCCGGCCTATGCCTCGTACAAGGCGGTGCGAACAAAGAATGTCAAGGAATACGTAAGTAAAAATACGATTGAAGACATCACGTATTGGATTCATGTCTGTTTTTTTTTTGTATTTTAGGTGAAATGGATGATGTACTGGATCGTGTTTGCGTTCTTCACGTGCATTGAAACCTTTACGGACATCTTCCTTTCGTGGTTCCCATTCTACTATGAGGTCAAAGTGGTAATTGTCTTGTGGCTGCTATCGCCAGCCACAAAGGGCAGTTCCACTTTGTATCGCAAGTTCGTGCATCCCATGTTGACACGACGTGAACAGGTGTGATCACGTTTAGTATGCTTATATACACACACAGTATTCTTATATATCTCTTTGTCTGTTTCTTTGTTATCGTGCGCAGGAAATCGACGAGTATTTAAATCAGGCACGGGAGAGGGGGATATTCGGCGGTGCTGCAACTGGGCTCCAAGGGCGTCAACTATGCCACTAATGTAATCATGCAGACGGCTATAAAGGTAACTCAGACACATGCAACACCTTCACCTCACGCATGACACATACACATCATACACACGCACACACACATACACACAATAGTTCATGTGGCACATTTTTTCAATTGCTTTTACAACGATTTGCCACCAGCGCCGTTGCATAAAATGAAAAACAAAAAAATGGGCAGAAACAACAACTAAAAAACAACAAGCAGCAGCAGCCGACGACGCATCGTAATGCCTTAATTTCAATATAGACAAAGTTTTGCGCAATGTTTTCGCTCACTGCCCCCGATTCTGCATCATCATCATTAACAAGAGAGCTTCTTCCTCATCAGCATCAGTATCTTCATCATCATCACCAGCATCAGCATCTTGAGCAACTGCCGCGTGCCAAACGCGCGACGTCGAGACGTCGTCATCCCCATCGTTTTCATTAACTTTGCAATGATCACTTCACCACAGACAACAACAACAATCGAATGGAATGATGTTGCTCTCTATGTGCCATGTTTGTTTCGTTTTAGTTTATAGATTTGTTTTGTATTCTCTCCCTCATTCTGTGTGTGAGTGTATCTAGAAGATAGACGATTAAGACCATGTAGCTATACGAATTGTAATAAAATTGAATAATTCTAACACACAACTCTGGGCAAATAGACGGCGAATCCAGAATATTCGTGCATTCACACTATACACATATAAACAAAGCATTTGTTATTATAGTCCCAAATTCAGTTCAGATCTCAAGTATGTAAACAGCTGCGTTTGTTTAGATATTGCCTCGAAATCAGATGAGGTCAATAATGGAGATGATGGGAGCTAAGATTCCCAGTGACTATCCGAGTGCTGCGTACGTATTCGTCACAACACTTTGTAAGTTTCTTTGTGGTTGCCCACAAAGAACTTGATAAACAGACTTTACGTCTATATTTAATTGAATGAGTGTTGCCTTTGTGGCTTTATTGATTCGCCAAGGAGTCATACAGCTTGCTAGAACTCTAATGCTCTAATACCATTTATATCAACACCGTGCAATTGTTGTGCACTTTAAAATGCGGTTTGCTCACAATTGATTTCCCCTTTATACAAATTGAATCAAATTCTTTTTATTGCAAGCCATATTCCTAAGATTTTCGCTTGATTAGTTTCTATGAATCTTATGGCAAAACTCGATTACTTATAAGCCACGTTCTTTGTGTTTTTGCAAAGTATTTGGAATGCATTTGTAAATCGAGAACTGGCTGCACTGCATCGCAATTTCAACAGCATCACATTCTACATATATTATTTCTGACTCTGGGGTAGGGCATAAAAATAGACTCGAGGCATTGTGACAATGCCTCTGTTAGAGTGTTGTGTGTGTGTGTGAATCCGTATGTGGCAAATTCGTTCAATTGTACTTACATTTTCCATAGAGAATTCTTTTTGATTTCCATTCACAATTACAAATAACTTTTAATTTGCCTTGTTTTATTAACACCTCTTTTTTTCTTTCTTAATTTTCTCACTTACGTTTCGTTGCATTTAACTTACATTCAAAAACGAAACGAAAACGAATCCTACACCACAATGCACCGCCTGCAACTGCCAATGCCAATGACACTACTAACACCTGCTCCATGCGCGATGTCAGACCATTAACCTGACCACGGCCTCGGTGGCGGATTCACGGGGTCTGCAAAATTCGCGATCGGCCAATGAATTGTCACGGGATCAAGATATGCTCGATGCCACGGATCTATTGTTGCCACGTTCCAGTTCGCTGAGCGGCATTGAAAGCTACAGTTCCCAGCGGATGGTCATCAGCGAGTTTAATGAAGACATGATCATTGCTGAGCTAAGCGGCGAGGATGCTGGTGCTGCCCGGCTGCGAGATATGCCACTCCGGAAGACCAGATCGACTCGAGGAGTTGTGGCTGACGGAGCTCCAACCACGGCTGCTGCTGCCAAGCGAGCTACACGAGGCGCATCCAAGACCACTGTGCCAAAGGTTGATGGCATTAAAGGACGTCGTAGGCTGCGCGAGGC
This sequence comes from Drosophila sulfurigaster albostrigata, assembly GCF_023558435.1. Taxonomy (NCBI): domain Eukaryota; kingdom Metazoa; phylum Arthropoda; class Insecta; order Diptera; family Drosophilidae; genus Drosophila; species Drosophila sulfurigaster. The sequence goes on from NC_084883.1 coordinate 3,860,256, forward strand.
CACGCCCGATGTGGATGTCGAGGGGGATTAGCATTGAACCCTGCGATGATGACATCATCAAGCAAGATACTCAGCACGATTTAAGCGAATTTTTTGTCATTGGCTCAACACTGAAACACTCTTAACCAACCATCACCATCAGCCACAATACAATACTATATTAGTTATATAACTCGAATACATATTTTTATAGTTTTAACATCGCATAGTTTGTAGTTTTATACTTAAATTATACCGTAAACGATGCCAAGTCACAAGTCTCTCATTATGAATCCTCAAAAGGGCGGCGGCAACTTAGTGCAGACCATCAAGCGGAGCTACAGCCTCAGCGATCTCAGCGAACCCGATATGCATCGCACCCAGGACGAACTAGACGAGGTTATGATGTCCACGTCGGTAATGATGCGACCCCAACCAGCTCGACTGATGCGCCAGCGACACCAGACTCCAGTTGGACGTTCTGCGAGCGGCACACGACACTCAACTGGCATGTACTTCACCGAGGTGGACGTCTCTTCACCATCCCCCTCGGGATCGGCCAAGCATGCCGGCGATTTCAAGTGAGTTTTGTTGATTCTCGCTCTCGTTCTGGTCGATCAATTGCTAACATACTTCCATGCACACTACACAGCTACAATATACGCAGCACGGATGACATCAGTTCGGGTTACTCCAGCGCTGAGCCGGTTAGTGTGCCCATGAGCAGCGGCCTAAGTCGCACATCATCCATGACAAACGCATCCAAGGCGCGCGTGAAGTCCAAACGCAATGAGGTAGGTTAACAACACAGCTATGTCTGATGTGCTTCTCTTATTTCGCATTACAGTTGATAATTCCACAGATAAATTTGTGTACCCGCTACTAGAAGGGTACAATAACATTGTGCCTGCAGGAAAAGTATGTAATAGGTAGAAGGAGTCATCTCCGACACCCATATTCTTTATCAGAATTAACCAAGCCAAGAAGATATGGCACGAATACCCAGATCTCAAAGACTATTAGAGATAGAGATCAAGTTTATTTAAAATAATACATACAGTATTTAACAAATGCTTTTGTATGGCTAAAAACGCGTACCCCAATGTTGTCTTAATTGCTTTGGTTGACAATCTCTTATATATTATACATATATATTTTGTACTATATGGTATATTTAGAATGTGGTACTATAACCTATCAATATACCAAATTTATCCTTCCGTTTATTTTTTGTATTTTTGGGTATATTAATTTGGTCTTTTTTCATAATAGTGATGCACATTTTTGCTTTTATTCAAGATGGGTAGCGGCTATCTCACAGTCGAACACACTCGACTATAGTTTTTTTACTTCTTAAATACTTCCTAAAGTATAGAATTCAGTTTATATTATTTTTTAATTTGTCTAAAGACATTTTTAAATTGAAAACCATATCTGGTATCAATAACTCATATTCATATTCGAATTACAAAAACATTTCAAACCTTTTGAGCTCCGATGTTTGATGATGATTCAATAGAACTTCTGCGGATCATTATAGACATTTATAAACATATTTGAATTCGTTTTTAAAGCACGTCTGTAATTTTCGGTCTATATATATATATATATATATATATATATATATACAAGTATTTTGAGATCTCAAAGATTCGTCTTGTTTCTAAGTAGTTTGTAGTCAAATAAGACTCTATTTTAAATATTTAATAATGATCCGACTAGCAACTGCTGGAAGATGTACGAGCCGAGGCATATCTGGATAATGAGCGATATTTTCAAGAGAGCAAAACACATGACGACATTCGGAAGCAATTGCATTTGCAGATTTTGGAAAGTGAAGAGGATAATGAGGACAATGCGGGCAATGCTGATGTATCTGAGGACGAGGATAGCTTCCATGAGGCACTGCCATTAGAAGATGATGCAGAAAGCCTATTACCAAGTCATTCGCTCGATGCAGATAAAGAGAAAGGGGAAGTAAGTGACAACGAAGAATCATTTAAGGAAGCTCTTGGCAGCAATTCGGACAATTTGAACCAAGCGAATCCAGAGGAAGTTGATCAACCTGCACAAGAATCAGATCAGTCAAGTGTAGATCCGTTTTTGTTGGTCGTTACCGAATCAAGTTTGGAATCAGAGCTTGTGACCCCTCCAGTTACAAATGAAAGAAATCATCCAGTGTCACCGCGTGAACTTCTCGCCACGCTGGAGGAAATCAAGCACAGTTTTCGAGCACAACTCGAAACGGAATCGCCTCAAATATCTCCCCTGCGTCCCAAAGCGCTGCATGCCAAAGGTCGGGCACCACCGCCTCCGCTGCCACCACGAAAGGATTCACGTGACACTGTGAGCATCGCATCGAACACATCCCAGCAATCGGAGCGCAGCAAGTCAGGTATCGGCCAACTATTCAAGAATATCAAAGATAATGTGCTACGCAGCAACAGCAGCAGCAAAGCTAATCAACCGCATAAAGATGGCGATGTGGGGCTAAGTGTGGCTAAAGAAACTCGGATTTGATGTAAGCCTCGAGAGAAGACATTGAAGCTAAAAGTTCAGTTGCGTTCAGATCAGCTCATGCTCATCCAAGTGTTTTGTTGCATCGCCGCCTCGTCTGCTCTTAACTACACTTTCCCTTCAACCAATCCCTACTGTACAGAGTCTTGCGTTGCCTACTAACAAAGTGTTCCGCATTTCCAGCATGTCTTGTGTCTTATGTACTGCGAATTCATCCCAGTCTGATATGTATCTCTTGTGTCTCATTTCAGGACAAGTCAATGTCTGCTAGCTGCACCACATTGCCTCGCATCAGTAGCCGCAAGGCGGACAAATCTCAGGCAACGACTGCATCGGGACAGGCCAAAACACGCAGCAAGTCCGACAAGTCGGACAAGTGAAGTGTGCACCTAAAACTACCAAATTTTACATACATTTAAAGAATATACTGATCATCTACTTGTATCTATTTGTATTTGTTCTTGTCGAGAGAAATCAATCTTTGAACTCAATTTTGCTAGGTGCTCAAATTGGCCAAGAAATAGCAACAAAGATTACACACACAATTATAAACCTCATGTTTTAGTTTAAATTGCAATTAAAGTAATAAATAAATATATATACATTGATATTATAGGGATGCGATCCTCTAATGGATCAGCATATTGATGATGCATATAGTTTGTTTGTGATTCTGTTCATAGTGTTCCACTGGAATTAGCCTAGATGATAATGATATTGGATGTGAATCGGATATTCGTCTCGTAGATCTTTTAGCGTTAAGTGATTGAATGTCCTATGTATGCTACATCCAGATTATCCAGGTCCTATTCTACTAACTAAATAAACTATCAATATCTAGTTTAAATCCAATGCATTATAAATAATAAATCTATGTAAATTATACAATAGTTTGTTATTTCTTGGTATTTGGAGGGGACACCAGTCGAAATTCATAATCTTATAACTACTTAAAATTTGAAAATTCGAAATGTGGTCTAAAATGGGTTATATAGTATAACTAAATGTTTAACTTAAGCTGTAATCTTGCGCGTTTGCCTTATATTTAAATAAGTTTTGTTCATGATCTTGGGTCTGGTTTCTACGGTATTAGCGATCGGTTTTGTCAGTTTAATACTAGAAAAGGAACCAAGATTTGGGTTCTGAATAATTCTGATTACTATCAAAATGTGTTTGCCTATTTTCGGTCCATTTTTATTCAAGTTGTCTTGTAACTGCATTATACTGAGTGTTCCTCTGATATAAGCATTACGTATGTATGCATTTATAAGAATAGACTTCTCTCTTTTCAGTTGGACTGTGGACTCTGTAAGATACTACATATATAAAAAAAAAAGATGAATCCAAAAATTAATCATTTTCATAAGATCATTCGTTAACCATAAAGTAGCCACTTAACATTATATTCCTTGGTAATGGGAAAGCGCATGAACAGCATGAAACTTGGGGACCTGAAGCGAAGGAAGAAAATTTCCAGTTTCAGCCTGCTCAATTCGTGACTTCTATACATAAAACATTTGCATGCATTTGTATATGTGTGTGTGTAATACATACATATGTACATATGTACGGACCTACTTGCATACAGATGATTTTTCCCTTTCTCATTCGCACAAGCTTGGATAGTTAAAGTGAGTTAAGAGTTTGCATATGCATGCCAGCGGTGTGCATGAAAAAGACAGACTGCAAGTTAAGAGTACCAGGCAGTGGCAGCAAGCAGAGCAGCTTCGAACTGACGTTCGGCTTGAAGAAACTTGGCGTCTGAGTCGCACATGCGCAGCAGCTGATGCGAATGCTTGCTGACCTTGACCCTCAATCAGAGCGCACGATGAGCAGCAGTGCGGCGCAGCGCAGCCACAGCACAGCAGAGCACAATGCAGCGTGAGGAAGACAGACGGTTAAACGCGATGCGCCAGACGGGCAAACTTGTTGCCAAGTGCAGCAAAGCAGACAACGCAGTCAAGTTGAAGTTTTACCCCCAAACCGCAAGCGTCGCCAGTCCAAGCAAACATGTGTGTGTATACTCGTAGATGTACATGTGTTTGTGTCGCTTGCACCACCATTAGCAGCGCACGGCGACGACTGTACTTTTCTTAAAGAATCAGCACATCCACACACCATACATTGGTAAATGTGTGTACACTTTAATCGCACATTTATAGTTGTATGTGTGTACACTCGTAGGTATCGTTGCACAAGGAAGCAAAGGCAAAGAAAGCGTCGCAGAAATACACGCACACGCACACACACATGTATGACGATGTTAACAGCAGTATGCTAGAAACAATGGCAATATTTTTGTTTTGCGAGAGTATGCGAGGGCACCTCCATCAAGCTGACTCAGAACACAGCACAAGAGAGTGAGTGAGAGGAGCAGAGAAAGAGAGACCATACCTGGCCATCAGCTGCCGCGCCATGTGTTCGCAAAAAAAAAAATCAGAAGAGGGCAGCTGCTGATATCCATTTTGCCGGCTCAAAGAGGAACAAGAACTGAAAAGTCTAAACTGGTTAGCCAGGCTGAATGTGGAAAGGGGACAAATTACGGGAACGGTAATGGAAGATCTTTTTACCAAAAAAAAGTGAACATTAAGAAATAAAAGACAATGTATTTATGGGGTTATTATTATTATTTCTTTTGTCTCAAATCAGCAGCTCCAGCATTTTAATTTACAATTAAAAAACAATCACAGTGATATTTGAATTTTCTCATCATCTTCGTAGTTCGCCTTGTTTTTTTCTGTCCTCGCACAAGTGAAAAAGTTTTTACAACTGAGTCTGTGTTTCGTTTCATTAGCGTGTCGTCATTCATTCTTCTTCAATTTCCATCCTCATTATGCAGCTTTTTGCGTTTCGTCTACTATATGTATATATCTGCCATTGTTCGAGTCTGCTGTTCTTTCTTTTAGCTGCGCTGCTTAGCTTAGTTAGTTAGTTAGCCGTAGTAGCTTAGCTAACTGAACTAGCTAGAGATCTTGCTTGTTGATGATTGGTGTGAAGTGCAAAAGCTCGCCGGCCGCAGCTTTTATTGGAGTAACGTCTCTCTCTTGTATGTCTATCGCCTCTCCACTCACTTTTGCTCTATCCGCTTGCTTCTGCATCAATTTCTTGTTGTTGTTTATCTTCTGCGTGTTGGAACTCCTAATAGGATACTTTGTAGTACATATTTATATATATATATGTATATATTACGTGTATGTGTTTTTTTAATATAATTTTTTATCTTTTTGTTTAAGGTAAATTATATATTCTTATATAGTTGTTTGTTTTTTCTTTCGTTATAATTGTAATTAGTAAATTCAAACACGTTTGCAGCATAATCGTAATATAGTTCTGATGTTCATTCTCTCTGCTATCTTGTATTGTGGAAGTAGCTACTAAATACAACGACGACGTCCGTCTGTCTGTCCCTCTCTGTCTTCAGCTCACAACTGCACCGAGGCAGTTCTCCATCGTCGTGTGCTTCTTCTTAGTCTTCATTATGTTTCATCTTCGACTGCAGGCTCAGAGCTTTGGAATTAGAGATGTACTGCTTAGATGATGGTTAAATATATGTAGTTGTGTGGGTGTAGGTGTTTGTATGAATGTTTGTTTGTATGTGTATATGGTGTGTTCGAGTTTGTATGTGTGTGGTGTTTTAGGGATGTTTTCGTATGTGTCTGTTGATCTTGACTTGTTATTTTACTGATTGGTCGCTTCTTGCTTTGCTGTTCTTTTAAGATGTTCTTGATCTTCTTGTTGTTGTTTGGCTGGCAATTGATTTTTTTTTTCATTAAATTTTTTTCTTTTCATTTTTTTTTATTTGACAAAACATTTTCGTTGATTTTTTGATGAGAGAGAGAATAAGCGCTAGCGCCGATCTCTCCTAGTTCCGTCCGCCCTTCTCGTCGCATTCACGTCTCAGATGTCCGCTCTTGCCGCAGCCATAGCAAGTCTTTGATGTCTCCGGGCAGTTCTTGGAGATGTGTCCGGTGCGGTTGCACTTATAGCACGAGACATTTGCCGGTCCCGATCCGCGCTCGTTGACAGCCTCTGGGCAATTGCGCACCCAATGTCCGGGCTTGTTGCACCTGTAGCATGATGGATTGTCGGCCTGAGTGCAGTCCTTGGAGATATGACCAACGCCGTTGCAGCGATAGCATCGCTCGGCCTCCTCTGGGCACGCGCGTGCGAAGTGCCCAAATTGATTGCATTTGTAGCACTTTTCACGATTGCGACGCATGCCACCGCCGCCGCCGCCATCACGCATACCGCCGCCACCTCCGGGTCCACCACCTCCTGGTCCACCGCCGAGACTGCAGTCCCGGGCAAAGTGGCCCGGCCGGTTGCACTTGTAGCACGTGGCAGACATCGACATTGTACTGTACTTGACTCGATGAGTTAATTAGACAACTGTGTACAACTGAACTGCTAACCCACACGTTTCGAATCTCTCGGGACACACACACGAGCTAAGCTTCAGCTGCCTGCACGACCAAACTGACTTGCGTTAAATGCAAAATAAAAAACTACAGGATATGCGAATTTTGCTCTCCGTAGTTTTTTCGACGCCAAAAGTTAAAATGGCTACCCCACAAAACTAGTACAATGGTATCGACAGAAATGTGGTATCGAGTATGGAAAAACGCCGCTGGACAGTCACACTACACCGCATACACAGGGATGCTTAGATTACAAAAATGCAACACTGCAACTACACGAGGCTTACACTGGTCTGAGACATGGCAAAATGTGGCAAAAATTTTCCAATTATTCCAGAATACTGTAAACAGGAATTGAATCGGCCTAGTAAGAGTTAAAGTCATGTACTCCTACGAATTAATGTTTTTAAACAGTATACATACATGTAATACATCACAATTTATTGATGTGCTGTGCAAGGATTTGTCATATTGTATGATTGACTGACGTACATACATATGTATTGTATAACACTATACTGAGCTTTAATAGACTATATTATGATTTCATAATGATGAATCCGGCTGGCAACCGAGTCGTATTGAGTTGGTGAGCATTCTATAAATAACAATAGTGTCAGGGTTATTTGTATTTTTAAGCTTTGCTTTTCTCGCTATATTCATACCACTGTTCCTTGCATTGAGCTACCAGACTTGTTTACAAAGGCCTTGCCACAAAGTGATAAGACTACAAGTTAGCAGCACGTATAGCATGGATTTTCCATTATGTATGAATTGATTTTTCGATTTTCTTATCGGTTGAATTGAAGTACAAACCGTGCAATATCAAAACTTCATATTTCTCTATATTTTTCAGATTACTTTTATATTTAATCAGATGCGTAACATATGTGAAAATATGTGCCATAAATCTTTGATTTGTTTTTCAGCCGTGTGATAATTTATCGAGGTGAAATCAAAATAAAGTTCACCACACGATATCTTCACGATAAGCCCGCGCCTCAATTATTAAAATTGGAAAATATCACCAATCTTAAACTTCTTAATTTCTGGTTTAAAATTAAGTTATAAAAGTTTATTTACATCTTTTGCGTGAAAGTGGCCACACTCAAATGTTACCGTTTGGTAATGGGATGTTCAAATTTTGAGTACATGTATATATATTTTAGAGAAAATATAAGTACTGAACTTAGAGAAAGAGAAAAATAATTTTTCTCTTTTTCAATAATAAATATATGCTATCTGCTGTATCTGCTGCAAATATCGATTTTAGCCGTAAAACATCGATTTTAAGCAGCCTCCACAAACATTTCAAACGATGTATCGATAGAGTTATTCCCATCTCTAGTGACAAATCTAAAAATGATAATATAATTCAATCTTATCATATTGTTGGAAAAACATTAGACCTGTTGTGATATGCTAATTACTAGCGTGTAAAAAGTGTAAGTATTGCAAGAATATAAGTGATGCCTAAAAGCAATTAATTTTTGTACACCGATCAAGCATGCATCCACTTAGACGTGTGCTTGTGTGTTCCTGCGATATATGTTCGGAAAATATACGTATATTCCCATCTACCAATGTATTAAACATACCAGAAGCAAGCAAATATAGAAAATAAGTGCATACCGCTTGTGAACTAAATACGTACGTGAATATTAAAAATGTTGATGTCATAAAAGCATTTAATATGCCTTATATTTCATGTTTTGCGCATACAAACGCACATGCATCCAAATATACATATGTATGTGTGAATGTTACATATATGTACATAGTTGTGTGTTTTAACTGGCTTCGTTTTGTCTTTCGAAATACATAAAAAAAAATATTTGTGTGTCAATACAAAGTCAACCAATCTACAATACAGTTATAATTTTCATCTTTTGGTGCTTTGTGTAAGTTTTTAGTGAAAATAAATAACTTGTACAAGATTTACTGACAATAACAAAAGTAATTGGAGACAAATTCCTTATTTATCGTAATCGGGGTCGCCGGGTGGGTAATCGGTACGTAAAGACAACCGGCAAACACATCCTCGGGGAAATGACACCGTGTGAACGCTACGTTTGTTGTAATTAAGTTCTTTTTTGAATTGAAGAATCTTTAGTTGGTATTTAAAAACATTTAATCGATTCTAAAGTGTAATAATATATATTAAACAATTAATATAGAGACAAGACACCTTCTAACTTGCGTTGGCAACGTGTTTGTTTATGTGTGTATTTAAGTGGTTGGCAAAGCTATTTTGTGAGTGCAAATACTTGTGAGGTTATACAAATACCGTGTGTTGTAGGGTATAATTTAGTCGGTCATACATTAATGTAAACATAATTCGCTTTACTTGTCATTAATCCAATAGTAATTATTGACTGCTTCCCTTTTTTCAGATAGACAAAAGTCAAAATGTCGGTTCACTACAAGTTTAAGAGTACCCTTCATTTCGATACAATTACCTTCGATGGTCTGCATATATCGGTTGCGGATTTAAAAAGAGAGATCATACAGCAGAAACGGTTGGGAAAAATTATCGATTTCGATCTTCAAATTACAAATGCACAAAATAAAGAAGGTAAGGGCGACCTATTTTTTTTTTCACGATTTTTATGAGTTAATAACATTTTTTTCTTATAGAGTATAAAGATGATAACTTCTTAATACCAAAAAACACCACTTTGATCATTTCTCGGATTCCGATTGCACATCCCGTTAAAAAAGGATGGGATCCAGCCGCAGAAAATACAGTTGCAGCGGCGCCCACAAATAAGACGGAAAATTTAAATATGGATCTATTTAAAATGCAAGGAAGCGAAGAGGAAAAAAATTCAAGCTATGATGATGCAGAGCACTGCGGATTATGATCCTAAAACGTGAGTTTTAAGAAGTATGCAAAGTACAGAAGTTTATAGATTTTAAGGCTATATAGCAAATTAACTGGTGCTACTACTTTAAATACTTTCTTCAGAATCATGATCATCTAATCTCTATCCATATGACAATACAATTTAGCCTGTTCGATAGTTAGACGGTGTGGCAAGATTTTATACCATCTCAGTATTTCTACCAAAATTTGTGTATCTAGCCTTTTACAATATCAGAAAAACAGTAGTTGTAACGGATACTTATGATATAAAAATAATATAGATGCCTATAATAATAATATTTAATCTATGCGTAAACTATGTTATATCATTAATGCTAATACTATTAAACTTTGTTATATACAATGTTATACTTAATACGAATACTATTTAGTTAATAATAATGATTAATTTATAATATTTTTCCAGATACCATCGCATTAAGGGACAGTCGCAAGTTGGTGAGGTGCCGGCTTCTTATCGCTGTAACAAATGTAAGCGAGGTGGTCACTGGATTAAGAATTGTACGTTTGCTGGGGGGAAGGAACAATATGAAGTGAAGAGAACTACGGGGATTCCCCGCTCATTTAGGGGCAAGCCGGAAATGTAAGAATTAGATCTTATTTATTTTATAGTTTCAAATTTCTAATGATTTTTTTTTCGATATCAGATCAATTGAACCAGAGGCATCAAAATATTTAATGTCCACTGAAAAGGAGCAAGAAATCCCAGAAGATTTGATATGTGGAATTTGTCGAAACATTTTTGTTGATGCCGTTATGATTCCCTGTTGCGGAAGTTCTTTTTGCGATGACTGTAAGAAAAATGCATTTTTTAATTGTTTACAATTACTATTGAAAATATTTTATATTAGGTGTACGTACTTCGTTGCTGGAGTCCGAAGATAGCGAGTGCCCAGATTGTAAAGAGAAAAACTGTTCGCCAGGTTCTTTGATTCCAAATCGATTTTTAAGGAACTCTGTAAACGTCTTTAAAAATGAATCTGGCTACAAGTTAGCTGCCTATAAACCTGGTAAGCATTTTCCAATAATAAGTAACTATGTAGACCATTTGTAATTCTAGGTCTTTATAATATTGCAGTTAGCAAAGCAACACCACCAGCTGAAAAAAAGGAGGACGATATTGCAGCTGAGCTTCCGGAAGAATCAAGTCAAACACAGGATGAGGAACCTCAGAATGAGCCGGAGGAAAATAAACTAGAAACAGAGGAAAAAGAGGACGAAGAAGAGGATGGAGGGGAAGATGATGCCACTGAAGCCTCAAACATAAATAGTATTGACCCAATCAAAAAAGATAATGATTCAGACTTCGAGGATAACATAACAATCAAAATGCCTCAAAAATTGATTGAAACTACCACAAATATGGCCGATGCCGTGAAAGAGGAGGTATGTTTTATTATTAGCGAAAAATTGAAAATGTATATTGTAATGATTCATTCTAATTCTTTAAGGCTATCCCTTCATATTCACAAAAGTCGCATGGTAATAACGTAATGCAACGTCGTGATCACAATTATGAATATAAATCGGATTTGGATATGAAACCGCAAAGCAACTATCCTAAAAGTGATGTGAAGCAAGAACGAAGCCTTTTGCCTACGCCAGTTGGCACTCATCATAAGCCGCAATATCCAAATCATAATATGAATGATCAGCGCGATAAGCCGGTAATGAATCCTGAGCAAGATCACCGGATGGGTATATATAAACCTCCATATATGCAAATGCCTCGATTACCGGCAATGCATCAACATATGGCGCCTTACAATAATGGATATAATAATATACAACACAGGCCACCGATGAGGTGAGTGCAATTTAATTGTTACTATTTATTCGACAGACATAAAAATAAACGTTTATAAATGTGTGTAAATTACATAGGATAATAGAATTATATTTAAGTTTGATTTTAATTTAGCAAAAAAAATTAGGCAAAAAAGTATAAATTTAAAATAACCTTGTTACTGATCTAAAATTTTTTGGGAATAAATTATAAAAAAGATGCCTATTCTGAAGTAGTAAATTATTATTAAATAAACATATTTCTAATCATATTTTTAATTTTTTTCTAGTTTCGGTCACTATCAAAATCAACCTGTGCATCAAATAAATGCACCTTATATTCCGCCTGGAAACATGAATATAAATCCTTCGCAAACATTTCAATCATCGAATTTGGCTTCCATTTATCAAGGAGTTGCAGCTAAAGTTGGCACTGGGTAAGTTTCCCCAAAATGTTGTTGACTGCAAACATTGGAAAATTAAAATTAAATAAAAATTACCTTTTTTTTTAATGTCTGATAATTAACTGTATAATTATATTTGCAGACTCATAGACGATCCACTTGAAGCGTTCAACAGAATCATGAAGGAGAAAGAAAAGCAAAAAGTGGAACGTCGGCGTAGTCCAGGCCATCACAGATCACGATCTCCTGGACGACCGAGACATCGCTTCAAGTCCTTAATATATGACCGAGGTTCGTCCAGGGAAATGAGCAATAAGGAGAAGCGACCACGATCTCGGGAACGGAAACGTGAATACAGTTATGAGCGAGGACGACCAAGTCGTCTTGTACGCCATTCAAGCCCTGGATCCAATTCACCAAGTGACAAGAAGAAGAGGTTATTCTATACACTAAGATATATTCTTATATACTAGAGATTTAATATAATTTACATTACATTATAATGTCTTCCACCCAAGACAACAAGACACTAAACACCTGGGATAATATTCTGTGATAAACCACACTACCAAAGAAACTCTAATTTAGCAGATTTTATACTTACATAAGAAGGGTATTTATGAAAATATCTTTATTCCGTTTTCATCCATACGACAGATGAGAAACGACATTATTTTAATGTGGATAGTAAATTGATCAAAAAACGTAAAAAAGAAAAACAAAAAATAAAATAATTTATGTGAATTATCTACTTCCCTGAGTTACCTGAATTTTAAATATTTAGGTAGAGAAGGATAAGTAATTTTTCGTTATTACAGTAAGACTTCGTAATTTGGATAACATCGTTCACAATTAATTTATGAATATTCTACCATTTTATAAGCATATACTTTGATATACATAATTCTTTTATCAGCATTTTGTTGATTTGTCTGTCGTCTGTCCGCTTGTGATATAACCTTCAACCTTTATAAAAGATGAATTTTAAGTAATCTATTCTGTGAAGATTTTAATGTTTATTGCATTAGGAATGTCACATAGAGCATGATGCTTCGTACAGAATAATACGTAAAGAACATATTTTTTCTTGACCTTCATTGCATTATATATTATAATATCTTTTAATTAGCAAACAGACACAGGAGTATAGAATATCGGTATTAAAGACAAAAATGAATAATAAGCTTTAATGACTTTTCTGCAGAATAATTGGAGCAGTTCTTGAAGGCACGAATCCTTTTTTTGAAGTGCAATTCACGGAATTTATCTGGAAAGGAGCAGGAACAGTGGTTCAAATTTTTTTTTTTTTTGCTCGTACCAATTTTTTAAAGAAAGGATTCGATGCGGAGATATACCTTTATCTTGTCTATATTTCCAGATGAGACTTTAAAATGATGTTTATTAAGGACAGAGTTTTACCTTTTCTTCTCCAAAATTCCTATCGAATTAAATAGCATTAAACGGATAACGTTCATTATGGATAATCTGTTCATCACCTGGCAGCGTTTTTATGGTTTTGATATCGAATCCAATATTGACTGAAACGTTCACTTTTTTTGTTGCAGTAAATGGGGTTTTCGTTTTAATAAACAAATTTCGCATAATTATCTAACAAATATTGAGTGTAAATACATTACATATCCTTATAGAATTCCTTTCTTAAATGGATATCGTAAAAAAACCACACTTTACCAAAAAAAATGTAGACTGCCCCAATGCGTAACAAGTCAAATGGAAAATTTGTCTTAGCCGCCCATTATTCATTATCTTCCATTGAATGTTTTCATAAAATTTTATTTATTACTAATCTTTAATTGCAGGTATGTGCATCGACGTTCTCCATCGCCAAAACAAGGTCATAAACAAAGATTAAGAGAAAAGTCGTTGCCCAAACCTCTATATGGATCGAAACCAGATACTGTGGAACCGCCGCCGCCTGGGTTTGAATCGTTGCCGATTGAAAACATTGCTGATAATGATAGAGACCGAAATAAGAAGCCTGTTGATCATGATATCGTCAGGAATGCAGAGGACGATCATCATTCGCGCAAGAGACAAAGACCCTCCAGTAAGACTCAAGATACCAAAACCGATGAACATAGTTCCAAAAGCCTTACGCCACCCTCAAAGTCAAAGACTGCGAAAATTGCAAAAATCGAAGGTCCTGATTTGTTTGATAGATCTCCAAAAACACCTGAGAGAAATGAAAAGGATTCCCATTCGTTGGTTATGGACAAGCACCAGAGCGAGCTGTCATTTAACCCGGAAAATAAAACAAATATTGTAAAACCACATGATCGTTTGGAGACCGGCAGTAATACAGGAAAAGAAAATAATCTGCAGTCGAAAGATCGGAAAAAGAAGAAAAAGGAAAAATCGGAACGCAAGAAAAACAAGAAAGATAAGAAGGAGAAGGATAAGGAAAAGGAGAAAAGGGATAAAGTTAAGAAGGTCTACTCAGAAAGCGTTGAGTCCGCATCCGCGTCTGAGAAAGGCTTGAACCTCGATGCCCCAATGGATCCATGTAATGAAAGCGCTGAATTTAATTCAAATGATTTACTGCAAAATATTTCGGATTGCATTGAGCTTGAAACATTAAAACGAAATGATTCAATTCTTAGCATCGAGATGACAGATCACGATTTAAATAGAGAACATAATTCCTCAATTCATGAAATGAATGATATTAAAATTTCAAAGTGGGAGTTAGATGATAGTAATTTAAACAGTAATTTCTTAGATCCCAGTAGAAAAGTGGCCTGTAATAAAATGCAAGATCATTCGGAAATAACATCTGATGTTCTTCGTAAAGCGGAACATGCAATTTTTGCAAAAGCTATTAACGCTATACGACCGGTCGAGTTTAAAGTTGTCATTGATGCGAAGCGCAGTAGCAAGGATCGTTCCATTACAGTAAAAAACGATCATAAGGATCGTGAACGTGAACGTGATCGAGACCGTGATCGCGATCGTGAACGCGAACGAGATCGTTCTCATTCCCCCAAGGCTAGCACTAATAAATCCGTCAAAGAAAGGCTAGGCAATAAAGTTGTTAACGAACGCAATTACTCATCAGATCGCTCGAAGAATGATCGCGATCGTCGGGAGAACTCGGAGAGAAAGTCAAGTCGCGACCGATACAAATACAGTTCTTCTAGTTACAGTTCCAGAAAACGTGAGAAGGATTCCAAAGAACGTGTTGTGGCAATTGAAAGAAGATTTGATGATCAAAGAAATCGTAAGTCGACCGAAAGGGAAGTGATAAGTATATCACGCAGAGATTCAAATTATTCGGATTCCAACAAATATAAATCCCAAAACAAGGACAAGTCATCAACATCTGGCACTAAAAGTGATAAGCGAAATTATGAATCAGATCGTAGCCCTTATAGGAGAGCCAAATCAGGAGAATCCCGCTTGATTGCGTCAATTGCTTCGAGGCCATCAAAGCCCGTTCGTCCAGATAACCCTTTCCGAAAGTTTGACGAAAACAATTCTTCTAGTAATAAGGTATCAAAATTCGATAATTCTTTGAAGCGGGATGGTACTTCTCAATCTTCAGATCAAGGCGACAATAAGAGAAGAAAAGATAAAAAACTCAAAAAAGAAAAGATCTTAAAAAAGGCTTCGTCGACAGAATCGGTAAAAAGTGATAAGCGGAAAGATGTAAAAAGTAAAAAAAAAAATAAAATACTAAAAAAAAAGAAAAAGTCCAGAAAGTAAGTTTTTGAATATCACAGCAGAGAAGTCAGCGCGAAAAAATTACTTAAAATATATGATATACGATATTAATAAAAAAAAAATACAACCAATATTGTAAATGAAAAATCGTGTCTTATTTTCATTATTTTCTAGGAAAATAAATAATGCGAATTTAATTTTATTTTTTATTTATTTAAGTTGATACAATTTTTGATTAATGAAGTTAGAATGCTTCAAAGAGGTACAATAAAATATTAAAATGCTTTAGGGCGTTTTAAAAATTTTGCTTGCATACTTTGTGGGGTCGTTTTTTCAAACAAACTTGCAAAAGTATGCAACAAGATTTTTATTTTTCAGATTGTCATGAATATTCAGGTTTTTGTATGTATTTAGGGGCGGCTTACATAATTATGTAAGTTCGTTAACTATTGCATAATATTTAAATATTTACACTTTCTATGCGCCGCCTAATAATCCAAACATTAATTCGATAGAAACAGGAATTGAAAAGAAATGAATAAAACACGTTTTCAAATGACTGCAAATCAAAAAGCTCAAATCACAATGAAGATAAATATTTTGAGAAAGATGACAATCGTGTGCAGTTGACGCCGCTGTTGTGGGGGGAGTTTTAATATATTCGTTAGTCTTATACTGCGCTATGATACACATGTAAGTATAGTATATATTTAAATGCATACTGAATGTTTTTTTTTACTGGCTACTTACATAAATATACCGACGACAGAGCAATGCGAGTGCATACATACTTGTATTACTGCTGCAAAAACCACTCTCACTTTCGTTAAGCACAGTAAACGAGTTCCACTTTTGCTCTCGTGTGTGGTGAGTTTCTGCGGTGTGTTGTAAAGCTACGATTTGCTGTTCCGTTAATTAGGGCCGAACTTTCAACAAGCTGCATTGTAGCTCAGACAAATCGAGATCTAAGCACGTCTCGTATACAGAAAAGTTTCACCTACGGTTATGTTCGGTTGTGATTTATTTAATATCACCAGCGGGGAAAAAAAAGGAAACAAACAGAAAAACATTATAATTCCTCATGTGCAATTAAGTGTGTACCACCACCAAACAACGACACCCCACTATAATAAATAAAAACTAAAATAAAAAGTCTTTTCGACATCGAACATCGGATGGACCAATCGAGCTTGCAGAAATTTAAATAAGAGAATGTGCATGTGAAGGCATGTTGTGTACATATTATTACACATATACACATCCATACATACATACATGTGTACATTAAACAATTCACAACTTGTGCTTCAAAACATTAAACACTCCATAAAGGTCAAACTGGAAAAAATATGTTGTAATCAAAACATTGAAATATAATTGTTGTGCTCTTATATCAATTGTATGTATTTTTTGTACTAGTGATCATCAAAGCATCGTCTAAGAGGCATTCGATTTAAAAATTTGAAACGCATATTGTGTATGGTATAATTTGATTAAAACCTATTAACCAATTAACAATGCAATCCGTGTTGATTAACATACTACATATACTTCGTATTAAAGTGTCTTCTCGCAAATTCATGAAATATTTGATTTAATTGCATACATACACAATACACTTAGATATCCATCTATCTTTCTTTTCTCTTTGTTTATTTGTTTTGTGTTATTTTTTGGTATTTCTAATTTGAAAGTCAGTTGAATCATTGTTTTATGACAAAGGGGCCGAAGAAAGGAGAGTACATGCATGTGAGTGTGAGTGTGTTTAAGTGTGTGTACCATATATAAACAACAACACAGCGTGACTGCAAATTATCTATAACTTAACTTAACTTAATAACTCAACGAAACAAAATACGGCCAGAGTCCGAATTGGCCTGGCTACAACGTGGACCGTCGTCCGTCGTCGTCGTCGCCGTCGTCGTGGTAAAATGGCAATGGTAGCCTTCCAGACGCGGTTCAGTGGCCGGCTGTCTGCCACAACGGCCATTCTGCTGATCGCAAATATCGTCTACTCGACAACCAGCAGCACACATTATTCGGGCGTTGCGGCGGCAACCAGCAACTCCAATTCCAACTCCAACTCCAACTATGCTGCTGCTGCTGCTGGTGGCGGCGCTCTGCGCTCCATTGCAGGCAATGGAAATTCAAATCTACGCTTGGCGTTGCCACGAACGAGCGCCAGCCAAATAAATAGTGGCGGAGGCGGTGGTGGTGGTGGAGGGGGCGTCGGAGGGGGTGGCGCTGCTGCAAGCTTTAAGCTTGCTGCAAAAACGTTAAACTCAACGCGCAATGGAAACTTGCGAACAAGGTAAGGTTTTTTTTCTCTTAGTTTTATTTTATGTGTATTTCTTTAAATTTTCGATTATGCTGCATAAGTATGTAAATCGATGTACGTTTTACACACACGTTTGCAAATCTTTTTTTATTTTCGTTTTTTGTTTTGTTTTACGTCTTTTTATTTTTACACAATTTTATAGCATTGATAGTGAAGCTGCATTAGTTGCCCCACAGGGGGAGACACAGTAGTTAAGAGTGGCCCCAAGCTTGGCCTGGCATCGTAGGTACAGTGAACGCTCGAATAGTTAAACGTTGTAGTGTTTAAAACTTTTCATGACTGCCTTAAAGTTAGCTTTATTTAATGAAAAATATTTATAAAAAAATCTCTAATCAGTAAGACTTTGTTAATTTCCCTAGAAAATAAATCAAATCTAGGAATCTCGTACTATTAAAATATAAAATCTTTTTAAATTTTAGTAGTATGATTTTTTGTCTAAATTATAAAAAATAGTTAACCAAAAAAGAAAAACTCGATGATTGCCTTAAATAGCTGACGTTTGATAATACTGGCATCATTTACAGCTTTAATTAAATATATATGATAGGTATGATAGTGTATAAACATTGTATTTCAATACTACGTTTTTAAACA
The DNA here is from genome assembly GCF_023558435.1 of Drosophila sulfurigaster albostrigata. Lineage (NCBI taxonomy): Eukaryota > Metazoa > Arthropoda > Insecta > Diptera > Drosophilidae > Drosophila > Drosophila sulfurigaster. The sequence goes on from NC_084883.1 coordinate 3,878,859, forward strand.
TAGTAAATCAATACTAAGTTTTTAAATTATCACATAGCAGTATGAAGTATTTACCATCATTTACAACTTCTTGCGGTGTCAATTGTATGATGCCGTTTTAGTCCTCCTCTTAAGGACATTCCTCAACTCTTACGTATTAAAATATGTATAATTTATAGTACTATTCAGTGCAGTATTGGGTTTTAATTAATTCACCACAGCGAGTGTGCACTGTTTGTGAGCTTTTGTGTGAAATCAAATGGTCAAAACAAAAGATTGCGGCAACAAACTGGTTTTTGCACACTGGTTAACTGTAGTTTCCATAAACACACACACAAACTATTCGTATGGCTGTGGCTATGGCTATGAATGAATGAAAAAGAAAATAAGCAACAACTATTCATTACATCTCTGCAGATACATTTACTTGTAAGATACTCGTACTCGCACTCGTACTTACTTACACTCGTACCTCAACTCGTGTACTCGTAATTCAATGCGTTTTATTCCATGCAACTCGTTTTGTTAATCACCATCACAATACCCGTATCGTACTCAACTCGCATATAACTTATCTGTCAAGTTATTGTTATAGATAATGTTTAAACAAATACAGCACAACAAGAAAATAACAAAAGCTGCAAAGTAAGCTTCTACAGATTAACGCAGACAACAGACCTCAGACATTTTGCCATATACTCGTGTTCAATTTCGAGTAGATTCCAGTGGAAAACAGAGCAAACTTGGGAGGGAGACCTTCTACTACTACTAGTCATTGCAATCCCTTGTAGACAACTTTTGCTAAATAAATTATGCTCATTATTTGTTAAATAAAATACGCAAAATTACGTTACAGATTTCAATAACGCTGGGTCAGAAAACTTTAATAAGTCAGGGTCACTCATTGTTGTTGGTTCTGAGTTACTTTTCGCACGCGCTACGCTCTAATCTTGGTAAAAAAAAAAATGAAAAAGAGTTTGCTATGCCTAGACGAATGATGAACTGAAATTAAGAGATTGACGAAACGTTTAATAGTCCTGTTGTAATCGCTTTACGATTGATTATAGTTTTGGATTATCCACACGTTTATAATTGTCGCTCATAGATGATGCTGATTACAGGGTATGCAGCATTTGTGCATGCACCGTGGAGGCACTGGCAATGGCTTGGCTTGTTGATTGGCTAGCACACAGCACCACTAACTGGTGGAAAACCGGTCTGTTGTGCCCCGAGAGTGTGGGAAATGGGCAAATAAAGCCAAACTGCTGTTTACGACCAAAGTTGCTTGCTTGGACCAAAGTGAATGTGATGCAAATTATTAAATTTTTGTAACTCCAAAGCCAAAGCTTATAAATCGCAGCTAATCTAAACAATACCTTTCTTTCAAATGCCCTTGCACCAATTCATTTCCGAACAACATTTGCGCGGTTGCCACATAAAAACTACTTTTTTTTTGTGTACCTACAATATTTATTTGTTGTGTCATTTTGTAGCATATAAAACAATTTGATTTGACGCAATTCTTCAGTACTAGATTAATTTAACGAGTGACAAAGGCGACTAAAATAGTAGCTCCGGGATTAATCACAAATCTTTTTAAAATCGTTCTCATGTTATGTTATGTAGCTAAAGATTTCTCCATATATAGCAAAAGAATTATTGTCTCTTTAGTATTCAATATTAATATGTTAATATGTTCTTAAACAGTTAGAACTTGTTTTGGCTATAAATTCTTTTTATATCATTCAATTATTTGGCTAACGGAACATGTGCGAGACTGCTTTGGTTTTTTTTTTCGTTTCTTTTTTTTTTTTGTTCTTTTTGCTTTGTGGTCAAGTTACGCAAGCATTCAGGCCGGAAAGAATTACTGACGTTCAAACCAGGATACATGCAAATAATTGATAAATGCATAAAATTTACATTGATTACTTAATTAGCATCATAAGATCATTTTTTATTAGACTGACAGAATGACAGGGTACAATGTAGTCGAGAAGTCTTTGCACAATGTTGCAAAACAAAAACACAATACAAAACTTTCATTTGTAGTTAGATGAGAACAATTGCTGATGATTGTTCTTATCGAAGATCTTGTTTTAAGAATTTAGTTGGGTTTGTCTTATTCAAAATATGTTATTGAATAATTTAAGCACCTATATAATGGTCGCTAAAAATTGCATTTCTGAATAATTTTGACAGCACAATCATTTTTATTTTTATAGTAAAATTTTATTGAACAATAAGGGGTTTGGCTTAACCTGTTTTTTGAAATCAAGTAAAATGAATTTCTTATGAAACATGCAACTCGAATAACACGCGTCTGATAAATCATTTGGCGTGAAAATAGCCAAATTGACAACACTGCCACATGCCTCATAACTTATTCAATCGACCTTGCATTGCGTTTAATCTATTCTAGAGAGCAACAATTGCTAAGCATATTTGAAATAATTATCACAACGCTCGAGGGTAAATTGAAGCGGATCGATAATCTGGGTCGATCCGTTGAAGATTTGATGGGACACATTGAGACCTTGGAGCATCGTGTTACCAACAATGTTGAAAAAACGGAAGAGGCACTGTCGAAATTAAGCAGTTTGGATTCCAAACTTTCGAATGTCGTTTACATATTGCCCGAAATGGGAGCTCAATCGGTTGATGGGTTTCACGTGCCAAAGACACCAAACACCGCGTCGACCGCCTCCTCCTCCTCTTCACCCACATTTCAACTCGATAGCCGGCTGGTGAAGTTGGACCAGAAAGTTAGCGACATTGATAGCAAACTGGAAGTGCTGAAGACCCAAATCGACAACAATTTCTTGCAAGTGGATGACTTCAATGCCGAGGCAAGCGAGAAGAAGCCAATCACCATGAATGTTGTTGAGATTACAAAGGCAATGACGGCTGAGGTGATGTCCCATGTCTCAACGGAAGTCAATCAATTGCGTGACTCCACTGACAACATTGACAAGAAGTTGCAGTTCCATATAAATATCGAATCCGAAAACATTGGCCGCATGTTGCGCATGATGAACGACATCCACGATGCTGTCGTGGATCATCATGAGCAAAACAGCGGCTACAATGTGACCACAACTGCTTTCCCCGCAATTAAGTCCAGCAAAATTGATGCGCTGGTCAAGCAGATGCGTCCCATGGTCTCCGTGTCGGAGAAAATGGATGAAGTGTGGGACGTTGTTGTGGGCACCAAATCATCCGTCGACCATCTGCTGCCCAAATCGGATGCGCTGCTTACGCAAACGCAGCGGCAAGAGCGCGCTATTGGCGAAATCCATCAGGATCTGAAAGCCAAGACCAATTTGATCATCAACAATTTGGACATGGTGGAGAAGCGTCTGAAGAAACAGGAGGATGATGTGCAAGTGCTTGCCCAGCGACCAAGCAATGCAGATCTCTTAGGCGATCCCACCATCGATCGACTGGTCGAGTACGACCCCAGCAGGTTGGCTTTCTGATAAATCCAAACGTTCTCCTATTACCTATTTCTATAATTTACTTTTGAATTCCACTTGTTTACTAGATATTCTGTTCTTGACGAGACTCTGACCGACTTGAATGAGCCACCCACGACGCCCTCAACGACAGCACGCACTACTGCTACAACGGCGAGCAACAGCTCGACTACAGCATACCCGACCTTGGGCACTCCCACACCCGCCATGTCCACGAGCAGCCAGTCGAATTCTTTTAGTTCCAATATTAACAATATTCTGGGTTTCTCCTCAAACGCAACACTGACGACGGCGGCAACGACTGCCTCCTGGAATGCCACACCCACAAAATCAGCCTTCCGAAAGGGTGGCATTATCTTTCCGAGTGTCAAAAATAAACCAGCCGTAGTCAACAACACTTTTACCAGTGACATTTTTACTCTAAAGGATGTGAAGGTAAGACAAACTAAAATTTCAGATTTCTATTATACTACTAACAATTCTTGAAAGTTGTATATAAAAGTATTTATCTAATTTTGCTTTCTTAATTAATAAATAATTTAAGTCGAAGAGAAAGAAGACCAAGTATTTATCGTCTTATTATGCTCTAGGTTAAAACCTGTTTCGCCAAACGTATATACGATAAATAGCAATATATATGCAGTATATTCCAGACATTAATAATGATACAATATTACCGGTGAAGTGTTTAGTTAGCAACAAATACAAACACCCACCCAATACCTGCATACAGTTTGATATTATCAATCCTTGGTTTCATTGCCACGTTTTCGAAATTGTTTTACCAAAATTGTGATATGATCTTAAAGTGAACATTGTCTTTATTTACTTTAGAAATATTTGTACCGCAATGTGCTCTATATGCTATATAGATATCCTATTAAGTTCCATTTATTTGTAGAAAAGTACATAAAATACGAAACCGAAACGTGTCAAATGTTTCTTCACTTACATTTCTCTAATATCTTGTAAAAGTATATCAATATGGTGGATGTGTACAAACTATGATAGATTCTGGAATGAGTGATGAGGGGACACCAAAGCTACAATCAATGTAATCAGTGGACATAAATACTTCAATAAATATAGATGTAAAAATCTACATGTTAAGATGATTCCAAAGATCTTTAGAGTTCGTCTCTAAGTTGCTTCTCCTTGCAGGTGCAAGTGTGGCTAAAGTTAAGTTTCTCCATATCGGGAAAGACATCGACTGGTGCTATAAGACGCGTGCTCCACTCTTTAAACAATACCATGTGGTAACAATAGATATGTTGTGGCATGAGATTCTCCTCAACGAATGCGCGTGCTGTCGACACGATTTCCTTAACGCGCGACTCGTTTTCTTTGGCCCATGTTATTTTTTCGATTACATCGCTCAAATCACGCTTGATGGGTACAAAATGCTTGTAGGCAACCAGCTTGCTGTAGAAATGCTCGTAATAATGCGAATCTTGTTTAAAGACCAGGGAACCGCCAGCCAGTAAATAGGGTAGACGATACGCTGCAACAGCTCCATCGATATTTAGCTGATATTTGTACTGCAAATAATACAAATTATTACATAATTGTTGTTTTGTATTGTATTGTTAATTGTTACAATCGCAATTAACTCGTTATTCGTGTGTTACGTACTCTGAAAAAATCCATGAACGAAATGTGCGGCACCTTTGGACCGTATTTATCCTCCTCATTGCGAAAGAAAAAGAAATTGGTTATTGACGCATTGATCAGGTCTGGATACTTTCTAGCGAGATCAATCAATTGTAAGCGCTCTCGCCGTGAGTCCCGACCGCGAAAGAATGCCTTCTCCTCTTTGGTCTCCCAGGGATATTCACTCTTCTGCACCGACAACATGTCCAGCATAACCCGTCCCATATTCTCAATGGTGGACTCGGTAATGTCATAAGTTGGCAATGTTATGTCGTAGGTGTCGTCACTGCCACACCAAGAGAAGATCGGATACGGACCCGAGGTGCGCTGCTGCCCGCCCTTCTTCGACAGCGGCCAATCGCCGAGATTCAAGTAGAACTCCATGTCTGGCAAGTAGACAACGCGTGCCAAGGCCGACAATGTGGCATCCATGAACATCTTGAAGCCCGTGTATTTGCCATAGCATTTGCGCCAAACCTCCTGGTTCTTCACCACGTAATGGCATAATGAAATACTCTCAGGGGCATTGTAACGCTTCAATAGATTATCGCGTATGGCGCTGAAATTGACGCGCTTGAACGAATGCAAGTCCCAGGCGATCTGTTTGTCCGCCGAGAAATCGGAGCAATCATTGTTGAGCAGCCACAGATTGAGTTCCTGTGGACAGTAGCAACGTTCCGAGTAGACCTTGTTTCGTATAAAATAGGGGGATTGTGCCACATGCGAATTATTGTATTGCACATCAATCTCCACATTTTCACACCAATCACCAATCGTATAGCGGACAATATTTGAACCATCGCCTCGATCAATAATATTGATGTTGGAGCGGCATTTTCCATGCGGCGAATTGCCTTTTATTTGCACTTTGAACTTAGCATTCGTGGGGGATGAAAACCTGCAAAGAAAAGGCGGTCATAACAATGTTTTGCATTAATTATGCATTCGATGATTGTTTACTTTTTTCCGCTCTCGTCGACTGCATGGATGAAAAAGTATCGAGCCGGCAGCACAATGTGATCGGGCTTAAGTCCAGGGCCCCAAACTAAACTTTTCTTTACATCGACAACTTGTTCCTTGCAGAGTGTTAATCGCAAGTTAAATATAAATGTAATATATAATATTTGCAACAACATTGAGATTCGTTTTATTTACACTAAAATGTTTGTGAGTGAGACCAGCTTTACAAATATCAATTACCTCAATTGAAAAAATACTGCCATCAATGTTCTCGGTCGCCATCTTTTAACCCTTATGCTGCTCAAATGAAGCATTCTTGCTATACTTTTGAGTATACAATATATATATTAAATTTGAATGAATGAACATCCAAATGGCAAATGTTGTAATTTAAGTGTCTTTTCTTTTACCAAACGAATATTTTCGTAATTTTGTCACTTAGGGTTTCTCTTGTGTGGACATTCTAAATGCTGGAATGAAACAGTCGGGAGTGTTTTACCTGCAAATCCGTGGAACAACTTACTGGTTTTTAAAGGTGTATTGTGAACAGAACATTTCGGATGGTGGTTGGACGGTAAGTGCTTTATTAATTTTTATTGTAATGTACATTTCTTAGAGCAATTTAAAATCATAGGTCATTCAACGACGTGATGACTTTGGGGAACCACGCGAAAACTTCAACCGTGATTGGGCGGATTACAAAAATGGATTTGGCGAGCCGGCAAAGGAATTTTGGTTGGGCAACGAAAACATTTATATGCTGACAAATAACGAAGAATATGCACTGCGAGTCGAATTAGAAGACTTTGAGGGTAACAAGCGGTAAGTAAACGTTTATTTTTACAAATAATTGTATAACCATTTCATAATTTTGTTTTTTTTTTTGCGCAGATATGCTCAGTACTCTCATTTTAAGATACACTCTGAGGCAGATTATTACAAGCTTGAAATCGATGGATACGAAGGAAATGCTGGAGATTCGCTAAATGATCCATGGTATGGCTCAAATAACAGTCCATTTTCAACTTACAATAAAGACAACGATCGAAGCTCACTCAACTGTGCAAGCATGTTAAAGGTAGTTACGTTTTAATTATTCCCAAATCACAATGAAATTTACAAAAGTAATTGTTTATATTTTAGGGCGGCTGGTGGTGGAAATCATGTGGCCGTGGACTTAATGGACTATATCTGCATGATCCTCAGGACTTGACTGCGCGCCAGGGAATCGTTTGGTTCCGCTGGCGGGGCTGGGATTACACATTAAAGAAGGCAACGATGATGATTCGTCCTCGGATGCCCCAGCCACAAAGTATGACCTTAGGCCCAGTGACTGCAACATAGAATTTCTTGCATCATTTTAAACATTTAAACGTTTAATTACTTGAGAGAAGAATTTCTGGTAGGTTATTATTAAATATCCGCCCATATAATAGCGAATGATGCATAATAGCAAATTTTATTGACAAGCATTCTGTTATTTTAATTGTTTATCATTTAAAAATAATAACTTATTTTTTAATGTTGTATTGAATCGACATACAAGCAAGCTAGTTAAATCTCTTAAAATTGTGTAATAACGTTATAAGTATTAATCTTAAAACGCCGCAATCATCCCATGTAAACTGTAAATAAATTCACTGTTGTTCTGTTTGTATTTAATGTATACAAATCAAATCATCCTGACATCATTAAAATGATTTATTCACAATCGTAAGTAATATACTATACCTATACCTTTACAATAAAATCAAAAATTGTAATTAGCGGGCTTTGTTTGTGGGGTTTTTCTTAAATCGATAAATGGAGATCACAATGATCGAAACGATATGCCACAGGAGCATTTTACGGTGAGTTGGCAGGGCTGGGGTGAGAGTCGAAACAATATTTAAATTTATTTGCTGCGAAATGTTTGCAGCGACTCAAATGTAAATTATGATGCTTAAAAACAAGTATGAAGCAAATTAGTATTGGTTCTTACCAAGAAACTTTCTTAAGAAACTTTCAAACAAAGTAAATCAATAACCATCTGATCCATACGTTATTTTTCAATACAAATTTTGAAATAAATTAAGGATTTAAAATATACATTTTAATACAGCTTAAATATATTGATATATTTATGTTATGATCAAACAACTAGTTGCCGATAACTAGAGTCACGCTTGAGTATCGACAATTATTTCGCAATAATGACTTATCGATACAACATGATCCTTTCGATCAATGGCATCTGTAGGTACGTAAATATGTATGTACAGCCATATGAAGGTATGTGTATGTGTGTATCTATGTTTTTGGAAATATTGTGTATACCTGTGTAGAAACGGTGGTGTGTTGGTTCCTTGTGAACATCTGCCGGCTTGTGAAATGACCTTCCCTTGCAAGCATTGTATGCATAAGCGAAGTAGTAAAGCCATATTAACACGGAAACGACGTGCAACAGCACGAAAAGCGCGGGGCTCTTGTATTTTGAAAATCAAGAATAATTAAAAAGTGATTACAAATTATAAATAAAATCAAATACATGCAAATGTTGCTGCAAATATTTGTGAAACTGTGCATAATTGTCGTTTGTTTGCAACATGACGCCAAATGTGCCCCCGATCGTGATAACAGTGAGGAAAATATCGAGGCTGCAACAACAAATGGAGTCCGGCACGAAAAGTGGACGAGATTAGAAATGATGGATAGCAATGGCTTATACTGGTTGCAATGGTGGCTTCAGGACAAAGATATTCATTTTAAAGTCACCGTAAATACGCGTGGTTTTATTGGCCTAGGATTCTCGCGCCGCGACGGACGCATGTCCAGTGCAGACATGGTGCTCCTGTGGGTCGACGATCACTCGGGCAAAGCGAATGCTTTGGTGCGTAATGGTGATGGTAAATGGTAATCAAATGATAGTAACTGTGTTGTTTGATATTCAATAGGATGGTCATGGTTCTACACATCATCCACACGCGGCGCCTCTGCAAGACGATACACAAAACTATCACGTCATCGACGGGTATCAGAATGCAACCCATACTTATGTGCACTTCAAACGTTTAATTGAGACTTGTGATCCCTACGATATGCCATTGAGCGTAAGTGGTATTTGTTGTATTGAATGTGTGTATTTAGAATTCACATAGCTGCTTTTAATGTTTCAGAATGATACTATTAAAGTGCTGTGGTCCTTTGGCAGCACTGATCCCATTCATGGAAATTTAGAGGGACATGGCCAGAATCGTGGTGCTCGCTCGCTTCATCTGCTGAATCCCGTGTTTCGCAAGCAGCGACATGAGACACATCAATGGGACATTACTGTTAATAATGTGACGATTGAGTCCAGCATGGATACCCTTTACTGGTGCAAGATCATGAGCTTGCCCCGCTTGACAACTAAACACCATATTGTGGGCTACGAGCCTTTGATAACTCGCACATCGTATGTATTTTATCTGTATCTCAAGATTTAAGACGTTACATTCTTTTTTTTTTTTTCATTTATTTAGCAAAACCCATGAAAGTCTCGTGCATCATATGACGCTCTTTGAATGCTCGACAAAATCGTATCCCGGCTCAGATTCGGCCTCATGGGACGTGTGGGTTAAGAGCAGTGGCACCGTTTGCAATAGCAACTCGTTGACGCCACGCGATTGGGATTCATGCTCCACACCAGTTGCTGTGTGGTCAATTGGTGCATCTGGACAATTTCTGCCTGAACATGTTGGCATACCAATGGGCGGACCATCGGGAGTCAAGTATTATATGCTCGAAATACACTACGACAATCCAAATGCCTTACATAGTAAGCTTGTAACGTAAAAGAAACTATTGAAAGATATCTTTAATCAGATTTATTGTATAGCTGTGGATCATTCCGGCTTCCGCGTTCATTACTCTCCTAAACTGCGTGCTAATGATGGAGGCATCATCATCAGTGGCGTTTCCATTTCCGACACTCAAATCATTCCGCCTGGACAAAAGTTGTATCGCAATGTTGGCATCTGTGGACCATCCTGCTCAAATGTGGTAAGATTTGAATGCTTAACTCTTATTTAAATAATAGTCAACTAAATTCGTATCGTTCATATTTGTATTTAGATGTTTCCCAAGGACGGCATTAAGATCATTTCGAGCACGCTTCATTCGCATCGCGCTGGTCGCAAAATGAGCCTCCGCCATGTACGAGACGGCAAGGAATTGGATCGCATCGTTGAGGATGACAACTATGACTACAAGTATCAGCAATATCATCAGCTGGCGAATGAAACAGTTGTTTTGCCTGGTGATTACATTATCACAGACTGTGCCTATGAAACTGTGCATCGCAAGCGCGCCACCTTTGGTGGTTATTCCACGAAACAGGAAATGTGTCTGTCGTTTATCACATACTACCCAAAGATTGAATTGGCTGGTTGTTATAGTATGACACCTGTTCGGGAATTCTTCGAGATGTTTGGCGTATATCAGTTCTATTCGTTGAACATGACAGATGTGGAAAATCTTTTTCTCTACAATGGCAATCTGTTGGATTACATACCGAATACGATCTATGGCAAAACTAAAGATAGAAATTCCAATTTAACTGCTGAAGAACTCGCAATGGAGGAGTCTTTATTAAGTGCGTCATTCAATCTTATAATGCATTATAAGACTGTTCTTAAAAAAATATTTGTTTTTCAGATAAACTACTCATTTCGGATCCCGTTGAGTTCCACGATCGCACCTTTCTATCGCACATAAACCAGCTGCCTTGGTCAGAACCATTATTCACTAAGCGTGTTGAGCAGGCCATGATAACTGGCAAACACATGACTTTCTGTCGTGTCTCCAATGAGTCAATGTCAATTGTAAGTGCATCTTTAGTTGCCAGTGTATGTCTTAATATTAATGTATTAATTAATTGCAGCCCTCAGAAATCATACGCTATCCAAATTTTACGAAATTTGTGAAACCGCCCAGCAGATGTACATACAATCTTTTCATCGATACCATGCAATTGTCTTCAGCAGGTTCAACAATTGAAGCTCCCTTGACATTAACATTATGTTTACTACTTGTTACTTGTCTTAAGAAACAATTTCAAATATCCTGGGTATCGTTGAATTATTGAGGATTTAAATCTAAGACAAGTCTGCAGCAGCAAAGTTTAATTATAATTTTTACTCCAAAGATGTAGTTTTTTACAAAAATATTTTTGTAATAATTTAATGTTTAAATAAATAAATCACTAAGAGAAATATATATTTAAAAAAAAAATGCGCCTTTGTTTGAGAAATGGTCAATGCTAATAAAAGTGTAACCAGGCAAATAATATATGAATGGTATATTTTTTGGCGTACAGCAGTATATTTCGAAGTTGAATTTACGGTCACGCTGTTTTTGACTTTGGGCCAACAACAATCCCTTTTTGCTTTCGTCGACACTTGTGAAAATCTTACAAGCGCATTTAATTGTTTTGTTAATTAAGGCCGCAATAATAAATGAGAACAATTATAAATAGGTAATGGGTAAACTAAATGGTTTGATATTAGGATTCTAATAAATCAACGGTGCAATGGATGTGGATGAATGTTTCTACGGTAAGTTTAATTATTGCACATACTACAAACACAATCAAAGCAACGAGATGATATGCATTTACATATTGTAGTATGCGTGTGCGTTTTTTTTGTTTTAAGAATTTCAAAATTTGAAAGTGAAAGTGCAGTCTTGGCACATGTTTAATATGGAAATATATATATATAATTTTGTGAATGTGCATTATACATAAGAGAGGAAATATACTACTTGAGTGTTGTCTGCCCGCTTGTTTATGTCGTGAGTAATGTGTGCGTGTGACTGCGCGTGTGTATGATTTTTGGTGGTGTGCGTTATCAGAATATATAAAAGAACGCAATGTAGATTAATAATATTGTTATCTTAGTCAAGGCACCTGTATATACCCTACGACATCACAACGTGATGGACTCATTTCAACAGTTTCTGCACCGTGGTTAATGTAAATCAAATAGCATTTTTTCCGGTAAAATTTCCCGGCGCAGTTTTTTGCCATGCAATCAATATGGGTCAATGCTCTTGCTAGTTTAAAGGCTTATGAAAGTGCCGATGTGAGCAATAACCCTTACATGAATATTGCTGCAAATATATTTCCTAATTGTTAGGAAATTTCTTTAGAAAATTTTTCTTATTCTCAAACTAAAAATAGTTGGCCGTGGCGTCACGAAATAATTTTGGAACTGCACTAATGGCTAAAAATATACATACAAAAATATTATATTAGAGAAAATGCAGTTCTTTTTATTATATAGTGTGCAAATATTAAAGATATGGAATATGTTTTTATTTTAATCGACTTCTAAGCTACGTTTAAGTTTGTTAAGTATTTCCTTTAAATAGTTAACAGGTAGCAGGTATCTCACAGTCGAGTTCACTCCTCAGTAACATCTTTTCATTTAAATAATTTATTTCCAGATGAGCTTTCATCGTTTATGTCTTCGCCCAGCGACTATGGGCTTAACCATAATGATTTTGATGACATTATAAGCTCAACGGTGTCGCATCTCGATCCTGGCTTGGATCTCAATTCAATTATACCTGACAACCCAGAAAACTCGCTGCAAGGCGAAAATTTATTCTCTGACCTATTCCAATCGGCGACAGTTGGTGCCAATGACTTGGAACTCAACTTTAATAGTTTTTCGGCATTTGAAACTCCAAATCTGACTACAGATGACAGCAGCTTCTCAACATCGGTGGCCGAAAATCCAAACGATTTATTGAATATTTGCAACGATAATGCCGAAATCGAGAAGCTTACTTTTGGCAATCTTCTTGCCCATAGCCAGAATCGCGATACGCCATCGCCCACTGAAAGTTGGGGCAGTTCCAGCGGCAGTTCGACGAGTGGCGTTCAAAGCGATGCTTCCGATGCTTGGCAGCAGCATAAACAACAATATGACCAAGTTGACATCGAGTCATGTCAACAGAGCGCTCCTCCTCAAACATTGGTACAATTTGTACAAGGCTTTCGAGCTCAAAGTAATGACAGTATTTCAGACAGCACACAGACGCTGCCTCAGAACACAGTGGCCCAGTCGGTGACCAATCAACAACAGCCGATAAAAGTGCCCATACCTAAGTTGATTGTCCCGACGGCGACGGTTGCTGCTGTCCCGCCTCCTAAAGTGGAGACGAAGATTCAAAAGGCGCCCGATAAATTACAGGCAACAGATTCGCCCGGAGAGAGTTTGGGTAAAACAAAGACCATCTTTTTATCACCCAATGACTACAAGGCTCTCATGCAAAAGATGAATCTGCATGGTACAAAAGGTGCCAAAATCAATGGCAGTGTGAAGCCGCAGATACCAAAAATCGTGGTCAAAACGGGAAATGATAAAGTGCAATGTCAACAGAATTCTGTGAGAACAGCGAGCTCAAATAATCCGAATAACCCGCTCAAGATCTCTACATCAGCCAGAGTGGGCAGCATCATAGACGAGAAGATGTACAAAAAGCAACAGCGCATGATTAAAAATCGAGAATCCGCCTCATTGTCCCGGAAGAAGAAAAAGGAATATGTTGTATCGTTGGAAGCGCGTATAAATCACTTGGAGAAGCAAAATTCCACTCTCAAGGGTGTAAGTACTTACAAGATACTATCTTTTTACTTTTATTAATTGTGTATTTTCTCTTGCAGGAGAATGTGACTCTGCGCAACCAACTCGTTGCCTTTGCCAAGACGTGCAAATGCCGCAAGGGTAGCGCTTGTGAATTTGTGCTGCACTCGTTAAACACAGCGTCGCGTGGTGAGCAGCACGTGAAGATTGCACCGCGACCAACTGCAACGAGTTTCAGACAGCACATGAATGCGGCAACAGTTAAGAAGAACGTGGCCGTCCTGTTTGCCATGGCATTTATGGTGACCCTGAATGCGGGCAACTTTCACTCGTATCTGAGCAAACAGAATCTTGACCCGGAGAGCGTGGCCACCGTTGCTGATGCGACTCCCAATGTCAATGAGCCGATTCCCATTGGCCGTCGTTTGCTTTGGGTCGATTCTGAGGAGGAATACAATGAGAAGCTGAATCGCAGCAGTCGCCAAGCAGCTGAGGAGCTGGTGATGCCACCATTGCATTTTCTACGACCAGCAAGTCGAGCTCAAAATGCCACAGCGAAGAGCGATGATTGGAATTCAACGGATACAGGCAGGCATAATAAAAGTGGTGCACCCCCGCCACTTACGTATCCATCTCCATCTCACTCAAACTGCTCAATGAACTCGGCTGGCGGCAATCAAACGGAATATTCGCGACTATCGCTCAATTTACAGAAATTAATCAATGTTAGTGGCTATCTGAATCTGAGCAAGCACGCATCATATGACATCGAACAGGACAATGAACATGGTTATAAATTCGCAACAGATTACTTGGACTTACCGGACCTGGAACAACAAAGGACACAGCTTGGCAAACGTAAAACATTTGTGGGCTTCAACGAGCGCTTAACGGATATTGAACACAAGCAACGGAAAATGGACACATTGAATACACAAAGGAGTGACAACAAGACAAACGACTCAATAAATCTCTTCAAAGGCATCAAGCGTCAGGATGATACTTTCTATGTACTGTCCTTCAACACGCAGCATATTCTAGTGTCACCTTCCACTCGCGACAAGAGCGCACGGCCGAAAATATCGTTGTTGTTGCCAACAGCAGAGCCATCGCACAATGGTGACATGATGATGATGCAAGTGGATTGCGAGGTCTTCAATACAAAGGAACTGGAGATCAAGTCGGACATGATACCGGCTAAGCTGCGGCCTAATGTGACCAAGTGGCAAATGAAGCCCAAACATATTGCGCTTAACAACAACATCGGCATTAATAAGACGCAGGGCAGCATCAAGTTGCAGGACAAAATTGTACAACCCGAGAAGCCGCGTGTGCGCACTTACTTTATGGTTGGGCCCAAGAACCAAGCAGCTGCCGCTGCGTCCCAGGAGAAGCCTCGCTTCGTCGAGTACAATAGCAGCAGGACGCTCAATTCAGACACATTTGATTCGCGTTTACATGGATAATCAACATTTTGACAGCCTGCATGCAGCTCTATACATAGATCTATTCTTTAATAGCCTCTTTCCACTTGGAAGGGGAAACTGACATAGTAGACAATTGATAGTGGGGAACGTGCAAGTAGAGTGGAAGGAGGCTATAATTTTAAAATATGAATATACAAAAGTCTTTGATTAATAAATAACCATTATGCTTTGTTTCTTTGTGTAAATATCGTTCAGAATTTTTTTGACTTATTAGCTATACCTGCTGTGAGGAATTCCCCATTAGCCAGCTTTATCTTGGTCATGAGCTGGCCACGATTTCGGCGTGGCGCGCCCTAGTTCCCAGGAAACCTCGATGACGCACCACTAACGGAGGTTGATGTAGGTCAGATCTCGAACAATGCTTTGCCGTTGAACGCAGTAACTGTTGCTGAACTTCTGAAACTGGTTGTGCAGACTGCAGACTGAATCACAGATTGTGCAAAAGCGACAAATGTATTTTGCAAACCATAATCGCCCCCGTTGTTGATCGTACTTTGACCCCGAATTTAAATTTTGAGCATCGCAGTCTCCGAGTCAATTAGTCAGCCAGGACAAAGAATTGTACACAGCGTATATATGTGTATATTTCTTGATATTAATAGCATCAAGTCAAAAGTGTTTTTTATTGCTTCCCAAACCCTTTAACAGTTTTAGAAAAAAATAATACAATTCGCATAACAACATATACATACATAATTAATTTTTGTACATAATTAAATGATAAATTTTCATGACCATTTCGAAATTAATGAATTTCTGGGACAAAACTTTATTTGATTTGTGTAGTTTTAGTACGCAATTTCACTTAGTTTCTGTTTTGAGTACTTGACATTTTCATGAGTAACTAAAGCTTTTTTAAAGGTTTTGTTTTTTTTTATCGTATCAAGACTAAATAAAGAATGCAGTAAGAAATAGTAAGATTAGTAAATTCAAAACAAAATAAATTATAGAAAAAGTGAAACAGAAAGAAACGAAGAAATGGAAGCGAAACGAGAATAGGACATTAATTGCACCGTTTTGAGCTCAGACCACAAACCGATGGACATGACTCGGATTGAAAGAGGGGCGGCGGCTAATGCTCGATCCACTGTCGTGATCACCGCTGACTCGGCTACTAGAATGTTGAACACCCGATGAGCTGGGCACCGATGTTGACGTTGGATGCAACAAAGACGAGACTTTCTGGACACGGCGATGGCCACGTTTACCCTGAAAACAAATCAATAGTTGCAATGTTGGTAAGGGGGAAACTATGCGAAATATATATGTATATAACTACCTGTCGAGTCTTTTGGTTGCGCGATTCGGCAATTAAGTGATCGGGCACCTGAAACAGACCTTCGCCCCGTGTTATAAGCACATTGGTTAAGCGACAGCATAATGCTGCCATCTTCACTTGCTCGGCAATGCTGTTTTTGTCCGTTGGATGAATGTAACGTGGTGGAAAGAATGATGGTGCAAAGATTGTGGACACATTGTGCAAATTCATTTTGTTAATATCTTGCAGATCGATGATAGCATTGAGGAAACGCAATATCGAACGCAGTGTGTTACGATTTTCGTGTGGCAGCATTTGACATAAATTGGACAGTGCTCGCATCTGATCCATGGAGGGTAGCGTGTGACACTGATAGAAGAGTTGGATGAGCTCACTCGATAGCAATGGCTGGGGCAGTTCGCGTAACCAACGCTTCAGCAACGCACTCAACTCATGGACACTGGCGGCGCTCAGTAGCTGTGCGAATTTTTCGGGCTTCTGGTAAAAACTTGATTCTAATTCGTTGTAAATTAATTCAGTCTGCAAATGAATAAATTTCGCATTATTAATTGAGCAGACAATTATGTACATACGTGTCTTAACTTGCCTTGTGTTTCTGTCCAGCTACACGCAAAATACCCTCTTCTCTGGTGCCGCGCTTCATCAACTCCTCGAGCAGCCCCTCTAAGAAATGCGGCACTAATGTCGAGTCCATGCCGGATAGTTGTTGATCTCGACGTATGAGTGCATTCAACGATACGCCAAACAGACTGCCCTCCTCTTTCCGCCGCCTCTTGAATGGTTTTCGCTTGTCCAACGACACCTGATTGCGATCGAAGACGGTGGCCAATTCCAGCCAAAATACTGGCTGCAAACGCTTTAGATCAATCTCGTTTATGGTGTCAATATCGGAGTATGATTCCTGTATGACCACGCCGCAGTTATCGACTGCATCAATGCCATCATCCTGACTAGAATTATCGCGGCACATGCTTTCAAAGCTAATACCATCGCGTGATGACTGCGAGTCGCGTAATTCCTGTTTCGGCGACTCCAAGTGCATTTTGTTGAGTATCTTCTCGGGCGACGTCGTTGAAATGTGCGCAGCATTTGGATGATACTCGTCGCTCGAGTCACCTGAAGACGTGTTGTTCTCACTCTGCGAATCCTGCATAATTTGACCGCGCACGCGTCTAAACAAAAGGGAAAGTTAGAATGTGCGTATATAGTTTATTTATTTAGTGCCTTTTACCCCACAGAACATGACGGATCTGAGCCGGATCGATTGCGTGGTATGTGTATGGTGCCAATGCGTGAAAAGCCAAGCAACTCGATGCCCTCCGACGAATACATGGGAATGTCGCAGCGCACTTGGCTGCCACGAAATAGATCCGTGGAAGTGGAGGCTTTCAGTGGAGCACTTGGAGTGCGACGTATCTTCTGCTTCATGTGTTTGTTGTTGAGCGATGGAAAGCCACTCACATTATCGTTGGCAGCGTTGTGATCGAAAATGCTCACAAAACTGGGGCTGCAAAAATTCAAAAGATTGCATTTTATCTATCGTACATAAAGTATTTGACGCAACTTACATTGAAGCATTGCCCCACACATCGTCGCCATGCACAGAGTCCAAAGAGTCGGGCGTCGCACTACGAGATCTTGTACCAGTGCTCGATTCCTGCGAAGAAAGAAAAGTACACAATCTTTAGTTAAACGATGGTATTATATCAGTTACAGTTCGCGGAATTCAAAACAACTAAATAGCATATCACGTAGATGCATATATCTTCATTTTAAATAAATTCAATAATATCTCTTTCAAGATTAAATTCAAATTTGACTTTCTGACTTTACAATAGTTTGTTGTGAATAACATCATTCAATTTTACGAATTATGAATGGTTATATTATACATATATGTAGTATTTACTCACATCGAAATCGCGGAACACATCGCGTATGTCTGGTTTGCGTTTGGAGCGATTCTTTGTGCGTCCTCGTACTGTGTGATTGAGTGCTCGAACTCGCTGTTTAATCGCCTCGGCATGTGGGCGCGATAATGTCGCTAAAACTGGCTCCAGATCTGTTGAGCGAAGCTCGATACCCTGCCAAGCCAAGCCATGCCAAGATAAACAATAAATAAGTACGCAGTTATAAACAAATTACTCTGTATAGTGTGTGGTTTGCGTCAATGTTTATGCACAATTTGTATTTTAAACACGTTGCGAATTCCGCAACGTAGTTGGACTTAATAATAGCAATAATAATATGAATCTAGCGTAGAACAGAATCTACGGCTGTTGTTACCTGTTCAAAAGGTTTTGTCAATTCCGGATATCCAGCTGAAATAAGCCACTCGGCCTCCATTTCGCCATCTGTGGAATCACATAACGATGTAAAATACATTAGTATAATCCTAATCCTCTAAGGGTGACTCGAGATCTCGAGTTCGAGATAAGTCACTGCGTCAGTTCTTAGATTATTTCGCTCTTTCTTTTCTCCCTTTTGTAATATCTCCCGCCTATATCACAATGTAAACAAGCAAGATAACTGTGCTCGACTTTGAGATACCATATATCTTTTATTTTTAGGGTAGGAAAAACAAGTTAGACTCCAAATACGACATTTATATATTATTTATTTATTTTCCAACACTAAGACTCAACATTTTAAAATGCAACCCAAAACTATTCTAAGCACGACATTTATATATTATTTATTTATTTTTTAGCAAACTTGTAATTCAAAATGAAGAATCTAACTTAATTTAAATAGAGTACTTACTATTTTGGACTATATATTTTATATTTTTCGTCTTCCATTTTTTTAAACAAAGTTGTTGTTATTAGAGTAAATAAGACAATATTAAAAGTAAAGTAAACTTGCTTAATTGGTGATAAAAATCTATGTGAAAATTCATAAAATAAATTACATGTTAGGTCAAATAATAATACTTTAAGATTGTCTTTGGATACATCTAACATGAACTTAAGAAGACATCTTTAAGTTGTCAAACCATCGATTCCATAAGTATAACAATGTTCATAATTCTGATCTCTAGCCTGTATTTTTTTCATGATATACCCCTTAATTATCTTGCTACCGGGTAACATGAAGCAGGTACTCCTGTCATCTACTTACCCTCGTAATGGATCTCGGGCTCGTTGCATGTCGAGTTCGTCTGCAGTAAATACTCGTTAAGAAACTCTGTGTAATCCTGGTCACATGTGTTATCAAGTGTAGCGTTATTGTTGTTATTATTGCTGTTGCTGTTATTATTGTTATTGCTGTTCATTTTTGCTAAGTTTGTTTCTTATTTGTGTTGTTAAATTTCTGTGATAAATGTCGAATATGGCATACTGTTTTAATTGATCACAAGCTACAGGAAAAGCATTAATCGCCGCCTTTCAAGGCACCTCGCACATTTATCTGTTTATCTTTATCTATTCCCTTTCGTTATTGTTGTTGTCGTTGCTGCTGTTATTACTGTTGGTGTTTTGCTTTTGTGTCGCTGCAAGAATAAACAATATAAATTACAAGCAAATAATATATTTTTCAGACGCATGAAGGTGACTTAATCTGAAGTACGCCTTCAGTCTCTCTATACATACTTATGTACATATATGGATGTAGGAATGTACAAACAGTATGTATGTCGTTTTGCACACCTTTTTATTATAGCCAATTAAATGGGTTTAATTTGTTCGCACACACACACACACCCCTGCGATGCACATGTGCATTCGCAAGAAGGAAAATTTGCACTCACACACACATATACATATATATACAGTATTACGACGTATTTACATATTTACAGATGTAAGCCAACGCGTTGCGTACATTTACATATATGTATGTATATTCATCAAGTACTATTACTAATACCTAGTCACTTTAGTATGTCTACATACATACGTACATACACTGTGGAGAGAGTGAAGACATATTAGTACGACTAGATGTACGTACACATGTACATATGTATGTATGTTAGCTTGTAGGTTGGGCTGTTGCACGTCTATGTATGTATGTATTTACTTTTGTGATTGCTCTACGCACATACACATATATAATTCACAATTATTGTTGTACTTAACTGCAGCGTATTTACGTACATATTATATTATAAATTTACTTGTATACATGCATGTTTTGTATTTTTCTTTTAACAAAAAGGGAAATCTGTCCCTTCCTATAATTGCGTTCACTCTTCTTTCACTTCCTATATATGTATGTGGCTACATACATATTTGTATGCTCACACACTCATAACTCCACATACATGCATACATACATATGTGTATGGCACTTGCATTAATAAATACATTCAAATATAAATACATATGTATGCATGTGTGTATGCAGAGACTTGTTTCGTTGTATGTATTTCAGTATGTTTATGAAACAATGCAAACTTGTATATGAATTAATACATACGATTTGTATTTTCACATATTTGTCGTCACATATTCGAATTGTTCGTATGTATTTTGTTTAAGTTTAATACGTACACAAATAAATATATATATATACAATGAATATATGTATATAATCACAATCCGCACGCAAACATCATTTCGAACCGAGAATTGAAAATGAACTGATACTAAGAACGAACAACTTCAACTTCATTGCCAATGTGTGTGTGTAGACGAATAAATACTTGTGTCTGTATTGGGCCCATAAATGACTGTGCTTGATAGTAAGTGTTCGTTGTATGTGTATGTCTTCATATATTCATACATATATGTATGAATGTTGAAAAGATCAGGTTTAAATTGAAGCGTGAGCAACAGGTTTGCATGAATATAAACACGATGTCAGCCCGACAAAATTGTCAAAGTCTGTATTGTCCATTAAGCTGCGATGATACCTCGCTTTGTTTTTCGATAAATATCTGTTCACTTTTTGAAATATACATTTAATTTTAATTGATAACAAATTAAATGAGGTGAATGCAATTAAACGAATGGGTGTGAATGACTAATACTTTTGTACTCAGTTTAACCGATAACTATGAAGGTTGTGTTCAGTTGCTCCGCACCTGTCGCTGGTTAACTGAAGTTATCGATTGTTTTGCGTGTGTAGAAAATATAAAGCTTGCGGCTCTTTATATACGAATAGAGATTTTTGTCATTATTAATTTTCTAATTATTCTATTTTATAAAAATTCCTGTTTTGTAAGTGTTTTAATATTAGCTCAAATAGTAATTTTGAATTACTTTGCTTAGCAGTCCTAATTTCCAGTCCAAAAAAGTAATAAAAGTCTTAATTATAATTATAATAATAATATTAATACAATAAATTAACTTACCAACTGTAAATGTTTTAATTTAAATATTAAAATTGACAAAAAAAATCTATTTAAATCAATATATTTTAAAATATATTACAATTGAAAAAAAAAATCGTTGATTACAATGTTTTATTATTATTTGATTTAAGTATCAGTAAGTTAATTATACGATTTTAATTTTAATCATTAAATACGCGAAGCTTTAATTTTTATTTGTCTTTATTTTTCCTTACATTTTTTATGTTTCGTTTGTAATGACAGTTTGAATGTTTTCAAGAAACATGGAATATTGAAATGACCCCATAGTCAGATTTATTGTTTCCAGTTTCTTAGCAACATCTAAAAGAAAACATAAATGCTTGTCAACATATGTACACATATGCTCTAAGCATTTGGCGTTGCCACGCAATGTGAAAATTAAAAAAAATATCGTTGACAATATCGTCTAAAATCGATATACATTTTTTTTAGAACAACTTACCAGTGTAGCCATATATTGTACACAATCATTTTCGATTAACAATATAAAGAACTTAAATTTCATGCCGCTGTTTAAATAACAAAAAAATCGTTACCTTAGAATGTAGAGCAACCAATTTGAAAATCTATAGATGTTGAGAACTGAAAATATCTCTAGTCCAGTGTAACCAATGTGTTAATGGTATATTTGTTGTTGGGAAAATAGTATATTTTGAAATTCAACTCACCACGAAAGACTTCAATGGGCAAACCAGTTCTGCAGTTATTTACAATTTTCAGTTCATAGACAAACGCAGCGCGCTTCTTTATTTCTTTAGGATGCGTTTGTGTACGTCGGGCGATTAACATTTACACATTTACATATATTCGTGATGAATTTATTTTGTTTCTAACGGTTCATAGATGCGAGTGTGCTCAAATTGGTGTGAATTTAATTGATGAAATTGTGCCAGTGTCGTATGCAATTTTACATATAAACAAAATGTAAGATACATACATACATACATGTCTCATATAAACAAAATTTATGTAGTGCGTGCATATATAAATAAACAAAGTGTTTAAACAAATAAACAACAAAACTGAAAGCCCATGCATGGATTATATTGATATGCTTTTATGTATAAATAAACAAAATCATATATACAAACAAAACTTATTACACGAATGTATATTGATGTATGTAGTTGTGTATGGTAAGTCTCGATATTCGATATATTTACCGCTCAGACACAGCTAAAGAATGGTTAAATGCATACACATCAATATAAATTCGTTATGTATGTGAGTAGCCTAGCCAAACACGCATCTTTGCTTATCGTAAACATGTCGCATTTGTGAGTTACATGCATATTTGTGTATATGTATGTATACACATACGTACTTACGTATATGGACAAGCTATTGTACATATATGCGTGTGTAAGTGGTCTCTTCAGATATCTAGAGCAGCTTCATCAAGATGTTTAGCACTCATAAAAACATATAAACATACATATGTACATTCATAATTACATATGCATGTTTGCATATTAGATTTGTGCGTAATTTCATAAAGTTCATGCGTGCAACATTCAGCCAAACATACAGACGCGTGTTTGATATATTATGTTGCTACAATTCATACACAAACACAAATACATACCAACGTGTACACAAACTTACATACATACATACATATTTTTATGTTCAACACACACACGTACACACAGCTGTGTCTGTGTGAGTGTAAGTGTTTCTGTTTTTTAAAGCTGTACAAGGGGTGTGTGTGTGATCCCACAGCAAGTGTGAGTGTAATGTGGTGCGAGTGTGGTGTGTATGTGTATCCGTATCCAATCAAGCTGGAAACGAAAGGATTTTATTCATTTGTGTGCGTGTGCGAGTGAGTGTATGAGTTTGGCTGTGTGTGGCGCACATTTGTGTGAATGTATTGTGTATGCTACATTTGTGCCCATCCAGCTTTGTTTCACGGCTGCTGCTGCTGCTACTGCTCTGCTGCTCTCACTGCTGCTAATGCAACAGACGCGACGGTGTTCGATGACCAAAAGAGTCTTACATACACACTCACATTCACTCATACACGGATTGTATTTAGTCTGCTTGTGTGCGTGTGCACATTTTGAAATTATGTTTTATGCGTGTTTTCGTCGTGTTACCGGGATTAATTAAAACGTAGATTTTAATGAATTAGTGTATTTGATTTGCTGTGGATGGATAGCAATTTGGCAAACAAGCGGGAAAATAATTTGGCTAGCACAAATACATCCAAACACCCCCACGCACCCACACGTATGGTCCCCCTTCATAACTGTTTAAAATGTTCAAATGAGTGAATGTAAATACATATGTGTGTGTTTGTATTTACAGGCAATTACATGAACATGAACACTTCGCTAACAAAGTAAAGTTACCCCAGACAAGCTCAGCATTGATTTTTTATACCCTGTACAAAGGGTACAAACATCACTCAGCTCTTATTTGTTATTATACCCTGCATTTCACTACACTCAAAAAGGGGTATGCCGAGAGTAACCCATAAAATACCCTATGAATAGCCTTAATAGGCAACACCTATTTCATAAAATACTGATGCGCAGCTCAAATATGTTCATACCCTTTTATTGGCTTAGTCTGGCAACTCTCTGCAAGTCACTTTGGATGTTAGTAATTAATGCATGAAAGAGGGTTTCTCTAAGAGTTACCAAGATAACGTGTTATCTATCTCTTTCTATGCGTACTTCTGTTGCGCTCCTCGTAACAGCTGCCGTTTAATAGTTTCAAATTTTAATAGCATTTTTACAGGTAGCAAGCACTTTGTTGACCTGATATACATTGGGAAAGTTGACCTTATGATACTGAATATGAACTAGAAATGAATCATGTAGTGAATTTCGAATGTAATGAAATTAATGCAGAGGATTAAATGAAAATAATAAAAAACTCACTCCTTGTTCTTGCAGTGCACTTTATTGTGATTACCGTGAAATCGTATTCAACTGAAAATAATTCCCAAAAGATCGCAGAGTGCTTTATTTCTTTGGGATCATAGATAGAGATGGAGGAATGAGTAGATTGAAAAATTCAGCCAACTCGAAGTGAAATATACCCTCGAAAAATGTACGCAATTATTATGGATGATCTCCCGCTGCTGACAATGATAAAAGAATATTCATCATATTACTGAATTGCACCGGATTCCAGTCAATCAGAGCAAAGAAACCAATAAGAATCGTAGTGTTGAAAATAAATACCAGAAACTTGCCATTGCAACAACGCGATAAAATGTCATTGGTGGAAAGGAAACATTTTCTACAGTGGACTGTGGTAATGACGTTTGTGCTGCTTTCGGTGTCCGGTCTAGATGCAGTATCTAGCTTGCAAGGTGTGCCGACTTGGATGTAAGTATACCTCATTAATTAACATAATTAACTTTCATTTTATGTCGCTTCAAGAATCATCTACAACGCTTTCCCAGCAGGTGTTGTACGTGGCAAATTTGGTTCGTGGTTCTATGTTATGTACACACTTATAGTTTTATATTATGTTTATTTATCTTATTTAGATTCCCTTATTTTTTTCTATACGTCATTTACCGCTTACAACAGTTATAAAGATCTTTCGCTTACCTTAAACTGAAGGCCTAAATATTGTTATTAATAAATGTTCCAATCTTACAATTCGATGGAATGAAAGGCAAATAATGTGTACATAATATGCTTGACCAATTTTCAACATGTAAACTAGGGTCAGAATAATAAATAATAAGCACATCTTACAGATAGAGCAGATCTATAGATCAAAACTTTAGTAACACTTTTTTTGTAGATTCATAATAAAGAAATATATAGCCAGAAACAAAATTTTCCGAATTTGCCCCATTAAATTATTATTATTTTTTATTAATATCATAATTCAATTCTAATGAAATAACAGAGGAACATTTAGAATGCGGGATTTTATCAAAATCTTTTTATTTGCTGTTTTTCGTTTATTTCTTTAAGGAAATATGTTATGAAACAAATTTGTGTTTGCGGTTTTAATTCCGTTTTGTTTATTAGTTGACACACATACATAATTATTATAAATGATCTGAGAAAAACGTCGCGATAAAATTTGTGAACAAAATAAAATGTTTTGAAAAAGCCCTCAAATTTTAATTTTAGAATTTTATTACAAAAAAGTCGCAATTCGTTATATATTGTTCATAAATATGACTTGTAGCTGGCATAGAACTCTTGAGTGTTGAGCTAACATTTCATGTTTTTGAGTTTGTTTTCTTCTCCAGACCCTGAGCGTAGTTTTTTTTTTTTGTATAAGAGAACCAGGAAAAAAAATCTATTTTTGCTTATATGGGAAACACTCGATTTTTGGGGTTTGGCTCAAAATGTTATACACTTGCAGTAGGTATATTAATTTTTGTACAATCGTTCTTCACTGAAAACACAATTTTGTATTAATTTAGGTTTTATTTTTGTTTAGAACAGGACTAAATCTGTCGAATAATTTGATGAATATCTGTTTCCACACGATTTTCTTCTGATTCAGGCACAGTTGTTAATGTAAACTTGTAATAGGCGTCGATGTGGTGTATTGACTTTGCCGAGAGTATTTAGTTTCCGGCATCTAAAGATGTCTGTACCCTCATGTTTTATTTGAAATTCCTGAATGCTGACGTGCTCGCCATGATATTGATAAGACTCTGAGTGCTGCTGCCTCAAACTTTGACTCACCATGATGATGTTTGTGTGTTCATTGTTGTTGCTCAGAGTATTTTTTTTTGCGTATAAGTAGAAAATATATAATCTATGGTTGTGACTGACTGTAGCTATTTTCGAGGATTAGTTGAAAATCTCGACTTATCAAGAGCGGCAGTAGCAGCAACAGCAGCAGCAGCAGCAGCTGTACCACAAGCTCGAAGCAAGCACACACATTGCGGACATAATAATACTATTTTGGGAAGAGATCAGCTTCAGCTCTTGGTGTATGCACTAGGAATAATTTGAAATCAGCAAGCAGGCAAATAAAAAGCACATGTTGCAAAGACTACTACTACAATAGCTGATAACACGCGAAGTGGATTAAAGTGAAACTAAAATCATAATCGTCGCAGTTCAACACTCTCTTGAACCTGATTTGTTTGCTTCATCAATGAATTCGCACAAGTCCAAAGCCAGCATGGCCCAGCTGAACAGTATTCTCTCGAGCCTGCTGCTGTTGTCCCTCTGGTTGGCATCGTGCTGCGCCGTGTCCAGCACTTGGGGCAACATCTCCAATTCGGCGCAATTGTTGCATGTGGAGAACGTGTTGAATGGTTCCTCGCCGGGCAAATATGTGGATCACGAGATTAAATATCCGACAAATGTGAGCAGAACTCAATCGTGGCATTTTATAATGCGTTGTTTCATTTGATGTTTCATTCAATGTAGTTGTTGCTTGTTGGTGTCATCGAACGATCGAAACAGTTTTGTGTTCGTGTTAAAGCGCAAACGTCAGCGTGAATTTCTCTTTTCTCCATGTGATGAGCGTATATCGTAGAAAAATGATGCTCTAAAGTATATCTTAAAGTAACTTGATGCAAGTATAAATATAAAAGTGAAAGAACTTAAATTTGTCTTATATTGTATTCAATATATTCTATTTCCTTGGCGCAAAACGAAACAAAATCTGAATATATGTATGTCTCACATGTATATAAACTCCATATCATATCATCAGCATTAGCACATCTGCATGTAACATTTGTACTAAAATTGCTTTGTGATAAGAAACAAAATTGATGATGATCAATCAATAATTCGGTTTCCACACACTTTAGGGAATTGGTAATGGTCGTATCATCTCGGGCATCCGGGCATTTGACCAGGTGACAAACAACACTGGAGGCCATGCTACGATTTACTCTGGAGGCCCCGGCTTTAATTTTGTCCACATCAAACTACAATCGCAGTATAATTATGGCTTAATATTTCGCGTTGAAATCTATGGAAATTGAATTACTCTAACGAATTACAAACAAAAAAGAAAAGAAAATATATAACTAACTAACTAACTATCTATATTCTATAATAAACAACTCGAGATGCGAGCAAAGAGTTTGTAAACAGTTGACTAAGTTAGTTGATTAAGTCTTAAATGTACACACGATTTAATAAATATCCATAGACGGCTGATTTTAGCATCGGTTTGAATTATTCCCGAACTAATCTTGTACAAGTTTTTAAGTTATTTTTTTTAATGCTTTAATAATCAATCAAAAAGTCATCAGATTGGAACTTTTTTGGAAAAAGTCACTTTTAGAGTTTTAGCAATCTTTTTCCAGCATCTTTGTTATTGTATTGAAGTGTCAATTTGCAGCTTCCGTGCTTCAGAATGAGCGTTAATAGTTGAGTTAGGGAATAAGGCAAACGACAATGGACCGAAGCTGATCCCAAAACAAGCAAATTTATGTTGGACTTTTACCAAGTTTTTCCCTCAACTTTTTGCAGATTTCTTGCAATTAAATATGCATTAATACAGAAGTCAATCAGTGAATTAGTTAATGAGTCAGATTATAACAGTGATTCCGTCATTCAGTCAGCCAATTGGTCAGTCAATCAGACACTCAATCAGTGAATCAATCAGACAGGATTTAATTATTAAGTGTATCAGTCAGCCAGTCAGTCGTCAATCAATCACTGAATCAGTCAGCCAAGGAGTCAGTCAATCAGTCATCAATCAATCAGTGTATCAGTGAGTCAGTCAGCCATTCATTCAGTCCATCAGTCAGTCAATCAGACATCAATAATAAATCAACAGATTTTTTCTAGATATAATATAAATATAAGTTTATTATGCTCCCCAGATCTCGATCTGAGACTTAATACCAGCTCCCAGAGCGGAAGTGAATTTTACAGTCACTGTGGTGGCGCCCACGCCGCCGGATGTGATCTCAGCGGTGGCGCCACGCTTGCGCTTCAGGTCGGTGATGCGAATGTAATCGATAGTCTTGGCCGTGCCCGCCTGGGTGAGCGTGTATGTCTTTGTAGTCGTCGACAGCAGCGACTTGCGTTTGGTGATTGTCTCCTGAGCGATGAGTGTGTCCGTTGTGGCCTTGGTGCCCCAAGTGTAATCGTTGCCTTGTTCATCGCCGCCCAGAGCGCTGGCGAGACAGACGAGTGTGCCCAGGAGCAGGATTAGGAGCAGACTGCTATTCATTGTTGTGTGTTGTGGTGTGGTTGTGTTAGGGTTAAAGACAAAGTTCAACTGTTGGCCCAACTGCAACTGTCCCTTGTTTTTATACAGCAGACGGAGAGAGAGAGTGAGGGAGAGAATCGTGTGTGCAGCAGCAGTCTTGGCCTAGTTTGATAATGTAATGGCAACACCTGGTTGTCTAGTGTCTATCTATTGCCAAGATACAGATTACATTCGACACAACATGCGCATGTTGAAACAGATGTAACTGTAACTGTTCTTCGATGCGATGTCTCAACAGTCATTCAGGAAAAACCAGTTTCGACAAAAAAGCAACAAAATTAAGAGAAAAACAATTCAATGTCTCAACCTTTTGTTTTCCAATATGAATCAAACTCTAATTGCTTATTATGCAAAGCAAAGAAAGTGATGCACTTTCTTTACTCTCCTCGCAGCTGTTGCCAATTTGAAAATGCTTTTCCCAGTTTTGGGAAAAATGGTTCCGCATTTTGATACAGTGTTATTTAAAAATCAACATAAAAGTGCGCTTATTTGATAAAGGATATTTTTAACGGACCTTTGACTTTATTATTAATGCACTCTGAACACTCATCTTAATCTTTCCGCAGCTCTTTGGGACTTAAGTCGCCATTCATTGAGTTCGGCGCCCAGGACGAGCAGCTGGCCAACACGAGCATCCCACTGAACATCACCAAGGATGAGCAGGCCTACATGCATCAGGAGGGACTCCGCAAGCTGGGCACCTTCATCAAGCCCGTCGATCTGCGCGATTCGGAGACTGGCTATGTGAAGGCGGATCTCACCAAGAGACTGGAGACGCCCACTGCGCAGGCGCGTCGGGTCCATCCCATACAGGAGGAGATGGATCAGAAGCAAATCATCTTGCTGGATGAGGATACCGATGAAAATGGTCTACCGGCCAGTCTCACGGAGGAGGATCGCAAGTTCATTGTGCCCATGGCACTGAAGAATTCCTCGCCCGAGTTGCGTTGGGGTGTGCCCGCCAAGACGCCCGTGTTCTCCAGTCTGACGAGCGCAAATCCCACGCGTTCGTCGCTGCCAACGGCCGCAAGGCGGCGTAGCACCACTACGCACACCAGCACCACAATTGCACCGGATCCCACTTCGAACATCGATGATCTGAAGAAGCACATTCTCTTTCTGCACAACATGACGAAGAGCGACAACAATTTCGAGTCGAAATTCGTCAAATTCCCGAGCTTACAGAAGGAGAAGAGCAAGCAGGGTGGCGGCGGCGGTGGTGGCAGTGGCGGATCTTCCAACACGAATGCCAAGCGTCCCCAGCGACCTGTGCTTCAATATGCTGCTCCCATTGCTCCGCCCACGCGCAGGGTGCCACAGGGAGCGCATACGCCAGGTCAAAAGCCTTTCGGTGGTTATTACCACAACGAGGATGAGTCGAACACCTTCGTGGATGTGGTTGGCTCATCGGATCGCAGCAAGGAGCGCACCAAGTACGAGGGTGTGCCTCAGGTGCATCTTCTGGGCGATTACGATACGTCAACTACGACGTCGTCGACCACAACGACAACCACAACGTTAGCTCCGCCGACCGAGTCGAGCTCCAAGCGCACCACAAAGCGTCCCGTTTGCCTGCGCAATCCCGAGTCACCAAAATGCGTGCGCCAACGCCAGCGAGAGGAGCAACAACGTCAGCGGGAACGCGATGAATGGTTTCGCGGTCAGGCGGAGTTTATGCGGCCACGCTTCGAGCCCATCATACAGACAATCAACAACACAAAGCGTTTCGCTGTGTCCATTGAAATACCCGATTCCTTTAAAGTACATTCCGATGCAGCGCCTCCCGATGAAGCGCCCGATCTTCAGACGCTCTCACGCGTCAGCCGAAGCTCACAGCCGAAGCGACGCAACATTGCCGCGGCGTCGTCGTCGGCGGATAAGCTTGCGCAGTCGACAGGCAACTATTTTGCCCATGACATCATCATGACGTCGGCGGGCGTAACCGATGGTCGTGAATTTATGCTCGCCAATGTGCATCAGTTTGGCATGCTGCCTCCTGAGCATGAGAACGAAACATTGCCCGCCCCCACAGCAGCGTACTCGGAGACGATCAATCTCAATCCCGACAACTGCTATACGGTCGAGGGTCTCTCCTATGGCCAGAAGAAACAGTGCGCTCTGCACACGAGTGTGATGCCCGCGATAAGTCGCGGAGCACGCGCTGCCATACAAGTAAATGTGATACACACTTTGGTTAACTACATAACTAATCTGTACTTTTCTTTATTTAGGAATGTCAATTTCAATTCAAAAATCGTCGCTGGAACTGCAGCACTACAGACGATGCCACCGTCTTCGGTCCCATGACTGGCTTGGGTAAGCTGTTGATAACTCCTCTGTACTCGATGACTTTGTTAATGTTTTCACTCGTTTGCAGGCACACCGGAGATGGCCTTCATACACGCGTTAGCGGCGGCGACTGTGACCAGTTTTGTGGCACGCGCCTGTCGCGATGGTCAGCTCACATCGTGCGGATGCTCGCGCGGATCGCGACCCAAGCAGTTGCATGACGATTGGACCTGGGGTGGTTGCGGTGACAATCTCGAGTATGCCTACAAGTAAGTGTTGCCCTATACAAGCGGGACATTCAACTAGAGCTGACAAGCTTTTGCATTTCCAGATTTGCTACAGATTTTATTGATGTGCGCGAGAAGGAGACGCGTCGCGGCACACGTGGAGCGGGAAATCCGGAGCGTCGTCGCAAGCAAATACAGGCCGACGATGCCAAGGGCGGTGGCAACTCGCAGATCAACGAGGAGAACGTCAAGAGTACGAAGGAGACCAAGTCCAAGTCGAGCCACGATGGCAAAAATGAGACTGCGTCATCGGTGATGTCTGATCTGCAGAGTAAGGCAAGAAAAAAGGGCAATGATTCGTCGTTGCTGCCGTCAGTGGCGTCGTCATCGCTTGCCCCACCTAAGCAGGAGTCCAGTGATGAGAAAGACGAGCCTCGCATTAATTCCGAGGATTTAATAGAGCTGCAAGAGCGTATCACTAAGGAAATTCTAAATTCCAAGCTAAAGGAAAACGATATGATCGAATTGCAGGTGAGCGCTGTTCGAATATTCGCATTGAGCTATAGATACTTGCTAGCAATTGTAATTGTTAAGTTACATTAATATTATTGTGATTATAAATTGCAAATCATGATGGAAGAAGCACTAAACGGGGACAATTGCGATCCTAGAATGTACAATTTATATTCACATAAATGAGCCGAGTCGCCAATTCTGTCTCCTCTTTTTACACACTCGTGTATATTGACGATGCGCTTGGGAACTGAATATATCGGACTAATAAGTATGATAAACCCATTTGCAACCAACACTTTCAAGAACCCCAATCCTTCAAAGAAATGTGGAAGTTCCATTCAAGCCAGCTTCCAAATGAGATATTTTCTAAATTCGATATCAATGAATGTTTCCATCACGTTGTGTCTGTTTCTCCTCTAGTGAAATTTCAACCCTATGTTTTTTTGCCCTTTGTTTACTTATGTATGTTTGGCTTTACGTTTACAATAGGAGAACATCAATCGTGAAATTCTGAACTCGAAGCTGTTCAACGGAGAGGCTAATGGAAAGCGTCGCAAGCGCAAGCGCAAGAATCAACGGGCTGTTAGTGGAGAGGCGCCTGTAATGTCGAACGCCAACATCAAGGCTAGAAGTCTTATGAATCTACACAACAATGAAGCGGGCCGTAGGGTAAGCTACCGAGAAGGATTTGCTTGTTGCTCAAAATGAATATAACTAATGATATCTCTTTCCTTAGGCCGTTATTAAAAAGACACGAATTACGTGCAAATGCCATGGCGTTTCAGGTTCATGCAGTTTGATCACGTGCTGGCAGCAATTATCTTCCATCAGAGAAATTGGCAAGTTTCCTCAATAGTAAAGATTATCATAAATATTTATTTTGTATATTCATCTTTGCAGGTGACTATTTGCGCGAGAAATATGAAGAGGCTACTGAGGTGAAGCTGAATAAACGCGGACGTCTTCAGGTGAAGAACAGCCAGTTTAAGGTGCCCACCGCGCACGATTTAATCTATTTGGATGAAAGCCCGGACTGGTGTCGCACCAATCGTCTATTGCAGTGGACAGGTGAGGCGTTTGATATACCCTTCGTTGTTATTCAAGCTGTTATTGATGTTGTATTTGTTGTTCCTAGGTACGCACGGTCGTGTGTGCAACAAGTCTTCGTCGGGTCTCGATGGCTGCGGCATTCTGTGCTGTGGCCGAGGCTACAACACCAAAAATATCATCGTTCGCGAGCGCTGCAACTGCAAGTTCCACTGGTGCTGCCAGGTTAAATGCGATGTATGTACAAAGGTACTCGAGGAGCACACATGTAAATAGGTTTATTCAATGATAGGCAGCACAGAACAATGTCCATACGATCACGATTCGCAGCTAAACATAAATTAAAACAACAAAACAAAAACATATTTATATATATATATCGATTTAGAATATTATTTATTAAAATTAATTAAGTTACGTGAGGCTGTTGCCTAATGGATTTTATTCTTAACTTAAACCGCAAACACACACACATTTACAGACACACGAAAAAAGGTTATTATTCCATAAGGTTTAATTGGCGTCCATGTTGTATTGTACATACGTAATACTTGTACATCTTATAATTGGACCAATATATAGTACATACATACAAAACATATATACGTACTTTAGAGCAGTAAACAATTTTTTTAGTCTTTAGTGCAGAGGGAAATAAATCCATTTTGGTCGTCATTTCCCAAATTTAAATCCCTCCCAAATGAAACCAACCCAGCAGAGGTTTTCCTTTAATCGAAGTTTTTCGTCACGTTTATCTAGTTTTAAATTTTGCCATTAGTTCTAGTTTCCTTCGACATGTACTTGTTACAACGTGACTAAATTCGAAAACCATTTACTGAAATAATAAAATTGAAAAGCTGCATTCACAAATACAAATACGATGAACACTGATTTGTACAATCATTTCGGCAATACTCATCAGAATGGATTACGAACTACCCATTTCTGCATATTGAATGTGAATTCGATTATTTAAACACAAGAGCCTTTATTGACGATTACGTTTATATAAAGTATGGTAGGTTTATGAACTGTGTGTCTTTGGTGTTTTTTTTGTTTGTTTTGTAATTCAACTTAGTTGCAAATTAATGAGGTACATCACTAACATCGGAGGGAATCGCCGGCAACGGATCACTGGAAATTCGTTTCGTTCGCGGCGTAATCTGTGCATATCTCACACTGCCTGTATCAGCTTCGTCATCATCGGTAGACCTTAGCGGCGATTGATAGATATCGAGTATCTCGCTGCCCGGATGACTGGGTGCCTCCACTTCTGGCACTTTATCAAAGCTTATGTATGTCGGAATGATCTCATACAGATTGGTGTCCATGTAGCTGTCGCTGCTCGCAAGGCTCTCCACTGAGTTTTTCCGTGATACAAAGGAAATTGATCTGAATACAAAGTAAACGAATTATTCGATTTATGTCGGAATATTTGTCGAATTACTTAAGTAATTAAAATGTTAATATTATTTTTTTTATTCAGTTAAATTAGAGAAAACTATTTCATACTGATTAATTGTTGAATTGATTTACTATACCAAAAAAGTTGTTCTATAAATTTAAAAAAAAATGTCAGCTAGGTTGATAACTGTAATGCTCACCTTTGCGCATTAAGCCGCGAGATCATGCTTTCTTTATGCTTCAGATACTCTGCTGTATCGGATCGTGGCAAGACGACAACTTCGCCAGACTTAAACTTTGGCATGATGACTCGTTTGCTGCCCTTCAGCAACATGGGTTTTTGCTTTAGGACCAAAAACACTGTCGCTATGCCGATGAACATGAATAGAATGACGCCCAGAACCATCACAGAAATGCCCTTTAAATAAATTATATTACATTAATTTGCTACCAATTTTCTTATAATATATCAACTATACTATATTTATTGAATATTTACTTTTGCACGCACTCTTCTCGATAACCATGTAGCGTAATGTGTGTTTAAGTTGCTGCCGATGTGAACAGACTTGCAACTGAAAGGTGACACAGCATTCTGATTGTCGTCAACCAAACAAAACGTATACGCCACGTTGGGCACCAGTTGGGTCACAATTGACTGTAGCGGCATGGTAAAGTAGCAGCCAAGACCAAACTCATCCGGCAACATTTCCATCATGTAAAATTCCTTTGTTGTTTTCGAGAACCAAAACATACCAAACGAGCTGGAGCTATCCCGCTGATCGACCGATATTTTCACAGTGAGTGCTCCGAATTCACGAGGAAAAAAGTAAATTTGTGGCCATCGAATATTCTGACTCTTTGTCTTATTCGATACTGTGCATTCTAGTGGCACTATTTCGCTAGGTTTTACAGTTCCTGCCGTGGAAATCGTTGGAACAAAAATAATTTGATCCGTTGTGGATGTCGCCACAGTTGTTGAGGTGGTTATTAACTCCGTGCTGTATGTTGTTGTTGTAGTTGTTGTTGTTTTTGATGTTGTAGTTGTAGAATAACCAACTGTTGTGTCTTCTTCCTCCATTATATTGCAGATACGCTCATCAAACACGAAGTAATTCTGATATTGTTCTGGTGTTGAGCAGAGCAGATCATACTTCAAGCTTTGATATTTGAAAATCGCATTCATTTCAATCTGCAGCGCGCAATCGCAATGCCAGTTATTGTCTTCGGCATTTACTACCAAATTCGTCGAAATGTCGCTTATACCGAATATGATTTTGGAGATTGTCATTAGTTTATTGTTTGATATATCCAATAACTCTAAATATTTCATATCTGCAACGATAAATTTGATTTAAATATTGATAACAAATTATGAGTAAAATACGCGTATGCCAACACTGTAAAATGTACCGATAACAAAACACTGCATATCGATATATCCAATGCAAGCTATCGTTACGTTATACGTATTTGGAGGCATTTTGAAAAATCCGCTAAGCATAATATGTAAAATATATATAATTACCTTGAAAAATATAATGGGGCAAATAAGAGATATTGGAGTTGGATAGAATTAGCTTCTCGAGCATAGTTAATTTCCTGAACGAATCGTCCAGCAATTCATCACCGAAATTATTGTAACTAAAGTCCGCATTGGTAACTGCTGCAAGGATTGGATCCGTTGCAGTTAAATTGCGCACACAAGTGATGCCAGTGCGTAGTCGTAGATATTGTATTTGAAATTGAACAATATCCAAGAAATCTGGGTAGACATTTTGCAGCGGCACTTTATCCTGCATTATTGAAATGCCCTTGAAATAATGGGTTATGTTGGTGAAGAACGCCTTATCGAGTTTAACCAGCTGAAGATCTTCTAACATTATTTTATTGAATATTCCGTTACCGAATGCACCGCTTTCGATAGCCGTGATGTTCGAGATGCCAATGTAAATTAACTTTACTTTATCGGTGTATTCGCCTAAAAATCCTACTGGCACCACAGCATTCAAGAAATTGTAGTTGTAGAGATGAAGTTCGTCAATGTGGATGCAGGAACTCTGTTTTGATTTTAAAACAATATTAATTCAAAAGTTATTTGTATAGATAGTGCTGTATCCGCTAGCCATAGTTTATTATATTATGTCGACTGGCGAGTAAGCTCTTCATTTCTATACCCGCTACCCATAGGAAATGCAGAAGGAGGCATATCCGACCCCATAAAGTATATATATTCTAAATCAGCATTAAGAGCCGAGACAATTTAGCCATGACCGTTTGTCTGTCTGCCTGTCCGTTCGTATGAGTTGTTATTTTTCAACGCAGATCATGTTTGTTTTAGATTTTCCCACGCCCCCTCCGCCGTTACAAATCGGAAAAAATTGCAAAGAAAGCGTGAGATCAAAATTGTAGAAAGTATTTAATGGCAATAAAGTCTATACTCTGTATTTTTTGGTATATTTTGAGTGTAGGCAATGAATATACCAAATTCGGTATATTTTAACAGTTCAGTATATTGACTCGGCATATTTTAAGAATAATATCGCACCTGGTTTTCTTTTATTGAAAATGGGTAGAGGGTATCTGACTGTCGAGCACACTCGACTGTAGCTTTCTTTCTTGTTTTTCTTTCATTGATACTCACATCATCCAACAATGCACTTCTTATATCTTTGACGATTTCACTCTGTCGACCGTTGAAACAAATAATTCGGCACTGGACCTTTAGGCATTTTGGTGGCGCACTCGATATAGCGACAGTATCCATATTGCCGAGATAAGAACTGTCGCATAAAAACAGAGATTTCCATTATTCAACAACATTGTGCATCCATTAGTGGAACACGATAATAGTTGTTATCGCCGCGGTGATAACGGCGCACGAAAACAGTATACAATATATACAATGATATATTCGAATATTTATACTCAATTCAACGCCAACAAAAATCGATAATGTCGCATTATTTATATTTATTTATATACCTTAAATTGCCCATCACTTTCTTAAGCACTGTGACCGCTTGACTTATATCGCTTGTCTGTGTTTCAGATTTATTTAACCAATTTGTGCTGTTGGAGGCCATGACCGACAAACCAGTCCACATCAGGCACAAATAAAATAGGATTAGATATCCCGATGGATTTTGTGACGAGAACATCAGCATTACGAAACACATTTATTTTGTTATTGCTTGCAGATCTTAATAGCAGCTCTCTTTATCTTGACAAGTAGTTCCATTTAGGCGAAAAGGAACGAAAACAAAATCACAATTATTATATAAAGTTGAAAAATGGAAACGCGTCGAGTTGTGACCAAGTAACTTCACGCAACGAATTCTAAACGCAGACTGTGTGTGATTCAGCCTAATGCGTATGCTAATGGCACAACATTATTATCCTTATCAGCGTATTAGCCAGAGTAGTTCAAGAGCTTTCGATTTCCTGATAAGCTGCTTACACCTGCAACTATGTACACGTGTATCTTCCAATCTATATATATACTCATGTACACTTGAATGTCTGTTATTCGCGATGTTCGTCGACGATCCAATTAAGGATAATACAAGATTCAATAACCTTTATAAAACAGTGACAAATGGTACGATAATGTCGATAAATATAGTATTAATTTAATATTATTTGTGTTGAGTTTTAGTATAGCAAACTCCAAAATAGTGTTGTCCGCAAAATACGGGCTACGCAATTAGGGAAAATATGTAAGGAAAGGAGTACTTTGTGGCAGACAGGATTAATCTCCCCTGGCATTTCTTTTATATTTGCAATAAGATCACACAATTCGCTGCTACTCAATATATTTGATATATAGATAGTATTGAACATTAGCAGATTGATTAATACAAGTGTCCTTTACTTTTCATACTGAATAGAAGCTATAAGAATTAAGATCATTTCTGAACCTTTAGCTTGGGGTCCATGGTCTCCGAGACCGTGGAGTTACGTTTGGGCAGAGGAGGCGGAGAGCCAGGTCTGTCCATGCATTTGTTGATTGTGCAACTTTCGCTGGGGACTTTTTTGAACTGCTTGGGCATCTCATAGTCGATGGTCTGGAAATTCATCGGTGTGAAAGGCTCTTCGAAGCAAGTGGATGGCGAATGCAAATTAACTAGGCTAGGAAGGCTAGTGTCGTATATCTTCGATGAAGTTGCTTCAACGAATCTGCAAAAACATTTCAATTAATGATTTATTCTGAAAATTAGCACTTTACTTGCTTTGTATTTCTCGAAGAGCTCTTGCTAAGCGGTGTTTTGATGTACTCTGAATCCGTTATGGTTGAGACATAACACGCCTTCTCAACTTTCTTCACGACCAGCACATTCTTGGAACCCTCCAAAAGATTAGGAAAGCTCTTCAGGCCCAGATATGCGAATATAGCTCCGAAAACGGTGGAAACAAAGAAAATCAGACAGAGCATCGCGATGGTAAATTGCTTTTCGCTCTCGGCAATCCAAACGTCATCCGAATCGTCAGTCTCTCTAGTCTGAGGCACATGCAGAGGCTGACAGAGCAGTGGAGATATGACCAAGCTATCCGAGGGTATCATGCAGAAGGTGTAGGTGTGATTCTGTAGCAGGGGATCGACAAGTAAATAAGGTTCCTCATACTGCATGCAGACGTAGTCCGTGCTGGATGCATTCCTTATTAAACTGCCTTCCCATTCATCCGAAAACCAAATGATGTTCAGCTGATCCGAGCTCACATATCCCTCAATAGAAGCGCGCACGCTGCGATTCTCATAGAGTTCCAAGATCAAATCGTAGACTGGTGGCTCGAATACAAAGTAAGAATCAGTTACCTTACTGTTACTACTCCGCTTGACGCGTTCCTCGGAATACTGCCGCGTGGTCTTCTCGTAATCGATAGCCTCTGAGCAAGTGAACTGCAATATGGCGCCATATGTACTCGATTTGGTTGGCGACTCTGTGGCGACCTGGTGGGAAAAAGTAGACTCTGTGGGCAAGTCCAGCTCGTCGGCTCTGTCAGCAACAGTTATTTCGCTTGTTGTGTCCGAGGTAAAGTTGCCAGGCAATTCACTATCCAGAACACAATTTAGCTCATCCGATTCGATATCGTCAAAGAGTTTACCGTATAGATTGTAGGGCAGGCGACAGTAAGGAATGCTTATGAAGAGACTTTTATTTTTATTGTAAAAATCGACCATGGAACGCAGCTGGCAATTGCAGTTCCAGTTATTGGGCTCCAGTTCGAGTAGCAATCGCTTGCCGGCGATGCGAAGCACGTTCTCACTCATCTGCGTAAGCAAATTATGCTTGAGGTCAACAAACACCAACTTGTCAGAGAGATCCTCAAAGGCGCTGTCCTCGATCGATGTTATGGCGCAATATTTCAGAAGCAAATAAGTCACATTCGGAGTTCCACTGAAGAGACGCTTACTGAGCGGCCCAGTGAAGGTGTTGTGACTCAGATCGAGGTGAATTAGTTTCTCCAAATATATGTTATCGAAGACATCAAGTTGGCTGTTGAACGATATTCCCGCATTGATCCTCAGATGCGTCAAAGTCAGCTGAACGGGCTGCAACAATGTCATGCTGATGTCCGGCAGGTGAAAGTCAATTTCCAGCTTCCTCAGCGAATACAGGCCAAGTAGTGCTCCATTGCTGAGGTCCGTCAGCTTTAGATTGGACCAATTCATGTGGAATACTTTGGCAAACATTGCTGCTGCGAATGCACCTGTTTTGATTTTATCAATTTCACTTTCAGTCACCACAATTTTGAGGGCTGTGGCATTGGAGTCTATCCATTTGTTTTGTAGCGTTAATCCGGTTTGATTGGCGACTATCAGCGAGGTGAACACTTCACACTTGCTGCCACTCATGGCCGTGTCCGCCTCTGCATAAAGATCCTCATTGTTGGCGCACGCAATGCGACAGTATAATTCTTGACAACCGCGTCCACCCTCACTTATCTCAAAACCATCTGACAGTTTTCTGAAAGAAGTGTATTACAATTTACAGGTTTATTATATATGTTATTATATAGTTTTTCATTTTACCCAAATGTTTCTAATGTGAAATTGAAATCAGATTCCATTTCTTCGCGGCTCAGACTGA
This sequence comes from Drosophila sulfurigaster albostrigata, assembly GCF_023558435.1. Lineage (NCBI taxonomy): Eukaryota > Metazoa > Arthropoda > Insecta > Diptera > Drosophilidae > Drosophila > Drosophila sulfurigaster. The sequence continues at coordinate 3,919,362 of NC_084883.1, forward strand.
CTTCCACTTCGGTTTCCATGTGAACCTCAACACTGGGTCCTTTTATCAACCATATTACCATGTAGATACCAGCAGCAATCAGACATAGTCCGAGGCCAACAATTAACAAAATGCAAATTAAATATTTATTTCTCGCGTCAACATCCTTTCGGTACGATTCTTGAGAACTGCAATGAAATAAGTTGGCGTAGAATTAGATCGCTTTACTTTATTTGTCTCTTAACATTATTAAATAACTTTTGAATTTTTGAGAATTTGGATCATGAATTCATTTGTGAATTTTATATCGTGTAATGTTTTTGACTTTTTGTTGTTTGATATTCGAATTTTCAGGAATTTGGAACATTTCTACTATAATTTTGTCTTTATACGTTGTATGTAATATCAACGTTTCCTTATAGATTTAGGATACTTGCTAGTTGCCTCTTTGCTTTTCAACTTTAAATTTGATATTTAATTAAAAAATATTTCTGTTAAATTTGTAGTTATTATAGAATGTTAATTTATGAATTTATTTTGGCATACTTTCTAGTTGACACAAATCAATAAATGTAAATTGTAAATTGATGTCAACAAATTCTCCAACGACGAGACATTTATTTTCTGCACTGATTAAACTGGAAAAACTGCTACTGTTGCAGCAGCGTGTGTCTAGAAAATCAAGTATACGCCGCTAATCTTTTCACTGTCGATGCTAATGAACTTGCAAATTTCACTTTCGTTTAGCTAGCGCCATCTATTGTTCGCGTGCGAAAGAAGTTTGTCTCCTTTAAATTCATTTGGATAATTATTTGCGACTCTTAAATGATGGCTTAAATACACTCACAGGGCGTAAAACATAATATTTACCCTATTGGGTATTTTAGCATTTGCCATATGGTCTCTTCAATTTGAAGAGTATACAATTATGCACACACTTTTGCTACTCTTCACATTAATTATTTTGCTAATTTGCTAATTGATGGCGATATCGTCTATCCACATTGAACAGATTGTGACAATTTCATTTTATTTTGCAATTTACCTTTGGGAGAGGCTGTCATCAGCGACGAGTTTCTCCTTGCGATACCTGCTTTTCGGCTGCATTTCAATGACGGAGTTGAAACACGACTGACGAGCAAATTTGTTACTCCAATTGAGCAAAGTGAATTCGCATTAGATTTGGGCTTATCGGCGGCAACAGTTGTATTTGCTCTTCAGAGATAATACGCTTTTAGCTTATCAATCTAAATATGGCAGTGATAACTGCATAAACTAGATACAATGTTATATATTTTTCTGTGTTTATTTCCATATATATGCGAGAGGTATTTATACTATGATCAAATTAGTTCCTCGTATAAATCAAAACTTGCGTAGGTGTGACCTTTTGGATTGGGGGCGGGGGGAGCGCTTTCTTGGGGCGGAACATTGTATTTATTGGACTCGGTTTGGTAGAGTTTCGTCTGCTCTAAATGTCGATAGTACGTCATGTAATCGCCAATCGCATCGCCGTCATTCTCCTTTCTATAAGGCAGACCAAAAATTAATCACTTCTTTATTGATTAAAATCAATATCGATCTGCTTACCTTATCGCACTGTATATATTGTGTTCATAGTTCTGCGGCAGTAGCAGCATTGTGAGTGAATCCCGCGCCGCACGCTTCAAGCGATTGCTGCCACACAGCCAACTCGGACGGTGCCACAGAATGGCGTAGGTGGCGCCTCCGCCGAGAGCCACAAACACCAAAATTCCCACAGTGCCCAGACTTATAATGAGCACACTGTTCTTCTCAAACCAGGATGATCTCGACACAACCGCTATACAGTCCAGCGTATGATGTGATAGACAATTAAGTGGCGATGTTTTGTTGTCTTGCAGCAAACAGAAGACGTAGGATGTGGCGCAGCTCAGATCGTTCACTGTTATCGATATATTGTCGGTGAATTGCACACTCTTGTCTTCCTTCTCCACACAATTGATGTCATTCTCATCTGAGAAGTAAACCAATGCCCAATCATCAAAGTCAACTTGGGTTAGAATAATGTTAATCGTAGTCTCAGCTTGATCCACAATTGTTATTGCTGCATTGCAGCTCATCGAAAAGTTGCTAACGGTATCTTTAGCGGTGTTCAAGCACATGATATCCGTAATGTCTGATGATGGTGGCGTCTCATCTATCGCAGCAGTCACTGAAGTAGTGTCGAGGGGCACAGTTGAGCCTGAAGTGCTCTTGCTCTGAAATTTAGGTGTGTCTTCATCAAAAGCACTTGTTACAGAATCCTCAAAAATAGCACGTTTTGCAACAGCTACAGTGCTTGCTGGAAGTGTTGTCGCAGTCTTACTGTATTTTGCGAGCTTCAAGTGAAGGATTTTGTCCATCGGATTCGTTACAATCTGAGCGTTTAGTCTAAGCAGTTGGTTTCCACTGAGATCTAAGAACTTTAGTCTTCCAAAGCTGTTTGTGTTTATGTCGAAATCAATGCTGTTAAATCGACAATCAGCTAAGCTTAATGATTTAAGAGCTGGCATATTATTAAACCAACCAGTTTCCAGTATTTCCCCGAAATTATTTCCTTTAAGATTCAAGCTTTTTAGATTGGAGTAGATAGCAATGCCAAAGTAATCGCTGGGTTTGTATATCGAGTGACTACTGTACAGCTGGTGAATTGTTGCTGCAGTGAGATTGTTGGCGAGGGGCGTCATGAAACTTTCGCAATGCATTGATGTCCTCACATTGATTAGCGTAAAATTGCGAAGCTCTTCAAGTCCTTGAAATGTGCTTTTTGTTAAGTTTTTGAGTTCCGTGTTAACTAGCTCCATTTCAAGCAGGCTGCGTAAATTGGGTTGATTGAACACATCATCCATAATATAGTTTACGGAGCAATTGATAACCTCTAAGCTCTTTAAGCTGTATTCAGTTGTCAAAACCTCGCTGGAAATAATTCCTTCTGGAAAGTTGTAGTTCTCAAGTCGAAGCAGTAGAGAATCCTTCCAATTTTTATTCATTAGTAAATTGCTTACGTTTTTATCGCAACTATTATCAGCTGTGCACCATTTGGCAGACTCCACAAAGCTGGTATTTGTTTGTGATTGCTCAGACGAAAAGTCTATGTTGCAGACGATCAAGAGGAGAACAAAGGCTATGGTCAATGGAATCACAATATACTTCATCCAACGTATGCGACGCGGTTGATAGAGATGCTCCGTTCGTTTTGTGTTTTCCTCATTGTTTAGATCAAAGGATTTTGATTTAAACATGTTCATTCTTGTTTGTATCAATTAAAAACTAATGCGCGTGTCAACTTGTCAAGTTGCTTCCCGGCGTGAACTAATCAGCTTTGCCATTTGTGTGGTTAATTTATCAAATTAGCCATGCTCATTATCAGTGAAACGAGCGCAGCATATTATTATTATTAGATATTATGAAATTGATTAGATTACAATCTACTATATAATCAACTATAAAGCAAAATAGACAATTTCCAGATTTATTGATTATAGGCTGAATAATGGGCTTCGTAACTAAATTCCTACTAGTAGCGAAAAATCAACAGCACATGTCGCAAGTGACCTTCTGTATGGACAAAGTGTGTCCACTAATGGTTGAGTATTTAATATCTGATCTGAGAATATCATACATTCTTCATACATACATACGTCAAAAAAATAATATTGAATAATATGAAAGCAATTCTAATGAAAATCGAATGAGTCAGAATTTATTGTTATTATTCAACGCATTTATTGATTGAAATAACAACAAAGAATTTAGTAGGTTACAAATATTCCTAAAGTATGGTATTAACTTTAATAAAGAAATCCAAAAGATGTATAAAAATTAATATAAAATAATATCTAATGTACTATGATTACCGTAACGAAATAGTCCAGATTTAATGATCCTTCAAATTTTAATTCAGCTCTGGAGCTCAAGCCATATCTGCATGGTATTTTTCTTTCGTTAGTGCTCCAGCTCGAACTGCTTGTTTACTACTTCGCACTGCTTTGTCTCACACTGCTTGAGCTAGTGTTATGCCAGAGTGAATTGCACATCCATAGCACACACTACACTGATTTATCGATATCGAAAGATGGCGATAATTCAAAGTACAAGCTGGAATAAAATGGCGACACTGCGTGTGCCATTTGCCATTCACATGTTGCTATGACATGTTCGACTAATTGCTCATTAGCGATGAGATTTGCTGTCGGCCAGCGTTATCAAATTGAAGATGCGTTTGCCCGCTAGCCATACTATTGAATGAAAACACGAATTCATTGCTAATTTAATTAGCTAGATGTAAGGTTGTATTTATAGAACTTGGCACGCAGTCGCCGCCGCATTTGCAGGCGTACTAGTTGCAGTCCCACATTGCTACGAAAACTGCTAGATTATTGCCTCACCACACGTGAGTGGAAACGTGTTCTGGCGCAACGGAATGATTGCAATTGTACAAGTATTTATTTTTAAGAGACTCGTACCTAAAAATACACAAAACATATGCCGAACGTCAAAGCGTTTGAACCTCTTGTATATGGCATTATAATTGATTCATCGTGTATTTATTCACTTACACTATTCTCCGCTCTCTTGGCCTTTCGCTCAATTGAGAACACTTCGTTTTTTCCGCAACACTTTTACTTGATGGTTTATCAATGGGGAGAATACCAGGTGCACCTTGTCTTTTGCACCTTGACAAATAAAAGAAGGAAGCAAGGCATCATGCTGCTATGTATGCTTGTAAAATAATGAATACACTTTTTGACATTCTTAAAAGAGCCAGAAGAACGGATAGAATCGCTTTCTACGTGTATATAGTCGCTTGTGGCTGCTCCAATCGTTTGGCATATTCATATAATGCGGCGCACAGCAGCTCGAACACATTTGTCAAAAAATAAAATAAAGAAAAGCAAATATGTAGTAGAATGAAAAGAAAAGAAATACGATTTTAAATAGACTTAGTGTAGTGGCTTGCTCTTGACCACCAATTGCTCTATTTAATTGAATTTACAGTCGCTTTTGCCGCACATTATCCGAAAATTAAATATTGTTTTAAGTGCTTAGACAGGGGTATTTATTATGCTATAATACTAAAATGCTGTCTGTACCTTGTGGACGCGCTTTGATAAATGGAAGAAATGTATTATTCGCTCGTCATCTTTGAAAAGATCACAGAAAACACTAACAAATTAATTATGTATGTTTAAAAATGCACGAATGAGATTGTGTTGAGATAATTATTGTCTTATCTCTGGGATAATTTTCCACTATACGCTCTGACATTGGCAATTGGCAATCTACTAAATAGATTCTTGTTTAATCATCTGAATATTTTGGGTGTGATTTTCAATTAAATGTTACCCTGTAAGCCTGTAATTTGAAGGGTATATAAACTATTGAAGTGTTTTGTAGCAATTTGAAGATGCTTAGGCTCATCTTAGGGTATCTAAGAGTAGAGCATTCCCGTAGCACGCATTGATAATTTGGCTGCATCACTGAATTACTATGATCTGCTTTAGTGTCGCTTAACTTTATTTGGAATGACGCCGATTTATAGTGGATTCACATCGTGTTCGACATTGCCGACGTCGATGTGGAGAATCGTTTCCACGCCATTTTCTGCGCGAGCAAAATCGATTCGGGTGTACTTACTTGTGGTGTGCACAAATGTGTGTGTATCTATAGTCGTTGTATCTGTATCTGAATCTATATCCGAACTTGTATTTGTGGGCATTTTCATATTCATATTCCAACACACATACATCACTACATTCGAATATGTACTCATGAATGTTGACGTGCATGTGTCGCTCTGTGTGAGTCCGATTTATGAATGTTTCCGTTCGTGTGCCTCCATCATCATTTCTGACTTGGTCCAGTTAGTTCAGTTCTGTCATTTAGATCAAACACAAATAATTTCCGCAAATTATTTGCGCAAGGATTAAACTCGCCTTCAGCTCGATCGCTTTCATTCGATTCTCCAGAATTAAATAATCACAATTCTATCAAAATGGGCAACACAACGATGGTGCGTAAAATTAATCGGTGATTGCGCATTTCTGATTTATTATGTGCAATGTTAGAAAATACTCCAGTTGTCCAAAATTGATAAAGATATCAATCTTTGTGCTGTATTTTTAAAGTTGGACTAAGCTTGCAATTCATCGTATTTAATTATAAATATGAAAATGAGAATTTAAATGGTATAGCTTTGCATCAGTTTATTGACGTTTAACTTGCAGATTAAGATAGTGTTGAATCTTTATTACATTCTAGAAAATTGTAATTTGTCTGTACGTGATTTTGAAAAGCTAAGGAAGCAAGTAGAAAATCTGAAGATATCTAAGCAAATTAGTTTAGTGAATATTTATTTATCTTGTATGCCAATTATGGTATCATCAAAATGAATAAAACGACAAATCTGTTAGTTAGTCTATTTTAGAACTTTGGACTTTGGAGATGCACATAACTTTGTGAATAGTGCGAAAACATAACTCTCTTATGGATAAACCAAAAATATTCATCATCAAAATAAAAAAATGTCACTCTTTATTTAACGTTAACAAATATTCACAAAATATTATATTTGTATATGAGCAACTTTTAAGGATAAAAAACGGTGATCAATTAAGAATTCGTTAACATCTACCTGCCAGGGTATTTTAAATTCGCACTCCTCAAAAGAGTGTATTCGGTTGAAAATTTCTTAAATGCAATCTATTGTCTATTGCGTATTGTTAGCACAAATAAAATTTCTAAATATCTCATAAGTGGAATGTCAATCAACTAATTAAATACCCTAGATAGTGAAGTAAACAAGTATTTGGGCAGTTTAACGATTACAATGGAAACTTGGCGTAATCATTTAATAATTTTTTCTATCAATTCTATAAATAAAATTTTCTTTTCAAAATAAGTTATAAATTTAAAAATGCTAGCACAAAGAATCTTAATCAATTTAGTATATTCAATATGTTATTTTTAAGAAATATAGTATATATTAGAAAATATTAACTAATTAAATTTAATTGTTAATGTGACTATCGCAACAATCTAAAAGTATTATACTTGTAGCGAAAGGATATCTAAAGTAAATAAAATAATAAGGTACAAAAAATGCTTCGCTAAACCAGCAATAACCAAAGAGAATAAAATTGGAGTTAGAGAAATATAGAAATATATTTATTTAAATTGCTGTAGACATAAAGTACTAAGTGTCTGCAGGTCGATCATTTTATGTGTTAGATGCAAAAAGGGGATTATTGTCAATTGTGAAGAAGGAAATTTCGTGCTTCGCTGAGTCTGTCTCTGTTTTTGTTTTGGCCCATATCTATGTACATATGTATTTGTCTGTGTGGTTGAGGACGCGCAACTAACAATAATATGATTGTTGAGGATTTATTCTCGAATTCTTGTTGTTATACTATAAAGTGTCAAAAGTATGTATGGCGAATGCCAAAATGAGAATACGAAATGCAAATGCAAATGCAACTGCAATGCGTCTGTATTTATTGCGAGAGTATTTATTTATGTAGAAATTATGCTTGTGTGTAGAGACAGCATTTGCACTTTCTTGGTTATAAATAAATACTTGAATCTGATGCTGCGATGAATGGAGGCAGGAGGGAGGGAAGGGATCTAGGGACGCAGTCAGTCGACAAACAAAATATGACAAGATTTTCGATTTGGTCGACGACATCAAATTGATGTTGTTTATTCTTTGTCGCGATGCAGGTAAATGGACTACGTGGTGTATCAGCAGTACTGCGAGTGCCGTTGTCTCCGTTCGTTGCATTGTATCCACCTGCTAGGTGCAGGTACAATACGTACTTGTACTTCAGATCAAAAACAGAGTGATTATATTAGATATTGGATACACGGATACGAAGTGAAAGTACTCATCGAATTCCTTGCGCAACATCCTCGCAGTACGACGATAACATACACTTAAAAATATCTTCTAATTAATTAACACAAGTGACTTACCAACTATTATTCTCTGTATTTGTCTACTTTTTTTTTTACTTCTGCTTCTGCTTCAGTTGTCTTGAATAAAGACGGGTAGTGTTATATTGTGTGTGTCTGTGTGTGTGTTACCAATCTTGATTAACCGTACCGTAACGTACTACCATCCTATCGTCGAATCGGTGAATTTCTAACTGCTTAAATCGATCAACATGAGTGTAAGTTTTCGCCGTTCGCGCTGGCAACGCTGACAGCAACCGAGTTTTGGAAATGCAACAAAATGTTTATTTTATTAGTGTGCATGAACAAAAGTAGAAAGTAGTTTTCTATATGTCACCCGATATGCAACCCTTTCTATTCCCCACATGCTCGTTATTTGTGTTTTTGCAAGTGAGTTGAAGTGACGAAAAGCCTGCTCAGCGATCTCCGCTAGGGAGTCTACTTTTCTCACCAAATATTGCACTTTATCACGTAGCTAGTTGCCCGGTTATTTTGCAAGAAAGTAATCAACAAAATTGAGACACTGCAATTCAGTCAGTCTCAATCAAATGTCAAGCATATTCAATTCTTTGCATGGTATAAGAATTTATTTGCTTAAAAAACTTCGATTTTTCCTTACAAATTGCGTAAGCGAAAAATTGTGTTTTATTTGTGTTCTCTTAATGATGGGATCATCGCGCACCTTAAAAAGTGAAATCCAAAGAAGAAATATTAAAATCTAATAGATTTTTACAAGTACAAAGAGAATGCAAATATCTGAGATTTTCATTGGAAAACCAAGTCTTATTACCCCTCTACTTTTGTGGATAGCGGGTATACTTAAAAGAGTCTTAAGTTCACAAATACAAGGAAAATTGAAAGAGTGCAACTTTTCTTTTTTGTTTTATAATACTTATAAGACTCGTCAATCTAGAAAATTAATTTTAATTACTAAAAAATCTTAGAGAACAACGTAATTTATAAAATTGCACAAACTTGAAACCCATCAACAGCAACAATTTGGAATGGAATGCAAATTCTTTTATACCTGAATTCTTGAAGAAATGTACTAATGAATTATTTGCCTGATTGATCTGTTACAGGACGAACTAACAAAGGAACAGATTGCTCGTGAGTATTGCCGAACCTTGAGAGAAAGTACTGTTATTATAATCGCATTTATTTGCAGTGCTTCGCAATGCATTCAATGCATTCGATCCGGAGAAGAATGGATACATCAACACCACCATGGTTGGCACCATCCTGAGCATGTTGGGCCACCAGCTGGATGATGCGACATTGGCTGAAATCATTGCTGAGGTGGATGAGGATGGTTCCGGCCAGATTGAGTTCGAGGAGTTCACAACGTTGGCTGCCCGTTTCCTCGTTGAGGAGGATGCCGAAGCCATGATGGCCGAGCTGAAGGAGGCCTTCAGGTTGTACGACAAGGAGGGCAATGGCTACATTACAACCGGCGTTCTGCGCGAGATTCTTCGCGAGTTGGACGACAAGCTGACAAACGATGATCTCGACATGATGATTGAGGAAATTGATTCTGATGGTTCCGGCACCGTGGACTTTGATGGTAGGCCGAAATTTCAAAATATTATATCATTAATTTAACCAAACTCTTTTCTTATTCAATGTCAGAATTCATGGAGGTGATGACTGGTGGTGATGACTAAACGGACTCCTTTTTACATATTCGCAACGAATTCTATCGGCTGCCTTTTCAACTCAAAACTAAAACCTACAAAGCTGTCATTTGCAATCCAGTTTTAAAACAGGCCTACAGTATTTTTAGTAATGTACTAAAATTAAGTTACCTATTTGTCTGTAAATATACATGTATTTATATCTACTGAACTTAATCGATCCTTGGCTAGTTTGAGCAATAGACCTTCACAACAAAAAAAAAAGCAATAGACCAGTCCACACCACGAGACATTTATAATAAAATTCAAATTGATATTACATAACAAACATTTTGGCAACAATACTAATTATTCGCTAAAGATATTGCAGTGCGGTGGGTCAAGGGCATTGGACTGCTTGCATAGCGGACAAGCAGTGTAGGTACATCTTTGCACTGTACCTTTGTACCTACATTACAATTAGTAGAAAAAGTGGTACAGCGTTTTCTGTTTATTAGAACAATTTGTTACTTAGTACATTAAATAATTATTGATTTATTAACGTTGGAGTACATCGGAGACAATTGTCATTTAATTCTTCGCAGATATTAAGATTATTGAAATTAATTCTCTAATTTTTGTAACCATACATAAAAAACTAATTTTTTATTTTAATTTTTTAAACTATTAATTTTTGAAATTGCAAATTTAAGTTTAAAATGTATATGGAAAAATATCATGCGGCAATTGTACATTTTTGTGTCATGTAAAATAAGCAGTTCTCACGCTAATGGTAAGCTATTGCAAGCAGTGTTTGTAGTTGTGTAAATCATATCAAGCAGTGGATCAACAGGTTGCTGCAAAGCAGTGCGTTTTCTTGTGCGTTCGGTTCATTTAATTTAAGTTATCTAAATATGTAATTCAATAAAATTAAATATAATAACAAAATATAGCACTCGTTGGTAGTTAACAAACCGGAAGCAGGCATGTATCATTTTTAAGTGGAAAAAGTGAGATTAAACGAAATTCTAAATCTTCTATGAAATCCTATTTGAACCATAAATGAAGAATCATTCATCAGTTCCTAATGATTTGATTTATTCTTTTGCCATGTGAATGCCAATCTATGCTTGAAAATGTGACGAGGCCACGACCAACACGAATGTATGTTACATACAAAATAATTATACACACAGCGCAAGGCTAAATGATCTCTTGATATGATCACAATGTTTGACCAGCTAAGGAAGGAGTTAAGTCATTCCTAGAACTATAAAACGAGAAGTTGTCGTGTATCAGAGATATTAGATCAGCGAATTAGTTAAAGCTGAAATAATATGATATTATATTAATAATTATAATTATTGTGCATCTGAGCAGTTGTTTTAAACGAAATAGTAATATTTTTTATGTTTAACTCGAAATAATAAAAGAAATTGAAAATAATAGTAGAAAATTAAATAAAAAGTATTCTGATGACTATTAAATTTATACTTAAAATTGAGTGTGCGACAATATTGAATTTGATATTGAAGTTTTCTTCTTTCTTCATATTCAAAGCTACTAGTAGTTGTTGCATTAATAGTAATTTCTATCAATTTCAATCAAATTAAATAATTAATTTTAATGACAGTTGAGCTTACTCGACTGTAGCCTACTGATATCTATTTTAATAATAGTTATGTGAAGAATTTGAAGAGAGAACAGAGCAATATTATCTGCGCAGATCACCTGAGAGACTTACATATATAAAAGATTAGAAGCTTTGCGTAATTATTTTTGCGCTCTATTTTGCATCGAAGGGCAGCACGCACTTTGCATTTGATTGGTGGCTGCTGCAAAGATAGATTGATGATGAGTTGCAAAGCTTTCGAGTGCTGAAAATATGCGTTTTGATAAACTTGACCAATCATAAATGCAATTAGTAATGCTTAGTCATCGGGTCAGTGGCATCGTGTGCGTGCCTCGGACATCTCGCAGCTGGCAGCTGATGGGAAGCTTGCAGCTTGCTGCTTGCCACTTGGCCACTTTGTAAGTTGCAACTTGCATAAGTAGCTGAGTGCCTCTGATTCGTGTCGCATCATTTCGCATTGCATCGCATCGCATCGATTGGCATCGACGACGACGACAATTTGGCATTTGTTTCACAAGTTGCTGTGAAATTTTGCACGGTTCGTTGTTGCCGTTGTCACATTGCTGCCTCGCATTTGCCGTGCACTGACATTTTGCCGTAGACCTAGTCGTAGTCGCTTATATACGGCGGACAGCAATTGAATTGCTTAGACGCTGGCGCTAACTCTGATCGATCTGATCGAAAGTTAATTTTTCAATTCAATTTGCTGTTAATCAATCTCTGGTGAATATCTCAAAATCGTAATTGCAATCGAAATCGCACTCACAACGAACAAAAAAGAACTCAACTTTTTTTCCATTTCGTTTTTCGGTTTATTCTTCTTGCTCCTTCAACTCCCGCAGATTGGACTTTATTTGGCAATATGGTGAGTGCAAAATATCTCGAAATAAAAGAAAAGAAATAAAATGGCTTGAATCGAAAATCAACGTATGAATAGCTCTGCAGGCGCATAAATCAATTTAATTGGGGGTTTCGACAAATGTTTGGCCTTGATTGTAATTGCAAAAAGACACGTAGAGGGCATTTGTAGGGTACGTGCGAGTATAACAAGTTTATACTCGTATATCGAATTCATTTAATTAATACAATTACTTCCACTCTCTTGACTTGCAGGCAGAGGGCGAGTACGACAAGGATCAACTGAGAAGTAGCTAAGAAACAATCAATAATTGCCCAATGAATCCCATTAATCCTCTCTCATTTTATTTGCCTAGTTCTCCGCAATGCCTTCAAGGCATTCGATCTGGAGGGCACTGGCTCCATCGATCACTCCGACGTCTCAAACATTTTGGAAATTCTCGGCCAGAAACTGGAACCGCCGGCAGTCAAGGCCCTCATCAAGGAGGTCGATAAGGGCACAACGGGTAAATTAAATTTCAGCCAGTTCTGCAAGCTGGCAGCTCGTTTCATCGAGGTCGAGGAGGATCAAGGCGCACTCCAGGCGGAACTCAAGGAAGCATTCCGTGTGTACGACAAGGAGGGCAAGGGCTACCTAACCGTGGCCACCCTGCGCGGCATTCTCCATGAGCTCGACGACAAGATCTCCAGCCAAGACTTGGACTCGATCATCGAGGAGATCGATGCCGATGGCTCCGGCACAGTTGATTTCGATGGTAAGCGATAAAAGATTGCATTTCAATTTGCATTTGAACAACAAAATGATTACTCTTCTTCTTATTACACTATTTCTTTGAACAATCAATTGCAGAGTTTATGCAAGTGATGACAGGTAACTACTATCCAGAAACTATGACTCTGTTATGTTGTCCAATCATATCTATCACCTACACTAAACAACAGAGAGTGAAAGCATGTTTTCATCATATTTGTTTTGTTTTTACCTGCTTACACGCTGCTCTATCGCATCTGCCCGATCCATGTATTAAAGTTCGACCCTTGTTTCGTTTTAGGATAAATCTCGCACCATACAATAGTCGGAGATATCAAAATAAAACAAAAAAACGAAAAAACAACACTGGGTGTGTTCTGTATTCGAATGTTTTGAGCGACAATTGCAACATTAATGAATTCATCACTTGTAAATTAAAACAAAAATACTCTATTCCAAAAGTTCAATAAATATAAGATTTATAGCAAAACGTTTCCCAGTTGTTTCCGGATACCATGGCGGATACTCGATATGTTCGTTTTTGAGCACCAGCGTTCTTTTGAATACTGAGGAAGCTGGTGAGAACGTCAAAGTTGTTGGTGCTGACCTATTCTCTTTTCCGTGTGCAAATATTGTACTCTAACTTGCAACTGGCTGATTTATTTATCAGTTCGACTTAACACATTGAAAATAATTCACACGTTGAACTTAATTCAACTACAATTGGAATCGGACCAAATCTTAAATACATAAATAAACAATGAATAGAAATGATTAAAAAGAAATTACAAAGAAATTAAAAGAAAATTATTTTATTGCTCGATTTAAACTCAACGTTGGATTTCAAAATTAAAATAATTAGTATTATCATTAAAGTATCCAAAATAGAAAAATATGTAATGTTACTTTATTAATAATCAATTAAACTTTAATTAGAAATAGAGGTTGTTTTCGATCTCTAAGATCGTACAGTAAATAGGCGCTATTAGCAGATAATCATGATCATTATTTAGGACACCTAATTACTACTTTACGCATACAAGCAGGAGATGTCAAATTTTGGTTTCGATATCACAAAAAAAAGCATCATGAGATGATATTGATATAATGTGTTTACTTTTTTTAATTCAATAAACAAAATTAAATTAATGTCTCCTGGTTACTTTGGTATAAATGCATCCCTTTTTTAATATTACATTGATTTCCGCAACTCTTTGTTTGTTTAAAAAGTGTGCCCATATTTGAAATAAAAGTTGGTATTTATTAGCTGTAAATTGAATGGAAAGGTATTATGCAGTAACTAAATGCTGTTTTTATGATTACTGATCAGTATTACGAGCTGAATGGTCCCAATAGCTCAAAATTTGATTACTAACCAGCTAATATGTCTATTTAGGGCATTTAATCTTCGGCCTGTCTCACAAGCTACCACAGTTTATAGTTCTTTCTTGTTTTAATTGACTTTGATGTGGACCGCAAAATTGTAACGAGAAAATGCGGGGACAAAGCAAGGCAGCAGAGCACTTCCACATTTCGCAATCCGCGCAGTTCAAACCCCCAGTGCCAATTGGAAACGACCAAAGCAATTTAAAATCGATTTAGATCTGGTAGTTGAGGTTTGGCCACTTCATGACGTTTCCAACTGATTCGGTCTCATTTTTTTCTTTTTAACTGTTTCACTTATTGAGTTGCTTTAGCGTCCTTGACAACTCAAGCCGTAAATATAACACACTAATGCCCAACATGGGGAAATGTTACGCATTTGCTCGGATATGAAATTAATTTATCAAAATATTTTATAGAATAAAAAACAGCTTAAGAAGCCATTCAAAAAACCTAAAACAAATCCGCGTTCTGCACAATTAAATGATAATCTTGTGTATTATATTATAATCAGTCATCAAGACAAAAAGAGGTTGACCATTGTCCTCCTCAGAAACTCGTGAGCATGTAGATCAAAGATAAAATGTCAATGCTCTCATATTTATTTATTATACTTGCCGAATATTGTGTGGAAGAGCATGATAATTTAGTAATCGGCACAAAATATTTTTGCATTTACAAGAAATCTCAATAATTAATTTGATAACTTTTCTAGACCTAGAAATGGTTTTCAGATTGATTGCAATCAGTTAAAAATCTTAAAAGCAGATCGTGATGTCGGGTCACAACTGATTTGGTTTGTGATCTGGTATATATAATAACCTTTTGGTATATTTTGTATGTAGTAGTAGATTGATATACCAAATGTGCATTTCGGTATAATTTAGTATTTTACTTTGGTATATATTAACAATAATAACGCTCTCTTTTACTTTTATAAAGAACGGGATGCGAATATATCACAGTCGAGCACACTCGACTTTAGGTTTCTTGCTTGGTTTTTTCGACTAGTGATTTTTGATCTATCGTTTAACGTTGACGATAATCACTCAGCCGTATACTTTTCAACACCTTTGTATTATTGCTAGAATGGCATCTTCTTGGGAGCGTAATTTCAAGATCATTAATCAAATAGATAAATGCCACAACTCATATCTAAATTGATTGAGTATCCAAGGATATTAGAATATTATTTTTATAATACGAATAGTAGTCTAATATTTATTTGTTAGCAACTACCTCGTTTATATTCATTACAAGTGCTTAAATTGATTATAATGATAAAAAATAACAACGGTCGAAATTCCTGGAAGGCAGTAAATATAATAATTTGTATCGTTGAAAAACCAATTGCAAATGTGGCAAGTTGGCGGCTAATGTTGCAGCCACAATTGGCTTGCAGCAAATCCTAACGCGAGACACAAGTGAACCCGAAAAAGCAAATCGGTTTTGCATAAAGTCGTGATTCACAATAATACTTGAAGTTTTTTGGTTTATTCGTTTTGAGTTTGGTTTTTTTTTTTTTTTTTTTGATTAGCCAGCAACCTATCACATTAACAAAGCCAATAAATTTGTAAAGTCAAGAGTCTTTTGTTTTTCTCATGCCACATTTGGGCGGAGGTGTTTGGCCACAAAAAAAATATAACAAAAAAAAAAACAAAAATAACAAAAAGTAAAGCAACGAAACGAATTCTCTTATTTATTCCAGTTTCTACTTTACGCAGATAAAAATCATTTATTTGGCAGGCATAATGAAACTGAAAGTGAAGGTATTTTAATTGTGGGCAGGTTTTTCACTATTTATACATTTACATACAAACATACGGACAAATCTATTTGTGAGTGTGCACGAGTATTTCTTTTGAGTTGGCCCCTAACGTTGATTCACATAACCGTTTGCCTTTATAAATAGGTGTGAATGTGTAGTATATGGCATAAAAACGGATATCGACGACGGACAAAACACTTTCGGAATTACCGATTTGGCTGCACTATAAAATGTATTTGTAATTAATATTAAAAGTATTTTTTCTTCTCCTCCAAACTTCCTCTTGAGTGCTTAAAATATTACATAAATATTATTATTAGCAGATGCTCGTAATATGAAAGTGGGTTTTAAATCTTTAGCTAATACTTTGCATTATAGTATTATGTCAGCTTTTGCTGACTTCAAATACAAATATTAAAATATCTACAATACCAAATATTTTCATTTTCCTCATCGCTTAATTAGTAACATTTTTAGCAATCATTAATATACACAAATAAAACTGTGATGAAGGCCGCGACTTTGACAGTTAAGATTAAAAATTATGTGCGTTGGCTCAAAGGAATTCAGTTCACAAATTGAGAGACTCCCAACTGACCCGTTAATATAGCTATATCATTATTTATTTCTATAGTTAACGAGCACAAATTTGCCATATTTGCCATATTGTTGTGTTAGCTATCCTATCAAATAAAAATGTTCAAACATTCACTCCAGCACAAACTATTGAAGTCGAAGCAGGAGCTGTGGCTTTATTTTACTTTTGTTATTAATTGTTCACTTTCCTGGCTGCTTATTTCCTGCTTCACTCGCTTAAAGTAGACATATTAATAAGACTTTTGTATGGCTGAAAATATCTCAAATAGCTTTGCAAATTCCTGTGGCAAATCTAATTACCAAGCCAGCAGCTGCGGAATGAATTAGCTAGCGCAACTAAATTGCTGGGGTTAAATAGGCAAATACAAATGTTTAAGCGCACAAATTCATTTAGCGCACAATGGAGCTCAGTGCTGTAAACTTAGGATATTTGTTGGCAATCATCCAGGTGGTGACTGGGCATCTGCATGGGTTTCTTAACGGTGAGTCTGTGTCATCACACGTCCCTTACAAAAGCTGAGTGATATGCAACTCTTTTTTACTGCAGAGTGCAAGGCGAACGACATTAAGGTCGATTGCATACCCGAATGTCCTAGGATATGCATGGAACATCTGCAGATACGCAAGTGCAAGCCCATCCCTTGCACTCCTGGCTGTGCTTGCAAGGAAGGCTGGGTGCGAAAAGGCTCCAATACAGGACCGTGCATTAGACGTGCCGATTGCAAGCGTTGGATACTGTAAGATCCCCGAAAATTATACAATTTCAATACGTATTCAAATTTAAATAAAGTCGTTTGCATATTTATTGTCGAAATTTCTCCAACAAAAACCGTACGCCAACATCGACCTTGTGCAACCTTGGTCAGTTGAGCATGGCGTGGCGAACCACAGACAAAACGCATGTGTGATGCATGTGTGTGCGTTGTCTGCCAGTGTGTACATACCTGTTGTGGCTCCCCAAAAAATAAACAACACTGCAACGGCGACTGCAACAACAACTGCAATTTTAAGACCGCAAATCACATGTGAATGACAGCACCGACAGCAGCTGGAGCAAATCTGTTGTTGGGGTTAACTACCGATTAAGTGGTTGCGAGGAAAATGCTGTTGGAAAATGCAAGCTGCAAAATACATTGTATACAATGTACAATGTATATTCAGCTTTATCTAGAAATTCTTAAACTATTTGCAGCAATGGGCAAAGCAAAGAGCGGCAAAAAAATACTTAACGAAAAAAAAAACCACCTATAAAAATTACAGCTACTTTTACTTTCTATTAGAGAGTGTGCGTGAGTATAAGTGTGTGTGAGTGTGGTGTTAAAAGTCGAACTCCATTTAAAATTTAATTGCAAATTTACTTCGACTCAACGAAAGGTACTACTACTTTGTTTGTGGTTGCCCAAAATGTTTGCGAAAACACGAATGCAAATCTATCACAAAGCCCACACACAAGGCGTTCTATTATCTAACAGTGATTGTAAATATGTGCGAATTTAGATTACGATACAAGTGTGTATGTGAGCGATGATTGCCTTCGAATAGAAATGACAGGAAAGACTTTGGGCCGTTATGAATGAAACCATGCCAAAAACAACTTTCTGATACGATCAAACAGACTCCGCTTAGCCTTCGCAGATCGTAAACGGTATTCAGCGATTAGTTACGATACGAATGCATACACACACACACACATACATACTTACTAATGCACACAAATGTATTGTGCGCAAATGCATGTGACTGAATATAAAGAAGCTTGTTTTGCTTACGCAGCTACGCAGCAATCAAATTGAATAATTTAATAATAATTATTTGAAATTGTAAGTATGCAAATACAAAATATAAATTCCTGTGAAGTTGAATGTTGATTTACATTTCTCTTTCGCTCATTTCATTCCATTCCATTTGTTGTATGCGCTCGCGCGCTCACTTGTGCTTTCAAAGCTTTTCTCAAGCTTAAGTCCGAGCTTGGAGTTGAGCTTGAGTTTAAGTTTCGAGTTGTTGTCTTTGCATTGTCTAGGTTCGCGTTGTTGTCGTTGTTGTTGCTGCTCAGTCGGGCTGCAGCAACTTCTTTCGCTCTTTTTATGCCATCGCGTGATTCATTTGGCCATTCCCCGCTTGCTCGCTTTACTTGCTTGCTTTGCTCGTAAGCTCGACCGCTTGCAGTGGCTGACTGACTGGCTTGCTGCTGTCGTTGTCGTTGTCGCTGTCTCTGTTTCTCTGTCTCTGTCGCTGACGCTGTCTGTTGTACGTTTGAAAAGATTTTATATAGTCATACGGGTCCGCCTAGTGCTTCAGTTTGGTGCTTAGACGCGGTGCGCGTGCTTCGAAACGCTGTGCAGCAGTTTCTGTTCGTTTCGTTGTTATATTCGTGCAATTTTCGATAAGTGGTCGTCAAACGTAACTAAAGATTTAACTAAACGCCGATTGCTCAAATAGGTCAAATATAGTCAAAGCCCTTCGTGGCACCAAGTAATAGCACAACGCACAAAACGTCCGAAAAAAAAAACCCGACAAAAAACATAAAAATATATTGCACATTTGAAATTGGTATCCTGGCATAGAAACTAGTCCATCCAGCCGAATATCGTATATTGTATATTCGTATTGTATTGTGCTGCAGCAGCTAGTGTTGCCCGCCAGTGCGCTGTGTTCAAACTAATTACAAAAATTGTAATAAAAAATTACAAAAAAAATAATGTGGACCATGTCGCAAAAGGGATTAAAACACTTAATCGGTCTTTTGGCCGTTATTGCAATACTTTCGGATTTACCAGTGGCGCAGGCGGTTCGCGTTGGCAGCCCTCAACAGAAGCTGCGCATTAAGGGTAAGTCGTTAACCAACACTGATTTAAGGTGACACCAACATTAGAAGGAAGCACCTTAAAAAACTTGTTAGTGCGAAGCAAACAATCGAATTAACACGAATTGAATCGAATCGAATCGATCTGTTGATTAATTGCCACATTAAGATCTGTTGAAAACTTCAATCTTTTGAATAATGATTTCATTTAACGGCGATTGAAACAATTGATGCGTTTTCTGTATTGTGTTGTTTTATTGTTTTTCTTTTTGTGTATTGTTTTTTTTCTCAAAGCTTATAACTTAATTGGTTCCGATCTGCAGCAAACTATAATTATATTGCTACTATTCGAAAGAGAGACGTAGAGAGAAAGAGAGCATAAATTTCATATTTAATTAACATTCATAAGCATGGCGAGCTGTGTAGTAGAGTCTCAATGGATGGCCTTGTGCATGCTCCGAGGAGCACTTTCATTTTTTCACTGAGGAAAACAAACGTGGCGTATACTCAATATGCAAACGGATGTACGTACGTACAAAGTATACATATGTACATTTGATGCAGACAAGTGCATTAGAGTAGATTGTATATAAGCAGCATACGAAATGCTATCCAACGAGCATAACAAGTTATTAATGGACCAACAACAACTACAACAACTACATCAATAGCACGCACTCTAAAAGTGTCAATAACACTATATACATACATTGTATATTGCCAGGCACTGTTCATTTTTTTTGTCTTTTAAAGTCCGTCCGTCACTTTCCATTTATCAGCTGAATGACATCGAAATCACTCGAAATTAAAATCTGGCCAAAGTGCCAAAGTTCACACAAGAAAAGAAAAGTGAGCGAAATCAAAGCGAATAGCAGATCCAAAAGCAGCAACACTATAAAAAGTGGAAAACAATAATTACAAAAAAACAAAAAGTAACGTACGAAAAAAAGAAAGTCTCAATAACACCGACACACACAATACCCTACATACACACCTACTTCTCCTTCCCCTGATTCGTTTACAAATATTATTTTGGTAGTTTATTCAGATCAATAGACTTATCTCTCCTTCTTTCTCACTCTCTATTTGCATCCCGCTCTATCACAATTGCATTGTTCGAATGCAAACAATCCAACTTGACATTCGCATGTCTCGCAGCGAAAGAGAAATGAATTTGCGAATACAATTAAATGAATGCAATGCAACTGATTGTGAAGAGCTACCGTTAGTCGAGGCTACAGTGAGTTCAAGCGGTCTGCGCACAGCTGCCATATGCATTTCCATATGCATATGTATTCGTGTGATGCAGAGATGCACTCTCTGATACGCTGGACATTGGCGCGATTAAATCTCGAAGAAATTTACGCTTGAAGTTGGCAACAAAATTGCAACTCGTTTACAAATGTTGTTTGCTAATTGAAATGCAACTTTTCGTTTTAGAGAATTACTATCGCCAGTCATAAAATCTAGGGGAATTCAAAATTTGTCGAATATATATATAATACATTGAAAACTAAACACATCAATTTAATTTGTTTTATTATTTTCACTTCGAATTTAAAGAGAACCCAATAACGCATTTAATTGATGTCAAGTCCTGTCTTTTTTGTACCTACTTCATTAGATAAATAAACTTAAATGTTGAATCTTAATTAATTCAAATTTATTAATTTATTCAATCCATCTACTAATTTCATATTTTTTTTTATAAAATGTATTCAATGCGTTAAAAGCCAAATTAATAAAAGAGTTCACTCTATAATTAATTCAAGTAGTTTTGTTTATTTTCATAATTATTATTTTGGTTGCATGAATTGATTGTTAAGTGTATTTTTTGCAGAGTGCATAAATTTATTGCTAATTGTATATTATTTCTAAGGAGCTAATTGATCTATATATTCGTTTTATTGCCCATATCAATCCCGACAGCTGTAAATCATTAGCAAGTGAAGGTGTTTCTTTCTCTTTGTTAACCTCATCCAGTTTATTAGCTTGATTGCAATTTACCACTGTCGAAAATAATATTATTATACAATTGCAAAGACTTTTATTTTTCACGAAATTTCGTCATTTTTACGTACACATTTCTTATGTCATCTGATGTGAAATTAAACATATTGAAAGAAGTAATAAAAGATTTAATAGTAGTACCAACTCTGCTGGATGAATAAAACTTACACTGCTTGCATGTTTCGTATATCAGCCACAGGCAGTGCAAATATTAGGGCATCCTTTTCTTTTTTTCACTGCTTGCAGCGTAAATATGTGCGCACAAGCAGTGGGTGGCTTATTCTTAAATACTTTGTTTTCGTTCAACTTCTGTTCCTCTTTATCTTTTAACTAAGTCTTAAAATTGGCTCAGCGAATATTTTATAATATTGCTAGTTGATTTCATAATGGACATGCGAGAATGGTTGAATATTGGGTTAAAATGATAACACGTTTATATAGTAGTATATGAAAATACAAAGTGAACTATCATTAGAGCCGCGTTGACGCAATTTCCATCCGTCGCCTGGTATGCAAAAAATAAAAAAATCATACATGAACATGTACTATATTTAAAGGTGTATGAGTGTAATTACAACTCTCAAATCTGAATCTGGATTTTGGTTTTACTCGGTCGAAAGGAAAATGAAAATTGCCCGTGGGCAATTTCAAAAGTTGTTTTGTTTTTTGTATTTTTTTTTTTGTTCA
Organism: Drosophila sulfurigaster albostrigata; assembly: GCF_023558435.1. Classification (NCBI taxonomy): domain Eukaryota; kingdom Metazoa; phylum Arthropoda; class Insecta; order Diptera; family Drosophilidae; genus Drosophila; species Drosophila sulfurigaster. The sequence continues at coordinate 3,941,415 of NC_084883.1, forward strand.
TTCAACTATTATGTACGCTTTGAATGCTTACATGGTTATGTGAGTTTGTATGTAAATGGACCACATTCCTGACCTAAAGGATGTATATTTAAATGTACAAACCACTTTTTAATTGACTGCTACGCCAGTTAACGACATGTGTAATAATCTCATGTGATTTTGTTCAGTGAAAGCAATACTTGAGGCAAACAACAGGATTGAATTGCTATTGTTTGCTGCTTCCATGCCTTTGGGATACATTTGGCTATTTGTCGGTGGTGGAAGGAAGTGTTATGAATCGATTAATAATTCCGATTTGTCATGCCTTGCTCAAAGTGCTTTAACTGTAAATTGACTTTATTTATGGACTTGCATAAATATTCTAATGTCAAGCTTATTTTAATTTTGACATTTTGCGTTGATTGGATTATCAGTAATTATTAAAAATATTTATGTATACACAAATGCTGATACATATTTATTTTCGAGCACGCTATAGCTTTGAAGGTATAGGTAACGCTATTGAGTTGTTATTGCAGTTGTGCCGCTGTTGTTGTTGTTGTTATTTGCTGATGCAGTAGCCACACCCCAAAATCGAAAACTGCAATCGACTTGAACAACAATGGCGACTGCACAACGTCGACGCCAACTGCAGCGTCGACTGCGACTGCTCAGGTTTGTCAAAATTGGCGTTCGATGGCTGTGCAGTAAATAAAAACCCAAACAGCGACGAAACGCAATATGGGTGTAATTATTATAAAATAAAAATCAAACTTAAATCGCAGCGACGGCAATTTACTCTAATTTCCTGTATTGGCGACACACTTACGTCCACACAACTATGTACAGATATCCGCAGTATATGGTCAAAATCGCACAGTAGGAAGTTGCACTTGCATACGAGGACTAAAAAGGTTTAGATATTTTATATAGATTCAAGTAATTGCATTTTATATAGATTCAAGTAATTGCAACCCTGTAATGGCAACAATGTTTGTGGCTATCAATGCAAAATGTTGCACTGCTTGCGAGACGTAAAGGCATCCTTTAGTAATATGAACTGCTTGCACGGCTAGCATATAGCAAGCAGTGTGTAGATAATTCTTAATTACAGTCAAGAGCAAAATATTAGGTCACCTTCTTGGATTTTGGTAGAATTGTAACCATTTACAAAAGAAAAGTAAAAATATTTTTGAAGCCCCTTTTAAAAATAGTAATAAGTACGTATACTTGATGTCGCTTTAATATTGCAGCGGCAGGTTTGCTGTGGGGCTCGTGATTTATATAAGAGTATACACCAGATAAATGTTTAATGCATATTAGTTAAATGGCTGTCAACTGAGCGAACTTGAAGTATGTACACATGTTAAGGCTTGTACATCACATAAATAAATATGAAAGTATGTACATAGGTATTGTATGTAAGTATGTACCACATGCCAAATTCAAATTCCAAAAGCAAACCCGTTGAACCCGTTGCACACACACAATGTATCTGTATCTGGGCGCTTTTGGTCTCAGCTCTAAAACTGAATTGAACTCAACTGAGATACATATTTAAGGCAGCCTGGCAAATGTCACGTTCGGATTCGTAGTCGAATTTTTTTCTCTTTTTTTTTTCGATTTTGGGGTTTTTTAGCAAAGATTGCGACACACAAAGCATATGAGCAAAAGATAAGTGCGCGTATGAATACGAATACAGTGATGTACATAGCTATGAATTTATGTATTGCCATTAGCCTCTGATGCTGTCATTGCCAAGAATAAGTGATTTTCAGCTTTAACTAATTACTTTTGAGGTAAGCGCAAGCGTGATGCTTTCAATGAGCAGGATTAGCGCAAACGGGTTCCACACACAAATCGAAACAGATTCCACACACTCAAACACACAAACATTAAGAGCTTCCACACGCATGAAATGCAAATTGCAATGCGGGTTTGAGCATTGCAAATATCATTAACTATTTACGATTAAAACCGAAACAAAAGAAAAGTTATTTATTGTTTGTTTTGATTAAATTGATTGAGAAAACGTTGCGAATCATAATGCACACACATTCAACAAATAACAAACAAATAAATCAACGAGTTTTTATTTTCGCCAATTTATGCGTAAAGGGGACAAAAACTGGGTCAACAAATTTGTCTATTCCTTTTTGGTCTCAGGGGGGCAGCACAAGTTTGCTTTTATAATGTGTATATGTACATATAGATATGCATTTTAAGTATCTATCTGTCTGATTGTCTGTCCTTCTGTCTGTCAGTGGCAATTTAATTAGCATTGCAAACAGTTTGCGAATTTCTTGCAAAAATCAATCGCAATCTCTGCCACCCGCCTCTGTCCCTGTCCATGCCCCTGCCCATGCCCCTGCCCCTGTCCGTGTAGCCGCGTAACTGTCCCGACCGCCGACTGTCTGAATGAAGCAATACCCTTGTGCTTCAAATCTAGCTAATAAATTGCGTCAAGCAAACCCAGCGAATATTGCGAAATGGCAGCCCATAAACAGCAGCGCTAAACAGCCAAAACGGCTAAAAGCTAATAGCCAAAAGCAAAGCGGCAAAGTGGCAAAAAGAAGAAAAAAAACGCAGCAACCTTGATACCTGTCCAAACAATGATAAACGGCCGCACTTTATGACAATTTCATTTTCATTATTTTCATTTCATTTCTCGACCCAAATGAATCGATGACGCTGTCTGGAAGGGCGTCTGCGCCAGTGCTGCCAATGTCTGTGCTGCACTTGTCTGTGCCACTGATTGGCAGCACTCCACTCAACAAAATGCAGAGAAGAAGCAGAAGAAGTGGAGTTGGAGTTGGAGAAGAGTTGTAATGGGCAGTAGAGTGGGCATTTATGTGACAGCTGCAGCATGTGTCAAACAGTATTCAGCGCAGTTCTTGGCTAAACATAAATAATTTGGGTCAACTACACAGATAGTAGCAGTACTATACATATAATGCAGTTGGAGCCACTGTGGCAGCGAAAACACGACACAAAACTAGTTAACGTGTACGAGTTGTACATAAATAGTTAAAGTTACAATACACACACACTCACAGCATAGCATAGCATAGCATACAGACATCAACTCGTACACTTACTTACAACTGAGACTGTGCAACTATGTAAGCAAAATGGAACAGAAAACTCGTTGAGGCAAAAAAATAAGCGACAGCATCGACGGCTACGACGACGACGACGACGGCGACAGCAACCAAATAATGTTTTGTGTTGGCCAAAACTTTGTTGCAAATGAACTCGGCTATAAAGTCGACCGCAAGCCGAGGCTGCCAGGCAGCCAGTAAGACAGTAAGACAGTAAGACAGCCAGGCAGTCATGCAGTCAGTAAGCCATTCAGATTTGTAGATTCAGTCAATGCTATAAGCAAGAGAGTGAGTCGAGATCCAACTCAGAGTAGTAGCCGTAATCACAGTGGGCAATTCTTGTGGCTGCGGCACAGTGACACGAAAGCCAGCGGAATGCTCGCAATTACATGCAAATTGCTGTCAATTTGACACCTACATCTAAATGCAACAAATTATTGTAAAATAATTAATTATATATTATGTACATACATATATTTATTATAATTGTTGGCAAATGCAAATTTCGCTGTGGAACGCGGAAAAAGTTGGTCGCATTTTTATCAACTCTTTAGGGAAGCCACACAAGAAGAACCACAAGACAATTCATTTGATCTGCATTTCGATTTTGATTGGCTCAAATGAACCGTCTGGGCTGCCAATCTTCTATTGTCAAACCATAAAACAATAAACTCAAAAGCGTCTGTCACTTCTGCAATGATGTAAGTGTGAGTAACTCACACTCGTTTAGCCTATTCACAACTATTCACAACCAGCTGTCACTCAACTTTCTCATCCATCCACCCCAGACAGACATTTAAATGTATGCACATATACTAAATGGCTAAAAGGATTAACTTTCTTACATCCACCAGTTATGAAAGTAACCAACTTTCATCTGTCATCACTCATCAAAAGTTGTGCCTACAATTTATGCAAATTTCGGGTGACAAAAGCGTTTTGCAAAGCCAATAATAAAAACAAAACCTTAAGTGGCGCATTACAATTGTGAGCTACTGTGTGTGTTCATTATCAATAAATGTGATCGAATCTAAATAACAATAGAGAGTTACTAGATCACTGCATTCAATTACAAATTATGCAATTTGATCAAATTCTAGATTATAGAAAGAAGACTTGAACTAGAGGAACTGCACGATCTGTAAACAAAATTAGAATTACCAAATTCACAATGACCTAGCTTGCAGCTAAATGCTATGAAGTAATCACGATAAATCTAATTTGAGTACTTGTGAAATTGGCAATTACAATTCAATTTGACATAGTTGAATTCTAAAATTTCACAACGCAATGGTAAAATTCACGATTATCACCAAATTTTGAACGCCTACAATGCAATTGAAAATAAAAGACAAAATAAAGACAGCAATAACGTGACCAGGAAGTCGCTGCCCATTGTACCACCGAAGAATGTAAGAGAATGGCTGGGGAAGGGGAAGGGGAAGGGGAGGTCTTTGTGTTGGCACAGTGCCTACTAAGCCTGTGACAGGCAAATACCCTTTCAATAGCGAACACACAATCAAAATTAAAAGATTTTGAAAGCTTTTATTCAATGAGTTTAACAGTTGCTATCCAGGGACTTTGCGAATTTATGATCGCACACGTAAGCGGATGTGTGAGTGTGTGTGTGTGTGTGTATACAATTTAAGTCAAATACGATTGGCTGAGTTGCCAACTACTGGATTGAGACTTAAGACTTGCCAACTGCCTAGTAGAGAGCTAAACTGAAAGGGAAACGGAATGTGTGCATGTGTAAAGTGATACACTCAGAGAAAACGCTGCCAAATTAAGACATTTGGAATAATGATGTATGTGTTATTCCTGTTTTCACGCAAGATCATTAAGCACATTTAATGGCTTTGCAACTTGAGTACGCTTTAAATGCCTTTATTTTTGTGTAGCGATTAGTCGGAGAATAAATAGTAATAGATTACCCACCTGATGGAATGTAAATCACTTTCGGTCAATTAACAAAATTTAAAGACAATCAAATGTGCATCGTCATGGACGTATGTACGTACGTACATGATGTACGTTACATGAATTTGTATTCACGGTGTACTACAGCTATTAGTACAATCTGTAGATCCGGTACACAGACAATTGCATTACAAACAATTTCGTTGTAATATTCACATGATTAAACTAAACAAAAATGAGGGCAACGCCGACGAAACCAACTAACAAACTAATATTTTGGAATGAATGCGTGCGACAATTGAGCAAATGGAAGTGAATAGAATGCGCACACCGTTAATTGTGGGAGCAAAACAAACGGACAAAACTGTTTCGACTGTTGGAAAGGATGTGGAACTGGAACTTATATTTCAACTGGAGCTGTTCACAGTCTTGAAATTAATTAGCTGCGAGTATTATGCCATTGCTCATGCTTAATGATTATAATTCTTGAGTTTGTATTGTTGTTCTTAGCTTTATTTTGGTTTCATGTGGTTTTGTTTTGTTCGAAAAGTCAGCAGATTTGAAAGGTCAGCTTATGCATAATATTTGGCAAATTGCTTAACATAAAAGTTGACGGGTGTGCCCGATATTTCATATATACTATGTATAAACACCGCCACCTATACATCTACTGCATATAAACATGCAATACAAGTAATTTATAATTAAAGCAGCGTTTATAATCAAAAACTCGAAAGCGCACTCAAACTTGGCTTGAAAATATGGAAATGTTAATAAGAATACAGAATGACGAACAACACACACACTCTCGTACAAACTCATACACACACACACACACACTTGCGCTGGCATGAGAAAATACAAATACACAAACAATATCGCTAACCTTGAAAAACAATCTAATTTAGATGTTATTTCTTGAATTAATACAAATATGTACAAATACATCTACATATAATATACATTTGTATGTAAGTATGAAAAATTCAATCATTTTAAAAATATTCACCAGTGAGTTTGCAATTATTTACTGTCAAAAGTTGAGCATTAATTTAGGCACTAATTTGATCAGCATTCCATTTGAAATGCATGCAAATTGCATAGTCGCTGCTTTGCATGTGTGTTAGTACGACATCAAAGAAAAAGTAAAGTACGAAATAACTGTTAAATGCAAATGTGCTCAGCGAGCTGGTTTCGACTGCCCATTACTTACACAAACAACATACATGTGTATGTTTGTATGAGTATGAGTACATGCATAAATCGATGCAAAGTCAGGTGGCCACCAATCGGTGACTGCTTGTCTGTTTAACTTTTGTCATACCCTCTAAAATATTGTAGAGTGAAAGAGACACCTTCAGCACAATAATTGAATAAGCAAGAGCAGTAATGTTACTGTCATACTACAAGCCATTTATGTGTAAGTGTGCATGTGTGTGAACTCCCCACAAGTTAAGCTTGCTGCGCAAGTATGTAGATAGATAAGTACGAGTGCAGGGCATGTTGTAGTCGGGCACACATACGTGTCTCACTTGTTTTCTTTTGTGAAATTATTTCATTAAATTTGTTAAAGCACAAAGTCGTTAGCAACAATCAAGCCAGCAAACACAAATGTTGTTGCAGTGATCTTATTTGTTTAACGGTTCTTTTTTTGTTTCTGTTTCTGTTGCTGTTATTTTTTTCTTATTCAACTTGAGAATTCTCTCACACACAGACTGACTTTTATAATATTTTCATCGAGATTGTCAGTCTGTCTCAGATCTGGAGCAAACGATACGATCGTCGCGACGACGTTTTTACTTTTTAGCAGCCAACAACGACAGCATTGACAATTATTTTACATAAAAAAGAAAATCAATGTTGTGCATGAGGCCTGAAGAGTGCAACTGCTGTCCGTGATCCTGAAAGCCAAAATGAGACAGAAGCTGCTGTTAAAGTAAAGTGGTCCATCATACATTTAATGTGACCAGATTGCTCCACTTGCAGTTTGGACATAAGTACATATGTATGTATGTGCTTATCGGTTATTGCGACATTTTAAATGCAAATTTCATGAGGTGGTAATTGGGTGGTGTTTTGAAGTTTTTTAAAGTTTGCTAAGCTACCAATGCGACAAGTTTCATATTTCATCAAGTGATTGAACTATTGATACTGAATTTTGGAATGTGGATTGGAATTATGCTATTAACGACACAAAAACCGGTTAATCCGTGCAATGTGTGTGCAGCATAAGCGTTTAGGCATTATGGGCATATAGAGAAATAAATTGTCTAGACGTTAAGTATAACGAGAGCAAAATTGCACACACATATGCATAGTATGTTGTATACTAGTATGTTGTTAATGCCAAGCGTATGTCGTTCTATGCATGAAAGATTCAAGCTTGGGCAATCAGGCTGCGTGCGAACCTGTTGCAATTGAAATGGCAACAAGCAGCAAGTAGCAAGCTGCAAGCGCAGCGAACGAAAGTGCTTCTGACGCTGCTGGTGGCAAGTGGGCCAACAGCTGCCAACTTAGTAACTAGCTTCCCTGCCAGCTTGCCAACATTGCCAGCTTCCCCGCTGACGGCAACTCGCCACTCGCGGCTGTCTGCGGTGTTGTGCTGAGCTGCGCTGCGCTGTGTTCCCGTTACCGCGGACCAGTGATACTTTGTGTGTTACTTGCTGAGGCTGAGGCTGAGACTGAGGCTGAGGCCTAACCGGGCTCTAACTGGGGCAATCGCGAGCTTAGGAAAAATTCAGCAATCGTCACAAGTAGCGAGGTGCTTCCTGCTCTCGATCTCAATTGGATCGCAGACAACTCGACGAGGCGCCGAATTCGAATTTGATTTTGATGTATTCCATTTTTTTCACATTTCGCGTTACAAAATCATTTCAACAGCTTTTACAGCTTCGACTGAGCTTTTCTAATCGAGTGTCAATTAAAAGATATATGTACTGCGAGTACAAGTTGTTGTTGTTGCTGTTGTTATGCTTGTTGAGCCGCACGTCCACACATTTCATTTAGCCGGCCTGTGGTCAGAACGGTAAGTACGTGACGTTGCCACCGCATTTGGGTCAAAATATTGGTCTTGGTTTTCAACTCGTTTTGTGCAAACTATTTCATTTCATGATTTCGCAAGCATTGTCGGCTTCAACCGCCGTTTATTGCCATGTGTACAATCGGAATTTCTTTGCCCACGATAGATTGATATTATGTTGCCGATCGATCGACGGAGAGAGAGACTAAGCCGATTATTCTTGTTATCTCTTCATGCTTTAATAGAACTGCCAGATTGCCAGACGATAATCGACATGGTAAATGTAAATGATCAGTAAACAATGTTGATATTGTTTAGCAAATGAACTTAAAACATAAAACAAACAACATGCAAGTCATGACTGTTGCCCTTTTTGCTTTGTATTTTGACCCACACTCAACCTTTGGTCAAACAATTTAATTTTGATTTCGATTTCGATTCCGATTCACAGCAGCTGCAGCAATCCCTGCTCTGTCTGTGTTCCTTTCCAGCTGGGTCAACTTTGATTGAACCCAAAAATGTTGAATATTACACTAAGACGATGGATAGATGGGGTTGCACTAATAATTACAACTCAATGCCATATCATTCTGAGTGAATTGCATTCCTGCAAAACCTGAACATACATATGTACCATAGTTACAAACATATCGAACATGCAGTATAGTCGTATCACTTAATTGAACATGGCACCATGGCACTTAGGCAAGCACTAATTAGTGGCAGTCCGGTAGCATTTTTTAATTGAACTGCTTTTAACTGGGTTTATATGGCCACAGTAAACATAGTAAGCTAAAGGTGCAGTAATCAGCCCAACAATCACCATCCACAACACACACACACACTTATTTACACACGCACATTATCCAAGTTTCAATCAAACGATCCAACTGTGGATAACAATTTTCTTTGATTGTCGTCACGCAATACAAATGGCGCAAAACTGTTTTTTTTTTTCATTTTTTATTTGGCGGGTACTTGCCAAATTTTTGTGTGTTATTTTCTGTTGGCGCGGCCATGTCAATTTCCAGTTGCCATTATCGGCTCTACTTGCTCTTAATGCTTTCATTTTTATTTTCAATTTCAACTTCGATTTCAATTTCGTTTTCGTTTTCTTTTAGGCAAGGTAACGCCGCTCGCATTTCTTGTGTATTTTATTTTCAGCAGCCCGTTATAAACATTTTCAAATTACTGCAAATTACAACAGGCTGCAAACAGTTTTCAGCTTATTCAGCCGGTATATGTATAATTTTCCCATCACATAATTACAGTACATAGAGCATATTCCATTGGCGGCAAAAGACAATCAATGCTTTGAAAATTATAAAACATATTTCGAGGACGGAGGCTAGGCTAAAAAACGCATGCCGTGCTTCACTTCAGTTTTCAGTTTTGCGGCGAAAAAAATAAACAATACACAAACAACATTACTTCCATTATACAACAACACGGCGTGGAAAATAAAGTTCAATAGTTTCCGTATAAAAAGAAATTTGAGCAGAGATTAGACTAACGAATAAACAAGCAATTTCATGACTTGCCTCTTTTCCTGATTGCTTTTCGAATTCTTCTTCCTGCGCCGCTGAACATTATTCTTCAAAAACTATCGAAAGTTAAGCTATCGATAGTAAGTGAGATGGAGTCGAATAATTTGTGCATACAAATTAAAAGGCTATTCCATTTTCAGCAATGGGAACTAGAATTACGAAGAAGCATTAAAACAAAGAAGAGATTAGAGCGTACACAGTCGTTGAGCGTCGTATAGTGAAAGGTAAAGTTGGCAACAGTTTGTTAAGTATTTAGAAACAAGCACATAAATACTGTTTATGAACAAGAAAAAGAAATCAGACACTTTCTTGACCAGGTCAAATAATGTTATGACCATGAAGACATGAGATCATTCATTCATTCAGCCAGGCAAGCAGTCCGTCAGTCATTTCCCTTTCACTTGATACACGGTCATTCATGATGGGCGTAGGGTATAATGAGTTGCTAAAAGACTAAGAAAGTGTAACTGGAGCACAAATCACCTACACTAAACTACACGACTAACAACTAAGTAGCTGAATTAAATGAGAGAGAGAGACATGTAAATGGGCAGATGTATAAATAAATTTTACACACGCCAGCGGCCAATTAAATAAAAGAAATAAAAGCCAAGATTCAGTTAGAGTGGAAAAAGCATCTAAAATTGTGAAATCTCTGCTCTAGGCACGGTAGCAAGTAGCAGTGGCAAGAGTGAATCGGCCGCATCGGCATCGACAATCAGCCACAACAGCAACAAAGACAACAGCAGCCGCAACATCAACAACTAGCAACAACATCCAACAACAACAAAAACAACTGGCAACATCAACATGAAAATGAAATTAAATGCTCATAAAAAGCCAACGCAATGAGACCGTAACGATTTTCCCCTCCATCCGCTGCCGCTGCCACCGCAGTCGACGTCGCTGTCATGGATCGTCATCGTCAGTGGAGTCTCTGTTTTTTTATTCAATTCTAAGGCAGGGCAAAAGAAGTACAAGCGCAAAAAAAAAAAAATTAAATAAATTGAAAAGCAAAACCCGAAATGAAACTCAACTTAATCCAAATTGACTAAAGTCAAGTTTTTGGCTTTGCGATTGCCGGTCGATCGATGTTAGTCTCCGACTCAACCTGCGGCTGCCGCTTAAAATCGATGTCCGCTCGTGCGGCGCCAAATGCTAAGCATCGAGTATGGGGTGAGGCGGGGCGAGGCGAGTGATGCCTGACTTGATTTGAACTTAACCCCAACCCCGAAATGTGAACAAATTATAGACAACATATGAGCGTCTGTGTGTGTGTGTGTATGTGTGTGTTACAGATTCAAGTGTAAGACACAATGCAAAATCAACATAATGCTAACTTTTTCTATATATACCAGCTTGCCTGCCAAACTCTATTTTCATGCATGCAATTCAATTGGAGTATGTATGTAACTGCATTTTGGGAATGTCAAATGCAAGTGTGGCCGTATATCGTACACCGTAGATCGCTGATCGCAGAGTGTAAACCAAAAGAGTCGTTGGCTTGTGTGTATTAAGCGTATTCAGATGCTTCGAATGCTTTTGGCATTTTCACATACTCGTAATTAATTGCAGCGTCTGTTGCATGCAACTTGCAACTGGCAACTGTTATTGCAGCCTTTAATTTCATTGTTTTTTTTTTGGTTTTACTTCGCTGGCACGTTGAACGTTGCGGTGGCAATTTTTGGTTGTGTCGCCGCAATATCTCCCTCTCTTTTCAGCTAATTGTCAGCCCATGCGTCGCCATGTTGTTTTTTTTTTTGCTTTTTGTCTGTTTGTGGGTTTACATGTTTCATTTTCGGTTTTCTTTATTACTTTTTCGGCTGCCGTTTTTTTTTTTGTGATTTTGATATTTTTGGCGCAATTTTGTGCACGTGAATGGAACACCGGCCACCGGCACGGTACACTGCAGACTGCAGTTGCCAATTTCTTAAAGCAAAGGCACAACAGCAACAACAATGAGTTGCATTTGCAGTACGAATTTGTTGCTAGCTAAAACGATGCGGAAGACAAATGGCGATATTCCTAAAGGCATTTGGTCACTAAGTGAAAGGTATTCCCCCCCTCTCTTCCAACACTCACCTTTCAAACATGCAAAGCATACTTATGCAGACTCGCGTGTGTATTGGTTCATCATAAACGACCAGTCACAAAACGATCAGTTGAACAGTAACCGTATTAAATGGAAATAAGCTATGACGCATGTATGTATGTATGTATGTATATGTTGGCCAAGAGCGTCTTCGTTAGCGTTTGTTGTTAGCCGATAGCCCTGAACTTGACTCGCAACATCACTCGATCATTGAGCTCAATAAGAGAGACACACAGACACTCATACACATCATTTTATTTGTTTGCAGACGAAACGATTACAAATGCAGGTGTTAAAATGACAGATGAGCACACAATGGTCATAATAATCCCAAAAGTTCAATAATTCACACCAATAGCTTGGGGCAGTATGCTCATAATAATCCCAAAAGTTCAACAATGTTGTCACACATACATACACACACAGACATGTGTGGAGATGTTACATTGGGGACATTGTTCACACTCAAAAATTTGTAAGCTGCAATTTCTTTACCATTTACATACATACATAGTTCATTCACAGTTCCCCCAAAAATCAACTGGCGAATGAATGAACGGAGTTGACCATAGACTAATTTTGTAAATGCGCTTACAAATCAAATGTGTATGCAAATCAATTGTCATTCATCTTAGTTAATAAGCGGCTAATTTATGACTCGTGCATCTACCACACACACATACATACATACATACATATCGTATTTTTGTGTTGTCATTCATCCTCATTTACATCATGCTTAAGCTCATATTAGACAGCTGAGCGTAGCATAAAAGTTCCAACCGCACAAAGCCAGAAAAGTTTCTACACTCTCGTTGTCTCGTTCATTGTTTGGCATATCTTTGTACAATGAATATGTGCGTATGTGTGTGTATTTATAAAATTCAACTGCGGTTCAACTGTTACGTATAGCGCGTACATTATGCATCTTTATTGCCGCAATATGTTATGTTTATGGTGGAAATATATTTAGTTTATTGTGGCAATATATGTGTGCAAGTGCATATGACATGATTATGATCACTTTTTTAATTTACTTGTACTTTTGTCATTTATAATAATACCACATTGCGACATCACCCATAGGGCTCCGTCGATGCACAGCTTATCGATATCGATAATCAAAATAAAAAGAGTTCCATTGATCACATTTCAAAATGGAGTCCTTTGTTTAATTGGAATGTCGTTGAGCTTGCAATGAATTGCTAAAAATTGCAATCAATTGACTTTAAGGTTTAAACTCACATTCATCTTATACACATTTGATGTTTAGGAATTTCATTAATCTTGTAATTTGAATTATCTATCATTCCTACCCTTTGCTCTTGCTCGACATTCCGATATTTCACCTGGCCACACCCTTCAAGCGTTTACACCGCTCTATGAAAGTATGTATTGGTACCCAGGTCGAGGTTACTTAATTGTGAGCATACACATACCATACTTCAAATTGCCAGCTATCGAAAATCCTCCAGTTTGTACAAAAGCATTCAATCAGCTGTGGTTGTCGCTCAAATGTGAAACAGAAGGTCGTGGCTTTCAATTACCCTACTTATGATAGCAAACATCGGCAAACAATATGATATTGCCCCTTCTAATCGCAATGGCAGCCGCACAATTTACAATTTATCTTATGTACTATAACATGTGCTTAGCCCAGTTCCCTTCAGAATGTAAACCTACAATCCCAAATTAGTTGTCGAGGTAAGTCTTGCATTCGGGAAGTGTATAATGATCTTCACACCTTATTATATTACATTATAATTGGTCATACGTCAGCGGAATGTTAGGCAGCTGCAATTCCAAAATTTAACAATGGCACAAGACCCACAGTAACAAAAGCAACATCGGCAACAGCAACGACATCAACCACATCAAAGAAATGATATAAAATGGCATATATAATATTTCATAACACGAACTGGAAAGTCGTTAGGTTTAGTTAAGCTAAATCCGTGGAGCTAAAAATAACAATTGGCCAAGTATTTGCCACATTGTTGCTATTACATAAACAACCCCATCGAATTTAATTTGAAATAATTTGAAAGACGCCATACAGCATTCATATCAAATTTTTTGGGATTAGAGGTTAAAGCAGACAACAAAAACCAAAAAGTCATGCTTTAAGAATGGGGAAATACACATGGATATGTGTATTTTTTGAATGTGAATGCGATGCATTGTTCTAATCCGATATTATTATGGCATTAAGTAAATGTTATGAGGTGGGCGTGTAGTTTGGCATAGACTGTGGCCACTTGGGTTATAAAAATGACTCATGCACTATTCCAAAGAAACAGAAAAAAACATATTAAAACAGAATTTGAGTGCTACACTTTTTTTTATTGAGCGTAGAGTTTTTTGCAGCGGTAAAGTGAAAGTTTGCGCTGGGCGCTGGACTATGCAAGAGAGGCTGAACAAGCCGCAAGCCAACGAGGCGCCACCAACTACAAACTCATTATGACCTTGCCTTGTCTGCCATTAAAAGTGTTGTCAAATGGCGAACTGAGCAGTGTTGGTAGCCAACACTAACTACTGCAGTAAGAGTAACCCGAATATTAATATTAAATAATAACAATAACAATAATAATAATAGTAATAGTAATACAGCAAAAAACAAAACAAAACCAGTTAATAAGCAACGCCGTCGATGGCAGCATTGTGCAACAAACCTGGCATTACGAACACAATTAAGTTACAACCTCAACCTATGCCGCCAATTGGCTGGAACGTGAGCGCATTTCTCACAGCCAAAGCGAGCCAGCCAAGTGACCATAACCCCAACTTCCAACATCCAGTTTGCATTTCTGTGCTTCAGTTCCAGTCCGCTGTCCGTAGTCCGCAGTCAGTGTGACCAACCAGCACTCGAAAGTCCAATTCAAATCACATTACGCCTTAATAATCTCAAATTTAACTGTGGCGGACTCCTGAACTAGACGTGGTCTTTATCAAACAAACTAAGCCTAATGAGTACTTAACCCCTAGACGAGATAATTTCTGGGAAAAAAGTCAAAACGAAAAAAAACTACATAGATTGATTGTCTAATTCACTTTCACTTTGCCCAGTTTACAAATCTATTAAGATTTATGACTGTTCCATAAGCTTATGCTTGAAGTCCGGCTTGAATGTCTTGCCTTCGCTTTGCTTTGTTTGCTTACCCGTGCCGCTCACAAAAAACTAAGGCAACTTTCAGGGCTGGGGCAGGAAGAGGGATGGAGCTACAGACTTGGAGAGGGGTACTTAACGTGTATCTCCATCGGTCTGTCTACATTCAAATTTTTAAATTCGTATAGTACTTATGAAAATGGAATGTGAGACAGCAACAAAAGCACTCACAATACTTTCCACCACAAAAAGACCAAAAAACTACAACAAAAAAGAGGAAAAAAAGGGTAAAAATAATGACACAACGCTTAAATATAAACAATAATTAATTTTAATGTGGCCAAATTAGAGCGACGACAAATAAAAAACGCCAATTAAAATCATAAAACAAACAAGTGTGAGTACTTCCACTGTCTGAACAACTGGCAACAACAAACAAAACTGCACTCAGCGATGCAGAAGAAGACGCATCAAAACATGAAAATATGTCTGCATTTACATACACACAAACATATGCACATTCATCTTGTGCAGGTGAATATTCGTGTTGCGGCATTTTTGCATGATTAATATGCACACTCACACTCACACATACACACACATTACATAAGAAGTTGCACGCTTTGCATGTCTGTCATGTTCTGTACAAGTTTACGCTAAATATGTCAAACTTTCCAATGCAAATGTCAAATTGCATTTGGTAACACTAATTTGGTAATTTGTAACTTGCAGCCCTAGTAGTTTGATGTAGCCAGTAACTAGGGTAACCAGGGCAGCAGACTAGCAGTTTTTACTCATTTTGGCGCCATGCTTAAAGTCTGATTTTCTAATTTATGGCACACACACACACATATATATATTGTATTGTACATGCACATATTTAGTTGCAACCAATGATTTAGCTGTGTGCAATTATTTGAAGTCGGTGTTGAGCTAATTAATTTGTTGCCCCATTGCCTGAGCACTCGGTTTTAGTGTCGCTAATTATCCAACAGTTGAGTTTTCGGTTTCATTGTGAAAGTGAAGCAAAATCAGATCGAGATCGAGGCACAGCAACACCAACAGCAACCGAGCTAAAAAGCTATAGCCACAGGCCCGCCAGCTAGCTAGCCGCAATGGTGAGTGACTAAATGTGATTGCTAACGCGTGCAAAACATACACACACACACATTTATATACATAGAGCTGTGCGCATGTGTTGAGAGCTGTTTCTGTTGGTTATTGCCACCTGACAAACTAGCATCAGCAACAGCAAAATCAGCACAGCTGCAATAGCAAATCGTTAATCAATTTCAGGCAGGTTGCCAGTATCCACAAGTGCATAAATAGAGATCGTTAATGCCACAAAACTCGTACAAGTTAAAGGCGAGCACTTGGCTAGCTTCGCCGCCTTGGTCATTATGCCCTTAATACTTTTTCTTTTTTTCCCTCTTTTTTTCTTTTCCTTTTGTTTTTGCTCTTTTTTGGTTTTTTCGCCGTGCACTAAGCCATATGCAAAACTCTCTCCCACAACTCAGCGCGTGTGTGTCGAGTGAAATGATTAAAAAACAAATGTACATACATGGCATAAGTACTTTGTCGGCTCGATCCAACATTTGTGCTCCCCCTTCAGCTTCACTCGTGCAGCGTTTCCTGATGGTCTTCGGCTGACTTGAGATATATTTCCCAGTTGTAAATTCCGACCAAGACAAGTCCCAAACATGTTTGCGGTGTTATGAATACACAATTACCTTTCTAACATATCTTTCTTACTTCACTTCCTATAGATCGTCAATCCTTTAGCTGCTAAACTGTGTTGTTAAGATACTATGTACATTTTAATAGTATGCATTCTTCACTTATATAAATCTATATACAACAATTTCCTGAATAATATCAACAGATCATAAAAATATTGTCTTATCTTATATTCTTTACAATTCTATTTAACACATATGTATATTTCATTACCTAATGATTACATTTTGTTAATTTGTAATTTTACATTATTTAGACATCATAAATCACAATAGTTCTCAAGAGTAATTCTTAAAAACTACATAAAGTTGGCAAATTGTAATGCTTCCAATTTTATAGCACAACTCTCAATAAGTATAAAAATATATGTACTTCCGGAACAATAGGTAACTAATTGAATGGTGCTCCAAGTGCACTAGTTAAAAGTAATTTTCACGATATACATTTGCATACATGTGTATGGTATATGGTATGTAATCGTAATCGTAAAATGGAAGGTAGAGTTGGGTGGTGCTACAAACATTTAAGTCAAGGCCACAATAGCTGTAGATACAAGTTGTGTATCAAAAAACAAAGTCCATTGTAACAAAAGAATCCAATTTTCCATTGGATTATCGAGGTAAACATTCCATTGTATTCGAATCAATTATTGTTTGACTTGCACTTTTTTTTTACTATTTCACGAATGTGTCGAACGAATCTCGAATATGTAGATCGAGTTCGAAGCTGGCTTTCTTTGAGTCAGTTGTCGGCTTTTCATAAGATCTATTTATGGGCATTGAGGAGCTTGCATGTGGTAATACTTTTAATCGACGAGACATAGACCAATTATGGCAGTATACGAATACACATTCGTATGCTTGTAATATTCATAGTCTGTCTACAACATGTAAACAATGTAAGTTTTACCAACTTTATGTAGGCCATGCTACAATTGTTGTTTACACACACCCACGCTAGTTACAATCTGCCACATTTGGCCAATGCCAAACCGACAATAGACATAAAGCGACGGTACACTGAGCTCTCGGCACTCGACGTATTTTATTTTTTGGCCGGAAAAGTCATTAAGAGCAAATTTTGGACGGTAAAATGACCTTCCATTTAATTCAAAATCTCACACCATTTCGGCACCAAAGTTCTATGTTAATGTTATTCGCACCGTTCGCAAATTCTTGAAATATTTATCATACAAATTTGGCAATAGATACGGGTACGGGTACGAGTTTGGTTCCTATCTCGGTATCTGTTCTTTTTATATTTTATTTGCAATTACTTGCTATTTAATTCCGAATCGGATATAGATTCGAATTCGCAGTCACAGTCGGATTCGGATTCGTATTCGGATACAATCGCAAAGTTGCCCGCCCAATTAACAACTGACCATAGATGTAAAACGATTTCAATTGAACTAGACATAACAATGATTCGAATTATTTCTGTTCTTTGAAGTTGACAACGGAACGGGTTTTCAAATGGAATAAATAATTGGCATCCATTTAATTTATGCCACGATTTTGTCGCCCAACTGTCATAAAGAGGATATGGCTATTGACACAAAGGGCTGGGTTTCAAAACTGTATATCCGCTTTCAATTACAGATCGCTTGTGAGCAATGCTCCAGATTAAGCCATTCATATTTCGGAAATCTTTTACCTTATTTTTTTTTTTACTTTTTTACTTCGTAAAGTGAAGGTTTGAAACTTTTAAAGGGTCTTTTTGTCAATTAGATGTTGCCACATTGCTAAACTCAAGTTTATTATTGCGGTAAAACACGCGCTTCCTCAATTGGCGCTTCGCAATAAAGTTTAGTTAATTGCTTCTGTGTTCATAGATATATGTCTAACGCAAATAAAGATTATCTGTTTAATTAATATTTTGGCAAAACTTGAGAAACTTTAATGGTAACAAATTGACGTTCATTTAATGTGATTGATTAAATGTTTGCATACAGTGGCTTCCAGCTGAAATGAGTCAAGGTTTGTGCGACACTCGAAAGCGATCGAATCAAAATGGAATGTTTTAATTATAGATTGACTTTTGTAGTTCGATTGTAATTATGATGTTGTTTAAGAGCTATAAATAGACACAATAAAATAATTATTTTCCATTTATGCTAGGGAAAGTTGCACCAATAAATGATTAATCAATGAAAATGCGTGCCACGTACATTCCACATTGCAACTGGCAAATTGAAGTGAAGTTCGTGTCCTCAATCTTTTGTTTATTCCCCATGCAATTCTATTAAATGATAGCACACTCAAAGCGCATTTGCAAGGTGTGTGTGTATGTGTGTGTAGGTGCGTACTGAGGCGTGGGACGCTGATTGTACTACGAGTAGAGCTGCAACTGTAAATGTGGGCATGCGGCAGCTGTGTTTGATTAAAAAACGAAAACAAAAACGAAGGCAAAAGACAATAGGCGATGACGACGCGACGTCGTTGGGCAAAGTGTAGCATTATTTTGAAATTTCCCTTTTGTTGTGCTTCTGCTTGTTGCTATAATAATGGCATTGCCCGCAAGCAACACTTTTTTCGCGTATAATACTAGTACATTATACTAAAGACACACGTTTGCACATTACGTATACGTAGTGTTGGATGTGCGAGGAGGGGCGAAAATTAATTTGTTCATATCAGAAACGAACAAATTGTGAATGTATGTTTTTGGGGGGTGTGTGTGTGTGTGTGGTCGGTTGAAAACAATAAAATCGAAATCTCAAAGCGCTTATGGCCATTAAAAAGTTATTGCCAATGGCTTTGGCTTCTAGTCAAAGCAAATACAAGACTTTTGCACTTAATTAGTTACTCGAAACGCGCCGCACATTGCGTCATCGTCATCATTGAGCTGATTGAACTCCAGCGATTGCACAAAGCCGAATGGCAAAAACAACTAAAAAACCAAAACAAAAAAGAAATACAGCTAGAAATACAAATACTGAGATACAGATATATAGAAACTGTGGCCAATTTGCACTTAATTTAAAACGTGGCTGAGCACGATTTTGTTTGCGTTTGAGTTTGCGTTTACGTTCAAGTTGAAGTTGCCTATGCCCCGAGACCGAGTTTGAAAATTAATTGAAAAGCGCCAAGTTCACACACACACACACACACACACACACACACCACAACAACACACACCAAATGAATATAGAAAGTATTAAGACAAAATTAAATTGTTATTTTGTTTGTTGTTTGTTGTTTGCAGACAAACAGCCGGATCAGACATCAGCGGGATCGTACTGGCAACAGCACGTGGCCACACCCAGCAGCTCGACGCCCTTCGATTCGCCCTTCTATTCGGCGACGCATGGCCTCGTTCAGACGCACCCCTCTCTGACCGCAGGCGGGCCCCGCCCCGTCCCCCTCAGCAGCAACAGCTTGGGCAGCGGATCGCCTCCAGCCTCTCCGGGTGTCGCCGCCAATGGCAAACCTTCGCTCACCGCCGGCAGTGGCTACCTGAACTCACGCGGCACTCTGCCCACTTCCGCCAGGTATCCGGCGAACAAGATCAGCGGCACCGTCGTGGAGCCCAATCCCAAGTCGCCATTCCGTCATCTCGACTTCTCGACCAGCGCCACCGCCGAGCTGCGACGCAATCCCGCTCTCTCCGCCCCCGATGAGTGTGCTCGTGCCTGCCGCGAGGGTGAACCGCCCAGGATCTGCTACTATCACTTCACCCTGGAGTACTACACTGTGCTGGGAGCGTAAGTAGAAGATGTTTTTATTTTCAATTGTACTTTATAAATAGAAGATGCATTTAGAATGCAAGCGGAAGTAGGCAACCGATTCGATATTTTGCGCACCTGTCTGTTTTAGTCTGTTTGTCTTCGCTACTTTAAACTTTAAAAGCTAGAGTTACTAAATTTGACAACAATACTTCTTAGTGTTGCGCATTTACTTCGTAATTTTAGTTTTAGTTCCTTAAAATTAAACAAAAAACATAACTGCGGAATGATAACTATGTAACATATAGTCAAGAACAAGCAAGAAAGCTGTAGTCGAGTTTTAAGTATTATTTTAAAAAGATGTCAAATTAATGTATTGGAAAAATACTACAAATATACGAAATTCTATATTTGGTAAATCGATATATTAATAGAATATCATTCAAATTATACCATAGAGTAAAAAATATACCAAATTGTCAACCACCGAAACTAGCAGCATTCGTTAATGCCATATAAAATAATTTTTTAAATAACTTTAACAATTTTTATCTCAACGCAATCAAATTTATAAGAGTCATACTCATATGTATAGTACCCTTCTATCATATGGCGTAATGTATAAAAACTTTAGTCTAAAAATTAGCTAGTAATGCTGACACTCGATTGAGGGAGCATTTATTTGTTAAAGCATATTATTGTATTGCTTCGACTCAAATAGTGTGGAAAAAGCGGAGGATCCTTGAAGTAATAGTTTTCTTAATCCACTCCATAATTCACTCGTATAGACAATAAAACGTAGAACGACTAAGTTCAGTAGCAAAAATACTTATTCGCTGCACTAAGGTGCAGTTTAGCTTAGAATTTGGGCAAGTCTCTTTTCGCTCGGTGAATTCTAACCGAGATATCTTCTTACAATTTACTAGTAATAAACAGCTAAGTTTACAAGAAAAAAAATAAATAGTATATGTAGAAAAATATTCTCTAAAAATGAGCAGCGCACTTTTGGCTGTCGATCACAGTCGAGCTGTCGCTTGCTTACCAGTTTTTATGTGCACTCTAATGCAAGTCAGGCGCCCAATTGTTAATAGCACTCTAAGTAGCCATAAATAGCAGATGGAAGCAGTGGAGAAGGAAGAAGCTGCAGTTGAAACCGGAAACAATATAAAAGCCATAGCCATAAAGTTGAAAGTCGGATGAGATCAGCTTGAGGCGGCTTGATGTATCCATAAAGCACGCTTGCAATCAAGGCCTCCATAAAAAAACACACTCAACCCGTAGGATTAGGAGTCAATGACATATAAGAGCTTGCGTGTATCTAGCTGGCAAGTTCACTTTAGTTGCAAATACGAGTACAGCATCAAATCACCACATCAAAATTAAAGCATCAGGAAAAAACTTGAGCTCAAAGCTGTCACCGTGTTGTCGCCGCGAAGAGGAGAAATAAGACAGGTGGGACGAGAGGTGGGACGAGGCGAAGCGAGGCGAGGGCGAACAAATTATTCCCACGCCACAAGTGCTGTTATGGCAAATAAACAAACAAAGAGCTCAGTCAACAAAGGCAAATGCTAATGCTACGACAGCAGCAGCGACTGCGAGTTCGAGTTCGCGTATCTGCAACTTTGTCAGTTGCAAGTGCAAACTGGCCTCAGCTTCAGTTTCAGCTCCGGTTACGAACCTCAATCTCAGCCTGTCTCAATCTTGATCTCAGCCTCAGTTTTTCGCTGTTGCCCTACTACTCCAATAGACACACTTAATAACAGCTCTACTCGCGTACTAAGGTGTTAGTAATAGTACAACCACTAGCATAGCAGTAGTATTTACAGTGTCAAACGATTGCCAATAGTTTCACAGATAGTTCGACAACCTCGACAGATCTGTCAATTGCAGTTGTTGCATTTCATTCACAAGCGATAAACAGCGAAACGTCTAATCGAGTAGGTGCAAAAACAACTTAACTTCACTTTTTTAATAGGCGGCTGGGAAATAATAGGCACTCCTATCTAAAAAAAAACAACTGTCTACATTCTTGGCAACGTATAACTTTATATGTGTATGCTATACAAGGTGTTAACCATCTTGAATAAAAATACAAATGTATATAGTATACTGACAGATTTGTAAGCAGCAAATAGTCTCAAGCTATACTCTTAGATTCCCTTTGAATTTGTTTACATAAATTATGTACAACTAGCGGATACTTAATATTATATATAGTATACTTATTGCTACTTAAGGAGTTTTAAAAACTATAAAAGAGCTAAATACAACCATAGTAATGCACTGTTAAAAATATAAACTCACATTCTCTTAGACATTTAGTTCATTAAAATAAAACTGTTAAAATGCTTGATAACTCGCTCACCTTACTTTCTTTCAAAGTTCCAAAGGTGCAAAGTTAAAGCAAACAATGTGCAATTAAGCTTTTTCTCCCTTCATTTTGATGAGTGTATTCCACATTAATCATCCTTTTTCATTTTTATTTGTATCTTAAAAAAATTTCCCATAAGCAAAAATTCGCACATATTTTTTAATGACATTTTTGACAATTTAATTAACATTGTCATGAGAAAGCGAAAAGAAATGCAGAAGATTAAAAATACAGTGAAAATGAAAGGAATAATTTGTTTTGCTATTTATTTAATATTGTTTAGCATTAATCTAATAATTGCTTAAGTTCATTAACTTTGTAAATAAGCCTCAATTTCAAAAAGATATTAAATTTGTTCTAAATATTCGCGCAATTTACAGAACTTTATTTAATTAATCCAGCAGATAGTAAAGATTTATATTGTTGGTATTTATTAAGAAAAACTGAGCCGTTCAATTCCAATAACTTTGATAAGCAATAATATCAATAAACAAGTATTTTTATGCTGATTTCAAGTCCAAAATTCTATAGTTGAATTCGTCAACGAACTTTGAGCACAACAGAGATAAATATGCTTTTTCAAGATACTAGTTTAATAACCTCGCATCCCACAGCGTCTTGGCTTATAAACAAGCGAGTAATCACAGACGACAACTTAATTAGTGGACGTTTTAAGCCGCCTGTGATTCGCACATTGGACATGTACGACATAAGTTGAAGCACTTAAGTTGTAGTTGTTGTGCATTATAATGCATTAAATTATTCCATTTGCATCCACATCCAATTCAACATCAATCTCCATTTGCACATCGCATCCGGACGTGATCAATGTGCTCATGATTAACTTCCTGTCCACACTTTTATTTTTTCCTTTACTGAAATTGATAATCAGATTTATCTGTAATTCAATTCAATTTACATGCAGTGCAACTTGTAATAATATCCCTGAAACTTGCAGTACATATTCTAGTTTTCGTATTTGATTTGATTAGGTTTTACTGGGTCTTTCCCAATTTTTGCCACGAATAAATAATGAATGCATATTTGGATTTTTTATTTTATTTCTTTTCTTGTGGAATTCCCTATTAAAATGATCAATTTTAAATACAAATAAACTTGAATTTGATGATTGACTGAAATAACGAAACAACTTAATTATTTTACCGCTTACAGTGCCTGCCAGGTGTGCACGCCCAATGCAACGAACACCGTTTGGAGTCACTGCCAGTGCGTGTTGGCCGATGGTGTTGAACGTGGTATTCTTACAGCCAACCGCATGATACCCGGTCCAAGTATTCAGGTGTGCGAGAATGACAAAGTGGTGATTGATGTGGAGAATCATATGGAGGGCATGGAGGTGACCATCCATTGGCACGGCATCTGGCAACGTGGCTCGCAGTACTACGACGGTGTCCCCTTCGTCACCCAGTGTCCCATCCAGCAGGGCAACACCTTCCGCTACCAGTGGACGGGCAATGCCGGCACCCACTTCTGGCATGCTCACACCGGTCTGCAGAAGCTCGACGGTCTCTATGGAAGTGTTGTGGTGCGTCAGCCGCCCTCTCGGGATCCCAACTCGCATCTGTATGACTTCGATTTGACCACGCACATTATGCTGATCAGTGATTGGTTGCACGAGGATGCCGCTGAACGTTATCCGGGTCGTCTGGCTGTCAACACCGGTCAGGATCCCGAGTCCATGTTGATCAACGGCAAGGGACAGTTCCGTGATCCCAATACCGGTTTCATGACTAACACTCCTCTGGAGATCTTCACTATCACCCCAGGACGTCGCTACCGTTTCCGCATGATCAACGCTTTTGCCTCGGTTTGTCCGGCTCAGGTGACCATCGAGGGACACGGCATGACTGTCATTGCCACCGATGGCGAACCCGTTCATCCAGTCGATGTCAACACAATCATCTCCTTCTCAGGTGCGTCTCGCTGCTTCCATTTTCACGCTCATTTTTAACTCCTTTGACATCTTTATCGATAGGCGAACGTTACGACTTCATAATCACTGCCGATCAACCCGTGGGAGCCTACTGGATTCAGCTGCGTGGTCTTGGCGAGTGCGGTATCCGTCGTGCCCAGCAGTTGGCCATTCTCCGCTATGCTCGTGGTCCTTATCAGCCTGCTTCCGCGCCTCCCACCTACGATGTCGGCATTCCCCAGGGTGTGGTAAGTTGTGACTATTTCTTTTTATCGATCTCTTGAGTTTTCCTTCTTGCCAAGAAAGCATCGCGAGTTCCGGAGCGGAAATAGTTAGGCCACAAGTCAGCAGTAAAATGTATCCTAGAATCTTCTGCCTCTCCATGGCTGGGGCGGTGTTTATCTTCCATTCATTCTCTATATTAGGAGACATTTATCTTCTGAAAATATTCAGCTTTTTTCCATCTCAAGGAATATTTCTTCCTACGAGACTAAATAATAATAATGCTTTCTTGTCGGATTTATTCAGTAAAATTTAACGTAATTAATCCTATGTTATTAGTTATGAGAATAACCATGTGATTTAGTAAGTAAATCAACAACAACTTTTCCCCAATGAATAGTTATCATGGTTCTTCCTTAAACTTTATTCCTTTTTAAGAAAAAACAGTTCCCCTAAAATAATCCATTTGTTAAGTTCCTTTTCTCCTGAGTAAGCAATTTCGATACTCGAACGCAACTCTTTATCTCTCAACTTAACAAATAATTATAGAAGTCATTAGCTAGCACTCTTAAAGTCATCGAATAAGTTCTTCCGAGTATAAAGTCCCTTTGTAAGCAGATAACGCCCGTTATATTCGCATTTTGAGACTGAGAATCTGTAAGTACATTGTATAATATGCCTATATTATAATCTAAGAGATTGTAAATACATCCATATGTATAAGACTTTATGTTGTAAATATATAAAAATAGAGAGCACAAGATCGAGAGAATAAGAGAAAGAGAGTGATCAGACTGCATAACTAAATACGTTTCTCTATCTTCTTCCCACCAAACCAAAAAAAAAACACCCCACTTGAAATGCAATGTAATATATGCAAACAAAAAAACAACAACACGAAAACCACACTGCAATTGTTGTTGTTCCCGCACAAATGTGTATATATATCTATATATGAATCTGAACACACCTTACGACACCACCTCTGACCCCAATGACGTAACGAACAACGTAACGACAACAACAACAACAACAAAAAGGTCATGAACCCCTTGGACGCGCAATGTAACCGTCAACGCAATGATGCCATCTGCGTGAGTCAATTGAAAAACGCCCTGGAGATCGATCGCGGCATTCTTGCCGAGAAACCTGACGTCAAGATTTTCCTGCCTTTCCGTTTCTTTGTTTACCGTGCCGAGGATCTCTTCCAGCCCAACACCTACAACCGATTCCTTGGTAAGTTCACCTGGCTAAGAGCAAGTGGATAAGTTCTTAACAATTCTAAATTACAGTGGCTCCCACGGGTGATCATGTCATCTCGCTGATCGATGAGATCTCTTATTTGTCGGCACCAGCACCGCTTACGTCGCAGTTCAACGAAATCAATCCAGAGCAATTCTGTAACGGTGACAATCGTCCCGCGGACTGCGGACCCAACTGCATGTGCACCCATAAGATCGATATACCCCTCAATGCGATTGTCGAGGTCGTGCTGGTTGATGAGGGTAAGAAAATGTTTAAATAAGTATCTTACAGGGCTATAATTAAACCATAAAAAGGAGGCAAACCCTATTGCTGCTCATGAGAACAGTAACTGGTGATGAGGTTGATTCCGGACCAGATTTCATGACTAATCGTCAATTAAAACAAAACAGAAGTCGGGAAGAATTGTTCCACAAAGACTGGATTTATAAAACCTATAGAAAAGACTTTCACCTTCATAATGTTTATTTTTAATGTCGACATTTCGAACGCAAAATTATTTCCATGATTGTTTTTTTTTCCAAACTTTTTGCAAAGGATTATTGAATGAGTACATTATAAAATACTATGAATATACCACAACTACATTGAGTAAAGATAACCTTAAAACTGTCAGAAAAAGCCCAACTATGACTATAAATTAGCTCTAACTAATTTTCAACCGAACCGGTTTATTAAGGTTAAGCATAGAAACAGTTTTGGAACATTATTATGTGGATAAATACAGTTAGATACAATACCTACCACACATTTACTACAACCTCTGATTTTTCCTCCAGTACAACAACCCAACCTGTCACATCCATTCCATTTGCACGGCTATGGCTTCAGTGTGATTGGTATTGGCCGCTCGCCGGATTCCACCGTGAAGAAGATTAACTTGAAGCATGCTCTCGATTTGGACAGACGCGGTTTGTTGCACAGACAGTACAATCTGCCGCCCACCAAGGACACCATTGCTGTGCCCAACAATGGTTACGTTGTGCTGCGCTTCCGAGCCGATAATCCCGGTAAATTATGGCTTATATTCACATGTAGCAGATTTTGACTAAGTTTTGTCTCGTTGCTTTATTCTAGGCTTCTGGCTGTTCCATTGTCATTTCCTGTTCCACATTGTGATCGGCATGAATTTGATATTGCAAGTGGGCACCAATGCGGATCTGCCACCGGTGCCACCCGGTTTCCCCACCTGCGGCGATCACACTCCCCCCATACCCATTAATTAAGTTAGACCCTTACAAACTCCTCGGCTCTAACTGCTTAAGACGAGAACAAGCATGAAAAAGAAAAACAAACAAAAAAAGTAAACAGAAATTAAATAGTTACAGAAAGCGAAGAGGACCTGAACCAGCTGAACAGTTTGTACAAAGTTTTTTTTAGAGAAGATGAACAACGAACAGCACAATGAGTATGTATGTATGTATTGTATGTATATGCGATCTTAAGCACAGCCAACTCCTGCTCCTCCTACTGCCGCCCTCCTGTATGATATATTGCTCCCCCCCACTTCAACTTGTCTATATAGATCAATCTCTCTATATATATAAATGTATTCCGCATAAGCTTGCCTTGCCCCCAGCAAAAACACCCCCTGCCCCATCCCTGAAAGTTGCCTCAAGCAATCCTTGCCACACTTGGGACTTGCCCCCGTTTTTGGAAATTTGTATAGAAACAATGTAAAAACTTATAAAAGCAGCCATAGAACAAAAGCCCCGCCCTTTTTTTTGTTGATCCTTGAAGCCAGCGTATAAAGTGTATATTTAAAACTTATTAATAATATATGTGTATTTGGGGGCCAAGAAAAGAAAGAGATAAGCAAAAAAGAAAAGTACACGCCTGGTGCCTAGTTTCCCCCGGGGAAATGCGAATGGAAATAAATCTAAATCTTTAATAATAATATTATAAAAAATGTACATAAAAGTGTCTATGTAAATGATGAATATGATGTATGTATTGTATTATGCTTAAACTATTTTGTACCTATGTATGTAATGCCTAATATGCCTAATTATGCCTAGGGTCTATTGAATCAAATATGCTCTCATTTGGCTTCTCACAGTCATATTTAATAGCTGCAACATTCGATGATGAGACGATCAAGCATTTGCTATTGTTTAAACAAATTGTACATTTCCCAACAGACTCCCAAAATGAGTCTCAAAATGAGCAAACAAACAAAAAAAAAAACGAAATGAAATGAAACGAACAACAATATTTAAAGTGAAGATTTGTAAAGCATGAGGACAGAACCCAATTAACTGCCGTTAAATGTATATTTATTGTTTAAATCAATTTTAATAAAAATGTGTAAAATTAAACAACATGTTATTATCACTACACAACTATATATGCCACACTATATATAGCATTTATCTTGCACTACAATTCAACTAAGGCGCACTCTCAGATAAGTATGTTGAAGAGTCTTATTATATTATTTATCCATTCCATAATTTCGGTTATTTTTCTCTAAATATTACCTTGCTTAAGATACTTTCCAAACTTTCTTGCAGATTCTTAACCCGCTGGATGCGATCTGCGATCGCAAGCGAACTGATGCCATTTGCGTTTCTAACTTGAAGAACGCCAAGAAGGTGGACAAGAGCGTTTTAGTGGAGCGCCCCGATGTCAAGATCTTTCTGCCCTTCAGGTTCTATGTGTACGAGCCAAAGACCTTGTTCATACCAAACACATACAATAGATTTTTGGGTACGTAATCGTTCGATTAAGAGAGGTAACATTGAAAGAATTCTTTCGATCTCTGCTTGCTAACTAACCAACACTTTGACTTTCTTACTTGTATTACTAAACACTGACCAACCAACAACCAATTGGTCAATCATATGGTCAATCACACAAAACTGTTCGCTAACAACACACATACACAGTTGTGCCTAGCGGTGACCATTTGACTTCCCTCGTCGATGAAATCTCCTACATCTCTCCACCGGCGCCTCCGCTCTCCCAGATCGATGACATTCCCCCGGAGTACTTTTGCAACGGCGACAATCGTCCGCCCAACTGCGGACCAAACTGCGAGTGCACACACATGGTGGACATACCTTTGGGTGCCATAGTCGAGGTTGTGCTGGTGGATGAAGTGCAGCAGGCGAACCTTAGTCATCCGTTTCATTTACATGGTACGGCCTTCTATGTGGTTGGGCTAGGACGTTCGCCCGACAAATCGATCAAGAAGATCAATCTGAAGCATGCGCTGGAGCTGGATCGCATGGGCATGTTAGAGCGCGACTTCTCGAAGCCACCACTCAAGGACACTATTGCTGTGCCTAACAATGGCTATGTGGTGATGCGTTTCCGTGCCGACAATCCCGGCTATTGGCTCTTCCACTGTCATTTTCTGTTCCACATTGTGATTGGCATGAATCTGGTCTTTCACATCGGCACACAAGCCGACCTGCCGCCGGTGCCGCCAAAGTTTCCCACCTGCGGTGATCATGTGCCGCCTGTAACCTGGTACTAAGTCCAGTTCAGAGTAATCCCAGTTTAGTCTTGCTCACTACCCGCTAAATATTACAGCTCCAGTTATTTATTAACCCCTTAAGCTTAACCATTCTCGTATGTATAGTTGTAAGTAAACCTCAATGATAAGCATGCTGTCATTAATGTTGTTGATAATATTGTAAGCTATGTTTAAACCTAAGTGTGTATTGTTGTTAACTTCGTAACCTAAACGATGCGAAATCCTGCCCAGAAACAGCTCGCATTGGAAAGTCAAACCAGCAGCCCAGTTTAATCCACTTCCTTTCATAGTCGCCTCGGATGCTGATCATCTGATATCGCTGATCGATGAGGTCTCATACATAGCGCCGCCCTCGCCACTGCTCTCCCAGTACAAGGACATTCCCGAGGAGTATTACTGCAATGGGGACAACAGGCCGGCAGACTGCGGTGAAAATTGTCAGTGCACACACAAGATCGATATACCCCTCAATGCCATTGTTGAGGTTGTGCTGGTCGATGAGGTGCAGCAGATCAACATCAGTCATCCCTTCCACTTACATGGCACATCCTTCTATGTCCTTGGATTGGGTCGATCGCCAGACGATAATATCAAGCGCATGAATTTGAAGCATGCCCTTGACTTGGATCAGCGCGGCATGCTGGAGCGACAGTACTTGAAGCCCTCGCTAAAGGATACAGTTGCAGTTCCGAATAATGGTTATGCCGTTTTGCGTTTCCGGGCCGATAATCCAGGATTCTGGTTGTTCCACTGTCACTTTCAGTATCACATTGTGATTGGCATGAATCTGGTCTTTCAAGTCGGCACGCTCAAGGACTTGCCGCCAGTGCCTGTCAATTTCCCACGCTGTGGCAATCATCTGCCACCCATAACTCCCAGCAGCTATTGGTAGCCGAATCGCAATTCGTAATCATAACATAATACACATAATACTAGCAACTAAGTGGATGAGTGGCCTTGGCGTTCTAGCTCTAAGGCCAATAATTTATTGTTTAGGTTTCGAGTTCTTCCTATTTTCATTAAATAATAAACGCATAACTATATATAAAATGTATATAAATATGGCATTGGCTGCAATCTGAAAGCAATTGATATACACATACGTATTAAAGATTGTGACAGATTAATGATCTTCTATTAGCTGAACTTTCCTGTTTTAAAATATTGTGTAGCTAAACAAAAAATAGTGAATAAAAACGAAAGATGCATAAACAATATATTGATTCTCTGGTGACGATGTGATAAATTTAGATAAATTAATAATACCATCGTTCTCATGAACTAATTTAATTCCATTAAAAAACATAAATAACCTTGTTAAGTTAGATTTATACTGCTGCATTAATAAAAGCAATATTATTATCATTTCAATGCCGTTGTTTCATGGGGATATAATAAATATCTAGCTATGCGACATTAACAAATTTGGCACAACTTCCGTTAAGCTTAATATGGATTAATTTATAAAATCTGAAGACAGAAGATGTACAATTTGTCAAAAACGGACTATTAGACAGCTTCAAGTTGCAGTTTTAAATCACTGCATGAATTTTAGTTATAATCTTAACATTTACTACCTGTATAAATAAGAAAAAAGATTATAGCTAAACAAATTATTGTTATTGTTGTTTCAAAAGCCGATTATGTGTACACAATGAAACTATCGATAATTGGTAACAAAATCGAAATCTGAACTAGGTCTGCCAGCGTTGCCATTTTTAATTAATTGTTGCATACTTTTCGAGTAGAAGCAGCTAGCATAACTAATTTGTTTGGTATATTTTGAATAGGAGTCTGCGGTCACGTTGTGTTTGACAAACAAAACAAATCCAAGCCAGTAAATTACTTATTATTTAGCAAGCATGGGCAAAACAGAAGGTAACAACAATATTAACACTTTAATCAATCTATTATCTGACTTTATACCCATTCAAAGATCGTCGCTCCAAACGCAGTAAACGACAGAAACCAGCAAGATTTGCCTCGCCAACAGAGTCTGCCTCGTCGCCAGTTCCAACAAATGTAGCCTCCGAAGTTGACATCGAAATTGCAACAACTCCACAAATAACATTAACAACACCAACACATGTGAAAGCAGCAGTGTCTGCAACTCCAACTCCTTCAATTAACAAAGCAATTGAGTCAGAGCCTCCCACTCAACGCGTACGACCTGCGAGCAGCACAAAGACTTCGCCTCATGTTTTGCCGGCAGCTGGAAATGCGAATGCAAAAAAGGCGAAAAAACGTCGCAACAGCGACACGTCTAGCGACGAGGAGCGCTGGCTGAATGCCATTGAGACAGGTAAACTAGAGGATGTAGATGATGAGCTGAAAAAGATCAAGGATCCCAAGCTAATGACGGCACGTCAAAGAGCCATGTATGAAAGGAGCCAGGACGCTGAGCCTGCGCTCTCTGGCTTTGTCGAGGAGTTAATCGCACTGCCTAGCGGCTATCGGGAGAAGGAGAAGCCACAAACGGCCGAGGATATTCAGAAGGCCGCGCTCAAGTCACAGAAACGAAAACAACAAGCGGACGAGCGCCGAGAAAAGGATAAACAAAAGACAATGGAGCGTCTGCTGAAGAAACAGGAGAGCGGCAAGCAGCGAGCAGCAGCTCGTCAGAAAAATCAACAGAAACTCTCGCTGCCCTCGCTAACCTACATGAATACACTGGATGGCGCATACATTATGGTACCACCAGGTCAAGAGTTTCCGCTGCAAGCACAGGTTGCTGACCCCCCGCCACGCATTCAATTGTGCGGAATTGCAGGCTGTGGCAAGCGCAAGATATACAGCTGCTCCAAGACGAATACGCCGCTGTGCAGCCTAGCGTGTTATAGGAAAAATTTGGCGGTTGTCTAAATATAAATTAAAATATGATTTTAGGTTTAGTTAAGTTTATTGATTCATTAGGAAATTGTTAATGATATCCTGTTGTTCAGACTCAATGCGTTGCAAATACTGATACTCGCTCTTCAAACGCTCCAACTCGACCGTCTGCTCGAGTATCTGACTCTGATAGACTTGCTGTTCGCTCTGCCGCTGTTTGGCCATCGTCTTTAGTTGATTCTGTGTGCCAATTGCACGCAACTTTTCCTTTTCCACATCCTTGGCGAAATTGTTGGATATCTTGTAGAAGTCTTCGCCGAATTTCTTGAGCTCCTGTAGGTTTCGCGAGTACTCTAGGCATTCCTGTCGCAATTCAATTGTTTGATTTGCTATTCTTGGATCCTGTACACGGAGTCTATAGATTTCGTCGATATATAGTCCCGCTTTCTGTAGTTCTTCCATTTGAGAATATATTGCAACTGATTCCAAGTGAAAGGAAACATTGTTTTGTTGTACCCCGCGTTGCCATGGTAACTATTTCAAGTCGCCCCTTAGGAAGTTTCGTTATATACAACATAAACATAAATAATGGATAAATTAACTTTGCTTTGTTTTCAACATGTTCATATATTATTTAAGCTTGTAAACTTTAAATGTAACATATGAGACCTAATACTTTGTTTACACTGTTGCTTAGGATCTGCTATTTCAGTAGATATAGTCGCTACATATATAATTAAATCGAGATTTTGGAAAGAATATATAATGTAGAGTTCGCAATTAATCTCTTGGTTTTCTCGGAATTTATCATGCAGCTGTGTTACTTCTTAAATGTCTAACGAATATGATGCGATACTCAAGCCACCAATTTTGGATCACGAAGCGAACCAACAGAGGCTGCAAGCACCGCAATCTTGCCATCAAATCTGTGGCAATGCCATCCTATGCAAAAGTCAAGTGGGATTGTTGCGTTTATTCGATCGTAGTCTAGCGAGCCCGGTGCGCTCCTCCTCTTCATCGCTGGTATACTGATGCATGCTTGCCCCGCTGACGCCGCCAGCACGCACCGAAGATGTGGCCTGCAGCAGCTCTTGGTCAGGAGCATTGCGATTCTCATATAGCAGCACCTGCAACGTTTCCTCGTAAATGCGTGCCTCGGGAAACTCCACCTTCGTATGCTTGCGATCGGTGGCATACACAATGGATGTGCAACAGACTTCGGCAACCTTTTTGCCGTGGCCATAGAAGCTCCAGCAACAGATCTCACTGGGTCCAATCACATCCTTAATGAAAAGTATGCGCTCATTAAAGCGCAACGAGAGCTTGTCGAACAACTCAATATTTTTGAGCAGATTATCATCCGAAGTGCTAGTGTATGAGTATTTGTTATTCTGTCGCTGCACCACCAATATCACTGCTGGCTTTGACGATGCACTGATCAAGAGTTGCTCCTCCTTCTGCGACGTTATCAGCGGTATGCGACAGATGGGCTTCGGCTCCTGGTGCGTATACAAGGCGCGCTCACAGGACATAGCCAGCTCTGTGATGCAATAGTATTTAGCTTCGGCCAGTAGCTCAGCAATCTCTTTGTTTGTTTCCGGCAGCGGCACGCTACCATCTCGCAGGAAATTGAGCAGTATGCCAAAGTGATTGCCACAGCGATCGATTAGAATCCAACCTGCAACACATAGCACCCAACAGATTTATCTTATCATCTTCACATGATTCATCGACATCAATTTACCTTCTGAATCAGTCAAGACCTCCATGCGGCCACTGAACATTGCGCTCAACATTGTGTCATTGTGTTTGGTCAGCGTGCCAATTGTCGTGTAATACAAACGCCCGCCTACGTTTAGCTTAACGTACTGGGAGGCGTGGCCCTTAAGCAGCACCTTCTGATCCCCGGACATGACTCTGGGTTCGTGCAGTACAAGTTCCTCGTTGTGATTGTCGCTGTCTATGCAATTATAATCATCATTGTAAGCAGAAGGTTTCACAGCAAATGTCTTGGACGCCACTCCGCCACTAGATCCACCTCCACTGCCTGCTCCTGCTCCGACGATCGCAAAGTCCACCACGCCCTTTTCTTTTGCGGAGCTTTTGCAAACGCCTTCTCTTGCGCTGCTTACGCTCGCCGTGTTCTGCGCTAATGGATCAATTTTGGCGAATTTGTGAGTCTCACAAAATAACCGAAATTTGTATGCTACCTTAAACTCTCGTTCTGACGTAGATCTGCTCGTTAATCTTCAGATTATATACACAATGCAATATCCATATGTTGTACACACAAACATACGGCTAGCAAGTGCCCAAATTAGCAAATTTATACCCATATTACAAAATACCACATGCTTGGGTATTTTTAGTATTTATATTGAGCTACAAAAAAAACTGCCACACTATGGCGCTGCTAATCAATATTTTAAATAGGAAAAGTACAAGATTTTTAATGCAAACCATAAAATTCAAAATTCTATTATTAAAACTATTATTTGCTTTTCATTTGTTTATTATCCAATACAGTTTAAAAATACGGCTAGCAAAACGAAGCCATTATCTCAATTATTATTACAATACATTCATGCAGTGGAATTACGATTTTAGAGATGTTTACTCGTGTTCTTAAGATGAGTTTTATTAGTTCCTCACATTATAAATATAAATTTGTAAATATTTGAAAACATTTGATGTGAAATGATAAAAAAAGTATATGTATTTGTTTTTGTACGAGCTTATGAATTGTTGTAGTACGAGTCTATAAACTTTATTTTTTGCCACGGGTTAAAAATAACGAATAAAAATGAATAGGTTCATGTATTATTAAAAAATATATATGTGTATATGTGTACAAAATGAATATTCGTTATGTATATATAGATAGCTGGCGTTAAATAATTTGGAAATTTACTTTCATTTTTATTTTGCTCTCTCTGTGCTCTAAGAGCACGATTTTGTTTTTCTGTAGTTGTTTCAAATAATGTGCAAAATGCCAAAACACTTCGGCCACATTGTCGTGTCTATTTTGTTGTTGTTGGATGTTTAAGTTCAATTCAAATATAAGAATTTACGTTGATGATACGACTACGCTGCTCTCCTTCGGTTCGTCAACTGACGGCGATGCTGATGCTAATGATGGCATGCTGCTGATAACATCCTTGTCATCCTTTGCTTTCTCCGGATTATTCTCAATTTTCACTCGCTTCGATTTACTGGCATTCTCTGCGGACTCTGCTTCACCAACGGCTGGCGTATCTGGAGAAGCGCTACGCTTGAGAGCAACTTGCTCGCCTTGATTATTCAGCTTGAGGGCAGCTGCTGCAAGGAGCGCATCTTCCGTTTCTGTTGGATCAATAGTTGCTGGTAGTTCTTGTAATTTTTGCTGGAACTTTACGATGACGGCGGTCATATTGTCGCATCCGGTGCCATCGCCCATTGTGTTTGGTGCCAAGCAATTGTCAAATAGCTATAAAAGATTTCCAAAGAGTTACACAATACTTCGTGTACATATTTAAGACCTACCTCCTCGCAAACTTGTGATAGTTTCTTGTTCTCATCCTTAAGACGCAGACGCACAAATTTCACAACTTCTTCACTGGTCATATAATTCCATATACCATCGCAAGCCAGAACCATGAACTCATCCTCCGGACTGATGATGAGTTTTTTAACATCCGGTAGTGCGGAAATCATTTGTGCTTCAGCTGACAACTCGAGGTTCGTTTTGTACGCATGATCGCCCAAAGCTCGGGACAAATTGAGTCCACCATTGACACGTCCATCGAGTGTAACACGTCCGCCAGCATTGACAATGCGCGTGGACTCTTCATCGTCCTCGGGCTTGTGATCTAGACTCATTTCAATGGCCTTGCCATTGCGTGAAATCACACAACGCGAGTCACCAGCATTGGCCACATACAAGTCACGGCCATGGAGCACACAAACGACGGCTGTGCAACCACTATCCTTTCCAGGCTCTTCAATCATGTTGGCACAGAACTGATCATTTGCCAGTTGATCCTCATCGGTGTCGTCCTCGTCACTTACATTCTCATCCTGCAATTAATTGAACGTGTTAGACAAGACTTCAACTAATTCGAGGATTACTTACATCATCATCGTCTTCATCATCCTCATCATCATCGTCGTCGACGTCATCATCTTCCTCATCTTCATCCATGTCTTCGTCCGAAGAAACTTCAGCAGCGGCAGATTCTTGAGCTTTAGCCGCAGCGTTTTCATCGTAATCGGCATCATCGTCGGTGGAATCATCTTCTTGGGTCGCTGCCTTCTTTGCAGATTTCTCAGATTCTTTACTGGTCGATGAAATGTCAGCGGGCTCAACTTTAATGGCTGTTGCAGCTTCTGCCTCCACATTACCATTGGCCTTTTTGTCGGCCACATCGCTAGAGCCCGAGACAGTTGCATCCTCCGAAGTTGTGTCGGACTCGGCTTCCGATTTGACGGCTGCCTTGGCCTCCGATGAGGTCACAATACCATTTTGCTCAGTGGTTGCAACGCCAGCTTGCTTATTGCTGCTTGCTTCAGCCTTAATGTTGACAATGTTGCTTGTGGCATTAGTGCTGTTATTGCTGGCAACAGTTGGTGAATTGTTGCTTTTGCTGGCACTCGAACTGCTACTGCTGCTCACAGTCGATTCATCTTCCTGGTCTAGTTTACTGCTGCTGCTCCCCGAGCAGCTGGGACCAGGTCCGTCGGTTTCACTGATGGCTGCTGCAGCAGCTGCAGCCGCCGCAGAGGTCGAGGAACCAACCGGCTTGGCTGTGGGATCCATTACCGCCTTATTAACTGCCTCGGCGGCGACAGCAGCAGCGCGTCGACCTCGCGATGAACTTGTTGACAGCTTGGCGGCAACTGCAGCCGATTTGATTAGAGCCAAATCGTGGGTTTGTGGCAAACCTTTGTATTTCTCGAGCACTTCGCTCAATGGCAAATGGCTTTCTTCATGTAACTCGGCCAATTCCTCTGCATCATCCTCTTCGTCATAACCATCGGCCTCATCATCCACAATATTATGCTCACCGGCTAGAATTTTCAATGTGGTAACCACAGTCGGCTCAAGCAGAGTTTTATCAAAGCCCAAAAATGCATCCTTAAGTGCTTTTTCTAGTGCACCGCGTTTGTAGGTATCCAGATTTTTGAGGAACTCTGGCAATTTATCAGCACAATATTGAGCGACTTCAGCGCCTCCATGGCCATCGTAGACGGCGAAAAACGATGTGTTCTTATCAAAATCTAGTATAGCATTGTGTGCATCCTGGAAGAAAACACATTAGCATTGTTGCTAGGGCTACAACAACAACAACCACAACTAAAATAACTAACCTCTTGACTGTTGCGCCAGCCTTGCATTGAACTTGCACCAACGACGAGCAATTCATTGGATTCATCAGTGGACGCTTTGTCGGTTTTCGGCTGCGACAGATAGGCACCCATTATGATATCCTACAGTTGCTGCTGCGCCTCGTTTACGAAAAATCGATGCTTGCTTGCTTGCTTTTGGCCAACGCACGCGCGCACGCAACGCAATTTCGCTTCACAAGCTGTTTCACTTTTCGCGCCACCGGCAACAAAAAACAAAAAAAAAAACAAGCGCCGCAGTCAAAGGTTGTTTGCGTTTTTTTTGCTGTCGAAATGAAAACAAATGATTGAATTTGTCAGAACTCTTCTTTCAGTCAACAATTGGCAATTCACTAGCTAGCAATTTACAAATTATATCGCTTTTTCACGTTAGCGTCCCCTGCACTCAAGACGTCGTGTCGTGTGTATCTCCCACCACGCCGCCGCCACCGCTGTCGATGCCGCTGCCAGCGTCGCCGCCGCTACCGCTTTGTTCGCACACACGATTTTGGCAAAAGCCTCAAATAAACAACTAATTTTGTTATTTAATTCAATACATTACCTAACACGCCTGCCGCTTCCAAATGTTTGCAGATTAAATGCTATCTTTTGCGCAAATTACAAGAGCAGTGCAATTTCTTGGTTGAGAGTTCACAAAAAAAAAATTCTGCACTGCCGACTAGAGGTGGAGAAACATCGTTGACCGATTAGAGTCGATACATCGATGTTTTTGATTAATGTTTTTAAGCATCGATTTATTTTGTTAAGCAGAGGTGTTTTCATTTACAAATTCATAAATTAAATGTATTTATTATTGCATAAATTAAGCAGAATTTATCTAATATACAGTTTACTGCAGTGGAAAATATGCCAAAATACAAACTCTGATAAGTGTCACCAGGTAACACTGTCTATAGTATATTTTAAAAATATGTACAAACACAAAATGTAGGCGCAAATTATCTATTATAGTATTATTAGGAACTGTTTTTATATAGAAGTTACAATATTAAGTCTGTAGACAACGATACCGATTATTCAGTTATCGTTTTCAGTCTGCACTAGTTGGTTGTGGTCCTGCCTAAAACATGAATACGGTGTGCTGTATATTTTGGACATGAACCCAGTAT
Organism: Drosophila sulfurigaster albostrigata; assembly: GCF_023558435.1. Classification (NCBI taxonomy): domain Eukaryota; kingdom Metazoa; phylum Arthropoda; class Insecta; order Diptera; family Drosophilidae; genus Drosophila; species Drosophila sulfurigaster. The sequence goes on from NC_084883.1 coordinate 3,980,173, forward strand.
TAACGTTTGTTTATTCAAAATGTCAGATGCAAGAAAATTCGATCGGATTTAACCATTATCGTAGATACATTATCTATATCTGGATGTAGTTATACATATACATATTTATAAAAATAAAAAAAATAAAACGAACTTCACAAGATTTTATCTTATATTAAACTGTGTGTGCAAATAATATATATTTTTTCAATATATTTTTAATTCCATTTTCGTGACATTTTATACATGTGAGGAATAATTCTACAGCTTACATTACGATCACTGTTGCAGCATTCATAGCTAATCCACTGTTTTTGAGGCGAAAACCCGATTGTATCCATAAAAGTTTGGCTATTTGATTGAAGACAAGTTAAAAAATGATTAAATGTTTCATAGGTAAGTGGTCGGAACTGCGTGCACTTGATATCATGGTGATGAGGAACGCCCGGACAATAGACCCAGAAACGCTGTATTTCTATCAATTTATTGTAATGATGCATTATCAATTTGTCACAAGAATCGGGAAACTTTTTGGCAGCAAGAATAGCTGTTCCAAACAGACACGCTTCCCAAAGCAAGGCCTTGACTTCATCCTTGTCGGCCAACTCGCGGATCATTTGGTTCTCCGGATGATACAGCAAGGATCGTTGCAGCCAGGGCGATATCAACCGAAAACGAATATGGTTCATGATCTCTACAATGTGTTTCTTACGCTCCGACCAGTCGTACTCTAGCCAACGCACAGCAGTAAAGAATATTTCGTCCTCACAGTTGACACTTATAGTATCCAGTTTAAAAAGAAAGATCAACTCGTTCACATCCAACTGTAGAAACTCGATGGAAGCGACTAGTGGAAGAAAACACTTGCGTATTCGAGTCAGAAAAATAGACATCATATCAGGGCATGGCATTTGGCGTGCATCTAGATAGCCCTTAAATGCACTTTGTTCCCAAAATCCCAGACTTGAACTTGTTGAAAATGTAAACCAGAACTGTTCTAAGAGGCGACGTAAGTCAAGGAATTTGCCCAACTCATATATGGCTAAGAAATCATCACCGAGAGGGAACATATAATTATCATCGATAAACCAATGATACAATTTGGCCATTAGATTCATGGGCACTTTATGGCTGGGTAGCTCCAGGTATATATTGGGATTCCCTTTAAAAGCATTGATATGATAAAGGAATAAATATCGATCGACATGCATAAAAGAATCCCCAATTTTCAATTCCAAATTATCGAACCAAAACTTTTTTATCGAGATGATCATCAACTCTGTGGAAGCTAAGAAAACAAATCATAAATATTTGTATATACGCCAATTCAAATCAAATATTACTTAGGGGCCGACCATGCTCAATTACCAAATGGTGAGCCACCGAAATACTGTCCGACTCTGATGGGTCATTCCTCCCAAAGTTGCACTTTGTTATGTCCTGTACCATTTCATACATTCGAGCCATGTCAATCTTGGCACTTTGATGCGACACCAATGTTTTGTTCTGGGCATGTTGTTTTGCTGCACTCGAATAAAATGAACTTCTGTTAGCGACACTTATTGAGACACTTTCCGTATTATTCTTGGGGCAACCGTAATTATTAATGCACAGCGTTTCGGAAGACAAACTTTTATTTTCTAGGCGTAATGATTTGGGATCATCTAATATTGATTCTTCTTCATCTGTGTCAACGCATGAGAGATTCGGAAATATTTGATTGTCAATAAAATACTGCTGCAACGATTTAGGTGTAAATTTTGTATCCAATTGCTTCGTTGCACTCTCCTTTAAATTGTCTTCACTATTGAAGTTCGGTGACAGACAGTCCCCAGGTTGAACTTCAGATATCATTGCTAGAAATTAACAAATTACTATAGCTCAAAAAGAATAAAATAGTTTACAAAGACTTCAAAATATTGCTTTTGACATACAAATATGTTTAGTTATATTCGTGCTACTATATAACTGAGGTGTGTAAATAGATCTAAACAGTGTTATGAAAAACAAATTATTCTCTTTGTGAAATTGCAAGAGATTCAAAAGTAATAAACATTTTGTTTTATTCTATTCTATAAATTAAGCAAAGGACGACCCTAAATATATTTATGAACTAAATTGAAGGATTTTGTTTATGGACTACATGATTTTTACATTCTTGTTATAATTTGAAAATGTGTGGACTAATCATGACTGTAAAACCATGGCAGTATAAAACTTTTGCAGTTTAGATGTTTTTTTTTTAACTTTTTCAATTGACCTGCGAAAGAAAGCTTTTCAATGTCAGTCGAGTCGTGACATCCATTTAAGACTGACATTTGTTTACTGCTAGTGGAATCATCATCACTAAAATTGATGTAAATACAAGAATTCCCTTGCTGTATAAATGCTCCATCGAAGGAATGATTCATTTGTAAAAATAAAATAATTTCGATAACGTTTATCCTTTAAGACAATCTTTGCACAATTGACAAAAATTACGAATCCATAATGATTTATTTACTCGAGGCCAACAATATAATCATTGTAGGAATTACTCGACTAATTGAGCGATGCCGCAAATGATACTAATGGAAATGCAATGCAAACAAGCACACATACATATGTATATGTTCATACCAGCTAAAATATGATGCCTGGGAAGTAGACGTCAAGTTGACAAAAGCCTTTGTCGTTTAATAGATAGGAAACATGAAGAGCTCAGCGTGGCTTTTTATAACTTTTTAATTGTTTCGATAACTTTGTTTGCGGTTGCCATCGTCGTGGATGTCCGTGGGATGAAGTAGTGACAACTCTGCAGTGTTTTCTTCTTCGCGGCACTTAAAAAGAATCTTTGCATTATTACGCTAAATTATTTTCCCATATGCCAAATTAGTCACGGTGTCAGAGTTCAATATGGTAGTGTGTGCATTAGAGAGCCAGTAATATATGCTTGCAGCGCATTACAATGGATTTTTGTTGTTATTATCTAATTGGCACTTGAAGTTTCATACCCACTACATACGCACAACACAACATAAATAAATACCTTTATGAATATTCGGAAATACGTACTAAGTATTTCCCAATTTTTGGACAAAACAGGTTCCACCGCTGATTAGATAACGGTTCATTTTAATGGATTAGTAAAAGAGTTTTCCAGTTGTGTTTGTCATTACGCAATTCTGTGAAACAAATCTGGCGCAAAGTAGCCACCCCATAAATTTTATTGGTATTGAACAAAGGAACAAGATCAATTACCCCAATCTGGCATCTGGCAACGCCAACGGCATTCAACGAACGACTGGGCACACTTTAAAAGCGTGTCGTGGCGATCACGAGCTTAGCGGTGGTACTTTAGATATGAATTATTAATGGTCAGCTTCCGGTAAATCGTTGGCCATTTTGCAAGTGTCACGCAACATGTTGCTGTCGCTTCTAAGCCTCTGGCTGAAGGCAACAAAAGCAACCGCAACACAAATACAACACAAAACAACAGAGCACAAAATTCACCTGTCCCGTCGCCTCTCAACGACACCAACAGCAGCAGCAGCAGCAGCAGCAGCAGCAGCGGCAGTGTGCGATGAATGGAGAGGGGGGTTGCGCAGCTCAGACGCACACAGTGCGTGCTAGTGTTATCTCACACCCACATGAGAATTCGCCACACACACACACGCACACACATACAGGCCGTACTACTTACTCTGTTGTTGCTGCTTCGTTGTCGCGACGTCACCCGTTCTGTGTTAGGTATAAAAGCGAAGGCGGCCAAAGGACTTGCGCTCATTCACTTCGGTTGAGTTGTGTGCAAACGTTCGTGTGTCAATAGCAAAACTCGGCAACCAAGACCAAGAGCTACCTGTGGCAGCAGGCGAAAGCGCAGTGCGGTGCAGTTTCAAATCTCAACATTAATACAATGTAAGTTTATTTTAATTTTAATTTTAATTTGGAGGATTTCCATCATTTTCGTAAATATATTAAAATTGATGAGTGAAACGCATCGCCTCAATCTTTTCAAAGTTTTCCATATTTATTAGAATCATTTTAATATTAGTTTAGTTGTGGTAACATTAGCATTGTGAAAAACATATATTTCGGACTAAAGTGTTAACAATAAATCTTCATCATTATCGATGAACTTGACATTTTGAAACATTATTTCCATTGACTTTTGGATTAAAGTTTTAGTGAAGATCTGAACGTTGAGTTTATATTCCTGCTATTGTAGACAAATGTTCAACAATGGTAATAAAAACAAAAGTCCATAAAGTTTGGCAGCTTAGATGATTTAGTATTTTTGAATTGGTCTATGAAAACAACTTTTTCAATGTCAAAATCTGTATCACATTCGTTTTTATAACTCTCACCTGTTTAAGATGGAAAACATGATTTTATTGCTATGCAAAAATGTATGTGATGCACTTTAAACTTTTGATATCTTCTCCAATTTATTTCCTTAAGAAAATTGTTCATTTGATTTTAAAGTTTGAAATCTGGAGTTTATACAAAATATATTAGTTATGAGTGCAGAGATTGTGATTTCAAATTTTCAAATCATTTATTGGATATGATTAAGAATATAATCGTATTTTTAAATATATTCACAAGAATGCAGAAACTTGACTTTGCTTTAAGCCATGGCTTGGATAAACCTTTAACAATGGATTCAGCTCCACTAAAAGCCATGCTGCATAAGTTATGAAGTATAATTGACCATTCAAAATTCAGCAGCAACTTTTATATGAAGTTCGTATTGAACTGCCGTATTCTGAGTAGACTATCTCCTTGCATGCATAATTCAGAAATGAACTTGAACTTGTTAAAACAAATTACGGATGTTGTTGAGTTAAACACAAGCAAAAATTGACTGCTGCTCTTGCAAAGTTAAAGTGATGAAATTGCTAATTAAATAAATGGCTATCTTGATCAAACTTTTTTGCTGAGATGCCCAGGATGCCGATACTCCTCCTGTCTCTAATGAGCGACTCATTGTATCAGTCATTACTCCGACTAAAGTGTAGGCCTAATGAATAAATAGCGAGAACTAAGTCTGAGTCTGAGTGCTGTCTGAAGGGGAAATGAGTTGATGCTACAAATAATAAATATGCACAATTATGACTTTCAAAGAGAATACGCAGAAAAGTTGGCAAGTTGCTAAGTTGGTACATGGTCGCTACACAGGTGCCTTCAATCAATATTTATGAATTTGCAGGACCAGTGAGCTAAGCCACCAACTGACAACTGCCAACCGCCAACAGCCTCGGGGGCAAGAAGTTGTCTTGTTGCCTCTTCTGGCTCTGCTGGCTCTGCTGGCAACTTGTGCACAATGCTTCTTGCATTTTCCCCCCTCTTGATAATGGTTTTTGTTACAATTTTGCAGAAAATAAGAAAATGCAGCAGCAAGTTCATTCCAAGGTGTCAGCTTAGCCAGGCAAATTGTGAATGGCTCCCACTGGGAAGCGGGGGAGTGACAAAAGCGATAGATTTCAAGCCTTTAAGTTATATTTTTGTTTCGTATTGTGTTTGATTAGGATCCACAACGATATTGACATTTCATTTGTGGCCGATGGTCGACACAATGGACGCAATGAAACTGCATAGTGTTCTCTTCTCTTCTCTTCTCCTCGCAAAATCTGTTTGAAAATAATGCCCAATGACGACGACGTCGTTGTCGCCGTCGCTGTGAAAACGTATTTGAAAATTTCGCGCTCCGCAAACCAAATCCCATCATGCTAAACACACACCCACGCAAGCTCACACACACACACACACACACACACATGTGCATACTAACAGTGCCTCTCATATTTACATAAGCCCCATATTCATATTTTCGTATAGAAACAAACACACACACACACTCTCTCTCTCTCTCTATCTTTCACATGTAGTTACATACTGAGGCATAAAGACTTTCTTGGCCCACGGAGGAGAATGGGTTTTTATTTGTTTTATTAGAATTTCCTATTGCCTGTCGTTGGTTGCGTGGTCCTTGCCTTGTCAATATATATTCAACTTTTGCATCAACGTTCAGCTAGTATTACAGCGACTTGTCAATTGTCCATTTAAGCGCACCGAAAGTGTATTGATATCTGTGTCATATGCTAACTGACCTTGTCAAGCGACTTAAAGAGATGCCATTATAGAAATCGTTTTAAAGTGGAAAGGGTAAAAATCACTAGTGTGATTTGTGAGGAATTTCAATTTAATAAATGAAAGCGTTCTATATATATTTAATATTTCATATTTTTGTTTTTTTTTTAAGTTTTAGGTGCAGATTTTGTTTTTCTTCCGATATAAAAATTAGTCATATTACAAAAGAACGAATTGAATATAAATTCATTTTAAAATTGCAGATGATTGGATTTTTTTGTCTAGATGTCAACATTTTCAAATGCAGTCAAAACTATAATTGAATGAATCACGAATTATCTTTCATGATCAAAATTACTTACGCCAGAAAATAGTTTTTCTAAGCTTTTCATCTTTAGGAAGTGCACGCATAATTATCGCAATAACTGTATTTGGGGTATCACAGTCATAAGCATGCCTGGTTAAATAGATTTAATGATGGCACGCCCAACACATCGCATACTAAATGGTCCACTGCAGATAGCTAAAAATTAAAGACTGTTTACAAACTGTCAAAGATTTGATGCCAAATGTATGTGTGTGTGTGTGTGTGTGTGTGTGTGATGCACGTCATCAGCAGTAGCAGCAGCAGCAGCCTCAGTGTCAGTGTCAGTGTCCGCGAACTTTAGGTGGCTGTGTCTGTTGTGCACTTGATATCTTAATTGAACTTTGGGCAAAATAATAAGAAATAAATATTCATAATCAGAGAGGGGGCGGAGGAGGGCAAGACAAGCGAGTTTGATAATATGGTTCGTGGTTTTTCCTGTTTGTTGAAGTCTTTTAAAATTCCATCAAGTTAATACGGCTCTTTTGGTTCATCCTTTTGCACAAAAGACGTTGTCGGTGCTTAATTAAGTCAATGCCGCACTTGCCACAGCGCCAAAGCTACACCTGCTTCGAGTGTGAAAGAGACAGGCGCGGGAGATAGAGAGAGGGTAACGAAGGGTGGGGTTAAAGTCAAAAGGGATAAAGGAAGGTGAAGGTGGCGAATTGGCCATCTGCTTTCTTGCTGACGCACAAATCAGCCGACAAAAATTCAAATCAAATTTCGTACGTGTCCATTTTAAGCCATTTAAGCATTTACCTGATGCTCGGCCTCGCTCGCTTGTTAAACGATTGTGTTTAGCAATCAAATGGAAAGTTGCCCTTATTTCGAGTCCAAGTATCAAGGGTACGTACGACTCTCGATTGCCGATTGTCGGGGGTGTAATAACAGTATTTACGATACATGCGGACATGCCGAAAACCATAAATTGTGATTTAAAAAAGCATTCACAGTACCTGCCGTTGGCTGTGGCTCTGGCTCTGGCTGCGGCTGCGGCTGCATCAAAATATTGGCCTCGAATGCGTAAAAAAGACAACGGCAAATTTATGATTGGCCGCAATTAAATGCCATTAGCTGCCGTTTTTTTGTTAGCTGTGTATTCGCTGCGCAGACTAAACATACCCGGTAATCAATCTACTATCTGGCACAACTAAACAGCCGACGCCCCCTGATATTGATAATGAAAAAAGGGCAGCGAATCCAATTGACAATGCGTATAATTTTTGTTGTTTTTGGGTAAATCAGTTTGGTTATCATCATCATCATTCAGTTGGCGTCACCAGCTCATTGTCGGTTACCGTTATCAATTTGCGATAACGCTCAGCTGTTGCACGAGCCGGGGATAAGCATTTCACAGGTGTCCTGGCTAAGTCAAAGGGATTTGGCTTTCGCTTTCGCTTTTGGTTTCGCCACGCGGCCAAATGACTCTTTTTTTTGTTGCTTCGTCTTCTCGTTCGGCAAGACGCCCGCGCGGCAATTACCAAATTACCAAATATTCCCTAATTGCAATTTAGTGCGAGCTAATGCGGCGTTTGTCACCTGGCGACGTCTATTAAAATTTATTTGTTTGTCTTTGTTGAGACTCAATGTAGCACAGCATTAATATACATGCATAGGAAACCCGCACACACACACACCTTCTGCTGCGAAGGACAAAGAATGGGTGGATCCATAAAGCAGCTCGCTATCCAGATTGTTTAACGCCCCTTTGAGCCACGCTACGCAACAACAAACTTGACAGCTCATCAGAGCGCCATCATTTGGCAGACACAGACAAAGAGAACAGTGTGTTTTTTTGGTAAACAGGGAGAGAGAGAGAAATATAAGCTATAAATATTTGGTGTTTCCAAAACTTTTGTTATTATTAAGTATGAGGTATTTAGTAATTTAACAATTGAAACCTAGCAAAGATTCTGAACGTAAGCAATCTTTATACCTAACAGCGCCATCTAGTGCTCATATGTATACGTTGCTGAAATTGACAACCAAACATCGCTTATTAAATGATCCGATGTTATGCAGCAAAAGCGCCATCTAGCGATCTCATGTAGACTCGGGCGAAATTGGAGACTAAACATCGCTTATTAAATTCGCCTCGGACGCCACCTAACGAGCGCGCATAGTCAGTAAGCGCCATCTAGTGTTGTGTGATGACTTGGCCGAAATTCAAAACGAAACATCGATTATTAAAGGATCCGCCATCTAGTGTTGTTTTAGACTTGGTCGAAATTGGAGACCTAGGTTAGTTTATTAAATGATCCTTTCCGCTGAAGTAGTGACGCCATCTAGCGCGAGCTCAGTGATACTTGTGAGCTACATTGTTGTTGACTACATTAATTTCCCCTCTAGACCTTGACAGATTTAGCTGAGATTGAAGACCAAATTCATGAAGCTCAACGAAGTGGGTCAACTGCTGAGATAGATTCATGATAGATGCATTATGCTATATGTATGCATATGGCTGGGGACAACACGCCATAACCGACACTGACGCAAAAATCTACTTTTAAGCGAAATCCCTGACGTTGGCGTTGCCGTTGCATCTACTTAACGTAATTATGGCTCATTAGCTGCCACGCTGCATGTTATTTGCATTAAATGCAATGCCAAACTGTGCGAAAAAAGTGCGGAGGGAAGGTGTATGACATGGGGCAAAGTCTCAGTGCACCAGGTGCATCTACATTTCCGACCAAACCACATGAGTGGCCTTTGAAACCGCATACCAAAGTTACTCCTACGTAGTCGGTCGTCGGTTGTCCGTAGTCCGTTGCCCTGTCCAACTACAAATTAGAGCCGAAAGTCGCTCTACTAAATATATAGGACAACACCTCGGGTTAAGCGTGGCTAGCAAAAAAAAACTTGTCCCAAAAGTGCAGAATATTCTGTGAAGCAGACGTTGCCAGTTGACGGCGTATCAGGTTGAGGTCAGAGAGAGCAAGGAGTGGCTGCGCCCCGCAGAGACCCAAAACATGCTCCAAGCATTAAGCGGCAAACAAAATAAAAAGTGGCGAAGCACAGGAAGTGTTGAATTGAAGCCGAGCCGACTAGGCGGTCTGTAATTAATTTGTTTGCGACAAGAAAAATGATAAACACACGTGCAGACAACACCGCAACAATTATTTAGTTGTCGGCGTTAAATTTCGCACGAAAAGTAGGACAAATGTTGTGGTTCTCCTCCCCCCAACCAAACCAAGTCAGGAACTAGCAGGCTTTGCAATGCACTTATTTTATTTGCAATATACGCACCGATTTAAAGGGTACAACTGCTACTTACAACCAGCTAGAAGCAGCGGAGGCTTTGCCCACGCTGTTGCCACTCAGCCAAGGACCCAGGCCGAGGGACTCCAGGTTGGTCACATGATTGGTGCCAGCCGTGATCGGAGAGAGAGCCGTGTCCTTGATGATGGTCAGGTGATGAGCGGCGCCAGCGTTGCCATTGCGCGTGAACTGCCCGAACTTGGATGCCTCGTACTCGGACTTCTGGATCTCAGCGGCCGCCGCGTGAGCGGATCTCTGCAGCGCCGAGGCAGCCTCCGCTTCACGTGCTGCTGCAATGCGCTGCTGATAGGCCACAGCTGCCTTCGAGGCGGCCAAACGCTGCTGGGCAAGCACCACAGCGGAGGCAGCTGATGCCGCCTCGGAGCGTTGAATGGCGGCGGCAGCCTCCGATTTCTGGGTGAGAATTGCCGCATGTGTCTCCTTCTCCATGGCAATTCGCTGCTGATTCAACACATTTTCCTTGGCCGCCTGCATCTGCTGCTGGGCGATGAGCACATTGGCCGACGCCTGCTTGGCAGCTGAGATGGCATTCGCTACCTCGTTGGGCGACGGCGCCGTCTTCAGTGGACTGTGTCCGCCACTCCATCCGCCACTTGACCAGCCACCAGCTCCCCCGCCGCCACCTGCATTCCAGGCAACACCAGCTCCCAGTTGTGCACTGCTTGTGGAGGCCCAGGGAATGGAGGAATCCCCCAGACTGCGTTTTGGCAGCGTCTTATCGCTGCTCTCCGACGCCATGCAACCACTTGTGGCAAGTGTTGCCAGCAGTAAGAGCTGCATCAAGTTGCGACTGGGCTTGGCGTACATTCTGCTTCTGCTTCTGCTTTTGCTGCTCTTGTTGTTGCGGATGGGTTCAATTGCTGTTTGAAACTATGCACTTGTTTCCTGAGGGCCTCACTATTTATAGTCTATAGTGAATTGCTGCAGAAGATTGCGGCTGAACAGCAGCATCATAATCACTCACGTAGTTGCCACCGACCAATTTGGCCTCTTTCGCTGTTGCAAGACACTTCGCAAGTGCCTCGTTTTAATAGATTGCAACACAAAAGTACTGAAGGGTATGCTAGACTTTTGGGCTTAATCAAAATGTGAGCAACAGGTGGAAAGAAGTATCTGAGACCTTTTGCAGATTGCATCTTGCATCCCAAATATTTATAATCCAGCAGCATCGATTTAGATGTGATTGTCTAAATTGTTCATTCTTAGGGTTTATAATAATAATTTATATTTATTTTTTTTATATTTTCTGATATATTTTTTTATTATTATCCCTTTAGTTCAAATTTTCCTGCATTATTCAATTTGTTCTTGAAGTAAAATTACACTTTTGAAGCAACACTCTAAATTTATAAATTTTACAAATGCGATTGCAAGTAGTTCCGCTTTTTTCAGTCGAGTAATCTTTTGACAGTTTTTAAGTTTCCTTAAAACTGACAAATGGTATCTCAGAGTCGAGCACACTCGCCCTGCGCTTTCTTATTTGTTAATAATATCAACAGGAAATGAAAGGCTTTAGCTTCTCCAAGAGCCACTTGAGCAAAATATTAATAATGCTCAATTTCGTTAGGCTTTTGAGCAGCCAAGTATCAATCGCATCCCAATTTGGTTACTTGTTTATAACTGCTGCCGATACGGCTGATACCTGAGGATGAATGCAACCGCAAGGACACCCACTGAGTTTGAGTAGATAGCGTGAGTGTGCAGGAGATGCTTACAGTATGTAATCTCATTGACGCATCCCGCCCACGCTCCCTCTCTTTCTCTCTCGCTCTCTCATATTGTCTTTATGCCACATTATTAATGTTATAAAAAAACAGCGAAATGAAATTTAATTATATCGCGAAAGCCACGCAATTTACGTGTCCAAAAGGAATTACCCCTGGGAATCTGACGGACGACAACCGACAACCGACAGCCGACAGTCGGCAGTCGACAGTCGATACAAATTGTTGCAACTTCGTTGTAGAAGAAGCTGCCCCTGCAACGAATTGTAATTACCGTTAATGCACGTCCGCAACATCGGACGGACGAACGACGGACTGACGGACGGACGGACGGACTCGAAATTTTACTTTTACTCGTATTAATGAATACAAATTGAATAAGACAAGCTGCGGCTGGAATTGGGATTGTCAGCGAAACGTTTCCGCGAGCCGGAGAGAATTACATATATATTTATTGTCCAATAAAATGAACCTTTCAATATGAATTACCAGATGCTCTGATGCAGCTTAAACGATAAGCGACAAGGTCAAGACATAATAAGACTGTTAAAAATCAGTTAAATATAACAAATGAGATTAAATATTTCAGAATTTATCAACAAAAAATGGATTTAATAAAAAATTGGGAATTTATTAGTATGGCAGCTTGTGTTAACAATCGCTACTTAAACTATTTAAGTCTGAACAAGAAATAAAATTTACTAAAATTTCACACGAATTACTGATAACCAAAGGTGAAATGTGATTTTAAAGCTAAGCAGTTTGTGCTCTTCAAATGCTATATAATTTCTTATTAACCTATTAATATGCCTCGGACTTTTAAATGATACAAAATTTGCATGAACCTTTATGTTTTGAGTTCTAATGGAGGACTTATTTTGTTTCATATTAATTAAAAAATATAAAAACTTTAATATAAGCTATTTTATTATAATAAATAATAAACTGCTTATGTAAGAAGATACAAATGTTAATCATATTAAACTGTAAGTTGATTATTAGTTCCTTAAACTACATTATGGGCGATACATTACTGTGTTTCTATAACTGATTGCAATGATTAACAAAGTTCGTTCGCCTGAACGAATGAAATGCTCAGTATAGTATTGAAACGAGTGAAAAGAGATTTAAAATTTGGACAAATATTGTGAGTGATTTATTTATTAAATATACCAAGCTAGATATCTGTTATAGGCGACATTGTACCACATATTTGATGAAGCGATTAGTTCTGAATCATGTTACTCCGATGTGATTTCAAGATATGAATTGTGATACTTCTCGAGAGTATTTATGAACAGCTTTATCGATATGACATTTTGCATTTAATGGCCAACTGAGTTAAGAGCATCGTTATCCTTTTATTGCAGAGTCAATCTGCAGACCAGCATGTCGCAATCGAGGACCTTTGGAGCGCAATCCCGCAAATCTTATGTAGGCCTTTTATTGCTCACCGTGTGTGCATTCCTAACGCAAAGCGTGCTGGCAGCCGCCACGTCGGATGCAGTTTACGGCGAGACTGAGGCGCATAAAGACAATGGTTGGTGATCTCCAGGACTCTAGTTGGTGATATATATATTAAAGCCCATCTTGATTCACAGATTATCCCTCACTTATCAAGCGACCGGCATTCTTCGTGGGCAGTCGCTATGGACGCTCAGGCGGCAATGGAGGCGGTGCTGGCAATACTGGAGCAGGATCTGGGGTGGGGCCATCGAAGACACGCCGCCTCATCATAGTTCCACGCAACGATCGCTTCTTTCTCGGCTCGCGGTATGGCAAGCGCAGCGATGAGTATCTCTCGCCCTACGAGCAGAGCAGTCTCAGCCTGGACTTGAACAAGGCTGCGCTGCGGGACTCGGTGGAGAATGGCATGGATAACGAGAAGCCTGGACCAAGCAGGACACGACTTGCGCCAGGCACAACAATGTCCTGTGTGTATACGGGCATCGGAAACTTTTATCGCTGCAGTAGTGCGTAAGTTGTGTGTGTCAATATTGCTGAGAACTCTCACCACGTATTTATTTCCTTTGACACACAGAGACGAGCTCAACAATATTTTGAATCGCAGCGAGGGATTGACAATGAATTCGAATAGCATAGGCGCGGAGGATGCCAACACCAAGTAGAATGCCGGACATTCTTGGCATTAAATGACAAAAACGCAGCGCAAAAACCGGAAACGGAAACTGTAACGGCAACGGCAATTGATTGACCATCCTATTGTGGCACCTTGATCCTCCTGGCAGTTAAAATACTACATGCATTCATAGCTTAAAACATACTTGTTATCCTTTTCGCTTTTCTGTTCGACATTAGCAAATGGTATTAAGATTTTTAACGGGGCTGGAAAAGTTTTAATACCCAAAAATAACGAAGAAATTGTAAATATACACATCTACTATTATTGTAACGAATAATTCTAGCTGTCTATTATATATTGATTGCATGTAATACACTTACACGCTTTAAGTATTATACATACAAATTGTATTTCAATTGTTATCGCAATGCAACTTGCCTCTTATTGAAGATACTCTCTGCTCCAAACGCCGAAGATTGAGGTTGATTCCAATTCAACATCTTTTTAATATTTCTACATTATGGTTAAGACTTCTACAGTCTCTTACTGAAAAGGTGTAGTTTAGTTGGAAGATTTTAGAATCATATTTAAATAATGTCTTATTGACAGCATTCTTTTATTCGTTAGAAAAGTATACACAAGTAAAGACATGCTTCATTTCACTATATTTATTTTTAACTTGTTGTTTATGTTTAACTTGTTTTTTTGATATTCACTTAACTAATATTATGCGAAGCCATTTAAATTGTGGCACATTTGCTATCAACAGTCAAATTCCTTATGATTTGTTTCTCTTTGATCTCAAGAAAATGGAACAGATGAGCTACACATGAGCCCACAGAGCACTCAAATATTTAAAACTTAGGGATATATAAAAAAAAAAATCAAATAGCGAGTGCATACTAAAATCTTGATTTTCCACTTATTCAAACTATTAAAATGAGCCTTTGGGTCCTAAGGTTTTGAATCGAAATATTAGTGGCAGGTAGGTTAGAGAGCATTATTGCAATTTTTATTGGAATAGTGGATTGCAAAAGGTTCATTAAATTACTTGCGTGTACGTAATATAATACGTTTGCCGCATACGCTTACTGCATCAAGTATACGCATACTTAACCATGCACAATGTATGTAGTACATCATTATTGACAATGCTTTAAGCAATTAGCTCTTTGCTAATGCATTTCATTTAACTGCGGGCAGACACAATTGTTCATATGCTCACAAACACAAGTGTGTGTCTCTCTGTGTTACATGCTCTGGTGTATAGTATGTATGTATGTAGACGAGGCAATATAATTATAAGCAAAGGAGGCCCGCAACTGTTGCAAGTAATGAGCAAAGAAGCTGAACGCAAGTCGAGCAGCACTTACTTTTTAAAGCGCAAAATGTAGCAATGGAAAATGGAAAAATTTGCGTGGCGCCTTACAAAAGTTTCCCCCTTAGCTGGCATTGATTTTAATTGATGGCAACGGCTAGCGGTAGAGGCCGTGTGGCAAGCAACTTGGCTGATAATTGAAACAACATTTCAGTTGAGTTAGTGGCAAAGTGCCAGATAATTGTATTAGGACACATGCATAGACAACGAAAAACACTCTGATCCTGCGATTCCTTGTGCTTTCTTTGACGCTGCCCGCATCACAACTTCTTGGCTATCAGAACTTGGCAGCGTGGCGAGACATGTTCGTCAAATAGCTGCTCGTAACGCACCTCCAGACGCAGTTGTTGCTCCGCTGCCGCCTCCCGCAGGTAGCACAGTCTGTCATAGAGCAGCAGGTTCTCACAGAGTTTCTATTGGATGGAGTAGATTTTGTTTAAAAAGTTTCGACGGGCCTCAAAAGAAGGACTCACCTGTATGCTGGTCTGCAGACAGCACAACGCCTCGGCCAGACGACTGCCGCGTCCCTCGGAGTAACGTTCGTTGATTTGCCGAAAGCGCGTCTCGTGGCTTACACGCCAAATAAGGGGCTGTGCTGTGAGGCGGGAATGTAGCTGGTATCGCAGACATAAGCCATTAAAGTCAAGTGTAGTCTGCTGAGCCTTGGACTGAACCTTCACCAGCTCATCAGGATCATCGCTGACCGCGTTGGCCAGCGCACGCCAGTACATCTGGTGTCCATGCTTGGCATGAGCAGGGGAATCCTTACGCCAACGCGAGCTTGTCTCCTGGCAAGCCAGGCGCAAGAAGGGACGGTTGAAGCAGCACTCGACCAAATTAGCTGTGGCTTTGCTTAACGCACTGCTCAGGGGAAAGTTAACAAAGGGGGAGCTCACCAGGTCGTCGATACCTTCGCGGAGTGCCAGCTTATGGTAGCAGCAGGGCATGATAAGGAGCGACCGCACTTGCGGCATTGTCAGGAACAATCTCATGGCACTGACGCTTAAATCCGCGCACGCATGCAAACCAATTATCGCCATAGTTATCGTAGTTAATTCTGGCGACAGTCCGTGGCTTTGGGCCAACTCCAAGGTATGCGCCTCGATGCGGTCCCGACATTGGGCGTCTGCTGAGACGAATTCCTGCCTGTAGCTAATTGAGTTAAGTGCCTTTTGTGGCATCAACTTTTCGCAGCGTTGCTGTGCTGATATCACGCGCTGCTCATCCGCCTCCAGGCCAAGAATCAAATAGTTATCGTTAAGTTGAAGCAACGCTTCGCTCAGGTATCCCAGCCCCGAGCCCAAGTCAACAAGCAGTTGTGTCTCAGCATTGGCGCAGTGCTCATGGATGTTGGCGGCCAACTGCTCGATTTCATGCAACTTTTTGCGTCCTATTTTGCGATTCTGATTGCTGCACTTACTTGGCACTTTCCTTGGAGCAGTTGGTGTATGTGCCTCTGGTATCATCTTAGCGATTTGTTGGCGAAAGTTTTGCAATTCATTCGGGCAATCCTCTAAAGGTTCATGCACAAAAGGGAATTTGTTCAGACTTTCATTTGACACGCTTAGGAAATAGTCCTTGAATACTTGTGGCATGCGATCGAGAGCCTTGATACAGGATGTATTGGCTTCACTATAAATCCAAGAGTAATTCTCTAAAAATTCTACAGCGGATTTGAAATATGATTCGTCATTGTCAAAAGCTTTCGGCAGCGACATTTCTGAAAAGAAATCAACAATAAACTGTGTTGATGGTAAGACTATTGTGACTAAAGACAATCAAACAGATTTCTAATCTTATCTGAGGGGTTTAATTAATAACAGTAATTAATATAGGAATGTTCACACATAAAGAACTGATGGCGCCATCTAGCGACCAATAGAAATATATGCAACATATAAGCTTGCTCCTCCATTGCATTAATTGCGATTCATAATAAATATTATATATATGATTAAAATTTGTTCAATTTGTTCAATGTCCAGGCATACTTTTAGCAAATAATAAAAAAAATACCCTAGCGTAACTTCCCATTGCCTAAAACATAAACTTTCACTTGCAAAAGTATTCCATCCATTCTCCACCAAGCTAATCAAGCAACAGTTGTTTGTTTGTTGAAAGACAACGTCATTTAAATATCCTTTAATAACAATTATTTAACGTTTGCGATAGAGAAGAACGAACAAAAAGAAGAAATTATTCGTAATTATCTTAATTGAAATTACGATCAAAAACAGAACAAATGTTGAATGTGAGTATGAGGTTATGCATAACTATTTACAGTCTTATTTCTTAGTACAAAATGCTACATTTAGGATATGACATTCCATTTCAATCCGGATTTCTCATTATCCAGTTTGTCGTTGGCTGGCCCCAAGATGACTTTGCCATAGTGTTTGGGTTCCTCCTTAAAATATTTGTCAATTACAGATCGCAGCTCATCGACGGTGACGGAGAGCACACGAGAACGATATTTGACAAACATCTCATGTGAAACACCATAGAGGAAGTTGTCAATGCCAATGTTGCCCGGTGCAGTTGGTGAATCCAGTTGCTGCAGCACGCCTAGCTTCGATTCGAAAAGTGTCTGCTGATCCAGTTTTTCGTTCTCGGTTTGCAACCACTCGTAAGTATTGTTGAATGCTCGAAGTGTCTTAATAGAGTGCGGATCGCGATAGCTGAAGAAGCTAAAGATGCCATCGGAACCAATCTTGGCGCCAGCGCCATATGCTCCATTCTGTTCACGAACAACAGGCAACAGATACTTGGCAGAAACCAATTTCGCCAGAACCCGCAACACGGGATGATCCTCATGCAAATAGGGCACGGCAAAGAACGTCTTTGAGCAGTAATTGACAGGAATATTCATTAAATAATGTTGCAGACCGGGCTGCAGCAAATTTATGTCAATGTCCGTCTTCATCTCTTCATGACTTGGCAAACTATTCACAAATCGCGTATAATGTTCCAAAGCAGTCGATTGATAAGCTGCCGAGCTGTTAATTGCAGCACGCATATTGTTCTTGCTGAAGACCTTGGATCCAATGCTTTTTAACCTATCCCGAATGTCGCCAGTGCTCGTTTCCTGCACGTACTTCTTCATAAATCCTATGTGATCCAATCCCGACAACAATGATTTCAATTGCCCAGCATCTGTGACTAGTCCAGCGGCACTTAACATGGCGTACAAATGTCCAGAGCTTGTGATGCCCACAGATATATTTGAAATATAGTTCTCTATCAGCATCTGCAGACGATCCGTGTCTTCCAATTTAAAGTTGAGCAGCAACTCTTCGCTTAGACAGAACATGTCGGAAACATTCTTATCAAGTGCATGCGTCGTCATCATCAATCCAAGGCGATATGTCTTGGCATCCTTTACATTCTCGACAAAGTTCAGCTTAAAGTCGATGCCAGCCGTCTTCGAAAGAACCAATTTGTCGAACTCACGGAAATCACGGCTCTTTGTGCCCATATCGTTGACCACATTGCAGAAGAGAGGCACTAGCATGATCTCCTCTCGTGTTAGTCCCGTGATATTGAACAAGCACTTTAAATAGGTGATTTCGTTAGTGGGCACCTTGCACAACTGGGTGGGCACATTTTGAATAGTCTCCAAGGTAATTTCTGGCAACTTTGGCGGCTCCTTGACGTCGGTCAGCGACAAGCAGGGCAACACATCAGTATTAACAATTGATTTTTGCGATGCCTCTAGTTTTAGGCCATTCTGATAAATCTCCTCTAACTTTTTACTGTCGAGCGCACTAATCTTTTGTTTAAGCATCTCGGCCTCAGCCTGTTTAAAATTCTCCTCGTACATTTCATCTGGCGACATTGTCAGTGTGAGTCTATGTGTGTTATTGCTTGAGAAATATTTCTCAACCTTCTCTTGCAGATAGTTCTTATTTTCCTTTAATCTCTGCCGCAGTGTAGCAATCATTTCCGATACTCGTAGATTAGCGACAACATCACCCTCATGATTCCATAACGATGTAGAGTTGAATAGTAAAGCGTTGCCAAAGTGAGGACTCTGGTGTTTCAATGACAATTCCAGATTATGAAGTACACTTTTGATATGCTGCGACTCAAAGCCTTCTTTGATCGTAGTCTGAACAGTCTGCTCAAAAAGTTCGTTGAACTTCTTGAAATCTTCAACCTTTAGATCCTGTAGACCCACTACGAAATAGGTATCCTTGCAATCGGCCGAGAAGCCTGTGGTTTGATTGTAGCCACCAGAAAAGTTCGGTTCTATTAGGTTCTTGTAGAAAGCCGAGTTAGGGCCACGAACCATCACTTCCGATAGAACGTTCAATTCAAAACTCTCCTGTATATCGGTTATGTCAGACATCAGCAAACCAATTGCTATTTGATTCTGTCGATCGAAGCTGGCGCCCATGCGATCCAGTCTGCTGGGTATGTGGACATTACGTGGCTGCTTCCAGCGTTCCTGCGGTGGAATACGGCTGTAGGAGTTGTCAATACGTTCATGATGAGAAAGGTATTCCTCATCCACAAACTTGAGTGTCTTCTCCAGATCAAAGGAGCCGTAGCAGAAGATGCGGGCATTACTTGGATGATAGTATTTGTGATGGAACTCAACTAAATCCTTGTGGGTCAGCTTAGGAATCTCTAAAGGATTACCACCCGAACAGAAGCCGTACGTGTGACTGGGCAGCATGTTGTTCAGCAAGTTTTGAATAAACACTTGCGAGTTCTCTGAGAAAGCACCTTTCATTTCGTTGTAGACTACACCTTTAATAATGAGTTCAGAGTCGCGATTTTGCAAATCTGTGTGCTCCAGACGCCAACCTTCCTGCAGAAAGTCTAGATATGCAAGATTCGGTCTGAAAAATGTATATTATAGATGATACGACTCTTTTTTTTAAGTAACTTCAGACGGTACTTACCTAAAGACAGCATCTAGGTAAATCTTCTGCAGGTTGCGGAAATCAACCTCGTTCATGGTTGAGAAGGGATACAGCGTGTAATCGGGCCCAGTCATGGCATTCATAAATGTGGCAACCGAACGATTGAGCATTTTGAAAAAGGGATCTCGAACTGGAAAATTCTTGGAACCGCACAAGGACAGATGCTCCAATATATGAGGCATGCCTGTCGAATCGAATGGCGTCGTCCGGAAGTTAATGGAGAACACATTGTTGGTATCCTTGCGGTCAATATACCAGAATTCTGTCCCTGTGCCCAAATGCCGCAGAGTGCACGAAGTCAGTTCAAAGTCGGGTATATACTCGATACGCTCGCACTGGAATCCATTATATATCTTGCCCTCGCTATATTTGTATTGCCGATCTGTGTTTATATGCGGCATTCGATCGATCCCTTGTGTTGCAACTTCCAGCTTTTGGTTGACAACGCCGCGAATTCCATTAGCCTTGTTGTTGTTCGACTTGAAATTTCGTCTGACGATTTGACTGTGCAGCACGCTATTAGGGCGTGGCACCGCCCTTAACCATTGTAGGCGTGTCAACATTTCTGTGAGCGAGCGAGTTGTCTATAAATAATAAGTACACAATACAAGTTGCAGATGATTGCCAAATGAAAGCATCGGGCGACATGAATTATGGCAAAGTAACCACAATATGAAACACGGAACTTAAGTTTTCAGTTGTTGTATGCAGAGTTACATCAGCCGGCATTCATATATGCATGTGTTTTTCTTGCTACCTATGTATGTATGTATGCCTCCAGAAATTTAGTATTTTTCAAAAAGAAACTGATTGAAATTCCATAACTTATGCAATGTTCTTCTCAAATAAATTTGCATTTCGATATTTACAAATATATTTTAAATAAAAGATTTTACTTGCCAGCTATAATCAATGGGTCCAGATGTAGACTTGGTAAAGCATCGATTGGCACTATCGATGTATCGATTTTTTGTAAACATCGATTTACTTTAACAAATATCGATAATTTTCACCAGTAAATAATATAAATTTATTCTAAACAATTGTTTAATATTGAATAAATTAATCTTTTAGAAGTCCCATTTTTGTTTTGATATAAAAAATAATAATATAAAATTTCTGTTGTTTTAGGTGCTTTTCTTCATTTTAGTATTTTTATTTCAGTTTTATTCCGATAAATATACTAAAATAATTTCATTGCTGGTCACATTTTTAGTAAGCCGCAATTTATTTAGAAAGTTAATTTTATTTAATTAAAGTGAACCTGTAAAAGTGAATGTAAAAAATGCTAAAATCGAATTGTGCATAAAATTAAAAAAAAAAACACTTAAGACAATTATTTGAAATTGTGGAACCTCCTGATAAATAACACTTCAGAAAAATGCGGTGATTGTCAAAGATATAATAGGGTACGTTAATGACAAGCAACCGTTATGTTTGACGTGTGTATATAATTAGTTACTATGCAGACAGAAATATGCACAGATACATAGGTACATATGAATAGGGCAGTTCATTATTAATACAGAAAGATGTTTAGAAAGTATAATTCATAAGAATATGTGTCATTTTTTAATACAACTCAGTAGATTTTTATTTTTATTTGATATCGAAGTCTGATTTTAATACGCAATTAATGAAATTCCACTACTTCTACAATTAATTTGACATTTCACTAGTTTCATCGCTTTCCTCATCAACTTCTATTTCTACTGATTTCCGACCGATAACACATTTGCCAAAGTGTTTTGATTCGTTCTTAAAGTACTTCTCAATGACATTTTCGACTTCGTTTACAGTTACAGCCAAAACACGAGCACGATAATTGAAATATATATCATAGGTGGCACCCAAGACAAAGCTGTCCGAGTTAATTTCGCCAGGCGCAATTGGCCAGTCCACCAATTGCAACACGGCAAGTTTAGCTTCGAAAACAGCTTGTTGGTCAATTTTACAATTTCCTGTTTGTAGCCACTCGTAGGTCTTATCGAATACCTCAATTGTTTTCGCAGAGTGTGGATCACGATAGCTGAAGAAGTTAAAAAGTCCGTCAAACCCAATTTTAGCACCAGCACCGTAAGCTCCATTCTGTTCTCGCACCACAGGCAACAGATACTTGGCAGTTAGAATCTTGGCCAACACTCGTAACGCCGCATGATCTTTATGCACATAGGGAACTGCAAAAATAGTCTTCGAACAAAAACTTAATGGCATATCTAGATTGTAATGGCGAAAAGAAGGCTTCTGCAAAAATATCTCTTTGGTATTTATCATCTGGTGTTGAGTAGGTAAATGTGTAAGAAATCTTTCATAATTTCCCAAAATAGAAGATACGTTATTTTCCGATGTATTAATGGCAACTCGCAAATTATTCCTGTTAAATACCTTGGATCCAATACTCTTTAGACTGTCTCGAATGGCCTCAATACTATTTTCTTTGACATACTTTCTCATATAGTCCACGTGATCGACGCCTGTTAATAAGGACTTCAATCGCCCAGCATTAGTTACTAATGCAGAAGATCCCATCATGGCATACAAATGTCCGTTGCTTCTAACATTTAATGTGAACTTTGAAATATAATTTTTTATAAGCATCTTGAGGCGATCTGTATCCTCCAGCCGAAAGTTGAGCAACAATTCTTCGCAAAGTCTGAACATAAGATCCACATTCTTGTCGACGGCATAGGTTTTCATAAGGAGTCCTAGGTGATAAGATTTTCCATCCGTTACGCTCTCTACCACCTTCGTAGTGAAGACTATACGAGCCATTTTCGACCGCACAAGATTGTCGAATTGGCGGTAGTCGTGATTTGAGGTTCCCATTTCGCTAACTACGCTACAAAACAAAGGCAAGAGCATAGAATCGTTTAGACTTAATCCTGTAGTATTGAACATGCAGTTGAGATACGTTATTCCAGCTAAGGGCTCATGACTAATCAGTGTGGGTACACTTCGAAGGGTTAATTCGTTCATTTGTGGTCGCGGGAAAGGTTTTTGCACGTCATTTATTGATAAACATGGCAGGACTTCAATATCTTGTGGTGCTTTTTGAAAAGCCTCCAATTTGAGACCATTTTCATAAATTTGATCAAACTCTTCATCGCTAGTTTCCTTCAATTTTTTTAAAAGTAGTTTCGATTCAGATAACTGCCTTTCAATCTCCTGGCACTCATTAGGCCGCATAGTTATTATAAGCTTATGGGGATTATTGATATAATACTTTTCTATTTTCTGTTTAAAATAGCTTGGATTATCCTTTAATTTGTTGCGCAATTTGGAAAATAATTCAGAGATTCGTAGGTTGGAGACAACATCACCATCATGATTCCATAATACAATAGATTTATAAAGCAGATGCCTGCATTCGCTTTGTTGCTTTAATGTCAGCTCATAATTGCAGAGAACACTTTCGATATGTTGTGAATCAAAGCCCTCGATACTAGCCTTATGCAGTGTATTATCAAAGAGCTCTTCAAACAATTCCAAATCGTCTTCGGAAACATGTTGTAAGCCCACAGTGAAGTATGTATCCTTACGATTCGGTACATGACCTGTCCACCTAATGTAACCTCCTGAAAAGTTGGGTTCAACCATGCTTTTGTAGAAGGGAGAGTTTGGGCCACGTATTAATAATTCAGCAAGTATTTTCAACTCAAAGTTCTCTTGGATGTCTGTAATATCACACAAAAGTAATCCAATTGCTATTTGGTTTTGCCGGTCTATGCTTGGTCCCATGGTGTCTGGTCGACCTTGAATGCAGACTCGACGGGGTTCAGACCATCGTTTTTCTGAGGGTATGCAACTGAAAGAGGAATCTATGCGATCATAGTGCGATAGGTATTCCTTATCGACAAATTCAAGCGTTTTCTCCAGATTAAAGCAGCCATAGCAGAAGATTCGTGCATTACTTGGATGGTAATATTGACGATGGTAATTTACCAAATCTTCGTGAGTTAACTTTGGCATCTCAAGCGCATTCCCTGCTCCCATGTGTCCATATGCGTGACTCGGCAGAATGTTGTTAAGCATCTTCTGTTTAAGTAATATGTTGTTGTCTGCGTAGGCTCCCATCATTTCGTTGTAGACCACACCCTTAAATACTATGTCAGAGTTCCGGTCGTGCACATCCTTGTGCTCCAGACGCCAACCCTCTTGCAAAAAGTCCAAGTATAACAAGTTTGGTCTGCATTATCAAAACATGTTATCTTTTATTTAAACTAAACAATTTATGTTACATACCTGAACACTGCGTCCATATAAATCATCTGCAGATTTCTGAAGTCAACCTCGTTCATGGATGATACGGGATATATTGTGTAATCTGGTCCTGTCATGGCATTCATGAAGGTAGCAACTGAACGATTGCGCATTTTAAAGAAAGGATCTCGAACGGGATATTTTTTAGAACCGGCCAACGTGAGATGCTCCAAAATGTGAGGCAGTCCCGTTGAGTTGAATGGCGTAGTGCGGAAATGAATTGAAAATGAATTTTCAATGTGATTGCGATCGAGATACCAGAATTCTGTGCCAGTGCCAAGGTGTCTCAAAGTGCATGACATTAATCCATAGTCTGGGATAGACTCAACACGTTCGCATCGAAATCCTTGGTATACATGGCCTTCTTTATACCTGTAATTCTGTCCGTCTATTATATAAGGTATATCCCTGTCGATTCCTATATCAGTCTTCACTTTGGCACTGCTCACAATATGCTCAACTGGAGTTGAATTTTGTAATGGGAATTTTATGTGCAGTACCCTTGCCATACGTTGCTGCACCGACTTAATGTAATTTAGACGTTTCAACATTTTGAAAATATAATAATTTAGAAAATTTGAATGAAAGGCAAAGATAAATTGAATTTTATAAATGATTTACTGATTTCTCTTGCTACAATTACTATATGCTCAGTATATGTGATGTGAAGTGAAGTGTGTAAACTGAGCAACCGAAAGTAACGGTCTTGTGAAAATCAATTCTTAAGGCGGAATATGGCTACCTTTCCTTTGTAAGGAGCGTCGAGTCGTTGAAGAAATTTCGTTAAAATCGAGTTTAAAGTTATGTTATTAAACAAATACATATAGGACTTCAGGACTTCCGATAACAATAATAGTCCCATACGAATTTGTATAGAACTATCAAGTTAAAATTTTTCTTTCATTTATTTTGTGATATGCGGGAAACTACGATTTGAAACTTCTAATGATAATAAATAAATCTTAATGATACTGTTTGGTAATAAAATTACATTTTATTCTCCTCCACAAATGTTTTTTGTTGCGCAATCTTATACATTTTACAATTTTGAACATATTATTTTTTATTTATACAAATGTAAATGAAAGTATTATACATTTATGTTGATATTTGGCTCCTTTTCACCCATTTTTATGATTTCGGTCCCAAAATACATTTTCCAAAGTGTTTTGATTCGTTCTTAAAGTATTTCTCAATGAGATTTTGTACTTCGGGCAAAGTTACCGATAACACACGAGAGCGGTATTTTAAGTTCATGTCATAGTTGGAGCCGAATGTAAAGCTTTCTAGAGTGATTTCGCTAGGACAAATTGGCCAGTCCACCAGTTGCAATACGGCAAGCTTTGCTTCGAATAGAGCTTGATCATCAAGTTGATGGCTTTCGGCTTGCAACCACTCGTAAGTTTTATCAAAAACTTCCATCGACTTTGTTACGTGTGGATCACGAAAGCTGAAAAAGTTAAAAAGACCGTCAAATCCTATTCTGGCCCCTGCATCGTAGGCTCCAATTTGCTCCCTTATGACGGGCAATAGATATTTGGCAGTAATAAGTTTGCCCAGCACCCGAAGCGCAGCATGATCCTTATGTGCATAAGGAACTGCAAAAAAAGTCTTTGCACAATAGCTTAAAGGCATACTCAAATCGTAGTGTCGGGAAGACGGTTCCAGCAAAAATATCTCATTGGTGTCTGAAGTCTGATTCTTAGTAGGTAAGTGGCTTACAAATCTTTCACAGTCTTTCACAATGGTAGATAGATTATTTTCCGATATATTAATTGCAATACGCAAATTGTTTCTGCTAAAAACCTTAGATCCAATACTCTTTAGACTGTCTCGAATGGCCTCAATACTATTCTCCTTGACATATTTTTTCATATAGTCTACGTGATCGACGCCTGATAATAAAGACTTTAATCGGGATGCATTGGTTACCAATGCAGATGAACCCATCATGGCATACAGGTGCCCAGTGCTAATAACGTTATTTCCCAACTTAGATATATAATTTTTTATAAGCATTTCGAGACGTTCCGTATCTGCCACCTGAAAGTCGAGCAATAGCTCTTCACAGAGTCGAAACATGTCGCTCACATTCTTGTCGAGGGCATATGTCTTCATTAAAAGTCCTAAGCGATATGTCTTGCCATCCGTCACGCTCTCCACTACCTTTGCCAGGCATTCCACACGCGCCATTTTTGCTTGAAGGAAATCGTTGAATTGGCGGTAATCGTGCTTGGCGGTTCCCATTTCGCTGAACACGTTGCAAAACAAAGGCAAGAGCATAGCATCGTTTATACTTAATCCGGTGGTATTGAACATGCAGTTTAGATACGTTATCCCCGCGAAGGGCTCTTGGCTGATCATTATGGGAACATCTTGAAGGCTTATTTCCATTATTTGTGGGCGCGGAAAGGGGTTCTGCACGTCGTTTATTGATAAACATGGTAGAATCTCAATATCTTGAGGTGCTTTTTGGAAAGCCTCCAGCTCGAGGCCTTTCTCATAGATGTGTTTAAACTCTTCATCGCTACATTCTTCCAGTTTTTCTAAAATCAGTTTCGACTCAGCAATTTGTCTTTCGATCTCATAGGACTCATTAGGCTGCATGGTTATCGTGAGCTTATGCGTATTATTAATTAAATACTTTTCTACTTTCTCGTTAAAATAGTTTGGATTCTCTTTCAATTTTTTTCGTAACTTTGCAAACATTTCTGAGTCTCGTAGATTTGATACAACATCGCCCTCATGATTCCATAATACTATAGACTTATATAGCAAATTCTTGTAATCTCTTTGTTGCTTTAGATTGTCTAACTCTAAATTGCTAACGACACTTTCAATATGTAGTGAGTCAAAGCCTTCCTTACTTGCTTTATACACTGTGTTGTCAAAGAGCTCCTTAAACAATTCCACATTCTTCATTGTAACGTCTTGCAGCCCGACTGCAAAATACGTATCTTTGCAATCTGGCAAATATCCTGTCCACTCAGTGTAACCGCCAGAGATTTTGGGCTCTATCATGCTTTTGTAAAAAGGCGAGTTGGGGCTCCGAATCAACAATTCAGAAAGCACTTTTAACTCAAAGGTCTCCTGAATATCGAGTATATCACACATCAACAGTCCTGTTGCTACTTGATTCTGGTGGTCGATGCCAGGACCCATAGGGTTTAACCTACTTTGTATACACGCTTGACGTGGCTCAGACCAACGATCCTCCGGGGGTGTTCGACTGAATGAGGTATCTATGCGATCATAGTGGGATAGATATTCCCTGTCGACAAACTCAAGTGTCTTCTCCAGATCAAAGGAGCCACAGCAGAAGATTCGGGCATTACTTGGATGGTAATATTGACGATGGTAATTAACCAATTCTTCATAAGACAGTTTTGGGATCTCCGAAGGGTTGCCTGCCGTAGAGTGACGATATATGTGACTAGGCAAAATGTGATTTAGCATGGTATGTTTGAAAGACGTGGAATTATCCGAATAGGATCCTATCATTTCATTATAGACTATGCCTTTAATTACAATGCCAGAATCCCGGTCATGAACGTCCTGGTGCTCAAGGCGCCAACCTTCCAGCAAAAAGTCCAAATGCAACAAGCTGGGTCTGTAATATCATTAAAAATTAAAGAATAATATAACAACAGAGGAATGAAATGCTAAACTAACTTAAGCTAACTTAAGAATATTTGGAATTCAAAATAAATATTTGAAAGACCACTTCCCCCAAAGTTTATAAATAAATATTTTGGTTTTGTATCTTAAGCAACATAAATATAAATCCATGCAAATTTAAGAGTATAGATTAAATTGAAAATTATGAAAGTTATGAAAATTATTATATAGCACTATACAATTTTGAAAACTATGCCGCGTACGAATTACAATCACATTTATCATTTGGACTTTGCGTTGGTGCTTGTAAAAATATGTAACTCTTCTAATGGGAAATGATATTTTCTAAACCGAGCGGAAAAATTGGGATTTTTGTCTGATATTTTGTATACTTCGAATTCAATCTAACCTAAAGATTTTATCTTCTTGACTTTAGATTTTGTACGCTCGGTTCATATTGTGCACTTTAATCTAACCAACTATAAATTCTTAATTAGTACACACCTGAATACCGCATCCAAGTAAACTTTCTGAAGGTTTCTGAAATCGGCTTCGTTCATGGTTGCAAATGGAAACATTGTGTAATCTGGTCCAGTCATAGCATTCATAAAATTAGCAACTGTTCGACTAACCATTTTGAAAAAGACATCTCGAATTGGCAAATTTTGTGAACCACATAAAACAAGATGCTCCAAAACATGAGGGATACCCGTTGAGTCGAGTGGATTGGTTCGAAAATTGATGGAAAACAAGTTATTAATATCGTTGCGATCAAGGTACCAGAACTCAGTGCCTGTGCCAATGTGTCTTAAAGTACATGACATTAGTCCGTAGTCTGTGATGGGTTCAACACGTTCGCATAAAAAATCCTTGGTATACGCGACCTTCTTTGTATTTGTAATTCTGTTCAT
This sequence comes from Drosophila sulfurigaster albostrigata, assembly GCF_023558435.1. NCBI lineage: Eukaryota > Metazoa > Arthropoda > Insecta > Diptera > Drosophilidae > Drosophila > Drosophila sulfurigaster. The sequence continues at coordinate 4,008,769 of NC_084883.1, forward strand.
CTATTATATAGGGCATATCTCTGTGAACTTTGATATCTGGCTTCACTTTGGCACTGCTCACAACCCTTTCGATTGAAGTGGAGTGTAAAGCGGATTTTATGTGCAATACCTTTATCAAAGGGGGCTGCACAGATTTAAAGTAATTTAAACGTCTTAACATTCTCAAACAGAATAATTTAGAATCAAAAAAAAAAAAAAATAAATAAGAAGGATGAATAAAAAGTATTAATTTTAGAATTTTTAAAAATGTTTGAAGTAAAATGCTGTGGTTAATTAGTAAATCTAGAAAAACTCATAGGAAAAGGCCAACGATGTAATGAGACATTGTTTTGAGTCAAGAAGCAGATGAACGAATATGGGTATCTTCTTTCTAAACTTCTACATTAACAGATCAACCAAAGTATTTTTAAGATTTTATTATTGAGATGATTATAATAAGATTTCTTAATCAGATGTGGACCACAATATTGCAATAAATTCTGCATTTCATATCCTGGCAGATCGAAATATGACTAAGAATACGTACAATTTTCATTGACTCAATTGAGCCTCAACAATTATACTTTTATACTTTTACATTAACATTCTTGAACATTTCTTTAACTTCTATTACTTTTGATTTTGGTCCTAAAATACATTTTCCAAAGTGCTTCGGTTCGTTCCTGTAGAATTTCTCAATGATATTTTGGACATCATCCAGAGTTACAGCCAATACACGACTGCGATATTGCAAATAAATATCATACGTAGCACCCAAGACAAAGCTGTCTAAGCCGACTTCGCCTGCACTAATGGGCCAATCCACGAGCTGCAATGCGGCAAGTTTAGCCTCAAAAAGCGATTGCTCATCGAGTTTTTCCCTATGTGTTTGCAGCCATTCGTAGGTCTTGTCAAAAATGTCCATTGTTTTTGCAGCATTAGGATCACGATAGCTGTGAACATTAAAGAGCCCATCAAATCCTATTCTGGCGCCAGCACCATAAGCTCCGTTTTTCTCCCGCACCACAGGCCACAAATATTTGGAAGTGAGGAATTTTGCCAATACTCGTAGAGCAGGATGATCCTCATGCGCATAAGGAACTGCAAAGAATGTCTTTGCACAAAAGCTTATAGGCATATCGATATTGTGGTAGCGAAAAGATGGTTCCAGCAGGAATATTTCCTTAGAATCTACAGTCTGCTTTATTGTAGGTAAATGGGTTAAAAATCTTTCATAGTAGCCCAAAATGTTAAATACATTATTCTCCGATGTATTAATTGCAACACTCAAATTACTTCTGCTAAATATCTTAGATCCAATACTCTTTAGACTGTCTCGAATGGCCTCAATACTATTCTCCTTGACATACTTCTTCATATATTGTATGTGGTCAACTCCTGATAACAATGATTTCAACTGGGCTGCGTTAGTTACCAATGCAGAGGAACATAGCATGGCATGCAAGTCTCCAGTTTTTTTAACTTCTAGTTTTAACTTCGAAATATAATTTCTTATAAGAATTTTCAGCAGTTTCGTATCTTCAAACTGAAAGTTGAGCAACAAGTCTTCACAAATGCGAAACATATCACATACATTTTTGTCAAGAGCATATGTCTTCATTAGGAGCACCAGGCGATAAGTCTTACAATCCGTCACGTTCTCCACGATTTTTGCCGTACACTCTACACGTGCCATTTTTGATAGAAGAAGATTGTCGAATTGGCGGTGGTCGTGTTTGGAAGATCCCATTTCACTGAACACTTTACAGAATAATGGCAAAAGCATCGCATCGTTCAGACTTAATCCAGTGGTATTAAACTTACACTTGAGGTAGGTTATCCCCGCTATGGGCTCATGGTTTATCGTTGTGGAGACACCTCGAAGGGTTAATTCGTTTATTTGTGGTCGCGGAAAAGGTTTTTGCACGTCGTTGATTGATAAACACGGCAAAACTTCAATATTTTGAGGTGCTTTTTGGAATGCCTCGAGTTTGAGGCCATTTTCATAGATCTTTTCAAAGTCTTGGTCGCTAGTTTGCTCTAGTTTTCTTAGAATTAATTTCGCTTCAGCTTGTTGCCTCTCAATCTCATGAAACTCATTTGGCCGCATGGTTATTGTGAGCTTATGCTTATTATTAATGAAGTATTTTTCTATTTTCTGCTCGAAATACTGAGGATTATTTTTTAATCTGTCTCTTAGTGTTTCAAACATGTCAGATATTCGTAAATTTGATACAACGTCACCATCATGATTCCACAATACCGTGGATTTATATAGCAGACGCTTGTATTCGCTTTGTTGTTTGCGGAGCAGCTCGAGAGCACTAAGAATAGCTTCGACATGCTTCGAATCAAAGCCTTCTCTGCTAGCTTTATACACTGTATCGTCGAAAAGAACCTCGAATAATTCCACATCATCGTCCGCAACGTCTTGCAATCCTACATTAAAGTAAGTGTCTCTGCAAGTTGGCAAATATCCTGTCCATTTGGTGTAACCGCCAGAGAAGTTAGGTTCTATCATACTCTTATGGAATGGAGAATTGGGCCCACGAAACAACAATTCGGAAAGTACTTTCAGTTCAAAATTCTCTTGGATGTCGGTTACATCACACATCAGCATGGCGATTCCTACTCGGTTCTGGTGGTCCAAATTGATACTGGAGTCTGGTCTACCCTGAATAGAGGCATAACGGGGTTTAGACCAACGATCCTCTGAAGGTGTACTACTGAACGATGTATCTATACGATCACAGTGGGATAGATATTCCTTATCGATAAATTCAAGTGTCTTCTTCATATCAAAAGAGCCATAGGAAAATATGCGTGCATTACTCGGATGATAATATTTTCTATGGTATTTGACCAGATCTTCGTGTTCCACATTTGGGATTTCAAGTTGGGTGCCCGTCGCTATGTGTCCATATGAGTAATTAGGCAGAAGATAATTAAGCATCTTTTGTTTGAAAAACCTTGAATTATCCCCAAAGGATCCTATCATTTCGTTATAGACTACTCCTTTAATTACAATATCTGAGTTCTGGTCATGAATATTTTTGTGCTCTAGACGCCAACCTTCTTGCAAAAAGTCCATATACAACAAGTTGGGTCTGTGACAAGAATATAAATAAAATCTATTGTAACTAAAAATTCTTGATTATATACCTGAATACAGCATCCAAGTAAACCTGTTGCATGTTTCTGAAGTCGACCTCGTTCTTGGATGAAAAATGGTACATTGTGTAATCTGGTCCAGTCATAGCGTTCGTAAAAGTAGCAACTGATCGAATAATCATTTTAAAAAATAGATCCCGAACTGGCCAATTTTTTGAGCCGCACAAAACGAGATGCTCCAAAACATGAGGCAGACCTGATGAATCGAATGGCTTAGTGCGAAAATGAATTGAAAATACATTTTGAATATCGTGGCTATCGAGATGCCAAAACTCCGTGCCTGTGCCAAGATGTCTCAATGTGCACGACATGAGTCCAAAGTCCGCGATGGGCTCAATGCGTTCACAAAGGAATCCGTGGTATATGCTTCCTTCTTTATACCTATAATTCTGACCATCTATTATGTATGGCACTTCTTTCTGAAGTTCAACATTACTTTTGACTTTGGCACTGCTCACGATTCCTTTCAATGAGGAAGAACTTTGTAATGGTGATTTTATATGTAACACCCTAATCAGAGGCCGTTGCACCGACTTCACATATTTTAGATGTCTGAACATTCCGAAATTAGAAAAATTTAGAATATTTTTACAAAAGGCAATTAATTTTAAGTATTGAATTTGGATTTTATTCAATAAAGGAACATTTTCAAATTTGAGTGACGTTACATTCATTCCACAAAATATTAAATTAATATTCTGTAATTAGAAACAGACGGAAACCAATCAAATTAAATATTATATAAGAGTTATATCGAAATAATAAGATATTTGTCTTGAAGGGCTTACTACATCGTTAATGGTAGCATCTCAGCACCTACAACTTTGACTTTTAATTTAATACAGAATATTGAAAGATTTTCACCGCATTCTTTATCCTTTTGTCTGCATCTGTCGATTTTCTTGTGTTAAGGGCTTATAAAGCAAAATTGCGCCCTAGATGGGTGGTAAAACTTTGCGCCTGCATTATGTAACAGGCAGAAGAGGGCATCTCCGACCCAATAAAGTATATATGTACATATATTCTTGATGAGCATTACGTCTGCCTGTTCGTCTTTCCATATGACACACTGAATTTCAGAGAATATATGACATCGACATCGCAAACCAAGTTGGTTTTTTATTAGCCAGTGTACTTGTGAATTTATATCGATTTTTTTATTATATTTTGTTAACGTTTTTTTTTATTATCTTTTATTATTTCATATTTCATTTTTTTAGTATAGTATTTACTATATAAAAGCAAACAATAAAAGAACTTTTATTTAATCAATTAAACTTTTCAAACATAAAGAATACAAAAACAGAACTTTGACGTGAATAATAATAAATCAAATTTTAAACTATATAAGTTAATTTTTAAAAATGAACAGTCTTTTGTAGGGCAAACATAGTGAAGGTCTTTACAATCAATCAATTCCTTTCAATACATTATTTTATTTAGTGTCATAAATTCTAATTTATTTGGTAATTTAGTTTTCATTAACGAAATTTCAAAAAACTTTCGCTCTGCAGCACCAGAGCTGTGTGGCAACGAAGTCAAGTTGTTTATGAATTCTATTAAGTTCCTGAACAGCGCGCTGTTCGTCAACACCGTTTTTTTACTTTCAATGTCTGTCCAAAATTTACGAATATCTTTTTCTTTTCCCTGATTTAAAGAAAGTCGGAATTGGTTTCATTGGGATATTATATCATCAGGATCACCATTGTATAAATTTTCAAAGGTTTTCATTAGAGGTACTATACCAAGTTTTTCTTTGCTTAGAATTTTGGCTGAGTCACAAATTGTGATTCACAATATATTTAAATACTAGACTAGGCATATTGAAAATTTACCAATATGAAAAAAAGTGATCCAATGTACTAACCACGGTTGCCACGCATTTTTTATGCGTTGGTACATTGGATCACTTTTTTTTCATTTTGGTACATTTTCAAAATACCTGCCTGCCTTTTATGTTCACACATATTATTTTAATAAATGGCTCTGTTCCACCAGACACAAATTTTGTATCAGTTAGAAATTGAACCATGACTAACACTGGAAAATATTGCATACAGTCGATTTGCGACGTATTGTGTCAATTGAGAAAATATGTATGCGCCGTATCACTACGTAAACAGTTATATATTGTGAATCACAATTTGTGAAATACAAAAGATCTTTCGTGAAAAGATTTGTGGTACATTTTTGCTAAAATTGGTACATTTTTTCAAAATTTTGGTACAAAAAATTTTTTTGAAATGGCAACCGTGGTTAACTAGCGCATAAAAAATGTACCAGTTTTGGTACATTTGTACCAAAAGTGGCAACCGTGCATACATTAATAACTTCAATGTTAATGATTCCCGAAAATTAAATTGGAATCGGATACAAATTATAGCTTGTAGTTATTCTACTTTGGCTAATTTTGATATTTTTTCGGTATATTTATATACAAGGGTTTTATTGAAATTGGGTAGCGGGTATCTCACAGTAGAGTACACTTGAAAGTTATTTGCTTATACCCGTTACGATGTAAGAGTATTATAACTTAATGCCTTTCTCAAATGTCTGTACCAGGGAGAAAGAGAAGAGAGATCAGGGTCAAAAGTCGAGACGATATTGCAACACCCTTCTTTCTGTCTGTCCGTACGAAGAGGTAGATCAATGAAAATATAATAAATTCAAAAATGAAATATCACAACTATAAAAATTTAATTGTAATTACAAGTAACGCTTTATTGAATGTAGATAAATTTACAAACAAATTTTGAGATTACACAAATTTTCTTATATTAATTTTAAACTTCAATCTCATCTGATTTTGGTCCTAAAATGCATTTTCCAAAGTGTTTTGGTTCGTTCCTAAAGTATTTCTCAATAACATTCTGTACTTGGTCCACAGTTACAGCCAATACACGACTGCGATATTGCAAATAAATGTCATAGGAGGCACCTAAAACGAAGCTATCTAAGCTGACTTCCCCTGGACTAATGGGCCAATCTACGAGTTGTAAAACGGCAAGTTTAGCCTCAAAGACAGCTTGCTCATCAAGCTTTAATTGGTGGGCTTGCAGCCACTCATACGTCTTATCGAATACCTTCATTGTGTTCGATGCGTTAGGATCACGGTAGCTGTGAACATTAAAGAGACCATCAAATCCTATCCTGGCGCCAGCACCATAAGCTCCGTTTTTCTCCCGCACCACAGGCCACAAATATTTGGAAGTTAGGAATTTTGCCAATACTCGTAGAGCAGGATGATCCTCATGCGCATAAGGAACTGCAAAGAAAGTCTTTGCGCAGAAGCTTAATGGCATATCTAAATTGTGGTAGCGGAAAGATGGTTTCAGCAAGAATATCTCCTTGGCTTCAATATTATGCTCTTGTATAGGTAAGTGGGTTAAAAATCTTTCATAGTCGCCCAAAATTTTGAATACATTATTTTCTGATGTATTAATAGCAACACGCAAATTACTTCTGCTAAAGACCTTAGATCCAATACTCTTTAGACTGTCTCGAATGGCATCAATGCTATTCTCCTTGACATACTTCTTCATATAGTCTATATGGTCAACTCCTGATAACAACGACTTTAATTGGGCTGCATTGGTTACCAATGCAGAGGAAGCAGTCATGACATGTAAATGTCCCAATTTTGCAACGTCTAGTGTTAACTTGGTAATATAATTTGTTACAAGCATCTTGAGCCGATCAATATCCTCCAGTTGAAAGTTGAGCAGAATTTCTTCACAGAGTTGAAACATGTCCCACACGTTGTTGTCGAGGGCAAAAGCATTCATTAAGAGTCCCAGGCGATATGTCTTACTATCTGTTACGTTCTCTACGAGTTTAGCTGAGCACTCTAGACGTGCCATTTTTGAACGAATTATATTGTCGAATTGGCGATAGTCGTGATTGGAAGATCCCATTTCGCTAAACACGTTACAGAATAATGGCAAGAGCATCGCATCGTTCAGACTTAGTCCAGTGGTATTGAACATACACTTGAGGTAGGTTATCCCGGCTATGGGCTCATGGCTGATCAACGTGGGAACATCTCGGAGGGTTATCTCTTTTATTTGAGGCCGCGGAATCGGTTTTTGAACGTCGTTTATTGATAAACACGGCAGCACATTTATATTATCTGGTGCTTGTTGTAAGGCCTCGAGTTTTAGGCCGTTTTTATAAATCTTTTTAAACTCTTCGTCGTTAGTTTCCTTCAGTTTTTTACGAATTAGTTTCGCTTCAGCTTGACGTCTCTCAATTTCATGAACCGCGTTTGGACGCATGATTAGCGTTAGCTTATGCTTATTATTAATAAAATATTTTTCTAGTTTCTGTTCGAAATACTTAGGATTGTCTTTTAATTTGGTTTGCAATTTTTCAAACAAATCGGAGATTTTTAAGTTGGCGACCACATCACCATCATGATTCCACAATACTGTGGATCTATATAGCAAGCGCTTACATTCACTTTGCTGTTTTCTGAGTAGCTCTTGAGTACAAAGAATAGCTTCAACAAGCTTCGAATCAAAGCCTTCATTGATAGTCTTATGCACTGTATTGTCAAAGAGGTCTTCAAATATTTCCACATCATTATTCGCAACATCTTGCAAGCCCACATTGAAATAAGTATCCTTACAATTTGGCAAATATCCGGTCCATTTGGTGAAACCTCCAGAGAAGTTAGGATCTATCATGCTCTTGTGGAATGGAGAGTTGGGACTGCGAATCAATAATTCCGAAAGTATTTTAAGTTCAAAGCTCTCTTGAATGTCGGTTATATCACACATCAGCAAGGCGATTCCTACTCGGTTCTGGTGGTCCAAACTGATACTAGAGTCCGGTCTACCCTGAATGGAGGCACAACGTGGTTGAGACCAACGATCCTCTGAGGGTATGCGACTGAAAGATGTATCTAAACGATCATAGTGGGATAAATATTCCTTATCGATAAATTCAAGCGTCTTCTCTAAATCAAAAGAACCATAGGAAAAGATGCGTGCATTACTTGGATGATAATATTTCTTATGGTAATTAACTATTTCTTCGAGTTTTAACTTTGGGATTTCCAGTTGAGTGCCCGGCGCAATGTGCCCATAGGTGTTAGGCAGAATGTAATTAAGCATTTTCTGTTTGAAAAACCTGGAGTTATCCGCATAAGATCCTATCATTTCGTTATAGACTACGCCCTTGATAACTATATCTGACTTGGGGTTATGTAAGTCCTGGTGCTCTAGACGCCAACCTTCTTGCAGAAAATCCATAAAGAACAAGTTCGGTCTGTGATGTTAATTTAATTAATGAAATGTTATTTTAACTTAAATTATTAATTATTTACCTAAATACCGCATCCAAATAAACCTTCTGCAGGTTTCTGAAGTCGGCCTCGTTCTTAGTTGAAAATGGATACATTGTGTAATCTGGTCCAGTCATTGCATTCATAAAATTGGCAACTGATCGAATTATCATTTTGTAAAAGAGATCCCGAACAGGTAAATTTTTTGATCCGCACAAGACGAGGTGCTCCAAAACATGCGGCAGGCCCGTTGAATCGAACGGTTTAGTGCGAAAATGAATTGAAAATACATTTTGAATATCATGGCTATCGAGATGCCAAAACTCCGTGCCTGTGCCAAGATGTCTCAAGGTGCACGACATGAGTCCAAAGTCCGCGATGGGTTCAACACGTTCACAAAGGAATCCTTGGTATACGTTTCCTTCTTTATAATTATATTTCTGTCCATCTATTATATATGGCATACTGCTTTTGATTTCTGTAACTGCATTGGCGCTGCTGACAACACGCTCTACAGATGTGGCATTTTGTAACGGAGATTTAATATGTAGTATCCTTACCAAAGGGCGCTGCACCGACTTGAGATATTTGATATGTCTAATCATATTGGAACTATACTAATTTAGAAAGTTGCGTAAGAAGGCCAAAAATATTCATAAATTTTGTGAATTTAGAAAATAGTATAGCATGTGTAGTGTGAGTGAAATATATGGTATGGGCAACTGAGATTTAGTTTTTATACCCGCTACCCATAGGGTAGAAGGGTATTATAACTTTGTTCCGACAGAAAATGTATGTAACAGGTAGAAGGAGGCATCTCCGACCCTATAAAGTATATATATTCTTGATCAGCGTCAACAGCCGAGACGATCTAGCCATGTCCGTCTGTCCGTCTGTGTGTCTGTCCGTATGAACACCTAGATCTCAGAGACTATAAGAGATAGAGCTATTATTTTCGACAGCATTTGTTATGTTTGCACGCAGATCAAGTTTATTTAAAATTTTTGCCACGCCCACTTCCGCCCCCGTAAATAAAAAAAAATCGAATAACAAGCGTAATTGTAAAGCTAGAATTGCGAATTTTGGAATATACAATAACTATAGTATTTATGATTCCTGAAAATTTGCGATCAGATAAAAATTGTCGAAGTTATTAAAGAAATACTTTTGTAGGGGCAAAAACGCCTACTTACTAGGGTTCTAATTTGCTTTGGCCGACAATCTGGTATATTGTGCCGTCTATGGTATATTTTGAATGCGGACTATATCGAGATACCATATATAACATTTGGTATATTATTAGTATTTTAGTATATTTGGTATATTTTTATAATACCCCAAAATATATTTTTAGTATTTTTGTAGTATAATTGGTGTGTTTTGAGAATAATACCTCAAAATATATTGCTTTTATTCAAAATGGGTAGCTGGTATCTCACAGTCGAGCACACTCGACTGTAGCTTTCTTACTTGTTTTCTTTTGTAAATATATAAGGTGATAGGTTTGTTATTTTTCTACCCTAAAGGTACACACATATCATATGTATATTCTTGAAGAGCGCCAAAAGTCGAAACGAGAGACAGTCTGACCGTATGAACACCTAGATCTCAAAGACAATAAGAGATTTAATTTTCTTCGACAACACTCAACTTTAATCGAAACAAACTTGATCTGCGTGCAAACATGCACGCAGATCAAGTTTGTTTCGATTATTTGCCACGCCCACTTTCGCCTCTGCAAATCGAAAAAAAAAACGAATAACAATCGTAGTTTAGAAGCAAGAGTGATATCGATACATACAATAAGAAATTTAGTGTTTATGATTCCTGATAATTTGAATGCGATCAGATAAAATTTTAGAAGTTATTTAAGAACTACTTTTGTGTGGCAAAAAAATTCTACTTTGTTGCCTTGTCTGACATTCTGCTATGCTTAATACTCTATAGTATATTTTAAATGTATTGCAACTTATCAAATATTGCCTTCGGTATATTTTAGTAATGTTATGGTATATTTTAAGAATAATACCGTACTGTTATGTTATTGCTCAAAATGGGACGCGAGTATCTCACAGTTGAGCTCACCCGACTTTAGCTTTCCTACTTTCTGTTGCTGTGTTTTGATGTTTTTGGCTCACGTATAAGCTACTAACAGCAGTAAAGTGTCAAAATAAAAAAATATAACATATATTATTTTACCATGACGGATTTTTTATTATAATAACTATTAAGTGACTATAAGCTTAACTTTGCAAAACAGTCGAATTAAAATATATGTAGATAAATGGTACACACATAAGGTATATATGCTTGATACTAATACTTATTTTAATTTGCTAGATCAAGATTATATTATATTACATATAGTATACAGTGTATACTTATGCATAGTTTATATACAAAAATTACAAAACGAATTACGAATAGAATATGGCAATTGGCAATTAGCAATAAGCATTTACGATTCACGATTGCCCTTCCCGTCTACTTGTTGAAATTCTCAATCTGCTGGAGGACCCAACTGCGAGATGCTGCCTGACTGAGGTGCGGCGGACATAAGATGGTTCCCGGATGCTGGCCAATTAGCTCCTGTAGAGCGGCCTTAGACGGCTTCGGTGCTATTTGCGGTGGACCATGATGATGTTGGCACCCACCATTGGGGGGCGGTGGTGGCGGACTGCGAGGTCTCTTCAGTTCGTAGTCAGTGCTGCGCTTCTCATTATTGTCATCGCTGTAAATGGCTGAATCGCGAAAATCATTTTCTAGACTATCCTCCACTTGCTGCTCATACTCAAAGCTAGACGAGGGCAGCTCGGCCGCAGGGCGTTTGCGCTGCTGTTCGCACATGCTGTCACTGGATGTACAGGACGATGAGGTCAGCGAGAAGACGGAGTCGCGCTGCAGCGATGCTTCCGAGCTGGCAATAATGCTGAAGAGCGTCTTGGGATCCGCATAGTCCACATGGGCCATACGCTCACCCACCGCCTCGCTGCCCTGACGATGCAAGATGCTCTGGCGACACATTTCACTCACATCGGAGACACGTCGCTCCGGCGGACGATTGCTGCGACCAAAGGCCATGCTAAGATTATCAATGGACTTGAGGGCCCGCGGCAGCAATGAGATCTCCGAGTGGCTAACATTCTCCAGAGTTGGCTTGCTGCCAGAACCAGGATTGCCATTACTCAGCAGACGCTTCATTAAATTCTTTGGTATGGGACGAGCATAGAGCGCCTCATTCGGGTCATCGTCACGTTCGGTTTGTCCCGTCGACTCCAAGCTCAGGTTAATGACAGTTGATTGGCTGTCACGCTTGACCGTTGATCCCGAGCTCGATTCGGAGCCAGTGCTGTCACGCTGCTGCACTGCATCTTCGCCCACGAGCTGCAGCACTCCTTCCGGCGAATAGACGAGCGTCACATAGTCCGATTCGGGACGCGGTGCGGGTGGACGTTTCTCGCGTGGCTTGAAATATTGCACAGACTTGGCACGTCCCAATATAGGGGAAAATTTGTAGGGCACATGGACATTGCGCAGCAGCGTCTCATAGATGGGTTCTTCCTGCTCCTCGCGCTGTTGCTGCTGCTTAGCCTGCTCTTGTTCGGCTTCCAGGGGCGGCGGAGAACGTGATGGCGGGCGGGGCGGCAATGGAGGTCCTTCCTGTGCAGGACTTTGTGGACTCAGCGGCGTGATTGCCTGACTACTGTCGCGTCGCATCTTTTGCTGCTTGTTCTTGTTATAGATCCGCTCGAATTCCTTGTTGTTTTTCAACAGATCCAGCACAATCTCTGCATCTCGCTTAGATTTCTCTACCGGCGACAGCGTTGCCATCTCTACTTGTTCCTCATAATACTGTCGCTGCGACATATCGAGAATATCGGAGGCGGACACGCACGTCTCTTGTGCCTCCTCAGCCAGCTCGAGATCCTCCGTAGACTCGGTTATTTTTAGCACGGTGCTATCAAACTCACTGAGATCCATATAGAACTTGGAGCAGCTCTCCTTGCGGCTACAGCGTTGCTTCTTCAGCGTTGCAATACGCTTGGGCATAGTCTTGTGGTTATACTGTTTGACCTCAAAGAAGCCCTTGCCCTTCGTCTTGCGTTCGCTCAGATCCGGCTTGCTGCCGCGCAACGAGGCAGCGCTATCGTCATCCGCTTCCGGCCGCTCGTCCAGGCTAAATTCCCCAATGCGTGGCACTGACTTGCTGCGCTCCTTGAGGGCCTTGTAGCTGAATACTGGACTCTGGGACTTGGTGCGGCTGCGTTGATCGCGCAGAATACACAAACACTGCTCCGGCTCAGAGCACTTGCAGTGCTCCTTGCTAGGACTCGTCTTGGCATCCGTCGAGTCCCGCTTCCCACTGCGGTATCGAACTGCAGCGGCCAATTTCTGAAGCGCCGTATCATCCAGACTGTTGTTGCGAGACAGAGGCTTAGAAGGCTTCACCGGTTGGTCCTGCTGTTCCAGCGATTCATTAAAGCTGTCAAAAGAACTGGAGTTGGTCACTGTCTTCCTCTTGAACTTGGAGTTACGCTGACGTATCTCACTGCGGCGACATGCATTTCGTCGCTCCAAATAAGTGGGCGTAGAGTTACTGCTGGAATGCAGACTCCACTTCCAAGTACTGCGATCGGGAGTGCGATCTAAATAAAATAAGCAAACTAGATTATTAGCATCTAGTAGTGAAAGCTGGAGACACAAGGCGTCAAGCAATATGCTGGGGATGATCGAGTGGACGATACTGTCGACAAACACCAGCAACATTATAAGCACTAGTAACCAGCGCAATAAGGTGATCTTTTGACAATTAATTATGCATACTTCTTATTAATGTAGTACATGCAGTGATTAGTTTGATGGAGTTGTAGTTCAATAACACAAGCATAACGCGTTTCAAAACCTTTTATTTTAAACGTGCTACTGCCAAAAAAATGCGTTATGTATCTTTAAATGTTTGTTCATGCTATGAGGATGCTATTACCACCCAACCTAATTTGATCGCGCAATAAGATCGTTTTCTTAAATTCTTACTATTGAAGACTCGAGACTGACTCACGTTTCTTCTGAAAATCTTAATTATATTAATTGTAAATGTGTTAATTCAAAATGTAACCCGGACAAAGCTCGGTATGAACCTGGTTAAATTTCTGATGTGATATCATCTATGCTTAATATACGACAAAGTTCTTAATCTTGTTTAATACGAAATTTGAAGTCTCTCGACTTAGTACCTGAAATTAGGATCAATTCATTCGTCAGGGAGAAGCATTGATCAAAAATACCTATCGTCTGGTATCGGTTATATGACTAATATATAGACATATTCACACTAAGTTTTACTTATGTTTGTGGTTTTCCTTCCTCTAAATACATTTTCTCTGTGTTTATTATTTATTTAATTTAGATCCTTACAAAGATGCACGTCAACGGCAAACTACGCCTTATGAAAGTTACACCGTAAGCTAGTGACTTGAGTCATTCTTAATGGGATTGATGTTAGTTAGTAGGATAACTTTACTTGCCACAAAGTCAATAGATGGATTAATATATGAGCATGCTGGACACAAACCAGTGGAGCAGTAAGCCAATTTTAAGCACAAACCAAAAAGCGAAAACAGTAGCGGGATAATTTTGTAACTCAAGATACTTACTAGACTTCTAGACCGGAAATTGCAGGCTTAATTAGTCTATGCCAGCGCCGTCAAATACCAGAAAAATTACTACATACGATTACGGTTACGATTACAATTGCATTATGCGATAATGATAACAGTTAAGTTGTACTAAATTATATAATTTGTAAATTGTTTGTTAACATATTTGAATAGCATTGTGTCTATTTATTAATTGATTTATTTATTTGTTTTGATTGCATTTGCGATTATTATTTAAATAAAATTTTGTTTTGTTTGAGCTTTTTGGGTGGTAAGAAGAAGGAAGGAGGAAAAGTAGTAGCGCTTAGTTCAGTCTCTGGTGTTTAGCCTTAGGAACGCCTTAAAACTAATTAAAGTTTTCTTTTCTTGTTTGGTTTGGGTGGTTTAGTTTTAGAATGCATCACTGGTAGTACTACAATGGTAAACATATAGCAAATATATATAATATATAATAAATACAAGTACTGAAAGTTAAATCAAGATCAAATTGTTACACAGAAAGCCAATTAAAATGTTACACAACTAGTTTTAGTAAGTTACATAATTGTAAAAAACAAACACCGCAACCAATTAAATAAACAATGAAATACTTTTCGATGGCGACCCAAAACACATAACGTACACAACAAATATAATTCCCGAGGTACAGTTGTGCTGAGCAACAATTAAAATGCACAACATTCACAACATTGTCGCACATAAATCAACTTGCCACTGAGACAACGACGCGTCCGTTGTCAAAAGCGAATATGGCACGATTTTTGGCCAGAAAGCTACAGATGAAAATTGAATTGAACGAAACAGTCAAAAGGTTTCCTTCCCCCTTTGCTTCTGGTATTTGTGGTTATGTCACTCTCTGAGACTCTACTTGGAGCATGTGAAGTGCATGTGCACTGTCCAACAAGGGTTTATCTTTATCCACAGTTTAAAAACATGGCGATTTAAGAGTTTTATAACAATATTGTCTTCTGTATTAGCTATTATTAGCACAACGGTCACATACACAATGTGCTGAAAGCTTTGAGAAAAGCAAATTATCCTAAAGTTTAAACATGTGGATATGGTGTGATTGAATAAACTTAGAAACCTCTGCGCTAAGAATCTAGACGTTAACGTTTTAAAAATATGATATTACAAATATTTTCTTTTCGTGAAATCAGAATAGTTATAAATAATTTGTTTAATGAATTTATTTCAATACTAATTTTTTTTAATTTTGAGAAATCTATTAATAGAATACTCTACATTTATCTTTCATTTAAATAAATATCCATTTTAACCCTCTAAAAGTATAGTAGAGATTGTTAACTTTATATATGTTTTTTGCAGTGTATGAGGGATGTTGAGCAGGCAATGCCCGCATAACTATAACTAACTACTTCATTCAGTCCTTTCCCAAAGTGTTATGTGAATTTCGGTCGTCGTCACCAACAAACTAAATCAAACAAACAACGTCAACAACAATAACAACAAAAGCACACACACACAGATAGACAAATTCATAAATACGTAGAGAGTAGGAAAAGCTATGCAAAAAGCTTGTCGCTTAGCTTAGTGTGGCTGACACTCACCTTCCTCGTTGCCCAGCTGGTAGACAAGTTCCTTGGCCCGCGTGGGTATGTCGAGCTCCTCGAGCATAACACCTTTAATGTGTTGCGTCCAGATACGCTTCTGGTCACGATTTCGGGCCGTCAACTTGATTTGATTGCGCGGCTCATCGAAGGGTATAACATAGAAGCTGGTCGGTTCGCCTGGCAAATGTTCGCTAAGCATCAGGTTCTTTTGCTGCAGTCGAAAAGAGAAGTGTTAGTTGTCTGTCAGTTAGTTGGGAGAACTTGCGGCGCTCTTACTGTTATGAGGCTCTTGAACTGCAGTCGTCCGTCTTCCTTCTGCTTGGTGATGATGAGCATCGTCTCAAAGAGCAACACCTGACGCGGCTTGTTGTGTTGCTCCATCAGCAGACCCTCGTGCCGCAGCTCACGTAGCACGCTGAGATCTGTTCAAGTGGAGATTGTTAGTGTTTAAAATTTAAGTAATTTCGCAGAATTTCATGGCACTGGCACACTCACCTGGTCCCATCCAGCCATCCAGTATGCCAGATAACTCCTTAACGCGACTCTGTTGCTCCTGCTTGCGCTTCACCTGATCAATATTGTGGGCCACCTGGCGCATTATGGCATACGCCTCGGCCACCTCCTTGACATCGCAATGCTTGCGAAGGCTCTAAATATACAAAGGTGGATCATTAAATGTTGTTAGGCAGGCGACATAAGGTCAGTTTTTTACTCACGTCCAGGAGCAGATGGTACTTGAGAATGCGTTGCACCGGTTTCAGCAGATATGAGCCAAGTGGCAGGCGGTGTTGCAGCAGCTTCTGCGTGGAGGCAAGCAGCGAATTCGTGTGCTTGGCCTGCAGCAGTTTGGTCAACAGCGAGATGGCTTCCGGGTAGCTTGTGCTGCACAACGAAACCGGCAAAAACAAAAGACAATGTATGTTATAAAGCTGCTGATTTATGGTCAACCAAAAATGAAAAAAGTAAAAAGTACTGTTGAGCTCTTCATCAGACAAACATGAAATTTGAATTTAAAATCAACTGCAAGCAATCCGCTTGTAGGAGGATCTGGCTTGGACTCAGAGCCAGCTCGCAAGTTGAACGTTGACTCCATTCATGATAAATGTCCAGCTGTCAGTTGGGGCGACAAATCAAACTGCGACCATCAGCGGCGCGCAGTTGACTTCAAATTGACAGCGACAGCGGCACAGCCAAAATGTCAGCCTTTTCTTTTTTTTTAAATGGAACATGGAGCCATGGAGCATGGCGTGCCTGGACTGCCAAAGACGCCATCGCCATCGCTGACGCTGTCGCTGTCGATGTTCGTGTCCCGCTGCTGCTATCGAGATCATTTTGGTCAGTCCGTTAACCGTTCTTGGCCAGCATATCTGAGATTTTGGCAGACACGCCAAGCTGACTTGCTGTCTCTCGGTTCTCTTGGGGAAGAATAGCAACGAAGTATTCTTTTACTTACCAGTAGGTTGTGTACACATCAAAGCGTTCACGTAGATCTATGAAACATTTGGCTATTTTGGCCGGTTCCATGCCCGAGTTGATCAGCTGCTGCAGCAGTATCGAATTGAATTCGTAAATCTCTTCAATGTTCGCAAAGAGAATTTGCAATTCGTCCAGACGCAAACAGGCTCGCTCCTTCCAGTCCAGCAGATAACTATGAACAACATTTATTAGTCAACTACCAGCTTTCAGTTTACTCCTCAACTCATTCACTTACCCTTTGATCACCTGACCGAGATCCTCGACGAAACTCCGCTCCGAGTCCACAATTTCAAGGCAGGCGCGTTCCAGCACGCTCATCGCTGCCGTATGATGATGATGATGGTGCAGATGATGATGATCGCCCAGCTCATTCTCACTCTCGGCCAGACTCTCCACACTGGCCAGATACGAGGTGGTTGTCAGCTTGCCATTCAGCAATTGATCCGACCCAGAACTGGAGCTGGACGATGTCGAGCAAATGGAGGACGATGACAGCGGACGACTCGTGAGACGCGCCAATTCACTTAGACGCACCGCAAACTTCGGCTTGATGTCTGTCAATGTGTCGAGACTCTCGGCCGACAACTTGTTGGCTTCCTCCAGCTCAGCGAGCTGCTCGGCTGTGGGCAGCCGCAGTGGCATGCCACCGCCCAGGGTGCTTGCTTTGTTGTTGTTATTGTTGTTGTTGTTGCCATTGTTGTTGCTCTGACTCTTGAGCTTGGTGCGCGCATAAGTCTGAAGTGGCGATGTCGAGTTGCTTGTGGCTCGAGGAGCCGAAACACTGCGCACCAGTGGCTTGCTAATCAGCGGCTTGTTGATGGCCTCCACCAGCTGACTGCAGGTAACTGCATCGTTCTCGGACAGTTCGAGTTCCAAGAGCGTTAGCTGCTCCATGTGCTGTGTCACCAGATCAAAGTTGATAGTGTCCACAAAGGGTTCGGGACTCAGCGGCTCACTCGCCACCACGAATTCCTTGGGCCGAGGCGGCGTTGATGGCGCCGCCAGTTGTGTACTGGTCACTGCCAGTTGCTCCATTTCTATCAGTTTGATGCTCTGCTGTGATTCGTAGCGCGGCAATTTCAGTTTGGCAAACGGTTGACCCTCGAAGTGGAATGGAGTGCCAGGTGCCGCTTTATTGGTTGGCGTCTTATCCTCATCCACAGCCGCTGTTTTTCGTGAGCCACTGTACTCGTTGCTGGCATCGAGTGCGGCAACCAAATCGCTGCCCGACTGCGTCGACAGTTTGCCCGCGATCTTCGAGAGCGGCAAATGGGATAGCTTCAGTTTCGTAGGCGCAGTTGAGGCCTTGCCATAACGTCCTGGCGTCGGACTGCGTTGCAAGGGATGCAATAGATGTGGCTGCGGCTGTTGCAGTGCATCAATATCAACGGCATTCACATGCTCCGCATCAGAGTGTGTAATGATGCGTTGCACATTCGGCGAAAGCACGCGTATGTTGTTGCCACGCCGTGAGTTTGAGCTGCCAGTGCTGCTGCCACTTGAGGCGATGCTGTGACTGCTGCCCAGCTCCTGACGCCGCTGCACAAAGCGACTCAGCTGCACGCCATCAGCCTCATCACGCAGACCTGCAACCACCTGAGGTGGCGATGTCGCTGTTGCTGTGCCTACTGATGTTGTTATTGTTGTTGTTGTTGCCACCAAGTGGGAGTTTGCCTCCGAGTCAAGCGTGTAGCTGCCCGAGTGATTGTCGCTGCTGTGGTTGCTGTTGTTGCTTGTGTTGCTGGTGTTGCTCGTGTGGCTGCTGCTGCTGCAGTTGCTATTGCTGCGCTTAGGTGTTGACTCGCCACTAGTTTGATTGCCTGCTGCAACTGTGTGGTGCTCAGTCTTGCTGCTCGCTGCACCGCCGCCAACCACCAAGCTGCTGTTCAGTGTGTCATAAAACCCCAGCAGCGATGGTGCCAAGTCTGTGGTGCTGCCTATAAAAGAAATCGAAAAATGTTAATAAGTAGAAGTAGATTACATTGTTACATTGAGGAATATTGTTGCTGCAGCTTGCCATGTACTCATAATTGAATAAACTATTCAAATTGTGATTTATTTCTGTCAAAGTTAAACTTCTTCAAGTAAGAGTTTCGCTGCCTATTTTAGCCCATGAGATACAATATTATAAAAAAATAATAGTAGGAAAATTCAATTTAATTACTACGCACTAAATATGATAGTAAGAAAAGATAATAAAAGATCTATGCCAAGTTCAAAATAGCTGCCATTGCACAATGAATACGATCAATAGTACAACAAGTAAGAAAGATACAATAGATTCTGCATGACTGTGAGATACCCACTACCCATTTTCAATAAAAGCAAAACATTGCGGTATTATTTTTAACATACACTGAAATGTATTATAGTATTTATATTAATATTGAATTCAAAATATACCATGGAGTACCAAATATAACAGATTGTTTTAAATAATTTCTACAATTTTTTTAAATCCCAAATAAATTTTCAAGGATCATAAAGATGGGTATAAATAGAAAGCAATATGAATGCCAATTTCAAAAGATATATCTACACACCAAAAATACAATTAAACTGGAATTGTTTAACACATGTCTAATTCCTTATCTTACAAATTCTTTTCATCTTAAATTTGCTTTACATAATCGTTGAGATGCGTTTTAGCCCAACTTCTAGACTTTTAATTTTTAATTAATATTTAAGATCGTGAAAATTAAATAAATATAAAATATCAGTTGTTCAATCAGCATTTATAGCCTACTTTAACTTTATTATTTATATAAATTCCCTGGGAATTCAATTGCTTCGCTGTCACTTCCTTGTAAATCAATTGAAAACGAATTACAACAGCTTTATTACTACTGCTGTACATCAATAGAATATGGTTATAAGTAAGTTATTTGTTATGGACTCGACAGCTTTGTGGTCCTCAATTAAATATGCAAGAGTCGTTGATCATGATCTGCATTCCTCGTGCTGATTTATGCAATTTGCAGTCTTTTGTTTTCTTTCAGTGCAAGAGCAATCATTATAGCTATTGACGATTGACTGGCATGATCTATAATTTATATATCAAGTGTGTGTGTGTGTCTGTTGTGTTGTGTTACGTTGTGAATAATGTTATTAAACTCGCAGTTGTGTAAGGTATTTTGATTAATTGAACTATTTGTGAGAAATGATGAGCAAAGCTAAAGCATGAACATCATGCCCCATGCCAATTGCCAGTTGCGAGTTACCAGTTGAATGTTGCCCCCTTGCAACTGTTGCCAGTTGGTTTTGTGGTCGATCGAGTGCTGCTCTTGCGACTGCTGCCATGTTGCGTTGGCATATCAATTCACATGTCAGGCCAGCAGGCCAACTTGCAGCCAGACAGACGTGCGGACAGACAACCTACTTATTTATGCAGCCAACTCCAACTTCGACTTCGACTCCAAGTCCAAAGGCAAGCAAGACAGCGAGAACTGAGAACATGAGCACCCCAAGCTAAGAAGCAAGAGCTGTGGACCAAGTCTTGACTTGTTGCCTTGACTGATGGCCGCGTTCTTTTGGCCCGTTCTCTTGCGCGTCCTGCGGCTAAACAACTCAATACATCAACTCGCCGGCTTTAACATATTTCATTTAACGCAACAAAATTATGGCAAATATCACAAAATGATGTGAAGCCGATGCAGCCCATCAACGCGAAGCACGATCGTTAGACCGACAGGAAGACAGACAGGCTGACAGAGTCAACATATGGGAACATGAGAGGTTGCTGTAAAACGAAAGCAGCTCCACATATGGGTAGCAAATTTATTCTAAATATTTCCCATCCTTATATTCCTGCCAACTTTACCACAAATTAACTTGTTTTAAAATAATAGAATAATTTACATTAATTTTTGTGATAAGTTTTTCTAATTAGATTATAATTTTGCACAATATTCTATGGAACCCAATTCCTTGAAAACTGATTGTAGATCTAACTTAAATATATAATATTTATTAAAACGTAGAAGGAACGTTTATAGCTTCTTCTTATTCGCTCAGTCGTTGACTCAACTACAAAGAATTTTTGGATGCGTGCAATAAACTAACTTATGATAAAAATAGTAAATTATCGCTATATATTTGTCATTTTTTCTTTAATAATAATAATATACACTATGTCTTACTAAATTATCATCTTTCATCTAAGAGTTAAATTAGAATTCAACATACTTAAGCTTGCCTTTGATTCCTGTTAGAGTAAGCAAATTTAAGAGACACAAGATTCTATAGAAGTTTTCTTATGATCTCTAAAAATACATTATTTAAACTGCTTTATACTTGCACAATATACTTCCTGTGTTGCAACTCGATTTATTTTCCTTTTTAATATATGATACAATCTTTATCTGCAATTTCTTCACATCTTAAACAAGTGTCTTCTCCCTTGCAAGTCAACTGGGAAATTTCTCTTTAATATTCCCATGCAGTTAGCACAGTCTTTTCTTAGTCCGCTCCGCCATTTGCGGTAAGTGACTTATATGCGTGCCTAATCCAAAAGCATAATCTTTTAGCACATTTGCCTAACAGCTCCGAGATCTCTGCCCACAGTAGTCAGTGAGTAAAAACTGTGCCGACTTCGACTTGGAGGCTCAGCAAATCAGGCAATTAACTTTTAGACTGAAGAACACCGGCTACCGAATGCAATCGGCAATCGGCCAAAGCCAGAGCAAGAGCAGGAGACGGAGACGGAGCCGGCAACTGGTTTTTGAGCTATTAAGAATGCAACATTAGCATAGACAGGCATCGTCATTGGCATCCTCAAGCATCGCACACACACCTATACCCACACACAGTAGCCAACGGGCCGCTTTTTCTTCTTCTCTTCTAATTGCAAACGGTGTCAATGTGAAGCCGGCTAAATGTTGTTGGCTGCATTATTTGTTGGCAACAGTTGCGGCCATCGAGCCACACGAACAACAATTAGTTTTGCCTGCATGCCACGCCCACTTTGTCAGCTGACTGACAAACTGACAGACTGAAAGAGCGGCTAACTAAACTGACAAACTGATGGAACACTTACTTGCTAACTGTCTGTCTGTCCGTCCGTCTGTCTGTCTGTCTATCTCCCTCGACAGACTGACGACAAGTCGTAAACATGATTTGTACATTTAATTTTCCATCATTTTGTTTGTTGATTATTTCAAATGCTGCAGAAACATGCGTGGGTAGCAAAGCCAATGATGGAGCCTCGTGACGCCATCAAAAAGATCTTCCAGCTGCCTCTCTGACCCACTTTGGTGGCTGCAGTTTTTCTTGCCTTAATTGCCTGCCGTGGGTTGTGAAAAACTGCAGTGCAACCAAACGGGTATCGGGCCATGTTTATGTCTAGGAAATGACCAAAAGACTTCAGTTTTATCATTGTCACCCGTTTAATTAACAAGAATCACAATCAGTGTTTGCAGCCAAGCTACAAAATACTCCGCAAAGCAGAGGAAAATTATGTTGCCGCGTAATGATGCAAGTTTTGTTGGTTACTTAATATCATATCGTATGAGCAAGCACGAATAACACTTTTCATACCCGCTACCAGAACCCATAAAGTTAGCGTCAACAGCCAAGACAATATATCCATGTCCGTTTTTTCTTTGCTCCGTCTATCTGTCCGTCCGTCCGTATGAACACCTAGATCTCAGAGATTATAAGAGATATGGTTATTATTTGCTTTTTAATGTAATAATAGATTAATATACCAAATAAATATTTTTGCATAATTTGGAATTTTTAGTATTTTAGTATATTATTTTGAAGAATAATGCTGCACTTTATTGTCTTTTTAAAAATGGGTAACGGGTATCTTACAGACACGGACACTCGACTTTAACTGTCTTTCTTATTATTTATCCAAATATGATTTCATTATTAATATAATATTTTTAGAAAATAATACGATCATGTTGTAACCCCTTCTTTAAGTTTCTCAAAATTGTTTAGTAATGTATAAATCCAAATGGGAAGGACTTAAATGAAATTTAAATAGTTAATTATAAAGCTATTAAATTCATGGCTTATCATAAACATTTTAACTTTATTATGTGGATCAATATTAAATTATGTTAGCATGACTTTTACATAATTCGTGCCTGCACAAAAACACTGCTTAAATGCCGCATTTCTGTGCGCGCAGCTGCAACAAGTATCAAGTAGTCCGGATTACAGTGATTACTTTAATCAATTTATGGCATAATTTGAGGTGACATTTTTATGGGCGATTCGAGGGACTAAGCTCAAGCTAAGTCGCGCTGGCAATCAGCCAACGGATCTGGCAGCAATAAAACTAACTTGCAACTACAAAAGCAGCAACAACAATCAGAAGAAATATGCAACAAATTTGCATTGTCGCATTGTCACAGAAAACAATGAAACACATTTCGTAATTTTTGCAATTGGAGTAGCCCAAAAGCCCAAGTCTAAGCCAGAGGACATTGAGACTTGGCTGCCAGCTTTTGGTTTCATTTCATGTACTGACCGTCACACACACTCACACACACACGCACACACACATTATGACGCTTGCCACATTTTTGCGGCCCTTTGTCAGTTTTGGTGTTGCGTCGTGTCGTGTGGCGGCTTCAGGTGTCAGAGCAGCCGATGCAGCCAGCCGATGCTATCGTCCGTTGTGGCCCGTTTAAAGTGCGCAATTTATGGCACAGCTGACACAATTTCATAATGCGCGAGACGCAAAGTCTGAGACGCAGACTAAGACTGAAACGGAGATTGAGTCTGTGTCTGAGTCTGTGTCGGAGGCTAAGACTAAGGCTGAGATTGCATACAGCATACAGCAAACTGCAAAGTCGATGGCTGGCTCAAGATTACGCGATGTTATTTGTACCTCCTTCATTTTGGTGCAGCTAAAAATAGCACAGCGCAGTGTTTTGTTTGCCAAAAGGTCAAGCAGAAGGTGTTGACAAGCTGTAAGCGTAAGTGCTGATTTATAAGCCGCTCTCTGCATACTCGTAAGTTGAAATTGTGGCATTGAATTATGCTCAGCGTGGCAGGGAAAGTCCTCTCCTTGGCCGCGCTTTGCTGCCGATCGCAATCGCAATCGAAGCCGCGAAGCGCGATGACAACTAAATCGATTGCTGCTGTTGTACAACATGCAGCAAGGTTCCCCTTTCCCCCACTCGCTCCCTCTGGTGACATTGCGGCAGCGACTGGCACGCACCTTGGCCAATAGTTTAGTATCTATGCAACGACGTCGCGCGTCTTGGGCCAGCAGCTGTTGATAGCATTATATTAATGCGCTTAGTCGATTTTCTATGGTGGCGTCGTCTGGCCAAGGTAGACACACACACACACACACATACACACACATACTCGCACACACACTCCATCGCACACACAATTGATATTTTAATCGGTATTTCATTTTGTCTGCTCGCTGGCGCCATTGGCCGTGTTTAGGGAAATGACCAGTAGCAGCAATAGCAACACAAGCAACAGCAGTCCCCACACATACACACACATTCGCAGCACTGATTGGATCATTAAAAAGCCATTGGAATACGAGGCAACAGCAGCGCAGCAGCAGCAGCATCGACTATCACTGTAAACGTGTGTTAAGCCAATTCAACGCTTTTAACTTGCTCTTTTCGGCACGCATTTTGCAATTGCCATAAAAATTATTCAATGTGTCGCAAAATGCGCTTAAAGCACACACACTAACACACACACACACACACTTACAGCTGATAAGCGCTCTTTGCTTATTGTTTATAAATTGACTGCTGATTATAAAATGCTAACAAGCGAGTTTTGTGTCTTTACATTTCATGGCAACACCTGGCAGCCAAAGCATTATAACTGAATCGATATCGATGCATTGTACATTACGAAACGGAAGCAAAAGCTATAAACAAATGCATGCCTCATTGGACGACAGAGGAAGAGTGCAACAACAACAACAACAACGTCAATAACAGCTCTCCTCCTACTTGGAAAAAAGCATGTGTGACGAACTCATGCTCAGCATTTTTTTACTGCATTCTCTATATATGTTATACATATAACTCAATTTTATTGCGGATGCAGACAACACCTCAAACAAAGCAGAACGGAAGTCGTTCACAAGTCGCCCAAGTTCCTACACTAACTGCAACTAATATCAATTTATGAGTAAATAAATAAAATTACTTATATTGGTTAGGACGTCAAAGTAAAGAAAGTAGATTTAATTAAATGTTTTACACTTGTGAATAGCAATTAAAGATATCTTAATATATAAAAGTAAACTGTAAATAAATATTTTTAATAAGTGAAAGCCAATGTTTAAAAAAGTAAGCTTCGTTATATGGCATCCGAATATTTAAGCAAATTATAAAATTTAAATTGACTAACTACTTCTACATTTGTTGTATTTCTCAATAAATGAATTTATAATTTCTTTCAAGTAAATGTAAAAGCTTTCAGAAAGTAGACTTGATTTATGATAATCTACATAATGCAATCGTAAGTATTAATTCAAAAGTTATTTTCCTTATAAACAATTAAACAGCTTACTTGCAAAAGTAAAAGCTAAAATACTTTAAGCTTTTATAATAACATTTTCTGACATCTAACCAAATTCTTAAACATAATATTTATTTCCAAATTTCATTTGAAGTCATAAATAACTTTCTACTGAAAATCAAATTTAATTTCAGAAACTTTTCTAGACTTTACTAAGTCTTTATTGCTTTATACCGTCAGTTTGAATAATTTGAAGCTGCATTGAATATGATTATCTGAAAATTAGAGAATTGTGTAATAAACTTTTACGAATTCCTCTTAGCATCTGCCCACACTGCGAAAAAAGTCTGCAGCAGTTTCACAAATTACGATAGAGCATTGGAAATTGAGGCAATATTTGCAGAGCCAGACGCATAAAGCATATAGTATAGAATAGTAAATGTTCTTAAAGATCATCTCCCCCAGCGCTGGTTAACTTCGTCGGCGCATATTTTATTTTTAGACGCAGCGCAGATCGCATGGTTCAGAGGCACTTATGGTAAATGGCTGGCCTAGCTTGCTCCCCAGAGCTTGCCACAGTTGCCCCATTACACGACACGGGGCACGGCAATGTGGCAACTTTTGCTTTTGGAGCAGACACAGAAAAGTCTGCCACAGAAACAACAATAACAACTCTTTGCAAATTCCAGCGAAAAGTGAAATCCTTTTAAGCGGCAGCAAACAAAATCTAGGAAAATATCTGAGCGAGAGAGCACAAGCTGCAAACTGCAAACTGCAAAGCTAATGCCGGGGCAGGCGGTCCCAAAAACGTTATAAATCTTGTTCATATTTGCACGTGAACAAACGACAAGAGCCGACAAACAAAAAACAGAAAACTGGACAGCAACAAAAACAACAACGATGGACAGTCGCAGACGAGACGAAGCCATAAATGTCACGCAGCCGGAGCATAGACGATGTGTTCCAGGCTGCAGCAAAGTTCCTTCATCTCCACCTCCTCCTTGCCTGCCTGGCATATTAGTTTTCCACCCAGCTACGTGCTAAATTCCATGGCCAGAAATCCATTAAGCGCGTCCCAGTCCCAGTCTCAGTCTCAGTCTCAGGCCTTTGCTTTGCCTTTGCTGCCTCGGCCCGAGTGCTAAAATCTCATAAAACGTTGGCAGCCCGCTCTCCAGGCAGCTGCTTCTAAATTAACCCACCTCCAACTCCATCTCCAACTCCAACTAGAAATCTCAACTGCAACAGCGCCGAGGAGGCCACTTGAGGCATGCGACACTTGCAGTCACGCAGTGGCAAGCGCAACACCAACAAAAACAGCAACAACAATAGCAGCAACAGCAGCAGCAGCTGAATTCTGTTGCCGGCGGCTTGCACTTTGCACTTCAGCCCGAAGCAGTCTCGAGTGTCGTCAGCAGCATGCGAGGAAATAACAAAGTCTACAATGCAGCAAAGCCCTCAGGCTACCCTGTAAAAACAATGCTAACAACGCCGCTTTCTAACAGAACTGTTATTTTAAGAATCAGATTTGAAAGTTTGAGCCAAATTTAACTAAAAACTTGATTGCACAGATGCGCGTACTTCTTTCTAATATATTTCACAATTGAACTGAATATTAATCATCGATCTTATATTAGACTTAATAGTGTACAATAATATTTCGTAATCCTGTTTTGACTACAATTTTTGACTAAATTAGAATTCGTTAAGAATTACAATAGATTAGAATAAAGTTTTTAAGTTAATTTAAATTTTTTAAAAATTCAGATCTCTACACAATTTTATATTCGTTGAAAAAGAAATAGATCATCTTATCTTTAATAGTAATATTTGTTTAGTATGTTACTGAATTCAACTTTAATCTAGTTGCTTAACAACATAACAACATGAAATTCGCAGAAAGAGTTGCTAATTTGATGGTTCTATCACCATTGGACAGTTTATTTATAATAAAAAACAAAAATTGACACAAAGAAGAAGTAATGATTAAGAAAGTAAGTAACAAATCAAACGAAATCACTTTTGAATTTTCATTTCTACTTTACTTTAAATTTTAAAGATTCCAAAATTTGTGGGCACTCGCTATATGTATTTATTTTCCACTTTATGTTATTAAATTCACATTGGAAATAAATCTATTAATGGAATTTTAAAGTTTCATATATAGTTAGGGAAGTCATAAAAATAGATTTTATTCAGATAAATATGTGCTGAAAATAATTAATTTAAATGTGGAATCTTTAATTTCCTTCAGAATCAAACTATTTCATAGATGAATCTCTAAGAACTCTTAAGAAATGGCTCACTACTTAGTTGAGACTGGGATTTAACAAATATTGCAGAACACATTTCAGTCTGCAATCATAAGATATACAAAAACCATATATGTTATGTACGTTTGTTAGATATCAACTTGCAGCTGCAGTCGAGCAAACCCAGCCAGTAAATTTGTTTAAGGAGTAGCGCATGCAGCTGCCAGAATTGCAATTCAAAGTCCGTCGTTGACTTTGACATGACGAACTGAACTGCGTGACTCTGGCATTTGAACAGGAACATAACTGAGAAGCAGGCCCTGCCCCTGAGCCATAAACAGCGGCAACAACAACACAACAAGCAACAGGAACAGCAACTGCAACTGCGTCGGTTCGCCTGATGAATTGCAAACATGCTGAGAAATGCATAAAAGTGTGAAAAATATTGCTAAAAATAGCCATGAAATATGCAAAAATATAAAAATAAAATAAAATGCCTGCAACTTTTTTGCAACAACTAAATTGGCCAAAAAGGGGCGAAGGCGAAGACGAAGACGCAGGAGCAGAAGCAAGCGCATTGGCCGTTGGCCTTATGCTAATGCCAATTGTTTGGCGGTGGCGGTCCCAAGTATGGCCAATAGATAGTCCGACATGGCCATGACCAGGTCCAGTTCAAGGGCTTTTAAGGCTGGTATTTTCGGGTGAAATTTGCAACATGCAACAAGCCGCATTGTGCCGTATTTGGCCAGCAGCAGCAAAGCAAAAATAAACCCCAACAAAATAAGTTTCCTATTTGTTTTTGTCGATAGTTAAACGCTGATAAAGACATTCAATGTCCGCCTTATGTAAGACAGCCACGTTTAATTAGCCGATAAAAATAGCGGAGTGAAAAATGGCCAGCTTTTAGCCATTTTTCATGGCAACCGCAGTTTGACCTCAACCAAAGCCGCCCACGCATGCGTCTAATGCAAATGGACAGCCAGACAATGGAGAGTTGTAATAGAGACAGAGAGAGAGAGAGAGAGAGATCAAGTTGTTGTGTTGCAAGCGAGATTGTTAATCTGTGTGGACAGTGAACGTTTTTGGATGCGATGCAGTCGATGGAATCGCCTCATTTGAGGCATTCGCTTTTCAAATCAATTTACCCGTATCAAATACGCATCTGGCTCTCTGGCTGACTGACTGGCTGGAAAGCGAAAGCCACACAATGAGCAGGAAACGTCTGTCAATGTTTTCAAGTCGCTCCAAGTCGAACTGCACAGCTTTAGATCGCTGTTTCAGCTGTTTGATTGATTGCCACAGTGCCCAAAAAGTGGATCAACGCTTGCGATTGCATAAAGCACACAAGATACGAGTTACCATACTATGTGTGGGCGTCATAGCCCCAGATTTTGGGCACTGACACTGAGACCTATGGTATCCTACCTACCAAAGACTGTCACTTCACTCCACTCCGCTGCGCACAAAGCTGTCAGTCAGTTGTCTGACAGTCCGTCATAACTGGCAACTGCCTTGCTACGCTTTTGAAGGCCAAAAGACTAAAGGTGCATTACACGACAAAGAGACAACGTCTGACAGCGAGACACAGACATATCAACAATATTGACTATAGATACGCACTGGACACACTGACATTGGCTTCTTGGTAACGGCATTGTGACTCTGACTGCAAATGCAAATGCAACTGCAACTGCTTCGCAGGCTCTATAGCTGCTAATGAGCTTCATAAATAAGCCGCTGGGTATCGTTGGCTTGGATAAATTTGCATTGGCAGTGGCCCTGTTGACACGAGCCAAGTCAAGATATCTTTGTTAACAAGCTAGCTAGCCAGCCGGTTGGTTGATTCACAGAGTGTTTCATGTAAATGTTAGTTGACTTGATGACAAGTCAATTCACAAAAGAAGAAGGTTCTTCATCCATCTATTTAAGGCCAACAAACAATCAAAGAGATTACAGTTTGTTCGTGTTACGGCTGAGCTGCCTTGTCACCAAATTTCATACGATATTTAGGTGTTAATATGCCCAAAGTGACAGATGCAATCGCTTCTATTTAAATTACAATGAAAACTCACTTTTTGGACATCTTTATTTCCCGGACGCCAATGTTGTTGTTAGAACAATTTTTTCGGGCGAATGTGGTCTCTGCTTTTTACGTATTTCAATCGAACTGATCTCTATTTAAGCGGACACGAATTCCATGTATAATTGGGTTATATGTAAAAATTTAAGATGTGGATATATCTTGAGCGAACCTTTTCTCAATAATGTTAAAATTATTTCGGATATTTTGAGAGGATAAGGATATAATTTTTCTAAATTTTCAATCTAAATTCGAACTAAACTCTATATTGAGCGGACATGATTTTCTTGTAAAAATAGCTAAATGTATAAATTTAAGATATCTCATAGATAATTATAAGCATGAAACAATGAAGAACATTAAATAATATTATATTAGATATCAAAAAGAGTGTCGACATCAGCCATGCCAATTTTTGAGAAATTAAATATTTTTCATAATGTATATATTTTAATATATTTTTATATATAATATTTTACATTATTTTAAGTACACACATACATTGCCAATTTAAAATTAATTTTAAAGCTGGCGAAAAACGGAAAAAGGAAACAAGTAAGAAGCAGTCGACTGTTCTCCCATTTTCAACAACACCAAAACAGTGAGTAAGCTTTAAAGTATATGCAATAAATATACCGATAAAATACTAATGTACTGTTAGCACAAAGTTAAAATGCACTTCTAGCGTATGACTAACGACATTACAAAATATCACAGTATTGCTTTAACTGGACACTTCCATTGGGCTGACAACAAACAAAATGTACAATGATGAATGTCCACTCAAGAGTGTTTTCACTGGCCTTCATTATTATAGTATTATATGATTTTTTGGTATTCAGTCAGAACTTGTATGAACTCTTCAAACCACACTCGTCATTGTTACATACTCAGAACTTGGCCTTAAGTGTTTGCGCAAACATTTGCAGCTAATCAACAGCAATAACATACCTGCAAAGAGAAAGAGCAAAGTTGATAAATTAGTAAGTTGATTGCACTGGATTGGAGTTGAGTTGCAGTTCAGTTGAGTGGACAAGAATTCCCTGCAGGATTGCAATCCAATAGAAACTCCTCTTTACGCCTCCCTTTCCCCCCTTCGATGTACCGTATTTAGCAAGGCCGCATGTGGAATGTGGAGCTGCTTTCGATGCCCATAACGGGGCGGCAAATAGTGCCATATGAGCATCGTAAAGATGAAAAGACTCTTCTCCAGCCAGTCACACAGTCTTGGCCAATGTCAACGACGTGGCCTGCGTTGCGTTGAGAGGCATCAATTGCTGGTCAATGCACCGAGCAGTACACAAAAGTGGTTCAAATGCTCACTGACTGTGTCTTCTGCTGCGCGTTGTTTCTTTCCAGTGAAAATATGCCAAAGAGGCGAGTGATGCCAACTTGGGCACTAAGAGAACGCGTTTTAGAGGCCATCATCCTCAGATCGTCCGAATGTCTGGCCAGACCACCGGCGTTGCAGCTGCAGGCCAGCTCTGGCATTGGCTTTGGCTCTGGCTCTATTCGACTTGTGGCGACTGGACTTGACTTGACTTGACTCGGCCCGGTTCAGTTTAGTTTTGTTGAGGCTGCTGTAATTGGCAAGTGGAAAATCTGTGCAGAAATAAAAGGGGCTGAGAGGGAGGCCATAAAAGCAGGTCAGCGACTGGCGACTGGCGGCAGCAAAGCAATTGCTTTGCCACTGCCACTGCTGGCGAAAAACAATCAAATTATGGCCACATTTGTATGCCAGCATCTTTAATTGATGGACAGGCCCCTGCCGATGTTCGCGCATTTGTTGCACAGCACATAAAAGGTGCAACGTAGTGGCATGCCACAGCCACAGCCACAACAACAACCGAAGACGGAGCCCAAAAGGAAATGTAGCATCATAAAATTTCACTGCCAATGGCCAATAGCGAAGCTCAACAGGCAGCTGTCCATCAGTAATTTACAGCACCAAATAGCTCCGACAACCAACCGCCCATATGTTAATGAAGCAGCTAGCGGAGAGCAGAGGATCGTATCGTATCGTATCGTATTGGACATGGCCCTGGATATTTATTTGGGGCGAGAGCGTGCGGGGGGAGAACCTGGCTGGGTAAATGCCCAACGCGTGATGAAAGACAGGAAAAGAGGCGCACTACAATTTAGCGCTTTAATTTGATGGCAAACAGGCGACAAGCTCAGGACCTCAGCTGTAGCGGAAGCAACTCGCCGACTGCAACTTTACATTGAGAGAAAATCATAGAATTACATTTTTTAAACATTTTGTAAATAAATGCAAGTATGTGGATTCAGTTTTCGAAAAGAAATGGGCAAACAGAAACTGAAATCAATAATTTTGAAAGATGTTGAAGGTTTCAGTAGTGAAGTACGAAATCAGAAACTTCAAGAAAATTTAACAGAAATAAAAAAAGTAAACGTCAATTTAAAAGTGATTGAACCGCAAGTAAAATTGTTTCAGTAACTTGCCACATTCTTAGGCCAAATTGCTATTCAATTGCTATTCAATTTATTGCTAGTTGAACTGCTACTGAATTATCCAAATGATTTATAAAATATCTCACTGGTAAAATGTTTCAAGATTTTATGCGAAACTATACGAAACTATAACTAACCAATTTTGAGTCAAAAGCCGCATCAGCCAGTGCTCTGTATATAATAAGTAGCCAGCTAAGCACGCAGTTTCGCCAGTGTTGATTTTTGAAATACTCGTATGTAAATTCGTGTTATTTTATGAGGTTGGTTATCAACTGCATCTAGACTAATTCTTGAAACTAACATATAAAAAAACTTTTATTTGAAGCACTTGAAAATCGAAAATTAAAAAAAAGGTTGATATAAATTAAGTTTAGTACTTAATACTCAATTTTTTATTAGCCAATATTCATTATTTCGTGTATAAACTCAATGACCCTGGTCATTCTTAGTTAGGAATGCTAAACTAATTCAGCCAACTGGTTCAAGGAATTTTCAGCCATAACTAGAGTAGAGGTTCTCCCTTTTTTTGCCGTGTGTACTTGAATCGAAGTGCAAATTCTATCAACAGCCAAGCATCGGGCGTTAGATGGCCAACACCAGGCAAGCAGGCAACCAGGCGAGCAACTAACGAACAATGCAGTCTACTCAGCAGCGAGTTGGCCAGTTAGTCAGCCAGATTGGCAACAACATGTTGTTGGGCATTTGCTAGCAATTTATTTTAATTACTCGCCTCCTGCACGTTGTTGTTATTTATATTACGAGCTGTTGGCCAAAAACCATGCCAAAAACCCTAAACATGAGAAATCAATTTTAGCCAGAAACAACAGTAGTTGTTGTTGGCAATTTTTAGCGGTTTTTTTTCGCAGCTGCCGAGTGCATTCAACTTTAAAGCCTTAAGGGCTTCATTTGAATTGACTTCCGTCAACAGAAACAAAAAAAAAAATGCAACGAAGGCGCAAAGGCTTAACATTCTAATTGCAGCATGTTGCAAAGTAAGTGCGGACACTTGCAATTAATATGAATGGTGCTGCAACATGGCACACGGCACCAAAAGGAGCCATAAAAGTTGACTTTAGAGTCAGTGCTCGTCGTGTTGCATGTTGCCTGCTGCAAGCTGCGAGTTGCGCGCTGCAAGTTGCCTGTTGTCTTGATATTGCCAAAGGGCTGATGCTGGCTGGAATGCAGCGTAACGCCAGCAACATTTCACGCTTAATTATAGACGCCGCACAGCGCTAGGAATTTTTCATAAAGCCAAAGTCGAGTCTTGGCCCTGACTTTGGCTTTGGCTATGGCTTTCGGGTTCTATGTCTTGGGGCAGGATACGCGCATTTCCGTCTAATGCTGCTTCGAGTTGCCAGCTTATTTATGTGTGGGCCGTTTGTTTTGTAATTTAATAAGCAAACGCAAAAAAAGGGGCGAGACAATGTTGCAAGTAAAAAGAAAAGAATGATGAAGAAGGAAAATGATTCTAGTCAACCGCGCATGCAACCACAAGCGAACCACCAAGCCACCACCCACACATGTGCACACTCACACACACACACACAGAGAAAGAGAGAGACAGAGAGAGAGAGATATTTTTGTATCTGAGGCAGGCACACGCCGTTGACGCCTCTGTCGACGTCGGCGCCAGTGAGTCGCAGTCGCAGTCGGAGCGCCACAAAGCCAACAAAATGCTGACTCAGCCGACTCGACGGTGGAATGCAAGAACGAACGAACAACAACAACAACAAGTCGAACAACGCCGCATAATTCATATGCAATTAATAATTGGTTGCACATGCGCAGAATGTTGCAGCCCCGCAGCATGATGCGCAACTTTGCTGCCGCTACACTGAGCAAAAAAGAAACAAAGTTTTTTGCAAGGGTTGCCCCGCCAGGCGAGAAGCCTTAAGTATCTGCCAGTTATTAATCACTTTGCCAGCCAGCTTCGCTCATCTTCTAGTTTGAGGCCGCCAAAAAAGAAAAAAAAAAGAAAAACACAAAACACAAAACTTAAGCCAGCAATGAATGGCAAAAAGGCTGACCTGGCGATGATGTTGACATTAAGCCTGGCAAACAAAACTCACGCTAATGATGTCAAATTTGTCTGGCTTAAATGTTCGTATGTGTGTCAAAATTGTTGGTCGAAAATTGACCTTTGATCAGGTAAGCGTGAGTCGACTTAAGGCGCAGTTTACTCATGACTTTTCTATTGAATTACAATGGGAATGTCTCAATTTACACAAACACACACACTCACTCAAACATGTCTGACATTGCCTCATGCTTGTTGCTGTTGTTGTGGTTGTATCCACAGCTGTCCATGTGCGGCATATAAATGAAAACACGCGACACATTCATCATTTCCAATTGACGCTGCCTCGTCACATAATCAGAATTCTCAATTGGAGAGGCAACAACATAAACTTTTGCTGCAACTTCAATGTCAACTCAAGTGGCAAAGAATGACACTCGATGGCACAGTGCAAATATGAGTCAATATGAACATGAAAAGGCAACAGCAATTTAATCCCAAAACAGTGTCAATTCAATGAGAGCTCTTTAACAGACACAAATCCATCAAATATTGAGTTATTTCTGCTTCAATTTAGTCTTGAATGCAATTTAAGAGAACTTACAATATGAAAATATACAAAAGGATTATTTATTGTAAATTTAAGTGAAAATAAAGAAAAGAATATTTACTACTGCTAATATTAATATTTACTATTACTAAGCTTTAAAACAAATTTTTAAATACTGCTTGACAGTTTCGAAGTTTCGTGCAAGCTCAAATAAAAATTGTCAAAGCATGTTTGAATCTCTGTGAGCTTTAAAGTTGCTACAACTTTACTAGAACATGGTATTTGGTCTCGATTTCAATTTGAGTGATCTTCATATGATGACAAACATGGAAAAATATAGAAAATCCTATTAAGTATACAGAAAATGTGAAAGTAGCGATTAATTTATAGAAATTATTGACAAACTTATAAAAACTTTAAAAGCACATTTGAATCTTTGCGAGCTTTGAAGTCACTACGATTTTAATAGCATACACAAATTTATTCTTGATATTCATTTGAGTGAGCTTTGCATTACGACAATCATAGTAAAATATAGAAAATAATATTTATTATATAGTTCGTTAAACACACTTTTGAAGTTGTGATTAATTTATAAAAATTCCTATCAAACTCTCAAGACTCTAAACTCACATTTTAGCCTTTTAGAGGTACAACTTTAGCCTCAAAACTTAAAGTCTTAACTTGCTAGACATGCTTATCGTTAGAAAATGCATTGCCAAATTATTAATTGTACGTCATTAAGGCAAATGCTTAGCTTTCACCAAGTCTTTTAATATTCTCTTTGCCCCACTGTGCGTATGCTAGACATTAAAGCACATTCTGTGTATCTATTATTTTATTTTGGAATCAAGTTTAGTGTCAAAGTTGTCCCTTGTCTGGCTTTCTAATTAAATGTCAGAGTACAATATTAATTTATGGTAATTTGATACTACGTCATTTTGAGGCGACAATAAAGCAGTTGAGAAATCTGTGGAATGCACTGCAACAAGCAGCAAGAACGTAACAAATTGCCAGCAATTTGGAGTTACGCATCATTATAATGGGCTCTCACAATCTGATCTGAAGATCTTCCAATAATGTGCGCCAATTAGAAACATATTCAAAAAAGTTCTCTTCGACCTCTGGAGCACAGCTGCCTTTTTTTATGGAGTGTTGCTTGTTTTTTTTTTGGGAGGGAGGGGATCGCTGTTGCAAGAGCATTTGGCCCAATGGAGTGGCAATCGACTCTGCAGCTAAAAATAGTTGCACATAGGCGCAAGCTTCAGGTTCTATGATCTGGCAATGGCGATGGAGATGGCGATGTCGATGTCGATGCTGCTTCTTTTGGTTCGATGGCAGAGAACACGATGTTGAAATTTTGATTGCGACATTCTTTCGCAGCAGCGCGCGCGTTGCAAGCTCTACAAATTGAGGCATTGCCTGAATGACTGACTGCCTGACTGGCTGACTGATCGCATTGGGGGGGATATTGGCATTGCCCAGGGTTGCTGTTGCTGTTGCTATTGTTGTTGGCTTTTAATGCTTTTGGCCGTCATTTGATTTATGGCAAATGCTTATGTTGACATGCCGCAAAAGCATTTCCAGCTTAATGATTGCATTCTTTGCAGCCATTTCTATCGCAGTCGCAGCCGCATGTGGCAACCTATCATCGCCATGTGGCATATACACACACAGTTAATAGGTAGAACCTAACACATACTCTAGTATTTAATGTGAATGCCAAGCATATAGCCCAGAGCTGACCTGGAAAAATCTATACAAACATTTGCTGTGCTTAGCACACGTTGCACAAATTTAATTAAATTTTTGTTTGTTTTTACATTTTAGTTTTTTTCCTTCTTCTTTTGCTTCTTGCCATCGTGCATGACATGCAACATGCAACGTTAGCATCAGATTCCTTGAGCGCTTTAATTGAATTCAGCCCAAAAACTTCACTCGGTTTATGCAAATTTTATGCAATTAGCTGCTGGAAAACTAGAAAAACGTGCATTAGTTTTTCCTCTTTAGCACATTTTCAACTTGAAATTTAATCAGCTATTTAGCTGCATAATTGCCTATAAAGAGTTTTGATGAGCTCTTGTTATCATAGCATTAAGGTGTTTAATGACTCGAGATTAACTTAGAAGATTATATTTAATTATTTCATCTGGCCTCCTTTTGAGTATATATTGTTTATTAATCTAGTTCTATCAACGAATACGTAAAAAAGATTTTCAAAAAAGACTAAGAAATTTATTTGAAATTTAGTATTTGGTTACTGCTGTTTTAGCTGACAAACTACTCATTAATAGAAGTTCACTATACAATTGTAGCCGTGATATCTTAGCCTTTGATGAACTTGCAGCATATTTTAAACATAATTTGTAATAATATTTCACCAAATATAATACGATTTTCAGTAACAGTTTAACAACAGTTGGTAAAAAACTTCCATCATTTTTGGACTCAAATTACTTTTCATATTATTCGGCGGATTTATTAAAGTTTACTATAAAATTGATTTCAAGCTTTAAGGAACTTAAACAACAATGTTTTAAACAACACTTTCAATAATATTTTTATCAGATTTCTTCATTGAAAATCATCACAAAATTTGGTAAGGAACTTCCATGATTTGTAGTTTTAAATTACTTTTCATATTATTCTGATGCTTAATTAAAATTCACTATAAAGTGATTGCAACATGTTTTAAACAAAATTGATAATACTATTTTACCAAAGAAATTGAATTTAAGAAGCTCAGCAGAAGCTTGTGAAGAACTTCTC
Organism: Drosophila sulfurigaster albostrigata; assembly: GCF_023558435.1. Lineage (NCBI taxonomy): Eukaryota > Metazoa > Arthropoda > Insecta > Diptera > Drosophilidae > Drosophila > Drosophila sulfurigaster. The sequence goes on from NC_084883.1 coordinate 4,046,507, forward strand.
TGAACTTGAATCTCAGTGAAACTCTGCTACAATTTCTAGTTTCTGCTATTTCAGCCCTCAAATTACATTTCATATTATTCCGCTGATTAAATAAACTTCACTATAAAATTGTTTCCAAGGAATTTCAACTGATTACCAAGTTTTCGATTCAAGTGGTAGTTCGTCTGCAATCCTTGTGTCTTCTGTCTGATGTCCTATCTCTGTCTTGCTGTGCTCTATAATCACCATTAAGCATTTACATTGCTTTGGCCACATGATGCTCATAATTTTGCGCGAGCAATTTTGCAATCATCGAAATGCAATTCGAATGCAATCATTTATCTGACTCTGCGTCTACATCTGTCTGTCCGTCTGTCTGTCCGCTGTCTGTCTGCCTCACAGTTGGCACAATTTTTCATCTTTCTGTTGCAGTTGCAGACTGCATCCTGTGGCCAAAGCAAATATTGATGCTAGTCGCGGCGGATCTCTTGGCGCTGGACACAAGACAATCGATTATTCGCCGCCTGGGCGCAAACGTAATCAGACAAATTCAATTTACGGCAATTTGCATGCCGCATCGTTCAGAGTCGACTAGTTGCCAGTTGCAAGTTGCCAACATTGAACAAGCCAAACATTCAACAAGCAACCAGTTTTGTTTTTCTTTTGCTTTTTTGGTTTTTGCTCTTTGCTTTTGCTGTATATGTTGCATGAGAAATGACAATGGCTGTGGCTGCTGTCATTCTAATGTGACCAAGGCTGGCTTCCAAGGCTGTGCAACAGGCTGTGTTGCACCCTCCTCCGACTCGATCTCTCTCCACCCCAGTCGTGCCACAAATAGTTGTGGCTACCGGCGCATGCTTGTTGCACATTTGGCGCCTTATCGCCGCACTCGCATCTGCCCGGTCTAGTGTCTAGTGTCTCGTGTCCAAGTCCAAGCTGACGCTGAAGCTAAGGCTGAGGCTCACCCACTCCAACTAGCCGTTGGCAAATCGACGAGGCGCAACTTGAGAGCAACTCGATTCAACTAGCTGCACAGCCTGGTTGGCAGGTAGTTTTTCCGCCTGCCTTTTTTCGTATTTTCCTTGGCCAGGAAATGAAAAATTGCCAAAAACATGCCACGCTCTGGTCTCCTGTTATCCGCACATACACATATGCATGTTGCACATAATTGGCGTTTATGCCACAAGCAACCTGCAACAGCAACAACTGAGCCTGATGCGTTCGTTGATACGCCCCGTGCCAGTTGTTGCAAATGTTGCCCATTTTTGGGGTGTGTCGCCCCAAGCCAAATGCGCTCACTCACTTAACCTTTGAACTCGCAACATGTTGCCAGTTGCCAGTTGCCCGATGCCAGTTGCTAGTTGCTAGCGTTGCATTGTTTGTCGCAGCCAAAAATAAAACGTGATTAAATTAAATTAACGATTGCTTCCTAGCCGCCAGCAACAGCAGCAACAATTTTTGTCTTTTTTTTTTTTTTTTTTTTTTTGTGGTTTTTTCGTGTGAAGCATGTGAAATTTAGTCATTAGTTGTTGTTATGGCCTGGCCATTAGCGCACACTTGCCAGCCACGCCCACCGATTCGTGATGATGATGTTGTTGTTGTCAATACCACAGCAGCAGGCGTTGTTGTTGCTGGCAAACTGCATTTAATTTCGTTGGCATTGAAAATGAGATGTGGCAAATACTCGTAATCTTAAATCAGGCAATCAAAACTGGTTCACTTATGGAATTGTTTTTTTTTTCTCGCATTTTTTTCATCTTTCAGCTTCGATTTAATTTGTAATTTCTTTCGTTATATATGAACCAGGAAATAAACTCGTTGGAAATGCAATAAATATGATTAGAAATAAATCGCGTACTCAATGTTCTAATAAAAAGCTAGTTTACTCATTGATTGCTCTGCAGTGAAACATATAACACGATATTGCAACTAGTATTGCTAATTTTCTATTTATGTATCTATAAACATTCGATTTAGTTATCAAATACAAATAGAAATATGCATAAGCAAATATATTCGTTTACCTTTACAATTGTATGTGACATAATGTTTTTATCTAATTTTATACAGTATTTGAAATTGAAATTCTGTTGCTCATAGTTAAAATAAAATACCAAATGAAAAAATGTCATTTATTATTCGTTAATCTTCATACACTACAACAACACTTAAGCTAAGTTACTCCTCTTAGGCATTAGATAACACATAAATTAATAAGTACATTTTACGCAACACTTGAAATTATAAAGAATCAATAATAGAAGAAAGAATATCGATATTAAATCGATGTGTTATCGACGGTAGAAGGAACATTGTTAAATGAAATGGCAAAGTAAATCAATTTGTAAAAACTAAATATAACGATAAAACTTAAATGAAAATATCATTTTATTATATTTTTTTTTTTCGGCAATAATCTGGTTTTTAAAGTTTTTGTTCTTGATAAACCCACTAAAGTAACTAAGTTAACTGTAGCAAATTATTGCTTATGTCAGCAACTTGTTAAGTAATACTACTCGTGTTTAATGATATATTTTTCCCCATATCGATCAACTTACATCGTTAAATTTGCAGCGTTCGCATTTTCTCAATCTCTGAAAGCCCAAAAAAAAAAAGAATTGGCGGATGTTTATCTCACTGGACGCTAAAAAACAGCAAACAAGAGCAGAAACAACAAACAAACAACGGCAACAGGAACAACAACAACAACAACAATAACAACGACGACAACAGACAATCGATGGAGAAGAATCAGAAGAAGAGGAAGATTAACAAGATATCAATTTACTGCACAATATTTGTGGTTTATTTTCACACGCTGCCGTTGCTTGAGCCCCAGGCAAACAACGAGAGATTAAATATGATGCATGCCTCCACAGAAAGAGAGAGAGACGGAGAGAGAGAGAGTGAGGGAGGGAATAAGATTGGAGAATGACTCAACTGAGGCAGGCAACTGACCAGACTAACCAATCAGTGACCGATCGTAAGACCCTTTCGGAGGGATGGAGAGGGGAAGTTGGGGGCTGAGGACTTCGACTTGGGAAGCTGTCACAGCGTCTACGTCACAATTCTCAGGGAGCTACGTTCCGAACACAAACACAGATGTTTTTTTTTTTTGGTGCGTGGTTCTTATTCTGGAACATGTCATGGGACCGCAATGTGCAAACAGGAAATATATATATATATAAAGCTATATAAGTGTGTAAATACGGTGGGCGGACGGATGCAACTGTTAACGCTTAACTGTAAATGAAAACCTTTTCGAGTTGCCTTTTTTGTTGTTCCGTCTCTCGCCCTCTCTGTCTCTCTCTCGCCCGCTCGCACTTCCAATAACACGTCACATGCGCTTTTCCTTTCACGAAACGCGTGTCGCTGGCCAGCGCCAAAAGCCATTAACATAAAAATGAATTTCGCTTTTCTCAACGCCATATCGCAGCTACCAAATCGCCCCAACCAGGCCAAATGAAGTTGTAACCGCTGCAGCCAGAGCTGAATCCAAAGCTCGACTTGTAGTTGGAGTCAGAGCTGGAGCTGGAGCTGAAGCTGGTGCTGGTGCTGGAGTTGCAGTTGTTTGCTGGCGTTACGTGGCCAAAAAGCGAAACGCAATAAATTTCACAAACGCGCGCAACAATTAGAAACGAAGCAACAACAATAACAGCAGCGACAAACAGAAAAAAATAAAAGTAAGAATGCTATAGGCGAGAGAGCGCGATACACAGATACCCTATAAAACATATATTCAGAAACTTAAATGAAGCTAAAATGGAAACATTGTCTAAATTTTGAACGTGAATTTAATAATTTTATTCATTTACTTGAGTAATTGTACTGCATAATACTTTTAACTTTAAATTTACCATTAATTAAAATACTTTCATTAATATATTATTGATATCTAAAATAAAAAAAAGGGTAAGCTTACTTGTTATCAACTGTTTTTAACGCGAATTTTCCGAACTTATAATTTCATTAATTACTTTTTTTTAATGTAATCAAACTATTTTAGTTATGCTGTTCAGTAATTATATTGCAAACATATTCATTCATATTAACAACACAATTTTATTTAATTCAATATTTTACAGTCTTATAATATAAATTTAATTTAACAGCTTTAGTAACTCTATTGAACACTCTATAAATTACAGGGTATTGAAAAACGCAGCTAACGACTGTCGAAACATTTTATAGCTATCGACGATTGGACGCCAGCGACATCGACATCAACATCGATTGCCATTGCGTCGGTGGCCCCAACGACAAAGTCGAAGTCGCGACGTCGAATTCGAAGTCGAAGTCGACGACGACTCGTGCGCAAGCGCACCGATAATTTCTTGTTATCGACGCGCCATGATCACGTAAATTATGTTGAGAGGACTGGAGGAAAAAAAAACCAAACTGAAAAATAAAAATCATTTGCCGGCGCAGACAAAATGCAAAGCGCCAAAAAGCGTCAAGAGACGGTAAATTGGTAAGTATATTGGAATGCATGCGATAGGCATTTAAAGCTAGCTCTAGCTCAAAGCGGCAGCTCAAGGCAATCGACTTGGGCCAGACATTCGTCTCACAGATTAATCCAAGCCAAAAACCAAACATGGCACATTGTGTAACATTGCAAAATCCCAACTTACAAAAGAGATTCTTAGTGATCTGATTTAAAAAGTAGTCAAACAGATATAAATCAATAAGTTTAAAGGTATTTTTAGCCAGTGTTGTGTGAAGCACACCTAATTAAGATAAATACAACACAGAACAGGACACAAGGGACATTGTCATGGAGATGCTGTCATGTCTTGGCAGTTAAAGTTGGCGAAACGTGCGAGTGGCAACATTTCAGTTAACACGCTTTCGTCTGGTAAACCGTAGCAACGGTTGTTAACACGCCGCCAGAGTTGTTGTTGTACTTGCAACTTACAACTTGCTGCAGCCTTAGCCTCAACAAATTGCAGACGACACACAAGAGACAACAGAATGCATAAAAAATAAAACGATTTCCTACAACTTGCCTTAACGAAGAGACAACGCCTTCGTCAGCTCCTTGCGGCTGTTGCTAGCGCCACCTACACACAGTGATGTGTACTATGCATACGAGTAGGTGTCTGTTGGGTGTACCTCAGGTGTATCTGGTTGTTGATTGTGCCGAGCTGTGTTGTGCTGTGCATTGTATTCGTATCTGCGCGAAGTCCAGAGATTTTTATCTGGCCACAAACTGCTTGGCATTCTTTGTGGCCAGCCATTGCCACCGTCTTTGCCACAGCTGCCTACAGATGCCTCTTCCCTCGTTCTCGAACGGAAGTCAGTAAACTTTCAGGGTTATTATTATGCCAGACTTGTGGGCTGTGCAGTTCCAGTGACAGGCAGACAAGCTGTAAAACGTCTTCAGCTGGATTGGCAGTTGCCAAAATTGTTTACTTCGAAACGGAAGACTGAAGCAACGACGCAAATCTTTACAGCACTTTACAACTCATATGGCTGGCTATTCGTATCTTCGGTACAATGAACTCAGCAGCAGCTGGCTGGCTATCTGAACAGCTCTATATGTTTTATGTGCTTTATCTGAGCTCAATTTGATTTGCAAAATAGTTCAGCGCGAGAAGAACAACAATAGACAAAGACGAGATTGACCCAATTCGCAGACAACCCAGTCAACGCCCGCATAATAAACTCATATCTCTCTAACATACTGAGTATATATATAGTTATCTGACTATCAATTCCATTTTATGACACCGACGCGACGCCACCTCAATTAACAGTTATGCATATACTCGTACATATATACTATATCTGATAGATCAATACTAATTGCCCGTCAAGGCAGCTTCAAGTACAGAAAACAATATCGATCTCAATCGATATTAACAGCGGCAACTTTTGAAGCACTTGAACAGTATTTACTGTAATTAGATCAAATTTAGACAATCAACTTTCTGATACTAAGTATGTTGATGATCATTTCAGCTCGTTTCGAGTCTTGTTGAAATTGTGTACGAAATGTTGCGGTTGTCGCATGGATCAACATGTGAGTTTATAAATAAACACACAAACAGTCGCTACCATCAGTTTATTTACCTGACCTGCGGTTTGAAGCGTCCCGCGTACTTGTGCTCAATATCAAATGTCGCCTTCCCGCCCAACCAAGAAAACATCTTTAAGATACAAGATATCAAGTATTCTTTTCAAAGCCATGCAAAAGCGAAGTCAAGCAGGTGAAAGTTTCATCTGATTATGCTCGACTATAATACGACTGAGGCTCCATATATCCAAAGTAGATCGCAGTTTGTGTTAGTCATACATATATCTGAGGGCCAGTGAGTTTATTCACATTTTAAAGTCATAAACTACGAGCATGCTCAATCATCATATGCATACGAATATATGAATGCATTCGTTGTGATTCATAAGTCTTTGCGTTGCAGTTGCGAATCATTTGCTTTATCAACATTTATAACGAATGACTCTCCCCACAATTTGCACATAAAACGAGCTCGAAATGAATAAAAAAAACAGACGAATCTTAAAACGCTTCCTAAATGCTTTTTATGACAGTCGCAGTGTATCATTTGATCTCTTCTCTGTTTATTGTTTATTATCTTTGATTATGCTAATGCGGTTTTCAATTTCAATTGTCATCTGGTCTAAACTATATTTAGCGATTTAGAGCTGCTGAGATTGTGGGAATTGTGAAGCTGCGTAGATGCGGGTTTCAGATCTTCCAGTGACACATTTATGGGGTGCATTCGGGAATGTCAATGAACCCAGCACACATTGGAAACACATTGTGTAAAGACAACATGTTGTCATGGCCAAGTGCAATTGTGGGCAACATTGTTGCAAACATCTGTGGCACTCACCTGCTGTTGTTGCAGTTGCTGCAGTTGTTGTTGTTGTTGTTGTTGTCTGGTTACAAAGCCAACAAATTCCAGATACCCGAGTTTAATGCACGCTAATCCAATAAACTCCAATAAGTGAAAACAGAAATAGTTCAAGTGGAAGTCTGATTATAGCAGTCACTGCAGTTGCAAGCTGCCCAGTTGCCAGCTGAGCTGATAAGAGGAGTGTACCCAGTTGTCTCGCTTTCGGTTCTGCTCTCTGTAGTTTTATGGCATGCAATTATGGTCTTCAGATACAGATACTGCTAGCAGAGATACTCGGCTACTCAGTACAGTTGCAGTTGCAGTTGCAGTCAGCAGACAGTTAATAAATGCATTTAAGTTGTTCACTCAAGTGGAAAATTTCTTCATATTTACTTATTTATGATTTAAAGACGCTCATGAGGGTCACACGAGGACAGTTGACGTCCACGAGGGGGACAGGGGAAAGAGGAGCACACACACACACTGTCTGTCCACTTAACTTTGAACTTAACATTTTTCTCTCATTAGTTTTTTGTGCACTTTTCGTTATCAGCAATTACAAATGCATTGACCTCGTTTCAGTTTTCGGTTGCGACTTCGGTTCGGTTTTTGGTTGTCGTGTTCGGTTTTCAATTTTCAGTTATTTTATTTTGGACAGCAAATGTAGCTAAACATCAGCGTAAACAATTCGGTATTCGGCGGGGGGCGCGGTCGCAATTGGTGCACAACGGAAGCTATTTCTTCAAGCAACAACTAAACACATATTTAAATGCATCGCTGCGCACAACAACATCAACAGTAACAACCACTGTGAAACATTTACGTTGTTTACACAAATGCCAAAAATGTTGTCGATTCCCGATGTGCCGATACTCCGATGCCGATTGCCGTCTCGACCGTCTTGACTGTCATCGACTCGCACCGGTCAACGTGAGACTGAAAACTGACAAAACAAAAAACCGAAACTGAAACCGAAACCGAAACTGAATTCAAAAAATAATAATAAAAACAGTCGTTAAAAGCGTGGCGCTCAACCAAGAGAGAGAGAGAGAGCAAATTACAAAGAGAGAGTGACTAAGTGTGAGAGCGCTGTAAAAAGAGAGTGTGTGGTCAGGCTGACAGTGCTAGCGTAGTACTAAGAGTGCGGGGTAAGGGTGGAGAGTGCGAGGAGTGCATGCGCATGTTGGGGGTCGCCCCGCTCATTCCGACTGTCCCTCAGTTTGTGTTTGTTGTAGAAGTGTCTTCGCTACGACTAACTTCCCAGGGGTGGACTGCAGTGCGTTCAGGGTTCAATGTGACAGTACAACAGTACAGAACCTGTTAGCCGAATGCAGTCAACCAACACGAACGCAGAACGAAATCATTTCTTTTCAGAGAAGCATCTAATATTTATAATCTACACTGACAAAAAATTATAGTTATACATTGAAAAAAATATATATTTCATTATCTACAACACCATAACAAACGCTTTAAAAAGAAAGTTATTCTCAAATAACTGTAGGGTGTAGTGGACGTATACATGTAACATATAGCTAAAAAATATTATCGCACATTTTTTACGACAAAATTTTTAGTAATAAGCTATTACAACTTCAATATATCGTATGGAAATTCTAAAATGCACAATAACTTTTGTAGGGAATATTGTATAATTTAATATACAAATTAGGAGGTTACGCTTTTTGGGTAATATATACTATATTACGTAACTGCTATTAAGATAAATGGAAATATGTTTTTTTTCTCAGCTGTCAGGTGTAATAAGCATAAAATGCTGATAAGCTCAATTTACATATAGAATTCCAGATAAATAAAACCGGTAGCTTGAATAATGAACTCTTATCTAGTTTATATAAATAAAAAATAAAATAAAATCATAAATGAAGAATTTAAAATTTTTCATCCTCTCCTGGCGCAATATTTAAAATATTCATTAAACTCCTGGCTGTCGTTCATTACTTTTATTTTTGTCATTTGGCGTTTTTCTCCCCATTTTGAACATCCCTGCACTTGATGCCGCAAGGCACTTGTTACTCACAGATGCAAGCAAGTATCTGACAGATGCATATTATATGTTATATGCATAGCATTGTGCTCATTACGAATCCCGCCTCGCCCTGCAGTCGTAAAGTCGGCTTTAGGGGTTGCTTCGTCTCGTGTTTTTCCCCTCGATTATGTAGGGTAATAGTCGACATTCAGCTTCGCTGAGCTGTTGATTTACTGCCTCGCATTTTCACACATTCTCTCCGCAACTCCAACTCTCGATTGATGTGTGTTGTGGTGAAAGTGCTGTAATAGGTTTTCCAAGCGATAAGCCGCGACTTTAATATGCGCAATCGATCCACTCACAACAAAAAAGGGTGTCTTTAAGTTCATCAAACTATAAAAGGGATGCTTGAAGTTCATCAAAATATTATTCATGCATTGTTTCATATGCAACAGCTGCCTGTTTGAGTTTATTCAACTCGAACAACAAAGCGAACGAGCGACTTCAAATGTGTGGCACGTTTCCGATTCACAAAAACTAAAGAAGAGGGGTGCGCAGTGAGAGGGCGAGGGCGTGAGTTGAGGGCTTCCCTCATGTCCCATGGATGCTGAGCATACGCAGTATGAAAAGTGTTGCGTGCTTTTGGGCGCGTCTTTTGCACGAAATTGGCGCACTCGTGCACTGGGCCACATTCTCTATGAGAGGGCGGTTGTGTTGGGTGTGTCTGGCACTGTGTTACCACTGTACAGTACACACACTGTTTTCGGGGGTGGCTGACAGCGCATATTTCAATTAGCAGGCGGACCGTCAGATCATCATACACTTTAGACACGCATCGCAGGACGCAATCTGTTTAATTGAGGTGTTTAGCATGGCTAAATAATTAAAAAGCCAAAGGCAATGCGCATTGCACACCAGACAAAGGTCATAATAATAAATTAGACACGCGACCCACTGAGTGCCCAGACAAGTGACAAGTGTGCAGCCGTTTGAATTAAGGATGAGCAGACAGGACATCACTTTCTCTACGTGGAGTGCATAAGTAGTTCGCTCTTTGATGGCTAATGATGCAGATGGTATTCCCCTACTGCTTATCAGACTGGCTTTTCGATAACCGCGCTATCGATAAGCGTAATTGCTGATATTGAACTGTTTAACTGCTAAATTCGACAGACTTTTCGCACCTTTTGTTTTCATTCATTACCCTCAGCAAGCAAGGAAATAAGTCACACTAGTCACTCGCCAGGTGTTTTTCTTATCATTGCGCATACTTTTGCTTTTGTTGTCTTCGTGATATCATAGTACCTTCAATTTGAAAATATATTGTAAGAATACAAGTGCATAAATAAATTGTTGGCTAAGCTTACTAGTTACTTCGGAAAGAATAGATAGTATTTTAAAATCCCCATGTTAGCAATCAGTGTAGTTTAATTTTCAGCTTTCCAAGGTTTTGTTAATATTTTGTTCTTTATTAATTATTTAGAATTGTTTTTCTTTAAAACATAATTTAGCCTTAACTCTTTTTTTATAATATAGTATGTTTTGCTACTGTTTCAACTGTTTCAATTGCTGTTAAAAAAAATACATACATACTAAACGACAGACGGAACGACAGAAGTAATTAGAACAACTTGACTGTTAAGTTATCCACTTTAACTTTAAGGGTAACCCATATATTTTTCGCTTCTTCTGCATTCTGCATTGTGTCAGTCAAGAGTCAGTCTTTCACTTAACTCTCACAACTTTCCATAGTTTTTAGTGTGCATGACGTGTCCACAACTAATTTGCAGTGAAAGACCACCCCCACACTCACTCACACACTCGAGAGTCGTTAGACAGGAGTCAGGTCGGTTAATGTCTATGAATTTTGTCTGAGCTTATTTAAATAAGACAAAGTGCTGACATTTCATGTTTAGTCCGCGTACCCATTAGCCACCAGGCCGCAAACGAAACGATTATTGGCTGTGTGCTCTCAATAAACCCACACACAAAAAACAATGGCAGAGAGGAACAGCAGCAGCAAGTAAAATAACCACTATAATTTAGTGGCTCAGTCGGTCAGGAGAATCGAAGAACCGAAGCGAATGGGAATGCGAATACGCTAGAGAAACCCAGAAAGAGGAAAGCACAAAGTAAAAGTGCAATTTCGAATACGCCGGCGAAGCATGTCCAAAAAAAAAACAAAAACCAAACGAAAAAACCGCATGCAAAAATGGCAAATGCCATAATGGCAAATGCATTTTGAAGTTTAGCTACTGTTGTGTTTGAACAGCTGCCAGCTGCTGGTTGGCTTGAAAAAGGCTAAAGCTAGAGCTGTGATGATGAAGAGGGGGCCACGCATGCGCATGCGCATGATGATTGCGTAACAGAAAACAGTTCATACCGAAAGTAATGTGACAGGCGTTAAATGTGCAGCAATCGATTTGATTTGCAATCTGCGATGCGAGTTTACGACTTTAATTGAAAAAACCGCCGACTGACAAATTAACAATGTGGTCCACTGTGGGCGTGGCACATCAAGTGCTCCATCTGGCCTGCTTGACTGTTAGGTGGGTGTAAGTGTGTGTGTATGTGTGTGTGTGTGTAGCTGTGTGTGCACCGTGACAGCTGTAAGGAAGTCAGTCGGTCGCTAATGCAAATGCCAGGCAAAAATGCGCCCACGCAAATTATGAAAAATTATGCACAACATGCGGCAAATCGATGGAGAGTCGCTCTCTGGCTTTGTTGGCTTCCTGGCCAAACAGACTCTAAGATCGAGAGTCAAGCCACAAAAGGCCATTTCACGCCACTAATGAAACAAATTTTAAGTGGTGCTGTGGCCACTGGAAACCACAATTTGACTTGACTTTTTGCGGAAACATCAGCAGTATACAATAAGTATCTGTCCGTCTGTCTGTCTGTTTGCTCGATGTCTGTCCGTCCGCTCGGTCTGTTTATCATTTCGTAAACGTTGCGTCTGCCAAGCTGCATTGTTGTATAATGAAACCGTATCCGTTTAGTCCAGTCCAAAATGGTAATGGGATATTTATGCGCTACCTTCGCATTCGCATTCGCATTGAATTTTTGTCTCTTCGAATTTCTGCTTATGATCAAATATTTCTCTCCCTCTACCATTATTCCTTTCTTTCTCTGTTTTCGTATCTCTTGTTCACAACTCGGTAATTTAAATCTTATGTCTCTGGTCTCTTATTTCTGCTACCATATTCACAGCATTTCTTTTTGCAGCCCTCAAAAATCATTCATCATTTGAGAAGCATTTTTTCTCTGTCTGAGCCCAGATGAGTGGCCAATAAAATGACCACTTGAATGGCCAATAAAATTAGCGAAATTGCTGAAATATTATGTCTGGCAAACAAACAAAAATAAATGTGAGTAATTTATGAAAAATGTTAATAAGTTTTAAATTCCACATTAATCCGCTGACATGATGAAAGAAAATGCACTAATTCTTTTAACTTCTCTCACAGACCTTTATCAATTATCAAAATTAATAAATACTTCACACATTACATGTTTCCCTTTTGGTATCATTTAAGTAGCTTAGTTTGTGACTGTAAATAGCATTTACAAGATCGCTCACACGATGCGAGCGATGCGACTTGGCTTTTACTTTTGTTTTAAGTACGCCTTGAGTCACATTTTTTTTAATGCGCTTGAAAACCTTTTAACATTCCTTTTCGTTTCATTGTTGACTTAAGCTACTTTCGTTGTCATTCTTCTGTGGGCAGCAGCATCTTTCGCTGTTGAATGCAGCCAGGTTTAAGTCCAAAGGAAAAGTGTTGACCAAACAGTCCAAGACTCAAGTGAAGATCTTAATCGTTTTGGGTTTGTTTTGGTTCTTTTTCTTTTTTGTGTTTTGAACAGAATCTCAACAAATGTGTCGATAATGTGGGCTTTAAGTGTTTTGGTTATTTTTCTTTTCAGTTGTGCAAAAGTTCTTCTGCCTCTTTTCAGGCTGACAACGTCAACATTAATCACTGTCAGCAACAGCCTGGACTCCACTCTCCAGTCCTGGGTTGGGGCTTCGCCTGGTCTCTGACTGGGCCACCTCATCGTCATCCTCGGGCTTTTAGTCTTTTTTTTATTTTTGCTGTTGTTGTCTGCATGTGATTTCATTAATTTCGCATTCCGATGCGCAACGGCGCAAAATTCCATGTAGTCAGTTGCCCGCCTCTTTCCTCTTTTCCCCCCTCGATTATACTCACATAGCCATGAGGAAGTGCAAAGTGTTGCACATGTGCATCGCACTTTAATTTAAATGTTTTTTTTTTTCATTTACTTGTATACGTTTATCGTTTTATTTGTGCACCGCTTTTAATGCAGCGCTTTGATCAATCAATTTCTACTGGCGTCGTTTGTCTGTTTCAAGGTTTATTTAGTGCCAGCGCCAAAGCCAGAGACTGAGACTGAGACAGATATAGATACGGAGGCAGACGCAGTCGCAGATGCAGACCGAAGTCAGCCAGTGGCCCCCTTTGGCTATAAAAAAATATTTTAATTGAATGATCAAAATCGGATGCCCCGTTCCGATTGCATAGACACATCCTCCTCTCACACTGCAGCAGACGCTTGGGCAAAAATACAAACAAAATTATTATGAAAATCAATCGAGGGGACGACAAACGGGCGCCAGCTTCAATTCCAAAGACACGATGACCCACAAATGCCGCTAAACTCGTCGCAAAAATTGCCAAATTGGGCATCAAAAGCGACAGCAGCAACGACCAATTGGCATATATAAATTGCGAGGGTGGTCCAAGGAAATTACAGTGATTGCTAAGTGATGGAACATTTAACGAGCTTAACTGCCTCAACAAATTAGGCAGTTATCCTAAAAGCTCAATAAACATAGCAATATTTATAGCAATGTGCACTTAAATACTGTAAGATACTGTATGATAGATTATTATAAAAACTTCACAAATATTATATGTATTAGCAATGCTTACTTGGTTCACTAAGAAAATTTGGCACTTATTCTAAAAAGCCAATAGTAAAATAATATTTTGTTGCACTTATCTTTAATGTGCAATTAAATAATATACATAAGATAATTATTATAAAATCACAAATATCTAACATCTACATTTATCAATACCTACATCTAAAACATGTACTTTCACAAAAACGAAAGTAAGCAGTTATGCCAAAAGCTTAATAAACAAAATAACATTTTGTTGCAGTTATCTATAATGTGCACTTAAATACTGTATATATGCTTTGTTTTTTAAAACTTTGCATGTTGAAATCCCAGATGTAAAATCATAAAGTATAAAGTATCAAATAATGTAGCAATGAATTTGTTTCTTTTATTTGTTGATATTAGTTTAATAAAAAAAACAAATGTCATAATCCTTATAAGCTATACATTATAAAATCCATTATATTTTATGATTTTTTTTTTGTTAATGTAATTAGAAAGATAAGTATTTGCATAATTTCCCATTGTATTCAACTTCGATCATTTGGCTTAATCATTTTGTATACAAAATTATATTTGTAGAATTGGTCTCGGCATTGCTGATGATAATTGACCAAATTTCTCACATTAACGTTGCAAGCGCACCTCGTTTATGTTTATTATTTATATTTGGAGATTTATGTGGCGACAGAAGAGGCGCACGCATCTGCCATGCTTGGCTATCCAGCGTCGCCGAATCCAACTCCGACTGCAGCTTGGATTTTCGACTGCACAGCTGCGGATGTTGTTGTTGTCGTCGTCGTCTTCATCGTCGACGTTGTTGTCGTCGTGGCCATGTCACCTTGTCGGTGCCTGGCTAAGTCGGTCGCACATGTCGCGGCATGCCATTTTAGGATTTGTGGCCAAAAAGCCAGCAAAACACAAACAAAAAAATACATTACATATATATATAGTATGTAAAGAAAAAACTTATACTTTTATATATATTTGTAACTGCTGCATGGGCCGCTTATTTTTGGACAACGTTGTCTGTAGAAAGTGCCGCCAGGCAACGGCAACGACAACAGCAACAGCAACAAAAACTGCAGCAGCAACAGCACAAGAGCGAGAGCAACAAATCACAGCGCCTGGCTGCAGTCGCGGCTCATTATTTTTATTTTTTGCATATGGCCATTAGCGTTGACAAGGCAGAACCACAAAGAAGTTGCCACTCGCAACAACTCGCCACTTGAAAGTGAGCGCCAGCTGTTGTCAATTTCCGCGTTTAGCTGCAACAGCAACAACAAGAGCCAAATAACATCGCAAGCAGCTCCTTCAGAATGTCGCTATGTCGCTATGTCGACCCCGACCCCGACCCCAACTCGCTTTCATTCAGCAACAACAACATCAACAACAAAACGGCAACAGAGGCAGCTGAGAGCTGAGAGAGCTGGTAACATGTTGCGAAAGTAACATAAATGGCCAAGACATGTTGATGCTTGCCGCGGCGCTTTTAATTGACCAACAAATTACATGCTGCATGTTTGTCTTTTGGCCAAACCCTGCAATAGATGACAAGCAAAACCAGCGTCGAATGACTAATTGGTCAGCATAATGGTCACAGTCAGACCCAGAGTCAAACTCATACTCCGTCTCCAACTCCAACTCAGACTTCAATTGAAACTCAGTCTCAGTCAAAGCCAGAGGCTGGCCAGGCAGTTGATCAGCTGCACAGTGGTATCAAGATTTCCAATAAATATTAAATATTAATGGGTGTGGCGAGTACAATGCACTTCGTGTCACAAATAAATGACACAATAATAAGAACAACAAATATTTTTGATTTACTGGAATTTGAAGTGAGTAAAGTTAAGAAAGAATTCTACGAAAACAATGTCAGAAATTAATATGGAAGAAACGTAGAATTTAGTAGTATTTGAAGTTTTATTAACCTATTATTATTACTTTGCTACCTTGTAACTAATATGTAGCAATGCAAATTGTCTAAATTTCATGTCGAATTGGAATTTTAATTTTAAAATGTAATTGTTTTCCTTCTAACATATCTATTCTATTCTATTTTATAACATAAAAGTTCAAATTGTCCTATGCTCTTTGGAAATATAAATAATTTTACTTTAAATTCTTGAAGAAAATAAATTCTCAATATGAAGCTTATATTTTTAATAAGGAAACAATATCAGAAATAGATGTGCATATCTTTCATTCAACACTTTTTAGTTATTAATTTTTAAGAATTTTTCCAATTCTGATCTCGCTTTTGGTTTAGTTAATTCTTGACATTTTTGGCAGCATTACTTAATACCACTGTGCGGCGGTTTTGGCCAAGTCTCTCGCTTCTGCTGCAGTTCGTCAAGCCATTCACACACGATTTAGCGCCGCCGTCGCCACGGGATCCCATGTGATGAATTTGCCGCCAAGTCAACCTCGCGTCGCGTCGCCTCGAAATGTGGCAATTGCTGTTTGCCGGTTGCGGATTGCGAGTGGCGAGTCTTTGGGTGGTCGAGAGAGACTTGGCCGGGCTGGCGCAACTCCTGCGGCTTAAATGCTTCGACAAAAAGTTCGTTTTCGTTTGCATGAAATGACTAAATTATTCATTGCAGGATTTGTTGGCTACCCGGCGGCTTTTGTGCCAACTTAAATCACTTTCGCTCTCGCATGTGTGCGACACACCCGAACGAACACACAACAATGTTGCATGCCTCATGCGGTTTTCACTTAAAGAGTTAAAGAGTTCAGAGCTCAAGCAAACATGTCACAATTAATGCTCCAACTTGAGACTTGACAAATCAACGGAAAGTTGAGAAATGTGGCCAACTCAAACTAAACACTGAACTGGGCCCTCATTAGACCTGCCAGCCACATTTATTATGGCAACCGTAGTAGTTGATCTCGGGCTCTAGCTATCCATTGTTGTCTGGGAAAACGCAACGCCTACAAAAACCGAGTTGAGCTTCCAAGCTGCCGTTTAATGGCAGCTTCATTCCACAAGACGCTGTCATCGTCTCAGAAGTCAGAAGCACGCGCCAGAGCTGCATTGTTTAACGCTGTCTGCGTTTCAGTCTCCAGCCTCTGTCTGCGCAGGCGTAGCTCTTTTTATTGTTATTGAAATAAAAGTATAAGCAAATAAGAAAGCTACAGTTGAGACTGCTCGGCTGTGAAATGCCTGTTACAAATTTTCAGTAAAACCAAAACAGTGCGAAAACATCGTTTAAAAAAAACCAAAAAAATATACCGAACATGCTTATATAATACTAAAGCTTTATTTGGCATTTCTATATTCTATATGCAAACTATACTTATACATGCAAAATATACCAATGAGTCCATAATAGATTATCTAACAAACCAATTTAGATCCAACAGTGCAGACTTATTAAAAAAACAATTTTTTGGAATAATATCTAAGATTTCTATGTGAATGCCATCAACTCAGCAATCGTAAAGGCTGAAATTATTATTGTATATACCAAAAATGACGCTTGCTATTCGATTTCTTTGATTTGCGGAGGCAGAAGTAAGTTCACAAAAAATGTAATTTTAGCTATATCTCCTATATGATATGTTTATGGTCATAAGGAATAGGCAGACGGACTTTGTGAGGTTGGAGATGTCTCTCTTTTTGTTACATTCATATCCTGTAGCCACAAACTTATAATACCCTTCTACCCACAGGGCAACAGGTATAAAAAGCGTAAATAGCAAACACTGACTCTGTCTGGGGTCGAGGACGTGCAGCTGCGAACGAAATGGGCAGCTTGAAATAAGGTTTGGTTAAATTTAGCTGCAGCTTAAGCATAAACTTAAGCCAGGTTGAAAGTGTCTTGAAAAGTGGGCCCTAAATACGTTTATGTTAATTATACATCACTCACAAAGCGAAAGTATTTCCCAATACACAGCTTTAGGTATCGGGCTGCATAATCCGACTAGCTGACTGACCGACCAAGCGTTTATGCCACATTTAAGTCGCTGGGGCATAAAGCGTTAACATCCCTATAATCAGGCAACAATTTGCCACAGTCACCCACAAAAAAAATATCGTATCTACTTGTAAAACATGAAGGAATCTCAACGTGAAAACGACTTCCTCATTGCCAGCCGAAAACCGAAAACCGAAAAACTAAAAATCCAAATCGAAGCGTAGCCGCATTGCATAAGCTGCAAATAGCAATTGCAACTGCAACTGCAACCGTTGCAATGCTTAGACTTTAAGCAGCACAAAAAATTGGATGAGCCATGTGTTGCCAGTTGTCTGGCTGACTGGTTGCATGTTGTGCGCAAACTTATGAATGAAGAGTCAGCGACGAGATTCGCATTCAAATACAAAAAGCGAAGAAAATAAAACAAAAGTCAACTGCAAATCAAATGAAATGAAAGAGCGGCGTCTTTGAGGGCGGGGGCAATAAGTGCAGGCGATAGAAGCAGGCGGGGCACAGGCAGGAAGCCCGTCTCATGCCTCTTGCCTCTTGCCTCAAACGGCGATCGACGATTGTCTGCGTCAGCGGCTAAAATGAAAGGCCAAATGTAAGGCAAATGATAGACAGGCGACTGTCTGAGCTGACTAGCAGACCAACTGCAGCTCTCCCACTCTCTTCCTCTCCCTCTCTATCTTTCTAAGATGGTGTGCAGCCAACGGAAGCGCAAAAATAGAAAATAATTTTGAACTTTGGCGGCGGCATTTGACTTATTGCCTACTGATTTGCAGACAAATCAGTTTTCTGCTGCAAGGCAGTGCCACATGTGCCACATGTTGCATGTCCAAGCTCCCCCCTTCCCTCCCCGTACACACATTCGTGTGTGGGTGTTGCATATAAATAAATTGTAATTTAGTTTGCCACAGGATGCACATCATGACTACGTCTCTGACTCTCTGGCTATGACTCTGACTCTGACTCTCAGTCTGACTATAACTATGAGTCTGAGTCTGAGACTGAGTCTTCGACTAGCGCCAGCTGCACTCCAAAGAGAAAGTGAGTGTTTGTTAAGATTTGACAGGTTCATTTGACAACAGGCCGTCTATGCAAGTACTTATCTATACACTCACACTCTTACACTCACACACACACACACACTCAGACTGAGCACACGATTATAAATGAAATCGAAAGCATTCACAATAAATCTCAATAAATCAGCAATCCGATTCATTATATTTGAGTGCCGGGCCAAGCTGTTAAATTTATACAAAATTTATGTATTTTAAATTAAAATAAATTAAATGCACTGCACAAGTGAAGATGATGATGATGAGTTTCAGCGAAATGCAATAAGTACAAAAAACAAATAAACAGCTAAACTCAGCTCGACTTTTATTGCGCTTAGAGGAAATTAAAGTGGGCGTGTCAAAATTCTTGACTTTAAATTTGATGCATGGAGTATTATTGGTAGTTTTAGTTAGAAAACTGAGGCTAAGACCACAGTTATAAATATGATTAATATACACAAATAATAAGGAATAAATTCTTCGAATTAGGTGTCAATATCTGATCTAATCCTGGATTTTACAAGTAGCAAAAATACGTGAATTTCTTACTACCAAAATTCTTAAAATCCGGAATTTAAATTGGGTAGTGCATTTAAGAATCTTTTTACTACATATGCTAAATATACTGAAACATTATTTGTTATTCACATTTATTATATTCAGTCATACCTCCATATTTGTAAAATTGGATTTGTGGTTTAGCGAAACGCACAAAACGATTCACTAAAGTGATGTAGAGGATGATTCAATTGATTCGAGAATTTTGTTTAATAGTCAAACAGCCTGAACTGAATGCTTAATTTTTAATTAATTTAATTTCTTAGTCTTTATTTTTACTAAATAACTTAAGCTTTAAGTTCCCAGTTCCTCCCCAGGACCAAGTGAAGTTCCTGGAATTTTATATGGCAAGAAATAGCTGCTGCAGTCGGGTCTTAGTTGCTTTGGTTGGCAGTCTGGCATATTTTATTTTATATCAACATACTAAATGTAGGCTTTGATAATTTACTTTGGTATATTTTAAGAATAATACCGCACTGTTTTGCTTTAATTGAAAATGATTTGAGAGTATCTTTTATACTTCTTCAAGTTGTTGGAAAGCATCATTTATTATAGCTCTCAATAAATAATGAAATAAAAGAGGTTGATATATAAATATGCCAAAATATTAGGCACATCGAAAAGTTGTGTCCATGGAGAACAGATATCATCTAAATCGTGCACTTGTGCAATTTCCAATTGAAATGTAATTAGTTCTTGCATTTTATGTTGCACACAAAGTGAAGTAAAGTGACCATGGAGGTAATTAAATAAATTGATAGAGCGTGATGCATTGACGTGGCTGACTGGATGGCTGGCTGGATAGCTGACTGGCCATCTTCAATTTGGAAATGCAGTCAGAATGCATGGGCCGAAAGGCGAAACGAGGTCAGTCTCATAAGCGTTGCATATAAATCATGTTATGGGTAAATGGCCAACGCCTGCCAGCTGCCAAAGTTGCCACAGATTTCCGCCTGGAGGCAGCAACAGCAGCAACTGTTGCAGTGGCAGTGGCAGCAGCGTCAACTGCATTTTAACCCAATTAGAGAACAGGTTGGCACCTCCACAAACACAGGCACAAACACACACTGCGACATTTCACATTTCAATTTGTGTGCCAAATTTTGTGGAGCAGTCTCTCAGTTCAGTTTTTGTGTTCATTTGAATCCACGGCGCCTGTTTCGACACGATCTTGGCGATCTTATCGCAAAAGCTGCCTGTCAATTGTGTGCAGGGCATCATTAATTTGCTTGCTTTTTATTTATTTCGATTGCCTTATCTATGCTGTATGCTGTGTGCTGGATGCTGCTATAGTTTTTTGTTTTTGGGAAAGCGCATAAAATAGAAACTCATCCGCATTGCTATCAGCTATCAGCTCTGAGTGTGTGTGTGTGTTTGTGTTTAATTAAGTGCATCGTTTGTGGGCAGCATTTGAATTTGTGCCATAATTCATGGAAAGTCGAAAGTCAGCTTCAAACACAACACCAGCTCCATCGATAATGTGTCACATATCAATAAAGAATTCCCACATCGACTGCTGAGTCTCAAACTCTTCATCGCTGTGTTTTATTTTTTATTATTTTTACCATGCTGTTTTATGTGCATATTTGTGCTGCCTGCAGGGCATCTCTCAACTGCCTGATCAACTGGCTAACACTGGCGCCACACAAATAAGTGTCAAGCAGCAGCAGCAGCAGAAGAAGAAAAAACAGCAGACAACAAAACACCCAACAATATCCCCAGCACTTGCCTGACCATTGATGAAAGCCAAGTGCCGACGAAGCGTCGACGTCGTCGTCACCATCGCCATCGTCGTTGTCGTTGTGTTTTTGGTTTAGTGGACATAATTGGCCAAGTGGGTCAGTGTAACTTACCTGCAAAGAAAAAGAGCGAAACAGACACAAATGAGTGTAAGTGAGACAAGCAGCAAGAAAAGTAATTAAACGGCTGCCATAAAGATATGAAGCTACATGAATTCGTCTCGTCTGAACATGCACATTAAGCCAAATGGTGCTCAGTGTCCATTTTTTCATTTTATTTTTTTCGATAAAGAAAGCTCTTCTATGTGTCGGCCAAATTAGTCAAGCATTGCCACAAAAAGATACCCTGTAATTAGTTCTAAGACAAGCTTAGCTTTCTATAAAAGCGGGTACTTTTTATACCCACTACGCATAAAGTAGAAGGGTGTAATAACTTTGTAGAAGTAGGCATATCCGACCCCATAAAGTATATACATATATTCTTGAACAGCATCAACAAAAAATATAACTATAATTATTTTTCGATAGCAGTCCAGTCTTAGTCGTTCGGTTGACAATCTGGTATATTTTGTATTTTACTGTATATTTTTAACGCAATAGTATATCTATATACCAGATTGCAGATAACAGATGCTTTGTAATATTTTTGTATTTCTCGGTTTTCAAGAATCATATTGATTATACTGAGTAGTGGGTATCTAACAGTCCAGCACACTCGACTGTAGCTTTCTTACTTTTTTATCGCCTATCTGTTTGTCGTTTAATAGCCAAATAACTCAACAACTAATTGCAAACTATTCGTATTTTAGATATACTAAGCTTGAAATATGTAAACTATCTATGAATATATTACTTAGATTGCAAATAAATAAGTAGAACCAGTATGAATTTAACATCTTAAGTATTTTTACGGCCATGAATAAAGTTTTTATGCGCCACACACAATTGCAGAATTGCATTGAAATTGTCTGATTGCTTCTTCGACTGCTGGCAATAATAATCATTGACTATTTCTTAATGAAAAGTCATAAATTCCAGCTACTCTTATGATAGTGTTGAGTAGTTAGTATGCAGTAATGAGTTCTTCATTCGATAATGAAACCTCTCGTCAGTAGTCTATAAAATACAAATCAACTGAAATATTGTAATGAACAGAGTTCGATTAACACAAGAAGCTCATCTTTGCCATAAAATTAAATATATTTATTATACATAAAGTTTCTAAAGAAACGTGTTGGAACTCACCTAAATCTATCTTTGCATATCAAAGGCTGGGCACAAAGTTGAAACGCTTAACTATCAATTAAAATTACAAGCAGAAATTAATTTCTGATACCTCTGCTTCGTATTGAAAGTGTTGGATTAACATAATTTCCAATGTATTTCTTATGCTTTTATTGCCATTGTAAATTCCATAATATTATTTTTCTTTTTGGGTTTTTTCTTACTGAATTTAATTGCTTCATTTGCGCCTGCATATTTTTTAACCTTTTCTTCTGGCTTTAAGTGTGAGTGTGCGTGTGTTTTGATTATATTTTTTGGGGGCTGTAAAACGAAAATGCATTCATAAATTATGCATTTGGTATTTGGATGCAAATGCCTCGCGCCAGCTAATTGGTTTATGTAATAAACATTTTTATTTATTTTTCTGTTTCTTCTCGCATTTTTTTGGCTGCCTTTTTATTTTTGTGTAAGAGTCGTCGCCAGAATAACAATAACAATCAGTTGTAATGACAACTGCACGACATTGATGAAACGAAAGCATATGCGACATGCATACGCAAAAAAGAAACAGATTCGTGCACGTTACGCATACGCCGTGGATACAGCCGAGATCCAGTTGGAGACGAAGGCGGAAGAGAAAGACACTGCACTGTAACGCCCTCGATTAGTAAGAGAAAAACAACATAAAATGTGTTTGCTTTGACTTAATTAAGGTCTCGACTGATTGTTATTGTTATTTCCCAGCATTTGAAATGCTTCGCTTCGGCTTTTAACTCGAATGGAAGTGACTGACTGAAAGTCATCTGTATGACGCGTGAGTTTTTCAATTAGCAGCGCTAATTATGAATAGTGGGACGTAGGTGCTTAGCAGTTGCTCTGGGTCACTCACTCACTCACACAGCCAGTCAGCCAGTCAGTCAGTCAGTCACTCTCTCAACTCATTCACTCACTTGGCATGGGCGACTCGTTAGCGACTCCCATTAGGCGATTCTCTGATAAGATCTCTGGAGTAAAAGTCGTGCAGAGGCATTGAAGCTGTGCAAATTGTCAGCTCCCAAAGTCATTTCCAGTTTTTATGTTTTGCGTGTGAGCTGTGTGTTAATTTTTGTCTGGCTACTATTTGTTTTAATTTGGGCTGTGCTAACAGCATTTATTTACTTTCAGCTTCGGTCAAAAATTTGAATATCTGCGCAAAAAACAAATGCAAAACGAAACAATCTCAATTATATACGTTTTGCATATGAGCATATAATTGCTGGGGAAAATGATTGCGTGTGTTTTCATTTACATTTTTATGGCCCATCATTATAGCTGTTTAGTTTGATTTGAATTCATGCCTCCTCTTCCTCCTCAGTTACGAGTATGGCATATTATTCATGTGTTTTTCCATTGCTCAAGTGCTAAATAATTGATTTAATTGCCGCAAGGCGCCAATGGAATTTCAAGTATGTTTCAAGTACTTAAAACGTAGCCCTAAATCAAGAACACTAGGAAATGATTTTAATGACTTAATTGTGAATTGTGAATGCTGTAAGGTCTTTTGTCTGTAAGAGACTCAACTGCATCATTCTGACAGACTATTATTCACTATAGTTTATTCAAAGATGCCGCTGCTTTATCTTAACTTTAAGCATTTTATAGCCCAACATTCCGCAGATCACATGGCATAAATCATCGACATCTATCTGGCGTGTTCTGTCCCCAATTCAAGGGCTCTAGTTTTTTGGACAACCGTAAAGTGTGAAGCTCAATAGAATTTAAAGAGATCTACACGCCTTATCTTAACATGTTTTCATGTAACAATTCATTAAAGTCAGCGATTTGGAAAAATGAATTCATTGAGCAGCTGAATACCAAAAAAATACCACAAACTATATTCGGACTCTAGAAGAGTGTGTGTTGGGTGTGTGTGTGTGTATGAGTATAATGACAAGCTAGCCACACACTTCGACTGCCACACACAAAAGGCGTCTTGGCCAACAAAGTCTTCAAATAGGTTAAGCCACAGCCACATATGAGTTTGTTAGACTCTCAACTCTCAACAACCCAGCAGATTTATATGCTGGCCATTAAAACAGCCAACATGCCACAACGGACTATTAAAGAAAATATAAAAAAAATACTACAACCGAAATCTGAGCTT
This sequence comes from Drosophila sulfurigaster albostrigata, assembly GCF_023558435.1. NCBI lineage: Eukaryota > Metazoa > Arthropoda > Insecta > Diptera > Drosophilidae > Drosophila > Drosophila sulfurigaster. The sequence continues at coordinate 4,070,902 of NC_084883.1, forward strand.
TTGTAGAGGCACCTGACTTAAGAGGCGTTGTCGTAGCGCATAGTGCTCTTTTCTGGGGAGGTCATAAAACTGGCAGTGCCACCAAATAAAACGTTGTCTGTTCATGGGTCTGAGTCTGTGCAGCGAGCCAAGAAGCGAGCAACAACGCCAGCTTAAAGCGAATTTTCGGCCCAGTCGAGTGGGTGTTGCTTGGCCAGAGTTAAAGCCAGCAGAGCTCCGCTTATCTGGCCACAAACGTGATGGAGTTGGAGTTGGAGCTGAAGTTGAAGTTGAGGCTGGCGAGTTTTGTGTTTCGACCACGCATGCGCAGCTTTCAATGTGCCTACGTGTTATCACGACCACTTCCACTTCGTGTGCTGTGCACTGCGGGAAAATGGGGCGTAAATTGAGGAAAAATCGATGAGCTTTTCTGTGAGTGTAGCCGCCGGCTCTTTCACTTTTTTTCTCCGCTTTTTATACCCACCATCCATAGGGAAGAAGGGTATTATAAATTTCAGTTAAGATTCCTCAGTACCGTAGAAGTTATTCAAGAATAATTTGATAAGATTACAACTATCGTATCTCAATTGCTTTGGCTGACAATTTGGTATATATTGGACTGTATGGTATATTTCATAAGTAGTAGTATATCGATATACCAAATATGGCTTTTAGTATGTGTCAGTTATTTTTCTTTATATTATGAACCCTGAAAATGACAATCTAGTCTATAGTGGACTTTATGGCATATTTTGAAGGAAATAGTATATTCATATACCAAATATGTAATTTGGTATATTTCAATATTTTTTCAACATATTAATTGTATATATTTGAAGAATAATACCGCACTATTTTGCTTTATGAAAAATGAGGAGCGGGTATCTCGCAGTCGAGCACACTCGACTGTAGCTTTCTTACTTGTTTTCTCATACAGAAATTGGCGCTCATATCGTTGTTCAATAATCAACTAGCTGTGAACTTGGAATGTTGCTCAAATTACGACAATAATCAGATTGCCCCCGGACAGCGAGTCAGCGATGTATGCGCGATGGGTTGGCTCTGTAACCTTAGACCATCGCGCATACGCAACGTTGAACCACTTCAAAAATAATGTTGTTAAAGTTCGACTACAACAACAAGCTTATTGAAATTACATACCGTCAGCAGCTGAAGGTGAAGGTTGTTGTTAACTTTGACGTTGATGTCGACGTTGACGTTGACAAACTGACCCAGCTGCCCTTTGAACGAGTACCCAAACAACAACAACAAAAAGTTCGTGCATATGAATTATGTTTGTGGTACGTTTTTTGAAGCGTTCAGTGTCACGGTGCTTTGCCATTTTTTAATGAGGCTTTCGCTGCCGTATGTTAATTGTAAACGCCAACAATAATACATACGAGTTGCCGCAGGTCAGGGGCCTTTGCTCAATCCATTGGCGGCTCCAGCAGCTGAGCTCAACTGCTGCTAGAGTCATTCCAATTAATTAGAGCGATGGGCGCTGAGCATATCAAGTCTTAGGCATACAGATAGTTAGGTCTCTGACCGAGTCGCTTGAAGAACAACGCAGACTCTTTGTAATTTGGAGTTGATATGCCGCACAGCTTGTGTTGGAAATTAATAAGCAGGCACAGTCAGGCAGCTAGTCAGTGAGGCAGCCAGCCAGCAAACGTCTCATGACCATGATGATAATCATAATGATGATCAGTACCATGGAGGCTGGCAGAGTCAATTGAAGAACAAGTCGCCGACTAGCAGCGGACAGAGACAGAGACAGGGAGAGTGAAAGAGATGCAAGGCAGCAAGGCAACAAGTTTTCCAGTTTTTCCAATTTTCATGCACTAAACGCAATCAGTGCTCATGATCTGTACATTAGCGTCGTGTGCTGATCACGCAGATTGTTCACATACTATATACAGACAAACTTGCAGACAGACAGACAGACAGACAGACAGACAGACGGACAGACGGATGGATAGACAAACTGAACATGAGTGAACAGTTGACTGATATTTCTTCTTCTGCTTATGACCAGTTTAAGAGCTGTTTGCTCTGCCTGCTACAACATTTGGCATAAATCTAACAAACGCCTGGCCAGGCGACACTTGCTCGATTACCGCATCTTGGTCAGCTATGCAAATTCGAGCCTAGTTTGTTGCCCAGTGGCAACAAGTGGCCAAGAGAAATACAGAGAGAGAGACAGACTTGAGCCTTCTGCAAAGTGCCAGTGCACTTCCTATGAAGTCATCAGCAAAACACCGTTAGAAATGTCATTACATAAACACAGTTTTTTTAATTTACAAATTATGCAAATTTACACTCGCCGCCTCGAGTGGCCCCAAGTGACGCTCGTGGGCGTGAGTGATGGGCGTGAAAGCCATATAAACACCAAACACCAAGCACCGAAGAGCAAAGACGTCTCTCACGAAATCTGCGGGGGCTTCAAGAGTTTGCCGCGAAAATGCTGTCGTAACAGGTAAAAAGATCTCAGCGGATCTCATGGGACATCACAACTGTGAAGAAAGATCTATGAATAAACACTTCAAAAGATTCCGACAATAATATTTCATCGATGCGAAAAAATGGATTATTTATTTGTTTTATTGCATTTTCGCTGAACTGAAGATCAACGATAAAAAACTGATCGTTATTAATCAAAATATTATTTATAATATTTGGCAAACTAAGCTCACATTTCCTTAATTGCTGCATTCCAAAGATATGACAATCTAAAGATTTATATTCAAAAATGATACTATTTGATCAATTTACTAGCATTATCTTATGATCTCAACATCAATTAGAAAACTAAATATTTATAAATACACATCGGGGAATATTCGCAACGATGAATTGGACATTTTAAGTTTGAAATAATAATAATAAACAAAAGTTTAATACCATTTAAATAAATGTTATGTCAGGAATTTTATCTTGCAAAGCTTTACAGCCATCTCTATATCAGTTTGCTCTTCATGTCGTATCTTTTTTGTTTATTTATCTCGGCTGTGGCATGCTTAAGATGTTAAAAACATATTAATTATGATTAAGTCTATCAGATGCAATTTTCAACAAGATTAACTCTATCAGCTGCAGTTATTATCAACATTTCAAAACATTACATAAATTTTAAATTAATCAGTCTTCAGATTCTTCGGAGTTCTCTCTTCGTTTTTTCTCTTTGTGCAAGCTTAACGAAACTCACGTTTCTTTTCAGATTTCTCAGATATTTCTGTGCTCAATTGGTTGAACTTTTCTGTGTGCAAAATGAGTTAAAAAAAAACCTGTTGAACAAGATTTGTCGGCCTATGTGCTTCTCGTTTGATTTTATAATTTATTTATTTATGGTTCAATCTTTTATTGCTGCTTTTGCATTCATTTCAAGACAAAAACAAAATTATAAATATATTTCAATTATAAAAATATGTTAAATGCGTAACGTCACTTTTTTTCTCGTTTTCATTCGTTTATTTTTTGCGTATTTCGTGTGGAGTTTTAAACCAAAAACAGCTGTGTTTGCACATTTCTGTTGTTATTATTATTTGATTTGTGGTTTTACATACACATACATCTCTGTGTACACATATGGGATATGTGATGTACTTTTTGTAGTTGATGTGTGTACAAAATAGATTTATTGGACAGGCAACTGTCAAACTTTGAGTACAAAACAAGAAAAGTCAACAAAGAAATAAATGTATGAAGCCGTTGCCATTGCATTTATAATGGAATTTCAAGCTACTCCACTTTGCTTTTGTTGTTTTTATTTTTATTTTTGTTTTTGTTTTAATTTATGCACTTACACACACGTACATCGCAGCAATGTGTGTGTTTGTGGTATGTAAGCCAAGCACAAAATAATGGAAGAAAAAAGTCGCTGACATTTGAAGGTTGTTCGGGGCATTTAATTAAACAATGCGAACGCTTGAGCCAAGTAATTACAGAATCGTAAACGTGTATATTCATGTGCTTATTTAGATAAATTGAACAAAGCCAAAGAACTTGATTCATGCAATTGAATTAGTTTTAAAATACATACATAGCAATAATAATAAATCTATATTGTTCAATCAGGCAACTCACTGGAGAACAATGGCGAATAGTTTTCTATTGATCGATGATCTTAACAATGCGAATAAAGAGCTTAGAGCACTCCCAACTTTCTTCCTCTTTCAGTTCACTTAACTCACTGAAATTTGCGTTTATTTGCCTAACACCTCAGGCATTTATTTATTGCTTCTATTTATTTAGCACTACCAGATTCGATTATTTACATTAGCATCGTTCATTTCTCACTTGATGATGAATAACACCTACAACTTTTTGTTGAAATCATAGAAGACCATAAATAGCTGCTAAATTCAATACAAGTTTGCATTTTACCAGGGCTGGACAATTAAACAATGAACTTTTCACAGAAGTTCTATTTAAATAGTTAATGTTCGTAATCTTTATTATCACTGTTCAATCTAAAATTTCAAGGGCAGTGTAATAAACTTGCAAAAATGATCTCATTCTTTGTCTAATCGCAAATTAAATATAGCAAATGTCACAATCAGTTCATTTTAGAGTTCTTTTTCTTTCTCAGAGTGACACACTCAGTAAGTATTTTTCATTAGTAAAATTCTTTAATGTCAACATTCTGATAAAGGAACTAGTTCAAATGATAAGATTATGTATTCTGTGCCAAATAATTACAATTACAAACTTTTTCTCATACGACATTTGCATAGTGTTAATGTTTAAGAGGAACAAACATTTATTCACTGGTGTTAATTGTCTTTATCTATATCGAGCACTACTCGCGAATAGTTTTTATAGTTTCCGTTGATTGGAAATGATTTATGGGGTGCGTTTAACCACTGAATATATTTTTCATATTATTATACAATGTCTAGTTTTATAGTTAGCTAAATATTATGTAAAGTCTGCGAAGTCCTTAGTCACTGTAATATTTCTTAAATTATATTCTAATTCATAAAAGTGAGAGACTATTGATTATTTTAAAACACAAAAATGTTTACTACAAATAGAATAATGTATGAACGTAATAAACTTATACATCAGCAGTGGGACTAATACAATATGATTTATTATTCTGTCGATAAGGTATTTAAATTAAACGTCAGTTGTGAACAACACTCTCTTGTTATTCGCAAGAACGAAGCAATTATGTACGTAAGACGTTGATACGTAAATAACTGCATTACGCTTGTTACGTCAAACCGCAAGCGTACGTTTGCAGCTCTTATAATCGTTTGCGTTTCTGGTTGGGCACATAAATATAAATGTACCATCAGCATATTATACATCTACAATTGCAATGGAACGACAGTGGAACTAGCTCAATGAACTATGATTATGAGTTAAACCAGCTCAATGAACTATGGTGATGAGCAATATTTTGCGAACACACACACACACACACATACGCATGTATTGGAGCATGAACACACCCTGGGCGGATGATGTGCGAGAGAGATAAACGCAATTATGTTTTAAATGGTTAAACAAGATGAAAAGCACACCTGCAAAGATGGAAACAGGCAACAGACAACAGTCAACACTCAACTTGACCTTCAATGTTGCGCAGTTTTGCTTTGTTTATGTTTTGTTATTGTTATTATTATTGTTGCTGCTAGCGGGTTGCTGATTGTTGCCACAATTGGTGTTGTTATGAGGCAATCTCATCGATTTGATGCGCCTTGCTGGAATTCACAATTTTTTTCCTCTTTTTTTGCACTTTTAACGCCCAAATCAAACACTTTTGAAAATGGGGGCATCAGCCCACATCTCACGCTGTGCTCTACAAAAACCAAAAACAAAATATACAAAAATGTTGACCCCAAAAAGGCAAGAGCTTTCGAAATGTGAACTCTATGTAATTAATCAAAAATACGAAAATAATCCACAAAAAAAAACTAGAGCTTAAGTTTCACTCTCGCGGCAGAACAACGACCGCCCATTGTATTGAGCAGGGACAAGAGGAGATTGAGGCAGGGTCCAGGAACAGAGGCGCAATCTGAAGACGATAAATAATCGTTTAACATTAATTTAAATGATTTCAATAGTGCATTATGTCACGATCGAGTGCAGGCAACGGTTTCAAACGAAAGCGAAAGTATGTCAGCAACTGAGCAAAGAAAGAGACGGAGACATAACTGAAGCGTGAAAGATTCTGTATAACTCTCGATGAGCTGTTGTCGCAGTCGCTGCTGCTGTTGCTGATGATGATGACGATGATGATGATGATGATGATGCTCAGCCAGCGATACGAGACATGCAAAGGCATTGGCATTGTGGTGGCACTTAACGCGCATGCGTGCGCACTGGGCACTCCTCCCTCCCTCCCCCCTGGCACCACCCCTCTTCTCCCCCTCTCGTGTTGGCTCAGTGACGACAGCTTTCCAGTCCAGTGGCTCAGTGAAATGGAAAGGCAGTTTGGAGACACAAGCACACACACTAACACACACACACACACAGCTTCAAGTTGAAGAGAGACGCCACACAAATGACAACCGGCGATCGGCATGGGCATGAAAAATAACTTTCACTAGAAACTGAAATCCAAAGCCGATAACAAAACAACAGCAACAATACAATAAGCCATTGGCAGCTCAGCTGTCGAAAACTCAACTCAGACTCCAACTCAAAACGCACTCTCAATATCTTGAGTTTGTGACTCATGTTGTTTGCATTTTTCTTGGTGCTTGCAAATCAAGAAAATCAAGCAAAATACGTAATGCATATCGCGAAAAATATTCTTTAGACAGACAGTCAGACAGCGCTCCCCCTCCACACACTCCCCCGTTGCCAAAAACTGTCACTCAGCGAATTCTAAGCTGAGCTTAAGTGCAACACACCTTCGCCCCCGCACCACTCTCAGCACTCTCAGCAGGGGTAGGCGTAAACTGTCTAACCAAATGGCATTTGCCAAGGAAGTTATAAATTTGCTGCCAAATAGAATTGTGTGCAGCTCCGGCAACGTTTGTGGCATAAAGGCGCAAGGCAGGCAAGGACGCCCAAGTCAGAGGGGAGCAGGAGGATGCCGCAAAAGCGTTCATTAAAGTCAAAAGTCCCACAACTTACGACAGCAACAACAGCATGAGGTAGATCTGTAGACGACTGTTATAATGATGTTGTCCAACATATCCTTTAAAAGGCAAATGAGTGACTTATAGAATATTTTATTTGCTGCATTTATTTTAAGACATTTTGGAAAAAAAAAACATATATATTTTAATTTATTGAATTTATTTTGCAAAATAAAATTACAGGCAACTATAATCAATTTTTAAGCAGACTAAGGAAATTTACATAAAACCATTTAGGGAACATCATGCAAAACATTTATGTTATGGAAAAGTTCAGTAACAAATAACCCCATAAACTTTTAAATTGTAGAATACAAACAGATAACCCAAAATAGAATTTGAGAGAATATTGTTAAAATCAATCATTCTATTAAAAGAAATAATAAGCCAATCTGAAGTATATTAAAAGAAAAATATTTCCAAAACACAGTTAATACTGATGGCTATTGAAATTGTTTCTTAAAAACTCAAGAAAACCGTTTTATATTTATAAACAACACATTAATAGATGTAAATATTACGCATTCCAAATCGATTATAAAAAATAATAGTGTTCTTAATTAATTTATTATTATTATAATTGAATACCTAAGCTGCTCTTGATCTATTACTATGAAATTTAATTCTAAACTACAATTCTATCCAATAAATAATTGAATGAAGCTTATCTATCTATCTCAGTGATAAACAATACTTTGTAATTTGTAATTGTATCAACCTTAAAACTGTAATAATATAAATATCAATAAACCCTTTAACCCAACCCCACGATAAACAGGGTATGCATTGAGCTGAACAGAGATGAACTGAGTTGAGATGTGTTTTGTTGTGTTGTGTTGTGTTGTGTTGTGTTGTGTTGTGTTGTGTTGTGTTGTGGGTTTCATTGAGAAAAACCTTTTGGGATGTGCGTGCACAATGATCGCTTGCAAGTTTTACGACCTTCTGCAACGCCCACAACAACAAAAGCGTTCGAAAAGTGCGTACACTGAGAGAAATGCAGTGTGACAGTGACAGTGCTGCGCAATTAGAGTGTAAGCGAGAGCGAGAGGGAGCGCTAACAAACACACAAAAGCGATGCAGACAAACGCCGACTCACGGCCCACACACGTAACGACACGACAAGACACGACACGACACGAGACGAGACGACTTGAGTCTAGCTCTTCTGAGTACCTTAAGTAGGTAGAAGATCACAGCACACGAGCACACTCACACACACACACATGCATGTGGAATGACAGCTTTAGTGCAATTAGAAGGAAGCTTTGGGTGAGGTAATAAATACATATTTATGTACATACGAGTATGTCCTATCTCCCTCGCACTCTCGTTCTATCCCTTTACTTATCTCACTGTGTATGGGAATTAACAATCAAAAGGCGACTTGGCCAATGAACTCGACTGATTATGCGTCAATTTTCTTGAACTTATATAAATTGACTTAATTAACTCATTGCTCCACAATTGGGCAGCGGAAATGGGTGAAGCGAAAAACTGACCTTTTGATCAAGGGCCAGCGGAATTTAAATATAATATGTATGTTCCCTTGTGAGTGAGTTATGTTGTGTGAAGACATATTTATTTGAAGTTAGCGTTTGCGTGACTTATCGCCTATTTCTGGCCTTGTCGGCGTTATCAAAACAAAAGAGAAATCTTATCGGGCATAAATAAACATGTATGTAAGCTAGGTATGGGCATGTGCGACGACCATCAATATCTATTAGTTATTATATTTCCCCTTCAAGCATTATAAATAAATATAAAATTCCAAATAAATGTCACACGAGAGAGAGAACACACAGGCAAGAAAATAAAAGAAAAGAAAAGGGCACAGGCCACAAAGAGTCAAGAGACCCAAAAGGTTGGTTGGTGGTTTCTTTTTCTGTTTTCAGATCACAATCAAACAGAGCAACAATATCAAATGAACTCTGAACACTCAAGACTCCCGTGGTGTTTGCGGTTTGACAGCACAGTATCTAACGCTGTCTCTCTCTCTCTCTGTGTCTCTTTCTGCTTCTCTTTTGGTTATGAAATGCGAGTGAAAAGCCGGCTCTGACTTTGGCTTGACCTGCGCTTGCGCAGCACTGTCAACGACACTAGGCACTTGTGTCAATAGTTGAAAGAAGACAACAACAACAAAAAAACAGACAAATTTTCTATTTGACTTTCAGTTTAGTTTATTGAGGAGGCAAACACAGTGCGCGCCTCTAACCGTCATAGTGACATTTGATAGCACAAGCGGTCAAATGTTGACTAAGCGCCTTCCAACGATATCAATTTACTGCTCACAAATACACACACTCGCATGTATATATGTGTATATACATATGTATGTATATAATTTAACAAGCGGAAGGCTGACAAGTGTCTGAGCAAACGTGTTTGATAAGCGTCACTGCTGTTTAACATTCATTGAATTATCAAAATGTTATTTACATACGTCAACGAGCATAACATTATGTGAACGGCGGCTCAATTACAGTGCCAATTATAGCACGCTGTTAAACTACAATTACTCATGTTAAGTAACAGCGACCTTTGTCAGCCTCCCTACAGAGCCTCAGGCTGTAGCTGCCGCCCGCTGTTATCTAAGAGCGGCGCGACACGACGCGACGTCCGACGTCCTACTTGCTCTATATAGTATAAAGAAAGTCAAGCAAACAACAATCATAATACGAGTGCTTATATAAAGTATTGTGACTAATGCGATATTGAATTATTATTGTGTGATAGAGAGTAGAGAGTAGAGAGGGTCGCTCGGTGCCTGCCTGGCGGGTGTTGGGTGTTTTGATTACAAGAAATAACAAAGGGCAGCACGCGTCAAAGTGGAACCCGTCCATGTGGATCTGGGTCATAATAAATAAGACAGACACGCTGATCATTAAAATAAATGCCAAATTCCATTTCCATGCAAAGGCAACGCCAATTGCTTTGCGGCAACAACTGTGTGGCACAATCGTAATTTGGGTCAAAATTCACCAAAAAAAAAATTATGTATTATCATTAAATTTCATTACAAGCGCAAAAAAAAAATGCGGCGCACGAATCGAGAGAAAAACGCAAAATGCAAAGCGAAAAATCATGGAAGTGGAACCCGTTACAGCAAAACGCACTTCACTTCTTAACTTCCAAGTGGCACAAAAACAAAGCCCGGCTCTGGGCTGCGTCTGTCTTTCTTTCTCTTGCCATTTTTGGGCAAAGAAGCAACAGAGACGGACAAAGGAATGGTAAAAATATGCGTATGTACGCCTACCTCCCCAGAACCTTGCTTGCCACATGCAACACACTCTGCTGCCACATAGAGATGGCCAGAGAAGACTGGGTCAGCATGTAAGATTTTTTTGCAAAAGAACACGAATGTGTGTCGTGTCGTGTCGTGTCACGCAGTCAGCTCCAAGTCATCCTGCTGAGAGCTGAGTCATCATCAACAACATTATGATCATTATGATGAACATCCGTTTGATTGGTGGCAGGTTCAACGAACTCAAATCACTTACCAAAAAAGTCCTCCCAGGTGTCTGAATCGGATTCTATGTCCATTTTTGCAGTTGCTTCTGTTCTTCCCGTTGCCCGTTGCCCGTTGCCACCTGATGTTTGATGATGTTGCAACTGCAGTTGCAGTTGATTTATGTGGCCAATGCCTTGTTTGGTATTTTGTGTATGTGTCCAAATTTAGCCAGAGATTGCGTGGCTGGTTATTCTGCACTTTTTTTTTGCGCACAACACTTGGCAGCACTTTGGCAGCCTGAATCCCAATCAGAATCCAACTGTTATTATTGCTGCTTAGATATGGTATCTAGTTGGCGCTCCTTGTGGCTTAGTCGCTGCGCAAATGACTTCACCCGGCATTCTGTGTACGTTTCTGGCGAAAAAAGGCCCCAATCAATGGTCTTACCCGCGCCCGATAAGATAAACACAAAACCGAACGCAGAACGTTGAACGCGCTGTTCAGTTCAAGTCTTTTTTAGTATCTTATCGCGCCTTTGGCCAGAGCAAATACCTAATAAGTATACGCAATTTAAACTGCAGACGTGCAGTTGTTGTGTGGGGGAAGGGGAGGCGGAGGTGGCAGCACTTGCAGTATAACAGCTGAGATACACACATACACTAAACACTCTCGCGCGCACACACACACACACGCGCGTCTGCAAGATAGTTAGATATTTCTCACAGTTGCCGATTCTCTTCGTGACGTTTATTCATCCACTTGTATTGTTGGGGGGAACAGTTCTAAGAATTCCAATATGACTAAGCCGGTTTAGACTGGCGTTGTTGTTGCTGCGAGAACTTTGTTTGATTAAATATACATATGTATGTAGTATTTACTATTTTCTTAATTCGCGATTCATTTGCACGCGGCACTTGTTGCAGCAAAGCGACAGGTAAATGAAAACAATAAAAAACAAATTGCTGACTCGAGTTGCAAGTTGAAGATGTTACACTTGGCGCGGGGGAATATTGACGCTTCGCTGATTTTCCAGTTTCACCTTCGCACCGTTACTTCTAATTGTGGCAAAACACTCTCACACACATACATTTACAATTTGCAAAAGCGTTGCACGCACGCGTACGTTAAAACGACGACGCGACGACGGCGACAACGAACGGTGAACGACGACAACTCACCCACACGACGTTTCGGCACGAACTGAATGCTGAATGCACTCCCCGTATAGCGGTGGAGAATCATCGATGGCACTATCGATCAGAGCTGCCACTTTACTCGCTTTGTGGCTAGATCTAGCCACTTTTTACTTTATATCCTGTTAGCAACTTCATTACAATAATTTGATAATTAGTGTTTGTTTTTAATAGAAAAATAAAATAACAACTAATACTGCACAACCAATTTGCTAACATTTTCACATAATTAAAAAAAAAAAGCTGTTTTATTATGGCGGGGTGATCGCCACTCCAAAGATTAGTTTTTTATGCCGCGCAAATATACTAAAATGTGGAAGCCCAGTTAATGGTCGAATGGTTACACTTCATATGGTTTATTCGTATATTTGTAAAATGCTTATAAAAAAGGCGCACATTTCAAACAGCATGTTATGCTATTTATTTTATTTACTTATTTCTTATTGAAAATAAAACCAGTTTAACGTAATTTCATACTTTTTTGAAGTTCAAACATAAAATGTTTACTTTAGCAATTTAATATATGTTAATAAATATAAACATGAATGTATGCCTTTTATCACCTAGTGTTCCATACATACAATTTGATATTTACACAGGACTATAATGGGTAAAGATGTATTTCGTTTATTCTTTGCAACAATTCTTCACTACTTTCCAATATGACAGGACAACCCAGGAATAGTAAAGTTCCACTAAATCAAAAGAAGATTAATTATTGGTAGTAATGTAATCTAAAATACATACTTATTATAAAATATGTAAGTGCAGCAATTGTTAAAATAAGTTCCTTAAAATAAATGTACCACACTAACAGAGCAATTGGGTAAATTAATGCAATTAACCCAATAATAAAGGACGCAAGAACGATTCGAGCATAACCCTAGAAAAAAAAAAACAGTAATTGTTTCAAGAAAACAAAATATAGTGATAAAACTTACACATATGGCGCCTACAAGCAGCAATATTTTGCCCAGAAAATACACAATAATACACACTACTGCCACAGCAAACCAAAAGACACAAATCGGAAATACTTTTAATATAACTATTGGAATAGCCACAATGCATAACACAATTCCCGTAAAGCCACTGATAAGGCATCCAATATAAAGATGCATGCAACACAAAAACTTATTTAAATAATACATTTTACAAGTTGAATTTCAAATTTTGACATTAAGCTAAAAGCTAAATTAAAAGAAACAAAATTACTTCAAAACCATTCAAAAGTGCCGCGTTTCTTTAACATAACTTGTCCTAAAGAAATGTTAAAAATCAGTAGGAGTGCAATTGGTATATTCTGGTATATTTCTTATCAACGTGAGTTGGCAGCACAAATGCGGTCACGTTTAACGCGCGGGTGGCCGTGTTAAAAGATAAATAATAATAATAAACAACAGTTATGGATGTGTTATCACCGCCAGCAGCCAAAAAAAGCAAAGCCTGCGCACTGCGATACTCTAGATGATTTGTTCGGTATCAAAGCACTGCTGTCCGATGAGTACAAAAAAAGAAATAAAGCTGATAAAGGTGCACAGTTGTCAATTGGAAAGCAAGCAACAATTACAAGCCGTCATACAGGAACTTGCCCAGAAACTGCCGCATTTTCAGCATTTGAAACGTGTTCATGACAGAAACGTCCTCATCTGCCCCACGGCTGACATCAAGGACACTCTGGAACAGCATTTGAAACAGCATCAAATCTCCGACCATGTCCTCAAAGCCCTATGTCGCAATGTCAATGTGGTGGATGTCCCTGCGAATAGCGCCAAGCTTCGAGTGCAATACGATCAAATGGTTAAATATTGGCCCTGCAAGTTTCATCCGGATAAATATGCCGAATCCTTGCAGAATGGCAGCAATTTCACGAGCAGTCAACGCCTCTATCACAAGCGGATGGCGCAGTTGCTTCGACATCTGTCAAGGGATCTGAATCAAGGTCAGCCCGTGGCCATTTGTGTGGATCCCCGTCAGCCTAGCATAGTTGCCATTGCTGGTGAGCCCACTAGCTGCAATTCCTCCTAGCAACACCTTCTAACTTAAATAAAAATTACAGGCAGTAGCGGCAGCGAAGGCTCGCATCAACATTGCGTCATGTGGCTGGTGGATCATGTGGCACGCAGTCAACAAGGTGGCGCCTGGCAATCACAGGTAGACTTTGTGCAGGACGAGCAGCAGCATGGAGCCAAAACATTGCGCGGTTTGCCACAGAATTACTATGACTACTTGCAAAGTCATGAGCACTGCAAGGACTTGCAATATGGCGCCGAGTTGCCCAGGCGAGGCAGCGAGAAACAACCCGAGGATGAGGAGAGGACGTCCGTCGACAATCTTAGCAAGTATGGACCATATTTGTGCACCGGCTACGACATCTACTTGCTACGCGAACCTTGTCTAATGTGCGCCATGGCTTTGGTCCACAGTCGTGTAAAACGAATCTTCTTTGTAGAGCAGTCCAAAAATGGAGCGTTGACCAGCAGTTTCCAGTTGCATGCGGTCAAGGAATTGAATCACCACTACGAGGTGTTCCAGTTTACATCGACGTCATGACCAACGTTTTAAACTTAACTCTGTTTAATGCACATAAAACAATAGATTACATGTTCATAGCAATGTTTCCATCTTTGGTGCACTGAATGGGACGTTTTTGGTGGCACTTTGACGTGTGGGTGTCGATATCAGGCCCAGCAAGTGGCAGTCAGCCTCCAGTATGGTGATATCCTTGCTGGAGCCCAAAAACTTGGTGGACAATTCTAAATCCTTGACGCGCAGGCGAACGCGAGCTCCTCGCACATAGTCACTGCAAGAAAAATATAAATGAATATAAATTAACAATAGAATAGAATACATGGATGACTTGCCTGGCATTGCGCGTTGGTCGTGTGCATACGCAGTGGAATTTCCAACCAAAATCTATGTACAAATCATCGCCGACCACATGGAATATCTTGCCACTCACAACCTTGCCTTCGGCATCACCCAGCTGCAAAAATACAAGTTGGAAGATTATATAAACGTGAGACTGCATTTTCCACTTACATCAATGAACTTCGACTGGCGCAGCATGGAGGCGAAGCTCTGATTGTCCACTGGCTGCTCCTCGGGAGCTGCTGGCGCAGTGTACTTCTCAAAAGCACGCGCAAATCCGCCTTTATTGCTGTTGCTCTCTAGCTGCTCCTCATTGCCCCCGCTTGTCGGTGCTGTCGCTGTTTCGTTATTGTTGCTGCTGGCGCTGAGACTACGCTGTGCAATTGATAGTTGACGGCTTAGGGTAAAGGCATTATTAGTCTGTAAGCTAATACGGCACAATTTATGCAGCAGCGACATGGTTTTAATTTATATGTTTTAATTCAATTAAAAACAAGTAAAAACTGCTACAAATGCAGCCAGCTATCGATTGTGTAACATAAACATATGTTGAGTATCGCACCAATCGATAACTATTGTGCACAGATTTAAAATCGTGTTTCGTGCGTAATCGATACACTTTTAATTATCATTACGAATTACAAAACACGCTGTCGCCGGCTGTGAGAGTTTTTTTTATATTGTACATTACGAAATCAAATTGCTGTTGAATTAAATCCTTTTGCCACATTCTGAAGATGATACAACAACAGCGCCAACGTGTTGAGTCGGCAGTTACCGAGCTCATAGATGACATGGATAAAACGCATCTTCGCAAAATGCAGGTAACTCGAAAGTCCAATTAGAAGTTTGTTCCCTTGCTCAACAAGATTTATTTCTTGCAGACAGAGATGCATTTGTGCGCTGCCAAGTGCTGCCAGGATGGCACCTCCAGTGTCGACAGCGTGCAACGCTGCGTCGATCGCTGTTCGGCTCCCATGACCCGGGCACAAAACTACGTGCAACACGAGCTGGGCGAATTTCAAGGCAGACTCCAGCGTTGCGTCATGGTAAATGCTGCTGTTCTTTATTTGGATAATTCAAATTATATTCTAATTTCCCTTTCATTTGCAGCAATGCAACGATGATGTCAAAGTCAAAATGCCAGCCAATCCCAACGAGGACCAAATCGCCAAGTACACAGATCAATTCGAACGATGCGCAATACAGTGTGTCGACAAGCACGTCGGCCTCATTCCTAGTCTCATGAAAACCATGAAATCGGTGCTCTCCAAAGGACCCGACAGCATACCACAAACCTCCTAAGTCATCTACATACATAAACTTATGCATTTACCGAACACGCTACATATTCTAATTAGTTTTTGAACCCTTTTTTAATGTTTGGCAAAAATATATTGTTAACTCTGAGTACTTGTAAGTTGTTTTCTTTACTAGACTATAATATTGCTTAGGCTATATTTGTCGTTAGCAAGCTTTTCATTTACAAATTGTGGACAGATTTGGCTTTGTCACGTTATTTTGAAATTATGTAAAATTTGCTTTGGTGCAACTTTAATTTAAAAATTTACCATGCAGGTAACATATTTATCTGGTCTGCAATGTACAGTCTAGAACCAACCGAATAGCATTTTTATATCGAATTGAAGCTGAACTACTTTTAGAATGAGGATAGCAATGGTGATATTTTCGCGTTTCATATAAATAATGAATAATATTCAAATTGTATAACAAATGTATTTTAAGTTTTCAATGCATTTTACCAGCAGGATATTTCTATAATCTTCAAAGAGAAGAATATACCGTTAAAGCATCGCAAAATGGAAGTCTACTTTGACTTCTTTATTGTCTCAAATCATTTTTAGGGAAATAATTTTATATACAAAATAAATAATAAATAATTTAAGACTTCAGAACCAAAGTTCTTGTTCGTGAAATGATTTTATGACTAGCTGTATAGCTATACTGGCATTACTGATTTGCTTTTTTCACTTTTTAAGAATTTCGTTAAATTGTTCGATGCACGTCCACACTACGTATGTATATCCCACCTCTTCCATACAAATTACAGGAAAGAAAATAAGAAACCATTTTCCCACATTCAAAATATTTAGCATTATTTTCTTTGTCGTAATAGAATTAGCGAAATTTAGAATTTTTTTCGCAAATAATAATAATAATAATAAATTATTAACTCAAAGTAGTAAAAAAGTGTAAAACTAAAAATATTATATTTCCAATGAGTGTCTAGTGGAGTCGTTATGATGGGTTAAGGTATTTTCTTGAAAACTCAATAAAAACACCACGACCTTTTCCAATCCAGATCACCCAAATTAAAAAATTAAATAATTATAAAAACGGCTTTTGACACTGACGAAAATATATACTTCACCTTACACCCATAGCTAATAGTGTCTCAAAATCTAGTTACCATAAATATTATCCTATATGTAAAGAACGCATTGGGTTCACGGTGCAGAAAAACATAAAAATATTTTTGATACCAAATAAGTTACTTCTGATTTCAATAATTCTCAGCTTTTCTTTAGATACCGAAAATTATGAACAATTATTTCACAAATTATATATTTATACCTGCTACCCATAGGTTAGAAGGGTATTATAACCGGCAGGAAATGTATGTAACAGGTAGAACGAGGCATCTCCGACCCTATAAAGTATATATATTCTTGATCAGCGTCAACAGCCGACACGATATAGCCATATCCGTCTGTCCGTCCGTTCGTATGAAACACTGGATCTCAGAGACTATAAGAGATAGAGCTATAATTTTTTTCGACAGCATTGATTATATTTGCACGCAGATCAAGTTTGTTTCAAATTTTTGCCACGCCCCCTTCCGCCCTCGTAAATCAAAAATCGAATAGCAAGCGTAATTTTAAAGCTAGAGCTGCGAATTTTGGTATATACAATAACAACTATAGTAGCTGTGATTTCTGTGATTTAGTTGCGATCAGATAAAAATTATGGATATTATTAAGGAAATACTTTTGTATGGGCAAAAACGCCTACTTACTAGGGCTCACAGTTGCTTTGGCTTTTAATTTGGTATATTGTGTCGTCTATGGTGTATTTTGAATGTGGTACTATATAGATATACTAAATATACAATTTGGTATATTTGTAGTATGAAAAATATCGCAATATTTTCCTTTTATTCAAAATGGGTAGCGGGTATTTCACAGTCGAGCACACTTGACTGTAACTTTCTTGTTTTCCATTAGAAAGTACACTTTCATCCCTATACTCAATACTACACTAAAGTCAGCAGAATATCATTTAAGTCCCAAAAATATTGTACTATTTATTTGTAATCAACAAAAACATGCGGATGCTAAGTAAAACTCGCAAGATTTGCCAATATGTGGTTTTGTCCTATACAATCTGACCAAATCCGGTTGGGAAAATACGAATAAATACTTTAATGATAAAGTGTAGCTATATAAGCTATGTAATAAGTAATTACTAAATACAAAAATTTTTGCTAATTTTTGATTTTCGTAGCTACTTTTGTCTACACAGAAATTGTATTGTAAATGAAGTTGAAATAAAGCTAGTTAGCTTTATTATTAGTATCAGACGGAAAGCAAATCAAGTTTGACCAGCCTCAAATATACAACAACTACATCTAAAATATTATTTTTAACAATTTTTCTAAATTTTGCAAACAATGGTGGAACAACAAAAGCGTCGCTTGGAGGGCGCCATCAGCGATATGATTGAGGACATGTATCGCAGTCACTTGCGTCGCATGCAGGTGAGTTGCGACCGTGGAAAACATCCATGACAATGGCATCAGTGTTTTCATGCCCGCCTTTTTGAATAGTCGAAGATGCATCGCTGTGCCGCCGGCTGTTGTGACGATGAGCGGGGTTCTTTGGATAGCGTGCAACGGTGCATTGAGAAGTGTGCTACACCGCTGATGGATGCACAGGATTATCTGCAGAATGAGCTGGGCGAGTTCCAAAATCATTTGCAAATCTGTGTCAAGGTAAAACTGGGTAAATAACTTTTTAGAATAACCTTAGACATACTGAAATCTCCAGGAATGCAATTCGGATGCACGTTCCAAGTTGCCGATGAATCCCAGTGATCAGGAAATGTCACGATCGCGACATCTCTTCGAGGTCTGTACTGGCAATTGTGTGGACAAGCATATCAATCTGTTGCCAGGCCTAATGAAGTCCATTAAGCGCACACTTGATCAGGGAGTTCCCAAGCGATCCAATCTACGCCATCAAAGCAACGAGAATGCTTGACACTTTGGCTCGTTAATTAGGAAAATTATTTCTTTGGTTGTTAACCCCAATCCCAGTTCCATGCCGGATGCCAAACCCAAGCCCAGCCCCAATCCCTTGCCCTGATAAGCTGCCACCTGTAGGGTCACGGTAGCAATCCAGATAAGGCATTTTTTCAATTCTTTGTGACTAAAATTTGTTAGGTTTTCAAATACAATTGTGTAACTTATGTATTTTACTTTATTCAATTGCAATCTTAATTTTTTTTTTGGTATAGCTAATCTTATCTATAGTATACATATGTAAATAGAGGAAACCCGTTTCTCTATTGAGTTTCTAAACATCTAATAATAGCAAGAACCTTAAACATTAGATAACAATTAGTGGAGTGCGCTGTAGATTTGTTTATTGTTCATCCAACTTGGTCCTCACGCCGTATTTACTCCAGAATGTCACCTTAGCCGTGGTCTTCTTGCAGTTATCCTGGAACACGCTGCACGTGTCGAAAGGAGGACAATACAGATGCAAGGAGACCGAAGTATCTGAATGACTGGGATTCTCCACGCGATGCAGACCCAAGTTATCTGTTGAAAGATGTGAAAAATGCGAAAAAAAAATACTGATTGCCAGCGAAGCACGTTTTGCAATTACACACCATTTATGTAGGCCACGTCATTGAGGGGAATGGGTGTTTCACCGATCTCAACGAGCTCATTATCATCGATCTCGGCATGATGATCCTGAGGCTGCTCTCGCTCAATGGCCCCGGGACGGTTGGGATAACGATAACGTTTCTCCCGCAAGTCTCCCTTGAGCATCTTCATGAAGCAATGCGAGTCCGCATGATCGTGCACAGACGAGCTGTGACCTTCACCCCAGCAGAGGATCAGTAGATTGAACTTGCCATTTCCGGCATCAACCAGATTCCTTGTGTATGTGTAACGATCGAATTTGGCATACTTGCGCCACTCCTTGGGATTCGATTTATAGGACAACATAATGTGATTGACCATCTCGATGTTAACGTAGTTCGACTCAAATTCCCGATGCAGTGCGCTGATTAAATCTGGCAGCGTTTCGATAACTGGTCCATACTTTAGGGGTTTCTCCAACGCACAATAATACTGGGTAGCCTGACGCAAGTATTTCTCCTGATTCACTTGCTCCATTTCCGTATCGATCGTATCGATCTTGGACAATGCCATTTTGCACTTGCTTTGATTGACCTGAAGCAGACATAGAAGAGAGGTTAGACGATGTAATTAAGAGGGAATCAATTTAATTGAAATGATGGAAATTTACTTGATCTACATGTATATAGTAGATGCATAATCACTGCAACTTACTTCTTGATTGATTTAAATGAATTACACTTTAATGTAACTATAAGACGACTAATAACTGATAGCTGATAAAGAACTGTGCGCTCTCTCGGGAGGAATCCGACTCAAAAATCGTTCGTGACCAGTAAACTCGACGGACTGATTGCGAATGCTACAGGCTAGTCGATAATCTGAATATTTCATATAGAATACCTATCATGTGTCTATATAGCATATATATACGCATTTGTATATAATTATATGGGATTGTGTACATGCCCAAGTCGCGTTGCAATAATAACAACAAAACAAAAAATATTCACCCCGGGCATTATCAATAACAGATTTGTCTCTATACCCATTTACGACCGATCTCTGAGCTTGTGTTGGTTGCCAGGAGCATACACAACATCTGGTCCAGCTCAGCCTCCCAAAAAAACAAAAAACAAAAAAAAGAACTAGAAAAGAAAACGAGCAGAGCTAAAAAGATTAGATGCGACCCGCCCGAAATAAGATTCGATGCTTCTCCTATTATTTCTGAGCTGATGCTGATAACGTCGATCCACGACTTGAGAATCTTGAATCTCTGCTGGCTGACGCATGCAGCATGGAGCATGGTCATTGGTCACATGGGACGTTGCCTGGCTGAACATAAATATTTTCATAAATGGCACCATTATATAGACAATTAACACTAATAAAATAAAAAGTACCTTGCAGTCGACAGATTAACTTATTTTTTGCGTCATTTTGAATTATAAATTCGACGAAATTCTTGAGGAAGACACGCCCCTTTAAGGTGAATAATTCTATCAAACTGTTTATTTTTCATTGGGCATTTCCAAATGCGTAATTGTAAAAACAAAACAAAGCTATTACAATAGATTAATCTAATCATTTGAACGCAATTTTAGCTAGTATTTGTTAATTACTCAAATATATAGCATACTTTGCGGCAAATTGAGGTTTTATCGTGCTTGATAATTGAATAATAGTATTTAAAAGTCAACAAATTACAGAAGGTCAGTAAAACTATAAAAATAAAGAAAACAATCGATTGAAACGTAGTTGGAGTGAGTCTCATTTGAATGAGATTCAAAAACCGCGAGAAACACGAAATTCGTGCAATGGAAATTGTAATGTGGGAAGTGTGGGGAGTGTTAACCACTTGATGTTGATAATTACGCCTTGAGGCTAATAATTTGGCAATCGATGTTGTTATTTTTGAACGGAATTTCAACCCGAAGTGAGAGTGTTGTGTCAAAGAAAAAACCGATTTGAAAACGTTTTGCAACGCCTCAAAACAGCCAAGTTGGCACACAACTTTCGCAACAAGTTCGAGACGAGTGAAAATAGCAAGCAACTAAATACATTTAGAAATTTTAATAGAAAATACAAAATTTTCCAAATGGACAGTTTTATCGAATACTATCGAGGAATTTATTAAGGACTTTAGTAAATTTCACTTACCATTTTGAATTGCACTTTAATTTAGATTATTAAATATTTAATAGTTGGAATGTTGAAATAGTTTTAGGATCTGCACTGTGTAGCACTTGTAATGTCTGCTCTACCAATTGGATGCGCGTTCACTCGGTTTGTGTGCCCGTTTTAGGTATCTTTCACCATTTTATGGGAATCCGTTGGCCATGCAAAACGTCATTTTACACTCAAAACGCAATTTGAGTGACATTCACTGGACTCGAATGGCATTTTGAGCGCTTTTTTGCAGTCGCCGACGCAGCCGCAACCGATTGCTCGCCCGCAGGCAGCAAACGCGCGTCGTCGCTTTGTCGTTGCCGTTGACATTCCCGTTGTTATTGTTGTTGCTGCCGTTTGCATATATCTTCGTCTGTTTTTTTTTTGTCACGCTGCTGAGTCGTTTGCGTCGGCTTTGAATGTTGTTTGTGTTGTCTTCGGGCCATTGAAAATTTATGTTGTTGTCTTCGGTCCACGAAGCTGCCTTTTGAGTCCCATCGACTGTTAATTATGAAGACGGCTTACTTTTTCCGCTTCTCCCACTTCTTCTTCTTCGTCGTCATCGTCGTTGGTGTTGTTGTCATTCATCGATATTTGCAGAAGAAAGCAGATATCAAAATATGTTTGTATGAGTGGGAAACCGAGTCGAACTCCAGCGCAGTTGCTTTTGATTCTTGATTTCGCCCTGGGGTCAAATGCTAAATGTGATTGGATTGTTGTAATATCTGTGTCAAGTGTTATATTGTTGTTTTTGTTTCTCTCCCTCTGTTTGTTTACCAGCGATAAATGAGACCATAAAAAACATGCCACACACATCATATACTATTTGTATTTCACAGATTAGTCAAGGAAATCGTTCGTGAAGAATCTACCATTTTCTTCCATTTCTCTCTTCTTCTTTGACCTACCAACTTTGACTCAAGCGAAATTCTTATTATCATAAACTATTCGACTTTGTTTTTCGACATTCCAATCTTCGGTTTATTGAACCTAGGCTTTTAAATATGGAAATTAATCTTGTTTTCGAAGCTCTTATTCTTTCGTGTGCCTATTTTCGATTACACGCTTTCAATATCAATATTATATATTATAATAAATGAAAGCAATCTATAGCTGACAAATTTTTATTTATTTAAAGTACTTCCAGCGTTGTTCCTAATGATAGCCCTCATGTAACTCTCCCTCTCTATAAATAAATAATAACGCCGTGCGTAACGATTGTCGTCAATAGGCGAATCTAAAAAATAACAAAAACAAATCTCAAATTGTCACCTATTCAACAAAATGTTTCGTTCTAGGTCTATGATCCGAACACAAAAAGTTCTTATCTCATTCTGTAATTTTGTACAATAATATTATTTATTTTGCACAATCTATTTATACATTAAAATATGTAATTATGGATTAATCGCATTTTAATTGTTAATTCGGTTTGATCAATTTACAACTACACCTTTATGGAGTTGAGCCTTCAGTTCAGTAGGAATGGTCAGCATGAAAGTACTCATCTTTGTTATTTCAGTGCAGCTCTGGATTTGTTTGTCTCAGGTACTATCTATAATATATTAATGAGGGAAAAATATATAATATGAATAAGAATTAAATTAATCTGTCCATTTTAGGGGACGGCTAAGTTTGGAAATCTAAAATGTGACGTACTACAGACTGATTTAATCAGTTTGGAGGAATGTCACATTAAAGCAATTAACCGTAGTTACAATGTCGTTAATGTAAAATATATTTTAAAAAAGAAAGTACCAGAAGTACGAGCCGACTTCAAATTTAAAAATATCATAGTATTTACATTAATCTATAGTTTCAGCTTAACTTCAAATTATTAAAAAGGGAACGTGGAGGCTGGCATCCTTTTTTATACGATATCAATGTGAACATGTGCGAATTCCTTAAACGCCCCTACAAATATGTGATTTTCAATGCAATTTATCAATATGGTCAAAAGTTCACAAGCCTAAACCACAGCTGCCCATATATGGTAATTATTATGGTACACGTTTAATTTTCTTTTATTTCTTTGTTTGCTTACTTAATAATAATATGTGCATCATTACGATAGCGAGAGCATATCCTAACAATTATTTTTATTTTTCATAAATAGCCGAATATGGAAGTTGCGTTAATGAATTGGTCGCTTACTGAAAATGAAGTATTCCAAAAATTTCCAGTCGAACTCGGAGTTTATGCTGCACACACCACTTGGTATATGAATAAGAAGAAATTTTTACAAATGAATGGAACCGTTATATTTGAATAAAACTAACGTCTACTTCACACTGGAATCTATGATCACACTGGAATATACATATATCTATATACTCACAAAATTAATACTTCAGTAAAATTTAAAAAAATTTTAATTCTTTTAATTAGTCCATTTTGTCAAAGAAAGGTTTGTATTTACCTCTTTATGATAGACAAAATTAAAGAAAAATAAATAACAAGTTAGAAAGTTACAGTCGAGTGTGCTCGACTGTGAGATACCCGCTACCCATTTTGAATAAAAGCAAATATTGCGGTATTTTATTCAAAATATAGCAAAATACTATATTTGGTATATCTATATAGTACCACATCCAAAATATACCATAGACGACACAATATACCAGATTGAAAGCCAAAGCAACTAAGACCCCTAGTAAGTAGGCGTTTATTCCCAAACAAAAGTATATCTTTAATAAAAATTTTTATCTGATCGTGACCAAATTCTCAGAGATCACGAAGACTGTAGTCATTATTATATATACCGAAATTCGCAATACTGGCTTAAAAATTAGGCTTGTTATTCGGTTTTTCTGATTTGCGGGGGCGGAAGTGGGCGTGGCAAAAATTTTAAGCAAACTTGATCTGCTTGCAAACATAACAAATGCTGACGAAAATTATAGCTCTATCGCTTATAGTCTCTGAGATCTAGGTGTTCATACGGACAGACACACAGACGGACAGACGGACATGGCTAGATCGTCTCGGCTGTTGACGCTGATCAAGAATATATATACTTTATTGGGTCGGAGATGCCTCCTTCTACCTGTTACATACATTTCCTGCCGGCACAAAATTATAATACCCTTCTACCCTATGGGTAGCGGGTATAAAAATAAATAAAAACCTTCAATATGAGTGCATCATTCATGTACAATAGATTACTAATACTTTTATAAAAGACAATGCGCGTGATTGAATATGCGTAATCTATATTTTAATACTATATAAATGTGTATGTTTGTATAACTTGATCGCTTTTTAAATGCTAAAATGGAGTTAGATAAAATTGAACTTAAGCATCACGAAGCCAACTCTCGAGCTCAGTTGTTATATGTAGACAGTATGAAAATAGTCAGCTTCATTGTTTTAGTCTCACTCTGGATTTATCTCAGGTGTATATTGTCAAATTTATAGTTTAGATGATTGGATAAGAACACACGATTATTAAAATTACCCGAATTTCGTTTAAGGGGACGGCTAAGTTTGGCGATCTAAAATGTGACTCACTTCACACTAATTTAATAAGTTTAACGGAATGTAGAATAAAGGCAGTTAACCGTAGTTTCAACATCGTTAATCTGAAATGCACTGTGAACAAGAAAATATCAGAAGTACACGCTGGCTAATAATTCCAAAAATTCACAATATTAATATTTATTCAAAGTTTCAGATAAACTTTAAATTATTGAAGAGGGAACGTGGAGGCTGGCATCCGTTTTTATATGATATCAATGTTGACATGTGCGATTTCTTCAAACGCCCCTACAAATTTATGGTGTTTACCTTTTTTTATAAATATGCTAAAGATTACACAAGTATGAACCACACCTGCCCCTATTTGGTAATTATTACATTTCCATGTACCTTTAATATTCTCCAAACAAACTTAATCAAATTTTCCCTACACAGCCAAATGTGGAAATTGCGTTGTTAGATTGGGGAATTAATGAAAAAGAAATTTTACAGAAATTTCCAGTTGAAATCGGAGTATATGCTATACACACAACTTGGTATACGAATAAGAAATCATTTTTGCAAATTAATGCAACAATTGTTTACGAATAGTGCACACATATATTTTATTATACACATTAAAAACATAGATTACTGACAAAAATAACATTTTTGGTTCAATATTAATAATATATATTTTACATTATCCAAAATGCGGTAAAGTTGATAATCTAAAAAAAAAATATAATACAATTTAATAAAACATCTCAATTTTTTCAATTTTTATAATATAATAATTGACTTTACTTTTCTTTAGTCTTCATCGTCTTCGGAAAAATCAAATTTATCATCATCAAAGTCTATGATCTAAATAAAAAGTATTCAGTATTTGTAATTATGAAGCGTATATTGCAAAGATGTATAATATAGTAGAAATTTACCTCACTATTAAGCCTTTTAAATTCTGAAATTCCAGTTAAATCCTCCAGGTATTTGGCTGTCTCGAATGTCTTGAATAAAAATGCATGACCTTCTTTACGATAGGCATCCAAAACACGCTAGAACAAAAATCATTTCAAAGTGATGGTCAAATTTGAATATAATATTCCGAAAAATTCAATTAATGGCAATGAATTTATGTTAAGGGATGAACTGTATTTTAAGATGTACATTTATAAAATGCTATTATTATTACCACTTTTAGTATGTTACTTACCTGAGAGCAGGCAATACACTGCGCAAACTTTTGTGTGGCAGGCAAGATATTCTCATAGTTGCACAGCATGCCGCGTATGCTGTGTGGCAAGATGCCTAGCAAGCCTTCCGGCAACTGCGACTCCTGTTGCTGCTGATTCCTGCTGTTTGCATAATAAGCAGGTGCCAAATCGCGTTGAGGATGCTGCAACAGGGCAACCAAAAGCTCGACGGCATAGCTGGCTGCAATGTTGGAGACGCCGGGTCGCGTAACAGTGCACTGTTGATCCAGTGTGCGATCTTTGAGCGACTGCAAAGAGATAACATAAAAAGCTTTAGTACGCTGTTGCTATTTCACACTGTTTGCGAAAGCTTTTCGGTCGCCGCTTGAGAAATGTCAACAAACGTTGCAGGCGAGCTTTTGCTGTTTACAAAATAAAGAAAAAAGTATGACGCAGCCTGCAACGATTGGTGAGCGCAAAGTAAACAATTAAACATTTTTAGAATTTACGAAAAACAATAAGTTGAGAAGTAAATGAATGGAGCAGGTGGCAGAGTGAAAATGGGCTTTGTGGGAGTGCGACTGAGTTGAGTTCGCGTCGCTGCTGATTAGATAAAATTCTAATGAGCGTAAACTCCACACGCACACAATCACAAACCTATATCTATAGACGCGCGTGTGTGTGTGCTTGCACGGCAAGAAATCGAAATAAAATATTATTTTCATTGAACGTAAAGTCGCGGTAATGTCGATTTGCTTTGGCAGCGCGTAGCTGAAAATTTCCAAAAACAAAATTTAAAATTTGCTTAAATATGTTAACAGAATACGCTGGAAATCTATCGCATCCTTTGGAATTCGGCCATGTGGTGGAGATTGTGGCCAAGACAATCGATGGAGCTGCCAGGTAAGAAAACCAAAAATCCAAAAAAGTACCAACAACATGACTAAGAAATGTTAAGTACACCTCTTCTTATCAGCAAAGTGACTAACAAACCTCCCCTATATGTTCATTGTGTAATTCTACAACTAGATTCCACATCAATCTGTGTACGGCGAAGACATCGCTGAATCCCGATGCGGATATTGGACTGCGCTTCTCATGCTACTTTCGCAACGATCTGATTGTGCGCAATGCGCGCATTCATGGCGTTTGGGGCGAGGAGGAATCCCAGGTGATGGATCCTATTAGTTTGCCCAATCCCATTGTCAGTGGCGAGTTCTTTATGGTCTACTTCTTGGCTTGCGAGGATTGCTTCCACATCTCGATCAACAGTCGCACATTTTGCACATTCCGCTATCGTTTGCCCTTGGGCGCCATACGCGCCTTGGAAATATACGATCAAGTACAGGTGATCAAACAGGTCGATCATCGCACCATATTCCCCAATCCCTGGCCAGCAATCCAAGCGTCCGACTACTTCAAATCATTTAGCAATGATCAGCCAATACTCTTCAGTCCTGGGCATGTGATTGTGATCACAGCGCGTTGTTTTGAGAATAAGCGCGGCCAGTTCATCATCAAGTTCATGGACTCGGACACGAAGCGCGAGGAGCTCCATTTCAGCGTGCGTTTCGACGAGAAATGCGTGGTGCGCAACAGCATGAACAAGAACTTTGAGTAAGTGGCTCCAAATACGTTCAATTACACCTTATCAATGCCCACATTTTCCACTTTAAAGCTTCGGTCAGGAGGAGCGTCATGGGGGTTTCCCCTTTGTCTTCAATCAGCAATTCAAATTGGCCTTGGCTTTTACGGAACGCGAAGTCTTGACCGCTGTGGATGGCTACAACTTCTTTAGCTATGTCTGGCGGAGTCCCAATGCCATGATGAATCTGGTGGGCTTTAAGGTAACTGCGATCAATGGTCTCGTTGTGCAGATCACTGGCGTCGATCATTTGCAGACTGGCGATCCAAGCTGCGCTGGATTCGAAAAGTATTCGCGACACGACTACGAATGTGCCTAGCTTAAGTTATGTTAAAGTTGTGCATAAAGAATGAAGTCTGAATCCCTGTAGTGTATAACTCACATTTCCTGGAGCTGTCACATCATTGCAGAAGTAACAACCGAGCTGCTCCCCTCCAATGCACTTGAGTCCAGCGATTTCCTTGTTGCCAACATCGCCCACTTGTTGCCTTGTGCTGCCATGACGCATCACCAAGTAGCTGTCGAAGCCTAGCGCCGCGTTGATAACAATCTGAAAATAGTTTTCGCATAGATTACGACAGCTTTCCAAGGCAGTAAACCACTTTGTCACCTTTTGTTGTGCAGCTCCCAGCAGCGTGGGCAACCAACGACTTTCACGCGAATCCGTTAGCAAGAAGATCACATCATGCTGCTGCACTTGCTGCTCAATCAGCTGCAAAAGTTCCTCCGTCTGCTGCCGCAATGCTTCACCTATAGTGTGTCCTGGCATGGGAATTTCCAGTACATGTCCCTGGCAAACAGCACTGGGATTAATATCCAGCAAACGTGTTGCTGCTGTGGTTGCTTTCATTCGATTTCCTGCCACGGCATCCGCATGCGTGTAAAGACTTTGACGCACTGGATTCGAGTAACCCACCTTGCCATTGTCCAGCAAAGAAATGTGCTTAAAGCCCCAAGACTACAAAGAATAGTTTTAAAGTAAATGAGCAATATATGGAGCTGGAATAATGCCAAAACCTACTAGCAAGTTGCGTGCCACGGCACAGCCAAGAGTTCCAGCGCCAAATAGCAAGCATTTGGATTGCGCCATGATGTCCAAGTTCAAATCAGGCACCAGACGCCACTTCATCAGCTTCAGATTTAAGTTGATTGAGTTCTCTGCCAATCTGTGGGAATTACTCAATAAAGTTAAGTACTCAGATTGCTCATGGACCAACTTACTTGGCTGGATCCATGCTGTCGCGCATGCTGACCATGCGTGGTCCCATTTTGCCATTGCGATTCACTTCCCAGCCCACAAACTGCAGCTGGTCATTACAACTGGATTCGGCTTGGACCACTTGCCATATCAGGCTATTGTCTAGCTGCATTTGCTGATCGTAGCGAAGTCCCAAGAACTTTAAAGTGCGGCCAACAAGCGAGGGACTAAAAGCCATAAGAAATCTTAGCAAACAAATAGTAATCGTAATCAGTTGTGATCTTACCATTGCTGCAACATCATGGCCACATAATTGCGCATCAACCAAGAGGGATTCTCATACTCGCTGGCATCCGCAAAGCAGTAATAATAATGCTGGGCCTGCTGCTCATCAAACTGTGTTAAGACGGCGCTCAAGCTTCGTGCTTCCCAAACATTTTCCTGCTCATTTGCATAGAGTACAAAGAAGTTTTGCTGGTCTGCTGGCAGCAAACGTATGGCTTCTGCATATTGCCTTGCATTGGGCAGCTCCTTAAGACGCAGTGCATCGCACTGTAGTCGCAATGTTGGCGTCAACGGACAGGGAAAAGCAAACCAATAATAATAACTGTGGCTCTTGAGATCGGCAAATGAGAGCACAAAGAAACGCGCCAGCAGACTGGCATCATTCAGCACACGTCCGCTGTTCATGTCATCTAGGAGACACTTTCCCTCCTCCGCAAGCAAGGCTGTTTTGTCCAGTGCTTTGAACTCTTCAATGGTGTTCTTGTTGTAAATGGTGCCGACAGCTGCATGGCTGAATTTCGGTGGCTGCGCTGAACTGTGTTGTGTTTAGAGAGATATATATTTACTATATTTGATTATCAGCAAAATGTCACTCACCTATTGTATGCACTGTAGTCAACTTCGAGCAGACATCGTGACGCCTTACGATTTGTATAATGGCCGAAAATAGAACGTTTTGCATCCGATAGGCGATCGTGGTCGAGTTTTAGCTCGGCTAATTTGTGCCAGAATGTGGGTGACACAAACGATTCAAATGGTACAAATTGCAAAATCTTTGCATTGCCTTCGCTCATTTCGCAAAACTAATATTTTTGTATTCCAAGCAACGTCACAAATGCACAAGTAAACAAACAATGAAGACAATGGGTGGAACTGCATGAAAATGAAACAAACAGCTGACCGATAATAGGCAATCGCAGTTCTGTCAATCACAAACTTATCGATACATGTAACATTTACTTGTTAACAGCTGTTGAATACAAATCTATGGGTAGTTAACAAACAGATGTTAGACAACCTAAAGTGGATCCATAAAACTCAAGTAAAAACCCGTTTGAGAATTTTAACGGCAAAAAAATTAACTCAAATAATATCGAACATTGAAACTTTCATACAAAAATACTGAAAGGTGTTCATTTAAAAACTCACCCTATATCGTATTCGTTTTTCGATTGCGCTTTTCTTAAACCATTATTTATCAGTAGGAAATGATGAAAAAAAATGTCAAATACATACTTTAAAAATATATTAATAAATTATTTAAAAGAATATCGGCGTTTCCGCATCTGATATATTTCAACGAAAAATAGTACATTGAGATGAAAAAGTTACGGCCACACTGCATTGTCCATCGACAAAAAAGTTTTGCCATTTAGAAATTTAGTAATTTTTAGAGGTTAGTACGTACAACAATAGAGAAAGTAGGCTCCGAGTGTTTTATATATTTTTAATTTGAAAATGTGTAATATCTAAGTTAATAGTAGTGGTTTAAGAAATGTTCAAGTCGTAAAATTTAAAAATTCATAGCTTCCAAATTTATTCCATGCCTAAAAGAAAAGGTACATTTGTGTGGATGTGTGTGTGTGTGTGCACATACACAGACATACATTTGAACGTCCTCGTTTCTTTTTCGCTATTAGCAAATCCAAGTTGAAATCAATAAATGTGAAAAATATGAAAAAGTGCTGTTGCCATTTCCGTGTGTATTTGAGTAACTAAAAGTGAAAGAAAATTGAAAATGCGCTGCATAAAATTAACAAAGACATCCAAAAATGATTCACTCGAAATACAAAGAAATCTGTATACATGTGTGTATGTGTATATACAGTACAGTACATAGAGATAGAGTGAGAAGAGCAGCAGCAGCAGCAACGTCAAGTGCCAGCAAACAAAATGGCGGCGGCACACAGCGGAAAAACTCAATGCTGTTGACGTTGCCTTTGCTGTTTGCTGCAGCATGCCGTTTGTCTCTCGACTTCTCTCCTCTTCTCTTCAGAAAACATACAGTTGAGGTTGAGTTTTTCAATTCGCTTTCAATGCAGCTTCTTTTTGATTTTCCGTATGTACGCTTTTATCTTCGAAACAGCCACACGCGTTTATTCTCTCACACACACATAATCATCCACTTGCGCCCAAACTACTAAGAGTGTGTGTGAGTGTCGCATGTATGGCTGTATGTGCATGCACTTTGTACAATGCTATGACGAAAGCAATGTATAGAAAAGAGAACTGCAAGGCATACGGAAGAGCGAGATTTGGGTGGAGAAAAGGCCGGGGTTATGGGGCAAAAAAAAAACCGAGACATACATAGTATAATTTGGATTCGACATGCATCCATTTAAATAGCAATTTAATTCGTACTAAGCCAACAATAGTTTCATAACTAGGCATACGTTTTTTTTCTCTTCTGTAGTGTAGTGTAGATGGGGTTTACTTAGCGCTTGTGCACGACTCATTCAAATTGAGGTCAAAATCATCCACAACTGGGTCTCTTGGTGGCGGCGTCGTTTTCGGTCGGGTCGGGTCGGGGTCGTTGATGTCGTTGTCGATGTCTTTGCGCTGCAACGAACGCTTACTGAGAGAGAGAGGCGGAGGGGAGGTGGCTATATGCGCACTCTTTTGGGGTGGTTTTACATTTGGACACTTTGGGGGTGCTTAGAAGACATTAAGCTGCATGCTTATGTATGTATGAGTGTATATACAATACATACTAATTACATGCAAACCAGTCTCAAATCTCAGGGTTGCTTCAGTCTTTCTTCTTCGATGTGCACTTTTCGTAGCTGTCATTTTTATTTGAATTGTACACATATGCATATGCATGAAAGTTACTGTGTGTGAGTGTGATAAAGCTTTTTATAAGTTAAAGTTTTTAGCGAACAGTGAAATTTTTAGCAAGTAAATGTGAGTCATGTCTGCTGCGAAGTATTTTTATTTATGCTAAGCTCTCTAATCAACAATACGACAACAACGACGCACCCATCTAGTACATTTTTATTGGGGTCAAGAGACTTTAATTCGATGGCGCAGAACGCAGGCAAACAACAATAACAACACACAGCAGCCGCAGCAACAGCAAAAGCTCTAGCAGAGGCCATAAACCTTCATACACACACACACACATGCACAAGCGGACATTTACTTACACGCATACAGAGAAAGGACACTGACACTGACAAATTCGCGTGCTTGTGCGCAGCAGCAACGTCTAGCGAAATGAGTACATTTATTTATATGTATGTGTAATACATACACTCGTGTGCATGTGTACGTGCCTGCTTGCCCACATGCAAGCAAATGTGGTGCATGTGTGCGTGAGATACGTGAGCATCCACATCCCATTTAGATTTCGCATATAGTGGAGTTCAATCATTGGCAGACAAGAGTGAAGAAGTGAGTGAGAAAGAGATTGTGAGAAGAGTAGAGGAGCGCGCGCAAAACAAAGGAAACTGGCCAACAAAGAACAAAAGCAAACGAACAACGACCTGAGAGAGTTGCCCCCACTCAATTTGTTTGTGCATATTAAATTCAATTTGAGCGCATTAAAGTAGTGTATTAATATTGATTGAGCACCTTCGGGTAAATTGCATTTACCATATAATAAATGCAATTTATATATGCGCATTATAATTGTTTGTTGTACCCGTAAGACAAGACATCGGGGCAACTCTGTTGCGCGCAGCTTTACATAAATTCACAACACTAACACATGCAGTCGCACATTTCCCCAAGCAGAGTGAGAACGCAATAATCGTTTAAGTGAATGTAGTATGTGTGTATGTGTCGCTCAATTGCGCTGCGTCGTGTGTGGGGGAAAAGTGAAATAAACTTGAAGGTGTTTTGCGAGGTTATTTTCATTAAAATTCCAGTTTTATACTTATGCTGCTTGTTCGGTTTCCCCATTGTCAATAGTACTGCTTTAGCGAAACCGTTAGATCAACAATACTTGAATACACACACGCATTTGCATACATACATATGTACCTGCATACTTGTTTAAGCTGCTCTTAAGCTGAGCTGAGCTGAGCTTTTTTCAAGTGTGTCAACTGCCAATTTAACAGCTGTTCAGGAACTCGATGATTACTCATACTTTTGTTGTTGTTATCGATGATATCAGAATTACGACACACGAAGCTATTGAAAATTATAGTTTTAAGTTTGACAATAAAAAACTTGTTAATTATAATGTTTAAAACTGAAGCAAGTAATATATACATGTATATGTACATATGTATGTAATTGTTGTTGTCACAGTTTTCATTTGCATATTTGTCAGTAGCCCTCGTACGTATTTATTAACACTAAATAATAGATATTAAAAAAAGTACAAAAATACTTTGTCTCGTTTCGATTTTTGTGTATATACTATTGGAAACTTTTCCCGTTTTTTAAACTCATTTTTAATTTGTTTTTCTTTCCCCGGTGTCCTCTTTGTTTCATTTAAAAGGATTCCTATAGGAGTACTGCAAGCAGAACGGAGAACGGCAATATCCGATTAGGACAGGAATCTATATAGAACTACAAATTACATAACTCTCTCGGTAAAGCGCACGCGCAGCCCACACAGGACAAGGAAGACGAAGAAGAAGCGCGCAGCCGCCGCAGAAGAGACAATTTTTTGGACAAAGCAACCGCAAGGAAGCCCCAATCATCGTTAACTAGCAGTGTCTGCTATATATACATTCATATATATCTTATTATATATATTGTGTGTGTGTTTGTTGTGCGTCCTCTGTGTGCGTGTGTCTCGCTCTCTGTCAGTGTGTACCATCAAAAATCTGTTTTGTAGTGTTGAGAAACGCCAACAGTTGTCGACGATCACAACACCGCAAACGAGAGCAACAGATCAAAGATCGAAGAAAGCGAAAGCATCACGAGCAACAAGCAATCTTGTACGTGAAGCTTGTCACAAAGACGAAGAAGAAGGCAACGTTTATTTCGCCCCCAAGTCGATAAAAGAAAATTATCACCATTCCACTATCAACGTACGACGCCGCTCCCCTTTTGCACACTTACGACGATAGTCCGCATCGTTGGGCTAACGGTACAAGCAACGGGCATCAGGCAGGCGTCATCATAGATCAGTTTCGGGGCGCCAAAGCGATCACCATTGAGGGAGGCACCAGTACCGGTGACACGACGAGCATCGGCGGCGGCGTCAACGATTTGCGACTGGTAATAACGGCCCAACAAAACGATATCATCGAGCGCAATTACGATCAATTGACCAATCGAGGCGGTGGAGGCGGAGGCGGCGGCGCCGTTTTAGGCGTCACCAGCAGTAGCGGCACCGGCACCGGAGGCCAAACACCACCGACACCACAATCGACAACATCATCGACAACGGCGACGCCAACTACGCTTGGAGGACAAAAAACCCTGCTGAACACCAGTCCCAATCTATTGCCGATCACCACCGCAACCGATACTTTCAACAATTTAAAGAATTTGGTGAAGATCGATAAGGGTTCATCGCCTGCATCGAATCACAGCGGCGGCGGAAATTATCGTGCCAATAAATCGGTTGGCAACAGCGGTAATCGTTCCGTAGGATCTGTCGGAAGTGGCGCATCATCGGGAGTTGGTGCAGTTGGTTCAGTTGGTGGCCCAAGCGGACACTATTCCAGTGGCTATAATAAAAATTCCGTCAAAATTCGTCAACACGATTCTGAGCTAAGCCCAAGGCCTCGACGATCATACCAAAACGATTCGTCGTCGTCGCGTTACTATAACAAAAATAGTGACATTTTGGGTGGTGCGAACGGTAACAACAACGGCTTGAACGGCGGTCAGTCGACGCTTGGCAACGGCAACGCTGATAGCAACTCTTATAACGGAGGTGGAGTCCATCGTGGTAGTCGGAATAGCTATCACAACAACTCCGATGGCGGCAGCAGCTATAATAATCGCAATATAAGCTCAAATTCGAGCGGCAGCAACTATCGCTCCCATCACAACAACAACGGCAGCTCACGCTACGAGACGGTCAATGGCAATGGCAACAGTAGCGGACAGCAGCAACGTCACTACGGCACCAGCAACTCATCGACGTCTGGAGGGAGCCTCAATAACAGCAGCAACATCAACGGCAACGGCAATCCAAACAAATCAAGTTACGCATCTCAACGCACCGGGAATAATGATGGTCATAGCTTGAGTGGTCGCTATCGCGACGATTATATCAGCAGCAGGGACAGCAGAGACAACTATCGGGATAGCAGGGATAGCTACGCCGACGAATCGCCCGCTCATCAGCGATACAACAATAACAGTGGCGGCAGCGGCGGTGGCATTGGAGGTGGCAGTCTAGAACGCAACGGCGGGCATTCGGGAATTGGCAGCAATCGATATAATAATAATCGCAGCAACAACGATTCGCTGTCATCGTCTGGTAGCCGAAACTCCGATGAGCGTTACGAGCGTGGCCAAAGCCTGAGGCATAATAATAATAGTGGTATCAACAACAGCCAGTCGGCATCTTTGAATCACTCGTCAGCATCAGCAGGAGGAGGTCAGCAGAATCAATACCAGCAGCATCAGCAGCGACAGGAACAACAAGTTCCAGTTAAATCGGTAACGCCACCACCAGTGGCAACAGCAGCAGCAGCGGCACAGCAACCGATAACTGGACGCTGGATACCACCATCGTTGCGTCCACAGCATGGACTCACGCAAAGCGAGAAGAATGATGCAGTGTTTCGACGTGTACGTGGCATACTGAACAAATTGACACCGGAGAAATTCCAAGAGCTAAGCGATGAGCTGCTGAAACTTGATCTAAACTCAATTGTCATTTTGAATGGGGTCATTCTTTTAATATTCGATAAAGCCTTGGACGAGCCAAAGTACTCGTCTATGTATGCACAGCTGTGCAAGCGTCTCTCCGAGGAAGCGCCATCATTTGAAAAGGAACCAAACAATTCGTGCACATTTCTACGTCTTCTGATCGCCGTCTGTCGCGACAAGTTCAACAATCGTTTGAAGCGTGACGAGACCAACGATAATCGTCCGCCACCCGAGAATGAAGCCGACGAGGAGGAGCGTCGCCATTTGGCGAAACAGCGAATGCTGGGCAATGTCAAGTTTATCGGTGAGCTCAATAAATTGGATATGCTCTCGAAGAATGTGTTGCATGCGTGCATTATGGAGCTATTGGATAAGAAGAAGAAACGTACGGCCAGTGCGCAGGAAATGTGCGAGGACATGGAATGCCTGGCTCAATTGCTCAAGACTTGCGGCAAGAATTTGGATTCAGAACAGGGCAAAGAGCTGATGAACCAGTACTTTGAGACGTTGGAACGTCGTTCAAAGTCTACTGAATATCCACCAAGGATACGCTTCATGCTAAAGGATGTTATCGAGCTCCGACAGAATCACTGGATACCCCGCAAAGTGGGCGGCAGCGCCGAAGGACCCGTCCCCATAAAGCAAATACGCTCGGACGATGACTCAATCATACGCACCCCATTTGCCAATCGCAATCGCGATATGCGCAACAATGATCGCGACGGCGATAGCTGGATGAATCGATTCCATCTCAATCTACAGACCGGCGGCTACAATGACATGTTCAGTGGCCTCAGTGTCACTGGCTCATCACCAATTGTCTCACCGTATGTGCACACTGTTCTTTATTCTCACACTATTTCTATAACTAGATTTCAATGTTGTTTATCCCATTAATTTCGTTTTTGTAGATTTGCCACGAGCAGCAACCGGGACCGGGATCGTGATCGCGACAATCGCCAGTACAACAATCGCGATCGCAATCGTGACCAAGGCGGCAACAGCGGTGGCAACGGCGGCGGCGGTGGCAACTATAACAATCGCTATAACAAGCACAACAATCAGAATGGAGGCAACGGCAGCGGTGGCGGCAATCGTGATGAATCTCGCGGTGGCAGCGGCGGTTCTCATAGGAACAACGATCGCAACAACGATGGACAGTATGGTGGCAATCAGTTGTTGTTGGGCAGCAAGGAGCTGGCACCGCGTTTCAAGCGCAATTTGATAACCACCAATCAAGATTCGGTCGAGAATTTGCAAATGCGTCCGGCAGCCAACTCATTACTATTCCGAGCAGCCTCACAAAATCAGAAATTCCCAGCCACACTGCCCATTTCGACACCGCCCAGCGGCAATTCATCATCGTCATCGCAGCAGCAGGCGTCGCAGCTATCCAATTCGCATTATCCGCTATTGGGCACACCCACATCACATCTAATGACCAATCCAGCACGCCCATCGTCCACACCATCGGCCGAGTATGGCGTGGAGAATCGTTCTCTGCAGAACGCCCAACAGCAGTCAGAGAAGAGCCTCAAGGCGACATCGTCGTCGCCCAACTTTGGTGCAACCGGACAAACGGCCGTAGAAAACAATGTGGAAAAGAAGGCGGCAGTTGTTGAGACCAAGGAGCAGCAGGTTAGCTCTAAGAATGGCTCCGTCGAGCGACCATCAACACCATCAAGCTCTGGAGCACCGACTACCACAGGTACTGGCTCAAGCAAGCAGCAAAAGAAGGACAAAGGACCCAGCAAGGAAGAGTTGACCAAGAAGGCTACAGCCTATTTCAAGGAGAAATTCTACTATGATGGACAAACCGAAGAAGTGTTGCCCGTTGAAGGCGAGGCAACCGAACCAATTGACGGCGAGGCTGCAGATCAGTTTACACAACTGGTTGATGGCTTCCTCGAATTGAAGTTGCCAGAGAAATCGTTGAAGGATGTATGTCTCAATTTGTTGATGGATGTGCTGGACCGTGTGAACGATGTTTACTTGGAACGCATAGTGCGTTTCCTGCAGACATTGCGCAAACAGTCCAATATCAAGCCTAATGTCATTGTTGAGATCTTCAAGCAGCTAGTGAACAAAAT
This sequence comes from Drosophila sulfurigaster albostrigata, assembly GCF_023558435.1. NCBI lineage: Eukaryota > Metazoa > Arthropoda > Insecta > Diptera > Drosophilidae > Drosophila > Drosophila sulfurigaster. The sequence goes on from NC_084883.1 coordinate 4,109,200, forward strand.
GAATGAACGAGAGGCGCTCAATCCACGTATCACAGCCCTAGTGGCGTCTGTGTTGGCCAAAACAGTTTGTGAGCCGGCACTGATCAAGCTGAGTGACATTTCCAATTATACCGACAATGGACAACATTATCCATTGTTCCTTTTGGTGCTTCAGCAGCTCCACAAAACAATTGGCAAGGATGCATTGGAAGAGAAGTTCCGTGCCAGCAAAATTGATTTGATGAACAGCTTGCAGGAGGTGGACCGCAATAAGGAGCGTTTGGCTGAAATACTTGAGGATCGACAGCTTTCGTTCCTTTATCCATTGCTCAAAGTACAGGCCGAGATGCTGAAGCAGCTGCAAAGCGATCCCAATCCAACAAATTTCTACAAATGGATAAAGGCTAATGTCGACAACAAATACTACAAGGACCCGGGTTTCATACAGGCCCTAATGACCGTTGTGGTCAAGTACATCACCAAGGAGACGACTCTGGCCAGCAACTTGGATCCCAAGGAACACCCCGAAAAGTCGATCACACAAAAGGAACAGGCCATGCTCGAAACCTACAGCCAAATGCTGCAGACTTTCCTCAGTCAAAACGAATTGCAATTGATGGCACTTTATGCCCTGCAACTCTTCTGCTATAATGAAAGTTTCCCCAAGGGTGAGTACAACCTAAGATTGAGATTCAACAAATGTATTCTAATAATCTTCAATTTTTTATAGGCATGCTCTGTCGTTGGTTTAAATATTTGTACGATTCCGAAATTATTGAGGAGGAGGCATTCGTTTTATGGAAGGAGGAGATTTCTGACAAATACCCAGGCAAAGGATCAGCATTGTTCCAAGTGAATGCCTGGTTGACTTGGCTACAGGAAGCCGAATCTGAAGACGACGAGGATTAAATACCCCAAATGCATAACCACTATATATGTATATCACTTCTATATTTATTCGCAAACCAGCAAAAAAAGTAAAAAACATAAAAAATATTACAAAAAAACAAAAAAAAAATCAAAACAAAAATAAGCTTATAAAAGAACAAAAAAAAAAAACACATTACTACATTACAACAGATGAAAGTTGAAATCGCGGTTGCAAAATGTTAGTCAAATTATAGTAGAAAAAGCTACAAGTTAATCCAAATTATTTGATATTCATTCAAGTTCAAGCAACTAATAATTAATCACCAATAAATAAAACTGCAATAGACGCAAACGTAATCAACAATATGATATTTAACTCACTAAATATGAAAAATAAAAACCTTCCTAAAGAGAAGTCAGGCGATTGAAAGAAACAAAATGAAACAAATTAGTAAAAATGAAAAGAGAGTGTAACAAACACACAATTCAATTATGTACGATTTATATAATATACTTGTATATTAATTAGTGAATTTCATTTCAAGTTATTGAACCGGAACTGATCGAAATGTTCTCATTTTTTATGAATTTCTTTTATTTTTTGCTACTCGCACAGCCCTCAATTCATTCATATGTATTTATTAAGTAGTTAAAATCAAAGTGACAACAACGCATCATATATACAACATATATTTAACAAATGAAATGAAAATAACAGATAACCATTTAAAAGGCTCACAATTCCGAGCTAGCATCGAATTCGTAACAAATCGTAGCACTGAATGTATTTTAACTCGAAAATTAAACAAAAAACGCCAACATCAAATTATAGCCTTAATAAAATGAAAACAACACTGCGAACGGCGAAATTTTCGTGTTTTCTTCTAAAATATCGATTCCTTCGAAACTTATTTTGAAATTGCGCTTGCTTTGCCGGCAAAACTAATTTCGTTTTACAACACTGACTGCCGGCTGTTGATTGTGTTGTGTAGCCCTGTTCGCAATTTTTCAACTTGTCAACACTGCTCGTAAACAGAAAGTGCAGTTTCATTCTATAAATTTGTTTAAACCAATTGTTTACATTTTAAAACTATTGAAAAAATGGAAAGCTGTACTGTATTGAAGCCACAACAAACGGCAGCCAATGTTGAAGGCAAAAGTCAAACGACAGCTGCGCTGAAACCCTTCACATCACACGTGGCCCAGCTGGACAAGGGTTTGGTGCAGTGCACGTTGCGCGTCCTCAAGATGAACGGCAGCACTATGCTCTTCCTGCATGCCAAGGACTCAAATCGTCTGGACGAGCTGGCCGTTGCAATGCCAGCACGTCCACCCAGCAAAGACACAATTGGCACCACGTTTATGGGCGAGTCGGGACAAAGTGATTCCCTGGTGATGGCCACAAAACTGAGTGCTCGGTATGGACGTCAGTTCTATGTGAGCATGAACATTCGACTGGATAATCTGACGAGACCAGTATTTGAAAAAGAGCTTGTCACCTATATGAAAGACAATCTCCAGCACTTTGTATGAGTAAAAGACTTCTGCTGCAGTGCAGCATAGTATGTACATATTCATATTTAAGCATTTATGATTAAAGCAAACTAAGGCGCTTAGTACAAAATGTATTTTTACTTGCATCAATATATCCAATACTTGTATTTATTTATGGCTCCAACACACCACCGTGTGGGTCACTCGCTTGTCTGTTTATTTTTGGTGCATCACGACCCCACGGACAACACGGCGGCTCCAACTGCAGTTGCTCCCAGCGTCAACTCCGCAGTTCGAGGACAGTTCGAAATGCAACACACAAGCACAAACGTGCGCAAATTTCAATTCGTTGTCCCCAAAAGTCGTAATACCCTCTAGCTAACTAATTCGAGTAAGTTTCAAGCATTATCAGTAGTGCTGTGTCATAGAAAATATCGCTGTGATTGAGGTCACTCCACGCAGGTGTGTGTGTCCCTCAAGCTCGGTCAGAACGCACACGTGTGTGGTCTGCACTCTCCTCCGCGCTTTATCGCTCTGGATGTCAATGTCGGAGTGGCCTTGAGACTTTATTTTGCCCTCACCCCCCACACCTTCACAACTCGCGAAAGCCGTAAAAATGTTGCGTTTACGTTTTGATTGATAACTCTGCTGCGCGTGTGTAAATCTTTTATTTTCAATTGCAATTATAAACGTGGATTGCATCACTTGGCTTACATGCCAGAGATTACTCATTGGATGTTGAAGCCTGAGGATAAACGTTAAGTGTTCATAAAGTGCAGAATCTCCAAAAATGTTATCTATTAATATCATAGAACTTTTTGTACTTAACGCAAAGTCATCATAAGCGATTGGTTTCACAAAAAAAATAATTTGAAATTATCATGTTTTATCGAACATGAGAAAATGTTCAAAGGAACCTTAAATTGGTTGGGCTTCTCCATGTTTGAAATTCATTTTGCAGAATTGTTAATTGCAGGTAAAATTTAGAGATTCCTTATGTAGTTGAGTATTTGAAATAGTCTTCGAGCAATAATAATTTTCGCTCTATTCAATATCATAAAATCTGTTGGGATTCAAGTTATATTCTTAACAGAATTGTTGATTTTATATCGATTTATTTTAATGTAAATTTCTTTAAGTAAAATTATAATTATATTCCATGTTTATCAATTACCTGGATTGGTTGGGCTGGTTGTGTTTTCGAATTCTTTAACAGATGTGAAGTCCTTATGTCTGCTTCATAAATTTTCCACAAAATTTTTTTTTCATTTATTATAAAATCCTCAACATATGTATTTGTACGCTGTTGGGGTTCCATTTCAATGACTTCCAGTATTTTATCAAATTTTATAATTTCCACACAGATTATCTGTTTTAATCAACAGAATTTGATAAGCTCATTTGAAGGAGCTCATGTTTGAGGAACAGACAAAGTTTTTCCTAGATTTTGTTGAGATTTTACAATAAAATTTCGATCAAATGTCTGCACATAAAAAGGGTAATTTTTTGTAGTAAAAAGGAAATATTCTATTTAGCAATTATTCAGAAAAGTTGCCATGGAATTTTTTTGGGTTACAATTTATAGCAAAAATGCTTAATAAATTTGTTTTGTGTGGTCTAATAATAGTGCGTCTAGACGAGATATTGTCAGCAGTATCAGCCAAACATAATAAAAGCAACAAATAACGGCAAGAGTAACCTGTATAAATACCTGTGTTGCTACTGACGAAAGGGGTCTCGACACTCACACACTGAAAAGCACGCAAAAGTCTGAAATGATATTTGATTTCTTTTATTTTTACCAACTCATTGGCCATATCATATGTCTGCCGATATTTTTATTATTTTTTTTCGGCAGCGATAAGACTTTTTTTTTCATTTTTTGTGGACAATCCCGTCGGAAATCGATGTCGGTTTACATGCCCGACTTGCATGCAATACCACTTTAGCAATTGACGAAGTTGCGATTGTGATGCGTTGTACCATGGGGTAGACGGAGTATATAGTATATAGTACATACTTTTGGACTTTGCACGTCTGTTGTTGTCGACCACCACCGACCGAGAACAGTCGCGAGTCGCAAGGCGTGCAATAGATTGGAATATCAACATAGCAATTAGCCATTGGAAGTTGTCGCGTTCTGAGCAGAAAACAAAGTTCGCTTTTGGGTCCTATCAGCAGCAGGCAGACTCCCAGTGGGTTCCACAGTCTCGACAAGATAGCACATATTGAAAAAAGAAGAGCACAGCTAAAGAAAACAAGAGTCCATCCCCCAAGATTTGCTACAACATAATCTGAGTGCATCTTCGTAAGCCGAGCCTTGTGATAAGCCCGAACTCATTGCCGAATGTGAAACTGAATCTGAATCTGAAGCCGAATCGTAATCCCATTTCCATTTCAAAAGCGAATTGAGAGCGTGCGACAGTCGCAATGTTGGTCGGTTTTTTCTTTTTTTTTGTTGGCTTATCGCTCCTCCAGCTGGCACCTTTGCCAGTCAGCGATCAGAAAGCCAGCCAGACCGGCAGCCAAGCAGTCAGACCCCAATGTTATCAGCGTCGAGTATGTTGTTAATTTGATAGAAATATTGAACATCATTATATGACAGTTCGCAATAGACGCGAGTCCGGTTCGATCCGGTTATTGTGTATTATCCGTATCTAGACCCAGTCTCGAGGCATTTATGGCGCATTTGCTGGGGATTGTGTTTTCTGTCCACATATATACTACTCATATATACATATATATATTGTTTTTTTTTTATTTATTATTTCATTTTCGTATTTACTACGGAAAAATTAATAAAAATTGTTTGCAACGATCAGCACGCGTTCACCTCTAAGAGGTTTCTGGCGCTGTCGCTAATCTCAGACTATGATTAGTCGCCCAGTCAGAGGATTGGGGATTGCACGGGGCTTGGGGATGGCTGGCTGTGCAGAGAACTCGGATGCCTGCGGATGGATCTGCTGAGTTTTGTGGTCTATAGAAACCAAAGGCTCTGCCGCCGCCTCTGTTGCGGTTCCTTATCAATCGCAGCTCGCGCCATACAAAGTTCAATTCGTGTTTTTTTTCGCCCGGGGAAACCAGTAAATCTGGATTTATTTATTTATTTATTTGTTGTTCGACATGTGAGGGAATGTCGCGCATGCCGAGCACCAAATTGGGGTCATGGCAATCGCAATTGAGAGCAGCGAGTCCTTTAACCGAACTCAGCACGTTTGAATGCTGACTGAGTAACTGATACGGATTTGCAAAGAATAAAGAGGGAATTTCCCGATGGCATTTGTTCAGGGAAATTTTACTGGGATGAGACTTAATCCTTTCGCTCTCTGCTTGAAAGAAACACTCTTCATCGATAATCTATATACATATATTTATATTATATGAGATGTTTATGTTGTGAAACTGTACTTTTCGATTGTTGAAAGCGATTTCGTTGCTGGCTTTTGTTTTTGGTAATTTATCAAAAATTTACCAAATTATTTTAAAGGGAATTTATTTAACAGAATGTTTAAATTATTTATTATGTGATAACAGTGTTTATTTTAAACCGATAAATCTGAAATTTATTGCTCTTATATATTATTTTAATTTTAGGAATTTTCAGGAATATATAAATTAATATGTTTGACATTTAATATAATAATATATAAAATTCTGAAAATTAATTTAAAAAGCCTCTTGGTAATTTTTTTTAGATTTGATAGTTTTATTCGTAGCCCATCTTGCTGGCTAAATTCGGTTTTTAAATTCTAAAAGCTCGATTATACAATATAATTTTAATGAAAGACTGTACTTTCAGTTTGGGAGTGAGAATGATGTCACTGATAATTTTGGGTATGGAAATCTAGACAACAAATTCAAAATTTGGATTGAGTCACAAACAAAACAAAATAAGTATTGTGCATGCATTTTAATTTCATTGTGTGTGTGAGAGCCGTTTAATAGCTAGTCTGAGTTCTCTTAGAAATCAGATATCTGGAATACGAGAACATTCGCGACAACGAATCGCAACTCTATCTCTGCTATGCTATAATTATAGACAATGCCTCAGGTGTACTTTGCGATTTGGCATGATAGTCCAGAGGGCGATTCCCCAAGTCGTTCGTTATCTGTGCGTTAATCTAAAAATAAATCATGATTTTTGATCTCTTCACAAAATCGTTGCGCACTATAAATATTGAAGGGCTGCACCTGCTGCAATCCAGCGATCAAGAATTGCTCATGTGATTGACTCGGGGCGCTTCGGTCTTATCATGATCATCGGTCATATCGTTGGATGTGTTGATGTCATTCTATTTCCGAATACAATTATTTATGTAATGCAAGTGCCCCAGAGAGCGACAGGGAGAGCGAGAGGGAGAGGGAGAGAGAGAGTGTGAGACCCCCACTGCATTCGACTGGGGCAATGTGAATCACTTCCTATCGACGCACACACAGCTGATAAGATAGAGATACCGCCGCCTTCTGTTCTTGCCCGTTGTTTTTGGCCTTCGCTCAAAAGTAAACACAGACGCTAAAAGAAACGGTTCGACTTGACCAAGTGATAAGCTGGCGATGTTGGGGTCCTAAAAAAACGTCAACGTCATCGTCATCATCGCCATCGCCATCGCCAGCGGTGGAGCATTGTCGCAAAAGTTGTTCGTCGCAAAGATACGGAAGACATGTGGCAGCATTGTTGACTTGCTATGCCGGAGCATGGCACGATAGCAGCCAGCTTTATCACACAGACAGAGAGGCAGGCGGGGGAGCGGGAGCGGGAGAGCGAGAGCGATATACACGCACACGTAACACGGTCACAGCTGGAGGGGGAATTCACGTTGCCCTGCTCTGCTCTGCTCCCACTCAGCCCTGCGTTCTCTTGCCAGGTTTGCGGGTACGAAGTGCACCCGACTACCCGACTAGCGATAGCGATTGGACCCCCCGCACAAAAGTTAGCTCGGCAGCTCGGCAGCTCGACTCGATTGTCGAGTGCTTGAGTGCTTGCTCGACTGCGGCTCCGACAGCGGCTGCTGATCATTGGCCGCACTCATGCAAACTTACGGCTAGACCGATTTTCCACTTGTGCGTTTTTGCTGATAAGCACCCGCTGCTCCCCACTCCCCACTTCCCACTCTCCACCCTCCTCTCTTAGCGTACGCCTTACACCCTCGCCGCAGTCAAACGCTATTACACTCACGTACTGAGTGTGTGCTCTGGTTGTCATTACATCAGCCCGCTCTCCTTGCCGCCCCCCTTCTCTGCTGTTCACACTCTTACGATTTCATTGTTAACTTTTTTGGTGTACTCTTTTTTGTTGGGCTGTGTCGGTACGCACACGCAACTAACTTGGTCTAATGGCGCGGTACGTTCGGATGTCCGACGCCGCAACTCTCTTGGCTCCCCCCTGAGGCCTGTCTGCGTGCACAGCCTTCGTCCGCTGATAAGACGCAACGGCGCAGTCTCTTCTCTCTCTCTCTCTCTCTCTATTGGTCTCGTTATCGCGAATCAAGTTTCAATATTACACGAATGTCTGCAGGCGAGCGGCTCATTCGTTTGCCAATCGCAAAAGCGTACACTTCGCTAACCAAACTTAACAAACCACAACCACAACCTCAACCACAACACACACCACACACACTATGGATATATTAGTACAAAAACCCATCTTCTGCCCAAGCAGCAGTAGCGAATTCTACGAGCCGCCGCCAACGGGCTACTTTACGCCGTACAACACGCCGCCGTATATAACGCAGGCAATCACAACAAGTGGACCAGCTGGCAGCTGGCTGGGCGAACAGATGCAGTACCTGAGATTCCCCACACCGCCCATCACACCACCACGTCCAGTTGTGCTGCCCCTGGCCGGCGAGTCCTCCTCCAGCTACAGTCCTTCGCGCTCCTCGGTCATCATGAAGTGCAGCAAGAGTGCCAGCTCCGTTTCCGTATCCGTTTCCGGTTCCGGTTCCATTTCCGGTTCTGGTTCTGGTTCACACTCCCCCACAGAGTCCTGCAGCGAGCAGAGCAGCGGAAGCGAGTGCGATTTTATCTGCAATTGGCACGATTGCGGAAGGTGAGTGTCACAATCTCAATCACAGTAACTGTTCGAATCACATTCACATTCACATTTACATTCACCATCACAGTCAGCATTTTGTTATCAATAGCTTTACTCATGCTTGGGTTCTTTTTTATTTTCACTTGCAGAGTTTTCGAATCTTTGGAGGCGCTCGCTCAACACGTCACCTTACGTCATGCGGTTGCCTCGCTGTTGGATGGTCTCTACTACTGCCGCTGGGGCGGCTGTCAGCGCAGCGAGCGTGGCTTTAATGCCCGCTACAAGATGTTGGTCCATGTGCGCACCCACACCAAGGAGAAGCCGCATCGTTGCCATCTCTGTGACAAGTCCTTCTCTCGGGCCGAGAATCTTAAGATTCACATTCGCTCGCATTCGGGCGAGAAGCCGTACAAATGCCACTTTGAGGGCTGCCAGAAGGCTTACTCGAATTCTTCGGACCGCTTCAAGCACACACGCACTCACTCCATGGAGAAGCCGTATATGTGCAAGGTGCCCGGCTGCCAGAAACGCTACACGGATCCTTCGTCCTTGCGCAAGCATGTGAAAACATTTAAGCATAGCATTCAACTGATTGCCAGCCAAACTGCCACCTGCATGCTGGAAGCCAACGATCACTCGCCATCCTACACCTGCCTGCCTCTGAATGCGCCCGTCGCTGCTCCATTGTCCGCTGTCTGCGTGGATTCCTCGCCCAGTTCACACTGCTATTTGGATTTGACGGACAGCGATAATGTAGCCAGCGATTATTCGCTGCGTGCCAAGCACCACAATCAGTACACATCCTCGGACTATTGGCTACACCCGAGGGAATCCAGCTATCGTTATCTGCACGGCGAGGACTTTGCCATGGAAATGGATCTGGACTCGCCAACGCCGCTTGATCTGCGCATCCATAGGAGTTAAATTATATCGCACATATACGCTGCTGTCGTGGCGATCCACTCTAGTCAACATGCTAACAATAGCTCTTGTCAATAATGTTAGGTAATCGTTTAGTTTTCAATAAAGACTGTTTTATATAATTCACATTATATCACATTGTTTGAATTCAATTGGAAGGCAATATAAATAAAATTAAGTTATTAAATTTTATTTTATTACTTCATTTACGTAAAATTGTCGCTATAGCTTTTTATACTTGTAGTAGTCTTAAAAATTGTTTAGTGATTTTCTTATCTGTATTCGCTTTTAAATTCAAAACTTGGCGCCTATACCTCGATATCAGTGTTGCAAAAGTCATAGAAAAACCATGGAAATCGATTAGCGATAACTTTACGGCTACCTACTGATTTTACTTAATGTTACGGTGTTTGAATTGTTTATGATAATTGCTAGTGACAAACTATAATTTAAATTAATAACAGTTGTATAAAGTTAGCATAGTTATGTCGCTAATAAGAAGTGCAGAAAGTTATTTCAGCATTGTCGCTACTCCGTAAGCGTGGACTAGAACCCGATTTCGAATAATTTCGAATTTCGATGTCGATCTACGACTGAACTGCATACTTTTCGACACAACACAAAATAATGTGTGCATGTGAATAAAAATGTAGCATACTTTCGGGCGCACGTTAAATACGTACTTTGTACATTCGCTTCCTTAATGAACCATTTCGAGCGTCGCGTATTTGCAAATGACGTTTTTATTTGAACAATAAGTCATGAATATTAAACACATTGTAAGGTTAACATTTGCAGCTCCCGATTATAAGCCATGCATGAAATGCGAATATCCCTTTATTGCACTACGTGATAATTGAAGTTCAATAGCAGCAGTCGATTTGCATATGAGGCTTTGTTGTGCATCCATTCAACTGGCTTTAAATGAAAAGCAAAAGTTCTTTGCGTCACCGAGTTGCTGTTGCACCTTATGCGGGTGTGCAGCAAAGTTAACATCATTAAATAAAAGGCGAATATGTTACAAGGTAATTCGCGCACGCGTGCTCATCCACCCGCAGGTAAATAATTGAAGCGGTATTTGCTTGCCGGTTTCACTGTCGATAAGCAACTGATTACCAGCGATTCCCGCACACTTGTATAGCCCATTAAGGTGTTTTTGAAATGACAAGAACCGAGCTAAATACAAATTACTCATGCGTTTTCCACGAATGGAATAAGCGAGTTTCATACTTATATATTTTCTCTGCCGACTAGCGAAGACGCGTCGACACTTGATGCTGAACCCGACTGCTGATTGGGTTTCAGTCTCGAACACAAACAGTACGCGACAACACGAACAATTTCCTAGTTTGAAATGCAATTTACATTTAATTTGCAACTGATTTCTTTTTGCCTGGTGTGTACTCAAGTGCTGGGTCAAGATGTTAGACCCGAATTCCCAGAGGATTTTCCAACGACCACAATAGAAGCAGGCACAGAGTTGCCAACCACAACGGGGTCGAGCGTAGAGCTGACTTCCGAGCCTGCAACAGCTTCAACTGAATATTTGACGACTACAACTAAAGTTATGACTACCCCCCCAGAAACTACAACTGAACCTATAACAACAACCACAACAAAAGCTACAACAGATACCACAACTGAAGCTGCTGAGGAACCTGTCCCAACCACAACAGAGTTACCTGAAATATCTTCGACGCCGCCCGTTATCCCCTCTTGGCCACCTGGTGGACCTTATTTCTATCCAACCTACGCTCCAGCCACAAGGCCACCTCATTTCACACCCACTTATCATTGGCTATGGGATCTGTACGAGAGTGAGGAGGTGGCCCGCTGCTATCTGAGAGAGCAAACAGAGCGGAGCAGAGTTCGCTGGGGTTGTGGTTGTAAGTAGCACACCAATACTTCTACATATATGCAAAATCGACACTAATTGCATGTTTTTCATAAACATTTGTATTTCCCAGATTCAAGATCATTACCCATAATCAGCTGTTATCGCTGTTGTTATTACGGCAACAGCAGATTCGCAGGTTGCACCAAATTGCACAGTGGAGTCTGTCATGCTCAGAGTTCAGCCTGGCAGATTTGATATGAAAATGGGTGCTTCCCATTCATAAAAAACGACCACATTTTCATGAGTTCTACGATGAGAATGCAATCATTATTTTTTAGGCTTATCAATATAAAATGCGCTTTGAGGTTTATGATGTGTACATATAAATATATTTTAATCATGATCATCTATTTCATTTCAGAAGAGAGAATTTAAATAAATATATTAAATGGTTGTAGTTCTCACCGAGGGATTCTTTAGAAATATATTTAAATTTTTATACATGGGCCTGCAGAAAATGTGTGTATCAGGCGTAAGGAGTCATCTTCGACCTCACAAAATATATATATTATATTTCCGTCTGTGTCTGTTTCTTGGTAAGAACACTTAGATCTCAGAGACTATAAAAGTATAAGCTTTTAGTTGCTTTGGTTGACAATCTGGAATATTTCCTATTCTATGGTAAATTTTGAATGTGATCGTATATTGATTTACCATAAACAGCATTCTTCAATATTTAATATTTTAAAATAACTCGGAACTATTTTGTTTTTATTAAAAATGGGTAATGACTCTAGCTTTCTTTTCTGTTCTTATTGGAGATTAGCAAACTCTGAATTCAAGAATCAAATATGAGCTTACTACTTATCTGACTATAATTATAAACTCAGTTGTTTAGTAAAAAGAAGAAAAAGTGAAAGCTCCGTATATTTGGTTGAGTTTAACTTTCAACTAGTATATTTCATTTGAACGAATTTCACATGCAATCCCAACCACATTAATAATCTCAATCCAAGTTGTATACGTTGCCCAGATTGAGGAAGCAATCTTTCAGATGCTGCTGGCACTCGCAGAAATCAGGGAACGGCGGAGCCAACACCTCATACATGATGCGCAGCAAATCGACAAACTTATTCAGGGACTTGGAGTAATCGCCAGTGTCGTAGAGTCTCTTGGCCGTGCGAGTCATCATTTCCGTATCCTGCATGACCTTGAGACCCTTCAGGATGTTGGTCATCTCGCCACAGGTGACACACTTGATCATAAAGTCATTGCAGGTGGGCGGCACCTCAATGATGGCGGCACAATTGTTGGGCGCCTCGCAACGGAAGCGTATAATGTCCCTGGGCAACTGGTCGAAGAGTGGCCAGTTCTCCAGACAGGCATCGCAATTGCATTCGAACCAGTAGAGATCCTTCAGCCTGGCCTGTCGATCATCCCGCTTGTCCTGTGTGTAAATGGGACCGTAGTTCTCATTGATGGGCAACCCTGCCTCGATGGGTCGCACACTGTTGATGTGAATGGTGGTGCCTCGGAAGTATCTGACCACACCCGGATCGCAGGAGTGATTAAAGAGCGCAAGCGTTGGATAAATGGCACCACCGATGAAGATGGACTTCTCCCGCCTCTCGGCGCTGAACTTGTGCAGCTCGGCCACCTCGTGAGTGTTGAACTGTATAAACTGCAGACTGCGCAGAACCAGCGAACTGATCACTTTCACCTGCTCTGGCTGGGGATCGTTGCCAAAGTAGCCAGCGGACTGCAGGCAGCGGGTTAGGAAGCGCGCCATGAGAACATACTGGAAGAAATTCGAGGGCGGACGCTCCTTCTGATGCCGCTCCAAATGCGCCACACGACGGAAGTCGTCCTTGGGAAGACTAAGTGGAACACGCGGCATTAGATATAGATTGCATTCGTAAACTAGACTCACCTTAAAAGCTGCTCCAGTGAGAGTTCATCGTCCAGCGTTGGCTTCAGTTGCAGAAAGTAATCCAGTGGCTTGCTGGCAATGATGCGCAGTGCCATGTGGTTGTTAATTGAGGCACCCGATCGCCAAAGAACCGGCAATATGCCACACTCGTACTTGTGGTACTTGGATGCTGCCCGCTGCTGACACTGCTCCGAGCAGTAGACGACATCCGAGCAGCCAGGACAAGCCACGGGCACCACAGTCCTGGAAACGAATGACAGATAATAGGGGATGTACATAGAAATATTTTCCAATCAGTTAAATGATTCTCGGAAAATTATATAGATTTTCTTCTTTCTTAGCAAGTTGCTGAGCAACTCGCTGTGGTTACAAGCTCTACTCTTAGTAAATTTATCTTCGGCTTATTTTAAAACGTTTATCTTAACATGCTGCTAAGCAACTTGCTGTTAAAACATACCAAGACATAGCTATATTAAATTCAGCTTTCATTTAAGTGATCGTCAACTAATTTGTAAATCTACTGCTAAAGATTCTAGTAAACAGTTTGCTATTATTAAGTTTAGAGCATGTATGTGCTCTCTTAAGTTAACAGTTACTCACAGTTTATATATTTATAAGTATGTTTTATTTTCTTAATTCTCGGCTTATTTAAAGACTTGTCATCTATTTTAACAATTCTCTTCCTCTCTCTTAAGTTAAAGCAACCAAATTATAGCGGCGTAAGTATCTTTCATTTAATTCTTCCTCTGACAATTTAAAGGCTTCTTCATTTTTAATGCGCTGCTGTTATTAACATGGCAAAACTGCTCCCATTTTAACATAGCAAGATTTATCTGCTGTTAATTAACGCTATTAGCACATGCTGTTAGCACTCTATTAACACATACTGTTTAATTAGCATGATGTTAAGTTAACATAACTTACCGCATAAAGCAATACTCGCAGTGGGTTTGAGCGAACTTCTCAAGGAGGACTGCGACGTAGGGACGCTCGACGAGCAGCTCCTGGCCCACCTGGACATCGGCAGAGGCGCGGGCAAAGCGGCCTTCTTGAGTATTTTGATCGATGCGCACCAGCTCGCTGACATACTCCTTCTCATCCGGCAAGGTTTGTGCCTGATCGAGAGCTGTGCTGACATTGGCAGCCTTAAGCTTTAGCTGTTTCGCTGCTTGCTTGGAGGTGCGTGGATCAGCATCCAGTAATTTGATCATAGTCATGGCATCCAAGTGCAGCTTGGAGCGTCTGTCTGCAGGCAGCGTGGAGTCATCCATGGCTGTGATGCATTTTCTGCCGATAAAAATTGCAGTTAATATGTATATTTGTAAATATCAAACAATGTCACCTACTTGAAGGCGCTAATGGTGTGCGGATAATCCTTTATGGCCATGTAGCAGCGAGCCTGCCGCTCGTAGAGTTTGTAGAGCAGATCCTTGGGATAGCCCAGATCGAGTGCACGTCGAATGTCCACCAGACACTCGGTGTGCTTTTGCATGTGGTACAAGGTGGCCGAGCGATTGGCCAACGCAATAGCACGCTCCAGAACTATAGATAAACTCTTATTAATGATCACCAGTGATCTTTGGTTTTGGGACAATTACTCACCCTTGTCACTGGGCAACGAGACATAGCTTCTGCTGTAGAGCAGCATCGCCTCCAGCCATTTCTTCTGCTTGAAAGCGTTGGTTGCACGTTCCTTCAACTCGGCTGCAATTGTGGCACTCTTTCCATTGAACTCACGTTGCACTTGCAGTCCCGCATCTCCCGCCCGCACCCAGCTCAGCTGATCCACATACGCCACGCGCTCGTCGTCGTTGCCACATCCGGATAATTTGGCAATATCCGAATCGCAGCTGGCAGCTCCAACTTCGCGCAGCTTTAGATAGTACTCGGCAAAGAAGCCTTTCTGCTGGCTAAGTGGCAGTTTCATGGCGACAACTCAATTCAAATTTCCTTTTATTGATGAAATTCAGATATACTATATATCAAATTATGCAAGTGTTGAACACAAATTGAGTTCTTTCGTCTATGAATACTGCAGGCGCACTGAACGAATTGTCGGATATATAGTTAAAGGCAACGTGTGGTATCCAGACAACTTTCGGCTCTTTTATTTTTAGATCGGTAAAGCGTGCTATTCGGAGCAGCAGAGAAAGCCAGCGATAGATATAGCGAGATCAGGAGAGCAGACATTGAGTTGCTGCATTTGTTTACAAACAAAATATTCGAAATACGTTCTCTCTCTTTCTCTCTCTCTCTCTGCCGCTCTTCTCATTAGATACTTTCAATCAGCAGAGTTCTCTAGCATTTCCCGACATCATGTCAATTTGTACAGTTGTTCACATGCCTCAGAGAACATGAGAACACCTTTAACTTAATTATAAATTACGCTATATATAGCTGCCAAATGAAAGTCAATAATGCGGGTAGCCTCTCCCTCTAAATGATGCCAGTTATTCGGCGCGCTTGGCCCATTCGCCTCTTTAGCTCAGTGGCAGAGCACTGGTCTTGTAAACCAGGGGTCGTGAGTTCAATCCTCACAGGAGGCAGATCATACAGCGTCTCCCTTGAGATTATTTTTTTTATAATTTTTAAAATATTATTTGTATCGGGGCAGATTTAAGTTTTTTCGAAACATTTCATTAATTTGCTAGTAGTTTTCTGACAAAAATGTGGAAATACTTAGAAAGCTTGCTACATACCAGAACCCTTTGCAATACCTTTGTATTGTCTTTGGTATTAGCGAGATCATTAGCACCTCTGTATATTATCAAAAAGCTTATTTTGATATAGGAAATGAGTCAAGCAGAGACTTCAAAGAATTTGACCGATCATATATAAAACTAACAATGTGTCGTCTAAAGCAATTAAAAATGTATTTACAATTCCACATGTGTATGTTGTACACATTCATAGCTTTATCAACAATTTCTAATCAACTCTAAATAAAATAGAAAATAGTGCGCAATTTATAAGAAATCATGATTGCCATAATTAGAATGCCTTAAAATATTTCCAATTCTTTTAATTTTATGAGATTTAGGTATTTTTCATATATAATATTTAAAAAAAAATAAAACAAAACTTCAAAACAAATTAAAAAAATAAAAAAAATGTATTTTCAAATTTGATTGCCTCCTGTGAGGATTGAACTCACGACCCCTGGTTTACAAGACCAGTGCTCTGCCACTGAGCTAAAGAGGCCTGAGCAACGCGCTGCGCTAAAATTGCTGAATACGTCTGCGCGCTGAGCGACAACTTTTCACCAGTAGACGAAATTTCACTGGTTCGGGGGCAGTTTGAGCAGTTGGCAACGCGTCGTAATGAGCGCTGCTCAATTTAGGGCGTAAGCCAATATAAATATGTGTTAATGCTATCTGCAATTAATTCCTGATATTATCTAGCATCAGCACTTGCGTTGCAAATGGAACGAGCAGCTGCCAAGTTTGGTTGAAAGGTTGTCGCTGCGGCTGCCTAAATTTGTTTTCGTCTGAGTGATGAAGAAAGGTTCCAAATGTCTACGTATTTACTCCACAGACTTTTGAAGAGGCAATTTGTTATGGTAAATTGTAAGCAAAAGACTCAACAGCTCCGTCTGAGTAGCGCTATCTGTGGCGTGGGAAGTCAAGAAGTTGCTTGCAGCAGCCACAATGGGTTGCGACTCATTTGTGTCATTGAAGCTGCAAGTCGTGTGTGAGTGTCTTTCAAATTTTGTAGATTGCACTGATAATACTACAAGAGCGAAGTTCCGCCTTAATGCTTACTTCTGGCAAAACACTCGTAAGTTGGTTTTTAGAAATTGCCAGAGATTTATTTGCTATGCACAACTTTTGAGATAACGTGGCGAAAAGAGAGAAAACGAATATTACGATTAAATAGACTTAGGTAGGTAGCTATTAATATAACTTCTCATGAAATTTATGCAGATTCCGAATCGACAGCCATGAAAACTACACGACTGTACCCTCAACTTAAGGTGAATATCAAATGTAAGTACATTTATTGGAGTATTCCATGTTGGGTATTATTGTGCATTATGCTCATATCGGATTACCTCAGCGACAGCCCTTTCGAAGTCCTATTGAAGTTATGCAAATTTGCATGTCGCATAAAAGGTGAAATGCGTAAATTACAGTGTCAACATTACACCGCCCACTTTCCCTTTTTCTTCTTTTCCTGGGGTGGCGGTGTACCGCTGTGAAAATGCATTATGCACAATGGGACGCGAAACCGAAACGCAACCCGAGGAGAGTGGAGAGAGGAGCATTCGCCTCAAGCAGGCTAAACGCTTTCTAGTCTGGATCTGAGGGAAGGGCTGTATGGTAATTTCGTAAGCTGTTGAATCCGTTGGCATTGACTTTGCCAATGTAACCCTTTATTCGCGGCAGTGTTGGAAAACTCTGTGTCTTGTGGGGTGGCTGTCAGACTGGACAACATGTCAGAGGCAACAGCGACAACAACAAAAACAACGTCAGTCATCATCAATCAAAGGCGGGCTGGTTGACTGCAGCTTGTAAGCGGCAAATAAACGATGCTTACAACAAACAAATCCGACAGCTGCCACTTGCACAGTACAGTAGAGTGCAGTGGCACTCAAAGGATGCGCACCCCGCACCCTCTCTCACTCTCTCTCACTCTATGTCTGTCTGCTACTCGTAATCAGAGTGTTACAACTGTCATTGAACATTAACATTATCAATAAAGTTGCGTCTCTCGGCTGTCAATGGGCATGGGCCGATCTCTTTATGAGCTGTCATTCAGGCGCAAAATATTTATCACTCTCAGCTCGGTTGCAGTTGCAAGTTGCAACATCATTGTTGCAACCCCTAATTGTAGTGCATTGTCAGCAGCCACAGCCACAGTCGCAGCAGCAGGAGAAGGAGGAGGAGGAATGTCAGGGAATGCATTTCAAATCGCAGTGAACTTTTGGGCAATGCCATTTCTCTGACCCTGCCGCTCGGACTCTTGTTTATCAGCATATGCAAATTCATGCGGAATAAATGAGTAGCTACCCAACGATCAACCATCAATTTGAGTCGTCTCTTAATTACAGTTTATTTTCGCATTTCTATACGATTTTGATTCTCGATTGTGCAAAAATTGCATTAAACTTCCGTTGCAATTGAAATGAAAAAACAACTCGCTTGTTTTTGTTGTTATTGTGCAATATGCAACGAACTTCCGGCATTCTGTTTGTTGCGCCTGTTGCCATTCAAAGTGCACTCCATTGTTGCTGTTGTTGTTGCTGTTGCCGTTGCAAGCTACCGATTCATGTCAACTTGAAGCGCACTCACATGAACACGAACACGAACACGAGCAACTCACTCACTCACGAACAATGACCAAAATGGCAGACAAAGAGCCAGGCAGACAAAGCAATTAATGCCATTAACTAAGTCAACGAATTTTTCAGCTATAAGCCCAGTTAGCTGCCACAACTTGCTTCCTGCCGCGCCGTGACGGAACCAACTTGCAACACATGGCAAAAATTAAAAGCGTAATTGAAACATATTTCATCATTTGCCCACAAATTGTAAATTGCCATATTTTATTGTCGTATTTTTGTGGGTGGCTGCAGCTCTTGGCTCTTGACATTTAAGCCATAAACAATTTATAACAATTTGCATTGCCATTGTCCCACTGCCGACTGTCGACTGTCGACTGTTGACGCTCGACTGAGAAACTAATCCCGCGAGTTACGAAAAATCCAAAATGACTCTTGGCCATTTTCGGGCTTGTGGCTCGTGTGCATATTTGTATCATGTTGCTGTTGTCATCTCTGAAAATGTCTTTTTTAGCGGCCACAAAATAAAAACCAGTTTCGTTACTCAAACTTTTCCCACTCCACTCCGCAATGCAAATTTAATTGCGCTTCTTAATTAATTTTAAACGAGCGATTAAATAAATTTTAGCTCAAGCTTAGCAGATCGTTGACAACTCTTTTCCTAAGCCAATTGATTTCAATCGTTTCGCTGACATTGAAAAAGGCCCAAATCCAACACAATCGCTGATATGACGATTAATTGCATATCATAAAACGATCGAGAAAAAACTCATTCGTATTTCATTTTATTAGTTCAGCCCTGAGAGTTGGAAACCGGCTTTTCAAATCAATTATGTATAAACAGACTTACTAGCAAATCAATCAGCTATTGATTTAGATTTACTCCACTGAATGCTGATACATTTTTATTGCACTTGAGCAATAAATCTGCCATTATCTGAACATAATCGATAATCCATTCAACAATACACAACTATGTTAGTAGGTAAAAGAAGCATCTTTATTATATATTTGAAATTTCAAATTCGATGCATTTTTATTTGGTTATAACGAATTATTCATTTCGAAAGTGAAGGCATAACATTTTACTTTATTTTATTATACTTTTTGAAAATCTAATTAACATTTTTTTAATATCAAAGTTTTCATAATATTTATTTTTTTATGGTTTGAAAATAATTAAATTTGTTTGCCGAATATTTCAGAAAAAGTTTCTTTGTTTTTTTTTTCAATTTACAAATGTATTACTGTTTAGCTATTATAAGGTTATTTTTTTTAAAAATTGGTATACAAATTTATTCAAATTGGAATTCAATTTGAAGGCAATACATTACTTTACTTTAAAAATATATATAATATGTGAATGAAGTCTTATTACTATTATAATTATTATTATTGTACTCTGTAATTTAAATCAAATTAGGTTTTCCTGGTAATGAAATTTGATTGCACTGTTGCCTCTGGGAATCTACAATTTGTAATCATTTAATTGCAGAGTCCTGACTGCAGTTGCTCTGAGAGCGCCACATGTGTTCTGGCTGTTAAGATTAGAGTTTAAAAGGCAACGCAACGGGAGGCGGGGAAAACATTAATAGAATGAAAAGCCCAAACAAATGCATTAATTGAATTTTCATTAAAGTAAATACTTATGCACATGGAACCATCGTTGGCAATCGAAAGCAGTTCAAATTAATTAAGTGCTCCGAAATCAAATCAGAAACGAAAATAAAGAGTGAAAAGCAAGGTAAAAAACTGCATGTTTACAAAAGCCAACAACAATGGAAAGTGCTCTCGACTGCCTCGGCTGGCATTGTGCGGACACTCAAGTGGAAAACAAAAGCTAATGCCAGACGGGCGAGTTTTCCTCGCAAACTCGCGAGGGGGTTGAACGACACAGCAAAAGCAACAGCAACAACAACACGAGCAACAGCAATTACAACTGTGTTTCGAGTGCTGGCGTCGGCGTCAGCAGCGACAGCTGCAAATGGGAAATGGAAAATGCGAGTGTGGCGCGTGCGCAGGATACCAAAAAAACGACAGGACAACACAACTGTGTTGTGCGCATCTCTGCGATTTAATATCCACAATAATACAGTTACAACCTGAGCTCGAGATTGATGAGCAGCCGGATCAGGAATCCGGATCTCTGCAGTTACAACTGCTGCATCCAATGACAGCACGTGACGAATTGCCGAATGACAGACACGTCCTTTTTTTATGCAAAGGATAATGACGAAATACTACGCTGCCTGTCAGCACGCATTAAGCCTCATTTTTTTTGTGTTTTTTGTATTCTTCTTTTTTGTCGAGATTCGGGCGCAGGCAATTTTACACTAAATCAGCCAATTTCTCACCCAATTCCTCAGCAATTCCCCTATTGTTCCACGCATCGTTCAATTCGTTGGCATTTTCGGGGTCGATTGTCAAAAAAATAAGCCGCTAAATGCAGCCAATAAAGATTTTTATGTGATTCGAAATCGTTTTGCGGTTTTATTTTAATGCGATTTCACAATAACTGCATCATGCGATTTTTAAATCCAAACTCAACTCGAAGTTTGTGGCGTTCTTAATCCCATCAAATCTGTACTTCATTGAAAGTATTTTATTCTCGCAAAAAAACAAAGGTAAAATTCTATTTATATTTACTTATACGCAGAAAGAAAAAACGTTCTAAAATCAATAAAATCTTGAATCAAGATTGTTTGTATGACAACATTGAATCAAGAAGGTTTATTTCGAAATTAAGATCGAAAATCTACAACAAATCTAGATTGCCCAGTCTTGAAATTTAAGATTATAATATTGTTTCAAGAATGGATAAATCTTAAAAAATCTTCAAACAATCATAAATTTCGATTGTTTAAAATAAAATATAACTGTGTAGTAATTTTAACTGCAATATGCATATCATTGATTTATTCAAATTGTCTATTGAATGTAACAGGCAAAAGGAGTTATCTCCATGTATAGCCGTCGGTATATTTTAGTATTTTTGGTATATTATTAAGTTGTAAAACCGCAATGTTCAGTTTTTATTGAAAATGGGTAGCTTCCTTACAAGTTATAGATAAGGAGGTTTCAGGTTCTTCAAATTAATATATGTAATAATAATAATATTTATATTCTTCATATTTATAGTAATTATAACTAAATATTATATATAATTTTGAGAAAAAATAAAGGCGTTCTCTACCTTTTCCATAAGTAATAGGGTATAGATCATGAATGAATGACATTAAATCTTAAAAGAAAAATACTATTGAACTTCTCCGTTTTATGTCTGTTGAATTAGCGATCGCATTGGGAATTTCGCTTCTTTTTGCAACATGAGAGAACAACATAGTCAAATGTTTCCTAGTTTTCAGCAATATTTGTTTATTTGAATACATTCGTTGCTGATTATAGACTTTAAGAAACCCTCTGTGTGCCTTGTGCCTCATTCCTTGCAACCTTTTGCCTGAACATATGTGTCAGCATTGAGGGCAAAACCTTATGCTCGCTGGGCTTGATAAAAGCGTGTGTTGCTTGCTTGTTGTTAGCGCCTTGAAGGTGTCCCAACAGCTGTTAAATTTCCCAATAACTCTAACGGCGCACAGCACGCGCCAGTTGTTTGTCTCGGCTAATTGCAATTACCTTTTAGTTTGGCCTCGGGGCAAGGTAAGGCAAAAGGGGCCAGAGTTTCAGATCCTGCTGTGTACCTTGTGAATATGCTGTTGCCACAATGTGTGCATCACATGTGAGCAGCAGCAGCAGCAGCAGCGATCGATTGATTTTTGGGATTTTGCCAAGTCGCAGGATGAACTGAAACAGAGGCTGAGCTTGAGACTGAGATGGGTCAGTGAAGCGCGCAGATCGTTGATCCATTTATCACGCACTGTTGCCTCGAAACTGAAATCGAACTGATCTACACACACACACACACTCGCAACTCGCACACACGCACAACCACAAGTGCAAACTGTGGTAATCAAAATGATGATGTGAAAATATTTGTTCATTGGGCATGTCGTTTTCGTTTCAAGTCCGACTAATGAATCCATCTCCATCTCTATCCAATCAGCTCCGTCTCTGTCTCCATTTCAGACCTCAGCCATTTCAGGTTTCACTTACAACAGGTGAGCCTGCCGCCGTCGAAACTGAATTTCTTCTCATTTTGGCCCTAATTGTCATGGGCCACTGAAGCGCGCAGCCCGCGGCAGAAGTCGACATCCACATCCACATCGACATCGACATCGTGTTCGGGTTGAGCTCAGCTCAGTTCAGATGTGCCATCAGCATGATCATAATGATGATGATTATTAAGATAATAACAATAAGTATGAATGTGTGTAATTTTTAAAAATGAATATCCGGTCTTCACTGACGCTGACCTTGTCGTGTCCCAACTCATTTCATATCTGACGCTCTCAATGAACATCAAAACAGTTATCAGCCGCAAGAAATGGGCAGCACCAAAGCACCAAAGCAGCGACAGCGGCAGCAGCAGCAGGCAGGCGACAACTGTGTCAACATGTGTTCTTAGCGCTTAGATACAAGACACAAGATACAGATAGAGACAGATACCGAAACAGAACTGACTGAGAACGAAGCTTGCACTTTGCAGACGAGCACAGCTTGAGTTCGTTGCTCAAATTCGCTACTTTCGCGCCATTAAATCAGCCGCCTCTTTAGCTCAGTGGCAGAGCACTGGTCTTGTAAACCAGGGGTCGTGAGTTCAATCCTCACAGGAGGCAATTCCTTCAAAATTGTAAGTTTTCTTTTTTGTTGGCTAACTAAATTTAAACTGTGCTTAAGACAACGCGAAATTTAGTTTCTTTTGAGACTCAAAGAAATGCCGCTCTCTCTTTCTCTGCAACAATCAATCATAATCAATTTATGTAAACTGAGAAGGTAAAGAAGATTTTGAATACAATACATTTGTTTGCCTAATGAATTGATATGCCCATTTCATGCTGATTAAAATCTCAAAGTAAGCATATATGTACCTGGCAACTAGATACAGTAAACGCTTGCTAAGGTGAATATATTCGAATTGATTGATTTAGTTTAGCTTCATTTATTTCCTTTCTTTAAATATTAAAGCTCCTCGATTGTAGCTTCATTTTAAGATTTGAAAAAGTTGCCTTTATTTTATTCGTTTAAGCTTTCAGATTTAAAATTTCCCCCTTATAGCTAGTTAGAGAGTCTTATTAGGTTAAGTCGCATGTGTGTGTGCTCTAAATAAAATAAGTATGAAGCGTTCTCTGGGCCAGTGAAGCTGCAGTTGTTACTTTTCCTGTTGCACTTTAATTGCAAAATTGCATTAGTGACACAATTTATGGTGTCGCGATCATGAAACGTTTCATGTTCCATGGACATGCACTTGGCAACCGGAAAGCAACAAGCGCGAAGCGAGAAGCACAAAGCGAGAACTGGCAACCGGGATAGACAGCTGACGATGCATCAACTGGGCGGCAAAGCTGTTGCAAAGTGCAGCTGAAGTCACTCCATGAAGTGTATTAACATGATACGAGTACATATATGGGGCATAAATTCGTTTAATTAGAAGCGATTGCGTTGCGAGGAGGCAACTGAAAAATGCTGCCATCATTTTGACCCTCGACATAAATTAGTAAAGTCAGGCCGAGAGACATCATCCTGTTTTTTCAAGTGCCCCGAAAATTGTGTATCGCATTGCAGCCACAAAATAACAATTTACAATTTACAGCGTGAGCTGTGGCCTTTGGCCCGTGTTTGGTTTCCCAGCAATTGCTTGCATGAGATTTTCCTGCCACTTGCGGCGTTTTCATTGTTTACTTTGCTTTCGTTTCTGTTCTGTTCTGTTCTGTTCTTTTCGTTTTTCGTTTCGGGAAAACCATAAAAAAGTAGCTGCAGAATGACAGCGACAAGTGATTGCTGTTGCCTCGATTGCGACTCCTCGAGGAAGTGTCTGTTAGTTTATGATAGTGCTCGTCGTGGTTTTCGGGCAGGTTGACAGACACACAAATACACACAATGTATGCGTAGTGGGTTTTTGTCTTGATTCCCACTCTTACTGTTCTTTTGTCATCACACGGTGGTATCAAAAGACTCAAACAACAAACTCGCTATGATAATAACTTCTGCCAAATAGTTTGTTTGGGTTATTTTTATATCTCTTAAACAGTTTTGATTTTGTAATAGTCTAACGGTATGCCCACATTTCACTGTTTTCTACATTTTTTAATGGGCCCGCACCATTGTCCGAGTTTTGATTTATAGGCGGCGACATTAGCTAATCGAAAGGTTGAATAAAAAGCTTGCCACACCGAGAAAAAAATGCGAGCAACGAAGGGGAGGACAACACTTGAAGCGCGTGTGCGGCATGCGAGTGAAAAAAAAGGTTCTACTTTAATTTTTGGTAAATGCACAAATGCATCCTTTTTTCC
Organism: Drosophila sulfurigaster albostrigata; assembly: GCF_023558435.1. Taxonomy (NCBI): domain Eukaryota; kingdom Metazoa; phylum Arthropoda; class Insecta; order Diptera; family Drosophilidae; genus Drosophila; species Drosophila sulfurigaster. The sequence goes on from NC_084883.1 coordinate 4,133,953, forward strand.
AGTTGTTTTTGATTTATGCCTTTTAGTTTCGTGTCTGTTTTGGGTGCTTCGCGTGCTGTGCTAATTTTAATGATTTTTAATGGCCAAATGTAATCAACGCCGGCAACCCCCGCTCTTCAGCTACAACCCCTACACACACACACACACACTCACAGAAAAAAGAAACTAAATAAAAGGGTTGCTAGGAGTATATAGATTGTGTTGTGTTTGGGTTGTTGTGATCATTTTAATTGACTTTGCGCACGAGCGCGCACTGATCTCTATCTGGATCTGAATGCCACATCCAAATGCCGGGCCACTTGATAAAGGCACCACCAAGAGAACATTTGGCCGCCGCCTCATCGTATCAGTCAGTCAATGGGTTTAACGAAATTCCCGATACGAAACTCGAGCAGCGCGATTATCCAAGCACGGAAATGGACATTTAAGATGCATGTTATAAAAATCTCAAGCCGATGGCAGCTGTCAAAATAAGGAGACGCCTCCTGCCAAAGATGCAGTTCGATTTGGTAAGGGGGGAGTTCAATGCACTGCACTACTTAACTACAAAACTGCTTCGACTATTATGAATTGTATTAAACCAAAGTCGAGCCTATGCTTGCCCTAGTAATTCATGTATCGCGCTCTCTTTTGTCTCTCTATTCTGTGAACTCGCTACGACTTGCTCTTTACATAAACCCACCACCAAGTTCGACAGAGCTGAGATCGAGCTTAGCGCGACTGCGTTGCATGCATGTAACAGCGAGGGGTGTCTTACAACTTGTTTACGAATTGATTTGTGTTAAATGTCAGCGATCGAATAAGATTCACTCTAAAATGATTTTCGTAAATCATATTGTTTAACTTATAAAACACTCTTATTTTTATGTCAACTGATTATTTATATGATATAATAAGAATAGAATTGGAAATGAACACTTGAAAAATTTATAGGGAATTGATTTTGTCTTGAATATTTCAATAACAATTATTGAAAATAAATAATATCGGATGCTTTTGAAAATACCTTTTTCGGCTAAAAATCTATTATGTATATATTTTTTCATATTTAACTTAGATTTAAATTTCTAAAGGGATACTGTGTAATACTAATTCACACACAATTTTGACACACTATTTTCATATTTTTTAAATAAAGTGTGCAAAAGTATATATAACACTACAAATAATTTTAGTATATTATTTCTTTACTGCAGCAGTTCAATGTGCTGCTCAATTCAATTCGCTTCAGAAACAACATGAGTTACCCTCCCCATCAGCGCAGTCGCTGCTTACAGTGCGCTGCTTTTACTGCTGTTAGCGCTGCCTCAGTCGCCGTTGCTCAGCACACATTCAGTGCTCAAGTAGCCGTCGTGCCAGACACAACGTTACGCTCTCTCGCTGTCGCTCGCTCTCGCGTCCGTTACGTTACGATCTTTTTGAAGAAGTTGTGCGCCTGCGCAACTGGAAGTTTGAAATTGTGGAATTCTGCTGCCGACGCAAGGAACTCTCTTCAGTTCGCAGTCGCGACGCGAATATTTTGTACATTGTTCTGCGCTGTCGTTTGTTTATTAGTTTTTCGCGCTCGAGTGTAAATTTCCTGTGTTCAGGTTTATTTCGATGGGAAGGAGAGAGAACGGAAATGCAACGAAAAGGAAATCAAACATACTTGTATGACAAACGGAAATTGAATTGTGTGCAGCATTGTGCGCTGTGCGATTGCGCACGAGTTTGAATTAAATTAATTGAATCAAAGCAAAAACGCCAATAATTTGTGGTCAACATTTTGAAGAAAATAATATAAAAAAAAAAAAAAAGAAAAAACAAATTGAACTCTGAAAGCCAAGTCAACAGTCGTAATAAATATACATAAAAGATAATAACAACGATAATGGTGAATTGTGCGTCGATTTAGCGACGGTCTCGGATGCGGTTGCAAACAGCAAAGATCGACACAATAGCTGCTGCCGCTTTCGTTGATTTATTGCCAAAGTGTAAATAATTGCAACAAAGTCGCACGAAGTGAATTCGATCGAAACTAAATGAAACTCAATTGAATTGAAATTCCACCATTGATGCGAGTTTTTGGACAATTTCGAGAAACCGACACAAAGGCAATTCAGAATCACATTTATCGAGCAAACGCGCACAGATAAAATAAACACCCCAGTGTGGTAAGTGCCCAATTAACTAAAATTAGAAACTCATAGCTTGGATTCACTTCATCTGGTAGAGTAGTAATAATCATAGTAAGTAGAGTGCAAGTCACTTTTGTAAAGGTTACAACTCGCTTACATTCTTACTACACAGTGCAGCCTGCCTCAAGGCGCACCTAGGCAATGATGTGGCAAATATAACTAGCTAAGGCCGCTCCTCTAAATACACACACTTATGTATATAAGAGTGTTGATTATGCAAGGTTCTTCAGCTGAAGATTTGCAAAAAAAAAACCACAGAGTTTAAATTGCACTTCACGTTCTCGCATTTTGGCAATTTTTACTCTTGAATTATGGATTACGAAACAGTTTCTTCTATGCTAGCTAATAGAGCTGTGGTTTTTGTTCTGTTCTGTTTTTGCCAACAAAAGCGCTGCCAGAATTGGCTTGAAAGTGGCTGGCTGACTGGCTTATCATAACAAAAGAATTGCCTTTCGCAATCAAGAAAGAAAATTGTTGACGTATAGTATAGAGAAATAAATTACGAGGCGCTCGGCTTCGACTATTAAAACGCGATTTGAATTGCTGATGCTGAAACCAAACCGATGTCGCAAAAAGTTCGATGTCGATGCTTTCAGTAATTAATATCGTTGCTAATCCAGCAGCAGGTTGCGGCCGCAGAATCAAATCAAGAGTTCCATTTAATTGAAATTCTATTGGAATTTCTAGTTTGCCCTTGGCTAATGCTCATGTTGATGCAGCGCTATAATTACATATGATTTTCTGCGGTTGACTCACACACAGACAATTTCAGGTAATTGTCTGTTGAATTCAATTCAACAACAATGAACAGTGAACAGTGGCAGGTATGTCTCGGTGTATCCAATTGTCTTGTTCTCTCGATAGTGTCATTAATTTTAAGAGTCTCTCTCTCTCTCTCTCCCTCCATTCCCCCGCCGTCTGTGTGCATTGCATTTGAATAACAATTGAGGTAGAGAACGGTACCACGTTTATTGAGATTCCAATTTCGAAAAGGGCCAGCAAAAGTAAGCAACCCTTTGGGCCCGAACCCGGTCCCGGTCTCAGTCCCGAACAGGATGTTAGACCGGGGGCCGATTAACATATTTTTTTTAGATTCTTCTTCTGCTGTTGACTTTATCGTATTTGTTTTTCGTCTGCTCTTTGTCTGCTCATTTGTCTTTGTGCTCAATGCCAACAACGCAATCAAAGTTTCTGGCCATTCATATGTAAATCGTAAATCTCCACAATATGCGCCTAAGTCTTTTTTCTCTCTATCTCTATCTCGAGTATCTAGACTGAGATGCAACTTGAGCTTGATTGGAAAGCAGCTAACGAGTTCGGTTTGGTGTTGATTTAACCTTCTCGTTGAGCTGAAACTGTTTCACTTTCGTTTCAAAGAAGCTGACAACAATTAAAGTTTCATTCAGCATTGATCTTAATTTTCACCTGCTTCGCTTTGTCTGGGGAGATTGATATTTCCGATGCTTGACAGATCGCTGAAAGATCTACAACAATTTGCACTTTCGTTTCGATTGACACTATCGAATAATTTAATGGCACACACAAATAGTAGTATATCTATGTGCGATCGTTTAGTATATAAACTTTCTAGACGCGTATAGTGTCAAGAGAATTGATTTGCATAAATGATTTGCCAGCACAACTTTCACGCGACCCAAATGACATTCTAGCTGAACCCATTGGCGTTAATTGTTCGTCGAGATTATGGTTAATTATCCACACAGACAAGTACACGTACTCATAGTCGTCGTAGACGGCAACACAGCTGCCAACTGCCAAGTGATCGGAGCAGCTGTGCCACCTTGGTAAGAACTCTTGACAGCTAAACCACTTTGGGCCAAATCGAGTCAAAGTTGAAGCTCAGGTTGTAGCTGAAGATGATTAAGATGAAGAAATGCTAATGCAGAATCACGAACTTAAAAGTAATATAATAAAAAAGAAAAATAAAAGCATCGTATTTGTGTCAAGTCTATTAACTTATGTGTATTGTAATACGAGGTTCAGTTTCCCCAGTTCCTCGTTTTCTTTTGGCCATTTCTGAGTCTCTATCTATCGCTGTTGCTGTTGTTGTTGGCGTCTGTCTGGTCCATTTGCTGGCCATGTGCTCAGCCTCTATTAAGGTGATTATTTTATCAATGTCGCACTGGTTGTCATTGTCATTATTGTTTGTTATTACTGTGAAACACTTGTGTGCACATACCAGAGCACAATTGTCAAGTGTGTTTAGAGCTGTGCTAATTTGTGTGTGTGACAAACAATTCATTTGGCCACATAAATTACGCTCTTAAAGTGCTCGAGCTGAAATTGAAATTGAAACTGTGCCAAAGGCATTCAGCAGATACCAGCAGTCATGAGTACTCATACCCAACAAAATCGAGTACTCGTATTTATCAAACAGCTGTTCAGAAATTCCATACCCAAACCCAGGGGGTTAATGTTTATGTTTGTAAAACAAATAAACCTTTGGCATATACCATTGTGCCCAATTTGTGTTATAATGATTCGTTAATTATCTTGAAAAAACACGATAACAAAAACGATACGAAGTTCAAACACTCTAGTGTTCCAGTTAATACGGTGCATATCATTTCATTTATTTACCCCATGCTCTATAGTGTGTTCGAAATGCAAAACAACACGAAATAATGCCAAAAAATATGTAAAACCAAAACCTAAAACCTTGATATATGACATTTAAATGATGTTATTAATTATTGAAAATTATAAAACAGAGTAGTAATAAAAAAAATAAATTTTAAAAAAGGTTTCGCTTTCAATTATTCGAGTTGCCTCCTGTGAGGATTGAACTCACGACCCCTGGTTTACAAGACCAGTGCTCTGCCACTGAGCTAAAGAGGCGCTTGAAGTCTCGATGTCTGATATGCACCACACTTTACGTGAGCAGAACGGTTCTTGGCAGAACATGTAGAATGTTAACAGCGCAAGTTAACAGCAAACTGTACACTTAACAGAAATATTTGACAAGCAGTGGAAGCTAACAGAGACTTGCTTATTTGCATTAACCGAGGCGTCATGTGTTAAATTAAATGTTTTTGCTCTGGCTGACTGTATTAGAGAACGAAACAGGTGTCATCTCCATTTTAGTAATTGAACAAAATAATTTGCATTGCCCATTACGACGACAACAAATACGCAAATTGTGGGCGCACTGAGCTCATCTCACAACAATTTGTAGGAGCGCTTCAGAGAAACAAAAGTGAAATATCGTACATTAATAAACATATTTATAGGTAGGTTTGTTTATACATATACATATGTATAAAAATATACATATAAACAACAAGCTGAGCGACGACGACAACGTCGGGTAGGCAACACCTTCAATCTTCAAACGCGTTTAAATTGGACATTTTATACGTGGGGGACAGGCGTCTCCACAGATATTTCAGCTCTCTCGAATGCACAGCAACAACAACAGTCACGTTAATAATACAGCAACTGTATAAATGTTTTGTGCGTTATGTGTGTAATTTGAAATGGAATTGCTTTTGAATTCGTGCATTTCATTAGCATAAAAAGCTCATTTCAATTTTCGTACAGGGGGCAAAGCTCAAAGCAGCGCGTGGGAAGTCTTGGAAGTTGGCGATCAAACGATTTGAGCTTTCCACTTCTTCGAGTTGCGCGATCTTAAGCTGCATTCTCATCGCACTTACGTCGAGTATTACAAGTAATTTATGCAATTGTCAACTGATAGGGATCAGCCATAATTCCAATGCATATTTATGGGCAAAGAGAGCAAAGCAACCCGATGAGGCGTCTAACCACACACGAGTAGTTTTACTCAAGAGATGATGCCTGCCCATAACATATAAAATAGACATCAACAAACTTGACTGCCCATCGTAATCTCGAAGAACTGAATAAACTGCTCCTCTAATTAGAATTTATGGTCATGATCAGTGGCAAGGCAGTTTTCATCTCAGATGGTTTTGATCTCCCGCGAGACCTTTCCACACGATTGACAAGTTTTGCGGCGACTTAAGCGACACCAATTTCGAAATCTGTGACCATTTTTCAGGTCATTTTCGGTCAAAGTCACAGCTCGAAAACACGAGCTAACGAGCCGTTGATAGACCATAAGACCGGAATCCGGAATCCGTAGACAACGAGTTTCATTCACCTTGCAGATGTCCCAGTTGCTTGACCAGCGCAGCGCGTCGCCATCTCATCCAAAACCGAATGCAATTTGTGTGAATTTCAACATAAATTTAACAGTACATTTGCAACTTGTTCTCGTTCTCGGTTACACGCAGTAGTCATCGTAGTGGTAGTTATACAGCCTGTTCAACTGTTTAACCCGACACCTGCCTCACCTCTCGCACCCTGTGCCACAAAGCGCGGTTCTTTTTGTCAATTCGTTGTTTCACTCTGACTAACACCGGAAACTTGCTGCCGCCTCTCTTCGTGTTTGGCTAAATGAATATACTAGAAACGAGGGTGGTAATAATATATGTGTATTATTTTCTACTCTGCATTTCTTAGTTTATGCAACGAAAATCTATGGCACAGAAAAATATTCCGAAATCAAAAATTATTTTTTATCAAGTTGAAGAGGATCAAGACCGAATTCCAGAATAATGCTAGATTTACATTTCTTGAAATTAGATTGAAACAGAAACATTCTCAACTCAGGAAATTATTATACTAGTATTGTTGACACATCTTTTGTATCACATTTGAGATTTTAATAATGAGGCATATATTTCAAAGAAGATTTGATATTCATATATCCATATTTTATAATGATATCAATACATCTTAGATTTTAATTTAATTGCTATTTTTTAATATTATTCATTTTGTGTCAAATTTTAATTGTCGGCCACTTTTGTTAGTAAAATTATAAGCTGACAACAACAACACAACACAATTTGTATCAAATTTAAATCTTAAATCAATATAAATAGCAAAAATTGACTCTACTCTTAAACAATTTTTCATAGCTCCCTCGTAGTCATATTTAGGTCCACCGCAATTTTTTGCAATGGCGACTATCGCTGGTTAATTATCAGACTAAAGGCACCACTCTGCAGCTTGGTTCTTCTGGTCTAGGTCTTGCTTTTGGTCGTGGTCTTGGTCTTGGCGTGGTTGCGCTTCAGCAAACCCGACGCCCCGTCAGCGCCCACACGACCGTCTTCGGGTGTGTGCCTGGGAAATAGTTGTGGTCGCCATCTCCGTTGCTGTTGCTGTTGCAGTTGCAGTTGCAGTGGACTTGGGTTAGGGCCATGTCTTGTTGCACTTGTTCTTATTGAATTGCGAGCAGAACCCTTCAAGTTGGCCACGCAAATTCTGCAACATATTAAATGAGTGCTGCGAATATAAATTTCCACATACACAGTTCAACGATCGTCAAGCTTGAGTTGTTGTTGTTGCTGGCTACAAACTCTCACGATGTAACTGACACTGCAATTTAACGACCTTTGGACCCTGGGCAAAGCCTGCAATTTACCAACTCTATACGTACATACATATAATGAACTATATATGATCTGAGAATTGCTGTGAAGAAAGCTCTCTCATTTGGGTCTCGTCAGCGCGTAATTAGGCATTAATGCTAAATTAGATTAATGATGGGCCCACATTAGGCTCTCGAATTTAAAAAACATCAGCAAAACAATAGGCTACAGCAACAAGTCTTGACTAGAACGTGTCGTGTTGTAGTTCCTGTCCGTCTGCCAGTCGATCTGTCTCTACCCATGTAGGCAACACGCAAACTGAGTCTCAAAAACACAAACTAACACCCAAGACAACAGACAACCGACAACCGACATCAGGTAGATAAGACTCAAAGCTGTCATGTTGATGAAGTTCTAAGTTGAATTTGTAGAACGATGCCAGCCAGCATGGTAATTAGTCTAAGAGACTAATGACTGCCTTGTTTCATCTCGAAGACAAGGAAGTTCAGCCAAAATAGCACAATGTCAAAGTGATGTTATAAGCAGATACACAGCAAAAGATACAGATACAAGTGCGCTGTGATTACCTCAGATAGTTGCTGATTCGTGGAATCTTTGCCACAATTAATGACAGTTCTATCTACCAATCACAGCAGAGTTTCATTGTTGTGAAGTTTTTCATTTCTAAGTTTGAATAACGTTTTTAGATCTATTATTCATAAGAACTAATAATTCCTTCTTATAAATTGCAAACTGCCGAGCTGTGACCTTAAAAAATGTAATTTTATGGTCAACTTCTAGAGTGTTTTCTATAAATGCAGCCATGCGGAACACCGTTGTAAACGATAGTAGAACGCACTTCTTGGTAACTCATTAAAAAGGAAGCTAACGGTTGCCACCGCTTCCACATGCATTAATCTCTTCGCCATTAGCATATGCAAGGAAATCTTGGGTAGCATCTCTCAGATACATTTGTGTGTCACAAGTATCTATGACAAGCTATGAATGCGACGCTTTGTTTCTCCCTTTTTATGATGTGCGGTAAAAGAAAAAAAAAACAAGTGAAAAGCACAAAGGCAACAGTTGCCGCCACATTAGGTAATGTGATCTATGCAGACAACCAGCAGCATCTTTGCATCTTGTAGCTCGCTCTAACTCTATCTATATTTGTATCTGCATCTGCATCTGCATCTGTTTCTGTATCTGTATCTAGTTGTGTGTACCTTGTGTGTAGCTATGCAAATCTGCATATCAAATGCATATCTTTGTCTTACGGCGGCTCCCAGACAAAAGAGTTGCGAGCAGCGAGTGTGTGGATAGTGTGTGTAATTTGTATCTACCGAAAGTGCGTGCCGCTGGGAGCTCAAGCAACTGACAATCAGCAGCTCAGTGGGTTGTAGTTGTGGTTGCAGTTGCAGTCGCAGAGTCACAGTGGTTGTGGTAACGGCACATTCAACGCCCTACAGCACATTTGCATGTCATTATGAGTACGACTATTCTCTTTTTTCTTCATTCAGTTAGCTGCAAAAGACACGTAATGATCTCAAATGTTTTAGGCCCTAATGCGGTCTTCTACACGTGCACAGCTATCATTGGGAATTCTTTCATACTTGTAGTTCTAAATATAGACGAGAGCTAATTAAACTGACTCTCAAACGAGGCGCGCTACAAAATTGTAACATGCCAAAGTTGTTAAGACCGACGAACCGAAAATTGCAGACACTGTAGAGTCGAGGATTGAAGACAACTTCAATTGTTTTAGCGCAACGATGCGGAACGCAAATTAAAGTGACTTTGAAGTGGCAACACTTGGGCATTTGGGTACCACTTGTAGAGGGTTGCGGGATGGGAAGGGGGGATCTTGTCAACTCGAGTCGAGTTCAAAGTGTATCACATACGTTGCCAAGCACTAACATGTCTCTTATGTGTACGTCTTGTTGCCTCTTGCAGACATCCAAAGTGACTCCAATTGGACCATGGACACCGGAAGTGTGGTTAGCGAACCGATTTCCGCGCATCATCGCGCCTTCGCCAAACAGAAATCGGCCTCTATGGTAAGTGAACTCGCAGCTCGGTGCACAGTTAAGTTGTGTAAACAAGCCCATATTATTATTATATTACTTACTTTATACAATATGCCCATAAATTATGATTGGTGTGCACTGGCGCCCTATTGTCTAATTCGATTATATAAGTGCGCCAATCATTTGCGGCTAATTAGCTGCAAGCACGCACAGTCAAACTAGACGTAGTATAAGCATACAAGTGTGTATATAGTAGACATGTGCCAGCATCAGATACTTTACATAATTTCACGCTAGAAAGTTGAAGTTGTCGAAAATGAAATTCGCAAAAGCAAATAAATTTACAAATACAAGGTACAACAGCGAAACAGCGAACAGACAACATGCAACATGCAACGTGTTTATTGCGCTTGAAAAACTTTATTGAAATCAGCAAGTCAATAAAACATTGCAACTATTCAATCCATGTATCCATGCATCATCCACAGACCCATACACAATTTACAGCTATTAATTGTTAATTATTAATGCTTCGTAATGCATTTTTAAGCAACACTTTCTCGGCTCCAAAAGACGAACTCATTCCCACATTTAATCTTGCCAACGCATTTGGGCATCCGACATTCATCAATTTCTTAAAACAATTTAAGATGAGTTTTAGTTTCGCAAAACACAAAAAAAGTATTATATGTTTGAAAGATTTCTTTGAATCATGTTCTAAATTGATTGTAACAATCATAATCAAAATTTAAAAAAATCTACTCAAGCTTCAGATCTATCAAAATCACATGAATCATTGACAAATTCTTAGAAAACAAAAAATGATGAGCCATCCAAGTTTTCGTTAAAAATTGAATTTTATGTTTAGTTGATACAATATACATAAATGTTTTTGACGTCAACTGCATTAACTTATATTAATACAAAATATATATAGTAATTATTATTAATGATAGTCAACATTATTATTATTGATAACATATAATTCATAGTTCAATGCTCTTTAACTCACTTCCACATTTCAAATTTATATGAAATCTCTCATAAATGAAATAAAATGGCTAATTAAAAAAACTGATAAACAAACAAAAAGAATGCAGTCCCGTAAAAAGAAGATTCATCCTTTTAATCCTCTGTACACGATGTTTTTGCATTTTTTTTAATGACAACGGTGTATAATATAATAAAGTATATTGTGTATATGCGACTCAAATTAGTATAATGATTTTTTAACGAGGAGTTGCCTTTTAATAGGCGTCTAAATACTCAAGATGTTCAGATAGCAATCAGCTTGCGCAATTAAATAAACAATTCTCATGGAAGTTTTAATGTTATCCAAAAACCGGCTAACTGCAGATGCCATCTTAACCAGCGCTTGACAAGCAGTCGAAAGCAGTGCAAAGCTTTAAAAGGCATCGTTCAGACTCTGAACTTCAGAGTGACACGCTATGTACACATTTGATGATAAGTCGCTGATTGAAAGACTTGAAAGATTTCTTTTGAATTGAAAATTATTGTAATAAAGGTTAGTGGGCCTTCATGAAAATTCAAGTTTAAATACCGCACATGCATAAATGCTATTCGTGTTACACCTACGAAATCCAATTAAGTGTGTAAGCTTGGTAGAAAAAGATTTGGATGGATAAAAATTGAAAGAAAAAAAAAATGTACAGCTGCGGGTGTTCATTAGACTATGAAAACTGATTTATATATTATTTATAGATACGGACGGTACTTCCGCCGACGCAGAAAGAAACAGCAAGACGCATTGTGGACTTTCCACACACTCGGACTATTCCATATACATAAATGTATGATACAAAAGCAAGGCCTTGCAAATTAGTTAAAGAAAAAATGGTTGGGCAGTCATCCAAAACACTACAAAAATAACAACAGTAAAACTCTTCTATTGAATGACTTTCACTCTCGAAGCGAAATGATTGAAAGCAACAGTAAATTACGAGTATTTTTAGATGTTTAGCACCGATGTGGACCGTTAACTGGGCTGCTTATTAGTCATAAAGAGTGGAGTATGAGGCGTAACTTTTCGTATTTTTTTTTGAGAAAGATGCGGTAATACGAGTTCATGTACTCACTTATTAGTATGTATATGTTGCAGTCAATAAGACGTTTTCTCATTTAACAAATAAATATTAAATTAGCATATTCAATTCGATTAATACCCAAGTTAGCACCCCGGGTATGTAATTCACACCCTTTGGGAGCACAAACGTGTCATATACGGTCAATTAATTTCTTCCACAGAATTACACCAATTATTCAAACTTCTCAACGCGACACATTTGGTTCAAAGTTGCAACTGATGAGAAATTTTCGTAATATATGTAAATTTATTAATGATCGCAGCGAAAAGTCAAAAAAAGGGACCATCGGACCAACCAGGAAGTTCTCACGTTTTAACTGGACAATGTCCGGTCTTGACGAGTAATTGTTGAAATTTCATCAGAACTTCCTTGCAGATGCAGTCCTTAAAAATATTATTACAAAGTATGGGGTTGATACGAGTAACGCCACTAAGTCCATAATCTTATACTTAAGAAGGGTGTGTCACCTTTTCTACAATGGTGGTTGCTTTTTGAATGCATCTAAGACATCTGAGTCGTTGTAACGGCTCTTGCCGGCTTCTCGTTGCACTTTTCGCTTCTGCTTCGTCTTTCGCTTTGCTGTCGTTGAGCACGTAGTCGTAGCAATGAGCTTTTGTTACGTCAACTAGTATCAACAGGTTAGGAAGCTTTAGTGTTATCGCATCTATACATAAAAGCTCAACACACTTGACAAAGCTTTTCAGTTGTCGAAGAAGTGTTCGCGTGCCAACAGCTGTTGCACTCGCAGCTTTTTTATTTATCTTACACATTTGTTTTGTTATGCGCTCAAAATTTGTTTGTAAACGATACTTGTTATTGTAAAATATTGTGATAAATAAAAATAACTAAACGCGAGTTGCGGCAAACATTGTGAAAAGTGTTGTGAATAAGCTAACTACAAAATACATATTGCAAATGTTTGTTAATGCTTATGTGCTAGTGAATTATCAGTGATATCAAACGGAATCAGTCGTAAAATACAAGTACTAAGCCATCGCATTCTGTTAATTGATTAATGCAATAGAATACATACATATATAGATATTTATTTCTATAGATACTAACAATAAACACCCAAGATTAACGCAATATCACCGCGGCCGGCAAAGCAAAAAAAATAAATAAAACAAAAACAAAGAAAACGAACCACAAGAGCTTTCAGCAGTAGCTTAAGCTCCACGCACGCACACAAAGCAAGTCAACTGTGATCGACTCTGTCTTCCTCCCCCCCTTTACACATAACTTTCACAGCGAGTGCCAAGCCCCATTGAAATGCGAGTCGTGAGTGTTAGTCTGCTTTCGGCCTTCGATCGGCTACCATCGCTTATTCGCTCACCTGCGCTTGTGTCGCGGACTGTGAATATTAAAAGCTTGTGCGCCGTTTCACCACGATTGCTGCATAGTCAATCAGCTGCAATGAGTCTGCCGGAGCGCAAGCCATTTACACCGGATTTCTTCTTTCGTCAAGTGCGTAAACAGTCGTTATCTGATTCTCTTCTTTTGTGATGTAATCGCTAAAAATGTCACGAAATTGAAAATTTCCAACAGCTGTTTGATGGCGAGAGCAGCACCTACAGCTATCTGCTGGCGGATGTGGGCACCGGAGAGGCAGTTATCATAGATCCCGTGCTGGAGCAAGCTAAGCGCGATGCGCAGCTAGTAAAAGATTTGGGCTTCAAGCTCAAATATGCCAGTAAGTGTTGGAACTATGGAGTACAATGAACTCTGGACTTAAAACCACAATTTCTGTAGTCAACACTCACATGCATGCTGATCACATCACCGGCAGTGGCTGGCTAAAGCAGTTAACCGGTTGCCAATCAATAATTGCTGGTGCAAGTGGCGCCAAGGCTGATCGCCACATCAAAGAGGGCGACCGCATTGAGTTTGGACGCCACTCGATCGATGCACTGGCCACACCTGGCCACACCAACGGCTGTATGAGCTATGTGATTCAGGAGCAGGGTTGCATTTTCACCGGAGACACTGTCCTGATTCGCGGCTGTGGACGTACCGACTTTCAGGAGGGTAGTCCGAAGAGTCTCTATGAGAATGTGCACAGCAAGATCTTTAGTCTGCCGGAGAATTATCGCATCTATCCAGCGCATGATTACAAGTGAGTTGCGAAATCGGATTTCTGTACAAACTCTTAACTGGATTATGTTTACAGAGGACAGCTGGAGAGCAGCGTGTGGGAGGAGAAACGCTACAATCCTCGTTTAACGAAAACTCTCGACGAATTCATACAAATCATGGATAACTTGAATTTGCCCTATCCCAAGAAAATCGGTGAGCATTGGGAAACCTAACTCCCTGTTTAAAGCCAATGCTAAAGGTACTTTGTCTCTCTCTTACAGATGCTTCACTGCCTGCCAATCGCGAGTGTGGAGTCTATGATATACCCAAGGAATAGGCGTCATATAATACAAAGAAGTTTACAATGACTTTGTAGGGATACGGAAATTATTGTCGTGGCTCAACTTGCTCTAAGCTGTATTTCTTATCATTTCGGAAGCCACTTACACTAAGTTTGGACTATTCCATTGAAAAGCTTTACTAAACTTCTGTCATATTTATATATAATATTTTTAATAAGCATTTAGAAAAACAATAAATACAACAGCGACTAAGTATATCTTAGTTTTTTGTAAAAAATTAAACTATAAACAAATTGATTAATTATTTACCTCTGTTAAGAATTTGGAATTAAGTATTGAATTTATAAACATATCTTTCTTTCTTTTAAGTCGAGTTATTCTAATCAAAATCTTGGATTTTTTTCAACACATTTGATAGGACATAGAAAACTTAAGATTGCGAATGACTTTAATCACTATTTCTTCGCTTTTATTGAATGTCTTTCATTGTAATCTAATCAACTTTCTCCTCTTCCCTCCCCTGTAGACCATTCTCAACCCGAAGAGCTGTGCGAGCGCAGCCAAGTACAGTCTGCACACGGCGTCGGAGAGCAATCATGACACGCAGCTGCAACTGAGCAGCGCTGCCTCACATTGCTCCACAACCGGAAGGCGTCGCAAGGGCGGCTCCCTGGGCGGCACGCTCTCCTCGCGCTCCACACGCAGCGAGTCGAAGGAGTTGCGCTCCGCTCTGCAGGATCGTGAGGCTGTCATACAGAATCTACGCATACAGCTCTGTCTGGGCAAGCTGCCACGCCCCAGTGGCCCGCCTCTGGACGAGTCGGAGAAGCCAGCTGCCGAGCAGAAGCTGAATCGCCTCAAGGCCGAGGCGGAGAACAAGCGTATTAAGATTAAGAACCTGAAGAGTGCGCTGGAGAAGTTGGACATCACAGAGTGAGTAACACCTCAACTTTCCTTCTATATTTCAATTACTTAGAGATATTTCTTTCCTCAGCAACATCGACATACGCATTCGACAGGCGGAGCTGGAGTATGCTTTGGGTCGTGAAGAGCTGCAGATGCTCTCCATCGTGGAGGAGGCACGTGCTCTGCAGGCGCGCTTGGAGAAGTCCAAGCCCGAGGCTCAGACGCTCTACAACATTATCAGCTCCGGTGTGTCGCTAAGTTTGCATGCGGTGCATGCCACTTCTGGACGTTGGGCAGCTCAACAGCGACCCGATCAGCCGGGATTCTTTGTAGAGTGGGCACTGGAGGGAGATGGACTATACAAAGGCGATCGCATACTGGAGATCAATGGACGTTTAGTGACCAGCAAGACGAAGGAGGAGCTGCAGAAGCATGTGGGCAATTCGGGCAAATGCCAAATGGTTGTGCTGCGCAAGAAATCCGTACCCATACCGCAAAAGCAACTCGACCAGGAGAAGGAGAACAACATGCGGCTGCAGCATCGTATTTCCTACCTAGAGGAACAAGTGCGTGAGCTGCAGACGGTCAAGGAGCAGCAGAAACAGCAGCCACAGAAGCAACATCTAACTGCAGCGACAACTCAATCGAATAGCGCTCATGTGACCAGCATTAGCATATCATCGCCACCCTCACCATCCACTCCGCCAGACAAGCCGTTGATCTTTCAGCGTGGCAACTACATCACCACCTTGGTGGGTGGCAAACCCATTGAGCTGGTGGGCGATGAGCTGCCGCCGGCGCATGTGACCAAGACGCTGATCAAGGAGAACACTCACATCGATCTGCGCGAACGTCTGCCTCAATCGCATCTCTATTCCATGCCCTCGAAGTCCTTGTCTGCCTCCAAGATATCCATCAACAGCGACTCGGCCTACATGCAACAGCAGCGAAGGGAGAAGGAACGTCAACGGGATCGACACGAACGACAGCGCGAAAGGGATCGACCACGTGATGCACTGCAGCAGCAACAGCAGCTGCACCGTGAGCATTTGATGAGCACACACGCTCGCAGCGTGGAACATCTCAATCACTACAATGGGTAGGTTGGATTAATGAAGATATATCTCTTCAAGTTTACTAATGAATCTTTCTTTTATACACAGCCTGGACCGTCGTAGGGACACCCCACGCCAGAGCGAGGCTCAAACACTGCGCGCCCGTCTGCCCAGCGACATGCGCAGCGTTAAATCCCTCGACTTTGACAGCGAGAACGAATCAACGAAGCCGTCAACGGAATCATCACGCACAGTTCGACCCACGCCGCCCAAGAAGCCACTGCGTCTTTCCCTGCAGCGCGCCCAGAGTCTGCAAACAGTCGAACTACATCCCTGCTCCGACTTGGATCGCAAGCGACCCATGAAACGGGTGCACAACAACAGCAGTAACAGCGGCGGCTCCTCGCCAAGCGATGAGGGACAGAGTCACGGCTCAGGTGCAGCTGGAGCAGGTCTTCTCATCGAGAACTGCAGCCCCATGCACACTGCTTCGCTGGGACGACACAAACTCATCTGAATTATCTCATATACATATATATTAGCGACTATTACGAGTACTTTAACATCATCTGGAATTAGTTTAGAATCTGGAGAATCAGCTGCTTCGCAGTAGATTTCCTCAGCAGGCGGACATGTGCAAAATTATATATTAAATTTACAACTCATTTCTTATTTACTTACATATTATATATAGTATATATAATCGCTGTACTTACCACATTTATAAAGTAGGGCTTGGCTATTACGAGTAAATTGATTCAGCTTAATCATTTCAAAAGCTCGCGCAAATCGAGCCAGATTGAATGTATGTAGCATCTATTAGCACAATTTTATAATGTAAATACACTGAATATTTTCAATCAACTTGAACTGAAACTTATTTACGTGTTTTATTTTGCTAAACAATTTAAAATAATTGTACCAATTGAAAGTTTTTTCCAAGCGATTCAAATTCATAGGAGTAATATCATAGTAAGTATATAATGTAAGTATACAGTATACAGGTTTGTAATTCTATTATAGTTTTCAAAATCTTAACAAATTTAAACCTTAGAAACCAATGAACGCTCCTAAGCTTTACTTAACTTTCCGTTTATCCAACCGCAGGAATTTCACACAGGCACGATCATAAGCTTCATTCATAAGCTATTTACGATAATTATTTAAATAAAACTCACGTTGTCGTGTTTAGCGGTTGTTAGATGAATACTTACTTGGCATATTTAAATTTAGCGTATGCAATCGCTGAGTTTATTGAATAACTTTAAAAAAGAGGCAAAACATATCTGTTATCGTTAGATGCACTTTGGCCAACAGTCAGATTTTATGGATGGTAAGTTAAACAAAATTTGGGCACCCTAAAGAGCCAAGCCTCTAGATGAATTGCAAAAGAGACAAGTGTGTAGGAGAGAAGGAATCTGAGCGTGAGCGTGAGCTCAATCGTGAGCATGAACGGTAGATAAACAGAGTGTGAGGAAAGAGAAAGAGAGAACACGATCGTTGTTCGTGCCTTGCCACCCACGACGCCGACGTCGACGCTGGCAGAGGCACAGGTACTTAGTCGATTTGCGGTCGCAATGGCAAAGCTGAAAACAGTTTCGTCGCAGGTCTCCAAGCAAACGGTACGGTGCATCGGAATTGGAACGTTGAGTACTCGTGTGCAATTAATTAATAAATACGAAATACAAAAACAACAAGACAAACAGTTGCTAACTAGGTAAGTGCACATCATAAACAATTGTCGAAACTCGACACTGAATAAATTTCAATGAAATGCGAGTACATCCTACACATGTAAATGCTGAGAAATTTTGTGAATAATGCGCAAAAGAATTTACTCCATCTTGTCTTCAAAAATAATAACACAAGTAAAACTGGTTAAGAATTTGGGTGTTTTCTTTTTTGTTTTTGTTTGATTGAAACAATTAAAATAAACCTGTTTTCAACCGCACAAAAAACCTTCCTTCTTGACGCACATCGTCTTGTCCTCGCGTGGGTCACTCTAACCAGTTATTCCAATCCATATATGGATCCCAAAAAGAACCAAAATGTATCAGGCAGTAGGCAGTCAATAGTGCAAGCGGCTGTTGCTTTGGCCTCTGCTTCGCTCCCTTGCCTTGTATACAAAAATTCGAAAAATATCAACTACAAGTGTTTACAGTTTGATATGTATCACAGATTCCATAGTTCCCCGCTTATCTGTCCGTCCCTGCGACAGACTTCACATTTGCCATTTTCAGCAATTATCGCAAAATCATCACTTTATTATTGTTTGCTAATTTCTGGAATATAATGACCACAAAGCATATCTATTGTATTATCTACATATTATACTAAATATCAGATAATGTTTGTGAGTACCCGTTTCCTGACTCAATTAGCATATGAACTCCAGGGTCATCCGCAATATTTAAGTATAAACACTTGTTTTGTTACTCGTCATTAATGAGAATAATCTTGAACTTGATATTGCAACAGGCAATGACTTGAACAATTATGAGATATTTCAAAATTCTGTTTTGACTATTAATACCACAATTTTAAGACGTCAAATAGTCGAGTCTTCACTGATTAGGCAGCTAGCAAGTCAGCGCAAACCATATGATTAGAATTACAGTAGTAACTCAATGTGCTGAACTACGAATTTGGCATGCAGTTAATCATTTTCCCATCAATCAACGTTGTCAGACCGACGAGACCTTTTGATACATATTTAATGAGGGGTTGACTGCTTTGAGTGAGTTGTACTCAGTCATTAGGGGCTGAGAATTATACTTGGAGTACAATAATTGAGCGTCTTACCTGCCTTATCTAATCCATAAGTCCATTGATTTACGTGCCGACTGTTAACGAATAATATCGCATTCTCACTTTGAGATACAGATACGGTTTTTGGCAGCATGCCCAGGCAATTGAACTTTCATGTTTACTGTTCTACTTTTAATATTGCCAATTTTACGATACGGAAGGCAAGTAATAAAGCGGCTGATTAGTCTGGACCTGCTTTTTCACAGGTATTCAAATCAAATAATTAATATAACGGTTCACTAACGGGTCTTATTCCCGTCATATATTAAAATAAATAGATGATTCATAGATTATATTTTAAAATGGAAAATTTTTATATTATATTTCTTATCGAAGGACTGAAAGATGAAAAGTTAGTCAGACAAATGTCCCCGTGTGCTTGAAGATGCTTATCGAAATTAACACAAATTATGTCATGTTGGGTATTAAGAACACATAGAAACATAGAAACGTTTTATCTCCCGACCATGTCATAAACTACTCATAGCTCCAAATACTCGTATTTATTATGCTCACTCATAAATATAAATTCATTGAAAAAGTGCGTACACTACAAAAAAAAGAGATTGTTGATTGGCCTTCACGTAACCGGCAACGGCAACGGCAACTGACTGCGAGTGACTTGTAGGCCATTCGCACTTAACCCTGTAAAAAAGGCTGTTTTCATTTGCTTTTACAAAGAATACTATATATAAGTGAAGAGGGACAAGTATATATATAAATACATCAAATTTGTATAATATGTACATATATGCAAAAGCAATGTGCATGACCCACAAATCGTTTCATAAATTGAGGTTAGGCGCTTCAATTCCGCACACACTACAAAAAAAAAGTAAACAAAAATATTTTTTTTGCAAGCTATTCAATTTTTAGAGATGTGTAGAATTAAATAACGTATTAAGCAAAGAATTTATGACAATAATTTATTTGTAAAACCAAACTCCACGGGCATAATAACTTCTGAGTAACATTGGCGAATATTGGAAATATACAAAAAAAAGTAATACAATATATGTATAAGTTTATTTAAAAATTAAACTAATTAATTAGATGAGTAATTGATAACGTATAAATTACTCATTTATTTAATAAGTTTCATTTTTTAATAAACTCATATATTATATTACATATTTTGTTGTAATTTATTATTTCTTATAAAATTAAAAACTTTCAGTAATGAAGTAATTTTTATTAAAACTTGAATAAATGTTCACGTGTTCCCTGTGCTCCCTAACTTTTTATTAACTATAATATGTTATTCTTTAAAAGTGATAGCCCCTTTAAGTATTACAATAGATCATCTCTGACCTGGGTATAGTTCATTAGCTGGGTAACCCAGTCAGCTCGTGTGTGCGACAAATGAAAGTGCGCTTGTTTCTAAATTGGATAAAAGGTCTCGATCACTGGGGCAACTAAAGGTAGATACTTGCGACGTTGGTGGGGAATGGGACGCAGCTTAAACTGGAGGTGTCAAGCGAAGCTTCTGACGTAACTGGCTCGCATTGTATGAATATATTTTGTGCATGTTTTGCACGTTGGGATAAATAGGTATTCTATTCGAAATATCACAATGCACGTGCTAATCTTAACCCCGTTTTTCTTGCAGCTCAACATGTTGCGCCTTCTCACCATAACTTTGGCCCTTTGTGCCACGCTCAGTGCTGCCGCTCAAACGGTAAGTTCCCTTAAGTTCATAGACTTCTTGGAGTTAGTATTAATCAGTGCGCTTTGTATCTACAGCGGAGTACGCCTATGGAGGCAATTGCCACATTGACTGGACCCGTGCAAGCTGATAACACCCAGGTGAAGGGCAATGTCACCTTCATTCAGAACGACTGTGGACAGAGCGTGCATGTGCGCATCCAGCTAGAGAACGTGAAGGAGGGCAAGCATGGTTTCCACATTCACGAGAAGGGAGATTTGTCCAACGGCTGCACCAGCCTGGGCGGTCACTATAATCCTGACAAGGTCGATCATGGTGCACCCCATCACGAGGTTCGTCATGTCGGTGATCTGGGCAACATTGAGGTCAACTCCACTGGCATCATTGACATCACCTACTCCGATGCCGTGATCAGTCTGAATGGCAAGCGCACAATTATCGGACGTAGCGTGGTTCTTCACGAGCTCGAGGATGATCTGGGCCAGGGCAACCACACCGACTCGAAGAAGACAGGAAATGCGGGCGGTCGTATTGGTAAGTGAAACGAAATGGGAGTGAAACACTTACAGCTGGAAATACTCACACGAATATTCTCTTTGCAGCGTGTGGCGTTATTGGAATTAAGTAAGAAGTCCAAAAGCAAACAACTGAAAACAATTACAATCTCTCTTTTTTTATATTTGCTAAGTAACTTCTCTCATTTGTGTCAGCTAATAAATAACTGTTCTCTAAGCTCACACTCACGCGCGCTCTCTCTCTCTCTCTCTCCCTATGTCTGCATATTGCTAACTGTAAATGTAACCGAAACTGTTCTAAGCACGCATCAGCATACTTACTCGTACTACGTATTCCCTTTTGCCTCACATTCACAACATGTCTTACACATTCACACACAATTTGTATTTAATGTATTTGTATGTGTGTACCCTTACCCTGCTTACTTGTCACACACTCGTCTCACAATTTAGATATGTGTAGGTGTGTGAAATTGTTTTTTTAGACAGTCATTAATATTATTGTAGGCCTAAGTAAACCACTATTGATAAGTTTCTGCTTGAAGGGTAGGTACAAATGACAATATGATTTTTGTATTGCCACTAACGTCATTAACAGCCTGGCCAGGCCAATGTCCAATGAATAGCATTCCAATTCCAATAATTGTGTTTGTTTAACTTGTGACCAGCCTAGCACAGTTCACTCCACAATCCACATCATCCACCTGAACCCACGCACGTCTTATTCGGCTGGCTGGCTAACTTACAATCCACATCAACCATTTGCATTGCAACTGCTGCTAGCATAGTTCATTCCACAATCCACATCATCCACCTGAACTCACGCACGTCTCATTCGGCTGGCTGGCTAACTTACAATCCACATCAAACATTTGCATTGCAACTGCTAAGCTAACATCCAAACCACAACATCCACTTGCTCTCTCACTTCTCGCCACTTTCTGCTGGGCCTGCTTTTGTTCTTGCAGCGCATTTCCCTCATACGAACAGCCCACAACCACAACAACGACACCTCCACAACATCCAGAACAACTACAAGAACAACCAGAAAATCCAGAACCACAACAACAACAACAAGTAGCACAACAGCAACAACAACAAACATCAGCATTGCACTCAAGTCGTCGACGCACCGCAAATCAACCCACATTCTATGTGCCCCACGATCAGCCGCACGATCATGTTATATATCCACTGCTCCGTCATCATCCTTATCCATATGCATATCCGTATTATTTTTAAATGTTAAGTGTTTAAGTATGCTTCGCTCTCTCTCTGTGTGTTCTCTGTATACTCCGTCTCCTGCTCTGCGTTGTCCCTGCTGCTCTCTTGCTAACTCCCCAACTCTACTTGCAGCTCTGATCTGGAGGAATGGCCCTGCCGTGATGGCGGTGCTGGAGCACTGCGTCAATCTATGGCAATTGTTACGGTCGTAGTGGGTCTGATCCTTTCGCACGGTCTTTGAGAGGGGGAACTGCATGTGAAGAAGTATTATTAAACATATGATATACTCGTATTCCATTCCACATCGTACTTATCCTAATCCTAATACTTACATCTCCCTCCTCTGTACATTTCATATCTACTAAACTGCTTGTAAATTGCCTGAATTTTTCATTGAGAATAAAATCGAAATTGTTATGTACTTACCGCACATACATATATATATTATGTATAATCGATCCACTTCATTTTGGCAATTCTGGTTACGCCTCGAAAAATAAAAAAGAAAACTCGCCAAATTCCGCAGCAACAGTCGTCGAGATTTCCGCGACCTGATAGGCGCCCAGAGAAGGGTCTTATGTAGGTCCTAGAATGACCCAACTAAATTGGCATGCACAGTTGGACATTTCTACGGATGTCTCGAAGAAATACAAACAGAACGCGCGACACGCAACATTAAAATCAACCCATCCACCCCCCTTCAACCCGTCCACCCACGCACACGCCCCGTTCCGAATCAGGATGATGACAGAGTTTGGCAATGTGGAGTAAAGTTTTTGCATGCCTCTAGGTGCCAACTTTCAATTTCAAGCGCGCATTTACCGAGTTCTTTAATTATTCGCACAGTCTGGCATTTATTTCATGAATAGCATTTATAACTTTCGCCGTTATTCACTCGAAGGCACGCAATTTATTTAGTGTTATGACGTGAACCCAGCGATGGCTGCCGCACTCCGGGGGTCGATCGTTTAGTAATAAAACCCAGTTACATATCGTATATTATACGTATAACAAATGACCCATTTATTATGGTAATTTTTGGAAAATGCTAAAATTACTTCCAGGAAAATAAAGCAATGTATTCTTGGCTGTTCCAAATTATGTATAAGTCTTTTCAGATGAATTCAGAGAGTATAAAAAGGAACATTGTTGAACTAATATAATTGTTTCAATAATGTCTTTCTGAAATCATCTCATCAAAAGACTACCTCATCCTTAATTTATATGCAACCCTCGTGTGCAAGTCGCGGTGTCAAGAAGCTGAACTTTAAAGGCAAACACTTGGGTTAATATTGTTTGTACTCGAGGACTCTGCCTCTCACACACCTGACTATTGTTGCGGCCTGACTACGAAAAAGAAAAAGAGTCCGGCTAATGAGTGCAATGACTTGTTACCCACATTTACCACCGCTGAACGGAAGCCGCAGACGACCCAGAAAGCCTAAGGTAATGTCTGGGAACTTTGCTCAGGTGCTGCTGGTCAAAGTTGTTGCCTTGCTGTTTCTGTTTCAGTTTCTCTTTTTGTGTTGGAGGGAGCAGCCCCTCCTCATCATCTTCGTCCGCTCCAAGCACGCAGTGGAGCTGCACGATGTGTAAATCAACGAAATGGGTTACAAAGCATAAAAGCCCGGGCCACAATAACAGGTAGGTTCCCCACGATTTCATCGACCAGCCCCTAATCGCATGGCCCAAATAGGCTCGATGAACGGGCGTCAGGCGGGCTTCGCTTTCCTCGGAAAGACTTTCACTCACTTTTACTTTAGCCAGTTACCAGTTACTAGTTACCCATTGCAAATGACCAACGGTGGCTTGGGGTCTGACGTTAGTCCCGCTGGTTACCAAACAGCCAGTGGCCACAACACTAGCCAGACTTGGTTGCCAACACCATCATTATCTTGGCCAGCACCGAAGCCAACTACCGGTCAGTTACAATCCCAACGTCAATTCGAAAAGACGCGCGCGCAAACGAATAAAATCAGAAATATCATAGCATACTTATCATAAGTTTGCCATCTTAGAGCACTTCTAAATTTGGAATACTTCGGCTCCCTCTCTGACTTTTTGAAGTCGACCGTTGCAAGTTTATTTTTAATCTAATCAAGCAACTAAGTAAATGAAAATCAAAATGCGTTCCTGCGGACCGAGTTTAATTAAATACGTGTTATTTGCGTTTAATGTTCTATTTGCGGTGAGTAATAGATTCGAAGTAAATAATTTCTTAATATATTAAGAAAGAATTAAACAAATAATACAAAAATAACAAGATTATTTTAACTATTCCCACTGAGGCAAAAACGTAGATCTTTAAAGTTATACTTTGTCATCGTAATTTACAGCAATCTTTATGTGAAATATATTAAAAAGAATTAAAAAATTAAGATTACAATAACAGGATTATTTTAATTATTCTCATTGAAGCGATGAGGCAGAACTAATTTTGAGCTTTCGTTTGTCATTTTGAATACGCCACAAAATTAATAAATAATACAAATTATAATTATTAGCATATTATTATTGAAAACTTAACTATTTAGCTTTTAAGTTTATCCACAAAATGTAATTCATATTAAATACTGAATTGTTCCCTTGGCTATTGTTACGCTATTAACAGTCTCTAGCCATGGAAAATAATTTGCGTGCTTGTGAATTAAGTGTCTTGTAAAGCAATTTAACAACATGCAATTAGGTGCTCTTTAAAGAGTGATTAAATCAAATTACTACAAATTGTATTCAATGGCTTCTGGTTGTCTGCATTTCATGTGTGCGCTCAAAAGTATGCAATGTAATTTTTCAATGCCACAAAGCTTCGTCCTTTGCATTGACCAACAGAATGCAGTGCACTGCAACAACGACAACAACGTCAATAATAATACGAATGACTCTAGCTGTGTATCGCAATACGTGTAATCAGGTCGTTTAAAAAGGATTATCGCATTTATTTTGCCCTTCGCATTGACCAGTAATGTAAATAGCCAATGTTAGCAATAAAACCTATTTCACATGCGAATCCATTAAGAAACTTGTAATCGCTAAAAATAGTTAAAGTCTTAATGAAACTTAAGACTTAAACTATTTTCAGCGATTACAAGTCAGCTCGTCACATTTTGATTACGCGTTATATAGGAGCAAGGTCCTTAAGAAGGATTCATGATATAATGTGACTTGTATTTGTAAATTTGCTAACATTTTATAACAATTCATAGTATCTTTCATATAAATTTTATTAAAGTTGTAAATGACAGTTTCTTAAAAATTTAAGAGAAACTACAAGAATCCCTTGGCAACAGGAAATAGTCAAGTTGACTTAGATAGGGTTAGGAATGAAGCGTAGTTTGCAATTACTCAATGCGCACGAAAGTAGGCAGCACTTTAATTTATTCCCTATAAAAGAGTAAAACTTAACTGTTTTATTGCAATTTTACTACCCAAAATAAATAAAAATGCAAAAGTTAACTATAAAAAAGAAAGAAATATATGTATGTATACTAACGTATAAACTATATATGGACATTTCTGCAAAATTCAATCAACACAAAAACAAATAATGTAAATAAATTTTTATTTGTTTGTATGCAGAGATATATTAGACGTTTATACCAATCCATATTCTTGTGAATAAGCATTAGAAAATGAAAAAAAAAAACAAAATCGCAGGACAGCGTCTCTAGTTTGACTCGGAGTTTATCTATCTGGTCTACATACGATTAGATTTGCGCAATTTAGTTTTGATAATCCTATATTGTTTTATAAAATTTTTGTAATAAGATTTCTTACTGTTTATCCTCTCCATTTAATACCTTGCCCGATAAGCTTCACACTTTTACAAATTTATAATTACAAATTTATAAATAATTTACAATCAATAACATAAGAAATCTAAGTGAAATTGAATTTTATTTAATGCTAACATAGTCATCATTAAACAAATCATAATCATTCTTTAGAGGCATTAATTCGATTCGCTAAAAGTTCCTTGGACTTGGACTTGGTTGACCTCACAAAACATTTCTGTTTCGTGTTCCGTGCAAATCACTTGAATTTTGCAATTATTTTGCAATTGGTAAATTACCCAAAATCAATCTTAGCACCAATGAAAAGGGCATTAGTTCAGTCAAAAATATACAAGTTTTCTTTTTATGTTTTTTTTTTTTTAAATTTAAATGCGTTGGAATGTCTCCATATATATATATATATATATATATATATATATATATATATATATATATATGCCTTTATATATGCTTTAAAAGTAAAAAGGAATGACTTATGCTTTAATGTAATATAGCACATTAAGCAATATCTTTGATTACGAGTAGAGTATGTGAATAAAGCCTATAGTTGATTCGTGGGCTGTGAATACTCAACTTTTATTTTGCGCGCACGAAAGTAGGCAACACATTTTTCCACACAATCATGATAAATTTGTCGCCCGCTTTGGCCAGCAACGAAGCAAAAACAACTACGTTCATGACGAATTGGAAATGCCATTGACTTGGCCAACGTCCGTGGCTTAGGTTGAGGCAGTGGCCGATGCTATATCAGGCAATTAGAGTTCGTAATGCAAACACAACTACAAAAACAAGCACTCGTATACGACTTGCGTTGGTTTGATTGGAAGGGTCATTAAACAAATTGCGTTATGGATTAGTTAGTAGGGGCCATGTTCGGGTAATTGTGTCTGTTTAAAGGCAACAATCGATGGCTGTGTTCTGTTTAATTATGCTTCAATTGCATTGCAGCTTTCGGGTCTTGGCATTCTTGTCGCTGGGGCAATTGTTTTGGCCGATGTCAATGAATTTAATCACTTTGTGGAGGGTCGCGTCCTGGCACCGCCGATTGTCCTGATAGTTACGGGGCTGATCATCTTTCTCATCGCATCGCTGGGCTGCTTTGGCGCCATCAAGGAGTCTCCCACTCTGCTGTTGACCGTAAGTAATCCCTTCATATCTTTGAAGCCACCATCTCTTAGCACCATTTCTTCTCAGTATGCCGTGCTGCTTGCCATGATCTTCATCATTGAGCTGGCCGTGGGCATTGCGGCTTGCGTCTTCAAAAGTGATCTCGAGGGCATGCTGAAGAACTCACTGATGGAATCAATCAAGCGCTCCAACCACGAGGACAACGTTGCCTGGGACAATGTGCAGCGCAAACTCATGTGTTGTGGCGTCGACACTCCCGCCGATTGGAAAGCTATCAGCCTGAACAAGACGCTGCCGGCGAGCTGTTGTCAGCCTGAGTTTGTGGATACCGCCGTTGGAAATTGCTTCGATTCGCCGGCTCTGGGCAAGGACAGGTTCTTTCAGGAAGGCTGTGTGGGCAAGCTGAAGGAGCGCATCGATAAGAATGCCGTCATTCTGATTGGGGTCGGCATTGGCATCGCCTTCATACAGATCCTGGGCATTGTCCTTGCCTGCTACCTGGCAAGCGCCATCAGAAGTCAAGCAAACTAATCAGCATCTCATTAATTAGCTAATGTTTCGTACTTAGAATGACAAGTTGATTCCCGCCCAATTCGCACATTCATTGAATATAAACGAGGATTACTCATGCTTATTTTGAAATGTCTTCAGACGATTTTTATACCCGCACTCAATACTTAGAATATTTTCGAAGATCTTAAGGTGTTGCTTATTCAAAAACCAAAGAGTGCCTAGAGACACTATTTACATAATTAGTATTAAGTCATTTGAATTGCAGTTGTTAGTTGGCAATAATCAAATATCAATATGTTTATTGCCAACTGACGAATATCATTCTTTTTGACTCTCTCTTTTTAGATAATACAAATTATATTATGGGTCTTAGAGGGTTAACTATTCCTTCCGCCTCCATTAAATGAGGTACTAGATTAACAAAGTCGCGTTTACTCATTTCGAAATTAGGAGGTAACTTTGCTCAATATTTGAACCCCCCAATCATAGAGTGGAATAATTTGGAAGGTCTTAAGGTGTTCCCAATAGAATTTGATTGTTTTATCCCATACTTT
Source organism: Drosophila sulfurigaster albostrigata (assembly GCF_023558435.1). Classification (NCBI taxonomy): domain Eukaryota; kingdom Metazoa; phylum Arthropoda; class Insecta; order Diptera; family Drosophilidae; genus Drosophila; species Drosophila sulfurigaster. The sequence goes on from NC_084883.1 coordinate 4,162,214, forward strand.
TTCGTTCTTAGTTATTAGAGTATACCAAAAGAATTCTACAAATTGTTTATATGCCTCAAGGATTGTAGTTTTGACTTCCAAATAGCTTTGGCCAGTGTTTATACTCGGCACTCATTAAGGTAAAATAATCAATAAGCTTGTTTATTCTTTTACCTCTATAAAATAAATAGTTACTATCCCTTTTTAAATTGTGTACATCGAAAGATCTCTCTAGTCGAAAAATATCTTGAAAATATCATTACAAACCGACAAGGTTATTCAATAATCAGTTCCCTACTAATGTTACAACCGGGTATTTCAGCTGCCTTCTTTCAATTTTCATAACGTGGGTGATCCTCATATTTAAAAGTAAAAAAAAAAAACGCAACAAATCATTCATGTTGAAGGCGATTTTAGAGAATATTTTTCCTGTTCCGAACCAAGCTCTAAGCTTGCTGTCCCTAGTCCATAACTTACCACATTCTGTCGTCGTTTTTTTGCTTCAACAAATAAACAATTTAATCGCTCGAATCGAATTGGGTTTCTTTGTGTCTACAGTTTATTTAGTTGTCAGCTAAGGTTCGGTTGCGATTGGCAGCACAACGTCCTTAAGCCACTAGGATAGTTCAGCTACGACTACGACTACGACTACGATTACGAAGGATGCGATCTGACGTTGTGCCTTAGCTCTGGGTGCGATGCAGTTTAACGAGTGCGCACTACGGACATGAAAGGATTCCATTTTTTGACTTGGGCCAGGGGCAAATGCATAACTTGGTCCTCACAACTGACGATGTCGAAGTTGGTCAGCTCACTTGCCTTGCAGCAAGGACTCGGAGAGACGCTCAATGGCCGTGGCCGGCGGCTTCTTGACGTTATCCTTCTCCGCCGCAGCTGCAGCTTCCGCCTCGGCTTCGGCGGCCTCCTGGGCCTTGGCCTCCTCGTGCTCGCGCTGCTTTTGAAAGTGCCGGAACTCCGTGGGTGTCAACATGCCACGCAAGACGGTCTCATAGCTGACGCTGACACCCTTGGCGGACATCTTCTGGTGCAGCTTCCAGCACTCGCGCTCCTTGATGCTGCACACGTACAAGGGGAAGTTGTAATCCTGCTGCGACTCACGTTGCTGTTGCTGTGACTGCTGCTGTTGCTGCTGCTGTTGTTGCACATTACAATTGGCTGCGTTGTTCTCCTTCTTGGCCTCATCCGCAGGCAGACTGCCTACGTCCGCATCCACCGGACGTTGGCGCGATTCCATTGGCTTGCCCGATGGGTCGCTGAGGAAGATGGAGACGGGCGGTGCCGTTGGCGGACGATTGGCGCGAATTCGGGCGGCGAGTGGAGCTATGGAACCGCGTCGTATCATGTGCGAATACTCCTTGGAGGCCAGTTGAAAGGTGGGCGGATAGCTGTCTTGAAACGAGACTGCAAAAATAGTTAGTCAAATTGTAATCGAACCGAACTTTCGACTTCACCTACCCGATTTGCCCGTTTTGCGCAGCAGCGGCGCACGACGCTGCGGACTGCGTTGCGCTGTTGGCGGCGAGGATTTCTCGTTGCCCGTCGAAGTGGACGCTGAGGTGGAGGAGCTCTCCTCCCGCTCCGAGTCGCTGCCCTCAGAGCTCAGCAGTGACACCAGCGTAATCACATCCGGTGCAATCACACTGCGAGCCCGACTCAACTGCTTCTTGTTGTTGTTGTTGTTCGAGACGTTGACGTTAACGTTGGAGACGACATCGGAGCTCAGCAAGGGGCTGGCATCGGGTGGCACAGCCACCGAGGAAGCGGCACGCGTGAAGATCTTGCGACGTCGCAGCTTCTGCTGGTTGCGCTTGTTGGCCCCACCAATGACACTCTTGCTGCTCTCGTCGAGACGCACCGGAGCGGACATAGCACGCACCAAAGGCGGTCGCCGTTGAACTGTCAAGGCAGACGAGACGCTCTCCTCGCTACTGGCAAGGACAGCCGGTTGGATAAGTGCTGGCTGCTCCTGTTCCTGCTCCTGGTCGTGGTCGTGGTCGTGATCCTGGTCGTGTTCGTGGTCGTGTTCCCGCTCGTTGGTGGCACGTATCGTCTGGGCGAGCACAATGTTTAAATTGATGCGATTCTTATCCGCCTTGGCGCTGCGAAAGACGAGAAATGCAATTGAGACAGCGTGACTGACTTCCTAGCTGACTGACTGACTGACTAACTGAGTGATTGACTGACTGAATGACTGACTTACTGAGTAGTTGACCGAGTGACCTACTGCTAAATTTAAATCAAATTATTTGGCATTAGTTTGCAATTTATGCTGTGCTCGATTTCAAATCCAAATCCAAATTGGCCGCATGCAACATGACGACCCCAAAAATAGAAATTAATTCGTGCAAATGCGAAGGCGGCAATCTGCCCTCTCTCTCTCACTCTCACACTCGTATCACTATCTGTCTGTCTCTGTTTGTGTTTTGGAAAAACGAAACCATGTCAATTACATTTACAATTGGCGCCCAAAATGTGTGCACTGCCAAAGTCCTTCAGTGCGAAAGTGAATCTTGCCAAAGTTTGGGCCAAAGTTCAATGAACCAGTTCCGTTCGAAGTGTTCGCTACAGTTCGCTCTAGCGGCAGCGACTCAAGTGAGTTGACTTCACCTGACTTCCACTTAGTCTGGGTTAAGTTACGTTTATGCTTCGACTCTGGCTCTGGAGTGGAGGCGTGTGCTCGCCTGCCTCTAATCATATGCACTGCCTGGGCGAACTTTGATGTCGGTGTCAAGCATGCAAATTGCTCAAAGTATCGAAAGTGTCATTTGGGGCATCATAAATGGAGATAGGCGGTGGAGGTGGAAGCGGAAGTGGAGGAAGAGAAAGAGGAGGAGGAAATGGAACTGCCACTATTAGAAGCCAATTCAGCTCATATCATTTGCATATTCATATGCCGCATAAAGCCATAAGTTATATGTATATACGCATATACGCATATGAATCCCTCCCCCAAAAATAACTTCCCAAGGTCAATCGAAATATCGACATTTTCTTGATTATGCTAAACACAGTGAAGTTCCTTTACCAACATTATGACTTACAACGAAAAATCTAAAGACAAAATATGAATTCCTTGATCTATTTCAAAAATAGTCTTTTAAATAAACAAATAATGCCTGAATTAAAATTTCAAAATAAAATAGAATAAATATTTTGAACAAATTTCACGAGTCACATATTTTTATCAAATAGTAAAAAGGTAAACATCTATTCCATATTATTATTAAGGAGCCTTAATCTTTATTAATTAATCTTGAAACTTAACAAAAACGAGATGATGAATGACCTTTCTTTGGCAACACAGAGGGAAAAAATCTAGATTGAAATTAAATTGCAAATCTTGAATTAAGATTTTTTTTCGATCCTAAAAAAACAATCTTGAAATAAGATTTTTAGGTTACAAAATCTTCAATTAATATTTCTATACTACATTTGCACTTAAAGATTAAAAACATCTTATTTAAAGATTAAAATCTTGCTTCAAAAATGTTTAATTTGTAATCTAATACAAATCAGGATTTAAATGCTTTTTGAAATTAAAAAAAAAAAAATTTTTTTTGTTTCTTGAAATGTTGGAATTCTTTTTCTGGTGTTGTTGACATTAGCTCAGTAAGATTGATTTGATCTTGATATAAGATATTGCCTTCTTCAATTTTAAGTTTTTTTTCATTCTTCAAAATATTGAATTTCAAAATTAAACAATCTTAATTTTTTGGTAGAACTTCGAACTTCATTTAAGAATAAACCTTCTTGATTCAAGATTCTTGATTTTAGCACTTTTTTATCTTTCTGTGAAATTACTTCAGATATGTACAGTTAAGTTATTTTACTAAGAAGGGAATGTGAAAGGTCTAACTAGGGTCTCTAAAAACTGAAATTTAGTCGAAAAACTAAATAACTTGATTGTTTTAACAGATTACCGGAAATTGCCAACTTCCATCCGACACCCAAGCATGAAAATATGTGAAATTTTCTATCCCGAAATTACAAAAATGTTGTATGAAAAATTCCATCGGAAACTCATTTAAACTTATGTGCTAAATGAACATTGCAAAATTATAATCTCTGAGCTTCCACCGCGCTACATCTAGACTTCAATTGTATAGGATTGTTGATTGATTCAAAGATTTTGTCAAACAAGTTTATATTAATAACTTCATCAATCATAAATGGATACTTACAACATCCAAACTAAAATCATATTTGAAATAAGTACTTCATCTTATCAAAGATCTTTTTTCTGTGTATTACTTTAAATTGTAGTAATAATGACTTTCAGAACGACAAGACGGAAAGACAACTTCGAGCTATAGAATCTACTTTGCACCCTTCCCTACCAACCTAAGGATATGTGACATCGCAGTTACTTCTGGGTATAAAAAACTGACTTATCATCGAATCCCTATTCATATTGATCTCCTCGTTGCAATTCTACTCACCTCTCGGCCTTTGCCTGAGCCTCCTTCTGTTCAGCCTGCAGTCGCGTTGCCTGCGCGTTGTCTGTTGCAAGTGACGCCTTGAGGAGTGACGACTGCGATGACCAGGCCACCAGGCTGGACTCCCTTAGGCGCAGGCTTAACTCAGTGTGCGTGGGCGCCAATCTTCCCTCGCCGGCCAGCGAAGACTGACGACCCAAGTGGGCGACTGGAGGAGCAGCTGCCAGGGAGCTGGAGGGATACAGCTTCTGGCGAATACTCTCGATGGAGCGGCCGACGGATAGGCCGCGAGACAAGTAGCCACGCTGCTGGGCGGAATATCTGGCGACGCCGTGCGAGTGGGCGTGGCTGGGCGGCTCAATCAGCGAGTGCTGTTTGCGCACAGGATGCAACGATGACGATGACGACGACGACGACGGCGTCGAAGTGGTTGTTGATGGATTTGTCGTCGTCGTGGTTGTCTGGCAGCGACGGCGGCTAGCCACTGACAGCGACATGGCTGCGATCGAAATGTTATTTGGTAGTCTGGATTTGGTATTTGGTATTTGGTATCTGGTATTTGGTGTTGGCAGTTCGACGTTTGATTAGCGATGGCGGCGATGACTGAAAGCCGACTACGAGTTCGAATGACGCTTTCAACTGGCAATAAATTGCCGCAACCACAACGCGAAATCGAATGCAAATCAATTACGAAGTCATTAAGCCAAAGCAATAACTTTGTCAACAAACCGAGACAAAAACACTAAAACGAATCCAATCCACAAATACCGAAATCAAAACCGGCTGCAGTCACGAACCGCGTTGCCTTGTGGCAAGCAAGGGAAACGCGACTGCCACTTGAAATCCTGGCGAACTTTCACTTGAAGCGAGCAGCGAATGCGAATGCGAGTGTACAGGATGCGCCGCAGATGGGGCACGATTACGGCTCCGTCGGGTGGTGGCTTGCAACTTCCACGTCCACATCCACGTCCACAGTGCTTGCCTGCCGCGCGCTAACTGCGATTTGTGAATGAAGCAATCGCTGCCTTTGTCGTTGTCGTTGCCGCTGGCGCTGGCGGAGGAGCAGCTTCGTTATGTTACCAACAAACAAGCGAGCGAGCAGGCAGCCAGGCAAACAAAACAAACCGAATCCAATCGAATCGAACAACAACATAGCGTTGCCAACGCCCCCTCTTCAGCCCCCCATCCAACACTCTTGAGCAACTCCTGCCCCTCGCGTCTCGCCTGGATTGGAGCCGGTGCCATCGCCATCGCCATCGTTGCAGCGACTGTTATGCTCAGCTCGGCTGTCGCTCGGCTTGACTCCTGCGTGAGTTGTTTGTCCCATTTCCGCCGGCCGCGCACACGTGCTGCCAACGAACGAGGGTCGATCGACAGGTCTCAGAAATAAAGCAACGATCATTGTATTTCTTCAATTTCTTCACTTTCTTACTCTAAATCTTAGTTTACTGCAATTCAAACGGATTCATTAAAACTTAAATCTACTTAAAAAAAAAATTATTAAAAAAAAGTATATCAACATTGGATTATTTTGTATTTCCTTGCCTTATATTATTCATTATTTATTAAATTACATGGCTGCAAGACTAAAATTAAAGCAAGTTAAAAAGCTGTGGTTGATTCTGCACATGTGTGGGCAACCCATTATTTACTATCAAAGCAGAATCTTATGGTCTTATTGTTAAAAAATACCAATGGTTATATTTGGTGTATTAATATAACATAAGTACATTTAACTAAGATCCGAATGAAGCAGCCGTTTTTTTTACCAATAACAAAATTTTTTGAAATAACTTTTACAATTTTGATCTGATCGCAACCCTTTGGATAGCGGATATAAACAGAATTTACAATAATTTTTAATTGTATCTTAAATATGCTATTCCTCGATAAGAATGGCATCTGAATCGTATACCAATCATTGAAAATAAAATATGAAATAACAAATATACATCAAAATTACATGCGTTACCCAATGTCATACTCCCTCAGAAGTGCATCTTAAATAGTTTTCTTATTTAGAAAGATAAATTACTATACATTAACAACTAAATTATGCCATATTACATATATAATATGTATTACATATTTTACACATTTTAACAGAAGAATCTTGCATTCAATTCGGACATACGAAAAGTTTGCATTGCATTGGTATTTCAAATCCGTCACTAGCCACTTATTGATTAAACTGCCCTCGCCGGAAGGCTTGTGTATGCGTTTGTTAGTGTTTGTATGTGTGCGTGTGCGTGTATGTGTATGTGTGTGTGTGTGATAGGTTTCGCTGACTGGCAACTTTTTGCCAACTCAATGAACTCGCACGAACTTTTGTTTTCATTTCGAGGCGAGGCGACGCGCTGGCAAAAAAAAAAACACTGGCGCCCAGCGTTTAAAGACTCCCACTTGGAATGTAATCAAATGCCTTGCCAAATGGTCTACAACGATTACAACATGCAGCGGCACAGAGAGGAGAGGGAAAATGGGCGGGATGGAGTAATGGAGTAATCCTTATGCAAATCCTTGCGAATAATGCACAACAATAGGCAGAAGGCAGATGAATGAATGAATATGAATGGCTGAAGCAGCAATGAATGCGTGAAGTCGCGTACAAGTCGCTCAATGTCAACAACAGGCACAAAATGTTAGATGCAAATTTGCCTGAAGAGGTGTGTGTGGGAGGGGATGAGTGAGAGGGGGAGTGCAGGAGGAGCAGATAGCTGGCAAGTGAAAAACTTTCACATTTGTGACAATTTCAAATTCATCAAAGACATGCAAAGTTGTATAAAAGTTTCGTGCGCGTCGGCAATCAAAAAGTAACGAACATAACTGCCCCACGAACCAAATGAAACAGAAGCAACAACAACAACCAAAACAACAACAACAACAACAACAGGCAATGAAACAAACAACAATAACAAAAAGCAGCAAATGGCATCAAGAAGCAAATCAAGCCCATTTTCAGGGTCATATGCCATTCATACTATAATCCCTCGATACACTCACATTCCGAATGAATGCTTCTGAGTGTGTCGCACAATGTCAGCGAATTCATTGCGAATGAATGGCACTTAAAACAAAACTCTGCTCGAATGCCAAACATTAATCACAGGCGCAGTCGATATTTATTGGTTGCCCAAAGGCGGAAAACCGAATTCGAATTGGAGAAAAACTTCCCAAACTTCCAAACCAAGACGAGTTTGACGGCGATTTTTGCCAACCATAAAAAATTCAAGTTCGCTTTTTACTTTTTCTCTTTTGGCAATCTTCCTGGCTCTCTCACTGCCTTTGAAACAATTATAATAGAAAATAATCGAAACGAGCCAAATAAATTCATATTTGTCAGGCGGTGTCAAAATACTCGTACGAAGCGGTACCAACAGGCACCACTGACATTTATTTGCTTAGCCGATATCCAAAACTATTTCAATTAACGACTCCAATCGCAGCTGCGCCAGAGGGACGACTGCAAGATACCCTATCATACCTAGATACCCTAGATAAAATAAATCATCAATTATAATATTTACAGACACTTGACTGCTTTTACCAATTATGTAGTATATATATGAATTATACACTTAAAAAAAGAAAGTTATAGTCAACTGTACGATATAAAACCCATTTTCACATTTTATTAGTCTACTTAATATATTAAAGGAAAATTAAAAAAAAAAAATATATGGTTTTTTACTCTGCAAAAAATAAATACACTGAAAAAGACCAATTTTTAAGACAAACCCACTTTTGGAGCAAAATACTAAACTAAGAACGTTCGTGTGTGTAAATAAAACTTTAAATACTAGATTTTGGTTATAAAATTCGCGAATCCATCCTATAGTTCTTATCTACATTTTAGTGTTCTCGTCCATAGCTCAGTTAGTCGAACTGTGGCAAACCACTCTTCATTGAATCTAAGAGAATAGAATGTCCTGGATTCTAAATACTGCGCAATTCGATGAAAAGTATTTCGTGATCAACATTACAAGTACATCTGAATATTACAACAGAATGTGCTAATTACATAATAAATTAGTAAAATAATAATAAATGAAAAGAATAATAAATATACTGTCATACGTTTTTTATCTATAAGATACGATTTGTGGCCTTAGATCTATAAGATTTTTTCCTCTTGTTCTTGATTTGATTTCTCAAGATGCGCTTTCTAACATTAAGATTTTCATGTGAAAAATTGCGCACATTTTACACAACAATTCTTAGTAGAGCAAAGTTTTGTCTTAGAACTTTGCAATTGTCACAAACTTAAAAACTCTTTAAAATGTGAAGGGTCTAAAAACGCATAAACAATAATTAACGAGCTTGCTCTTCTCCTAATCGTCTTACAATCCAAGATTAAACAGAATGTAGGTAATTCTTATTCTACTCATCAATTTTAATCTCTTACACTCTGATCTATGATTAATACACATTTAATAAAAAAAAAGTACATGTGACCCACACAGTTGATAAGCTCAATATGAGGCCTGAAGCTAAATGTTGGAGTAAAATTGGAAACAGTTGTTTTCTGAGATTACGATGAACACGATGCTGCGACGCTCCGGTTTACTGATCGTATGCGCAATATTCTGTTGGCAAAGCGTAAGCAAATCAATAGTGGGAATAATGCATATATTATATGTCATTATAATAAAGTATGATTCTTCTATAGAGTTTGGCCCAAGAGCTCAATGAAAATGGGCGACGTCTGTTGGAGGAGCAAAACTGTGGCACATTCTCGCGTCTCAAAGTTGTGAATGGTCACGAGGTGAGGTTGGGCTCAAGGCCATGGATGGCTCTGTTGCTGCTCAGCAATGGCAGAGAGCAGGAATATGGCTGCGGTGGCACTTTAATAAATGAACGTAAGTGAATATATAGAATATCAGATACTAAGCAGAATAATTCGCTTCCATAATTTAAAAACAGGTTTTGTGCTCACTGCTGCACATTGTGTCTCAAGATTTCAGCTGTAAGTTCAGATCGATTTAGATTATAGTGGACAGATTAATTGATGCGCATATTTATAGTGTATCAGTGCGATTGGGAGAACATCAGCTGTCAACAGAACCCGATTGCAGAAATATTGGCAGAAAAGAGAAGTGCGCACCTCCCGTTGAGGACATCGAGGTGGAGAAAATCTTCAAGCATGAGAATTATGCGCGTTCAAATGGCCACAATGACATTGCACTAATTAAACTATCGCGAGCTGTGGTTTTCAGTCGTAAGTATTTCAATTACTAAAAGTAATAAATACCACTAGAATTAATTTGCATTCTTTTGAAAGGAACCATTCGACCCATTTGCTTGCCCACAACGGATGTAAATGTGAATGAGGACTTCTTGGTTACCGGCTGGGGCAAGACTGAGAATCAAACACTGTCCGATGTGCTAAGGGAGGCACACATCAAACTGAGAAATCCTCGAACTTGTCAACAATCTTTTCGCAGGGAAATTGCGCAATCGCAACTGTGTGTGGGCGATGTTGCCAGAGATTCGTGCAGGGGAGACTCTGGTGGCCCGTTGTCGTATCCGGCCGAGTATCTGTGCGCTCAGCGTTTTGTACAATTTGGAATTGTTAGCTATGGTGCATTTGAGTGTGGTAGCGGTTATCCAGGCGTATATACAAAGGTCGCTAGCTTTATACCTTGGATAACGAATATTTTGGGCACAAATTCTTAACTTTTTAATTTGCTCATATTCAATAACTTTTAATTTGCTAACTTTTAATAAATGAATGCATGTAAAAGTCAAAGGAAAAGTCAAGTATACTCTATCTTCTTATTGAATTTCATTTTTTTTAGGTATTGTATTTAAAAATTACGCCCACATCAAAAAGTCTTCTTAAATAAATATTAAGCGATATTGATTTTAAATAAATGCGCGCAACAAAATAATCGATATTTAACTTATCGAGCACATATTTAAATAAGTGACAGTTTCTATTACAAGAGCTGGTTGCTACATGACAAGCAGCTGCGCAACGATCCGGCAACGCTCATGCTGCTGACGTTTCGGTGTCGTCGGCTGTCAGTTGACGTTTGCTGTCGTGGCGTTGGAAGAGAAAGAAAGTTGTTAGTCGCCGTTCGTGTCGCAGTTGCTGAGATTTATTTTTTAAATTTTCAATTAAAACTACAAAACATTCACCTCACCATGTATCGTCAAATGTTTGCGCTTTGCCTGGTTGCCGCTGTGTGTGCAACCGGCGCCTATGGCAGCTGCAAGGCCACTCTGAGCGCCTTCAGCACACAGGATGCCACAATTCTCACCCAATTGGCGCATGTTGCTGAATTCACGCTGCAGTGCAGCAACTCGGCGCAGCCCAGTCTTTTTGCTGAGTTCCCCTGCGGTAAAGTGGTGCCTGTTGCCAAGGTGGGCGACAGCAAATACCAGGTGAGAACAACTTATCCCTTACAAATGCATCCATCAGTTACATGTTGTGTTGTTCACACTATATAGGTGAGCTGGGTGGAGGACATCAAACAGGGCAGCAGCGGCAATGTGCAGGTGCGTCTCTTCGACGAGGATGGTTATGCTGGTGTGCGCAAGGCGCAGCGTGATGGCGACAAGGTGTCTTCGGTTAAGTCGCTGCTCGACATCACTGTGCCAACCAAGGGCGCTTACAAGGGACCTTGGATCAAGGCCGAACTTCTGGCTGCCTTCCTTGTGGGCGGCGTGGCATACTTCGCCTTCAGCACCAAGAGCAAAGTGCAGTCCTAAGGTCGCATGACGCGCTTCAACTTCTTGAATGAAATTCATTCACCATACCAAGTAGTAAACAAAATGAACGACATTACTAGCGATTCCATCATCCGCTCATTATAACAATACACCTCATTTCCTAGAGATTTTCCAACACACACATTCGTGTAAATAAACAAAAAGAATCAAAAACCAATTCCACGACAAACTGCATTTTAATGCAACTCTAATATTACAAAATAAGCTTAAATTTAACCAATAATACAATGTGTGTAAGCTCCTTTTCAATGCACAGCTCCCGTTGCAGCTGTGTTGACTCCGGCTGCTGCAGCAGCAGCCACAGCTGCACCTAATCCACCATTCATATTGCTCTCCTCGTCGGATGAAATGTCAATCATGCTCTCCACCCGCGATGGCGACATCACGTACACAAAATGCTCCATGGATCCCTCAGCAGTCATCGGCGCTGTGGGTATCAGCGCAGTGCCATCTTGTGCCGGCGGTGGAGGCGGCGTGTCCGTGCAGTACTTGAGATTAGCCGTGCTGCCCGAGGACTCTTCGGGTGGCGTCACACCATTACAGTCAAAGTTCTCCAACTCCAGCTCAATGTCGCTTACGATGCGCATGCAACGCATCTTGGCCAGCGACTGGAACTTCATGGGCATTGCGCGCACCTGTCGCGCCAAACTCAAGAAGAACAGTGTATTCGCGTCCAGCTCCTTGTTGGCCTGCAGCACGGCGGACACATCCCAATCATTCGGGAACCGCGGATCGCTCATCTTGCGCGTCTTCGCTGGCGAAGGCTGCGAGCAATTGTTGGCAGAGTTGCCCGATGCTGATGCTGAAGCGGAACAGCTCAGATTGATGGCTGTCGTCTGTGGCGATGGCTGCACGCGTCTGATCTTGGAACTCGGTGGTGGCGGAGGCGGTGGTGTTGGATTGTTCAGACCAATTGTGGATCCATTGCCACTCCCTCCATTCAGACAGTGGGCACGATTCGCCAGATTCTGGAAGAGACCAAGTGGAGCACCAGCTGCGGCTGCCGCATTCAGTTCCTTCTTAAAGTTGTCAGCGGCCGCAAACAAGTGAGGCTCAATAATCAGGCAGCCCACATTACTAGTGTTCCCTCCTCCGCTGCTGCTGGGTGTCAGCGACGCCGTAGAGGGCAACGGCAAACCGGCGGCTGCTGCGGCTGCTTTTAGCGTGGCCAGCGGAAACATTTGAGCGGCAGCCGCAGCGGGCAATCCACTGATACCCATGGGCAGACTGGCGAGTGTGGCAAGTGCGGCAGCATTCACATTCGCTGCTGCCGCCGCAGCAGCAGCTGCAGCTGAAACGGAGGCCTTGCCGGCAGCTGAAAGCGGCAGCGGTGGCAGTGGAAGCACAGCGCCATTGGAATTGCTGCAGCTAGCTGGTGGTGACATAGCTGCGTTAAGGGTTAGTGGTGCCACAGTGGCGCAGTTGCTTCCATTGCTGTTGCTGTTACTGTTGTGACTCTGGAGGGGAGCGCCAACCGTGCTGCCGGGCGAGATGAGATTTGGCGGCGTGGCAGCGACACTGGGTGTGAGTATGGGAGTCGTGTAGCTGTTGACCGTTTGAGTGCTCAGTGCTGAAGTCGATGCTGTGGCTGTTGCTCCCGGCGTTGCAATCGTAATCTTCAGGTCATCTTCACCCCCATTACTGGCCGCCTTGGCCAGCACTTGATAGCCAAAGTCGCACTCTGTGTCGTCCTCATCGTTCGATTTGCCATTTCCATTCACCGAATTTCTAATACATATAACATTTATAGTGAGTTTTCGAATAGTGTAGGGGCTTAGTTAGCACTCACCTGCCAGGTCCTTGGAAGGGCTTCAGAAACTCCATATGATCAGCGTGTGCCCAATATTGATATTTCTTAGATGTCTTGGTGCCAACCCGAAAGGAGCGCAGATACTTTGTGTAGCTGTCGCGCAGATTCTTCCATTTTCGCTTTGATGCTTCTGCAAGTAAACAGATTCAAATGTATCTTTAAATTAAATTTGACTTAAGTTAAAAGATGCTCTAATTTCAAAAAGATTCCAATTCTGTAGACATTTTTAATATAAAATTAAAACGCCTATTGTTATTATTAAAACAACATATTTACAGCGGAATAACAAAATTGACTGAATCATACATTATATGCATGTACATATGTAAAAAAAAAACAAGTAAGAAAGTTACAGTCGAGTGTGCTCGACTGTGCGATACCCGCTACCAGATTGTCGGCCAAAGCAACGAAGACCACTAGTAAGTAGGCGTTTTTGCCCATACAAAAGTATTTCTTTAATAACTTCCAAAAATTTTAACTTATCGCAACCAAATTTTCAGATATCACAACTACTATAGTTATTATTGTACATACCAAAAAAGCTCTAGCTCTAAAGTTACGCTTGTTATTTGATTTTATTGATTTGCGGGGGTGGAAGTGGGCGTGGCAAAATTTTGAAACAAACTTGATCTGCGTGCAAACATAACAAATGCTGTCGAAAAACAATTATAGCTCTATCTCTTATAGTCTCTGAGATCCAGTGTTTCATACGGACAGGCACACAGACGGACATGGCTAGATCGACTCGGCTGTTGATCCTGATCAAGAATATATGTATATACTTTATAGGGTCGGATATGCTTCCTTCTACCTGTTACATACATTTCCTGCCGGCACTAAGTTATAATACCCTTCTACCCTATGGGTAGCGGGTATAAAAAAACAACAACTCAAGCATAACAAATTCAATCCTAAGAAAATCGAAGTCATAATTAAAACCCGTAAACCTTTCTTCCAAAATATATTCCCAAGAGTAATCCTTTCAAGTGAATTCTAAAATGTATATATGTACATATATATACATACATATATATATACAAAAAAAGAGTCATACTACAATTTTAAAGTAAGCAATTTAAATTGCATACTTCATGTGGAATTTAAGATACATATTCGAATCATTCAAAATTATAATATTAATGAATATTTTACATAAAAACATACATACATATGTATACCGCACAATATCTGTATATACATACATACATATATTTAAATACATAGTATGTGCATACATATACATACATACATATGTATGTATGTATATGTTGTACATAATTATTATGGTTACTTGAAAAAGAAATTTGATGACGCTGTTAAAAAAGAGACCGCTTAGCATTAACATTATACGCCCTCACTTACAAATGTATATCCATACATATGTATGTATATGTATGTATGTATGTTTATACAAACATAAATATTAAGGATTATATTTCTACAGCAAAAGAACGCAAGAATCGAATTTACTGCACGATCGCTTTCGCTTAGAGATGGACAATGCAATTCTCACTGTGACTGTGACTCAATACTAACTCACAGTCCATTTAATTTTGAGAAATACTGATTGATTCACAGTCACTGTTTATTCATGGTGCTACTTTGGACTGCTATTGCTGTCATCTCTAAATGTGACTTCTTCTGTTCTGACAGCATCAGCTTTTTACAGTTGCTGTTGCTCTGTCCCTATCCCTTTCCATGTTCCTATTTCATTTTCAAACAATATTTCCTCACTTCACTACTACGCTTTAAGTTTGCTTCTCTATTGTTGTTTGCTTCTGTTTTGTTTCAGTTTGTTGCTGTCCTTCGATCGTGGCGGACGTATTTCTATTCAGAGTTCCAAACTACCAAGTGTGGATTTTTTTTTTAAGAATTTCATAACTTTTGTCACTATTACCAGACCTGAAGATAAAAATTTAGAAAATCGAAAACGTCGTAAGCTTGATACTATTACATTTTACGTAGATAAATAATCAGACATTTAAAATTATTATTATGATATTTATATTATAATTAAGTGAATTTAAATCGTTATTTTATGTTACTTTATTTGCGCTTCATCATTCAGTGTTATCCCGCGTAAGGAAATTCAAAACTAAAACGCCATTTAACTCAACGATCGCCGTTACATTCACTCACACACAAACGCATACATGCATACATACATATGTATGTATGTTTTTACGCACTTTACATTATTTCGCCAAAATTTCGAGGGTTTCCATTGATAAATTTTGACTTACAGAGAATAAATTTACGTGGTCCTTTATAAAAGTGAAATGCAATTACAGTCAAATCATCTTGTCTGCTATTATCAACAACAAATTTACTTCGGCATTTGTTTTTATGCCGACAAATTGAGAGAGAAGGTAAAGTTTTGCAAGAGAAAGAGAGTGAGTGACAAAATGAGAGAGTGTGAGTGATGCGCAGAAGCAACAGGGTGTCATGGTTTGTGCTGTTTATAACTGGGAACCAAACAAAACGGAATTAATTTCATTTTCATTAGCTATCAAACACCTGTAGATAGATAGTTGAATGTGTTGAAATTGTAATTCCAAGCAGCTCTTGTTTATATTGAGTAACATTAGTTATCAATGTTGATATTGATATATTTGCATTATCCTGTTCTAGGCGCCCTATCAAATGTTTGGCCGGGTTTCAAATATGTAGAGTAAACATATACACACACACTCGTGTACTTTCCTACGTAAGTGAGCGCCAGCAAAATTCTCTCAGCATCGCAATGGCAACAATAACAATAAGAACAGCAACAGCAGCGTAGAGCGCGCAGTTTGTATCAATTTCGCTCTTGTGTTTTTGTTTGTTTTTTCTGCGTGTTGGTGTTTTCATTATACTCTACGCTTCAAGTATGGCGATTTTAAGACCTCGTAGGTGACACAAAATACAAATGCATAATTAGAATATTTGGAACTGCAAAATATTGTCCGCAACCTTTGTAATATATTACATAGCATATTACAAGATTATAACAACTGAGTATCAGTGTATGTAAGTGTCGGCGAACTATGGCATGTTTGCCTTTTTTCTGTTTTTTCTTTTTGTTTTTGTCTCTCACTGCAATTCGCCGACCGCGGCCGCGTTCTGCACAGCGCCATGCCATCCGCTTTGCTCTCTTTCTCTCGCCCCCGCCGCTCCAAGTCAACTGTAGGCGCGCTCACACTCATGCATTCGAATGTATGTGTGTGTGTATATAGAAGCGAGAGCACATACACATAAAATGAAACGGCCGGCGGTTCGTCGTCGAACTGCGACGACGACGACGGCAGAACATTTATCCGCTTTGGCTGTGCGACGCGCGTGGATGGATGAGTGTGTGTTTCGCAGTATATACCAGCGTATGCACATATGTACATTTCTATGTGTATATGCATGTGTGTGTGCTTATGTGTATGTTTGCCGTGCACGTAGTAATTGAATTTGAGCGAACAGGCGGCCGCTGCTGTCGCTGCTCCTCTGTTACCGCTGCCATACAACTTCCTTTTTTTATTTCATAGAAAATGTCAGTCAGTGTAGCTGACTTTGCGTTTTGTTTTGGTGTGTGTGTGTGTGATATATGTATATACTGTTTAATAGTATACGGTTCCTTACCCACTGATAATCCAATCTCATCCGCTATTTGGGTCCACACCTTCATCTTCACCTCCACATTCTTGTAATCGGGATTGTGATTGTTGTAGACAACATCGTACTTCTTCACGATATCAATGAAATCGGAAGTGTTATCGGATGTGGTCGAGGATTCACTAATCGCTCGCGCCACTTTTATTTCCTTCATGGCTTAACCGCTCTCTCCCTCTCTTTCGCTTATTGTTTTCTCACACGCACGGTAGGGAGCACGAGCAAACTCACGCACTAACTTTGAGTCACGAACGAGCAGCAGAAATCTTTTTATAGGCGTGTGGGCGCGTTATTGACCGTTGACGGCAAAAACCACGACGACCACGAAAAACAGTGCGCCTTCCTTGCCCTCTCCACTCTCCACTCTACACCACCACCGTTCTTTGAACAGACAACGCAAGCGAGCGAACGAACTGTGAATTGAACACAGACGAGACGAGAGGCCAAAAGCGAAGCGAACTAGCGTACGAACTGCCGTTTTGTATGACCGCCTCGACAAAAGTTGGACACTTGAATGAGGAGAGCGCACATGAGCTGCATGCACACAACCTAACAGCGGCGGCGACAGCAGCACAGCTCGGCAGCAGCAGCAGAGACCGCAGCTGGCTGCGGCGCCAGCAACGCGACAACCGACAACGGCAGCAGCCAGGCAGGCAGGCAGGGCAACAACAACAACAAGAATAGCAGCAGCAGCAATAACAACAACAAGAGAAAAAGCAACAGCAAAAGCAATAACAGCAAACGCGCCAGCGTACGAACGAAGCGACACAACACAGTGAGGCGAACCGTTGTTGGAGGACGTGTAAAGAAGAACAAGAAGCAGAAAACCTCATCATCATCATCGTCGTCGTCATCGCCATCGTTGTTGTTGTCGTCGTTGGAGTCGTCGTTGGCGTTCAACAGCAGCAACAACAACGTCGACAGCGGCAGGCAGGCAGCCCCATGACATGCACACACACACACAGACACACACAAACGCTTTTACGCACACAGAGAGACGGCGAACACAACGACAGCGCAGTTTGGCGCTCGCAATATACGCGCAACGAACGGTTGCGACGCCATTGCCGCCAAACACAGCGCACACCGCTCCAACGTTTCTGTTAACCGCCCACATGCGACGCCCGCTGCTGTGCGGAGCCAAACGGCAGCAGCAGCAGAAACAACAACAACAATAGCAGCAGCAGCTACAGCAATAACAACACCAACAACAACAAACTCAATTTCATGACTACGTTCGTCCGCGTTGCTGTCGCCGACCCACAAGGCAAAAGCATGAGTGTTTGTTGTTATTATTGTAGCTGCTGCTGCTGCTGCTGTTGTTTTTGCTGTGTGTATGTTAGTGGATGCCTTTGTATGTGAATGTGTGTGTTTATATACGAGAACTGATGAAACTCGTACCGAAACCACACCTCACTCTTTGCGCCCCCTCATACAAAAACGTATTCACTGTGAGGTGTTACGGGATTGCGGGTCCTACTGAGTTAAGTCTATGCCCATCACTTGATGCTCCTCGGCGTTGCATAAAATAAGTCGAGCGGATCTGCCTGCAAATTTCTTTGATTAAGTCATCTGCTATTAGAATATCCTGTATTGAGCATTGTTGATGATCATCAGCGCTTTTCTCACGCATTACATTAAAAGCTCTGCCTTCCTTTTAGGCTAGATTAGTTTGACAACTCCAAAAGCTTTGCAAAAAGCTCATTACACGCTCCACTTGCATTGTGTGTGCGTGTGCGATTTCGAATACGAATACTTATGAGCTATTTTCTCTCCCCCCATTTGTTACTCGACGCTTTCGGCAACCACCCGCGCGACAGCGTGTACATCTGTACAACACTTATGCACTTACATATGTATATGTGTGTATGCGAGCAAGTAGTAGTATGTGCATGCATAAGCAGAATACATACATACGTATGTAGGCATGTTCATATGTGTAGTGCGCATACATGTTATTTGTGTGTTAATGCAAGCGGCGAAACTGTTGCACCTTCATTCGTCGCAATTACGGAAACTGAAGTTCAAGGTCACTACTTGGGATATGTATTTATGTACTGTTAACTATGTTCACACATTCATATGTACATTAATTTACATTTCTCACAAATTTCAATTCGAACGTTAGGCCCTTGCAATGATCGACGCAATTGATTCTTGAGTCTTGATTCTGAGGCCTGCACTGCTTCCGATTTCTACTATATGCTGTTTGTTGTTGTTGTGAAGTTCAATCGCTGTCGTTGCTGCTCTTATCAGTTGCTGCGGCCACCGCCCCTCTCTTTCGCTCTCCATTCGCCTCTCTTCGCATTCACTCTCTCGTTCTGTCTCTGTCGTTCTCTGGCATTCGCCGTCTCCCTCTCTGTTTTTGCAACACGGCTGCTTTTTGTTGTTGCTGTTGTTCTTAAATAAGTTTTGCTGCCTTTTGCCTCCTCTGGCTCTTCTTTAGCTTTCGTTGTTGTTGTCGTTTCGCTGCGGCCGCCGTTGCTGAGCTGATTCGCATTTTATGTTGTCACCCCCCTATGGCCCCCTCTTTACCCACCCTCTGTATAAGCTGCTTTGGTTACGGGCCGAGCGAATGAACAAAACGAACGAGAAACGCGCGCCGTCCGCCTGCCGCTTTTGCTGCTGCTGCTGTTGCTGTCGCCGTCGCTGCCTCAGCAGCATCCCAAATTGTTTCCATCGATTCAAGGCAAGGCAAAGGCAACAACGATGTAGAATTTTGTTCCCCTCCACGACCACCAGAAGCAGCAGCAGCAGCAGCATCTCTTCTTGCTGCGACTCTTTTCCTTTTTATTTTTCTCTCAAGTTGTTTTGTTGCCGCTGCTGTTGCTGTTGTAGTTGCTGTTGTTGTTGCTGGTGCTCGTTGCCTTGTCGTCTCAGGCAGCGCCACACACTTGGCCCACTCTCAGCTGCTGCTGCCGTAGCTGGCTTGCGACTGTAGCGAACCTACGACCAGTTCAGTTCAGTTCCCTTCCCAAGCAATGCGTCCCGCCCGCGCAGCTCCAACTGCTGCCTGCTGTGGCGGACTAGCGTGCCCCAAACTAACACGTAGATGTCGTCGTCGTCATCGTCATCGTTGTTGTTGTATACATTTGTATGTTTGTGTGTGTGTGTGTGTGTGTGCGTGCGTGTGTCTGTGTATCTCTTCAGCTTGTGCGCGTTTTTGTTGCTTTTGCTTTTATTATATTTTTTTCGCTTTTCTCTCTATGTCCCGTGCTTCAGTCAGCGACGGCAACGGCAACAACAGCAGCAGCAACAACAACAGCAGCAGCAGCAACACCAGCGACAACAGCAACGGCAGCCAGCAAAGCAAGCAAAGCACCTTCGCCTTCCTTTTTGCCAGAGCTCCTACAGCGAATGACTCTGCCGCATATCGCCATCGCCATTGCCTCTCTCACTCTCTCTGCCGCCTGCCCGCGTCCTTGTGGCCTCCCCATTGCCATTCCCATCGCCATGCCCAGTCAGCAGTCACCAGTTCCCATCGTCATCATCATCATCGTCGTCGTCGTCGTCGTCGTTGTTGCCATCAAAAGCCCGGCAGCCAGCCCAGGGACGACGACGGCAACGTGCGTCTCCCCCATACCTGCTTCCCTCGCTCCCCTCTCCTCCCTCTTCCTCACCATCTCCTTCTCCGCTTTGCGCAACACTAGCGCCAAATGGCTGAGCGGACGGGCAGATGGCAAAGGAGGGTGAGTGTGCGGAGAGGGGAGAGTGGGGAACAGAGAGGAGAGGTGTGGGGCGCTGGGGCGTTTGCGTGCGGCGGCGTGAAGCCGAAACCATGTCTGTGTGTGCATGGGCGTGTAGTTGTATGCGTGTGTGTGTATGTATGTGCATGTACACATCTATGTATGTATATGTGTGTAATGTGTGTGTGTGTTATGGCATTGTTGTTGTTGTTGCTTTTGCTGCTGCTGCTGTTTGGGGTTTTGTGCTATCATATTGAAGCGGCGTGCGGCCTACAAAGAGCGACGAGCGACGAAGTTGTTGCCGCTGCCGCTTATTTTGAGCTGTTGTTGTTCTTGTTGTTGTTGCTTCTGCTGCTGTTGCTAACGTCGTTGTTGTTGCTTTTCGCAAATCGATAAACGATGTCCGGGACTGCGGCACAGGCAGCCAAGCGCTGTGCCTTTGTGTGTATACCTATGTACACACATACATATACATATATGATGTGTGTGTGTGTGTGTCTATATACATATATATAAATACATGTATGTATGTATGTGTGTGTCTGGCATGCGTGCGTGTGTGTGAGGGGCCCCATAGCGGCCCCAACATGTCCCGTGGCTGGTCAGCAGCGTTCTCTTTGCAATCTGCTGCATTTATCGCTGCGCTCAAAATAATACGCTAGGTAAAAGTGCAGCGATAACATTTTTGTAGCTTATATACAAACAAGCGAACGTCTGTATATGCTTGCCTATGTAAATGCATGTATACATACATATTCATTTAATACAGATTCTATTAGTTTTTTTTAATTATACTAAGGTTATATTTTAGTGCCAATTTAAATCTATGTACGAAATGAAATTATTATCCAATGAATCAATTCTTTAATCTTGGCTCATTTATTGACTCTGTTTTCCATTGCTGAATCTAGCTTTATAGGTGGACTTAATTTTCAAATAGGATAACTTACAAATAGATAAGTTATATACATACATATATGCTATATATGAACATATGTATGTCTATGTGAAATTATACAGTCTCTACATTCCAGAAGTTATTCTAGTCGAATCTGTCTGCCTTGAAGCTATTCGCGACTACTTCTTAAAGAACCCTAACTAGACCCTAACAAAATTTGTTGTTCAAATTAATAGAAATTAACATTTTTTTTTTTACTTTTAAGTCTTTAACAATTAAATAGAATATTCTATTTTTTGTTTTTAGGATTCTTTATTGAGAACTAGGATTATAATTTTATTTTATTTTAACATTGATTTGTCAGTAACCTTTACTCTATTAAATGGGCTCTCCATCGTCACCATTGTTTGCAATGATGTAGATTTATTTAGTGTAAGTGAACACTTTGAACTCCTCTTAGTGTCATATATGTATGTAACAGGCCAGTCTTACACACAGAGAATCAAATCTTGATGATTTTAAGTTAGTTCTAACTTTTGAAAAACAAAGGACAAATAGCACTACAAAAATGGTTTCGAAAAGTTGGATAGTCGCTATAATCAGAGTATCCCTCTTGAGTGGAATAATGTTGAAAACAAAAAACGAATTTAAAACAAGAAAGCTACAGTCGAGTGAGCTCAACTGTGAGATAACCGCTACCCATTTTGATTAAATCTAAAATATTGCGGTAATATTCTCAAAATATGGCAAAACAATATATCACAATATACTAAAAAAAAATATCGAAATGTATATTTGGTATATTGATCTGGTACTACATTAAAGATATACTATAGAGTGGAAAATATACCAGCAGCCAAGTATTCAGGAATCGCAATTACTATAGTTGTTATTATATATACCAAAATTCGCAGCTCTTGCTCTAAAATTACGCTTGATATTCGATTTTTGTTGATTTGCGGGCAAACAAACTTGATCTGCGAGCAAACATAATAAATGCTTGTCGAATTAGCTCTATTTCTTATAATCTCTGAGATCGAAGTGTTCATACGGTCAGACGAACATGGCTAGATCGCTGATCAAGAATATATATATTAATGATGAAGTATCATATGTGTGAATATGGGTAATTCCACGACGGAATTTGTCCCGTACGATACTCTTTACATTGAAAATAACATAAACTGAAACAATTTTAAAAATAAGAAAAGGTTATTTGTATAGCCTTAGATAAGTACTTTTATTAGAGCTAAGAATGGTTTTTGAATTTTTTTCTGTTTTGTTTTGTTCTGATAATTGCAAAAATTAACAAATTCGTTTATGTTATTTTCACTGCAGTGCACTGTAAAAAGTCTCACACGGGACTAATTCCGTCATGGAATTACCCATATACTTTATAGGGTCGGAGATGCCTCCTTCTACCTGTTACAGCATGTCCTGCCGGCACAAAGCTATAATACCCTTCTACCCTATGGGCATCGGGTATAAAAAGGTGTGTTGTAATGTGGGTACTGGGTACTTTCTAATTGACCTATAATGTATAATATGTATATGAAGTTTATGTTTACAATATGGTTAAAGGCTTAAAAAATGTATATATAGTACAATCCGGTTATAACGACTCCGCCTATAGTGTCCGTCCGGTTATTGCGACGAAAACTTGATGACTTGGTTGGTCTCCATACATACTTATATGAAAGGGCATCCGCTTAGTACGTCTCCGCTTTTAACGACAAACCGCTTATACCGACGAAATTATTCCCAATTCAACCGGATATTGCGACGAAAAAGAAAAGAAGAGCGAAATAATGACTACAAATTTAAACATCAAACGAAGCTTTAGAAATATATGAATTTATAAGTGATCGCCACTCTTGTTTGTGTGCCTAGCAGCGACATGAAGGTTCTTACATTCTCACTACTCTACTCTCTGTTAGTTTTTGCTGTCGCCTTAGCTTATGCTAAGGAATATGCAGGTATGCGATTTCCGGGTATAACGACGTAAAATCGTCGGTCCCTTGAAAGTCGCTATAACCGGATTCTACTGTATATATGTATATGTTTCTGTTACGCATAGTACTCCACTTATCCAGTACAATATAATAAGATTATTTGTTCTGATACTTCAATTGACAAATCTTCTTGAATGGCTTCAAAGTTCATCGCTAAAATAATATTAATTACATTTCATTGAAATTTCACAAATGTAATTGTAATATATGGATAATTCTTTAATTAAAATATCGCGTTCGACACTCTGTAAAGAGAAAAAAATATATACCAAAACATTTATTTATTTTAAGTAGAGCTTTGCTTAGAGCTAAGAATGATTTTGTAAATTTTTTCGGCTTTAAGATAATTGTAAAAATGAAAAAATTCGTAATTCGTAAATAAAAAATTAACAAATTTATGTAATTTATCATTAAACGGAAAAAATTCCTAAAATCAATCTTAGCTCTATATAGAGTGCTAGTCCAGATCTATAGAAATAACCTTTACTTAATTTGACCATTTTTCCAGTTTATGTTTTTTCACTGTAAATAGTGTTGTCCCCCAGAAAATTATAAAATTTAGAATCTAAATAAGAAAAGTCTTTATACACATTTGTCCACTATATCCCAATACGACTGTATAACAAATGTTTATAATATGTGCACTGAGAATATTGTTGACGATTGGCAGATTCCAGACAGCGTTTTTTGATGACACATCAATTTGGATGAGTAAATAAAAGATAGAAGTTTCAAGAGTTGAGTGTAGGCTGCTCTGAAACTGTAAAAATAAATATGTCTTTCATTCGATTTGTTGCAGTGAATCCAAAATGTCCAACTTCGAGTATTATCTGCAAGATATTGCCGCCGACATTTCAAGTCCCAATGATGGCGATAATTTTAATGACTTTATGGAGGTAAAGAATTACGTGTTGCAAATAATGCGCAAGGAGGATTCATACTTTGACGAGATCTGTCAGAACGATATTCTCTTCGGTGCGTCTGATATTGAAGGATTGTTGTGGAGAGCTAAATTAACGTTGGATTACTTTTCATTGCAGGCAGCGCAGCTCACAATATACGTCTGCACAACGACGATGAGTACGATGTGCTGATGGAGTTGCGCTTTCCGGCTCACAAGCGCATCATTCAAGTGGAGAACGAAAATCGTCCTGGCTTTGTGTTCTTGGATTTCTCTGAAGCCAGTTACGACGACAAGGTGACCTATGAGCTGGCTAACAATCAGAAAAGCTACCTGAATCGATGCTTACTAAAAAAATGGCTTCATAATATCTTCGAGAGTGCCATGGCCAATTATTACAATGTCGTCTACACCGACTATGAGCAGTATGAACTGAGTTATTCGTGGCGTGGCATTACCTATACCATTTATGCGGAATCGGACTCGCGCTCTTTCTCCATTGACTTTGTGCCAGCCGTGAAGATTGAGCGGCCGAATTCGAAGACTTGGTATGCCATCCCCAAGGAGAAGTCCGGACCCGGCAACACGGCCAACTTTACATACATGATTAGCAATTCTCAGGCAGAACTGCAGCATGTGAAAAATTGTGGTTGTGCGATGCAAGCTGCACTTCGTCTCATGCAGGCTCTACGCAGTTCGAGGGGTTTGCAGAAGCTACGATGCTATCACATGGTAACCGTTGCCATTTGGATGGCCAGGCGATTGGGCCACAAGACTGTGCAAAACATGTCAGTCACTCAGGCTTTTCTTTCAGTAAGTTAAGCCTAATAATCTATCGGCGATTTACTTAATAATATTGCTAATCTTCCTTTACAGTTGCTGTCAGACTTGTGCGATGCTTTTATAGAGAGACATCTGTCCTATGTTTGGGACTCAGATATGAATCTCCTCAGCAACTTTAACTCGGGAGAGTTGTCTCACTACTCCAATGAACTGTGCAGTGCCTTCAACACTCTCAAGTCGTATCCATGTCAATCAACGCTGAGCTATCGTCGTTGCCAACAACACTTCATTTAGAGCATATGGTTCGAATTGCAAACTTACATTTTTAACTATGAATCCAAATTATTTAATTGCTTGTCTGGTGGATTCTTTATATTGACTTACTCCATATATGTATTTGAAATGGTAAAAAAGGTCAATAATATATCATTTGCTTAAAATTATAAACCCAACTGTTTCATTGACATTTGTTTTTTAGACGTGATGATCTATTTTTTATACCCGCTACCCATAGGGTAGAAGGGTATTATAACTTTGTGCCGACAGGAAATGTATGTAACAGGTAGAAGGAGGCATCTCCGACCCTATAAAGTATATATATTCAGCCGAGACGATCTAGCCATGTCCGTCTGTCCGTCTGTGTGTCTGTCCGTCTGTGTGTCTGTCCGTCTGTCCGTATGAACACCTAGATCTCAGAGACTGTAAGAGATAGAGCTATAATTTTTTTTTTCGACAGCATTTGTTATGTTTGCACGCAGATCAAGTTTGTTTCAAATTTTTGCCACGCCTACTTCCGCCCCCGCAAATCAAAAAAATCGAATAACAAGCGTAATTTTAAAGGTAAAGTTACGAATTTTGGTATATACAATAATAATTATAGTAGTTATGATTCCTGAAAATTTGGTTGCGATCAGATAAAAATTGTGGAAGTTATTAAAGAAATACTTTTGTATGGGCAAAAACGCCTATTTACTAAGGGTCTTAGTTGCTTTGGCTGACAATCTGGTATATTGAGCCGTCTATGGTATATTTTGAATGCGGTACTATATTGATATAGCAAACAGACCATTTGGTATATTTTTAGTATTTTTTTTAGTATTTTCGGTATATTTTGAAAATAATACCGCAATATTTTGCCCTTATTAAAAATGGGTAGCGGGTATCTCACAGTCGAGCACACTCGACTGTAACTTTCTTACTTGTTATATCTTAAGTTTGCATATAATATTAAAAGATTTTTGCAATTCAAATTTAACTCAAAATGAAATCTGTCTTCACAGTGACTGCTAAGATAATTTATTAGTGTAATGGTCACTTTTGCGAATTATAGTATTTTTTTGCATAATACCGATTTTAATTTTTTGGTCCCACCATATACAAATTTATTCAAAAATCTGCTAATCAGAAACATTTCTAATTTTTAATGTAAGACATTCAAGAAATACTACATAATTGAAACGGATGCATCCAGATTCCTTTAAAGATTTATTGAAAAACTGGTTTAAAAACAAATTATGAAAATGCAGATGATTCAGCTATACAAATTTGGGATTTGCTATTACTATAACGAAAATTCTTTTTTAATTCTTAAATTTATTTTCTTTTATTAATAATTAATATAGTTTTGTGAACATTTTGCAAACATTTTATTATTTGTGTCTTTGAATAAATTGTCCAAGTTTAATGACTAAAATCTTGATGAGTAGTTTGTCCTATTGGCTTAATTAGCTCAACATCCTTTGGAATTACTAAAGGATGTCCTTGCTGTTTATCCTTCTGCTGCAGTTGAAACAGCAGCTGCACGAGGACAATCACGTAGCTTATCAATCCATTAAAAACCTAAAAGGTTAACGAGTTTAAATCTTAGGACTGATATAAAACTGAAGTCTTATTTTACCACATAAATCATGGATACGTTACAGGTGAAACTGTTGCCAATGGTTGCCACATGATTGTTATGCATCCGCCAGTGCTGGAAGCATTCAATGAAAGACTGTATGGACTTGGATTGCTTAAAGTGCACAGCATATTCACTGAGCAGACGCAAACAGTTTCGTTTCTACAAAGGAATTTCATTAGGAACAATTCTATGCAAGGATTCTGCTCACCTCGCGCTGTAACGAATATCCATAGCTGCAAGTGATGATGACCTTATAGACGTGCACCACCAGATGTAGAGTAAGGAACGCATATTGCGTGTCGAGTCGCTCGAAGCGCAGCAGCTTCTGGCAGAGCACATAGACAAAGCAGGTCATGTGGGTGAAGTCGTAGAATATGCCTGTGGCAGCCACAGCGCCACACACGCCATTCATCTCGGTCAGCAGCTGGGAACAGCACTTGGAATACTCAAAGAGTTTCCCAATCTGTTGATGCAGCTGCTCCTGCTCTTGAGCCGTTGCATACTTGCCCCGGTGGATGCCTTTATAGAAATGCTGCAGTAACTTCATGATGAGGCGATAACGCAGACGAAGATAATCCATAAGAGCAATGTGCACAAAACCCATGGCACCCAAGCTACCCGTTAGCCAGGAATAGGTGCAGGCAATCAGTAAGGTGGATGCCAAGCCACAGCTGCAACGTGTCGTGTCCAGCATGAGCGCCAGCGTGACCAAGTAGTAGCTGATGGTGATGCCAACAGTGCCATACCAATACTTGGAACGTGTGCGCTGGTATCTCCATTGGACTTGGGGAAAGCCTTCAGAGATTCTCGCGTCCAGCAGCTGCATGCTTGCCAGCAGTCTAATGTGTCGTCTGCGATGACCGTCGAGCGTAACGCAATAGTGCAAATAGCTAACAATGCAAGAGAGCGATTCCCAGCTAAAGATTAGCTTAACCAGCGGCGTCATATGACTAAACATGGCCTGCGACATTTGTGGATCGTTCAGCTTAACGTAAATGCCGGCCACAAAGCCAAGAATCAATGCCAAGCGCATTGTCATTGCGTAGATAAATTGCAAGGGCGTCGTCTTGGGGCCACCATTGCGTTGACTGTGCAGCCTAAATGTAATGACGCCCCAATAGAAGAGGAGACTGTACAGGCTATTGTAGCAATAGACAAATCCAGCGCCATCTGCTCCGTTCCTCTGCATCGCTTCAACTGCGGCATTGTGAGTGTTACTTATGACTAGTTGGCTTAATTACATGCAGATAAGATCGAAGCGCAAAGACAAGTTTTGACAGTTCGCTTTATTTAGCGCCAACTCGCTTGATACATGGTCCTTCTTCCAACTAAACTATCAGGCTATCAGGAATCGGCTATAAACATTGTGTATGTATAATTGGCGTACTTTTAGTCCTAGTGCATGTTGTTGTTCTTGTTATTGATGTTTCGCTGTTGTTTTACTGTATCCATCTAACTGTTTGATTTTGTTCAATGTGAAAATTTATAAATTAAATATCTAAATATGTTGTTGCTGGTTCATGTTGCGGTTTCATAATGGTGATGAAGCAGCTCCTAGTTCTCAAGTTCGACGATCCTTCTTCTCGTTCACGGAACCATTGCTGAAGGCATGATTATTATGTATATCGGACTTCTTGCGTCTTAAAGCCTTTTGGAGCACATGGGCATCCGCTGGCTCGATGCGTTTGTAGTATTGCTCTTTGGTGTCAACGATCTCAAAGCCAAACTTTTTGTAAAACTCGATAGCGCCATCGTTGTTAATTTGCACATGCCTAGCAAAATTAAAATGTTATTCATCATGATCACTAAGAAGATTCGAAGCACTCACAGAAAGATACTGTCGAAGTTGCCATCCTTCTCAGCATAGTTGAGTATGTGCTCGAACATAACGGTGCCGATGCCCAGGCGTCGATAGGGCGATAAGCATCCCAAGGTCATGATATACAGGCGTCGCTGATTGTCCGTTGTGTCAATGCGACAGCACACGGCACCCACAACAATATCATTGTAATAGGCAAGTTTCGCAAGTTCACCGGCATCGAGCACGTCCACATAGAATTTGTCATTGTAGGAAACTGGAAAGACCACGGTGTTGAGCTTCTTCAGTTGCTTAATGTTATGTGGCGTAACATCGCCCAATTCGATACTGGATCTGCAACAAACAAACAATTGGCATACACGATGATTCTAATTATTCTCAATGTATTTTTTTAGGTTAGGGTTTTTAGGCGCCCTTAGGACAAGCTATTTTTCCTTTAGTCAGCTTTATGCACGCTTACGCTTACCTAGTCATGTTTTTTGTTTAGGAAAACTTTTAACGTTTTAACAGTGCGCTTTGCGCCTTAATTTTAAATAGATATTATTTTTTGTAATAAAAATTAGAATAAAATGTTATTAACTTGATAAATTATCTTCGCGTTACAATCGATACCGATAGATTTGCTGCCGACAGCAAAACAGCTGATGGGCTGTAAGCTAGAGTGACCAAACTGTTGGACCAAAAACAAGCACCACTTTTTATGCATTGCGCTGTTTACTTTTGCGGTCACACTGTCGAAGAATTTTCGTTGTGAAAAGTTGGAAAGTTAAAGTTCAGAAGACGAAATGAATCCAAACATGAATATGATGCAAATGTCAGGGCCATCCATGATGCAAGTGTCGCCGATGATGCAATCCTCGCCGCAGCCCATGATGCCAACCGGTCCTGTGCCGGGACCCGTGCCAATGCAGCAGCAACAGCATCAACAACAGCAACAACAGCAGCAACAGCAACAACAACAGGCGGAGAAACTGGACAACATATCGAGGGTGAAGAGTCTGCTGGGTCCCTTGCGTGAATCAATGTTCCTGACCATACGTTCCAGTGCCTTTACTCTGCAACAGAACAATCTGGCCGATAATCTCAAGCGGGACACAGGTGGACATGGCCATGTGCCGCGATTTGACAAACATCTGGAAGATTTCTATGCTTGCTGCGATCAAATGGAGCTGCATCTGAAGACTGCCATTCAGTGCATGCAGCAGTTGACATCGTCGCAACATTATCTACCTGGTGCCGTGACCGCCATGCGCATGGAGAACTTTATGCAGGATAATCCCGCTGGACCAATTCCCTATCCCACTTATTTGAATACAGTACGAGTGCACGTGCAGTCTGCAAAGGATATTCATGATACGCTGATTAGTGCGGCGCAAAATATATCACAGGCTGATTGATAATTAGAGTATTTTTATGTTTGGCATTAGATCTTAATTAATACGTAGTGCACTTAAGCATAATCCAATTTTATATACATTTAATAAAATATATATAATAGTTTTTCCAACTTGGAATATCGTTCAATTTTCTAATTCGCGGCTTGTTTTGTTTTTTTTTTCCACCAAACTCACCACTCTAAGTTAAATGTGGTAACTTTTTGTTTGGCAGTCGTTGGTCACTCTGAATGAATCTGGCGTCCAATGTTGTTAATATCCCGCGTTTGCAATTTAAATGACTCTTATTTATTAAAAGTTGACATTAAATGTCGACAGTAAAGCGTAAAAAGAAGACGAATGGTGATACGCGACAGTCGGAGCAGTTGCGCAACTGGTTGAATAAGTCAAAAAACACAAAATGGTAATATAAAAATTTGATAAACATTTGTTTGTTCATTGTGATTTTCGTCGCAGCATGCCGCCAGTTTCATTCAAGGTGTTTTCACAACTTGTGGAAAATCTGCCGGACATTGCCTTTCAGATCCAGGTGACAGGGTCTGCCAAACCAAAGGGCACTTTGGATGAATGTGCAGAATGGTTTTACAATGAATTCTACAAAAATTCCGCCATACGAGAAAAGTACGAAATCAAAGTAAGATCCTGTCCTCTGGCTATAAAAAATAAGTTGTTGCAATTACCCATAGCAGAGGAAGCTACAAC
The DNA here is from genome assembly GCF_023558435.1 of Drosophila sulfurigaster albostrigata. Classification (NCBI taxonomy): domain Eukaryota; kingdom Metazoa; phylum Arthropoda; class Insecta; order Diptera; family Drosophilidae; genus Drosophila; species Drosophila sulfurigaster. The sequence continues at coordinate 4,192,929 of NC_084883.1, forward strand.
AACTGCAACTGGAACTGCAACTGAAATTGGCGTTGATGTCGCAATTAAAAAGTAAGGGAAAATATAATGTAAATAACAAGGGTAGTAGTTATTTCATTATTTTCAGCAGCGGTCGTTTCCAGTTTCCCGTTTCATTTGCAACGTTTAAGCAATACATTAATAAGCAACGTCTTATTAATGATCTCTTGCGGAAGAAAACAGATCAAGAGCGCCAATTGGCGCTGGGCGACTCCAAGAAATTGGAGGATTTATTGCGCAAAGGTTACAACATATTTTATATGTTTCCGCATCGTCGTCGCTTGAGCAAATACGAATTCAAGGAAGCGTCACCAGAGATATTAGAGCTCCTGCTAAAGCCTGGAGTGCCGCTCGACGAGGCAGCCGCCAAGACAGTAAGTGAATCGCCAAGTTCCAAAAGGTAAGATTCTTTCTCTTCATCTCATTAGCTTTTTAGTATCAATTGTCTTCCATTGCAGTCGAAAAAATAAAGCAAGAGCTATTCAGCTTCAGGAGAGGTGGGTTAGATTCTAAACAATTATATCACAACTGCGCTACAACGATCCATTCTTTTAATTTTACAGCCTTACCTCCATAGTGTCCTTCGATGTTTTTGAAAAGTTCATCAAGAACATCTATGAAATTGTTTGGCAACTAAAGCTAAACGACTTGAAAAATGAAGGCTTCGATAATTGCGCTAAGGCTTATTACATAGCGTTCTATTTAACGCCGGAAATACGGGAGAGAATCCAGTACGAGCTTGTGCCTTGCACCTCATCAATGAGAAATCGTCTGCTGGCGTTGCCCAGCGAGGCTGATAGGGCGATTCTTCTCGAGATGCAGAAGATATCTCTCGAGATAGCAACAAGTCAAGAACTGGAGCTAAATGTGATCAGTCCACCCGTCGAACAATTGCAAATTGTTGATACACCCGAAGTCTCTTATGAAGTGTAGCTATATTTGAAGACATATGTTATTTGCAAAGCGCTACAACTTGTGATCCCTTTTTCAGACAGGTGCCGTATAATAAGGATGCCGTTGAATCCAATGCAAAGTCAAAAGATGATAATCCTGTGACATTCAAGTTATTTAAGCGCTACATTAAGAATCTCGACGGGATTGTGAGCGAAATGTTAAGCAGCGATGAGTACAAAGGCAAAACAAAAGATGAGTGCGCCTTGGAGTATTTTAAGGCCTTCTATACAACTTCCCAGATACGTAAGAAGTTCAAGCCAGAACTCAAGGCTTGTCCGTCAAAGATTCGAGCGAAATTACTTGCGTTGCCAGCCGAAGAAGAAGTAATTGTTGATGTTGTGGATATTGACAACGATGTACTGAATGAGGGAAACCCGCCAAAAGTATTGACTGTTGCTCAGGATAAGGATAACGTCGTCGATTTGCCCAGCAAGCAAAATCTAGTTAAGATTAAAGGCATAAATTATACATACCCGGTTGATATCAAAACATTTCTGAGATATGTCAACTACGATGAACTCAAGAAACAGCTGGTCGATGCTCATGCAAAAACGAAGAAAATTGGCGACGTGGCGAATGAAAAACAATTGTTTAAACGTTTTTACTATTCCTTTTATCTTGATAAGAGCTTGCGGAAACAATTTAACTATAATTTCAACGCAGCGCCAGCTCATCAACGAAGTAAATTTACCGAAATGGCAGTTGCAATAACAGAAAAACATGGAGAAGAATTGCCGCAACAAGTGGCAAACACTGAACCCTTCTATACGACTTCCCAGATACGTAAGAAGTTCAAACCAGAACTCAAGGCTTGTCCGTCAAAAATTCCAGCGAAATTACTTGCGTTGCCAGCCGAAGAAGAAGTAATTATTGATGTTGTGGATATTGACAACGATGTACCGAATAAGGGAAACCCGCCAAAAGTATTGAGTGTTGCTAAGGATAAGGATAACGTCGTTGATTTGCCCAGCGAGGGAAATCTAGTTAAGATTAAAGGCATAAATTATTCATACCCGGTTGATATCAAAACATTTCTGAGATATGTCAACTACGATGAACTCAAGAAACAGCTGGTCGAAGCTCATGCAAAAACAAAGAAAATTGGCAACGAGACGAATGAAAAGCAATTGTTTAAACGTTTTTACTATTCCTTTTATCTTGATAAGAGCTTGCGGAAACAATTTAACTACAATTTCAACGCAGCGCCAGCTCATCAACGAAGTAAATTTACCGAAATGGCAGTTGCAATACCGGAAAAACGCGAAGAATTGCCGCAACAAGTAGCGAACACTGAACCCAGGTAAGTTATGAATTTGTATTAAATCTAGTAGATTATTCAGAATTCCCTTCTATTTTAGTACCTCCACACACATCAGTGCACAGGAACAACCGATCCTTGAGCCCAGTAATTGCAAATCGAATGAAATTACGTGCAGTGATTGTGAACTTGATGTAATCGTGGACATTGGAAAGTATGGGACGACGCTACTGGATTGATTGTTTAATGTATTTCTGACATTTCTTATCACTTCATAGATCGGGACGCTTTCAATTTCCTGTGTCTTTTGAGACATTCAAGCGTTGCATTAACTACGATGAGCTGCTGCATCCATTGCTCTTGCATGTCACTCAACAATGCAATGAAGAAGCACGGATGATTGCAAAATCGGATCCGATGCGATGTCGTAATGTCTTTACACGATATTATCGTTCGTTTTATGTGCGACCAATTGTTCGCAAGCAGTATGCCTATCGATTTGAGTCTGTTAGTGCATCATTAAAGTCCAAATTGATGCAGTATGCAGTACCTCTTAACGCAAGAGCCAGGAAGGAGATGAATATAGCTGCAACAATTGGCGCACCGAAGGCGTGTGCGGCCGTAATTGAAGAGGGAACCACGGAGACAGAGGTAGATATGGAGATAGACGAAATTGTGGAAATCACTGAAATAAATGAGCCAAACGTGGCTTCATTTGGGAATGAAATCGCAATTGGAATAAAAAAGAATTCCGTGGTGACTCCAAATGAGGCTTCTAATGCGTCCGGGAAAATTTCAAATACGCAAATTACGGAAGAAGTGATCATTTTAAACTCTGAGGATACTGATGTGTCCCTCCAAAGAACACCTTTAATGGTAGAGGCTTCAACAATTGTAGAAAAGACCTCCAATGCATCCGGCATTCTTAGAAATAAAACAATGATCGACTTAGAGAATACCCATACTTTCGCCATTGGCGAAAAGGCTGCATCACCTAGAATGGCAGTTGCAATAACGGAAAAATGCAAAGAAGAATTGCCGCAACGAGTAGCAAACACTGAACCCAGGTATGTTATGAATTTTTATTTAATCTACAAGATTATTCAGAAGTGTCTTCTATTTTAGTACCTCCACTGAGATCTGTGAACAGAAACAACCGATCCTTGAGTGCAGTGATTGTGAACTTGATGTAATGGAGGAAATTGTAAAGTATGTGATGACACTATTGGATTGATTGTTTCATGTATTTCTAACATTTCTTATCACTTTATAGTTTGGGACGCTTTATATTTCCTGTGTCTTTTGAGACGTTCAAGCGTTGCATTAACTACGATGAACTTCTGCATCCATTGCTCTTGCATGTCACTCAACAACGCCATGAAGAAGCACGATTTATTGCAGAAACGGACCCAAAGCGATGTCATAATGTCTTTACACAATTTTATCGTTCGTTTTATGTGCGACCAATTGTTCGCAGACTGTATGCTTATCGGTTTGAGTCTGTTAGTGCAGAATTAAAGTCCAAATTGATGAAGTATCCAGTACCTCTCAACGAAACTGCTAGGAGGACGATGAATATGGCTACAGTTAAAGATGTGGCAACAACTGGTGCAGACGTAATTGAAGAGAGAACCCCGGACGAAGTGATATTTTTAAGCTCTGATACCGATACTGATACCGATGTAAGTTTCCAAAGCACACCCTTGATGGTAGAGACTTCAGCAACTGTAGAAAAGACCTCCAATGCATTCGGAATTCTTACAAATAAACCAATGATCGGCTCAGAGAATACCCATACTTTCGCAATTGGTGAAAAGGCTGCATCAACGAGCTCTGGAAAGACGAATGATGACTTAATTGCGGAAAATAATTCTGAACTTAACACAAAGAAGATGCACACATCGTCAATTCCCGCTTGTGAAGTAGAAAAGGTTAAAAATACGCCAATAACTGGAACAGACAAATCGAATATAGTAAAAAATACAGCAATAGCTGGTGTAGAGATCGTCCACGAGTCTGATATTGTTGAAAATACAGCAACTGAAGTAGTAACAGCTATCAAAGATAATATGGCATTAAGTGGCATAGAGAAGAAAATGCCACATCATGAGTATGAAGGCAGCCCATCAACGACTCTGCCAGTTTCATTCAAACTATTTAAAAAATATATCACAAATCTGGATGCAATTGTTCAGCAAATGTTGAAATGCGATGATCACGCTGACAAGACAGAGGATGAGTGTGCTTTTCAATATTTTACAGCGTTCTATTTGGAGCCAGCAGTACGTGAAAAGTATGAGTTCCAAATCAAACCTTGCCCAGCAAAACTGCGCGAAAAAATACTTTCAATACCTGTAATTGAGCACGAGTCGGAGCATGGAGCTGAGCTGCAACTTGGAGTGGAAGCTGAGCCAGAAACAAATGAAAGCCCGGCGGAACTGCTGGACATCAACTGTAATTCGCAGCAAAGCAATGACAGCGATCCGCTTGTTGTAAGCCAAAGGATTATAATAACGCTGAAAAATATGATTTATGAATTTCCAGTTGCGCTGCAAACATTCAAACAATTTATCAACTATGAATCATTAAAACTGGAGCTGGTTAAAACCTACATGAAAGACAAGCCCAAAAGTAATGTTGAATCGATTTTAAATGACGAGCAAATTAATTCATCATTGTTGCGACGCTTTTATCACTCGTTCTACATTGATCCTCGAGTGCGAAAATGTTTTAAGTATAATTTTAACGCTGCTCCAGTTGAGTTCAGACCGAAACTGCTCGAATATGCTGTGCCACTTGTTAGGGCAACAAGGCCTATTAAGACCGAGAAGATAGCAACGGTTGAAGATGCACAAAAGGAAAATGAGTTGCAATTAGCTGTAAACTCCACACTGGACTTAAATGACATTCGAGAAAACAATGCGGCATTCGCGCAAGTCTCAGCGCAAGAACAAAGATGTCTCAGTGTTGACTTAGAAACAATTGCAAATAGGAAAGATGCTGAAGTTTCTACTAGTCAAGGAGCTGCCCAGTCACTTAACATGGACTCAATGCCAGCAAAGCGAGCGTGTGATGTGCCCAAACTTAATGTTTCAGCTGTTTGTTCTACTGGCATTTCGCCGCCGTCGACACAGTGCTCTATAATGAGCACGCCGGAGACAAGTGAGCAGAGTGGTAGTTCAGCTGCTGTTGCCTCGCCACTGGAGAAAGAGTCACCGTTGTGCAGTCTGGAATCAATGGCGCCTTTGTTACAAAGCGGTAGCTCTGAGAAGAGTAAAACAGACAATCATCAAGCATCAAGTGATGCTGCAGCTGGTGAGGTCTTGCAGCAGCAGCTTGAGTCCCAGTTGCAGTCTCCGGAAGCGTTGTCAGCGACGTCCGAGATTGAAGATCAAAGCAGTAATGACTCAACAGTGATTTACAATGATAAAGCTGATAGATGCCTTGCGGATCATACTTATAACATATCTTGGTCATCTGGAAATGAATGCGAAAGTTTAGAAGATATATATGCAGATAGATCGGATGAATTAGAGTTGTGAGTGAACAAAGCATTACTGACGAAGATTTGTAAGTAATTACTATTCTTTTTGTAGATTGGAAAAGCAAAATGTAATGGAATATATACCACATAACTTGACCTACTATATAGCACATCGGACGATGAACCTGAGAACACGTGCATTGTTGGAGAAAGAATTCATAATTGATAGAAGACCAAAGCAAAAAGCAGAGGAATTAGCAGCCAATGCTATACGAAGTGCTGCAAACCCACAAACTATTGCCAAGAGTTATACTACTGGCAACAAGACTATTCCCATGGTTGTGATATTTCCTAGCTCAACAGCGGTTGCAGCGCCCTTAGCATCTGCAGCAGTTCCAGCCACGGTGACACTAAGAAAAGCTAATAAGGAAATAATTGCAAACATCAAAGTTGAAGCTAAATATTCCACTGAGATTGCAGAGGCTGCAAATAACAGTGAATCTAATCTCGTTGATGTTAAGGAAGACATCGTTGATGTTGATGAAGACATCGTTGATGTCGAATGCTCTACAGCAAATGTTGCTAATCAACATCAGAACACATTTTCGGCGCCAGAGATACTAGAAAAAGTAGGAACGACAAAATTTGCAGATAGAAGAACCGAAAAAGTTACAAGAAAAGTGCCGCGCTCCATTGCAACTGTGGTTGACAATTCAACAGAGATAACTAAAGACACGAGGACGAATGCAGTTGAAAGTAATAAAGATAAAGTATCTGGCATAGTTACAGCAACAAATGCGAAGATAGGCTCAACAGTAGTCGCCACAAATGAAACAAGTTCAACTGCAACAACAGCAACAGCAGGAACTAGCGAAGTAGTCGTCAAAAAATGAATCAAGTTCGAAGAGTGTCACAGAAACAGTTCCTAGCTCAACAGCAGCAACTAGCAAAATAGTCGCCGGGAATGAATCGAGTTCAAAGAGTGTCACAGAAACACTTCCTAGTTCAACAGCAGCAACAAATAAAGTAGTCGCTCCGAATGTATCGAGTTCGAAAGGTGTCCCAAAAACAATTCCTAGCTCAACAGCAACAACTAGCGAAGAAGTCACAGGGAAGGAATTAAGATCGAAGAGTGTCCCAGAAACAATTCCTAGGTCGACAGCAACGATAAGTGAAGTAGCCGACACGAATGAATCAAGTTCAAAGAGTGTCACAGAAACACATGCTAGCTCAACAACAGCAACTAGCAAAATAGTCGCCGGGAATGATTCGAGTTCAAAAAAGTGTCACAGAAACAATCCCTAGCTCAAGAGCAGTAACTAAGGAAGTAATCGTAGCGAATGAATCAAGTTCAAAGAGTGTCACAGAAACACTTGCTAGCTCAACAGCAGGAACTAACGAATTAGTCTCTGGGAATAAATCGAGTTCGAAGAGTGTCACAGAAACAATCCCTAGCTCAAGAGCAGTCACAAGCGAAGTAGTCGCCGGGAATGAATCCAGTTCAAAGAGTGTCAAGAGTGTCACAGAAACACATACTAGCTCAACAGCAGGAACTAGCGAATTAGTCTCTGGGAATAAGTCGAGTTTGAAGAGTGTCACAGAAACAATCCCTAGCTCAAGAGCAGCAACTAAGGAAGTAATCGTAGCGAGTGAATCAAGCTCGAAGAGTGTCACAGAAACAATACCTAGCTCAACAGCAGCCACAAGCGAAGTAGTCTCTACGAATGAATCGAGCTCGAAGAGTGTCCCAAAAACAATTCCTAGTTCAACAGCAACATCTAGTAAAGTAGAAGTAAACAAGGCATCATATACATCGGCAACAAAAGCATTAGAAACGGTTTCGGAGGCAACCAAAGCGACTGCGCCTCAAGCAATAGCATCCACTGATGCAGCAAGGGAGACAAGTAAAACGGCTCCAGCAGCTGTTGTCAGTGAAAGCAGCTCTTCATCGCAATTGAAGGAATCAAATAGGGCAGTAGCAAAGCCGACAGAGGAGACAACAGATGCACCAACGACATTCAATTTAAATTCGATTGATTTCTTTGCTCCCATTGGCAAGGTATTAAACCCAAAATCCTATTGTAAACATTTCGCTAATGGTTATTTATTACATGCATTTTAGGAGCATAATTTGAAGTATTTAATCTACACTAGCCATGGTCTGAAGCAGACCGTTTGGTGCATACTATCGCAGTTGACTTGTTCAGAGTTCAAGAAGTATACTTGTATACACAACGGCGAGTCCTTCTATAAGGACGAAAGTCTATTTTCTCGCGTCTATTCCCATGTGATACACGAAGGAAATTGGCCAATTAACCTGTTTGTCAAACTGTCAATGTTGATTGAACTATTGCGGAACAAAGATGTGCAAATTGATGAGCTGAATTTGGCACATTTGTCTCCCAAGGTTCTGCATTCGTCTGAGCTCATGCGCTACACCAACTTTGACGACATTGCTGAGCGTAATTATCGCAATCGCACAGGAGACCGTGTCAACAATCTAGTGGATTTGTTTTCTGAGGTCGAGAACTTCTACGTAGAGTGCTGGATGCAGGATCAGTGGATTCAGCAAGTTCCTCGAGTCACATCCCAGGAATTAAAGCTAGCAAATGCAAAGATTGAGCCCGTTGCATTGAACATTCCGGAATGCAGAAGTAAGTCTGTAAACTGCTGTGGCAGCAATAAGTTAATGGCATATTTTTTAGTTCCAATTTGCTTGCTCGAGAAAGTGCCCGAAGCTGTCATCGAAATCGAGTCTGAGACGATCGAGTTGTCTGATAATTCTCCACAGGGTAAGCTGCAGCTTAGAAATTATTGCTTGCATTTACAATATTCTTTCTCTCGTAGACATTCTGCAAGAGTCAGATTGTCCAGCGACCCAGCTGGAGCAGTCTATTGCTGGAAACAGTCTATTCGTGGACGTTGAAGATGTTGTCCCTGCAACACAATTGCCGGAGGCTCAAAGTGATCCACTTATGGAAACTTCTATAGAGATGCCTACAGTTCAAATCAAACAGGAACCTGTTAAATTGCTCAGCAATATGCGCTTTACGATCGATAGCTCGCAGAGTCAAGAGGTTGTATGTGAAAGCATATCGCCAGAGGAACAAATTATCAATCTAGATGAGGATGACGAAAGAATTGCAGCGGAATTGTCGTGCTTCGCAATTGTACCGCCCAAGGATAGAAGTCCTCCACTGTCGTTCCTTAACGCCAATCTTTCAAAATGCGAGTTTGATGATCTAATGAAGGATGTAAGTTTATCTCCCGAGCTGCAGTTGCAAATCACCAATCAATTGATGTCTTTGGAGTCGTCACAGATTGAAGTTGCTACTTCGCCAACAGAAGAATCGCAAGTTCCGGTTGCAGACGTTCCGCCAGCCGCAACCGCAGTGTCAGTTCCTGCTTCTCCAGTTCGATCTGTAACAATTAGAAAGCCCAGTCGAGCTTTCAAATCCACTTTACCAAGCAAAAGACCACGTTTAATGGCGGATAATGTGCCACAGCTAAGGCATGACTTCCGTCCCTTACCATTCACTGCCACGGTGCCCAATCAGGCGGCTGTGAATCCCAGTGCGCAGCAAGAGTTACCCACAACCTCCTCCAGCCAGGTGCAATCACAGTCGCAGCAGGACAGCTCTGACCCTCCCATGACTGCATCCCAAGAGCTGGCCACGGATAACACTTTGATGGCATCATCACAACTGCAACACTTACTGGATGCTCCGCATGTCAATGTGCGACAGGTAAATGAACTCCCAATGGCGGTGGAATGTGTTAGTGATAAGAACGATAGGGCAAGTTTGTCAATGCCTCAGGCCGTGTTGCATCAACAAATTGTGTTCAGCACGCTTCAGCGCTTCCTGTACTTTGAATCGCTGACTACTTCGCAAATAGCCAAGTATCAGATCAATAGTCTGTCTGTAGGCAGCTTGCATCAGCAGGCGCTGATCTCTGTCAATGGACAACTGTTCAACGTTAATGGCCCGTTGCTGGAGCACCTCTTTCCTCATTTGACACGTAGTTTGTTGCAGGATTTGCAGCATCTTTTAAACAATGTTGGTGAATTCAATTACAACTGTCGCCTTAACTTGCACCAAGACACCAAAGAAGATTTACGCCTTCGAGTGCTCTATGCATTTATGAGAGCCTCGCCTCCTTTCACCCACATTCGCCTCCAGTTCGAGAACGCGACTCGAGAGTGGGCAACTTTTAGTACAACCAATGAACGTGATAGGGATTTGTTGCGACGAAAACCCAAATGTGATGTGCGCGCCAATTTAAAACCTGAAATACTGCAACGTATGAAAGAAGTGAAAAGTTTATGCTACTTTTAGTACTAGTTTTATTATTTATTATATTAAACAAATAAAATAATTGATAATAGTGTTTGTCTAAAATAGATTTTCTTTCTTTTCAGAGGCGACATTGAAAATGGGCGATTTTAAAGATTGTAAATTTATTTATTGTTATTATTATGCCCTATTATTTTAAAGATGAAGTTTTTCGAGTTTTATACAAATAATATGTTTATTGAAGTAAATATTTATTAGAAAATGATGTGCATAACACATAAATACATCGAAAATAATTGTATAGAAAATCGCAAAATTCCTTTTTTTTTGCTCTGAAATATTTTATATATTTAGGATTATAACCTATTTTTGGGAATATCAGATTTTTTAAATGTATTTATGTAAATTTACAACTATTTTTAAATTTGACAATTTATTTTTACAACTGTCAAAATGTAATTCGCTTAAAAAAATAAAATTTCTAATAAAACATTTTTTGTGTACTATTTTTGACATTTTTGTAGTTTGTCAGCAGAAAACTTTAAAATTAGAATCTTTTCAATTAATCGACTAACTCGATTTCGATTATTATTAAGCCAAGCTTACACCGAGAAAAGCTCAGAGTTGATTTCTTGTGCTTTCTGCAGTGCTGCATTACGATTGCAGCTTTTTGCAAAATGGCGCTCAATTTCAAAGTGCATGAGGAGTTTCTATCTGCACTGCATTAAAATAAATTATTTGGTGTATGCATCATTTATAAATTCATTTAGGGATAAAATGACATGATGTCTATCATCTAAAATTCTTCTCTAATTTTGTGTTAATTGTCATGCTTTGCTCCCACAAATGTCGAGATCATAAAACTTGGCCTTGGCATGATATTTTTGATAGATATAACTTACCTTTATCATTATCCACACAGACATCGCGTTCAACCCTTTCAAATATTACCACAAAACAAAACAAACGAGCTACCGAAAGAAGAACAATTTAATTAGCGATGACATGTTGCCATTTAATTTTCCTGTAAAAAGTGTAATTAAAAATGTGCCCTTCGCAGTCGTTTCGTTCGCTGGCAGTTGAAGGGCGGGGCAGTGACAGTGGCAATGTGGCAGACATTGTCTATAAAGTTGTCGCAGCCGTTAAGACAACAAACACACATACTCACACTCACGGACGATCATATATCGGTAGGTCGGCGATAAATCATATTGCGGCTGCCTCTGGTGCATATTAGGCTCTAAACGACAAGATAATCTATGGTCTGGCCACGGCAACAAAATGTTGCAAGTGGCAATAAATTTGGAAAATACAAAATACGCTGACAATTTTCCATACACACATATGTATGTGTATGTGTGTGTGTGTGTGTGTGTGTGGGGATGGGGGTGTCCTGTGTGCACACACACTGAGGACACACAGGACACAGAGTCACGTCAACACTTTCAACTCTTTGTTGTGTGTGGCAAGTTATTCCTTCGTTTTATGCCGCTGTTGTTGTAATGTGTGTGTTTTTATTTTCATTCGTATCCTTTCGGCAATAAAAATTCCGTTTGCTATTTATCTTGATTGTCCCTTCGCTCAAGTCCAAGTAGTCGCCGTTTGTCGCGAGTCACTTGAATGTGGCTTACATTGTATACCGTGGTCTGTCGCGACGCTAGAAATTTTTTGCTTAATGAAATGTACATAAAACTAAATGAAATTAAGTTTCTGACGTGCTCCTCGAGCACCAAGAGAGCCCAAGCAGCCCCCCAAGTCCAAGTGCCCCAATGTGGCGCAACCCTTTCGCGTTTGCTGCGTGTTTATTACCACGTCGAGCATAAAATGCAAAACGCGTTCAGCTCCCTATCAAATGGCACAAAATGGCTGTCGAGCTTGTCGAGTGGGAAAACCCTTTTCCAAGAACTACAAACAGTTCAAGGCGCGCAGTGTCCAGTTTAGTTGTTGGAAATTAAAGTAGAATCAGCAACAGCAGCAGCAGCTGTTGGTGTTGGTGGTGGTGGAAAACGGGAAAACGGAAGTGCTTGGCAAAAGCTCATAAAGTCGAAATTAAATAATTTGTCTTCTTAATTTTCAAATAAATTCTTCATCATCCAAATAAAGGAAACCCCAAGCAGCAAAAACAATTGTGCGCAGCACAAACCGAAAGCAGCTCAGCCAACCAGAAGCGTGGCGAAATCCTGACAACAACAAAACCACCTCTGCTCGCCTCGCCTCGTCCTTTATCCTGCATCCCATCTCCCCGACTCTCGTCCTGTCCTCTCACCCTCTCTCAGCTGCCGGCAAGTGCACACTCGCACTCGCACTCGAGATGTTGCCGAGCAGGGACTTTTATTAAATTCGACCTACGCCATGCCATGAATATGGGAGCACTGCCTTCGTCCTGCCATCCTTCCTTGCCTGCCCTTATGCTCATCCTGCCGCCCTCGCGACAGTTTTCGTATTGTGTTTTTTAATATGTTTGTATGTCTGTCCAACTGTCTCGCTGTCTGTCCGTCTCCCTGTTTGTCTGTCTCTCTGTCTCACTGTCGCCCGGCACAAATAATCGTGTACACCATTAATCCTTATTTCACGGCATTGTTCTCATTTCCCACTCCTGCTCCTCAGCATCTCCCCTCCCTGGTCGCATCAACACAAGTGGCATGTAAGCGATTATCGCTAGGATAAATGTATGAAGCAGAAAAACAATAAATGTAAAAATAAATAAAAGGGTGTCAATGACTTTTGATAATAGAAATGATAGTCCAAAATACTGGCACAATCTCGATGCTATCGCAGATGCACTGAACAAAATTCTACTCAATATTATGTAAATTTTATTAAATGTCATTTAAGTCATTTAAATATGAATTAAATAAACTTTTTGCTTAAACAAAAAGTTTCTTCAAAATACATGTTTTCAATTCAATATTTAAAATCTATCGTATTATACTTTGTCTGATCTCATAATTGTTATAACACAATGTTTTCCAATTTTTGGGTCATAACAAATATAATTGTTTTACCAACCAGATACTCGGATTTTCTTTAATTAACAATTTTGTATTTACAATTTTTCTATTTATTGAAATAGTATTTTAAACCTAGTGAAAATGAAGGAAATTAACATAAAGAACGAATGCAATTCATTCCACACAACAGTTATAGTGATATATCAAATTCAAACAAAAGATCTCATCGTCTTAAAAGTTGTTGGTCTATTTCAGAAAAACGTTATTTTCATCAGAAATCGCTTTATTTATAATCTCTACATAAAACCATTGTACATATTTATTATATTACAAAAAAAAAATACTAACTTTATCATCTAATTTGAATATTAAGTACATATATAGTGTTTAAATATATTATAGAAAAAAATATTTTCGGCGTATTATATTATACTTTGAGCCAAAAATAAAATAAAGATTATATATAATATTATTATAAAATTATTAATTTAATTTTTTTCAAGCATTATTACAAATTATTTAGAGGAAACTTATCAATTTGTATTATAACTTTTAAGAGGTTTCTCATTAAATATGTTTTATGCATTTTCGTTCTTCAAACTTATTTATTCCGAAAAAATTTATATTTTACAAATTTCCTAATATTATTTAATACTTTTCTTGATGCTTAATTTGTAACAAATTTTTTACTGGATTCTTATTCAATATTTCTTAGCGCTTTTGTATACATCTTTATTATTTATTTATGATATATGCGAATTGCAGTGCATGTTACAAAATATTTTATTGAATACTTTTCTTAATGATAAATTTGTAACATCATTTTTAATTGGATTCTCTTTCAATACGCTTTTTTATACATCAAACTACTTTATTATTCGAATTTCTTTAAGCTGAATGTAAATTAAAGTAATGCGTTTTTCTCACAGTGTAGTGCATGTTACATAATTTCCAATTTTATTTAATACTTTTCTTGATGCTTAATTTGTAACATAATTTTTAACTGGATTCTCATTCAATAATTCTAAGTTTTTGTATACATCAAACTTCGTTATTATGCTAATTACTTTGTGATGAATGTATGTAAAATAATTCAATGCATTTTTTCACAGTGTAGTTCAAATCTCGTGCCAAGAAACCAATAAAGTCCAAAGACAGCTTTTAGCAATCACAAAACGATTTGAAATCCACGCACTGCCAGCCAGCGAGCTAGCGAGCGAGCCAACCAGTCAGTCAGTCAGTTCAGCAGAAGCCGGAGCAGGAGCAGGAGGAGGAGAAAGAGAAGGAGAAGGAGCAGGAGCGAGAACAACGAAAAGAATAAGCAATAACTTCCGCAACGCCCTCTCAGCATCGTCATCGATGTCTGGGTGCTTGGTCCTTGGTCGCCCTCTTCAATATAGTTGCGCACGCTTTCCGCTTGGCCTAATTGCCGGATCAGCAGCGTTGATGCTTGTGCCTCTACTCCAGATACTGTTGATGCTGATGGTCCTGCTCGGAATGTTGGACTTTTCGACATATACAAATTTCGGGCAGAGGGCGAGCAGGCGAACAGGCGAGCGGGTGAAGCGCTGCTCAAAATGAAAAATGACAACACTGGCAGGGTCGAGTGACGACGCCAACGACAACGACAACGACAATGACGACGACCGCACGCATTTTCCGGGAGCAGGAGTGAGGGCGAGGAAGGAATGACTTTGACTGTGCGTGTGCGTTGATCCTTTTTGCATCCTTTTGATGCTGAGGGTGCGAAACGTTTGAATGCGAAATTAAATGATAAAAGATAGCAAGGACACACGCACACAAGGCGTATGCTACAGAGGGGAAGTGGCATCCTTCATCCTCCATCCCCTCTTCCATGCTGAGTCCGCCCTTCATTTACGCGCCGTCAACGCTGAAGGTCGAGCACCTGTTTTATTAAAAAGCAAATAAACGAAGCCAGGACACCGCAGACAAGCGGCAGGCGGCAGCAACTTGCTGCGCATTGTTAATGTTAATGGTGGCTTGGGTGGTGGATATATTTGTGGATGTGGACACACACACAAACACACACAGCTGGGCAGGGTGCGGCAGCAACAACAACCGAAACTCGAACTCGCATATAAATATACGTATATATTAGGGCTCATGGACTCATGACTGTCAAGTGGTTGGCGTAGCATAATAATTGTGCATATTTGGCTTTTTAATAAAATCTAATCGTCATGGCATCAAGGGAGAGGCCTCTATTGGATATTCTGTCAATGTGCGAGTGTGTTTGTGTGTGTGTTGGTGTGTGTGTATGTGTACAACCATGGCCATTAGCGGCGACAGCAATCGGTCTCTCAGCTCATGGGCAATGAAATTTTAATTAAATTTGCCAAATAGATGCGGATTAGAAATACGTAACAAAGAGAACCCCTCCCCTTCCCTCCTCCTCTCGAATCACTTGTCGTTGCAACAAAGCTGCAGTTGCATCTATGACCATACCTGGTAGCTAATAACGCATATCAACCGCAGGCGGCTCAATGAGCACAAGGCACAAGCCAGCAAAGCAATTGAATGCAGGACGGGTTTTTGGCCTCTTGTTGTTGTTGCTGTTGTGGCTGTTGGCATGGCTGCAACCAAAGCGATCGACTGTCACATTCACATCTCGGGGCTTCGGCGAACTAAGAGTAGGACCCGTGGAGTGTGGAGTTGTGGCAAAAAGCAAACCCTACCAAATGCCGAACATGAAATTTTTCGAAAATTAATTTCTGTTTCTCTTATCGCGCTGCCCACATTGGGTAAAGGCCAAGAGGCAAAGGCGAAGACGAAGACGATGGCCAACAACCAACAACCAGCAACCGGATACTGCGCTAAACGTGATGATGCATTTAAGATTCTTCCGATTGGTCATTATTGCCTGGCATTTAATGCTGCCTCCGCTGACGGCGTTTTTGATTGATCTACTCATTGACGTCGCTGCTCCGAGTCCCCCTCCCATCCCCATCCCCATCTCTCTGTCTGTCTGTCTGTCCGCCACTGCAGATGACAGAAAATCATCATAAGGCAATGACAAGAAGGTCTTTTTACAAGCACAACACAGAGGATACTTCTCTCTCACTCTTTCTCTGTCTCTCTTTCTCTCCACAGTCCACAACCAGATGACAGCTAGCGATAAGCAAAAAGTTTGCAGCGCGGTGTTCGCAAAATGGATGATGACTCAAGGTTTCAATGGCTGCAGCATCTTTTGTTCCTACCCAACTACATTACTTTTTTTGTAGCAACATATCTTTGCTTATTAATGCATTGAAATTATAATTAAATAATTACATTTGCCTCCTAATCAAAACAAGCAATTTTGAAATACTTTGAATATAGATTTGGTCTCTGACTCTGACTCTGTTTTATAGAAAACTTAAAGGTAATAAAGTTTACTAAAATAAAATAGTTGGAAAAATAACTCTAAGAGGGAATATGAGCTTCTGAATTAATCCGTATTAACCTGAATTCCGTTATAATTATATAATAAGTGATCTAAGAAAAGAAAATAAATTTACTGTTCTTAATATTTGAAGTCCATACATTTAAATTCCATTTGATTTACTATTATTAGTAATCGTTAAAACATTCGTTATATATACATTTATATAAATTGTAATACATTTATCTAATTTTTAATCCCAACGGCAATAGTTATGTACATATTACTGGTTACAATAAATTTGGAAAAAAATTTAATTTAATTACATTTAGCCAGCAATTAGTTAGTGATCACAATATAAAGACGATATGGACATTCTATACCATTTATAAGTAAATAATTCTAATTTTAAATAATGTTCCCTACCGTTTTTTATCGCTTATTTAATCTCTTTAAGTAGAATAGACCAAATTTTACTTTTTTTCATATATTCATAGAAGTAGTAAGCAACTCTTAATGTTAATTAATTTTATTATTATTTATTACAAAATTATTCATTTCAAAATATGAAATAATATTCATTTTCCAATACAAATTTTACTGATTGAATGTTGTAATTAGTCAATTAAACAAATTAGTTTCGAAAATTATAATTAATTATAATTTAAAAATGATTATAAAATCCTTCAATCGGAATTCAGAAGTATTTTTACCCACTGACAAATTGTTTATGTTTTCTAGAACACTTGGCTGAGTGTTCTCAACTTTCACTCAATGGACGCGCCCACGTGCATCTCCATTGAACTGTGGGGCCATTAGTATTAGTTGCCCCTGTCACACGGTCATCGTCATCGTCATCATCGACGACTACGTCCAAACGTCAATTGTTGCAAGATGGCGTAGCAGGGCTCGAGAACAACAACAACAACAACAACAACAGCAACAACAAAGGTAAGCTGAGTGTGTTGCATGCTCACGCGTACACGGGAGGCATGCAACCGCGGCAGAGTCCCTGCCACAGTGCCAGTTCAACTGCTCTGATGGGAACAGCAACAACAACAACAACAATAAGCACAATAACAACAACAACTACAAGTTGGCTATGACTAAAAAGTTTCTCAAGCTCGGAATTGGGATCGTGCGTCATGTGTGTGTGTGTGTGTGTGTGTGTGTAGGAAAGCATGAGCATGTATATGTATGTGTGGGTTTTGTGTAGTTGCCGTCGTCTTGAAACAAATTTGGTTGCTACTCGTTCGCTTGGTTGCTTCGGCGATCTGCCTGATGATGGAGCAAAGAGACGAAATTGGAAGGGGGTTCTTTTGCTAACAACTGCATTCGCGTCGCACTGCAAACGCAACGTAAAAACAAAACAAAACAGAAAAAGAGCAACAACAACAACAGTAACTTGAAAGCATTTTGCAGTTGAGCCGCCGCTGCCGTTTTGCTGCTTTCGTGGACTTCATCATCTTTGGGGATCCGAACGCAGCCGACAAAACCGAACAGAAACGAAGAGGGCCGAAGGCTGAGACGTAGACGATGGAGCAATTTAATGCAATGACGAGCTTCGGCATCGCTCTCAGTCGCGGTTTGTTTGCCCATTTGCCGACGCAGATAAGAAATTTGCGATTGCTGCTGCGACGACGACGACGACGACAACGTCGACGACCAATTGGGAAAACTAGAAAAGCAACAATTTGATTATCCGGTTCATTTCCAGGTATTGCAAGTGCATGCCTTATCAGAGAGCAAAGTGAGTGAGCGAGAGAGAGAGAGGGGAAAGAGCACAAAAATGATCGTGTTCGATATCGAAAACTGCGCTTAGAATTTCGTCCTGTTTGCGATTGCACATCGCAACTCAGCGGCTGCTGCTGCTGCTACTGCCTGTGTTTGGCTTTTGTCTTTGTGTGTTTGTTGCCGGCGAGAACAAATGGTTGTGTTTCAAGCAGCCAATGGGCCCAAAGCCAAAGCATACTCTCGCTCTTGCTCTCTCTGTTGGGCCAAGCGGAGGAAAGAGAGCGAACTGAGGAATGAACGGGCAGTGCAAAAAAGGAAAAACGCAGAGAATATCAAGTCAAAGCGAAGACTGCAAAACAGAAGCACGCGCGGAATGTGAAAAGTTGGTTCCCATGACTCCATGG
Organism: Drosophila sulfurigaster albostrigata; assembly: GCF_023558435.1. Lineage (NCBI taxonomy): Eukaryota > Metazoa > Arthropoda > Insecta > Diptera > Drosophilidae > Drosophila > Drosophila sulfurigaster. The sequence goes on from NC_084883.1 coordinate 4,211,409, forward strand.
ACGAGGCGCTGTTCAAAGACACCGAAATTCGTCGTCGTTCGTGGGTTTGTCTGTCGTTTTGTATTGTCTTGTGTTGTGTCGGAGTCTGCTGCGTTTGCTCCTCTCCTCTCCTCTCCTCTCTCGTTCTCGCTCGCTTTGTTGCCTTCTCTGTCGCACCACAGCTGGGGGCATCGCGATGCTGCTGCGTTTTGCGGCCATTCGCAGCTCTGTTGTTGCTTTATTTTGAGCAGCGTTTATCAGCGATTTGGAAGCATTCAACATGCTGTTTGCAAAACATAAAAACATATTGAAACATTTCGCATTGCGATAGAAAGAAGCGACAAAAGGAGCAGCACTGAAGATGATGCTGATCTTGCTATCGGCGTCAGCATCAGCAATAACATTGCAACTTTGCCGCTCTCGTAGCATACTTTTCAGCGCACGCCATTTGCCATTCCACACACACACACACATACACACACTCTCATAAACTCACACTGCTCGTTTTTTTGGCCAAGTCATTCGCGATTACCTCAAAGTAAATATCTCGAAAACATTTTCATTACGTCAATTTGTCGTCGTCATCTTCAGAGTCTGCTTCGCTGGCTGCCTGGCTGGCTGCCTGGTTGCGTCTTTGCTTCGTTGGTTGGCTGATTGCTTCTTAACTTGATTCTCCATCTCTATTCATAACGCGGCATAAGATTTGGCTGGCTGGAAGCAAGCCTGATGCCTGATGGCGGTTGGCGGCATGCGCACGCGGCATCCCAGCGGGTAATGAGCCCAAAAACATTGCGCCCGCTTCCATGGCAATGCGACGACGCGTCGCCCTCGCCCTTGCCCTCGCCTTTGCCTTCGCATTCGCATTCGCCTTCGCAGTTGGTAGTTCATCAAAATCGCGTCCCACATCCGAACGATTTTTATTTAATTTGTGTGCCATTGAAAGTTCACCGAGGCAGCCAAAGAACCTCTTCACCCGCATACTTTTTGTTGTGCGACCTTGTCAGCTTCTGCTGTAATAGGCGAGATTAAATGGTGTGGCAAAGATTTAATCAACGATGCGCGCACATATTAATAAACATTGTTTCTCGAGAACTGTATTTTTTTTTAAGTTTTTTATTCTAAGAAATAGTTGAAGAATTTGTTTATTTACTAATAATAGAACATAATATTTGAAATATAATATTTATGTAAGCATTGTAATTCTCTAACTCATAGTACATACAAGAAAAATTCGTGAATCAAATTCAAAGAGTAGTCAATTTCTAATAATCGCGGAACACGGAAATTTTGAAATTCAGGATTCAAATTTAAGACAATATAGTACATATAAAAAAAAAATTTCTTGTTTTTAATATTGATAAACATTTATTTTTAAGCAGTTGGACTCATCTTGCAGAAACCAATTCCAAGTTTTCGGATTTTCTAACTGAATTATGGGCTAGTGCATCGATATTTACAACTTTTGGTTTATTCTAATCCTTAAATATAATTCTTTTAACAACTATGTTCTGAATGTACATATACTTTAAGATTCCAGGCCGAAATCAAATCTACTAAATTGAATTTGTTTTGTAATTTATTACATCTCTTGAATGTTATTTTCCTCAACTTTCTTGATTTACGATTATTTATGATGTTGTTCATAATGCGATCCAATATTTTTAAAGTCTAAAATGTTCTTTATAATACCTTTTTATAAAATATTATTTATTATATCTGTCTATACAGTCAGATCAACTTTAGGTTTCGAACTGTTTTAGCTTATGCTATCTCGTAATTTGAAATAAGGTTGGTTTTGCAATGTTATTATACGATTTATTTAAATATATATCGTAATAAATAAAAAGAAAATAATTTTCTTGCTTTTCAATGACAATGTCAATGTATTTGAATCAATAAGAAGAAATTGTATTAAAAATGTATATTCACCATAAGAAAATAAATATGTTAATTCAACTAAATGAATGGGCCGATTACACAAAAAATATTCCAAAATATAAGATAAAACGCCATTTTAAAAATTTAATGAATTCGCTGTTTGGGTCATCATTATCTGAGTGTGTCAAGGACTCGTTGACGTCATTAATTTAATTTGAAAAAATTTTAACAGCTGCTGCTGCGTTGCGACGCATACGAATGTGGTGAATGAATAGTGAATACTACAACGAATACTACTACGAATATTGCTCACATCAAGTCGTGGAGTGTCGAGAGCGCCGCTGTTGCTGTTGATGCGTTGACTGCCTTTAAAAATGCAAATCAAGTTTCAAATATTTGAACAATAATATTTGTGGAATGCCACGAAATGCTTGAGGGAACCCAATGCCCAAAGCCCAAACCCAAGTGGATGTGGATGTGGATGTGAATGTGGCAGCAACAGAAGGCGAGAGCATACATATTTATGTTAAAATGTCGCGTGCCGTTAACTCTGAAATGCCAAAAGCCGGAGTCGCATACATTCTAATTAATAGTGCGATGCAGGAATGGGAAATGGGAGCTGGCGGAATAAATGAAAGCCTTCATTCGTGGCGGCATTAGAAAGCCAGGACACATCCAGAAGCCGCGATACGCAATGCTGTCAAATTGTGAATGCATTATGCAAACGTGAAGCTGGGATGCGAGTTCGGGACATTTCCGTCGCTGTCGTCGTCGTCGTCGTCGCTGTTGTTGTGGTCACTTAGACGTGTCCGTTGTCGTTCCGCTTATCAGCGGCATTTTGGACACAGCTACCGCAGAAGCAGCAACCAGAGTCGCTGCCTCACCTGAGTGCCAGGCCTCGTTCGCATTCCCGTTCTCAGTCTCAGTCTCAGTCTCCTTCTCCGTCTCCGTCTCGGTCTCATTCACGTTCTCATTTCTCCATTTGCGGTTCGCGTTTCCCAGGCAAATGTTGTTGTTACGTGTTTGTTTTCGGGACGCTGATTTAGCTGGCCACCGGGGGCGCGTTCCAGCTATCGACGACACATTGACAGGACATTATCGGGCACACTTGTAAGGCGCTTATCTTAATTGCTACTGACCTGCACAAGCGAAGCCACAAAGCTGCTGCCTGCTCTGGTTTCTTTTATACCCGCTTACCCATAGGCTAAAAGGGTGTATAACTCTGTGCCTGCAGGAGATGTACATATGTATGTAGAATGCAGAAGGAGTCATCTAAAGTATAGATATTCTTGATCAACTTTAGCAACCGAGACGATATAGCTAAATATGTCCGTCAATTCAAATAAGCAAATAAATCTCAAAGTCTTTAAGAGTTAGAGCTATCATCATTAACAACACTTTGTTTTAGATTTTCACATTAACCACTTCCGCTCACGCAACTTGTAAAAAAAACGATTAACAAGGGAATTCTTAAAGCGAAAGTCACACACAATATTAGCAACAGTCCTTATTATTCCTGATTGATTAGATCTTAGAGATTGTTCATCCTAATTTCGGACCTACCGAAAGATGCAAATAAAGCAATAGATATATTTATCTATTTTTTTAAGTATTTTTATTTAGTATGATTTAACGATAATACCGCTTTCGTAATAGATATATTTATCTAATACTCTTTTTAATATATTTATTTATTAATTTCGGGCCTCATTCAACACATGGTATCTTTTGTACTCAATGGTATTTGTGAATGTGATAGAATACCGAAAGATGCAATAAATATAGCAATATGTGTATTTATCTATTTTGGTTTGGTATGATTTAACAATAGTACGGTTTTAAGAATAAGTATATTTAACTATTATTTTTTCAATATATCAGATTTATCTATTTTACCAATAAGACCGCTTTCGCATTATTTTATTTTCATTGAAAATGGGTAACGGGTGTCTTACAGTCGTGCACACCCGACTTTAGGTTTCATACTTATTTTTGTATTCGTTTTGTGTTGGTCAAGTTATTTTAAATGCGTTTTTCGAGTGCCTGCATGCGAAATGGGAATTATGTTACTCATGTGACGATCGAGCGATCGATTGCCCTTTGACTGCCTCATCTTCTGCATATTTGATGTTTTAGTTTTTTTTTTTTTGGTGAAAGGGGAAGGAGATGAGGAAGGGGAAAGGGAAAGGAGAGCGCACTCCGCTAATTGGAGATTATGCCTAGCGCGTGTCCACGACATTCCGCGGATCGTCGCATTGCATCGTTTAACCAGCTGGGTGGGATTTGGATGCGATGCATGCGAAGCTGCAAGAGTTGCCAGCTGAAGCTGAAGCTGGTTTTGATGTTAAGCCAAAGACGGGTTGAGCATTAGACATGCTCCAAAATGGCAATTGGTCTTTGGTTAAGCGACTGTTTGCGTTGCTTTTGCGTTTACGATTGCTACTTTTATTCCACAGAAGTGTAAATTGCAGGCTCAATGTGCGAAATTATCATTTCCATATCGGGTCTAAGAATTTTAACGGCCATTTGTGTGTTTGCGCAGTGAGCAGAGCAGCGAAGACAACAAAACTTCAACAAAATCATGTTGACTTGTATGCCAACTCCAGCTGTGGCAACAACTGGCAACTTGCAACTGCTGCTTTAGCGGATTTACGCGGAATTGCAGCGCGTCCGTCTTCCTGCTGCCATACGAGAGTGAACAAGAGAGAGAGAGAGAAAGAGAGAGTGAGAGCGAGAGAGACAGACGACAGGTGAACACCCAATATGGCTATTGAGTTATTCACTTTGACATGCCGGCAACGACAGTGGCATTCCACTGCGAGGGAGCAGCAGCTACTGTATTCAGCTTCAGCTTCAGGTTCAGCCTCAGCTTCAGCTCGCTGCTCCTGCTGGGCGGTCGCTGCTCCTCGATGCCTGGCTGCTAAAACTGCAGCAGGAATGCGTATTAGCAATAACACTGCGCATATTTCATATATTTTTAGGGGGTGTGCTTCACAAGAATTATGACAGCATCGAATAGTTAACAAAGTATTTTCTCTCTCTCTATGTGTGTGTGTGTCTATATAGCAATTAGCTGCGTTGCTCATACGCCGCGTGACCCGCTGCCCAATCCTCACGCTTTGCATGCGTAACCACCATTACAACAGGCTGTGCAATGGGCCAATTTGCGCATAAGGTCAGCACCGAGTCCAGAGTCAGCTCAGTGGTGTGCTTCATGGAGTTTATCAAAATACGCGAGTGTCCCTGTCTCTGTGTCTGTGTTTGTGTCGGTGTCCTTTCGCCATTGTTGTGTGTGTGTGCTCGCATAATCCCCCTTCGCTTTGCTTCTGTTATAACTGTCGTTGTTGTTGTTACTGTTGTTGTTGTTGCTGGCCAAGTCCAACCCTTGGCAAAGATGTCTGCTTGCTGCACACTAACGCACACACACACAATGACAGCAAACTGGTTTGCACACTCACACTCACACAGCCAAGGGGTTCACACTGTGTACACTTCGCATGGGGCGGAGACTTTTGCTGCGCTGCTCTACGCTGTGCTGTGCGCTCTTGTTGTTGTTGCCTTTTTACTTGCTCTTATCTGATGGCAATAAGCCGAAACCCGAAGCCGCCGCCTGCCGTTTGCCGTCTGCCTTCTGCTTTCGTTTCCCCCACGCTCCCCCTCGCACTCTTCTTGTTGCTGATATGTTGCACGAAATGAATTGTTTGCTTGCCATGCGAATACATCACGCCAGCTGCTGCTGCTGCTGCTACTGTCACGCACACTATGGTTGTCCCGCTCGCACGCACGCGTTGTGCGCCCTCTCTTGGGCTGAGAGGTGGCGTGGAACTAGAGCTGGAGCTACAGCTGGAGCCAGTTCAGGAGCCGGAGCCATTCCCCAAAAATATTGTGTGCTGCCTTTTGGGCAAACTTTTTGGCAAATGTTGCAACTGCTGCTGCTTCTGCCGCTGCTGCTGCTGTGAGGTGTGCTTGGTTGTTGGTTTTTCTTTTCCGCCTGTTTGTTTCAATATTAAAATCGATCCAACGAAGTGAACTGCATTTGCGGCACTTGCACTTGAATGCATTTTAAAGCAGCTTTTGCCGCATATTTTTTCCTCTTGTTTTCCTCATTTTCTTTGTATCGTTTTCTTGCTTTTGTTGTTGTTGTCTGTTTGTTTTTCGTTTTATTCTGCCGAATTTCAGAAATTTCAACAATTTCTGTTCGCATCCACGAGGCATTTGGCGTTATGAAGTGCACATGTGTGTGTGCACGTGTGTTTCTCAGTTTCTCTGTGTGTGTGTGTGTGAGAGTGTGTGTGTATGTGCATTATTAACCAAATATTTTATATTCATCTCTACGTCTGTCTTTCTGTTATTTGCTTTTTTCTCCTTTTTTTTTGCTTTTTACAGGCTGCATTTCGTGGCATTCGTGCTCGTCTATTTGGGAGGCCTTCATGGGGGCGGTGCATCGGATTCCCTTTTAATTAACTCAATTTCATGCCATTTACCACTTTTTTCTCCTGATCTGCACATATTTCATATATTTTTTATTCTCTCTACCTCTTCGTTTCTGAGTCCCTCTCACTTTGTTGCGGTAATCAGTTACAGCTTTTGCGCTTTCGTTTTATATGATTGCATAAAGTAATTGAAATGTGATTGTGAAAGAGTTGTATTTTCTTCTCTTCTTAGCAGTTTGCTCGCCTACATTGTACCCTGTACATCAAACTTGAAACTACCATTTAAAGTAATTAATTCAGAAATTCAGAATTCTTGGTATATTTTTGCATTTGAAATAATGTAAGTGTTTAAATTAATCGATACTAGATTATTGTATAATTCCGTATAGTAAACACATCACTGAGTGCATTATTTTTTTTCAAAAGTTAAAAACCGAATCAAAGTGAATTACGAAGAAAAGTGAATATAGTCATATATTTATTTAAAACATTTTTTACATAGTTGAATGGAATCTCAATTACGTACATATGTATACCAAAACATATTTTATATCCTTAGTTAAGTTTAATTTTATATGCTCCCTTGTGAAAAAAAGTCTTTATACATAGTTTACCATGATTAGAAAGATTTAACATGTTAATGATACAAAAAACCATAATGAATGCTTACTCTTTTAAAATATGAAATAAATAAGTGAATCTAGTTGTACGGTACATTATAGAGTTAATTACAGTCTAAATTACATATTTTATATCCTTAGTTTAATCTAACCATGATTAGAAAGTTTTAACACATATATATTTTAATTTACTGGCAACATGATTTTCTGTATTTTTCAATTTGAATGAAAATTAAAATTGTAAACTTTTTTTATGAAAAATAGTTGCTCCTTTTAATAAAGAGAACTTTATATATTTTTAGAGATTACTTCATTTTTATCTTTTTATACCCGCTACCCATAGGGTAGAAGGGTATTATAACTTTGTGCCGGCAGGAAATGTATGTAACAGGTTGAAGGAGGCATCTCCGACCCTATAAAGTATATATATTCTTGATCAGCGTCAACAGCCGAGACGATATAGCCATGTCCGTCTGTCCGTCTGTGTGTCTGTGTGTCTGTGTGTCTGTGTGTCTGTCCGTCCGTCCGTATGAAACACTGGATCTCAGAAACAATAAGAGATAGAGCTATAATTTTTTTTCGACAGCATTTGTTATGTTTGCACGCAGATCAAGTTTGTTTCAAATTTTTGCCACGCCCACTTCCGCCCCCGCAAATCAAAAAAATCGAATAACAAGCGTAATTTTAAAGCTAGAGTTACGAATTTTGGTATATACAATAATTACTATAGTAGTTATGATTCCTGAACATTTGGTTGCGATCAGATAAAAATTGTCGAAGTTATTAAAGAAATTCTTTTGTATGGGCAAAAACGCCTACTTACTGGGGGTCTTAGTTACTTTGTCTGACAATCTGGTATATTGTGCCGTCTATGGTATATTTTGAATGCGGTACTATATCGATATAGCACATATACCATTTGGTATATTTTTTTAGTATTTTTTAGTATATTTGGTATATTTTGAGAAATATACCGCAAAATATATTGCTTTTATTCAAAATGGGTAGCGGGTATCTCACAGTCGAGTACACTCGACTGTAGCTTTCTTACTTGTTTATTATAATATAAAGCTTTTCGTTAAAGGCTATTTTTTCATATATAAATGTTTTATTTCCGTACAATAGAGCAAAGTTAATACCAAAATAATTATATATTTTCAAATAACAACAATATTTAAACTAATGATTTTTATTAGAAGACTATTATTAACATAATATTTTGCAATGCATTGCGTAAATAGATCAAATATTTTTAAAATTTTTAGAATACTATATAGTAGATAGGAAACTTTGTACATATTGTACATACATATGTATAAAAGAATTGCAAAAATAAATATTTTAATGAGTCGAAGGCCTCAGCAGCCAGTACTTTCTTCTCTATTAAATGTAGTATTAAGTACTAGATTTAATATAATAAAATAAAATAATATATATTTTAAAATTCCCCATCTAACAGCTTAAGTTCGGATCAAATTGTAAAGCACAGAATATGATATGTTTTTTATTAAAAAAACACTTTGAATCTATGGTTACAATTTCAATAAACAAAAATATAAGAACTCACTTATCTTATATTATTTCGCACTAATTGATTTTAAGGAAAAGAAAACTTAAAAAAAAGTCTTAAAATCAGTGTTAAGATTAATTTAAGCCAAATTGCCAAATGATAATTACTACATTTACGGTATCTGCGGTATTAACTTGGTTAAAAATCTTGAGCACGCACAATCTAGAACTAAGCAAGTATATTTTAAAAATTCTGTTATCAAGAACTGAGGAAAGTGAAGGCCCACCGGGCTTTTATTAAGAAAACGCGCCGCAATATTATCCCATTGAGTTTATAATCAAAAATAACTGCTTATCCTTATGGTTATCCTTATTGCTGCAGGACTCGGCAAAGTTGGCGCAGTTCAACAGCTTCTGGCCAGGACAGACCGGCCAAGTCAGGCAAAACTAATAAACTCGCTTTTTTTCTTCGGTTAGATTCGCCCACATCGAGAATCAAGTACGGACAGCGAACGACTCTTTGTCTTTCAGTTTGAACCGCGCTCCTTTAATTGCTGTTTAAAGGGAAAACTGGGGGACTGAGAAGACAACACAAATTTACCAAGTGCAAATGCAGCTCCAACTCAACTCGACTCGACTCGATTTGGAGCATTTTTGTGAATTATTTTCCCATTATGAGCAGATTAGGTTTATTGTGAAGCGTCTTGGCAACGGGCAAAAGGAAGTCAGACAGGAAAATCAACCCGATTCCGAAGCTGTTTTGGGGGTTGAGATGGTTTTTTGGGGTTTTGGTAATGTATCCTCAGACAAAACGCTGCTAGAAGGTGAGCCAAAGGAAAAGGCCTTTCGTGTTTAGTCTCCCTGGCTGTCTGTCTGTCCTCTAGGTTGGAGTTTCTTGTCATGTTGTAAGCGGCAGAAAGTTCTCTACGTTTGCTGCTTTTGTTAGGCAAATTGAAAAGAACAAAGGGGAAAAGTATTTTAACGCGGTCTGAATTTCAAAAGTTTGCCAAGGTGCTCAATGTGAGACTGAGCGAGCGAGATGGGGAGATGGGAAGATGGAGAGAGAGAAAGACACTTGAAATTCCCGCTTTGAAGTGTTTGTTTTTATGCGAATTTTCCATAATTTCTGTCGTATTTGTGTAACGTGTAAATTACGGCATAGCTGACAAAAACTGGCAGCAGATGAATGTCTTGTTATAATTAAGTATGTATGTGAGTTTTACGGATACATTAATTAGAATATCAATGGAGCATATTGCTTTTCCGATACTCTGCAGTACAGTACAGGAAATGTCAATTGTGCCACCTTACACACAGAGAGTGAAAAAGTGAAACCAGAACTGAAATTGAAGCAGCCAGCAACCGAAACAGAAACAGAAGCTGATGCTGTTGCTGTTGCTGGGAATTGTCTGCTGGAGTTGGAGTCTCTGGCTCAGAGATCAGACAAATAAATCACAATAACGCCAGCTACTGACGTGACCGGCCAACCTACAAAAACCGCACACACAAATACAGATACAAATACAAATACAAATACAAATACAAATACAAGCACATGGATGTAGAGGCAGACACACATGCATATCGAGTGCAACCGCAGGCCGACGCACAAATGAACCCAAATGAGAGGACCGAAGGACGGACTGACTCTGGGCCACGAAAATGATGTATTGCTTTTTTAACGCTGCTGATAGTCTGCGCAAACGCAGTCGCCAAACGCCACATGGATGTGGATGTGGATGTCGATGTGGATGTGGATATGGATGCGGCTGTGGCAAGCGAACCACAGCAATGGCAACAGCAACTGAGGCAGCCTCTGCAGCCGGATGACTGTCCGTAATCAGCGCTGCATGTGGGATCAATGGACGAGCGAGTGTGGTGCAAACATGTGGTCGAAATATGTTAATTTTACGTTAATTATAAATTGATTTCTGAACTGAGTATTTTTCAAAACCAAATTCAGCCAGGACAATCTCCGCTTTGGCAGCGCTGTCATAACTCAACTACCTGCCACCCCCTGCTTCCTGCTCCCTCAATTAGCAGCCAATTCAGTTTGATCGAATTTACGATTGGCCATTAAGCATTTAACAGCCGCACGGACATGGACACGGATGCGGAGTTGGATGCGGAGTCGGAGCTACGGAGATGGAACTACGTGACGCGGAAAAGCATCGACAAATGCCCCAAAGACAACATTCGACTCGACTCGCTGTTTATTTATGTGTGGCCAGGCAAAGGTAATACACAGTTTGGGGGATGCGTTTTGGGATTGTGAATGGGGGAGAATGAGAGCAGCAGGCGGTGCCCATAAAGTGCGTCAGTTTCGATGTCAAAGTTCCAATAGTTCACACTCTTGCCACACGAAGAGTGTGTGCCCAAAAATATCCAATGTTGTTGTTTCTCGAGTTGGCTCGAGTTTTATTATTGTTTTCCCATCTTATTTATTATCAACTTTTGCTTAGCTTCTCTTCGTTGGCATAATTTAACACGTCGCACGATTTGTTCTCGTTTCCCATTTGACATTCCCCGACTTTGTCGTCTTCGCCGACCTCCAACAACTTCTTGTTTATCTGTATCCAAATTAATTTCCATTTTATTTCGAGACAAATTCATTTCCAATTGCCCAACACAATGATTTGCTAAACCAAATCTATTCTGATGTTTCCAAATGCAACTAAGCAAGAAATAAATAGATTATTCCTTTCGGAAACTATGGTAAACTTTTCTTTAAAAGTTTTAGTTTACTATGCATAATGGCAAGCGTTTCATAGAAGTCAACCTAAGACGAATGAACTTTGCACAGATATTCTAGAGTGTAATACGTTTTTATACCCTTTTAATACGTTTTTATACCTACTACCGAACGGGTAGAATGACAAAGGACTTATCTGCGATCCTATAAAGTATATATATTCTTGATCAGCGAAAAAACCCGAAGCGATGTATTCGGGACATATATTTTGAATGTAGTGGCATGCCGATATACCAACTATAGCCTTCAGTGTATTTCAGTATGATCATTTTTAATATTTTAAATTTAGAATATTTTATTTTAGAATAAATAAAGTTGTAAGATAAGCTCAAATGGCATTCCTTAATGCAAAATAAAGTATTTATAGCTTTTTGTCAAAGTCCTTACTAAATCGATTTTCTTTTAACAATTTTAAATCGAAGAAAAAACAAATAATCAAGAATGTTATCAAATATGTAAAGGTTTTTTTTTTAATATTGATCAAACATGTATAATCTGTAAAATAATAAAGTGCAAGTGCAATATATTTTTAATTGTATGTACATATATGATCGTAAATAAATATATGTTACTTGTAGTTTAATGTCTTCTTGAAACATCCCAAACTACGGCCTTAGAGCCTAATACCCGCTACCCATACGGTAGAAGGGTATTATTTTATTTATTTATTTATTTAATTAATTAATCATTTTATTAATCTACGAAAAATGTGTAACTCTCTTTTGAGTGTTTCCTATGTCTAATTTAATTTTTAATCATTTGAAATCATCTTTAATCCATGCTGGAGCAGATTTCAAAGTTAAATAGCATGATTAAATTTCCGTTCTCTGGAAGTAAGTAAAGTTAATAAATATTGCCGTTTACTTACTATGTTTAAATTATGATTATAATGGTCAATTCAATATTTCTGTCATATTAAATCGCAATCACTTGCAAATAACCCAACAATACACATATTGCATAAGTTAAATACAGCTCAGAGATATCCTGTTTAAGGATTCCCAGCTTGCACTGCAAGTGATAAGCTCAGCCAGCAGCAGGTACACAGAGCAAAGTGAACTCATTAGCACACAATGCGACAATAAACACTGATGTTGACCCATTGCTGATTCATGGCTGACCAAACGGAACAAGGAAGTGCCGCCAACTGAAAGAAAAAAGAAAACGGAACCATCTGTCGCATCCCAAAGTTGAGTGACAACGTCAAGAAAGTAACAAAAAACAGCGAAAATAAAACGAATTTAAGGAGTAAAGAGTGCAGTTATTAAAAAACGATAAACCCAGAGCAAACGCATTGGCGAATTGTTGAACACCTTGGACACCCGATCCCATCCGATCCGAACCGAAGTGAAGCGAACCGACTCAGGGGCGGCCCCAGTTAGAGACTTTGTGCTGCGTTCGAATTATGGAATTCTTATGCTAAAATAATGTGACCACGGCTGCCACAACTGCGACACAACAGTGGCTACTGCGCAGCCGATCGTCGACGATCGATCGATCAGTAATAAATTTGTTGCACTGCCAACGCCAACTTCTTTACCCCCAGCCAGAGTCGGAGCCAGACTGGAACCAGTCGTTGGCCAGTCTGCTGTGGCAAAAAGACTTCGATGTAAATACGCACACGGGAGCATGTCGCGCGTTTGTCCGTTTCTTTAATTCATGAGCCGAGCAACAGCCACAGAGCAGAGAGCAGAGGGCAGAGGATCGAGCTGGGAGCTTGGAGAACGGCAGCCGGACTGGCTCTGGCTAACTAACTGGTAGCTGGCAACTGGCAACTGTTGGCCAACTGTGCGATAAGTCATTGAAAGTCAATAATATGTTACGCGCCTCGTTGCGCTGTTATTGTATAATAGCAATAACAATACGATCGTCGCCCCAACTTCACTCAGGAAGTGCCTACCCATCTGTATCTGCACTTAGGAAAAAAGAGTACGAGTACACATCATTCTGCAATTAAAATTGTTAATCAATTTCCTTTCTATGTATTTTCTTTTCTCAAATTTTGTTAAGTTGAGCGTGAATCTTACATTTTTAAATCAAGTATTATATCAAGTAAAGTAAAGTATATCTTTTAAATTAAAGCTATTTTGTTATCCTATGCAAACATGCTTAATTTTAATCAACAATCCAATTTATTCTTATATTAAGTTTAATTACTTCCAATACAAAAGAAATTAAAATAAATTTTATTCGGGTAATTTGACAGAATTGTCAATCAATGTAGAGAAAAAGTTGCAATTCCCTGCCTATAAAATTTTGACCGAAAATCTGATGCTGTCACGAATCGATTAGTGAGCTTTGAAGTGAAATGTGTGGCGTTGGTTCATATCTTAGTCGGTTAAGATAGAGTCAAGAGTTTTGAGGAATATTCTTAAAATTGAATCAACAATTTTAATTTTTTGACACAACTAATTCTTGATTCAAGAACGAAAGTATTTTAATGTTCTCTCAGTGTATATTGTGTATCTTTGTATCTGCAACTGTATTTGTTTCTTTATTTGGGTGTGCAAAGACGATCACAGTCACAGTAAAAGTCACAGTGACATTCACATTCACAGTCGCAGTCACAGTCACGGTCTGAAATTCGTGTCTTATTTATGAGTCGCGCTATCTGAGATTTGTTTTTCATTAATTATGCATCTTGTGTCTTCGCTTCGCTTCGGTTTCTTTTCGTTTTCAGGCCTCCCTCCCTCCGCACGCCAACGCCGATGATAAATAGCCCGAGATTAATAAGGCGCCTGGCTAAATGGCGTGGAAAACATGCACATGTGAAATTAACGATTATTAAATTTGTTCTCTTGATTCATATCTGACTGAGCTCCGCTCCATCGTTTTGACTTACTGCCAAGCTCTCCTCTCACGTTATCTCTCCACTCAAATGGCATCATTAGCTGGCCGTTTGCATAAATTATGATTCCGATTGCCGTTTGTCGGGATTTTCGATGGATTGGGAATGGGAAATGTTTTGATTATGTTGTGGATATTGAAGCTTATCAAGAGGTAGCAACACTTAATCGGAAGTAGGTAAGAACAAACTTCTAGGTGGTCTATTCAGATATTAAAATTATTAAAGTAAATTTCAAATATATTTGAAAGATTGGCATCTTCAATTCAATAATAAATTTCATGCTGGAAGGAATAACAATATTTGATAATAATGCTTTTAATGATTCAACGCCATTCCCACACCATTAAATAAACATTTATAACTTTTGATTGTATTCAAATTGTTTTTATTTTACTTTCGTTTTTTTTTCGTTTTTTAGATTTGTTTGTTTTTATTTCTTTTGTCGCATTCAATTTGTATAACCTAATTTGTTGAAATTCAAATTCAAAATTGAAGATATATTTAAACAAAATAAATTCTAGCTTTCAAATACACATTATTTTGTTATGTTATATTATGTTCATGTCCAAGTCGTTAACTATACAAGAAATGTTTGATTATTATCATTAGTGTTAGACTTATTATCGCTTTAGTAAATTGTTACCCAAAAACTCTAACGCAGATTATGCATAAGAACATATGCATATATATATTTAATATATTTATGTATGTATTTGTATATATATATATCGATTTAAATTTAAATTTATTTGCATTTGTATTGTGTATTTTGTTTTTGTATAATATGTATGCTTGGATGTGTAGTATATAGTAATTCTTGTTATTTATATATATGTAGGCGTGTCTATAACTTGCTGATATGGGATGCTAAACTTATGGGGTTTACAATACAAAAAATTACACAATTGTTTAATACGCGAATTGTTTACAATATTTAAGAGTAAAAGTATATATATATATATATATATATATATATAGATGTATGTATATATAAATTTAAGTTTAAATTTAAACCTCACAGACTCACTTTAATTACAAACAAATTTCTCTCAATTCTCTGCAACATTCTCAAAATGTGTGTGTTTGTGTGTGTTGATTCTCCTTCCTTTTCCAGAGGATTTTCTTGGGGTTCTTCCATTGCTATTTTTGCACATTTATTTAAATTTTACTTAAAGTTAGCGTTTATTGTTGGGCTTCATCTTGCTTGTTGTTGCTTCCTGTTTGCTTGGTTGTGATTTATTTGTTTATTTTTTTGCTGCTTTGAGTGTCGCTTTTCCTTTCACATAGTGTGTGCTATAGTACAACTTCAACGAAAATTCCCCCCGCTCCAGCTGGCCCAGCCGGCGTTGTGGGATAACACGAGAGGAGAGCTGCTGGTCGAGCACTCCTAGAACCAGTACAGATCCTTTGACGATTCCTGCACTTGAGCTTCCAGTCCTTTATGTGGCAACAACAAGAACAGCAAAAGTAGATAGAAAAAAAAGAACACAAAAACACAATTTAATTTGAGGTCAAGCGTGCTTTGCCATGGCAATGACACTAAAAATGGACGACTGCACGAATGTCGTCTGCACATGTCCTTTATCGTCCTTTTACGCACCTGCCATTGTCGGGTAACTCGAGTAGGCCGCCGCACTCTCCAGGGCATGGGCTGTCTGCTGGTCATGATGGAGTCTGCAATGCGACAAAAAGGGTGACAAACTCGGTGAATATAAGTTGGTGTTGACGTTGATTGATCAATCAAGATACACACTATTCTAGCAACACATTGGTCAAGTAAGGTTGTAGTAATAGATATTATAAATTACTTCCTTAATCACAATCAATCACATTAACTAATTATTTTACTAATGTTTTTAGATATAGTTATGATTTATATATCATTAATCGTTAAATTCGTTCATTATTCATATTTTCTAAGTGAATATTTGATCATTCTAATTTAATTTTATATTTTTCTTGCTAAATTACCTTAAATCAAATAAGAGCCATTCGATTTATTAATATTAAATCTAAATAAATAAAATGACATTATAATGTTGGTAGCATGTTTTGTCAAACTTTATAAGGTTACGGGTTTGATTGAGTACCTGTTCCATAATGATTGAGAAATAATATTAATGAATGCTTTTCGGATCAAACTTATTTCAATTGCTTGAAGAGAAGCATGTAACGATTTTAGTTTAGACTTCCTAACAAACACATTAAAATTCTTAAATTATGGCCTTAAGAAGCAATTTAATAATGATTGATCAATCGTAGGCTTAATTTGCATTTCGGAACGAACTCAACTTAATTAGAGTTGGTGTGACAAATTAATTCATATTATAGCCCTCTAAAGAACACATCAAATCCTTAGGTTCGTGATTAATCATAGTAGTAAATGCATTTCCTATCGAACTCATTTGCTTGACAATAGGACATTCAACGATTTCCTTTTATAATGAATACATCACTATTCTTAAGTTATGGGTTTCATTAGGGAGCAGTGATGCCGATGATTTACCAAAGAACACATAAACATCCTTAAGTACGTTGTGATTGATCAATCATAATAGTAAATGTATTTGGTAACCAGCCTAACAATAGAAGCATCTGACGATATCAATTTGTAATGAATACATTAATATCCTTAAGTTATGCATTTGATTAAGCAGCAATTGCATGAAGATTGATCGATAGTACTAAATGCAATACGGAATGAACTCAACTTAAATGGAGTTTGTATGACAAATTAACATATATTATAGCCCTCTAAAGAACACTTCAAAATCAAAATCAAATCATTGTAGAAAATGCAATTCATATCGAGCTTAACTCAATAGATTGACAAGAAAAGCATCAAATGATTAATGAATACATCAATATTGTTACGTTATGCGTTTGATTAAGCAGAAAGTGCATAATGTTTAATCAATCATAATACATTTTGAGTGACAAATTAACCCATATTGGAGAACTCTTCAAAATGCTATAGTTGGTGATGATTGATCAATCATAAAAGTAAATTCATTTCCTGTTGAGCTTAACTCAACAGATTGACAAATAAAGCATCAAATGATTAATGCATAATGATTGTTTAATCATAATACATTTTGGGTGACAAATTAACCCATATTGGAGAACTCTTCAAAATCCTAAAGTTGGTGATGATTGATCAATCTTAGTAGTAAACGCATTTCGTATCAAACCTAAATTGCATGACAAGAAAAGCATCTAACGATCGTTTAGTGTTTGCCTCTGGCATTTCACCTTCTGCAGTATTACGCTACGCGCATCATACTTGTAGTTCTTACCTGGAACCGTGGCTGTACTGCTGCGGCAGACGCAGCAGGCTGCCGTATTGGGCCATGTTGTGGTGGTAGGCATGCGCGTGGGCCGCATGCGCATGCGCCGCGTGTGCGTAGGAACCATAGTGAGCTGCCGCTGCGTGAGGCACCCAGGGATCGGTGGCGTAGCCGGTGTCCGTCGCTGTGCCGTACAAGTCGCTAACCTGGATGTGGAAGGAGAGAGATTGGAAGACAGAGATTGTGGCCGTGGTCAGCGAGGACTTTAAATTACAACTTATTTAGTTTAGAGTGTGTGTGTGCGCAGACTCTCTTGCTCTCTCCCTCGCACACACACATACACACTCTAGTAATTGCGGCACGTATTGCAGTTAATCGGTTTCGTGGTCAGAGTGGCATTGTCTCTTTTGTTTTTTCGCCCTGCTTACCTGTGGATGTGTGGGGGCGGGTATGGGATGCACGTAATTGCTGTTCCAGAACGATGGTGGGAAGTTGCGACTCGACATCGGGCTGCTGCTATCTGCAAAACGAGTTAAGGAAAATGATAAACTCCATGAATACTGTGAATACGAGTCTCCTGCATTTGAATGCGGCACACTAAAGTGCAGTCTAATAGGGAATTGAGGATTTGCTTTGCAATTGAGGCAAGTGCAGCATGATTAACTGAGCATCTGTGTTGTGCTGTGTTGTGCTCTGTGTGCAGCACGTACTTAGTTGTCGTCATCGGCGCCACGGCTTGTTGCAAATAACTGAGCGGAATGTTTGTTGTCGTTTCGCGTTGTCTCCTTCTTGTTGTCGTTGTCGGTGTCGGTGCCGTGTTCAGGATCATCACTTGTATTAAATGGTTGTAAATCTACGCGTTTATGAAATCGCTGAGACGAACACGGAGACATCTCCATTATGTGGCAGCAACTGTGGCTGCACTGAGTGTAATGGAGCTGCTTGGAAATTGTTGCCGAAAATAGCAACAACTTTTGGTTGGCTGCCTGGCTGGCGTCTGTGGCATGCACATGTGCCAAGGACTGTGCAACTGGGGACTGCCACAGTCACTCTGCCACTCTGCCACTGGTAGAGGCAGAGGCAAAGGCAAAGGCACTGGGACATAGGCGCATTTGCGTTGACAACATTCCAAACTCAATTCGAGAGAAAAATATACAACAACTGCAGCCTGCAACTGCAACTGGATGGGGCATGTGGCAAAGGGAATAGAGCGCTGTGGCAGCTGTAGCTTTGAGGATATGTTTGCCGTCGCAAGTTGCAAGTCGCGACTTCCACGGCACGTTGCGAGTGTGCCTTGAATGCTGATGATGTGCCTAACTGGCTGACTGACTAACTGACTGTTTGGCTTGCTTCGTTTGCCGCGTGCCCCATTCAGTGCCACACAGAGCAAGATAGAGACAGAGAGAGAGAGAGCGAAGGCTGACAAAAAGTCGTCATCGTCGTCGCCATGTTCAGCGTCATAGTCATTCACTCACTCGCTCAACTGACGGCCAGGAATTCCCATTAATGTGCAAACAAGCAACCACAACCACAAGCAAAGCAAAGCGAAGATTTTGGCGACAGTTCCTTGCCCCTTGCTGTCATCATCCAGCCAACATCATCTTTCACATTTGATAGCACAAAGCGAAAGCCGCTTTGCTACCTGATGTCACCTTTCACCTGATCATGCAACAGCCTAATGAAGTTGCAGCTGATGTAGAAGATAACCGCTCCAGATGACCACACATAGTCCGTCTACTCAGTCCCATTCTTAATCGCAGTCGTAGTCCTTTTCTAATCGAGAGCGAGAGAGAGAAACCTTTAAGGGTTCGAACCCGGTTGCGATTGTCATGGCGATTGCAACTGCAACTGCCACAGAGTCAACAACAGCAACAGCAACAGCCAGAGTAAGAGTAAGAGCAACAGCGATAGCGACAGCGGCGGGTGCCAAGGAATTTTAAATCGAATTCTTGCAGCATCTAATTAAATACTCGTCGCATTCGAATATCATATGAAAGTGCCACGCAAACCCAAATGAACCAGCAACAGCAACAGCAGAGAGCAGCAACTGCAAGGCTGCAGCTGACCGAGCAAAGAGGGGAGAAGACTTTGTCGCTGCTGCTGCTGCTGCTGGCGGCGATATTTTAAGAGTCACAACAGAATTGAAAGTGCAAGCGTGCCACATACACACACACACACATATGCGAGTGTCGACTGAATGAGTGTGTGTGTGTGTGAGTGTTGTGAGTGTATCTCGAGTGAGCAGTTAATTGAAATGCATTTTAAAACCGTAATGAGGAATCTATGCGGCATTCGGCATTGGCACCGCCAGACGAACCACACAACAACAGCAACAGCAACAACAACAGCAACAACAACAAAAAGAGCAGCGACGACAACAGCAACAACAGCAACAACAACATCGACCACATCGCATTCCGGCGACATTTTATAGCACATTCCAACTAGAGATATATATGTATATATATATAATACATGCTTAAATATATATACAGTTGCAAATATATATGTATAACGAACAACAACAACAACAACAACAGCGGCAAACTGCACATTGAGATAAAGAGAAAAATCTATATAAACGCTGCATAGTTTTTAAAGTATCACTAAATGTGTGTGTGTGTGTGTGTGTGTGTGTGTGTATGCGTGTGCATGTGTGTGTGTGTGCAAACCACTCAAATAGACAAATGGCCAAAATGAACTTTAAATACCATTAAGCAGCGTCACAACAACATCAACATCAACAGCAGCAGCATAGAAAAAACCTGAACAATGCTGTTGTTTTTGTTGTTGTTATTGTAGCTTTTGGTTTTTCCTTTAGCTATGCGAATTGCGCAAGTTTCACAGTTTGCTTAGTGGGCGTGTGGTTTTTGTTGTGGTTACTGCAACAACAACAACTACAACAACATCAAGCACAGCAGCAACCAGCAATGTTTAAGAATACAACAACAAGCACAAATTAGCGCACAACTTTTGATTTCATTGAGCAAATTGCTTAATTTAATTCGATTATGAATACAAAAGACAAGTTGCCAAAAGCTGTAGCTTTAATATCGCTTTTCTTCAAATATCCATTAGATATTTGAGGGAAATTGTGAAAATAGAAATATGTCGACTCCTTTTGAGGAAATTATCAAGTGTTATAAAATAAACTTAATATGAAAGTTCAACTTTTTCTGTTTTTGTTCGATAAAGCATCTAAGTTTCATATAAGCATTAATCATTAAGCATCCTAATTTTACCAGAGAAGGAGTAAAAACTTTATAATATTGTCTGTAATCAGTTTGGAGTACAAAAGCCCAAATTTACAATTACATTTGAATATCCGATACTCAACGAGTAGAAGAAACAAGCATAATGTTGAGGGTTTAGATGGTAAATACAGCAAGTATACATTTCTGGTATAATAATTTTGTATCTTTCTAGAATACGGTTTTATTAAATCTTTCTTTGTATGAATGTTAATATTACTTTGTCTCATAAAGTATTTAATCGTGTAAACATTTCCAAGACATCGAATAACATAGAGCGAAATTTAAACTATAGTCGTGAATCAATTAATTTCTAAAGATCTATCAATCTATAGAATCTAAATAATATCCCAAAATCACAATAAATGACTGTAATTAAAACTACAAAATCGCGTTAACGTTCATTCTTATCTACATACATTAAAATGTTGACGGATGTCGTAAAACAATAAATGCTTTAAATTGCACAAGTTATTGTAAAGAAAAATTCTCAAAACTCATTTTATTGGCATATAAATAAAATATTCCAACAAGCTCAATTTTTGGAGAGTATTCAATTGCTTTCAATCAGATTGAATTTTACTGCCAAATATGTGTTGGGAACGCGCAAACGCCAATTAACGCGTGTCGAATGCAATTTTACTAACCCGAAATTGCACCATCAAAGTGGCAATAGCCTTAGCCAGGTGTGCTGAGCCCCAACCTCCTCCTCCTCCCCTCTATCGTACACACGCACACACTCCCCCATTGGCATTGGCAGCCACAGAAAGTCAATAAAAGGCGACTGGAACTGCGATTGCGATTGCGATTAGCGGTAAAAAGGAATACGCCGCAAATTGTTCAAGTGCTAGCGTTGATTGGCCAAAATGCTATGGGACTGTTGGTGGATGTGGCTTACTGATGCTGAGCACAAAGTACACAGCTATAGCTACAGATACAGATACAGATACAGATACGGAGATACAGATACAGGTACAACTATAGTACAAAGACACGTACGGCACATTAACATTAAGCAGCAGATGCTGCTTAGCATGCAAATGTGTGGCGCCGCAAATAAGCGATAATTGATTGATTGAGCAATAAAACGAGGCAAAAAGAGCATTTCAACTAAAACGGAAAGCTGCGAAATGGCAAATACAAGAAAAGTGAAAATTTAATGGGTCACACTATGTGATATTCGGTTTATAAGGAAATACAATTAGAAAATGTTTCGATTATATGTATTGTATTGTATTGTTCATTCGGTTTATAAGGAAATGCAATTAGAAAATGTTTCGATTATATGTATTGTTCATTTAAATACTTTTTATATGATCTTGCGTAGTACGAAAAGTGAGTGAGTAAATCACAGTCGAGTATGCTTGACTGTTAGATACGCGATACCCATTAATTCTAATAATCAATAAAACGAAAACATTGCGGTATTAATCTTAAAATATACCAAATGTACACCCCGAAGAATACTATTACAATCAGAATATACCATAGAATACAAAATGTGACAAATTGTCAAAATATAGAAGCACAAACCTATGAGTAGCGGGCTTAAAAATTATGCCAAAGACAAATAATTTTTTCGATAACAAGGTCACTTGTGTGTAAGGGATTCTCTAAAATCACTTTAACAACAATAAGCTTTTTTGATAAACCCCTGTTAATTATTTAGTGAAGTTAGTTTCTGTGTAAAGCTTGCTTCATAAAGCTTAGCCCAAATATTCTATGTACTACATTAAATATTACCATATACTATTTAATACACTGATATATAATCTCTTTGAGTGAAATGAGTTCACTTTCCATTCAAAATATTCAAAGAAATTGCATTTTCAAGTTCGGGCAGATCCGAGTTGCACTAAAATCTAATACACTTTGGAAATATTTGATAGAAACATACAGAAGAATTTATCATCAGATGAGATATTGCCAATAAACATAAGCTTGTGAACATATTACTATGATATTCATCGCAAATATAGGTGATCGAACTTGTTTTTTCTCTTTGATAATTCTATCCTATCTATAGAATGCATTCACTTAATAGCTGTTTAATGAATTATATATCCAAAACAACTGTTGTATCTATAGCTATAACTAAAGCAACAGCAGCCAAAAGATTGTTTGCATATGGACAGACAGCAGAATGGGAGATAAGATATAAGTAGGGAGAGTACAAGTAAAGAGGGATAAAAAGTGACAGAGAGAGAGAGAGAGAGTGAAGAAGAGCGACAGGCATGAACAAACGAAACGTTTATCTTCATTAAAGGAGGTAATTAATTTTGAAATCGAAAGAACAAGCGAGTGGCAAGTGGCAACTTGATTTATTTGGTTTATTGTGTGCGACGCAGTGGCATTCAACCGTCCCGAGTACTGCAAAGGGTGAAGAGTGAGGACTGAAGACTGCAAAAAAAGAGGCAAACAGATCGGAGAGGAATACGTCGCAGATTCAGATTCAGATTCAGTTTAGCTGTCTGCAATATGCGAGGTGCATTTGAATAGTTTCAATTGCAGTTGGTAAAGAAAGCAAACATTGCTCATTGCACGCGACATTTCAATAATTCTGCTCTGATTCTTTGGCTAATTATGAGAGCAAACGCTCCCCATACGGCTCCAGCATGGGACCGAGTCTCCTGCAATGGGGTTAGGCGCTTGCTTCTGAGTAATTGTTAACGCCAACACGCAAACTGACAGCAGCGACAAGTACATGACATGTGCGGCTCTTTTGATCAACATGTAAACGACGAGTGTGGGTCGCTCCAAGAGGTGGAGAAGGGGAGGGAATGATGTGGCAAATTTACTATTAAATGAAACTAGTACCGACCTTTTGTATCCTTGTTGCTGTAGTTTAACGCTCGGGAGAAATGCTCGTCGACCACGCTGGCCGTGTCTCCCGAATAATTGGTGAATACAACGCAGGTGGCCGATAGATACTGTGCATGTCCTTGATTGCTGGCGCCACCGACACCGATGCCACCGCCACCTCCGCCTCCACCGCCACTGCTGCTGCTGGTGTCCAGTGGCAGCTCCTTGGACATAGCGCCAGTGGCTGAGGAGACGCCCGCTGAGGGCGCACCAGCTGTGCCATGTAGCGAATGCGGGTGGGAGTGCGGATGACGCGGTGAGTCCGGACCGGAGGAGCAGGATGATTCGTTGTGATGATGCTGTTGGGAGCCCACCAGGCGCGCTGCAAAATATTATAAATAAAATGCATCTCATTATTGACAATGCTGGCGGATAAAAGAGAAGTAGGAGAGGTGCGAAGTTCATCGCATTGCTGCATGTTCTGAGTTGCATTTCCGTAATAAAATATGATATAAATTATTAAATGTTAACTCGTTGGAATGCCGTCGAGCAATCTGAAAAATGTGCAAATTAATTAGCTTGCTGGCTGCCCTCTCTCATGCGCACTCTCTCTCTCCCTCTCTGGCACACAGCCACTCTCATTGCTTGCGCTCAGTCTCCACGCTGTGTTGCTCTCGCTATCCCGCTCTTCACAGTGCCAAAACGGCAGCACATTCCAACCATGGCGAACAATCGATCTTCAATGCTGACAGCAGAAATGTGCGCATACAAACATATGTATATATACATATACACATACAAATGTGTTTAGTTGGATTTGTTTGCTACTACAGCAAAATATAATAAATAAATTTATGCATTTGTGTATGACAAACGCTAAGCGACTAAATTGAATAATAATCAAACTACAATCTGTTAGCCAATTCGTTTGCACCACGTATTCAAGTATCCCTGCAAGTGCACTCAATTGCAACGATGCAGCCCTGTTTGAGATGCTAACCACCCTGTGTTCTACTAGTTCGAACTTCGAAGTTAGTAGTGTTAATCACAATTTTGCTTCACATGACTCTTTGCACTTATTGTGTATTTGTAAAAGCTTTCTTTTTTGGGCCGTCTCTTTTTTTTTTTAATATTTGGTGCGATGATGATAAGTACCAAATGCATTACAAATTTCTAAAAACCGATTTACTAAAATCAAAAATCAGTTGCTGCAAAAAATTGTGATAATAAACTATTAAAAACCTTTTCTCATAAATTTGTATTTTTTAATTTTCGTTATTTTTATGGAAAAGCTAAATATTTAAAATTGCAATTTTTTTATTAAGAATAACATTTAAAGCTTAAAAATTATTTTTCTAAATTGTGATGTTTTTATTTGCATCTCTTTTTTATGGGAAGTTTGATGGGGTCACCAAAAAAATGCAACATTATGCAAAAACTAATATGCATTTTTTTATTTTTAATTAGAACTCAGAATGAATATCTAGGATAAAAATGCAACAGAACATTTGGGATCATCATGCGTACAATAGTTTAAGTAAGAATGATTAGCGTAAGCAAAAGTAAAGTATTTTTATACCCGCTACCCATAGGGTAGAAGGGTATTATAACTTTGTGCCGGCAGGAAATGTATGTAACAGGCAGAAGGAGGCATCTCCGACCCTATAAAGTATATATATTCTTGATCAGCGTCAACAGCCGAGACGATCTAGCCATGTCCGTCTGTCCGTCTGTCCGTCTGTGTGTCTGTCCGTCTGTCCGTCTGTGTGTCCGTCCGTCTGTCCGTATGAACACCTAGATCTCAGAGACTATAAGAGATAGAGCTATAATTTTTTTTCGACAGTATTTGTTATGTTTGCACGCAGATCAAGTTTGTTTCAAATTTTTGCCACGCCCACTTCCGCCCCCGCAATCCAAAAAAATCGAAAAACAAGCGTAAATTTAAAGCTAGAGCTGTGAATTTTGGTATATAGTATAATTACTATAGTAGTTATGATTCCTGAAAATTTGGTTGCGATCAGATAAAAATTGTGGAAGTTATTTAAGAAACACTTTTGTATGGGCAAAAACGCCCACTTACTAGGGCTCTTAGTTGCTTTGGCCGACAATCTGGTACATTGTGCCGTCTATGGTATATTTTGAATGGTGTGCTGTATCGGTATACCAAACATACCATTTGGTATATTTTTAGTATTTTTTTTAGTATTTTCGGTATATTTTGAAAATAATACCACAATATTTTGCCCTTATTAAAAATGGGTAGCGGGTATCTCACAGTCGAGCACACTCGACTGTAACTTTCTTACTTGTTTAACTTGAAATGACATATTAAGTAGTGTGTTCATATAAGTTGGTTAAATGAGTAACCCAAACGCTAAACCTAAATCTCCCTCCGATGTACATTCCCGATTCTATGCGAATTTCCGATGAGCGGCATATAAAGTCTTGACAACTTTACACAGAAAGAAAATATGACTTTCTAACAAAAAGCATCAATATCTTAAGTCAGAGAAATATTCGATCTTGAAAATAATTCTTAAAACAATATCATCATGATTCAAAATAGATTCTTGAGTTTATCACGCTTTTTTTTGTGAACTCACCTTCAGCTTCGCTGCGCGGCACGATGAGATCCTCTTCTTTGGTTTGATGCGTCCGACTGTGGATGCCATGTCCGGCTCCAACGCCTGCCCCGCTCAGCACTGGGCTCATGCCCAGACCTCCGCTAGCCGCACTGCTGCCACCAGGCACTTGGCTGCCCAGCAATCCGCTGGCCGGGCCACTGCCGACGCCAACACCGCCAACGCCAACAGCGCCCAGTTGGAGGCCAGAGGTGGAGGCTTGATTCGCAACCGCGGCAACGGCAGCTGCCGCAGAGTTGTGAGCGGCAGCAACGGCGGCGGCGGCAGCATTGGCGCTCACCGAGGGCGGCAGGATGGGGCTGCAGGGGGAGTGGGAGCTGCCGGAGGCGCTCGATGAGGCGGCCAGCTGCACGCCCGAGGACGAGTACAGATCCTGGTTGAACTGGAAGAGACAAAAGAAGCCATTAGCAACGACTACACAACGATACAACTATGAATAGGAAAGGGGAGGGGGGGGAGAGAGGGAGGGCAGGCAGAAATGAGTTATGGCAGCGTTGGTGCAAATTGAAAATGACACAATACGAGAATTTATGTTGATGGCAAATGCAGTGAGGCCATTAAATTTACGAGCGTTCGCATATTGTCACGCAGTTGCTCGGAAAATGGAACGGAGACAGTAACTCATTTGGGGAAGAGGTCGGAAGAGAGTCGGAAGGCATAACCGAAAGAAAGTCGTTCACAGGGCGATAATCACGCCGCAATCTCCCGAGCTTGGCGACGTGTCAAACATAATGCGGCGCTCGCAACGATTTACGACCGCCCAGCGACACCTTGTCGCTAACTCCCCCGCTCCAGTCCACTCCACTCCGCTGCTGGAGGAGCTGCTCTTGGTCGTTAATGAGCCCATTAGCGCGAGCGTTCTATAAGTGGCCGATAACCCGACGACGCTGCTGTCTCGCCACATTTGCGAGCGCAAACGCTTCTAAATTTAAACCCCCCTTTCCCCTTGTTGTGTGTGTGGAGGAGGCGCACGCCAATTATGACGCTGCCCGGGGTTAATAATGGGTTAACCAGCACGATCCATTTGAAAAGTGCAGCGAGCATCGACAGCACGCGGCATCGACCATGATTTATGTGCAACAACAATGCGTAGCGTGGGTGTCGCTTAGATACAGCACAGCCCCTGCCCTGCCCCTGCCCTGCCTCTCTTTCCCCTTTTGACTTTTTGTCGACTCACTTAAGAGGTTGCGGCTTGTTTACAAAGTCTTAATTTGTTTAGTCCCAAGTGCGTCGCAATCCCAATTAGAGCGCGGGCAGAAAAACGCCAACTCATTGCGGATAAACCAGATGTATCTACGTATCTGCAGCTTGAACTGTATCTGTATCTGCATCTGCATCTGCAACTGTCAATCGGCTTAAGCACATAATCAATATGCTAGCGTGTCTCTCTGGGTTTATCAAGCGACACGATCATTTGCTCCAAGTGCGGTAGCCGAAAGTGCGAAACAATGCGCAAGATACAAAAGTATCTGCAACGTTCAGATTGCAGTTGCTGTCGATGCTGTTATTAGCTGCAGCGATATTTCGATTATGCTGAACGACCAGTTCGCAAACTCACACGGCATAAATCACCAGACGAACCTGCGACACATCTTCGCCTCCTAACACTGTCCTCTTTTCATTTCTTTTCTCCCTTGCTTTTTTTTGCCTTCTTGGTACCTCGGGTTATCTGATCGCTGTGTTTCGTTTTGATGTGCTCGGCAAAGAACTAATGGCGATACACACAATAAATTAAGTGAAAGGGAATAGCAAAAAACAACACAGAGAAGCAAAGTGTCGACGAGACGACAAAACTGTGAGGCAACCTGGTCGCAGTTTCTGCCTTTGGGATGCGAGCGAAATAAACCGGTCACTGGTCAACGGTCACCGCAGGCTGCTTGCTGACTCAATCTGCGATTGGCCAACAGAGGCAACCCTAAGTCCATCGAAACAGAGGAATTGCAGAACAGAGAGGAGCGTCGGGCGGCGATCTTGAGTTTATCTCGGCCTGTTTATGGTCATGCAAAAGCATAGAATCAGAATCGTGTCGTATCGGTTACTTACATAAAAGGCCAATTTCGATTTGGTGCCGCGGCCTTGTATAATTGGAACTTGCGACACAAGAATTTCTTTGTGCCACAGCGACAAGCACCACGGAGAGAGATCCCAGTCGCAGTTGCAAACACAGTCTCAGTCTTGGTCTCAGTCCCTGTCGCTGTCGCTGTCTCTGTCTCTGTCCCAAGTCAAGACCCAGATTCAGATGCACAGACAGAGCCAAGCTCGGTGGAGACCCAGAGAGTGAAACCCTTTTGGGCAACTGTGAAGCGCTTCTGGCATCGTGAGAACTTTTCTGTACTTGTCACAAAAAAAAATCACAGAAATCTTCGAAATCAATGTTTGGCAAAAAGCGCAAACAAAGCGACATTTGCTCGCCACAAATTTCTCTGAATCTTGCCAAAAAAACAGAAAAAAAAAAACACAAACGAAAACGAAAAACGATTTGCGTTTTATCGTGAATTCTTATGATTTGTTACTCTGATTTAATTGTGCCTCATTTCGAAGGTAAACAAATTGCCCGTGGAGACCTTTCAGCGCCCTCGTCTCTCCATCTCGAGTTCATATTGTGCGTGTTTTGGCTTTGCACAATCGCATTTATTATGCACAAATAATTAACTATAATTAACTAAAAGTCACAATAGTATGCTATCTCAAATCTATCATTTTAGCCGCGAATAAATTAAATATTTTGTGCATAATTTTAGTTCAAGGTGTTTTAGGAAGGTGAATTTTTATACATTTTGAATGAATTTTTATACATAGTTCTATGAAAATATTCATAAGACTATTAAAATTCATATTCCCAAAAAGCCAAAATTAACTATTAGTAATCTAACCATTCAAATAAATCCTTCCAAATAATTTGAGCTCAGGCAAAAAAATGTTTAATTCTTTGCATTTTATATTCTTAAAATTATATTCTATTTATTTATGAAACTAAAAATTGAATTATTGGTATATTGTATATACTGATAATTACAATATTTAAAACACTATACTTAAAAGTACTTTTGCAAAGATGGAAGTAGAAGTGTCAGTTGATTACAGCTTCTTAAAAGAATAGACCTATTTTTTTCAGGCTATTTTAAGGGAATTTTATAAGGATATTTTATAAAATATTTTCTATGATTCAATGGGCGCATTCAGCGTGTAAATAGATATTCATCGCTAATATTTCTATATCATGAATTTTGTATTAATTTGAATAAATAGAAAATATCTTTAATTTGACTTTTTTGAAAGGTTATACTTAAATTATTCAAGTATATCTAATTACGAAAGTAGTGACTATTCCTATTCTTTTTTCCTTATTCCACACTTATTTGAAGCGGCATTGTATAATACATTTT
This sequence comes from Drosophila sulfurigaster albostrigata, assembly GCF_023558435.1. Classification (NCBI taxonomy): domain Eukaryota; kingdom Metazoa; phylum Arthropoda; class Insecta; order Diptera; family Drosophilidae; genus Drosophila; species Drosophila sulfurigaster. Next base: position 4,240,796 of record NC_084883.1, read on the forward strand.
TTAGATGGTCATTAGTAACGCTTGATCCATTTAGGAATTATTGAAGAAAGCCTTGTTGATCTATTCACAAATTATATCTAGTGAAGTCATTAGCTGCATTAAGATGGTTTGCTTGGTGGAATGTTGAAAGAGAGAAAGAGTTGTCAACTTACCCTCTCATATTGATAAAATGAACGACTTGGTCCTGCGCGCCCATACAGATATGGATAATAGGCACCGTACATAACTTCTGGGCAGGACACTGCCATCGTCGCAGTTGCAGTTGCAGTTGCAAGTTGCAGTTGCACTCAGTTCGCAAAGTGTGTCGTTTAAAGCACAGATACACTAAGCCACGCACGCACACACACACAGAGTTGCACAAACACAAACTAAGTATTTATGTATTAAGTTGCACAGTAATCACAGTTTTTCTCGTCAGCTTTTCCACAAAATTTTGCACAATGATCGCTGATGGAAATTGCAGCGCCTTCAGCACAATCCGAAGCAATTGCTATTCCAATTGCCGTTGGCTGTTCACTTGGGTTGTTGTAGTTGTTGCAATTGCTGCTTTTGGAATCGTTTACAGCACTTTGCAGCGGTTGCCAGTTGCAAGTTGCAGTTGCAATGGCCGCGCCTGCGCCTCCTCCTAGGCCTCAGCCTCGGGGCTGAGCTTTGGGCCACTGAAGTGAAGTGAGGTGAGGTGAAGTGAAGGGGCAGTGGGATGGGATGAGGTGCAGCTGAATCCAAGTGGAGTGGAGTGGAGTAATTATAAAACCGGCTCAAACTGAAGTCTGAAGTTGCTGTTGGCGTGTTGCGTTTTGTTGTTACTGTTGTATTTGTATTTTCTTTTTTGTATTTGCCGCAGTCACTTGGCAATGGCGAAGGCGAATTCCAGGAATGAAAACTCCGCTCGGCTAATTATATTTACATATTGTAAAACACCATCGCGTTTGTATCAAGAGCTTTAATTACTTTTCGTCTCTATTTTTTTCGATGTTGATGTTGTGTTGATGTTGTAGTTGAAGCTGTTATTGTTTGCTTTTCTTTTTAACTTGTTTCGCTAGGCTTCCGTTTTTTGTGCAAGCGTTTTTCTTTTGTTTGCTCCGCAAACTTCTTTCTTTGAATTTTCCTTGGCTTTTTTTCTGTTTTGTTTGCTGCTCTTCAACTTTCTTCACCCGCTTTGCTTTGCTTTGCTTCTATGCGCAGGCAATTGCAATTATCATTTCCACATTGTTGACTGCAGTTAGTCGTTGTTGTTGTTGTTATTGTTTGTAGCTACTATTGTTATTGTACTTGTTTTGTTGCCGTTTTCCTAGCATCCATTATTATTTGGCCACTCCCTTGCTTGAGTTTCCGTTGAATAATTGCAATCCCTGGAAGAAAACGAAGAAAAAAATGCCAATAAGAAAGAAGCATTAAAATTGTTGCTTGTGTCAAAATAAAAGTTTCTTCACGTAATTACGAATCTCATTTGTGTGCAAATGCCCTTGCAATTTATCTAGATATTAACTATCTTTAAATTAGAATTATTTTCGAGAAATTCAAATTCATTTCAGTTGAAAGCGGAAATTTTTTACATATTAAATTACTTTCATGAATGTTAGTTTTTGCATTAATTGTAATATTTAGTTTTTCTTTGCAGGCAACATCATATTGCCTTACACAAAAAAATGTTTTTTGTTAATAAATAAGAAGAAACTATTATAAAACTACATACAAAAAAATCTGTTTTAACTATCTTCTATTACTATTTATATACAAAAGTGTTAACATTTATCATACTATGTAAAGGTAATTATTTATATAGCTTTCAAAGTTTTTTAAAACTCCGTCGGCAATTGAAAAACTTAACAAACATTTATATTTATATATATTATACATATATATACATATTTATTTATATATTTATATTCTTTGTATTTCCTAGTAATATTGTGTTTTAGAAAATAGAATTACCTAACATTATATATTTATCTACTAGTTTTTATAAAAAGAATTTTTAAGCTTCACTTATAATCTCCATAATAATATGAATATTTCTTTCCTTCTTTAACTTTGCTAATTTAAAGTTGTTATCAAAAATATTTTGTTATTAAGATAGTTGGTAAAGAATAAATAAGCCAGAAACTAATTAGTTTGAACTTCTATAAACTATTTGTCTTCAACACAAACTTTGTTCTTTTAAAACGTGTGTAAAAGACAATATTAAGAATATTTAATGATCAAGATAGTTTGCACATAATCATAAAATATAATCTTAATATTAACCGTAAACAATATAATGAATCTTAATATTATATTCATATTTTGAAATGCTATTGTTTTCAATTTAAATATTGTTTTTTGAAATATTTGAAAACAGTTGAAAAATATGAGAAATACATTTTAGAAATGTGTCTGAGAGAATATTTATAATATTCATTTCGGACCAAAGCGTAATTTGCATGACATTCCTATTAATGAATTATGTGCAAATTGTATAATACGTATAATTATAGACATTTTCATTATTATTTATAAAGTACTATGCGTATCTTTGAGGTTGATTGAAATTTTTGTACTCACCATTTAGAGTTCATTAAATTCATAATCCAATTATTGCAATTTACTGTGTGTTTTGTTTTGATTTATTCACTTGAACAATAAGCAGGTATTTATATATTTATGTATATTGTATGCTCGTATATATGGAGGCAAAAAACACTTTGCTTCGTTTTTATTCACATATGGGTAGATTTGAAGTGACAGTGACGGTTTAATGCCGTCGTAAAGACACGCGATTTGCGTTTCGCTTGCAGTTAATTTAAATAGTAATTAAATTTATAAGCGCCGGAATTTTCACGTGAATTTTTAAAATTTTAACGCTGCTTTTTTATTATTGCTACGTTTAGGGGGAGAAGGGGGATAACTCAGTGCCGTAGCAAGATCCGAAAGCGAAGCGTACACAAAAACATTTGCTCGCGCACTCAATGAAAATATTTTCGCTAAATCCACAAATGCCAAATTCCATAAATTCTTGCGAGTTGGCAGCGCGGCGAAGGTGGCGGCGGCGATGACAACAACGGCGGCGATGGCGACGGCGATGGCGACTTTGACTGTGACGACCGATGCTCACATTCACATTAGTTTACGTTACATACGCAGCATCACGAAAGCTTAAAGTGAAGGTGCAAGTGCATCGAGCGCAACGGAGGCGGCGGCGGTGGCGGCGACAAAGGCGATTGCCGATGGCGGATTATATTTTAATTGCCAACGCATATACACTGAAAATGAACTGCACTTGCTGCGATCGCTCACTTCGACTGGGACCGAGAAGGCGAATACGAATACGAATACGCGAGCGTAAGGCGATGCGGAGAAACCGCCGCTGCCGCTCAATTGGAAGGGAGAAAACAAACTGGTTGTCTGCTGCCTTCTGCTGCCGTTTGCTCGTCGTTGTTGCAGTCGCGACAGCAACTGCGGCGCAGCAGAAGCGCAAACAAAATGGCATTTTGCGCACATGCCATCTCGCTCGCCGCAAGCGCTATGAGTCTTGAATAGAGCGAGACAACTGGTGTGTGCTCTGCGTGAGCACTCAGCGACGCCCACTTTGTTAATGTGTGTGTTTGTGTGAGTATGGCATTTATATGCAGTGGTTGTTGTTGCCACTGCTGTTGTTATTGTTGGTGCGCGGTGTCTGGACTAACGATGCCGCGGTGTGAAAATAAAATGGAGTGCGTCTCAATTGTGTCTTGAAGTAGACGGGCTCACAGTACGAAATATTTGCTCCTGCCCTGTTCTCCTCTCTTTTCCTCTGCTTCGGTTCATTCTGTTCTACTCTGTGCCGTACTGTGCTGTTCTGTTCTCTGCTGTGATGTGCTGTGTTGAGCTGAGCTGGGCCTTTCTGCTACCGCCTGTCCTCTACGGCTTGTCGCACTGTTGTCTGATTTTAAAGTTCGCTTTCCGATACTCGCGTTGTTTGAGCTGGAGCTCGGTGCAACACGTACACGCACACAGATTGAAAGGAATTTGTATTCGCATTCGTCCTTTTGTTTGACCGAAAAGTATTTGCCAACTGTGTCAACAGTGTTCCAGTTGGACACAACGTGACGTATACGTTAACGTACTTGTTCTCGTACTCGCACTCGTTTTCGTATTGATAATAATCTGATTGAGGCAGAATACAATTTATTGTGCTTTCTTTGTTGACAAGGTGTGTGCGCAGCGGACACTTGTGCGATAAGTTCAATTCGACAACGACGACTACTCGAGTATGTCAACGATTCCCAGTGAATCTTCAAGCATGTCTCTGTCTCTGCTTCTCTGGATGAAGTATTACCATGATTGCCTGTTATACTCACACTACATAATGAACTCTTAATCAGTGTCTGACACATTGCACATTGCGAAGAAGCTAAAGGACTCGTATTAATTAAATCAATTGATAGTCGAATTGTTTGTGATTTTCCTTATGCTTTAAATATATACATTTTTTACAAGTCAACAGTTTTTCTTCCTATGGGATGGTAGACCGTTTTTACTCTGCAAAACTGTGTTCTGTCATGTGATAAGACTGGGTCAAAGTAATTGGCGCTATATTTTACTTCTATATATATTCACGTTTCAAAGAGTGTTATTAAATCAAATCTTATACATTCTGACTACCGCAGGTTATTCACAAAAACGTATATTATTTAACAGACACTCAGAAATATTACAATTATGATTGCTTTTCTCTTTCGAAAATTTTCTATTAATTTCTCTCATAAGAAAAATTACTTTATGTTATGTTCTTCTATGGCGTTATTAAATAGAGAAATATTTCTGTAAAGTAAATTTAGGAAAATAAATTGTATATTTGCTACATCGCATTCACTAAGTACGAGAAATGTAATTCATATGTAGAAATTAAAATATACACCTGCAAAATAAAAAATTAAAGTAAAAATCGCACCACTTTCAAAAATTTTAACAAAACATCTCAATTAAACTTTGATTACATTAAGAAATAACCAAATAAATAAAATAAAAAGTGTAATAGTAATATAATAAGTTTCAGATACCAAAGCTGAAAGTAAGAAATATATACGAAATACGAGATGCCGCAACCTAATTCATAATATATTGTGCATTCGATACCATTTTTTATTAAAGGAAAAATGTATTAGACATTTTACGACCAACATACGTGAAATATTAAAATATTGAAATATTGATCTAATAAAACGATTTGAACAAGTACATCTTATTACATTGAATCGTTTACAAATTGGATTCGAAAATCCCAGTATCATAAATGAAGCTTTTGTACAAATATAAAGCCGAGACTCAAATGCGATTACTAAAATGCTTCAGAGATTAAATGTGTTAATCCTAATTTGGTGTCAATTGAACTTTATTTCCAGTTTCCTTCACTATATTGTTAGATACATACATACGTACATAGAGGATATTACCCATTACCATCTGAATAAAAACACGCAGAGCAATTACTAAACACACTTGCAAAGATTTATTTGATACGGTATTAAACAATTTGACTTCTAAACAGTCTTTACATTTCTCGTTGTTAAACAACTTTGCAGTATGTAAGTCTTAAGGAAAGAGCTCCAACATAAAGTAGAGAAGTGAAGGATCTACTAAAATAAAGATTTTGCTGAGAGTTGGCATAGGGTCACAGTTTGGAAAGTTAAGAGGAAACAAAAAATTTGTTTGTTTTGCGAATTTAATTCAATTAAATAGCGTTTTTGCGTTTCTGAGCGGCACATTTAAGGCGTTAACCGTTTGGGATCACGTGGGAACATAGAAGTCTTCCTAATGTTGTCCAAACCAAGATACAACATGACGACGCGCTCCATGCCAATACCACCGCCAGCGTGTGGTGGACATCCGTAACGGAAGGATTCAATATAAGCGGCAATTTTCGAAGTGTCTGCCATAAGCAACAAAGATTCGATTAGAGCTTGGCAAGTCAAAGAAACTATTTTACTTACCAATGCCATGGTGCTTAGCACGCTCAATTAAGTACTCGGGATCGTGGATACGCTGAGCGCCCGACAGAATCTCTTCACCACGCATGAACATATCGTATGAGTTGGAATAGACAGGATTGTTGGGATCGGGCATCGTATAGAATGGTCGTATCGCCAATGGGAACTTGTCGAGGATGTAGAAGTCAGTGTCGTACTTGGCCTTCACCAAGCGGCCCAACAATTTCTCGTTTGGAGTTGACAAATCCTCCTCGTCACCAGTTTCCACACCAGCCTCACGCAGCATGGCAACACCCTCAGCGAACTGCAGTATTAGTGGTGGCTCCAAGAACTTAAATGCATCCACTTTGTACTGTTGGCCAACAGCCTCGGTCTCGCGACTATACTTATCGCGCAGTCCCTTGAAGATGGCTGTAAACGTGTTGCCAATGGTATGCAGCACCTCGTGATAGTGATATTTGAATGCCATCTCCAAGTCGAGACCAACGAACTCGGTTAAATGCCTGTGCGTATTTGAGTCCTCAGCACGGAACACAGCTCCCACTGTGAACACCTTGTCGAAGTCAGCGGCGATGGCCATTTGCTTGTACAACTGTGGAGACTGCGCCAGATAGGCAGAATCTGCAAAATAATTAAATTAATTCATGTTCAGCTTGTGAATTTGCCGAGTTCAGACTAACCCTTGAAGTAGCTGACGGTAAAGACGTTGGCACCACCTTCACTGGCAGCGGAAATGATCTTGGGCGTGTGAATCTCGGTGAAACCCTGGTCGGTAAGAATATCGCGGAACAGGCGGCAAACACCAGCCTCCAGGCGAAAGATGGCCTGATTCGCTGGGGTTCTCAAATCGAGCACACGATTGTCCAACCTCGTGTCCTGGTTGACGCGTATATTAAGTCCCTCAGCGTCATCGGGATTCTCTGGCCTCGATGCATCTTCAATCTGCAGGGGCAGCTGAGCCTTTGCCTGCGAGATGACAAAGATTTGTTCGACAGACAGCTCAACTAGCTGTTCTGTGCAGGACTCAATCTTGTTGGCCACCGCCACGGGTTTCGCTTGAATATCAATGATGCTCTCCTTGGGTATGCTGCAAGCAAATAACATGAGTAAGTCTCGAATTTGATTTATTGTAAGCGACAGGTGCACTTACTTGCCGGCAAACTTGACCATTTGTTTGGAAATGACATCGCCCACGGCCAGAATGCACTGCACAGAGCTGCTCTGCTGGCGTAGAATGAGGAAGCACTGTTTGCCCTTGGCACGCGAAGTATGGACACGTCCGCGCACCCAGACCAGTCCCTTGCCCACATGCTGGCTCAGCTCGGGCACCAAGACGAACTCGCGTTCGCTGCGCTTATCTTTCGATTGTATCATCTCTGAGAGACCATAACGACCTGCAGCATGATCGGCTGCATTGTCACCGGCCGCCTCGTCGGCAGCAATGGCAGCGGCATTCTCGGCTTTCTGCTCAGCTTTCTGTGTGTGAAGAGAGATAAAGATGGAATTAATAGCCATACTACTGATAACATGGGAAACATCAAGAGAGAGAATATAAAAAAAAGGCCACGTCTACAAATCAACTTGCCTTCGCTGCTTTCGCTTGCTTCTTGGCTCCCTTCTTGGATACCGGCTCTTGCCCCGAAGCGGCATTCGCACTGGCTACGTTCTCCTTTTCCTCGACCATATTGGAATGCACAAAATCGGCTGTAAAATCAAATGTGTTTATTATTCCAACACACTTTGAAAAGCAACAGGCAAGAGAAACGAGGGGAACACACGCATCCGGCACTCTCAAAGACTATTGCGTCACTAACACACACACACACATGTATAGACAACAAATATATATGGATATTCATAGACTATATAAATAGAAGTTTGCACACTCAGACTCAGCAATACAATTAAACTCGGCTGCAGCTGAATTTATTCTGCAGTTCAGTCAACTCCACGTAGAAATTGTCATTCCATATGGAGTGGGGGCTTCTCGTTCTCTTTGTCTGCTGCGGCACACACTCACACACATAACCTAAACGTGTAACCCTTTATTCACAGCAGGGGCATTGGTTACCCTTCACTTATTGATTTTTTGTGCATTCGAAATGCGCTTACCAGTTATTTTTCGCCTCTTTTATTTAATACAAAAACGAAATTACACGAGTTCGCGGAACTATTGCAGCAGCAGCATGCTCGGTGCAGTGCATTCGATATAAATGAGTTGATTGTCTACCCTTATCGATAGTTGGCCTATCGATGTCAGTTAAAAGTGTTTATGAAAGCTGAGCTACGATAACTTTTATAACAATTCAATATAGGCTTATAAAGTAGTATATTATTAACCGATCAAATTTTAAATATTATTAATGAAAATTTAATTTGTAGAATATATAAAAATATTTTCTTTAAATTTATTGCATACAATTTGAAATAAACTGCGTACCAGGCGTATAACGATATATCGTCTGCCGACCGCCAAATTATATCGATGGCATATTACATCTCCAAGAAAGAGACACAGAGTTCCAGAAAAGTCACTTGGTGAAGGGAGAAAAATAATTGTTTGTTTTGTGTTTTTGTGCACTCCAGAAGGTAAGATTCTGCAACCATTACGCTATATTTAGAACACTCTCGCTTCTAAGTGTTAATCAATTGTGGTGAAGGTTGTAATTCTTGTTCTTCCCCAATTAATTACTTAAGTGACCCGATAAGAGTGAGTCACCAGCGTTTAATTTCCCTTGCCTTAAACAACGGTATAATTCAATGTTAATATGCATATTAAATTAAATAATGGATATTCTTGTGCACCATAGCGCATCTAGTTAATTGACATATATAACTTGTCACGCGTACAATTTCACACTTGCAAATGTGTACATAAGTTATTCATCTCCATTTGTATATTTGTATACATTTGTATGTCTGTTTGTACGTGTCAGCACATCTGTATCATTCCACCATACATACGTCATGTTTACCCAACAAACCACGCATATCGCGCGACACATTCATAATATCTTATATCCGCTATGAAAACATTCGCAGTAAGAATTCAACCGGTTGGTTTCGTTTTGGTTTTAGATTTAAGATAATTAGCAAAACAAATACGAATATTAAAAGTGTTCATTTGGCTAAACACTTTCTTCTTTTCTAGGTAAATTACCATTTATAGTGTTTGTTGGGTTACCGAAAACTATAAGCTAAGGACAACGAAATGCACGGTAAGATTCGAATGCACCGACTGTACTAATAAATTCTTCTCTTTGGGTTCTTGGGTCTATTGCAGTCAAATACTTATTCAGTGGTCTCTTGTAGCTATCTGTAGGAGCAGATTGTTCAGTTCAGTTGAGCTTAAGAGACAAAATCAACAACAGCAACAATATGTCGTGGCAAAGTGTCCCTCAATATCCTCAATATCAAGGTTTACTTTATTTTGATTTATAATTTGATTGAATATAACTGTTAAGATTTAGCTTCTTGTTTTGTTACGTTTCGCATGCTTTTGTTAAGACGCTTTGTATGTTACATATTTCCATTAATTATTTCTACCATATTACTGTTTTGCTTGCTCTCAACGGTTTCTTATCGCATAAGTTCGCGCAATAATTGAGTCATATTTGTACAATTGTAAGAAAACAGAGCCTGTGTTTCTCAAGTCTGCTCTAAGTGCTTTATTTTATATTATATAGTTTTTTTTTTAATTTTTTTTTCAAGAGTTTCTAACTGGGATTGCATTTAGCATCGATTCTTAGATTTTTCATTTGTTTTGAAACCGGATTTAGACCGGTCAAATATTTGCATTGACATTCATTTATATAAGTAACATGTTCTGTACGAAAAAATTTCGACTACTCGTGTCATTAGTGTTCTCACCTTTGACTAGTACACATCTTGAGATAACAACACAGCAATGGAGCCTGCAGCTGTAGAGAAAGAAAATAAAGAGAGTAAGTTACTGTGGCAGAGATTGCTTATCTAGGAAGTACATGTAAACAATGATCTATTAAATACGAGACTGAACCTTAAATCGATTGACGTTAGTGTTTTTCAGAGAAAAATTGCATTTCTATTTAAACTCTCTTTCGCCAAACCGGTTTGATTGGATCATCAAAAACTTAACGAACCAGCATATTTATTAATTCGGGTGTAGAATGGCAGGCAAAAATGTATCAAGATTCATTTCACCGAAAAATGTTGAAATTAAAATTAGACTTGCATCTCGCTTAATACCGAGGTCACTTTCCTGGAAAATTTCGTATTATGCGATAAGTATTTGTATATGTATTGTAGACCAAATGTTTCCAGCGAATAGGGCAAAAATATATATTTTATCGAAATTTATGACTCATTTATAATTCTTTCAAGTTTAACAAGCGCTGTATTCAAAGCTTGTAATGTAATGTTTGACCAAATTTCAAATGGTAGTAGAGTGCAAGAGTCGTCTGTTATTTGATTCCAATATTATTCCCAAGCTGTGTACTAGTCTCATTAGCTATTTTAAGTTATAGGACTTTGTAATAATTGGTAGATGTTTTTCAATTATTTTTTCCATACAAGTACATTCATATTTTAGTCCGTTGGAATGCATGAGTTAAGTCATAGTCATAAGAAGCTAACGTTTGTCATCTCCCGCAGATCCCAATCAGCAGTACAACTATGGCGGCGGCTATCCACCGCAAGGGGGCGGCTACCCGCCGCAAGGTGGCGGTTATCCACCACAAGGAGGCTATGGCGGCGGCCCACCGCAAGGCTATCCGCCCTATGGCCAGGGCGGCGGTCAAGCCTATCCACAAGGAGGTTACGGCCAGGATCCGTATGGTCAAGGCCCTCCACCCGGTGGCTATGCACCTCAGCCCGGCTTCGTTCAACCACCTCCATCGGCTGGCTATGGGGCATACGATGATCCCGAGCAACCAAAGAACTTTTCATTCGACGATCAGAGTATTCGACGTGGTTTCATACGCAAAGTTTATATTATTCTAATGGTATGTCTTAAATGGTTATTTGACTGTTTTAATAAGTCTAATGTTAATGGTTGCGATTTGCAGGGTCAACTGGTCGTTACTTTTGGAGCTGTGGCGCTGTTCGTTTTTCACGAAGGAACTAGAAGATTCGCTGCTAAAAATTCATGGCTGTTTTGGGTTGCTCTTGCTGTCTTGCTTGTGACAATGATTTGCATGGCTTGCTGCGAGAGTGTGCGACGCCAAACACCGACGAACTTTATATTCTTAGGGTTATTCACAATAGCGCAATCATTCCTTTTAGGCGTTTCAGCCAGTCGCTATGCTCCAACAGAGGTAAGTCCTGTTTTCTGATCTGTCATCTTGGTGGACAATTTCTAATACTTGTTTTTATTGCAGGTACTAATGGCAGTGGGAATAACGGCTGCTGTTTGTCTCGCCTTGACGCTCTTTGCAATGCAAACAAAGGTGGACTTCACCATGATGGGCGGCATATTGCTGGCTTGCATGGTCGTCTTTATGATCTTTGGAATCGTTGCCATCTTCTTCAAGGGCAAAATCATAACGCTTGTCTATGCATCGTTTGGGGCCTTGCTGTTCTCCGTGTATCTCATATACGATACGCAGTTGATGATGGGCGGCGATCACAAGTATTCCATTAGTCCCGAGGAGTACATCTTTGCTGCTCTGAATCTCTACTTGGATGTGGTCAACATCTTCATATACATTCTAACAATTATTGGGGCTTCGCGGGACTAAACCCGCGCCCAAAGACCCATATATACGTTTATTTAATAGCAAAAATCGAAATCGAAAATCAGAAAGAATCCAGCTTATTAATATTGCTCTTTACTCAAGTTAAACATGTATTACTCATAATCACTTAATCTCAATTACGAGCCGAAGAAAGCGTTTACGGTGTATTGTGTACTAGCTAGAGATTCTTTGTTGATAATAACAATTATCATTATTTAGTACAGCTCTTTTGTTGCGTTGGTATTTTCCTTATTCCTTATAAGAGTGTAGAGAGTAATAAGCTTAAGGTGAAATGTATACAAAATTGTCACATTGTTATATTAACTTGATTTGTTATGTTCTTCAAAATTGTTCTTATGACTTCTGTATACCTGATAAATAATTGATGATCCAAACCAAATACTACCACATACATCCGAACTACATGCAAACAACTAAAACTAAATAACAGCATAAATAAATGAAAATATGCATTATACAAATTATTTACTATATACAATATACATACATACTTATATATGAAAAGGACATACAGCAGTTTGTCGCCTGCAGTTGTTAAGCAATTAATATGTCAAATACATACGTAAAGTGCAGATGTATCAGGAATCCCTCAATAATTAAATATACATACTTATTGTGCAACGTCACTGTGGTAAAAAGTCAACAATAAAGCAAATCTATTTATTAAATAAATCACAAACTGAACTGCATCTCGCTCTCTCTGTGAATCAACTCTGAATGCACGATGCTGGTGAGGGTGATGCAAGGCATATGTGGTTTCTTTAGTCTGCCTTTGTAGGTCTTCCCCTTTGGGGCGTTGGCGACTGCTGGTTGCTTGCTTCGGTTCAGTTGGGAGTAAACTAGCAAAGTTGCAAGAGTCAACAGTCAACTGTTGCCAGCGTTGGATTAGTTAACAGTCACAGCACAATCACAAGCACAAAACAGATAGTTGTACTTGTAGTTGTATTTATAAACACGTATCATTATCATACGAGCATTGAAGTTACTTTCTTATCTGACGATAAGTGTGAGACTACCAAATATTTGGAACTTGTGGCTATCCCCACCTAGTATTTGTGTCCAGCTCTGCCAGTTTTATTCGGTAGCTTCCAGCAGTGCGTGTGATTTAAAGCGACTCGACTTCGAGCACAATAAAAGCAAAAAAGGAAAAAAGAAAGCTATAAAATGTACCAATACCAGCAAGGTGAGTTGTAAAAAAGAGTGTGCTGAAGATAAGATAAATACAAAATATACAAGCTTGTATTACTGTATATAGAGCAAAGATATGGTAGCTTACGTATAATGGTTTTTAGGACTGTTTTGATGAACTTCCTTACTGCAAACTCACCACATAAATTCCACAAATTATAAACCTTTTTCCTAGGTATTTGCTGATATACAACACATACATATATTTCAACATTATCCCTATCAATAAGAATTCGATAAGACAAAAGTGAATCACATTGGGGTTTACATAATGTACGTAGTATCACATCGATTGGCAGTAGTATGTATATAGAGCACAGGTGCGTCGTATCTGAGTCTGCAGTGACGCGTTATCAGGAGTCACCAATACCAGTAGGAATTGCATGCATATAAGCACACTCATATACCCTACCTCACTCTTTGCTCCAAGCTCGTTATCAATATGATTTCGTAGTGGTCGTGGCGATAGCAAGCGGCTAATCTGCAGGCAAGTGAAAGAGGTTTCAGGCAATTCCCATTAGCCAAGCGACTCAGACACCTAGACTAAAAATAGCGGAAAACAATTCGAGACTAACGAAAAACGATGAGCAACACACACTTTCAATACGGTTAAGCTGTTTTATTGCACATCAGCAATTTCCCTTTCACTAAACTCAACACTTGTCTCATTGCAGGTGACAACAATGGCGTCTATGGAGATCCCGAGGCGGACAAGAGTTTCGCCTTTGACGATCAAAGCATTCGCAAAGGATTCATTCGCAAGGTTTACCTCATTCTAATGGTAAGTGTGGCGTATACTTAATATAGCCAGAGAGTCTCTTAATATTGCTAATTTCTTTCAGACGCAACTGCTCATCACCTTTGGCATCGTTTGTGTGTTCACCTTCTCCAAGGGTTCTCAAGAATGGGTTCAACGAAACCCAGCGATCGTCTGGATTGCTCTGGTAAGTTTTCTATTAAAACTTATCCTCCGATATCCCTATAATACTATTCCTTAATGATTGCAGGGCGTGCTAATAGTAACCATGATCAGCATGGCTTGCTGCGAGGCTCCACGTCGGAAAACACCGATCAACTTCATCTTTCTGTTCCTCTTCACGCTAGCTGAGGCCTTCCTGCTGGGCATGATTGCCGGCCAATACGAGGCCAAGGAAGTTATGATGGCCGTGGGCATCACGGCTGCCGTCAGCCTGGGATTAACGCTGTTCGCCCTGCAGACCAAGTGGGATTTTACAATGTGCGGTGGTGTGTTGGTCGCCTGCCTGGTGGTCTTCATTATCTTTGGCATCATTGCCATCATTGTTCCCGGCGTGATCATTGGCCTCGTCTACGCCTCTCTGGGAGCAATTCTCTTCTCCGTTTACCTGGTCTACGATACCCAGCTGATGATGGGCGGCAATCACAAGTATTCCATCAGTCCCGAGGAATACGTCTTTGCCGCTCTCAATCTGTATCTGGATATCGTCAACATTTTCATGTACATCCTCACCATCATTGGGCTGTCGCGCAACTAAATTAGTCGTCTAATAGATGCTAAGACTAGTCTAGTATACGCTTAGTAATAGCGTAGTCTGTAGATCGTAGTCTGAAGGTGTCAATTGTTGTCGCACCATCTAGAAATATTTATTATTATATAACCTAAACTGAGATTACGTGTTTCTGGTTTCTGATTTTTTCTGGGATGTCCAAGAAATACACTGACAAGTGACCGGCAAACGACGACTATGACGACTGTATTTGTTCAATGTTCAAATGTTCCCAGCCAGTGATCCAATCTCACTGCAGTTGGATTTACGATGCATCTCATTGCGACCCTGCTCCACGCAGCGGTGTCCAATTAATTAAAACACACACGAAAGGCCGTAATGTAATTATGTCCAATTGAGATTGGGCCGTGTGGCGTGGCATGGCATGGAGCATGGAGGATGGAGGATGGAGGATGGCGGATGGAGAAGACACCTCCATTTCTGGGCTGGAAGTGCCACAAGGCCCCTCGCATCGATCAGTTGTGCGCGCATCTGATTCGGGTGCAGAACTAACGCGGGGTGAGCCATGGATTTCGATGAAGTACTTAAGGAGGTAGGCGCATTCGGTCTCTATCAGAAGATCATCATCTGCTCCGTGCTGCTGCCGGCTGCGTTGCCCTGCGCCTTTCACGCCTACAGGTTTGCTTTGCTCCACCTGCAGCATTTTGCACAATTTTGCCAGCAATTCTTTTTGCTTTTGTAGTCAGCTGTTCATTGCAGCCACGCCACAGCATTGGTGTCGCATACCAGAGCTTGAGCCATGGACTCAGGATTACATACAGCTCGTGAAGAATCTCAGCATTCCGCGGAACAAACACGGAGACTTTGCAGAGTGCTCGATGTTTGCTCGCAACTACAGTGAAATGGTGTGTCAATCTTAAATAATATATACATACATATGTACATATGTATAGTTATTATACTATGTGAGTCAGTTTGTGCGTTTTGATAAACGTCTAAAACGTATCCAGCCCGATTGGAAAGTGTAAATGAATCACAATCAAATACTATCTTTGAGTAGTTTGTCCCCTTGAAATAAATAACTAGGTTCTTAAGATAAGGCATCGATTGGCATATTTAATCAAGTGCAACGTTTCAACAATGATTCCCATTATTCAGCGTGATACTTTGTTCAAATAATGTTAAATAGTCAAACTACTTAATACAAAGCTAGCCGCATTTTACCTCGTGTGTAATGTCTGCCAGTGCTGCCCAGCACATTAGAGAATTAAGCAGTGTATGCAGAAATGCAAGCAAGCAGTTCAAGTGCTGCAAGTAAGTAGTATGCAAGCAGTTCAACATGCCAATTTAAACGCAACAATAATTTTTTGTTAATTACAAACTTCAATTTCGTCTATCATATTTATTTTATTGCTTGAATTCCACAATAATTTGTATTCTAAATTTAATTACTTTAAACAAATTTTTTTTCGTGTTGATCGACATTTGGTAGGTGCGATATCTGGAGTACCGCACACCCTACGAGCTGCAGCGAGAGCAGTCTTCTAAGCTGTTAAGATTGGATCAGGACGCTGTGGTGTCCTGTCAGCATGGCTGGCACTACGACAAATCCATGTATCCCAGCACAGTTGTTCAGGAGGTGCGTCCACACATGTACCGCAAGTAACTTCTTTACCATCTTTACAATCTTCTCTTGCAGTGGAATTTAGTCTGCGATAAAAGTTACTATGTAACATTGGCATTGGTGCTCTTTGGACTGGGCGGCCTTATTGGCAACTATGTGTTTGGCTATTTGGTAGATCTGTGGGGTCGACGTCCCTCCTTCTATGCATATCTATTGCTAGAGATCATTGCCTGTGCAGCCAGTGCCTTTGCCTGGAACTATTACTCTTGGCTGGGTCTGCGTTTTGTTGTAGGTCTCACTGTGCCGGCCATTCTTGCCAGTCCATACGTCCTAGCCATTGAACTGGTGGGTCCCGAACGTCGCGTCTTTTGTACCATAGTGTCCAACATTGCCTACTCGCTGGGTCTGGTACTGCTAGCGGTAAGTGTTTGCTTTGGAATATAAGATTGAAGGTTGAACAGTGATTCCTCAAACTTTATACACACAACATACAACAGTCTATATTGAGTCCTTAAAAAATGAACACTAACAACTTCAAAACTTCTTTATAAAGGGCGTCGTTTACTTGGTGCGCGATTGGCGCTATCTAACCCTGGCTGTTTCCCTGCCTCTGCTCATGCTCTTCTCCTGCTTCTTTGTGTTGCCCGAGTCACCGCGCTGGCTGATTGCTGTGGGACAACCGAAGCGAGCCGCCAGGATTCTCAAGGTTATGGCGCGTGTGAATGGAGTCCACGTCACCCGCGACTTTATGGAACGTCTCTATGAACGATTGCACATCAAGCAGCCGGCGGAGACAGTGCACTATGGCATCCTGGATCTGTTTCGCGGCACCAACATGCGTAGAAAAACTCTTATTGTGACGCTGATCTGGTTCGCCAACACCAGTGTCTATGTGGGACTCAGTTACTATGCTCCGGCCCTTGGCGGGGACGAGATTTGGAACTTTTTTCTGGCTGGTGCTGTAGAGTTGCCCACGTACTTGTTGCTCTGGCCAGGGTTGAGCTACTTTGGACGCCGTTGGATTCTGTTTATTTCCATGTTGGTTGGTGGCGTGGCCTGTGTGGCGACTCTGCTGTATCAGCAGCAGGCGGATGTGATGTTGCTTCTATACTGCATTGGAAAAATGGGCATTTCCTCGGCATTTGTTGTGTTGCCGCTGCTTGCATCCGAGTTATATCCGACCGTAGTGCGGGGTCTGGGCATGAGTTTCAGTTCCGTGGTTGCCATGACTGGACCTATAATTATACCCATAATTAACCATATGGTGAGTACAAGTATTCTAGCTTTTCCATCAATTAAAGTGTTTCTCGATTTCGCTCCATGCAGGGTCAACAAATGCTGGTGTTGCCGCTGATTGTGATGGGAGCTTTGCTCATTATTGGTGGCTTCGCGAGTCTTTTTTCTTCCCGAAACACGAGGCAAGAATCTTCCTCAGACGTTAGAGGAAGGGGAGGCGGTTCCCCTTAGCTTTCTACTCTGTTGCTGTGTGGAAAGTGAGCCAAAAAATCGTCAGACCCAAAACAAAGGTTTAGGAAGAAATCGTACGCCCGAAGAAGCCGCAAAAGTCTACCACAGAGTCGGTGTAGGTGGACCTGGAGCATGTAAAATTGTCTGCAGCATTTGTAAAAAAGAAATGAGAACTCTGTAATAAATATTTAAAATGCTATACTAACCAACATCTGTCTAGAACTTTTTTGAAAAATGAAAGGGTTCAGCATCTTATGATAGTTTCTCGCAGCCTAAAAGTACTACAAAATATTTTTATATACTTTTCATCCCCAAAGTATGTGATAGAAAAAATGAATTGCTCTGTTCTGTCTAAATCGAAGAAGTTGTTTTTATGTAAATTGTTAACAGCTGAATAAACTTTACGTGCACGTTGCTATATTTAGCATAAAGTTATTTTAAATTGTCAGTTGTGTTTTTGAAGGGTGAAGAAAATATCGATATTTTGGTTTTTATACCATCTTGTTGATATCAAGATTAAATTGATATGAACTCTCTGCTTAAATGCCCTGAATACCAATTGAGAGTGTCACATGTTGATACACATTATACAATTTTCTTAAATTAAAGTGTTATTACTTTTATTAGTAGAGTATAAAAACAAACAACTTGACTCAAATCTTTTGTAGTGGAATGGTCGATCGTAAGCATTTATTACATACTGACTATTTGTACTTATGTATATATGTACGTATAAATGTGTGTGTAAGTATTCCTCACTACGTAAACTGTCATTCAAACAAGTCTACTTATCAATAAGCTCTCATGCATATTATACATAAATATATTTTTCGAAATACATATGTGTGTAAATGTGTAAATATATTTCAATATGCATGTAACGAAGATACATACATACATACACTTATAATATTTATTTGTGAGTTTCTTTGTTTATTTGTGTATTACACATATATACATACATACATACATACAAACATACATAGAGCGTATTCAGCAAGCATGAGACAAACTGTTGAGTTCAAAGTCCACTGAGTAGACGTAGCGCGTGAACGATTGTAAAATTGTACGAGTAGTTGTAAAAATGCATTCACCTTATCAAAGTAAACGGAGCGCCAGAGCACAACAAAGTGTGGAAGAAAGAAGGTTGCGGAAGTGAGGGCAACTTACAACGCTGACAGTGTGACAGGTATTAATATACTAGATATTCATAATAAATTAACAAATACTTATGTACATAATATGTGTGCCTTTAGTTTTGCACACATTTAAGAATTATATTATGTTATGGGCGTATATTAATCTGCTTGGCAATAAAACAAAAGAGTATTATTTTTGTTCATACACAACAGATATACATATATGTGTATGTACATATACACAAATATACTATGTAGGAATGAATAGACAGTTTGGCAACTGAACAAAGAAGTTCCGGGTAGGAAACCCTGGCAATGCATTGAGATACCTTAAAGAAGACAAGCAACAGAATGTATTTTAATGCATTTATACTATAATCAATGGTACTGATAATATTTGGGTTATGGCCATTTACATTATTTTAAGTATAATTTACAGGGCTGTAAATGTGTATCCATATTTTCCAAAAATAAAATACTCCATCCCATTATTGGACTTGAGCTTTAAAGCATCCATTTTGTAAGAAACAAATGGCCTGTGTATTTTGAAAGTGTTTCATTTACATTACATTAAAACACACCTTACACATGTGTATGGAAGTGCCTATAGAGTTTACGTACATACAACTTGTGTGTAAGTATGTATTCCACTGAGAAACAATGATCAAAACAAACAAGAAAAACTGCCTCAACCGGGCAGATAAACGAGCGACAACAAAATACAAACAGAAAAGGCAGCACCAGATGTCTGATGACAGCGACTCGAAAGAAACCCATGTGCATTTAAAATACATACTTGTATGTATGTACATACAAGCACGCATACATAGTCAAATGTAGGTAATAAATATTTATGTGCATACTTGTATGTGTGGTGGTAGATACAGTAAATTCAGTGTTGCCTTTGTGACGCCTTCGCAATTGATTAAAACTACAGAGCGCCCGGCATCGACCATCGACCACAAAACGAAGCGTGGCGTCGCTTTACGCTCCGAGCGTCGACGTCGACGTCGTGTCGGGCCTCGTTTTGGTAGACGCTGTGCTGCGTTCAGTGCGATCGCAGACATTGTTCAAAACGGTTCGCATAGGCTGAGCGTTTTAGTGGTCGAATCGGTCGGACTGGAATTGGAAATTGGAAGTGTTGGAGTAGCTGTAGATCTTGCTGTTGTTGTAACTGTGTCAAGCCAATTTTAAATATATTTAAAAGGGCGTCACAATCAAAAAGCGAATAGTGCGAAGTGATAAATTAATCAATTTTTACATAGAACACAAACGGCATTGAGGTAGGTCGCTTTTTGCCATAGTTACAGTAGCATAGTTACTCAACTTTTACTTGCGTGTTGTAATAATAATCCCAAGGCTGCGTACACTATCAGTCTCAATGTCTTAAGGGCCGTCTAATCGTGCCACGTCTACTAAGTCGAACTAAACTATGACTATGCAGTCCAGTGGCGTCTCACAAATCAAATTATTGGTTAATATGGCGCGTGTTCGTTGCTGATTTTGCAGTCAATTTGCTATCAGCAATGGTGCGAACTGAACTGTTTTGAACTTAATAAGTGCCCAAGTGCTAATTGATAATATGTACCTATATACAGCTAAACGGATCGACTATGTATGGGTGCTAATCTTGATATATAGCTCCCGCCCGCCATCACAATTTAAGACGCATTTCTTTTAGAAATATTGTTTTGATTCCGCTTTTTATTTACGTTCATGCTCTTGTAGATAACAAAAGAAAATATATATACATATGTACATTAATAAATTGCATACTTATCACTTTAGTGGAGGCCTTCGAGAATGAATTCTTTTAAGTAAACATTACACATTTACCAAGCACTTGATAGATAAGAATTCTCTAAAAAGTTTTCATTAATTAAATATTTACCTACTTGTTTGTGCCCGAAGCGGACTGATCCCGAAACTCCAGCACATATAGAATTCATTTAAAGCGATCGTCCGACGCCATTATCACTAAGAACGAGACACACCTAGAAACAAGCAAAGAACAACATTCACGTAGTATATAAAATCTCGTATATAATATACAATTTATACGACTTGACGACACGCACAAGCCCACTAAAATTTCAATTTGAAACAACAACAAAACAAATCATTTCTGATATATTTTTAGCTTTATCAATTTGCGTTTTCTACGGAGGCTCGACATCTTTGTTTGCGCTCTTCTCCTCGCATCGATTCTGTGCATACATACGACAACAGCTATGGATAGCGTCAGATCGTTTTTTGCTAACCCAAACAAAGACAACAATATCGGCAATCAACAAAATGGCGCTCAGGGACGCTGGAACAACTGGAATAGGAACATGCAGGCTCACACAGACCCCGGTTCGGTGAATTCCACCATCAGGAACCCAACTAGTAGCGATGCCAAGCGCAAGGACAGTGATAATTACTTCTACATAATGTAAGTTGAACATCATTAAAATAGTATTGAGGTTAAGGAGAAAAATTGGGTTGGAGGGTTTATAATAATAAAATAGTATATTTTTCCTATTTAGTCAATATCTTTGCTATATTATATTATCTCATTGTTATTTCTAAACGAACAAAGTAACTGTCAGTTTTCAATAGATACCATAAACAGTAATAACTGGTAGAATAACCATGAAAATTACTAAAACTTTTTGAGATATCTTATCTATAATATTAGCGTACTAAACTTGTTTACCTTTTGCCTGTCGCTAGCCATACATGTTTGGTATAATAATAAGTTATTTTTATTTCTTATCAGCACAAAATGTAATTATTTTAGTTTCTAAAAGGCGATAAAGACACAATAAGTGTGGGTCAACGTAAACAATTTGAGTTAAAAGCGCGTATTATTTTACATATTAATTGGTTAGCAATTGAAGCAAGCTTTCAAACGTTCTCTAATGCGAGTACTTTTGATAAACCAGTTTCCAACTAATATATCACATTGTTATTGCCTTGAATAATACCAGTATTGTTTCATACCACCAGCTTTAGGCTCGAATAAGTTTGAATCAGAAGCAAAAGCTTTGAAGCTGAGCTTTAAAGCTGCATATCTGAATAGAGTACGGAGGAACGAGAGAGACATATAAGTAGCGTTTGAGAGAGTGAGAGAAATAATCAGCATTAAGGGGGCTGTTGGCCGTCATGAATCCCACTTCAGTATCGAATTAGCTGCCAAGAGCGTCACGCGGTAAAGCGGTAAAACCCCATATTTAGAATGTGCGGGGCGGGTTCTGCCCAAAAATAAACACAACTTGGGCATTTACTGGTTATAAGTGCGTGATTCAGTCGCTCAGTTTAAACAGTTGCAGTTTACCAACGGGCAGGATTACGTGCAGTGAGCAATTGGGTAAGAAATCGCAATCTCAAGAACACCAATTGTTTGACTAGCGTAGCGAAGTGAAAGTGAATGAGGCATTCTATAAAATAAAAACAACCCTATATATGAAGCTCTCTTAACGAAGAATTTCTATTTCCTTTCCTTTTCAGGTGGCGAGCTTGAGGACAACCCGGCAGAAGCAGCTGGTAAAACAACAGCAGAGCCATAGCATTAAGTTTACGTCTAAAGTGACCTGCAGCGGATTTGTGCACACATCTTATTAGAGACATCGGAAGCTGTAACCGACGTGTTTTTTTTGCCGCGTTGCATCATCTCCATACCCGGTGTTTAGTGATATTAGTAATATTTATTTAAGTATACAATCTGATTTATTTACACAAACATTCAACTTGATTTGATACCACATTACGTATACGTATTGTCTGATCGAAACTGGCATTCTAATTGTATTGTATTGGAGTATAATCCTTGAAGCCCATATATGGACCCGTTTACAATTATTGGCTTGATTTACTGGCTGATCTGCATGATATTATTTGGACCCATGATGTTTTTTGTCTGCGTTTACCTACCCGAAGTGCCAGTGCGATATGTGAAGAGTCTAAGGCAGTACACATAGGCCTTATACACACACTCGCTCTCTGCTTAATTTTGTATACTACATATAGTCAAGTATATAGGTACTCATTTGATACACAATTTATACTGATACTGATACTGATGTACTCCTATAATCAACATACCATTGAACTCTCTACAATAAATACGTTCATGTGGAATTTACTCAGAACTTGTGAACTTATCTCTCTGTCATTCACTTCGATTGTTGCTTTCAAGGTTCCATCTACGATCCATAATGAAAGGTGAGAAGTTCTCGTTTGACCCCAGTCACGGCCTTCTATCGACCAGACTCTAAGCTGCGAACTACTCAATTGTGTTACGAGTCAAGCGAGCGTTGAACTTCAGCTTGTTAAGTATTATATGTTAAGATTTAAGAAAATTAAAACTGATGTAATACCTTCAATTGTAGGGGTATGTGGTAATAAGTTTACCAGATTGTTAACAACTTGTGGAGGATATTAGACTTCAAATTACCATTCGCAATAAGATAAAGACTTACTATAATATTTTTCAAGTTTTTGTTGTTTTTTCTTATATACAATATAAGTTCGCTGTCTTAAACAATGAAGAAGAGGAAGTAATAGCTAGAAAACGCCACTAAGTTATATGACAAGTTAATACTTTTAATAACGAGTAGCAATGGCTAGATAGTTTGGAATCTATGTTTTGAGTTTAATCAATATGTGTTTTTCAGAAAACAACAGTGAGATTCCCATAACTACTTGAAGAGATATACAAAGTAAATTAAAGTATTGAGAAGAGGAAACAAAAGATAGAAAACTATCAAAATTGTGGTTAATAACTAAGAGTATTAAGACAACTTATGACAACTTATATGTATGCTACTTCCTGAATGAAACCTGAAACAGAAGTAAATATTACTTTATGTGGAACCAGGTTTGATGACTTCCATTGCGTTTTGTCTTTGCCAAATCGATATGCAAATGGAGCTTAGTGCGTGTTAGGGTCGAGCATTAGCAAATTTCTATAGTAACTCAAACAAACAAAGTCAGTGAGAACATTGAAATGAACAGTAAGCAAGGCGAATTCTATTTCACAATTACATAAAGTTTAGTCTGGGATTTACAAAACACAAAAATTCGTTCAGTTAATATCAGTGAAAGCATTTATATAACCAAAATACCATAAAGTGCAGTTAAACAAACAGCAGCACACTCAAAAGAATAATTTAAAGCACTTTACAAACGGGAACAAGAAATCAACTTCGAGATGCAGGCAGCACCAAAAACCAAAGAGGGCAAACACAAGAAGGTAAGAAATCACAGTAAGTCCGACGAATTATGCAACAATGTAAGGAACCAAGTGAAACACAGCAAAAATAATAAGAACAAAAACACGATTGCAAGTTGGAGACCGTATCCAAGTAATACACTGAACGTCCGTTCTCGTTGAGAGCTGACAGCGTTGTGCTTGTGCTGAGGCCATGGCGAATCCTCGAAGGTTTCTGGCCTTCGTTTTCGGGATTCTATTTAAAAATTCGCGATTACTTTTTTAATAAGTTTGCTGAAACGTAGCGTAGCCAAAGTTATTGGCCCCCTGATGGAACTTTGTCACGAAACATAATTTGCAATTTGGCCAAGAAGGCAACTCTGAGCCTCCAAAAAATTTCAGAAAGACTGCCAAGAGTCAAGTATAGGGAAGGGGGACAAAGGCAAGGGACGCAGGCGAGTACCTTGTTGGCATGTGCGTGCCGCTGAAATAGATGATGGCACTACCAGTTTATAGACACGGTAGATGCAACTTCATCTACTCACATATACTCCTGCTCATCGTATACCCCCCTACTTATGTGCTCCTCTAGACGGCTAGCCAGGCTAAGCCATTGGCAAGCTGGCAAATTGGGCTATTGGGTGTCGATAGCAATCAATGTCGCCTTACGAATATAGTTGCCCCTAAAAATGTCTATAAATCAGTCAGGGATATGACTCTCTGCTCACCTTTGTGTTGGCCATAAAAATGAATGGGTATTTATATAACTGTATCTGACGCTTACACGTCTTCCAATTGGGTTTGAGTTCGCTACACTGATAACAAATTCAAGTTAAAATTTTATTTTTATTATTTTTCATTTCATTTTAATTAAAGAAAATCATTTTAATTAATAACCGAGTTAGAATACTCCTGATACGATATTTGTAGAAATTAAAAATAAAAAATCATTTAATCTGCGATTTCAAAATTATTGAAAAATATATCAGTAATTTTTATATATTAATTCTATCATTTACTTCTTGAAGTCCATTGGCACTGACTTATTTTAATATTTTAAACGAATAACATTAAATATTTGTATGTTATTTGAATTTAAAAATAGTTCAAAATAGTAAATAGTTTAATTACATCCGAAAAATATTATATTTATTGCATTCTAATTCTATGTAGCGACTTAAATAAAGTAAAATAACAAATAAGAAAAAATTCTTTACCCGACACCTCTCTTAAGCGAATACGTCTTTCTACACCATTTTCTTTAGTTTTCAGCGCAATTTCACCCCTTTTCAGAAGATGCGTAAGCTTTTACGTAGTTAGGTGTCCAGCCGAGAGAGTTTTCACTGTAGGAAGTTCTCTCCATATACCTTCCTCTACATTTGCCAAGTTACTCTTTGATTTGTTGCCAGTGTATTTGGGTTGTCAACTGCTCCACACTCACTTGCACATGAACGAACTTTAATCGAGTTGTGTGCAATTTGTTTATTTACGCGCCCAACTCTAGGCTGAGCCGGAAATGTCAACACCCCTCGGAACCCATTGAATCCTCGCTACGAGTACTCGCATCACATCCTCACTTATGACGTGTGCTCCTAGGACGGCAGCGTCGAAAGTTCTTTCTTTTCAGATTTTTTTTTTTTGTTATTCTTGTTGCTTTAGCAAAGCGAAAGTTTCGTCAAACGTTGAGCGTTGATAGTTGAACGTCATGAGGTTCGTTTGCAGTCATTATTCAAAGAGCTCGGAATCGTTGGCAGTGTTTCCTCGAGGCTGTACTAGCCTAGGTCTCAGTTGTGTTGCGCTTTCCAAAGGGTTCACGTCTCCATCTGACGAAGATACATAGAATTATATATATATAATCGAAATAGTATTGTAATTATTTGTGATTATCGCAGAGGGAAAAAATAGATTGACAAGATGTGGAAGCTTGCTAACAAAGCGATGGCGGTATATGAGTATTCACTGTAGCTGTAAACATACTGTACTATCTGATCTATCCGTTTAACTAGTACTAGATGTTGCTTTAATCCGCAAGTAGAACTCTCGTACATCTGTGTGCATCTGTGTAAATGTATCTGTATGCGTGTGGGTAGAACAACAACAACAACAACAACAACAATAACAGCTAACAGCAACAAGCCAAACAAACTTGTAAATACAAAACCTAGTTCAAGTTCTTCGCTAATTTCTCAATTCCTGTAAATACAAAACAAATTCAATTTTAATTTTGCGCCTATCCAATTATATTGTAGATCAACTCATTTGTGTATATATACACATACAAACATACGTGTAATATATATATTTAAGTAGATTTATCCACATCACATCCAAGAGATCTCAGCTGTCTGCTCCGCACTCGATCGTTTAGCGTATACACAGTGCAGTTTTTTATTTAGTTACTCGCTAAATGTCTGAGGCTGCACCTGTTCCCTCCACCGATGAGGGGAGGCCAAAGGACGACGAGGCTTGCCCTTGTCCCGAAAGTGCTGATGATCTGCCTGTGATGGAGCAACAGCAACTTGATGAGGTAACTGCCTTTGTCATCAAGCATGTCAGTATCGAGCAGTCTTTTCGCTTGCCAAAAGACAGTCCCAAAGTCCGGCACTCTGCTCTTTTGGCAAGCGTCCTTTAAGGGGACTGCCAAGTGATTATCAGACTTTAAATTACAAGAAGTTTGCATGCTGCAGGAATTCTGATTTAATTGTAGATGAAAAATAATAAAAAAAAAATAAAACAATCACCACAAAAAAAACCAAGGCACATTTTGCAAATCTATTCGAACAATTGATGCATGATATATTCCCCATAAAGTATCCTAGCACTGCTATGCCAAATGTCCTCACAGGTAAGTCTCTAACCACTTTTGCCTCGTGTCCTGCTCCCCAGCCAAATGTACACTAGTTCCAACAATGTTGCATAAACACTGCCAGCTAATCAGGAGTTCTCTATTATCCCTTTTGTAATGCGTATTTTCTGCTATAACTAGACTAGGTCATCGAAGCTTAAGAATGAAGGAGGCGGAGGTGGCGATGCCGATGATTTTGATGCCTGGATGAAATCGCGTCAATTGATCAAACCCGATGATCAACTGGATCTAACCGATGCGGAACTGGGCGAAGAAGTCACCAAAGTACTGACACCGACCAACACAAATGTGATTCGCAATTTGGTTGTGTTTAGCTTCAAGGAGGGCGAATTTGTTCCTGCCCCATTGCCAGGAAATACGGTGACCCTGATCAGTTTTGCGGGTAATTCGCTGCACGTTGATTCCGAGGAAGCGCGTTTGCAGATTGAGGAGTCCGATGAGATCGGTTATCCGCTGCCTATGCCCAATTATTCCGTTGTGGAACAGCGCGAATCTATACTTGATGGCGAGGAGGAGGGCGAGGGTGAAGGCGAGGGCGAAGATGATGAGAAGAGTGAAGCAGGTGGCAAGCAAGGTGCAGCTGAAGAAGAAGAAGCAGAAGAAGAGGAGGACGAGGAGGGAAAACAGACCGAGGGTGATCAAGGTGCCACCGAAACCGAACCCGGCGGTGACGATGAGGATGCTCCAGCTGGTGGACAACAAGCCGCCGCAGCACCTGGAAAAAAACGGAAACTCATCAATCAGTTCAATTATTGCGAGCGTGCTACACTAACATATTGCAATCCCAAGCGGGTAAGTGCTGCTAAGCGCACGCTCTAGAACTCTCTTTAATTCGGATATATTTTTCAGAGTGTGGACACGCAAACAATTCCGCCACCGCGATCACAGTTCGGAGGCACTGTGCTGCAATGGATCATCTATGACTCGTATCAGGAGGACTTTGAGGAGCAGCAAAAGATTAGCGGACGCACATCTGTAGTCCGAGGACGTTCTACCAAGAAAACGATTAAGAAGAAAACCGCTCTCGCAGAGATGCTCAACCGCAAATATCTGCGATGCTGGCAGATTCTGGAGCGGATGATCAATCAGAACATCTACGATGACATTGGCAACGACTATCGCTACTGGGAGGATCCGGCTGATGAGTTTCGCGAAGGCGAGGGAAATCTGTTGCCGCTGTGGAAGTTTCAGTACGAGAAGACTAAGAAAATGAATGTAACCGAGATTGTCTTTAATCCGGCCTATTATGATTTGTTCGCTGTGTGCTTCGGCTCGCGTGAGTGCAAATTCTTAATGTATGACACTTTTTACTAGAACTAACAGTTTCCCCTACAGATGACTTCCTGAAGCAGCCCAACGAGGGTTATCTCTGTCTGTTTACGGTGAAAAATCCTTCCTTTCCCGATTACATTAGTAAGTTACCTCGATAAACTACTATTGGTGCCTATAACACAATTCTTCTTTTTCTTTAGTTCAAACCGATTGTGGTGTCATGTGCTGCGACATTCACCCCAGCTATCCTTTCCTAATCGTGCTAGGACTATATGACGGCAATGTCTGCGTCTATGATCTGCGCGATGGCTGCAAGGAGCCCATGTATGTTTCTCGGGGCGTGAATTGTAAACACGGCGAGTGCGTCTGGCAAATCCGATGGGGACCCGATATGAGCGATGGTGAAATTAACTTCTTTTCGGTTTCATCTGATGGCTGCGTCTTCCAATGGATTCTAATGCAAAATAAATTGTGGGTTACCACCATAATTACGCTATATTTGGAAAATGAAGTGGCCGATGGCCCGGATGGCACTCGAGTGGTTCTGAAGACTGGCGGCTCCTGTTTGCAGTTCCATCCAACAGATAATACTGTGTTTCTGGTTGGCACCGAGTGCGGTTTCATTTACAAGTGCAGCACACTGTTTAGCTCCAAGTATCTGATGACCTATAATGCCCACAATATGTCCGTCTATCGCATTGATTTCAATCGCTTCGATTCGAATATTTTTGTCTCCTGTAGCGGAGATTGGCGTGTCAAAGTCTGGGAGGATATGCGTCCCGATCCGCTCTTCATATTCGACTTGGGCTCTGCTGTCGGCGACATTAAATGGGCTCCATACTCCAGCACAGTCTTTGCTGCAGTCACCACAGAGGGCAAAGTGCATGTCTTCGATTTGAATGTGAACAAATATAAGCCCATCTGTGTCCAGGCTGTTGTGCCCAAAAGGAAGAACAAGCTCACACGCATCGCCTTCAATGAGAAACTACACTTCATTGTCGTAGGCGATGAGAAGTAAGTTCTGAGTGCTTAGTTTATTGAAAGGAATAGCTAATTTTTCTATTTTCTAGGGGCGTTACCACTTCCCTCAAGCTGTCTCCCAATCTACGTGTGATGGTGAAGCCGCCGAAAAAGCAGCTCTATCTTGACCAAACTACACTGCAAATCTCTAAGCTCGAAAAGCTGCTCTCTCTCGTTCGGGAGCTACCAGAGGGCGCAGTTGTCCAGGACACAGCGACAACGGTTCGCAGCTAGAAATTCTAAAAGTAGTTGATTATAATGTATTATTGTTATCCGATAAGTTGGCAATCTAAAATAAGTACCAATAGTACAGAAGTTTTTATTTCACATTTTTATGTAGATTTGTAGTTCCGCGAACGTTGCTTAGTTGTAAAATACTTATAGATCTAGAGAGCTAAAGAGCTACTTATCCAGGCGAACTGCCAACATAAATGTAAAAACAACAAAAGGAACTCATAACCTCAACGATTACACATATAGTACAGAGAGGAAATTTGGGGACAGGGAGTCTATGTCTTTTACTTAATGGCCCAAAATTGTGTTATAAAGAAATTCTAAAGATTTAACTAATCCTCTTCGTCATCAATGGCAATTTCTTCGGATTTCACCTTAATGTGTTTGGCTTCGAGATACTCTAAAACATTGTTGGGACACATGATGCTTCTGCCCAGGAAAAGCACCGTCGACATAGGATGCAAATAGTCCGAGGAGAACGTACCCGCCTTCCAGCCAAAGAAGCCACTGGCCCGGACTTCATTCCCATTGATTTCGTAGGGCAGAAGATTAACGCCCACCTGATTGACTTTGGAGAATTGTACTCGAAAGTAGTGGCCATCGGTGGCCTTTATCCAGTAGAAACCCTCATGATCTACAGTTGGTTTGCTCTGTGATTTTTTCATGGCATTCGAGCGTTCCAAGTCTTGCACATTGAAGCTGATATCAATATCGTAGGCATCGGGCGAAAGTTGGTTTGTCTCAACTGCACTCTTCAGTGCGTAGTTGTCTAGCCAATATCGTATGCCCACGTTCTCGAACTCATCGAGCACATGGTTGAAGGTGGTCTTAAGTTTATCCAGACAACAGGGCGGGGTATGTTTCCCCAGATAATAGTAGAACGGACGATTATTGTACACTGAGCCAATGCACGATTTGGTGGTACGTTCGCAGCCGAAGAGATCGATGTCTGTGACCAGAGGCAGAGAGAAATTCGAGGATGAAAATTGCGCATCGAATACTGGACTGTGTGGCTGCCAGTTGCCTTCACGCGCCGATGTTTTCCCACCAATCCTGTGTGTTCGGCGAACTAATCGTTTGATCTGCAGTTTCTTATACATCTCACGGAACTGGCGACGTCGCAGCTCCATGCGTCGCTGCTTCGTATGGAAGGAAGCAAAGAGACGACGACCTTCCATAAAGGATTGCGGAAAGACGCTCGTCGACAGGTTCGCGATCTTTGCCTGCATGTACAGCATTTCCGGAAACGGCAGTGCAAAGGGATCCGGCATGGAGCCGAGCACCGCAACATCTAACAAAATCGCATGTTTCTGCAGAAACTGTAAGGGAATACAAAAGGTTATTTCGATTTCTGTCATGGATTATTTTTAGGCTTACCAAATCGCAATGCGTGCTGTCGTTGCGTGCCTCTAGCTCCATAGTCCAGTTAGGCAGGTCCAAGTTAAGCTTGGCACAACTGCTGTAAGACTTCAGATTGCCTGCGAATGGCACCAACAGTAAATGGCGCACAATCTCCTCCGGCGCCACTGTCACTCGCTGCACTTGCGGCTGCTGTTGCTGCTGCGATTGCGACTGCGACTGAGGTCTTTTTTTGTCCACTTCTTGTATGCGGGATTTCGTGTTAATCTCACGTAGAATCTTCTGCAGCAGATTCTTGCTGCTCACTCGCACACTGTCCGGCATTAGCAAAGCATATTTGGTGCGGATGGCGGCAAGAGGATTTAGTTGCTCCCGTGTCTGACGGACATCGAAAGCCAAACTCATAAAGCGCACTGTCTGCTCCTCGCCGTTAGTTAGATTCCGCTCGAAAGAAACTGGTGGGTAAGCGTACTCTGGAGAGCCCTCCTGCAGCACGAGAATGGGCATGTTGGGAATAACATCGAGTATGCTAAAAATCAAAAAAACAATAGAGTGAATAGATTGCATACTTTTAGGCTGCAGCCTCAATACATGCTTCTTCAGCATACGTTTTGTAGCATACTTTTATGCTGTCGCTTTTAAATTACCTCTCTATGCTGGGTCGCAAATCCTGCTCGAAGTTGTAGTGTCCATAGAATACAATTGTTATAGACTTGCGTATATGTTTGTTGGCATTGCGTACTTTATCTTTTGGCGAAAGCTTCGCTCCATGTACTCCTTCTGCTCTTGGCTGTGGGTCTTCGCCTGCGCCGGAAAGGGCTCGACTTATGCGCCGCCAAAGCAAAGTATTCCATGTGTAATATAAGAATATCATATTTGCCAGTATAAAACCAAGCAACAGCAATTTGACCAGACGCAGGCGATACACCTTCATAATGCGACGATGTCACTTGACTGATGAATGTGTGGATGCTGCCTATGACAAAAACTACAGGTTGTTCCAGGTGTGCGGGTCTGTCTTTCTAGCTGCGGTTATCAACATTTATCAAATCGCTGTTTCCAGAGCCAATTTACATACACTTTTACATGCCGCTGGCATGGCAAATGCATTTTTCCTTAAATTTATCTCACTTTTGTTTTTATTCACAATTCCTTACTGCTTCCTGTTTGCTTACTGACACTTTTTTCCAGCCCCCAAAAGCTGCATCAACCGAAAACAGCTGATGGAGAGCTGTGAAAGCTACACGGTTTGTTCACGCACTAAGCGCGTATCCTTCGAAAGCTGTCGCAGAGCTTTTCTGCAAAGCATATTTGAAATATGTGTACACACACACTCACAATAACTTCATTTATCTGTAAACAGGGATGCAAATGCAACCCTCTTTATGGAAACTTTGTAACAGATTCTACTGCTCTATAATTCCTATAATGTATTTGCTTAAGCCTTCATTGAATTTGGGCATAATTCCTACATAAAATCTGCTTTTTTTTTCGTGTAGAAACTAATACATTATTCACAAAAAAAATTGTTATTAGTACATATATACTATAGTATTCTATAATATTTTATAAATCTTATAATAAGATTTTTGATTTTAATCATATCTCTTATCTATCATTAAGAACTTAAGTTTTATATAATATTAGATGTTTTTGCACATTTTTTTAAATTAAGATGTTCATGTTTTTGACGCTTTTTCGAGACAAAAATCTTAATAATAATACTAAGACCAAAATCTTGATTTTAGAACTTTTTTCAGTATAAGATTCCCTTAAAATTATTATTTTTAATTTCAAAATATTTGAAAGCATGATTTATAATATATAAACTGCTACAATTATTATCCCTATACATAGCTATTATATCAAATTAAACAAAAAAATTAAAAAGCATTTGAGCGATAACATTTATTTATTCCATTTTTTAAATAATTTCAGGTTTTCCATCAATTACACAATACGAATATAATGCATTTTGGCACAGAATATAATTTATAATAATATCAATATGAGCTCGGTTTTACAATAATTATTTTTAAGAATATTTCTCTTTTAAAAAACGTTCACACAAACATTTATCACAATACCTGTTTACTTTGAGATACTTTTATATATTGAAGAAGCAATTTGCAAATATGCATCGAAAAGCTCTTTCAATCGGGTTCATTATTTATGTTAACATATAAAAGCGGACACAAAAATGTAATTGGTTTTCCAATCGGCATCCATAACACTCTTTTCAATTGTTGAATGAATATTTGTACTTGAAATAGTTATGACGATCCATCAGGTAATCATTACTTGCCCATGCCGGCAAAGAGCAAAGGGAAGGGCACCTCATCGTTGTTGAGAAGTGGCGGAGTTGGAGCACGCGCCTCTGCCTCGGTGGTGCTGTTAAGCCAAAAGGTTGTAACGGTGCCTTTACCCTTAAGTTCGACATCACCGCGTTGTTCCAATTGAAAGGTACCAAATTTGTCTAGAATACCCTTTGTTGCCGATGAAACGTGAATTTTGCCCGCTTCAAAGGAAAATACAATTAAAATATATTCATAATAGCGATACTTGCTGTCATACGCATTCCTGTGGTCTCCAAGCGGGAAGCAGTGTTAACTGTGTCCCCAAAGAGGCAATAATGCGGCATCTTTTTGCCAACAACGCCGGCACAAACAGATCCCGAGTGCATGCCAATGCGGATTTGTATCTTGTAGTCCGGTTTGTGTCTGAGATTAAAAGAGTAGACTGCTTGAAGTATGTCTAAGGCCATCAACGCAATTTCCCGAGCATGTTTATCGCCATTAGGCTCCGGTAAACCTGACACTACCAGGTATGCATCCCCAATAGTTTCCACCTAAAAAGGCAAGCAAATTCAATTATAGTTGAAAGTTGTAGTATTACATTCGTCACTCACCTTGTAAACATCGTAGAAGCCAATGATGCGATCAAATGTGCTGTAGAGATCGTTGAGAAAGTTGACCACATCCA
Organism: Drosophila sulfurigaster albostrigata; assembly: GCF_023558435.1. Classification (NCBI taxonomy): domain Eukaryota; kingdom Metazoa; phylum Arthropoda; class Insecta; order Diptera; family Drosophilidae; genus Drosophila; species Drosophila sulfurigaster. The sequence goes on from NC_084883.1 coordinate 4,274,311, forward strand.
TGGGTGTGCTGCGGGCGCAGAGCTCAGTGAAGCCCACAATATCGCTAAAATAGATGGTCACACTACTAAACTCTTCCGGCTCCACAAGATCTCCGGCCATCAGCTGCTGGGCGACCGGACGAGGCAGAATTTGATAGAGCAGCTCCTCGGTGCGTTGCTTTTCCAAACTAAGTTGCCTGGTTTTTTCCTCCACGAGACTTTCCAGGTTGTTGGCATAATGCTCCATCCGATTGAGCAAATCATCCATGAGATTCTCACAAAAGCCCCTGAAAGTAGGGATAAGTATCATATAAATATAACTATATGAACTATAAACAATCACAAAGTAAACAACAAAAGCTGTAGTAAAAAGATAGAAACCCTAAAAATTGGTTTACATTTTTGTTTGGAAAATAACTTAGAAAATATTAAATTAAAAAGTTTGTAATTTAATTATAGAATTTTAAAATAGGACAAATAAACATCAAAAATAAAATATAAGAAATAAGAATACGGGTAAAGTAAAAACTAGAACTGTCACTCACTTCATGATGGTGCGTATGTTGCTTCTTATTGTGGAAAAAGCAGGACGCTCCTCTTGGTTGTCAGCCCAGCACTTCTCCATTAGCACCAATAGATCAGGTGGACATTCCCGCTCCCGGATAAGAGGTCGAAAAGGCGGATACTCACATTGGCGCACCTTATGTAGAATTGTGTGCACATCCATGCCCTGCTGACGTGCCTCCTGATAGGGACCTCCTCTGTTAACAATCTCCTCCAGTATGATGCCAAAGGAGTAAACATCGCCGCGCTGTGTAGCCGGGCAGCCTGGTATCGAAGTCATTGGCAACAGTTCCGGAGCAATCCACAGCAGCTCTGAAATATTAGAACGAAATGCGGTCGGTCCAAAAAAAACTGAATTGCAATCCTGATTGCTTAACTAATATTCGGTTGGCGAAACCTTTTTTATATTTTCAACCCACATTTTTTGCTATCTTAATAATATATGGGTAATTCTCTGACCGATGTCGCGTGCGACCATCTTTACAGTGGAAAAAAAAACATAAACTGAAGCAATTTTAACAAGTAAGAAAGTTACAGTCGAGTGTGCTCGACTGTGAGATACCCGCTACCCATTTTTAGTAAAGGCAAAATATTGCAGTATTATTTTCAAAATATACCGAAAATACTAAAAATATACCAAATGGTATATTTGGTATATCGATATAGTACACCATTCAAAATATACCATAGACGGCACAATGAACCAGATTGTCGGCCACAGCAACTAAGAGCCCTAGTAACTAGGCGTTTTTGTCCATACAAAAGTATTTCTTTAATAACTTCCACAATTTTTATCTGATCGCAACCAAATTTTCAGGAATCATAACTACTATAGTAATTATTGTATATACCAAAATTCTACTCTAGCTTTAAAATTACTCTTGTTATTCGATTTTTTTAAATTGCGGGGGCGGAAGTGGGCGTGGCAAAAATGTTAAACAAACTTGATCTGCGTGCACACATAGCAAATGCTGTCGAAAAAAAATTATAGCTCTATCTCTTATAGTCTCTGAGATCCAGTTTTTCATATGGACGGACGGACAGACGGACATGGCTAGATCGTCTCGGCTATTGACGCTGATCAAGAATATATATACTTTATAGGGTCGGAGATGCCTCCTTCTACCTGTTACATACATTTCCTGCCGGCACAAAAGTTACCCTATGGGTAGCGGGTATAAAAATAAGAAAATTTTATTTTTATAACTCTATATTAGTACTTAAATTAGAGCTAAGAATGGTTTCGGAATTTGTTTTCTGTTTTGTTTTTTGATCTGATAATTGCAAAAATTAACAAATTCGTACACAAAACCAAAAATGAACGAATTTATATATTTTATCGTAAAACAGAACAAAACATGTAGTGCTAATCCAAAGCTTTAAGAATAACCTTCACCTATTTTTAAAATTGTTTTAGTTTATATCTGTTTCACTGTAAAGATGGTCGCACCCGACAAATTCCGTCAGAGAATTACCCATATATTACTTGAAAAATAATAATTTAAAGTAAAATTTCCTATTTATGGTAAACATTTTTAATACATGAGAATATTATTATTATTAAATGGTGCAAAATATTAATATATTCTAATCTATTTATGTTTTAAAGATTCGACTTACTGGTATAGTAGTTCTGATCCCGCACAAAGTCCGAAGGCGTCGTCAGCGTGTTAAGGCCAAAATCGGAGATCTTCAATACGAAGCGACCATCGATGAGACAGTTGCAGGAGCGCAGCTTGCCGTGGGCAACGACATCGCTGTTGTGCAGGTAGCTCATGCCTTTGACAATGTCATGGATGAGGGACATGCGAAAGTTCCAGTCCAGTTCAATGGCTTCGTTCTCGAGCACATCCTTCAAACTGCCCCGCGAGCAGTACTCGGTGAGGATTAGGACCGTGGGTCGCGGCAAGTCAATGCAGGCGCCCACAAAGCGTACGGTGTTCTCATGACTCACGTCCCGCGCCTGCTTAATCTCCCAGAGCAGCGTTGAGGTGACCTCCACCTTCTTCACATTCACCTTTTTGATGGCCACGCGTTCGCCTTTGAACTGCCCAATTGTGGTGTAGACTTGCGGTGGCAGCGAGGCAAAGCTTGCGATGGAAGCGCGTCCTGAATGTATGCCAAACTGTTGCAGTGATATATTCTCCACATCCAGGCGCTGCAGTCCACCCTTAGAACCGAACATGCCGCCCATCTCGATAAGCACATCATCGGGTCGGACGCGCCAGGACATGTTATGCAGCTCCTTGCCGAGCTTCATTTGTCTTGGGGCAGAGAATTAAGATAGCTAAGTAGAGTGCTAGGTGGAAATAATTACAACTTACTTTTGCAGCAGACAGATGACCAGCAGAACAAGTCCCAAAAATAAAGCCAAGCCGAAGACTGAATACATGACTGTTGTCTCTGCAAAATTAATACTTTACATTTTAATATCTGTAATATTTATGGTACACTTTTTAATGTAAGTATATTCCAAAAAATAATAATTTTAATAATGATTTTTCAATCCTAAAATAAGAGCTTCAATCTTACACCAACAAAAAATAAATAATAATCTAAAATGTTGTCTAATAATTTATTTTCGATATTTTAACGTAACGTTTTCTTCTTTAAAGAAATTTAGTTTTCGCACTGACCGTTTCCATGGCAGCCTGGCGCATTGCCCAAGAACCCACAGGGCGGAACATCTGGTGGAGGCTCCTCACGACCACCCGGCCAATGGATCTTCTTGCCATGCACAGCGGCATACTTCCTACAAGTTAGACAAAAGACGTTAAGTGTCTAGATCACCGGAAAACCAAAAATACATACCGATGGAGTCCGTAATAATGCGCCACAACGGAGAATTTGCCATTGATGGGATCCAAATCAAGTATGGAGTAATCCGCATCACGATCGCCATTGTCATCGATGCGAACATGCCCCGTAATGCCATGGAATGTGCGATTCCACATGCGACGCGTAATGTTGACACCATCCCGAATGTCGCCTCCCTCCGTCAAGGTCTCATTCAGTGCCATGCCGAGCAGATAGACTCCATCGTAGAATGCCCCGATGAAGAAATTGACCTCCTCGCCCTCGCCAAACGTATAGTTATACTCGGACAGTGCGTTCTCCCGCACATTGTCCGCAAAGTCCTGGAAAGTGGGGCTAGTTGGCTGCAGGAGTGAGACTCTTAACAGTGCCTCGTATGCCTTGCGTGCCCGCATATCGTTCTCGTCTCCCATCTCCCAGTCCTTGTCGCCCCAGTAGGCACTCTGGAATATCTCCACATCGAGGAACACCCACTCACCATTAGTCATGCCCAGACTGTGCGCCGCCAGCATAAACTTTCGCACCAGAACGCCGCGCACAGATAGTATGACAACTGTTGGTAAAGGGATTGAAATTGAGACTGTGCTAAAGATAGTCCAAATATAAGAACTTAGATTACCTCGCGCATACATGCTCGCATCCTTAAGATAGTTCTCGTAAATCTCCTCCGCGTTGCCATTAAGTTCCCGCACAAAGCTCAACAGTCCCTCTTGGCGCAATCCATATTCCAGATTCTTGCCAACAGTCAGTGAGAATAGCTCCGATCTGTCCACTAAGAGAGCCACATGCTTCCACTTGAATTGCCGGAAAACACTGGCAAATACCAACTTAAGTCTACACTGACAATAGGACATTCGAGTTAATGTCGGATACTTGGATTTGTCTTTAAACATGCCCTGCAAGTAAATTTGGTGCGTATATCTTAGATAAATCAAAACTTTGAAAAAGTTTTTAGACATAGATAGATAATATTAACTAATTACAATGTATCCTCGATTTGAATGATTCTTGTTGAGTTATAAACTAAATTTGTATTATAATTGTATACTAAAACAAGTAAGAAAGTTACAGTCGAGTGTGCTCGACTGTAAGATACCAGCTACCCATTATGATTAAAAGCAAAATATTGCGGTATTTTTTTTTTTTTCAAAATATACCAAAATGCAAATATACTAAAAATATGCCAAATGGTATATTTGTTATATCGATATAGTACCACATTCAAAATATACTATAGACGGCACAATATACCAGATTGTCGACCAAAGCAACTAAGACCCCCAGTAAGTAGGCGGTTTTGCCCATACAAAAGTATTTCTTTAATAACTTCCACAATTTTTATCTGATCGCAATAAAATTTTCAGAAATCATAACTACTCTAGTTATTATTGTATACACCAAAATTCGCTTGAAAATTATGCTTGTTATTCGATTTTATTGATTTGCGGGGGCGGAAATGGACGTGGCAAAAATTTGAAGCAAAAATTATAACACTATATCTTATAGTCTCTGAGATCTAGGCGTTCATACGGACAGACGGATATGGCTAGATCGTCTCGGCTGTTGATGCTGATCAAGAATATATATTCTTTATAGGGTCGGAGATGCCTTCTTCTACCTGTTACATACTTTTCCTGCCGGCACAAAGTTATAATACCCTTCTACCCTATGGGTAGCGGGTATAAATATACTGAAGCTGAATCTTCTCGAAAATGGTGGCATACTTTTATGAACATTAATTTTTTTGCAAATCAATAGTATTTCAAAATGAAATTGTAATTCCAACTATAATCCTTTATCATCTTCTCTTTTCGGCAGATCTCAATTCTTATTTCTTATAATGTTTAGCTTTGTTTATTTATAAATTATTTTGTCTATAAATTGAAAATACACTTACCGTACTCTCATTCTTCCACTTGTGTATTCGGCCCAACATGCCTGAGGTGACGGTTAGTTCGCCCTCGGAAGATGGTGGCTTTAGTAAACGATATGGAAATGAATGAAACGCTGTATAGTAAAAGTATTTTCCTGAAAAAACTTGGATTTCAAAGAGGAGGTCCCCAAGCTCAAAGTCAGATTTAATTGTTAATGTCAAAGGAAATGAAATGTGATTGCCTGCAGCAATGGGGCGAGAGATTAGTTAGCTACTGAGCATCAAGCAGAGTACATAATTGAAAGCCACGTGCTGTGCTCTTTGGTGGGTTGGGGATTGTGTAGCGTGACCACGGAGGTCAAGTCGTACGTGCTAGATACTATCAGAGGATGTATTGGGACAATCGGTTTCCCGCGCTGCAGCTAGATGCCATACTCACCTGATCTCCCATGCCCGTTATAATGGGAGTATTCCAATAGGCAGCCAGCCGGGCCACCGGTTCCAGGGCAAAGGCGCAAGCGGGTCCGATAAACGCGATGACATCGTCCTTGAAATGCATGTCCGCAGCAAGTCCTGGCGCCTTGGCTCCCGAGCACGAAGGGTAACTGTCACGGTTACGAATAAAGAGATAATCAGTTAAGACACTGAAAATACAAAACAATTTGTGCAAAACACGTTTTAAATGCATTGCCTCCCCCTCGAAGAGGAAGGAAGCAGAGGATTAGGCTCGGAGAGCTCAAGAATGCGGCAATGAAATTTGAGTAATTAAACGACTCGTGCAGCACGCAACAAGTGAATGTGAAAGTCAGAGAATTGTAGCAAAGATTCAATTGGTAAACACACAACACTTACCTAGCCTTCTTTTTGACCAGCCTGATGTTGTGAGGACTAAGAAAACGTCTGTTAATCTGATCCAAGGCCAAGTCCACTGCCGGCCCGCAGCGCTCCAGGTCAAAAGGTGAATCTATGATGTGAATCTAGAGTGAGTCACAGTTCCAGCTTCCCCAGGTTTTGTCTCACTTACCCAAATGGGAAGCCATTAGAACACCAACATTATAGACGCGCATTTCACTAATGTCAATTTCATTGAAAGTAACAGTCATATTTTTGGGTTCTTTCATCCGTTCAAACACTTTAATGTCGATGCTGTCATTGAGGTGGCCATTAAAGTTGCCATTACTGGATCGAGCCTGATGATTGCTGCTCTCCACGGCTAAATCCCTGGCCTCCCAAGACTTAATGTCGATCCGCTTGGCACCTTGATGCAAGCTAAATCCAGTTGAAACCATCAGCAAGCTGACAGTCAGGCTGATATTGATCAATATCATTTTCTATGCCTTGTAGGTTGTAATCCACATTAAATTTTATGTAGCATGCTTTTGGGCGAGCATAAAAAAAAATTAATAATTGCGCTGCCATATTTGCGTAAAATTAATCGCATAGAACTTTTTAATTCAAAAAATAAAAACACTGAATTAAAATACAAACTCAATAACTCAACAGCGAAATGCAAAATTAATTTAAATTCAAATCACATTTACAATATTGAGACGCAAAGGATGCTTCAGTTGTTGTTTAAGGCTGTGCCGCGATATTAAAGTGAATCGGGGAACCTTCTTTATCTTCAAAAATCACAAATCAATGCTTTAATTGTTCACTTTGAGTATTAATTTTAATCACTTTAAAGTTCACTTTTGCCACACTTAACAATTTGAAATTCCAAGAAAGTTGAGTTTTTCACGATTAGATTAAGAAAACTGCGACCGAACAGTGAAAGCCGCGATTACCGAATGAGCCAGTGACAAGTGCCAGGACCTTTTATATATGGACGCTGCTCGGCATCAGGATGGTCTAGAAGGCATCGACACGAGCGCGCCAGCCAATGGCAAGCTTTCGCTTGAGTGAATCGTTTGTGGATGAAATGGCGCACATCGTGGAGCCGAATTTGAAGCCGGCATCGTCAATTAAAATGCGAATGTCTAAGGTTAGGCGAACACAATGTCAACGGCAAGCGTCTCAGTCTGCTTTCACTTGTTGCTATTACAATGTTACGATGTTGACTTTTCCTGTTATTATTGTTGTTGTTGCAGTGCTCCATTTGAATTTAAACTGTTTGTCAGTCTGTTTCATTGCTGAAAAGGACTAACCGTCTACTGCGAACAAGTCGCGTGCCGCCAACAATTAATTCAATTCCTCTCCTCTCTCCTTACCGTTCTCTCGTGGAACAGCGAATTGGGGTGTCGATGGGATTTGTCCTGCAGATTTCGCCAAACAAACAATAACAGTGTCTGCTTGAACTGAGTTAATGGAACAATGCACAATGGGTAGATTGTTATATTTTGAGATAAACTTAATTTGAAATATTTCGAATTTTCATATAAAGCAATCTATTTAAAATACAATTTCTTTTGTAAATTTATTTTTATTTCAATATATGAATATCTTTATTTTATCTATATCAAATTTAATTAACATAATTTTCTATATTTTTAATTTTAAATTGGTGATTTATTTATATTAAAGCGATATTAAATTTTGATACCCCAGGACTATCATGACATCTCACAAAAACTCCATGTAAATAGGGTTTTCGGGGAATATTTTTAATTGTTATACGTTCTTAAAAATGAATTTTGCCATTCAAGGAACAATTGCACAAAACACTCCAGACGCGGACATTCAAGTTTTGTAACATCTCATGGAGTTTGACTAGTCGATCGATTACGTCTGAGTAAATTTAACTTATAAAATATATATTCGTTTTGTTAGAGTATTTTTTTTTAAATAAGCGATTACATATGCAACAGTTTCTCTTTTAGTATATATCGATATACTCAATAGCGATAATAATTGTATGACCAATTAGAAGACATAATGGCAACACTGCACGATAATGACAAGCAAATATTTTTTTAGTTGGTAAATATACCAACTTATTTAATAAAAAGTAGATTTCTTAATGTTTTGTATATTCGACAACTTAACTTATTTTTTAGCAACTTTATTTATTTATAAAGAAAATTCTTTATGATATTATTTTTTCTTTCAATAATAAACAATTGATAATAGCTAAAGCATCGATGATTTATAAAACATCGATAGCACCGATAAATCCATCGATGTTTTGCAGCTCTAGCGGCAATGACAAGTACAATTTGCTAGTAACAAACATTCGGTCAGCCGCTTGATTTTTTAATAAAAGTTTTGCACTTAATTTTCATAAAAAATGGTAAGTAAATTTCTGCTAGAAACAAATCGTGGTGTCCAACGTATATGTGTAGACTATTAAGATACAGAAACTCATGCACTTTGTGTTGTGCACCCAATTTTGCTTCATCACCATCACAATTATATTTTGCAGGCGCGTCGTTATGATTCCCGTACCACGATCTTCTCGCCTGAGGGCCGTCTCTACCAGGTGGAGTACGCCATGGAGGCCATTTCCCACGCCGGTACATGTCTGGGTATTTTGGCCGAAGACGGCATTGTGCTCGCAGCCGAATGCCGCAGCACGAACAAATTGCTTGACAACGCTATTCCATCTGAAAAGATTTACCGGCTGAATGAGTAAGTAAAAAGAATGACCGCCACTGTTAGGATTTTGGTTAATAGCGAATTGTGCATTTCTAGAAACATGGTTTGTTCGGTCGCGGGCATCACATCGGACGCCAATGTGTTAACCTCTGAGCTGCGTTTAATTGCTCAACGTTACCAGTTCAGCTATGGCGAAGTGATCCCATGTGAACAGCTTGTCTCCCATTTGTGTGACATTAAACAGGCATATACTCAGTATGGTGGCAAGCGACCCTTTGGCGTTTCGCTCCTTTACATGGGTTGGGACAGCAAGTATGGTTATCAGCTCTATCAGTCAGATCCCAGTGGAAATTATGGTGGCTGGAAAGCCACTTGCATCGGCAACAATTTTGGTGCTGCTATTTCTATGCTTAAACAGGAGTTGGCAGACAAAGAGAACATCAAGTTGGAAGAAGCCAAGGATTTGGCTGTTAAAGTACTAAGCAAAACTCTGGATACCACAAAACTAACTCCAGAGAAGGTCGAAATGGCCACGCTGCAGCGTATCAACAACAGCACCGTTTACAGTGTGCTCGAGAAACCCGATGTGGAGAAACTTATTGAAAAATACAATAAGTTGGAGGCAGAAGCTGAAGCCGCCAAGAAGGAGAAGCAGGCGCAGCAGTCAAAATCCTAAACACCAACCTTATACACATTAATTTAAACTTGGATTGATTTCTTTAAATGTATGAAATAAAATTTCGAAATTGGGATAAACATTGTAATAAAGGGGGTGATTCAAAAGAGATGTGGCAACACTGGCAATTCAAGTAAGTTGGCAGCACACTTCATAAATTCCGTCGCTTTCTGCAGAATTCGTTCTTTTTAGGAAGGCGAACGTTGATATGAAAAACTCAAAACTTATACATCAAATCCTTTTATAAATATAATATAGTGCAAGTCCTTAAGGAATTCTGTTGCTAACACCACATCTAGCGCAAGCCTAAATAGTGAAAATACCAGACATTCTTTTTCAGTATTTATTGAGCTTCGGAATGCTGTCACTTAATATTCTTTGCTTCACCTTCATTCTTATGGAAAAATGTCATTACTTTTTAGCACTTTTTATAAGAACCGTCACTTGTTGACGGAAATTTAATCAGTGGAAGAAAGGCAGTTGCATGGTGCAAAATATATTTTCTAGAAGTATGAATTGCTTTTAAAAACATTAAAATAAAGTGTAATATAAAATGACGCGCCTTTTCACACGCGCTTTTTAAATTTTGCGTAATATATTTAGAAGTGTAACCATGTGCTAATTCACGGGGTTTCTGTAGTTTGGTATATCCCATCGGTGCTAAAAATAATATTTCGAAACGTTACTCTGGTCACACGCTGACAAATAAAACAGCTTTAAGAAAGCACTTTTAAGAAACAAAAAATAGATGTAAATGTAAAAATATTTAATAATCGCTCTCGCTTATTGGAAAACAATTGGAATATATTCCGAATATTTGATTACGAATTAAATAAACGTAAGCGTAAAAAGATTTTCTTTCCTACGCAGCAGTAGATCTTCATTGAGCGCGCGTGTGTGTTAGTGTGTGTGTGTGCGTGCGTGTGCCACAGAAAGTGGCAATCAGGCAGCACAGCAGCAGCAATTGCTGAAGTGTACAGCATATAATACATACATATGTATTTATAAATTATTTGATATTGTTAATTTATGCAATAATCAAAGGTGCATATATGCATGAGTGAAACAAATGGCAATATATATCGTAATGTTGTCAATATAGTGAAAAGTTGTGTAGAAGCAGCAGCGGCAACAGCAGCGACATCGACATCCGCAGTAGCCGTCAACGTTAACGTATAAAAAAGCAAAAGAAAATGAGGAAAATGAAATAACACAAAAAAAAGAGCTGCGCTGTAGCGAGCAAAGTAGAAGAAGAAACGCGAAACACAAGCAAAGAAAAATCGAAATAATAAAATACATACATACATACACGTACGTATGAGCTGTATGTATGTATGGGTGTATCATAAAATTGTGCTTGTATGCGCAGTGCAAGTGTATATGTGTAAGTGTGTGTGTGAGTGAAACGTATAAATAAAATTCAGCCAAATGCAGAAGCCAACAACAAAATGGATAATAAAACTACACAGTTGGATTTTAAATTACTGGTAATTAAATAATGTTTCCTATAAAACGAAATGCCCTGCCCCAAGCCTCCTTCCCGCTCCACTCGTTTATATTCAAGTATACATTCGTATACACAAGCATAATACACACATACACGCGCATACATACCTATATACGTTTGAGTTTGTATTGGTGTAAGTCTACATTCCGTGTGCGACTATCAAATGAGAGTGGCAAAACAACGTGTAATGCGTAGGCAAAGAAGAGAGCGGCTGCGGCAAAGGCAGAGGAAGATAGAGAAGGAGGAGAGAGATAACAAATGGAAGTGAAGTACAGTGTGCACTGGCTGTTTAATTTCAGCTGTTGTACTTGCATTTATTGTAAGAAATATTGTGTTATGGAATTTTGTCTTATTTTGCTTTTGTCGAGTCGATTGTTAAAACTGTTTTTGATCAGCAGTTTGCAAATGTTACCAATTTAAGCCCGGCTAATGTACAGGAAAAAACAAAACAAATATAAACAAGAAATTATTTAGTTAATCATGACCCTTGGTTATTTCATTAGGCTTCATATCAATCAGATGATGTAGCTTGGCTTTTTAGGCAGCTGTTTATTTGAATCTTCGTTTCTATAACCTTCCCGCCCTCCCACAATCAGTTCTTGCACAATACCCGTGCTGGCACACACACACACACGCAACCATGGTCGTCTTGTGCTTGTAACAGTGTATGAACTTCCGCACCGTTGTGTTGTTGTGTGCCCTTGCTCTCCACCCCCATCTCCCATCCCCTACATTGTACACTCTCCTACACCCACCTTCTAACCTCTAGCACTCCCTTTCCTTATTCCCCACACCAATGCTACATAATGGCATTCTTCTCTTTTATTTTTATTTTGTTTCTTTTTTTTTCTAAAATGAATTGTAGTTTTGTTTTCCACTCCCCTTTCTTTAGTCTACAAAGCGACTCAGAAAGCTTTGCTTCTCCCACTTTCGACCCATTTCATCATTGTTCTTGTTCTTCTTATTATTGTTATTGCAATAGTTGTGGGGCTGGCTATTATTCACTTTTGTTTTGTTTTCCTCGTTATTTTGAGAAAATATTTATTTTTATTTTTATTAGTTTATAACAACATTACATTACTTGAATGCACAGACGCACACACACACACACGCGCGCACAGGCACATTCATTTGAATGTATATGTGTGTATGTACATAAATACTACGAATACTACGAAATCCAACTTGTGCGCGCCACTCCGACTACAACTACAATAAAAAAAAATAAGAACAACAACAACCTCAATTCAAACTGAGCACAAAGAGAGTGAGAGAGAGCTCATGAATTTGTTTGTGTTTGTATTTTCATTTGTGTTTGTGTGAGGGGGGAGAACGAATGGACGAGCAAAGCACAAATGAAGAATTGTAAACAGCGTGCACAGTGGTACAGAATAGACTGCTATCAGAAACATTCAATTTATTTTGTTTGTTTCTTTCGTTCTGGTTGGAATGCACTTTAGCGGAGAGATGCTGGCTTATACCAATTGGGTAACTGTCAAACTAGCAAACAAGTGTCCATTGGAATTAAATTGCAATTCAGTCTTGCTTCTTACTTGTTGTTGATCTTGTTGTTTTTATTAATTCAGCCTTTGAGCGTTTTAATTAAAACTTTCATCGCCCCTAATTGAGTTTACAACATGCGCGAAGCGTGACTTTAAGTAGTAGAAGGAGCACAGCTGTAGTTTCATTTCAAACAAGTCAAATTATATTCAATTTATTTCATTATTATTTTATTAACATTTAAATTACATTTTGTCAACTTAATTCAATGTTTTAATAATATTGTAAATATGTAAACCAAAAAAATCAAATTACATTTGCTAATTAAGATAAATATATAAAATGAAATACAAGTTTGAATTTGAATTAATTAATCAAAATTGTTCAGTTGAAGAATTATTATATTTATCATTAGCATTTCATAAATCAAGAAGAAAGAAAATATAAGTATAAGTTCTCACGGAGTAAAATTTTAAAAATTGGCATCAATGTAGAAGTCTTTCGTAAGTTTTACAATTCCGCTTGCAAATCCAACTTTGAAATTAATGAGCGCATCGTTTCATTGAAGCACATTGAGCCACTGTTCATGCAAATGCGTGTGTTTGTATGTGTTTTTATTATATAGCTAGTTTTGTTTCGCTTGTGCCAATTTCATTAATAAAAGAGGACAACGTAAATGCTATTTTTATTTGATTAGTAAAATCTACATACATACGCGCACACACACATAGGCAGGCACATGCCGTGCACTTGCTGTGTGAGCGTGAGTGTGTTGGTGTGAGCTAGTACACGTTGCATGAGCACACAAAATGTAAAACATAAATTTGCTAAAAATGCAGCGGCAATTCTTGCCCCACTTGCTACAGCTGCAACGTTTACAGTTTGGCAACCTAAATATGTACTATGTGTAGGTAAACAAATACCTTTAAACGTGTGTGCATATATGAACGTGTGTATGTGTGTGGATACCGCTCTCACTCTCTCCCTGCTTTGCTTTATCGCTGTGTTTGTGCGTGTCTGCGTGTTGAACAGGTACATAACAATATTAAAACGAACTAGCTGAAAAAAGAAGCAACTAAGTCCAATAAATCAAGACAAACTGCATTAGTATTGAAAATACATGTGTACATAGATAATCGTTTATTGAATACCCTATAGAAGATTCCATTAGCTTTATGAATATTTATGACCTAGAGATGGGTCGCGGCACGAGACGATTCGACATATCAGATAAGGAATAGGGGACTTATTTATGAGCCCGAATTGAAACAATCTGAAACTTTGATAAAGGTATAAATTAGTTCGTTATTCTATCAAAAATTCTTCAGAGTGTTATTTTTATTCTAATATATTGTATAATATTCTAAATCTAAAGAAACCACAATACTTGCATTAAACAGATACTTTTTTTCCTTGTTGTTTTCTAAGGAAAAAACCCGCAGCACGTTTAATGGGAAACCCCGCAATTTAGTGCTGATTATGCTTACGCTGAGATATACAATTATTAGCGCAATTTTTATTTACCTAAGAAAGAAATTGTTGAATTGATATTGACAGATCGAGAACCAACAATTCGGCGATTGGCGTTGAGTCAGCAATCAGCTGTTCTCTTGTAAACAAACATCGAAAGACAACAAGAAATAATTCTTTATTTTTCAATGCGAATGACGGTTGAATTATGGCATTCCTCGTTATAATAATTATTCTTGCTCATGAGAATCTTTGTTTTTACCTGTTCTGTTCATTATTTATATCTATTTGTGTCGCAATTGAGCGCGGCATCGAAAGATATCTTTTAATGCGATTCAAAGTGCGATGACTTCATCGCAAGTTGAAAGCTATCTTTTATTTTCGAATTAATTGCTAATTTAAACCATAATTATTGTGAAAAGTTCAAGAAACCGTTAACAGCTGTTAAAAGGAGGCGTTTTTAGAATCAACTCATCAACCCATTCAATGATTATGGCTAGGTGCAAAACCATTAAATGAATACTCTATTATAAAATATCCTAATTATGTTTAATTTTTGGACACAATGGGCTTCTTTATTGGCATAATTTAATTCTTATTTTAATGATTCAGACCAGACCCGATATGAACTAAAACTATTCCTAGGATATAAACATAGATGTTCGTCGTGTCAATTTATTATGTTGCGCTTCAAGGCTCGTTACGACTTACATAAATACGATAAAAGGAAACAAAGAAAGAAAAGCCCATAAATTTTAAATAAAACAAAGAACAAAATTCGTGCATTCGTTCGTACCCTTTGTTTTGCGACATAGAAACTTCAAGCCTTTAAGCTTTTGTATATAATTTATTTGTATTTATATATAGCAAAGCATTTACAAGAACAACAATATATACGTATATATGTCTATATTACTTTGTGTATGCATCAGTTTGTGTTGTTGCTGTGCTCAATTTAGTTGCAGAGTTATTTTAAGCATATTTACAAGTGTATTTATTTGTATGTTTTGTTAGCCAAGAACAATTTTGAGCATCTACAAATAATTAATTGCCTCTCAGTCGATTGTTGTAAAATGTATTTATGGGCTATCAAAAGACTTGTTCAACCAGAAGTTAATTTGCTTTGAGTTAATAGTGCATGGGCGACGAATTTGTAATACTTTTTTCCTGTCAGATTTTTAACACTATTCCAAATTTTAATAATGTTAGGTTTTTCAATGAAATGACAATTGTAAACTTAGTTCGCAATGTTTGTTTGAGAAGATTTAACAAACATGCTGCAACCCATTTATCAAATATATTTAAGAAAAGCTCTGCCGATTAGGGAGCATTAGGAATGTTTTGCTTTTACTTAATTTCAAATGAAATAATTACTTAAATGCTTTATCGCCAAATAACTCACAGACATAAAGGAATGACATTTTAATTAAAGCACAAACATAATGTTACTATCTGTATATAAATACATACGTACACAGACAACCATATACATATAATGTGTGTATTTATCTAATTAATATCGTATTTAACTTTTCCTTTGCATTGCTTGCGCTCTGCTTCACATCACACAACATATGTACACACATAGATAAATCTAGATATGCGTGTATTTACGTAGCACACACATTCTCTCACACACTCTCTATTTATCCCTCTCTTTGTTTCGCTCCCTCATTCTCTCGAATTAGTGTAACGCACAAACGCACACAAATACACGTGGAAATACGGCCGCCAATGTTATCTCTAATCTAGACTTACAACAACATTTAGTGCCGTAGGGATTTGTCACCCAAACTGCTGCTAAATAACAGTTTCAGTTTAGTATAAACAAATTAATTTTAACGATAGGATAGTTTAAACAATTACGGTTGTATACTAGGTATTTATGAATTATAGTAATTTCAATGTCAGTTATTGCAATTAAATTTAGTATATAATTAATAAAAGGGGAAAACTTGTTTGCCAACTTTAACTGATATTAAATTCTTGCTACTTCAACAAGATTGTAACATAAAAAGCATTGCCTAACATATGAATGTAGATACATTTTAAATAGATGTTTTGCAACCGATTTAAAGACGCTAAATATTTATTAGCAGTACCTCGTTAACATTTTGACCCCAAATGCGTTTTTGTTGTTGTTTTAAGAATTTCGCTTGTTTTATTCATGTCGTTCGTAATTAGTTCTCCCAAATGGATAAACATCATATTAATTTTATGCTTCTGCTAAAAGAATGAAATATTTGAGAATTGCCAGCGGGGCCAATGTTGTGTTGTTCAGTGCCGTTGCCCCCATCCCGTTCTACTCATTTGTCTCTCACTTACTCTCTTTGGATGTGTCGCTCTTTTCCCCTCTCACTCGCCTAGCTCTTTATGTATGCATCTCTCTTTCCGGCTCTCTGAAAACAATGTCAGCCAGTGGGTGGGTTGTGGGAGAGCAAAGCTTGGAGAGCGCCATCGATGTTTTTACAACTACAACTACATAAAGTGTTGACTCGCTGCTTTAACTTACACACTCACAAAAGGCAAACGCATACAAGCGCACACAGATAGACGAATACATATGTACGCTGTATATATGTATGTATGTACATGTAGATGGCAACATTGTGGAATGGGGAAAAAGTAGCACAAATTGTGCGCTGTTTTAATTTCTTTGCCTTCCCCGCTCTATCTCTCGCTCTCTCCCTCTTCCTCACGCAGCTGAGGCAGCGAGACTTTATTATTTTATGTCAATATACATATATATACGTGTGTGTGTTCGTGTATATGTTTTCATGTATATATGTATGTACATATATGCAGCTTGTTTTTATTTTTCCTGCTATATCTTATACACTTTTCGCCTTTGCCATCTTCGCTGCGCGTTGTGTGCTAATCGTTTGCGTCAGCAGCGCAGTCGCTGTCTCTGTCGCCGCGCTGTCTACTCGCGATTCCATTGACGTCGAAGTCGACGTCGGCTATGTTATGTTGTGTGCTGAGCGCGCGCACTCTCTTGGCGCTCTAATTGCATTAAATTGTTTGGAAAATCATAATCAGTAATTGCATTTGATGACAGTTCTTTCGAGTGCACGTGTAAATGTTAACTTTGTTCAATTACATGCCTCCTCACACCTATTTATTTATTTATTGTATTTTTGTATGTTAATTTACATAAACCATTTGTCACTCTAATTGGATCTTTACTTAACTCTACCAATTTGGTAGCACGTGGTCCGTCGCGCAGGGCTGCAATACGATTCCAGCCTCTGCCTCTTTCCATATCTTTCTGTCTCCTTCTCCGTCTCTCTTTCTCCTGCTACCCCATTCGTTGTGGTTGTGTGGGTCGAACAGGAAATGTGGAGCCACCTAGCGGAAGTTGGTCATTTATTACGCGAAACTTTAATGCATAATTAAATATGTACCTACTATACGTATGTATGTATGTCTTGTGTAGTTCTATATATAACACGTTGTACATGTGTCTAAGATGACTAACTAACGGCAGTCGACTTGTTTCACGTTTAAAACAAGTATTAAAGCTAAAGTTGAGTATGCTTGACTGTTAAATACCCGACTGATATTTGAAGACGAGTAAAATATATGAGTAACTCATTCAATTATTAAACATCAAATTAGACTCGCCTGGTTTATAAGGTAGTTGGCACTTTTTAAAACGAAGTTTCGCGTACGAGATTAACAATACAGTCCAATATATAAACAGATTAAAAATGAAAAGATTATTAAAAAAAAACTTAAGTTCAAATTTCTAAAAGATCTGAATATCAAAGAAAGATTTGCTATATTGTAAAATGTTTTATTTTTGAAAATTATGAGCTTGCTTAATAGTCACATAATACCAATTAAAATAAGGAATATGAAATTGAGTAATTATTATTAAGTCTACAAGTTGGAAAAAGATTGCGTTTTTAAAAAGTATAATGTAGTTTTACTATTGTGCCTAGTGCCATAAGATAAAATAGAATTATATATTTATTGGTTGCGATGTTTGTACTAAATATGTATATATATATTTTAGATATTAAGTGGGCAACTAGAATATATTTATCCTTTCTATTCAGATTGTACTAATGGCCTCTGCTTTTGTTTGCTTGCAGGTGGATCAGTCAGTGAATCTACTGGACAGCCTGAATGCGGCGTCGCGGTGCGATGCAATCAAATTTCTGCTGCAAAAGCTTAAGTGCAAATATCCAGAGGCCTGCGACCGAGTCGTCAGGAATCTGTACAGTCACAAACCCAATGATAATGGAGCCTCGGACTCGTCGGAGTCAGCGCAGCTAGCGAAGAGCAAGCAGTTGCAGCTGCTGTTGCTTGACCCCAAAAAGGAGACGAAGAAGGAGAAGTTGGAGCCGGATGGAACGAAGCAGATCATCAAGCGAGAGAACGACCACGATGAAGCATCCGCGATCGATTTGAATCAAAACTTTGAGAAAATTCTCTGCAAAGAGGAGTTTATGTGCCTCGACGAGGAGGATGATTTCCTCGATGATGATGCCGATGCTGATGGCGATGCCGATGCCGACGCCGATACCGAGAACTCGTCTTCCATAAGCAAACGCCTGCACTTTAATCGCAATGCCAACGTCAGTTTGAATGTCAGCGGCAACGCCAGCGGCTCCAGTGGGAGCAGCAACAATGTGGACGCTGCGATCGCCAGTGCAGCTGTTAATCCAGCGCTCACCAGCGATCCCCTCGATCTGATACCCTCGGCGGGAGCCAGTGGCGTGGTGAAGCGAAAATATGTTGCCACATTCGATGAGGAGGAGCAGGAGGATGACGACGATGGCGTTGATGATGATGATGAGGCCAATGAAATTGATAACGAGAGCAATAGCAGCAGGTGTGAGCAGCTGATGCTCCGACGTCAGCGAAAGCTAATGCGCTCCACAGCGTTGGTCAAACGGAAACGAACCAACAATGTCATCAGCAGTATGGATGCCATGGTCAAGCCTGTGACACGCTCCCGCCTAGGCGAGGGCTACGTGTTCCACGAGGACACGCAGTACACGTTGCGCTATCATCACAGCAGCGGGGAGTTCAGTGAACGAGCGTTCAAAGCGCAGTTCCGGGTGCTGTTGCGATTGGCGTTAAGTCAGCATCACAAGCCCTTCCTTAAGCAGTTCTATGACAACTTTGTGGTCACCGGCCGGCTGCTAGGAACAACTCCCTCAACTCGAGTGCTGCAGGAGCTGCGCGAGCAACGCTTGGACGAGTGGCGGCGGCAACGCGAACGTCGACAGTTGGCCAGGGATGCCGCTGAAGCGGCAGCAGCTGCTGCTGTGGCTGCTGCGGCGGCCGCAGCGATGCTGAAGCAAGAGCAGGAGGAGGCGGCAGAAGCGGAGGCGGAGGAAGAAGCACGTAAACAGTTGAAGCTGAAGAGCGAACCACTGGACCAAGAGATGGAAGTGCCGCAGCAGCAGCAGCAGGTGGAGAATCAAAGGCCACGCCAGCTGTTATCGCTAGCATTTGAGGACTCGGAACTAGAGTCAGAGACGGAGTCACAGCTATCATCGGCGGCACAGGAGATTATGAAGTTTGAGGAGTTCATCGACGAAGGTGTAGGCGCTGGTCGTCTCATTGATGGGCTCGAAATGGAGCCGGAAATTGACGAGATGCTGGCCAGTGCTGGCAGCGGATTGGGCAGCGTAACGGGCACTGGCAGCGGGAACAGTAACAGCAACAGCAGCGCTGTCCATGACAATGGCATTGCGTCGCTGCTCATGGACACCAGTCATGGGACGCAGCTTCATTCGCATCATCTGTAAGTCAATACAATTGCAGAAGTCGTTCCATTAAACTAATGTGTTCCCTCTTTTTTTTTTGCTTGCAGCAACAGTAGCAGCAGCAGCAGCAATGTCGCTGCTGGCAACCTTGTGATCAACGGCCTTACGTCAAGCAATATCAACAACAACAACACTTGCAACAAGAGCAACAATGTGCTAAGCCAGCAACTGGCGTCGGAACATCTGGCCGCCAAGCAAGCGGCGGTAACATCGCAATCCCAATCGCAATCGCAGCCACAAACTCCGAACTCGGCGCCGAATGCGAGTCAGCTGCAATCGCAGTCACAACAGCAATTGTCCATGCCGATGAGATCTGCGTATGGACACGAAGGTGTCGCCATGTCAGCCACAGCGCAGCTAATGTCGGGCACAGAGATTCAGCTACAGAATGATAATCACAATCATTACAACTCAAGCAACAATCCGCTCTCCATGATGGGCGGCATGATGCAAATGCAGCAACAACAGCAGCAGCAACAACATCAGCAACAGCAGCAACAGTTTTCGCAGCATCCACATGCACAAATGCTGAACAATCATCAGTCGCATCTGCATCCGCATGCACAGCATCCTCAGCAGCAGCCGCCTCATCTGTCATCATCTTCGGCCATGGGACAGCTAAACTCATCGCTGGAGCTGGACGACAATGAGTTGTCGGGCGATGAGGACGATGATGAGCTTGACAATGAGCTAGACGAAATGGATGCAGCCAAGCAGCAGCTAATCGATGGTGGCAGCAGCAGCAGCACCTCATTGCAAGCGCCTCCGTCGCAGCTTGGTGGCGCACACACGCCTGGCAGCAAAAAGGACAAACCCAGCTATAGTTGTCTGCTGTGTCCCAAGTCATATCGAAAACGCAAATCGTTGCTGGATCACTACAAGATACATCCCGGCTATTGTCACGACTGTGGACAGCCGAACGGCAACACGCTCGAGGTACATTGATCACTCGTCGAATTGCAGTTCAAATTGATATATTAAAATGTTTATTGTGATTGCAGGAAATTATTCAGCACAATCGGACGATGCACGTGAAAGAGTTTCCGTTTGTGTGTGAAACCTGCGGAGAGTCCTATTCGCGACGGCAGCAGTTCCATGCGCATGTGGAGTCGCACAAGAAGGATTTCAAAAGTGAGTCGGATGTGAATGTAAATTTCAACCAAAAGCCACAACAGGCAACAACCAGGCGGAAGGACATTCATTGCATTGATATTCATTTGGTGTTGAACAATTCAATTAAATTACTTTTTTATGTTACCTATTTACAGTCTATCCTTGTGGCGAGTGCGGGTTGAAGCTGTCGCAGAAGAAGTTGCAGCAGCACTTCGAGGAGACCGGTCACAAGGCCGACGGCGCCATCTGTGAGGTGTGCGGCGCCGAGTTTCCCACTAAGAATGCGCTCTACCAGCACATAATACGCGAGCATAAGCGTGACAATTTCTTTGAGTGCCACATTTGCCATAATCGCTTCACGCTCAAGGCCAATCTGGAGCGGCACGTCCAGCTGCACACGGAGGTGAAGCGCACCTATGTCTGCGATCTGTGCGGTTCGTCGTATTTTACATATCCTGCGCTCAAGGAGCACTACAGCAACGCCCACGTCGATGTCTCCGAGTGCAAGTGCACGCTGTGCGGCAAACGCTTTGGCTCGGCAAAGTCATTGCAGCGCCACTTGCCATCGCACTCTGAGGAGCGGCCGCACTGTTGCAACCACTGCGATCAAGTAAGGTTTATTAGATGGATGTAAAGTAACTATTGTCTAATCGTAATTCTGTTATGCAGACCTTCAAGTGGAAGACGCATTTGGTGCGCCACAAACAGACCATGCATGGCAATCAGCCACCGCCTCCCAAGAAGGGCAAGCAGCGTTTCCCCAAAGCCAACGATGATGGTAAGTAGAATATAGAATTCCCAATCGATGCAAATAACTCACTAAATGCCTTTTAGACATGTTGCCGCTGCCCGATATGCCGGGTCCACCGCCGGTGAAGGCCACCAAAAAGTCAGCTGGCAGCAAGGCCAAATCTCAGGCGTCTGCCGCAGCAGCAGCTGCATCGCAGCAGGGTCCAGGCAAGGGAGTTGGCATGGGTGCAACGCCAACGCCGCCGCCACCATTGTCAACGACGCCGGGTTGCTCACAGCAGGATCCGTTTAATGCCGCCATGGTGAGCAGTAATAGCTCGCAATCGTCGACGGCATCGACGTCACAGCACTCGGTATCGACGAGCGAATCTCAGCAGAATTCCATGTACAATCAGAGCTTTAGTGCCGACAAATTGCAACAGCCGACGCAGGCGCAGCAGCAACAGCAACAGAATGCGCTCCATCAACAGCAGCAGCAGCAACATCAGCAGCAGCAGCATCATGCAACGCCAACGCCGCCGCCAACGTTGCAGCAACAGGTGCCGCCACCGCCACAACAACAACAGCAGCAGCAGCCGCAGCAACAACAGCCGCAGCCGCATCATCGCCATACGCCGCATACGCCAAACAACAGTACGCCGGAGCTGCATATGCAGCGAATGAACAGCTTTGGGGGACCGGAGAGTCAGTTCCACTTTGAGCCCACTGGCAATCCAGCAGCTAGCTATCAGCAACACCAGATGATCAATCAGTATCAGCAACAACATCAACAACAGCAGCAGCAGCAGCAGCAGCAGTCACAACAACAGCAGGCACAGCAGCAGCATTTGCGCAGTCACACGCCACAGAGCCCACACTCGCATCCACATCCGCATCCACACCCGCATCCGCACCAGGCGCAGCAAATGCAACAACAGCAACACTTTAGCTCACCGCACCACATGCCACCCATGCATCACCAGCATCAGCTGCTGATGCAGCAGCATCGTCACAGTCACTCGCCGCAGCATCAGCACTCGCGTCTGCAGTCGCCACAGCCGCAGCCATCGCCATCAGCCGGAGCAACTGGGCCGCAACAGCAGTTCATGCAGCAGCAGCAGCAACAACAACAACAACAAACGCCAACTGATTCGTGGGGCAACATGGGCTTTGGTGGCACACAAAACAATCAGCCGGTTGAGCTCAAGGACAACAAGTTCTACATTGTTGACTCGACCGAATTTATGGGGCTTCCAATGAATGTCGGCGCCAATGCGCCGCCTTCGCAGCAGCAACAACAAGCGGGCGTCGTCAATAAGGCGCAGCAACAACAACAGCAAGTTCAGCAGCAGCAACCACAACAACAGCAGCAGCAGCCACAAGATCCAGCGTTGACTGGTGATTTATTAAACTTCCAGCACATGTGGCCACAGCAACAACAACAGCAGCAGCAGCAACAACAGCAACAGGCAGCAGCAGCGCAACAGCCGCAGGCGAATCAAGTCGGGCCAGGGGATGCTCATAATTACAACAATATTGGCAGCATTCTCACGAATCTCATTGACACGAATCCCACGCCCATGGAGTACAACTTTGATCTAATGCAGCAACAGCAACCAACGCCGCAGCAGCAGCAACAACAACAGCAGCAGTCGCAACAACAACAAGCAGCACAACAACATCACAATGCTAGCGGTGCGTATGCAGGTGGATTGATGAGGCACTCCGCCGCCGGCAATGTGTACGGAGGCGGAGTCTCCTACGAGCAGCATCACAATCACAACCACAGCGCATTGAGCGAACAACTGGTCAGCGAACAGCAAAAGCACAACAGCTTTCAGCCATACCATGGCCATCCGCATGCCCATGGACTGCAGCAACCGTTGCATTCGCTAGCAGCCGCCTCTCATTTGCTGCCACCGGCTCCACCACATGGCAATGTGTACGAGCGTGGAGTGGCACCGCCAGTGGGCATCGGAGTTGGCGTGGGCGTGGGTGGCTATCCGATGTTGGGCGACGATGCAAAGTCAGTGCTGCCGCCGATCAATGACTATATGCATCATATGCAACAGCAGCAACCCGATCTAATCTACTATCCAGTGAAGAACGATTGACAACCAAAGTAGCCGGCGCTGGGTGGTGCCCCAGGAGCAGGAGTAGGAGCAGTAGGGCATCACCATCAGCACCACCACTTCGCGCATAATCATAATCATAATCACACGCGCTGGTGGCCAGCACCAGCAGCAGGTATAGGCGCCAAGAGAGGCGATGTTTTTCATTGAAAAGCATTAATTAATAGCAACAAAGCAAAATCTTGTTTAGTTGAAGAAGATGAAGGGAAAGTCGACGGGAAAGCACTATTTTGTATTTTTTAGTACGATGTGCTTGTGTAGATATCAAAAGATGATGATTCTAATTAGATAAGATTATAAATATTATACATACACACATATATATATAAACATATATAAATATATTATATACACTGGAACGCAACGTTGAGCAATAATTTGAAGATTGGGGCTTCATTGCTCAGTTAATTTCCAATCCGACCGACGCTATTGATACACGTGTATACAAACAACAACAGCAACTAACAAACAAACAAACAAACAAAAGAAACTAACAAAATATTTTATAATAGTAACGGAAAGAAAACACCACAACAACAACAACAATAAGAACATGACGACAGACATATACATACATGCATATATACATAGTAGCGTTTAAGAAAACCAAAAAAGAAAAACATAAAAAAAAAAAAAAAAACGAAAAAAGGAATAAACAAAAAACACTATAAATAATTACGTAAATTATATAATAATATGTAGCCTGTAAGCCTGTACTAACAAACAATGGCAGACCACAACATCAGCATCAGCAACAACAACAACCACAACCACAGCAACCAAACAAGCAACTTTCGAACAAATTTTTGCAAGTTAATTTAATTATTTAACTTAATAATGAATGAGTGATGAACGTGAATGTGAATGAGTATGAGTAAATGAGAACACAAATACGTACGTTGATATATAATATATAGAAATCAAAGCAACATTATATATATACGCATACGATATAAGTCGCAAGAATCCCCCCAACCCAATTGTAGATTTGATTTTTTAAAGAATTGCGAACAACACGAAAGCTGTTGGGTAAACCATATCATGAGGCCCTTTGCCGTCAAATACACATAATATTAATTATTAACAATATATATATATGCAGTTTGATGTATGTATTATTTGAATTTTGAATAGTGCTTGTTATTTTATGTTTAGTTGAACAATCAATAATTATACCATACAAAATACAATGCATACATACACAACTTATTTCATTTTATTTTTTAACTGTATGCCCCATTTTTGTTAGATTAGTGCCTAAGTCTTCTAGTTGATATATGTACATATATCATCATGTATACCCCCAATTTGTGGCTTTTTACACCCAAAAACAAAAGTTGTATAATTATTAACCTGCATGCCCCTCTATCCCCCTATCTGTTTCCATATGAGGAATACTTCTGTGTCTTTCATATGATTGTTTTCTCTCTTTGGGCATTTTTCTTTTTGCCATCCGGAGCATTAAAAGTCTCCTTGCTTCCAAAACGCAACTAAACGACAATGTGTTTATTGGTATGTATGTATTTCCTTAACCCACAACACTTCAGAGACCACTTAAGTTACATCATATATGCATACATATATGAACTATATATAATATATAGCGTTGTTCTTGTTTTACAAATTGTGTATTCAATTCAGCTAAGAAAACATTAAATAAGTGAAAGTTTAAAACGATACAAGTGTAAGGCTACTTTTATGAACAAACAAAAAGCAACCAACAACTACATTAAATTAGATTTGTATTCTGGATACAAAAATAAGCAAAAAACAACAAACAAAACAAAACAAAAAAACACAAAAATATAAATAAAATTTGTATATTTAATAAAAATAGCAAAATAAAAATAAATAAAATTCTTTTAAAAAAAATTCCGTTGTCTTGTTTTTTTTTACAATTATACTTTTTGTAACAAATTTATTTGCACTTTTCCATAAGACATAAACAATTGCTATTACATACTAACATCTCAATTAACGCCACCAATAAGATTGACCACACGATTTTTGTAGCGTTTGGAAATATCCTTTTCGATGTACTCCTGCAAAGTCCGCGTTTGAGCAATCAGCTCTTCCAGGACGGGATTTAATTGCTGGCGCTGCTCTCGCAGTTCGACAGCACGCTTCTTCATCAGCTCTTGGGTTTGGCGCACCTTATCTACGGCTTTGGTCATCTGCTGCAGTTTAGTGGCCAGCAGATCGGCATATTTGGGGGAATGCTTCAGTTGGAAGAGATGACGTGTCTGCTCATCGGAACTCTGTTGAATAATTCTCTCAACATCTGCCAAAATTTTGCCTATGCTCTCGCTGTCGTGCGTGGCAATGTTGTCCATGAGGGAGAACATGATATTGCTGGAGGAATCCAAGTGATTGAGTTCATAGAGACGCATGCGCAGGAACGCCTCCAGCTCGTAAGTTTCATCAAGGAAGCGATCCCGGTAGCTGGGCGAGTCCAGCAAGGTATAAGCCTGATCACCTGCAGAATAATTGAGTTAATTTCATGCACTTTAATGACAATGTAACCTCTACCTTTGGCAGTGCCACCATCCATGCCGGTGCCTTCGACAACGATGCCATACTCCTCAACGGGTATATCGAAATTGATTTCCACCGCATCTGTCGGGGCACTCTCAATGCCCCAGTCGATGTTGCCGCCATCGTTCTCTTGCAGATCACCAAAATCAATGATTTCCGCCGACACTGTTGACGACGTACCTCCATTGTCATCGGTTCCAAAATCGATTTCATTGTTCTCGCTGCCCTTCGAAGAGCTGCCTCCACTTAAGTTCAATCTGAGCTCGGGCTCTTCGATGGCCAGCGGCGCCTCCTTGTGAATATACTGATAGACCGTAGTATTGCCATGCTCGACCAAATGCCGCAAGATAGGCAGACATTGGCTCTGTCCACTGACCTCGGCATACAGATCAATGCCCGCCTGCACACGGCCAATGTCCTGCAAGGATTTCTTGTACAATTCCGGCAGACCAGCGAGCACTTCAATAAACTCTGCATGTAGATTGTCGCCCTTCACGCCTAGTTGCTCCAACAAAGCGGCATGTTCGGCAAGCAGTTGGGCCTCTGGCTTCTGAAGATCATGTGCTCGCTTCAAGCACTCATCTGTCTGCTGCTCCAGCTTGGTCATCTGTTTGCGCACACCTGGGATTTCATAGTTTACATTGCGCACGTAGATCTGTGCCGTTTCGGCCAGATAAGTGGCGTTCTTCTCGTAGAGGCGACTGACCTCCTGCCAGTCTTTCATGCGCTGGCTGCCATAGGTGCCAAACACACTCTTCGTGTCCTTCTCCGTCTGCTTGAGTATTTCGATAATCTCCTTGACATGCAGATAGTTTATATCTACGAAACAAAAGAATATTAAACAAAGAGTTGATTTAAAGTGGAACACTTACTAGATCCTGAGAGCAGCTTAATCAGTTGATCGTTGGCTGGCATATCCTGCAGCGCATTGCTTATCTTTGCATGTATGTCCTTGATGGGAGCCTGCACATTCTTGGGCACGATGCGTCTACTTATCAGCCAATCCTGCAGCTTCAGCGTGTGGATATCTATGGGTATTTCGGACTCCTGGTTTTGTGTATTTGGAAACGAAAACATTTAGTTACCCACAGGTGGCCACAGGTCGTATGGTTGTTTGCATTAATTTGTTGTTCTTGCCATTTAAAATTGTTTTATTTCATTAAACTTACATTCATTTCGACGTTGTTGACGTTGCTGTTTGTGTCAAGTAATAATTTAACTATGAGATTACTCGCGATACTTGGACTATCGTGTGTCGACGTCATAATTTTGTTTGGGAACTATTTATCGATATGTAAATTAAGCACAGTTATCGATAAGTGACAACTGGGCGAAATAAATAATAACATGTTTTCTGTATTTTAAATGTACTTCATCAATTATTTACTATAATTATTAATTTTACCTAAATATACAATTTTTTCAAAACTTGTTTTTAACAATTTTTTTTTAATTTAAGCTCCTTTTATTCCGAAAGTATATTCCATATACATTTATTTTTTCATGCATTTCTGCTGCACAAATTTATTCCTATCTAAGGAAAATATGCGTAAACAATAGAAATTAACAACCAGAAGCTATATTTATACAACTAAACTACAAAAAATAATGTATACAAACAAAAGGCAGAGGTAACTAATGCGTTTTTAAAACATGGTTGAAATATTTGGAATGGCGGCCGTCGTATCAGGATCTTCCCTGAACATTTGCGACACCTGGGCACTGGGTAGCACCTTTTGTGAGCTGCCCGTTTTGGTTTTGCGCCAATGATCCCATTCGTTTGGATGCATACGCTTTTTATGGGAATGCATATTGGCGTTCGAGTTGAATGTTCGCGGACAGAAGGGGCATTTATATAGCGGCTCTCCAGTGTGTTGGGCCATATGCTCCTGCAAATTTGATGACATTAATAATAATCGCTAGAAGTGCAATATACCCTTACCTTAAGGCTAATGTCCTTCTTAAAGGTCTTGCCACACTGTTCGCAGGTGTAAATTGTATTCGAATGTGAATAGCGCTTGTGGCCGATGAGTGCTCGCGAATTCTTACAGCTCTTTCCGCATTCTGAGCAGATAAACGATTTGCCTTCATCGTTGTGGCGTCTCAAATGCTGCTTCAAGTTGTCCTCATCCTTGAGCCAGCTCTCACAATCCGGACGCGGACACTTAATACGTGGCCCACTCTCTTCAAAATGCAGTCGAACGTGCTTCTCAAAGACGGCTTTATCCTTGATTTCCTTGCCACACACATGGCAGATATTCGATGCCTTACGATGCTGCATGCTAATGTGCACTTGCATGTGGTATTCGGTAGCAAAACTGGACCGGATATGGTTTATTAATTTATGCGAAACACAGTTTAAGTAATCTTCTACTCACGCATTGTGTTTGGGGCACTGTGGACAGATGAATTTGCGTTCATTGGCTGGAACATGGGATCCTTTGTGCAGTTCCAGATGATTACGCCGCGAGAAACGTTTACCACACTCATCGCACTGAAAGTCGCATTCGTCGTCGGGCACGTGATGCACCAGCCAATGTGCTCGCAATACACTTGAATTCGCAAACACTTTGCCACAGTCCTTGCACCTAAGGAAAAACAAGGTGATGAAAAATTAGGAAATCTTAAAATAACTTGTATTGTATTTAACATACTTAATGTATTCAGGATTTTCGTGACGTCGAGCATGCTCAACAATTAAGCAGCGCTTATTCAGTTTGCGTCCGCAACATTTGATGTAAGGCCGCTCGTCCGGATGTTTATCCTTGAAATGATCACGAATGCCATCAAAATCGTCGGCCAGGAAAATGCAAAGCTCACAGCCCATGACAACATAGCGTTTGATCAGCTCCTCGTCCTCCTTGCAAAATGGCGGCCACTGCTGTTTCTTGAATGTCCTTTTGGCAATGGGCCTACGCTTTTCGAGGCTCTTGGGCTGGGTAGATTTCTTAACTTTGGTCGTCTTTAGTTTGTCCATGGTTTCCGTTTCTCGTTTACGTTTCAGCCCACTGCGGGTTACAATAAGATCCACATCATCGACGTCATTGATGAATTCACTGGGTGATAATCTTTCCAATTTGATTTCCTTTTGATCATTGACATCCGCATCTGCCTCCTCATACGTTGCCATCTCAAGGTCCAGTTCATCCAGAGGATTCACATTTAGTTGGGTACCGCGGCACTCGCTGTTGCCATCTACAGCCAGTTCATTAGCTGGTAACATGATTTCCTCTGGCCACGATGCAGCCATTAGGTCTGGATCGGGATCCTGCTTGAATTTTGGTGCGTTGGCGTAAATAAGCTGAGCCTCTTGTATAGATACGTAGAACTGATGAAACTCCGAAACTTGAGTCCAGCACACATTGCACACCACTTTTGACATCGGATCGTTTGGCATCACCTGAAATATGCATATATATACAATGTGTTTATATATATTTGGCTAATTGGTGTGCATGTAATTTGTAATCCAGTTAGTTAAGCTTACCTCAAACCAAAAGTGTTGGCGCAGAACTTCTGCTACGTTGGGCACATTGTTATCCACTACTGCTGCTGCATCGCCAAAGATTTGGAGACACATCTGGGAGCCACAACCACGCAAGCAGAGACGACAGATCTGCGGCTCCATCGTTTATTCCGCAAATGCTTTACGAGACACTTAAGAATATGTTGAGCTACACACGGCGGTAGCCAGTGAACAGCCAAGCCTATTTTATTTTAATATTTGGCAAAATATTAATAACTATATCTGTTGTGTGACGGAAATTGATAACATATCGATGCATCGATGGCTGACAAGATACTTTACGAAACCTATCGCCGCACTACACATTTATCGATGTTCGTCAAAGAACTAGTATCGATAGATTGCTTTTGAGAAGTGCGAAAGGTAGACATGAAAGAAAAATAAATAAAAATAATAATAAATAGCTTGTCAGAATGAAGGTAAGCAATTGTTTTAAAAGTTGAAAACAGTATGCTAATGGTTCTATAATTAGCGCATAAGTGAAAAGAAGTTGGAGGCCTTCACAGTCGGCACATTTTCTAAACGACAATTGGTAAGCAATGAAAACCCGGTGTGAATTTTATTTATCAAACAATTCTTGCAGTCCAAAAAAGAATTGGAGGAGCAAAAGAAGAAAGAAGATGAAGCTGCTGCGGCACATGTAAGTAACGAATATGTTGTATATTTATTGAAATTTTATGTAAGTATGTGGTTTTATAATATTTAGGCCTTTAAAGAGTTCGTGGAGACGTTCCAAGAGGCACCAACAGCCTCCTCTAAAGTGTGGGTTAAGGCTGGCACCTATGATGCGGGTTCCCGGCGAGAAGATAAGAGCGAAAAGGGTAAACTGTATAAACCAGGCTCCAAGCTGGTGGAGAAGAGCGCTTCCGAGAAAGCAGAGGAATATGCCAAGTTGTTGGCCTCTGACCTCAAGAAGGATGCGCCCACATTGAAAAAGAAGAATCAGGAGAAGAAAAAGAGCAATTTGGAGCTGTTTAAAGAGGAGTTGAGACAGTGAGTTCTTTAATTAATGTTGTTCTAAGGAGCACTAACTAAATGTGTTCTCTAAAGGATTCAGGAGGAACGTGAGGAACGCCACAAGTATAAGCATATGGCTGTTGCGAATCCACCAGCATCACAACAGCAACCGCAACAGCAGCAGCAGCATCAACAAGCCACGAGCAGCTCCCAACCATCGAGCTCTTCTCGTGGTGATGCAGGTGGCTCTTTTGACACTGGTGATCCGAATACAACCAATTTGTATTTGGGCAACTTGAGTCCCAAGATCTCGGAACAGCAGCTAATGGAGATCTTCGGCCGCTATGGTCCGCTGGCCAGCATTAAGATTATGTGGCCACGTTCCGAAGAAGAAAAACAACGCGGTCGCAATTGCGGCTTCGTAGCATACATGAGTCGCAAGGATGCGGAACGTGCGCTACGCACTCTCAACGGTCGCTATATCATGGGCTACGAGATGCGTCTGGGTTGGGGCAAAACTGTGCCCATTATGAATACACCAATTTTTGCACCTCAAGCGTTGCTGGAACTGACATTACCACCGCCTTCATCGGGATTGCCCTTCAATGCTCAGCCACCGCCAAGCGAAGCGAACACTTTGCCCAAAAAGAACTACAAGGATTACGAGTCCATTGAGGAAAAGGAGAATATGGAGCGAGTAAAGAACTTTGCTATTTTGCAATTTGACAAATTGTATAATACATTTTATTTATTTAGGTGCTGGCCAAATCCGTTGTTAAAGTCTTTATTCCGACAGAGAAGTATGTTTGTTGATAGATCTTTAGATAATCTTCGAATTGAATTACAATATTTGAATTACAGATCTGTATTGAACATAATACATCGCATGATTGAGTTTGTTATACGCGAGGGTCCAATGTTTGAGGCCTTGATCATGAGCCGCGAAATGGAGAATCCACTATTTTCGTTTCTCTTCGACAACGAGAGTCCAGCGCATATTTACTATCGTTGGAAACTCTACTCTCTACTACAGGGAGACACACCAAGCGAATGGCGCGAGCAACAGTTTCGCATGTTCAAGGGTGGCCCAGTGTGGAAGCCGCCTGTAGCTAACTTCTACACTCAAGGCATGCCCGATGAGCTGGTCATCGATCCAGATGCGCCTGTAGTGCACAAGGGCGCCTTATCTAATGCGTAAGCTCTTTTCATTATTGTTCTTTTGATTTGTTTATTTTAAACTCTATCTCTCTCGTAGCCAACGTGATCGTCTAGAGGACTTGATACGCCATTTGACACCTGAGCGATCACGTATTGGTGACGCGATGATCTTTTGCATTGAGCATGCAGACGCTGCTGACGAGATTTGCGAGTGCATCGCCGAGTCTCTGGCCAATTCAAAGACTGTGGCGTCCAAAAAGATAGCTCGTTTGTATCTCGTCTCCGACATACTTCACAATTGCACTGTGAAAGTTTCAAACGCATCGTTCTTCCGTAAATCGTAAGAAATTTATCTATGATGTCAATTCGTTTAGTAACTGTCTGTAATTTGTAGCGTGGAGAAGCAATTGCTGGACATATTTGAGAGCCTTCACACTTACTATCTGGCCATTGAGAGTCGCCTTAAGGCGGAGGGCTTCAAGACAAGGGTTTGCAACATAATACGAACCTGGGAGGAATGGACCATCTATCCAAAGGAATTCTTAACACAATTGCGTAGTGTATTCTTAGGGCGACAAGTAAGTAAACATTGACCATCATTTGCAAGGGATTGCTCCTTCAACATTCAATTAGTTTGCATTGCAGTCAAATTCACCACCCCAAGCAGAGGAATCACGCTCGGAGGAAGCCCTAGACGAAGACATCGACGGTGCTCCGTTATCGGGCGATGACAAAGACGATGAAGATCTGGATGGCGTTCCACTTGATGGTGCTGCTCTATTGAAGAGTGCTCTTAAATTGGTGCTGCCAGATTCCGCGTCCGCCGCTCAACAACGTGGAACGCCCAAGCAAGAGCAGTATCATGATGAAATTGATGGGGTTCCTTGTAAGCTTTCAATTCATAATTAACACTTAGCTTTTGATAACCATATGTTGTTTCGGTTTTAGTGGATGAAGATCTTGATGGCGTCCCTATGGAGCAGGCAACGAAACAAGCAGACAAATCGCAGGCCAAAATGCCTGGATTTATTCCTTCCAAATGGGAAACGGTTGATCCGCAACAAGTTGAAGCTCAAGCCATAACCACCAGCAAATGGGATACACTGGATCCACCAGATCCACCAAAATTCTTTAGCTCCGACGAGGAAAGCGATGATGATGAGAGCTCACAAAAATACAGTGACGAAAAGCGTCAAAAACTGCGGGAAATTGAGGTGAAAGTTATGCAGTATCAAGATGAATTGGAATCGGGAAAACGTCGCCTTGAATCTGGCTGGACACTGACCGAACAGGTTGAATACTATCGCAAGCGTTTGCTCAAACAGGTAGCGCAACCAACCAACCCACGCATCAATTTGTTGTGCAGCATTTTCAATGCGTATTTCCTCTTTCAATTGTAGACTTCGCCCTCAGAGTCTGTGGACTCGCCGCTAAGTTACATGCACTCAAAATCAAGAAGCTCGCAGCGTAGCGAGAGTCCTGATAACAAGTACGTTAGTGGTGCCCACTATGCCAGCAGCTCTCGCTCCAGTCCCAGTCTGAGTCGCAGCAGTCGCAAACGTTCTCATTCACCCTACAGCGGAGGCGAGAGCAGTCGCAGCGGAAGATCTGGCAAACGGAATCGTTCACGCAGCCAATCGGATTCGCCAAAGCGGTACACCGAACGCTCTTCACGCACCTCACTCCTTCGCAGATCTCCATCGCCAGCAACGTCATCCGGCTACAGTGCGCGCTCGAATCGAAGAACCAGCCCATCGCCGCCCCGCCATCGTGTCGAGAAACACAAGCACAAGCATCGCCACTAAGGAGTTTAGACGTAGTTCAGCTGATTCGATACATATATATATTCAGGAAATTCATTTAGTGTGAGCAGCCATGAGTCTTACAAAATAATGGCATATGATTTGTGCTGGAAATAAATAAAAAATCGTATGGGAATGGCCAAAATTGATGTTATGGGATTTTAGTCTTAAGTGGCCTTTAACGACGCCTCATGTTTGTACACTTCAATGACATCCTCGATGATCTCCCACTGATTCTCCCTGGTAAAGTCCTTAACCAGTGGCTTATACCACATGCAAGCCTCATCGGATTCATCAGTTAGTGGCACCTGCACACCATATGTCTGCAGTGCCAAGGAGAGGCAACCGATTGCCACGTGTGTGGGCTTGTATTTCAGGATGTTGGGACTGTGATGGAAGTCCTGCAAGTAGGAGGCGGCAGTCTTGGCAATTGGCACTGAGTTCCACACATCGGCGCCCACCCAGTCCTGCAGTGTCTTCATGTAGTAGAGTAAATACTGTGTAAAAGAGAAAGTGTCTCGTTACAGTTTTGGGGAGAGAGGCAGATTGTTTCCTTATGCAAGTGTGTTTACCTTGTGTGCCAGCTCAATGTTTAGGTCGAAGCTGAGAGTACGCGTGATGAGCAGTTCGGCTTGGACAATGGCGTCCCGCATGGCCCAGTATTCATCATTTAGATCCAGAGGCGCACTTCCGCGGTTCAAAGTGCTGTATGCCACGTTGATAACATCGCGAATTTTCACTGTATCATCGTCTTTGATCTTCCCAGCTAGATACAATGATGAGGCGGCAATCAGCTGCAAATGCTCGACAAGATTAACACCAAATGAGCTAAGGAATAACAATGCTGGACTTACGAACTCATCATAATCGCTGGCTTTGACCTCTTTGAAGAAACGATGATAAACAATCGCAGCACATGCGGCTGTCAGTGGCTTCATCTTGAGCTTGGCAGCACACTCGAAGATGTAAAGCGGCACTAGACCAGGTTTAGTGGACTTGCTAAATATATAAGGGAATAATATTGAAGTAGGGAATCGCACTCTTGCAAATGAAACTCACCGATAATCAATGGGCTTCATATTTTGGGCTTTGCTCGTTTCCACGTGCTGCTGCAATGACATGACATCCAAAACGTTTTTCATTTTTTGAGATTTTCACTTGAATTGATGTACGATGATGGAATTGGAATATATTGTAATTGAATTGATGAATCTGCGAGGATGGTTAAAAAGAGTTGAGAGTTCGTTGCCACTTTTTATAAACAGAGACACTATCCGAATGACACACAAACAAGCAGAGAAGAGAAGAAAAAAAGAAACACATACAAGTGCACATGTAATTGGACGAAGTAAAGTTCGAATCAGTTTCAGAGTTCGATCAGCTGTCCGCCAGGGGACTTCGTTAAGCACTGCAGACGATGCAAACAACAAAAACGAGGAAAACTCGAGATGGCGACAAACGATAAAAACCCGAAACCGGTTCGGTTGAGTGGACTGTGGACAAAATTGGTGTTTTTACCTGCTTGCACAGTGGCAACGACGACGAGATGGGATCAAAAAGAGCCAACAAGAAATTTAGTTTTTGTCGTATTACAGATAAATGTTTATTTATTTATATTATTATACGTATATATATGTGTATGTATGTGTACTTAATTTAGAAGGTAATTATATATGGGGGAAGGGAGGAAGGGTTGTTAGGATCGACCATTCATTACTCAAGACAATGCTCGCTTTGCCCAAATCCAATTTTTCTAAAGAACCAACTAAATGAGCTTCTGCCAATTGTGTGAATAACATTGTTAAGGAAAAGTGCGAAAACTGCCGCTGCATAGAGCAACATTAAAGAGAACAATGTGAAATCCCAGTTCATAATCATCATCATCATCATGAGTTGAGAGAAGGCGGCGCAGACAGACTCACACTATGTTAATGATTACATTGTAATTGTAAAGAGCAATATGGACTACGTTTTAAAAATAGATGCGAACAGCCTCCTCGGCATTCTGTTCGACGGGACAGTAGGGACACTTGAGGATGTGCCCATTGCTGAGCTTGTGCAAGGCATCGTTCGAAATGACATGACCACATGTCAGTTTCTTCGGTGGATTATCCTCGGTGGTCTGCTGTCGCAGGATGGGGCAAGCGAATAGCGAATGAAACCGAAACTCTGGCTGCAAATCAATCTCGATGGGCAGCTCATCACAGCCATTCCACATGCCCAGCACCTGGCGCGACTGCATCACCTGCTTGATGTTCAACAGTGCTGGCAGCGCCGTACATCCAGCATTGACCACAACAGATAGTGCCGAGTTTTTGCTAATGCCGAGCAGCTGGCAAGCATCCTTGAGGAAAGTGAACGATAATTCAGTCCACATGTCCTGTGACAGAAAGATCCTATATGGTGTATTCTCCAGGCCACCAGGCAAATAGATAAAACTAGCCATCAAATTGGCAATTTCATTCTCATAACGCACGGCAAACTTTTGAAAATTCGTCCTCGCATAGAGAATGGCCTCGTTCTGCGACTTCAGACCATTGGACACCAGCTGCATGAAGCGCATGCGATGCAAACGGAACTCGATGAGCGAATGCCGCTCCAGTAGTTGACTGGAGTGACGCACGGCCCAGTCAAGGGCATCTCCCAGTTCACGCTTCTGTATCTGATTCCAGATGTTGTAGATTTCGGCAAATTCACGCTCCGAGTCGAACACATCCTGGGCATGATCCTCGCTCATTTTGCACTCCTTGATGAGAGTACGAGCCACTTCATCCATGCCCTGGCGGCAGTAATGTTTGGCAATGGCTTTATTTAATAGCATTAGGTTATCTTCATCCTGTAGAGCGTCCACACGCATTGTGGAACTGAAATCGGAGCTATAATTGCGATCGATGGCTTTGCCAATCTTTGACACCGAGCCATGCAACTCACGGTGCTCCGTTGACAACTTCTGCACGCGTTCATTGCATTTGGAGATCGCCTCTCGAATGATTTCCATTTGACGATCGGTGAGACGTTGTGGTGCCGAAGGTTCTGTCTCCACCTGCATGTTGATGCCATCGCCCATGGGATCATCAGAGCTGCTGTTGCCGCTGCCACTGACGTTGTCGGTGGCATTAATCTGCGTCCCAGTATTTAGAGTAGTCACAACCATTTGCTCAGCATTGCCCAGCACATTGACCAGCTCGGACATTAGCGACGCAATATCACCGATTTCGGCCGCAGAGTTCTCGTGGAGCTGCTCCAGCTTGGTGACGACCCGATCAAGTTCCTTCTCAACAGACGCACACGCTTCGTTGTCCATGATGATGCCCGACTCCGTCTGCGGATCAACAGTAAATTTTGATAATTTGGAGCGACGCCAGTCCACAGCGCGCATCAGCAGGTTTTGCAGCCAAAGACAATTGTGAAGCGTTTACAATTCAGTTTTTTAGTTCTAAATTTCACTTTGGCGTTCAATGTGGAAAATTAATTATAATTATTTGGCTAATTCCGTTTTGCGTTTTCTTTTTCTTTTATTTAGGCTTCGTCTACAATAACAACACAAAGAAGAGCACCATCACTACCAGGGTTGCCTTGCAGCTCTCACACATATAACAATCGACGTTTATTTTTTCTTTACACAAAGCGACAACTCTAACGCACTGAGCAGCTGTTTTTAGTCGAAACACGACGCAAATTAGCATTTGTACGTACATATGAATGTGCATGTATGTATGTGTGCAGACATGTGTAAGTGTGAATTGCACTTACCTTCGTAGAAATCGATTGTTTACTATAATAGGAGATTAATTTGCCTAATATATTTTATAATTAAATATAAATTCGTAACATTAATAAGTACAGAGCACGAGTTGACATTTAAGCCGGGAGATGTCAGCTCAGCGTATAGTGATGCCAAATCATCGACTCGTTTTCGATACTTTCGAGCTTTTCTGTGTGTTCGTTACACGATAGTATCTTATATATTTTAAAAAGTAATTGTATTGGGGTTAAACGGGCACAGCGAAATTATACAATTTATTTATTATTTAAAAACATTTAAATTTATTATAGAAATTGATAATAGGTAGACCTTTTTTTATTCCTGTGATGGGGTCTCACCAATTTTTAGGTCGATGATATACCATAATGCCCTGATAATTGTCATCTGGTTACCCTCCATTTGTTTTGTCTTAAATTTTAACGCTGATTATTACTCTTTTCTTTCATTTCCTTTATTTGTAAACTTTAACTTTAAACTTGAAAATACCGAAAATATACAATGTTGCAGATGCCAGGGATCCGTTACCACTAAAAAATATCAAAAGATGAAATCACAGTTGACGTTTTGCAGCACTGAGAACCAGTTTCGATAATTTGTGGAGGCAAGCCAATTAATTTGATTAGTCTATTGATTTTTCGACTACACTTGATAACGACAAACTTCTAGTTTGAATTTAGTAATTAAGATTTTACGAAATATTTAATCAAAACTAAGGTGAATGTTCGAACAAATTAAATATGCCAACGAGTTTATAGTGCAAAAATAGTTAATGTGGTTGCAGTTAACAAAAATGTCGCAAATAGACCTATTAATTCAAGCGTAACAAATTTATGTATATTTATAAATAACTGACGAAAATATTTGTGATCTGTTCGACATTGACTTGTTACAATGCCACCAAATGTCTCTAAAAATAACGGCAGCCAGTGATGTATGTATGCTGGACAGCGAGTGTCATCTCTTGACCACACCAATAAATATATACAAAGCATATTTTCAGAAAATGTTTGCAAGCAAGCAAGCAAGCAAGTAAAAGAAAAAATAAAATAATTGCAGCCGAGTAAATACAATAAAAAGAAATAGATATATATTGCACACTTTCACCAGTCAGTTCGCTCGAAAGTGAAATGAAAATTGCCTGCCGACAAAACAACACCAAATTAAACATACACACATACTGAGATAGTAAAGATGAAAACAAACAATAACAAAAGCACTTGCACTGTATTCACACATGCATAAATATGTACATTTGAGTATGTATGAATATTGCGAAGCACCCAGCATGAGGATGATCAGCGCGTGCGCTTTTTCCCCTGACGCTGAAAGGAGAGGGGTGGAAAGGAGGGAGTGTTCGTCTGTTGCAAATTATTTTGTCGTATTCATTATATTTTAGTTTCAGCCAACTGGCGGTAAATGCGGCAAAAATAACAGACTAATGCTCAAATTATGAACGACTGTGGCCCCTTAGGAGCAACGAGCAGCGAACAGCGCCTCGTTGTCGTAGCCCCCCATTCCACCGTTCCCCCGTTATGCCCCTCTTCGTGAACATCGCGACGTCGTTGCTGCTGCTGTTTTTAAAAATTTGCTAATAGTTTCAAAAATTTTGCTTGGCCAGTTCGGAAACAACATTGGATCTTTGCGTAAGCAGTCGTCGTTCTCAGAGTGCCGAAAGTATCGCCAACCAAAAAAAAAAATCATAATTCAAAAGATAGCCAAGCAACTAATATATTAAATTTATTTTTATTATTTGTTGTTTTTAGTTGCATTTGTTTGTTAATTTTTATCGATTTGATTTTATGTATTTGTTTACTTATGAGATCGTAAATTGTCCGACTTGAAATGCATTATTTATGGTTGATGGCAAAAGAAAAAAAGCGAAAAGAATTATTAGAATTGTGACGGGCAAAAAAAGACTGAAAAGTGTGAGCGCTAAAAATAAAATAATCGGGACCGCTATTTATGTAATAAAACTTTTGTTGTCAGCAGAAAAACGAAATATAACAAATATTCCAATCAAGTGACTTAATATCTGTAATTGTGATCGTGTGCAGCGATGTGTACCGAGCTGGAATAGTTCCAGACTATTTACATAGTATATGATTGTGTACGATTGTCACATCAAAATTTAACCGTTTTCAATAGTGTGCTAAAAGTATGCCGAAGATTTAAATAAATACACTATATTATCAACTTCATTAAATATAATATATGTATACGATAAAATGACAAAATTAAAAACAAAATGTATATATTTTTAAAAATTTATAGTGATATTGGTGTATAAAAAACATTTATTTCTTTTTTTAAAATAAATGGGTTGTAATGCTAAGAAGTGTTGGTTCCAAATAATTATAATGTGGTATTATGATTGTAGTAATAGAAATATGAAAATATGTGATATGTGATAACCGTGATTCCGAATAACAGAAAATTTATGTGTGGTGTGTTTTTCAGATAATGCAACAACAATAAAGCAATAAACGTCACAAAAATGAGCCAATACCACAGTTAACCTCAGATAATCAAGAAAACTCACACAGCTTCATCAGGATTACGACTTTACTAGAAATATAACTGCACACACACACACACTCACTCACAAACACCTAAATAAACATACACGGAGAGTTGCCTTAGGTATTGAGCTTTAGAAGGAACGCTTGCGGATTACGCCACAACAAAATGTCGTCAACATCGACGCAACAAAAGCCAGGGGCGGGATCAAAGCTGAAATCTCGCCCGGGCAACGAGGAGAGCATGTCGCCCAGGAAAATGGGCATAATTGCGATTGTCACTGTGGTTGGCTGCATTGCCATATTGTGGCCAAAGGTGTTCCATCCCATGATGTTTGGCGGCACGCCACCTAAGCCCATCTATAAGGATCCTCAACAGCGTGCCGGACCGGGCGGTAAGTAATAAATAATTCTTCTGCCCACTATTTTCTTTTTATAAAATTTATAATTTTTCATTTATTTTTTTTATTGAATATTGTAAACGTGTTGTGTTGGTGTTGTCTTGAGCGGCTCAGGGTGTTGCGATGTCGTGCTCGACAGGGAGGAGTTTATGAATGCCTCAAAGCCGGCTGCCGAGCCGTTTGGTCCGCATTTGTATCGCAAACAAGTCAATTTGTACACCGGTGAAATAAGTAGGTGGCGCCACTGTGCAACAAAGAAAAGAGAGGGATTTGCTCTTGCTCTCTCTTTTCGCTTTCGTTAAGTCTGTCTTTAAAAACTTTACTAATCCAAGGACTTGACCTAAAGGTCTTAGCTCTCGTTTGCTTTTCTAATTAACTTAAATTATGTTATGATAATTAACATGTTTCCCTTGATTTTGTTATATTTTTCTAATTTGCTTATAATCGTTTTCTTTCAACACACTCAATTTGGCCTGCAACTAATTTATTGATCTTCATTGCAATTAGGCTTGCGTCAGGAGCGTCCGGCCCACCTGCATCCGGAGTCCATCTATCAGGCGATGCGTGAACGTGGACGCGCCATACCGGCCACGCCCACTGTGCCCATTGTCGAGCGGAAGACCTCACCGAGCAATCCACCGCCTCGTATCGTTGACGGACGGGTGAGTTATGACTTCGATTTGCAGCTCATTTTCTTTCTTTCCATCGTTGACACGACGACGTTCAAGATGTAGGCTGCTAATTTGCATGTGTCATGGGTGGGACGTAGGAGGACGTGGAGACGCTGGGGATGAGACATCAGCGAAATACTATAAATAGATGAGTTTATTTTATTTGGATTTGGGTTTTTGTTTTTATGACACTGCACGCAAATTGAAGGCAAAAAGACAGACCAATGAAAATATACAGAAGAAACTGTAAAGGAAGAAGAGAGAGAGTGGGCTGAGAACAAGAAAAATACAAAATATTGTTCATATTGAACTTGTGCCAAATCCAATGCGCCACCTGCCCGCGCATCCATTTGTTGTGTGTAGAAGACAACTATAAACAGTATAAGGCGAGTTTTCATGTGTCCGATCGCAGCGTGTAAAAAATCTATGTCTTTTAGGAATATGCGATATCTCTACCGGTTTATTGGAGTTGACTTGACATTCTAAACTAACTTTCGGGCAGAAATGACTATTAAAGCCCCGAATTCAATTAAATTTAAATATTAGCTCATTTGCTTTAAGGCCGAAGTTTTTCATCGAAATGTTGCTGATTAAAATAAGCGAATCTTTAAACATATTAGATAAAAGTTTACTTGATATTTAAAACCAGTTATTTGTAAAGTTTCGTGAAAGAATGCACGAGTAAATATTTTGTAAACAATTATTTATTGGCATCAATGCCAGCTCGACCCTAATTAAAATTATAATGCTTTTTGTTGATTGTTTCTCTAATGCAGCCTGGACCCATCCCTGGTATGCGCCCGCCCATGGGAGCAGGTGCATTGCATCAACCTCAGCAGCGAGGCGGCAGCAGCATGGGCTTCCTCATGCCCCTCTACACCATTGGCATTGTGGTGTTCTTCGGCTATACGATTATGAAGGTATATATGTTGCTGTTCAAGTGCTGTTTGCCAATTATTAACGTTAATTAATTTGTACAGATTGTGTTTAAGAAGCAAGTGCCAAATGCGCCCTATGGCCCCGCTCCCTCAGATCCCAGCTTCCGTCAAGAAGTGTTTGGCCAGCAGAATCACAGCCAAGTGGAGGATTTAGGTGGCACCAAATTGGGTAAGTTAAGAGCTCCCACTCTTATGTTGTAGGCTAGCTCGAATTCAACGATGTTTGAAAAAGAGATGGCAAGTAATGTATCGATATCG
The DNA here is from genome assembly GCF_023558435.1 of Drosophila sulfurigaster albostrigata. Classification (NCBI taxonomy): domain Eukaryota; kingdom Metazoa; phylum Arthropoda; class Insecta; order Diptera; family Drosophilidae; genus Drosophila; species Drosophila sulfurigaster. Next base: position 4,316,513 of record NC_084883.1, read on the forward strand.
TTGAGTAGTTCGATATCGATAACTTGTAGCTATACACTATGCAACCCTTAAACCAATACTCGTACAACATGCACACTCTCCCACCCACACATAAACAACTCATGCAACCACAAGACACTCACACTCACACAAGTTCTTAACTCATAATGAAAGCTAACCTAAACAATCCGTTAATTTGTATTTGTATTTTCTGCGTTGCCATTTTGCGAAATGAAAAAAGGTTGGCGCGAGCATCAGACAAGTAAGCCAGAAATAAATAGAATTCACCATTTTCAATTATAAGTTTTTATTATGTATGTATGTTAAGCATTAAATACATTTGGTATGAATATGATTGATATAAGAATTCAAGAGAATCGCTCTGTTCGCTCAGTTGAGTTTTAAAATATGTCCTCCTCATTTGGCGTAGCAGCTAATCCAAATGTCTAGTCGGATTACCCATTGATATAGAACTATGAATATCCTTAAATGTTGTACTTGTATTTAAGTGTCTACTAATTCACAATCCACAAACATTTGGCTAAATGAATAGTTGTGAATGCATTCACAATACTACATCAGAGTAGAGTGCACTCACACATTACTTACGTTCCTATAAATATGCTGTATATAAAGCTCATTATGTATATAGTAAATACTATGTAGTTGTAGTTGTTTGCTCTTGTTTTGTTGTTGTTGTTGTTGTTGCCTCAACCTAACTGTTAGTTAAAGCAAAATCCTACGCAAACCTTTTTAGGGAGTGTCGCATCAAATGGCAGGCGCAACGACAAGGAGCTCTATAATGCCACCATGTCAGCGGCCGAGTTGGCCACGAATCTCTCCACCACATTGAAGGCACATCAACAGCAATGCCATGCCGCCCACCAGCAGTCGCAGTCGCATTCGCAGGCACAGACATCGGCGTCGGCGTCGGCGATTCCAGCGGTTCCCAAGACATTGGCCGAAGTGGAGAAGACGCTGTTCAATAAGGAAACGGAGCAATTGATGGAAATTGAAAAGTTGCGCAAGAAGCTCGAGGACACGGAGCGTGAGATGGCAAAGTTAATTGCCGAAATGAACACCGATCAGTATGAGGCAAAGGTTAGCATCATCCCATCCGTAGCTAGTGGCACTCTCCAGCAGCTCATTGGATTAACTAGTATCGCATTCACAACATTTACCTTTATCTTTTCCCCATGACTCTCGTATATCACTTTAGCAAAACAAATTTCAATAGTCAACACCAATCTTTAGTTGATGCGTAGAATACTCAGTGCGATTCACATGCGGAATTTATATCATTTATTAATATTGTATATGCTATATATTGTTGATTTTTTTGTATTCTCATTTTTAAGATGATTGCAATGAAGTTTCTCAAGCGGCAACCAAATTTCTAATGCAAACATTTACTACATTCAAAACAAATCTCAGAAAAAGACCAAACTAAGTAAAAGACATGAATTCAAATTTTTTCTTCAATTCGTTTCGTTTCGTTTCTAATTTTGAATTCTAGTAAATACCATTTGTACCTGAACCTGTCTCTAATCCTTGAATGGTTTGCCAGTGTTTACCCCGTCCATAAGATTCATAATTGAGCCAAAGATGCAGCATTATCATTAATTGAAATTTGCTCTTGAGTTGCATGCGAGAGCGTAACCTTAGAAGATCGTTCATTCTTGAAGCCTGACTTCTCCCGGTACCAATTATACATAATTCTGTCTTGTCATGCACGCGTGGGCCTTGATGTCTTTTCTCTCTATATCTCTGTCTTTTCTCTGACTTTTTGTTGCACTCGTACTCGTAATAAGCTAAACTTTCTAACTTTGCTCTATCTACGATCGGCATGCGAAACTGTAGTCCTACTAACTAATCAAACTACTCCGAAATTGCTAACTTGTCGTATAAGTAATTGTATCACTGTAGCTCTGTTACTAAACAAATACTTATGATGGGGACATATTTTAGAAACCGAAAACAATGAGATCGGAATCAAAGCAAAGACGCATACATATGTACATTCGAATACATACGATATTATCTACTCGTACATAAGTATAGTATGTTGTAGTACATTCTGAAAACCTTTTCAATTTACTATATATATCATGCTAAATCACAATTCACAAATCATACATCGAATAGGATCGATCCGTCGTTACTTTGATCATGTGCAAATAGTATATGTATATTTCTCTCTCTCCCTCTCTCTCTCTCTCTCATTCTACTGCTATATATGTATATGTATGTATGTATATCTCTCTTTGTTGCACATTTCGATTAGTTGTAACGGCGATACAAGGTCTTATAGACGCTGCCGATGAGCAATTGAACGTTCGAGACGTGCACAATTCGAGGATTGAAACTGATACTGATATTGAAACTGAAACTGAAAAACAAACTGATTTAAATAAGGTTAGCGCCGTCCTCGGGCCCGTCCAGAGCAATCGTTGAAAGTTATCTTAACTCTTTCGTTTTGTTTATTAACCATACAAAAGTAACTGAGAACCCCATAAAATTATTATTATAATAATGTTTTCGTTGCATTCACTTAACAATTACGTAAATATTTGTTATTTGTTTATTGTTCATTTGTTTATAGTTACTTAACATTAAATAAGTTAATATATTGCTTTGTGTTTGTTTTGTTCGAGCAAAGAACCTCTAGAAATGCTCATGGTGTTCAAACCCAAGCAGAAGATATTTGGTGATTGTTAGAAAAAGCTTTATGATAGAGTTCGACAATGCATCTGAATATCATTCTTATGAGTCAAATTATCTTAATGAAATCTGAAACATAAACATGTGTGAAATAATCATTGCCCAGCTAAGAGTGTGCTCTGGGAAATCCTCGTACTTTCAATTTAACTTTAGATTTGCATTATTATTACATACAGTCTGAAAATAGAAAACAAATTTCTTATTTTCTTAATATATATTAATATTATAAATACATCAAATATAATCTGCAAGGGTATTTCATTTTCGGTCAGTCGAAAATAGCTTTTGTTACGTGTTCTTCGTTATTTGTTCGAACTCAATGATTTGCTCTTAATAACTTATTGTGTGTTTGGTCCTTGATAGCAACACGACAACGAAAACACGAATTTGACCAATGTAGAAAACCAAAACATTTCCAATGGGCATACAATCACCGATCAGGATCAGGAAAAGGACAAGGACAAGGCAAAGGCACAGCCAAGGAAGCGTCGTGATATTAGCGCTGAGCGCGAAGTAACGGTAAACATACACCTTACATATGCAATTTAAAATCGAATATATATATTATTGTTTTCGTATATACTCGCATGATGTGATAATGTTTGTGTGGTGCAGGTTCTAGGCATGGAGTTAACGGCAAGTTGCGAGGGCGGCCAAAAGTGGACTGGACGCCCTCCAACGCCTGTTTATCGAGCATATAGTGAACATGTAAGTGCCTCTGTTGCACCTTGTTGCCAACACATGATCCTGCCACAGTCAAAGAACGTTCCAAACAGCGAAATACTTTGAAAACTCTAGTGCTTACTATTTATAACGCAATTTGAATATAATTATTGTTACCAAGGGTTATCGTTAACGTGTCGCCTGAATTGAATTAGACCGATAACTTTACACTAACATTTATTTAAATAATGTAAAGATAAAGCTGTTAATAATTTAATTTCGTTCTAATTACAGTCCAATAAATTGGAAGAAAATCTACCCGAGCCGCAGTCCATTTACTTGGAAGGCGCTTTGGCCCACGACTCTCAGATTTTGGTGGCCGATTCACAAACAAAACGTGAAGAGGTCTATGACTCTGAGTTGAATGGATCAGAAGAAGAACCGGCTGTAAGTACTACTTCAACCTTTCGATACATCTAAGCCTGTACTTAAAATTTATGACTTTTTAGGTCATACTCAGCAGCAAGATGACGTTATCATTGATTAATTTGGATGCAAATCAACAAAATGGTAGCGAGAACAAGCAGGAAATTGAAAGTCCCTTGGCTGATGATATTGAAATAATTGGACACGACGAACACTAAGCCAGGGGAGCTGTATAAATATATAGTATACACATGCTAATACTCTTGGATGAATGTCTGGGCAATGACAGTGCTGGAATCGAATCCCAACGCATTATTTCTTTAGTTTTTGTTGTTGTCTAACTTGCAATACCAAGTTGATTTGAGAACAGATAGCACAGCACATCACACCACACGATTGAAAGATATATGAGTGAAATTTGACAAGTTCACCGCGAATGTTATGACTGATTAAACCAACAAGCAAAGAATCTGTTAATTATTTGACATTTGATTTGTATATAATTATGTATACTTATATATATGTATGTATGTACTGTGTTTTTATACCGATTTTATTTTCGAAATCATAGATTGTTTTTGCTGTGTAACTACTACTTTTCCTATCCGATCAACTTAACTTCTCAATTGTATGCCAAAAACTCATTCAAAATGGATATTCATAGTACATTTACTTAAATCGCTAGATTTTATGTGTATATTTTTAGTCAACATACGAACAAACAAAAACTAGTCTACCACCATCGATTTAAGTAACTTCATGTAATTTTATCACTTGGAAATCCATCGATTCGTCTATAATTGTCTATAAACGGTACTTTTTCGAAAAAAATTACATCCTACCATTTAACCTTAATAAAAATGTTCGATTGCACCTTATGATTAAAGAACTAATATTAGTGCCACAATGTTTGTGAACTTAGCTTAAAGTGAATACATACGTATAAATTGAAAATAAATTACAACTTGATTTGATTAATCGGCATTTTTATTTGCAATATTTTTGAATCGATCACGAAAAAATTTTTTTCAACTGGAAACGTTAGCTCTGTTATTTTGCAATTATAAACTAAAGTTTTCTGTTAAACTCAAAATGGCACATTGGGTATATTTTTTTTTTGGTATTTTATTTTTGTATATTTTCCGACAGTAGGTACACACTGAACTACAGCTGATTTACCGAATTGTGTTGCGTTTGGAAATAATTACGTAAATTCGGCAGGTTAGTAATTTCACTGGTTTATTAAAGGATTTACCGAGCAATCTGCAATGTGGAACAATAATTTTGAAACAGCAGATTGTGGGTAACATTCCACAATATGCCAGCTGTGGTGTGGAGCCACTTGGACACTGTTCAAGCGCCATTAAAAATTTTGCATAAATTGTTGTGACTATCTTGTCATACATTTCGTAAAAATATAATTTTGGATTTTGCAGATCAACATGTCGTTCTTACGCTCCAAATATTACGACCACCCCGATGGCGAAGATGCCTTTGGAAAGATTGTAGCCACCAACAGATACGCTGTAGCCGCCGGATTGGCGTGGTCCACAGTTGATGTGCTGACGCTGTCCAAGCCGCGAGGTTACATACCGACGATTGGGCGCTTTGCCTACAATACGGGCCCCTTGATGGGCATGGCCACAGCATTTACGCTAACCACGCTTGCTGCCACCAACATCCGCGGAAAGGATGATAAGTAAGTGGATTATCAAAATAAGTGCGAAATGAAATGTGTTCTCAATTCAATTCTATTCTATTATATTCTTATAGGTTAAACTACCTAGCTGGAGGTTTTGCAGCTGGCGGCGTTTTCGGTGCCTGGAGACACAGTCATGTAGCTGGCTTGGTTGCCGGTCTATTCCTAGGTTAGACAACTATCTTTTTGTGTGACATTAAAATACATCGTAATGTTTTTTAGGTATGGCCGGTGTCATTAAGAAAATGTCCATTGAGCAGGGCTGGGAATTCTTCCCCGAGCCGCCGACGCATCAATATGGTGGTTTAAACATTGCCCAGAATGACTATACTCTAATGGCTGAGCGTCCCAGGAACTGGACATCGGAAAAGAAGGATTAAGCGCAGTCAAATGTGTGCAAGAGCTGATTGAAAATCATTGGTTGATGATTGAAAAAAGTCTTGCGTTTGTTTAGTTAATAATTGTACTAAAAGAAAACTCTGGCACTTGTGTAGCTTCGAATGAATAAATGCCAAGTGGATGGTGATAATCTACAAACAACAAGATACAATTGCAAGTAATGTTGACAGTGAATTTTTAGACGGAGAGGAAGTTCTTTAAAAGTGCTTACTGTTTGAAAATAAGGCCAGCTACTTAAAATTGTTAATTAAATCAGATATCTGTTTCTAAAGGTGTTCGATTTATACAATAACATATGTTAGATAGAAAGCTTTCTTTCAAATAATTAGTCTAAAGGATTGTACTAATGCAATTTCAATAATTTTTAAGTTCTCTGTCAACGAATGAGGTGTTAGATTTACAATATTTGTTTGAATAGAAAAGTTCTTATAATCAAATAATGCAAAAAGTGCTTGAACCAAGTACACTTAAAGATACAGCGTTTCAAAAATAATATTTATAAGCTATCTGCCATAAGATGACAACATTCATTGCAATAGAAGTGCTCATACAAAACTCCGATCTTCTGTTTAAGTCAAACAATCCGGCAATGTGAAGGCGACGCACTCGATCGGGGCTCCGTTGCAGACAGCGGTTGCCAAAAATTATACTAAACTCAACCTAAAAACAAAGAGATAGATATTTAAATTCCAAGTAAGATATATTTCGATTAATTACTTGACGATAGAGAGCAACGCAATAAACATCTTCATGCCAAACGATATCCATGGAACACAGTGTTAGAAAAAGTTCATGCACCTGTTCTAGGAGATGTTTCCACTTCAACCTATTTGTGCCAAATATAGCAAAGAAACTTATAATATTCAAATGAAAGATTATACAGGTAATCCAATATCCAATAAAGTAGACAATATGATGAGCAGTTTGGGGTTCATTCAAGTAGATAATTAAGTTGAAAAGGGATGTGATATCCGTCAAGTAATTGGTGAGAATATTGAGAAGCATTTGCCATTGAAATATCATTATCATCTCGCGGTGCACTTTATCCAGACGTACACAGTGTCGCCAGAGATGACGCCAGCCACCAAAGAGCTGTTGCTGATAGACATTTCGATGACAACCTCGCCGTCGGGGCAACCAGCCAATATCTTTTTTTAATTCCTGTACCTCCAGGCTCAAGCAATCGAGTAACCAATTGCTGACACGCGTTAAATGATAGATCCAATAGTCGATACAGCAAACAATCATTTCCAAAGGCAACGCCACAATGGTTGAGCCAATGTATATCAAGGATACTGGAGACTCCTTTTCCTCGAAAATATTGCACACCAGCATGCTGTTAGGTCCATACATCGAATACATTGTTAGTATAATTTTTGAAAGACACATCAGCAATTTCCACATAAGCTCCAACCGCTGACCAAGACTTATCGTGCGCAAATCAATGCGATATAGTTGCTGGAGTGCAAGAAAACTGTTTCCCATGCGTAGCCATCGTTCACGGCACACCCAAATGCTGATGATGAGCAAGAGTAAGGAGAACACCTTCACCACTGAGATGACCGTGTAGGCCACCGCCAAAATGTCAATTTTCTGACAGTGGAACGAACTGCTGACCCTTACGACAAAGACATATGGTATTACCAGCAAGTACATGAAGTGCAATACAATCCAGTATATTAACATGGGTCCATTGTCTCGCTTGAAGCGTCCACTTTCTGGCACAAATCGAAGATTGCATAGTCCAACTGCCCGACTTAGTGGAATAAGAAGTGAAAGGACCATTTTTAACAATGTTTTCCTGGTGACTAAATCGTATTCAACTGTGATTTAAGTTGCAACACGAAGCCTGCAACATATTAAATTTACTGCATAATACAAATCACTTGGGGATACTTGGTCACGCAGTGGTAACAGTGCCAAATAGAAGTTTTTAATTTTTATTTATTTGGACGTTGACGTAGTAACGGCATTACCATGGCCCAGCGATGTTAAGCACGGGCTTCTTGGCATGCGGATAAAGCAAAATAAATGTTTGAAAAAGCACAATATTGCGGTATTCTCAAATCATACCTAGATAATATACCGTAAAATTTTTAAGAAATATGCCAAATGGTATATTGATATGGTATATTGATATGGTACATATTATATTTAAGATTACAGAAGATTGGTAAATATACAAAAATTCGATTCCAACTTTAAAATTACGCTTGTTATTTTAGTTTTGTCAATTTGTGGAGGCGGAAATGGACGTGGCAAAAATTTGAAACAAGCTTGATCTGCGTGCAAACATAATAAAGTCTGTCAAAAAAATTATAGCTCTATATCTTATAGTCTCAGATATCTACATAGGTGTTCATACGAACAGACGGACAGGCAGACTGACGGACATGGCTAGATCGTCTCGACTGTTGACGCTGATCAAGAATATATTATATATACTTTATAGGGTCGGAGATGCCTCCTTCTACCTGTTATATATATTTCCTGTCGGCACAAAGTTAAAATACCCTTCTACCCTATGGGTAGCGGGTATAATAATAATATAGTATTTGATATTTAAATAGTAGTGAAATAATTCGAGAAAAATAAAATATACTAATTACTCATAGAATATTATAATAGAGAATTTGATATTAAAATACTGTAAGCCTCTGTATTGAAATAATTTTAGAACAATAAAATATACTATCATTTGGATCAACAATATAAATATTTTTAAAATACAAATTGAATTGATTTTATCTCAATAATAGTATTTGTAAGCAATCTGCCAAAGGATAACCACATTCATTGCAATGTTGGTGCTCATTTTGTATCCGGATCTTGGGTTCATATCAAATAGACCAGCAATTTGAAGGAGTCGCACTCGATCCTGTCGTCGATGCTGCCTCCTATTGATGGCCATGATAGCAAATGACATCTTAGAGAATATTTTTTAATAGATTTTACTAATCATATAAATGGTGTCTAAATCTTACCTGACGTTGCAATGCAATGCCGTAAGTATCTCTAGTTGGATCGAAGTTAAGGTCACTAAGAGTGAACCAGAGCTTTTCCATGCACGTCAAAAGATTTGTCCACTGTGAACGATTTACTCCAAATATGATAAACAGGCTAAAAATATCGGAGTGGAACAATATGCCCAGCAGCATAAAAGTTATGAAACGGATTAAATGAAAATTCTCGGAATCAGTGGAATAAATAATAACATTGAATATGATTGCAATGTCGCACAAATAACAGCCTAACAAGTTCAGAAGTATCTGCCACTGGCTGATTTTCAGCATCTCATTGATTAATCTATCCAGTCGCAAGCAGCGACTCCAAAGTTTATGCCAGGCAGCAAGGAGCTGCTGCTGAAAAACATTTCGATGACTGCCGCCTCGCTGGGGCAACCAGTTCAAGTCCTGTCGTATTTCCTGCGTCTCCTCAGACATAAACCCGAGCACTCGATTGCTGAGGTGCATCAAGTAATATAGCCAATAGTCCACAGAGGTCAGTAGAACTTCCATGAGAGCAATTCCCAACGATAAAATGACATACAACGGTGCGAATTGTGCTCTCATCCCGTCGAACTTTTCGCACATGAATATGCTGGCAGGTCCAAAAAGCTGAATGAATAGTATCGCAAATCGAGAAATGGTTAGCGGAATTTTGAACACGTGTTGCCACAAGTTAACACGACCCGAAAGCTCTCTCCGATATATGTGTTGGAACATCTTGAAACCGTTTACCATGCGCAGCCATTTACGACCGATCAACCAGATACTTGAGATCAGCATCACAACGGAGGCGACTTTGGCTGTTGAGACGATGCTGTAGGCTATAGCCAACATCTCCAGTTTCTGGCAATCATAGTAGTCCTGGAGCATCATGCTAAAGGCACACGGCGTCAAAAGTACGTAGATTATGTGCAGTACAATGCAGTATATCCTCATGGGTCCTTTGTCCCACTTGAAGCGTCCCCTTTCCGGCACATATTTATAATTGCACAGTCCAATTGCCTGACTTAGGCGGAACAAATATGAGGGAAATACCATTGCTATCAATGGTTTCGTTGCTACTAAATTGCAGTGAGCTGTGATTCAACTTTCAACAAAATTTGCAACATTTTGCACTTGGGAATATTTGACACACAGTAAAATTACATTCATTCACTCATTTAAAGTTGTTGCATTTTAGATAAGCATTTCATTACTTTACAGTGAATATAAGTCAAAAATAGCTCTAGTAAAATACAGAAAAATTATTTGTTATATATTACATTCAATTGATTTTTTATATACATACTATACATATATACTATAGTAATTAAATGCGTGTAATAATTTGCGAAATACTTAAAACATTGCGGTATTATTCATATGATATACCAAATTTATATACCGAAAAAATACAAAAATTTACAAAGACAAGAGCAAAACTTTCTTGCCATACTTTATTGAATTCTGTTTACAATTTTTATCTCGTCGCAACTAAGTAGTCAGGATCATAAAGACTAGAGTTGTGATTGTATCTGTTTGATAACTAGCTTTAAAACTATGGTCGATTTTATTTTTTTCGATTTGCGAGGGCAGCAGAATAATAAATACTATCTCAAATATATGTATTCGAGGTCTAGTTCTTATAGCCTCAGAGATCTAGGTGCTTATTCGGGCAGACGGACAGATATACAAACAGATGGATGGACAGATAAACCCACATGGCTTTATTATCTCGGTTGTGGAGGATGATTATAGTCAGAGATGCCACCTTCTGTCACAAACATTTTCTGTAGGCTCAAAGTTATAATACTAGCGAGTATAAAAATTATGGAATTGAATAAATCTCAATAATAATATTTATAGGCTATCTGCCAAAGGACATTCACTGCGATGTCGGTGCTCATGTTGTATCCGGTTGTTGGATTTATATCAAATAATCCCGGAATTTGGAGACGACACACACGACCCTGTCGTCGATGCTGCTTCCGATTGATAGCGATGATTACGAATGAAAACTGAAAGAAAATATCTTTATTACTTTTGCAATTATATTGCATTGCAAAAATACTCGGATTACCTGACAATACAGTGCAATGCAATAAATATCTGTTCTTGGATCGAAGTCTATAGATCCAAGATTAAACCAGAGCTCTTCCGTGCTCGCCAATAGATGTGTCCGTTGCCTTTGATTTATTCCAAAGATGGCGAAGATGCTCAGAATATCCGAGTGAAATAGAATGACTAGAATCATCAGCATCATAAAAGCCGACAAATGAAAATGATTGGATTCAGTGGAAAAAACAATAAGATTGAATACGATTGTAATTTTGGACAAATATCAAGCAAACAAATCAAGAAGACCTTCTCCATTTCATATATTACTCCATCTATTCGCAAGCAGCGAAACCATTTGGTTTATGCCAAGCAGAAAACAGTTGCTGCTGATAAATCTGTCTGCAGCGTCGCTGGAAGAACGCTGGAAGATATGTATGTATCTCGTCTTAGGTCCTGCGTCTCATCCGACATAAAGCCGAGCACTAGATTGGTTAGGTTCATCAAATAATGTATCCAGTTTAACTTCCATGAGAATAATTGCAAGCGATAGCACTATAATGGAGTGAATGGTGTTCTCATCCCATCAAACTTATTGCTCATAAATATGCTGCTAAATAGTGCCAGAATTGGACTTGTCCAGAAAGCCTTTTGCAATATATAATATATTGTTGAAACATCATGAATCCATTAACTGCGTGTAGCCATTTTGTAATGAGCAACCAGATGCTGAAGACCAGGTATAATATGGAGACGGCCTTGGCTATCGCGACGATACTGTAAGCCATTGCCAACATGTCCAATCTCTGACACTCATAGTAATTAAGAACCAACATGCAAAAAGTGCAGATCTAGGTGTTCATATGGACAGACGTGCAGATAGTTTTATGTAAATATTTTTTTGGCTATATATTCAAGTGATATATGTTAATAGTGCAATAATAATAGTAAAATTATAACGACTCCGCTTATAGTGTCCGTCCGGTTATTGCGATGAAAACTTGATGGCTTGGTTGGTCCCCATACAAACTTATATGAAAGGGTCTCCGTTTATTTCGTCTCCGATTTTAGCGACAAACTAGTTATACCGACGAAATTTTTCACAATTCAAAAAAAAATGTAAGTATCAAACGACGCTGTTAGAAACGTATGCATTGAATTTATCAGTCTTGCTTGTGTGCCTAGCAGCGACACGAAGGTTCTTACATTCTCCCTAATCTCTGTTAATTTTAGTAGTCGCCTTGCCTTATGCTCAAGAATATACAGGTATCCGATTAATTATGGAAAAACCATGCTATTGAATTAAATTTATTAGTTTTTTTGTTTTGATTAAAAAATTAGTTTGTTTTATCTTAAAAGCCTATTACAATTGGCAAACATAAAAAAAAAAAATTTGTTTTGCTCATTTCGGTTAGTGCGTCTTCCGGGTATAACGACGTAAAATCGTCTGTCCCTTGAAAGTCGCTATAACCGGATTCTACTGTATGTCATTAATTTGAAACTTAAAGGTCTTTGCATCATTAAGCTACTAAGTCATCTACATCATCTACATACATTTCTCTTAATAGTAGTATTTATAGGCAATCTGCCAAAGAATAACTACATTCATTGCAATGTCTGTGCTCATTCTGTATGCGGTTCTTGTGTTTATATCAAATAATCCCGCAATTTGAAGACGTCGCACTCGATCCTGTCGTCGATGCTGCCTCCGATTAATGGCCATAATAGCGAATGACATCTAACAGAAAATTCCTTAATAAACTTTACTTAAATATGTAAGTGGTGTTTAACACTAACCTGACGCTGCATTGCAATGCCGTAAGAATCTGTACTCGGATTGAAGTTAAGGTCACCAAGAGTGAACCAGAGCTCTTCCATGTTCGCCAAGAGATTTTTCCACTGTGAACGATTCATTCCAAAGATGGCAAAGTAGCACATAATATCGGAGTGAAATAATATGCCCAACAAAGAGCAGACCATCAAACGGATTAAATGAAAATTATCGGATTCAGTTGAATAAATGATAATGTTAAATATTATGGTAATATCGGTTAAATAGCAGGCAAATAAGTTAAGAAGTATGTGCCATTGGCTGATCTTCAGCATAAAGTGGATTAATCTATCCAGCCGCAAACAGCGACGCCAGAGTTTATGCCAGGCAGCATAGAGTTGCTGCTGGTAAACATTTCGATGGCTGCCACTTCGTTGAGGCAACCAGTTTAAATCTTGTCGTAGTCCCTCCGTCTCTTCCGACATAAGGCCGAGCACTCGATTGCTCAGGTGTAACAAATAATACATCCAATAGTCAACACTTGTCAGTAGAATTTCCATAAGAACAATTGACAATGAAAGCAGTACATAAAAGGGTGCGAATCGTCCTTTCGGTCCTTCAAACTGTTCGCACATAAATATGCTGGGAGGTCCAAACAGTTGAACGAATAGCAGCAGAAATCGGGAAAAGGTCAGCAGAAGTTTCCACATATATAGCCACAAGTTGTCATGTTCAGAAAACTCTTCACGATATATTTTCTGGAACATCAAGAATTCGTTAACCATTAGCAGCCATTGTGTGTTGAGAAGCCAGATGCTGAAGAGGAGCATGAGAACGGAGGCGATTTTAGCTATCGCGACGACACTGTAGGCCATGGCCAACATGTCCATTTTCTGGCAATTGTAGTATTTCGGCAACAAAAAACAAATATAACAGGCTATTAGCAGCATGTAGATTATGTGCAACACAGTGCAGTAAATTCGAATGAATCCTTTATCTTTTTTAAAGAATCCTGTTTTCGGCACATATCGCAAATGACACAGGCCAATTATACGACTTAGGCGGTAGATAAAGACTGGGAATCCCATTGCCTGTAACAGTTTAGTTGTGACTAAATCGCAGTCAACTGTTATTTAACTTACAAATAAAATTGTGCCACATGTTGCAACAATATACTGCTTAACCCAAACCTCCTGGGAATATTTGGACAAACACTGCTACGAATGCCAGTAATCAATTTTATTACTTTTATCATGAATATTATAAAAAAAACTCTTAACTAAAATATTGAATTTTTGTATACGTATAAAATACACAATTCATCATAAATTAAGATAAAAATCTATTCAATAAATTTGTTGACTACAATTGTGTGCGTTCGGTCGGTTTTAGTTTTGTTTTTATACGCTTTATCCATAGAGTAGAAGGGTGTTATACCTTTGAGCTTCCAGTAAATATAAGTAACAGCCGAAACGATTTAGCCATGTCCGTCTCTCCAAATGAACACCATGATCTCAGAGACTGTAAGAAGTAGAGATATCATTTTTTTTTTTCTACAGCATTTGTTATGTTTGCACGTAGACCAAGTTTGTTTCGCATCCTTAAATCTAAAAATATCGATAAAAGTTGTAAAGTTATTTAAGAAATACTTTTGAATGCCAAACAAGTTATAAAGCTACAGTCGAGTGTGCTCGACTGTGAGATACCCACTACCCATTTTGAATAAAAGCAAAATATTGCGGTATTATTTTCAAAATATACCGAAAATACTACAAAAATACTAAAAAATATACCGAACGGCATATTTGGTATATCGATATAGTACCACATTCAAAATATACCATAGACGGCACAATGTACCAGATTGTCGGCACAATGTACCAGATTGTAAGCAGGCGTTTTTACCCATACAAAAGTATTTCTTTAATACCTTCCACAATTTTTAAATACTATAGACAGACAGAAGGACATGGCTAGATCGTCTCGGCTGTTGACGTTGATCAAGAATATATATACTTTATAGGGTGATGCCTCCTTCTCCTGTTACATACATTTCCTGCCGGCACAAAGTTAAAATACCCTTCTACAATATGGGTAGCGGGTATAAAAACACCTACGCAATAAGGTCTTCGTTGCTTTGGCTGGCAATCAGGTATATTTTGTACTGTATGGTATATTTTCAAAATAGTACTACATCGATATACCAAATATAGCCATAGACCCCATAAAGTACGTATGTATATCAGCATCAACAGCCAATATGATATACCCACGACCGTTTGTCCGTATGTCTGTCTTTCTGTCTATCGAAGACTACAAGAAAGTTGTTAGGATTTCTAAAAATTTGGTTATGATCACATAAAATTATAGAAGCTATTTAAGAAATAATTTTATATGACAAAAAACGGATGCCGCACGTAATAAAGTTTTTATAGAGACAAATTTTTATTTTTCTATATTCTATTAGGTTCAAACTCTGTTTGTAAACAGTGCAGTAAGCGGGTTAATAAAATATATTTTCTTTAAGGTTAGACGATACAAATGTAAAAAATTCAAACAAATAATTTAGTAAATCTCAATAATAGTATTTATAGGCAATCTGCCAAAGGATAACGACATTCATTGCGATGTCGGTGCTCATGTTGTATCCGGTCCTTGGGTTCATATCAAATAATCCCGCAATTTGAAGGCGTCGCACTCGATCCTGTCGTCGATACTGCCTTCGATTGACGGCCATTATAGCGATTGACAACTGAAGAAAAATATCTTTATAAGCTTTACAATCATATTACCACAAAAGGGATGATAGGCTTACCTGACGATGCATTGCTATGCAACAAATATCTGTATTTAAATCGAAGTCAATTGAGCCAAGAGTGAACCAGAGCTCTTCCATACTCGCCAATAGTTGTGACCATTGCCCACGATTTGTTCCAAAGATCGCGAAGATACTTAGAATATCCAAGTGGAATAGAATGTCCAGCATCATTAACAATATAAAAACCGGAAAATTAAAGATGTCGGATTCAGTGGAATAAACAATAAGATTGAATACGATTGTTATGTCGGACAGATAGCAAGCAAACAAATCAAGCAGGATGTGCCACTGGCAGACCTTCACCATTTCATGTATGACTCTATCCAGTCTCAAGCAGCGAAACCAGAGTTTGTGCCAGGCAGCAAACAGTTGCTGCTGATAAATCTTTCGATGTCTGTCACGTCGTTTGAGTAACCCACTTAGATCTTGTCGTAGGCCCTGCATCTCCTCCGACATAAAGCCGAGCACTTGATTGGTTAGGTTTATCAAATAATATATCCAGTAGTTTGCACACGTCAGTAGAACTTCCATGAAAACAAATGCCAGAGACAGCACTGTATATAAAGGAGCGAATGGTGTTCTCATCCCATGAAACCTATTGCACATAAATATACTGGTAGGTCCAAATAATTGAAAGAATAGCAACGAAAATCGAGAAACGGTCAGCAGAAGTTTCCACAGGTAGTCCCAGAATTGAACTCGTCCAGAAAGCCTTTTGCAATATATGTGTTGAAACATCATGAATCCATTTACTACGCGTAGCCATTTTGTAATGAGCAACCAAATGCAGAAGACCAGGTTCAATATGGAGACGGCCTTGGCTATCGCGACGATACTGTAAGCTATTGCCAATATGTCCAATTTCTGACACTCATAGTAATTAAGAACCAACATGTAAAAAATGCAAGGTAGGAGTAGCACGTAGACCATGTGCAACACAATGCAATAAATCAACATAGATCCTCTGTCCCTTTCAAAGAGTCCACTTCTCGGCTCATATCGAAAATTGCATAGGCCAACTATCCTACCTAGTCGGTAGAGAAAAGCAAGGAATACCATTGTCAACAATGGTATCGTGGTGACTAAATCTAGTTTTACTCCGTTTCAGTCGCACAACAACATGGCAACATGTTGCGGCAATTTATTGCAAAACGCTTGGGAATACTAAAGCTGCAATCAGTAAGATTTTAAAATAAGCAGCAATAACAATTTGGAATTAAATTGCAAAACAAAGAGACTTTTGTCGAGAGTACAAAACACCCTGTTCCATGTGGATAAAAGTTCTAATTGTTATAAATAATAAATTATTAACAAAATAAATTAATTAAAATTAATAATAATTTATACTTGATATAAAAAGTGACAAATAAAACTAGTATTACAATATTTAAAGGTTTCATATATATCATATGTATGTAGTTACGAACACTAATAAAATCAAGTAGAAAATTCGATATGGCTCGACTGTGAGTTACCCGCTACGTATTTTCAATAAAAGCAAAAAATCTGTTAAATACATTTCCTGGTTTATGTAAATATTTCTTTGAATATATTCAAATCCTCTATCTTAATAGTGCAATATTAAGATAAATATATAAAGTATAAAATTCATTTGAAATTTAAAGTTATTTGTATCCTTAAGCTACTAAGTCATCTACATGAAACAAATTGTTTATTTCCATTAGAGAAATATTAGACATAAAATTCTTTCAATAGTAGTATTTATAGAATATCTGCCAAAGGATAACGACATTCATTACAATGTTAACGGTTATTCTGTATCCAGTTCTAGGGTTCATATCAAATAATCCTGCAATTTGAAGACGACGCACTCGATGCTGTCGTCGATGCTGCCTTCGATTGATGGCAATGATGGCAAAGGAAATCTTAAAATTATATGACACTTGATAATTGTTACTAATTATTGATATTATAAACAATAATTAATTTTTTTGATTAATTAATTATCAAAATCAGTCCGTCTGTCCATCTAGATCTCAGATACTATAAGTGATAGAGATATCATTTGTTTTTTGAAAGCACTTGTTATGTTTGCAAGCAGATCAAGTTTGATAAAAATGTTTGCCGAGCCCACTTTTGAAGCTAAATAGTCTTTATAGTGTATATGATTCCTGAAAATTTGGTTGTGATAAGATAAAAATTGTAGAACTTATTTAAGAAATAATTTTATATGGACATACTGCCTACTACTACGGGTCTTAGTTGCTTTGGCTAACAATCTAGTATATTTTTTGCACTCTATGGTATGATTTGAATGATACTATATCAATATATCAAAAACATAGACTTTGGTATACTTCAGTATTTTCGCGGTACATTTATTTGGTATATTTTTGGAATAATACCATACAGTTGAATTTAAGAAAAGTTTTTGTAAAATAAAATACAAAGTCTTAAAAATTTAGTTTGATTATTTTATATATTTTTTCATTTGTGTAAAATTTGGTTTTTTTTTTTTAATTGAGACATTTTATTAATCTAACCTGTCGTTGCATTGCAATACAATATGTATCTATACTCGGATCGACGTCCAGGGCTCCAATAATGAGCCAGAGTTCTTCCATGTTCGACAAGAGAGATAGATATCCACTGCAATCGATTTATTCCAAAAATGGCAAATGTAGCTCATAAAATCCAAGTACAATAATATTGCAAGCAACACATAAGCCATCAAGCGGGGCAAATGAAAATGATCGGATTCCGTGGAATAAATGACAATACTGAATATATGTACCTGCAATGTCGGACAAATAGCAGGAAATCAAATTAAGAAGTATTTGTCATTGGCCGAAGTGCAGCAAATATTGGGTCAACCTATCCAGTATAAGTTCCATGAGAAGAATTGCCAACGACATCAGGACATAATAGAGAACGAATTGTGGTCTCTTTTCATGAAATTTGACGCACATGAATATGCTGGTAGGTCCAAATAGTTGCATGAATAGCAACACAAATCGTGAAGGGTCATCACATTTTTCCAACAGGAGATAAGTGCACAATGTCTTAGTTCTGTGCGATAAGTCTGGTGAAACACCATGAATCCGTTCATCGCATGTAGCCATTGTGTCTTTAACACCCAGACGCTGAAGAGGAGCATGTATAAGGAGACGACCTTGGCTATCGAGACGATAGTGTAGGCTATAGCCAACATTTCCAGCTTATGGCAATACAGCATCATGCCTAAAGCGCATGGTACTATCAGCATGTAGATGAAATGCAAAACAATATAAAAGATTTTCAGCGCTCCTTTGTCAAGCTTGAAGCGTCCTGTTTCCGGCTCATATCGAAAGTTGCATAGGCCAACTACCCGACTTAGTTTGAAAAGCACAAGAAATAATACCATTGCCAACAACGATTTCGTGGTAACTAAAAGGACTTAAGGGAATATTAACAGGACAATGAGTTCAGGAAGTGGGAATATTACGTGGCCCAGGAATGGAAGTTTCTTTTTAATGAGTTCTATGAAAAAATAGAATTTTTTAGTCGATCACTTAAAACCTAACTCTTTTATTTTTAACAAGTTGGGACAAAAATTTATGGAGCTGATAACATTTGAAAATTATGAATAAAGATCTATAAAGATTATTGAAATCGAATCGTTACAGGGAAAAACAAACAACTCCGGCCACAAAACCAATTCATATTTTGATTTAGACATGTCCGTTTGTTCATCCATAAAATTTGTATTTTAATAAATTTACATTTTTTATACCCGTTACCCGTAGGTTAGAAGGGTATTTTAACTTTGTGTCGGCAGGAAATGTATGTACGAGGTAGAAGGAGGCATCTCCGATCCTATAAAGTATTCTTGATAAGCGTCAACAGCCGAGACGATCTAGTCATGTCCGTTTGCCCGTATGAACACCTAGCTCTCAGAGACTATAAGAGATAGAGAGAGCGTAATTTTAAAGCTAAAGTCGCGAATTTTGATATATACAATAATAACTAAAATGATTGTGATTGTAAATGTGAGATACCCGCAACCAATTTTCAATAAAAGTAAAAGTTATCAAAATATACCAAATTAATATACCAAAAAATTCGAAAATTGTTGTATGCTATATTTGGTAAATCAACCAACCAAAGAAAATAGCATTCGACCGATTCGATTTTCTTGGCGGAAGTAGGAGTGAAGTACCATTGTTTTATTGTCTCGGCAATTAACGCTGATCACGAATGTATATACTTTTATATACTTTAGCTGGAGACATAAAGTTATAACCCTTCTAACCTATGTAAAAAGGAATATGAGACCCAGCATTTGACATATGTAGACTTATAGTATGTATAGTCTATGGGATGAAAAGCTATTATAATTTTATTATTCAAAAAAATATTAAGCTTAATATTTGAAAAATAATAATAATTATAATAATAATACGGTAATACATAATATATAAGTATCATTTGGAATTTAAGGTTCTAGATAAATTGTACAAATATTTTTAAGATACAAATTTTGTATTTTGATCCAAAAAACATTTTAATTAAATTAATTTCAATAGTAGTATTTATAGGCAATCTGCCATAGAATAACAACATTCATTATAATGTTGATACTCATTCTGTATCCGGTTCTTGGGGTCATATCAAATAGTCCCGCAATTTGAAGACGACGCACTCGATCCTGTCGTCGATGCTGCCTGCGATTAATGCCAATAATAGCAAATGAAATCTGCAAGAGAAAATATTTTAATAAATGTTAAAAATTATATACACGGCGACTCATTTCCTCTATAAACTCTGTTGAAGTCTTAACATTTAAAAAAGTTAAATTATTTAAGTGTTATGTTTTTCTAATGCTTCAAAATTACTTTGCTAGCCAAAAATTTGCTTTTAAATTTTTCCAATAAAGTCTTTAAATAACAATTTTTCTAATGTTATTACTTATACAAGTAATTAACAGTAATTTTATCTTTATTATTTTTTTAACAATTGCCCGGAATATTTAAGAAACTAAATTTCAAGTTTGTTGTATACAAAATGTATAATATAGTGGTTAGAGTATAGTTTTTTATTTGTTTTAGAAATAGTATTACTCCACGTTTGGGCGTAAGAAAGTCAACTTAAATTTTCTTTTGCTAATAAATAAATGGTTTTTGTGAAATACAAAAATAAATGAATTTTGTATTATCTTATCACATGTCAAATTCACTTTACTTTTCGCTATTTTTTCATGTTCTTTGAAAAGTGAGACACTTTTTTAATCTCACCAGACGTTGCAATGCGATATAGTAATTATCTGTAATCGGATCGAGGTCCAGGGCTCCAAGAGTGAACCAGAGTTCTTCCATGTTCGCCAAGAGATAGGACCACTGCAGTCGATTTATTCCAAAAATGGCAAAGTAGCTCATAAAATCCGAGTGGAATAATATTCCAAGCAACACATACGCCATCAAACGAGGCAAATGAAAATTATCGGATTCCGTGGAATAAATGACAATATTGAATATAATCGTAATCACCGATAAATAGCAGGAAAACAAGTTAAGAAGTATCTGCCACTGGCTGAAATGCAGCAAATATTGGGTCAACCTATCCAGCTGCATGCAGCGACTCCACAGTTTATGCCAGTTAAGATAGAGTTGCTTTTCATAAATATTCCGATGATTGTCTTGTCGGTGGGGCAACCCGTTCAAGTCCTGGCGTAGTTTCTGGATCTCCAAAGACATACAGCCGATAACTCGATTGCTGAGAGTGATCAGAAAATACATCCAATAGCTTGCAAAAGTTAGTACAAATTCCATGTGAAATATTGCCAACGATAGCAGAACATACAAGGGATCGAATTGTGCTCTCAATCCATCAAATTTGTCGCACCAGAATACGCTGGTTCGTCCAAATAGTTGTTTGAACAGCAATACAAATCGAGAAAGAGTCATAAGAATTTTCCACCAGGACATGAATCTGGAATCCATAAGCTGTCTTTGATATGTCCGCTGGAACAGCATGAATCCGTTTATCGAGTGCAGCCATTGTGTGTTGAATACCCAGAAGCTACAGATTAGCATGAGTGTGGAGACGCATTTGGCTATCGAGACGATATTGTAAGCCGTTGCCAATATGTTCAGCTTTTCGCATTCATAGTGACTGAGCAGCATCATGCTTAAGCAACATGGCGCTAACAGCACATAGATGACGTGCAGTAGAATAGAGTAGATCTGCATAGGTCCTTTGCCCCGTTCGAAGCGTCCTGTTTCCGAAACATATCGAAAGTTGCCTAGACCAACAGCGCGACTTAATCGAAAAAGCACAAAAAATAATACCATTGCCCACAACGTTTTCGTGGTGACTAAATCATCGTAGAGCAGCAATAACTTGCAACATGTTGTTCGTAATTACTTGACCTAAAAGTACCTCAGGGAATATTCACATAACAATCACTTTAGGGAGTGTGAATATTAAGTCAGCTGTCCGTGTAATGAAAGCTTAAAGGATATTTCAAAGCCGATACTTCAGAACCTAAAACCAGTAGACTGATAAACATACATACATATGTAATATAACTTTAAAGAGGTATATTCAGACAAATCTGTATAGTTCTCCATTGTTATATTGCTGTAAGATTGTATTTGTGTATTTAGAGGTCGTTAACATATTTTCTTTCCACTCTTAAATAAAAATAGTTGATTAATTTATTTGATGTCTTAAAATATTTTAAGAATGTTATATTGTAATTAAAATATATGTGAGCTATTTTAAACATATAATTATTAATGGTTAAAGAATATATTTGAAATGCTTGGCATAATTGAAAGATAATACTTATGTACTTCTACCAGGTATATATAATAAGATCAGATCATGAAGAGCATGTCTTTATATGCATTCGATATCGAATCGATAACTTTTACTAAAGGGTAATCGCCATAATCAATTACGGTTTAGGGCATCTTCAAGACAATCCAAGGAACTTTACCGTGATATCTATAAAAGTAATAGTCGTATCCCAGTTTTCCCAGAATGAGAAGAATGAGGCTGGCAAAGATGCAGTTAAGTAAATCGATGGGATGCATAAACCATTCATCGACAGGATCTACATTGCACATATCCTCGCGGGTGAGAGATAGCACCTTGGCATGACGCAACTCGTCGCCATTGGAGTAGGTGCAGGTGACGTTATACGCGTCTGGAACAATATCAATGTACTTGGTCAACAGTTGACGAAGTCGCATGCCAAATTTACAAGTGCAATGCCAAGGATTCTTGCTGAATAGCAGTCGAGCCCCATGCGGGTTGTCCTCGAGGGCATTGTCTAAGGCATAGACCTGAAATTTGCGCAAGAGATTCCCATGCAGATTGAGCATTCGGAAGTTTTGCAGCCAATAGGTGTCCTCCAGTATATCGATGCTCGAGATGCGATTGTTGCTCAACTGCATGTCTACCACATCTCTGTAATGCGGATTGTCGCGCAGAGGACTCACATCGCTGATCTGTAATGCAATTATAATTGAAATACTACAGTTTATTTATTTATTATATATCATATTATATTATATTATTATGATCTATCATAAGTAGATTAATTGACTAAAGCTCAGCTATAAAATTTGAAACTCTTAATTTTTTTTTTTATATTCTAGAACTATATTTGTAGTCTGATACCGAAAAAATACTAAAATATATATTTATGATACTAAAGTATACTAGAGAGCGATAGACGAGTGTGTCTTGTACCAATTAAAAAAATAAAAACAAAAGAAGGCGATATTATCGCTAATACTAAATATACTAAATGCCATGTATATTTAGTATATCGGTATACTATTCCATTAAAAATATATTAAACAGGTAAGAAAGTTACAGTCGAGTGTGTTCGACTGTGAGATACCCGCTATCCATTTTTAATAAAGGCAAAATACTGCGGTATTATTTTCAAAAAATACCGAAAATACTAAAAATACTAAAAATATACCAAATGGTATGTTTGGTATATCGATATAGTACACCATTCAAAATATACCATAGACGGCACAATGGACCAGATTCTCGGCCAAAGCAACTAAGACCCCTAGTAAGTAGGCGTTTTTGCCCGTACAAAAGTATTTCTTTAATAACTTTGACAATTTTTATCTGATCGCAACCAAATTTTCAGGAATCATAACTACTATAGTAGTTATTATATATACCAAAAACTCTAGCTTTAAAATTACGCTTGTTATTCGATTTTTTTTATTTGCGGGGGCAGAAGTTAGCGTGGCAAAAATTTGAAACAAACTTGATCTGCGTGCAAACATAACAAATGATGTCGAAAAAAATTATAGCTCTATCTCTTATAGTCTCTGAGATCCAGAGTTTCACACGGACGGACGGACAGACACACAGACGGACATGGCTAGATCGTCTCGGCTGTTGACGCTGATCAAGAATATATATACTTTATAGGGTCGGAGATGTCTCCTTCTACCTGTTACATACATTTCCTGCCGGCACATAATACCCTTCTACCCTATGGGTAGCGGGTATAAATATATGGAGTGAAAAATACACCACAAGCATTTCAGACCCGAAGAGTTAAGTTAAGTTGTTCAATAACTTCTAATATTTGTACTTACTAGATTATCATTAATGTACAATGAGGATGTGTTCACGGGCAGATAGGATGGCAAGCGGTTGAACTGCAGATTGGAGCAGATGATCGTGTAGTGAGGTGTGTATGTCTTATGCATGTAGGTCATCAGGCAGGTGCAGTTCCGCAGTTCCTCATGAGATTCGCACTCTTTTCTTACTGTCTGCAATGCACTTTAATCGTATTGAACTCAAGCTACATTTGGTAGCATACTTACCACTTTATAGTGCATGACGAGCATCATTTGCAGCTCCTTGTACTTGCCATCGGTGCATATGAGTTCGTCTCTGTCTGCAACCAGACGACCCTTATCAGGTTGCAGTAACAACCACTTGAAGTTGCGGGTGCAGTTCCATGGATTGCCGGCCAGATAGAGCTGCTGGAATGTGTGCGGCAAGATCAGTGGTCCCTCCAGTTGAATCAGTTGATTCCAGCGCAAATCCAATATCTTCAATGTGTGCAGACGCTTGAAAGTGCGCGACGAAATGTGCGTGAGATTCGTCCAGGAAATGTTGATGGCCTGCAGATGAAACATTTCCGGAAAGTCGAAAGTCAACTCCGTAAAGTCGCCATACTCGATGGTCAGCGAACGCAGCTGGGGAAATCGTTGCAACTCGCCGAGTCGATTAAATGCCGCTTGTGGCAGGCCGCAGAGAAGCAGTTGCCTGACGGGCAACAGTTTGCCATGCTTGGAGCTACAAGAAATGAAGGAGTTGTTGAGAAAAGCTTACATTATTATCTAGCGCGTATTCGCAAGTGTTCAAAGAAAAATGTTAATAAAAATTAAAATGTAGATGACATGGAATTTGAGTATGCGGCAACCTTTTAAATCTTATAAAAATTACATATTCGAAAGTCATGAAGAGTAAACCGCGATCGAAACAATAAATGGCATTTATTTTTATACCCATAGGGTAAAGGGTATTATAATATTATAACTTTGAGCCTGTAGAAAATGTAAGTAAGAGGCAGAAGAAGCCATTAGCGGCCTTATAAAGTATATACTATTATATATTTGTTGTAGTTGCACGCAGATCAAGCTTGTTTCAAATATTTCCCATGCTTGCCCGAAAATCAACATAAATTCGAAAAGCTAGAACGGAAATTTTTGGTGCACTTTGGCATTCTTACTTGTTTATATTTTCGTAAGTGAAATATACATTAAAAACTAGTAAGAAAGCAACAGTCGAGTGTGCTGCGAGATACCCGCTATTCATTTTCGATAAAATCAAAATATTTTTAAAATATACCAAAATAATATACCGGACAATTCAAAAATTTACCAAATGCTTTATTTGGTATTTCGATCTACATAGATTACAAAAATATATCAGATATATCAACTAAAAAATTGGTGCTTAAAAATTTAGACCCCCAAAGCGACATCTCTTCTTGAGGCATTCGCATGCCTCATTTTATGTGATTATGTAGGAATCTTCTATAAAGCCAACTAAGAGCAACACATTTCGCCCTTTTCAAAACAAAAAAAAATGTGTAAGTCTAGATTTAATCTTAATCAATTTTAGTGCCAATCTAATTTTGTTGTAATTCAACAAATTCAATACTCATAAAAGTTTTGTATTTTTTTTGGTTTAATTGGGATAGTCAATTTCTTTTCTTTTTGTTTTCACTTACTTGAGCCTCTGTAGATTGTTCATTCCGCCATGGCAACGGATTAATCCCGGCTGCGCCAACCGCGAGCAATTTCCATCTGCCGCCACAGGCTCATTTTCCCAGTTTGCACAGCTGTTAGAGACTCGCTTTGGAATGATTTGAGATGTGCTTGTGTCGGAGATGGGAGTTGTAAGTGTCAATGACTGCTGTCCAGCATCCAAATCCGCATTCGCCACGCCAACCGCAAAGCTGTACAAAGAGACGTATGAGTAATTTTCCAAAATATAAGCTACTGTTGATCTGCGCAATTAGAGCAGCATTTAGCTGACTTTATTTGCGGCCAAATCTATTTTTGGGCAAAGAGAGTTGGCTTAGGTGTGTGGTAATCAGTATTTGAGGTAGTCTGTACTAGGGGAACAATGAAAGAGTTAGACAGATGATAGCACTGAATGTTTATGGCGCTGTTCTGGCTACGTTTTATGGCAAACAGTCAGACAGACACAGGGACAAAACTTTAATTATTTATTCTCTTTTTTTTTTATATGGCATATGATTACGATAAGCAGTTGTCAGTTGTCGTCAGTGAATTCAGTTTATTTGATTGTGCTACTCTTTATTTATTTATTTTTTTGAGTGGCTGAAATTCGACAGCATTTGACGCGTGTCGAAAAAAATAATTGCCTTGTGTCGCTGTTTGGCACTTCGAGTCAATCCGATTTGACAAATACATAAATAGCTATATAGATGAGTAGCTTGGAGTGTAAATAACTGGAAGCTCAGACAGTAGCACAGGGCTAAGGTACTAAGTGAGAATACCAACAAAACGAAGCTCGACTCTGGCAGCCATATCACATGATGATGACGATGGCGACCACAACGATAATAATGATGAAGCCACTTAGCACATAGCTAGATCAATTTGTGACATGTAGAGAATTGGAATCAGAATCAGAATAGAGAAAACAAAGCCGACACAATTGAGAAACGATTGACAAGCAAGTCATACAATTCAATAAATACGATTCGTGGAAGGAAAGTGGCTTTATTTAGGTAACAATAATTCTGAATTTAAATAAAATTTAAATAAAATTAAATGGGCTTTTTTTCATATACAACAATTAATTTCAGATACTATATATCGAAATAAAAGATATTCGGAATTGCAAGTACATTTGAATCAAGTTAATCTTTGCACTTTTCCTGGCCAATATTTGCCATTAAAATTTAAACATTTACGACTTGTGCGCAATACATTTTTGTTGGCCTCTGAATATTATTTAGTTGCAATTAGCAACTTTTCGTCGTATGTTTTCTGGCTCAAGTGTTAAAATTAACAACATTCAAATAGAAAACAAAAAGCGAAAAAACGAACACAAATTAATATGCACGAAAATATTTATTTTCAAATTTACAAAATTGCTAGCACTAAGTTATTCAATAATATTAGTCTTTTTTTTATCTGAAAGACCAGATTGTGAAGAATAAATATTTATTCACATGGCGTATGAGTGTTATTTCGTTGACTAGCAAAGCTGTGAGTACAATTCCAAATTACTAAAGCAAAACGTGCCACACAACTGAACTAAATTATGGCCAAAACTAGTAACAAAATCAATCACTTATTTATTAAGATCTAAAGTTAGTTTATGGTCGATTTATTATGACTGAAATCTTTAGGAAATTTAACAACTTTTAATTACTGCATTAAAAAACTTTCTCAATTTTGGATATTTCTAATTTCTAAAAATCTGAAATTTCTGGTAAATGTAATTTTGAAATTAGTATAAAAAAATTGTAAAAAAAAACATATTAAAGAAGTATATTATGATGATTCTGATTATTTATAATATACTTTTTAATATTTAAAAAACAAATGAAACCAATTATTGCCAATAACTTCAAATATTTTAACATTAATTTCTAGAATACCAATATCAATTCTATTTTGTAAACTTTTACAGTACTATAATATTTAAATAAATCTAAACTAATTGAAAAGGTAAATGACAGCACTTGCCGCTCTTTCATTGGAAGCAGAGTATATTTGTTCTATTATTTTCCGTCAATCGATAGTTGATAATAAAGCAATCAAGAACCGGTAAATCTATTTCTTCTTTTGCGTTTTGCGTGTTCTCTCATTTATCTCTTCCTCTATTTTCTGTCCCCCACTCGAATTTGCTTATCAACTTGGTAATAATAACAATAAATTTAGAGCTCGAAGTGCAGGTTTTTTTTGTTGCAAAAAAATAACGAAGAATTTTGCTGACTTCTTGCAGTAAAAAAGTATCACGGTAGTTATGTGACATGTGTTCACGTAAATTTTGTTATGTGTATATGATAAATATAAATCACACAGAGAGATAATCTTGGCAAACACATCAAATTTTATCTGCAATGAAATTGAAATTGAAATTTCACAACAATCTTGTGTCACAGATGACGGTTTGAATATAGTAAGACGAGAAGAGACTCTAAAAACAAGCTTTGTTAGTTCACTGAAGCAAGAAATTACTGCAATTAGTAAGTAACGTAATATGAGCAGAGAGTTGTCAAAAAGATTAAAAAAATAGATTATTTCTGGCTACCGCAATGCTTGATGATGCTTTAAACACCTACACAAATTGTATTTAATTTTCTAGGGTATAAAGCTGAGTCTTAAGCTTGTTATATTTTACTAAAAACTTGGTTAAGCCATAAAAAAATTAAATGAAATTTAGTAATATTTACATAATTTTAGATGGTGATCAAACCAGAAACGGTTTCTTTTTAATTCATTTCATACCAAGGGTCAAAGATACATATATTTACTTTATTACACATATGGCAAAATCCCAAAATGTTATTGGGGTAGTCAGAGATTTCGAGTTAAGCCCAAATAATATATGCACATATTTTTCGTAGTACTATGCGCAAACATAACTTGGCTCTCACGATAAGCCAATTTGAGGCTTTTTATTGTTGTGCTTTGATAAAAAAGCGAACAGATTGATTTATGAATGAGTTAAGTATTGACAGTGGAACAAATCGGTTGGGGTTTGTCCGCATTAATAGGATAGGATAGGATAGGGTATTGTTATGAGTAGGAGAGACAGATGTAGCCTCTCGATGATAACGAAGCACTCAACGCATCCAAATATTGCGTATACGTTCCGTATACGTAATCTAGGCGCACCAAATTTAAACTTCATGGTTGATAAACAATAAAAAAAGTACGGAAAAAACGTTTACTGTTTTTTTGATTAATTTTTTGCGCACCTTCCGAAAATAGCCAACAGCAAGCAGAGAGAACTCACAAATGAATTTCCATTAATAAATACACTTCTTCGATGATAGCTCATTGCCATTCTGAGCGAAAACAACAATCACGGCGCACTATTAATAGCTAAGCAATTTCCGAGTGTTTGTCAGGTTTCTGGATCACATTTGGCTTTTGTTTTGAGTTTTCATACGATGTTGTAATAGTATTGTTGAGAGCATCGATCAGCACCGGCAACTAAACACACACACTTGCTTTGCCTTTGCTTTGTGATACATATTCTTGTTGTTATGATTATGATTTGGAATATTATTATTTTTGTTGCCGACTCTTGCTGTGTTTTAATTACATACAATATATATGCACATATTTTTTCTGTTTTATTTCACATTTTTTGTATTTATATTTTTTTACTCGATTTAATAGCTTTGCATCCGTATCTCCCGGCGGTCTGTGCTACTTTTCTCGCGTTTGAAGTTCAAATGAGGCGCAACTGCGAAGCGCTGTCATGTTTTTGGCGGCTTCCGAAGATCGCACACTCAAATCAGCTGACCAGCTGTTATTCGCTGTTGTGCGTGTGAGCCAAGAGAACATTGTTGTCAGCGGGAACAGCTGTTTGTATGCAAGATTTAGACTCTCTCGCTCTCTAATTTTCTCTCTCTGATCAGCATCAACAACGGAGCGGTGTGTGCGCTATTTAGGACAGCTAGAAAATGTTCGACCATTGATCGCTTCGACGACGCACGCATTCAAATCGTTTTCATTTTGCATTTAACAATAAAAACTGAACTCAACATGGAGCTTGATTGCTCATAGTTGTGATTTGAAAAGATTTTATGCCACGTTGTGTGTCGATAGTTGAAATTTATACAATTGCAAACGTTGTTGAATCAAGTATCTTTTGTATTTGTACATCGAAGTAAAGCCCCATACATACATGGTACATGTATAACTAAAGAATATAGTTAACAAAAACTTGTGCTCCACATACATTCATATATAAATATACACCGACATGGACATCGATATTTTAGGTTTTGACTATAATTTAGCATAGTGCTTAATTGTCTAATTAGTAATTTGTGTTTTGGTTTCGAGTACTAATATATATATATAGTTATGTATACATATATATTGACATATATTGTATATGCATATGTTTAGGTAGATTTGTGTGTGTTGCTGCGAGGCAGTTTCAAATTCTTGAGCTTAGTTGGACCATTTAAAATGCGTTCATATGGCTTTGACTTAATGTGTAAGCTCGACGCTTTGTGCACCATAACATTAACAACATTATAGAGCTGAAGGTACAAACTTTCTGCCTAGCCTCTTGGGCAGATTCATTTTGGTATAACATTCACAAGAGTTTATTAATCCAACGTTAAAAATCGGTCTAAGCGTCACCATCTTTTGTTGGCGTTGTGCTGCCATTGTCGGCAGTTGCCTGGACTTTCTCGTTGGTCTCGGCCTGCTTTTGTTTCTCATAGGTGCGTACATCCTCCAGCGTCATGCCGTGCCACTCGTCGATCCAAGCAAAGGCCTGGCGATGGCCCAGCAGCAGAATATCGCGTATTCCACGCTGTATAAAATCTTCCACTTTGGTCTGCAGACCCCAGACCTCAAAGCTGGCATTCACTACCTTATAGGAACACATGATTGGCGTGTCAGTTTCACGCCAGCCCTCAATAAGTGGACCGCGATCTAAAACAAACGGGGTTTAATTACTATACTTTTAGTTGCAGTGGAATTTTAATTGAACTTACTTGTCTTTAAGGACTTGAAGAACTTGGGATCCTCTTCGCGTTTGTAATGCTTGCCATTGAGTTCATCAAATGCAATGTCCACATGATCAACTGTGCGCACTTTTATATCCTCCTCACTGAGATCCAGACACTGTAAATGATAATACTAACATTTAGCTAATTCAGTTAACTTATAAGATACGATATATTTACGTTTTCAGTGGTGCCACTGTTGTTCTCATATTTTGTCTTGATTAACACATTTAATTTGGGTATGAAGGAGCACTATGTATAGAAAAGAGGTAAAGTTAACTGGTTAATAATTGGTTATCAAAACGTTAAGAGCAATTGAGATAATTACCGTATATTCTGCCCGAGTGCACACACACACACACATTCGTATCCGGTTGATGGATGACCATGAAAGTATTATGAAAGGAAATTTAAAACAAAATCAGTACACGATTTGTTTTTGTTTCATTCGCAACTATTTTTAGCTTTTCGCTTCAGAAGGTATCATCGAAAAATCTAGTGGAGAAATCGCAATCGCAGTGCCAAATTAAATTTCAAAAAATTGACGATGCGTTTATGGCTTGCAATTGGCTTAATTGCCACACTAAACAGAAACAAAACAACATTAGCCAGGTAAATCCCAGACACAGCATCTGAGAGGCCATAAAATTGCCAAAATTTACGATCAGAAATTGTGCAAATAATATTTAACATATTTATATTTGATTGCTTATGCTTTAAAAGCTATAAAAATTCAAAAATCTATAAAAAACAGATACAATTGTTATTCCAACAAATGATACTAAACTATTAAAGTTTCCTAAATAAGCAAACGTTATACATCAAATTAGGCAATATCAAAGAGTGGATTTTAGATATAAGAGAAGAAAAAAAGAATTCTATATTCTTTGCTATCTAGTTGCCAAGTCAAAGACAGTGTCATCATAAAAATGGAATGAAACCAAAGTCATAATCATGACCATTTGATGGAGTGATAATCAATTTGCTTATCAATTGCTGGCCAACAAATCATCGAACTGACAGTACTTGGAATTAAGCTCGTGTGAGCCGTAACATTTGTGAGCATTTTACAAACTTCAAAAGCTCAGTTACATTCAATTAAACGAAGCTATACTATCACGCATGGCAGTCTCTTATCATAGTTAATCACTGGAACTGTGACGTATGTTAGTTGGTGGCATGACAAATGCGGCAGTTGGATATGTGTATGCTTATCGGAGATATCACGAAATAGAGGCCAAATACCGACCAGTGGTTTCACAGATTGTTCGATGGCCATATGGCAAGGTAGCCTATCATTTAGACCAGCCCAGCAGGTGGGTGTCTGCTTAGTAAATAATTGAGGCTTGTCTTTCGAAAATAAACCCAGCTGGATAGCGTATTTATTAAAAATAGCTAAGCACGACATGCTGGGGGAGTCGCCTCACCTGTCAGAGTGTAGGGATAATAATTCCATGATTTTTCAATCACATAGAAAACGCGAGGACAAATCGCTTGTATCCAGTAGGGAAGGCGACTGAAAAAGAGAGAGGGAGAGAGAGAATGCGCATTAGCTAAGTATCAACTTATGTGTTGACAACGACGGTGAATACTCTTACCTGGACAGGTGTATGCGTTTTTCTGTATACTGTCCCTTGCCATGCACGGGATCCTCACAGGGCTTGTTCTCCATCACCTCAACCCCCTCGCCTTCGTCGGACTGTTCAAGACTGTGGCGCGCAATCATATACAGCTGTCCAATTTTATACTAAGCATCAAGTGTTGAATGAGTGTTAGGATGAATGGATAGGAAAATTGAGTGACACCGTTGTTTATGGCTAGTTCTCACCTCATCCACAGTGAGCGGCATGCAAACACGATATTCCTTAATTAATACCATCTCGCGAATTGATAATTTTGTAAAATATAAATAAACGAAACTTCAAGTTACGCAAAGAACGAAACACGAGCGAGTCGCAACAGAAGCAACAACAAAAACTAATGCTTTTAAAAATCAATCGACGTGTCTATCGATTGGCTTCTCGATGAATGGGTTGCAAAGCAAAACTCGAAATAACAAAGGTATTCCCTTGATAACCAGTGTTATTTATATATTTTTTTGTTTTTTTATGGATTTAAGTTTTTCTTAGTAGGACGTCCTCTGAAACGAAAATGATGTAGTTTTTATTTGACATTTTTAAGCTGTTGGCAGATACAATTAAGTGTCATACTTGTTTTTGGTATTATTAATTTAAAATAAATAATATTTCAATTATGACAAAAAGTATCTATTTCTGTTTCATTATTTTTTTTCTGGGAGTAGTGTGACTAACAAGTGTATATTATATTATTGTATATAGCAGCCAACTCAAAAAACTAAAAAAAAATTAACTTTAAATATAATTTTTATTTTGAATTCGTATACGGGAATTTTTTATCTTCCCAAACTTGAAACAGTCGAGTGGTAAATTTTGGTATATTTTCAAGTGTTGCTTTAAAAATAAACGAGATTGTACAATAAAAACCTAATTTTGAGCCATCCGAAAAAAGGCTGTCAGACTACGGTCACTCTGACATTGAGTTTTTGCACAACGTACATTTCAGTTCTGTGTGAAATACGCGTTAAAAACGGTGGATAATTTTGTCAACAATTAGTAATAGTCTTAAGAAAAACAACGTCTGCGAGGTAGGATTTTAATTTGCACATAAAATTAGCAGAACAATGCTTACATAAGCGTAGCAATTAAATACAACCGTGAAAATTCCTGCAAAAATAAATTGGAAAAGTGGCACACAACAAATACACACAAACAAATGTGTATTCATACGTACATATGTACATATATGTAAATGTATGTAAATGAAGTGACGGTGTATGTGTGTATGCAGTAGATGAGCATAAATAAAAGTAGCAGACTGAAATAGCGTTTATTTATGTGCATACACAATCAACATTAATGAACGCCCGTCTCTTTCTACTGATTCATTTCGTCTACAGTTTTGTGCGGGCGATAAAAGAGAGCAAACTCTTTCCCCTCAGCGGTTGAGCGGATACCTAACTACGTGCAATGTTTAGGATTCGCGTCAAGATGGGCCCGCAACGCAATCACAATAACAATAACAATAACAATGGAGTCGCCGTCGGTGGAGTGGGCAGTAGCAATCATGCTCGTCTCCATAAGGAGTTTACCTGCTGCTTTGGCCTGCATGTGCATACGGCAACGTTGATGATTGGCCTCTGGCATCTGGTGAGTTAAATCCTTGTAAATGTATATGTATACGTTTTTGGTGTGTACATGTAAACTCCTAGGTTTGAGTGCATTTGTAGTTGCACACAAGCATGCGAATTTAAGTTGACCCTGTTCAGTGTCAAGGAGGGAAAAATCAATGCTCGTTGCAGTCCAATGGCTGTCAAACTGTCACCCAGGCAGTAAGCAGTAACTCTCAAAAATTACAAGTGCCACATTGCGTTGACAACTGTGACGTCAATGGAGTTGGCTTCAGCTCAACAATTTTTAAATTAGGCACACACTTAAATTGCGGTTTTTTGTTTGCGGTTGCTTTCGCATACACATGAACATATTGTATGTATGTGGCGTGTCAAACCACCTTCAAAATCATGCCAAACTGGGATTAACCTTACTATAACATTGCGAGACGTGTATATTATATTTGTTTAAGATTGAATTGTAGCAAATTTCCCTTTTTGTGATGTGTTGACATAATCACTGTAATAACTTTCCACTCGATAATTAATGAGCCATCATTCGATGCAACTTGTTGATGCCTTTATGCTGCTTACCGTTAATTGGCAATTACTTAATTAATTGCGCTGCTATTCGATTACCGCATACAGACACACACATAGACAACACACAGTTTGTGAGTCACTGCGACAGCAGTGTCGCATTCAAAGGTCAAGCGTAGTATGCTAATTTGCTTAGTCGAGAAAGGGAAAGTGACTTCTATACCGCAACGAAATAATATGAGTATATAGATTAAATTGCTAAGATGAATAATGTGCCTCAAACGTTGTCTGAATGTAAACAAGAAATGTTTTTTCCTTTACATTTAACATCAGCTGATAAGGAGTTGCTTATCAACAAATATAAACAATAGTTGTAGTACTACTTGATAACCAGACTAGGCTGTTGTTTTAAGTGTCAGCAACTAAAGCATGTACAACTATAATAAGTACACTTATTCGATAGACAATTTCCCATTACAGCTTATCAGATATAGTACTAAATCAGAGTACTTGACTGATCCGCACTTGAACCGGTTCTCTCAACATTTTACACTTAATACAAGTATTGATTATTCATATTCATAACATGGATGACAACTACACTCGAATGTTGACATTTCCATTTTCAAATGTAGCATTTTTATAAGAGATTTGAAATGTATTCATTTTGCTCGGGGAGCAATCGCTATATACGGAGATTTAACTTCCGATGTGATGTTGCAAGGTAGTGCAGATGACTATGTGGACGATGCCCGCTGCAGTTCAGTTGGATCAGATTCGTCTGATGAAGTTTCTGACTGGGAGGAAGTGCAGCAGACATCCTCCAAATGCTATCAACTGCCCAACATACAGTACAACAATGTGCCCGAGTTTACGCTCGAGTCGTTGGGTTATGTGTCTACAGAGGAATGGCCCCAGATGATGCAGGAACAGAAGGCAGAGAAGCCACCGCTATACGACTTGATGATCAAGTTGTTGGAACGGAAACACAAGGCCAACACTGTGATCACCATTGGCGATAGCACGCTTAAAGTGCATCTGACAGTGCTTCAATGCTACTCGACACTTTTCTGTGAGCTGAACAACGCCATTAGCGTGGAATTACCCGTGGAGTGGGTGACACCACGTGCCTTTCAGCTCGTCTATGACTGGATGCTGGCCGATGTGCCCCGCTTGGCGCGTCTGGGCTTGTTGGAGGTGCTAAGTGCTGCCAAGTTCCTGCAGATACCGCAACTTATCAGGCAATGTGAGCATTGTTTGACGGAAGGTTTTGCCGAGGATGCGGCCTTGCTGCTGTATTTGGAATCATGCTTGTTGAGTCTGGAAAATGTCTATCGACCTCTGCTGCAGAGCGTGGGACGCTTCTTTATGACACTGGTCGCCTCGCAGGAGTTTCTGCAACTGCCAATGCAGGCGATGTTGAAACTGCTTCAGTCGAACAACATTGGCGTAAACACTGAGCTTGAAGTGTTTGCGGCAGCGGTGCGTTGGCTCAACTTTCAGTGGCCCAAGCGACAACACATAGTTGGTCAGCTGATGACTTGTGTGCGTTTTGGTTTGATGCCTCCATGGTTGCTCATTAGGTTGTATGATCGAGAGAGTTCTTCAGTGGAACTGAAACGCATAACTTCACAGCCGGATGTGGTGCAACAGATGCACGATGGCATTGGATATACGACAACGCGACTGTGCTATGGATCCGATAGCGAAGGCTTCATACAGCACATGGAACGCATCCATATGGAGACGCCGGTGCCGCGCAAGTGGATCTATGATCCAGGCTGCAGCTATCATCATCGCTTGCATTGCCGCCAGATCTCCAAAGAGTTTACTTACGAAGCCTTTGTTGGTTACCTCAATTTGTTGCAAACACTGCACAAGGATTATTGGCAGCAAGCGGTGCAGTCTGTGGGGGATTCCGATGTGTGCTGCTGTTGCCAGCGAGCTGCCAAGTAGATAGACTTTTAATTTATGTTACTGTGTGCAAATATATTTTATAATATTTTACCTACAACGCGTCTTTAATGTGCATTTTGTTCCGTCCTCTTGCAGTTCCTCAACATTCTTGCGCTGAGCGTGCTCGCTGTCATCTGGCGCAATCCGGAAATGATGGATGAACTGGAGAGTGGCAGTCATGACTTCACCGTGGATCTTAATGCGCCCGCCTTGCCCACACCTTTGAGCAAGGTGGATCCTCCTTATGCCTATCGCGATCACTCGCTCAACTATCGTAAGCGTTACCGTAAGCACTCGGCGCTATAGCTGTGTGGAAAACAAACTCATCAGAATCTAATTTTGCAGAGAACTTTGACATGGGCGGTCTGGTGTGCACCTGCATGATAGCCATTACGCTGATGATGATCTATGGCATTATTAAGGGCAAGCCTTCGCATTTGTTGCCCTTCTTCTGCCTGCAGCTGTTCGACTTTGCCATCACCACGTAAGCAGCATTTACATGCTACCGATGAATTTATTAAACTGTTTGCGTTTTTTCTTGCAGATTGACCGCCGCTGGCTATCTTTGCTATCTGCAAGCTCTACACCGCATCATTGCCGAATCGCATCGTCTGCCGTGGCGCGAGAAGCTGCTGGAGCTGCCTCCCGAGGAACTGGTGGTCGTTGTGCTCGTCGTCTTTGTGTGCATCGTGTTCCTGAAAGCCTATTGCATTGGTATTGTGTGGCGCTGCTATAAGTACTTGACTCTGCGCCAGCAGCATCTGCGCAGTCTGCTGCCCTGCGTGCTGCCTGAAACTGTGCTCCATGGCGGACTTGGTAGCGGTGGCTTTGGTGCTGAGGAGCGCGCCTATTCCACACTGTTGCCCAACTACGACGAGGCCATTGCTCAATACTTGAAACAGGCACCGCCGCCATCCTATCAAGTGGCCATGTCAAACTACAACAATGAGGATGAGGGCGCCACTGGTGGTGCAATTGTTGCTGATGCTGGGGGCAATACGCCTCTTTTTGTTGCACTGGATTCGTCCACTGTTAACACGGCCACCAATACGGATGATAGCCTGGACAACAACAACGATACACCCAACAATAATAACACGGTTCATGTGAATGCCAACACGCCACCAATGCGCCGCAGCGAACAGACAACTTCTAACGCTGGCTCTGACGATGACAACAATGTGGATGATGATGACGATGACGATGCTGATCTGGAGATAATCGATGCTGGCATTGATGTGGGCAATCTGCCACCACCTCCGCCTCCGTACAACGATGTGACCGATGCCCAAGTGCAGATGCCGTCGCCGTCGCGGCTTAATTGTCAGGTGAACATTCCTGGACAAGTGCCTGGACGCAACGAGAGCCAGGCCTAAGTTGTGATTTGAGTTAAGCTGTTTCTCTCTCATTATTATTATTATTATTAACGTGTTGTGTTGCGAGCAAATGCAAATGCAGCAATGCACGCGGTCCCTTCCCTTGCCTAAGACTTCACATCAATTGGATATCCCATCTCCAACCCATTTCATATCTATATCAAAAGGCGGATTTGTATTAATCGATGTATTTGCTTATCAAAACAAACGAAAAACAAAGACACATATTTTAGCAGTCGCGTATTGTTGTTTAATCTAAAACGAAAACAAAACAAAACTAAAGAAAACAAAAAACCTGCTTATAACTGAATATTCGCTGAATTTTGCTCTACAAGATTGTGTGCTCACGTAGTAGATGTACTTTTTGATCGCGTCTGTTGAAATTTGCAAAGATTTGTTAAAGATTTGACCGCGCTTTACGTTTCTATGGTTCTTTTTGTTTAATCTCTTAACCTGAGTTTTACCTAATTAAGCACAAGTAGTTGTTACCAAAAAAAAAATTACCAATTGAAAGTTGCAAGCCGAATCTAGCTGGGAAAATCGATGGATGCAAGAGTATGTTCTAATGATTAAGCTAACTCGTAAGACTAATTATTATATTATTAAACTGTATATCATTATTTGTACATTAGTTTTGTGTATCAACTGTCAAGTACGTAGTGCAATCCACATGCATCCGGAAAGAACTCCATCAAATTTTATGTGTGTACAATATCTATATGCGTATATGTAATATCTATAATGTATACTAAAATATTCAAAGATATTCAAATAAATATTAGTTTGAAACAACTCAACTAGTAATATTCATTTCCTTTTTTCAGTTTTGGCTCTAGTTGCCCTGCAATATTTATATAGTCATAAAATGTCATCAAAATAATACAAAATTTGAAATTAGATTTTTTTAATCTAAGTGGCAAGATGTAAGATACAAAGTTTTAATGAAGAATAAAAATATAAATTGATCTAGTTGCAGCTCTTTGAACTGGATTTTAGAGAAACGGAAGTGAAGGATTTTTGTGTTGATAATCTCTTAGGCGTATAAACAATACAAATATTCGATAACATTTCAAGTGCAGTAAAACATACATAAATGTATAAAATAAAACTACTGAAATAATTGTTTTTTTTGTGATTTGGTCTTATGCCATTCACATTGGATTGGCCCTTGAGCTTCTTGAGGATTCCTTTTCATAGTTTTAGGGTGCCACATCGAACATTCTAATTTTTTAAGAGCTGTTCAAAGAAGCTTTTGAGGTCGTCGTCGATCTGGTTGCCTTTCTCTTTTTCACGGACAGTGGCCAATTGCTGATTACGGAGGTTTATGACACTGCTCTGGGAACTGCGTGTATCCATGCTGCTGGTGGAGTAAGAACGTGGCAAGATTAGTTCGCTGTGCCTTAAAATCTTTTTGGCTTGTTTCAGAGCCTCAGCTAGCTTTGCCAGATCTGCAGCTGACATCCTGAACTTGTGTCCTCTGTGGGGACATTGTGGGTCCTCTGCGGCATCGTCTCCAGTTAGATCCGTTATGATCATTAACTCGTTGTGGATGGTTTTTATGCCTTTCAGCGAACTGGAATGCGAAGAGTTTTCTTGAAGTTGGTTAGGGGAGTTTAATTTGCGGTCACGATGAGACTGTGCTGCCAGATGAATGATCCTTGTGCCAAACTGCATGATAGCATCTATGGCATAGCTGGCACCCTTGGTGCTCAACTCCCTGAATGTGGAATACACTATTGCGTGAGCATGACGTATGTACTCATCGATCTCGTCTTCGTGGAGTTCTAGCATGGGTTGAACCAGCTTCGAGTACAATGCGGAGCTGCCTTCTATGGTTGGCGAAGTCAGGTTTAAGACAAGGATCACTTTAATTTCGTAGTAGAGCGGAAACCAAAAGAGAATCCTATCTGTTATGATCTCGATGCATGTGAATCCTGCAAAAGTAATCCAGTACTTCAACCACTTTGTACACTCATTCACATCCTTTGCCCGAATGGCCTTGTAGGAGGCATATCCTGGATACAAGGTGCCGAAGCTCAGTATCATGAGACGTGAAAGTAGTGTGCCGATCATATTGCAATTTAACGAATCCGGCGACTGTTCCAAGAATAACTTATTGTAATATATCAAAAGAACAAACTAAATTTGGACGCCGTATTTTGCTTATTGTAAAAGTAATACGATTTATTTTATAAAGTTGCTGTAAGAATGCTGCCTACTAATATTTATTTTGAAATTGCTGAAATTGCACTGAGTTTTTAAATTAAAACAGTTGGTTATACATAAATATTTGTCATTATTACATTTTGTTTTATATTCATACATACTTCAGTGTTTATGGTTAGAAACGAATAACAAATCAAAAATAAATTTATTGGTGTTAGAAACATTTTTCGTTCGATTACTTTTAAGTTATTAGTTATTTTAAAAATTACTTTAGCATTTACTTTTGTTTCATATAGTTTTTTTTATTCTATTGCAAAATATTGAGGTCCGTAATATGACATTAATAACAGCCAAAAAAAAACAAGTAAGAAAGCTATAGTCGCGTGTGCTTGACTTTGAGATCACCGCTACACATGAATATTATATATACTAAATAAATAAATAAATATAATACTAAAATACATCGAAGGTTATATTTGGTATAGTAATACATTGAAAATTCACCACAAATTACAAAATATACCAGATTGTCAGCCACAACAACTAAGCCACGTAGTAAGTATGCGTTTGACCCCATACCAAAGTATTTGTTTAATAACTTATAAAATTTTTATCTGTTCGCAATTCAATGTTGAGGAGTCAAAAAAAAAAGAATCTGCAGGCAGCCTTACAGTCCTGATGGAAAATAATTGTAGCTCTATATCTTATAGTCTCTGGTATGAAGGTATCGTACTTTACAATATTTTATATACTTTTATAATTTCCTGCAGATAAGTTATAATATTCTTCCAGTCTATGGGTAGCGTGTATAATACACTTTATATACAGGACACTTGAAATTCCTTCTTACACATATGTATGTAAATATCTTTTCATTTTTCATATTTGCAAATACACCAAAGCCTGAAAGTCCACTTCCATGTCTTTTTTTATTAAACTGAAGCCGTAATTTATTTCTCTCAACATCAAATGCCTTTGTTACTGTTGTTTTTATAAGTATTGATATGTCCTTTGTTGTGGTCTTTACAATTATTTCAACAGGTAAAATCTCTATTTAATAATTCTCTTTTTCATTTTAGACAGCCCGAATAGAATGCTACAATAGAATATTGTTAGGCGGTTTCACACCATCTTCATTCACAATTAAAAAATTCGATTCATATTGAATTATTGTAAGTCGTGGTTAGATCGCCTTGATTGTAACTATTACTATTTTTAAGTGAATATGAATGTATGAATATGAACTCAAAAGCCATTTGTACTCCCAGATAAAAATATTTCAGAAATTTGCGTTAACTTATGTAAAGTGTATTGTCTTCTAAGATAAATTATTATAAAGCAGCTTTAATATGTGTAGTGTATTAACCGAAAGCCAATGCTTAAGCCCTCCAGTGAGACCAGCCACGGATCTCGTTCCAGATGTGGGTGCCAGGACATTCGGTGGCACTGACCTGACGATGGCCATAGAGGACATAGCCGGAGCTGAGTTGGCCACGGTTGACGGCATCCTGGAGCAGGTTCTGTGCGGCGGAGATCATGTTGGGCTCCAAAGTGTCCCAGTTGAAGTTGCCCAGGTAGGAGATGCCAATGCTGATGGAGTTCCATTCGGCAGCATGGGCGCCCATCGAGTTCCAGCCACGACCCTCGTAGACAGCGCCATCACCTCCAATGAGGAAGTTGTAGCCAATATCGGGCCAGCCCAAGCTGTCCATGTGGTAGCTCTGGATGTTGCGCAGCTGCTGTGCGCAGGCAGCACGTGTCTCGCAGTAGTTGCCAGCTGTGTGGTGAATGATGGCATAGTTGAGGTAGTTGCCCAGGGCTACACGGTAGTTGGGAGCACGACCGCCCCACTCGGCCTTCGAGACGATGGCGACGCCTTGGGCAGCATACTGGCTGCAGACCAGAACAGTCAGAAGGAGAGCAACTGTTGCTGAGGACACCATTGTTAAGTTGTTTGGATTGATATGATTTCTGCTGGTGGATCGGCGCCTTTATATACCATTACGGCTAGCTAGCAGCTTATCGATCTCTTCAGGAATGATAGTGCAAATCATGTTATAACTGACCATTTTGAATTTGCTTTTGAATGTTTACAATGTTGGTGGTTTATGACATTATTGTATGATTTTGCTCTGGCCAAGGGGAATCACTTTTGCTTTGTATACTTAGCAAATTATCTTCATTATTTATATGGGTTCTTGACTTAATTACAAAAATAACTTTTTTGTCCTGAGCGGCTGAGATTAAGCTAACAGGATGGTAAGTTTTCGATTAGAAA
Organism: Drosophila sulfurigaster albostrigata; assembly: GCF_023558435.1. Classification (NCBI taxonomy): domain Eukaryota; kingdom Metazoa; phylum Arthropoda; class Insecta; order Diptera; family Drosophilidae; genus Drosophila; species Drosophila sulfurigaster. Next base: position 4,358,769 of record NC_084883.1, read on the forward strand.
CTGATTGATAACATAAACCTAAGGATGCAAAAGAGTATTATAGTTATAAATTATTGTTGTGCCATTGTAATGAATTTTAATTTGGTTATAGCAAAAGGCACTACAATCATCTAAATATAAGTCAAGACATTTCTGGTCGATAAGTAGAGTGTGGCATGAGTGTGATTTATCTTATCTTTAATCAATGACAGTGTAATAAGTCTCATTGAGTATTTGATTTTACACAAGTTCATTGATTAAAATCAAATTGTCTAGAATATAAAAATTGGATTAGTGTGTGCAGGAAATTAAAATTATATAAATTAAAAATAATGTTATTTATGGAAAGTGAAATAAAATTATTCCTTTCCTTATCAGTTATTTTGATGAGAAAAAAAAAATTTAAAATGTAAAGTCTTTATTTATTTACAACTAGCTGACCCAGCAAACTCTGTTCCGCCTTAAAGTTCGAAATAACTAATTTTTTTCTTTAAACAAAATGTAAGTATATTAATCAATTATTACTGTTTCTGCATTTCAGTACAGTACTCTTTACTTAAGTACCTTATGATACATTTCTTGTTTTCTTATCAGGCGCAAAAACAAACAACGCATATGGTCTTCCGACCCGTGACCATGGCACATATAATTGACCATGGGGAAAACATGGATGTTCGGGAATTCAAACCAGAAACTTTCAAGGATTGGCCTTGTGATTTGTTGATGAGTATGACAAATTCGATACGGATCGGAAATTGAAGACTTTTAAATTCAAACGGCAAATAGGTTGCGATCATCGGAATCCTCGGAATGAAAACTTCGTCACCTTTGAATTTTCCATTCAGTTTTGTCGCGTAAATTATAGTACACTGTTATTCATTTTTCTAACCACCAAACGCGTGCTGTTGTAGAGTTGCAAACAACGTCCATTTGACTAATGCAAACGCTAGAATGCCAGCTATAATCGTATCGAAACGCTGTTCGATTCAAATCAGCACTTGATAAATTTCTTGTTCTGCGTCTCAAATTATCTATTATCTGTTGTCCACTGTTCGCTCCAAGAATTTGCATTGTCCAAGGGCCTTACTTTGATCTTGTGATTGAGACGCACGAAGTCGAGCCATATTAACGCGGCGCTGTTCATTTGTAATTTCTTGTTCTTGTTCAGTTCTTGCAGTTCTTCGCATCCCTCTTCCATTACGGCTTTATCGGGAAAGATTCGATTGTCTTGGTCGCGGCATTAGTAATTAAACTTAGTGTGGCTAGGTTCAACCTATTGAACGTTAAACGTTCCGTTTCTATTTTGACATGCATGTCGAAGCAATACTGTTGAAACAATCTAAACAATTAGTAAATGTTCTGTTAATGGTATATCTACGTAAGGTATCTACGATTTTGGTAGGTTCCTATGACGTATTCCTGCCTCTAAGCTACCTCCTCACAAATTTTCAGCCAAATTGGTGAAGCCGTTCTTGAGTTATAAACAGTATTACTAATACAACTTTCTTTTATATATGTCGAATTTCGTATTGTGTAGATAATTTCGAAATATAGGGACATAAGATAAGTAAACAAGTAAGAAAGCTACAGTCGAGTGAGCTCGACTGTGAGATACCCACTACCTATTTTGAATAAAAGCAAAATATTGCGATATTATTTTCAAAATATACCAAAACCATTACAAAAATACTAAAAATATACCAAATGGTATAGTTGGTATATCGATATAACACCACATTCAAAAAATACCATGAACGGCACAATATACCAGATTGTCGGCCAAAGCAACTAAGTAAGTAGGCGGCCTTGCCCATACAAAAGTATTTCTTTAATAACTTCCACAATTTTAATCCGATCCCAACCAAATTTTCAGGAATTATAAATACTATTGTTATTATTTTATATTCGATTTTTGTTGATTTGTGGGGGCGGAAGTGGGCGGGGCAAACACAACAAATAAAAAATTATAGTTCTATCTCTTATAGTCTTTGAGATCCAGTATTTCATACGGACGGACGGAGATCGTCTCGGCTGTTGATGCTGATCAAGATTATATACAATTTATAGGGTCGCAGATGCCTCCTTCTACTTGTTACATACATTTCCTGTCGGCACGAAGTTATAATACCCTTCTAAAATTTTCGATCAGATAAAAATTGTGGAAGTTATTTAAGAAATAATTTGATCTGGTAAAAAGGTCTCTGAAGTCGGGTGTTAGCAGCTTTGGATGACAATCCGGTATATTTTGTTTTCTATCGAATATTTTGCACGTAATACTCTAGTATTGATATACAAATATAGTCTTCAGAATAGTTTAGTATTTTTTGGTATGTTTTAAAAATAATTCCAGGTTGTTTTTATTTTATTGAAAATTGGTAATGGGTGTCTCACAGCCCACTCGTCTTAAGCTTTAAAAAAAAAAATGACCATATGTATGTTATACAAATAAAATAAATATGCATATAATATTATGACTGACTTTTTTGTTCTAAAATTTGATTGAATATTGGATAATTTATTAACACAATTCGCTAGATGTAGGCTTAATGAATGTGAATTCAGAGTTCATATTATTTCATATATTAATTAAAACACAATGGAATTAAATTCTATATCAGTATTTTGACGAATATTTCCTGATGAAATTAATAAATTGTTAAATGTGCAAAACATACAGAATTTGATAATTTTACTTATGTTGTGTGTCATTTAGAAATAAGAAATCCAAGTCGATTCTGCTCGGCTGTGATATAAAAGCAAACACAGCGCGAAAGAGGGGTAATCGTTAACACAAATCAAATTAATAGTATATTTTGTATGTAGACACGCTACTGCATTGGATATATACCATACAGTTCAAAATGTACTAAATAAAGCTATTGAAAATTGTTAAAAAATGTTTGTTCAACCTTTTGTTCTTTAAGCTGATTAAGAATATATATAACAAGTAAGAAAGTTACAGTCGAGTGTGCTCGACTGTGACATACCCGCTACCCATTTTTAATAAAGGCAAAATATTGCGGTATTTTTTTCAAAATATACCGAAAATACAAAAAATACTAAAAATATACCAAATGGTATGTTTGGTATATCGATATAGTACACCATTCAAAATATACCATAGACGGCACAATATACCAGATTGTCGGCCAAAGCAATTAAGACCCCTAGTAAGTAGGCGTTTTTGCCCATACAAAAGTATTTCTTTAATAACTTCCACAAAATTCGAAACTCTAGCTTTAAAATTACGTTTGTTATTCGATTTTTTTGACCTGTGTGCAAACATAACAAATGCTGTCGAAAAAAATTAGAGCTCTATCTCTGAGATCCAGTGTTTCATACGGACAGACGGACAGACAGACAGACACACAGACGGACAGACGGACATGGCTAGATCGTTTCGGCTGTTGACGCTGATCAAGAATATATATACTTTATAGGGTCGGAGATGCCTCTTTCTACCTGTTACATACATTTCCTGCCGGCACAAAGTTATAATACCCTTCTACCCTATGGGTAGGTATAAAAATATATGCGGATTTAAATATAATTACTTTAGCCTACTATTTTTCACAATGGGTAGCAGGCCTATCAAAATCACTTTAAAAACCATTTGTACTCCTAGATAAAAATATTTCAGAAATTTGCGTTAACTTATGTAAAGTGTATTGTCTTCTAAGAAAAATTATTATAAAGCAGTATTAACGGAAAGCCAATGCTTAAGCCCTCCAGTGAGACCAGCCACGGATCTCGTTCCAGATGTGGGTGCCAGGACATTCGGTGGCACTGACCTGACGATGGCCATAGAGGACATAGCCGGAGCTGAGTTGGCCACGGTTGACGGCATCCTGGAGCAGGTTCTGTGCGGCGGAGATCATGTTGGGCTCCAAAGTGTCCCAGTTGAAGTTGCCCAGGTAGGAGATGCCAATGCTGATGGAGTTCCATTCGGCAGCATGGGCGCCCATCGAGTTCCAGCCACGACCCTCGTAGACAGCGCCATCACCTCCAATGAGGAAGTTGTAGCCAATATCGGGCCAGCCCAAGCTGTCCATGTGGTAGCTCTGGATGTTGCGCAGCTGCTGTGCGCAGGCAGCACGTGTCTCGCAGTAGTTGCCAGCTGTGTGGTGAATGATGGCATAGTTGAGGTAGTTGCCCAGGGCTACACGGTAGTTGGGAGCACGACCGCCCCACTCGGCCTTCGAGACGATGGCGACGCCTTGGGCAGCATACTGGCTGCAGACCAGAACAGTCAGAAGGAGAGCAACTGTTGCTGAGGACACCATTGTTAAGTTGTTTGGGATTGATATGATTTCTGCTGGTGGATCGGCGCCTTTATATACCATTACGGCTAGCTAGCAGCTTATCGATCTCTTCAGGAATGATAGTGCAAATCATGTTATAACTGACCATTTTGAATTTGCTTTCGAATGTTCACAATGCATGAATTATGGTAATATAATATGTTTTAGTTCTGACTAAGGGGAATCACATTTACTTGGTATAGCGAATTATCTCCATTATTTATATTGGGTCTTGACTCAATTGCACACAGAACTGTTTGTCGGGACTGGCTGAAAGTATACTAATAGTGCAAATGAAAGCTTTGTGATAAACTCAAGAAACCGATTGATAAACTTAAGGAAAAATAACTTTTATAAATTGGTTTCAGGACTTTATGCCCAATTAAGTGTAACTTGAATAACGTGAATAAGCTATTTCACTAGGTACTATATTCACATAAATACAATTCCAGACATTACTCGCTGATAAATAGAGTATAAAGTTCGCTTATTGTTAATCAATGAAAATGCAGCGCGTATTATGAAGACTTAGATTTTCACATTGATTTTTCAATTGATTCGAATTTATACTTTAGATTATTAAAAAAATGTTATTTTATATTCTCTTTTTCCTTTATCAATTGAAAATAATGTTACTACTAAAACAAATAAGAAATATACAGTCACGTGTTCTCGACTGTCAGATAAACACTACCCATTTTGAATAAAAAACATAAAATATACCAAATTAATGCATGGCTAAAATACAATAATATACCAAAGTCCATATTTGGTATATTAACGAAGTATTACATTTAAAATATACCACAAAGTGCAAAATTTACTAGTTTGTCAGCCAATGCAATTATGACTTGTAGTAACTTGGTGTTTTTCGCATACAAAAGTATTTCTAAAATAAATTCAAAAATTTTTATCTGATGGTCAACATTTTTAGAATTCATAAGTATTGTTATTGTTATTATATGTATATATATATGCTTTAAAATAACGCTTGGTGTTAGATTTTTGTCGATTTGCTGGGCGGAAGTGGGCGATCCAAAAATTTGAAACAAACTTGATCTTCGTGAAACATCTTTTATAGTCTCTAGGATCTAGGTGTTCATACAAGCGGGCAGACAAATGGTTATATCGGCTCGGCTGTTGACGCTGATCAAGAATATATTTACTTCATAGAGGTACCTGCTCTTCTCTGTTACATACAATTTCTGCAATTTTATAATTTAAATAAAGAAAATAAATGTATGCATTTTTTATTTATAATCGAATAATCAGAAGAAACAGATATTACCAGAATTATCGCAAAATAAAGTTTATTTAAGTATTTGCTTAAAATTATCGTGGACTAAGTTTGTTTTTAATACTTGAATGTATGAAAATAGTAAATTCCATTAGAAGGCTTAATTAAATTGTTGTTATTAAAAACTTGTATGTTTTGAATACAAGAAGTGATTGGGATATATTTGTAAGAGAATATCATGCAATTGCATTTTTATTATTATTCTTATATCAGAAATTTCAAGCTTTAGATTCTTATCAAATCTCGTTCATTCATTGATTAACTGATCAAAACAATGAAATTATTTTTTCGTATAACATTTTATAGTTGTAAATATTTGTGAGCGCAATGTTTGCCGAGCTAATTGTCTAGATTTGACCACCTCAATCTTATCTCTTATTTTAAGACTATAAATTAATATAAACTTCTATCAGATTGAATATATGAAAAACGTCAACAACGATAATAAATTTTAGATGATTTTTTTATTTCTGCTCAGCAATCATAGAAATGGATAACATGAGAACAACATTCGATTTATAATTATGTAACATACTCGGTTGATAGCAGAGGTTGAAACAAAAATAGAAACGTACTTAGTGGATATTCCTCAAGTTGATACTTTTTATATATGTAAGTGTCATGCTAAGAGTTTTTCACTGTAATAGTATTAATTTAAATTCTGTAAATATCTGAGAATATGGTGCAGTATACAATATACAATATTCATGCAATTTAATAATATATAATAATAATAATACTCATAAATTACAAATTAAGGAATATTAGAGTTAGGTCACGAATTTCGGACTTGGGTCTAACAAATCAAAAACAAAAAGCACACTAATACCGATAGCAACACTATCATTAGGATAGACTGTGAAGGGATTGTCTAAATGCATGTGATCACCAAAACCACTGCAAGAAGTCCAACTTTGTCTGAGGATCTAGGCTCCCAAGTAATGTAGTTAGAAATAAGTAAAATAACTATAGTATACATACATATGTACGATTTTAGAAAGTTGTTAAAAATGGTGTAGAAGGACTTACGGCATACGCAGCTCAAATAGTTCAATTATTTAGCACTTGATTTTGAACTTAACTGAACTATCTTATCATATGACTTCTAAGATATTTTTAAAAGATCTGCAAATAATAGTTGCAGGCGATTTATGCAAAACACTTGTTTAGTTGTGTTTTTTTAACTTTCGGTACACCAATGCAATCATATGATTAATCGGTTGGCTTATAATAATTAAATTTATTTATAATAATAATTTAAATTTTCTTTGATTCTATTTTAAAAGTTTTTACATGGTGTCCATACTTATTTACATAGATTAAATTGTTTGCTCCTGCAAAATGTTGTTATTAAAGTCATTCAGAATACTGAAAATTAGTCACCGTTTTCCTGAGTAAAAGTACATGCATCTATATACATATGTATGTATAATCGTGGCATCTACAAAAAATTCCCCCAGACAAAAAGTCCCGTGAAGTGCAATTGAATACGTTATGTGTATTGTATTTTTAAGAAATTTTATTTTGCAGCAGTTGAAAAAGTACTCGAAAGTTGAACTCGATGAACTGAGTTAGGCCTTCCAGTTAGCCCAGGTGCGGATCTCGTTCCAGATGTTGGTGCCGGGGCACTCGGTGGAGCCGACCTGACGATGACCGTACAGAGTGTAGCCGGAGATGATCTGTCCGCGGGAGACGGCATCGGCAAGGAGACCCTTGGCGGCGGTGATCTGAGCTGAGGTGATCGTGTCGGTGTTGTAGTTGCCCAGGAAGGAGATGCCGATGGACTTGGAGTTCCAGTTGGTGGCATGGGCACCAACGGTATTCCAGCCGCGACCCTCGTAGACATTGCCATCACCACCGATGAGGAAGTTGTAACCAATATCAGCCCAGCCCAAGCTGTCCATGTGGTAGCTCTGGATGTTGCGCAGCTGAGTCTCGCAGGCGGTCCTGGTGCTGCAGTAGTTTCCAGCGGTGTGATGGATCACGGCATAGCTCAACGAGTTGGCCAGAGTGGTTTTGCCGGTGGCTGAACGACCGCCCCACTGCGACTTGGTGATGATGGTGACACCGAAGACGGCCTGGGCGCACAGGACGACAGCGAGCAGAATGAGTGCTTTATTTGCCATGTTTATAGATCGATTTCAAGACTTGTGATCGTCCGAGAACACGACTCGTCTTTATATAGACCCGCAGTGTGTCTTATCTCAGTTGAGCATGAAGCACGAGGCACACGACACTTGCTGCGTATAAATCAAGTATATATTTTATTGGGGGGCTTTTGATCTGATAGATAGACAATCTGAAGCAGTTACTCTGATACACCCCCAAGTGACGTGATGGGCCTCTCCCAGCGTTGGTCAAATGAGTTTTTAATCAACAAGAGTGGCCTCTAATTAATTTGCTGCGACTAACTGAAGTATCTTCCAGCGAAACAGGTGTTTCGCTTTTAGTGCGTAGCATTTTATAATTATCATGTTTTATTTTCGGAAATGTAACGAGGGCACTTTAAATAGTTCTCACTTGCTTGATCAAAAGTGTTGCATACTTATGGGGCGAACACGATTGCTGAAGTGTTTTGAAGAGAAAGGTTATTTCAAAAAAATTTTGAAAATTTTGTATCTTTCTTTTTGTCTAGACAATTGATTAACCCACTACTCAATAAGAGATTCACCCTGTTGTTGTCCAAGGCCACTTCCACGATTGTTTATCTTCCATCCGAAAGCTTCGGCTAAAGTGTTTAGAGATACGCGGTTCATCGAACTAGAGATAACGATGCCAATTGGTAGATAACAGAATACTCACTTTGGGCGACTCTATCAAATTTTGTATTGTATTCTTCCCATTCTATTGAAATTTAATTACTTTGCTCTATCAGAAAAAATACAAAATAAACACTGATTAAACATTTAATATGCTAATCAATAAATTTGAAATTAAGTAAGGCATTTTCTCAAGTATTTATTTAGATTGCAACAAAATTAAGCCCTCCAGTGAGACCAGCCACGAATCTCGTTCCAGATGTGGGTGCCAGGACATTCAGTGGCGCTGACCTGACGATGGCCATAGAGCACATAGCCGGAGCTGAGTTGGCCACGGTTGACGGCATCCTGGAGCAGGTTCTGTGCGGCGGAGATCATGTTGGGCTCCAAAGTGTCCCAGTTGAAGTTGCCCAGGTAGGAGATGCCAATGCTGATGGAGTTCCATTCGGCAGCATGGGCGCCCATCGAGTTCCAGCCACGACCCTCGTAGACAGCGCCATCACCTCCAATGAGGAAGTTGTAGCCAATATCGGGCCAGCCCAAGCTGTCCATGTGGTAGCTCTGGATGTTGCGCAGCTGCTGTGCGCAGGCAGCACGTGTCTCGCAGTAGTTGCCAGCGGTGTGGTGAATGATGGCATAGTTGAGGTAGTTGCCCAGGGCAACACGGTAGTTGGGAGCACGACCGCCCCACTCGGCCTTCGAGACGATGGCGACGCCTTGGGCAGCATACTGGGTGCAGACCAGAACGGTCAGAAGGAGAGCAACTGTTGCTGAGGACACCATGGTTAAGCTGTTCGGATTGATTTGATTTCACTTGCTGAAACGGCGCTTTTATATACCAGACTTATTAGGTGGGTCAGCTTATCAAACTCTTCAGAATGGCCAAGTTATGGAATTTCTGGAAGCTGCTCTTGATTATTTACAATAATGCTGATTTATGACAATGACTTTTTCATTGGGGGAACCACACTAGACTTTACCATAAGTCGAGTCGAAGCTATGATTTATATGGGCTAGCGTCGTCTCGTTGGCTAGTTATTCATTCAAGTTTAGATACGAATACTCGTAATCGTAATCGTCCATTTGCTGATTAGAAAATTAGCGTGTCTCTTGTATAAATTATACAGTTATTTGCCATTTCAGCTTACAGCTATTATGGTGACTTGGACTTCCTCGAACATTCCACAGGTGATGCCACAATGAGATTTCTGAATGAAAGTGTGCTATGCTCATAAACTCCATTGAACATTTAAAACAGTAAATACACTTTACCTGCACACAAAATGAATGAGACAATTTCACTGAAGGAGTCTTATAAATCGGTAAGTTGTTCTTTCAGTAGATGAGCCCATTATGGATGTGTTAATGTTCCGTTTGAAGATGAACTGCTTCTCTGTGATGGAGGTGGACTTCCAGCATCGTTGTGATTTATCTATGGCGGTCAGGAATTGCAAATACATCATGAACTTTTTCAACTACTTTGAGATATTGTACTGCAATTTTGATATACAGAGCATAGTCAAAGAGAGACTGATGATGGGCTTCTTCATCATAATAATGATCTTGCTGATGATTATGATAGTTCACTTGGTGGATAAATAGTGAGTTGAATAATTCTCTATTGCTTCTTAATATAGCTGAGTATCTTAGCATTTCGCCAGTGCTTAAGATACTTTCCATAAAGTTGCATTTGAGCGAATACTTGGCTGGCGTAACGTTGTTGAGTCTGGGTAATTCCTTGTCGGATTTAATTGTCAATTTGATGCCCATACGTGGACATGCTCCCATCTTCACCATAACCATAAGCAACGCCTTGGCTGTGATCCTTCTGAGTGGTGGAATGATCTGTTTTCTGCGTCCCTTTCACATCAATGGCTATTGTGCCATAAGAGATCTGCTTTTTCTACTCCTTGGAGCTGAGATGCTCATCTACATTGTGTTCAGCGAAACAGTCACAACTAAAGGCGAGTCAATCAGTAAGTTCTTTTAAAATATGAAGTGCAATTGTTTTTACTGTTATTTAGTTCTCTCTTTGTTGTATGTAATATTCGTGCTTGTCATGTTCCTGGACCACAAATTGTTGCAACGAACCATACAAGGTAATTGATTTGCATTTATTTTCAACTTGAAATAGTTATTCCCGCTATCCATATAGAAGGGTATTATAGCTTTGTGCCGACAGAAAATGTATTTAACAGGCAGAACGAGACATCTTCGTGCCCATATACTATTTTCTTAAACAGAGCTAACATTATACGTCCATCTGTCCGTATGAACATCTAGACTTCAGAGGCTATAGGAAATATAGAGATACACTTTGTTTTGAGAACACTTTTTATTGCTGGACGCAGAACAAGAATGTTTTAGATTTTTGTTACTCTTCTTTCCGTCCACGCAAATTAAAAAAACGAATAGCAACCAAATTTTTAAAGCAAAGTCGCACATAAAATAAAACCTATAATTTATAAGATTCCTGAAAATTGGCTCGTGCATAATTATAATATTACAATGTCAAAATACGGGTGCAGCTGTTTGGTCTTAATTGCTTTGGTTGACAATCTCGTATAACTTTTGGTATCTTTTAGTATTTTTTTGGTACATTATTATACTCGCTTCCTGTGCCTGCAGGAAATGTATGTAACAGGCAGAAGGAGGCATGTCGCGACTCCATAGAGTATGTTAATATATTCCATGTTGTATATTTAGAATGTAGTATAAAATAAATATAGACTTAGTATAGTATAGTACATTATAGTATTTCGGCAGTATATTAATGTGGTATCTTTTTAGAATTTGGTTTTATTAAAAATGGGTAGCGGGTATCTTAAAGTTGACCACATACGAGCGTCCTAACTTGTTTTTAATTCTTATGCTTAAGGTCTATATAAGCAGGTAGAAAAGCTTGAGCAGTTGCCATATGCGCCCCATACTGAGGAGGCGATCAGGCGTAAGCTAATTAAGTTGAGAAAATTGGAAGAAGAGTGCAAAATGGTAGTAGACAATTATAGGAGCACTGAATGGACTTGGCGTCGTTCTGGGCAAGTGGCGCTCAATCGAAAGTTTCTCTCAAAGATCCCAGATGAAGAGCAATTTGATGAGAAGATCTCCCGCAATGCTCTCTACAATCCCGAAAATCCCAAGAATATGTTTTTGATTGAGGAGTTCCTAAGGGAGCTGATCCCTATTCCACTGGAGTGGAAATTCAGTGGCTGGTGTCGTCGCATCTATTTAGTTATACTCGCACCCATGGCGTTGTTCTGTGCGATTTTTATTCCCTGCTTAGATTATCGGAAGGTTAAGCATGGCTGGAGCAAGCTGCTCAATTGCACGCAGATCATCACAAATCCCGTACTGTGTGTGGCATTGATTGAAAGTGAGTTATAAAGGCTAAAATACTTAACTTATTAAATATATACATTTAATTAGCTATGATTGAGAATGAGTACACCAAAAGGGTTCCAACTATTCCCTTTACCTATGCCAAATGGACGTTGTGCTTCACCATTCCTGTGGCTATTGCCGTGTTCTTCATGTCCCGAACAGACAGACCGCCGCCGTTTCACCTGGTAAGACAGACAACAATATATAATATTATACACCCCAGTTTTCACTCCTTGCTCTGCCTGACAGATGTTTATCGTACTGTCGTTGACTGCTTCTCTGCTTTTGATCATAATTTGCTCCACCGAATTAGAGGTGCTCTTCTGCATTATTGGCTTGGTGTTTCACAGGACCGAGGATTTTGTGGCCGCCTGCATTCGATCATTTGCCGGAGCAATTGGCGATGTCATATTGAACATCGATCTTGCCATGGAGGGCTATGAAAAGATGGCCTTTGCTGCCAGCTTAGCTGCACCGCTCTTCAGTGAGTTTTGGATCAATAAATTCATCTGCTAAATAGCTATTTAATTTGCAGGCATTACGATGAGCATGGGCGTTCCTTGTTTCTTCAATGTTGATGCCCAGGAAGAGCATTCTCATATTTGGATCTACGGTGAATATGGTGCAAATGCATATGTGTTCTTTGTCTTGGCAATCATATCCACTTTGTGGTGGACTTCGATACTTAATTTTGATGCTAGACGTTCCATGGGTGTTTATTCATTCATATTATTCATGTTGTTTTTCTTATACACCACGTTAGCTGAGTGGAACCTGGTCCATCAACTGAGCGATGATCCCGATTTCTTGCCCATATAGAGAGGACATTTGAAACCAGTAATACTAATTTTGTAAAGTCAAATGTTTTGACTTAATAAATTTATTCTTTATTTTCCAACAATTCATTTTATTCGTAAATCTTAAAGTGATCAATATATTTTTAAGGCGTTGAAAATAATAGATATGTTATCCTAGTTCATGTTGACGTACATTTTAAGTTATTTAATTTATTAAGTAGGTTCACATTTGTTTAGGTTGCCATAAAAAATGGTATATTAATATATTATTTTAAAAACTCATATATTGAGAAGCCTAAAAATATGCAACGTTTTTTAGACATTAACTTGTACACCAGCAAATGGTGTGTTAACTATATTATATATAATAAATGTATATATAATATAATAATAATAATAATAGATATAATACTATACTATGTAATCCTCATACTTTGTAATGACGTTTGGTTTTATTTTCATTACTATCCCTGTGTAGTTAAGGTACTTAATAAGTACTACTTATTAAGTTGTAGAGGTTCTTCACTTAATAAATAAAGAGTTAAGTGCACCATGAAAAACGGGTTCAATCTGTGCACAAGGTGTTACTTTAGATCTAACCAACAAAACAACAAATTTAGCCACTTGATAGAGGAGAGTTCAACAAACTCATATTACGCATTTGAATGAACAGAAATGAATAGAAACTTCTGCGCAATGTTTTCCACTGTATGATATTATACCATTTTATTTTCCTTTTAACTTAACAATATCTTTTTGCCACGTTTGCAAATGCCGAGACTAATTATATTAATGAAGTATCATAATTAAAACGGCAGCTCAGCACAGACCTCAAGTGCAATGCGCAAGCGAGAAAGGGAAGATCCTTGATGTACCACTCTGACAAACACGCCGGACACTAGACTCATCCAGCTGCATTGCAAAGCAGCGAAGCTTCAGAGCCACAACGGGAGTCCGCCTCCATTTGCGATGCAAAAAACGTTGAGTATAATGGGGCAAAAGCTTAAAGTGACAGCGAAAGCTTGTCGTTAATTAGGGTTAAAGTGGTTCGGGATTTGCTACAGCTTTATGCTCTGACTGATTGCGAGCCAAGTGCTTGTAATTGGGTCAAAGACGATGCACGACAATCAATATCAAACAATGAAATAGTATTGTACAATCACAGGGTAGAAAATCCAAATCTAAGTCGAAAAAATGTACAAAAAAGAATTTGTTTAATAAAGAGAAAATAATCAAGTATAGATTGAGTATATAAAGGCCGAAATTCGGCACAATTAGTATATATAAAATAATTAACAAATGTTCTAAAAATCATAATGAATTTCTACACACATATGTAACATACATATGTATATACTATGATATCTAGCATTGATACTTCTTCTAAATTCTTTTCAATCTCTCAATTCTTTTAGCAATCATATTTAATTAACAACATCTGGACAACACCGTGACTTGAGTATATAATGGATTACATCTAATACACTTTTTTCCTATTTTAATATTAACAGTAAAATACAAAACAAACTAAATATAACTATAGCACTTGAGCCAGTTCTTTTTACAAAATTCAAAAATAAGTCGAATGTTACCATTAGCTAAGGCAAATTCTGTCTGCGATTTGAATGCGCTGTTGCTAAAATCGACGAATGCAAATTGTGTTGAGCTTGGCATTTAACCAGCTACAAATGCGAAGCCAACTGAAACATAATCATTACATTTAAGTGCAATTGCATAAACATAAACAAGTGTGGCACAGCTCCCACAAATTGGATGGAGAACAATGGAAAAAAATTGGAGAATTGCAGAAGTGGAGAAATGGAAGCCAAATGCAAGCATCAACTTCAAAGTGAATGCCCGCAGAATTCCGGCTGCAGTAAAAGCACTCAAGTCCCATAGACTTCCGGTTCTTCGTCCTTTGGTCTGTCCAACTGTCTGTCTGTCTATCTGTCTGTCTCTTCCTCTCTCTGCACTTAATGTGACATGTTTTTGCAACAGTTTTGTTTTTTCTACTGTCTCCTCCGAGTCTCGATTTCAATCTGCATTTGCATCTGCATCTGCAACTGCAGCTGCAGCTCAGCTTCCTATTGCCAAGCATAATAAAAAGGCAAGCGGAATGCCTTCCATGAGTTTTGATGCATTTTACTTGTTACCAAATTGTTTTCTATTTTTCTTCATTTTCCGCATTTTTCTTCTCATTTCAAATTGTTGAAATCTGCGCTTTATATGTGAATGCTATTTAATTAGAATTTAGAGTTACACCATGACCACTGAATTAACCACCTACAACTGCTGATCAGAAGTATTACGCTGTCAAATTTAATCATTAAATCAGAATTAAATGTTTAGCTGTTGTTTGTGTTGTATTTCACTATCGTTTATTAATCAATTATCAATTAATTTATGGTGTTCTCTCTATTAACATTGTGGCTCGTGTTGCCTTATCAAAAGGGGGTTTTTGCTTGAAAGTGAATAAATTTAAATGTAAGTAGTCAAATATATTGCAAAGGTTTAACGGTTGATATTAGAATTTTTATTATTTATATAAATAATAACACATATGTAAAAATCAATTTTGAAGAATCTTTTTTATAGGATGTAAACATAGGAATGGTCTTAAATATATATTTTAAATATTTTAAGTTGAAGCTGAAATAGTAAGACTAATATTTCACTCTTATATTTAGTTGTTTAATTGGCGCACCTTTTGTAGTCTAAGCCTGCTTTCTGTTACACATTTCCCTTATTTTATATAGACCAAATTGTACTGGCAATAGTTGCGTAGCAAAGTTGTTAGTATTTCATGTTGCAGTTTGTCAGGCAGTAACAAAATATTTGCGCCAAGTCTATGCGGATAATAAGAACTGTGGTAATTTATCAGACTGAAAATATGTACTGGCAAGTAGCAAGATATTCAACAATGGGTTTGAATTGTGTAGGGATTGTTAGCTTCGCTGGCTGGCCAATAAATAGGCGCTTAGTATTATAACTCAATTAGCAGATAGCACTTTGCGTATACGCCACGTTGGCCACCGGAAGCAAGTGCCACAAGGCAGCACAAAACCAAAAGCAACAGCTACAGCTTCATTTACAACTACATATACATAAATTATGCAGGCCTTAATTAATGTGAGCGCAGCGCGGGGATTGTTGTTGCATTGCCACTTTCTCCTCCTCTGGACTTCTTCGATTTGCATATCATTTGCCAGGTTGAGCTGCTTCCTCCCAGCCACACCTTCTTTCCCCTTTCTGTGAGCCATTGTGTCTGTTTTTGTGTGTCTGATTCAGTTGGCTAATGAATCTGCAGCCTGCTCCTGGTGCATTGGGAGCACTGAGTACTGAGCACTGTCTGTGGCTTGGCTGCAATTAGCGCAGACTCCACTTGACTTCAGTTGACTTGGCTTAATCTGCACAGGCTCTGCTATCTCTCATTACCACCAACAAATCGTGAATGGTGTGTTGTGGAATGATTTCATTAAGTTCACTGCTCTCCCGTTTACGTTTTCCAAGCCATATCGGACCGTCTTCTGTCTTCTCCAAAGAAATGTCAATGAAATGTAGGCTCATCAGGCCAAGAAATTCGAAAATACAGATGATTTGATTGACATATTTTGGACTCTGTGGTATATTTTGAATGTAATAGTATATCCAAACATATAATTTTGTATATTCCAGTATTTTTCTCAGTACCACACTCTTTTGCTTTTATTGAGAAGGGGTAGCTGGAACCCACACATTCGAACACACTCGACCGTAGCTTTCTAACTTGATTAATATTGAAACTGTTTTGAAAACACAGTCACACAATAGTAGAAAGCATTTAAATGTAATTTTCGAAAAACCTAAAATAGCACACTGAAAAATTGGCTGTTGGATACAAAATTCTATAAGCAAATTCAAGCGTAATGTAACATTGAAATCAATTAAGTCCAATTGGATTTGAGTTACCTTTTGTTGATCTGCAAAAAATGGTCATGCAGATGTCGGAACCGACGACTGCAACACCGCTGCCATCAATTGATCTGCCCAGTGTCTCTAAGGTGCCAGCAATCGACTTGCAAATACCCAGTAGACAGATTAGTACCACTTGCATCATTGTGTCCAGCTCCAGTTCTAACTCCAGTTCCAGCTCCATAGCGAGCTGGAGAAATACCTACTCCGAGAGATGGGCCAACTTGTTGGCCATCGCATTGCGGCGAATTGATAGACTGGGCGAGTATTTAAGACAGTTTATAGCGTTTGTGGCGGCGAAGTTGCGACTATTTTTACACTCGGAAATCTTCACTTATAGAGAAGCAGCCCTCTCCAAAGAGTCGGAACGGCAATTGCAGCTTGTGGAGAGGAAGACCCTAATCCTTGATTTGGATGAAACTCTTGTGCACTCATGCTACGTTGATCCAGACACACAGAGTGTTGTGGGCTGTCAATTTGTGCCCTCAACAGCTCAGCCCGACTACGTGATGGATATTCAAATCGTTGCCGATTTGCAACCAGTTACGTTTCAGGTGTACAAGCGTCCCCATGTTGATCACTTTCTGGACTTTGTGGCCAAATGGTATGACCTGGTTATTTACACCGCCAGCATGGAAGCCTATGCATCTCTTGTGGTCGATAAATTGGATGCAGGTCGTGGCATCCTGCGGCGTCGCTTCTATCGACAGCATTGCGTCTCATCAACAAATTTAATTAGCAAGAATCTCCATGTTGTCAGCCGGGACTTATCGAAAGTCATGATTATCGATAACTCGCCGGGCGCCTATCGCGATTTCCCACAGAATGCCATACCAATTAAGACCTATATTTACGATCCTCACGATGAAGAGCTGCTCAATCTCTTGCCTTTTCTGGACGCACTTCGCTTCACCAAAGATGTTCGCAGTATTCTTGGACGCCGTGAACTTTAAACCTCACCTAGCTACAATGTCCTGCCAATACTTTCGTGTCTGCAATAAATCTATTCACTTATATAAAAGATAAAGTTAGGAGACACACTGATAGTCATTTCAATGGGGTAACAGTTACATAATTTCAATTTCAAAAAAGAAGGTGAATTTAAAAATTCCTGCTATATTTTTTGTTCTGGCAGGCTATACAACATGCATACATACTATCACTTTCCATGTGGGCTTCTCCCCTGACGTTAGGCTGGTCACACTGAATTCTCCATTCTGTAAGCTGAATGTAAACATTATGTAAAGAGAAACTGCCAGCGATTGTCTTGTTAGTGAACTGAAGAGAGAGACAATTCATTTAACCCTATTATTACTCACTAAAATTAGTCGAATTTTTCTTCGTTTGCTATTCTCCATTCACTATTATATATAATTTTCAGTATTATTTCATTTATATTCACCAACACAGTTGGAGTTGTCATTGCTTCCATTCAGTATTGAGTTAGAATGGTTTTTTCGGTGTCTGATTCCATTCATTTTGTGATATGGGCCATTGAACGATACCTTTTGAGAGTTGCAAGATGAATGTTCCAGATTTCACTGTCGCGTGCAAACGGAATAAAGCGTATGAAAGGCAAATGGCTAATCGATGACTGTGTTTCACATCGCCCCACAATCCTCAGCTGCGATATCAATGAATCGTCGTGAATGTCGAGCATTTAAGCTCAATTGACTGCGCCTCGGCGCATCTCGATGGATGCAATGAAAATTTATGGCGTCACAGGTGAAAGTTCTGCCACTTCCTTGACCTGTCTCAATCTGAGGCATTATTTTTTGTAAGCTGTATGAAGGGTTTTTTGGTTCAAGCCAAATGAATTATTTACTTACGACTGTAGCTTTTTATGCCATGTAATTTTCTGGATTTAAGTTGGGAAAGAAGTGACACTACTAATTGGAGCCAGAAGGCCATAAAAACCAGTCGAAACAATCAACTCGACTCACTCACAAGACAAATACTCAGCTGTTGACTCGTATTGTGTACCGTACATTCATTTGCAATGCAAAAACTTAATTAGTTCTTGGCATTTTCAGTGTTTCTTTTGATTGAAGACATCTTGTGGATGCACAACGTGAATTTAGTGAAACTATGGAGCTATCGTATCCAATTTGAATCAATTTCGAAGCATTCTTTTGTCCCTTTAGATTCTTTGTGATTTTTGTAAGTGCTGCTGCACAATTTTGGCAGCTGTGTGCTCACAGTAGATGAAGCACAAAGGCCGATATGAGTACGTACTCGAATTGCTAGTTGTCGACTTGCTTAGTTGAGTGATTGCTCATACGCACCGTTAGCTGCAACTCAATTGTCGCAATTGAATAACCATTGCCAGCCATCCAGTCATGCAGGCAGACGTATAGTTTGTTAGCCGGCATATTTCATGGCTCCACAAATCAAAATCGTAAACCAAACGACAATAAATCAGACTTGGGCAAAACATAAATTTTCCAAAAAATACGAATATCAGAAAATAGTCGCATATTTGGCCAAAACAAAATGTCAGCATAGGATATAAAATCAAATCTAAATATTCGAAGCGAAAATTAAAAATTCAATTTAAACATTTGCCATTTTTGGCTTCGGGTTGTGGCATGTTGTTTAAAATTCAATTTATATGGTATTTTGTTGTCCACTAAGGGGCTTTGTTAAGTATACGCATAGTGATCCAGTCCGTTCTATTGGTCAGCATAGTTGTGGGATTAATAATTCCTAATACTTTAACTCAGTGATGCTTGAACTTTTCTGTATTTTATATAAACGTTTCAAAATGCGAATACATTGGGAATATTGAGTTCAACATCTAGACATCGTCCAGATTGAGGCCAGCCCTTGTAATCTGCTCATCGATCCAGTTGCGGAGATATGCCACATTCGTGTAGGCAGCTGGAATGTCCTTTTCGGCACACTCAATGCCCCAGGAGACGATGCCAACGAGCTGGAAGCGATTCGGTTGCCCTGCCATGCTGCAGAACAAAGGCGATCCGCCATCTCCCTCGCAAGTGTCTTTGCCCTGCACACCACCGGCACAGACAAAACTTGGGTGCAACTTGAAGCGTCTGCCGAGAATTGTGATGCGCAGCAGTCGCTGGCAATGCTCATGCTCGACGATGGGCAGATCAATGCTTTTCAGAAGGCGGTCCATTGGCTTCGTGTTATTGCGCGAATTCCCCCAGCCAATGGCAAAGCATTGCGCCTCCCGCATCGCCTCCTGCACGATGACATTTTCGACTGGCGGCAAACAGAGTGGCTGAATGTGCGGCGCCAGCCGGAAAGGTTGCTCCAGCACCATCAGTGCCATGTCATTGTGAAAGTTCAGTTTGTTGAACAGTTCGTGGCGCCACAAATGTCGCAGGCGTCGCGTCTGATAAGCATGCGGTTCCCGCTGACTGCTCAAGTCGTATTCCCCCGCCCTGACCAACAACGAGTCCGAGCTGTGGTTGGCCACATTGTGGGCACTGGTCAGCACCAGCTGGGGATGTATCAAGGTGCCGCCACAGACGTACTTTGCCTGCATGTCTGTCACGGCGACCATCCAGGGAAACTCGGCGTAGTGTGCTTCATGGTTGCTGTAGCCCTCCAAGGCGTAGTAGAGTCCTTTCGGATTGCTATAGCCGCAGCCCTTGTACTGGAACTGCTGCAGATGGCGCAGCATGGGATTCTCGCTCTCGTCTATCTAGAATGGAAGAAGGCAAATTATATAGAATGTTAGAAGGAATATTGACGCATCACAGGGAAAACAATGTAAGAAGTGATAAAGGTTATTAATGTACAAGTGGGAAAGGTAATTCAAATACTTAAATACTGAACATTATATATAATATTCCCTTGTGAGACACTTTTCCAACTTTCTGTTTTCATGACTGTTTAAATTGTAATATAGTACTCTCTACGTTCTACGACTCCTCTATTAGTTTCATTTTTTACTTATTCTAAATTGTTTCTATTCCACATAAAGATATCAAAATATCAGAATCTTTTGTCATTATAAATGCATTAATAAAGATAAATAAATATTGCTACAAGAATAATATTATGCGCTTAAAAACTAATTATTAGCTTTAAGCTTTGAACAATATTTATTTTGTTCTAGCAGAAAAGTATAAATCGTGAAATAATGAGTTTAATTTTTTTCTCAAATTTTGAATTTGCGGGAAAGCTATATTAGTCTAAAAATATTTTGCAGGTATTCTAAAATACGAATGAAGAATGTTTTCAATATATATTTCCTAATCATTATAACGTAATTCGATTTTTGTGATTAAAAGTTAAGATTATTGATCTGCTATGAAATGCTTAATCATTTCATGTATCTATAGTAGAGATAGATGGAATACCGAATGGGAATTTTCAACATAAATAATTTGATTATATTTTATGGGAATTGCAATAAAGCTCAGCTTCAAGTATCTCACACTAATACATGCCAAGCGACTAATAAGAAACTAATCTATAAATAAAAGCCAAGCGCAAGTGGAATGCTGGGAAATAACCCATTTGATTGCGAGAGCAAACCTATGCATTGGCATTTCAATTTAGCTTACAATTTAAATACAATGCCAAGAATTATTGAATTAAGATGATCTCACCTGATCGCCGGGAGGGCAACAACTCTCGAATATGGAACATCCAAAATTGCTGGTGTCATCGATGCGTGCTTTAATTATATAGCGACCATCTTCATTGACCAGACCAGATCTGCAGAGATGTCTTGGCACACACAATTTGTTTGTGTCGCATGTGTCGTAATCGAGCTTAAAGTCAAGATTCAAAGGCGGCGGTGAAGCTGTTGTAGCTGCTTTCTGCTCGTTGAGAAGCTTCTGAGCTAAGGTGGCTTCATAGCTCTCCAGCTGTTCCTTGTCGCAGCAGACGAGTCCGAAGCCACAACTGTTATCCAATGTGCGGGGTCCCAGCAAACCGCGGCCAGAATCGTCTGTCTCATTGCAACGTTGTTCGGTGATGCAAAGCTCAGTCGATGTGCATTCGCGAAGAGCAAAGCTGCTCAAGGGGAAAATCAGCAGCAAAATTAGCTTGAATTGATTCAACATTGCTTTATTGTGCACTGAGAGAGAGAAAGAGGTAGAGATTAGTCACAATTGCAAGCTATGCACTTTGAATATACGCTACGTATACGTAATATACGAATCATGAATATTTAATTGCATATAAATAAAATTTGAGTATATTATCAATGCCACTCACTTTGTATTAACTAATTAGCACCGCGTTTCAAAAATTGTGTTGAGATTTGCTCAAAGTAAGTTTGCAAATACGACTGAGTTTCCCGATCCGAAACTCTTTGTTTATATTTGATCAGATTAGAGGCGCAATAGCCAAAGCCTACCTATCGATCAACTAACTCTCTGAATGGGAATTTAATATTGAGAGAGGAATAACTCGCATTTCGCTTTATTGATTTACTTACTCTCCCATGCGCTCTCAGAATAGTTGTAGTCCCAAGCCGGTTCTAACTATAAGACGCATCACATCAATATAAAGCAATTCAGTTGATGTTGTGCGCGAATCGTCGTTGAAGCAAATCGATCTTGAGAGCTCGTAACGCGGCTAACAAGCTTATGGAAGCGAGTGCTTAATATATATACTAAATAAACTACATAATACCTGGTTAAAAACGTGAGCAATGCAAAATACATTTTTATATGAAACGTGTTATTAAAATGATAAGCACAATAATTTCCCCATTTTTGTTGTGAAAATAAGCAGCTTCTATAAAATTTGTGATTGTGAAAACCAATATGAAAAGACTGTATAGAGAGTAACTGCAGTTCAACTAGACGCTATCACAAAAAGCTGAGCAAAATGTTTAAAAAACAAGTTCACGTTGGGGAAATTTTTTTTAGAATCGGTATTTATAGAAAATCACTTTTTATTAATGAGAAGATGCACCTTAACTGGAGAATATAATTGCAAAATATTATAAAAATGATGAAAAATTGTAAGCCTTCTTATGAAGTTGAAAATCAAAGTTCTTTATAAAATATGTCGAATTTGAAGAATTTTATTTGTGGAATTTCCAATGAAGAAATTAAGCTAGACCTAAATATTAGATAGTAGAAAAATATAAATCAAAATTGTTTCAAGGTGATTCTGAGTAGAGATATTTCAAGAAGGGAAGTTTAAACTGAAATAATATTAGTTTATTTACAAGTATTTGTTTGAAGGTAATATACGTAGATGCAATTGATAACCTTTTGCAGCTGAGGGAGGCTCGAGGCAATCATATGTGATCAGTTCTTATCAGTACTTCCATTTCAGATGATAAGACTGCTTCTGTTCGCATTCATTGCGGTGGCCCATCAACGACTGTCCAATGGTCAGCAGATAAATGCAGCTGTTGATGGAATGTGCGGCGCTGAGGAATTGTGCGTCACGGACAAGTTGTGCACCGAGTCAGATGACTCGGGACGCGATGCAATTGGTCCGCGTCTTGGAAACAATTGTGGTCATGGATTTGTGTGCTGTGATCGCGAGCAGCTGGAGAGCTGGAACGCCACTCTGGCCATGGAGGCAAGCGTCTCGCAGAGGAGCTTATCTGCAACTCAGACTGTGACCACCATGAAGACGCCAACTATATCGACTCCGGCGACATCGGTGACGACGGAGGAGCCTAGCGGTTATGAGAGCTGTGGTTTTAATATGGAGTGTGTGCCGAGAGCGATTTGCAGGGAAAATTTGATTGTCGATGACGGACGCTTCATTCTAAATCCTCGCATAGGCGACACTCCTTGCGTTGGTGCTCTGCAACGCTGTTGTGCCATAGATATGAAGGTAACTCAATTTGAACTCACAGTAAACAAGGATAACATCTAGTTAGCTACTTGCAGATCTCTGCCAATGAGAGTTCGTATGTGGACAAGTTGGCCAGCTTCAAGTATCAGGGCTGTGGCTGGAGCAATCCCAATGGTCTGATACCTGACCAGGACAACTACGAGTATGCCAAGGATGTCGCGCTCTTCGGCGAGTTCCCCTGGATGGTAGCAGTGTTCAGTGGACGTAATCAGTTCCTCTGTGGCGGCACTCTCATTCACCCTCAGCTGGTGCTGACCAGTGCTCACAATATAAAGAATCACACGATTAACACGCTAGTTGTCCGACTCGGCGAATGGGATCTGAACAGTCTCGATGAGCCGCACGAGCATCAGGCGCGTCGCATTAAGCAGATCATTCGCCACGAGGACTTCGAACCGGGTGCTTTCTTCAATGACATTGCTCTGCTGGTGCTGAGTGAACCAGTGCCAATTCAACCACATATTCAACCACTTTGCCTTCCACCCACTGAGACGCCCGCCTTGCTGGCGGAGCTGCGGGATGCCCAATGCTTTGCCACTGGCTGGGGTCGCCGATTGCCCGGCAGCAGCCGGAACGAACATCTGCTGAAGCGCATTGATCTGCCTGTGGTGAGTCGAGCCGAGTGCCAGGCGATGTTGAGAATCACAGTGCTGGGCAGACGCTTTCGTCTGCGGCCCAGTTTTCTGTGCGCAGGTGGCATGGAGGGGAAAGACACTTGCAAGGGTGATGGAGGATCGCCGCTCTTCTGCACGATGCCTAAAGAAACGAATCGGTATCGTCTTGTGGGCATTGTGTCGTGGGGCATCGACTGTGCCAAGCAAGATGTGCCTGCGGTCTACGCCAATGTTCCCTTCCTTCGCAACTGGATCGATGATAAGGTTAAGACGTTGGGACTTCGGATTGAGGGACCTTAGAGCTGCTCGTCTTTTGACTAATACTAGAAAATGAATATTCTCAAATAAACAATGTTATTGTAGCTCATTAATATTCACTTGGTAATTTTTTATTAAACAAACTTAATTAGAACTTTACAACGTTATTATACGATTAATTCATACGATTTGTTCAATTTATATTAGATTTGATTTGGTTAATGGAATTCAATGCTCCCGACTACCAGAATGGCATGATTCAATAGTTTGTGCAATTAACTATTTACATATTTTTATTGGTATATTAAGCTTGTATATTAAGATATAGTTGATCGTTATTTATAAAAAATGCGAATTATTTAGAACAAGTATGAAAGATACCCACTACCCATTTTGAATAAAAGCAAGCAAGCAAGTACTCAATTTAAAATATACCAAATAAATATACTGTCAAAATACTACAAATATTCCAAAGCATATATTTTGTGTATTGATATTGTACTACATGCTAAATATTATATAAGACCCCTAGTAATCAAATAATTATAGTATTTATGATTCCTAAGAATTTGGTTCTGATAGGATACAAATTCTATGAGTTATTAAAAAAAAAAGTTTTGCGCAGCATATCTTGACCTATACGGTATATTTGGAATGGCCTTCGGCGTATTTTAAGAATTATTGCGGTTTATTATTAGTAATATTTTAAGAATAGTAAGGCAATGTTTTGCTTTTATTCAAAATGGGTAGCAGCTATCTATTAGTCGAGCACACTCGACTATAGCTTCCTTACTTGATTAATAATTGGTTTTTGCTATTTGCCTCAAAATGGGTAAGAACTGTTGGGTAAGTTCGGAAATTCGCGTATTCGGGTTTTCGAGTATACGGGTTTTCTTTACTGTGGACTTAATTGATTTATCGGACTGAAGGAATCTTGATGCCTGCAGCTTATTCAAGTAGTTGAGTCTAAGCATATTGTGCGGCTTCTCTCCAAATTGCGCAGCTTTCCTCCTTGGTCATAAGTTGAAATTAAGTAGTTTGTGCAGCAACAGCCATGAGAGACCGACGAAACAATGCAATGTAGTAACTGCAACTGAAAGGCTGTTTGGGACAGAGAAGCGTGCTACCAAAAATTGAAAAATTACACGCTGTGCAATAGCTGGGGAATTGATTTTGACCCGTCGGCAGCGGAAAAGGGCGTGGATAGTTGCTGCTGGCGACGACTTCGCGAAAAACCCATGTCTCAAGTAAATTGTTAAGGGAGTTTTATTTATTTGCGCGTTTCATGCAACATGCAGCGTGCAGCATGCAACTTGAAACTTGCCCAATATTGATTTTGTCGTCATAAGTATACGGCAGGCATCTGGCTCTATTTTTGACTGCGAGTATTTGCATGTAAGCCCATAGGCATGCATCCTAGTATCCTTGTGCATAATTGTATATTATGCAAAATTCACGCCTGATTAGTTTTCGTTTCTTGGTCTCGGTCGAAATCAAATATTTGCCAAATTGATTATGATTTAATTATAATAAAGCAGCATGTCAAATGCAATGCATTGCAATGCAGCGCCATCTATGAGTGAGTATCGATGTTTATGTTTGTATGTGTGCTTGCAATTATAATGGCCCTGACCACATTTGTGTTGCATACTTTGAGGCATATTTCCTTGCCGACAAACGACAGATGTAGCTGCAATTGCAACTGAAACTGCAGCAACTAATGTGTGCACATGGCATCAAATTACAAATGATGCTGCGAAGGGAGCTGAAGTTAAGCGGGCGGGACTTACGGGGGGAGGCTCTTGATAGAATGCCCCTGCTTTGTGGCCTGCCAACGGAAATAGAAACAGCTGCAAATGGCATTTAGAAGTGCAAATATATGAGTGAATGTGTGTGTGTGCTTACTATGCGTGATAGTGCGGCTGTGGGTGTGTGTGTGCGTATGTGTAAAAAATAAAACAAGCCACTAATGTTCACAGAGCCATTTGTGCTAAGCACACATGAACAATTGACACTGGCTAATTGCAGTGGAAAATCCGCTAAATAGCAACCATAAAGTACATTTGTATACACTGCACTAATTGGGGTGTATAGTCAATGCATCTTTTCAAGTATGTAGTATTGATAATTTATTCCAACTAAATACATAAATAAATAAAATACTTAAGCTTTAATATGCTTGTAAAATCAACTTGAACAACAGCAACCTGATTAAATAATCAATGCACAACATTCGACAGGCTTCTGAATAGTCAATGAATGGCTTGTGAAATGGTATTCAAATTATGTTAGAACTTTCTTACAGTTTCTGTAACTTTTAAAGCTTTTTCAAAAGCTTATTTAAAAGTTTCCAAGCTGTCTTTGGAAGGGTTTTCAGGGAGCCTAAATGCCCGAATGATAATAAATTTATGTGTTTCAAAAAAAAAAAAATATTTACATACATGTATTTACAAATACAATTTTTAAATTTAATTTTTATTAAGAGCATGAGTTTCATACCGCAAAAAAGTAAATTTTCAATATGTATATGGGTAATTCCAAGACGGAGTTTTTCCCGTGCAAGACTCTTTACATTGTAAATAACATAAACTGAAACAATTTAAAAAATAAGAAAAGGTTATTTTTATAGCTCTAGATAAGCACTTTAATTAGAGTTAAGAATGGTTTTTGAATTTTCTTTCTGTTTTGTTTTCTGTTCTGATAATTGCAAAAATTAACAAATTCGTACGCATAACCAAAAAATTAACGAATTTATATACTTTATCGTAAAACGGAACAAGTTCCTAAAATCAATCTTAACTCTAAATATATAAGCTTTAAGAATACCATTCATTTATTTTTAAAATTGTTTCAGTTTATGCTATTTTCAATGCAGTGCACTGTAAAGAGTCTCGCACGGGACAAATTCCGTCATGGAATTACCCATATATATTTTAAAGTTAAGTATACGTAAAATTAAGTTCACGTTTTATGATTGATGTGTTGTAAAGTCAGCTCTTGCTTACGCCTTAAATCGAATTGCATGAGAATGATAACTTTATTTAAAACAGATGATATATAGCTCAGCACGGCAGCTCTGTCCATATCTACACAGCCGCAAATTCGAAAGACGAGCTTATTGTTTCGAATACGATTCATAAGCAGTTCCAACTGAATAAGGCGAAAAACTATTGAATGTTTATAATAAAATAAATATATTTAGACTTACCTCAAGCTGTGATTCTGGACTTAGTCGGCGATCGTCGGTAAACTGTCGCAACAGTTGTCCGACATCATTGCAAGAGCTAGTCGTGTGCTCGATTAGGTTCAGGACCAAGGCAGAATTCCAAATATTGGTCACAATGAGAGCAATTCCAAATATGTCGCCAGACGTGTCTGACTTGATTGTATTGTTGGAATACTGAACTGCATGATAGAGTACGTTCACATTGACGGCAAACATGGTTGCAAAGACGGTCGCCATGTTCATGTCATAGATGCTAAATGCATTCCGAGCCAGCTGCAGCCACTTGGTGTGAATGTTGGCAATGCGACGCAAATCTTCCAGACTGCGGGATCCTACTCGTTGGCGAATCGCCAGCAGAGCTAACTGAACGCTCTTAAACTGATGTGTGAGTAGCAGAAGCAGTGAACTGAAGCCCAGCCGAATCGCCATTAACAACAGCATTTGAAATGTCTTCACAAGCACCTGCAGAATATCCTTTCCGCCAAGCAGTTTATATTGTGTGACGATGGAGCAGCAAAACATCGCATAATTCACATAGATTTCCCGCAGCAAAATATTCGCAAGCTGCAGTTGCATGTTGTCAAGAGCCTGATCGCTGGCAATTCTTCTGAGAATGCGCCAATGCATTCGCCAGTACAACAGAAATTCCAGGTATAGGCGAACCAACCGCTGTCGACGCAGCCAAACAAGACTATAGCAGCTGACGACGATAAGAACTCGGAGTCCGGCATTTACAATCATGTTCCACTGCAGTATTATATTGTTCTTCATGTAGCCCTCGAAGAAGTCTGGCGGAAATATATACCGAAACTGCAGAAACAGACACACCGTGATACAAAAACTGTATATCAAGTATACGTAGGACACTTTGCAGATTTTTAGTCTGGAGTTTTTGCTGGTTCGAAGTGTAGTCGGCATCAAACCATAAATAACCATGTGGTAATAACTTATATTCAGTAACAGGACTAGCTTGTTATGCAACATGTTAGCGTTCCGGCAGTTGGCTGATTAATGTGCTACAACTCCCCGATGGCATTAGGTCAACTGAGCTTTCGAGTGCCTTTACTATTGTCAGGTCATTGGGTCAAATTTAATTAGATGAATGCGCGCTATGGCTTGATGGCAATCTGATGGCTAAACGTCTCCCACTGCGCTTAGCCTAGCAACCAATGGAAAGTTTGTAGACGATTACAGCGTAATGTAATCAAATTAATTATTTATCTCTACTAATTTCTTTATAAATAACAGCATAGTTATACCAGCTACCCATAGGGTGGAAGGGTATTACAACTTTATGCCTCCCGCACATGGTGGCGCGTATCTCACGAGTGCACTCGACTGTAACTTTCTTAGTTGTTAGATTTATGCAACTTCTCCTTTGTGCCATCAAATCGAATAAATTTAAGAGCAAGAGTTATTTTAAAACTAGTGTCAATTTTTTAGTGCATACAATAATAACTGTAATATTTATGATTCTTGAAAATTTGGTTGCGATCAGAAAAATGTGTTCTGACGTTTTAAGAAATAATAGTCTATTGAAAAAAAACGACTGCTGCTGTCAAGTCTCAGTTTCATTGACAATATGTATTTTTAGGTATATTGGTATATTCTTAGGATAATACCACACCAATTTACTGTTATTCAAAATTTAGTTTTCTTACTTGTCTTATATACCTGCTACCTATAGGATAGAAGGCTATTACTACTTTGTGCCGACAGAAAATGTATGTAACATGCAGAAGGAGGCACCCCGACACTATTGAGTATATATATTTTTGATCAGCATCAACAGCCGAGACAATATATCCGTATGTCTGGTTGTACGTAGATCAACTTTGTTTAACATTTTTTCCACGCCCACTTACTCGAAACAACAATCTTAATTTTTAAGCTATTTTTGGTACGTACAATAATAGCTACCGTATTTATGATTACTAGATGCAATCAAAGAATAATTGTAGAAGTTATTTAGGAAATACTAAAAAAAAATAGTTATTTAATGCAAATTACGCCTACTGCAATAGAGTCTTAGCTGCTTTGACTGAAAATCTGGTATACTTTAGCCTCAATGAAACATTTTGAATGTGGGACTTCATCGATATCCTAAATCTGGCCTTCGGTATTATTAGTTTCTGTCCGTCTGTCTGTCTGTCCGTCTGTCTGTCTGTCCGTTTGTCTGTTTGTCCGTCTGTCCGTCCGACCGTATGAACACCTAGATCTCAAAGCCTATAAGAGATGGAGCTATAAATTATTTATTTCGATAGGACTTGTTATGTTTGCACGCAGAGCAAAATTGTTTCAAATTTTTTTCCGCGCCTACTCCCGCCCCCGCAAATCATCAAACTTCGAATACCAAGCGTAATTTTAAAGCTAGAGCTGCGAATTTTGGTAAACGATAGTAATTGTGACGATAGTAATTGTGTAACGATAGTAATTGTGATTCCTGAATTTGGTTGCGATCAGATAAAAATTGTGGAAGTTATTCAAGAAATTTCTTTTGTATAGGCAAAAACGCCTGCTATGCTTTCGTTTGTTTGTATTCGTCTATGTATCTACATGCTCGCCTGTATCGGTATGTGTAGTTTTGCAATGAAGATGAACACGACAACAATTGCTCGTGTCTTAGATGTTTAGAATTAAATAGCAACTGCTGGTAGTTTGCAAGCCCAACATTTTGTGGTGTGCGAGTTTGAGTTCTGGTCGGGAATGTTTTTACTGTTTTTTAATATTTTGTGATATATTGTTTTGGTAAATTTTGAGAATATTACCGCAATACTTTTGATTTTACTCAAAATGGGTAGCGGGTATCTCACAGTCGAGCACATTCAACTGTAGCTTTCTTAATTGTTTTATTATATCACGTTCTATTATTGATGTCTTGCTTACGTCCTAAATCGAACTGCATGAGAATGATAACTTTGTTCAGCACAGATGACATATAGCTCAAGAAGGCAGCTCTGTCCAAGACAACACAGCCGCAAATTCGAAAGACGAGTTTTTTGTTTCGTATGCGATTCATAAGCAGTTCCAACTGCAAAAAGGAAAAAGCTTAAAAGAATTAAATGTTTATAATCAATTAAACATATTTAGACTAACCTCAATCTGTGACTCTGGACTTAGCCGGCGATCGTCGGTAAACTGTCGTAACAGTTGTCCAGCATCATTGCATGAGTTAGTCGTATGCTCGATTAGATTCATAACCAAGGCAGAACTCCATAGATTGGTGACGATGAGAGCAAAACCAATAATGTTGAAAGTCGTGTCTGACTTAATTGTGTTGTTGGTATACTGAACTCCGTGATAGAGTACGTTTACATTGACGGCAAACATGATAGCAAAGACGGTGGCCATGTTAAACTCATAGATGCTAAATGCATTTCGAGCCAGCTGCATCCATTTGGTGTGAATGTTGGCAATGCGACGCAAATCTTCCAGACTGCGGGATCCTACTCGTTGGCGAATCGCCAGCAGAGCTAACTGAACGCTCTTAAACTGATGTGTGAGTAGCAGAAGCAGCGAACTGAAGCCCAGACGAATTGTCGTCATCATCAGTATTTGTAATATGTTCACAAGTATCTGCAAAATATCCTTTCTGCCGAGCTGTTGATATTTTATGACAATGAAGCAGAACATAGGAGCATAGTTCATATAGATTTCCCGCAACAAAATATTCGCCAACTGCAGTTGCATTTTGCCTAGAGCCTGATCGCCGGCAATCCGTCTCAGAATGCGCCAATGCAATCGCCAATAGATGAGAAATTCCAGGTAAAGGAGAACCAACCGCTGTCGACGCAGCCAGACAAGACTATAGCAGCTGCCGATGACAAGAACTCGGAGTCCGGCATTCACAATCATGTTCCACTGTAGTATTATATTGTTCTTCATGTAGCCTTCGAAGAAGTCAGAAGGGAACACATACCGAAATTGCAGACACAGACATAACGTGATACAAAAACTGTAGATCAAGTACACGTAGGAAACCTTGCAGATCCTTAGTCTGGAGTTTTTGCTGGTTCGCAGTGTAGTCGGCATCAATCCATAGATGAGCATATGGTAATAACTTATTTTTAGCAAAAATACTAACTTGTTCTGCAACATGTTGGCGTTCTGGCAGTTGGATAGTTAGTATGCTACAACATATTTTCTGATGTCAGTTCATTACGTTATATTTAATTTTCTGAATGTACATTATGGACTGATGGCAATCTGATGATATAACATCTCCCACTGCGTTTAGTCTAGCAACCAATGGAAAGTTTTTGGTCAAATGAAGCCATATGTAATCACTTTAATTTAATTAATTACTGAATTATACTATATGCTATGACTACCTAGAGAGTAGGGTATTGTAATTTTGTGCCTACAGTAAATGTATGTAATAGGCAGATGGAGGCATTCTGACTAGGTCTCAGAGACTGTTCCTAAAGATCGGAAAAATATCCGTCAAATGGTCAACCACGACCGAAAACAAAATCTTCATAACTATCGTATTTTTATACCCGCTACCCATAGGGTAGAAGGGTATTATAACTTTGTGCCGGCAGGAAATGTATGTAGCAGGTAGAAGGAGGCATCTCCGACCCTATAAAGTATATATATTCTTGATCAGCGTCAACAGCCGAGACGATATAGCCATGTCCGTCTGTCCGTCCGTCCGTCTGTCCGTCTGTCCGTATGAACACCTAGATCTCAGAGACTATAAGAGATAGAGCTATAATTTTTTTTCGACAGCATTTGTTATGTTTGCACGCAGATCAAGTTTGTTTCAAATTTTTGCCACGCCCACTTCCGCCCCTGCAAATAAAAAAAAAATGGAATAACAAGCGTAATTTTAAAGCTAGAGTTACGCATTTTGGTATATACAGTAATAATAATAGTTATGATCCCTGAAAATTTGGTTGCGATCAGAAAAATTGTGGAAGTAATTAAAGAAATACTTTTGTATGGGCAAAAACGCCTACTTACTAGGGGTCTTAGTTGCTTTGGCTGACAATCTGATATATTGTGCCGTCTATGGTATATATTGAATGCGGTACTATATCGATATACCACATAACATTTGGTATATTTTTAGTATTTTGCAGTATATTTGGTATATTTTGAGAATAATACCGCAAAATATATGGCTTTTATTCAAAATGGGTAGCGGGTATCTCACAGTCGAGTACACTCGACTGTAGCTTTCTTACTTGTTTTGTATAATTTCATAAAGAAATGTCCAAATTTTCATAATGTAATGCATATATATCTTACTTTTAGCTACTTTTAAATGCATTTTTATGTTTAACTATTTCACAAGGAAAACATAAAATATGTTTGCACTTTTTCTACCAAATCTCTTTATTGCAATCCAATAAGAAGAGAAAAATACAACGAGAGCGAAAAATGTTCAACTGTTATTTTTATTTGGCTTCTATTTTATGGTCTAATCGTACGTTCGCGACCGAAAACATCATTTTATTGTAATTGCTTCGGATTAACTGCAAGCAGGTGGATAAAACTTCACATGTTAAGTTATTTTGGTATCAATATTTCAAGTATAAACAAGTAAGTGCTGCTACCCATTTTGTATAAAAGTAAAATATTGCGATATTTTTTTCAAAATATACCAAAAAATTCAAGAAACTAAAAATATACCAAATTGTATATTTGGTATATCGATATTTGGTTGCGATCAGAAAAAAATTGTCGAAGTAATTAAAGAAATACTTTTGTATGGGCAAAAACGCCTACTTACTAGAGGTCTTAGTTGCTTTGGTTGACAATCTGGTATATTGTGGTGTCTATGGTATATTTTGAATGTGGTACTATATGGATATAACAAATATACCGTTTGGTATATTTTCAGTATTCAGTATTTTATTCAAAATGGGTAGCGGGTATCTTACAGTCGAGCACACTCGACTGTAGCTTTCTTGCTTGTTTAAAAGAAAAGTTGTTGCTTTAACATATTCCGTCCCAAAAAGTCGTCTTCCATTATTCGAACGTTCGCGACAGCATATTTTTTGCCAATATTATGAAAATTAAAACTCGATAAGCCCAATAATTTACACTAACCAAAGAGCTAAACAAATGCTGTCGAAAAACAAATAAAAAAGTTTCAGGTAACGTTTCTTTTCAATTTCGTTTTTAATTTCACGCGTACGAATGTACGTTCGCGACCCGTGGAAATTCCCATATACAATAAAAACTATAATTTTTAAATTTCCTAAATATTTTCTTGCGGTCATACTAAAAATAATAAAAGTTTTTTAAAAAAATACTTTTGTATGGGCAAAAACGGCTACTACGCGCCTTAGATGCTTTGACTAACGATCTTGTATATTATGCACTCTATGGTACCCTTTGACTGTAGTACTATATCAATATACCAAATATGTCCTTTGGTATATTTAAGCGGTATGTAAATTTGATATATTTTAAAAGTAATATCGCACTGTTTTGCTTTTATTCACAATGGGTAACGCGTGTCTTACAGCCGAGTATTCTCGACTGTAGCTTTCTTACTTGCTTTTTTACTGCAAGGGTAACTCATATGTGTTCTTTTAAAAAGTAATATATAAAAATAACAAGATAGCTTCAATCGAAGTTCCCGACTTTCAGATACCCGCTACTCATTGTTAACAAAAGTAAAAAAGTGCGGCATTTTTTTTAAAATATACTAAATTAATATACAAAATAAAATAGCCGAGGCTTTTTGTTGATATATACTATTACATTTGAAATATACCATAGAGTACAAAGTATGGTAGATTGCCAAGTTGATCTGCATGCAATAACAACAAGGAGGAAAGCTATAGTCGAGTGTACTATTTAGTATCAAACTAAATACCAAATAAAATGAAAACATAAAACTGTCCTGAAAATATCTCGCAAAGTACAAAATGTCAATAGATTGTATACAGATTGTCAACCAAAGTAGCTAAATCCCGACCGTTATTTGTCATATAAAATTATTTCTTTAAAAACATCTTTTATCTGAATACAACCGAAAGTTTGGAAGTTATAAAGACTGTAGTTGTGATAATTAGGCATTAGGCACAAAGTTGTAATAACATTCTAGCTTATGCGTAGCGGGTATAACAAAAATATATGTTCAATACAAAATTTTGAATTTTATTTTTATCAAAGCGCAACCATTTAAAGAATACCACTTATAACTTTAATTTAAATATATATATATATTTTTTAAATTAAGTATACGTAAAATTAAGCTCAAGTTTGATTTACGTATTCTCTTGCTTGCGTCGTCTCTTGCTTACGCTTTAAATCGAATTGCATGAGAATGATAACTTTGTTCAACACTGATGACATATAGCTTAGAAAGGCAGCTCTGTTTAAAACAACACAGCCGCAAATTTGAAAGACAAGTTTATTGCTTCGTATGCGATTAATAAGTAGTTCCAACTGCAAAGTGCGAATAAGTTTAAAATATTTATAATTAAATCAACACACTAACACATACCTCAAGCTGTGAGTCTGGACTGAGTTGCCGATTGTCTGTAAACTGCCTCAATATTTGCCCGGCGTTATTGCAAGAATTAGACGTATGCTCTATTAGATTCATGACCAAACCAGAACTCCATAGATTGGTTACGATGAGAGCAAAACCAATAATGTCGCCAGACATGTCTGATTTGATTGTGTCGTTACCGTACTGAACTCCGTGATAGAGTACGTTCACATTAACGGCAAACATGATAGCAAAGACCGTAGCCATGGATAAGTTATAGGCACGAAAAGCACTTTGGGCCAGATTCAGCCACTTGGTGTGAATGTTGGCAACGCAATGCAAATCTTCCAGAGAGCAAGACCTCGCTCGTTGGCGAATTGCTTGCAGAGCTAACTGAACGCTCTCAAACTGATGTGTGAGTAACAGAAGCAGCGAACTGAAGCCCAGACGAATGGCCGTCATCATTAGTATTTGAAATATTTTCACAAGAATTTGCAGAAATTCTTTTTTGCCGAGCAGTTGATATTGTATGACGATAAAGCAACACAACATTGCATAGTTCACATAGATTTCACGCAGCAAAATATTCGCCAACTGCAACTGCATTTTGCCTAAAGCCTGATCGCCGACAATCCGTCTGAGAATGGGCCAATGCATTCGCCAGTATAACAGAAACTCCAGGTAAAGGCGAACCAACCGCTGTCGACGCAGCCAGACAAGACTATAGCAGCTGACGATGACAAGAACTCGGAGTCCGGCATTCACAATCATATTCCACTGTAGTATTATATTGTTCTTCATGTAGCCTTCGAAGAAGTCAGATGGGAACACATACCGAAATTGCAGACACAGACATAAAGTGATACAAAAACTGTAAATCAAGTATACGTAGGGCACCTTGCAGATCCTTAGTTTGCAGTTTTTGCTGGTTCGCAGTGTAGTCGGCATCAATCCATAGATGAGCATATGGTAATAACTTATATTTAGCAAAAATACTAACTTATTGTGCAACATGTTGGCGTTCCGGCAGTTGGATAGTTAGTATGCTACAACATATTTTCTGCTGTCAGGTCCTTGAGTCAAATTTAATTTGATAAATGTGCGTTATGGCTTGATGCCAATCTGATGGCTAAACGTCTCCCATTGCGTCTAGCTTTGCAACCACTCCGAAGTTTATGGACGATTGCAGCGATATGTATTCAATTTGCTAATTAATTATTGTACCCGATATCCAGGAAAGGTATTACATACATATGTTATTATAAATTATATATATTTTGATAAGTGTCAACATGCATAACAAGTTATTAAGAAACACAATATTAATATACCAATAATAGAGCTTTTGCTATATTTCAGTATTTTCGGAGTGTATTAATTCTGTTTATCTGTATTTTAGGAATAATACTACACTGTTTTGCTTTTATTGAAACTGGAAAGCGGGTATCTTACAGTCGAGCACAAATTCATAAGAATCTCACTTACGAGACCTTTAAACTGTAGCTTTCGTACTTGTTTTTTTATCGAATCGAGTCGCTTGTAGTTTTAAAACTAAAAGTGTCACGTAATTATTATCAATAAATGTACTAAATTATACCACATGGGAAATGGAAAACATAAAAACTAACAGTGTAACAGTTTAATGAATGGCTTGACTTTAGAGTCTTTACTATTTAATAACTCGATTGGTATATCTATATAAACATATACATAGATATTATGTTCATAATTTTAGTTTAGATTTAAATTTGCTATAATGTGGTTTTTCTTTATAAATATTAGGTATATTTTTAGAATTTTATAAAATTATTGCCTTTATAAGAAATTGGTAGGTTTTCCAATTATTTCGTATTATATATATTGGAAGGAGGCATCACCGACACTATAAAGTATATATATTCTTGATCAGCGTCAACAGCCGAGACGATATAGCCATGTCCATCTTCCTTCCGAATAACAACCATCATTTTAAAGAGTCGCGAATTTTGGTAAATATGTACTATAATTACTATAGATTTTGTGAAAATTTTGTTGCGATCTGATAAAAATTGTCAAAGTTATTATAACTTGGAGTCTTAGTTGCTTTCACTGGCAATCTGGTATAATTTGCACGCTATCTTATGAATGAATGTATCAATATACCCAAAATAGCCGTTGGAATATTTTTAGTATTTTTACAGTATATTAATTCGGTATATTTTAAAACTAACTTTCTTGCTTATTACCAAAATAATATTTAAGTACTACTTAAACTTAATATTCAATATTCCAAATAGCAGTGCGAGTATAGATTGAGTAAATCCTTAATATGTATTAAGAATAAGAGTATTTGAACTTCGACATGCAAAAGTTGTGCTCACTTTGCTGCTTTTTGTTATTTCTTTTGATTGTGTATTGAGCTGCTTGTTTAACAAACGCTTAAAGTGGCTCTTGTCTAATTGTGCGCTGCTTTGCATAAAGTTATTAAATATTAAAAGCTATTAATCAAATGCGTTACCATCGCTCGTCGCTTCCTTTAAGTGACTCTAGAGTGGGAAGTAGAGCCGTAAAGTGTAAAAGTCGAGCAGAAGAGAATCATGTAAGAAATCTGAACTTTAGTATGTCAAGAATTTACGGTAAGTTTATTCATGTTTTCCAATATATTTAGAGTATGAATATTCCCATTCAATGCAAAAAGTCAAAATAAACCTTAATAACAAAATAAACTTTTGCGGAATTTTAACTTGGTATATTTTAAGAAAACTATCGCACTGTCTTCACTCCTTTTCTCACAGATGAGAACACTAGACTGTAACTTTCTTACTTATTTGGGTTTTGAATAATCTTTTGTTCGCAAAATATTATATATACTATACAAAGAAGTAATAAAGCTACAAGCGATTAAAAAAATACTTAAATATGCCAAAAACTATATTTGGTGTATACCGTACACGACAAAATATACCAGATTGTCAACAAAAGCAACTTTAAACAAGTAAGTAAGTTACAGTCGAGTGTGCTCGACTATGAGATACCCGCTGCCCATTTTTAATAAAGGTAAAATATTGCGGTATCATTTTAAAAATATACCGAAAATACTAAAAAATATACCAAATGGTATGTTTGGTATATCGATATAGTATACCATTCAAAATATACCATAGACGGCACAATGTGCCAGATTGTCGGCCAAACCAACTAAGACCCCTAGTAAGTAGGCGTTTTTGCCCATAAAAAAGTATTTCTTTAATAACTTCCACAATTTTTATCTGATCGCAACCAAATTTTCAGGAATCATAACTACTACAGCAATATTGTATATACCAAAATTCGCAACTCTAGCTTTTAAACTAGGCTTGTTATTCGATTTTTTTGATTTGCGGGGGCGGAAGTGGGCGTGGCAAAAATTTGAAACAAGCTTGATCTGCGTGCAAACATAACAAATCCTGTCGAAAAAAATTATAGCGCTATCTCTTATAGTCTCTGAGATCTATGTAGGTGTTCATACGGACGGACGGACGGACAGACGGACAGACGGACATGGCTATATCGTCTCGGCTGTTGACGCTGATCAAGAATATATATACTTTATAGGGTCGGAGATGCCTCCTTCTACCTGTTCCATACATTTCCTGCCGGCACAAAGTTATAATACCCTTCTACCCTATGGGTAGCGGGTATAACCAGTGATTAAGGAATCGTAACGATTGCAGTTGTGATTGTATCCACCCATAATTGTGACTCTAGCTTCAAAATTACACTTTCTTTTTGATTTTATTCTATTTAATGGGTCAAAAAACAATTTGATCTCCGTGTCTAAATTTAAATATACAATCGATTTGAATTTCTTTGAAATAACAACCATTGTTAGAAATCACATTTAATTTAAATTTAAATACATGTATATATTTTTTTTTAATAAGTAAACGTAAAATTAAGTTTTATTATTGACGTGTTGTAATGACAGCTCTTGTTTACGGTTTAAATCAAATTGCATGAGAATGATTACTTTGTTCAGCACTGATGACATATAGCTCAGAAAGGCAGCTCTGTCCATGTCTACACAGCCGCAAATTCGAAAGACAAGTTTATTGTTTCGTATGCGATTCATAAGTAGATCCAACTACAAAGAGTGAACAACTTTTAAATATTTATAATTAATTAAATCAATACACTAACCCTTACCTCAAGCTGTGACTCTGTACTGAGCCGGCGATCGTCCGTAAACTGCCTTAATATTTGTCCGGCGTTATTGCAAGAATTAGACGTGTGCTCTATTAGATTCATCACCAATGCGGTATTCCATAGATTGGTTACGATGAGAACATCACCAATAATAATGCCACCCAAATCTGACTTGTTTATGTCTTGACCATATTGGACTGCGTGATAGAGTATATTGACATTGACGGCAAACATGATAACAAATACGGTAGCCATATTCAAATCATAGATGTCAAATGCATTTCGAGCCAGCTGCAGCCACTTGGTGTGAATGTTGGCAATCCGACGCAAATCTTCCAGACTGCGGGATCCTACTCGTTGGCGAATCGCCAGCAGAGCCAACTGCACGCTCTCAAACTGATGTGTGATCAGCAGAAGCAGCGAACTGAAGCCCAGACGAATCGCTGTCAACATCAGCATTTGAAATGTCTTCACAAGCATCTGGAGAATATTCTTTCCGCCAAGTAGTTTGTATTGTATAACGATGGAGCAACACAACATCGTATAGTTTACATAAATTTGTCGCAAGAAGATATTCGCCAGCTGGAGTTGCATGTTGTCAAGAGTCTGATCGCCAACAATCCGTCTGAGAATGGGCCAATGCATTCGCCAGTATAACAGAAACTCCAGGTAAAGGCGAACCAACCGCTGTCGACGCAGCCAGACAAGACTATAGCAGCTGACGATGACAAGAACTCGGAGTCCGGCATTTACAACCATGTTCCACTGTAGTATTATATTGTTCTTCATGTAGCCCTCGAAGAAGTCTGGCGGAAACATATACCGAAACTGCAGAAACAGACACACCGTGATACAAAAACTGTATATCAAGTATACGTAAGACACCTTGCAGATCCTTAGTCTGGAGCTTTTGCTGTTTCGCAGTGTAGTCGGCATTAATCCATAGATGAGCATGTGGTAATAACTTATATTCAGCAACTGGACTAGCTTATTATGCAACATGCTACTGTTCCGACAATTGGATATTTAGTATGCTATGCCCCGATGGCACTAGGTCGACTGAGTCCTCAAGTGTCTTCCTGATGTATTGGGGCTGTTAGGTTATTGGGTCAAATTTAATTAGTTGAAAGCGCGTTATGGGTTGATGGCAATCCGATGACTAAACGTCTCCCACAGCGACAAATAAAAAGTTGTTATGCGACAAACGAACAAATTGCAGTAGTGAGTAATAATTTTTCTAATTAATTATTGCATTTTATTAATTTCTCTACAAATAAATGGATGAATGTTAATGATGGGCATCATAGATATAAATTGAAAAGGTTAATCATGTTCTTGATTGTTTTCGGTAATTCGATTAAAATTGAATTACATTCTGTGAAAAATTAAAGGATAATACTACTAGTAAATGTCATTTAGATTGAAGATATGTATTTGTCTCCGACCCCTTGTCATGAAAATTTGGTTGCGATTAGCTAAAAATTTTAGAATTTATTTAAGAAATATTACTTTGTATGGGCAAAATAGGGTACTTACTACGGTTCTTAGTTTGCCCGACAATTTGGAAAGCTTTTCAATATACCAAAAACATTGACCTAGGTATTTTTAAGTATTTTTGTGATATTTTTTTGTTATATATATAGAATAATATCACACTTTTTTTGATTTTATTCAAAATGGGTAACAGGTATCTTACAGTCAAGCACACTCGACTGTAGCTTTGTTACTTGTGTTATTTTCTTTCGTTGGGTTTATTTTCGACTTTTAAATGCCCAGCTGACATTAAATTCGATGCTCCAGTTTGTCAATTGTATATTATGTATATCACTTGTTTTCATTTCGTATTATATATTCTGACAATGTTTGTTTACACACGAGTTGCACAAGTCCACATTTTACAGCCAACTCGACCTTGTCGACAAACAAACCGTGAGTTGAATCCAAAAATATTTGCAAACTTGAGTTTATTCTGCAATTTTGTTTCGCAGATTTATTCATGGATGTGATGAAAGAATTAATTATGTTCTTAACAAATTGTATTTGTTACGTCGAATACATTTTTACCAAAATAATTTACAAGTACTGAGTAAGTTTAATATTCAATATTTCAATAAAATTGTATAGAGTAAGTAGATCCTTAATAGTAGGAATAAGAGTATTTGAACTTCGACATGCAAAAGTTGTGCTGACTTTGCTGCTTTTTGTTATTTCTTTTGATTGTGTATTGAGCTGCTTGTTTAACAAACGCTTAAAGTGGCTCTTGCCTAATTGTGCGCTGCTTTGCATAAAGTTATTAAATATTAAAAGCTATTAATCAAATGCGTTGCCATCGCTCGTCACTTCCTTTAAGTGAGTCTGGAGTGGGAAGTAGAGACGTAAAGTGTAAAAGTCGAGCAGAAGAGAATGATGTAAGAAGTCTGAACTTTAGAAAGTCATCAATTCATGATGAGTTTATTTATGTTTTCGAACATTTCTAGAGTATGGACATTCCCATAATGTGATTTCCGTAATGTCACTCAAAATATTTACAAGCATTCAAGTGACAATGTCAAAATAAAAGCGATTTTTATTTTGATAACTTGCCTAATTTATTAATCTTTGATAGCAGAATAATTTCAGCAAACACTAGTTTTAAATATTCTTTTGTTTGCAATATATAAATAAAAAACAAAAACAATTACTGTAGCTCTGCACTAAAAATAGAAGCAATTTATCAATTTATTCGTCCTTTTTAGTGAAACATGTTAAAAAGACTAATTTTTTTCTACAGTAGTATTCGCTGTTATCCATAAATAATCATCATAAGCCAATAACTAGAAAGTTTCACTGCATTGTTTCTTATCACAATAAACTTATTATTTTGTTTTTTTTTTTTACTTTCATGTTTTCATTTAAAAGAATCTATAAATTTTTTAAATATAAATCTTTGTTTTATTTAAAATTTTTGTTTGGTCGTGGTAGACTTTTTTTCTGGA
Organism: Drosophila sulfurigaster albostrigata; assembly: GCF_023558435.1. Classification (NCBI taxonomy): domain Eukaryota; kingdom Metazoa; phylum Arthropoda; class Insecta; order Diptera; family Drosophilidae; genus Drosophila; species Drosophila sulfurigaster. Next base: position 4,400,728 of record NC_084883.1, read on the forward strand.
ATTGCATGCCTGCATTTAAGTGAACTCTGAAAATGCAGTTAAATAATATAATCGATAGCTATCCGCAATTTTCACTCAAACACTTTTTTCAGTCTATTGTAGAATTTTCTGTATATCCTTAAATCAATATTCAAACCTCATAATAACCACAACGACACGAAATGTTGCCTTTTTGTTTGCTGACAAATTGAATCAAATTGGTTGCCATTCCCATCTACGGTTGTGATCCAGTTGTCCAGTTGTTTCGTTGGCATCATCATGAGTCCAGCTAAGCATTAAATATGCGACCACAGCAGTTACTCGTAACCCTATCATTTTCTCAGTCTTGCCACCAATATATTTCTCTTCTCCTTTTTGTATTAATTCCAATTATACGCACGACTGGGGAATTTTCATTTGGATTGATAGGATTTTGGGTCATTATGCGCTCCGTCCCAGCTGCCGTTCCCTTTCTCATCTGCCGTCTGTCGGATTCACAATCAACATCCAACAGGCATTTGGAGACACACATTGTTGCCATCTATCCACTGTTGCTACTATTGTCCTACCCTGTATTCCAGGCGACACTTTGGTGAGGCATGGGCAACGAAAGAAAGGAAGCACGAACGAATTTCGATAAAGATAAGAGTCTGTTACTCTATACACTAGAGTAAGTTCTAGTCGACCAAAGTTAGTTCTATTAATTTGTATTTAGTATGGTATATACTTGGGTTGTTTCTACTGTAGTTCGCTTGGGGCACATGATTGGCAGGGCTTGTGTATTGATTGCAAAGTTTCGTTTATGACATGGCCCCAGCACAACACACAACACACAACAAATAAGATTTCTACCCGAAACTAATTAGCAACGGAATAGCTCATTTAACCCCTCGCTACCCTTACTTTGGTCCCTTCCCTGTTCAATCCGCAATCCTTTGCCTTGATTTTGTTTTTGCTTTCCACGCTCATGTGTGTTCGCCTTACGGCATAATTTTGTGCTCCATTAGCTGAATTGAAATTATAAACTATGGCCCATTAAATCTATTAATTACATAATATGCATTTTCCCATTAACTGGGTATATGCAATTTCATGCAACCCGGCCGCAGGTTGCGTAACAGACTTGGCCATAAAAGCCATGAACATTTCTCTCGCAACCGCTTGAAATGTGGGTCAAGTAGTTTTCACCACTTAAATGAAGTAACCAATTCCAGCCCACGGTTTTGTCGTCCTCTGCTTTCCGACTGCGAATCAACAAACTGCTGGATAGGATTTTCTTGCTTGCTGTTTTTGGTTACACGCGACTATTATTTTGGGCATTTTCTGGGTCATCATCATTCTGGTCGTCGTCGTAGTCGTCGTCGGCGTCGCATAAATATAAATTGTATTGTTTCAAAAACTTTTTCCAGTTGAGTTTCGCGGCTAACGGAAAAAGTAGTTAAAGTTTTGTTTTCGCCACTAGTTTATTGCGTGATTTCCTTTGCAATGACTCAGCCCAACGGATAGGACAACTGAAGAATGGGCATGGAGGAGGCAAGGACTATTTTTCTCTCTTTTCCTTTTCGTTTGTCGACTGTCGGTTGAGTCAGTTGGAAGGTGCTAAAACATTTTGCCAAATAATTTACAGTTGTTGCCAGTGTATTTGTGTGGTTTTTAACAAGTTGTGGCATAGTTTTCGCCATCTTCTGGCAATTCGGTTGGACCACATCCGGAAATGGAACTGTTGTCGAAGTATGGTTTGCTGCAAGTGCAGACGTATTCAACTTGTTTAATATTAATGTGAAAATTTCGACAAACGTAGAATGAGCGGAATCTAATTCTAATTAGTATTATTTTTCGATTACTTGTTTTGACAAGCTCATATATTTTATGGAAATTGATTGAAGTTTGGCAACTAAGATCAACATGTTAGCGGAAAGGATAATTTGAAAAGCGGGTAGCACTGGGGTTTAAATCTTCGCTATGAAATAATACTCAAACCGTACTTAAAGCAATTTCATTTTGGAAAACTACAGCATACATTTTGGGCGCTGTCATGACCATTTACAGTTTGCACATCTTTGAGTCGAGTCATGCTGTGAACAGAGTTGCAATTGGCAACTGCATTGCAAACATTATGCACGTCGCCATCGACTGCAACGTGACCAGCAATTGTGCTGTGCTTCTGATCGGCCCTCGGGTGCTCGACGTTTTACATTTCCTGACTTCTGCCTGCCACTTCTAATTGCATTTTTACTTAGTGCACGACGCCAAAGTTTGCAGCGATTGTCACGTCCCTTGCCGAGCATTCTTCTCAGTCCCAAGACCACGGGCAAAACTTTAATTAAACGTGTTTGATTTATGACTTTTGTCGGCCAACTCACCGACCTACGAGTGGCAGAGGGAGAGTAAGGGAGCTAGGAATGTCTGGGCATTTGCAACCACAATTCCAATTCGAAAGCTAAATGCGTTTATTTCCGTGCGAGCAAAACATAAATGCTGAGCACCTTGATGGCAGCCACAGCTGCTCTAGGAGTCTGGGAGCGTAAGTTTTCCATGTGGCCTCCATTACCTTGATATACGTATTGTTTCCCTAGCCACAAAGCATTAACGTTGCATTTCTTTGGGCTTCTGGCCCAAGTCGAGCACTTCAACAAGTTAATCAAAGTTATAATGGAGCGAAAATGTTGCAAAGGCTCAGCAATCTGGGTCGCAAATCCCAGCAGCTTACGTCTTAAATCAGGTACAGGCCACGGCGCAAATCTCTCGCTCAAAATATTCCACGATAATCAACTTTGATAGGCCTTCAACTTGGGCACGGTCCCGGGTATCGGCATCGGCATCGGCATCGACTTGCCCCAAAAGTGATTGGGCAAATCGCAAAAAATAAAATGGAAAAACCGACAACAACGGAAAATATTCTTGCTACATATTGCGGAGTCTCGCAATTTTCTTGAGCCGTCCTTTTTCCGCATTTTTTATGGTCTTGCGCGCAAAATGAAAATGGAAATGGAAAAAGTTTCGTGTTAAGCAACTTGCCGGTCGGTTTCTTTTTTTTGTTTCTGTATTTGGTCCGATGAACTGTGGGATAATCGCCGACTGCTATTTTGGCCACAGCCTGTGGCTTAGTTGCCTTAGTTATCGTGGTTGGCCCTGGCCACTAAGCTGTCTGCCAACACGACACTGAATCGCTTTCCAAATGGAACCTACCGAAAAAGGTAAATATGAGAACGTGACCCTGATTAGCCTTCAATTATGTGTTTTATTTTATGCAACGTCTAACGTCACTAATTCGTAAATTATTACGGAATTTTCCCTAATGATAATTGACATTCACATAATACAGAGAGTGTAAAATATTATGTATAACTATATATAGTATTCGCACTTTGAGTTAGCAAACTCTAACTCTAAAATTCCCAATTTGCGATTAATTCTGAAATTAACAAAAACAAAAATGTCAATGTGAAAAATGTATAAATTATTATTCAATATGTAGAAATACAGATTGAAAAGTTAATTCCTTCTTTCTGCCACTCGACATTTAATTAGGGAAACTGTTATTATTCGAATGAATTATAAATTGCATTATTATAGCATGAAATCAATAGTTTTTTTGTTGGTTTTTTTATGCGTTGCCAATCATCAAAATCTGATAATAATTAAAAGCGATTCGCAATCGTGATTGTAAAAAGAATTCAACTATTGCGACAACTAAAAAACAAAATATGAAATGAAAATATTTAATTTGTAAGTTTGTTTTTTTTTATATATTTTTTTTGAGGATTTTGCTTTTGCTACTAAATAAATTTCACATTCAACATGAGCAATTAATATGCGGCAAAGCCGCAAATAAAACCGCTTAATTCCGTGACATCGTCGGAAGAAGAGGAAAGAGCTGGCGGCAGGACAACAAGGATAACTACAACAACAGCAACAATTTCAATTGGATATTTTGCATGACATGCAACGCAATGAAATAATAATATGGTTAATAAAGTCAGCCACATCAGACGCGGATTCGGTTTTGCTGACCGAGATGGGGAGGAGTTGGTTGCTCAACAGGCCCGAAGCCAATTATCACACTTATTTCGCTGCTAATTAAAATGCAATTATTTGCCTTAAACAACATGATCCCATTGACAGGCGTTTTATTTGCATACATATAGATTCGTACATAAATAAATCGATGGTTGGCTTTCACAGAACTGGCTCCGCTTCTGCTTCTGCTTCCGCCTCCATGCTTTCATCCTCGCCCTCCCCTGTGCCATCGCTATCATCATTTGCATCGACGTCGCCATCGCCGTCGCCGTCGCCATCGCCATCGCCATCGACGTCGTCCTCGTCATCCTCTGCTGTAATGTGCAGTCGTGGCGCCACAAATCCGTTGCCACGCAATCGAGTTGGCGAATTAAGCTGTCGCTGCTGATTGGACGTGGATGGCGCCACATACTGTCCGCCATTGGCGACCACATTGCGACCCGCTTCGTCCACATAATCGCAGATGATCTGCCACAGCGACAGACGCTCGGAGGTGCCGCGCACGCGTGCCCGCAACGATGCCGCTGTGGCAATCAGTGTAAAGTTTAGTATGCCCGCATTGAAGATGTGCAGCCAACCATTCAGCTGGAGCTGACTGTCCGCCGCCTGCTGGAAGAGCTGCATAGGCACTGGCATTGTCCCAGTCAAGGTCTTTCCAACTATTTGCTGCCCATTGTGATCGCGCTTCACGGCCACCTGTGAGCTTACGATGGCACTCGGCGTGTTCTCTGTGCCAGCGAAAGGAAGAGAGGTTCTATTGGAGGTTCGAGTTGAGTTGACAGCAACTTACCCTCGAATGCCTCGCGTGCTTTGCGTTGATCGGCTCTCTTCACCCAACCACGCACCGTCGACTCCGGCACACCAAGTTCCCGTGAGATGCCCGCCTTGGTTTCTCCCTTGCGAATGCGAGCGATGGCTCGCTCCTTGTCATCCATGGAGACCTTCACTCGAGGTCGCTTTCCCCTTGGCACAGTTGGTTCATCCATTGTTGACCTCAGCGAAATTTGGAAAATAAAATTCTCTTTATTTATTTCGCGTTTTTATTTTTTTCCGGATCGGAACGGTGTCGACGTCGAAGTTCTACTGGCTGTTTGACAGCTCCTCGGACGATGGCTCAATATGTATCGGCTGACATATAAATCTCTGTGGTTTGCGTTTACTTCGCGTTTGCTCGCATTTGTTTTGCCCTGAGCTTTCTTCGCTTCCCCTTTTCCTGCTTTCTTGACAGTTGCCGCCCAGGGTCGCACTTCATAGCTGCACAGTGCTGCCAACTCCTCTCAATTGACAATGAAAACTCACGGTATTTTTTTCTTTTTTGCTTTTCCCATTTGCATTTATTTGTATTTTCTTTTTTTCATACTTTCATGTGTTTTCCTCTCAATTCTTACATTTAACTTTGACGTACATCTAAAATATGTGATCTAATTGCTATTTCTTTTCTTTTACTGTTTTTCATTATTGTTGTGGGTTAATCTCTATAATACTTCGGCGCATTGGAGCAGAGTTGCCTTTGGCGCAACTATTTCTTCTGATCTGCTGATTTTACAAGCATTTGCAAGCCAACTTAAATATGGTTAATATTTCTTTGGTTTTATACATTTGTAATAGTTTTTTTTTTTTTTAAATATTAATGAAAAGATCCGATCATATAATAGATAATAGTACCAATCACTTAAAGCAAATATAATTTAGCTTCTCACTGCTCCAACGCCCTCTCAATTCGGTCTTAAGTTTAGGTATTACGACTTAAATGCTACAGCCATTAAGGCTGAACTTTACAATTTGTTCTCTGGGTTTTTACGGGATATTTTCCAAGGTATTTTCTATCGGTTTCATCAGCAGCAAAACTCAGCCATTTTGTTTTGTGGGCAATTTTAATTTCCGATTTCCAATTGTAATGGAATTTGGTTACTTTGTTTATGGTCTAGGTAAATCTATGTGCAAAAAATATATATGTATATGTATATGTATTGTATATCGTACATTATATACATATAATATATAAAGTATGTATGCCACCATCTGTTCTATAATCCTGACAATTTGCCAATGATACATTGTATTTGATTTTTTTTTATGATATACATAATAACTAATAAAACCACCAACAACTTTTTTTTTTGGTTTTCAATATGAGTTCAATTTTCAGTTTTTTTTATTTTACTTGTCTACCTTAATTAATATCTTGTTCATTATGCTTGTTAAACTATACTCTCTTTTGTTTCAATTTTATTTGTAATTTCTTTTTTCAACAATTATCACGTGACAATTTTACTTTTACGTTTTTTTTTTGAGTTTAATTAATTTTGTTCTGGGCAGTTAATCATTTTTTTTTTGTGTGTATGTGTGTTTTTCAAACATTTATATGTACGAGTTAATATCGTATAATTATATTAATTAATATTCAATAGCTGTCACGTTGCGTTGCGTTCAGTGGGGGAGAATTAGGGACTCATACTTTCGCTTATATAGAGCAGAGATTTAGATTGTTAAACTACTTACAAAGTGCAAATAGGTATTGCTCGAAGAGAAGTTTGAAAACGGATCCAGATTTCAGACTCAGAGCTGCTGGCAGTGTGACACAACGTTCTCCTCTCTCTCTGATGCTCTAAGATGAACTGAGTGAGCATTTTAAAACATGGCTAAAATCAGAGATAACTCTAGTAATCCTCGTCCAGATGCTGCAGTCCTGGCTGCTTCGCCGTCCCTCGGCACATGCGTCGCAGGATGGCAATCAGTAGCGCAAACATCACACACAAGCCGAGGGCGAGGAGCGAGAGTTTGCCGTAGGGCAACTCGCTGAGATCACGTCGCAAACAGATCTCGGGCGATTCGTCGTGCAGCACCAGCTGACTGTATTCGCCGGCGTGATGCAGAAGACCGAGCTGCTCCAGATTCCACTCAATGTGCCGCGTTAGTTGGGCCAGCGTCGAGGAGTGCGTCACATTGGGACAGTTGGCAATGCCATTGCAGAGCAGGTGACGCGGAATGCAGACCTGCGTGTCGCCGGGACAGCGGAAGTCACAGCCGCCATCCTGCAACAGGGACGCGGCCAGACTACCATCGGGATTGCGCGGCAAGTGGAACAGCTCGGTCCAGACCAGTCGGAAGATGTTCTTGCCCGGCTGCCCATCTCCTGTGTACTGTATGAGCACCGGCAGCGGCTCCTGATCAGCGCCTGTGGCTCCCAGCTCCGCAGTGGTGAGGATGGGCAAGTCCCTGGCCAGGGAAATGTTGTCGGGACAGACGACAAAGCGGGGCTCCAGTCGCCCGGCTAGATATACCTCGATCTTGGCACTCTCACAACTGCGATCAGCGAATCGCGCCTTCTCCAGATTCAGCCACAAGTCCCGCTGAGCAGCCACCTTTAGCTCCCAGATGCACTTCTCGCGACGATAATGGTGCTCAGGTGGCGCCATCGGTCCCGCTACCATGGCCAGTGCCTTCTTGTAGGGAAAGACGAGATCGCCGTCGGGCGAGGGACCGAGTGTGATGGGACCACAGAGCGGACCATGCGCAAATTCGTACGTGGCTTCGAACAGTGGATTGGGATTCTTAAAGTACGAGGTAATGGCATGCTGACCCTGCACAATCATCTCCAGATTCATCTGATCCGCCGAGGAGATGACACGCACAGCTCGGGGAATGTTGTCGCAGAAGCAAGCTAAATTGTTCTGGAACTTGTCGCGCTCCTCCCAAATCACCAGCTTGTCCACACGCTCCTCGTGACAGCGAGTGCACGCATTGCTGTTGTACGGCAACTCCTTGAACGAGACCGAGTTCACCTCAATGATGGCCCTGGCATACAAACGTCGATCCGTCACGAACTTGTACTGACAACGTACATCGCTTCCGCCGGTTCGTTTGAAGATCAGGGAGTTGAGGGGCGATCGAAGGCGACCGCCAGGATGCTTCCAGGCGTACATGACTTCGTCGCAAAGGGTGTTGGGCACGGGGTCGCCGAACCGGGTGTTGTTGAAGAAGTCATAGTGCGCCCAGTAGTACAGTGAGCTGCCGCTATAGCTGCCAGTCTTCGAGTCGAATTGCACGTAGAGCGAGGGACTTGTGCTGACGAAGTCCACCTTCTCCATGGGTCGCGAGAAGGTGTCGCAGAAGGTCTTGATGATGCGGGCCGGGTCCGCGTGATCCGAGTCGTAGATTGTCAACGATTCCCCGCAATCGCCTTCATATTTCAGTATAGGCGATTCGATGCGATTGATGCGAAAACTGCCAAAGAGAAATAGAGAGAGAGAGCAAACGATGAGCGGCGAACTAAAGATATGTCGATGTAAAGATGATATTTCACACAGCCAAAGTCATAAAGTGCGGGAACCCCACAAAACCCACAAAGACCTTTGGCTTTATGCCAAGCCAACCAACCACAATTTGGCCAGCTTTCTCCACCCTAACCCGACCCAATAGCCGACTCCTGATGTCATCAACTTTGGCGTGCTGCGTCGTGGCGCAGTTTAATATAAATTCCAACTGGTAACAGGTAAAATCTCACTTTTTACTGCCACACGTTTTCTCGTTAGATTTCGCTTGCTGCATCTCGCTGCAGTTGCTGTTGCAGTTGTAGTGGAGAAAAATGAATGCAAATTGCTTTGCAAAAGCATTTTGGCAGGCACGTTGAAGTCAGCAAATTATTGCGAGGAATGTGCCTGAGCTACTGATGAACTCGCAACTACCCAAACAAAAATGTTGCACATTACATACGACTCCACTAAACGCAGATATTACTCGTAAGTCTCGAGACAAAAATAAGCTTTAAATTTAATCAAAATTCGCTATGAAGAAAGTCGCAATTGGCATGTGCTTTCTTAAATATCCCTTCCCTTAAATATCCCTTTTCTGAACTGAAATTTCAGATCTTTTAAAACAAACTCACAAAATCTGCAATTATTTATTTAGTGGATTAGTAAACAATCAATATATTTTCTGCACAATTTTTTTTATTTTTTAATTATTTAATAGTGTAAAATGTTGTTTGCATACAATAAATTCGAGAAAATTGTTTCGTTTATCACATTCACAAAAATAGTATTAAATTAAACTTTTTATATGTATGTATGTATATATCAGTATTTTTTGTGAAGCAAGTAATTTAAAGTGCAATTTCCATTCTAAGCGAAAATAGCAAATTGTGACTGGGAATAGCCTTTATGGCTAGGCTATAATATAATTTACAGTTACCGCGAAAACTTTTCCAATTACACTCATCCTCAGTTTTTTGGCTCGGATCCAATCTCCAACTATCTAACCAGCATTCAAGCATTCGTGTCGTAAAAATAGTTTACGTAACTATCCCACATTCATTCCGTTAAGCAGATTTCATACAATTACATTGCCGCTGTCCAAAATATATGATATAATACAACATTTTATTAACCCACACAAAAAGTTACCAAATGTCAAAAGCAAGCGAGAAAGAGAACGAAAACGAATAGCAGCAAAAAGCAAACAAATCACCATTCAGACGGGCAGCAACAACAACTATAGCAGCGAGAGCAGCGCAGCGCAGCGTCACGACACAATTTCGTTTCATTTGTTTCATTTCATTTCGTCCCGTCTCGTTTTGACTCGTTTCGTTTTCATTTTGGTTTCATTTTTTTATGCTGCACCACTATTATTTCGTCCTATTCATAATAGAGCAGAGTTACATTTTTGCACCGTCTCTCCCGCTCTCCCGCTGCCCCGCTCCCTTTGGCATTATCCTCTCTGCTGCTGTCACTCTCCCCTTCATCTATACGTGCTTATGCCGTTATTCACGTACGCGACGTCGCAAAGTAAGCCTGACGCCCTGCGGCATGTCCTCATAATCCGTTTGCAGCCTAGTTCTGGCTATGCTGACTCAGTGGGGAGTTTATTCAGTCCGCCTTAAAATATGCAATGCAGCAGCAGCAGATGGACTGAAACCGCTCCTCACCTCCCTCTGCTCCACCAGCCTGATCTGGCCTGCTCTGCTCTGCTCTGCTCAGTTGTCAGCTAACTGGGGAGTAACTGCTTAGTTATGTGCATATGGCAGTCAATTGGTGTCGTGTAGAGTCCTGCTTTAAGTGCGGGCGTCAGCTGATAAATAGCTTTAGCTTCCAGTTGTCCTCGAAACCGATTTATTACATACATTTATTGCAAATGGCAGCGAAACATCTAACCTAAATAGTATCATATTTCATTGGAAGTCTACTACTATATATTTTTTTGTTGTTTTTTTAAATAAATCAAAAGGCTGTTTATCAAACTTGGTGTTGAAATAGTTGACCAAATACATTATAAAAAAAATTGTCAAGAATAAATTTGAGAAATTATTCTCAAACTATTTTCTATCTAAATTTAATGAAAGGGTTTCAGATTTCTGCTTTCATTTTCATATTGAGTATTTATTATTATACTTAAGTTTCTATATTTTACTGCTTTACTATCATTATTCATTGTTTTGATTTTGTTTATTTCGCTGTTAATCTATTACATAATGTATACTAAAAGTAAAGCAAAGAAACTCAACGATATATGTGAGTAATATTTACATATTTAAACCTAGTATGAGAAATAGAGTAGACTAGAGTCTATTGATTTTATAAAAAAAAGCAAATAAAACAATTTGTAATTTTTTTTTAACTTTTCTAATATGTCTGACTTTCATCTGAACTGGAATTAATTCTCTCTAATTAAATAACAAATAATACTTATTTATTTATCTTTTCTGCTATGTCTGAAAGTTTCTCCAATATAATCAATCACAATTGGACTTATAAACATGTAAAAATTGCATGTGAGTTGCTTAGCTCCTCTGCTGAAGACCTAAAATAATTTTGCAGTATACTTTTAGGGGCATTGTAAGAGAATTGGCATGTCGACTAGCTATTCACTATATAATTTCAATCATTTGGAATGTAGGGTGGACCAAAAACAAAAAAAAGAACAGTAGACACTCGTAGTTAGTATAGTATGAGATGCAGAAGAAAGCCGAGGCATGACATGTTACTTAAATGAGCAAGTTTGTTGGAAACAATGTCGACAGTGTCTAGACTTGCAGACTTGGGCCAGGCAGCAGCCGTGTGGCAACAGTAGCAACAGTTGAGGCAGCCAAGGAGTGTCTCTCTCACATGTAAGTGAAGCTCTTAAGGACTGTGTGGAAGAGAGGGTGGGCGGGAGGCAGGCAAACAGACAGATGGATGGCAAGGGGCTACGTGGAAGGTTGTGCAATTGTTGTCGTGGGCGTTGCAACAACTTGAATGAAGTTGGCAGCAAGCAGCAACAACAACAATAACAGCAGCAACTAGAAGTAGAGTCGTAAAAGGAACAACAACAATTTTGCGCTGCAAAGACAAAAACTTGAGCTGAAAGTACGAAAATTGAGCACAACTCACGCAGTTTCCCATTGCATTTTTCGTCTACCATTTTGAACTTTTCGCTGCTTTTGGACAGTCACTGTTCACATGTGTTCTCCCCCCTCTCACCACCTCTCTCTGCCCCTGTTTGTGCACTGTAATCACGCAATCATGTTGCCCACTTCTAAACTCTTAATGGCAATCGGTGTAAACGTGCGCACAAGTTCTCCATGCGCTTGGATTTAGTTTCGTTGCCCTGCTTTTTGTAGGTGGACATAAATATTTATCTTTTGGCAAAAACTTGTTTGATATTTTACTCTTCATGTGTGAATGCGTATGTTGGTTGTGTGCGATTGTCTGTGTGTGTGTGTGTATGTGTGTGAGTGCATCTCTGTCCCTGATGTTTGTCATGCACACAGTTTTCTTTTGCAGTTTTTAGCCAAAAACTTGGCAATGTTTTGCAACATTTTGTGCATAAATTATAAGCTTGCAACATGGTCGAATTCTCTGCTGCAATTGTTGTTGCGTTACATTGCGAAAGTTGAAGGTTTCTATTTTGACAACTTTAGGGGCGAGGTTTCAACTAAAGTATTGCTTTTGGTTCGCAATACTGCAGCGAGTTCCGTTGTGCCAGAGATTGTCGAGAAAACAAGTTACATAAATGAAATGGAAAACTTACGAGTGTGTCTCCTATCTTTAACAATTGTTGGCAATTGATAGATATATTTCAAGTACTTAGCAGTTATCCTGCAATACTAGTACAATGTAAATAAAACTGAATAAATTAGTTACTCATTTTGGAGTCTCCTATGTTTTGACTTGAAATTTATGAAATAGTTTTCTTTTTAGCAAAATAATCTCTGATTCTCAATACATTTCCAACTTTATTAGTAAGAAAACGTAGCGACCTCAAAAAAGAAAGAGTCAATATTTAAGTATACGTCGATTAACTTATTAGTTTATTTCTAACTCACTTAATTTATGGGTAAACGTCCTCTCTCTTAAACTTTTTTATCTAAAATTCAGCAGTTTCATATCAAGTATACGACCATTGATTCATTTAAGCTGTTAGCAAATAAATGATAAATATTAATAAAAATAAATGAATATACCCGGTTTGTCACTCAAATACGGGGTAAATACTTTGCAGTTTTAAGGGAAATAATCCGCTCGTCTTATAATTCACTCGGGTTACAATAATTGGACTAAACTTGTTAACAACTTTTCCAATAAAGTCCTTAGCTCTATGCGTCATAGATATCGCAACAAGAGTTTGCAAAACTCAACTACGCTCTTAAGTTTAAGCCCTGTTTACTCTGCAGTTCACCCTTTTGAATGGATTCAATTCGAGCAAGCAAACCAAAGCAAACCAAACGAAGCAAGCATCAATGATGCCCCCCAAAATGTCAAAGCATCAAAACTTTTGCATAGTCTTAGGGGATGAGACTAAGCCAGACGATCCTTTGCCTGGGACAAGATTCGCAATGAAGCTGGCAAAAACCGCAGCACAATAAAATATTTCCCTACCCTATGAATAGGCGCATTGCATTGCGAGGGAGGGAGGAAAAGCGGAGAGTAAAATTGCAAAGCACAAACTGAAAACTGGAAGCAGAAAACTGTAAGCTGAAAATGCATGACCATTGCCGACACTTGGACAAAAGTTCAGAGCCCGGACTCAGACACAAACAACAGACCGACAAGGAGAAGAAAGAGGGGACAAAGTAAAAAATATAAAGAACAACTTCAACTCGACACGTTAAATTAAAATGTCACATAAATCTTTGCGGCAAATTTCATTAAAATACGCTTACAGCATAGAACGCAGCGCCAAAATGGATTGAAGCTGGAGTGGCAAACCAAGGATCGGGGAATGCGGACTTTTGTCACAATGGGGATGAGATGAGGCGGGGGGTAAGGCAAAACCGCTGGCAGGCATTCTCCGTTGCCGCAAAACTTTACACTTTACACTTTAAGTGAAATGTCGACGAGGGCGACGGATTTTTGGGCCAAAAAGACCCTCAGAGTCCCGCCTCTTTTTCGTCCAGATATATTTACAATATAACAGACTTTGGCCCCGACTATGTTATATGTGTGTGGAACCGAACAATGGGGGAACAATGGCAACAGGCCCAGGGGCGGCTCAAAATTGTAAATGATGTCGGGCAGAACAGCTACAGAGAACTAAAGCGTGGCGTTGCTGCACTTTGCTGAATTGGAAAAAGTGGAAATGTGTAAGTAAAAGATTATATATAAATCTATTAAGGTCTATTAAACAACTTTAAGTATTTAAGGGAACTAAGAGTCTAAGATTTCCATATAAAACTATCAAAGTGCACCAAACAACTCAAAACAAATAGATGCTACTGAATATATCTAATGTTTACTCGCATATTCAGTAAAATATGATATATGTATTAAAAAATAAATAATAAAAAACAATTTGTACGCTATATGATGTTAAATTATAATTTAAAAATTTGTAGATTAGTTGTATTCGTCATTCTTCTAATAGTTGTTTGAAAATCCGAAAGCATTTTTATATTATTTCCGCTTCAGTCGAAATTGAGCGTATTTGGCTATATTTTTATGCCCCTTACAAAATCCTACTCCACTACTAGTAGTACATACATATATGATTCCCGAAAATTTGGTTGGTTACATAAAAATTGAAGAAGTCATTTAAGTAATAGTTTTATATGCAAAACATGATCTTAGTTGCATTAATTGACAATCTGGTATATTTTGTAAGGTAAGGTGTATTTAAAATGTAAAAGTAAATCGAAATACCAAATATAGCTTTCAGTAAATTTTTATTGTATAATAGTTTAGTTTATTTTAAGAATAACACAGCATTATTTTCGTGTTCTTGAAAAGAGGTAGCGGGTATCTCACAGTCGAGTACACTCGACTGAAGCTCGCTTACTTATTTCATTTGTAGCAACAACGCACTATTTTAAATTATATTTTATCACACAGTTGCTAAACTGTTTCTTAAAAGTACGAAACTTTTATTTTATATGTCTTTACTTTGGAAATGTAAATTTTTCCAAAATTTTGTATTTCTATCTATGAACTTGTATTTTTATACCAGCTACCCATAGGGTAGAAGGGTATTATAACTTTGTGCCGGCAGGAAATGTATGTAACAGGTAGAAGGAGGCATCTCCGACCCTATAAAGTATATATATTCTTGATCAGCGTCAACAGCCGAGACGATCTAGCCATGTCCGTCTGTCCGTCTGTGTGTCTGTCCGTCTGTGTGTCTGTCCGTCCGTCCGTATGAACACCTAGATCTCAGAGACTATAAGAGATAGAGCTATAATTTTTCGACGCATTTGTTATGTTTGCACGCAGATCAAGTTTGTTTCAAATTTTTGTCACGCCCACTTCCGCCCCCGCAAATCAAAAAAATCGAATAACAAGCGTAATTTTAAAGCTAGAGTTACGAATTGGTATATGCAATAATTACTGTAGTAGTTATGATTCCTGAAAATTTGGTTGCGATCAGATAAAAATTGTGGAAGTTATTAAAGAAATTCTTTTGTATGGGCAAAAACGCCTACTTACTAGGGGTCTGAGTTGCTTTGGTGTACTATATCGATATACCAAACATACAATTTGGTATATTTTCAGTATTTTTTTTTTTTAGTATTTTCGGTATATTTTGAAAATGATACCGCAATATTTTGCCTTTATTAGCGGGTATCTCACAGTCGAGCACACTCGACTGTAACTTTCTTACTTGTTTTTAGTATTTTTAGTATATTTGGTATATTTTTTACAATAATGTCCCAAAATATATTTTTAGTATTTTTGTAGTATAATTGGTATGTTTTGAGAATAATACCGCAAAATATATTGCTTTTATTCAAAATGGGTAGCGGGTATCTCACAGTTGAGCACACTCGACTGTAGCTTTCTTACTTGTTTTATGTTTGAAACTGATTAATTTTTTAAAAAGAAAGGCAACTTATATAAGAAGATTTGTTTGAACTATCACTATTTAATTTTAATAAGAGTTTGCCATATCGGTTTCAAGTTTTTGAATATAGCATTATTAAATTTCTACTGTATATTGAATAATTCCTCAGTTGCCAGAAACAATTTAAAATGCAAATGATTTAAGGCATTTAAAATGTGATATGCTTACCTCGGGAAATAGAGTCGCACGATTTCGCCAGGATGTCCTTTAATGTGGTAGCTGCAGGAGGTGTTTGGCGGATACCAGTGGGCAATGCTGAGGAAGATGCCCCTCGCTGGCGCTGCTGTCCTTCAGCGAATCGGAGCTGAGCAACCAATCGCAAACGCCGTGCTTGATTCCTGCGGTCTCCACATGGCCCGGCCAGTTGCCAACGTTGAAATGGAAACCCGTATTCAGCAATGGCCCCGCCGGTGATGTAACAAACTCCACGTACATGTATTGTGATGTGCCTGGAGGCAGAATAAGAGAGAGAGAGTGCGGAGAATGATTGGCAAAGTGGCTTATGGCATGGCATGCTCTGTGGTCTATAGTCTACGGTGGTCTATCAGGCATTCGCCGACGGCAGCGTGCCCTTTGTACTTACCAATAATGCTGAATGGGAACTTGCCGAGGCCACAAAATTTGCCTATCAGCGGCGAATGCTCATCGCGTCCATCATAAACGGCCAACCAGTCGTATGGGCAATGCTCGTTGCCCGATCCGATGGGTCTGATGGGACAGGTCATCACGTTCTCGCATCTATAGGGAGAAATATGATATTGATGAATTACAAATGATAGTTGTGCACTTTAAAATACTTTAAGCCCTGCGAGTGGGTGAATAACCTTTGCTGCATTTGTGGCGCGCGTCAAAAGGTAAATCTAATTTGTGCCTTGACTTCACGGTTTTCAAAGAGCAGCCAACACAATTTCAAGTGCAAAGCGCCCGAGGTAAATAGAATAAAAAAGCAAGTTGAAATTGAATGAATAATTGCTCGTCCAACAGCTTTTAGTAAAAAGATGAAAGAGTTTAAATACGAAGAGAGGGATGTAAGCCGGAAATGTGTTGAAATCTTTATCTAATCAGTGAAACATGTGAAAATACACAAACAACTTTTAACTTATTTGAAGTGAGCTTAGACCCCTCCCTCGTCCTTGCCAACGCCGTCCATGGCATTCACTTCGACAGCGCACATCCAAAAAAAAGAGAACTGCAAGTGCCTGTCCTGAAACATTTTCTAACCATTTCCATACCCTTCACGTTTAGGTAAAGGGCTGCTTCAAATATTTGTAACCATCTGACTGACTAAGCAAATAAGTTCTATAAACTTTGTAGACTATATGTGTTATTATTAATACTTTCTAAGTAATTTATTATTATAATTATTTAAATGCTGTAACCGAATTTGCTATGCTTTGAGAGAAAATACAATTTAATAAAATTATCAAAAATCAATAATTTCATTATTTTAAGAAGAAAATTAAAATTGAGAGTTATAATAAAAGTCGAAAACTAAATTGATTTCTATAAGAAAAATCACATAATAACAAAAATAATATACACAATCCCTTGAAAGGAATAAATTATTATTATTGCGACAGTTTACAAAAGAAGCTCATAGGAAACTTTAGCAATAGACTTCACATTATTGTATACAATTTCACAACGGGTATTTAAAAGTTGAGCATACCCGGTTGCAATATACTTTCTATTTTTTTTGTTGTTCGTCATCTCAGTCCGAGCATAACCCAGACAAAGTGACCTTTGCAAAGTGATTCACTCTGTTTTCAGCCATTGACGAGACCCCTTTTAGCCATCCATTTGTTGGCAATACAATTTGCTTGAAGGCGTCGAAATTCGAGGCAATTTAAAAGGCAAACGAACGGACTTTTACCTGTTTGTGAGTGTGCGTGAAGTTTCTAATTGAAAGCCAACTTTGGCAATTATGTTCTCTCGACTTTAATCAAATGCGGGCCTGCAACTGGCCATGTGATTGAAAAAAAAAAGAAATCTAAACTAATTGACATTTTATTGAGCCTTTGAATGATTTCCGTAAAAACTTTGAGAGCGAAAAACTTGACCAAACTGTGACTGTAACTGTAACTGTTTCTATTAGCCAGACAGTTGTTCGGTTTGCTTTCGATTCGTTTCAGTCAATTTAATCACTTTGTCAGCAAGTTTCCTCTTCAGATCCGTGCAGGGGGCTTGCCTAATCTAACTTATTGATAATAAATGCGTAGGGCAGAAAGTTGATTATTTTGACAGTCTCTCTCTCTCTCTCCCCTGCAAAGAGATGCCAAAGTTGGTGGCTGGCAAAAGTTTTTGGCCAACAGACATATCAAAAATAACTGACTGGTAATAATTTCGGCATATTAAAAAACCTTTTTCTCGATGACTTTTGCATTTATTTCGCCTCGCCTCCCATCGACTGTATCCCAAAAAAGTTTCCTATGCGAGTGTTTGCAAGTTTGTGTTTGGTTGGCAAAAATGCTGTGCTGGCAAAATATTTGTTGTGTTTGCCACGCAGAAATTAGAAAAATGTTTTGCAAAACTCGCATTGCCCATTGCCCAGGTCCAATAAACTCAGCTGATTTATAAGGGACCCATACAAGCAAGGACAAAGTTGCCGCTGACTTGGCATAAGCACCTTCATATCGATAGGACTTGGCCTTAAAATTCGCCCAGACACAGACACAGAAGCGGACTCAGACTCGGACTGGGACTAAGAATGAGAGTGTGTTTTATGAACTGGATTTGAGTGAGCTTTGGGTGTAATGCTTCGATGGATTAGACTGATTGTTTGTCAATAGTTTTAGACTAAACTGAGACATACAATAATAAATCATTCTAGAAAATTTGGTTTAACAAATAAAAGATTGTTGAAGTTGTGCAATGGTTTTAGTTGCTTTGATTGGTATATTTTGTACTCTAAAGTAAATTTTGATGTATTAGTATACCAGTATACCAAATATAATTTTCAGTATATTTCAGAAATTATTCGGTATATTATTTTGGTATATTTAAAGAATAATACTGCACTTTTTGCTTTTATTGAAAACATGCAGCGGATATCTCATAGTCCATATACCAAATACATCTTCAGTATTATTTCAGTATTTTTCAGACTATTGTTTTGGTATCCTTTAAGAACTGTTTTGATTTTAGTATTTTTATTGGTATATAATATTAGTTACTTTATTGGAAACAGGTGGCGGCTATCTCGCAGTTAACACAGTCGACAAAGGACAACCTTTATAGTTTCAAACTGAACGCCTAAACACAAATAAATTAAACTAATATCTCCATTCCTGAGCTAATTAAATTTACTGAAAAATATTTTATGAAAATGATTGCAACGTAATGTCAACAAATTTGTTGTCAAATGACTTGACTAAGCCGAAATTACTTTTAATCTGTCCAATTATTGAAATAAATATTTTTGTATTGATTTCCATTAGCCATTGAAATTGGGGATATTTTAAGTAAATCCTTTACATATTTCAAACATTTTGCAAATAATCCTTATTAAAACTTGAAAGCATATGCAGTATATATTTTCAAATCTCAAATTAATTCGCATGCCGACAAACTTTGGGTTTAACTTTACGGTTAGTTTGTCGAGTGCGTTGACTGAGTAGACAGAATTTTAAGTGTATTGCCCTCCATCCCCCACCCCAACAACGACCCAAACCAAACATCATTAATGGCATTTGAGCATTGAAACCCTTTTTGGCTTTTGTCGAAAAACATTCGATTAACTCCGTCGCTGTTGCTGCTGAGTTTGCCATTAGCTCGTTTGTAGCGTTTGTTTGACTAATCCTTGCAGGCACGCCTTCAGTCCGTCTCTCTGTCTCTCTGTCTGTCTGTGTGTCTGAGTGACCCGCTCATCGACCGGGTGGAACAACTTAGACTTGCAAATTAATACGCACTTAAAGTGGATTTTCAACTAGTCCGAAAGGCGTGTTTTCTCAACTTCTCGATGTATCTTCTTCACTCGCCTCGCATTCCAGCACAAACGTTCTCAACTCTTCGCTTTTTCGCTGTCAAAGCTGGCAGTTTGACATGCCTTCGTGCTTGCACTCAAAAGGTAAATATTCAAATTGAATCTATAAAAATAAATTGAATGTTGCTTATCTAATTTCGACTCGAAGGAGCCAAAAGCACGTGCAGAGCGCAAGAGAGACTGAAATATGCTGACTGGCAATGGCTCTGGCATTTGCACATCAAACAGCTTTAAGATACTTAGACACTTTTTCTGCCCATTTGCAAAGTGCCCCTCACAGTGAAGTGTTAAAAGCAAGACGACTCCCCTCACACGACTCTTCGCTCTAGCTCTACACCGTGTTTGCTGTTCCATTGAAGCCCTTTCAGTGCAATGATAAAGCAGAAAAGGGGCGAAATGTTTAATGACCGCCCGCAACGTTTGTGAAAGGTCAGTGAATGGCAAATGCAAATTGTAGTCGACACAGACACAGACCGAGACACAGCCACACACAGAGAAAGAGATACTCCAAACAGGTAAATTTTACGGAGGGTTAAGTGGGGCCGGACTTGGGGGCTCAGCCACTTGGGCAATTTATAAAATATTCAAGTTGTGATTTAAGCCCAAAGCACAGCTGGCATTCTGCAAGTGTCCCCAAAGAGCTGCTAATACTCCGCCGAGATTTCACATTCATGGAAATGTTTTTTTGCCAACTAAAATCCAAAACAAAAGCCAGAAAGAAGTTAAATACTTAGTTGCAAAAATGTTTAAAATTTATTTTTCAATTTCATTCGATTTTTATACCCGGTACCATAGGGTAGAGGGGTGTTAAACTTTGTGACGGCAGAAAATGTATGTAACAGGCAGAAAAACTCCCTAAAATATATATATTCTTCATCAACGTTAACAGCCCAGACGATAGAACGATCCGTCTGTCTGTTTGTCCGTCCGTCCGTATGAACACTTAGATCTCAGACACTATTAGAGATAGAGGTATTTTTTTTTAATATAGCACTTGTAATATTTGCATGCAGATCAAGTTTGTTTCAAATTTTTGCCACGCCTGCTAGAGTCACAATTTTTGGTACACACAATAATAACTAAAGTCTTTATGATTTTTGAAAGAGGTTATTCCTGTAGAAGTTATTTAAGATATATATTTGTATGGGGAAAACACCTTAAAAACTGGTCTTCAAATCTGGTATATTTTACACTTTAGGAATCATACTGTACTGTTTTGCTTTTATTCAAAATGGGTAACGGTTATCTTACAGTCGAGCACACTCGACTGCAGCTTTCTTTCTTATTCATTCATTTAAATGACATTCTTGATGGCTTTAAGTTGTCTTGAGACAATTTCATCATTTTCGCATTAATAATAGTAAATCAACAATGACTGCAATTGCAAATCCTTGAACCAGGCAATTTGAGTGTGGGCAGATAGAAGAGACAGCCAGGAGAAAGGACTCAGGAGTTGTCACGGTAATGTTGATGCGACTGCGACTGGGACTCTGATTGCGACTGCGACTTTGACTGGGAATGCAAATGGAAATGGGAAAGCTGTGTTGGGAGTCGGATTGGGTGTGTGACATGTCGCCAGCGTTTGCCATGAAATTGGTGCCAATTTTTCCAGAGCGCTCTGTCAAATTGTCATTGTCAGCATGCCAAATGCATTACAACAACGTCGATGGCACAACACACGTAATGTTGACTGTTCGCCAACAACACAAAAAAAAGGTCTGAAAAAATATTGCTAGCATTTTCGGAATTGCATCACTGCCATCGTTGTGCCAAAATGACAAATTACAGGGTGTTAAACTTGGCGCTAATTTCTCTCGCCAATTTCCAAAATTTGCATATGCCCAGAGAATGTCCAGCGAGTGGAAACTCTAGCTCTCTCTCTCTCGCTTACCTTTGACCATCGACCGCAAACTGTTCGTTCTGCAGATATAACTTGATGTACGGCTGTCGAGTGTGCAGCTTATATCGGCAGTTCAAGGCTCGAGGATAAAGTCCAGGATACGCCGGAGACTGAACGTAGCAGGTCTGCAGACGGCAGTCGCGATATTCACGCTCGCAGTACGAACTGGAAGAGAAAGAAATACAAATATTATATGAAAATTGTAATTAAATTTAATTTTCTATTTTAGGGTTATTCTCCGTCCTTGTAGCTTTGGTTCCACTCCCTGGTCGCAACATTAAATGCCGTCAATAAATGTCGCCAATCTCTTCTCCAAATCTTGTATTCTCTATCCCCACTCTCTTTCTCTTTCGCTAGTTTTTCCTCTTGGGCACAAATCCAACAAATTAATCGCTGGAATTGCCTGGCAGGCAGTCAGGCAGGCTGTTAGATTCTCGAGGGCGGACCGACAGACGGAAAGGGCAACGAAGAACAACAAAAGCAGAAAATTGTGTTCACTGATTTGGAAATTCTTGAGCAGTTTCCTTGCTTTGGCTTGCCTTCCAGAGGCAACCTTGTAAAATTGCTCTTGAATTACAAAAACAACTGTAATATTGTAAAGAAAGCCGTGCGTATAATTTTCAATTTGTTCAAGTCAAACAAACGCATTGCCAGGGTTGTCACTCCGCTGCGAAGTTTGCCTAAATATGATTACCATTTACCATTGTATTTGTGCTCTAAATTTCACCATTCTACTTCGCTTTTTATTTCCATTCCCATTCACATTCACCATTCATTTGCTTGTCGTTTGGCTTCCGTTGACTACCCTTTAAATTAAATTTAATAAAGGGTGGCTTGCTTTGAACTTGATAATAACTGTAAATGGGTAATTCTCTGGAGAAAATGTTCTATGCAATACTATTTAAAGTAAAAAAAAAAACATATTCCAAAACGTGTTTTATTTTAAGTAAAGATGAATCTTTTAGCTATTTATCACTTTCTTTAGAGCTAAGAATGATTTTGAAATTATTTTTCTGTTATAACACAATAGCAAAAATTAATGAACTCATATGAATATATTGTATCGTAAAACACAAAAAAGTTCCTGAAATCAATTTTATCTCTAAATATAATGCTAAGCCAGAGCTATAAGAATAACTTTTACTCATTGTTTTTATCACTGTAAATGTTGTGGTAAAGGATATTTTTCGCCAGAGAATTGCCCATATTCATTGTCTAATCTATCAACACACAATGTATAATATATATTTTTGGATTACGCTGATAACAATTTTCTATAAAAAAAAACTTGAATCCAAATAAACTAATTTAGACTGGCGCATTTCATTTATATAAAAAGATTCTAAAGAGTATTTATCTCGTTCAGTTTCTGTTTGTTTACTTTTGTAGCTGGGTTAGGTCGATATCGCTGCGCGTGACCACAGAATTAGCATAAAAATCATATTGGCCATGTGGGCGGCTGTTTTGTTTGTATTTGTATTTGCTTTTGCTATTGGATTGGGATTTAGTCTGGAATTCAATCCCCATGCTTAACTGTCTGTTCTTTTTGTCTGTTTAAAGTGTCGAAACAGTTCAATACGATTGATGAAAGGCAGCTTAGAGTAATACTTAAAGAGTGAAATATTCGCTTTAATACTGCGCTAAAGCTGCAATCACAAAATGCTAGCAGCAAAGTTGTACTTTGTATGCATAAAATATTCGCTGAGATACTAGAAATGTCTTTGCTCTTTTGCCTGTGCCAAATTCACATTCCATATAGCAATGCTCAAAACTTGCAACTTATTTTATTAAGATAAAAGTTAGACGACGTCGTGGAAAAAAGCGAGCGAAATCAAATGAAATTTAATGTCTGCAAAGTTTTTCGGGATAACTGAATGCTCATTTTGCTGTCTCCCACTTTTTCCAAGCTCCCAGTTTGTTCAGCCTGTCGCGAGTTTATGTTGCCGCAGTGCCGCCTTGCCACGCCCACTCGTAAATTGTAATTCAATTTTATGCGACCTTCTGTTGCCGCATTGCCAGCATTCATGTCCCGCTCCGCGTCCTTCGCATATGATTATGGAATGTCCTTAGTTGATAGAGGGGAAGGACAACTCTCGAAATTGTCAAAGACATCGCTGCCTTCAAAAACCACTCAAGTTGCGTGCAACATAATAAAATTAAATTAACGCATCGCTGGCTACAAAGTAGTAACTGTCAGTTGTCAGCCACGCCCACTGCCAACCAACCGCCTCATCCTTCGGGCACATAAAAATGAAGCACAAAGGCGCTAAACATTATCGATAAGCCAAGGGGGTCACAGCGGGCAGTCTTTCAGTTCGTATCTGATTTCATTTCGCTCTCTCTCTCTCTCGTGTTAAAGTTCATTACGTATACGCACCCTTGCACAACTTCGCCACGACGATTTGGATACAATTCCGGATGCTGGCCATAGCGCAAATAGACTTCGGTTTGTTGCTCGGCGCGTGAATCGAATGTGAAGTAGGTCTGCAAAGAGAACAAAGAACAGAGAATCAAGAATCAAGCTAAATGAGTTGAAATCTATGCGTGTTTAAGTAAAGTTGCCGTTCTCCTCGTTAAGCACTACGCAAATCACGTATACGCACTGCTGTCCAATGCCACGCTAAACTGCATGCCATTAGTAGCTATGCGATGCCTACCTACTTGATGAATTTTGTCAATTTCCCGCTGCAGCGCCAGACAGACAATTGCACCGCCTTCTCCCCCGCACCTACAGCACTCCCTCGCCTTCTTCTCAAATTTGATTTTGCTGTGCGTTAGTCTGAGATGAAAACATTGTATTTTGTGTGTTCGCCGTTGTCAACCGTTGTGTGGCTGTTTGCCAACGCGACACGTTCCACTCTTGTTCGCTGCCTTCTCTGGCCCTGCCTTCCCTTTGGCTCATCATCATCATCATCATCATCACAGTCTGACCTGACCCCTTTTCTGGTCCCTATTCTGGCCATGCACCTCATCAGCACTAATGACGCAGCTGCATTGACGCAGGCCCAGCAGCTCTTCCGTTGCGTAACCCCAGTTGGAAAATCAAATACACGATGATGATGCCAAATATCTAAACCTGACTGTATTTCAATTCTGACACGCTAACTGAAAAAATGATTACCAAGTCTCAATTATTAATATATCTTAATATAGTACAAACAAGAAATTTCGAATATTAAGCTGTTTAAATTTTCTTGATATTTAAATTGACCCTTGTAAAGTAATTGGAGTAAATATTAAAGTTTTGTATTCTATCAGATTTTTCGGTAATAATATTTTAAAATTAGAAATGCAAAACATGAAATCTACAACTTTTTCGGTACATTGAAATCTTCAGAGATTAGAATTTCCTTTATTATAAAGTAGCTCGAATTTGCAATTTCATCAATTTAATTTCACTATAGTTAAAAAAGAATGAATGTTATTAATTTTGCGACAAAAAAAAAAATACTTTAAAACTATTTTGTTGCTGTTTTGCTTTAAACAATCTTAATTTTACATTGTTTGAATCATTATTTCTTACTTTGCCATCTTGGTTCAATATTGAGAGCTTGCCATTCCTGAAACAAGATTATAATCTTGAATTTCAATAATGGGTAATCTAGAATTTTTGCAGAATTTTGATCTTAATTTAAGATTTTATCTTCTTGGTTCAATTATGACTCAATATTTTATTCATCATTTTAGCGGCTTTTTTCCGTACCACAGAAATATTTAGGAGTGTTATATTTTACTTGAAATACAAGTTTTAAACAAATATTTATTATTTTTTAAATGTATTTCCATTGAGTTTGTGACTTGCTAGAAAAATAACAGAATTCTGATCAACAAAAGTCAACTAATAGTTTGACAATAATATCAATTACTGTTAACTACGAAAAACAGTAAGTAACATAATTTAATATTTACTAAAATTATGTACCAAATTTTGTATTTAATTGGTATTTTCTGATTGAAGACTAGAATTATAAAATATCGAGTACTTCACATTAGAAGAGAGAGGAAGTTTAAAGTTCAAGAGAACAGAAATGCGCTAAGGATATCAAATCGATAGTTGAAAGCCATCAGTATCTTGTTGCCATAATCGCAATATATAAGTAGAATATATTCCATTTTATTGACAATTATCTGTGCATCGGTATCGTCATCGTCATCCTGCTCATCGTCATCATCATCATCATAATCCATTGGAGCAGAGCTGTGGCACTGCGGCAAGTCCTGCTCGGTGCATGCAACATGCAGCATGGTGCAGCATGGTGCATGCAGCTCGCAGCTCGGTACTTGGTACTTGGTGCGTAATGCACATGTCAATATTAAATGCGTTACCGGCGTCAATGACGTTAGCGCCACTTAACGATGTGAACAATGGCAGCAACGCAGTCGAAGGACGACCTGAACCTAGACGTGGACCTGGTTGGTGGCCTTTCAGCCAGTCAGCAGTCGGCAGTCAGGGGCAGCTGTTACGTGCATGGGCATGCCTCGAAAACTGTCAAACGCCGCATGGATGCCGCATTCCCCACTCATATTTGCCGCATTATACGACTTTCGATGCATTGAATATTCGTGAAATGCGAACGATGATGTTATGGATGATGATGCAGCATCGACAGCAGCGAATTCGTTGTCATTAACCGTGCCCCCAACAACAACGTCGTCTCATTTTAATATGGCGAATTTTTCGGGGTGCGAATAAATTAAAAATCATTCAGATTCAGAGTCAGATTCATTTGTCAGGCAATTTATTTTTGATTTATTCGAATTGAAATAATGTTAATGCCAAATTGTTTTTAGTTGCTTTAACTTTTTTTTGCTGTACTTTCACTCCGCTCATTAAATTGTGAACGTGGCAACGTTATTACCTGCCAGGGCTCTATTATTTTTATTTATTATCATGGATGATACTGGCACTCTCTCCTTCTTTCTTTCTTTTTGCGATGCCCTGCAACGTAACGCATTTTCCAGCGCATTCGCGCAAAATAAGTGCCAGAAATGTGTTCAGACGAGGAAAACTCTGGCAAAATCAGCGTGGCAAAAACAAAGCACATAACGCCCCCAAGTCTGCCATCCAGCCAGCCAGCCAAGCCAAGCGAAGCCAACTCCAGGCAGCGAGACGGGACGAGTTTTCATAAATATTTATGACTCCATTAAGGTGTCCATAAGACACTCTGGAGGGCAGGAGTTGAAGCAGCAGCAGCAGTCTATCTCCTAGTTTAGCTGCTGTGTTGTGTGTGTTGTGTTTGCGCTTCATGCAACTTGTAAGTTGCAGTATGGAGTTAAGCCATCAACTGAACTGAATGCAATAAGCTAAGCAAAGAATCGGCTGCTGGAGCTACTGAAAGTCACTCAAGATGGAGATTGGAAACAGAAAACGTATTAAAACAGTTTGACTCTATGGCAGATTTGCAATATCGACACAGCAGAAACATAATAAATTGGCAGCGTAACTTCCTAATAGATTAGCGTATCAAATAATGTAAAACAATACTTTAAAACTCCTGCAAACTTTTCTTTAATTTGATATATGTAAATACAACACGTCAGAAACTGCACAAAAAAATATATAATATAAAATCCGAGAGAGAGTCACGGAACGAAAAACAACAAGAGGAGCGGGGCTAAATAGAATTCAAGTTGTGAAAAGCAACAGCAGGAAAAACCTGCAAGCGGCAACGAGTCGCCAGTCAGTCCAAAAGGGGAGCGACAGACACCAACTAGACGGCAGTCAACGTGCACAGGACGAGAATCAAGCCAGGACACGAGGAGACGACTCCCACACCCTAGACGTTCAGCTGAATAATGCATGCAGAAATATACATATATATATACTATATATACTTATGTGTTGTATACCTGTATTATACTACATACATACATACATACATATGTGGTGCACTACATAAGGATGGCGGGCTAAGTGCGAAAGTGAGTTGCATGAATGCAGCCAAGCAGATAGAGCAACATAGGTCACAGCCAAAGCCAACAAGCAAAAAAGAACGCAAAATGAGACTGCAAATGTGAATGGGGAAAAATCCAAATAAAACACCTAGCTAACGAGGCAGACAATGTGACCAACAGATACCCTACATTTTATTCTAAGGAATGCAGCTGCAGCTTACACTAAGCTTACAAGGAAGAAACAAATTTAAGTCTGTTGCCCAAATTTAATTTCGTAAAATGAGTTTATCGAATAAGCTTCATATTCATTACGGAATCGCATATAACGTTGACTTTTACCTTTGAAAGAAATTGTTAGAAAAATTATTATCATTATTTTATGTAGTAATGAATACAACTCCTTATTGAAATGAAATGAGCCAGGTTAACGCCTTAAGGATAGATTTTTTTCGATGCTTCAGTAAAAACGCCATACTTATTAAGCACAATTTTCGGCAATGATCTCAAACCATTAAAAATATTTGATCGATTGTATTCTACTTGAAAGATGGTTAGTTTTCAATGTATCTTTAAAGCTTTACATGATTATAATAACAAGCATTGTGAACAATTCTTTTGATTCAGTTATCGCCGTACAAAAGCCTTTGCTTATCAGACACAGTTTTCGGCAAATGTTTGAAATTTGAAATTAAAGAAAAATTGGTTCGGTTTAGTAAAATATTATTATTATATATTAAAGTTCTACATGCTTATAATAACAAATATTGTGAACAATTCTTTTTTTCAGTTATTGCTGTACAAAAGTCTTTACTTGTTAAAGTCTTTAAAAGTTATTGCAAATAACATTAACATAAAAAATTTGTCAGGTCTTTGTAATGTTATATTTTACTAGTAAAGCTGACTAATAAATTAAAGACGATAAGTTTGTCAATATCCATTAAAGTTAATGTTTATTTAAGTCGAATATGAAAAAATAACTTTATCATATTTAAAATTTGTTAATAATAAAATTCTGAAAAGTCTGATAGAATCTTAATAAATTTAAAGACTATAAAATATTCACATTATTTATTAAAATGAACATGTATTCAAAAACTACAATAACAAATGTTGTAAATTTTATTTCAGTTAAACGTAACCCATATCACCAATGCAACCTAAATGTTGACAATCTTTGCTTAAGGACAGTGTATGGAAATACTTCAAGAGAAGGCGACGACATCAAGGACTTGTGTGTGTTGTAATATTTTGCTTAAATTATGTGATAAATATAAATACACAAGAAGACGGTAAGAGATGTGGGAGAGCAATCAGAGGATAGCTCTGGTTTATTAGAGTAAGTGCGTTGGCGTCTGCAAGTTGCACATACTTTTGCCAGACGAGGACAGCAACTTTTCAGCGTAATTGGAAGACTGTGGAGCTGGTTAAAAAATGTAGCCAGGTGTTGTTACAAAGTGCACTTGCAACAAGGCTAAATTAAGAGTTGTTCTCCCTTGGCAAGTAATGACTAATAAGAGTCGTAGTATTATGGCATTACCTGATCCGTAAAGTTGTCGGTGTGGAAGAGAACCTTCACATAGCTCGTCTCGCTGATGAAGGTCTGCGGCTGTTCGGCCTCGCCACAGAACATTCCGGGTTCCCGACGATTGGATACATCTGTTTTGGCATTGCCATCGACAATCTGCAGAAGAGACGAAGGGGCGAAAGCAAATCAAATGATAAGCGAGCATCCCACAAACTCAAACATAAATTGCCAGTGCGAAGTGGATGGCGCACGTCCTGCCCCATAAAGCTGTCAAGCATTGCAAGAGGGGGCCAAGGACATGTGTCATCATTTAGACGACGCCAAGTTATAAATTAGATTTGATTGCCGCGGCAATGCCATAAATCAGCGTCATCAGCGACATCGTTGTTGCAAGTGCGATTGCGATTGCGATTGTTGCTGTACTCACCTGAAGATAGCCACCGTCACAGTGGGTGGCATTCAGCAGCTGGCCCACCTTGAACTTCTTGAAGCGCAAACGCAGCACAAAGTCACGCGGCGAACCCTTGAGGGGTCGAAAGCGATACCAGCAGGTCAGAGGTCGTCCCACATTCTGATTGCTGACCTCAGGTGAGCTAATGTCCTCGAAGATGTCCACCGTCTTATTGCAATGATCTTTGGAGATGTCCGATGAGCTGCCACCGCCACCGCCGCCTCCTCCACCGCCGCCGCCGCCTCCGCTGCCACTGCCACCTAAAAAAAGATTAAAGAACATTTAAGAGCTTATTAAGCAGCTAGGTTGAAATGTCTTATGGTTAATTTATACGGTGAATGCATAAATGACAAAGCGGACATTGTGCTGAATTTGTAATTCCAGTCTGCGGTAGCCGCCCCCTAAAATGTAAAGTTCCTCCTCCTTCGCTCTTTCTTTTTGTCCCTGACTGTGACAAAAGAACATTGCAGGACCCGCCCACATCTAACTTCCCTTCGGCTGCCACTTCAGCAGTCAACGCGCGGAAAATTCTGAGCACACTGTCGACTCGACTCGACTCGGTTTGGCCTGAGTGTTTGTTGTCCTTGTTCGTTATGGAATTGGCCAGCGAGGCGCATTGCAAGTCTGCATTGAGTTCACGATGTTGACTCGGCCAGTTGCAAATGCTACAATTGGTTGCTCCGAAATAAATAAACAATTTATAAGCTGAATCAAAATGCTTGAATTTTCATTTATTTTACTTTATAATTATTCCAACATGGTGAACATTAAATGAATTTTATCGAACTTCAATTATACACGATACTCGTATTTTAATTAATTTGCATTTTAGATTTTATCAAATTTGGGATGCCAGTATGCATTATGCATTTTTGTATTGTCTCAAATAATAACCAAACATAAAATTTTGATTTAATTTAAATTCATAAGAAATATAATTAATTGTTTGTAGAACCATTTTTCTTGTCATTTAACATCATTTTCTTGCTGGGGGCGCTGGCGCCGTATTGTGGTCGTTGGCATAGCATGAATGGCTTAATTGCCTAATTTAATTTGATAAACAATTTAAAGGTTAGTTTGGTAGACGATGGCAACATTCTAACTTTAATATAATTAATTGTTTGTCCAATTATTTTTCTTGTCTTTTAACATCGTTTCTCTTGCTATGGGCACTCGCGTCATCTATTGTTCGAAGGAATTGTTTGGATTGCTTAGTTTGCACAATCTAATTTGATAGTCAAAGAACGCACGTTTATCTTTTAGTATAATTAATTTCATGTGCAATCTTAGTTCTTGCCATTTAACATGACTAATTTTTATAGATGCACTGGCGCCATCTATCGGTTAGTTGTTTCGCTAGCACCTTCCGCCTACTTTGATTTCATTCAAAACTGCATAGTCGAATGAATCGATGTCACCTATAAATCATATAATAAATGGCATGTGCAATCCATTTAACATGACTAATTTTATAGATGCACTGGCGCCATCTAGCGTTCAGTGCCTAGCGTTGTTTCCTTTGCACAATTCGCCTACTTTGATTTCATTCAAAGCTTAGAGGGTATTTCTTAGTCGAATGAAACGTTCTCACCTCCTAATCATGCGTTTCTCGTCCTCGCTGTATTTGTTATTCCTTAGAGGCAAAAAGCAGAGTGGTTACGTGACCAACATTTTTCTTCCCTTTGCTAGATTGGCTTTGTGCAAGTCAATTTCAGCCTGGTTTTGAAATTAGTGTTCATTTGATGTTGTCAAGTTTGCAGGTCTCAGTTAAATTATGAATGACAATCGAGTTGTTTCTTTGTTTACTCAGGAAGCACAAGAATAGGAGAAACATTTCAAATGATTTGTTTGCCTTCGATGGCGGAAATTGTTGGACTCTGCTTTTGTGTTGCGTATTCTTCAAGCCAAGATAAGTCCATAAAATGCCTGCTTTAAATGTTCAAACAGACTTTAAAATGTAGAAATTGATAGCAGAAACGCACACTTCTTTTATATTCATTAAATCCGCAGCTTAATCAACACAAGTTTGGAAGGAAAAAACCACTCTCAGACATCAAAGGATTAATGCAATGTAATATATGCTTTAATTTAGCTTAAGGGCACACTAAGCCAGTCACAGACAGATAGATTTCAAAGGATGCTGGGGCCAAATCGATAGAAGGGAGCAACGCGGGAGATGCTCGTCAAAATTTGACAAACGCATTGCGCTTAGCTGCAGGCGGTTACCACACCCCCCAGCTCCATCACCACCATTCAATCATCCCCCAACCTAAAACCACGAACACAGTACGCGCTTGAGAATTGCGAGAGACCTTAGTCCATGACAGCTTAGAGTTCGACGGGAGAGAGGGGAGGGAGAGAGAGAGGAGAAAGCAGCCACAATGTCGACAACGAAGTCAACGTTTAATAAATCTGTTCAATGTATCAGCATTTCATTATGGAAACAGCTCCAGAGCCAAGATGCCACACCTACTTTTAGCCGCTCCCTGTAAATTTGTTTGTCGAAATATAAACAAGACAATGCGTAGCTCAGTTTGATAGTTAACCATAGATTGCTGAACCTTAAGCAAACAAGCAAATATTTGCAGAAAATGGCTTCTTTGTGTTTCAAATAATGGCAATACATCTATCGACACAATAAGAAAAGCCCATAATTAATCAATATTTTGCTGTTATATTTCATGTATAATAATGCAATAATCAAAGTTAATCAACTGCTTTAATGACATGCCTGAAATATGTCAATAAATCATTATTATTTATAGCAGAAATGTCATTAGATTCTAACCAAACCAATCAACGGCAATCAAACAATTTAAATTCCCAAAACTGCAAAGCATTTAAATATAAGTAATACTGCTTGCATTAAGAGCAGCTTAAACATTTTATGACATCAAACTAAATATATGTAAATGTGACAGTCATACATATAAACAGCTTGTTTAACCATCATATGTATGTTAGGCCAGTTCTTGTACTTGTGTTCTATTTCAATTTTTATACTCACGCTGTGTTATAATTCAAATACTACAGAAATTGTTTGTAAAAGGCAGAAGAAGCAATCTCTGACCTCATACAAATTGAAGAAGTTTTTAAAAAGAAAGTTTTATATGGCAACAAACGCCTGATGGAGTTGGGTTTAATTGCTTTGGTTGTTAATCTGGGATATTTTATACTCTATGTTATAGTATATGGATACGGCATTTTTAGTGTTGGGTATTTAGTATTTTTAGCTGGCTGTGAGTTACCCGCTACACATTCCCGCTACAAATACAGCGGGATTATTCTTCAAATATACTGAGTGAATTGAGTTTTGCATGGAAATGGAAATGTGTAGCCTTCTTACATGAACAACTATGTTAAATTTGAAAACGTGACTACTTGTCATTATCTAAAATTAGCCAGTACACATAAAAAGGGAATACCAAATATAATTACAGTAACTCCTACAATGTATGAAGAAAAGCTAAATCTATTTAGTAGTCCAAGACTGTTTTGTTGTTTACAATTGAAGTGGAATGCATTGCAATCTGTAAAATGTTTTACAAAAACTAAATCAATTTACTATCACTCATCGCTGTCAGCTTTTGATTGCCCTGATGTAAAAGTGTTTTTCGTTGCATGCAACAAAAACTTCTTTGCGAAACTTAATTTCCATTCAATGCTCAGTTCAACAAGAACATTTAACATTTCACCCATTCATTTCCTTTGTGCTGTCCACTTCACATCGGGTGGCAAGAAGTGTGATTTAGAAACTGCCTCCAAAGGAAGCAGGCAACTGTTGCTTATCACATGTTGTGCTTAATCTTTTGCTGTTTCTTTTTTTTTTTTTGTTGTTTGTTGCTAGCAAGTTCACACAACTATTGTCACATACGCCCACAAAACGGGTTAGCAGCGCAATCCGCACAAAGACAAGCAACAGAAACGACCCCAAAGTCAAAACCCAAATCGAGCAGGACGAGCAGAAGGACCTCACTCTCACAGTCACAGTCGCAGTCGCAGTCCCATAGCGAGGCAATTCTGTGCCGCCAGCGAATCGATTAGACGCGCTTTGCTGCTCTTGAATTGCCCAGCGAGTGTATCGTTGTACCAGCAGGATTCTCGGGCATCGGCAGACATAGGACGGAGGACGGGGTCTACTTTAAAGATTACTTGACCTGGTGGCGTGCACCGAAAGCAACAACAACAACAAGGATGACAACGACAACAGATGCGAAAAAGTCAAAGTCAAGTAGAAAAATTGTAAAGCCGGCTTGGCTTTTGCATATTTTTCAACGAGTCTGAAAGCCAGCAAGGACATTCACAGCCACTACAGCAAGCGATGCCTCAGCGATGAACCCTGCCACGCCCACTCCGCCTTGCCCATATTGAAGGCTTCCCGCCCGCATTCCACATGTTGATATATTGTCAACAGACGCATGTCGCATTTGTCTCGGCTTTGTTCGCTCTCTCTCTCTCTCTCTCTTTCTCTGTCTGGCCTCTCATCCCCACTTGGCGCCTCTTATCCCTTTTTTTTTTTTTTATTTTGATAAAGGTTGACAAGCCTCTTTAGTCATGCCCCCCGCAATTCGCTCGCTCTTGTCAACAGCCATTGAGGAGGTACTGAAAATCGATTATGAAAATCGTTTGCTGAAATTTTTCACGCACAGCCGGAGAGCTGCACCCGATCCAGAATCCACAATCCAGAACCTCCTCAGACCCTTTCAACAGTGGCTTAAAATGTCGCTTCACAGGATTTTGCATAAATATTTTAATAGAAATTCGTGCCTAAGCGGCTTCAACTATTTGCAGCTGTGCGATGACTACGTGAGAGGTTCCATCAAAAGATTGATGGCCTTGCCTCGTCGGTCATGTATCCCAACTTCTCAATGGGGGTACCTACCATATATTATATATATAATAACATTATATGACTTCTTGTATTCACTTAGCTCGACCTTCTATATTGACTTTCAACTTCGTATTCGGGTGAAAAAAAGCGATTTCCAAATTTGATGAGTGCCCAAGCAATAAAACATAAAATTTGCATATTGCGTGCCGTATAGAAAAATCGAAGGAAACGAAAGATTGGAAAAAGAAAATGGGAATTTTCCATTTGGCATCAAATCAATTGAGGAAACTTTTCAGTGCCTACGAAAATCCTTTGCGTAGAATATTGCCGAAAAGTGAATTTATGGCACATAAAAAAAATCACATACATTCATCTAATCAAGTAAATTGCTCGACGAACAAAAAGAATGAAAAGCAACCAGCAAAATACTCTTTCAAAAATATAAATTCTATTGACTTAAATATTTTAAGAAGTGTAATAAATATATTTTACTCTGAAATGTGATTGGATTGCTTAAAATAATTTGTTCCTTACCAAAAGTGTCCCAAACACTTTATACTTGCTTTGGCATGAAAATTCTTGAAAATTCTAACTATGATTGTGTAATCTAAAACCATTTATTCTTTACTATATTATAACATAACATATTTTAAATCTGGTGATTTAATGAAAATTGTTGAAAACTCGTTACACATTATAATATATTCTCTACCAAATTATACTTTAAATCTGAAACATCCTTCTTCCTTCTAAATTCCATTGAAAATTGTTAAAAATTCTTATGATACTCATAAAGGAAATTACTTTTTCTTACCAAGAAATGCAAAGAATTTAAATTAATCTACATTGAAATCTATTGCCTTAAAGTAGTCCATTTAAGGCATTAAGGACTGCTGCTTAATAGGAGCTTTAAAATTGGTTTTTCTTGGTCTTCCTTTTGTCCTCGTTGAGCTGCCTTCAATTGCTAATCATTTGTCAGTTCAATGTCCTTGGTGTCCTTTGGGCTGTCCACTTTTGGCCATTACGATTATCCATCAGCACTTGGCAATCAAGCGTTCGTCTGTCTCATTTGGGTAAAAATATCCAAATGAATATAAATGACTTGACGCCTTAAATACTAATAGCCAGCAAATTTCCTTATCGCAAACACACACACACATTCATTGTACACACACACACGCACAGAGACAGAGGAAAGTCAAAGCATTTTTACAGATTTTTCAAGTCACTTTTCATCTTATTTTCACAGCGCGATTTGCGGTCAGGCAAATAAGTTGGAGAGGAAAACTTTTAACAAGACAATTTGTTAACTAAAAGAGAGCAGCAAAAAAAATTGAAGAAGATAAAATATACATAAATATGTATAGTATGTATGTCTCCTGGGCTGCCTTTGATAGATTAACTGTAACTGTGATGGATCATTTACTTAAATTATTAAAATTGCCTACTCAAATTTCACAGACAAACAACTCTGGAAGCCCTGCAGCGATGCTTCGAATGATTGACTGTCCGACTGATGGAATGAGTGACGGACTGAGAGGGGCAGATTCAATGGCCAGCTGAAGTTGATTTCGATGGCAGGCAGAAGAGCTGATTTCTCAGCTGTCAGTGAAAGACTTCCGCTACAGAAATTTTTGCCGACCACATCAAACAAAGCGAACTGAATTTTTTAAAGGGTTTTCTTCTATTACTGGAAAATTACATTTTTGTTGGCAGAGCTTTAAAGCGAGTGCAACTTCTTAGCGTGTTGCTTTTAATTCTTTGCTGTTGCTCTGTTAATCTTATCAAACGGAAAAATCCATTAAAAACTTTCGCAATTCGCACAGTTTTTGGCCTTGTTTGTTCGAGCAACGAACAACGAAAAACTGTTAACAGTCGACGGCTTACATCAACTTTATCGGGGTCACTTTGTGCCGCGATGCGTAAAAGTTTTTTTTCTTTTATTTTATAGATTTGTCTAAACCATGACCAAATTTATACACATTTTATGCAGACGTTTGCAATTTCTATTTGCTTCTTTTTGCGGAAAAAGCAAATATTTCATTTGACATTTTTCATGTTTTTGCGGGTGACAAATAGAAAAATCTGCTGGGCTGTTGACTTATTTTTCCTTAACCTTTTTGGTTTTTTTTGGCTGACGCAAATGAAGCTATTTGGGATCGGAATTTGGAGGGAAAGTGGCACGAGGTCATTACTGTTTGTAGCCGGCGGCCTTCGTCCTGGCAATTGAAGGGTTCAAAGTGAAGTCACAAATTGATTTTGTGCCAGTCACAAAAAAGAAGAACAGACGGAAATTCATCAGCTGAGCGAATCTGAACCAGAATTTACCTGCCGGCTAACACTGATTGTGTTTTGACTGTCAAAAGTAAAACAAATTTTATAAGTTTCTTAAAGTGCATAGTCAAGAAATTCCTTGGAAGCTATTCTGACATTTACCTGTGCCTACATCAACATTGATGGCTACAGTTGTCAGTCTAAGTCTAAGCACTTTGTGCAATGAGTATCGATGTAGAGCCAATGAGTCCATCATTCAAACGTGTCAGAAATGTGATTACAAGAGAAGGGTTTGGAAAGGATACTCACACTCGTAATAAACATACGTGTCATATACCCGTTACCCATTGGGTAGAAGGGTGTCTACAGCAAATGCGTGTAACAGGCAGAGGTCGGAATCTCCGATCCCATAAATTAAATAGATTCTTGATCACAATCAACTGTATGCTTGACTGTCTGTCGGCATGAACAATATGGAATTTAAATACAATTGTATATCGATATACCAAATATAGTCTTTGGTATATTTTAAATGTAATAGTATATTGATATACCAAGTATAACCTTCGATATTTTTTTTTAATTTTTAGTTAAAAGAATAATACCGCCCCTTTTACTTTTATTAAAACTTGATATACCAAGTAAAGCGTTCTGTATATTTCTGTATATATATCAAATATAGTCTTCGGTATATTTTAGTATTTTTTTTAGTATACTAAGAATATTACCGCACTTTTTTTGGTTTTATTCAAGATGGGTGGTACCATTTATCCCACAGTCCTACTTGTTTTTAAATACAATTATATATCGATATTTTTTTAATGGGTAGCGGGTATCTCACTTTCAAGCACACTCGACTATAGCTTTCCTATTTGTTTTTAATACAATTGTTTATCGATATATCAAATATTGTCTATGTTATATCTTAAATTTAATAGTATATCGATATACCAAATATAGCCTTCGGCTTATTTTAGTTGTTATAGTCAGTCTATTTATATAGTATATTTTAGGAATAATTACTGTTTTGCTTTTTTTTTTTAATGGGTAGCGGGTATCTCACAATCGTGCACACTCGACTTTCTTACTTGTTCGAATATAGTTTACATTCAAAGTCAGACAAGAATTTGAGTTGGGTTCGTGGAACAAACTGTTTGCATTCAATTTGTTAAGCAGCCTGCACAATAATAAAGTAAACACTGTGGAAGCAGCCACAATTGGGCAAACAATTTACATTATAAATATTAGAGGAGCAGACCCACTTCCAACTCGGCTTGTGTAAATGATTAATTATAAGGTTTCAGTTGAGTTTTGGGCAGCCATCAATTGCCAGAAGAAAGGCAAACAAACAAGACTTTCAAAGTCCTTTTGGACTGGGAGTCTTAATCCTCAATCAATCTGTTGACCTTCAGGCGCAGTAACAAGAGCTTCTGGAATGGTCGAACATTACAAGATTCCTGCCATTAAGCTGCAATTAAAGAGCTCCAAATGAATTTATATACACATCCATAAATTAAACGTGCCTCGCACACACACGTCGTATTGCCTATGGCATTGAGGAGGTTCTTGGGAGTCTGGGAAGTTTTATGAGTTTGCCAGGCGCATTTGTAGTCTTCATTCATTTCATTTAAGTTAATTAGATTCAATAATTTTGAGGCCTAAAGCGAAAGCCAAACCCAAATGGCTGCTGCGTGCCCAAAATGCCTAAATAGGGCACATAAATTGAGATTTATATGTGCGCTTAGGTGAGAGTCAAGTCGAGTCCTCCGCATCCTTCTCTGGCTGGTCGAGAGGCAATTGAAATTTGCCAATTTCCTAGATTTTATGTGTGTACTAAAATTGTGAAATTTAACGTGCCATAAAGGGACAGTTTCATATACTCGGAATGTTGTCTGATTTCATCCCACACCCCAAGAATGTTCAATTTTCTTTTTTTTTTTGTAGAGCGGAAATCCAAAAAGCGGTTGGTCAGAGGAAAAAATTGCCTCGTATTAAACGCTGCGGAAATTGTTTCATCAATTTGTTAATAAAACGGCAAACACGCACACACAGAGAGATGGAAAGGGAGAGGTATAGGGAGAGAGACAAATGTTTGACTTAATAAAATAAATTGTATAAATTGAAGTCTGTCATTTTGAGATTCCCAGGCGTAACATTCGAGTTGCCAGCAACCAACAGCCAGCAACCAGCAACCAGCTGCCAGCAACCATCGCAGATCGCAACGTTGCGCCCCCATCAGAGTTGAAGCTGCCCTGACTGCCAGACGAGGCACATAAAACATAACAAATTGCATGAAATTTACGTGGAGCGTGTGTTTGTTCTACTCCCCTTTCCTTCCCTTCCCATCCCTTCACTCCCTTCATTTCTCGTGACTTGACTCAACCCCTCAGCAAGCTGGAAAATTGTCATGCATGGCATTCACTTCACATGTGCGAGTAGTACATCAAATTTGTTGCCTCTCCTCTTGTCTTGTCCGCTCGCTGAGTGAAAGACAATCAAGCAAAGCTCGACTGCTGCTGTGGCAGGCTGTGCCACATGCCTTCGTTCTTGCCACAGGACAAACGTCTCAGCGACATCCTGTCATCCAAAATGGAACACAGCCTAGAGCAACATTTCGTTGAAATGAAAATGTTGCCCTCAAATCTTTGTCTCAACACGAAAAGTGAGTTATTTCGCTTAACGACAGTTCTGTTTAGTTGGCAAATAATCCGAGGAGTTAATCAACTAGATGACCAGACATTTAACCCACAACTATTAACATTACTTTAGATTGCACATTTAAATTAAAAGATAGATTTGATTAGTGTAATAATAAATTAACTCGTACGTTGTGTACGTTGTTTATTCGCTGCGTGCCAAGTGCTTCAGTTACTTTATGCATTTATAAATCAAACCCCCAACCTCAGAGCGGATGCCATAAAGCTTTCAACTCCGCATCTGATCACGGACAGGGTTCGTGCTATCCCAAAATACCCTATATATTTTGTAAGTTATCAACTGTAAGTTGATTCAGGAACAAGTACGAGATACTGCCTGCTTATTGAATGAATAAGGTCTTTATGAGTTTCGAATTCAATATTTGGGCACTTACTCTTAATAAATAAAAGGAGTAATTAAAAGTTGTTAAATATGTTGATTAAATCCTTTAACATAGTTATAATTTTATAAAACTTGTAGAGTTGTTTCACTTTTAATCCGTTAACCTTCATGCATTACACTAGTTCAAGCCTAAATTATCGTTACGCATTTCTCAACACTTAAAATAAGTTAAAATATCACAATGCAAAACACAGTAAGTATCGAGAACAGAAAGAGAAATAAGAGAATCTACAATAAAGTGCCACTAACGTATCATTATGTATTATTCAAAACT
Source organism: Drosophila sulfurigaster albostrigata (assembly GCF_023558435.1). NCBI lineage: Eukaryota > Metazoa > Arthropoda > Insecta > Diptera > Drosophilidae > Drosophila > Drosophila sulfurigaster. Next base: position 4,440,268 of record NC_084883.1, read on the forward strand.
TAAAATAAGTGACAATACAAAACTACGAAAGAATTGATTAAAGAATGAGAAATTAGAGAATCGATAATAAAACTTCACTTAGTTATCATTTCGCGTCAATAACCACATAAAATATATTATATATGGTTATGATAACAGAGTAAATCGATTATAAAGCTTCACTTAGGTGCTAATTTATTTTAAATTTAACACAATGTTATGGTTAAATTGAAATGAAAGAATGTTGTTCATACAAATTACAATATTTTATTATACTGCTATTTTAGAGAGTAGAGTATCAACTTAACTGTAACCCAAACAAAAACGAAAAACCTTAAAGGAGACGGAAGAAGCTGAAGAAGAGTAGCAAGCAAAGATAAATAGTGGGGAAGGGAGTATGAAGAGAGGGAAAGCAAAGAAACTGTGGCTCGAACTGAAACTGAAAATGGACTCGCAACGTTCACGTGCTGATAAAAATAATGGCAGAAAAATGACTATAAAAATAGCAGAGCAGCAACAGCAACAACATAAACTACAACAACAGGAACAAAAGGCTAACAATAGTCGAGGCCTGAGCTGAGTTCAACACACGAGCTGGCAATTTAATACGCAGATAAATATAAACACACACACGAAAAGAGAAAGCGAGATAGAGAGAGAGAGAGAGAGAGAGAGGAGAGCTTAAATGTGAAACACTGTGGAAGTGGAAGATGAACTGGCTGGGCACGCACATCGCTAAATTTGTTGTTCGTGAATTGTAGGCGGACAGCAGCACGTATGCCCAACACACCTCACCCCGCAGCTCGCAGCCACCTTCTAATCCCCTTCTAAGTCGCACCTAGATCGAGGCGATATCAGTTGAATGACAAACGCGTGTTGCGACCGCCGTTGAACAAGTGATGCTAGGGGAGCATGTTATTGTTGATGTTGCTGCTGATTATGTTGATGATGCATGTTGTAATGTTTAGGGTTATGTTCTCAGCGTTGTCGCCTGTCTGTTTGTTGCCAGTCCTCCCACTCCCTCTCTCTCTCTCGCTCTCTCTCTCTCTGCATTACAATCTGGAGACAAAGCGGAGGCATTAACTCGAACACAATGCTCTCATATGTGGCAGTTGTAGCCAGCTAGGCAAATGCAATTTGTCGCAATTGTAAAACGCCACCCGCCTCCTCAATACTCCTAGCTGCCATCTTTGATATGTTTGAGGTGGCATGCCGCATGTGGCAGCCGCCCATACAAGAGACTGACAGCTATGTGGCACGGCATTTGAAACGTTATTAATATTTATACAGCACTTCACTTACGTTGCGAGAAATGTCGTGCCATTAATGGAATCGCTGGAGTTAACGTCGCGTCTCTCAAGGGGAAGAGAAAGGAATTAGACAGTCAGACCGACAGAAAGATAGATCATGAATAAGGTAGGGAAATATATCATAAATAAATTTATTATGGTATTCACTTTGTTTTAGTTTTCGAAAGGTTAATCAAGTTAAGTGGAAAAGACTGTTCTATTTTTAAACCTGTTACCCATAGGGTAGAAGGCAGTAGAAGGTATAAATTATAGAATTGATTACAAAAAAAATAATGTATATTGCAAAAAACAACTTCTCCAGTCGGAACTTAGTTACTTTGGTTAAATATCTGGTATATATTTTTGATATACATTAATTCAGTATATTTTAATAATAATACCGCACTGTCTTGCACACTCGTATTTAGCGACTGTAGCTTTCTTACTTGTTCGTTCGTTATCTCTATTCAATTTGTCCCATTTTTATTAAAGTGTTCAATCAATTAAGATAAAAACTGTTAGGAAAAATAGGGGTTGAAATATTAATATTAATTTAATAATACATTTGAATAATAGTTTATATTTTCACAAAATCTTCGCTTCAAAATAAAAGCATATTTTATAAAAGAATTTTTTTGTTTTTTTTTCGTTTTAAGTCGTTTCACACATTGCCAAGCGAATGTATTCTCAAAATAAATACGTAAAATATCCAACAACATAATATTCAATATTTATTTCATATGTGACATGAAAATAAATGCATACTTCCTTGAAAGTTTTACCTCAGTTTTGCTTTCACTTGAAGACTTTTCTCACCTTCCTCCCCAGTTATGCAAATTCCACTCACATGGCAGATGAAAATCTTACTAGTAAAATTTCACACTTGCAAAATAATTTCAGAGAATAGAGAATTTTTCGTATTTTAATTGCAATTTGGCAAGCAAAGCATGTTGGCCAAAGAGATTAAGACCGAGTTTATACACAAAACTTTTGGGACAAATAAACAAATATCCTCGCATGTGCTGAGGGAGAAACCAAATAAAACAAAAAACCGACAGCTACTCGTACAACAAAAATAAAAATAAAAATAAACACAAAAACAAAAACAATAATAATAATAATGAAAAGAAATGCAAGAAAGTTTCTCAATGTGGCGTGTGAAAGAAATAATCATAAATTTTCATTAAAATTAAATTAAAAAACTTATTTTTAGACAGGCGAAGGCGGCGCATAATAAACAAGTTAAAAGTCTAACCATAATTTGGTTTTGGGCCACATGAAAGTAAACAAAATTGTAAGGAGAACGAAGCAGAACGAAGCCAGAGGACTTTATAAATTTATGCCACAACATATGTTGCTCTTGAACTTTATGAGCAGTTCAGCCTCAAGCGAGAAACAAGTCTTCCCCCTTTACTTGCGCCGTTGTTTACAGTTTATGTACAAGTTATTTTTTTGAGTAGCTTCCTCAATTGCGGCTGCGGCTCTGTGCCGCAGCCATAGCCATGTTTGGCAGCCATGGCTAAGACGCAGCTGCCAAGCGAAGTTACTTGCCAAGGGTAGATTGCCTATGCAATTCTCAGAAGAGCTGGCTAAAAACAACACAACATAGGAAAAGTTTTGCTTTTACGCTCAATTACAATGCAAAAAGTTTGACATGAAAATAACCGCATGGCAAACTTGACTGAGTATTTTTCTGTAATGCTTCCTCAGGCTGCCAGCTGGAATGCAACTAGAGAAAATATACAAATTTTTCATTGGATCGTATCGATGTCATGACACTATTTAAACTATGCTGACCTAAAACAAAATTAGAAATCCACAATACTGCATGAAAAGAGGATGTTAAATAATTGTAAACATTTGGCTGAATAAATAAATCAAATTAAAGCTCAACGCCGCATAATCAGAAAAGTAAATAAATATGCAAATAATCGTTATACGAATCCGGGGGCAGCTGCATATTGTTGTGAATAAACACAGCAAAAACCAGTCAAATATATATGTGCCGATATTTGTTTTAACAAATTGCTCAAAATCACGACACAACAACAACAACAGGAACAATAAAAGCAACCAATGCAACAGCAAAAGCAAACATAAATTTATTGCATTTGAATTTGTCGCCATTTTGTTGCAGGCGGCTCTGGAAACTGAAACAAGTCGACAAACCGATTCATAAACAAAACGTTTCGAGCGTGATGAGCGCGTGCATAAAACAATTACAATAAAAACTGTTCTTTTGGTTGCAATCGCAATAAATGAAATAAAAACAAATACCACGCGGACACATAAAAAATTCAGCATAAATGAAAGAAATAAAAAATAGCCCGAAAATCTGAACAAAAATTACAAACTATTCTCTTTTGTTTTCTGTCGTAAAATATTTCAACTTTAAAAGTGGTGAATGCAAAATTCGAGAGTTTAAACGCAGTGTGAGTGCTCAAGGTGATTCATTAATGAATAAACGTATGATTTTTGCGAATGACATCTATATAAATGAATTGATATGCAATCAAAAGTTTAACTGCAATTGTAAATTGCGCAATTTGTACAATGCTTTGTTATTTTAATTCTTATGTTGCCCATTTAAATTGTGCTTTCAGCAGCAACTAAAAATAGAAAAAGGTATGTCAACAGTTGAATATTTTTACTTCTACTTTCAGTGTCAGAAATTAACTTTTCATTCGCAATTCTTAATTTTTAAAATATTTACGATATAATAATTATGGTATATTTTGAACAAAGTAGTATATTAATATACCAGTATCATTTTGTATTTTTTTGGGTATATTAATTTGATACTCGGCTGTAACTTTCTTACTTGTCACTTTAACAATTTAAATGCAACTAAAATAACGATGAAAATAAATTTGCTCCGATTGCAATTAATTGATTCTTATAATTTGGCCATAAAATCAACCTTGCTTTAAAACCACTTTGTTAATCTGTATTTAATTAACAAAATGAGCGCCATTAAACAAATTACGGTGTTTGGCATTGATATTTAATACACTTAAATTTCCCATTTATTTGCAAACTTTTCGCTTTGTTCTTTATTCAACACTTTGAGGATGAGATAATGCGCAATGATTAACCAAGAAAATGGTCTGTTAGCTTCATCAAAAAGGTTCAACGTGTTAATGTTAATTTCGTCATAAATCCCAAGAAAAATTCGCTGAGAATGTATGATTTCATTTACTATATTTTAGCTGAGAGTTTTCCCCAAGGGTTCGAAGGGCGTAAAAAATACTTTTTAATTGGGAAAATGTCTAGGAATCCTTCTTGTTTAAGGACAGAAAGTCAAGCTAATATAATTCCAAAATTATGCATAATAAGCAAATGCACACACACACAGTTATAAAGAGAAGGATAGACTGAGAGCGAGAGAAAGAGAAAGGAAGGAAAGGCTGGCTGCCAATTACCGCGTCGTTTCATTATGAAATTTATCGTATTACGTTGATGAAATCATTTGAAGGTTGCTGCTGCCTGTGGCTCGGCTAATTTCCCCATTGGCTGCCAGAGCTTTAGCCTGTCTGTATCTTTGTATCTGTATCTCTGCCATTGTAACTGTGCATCTCACCCTACGCGTGTGTGTGTGTTGTATTTGTGTGTGTGTGCCTTTTGTGGCATGACAGACAGACTTATTTGCTGCCAGAATTGTTTCATGTGGCGCGTTGAACAATTAGAGAGCAGGAGCTCTGCTTGACTCTCTCTCACATCTCTCTCACCTCCTTCTCCATGGTTGCTTATGCTTTTGTGTGCTGTCTGTATACAATATATATAATTACACATGAATTTCAATATCCTGCGGCTCCTTGGCATCCGTCTATTTGCTGTAGGCTGATAACATTGCTATTCGGCTTTATGACGCCATTTCCCACACTCGACGCGACTTTAAAACTTTAATGGATTTGCTGCTTGCCTCTGGACTTGTTACTTTTCTCAGTGAATTTGTGTTTATATTGGTATTTGTTTTCGTTTTCAATTTCTATTCCAAGCCTTTTCTCTCTTGTTTGCCCTTCGTTTCTCCTTTGTCGTAAAATCCAATCCGTATATCGCAATCCGTATTCCAAAAATCATTCCACTCTTTGCAGTCTGCTAGTAATTTGGCAAAACTTTTAATGTACTCGCAGTTTTGTGGCTGTATTTGTATTTATTTTGTCTTTGGCAGCTGCTGCTTACACTGCTGCCTTCTCTTTGCGTTGCCTTTGCCTCGCCTTTGCCTTGTAATTGAGTGTAAGCGCTAATTGGAATTTTGATGAAGTTCGGCGTGAATTTTGCAACAGAATTCGAAAGGAAGCATGAGCAATGCGCAATTATGTAGCTCGCTGTTGAAAATGTTTCGAATTTCATGCGGTCGCTAATTGTGCGTAAGTCTCTGTGTGTGAGAGGGTGTGATAAGTCCTGTCTTGTAGGCACTTCAGCTGGTTAGCAAGTATACGCACTGATGTACAGCACTGAGTAACTGCAACTGGCAAATTGAACTTTCGAAACCTTGTCAAAAGTTTAGCGTGAAAGGAAAAACTTTCAAAATAACGCATTGTGACTGCCGATGGCATGCGATGGGAAGCATCAAAAAGCTTTCTTCCTCTATGGTAACCAATAACAATACTCAGGAAAAACCTTGCTAAACTGACAGACTTTTTTGACAAGTTCATTCCGAGAGAATAGTTAGTTTTATTAAAGAGAAACACACACTACACCCTACAGTTAGAAACGCACACAGAAATATTTGTATTTTAAAGAGTAAATAGAATAAAGAAAATTAATAATAACGTGTTATTTAACATTTTTGAAAAGTTATATATAGTGAATATCGATTAATCTTATCGCTGCGAGCAATCAACAATGAAAGCAACTATTTTGATATAAATAAAGCTAAAGAATCAGCTTATGCTGAAAAAAGATTCTTTTGATACTTTGAAAATTAAATGGAGTGAATTAAAAAAAGTCTTACTATATGTATTATTAGTATTCAACATTTCAAAACAACGATGTGCTATTTATTTTATATCTTGCCTTCCACAAAAGTGAGTATCTACCCAATTAAACGCTGAACTTAAGAGTTAAAGATTTTTTTAATTTATTTAACAGCAAAAAAAAAGAGTCGATTGCACAAACTGATTTTGTTGATGCTTCCGCCAGTGAGTGAATGAAAGAATTTTGAAGAAATGTTCTTTGGTTATTTCTTATACGGTATAAATTGATAATATAATATATGTAACAGTACACGATTTAGTGTTGTTAAACTTAGTAATTACTAGTGACGACTGACTTTGGTACCAATGAATGCTGCTGTTACTGAACTACTTCTGACATTTGCTGATACCGATGCCTTAGTGCCTATCGACTTAATAATGTTAACCGAGACCTCAGTGTCTATCGACAAGCCTCCATCTCTCCTACATATGAATATGTAAGTTGTATGTATATTCTTGTGTAGGCAAGTCTCATAAGAAGAAGACTACATGCAGGCGGTAAGTACTCTGCTACTTTGATTCGCAAACGCACAAATACTAATAAGCTGAAATAGAGTGAAAGAGAGAGATACACTCTGCTGCTGAGTGAGATTTTTGCTTAGAACGTTAAACTGACTAATTGGAAAGGGATGCCAATAATTCTGGTAAATCTCGTCGCTTGACTAAATTCTTGTGTATCGAGGTTGCCGAGTTTTAAGTCAGTCTGTGAACGGGTATAACGAACAGAGCTATGCTTATCGGGAGTAAGATAAGAAATAATGATGAAACCTTCATTAAATGATTCTTCGACGTGTACATAAATGTAGATAAGTATTCAATATTTAAAAAGAAATTTAAAAATAAAACAAAATAAGTATTGCATGAATTTAAGCGCTAAGCTCAAGAGTTAAAGACAACAACAGCAACAAATTCGATATAAACATTTTATTCCAGTTTACTTAAAGGCTAAAGTAAAAGTGTTTGTTCTGCAAACAAATGCTGTTGATGCTTCTAACAGAAATATTTACTTGTTTAATATTTACTATGGCATATGCAATTTTCATATGCACTTCTGTGACATTTCTAAAGCACTTGCAACGCTGAGTATCAGGCAGGCCTGTCGACCCAGTTGTGGCACTCATATTATTGCGGAGAACGGGTCCAATCAAATTACAAAAAAGAAATCTACACAAATGGCAAAATATAAACTTTTTCATGGCAGTCCGGTTTGGTTCTGTTCGGTTAGGTCACTGCGGCAATTTGTCTAATTTTCTGCAGCAAAATGCAAACAAACATGCATAAACAACAACAAGGACAGCAAGCAACAGCAACAGCAATAACAATAACAAAAGGGAACTTTCCAATGGACAACACACATTGCATATGCATATTGCGATGGCAAAAACTTTTACTAAACCAATTTTTTGCAGCTCAACTTTTGCTAGAACTTTGTGTTGATGGACTACCGAGAAGCAAGGACTAAGACTGAGACTGAGACTGCGAATGAGAATGATTGCAAGAGTTGTGGCACTGTGTGGAAATGCAAATGCAGTAAAGCGAACTTCTGGCAAGCTGAGCAAAAGGGGTCTAAAGAGGCTTTTACCTGCAGTTCCTTTTTCTTAGTCATACTCTTATACATACATACATACACATGTATTTACATACTATGCATGAAGAGTTGACTCTTCCTGACTTGGAAAATGAAAACATTTGCGGGCTTCTACTTGAAGTTGTTGTTGTTCTTCTTGTTGTTGCTGCTGTTGTTGACAAAGCATAAAGTGCTGCAACTGCAAGTGCGAGAGCAAGCAGGTGAATCCACTGTTTGCTTAGAGACTGTCGTCAACTCGGAGTACGGAGTACGGAGCGGAGTACAAAAGCCTGGTAGCCGGACTGAGTTTTTATTATGTCACACAAGTGCTTCCTATGACACACAACTTCCTGGTTGAGGTTGGAGTTAAAATCATAAAAAACGCAGCCAGCGTTCAAAGGCAACAACAAAAACATAGAATGAGAGAGCAACCATATCAAAGCCATCTCCGTCTCTGTGTGTGTGTGTCCAAGTCGCTGCACTTGAGCAACTGCCAAGCAATGAGAGTCTATTGTAAGTGCCACGCCCACTGGTTGTATACTTTATTTGTGTGTTCGGTTGACTTAAACATGCCACAGAGCAAGTCCTTTGTTTCAACAGTCTTAAAGCCAAACAACTAAGCAGGACGTATCAACTCGTTAGGGAAACATATTTTGCGACAATGCTTCTTAATTTATTTTGTTTTTCTGTTTAGTTTTAAATATTAAAGAAATACAATTACCAACTATCAGAAAGATTTGAAAGAACAAAGGGTAATATTATTATATTTATATAGTATTTAATTAATATTGATATTGAAGCTTTAAAGCTTAAATAACAAAGTTACGAAAAGCGTTGAGTACTGTCAATACATTGATTTCTAAATTATAATATTTATGTCTACCTATTAATTATAAATTTGTATAACAATTAATAGAAAGCATTTGTTGTTTACAACAAAATCACAAATTATAATTTATTTCGAACTAAATTATGTATGAAAATAATATTTATCTATTCTGTGAACTTTTAATTTAATGTAGACATTGAACTGTCGGTTTTACTTCAATTAAAATTAGATACTGAAGACTGGAAATCCTAAAAGACAAATAAGAAAGCTTCAGTCAAGTATTTACATATTTATATTGTAAATAATAATGACTCTTATACTACTTCTATTTATTTTTGAAGTTGAGTATTGTTTGCGGTAAAACCGTATCTCAAATGCATACATATGTATTACTATTTTTCAATTGATTTATTATACCTGCTGTAAAAAAGTTGCCATAAAACAAATGGAATGCTTACTAAGGAGGCGTTTAACATTTTTGTTATTCATCGTTTCACTCATTGCACTTTGCACGCTATTGAAATTCTTTTGTTATTAAGCCAATTACCTGGCTGAATATATTTTCTGAATGAACGTGAAAATGGACTGTGTTCGACTAGCATTTACCTCGTATATTCAAAAAAAGGTGAACTCGTTTAATTTATATATCCGATTGACTGTCAAACTCTGCCAATCACTTAAATGCTTTAGAGAGTATCCACATATGCACTGTTAATTTTTCAATCAAGGGAATTGCATTGGGCATTTTACTCGATGTTTGCAGCTTGCAGACCAACAATTATGTTTGCCTTTTATCTACGAGTTTGAAAACTGCAAATGCTGGCGAAAATGTGGTGAAAACTTTCGAGGGAGCATTTTCATTATACACATTTCATCATTGTTTCAATTTCCTTTCCTTTCCCTTCTCTTTTTCGCATCTCCTTGCGAACGCCGCTAATTGAACATTTTTTATACTCGGTAGAGAAGAAGGGTATAATAAAATATATTTACCACACAGAAGGAGGCATCTCCGACACCATAAAGTTTGTATATCCCTGAATAGCATGTGTAAATTTGAAACTAGTCACGATTTTTGGTATACATGTTATAATAACTACAATAGAAGTTATTCAAGATATAATTTTGAAGGGCAAAGCACGCCTATTAGGTTCGTAGCTTCTTTGGTTGACAATCTGGAATATTTTTTACTCGATAGTATATTTTAAATGTATTACTACATCGAAATACCAAAACTAGAATTTGGTATTTTTGGGATTTGTTGGTATATTAATATAGTATATTTTTGGAATATGGTTTTATTGAAAATGGTTAACAGGTACATCACAGTCGAGTACATTGGACTCTTAATTTCTTACTCGCTTTTTGTGGACTGTGAGGGGAACTCTAGGATGTGTAATGGAAAAGTCTTGGTTTCCTTTGCTTTGCTGCCTTCCTCTCTGTCTTATTTCGTACGGTATCTCGCTCTTCTCCTCTCCGCTCCCTCTGCTGCTCAACCTCAATGCAAACAATCAAGCTTTGGCGGCGTGTTGCCGCCAAAAATACTATGCTCGCAGCAGCCTTCGCAGCAATTAAGGTGCGCATCATGCATTTTCCTAGGCACAGTTAGAGTTCTCTTTTCTCCTACCCACCACTTTCCCTTTTCCTCTGGCTTCTCGATATGCCAGCTCCAATCGCGGTCGCAGTAGCCGCGTTGCTTTCAACTTCAGTGGCGTTTTTCATTTGGCAATTTGCATAGTTCAAGGGCTTCTCGACGGGGCCTCTAACTCAGTTTTTTAGCACGCGTTGCCATTGGCACTTGGCTCCTAGCCGATGACCCTTACCTGCCCCCCCTCCCCCTTGGCCTCAAAAAGTGTTGAGTGCTGGCCCCAAAAAACCAGCTGGCAACATATTCGATTTGAGTTCACTTGGCCGCGGCCAACGAAATGAAATTGTTGCTTCCCTTCGAAATATGCGGGCACAAAAATTTGATTATCTTTTGCGATATGAACGAGATGGAGAATCTGTTACTTTTTGCCTCTTTTTCATTTGTTGTTTGATTTGGCTTCAACTACGAATGGAGAAGAGTAGGAAGAAGCAGGTGCTATTTTTTTTGTTGTGGAAACCAATTGCAATGCGCAAAATGTGCGGCCCTTGCCTAGTTTGAATTGTTGCAGAGCCAACAGCTTGCTTTGGACTGTGTTTGAATGCCAAATATGCTCGAGATGCAATTTATGCCGACGGCATAAAAGTAGGCCAAGATGTGCTGAAGAGTTTCAGTGACAGAAGAAGTAGAAATTTCTTTTGTCTTTGCACACTGAAAGTGTTTTACAAAACAGTTGTGGACAAGCAGAAGATTTTTCAATTCCATTTACTTCAATTTGAAATTTAAATTTAACGATTATATATATATATATATATATATTTATATTTTATTGTTGTTCAAATTATAATGCTCAAAAATTGCTTACAAATTCAATAATTCAAAAGTATTCTAATATATAAATAACTGCACTAAATAAATATAATAATGTTGTTCAAATTATAATGCTCAAAAATAGCTTACAAATTCATATTTAAGCAAAATATGACTTAACTAATTCGTTCCTCAAAGACAATTTCAGTATTATAAATGAATCTAAATATTATATTTGATTATTTTAATTATATTAATTAGAACTATTAAATACAATTATATGTATAAGTGAAATAAATAAATTAAATAATTTATTGAAATTATAATGCTCTAAAATTTTTTAAAAATTGATATTTAATAAAAATATGACCTCACAAATTCGACATATTAGGTTTATGAATAGTACTAAATATTATTAAAAAAAAATAATTAAATTAGATTGAGGAATACCATTTTATGAATAAATGTAATACATAAATTTAATAATGTTCGTTAAATTATATTGAAAACTATTTAATGAAACTGTAATTAAATGAAATAATTTGACAAGTTTATAATTTCACAACTTAAGATTAAAGACTCAGCATAATTTTCTATACAATTGGAGAATTATTTTTTATACCACAAAATCACAACTTAATTGGGACTCAACTCTAAACCATCTCTTCTTTCTACATCTTCTTCCAAACTCAAACTCAATTTTTTTCTCTTCAAGTGTCTCTTATTTTTTATGTTCTACTTTTCTAACTAGCGAGTAGAATAATTAATTATTTTAAAATGGTTTCTTTGTATCTAATTATGACATAAGCGTATTGTAGCACATATGTATGTATCTGCTATACAAATAATCGTCGTATAAATGTTGTCTTCATTTCTCATCATCAAGCTTGGGTCTGATAATTTTATATTTTTCCATTGGCTTTATTTTGTTTAACTGTATTAATCGAATTTTAAATATTGCTCTTGGAGATTCTTATTTAATTTAACTAAATTTTTTATAACTAATTTTCATTTAAAAAAATTGCAGTGCATTTGTCATGGATTCCTTATGCAGTATTCCCCTTTGGGGCAGCTCAGGCGCATTTAATGCGCGGCAACAACTTGTGGGCCATCAAGTTAAGCCGTGCTGTGAGCAGCCGCAAAACAAACACACAGAGCGAATCCGCTATCCACCGAGTATTTGCCGCAAAGTAAGCGCAGGCTGTCAGCAAGGCCAAAAATGCAACTTACCTGGCTACAACGAGGGGAGCAGAGGGGAGGGAAGGGGAGGAGCTCAGTGGGCGAGTGGCGAATAGCGCTGCATGTAAATCCCTTCAATGATTAATGTAATTTCACGCGCCACTTAACGTTATCCTTGCAAGGACATTATACTTAATTGCAGCGTCAGTTTGAATTTAACCGTGACTCGCCTTGGTTTGCTCCGTCTCTCCCCAAAGTGCCCCTCACTCTCCCCCCTCCACACTCGCTTTTTTCGTTAACTGGAATCACCTGAAGCAGGCGAGATATGCGGGGGAGGCTGCGGCTGAGGCTGAGGCTGAGGCACATGGCTGAGTTTTCGCCAGAATGCTTTTGCCGTGCTCTGCTCGACAACCATGTCGAGTTGCCGTGTGAATTTATGAAAAAGATTTGCATGCTTGCGGCCATTTAAAGTTAAAAAGCACACGATTTTTGTGCACACACATCATTTGCCGCTGCCAGCACAGGACAGGACAAGGACAGGACTGCCTCCACCTACAGGATGTCTTGCCCAGCAATTGTTTGTGCCACAGCAGCAGCTGTAGCTGCAACTACAGCCTCAGCTGCCAGTTAACTTTCCATTCTCTTTTTTTTTGTGGCCATTTTCGCCGAGTCGTTGTTGCCATCGTGAAAATGGGTTAATTGCATAATTTGCGATTTTCATGTGCAATCTTCTATAGTGGGCGAAAGGCGGCCAGAAGGGGGCGTGTTCACTTAAAGGTGTGTCATCACAGCAAAGTTAATGAAGCACGAGTCTCACGAAATGATTCAATCAGTTTGCTCTCATGTGAAATTGGGCCAATTTCATGTCACTTGATGCAGCTAATTCAATATTTATGTAATTGTTTATTTTGAAGATATCATACCTGAAATGAAACAATGAAGAGAGAATAATAATTAGTTTTTGTCTTGTTTATTCTGAGTAAAGTTGTGTTGACTTGATTGCTTAACATTGATTGCAGTTTAAGGAACAACTGCGAAATAATCTTTGTCTTAATTGAATTGTGTTTACCTTTAAGCAAACAATTTGTCCAATGACTTTAAGAATCAAATTTCAACTAAATTTTTGTTGCAACTTTGCCTGAAAAACGTTGATGCTCTTTGGCTTTGGTTTGCTTAGAAAATTTGCAAAAATGAAATGAAATAAATGGATAAATGCTAAATCCATGAGGTTTAACAAGCCACAGTCAGAGCAGAGAATCAAAATGAAAATTACCTAAACAGCAAAGCTCAGAGTGAGAGCAAATACAAACATTGCAAAGAAAAGGAGAGACTGATGAATGGCAATCTCTATAAAAATGTTATCTGCATAGATTGCGATCTCTGTATTCCGCATTTGTGTGCTTTGTGCTTGCAATGAAAAATCGAAAAGGATAAACTTGAAAACCAAATTGTTGAATGCTGAAAATGCTCGTAAATGAACGACTCTCAATGTTGTGTCTGTTGCGCTTCAAAGGGAATTGAATAAAGTTCTAGTTTTGCAGCAAAACATCTCACAACTCACTTTTCAACTTGCAAGTGACTTGCCTCAAAGAACGACAGCTGCCCAGGTCAGATGCTTCGAAGCGATGAACTGTGTGCATTTGAGTTTATATTTTTGAGTCAGCTCTCGATTACTTCTGCGATACCACGCAAATAAACAAATAAAAAAGGTCGTATATATTGTATGGAAGTAAGTCAAATAAAATAATATAAAATAAAACAAAACAGTCGGCAATAAAATAAATTGAAAATATTATAAAATAAAAAAATAAAAAATAGAATACAAAAACAAAAATAAAAAACCAAAAATAAAATTAAAATAAGAAAAAATCCAAATTAAAATAAAATATAAGAAAAAATATAAACTTATACAAAATATATATAAAAAATAAAAAACAATACAATAAAAAAAATAATTAAAAAAAAAATTTTATTAGAAATCTCATTTTTGTTTAGATTGTACTGATTTATAGAATGTAACTTGTTTAAATAATTAATCCCGTGAACTTAAAATAAAATCTTAATTTTAAATCAAAGAGCATATATCATAGGATATGAAAAACATTTTTTAATGTTATTTTTTAAGACTAATTTGTGTATTATTAAGTAATTTCGATATTTTCGATTGATTTTTATACCCGCTACCCATAGGGTAGAAGGGTATTATAACTTTGTGCCGGCAGGAAATGTATGTAACAGCTAGAAGGAGGCATCTCCGACCCTATAAAGTATATATATTCTTGATCAGCGTCAACAGCCGAGACGATATAGCCATGTCCGTCTGTCCGTCTGTCCGTCTGTGTGTCTGTCCGTCTGTCCGTCTGTCCGTCTGTCCGTCCGTCCGTATGAACACCTAGATCTCAGAGACTATAAGAGATAGAGCTATAATTTTTTTTCGACAGCATTTGTTATGTTTGCACGCAGATCAAGTTTGTTTCAAATTTTTGCCACGCCCACTTCCGCCCCCGCAAATCAAAAAAAACGAATAACAAGCGTAATTTTAAAGCTAGAGTTCCGAAATTTGGTATATACAATAATAACTATAGTAGTTATGATTCCTGAGAATTTGGTTGCGATCAGATAAAAATTTTGGAAGTTATTAAAGAAATACTTTTGTATGGGCAAAAACGCCTACTTACAAGGGGTCTTAGTTGCTTTGGCTGACAATCTGGTATATTGTGCCGTCTAAGGTATACTTTGAATGCGGTACTACACCGATATACCACATATACCATTTGGTATATTTTCAGTATTTTTGTAGTATATTTGGTATATTTTGTGAAAAATATCGCAAAATATATTGTTTTTATTTAAAATGGGTAGCGGGTATCTCACAGTCGAGTACACTCGACTGTAGCTTTCTTACTTGTTTTATAATAGAATTAGCAATAATAGGTTTTTATACAACTTCATGCTCAAGGTGTCTTTTTGTTAGTATCTAGGAAATTATATTATACGAATTTATATATAATCAAAATTACTTTTGTGGAAGTGTGTCGTTGTCATTTATTTCATCTCGTTCAGTTCTTAGAATTTATTAAAAATTTTATTAGCTTGTGGCTTTATTATCGCGTTATTGGTGTGATCGCTTTATTATCTATTCTCTAATTTCTGTTTTTTCTTATCGATAGTTCAATATTTTATGTGCTGTGTAATACTTAATGATAATGATAATACTTAATGATTTAAGTGTTGATAAATACCGTATCGGTTACTTAGTTTAAGTGTTGGATAGTGCTTAGAAAATAATTGTAAATATTGCTATTGTAAAGGCATTTTCATTTGTTGTTCTCAATGTTTCTACGATATCTTGCAGTCGATGATTTAGATGAAATATTAGTTGAGCACGCTTCTTGCTGACTGTCATTTTATGAACTCAAGCAAGGACACAAATACAGATACACACAGAAGAGTGAAATATACACACACACACACACTCACACACACAGCCTCTGGCATGTCTTTGGTCCGAAATGACTTTTGCCTTTTTGCGGTGTATTTTGCTGGTCAAAGGCAACAACACGAGTAATAACAACAAACATGAACACGAACAAGAACACGAACACGAACTCGAGAACTCGGAACAAGTTTATCTAAATTGCTGGAAATGGCTGCAGCCAGGAATACTTTAAGCTGTGGTTGGGTTTCCCTGTTTGCCCTTTGACCTCTCCCCTTCCCCTCCCCTACATATACACTCACTCCACTCTCCGCCATTCACTCGCATCCTTTTCTTGTATCCTTGTATCCTTGTATCGCTTGTATTTACTTTTTCAATGTTTTGCCTTATTTTGTATCTGTAACTTGCAGCTTGAAAGTTGATTTGGGTCAATGCTGTTTGTTTTTACAGCCAGTTCGAGTTGATTTCTTTGGTACGCTCATCGAAATAACCTAAAACTAATTGGTTTGTTAATTAAAAACTGGTACTTCGTCCGACCATTTGTTTTCCTTTCCTTTGAATTTATTTTTTCGGCTATCTTTTTGCGGAGAAAAATGGTTTTCTATCTCGACATTTGCTGTTGATTTTTCATCTTCCGATCAGAAGGTCAAAGAAAGTCAAGAAAAAGCATATCATCTGGTTGACTGCAGTTTTGTGTAAAGTCAAAAGCCACACGATATTTTGATTAAGTTTTTTGTGGGTTTCCATCTTAGAGGTTAGTTGAATTTAAAAATTTGTATCGAACTTTAGTGAATCACATTCACATTTTAGCACACAACACACGAGTGTTTTCACGTGCCAACGGCAGATAATAGTTAACCAGATGTCTGCTCAAGAATTCAACCCAACTGGCCAATGTGAATGGAAGAGATTAGCAGGAGCAGAAGCAGAAGCCCAATTCCAATGCTGCCTCACTTTGTGGCATTGTCTCTGGCATTGTCAAATGCTGCTGCTGCTGTTGTTTGTGCAGCGGGGAAAGGGAACGATGACGGTGACAAAAATAACTGTTAATTCAAATGCAAAGCAAAGGTAACGTGCCAATGGACCACTGGACACGACATGCAAATGTCAATGCAAACACAACGCTCGAAGCAGTTCGAGTTGGCAAGCGAAAAGGAGCAGGAACTAAGGTAGAAAAGAGTAGCAGAGGGAGGAGAAGGCGGAGAAGAGCACTCCCATCAGCCATGCAGCTTGATTAGATATTGTTGCCATTGTCAGTTTCAGCTACAGCTTCAGCTTCAGCCTCAGCTACGGTTACGGCTTCGATCTCGAGGCATTTGCCGTTTGCTGGCTGGGAACGTGCTGCCATTAGAATGCCACTACAATATGCCATTTGCCATTGAATTTTCATAGACAGGAGCTTGAAACTATTCTGCTGCCAGCTGCCAGCTGCTTGCAAGCTATTTGCATATTTGTTTGCAGCTTCATGTCATCCATGGCATCCCATAAAAGTGTCGAGCTTCAGCTCGGTTCGAGCTCAATGCGATGCGATTGGGTTAACCAATATTGAAAACAATGCAAATTGACATGTGAACATGCGGCAATTATGCAACATTTTAAATGCGATTCGAGCTGACAACAAAACTCACTTATGTGGCCGAAGGAAGTAAATAGATTTTAACCAAAAATATATTTAATTTACAAGACTTCATTGAAAGTTCGAGTAAATGTGGAAGAACTTTTCGAGCTGCCCTCGCTGCTGTCATAAAGTAAATAATAAATTGACAACTGCAAATTGTGTTCGTAACTGTGAATCGGTTTCAACATCAAATGTCTATATAAATTGCACTTGATTGGCCTGATTCAGTTTATCGACCAATGGCATAAATTAAAATTGAGCCCAATTCCGATCCCATCACTCATACGCCACGTGTGTCCAGGCTGTGCACGCTGCCAACTGCCTCTCACACACATTCCCATTATTATTTATACTTTTCCTTGTTATGCATTTAAATTGTTTTCTCTCTTTTTTTCGGCATTTCATGTTTGGGGGGACTCGTTGACGAAAATGGTCGAAACATATTATTTGATTTGCGAGAACCATAAAATTTACATTCACATTTATTAGTTTTCCATTTACCATTTACCATTTTCCATTTACCAATACAGCAAATGCTCGAGAGTTAGTGGCAGGCATTTGTCGACCGGAAGCTGTAGACATGTCTAAGCGGCTTTTCATGTCTTAAGTTCGAAGCAATAAGGTCCACCAACTGGCAAAGCTTTTCCTCTGCTGCTGCTGCTGCTGCTGCTTGAACCTCGAAGTTTTGGCTACTTTGTGGCTCCTAATGACCTGCAGCTTACATGCGAGCGGATGTCTTGGCCACAAGGACATCAAACTTGATTCTGCTTGTGTACGCTCGTAAATGAAAATTTGCGGGTAAGTGGAAATGCTTGTGTAAAACTCAAGCTTACCGAATGCAAATTTAATGAAATACTTGTCGAACAACTTTAACAGAGACTCTTCATCACTTGCCTCGTTCACTTATCAAGAGATAATTTATACCTCAGTTAACTGGGCATCAGCTACTTACATAAGAAAACGCTTTAAATAGTAATGATTAACTTATTCTGAAATAAAATTCGTTCAAACAAATTTATATCTGAGCAAAAATTGTGTGTAAAATTATCAGGTTACAAAAATTGAATTTAAATGTTTTTGTGCAATATGCAACATTTATTTTATAAAAAGCTTGAATCCCTTCGATAACAACACTGCATAAATGTGATATTTCCATAGCAATATTATGGTTACATTTATCATGGCATAAAGAAGACACCTTTCATTATATTCGCTAACCATAAGGTAGAAGGGTATTATAACTTCGTGCCTGAAGAAAGTGTAACTAACAAACAGAAGGGTGCATCTACATTCCCATAAACTATATTTTCTTTATCAGCAAACATAATTCTTCAGTTAGAATCAATTTTTAGTACACACAATTATAACTAAATTATTTATAATTTCTGAAAATTTGGGTACAAAAAACAGCGACTGCAATTGGGTCTTATTTGCTTTGGTTGACAATCTATTTTGTATTCTATGGTATATTTTGAATGTAGTACTATATCAATATACCAATATACCAATATACCAAATATAGCCTTCAGTATTTTGGCGATATATTAATTTGTTTCTCCCTTGTTTCAATGTGACTTATATAAAAGCTTGCCTAACTTGCAAATACATATTAAAATAATATTTTACTTATATATTACAAAGCTTAAAATAATGAATTGTCATTTTAATGTCTGACAAATTACACCAACAATATTTCTGCTTCGATTTTCAGAGAGCAAAAAAAATAGTACAGAAATGTTTCAATTCCATTTCGGTTTAAACACTATTTATTTACTTTTCTGTGTTTATTGACTTCCTCTTGATAGGTCTCTGAGCAATTTGGAAACTGTGCGATTATGTTGACTTGGTCAATACAAATAAATTTACCAATTAGCTCAATAAACAGCCAATTTCCAATCGCCATAAAAGCTGTGCAACCGCATTTGCCTCCGATTTCTGGACCAGCTGCTGCACAGCTCTGTTTTGCGTCAGCTAATAAAAGTTAATCAAAATGCATGGTCGATGACAGAGCTAAAAACGGAGTTAAGTGCTTGACGCAGAGCCGCAGAGCGGCTTAAAACGTACTGACCCTGGCCAAGAGAGGACCCAACAGACAGCGCATAACTAACTAATTAATATTAATGCGCAGCGAATGCTAATTACCAACACACAACACACACACACCCAAATTTTTTTGCAAACACATATGATAAACAGAAATACAGAAAAGTAAGACAAAGACAATACTGCTCGACTAAAGAATAACCTGTAATCTATATACTCTATCTATATACTCTTTATAGTGTCAAATAATTAGAGTTAAAGAAAATTTAAATCAAATATTACAATCCAACTTAAGTAACGAAATTTAAGTAAACACATATTCAATTTTAGTAAACTATTAAATTAGAAAAAAATAAAAATAATCGAATATAATACAACTATAATCATATACAAATAAAAACTTTTACGAAACTAAAAGAATTTAAAAGAAATGGATATATTTAAAAGTTTTAATAAAAAATTCACATATTTAATAAGATAAATACTTACGATCTACGAAAAATAAATGTAAATTTTAAATTTCAATTCAAATAACATCATTAAAATATAACTTAACTAAATACATTATGTAAACATACTAAATTTAACAATTGCAATAAAAATTACCTATTGAATAAAAGTTTATTCTTTAGCTTGATTTTTTACGGAAAACTAAATTTAGGCTTTCCAGTGCAATTCAAATGACACATTTAATCTATAATTTCATAACAGATAGTATGAAAACATACTGAATTATAAACTATTAAACTATAATTTTATAATATATAAAATGTACGTTATAAATTATAAAATTGTAATAAAAATATCATGAACTTTTAACGGTCTGCGAAAAATTAATTTAAGTTTTAGAGTTCAATTCAAATGCCACAATTAAACTATCATTTCATAACATATAGTATGTAAGCAGACTATTTATTTATTTATTTATATGTTAATTATTATACAGAATAATATAATAACTAAAAGAAAGGGAGTGCTAGCAACTAAGGCCATCGACTCGACAGTTAATTTATATGTTGTTTAATAATTTTGTAAGCATACTAAATTATAAAATTGTAATAAAAATTAGCACGATCTCTTAACGCTAAACGACAAATAAATTTAAGCTTTAAGCTAATTAAACTTCAAGAAATGAAATAGAAACATATTAAAGAAGAGTCGTTCATAAAGGAGAGTTAATGCAGTGTTAAACTTGGCGAATATATTCAAGTGCCTAATAACGAAATTCTCATATTCTCTTCATACGATTTCCATCCTACAAGCTATGCAATCGAACTTCTTCTTTATGAATATTCAAAAAATGGAACACCATGTCGCCATTATATATATGTAGTAATCACAATCATACCCTTTTTTAGGCACTTAGTCGTGGCTTAAAGGGTATGGTAAAAAAAAGGCAAAGTATTTTGCACACAATCATATGAAACGTGCGCAAAAGAAATACTCAGCATACATGCATAAAATAATAGCAACAAGGACGAAAGGACCGAAAATGGAAAAAGTTTCGAGCTGCGGCTGCTGCATTGAAATGCAAGCAAATTGAAATGAGTCGCCTATCAGAGGGAGATTGAGGGCGGAGAGGCAGAGTATGGCAATATTCAACGTCAACACGTGTTGGCCATTTCAAAATGCAAACGCCAACGGCACAAGAGTGAAAAAGAGAAGGCAGAGAGAGAGAGAAAGAGATCGCGAGAGTCCATCACAGATTTCAGAGATTCCACCGTTTGGCAACCCCGTAGGCGCTTATTTGCTTATTCATAAGCAAACATTAACTTAATTTCCATGCGCATGTATGTGTGTGTGTCGGTGTACTGAAAATGTATCTGTGAGTGTTTGTGTTTGGATTGCAAAAAGCATTCCCGAAATGTGATTATCGGAGAGTGAGAAAAAGGAAGGCAACTCAACCAGAACGGGCAGCTCTGGCACCAGCTGCTTAATAAAGTGACTTGCATATGTGTCTGTGTGTATGTGTGTATGTGTGTGTATTCCCTTGTTTACATACATGTATGTGTGTGTGTGGGAGCGTGTCTGCCACCAAAATATATAAAACAAAAACAGGCAGTGAGCGGTAAAAATTGCATAAAACAACTTAATAAAAAAGAGTTTCGTTAGCTGGCGCAGATAAAATAACATTGCTGAGCTATGATGAGAATGCGCGACTTAGTAATACCCTGCACTTAAGATGTTAAGCTGTTATGAAATAATGTTAAAATAATGTAACTTTAAATAATATCGATCTGGAAATATTAATTAATAATTCTCTGTAAGCACTCTGATGTATGTTAAGTTATTTTATTAACATCTCTTTTGTAATCTTAAATAAAAAATAACCAAATTTTATTTATCTTTGTTTTTTATACTCTTACGGGTGATAACCACTTACAACAAATATTATCAAATATTATATGAATATTTATTATGATTATGATTATTATGAAATATGATTATATGAATTGCAAATTTCTCTAACCTCAAAGAAATTACATAAATTTTGATTAACAATATTGTAAATTCTATGAGCAAATGGAATGTAAATAGTTTAGAATCAGAAAATAAAAGACATCATTGCATAGCAGATATAATTGTAACTACTGTACATCATCTAGTATATTTTGCTAAGATGTTGGCTTGATTTAAATACAGTCCAAATATTGAATTATATTCAAACCAATGCCCAGACTCATTTATTTATATTTTTCCAAAACGTATGTCATCTTTTAATAGAACACCTTACAAATTTTAAAATAAGGCCAAATAATTATTTGTCATCAACTTTATATGTCAAATTTCAAAGAATATTTTTTATTATAAGATCATCAAAATAAAAAAACTAAAATAAGAAATAATAATTTTACATGAAATTAATTTGTAAGGCTTTATAAAATATCTTTTATTAGAAAATCTTTAAATTTAAACCACAGAAGTAATTATTTTGCATGATATTTATCTCTCAGCATATCTTTTAATAGGAAGCCTTTAAATTAAAAACGCAAAAAAAATAATTAATTTATGAGAAATTAATTAGTATCTTGTAATACAAAATCTTCAAATTAAAAGCAGATATGTAATTCTTTTGGATGCAA
The DNA here is from genome assembly GCF_023558435.1 of Drosophila sulfurigaster albostrigata. Taxonomy (NCBI): domain Eukaryota; kingdom Metazoa; phylum Arthropoda; class Insecta; order Diptera; family Drosophilidae; genus Drosophila; species Drosophila sulfurigaster. Next base: position 4,462,662 of record NC_084883.1, read on the forward strand.
TTGGTGTCGACTTTTATAGAATATCTTTTTATAGGAGATATTTAAATTTAAAACTACAGAAGAAATATTTTTTGTAAATGCAGTTTATTTGTCAACCTGCCCTTAACTGCTACGACTTTAACTTAATGACAAGAATATGTGTTTTGTTAACTCGTCGATGTCCTCTAAATATTATATAATATAAAATATCGAAAACAATATAAAGTATCGATTAAGCGATAAATCATAAAATACAAACGCTGAAGTTGAGTAGAAAGATCGAAATCTCAAAAAGAATAGTGTAGTTTAGTTGATGATTGTGCCTCAAAATTAAATAGTTTTTCCAGACGCATTTTATTTAAATGAATATAACTGTACTTCAAATTTAATATCGATATATGTAATTATGCATTGTTATATATGTTTTTATATAGCTAAAAACGATGTTTCTTTAATCTAAATGAGGACACTTCGCACATAAATACTTATATATACTTTCTTTAAACTCATCAGACTTCCGTGTCTATCCTCAGTTAGTTTATCAAGAAAAACACTAAGTAAATATCGCAAGTTGGCAAATTAAACATAAGGCAATGCGGTAAAAAGTATAATTGAGGGAAGAATGAGGAAGAGAACTATACGAGTGCTTGTATGTTTCGCGAGTGTTTATCTTAATAAAGTAACACCCAGTTTACAGCGATGGCAATTGCGGGAGGACATGCAAAGTGGCAGCAACAACGACGACGAGCGATGTTGCAGCACTCACACACATACACACTCGTGTGTGCTTGTGCAACATCAACAACTAGATATACAACATTGCGTGCAACGGCAGCAAAGAGAAGACGAGGAGACAGCAACATCAACAGCAACAGCAACAGCAGCAATGCGTCAGTGAAGCAAATAAACAACATCAACACAAAAATGGAAAACAAAATTTGCTGAGCAAACAGCAGAAGCAACAGCAATGGCAACATCGGACGTAACTTTGTTGCTATATAAATTTATAAGCGAAACTCATGGACATGTGTGTGTGTATGAGTGTGTGTCTGTGTGTTTAAGGATAAAGCACAAAGTTTACACTCACTCACACGGCGCGCTGCACATTGAGGCCATTTTGTTAATATTTAATATCAAATAAAGGCCGACACGGCGGAAAATGGAGGGCAGAGGAGAAATACAAAAAACGCGGACGTCGGTCAACGGAATTCAAACTGAAAATGAGAAAATGCCAAAATGGGAAATGGGGAAATGGGGCTTTCAAAAAAGTTGAGCGAGTGAGTTTTGAATAAGAGCTACATGCAGTTTACTTTTGGCTCTCCAGGCCATAAATGAATCCATCAAAAGTGACCGCAGCAGACAGCTTCTGTCTGTGTGTCTAGTTGTAGGAGGCAAACAATTGTCGAAATAAGTTATCAACTCTGAGAAATGGACAGCACTTGAGCTGTCGCTGGGAACGGGAAAAGTGAATCATGGACGTGAAACGTGGAACATGGAACGTGGAACGTTGAACGTGAAACGTGCCTTAAACTCTGTCCATTTATTTTGGCTTCTTCTGCTAGGTTAATACCCAATTACTGTGCAAATTACTTCAAGTTTTTCCCCTAAAACTTTTCCCATGGACAACGGGTCTGCTCATGTGCGTGTGTGTGCGTGCGTGTGTTTATGTGTGTGTGTGTTCATGCCATTAAAGTTTTGCATGTGCCTGAAGTGAAGACGTGTCCTCTTACAGCCAACCGCAGTCCACACGCACACATGCTTACTCACTCACACACACACACACACATACACACACACGGCATTTAAAGCTTTTTAATAAACGTCATAATTTGCTTAAAGTTTTCATATAACCAGGTGTTGAAAATAGCTTCAAGTTACCCTTTCCATATCCCCAATGAAATCGTGTCTCGACTCTCATTCTCTTTCTCTTTTTCTCTGGCTGTGTGTGCGTGCTAAGCTGCTAAACAATTTTCAAATTATCTTGATAGTTTCTCGCATTTATGTGGCATGGAAATACGCAAATTGGATTGCGTGGTCGAACATTTTCTCAATTTGCCGTGAAAGTGTCAATTACGAGTTGGCGGAAAGTTGTTCACTCAAATTGAGGTCACTTTCTTTGCTCGAAGCTAATATAATTACACTCAGCCAACATAATTTGCTTGCTTGTGAAATTTGTATATTAATATACAAATAATATAGCTCCAAATCAAAGAAAATATTAGTATTTAGAAGACTGCTATTTATGTTCATTCATTGTATTCACACATTGTATGTACATATTTACACATATAATATTAATGTAAGCCTTTGTAAGTATTTGACTTGACTTTGCAAAGTTGATTTTTATAATATGAATTAATTCATTATAATGTTGAAGTTAATTTTCATTTATATTTAAAATTCATTTACATTTATGAATTGAAACTTATTGTTAAAAATACTTAATCAACGTATTTACCAGTTTGTTTAAGTTATACGAACTTTACATATTGTATCTTTATTCTGAGTGGAAACTTAAAAACTTGGCACATTGAACAAACGAATGAAATAAAATAAAATCACACGTTGCATATTCATATTTACACACATATGTTATAGTCACTGATTGTTGAATTATTCAAGGGATTAAGTAAATACATAGTTCTGCTGAAAATGGCATTCCACCGCTGAAATATGGGCAAATATTCATAACACACTTAAATTACGAGTGCTTGCTTAAGTTAAATACTTTTATATGTATGTTATGTTTTATCCACGTTGATATTATTTATTTTATATTTTGAAAGTTTATTTATTATACTGATTTTATTTGATAATCGGGTGGACGCTTCATTGCGTGGTTGACTTAAACAGTCAAAAGTAGAGATCACTATCGATAGTTTATATCGATAAAACGAAAACTGACAATAGTAATTATCGTAGAGCAAACTTTGTGGTACAATGGTATTGGAACTCAACTAATGCATAATAATTTATTAACACGTTACCCATTTAATAACCAACTACACTAAATAAAAGAGGTTTTCCAAATGTTTTTCAGTGAATGAAATTGCAGTTGATATTTATATTTGAATGTAATTGTGCCAAAAATTTCATACATTAAATAAGTATATTTGGCTTTCGACCCAGCATTGAGTAGAGTGACATTCGAAGTTGAGCAAAGCGAACATAAAATGCTGTCTTCGTATTACATAAATTGTAGATGTATCTGTTTACTCGAGTGTCGTCATAGATTTGCTAGCATGCTCTCGAGAGACTCATAAAAAATTTATCTTTTGCAATGCACGTTTTAATTTTTTGTTGAGCAACAGCAGCAGAAATAATAGTGCACATTTGGGACAAATAGAAGAATGCTCGCCTATACTGAGCACACACAACATATGCGATGTCAAAAGTGAGCCACAAGGGTTAACGGAGGGGGGTGTAGTGAGTATAGATGGCAGCAACTTTCTGCCCCGTGCCCTGGGGCTCAGAAGCTGAAACAAAATCAAAAGCGACTGCGCTGACATTCAATGGCGAAATGCAAAACAGCGGACGGAGATTACAGCCAGCGCCCAAAGGAGCGCACAAAACTTTTACTTTGACATATCACACAGACACACATAGATAGCAAGAGAGAGAGAGGGAAAAAGATAGAGATACACACATGGTAAACAACAAAACAAAATAGTTGAGAGCAAAAGCCAAAGCCAAAGCCTCAGCCTGGCGCTTTTTACTCTGACCGCCGCCGGGCACTCGAAATGCATATGAAAATGGGATTCCCCCAAGTTGCCTCTGTGTGTGTTGATATTTGTATGTTTTTTAGCTACAAAAAATGGCTGGAAATGCGACGTAAAAAGAGCGACAGCGAGACAGAGACGCAGAGCAAAGGACCTCTTAGCATACACATTTCACTTGCTTTTGCTCGCTCCAGTGTACTCTATTTTCTTTTGAAAGCTAAAATCCCAGCCAAAAATCAACATCGCATGCAACACAAAAACCGCTCGTAAGTAAAATCAGTAAAAGCGCAATTTCCTTTTTGGCCCCAGACTCGATTTCATTTTGTCTAAAACGCATTCAAGTACAGCCGAGAGCTCAGCTGGCAGCGTCCTTGTGCATTGCATTGAGAGCGACCATAAAATGTAAGCAAAAAGTACAAAAATTATACCCTCCAATCTCAACTTAGTAAATGATTGGATGCGTGTATCGATTAAACTCGATTAACTATGGAAAACAATTTTAATTCTTTGATTTAAAAAAATAATATAGAATTATGTATGTACGTCTTCTACAGTTGAAAGTTTCCAATATTTCAGTTTTCATAAGAACACCAATATATTTTATATAAATAATATTTGTTAGTATTTATTTATTTACATGACCTTCTGACAGGCAATAAAATAAATTCATACAACTATTGTTTATACTACCATAATTTGAACGTCTATATTTAATCTGTGTATGCGCACATGTCAATGTTAACAAGTAAAAGAGCTACAGCCGAGTGTACTCGACTGTGAGATACCCGCTACCCATTCTGAATAAAAGAAATATATTTTGCGGTATTTTTCTCAAATTATACCGACTATACCGTAAAATACTAAAAATATACCGAATGGTATATTTGGTATATCGATATAGTACCGCAATCAAAATATACCATAGACGGCACAATATACCAGATTGTCAGCCAAAGAAACTAAGAGCCCTAATAAGTAGGCGTTTTTGCCCATACAAAAGTATTTCTTTAATAACTTCGACAATTTTTATCTGATCGCAACCAAATTTTCAGGAATCATAACTACTATAGTTATTACTGGGCGTGCAAAAATTTGAAACAAACTTGATCTGCGTGCAAACAGAACAAATACTGTCGAAAAAAAATTATAGCTCTATCTCTTATAGTCTCTGAGATATAGGTGTTCATACGGACAGACGGACAGACACATAGACGGACAGACGGACATGGCTATATCATCTCGGCTGTTGACGCTGATCAAGAATATATATACTTTATAGGGTCGGAGATGCCTCGTTCTACCTGTTACATACATTTCCTGCCGGCACAAAGTTATAATACCCTTCTACCCTATGGGTAGCGGGTATAAAAATGTATATAAAAATATCTTTGGTGGTAAAGTTGATTAAGTACACAAGCAGAACTCTGGCAAATGCTGAACCCATTTCGATAAATGGTTATGCACACGCATAGCATAGATTTATGATATATTGAATGTGATCAGAGAGAGATTCGCATGCATCACTTTTCCAAAGAGCTTTTCCTAAGCGGACTGTCAACAAGGTCAGTGCCACAAAAATCTAGTAGCTGAGTGTGTTGAAATAACTACATCATCGGCCATTATATCTGTTCAAACCGGACTCGTTTTAGTTAGCAAACGAGCAAATTGTACAGTCACCCACACACACGCACTGTGGAAACGACAATATTTTTGCACAATTTCCATTTTATTATTGCACATAACCCGAAATGCTATTTATTTGTTCAAGTGCTTGTTGAAGTTTTCCACGCTTGCTCTCCAGTCACATTCACATTCACAGAGCACAGGAAAACAAAGCGAAGCGAAACGATGCGATGCGATGCGAAGTAACAACAACAACAGAGCAACAATGGGGGGAAAACAGTGAAATTTATGGTCATTTTGGGAATTTTACGCTTTTTCAGCTTTGGGGCGCCGCATTAAATGCTTACATGTTGATTTAACAGCAAAACGAGCAACAACAAGGATTCGTTCCTCCTTTTGCAGTGTTCCTTTTAAGCTGCTTCCTGCTTCCTGTTTCTTCTTCTGCCACTTCTTCTTCTTGTTCTTATTTTGCAACTGTGGCAACTTAAAATGCTACTTTGCATGCACTTTGCCCAGCCAGATGTTTTGTTTTAGCGCCCAGTTTCGTTGGCTGCTGCAAATCTTTGTTTATTTGCAGCTAAAATGCAAGGATTTATTGTAATTTTATACACCCCGAGCAAAAGTGGAGCCAACGACGGCACAGTTTCTCTTTTTCGCAACAAATTGTCTAAAATTATGGCGACTACACCCGGCCAATTGCCTCGTGTTGCATAAACATATGCGCAGACAGGGTTTATTTAAAGTTCTGCACAGTTTGAGAATCGCAAAGAGAGGCAAACTGAAGCTCAAGTTAATTTTGTTGGTAAAGTCAGCTAATTAGATTTATCCTTCAGCTGATAATATACTTTTGAATTTATTGCTTATTTTTGTTGTTTATTGTAGACCTAACTGAACTTGCACGTTTACTTTTGAAAAACTGGCATAAAACAGATCCTTGTGACGAGTTTTAGTTGCATTAGTTGACAATCTGGTATATCTTGTAATCTATGGTATAATTTGAATACAATAGAAATAGCCTCGGCATGTTTTTGTATTTTTGTACTCTTTTGTATTTTTAAATACAATAGTATATTTGTACACCAGAAATAGCCTGTATAGGTGTATTTTAGTATTTGTGGTACATAAATTTGGAGTATTCTGTACTCTATGGTATATATTTAATACAATATTGATACACCAGAAATTGTCTAAGTGTATTTTAATATTTTTTGGTATGATATATTTCGAATAAAATAGTGTTTTGATACACCAGAAGTACACCAGTATATTTTGGTATATTAATTTGATATACTCTAGCAGTAGTATTTTATTTCAGTATTTTTGGTATACTAATTTGGTGTACTCTAAGTACTTGGTATTGCATAAACATATACGCAGTTCTATTTGATGCGAGTCACAAGGAGAGGCGAACCGCAGCTCAAGTTAAGTTTGTTGGTAAAGTCAGCTAACTAGATTTATCTAACTGCTGTCAACATATTTTTGAATTTATATCTTATTTTTGTGGTTTATTAAAGACATAACTGTAAATGAACAAACTGTCACCTTTTGTTACTTTTCTTGTCTGTCAAAATCTGACAACAATATTGGTTAACAATCTAGTATATTTGTACTTTATGGTATATTTTGAATACAATAGTATATTTATACACATATATATATCGCATATTTATACGTCAGAAATAGCTTAGGTGTACTTTAATAGTATAGTATTTTATAGTATATTAATACACCAGTATTTTTTGGTATATTAATTTGTTATATTTTGAGAATCACAAAATGAGGCGAACCGAAGCTGAAGCTAAGTTTGTTGGCAAAGCAAGCTAATTAGAATTATCTATCAGCTGATAATATATTTTAAATTTATTTCTTATTTTTTGATGTTTATTAAAGACACGACTGAACATGTGCCGGCTGTTGCCTTTTTTACTTTTGTTGTCTGTGGAAAACTGGCAACATATTTGACACAACACGATGCTGATTTAAGTCGTGACCCCTCAGTTTGCTGACAAAAGGGGGGAGGGACTTGGGGTAGGGTTGTCAACCTGCCATATGCAAATGACTTGCTTATCAAATAAAGTAATACCAGGGTGTTTGCACGGCGTGTTGCCTGTCGAGCGCTGTAAAGTGCTGCACAACTGTGCGTATGCGCAATTTTCACATTGTTTCAATATTACACGTACATTAAATACGTTCTTTCTCTCTCTCACTGTCTCGCTCTCTCCACAGTTCGAAGTTTAGGTATAGCAACAACAACCATTCCACACAACCAACACACGCATTCTGGTCGAGTATGGAAAGAGATGAGGAGCAGTTGAGGTTTTCAGCTTCGGCTTTTAGGTTTGGGTTTGGGTTTTTGCCTGCGGCCTTTGCAAGTATGCACAAGTAATGTGAGAAAATTAAATTTTTCGTGGCTCCCACAAATGTCGGTGATACATACACACACCCATTCATATACACACACATACACACACATGTATGTTTATATATATATTTGTATGAGCTTTTGTGGATTACCCAGACGCTTACAATGCAAGCATGGAGAACAACAATGTGGCCACCTTCTGCTTCCATTGGGCGTGTCAAAAATAAAACTTAATTTCGAGCATAGAATCTGCAAAATGTTTAAATTTATTTCATCTCCTTGGGCTTTAAATTAAATTTATATCTGTGTTGTGCTTCGTTCAAGTTGCTGTTTTAAGCACATTTTCTTAATTGAATTTGCAAAGTGATTATCATTGAGTTTGCCATGTGATTTATGTGAGCCTGGCGTATAAGCGTGAAATTTGAAGATGTTTCCGATTTGTCAAATTCATACTAACTGGCTCACATAATTCAACGACCATGTGAACAAACTGGAACATCTTCTAATTAAGCAATAATAATTAGAAAGGATTTGTTGGACTGCTCATGATGTTGCTCCGATTTGAATGCGCTCGGAATGGGAAATGAATATTTAAAATTAGCAATTCCAGCAGTAATCCAATTATAATGCAAATTGTGAAATTGCTCATCATTATTTAATTTAAGATAACTAAGAAAATAACTTATTTAAATAAATACAAGAAACAGTGTTTTTAAACTTTATATTCATAAATTGTCAAGATTCACTGTACAAACGTTTAAAAAAAAGTTTAATTATTAATAAGAATTGTCATCATAGATCAGTCGATATACATTTTTATGTATATTTAATATATAATGCAGAATAATTTCTTTAAATCAATCTTATAATTTTGCTTCATAAACTTAACAAACCGTAATTGTCCACTCAAATGCTAAAAACGTATCTTCTATATTTATACGGATAAAACAAACTTTATTTATTAAATTACATAGAATATAATTCCACATTATGCTCAAATATTATATCATTTGATATGATATATCTTATTCTATTAATATATGATCATATAATATTAATGAAAAATAAAAGAAGCTTAAATTTTTCGAAATATTCATTGCCACAATTAAATAAAAAATTAGATAATAATAATAATTTTGAACAAATTATTCGTAAATTCAATTAAATTTGTAAAAGTACAAATAAAAATGTTATAAATTCAATTTAAAGAATGTCTACCTATTTGAAGGATGCATATAACGTTAGATTGACAATTATTTTGACACACTTGTACAGCTTTCTTTTCAAATAATCGAATCACCATAGAAACTACCAATTATGTGAGTCGCATTTCTCTGGAGATTGAAGGAAATGCCAATACGCGTATCGTATAAGTTATCAGTAATTGATAAGCTCTTTCTCTCTCACAAGCATATGTACAACGGCCCATTAAGCATGGCCATGCACCATTTAAACTCAATCAAAGTCATTCAATGCGAATGTGAATGCGTATCTGAAAGCGAGTGTGAATGCGAGTGTGAGTGTCCATTGAATGGTCGCCAACTGGCAGCCGCATAAGCCGCAAAATGTTGAGCGAATGGAGCTAACGGTATACAAATTGCAAATTTCCATTTAGTCGAGTGTCACACAGCTTCATAGTTTCATGGTATGTGTGTGTGCATGTGTATGACATGAGGTCATGGAGTGAGAGTTTAAGTGTGTGCGTGAGTGGGGAGAACGCTTAACCAAAGAAGCCGCAAGCACAAGAACTTTTGACTAATTGAGTGGCGAGTGGCAATAAAAGAAAAGCAGCAGCTGCAGCAGCTAAAACGGCTAATTAAAGGACTCAATGCAGAGAGGATAAAGCAAAATGGCTCTCTATTACCGTAAAGTATGTCTGTATACAATAGTGAATGAACGAATTAAGAAAATGAACAAAATGAACGAAATGAATAAGTTCATCTTCATTCTTCTGCTTTGTTCTTTTGTTTACTTTTGATCTTTATTTCGTTCTTGATCGCCGTTCTTTTGAAGTTGTTTTTTTTTCACTATTGCTCAAAGTTATCAAACGAAAAACATGCAAAATGTATGATCGAAAGCGAACGATCAGATCAACTTTGTTGCCAACAAATTTGAACAAACGAAATGAACGAAAAAATCAAACGATCGAATCAATCAAACTAGTTCGCTGAGCAAAAATTAACGAACTGATCAAAATGAATAAGTCCATCTTCATTGTTCTGCTTATTTTAGTTGTTCACTTTTGATCTTTATTCGCCCTTGTTCACATGTTCGAATATAAAATTTGTGATTAGTTGTTCCTTTGCGCTTAGTTTTCTTTCACTAAAAAATAAAGTGAGTGGGCTTTAAATCCCCGAACGAAGATGTCGCAGAAATATAAATAAAAGTAAGAAAACTAAAGTTCGCTTCTCAGTTTCAATAAAAGAAAAAAGTGTGGTATTATTCTAAAAATATACCAAATCAATATACTAAAAAACACAAATGTTTACTGAATTGTATGTTGGTATACATACATACATAATATACCATAGACATAATATACCAGATTGTCATCTGCAGCACATGTTGTTTTCCGTAACAATTATTTCTTAAATTACTTCTACAATTTGTATTCAGTAAATTATTGTGCACAGTCATAGAGAAAAGTATTTATGGCATTATCCATTGCAGGCGCTGCTGCAGCATTCGTAAATTTTCGAGAAAATGGACACCGAAATTAATTCGGCAGGAAGAAAAGGAAATTTGAATATAAATTTGACGGCAACATATAATGCAATTTGCTGCAGGACAGGAAATTGTTTCACAGCGGCTGCCCAAAAGGCGCATAACTTGTCAAGCCTCTTGATAGCTGTGCATCATCTCTGATGTGTAATCTCTGCTCGTTGCTATCCTTTATGCTGTGTGTGTGTGTGACGGAAATACTTGGCATGCCTCATTGAAGCTCGTTAGCTGACTTTATGCCGAGCATAAAACTCAGCTCATGTTGACAGCTCGTGCTTGGGCACTTTCAATTGAAATAAATCTTTACACAAAATTTGCCAATTTGTTGCCATAGGCACACACACACACGCACACACAAAGTGAAGCAGGCTTCTGCTCACTGCCACGCCCATTAGGCCATTACACACATCATGCACGACACGCCCATTGCCTCGTTGATACTCGTATCCTTGTTGGCATTGTCAATACTTGAGCCTTTTTACAGCTCATTCTCAGCGTTTGTTTGCCTCACTCAATTCTCAATTCTCGATTCGCTTTGCTTCCATTCCATTCGCCCATCTTCCAAGCTCCCTCGTTTTTGTCACCAATCTTCAAGTGCTTCCTCTCAAGTGCAGATTAGCAAGATTTTACAGCTTATGTTGGTCCTTGCCTTCTAAAAGCACTATTCGTTTTATTGGCCTGTCTTATAAAAGAGTTTTATTCTCTAGCTCTGACGCAAAACTAAGAAAAGTGATTTGTTTGCAGGCAAAGCGTAAAGGATTTTCTTTACTCATTCGACATGACAGACATCTGCTCATATAATGTCTTTAAATTGAATTAAATCAACAACTTCCGCTGTCAAATTTAACTTTGCCCCTAAAAGTAGGCAACAACTTTTTACGCAGCATTTGAATGAATTTTATTCGTCACATTTCTGTGCGACGAAAATGTTTTGCATTTATGGTAATTTCTTAATTTGCGCAGAGCCTAGACCCGATACCCCGAAGCCTTGATGTCGAGGCGTCACGTGCGACAATGTAAAAATTAGGCTAATGCGAGTCCTTGTCTGTTCTGTCGAGGTAAAATGAAACGAGCGAAAGCGATTCATTTGCACCTTTAAAAAGGCATTAAAATGCGACTAGGACTGCAGAGAAGCAATCAGCGCTATATACACATTCCGCCACTCTTGTGAGTCCTGTGCGTCCTTTGGCGAACTGTGAGCCAAACAAATTAGAACACGCACGACTGCATTGGCCACAAAAATGATTTGATGAAGCCCAAGCCCAAGCCCAGCAAAGGCAGTCGGTAGACATCTGAATGAGTCCAGGTAACTGCCACGCACGTCGTCAACTGAAACTTTTCTCCACCTTCCCATCCATCCATCCATCCATGGCGCCCTGGGCGTGTCCTAGGCGGCAGAATAATAATTGAGTAGCTTGGCAGAAGAAATGAAACTGCCTTAGAAGTTGGTTCTTCTGGTCATGCGAGTACCGAATAGGAATGCAAAATAAGTGCGGAGCACTAAGCAGGCACACGGACAGCCATTACAGGCAGACATGCTGTGTGCTGAGAGGCGGGGTGTATACGCAATTTAAGCCGCTTAAAGCCGACTGTAGAAGCAGAAGGGCCAGAAATATGAACCGAAACGAAGCGAAGCGATATGAAACGAAATCTGTCGCTCGAGTTGAGTTTTGGGACTCGGCAACTTCATCCGCTAAGCTCTACGCATATGAAATATCCAGCAGCTAGAACGAAAGCTCTCGGTGCAAAAAGTCCTTGAGCACGAAAAAACATTTCACACTAGCAGTGCCTAGTCCCATGCCAGCCGGCACTTAAGAGCGTCGATGTCATGACTATGTACAGAGAGAAGGGGCAACCAAAGAGTCAAGTGTCGACTGAGCACCGCACGCGTGGCCTAAAGTAACTGTAGTCGGCAAATACCGCCAACACAAGAGAGATAGAGAGAGAGAGAGAGAGAGAGAGACGAAAGTGTTGAAGAGGATGCGCTCTACATAGACATGAAGTTAAGTGGCGTAAAGCGTGTACTTAATCGCTTAAAGCATTAGAATTTGAAATTGAATATCATAAAGGATATTCAAAGAGCGCGAAAAACAAACTACGAGGAAAAAAAGAGGAAACTCACACAAACACACACACAAATAGTTGTAAAATACTTGGGCAAAGCGAAAGGCATTTTTCCATTGCTGTATTTACTTGCTCCAACGATGATGGCAACATCCCCTCTCCTCTCCCCTCTTTTTCTCCAGTGTATGCTCAGCTTTTGTTTGAAATAGTTGTGCGTCTATCCACAGTTTAAGAGTTTCTCGCAAAACGCCAACGCCAAAGCAAACTCAAACGTTAACATTCACGTTTAAAGTGTTTGACTGCAATGTCAGTTATTCGAAATATGCAAATTCAACATAGCTTAGTTTGAATAACATCTTGAAATGCTGTAATTCTTCTAAGTTGAAACTTAAAATTACTTTGTTCGCTTGTAATGTGATTCAACTTTAGTGAATAACTTTTATTTTGAAAATTAAATTATTTCTACTACCACAACGTCAGTTGTATATTGTTCGAAATTTCGTTGGCAGAATTTATCGTTAACAAAACACGCTAAAAATTTGCAATAATAATTCTCATATAATTCAATTGCATTCACCAAATTTCCTCCTTTTCAACTTGACTATTTTGATGGGTTTCCAATGAAGTGTCAAACAATTGCATAATCATTCAAATGTTGACTATATATTATTTAATGCTAACTGAATCAGAGTTATAGTAGCTTTTTTGCATTAATTTGAAATCGTAATTTATGTGGAATTTAATTATCAATATCGAACAAACTAGTTTCGCACTCTCCAATAATTGGATTACGAACTTGACTCAACTGAACTTTTTGAGGTTTGTTATTTTTTCGTAGTTGAAAACTAATATAAATGAAATTTATTTGCCATTTTTATTGTTTTTATATAGAGAATAAATTTGTGTATTTTCCATAAAGTTATAAATTATAATTTGTTTGGCATTTGTTACGCAATTAAAACAGCGCTTAGTTTCAGAAAGGGAAATTAATGTTGGAATGAGGCAGAGAGTGAGATGAGCACTTTAAAATGCTGTTCCGATGTCATTAAAAATGGATGACATTTTGACAATTGATGGCCACGCCCATGCCAAGGAATCGATAACATAAAATATGCATTACACAGTCTACAGCAGAGGGAACAGATTGAAAGAATGGACACCCAAGGGTTGCAAATGCGTTTGCCATCGACTGAATGAAATGACTGAACGGACAGACGACAGACGGACAGACAGACGAACAGACAGACAAACTAAGTTGCCAATTTGCAATTTGCTTTTATCATCTTAATTTGATTTGAAGCGTATTTGTCTTTGACTGTGAATATGATTATGATGAATGTTGAATGTGAATGTAAATGTAGATGTTGCTGCTGTAAACATAAAACTCCTCACAAACTACGTAAATTAGCAGAGAAATCAATTATTTATTATGCAATTGTTGATCCAGCTAATTGAAGACAAATAACTGAATACTTTGCTATGCAAAGAGTGATAGAGAAGAAGCCAATTCATAATTGAAGGCTGCTCTTGTGTGTATAAGTTAATTCTTAAATAGCATTAATATTGTGGCTAGAAAGGGTATTTTGAAAAAAAAAAAAAAACTTAGTTGCTTACAGATGAATTCCAGTTTTACAAAAATGCATAAATAACCAATTATTTCAAGCAAGCAATTTCACATAGTTGATATGTTTTGTACAAATTAATCATATCCAATAATAATGTAACAAACGAGTTAAGTAAATTTAAATCTTTAAAATTAAAAAGCTGTTCGTTTGATACCCGTATGTGTAATTCTTCTGCTTGCAAAGAAAACTAATAAGCAACTGAAGCCCTTTATATTGAATAAAATATGATTTTTTAAAATATAATCTAGTTTTTTTAAAGAACAAATTTAACCAACATACATATTTCTATTTTAGAACAAATTAGTCTCTTGTCCGTCAAAATCTCCCTTATTTTTATAATCACAGCTCCATGGATATTCATTACTTTATGTATAAATTATTATTTCACATACAAAAAAAAATAAATTGAATTTTTAAAATTTTATTGAATACGTAGAGTTGCCACATCCTTTTACACTACACAACACTAAAGCGAGATAATCATTATGCAGCACTTAAACGAAATTGTCATTACGCACTTTTTAACAATTATTACATAATACACTTTAAGAAAGAAAGTATCGATAAGATAAGAAAGAATTTAGAGAATCGAAAATAAAGCGGCATTTTAACAATTTATAAAAATTAATGCAAGTGTCCTAAACAAATTCTGAAAATGTTTTACAGTTTATTCAATCAAAATCCGTTCACACAGGAGGCGTTACAAAATACAACAAAAACTCTTTTCATTTTAACACATTCTCATTATAAAATTCCTTTAGAGCAATTGCAAAACTTATTCGAAAATGCAAAAACTTGTAATTTGGATGTTGCTGCTGTGTAAAACAGTTTATGGTTTTATGATCACGATCGATGCCCATGAAACTGTTTGTTTTCATGATAAGGCACTGACAAAGGACAAGATAACAATACGCTTTGAGGTGATGGAAGGCGGTTTCAAAGACATTGCTATCCATATTACGGATCCCAGTGGCCACACACTCTTCCAATCCGAGTCGGAGACAAGTGGCAGCTACACGTTCGCAGCCTCAGAGAAGGGAAAGTTCAAGCTCTGCTTCGACAACGAACGCTCCACGCTAACTCCAAAGCTGTTGATGTTCCACTTCACGGTTATTCACGACCTAAGCCACTACATTGATCAGGACAAGCGGGCCGACGATGTCATCGAGCAGTCGGTGCTCCAGGAGAATATCAATGCGCTCTCTGGCCAACTGATGAACATCAGACATGAGCAGGAGTACATGCATGTTCGGTACTCGGGACACGCTCAGATCAGCAAAAGTGTTCACTTTCGGATCATGGCCTGGTCGATCTTTGGTCCCTCGCTTTTGCTGCTCATGACCATCGTGGAGGTTTACTACCTCAAGCGCTTCTTCGAGGTGCGACGAGTTGTTTAGTGAGGCGATAAATAAAGATAACTTTATGTTGCGTATTGAATTCATTGAGTTGCCTCAACTTCCAAACTTTATTTAGTATTTAGTATTTAGTATTTAGTATTTAGTATTTAGTATTTAGTATTTAGTATTTAGTATTTAGTATTTAGTATTTAGTATTTAGTATTTAGTATTTAGTATTTAGTATTTAGTATTTAGTATTTAGTATTTAGTATTTAGTATTTAGTATTTAGTATTTAGTATTTAGTATTTAGTATTTAGTATTTAGTATTTAGTATTTAGTATTTAGTATTTAGTATTTAGTATTTAGTATTTAGTATTTAGTATTTAGTATTTAGTATTTAGTATTTAGTATTTAGTATTTAGTATTTAGTATTTAGTATTTAGTATTTAGTATTTAGTATTTAGTATTTAGTATTTAGTATTTAGTATTTAGTATTTAGTATTTAGTATTTAGTATTTAGTATTTAGTATTTAGTATTTAGTATTTAGTATTTAGTATTTAGTATTTAGTATTTAGTATTTAGTATTTAGTATTTAGTATTTAGTATTTAGTATTTAGTATTTAGTATTTAGTATTTAGTATTTAGTATTTAGTATTTAGTATTTAGTATTTAGTATTTAGTATTTAGTATTTAGTATTTAGTATTTAGTATTTAGTATTTAGTATTTAGTATTTAGTATTTAGTATTTAGTATTTAGTATTTAGTATTTAGTATTTAGTATTTAGTATTTAGTATTTAGTATTTAGTATTTAGTATTTAGTATTTAGTATTTAGTATTTAGTATTTAGTATTTAGTATTTAGTATTTAGTATTTAGTATTTAGTATTTAGTATTTAGTATTTAGTATTTAGTATTTAGTATTTAGTATTTAGTATTTAGTATTTAGTATTTAGTATTTAGTATTTAGTATTTAGTATTTAGTATTTAGTATTTAGTATTTAGTATTTAGTAATTCTTCGAAGTGCGTCGAGTTGTTTAGTGAGGCGATAAATAAAGATAACTTTTTGTTGCCTATTGAATTCATTCGAGTTGCCTCAACTTCCAGACTTTGCTCAATTTGTTGCACATTTCATGCTTCGCAAGCCGTAAAACTTTCAACTGAAATGAGACATTTATGCATATGAAGAAGTATCTACAACTTGGCACTCAAGTATCCATGAAGTTCACTTCACCTATAAACTGTGCCCACATTGGATTAGCGCAAATTTATGTCCCCGGAACAATAACAATGCGAGAGCGCCAACAACAAACTTATCATATTCACAAGTTTTTTTCCTCTTGACGGCAGGAAACTGATGTGGGGCGGGGTGAGGTGGCAAGCAGCAAGAATGAGATACAAACAAAAGTTTTTGCTTCTTATTTACGACAATGTCGCGTCAAGTTTTTTGTTTTGCAAGTTTTTTGGTTTTTCTTTTTTTGTTTTTGTTCATTCCTTATTCTTCTCAGGCTGCTTTTGTTGCATAATAAAATGAAGCATGTTGTTCGACTCGAGTCGAGTCGAGTCGCGGCATCTGTGTCGGTCATAGAGTCAACTTCCCCCAACTGCTTTGTCTCTCTCTCGCTCACAACAAAGATGAGCAACTGAGCACACAGAAAAAAAGGCTACAGCAGCCAGGATACAATATTGTTCCCCAGCGTCAAATGAAAGCAAAAGTTCATGAATCCAGTTAGCTCTGCGGCTGCCCGGACACCAGAACGGAGGAGGAGAAGGAGAACTTAGGCCACGGGTCAGAGTGTCAGAGGGTGGCAATCAACCAAGAGAGAGAGAGACTAGCTCAGCCAGCTCAATAAAGTTCACAAGACAAAGGGACAGCACACAATAATGGAACACACAGGACCGCACGCTGTGTCCTAGTCCAAGTCCTCCTTCTCGTTCTCTTATTCGTCGTGTCTCAATCCTAAGCAGAAGACCAGCTGAAACGTCACTTAAGTCACGTAGCTCTTCAGATTTTTGATGATTTTAGCATTTCGAGTGCTCTGCTTTATTAAGTTGTATTTAAAATCCCGGAATTGAGCAAATCCCATCAAATTAATGGTACAATAGAAATCTAAGCAGCAAAACCAACAGAATTTATATTTATTAAGTGATAGCAAAATAAAACAACAAAAATAGCCTTCAGGATATTTAGGCAGCGTTACGTTATATTTATTTGGTATATTTTAAGAAAAATACCGCACTGCTTTGCTCATAATGGATGGCTCGACTGTAGTATTCTTACTTGTTACTATTAATCTTAAAATTAAATATATTAATAATGAAATAGATTTGTATTTTTGAAATACTTATGTGAAAATCTGTGCACAAGGTTGCTGTGTGATTTAAATCTCTTACACAATTTGTAAACCTTAGCAACAATAAAGTATCAAATTGAGACAGTTACACAGTTAATTTAAACCAAATTTTAAAGTGAAACTTTTAACTTCAAATTTTTAAAATAAACATTGAGAAATAATGTCTCTGCAAGTTTTGGCTCGCGAAGGACTAAATTGTGCCATCATCATGGGCGCAGGAGATGTGATTGCACAACTGGCAATCGAGAAGAAATCGTACAAAGATTACAATGCAGGACGAACAGCTCGCTTCGCCTCGATTGGTCTGTGCTTCTGTGGACCCGTCTTACGCAAATGGTACATGACTCTAGACGATTTGGTGGTCAAGGAGCAGCCATCACTGCAGCGAGCTGTCAAAAAGATGCTCATTGATCAAGCGTGCTTCTCCCCGATATTCACATTGACGCTGACGTATCTGGTGCCCTTTGTGAATGGAGAAATGCACAGGGATATTGTGAAGCGTATAAAGGAATGCTATTTGATGATCATGGCTCGCAGCTATCTGCTTTGGCCCATGGCTCAGGTGATTAACTTCGCATTGATCCCCATCAACTTTCAAGTCATCTACGTGCAGTTTATTGCACTCATTTGGAATTGCTATTTGTCCCTGGTGCTCAATAAGAGTAGTTAGCAAGTCTTTAATTTGACTCACAAAATTGTAACCATATTTACAATAAAATGGTGCGTGTTGTTGACCTTATAGTTCTATTAAAAAGTGTAATAAAGTACTGTTAATTAACCCTTGAGTCTATTACTTTTTAAAAATTATTATAAAAGCAAGTTAGAAAGCTGCAGTCGAGTGTTCTCGACTGTGAGATACTCGCTACATATTTTCAATAAAATCAGTGCAGTATTAATATTAAAAAAAAAAGTACCGTACTTAAATAATAAAAAATACTTAGATATACCGAAGGATATATTTTGTTTATCGATATTCCAAAGCAGCTAAGACCCAAGTAGCAGTCGTTTTTTCCCAGATTATGATGGTATATACCAAGAAGGTTTAAGGTTTTGTTACCCTTTTAACCAACGGTTAGCGAGAAAAAAAGGAAATTACAATTTGTTATAGATAATATTTATTTTTGTATTATACTTCTTAACAAGATATATAACAAGATGTAAAAACTGCAAACAATTGTTACATATGCTTAATAGAACTTGAAATTTTCAAACAAATTTATTGCATTATGTGTAAATGTATAAAATTGACTTAAAAAAAAAAATTTTTAAGAATAATTTTCATTTTTTGATTATTATTTAAAGATCTATGAATTCATTGGGAAAATTTCAATTCATCTAACTTTTTTAAGTATCTTAGAGAATTATTAGTCAATGCTTAGAATCTTGATAAACAGTCAGTCAGCAACTCGAGTTCAGAGACATAATTCAAGTTATTTCACCGAGCTGATTCAGTTCCTGACTCTCGGAACTGAATGCAGTCGCTGAACCACTTTCGAGTTTGTCATCGTTGTGATTATCTAATGTCATGCCAGGACGATGCTATGCAATTGAGTTGCTTGGCCTTAATTATGCTTTGCATCCCTTAGCGCTGTTCATCTAATTGCATCGCAGGCAACAAGCCATAACAAACAGGAGTTCTAGCTGCTCCTCGTTCGCTGCCATTTCGCAGCAATTCAATTTTCCATTATGTCAGCGAGTTGAAAGCAATGCAATGTTCATAAAATGTGGTCCCTCTCTCTCTTCCATCTCTCTCTCTCTCTCTTCCATCTCTCTCTTTCTATGACTGTCTCTTTCGTTCGCTATGTTTCGCTCGCTGTTAGTTAATATGAAAGGCAAACTCAAGATGTCAGCGGCAGTTCGTTGTTGCCCCCAACAACGGGGCAGAGAACAACAGCGCGTATACGCAACGTGGTACAGTGCGCTTTTGTGCTGACGTCTTTTGCGTATTTACCAGCACAACAATGGCCAATATATCCAAACATGTGTGCAGCAGGAGCTAAGGGAGCAAAGGCAGCTACTGTTATTTGACATTTATTTGCCATTTCCCCCAAAACCACACACACACAATGACGACGTTGCCCGCCAGCGACAAAAATAAAATATCCACAATGTGGGGCATAAGAAGACGACAAGCAAGAAGACAGAAAAGGAGAAGGAGACTTTCAGCTTACCTCGCTTCTGTGGCGACTGCATGGATGAGGGCGAGGGCGTCGACAGTGTCGGAGCAAGGAGCTGAAGCAGCATCAGCAGCCCAAGGAGAAGGGGCAATGCCACTCCTCGCATTCTCGACACCGACTCCGACCTCGACACCCGCAAACCGAATCCGAATCCGCAGCTGTAAGCTGCTCCGCCAGCTTTATTGTTCTGCCTCATCGGCCTGGTGGCGACTGTTGATCCTTTGGCTGTGGTGTTGCTGCTCTGTTGATTCGCTTGTTGATTCTTATTCCGATTCTGTCTCGGAGTCGGTTCTGAATTGTGTGGCAACTGTTTCGGATTCCTTACGCGTTTGCTCTGGCGCATTTCTCACTTTCGCACACACAAAAACACTTTTCACACTTTGCTCTTTTCGCTTTCTTTTTCGGCTATCAATTTGAATTCTTTTCTCTTTTTCTCTTTAAATTACAAGTGCATTTTGTATGCCCAATTATTCTATTTAATTTTGCAATTCATTGGCCTAAAAAATTTTACCAAAACCAGAATTAAACCGATGGTATTTTTTTTTTATATAAAATTTGAACAGCTTACGAATTTAAGTTTAATCACAACAGTTCACCAAATTTGTGTAGAGCTTAATCACAAAAATTATATGTTTTAAGTTAACAAAATATTATTAACAAAAACTTAAAATTAATTCGAATTTAATTTGAGTTCATTTAATTTAATTTTTTGAAATATAATTCATTTTAAATGCGAAACTTTCAGTTTAAGAGAAATCATTAAGCACTCTCAACTTTTTTGCTCGTCTTAAAAATGCTGGTCATTAAAAATGGCAGCCTCTTGGCAATCGTAACTTTAACAAACGTTTAGAATCTGTCGTATGTCTGGCAAATGTGTGGCCTGAAAAAAAATGACGTCAAAAAATTGGTGTCACATATTTCTTGGCTGGCACACGTTGTTTTAGCAGGACTCGTTGGTTGGTTTGGTTCGTTGGTTGACCTCCAAGCGTACTAATTGCAGCAATTTTTCAAGCTCGAGAGCTCGCAGTAACGGAATCTTCTCTCTTTCTCTTTTTTTGTACAGGCTCACGTTTTGCCTCGCATTGCAATCTTTTTTGCAGAATTTGTTTCTGTTTTTCATTTTCGGCAATTTTGTATGGAAATGAAACATTGTGAAAATATCAAAAAGCGGCCAAAAATTGTGCGACAGCCAAAAGCCTCTGATATGTCGACGCTCTAATGAAGAATGATGTTGTCGACTTCAACTAAAGCCTCCAACTCCATTCTCAGCACCAGAGTCATCAGAGACTGCTGAGGAATGGCTATAATATATATAATTTTTTTTGAGCGGAATCCCAAGAGCTGCGCTAAGATGGTGACTGATGGTTGGCAATGAAATGGTTTATTATACGCAATAATATCACAAGTCATGGATTCATTTATAACACACCACATACATCAGAGCAGAAGCGATTAATTTTGGAATTAAGCATTAAATGTGAGGACTACAGAAACTGGAAGCGATTACTTGAAAATGAAATTGTATTGTGCGTTTTCAACAATTTGAAATCATAGATTTTAGCTTATAGTTCGAATGCAATCTACCTTCAACGCAAATAAAAAAATCATGGTATATAAAAAAAGCGATTACTCAAAGCCACTTCAGAAAAAAACTATGATGTGTGATTTCTGAAAATTCAAAGACTTCATAGATTTTTAGCTTAGATTCAGGAAGCACTATTGACTACAACAGATGGTCGAATCATTTTTTTTTTTTTGAAAGCCTGAACGATTATTTAAAAACTCAGAGAAAAAAAACTGTGATTGACAATCAACACAAGCAGTTGCTTTTCTTGATGTTCAAATTCAGCTTGTCAACTGCACTTTCAAGCACTTCAAACTGCCTTTTTTTGTGCCCTCACACAGAGTCCAGCCAAACGCTTGTTATCCTTTTAGCCACATGTTCGTCACATAGGTAAAATGGCCAAAACAAAAAGCGAAAAAGGAAAAAGGGGCGGAATAAAGGAAAGTCAGAGCAGAGCAAAAGGGCTTGCTCAATATTTCAAAAGATTCGAGAGATGTTTTTTATTGCCCCACTTGGCGCGCAGAATAATTTATGCAAAAGTTGAGAGAAACCCTCGCAACAGGAACAGGAACAGAGACAGAGAAAGCGACTGCGACAGAGAAAAGGTTCTCGTGGCACGGCAATAAAAATCAAAACGGGACACACTTCAGGGCGTGCTGTGTACTCGTAAAGCAAATCCAGTCAAGTGAAATGCAAACAGTGTGAGTAGTGAGGAGCGAAGGGGGAACTGTTGGATTAACGCCTGACGATTGTCGATTGACGAATTCAGATTGATGAGTGCGACACGTGCGCGTTTTTATGTTTCTCAAGGGGTCACAAAACTGCAACAGTCGCTAGTAAAAGCAGACAAGTCTCGGAATTTCGATTGTAATTTCAATTAAATTAAATTCGAGCATGTCGAATCGCGTTTATTACACAATGCGAACTTACAAAACGGAATTGTCGCGAAAGCAAAACGAGGGACAGAGTGTTGTCCTGCGGCCGTTTGCACAAGAACTGAGCGCGCTTCGCAAGTCGCAAGCTGCACGAAGCTTTGACGACGAACAAGCAAACGGTAAACACGACGACGACGACACTGACGACGACAACCTCAAGCTTTGGCTTGCCACGACCAACTGAAGCCACAACACAAAAGCTGTCGCTATCAACTGCAACTGTAAATGTAACTGTAACTGTAAATGAAAGTGAAGTTTGCCTGAGCGAAACGGTTCAATTTATCTGAGAGCGCAAAAGCTCTGCAACGTGCGAAAGAGAGAGCGAGAGAGCGAGCTCAAGAGAGGCTGCGAGAGCGATTTCCGCCGTCATATGACTTTTGTTTACGCGCTGAGGTAAACAGCTGTTCAACACGCTCACAGGCAGCACGTGCTTGGATTAGACTCCCCCAAAACCTCACCCCACAATTTGTGTTTTGCCCCGACTGAATTGGTATTGGTGCATGGGTTAAGTGTGGCAAATATCGCATGACACAGGTGCAAATGTTGAGACAAACAAAGCTCTTCTGCTCAAGTGTCATCTGCATATGTATGTCAATCACATAGAAAGTATTTATGCTACACTCACTTGACACACAAATTAAAGGAGAACGCAATAGGTGTTATAATAAGCATCGCATAGATGACATGCATATATATTATATTCTTGCCGCTGGAAAACCGTTCTGATATAATGGAGTGTGTGCAAGGATAACACAATAAATAATTAAAATATAAAGCCTCTGACTGTATAGTATAATAGTATATGAAATATTCATTAATTTTCAAGGACATCTGTAAAAATAAAATGTTTTAAAATAATAGAGACTTATTCAAGATTTGTAAATTGTTATACAAAATTTAGTATGAATTATTTTAATTACTGCAGCCAGCTTTCAATGTCATTTGCTATTTGATTTTGAGAGTTTTGTTTCTATTCACTTTATATATTAAGGGATAATACATTTAAGAATTAGGTTTAACAACTTAAGGGTATACAAATTATATACATTTTAATTTCGATCGAGTTTTAAAACAAAATTTAAATTAATTTAACTATTTTACCTGTCTACACTACATGTATGTATGTATAAAAATCTTTTTTTAGTGTATGTATGTATAAAAATCTTTTTTAATAGCGCCACTTTTTTCTCTACCAATTCTATAGTATTTTGTTAACTTTTTAACGACAAAGAAGAGCTCTGAGATACGTGATAAAAAACCTTTTCGAGTTTTAATATTTGGAACTTGGAACTTGTAAACAATAATTAAAATAATGTAACAATCCTAACTAGTGAACAATAAAAATGTGTTTTTGTACACATTTTTAAATCAATAATAGTTGTTAATTTTTACATATACAACTTATATATAATCAAACTATTGTTCTACGCTAAAAATCTTCATTTAATTAGAATCATATTTTCTTGAATAATGTATACCTGACTATCACTTCAAGACTTGCTATGCTCTCAAATATAAAAAGATATCAAAAATATACAATAAATGCAATCATATTTTATCAATAATGTTACATTTTCTAAAATTAAGAATAAAATTGAAGAATTTAATTTAAATGGTAATTCGAAATCAACACTGAAAATACTTTTTTATTTTTTTAAATAGTGTTACATTTTCTTATATCAATTAAAGTTGTCAAACTTTTCAAGAAATAAACAGACAGCTGCTTGGCTCAGCGGCTTTTGGGCATGAAAAGAGAATGCCACACCAGTTGCCAGGTGCAGCATTTTGTGGCGCCGCATCGTGGCACTCAGTGAACCGTGTACGACCTCTGCATGCCAATTAGACGGGCAATTTGGGGACGCTTCGCTCGATTCGTTGCGCAAACGTAAAAAGTTAAAGGCGAATTTGGCCCTCTTTGCCTTTAAAATGCTGGCCAAGTCGGGTTTTTATCGCTGTCCCCCTCCTCGCTTCCGTGCCCGCTCCCCCACCAGCATCTGGCATCTGGCATCTTTGCCCATCCCCATCCCCATCCCCATCTCCAAGCGTCAACACTCTTCTTGTCCGCCGCTGTGTTTCGCTGCTCCTTATTTTCTCATTTCCCATCTTCGTGGGCAACCTGTGTGCGCAGGTGTCAAAAACAGCGCCGAATGGTGCCGCCAAATGTTTTTTTTTTGTTTTCCTTTTTTTTATGTTTTGACGCCCCTCACTTACCCCGTCTCTGTCACCTTCCTCAGACCAGCAACTGCTTCTTGAACTGACTCTAACAACTTTGCCTTGTCGCCGTTGATGTTTTTATACATCATCTGTAGCAGTATTTGTACCTCTATCTGTATCTGTATCTGTATCTGTATTTGCCAGACTCGAGCTGTTCCTGTTTCTGTCACCTTGCCGAGTTTTCTTAGTTTTGTTGTTTGTGTCTTTCCTCGCCTTCTGTTCTTCACCGGCCTTTATTTAATTTTCCTTTGTGTGTGCTGGCAGAAGCGACACACGAGTTTCCGCATAAACTTTATGCCTTCGTAAAACAAAGTGCCTGCGCTTTCATTTTTATTTTATTAAGCACATTCAACGGAAATTTATTTCGCGGATCATGTGAGCTCGTCAAATGCCACCAAATGCCAGCCACTGTGGCAAATGGCCATAAAACTTCTAAATATTTAATGACAATCAACAGAGCACTTTTTTCTCGTCACAATAGAGCGCGTACTGACATCTTCTGAAGAAGACCCTATAGTTTATTTTATAGGGTATAACAAAAAAAGTGAGTATTCTATTTTTCAAAAACTTCAATAAGAAGAATAAGGTTTGCTCTTCGTTAGAAATTATTTATATATCAACCATTATTTATTTCTTATCTATTTATAATTTGTTCCTGACTGGTGATTGATGACAAATGACTAGTGACTGGATTAAGCAAGAATACCTAAAAAGTTCACTCACCTAGAAGTTCACTCACTCACACAATAAAATAAACTAAAATGCATACTTTCTCACTAAGAAACGGTTTTCCATAATTCGATCTGCAAGTGCATTTAAGAAATGTTTTCATTTTAGTCAATTCAATTTACGTATAAAAACACGCAGGTCAAAAACGTTTCTTGAGAACACATACATATGCAAGCCTGAGTGAGTATGATACAATGCACTATGGGGCATTTTCCACTTTAGCTGGCATTTAGGCGTTTTTGAAAAGTGTTCCAATTCCAATGCATTAACAGAACATCAAACTGTTATGGCTCATACCAAAAACATGTATATCTAACAGCTCTTTTGAGCATAGCAGCTGTAAAGTCAGCTGTTGCATCCGAAAGCACGCGCGCTAAGTTTGCATATTTTTTTTCAGTCATCTTTGTTATTCATTTATTTACGTTCAAAGCTATTAATAAAAAAAAGAAGAAATGGATAATAATTTCGCATGTTTGTACTATATGTTAAATGTAAATATTTAATCAAATTGTGTGTTTATACTAATATTTTGTAATTTTTTAAAAGCTCTTTAAGCTGGATTTTATCAATTCTTAATCCATCAATAGTTGTCTTTTTCTGTTTTTTGTTTTTGATCCGATCGATCGATCACAAAATTTGCAGTGCACATCCGGGCTAGGATTTATATTATGTCTACCAAGAATGGGGTCTTTATCTCTAAAATTGCTTAAAATATACAATTTTTTAAAAATTTTGAGGGAGGAAGGGGCGGGGAAAAATTTTAATGGGCGTGTCGAATTCTGAAACGTAAATACATATTGGTGTAAAAATTGTATAATACTAACTTCACAGGTGTCCGTAATATTCAATTTTTTTCAGATTTTTGTGGGTGGTAGAGCTGTTGCCATGCCTACTTTTCTATGATACATTCCTTGGGAATATAGTAACATAATACCAAAAACTGCAATAAAAAATCTCTTATGGTTTACTCGTAATATTAAATGCCAGCTAAAATGGAAAATGCCCCATAGTGCAATGCAGAGCTCTCGCACTTACTCTCCTTTGTTTTCTCCCTTTTTGGTTGTTGTTGTTGAGATCTGTGCTCTTTGCTTTTGCAAAGGCAGGTGAACATGTACTCTTGCATGTATGTGAGTACGTCTGTGTATCAGACACGATCAGCTAACGTTATCTTTGATAATCGAGTATCGCATACTCGCTTGCACTAGCAAACAGACATATTTGTTGAGGGTTGCACTTGCAATTACACAAAGTACATCAATAGATATATACGTAGTACGTACATACATACATATGTGTGTATGTCTGTGTTCAGCAAACAATTTGCACTCGCTTTCTACGTTTGCATATACAGTTGTTTCCTCTTTTAAATATCAATGTTAACAACAAAATGCTTTTGCTTTCAGAATTATGTTGTGGTCAGTGTTTTGTTCTTTTTGCTTTGACAGACTGCAAATGAATATGAAACACATTCATTCGTATTTGAGTATCGCATTCATATTAGAATTTATTTTTGCTCTTCCTTGCTGCAATTTTCACAACAATAAAAGCTTATCGAATATATACCTTTTAATATCATTTTTTAATATTAGTTTTGTGAATTTATCTAGATGCTGTTGCAACCTCACAAAAGCTGCAAGCTCAGCTGTCTAGTGCTAAATAAAGCTGAGCTAAAATCAACAATTTGAAAAATATATTTATTTTCTCTTCAATAAAGTTGATAACCTTATAATTATTTACTCATACACTCTATAAATTGTTGGTTAACATATTGATGAACTGAAATGCCAATCAACAATTTTTGCCCTCGTAAAGTTTCAAAGCATTGACGACTATAACAAATAATCACATTATTTACAGGCTGATGTCAATATTTTCGTGTACAATTTATGTTTATGTAATTTCATGTTACACTTGGATTATTTACAATGTTGCGCATTATATTGAACATTGTTCGCAATTACTGTGAAATATAATTTGTTGTCAAAATTGATTTAAATTGCATCAAATTGGGCAATAAATTATTTTATAGAAAAATAATAACGTTTATGTAACCGACTGACCACAGGCTAGCATGTGTGTGTGTGTGTGTGTGTGATGGTCATTGTCCTGTTGTGTGATTTATATGAATCAAAGCAAAAATCACTCATTCGACCTGGTGGTTGCCGTTGGCAATGCAATTGAACATACTATACAATAAATATTTATGCAGACATACTCCCTCTCCCTCTCTCTCTCTGTCTCTCTCTGTCTCTCTATGTCTCTCTCTATGCATTGTGTGCTTTGTAATTACACATACATGCTCAACCATACACGCATGTGGAGCATGAGATTATTTGTACACATTATTCAAGTTATTTTCTTTTCCCAGAGCATCTCCTTCTGCTGCTTTGTCAACATGTGTACATATTTACATATCCCTGTATACATTACCAGTGCGTGTGCGTGTGTATGTGTGTGTGCGTGTGTTTTGTTTTTGAGTTTGCCCGCGGCCACCACTTTGTCTCCCCCCGTTTAGTCTCTGTTTCTCTGTCGACATTTTAAATATTTACAAGTGAAATTATTTCGCATAGCGTGTTGTTCATAATTGAGGCAGACACGCCCACTAAACGCGCTACCAGGTGTGCATATCCAAAGACAAACAGCAGCAGGAGCCAAAGGACCACCATGGTCCTTCAGACCACAGCTGCAGCCACAGCCAGAGCAGCAGAGAGAAGAGAGAAGAGCGAAGTGAAACAGTCGCCAACTGTCGCCACATCGCCTCGTTGGCAACCGCAGTGAGGCGTGTCGGCTTTTAATTAAATTTAAATTTGATTTATTGCTCGTTTCTTATTGGATTTCAATTTTCATTGCCTTTCGCTGACTTTCATTTGTCCTTTAAACCAGTTATTCATAGTTGAAACCGACTCGTATTCATTATCCTCATCATCTTAATGGTGTCGTTTTTTAATCCGTCTACCCGTAGAAGGGTATTATATCTCACTGTAATTTCAAAGTAGAGTCGCGATTCTTGGCACTCATAATAATAAATAAACATCAAACTACATAACTTGGAAGTTATTTAAGAATTCATTTTATATGGCAAAAAACGGCAGCTGTTGTAAGGTGCTAATTGAATTGCTTGACAATTTGGTATATTTTGTACTATTAAATATGTTGAATGTAATAGTATATAGATATACCAAATATAACTTTTAATACATTTTGGATTTTTAGTGTATTCATTTTGAATACTTTAACGATGTAATACAAAACTGTTTTGGTATATTTTGTTATCTGAGGCATCCTGTATATCTTTTCAGTCCACTAATTTATTGATACCAAACTACTTTGGTATATTTTGTATGCTATGGTATAATTTTGTTGTACATTTTTTAGTACTTCGCAGTATATTAATTTATTTATTGGTATATTTTGTAATCAAATACATACTTTAAATGTATTTGTATATCGATATACCAAATATAACTTTCGGTATATTTTTAAATTGTCAGTATATGAATTTGCTATATTTTTAACGACATAATACTATACAGTTTTGTTTTCATTGAAAATGGGTAGCGGATATATCACAGTCGAGCACAAGCAACTGCAGCATTCTTATTCGTTTTCTTCTTTTTATTCTCTTGCGAGAGTTGACCACAAATTGGACTTGCCCCACGCTAATCCAACGCATTGAAATACTCGCTCACAGTTGCACATAGCTCTGGCATTCAAATTGACTAAACACAAAAAAATGTGGCAAGCTGGTCGCACTTTGGCCACAATTTAATTACAGTTGCAACAAAAGCGGCGCCTGCAACCTGCAACCAGGCAACCAGGCAGCGGATAATGGACAATGAACCGCCGCTTCCTATTCCCTGCTTGAGCGCATTAGAGACTCGCCAGGGTATTGAATTAAACTGACATTAAAATGCGACCAAAACAAAAGCAAAAAAAATAGCTGCACTGAGATTTCATGTAAAACAAAAAGGGAGCGCAAAAAAAGCGAGTGCAAAAAAATTGTGAACGAGTCGAGCGAGAATGTATATAAAATCCACCACAGAAAACAATGCACAAATCCTATTTGAGCGCTGTATGCAATTAAAAACAGGCGAGCAAAGAGTGGCCACTGTCCGCACAGGGGGGCAGGGGCGAGTGGGATTGGGACTGGGACTGGCAATGGGAGTGGGAATGAAATGAGAATGGGAGGAGCACACACATGGACATGTCCCATGCGGAGGCACTAAGCCGGAAGTACACAAATCGTATAAAACACAACGACAACGAAGCTGAGTCGGAGCTGAGGCTGAAGCTGCAGTCGAGGCAAAAAGTGGCATAAAAAGTAAACAGCCTCGACACTGATTCAAAAATGTATTCAAAATGCGCGCGAAAAGTGCTCCAAAAAGTGAGGAGAGGAAAATAAAAGCTCCTGATGGGGCGCCATAAAATGGCGGGTTCCCCTTTTAAGCCGCATTACAAGTGCAGCGAGCGGACGATGGGATTACAAGCGACAAGCGCAGCTGTGGCCAACGCTGGCCCGGCTCTGATTGGAGAGTGGCTTTTGAGCTGAACTGAACTGGAATGTAGCGCAAACCAAAGGAAGTTTCGAGATGGATACAACGTGATGAAAGGGAGAGGTAATCGCAGTCTCCACATGCGAGTGTAAACAAGCGACTTTGTGGCGCTTTTCGTGTTATCGACTGCGCACATTTGCATGTCCTCCCAAATTTATATCAAATGCATAATAATTGAAAAAGTCAGAACTCAGAAAAATATATACTTACAGAAGTCAGCGTGGACTTTCAAGTATGTATTTAGGATTAAATTCTCAAAGCACGCGATTAAAAGTAAATGCCAATTCAATCTAATTTCCTTTATAATTTTAATCTACTTTTCAGTATTCTTTGACTCATATGTTAGCTTAGTAAGTAAACCAATTGCGAAACCTTCTTCATATGCTGCGCTATTTTGTTATAAAATATATATATAAATATTTCATAGTCTTAAGCAAATAAACTAAATTTATAATAAAAATAAGACAAATGCATAATTCCACATATTCAGTAAAATAAAATAAAAAGACAATACGAATTACCAATTCTGAACTTAGAAATTTTTATCCTGAACTTAGAAATTTTGTGAGATAAAAACGAAATATGTTTGTACTTGGGTTAAGAAATCCGGGATTATCCAGATATTCACACAACATCAGTCTGAATTCGGTGAATCTTTGTTTTTTCTGAGCAGATAAAAAAAGATTAAAGCAAAACTAAAACAAACACCGTATTTTTAGAACCGTGTAATTCCAACAGCAACTAATCTTTTCTAAGAAATGTAGCATGCAAATTCTAAAAAAATCTAAATGATGAAAACTGTGAATAAGAATCTTTTGTATTCTTTCATGTTAAGTTCTTTGTATAATAATAAACACACTAAATATAAACGTTGTTTGAGGATATAAAACAAATTAATAGAAAGACATTCGGAAACCCGATTTGAGCATTGAGAGCACAATGAGAATTCCAATTTATAGAGTTTCACTTCCACGCAAATCTTTCGCTCTTGAATACAAAAGTACAAAAGGTGCTTGGCTTATTTCCGTTTCCGCTTTCCACGCTCCACATTCCAAATCTTCACCTCAGCCATGCAATTTTCAATTGAGAGCGCAAACAAAAAACAAAAATGGAGCATCTCTTGGCACTGCAACAACGGGAGAAACAAAACGGCTTTTGCTTCCATTGTGTCGCCGGAAATATTCAATTTTCAATTTTCATCTCGCTGGCCAGAAATTGGCAAGCGAAAACAAAAGAAGCGAAAAATCTGCTAAGCGCATGAGAGGAGAAGAAATCAATTCAATTATTTATTGTTATTTTCTTTTTCGTTGTTCGTTTTTTTATTTCGTTTTATCGCTGAACTCTGCAGGTCACGAGTGTGTGTAGCAATTCAATTCAGTCTTCCCAGTTTGTTTTATCTCCATTTTGTCTCGTATTTAATGTGATTATCTGATATATTAATCTTGACTTATTGATTATTTCAACAATCTCTCTTGAGGTTGCGAGCAATGTAAGTTTTACACATTCATTCTGCTGAAGCACTTTACAAATGTAACATGAATTTATTGAAATTTAATTTATGAGCTTGAAAATTGTTGGAGGTCGATTTAATTCTTGTGATTTCAAAGCATCCTGCTGTGCGTGGCTCCTCGAAATCGAAATCGAAGTCGAAGTTGAGGTCGATGTGCTGTGCCCCATTAACAGCTTCGCATGTCAACGATTATTATTATTATTATTATTGTTATTATGATAATGGTTATGCTTTATGAGTCTGCTTGAGGCATAATAGCCTCAAGCCATTTTCGAGATGCTTTGGTTCAACGAAATTTATAATGAGGCATTAAATAATGCATTTACTCAAGATTTCTCAATTCAACCTAATTTAAATGCTTTTTTTATTTCTCTTTTCATAAGGATAAGTTATAAGGAATAAATAAATAACAATTTGCTTATTTAAGTTGAAGTACCTCAAAAGTTGCGTATATTTATATAATAAAAACTATAAAACTCTATTTTTTCAATAGAAATTTGTACGTATGCTGTAATTATACGTACATATGTATACTTGTAGAAACATTTTAAGAATAATTGTGGCATAATAGATTGAAGACATTTTAAAGATTCTTTGCTTGAACAATATTTGTCATTACATTGAAGTATCCGAGTAGCAATAAATAAAACTGAAATAATGTAAGAACTTGAAGATGATTTGCATCTCTAAATTTATTACTACTCGGATACTTAAATGTAATGACAAATATTGTTCAAGCAAAGCTTCTTTAAAATGTCTTTATCTTTAAGGATGCTAATCATCTTCAAGTTCTTATATTATTTCAGTCTTATCTATTGCTACTGGGATACTTAAATTGATAATACATTTTAAACTTGCTGATATATAAATGAATCTAAAAAGATACACTCGAGTGTGCTCGACTGTAAGATACCTGCTACGCATATTGAATAAAAGCAAGACTGTTAGGTTTTTTTCATTAAATATACCAAAATATACTGAAACAAACATTTATTTATATCATATATATTTTAAAATATATCATAAAGTAAAAGTATTTCAGACTGTCAGCCAAAACAAAAAAATGTTTCGCTTATTATTCGATTTTTATCGATTTAAGGGGCTGAAATGGGCGTGGCGAACAATTAAAAAAATCTGTATCCGCCAACCATAATAAGTGCTTTTAATAAAAAAATGTTTTCTCGTATAGTCTCTGAGATATGGATGTTCATACGGACGGATAGACAGACGGATAGAAGAACATGGCCTTATCGCATGGGCTTTTGGCGCTGTTTAAGAATATATACTATATACTTTTAAAGGTCGTATATGCCTCCTTCTGCCGTTATATACATTTTCTGGAGGCACAAAGTTATAATACCCTATGGCTAGCAGGTTATTCTGTACAATATGTTAACTTTAAGATATCTTTGTTATATAATTCAGAATTCTTCTTACAAATTTTGAAAAGTCTATATTTTCTAATCTTATAAAAAGATTTATGGTCTCATATATAAATAGTATCTTAGCCTTATTTCAAATGTTCTTGAAACCAATATGCATTTTCCTCAAAGGAGGAAAAGATTTGTTTGTTCTCCATGCATTTTATAGTAACCAGACCAAAAATGTACCTTAAATATATTAAAGCCTTAACTAATTAATCTATTAAACTAAAGGATTAGTAGAAAAATATTGTAAACAGTTGCCATTTTACTTCTCTTACAAGAGTAACACTACATTTATTTCTATAATTACTTTTATGAAAAAATTACCACGAAATACTTTCACAAATATTTGTAGAAAAGTTTTCTTCATTCAGAAATCTTTTTGCTTTCAACTTTAGAATTTTTGCGGCCAAATAAAAGTCGAGAATTGGGGCCATGCTGCGAGAAGTCGTCGAGACTCGTCGTAATGGCGTTTCACAGTGTTTCTTTTGCTTTGCTGCTCTGCTACTTTTATAAATTACCTTTTCAGCTCATTTTGCACTCGCAACACTTCAACGTCACAGACTGCCAACCAGATACAGATACAGATACAGTTGCAGTAAAAACCGCGCACTCACCTTCCAACTCGCACTCTGGTTTCCTCTTTTTGTCAAGACACAATACAAAATGGCAGGCAAAAGACACAGACAATGCTCTGAGCCATCGTCATAGTCACAGTTTCAGTCGCAGTCACATCACATTGCATTTCTTGATTTAAGTAAAACACCATCAAAAAGTTTCCTCTAGTTGACATTTGAGCCGAAGCCGAGTCAACGCTTGAAGCTTCTAGGAGATACAAAAATAAAGAAAATTCAGAGGAGGAACTACGCTCATTAAAGTGTATGACTTAAATTTGTGTGTCATGAGTGAGGAGCTGGCAAAAAAGATCATGACGGCTGCAAAGACAAGTGCTTGTTTTAATTAAAATTTTAATTTAATTTTTTATCTGACGCCACCTAGCTAACGAGATAGTTGGAGCACGTTGAGGAGGAGGAGCATTGCACTGCAGCCGAAATAAAAGTCTGCACAAGTGCAAAATTACGCATACGCAGTGTGGTGAGCCTGCCAGTAAAAAATATACGTAAACAAGGCGCAATATATTTTAAAGTGCGTGCGCTGTTGTAATTGTAATTCTCATTACTGTTGTTCTTATTAACAATTGTTGCCCGTCTGCGTTTTTGTTGAGGTTTTTGATTCGCATTTCAACTTCAACAAGGATAAGCACAATTTTTACAGCCAAGGGGCATTTAATAAGTGAAATACAGTTATACATACACAGAGAGAAAAACTAGATTACAAAATTGTTTGCAAAATCGGATTTGAAAACTTCTCGATCCTAAAATAAAAATCTAAAAATTAAAGTTGTAGGTAGAAAAGACAACATTTCGATATTGCGATATTATAATTCCCTTCCTCCAAAATTAGAACCAAATTTTCAGAATTTTTGCTGTTAGCTCTGTAAATACAGATGCCGCAAATCATTTCGCCGTGTAGATGTATATCATATAATCATTGTCATTAATATATTAATATACCGCAAAAATTCTAAAAACACACAAAAGGCTATATCTTGGTATCTGACATGCAAAATGGTATATTTTGATGGTATATTTTGAATAGAGTACTCAATAAATTTATTTACTAAAGCTACAATTGGTATATTTTTAGTATTTTAGCAATATATAATTTGGAATTAACTTGAGAATCTCACAGTCGAGCACACTCGACAGTAGCTTTCTTACTTATTTTTATTGATTTTAAGCTATCTACATTTTAGAATACTTGATTTCTTTATCTTATTTATTAGTGCAATTTTAACATCATATAATTTTGATTCAAGATTTTATTTTTGATTTTAGAATTTTTTCAGTGGATGCAAAAGAGTTGAACTCAACAACACACATCAATTGCAATTTAAACTTGAGAATCTCCACAAAATTTGATATCAAAACACATTCTTCATGTTCCTGCTTTTGCTTATGGGAATAATTCGTTTGGCATTTAGCGGGTAAGCAATAAGAGCAATAGCTCTCAAGGATGCAGTCTTTGCTTGCTGCATGATAATGATCTGTTAGTAGTGCACTACGCGGCGTATGAGTAATCTGGCAAGAAATGAAGCTATTTATGGCCATCGTCTGCAACTCTGGCCAGCAACGATTTAGCATTTTAATAGCCATGCCATGGACAGAGTCAGTCAACCCCTTGCATGGCCTCCTTCGATGCTCAGTTTCTGGTCGTTTGACTTGTCTCTATTGCCTGGATGTGCATGCATGTGGAAATTTAAAATAAGCACCTCATTAAATTGAAAAATGTGCACAATTTGCAGGACATTATGTCCTCTCTAATCCACAAACACACGCACACACACACTTGTATCGCATATTAAGTGCAGCCTGTGCTCGTCCTGGCATACAAATTGTATAATATCAGTGTCCTTAACACTTTCCACCGCACATTCAGTAGTCGCCTTGACTAAAGCTTCGGTATAAATTTGCAGTGTTAATGCCATTTTAAGCTGCTTTATTAATCATTTTTCACGATTTACCTTCGCTTGAACCTTTATCATTGCTTCTGTGAATTCCAGAAGTCACAAGCACACTGGGAAGATGAAAACATTTACCAAACTAAATACTTATATGTTAAATTAGAAACAAAAGTTAATATAAAATATTTATTTTCCCTTACATAACTTTTAAATTCAAAACTATCCGTAGAATACAAAACAAAAAACCAGATTGTCAAGCAAAGCAACTAATTCCCGCCTCCAGCAACCGTTTGTCGCAAAATAAAATTATTTTTTAAATAAACCGAATAAATTCTAAGATATACCGAGGGTCATACATGGTAGTATATTTATAAACTACTTCATTCAAATTTATATGTTTACAATAAAAGTTTCAGGAATCATAAAGACTGTAGCTATTGTATGATTGAAGGTCCTACATAAAAAATCGTGAATCTAGATTCAAAATGACGCTTATTATTCAATTCTGCGGGATCGTAAGTGGACCTGGTAAAAATCTAGGACAAACTTGATTATTATTACAGAATCTGAGAAAAAGTGTTTCAGACGGACAGGCTGGCAGGCGATTATGGTTATATCGTCTCGATTCTTGACGTTGATCAAGAATATAAATACTTTATAGGATCGGATATGACTCCTTCTGCCTGTTATATAAATTTATAACATTTTTCTCTTTTATTTTGCTTTCTATATTATAAATTTTAAAAAATATCTTGAATTTGTAACAGATTGAACATAAACTATGTTCTTTAATATAAGCAATTTAATAACAAAATAAAAACAATGTTGTAATTGACATTTTACAAGAACTTTTCCGTTGTTCCCACTGTAAAGACTTAGTGCCATAGTAATTGACACGAAAATCCTGCGCAGCGAGAATGTGCATGGTTTGTATATTTGTATATACATACATACAGATATGGCATGTTGTAAATATATTTTTTATTTTTACATATGCTTTACGAGTGTGCGAAGTAAAAATGTGGGCCTGCCAACATTTGTGTCAATGCATCGATAACTCCCCGCCCACCAATCGAGTAGCAGCAACAACAAACAGAAGCAACTGCAGCAGCAAGTGCTGCTGTCAAAGGATCAGGCTCACTCTGTGTATCCAGGGGGCAGAGGGCAGAGGGCAGCTTGTGCTAGGGCTGACGCTGGGATGCCGTTGACTATTGACTGCTGGCTGTTGGCTGGCTCAAAGCTCAGTCGGCTTTCAGCATTTACTCGCATGCATTATTGAGCATTAACCTCATTTCACGCAGTCAATTTACGGCATTAAATTCTCTCGGTGCTCCTTCTACTCCTGTTGCTGATGCTGTTGCTGGTCGGAGTATATTACGATGTGATGGCATAAGAGTTTAACGAGCTGCCTGCTTGTCTACTTGGTTACTTGGCTGCCTCAGCCATATGTTCTCCGATCAAGATGATTGTGGCACAAAACTAATTTGGATTTGAGGCTCATTCATTAGCCCGCTGCAGTTTATGGCCTGTAAACAAATGCAAATTTATCGCTTATTGAAATCCACTTTGCACACCTCGATAGCAAAAAGTCAACTTAAGCAACAGCCCAATCAAGCTTTCAATGTAGCACTTTCATTCAAGTAATCCTCCTGCATAAACACTCTCTTTCTCTCTTTGGGAATTGTACATGCTCTTACACAAAGATGTCTTAAGTGCATGGTCCTAAAATAAATGTGCAAGGACATTAAATGTCTGAGTATCTCTTGTTTTTCGTCTACTTCGTTTTCTGTTTTCTGTGTCCTTTGTAATTGGATAATTAAAGAAATGTCTGGCCAGGGCAGCGCAATCGCCGAGTATAAAAGAAAGATGATAACAAACACGTGGCAACTGCGACTTCTTTCTATATAAAAGGTACTAAAAATCACATGTGTGTGTGTATGTGTGTATCTAAGCGAGCTATTAAAAGAATCTAAACGTTTACTAAAGATGCTAGTATATTTCACACACATAAACACACACACTCACCGAGAACTCCTCACTTAAGTAGCAGTCTGTAACAGCTGCTGCAATGGAAGACAACAACATGGCGTTCACAATGGCGAAAGGAACATACTAATACCTTTAACTTGCGAAGTATCCGACTAAGACATACCCAGACTTAGAGACTGGCAACCAGCTGATGCTCTCTTATATAAAGATAATGTTTGATCTAAGTCTATTCATTGAATTATAATTTTCTTTGCTAACTATTAAAAAAAATGTATATTATTAATTCACATTAATAATTCAACTTATTCCTTCATATTCATATAATTCCTTGAATTTATGATTCAAAATACTTCTATAATATTTTGTTTTGGCGATGCTGTTCCAACGATAACAAATTCAAAAATAAGAAGTAAGAAAGCTACAGTGGGGTGTGCTGGACTGTCAGATACCCGATAGCCATTTTGAATAAATATGTCAAGTTAATATATCGCAAGAATACTAAAAATATACCAAAGTCTATATTTGGTATTTTGATATAGTACTACTACATTCGAAATATACCATGGAGTGCAAAATTTACCAGCCAAAGAACCTGATATCCGTAGTAGAATTTCTTAAATAATTTCTAAATCAAATAATAAAAGAAAGTTTTGAAGTTACCTCATAAATTAGCCGAGCTCTACAAATTGGGCTACACTCTATTAATTAAACTATGTTTAACATAAATCCAAGAGAACGTGGTTCCTTTTCCCACTTGTTGAAGTAACAAATGATTTCCAAAAATTTCTAATTTTATCTTTA
Source organism: Drosophila sulfurigaster albostrigata (assembly GCF_023558435.1). Lineage (NCBI taxonomy): Eukaryota > Metazoa > Arthropoda > Insecta > Diptera > Drosophilidae > Drosophila > Drosophila sulfurigaster. The sequence goes on from NC_084883.1 coordinate 4,500,866, forward strand.
TATAATATTTTATATATTTTGTCATTATAATAATCATAATAATCATGTGCCAGAGGTGTCCCAAAAGATATAAATATGTATGAACACAAAAAGAGTGTCACATTTTTCATTAAATATCATTTGTTTTTTGATTACATATCTTGTGTTAACATTTCACTCATCAAATTCATACATGTGTTTCTGAAAAAAACGCTATTAAATTCACTGAAATCAGTTACCACACAACTTTAAAATAATAAGTAGCGTCCTTACTATTAAACACAAATTCAAAAAAAAAACTACATCAAAAAAAAAATGATATGCATAACACATACTTATTAAATATTCATGATGTGGAAACAAAGAAAATTTTTAATAATGATGAATTGGAATATAAATAAAAAAAAAGTAATACAATACATTAAGAAACGATATAGCATATAGTACCAAAATCAAATGTTAGTGGCTTATCATAATTTATAAGCTTTAGCAGTAGAGCTATGAAATGAATGAATAAATAATCATTAGTCAAATAAGTATTGAATACAGAAATACCCTCTATGTTAGTTTATTAAATGGTGCCAAATAAGTATGTTGCATAGTTTTCGGCGAAGCGAAACTGACAAAGCGAATTGCGTTCGCCATACGAGCTCTGTAAGCAGCTTTTGTATTGCCTCGCATCATTTGAGAAACATGAGTCAGCAAGGGAAGGGGAGAAGAGGAGAGGGGAGGGCACGCAACAAAGATAAGCGATAAGCAAGCAGCTGTGCCCCAAGCAGTAACAGCAGCAGCGAGTCCTGGCACGTGTCCTGCGCTTCTATTTGGCCAAGTCGGCGGTTTATTGTTGCCGCTGTTACTTAGTTAAAAGTTGTTGCTCGCTCTTAAACGAAGTGCTAGCTGTCGCAGTAAAAGGAGGAGAGACAGGGGTGCAGCCCAGAAAAATAGTTGGACAATGCTTGAACAGTTCAGTTCAGCACATTGTCAGAGGCATAAAGGCAACAGGACCTCACGGCAGTGTGTGATTGTGGCCTGCGATATGGCCAAAGCGATTGTGATAGGTTCAATTGTAGAGGAGAAAGCGAATGTAGGAGAAAGTTAACGAAATTACTGCGGATATGACATAAAGAGCGCCCAGAGATATAACACAAAGTGATGAGAGAAAACAGCGTAGTAAATGCTGCAAAAGTTTGTTCTTGAGTTTTTTTCTTTTTTGAGTTTTGTGAAAATTCAAATAGGAAAAATCTTTAAAATCGTACATTTACTAATTTTAAATTAAAGATTTTGATGATGATTATAAGATTGATGTTTTAATACTAAAGCTACATTCTACAAATATAAAATATAAATAATATACCGAAAAAAAATACAAAAATATACCGAAGGTTATATTTAAATAAAGTACTACCTTTAAATATACCATAGACTACAAAATATAGTAGATTATCACCTTGTTATTATTATTATTAAATAATATACTTTCCTTTTATATTTATTTTAAATGTCTTTTCAAATAAAAGCTGTACAAATACTTTTCACTACTTCTTCTGCAGAATCAGCTTTAATCAATTATTCGAAAACTCCCTAACTGAATTGGCTAATAATCTTTTAAATGAGCGAATCTATTTTTATTTGCCACCATTGCATTTTGCCATATGTTGCAGAGGACTGTGCAACATGCCACACACAAATGTGCTGAGCTGTGGATAAAGCAAAGCTAATGGCTTCACTCTCTTCCTGACGAGGGCGAGACTTTAATGGTCACACACACACACACTCGAACACATGTGCTTTAAGGGAAGACACTTGAATTTTACGAGTAGTTTACACTTATCAGTTGGTCTGATATTGTAGTTGCCACACGCCACACACAACCTGCCACCCGATGCCCACAGACACACCTCATAGCACCCTCAACTCATAGTCACCTTACTCTGTGGGTCATTCCACTTAGAATGCGAATGCGAATACGAATACGAATAGGAATAGTCGTTGCCAAGCAACAGTCTGTAGCATTTGAAGCCACATCTTCGTTACGTTTTGTTGAGTTTTATGTGGGTTAAGTTGTTGTTGCTGCTGCTGCTATTTAATGTGGCAGCTGCTGTCGTTCTTGTAAATACTTCCACTCGCAGTTATCTTCATACCCTGTGGCTACGATGTCACAATGAGCGGACACCCTTATATAGCATATAGAATTGTCAAAAGGCTGTTTGATACATGTAGAAGCTTTGTCTTATTAAAGCAAGCATTAAAGTATTGCTCTACCCAAAAATACACTAAAACAAATGCTCTTCAGGCACTTATCGAAATGAAATTCTTGCAAAACGTAAATGAAATTATTATACTTTAAATTTATTGTGTGTATTTAGAAATTATAATAAGTAATTGACATTTAATTAATTTTATTTTAACCGCTTCGTAACTTTTTCGATTCGCTAGCGTCTTTCGACTTCGATGCTTCGATATCGATAGTTAATTGCAAGTTGGAATGAGAAACTTTCCATTCGCACTTTATTAAATGAAAACAATTTTAATAACATTGATTGACATTGACATATTTCACATAAAGGTTAGGCAATCTAACAATTAATTTCAATATTTGTATCAAGTTTAACATCTGACGCTCCCTCAAACAATATATTTTATTTTCATTTCTCAATACATATATTCCATTTCCATTTACTATTCATAACATTCACTATAAAGTTTTGTCTTATTAAAGCAAGCATTAAACAAACATGTATTGCTCGAAGCAAAATTACTCTAAAGCAAATGCAGTCGTAACTTTTTTCGATTTGCTGGCATTGTTCGTCTTTGACTTCCGAAATATATTTCCTTATCGATGCATCTATGTCGATTGTCGATAGTTAAATACAGGTTTGAATGCAATGTAACGTCAGATCGCTTTATTGGTGAGAGCGCTGCTTGTTCGAATGTTGCCTGATCCATTCGAACATTATTAAATCAAAATTAATTATAATTAAAACTGCATTCGTTTAACATATTAGCTTACAATTGTTGTAAAATTTAGTTTAATTGTGCAATCCAAATAATTTAAATTTCTACCTATGTATATACTTCAATGTATCTATTACTTTATTGTTATTCTTTTATTAAAAGTCAAATCAATATTATATTTAAAGCCAAATCGAGCAACAATTATCAAAACTCTTTAAGCTGATTTTTGTATTTTGCAATACTTTTTTATGCCTCATCAAATGCCAATAAATTGCGAGCATTAGGAGAAATTGAACTATTTCGCAATGTTTATAGTTCATGAACATCATTATCTTAAAATAGTTGCAAAATGCACTTTAATTTTGGAAAACAAATAATTTTCGTTTTGTTAAAATTGCTGCTTTCCCCTCAATGGTATATTTCGAAAGTAGAACCTTTTCAATATACTAAACATGGCATTTAGTATATTTGTAGTATTTTGCAGAATATTGTGTTGTATACTTTCTTTCTTGTTTTTATTGTTATTCTTTTATTTTTTTATTGTAATTCTTTTATTCAAAGTCAAATCAATATTACATTTAAAGCCAAATCAAACAACAATTATGAAAACTCTTTAAGCTGATTTTTGTATTTTGCAATACTTTTATTATGCCTCATCAAATGCAAATGAAGCGCGAGCACAATAATAAATTGAACTATTTCGCAATGTTTATAGTTCATGAACATCATCATTATTCATCATAAAAACAAAACTCGAATATAAAATGCCAACTTTAGTTTGTATTCGGCGAGATGGTGAGTAAAGAGGGGAGAACTTCCATGGGAATATTCGTACCCATGGAGCAACACCTCGAACGGAGGCAACAGCAGCAGCGCATAATTCATTAGGAAACTTGCAAACGGCGCGTGACTAAAGTGAAAATGTTTACGAGCATTTTCCTTAGCAAGAGCCAAAAAGAGCGGTGCGAGAGAATGCCAAGTTCTTGGACTGGCTGCCAAGAAATGTTTGCTGGCCACGTTGCCAGCATACCAAAAGAATGTGCGAGCGAAACTGAGTGGAGCTGGAGCTGGAGCTGAGCTGGATTGGTCTGTGGCGCAGTTCTGGGTGCTAAGTATGATTTATGTTGGTTTTAAGCTCCCTTCAAAGGCTCGCACGGCACTCAAATTGAAATTTACACGCAGACAGCAGAGAAATACCCTGATGGATACTTGCAAGGATCCCCACGCTGGACACCCACACACACGCAATACAATATAGCACAATAAGTATACGTAGTGTAAATAATAAGCAACAAATCTCTTCGATTGCCAACGCAAGGATGCAAGCAAAGGAAAAGCAAATCCAAATCCGTTGCTAGAGGCAAACCACCTCAGGGACACATGCGATGTCTGAGCTGCACTCTGGGATTGGGATTGTAACCAGGATTGGCTTGGCAGCTCGTCCTCCTCAACAGCGTCATCAGCGTCATCAACGTCATCATCATCAGCAACATCAGCCACATCCTTGGTGGTCGTCTCCTGAGGCGCTTTCGCTTCGTTATTCAATTTGTTGCCCTGCACTTGCACTTTAGGTTTTCGTTTGTTTCTTACGCTCGATTATCAGCAGAGCTTCATGAAAATTTAATAATACCAGCGTGTGTTGCATGCAGCATGCGGCATGCGGCATACAATTTTATCTGCTGTATCTGTGGCATCTGCTCGCCACAACTCAACTGAACTCATCTTAAGGCTATATTCCCTCTTAACTTCGATTTAATTTGTGTGCTTCGCAATCGATGAAGACACTGCGTGTAGAATTTGTGATTTAGAATTGAGAATTCATAAGCCTTTAGTTAAACGCGATAACCAGAAAATGCAACAGAATGTTGAAGTTGCTGCACAGCGGAAATCAGCTTGAAACTTCATGCGGAAAATTATTTTAAATTGAAGCAAGAAAACACTACAAAATTGTTGCCATTAAAAAATGTTGACAACTTTTTCACGAGCAATTGACAGTTGCTAAATACTTCGGCAGTTACGTTTCAATTGGAAAAAGTATATAACAACTCTCTTGGTAGAGATTCCCATTTCTGAGAAAGTTTTTGCATAATTTCATTTAGCTGTCTGCCTTAAATATTTAAAATTACAGCCGACTGCCACAGACATCAATTGTAGACCTATTTTACAAAAATAATTTCTACCCTAATAGCGGGTATGAAAAAGTTAAATCTATGATAAACGAGTTTTTTTAGCTTTTTAATTTTAATTTAATTCAACTAAACACAAAAAAAACCCGAATTTTAAACAAAGCTCTAAATGATTTCTGCTGGCAATTTATTACAAATAATTTATTTTCAAATTTTAATTATTTTCAATTCATTCAAAAAAACAAAGTATTATTATTATTATTACTTACTTAATGGGATTTTTAACAAAAATTAAACGCACATTAAACTCACTAAACGACAATTTAAATCATTAATATATTGCAAATATTGTGCGATGCAATTAACAATTAATTCTAAAACTGTATCATCAGTTGCTACTTTAAATTGTCAAAAATGCAGTTTAACAATTTGTGAAATTAGTAAAAACAGACACATAATGAATATAAAATAGTAATAAAAATTACACATAAATATATCTCAATTACAATTAATACATAAAACTATACTTACATAGCATATAAATTGAGATAAATAAAAGCATAAAAATAATCTGAAAGCAATTTAAATAAAAGCGGTCTCAATGTAAATTTTCCATTCATTTTAAGTAGCAAAAGCTTTCGTTTGAAATTTATGCAAGATTTATAAAGACTTTGCATTTAAGGCTTGGTGCTCACTGGCTTAATTGGCAATATTTCACGTAGTTAGTTATTCGAGTATTTCGTGTTTCATGAACTATTTATCCGATCGTTTCACAAATCCTTTGTAATAAACCCACACAATTGCAGAACAAGTGCTTAATGCACAACAGAGCACATGTCAAATAAAAATACCGAAAACAATTTGCAAAATGTGCGTTTCATTTGAAAATCTAGTTATACAAATAGTAGAAATATATAAATACACACTTACACACTGTCAGGTATTGCGCTTCGTCCATTTGTTGCCACAGAACTTCAACCAAGCATCATTATACACCAGCTAAATGTTAATTCTCGCTTAGCGTTGCACGTTGCGTATACGTAATTTTGTGCAAACTGATTTTTAGTTGCCTGCGAGTTGAGTTTTAGTTTTGTTTTTAATTTCAGTTGCAGTTGCAGTTGTTGTTATACACATAGACAAAAAGGGAGGGAGAGAAGCGGGCAACATTCGCATTTGTTGGTCACATTTGAGCGAGTTGATTTTACAGTTCATTCAGCATGTTGACCAAAATTACCGCGGTTTTAACTCGTTACGCCAACTCCGTCCAACACTCAACAACAATTCGCTTACTTTTATTTTATTTCACTGAAAATAAGTTCTTTTTTTTTGTTTTGGATTTCGTTTAGCAAAAGTACCGAAACAATGTGCAGACTATTAGCCAAAATGTTAAATGACACGTTGAATGCAGCGATTTGCTGTTGTTGTTCTCGTTCTCATCGCTGTTGTTGTTGTTGTTGTTGTCGTTAGGTCAGCCTGCAACTCTGCAACATGCACATATGAATGTGTGCGTTGAATTCAGTATGAATAAGCTGCAACCAGGCAAAAGTTGTTTGGGACAGCGGAACATGATTGGGGTGCAATTGTTTGCGGGTTGCATGACATGTTGCATTCTTAAAACAAAATAAATGCATAATGTGAATTAAACTCACATTAAATCATACACAGCTCACTAAACGACAATTTAAATCACTAATATATTGCAAATATTGTGCGATACAATTAACAATTAATTCTAAAACTATGTCATCAGTTGCTACTTTAAATTGTCGAAAATGAAGTTTAACAATTTGTGAAATTAGACACATAATGAATTTAAAATAGTAATCGATTGATATATTTATTATGCCGCAAATCATTATGTCACGTGGTCGAAGATCCTGAGTTCGAACTCTAGTATAAAAAAAAATTAAGCACTATAATTGTATTGTATTGTATTGTATTAAAAATAAATAAAAGCACACAATCTAATTTTACTTCTTTTATTTTAAACAATAGAAATTGTTTATTTAAGACTTTGGCTTTTTAGTTAAATTTTGAGATTATTCCATTCTTGAATCAAGATTATAATCTTGAATTTCAAGATTGATTTGTAAATTTTTGATCTTGATTTAAGAATAAACCTTGTTGGTTTAATTTTGTCATCAAACAATATTGATTCAAGACTTTATTTTTGATTTTAGCACTTTTTTTCTTTCTGTGTATAAGTCTCCTTCAGACTCATGCCTAATGCAAATTAAATTGTTGGATGGGGCTGAAAAACAGAATATTGCACACAGACATAAGCAATCTGCTCGGAATGGTAAATTCTTTTAAACGAATATTACTATTATATTGTTATTTTTATATTTCGTTCAAATAAAGAAAACGTTATTTCCGTTTAATATTTGCTTGTTGAAATTCCTCTGCATTCCATATACTTTTATTATAGGTATTTCCCTCCGGCAGATATGAACTTTTTGTTAGTGAAACTCATTAGGTTTTATTTATTGTGCTGATTTTTGTTCAATTCATTGTTGAAACTTGCCATTTCACCGATAGCGAAACATTTGCCTGTTTAACAAACTAATTCCGAAGCATTCCCCTGGCTGCGTTGCCCGTTGCCTGACATTATTCGTCCTGGCTATTGTCACTCGCAAATTATGCAAGGACTATTCAGTAGACAAAGCAAAGCAGACGTGCTATAACTTCACTTCCTTGCCAGGAGGCTGGCAACTTTTGCATTTGGTCTCGCCATTGCCATTGCCGACGCCTTTGTATTTTATTCAATTTGCTTTTGGCGCAAAAATGAAAAAACAGCGAATAAAAAAAAAGAGGCGAAAAGGAAAATTGTGTTTTCCATAAATTTGCTGGCACTTCAATCTTTGCTTTCCCTGCCTTTGTCCCAGTTTCTCGTACTTCACACCGCGTCACTTGTAAAATTTTGCATTCCGTTCGCATTTTTTTGCTTCGGGTTTTCTCTACGTTTATTATTTTTTGCAGTGCCAAGTTTTTTTGCGGCTTCATTGTCAGCTCTTCTACGTTGTCCTCCCCTCCTAGTCACTAACCGAATCTTTTCTATTCTCTTTTTTTTATATTTTTAATAATGCATAATTCGTTTTATAACTAGGTCCCTTTATCTGCACATAGCACAATATTACAATTTATGCACAATATATAAGAATTTTTAATCAAAATGAAAACAATGGAGCGCTATTGTTACAAGGCTATTATAAAATACTTTGCTCAGTTGCCTTCATTTTTTTGTTGGTATCTTCTTCTCAATTGGAATTCTGTTCATTTTCTAAAGTGCTCGTCGAGAAGCAAACTTGTTGTGGCTGCTTCTGCTGCTGTTGCTGGACATCTATTGTCTAAGCGTGCATAAATATATTCTAATATTAGATTGCTGGGAAGTATGCGAGGCAGAGATTTTCACTTTCAAAATAAATTAATAGTAAATATGGTATAAAGAGTGAAAGTAAAACAAGTTCAAAATTGTATTTTAAGTAATATTATACATTTTTTTAATTTTTTGGAACTTTATATTTATCACATACCAGTTGACCCGGTAAACTCGGTTTCGCCTTAAAGGTAATAGTTCGAAATAATTAATTTTATTCTTAGAAAAAAAGGAAGTACATTATTCATTTATTACTTAACGTTATTACTTAACGTTGTCTTGAACGTTTTAGAAATAAGTGGCAAATATGAAACAATCCAACATTTGTTGATAAAGAATCCCATTCTTTTCACTTTTGTTGTGACATCTGATGATCGAGGCCGATACAACGGATAACCATCGGGATTAATGGCGCCACACGGTCCATAAATCATATTTGTAATAACAACATCATGTAGGACTGGATTGGCTTCATGATCAGGAATCTCGGCACATAATATATTCCATTTGATCAGGTTGAATTCTTTCCAAATAAGAATATGTGCGTGCAGCATTCGATTGAATACATCTACCATCGAGTATCTCCAAAGTCGCGTTGTTTAACAATGAAATTCATCACGGCCCTAATTTTCTGTGATGTCATGTCTATCACTTGATGTTTGTCCGGGAAGCAGCAATTGAATAATTTCTATCTATTTTGGATTACACATAAAAGTAATAAATAAATCTGGCTGACGGTAATGGCGAACATTTGTTATCGCATCTTGGACTACCAACTCACGTCACCGGCAAAATAGTTAATCAAGCAATATTAGCTGCATTTCCTTCAGTACTTACTGCATCACGTAAATGGATATATTCCTCCGAACGAAGTTTGCCTTGGTTCAACCTAGTGAAAGTTAAACGTTCCCATTTCTATTTTGACATACATTTCGTTGCAATACTGCTAAAACATTCGACGAAACCGCAACAAATAGTTGTCAGCATTTTGACGAATCATCAAACGAACTTATTCAATTAACATTCTTTGTAGTTTCTTCACCTGAAATTAAAACAGTAGATTTAATAATTCACATGTGAATTTTATGCGTAATTAATTACCGGTTACAGGTTATTTTAACATGAATAAAATAAATTATGATATTGATACTAACCATTCAATAGATTTATCATTTTGATATTAAAATAATATCCATCTTCTCCTTGCAAAAAATTTGAATTTATCATTTTGATATAAAAATAATATCTAGCTTCTCCTTGCCAAAACATCAGCGGGAATTGTAAGGCTTCATATGATCGATGTGTTTCAGATACTTTTTGCAGTTGCCCAATATCTCGACGTGTAATCACAATATCACGTGTTTCTAATTGTTCGCAAACAATCACAATGGCAACTTCATCTATTGTTGAAGCGTTATATGTGCGTTCATGTGTTCCAGATGGTCATTTATCTGCTTTGATGACAACTGTCTAGTCATCATTTCGCATACGCTCTAAAGCACTCATAAACAACCTGACAAACGCATGATGTTCATGAACCAGTTGCTGCAAGTCTTGAAGAATTGCTCGTTTCATTCCTGCATTGATCTCTCCACGTCGGTCAAGTTGTTCTTCCATGTTGCCCATGAAATATATTTGTAAAAATTTATGCTGCGCATTTTCGAGTCGTATTAAAGATCTAATTTGATGATGAATACGTATCTTTGTATCTTGTATCTATAAAATGAAAGTCAGTCAGTATTAACTGAGTTATACACACTTTTTTCGGTATTAATAAATACCTTAAAAGTTAGATCAAATCATCGCTCGTTGATAATATCTGCTCCAAATGACGACATTTGGAAACAACCATTATATTTTTGATTGTTTGCAAGAAAGCGGCGTTATTCTGGTGTATCGCCACAAAGAAACGTATACAATGGCTCAGGTGGTGGGGTCAACAACGGCAATTTCACTTTACCACTAAGGCAGCATAATCTTGGCGTTTCTCCGGGAAACTTTAATGCAGCACTTTAGATGCAAACAACCTCTACTTGCCCAATACAAAAGCTGCAATCAGTGATGCAATCGTATCGAAACGCTGTTCGATTCAAATCTGCGCTTGATAAATTTCTTGTTCTGCGCCGCAAATTATGCATTTTCAGCATCCACCGCCTAGACGATCTAGCCATGTCCGTCTATTTGTCTGTCTGTCTATCTGTCTGTCCGTTTGTACGTATGAACACCTAGATCTCAGAGACTATAAGAGATAGAGCTATAATTTGACAGCATTTGTTATATTTGCACGCAGATCAAGTTTGTTTCAAAATTTTGCCACGCCCACTTCCGCCCCCGTAAATCGCCAAAAATCTAATACCAATAAGCTAGAGTCGAGTTTTGGCATATACAATACTAAATATAGTCTTTGTGATTCCTGAAAATTTAGTTGCGATCAGATAAAAATTGTCGAAGTTATTAAAGAAATAATCGGGTGACGGGTATCTCACAGTCGAGCACACTCGAATGTAGCTTTTTCCATGTTATTCTTCTGTTCTTGCAGTTCTTCGTATCCCTCTTTCATTACGTTGGGAAAGATTTGATCGTCTTGGTCGCGGCATTAGTTATTAAAATTCCTAAACTATATAACACGTCAGTTTGGCTTGGTTCAACCTAATGAAAGTTAAACGTTCCGTTTCTATTTTGACATACATGTCGACGCAATACTGTCGAAACAATCGAAACAATCAGCTCTGTAAGACGATTTTAAGCACCCCTGTTTTAATAGTTATCTACGTAAGACGATTTTGGTAGGTATGTTAAGAAAAGCAGGGGTTGTCTTATAAGATGGTACGGTGCCACACCCTGGTCTATACCCACCCAACCATGATCATAAATATTTTGTTATGACCCAAAACTGTCCCACAACTCCCTTTTAATTCAATGTAGAACTTCATTGTAAAGTGCAACGACTCAAATTCGACATAAGTATTTAGTAATTGTAGAAAATAAAAACAAAACCATTTGTTAATAATAATAAGAATTATAAATGTTTTATTATTTCAATTTTTTTTCATAATATATACAATATATTCATTTTTTTATTAACTTCTAATAATCAACAACAATAAAAAATAAGAAGAAGAGAATGCAAAAAAAAAAAATAATAATTAATAAAAAACTTTGGCACCTATTCTTTTATGCGCACTACTAGAAAAAAACAATATGCGTGGTTCTTTTATATATTATATGTCTAGGTGTATCTACATTTTATTTTTTTATTTTATTTTTTTATTTTATTTATTTGTAACAAAGAAGTTTTTTTGAAATATATATTTTTTTTAACATTTTGTGTATTATTTATTATTTTTTATATTTTTTAATCATGTTTTAACCACCGTGCTGTAACGAAACGCATTAATAACAATAAAATATGTCGAGGTACAAATTAAATTACAAAAAATATTGGATTGACCCAAAAGTTAGGGTATCATCCCACAGTTCATATGCTGTTTGAGAAGGTGGACAAAAATACAGTACAAGCAAAACTGTGGGCAGCTGCTGCGTGGCCGAACAGGCATACATGTACATATGTATGTATATATGTAAATACATACATACGAATCTTTCTGTTATCAGAACTTCTTTTATTCGGACGACTCGGACTGATTATCACTTACCAGAACAGAACTCCACAACGAAGGCCTTCACAATGTTGTTGCTGTTGGTTGATGATGATGATGATGATGATGGTGTTTTGTTGCTTTCAGTTTATATAGTATACCTTAGGGGTACATATAAATTTCGTTTTGTTTGACGCACACACTTTATTGTAATTATTATCGTTTTGCAGCACAGTGTTGTTTTGTGGTTGGTTATTGTTTTATAATATTTTTTTATTATTTTCAATATTTATTTCATTATTTATTAACAAAAATGTTTCGAGTTGGACATACCCTTTAAGGCCTAGGGCACAATGGGAAACAGGAACAAGTAAGAAAGCTATAGTCGAGTGTACTCGACTGTGAGATACCCGCTACCCATTTTGAAAAAAAAGAAATATATTGTGCGGTATTTTTATCAAAATATACCGAATATACTGTAAAAAAAAGCTAAAAATATACCAAATAGTATATTTAGTATATTGATATAATACCGCATTCAAAATATACCATAGACGGGTCAATATACCAGATTGTCAGCCAAAGCAACTAAGACACCTAGTAAGTAGGCGTTTTTGCCCATACAAAAGTATTTCTTTAATAACTTCGACAATTTTTATCTGATTGCAACCAAATTTTCAGGAATCATAACTACTATAGTAATTATTGTATATACCAAAATTCAACTCTAGCTTTAAAATTAGGCTTGTTATTCGAATTTTTTTATTTGCGGGGGTGGAAGTGGGCGTGGCAAAAATTTAAAAACAAACTTGATCTGCGTGCAAACATAACAAATGCTGTCGAAAAAAGAATTATAGCTCTATCTCTTATAGTCTCTGAGATCTAGGTGTTCATACGGACAGACGGACAGACGAAAAGACACACAGACGGACAGACGGACATGGCTATATCATCTCGGCTGTTGACGCTGATCAAGAATATATATACTTTATAGGGTCGGAGATGCCTCCTTCTACCTGTTACATACATTTCCTGCCGGCACAAAGTTATAATACCCTTCTACCCTATGGGTAGCGGGTATAAAAAGCAAAGAAAAAAATGATAGCGCAAAAAAAGAAATGTGCCGAATCACAATTTGATATTTTCAAGAGTCTTCTTATAAATATACGCCTCGACTACTTTTTTTAATATCATCTCGTAACAATGCTAATTGAACACCTCTTTTTAAATGTGGAGACTCCTTCAGCAAGGACAATTTCTTTAATAGTCTGAATCAGTCTAAATCATATTCACTCCAAATAACACTTTGTAAGGGGAACAACCTATGGATTGATGAAAGGAAGGACGCAAGGTGGATGAGATACTTGGCAACTACATATCATATATTCCATTCGGTTTGATCAGACTTAAGATAAGCTCCAATAGCGGGAAGTAATGATCGATTCACTCGCTCAGCTGCGAATATTACGCAGTAAAAACATCTCGAATACCAAACTTGGCCACAAATACTTAAAATTTGTTTGTTTTAAATTGCGATGCATTATCTTATACTATAATTTCAGGAACTTCAAATTCGGCAAATATCCTTTGTGACAAAAACTCAGTTAATAATGACGTAGGGAACTTTTTTAATGGACATAGCGAATGGTATCGACTAAAATGGTAAAGAAAGATTAATATCCCAATATGTCCTTTGCGACTTCGTGGGTAAGGACCCAATATATCTATATAAAGCTTTTGGAATGGTCGACTAGAGACACTTTGCCCTCCCATAGGCGGACGTAGTGTCATACTTAGGGTTTTAGCTTACATACACATATCACATTGCCTAATCTAGGCTTTAATGTCTTTCGATAAACCAGGCCAAAATAAATTACGACGCACTCTTTCAATCGTCTTGAGCATTGTACCATGTGAAGAGCTTAGACTATCATGTGCTTGAGAAATCACAGCTTTCCGCAATCTTTCCGGTACCCAAAGCCTCCAACAATGAGAATCTTGTCTCTCCTGTTGATGGCTCCGTTCGTATATACTCGAATTTGATTCAACTTCAAACATAAGATTCAACTTTCAATTTCAGATCTAGATATTCAGGCTCAAGAAACGCTGATGATTTCAATTCCCACAAGTCCCACAAGCTCTAAACTATCTATAACACCTTCACCTATCATATAAAGGCCTGTAATCTAAAAATCCAACGAGCTAGTCGACCAGATACATTCTGCTGTCTCATGAGACAGACGTATGCGGTAATTGTAGCGATAATCAGTTAGTACGCACCATCTATTCATCTTATGGTAATGATGAAAATGAAGCATATTCTCATGATGACCTGCGACTCTTTTCAACAAGATGAGGATCCAAAGCACACAGTGGAGAATGTTAAGGAATGGATTGAAAAGCAAAATTTTTAATTAATGAAGTTGCGGAGGCCTGAGCGGAGGTCTTGGTAGTAGGTCATAGCATATCATATTCATAACTATGAAGCCCTTTTGTTTTTAAGTGCAAGTATTGATAATTCCAAACCTCGTAAGCTGGCATAAGGGTTAAAATTTTAATAAAACGAAAATTAGTTATAACTTAAACGTTGATGGAATTATGAGTGTTCAGTCATCAGAAATTTTAACAACTATTTGGTGTGATTTTGATGCAGATGAAATTGAAAAAGCTCAAAAACTAGTAGACAATCGTTTACCATTACAAGTAAATAGTATAAGCTCAAAAATGTATACTTATCGGAGCTACAGTCCGTTAAGTGATAATTATACAACATTGAGTCCCATAATAAAACAATGTTGAACCAGAGGATGACGTAACATCAACATACGATTGTGATGCAGAGGATCTCTTAGCATTAATGGATGATGTAGAGGATCTCTTAGCACCACCAGATGATGAAGCAGAGGCTGATGACGTTATCATATCGTCAACAGATGATGAAGCAGGCGATCCATAACGAAAATGTAATAAATGATGAATAATAAAATAAAGAAAAAGTTGAAACATACATTTATAAATTTGGCACTTGAACTTGTATTATGTATAGTTTTTTATTTAGATATAATGTATATATATTTTAAGTTATATAGTATTTATGTAATTCATGACCAATATTAATATTATTATTGTTATCATAAATTCTATTATGTAGGATATAATCTAAAGCACATTTAATAAAAAGATGATATATAAAAAATAAATTCATTTGAATTAATATTGAGAGAAAAAGGTAGTTTGTAATTGGGATGTATTTAGGTAATATTGGAGTTCTTATTAGATCGGGGTAGTTTTCCATCATCTCATTGGTGTTATTGTTCTTTGTAGTTGGTGTTACATCATCTGTTCTCTCTATCGTTGTTGTTGATGTTAATGTTGTTGTTAATGTTGTTGTTGTTGTTTAACAACGTATTCTAGGTTATAATTTTTTCTTCCTTATATATTGTCAAGCTACTAGCTTGATAAAAATACACACAAACAATAAAATATACATATAAATTTCATATTTTTAAAATGTTGTTTTTTTTAACTTGTGTGGTTTGTCTTTAACTTGCGGTTGTGAATATCTACAAAGCTGTAAGTGAACTATTCAATTGAATTCGCGCAAACATATAATGGATTGAATGGGTTGAATCATCATCTACTCCGTATTTTGTTGTTTCATTTTGATTAAAAGTTATATTAAAATTTTCAATATTTTCGAGACGCATATGAATATTTAAAAGTTTTTCTTTATCCTTAGTTGTTAGAACATTTAAATATTTTTTAATAAAATTAATAATTTTTGATGCAAGTGTTATCTTTTTGTTTTTATTTATTAGTCAATATCCATATGCAAAACTTGAATATAATCATTGATGTCAGACGTTCCAATGTTTTCTCTTGACTGAACTAATTGTTGGGCGTGTGCTCTGTTTTCATTAAAGTCTCGTTCATATATATAACTTTTCTGTTTTTTTGGATTAGGTTCATTATAATGAGAGCATATGATTCTCAATTTTTTATTTGCATAATCACACTAATAAGTGCATCGAATATCAACATCACTTTTTTAATTTAAAACATCTGTGAATCTCATGAGGTGATTCAATTATACCACCAATATTGTGTTCTTTTCTAATTAAATGTTGTCGAAAATTTTCAACGGCATCATCGACCGTTGGAAAAGAATCTGACATTCTTTCATACGTATATCGGTTAATTCGATTATTATTATTTTGTTGTATACCACTTTCAATATTTATATATTCAGTATTAAGTTCAAAAATTAATTAAATTAATTACTTTGATTGTAAATGTTTCGTTTAGAATGAGATTAAATTTGGAGTATTTAATATTAGTTTTATATACACAAATAATAACGCATTTATTTTCTTCTTTTTTTTTTGTATAATATATATGATAATATATATTATATTATTATTCTTTCTTCTTCTGCGTTTGTTTAACAACTGATTTCACAAACTCTATATTAAAATTATTGTGGGTGTTTGCTCTCTCTGATATTAAATTATCGCCAGTGTTTCCTCTCACTTTCAAGTGATAGTCATTTGATAAGTTTGTGTGTAGTTGTTGATGTCTTTGTTGAGAATGATTTGTTGGAGAGTGTGAGGATCTTTTTCCACAATTTTTCTCTCAATCTCTCCATTTGCCATTAACCGTTCAATTACCGCAGTCTCAAAATATTCCATACAATTAATGTTTATCGTTTTATTCTCATAATTGCTTGTATATACACAACGAACTGTTATAGTTGTAGATTTATATTTTAGATTAAAGTGTATGTAAAATGGTCCCGTTGCATTCAATATTCCACCGATATTTCTCTCTTTTTCTATAAGATTTGTTTGAAACAATTTGATTGCCTCATCCACCATCATCGTCATCATCATTATTGTTGTTAACAGAAGGACTTGTTGTTGTTGTTGAAGTTTATGTTGTTGATGTTGTTATATTTGGTTGATGTTTAAATTTCAATCAATTCAATTTTAGGAGTTTGTTGTTTTATAAACTCAAACGAAAAGTTGACTTTTATCAAATCATTGTTTGATAATGTAATGTTAAACTCTATACTTTTTTTTATTTGTATTGATATTATGATTATTAATGTTCAATGGATTACAGTTTCCATAATTGAATAACAAAATAAACGAAAAGATTGTTTGCAGCATTTCGTTTTTTTTATTTTTTCCTGTTTGTTATAGTGTCTCAGTTGAGGTCTCATTTACTACAACTATTGATGATTGAAAATATTGTCTCTTTTATAATATTTTTCGAACCACGTTTGTCAATGGTAATAAGTAGGGAGAATATGAGGCTTTTGGTGCACTTTTTCTGCTCAAGGTCATGACTCAGCAAAAAAAAAGCAGCCCCTCAAACCATGACTAATTTGATATCAGTTCAAGGTCATTACGCCGGTCAATATCATGAGTAATACTATGGTAATACTACATTTAAATGAGTAATATAGTACTATAGTAATACTACTTTTAATCAGCTCACTTTCTCTCTTTGTAGGCTGTTGTGGAGGGGTGGGTGGAGGGTTGGGCGTAGGTCTGGACTTGACCGGAGGCCTGAGCGGAGGTCTGGATCTGAGCGGAGGTAAGTTTCTCCATATTATTTTTTTTTTTTTGTTAGAGGGTTCTATTCTTGTTTTTGCATATTTTTCTCTTACGGCCCTCAACTTTACATTTATTAAGTTTTCATAATAATCATTTCTACACTTTCTACATACTCGATATTCATATCGACAATTATATTTATTTTCATACATATCCCTTGCATGCAATGGAGTACACAAATGAGTCCTATCTACAGGTATAATCCGTGGTGGTTTGTTCGTTGGAACAACCATTTTGCGACCCTTCACCATTCATTTCCACGTCTTCGTGGTCCATAACAACATATTGTGAATTTTGGTAAAAGTAATAGTCGTCCATTATATTCACTGTTTGATTTCACTTTTACTTTTTCAACTGTCAAATGTCAACTGTTTAACTAAACTTTTTGCCCTGACTTCTACAACTGAATGTGGTGTAGTATTTATAAGCCGCAAACAAGCAGTATTATGGAGCTTTATCACTCTAACAGAACGCTAGCCTCTGTTCGGGATCGTCGTCGTCGTTGTATGCATATATATTCCATATAAGCTTACATCCAATTTAAAAACAATAATGGAAAACATTTTGAACGAACTCAACTCTACGGTGCTCTCTTATCCAAGAACCATTTTGAGCGTTCGAGACATAGCCTATGATGTGGATATCGCTATCAACACCGCCGAGTTGAAGAGGACCGTTTATGGAGTTCGCATGATGTTAACTTGCGACACCAACATAATTTTCCTGCCAGAACGCTATAGTCGTTTGACCAGTTCAACTATCGCGGAGCTTCAAACTGGAAGATATAATTTCCGAAAAAAAATAATGATAGTGATGGTAATTGTGTATCTTTCAATCGTTCAATTGAATTTAAATAGCTATAGGGAAATACACCCTTACGTTTTATTAAATTAAATTCTTCAGTTATTTGGAAAAATGATTTAATAGTGCATAAATTTGAATCTGTTAAATAACTTGCTAAGTTATCTAGACTTGATGGCATAAATCTAAATGAATCCAAAAATCGAAGTTCTATAATTTCATTTTTTCCTATAGCAATTTTCTTAGATATAGATATATAAAATTCTTTGTTTAACGGTATTATATTAATTTCACCTTCAACATTTGATAATTCTTTAACAAATAAATGGCAATCGTACGCTGAGAGATTATGAAAAAAAATATTGGGAAAAATTTTGGTAATTTAAAATTTATATTACATTCATTATGTGCAGCACCTCTATATTCTCCTGTTAAATGGCAATGATCTACAACTTTATCATTTTCACTGAGTAAATTTCCACATATATGGCAATTTTGTTCTAAATTAAAGGAATTTAATTGCTCAATTGTCTCATCGTTATCACACATTGTTGAATGCAATGTATTCATTTTAGTTTGGTGTGATTTAAGTTCAATTTTACAATTGTCTTCACTTTCTTTAATTAAAACGTAGTTGCAAAATAGTTCAACATTAAATTTTATATTAACATGTTTTTGCAATGCATCTTTTAATAATTGTTTCACCTGTTCATCAATTGATTGAAAAAATAATGTAATGTTTAAACTACTTTTGCTCATATTTTGAATTATATATGTTTCAATTCGATTATACACTTTTCACACATCTTAAGTTAGCTACACGCTAGATAATTGTTTATGCAAGTTTGTACGTAAATGATGTGACCAGTTAACATTCGCAACATTTTGTTCACATACATCGCAGTATCGTGCTTCGCTAGATGTTGTGTTGACTGTATTATGTTTCATTCTTAAGGATGGATTGAGCTGAAAACTTTTCCCACAATATTCACAAATAAATAAGTAAATTTTTTTGTAGTTTTTTTAGTTTTTTTATTAGCTTTCTTGTTGAACCGACGAAAAATGAAATGTATAATGTGTTCCGATTTTTATTTTACGGAAATTATATCTTCCAGTTTGAAGCTCCGCGATAGTTGAACTGGTCAAACGACTATAGCGTTCTGGCAGGAAAATTATGTTGGTGTCGCAAGTTAACATCATGCGAACTCCATAAACGGTCCTCTTCAACTCGGCGGTGTTGATAGCGATATCCACATCATAGGCTATGTCTCGAACGCTCAAAATGGTTCTTGGATAAGAGAGCACCGTAGAGTTGAGTTCGTCCAAAACGTTTTCCATTATTGTTTTTTTTTAAATTGGATGTAAGTATATGGAAATCTTACTTGTTAGTGAGCTTTTAATGAGTTCTCCCTCATCTTTTATAGCAAAATTCTTGTAAATAATGTTCTTTGTTTGCAGTTGATAAAAGTTGTTATATATTTTATTTATATATATATAATGAGCGTAGGGATGCACTTAATTTCCGGGGGCTTATATAACGATCATGGGATTGTTTTCCGTTTTTCCCTCTCTTATCGAACAAAGAAGACGTTTGAACGATCCCCGAACAGAGGCTAGCGTTCTGTTAGAGTGATAAACTCCATACTAATGCTTATAAATACTGCATCACATTCAGTTGTAGAAGCCATTGCAAAAAGTTTTGTCAAACAGTTGCCCCATAATACTGCTTGCTTGCGGCTTATAAATACTATACTACATTCAGTTGTAGAAGCCAGAACAAAAAAAAAGTTTAGTCAAACAGTTGACATTTGACAGTTGAAAAAGTAAAAGTGAAATCAAACAGTGAATATAATGGACGACTATTACTTTTACCAAAATTCCCAATATGTTGTTCTTGATGATGATAATGATGATGTAGAAATGAATGCTGACGGATCTCAAAATGGTTGTTCTAACGAACAACCACCACCACCACCACAACAACCGCAAAATGGGAGTGAACAACTGTCACCACCACCACCACAACCATCAGCACAACAACAACAACCACCACCAACGTCACGTGAGAATGAAGAACAACAACAACCACCAACACCACGTGGGAATGATCAACCACTAACATTGCAACAACCATTAGCACCACAACAACAAAATGCTAAATCCTTTCAACTTGATCAACCTGAGGCTAAAAATGGTTAATAATATCATCGATGTATTAGAAAAATTGATGATTGTTATTATTGTAAATATCAAATCAATGATAATTACTGCCATTTTTTTTGTAATAGTTGTAAAAAAAAAATTAAAAGAGAGGGGTGGATTTTACCTCTAGCTAGTAATGAATTCTGTACTCCATTGCATGCAAATAAATATAATTGTCAATATGAATATCGAGTATGTAGAAAGTGTAGAGGTGATTATTATGAAACCATAATAAATTTAAAGTTAAGGGACATAAGAGAAAAATACCCAAAAACAACAATAGAACCCTTAAAAAAAAAAAATATGAAGAAACTTAACAATTTTTTTTTTTCTTCTCTTGGTTAGTGCGTCTTCCAGATCTCCCGAAGCTGTGAAATCATCGGGGGTCCCTTGTAGCACACATACATACATATACATATATATAATATTGTAATACTACACAAATACATAAAAAATATTGTTATACTACACATGAGATATTAATATTTAGATATTTTAAATATGTATATGTATTTGTGAGTATGATACAATTATACTAGGCACTAATCAGCGAGAATTAGTGCTTTTGTCACTGTGGCTTCGTTTTCCAAACGCAAGAAGCTCTTGTGTTTGGAATCGAACCCACACTATCCAGACCTCCGCTCAGGCCTCCACCCAGACCTCCGCTCAGATCCAGACCTCCGCTCAGGCCTCCGGTCAAATCCAGACCTAAAAAAATGTTGACTATCTGATGGTAAAATTATATAGAGTAGAGCTAATGAATAAGATTATAGATAACTGGACATTCAAAAACTTTTAGAATATCCTGCAATGTGTTTGTGTATGAACAAACAACAACAATATCTCCATGAACAACAACGATAGAGAGAACAGATGATGTAACACCAAATACAAAGAAAAATAACCCCAATGAAATGATGGAAAACTACCCCGATCTAATAAGAACCCCAATACTACCTAAATACATAGCAATTACCTTTTTCTCTCAATGTTAATTCGAATGAATTTATTTTTTATATAACATCTTTTTTTTAAATGTGCTCTAGATTATATCCTACATAATAGAATTTATGATAACAATAATAATATTAGTATTGGTCATGAATTACATAAATACTATATAACTGAAAATATATATAAATTATATACATTATATCTAAATAAAAAACTATACAAAATACAAGTTTAAGGGTCGAATGATTTAAATACTCTTAGTTGAACATTAAAAGCGCTAGAGAAATGTTGTCTTTGGATTGTTTAATGGAAAGAATGAACGGAATACTTCCTGATGTCGAAGTAAATCCTGACTGCTGCTGGGAAGGAATGTTTCGACCGGAAAAACTCAACACAAAAAATCATCAAATCATCGATGAAGTTGACTATCTGATGGTAAAATTATATAGAGTATTGCTAATGAATAAGATTATAGATTACTGGACATTCAATAATGAAACTTTTACAATATCCTGCAATGTGTTTGTGTATGAACAAACCAGTAACTAAATTTAATTTTAATGCAAGCAAAGATGGCCTGACTGCTTATAAATTAGATATCATTAAAATACCATGTGATTAAATAAACAAATTTATAAATGTATGTTTCAACTTTTTCTTTATTTTACTATTCATCATTTATTCATCTGCATCAAAATCACACCAAATAGTTGTTGAAATTTTTGATGACTGAACACTCATAATTCCATCAACGTTTAAGCCATAACTAATTTTCGTTTTGTTAAAATTTTAACCGTTATTAGAATGCCAGCTTATGAAAACAGGAAAAAATGGTCACATCACTTACGCACAAACTTAGATAAACAATTATCTAGCGTGCAAATAAATGCTAACTTAAGATGTGTACAAAGTGTATTTAATAATCGTATTGAAACGTATCTAATTCAAAATCTGAATAAAAATAGTTTAAATATTACATTATTTTTTCAATCAATCGATGAAGAAGTAAAAATATTATTAAAAGACGCATTACAAAAACATACTAATATAAATTTTAATTTCAAA
This sequence comes from Drosophila sulfurigaster albostrigata, assembly GCF_023558435.1. Taxonomy (NCBI): domain Eukaryota; kingdom Metazoa; phylum Arthropoda; class Insecta; order Diptera; family Drosophilidae; genus Drosophila; species Drosophila sulfurigaster. The sequence continues at coordinate 4,523,541 of NC_084883.1, forward strand.
CTATTTTTCAATTATGTTTTAATTAAAGAAAGTGAAGGTAATTGTAAAATTGACTTTAAATCACATTAAATGAAAATGAATACTTTGCATTCAACAATGTACGATAACGATGATATAAAAAAGGAAGTGAGTGAATTTCAAGAACGAGACAGCGGTTGGTCATTAAATGAAATAATGCATTTGGAAGTAAATATAAATAAATATCAACCTCTAAGCGGTACAAATTACATTTGTTAACCGAAGCAAATATTCAAGAAAAAAGCGTGTGTCAATGTGAAACATAATGACGTTCACAAAGAAAGACTTTCTCTATAGTATCTCATAGTACCAGTTATAGTGAATTGAATCCTATCACAAACGTGTTATAAATTTTAATTTCAAATTAATAACACATCCAAACAACAGCAAATAATGAAAGAATCAATCGGAAGAAGGTAATTAAGTAAAAAAAAAATAAATTAGATTAAAGTAAATTTATTTTTTGAACTTAATCCTGAATATATAAATATTGAAAGTAGTGTACAACAAAATAATAATAATCGAATTAACCGATATACGTATGAAAGAATGTCAGATTCTTTTCCAACGGTCGATGATGCCGTTGAAAATTTTCGACAACATTTAATTAGAAAAGAACACAATAATGGTGGTATAATTGAATCACCTCATGAGATTCACAGATATTTTAAATTAAAATACTTGACAAGTGATGTTGATATTCAATGTACTTATCAGAGTGATTATGCAAATTAAAAATTAAGAATCATATGCTCTCATTATAATGAACCTGATCCAAAAAAACAGAAAAGTTATTTATATGAACGAGACTTTAATAAATACAGAGCACACGCCCAACAATTAGTTCAGTCAAGAGAAAACATTGGAACGTCTGACATCAATGATTATATTCAAGTTTTGCATATGGATATTGACTAATAAATAAATAAATAAAAACAAAAAAATAACACTTGCATCAAAAATTATTAATTTTATTCAAAAATATTTAAATATTCTAACACCTGAGGATAAAGAAAAACTTTTATATATTCATATGCGTCTCGAAAATATTGAAAATTTAAATATAACTTTTAATCAAAATGAAACAATAAAAGACGAAGTAGAAAAGATAAAGAAAAGAATAAAGAAAAACTTTTAAATATTCATATGCCAGTAGAACATATTGAAAATTTAAATATAGCTTTTAATCAAAATGAAACATTAAAAAACGAAGTATGTAGATTATTGTATACAACAACAACAACAAAAATTGCTTTACGAACATGTGGCATTACAAATTATGACTTCTTATCACATTTTGTAAGAATTTATATATATATGAACACAAAGCTTTAAAATAAAACTTATTTTATTTCCGATTCAACTCCAACGCCATCTATATAATTACTGTACTCATATAGTAGTCTTATGTACATATTATATATACTTTGATAAAAAATAAAGAGGGTGCTTTTAGTATAGTATCAGCCATTTATAGCTATAATATCAGCTATAGCTATAAGCTATTCACAACCACAAATCAAAGAAAACAAATTTGAAAGCCATGAGAATTATATTTTTTTTGTTTGTCTTTATCAAGCTAATAGCTTGACTATTTACACAAATAAGAGGTAAACTATTGTTCTTCATCACTTGTAATTTTATCAAACCAAGAAAACAAAGTTGATGAAATTTCTGACAACTGAACATTCATAGCTCACCACTTCCCATTTTCTATATATTTCTATCTACGACTCTTCGTTGTCCAAAACGCTTGATGATGAAAAGGATTGTTTACAATATTTACAACTTCACGAACTACAAAAGACCTGCCGTAAAAGAAAAAATGACTTTCATTAACTACTTCGATGTAGATGACAATGGAACAACCAGTGCATTCGTTAAAGAAATATAATCAAAATAATAATTGTGACCCTCGTAGCATTTGTTATCGCATTGAGAGTGGCACAAGAGAAGCATTAAAAATATAATGCAACATTATCACAATTTAAATGAGAGAATGACTAACAACAGAAAAAAACAGTAACAGTGTCTATATATTTTGCTGTAATAAAACAACAATAATAGAAAAACACTTCCAGATAAGCTTCGAAATTCGCCTACACTTTCCGCTTTTGCGATTGTGGTTTTTCTAGTTCCAGTTTGCGGTTAATCAAATTATGTTGCATTAATTCGAAAACTTAAAACTTAAAGGTTCCCTTTTGATTCTAAGAAAAAACAAATACATGAGTCAATCCTCTTGTCCATAATCTTAACCTGACTGAATTAATCAGACTCGAATCTGCAAATATGTCTCGATCTGAATAATTACATTATCTAATCAACTAAAAAAAAAAGAAAAATACATGCACACTGTTGAATCCGGATAAAATTAAGAAATGAAGGGGTTGTCTTATAAGATGGTACGGTGCCACACCCTGGTCTATACTAACCCAACCATTATCAAAAATAAAATTGGTTTTTATTATTACCCATTACAATTCTGTTTTCTTCGGTAAGTTTGTTTGAACTATATTCAATATATGAATTTTTTTATTAACTTCTAATAATCAACAACAACAAAAAATAAGAAGAAGAGAATACAAAAAAATAATAACAATTAATAAAAAACTTTGGCACCTATTCTTTTATGCGCACTACCAGAAAAAAACAATATGCATGGTTCTTTTACATATGTCAAGGTGTATCTACATTTTATTTTATTATTTTATTTATTTATTTTATTTTTTTTTAACAAAAAAGTGTTTTTTAAATATATATATATTTTTTAATACTTTGTGTATTATTTATTATATTTTATATTTTTTAATCAAGTTTTAACCACTGTGCTGTAACAAAACGCAATAATAACAAAAAAATATGGCGAAGTACAAATTAAATTACAAAAAGTATAAGAATGACCCAAAAGTTTGGGTATCATCCCACAGTTCATATGCTGTTTGAGAAGGTGGACAAAAATACAGTACAAGCAAAACTGTGAGCAGCTGCTGCGTGGCCGAACAGGCATACATATATGAATGTATGTACATATGTATGTATATATGTAAATACATACATACGAATCTTTCTGTTATCAGAACTTCTTTTATTCGGACGACTCAGAGTTATCACTTACCAGAACAGAACTCCATAACGAAGGCCTTCACAATGTTGTTGCTGTTGGTTGATGATGATGATGATGATGGTGTTTTGTTGCTTTCAGTTTATATACCTTAGGGGTACATATAAATTTCGTTTTGTTTGACGCACAGTGTTATTTTGCAGCACAGTGTTATTTTGTTTCACTATTTATTTCACTATTTATTTAATTATTTATTAGCAATAATGTTTCCAGTTGGACATACCCTTTAAGAAAGCAAAGAAAAAAAATGATAGCGCAAAAAAAAATAAGTGCCAAATCACAATTTGATATTTTCAAGTATCTTCTTATAAATATACGTCCACTAAAATTATTTTATATTTATCTTTAAATTTTATTTAAAAAAAATGTTTTTCCTAAATTGTTTTTTTTTTTGGCTTTTACTACTTCACTGTTGCGCCTGTACACTACACAACGATTGTATGACCTTTTATTGTTAACTTATTATTTTTTTTTGTGGTCATAATGTATTTTAGACAGTTTTTTAGACACTACACTGGTACACACTGGAGAAGATGAGGCTGCTGCGATGAAGAGGAGACGGCGGAAAGATGGGCGTGGCTCGGCACAGTGGTACAAAAGTGCTTAGGCCAGAGATGCACTGCAATCCAATGGTGTCGCCTTCATGGTTCTTGTTCTGCAGGCAACAGACTCAGAGATGCCAGTCCACGACACGAAATAGTCTGCCTCCGCTGGCCAAAATATGACGGATTCGTGGAATCAAAATCCACTACAAGAGTTAGGATTCTATCCGTCTATTCGTATTATTTTTGTATGACTAATGACGGCTTAGACGAATTTTTATAAGCTACATACAGAGAAAAAATTCGACAAAATAATATAAAAATTTGATTATCTCACAGATTCGAAAAAATAATATAAAAATTTGATTATCTCACAGAAATAATTACCTTTTATCAAGCTTATCAAGCGGAACGAGCTGTGTTAATTATTTTGCTCAATAGCAAAAAGCACCAATGGATGGATGCAATAGTTGTTGGCAGATTATATTTTCTGCAGATGTGTGTTTTCTTCACACATCATCATGCAGAATTTCGGCCACCCAGATGTCAACCGTCTCGGATCGTAGTTCAATTAGAAATGAATGAGAGCTGTCGTTGCCCAAGCGACAAAGGCAAAGCTCGTCTCATACGATCGTGCGATCGTTCGCTCGATAGACTCGCTAAACTCACCACGGAGGGGGAAATTGCATTTGCAGAGGTGCATGTCCCTTTATCGTGCACTGGTTTGTGTCTACGCTAACTTTGAGCGGTAAAGTTCAAATCCCAAGGGCTTAAGAGATTTTACGAAAGTTGGTGTCATTTGCGATCATTTCATAAGTAATATAAACCCAAATTGTTTAATGGTTTTACTTTTACACATAAAAAAAGCATTTCAAATCAAGATTTTGTCCCAACCAACTAAGAATTTTAGTCTAACAAGCAGTGTTGCCAGAGTCGCTTTTTTCCCGTCAAAACTGGCTTTTTTCAAATGCCATTTGCTTGAAAAAATTGCAAACAGCGGGTAGCGGGAATTCTGGCTTTTTTTTTACTTAAATGCTTTTTTTAGATTTTTTTTTTTCTATTTGCCCAAAATTATGGAACAATATTTACTATAGCTGTTCTGTCGATGCTTGCCATCATTTTTAGTGACAAATCGATTGTATAGTGTTGTAAAGCAATCTTAAAGAACACGCCAATTTAAGAATTGGCGATAAGTCGTAGCGTCTCTAAAGACAAAAGTGAATTGATCTTCAGTTCACTGTGTTTTGATTGTTTTAAACAAAATGTCAAAAGACTTTAAACAAAAATATCGGGACGACACGGGTGACAGTTACTGCAAATCTACAATCACCGCAAAACTCTCTGATTTGCGCGCCCATGCTTTGACCAAAAAGCATAAAAGTCCTAGGAGCGGGTTTATGCAAACAAACCAAATAAATTTTGTAGCTTTGACGGTCAAGACAATGGAGCAAGAAGCAGTGCTATGTCTTTTTGTGGCCGAGCATACATTGTTGGCTCATTTGGATCATTTAGGAAACCTAGTCGTTAAATACTTTGAACCGACAGCGCTATTCGTTTTTCTACTCGTTGTTTTCTACTTAAAATGAAAATACATTTTATTCTAAATCATGCATTTACAGTTATGGTTTGCGCAGACTTGAGAAATGCTGCTATAGATATAACCTTCCTAATAAATTCCTAAAAATGATGGGAACTGGATGAACATATGACAATAAAAATGAGGAGAATCAGGATAGTTTTAATAAAATTCTCCAAATATTGTACAGCTGCTGTACAAATTCTATACATATGCTTCAATATAACTGATTTCTTGCGCTCACCTTGTGACTATCAGAAAAATATAGAGAATCCAATTAATTGAAAAATCAGCTTTTTGTACAGCTTTTTTTTTCTAATTTTTCAGCTTTTTTGCATCGTTTTTCCCGTCAAAAACAGCTTTTTTTCTCAACAAACTTTGGCAACACTGCTACAAGTAAGAAAGCTACAGTCGAGTGTGGTCGACTGTGAGATACCCGCTACCCACTTTGAATCAAAGCAAAATATAGCGGTATTATTCTCAAAATATACCGAAAATACTAAAAATATACATAAAAATAAAAGTACAATACACTAGATTGTCAGCCAAAGCAACTAAGACATCTAGTAAGTGGGCGTTTTGCCTATACAAAAGTATTTATTTAATAACTTCGACAGGAATCACAATTACTATAGTTAGTATTGTATATACCAACAAATAACAAATAAATAACAAATGCTGTCGAAAATTATAGCTCTATCTCTTATAGTATCTGAGATCCAGTGTTTCATACGGACAGACGGACAGATAGACAGACGGACATGGCTAGATCCTCTCGGCTGTTGACGCTGATCAAGAATATATGTACTTTATAGGGTAGGAGATGCCTCCTTCTACTTGTTACATACATTTCCTGGCGGCACAAAGTTATAATACCCTTATACCCTATGGGTAGCGGGTATAAAAAGTGCATCAAGAACATAAAAATCTTAAAGTTTTTAATTTCTACAACATTGGAAATCATCATAATGTTCTTGATTTTAGAAAAAAAAAAATTTTTATTTTTGAATACTTTACTTTTTATGATGCATAAGTTGGATAATAATACTTACAATTATTAAAAGCATATGTTTTGAAAAAATCTTTGTACTTTTAACAACTACATTAAACTATAAAAATAATCCCTTTTTTTCTCTGTGAATAGCTTCAATTGACTATTTTATTTCTTGCTCTTTTCCAGTTGATAAGGAAAATGTTTCTCCCCCCAGCGTGAGGCCCACTTAAAAATTCATTGGTTGGAGGGGGATGTGGAGGAGACTGGGTATATGGCACTCGTAAAATTCCCAAGTGAGACATAATAATAAAGCAACAAAGACAATTCAGCTCGTAAAAATACAAATAAATGTTATAAATGTTGCCATAAAATTACAACAAAAGTGGCAACGCTACGCTCTTCTTCTTCTTCGTATTTTTCGTAACTGATTGATACACACAGACATCTGCGTGTGAGTGTGCTTTTGAGTATAGGTGTGTGTTTGTGTGTGTGTGTATCGCGGTGTCGCCTTGCGTGCCAAAAACAATGTAACATTTTCAGCCACACACATATACACAAGTGTATATACAGCATGCGTGTGTGAAGTGACATGCAATGAGGGCGAGAGCATACGTATGTGGATGAGGGGGGGGAATGGCGTAAAGGGGGAGGGGAGATGAGAGGACGAGTCAGTGACGAGTGACGCCGAAAAAGAGGCAAACACACAGGAAACAAATGACAAAAAAATATGTTACAAAGTGTCGCACATGACAGGAGCCACACTCACTCACGCACACTAACACTTTGGCACACCGCATCACACACACACTCACTTACACATACAAGAGCAGATAGTGAAGCATCTACAGCAAGCAGCAGCTCTTCATGTGCTCGCTGGCAACCAACTTCACAATGTTCGCTGCGAGCGTTGTGCCATTTTACTTTGTCGTTGGCTTTGGCTTTGGCTCGACTCTCAGTCCCTCAGTCCCTGTGTGCGTAAAGGAGACAGGTAACTGTGTGAAAGAGAGACAAAGAGAGAAGTAGTGAGGCTCCCACCTCTACAAAGGAGGTGGTGGCCCTTTTGTGTCATCGTCGCATTCGTGTCAAATTTATTTTTGTATTTTAGTGTAATTTTGTTGATTACAGCGTTGTTGCCTTTGTTTGCCGCTGCTTTTGTGTGTGGCAGCATGTGTGTTTGTGTGTGTGTGTGTCTGTGTGTGTTGTTGAATGTGCAATTTATTTGGAGTGATCCTAAATTATATACGAGCACGTCTACATACAGACATAACACACACACACACACACATACATATGTGAGTAAATTACATTGAAAGTGATTCGCGAATAAAATCGGTAAAGGCAGGAAATCCTTTTAATGTAATTAAGTTTTTTTTTTTGTACGACTTGTGAAAATGTCTCTGAAATTATGTATATTAAATAAATAGCTAACTAATTAAATCAAGAGTATACATTATGTTAATGGCAGCAAATATAACAATTTATTAACTATACAGCCATTTATTTATAACATTGATATATCATTAAAAAAAAACATGTATTAAAATACATCAAATTAAAATACTAAAAAAAAAACATCAAATGCTAAATTTGGTATATCGGTATACATTACATTTTTACTATACCATAGAATAAAAAATATGCCAACTTGTCACATTTTCTAGAGGCATACAATTATAACACCCGTCTATCTTATGGGTAGATGGTGTAAAAAGTGAAAGCAAAAATAAATATGTAATGCAGTGGATTATTTGTTATGCGAGTTTCAGGTGGCTATGTTGGATCCAAGTTCTGGTAGAATGAAGCCGCCATTTGAGAACTAAGGCTTTGTGTGGCTTCTTATGCGTTGCTTGGTCTGGTCACTCTTCTTGCTCTCTCTCACTCTCTTTATTTAAGTATGGCGTGAAACAGGCACGTGTGCTCAATAAAAGAAAAGTAATAATTATGAGCAACAAATCGCTGCATCCACCAAAAATAAATAACTTAACCGGCTTTCTTGAGGATGACACTGGTTTTACAACAAGTATATAAACGATAAGCACAATAAATAAATAAAGCAAATTACATCAATAATTTTAGATAAACAAATAACAAGAATAGTACAAAAAATTATTAGATACAAAAATTAAATTAATTATAATTATATATATAATATTATAGTAAGATGAATATGAAAAATTAATAAATAATTTAGCGAATGCATTTCTTAGTAATGAAACTTCTGCTTTTACTAATAGTTTTTGTGCAATATAGAAAATCCAAACATAGGAAAAAATGCTTCAGAATAAGTAATTTAGGACTCTTGGAAAAACTCTCGTTAAATAACTTTATGTTTTCATTAAGAAGAAATTAAATCGAAGTAAAATAATAATTGTACTCTTTAATTTAATTTGTTTAGTAAAAGGTTTCTGAGTGTCATTGTTTCATTATTTTTTATTTGTTTAAATAACAAATTAAATTCAAGTCAAATAATAATTCTACTTCTATGAAGAACAAGTAAAATAATAATTGTACTTTTTACTTCTCTAATTTAATTTGTTCGGCTCAACATTTTCTACTTCATAATAAATATCAGAAATGTTTATTGTATGAACTCATTGCTTCCATTAAATGATTTTATGCTTCTCGACGAATAAATTAAATACAAGAAGTATGTATGCGTTTTGATTCTCTAATTTAATTTGTTTAGTTAATCAGTTGTATATAATAAATAACTTAAAGCTGACAGAGTTTAATTCATCACTAACCTTAGGCTACATTGCATTGTTTCCCATCAAGCGCGCTCACGTAATGATGTCATTTTGAGCCCAGAAAAGGTAAAACTAATTTAACTTGACGTTAAAGCTAACAAGGAGAACCCACGCACAAATACACACGCACTACAAATACACACACACACACACAGTACAGCACGATGCGGAATACTGACTGCGCTACAAAGTATGCAACGCTTTTTGTTCCTGCCCCTTGGCCGCCATTTTACGGCCACATTATTACTTTTTATGGGAGATGGGAATGGGAACGAACCCAACGTCGACGCTTCCTGCTATCGCCATGTTTTGCGCTTGTTAATGTAAAAAATGCTGCAGCAACTCGCTGTTGTTTGTTGTTGTTTCAGCAGTGGCCAACATCGCCTTCGATGCCTCGTTTCGCGTCGCAGAACTCGGCACCAAACCGTCTAATGAAATCTAATAAATTAAAGAGATTTATAAAAGCGTTGCCGTTGGCTTACTTGCCTCATTCCCTCTTATCCCCCCCTCGCTGACTTATTCCCTTCGCCTACTTCCAGGACACTACGCCAGCGGCTTAATTCCGGGACGCATAACTTATTATGGCCATGTAGCTGTGTAAAACAGTGGCCCAATCATTGGCTTTCATTCAAGGCACATCAGCAGGCCGTAAATTCCAACAAGTGAATCAAGGAGGCGAGGGGGGAGACAAAGGAAATGGAAATATCTTTAAACTTTTGTCGTTAGTTGTCACACTCTTTTGTGTGAACGTCTTTGTTTTGGAGATCAAAGATGCCCGATAAGATTGCGACAAACAATGGAGTCGAGCTGTGATGCTTGAGTAAGCTCTCAACTCAAACCCAATCTGTAATCTCTGAAACTGAAACTTAAATAAAACGTAGCCAGGCACAAATAGCAGGCGCTAACTTTAATCAATTAAAAAACGCTATGTGAATATTTTCAGAATGGAATTTAATTGAACATTTTTGCTAGTAACTGTATAAAACTTAATTGCTTTTCAATATGCGCTTAGATTGAAAAAATAAAGTGACCGAAAAAGGTCTGATATTCAAAAACAAAATATGATAACCAAAGTGGTCATAAATATCGAAGCAAATGGAAACAAATAACAAACAGAAGCACGTGCTTACAGTTTTAAAGGAACTGTGAAAATTTAATCAACCCCACAACAGGAAGAAGCAGCACAGGCAACAACAACAACAACAACAACGACGAAGGGAAAGTGCTGGCTGGCTGGCTGGGTGGCTGGCAGTGTAAATCTTTTAAGCAAGTATGCTATAAATCTTATCCACATATAAGGTGCAAAATTGTAAGCATACTGAAAATACTTCTCATACTTCTCTTACGCACTCGGTTAGGGTAATGTTTTTAAAATGATTTATGTGCCCGGAAAGCGGGAGGAAGAAGCTTGGGCATGTGTGAAGTGAAGACTTGAATGCATGATACTGAACAAGAGAAAGAGAGAGAGAGTGAGTGAGAAGAGTACGGCACCTTCAAGTGCTCGGCCAGCCATGCAATTACATATATCAGGCGAGCCTTTGAGCACAGTGCCCGAGCGACGACAAGGACACGGAGTCTGGTCGGTAAGTGGAAACTGTTTCCAGCCACCCGCTGAGCTGGCTATACCCTCTACTCAAAGCACCATCTTAGATAGGGTATCTTGGCACACAAAGGTACTTAAAAGCATGAGGAAAGTAACCCTTAACATTAGAGATGCGAGTCAGCTTATCTATCTACCGAACTCTTTGAATATTTAAACAACTTATTTATATGAGTGGAAGGCAAATCATGAAATGAAAAACATGCGTCGTAAAATGTATTTTTGTTTCATTTAACTCTTCGATCGATCGCACTGCTCTAAACTATTCTTTCTCAAAAGAGTCGAGAGAGCAACAATGAGAGCATAACTAACATCAGACGAGAGTTGTCGGAATGTAGAAGAAAGCTAAAAGTCAATAAGTTTGTGTAGCACTCATTCTACATACTACATAAGCATTGATCTTACTTAGCTAATACAGTGGAAATTAATGAAATTAATAAACGAATCAAATCAAATGTAAACGAAAATGGATAATTGTAGCTTTCATTTTATATAGCATAAATAATAGTAATAGGTTGAAATATCTTAAAAACGTATAAATAATAAATAAATAAATAATAATTTTCTTCAATTTACCTAACATTGCTTATTTAACTTTTCTAACATATTTCTAGCACGTTCAAATAATAAATACTATAATAAAAGTGTTATTCAATTTTCTTCATTTTACTTACAGAACTTTTCCTATCTCTCACCTGTATTTACACCCCAAACTATATATTTTATTGATTTATCACATTGCACAGGGTATCCGGCAGTCAAATACAATCGTTCTTGAGTTATTTTTGTGCATGTCCCAAAAGGCGAATGCATAAATTATGTTAAATTACCCACCCAGATAGCACTCTCACTTCCTCAAGCTACCGCACCTCGATTCCCAATCGCATTCCCCAACATTCAGTGTGTAAAATTGCCCCAATACAGTTAAATGCATTTAACTTTTCACCATAAATACATTCATTTTTCAATAAATATCAAGTTTATTCGTTTGCAATAATAACTTATTTATATTTAGAATTGGGGCATCCAATTCATTCTTAATGTCTCGATGCCCATTTGTTGACCAAATCAAGTTTGTTTGTACGTTTTCAAAAACCATTCACATCTCAGCAGTCACAATGGCTCAGTTGACTTCCTGGTAACACAATGAAAACCAAAGAGGGGCGACCAAAGGATCAAACTTGTTGCCAACTTTGATTTATTAGATCAAACATACTTCAAACAGTTCAAAGCAGTAGCAAAGGTATTGAGTATCGATAGAAGCACCTGCTCGCTGTAATTATTCTGTTCCAGCAACACCGATGACTACCTTTAATATAGTTGATACATGAAATGTGAAACAAGTGAAGCCAGTGGAAGATGTTTCCCCAAAAATAACAAACAACATGAGCAACAAAAGCATCTTTAGTGATTACAAGCCTTTCGAAAGCTTGTTAGCTTTGCTTATCAGATATATTTATGAACCATAATGCATATTATTGTGACGTTCTGATAGGTGATCGACCTAAGCAATCGGTTCTTTTTCATATTCGCTACCAATAGAGTAGAAGGGTGTTATAACTTTGTTTCTACAGGAAATTTATGTAAGAGGCAGAGGGAAGCATATTCGATAGTACGTTGATATACCAAATATAGCATTTGGTATATTTTAGCATTTTTATAGTATATTAATTAAGTACATTTTAAGAATATTACTGCATTCTTTGGCATTTATTAAAAATGGGTAGCCGGTATCTCACAGTAAATCAATTATAATTCCGATAAAGTTTAATGAAGTTTACCTTTATTTCACAATATTACATTATATAAACTTTTCAATTTCCTTCTTGTAGTAATCTTTTACCGTTACCAATTGGGTAGAAGGGTATTATAACTTTGTGCCTCAGTGAAATTTATGTAACAGGAGAAAGGAGGCATCTCGGACCCTTTAAAGTATTATATTCTTGATCAGCCTCAATAACCGATACGATATAGCCATGTCCGTTTGTCTGTCCGTCCGTCTGTGTGAACACCTAGATCTCAGAGACTAAGAGATAAAGACACATTTTTTTCGGCAGTCCTAATTGTGTTTGCACGAAGATCAAATTTGTTTCGAATATTTCAACGCCCACTTCCGCCTCCGCAAATCGACAAAAACCTAAAACCAAGAGTAATTTTGAAGCTAGCGATTTTTAGTACATACAATAACAAATATAGTTGTTATGATTCCTAAAAATTTGGTTGCGATCAGATATAAGCAAAAAAACCAAAAAGCGCCTACTTACTACAGGTATTAGTTGCTTTGCCTGACAATCTGGTATATTTTGCACTCTAAGGTATATTTTGAATGGAGTAATGTATAAAATACCTTTGGTATATTTTTTAAATAACACCACACTACACCAAGTATCTCACAGTCGAACTGTGGCTCTCTTCCTTGTTAAGCTTCAATTTTATAAACTCATAACTCTTATTTGCAGTATTTGCATTATTTTGTTTAAGAAAGCTTTTAACCAAGTTTGTTCCTTACAAAAATGTTACCTTTTCATCAGTAAAAGAGATCAGCATCTAGTTGCAGACATCCTACAAATTTTAAATTTAAAAATCTGAAACTTCCATGGAGTTGAGTCGTTTTAACTAAAAGTATTTTTAACTTCGATCGATGTGCATTTTCTTTGTAGTGTTTTTTCTTTCTTATAATAAAGTAAGTAAATAAATTAAGAGAACCTGGCGAAACTTGTTCATAAAATGTTTGCGAGTCTTTTGCAAGTTTTGCCACAATTTACAGTCTTATGCATTTAAAATGTAATTTGTTGCGAAAAGTGTGAATCAAGTTGTTGGCTATGCATAATTTGCATAAAGTATTTCGTAAACAAGTCGAAAAGGAGATGAGGTAATTAAAAAGTTCACAAAAAAGGATGACATGCCAGCGCAGCATCGTCCACTCTAAATTGAGAACTGAGGGCGGAGGGAAAAGAAAAAAACTTGCCGATTGAGACAAGTCCGAGTAGAATACGGACATAAACTGTTTACAGGCTGGCGCTGCAAATAAATTAAAAAATTGCAACTCGTTGCCAACTTTGTCACCACGAAAAGAAAAATACATAGTAAAACAACAACAACAAAATATTATATGTATACTAGATGCATAAAACATTGGAAAGCTTGGCAACCGCAGACACCAACAAACTGCGGTTAGGTTGTGGCCAGCGACTCTAGAGGATTGAACTCGTTGTGGTTGTTGTTGTTGTTGTTGCTATAACTGTGACTGATGTTGATGCTGGGTCGGGTCGTGGTAATCTTGCTAGTCATTATTGCCGCCACTGGCGACAAGAAGCTGCTGCCCACGAAGCGGAAATTGGAAAAGTTCGTTGCCACCTTTTTTTTGCTTTTTAAAAAAAAAATCAGGTTTGTTTGCATTAAATGCAAGTGGATGTGACTGAGGAGCGGAATTACACACCTGTGAGCTGATCTAGATAGAGTTTATTGGTTTCGCACCTCGATGGCATCAAGATATTCACATGACCGTTCAAAATTGCAACATTACATACTCGTAAAAACTAACTTACATGGGTAAGGGGCTGTCCATATATTACGTAATCACGTTTTCTGCGATTTTTGACGCCCTCCCCCCCTGGTAATCAAAAGTAATCATTTGATGAACACCCTCCCCCCCCTAACAATGATTACGTAATCACAAAAAAAGAAAAATACTTAAAAAAGAAAATCTTTAATATTTATTATTATTGGAAGTTGGCTTGTCAAAATCTCTTTATAACCGCAGGTATCATCTTCGTCTTCGTCGTCTACATAGTCCTCGTCAAGCCATTCGAGGTCTTCACATCCTTCGTATTACTGAATTACTAGGCATTCTCCCTATCGCCGTCCAGCCACACGGTAAAGGCGTTTCTTTGATTTCCAATCGAAGCTTACAGCTACATTAATATGAATTATTGCATTCGGTACATATCGACAGAGTAATCGGCGCTAAACCAATTTTTGAATAAATACTTTTAACAACAAAATTTTTATAAAATGATTACGTAATCATTGTCCAAGACCCCTCCCTCCCCATGTAATCAAACATAATCATTTCCTTAACCCCCCTCCCACCCCCTAAGTGATTACGTAATATACGGACAGTCCCTAAATAGAAAATTTAAAAAATTGCAAATATAGAAATGCAAAAAAAATACCAAGAAAAATAGAAAATCAAAAATGCAAAATTCCAATTGCAAATAGAAATAAGTAGGAAAGCTACAGTCGAGAGTGCTCGACTGCGAGATACCCGGTAGCCATTTCAATAAAAGCAAAATAGTGCGGTATTTTTAAAATATACTAAAATAATATACTGAAAAATTATTAAAATATAGAGCGCAAAATATTACCGAAGTCTATATTATATACATTCAAAATATTCCACAGAGTACAAAATATAGTATTGTAGATTGTCAGCTAAAGAAAATATATATGACCCTTTATTGCCATATAAAATTATTTTTTTAAATAGTTTTTATAATTTTTATCTGAATACAACCTAAAAAGAAGATTCCAAAAGCGAGTAGTATACCAGAACAAGAAATAGAAAATATAGAAAAACAAATGGTTTCTACTTAATAATTTAAAAATATAAACAATTTCAATAAAATTGAAAATATCAAATAAATTCACAATTCAAGCATTAAAATGGTTATAGAATATTTGTACAATTTTGACCTTGATTTAAGAATAAACCTTCTTGGTTCAATTTCGACAACTTATAATCTTAAATCAAGATTTTATTCTTGATTTTAGCAATTGTAAGACATAACTTGGATTAAATAAGTAATACATAAAAAACAGTACCAAAATATATTGTATAACATTTGAATTTATATTTAAACGTGACAAACATGAAATCGAAATAATTATATAAACATAATTTTAATAATATGTAAATACAATTATATACTAAAGAATTACTAAAAGTTTAAGATAATCATTTTCACATTTACAAACTTGATATTAACATCGCTTTTAATAAAATTTCAAACAAATATATAGCACGTTACAGATGCCGCAAAGCGTTAACAGCTGTTATTAACAGCCGGAGATAACAGTGGGAGCTGCCTAACCGATTCGATGTTAACCGCTGCAAGCTTTGCTTGGGACAACTGCTGTTGGGGTAAAGGCAACCGGTTAAACGGATAAACGTTAAGGGGCGAAAGCAGGTGCAATGTTTTGCCTAAAGCGAACTAAAAACAAATGTTGATTGCGCACACAAACCAATTTGAGTAACTTTAATTCACGAATAAAAGCTTTAGCAAACATTGATTGAACTTAACCGCTTTCAGCGATATCGCTTCGCAACCAATCCAGAAGCGCATCCCTGGCGCATTCGACCTCAGCATCGAGACAGACAAGCTCACGAATCTCCGGCAGCCAATTACCAATAATATAACGCTTGGTGCACGGCATCACGCCCAGTTCACGCAGCGCCTTCAGGCAATACAGCTGCAGGCGAGGATTCGAATCGCTGGCCATGCGACGACCCAGATGGCAAGGCAACTCAATGAACTCTCGACTCCGCCACAGGGCACGCTTGCTGTGAAGCCCGTTCAACAGCATCAACACCACATACTCATAGTTATCCACCTTCTCTGACTTCGCAAACATAGAGTTGATCATACGGAGTCCATCAACATTATCAAAGCGACGTTGTCCTTCCTCGCAGCGCAGCAGCAGAGCAAACGCCTTGCAGGCCATATCCCAGAACCTGGCCAAGCGGTTGTGGATACGTGAATGGATCAGCTCGAAGAAGCCCAGTTCTATGCCCCGTTCTGGAGCAACGTCCAGCATGTCACACAGATGATGCCACAGATGAGGCGGATAGAGGGGCTGGCAAGGATCCTGCTTAAAGATCCCAGCCACGGACTCGAAGTTCTCCGGATCCCCCAGCACAATGCCAAGAACTACGGTGAGGTAAATAGAAAATATTAATACGATTAGGAAATTAAAAATATTGAAAAGAAAAAAAGGTAAGACAAGGAAACTTCTAAATGCAAATATAAAATAAAAGAAATACGAAGTGAAAAAATAGTAAAATCTAATATTAAGGAAATATGAATTGGAAAATACTAAAAAAAGCAGATTGCATCAGATGCAAACAAAATATGGAAAAGCATAATGTAAAGAAGACAAATAGCGATAAAAAAATATTATTTAGAAATAAGAAAATTAAAAAATTAAAACCCTTCAGAAAAATTAAAGACAAAAACTCAAATACTCTATCAAAAAACCAAATTGGAAAGAAAAGAAGCAATACAAAATAAAAATTAAAAAATAAATAACAAATAACAGAAAAATAGCCAAAAGCAAATAATAAAATATAAAAAGCAAATACATCAAAATGCATAAAGTGGAAAATACATAAAAAAAAATATTTAGGAAAAAAACGACATGCGACAAGTATCAAAAAGAAAAAGGAAATCAATCCCCCAGCACAATGCCAAGAACTAAAAAATAACAAAATAACAAATGTTACTATCTAAGAAAATAAAGAAAAGGAAATCATTTGGTGTCAACTGTGTTTTCACTTGCCCTTTGGCTTTCCAGTTAAATTACGCAGTATCTCGGCAGCCAAATCCTCCTTTCCAGCTTCCTTGTCCTTAATAATCTTGTAAAATTCAACCATTAGGCACTTGCAATTAGCAATGCGATCGGCGCCATGCAAACAACGAGAGAGAATATCTGAGTATTAAATCATATTAATGTAATTGAAAGAGTTTAAAGAAATTATCTGGCTACTCACTTAAAATCTTCAGATACGTTTCCACCTCTTTGTAATGCTGCGCATGAAACTTTAAGCGCATGCGCATAAACGCATTTTTAACTCTGTAAAAGATTAGAATTGAATTGAATCAAAATGGACAACGTGGAAAGCAACTCACTTTCTAACTATGTCGAACTCTAGAATGGCTCGCTGGGCATGCTGCGGGTTCAGCAGGAACTCCGATAGCGAAACAATTGCACGCCAATGTGTCAAATTCACCCCACTGTCCATTTCCTTCAGTAGCTTGGGCAATGCAAACCAGCCATAAGCCAGCTGAGCACGATCTTCGAAATAGGTTGAGTACTCTGCGCATCGTTTCTTAATACGTTGACAGCCATCGCGCTGCTCCCTAAATTTGTGCCACTCTTAAAAAATAATTCAGTAAATTGCTGTAATTAAAAAAGTTTTGCACGACTTACCTGTGTTTTGTAGGCAATTAATTGAACTCGGTTTCATAACATCTTTGATTTCGTATTGTAGAAAATGATTGCGATATTTCTCCAACTCCTCCCACATTTTAGTAATATAAATACATTGATAACAGTGACTAGACTCTATAAAATATTTATGTTAATGAAATAAAGAATTTCAGCTAATTTTGAATTCGATTTCAACAACCGCCTTCTAGATGGCGCTGTTTCGCTCAGTGTTGCCAGAATGTCGTATGATGATTGTTTACAGTGACAAAATTATACTAAAATAAAGAGGTGAATATAAAAAGATCTAAGCTGTATTAATTTCTTAAATTTGGAATTTTATCTTTCATTGCTATTCCCAACATAATTCGCTGTATTTATTTTTTTTAAATTAGCGATTTGTTTCAAAAATTTCCCCAACCAACCACACAATTTATTGCGGTAGATCTGGTATATTTTTTGCCTGTGAAGAAGTCTTTTTTGAAATCTTACTTGAGGTCACTTTGGTTGCCGTTGTTGCGAGTTTGTTTTTATCCAATCTTTGCCGGGCGGCAGACTCACAGCTCTGCTTTTGACGGACGTTTAAAAATCGACTGAAGTTATTGTGTGCGCGCGCAATTTTTGTTTTCGTCGTTCTTATTTTTGATACTTTATTCATTTCGTGCAAGCCGTCGTACACTACTGCATGCCTGCTGCAGTTATTCGCGAACGTGTGTGTGTGTTGTGCTCAGCTTGTGTGTATGTGTATGTCGCCTACCTACTGCAGCGCAGACAACAAAAGAAATTTTGCCGGTCCACCTTCGTTGCTTCCTTGCCCTTGCCCAATGCCGTTATTCGCACTGCCAAAATAACAAATCGAATTTTTCGCATACTCGTAGAAGATAGAAGAAGTTGAACATTTTACAACTCAACTCTCGCTCAACCACACAATTTTTGGACCAATAAATTCAACACAATGGCCTTAATAAGACTGGCAAGGTAAGTTGTACCCAACGGATCAATGAATATAATTGCATTTGGATAATTATTGTTTACATCATAACATAAGTATGTTAGCCCTATGTAATTGTGCATGGCTGTTAAGCTGGAATGAATGAATGTTATAGAAATCAATAGTCTGAATAAATTGTTCTGCGATTAACTACAGAAATAAATGAATGTACTTAGTATGTGAAATATACATATTGGCAAATACAATTTGCACTTAAGCAGAACAATAGCCCTTACATTTGGCGTCAGGTCTCATGTCTCTCATTATCTCTTAGATCACTTGATTCTTATCAGAATGCAGGGCATATAGTATAAACCACCCACTGTCAAAAGGTGAGAAGCATAACTCAAGCAGTGTAAAGAGCGTAATATTCAAGATGTCGTCGACGTCACTCTCGCTGTTGCCGTCTCTCTTTGCCTTGGTCGTGAAATATTTGCCTTAACATTTGTTGTTATTATTGTTGTTTCTTTTGTTGAAACGCAATTCGCCAGCTACGGTATTCGCAACTAGGTGTTGTTATTGTTGTTCTTATTCTTGTTTACACTTGTGCAATTGGTCATTGCACTCTCTCTCTGCCTTGGCTATGCAGCAGAGACCCTGAGATAACTCAGCTGTAATTCTATTTACATAAAAATGAATTGCAGCAGCATTGTTGTGATTAACAAAGTAGATACAATTTCATCCCGTTACTGTATTGTGCAATATATGTACAACAGCAAAAGCAATAACAATGCTAATGCAATGCGATACAGGCTTTTGATAGCGTCAGAACTTTTATTGCATTATTTTAATTAGATATTCTGAATGACTGTCACAAAGTAATTGCATGGTACTTCTACTTCATATAATACATATGTTAAGAAAATGAGATGTTTGGCTTTATTATACATCAAAAATTCAATCACGCAACTTCGCATGCTTCAAGAAGTGAGTATAACAAGAAATAATTAAGCTGCAGAAATGTTAACACTTAAAGCGCTGTATAACATTTTTGCTTACATGCTGTTAACACGATCTATTCACGTTCCTATTTCAATGTTATGCCACTGTTACGTAGCTGTCAAGTTACATAACGCTGTTGTCTAAAGGGAGTTCATGGAATACGTAAGGATTTACCTTCTGCTCAATTTAGTCTAGTCTTGTTGTTTATTGTTGCCCTATAAATAAATAGCGACACTTCAATTAGTCTCACTTGGAGTTCTGTCAGACCAAAAATAACTCGACATGCCTCCTTCTTTCTACTCTTGTAAAATGCAACTGTAATTGAATGCAATTGGATGCGAACTATGTCTTTGTTTATTTATTTGTTTGTGTTGCGGATGCTGTGTGGAGTCAACTCTCAAGTGCAATCGCTAAAAGCCAACCACTGACAGTTTCAGGGCAATTGAAGCGAAACTGCAAAAGTGCAGTCTGTATCTGTAAAAATATCTGTATCTACATGTAACCATAGCTATAGCTGTAGCTATATAGATGTAAATGTTGATGTAGAAGCATAGTTGAGCTAGTGTTAGTTGTGTGGCCCCAATAAGTCCTAAGGCCTGGTGCGTGCTTTGTTATTTGTTGTTATACCCTAAGCCCAAAGGGGAAAATAAGGAATAACAGTTATTTACTACTTTAGAGATGAAAAAAAAGTGCTCCAACTTTGAAATTATTCAACTAAAAGTATCGAAATTTTCTCCACTTTATAAATATTACTTTATTTTCTGTTTTATTACTGAGTATCTTGTAGTCGAACTCATAAAATAAGAAAAATAATTTATAACAGTTACTTTACTATATTCACATAAAAGAAAGTTGTTCAACTCTGGAAATATTCAAATAAATATATCGAAATACTCCACTGTATAAATATTGCTTTATTTTCCGCTTTATTAGTGAGTATCTTGTAGTCGAACCCATGAAATAAGGTATAACAGTTATTTGCTACCTATGTCAACTATACAGATAAAAGAAACTCTGAACTCTGAAACTAAAAACTAAAAATATTTTAATCTAACTTACTATATTATATAAACATTTTGCTTTATTTTTTATTTTATTACTGAGTATCTAGTAGTCGAATTCAGTTTTCTGTGGTCTGTTGTTATTTGTGCTACAGTTGTGGCCTCAGTTGTGCCTGAATTTATAGAGCGAATGGAAAACTTTTAAGAGTTTTTTGTAACCATTAAAAATGCAACTGGAAGCTGATAACTTTTGCAATCTATATGGCTGCTTAATCTGTGTCGTCTATATACATATCCGCTGTATTATATTCCTATGCATATGTACATATGTATATTCGTATTCATTCAACAAATAGCAACAAAATCGGGGCAAGTGTATTGCTGATTTTTAATTTAATTATGACTGTTTTATTAATTGAAATGCGTAGTATGCTATAAATGGCCTTAGATTCTTAGCGTTTTATTTTTATTACTTTATACTTTTTAAATTTGTTGTTGTTTTTGTCGTTGTTGCCTAAGGCAAACAATGCCTTGGAGCAACTACATTTTCGCCTTTGACAAATGATCATCATTCAAATCTGATAGCCATTGTTATACTCGTATTCAGTCGAAACTGTCAGCGTGTCACGAAAAGTCGCAATTTATTTTAAACAAACACAATAACACAACTTTGGAATTGATGTAAAAGCAATAAAGAAAGCAGCAGCATACAAAAATGGTGCATCTAATAGATCATTGGGAGACTCTAGCAATGCATTTGTGAGTAACTTCAAAAATTAAGCAAGTATATTTAGAATCTAATAGTATATAATAAAAATATACTTCCGTACTTCTTAGTACTTTTAGTATATTTGGTATGTTTCAAGAAATAGGAGACTATAGCAATGCATTTGTGAGTAACTTTAAAAATTGGCAAGATAAGCTGTTTCACCAAAATATATTTCCTACAAATATTTTCTTATATCGAATCTTAAAAAATGCTATATACAAACTTTATTACAATTTGTCATATTTTATACTCTATGGTATATTTCGAATCTAATAGTACATACCAAAAATATCCTTGCGTACTTTTTAATACTTTAGTATATTTGGTATGTTTCAAGAAATAGAAGACTCTAGCAATGCATTTGTGACTGACTTGAAAATTGACAAGCTTTGTAATTATTTAAATTTTCTATAATTTCTTTTATCGAATCTTAAAAAATATCTATATGGAAGATTTATTACAATCTGTCATATTTTATACTCAATGGTATATTTAGAATCTAAGCAGTTTATCGATATACCAAATATTTGTATTTTCGGTATTTGTTTGTTCTTTTAGTATATATTTTGTATAATTTAATAAAAATACTGCATTTATTTATAATCGGTAGCGGGTAGCAGTTTGTTTTTCTTTTCTTTTCTCCCATTCTAAATCGAATATAATATGATTCTTGAAAGTCTCTTAACTAAATTTATAAACAAAAATATTTCATCTAATAGTTTTCACGAGTTTATAAAAGGTGTGAAAATATCCGATTTACATAAATTCTAAATTAAACAAATGAAACTAGTTTGCAAATTAAAGTAAACCAGCTTTCTGAGCGAGAAATTAAATTACAATAAATTGAAAATATTACAAACAGCAAATTATATAAAAGTCGTGAGAGAACAATTCAGTCGAGTAAAGTAGAGACATCATCTGTTTCTGGTTTCGATGGCTTCTTTCTGGTTGCCGTCACAACCAGAAGCGACAACAACTCATCATCATGCTTAAGTATTGCCTAACACATTTCCAACTGCGTCATCAAATAATGATGTTAAAGGACGACATGGACACTTTTGCTGTATTTCGAATTAAAGCGTGAATTGTGAGGCAGTAATTGAATGAATAAACAGAAGAATATGTTTATAATGTACTAAATTAAATAGATGCTCAGAATACAGTTAGTTTTAGGGCCCTCGAAAGTCGTGAGTACAGCAATTAATCATGGAAGAAAAAAAAAATATTTTGAAATCGATTGTTGCGCTTGCAGCGGCTGCTGTTGGCAAATCCGGCTGAAAGCAGTTTTCACCAAACTTATCCAAAGTCAAGAGCACACAGCAAAGAGCACACGGCAAATGGCAAGCGACAGACAGAGCAGGCAATAAATATACATATATAAATGTATGTAGTATATAGAGAACACACAAGTAAAACTTACATATTACATACATTTGGAAGTTGGTGTGAGTGAGAGATGACTGAAGGGTGAAATATGCTTTGTCAGAAAACCAAACACACACACACACACACACACACAACTGCAATCGAATTTATATTAAAAAGCGTGAGAGAGACAGACAATGCGAGAGAGCGAGATAGATACACTTTAGGTTGGCAGTGGAGCGAACAGTCGGCAAGATGCACTAAACATTCAGTCAGTCTGGCTCATGCACGCGCCTCCATTTCGACCGTTGCACGCGGCGTATGCGCAATATGCATATAAAGTAGTTGTATCATTTATAATAATTATATACTAAACAACTTGTCATCTTAGTGTCTCCATAATTTCAGCCTGCAATTGACTAATTTCTATATCAATTGCAATTCCACTTAATACCCAAGGACACGACCATAATCATCCCAATCATCGACGAGGGCAATTAGCCAAAGGCCCCCCAAAGACCAATTGTGATGGAACACGTGCCGTCGCCGTCACCGTCCAGTCACTGATATCAATTGCTCTGACTCGTTGAAAACCGTATCACACATTGCTCCATTTGCATATTCTCGTCTCCACATCGACAGACATTCAAATAGACTTATTGAAAGCCAAAGTTCATTGATTGGTTTAGTCAATTGCGCTCTATTTTTGGGTCTCTGCTTGCGAAATTCTGCTAAACTATAAACCAAACTTAACTGAACAACACATGCGTGCGAGTGTATGCAAATATTTATTGTTTTTTGCCCTGTTTATTTGCGTTGAACGTGTTTTCTGTGTGTTGCCACTAATTAACTAGCTGTAAATTCGCTCGTTTAAGAGTGCAACGATTTTTATGACACTTGCACTTCCCCAATCGCCATACCCTCGTTTCTGTTATACAGAAGGGTGGGTATATTGTGCTAAATAACTCTTTCATGAAATGACTTCTAGCTGATGTTAAGTAGCAGCTCTGTTAAGATTTCTAGCAATGTGCTTCTAGCCTAGAAGCTAGAAGTTCTAGCTAACATAACAGCTGCTTAACAGCTTTCTTTTAACATGTCCCTGTTATCTGATATTCTCAGAGAACGAAGTCATCAGCAGAAGATATATGTACATATACATATTAATAATTATTATTCTTTAATAATAACAATTTCCAATATTTAATACAATAATTTGTATGATACCATAATATCCGTTATTCAGTATTTTTTTTAGCAAAATCGTTGGAGAAACTTTATATACTGTATATATAAATACTTGAATTATATTTCGCGGATTTACATCTTTTTAAAATACATTATTAATTGACTTAAATTATTATCTCAGTATATAATTATTGCCACAACTCATTGTTTTTGTTTAAATCCCAACTTGTTGCAACTTATTGTTTTCTTGAAAAGTGTGACCATATTTTGAACAAAGTTAGTATTTATTTGTACTAAATGAATAAAATAATAAATGAAAAAATGGAATGAATAGGTTTGCCATTCAGTAGAAACTGATTACTGAGGGATCAACACAACATTCTGATTACTGATCAGTATCACCAGCTGAATGTGCCTATTATGCTACTATTTTAAATGTTGGAGTGTTATACCTTAAGTAACAAGTAACAACTTGAGGAACTTAATGCCACCTTCGCTACTATTCAAATCACAGTTGCCATATATTTAACAATGAACTTAGTTCAACTGCACTTTAGGTATCTAGTAGTTCATCAGAAGAAACGTTGTAGAACTATATTGTATATGAAATGCATTAACACGCTTCTGGCTCATCGTTAAACTGTCGACTACTGTGCCAAAGCTTACAAATTGCAACTAATTGTCACTTTTGTATGTGTGTTTTTTTTGTATCCATTTAATTACAGGTTTGTGTCGCATAATTTAGCCGACCACTTAATATTTAATAGCTAAGGGGTGCTTGTCAACAGTATGTAAAACAACAAACCAATTTTGTTGACATGAATTGACTACAAAACTGTTGCAGTTGATTTGGTATATAAATAGAAATTTTCAAATTGTATAGTTATTTGTTTTTAGTCATAATTATGTGCCAAACTTTGTTTAAAGAACTAAACATTGACCTAAATATGTAGGTAATGCAAAAGCAAAGAACCCACAGTTGTTTATCATTGACTGCTCTCGTTTGTCAGCTTTGTTGTTGGGCTAATTGATAGAGGGTTTCTTCTAAATATAGTTGCATTAACCCATTACTGTCACTTAAAATGCAAAATCTCGTCGGCTCACGCAAGGCAGCGCACTCAATTACGGCGCGTATCTTAGAAAGAGAAAGGAAGCGAGTTCATTCATTCAACTTTTGCCCGTTTCAGTTTGGTTGCTGCTTGCCGCCGTCGACTGTCCAGATATTCGTATTGTGCTTCCGCATTTGCAGTGGACATCGTTAGTGCACATCCACCTCCTCTTCCGCCCCTCTCCCCCTTCCCCATTCGCATAGCCACACTGCACGCCAAACGAAAGTGAGAGTATGTCGCTGGCCTGGCATTGTCATCGTTGTTGTTGTTGTCGCTGTCCATTTAATCATTGCAAATTTTATGCAATCTGACTTTTGAGTCTTTCGCTTGTATGCATGTGTGTTGATCTTTTTATAACGCCTTTGTGTTCCACAAATGTATACGAAATCAGTGCAGATCACGGAGACTATGTGCCATTTGCCTGATGAAAGTGCATTGACTCTGGCGGCTGTTGCATCAGTTCTCTAAAATAAACAAATAGAGTCGCTCTTTAAACAATTTCACTTAAGCTATCGGCAATTTGCATTGTTTGCCCTTGCATTATCCATTATAACTGGACCCGCCTCCTAAATGGCATTGCACGCGATTTGCGAGTTATTAAACGGCATGCGAATGCACTTTGATTTTGGTCAACAGAGAAAACCGGAAAAAGCGACACAGCTGGCTCGAAAGTGTGGACCGACAAGTTAAATGCAATGGTTATGTCAGGGTTAGCTGCAGCCAATGACTGCAATTAGTGAAAGTGAATGATAAAGATGTAACGGGTTGAACGTTTTTGGTTTTTATTATATTTCATTATTGATCAAACAGCATGTGCTAGTTTTGAAGTTCCGCGTTCAAATAGCGCGCCTTGAATAGTGTTGGAAAGCGTTTATTACATACACTCACGCTAGTTGTGATTACCGAACGGGCACACTACCACATGCTGTGTATATTGTACACTTTATTTATTTTATTTTTATTCTCCAGACAATAAACATGCTTCATATTTTTAACAATAGAAAAAACTGCATTCAACAAATTGCCCAATTCAACACGAATAATTATTCGTTCGCTGGCACAAGCAAATTGGTATGTTTTTTGGTATTTTCGCAAAAACTTGTATGTTTCTAATTTCAAATGTGGTCACTCTAATTCCTGAACATATCGAATTTTTGTTGCCGCAACTTGCAGTTTTAATTAAAAAATAATTTAAAATGACAACTGCAACAAGTAAATTAATGCTCAAGAGCATGCCCTGCACCATGAGCGAATTCGGAGACTTAATTCAAGAGCTAAGCCTGATTACACCGCGTTCGCTGAACGCGTTCGGTCGCCGCCGCATGTTAATTGAATATGCAGACGCTGCCGAAGCACAGACGGCGCTTGAACAGCTGTTGGGTCTCAGCGATATACTGGACAAACCGTTGCGCGTCTGCCCCTTTGGACCGCGAGATCAAAGTGAATCTGCGTCCAAGCCCCACACAGCAAACAAATGCACCCAAGCCAAGACAGCTTCCAATGCGAAGAACTCGACACCGGCACTACAGCCAGAAATCAACAAGTATGTGCAAAAGTTATATGCCAGCAACAATGAATGTGACTTTTTGCAGCCACCACCGCCATATCTGCGCTATGCCTATCCGCCCATCAATGCCGATATACTCGCTGCAATCAGTGAAGCTCTGATGAGTGAGAAACGCTTTTACACACAAGTGCTGCATCTGATGAATCGCATGAATTTGCCGGCTCCATTTGCTTCTCGAGCTGCTGGTTTGCATTTACGGACAAAGCAAAGCCAAAGCCAAACTGTGGGCACACAAACCGATGTGCTGGCCAGCGAGAGTGAAAGTGAACTGGAAAGCGATGAGGGACAGAAACACCAGCAGCAGCTGCCACACAAGCTGAAGCGCCCAGCTGGCAAGTTGGTGCCAGAACAGTATCGCAAGCGGGCGCGTCAATTGCTGCAACAGGCAGCTAGTCAACCCAGCATACCAACAGCAACTGTAGAACAAATTGCAATACCTAAAGCTAAGATCGAATTAAAGCTGCCCGCTGTCTTGCCCACTGCGAATGAAGAGCTACCCACAGAACGGATGCCGCTCGAGCAACTGGAAACGCTGCCCATTTATAAGAACTACAAGAGTGGCGAGCCTAGCAACAAGTTGTATATCAAGAATCTAGACAAAAGTGTCACGGAGACACAGTTGAGAGCCATCTATGCACGCTATGCCCCAGCCGAGAGTTTGGAGATCAAAGTGATGCAGCAGGGTCGCATGAAGGGACAGGCATTTGTCACATTTCTACTGGCAGAGTCGGCGGTGGTGGTGGCCCAAGCATTGGTCGAGACCAATGGACTGATCTGGCAAGAGAAGCCCATGATTGTTTGCTATGGCAAGCAACAGCAGCAGCAATGAAAGATTGCATAGAAGGTGCGACCTCAAGTCGAATGAAATCGAATTTGTCTTTGTAGTTAATAATTAAACATTGTTTTCCTCTAGAGCGCAGGTGTTATTCCATTGAATTGTTTGTTTATTAATCCAAATGTCTGTAGACTGTAGTCTGTAATTTGAGATCTCAGTAGCTGCTTTGTTGGCATATTGAAATTTCTGCTCTACATCGTAATGTATTTTGTATTCGATTTGTCAGTATTATAACAACAAGTAGCAAGGGCTATACTAGCATATTACCATATATATATATTTTCTACAAAAAAAAAAGATTAAAAAATAAGACAAAAAATAGTAGAAAAAAGTAGAAAAACAACAAAAAAATCTAAAAAAAAACAATACATAATTTGTACATTAGAATAAGAAACATTAAGAAAAAGCTCAAATTTTTTACCATAATTTTGTATATTTGGTTCTGACTCTTTGGCAGACAACTGGGCCTGATTGACACATTGTATGTGGACGGCGCCCAACCTGATCCTGCCAACGAATTGGACGACTTGCACAACGAGGGTGATATAAGCATCAACGGTGCCACCGAAGCCACAGCCACAGCTCCCGTCAAGACAAAGAAATCGCGCAAATCCAAACAGTTGGCAATGCAGCCCTTCACCTATGTGATTGCCGTTGACTTTGAGGCCACGTGTTGGGAGAAACAGGCGCCACCCCAATGGCGTGAAGCCGAGATCATAGGTAAGTCGTGAATTTTCAAAGAGAATTCTTTAAATTTAAAATTAACATTCGTATTTCAATTATAGAATTCCCAGCTGTGCTGGTTAATCTGAAGACGGGCAAAATTGAGGCCGAGTTCCACAAGTATGTGATGCCAATTGAGTCGCCACGCTTGAGCACATACTGCACCGAGCTGACAGGCATAGAGCAAAAGACTGTTGACACTGGCGTCCCACTGCAGACGGCACTGATGATGTTCCACGAGTGGATGCGCAAAGAGTTGCGGGCTCGCAACCTGTTGCTGCCCAAAATGCACAAATCCAATATACTGGGCAACTGTGCATTCGTCACATGGACCGACTGGGACTTTGGCATCTGTCTGCACAAGGAGTGCACTCGCAAACGGATGCGCAAGGCACCGTATTTCAATCAGTGGATCGATGTGCGTGCCGTGTATCGCGAGTGGTACAAGTATCGGCCGTGCAACTTCAGTGATGCCCTTTCCCATGTGGGTTTGTCATTTGAGGGACGCGCACATTCGGGGATCGATGATGCCAAGAATCTGGGTGCGCTTATGTGCAAAATGGTTAGAGATGGAGCACTCTTCTCCATCACCAAGGATCTGACGCCATATCAGCAGCTGAATCCCAACTGTGTATTGTGAGCCAGCTGAGCGAGCGAGCGAGAACTCCCTCCAAAGCGAAAACAAAACAAAAAAAAGAAAATAATAAAATAAAGGCACTTAGTTACTGACTTTTAATAATATTAATTGTACGAATGCGATGCGATGCGATGTGGCTCTATGGGCGATATATCGACGATAAACGATTTCTATTGTTTTCTGTAACAGCAATTGATAAGACTTGAAAATTGAATTGTTTAAAACACCGCTGCCAAAATCTTATTGAAAAACAACGATGGCAAAAGGCGGCATAAGGAACAAGAGGAATATACTACACATAGTTACCATATAAGATATGGCCTTAGAGCATATTTTTCTACCATTCATACTTGATAATTCTAGTTAATAAACATACCAACATATAGACTATTCGAGTACTGCGTACCACTTACATACATAAAATACAATATGGAATATCGTAACTACTATGTTATATAGCGACTTACACAGCCTACCATTTAAATGTTAAGAGCATTACTAATAAAACCGACAATAGGCCTACTAATATCATATTATAAATATGAAAACAAATGTATTTCTTTCTTTTCAATGGAATTTCAGATTTGATTTCTACTCTATAGTTGAGATATTTCTGATAAAGTATGGAAATATTTTACAGTGAATTGCTACTAATTGATAATACCTTTTTGATCTATGTGTGCTGGGTATTATGTCTGCGATACTCAACATTGTTCATATCAGTCTGCAGGGTTCGAACCCGCTGATAAAATGACCAAAAGTAACAGGCGAACAGAATTAAAAGAAGGTCTCAGCAACAGAGCTGCTCAGCCAAATCCTCAAAAATGGTTTGAGTGATAACATAAACACACGAAGGCACTATGGACACATTTATTGTAGCTACCTGAATGATGGAACAGTGCTACAACTACAATAATGTTAGATAATATAATATAACTATTTATATTGCACTTTTTATTTCATTTCTATTACATTATTATACTTTAAAGAATACTTTTAATTTATCCAATATTCAATATTTAATTAAATATTTCAACTGTGAACTCAAATATTTCCACTCAACATAATCACAAAGTCACTCAAAGGACATTTTTATGAACAGCTGCTCATTCTGTTCGCCAGGTAGTTTAATTGTAATTCCAGGTACCAAAAGGTCGCTTCACACAAACAGAACTCTCGTACAAAACCGAAACAGACACACATTTTACTGATATGATTTATGTACTTAGAGTTCTACCTATATTGTGTGTAATATTTGCCTTGAGCGAATTTACAGGAAAATTGGGAAGCGACCCTCATACAAATTGCATGAGTGACAATTTTTGGAAAATGTTATTGCAACGAAATTGTAATACAGTTTTTGAGTCTTTCTCTCATTTATGTTCTCCTGGTACTTTTTGCGATTTTATCAGTCATGATAGCATGCGACATAGTAAATTTTAGGGCGTCATTTCAATTTAATATTTCAAGCTTTTTTTGTATTATGATTTAAAAACTATATTGGAATAACAATGAAAAGGAAGCATAAAAGATCATACAATTGTCTCTACATTGTCAACAAGCTATTATCACATCCTTATCTACAGCTCTGTAATCAGTTGTAAACAGGCGATAACGATTTAATTTACAATATATGCTTAAAATATATGGAAAATGAGTTGAAATAGTTTTTATATACTTCATGAGCTATATAAATATTCTCCCCATATATATTACTGAGTATTTGGAGCTAATATCTCAACTATATTTTTTATCTCTCTATATCTGCTAAAAATATATTGAAAACAAGTGAGAAAGTTACAGTCGAGTGTGCTCGACTGTGAGATACCCGCTACCCATTTTGAATAAAAGCAAAATATTGCGTTATTTTTTCAAAATATACAAAAAAAAACTAAATATACTAAAAATATATCAAACGGTGTACTTATTATATCGATATAGTACCACATTCAAAATATACCATAGACAGCTTATAACAAATGTTGTCGATTATATAGCTCTATCTCTTATAGTCTCTGAGATCCAGTGTTTCATACGGACGGACGGACAGACACACAGCGACACAGACGGACATGGCTAGATCGTCTCGGCTGTTGATGCTGATCAACAATATATGTATATACTTTGTAGGGTCGGAGATGCCTCCTTCTACCTGTTACATACTACATTTCCTGCCGGCACAAAGTTATAATACCCTTCTACCATATGGGTAGCGGGTATAATGAGTTGACATAGTTTTTTATATTCTACTTACACTATATAAATAACTTACCTCATATTTATTTCTAAGTATTTAGAGCTAACTGTATTGTATCTCCTCTCTTTATATAGAGTCATATCGTAATTTTAATATTTTTAGAGTATTTTATTTTAACAGAAACCATGTGACCTACATATATCCGAGTATATGGCTTAAAATTCACAGAATTCAAGGTCTTGTTTTGACTGCCAGTTGGATGACCGCCTTCTCTCCCCGCATCATCCAGTGAGGATCATCTTCGGTCAACCAATCCACAGTACACAGAGGCATCCCCGAGTAGATATCCGATTTGATAACGCGCAGAGCACAAATGCTGGTGGGCATAAAACCGCCTAAGCAATCCCGGAATGGAGTCGTTGAACTGCGATTGATGTCGTCCAGGAGTTTGCGATAATTCAGGTCTCCTTTGAATATGACAAGAGTGCTGAAGCTGAGTTCAACGTACAAACAGGGAGACAGCTGACGCATGGAACTGAAGCCTGTGGGCTTTGTCCAGAAATCGTTGATGCTGCACAGCTCCAAGCGCTGATCCCGCAGAAGAGATCGCATCTTATGGCCAAAGGAGGAAAGTTCGACCAACTTATTGCGCAGGAAGCTGTTCAGCATCCAGTGGAAGTCAGCTGCCGTGACATCGGACACAAACCAGGGAATGGACTTCGCATGGAAGCGCACCTTGTGGGCCAAACCCGTTTCGAGAATATACTCGGCCAGCAGAAGATCCGTAAACAGCTCAAAGGCAGCATTGTCGAAGACGATGTCGATAACAATAGGCTGGCTGGACGTTTGTTTATTCTCTGTGAGTAGATGCCACACATCCATGGACTGATCTATTATCAAATCCTTGTTGTATTCGTCGATCAATTGCAACATTTCATCACTCGGTGGATCGGCTGTGTTCGACAGATCACAACGATTGCCCCAAAGAGATAGTCTCAGCATTAACTGAAAGTTCATCTGGTTAAGTGGCAGTCCACGAGTGGCAATCACAATTTTATTCATTAGATTAGCTAGTCCTTGTGCTGTATTGAACTTAATCGGAGAAAAGTAATCAAAGTTCCTGAGAGTTTCGGCGCGTCTAAAAGCCGCCCAGATGCGTCGATAGAGATAGCATTCGGCAAAAAGCCAAGTCGAGGTGAACCACTGATTCTTCTCGCGATTAGCCAGCCTCTTGATAGCCACATTCCATTCTTTGGCATCGGGCTCCTGGTCGTAGAACAACTTAAACGGACTGTTCTGCAGTATTTCCGTACGCAAGATGTTCAAGCTCCAAATGACACGCCGCAGATCGAAGCGTGCATAATCACCACAGCGCTTCATGATCCATTCCTCATTGTCTCTCATGCTGTGGATCAGCTCGTGGATCATGTGTGGCGAACGAGTGCGAAATGTTTTGTAGGCGTGGCTGTGATAGAACTTGGCACTCAATGGCTCATTCAAAGCTGGATAAAGAACAAGTATGTTTTGCTTTTCCACAAAATCCTCCAGTTGAGTTTTATCGACAGTTTCCAAGGTGGTCCATGAGGATTCATATGTATTGTTGGAACTGAAACTGGTCCCGGACTCTATAGTTCGTATGGCCACCGACATGGTTTCCGCCTCTACAAATCTCAACTCAACTTAAAAATACGTAACTTGTAATTTTGACAGCATTGTCAACTACTTGTAATGTAATTTTTATACCCGCTACCCAAAGGGTAATTTTGAAGCTAGAGTCGCGAATATACATACAAGACAACAACAATGAATATAGTCTGTATGGTTTCGGAAAATTTGGTTGATATAATTTAAGAAATTCTTACTACATAATATGTAGTACATATCTTAGTAGCTTTGGCTGACAATTTGGTATAATTTTTAATCTGTGGTACATTTTTAATGTAGTACTATATCAATATACCAATTAATGCTTATGGTACATTTTATTACTTAGTAAAACCGCACTGTTTTGCTTTAATTTGAAATGGGTAGCGGGTATCTCACAGCCGAGCATGCTCGACTTTCGTACTTGTTGCAATCTAACTAGAAACTAGCAAGAAATATGTAAACAAGAAATCGCTTTAAAAGCTTAACAAGTTTCATTTAATCCAATTGCACTTAACAAGTGATCAAATTTAACAACAGAGAAAACTAGCACAACAATTGATTTATACATAAAATTGCAAACTATTAATTAGTCTAATGTTTTGGTGAATCTCTATTTGCTGGCAAATTGAATGAGTCCGTATTCTCCAGTGAGCATCCACTCCTTGTTCTTGGCAAACAATTGCTGTGACAATCCCTGCGGCAGTCCGCACACCAAATCCGCTTTAATAGTGCGCAAAGTGCAGAGATTCGAGGGCTTAAAACCTGTATTAGGAATGTATATTAATATATCAAGCTGAATTGCAAGATTGTAGCACAAATAAAACTCACCACGCAAGCAGGTATCAAAGGATTCAGTGTCATTCCAGCTGTAGTCTCCCAACAACTTGCGATAGTTTAGATCTCCCTTGAATATAACCAGCTGAGCTTGTGACAAACGATCATAGAGCGGCGCGTTAACCTCCGCCATGCGATAGAACTCATAAGGACTGGTCCAGAAATTCTCCAAGGGCGCTAATTCAAATTTACCCTCATCCGTGAGACGCTTCAGCTTCTTGCCCAGTTCGCTAAGCAGTGGATCGGCTTGATCGGCAAGAAACTGCAGTGTCCAATGGTAGTCATGGCTCATCACATCCGAGATGAACCAAGGAATGGCCTTAACGTTGAAGCGCACCTTCATCGCCAATCCCTTGTCGATGATGTACTCGGCTAATATGAGATCCGTGTACAGTTCATAGCCGGCGTTGTCGCAAATAATCTCGACGATTCCCTCGCCATTGGCACTGTGAAGTGACTGCCAAATGGCATTTGTATTATCCACCAGCAGATTGTCATCTAGCTCTTTGACCAAATCGAGAGCATCTCCCGTGGGCTTGATCTGTTTGCCCGATGTAATCGACAAATCGCATCGATTGCCCCAAAGATTCAACTTCAACAGCTGCTGGAAAGTGGCTGCATTGCTCTCACTGTTTCGTGTGCCTCGTGCTACAGCTAACATGGCATCCAAACTAAGTTGTGCAGCAGTCTGCTTCTGCTTGCTGAAGTAATCATAGCTGGCCAAATATTTCGATGTCAGGAAGATGGAGGAAACTTTGCGATACATGTAGCACTCAGCATAGAGCCAACAAGCTCGGAAGTAGGTGCGTTGCTGTTGCGGTAACTGTTCCAAGAATGCATTCCACACTGCAGTGTCGCTACCTAAGAAATTGTGGATTTAGTAGATGCCGTAACATGTGCTCCACAATCCCCACACACATTACCATTGTCCGTAAAAGGCAACAAATTTCCATTTTGTAGAATATTCAAACGCAGCTCTCGAATTTCATTTACTGTTTGTTCAATATCGCTGGTAACATCCTGCAAAGTGTAATTGATTGATTGATTCAGTTATTATGCAATGCAAGGCGAATGCAAATAACAAACTTACCGCACCGTGTATCGCTAGCAATTCGTCCTTGTCCTTGGCCAAAGAGTTGGCAATTGTTTCCAATGTTGATGGCAGCCGAACGCGAAACGTGTAATACGCAAAGCTCCTGAGAAGTGAATGGGGTCATGTTAGAGGTCAGGCAATCAAATTGCATCAACAGCACACACACATCATATGAATTGTCCGACACACGTGCGTCTGTCTATATCTATATATAGCCAATACTCACTGCTTATATAGGGCCGCTAACAACGTATGCGGAGGCGTCTCGCTATCAATAATTCCATTCTTGACATCGAAATCCGCGTCATCTTGTGTTAAGCTCATGTTCCTTACTATTCCTTGATGACTTCTGGGTTGTGTTATGTTCAATTTTGCACTTGTTGTTTGTTGACAGAGAAGTAAATGCAGCAACAACGGCAGCAACACCAAACGTTCATTCATCTAGTTATGCACGCAATCAGCTTGGCGCGTCAGAGATGCGCGTATGGAAAGTTACTGGCGGCCAGAGTGACCGCAAGCTCAATTTATAAATATACTAATTTTATTTGAACTGCTCACAAGTACCTTAATATTATAACAATTATAAATTTTAATTTCAATATTTTTAACTGATTAAATATCTTTAGCCCTTGTGAATGTTGATGAGTGACAACTGCATTTGAAAATATTAAAACCATGCTATAAAAGTGATATAAAAGTATCGCACAGAAGACAAAATTATTATCTTTATCGATAGCTTTTTAAAATTATCGAAAGCTCATATAACGTACAAATTAAAATGTAATCAAATTAAACAAATTTGTTTATGACATTTGAATTTTCATTTTTATACTAAATTCCATAATTGACCACATCATATGTGCAAGCGCCATTTCAAATAGTAATTAAATTTGTTTATTATCCAGGTCAACCTACTCTAAAATAAACTTTTGAATTCGAAATTAGTTTAACAGATGTTTATTTTTGGTTTGATTTTTGGTGATATTCATGATATTTCGTATATTAATAGCCATATTCACGAGAGCCATCCACATACTGGATGAGGCCATAGCTACAAGAAGACATCCATTGCGGTTCCTGTTTCAACAAATCATCGCAGACGCCCGCTCGAAGGCCACAAATCACCTCAGATTTTATTATGCGCAGAGCACACAAATTACTGGGAATAAAGCCACCTAAGCACGTCTTAATGTCCTGTGAAGATTCCCAGCACACGTCACTCAACAGCTTGCGATAGTTCAAGTCTCCTTTAAATATTATTAGCTTCGAACGCTGCAGATTTGTGTACAATTCTGGCTCTAATGAGCGCATGCTGCAAGGCAAAAAAACATTCATCAAGATTGGTACGACAATTTAAGTGACAAATCGAACAAACCGGTGAAAGGCATTGGACGACGTCCAAAAATATGAAGTGGCTGCCAATTCGAATTTGCCCTCTTTGTAAAATTCCAAGAACTTTTGTCCCAAAAGACTAATAATGTAATCTGCATGATTGCTCAGATACTCCAGGGTGAAGTGAAAGTCGCGTGCTGTCGCATTGGATACGAAGCCAGGATGTGCCTTGACATGAAAACACACCTTATCCGCCATTCCCTTCTCGATGATGTACTCGGCCAAGAGGAAATCGTTAAACAACTCATATCCAGCACTGTCCAGCACAATATCAACTTGATGTCTATCGCTCTTCTTGTTGCACAAACAATTCCAAATATCTGTTGCATTATTCGCGATTATACAATCATCTAAAGTTGTAAAATCCTCGAGCACCTGCATATTGAAGATATGTGCATCATTGTCCTCAAGATCATTGCGATTGCTCCACAGATTATATTTCAACAATTCACTAAACATATCGAGGTTGTTTTCAGTGCGACGTGTGTATTTGGATAGTGAGAGAATTGCATCCTGGCTCCTGGTAAGTGAATGCTCCTTAATTTTGGCAAAGAAGTCAAACTCTTTCAGAAAGATGCTGTTCTCCACGAAGGAGTAGAGTTTGCGGTACATATAGGACTGAGTATGCATCCAGCAGGCCCTGTAAAATGTGCGGCCGTCCTCTGGCAAGTGTGTTATGAAATTATTCCACTGTTCACGATCGGGTTCTAAAAATAATTTATTTAAGTAAGCATAGATCTTTCACCAATTATATTAAAAGCTCACCATCGCCGTTAAATTGCTGAAATGGTTTGTCCGTTTGAAGCTCATACTTCAGTCTCGATATCAAGCCGATGATAATCTTCAGCTCCTCACGGGAGTTCTGTACAAAATTGTTCGGCGCTATAGACCAAAATTAAGGTTAAAATTGTCATAACTGCTTACGAACCTCACCAAATTGTGTGACTAACTCGTTCTTATCCTTTGTTATGGAATCTATTACTTTTGTGAGCACCACCGGCAATTCATTCTGTAGGGTTGAGTAGGCGTAACTGCGTTTATATTGGCCAGACATGAAGGCATTGAGCGGGGTCTGGATGTCGACAATATTGTATTTCGCATCGAAGTCCGTCTTGAACACCTTTGCCAAATTCTGACCATCATTTTTGTTGCCCGTCGCCTGAACTGGAGCAACTGCCGAGGGATTTTCTTCTCCTTCGGGATCCATCTTCTTGTAATATTGTTAATTTTGAATTATTTGTGCATATTAAATCACTAACAAAAGTATCTTAAACACTTCAGCCGCCTACTTTCTATTTAAAGCCATTTAAAGACGGAATAAACTCAATAGATCTTTTTATTTATATACATTACTTCTTTAAGTGGGCGTAATGTGACCAAAGTCGCAGCTGCATAGTGCATGGTATGCTGTTAATGTACAATTTGGGAGTGGAGTATTTAATAAATTCTATTGCTTCTTCTATTGTATAAATAATAATATACTTTTATTTATTTATTTATTTTTTATTTAAGTTAATAATGTATTGCTCGCAGTGGTTTTGAAAATCCACACCATAGTTAAGTATATTACCAACTAGCTCAAAAATAAAATACCAACAGTACTATTAGCATAATTTGGCATTTTTTGGCCTTTTATAAATATACCATGTTTGCAATTTTTTAGCGCATTTTCACTTCCGCGTTCCCTATTCTTCATTGCAGTTTTTACTTGGACATGGAACGCTACGCGAATTCTTTGAAATGTTTATCACGCGTGAATTGATGAATAATTAGCGAAGAAAACACACACCCGAAACAAAAAAAAAACCTATGACGACATAGTGACAAAGTGTAATAGTCAACAACACCGCGACCAATTGTTGACTGTATTGCGCGCGGGGTATGCTGACTCAATCACAACGAACGAGCGACAAAGGCAGCAGCAGCAGTAGAAGTAGAAGATACGACGGTGACGACGGGGATACGACGAGATAAAGTCCAGCAGAGGCTTTTTCGCAAAATTTTTAATATTGCTGTGCCACTCAACAACAACAAGCGAAGCTGACAACAACAGAAGCAACGACAAATGCATACCAATTAAACCGCAACGACACACACACACACACCTTACACGCACACAAATACGAGCACCCGCAGGGCGCAGACAGCACCCAACACCCACACACACACACACACACACGCCCGCAAAACACAAACGCACACACACTCGCGGAATGTCACATTTACCATTGCCGCTGTATGGCTTCGCAGCATTTTTTATGATTTTCTGGTTCGGCACTTGGTGTGTTCATCTGATCGCGATCTGCTATGGCAAATACAAGCTGCACAAGAAGTCATGCAAGCTGCCCACAGAATCATCCCCACTGCCGGGTGTCTCCATACTGAAGCCATTGATGGGCGTGGATCCCAATTTGCAGCATAATCTGGAGACGTTCTTCACCATGGATTATCCACTGTACGAACTGCTCTTTTGCGTCGAGGATAAACATGATCCGGCCATTAAGCTGGTGGAACAGCTGCTGGACAAATACCCGCTGATCGATGCCAATCTCTTTGTGGGCGGCTCCGATGTGGGTGTGAATCCCAAGATCAATAACATACATCCCGGCTATATGGCGGCCAAGTATGATTTTGTCATGATCTCGGACAGTGGCATCAAGATGAAAGACGACACATTGCTCGACATGGTGCAGAATATGTCGGAGCGACATGCTCTAGTTCACCAGATGCCGTTCACCTGCGATCGCGATGGATTTGCGGCCACCTTCGAGAAGGTCTTCTTCGGCACGGTTCAGTCAAGGATTTATCTCTCGGCCGATGCATTGGGCATTAATTGTCACACGGGCATGTCATGTCTACTCCGCAAAGCGGTCATCGATCAACTGGGAGGATTACGCGCTTTTGGCTGCTACTTGGCCGAGGACTTTTTCATTGCCAAACGCGTCACGGAATTGGGCTGGAAGATGCGCATCTCCAATCAGCCGGCACTGCAGAACAGCGGACTCTGTGACATTGGCAGTTTTCAGGTGAGATTCTAATTCGACGCTTCGTTCAAATTGGAGTCAATGGGACAACATAAAGAGGAATACAAATGACTCCAATTTGCGAATCATGTGAACTGTTTAATTGCCAATTCGACTTGCTGTGCAGGAATTTAACCGGTTCCAATTAAAATTGTGCAAATTATGTGGAATGTGCCTGGATGCAAATTAGGAGAATTTTGAGATATAAACGATTAAAATTTGCAAATTATTCCCATTAGTGCGTATAATATTGTAAAGTAAATTTATGAATCATTAATTTCTATTTGCGCAGCTTTCTTCGCTGTATTAGATTAAACAAATATTAGATTTGAGAAGGTTGAGCTACTTTTCGTTGATATTTAGGGCATAGAAATCTAAATCTAAACAAATTCAAGGAATTTCAAGAATCAAAATTCCCCTTTTTATTAGAATTGACGCCCACTTCCGTATTCAATCGGTCTTTTCTAGCAAATTTGCATTAAAATTTGGCAACTATTGAGCAGAACTTTAACCTTGAACTTTAAACAAATCAAGTTTCGGTTCAGTAATGTTTAAAAGAAAGCGTTCTTCTTATTGTATTCCATTTTAGCGTACTTTAACAAATGTGGGATCTGTTAAAAACGAGTTCCTCATTGAATCAGACTTGAGATCACATCAGATATTATGCATTTGCGTTGTTCACAAAAAGGTTTCCAGTTAACTAAAAGTTAACATCA
The DNA here is from genome assembly GCF_023558435.1 of Drosophila sulfurigaster albostrigata. Lineage (NCBI taxonomy): Eukaryota > Metazoa > Arthropoda > Insecta > Diptera > Drosophilidae > Drosophila > Drosophila sulfurigaster. Next base: position 4,563,371 of record NC_084883.1, read on the forward strand.
TCGCTGAAAAATAAAACAACAATATTATTTTTAGCTAAAGCGGTTAAAGACGTTTTCTTTTCTTTTCTTTTCTTTAAGTTTTTCATAATGAATTTTCTATGTTTTTCTTTGCAGGCTCGCCTCATCCGATGGGCCAAGCTCAGGGTGGCGATGGTGCCGACAACGATACTCCTAGAACCCCTCTCGGAGTGCCTGGTGCTAGGTGCACTGGCTGCCTGCTCGGCATCGCTGCTGTTCGCCTGGGATCCGTTGGTGTTCTACCTGGTGCACATACTCGGCTGGTTCCTCTCCGACTGGCTGCTGCTGTCTATAGTGCAGCACGGTTCGATGCCGTTCCACAAGTTCGAGTTCGTCATCGGCTGGTTCTTCAGGGAGCTAAGTGGACCATATCTCTTCCTGCACGCCCTGTGGAATCCCGCCATTCGCTGGCGTACGCGCACCTTTAAGCTACACTGGGGCGGCATCGCCTACGAGTTGCCGCTGAACAACACACCCGCCTCGGAGTCGCCGCTCATTGCATCACAGCAACAGCAGCAGCAGCCAGCGCCCACGTTGCTGACCGCAACGGCAGCAGCAGCGACGGCGACGTCAACGTCCACAACGACGCTGGCAACCACAACGTGCTCGGGTTCGGGTTCGGGTTCAGGCTTAGGAACGGGGACGGGTACAGGAAGTAGTACGGGAAGTAGTACGGGTGTGGCTACGACGGGAACACTGCCGATGGCCAAGCATCGTTTGCTGGTGTCGTAGCAGCAGCTAAAGCTAGTTACAATTTGTTTGTTATATGCGTAATTTGTACTTTAACTAGTTTCGATTTGTTTCTTGTTTTGTTTTGTTTTTTTTTTTTCTTTCGAGAGAGCGACACAGCCAACTGCGATTTGTACAACAGTATCAGTAACAGTAACTTCATCTTCATCTGCATCAATCAGATGGAAGTCGTAGTAGTATTATTACTAGCTAACATTAACGTAAAAACCCTTTAGTCACTACATAACTTAAGTTAGGTACGTGTAACAATTAAGAGAAAAGAGAATTGGGCGCACAGACAAATGAAAACAAAAACATTAAACATTAACTGTAAACAGTACACAGTACTAAGATTAAGAAGGGGGGCCACCAGACCTTATTTTGATAAATGGCAATTGTACTTGAGCAGCAAAAGAAGAGAATCTTCCGCTCACAGTTGCTGATAGCGAAGGAAGGAAGGAAGGAAGGAAAGAATGGAAGAAAGGAAGAGCGAAATCTAATTGATAAGTTAGTTTGTAGTTAGGTTTGCAACGTAATGTTTGTCCAACATTTGGCCATGCGATTTAGTTAGTAGTAGCAATCATTTTTGTATATTTATCTGCTGAGATTGATGAACGAGTTACTTAGTTAAGCTTTAGTTTTGTTATTGCTATCATATTTTTGAGTTCGAGTTCGAGTTCGACTCGTTTGATGTAATTAAGTTAAGTTAATTTATTATTTGTTAGCCCTACACAGATACATATACTTAGTTTATTTCGTTTGCTGGAATTAACCTTACACACACATACATATATGCATAACATACATATACTATATTCATTTCCTTGCTTATCGCTCTGTAAATAGGCTTCGCTAATCCGCCATCGAATAAACTTAATTTAATTTAAATAATTCAACCGTGAATAATTTGATTTGATTTATTATGTATTACACGCGATACCAACACACACATAATTATTAGAACTCTATATATATATTTTCTGTTGTACTTATCGTAACGAGTACATTTCGATTATCAGTTATTTCTGGATGATAATAGATCGCACGAGCTATTGTTGTGACTCAGCAGCAGTGTTTGGACTTCACATTTTGTTTGTGCTCTGAGTCACACACAATCCCATCGTAATTGTTATCACACAATGGAGAGGCAGATCAAACGAGAGGCGAGAGGCGAGGCACACATTTAATGAGGGTTCAAAAGTCATGTAAATTAATTCAATTATGTTTGTACGACAAGCGCGCACTTTGCTGTTTAAAAATAAACCGCCAGTCAGGAGCTATAATTAAATTACAAACTTACAGATGTGTTTATGAACTATAGAATGCTTCAAATGAAAACTATTACTGAGTACAATAGAAATTTCTGAGCGTGCATTGCTCTGATCTGAGTCAACCTCAGACCTAGTCTCGACCTCACGTCATCGAGAACGGGAGCAAGAGCGAGACCTTATTAGTCTGCGTGGAAAGATGGAGACGGTTCCAGCTTATCTCTTTTTAACACAGTATTAAACATGCTCGGTAAGACAATACGAGTGCATGCATATGTGTTGGTAATTTGCAATCACAAGCACACACACATACATGCATACGTATAGATTAGAGAGAGGCGCTGCCAAGGCGAAAGAGAGTGAGAGGCGAAGAAGCAAGATGGAAACAGATCAGGCGATGACAGATGCAAGCACTCACACAGGCACCCACACAACATATGTATGTATGTGTGATCAACTATGTTAGCTTAGCATAATTTGCTTTGCTTGCAAAACGAACGAAATGAACCGAACAAATACACTTGCATTCTCATATTTCAAAGTAAATTGATAAAAAAAAATATGTGATCACATATACATAAATACATGCATAGCTGTGCATATATATGTATGTGTGCTTACTATCTTTCAACTTGGAACTCTTATCAATGTGCATTAAAATTTCTATTGTCTGATATGCGAGCTGCTAGCAAATCAACTTATTCTACATACAATACATAAACACATTTAAATAGTACACACACACACACATGTGACAAACATATTCTGTATTAATAACAAGCGCAATTATTTATGTGTATTAAGAGGCATGCATAGAACAACTAAAATACAACTGAGGTTTGCTAAACCGTTAACTAAAAAAAACTAGACGAAAAGTCAGTCAAATTATCTACTGATTGTTTTACCTAATCTACAAAAAAAAAGAAAGAGAAATAGAAATAGAAAAGTAATAATCTAAATACCATTAAGTAATAAGTCTGTTTATTTATATATGTATATTTTTAACAAAAAATTAGTTCAATTACATAACATCCAAAACATTCGATAACGCTGAATTGGGTGTGTGTTCAATGTGTATTTTTCGAATTATTTATGTATGCCTTTATCTGACTTGCAAGCGTAAACTATTGCTTTAAACAAAAGTATATAATTTAAGGTATTTGTATCTATATACATAAATATATAATATATACATATATAGTAATCTATTTGTAACTAGGCCTAAAACTAGTCAATAACAACAATAAACAAGATTGCAACTTGAACAACACACGCGCTTAATATTCTAAAGTATTGCCGGAGCGCCATCTAAATGTTTATTTCCTCGTCGACATCACGTATACGCACATTTGTGCACACGAGTTCGCTATACGAGTATTCACGTAATTTCCATTCACGAGTGTCTCTCCAGCAAATAGTTTGCGAATGTTCTTCTATGTATGCAAGTAATTTTTGTATTTTTTGTTTTATATTTATTTATTAGCCTCTCGCTGATAACGCTTATTGTGACTGTGAGTCACTGCGAGTTTTACATTGTGCAGATCCGTCGTCTGTCAACATTCTGCTCAGGGTCTTTCGATTACGGTTCGGTTGGGGGGAGCAGTGATTAATTGTTCAACAATAGAAATTTATGATTTTTGCGTGCAAACAAGAAACAGCTCATTTGCAATTAACAAATGTACTCAAATTATCGACAAGTGCTCTTAAGGGTATTTATTGATGGTTGCCGCGATGTCTGATATGAGCAAAAGGGTACCAAAAGCAGCCATTGTTAATTAGCGAAATCATCATCAGAAGCATACTCAGCATTTTATGTTCACCTTTTGCGTATATTCTTATCCGTTAAATCACATTCTTATCATAAAATATGAATGGGGGACTCTGCTTTGCTTTTGGGCAAACACAAAAAGGGTCGGCGGGCATTAAAATATTATTGTTATTTAAGATAGCGGAAACATAATTCAAATATTTTATCAAAACGTAATCGCATACGAGTGTGCAAAGTCTACGCAGAATCAGAAGTTGGCAACAAATACTATATGCTCACGCACACAAATATACATATATATCTGGTGTATGCAGATAGAAGACTCACATGAATTTTCTCGAGTGGTTCGATTATAAATAGCCTCGCTATCTCGAAGTGCTCAGCGCACAGAGCAAGTAATCAAAGAACAAGCAATAAATTCATTTCTGCTTAAATTGAAGACTTTCGAGCAAAACGAAACTTTATTAATTAATGCCAGACCTAGGGAAAATGTGAAATTTTGAATAATAATAATTATCACGCAGCATTTATCAATTATTGTTTTATTTTATTGCCAGACATCTTATTGCTCTGTTATCAAATGGCAATTAACAATTATTCCATTCGAATTGTCTTAGAATTGGTGCCGTTTAGTATTCAAGTTGAGTTAACAGAAATATTCTTTGTTAATGGTTCCGTGGCGAAGCATTTGAAAAATGGCGCCCTCTTCGGCAGCGCAATCTAGTTCATTTGAACTAGTTATTTATTTTTGGATTTTGTTTTGGGTATTTTTCGTTGGTATATTTTGCAATTTAACTTTCGTTTTCTATGGATCTAACGCTATTTCAGTACAACACAAAGACAAAGTTCAATAAGAAATAATTCAAAGCAAATATAATAGCCTGATTTATTATAAAATCTGAGAGCAAAAACAAAAATCGATTTTTTTGCACAAAGAAATCGATGTTTGCAAATATTTCAAAAATATCGCGATAGTGCCATGGTTGCTTCTCCACCACTAAACAAATTCCAGTAAATCGTAATCAAATCGTTGAAAAAAGGTATTAATTCTCTGTTTAATGCCAGAATATAGTGATTAATCATAGGCAAGATTACATAAAAAGACCTGGTGTAAAAAGCAGTGAAGTTGTGGTGGGAAATGGACGTATGCAAAATGAAAGCTTTGCATTGTTTTGGCTTGTGAAAAATCTATACAGTTTATCAGTCAACGGCACACACACACACACACAGACAAACATGCAAACTCATGTACATGCCTGTGAGCGTAGATGTGTTTGCATGTGTGTGCACCAGCTGGCGGCGATTGGAACGGGGGCGTATGAAAAAATATTTAAATTCTCGGACATTGCAATTGTTTATTCTACATTATTTTTAATGTTTTTGGCTCTTGGTTCTTAACACATCTCATAAGTGTGTTGTTGATGTGCATACACAGATAGTCTACCATAAAACTGGTCAGAAATATATGTTATAATTTATAACTTATAAAACTGTTCTCTGTTTACTTGCAGATGTTTGGTTGGCCGCTGCTGATGAAACGGCGTTGAAGTGAAATTCTGTTCATATTCTAACGACAGGCAAGAGGCAACAGTAGCAACTTGATCCAGAGCATCTGGAATTCAATTAAAGTTTATTGCAAATTGCAAAATGGCCATGTCCAAGGTGATACGAGTGTTGGAGAAATCCATAGCACCATCGCCGCACAGCGTTTTGCTCGAGCATCGCAACAAGACGGACTGCATCCTCTTTGAATCTCATGTCTGTGCACTGCTGACTCAACAGGAAAACGTCATACGCAAGCAGTACACTAAGGTCTGTATTTCTCTCTCTCTCTCTTTTCTTCTTATTTTCTTAAGAAGCTTGGCTATCACATGTTTATGTTTTTTTCGCAATCACGTAACACGATCTGTTAAAGGAATTTGCTGCAAGTGCAATTTGCAATACAAATTAATGGGAAACCTTTTTAGCACACAATGCTCCAATCCAAGTGGATTTTATTAGGCTTTCCAATTAGGTTTAATATCTTCTGCAGAAATCAAGTTACTATTGGGCTTGCAAATTTAATTAGTATAACTTTGTACAAAAGTGAAATCTAGCAGGGAAGTACAATTTGTCAGCAATATCAGTCATATTAATAATATTAATGCATTTGCTCTCTATCTTTCTCAGAAATAAAATTGTATTTTTGTGCTTACATTTAATTTGTAATGCTGTATAAGAAGCGTATAAGAGATAATGCCTTCCGTAATTATTATTGAAGTAAAGTAAAATATAAGAGTAAACCATATCATACTAATATGATTCCTGTTACTGAGCTTAATGAGGTATAAGAGTTTCATTTGGCAATGTAATTGTGTATAAGAGTACATTTTGTAGTTCAAATTCATGAATTTACTAATATATATGAGTTATACGTAGAATAATATAAATAAGCATTTAAGTATAAGAGTTAAATCCAGTTTAAAATAGACGTATAAGAGTATGATTTGCACTGGAACCACTAATTTAGAAGTTTAGAAGAGTTTCAGAAACCACTTATGATAATTGTCGAGAGCAGCATTATGTATTATAATAATCCAAGATCTGATATATAATCAACTTAATACAATAATTTCGTTCCGTTTGCAGGTCTGCGATGCATATGGCTGCTTGGGTGCACTCCAGCTCAATGCCGGAGAAAGCACTGTGCTCTTCCTGGTGCTCGTCACTGGCTGCGTATCGATGGGGAAAATTGGCGATGTGGAAATCTTTCGGATCACCCAAACGACTTTCGTTTCACTGCAGAACGCGGTGCCCAACGAGGATAAGATTAGCGAAGTGCGCAAACTGCTCAACTCCGGTACTTTCTATTTTGCCCACACGAATCCCTCGGCTGCCGGAGCTGGAGCCGCTGCCTCGTCCCAGAACACCAAATTCGATATAACACTGTGTGCACAGCGTCGCTATCAAACTGGAGAGACGGACAATCGGTTCTTCTGGAACCGCATGATGCACATACACTTGATGCGCTTCGGCATCGATTGCCAGTCGTGGTTGCTCCAAACCATGTGCGGTTCCGTTGAGGTGCGCACCGTCTACATTGGCGCCAAGCAGGCCAGGGCCGCAATTATCTCGCGTCTGAGCTGCGAACGCGCTGGCACGCGTTTCAATGTGCGGGGCACCAACGACGAGGGCTATGTGGCCAACTTTGTGGAGACAGAGCAGGTGATCTATGTGGACGGCGATGTGACCAGCTATGTGCAAACTCGCGGCTCGGTGCCGCTCTTCTGGGAACAGCCGGGAGTCCAGGTCGGTTCGCACAAGGTGAAATTATCGCGTGGCTTCGAGACGTCGGCTGCAGCCTTTGATCGGCACATGAGCATGATGCGACAACGCTATGGCTACCAGACCATTGTCAATTTGCTGGGCAGTTCGCTGATTGGCAGCAAGGAGGGCGAGGCGATGCTGAGCAACGAGTTCCAGCGGCATCACGGCATGTCCGCCCACAAGGATGTGCCGCATGTGGTCTTTGACTATCATCAGGAGTGCCGCGGTGGCAACTTCTCGGCGCTGGCCAAGCTTAAGGAGCGCATGGTCGCTTGCGGTGCACACTATGGCATATTTCATGCCATCAACGGTCAGGTGCTTCGCGAGCAGTTTGGCGTTGTGCGCACTAATTGCTTGGACTGCTTGGATCGCACCAATTGTGTGCAGACCTATCTGGGTCTGGACACGCTTAATTTGCAGCTGGAGGCACTGAAGTTGGGTGGCAAGCAGCAGAATGTGTCGCGCTTCGAGGAAATCTTTCGCCAGATGTGGATCAACAATGGCAACGAGGTGAGCAAAATCTATGCCGGCACTGGGGCCATTCAAGGTGGCTCCAAGCTGATGGACGGAGCCCGATCCGCAGCGCGCACTATACAAAACAATCTCCTAGACAACTCGAAGCAGGTGAGTGTGGCAAAGAATGAAGTATTTCATTCAATCATTACTTGAGCTTTCGACTTATTTTTTTGCAGGAAGCCATCGATGTGCTGTTGGTGGGATCTACGCTCAGCTCGGAGCTGGCGGATCGGGCACGCATCCTGCTGCCCTCGAACATGTTGCATGCCCCAACCACAACGCTGCGAGAGCTCTGCAAACGCTACACGGAGTATGTGCGTCCGCGCATGGCACGCGTTGCCGTCGGCACTTACAATGTGAATGGCGGTAAGCATTTCCGCAGCATTGTGTTCAAGGATTCGCTGGCCGATTGGCTGCTCGATTGTCATGCCTTGGCACGCTCCAAGGCGCTGGTGGATGTGAACAATCCATCGGAGCATGCCGAGCATCCGGTGGACATTTACGCCATTGGCTTTGAAGAGATTGTGGATCTGAATGCCTCGAATATCATGGCTGCCAGCACCGACAATGCCAAGCAGTGGGCCGAGGAGCTGCAGAAGACCATATCACGGGACAATGACTATGTGCTGCTCACCTATCAGCAACTGGTGGGCGTCTGTCTCTACATCTACATACGGCCGGAGCATGCGCCCCACATACGCGACGTTGCCATTGATTGTGTGAAGACTGGACTGGGAGGTGCCACTGGCAATAAGGGAGCTTGTGCTATACGCTTTGTGCTGCACGGCAGCTCCATGTGCTTTGTCTGCGCTCACTTTGCTGCCGGTCAGTCTCAGGTGGCGGAGCGCAATGCTGACTATGCGGAAATCACCCGAAAATTGGCCTTTCCCATGGGGCGCACTTTAAAATCGCATGATTGGGTTTTCTGGTGCGGTGACTTCAACTATCGCATTGACATGGACAAGGATGAGCTAAAGGAGTGCGTGCGCAATGGCGAATTGTCGACGGTGCTGGAGTTTGATCAGCTGCGCAAAGAGCAGGAAGCGGGCAACGTCTTCTCCGAGTTTCTCGAGGGTGAAATTTCCTTTGATCCCACTTACAAATACGATTTGTTTAGCGACGACTACGACACGTCGGAGAAGCAACGTGCTCCCGCCTGGACAGATCGTGTGCTCTGGCGGCGTCGCAAGGCACTGGCCGAAAGTGATTTCGGTGGCGCCGCTGCAGCTGCCTGGAATCCTGGAAAACTCATCCATTACGGCCGCTCCGAGCTAAAGCAGAGCGATCATCGTCCAGTTATTGCCATCATTGATGCCGAGATAATGGAGATAGATCAACAACGTAGACGTGCTGTCTTCGATCAGGTTATACGAGATCTTGGGCCACCTGATTCCACCATTGTTGTGCATGTGCACGAGGCCTCGGCGGATGCCGATGCTGATGAGGATGGCCCTACCATCTATGATGAGCATGTGATGTCCGCGCTGATTGCCGAGCTCTCCAAAATGGGCGAGGTGACACTGGTGCGCTATGTGGAGGACACCATGTGGGTGACGTTCCGCAATGGGGAGTCTGCTCTCAATGCTGCCGCCAAACGGAGCACTCAGGTCTGTGGCTTGGAGCTGGTCTTTGAGCTAAAGACACCCGAGTGGCCGCAGCAGGTGGACGGTGAGATTGAACTGTGCACCTCCAATACGATTCCGCTGTGCGCTAATCCTGCAGAGCAGGCCCAGTTGCTTCAGTTGACTCCTGAGGTGCCGCAACGACCCAAACAGCCACCGACAAGACCGGCTCCAGCACGTCCGCCCATGCCCATGTCGCCAAAGAATTCGCCACGTCACTTGCCGCACGCAGGTGTCATCAGCATTGTGCCCAAGCCGGCCAAGCCCCCGATGCCGCCACAGCCTATGATGCAGGCACCACTGCAGCCGGTTCAGGTGGCGCCACCGCGTCCGCCTGCCATGGGCGATACGACACCCTCATCCAAATCGCAATCGCCGACAGAGTTGGGCTCCCCTTTACACGCCACATCGCTCAGCTCGTCGAGCTCATCGTCTGGCAAGGCTTCACCCACGGGCACTGTGCCCTCGGGTCCGCCAACACCGCCACGCCAAATGCAAAGCAAACAGGCGACGCCAATCTCAACGCCCACGCGTCAATCCAAACAGCCATCGCTGGAGCAGGCATCGCCTTCAGACACCGCCTATGAGACGGCCAGCAATATCTACGAGGAGATTCAAGACGATGTGCCTGCACCGCGTCATCCACCACCAGCTGCGCCACCTCCGGTCATTGCTCCCATCGACAGTCCACGTCGTCAGCCACCATTACCCACAGCAGGAGCACCGCCTGCGGTTCCACCATTGGGTCCGCCACCACCGCTGCCCAATCGCCGGGGACCTCCTCCAATACCAAATCGCAGTGGCAATGCGCCGCCACTGCCAACGCGGCCCACAAACAACTAAGCAGGACATGCCAGAAGGGTGAGTTTAATTTAAAAATCCAAAAAAAATATGAAAAAAAAATTTACTTCCCATACCGGGAATCGAACCCGGGCCTTCTGGGTGAAAGCCAGATATCCTAGCCACTAGACCATATGGGAGGCTGGTAGGTGCTTAGCCAAAGCGCATTAACAAATACGCTGGCTGTTTTTGTAGCAAGCACGAAATGTAATGTTTAAAAGAATCAAGTTTTTAATTGGAAGAAACAAATAATTAACGTACTTTTTTCTATTTCTATGTTTTTCATGTCATGGCCGCAGTACGCTGTCTCAACACCTGGTACAAATGGCAGTAGAGTCGACAGAATTACATTCCGAATTGTTGTATTTATCGTTGGAAATCACAAATTAAATATAAACGCATCTATGTTATATTTTGTTGTCAATTGCCAATTGTATAATAGAATATTAATAATATGCATACTAAAAGTGTTTCCAGGCAATAATTGAAACTGTATAACAAAACACGCTTTAGATTTGAATGATAATCTGCTGTTATACACACAGCTACATACACATATACCTGTATAACAGCTGAGAATATGATTACTTAACCAACACTGGCCAGACGTACTCACTAATGCACCAAATAAACTAAGAAGTATTTATGTTATGTTAACCATAGCGAGCAAACTGAACAAAATGATCAACGGAGAAAGTATTAAAATTATATATGTATATGTATGTTTAAAGTTTAAACATTTATAGCCGTACTAGTCAAATTATGAAATAAATCAAGGTGTTACAAATGAAAAGTATTTGAAGAATACGATAAAAACAACTAAATAAAAACAAATACTATTGTAGTTAACAATTGAACCATGACCATGCTCGCAATACTAAATTATCCTCTCTATATGTAATATTGTACTGTAATATCGTTTGTTATCGAACAGAAAGAAAGAGGATGAAACTTCCTTCCAGAGGCGTTAAGTTGAATTAGAATTTAGTTGGATTGAAAGTTGACCTACGTAATCAATATCAAAGAAAATACAAATTGAAAAAACCATATATTTAAATGTTGAAATTGTAAAATATGTTTAATCACCCAATCAATCGGTTACTCGAACAATAAATATGCCTATTACTCAAATAATATTAAATGAAACTTGGAATATTTTTAAGGGAATATTTTATGGAATTATAATTTTAATGATGAAAATCGAATGTTAAGGGTAGCATCTTTGTACTTTTGAAAAATGGCATGTAAAAGATAGTATTGATTGAATTTGGGAAATGCGGTAAACAGCACAGATACATATTGTTTTTTATCAATATTGTCATGTGGATACTATATGTTGTACGTCGATTGTGATGGAAATATAGGAAAGACATGTTCAAATAGTTGAGAGGATGGGAAGGATAACAAATGAGATAAGAATAAAATTTAAAAAAGTGAAAAGAAAAAAAAGTAAAACAAAAAGTTGTTGAACGATGCCAACAACACGCGGTGTTCCCAAGCGGTCCCCCATCTAAGTACTAACCGCGCCCGACGCTGCTTAATTTCGGTGATCGGACGAGAACCGATGTATTCAGCGTGGTATGGTCGTTGGCGAAAGACGCATGCTTAGCGTAGCATTTTGTATTTCAAATGACAAGTATTTTTGCATCTTTATACTATTGAAAAATGGCATGTAAGGGATAGTATTGATTGAATTTGGGAAATGCGATAAACATATTGTTAGAGCTTTCTGTTTTTTATCAATATTGGATTGAGAATGCTGTCATGTGGAATAGTGGAAAAGCAAGACATATGTACTATATGTTGTACGTGGATTGTGATGGAAATATAGGAAAGACATGTTCAAATAGTTGAGAGGATGGCAAGGATAACAAATGAGATAAGAATAAAATTTAAAAAAGTGAAAAGAAAAAAAAGTAAAACAAAAAGTTGTTGAACGATGCCAACAACACGCGGTGTTCCCAAGCGGTCCCCCATCTAAGTACTAACCGCGCCCGACGCTGCTTAATTTCGGTGATCGGACGAGAACCGATGTATTCAGCGTGGTATGGTCGTTGGCGAAAGACGCATGCTTAGCGTAGCATTTTGTATTTCAAATGACAAGTATTTTTGCATCTTTATACTATTGAAAAATGGCATGTAAGGGATAGTATTGATTGAATTTGGGAAATGCGTTAAACATTGTTAGAGCTTTCTGTATTTTATCAATATTGGATTGAGAATGCTGTCATGTGGATTGGTGGAAAAGCAAGGCATATGTACTATATGTTGTACGTGGATTGTGATGGAAATATAGGAAAGACATGTTCAAATAGTTGAGAGGATGGCAAGGATAACAAATGAGATAAGAATAAAATTTAAAAAAGTGAAAAGAAAAAAAAGTAAAACAAAAAGTTGTTGAACGATGCCAACAACACGCGGTGTTCCCAAGCGGTCCCCCATCTAAGTACTAACCGCGCCCGACGCTGCTTAATTTCGGTGATCGGACGAGAACCGATGTATTCAGCGTGGTATGGTCGTTGGCGAAAGACGCATGCTTAGCGTAGCATTTTGTATTTCAAATGACAAGTATTTTTGCATCTTTATACTATTGAAAAATGGCATGTAAGGAATAGTATTGATTGAATTTGAAAAATGCGTTAAACAGCACAGATACATATTGTTTGAGCTGTCTGTATTTTATCAATATAAAATTGAGAATGCTGTCATGTGGATTGGTGGAAAAGCAAGGCATATGTACTATATGTTGTACGTGGATTGTGATGGAAATATAGGAAAGACATGTTCAAATAGTTGAGAGGATGGCAAGGATAACAAATGAGATAAGAATAAAATTTAAAAAAGTGAAAAGAAAAAAAAGTAAAACAAAAAGTTGTTGAACGATGCCAACAACACGCGGTGTTCCCAAGCGGTCCCCCATCTAAGTACTAACCGCGCCCGACGCTGCTTAATTTCGGTGATCGGACGAGAACCGATGTATTCAGCGTGGTATGGTCGTTGGCGAAAGACGCATGCTTAGCGTAGCATTTTGTATTTCAAATGACAAGTATTTTTGCATCTTTATACTATTAAGAAATGCGTTAAACAGCACAGATACATATTGTTAGAGGTGTCTGTATTTCATCAAAATTGAATTGAGAATGCTGTCATGTGGATTGGTGAAAAGCAAGGCATATGTACTATATGTTGTACGTGGATTGTGATGGAAATATAGGAAAGACATGTTCAAATAGTTGAGAGGATGGCAAGGATAACAAATGAGATAAGAATAAAATTTAAAAAAGTGAAAAGAAAAAAAAGTAAAACAAAAAGTTGTTGAACGATGCCAACAACACGCGGTGTTCCCAAGCGGTCCCCCATCTAAGTACTAACCGCGCCCGACGCTGCTTAATTTCGGTGATCGGACGAGAACCGATGTATTCAGCGTGGTATGGTCGTTGGCGAAAGACGCATGCTTAGCGTAGCATTTTGTATTTCAAATGACAAGTATTTTTGCATCTTTATACTATTGAAAAATGGCATGTAAGGAATAGTATTGATTGAATTTGAAAATGCGTTAAACAGCACAGATACATATTGTTTGAGCTGTCTGTATTTTATCAATATAGAATTGAGAATGCTGTCATGTGGATTGGTGGAAAAGCAAGGCATATGTACTATATGTTGTACGTGGATTGTGATGGAAATATAGGAAAGACATGTTCAAATAGTTGAGAGGATGGCAAGGATAACAAATGAGATAAGAATAAAATTTAAAAAAGTTAAAAGAAAAAAGAGTAAAACAAAAAGTTGTTGAACGATGCCAACAACACGCGGTGTTCCCAAGCGGTCCCCCATCTAAGTACTAACCGCGCCCGACGCTGCTTAATTTCGGTGATCGGACGAGAACCGATGTATTCAGCGTGGTATGGTCGTTGGCGAAAGACGCATGCTTAGCGTAGCATTTTGTATTTCAAATGACAAGTATTTTTGCATCTTTATACTATTGAAAAATGACATGTAAGGGATAGTATTGATTGAATTTGGGAAATGCGTTAAACAGCACAGATACATATTGTTTGAGCTGTCTGTATTTTATCAATATAGAATTGAGAATGCTGTCATGTGGATTGGTGGAAAAGCAAGGCATATGTACTATATGTTGTACGTGGATTGTGATGGAAATATAGGAAAGACATGTTCAAATAGTTGAGAGGATGGCAAGGATAACAAATGAGATAAGAATAAAATTTAAAAAAGTGAAAAGAAAAAAAAGTAAAACAAAAGTTGTTGAACGATGCCAACAACACGCGGTGTTCCCAAGCGGTCCCCCATCTAAGTACTAACCGCGCCCGACGCTGCTTAATTTCGGTGATCGGACGAGAACCGATGTATTCAGCGTGGTATGGTCGTTGGCGAAAGACGCATGCTTAGCGTAGCATTTTGTATTTCAAATGACAAGTATTTTTGCATCTTTATACTATTGAAAAATGGCATGTAAGGAATAGTATTGATTGAATTTGAAAAATGCGTTAAACAGCACAGATACATATTGTTTGAGCTGTCTGTATTTTATCAATATAGAATTGAGAATGCTGTCATGTGGATTGGTGGAAAAGCAAGGCATATGTACTATATGTTGTACGTGGATTGTGATGGAAATATAGGAAAGACATGTTCAAATAGTTGAGAGGATGGCAAGGATAATAAATGAGATAAGAATAAAATTTAAAAAAGTGAAAAGAAAAAAAAGTAAAACAAAAAGTTGTTGAACGATGCCAACAACACGCGGTGTTCCCAAGCGGTCCCCCATCTAAGTACTAACCGCGCCCGACGCTGCTTAATTTCGGTGATCGGACGAGAACCGATGTATTCAGCGTGGTATGGTCGTTGGCGAAAGACGCATGCTTAGCGTAGCATTTTGTATTTCAAATGACAAGTATTTTTGCATCTTTATACTATTGAAAAATGGCATGTAAGGGATAGCATTGATTGAATTTGGGAAATGCGTTAAACATTGTTAGAGCTTTCTGTATTTTATCAATATTGGATTGAGAATGCTGTCATGTGGATTGGTGGAAAAGCAAGGCATATGTACTATATGTTGTACGTGGATTGTGATGGAAATATAGGAAAGACATGTTCAAATAGTTGAGAGGATGGCAAGGATAACAAATGAGATAAGAATAAAATTTAAAAAGTGAAAAGAAAAAAGTAAAACAAAAAGTTGTTGAACGATGCCAACAACACGCGGTGTTCCCAAGCGGTCCCCCATCTAAGTACTAACCGCGCCCGACGCTGCTTAATTTCGGTGATCGGACGAGAACCGATGTATTCAGCGTGGTATGGTCGTTGGCGAAAGACGCATGCTTAGCGTAGCATTTTGTATTTCAAATGACAAGTATTTTTGCATCTTTATACTATTGAAAAATGGCATGTAAGGAATAGTATTGATTGAATTTGAAAAATGCGTTAAACAGCACAGATACATATTGTTTGAGCTGTCTGTATTTTATCAATATAGAATTGAGAATGCTGTCATGTGGATTGGTGGAAAAGCAAGGCATATGTACTATATGTTGTACGTGGATTGTGATGGAAATATAGGAAAGACATGTTCAAATAGTTGAGAGGATGGCAAGGATAACAAATGAGATAAGAATAAAATTTAAAAAAGTGAAAAGAAAAAAAGTAAAACAAAAGTTGTTGAACGATGCCAACAACACGCGGTGTTCCCAAGCGGTCCCCCATCTAAGTACTAACCGCGCCCGACGCTGCTT
The DNA here is from genome assembly GCF_023558435.1 of Drosophila sulfurigaster albostrigata. Lineage (NCBI taxonomy): Eukaryota > Metazoa > Arthropoda > Insecta > Diptera > Drosophilidae > Drosophila > Drosophila sulfurigaster. The sequence continues at coordinate 4,579,197 of NC_084883.1, forward strand.
AATTTCGGTGATCGGACGAGAACCGATGTATTCAGCGTGGTATGGTCGTTGGCGAAAGACGCATGCTTAGCGTAGCATTTTGTATTTCAAATGACAAGTATTTTTGCATCTTTATACTATTGAAAAATGGCATGTAAGGGATAGTATTGATTGAATTTGGGAAATGCGTTAAACATTGTTAGAGCTTTCTGTATTTTATCAATATTGGATTGAGAATGCTGTCATGTGGATTGGTGGAAAAGCAAGGCATATGTACTATATGTTGTACGTGGATTGTGATGGAAATATAGGAAAGACATGTTCAAATAGTTGAGAGGATGGCATGGATAACAAATGAGATAAGAATAAAATTTAAAAAAGTGAAAAGAAAAAAAAGTAAAACAAAAAGTTGTTGAACGATGCCAACAACACGCGGTGTTCCCAAGCGGTCCCCCATCTAAGTACTAACCGCGCCCGACGCTGCTTAATTTCGGTGATCGGACGAGAACCGATGTATTCAGCGTGGTATGGTCGTTGGCGAAAGACGCATGCTTAGCGTAGCATTTTGTATTTCAAATGACAAGTATTTTTGCATCTTTATACTATTGAAAAATGACATGTAAGGAATAGTATTGATTGAATTTGGGAAATGCGTTAAACAGCACAGATACATATTGTTTGAGCTGTCTGTATTTTATCAATATAGAATTGAGAATGCTGTCATGTGGATTGGTGGAAAAGCAAGGCATATGTACTATATGTTGTACGTGGATTGTGATGGAAATATAGGAAAGACATGTTCAAATAGTTGAGAGGATGGCAAGGATAACAAATGAGATAAGAATAAAATTTAAAAAAGTGAAAAGAAAAAAAAGTAAAACAAAAAGTTGTTGAACGATGCCAACAACACGCGGTGTTCCCAAGCGGTCCCCCATCTAAGTACTAACCGCGCCCGACGCTGCTTAATTTCGGTGATCGGACGAGAACCGATGTATTCAGCGTGGTATGGTCGTTGGCGAAAGACGCATGCTTAGCGTAGCATTTTGTATTTCAAATGACAAGTATTTTTGCATCTTTATACTATTGAAAAATGGCATGTAAGGAATAGTATTGATTGAATTTGAAAAATGCGTTAAACAGCACAGATACATATTGTTTGAGCTGTCTGTATTTTATCAATATAGAATTGAGAATGCTGTCATGTGGATTGGTGGAAAAGCAAGGCATATGTACTATATGTTGTACGTGGATTGTGATGGAAATATAGGAAAGACATGTTCAAATAGTTGAGAGGATGGCAAGGATAACAAATGAGATAAGAATAAAATTTAAAAAGTGAAAAGAAAAAAGTAAAACAAAAGTTGTTGAACGATGCCAACAACACGCGGTGTTCCCAAGCGGTCCCCCATCTAAGTACTAACCGCGCCCGACGCTGCTTAATTTCGGTGATCGGACGAGAACCGATGTATTCAGCGTGGTATGGTCGTTGGCGAAAGACGCATGCTTAGCGTAGCATTTTATATTTCAAATGACAAGTATTTTTGCATCTTTATACTATTGAAAAATGGCATGTAAGGAATAGTATTGATTGAATTTGGGAAATGCGTTAAACATATTGTTAGAGCTTTCTGTTTTTATCAATATTGGATTGAGAATGCTGTCATGTGGATTGGTGGAAAAGCAAGGCATATGTACTATATGTTGTACGTGGATTGTGATGGAAATATAGGAAAGACATGTTCAAATAGTTGAGAGGATGGCAAGGATAACAAATGAGATAAGAATAAAATTTAAAAAAGTGAAAAGAAAAAAAAGTAAAACAAAAGTTGTTGAACGATGCCAACAACACGCGGTGTTCCCAAGCGGTCCCCCATCTAAGTACTAACCGCGCCCGACGCTGCTTAATTTCGGTGATCGGACGAGAACCGATGTATTCAGCGTGGTATGGTCGTTGGCGAAAGACGCATGCTTAGCGTAGCATTTTATATTTCAAATGACAAGTATTTTTGCATCTTTATACTATTGAAAAATGGCATGTAAGGAATAGTATTGATTGAATTTGGGAAATGCGTTAAACATATTGTTAGAGCTTTCTGTTTTTTATCAATATAGAATTGAGAATGCTGTCATGTGGATTGGTGGAAAAGCAAGGCATATGTACTATATGTTGTACGTGGATTGTGATGGAAATATAGGAAAGACATGTTCAAATAGTTGAGAGGATGGCAAGGATAACAAATGAGATAAGAATAAAATTTAAAAAAGTGAAAAGAAAAAAAAGTAAAACAAAAAGTTGTTGAACGATGCCAACAACACGCGGTGTTCCCAAGCGGTCCCCCATCTAAGTACTAACCGCGCTCGACGCTGCTTAATTTCGGTGATCGGACGAGAACCGATGTATTCAGCGTGGTATGGTCGTTGGCGAAAGACGCATGCTTAGCGTAGCATTTTATATTTCAAATGACAAGTATTTTTGCATCTTTATACTATTGAAAAATGGCATGTAAGGAATAGTATTGATTGAATTTGGGAAATGCGTTAAACATATTGTTAGAGCTTTCTGTTTTTATCAATATTGGATTGAGAATGCTGTCATGTGGATTGGTGGAAAAGCAAGGCATATGTACTATATGTTGTACGTGGATTGTGATGGATATATAGGAAAGACATGTTCAAATAGTTGAGAGGATGGCAAGGATAACAAATGAGATAAGAATAAAATTTAAAAAAGTGAAAAGAAAAAAAAGTAAAACAAAAAGTTGTTGAACGATGCCAACAACACGCGGTGTTCCCAAGCGGTCCCCCATCTAAGTACTAACCGCGCCCGACGCTGCTTAATTTCGGTGATCGGACGAGAACCGATGTATTCAGCGTGGTATGGTCGTTGGCGAAAGACGCATGCTTAGCGTAGCATTTTATATTTCAAATGACAAGTATTTTTGCATCTTTATACTATTGAAAAATGGCATGTAAGGAATAGTATTGATTGAATTTGGGAAATGCGTTAAACATATTGTTAGAGCTTTCTGTTTTTATCAATATTGGATTGAGAATGCTGTCATGTGGATTGGTGGAAAAGCAAGGCATATGTACTATATGTTGTACGTGGATTGTGATGGAAATATAGGAAAGACATGTTCAAATAGTTGAGAGGATGGCAAGGATAACAAATGAGATAAGAATAAAATTTAAAAAAGTGAAAAGAAAAAAAAGTAAAACAAAAAGTTGTTGAACGATGCCAACAACACGCGGTGTTCCCAAGCGGTCCCCCATCTAAGTACTAACCGCGCCCGACGCTGCTTAATTTCGGTGATCGGACGAGAACCGATGTATTCAGCGTGGTATGGTCGTTGGCGAAAGACGCATGCTTAGCGTAGCATTTTGTATTTCAAATGACAAGTATTTTTGCATCTTTATACCATTGAAAAATGGCATGTAAGGAATAGTATTGATTGAATTTGAAAAATGCGTTAAACAGCACAGATACATATTGTTTGAGCTGTCTGTATTTTATCAATATAGAATTGAGAATGCTGTCATGTGGATTGGTGGAAAAGCAAGGCATATGTACTATATGTTGTACGTGGATTGTGATGGAAATATAGGAAAGACATGTTCAAATAGTTGAGAGGATGGCAAGGATAACAAATGAGATAAGAATAAAATTTAAAAAAGTGAAAAGAAAAAAAAGTAAAACAAAAAGTTGTTGAACGATGCCAACACAACACGCGGTGTTCCCAAGCGGTCCCCCATCTAAGTACTAACCGCGCCCGACGCTGCTTAATTTCGGTGATCGGACGAGAACCGATGTATTCAGCGTGGTATGGTCGTTGGCGAAAGACGCATGCTTAGCGTAGCATTTTGTATTTCAAATGACAAGTATTTTTGCATCTTTATACTATTGAAAAATGGCATGTAAGGAATAGTATTGATTGAATTTGAAAAATGCGTTAAACAGCACAGATACATATTGTTTGAGCTGTCTGTATTTTATCAATATAGAATTGAGAATGCTGTCATGTGGATTGGTGGAAAAGCAAGGCATATGTACTATATGTTGTACGTGGATTGTGATGGAAATATAGGAAAGACATGTTCAAATAGTTGAGAGGATGGCAAGGATAACAAATGAGATAAGAATAAAATTTAAAAAGTGAAAAGAAAAAAGTAAAACAAAAAGTTGTTGAACGATGCCAACAACACGCGGTGTTCCCAAGCGGTCCCCCATCTAAGTACTAACCGCGCCCGACGCTGCTTAATTTCGGTGATCGGACGAGAACCGATGTATTCAGCGTGGTATGGTCGTTGGCGAAAGACGCATGCTTAGCGTAGCATTTTGTATTTCAAATGACAAGTATTTTTGCATCTTTATACTATTGAAAAATGGCATGTAAGGAATAGTATTGATTGAATTTGAAAAATGCGTTAAACAGCACAGATACATATTGTTTGAGCTGTCTGTATTTTATCAATATAGAATTGAGAATGCTGTCATGTGGATTGGTGGAAAAGCAAGGCATATGTACTATATGTTGTACGTGGATTGTGATGGAAATATAGGAAAGACATGTTCAAATAGTTGAGAGGATGGCAAGGATAACAAATGAGATAAGAATAAAATTTAAAAAAGTGAAAAGAAAAAAAAGTAAAACAAAAAGTTGTTGAACGATGCCAACAACACGCGGTGTTCCCAAGCGGTCCCCCATCTAAGTACTAACCGCGCCCGACGCTGCTTAATTTCGGTGATCGGACGAGAACCGATGTATTCAGCGTGGTATGGTCGTTGGCGAAAGACGCATGCTTAGCGTAGCATTTTGTATTTCAAATGACAAGTATTTTTGCATCTTTATACTATTGAAAAATGGCATGTAAGGAATAGTATTGATTGAATTTGAAAAATGCGTTAAACAGCACAGATACATATTGTTTGAGCTGTCTGTATTTTATCAATATAGAATTGAGAATGCTGTCATGTGGATTGGTGGAAAAGCAAGGCATATGTACTATATGTTGTACGTGGATTGTGATGGAAATATAGGAAAGACATGTTCAAATAGTTGAGAGGATGGCAAGGATAACAAATGAGATAAGAATAAAATTTAAAAAGTGAAAAGAAAAAAGTAAAACAAAAAGTTGTTGAACGATGCCAACAACACGCGGTGTTCCCAAGCGGTCCCCCATCTAAGTACTAACCGCGCCCGACGCTGCTTAATTTCGGTGATCGGACGAGAACCGATGTATTCAGCGTGGTATGGTCGTTGGCGAAAGACGCATGCTTAGCGTAGCATTTTATATTTCAAATGACAAGTATTTTTGCATCTTTATACTATTGAAAAATGGCATGTAAGGAATAGTATTGATTGAATTTGGGAAATGCGTTAAACATATTGTTAGAGCTTTCTGTTTTTTATCAATATAGAATTGAGAATGCTGTCATGTGGATTGGTGGAAAAGCAAGGCATATGTACTATATGTTGTACGTGGATTGTGATGGAAATATAGGAAAGACATGTTCAAATAGTTGAGAGGATGGCAAGGATAACAAATGAGATAAGAATAAAATTTAAAAAGTGAAAAGAAAAAAGTAAAACAAAAAGTTGTTGAACGATGCCAACAACACGCGGTGTTCCCAAGCGGTCCCCCATCTAAGTACTAACCGCGCCCGACGCTGCTTAATTTCGGTGATCGGACGAGAACCGATGTATTCAGCGTGGTATGGTCGTTGGCGAAAGACGCATGCTTAGCGTAGCATTTTGTATTTCAAATGACAAGTATTTTTGCATCTTTATACTATTGAAAAATGGCATGTAAGGAATAGTATTGATTGAATTTGAAAATGCGTTAAACAGCACAGATACATATTGTTTGAGCTGTCTGTATTTTATCAATATAAATTGAGAATGCTGTCATGTGGATTGGTGGAAAAGCAAGGCATATGTACTATATGTTGTACGTGGATTGTGATGGAAATATAGGAAAGACATGTTCAAATAGTTGAGAGGATGGCAAGGATAACAAATGAGATAAGAATAAAATTTAAAAAAGTGAAAAGAAAAAAAAGTAAAACAAAAAGTTGTTGAACGATGCCAACAACACGCGGTGTTCCCAAGCGGTCCCCCATCTAAGTACTAACCGCGCCCGACGCTGCTTAATTTCGGTGATCGGACGAGAACCGATGTATTCAGCGTGGTATGGTCGTTGGCGAAAGACGCATGCTTAGCGTAGCATTTTATATTTCAAATGACAAGTATTTTTGCATCTTTATACTATTGAAAAATGGCATGTAAGGAATAGTATTGATTGAATTTGGGAAATGCGTTAAACATATTGTTAGAGCTTTCTGTTTTTTATCAATATTGGATTGAGAATGCTGTCATGTGGATTGGTGGAAAAGCAAGGCATATGTACTATATGTTGTACGTGGATTGTGATGGAAATATAGGAAAGACATGTTCAAATAGTTGAGAGGATGGCAAGGATAACAAATGAGATAAGAATAAAATTTAAAAAAGTGAAAAGAAAAAAAAGTAAAACAAAAGTTGTTGAACGATGCCAACAACACGCGGTGTTCCCAAGCGGTCCCCCATCTAAGTACTAACCGCGCCCGACGCTGCTTAATTTCGGTGATCGGACGAGAACCGATGTATTCAGCGTGGTATGGTCGTTGGCGAAAGACGCATGCTTAGCGTAGCATTTTATATTTCAAATGACAAGTATTTTTGCATCTTTATACTATTGAAAAATGGCATGTAAGGAATAGTATTGATTGAATTTGGGAAATGCGTTAAACATATTGTTAGAGCTTTCTGTTTTTATCAATATTGGATTGAGAATGCTGTCATGTGGATTGGTGGAAAAGCAAGGCATATGTACTATATGTTGTACGTGGATTGTGATGGAAATATAGGAAAGACATGTTCAAATAGTTGAGAGGATGGCAAGGATAACAAATGAGATAAGAATAAAATTTAAAAAGTGAAAAGAAAAAAGTAAAACAAAAAGTTGTTGAACGATGCCAACAACACGCGGTGTTCCCAAGCGGTCCCCCATCTAAGTACTAACCGCGCCCGACGCTGCTTAATTTCGGTGATCGGACGAGAACCGATGTATTCAGCGTGGTATGGTCGTTGGCGAAAGACGCATGCTTAGCGTAGCATTTTATATTTCAAATGACAAGTATTTTTGCATCTTTATACTATTGAAAAATGGCATGTAAGGAATAGTATTGATTGAATTTGGGAAATGCGTTAAACATATTGTTAGAGCTTTCTGTTTTTTATCAATATAGAATTGAGAATGCTGTCATGTGGATTGGTGGAAAAGCAAGGCATATGTACTATATGTTGTACGTGGATTGTGATGGAAATATAGGAAAGACATGTTCAAATAGTTGAGAGGATGGCAAGGATAACAAATGAGATAAGAATAAAATTTAAAAAGTGAAAAGAAAAAAGTAAAACAAAAGTTGTTGAACGATGCCAACAACACGCGGTGTTCCCAAGCGGTCCCCCATCTAAGTACTAACCGCGCCCGACGCTGCTTAATTTCGGTGATCGGACGAGAACCGATGTATTCAGCGTGGTATGGTCGTTGGCGAAAGACGCATGCTTAGCGTAGCATTTTGTATTTCAAATGACAAGTATTTTTGCATCTTTATACTATTGAAAAATGGCATGTAAGGAATAGTATTGATTGAATTTGAAAAATGCGTTAAACAGCACAGATACATATTGTTTGAGCTGTCTGTATTTTATCAATAAAGAATTGAGAATGCTGTCATGTGGATTGGTGGAAAAGCAAGGCATATGTACTATATGTTGTACGTGGATTGTGATGGAAATATAGGAAAGACATGTTCAAATAGTTGAGAGGATGGCAAGGATAACAAATGAGATAAGAATAAAATTTAAAAAAGTGAAAAGAAAAAAAAGTAAAACAAAAAGTTGTTGAACGATGCCAACAACACGCGGTGTTCCCAAGCGGTCCCCCATCTAAGTACTAACCGCGCCCGACGCTGCTTAATTTCGGTGATCGGACGAGAACCGATGTATTCAGCGTGGTATGGTCGTTGGCGAAAGACGCATGCTTAGCGTAGCATTTTGTATTTCAAATGACAAGTATTTTTGCATCTTTATACTATTGAAAAATGGCATGTAAGGAATAGTATTGATTGAATTTGAAAAATGCGTTAAACAGCACAGATACATATTGTTTGAGCTGTCTGTATTTTATCAATATAGAATTGAGAATGCTGTCATGTGGATTGGTGGAAAAGCAAGGCATATGTACTATATGTTGTACGTGGATTGTGATGGAAATATAGGAAAGACATGTTCAAATAGTTGAGAGGATGGCAAGGATAACAAATGAGATAAGAATAAAATTTAAAAAGTGAAAAGAAAAAAGTAAAACAAAAAGTTGTTGAACGATGCCAACAACACGCGGTGTTCCCAAGCGGTCCCCCATCTAAGTACTAACCGCGCCCGACGCTGCTTAATTTCGGTGATCGGACGAGAACCGATGTATTCAGCGTGGTATGGTCGTTGGCGAAAGACGCATGCTTAGCGTAGCATTTTGTATTTCAAATGACAAGTATTTTTGCATCTTTATACTATTGAAAAATGGCATGTAAGGAATAGTATTGATTGAATTTGGGAAATGCGTTAAACATATTGTTAGAGCTTTCTGTTTTTATCAATATTGGATTGAGAATGCTGTCATGTGGATTGGTGGAAAAGCAAGGCATATGTACTATATGTTGTACGTGGATTGTGATGGAAATATAGGAAAGACATGTTCAAATAGTTGAGAGGATGGCAAGGATAACAAATGAGATAAGAATAAAATTTAAAAAAGTGAAAAGAAAAAAAAGTAAAACAAAAAGTTGTTGAACGATGCCAACAACACGCGGTGTTCCCAAGCGGTCCCCCATCTAAGTACTAACCGCGCCCGACGCTGCTTAATTTCGGTGATCGGACGAGAACCGATGTATTCAGCGTGGTATGGTCGTTGGCGAAAGACGCATGCTTAGCGTAGCATTTTATATTTCAAATGACAAGTATTTTTGCATCTTTATACTATTGAAAAATGGCATGTAAGGAATAGTATTGATTGAATTTGGGAAATGCGTTAAACATATTGTTAGAGCTTTCTGTTTTTATCAATATTGGATTGAGAATGCTGTCATGTGGATTGGTGGAAAAGCAAGGCATATGTACTATATGTTGTACGTGGATTGTGATGGAAATATAGGAAAGACATGTTCAAATAGTTGAGAGGATGGCAAGGATAACAAATGAGATAAGAATAAAATTTAAAAAAGTGAAAAGAAAAAAAAGTAAAACAAAAAGTTGTTGAACGATGCCAACAACACGCGGTGTTCCCAAGCGGTCCCCCATCTAAGTACTAACCGCGCCCGACGCTGCTTAATTTCGGTGATCGGACGAGAACCGATGTATTCAGCGTGGTATGGTCGTTGGCGAAAGACGCATGCTTAGCGTAGCATTTTGTATTTCAAATGACAAGTATTTTTGCATCTTTATACTATTGAAAAATGGCATGTAAGGAATAGTATTGATTGAATTTGGGAAATGCGTTAAACATATTGTTAGAGCTTTCTGTTTTTTATCAATATAGAATTGAGAATGCTGTCATGTGGATTGGTGGAAAAGCAAGGCATATGTACTATATGTTGTACGTGGATTGTGATGGAAATATAGGAAAGACATGTTCAAATAGTTGAGAGGATGGCAAGGATAACAAATGAGATAAGAATAAAATTTAAAAAAGTGAAAAGAAAAAAGTAAAACAAAAGTTGTTGAACGATGCCAACAACACGCGGTGTTCCCAAGCGGTCCCCATCTAAGTACTAACCGCGCCCGACGCTGCTTAATTTCGGTGATCGGACGAGAACCGATGTATTCAGCGTGGTATGGTCGTTGGCGAAAGACGCATGCTTAGCGTAGCATTTTGTATTTCAAATGACAAGTATTTTTGCATCTTTATACTATTGAAAAATGGCATGTAAGGAATAGTATTGATTGAATTTGGGAAATGCGTTAAACATATTGTTAGAGCTTTCTGTTTTTATCAATATTGGATTGAGAATGCTGTCATGTGGATTGGTGGAAAAGCAAGGCATATGTACTATATGTTGTACGTGGATTGTGATGGAAATATAGGAAAGACATGTTCAAATAGTTGAGAGGATGGCAAGGATAACAAATGAGATAAGAATAAAATTTAAAAAAGTGAAAAGAAAAAAGTAAAACAAAAAGTTGTTGAACGATGCCAACAACACGCGGTGTTCCCAAGCGGTCCCCCATCTAAGTACTAACCGCGCCCGACGCTGCTTAATTTCGGTGATCGGACGAGAACCGATGTATTCAGCGTGGTATGGTCGTTGGCGAAAGACGCATGCTTAGCGTAGCATTTTATATTTCAAATGACAAGTATTTTTGCATCTTTATACTATTGAAAAATGGCATGTAAGGAATAGTATTGATTGAATTTGGGAAATGCGTTAAACATATTGTTAGAGCTTTCTGTTTTTTATCAATATTGGATTGAGAATGCTGTCATGTGGATTGGTGGAAAAGCAAGGCATATGTACTATATGTTGTACGTGGATTGTGATGGAAATATAGGAAAGACATGTTCAAATAGTTGAGAGGATGGCAAGGATAACAAATGAGATAAGAATAAAATTTAAAAAAGTGAAAAGAAAAAAAAGTAAAACAAAAAGTTGTTGAACGATGCCAACAACACGCGGTGTTCCCAAGCGGTCCCCCATCTAAGTACTAACCGCGCCCGACGCTGCTTAATTTCGGTGATCGGACGAGAACCGATGTATTCAGCGTGGTATGGTCGTTGGCGAAAGACGCATGCTTAGCGTAGCATTTTGTATTTCAAATGACAAGTATTTTTGCATCTTTATACTATTGAAAAATGGCATGTAAGGAATAGTATTGATTGAATTTGAAAAATGCGTTAAACAGCACAGATACATATTGTTTGAGCTGTCTGTATTTTATCAATATAGAATTGAGAATGCTGTCATGTGGATTGGTGGAAAAGCAAGGCATATGTACTATATGTTGTACGTGGATTGTGATGGAAATATAGGAAAGACATGTTCAAATAGTTGAGAGGATGGCAAGGATAACAAATGAGATAAGAATAAAATTTAAAAAGTGAAAAGAAAAAAGTAAAACAAAAAGTTGTTGAACGATGCCAACAACACGCGGTGTTCCCAAGCGGTCCCCCATCTAAGTACTAACCGCGCCCGACGCTGCTTAATTTCGGTGATCGGACGAGAACCGATGTATTCAGCGTGGTATGGTCGTTGGCGAAAGACGCATGCTTAGCGTAGCATTTTATATTTCAAATGACAAGTATTTTTGCATCTTTATACTATTGAAAAATGGCATGTAAGGAATAGTATTGATTGAATTTGGGAAATGCGTTAAACATATTGTTAGAGCTTTCTGTTTTTATCAATATTGGATTGAGAATGCTGTCATGTGGATTGGTGGAAAAGCAAGGCATATGTACTATATGTTGTACGTGGATTGTGATGGAAATATAGGAAAGACATGTTCAAATAGTTGAGAGGATGGCAAGGATAACAAATGAGATAAGAATAAAATTTAAAAAAGTGAAAAGAAAAAAGTAAAACAAAAAGTTGTTGAACGATGCCAACAACACGCGGTGTTCCCAAGCGGTCCCCCATCTAAGTACTAACCGCGCCCGACGCTGCTTAATTTCGGTGATCGGACGAGAACCGATGTATTCAGCGTGGTATGGTCGTTGGCGAAAGACGCATGCTTAGCGTAGCATTTTGTATTTCAAATGACAAGTATTTTTGCATCTTTATACTATTGAAAAATGGCATGTAAGGAATAGTATTGATTGAATTTGAAAAATGCGTTAAACAGCACAGATACATATTGTTTGAGCTGTCTGTATTTTATCAATATAGAATTGAGAATGCTGTCATGTGGATTGGTGGAAAAGCAAGGCATATGTACTATATGTTGTACGTGGATTGTGATGGAAATATAGGAAAGACATGTTCAAATAGTTGAGAGGATGGCAAGGATAACAAATGAGATAAGAATAAAATTTAAAAAGTGAAAAGAAAAAAGTAAAACAAAAAGTTGTTGAACGATGCCAACAACACGCGGTGTTCCCAAGCGGTCCCCCATCTAAGTACTAACCGCGCCCGACGCTGCTTAATTTCGGTGATCGGACGAGAACCGATGTATTCAGCGTGGTATGGTCGTTGGCGAAAGACGCATGCTTAGCGTAGCATTTTGTATTTCAAATGACAAGTATTTTTGCATCTTTATACTATTGAAAAATGGCATGTAAGGAATAGTATTGATTGAATTTGAAAAATGCGTTAAACAGCACAGATACATATTGTTTGAGCTGTCTGTATTTTATCAATATAGAATTGAGAATGCTGTCATGTGGATTGGTGGAAAAGCAAGGCATATGTACTATATGTTGTACGTGGATTGTGATGGAAATATAGGAAAGACATGTTCAAATAGTTGAGAGGATGGCAAGGATAACAAATGAGATAAGAATAAAATTTAAAAAAGTGAAAAGAAAAAAAAGTAAAACAAAAAGTTGTTGAACGATGCCAACAACACGCGGTGTTCCCAAGCGGTCCCCCATCTAAGTACTAACCGCGCCCGACGCTGCTTAATTTCGGTGATCGGACGAGAACCGATGTATTCAGCGTGGTATGGTCGTTGGCGAAAGACGCATGCTTAGCGTAGCATTTTATATTTCAAATGACAAGTATTTTTGCATCTTTATACTATTGAAAAATGGCATGTAAGGAATAGTATTGATTGAATTTGGGAAATGCGTTAAACATATTGTTAGAGCTTTCTGTTTTTATCAATATTGGATTGAGAATGCTGTCATGTGGATTGGTGGAAAAGCAAGGCATATGTACTATATGTTGTACGTGGATTGTGATGGAAATATAGGAAAGACATGTTCAAATAGTTGAGAGGATGGCAAGGATAACAAATGAGATAAGAATAAAATTTAAAAAAGTGAAAAGAAAAAAGTAAAACAAAAAGTTGTTGAACGATGCCAACAACACGCGGTGTTCCCAAGCGGTCCCCCATCTAAGTACTAACCGCGCCCGACGCTGCTTAATTTCGGTGATCGGACGAGAACCGATGTATTCAGCGTGGTATGGTCGTTGGCGAAAGACGCATGCTTAGCGTAGCATTTTATATTTCAAATGACAAGTATTTTTGCATCTTTATACTATTGAAAAATGGCATGTAAGGAATAGTATTGATTGAATTTGGGAAATGCGTTAAACATATTGTTAGAGCTTTCTGTTTTTATCAATATTGGATTGAGAATGCTGTCATGTGGATTGGTGGAAAAGCAAGGCATATGTACTATATGTTGTACGTGGATTGTGATGGAAATATAGGAAAGACATGTTCAAATAGTTGAGAGGATGGCAAGGATAACAAATGAGATAAGAATAAAATTTAAAAAAGTGAAAAGAAAAAAAAGTAAAACAAAAAGTTGTTGAACGATGCCAACAACACGCGGTGTTCCCAAGCGGTCCCCCATCTAAGTACTAACCGCGCCCGACGCTGCTTAATTTCGGTGATCGGACGAGAACCGATGTATTCAGCGTGGTATGGTCGTTGGCGAAAGACGCATGCTTAGCGTAGCATTTTGTATTTCAAATGACAAGTATTTTTGCATCTTTATACTATTGAAAAATGGCATGTAAGGAATAGTATTGATTGAATTTGGGAAATGCGTTAAACATATTGTTAGAGCTTTCTGTTTTTATCAATATTGGATTGAGAATGCTGTCATGTGGATTGGTGGAAAAGCAAGGCATATGTACTATATGTTGTACGTGGATTGTGATGGAAATATAGGAAAGACATGTTCAAATAGTTGAGAGGATGGCAAGGATAACAAATGAGATAAGAATAAAATTTAAAAAAGTGAAAAGAAAAAAAAGTAAAACAAAAAGTTGTTGAACGATGCCAACAACACGCGGTGTTCCCAAGCGGTCCCCCATCTAAGTACTAACCGCGCCCGACGCTGCTTAATTTCGGTGATCGGACGAGAACCGATGTATTCAGCGTGGTATGGTCGTTGGCGAAAGACGCATGCTTAGCGTAGCATTTTGTATTTCAAATGACAAGTATTTTTGCATCTTTATACTATTGAAAAATGGCATGTAAGGAATAGTATTGATTGAATTTGAAAAATGCGTTAAACAGCACAGATACATATTGTTTGAGCTGTCTGTATTTTATCAATATAGAATTGAGAATGCTGTCATGTGGATTGGTGGAAAAGCAAGGCATATGTACTATATGTTGTACGTGGATTGTGATGGAAATATAGGAAAGACATGTTCAAATAGTTGAGAGGATGGCAAGGATAACAAATGAGATAAGAATAAAATTTAAAAAAGTGAAAAGAAAAAAAAGTAAAACAAAAAGTTGTTGAACGATGCCAACAACACGCGGTGTTCCCAAGCGGTCCCCCATCTAAGTACTAACCGCGCCCGACGCTGCTTAATTTCGGTGATCGGACGAGAACCGATGTATTCAGCGTGGTATGGTCGTTGGCGAAAGACGCATGCTTAGCGTAGCATTTTGTATTTCAAATGACAAGTATTTTTGCATCTTTATACTATTGAAAAATGGCATGTAAGGAATAGTATTGATTGAATTTGGGAAATGCGTTAAACATATTGTTAGAGCTTTCTGTTTTTTATCAATATAGAATTGAGAATGCTGTCATGTGGATTGGTGGAAAAGCAAGGCATATGTACTATATGTTGTACGTGGATTGTGATGGAAATATAGGAAAGACATGTTCAAATAGTTGAGAGGATGGCAAGGATAACAAATGAGATAAGAATAAAATTTAAAAAAGTGAAAAGAAAAAAGTAAAACAAAAAGTTGTTGAACGATGCCAACAACACGCGGTGTTCCCAAGCGGTCCCCCATCTAAGTACTAACCGCGCCCGACGCTGCTTAATTTCGGTGATCGGACGAGAACCGATGTATTCAGCGTGGTATGGTCGTTGGCGAAAGACGCATGCTTAGCGTAGCATTTTGTATTTCAAATGACAAGTATTTTTGCATCTTTATACTATTGAAAAATGGCATGTAAGGAATAGTATTGATTGAATTTGGGAAATGCGTTAAACATATTGTTAGAGCTTTCTGTTTTTATCAATATTGGATTGAGAATGCTGTCATGTGGATTGGTGGAAAAGCAAGGCATATGTACTATATGTTGTACGTGGATTGTGATGGAAATATAGGAAAGACATGTTCAAATAGTTGAGAGGATGGCAAGGATAACAAATGAGATAAGAATAAAATTTAAAAAAGTGAAAAGAAAAAAAAGTAAAACAAAAGTTGTTGAACGATGCCAACAACACGCGGTGTTCCCAAGCGGTCCCCCATCTAAGTACTAACCGCGCCCGACGCTGCTTAATTTCGGTGATCGGACGAGAACCGATGTATTCAGCGTGGTATGGTCGTTGGCGAAAGACGCATGCTTAGCGTAGCATTTTGTATTTCAAATGACAAGTATTTTTGCATCTTTATACTATTGAAAAATGGCATGTAAGGAATAGTATTGATTGAATTTGGGAAATGCGTTAAACATATTGTTAGAGCTTTCTGTTTTTATCAATATTGGATTGAGAATGCTGTCATGTGGATTGGTGGAAAAGCAAGGCATATGTACTATATGTTGTACGTGGATTGTGATGGAAATATAGGAAAGACATGTTCAAATAGTTGAGAGGATGGCAAGGATAACAAATGAGATAAGAATAAAATTTAAAAAGTGAAAAGAAAAAAGTAAAACAAAAAGTTGTTGAACGATGCCAACAACACGCGGTGTTCCCAAGCGGTCCCCCATCTAAGTACTAACCGCGCCCGACGCTGCTTAATTTCGGTGATCGGACGAGAACCGATGTATTCAGCGTGGTATGGTCGTTGGCGAAAGACGCATGCTTAGCGTAGCATTTTGTATTTCAAATGACAAGTATTTTTGCATCTTTATACTATTGAAAAATGGCATGTAAGGAATAGTATTGATTGAATTTGAAAAATGCGTTAAACAGCACAGATACATATTGTTTGAGCTGTCTGTATTTTATCAATATAGAATTGAGAATGCTGTCATGTGGATTGGTGGAAAAGCAAGGCATATGTACTATATGTTGTACGTGGATTGTGATGGAAATATAGGAAAGACATGTTCAAATAGTTGAGAGGATGGCAAGGATAACAAATGAGATAAGAATAAAATTTAAAAAGTGAAAAGAAAAAAGTAAAACAAAAAGTTGTTGAACGATGCCAACAACACGCGGTGTTCCCAAGCGGTCCCCCATCTAAGTACTAACCGCGCCCGACGCTGCTTAATTTCGGTGATCGGACGAGAACCGATGTATTCAGCGTGGTATGGTCGTTGGCGAAAGACGCATGCTTAGCGTAGCATTTTGTATTTCAAATGACAAGTATTTTTGCATCTTTATACTATTGAAAAATGGCATGTAAGGAATAGTATTGATTGAATTTGGGAAATGCGTTAAACATATTGTTAGAGCTTTCTGTTTTTTATCAATATAGAATTGAGAATGCTGTCATGTGGATTGGTGGAAAAGCAAGGCATATGTACTATATGTTGTACGTGGATTGTGATGGAAATATAGGAAAGACATGTTCAAATAGTTGAGAGGATGGCAAGGATAACAAATGAGATAAGAATAAAATTTAAAAAAGTGAAAAGAAAAAAAAGTAAAACAAAAAGTTGTTGAACGATGCCAACAACACGCGGTGTTCCCAAGCGGTCCCCCATCTAAGTACTAACCGCGCCCGACGCTGCTTAATTTCGGTGATCGGACGAGAACCGATGTATTCAGCGTGGTATGGTCGTTGGCGAAAGACGCATGCTTAGCGTAGCATTTTGTATTTCAAATGACAAGTATTTTTGCATCTTTATACTATTGAAAAATGGCATGTAAGGAATAGTATTGATTGAATTTGGGAAATGCGTTAAACATATTGTTAGAGCTTTCTGTTTTTATCAATATTGGATTGAGAATGCTGTCATGTGGATTGGTGGAAAAGCAAGGCATATGTACTATATGTTGTACGTGGATTGTGATGGAAATATAGGAAAGACATGTTCAAATAGTTGAGAGGATGGCAAGGATAACAAATGAGATAAGAATAAAATTTAAAAAAGTGAAAAGAAAAAAAAGTAAAACAAAAAGTTGTTGAACGATGCCAACAACACGCGGTGTTCCCAAGCGGTCCCCCATCTAAGTACTAACCGCGCCCGACGCTGCTTAATTTCGGTGATCGGACGAGAACCGATGTATTCAGCGTGGTATGGTCGTTGGCGAAAGACGCATGCTTAGCGTAGCATTTTATATTTCAAATGACAAGTATTTTTGCATCTTTATACTATTGAAAAATGGCATGTAAGGAATAGTATTGATTGAATTTGGGAAATGCGTTAAACATATTGTTAGAGCTTTCTGTTTTTATCAATATTGGATTGAGAATGCTGTCATGTGGATTGGTGGAAAAGCAAGGCATATGTACTATATGTTGTACGTGGATTGTGATGGAAATATAGGAAAGACATGTTCAAATAGTTGAGAGGATGGCAAGGATAACAAATGAGATAAGAATAAAATTTAAAAAAGTGAAAAGAAAAAAGTAAAACAAAAAGTTGTTGAACGATGCCAACAACACGCGGTGTTCCCAAGCGGTCCCCCATCTAAGTACTAACCGCGCCCGACGCTGCTTAATTTCGGTGATCGGACGAGAACCGATGTATTCAGCGTGGTATGGTCGTTGGCGAAAGACGCATGCTTAGCGTAGCATTTTGTATTTCAAATGACAAGTATTTTTGCATCTTTATACTATTGAAAAATGGCATGTAAGGAATAGTATTGATTGAATTTGAAAATGCGTTAAACAGCACAGATACATATTGTTTGAGCTGTCTGTATTTTATCAATATAGAATTGAGAATGCTGTCATGTGGATTGGTGGAAAAGCAAGGCATATGTACTATATGTTGTACGTGGATTGTGATGGAAATATAGGAAAGACATGTTCAAATAGTTGAGAGGATGGCAAGGATAACAAATGAGATAAGAATAAAATTTAAAAAAGTGAAAAGAAAAAAGTAAAACAAAAAGTTGTTGAACGATGCCAACAACACGCGGTGTTCCCAAGCGGTCCCCCATCTAAGTACTAACCGCGCCCGACGCTGCTTAATTTCGGTGATCGGACGAGAACCGATGTATTCAGCGTGGTATGGTCGTTGGCGAAAGACGCATGCTTAGCGTAGCATTTTATATTTCAAATGACAAGTATTTTTGCATCTTTATACTATTGAAAAATGGCATGTAAGGAATAGTATTGATTGAATTTGGGAAATGCGTTAAACATATTGTTAGAGCTTTCTGTTTTTATCAATATTGGATTGAGAATGCTGTCATGTGGATTGGTGGAAAAGCAAGGCATATGTACTATATGTTGTACGTGGATTGTGATGGAAATATAGGAAAGACATGTTCAAATAGTTGAGAGGATGGCAAGGATAACAAATGAGATAAGAATAAAATTTAAAAAAGTGAAAAGAAAAAAAGTAAAACAAAAGTTGTTGAACGATGCCAACAACACGCGGTGTTCCCAAGCGGTCCCCCATCTAAGTACTAACCGCGCCCGACGCTGCTTAATTTCGGTGATCGGACGAGAACCGATGTATTCAGCGTGGTATGGTCGTTGGCGAAAGACGCATGCTTAGCGTAGCATTTTGTATTTCAAATGACAAGTATTTTTGCATCTTTATACTATTGAAAAATGGCATGTAAGGAATAGTATTGATTGAATTTGAAAATGCGTTAAACAGCACAGATACATATTGTTTGAGCTGTCTGTATTTTATCAATATAGAATTGAGAATGCTGTCATGTGGATTGGTGGAAAAGCAAGGCATATGTACTATATGTTGTACGTGGATTGTGATGGAAATATAGGAAAGACATGTTCAAATAGTTGAGAGGATGGCAAGGATAACAAATGAGATAAGAATAAAATTTAAAAAGTGAAAAGAAAAAAGTAAAACAAAAAGTTGTTGAACGATGCCAACAACACGCGGTGTTCCCAAGCGGTCCCCCATCTAAGTACTAACCGCGCCCGACGCTGCTTAATTTCGGTGATCGGACGAGAACCGATGTATTCAGCGTGGTATGGTCGTTGGCGAAAGACGCATGCTTAGCGTAGCATTTTGTATTTCAAATGACAAGTATTTTTGCATCTTTATACTATTGAAAAATGGCATGTAAGGAATAGTATTGATTGAATTTGAAAATGCGTTAAACAGCACAGATACATATTGTTTGAGCTGTCTGTATTTTATCAATATAGAATTGAGAATGCTGTCATGTGGATTGGTGGAAAAGCAAGGCATATGTACTATATGTTGTACGTGGATTGTGATGGAAATATAGGAAAGACATGTTCAAATAGTTGAGAGGATGGCAAGGATAACAAATGAGATAAGAATAAAATTTAAAAAAGTGAAAAGAAAAAAAAGTAAAACAAAAGTTGTTGAACGATGCCAACAACACGCGGTGTTCCCAAGCGGTCCCCCATCTAAGTACTAACCGCGCCCGACGCTGCTTAATTTCGGTGATCGGACGAGAACCGATGTATTCAGCGTGGTATGGTCGTTGGCGAAAGACGCATGCTTAGCGTAGCATTTTGTATTTCAAATGACAAGTATTTTTGCATCTTTATACTATTGAAAAATGGCATGTAAGGAATAGTATTGATTGAATTTGGGAAATGCGTTAAACATATTGTTAGAGCTTTCTGTTTTTATCAATATTGGATTGAGAATGCTGTCATGTGGATTGGTGGAAAAGCAAGGCATATGTACTATATGTTGTACGTGGATTGTGATGGAAATATAGGAAAGACATGTTCAAATAGTTGAGAGGATGGCAAGGATAACAAATGAGATAAGAATAAAATTTAAAAAAGTGAAAAGAAAAAAAAGTAAAACAAAAGTTGTTGAACGATGCCAACAACACGCGGTGTTCCCAAGCGGTCCCCCATCTAAGTACTAACCGCGCCCGACGCTGCTTAATTTCGGTGATCGGACGAGAACCGATGTATTCAGCGTGGTATGGTCGTTGGCGAAAGACGCATGCTTAGCGTAGCATTTTATATTTCAAATGACAAGTATTTTTGCATCTTTATACTATTGAAAAATGGCATGTAAGGAATAGTATTGATTGAATTTGGGAAATGCGTTAAACATATTGTTAGAGCTTTCTGTTTTTATCAATATTGGATTGAGAATGCTGTCATGTGGATTGGTGGAAAAGCAAGGCATATGTACTATATGTTGTACGTGGATTGTGATGGAAATATAGGAAAGACATGTTCAAATAGTTGAGAGGATGGCAAGGATAACAAATGAGATAAGAATAAAATTTAAAAAGTGAAAAGAAAAAAGTAAAACAAAAAGTTGTTGAACGATGCCAACAACACGCGGTGTTCCCAAGCGGTCCCCCATCTAAGTACTAACCGCGCCCGACGCTGCTTAATTTCGGTGATCGGACGAGAACCGATGTATTCAGCGTGGTATGGTCGTTGGCGAAAGACGCATGCTTAGCGTAGCATTTTGTATTTCAAATGACAAGTATTTTTGCATCTTTATACTATTGAAAAATGGCATGTAAGGAATAGTATTGATTGAATTTGAAAATGCGTTAAACAGCACAGATACATATTGTTTGAGCTGTCTGTATTTTATCAATATAGAATTGAGAATGCTGTCATGTGGATTGGTGGAAAAGCAAGGCATATGTACTATATGTTGTACGTGGATTGTGATGGAAATATAGGAAAGACATGTTCAAATAGTTGAGAGGATGGCAAGGATAACAAATGAGATAAGAATAAAATTTAAAAAGTGAAAAGAAAAAAGTAAAACAAAAAGTTGTTGAACGATGCCAACAACACGCGGTGTTCCCAAGCGGTCCCCCATCTAAGTACTAACCGCGCCCGACGCTGCTTAATTTCGGTGATCGGACGAGAACCGATGTATTCAGCGTGGTATGGTCGTTGGCGAAAGACGCATGCTTAGCGTAGCATTTTGTATTTCAAATGACAAGTATTTTTGCATCTTTATACTATTGAAAAATGGCATGTAAGGAATAGTATTGATTGAATTTGAAAATGCGTTAAACAGCACAGATACATATTGTTTGAGCTGTCTGTATTTTATCAATATAGAATTGAGAATGCTGTCATGTGGATTGGTGGAAAAGCAAGGCATATGTACTATATGTTGTACGTGGATTGTGATGGAAATATAGGAAAGACATGTTCAAATAGTTGAGAGGATGGCAAGGATAACAAATGAGATAAGAATAAAATTTAAAAAGTGAAAAGAAAAAAGTAAAACAAAAGTTGTTGAACGATGCCAACAACACGCGGTGTTCCCAAGCGGTCCCCCATCTAAGTACTAACCGCGCCCGACGCTGCTTAATTTCGGTGATCGGACGAGAACCGATGTATTCAGCGTGGTATGGTCGTTGGCGAAAGACGCATGCTTAGCGTAGCATTTTGTATTTCAAATGACAAGTATTTTTGCATCTTTATACTATTGAAAAATGGCATGTAAGGAATAGTATTGATTGAATTTGAAAAATGCGTTAAACAGCACAGATACATATTGTTTGAGCTGTCTGTATTTTATCAATATAGAATTGAGAATGCTGTCATGTGGATTGGTGGAAAAGCAAGGCATATGTACTATATGTTGTACGTGGATTGTGATGGAAATATAGGAAAGACATGTTCAAATAGTTGAGAGGATGGCAAGGATAACAAATGAGATAAGAATAAAATTTAAAAAAGTGAAAAGAAAAAAGTAAAACAAAAAGTTGTTGAACGATGCCAACAACACGCGGTGTTCCCAAGCGGTCCCCCATCTAAGTACTAACCGCGCCCGACGCTGCTTAATTTCGGTGATCGGACGAGAACCGATGTATTCAGCGTGGTATGGTCGTTGGCGAAAGACGCATGCTTAGCGTAGCATTTTGTATTTCAAATGACAAGTATTTTTGCATCTTTATACTATTGAAAAATGGCATGTAAGGAATAGTATTGATTGAATTTGAAAATGCGTTAAACAGCACAGATACATATTGTTTGAGCTGTCTGTATTTTATCAATATAGAATTGAGAATGCTGTCATGTGGATTGGTGGAAAAGCAAGGCATATGTACTATATGTTGTACGTGGATTGTGATGGAAATATAGGAAAGACATGTTCAAATAGTTGAGAGGATGGCAAGGATAACAAATGAGATAAGAATAAAATTTAAAAAGTGAAAAGAAAAAAGTAAAACAAAAGTTGTTGAACGATGCCAACAACACGCGGTGTTCCCAAGCGGTCCCCCATCTAAGTACTAACCGCGCCCGACGCTGCTTAATTTCGGTGATCGGACGAGAACCGATGTATTCAGCGTGGTATGGTCGTTGGCGAAAGACGCATGCTTAGCGTAGCATTTTGTATTTCAAATGACAAGTATTTTTGCATCTTTATACTATTGAAAAATGGCATGTAAGGAATAGTATTGATTGAATTTGAAAATGCGTTAAACAGCACAGATACATATTGTTTGAGCTGTCTGTATTTTATCAATATAGAATTGAGAATGCTGTCATGTGGATTGGTGGAAAAGCAAGGCATATGTACTATATGTTGTACGTGGATTGTGATGGAAATATAGGAAAGACATGTTCAAATAGTTGAGAGGATGGCAAGGATAACAAATGAGATAAGAATAAAATTTAAAAAGTGAAAAGAAAAAAGTAAAACAAAAGTTGTTGAACGATGCCAACAACACGCGGTGTTCCCAAGCGGTCCCCCATCTAAGTACTAACCGCGCCCGACGCTGCTTAATTTCGGTGATCGGACGAGAACCGATGTATTCAGCGTGGTATGGTCGTTGGCGAAAGACGCATGCTTAGCGTAGCATTTTGTATTTCAAATGACAAGTATTTTTGCATCTTTATACTATTGAAAAATGGCATGTAAGGAATAGTATTGATTGAATTTGGGAAATGCGTTAAACATATTGTTAGAGCTTTCTGTTTTTATCAATATTGGATTGAGAATGCTGTCATGTGGATTGGTGGAAAAGCAAGGCATATGTACTATATGTTGTACGTGGATTGTGATGGAAATATAGGAAAGACATGTTCAAATAGTTGAGAGGATGGCAAGGATAACAAATGAGATAAGAATAAAATTTAAAAAAGTGAAAAGAAAAAAAAGTAAAACAAAAAGTTGTTGAACGATGCCAACAACACGCGGTGTTCCCAAGCGGTCCCCCATCTAAGTACTAACCGCGCCCGACGCTGCTTAATTTCGGTGATCGGACGAGAACCGATGTATTCAGCGTGGTATGGTCGTTGGCGAAAGACGCATGCTTAGCGTAGCATTTTGTATTTCAAATGACAAGTATTTTTGCATCTTTATACTATTGAAAAATGGCATGTAAGGAATAGTATTGATTGAATTTGAAAATGCGTTAAACAGCACAGATACATATTGTTTGAGCTGTCTGTATTTTATCAATATAGAATTGAGAATGCTGTCATGTGGATTGGTGGAAAAGCAAGGCATATGTACTATATGTTGTACGTGGATTGTGATGGAAATATAGGAAAGACATGTTCAAATAGTTGAGAGGATGGCAAGGATAACAAATGAGATAAGAATAAAATTTAAAAAAGTGAAAAGAAAAAAAGTAAAACAAAAGTTGTTGAACGATGCCAACAACACGCGGTGTTCCCAAGCGGTCCCCCATCTAAGTACTAACCGCGCCCGACGCTGCTTAATTTCGGTGATCGGACGAGAACCGATGTATTCAGCGTGGTATGGTCGTTGGCGAAAGACGCATGCTTAGCGTAGCATTTTGTATTTCAAATGACAAGTATTTTTGCATCTTTATACTATTGAAAAATGGCATGTAAGGAATAGTATTGATTGAATTTGGGAAATGCGTTAAACATATTGTTAGAGCTTTCTGTTTTTATCAATATTGGATTGAGAATGCTGTCATGTGGATTGGTGGAAAAGCAAGGCATATGTACTATATGTTGTACGTGGATTGTGATGGAAATATAGGAAAGACATGTTCAAATAGTTGAGAGGATGGCAAGGATAACAAATGAGATAAGAATAAAATTTAAAAAGTGAAAAGAAAAAAGTAAAACAAAAGTTGTTGAACGATGCCAACAACACGCGGTGTTCCCAAGCGGTCCCCCATCTAAGTACTAACCGCGCCCGACGCTGCTTAATTTCGGTGATCGGACGAGAACCGATGTATTCAGCGTGGTATGGTCGTTGGCGAAAGACGCATGCTTAGCGTAGCATTTTGTATTTCAAATGACAAGTATTTTTGCATCTTTATACTATTGAAAAATGGCATGTAAGGAATAGTATTGATTGAATTTGGGAAATGCGTTAAACATATTGTTAGAGCTTTCTGTTTTTATCAATATTGGATTGAGAATGCTGTCATGTGGATTGGTGGAAAAGCAAGGCATATGTACTATATGTTGTACGTGGATTGTGATGGAAATATAGGAAAGACATGTTCAAATAGTTGAGAGGATGGCAAGGATAACAAATGAGATAAGAATAAAATTTAAAAAGTGAAAAGAAAAAAGTAAAACAAAAGTTGTTGAACGATGCCAACAACACGCGGTGTTCCCAAGCGGTCCCCCATCTAAGTACTAACCGCGCCCGACGCTGCTTAATTTCGGTGATCGGACGAGAACCGATGTATTCAGCGTGGTATGGTCGTTGGCGAAAGACGCATGCTTAGCGTAGCATTTTGTATTTCAAATGACAAGTATTTTTGCATCTTTATACTATTGAAAAATGGCATGTAAGGAATAGTATTGATTGAATTTGAAAATGCGTTAAACAGCACAGATACATATTGTTTGAGCTGTCTGTATTTTATCAATATAGAATTGAGAATGCTGTCATGTGGATTGGTGGAAAAGCAAGGCATATGTACTATATGTTGTACGTGGATTGTGATGGAAATATAGGAAAGACATGTTCAAATAGTTGAGAGGATGGCAAGGATAACAAATGAGATAAGAATAAAATTTAAAAAGTGAAAAGAAAAAAGTAAAACAAAAGTTGTTGAACGATGCCAACAACACGCGGTGTTCCCAAGCGGTCCCCCATCTAAGTACTAACCGCGCCCGACGCTGCTTAATTTCGGTGATCGGACGAGAACCGATGTATTCAGCGTGGTATGGTCGTTGGCGAAAGACGCATGCTTAGCGTAGCATTTTGTATTTCAAATGACAAGTATTTTTGCATCTTTATACTATTGAAAAATGGCATGTAAGGAATAGTATTGATTGAATTTGAAAATGCGTTAAACAGCACAGATACATATTGTTTGAGCTGTCTGTATTTTATCAATATAGAATTGAGAATGCTGTCATGTGGATTGGTGGAAAAGCAAGGCATATGTACTATATGTTGTACGTGGATTGTGATGGAAATATAGGAAAGACATGTTCAAATAGTTGAGAGGATGGCAAGGATAACAAATGAGATAAGAATAAAATTTAAAAAAGTGAAAAGAAAAAAAAGTAAAACAAAAAGTTGTTGAACGATGCCAACAACACGCGGTGTTCCCAAGCGGTCCCCCATCTAAGTACTAACCGCGCCCGACGCTGCTTAATTTCGGTGATCGGACGAGAACCGATGTATTCAGCGTGGTATGGTCGTTGGCGAAAGACGCATGCTTAGCGTAGCATTTTGTATTTCAAATGACAAGTATTTTTGCATCTTTATACTATTGAAAAATGGCATGTAAGGAATAGTATTGATTGAATTTGGGAAATGCGTTAAACATATTGTTAGAGCTTTCTGTTTTTATCAATATTGGATTGAGAATGCTGTCATGTGGATTGGTGGAAAAGCAAGGCATATGTACTATATGTTGTACGTGGATTGTGATGGAAATATAGGAAAGACATGTTCAAATAGTTGAGAGGATGGCAAGGATAACAAATGAGATAAGAATAAAATTTAAAAAGTGAAAAGAAAAAAGTAAAACAAAAGTTGTTGAACGATGCCAACAACACGCGGTGTTCCCAAGCGGTCCCCCATCTAAGTACTAACCGCGCCCGACGCTGCTTAATTTCGGTGATCGGACGAGAACCGATGTATTCAGCGTGGTATGGTCGTTGGCGAAAGACGCATGCTTAGCGTAGCATTTTGT
Source organism: Drosophila sulfurigaster albostrigata (assembly GCF_023558435.1). NCBI lineage: Eukaryota > Metazoa > Arthropoda > Insecta > Diptera > Drosophilidae > Drosophila > Drosophila sulfurigaster. The sequence continues at coordinate 4,605,574 of NC_084883.1, forward strand.
ATTTCAAATGACAAGTATTTTTGCATCTTTATACTATTGAAAAATGGCATGTAAGGAATAGTATTGATTGAATTTGAAAATGCGTTAAACAGCACAGATACATATTGTTTGAGCTGTCTGTATTTTATCAATATAGAATTGAGAATGCTGTCATGTGGATTGGTGGAAAAGCAAGGCATATGTACTATATGTTGTACGTGGATTGTGATGGAAATATAGGAAAGACATGTTCAAATAGTTGAGAGGATGGCAAGGATAACAAATGAGATAAGAATAAAATTTAAAAAGTGAAAAGAAAAAAGTAAAACAAAAGTTGTTGAACGATGCCAACAACACGCGGTGTTCCCAAGCGGTCCCCCATCTAAGTACTAACCGCGCCCGACGCTGCTTAATTTCGGTGATCGGACGAGAACCGATGTATTCAGCGTGGTATGGTCGTTGGCGAAAGACGCATGCTTAGCGTAGCATTTTGTATTTCAAATGACAAGTATTTTTGCATCTTTATACTATTGAAAAATGGCATGTAAGGAATAGTATTGATTGAATTTGGGAAATGCGTTAAACATATTGTTAGAGCTTTCTGTTTTTATCAATATTGGATTGAGAATGCTGTCATGTGGATTGGTGGAAAAGCAAGGCATATGTACTATATGTTGTACGTGGATTGTGATGGAAATATAGGAAAGACATGTTCAAATAGTTGAGAGGATGGCAAGGATAACAAATGAGATAAGAATAAAATTTAAAAAGTGAAAAGAAAAAAGTAAAACAAAAGTTGTTGAACGATGCCAACAACACGCGGTGTTCCCAAGCGGTCCCCCATCTAAGTACTAACCGCGCCCGACGCTGCTTAATTTCGGTGATCGGACGAGAACCGATGTATTCAGCGTGGTATGGTCGTTGGCGAAAGACGCATGCTTAGCGTAGCATTTTGTATTTCAAATGACAAGTATTTTTGCATCTTTATACTATTGAAAAATGGCATGTAAGGAATAGTATTGATTGAATTTGAAAATGCGTTAAACAGCACAGATACATATTGTTTGAGCTGTCTGTATTTTATCAATATAGAATTGAGAATGCTGTCATGTGGATTGGTGGAAAAGCAAGGCATATGTACTATATGTTGTACGTGGATTGTGATGGAAATATAGGAAAGACATGTTCAAATAGTTGAGAGGATGGCAAGGATAACAAATGAGATAAGAATAAAATTTAAAAAGTGAAAAGAAAAAAGTAAAACAAAAGTTGTTGAACGATGCCAACAACACGCGGTGTTCCCAAGCGGTCCCCATCTAAGTACTAACCGCGCCCGACGCTGCTTAATTTCGGTGATCGGACGAGAACCGATGTATTCAGCGTGGTATGGTCGTTGGCGAAAGACGCATGCTTAGCGTAGCATTTTGTATTTCAAATGACAAGTATTTTTGCATCTTTATACTATTGAAAAATGGCATGTAAGGAATAGTATTGATTGAATTTGAAAATGCGTTAAACAGCACAGATACATATTGTTTGAGCTGTCTGTATTTTATCAATATAGAATTGAGAATGCTGTCATGTGGATTGGTGGAAAAGCAAGGCATATGTACTATATGTTGTACGTGGATTGTGATGGAAATATAGGAAAGACATGTTCAAATAGTTGAGAGGATGGCAAGGATAACAAATGAGATAAGAATAAAATTTAAAAAGTGAAAAGAAAAAAGTAAAACAAAAGTTGTTGAACGATGCCAACAACACGCGGTGTTCCCAAGCGGTCCCCCATCTAAGTACTAACCGCGCCCGACGCTGCTTAATTTCGGTGATCGGACGAGAACCGATGTATTCAGCGTGGTATGGTCGTTGGCGAAAGACGCATGCTTAGCGTAGCATTTTGTATTTCAAATGACAAGTATTTTTGCATCTTTATACTATTGAAAAATGGCATGTAAGGAATAGTATTGATTGAATTTGAAAATGCGTTAAACAGCACAGATACATATTGTTTGAGCTGTCTGTATTTTATCAATATAGAATTGAGAATGCTGTCATGTGGATTGGTGGAAAAGCAAGGCATATGTACTATATGTTGTACGTGGATTGTGATGGAAATATAGGAAAGACATGTTCAAATAGTTGAGAGGATGGCAAGGATAACAAATGAGATAAGAATAAAATTTAAAAAAGTGAAAAGAAAAAAAAGTAAAACAAAAGTTGTTGAACGATGCCAACAACACGCGGTGTTCCCAAGCGGTCCCCCATCTAAGTACTAACCGCGCCCGACGCTGCTTAATTTCGGTGATCGGACGAGAACCGATGTATTCAGCGTGGTATGGTCGTTGGCGAAAGACGCATGCTTAGCGTAGCATTTTGTATTTCAAATGACAAGTATTTTTGCATCTTTATACTATTGAAAAATGGCATGTAAGGAATAGTATTGATTGAATTTGAAAATGCGTTAAACAGCACAGATACATATTGTTTGAGCTGTCTGTATTTTATCAATATAGAATTGAGAATGCTGTCATGTGGATTGGTGGAAAAGCAAGGCATATGTACTATATGTTGTACGTGGATTGTGATGGAAATATAGGAAAGACATGTTCAAATAGTTGAGAGGATGGCAAGGATAACAAATGAGATAAGAATAAAATTTAAAAAAGTGAAAAGAAAAAAAAGTAAAACAAAAAGTTGTTGAACGATGCCAACAACACGCGGTGTTCCCAAGCGGTCCCCCATCTAAGTACTAACCGCGCCCGACGCTGCTTAATTTCGGTGATCGGACGAGAACCGATGTATTCAGCGTGGTATGGTCGTTGGCGAAAGACGCATGCTTAGCGTAGCATTTTGTATTTCAAATGACAAGTATTTTTGCATCTTTATACTATTGAAAAATGGCATGTAAGGAATAGTATTGATTGAATTTGGGAAATGCGTTAAACATATTGTTAGAGCTTTCTGTTTTTATCAATATTGGATTGAGAATGCTGTCATGTGGATTGGTGGAAAAGCAAGGCATATGTACTATATGTTGTACGTGGATTGTGATGGAAATATAGGAAAGACATGTTCAAATAGTTGAGAGGATGGCAAGGATAACAAATGAGATAAGAATAAAATTTAAAAAAGTGAAAAGAAAAAAAAGTAAAACAAAAGTTGTTGAACGATGCCAACAACACGCGGTGTTCCCAAGCGGTCCCCCATCTAAGTACTAACCGCGCCCGACGCTGCTTAATTTCGGTGATCGGACGAGAACCGATGTATTCAGCGTGGTATGGTCGTTGGCGAAAGACGCATGCTTAGCGTAGCATTTTGTATTTCAAATGACAAGTATTTTTGCATCTTTATACTATTGAAAAATGGCATGTAAGGAATAGTATTGATTGAATTTGGGAAATGCGTTAAACATATTGTTAGAGCTTTCTGTTTTTATCAATATTGGATTGAGAATGCTGTCATGTGGATTGGTGGAAAAGCAAGGCATATGTACTATATGTTGTACGTGGATTGTGATGGAAATATAGGAAAGACATGTTCAAATAGTTGAGAGGATGGCAAGGATAACAAATGAGATAAGAATAAAATTTAAAAAAGTGAAAAGAAAAAAAGTAAAACAAAAGTTGTTGAACGATGCCAACAACACGCGGTGTTCCCAAGCGGTCCCCCATCTAAGTACTAACCGCGCCCGACGCTGCTTAATTTCGGTGATCGGACGAGAACCGATGTATTCAGCGTGGTATGGTCGTTGGCGAAAGACGCATGCTTAGCGTAGCATTTTGTATTTCAAATGACAAGTATTTTTGCATCTTTATACTATTGAAAAATGGCATGTAAGGAATAGTATTGATTGAATTTGAAAAATGCGTTAAACAGCACAGATACATATTGTTTGAGCTGTCTGTATTTTATCAATATAGAATTGAGAATGCTGTCATGTGGATTGGTGGAAAAGCAAGGCATATGTACTATATGTTGTACGTGGATTGTGATGGAAATATAGGAAAGACATGTTCAAATAGTTGAGAGGATGGCAAGGATAACAAATGAGATAAGAATAAAATTTAAAAAGTGAAAAGAAAAAAGTAAAACAAAAAGTTGTTGAACGATGCCAACAACACGCGGTGTTCCCAAGCGGTCCCCCATCTAAGTACTAACCGCGCCCGACGCTGCTTAATTTCGGTGATCGGACGAGAACCGATGTATTCAGCGTGGTATGGTCGTTGGCGAAAGACGCATGCTTAGCGTAGCATTTTGTATTTCAAATGACAAGTATTTTTGCATCTTTATACTATTGAAAAATGGCATGTAAGGAATAGTATTGATTGAATTTGAAAATGCGTTAAACAGCACAGATACATATTGTTTGAGCTGTCTGTATTTTATCAATATAGAATTGAGAATGCTGTCATGTGGATTGGTGGAAAAGCAAGGCATATGTACTATATGTTGTACGTGGATTGTGATGGAAATATAGGAAAGACATGTTCAAATAGTTGAGAGGATGGCAAGGATAACAAATGAGATAAGAATAAAATTTAAAAAGTGAAAAGAAAAAAGTAAAACAAAAGTTGTTGAACGATGCCAACAACACGCGGTGTTCCCAAGCGGTCCCCCATCTAAGTACTAACCGCGCCCGACGCTGCTTAATTTCGGTGATCGGACGAGAACCGATGTATTCAGCGTGGTATGGTCGTTGGCGAAAGACGCATGCTTAGCGTAGCATTTTGTATTTCAAATGACAAGTATTTTTGCATCTTTATACTATTGAAAAATGGCATGTAAGGAATAGTATTGATTGAATTTGGGAAATGCGTTAAACATATTGTTAGAGCTTTCTGTTTTTATCAATATTGGATTGAGAATGCTGTCATGTGGATTGGTGGAAAAGCAAGGCATATGTACTATATGTTGTACGTGGATTGTGATGGAAATATAGGAAAGACATGTTCAAATAGTTGAGAGGATGGCAAGGATAACAAATGAGATAAGAATAAAATTTAAAAAGTGAAAAGAAAAAAGTAAAACAAAAGTTGTTGAACGATGCCAACAACACGCGGTGTTCCCAAGCGGTCCCCCATCTAAGTACTAACCGCGCCCGACGCTGCTTAATTTCGGTGATCGGACGAGAACCGATGTATTCAGCGTGGTATGGTCGTTGGCGAAAGACGCATGCTTAGCGTAGCATTTTATATTTCAAATGACAAGTATTTTTGCATCTTTATACTATTGAAAAATGGCATGTAAGGAATAGTATTGATTGAATTTGGGAAATGCGTTAAACATATTGTTAGAGCTTTCTGTTTTTATCAATATTGGATTGAGAATGCTGTCATGTGGATTGGTGGAAAAGCAAGGCATATGTACTATATGTTGTACGTGGATTGTGATGGAAATATAGGAAAGACATGTTCAAATAGTTGAGAGGATGGCAAGGATAACAAATGAGATAAGAATAAAATTTAAAAAGTGAAAAGAAAAAAGTAAAACAAAAAGTTGTTGAACGATGCCAACAACACGCGGTGTTCCCAAGCGGTCCCCCATCTAAGTACTAACCGCGCCCGACGCTGCTTAATTTCGGTGATCGGACGAGAACCGATGTATTCAGCGTGGTATGGTCGTTGGCGAAAGACGCATGCTTAGCGTAGCATTTTGTATTTCAAATGACAAGTATTTTTGCATCTTTATACTATTGAAAAATGGCATGTAAGGAATAGTATTGATTGAATTTGAAAAATGCGTTAAACAGCACAGATACATATTGTTTGAGCTGTCTGTATTTTATCAATATAGAATTGAGAATGCTGTCATGTGGATTGGTGGAAAAGCAAGGCATATGTACTATATGTTGTACGTGGATTGTGATGGAAATATAGGAAAGACATGTTCAAATAGTTGAGAGGATGGCAAGGATAACAAATGAGATAAGAATAAAATTTAAAAAGTGAAAAGAAAAAAGTAAAACAAAAGTTGTTGAACGATGCCAACAACACGCGGTGTTCCCAAGCGGTCCCCCATCTAAGTACTAACCGCGCCCGACGCTGCTTAATTTCGGTGATCGGACGAGAACCGATGTATTCAGCGTGGTATGGTCGTTGGCGAAAGACGCATGCTTAGCGTAGCATTTTGTATTTCAAATGACAAGTATTTTTGCATCTTTATACTATTGAAAAATGGCATGTAAGGAATAGTATTGATTGAATTTGAAAAATGCGTTAAACAGCACAGATACATATTGTTTGAGCTGTCTGTATTTTATCAATATAGAATTGAGAATGCTGTCATGTGGATTGGTGGAAAAGCAAGGCATATGTACTATATGTTGTACGTGGATTGTGATGGAAATATAGGAAAGACATGTTCAAATAGTTGAGAGGATGGCAAGGATAACAAATGAGATAAGAATAAAATTTAAAAAGTGAAAAGAAAAAAGTAAAACAAAAGTTGTTGAACGATGCCAACAACACGCGGTGTTCCCAAGCGGTCCCCCATCTAAGTACTAACCGCGCCCGACGCTGCTTAATTTCGGTGATCGGACGAGAACCGATGTATTCAGCGTGGTATGGTCGTTGGCGAAAGACGCATGCTTAGCGTAGCATTTTGTATTTCAAATGACAAGTATTTTTGCATCTTTATACTATTGAAAAATGGCATGTAAGGAATAGTATTGATTGAATTTGAAAAATGCGTTAAACAGCACAGATACATATTGTTTGAGCTGTCTGTATTTTATCAATATAGAATTGAGAATGCTGTCATGTGGATTGGTGGAAAAGCAAGGCATATGTACTATATGTTGTACGTGGATTGTGATGGAAATATAGGAAAGACATGTTCAAATAGTTGAGAGGATGGCAAGGATAACAAATGAGATAAGAATAAAATTTAAAAAGTGAAAAGAAAAAAGTAAAACAAAAAGTTGTTGAACGATGCCAACAACACGCGGTGTTCCCAAGCGGTCCCCCATCTAAGTACTAACCGCGCCCGACGCTGCTTAATTTCGGTGATCGGACGAGAACCGATGTATTCAGCGTGGTATGGTCGTTGGCGAAAGACGCATGCTTAGCGTAGCATTTTGTATTTCAAATGACAAGTATTTTTGCATCTTTATACTATTGAAAAATGGCATGTAAGGAATAGTATTGATTGAATTTGAAAAATGCGTTAAACAGCACAGATACATATTGTTTGAGCTGTCTGTATTTTATCAATATAGAATTGAGAATGCTGTCATGTGGATTGGTGGAAAAGCAAGGCATATGTACTATATGTTGTACGTGGATTGTGATGGAAATATAGGAAAGACATGTTCAAATAGTTGAGAGGATGGCAAGGATAACAAATGAGATAAGAATAAAATTTAAAAAAGTGAAAAGAAAAAAAAGTAAAACAAAAAGTTGTTGAACGATGCCAACAACACGCGGTGTTCCCAAGCGGTCCCCCATCTAAGTACTAACCGCGCCCGACGCTGCTTAATTTCGGTGATCGGACGAGAACCGATGTATTCAGCGTGGTATGGTCGTTGGCGAAAGACGCATGCTTAGCGTAGCATTTTGTATTTCAAATGACAAGTATTTTTGCATCTTTATACTATTGAAAAATGGCATGTAAGGAATAGTATTGATTGAATTTGGGAAATGCGTTAAACATATTGTTAGAGCTTTCTGTTTTTATCAATATTGGATTGAGAATGCTGTCATGTGGATTGGTGGAAAAGCAAGGCATATGTACTATATGTTGTACGTGGATTGTGATGGAAATATAGGAAAGACATGTTCAAATAGTTGAGAGGATGGCAAGGATAACAAATGAGATAAGAATAAAATTTAAAAAGTGAAAAGAAAAAAGTAAAACAAAAAGTTGTTGAACGATGCCAACAACACGCGGTGTTCCCAAGCGGTCCCCCATCTAAGTACTAACCGCGCCCGACGCTGCTTAATTTCGGTGATCGGACGAGAACCGATGTATTCAGCGTGGTATGGTCGTTGGCGAAAGACGCATGCTTAGCGTAGCATTTTGTATTTCAAATGACAAGTATTTTTGCATCTTTATACTATTGAAAAATGGCATGTAAGGAATAGTATTGATTGAATTTGGGAAATGCGTTAAACATATTGTTAGAGCTTTCTGTTTTTATCAATATTGGATTGAGAATGCTGTCATGTGGATTGGTGGAAAAGCAAGGCATATGTACTATATGTTGTACGTGGATTGTGATGGAAATATAGGAAAGACATGTTCAAATAGTTGAGAGGATGGCAAGGATAACAAATGAGATAAGAATAAAATTTAAAAAAGTGAAAAGAAAAAAAAGTAAAACAAAAGTTGTTGAACGATGCCAACAACACGCGGTGTTCCCAAGCGGTCCCCCATCTAAGTACTAACCGCGCCCGACGCTGCTTAATTTCGGTGATCGGACGAGAACCGATGTATTCAGCGTGGTATGGTCGTTGGCGAAAGACGCATGCTTAGCGTAGCATTTTGTATTTCAAATGACAAGTATTTTTGCATCTTTATACTATTGAAAAATGGCATGTAAGGAATAGTATTGATTGAATTTGAAAATGCGTTAAACAGCACAGATACATATTGTTTGAGCTGTCTGTATTTTATCAATATAGAATTGAGAATGCTGTCATGTGGATTGGTGGAAAAGCAAGGCATATGTACTATATGTTGTACGTGGATTGTGATGGAAATATAGGAAAGACATGTTCAAATAGTTGAGAGGATGGCAAGGATAACAAATGAGATAAGAATAAAATTTAAAAAAGTGAAAAGAAAAAAAAGTAAAACAAAAAGTTGTTGAACGATGCCAACAACACGCGGTGTTCCCAAGCGGTCCCCCATCTAAGTACTAACCGCGCCCGACGCTGCTTAATTTCGGTGATCGGACGAGAACCGATGTATTCAGCGTGGTATGGTCGTTGGCGAAAGACGCATGCTTAGCGTAGCATTTTATATTTCAAATGACAAGTATTTTTGCATCTTTATACTATTGAAAAATGGCATGTAAGGAATAGTATTGATTGAATTTGGGAAATGCGTTAAACATATTGTTAGAGCTTTCTGTTTTTATCAATATTGGATTGAGAATGCTGTCATGTGGATTGGTGGAAAAGCAAGGCATATGTACTATATGTTGTACGTGGATTGTGATGGAAATATAGGAAAGACATGTTCAAATAGTTGAGAGGATGGCAAGGATAACAAATGAGATAAGAATAAAATTTAAAAAAGTGAAAAGAAAAAAAAGTAAAACAAAAAGTTGTTGAACGATGCCAACAACACGCGGTGTTCCCAAGCGGTCCCCCATCTAAGTACTAACCGCGCCCGACGCTGCTTAATTTCGGTGATCGGACGAGAACCGATGTATTCAGCGTGGTATGGTCGTTGGCGAAAGACGCATGCTTAGCGTAGCATTTTGTATTTCAAATGACAAGTATTTTTGCATCTTTATACTATTGAAAAATGGCATGTAAGGAATAGTATTGATTGAATTTGAAAAATGCGTTAAACAGCACAGATACATATTGTTTGAGCTGTCTGTATTTTATCAATATAGAATTGAGAATGCTGTCATGTGGATTGGTGGAAAAGCAAGGCATATGTACTATATGTTGTACGTGGATTGTGATGGAAATATAGGAAAGACATGTTCAAATAGTTGAGAGGATGGCAAGGATAACAAATGAGATAAGAATAAAATTTAAAAAGTGAAAAGAAAAAAGTAAAACAAAAAGTTGTTGAACGATGCCAACAACACGCGGTGTTCCCAAGCGGTCCCCCATCTAAGTACTAACCGCGCCCGACGCTGCTTAATTTCGGTGATCGGACGAGAACCGATGTATTCAGCGTGGTATGGTCGTTGGCGAAAGACGCATGCTTAGCGTAGCATTTTGTATTTCAAATGACAAGTATTTTTGCATCTTTATACTATTGAAAAATGGCATGTAAGGAATAGTATTGATTGAATTTGGGAAATGCGTTAAACATATTGTTAGAGCTTTCTGTTTTTATCAATATTGGATTGAGAATGCTGTCATGTGGATTGGTGGAAAAGCAAGGCATATGTACTATATGTTGTACGTGGATTGTGATGGAAATATAGGAAAGACATGTTCAAATAGTTGAGAGGATGGCAAGGATAACAAATGAGATAAGAATAAAATTTAAAAAGTGAAAAGAAAAAAGTAAAACAAAAAGTTGTTGAACGATGCCAACAACACGCGGTGTTCCCAAGCGGTCCCCCATCTAAGTACTAACCGCGCCCGACGCTGCTTAATTTCGGTGATCGGACGAGAACCGATGTATTCAGCGTGGTATGGTCGTTGGCGAAAGACGCATGCTTAGCGTAGCATTTTATATTTCAAATGACAAGTATTTTTGCATCTTTATACTATTGAAAAATGGCATGTAAGGAATAGTATTGATTGAATTTGGGAAATGCGTTAAACATATTGTTAGAGCTTTCTGTTTTTATCAATATTGGATTGAGAATGCTGTCATGTGGATTGGTGGAAAAGCAAGGCATATGTACTATATGTTGTACGTGGATTGTGATGGAAATATAGGAAAGACATGTTCAAATAGTTGAGAGGATGGCAAGGATAACAAATGAGATAAGAATAAAATTTAAAAAAGTGAAAAGAAAAAAAAGTAAAACAAAAGTTGTTGAACGATGCCAACAACACGCGGTGTTCCCAAGCGGTCCCCCATCTAAGTACTAACCGCGCCCGACGCTGCTTAATTTCGGTGATCGGACGAGAACCGATGTATTCAGCGTGGTATGGTCGTTGGCGAAAGACGCATGCTTAGCGTAGCATTTTGTATTTCAAATGACAAGTATTTTTGCATCTTTATACTATTGAAAAATGGCATGTAAGGAATAGTATTGATTGAATTTGAAAATGCGTTAAACAGCACAGATACATATTGTTTGAGCTGTCTGTATTTTATCAATATAGAATTGAGAATGCTGTCATGTGGATTGGTGGAAAAGCAAGGCATATGTACTATATGTTGTACGTGGATTGTGATGGAAATATAGGAAAGACATGTTCAAATAGTTGAGAGGATGGCAAGGATAACAAATGAGATAAGAATAAAATTTAAAAAAGTGAAAAGAAAAAAAAGTAAAACAAAAAGTTGTTGAACGATGCCAACAACACGCGGTGTTCCCAAGCGGTCCCCCCATCTAAGTACTAACCGCGCCCGACGCTGCTTAATTTCGGTGATCGGACGAGAACCGATGTATTCAGCGTGGTATGGTCGTTGGCGAAAGACGCATGCTTAGCGTAGCATTTTATATTTCAAATGACAAGTATTTTTGCATCTTTATACTATTGAAAAATGGCATGTAAGGAATAGTATTGATTGAATTTGGGAAATGCGTTAAACATATTGTTAGAGCTTTCTGTTTTTATCAATATTGGATTGAGAATGCTGTCATGTGGATTGGTGGAAAAGCAAGGCATATGTACTATATGTTGTACGTGGATTGTGATGGAAATATAGGAAAGACATGTTCAAATAGTTGAGAGGATGGCAAGGATAACAAATGAGATAAGAATAAAATTTAAAAAGTGAAAAGAAAAAAGTAAAACAAAAAGTTGTTGAACGATGCCAACAACACGCGGTGTTCCCAAGCGGTCCCCCATCTAAGTACTAACCGCGCCCGACGCTGCTTAATTTCGGTGATCGGACGAGAACCGATGTATTCAGCGTGGTATGGTCGTTGGCGAAAGACGCATGCTTAGCGTAGCATTTTATATTTCAAATGACAAGTATTTTTGCATCTTTATACTATTGAAAAATGGCATGTAAGGAATAGTATTGATTGAATTTGGGAAATGCGTTAAACATATTGTTAGAGCTTTCTGTTTTTATCAATATTGGATTGAGAATGCTGTCATGTGGATTGGTGGAAAAGCAAGGCATATGTACTATATGTTGTACGTGGATTGTGATGGAAATATAGGAAAGACATGTTCAAATAGTTGAGAGGATGGCAAGGATAACAAATGAGATAAGAATAAAATTTAAAAAAGTGAAAAGAAAAAAAAGTAAAACAAAAAGTTGTTGAACGATGCCAACAACACGCGGTGTTCCCAAGCGGTCCCCCATCTAAGTACTAACCGCGCCCGACGCTGCTTAATTTCGGTGATCGGACGAGAACCGATGTATTCAGCGTGGTATGGTCGTTGGCGAAAGACGCATGCTTAGCGTAGCATTTTGTATTTCAAATGACAAGTATTTTTGCATCTTTATACTATTGAAAAATGGCATGTAAGGAATAGTATTGATTGAATTTGAAAATGCGTTAAACAGCACAGATACATATTGTTTGAGCTGTCTGTATTTTATCAATATAGAATTGAGAATGCTGTCATGTGGATTGGTGGAAAAGCAAGGCATATGTACTATATGTTGTACGTGGATTGTGATGGAAATATAGGAAAGACATGTTCAAATAGTTGAGAGGATGGCAAGGATAACAAATGAGATAAGAATAAAATTTAAAAAGTGAAAAGAAAAAAGTAAAACAAAAAGTTGTTGAACGATGCCAACAACACGCGGTGTTCCCAAGCGGTCCCCCATCTAAGTACTAACCGCGCCCGACGCTGCTTAATTTCGGTGATCGGACGAGAACCGATGTATTCAGCGTGGTATGGTCGTTGGCGAAAGACGCATGCTTAGCGTAGCATTTTGTATTTCAAATGACAAGTATTTTTGCATCTTTATACTATTGAAAAATGGCATGTAAGGAATAGTATTGATTGAATTTGAAAAATGCGTTAAACAGCACAGATACATATTGTTTGAGCTGTCTGTATTTTATCAATATAGAATTGAGAATGCTGTCATGTGGATTGGTGGAAAAGCAAGGCATATGTACTATATGTTGTACGTGGATTGTGATGGAAATATAGGAAAGACATGTTCAAATAGTTGAGAGGATGGCAAGGATAACAAATGAGATAAGAATAAAATTTAAAAAAGTGAAAAGAAAAAAAAGTAAAACAAAAAGTTGTTGAACGATGCCAACAACACGCGGTGTTCCCAAGCGGTCCCCCATCTAAGTACTAACCGCGCCCGACGCTGCTTAATTTCGGTGATCGGACGAGAACCGATGTATTCAGCGTGGTATGGTCGTTGGCGAAAGACGCATGCTTAGCGTAGCATTTTGTATTTCAAATGACAAGTATTTTTGCATCTTTATACTATTGAAAAATGGCATGTAAGGAATAGTATTGATTGAATTTGGGAAATGCGTTAAACATATTGTTAGAGCTTTCTGTTTTTATCAATATTGGATTGAGAATGCTGTCATGTGGATTGGTGGAAAAGCAAGGCATATGTACTATATGTTGTACGTGGATTGTGATGGAAATATAGGAAAGACATGTTCAAATAGTTGAGAGGATGGCAAGGATAACAAATGAGATAAGAATAAAATTTAAAAAAGTGAAAAGAAAAAAGTAAAACAAAAAGTTGTTGAACGATGCCAACAACACGCGGTGTTCCCAAGCGGTCCCCCATCTAAGTACTAACCGCGCCCGACGCTGCTTAATTTCGGTGATCGGACGAGAACCGATGTATTCAGCGTGGTATGGTCGTTGGCGAAAGACGCATGCTTAGCGTAGCATTTTGTATTTCAAATGACAAGTATTTTTGCATCTTTATACTATTGAAAAATGGCATGTAAGGAATAGTATTGATTGAATTTGGGAAATGCGTTAAACATATTGTTAGAGCTTTCTGTTTTTATCAATATTGGATTGAGAATGCTGTCATGTGGATTGGTGGAAAAGCAAGGCATATGTACTATATGTTGTACGTGGATTGTGATGGAAATATAGGAAAGACATGTTCAAATAGTTGAGAGGATGGCAAGGATAACAAATGAGATAAGAATAAAATTTAAAAAAGTGAAAAGAAAAAAGTAAAACAAAAAGTTGTTGAACGATGCCAACAACACGCGGTGTTCCCAAGCGGTCCCCCATCTAAGTACTAACCGCGCCCGACGCTGCTTAATTTCGGTGATCGGACGAGAACCGATGTATTCAGCGTGGTATGGTCGTTGGCGAAAGACGCATGCTTAGCGTAGCATTTTGTATTTCAAATGACAAGTATTTTTGCATCTTTATACTATTGAAAAATGGCATGTAAGGAATAGTATTGATTGAATTTGAAAAATGCGTTAAACAGCACAGATACATATTGTTTGAGCTGTCTGTATTTTATCAATATAGAATTGAGAATGCTGTCATGTGGATTGGTGGAAAAGCAAGGCATATGTACTATATGTTGTACGTGGATTGTGATGGAAATATAGGAAGGACATGTTCAAATAGTTGAGAGGATGGCAAGGATAACAAATGAGATAAGAATAAAATTTAAAAAGTGAAAAGAAAAAAGTAAAACAAAAAGTTGTTGAACGATGCCAACAACACGCGGTGTTCCCAAGCGGTCCCCCATCTAAGTACTAACCGCGCCCGACGCTGCTTAATTTCGGTGATCGGACGAGAACCGATGTATTCAGCGTGGTATGGTCGTTGGCGAAAGACGCATGCTTAGCGTAGCATTTTATATTTCAAATGACAAGTATTTTTGCATCTTTATACTATTGAAAAATGGCATGTAAGGAATAGTATTGATTGAATTTGGGAAATGCGTTAAACATATTGTTAGAGCTTTCTGTTTTTATCAATATTGGATTGAGAATGCTGTCATGTGGATTGGTGGAAAAGCAAGGCATATGTACTATATGTTGTACGTGGATTGTGATGGAAATATAGGAAAGACATGTTCAAATAGTTGAGAGGATGGCAAGGATAACAAATGAGATAAGAATAAAATTTAAAAAGTGAAAAGAAAAAAGTAAAACAAAAAGTTGTTGAACGATGCCAACAACACGCGGTGTTCCCAAGCGGTCCCCCATCTAAGTACTAACCGCGCCCGACGCTGCTTAATTTCGGTGATCGGACGAGAACCGATGTATTCAGCGTGGTATGGTCGTTGGCGAAAGACGCATGCTTAGCGTAGCATTTTGTATTTCAAATGACAAGTATTTTTGCATCTTTATACTATTGAAAAATGGCATGTAAGGAATAGTATTGATTGAATTTGAAAAATGCGTTAAACAGCACAGATACATATTGTTTGAGCTGTCTGTATTTTATCAATATAGAATTGAGAATGCTGTCATGTGGATTGGTGGAAAAGCAAGGCATATGTACTATATGTTGTACGTGGATTGTGATGGAAATATAGGAAAGACATGTTCAAATAGTTGAGAGGATGGCAAGGATAACAAATGAGATAAGAATAAAATTTAAAAAAGTGAAAAGAAAAAAAAGTAAAACAAAAGTTGTTGAACGATGCCAACAACACGCGGTGTTCCCAAGCGGTCCCCCATCTAAGTACTAACCGCGCCCGACGCTGCTTAATTTCGGTGATCGGACGAGAACCGATGTATTCAGCGTGGTATGGTCGTTGGCGAAAGACGCATGCTTAGCGTAGCATTTTGTATTTCAAATGACAAGTATTTTTGCATCTTTATACTATTGAAAAATGGCATGTAAGGAATAGTATTGATTGAATTTGGGAAATGCGTTAAACATATTGTTAGAGCTTTCTGTTTTTATCAATATTGGATTGAGAATGCTGTCATGTGGATTGGTGGAAAAGCAAGGCATATGTACTATATGTTGTACGTGGATTGTGATGGAAATATAGGAAAGACATGTTCAAATAGTTGAGAGGATGGCAAGGATAACAAATGAGATAAGAATAAAATTTAAAAAAGTGAAAAGAAAAAAAAGTAAAACAAAAAGTTGTTGAACGATGCCAACAACACGCGGTGTTCCCAAGCGGTCCCCCATCTAAGTACTAACCGCGCCCGACGCTGCTTAATTTCGGTGATCGGACGAGAACCGATGTATTCAGCGTGGTATGGTCGTTGGCGAAAGACGCATGCTTAGCGTAGCATTTTATATTTCAAATGACAAGTATTTTTGCATCTTTATACTATTGAAAAATGGCATGTAAGGAATAGTATTAATTGAATTTGGGAAATGCGTTAAACATATTGTTAGAGCTTTCTGTTTTTTATCAATATTGGATTGAGAATGCTGTCATGTGGATTGGTGGAAAAGCAAGGCATATGTACTATATGTTGTACGTGGATTGTGATGGAAATATAGGAAAGACATGTTCAAATAGTTGAGAGGATGGCAAGGATAACAAATGAGATAAGAATAAAATTTAAAAAAGTGAAAAGAAAAAAAAGTAAAACAAAAAGTTGTTGAACGATGCCAACAACACGCGGTGTTCCCAAGCGGTCCCCCATCTAAGTACTAACCGCGCCCGACGCTGCTTAATTTCGGTGATCGGACGAGAACCGATGTATTCAGCGTGGTATGGTCGTTGGCGAAAGACGCATGCTTAGCGTAGCATTTTGTATTTCAAATGACAAATATTTTTGCATCTTTATACTATTGAAAAATGGCATGTAAGGAATAGTATTGATTGAATTTGAAAATGCGTTAAACAGCACAGATACATATTGTTTGAGCTGTCTGTATTTTATCAATATAGAATTGAGAATGCTGTCATGTGGATTGGTGGAAAAGCAAGGCATATGTACTATATGTTGTACGTGGATTGTGATGGAAATATAGGAAAGACATGTTCAAATAGTTGAGAGGATGGCAAGGATAACAAATGAGATAAGAATAAAATTTAAAAAAGTGAAAAGAAAAAAAAGTAAAACAAAAAGTTGTTGAACGATGCCAACAACACGCGGTGTTCCCAAGCGGTCCCCCATCTAAGTACTAACCGCGCCCGACGCTGCTTAATTTCGGTGATCGGACGAGAACCGATGTATTCAGCGTGGTATGGTCGTTGGCGAAAGACGCATGCTTAGCGTAGCATTTTGTATTTCAAATGACAAGTATTTTTGCATCTTTATACTATTGAAAAATGGCATGTAAGGAATAGTATTGATTGAATTTGGGAAATGCGTTAAACATATTGTTAGAGCTTTCTGTTTTTATCAATATTGGATTGAGAATGCTGTCATGTGGATTGGTGGAAAAGCAAGGCATATGTACTATATGTTGTACGTGGATTGTGATGGAAATATAGGAAAGACATGTTCAAATAGTTGAGAGGATGGCAAGGATAACAAATGAGATAAGAATAAAATTTAAAAAAGTGAAAAGAAAAAAAAGTAAAACAAAAAGTTGTTGAACGATGCCCAACAACACGCGGTGGTGTTCCCAAGCGGTCCCCCATCTAAGTACTAACCGCGCCCGACGCTGCTTAATTTCGGTGATCGGACGAGAACCGATGTATTCAGCGTGGTATGGTCGTTGGCGAAAGACGCATGCTTAGCGTAGCATTTTGTATTTCAAATGACAAGTATTTTTGCATCTTTATACTATTGAAAAATGGCATGTAAGGAATAGTATTGATTGAATTTGAAAAATGCGTTAAACAGCACAGATACATATTGTTTGAGCTGTCTGTATTTTATCAATATAGAATTGAGAATGCTGTCATGTGGATTGGTGGAAAAGCAAGGCATATGTACTATATGTTGTACGTGGATTGTGATGGAAATATAGGAAGGACATGTTCAAATAGTTGAGAGGATCGCAAGGATAACAAATGAGATAAGAATAAAATTTAAAAAAGTGAAAAGAAAAAAAAGTAAAACAAAAGTTGTTGAACGATGCCAACAACACGCGGTGTTCCCAAGCGGTCCCCCATCTAAGTACTAACCGCGCCCGACGCTGCTTAATTTCGGTGATCGGACGAGAACCGATGTATTCAGCGTGGTATGGTCGTTGGCGAAAGACGCATGCTTAGCGTAGCATTTTATATTTCAAATGACAAGTATTTTTGCATCTTTATACTATTGAAAAATGGCATGTAAGGAATAGTATTAATTGAATTTGGGAAATGCGTTAAACATATTGTTAGAGCTTTCTGTTTTTTATCAATATTGGATTGAGAATGCTGTCATGTGGATTGGTGGAAAAGCAAGGCATATGTACTATATGTTGTACGTGGATTGTGATGGAAATATAGGAAAGACATGTTCAAATAGTTGAGAGGATGGCAAGGATAACAAATGAGATAAGAATAAAATTTAAAAAAGTGAAAAGAAAAAAAAGTAAAACAAAAGTTGTTGAACGATGCCAACAACACGCGGTGTTCCCAAGCGGTCCCCCATCTAAGTACTAACCGCGCCCGACGCTGCTTAATTTCGGTGATCGGACGAGAACCGATGTATTCAGCGTGGTATGGTCGTTGGCGAAAGACGCATGCTTAGCGTAGCATTTTATATTTCAAATGACAAGTATTTTTGCATCTTTATACTATTGAAAAATGGCATGTAAGGAATAGTATTAATTGAATTTGGGAAATGCGTTAAACATATTGTTAGAGCTTTCTGTTTTTATCAATATTGGATTGAGAATGCTGTCATGTGGATTGGTGGAAAAGCAAGGCATATGTACTATATGTTGTACGTGGATTGTGATGGAAATATAGGAAAGACATGTTCAAATAGTTGAGAGGATGGCAAGGATAACAAATGAGATAAGAATAAAATTTAAAAAAGTGAAAAGAAAAAAAAGTAAAACAAAAAGTTGTTGAACGATGCCAACAACACGCGGTGTTCCCAAGCGGTCCCCCATCTAAGTACTAACCGCGCCCGACGCTGCTTAATTTCGGTGATCGGACGAGAACCGATGTATTCAGCGTGGTATGGTCGTTGGCGAAAGACGCATGCTTAGCGTAGCATTTTGTATTTCAAATGACAAATATTTTTGCATCTTTATACTATTGAAAAATGGCATGTAAGGAATAGTATTGATTGAATTTGAAAAATGCGTTAAACAGCACAGATACATATTGTTTGAGCTGTCTGTATTTTATCAATATAGAATTGAGAATGCTGTCATGTGGATTGGTGGAAAAGCAAGGCATATGTACTATATGTTGTACGTGGATTGTGATGGAAATATAGGAAAGACATGTTCAAATAGTTGAGAGGATGGCAAGGATAACAAATGAGATAAGAATAAAATTTAAAAAAGTGAAAAGAAAAAAAAGTAAAACAAAAAGTTGTTGAACGATGCCAACAACACGCGGTGTTCCCAAGCGGTCCCCCATCTAAGTACTAACCGCGCCCGACGCTGCTTAATTTCGGTGATCGGACGAGAACCGATGTATTCAGCGTGGTATGGTCGTTGGCGAAAGACGCATGCTTAGCGTAGCATTTTGTATTTCAAATGACAAGTATTTTTGCATCTTTATACTATTGAAAAATGGCATGTAAGGAATAGTATTGATTGAATTTGGGAAATGCGTTAAACATATTGTTAGAGCTTTCTGTTTTTATCAATATTGGATTGAGAATGCTGTCATGTGGATTGGTGGAAAAGCAAGGCATATGTACTATATGTTGTACGTGGATTGTGATGGAAATATAGGAAAGACATGTTCAAATAGTTGAGAGGATGGCAAGGATAACAAATGAGATAAGAATAAAATTTAAAAAAGTGAAAAGAAAAAAAAGTAAAACAAAAAGTTGTTGAACGATGCCAACAACACGCGGTGTTCCCAAGCGGTCCCCCATCTAAGTACTAACCGCGCCCGACGCTGCTTAATTTCGGTGATCGGACGAGAACCGATGTATTCAGCGTGGTATGGTCGTTGGCGAAAGACGCATGCTTAGCGTAGCATTTTGTATTTCAAATGACAAGTATTTTTGCATCTTTATACTATTGAAAAATGGCATGTAAGGAATAGTATTGATTGAATTTGGGAAATGCGTTAAACATATTGTTAGAGCTTTCTGTTTTTATCAATATTGGATTGAGAATGCTGTCATGTGGATTGGTGGAAAAGCAAGGCATATGTACTATATGTTGTACGTGGATTGTGATGGAAATATAGGAAAGACATGTTCAAATAGTTGAGAGGATGGCAAGGATAACAAATGAGATAAGAATAAAATTTAAAAAAGTGAAAAGAAAAAAAAGTAAAACAAAAAGTTGTTGAACGATGCCAACAACACGCGGTGTTCCCAAGCGGTCCCCCATCTAAGTACTAACCGCGCCCGACGCTGCTTAATTTCGGTGATCGGACGAGAACCGATGTATTCAGCGTGGTATGGTCGTTGGCGAAAGACGCATGCTTAGCGTAGCATTTTGTATTTCAAATGACAAGTATTTTTGCATCTTTATACTATTGAAAAATGGCATGTAAGGAATAGTATTGATTGAATTTGAAAAATGCGTTAAACAGCACAGATACATATTGTTTGAGCTGTCTGTATTTTATCAATATAGAATTGAGAATGCTGTCATGTGGATTGGTGGAAAAGCAAGGCATATGTACTATATGTTGTACGTGGATTGTGATGGAAATATAGGAAGGACATGTTCAAATAGTTGAGAGGATCGCAAGGATAACAAATGAGATAAGAATAAAATTTAAAAAAGTGAAAAGAAAAAAGTAAAACAAAAGTTGTTGAACGATGCCAACAACACGCGGTGTTCCCAAGCGGTCCCCCATCTAAGTACTAACCGCGCCCGACGCTGCTTAATTTCGGTGATCGGACGAGAACCGATGTATTCAGCGTGGTATGGTCGTTGGCGAAAGACGCATGCTTAGCGTAGCATTTTGTATTTCAAATGACAAGTATTTTTGCATCTTTATACTATTGAAAAATGGCATGTAAGGAATAGTATTAATTGAATTTGGGAAATGCGTTAAACATATTGTTAGAGCTTTCTGTTTTTTATCAATATTGGATTGAGAATGCTGTCATGTGGATTGGTGGAAAAGCAAGGCATATGTACTATATGTTGTACGTGGATTGTGATGGAAATATAGGAAAGACATGTTCAAATAGTTGAGAGGATGGCAAGGATAACAAATGAGATAAGAATAAAATTTAAAAAAGTGAAAAGAAAAAAAAGTAAAACAAAAAGTTGTTGAACGATGCCAACAACACGCGGTGTTCCCAAGCGGTCCCCCATCTAAGTACTAACCGCGCCCGACGCTGCTTAATTTCGGTGATCGGACGAGAACCGATGTATTCAGCGTGGTATGGTCGTTGGCGAAAGACGCATGCTTAGCGTAGCATTTTGTATTTCAAATGACAAGTATTTTTGCATCTTTATACTATTGAAAAATGGCATGTAAGGAATAGTATTGATTGAATTTGAAAATGCGTTAAACAGCACAGATACATATTGTTTGAGCTGTCTGTATTTTATCAATATAGAATTGAGAATGCTGTCATGTGGATTGGTGGAAAAGCAAGGCATATGTACTATATGTTGTACGTGGATTGTGATGGAAATATAGGAAAGACATGTTCAAATAGTTGAGAGGATGGCAAGGAGAACAAATGAGATAAGAATAAAATTTAAAAAAGTGAAAAGAAAAAAAAGTAAAACAAAAAGTTGTTGAACGATGCCAACAACACGCGGTGTTCCCAAGCGGTCCCCCATCTAAGTACTAACCGCGCCCGACGCTGCTTAATTTCGGTGATCGGACGAGAACCGATGTATTCAGCGTGGTATGGTCGTTGGCGAAAGACGCATGCTTAGCGTAGCATTTTGTATTTCAAATGACAAGTATTTTTGCATCTTTATACTATTGAAAAATGGCATGTAAGGAATAGTATTGATTGAATTTGGGAAATGCGTTAAACATATTGTTAGAGCTTTCTGTTTTTTATCAATATTGGATTGAGAATGCTGTCATGTGGATTGGTGGAAAAGCAAGGCATATGTACTATATGTTGTACGTGGATTGTGATGGAAATATAGGAAAGACATGTTCAAATAGTTGAGAGGATGGCAAGGATAACAAATGAGATAAGAATAAAATTTAAAAAAGTGAAAAGAAAAAAAAGTAAAACAAAAAGTTGTTGAACGATGCCAACAACACGCGGTGTTCCCAAGCGGTCCCCCATCTAAGTACTAACCGCGCCCGACGCTGCTTAATTTCGGTGATCGGACGAGAACCGATGTATTCAGCGTGGTATGGTCGTTGGCGAAAGACGCATGCTTAGCGTAGCATTTTGTATTTCAAATGACAAGTATTTTTGCATCTTTATACTATTGAAAAATGGCATGTAAGGAATAGTATTGATTGAATTTGAAAATGCGTTAAACAGCACAGATACATATTGTTTGAGCTGTCTGTATTTTATCAATATAGAATTGAGAATGCTGTCATGTGGATTGGTGGAAAAGCAAGGCATATGTACTATATGTTGTACGTGGATTGTGATGGAAATATAGGAAGGACATGTTCAAATAGTTGAGAGGATCGCAAGGAGAACAAATGAGATAAGAATAAAATTTAAAAAAGTGAAAAGAAAAAAGTAAAACAAAAAGTTGTTGAACGATGCCAACAACACGCGGTGTTCCCAAGCGGTCCCCCATCTAAGTACTAACCGCGCCCGACGCTGCTTAATTTCGGTGATCGGACGAGAACCGATGTATTCAGCGTGGTATGGTCGTTGGCGAAAGACGCATGCTTAGCGTAGCATTTTGTATTTCAAATGACAAGTATTTTTGCATCTTTATACTATTGAAAAATGGCATGTAAGGAATAGTATTGATTGAATTTGGGAAATGCGTTAAACATATTGTTAGAGCTTTCTGTTTTTATCAATATTGGATTGAGAATGCTGTCATGTGGATTGGTGGAAAAGCAAGGCATATGTACTATATGTTGTACGTGGATTGTGATGGAAATATAGGAAAGACATGTTCAAATAGTTGAGAGGATGGCAAGGATAACAAATGAGATAAGAATAAAATTTAAAAAAGTGAAAAGAAAAAAAAGTAAAACAAAAAGTTGTTGAACGATGCCAACAACACGCGGTGTTCCCAAGCGGTCCCCCATCTAAGTACTAACCGCGCCCGACGCTGCTTAATTTCGGTGATCGGACGAGAACCGATGTATTCAGCGTGGTATGGTCGTTGGCGAAAGACGCATGCTTAGCGTAGCATTTTGTATTTCAAATGACAAGTATTTTTGCATCTTTATACTATTGAAAAATGGCATGTAAGGAATAGTATTGATTGAATTTGAAAAATGCGTTAAACAGCACAGATACATATTGTTTGAGCTGTCTGTATTTTATCAATATAGAATTGAGAATGCTGTCATGTGGATTGGTGGAAAAGCAAGGCATATGTACTATATGTTGTACGTGGATTGTGATGGAAATATAGGAAGGACATGTTCAAATAGTTGAGAGGATCGCAAGGATAACAAATGAGATAAGAATAAAATTTAAAAAAGTGAAAAGAAAAAAAAGTAAAACAAAAAGTTGTTGAACGATGCCAACAACACGCGGTGTTCCCAAGCGGTCCCCCATCTAAGTACTAACCGCGCCCGACGCTGCTTAATTTCGGTGATCGGACGAGAACCGATGTATTCAGCGTGGTATGGTCGTTGGCGAAAGACGCATGCTTAGCGTAGCATTTTGTATTTCAAATGACAAGTATTTTTGCATCTTTATACCATTGAAAAATGGCATGTATGGGCAGCATTTTACCCATAAATATTGTCAAGGAAAAAGAATTAAATTTAAAGAAACTTATTTTTGTATTTTTAGGGAACATTGTGAGGATTCATAGTGCTACACCCAGAACACGTAAGCAACTTGACGAAGCGTAAGCGTGACTGAATGGTGGATCAGACACAAAGGCAGTTGGATGGATGCAGGGGTTGGGTCAATGTCTTGGCTGTTGATTTACCTCACGACTTGAAGTGACTAATTGGCAAGTTGTGTGGATACAATAAAAGTATACTGAATGCTCAGAAGTATTATAAATATTTACTATATAGAGATAATCATGAAGTTACATTTCATTTGGCCTGTGACTTGATGGTGGCAAGGTTATCACGTCTCACTTACAACAGTTGTGAGTCAGTCTGAAGAGCACTCCCTCGCTTTCTCTCTCGCTCTCTATCTCTTTTCCTCTGTCTGCGCTATTTGTTTTTGTTTAAGTCGCTAACCCAACGAATCGCTGACCTACGCCCGGCGTCTGCGATTTCCCGGTGTTAAATCTAAGTTAATTGGATTAACACTTTTTTGTGACTGAAGTCGAGTCAAGTCCATAATTATGACATATCTCGTTGTTGTGGTCATTTTGTAATTGAAGCAAATGCTTTTCATAATCAAAATTGCCTTTACTGACCGTATCTGTTGTTGTGCCTTCTCTCTCGATGCTGTCCCATGAGATGTGTTTACGGTCAGACAGACGGGCACTTGCTTTGATTAAAGACGTTGATAGCATGTTCCGTGTGTTCGTAAAACAAATACTGAGAACTATAACTACATATATATGTGTATATTGGTCTGGCACATGCGTTATTAGGGATGCCCTATAAAATCATCCATTTCTTGGTTATTTTCCGAGCTGATAATGTTTATGTCTTCTTCGGACTTTAAGTGGACAACTGGGGAATTTTATAGAAATATTGTTTTCCTATTGCTCAAGATAGTTTGCAAGGCGTTACATATGTACAAATCTTATTTTATTTTCTTGTTTTTCTATGAGGAGTCATGCCTCATTCCTCAACAATTTCCAGCAATGGGTATGCAATGAAATTATAATGGAATGTGCTAGAAAGCAAAATTACTTGCGCTTTTTCAACGTTCTCTCTCTCTCTCTTTCTTTTATGGTGTTGTTTTTGTTGTTGCTGCTGTTGTTGCTGTTGCGCTGCTATAGTGAATATATACTTTTAATTTTTAATAATTAACGTATACATCTCATTGCTGTATAAGATAGATCCAAGCGCACCGTGTACATATTCTTCATTGTATGTATAAATATAAACGTATATAATACGATGCGATAAGCAATGTTTCATAAGAATATTAGCGTGAAGCTCTACAAAAATGCTAAATATGTAGTTGCCTTTGTATTAAACTCTCGTTTCAAGGTCTACAGAAATATATAAATGGGGGGTTTCAAATAAAATAAAATAAAATAAAATACATTTTAAATATATATAAAAGAAGGTATAAGATATTATACCTTACATTATAATATCTATAAGATATTATCACCTAGATTTTGATAATTTCTTTAAAGTATCTTATTGAAGAAAAACCAATTGGATATTTTGGATTCATCTTTTTCCCTAACAATAGCATAATTAAAATAAAAAGTGGTATTTAGAAGTAAGAAAGCTGCAGACGATAAACAAAGGAAATAAACATAAAAAAGACAGTATTATTGTTAAAATATACAAAATAAATATAATAAAATATATACCAAATGCTATAGTTGCTATTTTGATATACCTTTACCTTTAAACAGGCCACAGAGTAGAAAATATACCAGATTATCAAGAAAAACAACTAGAACTAGACTGCTGCAGATATTTGTTACCATATAACATAATTTTCTTAAAACCTTGTTCATCTTATTGCGAAGAATATGTCACAAACAAACTATATATAATGAATTAAGAGCACTTAAGATGTGAAATTTTCCATTTTATGCTCCAGTCGAGTCGCAATTTGGTCTTTGTTCTTAAATCCAGAATTCTTTATTCACTGTCAACTAATAGTTCGGTGCGAGAATTATCAAAGAATTAAAAATAATACAGAAGTTCAAGGCTTTATTTTGCGTACGTTTAATGCATGTTTATAAATATTCTCATTCACATTTAGATTTAATATTATTTGATTACTTTCACTTTGCACCTATTTATTCTCTTTCAGAGTATTTGAAATTATTTTGCCTTGGCTTTTACGAGTATTTCATGTTGTCACACACATTTCCAGATGAGCGCTGATAGCTTGCAAAGTTTTTGTTTGTTTTATATACATACTATATACATTTATTTTTGGGGGTTATGCAATGGTTCAGCTTTAATAATACTTGCAGCTCATCTCACATACACTCAAGGAAAATCTAGCAATTCATTTAAATTGTTTAGTTTTGTTTTTGAGTTTTGATTAAAATGTTTTCTGAATAAAGCCACAAATTTCACAGTTTTCTGAGTGCACTTAATACAAGGTTGTATTCTAGTTGTTAAAGTCAATCGATGTGGCTGAGTTCAAAGTTCCCGCTGCTCCTCCAGGTCACTCGAGTGCTGTCGGGCCATATGATTGTTGAGATTGCCCACACTTTGATAGGACTTTTCACAGTATGTGCAGGCATAGGGCTTCTCCCCCGTGTGGACCAAATGATGCGAACTGAGATGACCCCGCGTGTAAAACGCCTTCTCGCATTTGTCGCACTTAAAGGGTCGTTTGGACATATCCGGGTCATGGCTGCGCATATGAGTGCGCAGATCCGACTTCGTTGGCCACGTCTTAGCGCATATGTTGCACTCAAAGATGCGCGGCTTCGTCTCTCCCGTATGCATCCGGGCGTGTGAGTTCAACTGAGTGCGGAGCACAAACCGGCGATCGCATTGCTCACAGGCAAAGGGACGTTCGGTGGAGTGCAGCGATGTGACATGATAGCGCAGACTGTGACGCGAGGCAAAGCTCTTGGAGCACACTTCGCACGGATAGCGGAGTCCGTTGCCCAGACCATGCACCGAGATCATGTGCAACTTCAGCTGAAAGGTGCGTGTGAACTTCTTCTCGCACTCCGTGCAGGGTCGCAGCGATTTTGGGGTGCGGGAACGTGAGGTTTCTACTCGCGTACGCTTAAGTTTGGAAGCTTGTGGTGGCTCCAATGTCTCCAGTGTTGCGGGCAAATGCAGAGGTGTGTTCAATGTGC
Organism: Drosophila sulfurigaster albostrigata; assembly: GCF_023558435.1. NCBI lineage: Eukaryota > Metazoa > Arthropoda > Insecta > Diptera > Drosophilidae > Drosophila > Drosophila sulfurigaster. The sequence continues at coordinate 4,632,351 of NC_084883.1, forward strand.
CTCTATCGTTGCAATGCAACGAGGAAGTTGGCAATGATGGCTCATAGCTGGGCTCAAAGGCATCGAACAGATCCAGATTACCTGCGTTAAGCTAACGATATTAGTACAAAACATAAACCCGAATCCAGTTCAATCAATCACTTACCAAAATCCACCGGCTCCACATAAGTTAAGATTGGCAACGTTTCGGTCTCGCCCACCTCGCGCTTCAGTAACTCGACCGCATCGTCCAGCGCCTGTTCGTGACGGTCACGGAGAATTCGTTCGGATTCCTCGCAGCTTTGCCGGAACTCAAGAGCATCGCGTAGACGTTGCAGACACGGATCGCATATGACATCGTTGGATTGAATTTTCAGGTTGGGTGCCAGCGACAGCAGATCGACATTGAGTTGATCATTCTCGCTGAAGTTGTGACTGAGCGGCGGCTGCTCCTCCAAGCAGCAGCGGCAGACTATGAATACGGGTTGAGGAAGCAGCGGGAACATTTTAATAATACTTGAGAGGAGCGTCCACTCAGCTGAACCGATGCTGGGCGCCCGAGATGTGAACGTATAATGACAGCCGCTTCTATCAGAGTTACACTGCTTCACTGCTGCTTCTACTGCTGCTGCTGCGACGACGACAACGACGACGACGACGACGACGGCAACAGAGATTTGAATGCCGGCTCAGGGCATAGAGATAGCCCTTGACATAAGCCCGGGTATAGGCAATGGGCCTGGGGTGATGATAACGAGAGCCCGAGAATGTCTGTCAACGTTTGCTAATTTATAGCCGAATACTTACTAATTGATTTCCATTGCAATATATCTGCATTCTCCCCCTTTTATCGCCACGATCTCTTATCACAGCACCCCCAAGTGCAACGCAACTCAACGATTATCTACATCTATAAGTTTGGCACGTTTTCGTCGCTTTAGGTGGTCGGGGGTTTGAGGTCGCCACCTAAGACCTCAGCTCAAATATACTTTTAGTACTTTTAGATTGTGGCCGTCCTTATCTCTCTTATTCTCTCTAGCTATTGTTGATCTTTGGACTAGACGGAATTCCCAGCCGAATCTTGTGGGTGACACAATGTAATTGTTGTATTCAAAATTAACTTTTCGCTGTGAAAAGTCGCCTTAGGGACCAATAAACTACTCCTATTTTACTCTGAAGATACTCAGTTTTTTGAGCTCTATCAGATGCAATTTATTTCGAAGCGATTGCTGCGTAAATTAATGCGCATATAACCAAAATCAAAATACACAGCACTAGGAAATCCCTTGTACTCTGTTATCTTTCGGTGCTGAACTACTAATATTAATAGTTTTGTTTAGTTGAGTGAATACTCTATAATATGAAGTACACTTGTTAATATTCAATGCTGTACAGACAAAAAGAACTTTCTAGAACCAATAATTAAGATCTTAAGTTTGGGAACTTCTGAATTTACAAACTTAAATAATTAATTAAATAATTTCATATTGAAAACTTATGAAAGATGATTTCAATCTTAATTCAACATTGAAAAAATTTTATTTTAAGATTTTCCTTCAAGAAATTATTCTTGAATTTAATATATTTCCAGATTATTTAACACATCTTCAGTCAGTTGATTGCATCTTAATAAGGTATTAAATATTCGACAAGGTTTCAAATATTTGATGAACAATCAAAGTATGCAATACATTTTTAATAAAATATTTACAATTTTCTGAACTGAAAGTGAGACAAAATGACTAATACAACCACATATTTATTAAATTCTTATATTAGCTTCGTTTTATGGCACTTGATGAGCAGTAAGTTAGAAACATATTTATATAAATCTATATAAAACTTACCTTTAATTTATAATTCCACTATTCAGACGTATTTTGCGAAACGCTCAATGAATGCATCAATTGTACTTTGTATAATGGAGACTGTCAAATGGTTAAGACTGGTTGGAGTGTCTTTAAAATGTCTCGTTACGATCAATTTTCGGTTGTTAAGATACCCGAATTTCCTGGCCAATCCGAAGTAGAGTATGTATATGATGAAAATCTGGCCAACTGCGTCTCCGATGGCTATACAATTACTGGTACGTAATCATACATTTCATAATTCCGAATCTCTTTCAGTTCATTGACTTTGTCACAGATAGATTAGAGACATTTGTTTGCTTTTGGTCCCCTTTGTTGGGTTGTCAGGCTGTGGCGAGTAAAGATGTTGTCAACAAGAGACTTATGCATCGTACCGCCTGCAAGATTTGTGCCAGATATTGTAATTGCAGTGTACGCAGTGGAGCCTCGGATGGAATTGATACAATTTGGATTCTAAGATCGACTTGGGTGTGGTTATTATATTATTGCAAGGGGAATCAAGTATTTATTTATTAAAAGACGACTATGAGCTGTGGAGAGTAAGAAAACTACAGTCGAGATAGTCACTACTCAATTTCAATAAAAACAAAACAATACGAACGCGCTACATTCCTTGAAAATACAATATGTCGATATACTACTACTTTCAAAACATACCAACGAGAATAAAATATTTGAGACTGTAAATCAAAGAAATTAAAACCCGATAGCTAAGTTTTTTTTTCAATAAGATTTTATCGGATCGTAGCCAAATGCTCAGGAATCATAAAATTTATAATTATTATTTTTGGTATCAAAAAGCGATTCAATCTTTGAAATTGCGCTTGCTATTCGAAAAAAATATGAGATATACTTAAGAAATACTAAAATATACTAACGGTATATTTTGAGAAAATTTTTTCTTCAATATCTTCGAAGATTTCTATCGGATCATAGCAAAGTATCAGGGATCATAAAGTTTATAATTTCTATTTTTGGTATGAAATTATGCTTGCTATTTGGAAATTGGCTGGCTTCTTGAATTTAGTTTTAGATAGTATTCAAATCTTTAAAGAATCCTTTAATTTAGAATATAAATTAAAAGAGTGTAAATCTTTAAAAAAAATAAATATCTATTTGATTAAAAAACACTTATTATATATCTAAATACTGTTTCAAATTGGGTATTTTTGGCACTGAGTTGTACAAAGTGTTTGTTGTTATTTTTAATTTTCATTCGTTTAGAGTGTCAAATTTAAAAAAAAAGTCAAGTAAATTTCCAAGTTTTATAAAAATTATTGTTGTTTTATTCCTTTTATGATGAACATTTTTACAACTGTATTATTATTTTTACCCGTGTCTGTAAACTCAATTAACAGTAAGCCAGTAAACGCTGGGATAAATTATTTCATATCTCAAAACAAATAACATAATCATAGGAACGAATGGCGAATCGCTCAACTTTTGCCCTGCTTGTGCACAATGGATTATCTCTGATTGCAAGGTGAATAAAAAGAGCGTATCGATTGATAAAGACGAAGATGCGTACAAGCTTCGATATCTTCAGCAGGGTGAAACTGTTGATCCAAAACTAGAGAAATGCTTGGACGACAATCTTAAAGTAGTTGGTAAATATTTGTATTCCTGAAATAATTTGTATTATCTACAATCTATGCACGAATATACTTAGGGGAACTGACGAGCTTTATTTGTATGAAGTCGATGAGGAAAGGATGCTTGGTGGTTGGGAATAAAAAGCAATTCGCTATTCAGAATTCATTAAGTTACGTCTGCAGATATTGCGCCTTTTATTGCGAATGTGAGAAGCTCATTGATAGCAGCAGCATCCTTAACTCCTATTTGAGTGTCTCATGTGTTAGTTGTGTGGTTTTTATTATGTTGTATCACATATTTATTTTTATTAATTGAATTTATTGGAACAAGTGTTTGTTAAAATCTTCTTCCTTTTAACTTCAAGGAATATTTTAGGTACTAAAACACTAAAAATTTTTGTATGTTCTATCACATATATTATTTTTATTATAAGAAGACATACATAAGTTAAAGTTATCGCAACTAAAACATGTTTGTTAAATCTTTTTTCATTATATTAAATTTTTGGGACATTTTTACCAAGACTATAAATGAATTGCATTCGGGAACAAGTCAAAAATATTTATACCCGCTACCCATAGGGTATCTCCGGCATCTCCGACCCTATAAAGTATAAATATTCTTAATGAGCGTCAACAGCCGAGACAATGTAGCCATGTCCGTCTGTCCGTATGAAACACTGAATCTCAGAGAGAATAATTTTTTTTTGACAGTATTTTTTATGTCGAAGTTACTTTGTATGGGCAAAAACGCCTACTTACTGGGGGTCCTAGTTGCTTTGACTGACAATCTGGTATATTGTGCTGTCTATGGTATATCGATATACCAAATATACAATTTGGTATAATTTTAGTCTTTTTTTTGTTATTTCGGTATATTTTGAGGAAATACCGCAATATTTTGCTTTTATTTAAAATGGGTCGCGGGTATCTCACTTATCTCACTTGTTTTTTATACCCGCTACCCATAGGGTAGAAGGGTATTATAACTTTGTGCCAACAGGAAATGTATGTAACAGGTAGAAGGAGGCATCTCCGACCCTATAAAGTATATATATTCTTGATCAGCGTTAACAGCCGAGACGATCTAGCCATGTCCGTCTGTCCGTCTGTGTGTCTGTCCGTCTGTCCGTATGAACACCTAGATCTCAGTGCTATAAGAGATAGAGCTATATTTTTTTTTTCGACAGCATTTGTTATGTTTGCACGCATATCAAGTTTGTTTCAAATTTTTGCCACGCCCACTTCCGCCCCCGCAAATCAAAAAAATCGAGCGCAATTTTAAAGCTAGAGTTACGAATTTTGGTATATATAATAATAATTATAGTAGTTATGATTCCTGAAAATTTGGTTGCGATCAGATAACAATTTTCGAAGTTATTAAAGAAATACTTTTGAATGGGCAAAAACGCCTACTTACTAGGGGTCTGAGTTGCTTTGGCCGACAATCTGGTATATTGAGCCGTCTATGGTATATTTTGAATGCGGTACTATATCGATATACCACATATATCATTTGGTATATTTTTAGTATATTTGCAGTATATTCGGTATATTTTGAGAATTATACCACAAAATATATTGCTTTTGGAATGGGGTAATTGGGAAATGGGAAATTGGGTAGCGGGTATCTCAGTCGAGTACACTCGACTGTAGCTTTCTTACTTGTTTTTTTGTTATTTCGGTATATTTTGACAAAATACCGCAATATTTTGCTTTTATTTAAAATGGGTCGCGGGTAACTCACTTATCTCACTTACTTGTTTTTATTTAAATTGCTAAATAAAATTCATTAAACATATTTTACAGTTTAAGCTAGTTTCAAAATTATTTTATAAATATGTAAACTAATGTCATAAAATATATTTTATGTTTTATCACATATATTATTTAAATTAATTGAAGGCATTATCTAAAATTCACTAATAAAAAGAGTTAAATCCCTCTTCCTCTTAATTTTAAGGAAAGTTTTGCCAAGTTAGTATATAAATTGCAATTGGATCATAGCTTTGCTAATATTTCTAATTTATATTGATAAATAAATTTCATTTAACTTATTTTACAATTTAAGCTACTTAAAAGATTAACCCTCTAAGCCCCAAGAGTGCCTTGAGGCACTCATTTACATTGCGTTACTGTGGAAAGTGGCATTAGAGGGTTAAGGCATTGCATTCAAATATTATGTCACAACAATAAACTCTGGATTTTATATTAATAACCACTATCTCATCAATTAAGTAAATTCCTTTAAAAATATATTTTAGTTGCTTTTTATGTCATTGAAGTAATATGTGAATAAAAATATTGAAAATTTGAGTGGCACATACATTTTTTAATTTTATCCAAATTATGAAATTTTATGGATTATTGTTGAAGTGTTTGCTTCTAATAGCGTACATAAACTGTAAGTATTCATGGGTTATTTTCCTTATCCACATTATAAACATATCCTAAAAAGTGGCGATAAGTCAAAATGTATGCGTTGACTGTAGCTCACACATTGACAAGGACTGTGAAGTCAACAATACAGGAATGGGGTATTTAGCTCAAGCTCCCAGGGATAAGTTACTACTTCAAAAACTTGGAGCCGGTGAGAAACCCGACTCAGACTTGGAAGAGTGCATGAATCCAGGCTATAAATTTACGGGTGAGTTATCACAATTTAATACTTGGAAATAATTTAATATTAGTTGATATTGCGTTTCAGGCGACTTGTCAACTTTCTATTGTTTTTGGTCTCCTACGTTAAAATGCAAGGCAGTTGGAGAGAAGAATTTTTTAAAAGTACCAACATCAAAACAAAAGAAAGCTATAGTATGTCACACATGTGCATCATATTGTGGGTGCAAATATTCCAAAGGATTTTCCCCTCGCACTTTTCGTATGCATGTATTTGCTTGCTTATTGAGTCTACTTCTATTATGTTAAAATTATGAAACGTTATTGACATATATTTTAAATTCCGAAGTACCTCATTTAACAATAATTATAAACTTGAAAGTATTTACAGTATCTGATGATGCTTACTTAATAGGTCTCGTTGGGAGATCTATCGGATCATAATTTTAAAAATAAAGATTATTAATTTGCAAAATGGTCATATTTAACTTTAAAGTATATTTATTTTTTTTATTTTTATTTATTTATTTTTTTTTATATTTTAGCTTGAGCTCCTATTACGCAACGTTATATTAATCGATGATTTTCTAAGTTACATATTTCCTTCGCGTTGTGATGCTTCTTCATTTTAGGTGTTGTGTATCATGTAATAATAACTTATTTGAAGTGTTGACTAATGATTTAAGTGCTGATTGGTGCGGAACTATAACATATGTTAGTGGCTGTGGACGGATAACAAAATAAATATAAAAAGTTAGCAAGCTACAGCCGAGTGTGCTCGACTGTGAGATACCCGCTACCCATTTTGAATAAAAGCAAAATATTTCGGTAATTTTCTTAAATTATAATAAAATAATATACCACACAAATACTAAAAATATGTCATTCGCTATATTATAGAGGGGAAAATATACCAGATTGTCAGCCAAAGCAACTAAGACCTCTATTAAGTAGGCGTTTTTGCCCATACAGAAGTATTTCTTTAATAACGCAACCAAATTTTCAGAAAATTTCAAAGACAGTAGTTATTAATGTATATACCAAAATTTGGGCATTACAATTACGCTTGTTATTCGATTTTCGTCTATTTTCGGGGGTGGAAGAGGGCAAGGCAATCATTTTAAATAAACTTGATCTGCGTGTAAGCAATATAAGTGCTATAATGATATACATTTCTATCTCTTATAGTCTCTGAAATCTAGGTGTTCATGTATTTAATTTGTATTCAAAACATACAAAAAAAGATTTATTGCGCTTAGCGAACTGAACTAAAAAATAATATACTGAAATTATTTCTTTACGAATTCATTCACTCTTGAGAGATCCCTGCTTAAAAGTCGAGGCAACCAAGCACATTGACGGGGGCAATATACACTTTGTCACGTGGTATTTGAACTTGAACTAAAATTTGTGACGATTAACGAAATTATCAAATTTTCTACAGCTAATAATACGGCGCAGCGTCCCGTTGTCCTAGTGACAATAAATGTTAATTGAATAAATTAAATGTTGAGAACACTGAAAGAAAAAAATAGGTTCTTTTATTCGTGCGGTTATTTTAAAAGTTGGTAATTGAGAAGAGTTGATATGGCTATGGAAATGAACAAAAAGTAAACACAACAGATTAGTAAAGGATGCAAAATTAGCATAGCTAGTATTTTTGTTCGTTGGGTTGATTTTGGAGCAGTGTAGAGAGACGATTATGCTGCTGATGTGTGACAATCGCAGTCTCATTCAAAATCCAATCAACGCCTTGTTAATGCTCTGCGATGTTTACCCATGTACCACAGTATATTGTATATATAGAATGTCGTTAAACGCCGCTGATTGCACAGAATTGAATTCAACTATACGATTCGCATCGTATAGCATCGCATCGCATCGCAGAACGAGTACGAGTACGAGATACAGATACAGATACAATTGCAGATACATGTTGTACAGCTACACCTACATCTACACCTACTCAATTGGATGGGCCGTCAATCCTCGGCCGAGTTGAACGTGCTCATCTGACATTCTGAATACGCTATCAACATCTCGCCAAGCCGACCGCTGTCTCTATATAGTCCCATATACATCGTGTGTATGTATTTTCTCTGTTTGAAATAAATTGTATATAATTTTTATTAAAATTTCCGCTTAAACATTTCTCTCTATGTGTTTATTTACGTGTGTGTGTGCTTGTGTCTTCGTGTGTGTGTGGGAGTGTGGGTGTGTGATTTTGAATCGCGTTTGCCTCTTTCTCTAAGCAACTAGAATTTACAGTTTTTAATTTTCTTTAGCACTTTTCTCACACACATCTGTCAAATATTTGCTTTCTAGAACGTGCATTCAATTCCTGACATTTGAAAATTGTTCTATTTTAGGCAATGATCAATGAGGAACTAATCTACTAGGGTACCACAATTTCATGGACCTGGCAACATACTATTAACTCATTTTAATCTTAAGTGGCGTCGCCATTTAAATCAGAATTTTTGTGTCTAAGAATTTTTATACACTTTTTCAATTACAACATTATAAAAAGTAATGTATGACGAAGGTTAAATGGCTTTTGATTGTCCTTTCCCATAAAATTATTAATTCTCTTTCGAGAAGAAGAAGGAATTATTTAAATCTCTATAAATAGAATCTATTAAATGTAAATTAAAATCATTTTCACCTAGCGTAAAACCTCCATTTCCTTTAGAATTTTTAACAATTCCTCCAATTAAACATTTTCAAAACTAACTTAATTGTATCTTGTTTCCGTTCTCTCAAGAAAGTATTTTATAGAACCTAGAAAAATAAAAACCGTTTATTTTCCTATGTAAATAAAGAATAACAATAAATTAATAATTATTTTTTCATCGCCTATAGAATACAATCTTAAAATATTAAAACTTCTTCATCGTGTTACATGTTATGTTTAAACTTTATACAAATTTAAGAATTTTTTTGTTTAGAAATACACTTTTGTAAATTAATATACCGAATTGTTGGTGGTATTTTTGTTTTTCGTATTTTGTTAATGATTAAAAAAGAAATAATAATGTTATTTCAATCAAAATTTAGAGCTCCAGCTGGAGGATTATTTGAATTATTATATGAAGTTTACCCAAAATTTGAGTAAAATTAATCTTAAACAAAAAACGAAAATTAATGGTGTAAGTATAAAAAATTTACAACACTTACATTATATGAATATAATATAAGATATATGTATATAAGTATTGTAAACTTGAAATCGTTCCACTTAAAATGCAGTGTCCTATTTTATGACCGTAAACAAAACTCGATTTGAATATATTATCAAGTAAAGGATTATTTGCATACAAGGAATGCTCAGGTGGTATTCCCTATAGAGAGAGGTGTGCTGGTTCATTCCAGAGAACTGCATACAATAATTATTTATGGTCACTTGGACCCAATTTCGCTTGAAACTCTCAGAAAGGTAAACACAGATATATTCATATAGCACTCACACACACACAGACGCACACATATAAATTCCCACATGACACCGTTAATCTGGAAGAGAGCGCAAGCGCAGCATTTTGCCGCTGAAGAAAGTGGCGAAGTGGCGATTAATGAGCGAAACTGCGACCTTCAGACTCGACTCGAGCAACAATAACAGAAGCAAGATCACCTGTGGATGAAAAACAGGTATAGGAAAATGATATTTCCCAAAAAATTGTAAACCGGCGCAAACCGGTGCGCAAATGCAACAGCTGAGAAGCCAAGAAGAGAGCGAACTTCGGAGTGGCAGAATGAGAGAGAAAGCATTGGTGCAACAGGTGAGCGCATTGAGCGGCAAAGAGAGCAATACCTCAACAGCGAGCACATGTTAAAGTTGTGGAGAGCGGGAGAGCGAGAGAGCGCTCAAAATTCAATGCGTATTTGCTGAGACGGAGACTGCGGCCGCGGCTGCGACTGCGACAGAGGCTGAGGTTGTAAAAGGCTGAGGCACAAAACATCGGCTGCGTTCAGTTAGTCCGCGAGACGGTCTCAAAGCCAACGGTCGCAACAATCGCTCCGTCAACGTCGAGTGTTTCGATTACGAGTCCGCCTTTTTTTAACGGTTATTTTAAGTGCGAAAAGGAAATACATATTTCTATATATAACATACATCTGTTTAAAATGACGGTCAAGGCAGCGCGTGTGCGTGGTGTGCTTTTATAAGGAATATAGTTTCCATCGCATAGATAATAAAAATATATCATACGAATTAAGTGCAATTCAAATTTGATCAGAGAGAATTAAAGGCTGATAGCAAATTTTGCAAACGAAAAACTTTAAATTTTTTTTTTCTGAAAAAAAAAAATATAATCATTGAATATATATTTAATTTTGGATATTAAACGAACGAATTCCGCAACACTATCAAGGTAAGTTTCGCACAATTTTCAAATGCGCAATAATCCTTCATTGAGGGTGTCTCCCATTTAGGGGTGAAATTGTTTACTACGAATCGGAATTTGTTGGCGCAACACATTGTATAGGTCGGAAAATGCGTATGAGAGAAAATTAAGAAAATTACGTCAAATTACTTAAAGTCAAGAGTCAAATTAGAGTTCATTAAGCACTTTTGGCTTAACTCTTTTTTTAGCCAAACTACTTCCCTTAAACTGCTGTAAAGCCAAAGCCAGTCATATTTAATTTTTATTGCATGTACAAATTACTATGTATAATATTTCATAGAACTGTAGACATTAGCTCGAGTCTTGAGTAATTTACAATAATTTTATGCACAATTTAGAGAGCAATTATTGCTAATTTGTTGATTGCATTTTTGGTGCTCATCACTCTAAGATTTGCTGTGAAATAAGTAAAAAAAAAAAACTTGCACCTTGGCAAATAATTAAATGTGTTTGCAGTCAAATGAGTAACTGAAGCTGAAACTAGTTTAATTAAAAACAGAAATACTTTAAATTGTCGTGCAAGTGGAGCAAAGGCAACTCTTTCAGCTCGTTTCACTGGCGACTCAAAATAGTTTGACAGTTAAATGAATGCAATCAAACTGGAGCAGAGATCCAATTACGCACAGAGACAGACAGACAGACTGATGTTTGAATATTGCCAAAGCCAAAGCCAACACCTGAGACTCAAAGCTGAAACAAATTGGCATTAAAAATGAAGCGGAAAAAGTTTTGACACAAATGCAACAATAATAATAACGATACAAGCAGCAGCGGCAACAAGTCCAAATATCAATAGCAAACATTGGCCAATAGGCAAACACATCAACATTTTTCATAAGTTTGCATTTTGAACATACGACCCGCAATGATTACATAAAGTCCAAAAAGCAAATCGACCCCAAACCCAAAACCCAATCAGTTATCGGTCCACACCAATGGACGTCATTAACTGCACACACACACACACATACGCACACACACTCACACACACATATGGCAAAAGTTTTGCTCGACAAAAAAATCATTCATTGTGATCCGGTTTGCTTATTCGACTATGTAATGTGAAAACGTTTGTGACACCCCCCAGTCTGAATGTCCCCTTCCCATCTTCACATGATGAAGACATAACCGACAAAAAGGAGTTGCAAGTTTAGTCAAAGTTAATGAAAGTTCAAGTGAAATTGCCGAAACCGGTTCGATTGGGTCAAGTTTTTAAATCAATTTTTTTTTTCTCAGTTTTTGGGGTAACCAATTATGTTCAAGGCCGAAAGCAATTTTGAAATCGAAATGAGAAAGGCCACGCGTACATTTAGTTAACGTTTAATGTAATTAAACAAGTACAGTTGTGCTGAAAGTCAATGTGAATTACAGGAGAGCATTTGGATAGATAAGTAATTCGAAATTATGAATTTAAGGTGACTATTTTATGATAATATGCTAAAAAAGAACATTTTACAGTAAATACCTATTTATTATATTCTGATCTTGTCATATAAATATTTCCTGAAAATCTTCTTGAAAAATATTACAAAATTTGCAATATAATTAGATTATTATTATATTCAAATATTAACTTTAAAATAATCATTGTTATATGTGTCTGTCGTCGTCTGTAAATTAAAATACAAAATTTAAATAAATTTTTTTTTTAAATTTCTTGTAGACTTTGGAATTTATGGTGAATTTAAAATATGAATGTTTTTGATAATTTTTTAAAATAAAAAACTTATAGATTGTTATTAAAAAAAAAACTTTCAATAGAACACCAAATAAATATTTAAATATTGTTGGGTTTTTTTTTACAAATTTCTTTGGCTTCACTTAAGACTTTTTCTGTGAGCAGCAGCTGTAATTATTTAGCTTATGTCTGCTTTTAGTGGTATGTCAAGCATATTAATCTTCATCTGGGTGGCACCACAAACTATCACTATCGCTAGACACAGCAGCACAGTGGCAAGCAACTTGCACTTTCTTTGGACATGTGGAGCTAATGCTAATTAGACTTATCACATGACTTTTACTCTTTTAAGTTCACTTTCCGTTGAAAATGAGCAATTATGACGGCGTTTTCCAGGCATTTCAGTCATTTCAGCAGCATCGACTTAATAAATCTTCCAATTGACAGACCAATAGAAAAAGCGAGACAGCGACTGATAGAGTGAGAGAGAGAGAGAGAGAGAGGGAGAGGCACGTATTGTATATGTTTACGTACCAGGCGAATGCTAAAAAGCAAAAAGAAAGAAAGAAATAAAGCAAACCGAAAGCCAAGTTGAAGGCAAGGCAAGGCAAGAAACCGCCGAGAAATGTTGTAGAAAAAAAGAAAGTGCAATGCTGAGGTATAAAGCACACTCACACACACACACACATACTCGTGCAAGCATGTGTGTTGTATTGAATACTTTTTTGTTGTGGTATAATAACTGAGAGTTAACGGCACTTCAGAGCGAACTCTGCTTTATGGCTATAAAGATTTTCTGGAACATGAAGCATGGCCACTTTTCCATTCAAATTGCATATCATGCAGCACTTGGCAACACACTTGCCACAGACACTTGAGGGATGCGAACACCTTGAAGACACTTTTGTCATTGCACAAAGTGTCATTTACTTTAGTCTCCCCATCTGGAATTGGAATTGGAACTGGAACTGAAGCTGAAATTGAAACTGGACGCGACTAATTTGCGGCTTTCGTGTTAATAGCTTAAGCAAACAGTATTTGTTGCTATTTGTTCGACACTTTGCTGTGTTGTTAACTTCTATGGCAATTTGTTAAGTTTAGCAAATTATTTGAACGCTTAAAAGTCGCGTGCCGAAAGTTGTTAATTGATTATCGTGACTTTGGGGATGCCTTCTAGTAAAAGTGAATCTTCAGCATTCCAAGCATTTTCTCAGCTGAAACCAGTTTGCAGTAGTTTTACCTGCTTGAGGATGTTTTCAAAAGAAAAATCTGGAAAATGCATCTATGTACATCAACAGGGTTGGAAATCAAAGATCAAAGCAATTAAATAGGAATTTCGACTACCTGCTAAGATCAAAGAAGCATTGAACACAACTGTACAAAAAGAAAATGCCAGATAACGCTTGTTCTCTGGTAATTACTTTTCCCTTTTCTGTTAGCTGACTTCCTTAGCAAGCAAAAACCATTTGAATTTATATTGACAACAATTAATGCATCATTCAGTTTAAGCGCTACAACTTTATTGAAGCCAAACGCTAAAACTCAAGCAATGCCTCAAAAGCTGCCAAATTATTTAGGTAAAGTAATTATTTTGATAAACTATCAGCAATGCAATTACCGGAAATGTTTGCGTTTCTTCTGAAGCACAAAGCTAAAGCGACTGTTAAATAGCCTTTAATCATCTAATCAGATCAACATCAACATCAACATCGACCACTGTTCCACTGACCCAAAGCGCACAAAAGACCTGAAATCGAATGCAAATACAAGAAGAAGAAGCAGACAAAGGGGAAGGAAAGAGGGAAAAAATGCGTCTTATAAAACCGTTTTTAAAACGAGCTCGTAAATTGCTAATTAATGCAAAGTCAACGAAACAAAAAAAAACAAATCAAAAATCGAACAGATAAAAGCTAAATTCAAATTGAAAGCATTTACAAACAGCGAACTACCGCAGTGTGTGTGCATGTGTGTGTGTGTGTGTGACCGAATGTGTATAAACTAGTGTGTGTGACCCAGTTGCAGCCACACTTGAAGTTTGAAGTCGCAGAAAAAGTAGAAAGTGATTTCGGTATTTTTGTTTAGTTTTTTTTTTGTTTTGTGTTTTGGTTATTTTTAAGGACAGAACCCCAAACAAGTGCCGGCTAACGATAAACGATAAACGATGATCGATTGTTGTTTTAAGTGCTGCTCAATGTTAATGCGTCATCAACCTCGAAGCAAACTAATTAAAATTCATTGCGAACAAATGTGTGGCAACAATTGTAAGAAATACGCAAAGGTTGTTTGCCTGTCTTTCTGTCTGTTTGTCTTTTGCCAAAAAAACAAAACAGAAAATCCGCTTTGCGGGGTTGACAATCACAAATCACCAATCACAATAATACAAAAATTAAAACAAAATTTATTTTCTGTTTTTGTCTTTTGAGACAGGCCACGCCCCCAAACGCTAAGGTCAATAAAATGATTGCTCGTGTTCTACTTCAATGACTTGACCCAAATTTAAAGCCACCCACAAGGCAAATGGCAAAGAGTTGTTAGTATTTTTTTCCATGTCTTGTTTTTTTCTTGGTGGTTTATGATGATTTTGTTTTTCGAAATGAATTTTTCGTTTGTGCAAAAAAATATATTTAAATATTAATTAATATAAATTTTCGTAATTTCTTGGTATTTATGCTTTGTGCGTCAGTTTGTCTTCGGGCCACACACAAACACACACACAAAAAAGTGAAAGTTGTTGATTTTATGATTTGGCAAAAGAAAAACTTGTTGAATTCGGTATTTGTGGTTTCGGCGATGCAATCAATTTGCTCGCGCCGCATTTCGTTGCTTTTGTGTATATTAATAAATTACTTATATAAAAATAAATTGATCAAGAAGCAAAAGAAAAAAAGAAAACGAGGCTGCGCATACAAAATAAAGGCGTGCAAAATGCCGAGGATTATGCAATCCATGCAATACGACAACAGATTGATGATGAAAAACAATTTGCAGAAAGTCCCAGCAGCAGCAGCTGAAACAACCTGTATGCAAGTGCTGGTAAAGTCCAGACTTAACTGGATATGCTGTTTAATACAACTTAAACAAGCATTCAGACATGTTTATATTATGCTGTCTGAATGTTGCTCAAGCTGCTTTATAAGCCAGAGCTTTAGGTGCGAATGCAAAATTATTACTAGAAGTAAAAGTGAAAAGTAGCATCGTATTTCAATTCATTGGATTGCCAGAAATGAAATCTGAATGTGTGTTGTACACTTGAACAGTTAACAAGAAACTCAAAATTAGCAAAAACACTCAAGTTGAGTTGTGTCCGAATGTGATCTGCAGTGACCCAAAAAACAGCAACGAAAAAGATATGAAAAAGCGAGAACAGAGATACACCAAATAATACTCTGCAAAATTTACAATTAACTTATACTTTAGTGAAGCTTTGAAATATTGCTGAATGTTTATATTTCTGCTCATTACTTCAGGGTATAATCTGATTATCTGCCATTTGATTTGTTGCCCAAAATAAACGCTTGGTGTGGCAAAAAATTTGAGACATTCTTTCATAGAAATCAATATGCATATGAAAGACAACAAATAGCAGGAAAGGCAAAAGTAACAACAACAATCATAATAATATGACACACACACACATTCACATATTCAGTCATAACAATATAATGCTAAATTGCTACGGCGTTGACCAAAAAGCAACAGCAAAACAAAAGACTTAAGCGACAAACTCTTTTTGGGCAGACGGCAACTTTCTCAGCTATATTTCATTTTTGTTTTTTTTGTTTTATATAGAATTTCTAATGTGTTTCTGAAAAATGTGCGTAAATTTGTTTGTAATTTGCATTTGGCATCGGCTTAGAAATGTTTTTATAGAAGAATTTGCCATTAATCCGAGCTGTCACAGCTGTCTTTTGACCCAGTTAACCAAATGAGAGAAGACCCAGATTTTATGCAGCAGTCACTGTTGATGGTCTCAATATTTAAATGCGAGTATATGTATATAATTTGTTAAATATTTCGATTTGTTAGTTTTCTTGGCACGCAATCATGCTAAGGAGAAGTGCGGGAAATTCTCAAGGTGTTGATTCGGTTCACTTTGCTTTGCTTTTGATGCGAACGTGTGATCGCTGCAAATGGAAAACATAAATTGTATTTATTTTGGTTACAATTTCATAAGCTAACAAATCGCCTTAGTCACAGGCAGCAAACTGAAACAACCTAAAAAGTCTGTTATTTGGACATCTAATGTCATTTGCCGGCTGATTATGAAAACCAAATTTGAAGCTGCGTCTGCGGCTTGCGCCACAATTGTAAGGTTCATTAATGAACTTTGATGCTCCTCAGTAGGGGGGAGGGTAACCAGCTTGTTTTATACATATGTTGTAAAAACGAAATGTATTTTTACATAATAATACAAGTTTCAGATAGCTATTTTTAGTGGTGTGGGATTTGGAAGACGTTAACAACTTTTTTTGCTTTCCGTTCTGAGAAGTGCAATAGAAATGTGCAAAAGTCATGAGTGAAAGTTCCATGATCAAAATTTGAGTGCACTCAAATGAAGAAATGATAAGCATAATTAAAGCAGACAGAGAGAAACTCTATGATAAATTATGAGAAAGAGAAAAATCTGCAATGACAGATCGAAGAGTGTGCCGTCTCTTGACTTAAAATCTCGTCAAAGCTTTTTAGATTGATGCATTAATAGTTTTAAGACGGTTTTTATGACTTGAGAAATGTTAACAGCATTTAATACAGCATTAAAATAATAACAAGTAAGAAAGCTGCAGTCGAGTGTACTCAACTGTGAGATACCCACTACCCATTTTTAATAAAACCAATACAATTCGGTATTATTTTTAAGTAATACCAAATGCATATACCGAAGTAGTACTAAAATACTAAATGTTACATTTGGTATATCGATTACATTTTAAATATACATATGGGCAGCGGGTATAACAATTTTCAATCATTTTTTAATGATACCAAAGAAATATACTAGAAAAATACTAAAATATTCCGAAGAATATATTTGGTATATCGATATACTATTACATTTTCAATGTACATACGCACATGACGTCTCGGCTGTGTACTGGAAAAAATACCAAGGACTATATCGATATACTTAATGTCGATATTACTATATATTTATAATTTATTGGGTCGGAGATTACTCCTTCTGCCTGTTACATACACACATATATCATGCGTAGCGGGTATTAAGAAGTGAACGTTTCGTGCATTTATTAAGACATTTGTTCCCTAATTTCAATAGACGTCAGTCTAAATCTTCTTTGTAAACACACATATATTATGGATAGAATGTGGACTAATAAATTAATAATAGATGTGACGACAGAGAGGTGGAAAATTGGGCTTAGTCATGTAGACACAGCTATTTATCAAGTATGCTTTGTGAGATTGGGAACAACTTCATGCTGTTCGGTGCAACTGCATTCAAATAATTATTTCACGCTGTCAAATTCTACAAACTAGTAACTAGATAAAGCCTCTACAAATTGGTGAAGTAACTGTCAGTCCGTGCCTCTTATTTGCATAACTCTTTACCGCTCGATTCTCCGAATGTTTGCATTATGCCACAAAAGTGACAACTTGGACTTGAGGTGTTTGGCCCTGCTCTGAACTGAGAGTAGACGAGTTTATGCAGATAAAAAATACAAAAAAAAAAAACTCATTTGGCCTTTTTAACACAAACATATGAATATTGCCGGGCAGACTCAACACTCACAACACTGAACACTCGACAACAGCAAAACAATGTGGACTCAACTCAACTGTTGGCAACTTTGTTGCCACAATACTCCTGTTGGTGTTGGGGCGAATGGCTTGTTCATTAAATCACTTTGACATAATGAACCGTTATGCCAACAAAATGTCTCGCTACCAAATATAAAAACAAAACAACAACATCAAAGATCCAGAGTTGAGCCGTAACCTTGACTGAAGCGACTTCCAAAAGCCTTCTCTGTGGACTATGGACGTTCATGTTGTAATTTTGGTTTTTTTTTGTGTGTTACAATTTGGTAAAAGTGCAGTGTCAGTTGTCGTTGAACCCCAGGAAAAAAAATGGAAAGTTGCCCGCATGTAAAATAATGATACAGATGCTTATGCTCGATATACTGTAAACTCATTAAATTAACGTCTATTTGGCGTTTAGCATGCAAATGCCAAGACCAAAAGCAAACAAAACGCGAGCGTCAATACATTTTACAGCTTAATCATTGTTAAACATTTTTAACAGATGCCGATACACTCAGCAGTTTTGAATTAGGCAGCTGCCTTCAGCTGACTTCACAACTTTTTAGTAGCTGGTTTTGCATTTCATCAGCCTAGGACTTAGCTATTGCGTTAAGATAAACACTTTTTGTACCAATATTTTAGAGAAGACTGTACAAACAATAAAAATATACAAATTAAGCTGCACCCAGTCTTAATTACAATTAAAGCTTTATTTAATTGTATATTATAATGTAATTCTTACAAAAATAAATATGAAATGAAATATGACATCGTGCCAGGAATAATAGCTGTTAACAGGCCACTGAACTTTAACAGCTACTCTTAAGTAGCCAGAGGTGAATTTATACTTTAATAATTAACCGAAGAACGTTGCCCTTTGTGTATTAATCGCAAAAGCTTTTACATCTTCTAATTCTAGTGAAAACAAAGTTTAGTAAACTTAGTTTTGAAATTACAAAAATATCGATACAAGTGACAAACGTGATGATTATAGCAGACGGTTAACAGCTTGATGCCCACATTGTCCATTCAATGTACATTCTGTAATTTAGCAGACACTCAGTCACTTAGTGTATTGTTGTTGTTTATGTCTTCCTTCTTATTGTTATTTCGTTTTCATTTTTTGTCATTAGCCTCAGTCTTGTGCAATTATAATGCTAATGTTCTATTCATGTAGAGTACATAAAAGCATTTTGTTTAACAAATTCATAATGCCGAATGCCTATGCCAAATTCTGTGTTTGGCATGAATAATTGCTTAAACAAATGGCGCATCTACAAATAAGTCTTAGTAAGAATAATATTCATGTATCACGTATGTACGTTTAGGTTTCCTATGTGTTTAAATCAGAAAAAGGTGATGCTTTAGAGCTTTAAGTAAATACAAAAGAAATTCGCACAAAGCTTTATCCGAAAGACAAAATTGTTATTTTGAACTTCTTAATATTTCACACAGTACATGCTCTTAAGAGAAGTCTTAATGCGTTCTAAATTAGTTAAAGTACACCAATTATCTAAAATTATGATGACAATTACTTCAGGCTATATTTCATACACGTACATTTGTACTTACACACGTGCCTAGCTAACTATTTAAAATTCTTTGAAAATTAATGTGCCTAGCTAGTTGATGAAACTGTTAATAAAAAGTTAAATTTTCTAAAATTTAATGTTGCAAAAAGTTATTGCCGCCCCCGGGTGGACTCGAACCACCAACCTTTCGGTTAACAGCCGAACGCGCTAACCGATTGCGCCACGGAGGCCATGTTTGTCTCGAGAATTATAACCTTGATGAAACTAAGAACGAAATAGGACAAAACAAAAAATCAAAATTCTAACATGAACTTGGCACCCTCAGTACGAAAATGAAATTTGACACGAAGACACCAACAGCCTCCGTGGCGCAATCGGTTAGCGCGTTCGGCTGTTAACCGAAAGGTTGGTGGTTCGAGTCCACCCGGGGGCGGCAACAGCTTTTTTGTTGTTGATAGTTTTTATTTTCGTATAAAAATAAATTGTAATAATTATTTATTTTATTTAAATAGAATAATTACCTGTCCATACATGTCTACAACATTTTGTGTGTTTAGCTAATAGCACCGAATGATAAATACGCATGCTTTTATTATTACCGCCGTACTTGACTTCTATAATCATGCTAATAGTGCACATTAGCTTATATTTTCGTCGTTATTTATTTTATTGCTGGGTTTTGTTAGTTGAACAAGGGCATTTTTGTTTCTCAAATTCATTCAGACAAAACAACATTCAGAAAACAGCTCTAATGCTGAGTGTTGAGCGTTGAGACAGCGGAGGCTGAAAATGTGTGCGTGTGTTAAGTTGAAGTTGAAGGTGTCGATGAACAAAGCCAAACAGACACGAAACCTCATACTATAGATGTAGGCAATTGTCGACGAGTACTTATTGCCTATAATAATAATAGCACCAATCTACCTTTGCCTTATGTCTTTCACCTTCACTAGACAGCTCACATGTGAATTCGACATGCACGCAGTTTAAAGCAGCACAGATTTAATGTTTTTAGATCTTATGATTAGTTGTTTGTTCGTCAATTACTCTGTTAATTAAGAACGGTTTCCATTAGTTTTTTTATTTAGTGTACTTTATAATAATATCTGGTGTATTCTTTATGTTTTTGCAGATGACTTGCGGCATATCTTGTGTCGATAAGACACTAAATAAATCATTCTACCATCTCGGCATTTGCATCGCCAAACATCCGGGCTATTTTGTCATTATACCTGTGATGATAACTTTGTTGTGTATGACGGGGTAAGTTGATGATTATGAAATGATGTCTTTGAATATGCATATTAAATGCGAATATTTGGCCTCATTTTTGTTAAATTATCTTTTGCAGCTATCAACAATTAAAATATCAAATCGATCCTGAATATCTATTTTCGCCCATTAATGGCGAGGGAAAGGCCGAGCGTGCTGTTGTTGAGCAATATTTTAAGGTGAATTATACGCATCGCTTCAATGTGGGACGCATTACGAGGCCCGGTAAGTCAACAACGTCAGCAAAAGCGACAAACACAAACAAATATACAAATATGTTTATGGCAATAATAACTGCTAGCATTGGGCAAGTGAAATGGCTCGACGACACCCCTTTAGTCATCCAATTAAAAATTGCAAAATATTTTGCAACTCGCCGCATCCGTGACGTCGCAACGTCAGTTCGCCGAAATATATCTAGGTATCGCTAGGAGAAGCAAAACAACAAAAAACAAAAAACCCATTACAAAATTACCTCTGATTTAAACATTTTTCCGCGCTGACTTTGAGTTCAAGACTACCTTAAAATATGCAACGGGGAGATGAAAGTGGGCATCATTTATTATTGAGGTCTTGAACTGAGTAGCGTATATATCTTTACACGCTATTAACTCTGTTTAATGGTTTATTAGCGAGAGGCAGCAACAATGCCTTACAAATAACACTAAATTGCTTTATGATATTGTGACATATAAAACAAAAACTATGGCAACACATATTGATCAAATTACATGAAAATTGTTTAAAATTCAGAAAAAAAAACGAAAAAATATATTTTAATAAATTAAAAAAATTACTTCCCATACCGGGAATCGAACCCGGGCCTTCTGGGTGAAAGCCAGATATCCTAGCCACTAGACCATATGGGAGGCGGTGATTCTATTAGCAAAATATTCAAATATTAGACACAGCTGCTAATCGAGCAAAACTAGTTTAAGATTGTAGACAAAAATAGATAACTGGAAATTATTTTTAGTTGATTATAAATAGTCGAACCATTCGTGTTAAGACTGCAGTAAGCGTGAAAATTTATTGTTAGTGCAAAATTAAAAATTATTGACCCATAAAAATCGCAATATTTTAGCAACAAAAAAGTACGCGCCCACATGAAACTCTTACACACAAATGGAGAAATATTATGTAGTAAGTGTTTGGAATTGGTAAAAGTTTTGTTTTTTGCGAAAATAATTAAATAATGGCACGTAGCAAAAAATAAAAATAAATGTTGCACAAAATTAAAAAACGTGCGCACTATGCACAGTTGAGTGTTCGAAACGAAACGAAACGATTAAAAGTAACCGCAGCAAACTCGTAAAAAATCATCAAAAATAATGAGCACAGTCAAGTTGAACAACTTACTGAATTTACCACACAAATTTTTAAGCTGGACCATAAAAAATAAGAAGAAGAAGAAGAAAACAAGCACACAACTATGTATGCATTGAGAGATATGCGCAAATTAACAAATGATTCTTGCGAAATGAAATTTGCTGGCCTCATTCTGAACGGTGCTGCTGCACTCGATGTGCGAATGTGCATCGAGGCCTTAACTTAACTGCTTAGATGATCAAAGAGCTGGTTGCTTTTTTCTAGAGTTTCAGCTCACCCAACCACACTCATCTAACCACTCATTTATTCATTCAACATTCGAGCTTGATTTATGATATAAGTGCGCTTAAGATGTGCGTGTGTGTGTTTTGTTGTGGCAGCATCATTGAACTTTGTTTTGACAATCGCTAATGCTGAAGATGAACAAGTCGAACAAGTCGAATGGCAATGGCGTTGTCTTCTTGCTGCACACAATAAGCAATTTGTGGTGCATTTTAACTAACTGTATATGGGCATTATCTAGACCGCATTTAGTCGGTTACGACCAGTTGACTGCGCTTCGCTTCGCTTGCACTTTATTCCCAGACACGGAGGCGATTTCAAATGCTTTTCAAACCAAAAAACCGCAACGTCTGTCCGCGCCCGCTTTGTTGCATGTGATGTGTGTTGTGTGGCAAACAAACCTCTAATGCAACTTTCACCCCGTCCAAACGGACTCTGATACATTTTTGTAGTATGTAGCGCAAGAAATTGTTGCTTCATTTTTTTTTCTGCTTTTTTTTTATCGCCTTGGATGTTATATAAATTGATTGGGGCCATAAAATAAACTATTTTTTTTTTGTGCGAATACAATATAATAAATGTATTAAATAAATTGCAAAACGTTAAGGAGTCTCGTTGCATGCTATTCAACTATCACTTTGTCGCTGCTGTCAAATACATCCCATATTGTCTAGTGGTTAGGATATCCGGCTCTCACCCGGAAGGCCCGGGTTCAATTCCCGGTATGGGAAGCACAATTTGTGGAATACTTTTTTGTTTATTTTTAACTTTTTTTTGAAGTTATATGAATTTAGGAAAATTAATTGATCTTAGTTATGCTGATTTATTTTTGAGTTTGACCAGAGATGGCTAGCATATTGATTATGTTCATCGTCTGTACTATGGTAGAACGCAAATGGGTAGACAATGTAATTTTCAATATTGATTGATTGTCTTAAAGAATATTTTTTGATTGACAAAGAATTCTTTTTGTCCAAGCCGCCTTCAGTCCATCAAAATTTGCGCACTTATAATGCCATTTAAATTCACATCACACTTTGATAATCGAAATTTATGAACAGCAAACTGAAACCAATTAAATTGATAAGCAGCTGCCAAAAGCATTTCTGCATTTGAAGTGTAATATTATCAGCAGCACTTTGCTTGATTATCAGAAATCACTTGAAATGTATCTCAAGTGTCTTCATTTGTATCTATTATCGCGACAACGTGCAAAGTATTCTTATGTCAAAACTCTGGTCGGCCTTTACAAGTTCATTCACAAAATGCCAAGGCAACGTGTGGACTGGCACGTTCTGTCCAGATGATCAGCCAAACATTTCTTATAATCAATTGGTATCCAATGTACGTAGATATATTTGTACGCATATCAAAAAAATGTATGTACAGTGGGTCTGGTATGTGGCAAACACTGACGCAAGTTGGATGGAGCTGCATTTGTTATGGCGCATTAAACACACAAACGATTTGTACAATATCAAAGTGGAAGTGAATTATACGGCGAACTAAACGGCGCACACACGAAATAAGTAATAAAATATAAAATAGCAGCAACTTAAATGAAACTCATTCGAATTATTGTCACGTCGCCACATACAATGAAGGCGCTGCTTGCTGGCTTGGCACTCAAGGAGGAGGCCTAGCTAGTGCACACTGGCACCAAATAGGGTCAGCTTTTGATTAAAATTGCGACAAATACAAGTTGAAGACTTAGTCACTAAGTCACTGGACAATAAACTCGTTTATGCATTTCATAATTTCATAAACAAATTATTTAATGAAAGTTTAAATATCTATCGAATTGACAAAGAAATCGAAAACATAAAAATAAACGTTCAATGTACTGTTACCTTGACTCGATTGGGGCAACCTTCACGCATGTGCCTCGAGGCGGCAGTAGGAAGTTAACCGTATCGAAACATAACTCTAATCGATTCAATTCTTCTGTCAACTGCAGGTCGCTTTGGTCGAGTCATTGTCATACCCAAAGATGGCGATGACAATATGCTGCGACGCGAGATCTTTATGGAACTGCGGCAATTGGACAATCTCATACAGAATGCGACGACCACATTCGATGGCGATACATTCACCTACAAGGACAACTGTGCACGCTGGGAGAACGAATGCTTCGAGAATGACATTCTCAACCTGGATGCACTCATGGATGATGTAAGCAAGGCAGACTTCAACTTCAATTACAGCTGAATTAAATTACTTTTTAAAATCTTTTAGATCGAATCCGGTCAGCTGAATCTCACATTTCCCATTATGTTTAATCCCGTGACGTGGGATGCTCACGCTTTTCCTGTGTTCT
Organism: Drosophila sulfurigaster albostrigata; assembly: GCF_023558435.1. Lineage (NCBI taxonomy): Eukaryota > Metazoa > Arthropoda > Insecta > Diptera > Drosophilidae > Drosophila > Drosophila sulfurigaster. The sequence goes on from NC_084883.1 coordinate 4,656,979, forward strand.
TTGGAGGAACAAAACTAACCGAGGATAACTATATCATAAGTGTGCCGGCCATACAGTTGGTCTACTTTGTCACAGCCGATAATAAACGACAAGATGCCAAGTAAGTGGAAAGAGCTTATGAACAAGTTTGAAAAGTTTTTAATGTGTGAACTTTCTTCCTTAGGGGCGCTGAATGGGAAGAAACCTTCCTTCGGGTTGTGGGCAAGGCTGAGAACTCAGGCATGTTTAAGCACATTTCGGTTTCATACTTTGCCTCTCGCACTCTCGATCATGAGCTGGAGAAGAATACGAAAACAGTTGTGCCCTATTTCAGTTCCACTTTTCTGTTAATGGGTCTGTTCAGGTAAGTGGCAAAGATCCATGAAACATTTAAACAGCAATTATAATTATTATTGATCTCATTAGCATCATAACCTGCATGATGGGTGATGCGGTCCGCTCGAAACCTTGGCTGGGTCTAATGGGCAATATTTCGGCCATTATGGCCACACTGGCTGCCTTCGGCTTGGCCATGTATTGTGGCATTGAGTTCATTGGCATCAATCTGGCTGCACCTTTTCTCATGATTGGTAAGACATTTGCTGCTTTCGTAGTTGAACTTTACTTAATCTTTGGTATCTTTCTCTTCAACTAGGCATTGGCATCGATGATACGTTTGTCATGTTAGCTGGTTGGCGTCGAACTCCCGCCAAGATGCCAGTTCATGAGCGCATGGCTCACATGATGTCGGAGGCTGCTGTTTCAATCACCATCACATCGGTCACAGATTTCATATCCTTTTTGATTGGCATCATCAGTCCGTTCCGTTCGGTGAAAATCTTCTGCACCTACTCAGTGTTTGCCGTCTGCTTCACGTTCATTTGGCACATCACTTTCTTCGCCGCCTGCATGGCCATCTCGGGCTACAGGGAACGCAAGAATCTCCACGCCATCTTCGGTTGCAAAGTCAAGCCCATGTCTGTGGCTATTAAAGGTGAGTGAGAAATTTAATTCTATTACTTATTAAAATTTAGTCAGAGTTTTTGCCTAGTTTAAAAATCCACTTTTCTTGCTTTCAAATAAAATGAAATTGAATAATTTATATAAAATATATATGCTTCACCATTTAGACAAATAAAATCTAACAATTAAAAAATTTACTAATATGTTAAAGCTCAATGAATGTTTCGTATAGTCTTCATATTACTCAGATACAGTTTAATAAAAAAAAACAACAATTTTTTAGAATTGCTCATTAAATTATGCCCGAAGTTGACAGTACTAATATTCAACAATTTTTTCCCACAGCTTCAGCTTTTTTTTTAGAAGTTGTAAATAAAATCAAATACATTTTTATTACCTTTTGTAAAGAAAATTAGGTAAAAACAAGTAAGAAAGATACAGTCGACTGTGAGATACCCGCTTCCCATTTTCAAGTATACCGAATTAATATACCACATTATTTTGTATATATGTATGTATACTTCTCTCAAAGTATACCGTAAAGTAAACAAATATACCAAATTATTAGCCGAAACAGCTAAGACCCGTATTATATCAAGAATATATATACTTTTTACGATCTATTTCTGCCTGTTACGTATTTTTCCTATAGGCAGAAAGTTATAATACCCTTCTACCCTAAAAGTAGCGGATATACTCAATAAATCTTCGCTTGTTAGTTTAACAAATTAGCTTAAATCTGTTTTTAGAGCCCACTTTGTAATTAAAATAAATAATTCAAAGTCTGTAAAATGATTTAACCAATTAACTGAAGAACCTTTAAAACGGTGTACCTGTCAATCACTCTTAAAGAAGGTGGATGACCACTATTGTTTAACTAGTTGGCTCTTTTGTCTTTTGTCAAGCATAAAATGAAGCAATTTTCAACGATTGAGTGCGCTTTATTGATGACGAAACATGGTTTAAACTTTGGTCGTTGGCCGTTGGATTGGCTCACTTTGGCTATGCTTTTTGCACAGTTTATGACAAGGTCCACTTTGTGGCAGTTGTCTGGCCAGAACAACCGGCTTACGAGACAAGCTTATTAGTTAGTTCAAGTATTAGTATTTTTAATTCACTTAGACGCGCTGTGACCAGCAGCTGCAACATGAACTTGATCATGAGGCAAACGAAACAAAAACTAGACTAGTCGAGAAAGACAGAGAGAGAGAGAGAGAGAGAGAGAGAGAGAGAGAGACGCTGATGAACGGCGATAGCCAACCCAAGAATTGGGGTCATTGGCAACTGGACTAACATACTCACTACTATACTATTATTATATTGATATGTGTGAATTTTTGCAACAACTCATTGCAGAGAAACGCAACTTCCTCTACAAGGCGATCATGGCTGGCGGCATTGATCACAACGATCCGGATAATCCCATCGATAATAAGGATCACATGTTCATGGCCTTCTTCAAAGACAAACTCGCTGCTGTGATTAACAACAAATGGTGCAAGATCTTGATCATTCTGGCCTTTGCAACCTATCTGGCTGGTGCTTGCTATGGCGTCACACAGATCAAGGAGGGATTGGAGCGTCGCAAACTGTCACGCGAGGACTCCTATTCGGTGGAGTTTTTCGATCGTGAAGATGACTATTATCGCGAGTTTCCTTATAGAATGCAGGTGAGTTGACTACTAAGAACAAAAAATTAATATTGAATCGTATTAAATCGTTAAAATTTTAAAGATCGATATCAAAATTCTACATCAGGAATCTTTAAAATCAAGGTTAAATGTTTTTGAAATGCAAGACTGTATTCTTATTTAAAAAAAGTCATACTAAAAAAGTAGAAATTAAATCCAGAAGAAATTCTTATATCAAGATCCAAAATTCCTAATTCTTTCTTATTTTGATGTGATTATTTTGATATTTGAATACATAAAATTTTCAAAGTAAGAGTATTAAATTGTTTTGCTTTTGAAAGGGGATAAAAACAAGAATAAAAATCTTGAATTTGTTTCTTTTTAATAGAAAAATATTTGAAAATAAATAAAAATCTTGAATTTGTTTCTTTTTAATAGAAAAATATTTGAAAATTTTAATTTTATTTCAATAACTTTTTGGATTGAAATTCTTAAATTCTTTTCAAGATAGAAAAGTTCTCTCAAAACCAAGAAAAAAACGTTCCTAATAACGCTATAAATCTCTTGACAGGTTATCATTTCGAGTCCACACAACTACTCGGATCCCTGGGTGCAGGAGCAAATGGAGAACTTGACCAGAACATTGGAGCACACTTCGTATGTCACCTCATCACTGTATACCGAATCCTGGCTACGTTCCTTCCTCTCGTTCATGGATCGCAACAATGACTATCTGAACATAACCATCGATGATGAGCCCTCTTTCATCGAAGCAGTCAAGGAGCATTGGCTCTTCCCTGGCAATCCTTTCTCACTGGACGTGCGTCTAAATGAGGACGAGACACAGATTATCGCCTCGAGATTCCTCATTCAAGCGGTCAATATTACAGACACGAATCACGAGAAGGAAATGGTTCGAGATCTGCGTAAAATCTGCAAAGACTCCCCGTTGAATGCCTCCATCTTCCATCCCTACTTTGTGTTCTTCGATCAGTTTGAATTGGTGCGTCCTGTTTCCCTCCAAGCCATGGTTATTGGTGCCATCATCATGATGATCATTTCGTTCATCTTCATACCCAACATTCTGTGTTCACTTTGGGTCGCCTTCTCGGTCATTTCCATTGAGCTGGGCGTGGCTGGCTACATGGCACTGTGGGATGTCAATCTGGATTCTATTTCGATGATCAACCTGATCATGTGCATTGGCTTCTCGGTGGATTTCACCGCACACATTTGCTACACTTACATGTCCTCCAAGAAGCGCAGTCCTAAGGCGCGAGTCCGCGAAGCACTTCACTCCCTGGGTCTGCCCATTGTGCAGGGCTCCAGCTCCACGATCTTGGGCATCATAGCGCTGCTGTTGGCCCAGAGCTACATCTTCTTGGTGTTCTTCAAGATGGTCTTCCTGGTCATCTTCTTTGGTGCCATGCACGGACTTTTCCTGCTGCCCGTGTTACTGTCGCTCTTCGGTCCCGGCTCGTGGCTGACGTGGACGGGACGTGACGATGGTTCCGATGCGGAAGTGGATGACAGCGTAGATGATGACATGAAGCTGGGCCACGTAATGGAGAAACCCTTCGCGCAATCCTATTACATGCAGTATCCCAGCATGGGTCTGAATGGTCCCTATGCCTATGGCTCCAAGGGTTTCCTCGGAGCACCCTACAAAGCCTACGGTGTGGACGAGAAGGATCAGGGACTAGGCACGTCTGGTGAGGATTCGTCGGAGAGCAGCTCGAGTCGCTCGCAGCGTCGCCAGCAGCTAGCGGCCAATGCCGCAGCGTCCCCCGAAGATGCCACACAGATGCGACGTCGCTATGAGGATGGCTGGCGTCGGTCCAGCTACCAGAACATCTATGGCAATGGCAATGTGAATAACGGAGCACAGTTTCAGGCCCAGCCCGATCTCTATGGCCAGCAGGTGTCGGCCGCCGAGTGGCGCCAGCGCCTCGATGCCCACGAGCAGCAGCATCGCAATAGCAAGCAGCGACGCAATGAGAGCTACGACAACTACGATCGCGACATGCAGCGGGCGCGTCGCAATTCCCACGGCGATGTCATCGATGTGCACACACCGACGCCCACCTCGTCCTTAGACGAGCGCATGCGGCGACAGTATCAGCTAGCGATAAGTGCCTCGGCGGGCAGCGGCGACGACAGCAGCTATCATCATCGCGAGCAGCCCGAGTCGAGTCCAGGCGCCGGGCCACTGGCGAACAGCTCAGCGAAACGCTATCATCGCCGTCGTTCGTCGGAGGACTCGACGCGCTATCATCAACGCTGGCCGGCGAACATCGAAGAGCGTCGTGCCCGGAGAGCACATTCGCCCAGCGCCCAGCGACACTCGCAGGCGCATTCGTACTCAGAGACTGCCGCAATTGCCGCTAGCTTTGCCCGTCGCTCGTCCTCGCATCACAATCTCTATCAGCCGTCAGGTGGCAAGGCGACAACGCATCATCCGCCCACTTATCAGTATGGAGATTACTAACTCGCTGACCACTTGAAGTCATCAACATAACCGGGACAGCTGTCCTGTCAAAATACTAAACAAAAAAAGAGAAAAATGAAAAACAACAATGATTACACTTAAGTATAGTTTAAAACATTTTCTATTTGCCGTGGCGATCATACTCGTAATTTGCTGTGTTTATGCTTATTCTCTTTTTTCTCTTCAAGTGCATTCAAGTCGCCTACAACAGCTTTCGGATCCGTCCAACAGTTTCTTCTCTCAGTTCAGTTTAAGCGATCTGGCAACGCTGCAGCATGTTAAGTTGGCTGCGTCTGACTTAAACTTGTTTATGTTGTTCAGTGCTGTCAATTTAAAGCATTAAAAGAGGACAGATTTGAATTAGTTAAATTATATTATGAAAAAATATATATTCAGAAACGTTTTGTGTATCCAAAAAGGCATTCTTTCTCATCATCTTGGGATTTATAGTATAAATTTCGGCATAAAGAAAAAGTTTCTTCTACGGAAATTTTTAATATTCTATAAAACACAAAGTGATATTATGTTAATTTGGAAAAGGTTTCTTTATGTAATTTCTTAAATTATATAATACAACAAATTCAAATTTGACATTTTTATCGCAATAAATTGGCAACCCTGATGTTGTTGATTCAACAATGATTTCGCAAACTGGCGCCACGGCGTAAACACAGCAATTAACTCAATTGCCTGCACTTTTGCCTTGCCCTCCCCCCATTTAAGAAATTTTTTATATATTTGTTGAGGCAACTAAAGTCACACAGCAATTGGCGAATATTCCATTCAATTATGTTTATACACCGCTCTATTTAAGCTAATTTCATTTCGAATTCTGCCCACTCTTTTCAATGCTGACTAATTCATTCCACATATTTGATCCTATTTATAAAGCAAACTGTTTTCGAGAAGCCTTTAACTCGAATACAATGTATGCATTTCATGAAAAAAAAAGGCACACGCAAGTCACATAACACTTAACTTAAGTTTTCACTGTTAGTTCATATCAATTTCAGTCAGACTTTAATCAGTGTTTATTTAAATTAAATTTAGCTGTAACTGTAACTGTGCGACCTTTCGATGCGGTCCATTCGATGATATTTTGTATAGAGCTAGCAACAAAAATAGCTATAGATTAACTGAATAAATATTTAAACTACTAAATGTCAAGAGCTGCACTAGTATCTAGCCTAATGTGCAGTCTTAGCATTTTTTACACATAAGTTATAAGGGACACAAGTTTGTAGAGTGTTAACGATTTTTGCTATTGAATAAATATTTTATATTTTCCTAGAAACAATGTTCTATTCATTTTTATCTCTACGCTCTCAACTAATTGCTTTTTAAATGACTCTTGATGCGATTTTTATCATCCCCATATAAATAGCGACTAAATGGGAAAGAAAGATTTAATTACCTACCGACTTTCCAGCCAAAATGTTGTTTCGTCTGTTCCTGATTCTCGGACTGCTTCAGATGAGCTATTGTCAGAAACCGAAATATATCACAGTGACTTATACAAAGGTGAGTCATAATATCTCGCAGTTAAGACATAACTTTGCAAATAACTGATTTTATTCCCAGGTTAATTGGTTCAGGGCGCAACTTATTTGCAATCGCTCCAACATGACTTTGGCTTCGGTTCCCAATATTCAGAGTCATTTCAAAGTGATAAGCAGCATAAGTGAGATCGGTATGAAAATATCTTAAATTTATCAAGTTGCTTATAAAAAAAACTCTTATTTTAGCTTATTTATTGGGTCGAGAAAAATTCTGGTTAGGAGGAAATAACCTCGGCGATATAAGCACATGGAATTGGCCAGGTGCAGGATTACCTTTTGGCTACAAGAGGTGGGCAGAAAATGAACCCACATCCGCTTTGACTGGAGAGGAAGCCTGCCTCGTTATGGCTGAGAATAATGAGTGGTACAGCGAAGACTGTAACCATAAATACTTTTTTGTATGCGAATCAAAGTGCGACTCTAATGCAGCTGTGGAACCTATATTTATTTAAATGAACTAAAAATAATTTTGATATATGTAAGAAAACTTACAAGTTTGGAATAATGAAAATTATTAAAAATAACCGAAAGCCTTAAATAAGTTTTTATTTATTTTTAAAATCATTTATATTAATGCATTTACGTCAGTAGACAAAGAACCTAAAATAATATAGTTAAATTTTTGACTTTTTAAATATTTTCGACCTGTCTAATCATTTGCGACGTCATAATTTGTAAATATTTTAAGCAATATTAACAATATTTAATATAATATATCTTAGCAAATTCATTTTTATTTTTCCTATACTTAATTGAATGCCTACATATTATTTTAAAAGTTGTTAATTTCAAAAGGCAAATAACGTTCTTAAAGACCACATTCATAAAATAAAACAATCATGCCATTTACTTCTGATTGCAAATGTCTTTTAATAAGATATAGTTTTAATACGATATATAGTATTCCGTCATCAAAACTATTAGCAATTGATAAGTTTTACCCCATTTGACTAACATGTTGCCGTTGTAAATTGTTTGCAGATGAAATAACGTTCATCCCGACAATAATGATGGTGCCAATAATTAGTTGTGACATTATAGCCAATGCAAAATGGATGGTCTGTAGGTGGGTTTTCAAGGAAATTATTATAGGTAATGCGTTGTCCAGTAGATTGCCAAACATAATGACTAGATCCTAGATTTGTGCCTGAGGTCCAAATTGATTGGAAACTTAAATCAAGACCACTCTTAAGCAAAATTGTTTTTATGTCGTCTTGAATGGTGTCGTTTGGAATATCCAGTAGAGTGTAACCAGCTCCTCTGCAAATGAGCTCAGCCTGAAACCAGCTCACCTAAATCATTAATTAGTTAACGTAAATACATTATAAGCATTTGGAAGTAACTTTCAAATTTACTTTGTCGTATAGTGAGATTCCATAAGAATCGTCATCGATGGTGAAGATGCTTAGAGCGATAGGTAGAGGAGCTTCCTCATCCTGAAGTTCTTCATCCTCAGCCCAGGAGACAGTGCAGAGCAGAAAGAGAATAGTTAACCCTAAATACTTCATTTTGTGAAGAATACAATGAGTTTCATGGCTTTTTATATAGTTGTCCCAAATAAAAGGTAATTTCCAAGGGCATTAATCACTGTCATTTGAAGAAGTGATAAGTATTTTGAAAGTATTATCAAGACAAATAATTTAAACTGAATATAATTAATGTTGGTTAATAAACGGCATGTTCAAATAAATTGACAAAATTATCGAAAAAAATTTCATCTTTCATACATTATTAAGTAAGAAAGCACACTCTACTGTTAGATACCCTCTACACAATTTGAATAAAAACAAAATATCAAGGTATTTTTTTTTAAATATACCAAAAAATATATAGAAAAATGATAAAAAAAAAATATTGCAAATGGTATATAGATATGGTACTACACACAATATATAATTGTATACCAGATTGTTAACCAAAGCAACTAGGACCCCTAGTAAGTAGGCGTTTTTGTCCATCCAAAAGTATTTCTTTACTAACTTCGACAATTTTTATCTGATCGCAACCAAATTTTCAGGAATTAAAATTACTATAGATATTATTGTATTATTGTATATTTTGTAAAATTCGACTCTAGCTTTAAAATAACGCTTGTTATTCGAGTTTTGTCAATTTACGGGGGCGAAAGTGGACGTGGTAAAAATTTGAAACAAACTTGGTCTGCGTGCAAACATCACAAATTCTGTCAAAGAAAAAGTATAGCTCTATCTTTTATAGCCTCTGAGATCTAGGTGTTCATATGGACAGACGGACATATGGAGTTGGCTGGATCGTCTCGAATGTTGACGCTGATCAAGAATATATATTCTTTATAGGGACGGAGATGCCTCCTTATGCCTGTTAGATACATTTCCTGGCGGCACAAGGTTATAATACCTTTCTACCCTATGGGTATCGGGTATACAAATGGTATTTTGCTTTGATTCTGGTCTCAAGAATTTCGGTGTCGAGTATTAAAGTATTCTTCTATTTTGGTTAACAAAATCCCGGTAAAAAGTAAAAAAGTAAAAATTTGGTTGCGATCAGATGAAAATTTGAGAAGTTATTTAAGAAATAATTTAATATGGCTATAACGACTGTGTCAAATCATTTATTGTAATGCCAAATATAGTCTTTGATATATTTTAGTTTTTTTTTTTTTTGGTATTTGGTATATTTATAGAGTAATACCACGCCGTTTGCTTTTATTGTTGGTGGATAACGGGTACCCCAAAGTCGAGCACACTCGAATGTAGCAATTGCAATTCAGATTTTAAAATGTTAGTTGTGCTTTAAATTCATATTTATTTTATTTGCAATCAGAAAATTCATTTTGTATTCGTAAACTAAATATTCATATTTTAGGCACACTCGCAAATGAAATAACGTTTGGCAGTGCAAAGTTCGGCGGTCCAACGACCGCTGAGTGTGTTATAAGCCATGCAACGATCTTCAGCATAAACATTCTGATCCTGGAAATTGCGGTAGGTGAAAAATCTTCCAGTTGAATACCAGCTCCACACGGCATGATTTGCCAAATTGGATCCTGAAGTCCAGACTGGCTCGTTCATTTGATACTGAAGACCAGATTTAATAATAGTGTTATACAGCAGTCTCTGCTTGCTTAAACTTCCAATGGAGACTAAGGAGAAGTCTCTCGCAGCACAGGCTGCGGTCGCCTCAAACCAATTGAGCTGAGATTAATAATGAATATATTATTACGGACTACTTATTCTATTTTTAATTGATGCTCACCTTTCTAGTGATTGATAGTACAAATGGATCTTCAACGTAGAAAAACGATACTGGCCATGGCTGTGAATGATCGATGAATTCAGTCCCGGAAATCTCGTCTTCATCGTCAATCTCATCTTCATCGTCAATCTCATCTCCATCAACCTCATCTGATGGGTCCTCAGGATCATCTGCCAATGCGACAGCCCAGAGCAAATAAAGTAGACCGAGAACTATTAATTTCATTTTGTAAGAATAGTGAGGAATAAAAACCCCTTTTTATACCGTAATCCAAAGCTACAACTTTTGCTAATCGACTGGTAAATCCATCATTGTCATTCAATTTGGTTTACATTTAACTAAATGACAATATTTTTTAGATGATTATTGTCTTTACTTAACATTTTTATACCCGCTACCCATAGGTTAGAGGGGTATTTTAACGTTGTGCTGTCAAGAATTGTATGTTACTGACAGAAGGAGGCATTAATGATACTATAAAGTATATATTCTTGATCAGCGTCAACAGCCGAGACGATAAAGGCATGCCCGTCTGTCTGCCTGTCCGTCTGTCCGTGTGGATATCGAGATCTCAGAGACTATGAAAGATAGAGATATAATTTTTACCATTTTTTTAATGTAGTACTATGTCAATATACCAAATACAACCTTTGGTATATTTTCAGAATTTTTGGGTATACCAATTTAGTATATATTTTAAAATGAATACTGCACTATTTTGTTTTTATTCAAAATGAGTAGTGGATATTTCACAGTCGAGCACACTAGACTGTAGCTTTCTTACTTGTACCCATAGAGTAGAAGGCTTGGCTCCAACAGTAAACAACTTCTGAAAATTATGAGTTCTACCCTATAAAGTCTGGATTCAACGACGTTTTAAATTAATACTTTATAGAATTTGTATTATCCTTTCCTTTTCATTCATTTTGTTTGATGCAATTCGAAAGAACGTGAAAAGTAACTAAACAACAGAATATCAAATTAAACTCATTGCAATGCAATGATTTCTTAAATAGTATATAAGAGAAGAATATAAAAAAAGCAACATTCCATTGTAAGAACGGGGCTCCGAAATTGGTTTTCAAATACAGCCATAAGCCCGTGACAATGCGTGAGTTTAGAAGAATGTAACAACACATTACTACATTAAAAATAAAAATTCAAGGATATCCCAAAGAAAAAGTGTAGGATTCGGTGTTCAATTGAGCATATTGTATAAATATATGAATATGGTGCTAAATGTACTAATTGAAAAAATAAAATATATATTTACACATTTGATAAGCAAAAACAAAATGTATTTTGTCAAGTTCATGAATATAATAAATAATATAAATGTTGTTCTTGCATTTAGAAACAGTAAAAAACTTCAAAATAAAAAACTTAAGTCTTACCTAAGTAACTTAGTAACGTTAGTAACCTTAAGTTTATATCATCTGAAAATATGAAGACTTGAATTAAATTAATCATATAGTATTAAAACAAAATATTTAACTTCTGATTGCAAATATGAAGTTTTAATGTGATATATAGTATAATATTCCGTCAGATAAATGTTACTCCATTTGTGTTATTTAACTAATCAACATGTTGCCTTTGTAAATAGTTTGCAGATGAAATAACGTTCATCCCGACAATAATAATGGTTCCAATAGCCAGTTGCGATATTATAGCCAATGCAAAATGGATGGTCTGTAGGTGGGTTTACAAGAAACTCATTATAGGTAATGCGTTGTCCAGTAGATTGCCAAACATAATGACCCCACGATCCTAGATTTGTCCCTGAGGTCCAAAGTGAGTCGTCGGAATATGAACTTAAATCAAGACCACTCCCAAGCAAAAGTGTTTTAATGCTGTCTTGATCGGTGTCGGTTGGAATATCCGCTAGAGTGTAACCAGCTCCTCTGCAAATGAGCTCAGCCTGAAACCAGCTCACCTAAATAAAAAATTAGTTAACGTAAATACATTTTAAGCATTTGGAAGTAACTTTCAAATTTACTTTGTCGTATAGAGAGATTCCATAAGTAGTGTCTTCGATGGTGAAGATGTCTAGAGCTATAGGCAAAGGAGCTTCCTCATCCTGAAGCTCTTCATCCTCAGCCCAGGACACAGTGCAGAGCAGAAAGAGAATAGTAAACCCTAAATACTTCATTTTGTGAAGAATACAATGAGTGCATTCGGCTTTTATATAGTTGTCACAAATTAAGGCTAATTCTCAGGTACATTTATCAATGTCATTCAAAGATTTAGAAAGAATTCCTAATGCCCAACTAAAAGTTTATCATCAATCATGTAACCTAAAGGCTTTTAAATGCAAATATATTTAAAAATATATCTTCATCATGCATTTTACATTTAGAGGAACACTTTCAATGCGAAATTTAATGTTTCTTATATACCTTTAAGTGTTTGAACGCATTTTGTGTAATTTCTTACAAAGGACAATTAGAAATTTTTTTTTATTTCGAACAAAACAATAAAAGAAAGAAAAAATATTTTCTCTGCTAAAATATAATGATTGGGCATGAGTTTTGTTAATCCACTTAATATTAATCGTTATATATTCAAAATCAAGTAAAAAAGTTACAGTCGAGAGGAAGATACCCTCTATACATTTTGAATAAAAGTATTATTCTTAAGCCATAAATAAATAATATACCGCAAAAATACTAAAAATGTGCCAAATCGTATAATTTTATATTGATTTGTACTACATATAAGAAATACTATACTATAGAGTGCAAAATTTAACGGACTTTCAGGCAAAGCAACTAAGACCCGTAGATAATACTGCCCGCAGATCAAATTTGTTTCAAAATTTTGCCACGCCCCCTTCTCCCAATAAATTGACAAAATATACCAGACCCTACTATAACATCTAATCTAACTAAAAATATTTGTAAATTTTGAAAAATGTAGAAAAAGGATCTAAAAATAATGCCATCTTCAACTTTATTTGCAATCAGAAAGTTTTATTATATTTTTCGATACCAACACCAAATGAATATATTATATGTATTATTTTCAAAACATTATGCACATTCGCAAATGAAGTAACGCTTGGAGCTGCAAATTTCAGGTGTCCAACGACCATTGATCGCATTATAAGCCAAGCAACGATAATCACTTTCCACATATTGATTCCGGAAATTGCGATAGGTCAAAGGATAACCGGTTGAATACCAACTCCAGACGGCACCGTTTGCCAAATTCGAGCCCGAAGTCCAAACAGGTTCGTACATCTGATTTTGGATACCCGATCCAGCGATAGTTTTGTACAGTGCTTGTTGTTTGGTTAAACTTTCAATCGAGACCAAGGTAAAGCCTCTTGCAGCACATGCTGCGGTGGCTTCAAACCAATTGAGCTGAAAATAGTAGAAAATACATTTGGAATAACTTATTTTATTTATAACTAATTCTCACCTTTTTTAGTGATTGATAATACATAGGGATCACTAAGATAGAGAAAGGGGGTTGATATCGACAATGGATCTGAATCATTGTTGGCACCAAAAATATCAAATTCTTCGTCCACGTATTCAAAGGGCTCAAGAGCCCAGGCCACCGCACTGAGCAAATAAAGTATACAAAGAGCTATGAACTTCATTTTGTGAGGATTTGAACGAGTCGAATTCTCTTTTATACTATTAGAGGTAATATTGAACATTTAGGTAATTACATGGGACATTCATCAATGTCATATGATAAGCTGGTAATTAAATAAATTAGGGACTAAAACGTAAGTAACATAACATTCCAAAGATTCTAAGTTAAAATTATGTAACTCACCTTTATTTCAAATTTTTTTAATACCTTATAAATATAATAATTTTAGATACCGTTTTGGTAGTAGAAATTTTAACAAAATCACTTTATTATCGCGATCACTACAGCTCGGGATATATCTTGCGTTGTGACTGGCATCGTTTAAAAATATTGCGTTTTTATACCAGAAAGCCATAGTGTACTAAAGAAATTAAAAACTTAATAACGCATTTCTAACCAAATGAAGAATATGTGATCTTTATTTTTATCCGTGCCTGAATATCAATCAACCCCTATAAGTAGTGATGAATATATATAATATTAAGGTCACTTGTTATTTTTACTCGCAGATCAAAATCGTTTTAGAAATCATTCAAATAAAGTTTAGAGCTACAGTAATATTAATTTCTGAAAATTTGATAACGATATTATGATAAATATGCTTATAAGTTAAGTATACAAATTATATATATTCTTGATCAGGGTCAATAGCCGGGTCGATATAGCCATGTTCGTCTGTCCGTATGAACACCTAGATCTCAAATGACAGAGATATAATTTTTTTTCGACAGCACTTGTTTTGGCACGCATACTTCCGGTCCCGCTGATCGACAAAAATCGAATAACAAGTTCAATTTTAAAGCTAGAGTCGCATTTTGATATATACAAAATGTAGAGGTACCATATATAAGAAATTCTTTTGTATGGGAAAAACGCCTTCTTATTACGGATCTTAGTTGCTTTGGCTCACAATCTGTACTATATCTCACAATGTAGTATTACATCAATATACGAAATACATCTTTTGGCGTATTTTAGTATTTTTGAGGTATATAAATGTAGTATATGCTATGAATAACACCGCTCTGGTTTTCTTTTATTCAAAATGGGTAGCGGGTATCTCATAGTCGAGCAAACTCGACTGTAGCTTTCTTACTTTTTTTTCTCGTTTATTGTGTTCTACTGACTATTACAGATATTTTTTTGCTTATCGTTTCATTTTATTTGATCCCTATTAGTAATTACCGAATTATTTAAATAGGATCGCAATTGGGATTATTATTATTATTATTATTTAAAATGCCGAAATTTTACTCATTTGACGACAGTCTAAATGATTTCTTATAATTTTTGTGTTGTTAGCATATTTGCTTTGAATATTTTTGACACATGAAATAATGCGATTCTCTACATTCAAGCTCAGTCCAGTAGCCAGTCACAGCATTGAATCCAATACAACCTGATTGAGAATACGATTTATTCCTGAAATTGTTGTAATAAACGGGTCTTCCAGTTCCCTGCCAATAATACAGGGGAGTCGTCTGCCAAATTGCTTCCAGAAGTCCAAATGGACTCTTCAGCAATTGTGGGCAAATCGTCATTGGCCATAGATCGAATCCATTCTAGTATCCCATTGTAAAGAATTTCTGACGTAAGGCTAACTAATGTAGAGCTCTGGGATGCACAAAGGAGTTCGGCCTGATGCCAGTTCACCTAAAAAAATATGTAAATAGTAAATCATATTCTTCGAGATTATTTAAGCTTTTACCTTTTCGTATAGGCCTATTCCATAGGTGTCGTCTTCATAGGTAAATATTTTTATAGACACAACTTCTGGGTCCGCGTCTTTCTCATTGGCCGATGTAACATCACCTTCAGCCCAGACAACCGTGCAAAGTAGACAGAAAATACCAACCACAAAAAAACTTCATATTGTCAAGAATATTATGGATTGCATTCCTTTTATATAGGTTTAGGCAATTAAAGCTAATTACTCAGAACATTTATCAATGTCATTTAAGTAGGGAATATGCCTACGGCTATATACGATTTAAAGAAATTATATTAGTTAAAAGATTGAAGAATATTTTAATGTAAGTGAACAGCAAGCAATTTTGTTATCTTGCAACTTTTGTCGAAAGAGAATTAGAAACTAATATATCTCTAAACAACGTATATTTTATTAAATATATTGTTATACTTAAAGGCTATTATTTAAATTAGAATAAATTAAATATTTGTTCTTATATCACCAAATTCTTAAAGAGTTGTTTACCTTAAAGTGAAATTTACAAGAAAAACCAAAAAGAAAATTAAATGATAGATGACAGAAATGGTTTTAAAATTTAATTTATATTATTTATTATAAGTTTACATTATACGTAATGTACCTATATCACACTCTGATAAATTAAATTTCTATATATGTAAGCATAATCTATATATTTCAGAATATTGTAGAATTAAAAATCTGTAAATTAGAATCATCCTAAACGTTACATTTAATATTCTACAATTAACTGCACATAGCATGAACTCAATAATTATATAATATTTATCTAATTTTGGTGAAACGAATATTACATAAATACATATTTATATTAATTGTTATTCATTTACAAAAACGTTATATAAATAATTTTTCTAAGGTCACAATATTTTAAAACGTATAAACAAAGTAATCTGTACATTAAAATCTTTCTATTCGATTAATTATTCTGGAAAATAAAGTGTGGATCAAATTTCAAACCATTTATTTGAAAAGAGTATTTCCTATTCGGTCATGCTCTACAACAAATTTTTTTATCAATGGAAATCTCGCTGGTTGACAACAGCTACCTCATTCTATTTTTGTTAAACAGCTTTGAAAGCTCACTGAAAGCTTTACTTGGTCGCGTGCAAAAGCTGGCAGCTATGGAAAAACACTTAAGCTCCTAACCGTTGAATTTAAAATACACACGAACGATTTCATTGATTATTTTGATAAGTGAATTAAGTGTACTCTTTATGCACATCGTTTTTCGCAAACAAAGTAACGTTTTTCCGTGCAGTTTATATCACTCCACAATCCGGAAACTGCATCCAAAGCCAGGCAATTATACACATATGAATATGGTGCCTCAGCAAAGTTACGGTAAGTAATTGTATTACCAGTTGAAGACCAACTCCATTGAACGCCATTGGCCTGATTCGAGCCAGAAGTCCAGACTGGTTCGGTCAGTATTTTTTGAAAACCCGAACTGAGAATCGCGTAATATATTCGAGTCTGAGCCCTTTGGCTGGGAATCGATGCCAAGGAGTAACCATATCTGGCACAAGCTGCCGTTGCTTCATACCAATTCAACTGAAATGATAAGAAAAGAGTTGGATGAACGACCTAATTAACTGCAAATAATGATTGTGTGTTACCTTATTAACAACGGATAGTAAATAGTTTCCATATTGATACGTTAAGGTTGGAAAAGGTTCCAAATCAGCCCATGCTGGAGCACCGAGTAAACAAAGTAGTCCGAGACCTAGAAATTTCATTTTGTAAATATATCGAGCGAGTCATTTCCTTTTTATACCATTAAGCACAAAAGCTAATTGCCTGGTGCATCCATCAATGTCATTCGATAAGCTCGAAATCTAAGTTATTCTTTTGCTTTCATTAGTTTTTTGGCGTTTGCCATAAATTTTGCTTACAGTAAATCTCAATTTTAAGCGTTGGGTAAATCCGTTTGCTATTTTTATGGCAAACTTTTGCGCTAATAATGTTATCCAGTGCTCCGTACTGAGTGCAGGGGTGCCACGAAATTTATCGAAAAAATGTAAAAGCATATCTCATTTAACTGTGCTGTCAGAACACACCAGCAGCAGCAGCAGCAACGAAGGAGACGTTATGACGGGTCAAGGATTGGCAATTGCCACTGCTGTGCTGTTTCCTAGCTAGGATATTAGGGGTTGTGCCTGGGCACCCTCATCGACTTGCATTGCAAGTTTTGCTCAGCTTCGCAATTTTTTCCTTCTTTGGCCAAACTGTTTACGAGTCCCATTGGGATTGGACAACAAGAATGAAATGGGCAAGCACATCGTACAGATCGCTGCGTTTTTGTTCGGGAGGGTTGTGTCGGATATAAAATCAAAAATTGCTGCCACTACTGTGTATGTGAATGTGAATGCGTGCGGCGAACGGGACGTATGGATAATATGATTTCTGTTTGTTTGAATGGCATGCCATTTGCATTTGCCACTGCAGCATAAAACTAACTTGTTCCTTTTGTTGAGAAGGTCATGCTAGTGGCAAACGTTTCAACTAAATTGCTGTTATCTCGAATCTTTCATTTCGATAGCTCAAAGTTATCACTGCGTAATTAAAAGCTACTTTACAACTTCAAAATCACGACCTTGTTAAAGTCTAAAAATAAATTTACAAATGTATTTTTAGACAAACACATATGTATGTATGTATGTTTGGATACAATACGATATGTATGTAAGAAGTTTTAACTAATTTGCTGACTAATGATAGTTGGCTTGAGTTTCGTGGGTCCTGTGGCGCAATGGATAACGCGTCTGACTACGGATCAGAAGATTCCAGGTTCGACTCCTGGCAGGATCGATCTTTTTTATTTGTTATGTTGATGTCACTGTTTCGATATGGAAATATTTTGCCTTTTTATTATTTTATTACAGATTAAGATTCCCTTTTTGTGTTGTGATACAAAATTGTAATATTCCGTGTAGGTTAAAACAATTGAATTTTTTTCATGACTGTCATCGATTCAGAAAAAATTTGAAGAAATTCTCAATAATCGTGAGCGAAATTATTGTACTAAAACGGAAAACGCAATCGATCATATATTTTACACTGTTTTATTAATTTAAATTCTTTAATTTAATACATTATTTTTAATATTACTATTGTTTTGATATTACCGAAAAATTCAATAAAAAGTTGTGTTGCGCCCAACGTGGGGCTCGAACCCACGACCCTGAGATTAAGAGTCTCATGCTCTACCGACTGAGCTAGCCGGGCAGTTGAACCAAAATTTTCTACAACTCTTGAAGCATTTTTAGTAGCGATCGCAGAACAAATGATCTATTTTTAAGACTACGAAGAGTTTCTGAAAATAATTATAGAATTATGTATAATTAAAACAGGTAAAATAAATACAGTTGTTGTTCCCGTTTTTAATAGCAAATAAATTGTGTGATCTTCAGACAATCTTTTTTTTTATCGATCATTTCTTCAGAGTTTTTAAGTTCGAAATACATAATTACTTTTTTATTTTTAATTAAATTTATATTTACAAATATAAGTTTAAGTTTTTAACATATGCGACTTGTCGAAGCTTAATTTGCTTTTACAGAGTTTACATAATTTAATAATAATTGATACCTTTTTTTAGTACAACTTATTTCGATAAATTTTATTAAATTAACGTTATTACAACTTGGTCACTTAAGTTACTTCGAAAAGTTATTCTAGTATTAAAGATAAATAATGCAACAAAGGCATCGCCATAGAATAAATAAAGTTCTCTGTTTGACGCACAAATTGAGATGCTCTTGTTGAATGTGCGCAATTAGATTGTAAAACTTGTTGACAAGATGACATGATCTATTAGCTTTGGTTATTTGTCTTTGACGTTGGCTGCAGGAAAAATTGCAATTAAATTGGCCACTGCTGCAGGAAGTTGAGTGCAAAGGACGAGGACAACAACGACGACGACAACAACGGCAAGGACAATAACACCAGACGGAGAGAAGAGGGCAAAACTGACAACAAAAGTCACGCAGAATAAATGCACCATGCGACAGGGCTAAGGCTAAGGGCCAATGGCTGCTCCTTTTACTTATTTTGCTTCTTTTGCTACTGATGCTGCTGCTGCTTCCACTTAATTTATGCGTCAGGGAAAGGAGCAGGAAACTGGATGAGCTCGGAGAGGGGGAAAGGGGAGGAGCTGCCTGTTGGCCATTTTCACAGCACGTTTAACGAAGGTCGTCAATGGCTAAGCCAACGCTTAGCTTTCGTTTTATAGCGTGGAAATTCATCTTACGCTCACAATTTTTATCTCCCTTAACAATACAATTTTGCAACTTTTAAATTTCCCTCTTCCCCCTGGTTAGCCTTGATTAACAAGTAAGATAACAGAGATTGCAAAAGGTTATTCCACAAGGTGATCTGCAATGAAAATTAGTTCAATATTTATTCGCGTAAGGGTAAGAATAATTTTGAATTGATTTGCTATGTGATTGAATTCAAATTAGATGACTGAATGAATGTATGTCAAGTAAATTGAATTATAATATCTATAAATCATAATAAAGTCATTTCAAAAATAGTTTAAAAATAATTAAATAAATATAATGATGAGTCATGAATTCATAGCTACGAAATTAAAAATGTAAACACACTTTATTTAATTAGAAGATACCACATTCTTAATAAATAATACATTTTTTAATAGTTTTTGCAAGGACGATTAATGACCCATAAAAGTAATAAATATTAGCTCAATTTTTAGTTTAGAAAATAATTTAAGTATAAATTGTAAACTAAAGTCCGTTTGGCTTATTAATATTTTGCAAATGCTTCGAATATAAATTGCAAGTTTACTCATTTAAACACATTTTTAAAAAGTCGAAAGTATTAAAATCAAATAATACTAATAAATAAAAGTAATTTAAATGGCTTGCAAATGCAGTACAATTTAGAAAATATGTTGGGAAAAACAAATAAAACTTAATATTTATTAACCAATGGTGAAATAAAAATAAAAAATTGTTGATTGCGATAGAAATGTAATAAGGACATGTTAAAATAGTTGAGATGATGGCAAGGATAACAAATGAGATAAGAATAAAATTTAAAAAAGTGAAAAGACAAAAAAGTAAAACAAAAAGTTGTTGAACGATGCCAACAACACGCGGTGTTCCCAAGCGGTCCCCCATCTAAGTACTAACCGCGCCCGACGCTGCTTAATTTCGGTGATCGGACGAGAACCGATGTATTCAGCGTGGTATGGTCGTTGGCGAAAGACGCATGCTTAGCGTAGCATTTTGTGGTTGAAATAACAAGTATTTTTGTATTGTAGAAAAATGAAACGAAATATAAAACAGCATTTACATATTTGTGTATTGATTGAATTGCTGTGTTTAATGTTTGTAGCTACCATATTGTAAGCATAAATGCGTCAAAAAAAAAGCAGTTAATAGAAAACGAATTTACGATGCTACGATTTTAAATTTTTGGCATACCTTTGTATATCAATCTATGTGAATGTTTTATCTTATTTTTTTTCTCTCTGATTACAGTTTTATTTACAGTAAATAACACTCTCGAAAATTATAAAAGCACCCCCTTTTTATATTTGTTTATTTAATTACTAACATGTAAGGAAGGTTTCAAAGGTAAGTTTTTAACAAGCAGAAGTTGTCTCCTAATGCAAATTGGGTTGGTATATTTAGCCGATGATATAATAATATACATATATCAATGTATATATTTTACATATAGCAGATAGAGTAAATATGTAAATAGGTTCATAGACAGGTAACTTGTTGTCTCACAAACAAATAATCTTTTTTATAAAATATTATTCACAACTAAGATTAAAAAAACGTAACTTTAAATTTTCTGTTGCTGAAAAATAAAGCACACTCACTCACTTCACGAGTGTAGCGAATACATATTGGGAATTGAGGGATTGGCAAAATCATGAGAATCGAATACGGTCTTCAGGGCAATCACAGTGAGGATGAAGGCAGTCATATGTATGAAAGCGTGGATGAGTTTCAGCGTCTTCTTGCGCAGGGTGTAAAAGGCGCGATAGATAAGAATAGAATTCCCATACAAGTAGATAAATCCAATAGTCATAAAGAACGGATGCCAGTTAAACTCGATCTTCGGATTCGATGAAAAGTGCTAGAAAATCCAGATGCCAACCAACACAATCATCGCCAGGCCACACAGCTGAGCCAGGCCTCACATAGAGAAGCTTAAAGACGATCATTGCGGGATCCGAAGCGGACTTGTTGTCTGTGATTTTTATTGTTGTTCTGTTATTTTTATTGCTACAGCTGCTGTCATTGCTTGCGGATACAAATCATTTGAGATGGTTTGCACTTTTAGATTACACCTCACAGGCAATAGAAGTGCCGCTTGTTGGACCAAATTCAAAATAATACGCAGCGAAATGCAATGCAGCCAAACGAGCGGCTCAAAGTGCAATACACGAAGAGTAAATAAATGTGACGGATATTCTAACTGTTCTGTGAAATCAATGCAGCATCGCTATATTAAGCAATGCAGCACCACATGCAAACATAAACTTTTTTTTACTAGAATTTATTGATTATGAAGTTAAAATCACAGTGTCTGACTCAAACATTTTATCAGCATTTTTAACAAGTAAGAAATCAACAGATGAGTCTGTTCGAATAAAGGTAAAACAGTGCTTTATTTGCTATATTCATATACAATTACATTCAAAATATACAAAATATACCAGATTTTAAAACAAAGCATTGAATGTGCTCGACTACGACTTACCCAATACTCATTTTGAATAAAGTCAAAACAGTGCAACAATTTTCTTAAAGTATACCAAACTAATATACCAAAATATACCAACATCTTTATTTGCTATATTAATGCATATACTCTTACATTCAAAACATATCGTAGAGTTTAAAAAGTACCAGATTGTAAAACTATGCAACTAAGATCCAACTATTTTAGTTTAGTGTGGTCGATTGTTACCCATATAAAATAAAATAGACAAAACTATTACACAAGAAAATCTAGAATAGAGCATTATTGATTTATTGATATATTATACTATTACATTCTAAACAAGCCGTATACAAAATTTTAAAACTTAGCAACTTAGCGACTATTTTAAGTGAGTTCGTGTGAGATACCCGTTAATGTACGGAATTATTCTTAAAATTTACGAAACTATTATACAAAAATTAGTAAAATATACCGAAAAACCTTTATTTGGTCTATCGATATACCATACAGTAAAAAATAGTCTATATTGTCAACCAAAGCAGCTAACACTCCACACATACTTTAGTTTTTACATATAAAACCATTTCTTGTTACATATGTATGTGCATTTGATGTAGGCACAAAGTTATAAAATGCAGTGTCTTTGCTCTACTTACTTTTCATTTATTTATTGTGTCTTGACTTGTCACTAAAAATGCTAAAATATCATCTTAAAATTCCAAACTTTTTTTTAGAATTTATCAAAGTATCTATTGATTATGAATTTAATATCAGAGTTTCTGAGTCAAACGTTTTATATCATTTTAAATTATAGTATGTGCATAGTTCCTCAGCCAAAGCTTGCTCTACTTGACATTCATTTATTTTTATTACATTAGCCACTGACTGTCAAACCCTAATTTTCCTCTGCTTGCTAAAAGTTTCTGGCCAAATCACTGCAAGAAAATCCAATGTTTCATTAAGATTTTATCGCTCTTTTGTGCTGCTATTATTAGTTCCTTTTTTGTGTGTTCTAGTCAATGTCCTGTCAAAGAAAGGGACATTAGCGAGGGTCGCTTCGTTTAATTAACAAATTCTTTGATGTAGCACAAGGTTCTCTGGGGTAAAGTTTCCAGCTAATTAGAAGTATAGTTTGTCCCCCTTTTCTCTCTGTATCCAAATGATGCAATTTGCGTGTTTATTAATTTTATGTCAATTTGCATGCAATTTTGCGCTCAAGGCGAAGCTTTATCTGCTCAGTCGCAGTTTTAGCCTTTATGATGGCTAATCTAGCGGAATGAAATGCATTGCACACTGCCTTAATTAAAACTAATGACCAACCCAGTTATGCTCTTGGTGGAGCAGCCAGCAGGTGGAACTGCATCTCGCTTCCTGCTTCTCGCCATCAAAGCAACTTCCCAACAAATCCCCAACGTTGCGCCAAAAACTTCAAATTGTCTTCAGCTGAGTGGATTTTGTTGTTCGATGGCTTTGAAACTGCAATTCAATAAAAATAAATACGTCGAAAGACACTCGAAGGTAGAACAAAACATATATGTAGCTTATTTTAATAAATATGATGACTAGCGCATACCCTAAGATGTGATGGCAAAAGCAACTTTTAATTTTCGAATGAGTACAAACAACATAAAAACTATTTTCAAATATAACTGTTATTCACAAGTATCTTGCAGTCATCAATCTTTTCTTTGAAATTACTTTTATCTCTCGAGTTCCCCTTTTTGTAATAGCTAATATGCACGTATGCATTTAATAATAAGTAATAATATATGCAACTTTTGAATATAGTGTAAAATTAATCTATTAAATATAATGTTTGTTAATAATTTAAAAATTAAAATATTTTTAATTTCAAAAAATATAGTAAAAATTAAAATAATCATATGTGTAACAATAAATAACTTCAAGTACTAAATTAGAATCAGTATAATACGAACTTTCGTTAGTTAAAATACTTTTATAATTTCAAATTAATATTTTCGGATGTTATGAATAAGCAAACATATTTATAAGTCTCTTGGATTTTTATACAGAAAGAAAAGTTTTTCCAGAATTAAGAATAAAATCATTAATCAAAACTATATGATGTCGAAATGGAACCAAGAAGGTTTATGATTTTTGATGATTGAAACATTCTTAAAGCCAGATATTAATCTGAAAAAAAAGATGTTTTTAATCTTAAAATTCAAATTTAGCTTAAAAATTTTCATTTAAGATTTTCCAACCTAATAGTTTTATTTTAACATCTTTTCTAAGAACGAACAAATCTAAAATTAAGATTTGTCATCTACTTTTCAATCTAGATTTTTTTCTGTTTGTGTACCAATTCCACCTTTATGAATCGATTTAATAGACTTAAACATATATGAATATTAAAGAAACTATATCTTATGTTTATTATATTTGATATTAGCCAAAGCTATCCATAAACTTAATAAGCTCAATGCCACTCGCCCTATAGCAACAGGGTAAAAATAAAAGTCGCGTGCGACTTACGCGCGATTTTCAATAGCACATGGGGAGAATAAGTGGAATCGAGAATGAATTTTGTATTTTGTGTTTTGTATTTGGTATTTCGTATTCGGGATTTGCTGTTGTGGCCTTTTCGCCCACAAGGTCATTGCAAAGTCATCGTAAGTTGTTGCGTGCGCGCTGCTGTTGCTGTGGCTGTTGCATCCCCCTAAACCAAGTCAACTGTAAATTGGCTTAAATGCAGTATATCATTTAATTTTATGTCATTTAACATTTTTGCACGTTGATTTTGATGTCGTAGTGAAATCTTTGCCAGCGTTAGAAATGCGTAAAATAACACTTCCCTTAGGAAATGAGCAAAGAAAAGCATTTAAAAGCTAAACAAGTTATCTCATGGTTATTGCAGCGCATATAAATGATTAGTTTAAATAGTTTCAATATATTCATTACTTTTTCAAATATAATATTTTAAATTATACTATTAATTTGGGTGTCGCTGAGATCACTAACTAAAGACTATGATGTAAAAACCAATTTCTGTTTGTGTCGTATTCATTTTTGTGATTTACTATTATCAATTCCTAAAATCTATCTAATCTAAAAATTGCCCAGAATGAAACTTAGTACCAAATGTTTTGTATGTATCAGAGAACGGCACGGGTATACACACTCAACGGGTGCACCCGTTACTCATGTGCCTTTTCGGTAGCCTTACACTCGCGAGTGCGAGTGGCCAAAAATACACACACTCGCGAGCCTTATACTCATGAGCAATAAGTGTATCGCGAGCCTTACACTCGCGAGTGCGAGTGCCGAGGCATACTCGCCACTCGCGAGCCTCACACTCGCGAGTGCGAGTGCCGAGGCATACTCGCCACTCGCGAGCCTTACACTCGCAAGTGCGAGTGCCGAGGCATACTCGGCAATTTGCGATCGGTGATTCTATGCACTCGGGTAAAGCCGGTGCCGGTGGTTATGGGTAAAAAATTATGAGTGGACCGGCACGATTGTATGTATGTACATACATATGTACGTTTGTGTGTATGTATATTGAGATGCAAGAAATGCCGTCGGCTTTTTGTATTGTTCTTGTTATTGCTGGTGCGCTGTTCTTGCACTCATTTTATTTCTTGAAAATTTACCAACCATTCATACCTAATTAATATTATAATTCAATAGGAAATGTGGAAAATCCGGGGTTTGTAAAGTGAAATTTTACCTGTTTTATGAGTTTTTGGGTTTTTTATATTCATCAATAACCGGAAAATCAGAAATTTTATTACCTGTTTATAACACTATTGTAAATGCCTATATAATTACAAAAGGGTATTTTGCAAATTTGTGCAATTTCCATAAATTTCAGGAAAAACCACCTGATATTTTATTTGACCATTTGTCAAAGTAAAAAAACACCCAAAAATCATTCAAAGAAGTCAAAAGTCATAAAATCTACCCGAGAGCCGCGACACACAAGCATCAATAGGGTGGGGAAAACACCCGAGTATTTGCTCAGACACTCGCGAGTGTCTGATCAAACACTCGCGAGTGTCTGAGCAAAACACTCGCGAGTGTCAGAGCATTTCGTCAAGAGTGTCTAAAATGATCGGTTGCACGAAGAACAACCACCCGCGAGACACGAGTGTGTACGAGCCGAGTGCAAGAAAGGCTCGAGTATGACAATGACTCATACTCGCAGCACTCGCATGATTTTGAATAAGTGTGTATCTCTCACTCGTTTTGCGAGTGCACGAGTAGCACTCGCACTCTTAAAAGTACGGGTGTGAGTCGAGTGTCGAAATTTGCCACCCGTGACGATGTCTGGTATGTATATGCTTTTTCACTTTAAATGGATACAATTTTATACAATTTCCACCAATCGATAATATTCTCAGTTTAATATTGATACCTTATACAGTTTTCTAACAAAATGTGTTCTAACAATCGTTTTCATATGATTACTCGCAGTACAAAAATACTTTGCATTTCAACCACAAAATGCTACGCTAAGTATGCGTCTTTCGCCAACGACCATACCACGCTGAATACATCGGTTCTCGTCCGATCACCGAAATTAAGCAGCGTCGGGCGCGGTTAGTACTTAGATGGGGGACCGCTTGGGAACACCGCGTGTTGTTGGCATCGTTCAACAACTTTTTGTTTTACTTTTTTCTTTTCACTTTTTTAAATTTTATTCTTATCTCATTTGTTATCCTTGCCATCCTCTCAACTATTTGAACATGTCTTTCCTATATTTCCATCACAATCCACGTACAACATATAGTATATATGCCTTGCTTTTCCACCAATCCACATGACAGCATTCTCAATTCAATATTGATAAAATACGCAAAGCTAAAACAATATGACTCTTTGATGATTAAAGAAATTTCTAAATTCAATCAACCCAATCATTTTCATGTGTTCTGTTCTACTTTATTTTTAATTTAATCACCTTCCTTTTTTTTAATTTACTTACATTTTTTAAATTTAAATTCACCTAATTTTTGTCGTATTTCGTTACTCGACTTTCACAGCAAATAATTCCGTTTTCACAAAGGCGAATCTTATTGATTCTTGCTTAGCACTTGGTGAAAAGGTTGTTTAGGCAATTGTTTTAAAAAGATATAAAAATAAGTGGTGTATCTTAATAACGGATCTAACTTATTGATTTAAAAATAGTAAGAAAAACTATTACATTTTATTATTAAAGTGGAAAACAATAGCAAATTTTATTTAAATGTTTCTTTTCAGAAATATACATTTATTAGTAAATATTACATATTGTTAAATTGAGAGAAAACATAATAATGTAAAAACAACGCTCATTAATGTAAATTTGTATTTTTAGAATGGTTTAGTACAAGAGGATGCATAGAGATATATTACATTAGAAAACAATGAGAATTTAAAACAAACTAAATTGAGAAGGCTTAACTTTAAAAAAGCCAGAAAAATTCACTATCTAACACCAATAACTCTTTTATAATGTGCATGATATTATACTATAAATTTTACTATAAATACAAACAAAACACAAATTTCATTTATTATTTTAGTTGCGGTTGACATATTCCGAGACAAGCCCACATCGCGTTTGAAAAGATAATTAGTAAGTGAATGAAGTCGAGCTGTTGTTGTGCTGAATTGTAGTATTTTCAATAAAGCGACACATAGATTGTGCTTATTAGTCTGTCAATTTGTCTATGCAAATAATAGGTGCCCTTTGCTCTGTTATTGTTATACCCGTTACCCATAAGGTAGAAGGGTATTAAAACATTGTGCCTACAGCAAACACATGCAACTGAAAGCAGAAGGACGCACCTTTGACCCATAAAGTATTTATATTCTTGATCAGCGTCAACTGCCGAGACTATGTAGCTAAGTCCGTATGTCTGTCTGTCTGTCCGTCTGTATGAAAACCGAGATCTCAGAGACTATAAGAGATAAAAATATCCTTTTTTCGATAGCAAATCAAGTTTGTCTTAAGTCTTTACCTCTTTACCAACTTCTCTTTATGATTCCTGCAAATTTAATAAAAGTTGTGAAAGCTATTTAAGCAATATTTTCTATGGGAACAAATACCTACTTACTATGGGCCTAAGTTGCTTTGGCTAACAATCTAGTATGTTTCGCACTCTATGGTATATTTTGAATGAAGTACATTGACATACATTATACCACCCATAGCATTTGGTATATTTTTAGTATTTTCGTAGTATATTCTTTTGATATATTTTAAAATGAATACCGCTCTGTTTTAATATTATTCAAAATGGGTAGCGGGTATCTCGCAGTCGAGCAAACTTGAATGTATCTTTCTTACTTGTTTTTATTTAAATCGAGACATGTAAACTGATTCCCCAATACAAAGTAGTGAATACACGTATTCCCAGTCGAGCAGTCAACGCATCTATAATTAGTGGCGTTATGTGAGCATTACGTGGTTAAGCTAACTAACAGCTAAGTGAGTAAAGTCAGCTCCCTTCCCTTCCCTTCCCTTCCCTTCCCTTCCCATCTCGGATGCATTTAAAACTCTCGTTCATGCGACATTGCGCTGAGTAAATTGACAATTGTATTAAGTGCGTTAAGTGCACACACAGCTTCAGCATCAGCATCAGCTTCAACTGCTGAGTGTGTGTGCAGTAATAAAGCAACAACAACAAGCAGAGTACATGGGATATTACAAGGACTCGCAGTTGTTGCCGGAAAGCGAAGCTTTTTATCCGTCAAAACTTTTTGCTGTTACAACAATTGTTGCAAGCGATGTTTGCGGCAACAGCTGCCGCTGCCGCAGTTGCAGTTGCGGCTTCCCCATTATGACACATTTGCTTCGAGGTTGCACCCCACACACACTCTGCAGCCTGCAGTTACCCTGAAGGATAATTGTCCACGGGACATCCTTCGCGTGTCACGCAGCAGCTACTTAGGGCAAGGTTAAACGTTGTTGCGATATTGCGATTGCAACACATTTTCTTAAACAACTTTTACGCTGTCATTGAATTTGTATTTGATTGATTAACTAATCTGCCATTAATACCTTCAGTCGTTGTAATACCTTGTGCAAGGTTGCAGCTTACCCGGCGTATACGTAATATATTCATTCAAGCAACAATTTATTAGATTTGAAATTGCGATTGCAGTACACTTAATCAAGCTATCACTCTCGTCTGTAAATATAGTTATGACTTGACTTTATAAATAGTTTTTACTTTTTACAATATTTCGTATTTTTATATAGCGAAGTGACCCAAGAAAAATGAATTAATTTGATAAAGCTTCTGAATAAATAAAGAGATTAAAAAATAAAAACCAATTTTGCGCATATTTATGATTTCCATTTGATATTCTATTTTCACTTATTGTAATGTTGTCAAAAGCTTATATAAATAGATTGCTTATAAATTTATGAGTGAAAATACAAATTGAATCGGAAGAAATTTTCTATTGGAATTTAGATAATCAATTTTAATATATAAAGTCCAAGTACTTAATGACGAATAAAAAATCTTTCCACATTGTCACCTCTTGAATTCAATAAATGGTCTCTCCCAAAATTGAAGTGTTGTTTATGATAAACATAGGTTCTTGAAGATAAGATTATAAAACAATCAAAGTTGCTCATTAACTTTTCGAAATCACATCAGAGATAAATACACTTTATGGCCACTCAGCTTATCATGATTTTAATTTCATACTCGTTGAAATCCTTTCTAAAGAATGCTTTCTAATTAACTTTAAGTGTACTTTATACCCCTCAAATTATTTCGTAATTACTATTCAGTAAATATTTGAAGTTTTGCAATGCCTTTTTAGATATGAAGAAAGTTTATGAAATGTTTTTATAAAGTAATATTTTTAATATAATCATTTTAAATAATAATTTTCGTAAGTAAATTAACCTGCAAAATTTGCGTCTTCAATATAAAATATTTAAAGCTTTTTGTTTTCGATGTTCTATTTTAAGTAACTTTTTAGTTGTGAAGAATGTCTTTTGAAGGTTCTTAAAAAGCACATATTTTTAATGTAATCATTTTCATGAATAATTCTAAGTATTATTATATTTTTCTTTACTTTTTAGTTATGATGGAAGCGTAATGAAGTTGATGCTAAGTAAACTAATTCCTTCTTTAATGTTCTACTAAAATGTTCAGTAATTAGTTTAAGCCTTTTTTTTGCAATGTTCTATTTTAAGTAGCTTTTAAGTATTTTTGTTTTTGTTTTTGATACAAAATAATAATAGTTTTCACTCTGAGGCAATCTCAACAAGCTTTCAAGCACTCTCTAGGCTCTTTCCAGTTTTAGAAACACTTCATCTTTGGGAATGAGCACAGCAGCCATGGGCGCAAACTCGATAGTTTTTTTGGTCTTTTCACAGGCGAGAACACGATGATTGCGCAACAAATGGACCAGACCCAACTTGGTTTGCAACAAACCCAAACGCATGCCAATGCAATTGCGAGGACCAATGCCAAAGGGCATGTAAGCATCCTGGTTCAGATTGTGACGATTCTCCGGAGCAAAACGTTCCGGATCGAAAATGTCAGGTTGTGGCCAGTACTGCAAAATATGAAATAATTAAAAAGAGGAATATATTTTGAGCATAATAAATAACTTACGCGCTTATCACGATGTATGGCAATGGTAGAAATATAGACCGGAGTCCCAGTTGGCAGCTCAACATCGTAGTAAGGCGCCAAAGTGAAGCGTTCACCGCTGCTGGGCTGAGCACATTCACGTTCCGCATAACCAACAATGGGATACTTGCGGAGGGTTTCGTTCACCACCTGAGTGAGGTAAGGCATCTCCTGGATGCGCTCGTAATCAATGTGATTGCCGTCTCCAAAGTATTCGTTGATCTCCAAACGCAAACGCTCCTGGATCTCAGCGTTGTGCGACAGCTCAAACAGCGCCATTGTCATCGTGGAT
Source organism: Drosophila sulfurigaster albostrigata (assembly GCF_023558435.1). NCBI lineage: Eukaryota > Metazoa > Arthropoda > Insecta > Diptera > Drosophilidae > Drosophila > Drosophila sulfurigaster. The sequence goes on from NC_084883.1 coordinate 4,687,777, forward strand.
GAGCTCGTCTCGAAACCAGCCGTCTGGAAGATGGCTGCCTGGGCAACCAAATAATCTAGCTGATTGGCCTTGCTATCAGCCTGATTCACAGCCTCACGTTTCATGGCCAGCAGAGTGTCGACGAGATCGCGACGCAATAAACCAGTTCTCGCTCGCTCCTCCAGAACATAACTCAAGCTGCGACGCATGAACTCGGAGGTTTTATTCGAGAAGACTTTGACACGTGCCAACGTAGCCAACGCTGGCAGCATAAAAATGATGGCAAAGTCAAAGCCTCGACTCCAGTTGACATCGAAGATCGCCTTGTTGTACGAAAAGAATTCGCTCTTCATGTCACTCAGCGAATTGGCTTTGACTCCAAACGCAATTGTGGCAATTAAATCGGTTGTAAAACGAGCGCAGACATTTTTAATTGCCAGTGTCGAGTTCTCAGGCAGCTTTGCCAAATAAGTTTCCAAATCATGGCCTATCTGCAATTTAGGTAAATAATAAGTATTTTTGGTACACATGTTAACTCTATAATCCACAATTTACCTCCACCATCAGTGGATACATTTGCTTGATTTTGCCACTGGTAAAAACTGGTGAGATCTTGGTGCGCAGATCTTTCCATTCAGGATTGCGCACAAAGAACAAATTGTTGTAGCCAAGGGGATCGCGATGAGGATCAGTTTGGAGCGCACGATTGGTAAAGTAATTGAACTTCTTGATCATCACCGTCTTAATGAGCTCCAGATCCTTGATAATCAAAGCAGGACGATGCATTAAATAAACGCCTATCAGAGGCTCCTTTTCGAAACCGGGCGTATTATGTAGAACATTAATTTGGTCGAAGAACGCCACTTTGGCAGTTAGAAATTTACGCGTATTACCAAAAATTGGCGACGCTGTAATGCTCTTGACTCCCAAGCGTTGCCAATAGTTGTAAGTACGCTTCTGCCATATGTAGAAAACGATCGCCAATGTGGCGATCAACAATAAAATCTCAGTAGACATGTTCACTGTCGCAACTGTAGTGATCGACTCTGGGTGGTATCGCTAGAACGAGCTCTTTTAATCATCACAAGTTGGGACTTTCGGTCAGGGCAGCAACATGATAAGCAAAAGTTGCACAGCTCATTGAGACTAAGCGAATAACCAGATTTTGCTTTTTGCCTATACTGAATGACTTGACAAAACACAATCAGCGTTTGGTTTGCCAGTAGAAATGCTAGACTGAATGACTTCTAGCAATCGAAACGTGTCTTCATACAATTGTAAACAAACACACACACATTTAATCACAATGTTTTACTTTTTATACCCGCTACCCATAGGGTAGAAGGGTATTATAACTTTGTGCCGGCAGGAAATGTATGTAACAGGTAGAAGGAGGCATCTCCGACCCTATAAAGAATATATATTCTTGATCAGCGTCAACAGCCGAGACGATCTAGCCATGTCCGTCTGTCCGTCTGTGTGTCTGTCCGTCTGCCCGTATGAAACACTGGATCTCAGAGACTATAAGAGATAGAGCTATAATTTTTTTTCGACAGCATTTGTTATGTTTGCGCGCAGATCAAGTTTGTTTCAAATTTTTGCCACGCCCACTTCCGCCCCCGCAAATCAAAAAAATCGAATAACAAGCGTAATTTTAAAGGTAGAGTTGCGAATTGGTATATACAATAATTACTACAGTAGTTATGATTCCTAATTGCGATCAGATAAAAATTGTGAAATTGGGCAAAAACGCCTACTTACTAGGGCTCTTAGTTGCTTTGGCCGACATTCTGGTCCATTGCCGTCTATGGTATATTTTGAATGGTGTACTATATCGATATACCAAACATACCATTTAGCATATTTTTAGTAATGTTTTTAGCAATTTTTTGCCTTTACTAAAAATGGGTAGCTGGTATCTCACAGTCGAGCACACTCGACTGTAACTTTCTAACTTGTTTAATAAACAAAACTTTCTTACTTGTTTAATAAACAAAACAAAACTAGACAGAATAGATAACGTAATTATTTGCCAAAAATATAAAAACAAAAATAACTGTTATTTAACAATTTTCCCATACCGGGAATTGAACCCGGGCCTTCCGGGTGAGAGCCGGATATCCTAACCACTAGACAATATGGGATATGACGACTGAGCGGAAAATAACCGAACTAAAACATACTACATAAATGTTATTTACGCACATAGGCACATAACATAGCTAACAATATTGAATATTTAAATAGTAAGTTCATAACATGCATGGCTAGTTTATAAATGTTGTTGGTATGAACAACATTGTTAAAAAGCCATTCCGTAAAGCAGTTATGAACAATTTGCTTGTCATATTTTGACACTGCTTGCTAAAGTCGGTAATACAGTTGCGGCATTAAGAATCAGTATCAAGCAATTAATGTGCTTGCGACGCTGTTAGCCGCATGGTCCTGTGGCGCAATGGATAACGCGTCTGACTACGGATCAGAAGATTCCAGGTTCGACTCCTGGCAGGATCGAAGTTAAGTTTTTTAAATTTTTTTTATCTAAATGCAAAATATATATATATATATATATATCCTATATAGAATGGATAAGATGTAGACTTTTTAGATGATGAAAACTGATTTGTAGCAGACTTGTGAAGAGCGGACAAAATTCCCAACTTTAAATTCGAATTTTGACTAAATTAAAAATAAAGACTTTTAATTCTGAATATTATAAGAAACCTAAAAATATTTGCTATATATAATATTATGAAATAATTTTTACCCAAAGGTTAGTTGAACAATGACAACTACAATGGTGTCATGGCAAGCTAAAATAAATTGCTTGTACAATTATTTTGTTTATCTTCATTGGTTGCTCAATATTTAACTCATTTTTTTAAGTAGATTGAACATTGTTATGTAAACTTTAAATATTATATAAAATATAACTTATTGAATATATTATGGGAAACCTTATTATGTCATCACGCTAGAATTATTTTCAATATTCTCATGGTGTTTTTTAAAGTCTATCATATGTATGTATATAGAAGCGCAGAACACATTTGTACGTTATCAAAGAGAAGAAAATATATATAAAAAATGTTGTTTGCCTGGACTAAAGCGAAAATTATGACTCTTGATTAACTATACTATAATTAAGGTAAATTTGAATTCTGTGCAATTCTTAAATTCTATGATATTATCAAAAAAGAAGTCAATTTGATTCGAACAGATGAAACATTGATTTCAAAAAACCTTATAAAATGGTAAGCACAAATGTACCTTTAGAATGCATTTTATTTGACTGAACAGTCGGTTATTTATAATTTCATGTAAGCTCTGCCGCCTGAGACATGTCAAACATGACAATTATTTCCATCATCTTATTTTTACTATTTTGTATTTTTTCACAAGCCTTTCTCAAAGGTTTACACCCCAATAAAAAAATAAAACAATATACATACATATATACTAAATTGAGTAAATCAAGCCTTAAACAGAAAAAAAATGTAAAATCTAACTACTTTAGTCAAAAAGGTATACACTTGAATTACAAAACTAAATTGTTTATTTTTATAATGAAGTTACACAATATTTGTACAATTAAATATACCTTGCTTTCAGGAATCAACTTACTACATGATTTGGTCGTTTGATATCAATAAGCCAAGCCATGACAGAAATACGAGCAGTATTCTATTCTACTTAACATTAAAAATCAATAACTTGTTGCCAAACCGGTTGTGTCACAAAACAAGCATTTGACAATATGTTCTCAACCGGTCCTGTGGCGCAATGGATAACGCGTCTGACTACGGATCAGAAGATTCCAGGTTCGACTCCTGGCAGGATCGAATTTTTTTTATTTTAAATTTATTAGTATGTAAAAACCAAAAACTTTGTCAACTATATAACTACATTTCATGCTCTATTAAAACAGACAGCTCATAAAAAAATAAAACCAAAATAACCTGAAAGAAGTGTTTTTCCAATTGAGCTTGTCGGATTACACGTGATGCACTTGCACAGGGAGTGGCCAGCAGGAGGGCACTTTAGCCTGTGGCTCAATGGCAAAGTTGAGCTGCGGTGGCTAAGAGCAAATAAAGTGGCGTCATGTGGAGTTGTGTGGATTATGTGTAGCTGTCGCTTTATGCTAAATAGCACAAACGTTAAGAGATTGTAGCTAAGGGCGACTACCAAATCAGTTCGCGTCAGCTGCGTATGCAATTGCACGCCAAGGACATTTAAGGTGACATCCGAATGCTGATTCCATTTGAAGGACTGCAAGTAGTTTTGTGCGTGTGTGTTCAGAATGCTCTTTTTTCCCACCGTGATTTGCATAATAGCAAAAACTTGTAATCGAAGAATATGCAAAAAGTTTACTCCATTCGTTGAGGGACTCAAAGTAAAAAATACAAAGACAAGTCTCGTTCGGAAATATATAATTATATAACAAACGTTCACCAAATAATTTACGTATTTACAAGCAGAGTAGTGGTACAATTTTTTTGATTTATAAAGCCCGTGTTTCTAACAACAGAATGTCCAAATTAACTGTAAATTTAAGATATAGTTTCACATTTTGCAATGTTTCTAACAAATAAATATAAAAAATAAACAAAATAGAAAAAAAAAGTTGGTTTCCCATACCGGGAATCGAACCCGGGCCTTCTGGGTGAAAGCCAGATATCCTAGCCACTAGACCATATGGGAGGCTTGCATGCAGTTAGAAAAGACACCATCAAAAATACAACATAATTTTAAAATCAATAATTGTTTGAATTTATTTATAATTCCGTCACAACGCATTAAAAAAAATTCAATTAGGTTAAAAAATACTTAATCAACGAAAAAATATAAATTAGTACAAAAAACTACTTTTCCGATCCTGCCAGGAGTCGAACCTGGAATCTTCTGATCCGTAGTCAGACGCGTTATCCATTGCGCCACAGGACCGATAATCTCCGCGGCTTCAAAAACATACTTTGGCAGACAGACCGCTTCAATGACAATTTAAATAAAACCGTATTTTAAATAAAAAATTTTAATAATAGTGAAAAATTAACACAGAGGAATTAATTGAGTCGATCTTGCAAATTAATCTAATTCTTGTGAAAGGTAAAAAATTCGATCCTGCCAGGAGTCGAACCTGGAATCTTCTGATCCGTAGTCAGACGCGTTATCCATTGCGCCACAGGACCGATGGTTCACCTCATGGCTGATACGAAATATACAATTCAAGCAGTTCAGAACTAGAAAAACAATTCATGGAAGCCCTACAAGCAGTTCAACAAGCAGTGCTACACAGCTGTGTTTATCGAACACCATTGAAATCAAACAATTAATAAATAAAAGCTTCAATTATAAAATAATGTGAGCTGAGAATCAGTATTATTTATGTACATTTATCCATTAATTTATGGTCTTATGGTTTTAAATTAATATTATAGCATTGCTACGGCTTTACTCTCTCGTACTACGCCGATGCAAAGTCATAATGTTGTCTGCAACAGCGCCACTTCACGGTTGGCGTCAACAACAAAAATTTTGTTTAGTCTCTCTTTGGCACTCAAAGCGTGCAGTTCAGTGACGACGCAAAAACACGACCGACAAGCCATTGGACGCTGAAAAGTTTACGTGCGCGCGACGTAAGCAAAAGCAAAAGCATACAACAAAATAGAAAGAAGAATCTCTGAGCAACAAAAAAATATATAATTAATACATACATACATACGCCAAATTGTTTATAACAAGTAATAATAATAAAAGAGAGTATATTCTACCAGTGTTTGTCGTGAGTGATTGTGAGTGCTTGTGCAATAAATACATAAATACATATAGAAATAATTATGTATATTAAATAAGAATTAATGCAAATATGTACAAATAATAAACGAAGTGCTTTAACTGTCGTTTGTTTTGGTAAGTGTAGCCGACACTCCCCATTTCCCGCCTCCCTTCGAATTCTTGATGCTGATGTATCTCTTATTCTTCTTCGGCTTCTATGTGTTTTTTTATGAGTTGCCTATTCTGTTTTTTCACATACTTTTTTGTTTTCATCGTCTGCTTCTGCTCCCCATAACGAAACGAAACGAAATGAAACGAAATGTACAAGAACAACATGAAGAAGAACGAGAAACAGCACAAGGCAAAGCGTAAAAGCGAAAAGCTCAAAGATTGGGGCTAGGGCTAAACAGAGACGCCGTTCGTTGTTTTCATCGTTGTTGTTTTTGCTGTTTGTTTAGCTGTCGTTTCTCCATTTACATATACGTACGTGTGTATGTGGCGCGTACGTGTGTACTTGTTCAGTTTATATGTGTAGGATATGATATGTTGATTTCTACACGTGTGTGTCTGCGACTGTGTGTGGATCTCTCTTGCGTTCGCCTCTGCCTACAACTTTAATGCCTTGATTGCACGTACCAAGAGACAGTGCTTGGTTCGTCAAATAGCGAGTTTTAAAGCGAATATGTTTGCGAAAAATTCGCGTTAGTTTTAAAGCGTAATTTTACTATATATTCGACAATTTATAATTCATTCAACAACTAATAAAATCATTTGATTTTGTTATTACTATGCTATTACTCGCTTTTACCAATGTATTCTCCACACTCTATTCTTACTGCGTTTATATTCCACTTGCTACGTGTAATCAAGGCATAAGACACATTGTCACATTGTTGTTGCTTTGGCGCTAGCTCTGTTTCGGTGCGAAGCGCTTGTGTGTGTGCATTTGAGTTGAGTTCGTATGTGTGTATTTATGTTTGTAGGCCTCCATACACACTGGCAGCGAAAAGCGCCAAGCGAGCGACCTGCTGATGCTGCCTCTGTCCTCCCTCTTGTCTCTTGCCTTCACACCATCAGCATTACCATCTCTCTCTCTCTCTCCACTTCTCTTTCTCTGTCCGTTGAGTCTATCTCGCTTTTTCGTCGGCATCTCCATCTTTTGGTTCTCCAGCCTGCCGCTAACTCGTTTGGCGACTTGTTTTGCCTGCTTTGCCATAGTACAATAAAACGCCGTAGCACATAAAAATAGTCTGGTAGAATTGTTGACTTCCCTTTTGACAAACGTACCGAGCCGTGCCGTGCCGGCCCACAAATGTTGGCGTCAGTGTGTACATATCAAAATGATGTAGACAAATATGTACTACATACAACGTACTATATATGTACATACATACATATATTCCCTACATTACCAACACAACATCCAAATTGGCATAGTTTGAATGATTACTTTGTCAGCTTCCCTAATGCTAGCAATAATAAGTGAGAAAGCCACAGCAAAGTGAGCTCGACTGTAAGATACCCGCTAATATAGAATGCAAAAGCTTTAGTGTCCATAGGTACGATCAGCCTTGCTGTTAAAATGTGTAAATGTTGTAAAGTAATATTGAAATGCTATAAAACCATAAATAATTAAAATAAAATATTATATATAATTATCGTAAAGTATTTAAAAAACGACAAGCAGTCTATTTAACGGTGCCCAATTGTTAGTTGAATTTCACCTGATTTGAATTAATTGGTTTCTTAAATAATTTGCACTTATTTTCAAATTGTGACCAAATTATAGATATTATTAGTGTTTTCATATAGATGTTATTATTGTTGAACTCTCTAGCTATATGGGCTCGACTTCAATCCGCAACAAATACATATGAATACCCTTCATGTCGATGGATTTCGAGTATAAGATATAAGATTAAAAGAAAACTTCTTGAACTTTGTTTGGACTCTCTCTCACACAGAACTTTCCCAAAAGTGAATTACTTACTCACATATTTTCATATGTACAACGATAGAAAATAAAATTGCGACTCGATTGTTTGTAATGTTCATAACCGGGCTATAACAATACAAATTTATTTGTAAAATAATAAAATATAATGTTTTCTGTCAATCACGAATAATAACTTGTAGACATTGAATGTAAATTATGTGACATTAAAAAACATATATTTCGCCACCCAATTAGAAAGTTTTCAGTAGACGTTGCCTAATTTTAAAAAACCAAAAAAGTTCGTTAAATATCGATAAAAGTGAATATAAAAGTTGCAAGAATATATAAAAGAAATCATGTAAATGACGTACATATTGAATTGTCATAAAATTTAATTGGTTATTTGGAATATAAGGTTTACAAAACAACTATTTATTTTGCTTAATAGTTAAAATGATGTATAACCTATTATGACATTAGCAAAATTTTTAACATTTGAGCTGTTTTAAATTTCAAGTTAAATACATTTTTATTGCGATAAATTGAATTATTAACTATTTAGTTGAAGTTTTCAGTAAAATTTCAAAATTCATTACAAGTTTGCTAAAAGAAAAGCTTTCCAATTTTATAGATAATAGAAGTGATAATGTTTAAGAATATACAATAAGAAAGAATTGCAGAAAGAAAACATAAAATAATTTTGTGTTTTAAAATTAAATTGTTAAAATGTACATATTGAATTGTCATAAAATTTAATTGGTTATTTGGAATATAAGGTTTACAAAACAACTATTTATTTTGCTTAATAGTTAAAATGATGTATAACCTATTATGACATTAGCAAAATTTTTAACATTTGAGCTGTTTTAAATTTCAAGTTAAATACATTTTTATTGCGATAAATTGAATTATTAACTATTTAGTTGAAGTTTTCAGTAAAATTTCAAAATTCATTACAAGTTTGCTAAAAGAAAAGCTTTCCAATTTTATAGATAAGCTAAATGATGACGGAAGTAGAAGCTGCCCTAGGACGCATGTGCAATTTCAACTTTTACAATTGTTTTAGAGACAAATAAATTACTGAAATGTAGTTTGAGCAAATAACTTTGGTGTTCACTTTAAAGTTTCAGAGGAAACTAGTATAGTTCTTGAGTAGTTAACTTTTTACACACATGTATTGCTTGTTTTGTCTTTCTCTAGATGCAAGATTGTTGGTAACTATGTCGATAAACTTTGCAAAATCTTGATCTCAAAGGCGCTTAAATCTCTAGGCTTGTTTATGGCGATTTTGTAGATAAATGCTGAGGCGGAATTCTCTTTTATTCATAGCCCATAGCCCCATTAACCTGCTCAATCGAAAACTTGTCTGGAGCATTAATAGCGTCGACCATTTTAGGTTGCAGCTTCGTTGAAAGCGAAAATAGCGCAGAAAATCAAGTAAAGAAAAGAAAAGAAAAGAATGAAAGAAAAAATTGTGTTGGTTGTTGGTTTGCTTGGTTCTGGTGCTTGGGCCAGGCTGCGAATGTATCTTGCAGATACATATCTAAAATTGCTACATAGCATGCAGTATAAGAACCAGACACAAGTAACTAAATATAACACACTCTCACACGCAAACACACACACAGAGACCAGATGACTGCAGATACATACTAACTCTATGTCTGTCCTCTCCAATCCTCCTCCCCAGTTCCCCCATCACTTTTGCAACGTTGCGCGCCGCTTGCAATTTCATTTTCATTGCAACTTCATGCCCCTGACATCGGACCATGCGATGCCTTGCTCGACAGTCAGCCTTTGCCTGTGCCCGTGTCTGTATTGTCGGTCGTCCCTACCTCAATGCTCCCCGCAACCCGCTTCTTTATCCTCAGCACTTAGTCGCCAGCACGCCTCCATCGACCCTTTTTTTACTCTATCTGCGTCTCTGCACGTTTCTACGCTCATTCTTGTAAAATTGCAAGTTGCTGCGGCCTATTGAAGCTCTCTGTCTCTGCCTCAGTCGCTGCTAGTGCACTCGGCCATGCAGCTGTCTGTGTGCCTCTCCTCTGCTCCACCTCGCGCACTCTGTATGTCTGAGTGTGTGTGAGCACGAATGCGCGAGTGCGAGCGAGCGAGCGAGAGGACACTGCCTTGCCCTAACCTACACCACAGAAAATGTATTGCGTCGGTTCTTCTACTTCCACACACACACACACACACAGCCAGACACACACACATCACTTGATTTCTCGCATTATCTACGTACGAGGCATACATTTTTCAGTCTACACGATATTCTTTTTTTATTGTTATTTTTTGTTTGTAGTTGTTGTATTTCGTGTTATTTGTATTTCTTCATTAGTTTTTCGTTTTGGTTTCATTGATGCAATTCACTACATCATAGACTCCCGCTCCCATTCTGCTTGCTCTCGTTTTGCCCTGCCAATCATTCTCGTTCATTAGAAACTAATTTTCATTCCTTTTTCATTGCAGTTCGCGTTGTGCAAATTATAATCAATCGATCCGGTCAATTAATTATACGATTTAAACATTATTTATAACACGTTGCGACGGGCAATCGTGCAATAATTCAATATAAAATACTTCAGACCCCTTTAGATTAACCGGGCCAACAAGTATTTATAGAACATAATGGTAAGTTGACTATTTTATCAACAGACATTTCAACCGGAAAGACCAGCAAGGCATCTGTTTAGAGAGCGATCGCCAGGCCCATTAGCTCAGCTGGTTAGAGCGTCGTGCTAATAACGCGAAGGCCGCGGGTTCGATCCCCCCATGGGCCAGAAAGTGATTTTTTGCTTAGTTTTTTTTTTTATTCGATGTTAGTTTACTAATAGTTGCAACGTTACATCAAAATTATTTATAAACAAAAAGTAAGTGAAACACATTTTTTTTTAAATTTTTTTTTCTGACTTTCGGTTGAATAAAAATATTTCTGCTCTGATAGGCCTTTACAAAAATTGCGACCGAAGGGCCCATTAGCTCAGCTGGTTAGAGCGTCGTGCTAATAACGCGAAGGCCGCGGGTTCGATCCCCCCATGGGCCAGGTAGTTATCCTTTTTGCTCAAAATTTGTTTACCAATTTTAGCAAAACATTGAAAATTTGTAATTTATTTAATAGATAAATATTATTTTTAGGTTTATTTTTCAATTTTTATTTATACAATTATTTCGTTGTGTGATTAAATAGTATTGCAATTATCGACATTATGCTCTCCATTCCTCTCCAAGGACCTTGAAGTCAAAATGTCGTCACATGGCCCATTAGCTCAGCTGGTTAGAGCGTCGTGCTAATAACGCGAAGGCCGCGGGTTCGATCCCCCCATGGGCCAGACTTTATTTTTTATGATTGTTTCTTTATTATTGTCGACTCCTGAACGATTCCAAGACATTTTGAATTTTGTAGTTAACAAGATATCGATAGTTTTGGACGAGAAAACCTAGTAAAAAAGCTTAGTCGAGTGTGCTCGACCCATTTTGAATTAAGGCAAAATATTGCGGTATTCATTTTAAAAATTTACCAAATTAATAAGCATTATATATACTTTTTAAATAAATATATAAGGCTTTTTTAGGTATTAAAAATATACCATACCATAAAGTGAAAAATATACCAGATTGTGTAAACGATTTCTTTGATATCTTTGACAGTTTTAGGTGATCGCAACTAAACTTCCAGCAATAAGGAAGACTATAGATATTATTGTATATATCAAAATTCGCGAGTATAACTATAAATTTGTTGTTCGATTTTGGTCAACTTGCGGGGCGGAAGTGCGCCAAAAAAATTGAAACAAACTTGATCAGCCTGCAAACATAATAAGTGGTGTCGAAAAATATTTATATCTCTATCTCTAATAGTCTTTGAGATCTATGTAGGTGTTCATGCGGACAGACGGACTGACGGAAATCCCTCTTCTGCCTATCATATACATTTCCTGCCGGCACAAAGTTATAATACCCTTCTACCTTTGCGGGTATATAGTATATACATAAATATTTTGTACAGGTTCTTAAATTGGCTTCTAATCCATCCTAATTCAACAGGGCCCATTAGCTCAGCTGGTTAGAGCGTCGTGCTAATAACGCGAAGGCCGCGGGTTCGATCCCCCCATGGGCCATTGTCACTTTTTTTTATACGTTTTATACATATCTCCTGCAACAGATTCTTATTTTTTTATTTAAAGAACAAAATTAAAAATAATTTCCAATAATTTTGCACACATATACTATTAAGTTATTTGTAATTTTGAGAACAAAATTATTTATTATTTTCGAAAAATATGTTGTAAAAAAAATTCAACTTTTAACTTGGCCCATGGGGGGATCGAACCCGCGGCCTTCGCGTTATTAGCACGACGCTCTAACCAGCTGAGCTAATGGGCCAGTTGTGTTAGGGTTGTTCAGTATGTGTCATGAAGACTTTGAATATATATAGCCGATAAAATAGAAGTGAGAATTATAAGCATTTCTCAAAACAAAAAATCTATTCTCGCCCAACGTGGGGCTCGAACCCACGACCCTGAGATTAAGAGTCTCATGCTCTACCGACTGAGCTAGCCGGGCTTGGTGGCAGCTCGTGTCCAATACGGTATGCCCCTATACAGCGAGAGGTTCTAGACGCAGTGCACACACATTTCGATGTGATGGGATATTATTTATAACCGGCATACAGCTTGTAGTCCTCAGTTCTCCACTCCAATTTTCTTTTTACTTGTGCTATTCTATTTTACCCTTTATACTGGCTTTGTAATTGTTTTCATGATGATAGGTGTCCATTGTGTAGAACATTGTGCTGCTTCCTAATGGAAATGATGTATAAAATTACGCGCCTACCTCAATGAAGAATCGAAAGCAATGGAAAGGGGTGCAGTGCAGACGCTTCTGACAGTCAGACAGTCGGACAGAGGGACAACCGCCCCCGACATCCAAGTAATTTGCTATAAAATATTAAAACGAAACAATGTGCGAAAGGAAACAAAACAAAATACATGCATATGGAAACAGGGACAGACTCAGACATTGGGGCGGAGAGTGAGTGTGAGAGAGAACGACCGAGGGAGAGAAATAGAGAGTTATTGGAGGAACAACAAGAGACGGCAGTATTCAGACAGAAGGACGGATATGAAGACAGCAGGCAGATAATCAGCCTGCCAGACGGCTTTTGATTGCGCTACGTTCAAAACATTGCGGCATATTTGTTTCGAAATAAAAACAAAGTTGAAATTATAGCTTAGCAATATTATTTTTTAAATATAGAAAAGAAATAATTAAAGATTTGTTGAAGTAAAATTCTTATTCAAACGCTAAAATAATTTTAAAACTTTTCGTCGTTTATTTATTTAGTTTTTTATTAAAGCTCACTTCAATATATCTTCATTCATTTTGATATATTTCATTGACTGCGACATTTTAAAAGTTAAGATTGTAGGAGAAACGCGACACAACTCTTATTTGTGAGCAGACAAATTGTTTGTTGTTTATTGTCTATGTTGGGCACTCAGTGAGCACCGCCTCCCTCAAAGCATACCATTAAGTATGTACACACGTGCACAAGTCAGACGCATTTCCATTGCCAGAGGCAACTCGAGCGTCTGTGGCAGACAAGGTTAAATAAGTTAGGGTAGGCTCGCAATATAAGATAAACAAAAACGTTATTTGATAAACAACAAGCAACAAATCCAGTCTTCAATTTGCAGAACAAAAACAAAAAAGCATTTTGCGCCCAACGTGGGGCTCGAACCCACGACCCTGAGATTAAGAGTCTCATGCTCTACCGACTGAGCTAGCCGGGCATATAATTCGGCTAGAAAATAATCAATTATTGTAATCAACTATGTAATTTTAGAATAGATAATACAGTAAAACTTCTATTAACGAACAACTATATTAACAACTTTATATTTAAGCGCATAAACAGTAGATAGTTAAATTGAGCTTTATATTAGTAAGGTAACTTAAATAAATTATTCATTGTTATTGAAAGCCTTTTTTGTATGTGGATTATAGTTACCTGATCGTAACTTGAATTAAAATCTTATAAATTAAAGGTGCAATAATATTTATTAGATTGATTTCTTTACTTCCTGGTTTTAAGAATATTTCTACACTTTCTTATTAAAGGATATGTTGTTTACTTATTTTATGCATTTCATCTGTCTTAAAGTTTAGTTGTTTAACTCTATGATTTTTAAACTATAAAAAGTGATCGTTCGAAAGTATTTTTTGTATCCATATACCTAAAAAAAATACAAAATAATTGTACACTTGTACACACTCACACCTCTTTCACATTATAAAATCAGTTCAATAAAACAAAAGTTAAACTTCCAAATAATGCCACAAATCTAACCATATAGAAAGTACATGCACAAAATAAGTATTTATCTGAGCAATTAAGTAAATTGTGTCAATCTATTTATGTTCATTAAATTGTTTAGCACCTTGTTTATATACAATATGAAATTTTTCAAAAATATAAATGTAGGGTCTTGATTACAAAGATTGCTTATAATCTTGTAAGATTTTAAAATTAGAAACGATACTAAACACAAGGACAGCTATATTTCCCCGTCCTCCATGACGCCCGGCTAGCTCAGTCGGTAGAGCATGAGACTCTTAATCTCAGGGTCGTGGGTTCGAGCCCCACGTTGGGCGAAAGGTAATTTTTTACTTATCAATTACTTTTCTGATAATATTCGTCAATAAAGAAATTGGTATTAAGCAAAAACAAAGTACTGAAAATAATGAAAATATTTGCATTTCCCATTTCGAATAAATATAGAAAAGAAAAAATTAATAAACAGCGAAACTTTGACATAAAATTCGAATCATCTTTCCTTATATAATTATTTCAAAAACCTTGAAAAATCTGAAAGTCTTTCAGAAACCAACATTTCGTTTTAATATATAACAATCAATGTGCACAATGAGGCAAGATTATTAAATTGACGCAAAAGCTAAATTCCTATTTTGTGAAGCTTAAGAAAACACAAAAAAAAACATATTTTATTGAATTCAGTTTGGTTTTTTAATGCTAGAAATCCATTACTCTAATTAAACTTGTACATGTCAAATTTAACTTTAAAAGTACACATGTGAAAAGATGTTTTCAAATTTATCGTATCTTAGCCAAAGAATTGTAATATGAACTTGCGATCTATTATTTTTTTGATCTTTTTTTTATATTAGAATGATCTTAAATTGGATCCTTCTTGATACGCAATGCTATTTTTTTCTTCCTATCACAACGCCCGGCTAGCTCAGTCGGTAGAGCATGAGACTCTTAATCTCAGGGTCGTGGGTTCGAGCCCCACGTTGGGCGAGATTGACTTTTTTTAAATTAAGGCATTTTAAATGAGAAAAAAGGGTTTGATAGGTTCGTGAACACATATGTAACAATCGAAACTTTTTTCTGGGCACTTAATTAAAGTGTATACATATTCAACGACCTATGTTTTGGCAGTAATAAGTCTTGTATAGCAATAGGCTTTAAATGCTATATATATATATATCATAATCTGACCATCATATTCTTCAGAACTTAACGTAATTGAAAATGTTAGAGGCTAGCTAAAACGAAGCTGTACAAAAGCGGAAAGCAATACAAAAATAAGGAAATTATTAAAGGTACTTTGAAAAAGATTCCTTGAACTTCGTCGATTCCTTACGTCTATTACTATGAACGACATAGGAAGTTATTACTAACAAAGAAGGCAGTACTGAAATTATTATTTTCTATTTCTAATAAATTAAGTAAATCAAGTAGTAAACGGTCGCCGACGCAGAAAGTCGTTTATGTGTAGGAGCACTACATCCAGCTAGTTTTTGCAAGTTCAATCTTGATTGCTTTGCAAATATGTATTATAATTCCGTTAAATAAAACTTACTTTTAGTATAAATATTGTAAATTAAAACGATCTTTTATCATAGGCTCATACGGTTACAGACGCTTTTTTTTTCCCCTCCCTTTCTCCACAGTGCCCGGCTAGCTCAGTCGGTAGAGCATGAGACTCTTAATCTCAGGGTCGTGGGTTCGAGCCCCACGTTGGGCGGCAATAATAATTTTTTGCCATTATCATGGATATTTTTCTATATATATAATTGTAAATGGCATCTCCGATACTATATATTTAGTATGTGTTTTACAATGATCTGCATTATATCGAATATATTGTTGGTATAAATCTGATTTCTATAGAAAAGTATTTTAAATGTGTACGTTAAAAGAATTTATACTACTTTAACGTGATTAAAATATTATAATTTCTCTTATAAGAAAATAAATGAACTAAAATTAGCAGATATAATTTATTATTAAATTAATATTAATTTTTACAATATTAGTTAATTAGCAATTCGTTTAAGTTATTATGTGGTAGAAATATCTTGGCAATAATTTAATTTTATCCTAACTTTTTTTGCGAACTGTCTTCTAACAGTTTAAAACGCATACGTAGTAGATTCTCATTAGAAGAACATCCATTTTTTTTCGGTTATAACAGCGCCCGGCTAGCTCAGTCGGTAGAGCATGAGACTCTTAATCTCAGGGTCGTGGGTTCGAGCCCCACGTTGGGCGAGAAATACTTTTTTTCTTACGATCTCTTCTTTTTTTATTAGGTTTCTGAATTTTTATTGCTTTTAAAAAGATATGAAACTTGAGTGCAGTTACAACGTCGATGCATTGTTAGATGATACAAAAAGGTTGTCTATGGACCCTCAATAAGAAACTATTGACGTGACGTTGCTAATAATCAGCACAGAAAGCAAATGGAAATAAAAGCACGTTTAGAAAATGCAAAACATTGATCTATACAACGTTATAAATACACACACACAGAGTAGAGAGCCAAGCCAGTTCAGCAGAGACGTAAAAATATTAAAAACGTTTCTGTTTGTCATGCAAATAAAACGAAACGAGGCGAATGACTGAACTTAACCTTAAAACACAACACACATACATACTCACACGCAAATAATATAGCACACAAATATAAATATAAAAACGTATACGAATACGTAATTCCGTAATGCACCGCACAACCAAAACCAAAAACAAAAACTGTATGATTTCAACATACAAATTGCAAATATTGCAAAATATTAATGAATGCTGAACTTGTGTAAAACAGTGAGACTTCCATATAAGAAACCCTTATCAAATTGATGAAATTTTATTGCAGTGCCTTAAAATACGAAAAAATTCTATTTATTGAAAATGTGTTTTTTAATTTATAGATTCATTTTTGAGTAGATACCCAAGTAATTATTTTTATCGTACAAAGATTTTTAAAATTTTAAATAATTAAAAAATTTGATGAGCATATTTATATATCCCATATTGTCTAGTGGTTAGGATATCCGGCTCTCACCCGGAAGGCCCGGGTTCAATTCCCGGTATGGGAAAGATGATTAATTCTGTATATTTTTATTTTGATAGGTAGATTCTTGAATCCCACTGCATCTATTTTTATTTGTTATCTGTATATTTTTCACACACTATCTTTATGTATTCTCCGTCGCTGCATTTAATTTGAGTTCCCATGTATTTCACGCGTGACGAAACGCTTTTTAGTAATGGTAAGAAGTGCCTTTTCCCAACTGATGTCCGAGAGCGATAATGTCTGGAGCCAGTTTCTGCTCGACACCGGAGAAAAAAAAACTTGCTCTACCGCACGTAAGATTCAATTGAGTCGAAAGAGCCGCCCAACAAGTTTTTATGAAAATGACCTTGACGAGTTCACTGCAACTTGGACAAAAAACCCTTTTGCCGTTACGGAACAAAAGATCGATATGATCATACGAATTTTAAATTAAGGTGAAACAAAAATCGAAGAAAAAGTTTAGTCGCCCCCGGGTGGACTCGAACCACCAACCTTTCGGTTAACAGCCGAACGCGCTAACCGATTGCGCCACGGAGGCTCTTGAAGGTTATGGAAATATATTCCTAAGAAACCCAAAACATTACATTATTTCTTTAAAATAAATTAATTTTCACAATTATAATTAATTGGTTTAACCTTTTTGTTTTTTTTTTCTATATATTAGGCATATTTAAAATGAAAAGAAAAAAAAGAAAGCATACTCGATCCTGCCAGGAGTCGAACCTGGAATCTTCTGATCCGTAGTCAGACGCGTTATCCATTGCGCCACAGGACCCGCTGATTTCAATCGAAATTAATTCGCTACCCTAAATTAAATAGAAAAATACTTTTAGCAAAGTTCTCAATTAGGTTACTCAAGCATAAGCATTCCTATTATTTATTGTTTGGCATTTTTATATTGGTATTTATTGACTCTTTGATGACGATCATCGGAGCTACTTTTTTAACCGTATGTTAATTTATGCAAGTTCATTGAATTTAGCACGTTGCTAATATCATTAACATATTTGCATAAAAGTAAAAACTAAACATGTTTTGGTCGAAGTAGCTTGACTTATAAAAGAATATATAATACTTTATACTATTTATTCATTCTTTTATTATTTATTTGCAGTGGCGATCAACAAAGACAAGGCAACTATAGTTTTTGGGTGAGTAAGAGAAGAAGTTGGAATGCTTTAATTTTTTTTAAAACTATTTTAATAGATTCTTTTTTATAAATTGTTTACTCAGCTTGACTAAGACACACCATTGAAAAATATGAAAAAGAATACAAGTATTGAATGGTGTTTCCTAATTTATAAAGAAAAAAGATAAAAAGATTTGTAAGAAAAAGCTTCAAAGTCTCGGCGTAATAAATACCATAAATTCAACCAATTTCTCTTCTCTCTAAAAAAAACGGAGACATCCTAATAAAGTGATGTTAATATAAAACAAATACTTACCCTTTGGATTGAAAGCATGCTCGGTACAAAGAAAAAACTGCTGAAAATGAAATTTATTGATTTTTTTGCGGCAGCACTTTTTTCTTTTCAATTTCCATTTCCATTTAATGCCGCGCCGAGACGTGTCCTTGCCTCAGATATCGTCGCCATGGCGGCTGCCAGGTGGTAGACCTTTCCATTTCACATTTTCCTCTGTGTCTGTCGCTGGGTGTGTTTTTGGTTCTGTTTCCGATTCTGATTCCAATTCTCATTCTGGCTCTAGTGCTGCTGGTCATTGTCAACGCCCAGCCTGCCAGCACTAAGTATTTTTGATACCCTTTCAAAAGATGCATTGCTTTCTGTTTATAAAAGCAACAGAAAAAGAAAATTTTTAATAACATCTTTTTTATTCCCTTTTGGATAAAACGTTTCAGAGCATATTCAACAATTTTATATTAAAAAGAAAGCTATTCTATCAATACTTCACTTTATTTTAAAAAATGGATAAAGTTATTCATA
Organism: Drosophila sulfurigaster albostrigata; assembly: GCF_023558435.1. Lineage (NCBI taxonomy): Eukaryota > Metazoa > Arthropoda > Insecta > Diptera > Drosophilidae > Drosophila > Drosophila sulfurigaster. Next base: position 4,706,793 of record NC_084883.1, read on the forward strand.
ACTTGCAACAGTCTTAATATATTGTACATTTTACATTGGAATCAGTTCTGATTCTTTTTAATTGTATCTTTTTATTCCATTTTGGATAATACATATTCAAAAATTTTATATAGAAAAGGAAATTATTCTATAAATACATTATTTTAAAAACTTGTATAAAGCTAACAAATTGAGGTTAAATTTATAAAAACTGAACTTTATGAAAATACGTATTTTCACTTCAGATCAATCCTCTGAGTAAGGGCATCGAGTCTTCGGAAATTTTGCAGGTTTCCGGCCATTCCGGTTTGTTCTTGCTGTACTTGTTCTTTCCTTTGCGCTTCCACTTAACTTTTTGCATCGTTAGGTTCTCCCATTCGCTCATGTGCGCCCAGTGGCCCACAAATTGGCGCATTGTTTGGGTCAAGGATGCAGCAATGGAACTTTATTCTGTACCACCGGGAAACGAGATGAAGGTGGAGGGGAATGCAGCGACGTTTGCCTTGTGCATTTTGGCGGCACTTGACTTGATAGCTTTGAACTTTTAACAGGCGTTAACTTTGTGGCCCCTTTTCGAACAGACCCCTCCTCACGACCCCTCCTAACATTTTGAAGGGGTCAGTTTGAGTTCACACTTTGAATGCTCATCAAAAATGTGCGCCAAGTGGAGGAATTTCAATGTTCGGTGCAAATTGAGTGCAGTATGCATAAAACATGAAGAAGTGTCTGGGACAAAACCGAAGAATGTCAATAAACGGAGAATTTTGTTGATAGTAATAAGGCAAGGATAATAGAGAAGAATAGGATAAATGTAAGATAAAAAAAACTGAAGAATAAAAGCGACAGGTATTTATCTCAAGCGTTGTGATTCTATTTGCTTTAAAATTGGCATTTTGAATTAAGTTTATTATAAATAAGTTTTTTTTTTATAATACTTCTAAGTCTTCAGGAATGTACACTTTTTTAGTCAGTGTATCTTAGTATTACGATTAATTATAAAATAACGATGATTATATTTGAAAGTAATTTCAGTATTTATACATAATATTATAAGGAATTCTATGTTTAGAATAATTACATATTTTTATAAACCCCTTACCATTAAACCAATTAGAGCCGATTTTACATTTATCTAGGATAAGGAAAGAAAGTAGGTAATTTCAGGCTTTTTTAGTTAAATCGGTCAAATTTTTATCGTTCATCAAATTTGCAATTTAAATGTGCTTAGGTCAAATACTAAACCACCAAGATTTTCCCACACACTTCCAAGGACTCATTAAATCACTCATTACAATTACAATTTCTACACCTCTTAACTCATCTCAATTATAACTTCGCAATTTCAACCAGCTATTTTTGAACTAGTTCTATTACGTTGCATTTACCTCTTGGCCGGTGTATAGAGAGCTCCTATCGATCTAATTACATGCACATTATTTGGCAAACTTCTTTGACGTTTTGTGGTTTTGGCCCCATCCCCTATGCCGGATCCTAACGTGGCCAACAGCTGTTAAGGCATCAAACCAAAACCATTGCCAGCTAAATTTGACCTACCTGTGTCATTTACACAGGTGTAAATGGCATGCACGACACATTCCACATGCCACACATACTATATAGTACATACTCAGTTCTGTGTTTGTGTGCCCCTTGCAACGCTTCTCGTCGCCCCGCAATTGCTTTAAAACTGCCACTCGTCGTCACATGATGCATCCGCTGACATGGCAAAATGCTGCTGCTGCTGCCGTTTATACCGGCCCCTCCCCTCGAGCCCATCCCCTTCTGCCTAGTGCTTCCGTCATTGCAACGTTTGTACAACGCCCTAAAACAAAAACTGAAACGAGAGTGAATGCAGTTTTACCGCTGCCGCTGTCGCTGCTTCTGCTGCCTGAGCCGAAAATAAACATGCAACGTTAAATAGGCCGCTCCAACTACTCACTAGCTGCTTATTGTAGTTGTAATTGCAGTTGTAGTCGTAGTTGCAGTTGTAGTTGTTGTTGTATGCGCTCTCAGCCTCAGCCTCTGCCTGTGCCTCTGCCAAGGCAGGCGCACACATTGTAGGCTCTCTGGCGAGCCAAGTGCAAGAGCACGACTTAGCTTTTGCGTTGCTGTAATTTACGTCATGCACTGCAAAGCTTTCAGCTCCCTCTCTCTATATATGTATCTCTCTCGTTCACACAGCCTAGACTCTCTGTGGCTTTTGCACATGCACATTGGGGCGAACTATGCGAGTGTGTGTTTTTTGTTGGCTTGCAACACTATTTTTCGCCATGCTTGATTGCTTTGGCTCTCTTTCGCTCTTTCTCTATGTCTCAGTGTTTAAGGCTGAAATCCATTGTAAATGGTGTAAGTTGCATGCGCCGCTCACCTCTCTCCGCATACATTTGCATGCATGCAAGTGTTTGTGTGTGTTTTGTTTCGAGTGTAAAATTATTCATTTTTTCTAAGGTTCAGTCGCAGAGTTGAAGGTCAGTTGATGTTTTATGTCATTCAACTTGCCGTTGTCGTTGTCGTCGCTGTTTTCGTGGCTATTTTCATTGTTATTGTTGTTGTTGGCGCTTTTACATTTTCGTCACTGCTGCGCTTTGCGCTTTTTATTGCTGCTGTTGTAGTTGCTGCCGTTTATAAATGTTTGCCGCAATTCGCTTGCGTGTTGAGCCATTCAACTGGGGCGTGGGGCCCGTCATCTAATCTCATTCCCATTCCCAGTCGCATTCCCTAATATAAGCCCAAGTGCATTTCACACATACTATGTATAAATAAATGTACATTCTTTATGTACATAAATATCTATAATTGACATCAAGAAATAATACTTTATTAATACACAATCAAATTGTAAAATAAAAAATAAAATAAATACAATTATTAAAGTGATTAATACAGTAGAAGTTCGTTAATTATTCACCAGTCTTTGACAGAACAAATTATTTATTTATCCGTAATGTACAATAAAAATAAAAATATATTTAGGTTTTTTTTTAATAATTTATCTAAATTGTAAAATGTAATTGAAATCGTGCAAATCTCGAAAATTGATATCCGAAAATATGAATGAATTTAAGTTTAGGGGCAAAACTGTTATTAATCATTCTAAATTATGCTTTAAACAAAATGTGCGATGTTTTATAATTGTTAAAGAAATTGAACCAAATTTTAATAAATAAAATATAGAAATTACTGATCACTCTTAAGAAAGTTGAAATAAATGAATGTTCACACTGTACGCCGTGCACTGTAATGGTTATAGTTATTGGTTTTTACTGCTTTTTTCATTGCACAGGGCCACGCTGTTGTGAGAGGTTCTTTATTGGATTCCCCTTGACAACTAGGTTCAATACTCGATTATTGCAAATTAGTTGAGGATGTGTGAGAGTGAGGTTATGTGCTTCGCATCGAAATGTTAAATTAGCAAGCAGTTAAAATCAACAATATTTACATACATACATCCATACATACATACATCCATACATCCATACATACCTACATTCATAGATTTGAAGCTAACAACATCTATGTATGTATGTATGAATGTAGATGGTTAAAGTTAATCAAGATTTATTCATTGCTACATTTGTATAACTTGCAATCCAACACCTGACCTTTTCACTTGGATATAAACAATATAAATTGCCAAATTCCCACGAAATGAAGAAAACAACAACACGTGTGCGTCTCACATTGTCAGTCTCAATGCACTCAGAGAGACTCAGTAAGAGAGGGAGAGTAGAAGACAACCAAAAACGGGCAGAAAACATAAATTCCATTAAAGAAAAAAAGCATTAAAATCAAAAGTCACATAGCCAGCGACGTCGACGTCGAAGCGTCGCGACGCTTCGGCAGCGAAATCAACACAAAAAGTGTGTTACAAAGTCAAAAGCACAACAACAACAAGTAGAGCTTAAAAACCACAACGTTAAAGAAACCAAGAATACCAACAACAACAACTAGTACAACCAAAAGTAGCAACAGCAGCAGCAGCGGCAATAAGCAGCAAGTCAGGCACACACAATGAGCCCATGTTGAAAACCAGTTTTTGAAAAGTTCCGCACACTGGCCTCAAAGTTTACATAGTGTGGGTGCACAGTGGGGCGGATAGATTAGTAACAAGCATTAAATTCACTATTTATAGAAAAAGTAAAAAATAATGTTTAAATTTGTATGCACATAATATTAAGAGATGCATTTAGTGCATTTATTAGGCTCACTTTATGCATTATTCACACCACGGTGCAGTCAAGTCCCGCTGCCGCTTTGGCTACTGCACATCTTCGTCTTTTATTGTTGTTGTACGCGCGAAAGTTGAGCGCAGCTTAGCAAAGCAGAATCAAGCATTGCCAAAGTAGAAAAATTGAGAAGCACGCATGCGCTCACAGCAATAACAATTGCAAGCGCTTCACACCCCATTCCTGACCCCCGCCCCCGTAATAGCAAAAGCAAAAATTTAAGACAAGACAAGAAGCAGAGAAAGAGCGCCATTGAGAGCAAGCTCCAACAACCAGCGAGAGAGAGAGAGCGCGCGTGAGAGAACAAGAGCTGCTCTCTGTCCATAGTAGCTTTGACAGCAGCAGCAGCAGCGACGGGCTAACGGCAACGGCGGCCTTTTAGTTTTAGTTTTTATGTGCGGCTCTCGTGTAATAAAAATTACATTGCGCGTCGTTTTTGTGGCTGAAAAAGTGCAGAAAATATTAAGAAATAGAAACAACAAATTTGTGCTAGAAATACGAGCACATTCGAAACGTAAATTTACAATAAAATAGTGTGTTTTTTGTATGTTTAATTGTAAGGCTCTCGCATGCCCTGCATCTGTGTGTGTGCCTCTCAATTGTGTGCCTACGCGACACGCGTGCATATAAATTGTTTTTGTTGTGTGCGTTATATTCGCTTTAGAAAAGTTCGAGAAGAGTAGACGAAGAAAAACAACAATAAGAATGATAACGTTTTAAATAAATATAACTTAAAATCGACTCCACACAAATATGTATATATTTAACTACACATATATACATACACATATGCTTCGTACATACATTTGTGAATTTAGATGCATTTCTAAACAATTACAAAAACTGTGCCGTGCCAAGTGTTATTGTTGTTGCTGCGACTGACGAGTGACGTTTGCCCTCCCTTTCCCACCCACAAAACAATTCCATGCACTTCGTAGAGCTTGTTTACTCGGAGAACACTCTCTGCCAACTAGTAACATCAACGAGTGCAGCGAATGTGCGTGTTCTTGTCTTCTCTTTTTGGTGTGTGTTTCATGCGATGCTGCTGCTGCGAGTGACGTTAGCTCACTCCCTTCGCCACCCACACCACACGCGTCACTCACTCGCATGCATGCAATCGTTTCTGCTCTCTGAGAGAGCTTTGTGCTTGCCGCTCTCTCTATCTCTCTCTCAATCTGAGAACGGAAGCTATGGAAACTGTGAGAATGGATGCGAGTGCAATGTGTACGTTTTGTTGTTGTTCTTATTGAATGGCTAGCTTTCGTATTAAAACGTGTACAATGTTTATTAAATCAAAGCATAAAAATGGCATTTTAATGCAAAAATTGAAGAACTACATTGAACAATTTTCATTCAACGTTTTTGCTGCGTTGTGTTTTCTTCTTCTTTGTCACATGCCAATAAAATTTGCTGAAATGCACGTGTCTGCTAAGCGGGTGAGCGGGGTGTGTAGGCGGGCAATTGGCTGCGGCGCGGCGTTGCCAGTCTGCCATCTGACTGAGACCCAATTGCATAGCCAGCTCATCCAAATGTGCTCTCTTCTTCGCTCTCCGACACATCACAATACGAATCGAACTTATGCTCTCCCGCTCTTTAGACAAAGTGCAATGGCGCACAGTGTGTCAAACGTCATTTATATGATGATTAAATTTCAAATTGACAAGAATATTAAAGTATTCACTATGATTGATTGATTAAGCGAATATTGTCGTGTGTTTATTTACAGATCTGGTGATTGTTTTTAAAGAGAACATTGACAATTAAGAAACGTCTATACAAAGTGAAACAAAACAGAACACTGCTAACAATTTTTGGATTTTATAATTAATGAGACTATGCAAAATTGGTAAGTAAATGGGTATTAAGTTGTATGACCTCATTTTCCATGCTTATAAATAATTTCTATACACTTAACAAGTTAACTTAGCAACTATGCTACTCAATTCTAGTTAACACTAGCCAAAAACAAAGAGCAGGAAAACAAAAATTAAAATAAGAAAAAGGAGAGGAAAACTGAAACTCTTTCGCTAATTGTAATGCACATAAATTGCAGCTGTTTTGTGGCGCGCCAATTGGCAATGCAGATGAGTTTTGAGTTGCATGACAGCAGTCGCTTTTCCTGCGCGTTCTCTTTTCTTCTTGTTTCCCCTTGTTTTTTCCTTTTTTCAAAAATAAAACTGAAACAATTTTTCGCAGCGGAAATGCATCGTTTACAGCGTCGGTCCATCGGTCAATCAGGCAGTCAGTCAGTTTGAGACTATTTGTTTAGTCATACGATAGACAGAGTGACAGACAACCACAACAATAACAACAACAACCATCACAATAATAATAGCAACAGCTAGTAGTAGCCCCTCCCTCTTTACTATTTAGCGTTCAAAATTGAGTGCAAGTGCAAAGAAAGGCGAATAAACTTTGCCAAATGCAAAAGGCTAAAAAAAAAGAATTGGAAAATAAAATCTATTTTAGACTCTGTGCTGAATAAATAGAATTTAATCTGCCAATTTTTTGTGCTTTTTCTAGGGAAATTAGTGTCAAATTGGGTATGATGCGCTTATTAAAGTAATTAATTTTACAATTATTCAAAAATAGGATTCCGAAAAAACATACAAACGTTGATCAACTTAGTTTTGATTTGTTAGAACAAAAAATACATGTCGAAATGTTATTATTAATTGACGTTCCTGTATTAATTTATGTAGCTCCCGACTTTTAACAAATTATTCACACTTTTTATCTATTTTTGGAATGAGTGAGTTTGTAAATCGATTGAATTTTGCGTAGCTACAAGTGTAATAATAATCATATTGCTGCCACTTTCTCTCGATGCCCCAGGGGGCTATTCTTACATAAGCAATACTGAAATTGGGTCAACGTCGGCGCAAGCGACCTTATCAAGGATTCTGGGTCAATATGCTTACGCCACACACATCTCTAAGCGAGAGAATGGTTTGTGGCTGTGTGTACACATAATACTAATTGTATGCGTGCGGAGGCGTGTAAAAGGGGAGGTGTGGCTATGTATATTCTCTTGAGAATTCAATTTGCACTGGTGGTCAGCACTGAAAACAAAGACACGACCCTTTTAGGCGGGAGATGCGGTGTAATGTAATAGTATAAGTAGGCGGATGGTGCATGCAGTGTGTATGGTTATAACGAACGTTTAAGGTGCATTAAACTACTGCATTGACCTCGTTGAGCGTCAGGCAATTGACATTTAGACACGCAAACTGGGAACAATATAAAAACAAACTAAAACTTCAAGCGATAGTCAGTAAATATTAGCTTAATTAATTACTATTTTAAGTAATGGTCGAGGATAATTAAGTTTCAGAACACAATTTGGAATATTTATTTATTAAATTAAAAATAATTTAATAAAAAAAAAGTTATTGCCGCCCCCGGGTGGACTCGAACCACCAACCTTTCGGTTAACAGCCGAACGCGCTAACCGATTGCGCCACGGAGGCTGTTGTTCTGACGGCGGCCAAAGTTGCTTTTGTCAAGCAGTGCAGTCACATTTTGAATAAAGCAGTCCAATTGCAAAAGCTCTTATTGGCATTTGTTATTGGTTGGTCCATCAAAAACTGTTGTTCAGCTTTAAAGTGTTTCAAGTGTGTTAAAATTTTGCGCTGCTAACACAGCCTCCGTGGCGCAATCGGTTAGCGCGTTCGGCTGTTAACCGAAAGGTTGGTGGTTCGAGTCCACCCGGGGGCGACTCAACTTTTTTATTAAAAATATATTTTGCAATTAAAATAATGTAAACTTCTTTGGATTTATTGCAGCTCTACGGCACTTGACAAATTATGTAAAATAAAATGTTTGTAGGCAACATGAAGGCGTGGCAATGTTGTCAAACGCCACTGCAACAACTACAACAATATACTGCTTTTAATAGTTTCATGCATTCAAAATGTACCGTTTGAATGCTTCACAACAGCAGCAGCAACAACAGCACCAGCAACAGCAACAAAGTGGACAACAAGTCAAACAACATAAACAATCAGCAATTCCCAGTCACATTTTGTTGCAACAACAATTAGCTGCGGCCGCTGCTGCCGCAACTGGAGCTGGCAATAACAGCAATAACAATGCCGCCGCCGTCGCCTTGACCTTTCAAGGGGCCAATGCAAATGGCGGCGCAACTGCAACAACAGCGACAGCAACAACAACAACAACTACAACTGTTGAGGATAAATTAAAGCTATTGACAACTGCCACGGCGACGACGTCACCGTCACCGACATCAGCATCAGCACCAGTAACAGTACCGGCACCCGCTATAATAAAAACCGAACCCATGCCTGACGTCATCGCCTTGACCACCAACTCCACATCCACCTCGAATAACAGCAACAGCTCTGTTGCATCTGCAGCCAACAGCAGCAGCGGCATTGCATCAACATCTGCGGCGGCGGCTGCTGCTGCAGCGGCTGCAGCCTCTTCCAATGGGCATTTGGTATTTGTGCCCAATAAACGGGCGCGTTTAGATGCGTAAGTTTTTTGCACAAGCTTTCGCTTTTCATTTCTAAAGCTTTTGCATTTTGTATTGCAGTCCCGAGGATTGGATGTCGACGCCAAGTCCAGGCAGTGTGCCCAGCTCGGCGCCGCCGTTGTCGCCATCGCCAGGGTCACAGAACCACAGCTACAACATGTCCAATGGTTATGCATCGCCCATGTCCGCCGGCAGCTACGATCCATACAGTCCCAATGGCAAAACAGGTGAGTGTGCTATGCGATGAACACAAGCGAAACGAATAAAACCGATAGGCAGATACGAGCACGTCAAACAATACGTGCAAGAAAGCTTTCGTGCAAACTCCAGACAGCGCCATCTAGTGTTCGACTGTTTATATTTTGCTGCCTTTAGTTGTCAGTGGTTGTTCATAGATGGCGCTGATTGCAATTTTTTTTGTAATGATTCATATTGACGTTTCATCGTAAATTGTATTAAAGTAGGCGGGAACATTTGTTAATAAATATCAATACAGAAAAATGAAAAAATCTCTCTCATTTAAAATAAAAAAATATATTGCGGATACAACTTGTTACTTTTAAAAAGTACGTTTGTTCGCTTTAAGTATGTACATATATGTGTATATAAATACATATTTCTCAAAATACTGTAACTTTTAAATTGAGCTTATTTAAATATTTATATAAAATCTGTCTTGTGTAAGCGTGAACTAAATTATACATAAACTTGGCTTTTAGAAAATAAAGAAAGAAAGAAAACGGAAAGAGCAGTTAAAATGTATAAAATCATTTGAGCCGAAGGATTTAATTTGATGTTTGTTTTTTTTTTTTATATTTCATTATATTCAAAAATTGCATTTAAAATCAAATCCATATAAGGGGATTTAGTTAAAGAATTTAATTCAGAAAAGGAATTATAACGGCTTAAATACAAACAAATAAGTGTGTATTTAATGATAATTTGAGCTACATAATCCTGTTGTTGGCATTGTTCAACAACTTTTTTATTTGAAATAAGAAATTTTTATCTTTTTGTTGAATATTTTATAGTATTATTAATATTTATTCTCAATTTTGCTCACTCATTTTTCTTTAATTAATTTTTAAACACAATAAATACGATATGGCTAAGAGTTTTCTCATTAATTTTGTTTATGCGAGTCAAGTCTTTAAGTGAGAGCTGTCAGTGTCTGTTTATTCTGTTAGGCAGATTAAATGCTCAGCCGACTCGCGATGTGAGCCCAGAAAATGCTTGTTATTAAAAGGCAGTTTGTTAACCTGTCGCCGGAATATGTGGCTGTGGCAAATATGCCTTAAAATCCAGGATGAGGAAAAGCTTCAGCGTAGACCTAAAAGAGAATTAGGCACAAAGAACTCAAGCAAATACACACACATATATATAGGTATATATACTTAGAACGTGCCTTTCACCTTTCACGTGAAAACGTGGCCATTTTCAAGGTCGCGCATGCCAGACAGCAAATTGAATGCCTCCAAGCCGCGTCGCCTCCTCCAGCTCTCCTATGCTCAAATGTAAGCCTCGAAATTACTAAAACGCGCACAGACAACACAGACAGACACGACAGATGTGTGCTTGTAGCGAGGGGGTGGGGTGAGTGTGGGGGTGGTTATGGGGCGCGTCTGACTGACAATGCCAATAAAGTTGAAAGTTGAAGGTCACCAGACGGCGTCGTCGTTGGCGTCGGTTTTTGGCATCGGCGACAAGTTGAAGGCTGAACGCAGACAATCAACTTTGAGGTAGCCAGACAGCCCCTCTCCTCCGCCTTCCACCTCCTTCGCAACACGCACAATTCCTTGCAACGCCAACGCCCTTGCGCAGCTTCTATTCCAGTTCCCAATTTCCCTTTACAGTTGTTGCCTTCCACTTCCAGAGCCAGACCCTAGTTCTCTTGGCCCTGGCCGTGAAAGTGGTTTATGGCTCGCTCGAGGGTCTGGCTTTCTTTTATGTGGCCAACTAAAATAAAATGGCCAAAAGCGTTGACGTCGACGTCGTCGTCGTCGTCAACGGCCCGCAAATAATCGATTGTTTCCCTGGCTGTTGTCTCCTACGTGCAACCCCCAAACAAGCAAGAAAGCTGCAGACTATTAGATACCAGGTACTCATTTATCGGGGAATAAATAAAAATTTAGTATTTTAAATATACTAAAATATTTAGTATATTAAATATACTAAATATTCAAATATAATATGAATAGCTGAATATATTCATTAGAAAACTTTAGTAGAGTTTAGTATTCGAAATATACTATTATTATACCAAGTATATTAAATATTTTCAGTATATTAAATATACATAGCATACTATGTACTAAATATATATATATAAATAACTGCATATATTTATTAAAAAACTTTTGTACTAAAGATTAGTATTCGAAATATGCTAATATACTTAGTATATTCAATATATGTATGTATATATATAGTACTCTAAATATTCATGTATGAATGTCTGAATATATTTATTAGAAAACTTTTGTTTTAAAGTTTTGTACTATATACTATATAGTATATTAAATATTCATACATGAATAGCTAAATATTTTGTCAGGAAACATTTGTACTAAAGTTGAATTCCTTTCAATAGAATACCGATTCTAAATATTATCAGTATTATTAAGAACTACAGATTTATGAAGAAATGTAACAAATTTCCTTAAATTTTGGACTGCCTGTAAAAAGGTTTTTTTTTCGTTTTGGATAATTTTTTTCTTCGGTAACTGGTTCTCAAACGAAATCCGTTGTCGATTAAATATTACCAACAACCATTACAGTCATGTATATTGGAATCATTGAAAATATTGTTTAAGACAAATACCCAGAAATATAGAGAATTTTTCAAAGCCAAAAATGAGTGATTTATTGTGAAATCCATTTCAAATTTTTGACTTTAAAATTTAAGTCAATTTAGTATTTTTTTTAGTCTTGTTTACATTTTTAAATTTATTCTTATTGTTATTTAACAACTAGTTTAGAAATGCTGTCTTTAGTCAGTCGCATATTTCTTCGATTACCAGCAAATAGTAATGCCCTTCTACGCACAACGGATACGGGTATGAAGAGAAGCTACCTTTAAAATTTGAAATTTAAGTCAATTTAGTATTTTATTTTAATAATTTTAAAGATTTTGCAATTTTTGTTTACATTTTTAAATGTATTCGTATTGTTATTTAACAACTAGTTGCTTTAGAAATGCTTTCTCCAGTCTGTCGCATATTTCTGCGATTACCAGCAACTAATAATGCCCTTCTACGCACAACGGATAACGGGTATGAAGAGGAGCTACCTCAGCTCCTGTCTCGGCTGCATATTGTGCGTGTGCTTTTGAACCCAAAATCGTCTCGCTTTCACTTTGTGGATGTGTCTGGCGGTGCGCGGCGCATGTAACGAAGCCAAGCAAACGACCCACAAAAGCCCAAAAAAGGGCAATGGAAGTGAAGTTGACGGAGAGCAGAGACAGGGGGAAGCAGAGAGAGAGAGAGAGAGAGAGAGAGAGAGATGGAATTGTAGCAGCTGAGTGAGGAAAGCGCGTAATGTAATGAAATCATGCCAAGGCTGTTGAGGCAGACGTAAAATGGCAAGGACGAGAGAGAGAGAGAGAGAGAGAGAGTAAAAGAAAGAGCAGCAAGAAAAGCAGAGAAAAAGGAAAGCTAGAAGGAGGCTGCCTTAGGGACGATGACGTTGTGGGCGAAACACACAACCCAAATACATGTTATCAAGTTGTTTGTGTTGTTGTTGTTGTTATTTTCGCAATTTCACTGGCAATTGGGCAACGCATTTGTGTGTTGCTTGCGTGCCCAATGTGGCGTATGCGCAATGTCTGTAAACCCATGAAAATGCTCCCTAGAAACGACAGCTGCTAGAGTTGCTGTTGTTGTTTTATCGCTTCTGCTTGATTTTACGCATATTTTGCGTACATTTTCTTGACATTTTCATTCGATTGCGTTTTGCAGATTTTCGTATTTTCACATTTTCGTATTTTCACATTTTCCCACTGAGCTATGGCCTGACAAGGCATCGGTAATTGGTTATTTATATGTATGGTCGGTCCAGTTCAGTCTCGAGTGCACTTTATGGCATGTCTCATTAATCTTATGCTAATGACAGCCACAAGGTCGTCACAGTTCACAACAGCTCAAGAGAGAAGCCCTTCTCACTTCTTGCGAGAGTTAGATGCCATTGCCATTGCCAAAGTTACAAAAGTCTGCACAAACTTAGAAAGCAAGCTGTGTGTATCGACCAAAAATTGCGGAATGAATGCGAAGAACAAACTGAAAGATAAGCAGAATGTTGGCTAATGAAAAGGCGAAACTTTGTAGACAGCAAATTGAGAGAAAACATGCAGATGCATAAATATAATCATAAATTGACACAGAAAACCAGACAAAAGTACTTGATATTTGCCATTTGAGACTTTAAAGATTAAATGGAACTGAAATTTCCATACTTTAAAATATATTTAAATACTTTATTATTATCTTGCAATAAGTTTACACAAAACCTCTTAAGATTTAAGATGCAAGACATAATGAATTAAGGGTTATTCTAATGAGATACTTTCTATTAAGACAGAGCAGGGAAATATCTCAATAAGAGATTATTCTATTGAGGGACTTTCTTTGAATACAAAGCCGGGAAATATCTCACTTATATATATATCTTCTCAGAATTCAAGCTCAAGTTACTTTAGGATATATTATTTTACTACATAATATTTTACATTTTACGTATTTCATATATCAAGCACATTATCAAAGAATCATATTTTAGTCAAAAATACTTAATATTTGAGATACAAAACTTTAAGGATAACGCAATATTTGGATGAAACCCTTTCAATCCACTGACTTTTAAAAAAAAAGATTATTGTTAACTTCAATTAATTATCAAATTATTATATATTTACATCAACTAAGATATTAATTCACGAATATAATATTTAGATCATAATTTATTGTATATCAATTGGTTTTTTTGACGTTCCACATGTTTTTTACAACTTTTAAAATTCTAAAACGTCAACTTTCTTGACTCAACTTTATTCTCTTTGCTATGGATGTTTTTTCTGCATCAGTCCGCTTCACTATAAAAAAGAGAATTCATTGATTTTATTGTTATTCTGGCACTAGAAATTTTAAAACATAGAGAGAGATATTTCTAGATACAAAAAAAATAGAGAGAGATAAATGAAAAATACCATTAATTTTGAAAAATACCATACATTTCTAAAAATACCATACATTGAGAAAACTACCATAAATTTGACAATAGAAGTTTAAAGATATTGAATGAAAGTCTCATGAATATGAAGAAAAATAGAAAGAAATAGGAAAAAATATCAAAAATGTCGAAAAATACCATAAATTTGTAAAATTAAACCTGACTAACAAAATAACGTGCTACTAAATGGCATATTATATTAAATCGTATTTCAAATCTTTTTATTTGCAGGTAAGTCAACGCTTTTGCAAGTTTCATCAAGTTGAAACTACGTATTGAGGGTAAGCACCGAAAACGTTAACTGTTAATTGCATAAGCGTAAACCGAATCCTTTGTCGTTGCCTCAGATTTCAGAGAGCACCTTAAATTAGCATAAGGTTGCCGCTGGAGGCGCTTTCCAGAGAAACCCAATCGAAATGCTCTTCCCCCCGTTCCATCTTTTTGGGAATCGATGGCATCGATTGAGCAATGCTCTGCAATTAGGTGCGTACCAAATGTCTAGACGGGCCAAGCCCTGGGCTTGAGCAACAAGAACCGAGAACCCAGAACCGAAAACCCAGAACCGAGAATCGAGAACCAGACTCAATGTAGAAGGCGCAGTCTGAGCTTAATCTGTGCAGGACACGCAAATGCTTCTGCCGAAAAAAAAGTAACTTAAAATGTTCAAGGTTTCAAGGCAGCGATGAATTTCAATTTCAATCATGTGCCTGAAACATGATAACCGTTTTGCTTAGCTAGCTGCCTCTCGCTCTCGGTCTGTCTGTCTGGGTTGAGGCTATAAAAAAAATAAAAAATAATAAAAAAAAGCACATACTATAAACTACACATAAGCAGAAGAAGGATTGAATGTAGGTAGAACTGGTTTTTTGGCTTGCATTTCCTGATCTTTGCCTTAGAATTTGTTGCTTGACCAAAAACAAAAAAAAAAAAAAGCAATCTCCCGTCTTGAAATTTGTCGCTGCTGCGGTTGCTCTTCTTCTTCTTCATCGACGCTCTCTTCTTCTTCGTGTTGTTATTGTCTGGCTTTGCTTTTTCAAGGTCTACCGACAACGTCTTCGACAGCAGCTGCCTCTTAATTTTTTTTCCTCTTAGCAGGTACACTTGTCTGCCCATTGTCCAGGCTCAAAAACTTCATCATCATCAGACCACGATCATCATCATCATCGTCATCATTGCGGCTGCCTTAGTGTGTCAAATGGTCTGCAAGGGGTTGTTGTTCAACCAAAAAAAAAACAAACTAAAAATAAAAACAAGTAAGAAAGCTACAGTCGAGTGTACTCGACTGTGAGATACCCGCTACCCATTTTGAATAAAAGCAATATATTTTGCGGTATTATTCTCAAAATATACCAAATATACTGCAAAAATACTTAAAATATACCAAATGGTATATGTGGTATATTGATATAGTACCGCATTCAAAATATACCATAGACGGCACAATATACCAGATTGTCAGCCAAAGCAACTCAGACCCCTAGTAAGTAGGCGTTTTTGCCCATACAAAACTATTTCTTTAATAACTTCCACAATTTTTTTTTTTGATCGCAACCAAATTTTCAGGGATCATAACTACTATAGTTATTACTGTATATACTAAAATTCGTATCTCTAGCTTTAAAATTACGATTGTTATTCGATTTTTTTGATTTGCAGGGGCGGAAGTGGGCGTGGCAAAAATTTGAAACAAACTTGATCTGCGTGCAAGCATAACAAATGCTGTCGAAAAAAAAAATTATAGCTCTATCTCTTATAGTCTCTGAGATCTAGGTGTTCATACGGACAGACGGACGGACGGACAGACGGACAGACGGACAGACGGACATGGCTATATCGTCTCGGCTGTTGACGCTGATCAAGAATATATATACTTTATAGGGTCGGAGATGCCTCCTTCTACTTGTTACATACATTTCCTGCCGGCACAAAGTTATAATACCCTATGGGTAGCGGGTATAAAAAAGAAACCTCAAACCTCGAAGCAGAGAGTCCAGAGTTCCATTGTTTATGCCATCGGCACATGTTTGCGATTCTCTTCTTCTCTTCTGCTGCTGCTTTTTTTTTTGTCGCTGCGCTCTTGTACATAAAAAGTTTCGGTATATGGCTTGACCTTGATCTTGAAAACATACATACAAATCGCCGCATATATGTATGTATGTATGTGCTCAGCCTTACATAGAATGCATATGTGCGATTAAGTGGGGAGAAATAAGCTCAGAACGCGTGCAAAACAAGTTCGAGGGTATTGCAATACAGGGTGTCTATTAAGTTGATAAGTTGAGGAAGTTCATTAGATGACATTCCGAAACTATTACAAATTTAATTATAAATCAAATGTGTTCTGTAATGAGATTAAATTTGAGAAAACAATTATTATAGAGCACTAAAACATTGTTCAAAGAATTGTAAATATGGAATTAAAGACAAGAAAACCTACATAGCTGAAGAAGTTCATTAAATTTGGGAAAGTATACTGAAAAAAGACCAAGTTATAAAATCAAAAACCTTTGTTTTAAAAATTGTGTTCTTGTAATAAGACCACCTTAAGAACAAGTTCCTAAAACTAAAAGCAATAGTCTAAAAAATGTCAAAACCTATAGGAAACGTTGTTCAATGATATTAAAATTGATAAACGAATTGATCATTCAAGAACTTCTATGATATTAAAGGTATTGAGATGGAATTTAGGGATGCCTTGTTAAGCAAAGTGGATAATTTTCAAGACTTTCATAAGGTTGCTAAAAATTACAGAACTATGTCAAGTAGGGAAGCAACATTTGAATATTAATTTGTGTTTTTAAGTTGGAGCGGTCTTAAAACTAAAAAAATCGGTTAATAGGTTTGAGTAAATAAGAAATTACAGTTGCGAAGTTAAAACTTTACCTCTTTTTCGTGTGTTTTTGTTGTTGATAAATAAATATTTCAAAAATTTTTGTAGGTAGTTACATTTAGTTCTTTTCTAATAGTTTGCTAGTTTATACTAAGGGAGGCTGTAAAAATATCACAAGAATACTTAAATTAAAATAATTCTTTTTAAAAGCATTACAAAAATAAGAGCTAAAACAAAAAAAAATAAATATATTAAATTAGATTTAATTATAGACGAAATACTTAAAATAAAGAAAAGTACTGTAGCACCTCAAACCCATTTACACGCATAGCTTTGCACAAAGTGAGACACCCTGTTAACCCACTGCGCTTGTAACCCAATTAACTTGCAACTGCATAAAATCAACTACAACAAAATCAAGAAGAGGAAGAAGAACGTCGACAGTCAACTCGAAAAGCTTGAAAAAAAAATTGAAAAGTTACCCCGCGCCAGTTGAAGGGTTAAATGAAAGCAACAACAGAAAAAAATGAAGTAAAAATTTGAAACCCCGGAGCGAAAATGAAGGCACAAAACGTTACCTAATATGTCAATCTATCGATGTGTGCGTGTGTATGTGTGTGTGTGTGTGTGTGTGGCGAATACGTGGAAGCATAAATAGGCCAAATGCCATTAGCACACAACAACAACAACAACAGCAAGAAGAAGAAGAGAGCAAAACTGACGTTGTGGCGGGTTTCGCTTTCCTGTTTGCCTTTCATTTTAGAATCGTGCATATAGGGCGCAGCAATATATATTATATATATGTACATATATACGTATATATGCTGTGTATATAATAGCGCACAATAAGTGCAACGCTTGTGCAGAGAACCCGCACAATTAATTCCCTGCAAATGAAAAACAACGAAGAAAAAAAATCGAAGAGAAACCTTCCCAAATGTTGTTGTTGTTGTTCTTGTTGTGTTTGCAGAGTTTGAGTTTCGAGTTTGTCCTTGAAATTCATGTGAATTTTTGAATATCAACAACAGCAATTTGAACACGATTATGAAGTTTCCTAATGATGTTGTCGCCGTTTGTTCGGTTCGCTTTCGGTTCCCAAAAATATGCGAACGGAGCAACGCCTACTCTCTCTGCCTTTTGGGGGGCAGCCCCAAAGCTTGCCACATAGATAGTTGCGGGTAGAACGTGGCATTAGCCGAACCAAATACGTGAGCAACGTGCCACAAATGGACTTAGCACGTTGCCGCTCCTGTTTTCACTCCCTGTTGTTTCTATTGAGAATTATGTGACAGTTCAATTTGCATTTGCATTTGGGTACAAATTTGCCCTAAGCTTCGTTGCTCAAGGCTCAAAATTGTGTCCGGTTGATTGGCACTTTTCACAGGCACTTTGATTGGCATTAATGAAAGGAGACGTTTTTATCAGCCTCGTTGCAAATAGAAATGATAAGGATTTGACGCTATTAGTTGATTGAATAGATATAAAACCCAATATAGTTGCTAGCTTTATTTTCTGCATTAAACTGAACAGATTGCAATCACTGACGGTTTAATCAACTTAAAGAACACTTTCAGTTAACTGAAAATGGAAAAAGCTATTAAAGATTTCTGCTATAGTGTTAACTTTTCATTGTATGTGAACTAAAGTAAACTTTTCACTAAACAATCATTTTGCAATTGAATTTCTGAATAATAATAATACATACGAATGTATGTGTTTCATTGAAATATAATTAATTTTTAATGATTATGAATGTAATTCTCTTGTATTTAAATGTTGGATATTTAAATTTCTAACTTATTTCTTCTGAATCTGAGAGATTTTAAGATAAGTTATATCAATAACAATAACAAGAGTATTTTCGAGGCTATAATAAAAAGTAGAGTTATTGAAGAAATACTTTTCAACTGAAATCTAGTATTAGAAAGCTACAGTCGAGTGTGAGATATTGCAATATTATTTTTAAAATATACCAAAACAATATACCGAAAGTTGCCCGACAATCTGGTATATTTTTACTCTTTATTTAAAGTTTAGTTATATATCGATATATCAAATACATCGGTTTAGTACTTACTTGTTCTTACTTGTTTTAATTTGTAACTGTTTTTAGCAAAAATTCTAAGAAATACTCATATTTAGTATGATTAAATCTTAAATATTACTCATATTAAACTCATTGAATAGGATAGTTTGAGGTCATTAACTCTTCACAATATTCAAGGGCATTAAATGAATCACAAATATTATATGCACTTAATATGTATAATTATTTGTGTTGCATTTTATATTAATATGGAGAAAAGAGGTTTTTGGAAATGGGTTTATACTTTTACTAGATAGCCTCATTCCTAATGTTTATACTTGATATAAAAGATTAACTAAGATCTACATATTTTTAAGGATATGATGTGTTTTCACATGTAAATCCATAATTATGTTGATTTACTTCTAATACATAATTAGTTTTAAAATTATGTATATGTTTAATATACTTATTTGCATTTTACATATAAAATAAATCAGTCAATTGATATTTATAACATACATAGATCCTTTTACCTAATACTTCGTCTTTAACAGTTGTGCAATAAGTTTCCATTTCCAATAGCTGATTTTATTAAGATTTTTTTTTTAAAGGCTTATAATTATATTAAATTTATATAATAATAATGTATCATAATTATTATATTAATTATGAATAATAAACTTTATGACTTGTGAAAAAGCATCTAAGACTCGACAACACCAGCCAAAATATGTATACAAAAAATTTACCATAAGCTATATTTGGTATATAAATATACTAAAAATATAGCATATGTCCTAAAATATTGTCAAATAAAGCAGCTAGGACTCGACAACATTAACCAAAATATTCTAAAATATACCATAAAACGTGTTTGGTATATTAATATAGTAAAAATATACCATATAGTCTAAAATGTTGGCAAAAGAAGTTTTTGATTTGAAGGTTTTAATATAAAATAATATCAAAAATAATAACTTTGTTTAAATAGATTTTTTGTGTATTAGGAATCGACAAAAAGTTAAGAATATAATAAAGAGTTTTTATTTTGAAGTTTTCACTATAAAATCTAGTCAAAGCTTAGCTAGCTGCTAATTAGAGGGCATCTGGTAGTCTAAAGCTTTCAGCTTGTTTAACTCACTCTCTTTCTCTCTCTGTCTGCTCGCTCACTCTTTTTCTCTGTCTGATTGCACATTTGCTGTTATTAGATGTATTGCGTGTCTGTGTGTGTGTGTATTTTTTTGTTCATACATATCGCACATATGTTTGCACATTTATTTATTTATTTTTTGTTGTTGCTTTTGCTGCTGCTTTTGCTCGCAGTTGTTGTTGTACTTATTTCAGTTGCGCTTTCTCTGTTTGCGCTGTATTTTTGTTCTGTGCACTCGTTGCTGTTTTTGTCTGTATGTGTGTACGTGTGCATGTGTGTGTGTACGTATATCTTTTTGCACTTGGCCTTGAATTAATACAGCGAACTTTGGCTTTTTATATGGCGCACAAGTTTATCGTGCATCTCTGTAAAAAGATAATTAATTTCATGGCAGCAGCGTTTCATCGCTGACGCGTCGCCGTCGTCGTCGTCGACTGCGAACTGTGATAATTACGGAGCGCATTTCAATTTCGAGCTGCTTGCATTTTGTCAACTTTCATTTCATCAATAACCACAGAGATGGGCCGAGCGAGGCAGAACGATCCAAAAGGAGAGAAAGGGACGCACAATTTCTCTCCCCTCTCTCTCTCTCTTTCTTTCTCTCGCATACACACAAGCGAAACACGCGCGATAATTTCCAAAATGTGCCAACAACAAAGCAACCGTTTTCAAGGTCACGCACACAGACGCACACATCAGTTGCACCAACACACACACACATAAATTCGCACGCACACACCCTCACATACACACACACACACACACACATTCACTCAATTGGACACTAAAATAAAAACATACGCTTGTTGATAATATTTTGTTTTCGTTTCGATTCTTTTTCTTTTTTTTTTCTTTTCCTCACGAAATTCTCGTTGGGTATATTGAACTGCAGGCAGGGAGAGGCTTGGGTGGCAGCAAATGGGCGTGACTTTTGCTTAATTGGTCAAAGAAATGTGAAAGAATATTAAGAAAAATAAAATAAATGAATAGAAATAAAAAATAAAAATAAATAATAAAAGTAAATTGAATTAGAATTTAAATTTTGTATAATAACGAAAAGCTAAAAATAAATACTGTAGGAAATGTCCAGCCAAAACAAAAATTTCTATGAAATTATATGGTATATTTTAAATACTATGGTATGAATAAAAATAGTGTCGATAATTTTCTTATTCACGCTAATTTTTTACCATAGTTATTAATATTCTTGGAAACTATAGTTCGTTTAAAAAAATTAGCTAATTTTGTATAATAGTATTTTAATTTAAAAAATGTGAAAACAATATTTTACAAAAAAAATCGTAATCTTTTATAGAATGAAAA
The DNA here is from genome assembly GCF_023558435.1 of Drosophila sulfurigaster albostrigata. Lineage (NCBI taxonomy): Eukaryota > Metazoa > Arthropoda > Insecta > Diptera > Drosophilidae > Drosophila > Drosophila sulfurigaster. The sequence continues at coordinate 4,728,048 of NC_084883.1, forward strand.
TATCTAGAAAGCTTTTTCTAGAAAGTATTTTCAGCTTATAGGTATTTTAATTAGTTGGTTAGTTTCTTTTTAATACTAAAAGTAATTTTTGTTATTTTAAATTTCAATCTATGGAGCATAAATTAGTCGTGCAATATTTGTGACTTGACAAGTGTTCAATGCTATTCATATATATTCCTTTTTTTATAATTTTCGGTTGTCTTCTTTTATTTTTTGTTTATTATGTGATAAGACATTTGGCACAGTGTTGTTGACTTTATTGTGCTTTTTCTTAAAATCGTTGAGCATTTTAACTTTCTAGATTATTCTAATAAATAAATGCGGTTGTGGAAATGCTAAAAAAAAGTGCATAAAATTCAGAAAAATAATATGAAATGAAAAAGATTGACTGCAGCTCACGTTGATTGCAAATTCAAGTGTCAAAAATGTATATAAACATTTCTTTTATTTATATGCCCCATATATATGTATTGCTCATTCTGCCTCACACCAGAAATCATGCACACGAATACGAATACGAATACGAATACAGTCATGACATGATATTTATTATTATTAAATCAGGTCAGAGACCCATTAACACATATATGTATGTATGTATACGTCCGAATATAATATAAATTTCGGGGGGCTCCGATACAAACATTGTCGGGGCATTTAATTTCATCAGCAATCGCAACACACACACGAGCACACGTGTGTATCTGTGTATCTGTATCTGTGTATCTGTATCTGCAGTTTGTATCTCTGTGTGTCGCACAATTGTCTGACTGTTTGTCATTTAGTCTCGCTGCGCGTCATCAAAAATGGCCGCCCAGCAATCCGAAAAAAACACACAGCAAAAACCAAAAACAATTTGAAATGCGAAAACACTAAAAATAAAACGAGCATTTTTGTTTTTCTCGTTGGTTTTTTGTGCTCTTTGATTTACTTTTAGCAGCTCAACTAATTGCCGCCTAGCTGCGGATATTTATCAATGAATGTAGCTGTAGCTACACCATTAATAACTCACAATGCTTCGACTATCAATGAGCTCATCTTACAGATCATGACATACCTATTGACTGGGTCATTGAAAGGAGCAAAAACCGAAAAAGACATACAGTGGGTGTGAGGGAAGAGTGTGCCAATAGTGAATAGTTGTAGTTTTCGATAGTTTGTGGTCACACGTTATATTGCCTACTTTTAGTTGCTTGCCATTTGCTGGAAATGTTATTAAATATATTTAATATATTTTATAAATATGTAAGAGATTTTGTATTATTTAGTGTGACTTTTAAAAGAAATTACAACTTTATATAAAATAAAAGAAATGTAAAGATAAAGATATAAGAAAGCTACAATAATGGAGTGTGACATATTATCGTTGGTATATACGAAAATATACCATAAGTTATATTTGGTATATTAATATTCTAAAAATATACCATATAATATAAAATATTGCCTACCAAAGCATATAAGACTCGACAACACCAACCAAAATATACAAAAATTTACCATAAGCTACATTTGGTATATCAATATACTAAAAATATAGCATAAATTCTAAAATATTGTCAACCAAGGCAGTTGGGACTCGACAACATTAACCAATATATACTAAAATTTACCGTAAGTTTTATTTGGTATATTAAAATACTAAACATATACCGTAGTCTAAAATATTGTCTGCCAAATCAACTACCATAAGGCTCGTCAACATCTGCGATTGTTTGTTATGTACCGTTATTTATTTAACTACTATATAATTATAAGTCTTACGTCAATTTCAGTTGACATTCATTTATAATACCCCTTTACCCTATGGGTGCCAGTCATCAAAACACTTTCTTAGTTGAAAGGAAATCATTATCATTGTGCACATTATTGCATATCCATCTGTCAGTCTATAAGTACAAGAACAGCTTTTTTAGCTTTTTAGTCCTGCCTTTTCTTTTAATATTCTTTCAACAAATATCGATAATTCTTAAATTATTTTTGTTCTTTAGACATATTTTGCTACATTTTCAAAATTGATTAGAAACGAAAGTGATCAAATATCAAATATATATATTTTTTAAATTATTAATAATGCATTAATATTCATGCATTTTTTTATGTACTTGTAAGTTTCTTGTATTGATTAGACATCCAATAATATACTCTCATATATATAAATCGAATTTGGACATTCATGCAAAAGAATAAAGTTGTTCTGTAAGAAATTTACACTACATTTAATATTATTATTTCGTTGTTATTTGTTTAATAAACAAAATTTCAAGATTCAATCTAGATGTTATATTTCTGCCTGCAATTCTTCTAAGGTTAACATACAAATATCAAAACTGTATCTAAAACTTCGCACTTAGCACATCTCGCTACGGTTGAGGGCAATGTCTGATAAGTCATGAGTCAACTAATATGATTTACTGGATAAGTCAGGAGGCAATTAGAATGCTTCGTAATGCAATGTGACTAATAAGTGCAAAAATATTTCAACTAGAACCGAACTGTTCGCAGTAAATACGAACCTATACGAGATATTGCAGATCGAAAAGGTGCCCATACACTCGTATAATTCAGATATATACTATATAGATGAGGTGTCTGTGTGTATGTGTGCTGTACAAGTTGGTAAACACACTCTCGCTTTCAATTTGAAATGCTATGAATTCAACAACAGCTCGTCGTCGCTTATCTCAAACAGCAGAGTGCCGCAGTCGAGTGCAACGAATATATATGCGAATATATTCATGAATACACACACACTCAAATACGAAAGTATATACACATAAGAAATGTGTAGATATAGTAAAAGTTTTAGCAGCTCAAAACAAACAGTAAATTCGCAAAACAAAGGCCATTAATTAAAAGTAATCTAAGAAACTGTTCGGGTCGGAGAGAGAAATAGAGAGAGGGGCGAATGGTGTTGCCAAGGGAAGCAGCAGGTACATATTTGTTTGTTTTGCTTCTGTTCAATATTTGATTGATGTTTTATAACCATCGCAATACGTTTAGACGGCTATGTTGATGATTAATGTCTAATTAATGCGAGGCAATGCACTCGTAAAGTGTTTAGAGCGTGTGAGCATGACAAACAATAGCGAACGAAATATATAAAAATGCGGAAAAGGTAACAAAGATTATTATTAGATGTTTTCCGAAAAATGTTCTAGCATTTTTAGCGAGCCTGACTTAATATGTAATTACAATAAACGAATGTGCAATCCTTATCGTTAAAATATACCGAAAAATACAAAGTTATACCGCAAGCTATATTTTGGTAGATGCTATTACACTTAAAATATACCAAGAGTGAAAAACATACCTAAACTCTTAAATGAAACGACTTGCGGTTAAATAAAATAACATCCGAAAATGCAAAGATATACTATACGCTATATTTTGGTATAAGTATATACTCCTACGATCAAAATATACCAATAATAAAAAATATACACAAAATTGTAAGTGAAACGAAATGCAAATATATGCCGTAAGCTATATTTTGGTATATGTATATACTCCTACAATCAAAATATACCATTGACTACGAAATATAACTCAAATTTTAAGAGAACCCTTTTGTGGTTAAATACAATTTTCGAGTGCATTGCAAATAAAATTTAGGCTAAACAATGAACTTAACGACGCAGTAAATTCTGTTAATATGTACCTGAAATTTTGCACAAAAAAAAAGCAAAAAAGAAAAGAAAGTACAACAAATTAAAAAAAAACTCATCACAAAAGCAACCGAAAAACAACACAAAATGAATAAAACGCAAACTGCATGTGTACCTAAAATATATATATATATACATATTTGTATATTGTAGATACTGATACACACATAACCAGATACAGATACGGAGACGTGAAACACGAACAAAGCATTTCAAATCACAGCACACACAAATAAGTGCGAGAACAAAGGCTGAGCAAAAAATGTATACTTCTTATATATGGCATATATGAAAATAACAAACGAAATTCGAAATGAATAATCAGGGGCACAAGGAGCACCAGAAAGCCAACCAAATCAAATTGTTTATAGGCAAACAAAAGACACACATATGTGTGTATGGACTAAGTATAAATTACTTTGAAAGATGTGCGTATATTAATGAAGCGATTGGCAGCTAAAGGAAGCAAGTGGGTGGCTTAAAAGGCTTGAATTAAATTTGACGAAATTTAATTTAAACATGTAAGATATATATATTCTAAAAATGTACCAAATAAATATACTTAAGGCTTTATTTAGTATATCGATATGTGACATTCAAACTATTTTGTTATATTAAATTAAAAATATACCGAAAAATACTACAATATACCGAAGGATTTTTTTTAGCATTTGTTATATTGAATTAAAAATATACCAAATAAATATACCGAAGACTTTTTTTTAGTATATCTATGTAGTACTATATTCAAAATATACTATAATAATATACTATTATAACAATTGTTAGATAAAAATTTAATGAATTGAATATGAATCCATATAATTTAAAAAAAATATATAAGAGTAACTGATGAGCATTTATTAAGAAACTGAATATGATATAATTAATTTAAATAAATTAAGATTTTATTTAAAATAGTATATAAATCATATATGCCTCGGTTTGCTAAGAAATAAAATTCTCGAATTTTAAATTTGCAAAATGCTCTTCATTCTAAAATATTTTGATGCATTTATTTTCGCGTTTTCATATAATTGAAAGTGACAAACGAAGTGTCATTTATTTTTTGCGTATGCCTTGTTTTCTAACAAATCGCCTGTCTAAAGTATTCCCCCATTTTAGCTAACCTAAAGCGCATTGCGTTAGTCACATTAATTGACTCTATTAGGAATGTGCGTCGCAGACAACGCGGCGTATGCGTCATAAACACGCGTCATACGCACCGTGTACACGCACACATTCACACACACACAATCACACGCTGTCTGCATGAAATTTCGCACTTGCCAAACTTTTTGTCACCACAACGATTGTGGTTTTTATTGTTGTTGTTTCGTTGTGTTTCTAGTGTGCGTAAAAAAGTGCGTGGCGCGAGCGGCGTCGCTTTATCGCAACTGAAACTCAATGAACCGTCGCAGACAGAAATAAAATACACATGGAAAAAGAACAAAATAAAACTATAATTATTATACAGACACAGCGACGTCTGGATACACTTTAAATAATAAATTTTAAATTAGAAAAATGAAGCAAATTATTCAGAAAATAAATCACTTAAAAGGAGAGATAAATAATAATACTAACTTAGTAAAAAGAGAAATTATAAATAAAAAGAGAGACAATAATACTTCTGTAATGAAAAGAGAAATTGTAGATAAGAAAAGTACATAATTAGTATAACATTAAATATATTTTAATTATATTAAATGATAAAATGTTCCATTAACGAATATTTTATAGTGTCCATAAAAATCAAAGGCATTTCTAAACACATGCTTCAGTTTTGTCTTTATCAATTTACCACTCAATTTTTGTTTCATAAATACCCTATTAAAAGAGCATAAAATAGAAGCCAAGCCATAAAAAAAATAAACTAAATCAAGAGCAACAACAAATACAAATAGAAAACCAAATACAAGAAAGAAAGCGTCGGAATAAAATTCGCCATAAATAGTTGGCATTGTTGTTCTTTCAGCTGCAGTCGCCGGCGACGTCGACGTCGCTGTCGCTGTCGCTGTCGCAGTTGGCGGAGCTGGCAGCAAAAGGGGTACACATGAAAACTATTGCGGTGGGTCAGGGTGAAATGAAATAGAAATCTATGAATAGTGTTGATAGAGCGCACTCTGAGTGTGTGAGTATATAGTAGTAAATGTGTGTGAGAGGTAAACACAATAAGTGCGATTGAGTGAGCGAATAAATGAATGAAATGCAAAAGTGAATTATAAACCAGACTGAAACTGATTAAAGCACATAGCACATGCAATTAAAATGCAACTACAACTACTATAATAAACGACGAGCACTCGAAGTGGGTGTCGAAGAGAGATACACACAGTGAGATAGAGTGAGATAGAGAGGGAAGCAAGTCGTGATTACTTGCACTTGTAGATAAGTTCACAATGGGGTCGTTACGCTAATCAAGCGCACGCCTCAGGTAATCAGTAGACATCGAATCAATTGTTTAGCCGCTAATGAGTTTGACCCAAATTCCAATAGAAAAGCCAAAGAAAATTCCCATCAAATAACAACAAAATATAAAACTAAATTGCGTATACGCGACGTGGCCTCATTTGAGGCACACCGCCGCCCTTAACTCGCTTATATACGATTCTTAGGCGTAGGCGTTATTATTTATGCTTTTGCCGTGTTTATCTAACGCATCTATTACAGAACTATTTTTATAACACCAGTGTTGTAAATAGTTCTTGGCGTGCCTAGAAGCTGAATATTGGCCAGAAGGCAACCAAGTGCCCGGCTAGCTCAGTCGGTAGAGCATGAGACTCTTAATCTCAGGGTCGTGGGTTCGAGCCCCACGTTGGGCGAAATCAACTTTTTGGTTTTTTCTAATTTAATTTGCTTTTTCGTTTTAAAATTAATAAAATTTATCAAATATTTATTAAAAAGTTATTATTTAAAAGTTTTTATGCATTCCGTTAACGAAGAAATCCATTTGGCAGATGTTTATCCCAACGGATACTTTTACCTATGCCGTTTGGTATACTTTTTAGAGTAATTTCGCCTCTTTCGGCCGAATACTTCGATTCAACTGACAAAAGTTGCTCTAGTAAGAATATCTGGCAAACATTTAAATAAAACATCTAGAAGCAGCTCAAATTCTGTTCTAGAGTTTTCTTTTGAATCGAAATATATTAAGAGAAATATGTAAATAAAAAAAAATTCTCGATCCTGCCAGGAGTCGAACCTGGAATCTTCTGATCCGTAGTCAGACGCGTTATCCATTGCGCCACAGGACCGCTGCGAGGGCTAATAGAAAATAGATAATATTTGGAAAAAAAGAACTCGCAACGCTTTCTTTAAATATTACAAAATTCTTGCCCAAATCAAAACAGAATTATTTTTAAAATTTTTCCACAGAAAATGTAATTAAAAATTATAAACATTCAAGTAGCTAATAAATAATTGAAGGTAGACAGACAAAGCGAGAGAATGTGAAAAATGTGCGCAAACAGAACATGAAGACCAAAGAGAACAGAACAAAAATGCAAAATTATAATAAACATAACAAAAAAAAAGCTCAAAAAATGACAACGACACGTTTTTGCGCTTCGGCGAACAACAAAAAACAACAACGACAACAACAACAACAACAATATAGCGACGACGACGAAGGCGACTTTGGTCTGTGTGAAAGGCGTTGGCGGGGTGTGTGCGAAAGGGGGGCGCGACAGCTTGCAATGTGGGCGTCAAAGTGAAGGCGGCGCGGCAGCAGACAGCACGTCAACAGCAGCAGCAAAGCAGCAACAACAACAACAGCAACAACAACAAGTCAGCAGAACAATGGCAAAAAACAAAAATGAAATTGCCGAAAAGAAAAAAGACTACAAAACGAAACGAAATAAAACAGTAAAACCAAAATGGCCGGCGGGCTGCAATATTTTGAGAGTTTCGGGTGTTTTGGCGAGTACATACAGATGTATGTATGTATGTATGTAGATGTCTATGGTAAATGTTCGTCTGGCAGAGAGAGAGAGAGCGAGCTAGAAAGAGATAGAGACTGAAGTGAGTGAGACGTAACGAACGACTGACTGAGCTTGAAGCAACATTTAAATGAAATTAGAATGAGAGTCATGAACAACAATTTTTTCGTTTTTTTTTCGGCTGCATTCACTTGCTGTCTGGCTAGTTGAGGTGGCCCACGACAGTTGAATATCTCAAATTGTATACAGTATATTTTCGCTTTCGCATGACACAGATAGGAGACACACACACACACACACACACACATACGTACACTCAACTGCTATGTACTCACACAGACAATAGCAAAAGCCCAGACTGAGGGGGATAAGCGAGAGCAAAGACGTCGTCTGTCTGCTGTCGTCATATTGCCTCTAGCCCTGACCCTAATTTTTGGGTAAACAAACATTTCGTTCAGTCTCAATTTTTCTTGATTTTTGTTGTTGTTGTTGTTCCTTTTTTCACTTTTGTTCTGTCATTGCGACACCGACACCCAACACCGAAAGCGTTTCTCAACAATCGAGAAAGACAGAGACAGAAAGAGAGAGAAGCAGGCATATCTTTGAAGCCCTTATCTGCCTAATCGCTATTCCACAATGCCCAACATCGTCTGACTCTTCACACTGTGAATGAACTGCGTTGCGGTTGCGGTTGCGGTGTATGAATTGTTTAGAATCGGAATCTGATTCAGAATCTTTGCTGAAATAAGGTGTCAACGCTCGACGGTCAACCAGATTTTTTTCTTCTTTTTGCTGCTGCTTTTTTGTATTGTGGCTAAATACTCAGTCAGCCTCAAACTAGCACATTGACCCATTAATACAAATTTTGCTTGGTGTATTTTTTTTATACTCTATGTTTAGCTAGAGTTGAAAAGGTATTCAAGAAGGAATGTAACATATTTCACTGCTAACATATATGAGACTATAATATACATATTATCTATGTATTGGAAAATATTTTATATGGCATTTAAAATTAAACTCACTAATTACCAAAATTGAATACAACTGAATAAATACATTTTGGGGAGGTTTAAAATAAAATATATCAAACTTTGTTGGAAGAGATAATGAAACAAATTTCTAAATATTAATTTAAAATTCTTCTTATTATTACAAAAGTCTACATTAAATTTAATAAATTTTAAACTTATATATTTTGCTAATATATGCTTTGAGAAATATATAGTATAGATAAGAAAATTTCTGTTATTTGCATTGCAAATTAAGCTAGGGAACTTAAAAAATTGATTGAAATAACGAACTTTAAAAATCAAATTCGAATTTTAAACTCAATTTTCCAAAATAAATTAAATATATATTCATGTATATTAATTTATAGGTACATACATTCAAACTATTAAAAATAAAGGAAAACGTTTAAAAAGTGTAGAGTATTTGCTAGTCTTTGTAAAGTTTTGGCACTGCAATTGTTTCCCTATTTTATACATTTGCATTGTTTTTATTTGTTGGTGTTGTATTTGTTCTAAGCAACTTTTGGTTTCTTTTTATGGTCGATGGCATAATTTAATTATATTTGTATTTTTGTGATCTTTCCGTATTATGACTTTTTCCCATTTCTATGCCAAAATGTTGAGAGTTCATTGTGCAGCGCATTTTATTTATTTCACTTTTGTCATGTGACGCACATGAAGCAGACAGCTGTTTAGATATTCCATGAAATTTAGCAGTGCGATGTTATTGAACTTGCTGCAACTGAATTCGAGTCTCTCGCTTTTTGTAAATGTAGATGTAGATGTAGCTGTATCTGTAGCGGTATCTGACTGTCTGTGTATCTGTGAAATACGCATTTTGAACCTCTTATATGGTTGATTGAATTTTTATGATGCCGTTTGTCAATGCTGATTTATTTGCTCAATTCGTATTGCAAATTTTTTATTGAAAATTGAAAACTTGTTGCCAACAGAATTTGATTATCGCTCTCCCTCTCTCTCTCTCTATCTATACTTCTTTTTCCAAGTCTCTGACATTTACACAAGTGTGAAGTGAAGTCTTGCCCCTGCCCAACCCACCTAATGATTAAATAAATATTTTATGAACTTCGGTCTGCGATAAACTTTAAAAGTTATTTTCAGTCGTCAAAAGTCAATTTCAATAAATTTGAAAAACTAGCGAAAATAAACTTTGAATTTAAAATAAGTCTAAAGTTTTTAAATGTGAAATAAAATAAGTTAAAGTATACTAAATGAATATATTGCGAAAAATACGAAAATATACCATAACCTTTATTTGGTATATCGCTACTACATTCTAAATTTATTTTTTTCTACGATAATTTTTTTGCTTCCTCGTCTGGACAATCAAATTTCTAGCACAACTTGGATTTGGCTTGATTATTATAATCATATTTACTTTTTCTTTTGTATTTCTTTTGAGTGAAAGAGTGAGAGAAAGTGAAAGTGAGTGTGAGAGAAAGAGAGCTCGAGAGCTTTTGTGCTGTTGCCCTATGCTTTTGTTATTGTTCAATTTGGCACATTGTAAACATTTTAATAGCTAATTCCATTTGTTGTGCTCATTATTTGTTGGCCTGGTTCCTGGATCATTTTTTTTGCAGCTAAGCAAACGGATAGCTAAAGAATTTCAGCAAATACTCGCACAGCCAACGAAATATCTGCATAAATGAGGCCATTATCTCAAGGTCGTTTTCAATTACTTTCGGTTAGGTTCGGTGCGTTTTTTTTTTTGTTTTGTATTATTTTCGTTGTTGTGTCGTTGTAGTACTTTATTGAGGCACCCACATGCTTTCGAAATCGCTTTCGCTTTTTTCTGTTTCTGTTTGTGTTTGTGTTTTTGTTGCTATTGCGATTTTTTGCGAATAACCTTGATAAACTATTTTTATCAGTCAGACAAATGGGGCCAATGGCAAACGCCAGCCTGTTGCCCATTTGTTTGGGGTTAGTGTGCCAATTAACGATTAGATTTCTCTGTTCTCTGTTCTCCGTTCTCTGCTCTCTTGTGTACTTTTCCATATAGCTATCTATGTATACACGTTAGTGGGTTATTGGAATGGAACCAACAATTTTGAGATGCTTCTGATGGAAGCGGTAAACAAATTATCTATGCAAATCGTATGCAAAGCGTTCCACGAAATGTGCAAAATGCGTAATAAAATTGTGTAAAAAATGTGGGTAGTGCTGAAGTAGTTGAAGAAGCAGCGGATCGAATGTTGACCAGACTTTGTTCTATCTATAAATAATATGAATTTTTCGCATGCAATTGATATTTGCGTAGTGGATGACGACGATACTGAGAGAACAATGCAAGAGACTACGTCACATAGTTTTCATGTAAAAACATTTCTCTAGGCGGGGGAGTGAGATTCGAATTGTCAACAGTGACAACAATTAAAACACTTGACAATCATTCGAGGATGCGGGTAATCGAATGACGTTGTTCAAACAGTTAGCCCTGACCCAGTAATTGTGTGCTGTAGAAACTGTGGGCTAAAAATGAAAGGCTAAACTTGAAACTGCAGAACACAAAGCTTGTTGTGGTATAAATATCAGCTTATAATTAGTTAAGGACGAGAAAATAACTAAAAGGATATGATGTGGCAATAAATAGTATAAGAAAAGAATGGAATGTATTAGAAGATGAAGAAAAGAAAACAAGTCTAATGTGCACAACTGTGAGAAGCCCGACAGTGATTGACATTTTGCTAAATATACTGTACACAGACACTGAACATATACTACAAATATTTTTAGTATATATATACTACACAGACTTACCGAAAGTAGAACCGAATAAATATACTTATACCAAAATGACGATATATACTGAATAAGGATTATGTTCAAAACGTACCAGTGAGACAGAATTTCGTAGACCTCTGTCTTCAGGAAATTATATAATTTATTTCGTATATGTTATATACTACATACATACATTTGATATATCTTCTTCCTTCTGCCTATAATTGCAGAATAATATTAGCACAATTTTATAGTATTTTTCTATGAGTATTTGTTCTATAATACTTCAGTAATGGATTACAAAACACGTTAGAATACAATGAATATAATCAAACTGACATTAAATTTACTATGTCAGAGAATATTTGGACTTCTTGATGTCTAACACAAGTTAAGCTTGACTTTACAGTGGGTAATACTATAATACTACATATAATATATATACTACATATATATGTACATATGTACTTATCTGATTGCCATTTGATAAAAGTTTTAATAGTCACAACAGACAATTCAAAATATTTTGGTATTTTCATTCGATATGATATTCTATCTACTTCTTCCTTCAATCTTAAGAAAAATATTCAAAAATATTTCTTAAATGAATCATTTTGAGAATTGTAAGTCTAAACTTTAATGTTCTTTTTTATATATTAAGCTTATATTTTTCGCTTTGTTATCTCTTGTTTCGGACTTCTTATGTGCATTATTGCTTAATGTATTGAAGTCTACGGACCTCATTAGGTTGACTTGGGGCACAATCAGCGCTAATCGTGAAGCCCCGAAAAAATGCCAACTGTCGTACAGTAAATACAATGGAAGTGCATTTAAATGGCAATAAATCTAAATTAACAAAGTGACAATAAAAAACAAAATACGAAATACAAAATACAAAATAAAACCGCTTTCCAGACGGGCAAATGACCCAAAAAATATAACGACAACAACAACCAAAAAGAAGGCGACATAAAATATAAAAAAAATAAAATGAAATGAAATGAAATGGAATCAAATAAAAAAGTGAAATACAGTTGAAAGCGCAGTTCGCGCACACAAACGCAAACACAAACACAAATACAAATACAAATACAAATGCAAACACAAATGCAAAACAAACATGGCGTCTGTCAATATGTGCAAATAAAATGCAAAAAGAGCGTAACAGAAGATGGTGAAAGAGTGCGAGAACAAGAGTGTGGGGAAGGGTACGAAGAGGAGGAGGAAGAGAAAGGGGGAGGCGCAGCTAGCAGTTAACCTTGAGCCGGCGACTGATTACAAAATTGCACCGATAACTGCCAGTGACCCCTGCGCCCAATGAATGGGCGCAGAACGCAGAAAGCAAAAGCAGAACTCAGCTCCACTCAACTGGAGTGAAGTGTGAGCAATGAATGCAGAAAGAGAGAGAGTGAGAGTGAGAGAGAGTGGTGGTGGGAGAGTAGAAGAGTGGGAGGATTCACACTAAGAACGACAACACAAAAAATAACTGCGACTCTGACTCTGCTGGCTGTGTTGATAAGTCATCGTCATCGCTTCGTTTCCTGACCAACATCGCCAGATGTTTGCACTCTGTCTTGGAGCGCAGTAAATGGAAACTGTTTGATTTGGATTTGATTGGGATTTTAAGGCTAATTGATCGACAGGCACGAATACTCTAGATGTCAGACCAACTGATAGCAGTATTCTTACACATTGAAAACTCATTTTAAAATAAAATTACACGGAATGTATTGCATTTTAAGTAGAAAATACAGCAAATATGTCACAAAAGAAACTATTGTATCAAATGAACTGTAATTACAATTGTTAAATTCGTCAAATAATTTAATAACTAGAATTAAAAGATTCTAGTTTTCAATTTGAAAAATATCTAAAGAAAAGGGAAGCCTTCAATCATCGTTTTGAGATTCTTTAAAGTCAACTTCAAGTATTTTAGTATTATTTTTAGTATGTATTTTAGTCAAAGTAAATATAAAAACAAGTAGACTTTATACGACTTGATAAAAAATGTTTAATTTTAGAAATACTTTGGTATAATTTGTACTCTTTGGTATATTTTGAATATACCTAAAATATAGTCTTTAGTATGTTTCAGTTTTTTTCTGTTTTTTTTATTACTCGAATTTACTTTTCTTACTTGTTTCTCTGTGTAGCAATGAAATTTTAGTCAGTTCGAAATATGAAAACTTTCATATAATATAGTTACTTTTGTTATTTCTTTATCTTACAAAATTGGACTTCATGGAACCTAGAAGGTAATTCAGTATTTTTAACCACTTGTAAGCAACTTCTGTAAGTTATAATCTCTTGCAGCTTTTACTAAGAATACCGACGAATTTTATTGATGAGAAGCATTTAGTTTTGAAATTGAAATATGTTGATTTATTATTGCAATTCAACGGAGACAAATTGCAGCAAATTGCCAAGTTTGCTGCATAAATATACATATAAATAATTGTTACAAATTTACGCTGTACAGTCCATTTATTTTGAATAATTCTATTTGGAAGGGAAAATGTGTTAATTAAGAATCTTTATAATCTTTAAAGCTTACCAAATAAAATCCCTTTTGTGCAGTAATTTTTATGGAATCTTCAACATGCATATTTTTGGGACATGAATATTTCCAGCAATATTGTCTTGTGGAATTAGATCATGCCTAAAGTGTGTATAGCATAATAGTAAAGAAATATATATTTTATATAAAGCTTTGAAGATACCCTGTAATTTGGCCAATTGCTCTGTAGTCATCACAATTGGTGGAAATCGATCCGGATCGCCATTAAAGACCAATTTTGGATCAGCTATGGGTCCCATATAACACTTGCGCATCTTAAGATATTGAACCCAAACGTTCAAGGATTTATCTGACGTTTCAAAATCCTGTCCTCCGGCTGTTCGTGAACCAATATCGATATCAAGATCTCCCTCGTTCACAAATACCTGACGTGTCAGGTGGATGTGACGATTGGTGATGTATATGTTCGATGGCTGCTGATCCTGGACACGTTGTGCGAGTCCCTGAATCTGTTGATCCTGCAGCACAGTTCGCATAAAATTCTCACTGATCAAATGCAGATTGCAATCCCGTAAATCCTGCATCGATTGCTCCAATCCGCAGTTTTTTTCGCGCAATGCTTTTAATTCAGAATCCAATTGCATTTTATCCTGTTCGTAGAGTTTAAGAGTCTTCTCCCACTCTTCGTTGAGAACACGAATATCCGAGTTGCGCTCCTTGAATGCGATTTTGGCGCTTAGATAACGTTCAGATAGTTCAGTAAACTTGGATAATGCATATATGCATGCAAAGATCCAGAAGAAGTGCAAATAAACATCAATAGAACTTGTTTTGCAGCTCTCCGAAAGCGTTTCCTGAAGTTCGTTGTCTAGCGTTGAATTATCCATGGCCAGCGGAATCATTGTGGATATGTTTCAATATGTCGATAAGGATGTGCTCGTATTAATGTGGGAAATTGTATATGAGTTTAATAATCTTAATAGTATTAGGTGTACATATTGTGTCTCATAGCCTGCTTGATGTTGCTCTTTAACACTTACCAGATTTGGGTTCATTTTGTGCCCCAATGAAATGATAATAATGAAAGACCAGCCATACAACTATGGTCAATCCCAAGCATATTATCCAATTGGCAGTGCCCCGCATCTTAGCGGAAGGCTAAAACAGTTAAGATGTGAGTGACTTGTAAGAATTTTGTGTTTAGCTCAAAGTATTGTGATTCTATTTTTTTGAATTTTGTACAGTAATTCAAGAGCAAAGCTTACTCAATATTTGTTACTGATATTTCAGAACAAAACGATTTGGGAAGCCATCGCTAAAATATACCAGATTTATAGAACCAAACAAAATACTGACATGTACCACGAGCTTTATTTGGTATAATAACATACTACTCAAACAAACACTATATAATTATATAACAATTTTAAATCAATTGTTTTATTTTATTTTTTTATAGTGATAGAAAATTCAACACAAATTTTAATAATGTATAAAAATTATATTTTAAGTAAAACAAATTTATTTAAATTAGTAATCATATTAAAATTGCCTATTAATATTAATTTAAGTTCAGTCATGGCCAATAATAATTTTATTTATTTTGCATAATAATTTTGCATAATAAAAAATAATATTGAATTAAGATTGTTTGTATGTCAAGAATGTTTACTTTTAAATCATGATCGAAAATCTACAACAAAATTAGATTGCCCAATCTTGAAATTCGAGATTATAATCTTGTTCTAAGAATATTTTTTTTAAGATCGAAAAGATCGTAAATCAAGATTTGCAAACTTCTTTTAAATCTAGAATAAAACAATCTGTAATCAAGATTTTAATCTTAAAATAAGATGTTTTTAATCTTCAAATGCAAACTTAGCAATAAAATCTTGATTAAAGATTTTTCCAATGGAAAAAGTCAAAAACCAATATTTTTCCAATCTATTTTTTTTCTCTCTGTGTTCCATTTTATTCTAATGCAGTATGGGACATTATTATATCTTAGATATAAAGCTCTCAATATTTGTTTCCATCAGCCAAAAGTTAATTAATGACCTGACTGTGTAATTTACTCTTTCCCTCTTAAACGATACTATCAAGTAGTATTAAAATACAAAGAAGCAAAAGCAATACTTTGCAGTCAGACTATCCCCAAAGTGCTTGATTTTTCTTGGAGGCCAACGAATTTCTAATATGCTCGACTAGAAGATATTCTAAATGAATAAAGCAAGAAGATTGTGTATGTGAATTAAATTAAATCATTCGCCTTCGCCTTCGTAATTGTTATAAATATAAATATCAAAAGCAGCTCACGTAATTGATTGACTAATAAACGAAAAATGTTCTTATTCATCATTAGCTGTATACATCCTACACGATGCACGTACAGGGTATTTCAAAAGAGTGCTGGCGACATGTCCCGACCCAATTAGTGCTCACTTTTATGCAAAATCCAGACTTGTATAAACTTTTATTAGGATAAATTTGTTGCGTCGCGCGTGTTAATCAGAAATTGCGATAACTCATTGGCCAGACACCCCTTACACTCTCCTTCCCTCATAAGTGCATAAAAAGTGGTTTTGGGGCACATTTTTATTTGGCAATTTTTCTGTTTGTTGTGGCTTAATAATTGCATTTTATTATTATTAGCTGTTGTTTTAGACAGTCTTTGAATAAGTGGGTGCTTCTGTTGTGTGTGTGTGTGTGTGTGTGGTTTTTCCAACACTTTGTTGATTTAATTAGGTAAAACTTTGTGGCGCACAAAACATCAAAATGAGTAACAACCTCAGCGACAAGTCGTTCATTGAACTGGCGGCAACTAAATAATTATGAATCTCAATGTGAGTGTGAAAAGGTGTGATAAAGGGATCAGCAAGAAAGAGAAAGGGAAACAGGGTGGGAGAGAGAGGGGCAAAGGCAACATTTGCGACCTTTGTTAAAATGGCTCAGAGAGACGTAGGTACAATACGAATAAGCACGATTATTTACATATTCGTACTCGTATTAACTCAAATGATTCATTTGTTTTTTTACAAACACGCGGCGTGTGCATATAAAAAACAGCTTAACTTTTAATGAAGGTTACGACAACAGCTGCAGGTGTATTCACGAAAGTAGCGGCGAGGATATTGCTTTCGATAATTATCAAGATTGTTGCAATTATGATTGTAAGTGCAATTGTAATTAGCCACAGCTAACACTGACATTTACACTATCGATAATTTTGTGGAATCCTATCCTATTGTGTTACTATCGAACAATTGAATAGGCATTAAAGCAATTGCAAATATCGATAACTAATCTGCATTAGATTATTATCAAGATTACAGTGAATTATTGTGATATTTCCACTATCGATAATTCTGTGGAATCCAAATAATCCACCAACTGTGTTGCATATATCTATCGAACATATGAATATACATTAAAGCACCTGCTAATATCGATAACTATTCAAGCATCGATAATATTGTTTTCGATAATTATCAAGATTATTGCAATTATGATTGACATTTACATTATCGATAATTTTGTGGAATCGTATCCTATTGTGTTACTATAGAATATTTGATTATGATGAAAAGATTAACCTTTCCATACTATTGGTAAATCATCTATATACTACAATCGGTAGCTAATCAAGCATCGAGAATAATGCTTTCCATTAATATTTTTTTTAAATAAACAATTATGTTACTAGCATTAGCATTTATAATGTTTAACAGAAGCATTTTTACTTACTATTGGTGAAGTTTCAACTACAATCGATAACCAACTAATCATCGATGATATTGCTTTAGTTTATTATGAAAATAACCGAGAACTATTGTGAACAAATAAGCAATATTTAATAACAATTAACGGACACATTTTTCCCGAAAATATTGCTTTCGATTCTTATGAAGATTGCAGCGACATTTTTATGATAGATAATTATGTTAAATAAAAATCAGCGAACAATAGTTTTACTATCGATAGCATATTTTCGTACTATCGCTATTGTTAAAGCAAATACTACTATCGATAACAATCAATTTTGGGTGTATATATTTAATGCTTCAGAAAAATGCTATAGGTCAACACTCTTTCATTGATTCTATCAATAATCTCCCCTTAATTTTATTTTAGTTTTCCAATGCATATTTAATTTTTCCTATCCTCATCTCCCCTCATAAATTGCTCTTAAATAGTTGTCGAAATATAAAACGCATCGAATTAAAGCAGCCAAGTGAAAACTTAATTATTTGTTGACTCGAACGCATTTAAATAAGTGACTTTAGTTGACAAATAAATGGAATATTTACATGCACTTCACCCCGACTCTTTAACAGCTGATTAAATATGTGCAATTTTAAAAATAAATTACAACACATTGTGGTGCAAAAAGAGCCAGAGCAATGTAGGTTCGACGATGGGTGGATTATGGTCGATGGGTGGATGGAATAGCTGATTAAACGACGCAGATTGTGTGTGACAAGTGCAGTGAAGTGCGTGGCGATTTCAGTTGTCCTTGCCACCACGCGTGCTGCATGCAACGTATTGTGGCCCAGCCACGCCCACGAAAACACCACAGATTCTAAACTATTTTGATCCATGCTCCAAAAGGGCCTTGAGCCGCAGTTCCTCCTCCTCTCTCTCTATTATTCCTTTTTGTGGGTGGCGACGCGTGTTGTGGATTTATGCAGCTTGTTCCTGCTGCTGATTGTGGACCTTGTTCCTCTGATCCTGTAATCCGATGCCAAAGGGGCTCTCTAGAACAGATGTGTAAACAAGTGCAACAGCCATTGCAATGTAAACTAGAAATGAATTTTGCCGTGCAACAGGCGGTTGCTACGTGTGGCACGTGTGTTCTGCTATCGATGACAGCTTAGAAAACGAGGGGAGAGAAGTGGGGAAAGCGTGTTGGGGCCACGCCCCAATGGAGCGATGTTTAATATGCAATCGTTGATTTCTAGTGTCGCGTTGTCGGTTTCCATTACAATCTGATTTCTCAGAGGCGTCCGGCACACTTTATTATATTCGTTCTTGTCGGACTCAATACCCTGTAAAGGCAGTTTCCGAAAGGTATATTGATGTAAAGAAAAGAGTAAATAATTATAAAAACCTTAAGGATAATTATCTGTTATATTTACTTTCGAATACTATAGATTATATTAAATTATTAGAATTTAAATAAATAAGCTTCAGTCGAGTGTGGTCCCGCTACCCAGTCTAAAAATATGCCAAATTAATATACTAAAATATACCGAAGGCTATTTTCGGTACTTTGATATAATACAACTTTCAAAAAATACCAAAGAGTGCAAAATATACTAGATTGTCAACAAATACAACTACCAAAAAATACTAAAATACTAATCATATGTTTGGTATATCTATATTTACACTACATTCAACATATATCAGATTGTCAGTCGATTTAACTACCGAAAAATACTGAAATATAGCGAATCATATGCTAGGTATATGGATATAGCACTCCATTCAAAAAAGTCCATATAGTACAAAATATACTAGATTATCAGCCAGTGCTAGTTGCAAAAATACTAAACTTTACCGAATCGTAACTTTTGTACATTGAAAATATACCATATAGTACTAAATATACCAAACCGTCAGCCAATACAATTTCCTTTTTAATTACACAAGTAATTTATGAACTTATGAAAAAATTAAAGCATATCTGCTAGTCTATCAAGCTAAATTTGGCACATCCACATGTTGATTTCAATCTGTCAATATGCTTTTTACTCGTTTTCTGACTGAAATTGTCAGATTGAATGAAAGAATGTCACGCAAGGTGGCATTAACATTAAATAATAATAATAAAAATAATAATAATGGCAATCGCAATGACAATAACAATAACAATAGTCGCAATAATACGTATGCTGCATATTTAATGTTGCTGCATATGAATATAAATCTAAATCAAGATCGGAACTGCGTTGTCAACGGAGGGGGCCAAGGGGGGAGTTGATGACAGGAGGCTTAAGAACTGACACGGCATCATATAAATTATTTCAATCAAATTCCAGACAGACTAAATATCAGTCAGACAGTATTTGTGAAGCATTCAAGCTGCACGTCTGGCCAAATAACGAATACGAATACGAATATAATGAATGTATGTACACACTAATACAAATTATATAGTATATTATAGTAGAAGCTTTTAATGTGGGTGCCGAGGAAATTTCATAATTTTTGAATGGGGTTCGTCAATTTTAAACTAATTCTATTATTTAACTCATTCTTATTATTATAGGTTATACTATTAAAATATATAGTTTACAATATTTGATTTTCCATTATTATTTATTTTCAACATATATTCATTTTATTTTATTTTGTTTTTTTTTTTAAATACTCTTCTCTCAACAATGTGCTCAATTCTAATTTGTTCTATTATAGAATTAATTTCATAATTGATTTCAATAAAATTCATATTTCACTATGTTTAATAATTATAACCTCTGTTATATTCATATATTTCATATATTTTCAAAATTTATTTTACAGTTTAAATCTATTTTCTTTCGATGTTTTTTATTAACTCTTCTCTCAATAATCTGGTCAATTCTAATTTATTATGGAATTATTTTGTTTAATATTTCTCTCCCTATGTTCAATAATTATAACTTGTGACAAACCTGTTTTCTGATCTATTCTATATATTATCAACATTTTTTTCTACGTTTATATAAATACTCTTCTCATAAATATGCTCAATTCTAATTTGTTCTATTATGGAATTATTTTCATATTTCTCTCACTATGCGTAATAATTATAACTTCTGCCACAACTTCTTACCTGTTATGATCTGTTCTATATAATGCAAATTTATTTTATTTTTATGTTTTGAATATATATTTATATACATTTCTAATGTGTTCTATTATTTAATTCAAATTGTTTCCTTTAATCGACATATTCATCTAAAACCACATTTATATCTATTGGAAATTAGAATTTGCTTTTCGAAATGATTCTTTTTCTTCTGTGTCACTGTGCACAACATGTTTTATACTATAGTTAACTATGTTGTTGAATGGATTTTTATTTTATTATTACGAGTATTATCACATTTTTTTGTTTGTTGGCATCTCGTCAACTGTCGCCTCGTTGAGTGTCGCAATTTTCAATTTGAATTTGCATTTTGCATTTAAGTTTATGTGTCGCCGTTGACACGAGAAACGTGCACAAATAATAAAGTTATCAGACGGCTGGCTCTCTAAATTATAATGCATAAAAAAGTGCGCACTGCTTAACAGATGTCAACTGCTCTACATAAGGGAAGTTGTTATTGCAACAGCAGCAGCAGCAACAGACCCCAAGAAATTCTCTTCCTGCTGCAGTCTAGAGAATGTTGTAATCTAACTATAATAACCTCTGGGATTATCACTCGATTGAGCCACAGCTTGATGCAATTTTCACACATTTTCATCTTGTTGTTATCAGCTCGATATGCAAATTAGGGGAGGGCTAAAAGGGAGAGCACGCGCTTCGAGCGTGAAAATTATGGCCAAGGTTTTTCTTATTGTTGGAAAACTAAAAACGGAAAAGTGTTAAACTGTTAAACAAGTTGAGAATTGCTGTTAATTTTTGATGTTTCATATATTATTATCGAAATCCGGTTCAATTTTAGTTATAATCTTAATATTCTCTAATTATTTCAAATTAAACTAATTAATTGCATTTTTTTTTTTATCTTTTCAGGTTAGTAGCAGCTTATAGTTTACATTATTGCTGGTAAATATAATAAATATAAGCTACAATGTATATATATGAAGTATATCGATAACTTTATCGAAGCTCAACCAACCAATCTATTGTGTCCCCTCAAATTGTCTGTGGATGCAACGCAAAACGACAAGACAGTCATAAAAAGACATGAAAATAAATTGCACTGATAAAAAGCAATTGAAATGTCAATATGCAATAAAGAAAATAAAAAAAAGTTTACGAAAAATCAACTACATAAGGCAACAAAAACATAAAATGACAGTAACAAAAGCCAAGTGAAAAATGCACGCACATAAAAATTGAAATTAAAATTGAAATGGAAAAAAAGAAAAAGAAAAGAGAAATGTGACAACAAAATGTTTCAAAACGGTCAATTGTTGATGACCCCACTTTACTTTACTTTTCTCCCCTCCTTTTGAAAGAGACTTTTTCTGATTCTGATTTCAGAAAGAATTTTGAAAAATTTCTTTGATAAGCACTAAAATGTATTTTCAAGTGGCCAGTAGCAATGACAAAGTCAAAATTATCGTTTATGAAGTGGTAATATTTCCGAGATACGAAGTAAAATAATATGCTAATAGCATAGAACGATAATTTTCAAGTGCATTTTCCCTAATCAGTGCAACTGAAGTACTTGAAAAATAATTAATCTTATAATGCTTGGGGTCATTATATGTGAATTATGTTTAATCGATTATTACGTCATTTATTAAAATAAAAAACATAAGGGATATTTAGTTAACTTCTTTACAGTAGATTAGGGTTTTTTTTATTGTTTCTTTAAAGATTATTAGTAAAATATTCCCCACTTTATTTGGTTGTTTTTAAATAGAGAATAATTTATTTGGGACGATATATTTATCTGTTGTGTGGAGCACAATTCTTTTGATTTCTTCACATTATTTAATAAAGATATGCTTACGAAACTGAATAAGTCAGTACAGTTCTAGTATTTTGAGGCAACTCTATTATTCACTCTCTTAATTAGATTACTATAATAATTTGTTGAACATTCGATTTTTAAATAATTGCAATTAGAAATCTTCTAGAAAAATATATATGTATAATAAACTGATATTTATTATATACAATTTTTATATTTAGGAATTGTTTGCTCTTTCAATCAACTCTTATGTTCGGGAGACGGTGGCAACTCTATATGGGCTACTGCATGTCACGTCATGTCTCTTTAGTTCCCCCATTCATATTATAGTAAGCATGAAATTGTTGTTTCTTGTTGTCTATGCCCACAATCAGCCGCAGTCCACTTTTCCACATCCCACATCGCACACACCCCCCTTCTCCACACCACCCAACATCTGTCGCCTCTGGCCACTGCCTGCCTCAACTGCAAATGCCGCGCGCCACTGAACGACATTAAACCTGACTTTGTCATCATGTCTCTCCCTCTCCTTCTCTCTCTCACACTCACTATATAGTCTGTCTGTGTGCAAGAGTCGCGCTCTCTCTATCCTCCCCTCTCTTTTAAAACTGAAACCAAAGCGATCCAAACCAAACCTAACCGAACAAGGCAAACCGGGTAAAGAAAATACAACAACAAATTATTATTATGATTATTATGTGCATGGGGTTATGTGGGGCTGCGCCTCTATGCATTTATGAGAGCGTCAGAGCGAGAGAGCAAGAGAGTTTTGTTCAAGTTCTATGGATAAATCAGCAGCAACAACAAGAAGAAAAACACAAAAGCCACGACGACAAAATGACGCCAACTGCGACAGCGACGTTTGCAGCGCTGCTGACTGCATAGTCGGTCTCTCGTTCAGTAGATTTGTGTGTCTTCGCATAAATTTTGCATCGTTGTATGACACGGCATGTAGACAAGTTTTTGCCTGTTGTTGTTGTTGTACACTAGGCAGCCATAGATACAGACAACCAGATACACAATATGTGCTGCCTGTGTGTGTGTGAGTGGCTATGGCGACGACTACGGCTGCTGCTACTCTGTGTTTTTCTTTATTTTTGCTATTTGCCGGCAGCGAACTACCCCAACAAATGGCAGCCATGACATGCACATGACTTCCCCCCACACCGCCCCCTGCTAAGAGCATACACATGCACACTCAACCAGTCACCCACTCACACACTCATACAAGTACATATTTGTATGTATGACTGTTGCACTCACACCCAAACTGCTCCAGTGTACTACTGAACGTTTGGCACTCGGCCAAAGCAGTGGAGTCACACACACACATAGATAAAAAGAGAGAGAGAGAGCGCACACAAATACGTGTGGGAGCGGAGGGTGGTGGGGCAGTGAGAGAGAGCCAAACTACTTTACTCAGCTGTCATTGTTGATATTTTGTGTTTTCATCTTGAACTTTTGTGGTTCAATGTGTCTAGCCAACCCCAAAAAGCTGCCAAATGCCAAATTCACCACACACGCAGTCAAATGTGTTGTTAGCTGCAAAGTTGCAGCTCTCGCTCGCTCTCTCTCTCTCTCACTAGTTAACATTGCTATTGCTATTGCCCTTGCCTTTGCCGGCTTTTTCTATGCGTATGCGTAGACGCTTTCGCTCTCGCGTTTGCTATCGCAACGTTGCGCTCTCTGCACTGCTGCGTTGCTGCTGCTACTGCTTGCAGCGCTCTATTGCATTCTACACTTGAACTTGCCCAGCGTTAACTCAACACACGCACACACATGGACATAGACAGGCACAGATAAGCTCTTATATGTATGGGCATACATACTATATGTATGTATGCATGGGCATATATAGTCTGACAGTGAGACTGCTGTCTGCAATTATCTGTGTGCAGGGCTCCCCACCACTCCACACTATTATATCAACACACAGCCGTACATAAATATGTATACAAGTGTAGGTTTGTGTGTATGTATGAATGTATGGGTTTGTGTATCACTGTTTGTTTGCCTCTGCGCTTACTTTTTAAGCACATTGTATTTGAAATGTGCAATTTCATACGTCGCCGTCACTTGCGTTACGTCGAATACTTTAGTTGAATTTGCTATTGTTGTTTTTGTTGTCGCTCTCTGTTTGCGTTATAGATCTTGCCTTTCATCAATTACGTCTCAGCACGTCGACTCTGTACATATGTATGTACATAATATAATATAACTATATATGTATATATGTACATATATGTACTCATCTGTGTCTGTATTTGTGTGTTTCGAACTTCAAGGCAAACATTTCAGTTCTCGATTCGAGATACTATTTTCGTTATTGCCATCTGCATCGTATTGGAAATTAGTTCAATTTGTTTTCAAAGCACATACATATGTACATATGTACAGTGTTCATTTTTGCCATGATGAAGGATATCACTTATACAACTTGGTTGGCAAATACTTTAATCGCTGCTCTATTTGTTCCACTCATTCTATAACTAACTGACTATAGATCATTATGGAACAGGTAATAGTCGAAAGAAAGCGGATTTAAGAGGTTGCAACACAAATAGCACTTTGTAAAAATAGATAAGAGTTTGCATCACACAATAAAACAGATTTACAAAGACTATACAGGCTAACAAAATCTATGATTTGTACGAGATAAGCTTTTCTGTAATAAAGTTAAAATGTGTGTCAACGCAATAGATCTTTAAATTAAATAAAATGTCTCATACATATGCATATTGTTAAGGTAAAGATCGTAAGACATTTGGGAGAGTTTTCCTTATCACTTTTGAACTCTGAATTTGTTGCAAAAGTTATATATGTAAGTATATATTGCAATTGAAAATTAAATTTAAATTCTTTATAATATAAAGTTTATATCTTTTAAATGTCAAATATTTTAATGACAGAAAGTGTGAATTTTTAGAGTTTTAGGCATTTCTTCGATATCGTATTAATTAAAAAAGAGGAATATTCGATCACAAAGTTAATAGCATTTCAACGAATATTGTAAGAGCGAAATAAAGTTGTTTTTCAGCCCCAACTGTGTAACTAAATACTCAAATTCGTTCTTATGCATCGAGACACTCCAACTTTAGCTATACAAAAGAAAAACAACAACAAAAAGTAAACGTTATGTTCCCTGGCTCTCACTTGCTGTTTACAAATTTCCATTTCCATTCATTTTCATGCATGATATGTAAATAAGTATGAACATACATACATAGCTACATTGTACATGCATACAAGATTTACTTGTGTACTAGAAAATTCCAGAGTCGCGGTTCCCATCTCACAGTCATAGAGAAGTCAACTTCCCAACTTCATTGTAGCCGTAGTATTTGCGCTTGTGTCTGCCAATGCTAATAATCGCTTTTGTGCCACTGTGCGAACACATTTCGAATGTACGTGTGAATTTGCACTTGTGCACCCGACGACGCCGCAGCAGCAACAACAGCGACGGCAGCTGAGCGAACAAAACACGCTCACACATACACGCACAGAGACGTACGCATACAAGAGAAAAAATCAACGAAAATAAAAAGAAAACAGATATTGAAAGGAGGCAAATATAAAGGAGGAAAGCGATGATGGCACAGACACGCACACCACTGCAGACACGCCTCATTATTGTGCATGCGAGTGTGGGTGTATGTGTTCGTGGGGGGAGAATAGCTGTGTGTGTGTGCGTGTGTGAGTAAAGGTGCCGGAGAGGCAAATACAAAGAGTAGCGTGCGATTGCATCGGCATTTTCATTCAGAGCCGCTCGCTCGCTCTGACAGCGTGCGTGCATGTGTGTGTGTACGACTGAGTGCGACGGTGTCTGTGTGTATCTGTGAGAGCGTGCCTGTGGGTTGCGCTTCACATTTAACTTTAGCGGTGATTCTGTTTTCGACTTTTGGTTAGCGCTCTTTGCATTGGTATGAGTTGGCTCTCTTTCCACTGTTTCGCTCTCGCGCTCTCTCTGTCGTACGCTCTCTTATTGGCGGGGTGGTGGATTTCGTGGTGAGTTTCAGCGAAGTTCATCATTTCAAATTTAACAGAGCAATAACATTTAGTATTTGTTTGGACTTTGTCGTTAGCGGTTCGTTCTCCCGTTCGCTCGTTCGTTCGTTGTGTTTTTTGCGGTTTGCTTTTGAACAAAATACAAATAAAATTACACAAAAAAATATATTTATAATAATACTACATACTAAATGTAACATGTAATAGCAAAACGGTTTCTTACGAAACTCTTGTTTATAACACGCGTTGAAACAAAATTACAAATATATTCTCTATAGAAAACAAAAAACAAAAATAAAATACAAATTGTTAAACACACAACAAGTGCAATTTAATAATACAAAAAATACAACACAAACAACAAAGTGCAAATGCTGCATTGTAGCTGAACAAGTTTATAATAGATATATTATAGCGATTTCGATTCATTTGTTTTTGGGGGAAAACTAGAGAAAATAGTTTTCTTCTGAGCGTGTGCAGCAAGTCGCCGCATGCGGCATGCTTTAAAATAGCAACAAGCCAAGCCAACATAAAATATAAAAATACAACAACAAAAAAGAAATTACAAAACGAAGACAAAAAAATGTGTAAATAAAAACGCACATGAATCCAAACATTTCACAGTGAAAGCAAACACACCACCAACAACACACCTACACACGCACATTCACATACACACACACAGTCACACACTCGCAACGAGAACTATCAAACATCAACAACAACAGAGGCGACTTTTATCATCATCATCATCATCGACTGCGCTACGTAATCAACGGGGGCAGCGCCGTGAAGAAGAGCAAAATATAAAGAAAGAGCAACAACAGCAACAGCGACGACGACGACGTCAGACAAACGTCTACAGTGTGTCTGTCTCTCCCGTCTAGTCTATTATAACGCATGTCCTGCGGTCTGTGAGGAAAGAAGGAAGGAAGAGAGAGAGAGAGTGAGAGAGCGCACAAAATATAATATTGAATACTGCCTCACTGTCTGAATACTGCCTGAATGACTAACTGACAAACTGAATAATTGACTGATTCCGCGCTTAGTTTCGTGTCGGCTCGTCTCGTGTTGTTTCGTCTCGTTTTCTTCCCCATAAACAACACACCAAAAGCCCGCATCAAAAAGTGATTCCAGTTTATCAATTGTTTCCCAAGTGCTTTTCAATACAAATGCTGCTAAAAGTTACAGTGTTTACACAACCTTCCCCTCCCTATCTACACTATAAATAATACAACAAAAATAGTAAAAAGAGCAGCAAATAAAGAATTATTGTGTTTGTGACAAAATCAAGAATTTTGGATTATTAACAAAAAAGGCTTGCACATAAAAATAAACAAACAATCTCTGTAAATGGATTACAACTTTTATGGATTAGCAGCTGAATTGGCACATTACATAGATGCAAATGGTGAGTTGAGAAAATCTCGATGCGTTTTCCTTTCAAAAAAAAAGCTGGCAAACTCGTCGTAACTGAACTCTGATATTTTGAAAATAAAAAAAAAGAATAGGAGAAAACTAAGGGAAGAATTGTTCATTAATCATTAAGATGATGAGATTTCTTTACACAAATCAAATTTTGTAAAGAATTTTAATGTAAAAAAAGGGGAATTTTTTCAAGGTAATTAGAAAATAAACTTCGCCGAAAGGTATATGAGGAATAATGTTTAAAAACAATGCGAAATATTCAAAAATAATTTTCAACAATTTTTTTTTAGTAGAGAATTTTTTGATTCATGTCTAAAATAAGAAATGAGTTATTGTCTATAGGAATAATATGTTTTTTCTTTATCAAGATCTGATAAAATCTTCAGAAATTATCCAATTCAATTGTTTTCTTTATAATGATTGTGTAACTAGAATTTCGCACTTGTAAGACAATTCTATAAGCAATTCGAATGCAAATTAAGCTGTCGTCTTTCTTAAGATTTGTTTATACTGCTTCCATTTTGAGCTGTCAACCATTCCATCAATTGAACAGGCGTCCAACTAGAAAAACATTGCTACGCATTTCCCAATTTCCTATTTGTCCAGTCAGAGAGAAGAAAAATAGCAGAAATCAAAAGAAAATATTGAAAAATTGGCCAAGTGAAAAGTTATTTTGCGAGAAAAACAACATGAAGCCATTGCTGTGGATGCCAAGATACACACCATACACAAGCATCAAGCATCAAATGCTGAGATACAGATACAAAAATATACATAGATACAGATGCGAATACAATTATTTAGGCCCAAAATACACATGTTTATGTACATAAATTGGTAATACATTAATTATTGTCATGACAACTGACAGACGGCCAATTAAAGCGCATTCGTTGAAATGTAAATTTATTTTTATGAACACTCGCACGCACACACACGCACACACACACACACACACACATCCATTCGGACAAGAATCTTTTAGATACAAATTGCGTAGCTAGAGAAGTGAAATATTGAGCTTCATCTTGGCCATGTAATTGGCAAGCGACAATCGAATAAATTGCGATGCTTATTGACTTTTAAGTGGGATTTGATTTATAAAATGCCTTGTTGGGCATTACCCATTAAGATCGTCAAATAGTCTACGCTATAAAGTGGGATGTATATGTATGTGAATTCACTTCTCAATAAAGTGTAGTTGAAAAGCGAACACTTAACTAAATGCATTAATAATTGATTCGTTACTTTTTTAAGGAATTTACTTCTTTCAGAGAGCTTTAATTTAGTTTAGGTTTGTATTTTGCCTCTCGTTCGATAGTAATTCGAATTCACATTAACTATTAAAATACTCAATTAAGGTCTTTGCCATTTGGTTACGTTTAAGCCATAGATTAAATGTGGCAAACAATGAAAACGTAATATGATTCGATTGCTGGAGCAGGAGTCGATGTCAAATGCCGCACAATAAAAACCAAAAATTGATAGCCACGAATCCTGACCTTAATGATCCCAATGATAATGATGTTGCATGATGATGATGATGATGATGAACACGATTCCCTTCTAATTGTTTTCAATGGAAAGTGGAAAAAGGCGGCGCGTGTCGTTAGTTTTTCTGCTACGTGTTTTTCTGTGTACTATCTTCTGGTCGCGTCTATTTTTATTCATTTCACTTTATTACAGACTTCGCTGAACGTTCATCGTTTTTGTGTGTTTGTGTGTGTGTGTGTTGTTTTTTTTCTCAATTAGTCTTAAAAATGTGCCTGGTGCTCTGGTTTCTTTTTCGTTGCCTAATTCTAGGCGCCTAATGAGCCCGAAAGCCACATTAACCAGACCCACATTAGTTTGGCTCACTCGCAATTAATTTGCCTGTCGCATTGAGGAGTTGCCCCTCCTTCCTCACCTCCCTAGTAGTTAGTCATAATGCTGAAGCTCCTCTTACCAAGAGTAGGGTCTGGGCCTCTATATAAAGATCTTTTTCCAACACGACAGGCGACCTGTCTGCGACGTTTTTCTTTTCGTTGTTTTTTTGCACATTAAATTATTTGCTATTTCTCTTTTGCTACAATTTCTAGGTACTAAAAAAAAACGAAAGAAAGAGGGAAAAAAGTTACTTGTTTCCTATGGCGTTGTTTCTTGTTTGTTTTATGGTACATTAAAGTTGGCAAAATGGCAAATTTTAATGCCATTTTATGCAAATAGATATGTGTTTATGTGTTATGTGTGCGTTTGAATCGCTCTAGGCGCACATTCCAAAGTGTTTGCTAGTCGCTTCTTCTCGCATTGCATTGACAAACTACCGATTTTAATGGACTCGCCCTTTCTGCCATACACAAATAATGATTGTTGGCTCACTATGACGGTTACTTTTAGTTGTTGTGTGTTCAGTGTCGTGTTTCGATGTCTAATTGTGTCTTGCTATAAATGTATATCAACTTTGATTGGCGAGTAGAGTGAGAAACTGACGTTTCTCACACGTTTGGCACTTGCTATAAATTTTATAGCAACTCAGATAAGCAGCAAACGTCATTCATGAATGTGTATCAAACTATAATTAAGATTATAGCATGTTTGAGACTTGCTATAAATTTATGGCAACTCAATTAACACTTTCTGAAGCTTACAAAAGGCATACTTAGAGCAATTAAATGAAAGAGAGCATTTTTAAGTTTGCTATAAAATTTATAGCAACTGCTAAACTCATCATTACGATGAAGAAAATGGCATTATGAAGATCATCAGGTCGGATTTGTGACAATTAAAAAAAAGAGAGCTTGCTATAAACTTTATAGCAACTTTTAAAATCATCATGCAGATGGAGAAAATTGCTTAAAAGCTCTTAAGACGTCATTTAAACAATTAAGTGCAGCAATTTCCTAGTCTCCCTGACATTCAATTGACCCCCAATGTGACTCAAAACACTTAAACACCTGGCTGTGGGTCAACACAGGTTCAATGTAACTAGGGGCAATCAATAAGTCCATTTTATAGTTTGTATATCACGGCAGCAGCATCCCATGACTGACAGCCTGACTGGGTCATGAGTCATGAGTAGAGCAGCGTAGTGTGGTAATAGCTGTTGTACAGGTCCTCTCTCTCCTCTCTCTGCTCTCGCCTTGAACCAGCCATGCTGAACTACCCTTAAAAGAAGAAGAAAAAGACCAGCCAGATGATGAAGAAGAAGAAGAGCAAGAAGAAGAGGCGAAGCAGCAAGACAATTGCATATCGCATCAAACAGGTTCCCTTTTCATTGTGTCCAATGTGTCGTTATCTTGTCAGTTGGCTGAGTTGCTTTCGGGCTCTGTGCGTTTCCTGTGACTACCTGTGTGAATGTCTGTGTGTGTGTGTGTGAATACGAACGTGTGAGTGTGAGTGCGAGTTCGAGTTCAGTTCTTTCTCTGTCTGGACATTCATTGTGCAGCATGCGAGGCTGTAGCTCTTTTTTATTTTATATCTCTCGCTGGAAAACCAGAGCGATTGCAGATACAATAAGTATACACTATATATGTGCATATGTGTGTAAGTGTGTGTGGCATTAATTAGCAAAGTCGCTTGCCATAAAAGCGGCGCTCGAAACGAGTTTCAATGAAACGCTTTCACATTGCTCAATCCACATGCAACTGCAACAGCAGCGAAGCTGTCAACACTTTCGCATTACTTTCCACGCTTTTCTACAATTTAACACTCTTTCAATTTAGTGCAAAATTAATGCACCATATATAAAGTTATACGCCCTTCTCCTCCTCCTCCTCCTCCTTCTCCCTTCATTTCGGCCCCTTTGAGAAGCTAATGACCTCAGCAAAAAGCTGAACATTTAAACCAGATTCAAATGAATCATACTTAAAACGTTGATAAATGAATTAATTATAATTTTTTGTTAGCATTTGACAAATTCAAAACAAGATTCAAGGTCATCAACTGTCATACTCTGTTATACGCATACGTATACTAAAGTTCATCTACTCGTATATAACACTTTTTTTTTTAGAGCTCCGAAATTAATATAATAAATGAGACACGCGCAAATAATGAGAACACAAAAAAAAACTGAGATTAATGGCAGTATTTTTTCGGCAAGAAAAAAATAAAGAAACTAAGATTTTCCCTTAAAAATAGAGATATATTTTGTTGTTAGTAAGTCTTGAAGGTCAGCAATATATAAACGATATATTGATTATGCATTGCTTGAACTAGAATCTCAATCTATAACAAGATTTTTAGTGTTTTATACACGACATAATGAATATATTGAAACTTCGATTTTCTGCTAATGCGTTAATCATTTTTAAGGTGACATAAATTTTGGTATTTCTTGTTAATCTCGTGTTATATTTGCTGCTTTTTTTATTGATATTTTTCGCATCTCTAACACCTTCCTTTACTATTTGTTGTCGGTGACGTTGCTCTTATTTGTGTGTGATTGCTTCGGTTCTGATTGAAAAGCAACATATCAAAAGGTGTCCAACATCAGTTGAATCCATTACCATTTGGTCAAGCAATTTGTGTTATCTTTTCTACTTGAAATGAAACCAGTTTAATTTGCAATTCAATTTGCGTTTGCAAATTTTGAGAGAGACACATATGTAAATCGTCTTCGATATGTGCCCATGGCGAAAGGCATTGATTAAAACATGTCAGTCTTCAATTAGATATTTGAGTTTGCCAAAATAACTTACGAATATTTCATAGAACTTTCCAAAAGGTCAGATACGATGTCGTATGCAAATCAAATTGGTAATAAATGCAAATCGATAATGAGTATGAAGAAAAACGAGCCGAAAAAAAACGCCGCGAAACCGGAAAAGGAAATGATTCAAGCGCAGTCTTTTATTTTATTTTATTTTGTTTCCAACTCAAATATTATTGATATTTATATTTATTATTCAATGGTTTTTAAAGCCTCAAGGTTGCTGCCAATTTGCTTATGACAATGTTTGTTTTTGTATCTCTAAAACATAACGCTACTTTATGCCACAGTTTGTTGTTTCTATTTCCATTGCTTTCGCATAATTTGTGTCAGTGCGCCAGACGCTGGGCGAAGAACTTGAATAAATAAATATATTCGCCTGTCTTTCAGTGGCAACATTAATGTTTTTCAATTTTTTTTGGGCTCTCAAGATATTTCAATTAGTTGTGTGTAACTCAAATACCCTGTAATGAAAGAAACAATAATGCATAAATTAGTTGTTACATTTGTATTCGTTTTTATGATGTAACGAAAGATAATGCCATCAATCTGTGTCTAAAAATAGTTGGCTAATTGATGTGGTTACAAAGTATTTTCTAGTTGAGCACACTTCCAAAACATTCTTATTTCATTATGTCTTAATTCCTCCAGTGCTAATCCAAACGCGTGCCCTGTCACAAATTTTCTAGCAATTAAGTGCTTTTTTCATTTAATGAAAAGCTGAAAATTGCGCCAAACATTGCCATAAATCTGTTTTGGAAAGAGATTTGCTTTTTTGTCTTTTGAGAGAAGAAAAAACGAGCGGAGGGAATATTAGGTAATGGATCTGGCAACATAAGTTGCCCATTAAAAAGCTTATATGTTATGATACCCTGAGCATCATCATGACAAAAATGAGGAAGAATTATTATTATTTGAAGAAATATGAATTTATCTTAAAGAATTTTTTGAAAGATAAAGATTTTTTGAAGTAAGTTTAATATAAGAAATACTCAGTATATTTATATATTTAGTGGTATTTGTATGAACATATTTTATAAAGTTTAATATGAGAAGTACTCAGTATATTTATATACTTAATAGTATTTTTATTCTTAGGCAAACAATTTTTAAAAATAATTATAAACATTGTATATTTATTCTTAGCAAAGAAATTTATTAAAGATATATATATATATATAAACATATTTTATAAAGGAAGTTGGATATAAAATATATTCAGTATATTCTTGTACTTAGTAGAATTTTTATTCTTAGGGAAGACTTTTTTTTTAAATAAAATAGTCAGTATATTTTTCATACTTTGTACTATTTATTCTTAGGGTATTAAAGCTTCGGACTGACAAACAGACATGATTTGTTTCTTGGCTTGTTTTGACAGTTAATTGGTTGGGGCAAAGCATTTATTAATGTAGTCATAAGGAAAGGACTTACATGCAAATGATTTTATGATTTTGCGGCATATTATTATCATAAGCATAAGTCCACTGAGAATTCACAGCAGTGGTCAATCAATAAAAATTAATTAACAGCAATAAAAGTAAATGCGCAATATTGAAAAATAATAGCCATAGTTTGATGAGGGTAAATTTTTGGGAGAGTTGTTTGTGTAATTTCACCTGCTGACGAGTTTTTCACTTTTGCGACTACCTGTTAAGCTGTGTTCGATATGTGTCAATCGAATGGCACAATTTTTCATGTTTAACCAAATCAGCAAAG
Source organism: Drosophila sulfurigaster albostrigata (assembly GCF_023558435.1). Lineage (NCBI taxonomy): Eukaryota > Metazoa > Arthropoda > Insecta > Diptera > Drosophilidae > Drosophila > Drosophila sulfurigaster. The sequence goes on from NC_084883.1 coordinate 4,762,405, forward strand.
TTCAGAAGAAACCCAAAAAACCAAAATATAAAAAACCAAGACAACAAATTCGCGGAAAAGTAAAGCGCAACCAGTTTGGCTTGGTTTGATTTTTTTCTTTCGTTTTTTCGTACCTTCTTTTTATGTGTTTATAACGAGACAGAGAGAGAGAGAGAGAGAGATAGACCCACACAGAGAAGAAATAACCGTTAAGTTGTCAGTCGAATGCCCCATGGACAATACCCACTTGTAAATAAATATATGTACATATTTATATATAGTTGTCTGCGGGTTTTTTCGCTCGATTTTTTAAGTTTTTTGGGCACGTGTGTTTGCACTCAGTCATCGGGCGAAGAAGCTGCAAACAAAAACAAAAGTTCCCTTACCAAAAACAGCAATAAAAAACAAAAAACAAAAAAAAAAGAAAGAAATGAAACGAGGTCAACAGTGTTTTGGGCTGCTTCTGAGGAATGTCGAGTGGCTTTTTGACAGAACTTTCCTGCAGCTGAAGCTATAGTCGAAGCTTTTGTATTCGCATTCGATCAAACTTCAAAAACACTCGTCCGTCATAATGGTCGAGGCCTAGAGTTGCTGCAACAGTTGACATGTTTCATTTGTTTACCTGCCAGATGGCCAGCTGGTAACCCAAGCAAATGACAGACAGCTCCGCATTTGAGCGACTAGACAATACCCAATAAAAAATGTAAGAGGTTTTAAATATTTAGATCAAATTAGTTAGGGAAAATAAAGCTTGTTGAACTAAAAATAAAATTTCTTTGCAATGATCTTTGTGAAGTATCTAAAAGTTGATTACGAAAAACAAAAAAGAATTGAATTAAAAAAAATTGTTTTGAATTATCTAAAAAATGCGTATGATTTAAAAAAAATCAAAATAAATTAAAGGAAATATATGAAAGCTTCTTTTTTATCTAAAGATTTTAACAGTATTTAGAAACTTTATTTTTGTAGGAAAAGTTTTAAAAGCTAAAATTTTATTTCAAAAGAGAAATGAAAATGCTTCAAATAAATTCCCAATAATCTGAAAAGTTCTTAAGAAGATGAGATAAGATAAGTTAGATAATTCTTATAAAATTAAGAAAAACTTAGAAAAGTTTTTTTTTTATATTATTTTATCTTTTATCTAAGAAACTAAAGAGTTTTTAGAAATTGCAAAAATTATATTTCTGAATAACCAGACACATTGATCTTCCTCTACAAAAATGTTATAGCCTAGAACTCTCTTTAGAGGGGCATGTCATATATAGCATATATGACATCTTCTATATAATATGTAACACATGTTTGTATATGGTTTTGGTCCACAAAAACCCAACAGGAAGTCAATCTCAATGACAGTCATTAGTGTATGAGCATAAAAGCCTTTTTCTTTCTGTTTTTTTTTGTGTTGTTGTGGTGTTCACTTTTCTCGATGTGTTTTTCTACTGAGAAACATTAGCTTGAATTCTCTGTTTCACTCGCTTTGCTGCCCCAACACGATGTATCTCTCTCTCTTTCTCTTTTTGCCTCTCTTTCGCTCTGTCTGTGTGTTCTTTTGGGTGGCCCTGTGCATTATTATTAGATTACTTTGCCTGAGGCGAAGCAAAGCGTTTCGCTGTCTGTGTGTTTGGTGTCCATGTGACACATGTCGCAGTTGTGTTTTGTTTATGGGAATATGCCACATGTGTGCAATACTCTCACACACACACACACACGCTCGCACACACACAGTTAGAGTCAGAGTTAGACCGAGCGTGGCTCCCTTGCATACCCTGACAAGATGTTAGCAAATGGAAATCACGCGGCGTTTCCACTACGTGCATAAAAATAACAGCAGGAAATTAAAAGGATCCATGTGTGTACATATGTCAGTCAGTCTCTCTCCCTGTATATGTGTGTGTGTGAGTGTGTCTATGCATATTGTACGCATATTAATGGGCCTTGCTTAGCTGGACAAGCCTAGCGAGCGGAAATTTAATTGTTTTTTTCCTCTTTTTTTTTGCCCCAGCTATGGGACGATGTTTGTCCTGGAGACCCTTTCCGCTGTACTTAGCTCAATGTGCTTACACTCGATTGTTGTTGCTTTTAGGTTGTTAGTAAAGTTTATAGCATTTCGGATTACTTGGATACCTTCAGTCCTTTAGTCGACAATCGCGTGCCAGCCATTGACATACTTGTGAATACTTCTGAGTAGTTCAATTATTAAAAAGAAGTTCAATAGAAACCAAACACGAGTCTATGAATGACAAATGAAATACCCAAGGAATAAAGTTATTTATTTGATGGTATTTGGAGCAACAACGTGTGAAAATTGTGCTTATCCTTAGTTGAATATGTTAGTTTAGTGTACATATTAATTTATTTATTTAAGCTATTATTGGTTTGCATCTTTAAAAATTGATTTTAAAATTAAAATTTAAGTAAAAAAGAGAATAATTTAACTTTGTTTTTACCGCCCAATAAATAATTGAAATAAAATATTCTCATTTGAATAGCTCAATTCTTAACTGAATATTTAGTATTTGTAATCTAAAAAATAACTAAATTCTTTAACGATCCTTTGCATTTATTTTTTAAAGTATTGTCAATTCTTTACTGAACATTCTGTGCTTAAACTCTTAAAAATAATTTATTTAACGATCATTAGGAATATTTCGCCTTTATTTTTAATTGGACTATCTCATTATTCAAAATTTCTCATGCTAAGCTTCAACTCGAACATATTTCAAGATGGCTGTGATTTGCACCGCCTTTCTATCTAATCCTCAAAGCGTAACGTAAGCTGATCGGTTCATTACGTAGTGTTGTCATTACGCTGTAATACAACTTCCATTCTCGACGCTTGAAGCTTTAAGCTTGGCGTTGCTCGCACGCATTACACGCGTAACAAATTGCTGACTAACAACAACAACAATGTGAATTTCACAACAGAAGCGCTGACAAATTACACACGCAAAAAATAAACGAATAAGAACTTTTACATGCTGAGGTAATTACGCGTCGACCGAATGAGAGAGTGAGACAGAGATAGCGAGTGCGCAAGTAAGTGAGAGAAACAGAGATGGCGATATAGAAAGGCAAAGACGTTTGCGTCTGCGTCTTGTGTGCTGCCTTTTACACTTGCCTTTTGCTTTTGCAGCTCAACTTCAAAAGGTAAAAATGCGCAAAAAAGCAACAACAATAACAAAGCAACAACAAAAAAACAAGACACGCAAAGCTATAAAAATGCCTTAAATGTCGTTTATATATCACATTCGAGTGTGTGCGTGTATGTATTTCATTTCTATGTGTGTGTGTGTGTGTGTGTTTAAACTGGCTGCGTCTTCTGCTGCGGCGCGGCCTCTGGGCAAGATTTTTGTAGACAACAAAGTAAAAGAAACAACAACAACAGCAATAACAATAACGAAAAACGCAAAGAACAACCTGTTTTTTCTCATTGAACGAGATACGAGAGCGACAGGTTTTTAAGTGTTTTTTTTTTCGTGTTCTTGATGCCTTTTTTTCTTAATGCGGGCCAAAATCTCAGCAATGTGCTTGCCCTCCACTCCCACCAGTTGTTTGCCTGACTTACTCACAAAAGCCCTTGCTCTCTTGCATTGCCCCTCTCTCTCACTCTCTCTACCTCTTTTCGTACTCTCTTTGAAAGCTTAGAGACAGTCTGTTTTGTTGTTGTTGTTGCTGCGTTGCTTTTCGATTTTGTTCTAAGCTGGCTGCGCAAGCGAGATGGCTATATAACATGCCAACTGCGATGCGCTAAGCTCAGCCTTGCTATATCTCGATCTCACTCACACGCATACGCACACACATACACACACAAGCAGACGCTGCCATTTGGCTTGTGTTGCCAAACCTGTTTTGGCGCTTTGAACAAAATAAATCTGTTCGAAAACTTTTGCTTATTAACTCGACTACTCGTTGTTGTTGTTGTTGTGGTTGTTGTTGCCGGCATTTGCCGCTTGCTGCGACTCGCCTTTAAGTTCAACTGTCAAATGTGAATTCAGATGAATCACCTGCTTGAGTGTCTCACAAATGACTCAACTGCAATCCCCTTGATAGGGTCAACTTGGACCATGACCATGACCAAAAAAAGAGAAATAATAAAAAAGAGCTGCTGCATTAACTGGTCGCTGTTGAATTTATCTCATTTGAAGAAAGAAACTTTCACTAATTAAATGTCTTCAATTAGAGGCGCATTACGCTTGTGTGTCACTGTAATTAAACATTGGAATCACATTACTATAAAGTGAGACAACACTTAACTAAATTGACAATTAGATCTATGATTGTTAATGATTTCTGTTAATAGTATACTCTATTTAAACAGAGCAGAGAGATTTAGACATTATATTATAGCAGAAAAAGAGAGAGAAGGAAATATAATACTTGATTATAGTTTGCATCAATCAGTTTTATGATGAAAGCAATATATTTGATGACATCTCATCTTGTTGATCGTTAGATAATTACATTGTATACTTAATGAATGTATTTTGCAGGATTTGCATTCTAGAATGAAAAAAGGTTATCAGTTTTATTATTCAAGATCATTCAATATCATTTTTTTTATAATGAGGTGATTTTAAAATTTCAGAAACATTTATAAAACAGATTCTTAAGTGTTCCCTTAAAAATATATTCCTGAATTTTTAATATCATTTTTGAGAACTAGAATGATTTTTGAGAATAAAACCGTTCCTTTAGTTTTCCCCTATTTACATCTAAAAATATATGTATTTTTAAATGTTGTTCTCCAATATTTCTTAGACTGCAAGTCTTTCACACCTTTCCGCTTCTCGCAACTTCCTTGTGCCCAATGTTATCAATAAAATATTTTTCAAGGCACTTACAACGTACATACATAAATATTTGTTGTCGTTGTCGCTTCGTTTTGTGTTGTTTGAGTTGTGGAAAAAAACTGTATAGACGAATGTGTAAACAAATGATTGTAAAAATATTTAGATAAGTGCGACAAGTGTACTCGTCCAAGTTCAATGCATACTATATAGATATATACATAAAATTCCTCAATATACTGGAATCCAATACATAGCAAAGTTTGTTTTGATTCGGTAAATAGGGAAATAAAATTGATTAGTCGACAATTTGATTGATTGACAATCATTAAGTGTATAGGTTAACCTACTATGATATTGGGAATGGGATAAGATCTATCTATTGCCACAACTCATTTCTCTTCTCATTTTTTTCCCTGAGAACTACAAAAACCAAGTGTTAACCGTGACCAGTTGACATTTCCAAGAATGGCTTTGACTTTAACTTTAACTATGACTTTGATTAATTAAAAGTGGCCAACAAAATTATGGTCTATGCATATGATAATAAATTTTCGCGAATTTTTTTTATCACAACACTGCAATCTGAGAGAACGCAGAGAACTGGTTCATTTCTTCTTCTTCTTTTTAGATGACGGCGAGATATTAAAATCCCAAAACTCGTGTTGGTCTCTTTAAGCTCAACTTGGGACTAGAATTAAATACATATAATATAAATTTCTTGGACTCAAGTGTCGAAATTAATTAAGTTTCTGTAGTGTTCTTTTTATTTTTTGTGTTTGGGTATTCGGTTCAAGGCAAGGCGAAAATTTGCAATTAAATGAAAATGAAAATTTCATGAGCGCTTTCGAGGCGAAGTGCGTTGAACTTGTCTGTGATTATTTTTTTGTGTTTTATTTGTTGCGCTAAAAAGTGTACAACGAGTTTGCCAAGCTTTGGGAAATCAAGAAAGTTTTAATATGTGGGTAACAAATCTTCATATTGCAGCATTCGATTATTAAAGGCACTCGAAGAACGCCATAAAAATGTATTTTGAACGCAAACAAGTGCGTAAAAAATACTAAAAACGTCTACACAAAAAATACCAAACAGATAAGAAGAGATTCCTTAAATAAGGTCGCATCTCTTTTTGTTTGCACCGACAGCAAATAAGGAGAAAAAGGATATATCCAAAGATATCGGAAGAGAGAAGAGAGGAGAGTATTCGGACAACAGAAAGTGTCCGTGTTATTTGAGAGACAGTCTAAGGAAAAACAGCAGCACAACGGCGACCATCGGCTACCCAATGATGAAACGACGCTGGTCGAACAATGGCGGCTTCCTGCGCATACAGGAGGAATCCTCCTCGGAGGTGACCTCCTCGAGCAACGGTCTAGTCCTGCCATCGGGCATCAACATGTCGCCCTCGTCCCTCGACTCCCACGACTATGGCGAGCAGGAGCTTTGGCTGTGCGGCGCCGATGCCACCAGCGTCTATGGCAACGTCAACGGCAACACATTGGGGCATGGCAATGCCCAGCAGCCGAGCGTCATTGCTGTCGCCATGCACGGCTGCTCCAGCACCCTGCCCGCCCAGACAACCATCATCCCCATCAACAACAACAACAACAACAATAATACGAATAACAATAACAATAACAACAGTAATGGCTCGATGAATGGATATGTGGCAGGTGCCACAAATCTGGGCAATGGGCATATGGTGGGCAGCCTGGTGAATGGCATGCAACAGCTGCAACAGAATGGTCACAGTCTGATCAATTCCACAACCCCCACCCCTCTGCACATGCAACAGAATGGCCTCAATGGGGCAGCAGCAGGTGGCATGGGCGGTGTCGTTGGCATGAGCCTCAATGCTCTCCACCACACGAATGGCAATTCGAATGGACTCGGTCCAGGCGGAGGACTCGGTGGCAACAACAACAATGGCACCACCACCACCAACAACAACAACAACAATAACAACAGCATGGGCGGACCAATGGGCATGGGCATGCAACACACGCCGCGCAGTGATTCAGCAAATTCCATTTCATCAGGTTAGTGGGTTACACTCCATCAATAGCACTTTCCCCATATATTCCTTTTTTTTTTTTGGTTGGTTGAGCGATAAAGTTAAGATATTCACAATACTAATTTCGAAGTTAAGTTTTTCGAAGTAATATTACTTCTTCAAAATCTAAGTTAAGTATTCCTCAAATTACTTTTTACAATTCTAAGTTAAGTATTCTTAAAATATGGTATCTAAAACAAAAAGATAATATTTTCGAAGATATTAAGAAATTTACAGAACTTTTTCTTTTATTTCTACAATATTCACGAAAATAACGTTACACATTTGGAAACTTTGATTAAAGATGAAATACTACTAAAAGTCATTTGTTGAAAAAAAGAAAATCTTTGTGATATACAAGTGATATTTTTTATATTTGTTGTTGGTTGGTTGAGCGATAAAGTTAAGATACGCAAAATAAAAATTTGAAAATTAAATATTTCAAAGTACTATTCTTAAAAGATCTTATACAAAAAGATAATATTTTCGATGATATTAAGAAATTTACAGAACTTTTTCTTTTATTTCTAAAATTTTCACAAAACTTTGCTCATTTGTAAGCTTTGATTAAATATGAAATAGTACTAAAAGTCATAAAAGATTTGTCAGATAAAAAAACTCTTTAGCGTTAAAAGCAAATTACACAATAAAAAAGAATAAAGCTTCTTAAAGATCTTATAAATGCAATCTACAAAATATAACATTATAATTCCTTGTAAAGGGAATTACTGTAATATTAAATTTTCTATTTCCATATAGAAAACTTTCATTCAAGATCAGTTAAGTATACCATATATATATGAAAGATTATGTTTTAAGTTTTTCCTATATACACACTAAATCTTTCATTATTTTTATCGAAATATCTAGTCATGGAACTGTATACATATACATATATAAAAAGTATTAAGTCTGTGCTATAAACACCCAAACTATGCATCATTATTCTTATCTAAATATCCAGTCATGGATCAATATTTGGGTATTTCATTTTAATATTCAAAGGCAGTTAAACATTTTGTTTATTGATTTTGAGTGGAGATGCATATCTAGCGTTATTGGAGCCTGAGTTACGATCGTAACTTTTCATTTATACCGCTGGCTGGCTGCATTCTACACTTAATTATTTATTTTTGCTGTGCATCAACTGGGCTGGTGGCACGCCCCCTGCTGCTGCTAATGTACATTGGCACTAATTAAATTTTATTGCGCGCTTTTTATGATGCACTTTTTACGAGTTGCACGTTGGGAGCGGGAAACGAGGGAGAAAGGGAGCGAACAGCACTTTAAGAGGACCATGCAGCAATCAACAGCCTGCATTTATTGTTGCGTTCGTTGTTGTGCGGACTTTATCAGGCAACGTCATGGAAGGTTGCATTCCACTCTCACACACACACACACACACACACACACATACGCAGAGGCTGAAAGCAATGTGCAGCCATAAGGGCGGGTGTGCTGTAACTTGAACCTACCTCAAGCTGTTCTATATTTAGTGAGCTCCCCCTTCAGAATCGGGTAAATTGACAAAGAAGACAACAACTGCATCACCGTGCAGAGAATGTCTCGTGAGTTTTGTTGTGTTTGTGTTTTGTTGTCCCTCGTGCGGTTCGCTTCGGTGCTGCAACTCGATGACGTCACCGAGTTCAGGCTGCTGCCTAAACTGACCTTCAGCTGGTCAGATGACCTCGTATATTCATCGTAGCAACTGGAAACCAGGTCACAATGCATTCGCCAGGCCAATTTGCATGTGACCCAATTGTCTCTCCGATGTTCTGGCTGCTCGATGTCAGGGACGCAGGATACAAATACAGGGCTGCTGTGACCGGAAATCGATAGATGCTCTGACACAGTTTTTAACCATGTCCCTGATCCGAGGACATTGCCAGAGTTGTGTCATGGTCAGGTCATCGAAAAGTTTACAAACAAAAAATCAACAGCGATTCAACTTAACTCTAAAAGAGCTCAGTATAGTAAATGAAATCAAATAGAAATCATTGAATTATTTGTGCATATTTTAAGAACTGTTTATAATCGAAATCTGCTTAAACCAGTTGCGCTTTTAATTAAGAACATGATCAGTAAACGTTGATAGCATATTGAATACGAGTATTGTATTGGAATGTATTCTATGAAAGTGAAAACTTCTTCATAAATATTGCAGCGAAACCAGTCTTTATTTATTTCTTTTGTTTTAATACAGTAGAAGTTCACTTATTAGAAATCTTTTGAATCTCACAGAAATTAGAGTTGAAGATTTTGAAGTAATTAAAGTAATTGGAGTGAGTCTGTATGATTAATATGATTTAACATAGATATGATATGCAATTTAAATGACTTCCACGGTATTATTTAGTGACCTTTATTTATTTAAAATAAAGTAAAACAAAATAAATCCATTAGTACATTTTTTATTTTTCACTTATTTTGTTTTTAAATATTATTATTTATTTATTATAATTACCTTAAAACAAGTGGTTCTATTTTACGAGCATCTACTGTAGTATTAGATGTTGATCCAGGAAGCACTAAATAAATGCTAATATTGTTTTCAAAGTCTAGTATTAAATGTTGCATACTCTTAGCAACATATGTTTTGATATTTCATTCACTTGCTTCGAGTTGTTTCAAAGTGACTTTGAACTCAACTCGTAATTTTGAGCAATTTGGGTCACTGGTGCAGGGCAGGCCCGAAAAATGCAAGGACACACTTACATCTCGCATCTCGTTCTCTCTCTCTCCCTCTGACACACTCTGTTTGTCTGTCTCTTGCTGCACAGCTTTACGTGCCATTGCAGGCATTGCAAGCTCAAGTACACGACCTTACCCCTGCAGACGACGAGCAATACGATGTCGATGTCGATGCCGACGACAACGTCGACGTCGGACTCTGTCTGAAGCTGCTTGCTACCGGTAATAATAACAAGTCAGCTTTTGCTTTTGTTGCTGCTGTTGCTGCTGCTTCTTCTGCTGCGACGTGTGTGCGTGCTTTTTGCACAATTGTTTTGCGCCCGGCCAGCGAGCTTATTACTCGTCTCGTATTTACATTTCTTTTGTGTTCGCGTTCGCAATGAGTATTTCGTAAATTCCAAATGGGCTTTTTGGGGTGGTGATGGTGAATGCCGTTTTAATAGGGTTGTAGGGTTGCTCTGTTATTCGATGACATAATTTAGTTTCAGATCCTATAGCTCAAGGACACCAACGAAATGTAGAATGAGAGTATTTCATATTTAAACATAAAATACGTAGTACGTTGGCACGATAAAAAAGAGAACGATAACAAGCCAGTTGACAATTTTTCAAGTCTTGCATTCGCATACAAGTGCAGTCAGCAGCGGCTACTATTTGTAGTACACACACCTATCTGTATGTGTGTATGCGTGCGTGTATTCGCATGACGAAAAAAAAATGAGGTCAATGATTTTGTGCCGCCATCGTGAGTTATCGACGTCGCGATCAAACGAGCAGCCGAAGCGCACTTCGTGTGCAAGCGCCAAGAATCGAGACGAGCACAACGATAACAACAACAACTACAAGCTAATGAGCGTAAAAACTACTGCGCTCTTTGCATGCAAGCCCGCTTGCTCGTTCTCTCTCTCTTACTCTCTCACGGCCGCGCGCTAATTGAAATGGACTCGCGCACTCATTTGATTAACAGGCAGTTTGTTGTTGTTGTAGTAGTAGTTGTTGTTGTAGTAGTAGTTGTTGTTATTGTTACATGGCGTGCACAACAAAATTTTTTATTCATGCTCAGCTACATTGTGTCTACTTTGTGTAAACGAGATATTTGTTGTTGGTTGCTGTTGTCGTCGTCTTGCTTGTTGCTATTTTGTTTGAGTATAATTACGCCGTCTCTCTCACGCTTTGACATTGATAAGCTTTCGGCTTTGCTGCCGCCGCCTGCGAGCTGCGCTGCTGCCGGCCCAAAGCATGACAGTTGCCTCTGGCTGACTTTGACTTTTAGCTGTTTGTTTATTTTGTTTAATTTTTTGCAAATGTCTGTTTGCTGGTGATTTGTCGTAGAAATGCATTTGCAGTTGCTCATTGTAACACCACACTGTAAATATATTTTATTTTAGAGATTTTCGAAATAAAAATGTACATTTCATTAGGCAGCCAACTGCATGTGGCAGCCATTTTGAAAGTTACTCACATGTGTGTGACGTCAACATGAGAAAGCTCTGCCCACAATCGCATGCATACGTGCGAGTTTACACATACAAACAACAAACATGCATTTGCATTTGTGTTTGTGCATTCTTTGTATGTTTTTGGCTATTTTCGTACACTTGGCATTAATTTGCAATCAAATGAGAAACGCAAAGAAAGCAAAGCAAAGACGTCGCCGGCGTCGACGTCAACAGCGCCGCAATCTACAGAGCTTTGTGTTTCGGTTTGTGCGGCGTCAACGTCAAGTGCATTTGCCAACGTCGACGCAGCTGGTATTAGTTTTAGATTGCCTATATGCCAATGTGTGTGCGTGTGTGAACACGTTTTTATAGGTTAATGACACAAGCGGCTGCGACGACAGCAACAAACTAGAAACTATTTTATATACTGTTTAATTGCATTTAAGGCAACAACAACCCCAAGTGCAGCTGTGAACTCTCGCGCTGCAATAGAAAACAGTAAAAATAAGAATACAAAAAAAAGTGAAATTATTCACAGTCGCATTTGTGTTGATAAGTTACACAATATTCTCTCTCGGTTTGCAGTCTGGCAAATTGATTTGGCGCCACTGTGCTAAGCAGCAGTGCTGCTAAAAATAAATTATAGATTTCAGAAAACAAGAAGAAAAAACGAAAACGAAAAACATTAACTATGTCAGTAGTGTGTATGCACAAATGTTGTACATGCTTTCATAAATACATACATCGAAATGTATATGTATTTCTTTTTTATTAGCTACAAACTGAAATAAAAGTGCCAGGAATTTGTTTTCGAAAGCAACAAAACGAATATTTATAAGCAACAACAACAAAAAGTGCTAAGAATACACTTTTTCTTATTAGGCAACAACATAAAGAGAGCGCAAAGCAAAAGACACAGAGAGAAAGAGAGAGAGAGAGAGTGTGAGTGAGAGTGAGCTCGCGTCACACGCAAGAGCTTTGGAATTGCAGAGGCGACAGACAAACCAACTAACACACAATTTAAGCTCCCGATCTGTCTCGACTAACTGTTTGAGCCATTAGTGAACGCCGTCGTCGTCGCAGTCGCAGTCGCAGTCGACGTCGACTTTTCGCTGCTGCTGCATTCTAAAGAGTCTGAACAACTTTCTAACACGATGTTCATAAGCGCAGCTTAGCAAACAAGTTTCGCTCGCACTCACACTTAATGGCTGTTCTCTTTTCCTCTCACTCACTCGTTTGTCCATTCGTTTGCTCGTTTCTTCATTCTTTACTTTCTTCTTGTTTAGAGTTTTTTTTTTTTTTTTGTTGCTGTTGTTGCGTTGTTTGTAGCTGTGGCTTGTGCTGCTCACTTTCTTTCTGGCCTTCTAGAAATGCGTCGTCTGCAGCAGCAGCAGCAGCTCTCCGGTGAAAGTTGTTGTTGCTGCTGCAAAGCGTGATTTTCCACTTTTTCTTTAGCTTTTGTTTTCTGCTCAAATTGAGCGAGCAAATAAAGTGCAGCAGAGATTGCTGTTGCTTTTAGCATTTTGATTTATGTTGCTGCTGATTGCTAGCAATTTTGATTTTTGCATAAATTTCCCATGCATCCAAATCAGAAAATGATTGCGACTTCACATCAACATCAACAATTTTGAACTTGAAATTGGCCCAAGCGAAAGGCGCCAAAATCGCCAAAGACCCCAATGTGTGGAAAGTGTGAGAGCGAAAGGCAACTATCGATTATTATCGCAATCGATCGATAAGTGCAGCCAAGTGAATGCCTCACAAGATCGCAAGATCACGTTTTCTATTAAGCCACAAAATCTGTTGATAAAAAGAAAAGTTGCCACATTGTCTGCAATTTATTTTGAGTTAATTTTTGAATACTTTTGCAAGTACTTCAAATATTTAAAAAATCTATTATTTTAATCCACAATTTCAAGTATTGTGACATTAGTTAATTTTTGAAATATTTGTGTTAAACATGAAACTATTTAAAATCATTATCTATTAAAAATTATATTTTTTAAAATTTAAAATTATTTAATATAAAAATATTCGTGTAATAAAATGTCGAAAGCATTTAAAGAAACTATTAAATTCGCAAACACATTGGCCTCTTAAATTACATATTATTATGTATTTAATAACTTCTGCGACACCTATAATTAGATTTTACCATTTATTTACACGTCTCCATAATTGGATAAAAAAACTACAACTTTTAATCGCTGTATAGTTTCTCTTCTGTTGCCTTGGCATTAATCGGCGCCCACAATTAGCATTAAATGAAAAAATAAAATATGTATTTAAATTGGCAACACAAAAATACGAGTACAAAAATATCAATAATATTTCTATAATTTTTTGCACATCATCCATCTCTGGCATTGAGAACTTTGTGGCAATTAATGCGAGCTGCAAAAAAAAGGTTGATAAATCATTGCCAAAAAATATAGAAAAATGGAAATGGAAGAAGTAAAGTTTGCAAAACTATTTATTAAATAAATTGATGTAGATGATGTAGAAGAATTTCCCTTTTTCCAATGATTTTAGAAAATAAATTAGTCTTTTCCTCTGTGTATTCAAAACACCAAAACCCCAGTGTTAAAAATTGTTGTTGTTATTTTAGTTTTTTTTGTTCGCTGACTTGATGAGCTCATTAAAATGATTTTCGCGCATTATTTGTGGGTTTTTTGCGCGTGTCTAATTTATAAATAACATTTTGGCTCAGACCTCAGTGAGAAACAAATACTATAGATGTGAGCGCAAGGTTCGTTCGTTTATAGTTTTTAATTAATTACAGCTGAAGCGTATCGCGTGTAACCCCCCAGATACTTAACCCCAGACTAAACCCTACTTCTTAACCCTTGACATCCCCCATTGCTTTGTGCCCTGGCACGCAATGTTCCCTCTTTTTGTCGAGGTGCAAATGAGTTGTCGCCCCATTTGCACTGTGATAAAATTGGTATTATAGGATTTGATTTTTACTACATGAATATACATACTTGGTTATTATCGTTTTACGAGTATTTTACGAGTAGTTCAATAAAAACCGCTCGAAGGATCAACATTAAATAGTGCGAAAAACGATAGAGGAATATTAATGTCAATTCATTTAACTAGAATTCACAATTTGATATATTCATGTGAAGTATTTCGAGGATTTACTTCAATGAAAAAGTTGAGATCTATTTTATATTTAATCTATTAACATTCATATTATTATAAATATATTCAATGCATTGCTAAGAAAGCGCTGCAAAAGCTACTTAATTCATTAATAAACAAACTGATTGATTTATTTCTCATTTCTTATCTTGCAGGTATGTTCCAAATATGCAAATCAAAGTCTTATCAAAGTGTCAACCGGGTAAGCCTAATGGAAAATAATAGTGATAAAGACGAGTAGAGTGAGCACGACAGATATATATAGCAGTATAAATTGTAACAGAAAGTAGGTCAACAACTTATAAACTTCCTACGCTTGCCATCGATTAATTAATATCGAAAACAATCGTTATTTAACCCTAGCAGCTTTCCACAGTTCATTTTCCGGTGTAAACAATTTCAAGTACTTCAAAGTCTCGCCCCGCTGAATTTTGTTTCGATTTACGCACAGCACAAATCAAACGCAATCGTCATCATGGTCGCCATGGGGTGTAATGAAATTCCATTGTGGAGCCACTTGAAGATACTTCACCCCAACTCTCTCTCTCTCTTCCTCTCTTCCTCTCGTCAAGCGGAGTCGTTCCGTCAATTAAGACGAGCAGTAGTGAGCTTTGTATTGTATTTCTAATTCGTATATGCATAAGGGGGGAACAAAAACGTAATGTGGATGAAGAAAATTCTGTTGAGAACAGCAGAAAGCGAAACACATGACCCCAAAAGAAAAAGAAAAAACCAAAAAGTTGTGAAGCAAACGTAGAACCCAAAACCCCAAACTCAAACAAATCAACCCAAACAAAGACGAGAATGTAACTACAAAAAAGAAAAGAGAGCGAATGAAAAAGAAAAAGAAATGTAATCATTGTGCGCTTCGTTTGCAAAGATATTGAATTCAATTCTAAGAGTGTTGTCTTACATGTCCCGCTTTATCGAGTGCTCTTGCATTCGCTCAAAGTCAACAGAGGTTTTAAAGTTACGAGAACCGCCAAACTTAATAAAGGCTCGTTTAATAACATGAAGAGTCAACAAGTAATAAATAGTAATATTTTTATAAATATTAAGAATATTGTTGCAAAGTACAAATAGCTGTAGGAAATTATTAATTGCTAGAAAATTAAGATATTGACATGTTGAATAATTGTTTAGTATGTTAAAATACTATTATTACTACAGAGATAAGTAAGTATATAGAAATGTTCTATATTTTTCAGTATATTTAAATACTATAATTACTGCAAAGTTAAGATATAGAAATGTTTAATAATTTTATAGTATATTAAAATACTAGATGTACTGCAAGGTGAAGTGAAATGAAATTATCAATATTTTTTTTTTGTATATTTATATACTATAAAGCAATATTTTTTTGGCATATGCACAAAGAGTGTAGAAAGTACTCATGCTTAAATTCGCTTCACTGCCTCGGCTAAGCATTATTTATTTATCGGCACAAAAAATGCAAACTAAACATTGACCCAAATATGTCAATTAACCCAAATGGAGCAACAAAAGTGAACACACAAATGGTGAAAAAAGTCACAGAGAAAGAGAGAGAGAAAAAATTGACTAAAATAGCTCAACGATCAAAATTGTGCACTCGTCGTCACATGAAATTGACCAAAAAGAAGTGAATTGTCTCCCTTCCTCCCCTTTCATTGACCAACGCGCTACCTAGGGAAAACGATGTTGTGTTGTAAGGCGACTTATCAGTGATACCGGCATTTATTATGCCTTCATGTTGGGGAGAGGGGGGAAGGGATAACTTATCGCGGCGGTCGCATCTTGAAGGAGCTGGAGGCAAACGCACCGCAAACAAACGAAAAAAAAGAACGAAAAAAATAAAAATAAATGAGCAACAACAAAAAATTCTAATCAGCACAATTGTGTGCGTGAGTGTGGGTGTGTGTGTGTGTGTGTATGTGTGTGCGTCGACTATCTCAGAAAGTAGGGCAACACACACAAATAATAACCCAAATTTTGGAACGCACGCATTTCCGACTCACTCACCGAAAAACTGCTGTCTATGCGTCAGACAGAGAAAGAGAGTGAGACAGAGACGGACACGGACACGGAGAGAGAGAGAGAGCAATCGAATGAGCATGTGTTAGAAAGAGAGCGTAGAACGCACCTACGCGTCATAGGCATTCGGCATCTTTCACTATTCTTTCGTAATGCTAAATGGGGTCTGTTCCAAAAAGTCTTTCGAAAATTTTCTTTTCTTTGCATTTACTTTACGCTGCGTTGAGTTTGCTGAGGTGCGTGCGGGGGTGTTCTATGGGTTATAGGTATTCCCCCATCCCATTCACGTGAATAGGTTTTTTTAATCGGATAAGTACCTTGGCGTTGCGTTTACTTCCTGGTTCTTTCTCTTGAGGTGAATGGCGCGTGAGTTGTGCGTAGGCCTAGTTAAGGTCTAACAGGTCTCTCTTTCTCTTTCAGTCTTCAGTCTGTTGGGCACTTTCACAATACCCGTTTTTTTCTTCTTTTTTTTTGGGCGGTCAGTTGCCCCTGCCCGTGTCATGATTATCGTGATAAATAAATATAAAGGAAAACAAGAAAATATAACCTGGAGAAAACTTGTTCCACTTGTTTAATTCTCCACTTGTCGCTCTCAGTTTTCGTAGGTGCTAAAAATTACTGAAGGCCAAACAACAAAATATAGATCAGCTGGTCTAATTGAATGTTCTAAATTACTATAGATCATTTCATTTAGCTCTCATGCATAACACAAATGTTTTAAATGTATTTATTTATTTTCACTTGGCTCTCATGTCTAATACAAATGTTCTAAAATGTTCTAAATTATTATATTCTATACTTCTGTATGATCTAAGTGTATATCTATGATCTAAAATAGCATAAACTGTTTGCTATATTTTTGAAATAATATTTCAAGAGGTTTTTTCTAAGATATATAAATAGACCTGAATATTTTAATATTAGCAGAAATTGCTTTTATAGTTTTAGTACAATTTTCACTTCAAGCCTTTTGTTAAAAGAAAAATATGTTAGCCTAACTTTAGAAATTGTTCTTTACAGTTTCTCAGAGATTAATCACTGTAAAACTCTTCTGTTCTAAAACTAGTTTAGATGGTGGATAAGAAAATTTCCTTATACAACCAGACAACCCTGAAATAAATCAAATATCACACAATAAAGTCATCAATTAGTGGACATTTATAAATGTTTATATATCTGCTGGCTTGTATTTTAGTACAGCGTACTAAACTCGTTTTGGGGCACGCACAATATATCGCAGTGTTTTGTTATTGACCAGCAGAAGGCAGCAAATAACTTCAAGTATAGCGCAATACCTTAG
This sequence comes from Drosophila sulfurigaster albostrigata, assembly GCF_023558435.1. NCBI lineage: Eukaryota > Metazoa > Arthropoda > Insecta > Diptera > Drosophilidae > Drosophila > Drosophila sulfurigaster. The sequence continues at coordinate 4,779,820 of NC_084883.1, forward strand.
GCATTTCGATATGTAAATGAGTTGGAAACAAGACGAGCGACTAACTACACATTTCCTAAAAACGAGTTTTCATTATACTTGGGATTTTTTGTGTGTTGGCTTTTGTTTTTATCTCTTTGCTATTTGTCGTCGTCTTTTCTTTTGTTGAAAACCCATTTGGCCTTCACACTTGACCAAAGAGTTCACGAACTGTTTGGCGGAAAATACAAACAGCAGTCTCGAGTTTACTTTTTGTTTTATTTGTATGTTTTTATGGGCTTTGCTTTTATTTTTTAATGATTTCAACTAATTTCGCGGGTTCAAGTTCAGGGTCGGAGTGTACTAAACAAGAGAGGAGCGCACTAAAAATGTTGTGAAGTGCGGAAGTGTTTTTAAATCGCCAAAAGTTCATTCAACTTCAATACATGCAGTTTGCAGGTAAAAACTATCTAATTAGATATGATTTGTGCTTTTGGTGTTCAAGGGATCAATATATATTGGGGAGGAATACTCGAACCTTATTGCTTTAGTATTTTTCTTCTTTTTTTTTTTGGGAACTCTTATCAAAAGCGGCCAAAAATGCCAGTCAACTGACGATTGGTTTTTTTTATTCTCTTTTTTTTTTTTTGTGTACACCACGCGAGAGATAACACAGTGCCCCACAATCGGACGGTTCAAATTGAGGTTAATGCGCGAGTGTGCGTAAAACAAACACACACACACACACACGACACACACACTATACAACTACTCATGTGTCGCTGATAATGCACATTTGTGCTATTTATTTTGCTATAACCATTTTTGTTCTTGCTTCGTTTTTTTATTATTATTCTTTTCTATACAAGTGTGCGGCGGACTTAAGCAGCAACAATGTATAAACAATTTTTTATTCTTTTTATAAGCTTTTGCACTTTTTTTTTTGTATTCCCTGTATTCCGTCGCAATGCTGATAAGATAAGCGAGTCTCTGGCTTTCTTAGTAGTCACTGTAGTACCTCTCTTTATATTTTTGCTATACAGACATACATATTTACTCCCATTCTTGGCAACTGAAAGTGAAATTTTGCACAGAAATTGCAATCAACAATAAAAAGCAAAAAAGCAGCCAAATTTATATTATTGCACATGGAATGTTGTTGAAGATTTGACAGGAAATGCCGAACAAAAATTTCTATAACAGTAGAGAAATTGTGAAGTGAATTATTCTTAAAATATACATAATTAATATACCGCAAAAATACTAAAATGTATAATATGTATATGCTATATTGGACATATTGATATAGTACTACATTTCAAAGTACAAAACCTACCAGGAAATGCTGAGTTCAAAATTCCTATATAAAAAGAACAATTGTTAATTAAGAAACTGGAATTTTACGCACAAATTTATTGCTGTGGAGTGTGCTCGTCTATGAGATATTCGGAACCCATTTGTTATAAATACCATATTTTAGGAATATACCAAATTAATATACCAAAAATACTCAAATATACCGACTGCTATATTTGCTGTAGTACTACAATTTTTCCCATTCTCATTAAACCATATTCTAAAAGTATACCAAATTAATATAATATACTGAAAAATACGAAGCTATCCTGAATACTATGTTGGGTATATCGATATAGTAGTACAATTAAAAAACATTGCAGAATACAAAATATACCAAAGATTTCAAAATATTCCAGCTCCAATAAATATGTTGTCGAAATTTCTAAAGCACAGCTTTTTTCATCGATGACAATATTAATTGACAAATAAAGCAAAATAATAAATATTAAAAAATATATTTTAAAGAATAAAAATGATGCCTGCAAATTCTCTTTGCTGAGGTCTTTAGTCTGCCAATAAGTTAGCCAAGATAAAGTCTTGTTTAATTTGAACAACTAATAATAATAAGATAAGAGCAATTAAATTCACTCGAAATTGAATCAGCTGGATTTATTGGTCAAGTAATAGTCGAGAGTTTCCACCTCATAGCCTTGAGCAAAACATTATTAAGCCCACACTCGTTGAGCCCCCCGAGAGATGCTTCAGGAGCTACGAGTATTATCTTTTATGTACATGTCTTTTTTTATCTTTGCTTTGCTTGCAATTAAAAAAGAAAGTGGCAGCTGTGTGTGGTGTGTAGGCGGGGCAAGTGTGGCATGTGGTCTGTGCGCTGCAATTATAAAAATTTCTTAATTATGCGCCACACTTCATTCACTTCAGCCTCAACTCGACTGAGGCTCAATTGGAGCCAAGTTAATCATCGCATAATTATATAAAGAAAAGGTAAAAACAACAACATTATGCGAAAAATAAGCCTATACGAGACACAAAGTAAAAGTAAAGTGGAGAAAAAAAAATCAAATGAAACTATGCCATGCTCAACCGCAAGGCAATTTGTAGCTGCTCGAATCGAGCGAAGGCTAAAGTTGCGCACCATTTCTATGTGGCGTTTAAAATCGCGCCAAAAAACGCTACAAAAAAAAACGCCATCAATTTGAAGTCGCGTTTTTTTCTTCGTGTTGTGGGTGTTGCTGTTGTCTTTTTTTTTTTTTGTTTGTTGAGTTGTTGCGCGAAACCTTCGCAAAGCAAAAATAGTATTAGGCTAAACAAATACAGCAAAAACAAAAACAAAAATAAATAAATAAAAAAAAATAAAAATTGTTAAAAAGCACGCACTTGCCTCGTTGTTTGTTTAGAAAACAGCGAGGAAAAAAATGTTACAAGGTTAAGCGCGGCCTGCGAATTTATTGTTTAAATTGAACAAATAAAAATTAATACTCGAATGTAATGAGCGCAGCCGCAAAACGCAGATTATGCCCAATAATTGGCACAATTGTGCAGATATTATAATTTTTCATTAATATAATACAATAATTTTGGAAGCGGACAAAAACTTGATTACATTTTGTTTAGTTTGAAAGTTAAACTTATAATTATGAAAAGTATTTTTAGCGAATCTCAATTTATTTTTATACCCGCTATGCTTAGGATAGAAGGGTATTATAACATAACTTTGTGGATCCAGGAAATGTTTGGAACAGGCAGAAAAAGACATTTCCGACATATATATTTAATCTTGATCAGGATCAATAGCCGAGACGATCTAGCTATATCCGTCTGTCTGTCTGTCCGTATGAAGCACTGGATCTCAGAGACTATAAGAGATTAGAGCTATAATTTTTTTTTTCGACAGCATTTGTTATGTTTGTGCGCAGATCAAGTTTGTTTCAAATTTTTGCCACGCCCACTTTCGCCCCAAATGAACAAAAATGTAATAATTGACAATCTGGTATATTTTTTTTAATGTAGTACTATATAAATATACCGAATGTATGATTTGGTATTTTTCGAATTTTATGGTATATGTTAAAATTCATACCGAACTGTTTTTTGTGTATCTCACAGTCGAGCACATTAGACTCGAACTTCCCTACTATAAAATTTTCAACAAAATTAATTTATTGTAGCGGAGAATGATTTATTTTTGAATTATTACTAAATTGTTTATTTTAGTGAATAGTATTATTATTATGTGATAGGAGAATCCATTACAAAATATTTTAAAATTTTTCTTTTGAATACTCCTAAAATTTTTTTTAGTACTTTCTGGGCATTCACTGCTATATATTAATAAATTAATTTCTCATTTGAGTTTCTAAGACTGTCAGTTTCCGTATTTGGCACTGACCTTGTCGGCCCGGCACTTTGATTGATGTCTTTTTGGTTTGTAACGCTAATTAAATAAATTAAATCAAATGCTGAACAATCAAGTGCAGAGTTTAATTAAAATTTTAACGGTGAATTTGCAATGCTAAAAAAAAATACTTTTGCCAAAAGCCAAATTAAACAATGTGTCGAGCAAATCAACAAAAAAAAAGAAAAAAAAAAGTGTTGACCTTTACCTTTAGGTTTTCGCTTTAGCTTTAGCCCGCATTGTCTATTGTGTAATATGATATATGGGCTAAAGAGTACAGGTTACAATCCCCCCGAAGTTGACGGTCCTCAACACGTGTTGATTGAAGCGCGGTAACTTCGCCTCTCAACTCTTTCTCCCGCTCGCCTTTGTGCGACTAAGAAAACAAAAGAAAAATTGCAAATAATGAAGGCAAAGCCACAACAACAATAACAATAACAATAGCTGGCGAATATATAGTATATATGGTGTATTTTGGAGTCTATATAGTACACACTTGAGCCATACAAATTGTACGAATCATTCGAATCTGTAGTCACACACTCACATCGATGTGTAGACGAATAATTCAAGTACGAGTCGCGTATTTTTTCGTCAATGCGAATCGAAAATAATTGTAGGACCGTGCCTGCTATTTGTGGCAAGAGGTGGCGAGGCGACGGGGCAGGGGGAAATCCCACAGTCCACAATACAATTGAAATTCACAGTAAATAATAAAAAAAAATAGGAAAAAGCAACAATAAATTTCTGTGGTTGTGGTTGTTATTGTTATTGTTGCTTGTGTTTCAAGTACAACGAGCAAAATGGCATTGCCAAAAAGACTGCGACTGCAAAATTTAAGATAATAGTAATAAATAATATTAAGAGCGTTATTAAAGTCAAAAATACTAAATGCTTAGGCCACGAAAACGTGCCCAAGACTGAGAAATTGCATAGAAAATTTGTGTGAGAAAAATGATTAAAAATTATTACGCACACAAATTGCAAGCAGAAATAAAGCTGAGAAGGTGTTAAAGAATTTAGAGACTGGGGAAATTATTTAAATACTAGCTTAATCTGAGTTGAGTTCAAATGTTAAGGAATTTAAGAAGAACTTAAATAATTGAAGTTCTTAATTGAATTTAAACGATTGTTTAGAAAAATGTGTAATAGAAATTATTGCCATATTATATATAGATGACTACAATTGGTATAAAGATATAGGACTACATTGGAAATATACTATAGGACTCAAAATATACCAAAGCAACGAAGATTGAAAATTCCGCTTACAAATTGAAAGGAAATTTAAAGCTGAAAAGGCATTGAAGAATTTAAAGGCTAGGGAAATTATGTATATAATAGTTTAATAGGAACTAAAGGAGAAATTGAATAGATTATATTTATAATTTAAATAATGTGGAAAAGTAAAGAGACTCTAATGAATTCACACGAGAATTAAAAGCAGTTCTATTTAATAATTACAACAAGACAATCTGCGACCATTCAACAACAATTTAAATAAAGTGAAGAGGCGCTAAGAGAATGAAATGTACAAATTGAATATCAGAATGAATGGCAAAATGCGAGTAACACCAAAAGAAGAAAAAGTGTGCTCCACACTCAACAGCTATGTAAATAAACGAAACTAGGCGTATATAAATATCAAGCATACGCAGCGTTTGACCAGCCACCAGCCAGTTAGTAACTATATAAATATTATAATTTCTGTGGCATTCACAACTTTATTATTGTTAGAATTTCGTTGTGATTGTTATTATTGTTGTTGTTGTTGGTAGCAACTAAAAATCGTTAGTATATTTTGGCCAAAACGTTCATTGACCCGCACGTTCAAGGTTAAATGCTGATGCGTAATAAACTACAACAACAAAGGTAACTACACAACAACACACAACGCAACACAAGTTGGTTCACACTTTGTGGCTCAGAAATAACACGTTGCCTGAAGAGAAACAAACGACGGAAAGTATAATAGAAGCTTGAACCATGTGCGTGCCTCGCAACTCGCAATCGGACTCGACATCGAAATCGACATCGGAATCAGAATCAGAATCAGAATCGGACTCGAATTAGAATTGGACGTTGAGAATTTTTACTATTATGCATGAGTTCTACGTTGTGTCTATTGTGGCCCGGCTTCTGTTTCGGCATCTGTTCTATTTTAAAGGGGAGTTTCTGCTGCGTCAGCGCACACGCGATTTCTATTTTCGCATCGTTCGGTTTCTTGGTTTCGGTTTTGATTTTCGCTTTTTTTTTTCGCGTGTTTTTCTATTTTGTAATTTCGTGTGCTGCGTGATTATTATTATTATTATTCTTATGTAGATTACGATGACTACGACGACGATGATAATGATGATGATGATGATCGTTGGCAAGCCAAAATTTAATTTTATGTTTACTTTAACTTGCCAACACTTGCCCCCTGGACTCCTCTCTCTGACCTCTCCACAATCCTATTAGAACAACGAACAACGAACAGCAGCAAACACTAGAGTGGAACCTTTCTAGTTTCGTTCCGAGTTCGGTTTCGAGTCTCTTTCATATTTATTTAAGCCATGTGCTTCAATTTTACAATTTGAGTCTTTTGTTGTTCCACTGGCTTTTTGTCTAAAACAGCGTTGTTATTATTATTATTACTATTATTATTATTATCGTTGTTTGCGTTTACTTGTGTGTGTGTTTGTTATTTTTTAATTAAAATAACAATGCGTCGCAATCAGAAGTGATTTATTAAATTTTTCTGACGCCATTCTCTCACTCGTCGTCGCTTTGGTTCTTGCTTTTCTTAGTGGGCGCCAAATGTATTTGGTTTGCTGTTCCTCAGGCTTAGTTTAGACAACAGTTCGTTGCCTAAGTCTTTTGTTTTTGGCTACGCAAAAGTGCGCATGTAACAATTGGGAAATTTGTTATAGTTGAAAGCAAAGAATAGCAAAGAAAATAGTATGCCGAAAAGAAAACATAATAGAAATTAAGATAATTAGATAATAGCTTAAAAATAATGACTTTCTCGCAATTATCTAAGATAAATCAGCGAATAATAACTTCATCTTTATTCTTTGCTAAGTCAAAAAAGAATTTATTTCATAGCTTTGAATTTGTTTAAAAGTTAGAATGAAAAATCAATTAATAAATTTAAAAAAGTCTTGTCAGAAGTGGGATTCGAACCCACGCCTACAGAGTAGACTGCGACCTGAACGCAGCGCCTTAGACCACTCGGCCATCCTGACTGTTGAAACTGCGGAAAATCGAATCCAATTGGAATAAGTTTGGAAGAAGAAGAATGTGCGACTATTTATAAATACTACGACAAATTGACTTGATCATTTTTAGACGCAATTCAAAAGTAATGAAAATTGCATATTGTATTTTTTATATAGATTCGCCCACTCATAAGTTGAAACTGGGTTAACAATTATCTTTTTAAATATGTATAGCAAATGTTGCTTTTTTTACTGCTTTCTGTTTGGCTCAAAGGCGTTAATTGCTGAAATTTCTATTTGAAATATTTGCACAGCGAACAACAAAAAAACAAAATGAAAAGATTTATTTGTCATACGGGACAAGCTGACAGCTGGGCGAGCATTTCAATTAGCAACACGCTTAATCTGCACTCTCGCATCAGCTGAGCTTTAAATTGTACATGTGTGTGTGTGTGTGTGCGTGTGTGGGCTGCCGGCTAACGGTAAATAGGCTTGTGTCCACCTTTTATGGGCATGTTGAACTATTGAAACTTGATTGCTTTCTGCGCAGGTGGGCAATAAAAAGATCAAACTTGGCCTACTGAATTCGAGTTGTTCGAATTGTTTTTATCTTTCTCGCATTCGATGAAAGCAACAATAATTTGTTGTTACACGAAAAAAAAAACTATTTAAAATTGTGATATAATAATATTATTATTTCGTTGGCATTCTCTTTCGTCTGTTATTCTGAGACGTGATTGAAATATCATAAATTAATAAACTATGATTAAATTTCGACTTCCGTAGGAATGACGGACAAAAGAAAAAGCGCTTCACAAATTCAAATTATATTCAAATATCGCGTGAAAGAAACGCAATAATAACAAAACTTGTTTTTCTTTATTGATATAAAATGAATGTGAATTAAATATTGACATAATTAAGAGTATAATAAGAATGATGATGATGATGATAATGCTAAAAGGAGCAATCCGAAGTCTCTCTTTTTGATACCTGGTTTTTTTTGGCACGTTTTCTGTGTTCTCTAATTTCGGTAGCATAATTTAGATTTTGTATCTATCTATGTATTGTTGTCGTTCCGTAATTATCTGTAATTTTAAAGGCCTGTCATTGTCTTTATTTGTTCTCTCTCTCTATTTTCGCTCACTAATACTGTCTGTAAACTAAAGTCGAGTCTTTTAATTACCTTAGAACTTTGAGCCCGAATTTCGTATGGCAGCTGGCGTCTGTTTCTAGCCACGGTCTTAACATTGGATATTATCTTGACCAGTTTGTCAAAATATGTGTGTGTGTTTAAAGTTTAAAGCAACAACAGCTTGGCCAATTGGTTAGTTAGGTCTCTGGTGATGTCTCGTCTGGTCTGGTCTGGTCTGATCTGAGAGGTCGCCCTAACGCTATCGGGGCCAAAGCATCAGGCCACCTGCTGAATGAATGGAATACGGGATACGGGATACGATGAATACTAACCGGAACAAGAGCTCGACGCATTTTCAATGAGGTTCTCTTCTCGTTTCGACTTGCCAAAGGGCAGCAGCCAAAAACAGGGAAGTCAGCTTGTTGTTTGTGTCAGTCTTAAAATTGCCTAAATTTATTTCAATCCTTTAAGCACTAATTTTAAATTAGATTCCAATTGCTCTTACTCTGTATTCGGTTTTTTTCGCTTCGGTTTCTTCGTTTCTTCACCATTTTGTCGGCGCTTTTTTCTTCTTGTTAGCAGCTGTTGCTCGTTTTTGGCCTGGCATCTGCTCAAATTGTATATCTTTTGGCTTTTGTCTTTTGTGTTTTGTGTTTTGTCTTTTGATATGTTTTAAGTAGCTGGCAAATGTTTTGTGCGATTTTTATCGCATCCCAGAACCTTAATTGGCAAACAATGCAGAAAATGCAAAGCGCTCTTGCTCTCTCTCAACTTCGTTATGCCTCCATTTAATCAGACTCATCAATCAAGTGCGTAACACGCCAACGGGCCAAAAAGTTATTTCGTTCAATTACTCATGCCATAAATAATCGTATGAACAATAATTATAAGCACATATATTTAAGCAAACGAAAACGCACATTACGCATACGCCATGTGTCCAAGCAGGAAAATTAATGAAACGAAAGTTGTCAGCTAACAGTGAAAAGCGAATGGCGAGAAATTCAAAATGAAATGTCACAAAAAACACACACACACACAAAAAGTTTGTCAGACTTTAATGCATATATTATATATATATTCTATATACTGTGTTTATTTGTTAATGCCCAAGAAGACCTAGACCTAAATACATTCCTCAATATGCTTTTACTCACAACCATTCACATTCATATTCACACTCACTATCCCGCACACACTCATTATTCATAGACAGACAGCGGGGCGCGCCTAAATATGACACGTTACGTATTGCGTGTAGAACTCTCGTTTTCCAGGGTATCACGTGTGTTCAGTAATTGTATTTTACAACACTGGAAAAGTAAGAAATTCCCTGCTACTTATAAACGATTAAAATTAACAAAATTAACAAAAGTAAAATAATAAAGTAAATTAATATGTAAATTCATACTATATATATCACATATCAACACTAAAGCATGAGAAATACTTTTTAGTATATGTAGGTGGTATTCATATATACCACTACATATGGTATATAGTATTTATAGAGTTTAATTTCTATAAAACATGATTAAAACTTGTTAAATATGATAAAGCTAAAAATAAATTGCTGTCAAATTCCTAATAAACAGTTTAGTATTTATACTAAATATACTAGAAAATATGGTATGTTATTATACAATAAACAGTATTTATTGAGCACAATTTAAATGCTTGTAATATACCAAAGTTTAAAATGTCTTTTTTGTTGGTATATCAGGTTTTAATTATAGTCATTTTTTTAAACTTTCATTAAAAAATAAATGAAAATATATGCATATCAAGCACATGTTTAGTACATACATTATTTTCTAGTACTTCTATTGAGCACTAAAAACTACATTTGCGTATTTTTAGGACTGAAACCAAACACTTTTTTTAAATTTAATCAATCAAAAAGTGCTCCAAGTCTTTGTATAAGTAATTATATAATGTTTTTATGTCTTTGGTTTTATTTCTAATGTTTCCCTTTCGTCTTCGCCTTTTCCCCTTTTTAATTGTCTCCATTATTTGTATGCATATCTTAATTATTGGCTCTGTTGCACCCCAATATAAATAAAGAATAACTTTGCAACAAAAATTTGTCACAAGCATTAACGAAAAATAAAACGAAGCAAGCCGCAAAACAAGCGACAAATTTTTGCACGATGCAGTCAGCCCTTTATTGCGATGACTTGAAAGGAATAATACAAGTATAATGAATATATTTGTAAGCTCTCAGACATTTATATAAATCCACAAAGAGGGTGTAAAAGCGAGAAAGAGAGGGAGAGAGAGAGAGAAAGGAGGTGGAAAGGCCGTCAGCAACAACATGAACAGCAAAGACACAAATAAATGTCAAATGAGCCACGGTTTTTTGATTTATAGGCTCTGCATATTTTTGCATACATGGATCTCCTCCAGTCCCCAGAGGCTTCTTCGATTCGTTTGTGTATTTTTTTTTTTCGTTCAGGTTGTCCATCTGAAATGGAAACGAAATCGGGATTTGTGCAAAAACAAGCGCGACAACTTCTTCACTTTTGTTTGTGCCTTGTTATGTTTCTCCCCTTTCTTTCCCCCTTTTGCTTGGGTCAAAGATTGTCTCTACCTAAACGCATAATTTGCATTTCGAGCGAATATGTTGTATGTGTATTTGTATGTGTGTGTGTGCCGCGAAATTGATAAAGCTCGTTGCCTTTTGTCAAATGATTCAATTTCGTCGTTGACTTAAAATGCATTTCGAACAAAAAATACCCGAAAATGTGTTTTCTTGTTAAAATGTTTTTTGGGTGTGTTTGAAATGCAAGCGGGGATCTCTCTCTTTCTTTCTCGCTCTGTCTCTGTCTTTTGGGAGGCATATCAAAAGTCAAACATACACACACAGTCCACTTCCTCGTCTACCCCACTGACCATGCCCCCTTCCCTGTCCCTTTGGCCTGTCAGAGTTTACACATGTCGGCTTTTAGCTGCCTTCAGTTTTATTTATTTTATGATTTTAGGAAGGCGCAGTTTGGGTTTCTGTCTCCGACGCTGTCTCTTTTTTATTTTTCATTAAACTTCTTTTTATTTTTTTTGTTATTTTTATTCTTTTTGAGTCTTTTTTGTTTGTTGTTTATTAGTCATGAGTCGCGTTGCATGGCTTATGACAATTCCTTTTGCCTTTGCCTGTCACGCCCCAAAAATGTGCGTGTAATTAATTAAAGCCAGCCGGTTTCTCAACTCCCTCCCCCATCTCCCTCTCTACAGTTGCCATACTGTCATCAAGTTTTTAATTTACAATTTATTTATTTTCAATTGTGCAATAGCAGACGTTCAAGTGAATAAACTCGATGTGCTTCTGACTCCTGAAATCATAAATTATTAGGCTACTCTTTTGTGGACTTTAACTAAAATAGTATCTGTGCGTACTTTATTTATTATTTGCCACATTTCAAAATATACTAAATATATTATTTCAAAATACATTTGCAAACATGAAAGAAAGCTACAATCGAGTGTGCTCGACTTTGAGATACCCATTACCCATTCAATAAAAGCAAAAAAATGCGGTATTATAACATACATAAGATATACAAAAATAATAAATTGAAAAAATACTAGAATATACTGAAGGCTACATTTGGTATTTCGATATATTATTATTGCAGTATTATTCAATAAACATACCAATTGAAAAAATTGTTAAATATAGCGAATGCTTTATTTGGTATATCAATATATAATACTATACATTTCAAATATACCATATACCTGATCAAGAATAAATACGTATATACTTTATGGGGTCGGTGATGACTTCTGCGTGTTGCATACATTTGTTGAACGCACACTTATAATAATACACTTATATGTATTTATAACGGGTATAAAAATTGCTTTAATAAATAAATTTGTTACTGTTACATTCAGAACTTTGAATTTTAAAAATCTCATTCCGATTGTATCTCACAATTTGTCTCTCAAGTTTTTTTTTACCTATTTAGATTTAAATTAAAATCTTATTTTACATAGGAATTTAGTATATTTGTACAAAAGAAGTTTTTTAATATATTTTAATTCACGCTGAGACTAATCGTAGCCTTATGAAGTGTTTTACTTACAATCTCAAATAAGCGAATGTTTTTTCTCATTTTTTCTCAAGTTTAGTGCTAAGTTCTTAGTCTTGCTTTTTCTTTATTTCTGTGTAGTAACTCTCACTAAATTTATGCAGGTTCTGTTGAACATAATTTTTTTTACTTTTAGGTTTTTGTTCGCTCTTTTTTCTTAATTTTTTTTATCATCGTTTTGCGTGTTTCTGCACAGCAGGCAGTTTTTATTGTTGTTGTTGTAGTTGGGTAAAATAATATTTTTTAATATAAGTATCAGTTTTTATGAGTTGCGAGTGAGTGTGTGTGTGTGTGTGTGAGAGAGAGAGAGTGTTGTTGTTGTGCGGCGACTGTGGCGAAAATTGCGCGCGTTTATTCCATTAATCATTTGGCACAAAGCAACAGACGAGGCAAAGGCAAAGGCAAAGGTTTTGTCGCTGCTTTTTTGTTGTTGTTTGTTGGTGTTGTTGTTATGCTTTGAGCCACCAAGTTCAATAGAACTTGTTTGGAAGTTAACGAGTAATATTCGCAGTTTGTTGCCTAAAACATGACCGAGCAATTTTTGTGAAGTCGCCACAAGTCGATACTCGAATCGAGTCGAGTCGAGTTGAGTCGAATCGAGCTCCAACTTGACTACGACTCCATTTGAGATGTTAGCTGCTTGGTTTGAGGTTGGCTTTTGAGGCCGTGATCAATGCCTGGGGCTTGTCTGCGAAACTTGATTAAAAATTCAAGGCCAAATTGTGGCAGCAACTTGGCCATTTTCAAATGAAACGAAAAGAGTCTGTGTGAGTGTGCCGCATGCAACTTGATTGTGGCATGTTTAGAAAGCGGTTACAAAAAAACAGACACAAAAAACAAAACAAAAATTACTGAAAAACTTGCTGTGCTCCGCTTGCCCAGTGCACTCGTTGCACATGCCCCTTACCCACTTTGGCAAACAAGTTGTTTGTTGGTGGTTGGTGGGTCTGGGAGCCATTGAAAGTGGTTTGCTTTGGTCTCTCGCTCTTTCTCTCTGTATTTCTTTTGCATTTTTCGTTTTTATCGCAAATTATTTGCAATTGTTTTGCTCATTGTTATTGTGCACTCAACAGCTCAGTTCAGTTCGGTTTAATATCCCACAAATAATCTATTCGCATTCGCATTCATTTTTATTTGTATTTTCATTTTCGCATTCATTCATCATCAGGTTTAATTGCATTTAATTTAATCGCCTGCCTCAGTCAGGTTGTAAGCCGCAAAATAATTGAAATTAGTTGAAACAACTCTCAGGCTGAGACTTTTTGCAGCTGTCTAGAACAATTCTTTTTGCTTATGTTTGTTTGTGGGGCTGGCATTTATTAGCTCGACTTGATCCAAAATGTGGCCAATTGACAACACAATTATAAGTTTAGTTGATTAAACTTGCTTTATTGCGTAATTAAAACTATTTCAAACTTCAAATGAAAACTTCAAAATAAACTCTGATTCTGTTTTCGTATTAATTTACTATTTTAGTTTCATTTTTAAAATATCTAAAAAAAAATACTATTATAAACTTACCAAGTTCTTTCAAATTTAAAATTAGATTAGAAATTAATATCATTATAAATATAATTCGTAAAGTTGAATGTGATCGCTTAGCTTGAAACTAATATTAATCTATCTTTCTATCAAACAATATAACTTTGCCATTAACAAAAACAAAGGAATTTGTAGAATCTCATCACATTTGATAATTTTGCCAATAGCAATTTGATAAATTTAATCAATTTAAATTTCCCATTAATAAAGTCCACTGTGAGAAACCCGCTTTGCATTTTCAATAAAAGCAAAACAGTTCGGTAAAATTCTTAAATACATACCAAATTAATATACTAAGAAATTACTAAAATATACCGAATGCTATATTTTGTATATCGATAAATTCTTTAAATTTAAATTAAAATAGAACATTTTATTGCAATAATATTCCTGAAATATACTAATATAGTAAAAATACTAAAATATACCGAAGATTATATTTAGTATATCGATAATTTCTTGAAAATTTAATTAAAATGGAGAAACTTATTGTTGTAATATTCTTAAAAAAATACTAATATATTCGTATATAAAATATACTGAAATATACAGAAAGCTTTATTTGGTACATCGATAAATTCTTAAAATTTGAATGGAAACAGAGAAATGTGTTTATCATGAAATATAATAAAGGTCACATCCTTAAGTGAGTCCAGCTTGAAAGCTATCTTGAGCTTTGATGCTACATATTATGGTTAAGCTATTTGAAGCGTATTCATTTCAGCTGGCCACGCCTCCAGGTGTTTAACAAGCAAATGACAGCCCACTTTGTGTGTGCGTGTGTGTGTTGGTGTGTGTTTGTGAGCCTGGCAGCTTTAATAGCCCCAATCGGTCTTTCGTTCTTTAGATTCTTAACGCTTCTTGCTACCAACTGCTGCTGCTGTTCTTTTTGTTTTTCTTGTTGCTGTTATTGTTGTTGTTGTTGTTGCTGCCTCTTCTGATGGGAGCCAACATTTCTTCGGGTTCTTTTGCTGTTTTTCGCATGATGATCGCATGTTTATAAATAGTTGGGACGTTAAAGTAATATGTATATGAAATGTCGATTTCAAAGTGTCTACAATTTCCACACACACACACACACTCACACACACACAGTTGGGTTTTAGTTAGTTGTTGCTGCTGGTGTTCTGAGTGGTTATTGTCGGTGCTTTTGAGCTTTACCTTGAGCTTTGGTTTCATTTACCCAGACCCAAAGCCGACGAGAAGAAAATTGTCGGTCGTTTGGTCGTTTGGCTTTTGCTTTTGCTTTGTTACTTGTAATTAAAGTTGCCAGCGGAAGTTAGACGAGCTGTGAAGTTACCTTAGCACACACACACACACACACACTCATGTGTATATGATATATCTGATTCTTGTTGTTGCGGCTTTGCTGTTTGCGGAAATGTAATGGGAGCCAGATGCGCTAGATCGAACTGCAAAACACGAAATAAAAAACAAAACATAACAAAGTTATACATCTTAACATCTTGAGAACAAAATTCTGAAGGAGTCAAGCTGAAACGACTTGCAGTTATTACATAATATTCATTTGCCAAGAGAACTGAATAAAGAACCGCATCCATTTGACTTAGACAAATATTAAACTAAACAAAGTAAGTTTGTATTTATTATGTCTACGAAACATTCAACATAATTGTCACCTATAAGTACAAAAAATATATGTATATAATGTATATTCCAAAGTAAATAAGTGCCACAATTGAACAAAGAGAAACTTTTTCAAAAAAAAATCTATTAAAAAATAAATGTGTATTCATAAAAATATATATTCTAAGACATAATTTTATAATGAATATATTATATATTTCGAAATATAAAATAAACAAATATCAATTTTCATGTTTTTATGAAATTTTTTATTACATTATTAAGAAAATATACCAAATGAATATACTAAAAATACTGAAATATACCGAAAACTATTTTTACTATATTGATATTGATTCTTAAAATTTAAAAAGAATTTGAGAAACTTATTGCCGTAATATTCTTAAAAGACTCTAATATACTCCAAACATACTAAAATATAAATCATAATATTTATAACACTGTATGATAATAATTATAAACTATGATTTTTATTCTTAACGCTTTATCATACTCTTTTCCATCATGCTCTCAGTTATAGGGTATAAACTCACGTAGCTATAAGTATATCGAGTTTTGTACACGTCGTTAATGTCCATTTCTTTTTGTTTCACTCTTCTTGCAGGTAATGACACACAACCATACGACGAAATGTCACAGCAAATTTGCCTTTCTACAGGTAAAACCCTCCTAATGTGCTCGCTACTTATAAACATTAAGTATACACATTTGAACACATGCTCGTAATCTCATATACACCGAGTTGTCTTGCGAAACTTACGCACCAATAAGTATGAAAAAAACACAATGAAATAAAATAAAACAAAACAAAACTTATGCCTACACCCACACACACACACACCGACAGGCTGCCTTTGCGTAATTTCTTTTGCTCTTACCAAAAATCAAAAACTGAAAACCAAAAAAAAAAAAAGGTTTTTGACAGGCGCACAGAAATCATATGACTGACAAGTTGCCCCTTGACACACTTTTTGTCATAGCAACAAAAATAATAAATTGTTTTTACTTTTTTTTTTGCATTCAATAATAATACTTTTAAAAAACAACAACGCCAAATTTGTTATAATATTTGGCCAACAATTGGGGAGTGTTATCTGATGTTGTTGTAAACGAATTTGACCACACAAATTGGCTGCAATGAAATGAAACAAATTTATAACATTTGAATAGTTAAAAGATGTATATTTATATAAAGTATTACAATATAAAGGGATGTAAAAATTATGTAAATGCAAACATTTTAATTGTAAAAATAGTGTTATAATTTCTTCCCCATTTAGAATTTTAAAACTAAGACAACCTAAAAGAAACTCTTTCTTGATAGTTAAATTAACATTAGTTAAATCACCATTAAAATAATTATCAAGAATAGGTCTAAACAAGTGCCAAAATGAGCGGCCATAAATCAGGGAAGATAAAACAGAAAGCATGCCCAAGATTTATAAGCATTTCAGTAGCTTCTCATCATTATGATGAATTCGATGTACTTGAAAGCTTAAGCAAAATTTGGCGAGTTTAACAAAAAAATTGTTGTTAAATCCTCACACTTTTGTTGTTGTTATCGCAGTTGTTATTGTTGTCAGGCAATCGTCAGGTTTTTTTCGCGAGTGATTTATCTGCAAGAAAAAATGACAAAAAATAGAAATAATAAAAATGTGTAGTTAATGTGTGAGAGAGTGAAAGACGCGACAAATGCGAGATGGACAGGTGTGGCAAACGAAAGTTTTTGTTGGCAATTTGTCACGTTTAAGATTAATACGCGATAATACAATAGATATAAAAAGCTGCCTAGGCCTCAGGCCTCAGGCCTCAGGCTCAGGGCACGCAATAAGCGTAGTAAATCGCATATTATTTGCAATAATTTCATAAATTTAAATACTACATTTGGGAGCTTAACGTCAACTGTCTTCAGTTGAGTTCAGGTTCTCGCTTTGTGCACAAATTTCGCCTGGCGCTGCAAAAAGAAAGAAACCAAAAAAAGGAAAAAGAGAAATAAAGTGAGCAGGCAAACAAATTGATAATCGCATTAAGTTCATATTTTCATCAGTCAGTTTTCGGGCTGCTTATAAGAAATTCCAGGAATTGTATTTTGTAATAGCTCGTATAGCTGCTTCATTCTTTTTCTTTTTCTGTTTTATTTCACTGCTCGTCTTACAAATGCCTCGCGGTGAAAAGGCGGTGGTGGTAATGTAATACTCAGCGCTGCAAATACACTTTCTGCTGCACTCAACAAAAGAATTTCCCACAATGTCAACAGTCAGCGAACCAAAAATATATTGCGCATACGCATCGTAGAACAGCGAACGCCCAAAGGCAAAGGCATAAGTGAACGCACACAATCAACAAGCATACTATATATAATTTTGTTTCATATGTATACACAATCTTATATTGCATACAACTGATGCATCAGCTGTGCCACGTTTTTCAGTAATAAGGCAAAAAATGCAAAGCATATGAAAATCTGATAACTTAAATCTCAGTTCAATGCCTTTTGCTACATACGAGTAAAGATAATAATTAAATAAGACACATATTTATATATTTGCTTGAATTTTACAATATTTACTAAAAATATATGTATTTATCTTGAGATGAGATTCAACTCTTATTTAATGCGAAATATATTTATATATTTAGGAGTTGACGTTAATTCCTCAGTCTTGTCCATATACAATTCCCTTTTACATCGTTGTGGTTTAAGAACTGTAAAAGCCTCAGCTCAAGCTCAAGCTCAAGTTGGATGGATGGAGCAGAAATGCATTTTTTATGCTTCGACAGCGATGTTTTTGCGGGCTGGCATTAAATGTGTCTCTCAACTATTTATAGCGTTAAACCCAATTGGAATTGTATCTAGAAGAAGACGGCTGTCTAGGCTCTTAATCCTTTGTTTGCAATGAAGCTGAGGGTGCGTTAATGCTTTGTTATGCGAACCGAGCAGTTGAGGCTGCATTCTCCACTGATTCGCCAATTCTCCTCATCGCCATCCAGAGCCAGATGCATTGTCGAGTGACGTAAATGACTTCAAGGACGCACAGTAACCCGCCACAGACGACAACACAGACAGTTATAATAATAATAAGAGACGACAAACGAGCAGAGGCAGAACAAGACTGACTCGAAGTGGAAGAGCAAGAATAAGAGTGTCAAGACGCAAGTCGAGACAAGACAAGACAACAAACGAGTCCAACATTCAATTTCTACAACATTCCGAATGTTGTTGTAGTCCAATAAAAATCACTGACCATCAACAATGTGGCTGATATTTAATAAGTAAGAGAGCTCGACGATAACAATAGAGACGCAGACAGGGTGGGCATGGAAACGGTGTAGGATGTCGCAGACTGTGAGTGAAGCTAAAGCTGAAGCTGAAGCTGATGCTGCGGATGCTGCACAAGCTTGTACAACATGCTGTTGATAATGTAATAACAATAACAATAAAATGTAAATAAGCCATACAGACAGACAGTCGTATTCTCAACGCACTCTCGTATTCTCGCATTCGTACTCGTGTACTGCATTTGACTTTTCCCTGTGGCCACAAGGTCGTTATCGACCTTAAAGCCATTGTTGAATTTCAAATATCAAACAGTTTTTCATATTTCACATTTAATTAAAAACTTCCGTTTCCAACTTTTCAACGTACAACTCGCAAAACTCCCAAACAATCAGAACAACAACAACAAGAACTGCACTTGAATAGCAGCAGAAAAATATAAAGTTTGTTGTTTTTTTGCATACGAGAAACGCTTCAGTGAGTGCATTAAAACACGTTTCTCGACTTGACTGAAGTGTGGCAACAGTGCATCAAATGGTACAGCAGCATTATGTGAGGGCTGCAATCGATCCAAGCAATTGATACCAAAACTTTATTAAAAACAATATGCAGTTCAGTGCTGCCAAACTTCAGCAGCTCTTTTGCGTGGTGGCCAAACTTATTTTTAATGCAAATTGGCATGCAAAACTCCTGGCATGCCTTGTTGCCAAATTTCACACCATTTAGTTGGCAGCGCACTTCTATTAGCGCTTTTTGTGCCTCCCATCATCCACCACCTTTTTGTTATGGTCACACTGTCATAGGCAGTCGCTTAGAAGGAGCTCGCGACTAACAATTGGCGTTGTGACTTTTGTTTAGTTTTTTTGTTCGCACAGAAACTTCTCTGCATTTCTGTGCTGCTCATCTACTATTTTAACTTTCTTTGTATGCAAGTGTGTTTGTCTCTGTGTGTGTGTTTGTTAATGGCTTCACTCCATTGCCATTTGTTTTACACTCCATTGTTTTTGCTCAGCTTCTGGATTACTCTTTTCATTTTTTGTTGCTGCGCCTTTGTTGCGCCACAACAGCATTTAAATGAATGCAGCTCCGCATGCTATGTAGATAGACACTTTAATATTTGTTAAGTGTCGCGCTCGCACAGCAGTGTTGGTAAACGACTTGCAGCGTCGCAATGCAAAGTGCAATAAAAGACTCCACTGAATATGTCGAACATATGTGTGGACTATAAAAAGCCAACTGTAAACAAAGCAGTATGCGTTTGTGTGTGTGTGTGTGTGTGTGTGTGGAGGGTATTTATGCAAACATGTGCATGATTAAAGGCGCATAAAAAACGAATATGTCGGCCCAGTGGGCCAGAGATATTGCATGACTGAGCAGTAGTGTGAGTTGGAGAGAGAAAGAAACAGAGAGAGAGAGTGAGAGAGAACGATGGAATGCAGTAATAGAAGCAACATTCCGAAGCCAGCAATTTAATGCAGCATATTTCAAGGCGCTTGCTTTAGAAACTTTGCATACGCAGTCGATTAAATGTTATCGATAACACTGTAGACTTTTCAACGGTTGCACAAAATGGCGGCACCTTGTTGATGTCATGCCAAAGACTCATTTCTCCTTGAACTCGACAAGCTGAACGGAAACGGAAACCACTGCAAATACTTTCGTTTACCTGCGAGCCGTGTCTGCTTCTAGCCTCTCCCCAAAAGCAACTACAACGTTTTGGCAGCCATTTTACAGAATTTGCGACGCCATAAAATGGCGTCATTTGACTCGCCGTCGGTCTATGCAAATTAGTGCCGCATTCTGACTCTTAAGCAGTTGCAGCCCAGCACGCATTTAATGGTAAATCGAATACTGCCTTTGCCCCTCACTTGCCTCTTCCCCCCATCATCACCGCCTTGCTTTACTTTAGTCAAAGCACAAAGGTCATGCGACGACCCTCGCCAAATGTCGACCTGTGCTTTAAGTAGGTTAAAAACCACTTCCAGCCCTGTGACGTACTGCGCTGCAATGCAACCCTGTGCAACGCCGTGGTCATCGCATTGTGGGAGGTCCATAGGGGTGGATGGGGATGGGGGTAAAGGGGACTGCTGGGACCTAGGCAACATGCCAACGAACTGAAAAAATCAATTCTGTGCCGCCTTATGCCGAAACGTGCCTAACCACCGAGAAACTCGTGCAAAATATATTGCAGCCTTGCACTAGAACCCATCTAGCAACCCCCCAACCCCACAGCGAGATCGAAAGGGACAGCGAGAGAAAGAGAGACAGAGCGAGAGAGAGAGAGAGAGAGAGAAACACTGTTGGCAATGCATTTGCCATGCGCTGCTTCTGGTACAGTTTTTCAACTCCAGCTAACAAACTGGCGCCTGGCATTGCAACCCCTGCATCTCCTGCACACCCCCAAGCCCTCTCCTCTTCGCTTCCCCTACTCAATGCACAGTATAAACGCCATGTTGATGTTTGGGCTTAAAGCGTTTTAGCCAAGTCAAGACCAAAGCCAAAGCCAAGGTAGGACAGCCAGTTGTGTACCTTGGGGAGGCAAGCAATACTACTATTTAGGTTTGCAATTTAGGGTTGCCATGGTTAAGGGCTGTTAATGTTTTGGCCTCACTACGTTTTGAGTTAGGGTCGTCAGCCCTATTTATGTAATCGACTGAGCTTTGGGCCTCTTGTAGGGCTATTGGTCAACGCGAACGTTATGGAAAAATGTGTCAATGGAATGATTTTTTGTTTTTGATTTGCTTTATGACTTTTCGGGCGCAAGAGCCAAATAATAATTAAGGGTTGCTTCACAGTACTATGAATGAAGCTTGCTATCCACATAGATTTATGTTGAGAACTGCAGCTCTAATAAATTACACTACTCAAATTTATTACAACACTTTCCTATTCCTCAATTTATTAATATTATTTGGGAATTAGGGAGAGAGAAAGTTATAATATTCCAAAAATAATAATTAATGAGACCTACAATCCACACTGATTATGTTCATAACTGAAACTTTAATAAGATACATATATATTTATTACAACTCCACTAGTCCGGTATTATCGATCAATTGCTCAACATTAGCTTTGCTTTCCAAAAAAATTAGCAACTAAAATTACTTAGAATCCACTTACGTTCCACAACGCAGCTAGTTACATGTGTGCCACTTATGTTCACATGTTCCACAATTATAATGCAAACCCTTGAGAGCTTCGCATCTTTCGAGAGCGATGTTATAAATAACTTTTCCAGATGATATAGTACGCGTTCGCATATAGTATGTATGATTCATTCCCTGACATTCACAATGAATATGGCGCCATTAAATTGCAATGCATGCCATTCCAAATACAAACCTCGTCCACTCACAAAAACATTTCGCATGAAATTTTCACAATTCACTGAAAAAAAAAAAACATTTAAGGCAAAAATCTCGGATGAGAGTTTTTATTTGATTTTTAATATGTGATACGAGATGAGATATAGATGTGTGAGTCTCTGTGGGTATTTGTATTTATATTGTAGCTACAACTCAACTGCAAATCGTACAAGCAAACAAACCGAAAGCAACAACAACTTTTTGCTGCAGCTGCTGCTCTTGTTGTTGTTGTTGTTCCCCAATCGCTGTCTGACTTTCAGTCGACTAGATTTCAACTTGCTAATATAACACAGCATAGCGTGAAATGAGAGAAGAGAGAGAGAGAGAGACAGTTTGCAAGGGGGTTGGGGAGCAGCAGAGTGAAGGCAGCTGCGATGGCAAAGCAACAACAAAAAGCCTCTGACTTGCATACATATTTATTGTACTGCTGCTGCTTCTTATTTTCTTTATTGCACTGCTGCAGAAGGCGCTATTTGCACGGCCCTTCCCTTCCCGCGCTAAAGTCCGCTCCGCACACATGTACACACACACATTGAAAGCCGCTTAAAAATATGCACTGAAACAAGTAAAAAAAAGTTTGCCATAGAATACAGTGACTAGAGTA
The DNA here is from genome assembly GCF_023558435.1 of Drosophila sulfurigaster albostrigata. Classification (NCBI taxonomy): domain Eukaryota; kingdom Metazoa; phylum Arthropoda; class Insecta; order Diptera; family Drosophilidae; genus Drosophila; species Drosophila sulfurigaster. Next base: position 4,802,312 of record NC_084883.1, read on the forward strand.
GAACACAAAACAACGAAAAAGAAAAATACGATAAAAAAAAAGTTTCAATTCTTAGCATAGAACAAAAAAGCACGCAAAACGGACGAGCAGAAACCAGAAAACAGAAGGGAGAACTTACCTATACCACGTTCAAATTGTGTGCGACATGCAATTCACACACATACACAAACACAGAACACATGCATAGCAAGGGAAGGAGTGCAACGAGTGACGTAGACGCTGGCAGCGCTGCTTGCAGTGACAGTGGCAATGCCAAAGGCAAACTGCATATTCGAGGCCTACATCAACATTTTTCAGCTCTGCGAACTGCAAGGGCGCCCAAGAGAGCCCAGAGAGCGAGAGCTTGCGACCGCGACCGCGACAGACAGAGAGTGAGAGCAAAAAGCACACTCTGTAAACAGATAGCAAGAGAGCGTACTGCATAAGTGTGTGTGTGTGCGGCTGCTGTGTAAGTTGTTTGGCGATGACGGCGGCTGCAGTTTGTGTTGTGCTCTCGTGACCATAGCTATGGCTTCTGCCGCTATCGCTGCTTCTTTCTCTGCTTCAGCCTTCGCCTTCGCTCTTGCCTCCACCACTGCCGCTGTCGCCGTCGCTGCCAGCGCGTAGCTTTTGGACGTTTACATGGATTATGTGGGTATGTAGTGCGGCGTAACGTTGTAGAGCGAGACCGAGACCGAGAGACGGCCAAGCACAATAACACAATGAACTCCAAATGTGGGCAGAGGCCGGGCTCAACATTTGACTGAGAAAGAAAGGGGAGAGGTGCAGTGAGGAGGACTGTGAATGAGCGTGGCATGAGGAGGGGGAATGCCTCTGGCTGCCTTTTGTGTTTTGTTTCTGTACTCGGTTGGCGTCTATTTTTTGCCTCTGCTGCTTTTTCCCATTGCCCGCCTTTGTTTTGTTACTTCATGGCGTTCTTTGGCGTTGTGTGCGAGTTGGAAAAATGGCTTTTCATAGTGAAAAATGAAATGTGGCTCGTTTGAGTTTCTGTTTGTGTTTGTTGTACTTGCTTTTCAATGCTTTATATGTATATAGGTATTTGTTGTAGGAATGTATGTACGCTTGTGTATATGAAATATAATAACTCATCAGGTTGATGCGTTACAGTGGAGCAGCTTCAATCTGAGGTAATTGCAATAGCAAAATGGCGGCCAATGAGCTGATGCGGCAACTTTTAGCGCCACCTGGCGCCAAGCAGAACGTGTTCTATTACAAATGCACTTGGATACATACATACTATATGTACGTTTGTATGTATTACGGTGGCCTTCAGATAGGTTCGAACAACAACAAGCGAGTTGCGTATATAGAGAGTTATGATTGCTGATTGAAGTTAAGTGCAGATCGTGCAAGTGGAAAGTGAGATAAGCATAATGGAGGAAGTCAGCTAAAGCAATGGATGGCAATCAATGAATATAGTACACATAGAATCCACAAGCTGAAAGCTGTGTAATTCATGCGATATCACATACGATCCACATTCAAACTTACGTTCCACTTGTTTGTCTCTACCATATGAGCATAATATGCTGATCTATCAATCACCTATAAGTGTAATATATTTAACAAAACAAGAAAACAAAACATCTTTGCCGCATTCTAAACAATTTCCAAACACAAAAGATAATGTTTAGCTCCATGAAAGAACTATCATAAATCATAAAAACACGTATAGAACACTGTGGAATATTTGCTTGCAGCATAAAAATGGCGATATCAGGCACAGAGTTTAACTTGTCATGGCTCAAACATAGCGATTAAAATAAAGTTGCTTTGTTGTAAAGCTCAAACAACCCATGAAAATGCCAAACATTGCATGACGTTGTCAGCGATAAAGCAACTCTGTGGAAACTACGAAGGGGACAACAGGAGGCAGGAGAAGTCAACTTGCCACACACAGGCAGAGGCATGTGCATGGGGAGGAGGATGATGATGATGATGAGAAGAGGAAGAGGAGAGGGGGACGTGTGTGTGGTTGGTCAGGTTTTTACTTTTTTTTCTCATTTTTGTTGCTGCCCGTTTTCTCGTATTACTCGTCTAGTGTGTTGCTATTGTTGTTGTTGCTGTTGTAGCTACACACTTTTTCTTTGCCGCAACAGCAATTTACTGCATTTTTCATTTACCATGCGAGCGGCACAAACACACACACTTGCCACACGTTGCAGTGAAAATTTGCAGTCAAGTTGGCGTCGCTGCTGAAGCAGACGAAGTTTGCATGACGCCGCAGTTTATTTCATTTTATTTAGCGTGTTTTTTTCTCTTCACTCTTTTTTTTATTTTCTTCGTTTTGCTCGGTGGCAGTGAAATTGAAACGACGACGACGCTAACGCTAAACTTGTCGTAGGAGGGAAAGTGGGAAAGCGGACAAGACGACTGGGCGTATGCGCAATATTTCATGGCATCGCAACGCGTCGCGTCGCGACTTCACTTGCCTTGCCTTGGCTTGGCTTGGCGTGTGTGGAGGGAAAAGTGCCGCCTGTTGGCGTACAAGAAAAAAACTGTGTTATGCCGACAATGCACCACGCTGCACTCACTCACACATAACGGGGCAGGACTATCAGGGTGGGGAGGGAAGGGGCTGCACTTGTGGCCAAGTGTTCGGCTTTGACTGTGGCTGCAAAAACTGCGGCTTCTTAGTCAAGTGCTTCGCGCTGTGCTGTGCTAAGCTGCAGTTGTAGTTGTAGCAACGCCTCTTTGTCGTATCTTTTTATCTACTTGGCCAACAACACAGTCAGTGTCCCTCCTCCCTCCTCCCATCCCCCATCCAATCCCCTCAAGCAGCGATCCATCTGTCCAATGGGTTGCCCGATTATTACTGTCTTTGCACACACATACACACACAGCAACAACTTGCACTTGATATGCTTGTTGTCGCTTGCCATGCATTGTCTTCCCCCCTTTTCTATTCCTCCCTCCTTCTAGCTATTTCTGTGCGATACGAACGTGACTATTTGTACGTTATGTGTCTGAGCCGAGCCCTTCAAAGTCCACAGTTCGCACAGTTTCCTGTTCAGAGCCATGCCACAAATTATAGCATAATCGATAACAGCTTGAATTTGGTGTTGAACACAAGATAATCAAGTGTTTAACAATGTCTTGGCTAACACCATACACATGTATTCCACATGCGTTCCACACCAAAGGCAAATTACAATCGACTTCTTTTATCCGTAGTAAACAGATTAAGTAAGGAAATATTTTAGTACAATTTGAATAATATTCCATCTTAGGGACATTCAGTCCACATGAGTTCCACATCGAATACAAATTGCAATTGACTCCTTTTACATTTTGTAATCGGATTAAGAAAGTACAATTTTTAATACAATGTCAATATTGTTGAATTAAAATAATCAAGAAACATAATACACGCGCGATCCACATGCGTTCCACACCGACTGCAAATTGCAAGTTATTTGACTATATTTATGCATAGTTCATAAATAAAGTAAACACATATTTTAGTACTGTTTTCATATTATTTTTTTTTAAATAAGCAAGTACTTAAGTACTTAAGCTTCATATGCATTCCACATGCGTTCCACATCGAATTCAAATTACAAGCTGCATTTTTGCATTTATGCATAGTAGACAGGTAGAGTAAGGGCATATTTTTGTACTACTTTAATACTTTAATTTGCATAAATATAACTTCCTCATAGCCACTCAAAATACACATTCACATTCTACAATATATAGTATAAAAAATGTGCTCGTACATATATATTTCCAAGTATTTATTATATTGCTTACTTATTTTTTAGTATACCATATGACACAATATGATTGTTATAATTTACAAATCTGTGTTTTAATTGGTACTTAAGTTATTCTAAAATATCATATTTATGATCCACATGAAAGAGAATAACATTTAAATAATATAAATGCAAACCTTATAATCACTACAAAAGATAAATAGTTTTAATATGTACTACAATATATTTTAAATGTTATGCAAGTAAACCCCCTTTAACAATCTAGAGCAGAGTTGCAAATGACTTCCACTAAAGGTTAAAGGTTAAAACTGTGTGGATAATAAATATTAAAAGCGGCAGATCTCAGCGTATAGAAAGAACTCTGATAAACACTGTCAAATGCCCGTTTCGTTTTCTGTTTCTGTTTCGGCGCTTTTTCGATTTTACGCAGATTCTTTGCGACTTTGAGCCGCACGTTAATTGAATTTTAAATTTCTTGTGTTGGATTTTGTGTCGGCCTCTCGGCGACACACCGTTACACAGACAGGCATATAGTCAGGCATATATATATAGTAAGTACTTATATATACTACAAGAGTGTAGCTAGATATACAGCTAGAGAGAGAGATGAACATGTGATATAGTCTTTGAATTTTGTGCAGAAATCGCGAATGCGAATGCAAATTCGAGTCCAACTGGCAACTGCTAAAAATTTATTTATTTGGGTCTAATGTTTTATGTAAGATAACAACAAATGTTTTAAAATTCACGGAAATTGCAAAAAAAAAAAAAAAAGACAAAAAAGAGTAAAGAATTTAAATGTAAATTGAATTGATGTATTTATATATATTTTTTTTTAACTTTTACAGGTCGCGATGATCTCTCGCCCTCGAGCAGCCTTAACGGCTACTCAGCGAACGAGGGCTGCGATGCGAAGAAGAGCAAGAAGGGTCCGGCGCCTCGGCTGCAGGAGGAGCTGTGCCTGGTGTGCGGAGACAGGGCGTCGGGGTATCATTACAATGCGCTCACCTGCGAGGGCTGCAAAGGCTTCTTTCGACGCAGCGTCACGAAGAATGCTGTGTACTGTTGCAAGTTCGGGCGAGCCTGCGAGATGGACATGTACATGAGGCGCAAGTGCCAGGAGTGCAGACTGAAGAAGTGCCTCGCGGTGGGCATGCGGCCGGAGTGCGTTGTGCCGGAGAATCAGTGCGCCATGAAGCGGCGCGAGAAGAAGGCCCAGAAGGAGAAGGACAAGGTGACAAGTTCGCCCAGCTCACAGCATGGCATCAACTCCAATTCGGGGCAGGGCATTGGTGGCGGTGGCGCAGGTGGCAACCACGGTGCCCATGACTACGTCAAGAAGGAGATACTCGACCTCATGACGTGCGAGGCCCCCCAGCATGCCACAATTCCGGTAACTTACTTTATCATCCGATCTAAAGAGTTCCATTAACTAACTATCTTTCTCTCTCTCTTTCGTTTACAGCTACTACCTGATGATATTTTGGCCGAGTGTCAAGCGCGCAATATACCTCCATTAACGTTCAATCAGTTGGCCGTTATATATAAATTAATTTGGTATCAGGATGGCTATGAGCAGCCATCCGAAGAGGATCTCAAGCGTATTATGGTAAGTTTGATTCTCTTACCTTCTACATAGCTTAATGGTTAAAGTCTGTTTGATTGATCAATCAAATTTTATGAGCTCCAAATCCATTTCCAACAAGCTTCCTTCGCATTAAATTCTATAATCTAATTGATCAATTTATTGAGTTTTTGCCTTTCTCATTCTTTCTTTCTTTATTTACTTTACGTAAAATGATTGATCAATCCAAAATCATATACATTTTATTGTTCTAGAGTGCGTCTATAATATTTTGTTATTACTGCATAATTTAAACTAATCCATTTATTAATCACATATATCAATTTATGTGTATGTATTCTTGTTTAATGGTATTTGTTATCGACAATATGATTGATCAATCAAATGACATAAGATCTAAATACATTTCTGTTTTTAAATTATTTTATATACTCTAATTGATAAATCTACCGAGTTTTCGCCTTCAACAAATTAAGCCACGTTTCTTAAAAACAAATTATTTACTTTGCATAAATGGATTGATCAATCCAAAATCATGTAAATTTGATTGTTCTGGAATATAATTTTAATAGAATGCTATTTCTTTTTGCTTCGTAGTATACTTAAGCACTTAAAAATTTATATAATATTATTTATTCTTCTTATCAACGGCATGATTGATCAATCAATATTTATATTGAAAATATAAAGCAAACTGTGCTCACTTCGTTGGCTTATCGTAACAATTTAATATTTTCATATTTAATATTTATCGACAATGTGATTGCTCAATCAATAACCGTATTTAAAATATATATAGCAAACTTTGGTCACTCCGTTGACACCAACAATTCCGACTAATATTTCTGTTTCTTATTGAGTGATTGATCAATCAACTAATATAGATATTTCTACTAAACATAAACCTTTCATAGTATATATTTGTATGCTTACAATTATTAACCATTCATCTCCATTGTACCCGCAGAGTCAACCCGATGAGAATGAGAGTCAGACGGATGTGAGCTTCAGGCACATCACCGAGATAACCATACTCACAGTGCAGTTGATAGTGGAGTTTGCGAAAGGATTACCAGCGTTTACAAAGATACCCCAAGAGGATCAGATCACGTTACTCAAGGTAATGACTCTATATTGATATTGATATAGATCAAGATTAATTGGAATTATCTTTTTTAAGGCCTGCTCATCTGAAGTGATGATGTTGCGAATGGCGCGACGCTACGATCACAACTCGGACTCGATATTCTTTGCGAACAATCGATCGTACACACGAGACTCGTACAAAATGGCGGGCATGGCGGATAACATTGAGGATCTGCTGCACTTTTGCCGACAGATGTTCTCGATGAAGGTGGACAACGTGGAGTACGCGCTACTCACTGCCATTGTGATCTTCTCGGATCGGCCGGGACTGGAGAAGGCCCAGCTGGTCGAAGCGATACAGAGCTATTACATCGACACGCTACGCATTTATATACTCAATCGCCACTGCGGCGACTCCATGAGTCTCGTCTTCTACGCCAAACTGCTCTCCATACTCACCGAGCTGCGCACGCTGGGCAACCAGAATGCCGAGATGTGCTTCTCCCTCAAGCTCAAGAATCGCAAGCTGCCCAAGTTTCTCGAGGAGATCTGGGACGTCCACGCCATACCGCCCTCGGTGCAGTCCCATCTCCAGGCCCAGCAGGAGGAGCAGGAGCGTCTGGCGCGTGCCGAGCGCATGCGTGGCGCCGTCGGTGGCGCCATCACTGCCGGCCTCGATGCCGACTCGGCGTCCACATCCTCCCAAGCAGCTTTGGCTGCGGCGGCGCAACAACAGCAACAGCATCAGCAGCAACAACACCAACAGCTGCACACTCTGCCCGTGCACTCGCTGCCCGGTGGTTCATCTGCCGTCTCTGCGGTCAGCACCAGCAGTGATTACATTGGCGGAGGCGGAGGAGGAGGCGGCGGAGGCGGAGGAGTTGGCAACAGCAACAGTGCAACCACTGCAGCGGCAAGCTCATCCACCAGCATCACAGCAGCGGTGCCGGCGAGCTCGACGACGTCATCAGCGGTGGCCAACGGCAGCATGTATGCCAACGCCCACACGGCCATGGCGCTGATGGGCGTGCCCCTGAAGTCGGAGCACTCGACGACCACCGCATAGCCCCTGCTCGGAGTGGATCTAGGAGTGGGAGTGGGAGTGGGAGTGGGACTGCTAGGCAGCATTATTGAGTGAAGAGTGAAGTGAGGAGGGCGGGGCAGCTTGTATACAATACAATACACACACATACATATAGATTTCAAATCTGAACAGCGCATGAGAATCGATTCGCAGAGATAGATTTCCCTCATTTTTTGGAACTTGATAGATAAAAGTACGAGAAGTAAGCGTAAAATGCAGTTATTTAGTGTTAAGTCTGCAAATATTAGACCTAAGACGATTATGAATATACAAATAATGATACATATAGATATATATATACATACAGCGATGATATATGTATATGTGCAAAGAACTTCTTAACACAAATGCTTAAACAACAAGAAAATGGAACACACATCTAGAAAGGGCGTAGAGTTATAAAGCAGAAACAAAAATACCTTAACTGAAGAGAAGAGAAGCGAAGAGAAGAGAAGAGAAGAGAAGAGAAGAGAAGAGAAGAGAAGAGAAGAGAAGAGAAGAGAAGAGAAGAGAAGAGAAGAGAAGAGAAGAGACAAGAGAATAATTGATAAATTGTATTAACTTATGTTTGGGTGACAACTGCAAGCGCCTGCAAAACAGAAGAGAATAAAGATTGTTTATATTTTAAAAATATAAAAAAAATACACACACCAACCACACACACACACACACACTTATAATAAACAATAATGATAATAAGAATGATTTAATTATAATAGCAGAAGCAAGTGTATAATATGTAAACTAATTCAAAAGCAGCGACTAAATTTGATTTATAATTCCCCCATACTATATAAACTAACAACCTAACTAATAAACATCAACTTCTAATATAAGTTAAATGATTCGAAAACAAAACTCTAACTAAATCTAAAAACAAAAACAAAAAACGAAAAAAAAAAACACGCAAAACTTGGACTGATTTTATAAATATTTTTTTAATCATATTAACTGAAAACAAAACAAAACAAAAACTGTATAAAAAATATAAGTGAAATAACAAGAACAACAACAACAACAAGAGAAAACGACATATTTTTTATTATGCCCTCCTTATATTTTTAACACGAGAATTTACGAAGAACATTTTTTAAGCGCCGTCGTTTTTTATACAATTTTTTTCTCGCAGTTTATTTTGTAATTTTCTTGATTCATGGAAACAAATTGGCGTCGTTTTTTTATAAATATAACAAAATTGTAAAAATTGTAAAAACAAAAAGTGATTGGAGTTTTACTCAAAAAGGCATTAACGGTATTAATTAAATAATTACAAAAAAAAAATGAAAAGAAAAAGAAAAAACGCCACATGGAAAACAAAATGCACTTTTTGCTAAACTAAATTTGAATAAGTTTCAATCACTTGGCATGCACAGTCACTTACACACACACCCACACACACACACACACACATACACCAAAAGACTTCAATATTAATTTTTAAATTAAAATTGTAAAATTTAAAATGAATGCATACTTGTACATTTTAGACATTAAATTTAAAAACTATAAACACAAAAACAATTTGGCAAAATCAAAATTTTGTTTTGTAACAAAAACAAGAACAACAACGTGCAAACTATTTAATTTTTTATATATTAATTTTTTGGCAATTTGCTTTATTTGAAATTATGTTATGCAATTTATATTTTTAATTTGAATTTGAATATTTTGTTTATGCTGCTTTTGCTTTTGCTTTTGATTTTGATTTTGAATTGTAATTTAAAACAATGAAAGAAACAAACAAAAACAAAAACAAATACAAATTGTTGGCCTTATTTTAACTTAAATCAAATTTATATTAATTTTAGTAGCGATTTGTAAAATACGATGAGAAAACAAGAAAATAACAACAAATAAACAAACAATATATTAATGTAAATCCCAATTATTTTTTTAATTGTGTAAAAACGTGGCAGACATCTTTTTTAAAATGTGCAATTCTTTAATTTTACTACTATTTTTATTACTGTATAATTATTTACGTTAATTAAATATAATTATCACATCCACACACACACACCAACACACACACACCAATACACATACATACGGACACTCATATTTAAGTAAATTTAATTTATAACCATTGAATTTTTTATAACGTAAATCGTATTTAAAGAATTATAATTGAAATCATTGAAAGAATCAAACATATAAATATATTAACAACACTCTTCAGAATAGAAAACAGATACACAGTGAATAATTTAATTATAATTAATCAAATAAATACAAAACTTATAAGTGGAAGAATCCCCATTAAAAATTAAAAACGTAAAAAACACTCTTAAGTTTCTTCTTTACACGATTGATTTTAATTTTAAGTTCTCTAGTATGCATAAAGCGCGTTTAATTATTATAAATAATTTGTTTTGTAGTTTTACCCACTACTCTAATATGTATAAATCAAACATTTATCATAATCTATAAATAATTTTTACTATTTTACGTAAATGCAAGAATGGAGCATGCAAAAACAAAACAGAAATATACAAAATATACACAATATATATGAAAATATGTTGAATGAAAACAGCAAAAAAAAAAACAACTGAAATTCAAACATAAACATAAATGCAGCAAATGTGTTTTTATTTATTATTTTCCCCCATTTTCATTCGGTTTATTTTGATTTATTGAAGAGAATGCGACAAGTAGGCAAAGACTCGTTAGACTTAGGCCCAAAAAAAAAAAAACAAAAACTGATGATGGATGATTGATTTTGTATGTTGATAAATCGATCAAAACATGCGAAGCAAACGGCTGTGAAGTTGGCTTTTCAAAGATTCTGAGTGTGGCTATAAAATGATGATGAAAATGAAATTGATATTGGAAAGCAGGCTAAGTAAGAAACAAATGAATGATTTCTGTTTGTAATACTGGGAGAACTGAAAAGGGATTTTGTGAAAGAGCTTCGAGGAATGAAATGAACTTTAGTTATATTTGTAGTAGTCCAAGTTTTAGTTTTGCCAATTGGGAAACTAGCATCAAAATTGAAAAAGTGAAACACAAGAAATGATTTTAAAATGGGTCAAACTTGAGAGTAGGTCCCTAAAAAATAATTGAAACATAAGACGCGCTATAAAATAGCTTTAGATAATACTAAAACAAATGATTTGCTAACAACCTTTTTAAAATTAATGAAATTTCTAATTTAATGAAAACAAAATATTATAATAATAATAATAAAGAAAATATAATCTACCAGGCTGATGGCATGTCAAGTGTGAATTAAAATTAAGTCAAGTAATTTAACCTAACAAATAGTAACGAAAGAATACAATTACAATTTAAACTCCTCTCGCCCTCGCTAAACGATTTCTTGCAAATTTGATAATACCTAAGCATACGGAATACTCGTATAGAATACCCGAATAATGTGGAAAATACCTAAGCCTATACCTAAGCCAGTAATTGTAAATATGTATGTATGTACTTATGTAACTCTCACTCTATACAAAGAAGCATTACGACAAGCAACAAATACGAAACATACAAAAAGCAACCTGACAAAATTATAATGATGAACATAAGATATAAAGTAACAACTTGTTGAGATATCCATTCATTTAATTGAAACAAACCGAAGTAAACAAAGCAAAGCAAAATAAAACGAAACAAAACAAATTAAGTGAAAACAAATCGTTATGTAGATTTTTGAAAATTTTCAAAACAACCAAAAAATGACAAAACCAAAAAAACAAAACAAAAACAAAAACAAAGAAACATAAAAACTTTATTTAATTTTTATGCACTGTTTTCTGTTATGTGTAACTTGTAACTTGTTTTGCCCACAAATACATTTTTAATCTTATCCTTAGATGATACGATCCACAAATATAACCCAATTGAGCACACAGCTAAAAATGATCCTTATCAACAAAAAATACAAAGAAAATATGCAAACCAAGAGAAGAGAAATGAAATGAAATGAATGAAAAACGAATTGAAATTGAAATTGGAGTTTTGTGTTCAACTTGTAGATATTGATCCTGAATTGAAAACTACCTCAAACGAAACATTCAAATGAAACACGATTGAACGGTTTTTGAGCATTAATAATAAACGTAACTACAAGCGAGACCTTAGCATACAGCGCTAAACCACAAATATACTTACACACACATTAAATACTTACAAAACAGCAATTATTGAATTTTCTTTTTTGCATTGAATTCGCAAATTCCCATAACCTCAAAAATGGTTCTGTTCGAAGTTCGAACTCCTTACGCCTTTTTTTCGAGGTACCTGTTTCGCAGCACTCGATGGTTAGATGGAAGGATGTTTCCAAAAACAACATTTAATTTCGAACCAACCCAAAGTTAAAAGATGGAAAACAATAACAAAAACTAATAAGAAAATTGCTTTTTCAATCACATAATCTAATATCGAAAATCGGATGCAAAAGGAGTTAAGTTTTAAGTTGTGTAGTTTTCTCACTGCCAAAATTGAAAGTAAACAAACAATATATTATTATTATTATACAAACAAGATATAATCATACAAATTTCCGTTATTATTAAATACTATTTGTCAAATTTCGTTTGCAATGTGTAGCAATCAGTAATATACGAGTAAATAATTAATAATTATCTACGATCTAGTACATAGAGATACGAAAAAAAAACAGTTCAAGTCAATATAGATACGATAAATATTGTAATACATTTAAAATACGACTACGAGAAGGCAAAAACAACGCACATTATTCAACAACAAATGCAGTTAGCAGGAATGAAAAACCCCGGAAAAAAATACATACAACTTAAAACTGAATTGATGGCATTTTAGTGTTACGAAATACGAAACAAAAATACAGCAACAAACAAAAAACAAACAAATGAAAAAGAAAAAGAAGAATGAAAAACAAAAGAACTCAAAAGAAAACAAATTAATAATTATATTCAATTTAATATTCTAAATGAAAAGCAGTCAACAAAGAAATATACGTAATAGAGAAGACAATTCGACAGTTTCATAAAAAATAAAGAAATCCAAAAACACAATGGAACCATTTTATCTTATTTTCTTATACGTATATTTTCTGTTCATACACCATTTTATTTTCGTTTCTCGGCAATCTATGCTTTTAATTTAAACGCTACACTGCCAAAAGAAGAACCTTAAGTTATATCTTAGCCTCGTTTAAGGGCAGATGATACGTCTAAATTTTAAGTACCGAACCTAGAGTGTGCCTGCTTAAGAGATCAACACAAATTATTTTGGTGAATTGCAATTTATTGGCTTCTTTGTATTATTATTATTATTCGAATTACTATTATTATCATTATTATTATGGAAACCGCATTAATTAAAATGAGAGAGATGTAGAGATTGTTAGCATTTAAACCCAACAAACAATTAAATATTGTGCAAACCTATCTATTATTATTATAATTATTATTATATTATGATTATTATGAACTATTATTATAACTATTATCAAGCATATAATACTAACACATGAGAGGTTAGCTTGTTGTTTTTTTTCTGAAAACATAAGGTGCATTGATCTATCTACATAGACATACTTACACGTAACTTAATTAAGTCTATCTATCAAACTGACATCTAATTTTGAAATTATTTCATGCAAATGAATATTATGTATTGCTAAAACAACAACAAAAACCAAGAATTACAAAAATAATATATATTTAAAATTTTTATACTTCAGAGGCGTAAAAATTACGAGTATAACTTGACTTAAGTTTGAGAAAAATAATATATACATATATCTATATACAATACATACATTGACGTATATGTACAAGTTAATGTAATTTGCTATTTCTGTGTATCTTTGGGCGATCGTGTGGCAACGCATTAACTAAAACTGAGTAATATGCAACTCTTGGGCGCATATACATAATTACATTTTTGAAATTAATTACATACATACATAACAAATCTAAATAGGTCTAGATTACACGTACATATACTTTAAATAGTTTTAAAACTAAGCTGTACATATAAATATAATAACAACAGAAGTCTATATATACGATATATATGAAACGTGTAATAAAATAAAAATATATATATATATATTTAAAATATGTTCAACTGATTTACCATTGAATTTATTTATACCACCTATATATTTTGAAATCTCCTTTCGACTTAATTTGTTGCAGCAAGGCCATAGTGATCGATTTAGCATCGATTGCACTATTATTTTAAACATCTTATTTATGTTTAGATGAATTCAACTTTAACTTAAACTTAAAAAAAACAATTGCGGTTTTAATCGGCGTTAGAGTGTGACCGTGTGCAATATTTTTAAATAATACCAATACGAAATGCGTAAATATACCTTGAACATAGTTGGCAGCGCGGCACACTTCACAATATTCACAATAAGTAATTTATCGATATATCGTGGTAGTGAAATGAATGGCTTCGTTAAGTATGATTTCTAATTTTTATTTTAAATAACTATTGCATATTTTTCAAGATACGATTGAATATACCGTAATACATCTTACAATAAGGGGTCAAGAACAATCGATAATTATTATTAGGGATATCGATTACACAACTTATGTAAAATATGAACTCATCGACAATGTTATCGATGTCTATCCACCTCTACTCGGATGCCGCACTGCGAAAAGTAGGATAATAAATAAATAGTAAATTTATTGATAAATTATAAAAGGTTTGTAAAAAAGTGTTGTTTGTATTTGCTTCTGAAGCCGCAAGTCGCACACAAAAAATTGCATTTGTATTTATACGGAATACTATTCAAGTTTGTCAACCCAACAACAACACGTAAGCGTTTTTGCACCGAAAGCAAAGGCGGCAAGATGGCGGCAATGGCAGCTGCAAATGAAAACTAAGCAGATTGATCCATTTTGCAATTGGCAATTGACCGTTTTTCTTATAGTGAACAATTAGTTGGAAATGCAAACTGTAAAACTCATGCAAACAGTTGATTCACATAAATAAAACAGGCGTATTGAGGTTATGTGTGCGACTTGCAGCGGATAAAGCAAAAACCGCTTTCTCTTCGATAATTGTTGCTCAATTAGCATTGTAACTTGAAGACAAACGGCAATGGGTGATTCGGAAGATGAATATGATCGCAAACGGCGCGACAAGTTTCGCGGTGAACGTGACAGCTATCGGCCAGAACGTCGGGATGAACGACGTCCAATGGGTGGTGGCGCAAATGCTCGCGACGAGTGGGGAGCAGAGCGGTAAGTAATGGACATTATTGTCTGGTTTGGACTCGGTGCCATTACAATCCAATAAACTGCTTCACAGCAATCCATTTCGAGGTAGTTCGGCAGCTGGCGGTGGCGGAGGAGGTGGTGGCGGCGCACGGCATCGGCCAGATTACAGCGACTACCGCGGCTCCGGACCACGTCCACGATATGGATCACCTGGACGCGAGATGCCGCCCGCGAAGCGCATGCGTCCCGACTGGGGTGACAACGAGATGCGCTCGAATCCACGCTTTGGTGAGTTGGTTAAAACAAAAAATAGAACATCTTATTAATACATTCACTCTCTTTTTGCAGGCTATGATCCGTACCTAGTGCAGGCCTGGAACGATCATTATCAGTCACTGCACTCAGCCTATTCGCATGCAAGCCACGTGCCATCTGCCCGCGAATCAGTTCCAAGTGGTGGCGTGACAAGTGACACGCAAACTCAGCCGGCGATGCTGACTTTGAAACAGTTTCTGGACACGCAGGATGAAAACATTTCCGACTCGGAGGTGATGCGCAAGTACACCGAGTATAAGACGGACTTTAAGCGACAGCAGCTGAATGAGTTCTTCGTGGCCCACAAGGATGAGGAATGGTGAGTTGCGCAAATTGATCAGCAATTGAGAACAACTAAAGCAAAATATGAATCAACAAGAGCTACACGCAAAGGACAATGGAAAGCTACTCTTCCTGAAGACTATTTTGATTGGTTCAATTTGAAATCTCGAATCAACAAATCAAATCCATCACAAATCATAACTTCCTAT
This sequence comes from Drosophila sulfurigaster albostrigata, assembly GCF_023558435.1. Lineage (NCBI taxonomy): Eukaryota > Metazoa > Arthropoda > Insecta > Diptera > Drosophilidae > Drosophila > Drosophila sulfurigaster. Next base: position 4,817,770 of record NC_084883.1, read on the forward strand.
TTGTATACCTACTTATTATTAAGTTTTTCTCTGCAGCTTTAATGGGTTTTATGACGAGTTTCGAACTGCTGAGAGTCAGAGACGAGACAGTGATTCAGCTTCAGTTTCCGCTTCAGCGTCTGCCTCTGCCTTCGGCTCTGTCTCTGCCTCGATAGAAGCATATTGAACTAAATACATATGATAACAGTTAAATTTAAAGTACCCGGCGAGCAATGCCGTGGGTGTGTTTTATATTTTTGAAACCGCGATTTATTTAAATTCGTTGCCTAAACATGCTATTCTCTCGTACATAAACATATGTGCATTAAATATGTGAGCATATAAAAAAATATGCAAAGGTAAGACTTTGGGTAATATGTACTTGCAACCGATATCTAAATCAATTACAAAACTCAATTCAATTCAAAGCAAGCGTAAAACAATGTAGTACTAATTCTAAATTTGATGTGATGCCAATCAGCCAGCGGATGCGCGTGGTATATCCATATATCTATCTAAATATATCTCAATACGAGACGTACTTAAGCTATATCCACATCGTATTACAGCACATTATCTCGCTCTGCAAGATTCCATTTCTTATCAGCTATATTTTATCTCTCGTAGGTTCAAAAATAAATATCATCCCGAGGATAGCGTGCGGCGCAGTGAAGAACAACGAGGATTTTTGAAGGTAAATGCACTATTTACATTCCGACTTCTTAAGAATTTCCACTCACCTTAACCGAACTTTTTACAGAGGCGTACAGATGTATTTCTTGAACTACTCGAGAATGGGACCATCGACAATGTCAAAATTGACTCCTCTCAAGGGGATGCATTGGTACGCGTACTTGACACTTGTGTGATTAAGTTAGAGGGCGGCACCGATGAGGATCTCAAGGTGCTTGATGAGAAGCCTAAGGATCTACCTGTAGTCCAGGAGCGCAAGTCGGAAACGGTTGATTCAACAGTTGTTACCAAGCGCGAGACGCCTGATAGTCCAAAGCAGCAGACAAAAACTGAAAAGGAGGACGACGATTTGCCAATTATTGTGTCACCTTCACGTAAAACAACGCGGCCCCCGCACTCTGATGAGGAGAATTGGGATGATGACGAGATGGCGGCATCAGAGAAGACTGCATCTAAAAAGGATCAAGAAGAGGACGCCGCTGAGAAGCCAGCTGAAGGACAGGCCGATGGAGGTTCGCCAAAAAGCGACAGCGATAAAAATTTAACAAAAAAGAAAACCAAGAAACATAAACGTAACGGTAGCGACAACGAAAGTTCATCCTCTGGCAGCTCTGATTCGGACTCGGATTCCGACGACGAGAAGCTCAAAGAAAAATATGACGTGGAAGAGGGTTTGCGCGCTGATCAAAAGGCCGAGGCACAAAAAGACAAAGAGCTGGAAGCAGCGGCTAAGGCCAAATTGCAACCACCTGCTAGTCCGAAACCTGAGGAGTCCTCTGAGGGTAAAAATCAGGACGTAACTGAAATAAAAACGGAAATCACCGATGGGGACGCAGAAAAGCCTGAACCTATGGATGAACAGTCTGAGAAAGAAACTGAAGAAAATGCGGTGGACAAGGACGAGCTGGAGAAAAAGGACAAAGGCGACGGGGAAATTGCAAAACCAGCTGTCGACGAAGTGACTGAGACAATCGATTTAGACAAAGTTAAGGATGGACATCCCCGTGCACTGCATCGCACATCATCCATATTTTTGCGCAATCTGGCGCCTTCAATAACCAAGGCAGAAATCGAGGCGATTTGCACACGATTTAGTGGATATCTGCGCGTGGCAATTGCCGATCCTCTAGTGGAGCGACGTTGGTATCGCCGTGGTTGGATTACCTTTACTCGTGATGTTAACATAAAGGAGATCTGCTGGAGTCTGAACAATCAGCGTCTTCGGGACTGCGAAATGGGAGCAATTGTGAATCGCGATTTGAGTCGACGGGTGCGTCCCGCTAATGGCATCACAGCACATAAGCAGATTGTGCGCTCCGACATCAAGTTATGTGCTAAGATTGCAATGAATCTGGACGAGCGCTTCAGATTGTGGAGTGATGTATCTCCAGCGGAAGAAGCGGCTTCGGAGGGCAAGGCTGGTGTGGAGACAACCAATGGCAGTGGAAGCAACTCGACTACTTATGGTTTTAATTCGAAGAATCCAGTACTTCAAAACATAACCGATTACCTCATCGAAGAAGCTTCTGCCGAGGAGGAGGAGCTATTGGGTTTGGCTGGCGACAACAAGGACAGCGAAGGCGAGCCCATCGAGAGAGATGAGCCGCTGCTGACAGTGCTAGATCGCTTGGTACTGTATTTGCGCATTGTCCATTCTGTGGATTACTACAATCACTGCGAGTATCCCTATGAGGATGAGATGCCCAATCGCTGTGGTATCATCCATGCTCGTGGCCCAGCGCCCATGCGTGTCACCACCAACGACGTTCAAGAATATATTAAGACGTATGAGGGCAAGCTAGTTCAATTCTTAACGAAGAGCGTTCAATTGAGCGAAGACGATATCAAAGAGCTTGGCGCCAAAAATGCAGACACGGAAGTGGAGAAATTCGTACAGGCTAACACCCAAGAATTGGCCAAGGACAAGTGGCTATGTCCTTTGTCGGGTAAAAAATTCAAAGGGCCCGAGTTCATCCGCAAGCACATCTTCAACAAGCATGAAGAGAAAGTTGACGAGGTTCGAAAGGAGGTCGAATATTTCAATAATTATTTGCGCGATCCCAAGCGCCCGCAGCTACCGGAGCATCCCGGCAGCTCTAAGCGCACGGACTCCGAGTCTGGCCGTGGCGGGGGCGGGTGAGTTACTAAGTGCCTGCTAAATGAATTTGGTTTTATAAAAATTTTAATTATTGCAGCTATCGACCACCGATGTATCCGCCCTTCTCAGCTATGCCTTATGGATTCGCGCCGCCCATGATGGGCGGTGGTGGTCGTGGAGGACGCAATTTTCCGCCAGCACGCAGGTTTGTTTAATAAATAATAATGTTCTGTCCATAAAATTAAGTAGATTTGAGATTTGTAATCAAGGTTTATTGAAAGGTTTTCTTTGAAATTATCGTTAAAACATTTTTCTACACATTTTTTCAACTCGATCAAATGGAAAACAAAAAAAACTCTATCACTCAGGTGTCCGATTACATTTCAAAACTAGACCAAGAGGGGTGTCTTGGAATTAATTTCCGCTTAACAGAGGTGTCTTCATAAAGGTGTCTATTAAGGGAATTTTCACTGTCAATCTGTTTATGAGCGTGGATTGCTAAAATCGGTTCTGACTAAAGCGAATTTTAGCTGAAGTATTCCAATCTCCTATAATTTATTCATTAGGTACATGTATGTGTACATATGTATGCATGTTTGTACAAAATCTTGTTAAATTGTTTACTCACTAAATTTTTTTTATTTTTTACTTAATTTGTGTGATAAGAAATAACTTTTCAGCTTTGGCCACATAGGATACAAAAATTTGTAACATGATTAGATTAATTCTGTCTGAATGCTAAAAAAGCAAGGATATTTTTAAGTCCCTCCAAACATCATATTTCCCCTTTAAAAACCTAGTGTATTTGTCCCCAAATCTCTTTTTTTTTATATTTTGCTGTGGTCTTAAATCGAAATTTGTCACAACTTTCTTGTGTCGCAAATTTTTTGCAGAGAATTGCCTTTGGATCACCAACGACGGCTTATCGGTTACCATGATTTGGACGCGCCTGTTAATTCCGATATGTTTGACTAATTGATTAGCATGAAAACAAACAAAGAAATTTAAAGCACAGCAATTACACAGACTACACTATGTCGAGCTCTCGAGCTCAGTTCTTATAAGCAAATTAAGAAATGCTATCTTAAAAAAGGGAAATTCTTAACATTAATTATGCAAACTATTATTTCAATTTCGATTCTATGTACAATATGTGGATTGTATTAATTGATAAAACCCAAGACCTAAATCTTTTAATTTTCATTTCAACTAATAAACTTGAACGATTTTCTAAAGCTATGAAATGCAAACATATTCGAGCATTTCAAAAACATTTTGTTTTATTTTAAGATCTGCATATTATTCCTCAATCTAAACTCAATTTCGTTGCTTACAGACCCGGTGGTTTTGATTATCGCGCCAGATCACACTACCGGGACTTGGACGCGCCGCAAGAGCCGTATTAAAAGATACTCAAATAAGAGTGTCATCACAATTAGTTTATAACTAATAGATTGAACAATTCTGATAAAATATTAATCAGACTACGAAAAAAGTAATCATAATATAATCTATTAACGCAAGAGAAAAGTTTAAAAGTGACAAATGACAAATCATGGATCAATGTATGCATATTGTTTGTATTGCTTGAATGAAAAGAATATATAAATAAAGTTGATTATCAGCATGATATTTTTATTTTCAAATTACTTAAAAAAACAAGATTTTAATTGCCCTCAAGTAAATATAATAATTATTATTTAAAGAAACAACCCAACAAACCATTTAGTAATAATGATGCCACATATACAAAGGACAAGTTGTAATACCCGATGGCGTCTTTTGAGTCTGAAAGCACATTCGATATTTATGTACAGTTACTTTTGCTGATGATATTTAATACATACCGTTTTAAGTGCTTGGCTGCACGCTGTATACCCTCTTCGCTTGGATCCTCTTTGCCCAAATAGACTCGCATGCCAACCATTGCGCGTCTAAAATAATCATCCCAATCTAATTTTCTCATATCGAATTCGAAATGCTCTTTATCTGCTGCAGAAAGTGATTGCCATAGACGATCCGTATTTATCGTTTCATGTGTCCAGTATCCAGTACTAAAATGGGCAAGTGCATTCATAGTTTTGTGGATCTTCGTATACAACTTAATCAAACGGGGCTTTTGGCCTTGCAACCGTAACACCAAATCAATGGCATAACCGGGTAACGTATGATAGAAGATTGCTATTAATTTGAATAGCCAAAGAAAAGATGTAGTATGTAAGAATGGATACCACAGTGCCTGTTCTAATGGAACAGTATGTTGATACTTCGCCAAAATATCATGGAAAGTCCCATTTGATATCGGATTACTCTTATGGGCCACATAATTATAAATAGTCGGAGGCAATGAGCGACGTCTCTTCTCAGCTGATTCGTTCGCCGTTTGCATTGCACAAGCAAGAATGCAGTTGGCGCAGTAGTCGACGGGCACTATGGCATTGGGAGCTCTCATATTTACAGGCGCAATTCGTAAGACACCAATTGCAGTACCATAAACCATAGCAAGGGGTCCGTAGATGTTGTCTATCCATCCCGACATCGGCTCTTTGTAAGTTGCAACAACTAAAAAATTATTTTACAATTAGAATGGAATCGAATCAACTCGGTGAATGCACTTACTTGAACCTGGTCGGAAGATGCACACCGGTAATTCTCCCGACTCGGTCTGAATCACTTGTTCTGCCAGAGCCTTTGTATAAGTGTAGGTGTTAGGAAACTTGCCCATGAGAGTCGATGCCATTTTGTCTAATAGAACATCGCCGCAAACTTTTCTAATCGGTAAAACCTTATCTGCCCCAGCAATCAGATTGTCCGGATAGTATTGTTCCAAAATGTGTGGAATTACACAATTGCTAAAAGATGTGGAGACGTGGACAAATCCCACAAGTCGACTCATTTCCTTGGCCAGATTCAACATAAGCTGAGTTGCACGAGTATTAACATCCACTGCCTTGTGCAAAGGTTCAGCAAAGTTCACTGTGGCTGCACAATGAATCACCACTTGCACCTCATTCTTGAGCAGCTCACGATCATCTGCACTGATTCCCAGATCTGGTTCTTCACAATCACCAGATATGGGCACAATTCTCTCCAGAGCATTTGGTTGAGTTTTGAGTAGTACTCCAAATAACTGGATTAAAATAATAATGAGTTCAATTGAAAGTTTTTGAAAATATTGTGAAAAATATTAATCAGTACTCACTAGATCTGTTTTCCATTCGTCTATGCGGTCTTGTGGACTTTTTCCACGCTTTGATCGAATTAACACATAAATACGTGACGCCTCTGTCGCCCGTAGCACTTTCTCAATGACCACTGAAAAACCGATCAGAGTTCAAAAATTTGTAATGCTTAGAGGAACTATGATCCCAATTTGCTTTTTAACACGAACAATAATTTTTAATTTTTTAAAAAGGCACATGCGTGTAATTAAAACTCATATGGAGAGAACAAAATTATTGATCATATCATTCGTATTAATTGAATGTATTTGTTACATTTATGTATTATTTAATTGACATTGGCACTGTTTGCATTTTATAGTTATTCTACCTCTTCCCAAAAATCCACTTCCACCTGTCAGGAATAGCGTCTTATCTTTGTAAAATTCCTTTATTGTCGAGTTCATTTTTTCTAAAACTTATTTTTTTTTCACTTTCGTTTAAAGAAAAACACTACTGATCTGTTCAGTTCAACAGATATAACGTTTACGCGACGCTGCGAGTCAATACTGGTTCGCCTAATGCTGTTCGACTTTATATAGTGGAAATTGTTGTGTAATTACGTATACTCGTACTGTATACTGGCTCATATTATATTATGTATTATATATGTATAGTTAAACAAGTTTAGTAATTATGTAGTTCGGTTTTGTGTTAGCAATCGGCCTTATCTCCCTTAGTATAATACTGTGTAGATATAAAAATATGAAACCATATTCAATATCAAGTCAACTGACACTTTAAATTAATTTCATGTTTTAAAAAGCAGAAAAAGAAGCGAAATGTAATGGTATCTTAATCCATATACATATTAATGACAGTCCAATATTTATTATTGAGTAGTTGTGGATTTGTATGTAAGCAACTGAACGTAGGTGAAGACTTCTGCTTAGTGCTTTATAAGGTTTAAGAATTATTTTTTATATAGTTCTTTGATACTTTATTGTTGCTTTTAAGTTTTATGACAACATTTTGTATGTAAGTATGTACTCAGTGTAAATGCATTTAGAGTCAAATCAAGGAATATACATACACACATATGTATTTCCATTCTCAGCTCGACAAGTTTCTGATAATCCCTTGCGAATTGGGGATTGCGCTGATAACAATAATATTGGGTTGCCCAAGAAGTAATTGCGGATTTTTTGAAAGAAAGTAAATGAATTTTTAATCAAACTTAGAATGAACTTTAATCAAATATATAATTTTCATTTTGTTCGATAACCTTTTGCCATCTTCCCGGCAAATTTTGTATTCCACGCTCATAGAACTTCTGGCTTAAATCTGCAAAAAACTGAACCAAGTGCGATTTTATAGCCTCATCATTGCCCAAAGTTTTACCATTTAAGGAGTTCTGCAAAGATCGAAATAAATGGTAGTCTGATGGTGCAAGGTCAGGGCTATATGGTGGATACATCAAAACTTTCCAGCCAAGCTGTCCCAGTTTTTGGCGGGTCATCAAAGATGTGTGTGGTCTGGCGTTGTCATGATGGAAAATGAAAAATTTACGATTGATCATTTCTGGCCGTTTCTCGTTGATGGCTGCATTCAATTTGTCCAGTTATTGACAGTAAACATCCGAATTAATCGTTTGGTTCCTTGGAAACAGCTCAAAATGTACCACACCCTTGCAATCCCATGGCTCATCTTTAAGTGAAAAATCTCCAGAACGGAATTTGCGAAACCAATTTTGACACTATCTTTCTTTTAAGGCTTTATCACCATACACATCACGTAACTTTTTAGCAACTCTCTCTGCGCTTTTTCCTTTACGGAAATAATAAAGTAAAATATGACGAAAATGCTCTTTTGTGGACTCCATATTAAAAAGGGCGCTAATCAAACAAATGTAAACAAAATTACGCGCACTTTTTTTCTAAAGCAAGGTAATAGTGACAGCTAATAACTGACAAAAGAAAGAATGCAATTACAGAGTCACAAGCAGTTAAAAAAATTATAAACGCCGACTATATGAAAAATCCGCAATTACTTCTTGGGCAACCCAATACTACAGCAAATGCAACAAAGTATTACATTTTCATTTATATTCAATTGACGGTCCTCCGTGTTTTGCTCGCCCCATTGCCCGCGTTGAGTTTTCATAAACAGAATAATGTTGATAATAGACCCACATTAAACAAAGTAAGAAAGCTACACGAGTTGCTTAGATCCGTGACGTCTCTGTTGCCCGTAGTGAAAAGTCGATCAATGTTCAAAAAATTTGAAACACTTAGACAAAATATTAATTCAAATTTTCTTTTCAATACAAAAAATAATTTTTATAATTGAAAAATGCATGGTTGTATACTAATAAGGAGAAGAGAAAAGAGCATTGATATATCGGTCTATCATTCGTGTTGATACATACAATATAATTGTTAGATGTATTTATTATTCAGTTGAACAGATACAAAGTTATTGCGACGCTGCGAGGCAATATCAGATTGTCTAATGCTGTTTGACTTTTAATACGGTAAAATGGTATTATAACATTGCGCTTACAGCTAATGTAAGTAACAAGCAGAATGAGTCATCTCGAACCTGATAATGCACGTAAATGATTATTGCAAATCAAAAATATTTAAAAGGGGAAAAAATATTTGGCAATCTAGTATATTTTAAATGTAATAGAATTTGTATTTATTGCAAATGGGTAGCGGGTATCTCACAGTCGAGCACACTTATCTGTAATTTTCTGTCTGGTTAGTTCAGTGTGTTTGGTTGTTCGATAGTTATCACCGTAATCTCTCTTAGTATAGTATATACATTGTAATATTGAAATAAGTCAAGTTAATACAATATAATGAAAATCGAGGCCGTGAGTGTGTAAGATTGTGATGTACCCGCTACCTATCGACAATTAAAACCAGTACGTAAAGGAAAGCAATAAATTATAACAGGGTTTATGATTTTGTATCTTTGTAGTCTTTAAAGTCTCGATGTGTTAACTTCATAATGTACATTTGATAGTCATTCCTAAATATGTGCATAGCTATTTTGGTTGAATAAATATTATGTTTATGAAAAATCTAAAATCTGAAAGATATTGCTGTTCATACGGCCAGACGGATAGTCGGACAGACGGACTTTGGTAAACCGTCTCGGCTGTTGAAGCTGATAAAGAATATATGTAACATATGTACTCGTATATATGTACGTTATGGAACATATATGGAATATATACACAAATAACAAATTGAATCCGTTCAAAAAAATGTTTGTAGTTTTTGCTTTGCGTGGGTTTAATTGTAATGTGAATGTATATTGATTTGGATAAATTATTATCTCGATTTTACTTTGCTGTACCCTCTACTTTTAGGCCCTACTTAAACTACTCAACTTTAAAAATAAATAAATAAATACATACAAATGTAAACAATACTTTTTAACTGTTTAGCAAAGATTCTGTATTTTTGAAAAACTTTTTGTGTTGATTTCAAATTTATTCATAGATAATAATTTAATACTAAGAAGACTAAACATATTCCACATACTAGATCTTACCGAGAGATAAATTCAAGCAACTGAAAAGATGTTACATGCAAACTCATTGGATACCTACTATTTCGGTTAATTTATTATCAATTATACAATTTACTTCTTGTTAATATAGACAGATTGTAAATACAAGAAGAAAAAAAACAAATATTGTGAAGCCCGACCATGCTATTGTTGCTCGGTTTTTGCACTTCACGATATATTCGTGATCCTTCCGCTATTCTTGCGAGATTGTTGCCTGCGTGATACTTCAGCGATTGCTCGGCGATTCTTTCGCGATCTTCTTCTTGCGCGATCCTTACGCGATTCATTCGCGATTCATTCGCGATCCTACCGCAATTGTTTAGTGATTTATTTACCAACCTTCTGCGACCGTTGCACAATACTTTCGCGATTGTTGAGCGATCCTTCTGTGATTTTTATGAGATCCTTCCGCGATTGTTCGACGACTGTTGCACGATTCTTACGCCATTTTTTCGCAATCCTTGCGCGATCCTTCCTCAATTGTGTCCCGATTCTTACACGATCTTTCCGCCATCCTTCTGCGATTGTTGAGCGATTCTAACCTTCCGCGCTTGTTGCGCGGTTGCGATCCCTCGGCAATGGTTTTTTGCGTGATCCTTCCTCGATTATTGCGCGATTCTTACCTTCCGCGATTGTTGCCTTCTGCGATCCTTCCGCTGTTCTTGTCTTTCTCTATTCTTGCTCGATCCTTCTACATTTGTTGCGTGGTTTTTGCCTTCTACGATTGTTGCGCGATTTTTTCGAAACTCTTACGCGATTCTTTCGTGATCCCTTCGCATCCTCACGCGATTTTGTTCGATTTGCGATTGTTGCGTGATTTTTGTCTTCCGCGATTCGTGCGGTATTGTTACGCGGTTCTTGCCTTCCACGATTGTTTCGCGATCCTTGTGGGATCGATCGATTACGTTGCCTTTCGAAATGTATGTATATATATATATATATATATAGCAAAGAGACCATTAGTGCAAATGTCAAAATAGCCCTTGTTGACAGCAGCGAACTGGCAAGGTTTTAGTAAGGCGGAAAATTCGGCGGTGAAAGTCGAGCAGTATCCAGGAAGGAGACCACCAGCGATGATAGTGTTTTCGCTGTTAACGACGGCAAAGCAGTTTTAGAGATCGTTTTAGAGACATATGTGTAAAGCAAGATTTTACACCAAGCTTATTGTTTTGGCAATAGAATTGGGCCAGAAATTTGGAACAGAAGTTTTTGCTTTTTGGTTTATGTTGACGTTGGACTTTTGTCCAGACCACAAAGGCAGCGGAAAGATGGCAAGACTTGTTATGGGGGCGGGCAGGCCGAGATGTGTACTGTAATTGGCGCAACGCCGCTGCATGGTTGTCTCTACGATGTGATATGTTATACTGGGAAGGCCGGATTCCCCTAATATGCAGTGGGTGGGGGAGGAAGGAAAAATGTTGATAGATCGTTGAACGTTAGAGCACGAATGATACTTACAAGCGTATTGATGTGTATTTTAGCTTAGAAATTTAATAATATTAAAACAAGACTCTTGTTGTTATTTAAATATAAGCTTTGAGTCGAAGGTTATGCCCAGTATATATATTCTTAACTACGATTGCTCTTAAAAATGATGTCTGGAAATTTACAAAGGTGCTTACGGCAAATATGTAGTATTTTACATTTCCCTATTGCAAGAGTGGCACCCAAGAAGGCTCCCCAAGACGCAAAAAATAATTTGTATACCCTATACCCATAGGGTAGAAGGGAAGTGTAACTTTGTGCCTCCAGAATATTTATGTAACAGGCTTACAGAGGCATCTCCAACTCCATATATTCTTTATCATGGTCAACAGCCGAGACGATATATGTAGCTATGTCTGTCTGTTATAACCCTTCTCACCTACGGGTAGCAGGTATAAAACTATTTTAACAAAAGTTTTTCCAAACTCGGAACGAAAGAGAAGAGTATTGAATTGTGACCCAGGAGTCTCTGGATTTCCCTTCTACATAAAATCATCATCGGTCATAGAAAATTTTGCAGTAGAGGAGACTTCAACTTTTACCAAACAATAATATATTTTAATATATTAAACATTTTTCCAAGTAAACTATTTATATAAAAATGCAATGCAAACGATGTTTCGGTCCTTTACAAATAGAAACCAACAAGCCATTTAAAAATGAAAATGCCGCAAATGCAAATACAAAGTTGTAATACCCGATGGCGCCTTTCAAGACTGGAAGTATACGAAAATTAAAATATTCCTTGCTAGCTTTGCTCACCAATAATTTTTTAAAATATAGATAATGTTGAACATACCGTTTCATGTGCTTGCGAGCACGCATTATACTCTCATCGCTTGGATCCTCTTTGGCCATATAGACACGCATGCCGATTAATGCACGTGTGAAATAATCATCCCAATCGAATTTTCTCATATCAAATTCGAAATGTTTTTTATCTTCATCAGAAAGTGACTGCCAAAGACGATCCGTATTTATCGTTTTATATGTCCAGAATCCTGTACCGAAAAAGCAGAGTGCGTTCATAGTTTTGTGGACCTTTTGATATAACTTAATCATTCGGGGTTTTTGGCCTCGCAAACGCAAAACCAGGTCAATAGCATATCCGGGTAATGTATGATAGAAGATCGCTATCAAATTGAACATCCAAAGAAAGGATGTAGTATGTAAGAAAGGATACCACAGTGCCTGCTCTAAAGCACAAGTATATCGATGCTTATAAACTGTTTCAATGAAATGCTTATTTGTTAACGTATTTTGCTCATGGGGTACATAATTATAAATGGTCGGAGGCAATGAGCGACGTCTCTTCTCAGATGATTCCTTCGCCGTTTGCATGGCACAAGCAAGTATGCAGTTGGCGCAGCAGTCGACTGGCACTATGTGCTGGAGAAATCTCTTATTTGTAGGTATAATTCGTAAAACACCAATTGCGCAGCCATAAATCATAGAAATGGGTCCATAGAGGTTGTCTATCCATCCCGACATCGGTTCTTTGTTAGTTGCAACAACTAAAAATTATTTCACAATTAGAATGGAATCGAATCAACTCAGTGAAGATACTTACTTGCACCTGGTCGGAAGATGCACACCGGTAATTCTTCCGACTCGGTCTGAATCACTTGTTCTGCCAGAGCCTTTGTGTAAGTGTAGGTGTTAGGAAACTTGCCTATCAGACTCGATGTCATTCTGTCTAATAGAACATCGCCGCAAATTTTTCTAATCGGTAAAACCTTATCTGCCCCAGCAATCAGATTGTCCGGATAATATTGTTCCAAAATGTGTGGAATTACACAATTGCTAAAAGCTGTAGAGACGTGGACAAATCCCACAATTCGACTCATTTCCTTGGCCAGATTCAACATAAGCTGAGTTGCACGAGTATTAACATCCACTGCCTTGTGCAAAGGTTCAGCAAAGTTCACTGTGGCTGCACAATGAATCACCACTTGCACCTCATTCTTGAGCAGCTCACGATCCTCTGCACTGATTCCCAGATCTGGTTCTTCACAATCACCAGATATGGGCACAATTCTCTCCAGAGCATTTGTTTGAGTTTTGAGTAGTACTCCAAATAACTGAATGAAAATAAAAATGAGTTTAATTGAAAGTTTTTGAACATATTGTGAAAAATATTAATCAGTACTCACTGGATCTGTTTTCCATTCGTCTATGCGGTCTTGTGGACTTTTTCCACGCTTTGATCGAATTAACACATAAATACGTGACGCCTCTGTCGCCCGTAGCACTTTCTCGATAACCACTAAAAAACACAATTACCCCCTTAAATTATGAAGTGCATAGATAATCATTGACCCCAATTAACTTTTCTAACGTATGTTATATGTATTGAAAGTCGTAAAATAACTGCAAGTGTCAGCAGCAGCATCGTTGTTTCTTTGTGCAACATTCAACACTTACGCTATTTCCTCTATCTCTGCCTCTACCTCTGCTTTTTGAAATTATATATTTGGTTTTCAATTTTCACATTCAACAAATGGAAGCAGAAGTATTTCTAAAAAAGCTATATCGAGTGGGTTGGACTGTGAGATAGCGGTTACCCAGTAAAAAAATAAATAAAAGCAAACAGGTGCGTAAGCGGTACATTACAGATAAAATGAACCGAAAAATACCTAAATACCAAAAACTATATTTGGTATAATGACATATCACATTTAAAACATATCACAAGATACCAAGACTGTCAATAAAAGCAATTAAGACCCGAAAGTTCCATGTGGCATGTGATATATTGAATAACTTAAAACTATAGTATTTGTATGTATCAGAAATCAAAGCTCTGAAATGATCAGAAAGTGCATCAACAAAAAATTTTGTCAACAGCAAAAATTTAGCTGTTTCACAAGTCGTCTCTGAGGCATACAAAGATTTCCAAACCGTCTTGGCTGTTAACGCTAATTAAGAATGTATATGGTACATATATAAATAGGAATCCGGTATCGCACAGTCCAGATATTATAAAATTGTTATTTTTAAAAGAATTGCAATACAAAAAACATGTGGTCACCAATAAGGCATTGTCAATGAGTCTTAATAAGTCAAAATATGCTATCCAGTTATCACTTTTATTTTTTATTGTATCACATTTCTAATCTTCCTACCTTTTCCCAAAAATCCAGTTCCCCCCGTAAGGAATATGGTTTTATCTTTATAAAATTCCTTTATCAACGAATCCATTTAATTTCAAACTTTTGCCGTTTTACACTAGGTTTTTAGACAGCACTTCTAATTTATTTCGTTGAACGGGTATAATACGAATGCGACTTCGCGAGTCAATAGCAGCCTTTTAAGTACTACCATATATTATAAGTATGTACTTAAAAATAAAAGCAGTCTTACAGATAAGTAAATGAAACGAATGTAATAGATGAGTGTACTTAAATTATTTTATGAATATGAAGTTCACCTAATTGTAAAGTGCAATTTTAACTTTGAGCTTCAAGCGACTTCAGCTTTGGGAATTTATTATATAATTCGTTAATCATCAATTAAAGATTCAATGGAAATGTTTATAAATTAAGTATTTCTAAAAAATATTATTGTTTTAACGGTTGATGGGTTTTTGTAAGATGAAATAAATCGAAAATGTGTAAAACATGTAGGAAAGCTACAGACTAGTGTTGACACAAAAGCAAAGATAGAGTGAGAGCGCAATTATATTGATTAGCTAAGTACCAAAAACGTGAACTGTTTTTGTACGACGAAAACAATAAACTAAATTTTATATATTTTATATATCATTGCTCAGTTATTCATATTCACATGCATAAGAACTAAAGTAACGAATAACAATTTTTGATATATTTTATACAGTTTTAAGACTTTTTTTTTCAAATTTAAGTGCTAGAAGAAAGCGATTCCGATCTTAAATAAGTAAGAAAGCCACAGTCGAGTGTGCTCGACTGTGAGATACCCGCTACCCATTTTAAGTGCGGTGTTAATTTCAAAATATAAAAATTTAATATACAGCAGAAATACAAAAAAAAATTTACCGAGGGCTATTTAAGGTATATTGATACAGTACTACATTCAAAATATACCATAGAGTGCAAAATATACCACATTGTCAGCCTGTAGTCAGTGTGCGTTTTTGCCCATACGAAAGTCTTTCTTTAATAACTTCTAAACATAACAAGTGCTATTTCTATCTTTTATAGACGCTGTGATCTAGGTTTTCATACAGATAGACATGGCTTTATCATCCCGGCTGTTAACGCTGATCGATAATTACTCCTTATGGAGTCGGAAATGTTTCCTTTTATCGGCACAAAGTTATAATACCCTTCCACCCTGTGGGTAGCGGTATAATGACTTTACTGAGTGAGAATCAGGGTCATGTATTGTACTTTTTGTTTACACTTTCTTTTAATTTGTTCACATAATTTGCGGTTAGCTGCGTGCATAGCTTAAGCATTTCAAAGTCCATTTCGTGTTTGCATATTTAAAGCAAGGAAATCCATGTAATAAATACACGCCAAATGTATTCAGAGTAAAATTTTAATAGTGGTCAAAGTTCGTGTAATGTGCGTGTATTGACAATAAAATATAACAAAAATTACAAACCAAATACGTTCTAATAAAAAAAAACTATAGTCATCATATATGTATATACCATACACTCCACTTAAAGGAATAAGCATATGAACCACTTCACAATAAATGCGGCACAACAGCAAAGGACAAATTGCAGTATCCGATGGTATAGAGTGAGGCTGAAAAATATTTGAAAATACATTATTCAAACATTAATATATAATATTTAATACGAACCGTTTCATGTGCTTAAGACCACGTTGTATACTTTCCTCAGTTAGTTCATCTTTGCCCAAATAGAGTCTCATACCAATTAATACACGTTCGAAAAACTTATTCCAATTAAGATGCTGCATATCAAATTCATAATTCTCTTTATCTGCTATCAAGAGCGACTGCCACAATTGGTCAGTATTATGTGTTTCAAATGTCCAACTTTGGCTACTGAAATAAAATGTTGCATCGGTAGCTTCGTGTATCCTGTTGTACAATTTAATCATACGGGGCTTTTGACCGCGAAAGCGTAGTACGAGATCCATGATATAACCAGGAAGCAAATGATAAAAGATGAAAGCCAGTTTTAAAAGCCATTTAGTGGTCGTTGTATGTAGAAACGGATACCAAATTGTCTGCTCCATTGGACATATCAATCGTAAGCGCTCGGTGGCATTAATAAAGGTACCATTGGTAATCATATTTTTTGCATGAGGTACATGGTTGTATATTTTTGGAGGCGACTGATCTGCTTCGCATTCGGAGAATTCCCTAGCCGTTTGCCATGCGCAAGCAAGAATTAAATTGGCGCAAAAGTCAACAGGCACAATGTCACAATTCGCATTAAGATTTACAGGTGCAACTCGAAGAACGCCGAGAGTGCCTCCGTAGAGTGTAGCTACAGGTCCGTAAATATTGTCTATCCAGCCTGGCATCGGACTCCGGCTCGTTGCCATAACTAAAACAAATTACAAATAAGAATTCAGTTATAATTAATTGATTCAGCTTACTTGCACCAGGTCGATAAATGCAAACTGGCAATTGGCGTGATTCCGTTTGAATTAACTGTTCGGCAAGAGCCTTTGTATAGGTGTATGTATTGGGAAATTTTCCCAATAGAACCGACGTCATTTCGTCGATGACGGTGTTGTCACAAAGTTCCCTCACCGCTAAGACCTTGTCCACGGTGCAGTTCAAATGTCCGGGATAGAAATGTTCAGTAATGTGATGGATTACGCAATTGCTGAAAGCCGTTGACACATGCACAAAAGCCTTCAGATTATTCATTTCCCCTGGCCAGTTCCAGCATGAGGCGAGTAGCACGTGTATTAATATCCAGGGCTTTGTGCAACGACTCAACAAAATTAACTGTGGCTGCACAATGAATCACCACTTGCACCTCCTTTATCAGAATTTCACGTTCTGCTAAACTAATCCCCAGGTCTGGTTCTTCACAATCGCCAGATATGGACACAATGCGGTCCAGTGCATTTGGTTTAGTTTTGAGTAGTACACCAAATAACTATATAGATTTAATTCGATAGTAAATTGGGAACAATATAAATATCAAAGACTTACCGAGTTTGTTCTCCATGACTCAAAGCGTTCTTTTATACTCTTTCCACGCTTGGGTCGTACTAGCACGTAGATTCTTGCTACGTCTGTTGACCGAAGTAACTTCTCAATTGTTACTGAAAAATACCATCACATTTTATAAATTCTTGAACTCACACTAACACATTGATTAGCTTGGTTGTACTATATATGGGTAATTCAATGACGGAATTTGTCCCGTGCGAGACTCTTTACAGTAAAAAAATTTATATTTATCTAGAGTTATAAAAATAACTTTATTTATTTTTAAAATTGTTTCAGTTTATGTTATTTTCAATGTAAAGAGTCTCGCACGGGACAAATTCCGTCATGGAATTACCCATATTCACACATATGATACTTTATCATTAATTTTTAATTTATTGTTTTACCTCGACCCAAAAAACCCAGTCCCGCCGGTTATAAAAACGGTTTTGTCCTTGAAAAATGGTGTAATTTGCGATTCCATTTCCTATTACGATATTCTTGGACTCTTCAACACTTTCGCTGTAATCGCTGTATTCAATTGAACAATCTGAAATTTGCGATGCACCTTTTATAGTGATATTTGGTGTAGACTGTTAAATAATTCATTACACAAAATAAACGATTACTTTACTGTTTTTATTCAGGCGTAATCGACCAAACTCTTTTAATTATCATATTACATTCTAAGAGAGCTCAATTCTTAAGCTGGCATATGTAGCGTATCTTTTCTATAGTAGGTAACAATAATTATAGTCAAATTCAGATACTCATTATACTTGCAATATTCTTGCAATATTCTTTCGATGCTTTCAAAGAATGGGTATATAACCTTTAAGCTTATGATAAAGCAATGGATTGTCGTGTACCCTGTCACATTGGAAAAAATGGGTATTATTCGATTGTACGAAACCAGATTTGAGATATTTACTTCATTTTATTAAAGAGATTATTATAATTTACTGTACGAGTTTATTTTATTACACGGTCACAATGTTACGAAGTTAGGTTGTTCTCCTATGAGTTATCAAACCTTCAAACATTTATTTATTTAAATAATAAACATGTTTATCAATATTTTACCATTTTCTTTTTATCTGAGCAAGCTAACTTGTAGCAATAATGTACAGTGACTAAATCTTAAAAATAACGAGTAAGAAAGCTACAGTCGAGTGTGCCTGACTGTAATATACTCGCTACCCTCCTCGTTATTTTCAATAAAACCATATTCTAAAAATATACCAAATATATATATACATATATTGCACGAAGTTATAATACCCTTCAACACTTTGGTTAGTAGGTATAAAAATAAAATGCGATAAGTGAAGAACATGATGAAGAAATTGTTGTTCGAATACTATACTTGAAGGTAAAGCCACAACAAGACTGTATAACATAAGTATAAGTAATTTAAATAAATTAAATAAAAAAAATAAATAAAAAGGTCTATTACAGTTAAATGATTGCTTAATATATATTTCAAAGTTTTTTTTGTCATTAATGCCGAAGCCTATGTTATGAGCATAAGCATAAGCATTTATAAGCACAACTTTTCATTTAGATGTGAATTTTTTAAATGAAAAGAATGTGAAGGAAAAAGTTATTGGCATACTGATTTTAAAGTGCGAATTAAGAAAATGTTGAAGAAGCAATTTTAAAAAACACAAAATGAATTGACTTTGTTTTTCCTTAAAATAATAACGATGCACTATTGATGTTTTACTCGAGAAGCCGCCGATTGCAATGCTACTAAAATTATACGAGTATAGTGTACATATGTACTGAGCATATGTAATTGCTCTCAAATGGTCATTTCAAAACAGAGAGTCTCACATTATTTGACGTGAGCGTAAAAAGTATTCCGAGCGAGCTAAGGAAAATGTTTGGAGAAGCGTGCTAAAAATAAAATTAGTCGAGAAAATAACTAAAACTCAATCGGAAAAGACTATTCTTGGCCGAAGCGTCGCGACGTAACATCAGTTCTACTTGAAAATTCGTCAAATTATCACGATAATGACGTTGCTACGTATGGAGTGTGCGGTTTGCGGTGTTTCTGCTCCTCTCACCTGCACCCGGTGCAGACTGGTCCGCTACTGCAACGGGGAGCATCAAAAGCAGCACTGGCCAAAGCACAAACGCTGCTGCAAACCTTTTCGGGAGGAGCAAGACCCCGCACTGGGACGTTATTTGGCCGCCACCCAGGACATTCAAGCCAAACAGATCATATTCGTCGAGGAGCCACTAGTTGTGGGACCTAAATGGTTTCTGACCGAAGGCGAAAAGTCAGCCACAATTGTGCCATGTGTCGGTTGCTTCACGCCCTGTCGCCTGGGCAAACATCAGTGTCGCAAGTAAGAATGCAACAATGGGCAAAACAAAAATTAAGAGCTAGAAAAAACCTTTGATCAGTATGGATGATTTAAGGAAATTAAGAGGAATAATTTAAGCAAGCATAAACTGGATCAATTTTTGTTGTTCTTATCACATTAGTCCCTGTAATAGGACATTAAAATATATAAATGTAGTGACATAATTTAAATTTGAATAATGCTTCAAATAGCGCTTGTTAACGGATTCTCTAAGAGAAATGTACAGTTCGAAAACTATAAAATATGTAAAATAAATCAATAAATAATGTCTATCTTACTCTACTTGTAGCTGCCATTGGCCAGTGTGCAGTGTTGGTTGTGCACACGAGAGTCTGGAGTGCAGCATTCTCAGTCTTGGCAATGCACCTGGAGCCAAAGCGGATGCGCGGGGACAGCACGATTACTTTCGCCATGATGCACTACTGGTGTTAAAGTGTCTGTTGTTGCAGCGCTCCCAGCCGGAGCGCTGGATGGCATTGCTGGAGATGCAATCACATGAAGAGGAGCGTCTTGGCACGGAGTTACAATTGGAGGCGGAGCAGCGCATTGTAAGCTACTTGCAACAGCGATTTCTACGCCGTCTGAAATCGAACACGAACAAGCAGAATGTGCTCAGCAACTATGAGCCTGAGCTGTTGCATCGTCTGTGTGGCATAATTGAGACGAACTACATGGTCATTGAGCTGGCCACCGGAGTGGAGCTGAGCGGTCTGTTCCGGCAAGCTTGTATGATGGAACACGCTTGTCAGCCTAATTGTTACTTTCAGTTCGATGCAACCACGCAGCGCATTGCGGTGCGCGCTGGATGTGATATTAAGAAGGGCGACCACTTGAAGATCACATACACAAACATATTGTGGGGCACGCAGATGCGGCAGCATCATCTGCGCATGACTAAGCACTTCAGCTGTCGTTGTCCGCGCTGTGAGGATCCCACCGAATACGGCAGTTATGTAAGCGCTATGCGCTGCCTGGGTGATGTGTCCAAGACGTGTGACGGTCTTCAATTGCCGGTCGAGCCTCTCAACGAGCAGACGCAATGGAAGTGCGACACTTGCCCCATGCTGGTAGATGCCGCCTATGTGACTGAGGTGCAGACCCACATGACAGAGGAGGTGGAGAGATTGCTAGCCGGCAGTCCTACAGCTAGTGAAGTGGAATTGCTGTTGGCGCGTCTCTCGCAATTGCTGCATCCCAATCACTTTCACATGTTCAATTTGAAGCATACACTCATACAGCTATATGGGCATGAACCGGGCTTGGAATTGGCTACGCTTACCGATCTTCAACTCGGTCGTAAGTTTAGGCTCTGTGAGGAATTGCGCAATGTGTGTCATCGACTAGACCCACATAGCATCAAGTTGGCCATTTACGTCAGCGTCATTTTGATAGAGATTGCCCACACACTAGAGGAAAAAGCACGTAGATTGCCTGCTGAAGCGAAATTTCAACTGGAATTGGCTCAGTCACATCTGCAGCAAGCGGAAGAGGTGTTGGAAAAGGTGCAGGACTCTGTGGCTGGCAAAAAGCTGAACGACAGGCTGCAGCTGGATCTATTCGAGCTGGACAAACTGATGTTGGCCAATAGCCACAGCCAAACACAAACGGCTGTTTAACTAGTAAAACAAACAATCATTTATAATATGGACAATACATTTAATTTGTTTACATTTACCTTATTTTTATATTATGACGAGGCTGCATGCAGTTCGATACGCTCCTGCTCCAACAACTGCGGATTCGCTTCGAGAATCTCTCGCTGTCGTCTGAGATTTTTGACAATGCCAGGCAGATGCCAGCCATGCCGCGGCAAGCTATCGGTCACATCAAAGTGTGCGTGACGAACACATCGCAGTTGTGAGCAGTGAGCCACTGTTCTCAGTTCTATAGCCATGTCATGGACAAGAGCAGCAATAAATTGCTCGCTTTCATTAATCGCATGCAACTCAAGGGTAAAGTTCGGCCTCTCGAAATGTATCAGTTTTATTCCATATAGCACTGGTTGACTGTTATCAGCTGGCCGGATGAGACCTTTACAAGCCAATTCGTACGCAGCCTGCGTCTGCAAATCAACGCCGCACAGTTCATACATTTTGCGTTGGTGCGACGCTTGCAAGGACGCCGCCAGGCCACTGATGCGATCCGCGCTAACATGGCGATGGTTAGCGCGCACTGTGACACGTGAGTCAGGCATGTGGTTTTCTGTGGCAGTTCCCATACGAGCTGTCACATGGTATACACGGATGGGACGATTACGCTGTATGTGAATGGACTGTTTCAGTCCGTCATTTATGCCAAATACTATACAAGAAAACGAGTGTGTTTATGAATGAAGTAGTAAGTGATTGAATCAGCACTCACATAAAACACCACTTGTGTGGTCCCCAAGCGTTGCTACTGTTGCACAACGAATATCCCGCGGCATATATCGGGGTCCAGCAGACAGAATATGATCTGATAAATCTGTATTCGAAGCAATGTTGTGCAGTACACTGTCGGCAGCAGTTCCTGTGCCCAACAGTGGAGTATCCCTTGCCAACTTACGTGGCTCTCTTAATTCCATTTCGTTTAGCCCTGCGCAATTGTAAATGTGCGTTAGAAAAGTAATTCGATTGTTTTTTACTTACTTACCTTTGGCAATATTGCCAATTATAGCGTTGCGTACGTGCTTTAACTTCATGCCGGCGGGCTTGTACACATTTATGATACCATTTAGGTGCTTGAACACGGTTGCCGCGTCATAGACCTTTGCAAGAGCCATATTATTTTAAGTAAATTTTTACAATTACATAAAAATAAAGCACTTGTTGACGTTTTCAATAAGAACTTTCAATGCTGTCAGCTGTTGCGGTACCCGCGATTGGCGATACGCATTCGATAGTCGATAAATTCTACTTTTCCAACACTAAAGTACGCACAACACCAAATCGATGCCCTAGAGTTTTCCCGCTCGCACACATTTGGCGCTGCACGTGTAGCATTTGTTTTGCATTCTCGCTGCGCGTTTCGAGCTATTTTATTTTGTTAAAACGTGATTTAAACGACGATTTAACATAATGAAGTGGACTACAGCAAACATAAAGCATGCCAACTATACAACCAAGCATGAATTGTTTGTGGGCACACACACTGGCTCTTTTAAACGTAAGTGGCAAGTTCTTCCTATTGCTTTCATTTAATATTGTCTTCTTGTATAAACAGACTTGTTGCCTGCTGCTGACAAGAATCCGTATGCACAGTCCAATTTAAGCGATTTGACGACCTTGGACAAGGAATCGCGTGTCACTTCACTTGCGTTTGGCAACGAGGCACAAACGGAAATTCTTCTCGGTCGCGCCAAGAACTCCGCCGAGCTGCATTCACTTGGCAGAAGCGGTGGCATAACAACGCGGTCAATTAACTTTACTGCTGCTCCTATTGTGGGTTTAGCACGCTATAACAACAATTTAATTGCTGGCATTGCAAATGGACAAATTCAAAGCGTATCGCTCGAGGCTGAGCAGGAGGCCGAGGACGAAGAGTCGGCTAAGCCTGCTATTATCAATTCGGGTGATCACATGGATCACTTGCGACAATGTCAAGCAGCACCTCACATTGTGGCTACTGGCGGCAAGGCTAGACAGAACAATCTTAAAGTTTACGATCTAAGCGCGGATGGAAAGCAAATATTCACCTCCAAGAATTTGCCCAACGATTATTTGCAGTTGGAGGTGCCCGTGTGGGACAGTGACATCGGCTTCGTTGATGGGCCCAATGTGTTGGCCACCTGCTCTAGACATGGGTATGTTCGACTTTACGACACACGCAAACAGCGTCGTCCAGTGACGCACTTTTCCAGCGAAGAGCATGGCATGAGCTTTGCGGCACTGGTAGCCCATGGAAACTACATTTATACCGGCACAACAATGGGAGCTCTCAAGGTAGTTTGATTCTATTATTTGTTTGTTGAACTCGTCGCTTTAATTGTGCTCTTTGACACGCGATTGCAGGCCTTTGACACGCGACGAATGAAGACCCATGTGCACACCTATAAAGGATTCACGGGCGGCATTAGCGACCTGCATCTAGATGAGACCGGCAGATACCTAAGTTCCGCATCATTGGATCGCTATGTCCGTGTGCACGAGGCGGATTCTACAGTTTTGCTCTATCAGTGCTATGTAAAGTCAAAGGCAACCAAAGTGCTTATCAGAGAGTTGTCAGCAGAGCAGCAACAGCCGCGACAGCAAACAAACGATGAAGCCGAAGAGGAAGATGAAGAAATCAATTCGCAAAAGCAGAACAAAAAACAAAAGAAAGCCTCAAGCCACTCCCCTGGATGCGGAGTATGAAGATATGTTTGATCAGATGCCCACTGTGGGGTAAGTATTTATATAATTATATGATCGCAACAGACTACTGACTGCTCCATCTCCAATACAGGGATAGCGATGGCGAGGAGGCAGCAGAGGGACAAGCAACGGCACCGGCTAAGCGGAAGGCACCAAAACAAACGCTAAAAACAAAAAAGAAAAAACAATAAACATGTTTTTAGTTCATACTTATAGTAGCAATTATATATGAATCTATGTTACTTGAATAGCTGAACTACTTCCATGCTCGCTTCTCTTCCAGCGTCTTTTGCTGCACGTAGTTCTTGTACAAACGAAATGTGCAATAGTAGAAGAACTCCACAACGGATATCATGCTTAGGCCCAGACATAGATTGAAAATACCACCCAAATCAGCTGCAAATTATAAAAAAATTAATTGAGAGATATATGGAGAGCAATTAAAATAGTCCAACTTACAGAGCAATCCAATCCAGGACATGACTGTTACCTTACGTATAACTGGCACCACCTGCTTAGCCAAATAGACACGCAGTACAAAACTGTCGTTGTTGAGCAGCTCCGGTGTGCTATTAAAGAGGTTGATTTAATCAAAGCTGCTGTGATTACCTAGTTGAAGATACTCACTAGAAGTTGCTAACGGAGAACTGATGCAGATTTAGATCGGTCTTGTAGGATAGCGTGGAATAGGTGACGTCGTAGCAATTGGGCAGACATTGATCACAGCGGACGCTCTTAAAGTTGTCTACAGAAAACATGAAGTCAACCATTAATTACACTCAAAAATGTATCAATCTTTTAATTTCCAAGAGCGCACTTTAAGCTGAAGCGCTTGTCTGCAGGGGGAGCCATTATGCGTACGGTTCGCATTGTGAATATTAAATACACATTATTACAAATAAATTATGTCTGAGAATAAGCGGAATAAACCGAACATTGTCAGACACACCACAATGCATCACAATGGCTACTCGCAGGTTAACGTGAAAGGCACGAAGGGAAAATGACATTAAAGGAGCATAAAATAGGAGACAAGAGATGCGAATTAAGTGTCAAAAAGGGATGGCCTCGAATTCAGGGACACTCGAATAACTAGATAGATTAACCCGATGCTCGCAAACTTTTTATCGACAGCAAACCCCCTTTATTGTTAAAGGTGCTTTTATATTTTTGGCAGACAATTGATTAGTCTAGCCACCGTACCGTAGTTGTCCGAATAGCAGAAGGTGTCATTTAGATTGCACTCCTTGAACTTCTGGCTGACAACGGGCAACAGATAAGGATGGCAGCCGCATCGCTTGCCGATTGCCTCCGTTTGGCAAGATAACATGCAGGCGGCCTGACGATAATTGCGCAGCTGAAGATCATCCGAAATGAGACAGTCACGTTTGCTCTCCGACAGCTCGAGCACCTCCGTCGACGATGACTGCACAGTGGGCGAGACCTCGACAAAGCTTTCGGATCTGGCGGTGATCGTCACTGACGCAGCTGTCTCCGTAACATAGTCCATTGGATGGTGAACGAGAACAATGAGACCCGTGCTCAAGTTACGCTCCGATCCTTCGGCACCGATGAAGGTGAGGCCACCGTCCATGCCGAAAATGTTGGCCGAGAACGGAACATAGCTGATGTTGCGGGGATTGTAGTTGAAGGAGCAGCAGGGACCAAGGAATGCCGTGGTCGGTATAAAGGACAGATATTCGTGGGTCTGGTTGCATGGAAACTCCTCGTAGCCCCAAAAACAGCGCTTCACAAAATCTGCACAACCGGGACTGACGGCCATGGCGGCTTCCCAAATGGACACATTGTTCAGGCGCAACACTGCGTCCGTGATCTTGTAGCTGTCATGAGAAGGCGGCGCAAATGATTGATCCGTGAAAGCATTGAGGAAGTCAAAGCCAGCAGCCACTTCAGCCACATCATACTCAGGAGGTATATGGCTGCAGTTACAATTTGATTAGTTAATTTTATATTGAATGAATGAATAAAATTCAAAATCTAGCTATCAATTTATCTAACAGTTGCGAATTATTATAATAGTAAATCACTTTTAATTGAATTTTTACTTTATTTAAGTATGTTATTGTTTTGTATTGCTATATAATTTAGCTATTATATTGCAATTCAATTTTATTCATATATCCATCTATCTAAACTTTAATTTAGTTAAATGAATTAAATTAAACTATATTTAACTTTAACTCTATTCAATTTCGTAGATTAATTTAAATAAATTAATTCAAACTGCATTGTATTGCCTTAATAGATTTTAGGTGACTTATAATTGAATTTAATTAGTTTCATTTAAAAACATTGAACGCATATAA
Source organism: Drosophila sulfurigaster albostrigata (assembly GCF_023558435.1). Taxonomy (NCBI): domain Eukaryota; kingdom Metazoa; phylum Arthropoda; class Insecta; order Diptera; family Drosophilidae; genus Drosophila; species Drosophila sulfurigaster. Next base: position 4,843,927 of record NC_084883.1, read on the forward strand.
TTCCCTAAAAACTCACAGTCTTGATGTGTCCACATTATTTTAAATTTACTAATTTTTATTAAACTGCCTTTAATTTAATGTAATATAATTTAATTGATTGCAAATGTTTGTGATTCACTGTATTTTAGTATAATATTATTCAAAGAACATATTCCAATATTTAAATTTAAGCAATTTCAATTTACTTACAGAGTCTTGACGTAGCGTTCCACGCGTTCCATGTTCACCGCCTTGGGACTGCATATAGTGACGCCGGGAAAAGCGACATCCGTAATGGACAAATCATTGGAGATGGTGTTTAGTATGGGATACGAGTAGAACTTGAGCCAGAGCAATAGCGTCAGATAGATGCTCAGCTGCAGCAATCCTATTAGCACTGTTGCCCAGATGTATCTGACATTTTTTGGGCATCAGAATGGATTCACTTTCTGGTGATCTGGATGCTCACCTGGACAAACCGTGCGTTCGATTGCGTCTCAGCAGCCACATGCCGCTCACCTTGGTGCGCTCCGTGTATTCCCAGAAGGTGTTGGCAATGGCCAAACGCAGTGGATGACTCCTCCAGAGCTGCAGCAGTTTTTGCCTACGGCTTGACGAGGCACTTCTCTTCGGTGTCCACTTCACGTTTAGAGCCATTTAATGTGCTACAAAGCACTTGGCACCACATGCCACTCACTTTTATAGGCCATGACTGGTCGAGGAGCAGGAAAGAAGTCTTGGCCTGCTATAGTGCTAATTACGGACTAATTGACTTCTTAATTTGTTGAGTTTGAACAAGTTTGTCACTTGTACTACATTAGTTGTAATGATAATGATGCAGCTAGCAGCACCATGTGCTGTCTATTGACCGGAGAACTAAATGGAGAGAGCAAGTTGAAGTGATTTACGAATGAATGAAGGAGTAGGATGAATGAATACCTTCATCGCAAGCAAGAGAGAGATATACTAGATGTGGTAAGTGTGATTCATATTTATCAATCGGCAACTTGTCAATAATTTTCAAGATTGAGATACATTCATCAATATATTTTGTTCCTTACATGGTTTTTTGTAAATTAATCAAAATTATACTCTTTTCAGTAATTTAAAATGCGTTAATTTTAATATTTCTCAATAGATCGAAAAGTTCACAAATTCATCTTTCTGTCAATGAACACAGACAAAGAAAAACTTTTGATAGACATAACATATGTATGTATAATAATATGTGAGATACCCGCTGCACATTTAAAAAAAAAAGCAAACAGTGCGGTATTATTATAGATAAACCAAAGACCAATGGCTAAAATAATAGCTTTTACACTTTTAAGTGTCGCAACCATTTCTCTGGAATCATAAATACTATATTATTGTATGTACAAAAAATCACGGATCTAGCTTGTTATTGGATTTTTGTAGTGGAAAATATTTTTAAACAAATTTGATCTGCGTAAAAAAATAACAAATGATGTCAAACATTTTTTAGCCCTATCTCTTATAGTCTCTGAGATCTAGGTGTTCATACGGACGGACGGACATGGATATATCGCCTCGGCTGTTGTCAGAGTCAGAGGTGCCTCCTTCTGCCTGTTACATACATTTCCTGAAGGCAAAGAGTTATATACCCTTCTGCCGTATGGATAGTGGGTATAAAAACGCTTTGAATTTACATGGCGAATTAAAGTGTATTGAATTCTTAAATTTTACATAATTCATTTAAAATCCTTCCATTATTTCTTCTCGGATAGGAGACTAGTCTCCAATGTATAGTCGGAGCCAAGTTGTAATAGGTAAGCACCATTAAAGTTACCTTATGGCATGTACATATAGTACACATATGTATGTAGTAAACCAAGGAATCTTAAGTTCAAGGTGGTTTATTTGTGCACAGGTGCATCAACGTTTTTCATTACTATTCCCTATACTTTTGGTCAAAGTTTTGCAGTACCTATTGGGAAAAGAAAGATTTATTCGCCATTATAGATAATGTATAGCAACTGAAATGGAACCTGAGGTCATTTCAATTGGCAGACGAAACTTTAAATTCGTAAATTCGCAATTGCACTTGAGCAACTTGTTTAAAGTGAACTGCACTTCTTGGACTATCTGCAGGAATGTGTGTCAGTGAGTTAAGATGTGTTTTTAGAGTCGGAACAACAGTTGAACAGCTTGGTGGCACACACACTCGAAACAGTAGAAGCAAAAAGTTTGCACTTACAAATCTGCAGCTCTTAAGAAATGGCAATAAAAATCAGAACTTGTGTGGACAACGACATCCTCCAGGCGGGCGACAAACTAACAAATGAAAAAGGAAACAACGGCAAAAAAATAGTAAGGAAAACAATTTACTCAAAGCGAGCAGAAACTTGCAGTTGGTGAAGTTCACGATGAGGAAACAACTTTGTGAGTCAGAAGGAAATGGTGAGCAGGGGAAGTTGGTGAGTTGGCGCGTATTTAGTAGGAAAATTAGTTTGCTGATTTTATTGAATGCTGTTTTTGTCACATCTGTAAGTAGTTCAGATTGAATTTTAATTAAACACGCGTAGTTAAATTATTTTATGCTAATCTAGACAATTAAAAGAGTACATGACCGAAACAGGAAAACATGTAAATGAAAGAAATATAAAAACGAAATGAGCAAAGACAAAAACATGTTAAGGGGGAATGTTGTGTTGCCAACTTCAACATGAACTACGAAGTCAACAGGGGCAACTTTTAATTCCTTTGCCAACTAAAGGGAAAAAGGAAAATGTCGACGAAAATGTTTAAGCCAAGAAAATGCCTTCAACTTTTCATGCTGCCTTCTTTCATTTTATCTCAGAAACGCGCGCGTGTCGCGTCAGACATAAAAGTGTGATACGGCAAAACTCACACACGCACACACACACATAAAGAGAGACACACATACACTATTATGTTTGTCCCTGTATAATCGGTCGAACTGGCAAGCAATTTGTAAAATTTGTGGGTCTGATAAACACACAGAATCACATTGGAGTCGACTCCGCCACTCGCGATTTGCAAGGGGGCGGGAGCAGGCAGCAGGCAGCAAGTAGCAAGTAGCAAGCAGCGAAATATTCAGCTGAAAATCGCATTTTTCAACAGACTGAGCTTAATATATTTTCTTTAAAATGACCGAAAGACCATAAGACTCGTGGCTTAAGCAGGTAAACCTGCTCAAACAGAGGCACAAAGTTGCCGAAAATTAAAATTTAGTTACTTCAACTTTTAATACCCTGCGGAGGGAACCAAAAGGTATTGAGCATGGGGAACCTTATCAAAAGTAGCTAGACCAGAAGATACTCTCTAATTTTATATATTCATTAAGCAGCCTGGTTCAGTATTAAGCAATATGTACATATACGTAATTTCTTATTCAATGCAATAATCCAGCTTAGAGGAAACCATTAAAGATTGCTGGCTTATTGTGGCTAAAAGTAAACTAAATATTATTATTATTTATTTTGTAAAATAAGTGAAAAGTTTATAGAGCAGAAGTAAGCAAAAGTCAACAACTGTTATATTTGTTTAGGACGTTTTTCTTCATTGCACATAAGTAACATTTTTTTTAAATAATTACTAACATGATAAAGGTTTATACTATTTTTTTTTAATAATTACTAACTTCATGAAGGTTTATACTCCTGGAACCAATATTTATTTGTTAGTTTACAAATATAATATATGTAGACTTGATCTTGCTCATAATATGTTGTAATAATATTATATATCATCACATCTTATTTTAGTAGAATTCACTGAACTAACTTGGGGTTTTCGTAAGAAGAAGTTAACTCTTTCATTCTAAAGTGTGTTTACAAAACTTTGACGGTAATAGTTGTACAGTACATTTTGTATGCATTAATTGTAATTAAATACAAAAAATACAGTTGCAGGGTATGTACTAGTTGAGCCTTGCAATGCTGAACAATGTAAGTTTTTGTGTTTGTTTTATTTCCCTCGTGAGTTGGGCTTTTTGTCAAAGCGTTTTTTTAGTTCCAGCTACGCGCCAGAAAAGTTTTCTTACTATGCACAAATAATTCGTGTTGGCCAAAGTTGAGCGAAAATCGGTTTGATGTGGCGGCAACCGTTGCATGATGCAGTTGCAGCTTTAGTTGCCGTTGCACCAGACACGCTGCGAGTTGCCACCGAATGCTTTGACAGTTGGAAACTTTTCACTTTGCCATTTGACAGAATTCAGCGTGGAATTTGTGTAATTTGTTGAGCAATGTTTTTATTACAAATTTTAGCAAATTAGTTTGTTAGTTGTGACTTTGATTTGATTTGATTTTACTAAAGTGACATATGATATGAGAATTGCGTATGGAATGTTGCTCAAGTTTGTATTTATGATATCAAATAACAATTGAAATGAAAATAAAATCAGATAGACAGATTCCAGAGGAAATTCGAATAAATCTTAATATAAACTCGAATAAAAGGCAAAGCTTTGCGTAATTTTGCAAAATATACTCGTAATCAGGCGAGAGCTCAAGTGTCTGGCTAGTAAAACGAAAAGAATGAGCAGATTGATGTCCCGCCGGCACTTGAGTTGAATCCTCATCGTTCGTAATGATAAGCCAACAATAATGCCAGCTGACAATCAGGCAAATCAATCAAATGGCCCAAGCCAAACAGAGATTTGGCCATAAAGCAAAGAACATGGCCAACGGCGGCGGTTACTTCGTTATTGTGTTTGAGCAGCACTTGGACGTGTCCAACAAGAATGCTATCGACGCCACATCAACATCAGCTGTCGTCACATAAAAATACGGATGTCGTCTCTTCCTTGTCCCGCTGGCCATGCAAATCGAATATCGCATATCGAATATACTCGTACTATATAAGTAGTCATATATTTGCATACACATTGAAATGTGAAAGCCACAACGAGCCATTCGTCTCTGCCTTATTATGAGGCCAAACACAGTGACATAATCGTAAAGTAAAACAAATAATTCATTGTATATGAGAGCATTTCGTACCTTGTACTCCCTGCTTCCTTTCGACCATTGCGGGCAGCACTTTATGTGCATCTGGTTAAATATCAGTTGGCATCTGGACAGACCTCCAAAGGGGTAAGCTGTACGGTCGGTATGTGCTCGTAAAAACATCCCAAGGCACCTCGGAAATTGTCTGTACTGCAAATGGAGCATTAAGAATGTATGAAAACGGAAGCCAACACATTGACAGCCGCGCCAAAGATTGCCCATGTAGCCAAGTAGCCATGTATAGCAATGCCAATAGCAACACCAACAACAATGTCGACGAAGACGGCGAAGGCGACGACGTCGTCGGCAATGGTAAAGACAACGGCGATTCTGTGCTCGAGATTCATTGTTTGCGCTGAGTCAGCAAAAATAGTTGCCAAGAGACGCCAGACACACACACACAAGCACACACCTACACTTACACCACTTAATGTTAAGTGAAAGGATTTAAGGAAACTTAACTGCTCCCTTTCATAAGAATAGATTGGAGGTGGAATGCTGTGCTTGCTGTGAAGTTATCCACAGGTGCAATCTGTAGCTGACAATTGACTAACAACGTGTTGGCATGGCAATCAAAGCTTCTGCTCATTAGCTTGGATCAGTAATTAGATTGAATTATGAATAATACTAAAGTGATACATATGATACAATTTATTGTGAATTAATTTCTACTATACTATAATTCTATTCAATTGAGGCATTTATTCTATTCTATTCAATTGAGGCATTTATATTTAATACATGAAATATTTGATTCAAAGAATTCAAAGATTCAAGAATTTTAAAATCGAATCTATACTGCTTTCAAAAGGATATATTAAAAAAATGAGATTAAACCTTTAAGTATCGCAATTTCTTCTTGGGCTTAATTTATATTTTTCTGGTTTAATCTTTATTATTTCCTTTGAAACTTGTACACTTCAAATTAATAAAGTGTTCAAAAAAGCTTTGTTCGTTTTTTATCAAATAGAGGAACATTTAAGACAGCATTAATTCAATTATCAAAAATGCCCAAATTATATATATTATTTATATCAATCATCTAAGCTATTTTGTGAATATACTCATGGGAATTGAAAGTTTCACGAATCCATTGAAAGGGTATTGAAAATCGGCAAACAAGAAAAACAACAAAATGGGATGCTGCTAAGAGGGACAAAAACAGAAAGACAAAGTTGGGGGAGTAGTTTTTGGAACCACTCGCGTAAAGTTGAGAGTCAATTTAGCGGAATGCAAAGCCGAAGACAAAATACTTTTGTTTATTCGATGTAGGCGGCCTTGAATTTCCCCTTTTCCGTTGCCTCTTTTTGGGGAAAAAAGAGCTCACATGTGTTCGCAGACATAAGCTGGGCGTACTTTGCATTTTCTTTTTTCGAGGCCAATTGATTTTTAATGGCTTTATGCTCTATTGAAATAACAAATGGGTATTGGAGTGGCCCGTCGAAAGGGGCTCGAAAGGGTCGCAAAATATTGAAATGACTTTCAAAGGCATATACATAATATTCAAATAAAATAAAAATAAAGCATAAAAGCAAGTGCAAGCTGCTGTGCGGCATTTGGTATAGTGATTGCTGAGGCGATAATACCTTTAATTTGATTTCAATTTGCCAGCATATTCTCGTGCCTTGCCATTTAGATGGATTGAGTACCGCCTGCGGCCTTTCCACAGAAATCCCATTAAAGCTTAATAATGGCAGAAGGTGGCAAATGCCGTTAACTAATTGCGCTTATTTTCTTTGTCGCCTCTGGCTTTCTTTGACACAGGTTAAGTTCCATGAAAACAGCCTGACGAGAAGTTACAGTGGACAGGAAAGCATTTACTAGATAATATTGCCAGATCTATTTTATAGCTGCATACTTATTTAAAACACAATTGTGACGTTGAAGATTTATTCAAGATAGAAACTGTCAAGTGTGGTCAACTGGGAGGTACTCGTTACCCATTTTCAATAAAAGCAATGCACTGCGGCTTTATTCTAAAACTATACCGAATAAATACACCGAAATTGTAAATATGATATAAAATATATTTATTATATTATATTATATTATATTATATTATATTATATTATATTATATTATTATTATATCAATATACTACTGCACTCTAAATATACCATAAACTAAAGAAATATACTAGATTGTCAACCAAAGCAACTAAGACCTGAATGCCAACACCCTCTGCTTTTTAGCATATGGGTATCGGGTATAAAAAGCAAAAAAAAACTTTTATTTTTATTTACTCAGTCTGCAAACTTAATAATCCATCTTACCATTCTCTCACTTGAAATGAAATTATGGAAAACATATTTTGAAAATAATTTGCAAAAAGTCAATTGAAGACTTTCGTGATATGGCTTCCCATATGCTGCATTCAAAACAGTCTTTATTATCGAGGTCGATAAACTTATGTGCGCCACTGTGAGGTTAAAAAGTGCGTCAAGCTGCTTGCAGTGGTAATGTAGCTCTGTGTGGCATTTGCTGCTTGGCTGCCTCATTCTGCCGCCGGCGTTTTTTATTGTAACTGTCATTAAATTAACGCACTTTGCATTTAAGCCGGCTTACGGATGCTTCTAAGCCTATTAAATGTGCACCTTGCCAGGTGAGGAGCCTGGCTCTGAAATGAAAACAACTAAAGCAAAACATGTAAATGGAACAGGAAAAGCGTAAAGCGTAAGGGGCAATGTGCAGATTTCGGAGTTTTATTTTTACTGAAACTGACGAAGGACCTTCAACACTTGACGGCATTTCTGACAGTCAGCCGCTGAAGCCTTTGGCCTTAACAAATGGCCACTTGAAGTGATGGAGCTGCTTTCATAAAGGATTATTCTTGGTCTCTGCTCAAATTTATAATCTCGCTATGAAGTGCATAAAATTGCTAAATTAATTCGCAATTTGTCTTCTTTAAGTTGTAAATAAATCTGTCCATATGTTCCTTTATTTTCTCTTCATTTTATGACTTTAAATATTCTTATTTAAAAATAAGGAATACTACTTACTATGGCTGCCTTTTTATTTGACTTTAAATTTATTTCATAATTTCAGTAATTAAAATAAAATAGTTAATTATTATATCTGTTTTATTTTAATTTATTTCGTTTATTTAAGTTACGCATTGTGTGTAACACATAAAATAAATAGAAAAATACTTAAACTCAATAATTATCTTTTTCATCTGCGATATTTATTAAGCTATTTATCGATAATAATAATTAACGTAATTATGGTAAAAGTTTCAAACCAATGTAATTTGAGTTTTAATTTAATCAATTTTCGTAACTGTAATAAAATATTTTGTGTTATTTGTATCGTTAGTTTAATCAGAAATGAAATTTGAAGTGTATTTTATTACTATTTGATGTTGATTGTAAAGTTATATTGAATTAAGTTAGTTAACTTGGTAATTAATATGAATATAAAACATATTTCCATTTACTTTTTTTACTTAATTCAATTTATGTGCGAATTGGAAATGTATTTAAATTCAATCAGCGAATGGCTCAAATTAATTTATTCTATTAACCAGCAGGCCACAAATCAACCTATCAATATCCATATATCAGGCATATCAAACTACAGGCGCTGGGCTCATAAATATCAATGCCACGAAAATTCCCAACAGCAAAACAAAGGCAAGCAAAATGAAACAAATAAGAAAAGCAAAGGCGAGGGCGACGAAATGGAGGGGCGAAAACAATTTAAAGCATCAACATCAAGAAGCAAATCCTGAGTAAATCCGGAAACAATTCGCTGGCTCTTAGACATGCACATAAACAGGGCAAAATGATATTTTCGTTGCTTGACCGTGTTACGACACGTGCGTCCATCAGCCCTGAACGAGGCACGCCTCCTTTGAGAGAGAGGAAGAGAGAGAGAGAGAGTGTCCTGTCAATGCTGCTCAGCTTACAAGTTGCGCCAATTAACAAAAACAGAGCAGAAGCAAAGCGAAAACATAATCAAAATGGTTCAAACCAAACAGCACGACGGCACTTGGCCAAAAGGATGGCCGCATCAAAGTGCCCATAACGAGTGGGGCGGCAACGTTAAGCTAAGCCTTGGCCCAAACACCGAAACAACCCAACCCAACTCAACGTGGAGACGGTCGCCTTTAGTTGCGTGTTAGACAAACATATAAAAGGCGACTCGAACAGGATAAGAATCTGTCCATCTCTCTAGCCTGCCCCTAACAACAGGCTGATTTTAATGCAGGCGCAAGGAAATTCGACATGGACACATAATGAGGAATTATGAATGCCAGGAACCATAAAGGATAAGAGCTTGCGAGATGCCGACAGGGTATATCGAGATAGGCGTGTTCGGTACACTAATTGTTAGTTATGCTTCCCTTGCCAATGCCGTTAAGCATAAGCTGATAAACTGAACTGAACTGAACTGAGAGATGTCCAGATGGAGGCACTGTGAACTGCGAGAGAGAGAGAGAGAGAGAGAGAGCAAAATTCTTGACATCTTTCGCAGCTATGCAGCGTGATAAATCACTTTAGGGCCACTTGAGATGGTGAGAAGTGAAGCGTTGAAAGTTTTCCCTTGGCTGCTAGCAATTTGCTGCCATTACCAGCCACGTTCAGCACTTGATAATCTGATTACCACAGATGCTTCTACGGTTATGTTATGCTCTGCTCTGGTCTATACTCCAGGGTCCATCACATACGACTACTTGCTCATCTCGACTCTCTTTCTCTTCTATCCACACTTATCCAACATTGTTGCATACAACCTTTTCCGTCTTCTTCACTTTCTCTTCTCGTCTTGTGTGTCGGTTCTGTTCCCTGGGTCTCATTTGCATATGTAAAGTTTCCATTACAAGTTGTTGCTGGCAGACGATGCGGGAGGGACCAGGGGAGCAGTCTATATGTACATAGGAGAATTAACGCTTGATTCGAGTTTGGTCAACAAATTTGTGTCCACATTGTGAGTAAACATTCACTGCCTTTGTCTATTTGTCTACCACAACTTGGTCGCATTAGTCTATTTAAGAAAGCTTATAACAGATTACTCAAACCATTTCCACTACGATAAAAATCGTTGCCTTTATAGTTGCTTTATCCATCTTAGGTATTTTGGAAATTTTTAAAAATTGTTTTGATATTTAGCACTTATATTAGAATTTTGTTAATGCAGGAAATTTATGTTACAGGAAAAGGAAGGAAATCATCTCCGACCCCTGACCAGCGTTAACAGCCGAGACGATGTACCATAGTCATTTTCATCTGTCCGTCTGTTTGTTTGTATGAAACAATTATTATTTCGACAGCATATGTTATTTCTGCATACAAATCAAGTTTACCTTAGATTTTTGACACGCCTACTCAAGTCGGAAAAATCGGACAACAAAGCACAGGAACTTGGTTCAAACAATTTATTATTGTATCTAAAATTGTAGTTAAGAAATTTGTATGGCAGAAGCTTCTATTTGATTGGGTCTTAGTTGATTTTTCTGACAATCTGGTATATTTTGTACTCTATGGTACATTTTGAATTACAATATCGATATACCAAATATAGACATCGGAATATTTTATTATTTTTGTGGTATATATTTGACATAATTATAGAATGTGGTTTTATTGAAAATGGGTAGAGGTTGAGCACACTCGACTTTAGCTTTCTTCCTGGTTTTATAGTAACTTTGAAGAAGGTTCTGTTAAGTAATAAATTTCAGTCACAAGTCTTAAACTAATATTAGAAAAAAAATAAAAATATGTAAACACACAATTAAATAATTGATTTGAAATTTGGTAGTAAACAAAATATTTTTGGAGTATACTTTTGAGAGCAATTAAATATTCAAAGTCAGACGAAAAACTACAATAATTTGAGCAGCAAATAATATTTCTAAATAAATGAATGGGCACGCACATTTGAGCCATTTTCAAACTTGATGGTTAGCTGAGACATACTGAATCATCAAATTATGAATTAACTTTGGTTGCTTTTCTTTTTGAAGAAATTTAACATTTATCTTTCTTTTCTACTTTTGGGATATTTAATACTATGTCCTTGGGCAACTAGTTCTCAGCTACAAAAGCCTAAACTTGAGTGCAATAACAAAATAGTCTGCTGATAAATTTGGTTAATTTAGATACAAAATATTTAATGAAATTGACAGTAAAACTTTACTTGCAATTTCTGTTGCCAAGAAGAAAACTGAGTCGTAAAATCTTGAACAAGCTCATCTGAGAAGTGCCATAGGAAATGTATATTTACGATAATTACGTGTCCACGCCTAAATCTCTTGGCTATAAACAGCAGAGGTAACTGGCCGAATCACAACAAGTAAGAAAGCTACAGTCGAGTGTACTCGACTGTGAGATACCCGCTACCCATTTTGAATAAAAGCAATATATTTTGCGGTATATTTCTCAAAATATACCAAATATACTACTAAAATACTAAAAAATATACCAAATGGTATATGTGGTATATCGATATAGTACCGCATTCAAAATATACCATAGACGGCACAATATACCAAATTGTCAGACAAAGTAACTAAGACCCCCAGTAAGTAGGCGTTTTTGCCCATACAAAAGAATTTCTTTAATAACTTCGACAATTTTTATCTGATCGCAACCAAATGTTCAGGAATCATAACTACTATAGTAATTATTGTCTATCCCAAAATTCGTAACTCTAGCTTTAAAATTACGCTTGTTATTCGATTTTTTTTGATTTGCGGGGGCGGAAGTGGGCGTGGCAAAAATTTTAAACAAACTTGATCTGCGTGCAAACACAACAAATGCTGTCGAAAAAAAATTATAGCTCTATCTCTTATAGTCTCTGAGATCCAGTGTTTCATACGGACGGACGGACAGACACACAGACACACAGACGGACAGACGGACAGACGGACAGACGGACATGGCTATATCGTCTCGGCTGTTGACGCTGATCAAGAATATATATACTTTATAGGGTCGGAGATGCCTCCTTCAACCTGTTACATACATTTCCTGCCGGCACAAAGTTATAATACCCTTCTACCCTATGGGTAGCGGGTATAAAAACAGCACAAAAGACCACCAACAAATTTAGCTAATTGTGTAATCGGCATTTGGCTGGACTTCTGACAATGGCGCAAATGATAAATAGACTGAAACGGGAAACGGGAAACAAGAAACGAGAAACGAGAATCAGGGACAGGCGAAGAGCTCGTTTGTTAAGGGGGAGCTGCCAATCAGCACCAACAAAATTTGTGGCCAGTGTGGTTTTGGTGGCTTTTGCATTTGGGCACAAAGCAAATGCTGGGTTGACCATAAGACCTTCTATATGTATGTTGCCCCTTCACAGAGGGGCACATATTTACATTTTGAGTGTGTACATAAATCTGGTGTGCTCTGAACCCATTTTGTGGCACGTTGCAGGCAACACAAATTACCATTGACATTAGCATTACCTGAATTCAAAGTGATCGCTGCGGCAAGAGAAGAGATGAGAAGAGAGGAGAAGGTCTTTCAAAATGCCAAAATGCTATATGAACCTCCCTTACACACACACATACACACACATCAACACGCAAACATAGCTCCCACATTTTTGGGGAAAACATGATAAAATTTGTTCATTGTTCGACCAGGTTGTAGGCTACGAGTCCAAGCCTAGGGTGCCACCTGCCAGTTGCGTCTGATTTAGTGCAGGTCCAATAGGTCTGTCAGCCAGGGCAAAGCGAGCCATTCAATGGACATGTCAGCCTAGGGTTGGAGGTGGAGGTGAAGGTGGAGTTGGAGGCAAGGGTCGAGATTAGCCACTTTGACTGCAGCATTTATTGCATGCCAATAACTTTTGTCTAGCTACACAAAAGGTGTGTTGACATATTTCCCCTGTGTGTGTTTGCGTGTGTCTGGGGCAAAAATTGGGTTCGGTTTTTATCTGCAATGTTGACATGTTAGACAAAGCAACAGCGGCAACAACAACATTATGTTGTCTCTTGAATTTGAATGGAATGGAATTTCTTGCTTATGAATATTTTGTCTGTGTAATTTTACAATCAAATTTTCCTTTTATTTTGTTCTTCTCCATTTTTATAAAAGCTGTCAGAATACTGCAGTATTTGACAACTCTATTAAAAGCAATTTGTTTTCCCATTTGCAAATTTACATACGAGTATAAACAATATTGAAAGAAACTAAATAAATTGCATTTAATTTACATTTTGCAAAAATTGTATCCGTTCATAAATAAAATAATTGATATTATTTTCTAAACTTTATTTGCATTTTCATATTTGCACATTTGACACATTAACATTCAAATATTTATTGTTTTTGCTTAAGTTTGTATGAGAGGATTTCACAATCTTAAATTGTAAATATTTACTTGTATTATTTATTTTAAATAGAGTTTAACAACTACTTTATTTAATTCGATGCTGAAATGAAATATTATTTCCAATTTAGTAGCGAGTACGCTCATCGTAGCATTTGATAAAACTGAAACCGTAAAAATATAAGTATGAATTATTATTATTTGAATTTTGTGTTCATATTACACTTTTTTTTTGGTGCTGCATGGAAACGAATAAATTGTGAATGTAAATTGTATACATTACCTGCTTATTACCATATACATATTCTGATTGCTTTTACTAAATTGTGTTTTTACAAATTAAGCTATATATTTACAAGTGCTTTAATAGATAGAAAGATGTTATATTGATTATATTCATTATTCATTATTCATTATTCATTATTCATTATTTTCAGAGTAAGTAAATTTTCAATAATGCAACACAATTTGCTAATTTTTGCGCTTTAATCGATTTTAAGTTTCATACTTGAAAGCAACAACAACCAAATATTATTTAATCATTTATGTACATACAATTTAAGCTCTCTTATTATAATTATAGCTATTGATATTTGCAGCTACACAAGATTATGAAACTAAACGTAATTTAAATTTCAATATGCAATAGAGATGAGTGCTTGAACTCATTAAAAGGGCTTTAATATATTTTATAAATAATTTAGTAATAGTTTGCCCATCTCTAATGCGATTGAGTATATGTATTGGAGTATAAATAATTACGAATTATTTCGAGTGCCTCTTAAATACTACTTAATTAAGCACATCACATAGAATACCATTTTGTAGGTAAGAGAGAGAGAGAGAGAGTGTGTGTAGATTACACATTACATTACATATGTATTTACAACAAATTGAGCCTAAACACAATAGCTATTATTAATACGTGTGCTACGTTTAATTCTCGACTACAAAGTACTGAAAATGGAAGTTTATGCTATATTCCGTTCATTAGTTAAATCGGCTAAGCTGTCGCTTAAACGAGGTATACGCAGAGGAGAGCTTTAAGCTCTCAGCATAGTTGATGGAAGGTACACTAACACACTTACAATACTTACACACATTGCTTAAGCCTGTCTGTCTGAGAATCACGTATACGCAGGCCTCTTGCCACTTAGTTAGTATGTACAGTGAAGTAAGTGGTACACTTCGCTTCTCAAGGGAAATGCAGGGCTTAAAGCCCTTGGAAATTTACATAGACCAATTGGTCGATGGGCTGCGGGCGTTGGGCGTTGAGGGATTCTTGCATCACAAATTGCACAGATACAGGACTAACAGATTGGAGGCCAAACAATTACTGCCAATTAGCAAGGGCATTGTGTGCGATTTTTGGGTGCAAGAGTGCGATACGCAGCAGACAAAACAGAACAGAACAGAACAGAGCAGACAATCAGACAGTAGACAGTAGACAGACAGTCAGCCAGTGAGATCAGAGTTGCCAATTGTTTAGAGCTGCTCGTCGGCCTCCTGGGGGGTGGCACCCTCCTCCAGCAGCTCCACAATCAGCGTTCCTCACCTTTTCTCATTGATGATAGAGCCGCGTCCGATGTTGCCGGCGCCGTTTCCATTCCCAGCCCCATTCACACTGCCTCCGTGCTGCAGCGCCATCGAGTCCTGGCGATGGAAACTGCCGCCACGCCCACCAGCCCCAACGCCATGATTGTTATTCATGTGCAACGAGGCGCGATGGGCAGCTAAGTTGCCACCCCCTCCTCCTCCGCCACCGCCACTGCCTCCCACATAAGTCGAGCGTCGCATCGAGGTGACGCTAGTGTCCATGACGCCAGTTGCGGTTGAATGCTGCCTAAGGTGGGGCTGACGCTTGATGCAGAAGCAGCAGAGATATCGGTTGAAATGTTGCCGAAACACACCAGACACACAATATAGTGCCACTGGATTAACGCACGAATTGAGGAAGCTGCAAATTGAAAGTGCAATGGCAAAAATTAGTTCATAGCTTCGATGATATTGCTGGGGATGGCTATAGGTTGAGTTTGAGAAACTAGAATAGCAAATACCCAAGAAGGGGCAATTTTGAATTACTGTACTATACTATATCTTACATATTATCTTACATAATAAGAAACTAAGAAATTAGCAAATTCTATTGAATCGACTTATTTTGTTATCAGATGATGGAAAGAATTTAAATAAATTTCTGTCTTGAGGAACATGATATATAGTGGATTTCTCTGATTGAAATATATACTTTTGGTAATCTTTTTTGAGTAGCAAATACTCATATGATCGCAATTTTGATAAACTGTTTTATTGAAGGTAATTTCATATCTTACATATTGAGAAATTAGAAAACTCTTTTATATATTATAATGCTGGAAAGAATTAAAATAAATATCAGGCTTAAGGATAAATATTGAATTATGATGATGATGAATTATTACTCTCTCATCTCTGTACTTCCGAATGCATAATTTTGAATGACGCAATCATCCTTGAACGAAAAACTAAAAAACTCAGAAAAACGAAAAGACATTTCCCAACACGTATTATTTATTTCATTATTTGTCGCACACAACTGTTGGTCGATAATCGAATGTTAAGAATTATAGCTTATGATTTTCGTGGTTGGCCCTAACTAGCTTTGTACAATATTTTTTTTCGATTCACTTTTCCCTTAGTACAATATGAAAACAGAAATTTAACTGCGATACCCAATACTACATTAAAAATCTTGTGTAAGAGACAGATACTATATTTATCCCTACTTGTATAGTATATGTGTTATGCTTTGAGACTGTTAAAGTCAGAACCGAAAAGAATGACACAAATTGTATAATGTGCTTTATCCGTTTTATTTGCATTCCCAAAGTTGATAATGCGGCGCATTTATTCCGTTTACAAAATGTCGTATATCGTTTTGTTTCAAATCTTTTATTCAATAATTTGTTCGAGTAAATTTTTCAACCCTTTTGGCATTTAAATGCAAATCCAGCTTAATACGCTGACGTCACAAATTAAGTTACCAAAATGCTGACGCATTATTTTTTCGCACTTTGCAGCTGGGCTAAGAGCCCCAAAGAGCTCCCAGGACTTGTGCTTTGTGTCGCTCACACTTTCTTTCGGGTGGTGAAAGGTAGTGAAGAAGAAGAAGAAAGCTGTCAACTGAAATAAATTTACTACTTCATAGACTGAGAGTAGATGGGATATTCAGAGCAGAGGACTACAGCCACTTGCTTGGGGTGAAGCAAAAGTTTACAAGGATTATCTCTTTCAATTAAAAATCATGCCAAAAGACAGAACCCAGGGGCGATTCTGACTTAAGTTTTAAGATACAACTACGCGTATTTTTTCGCCATTATCCCCATTTCCATTTGAGTTAGCAACGCGTGCAAAGAAATGCAATTGCCCCCAGGTATACGTAGTTATATAGTAAGTTCAAAGTGAAAGTGAAAGTAAAAGTAAAATGTGAAAATGTAAAAAGCGCTGAAATCGCAGTTAGCAAGTAGCTCGCTTACCTTGTGCAGAATCCCACGATGCGAACCATGTGCCAAAAGGCATCGAAATCCTCCTCTGCGGTCGGATACAGATGGTACCACAGCTCAAAGACATGATATGGAAAGAAGCAAATGAAGAACACTATCAGTGTAATTAGTATATGTCATTCCCTTCGTCTCCTCCTCTTTCCCCTCCTCCTCCTTGTCGAATACTCACCCACAACAAAGGCGACCACCATGCGAGCCACATGACGTCGAGCTCGCGCCTGGCTGCGACTTTGGATGCTCAGCTGCTCTCCGGGCATGTCGCGGGCGCTAATGTGAAGCCGATTTGCCATCATGATGTACAGCACGCCAATGATTGACAGTGGCAGCAAATAGTAGATGGACGCCTTGGCAACAACCATGTATCTAAAAGATTGCAAAAACGCAACAACACGCAATTAATAATACCCGAAATTAACAATCATCTCTTCGTTATTTTCTTAAAGTACAATTGCCTCGAAATGATTTACAAACAAGTAAAGCTACAGTCAAAGAAGATTATGTTTGCAAACAACAAGTGCTGTCGCAAATTATATCTCTATCTTTTATAGTATCTGAGATGTATATAGGTGTTCATATGGAGGGACAGACAGACAGACAGACAGACGAACGGACAGACGGGCATGACTCTATAGTCTCGGCTTTTGATGCTAATCAAAAATATACATAATTTATGGGGTTGGCGATGGCTCTCCTTCTCATTCTAATACATCTCTACTCTTTGGGTAGCGCATATAAAAATGTAAATAATAAAAAATATCCGTATTCATATTGAATTTTAAGCAATTGAGTATTGATTGAATTAAACTATTTTATTAAATTAAACATGAATAAATTGACTAACTAATTTAATCTAATTTTATTTATGTAATTTATTAAAATATTAAATCTGAAACTTGTGTAATTTCTCTTATATTTTCAATAATTAAAAGCCTTGCTTGTTTATTTAAATTGCGCTTTCAGCAATAGCAATTAATACATGAATATTTTATTTATTCTGCAATTATATACTGTATTATTATCAGAAACAAACAGTGAAAAACAGCTTAATTAATGAGTGTCTCTCGTAGTCTGTCAACAATCTGTCAATATGCCAATCACGTTGCATTTTTTTATTAAAATTTTTAATACATTTAAATAGATTGAAACCATTTACAGGTTGATTTATTTGTTAAAAATATTGACAACGTTAATTATTTAATTTTTCAAAATTAATCCAGATTAAATGAACTGCTATTAATGTTGGCACTTAATCAACAATTTTAAATAAACTTAAATTTTGTGGCAAAACATCGCCACATGTTATTCGCTTTTAAATTGTTTCAATTTTAATTGCCACTAATCTTATTAGAAGGTTTGCGTACTGCAGTGAAAAAATCATAATCATCATACATCATACATCATACATTGAAATAAATGCAATCTAATTGTATTGATGAAGTTTTTTTTGACATGACGTGTGCTCAAAATACCCATTAAAAATAATCTTAGAGATTATACCCAAAAAGGATTAGAGAGGGGAAAATATTTCAATTTTAGTTGAAAGAGAATCGCCTAATGTATCGATTATATATTTTTTGGTGGTACTTATGCAGTTTATTTTTTAGCAAATGTAATTTTTTTACGGTTGCCTGAAGTAATCGGATTTATGTATCAAAAGTATAAAAATCAATCATCATTTTTTGGGTTAATTAATGAAAACGGAACTCTCTATGCTGAATAATAAACGAAAAAGACGAACACATTTAGTTTAAATTTGGCAGTATTAACTTTTGTGTTGAGCAGTATATAAACAAGAAAGAGAGCTACAGTCGAGTGTGCTGTCCGTAAGATACCTGCAAGCCATTTTAAAATATACCAAAAAGATGTACCGCAAATTATTAATAATAGAAAATAAAATACCTAAAATAGCGTTTGATAATTTTAGGTATATTTATACAATACTACATTCAAAGAATACCATAGATTGAACAAAATACCAGATTGTCAACTAAGATCCGTTTACTTAGTAAGAGTTTTTCCATACAAAAGTATTTCTTTCATAACTTTCTTTAATAACAAATACAGGAATCACAAAGACTATAGTGATTATTGTATATAAAAAAAATTGCGATTCTGGCTTTAAAATTACACTAGCTATTCGACTTTTGTTGATTTGTGGGGCAAAAGTGGGCGTGGTATAATTTTGAAGAAAACTTAATCTGCTTGCAAACCTCTGAGAACTAGGTGCTCATACAGACAGATAAACGAATATGGCTTTATCGTCTCGGCTGTTGACCCTGATCAAGAATATATATACTTTAAGAGTTGGAGACGCTTCTTTCTACCTGTAACATACATTTCAGAGGCACAAAACACTTGTACCCAAGCGTGTTTAAACATATCGATTTTTTCGTTTAAGAAGCGAATTTAATTTAAGGGCTCTCGTTCAATTAATTATTGATTCGCACATTTTATTTTTTTTGCTTTTCGTGCTAAACGAATTGACAGGAAGTTTGATGAATTTAAGTTAAGTTAACTCCCATCGCATTTCAAATTGATGAAAATGGCGAAATTCAATTAAAATTAGTATCCCTCGCCATGACTGTAAACTTTGGTACTCAATTTGAAATTCCTATAAGCGGATTTAGGCCAAATAGCTGCAGGTTCAAGCCATGCCAAACAATTTGTTGGACTATTAAAATACCAGCAAGGACAAGATATTAAATAAATTATGGAGCGTGGCTCATTCTGATGGGCAATAACAGCAGTTATCATAAAAATAAATACGAATTATAACTGAGAGCAACGAAAATGAAATTCTCTTTTCCCCGAAATGTGGTGGCTTTATTTTTTTTAATACTTTTCAAACAGTTATAAAAGAGATTTTTATGCTTTAAACAAAAAATTAGCGACCAGTTGTAAATTACGGCCACGAGATGCTACAACGAGAAACTGGTAAGAGTGCGGTGCCAGATTATGTGGCAACAGCTGTCATTGTCCGACACCAAAGGATTTCCAACTCATGGCAACAGGCGAGCAAGCGCAAGCACAGCCGCAGACCAGGAAAGCAGGGTGCAAACCAAAACCGCACGAGGTGCATTAAAAAAGAGAAAGCGGAATTAAATTTAAGTTGCTTATCAACAAGGATAATGTTGGAATGAGGAGTAGATGCCAGCATATGGCCAATGTTCAAGTAAAATAACCCGGGCAGACAACACTGAGCCCATCTGATAAGCTGACCAACAAAGTCTTCGGGTGGAGACAGCTTAAAGAGCCCCATAAATGGCAGCTCATCTGGGGAATGCAGATTCAATCAGTTTGTTAAATGAGGACATTTTTTCCTCATCATGAAAAAAGGAAACATTTCCACACTACTAAACATTGATTTCCAACAAGGAATGCATAAACTAAATTAACAAATAATTGAAAAATGCAATCAAATGGAAACGAATTTAAAAGAAGACAATTTTTGTAAATGGGCTTGGTGAGCTAATAGATACTTCGTTCTTTAATGAGAAGTGTCAGGTATATTTCACAGGTTAAACATAGACACTATATTACGCATCAAATAGAAGCATAAAATTGTACTTTAAAAACTTGAAGAGTTATGTACACAACTTCTTGGTAAAGTCAGCTTTTCTTTTATCTTTAAAATATTATGTACATATATAAAAGCTTCACCATTGTTTAACCCCAGATATTGGACAATTTTACTAAAGCTCCAATGCAAAATAAATTTAAAAAAGTTAGTCAAATCAAATAGTCCAACATTACAACACATAAGACGGTGAAGTATTCTTATTTTTTATTTAATTAGCTAAAACATAAATTCAATATAATTTAAAAGTCCAAAATTACTATCATATTTTTTGAAGTTAAACTTAAATGTACTGCAATGTATAAAAGAAATCTAAAGGCCTGCTTAAAGGATGCAAATACATAGTCGGAGCACTTTGTGTATGTAGTATAATATATTGTATATATTATGTACATTAACTTGAGTGTGCTGGCTTAAATAGCTTGAAGAAAAATAGGATCTTCTGCTTCATTGGACTGTGGTAGGACTTTTGACGAAGCGAGGCTGCGGATGTGGCGACCCACTTAAAACTAAATAAAAGCGAATGAGGCGAAAATATCTAACTGATTGGGCACTTGACTGGCACAACTGTGAGAGGCAGAGAAATTGCTGGCTACTCACTTTGCATAAATCGAGGTGCTGTATGGAGAGCACACTAGAATGGTGATGTTGCCCGTCGGCGATGCCAACGGATACGTCTTGAGGTTCGAGACAACGAACGATGGCATTCCCAGTATTATAGCCAAGACCCAGATCATCACGGCCGTGAAAACAGTCAGCGGCTTTGTCTAAACATGAGTCAGGGGAAAGAGAGTAAGAGAAATGGTATAATAAATTACTTAAGTGACTTCAGAAGGAAACATCAGCAGACAGCTGCTCACCTGCAATTTGCGCAGGGGATTGACAATGGCACAATATCGCTCGCCGGAAAGTGCTGTTAATGTAAAGACGGAAACGCCTATGGAAATGTCCTTGAAGAATTCAACAACGCGGCACATATTAAGCTCAAAGGGCCAACTCTCCAGTGTATAGACGATTGTTGCCACTGGCACACAAACCACAATCACCAACAAATCGGCCAGAGCCAGCGAAAGTATATACCTGAAAAAGAATGAATTATGATGAGCATATATAAAATTAACAATTTTGTATATATTCAAAAAAATACAATAACAGTTGATTTAACATGAAAAGTTAAATTGATTAAAAATAGTTGGAAATTTGCAAACGCGATTTAGATATATAAAAAATGCTAAAATATACCAAACTTTATAATTATGTTTATCAGGTAACCTGAGAGGAGAAATATTATGTAGTGAGCAAAAACGATTGCACTTGCAATTATACGTAATTAACTAATCAACTCTAAAACAAATTTCATTAAAATATACTGAAATACTGAAATATGTCAAGGGCTATATTTTGTATATCAGAATACGTGAAGTAGGAAATATCATGATGCAGATATAAAAACAAGTACACTTGCATAGAATTAGGACATCAAATAACAGTTGATTAATCAACCTGAAAACAAATACATTGAAACTATTTGAAAGTGTTGGCATGAGACACTTTCGTGCATACTTTTAAACTTTCCCAATTTAAAGCCTACTGAAAAAGGAATTCCAAAAAGTAATTTCAAATATTTGCAAAACAAAAGCAAGGCTTAATTATTCTCACAAGAAGAGATACTCTGAATATTGTTCTAGGTATCAATAACAAATGTTCAATAACGAAACGTAGCTACTTAATATGCAATGTTGAAAATTCAAATAATGATGCTGATTCACAAATGCTACACTAAATTGCTACTATAAAGGCAATTGGAATACTGAATCGCAAATTATGGACTAAATTTCTTGAAATACTAAGAATATCTCAACGAAACTTAGGAATTTTCAAACTAAAATAAAGGGTTATCTCGTAATTATTATTGAAAATAAATTTAAATTAAAAAAAAACTATAGAGAGTAAAAATAATTTATATGTAAATTTAATGAAAATATAATGTTATAAAAAGACTATTTTGAATAACTAATAACAATTACTCTAACAACTGCGAATTCATGTATATTATTTTCTGAGACTAATTCCACAAATAAGTGTTTGAAGTATTTATTGGGATAATAATGTGCACATTTCGCATTTCATCGGTGAGGGACCCAAATCCCTTATTTTACTAAGAATTCTTTAATTCTTTTGCTTGACACACACGCAGTTAAACGTGTCAAATTTGCTGCATGGTTGCACTGCGATTGAAATTGGAATTGCTATCGGAAGGGTCTTGTTCCTGTTTGTGATTCTGCAACTATCCGTGATACAGTTTCTGTTTGAATTTCTGTGCCATTCGTGTGTACTCATTTGGAAAGCACTCGATTCGAAACGCACTTTGCTGAACAAATTTTTTTATTGTGTATTTGGACATTTTAAAGTGAAATCCTTGAGTTAGGTCTGCAGCCGAGTCAACAGCCGAGAGTATCTACTATCCACCTCATTGTCAAATGGAATCCAAGTTGTGTGTGAGTGAAATCTGAGGCAAATGTTGCCTTTTTCACAAATTGTGTTGGCATTGAAACGCTTGAACTTGGTTTTTAGGTGGCAAATGGCATGAACCAGAGCAAAGACATTTGGCCCTAACGTGTATCATTACGGCCTCTAATTTGTGATTGCTGACTCTCGTCAATTGACGTTTGTCTAGACAGTCGCATTCAGAGAAAACTTTTATCATCAATAGAGGGAAAATTATGATTCTTAGCCATTGATTGGATGCTCCCAAATAGCAGCTGTCCGTGCATCAATGGCACTCTTCGAATTCGAACTTGGACTTCATCTTGGACTTGGACAGACACCCTTAACATATTTCCCTTTATCTGTCAATTTATACACAGTTTGCTCTGGCATCTTTCAAGGAGGATTGCACATAAGAAACATGTTTTATTGACAGTCGAGGTGTGAAGACAATTTATAATAAATATGCTTGTTATGCAAGTGCTCAGTTGACTTCGCAGTCGTAGTCGCAGTCGTAGACAAAGTCGCAAGTCAAAGTCTGCAGCGTTTGTCGCGTTGAGGTGTAAAACTTTTGATTGAATTTCCATTTCAATTTATTTAAATTTTTCTTTGTAGACAGAAGCCACAATGCCGCAAACCATGTTACATAGTTGTTAGTTTCTGTACAAGTTGCCAACTTAATAAACATTTTCATATGCCACACCCCGCACCCGAAATTGCCGCCAGCTGTTGGCCATAAAATGTTTTCAAACTCGGGTTGCCAATACTTATATAACAGCTTTATCTCACTAGCTTTGCAGCTTAGCACGTGTTAAGCCAGCTGCAAAAGCTGTCAATATCAGAATGTGAGCAAACAGTCATTTTACTTATTTAAAACATATCACACATACGCAGTGTGGGTAAAGAGTTCAGTGAATGTTTAATGTCATCGCAAAAACTTGAGAGAAATAATAATAAATATTATTGCTTTCAATTATATTTGAGTAATAAAAACAACATAGTGTTAAAAGATTTTACAGTTTTTCAGTTGACATATTTTATGTATTAAAGCGCTTATTAAAAAAGAACTTTTTTATACCAGTGCAGTCAAAAAATGTACAATTTCAAAACGTTTTAAGTTACTTGCTGCAAGTAATCAATACAAAAAGAATGCTATCTTTTTTCTCGGCACAACTTTGAAAAGCATTGATTACTAATTTGGGAATTAGCTGAACCAATATTGATGCATTATAATTAGCATTTGGGAGCATAAATCAAGAAGCATAATTGGGTATGATAAATAAAGAATTTCGTGTGTGCGCAAATATTTTAATGGATTTTTGAGATAGGGATTATTTAAATTGAAAAGGGATGTGCGATGTAGCTTTAATGTTTTCGTTTGATCCCTTTTGAACCTATGGGCCGCTGTAAGGGAACCCCTTTGGGGTTCCCTCTTTAAATTCCTTCAAGTTTGATGTGCTTTGCAAAAATATTCTCAAGCACATGCTGTGCCGCATTCGAGAGAGAGACTGATACAAAAATATGAACATTTTCTTTTGGTAACTTTTAATTTGGCCAAAAGTTGACAGCTGTTTTGTTGGTTGCGGGAAAAGAATAAGTATCTGACTGGGATAGATAACAAGGAACAATAAAATCAAAGATGCTGCTCATAAGTCAGCCCATGAATGTTGAGTGGCAATTTTGGGTTATATTTCCTATATATATACACACATCTATTTATATACTAAGTGCTTGCTATGATTATGATTAGGAGGAAGGAGGCAGATGGCAGATGGCAAGCGGAAGGAAGGAAAGGAAAGGAAAGGTGGGACTCCAGCAAGCCAACACCGTGGGTGGTCTGGATGGCTATTACAAGTATGACGGCACTTACGTGTTCGGTATGTTGCGCATCGAGCGATGGCGAAAGAATATGATGACCAGAGTGCCATTCCCCAGCACGCCCACAATGAAGATGAGCGTAAAGAGGACGGTTACAATATAGGTCTCCGGGCGATCCCAGACATCCACGTACTGCGATACCTCCTCAGCGCTAGCGTTGTGTGCCCCTCGGCCCGACACATCCAGCTGACTGAAATTGCTGAGTTGGCTTACATTTGAGCCCGCTGAGTTCGCAGCAGCCACCGCCGCCGCAGCAGCAGAAGCAGCTGCACCGTTGGACTCCAGCGGCGCATATGCCAGACTCGCCGCAAGCGTCTGGCTTATGTCCATTAGCGCTGCGTACATGTTTGGGAGTTTGCTTTAAAGATGCAAGATGTGACACTGCCTCGCTGGCAGCAGACTGACAGACTATCTACTTTCCTCTTTCTTTCTCTCTCTCTCTCTCTCTCTCTTTCTGTCTTTTGCTTATTTCGTGTGCGTGTGGTCGTCGTGGCCACTTCCGTTTCCTTTGCTCGGTTGTTGCGCTCAAGTTTTTTTTGTTGTGCACTTTTTTGCTAAGGGATATTCAGTTTATGGCATCTACGTTTTCCGTAGAGTGGCTGCTACTTTTGCTGTTGTTGGTAGTTGTTGTGTTGCTGCCGCAGTTGCGTGTTTTATTTTGCACATTTTGTTTTAGCTGTGACCACAATTGTTGTTGCTGTTGTTATTGCTCTTGCTGTGTTCTTTGACTGGCGCCAGTTGTTGCCATGCTGCAAAAAATACAAGACAAACACATAAACACAAAGCGCAAAAGTGAGAGGCAAATACTTGTAAAAGTCATTTGATTTAAGCAACTTTAATTTAAATAACATTGCGTATACGTAATAAACTCAAATGCGTTGTTCTATAAATTCTGCTACATGTTGCGGCATATATTCCCCTCCACCCACACATCGGCAACCCTCCCTTAGGGTAGTCTATTATTTATTTAATATGCAAAAATGTCCTTTGCCAAAAGGGCAACATCACACACACATCGAATAAGCAATGGCTGTGGCTTGAGGCGCTTCCATGACAATAGAACCTTTTTCTTTTACCCAAATTAATGTAAAGTAATAAAAAATGTTACATAGAAAATCGAACACCATTTTCAAATTAAACAACATAAAATAAAACAAGGAAAGGGCTCTGAATACCCAAAATAAAAATAACTATAAATCCTGTTAATAATTTAATAGTACTTTTTCAAGCATGTCACGAGCAGAAACTCAAATAAGACTTTGGCGATTTAATTCATTTATTGTCTTTGTTTGGGTTAGCTTACAACTTAGAAGCCATTCGAAGCATTATAGTATTACGATAATAGTGTCATTACTTGTCCAACTTTTAAACCCTTTTAAACGAGTAGTCGAAGCAATAAATTTCAACTGTCAGCTGAATGAAAGATGCGTGAAATACTTTTCAAACTGAACTAAATTAAAGCAGTGGTCAGACTACGAGTCAATTTATTTATTTATTCATATATGAATGCTACAAATATTTTATGCTATTTATGTGCTGTTTATTTTGTATTTAAAGTACAACTCTGACCATTTAACTAATAAATATTTCATGACAACACATTAAATTTAGTGAATAATATAAATTTAAAATATCTACCTAATTTTGGCAGACTATTTTTACCAGCTACCCATAGGCTAAAAGGGTATTATAGCTTTATGCCGGCAGGAAATGTATGTTACAAGCATGTCCAATAGTATGAAGTATATATATTCTTCATCAGCGTCAACATCCGAGACGATATATCTATATCCGTCTGTCCGACCATCTGTAGGAGTTCATATATGTTAGATGTCAGAGACTATAAGAGATAAAGAAATCTTTTTTTCCGACAGCATTTAATATGTTGGCAGGCAGATCAAGTTTGTTTCAGAATTTTGCCACACCCACTTCTGCCCCCGCAAATTGACAAAACTTGAATAGCAAGCGTAAGCTAGAGTCGCAAATTGTTGAATTTATTAAAGAAATACTTTGTATGAGCAAAACCTACTTACTAGGGGCTTTAGTTGCTTTGGCTTGCGCACTCTATGGTATATTATCTGGTATATTTTTAGTATTTTTGCGGTATAATATTTTGGAATATTTTAATAATAATGCCCCGCTGTTTTGCTTTAATTCAAAATGGGTATGCTCTATTAACCTATGGTTAGCGGATGTAAAGTATCTTGAAGGGAACTACAATCTATAGATTCTATTTACTTGAAGATGGGAAAAGTTGCTTTTAAGCTGACGGAAATCTACATACAAAGCAAATGCAGCTTTAGATTACAGCTGAAGAATTTTTGGCTTGTGCAATCGAAGCGAAGGAAGCTGATTGAGTTTGAGCCATGGCTTTTGGCTCAGTTGCTGCAAGGAATTCATTTGCCTTGTGTTAGCTGCGTATTGGCATTCCTTTTTGTTATTATCTTTTTGGGGTGTTTTTGTTTGACTTGAGCTGCTGTTTCCGGTGTAAGACGGACAAGGACGAAGCAGAAGGAAGAGCATGAGGAAGTGTGTGTCGCAAACCCGTTCAGTGGCGTCACATTGTGTACTACATAATACAAATTCATTGGGAGCAAATTCTACAAAAGACTTTCGAATCGCAATCAGGCGCCTTTATTCCCATTCAATCGCATTCGTAATCGCAAACGCAGTCTCAACGCAGTCGTCTGATGTGGTTTTATTCCATGGACTGCGAACAAGTGTTTGTCTGTGTTTTTGTGCCTTATGCTTGCCTTTCGGGTCGCTTCAATTTCAATTCGATATTAGAGTGCTTAGAAGGCATCACTTGTTTCATTTGCTATTGATTTTTGGCAATCGCTTGCAGTCTACAATTTCACACAGTTCCACAGTGCGTATGCGTATTATTTATTCATTGGCTGAGAAGAACCCGAAAAACAAAATGTTGTTACAAATTGTTGGCAAATCGAACGGAATCTTCTAGCGGCTATTGAGACAAGCTATTTATAGACGCTTGACTGGCTAAGCAGCTTAGCAAATTGGAAAGCACAATGTAATTGCAGCATTGCCCAGATACTGAGAATACATATTCGAGTGTATATAAAAGTACATGTATGTATGTGTACTTGGTCAGGTGGCTTCATTAAGCTGGTCAGCTGCATTTGTTTGGCATAAAATCCTGTGTTTATTGGACAGCTAAGTGAAAATTATTGATGTTTGCACGCCACGGGATGATTGCAGATCAGAGAAATCGAAGGGCAAAGTGGAAATTGAAAAGTGGAAAGTGCAAATAGCCTTAGGACTGTTCAAACATATTTTCACTCAGAGTACACATAAATTGATTATTGATTGCCTAATCATTGTTCAATGATAATTTATATTGATAGAATTTAGACGAAATTCAAGCAAAATCATTCATAATTTATTGCAACAATAAATCATAGAAAAAAGTAAGAGCTTACTCCGCATAAAAGTGCTGTAAATGATTTGTACAATTTTCTAGCGCACAATTGATGATTTATTGTCCGGAGGTCATAAAAGTGTTTAAGCATTTGATATGGGATTGAGTTTTCACCCAATTGACATGGGCACTTACATGAATTTAATGTGCGCCATTTTTTTGTTGGGGCATTCAAAGCATTTGTGGTCCTTGCACAAAGGAGTCAAGCGCACCGACGTTTAAGTGCAATTAGCTTTGGCACTAATAACTGCGGTCAGGGTCGGAGTTGGTGACTTTGACGGCGTCGCCGTCGCTGTCGGTGTCGAGTCGAGGGTAAATAGTGGGGACCCTGCAATTGCCATTGGCAACTCATTTTAATGACAGCTCTTGCGGCAACGAGAACGAAAGCCAGAACGAATACGAATACGACGTCAGGCGACATCGGGACTGTGTGCTTTGGCGGGGAATTTCTGAATGTGACTTCCGGCAAGGGTGAAGCAAATGTAATGAAAAGCTTCGCAATATTAATTATTTTTCGTACATTTTAAAGTAAAGTTTTCACGTGCTACTGTTTGCTACTGCCCGCTGTTGGCCAGCCAAGTTTTATTGACTGCTTTGGGCGTTGAGCAATTATTCAGCGCCCTTAAAACTTGTCAACGCAACACCAAGTATTTCAGTTGATTTTTAACGCACAGCTTCCCCCAAAAAAAAAAACGAAACTTTATCTACTTTTGTCAGTTACAAAACTTTCGAATTCGTTCACACAGACCACATACACATCTCACAACAGACAGCAACGGATGTCGCTGACGCGACGGAAGTGGCTGGCCCAAGACCAAGACCAAAACCAAGACCAAAGCCAAGAGCAGGGCAATTGCCAAAAGTTAAACGTCGAAGCCAATACAGAAATGTCACACAATACCCGTCGCACAGGCGATGAAATATGCACTTGAAAACAAGTTTGACGACAATTTCCAGAAACACGCCAATTTTCCAGGGAAAACACCAAGAACAAGAAGGAGAGCAACAACAATAACAAAAACAAAACAGCAGAAATTGCAGGACACAGCTTAAGTGGCAGTTTGAAATGTATTAAACATATTTTCTTTGCGCTTTCGTTTCGTTTCATTTTTATTTTTATTTTGGCAGCAGCAGCAAATATTATTAAACTTAGGGGAAATGCCCTGTGGCGACTGCGGCGACCGCAATCAATTTAATTGAATTTCTTGGGCAATTTCAGAAAGTTTTCTTTGGGGAGATACATTTCCTAGGCGACCTGTCAATTGCTTTTCTTCTATCTTCGTGTCAAAAAAACGCAGCGCAAGCAATGTTGAGAAGATGTATCATTTTCTCTCTCGCCATGCTGATTAGCAATAATTCCCACATTGAGTTAGCTGAGAGATTTATGGATATTCATTTTCCAAGAATCACAGAGCAATTCTTAGTCGCTCTTTTGAGGCATTGGCGATTCTAACGCCTATTTATTTATCATTTAAGGATCAGAGTGTGAGCTCAGATAGCAACCAGCGACTGTTTCTTCGACGCAATTACTTTTCCCAGAGCCGCCTCAACACGACGCGACACGATGCGAGGGAAAGTCTATTAAAATGCCTGGCTGACTCGCTGACTGACTGCCTGACTGGCGTGGCTGCCGGGGGAGAATATCCCGTGGCTAGGATGCCCCCCGTTGGGCCGCAAAGTTTGGGATGCTGCTAAGCAGACAAAGGCAGATAAAACATATTGTCGGAATGGCGTTGCAGTACATGCTCAAAATTCTTACGAGCCCTCCGTTAGATAAATCATAAAGCAAACATAATTTAATACACGCACACTTGTGCATGCGTGTATGTCAGGTTCTTTCTTGTAAGCTGGCAACGGGAACAGCAACGGCATACGGTGCGTATGTGTGCTGTGTAATGTGGCGAGCGTGTTAATCATACGCCACGTATGCGCAGCCAAGCCGAATAATGAGCTAAAAGAAAAGAAATCGGCTAGCCGTGCAGAGCTGAGTAAAACTGAAATGCTGCCTGCGACTTAAAAGCAAACTTCAACTTCAACTTGGAAGAGCAAGTCTTAGTTGGTTGAAGCCCTTGGCAAATTCAGACTAATGGGTCGCTCATTATGCAACGCCTTCTAAGCTATTTTAATTAGAGAGGCCTCAAAATATTTGTCCTTTAAAAAAAAATGTGAATGGGCGCTGCTCATTTCGTATGCGCTCCCCTCCCGCTCCCATTCACGCTCGCTGCTCACCCCCCATCTCCTCTCAATACATTATGCAAATTTCACAGCGTTCCATTTGCTTTTACCCAAGCTCCAAGCTGTGAACATAAATATTGACAAAGTTACGCTGCCTGCCATCGTCCTTCATCGCCCTCTCTCGTTCTCGATCTTCTCAGGCAGGCATCACGACCAGAAACCTGACTGGAACAGACTGGGTCATCCATTTCGGGTCATAAAGCGTTCTGTAGAAATTCTGCAAATTCGTTATGATTGAAGATGATTGAAGATGTTGGCAACTGTGAGCCTGCACGTTCATCGATTTGATAGCGATGCCGTTTCGTGTTTATCTTTCATAAATCTCGAATATGTCATCGTGTAATACAAGTGCAGGCCACCAATGTAAATATCACATTGCGCATAAGCAAGCTTTGAATAACTTCAGTAGTTCGCACTAAATAATTTACGAGGGGTATTTATAAGAAGATCTGTTTAGTGTTTGGAAATTATTTTACTATGAGTTGACGCAAAAAGGCATAAAGTGCACAAAATTCCATTTTCGTTTGTTTTGTTCAACTGTTAGTTAATAAAAATAAATCACTTTTGAATTGTTGTGCAGACGAGCACACGCAACGGTACCTTTCTTACTTTTTGATACATAACTTATGTACATTAATAACTACAGTATTTATTGTATTGAAGAAGTTATTTGGGAAATACTTTTGAATATATTTGTATACCAAAAATGTTGCTTGGCTCTTTTTTTAAGCACGCTGTAGCTTTCTTGTTTTAAATTATCACATAAAATTTATATTCGAATTTGAATATTTGTTTGCAGAAAAATCAATTACACATTATTATTTTTCTTAATTTCTGTGCAAAAAAGAGAGAGACCTTTTAGTGGGACTTAAGCATATAATTATAAGCTACATATAACAATGCGTATTTAATTTCGATATATTTGAGTTTAATTTCATTTTCTTCTTGAAATTATCACAATATTTACAAAGGGATTTATATTTGAATTTATTATTATTCATTTGATTGCAAAAAGAAATAAATTAAAAGTTATCCAAGTACAAATAAGATTGTAAGATGTCCAGGCGAGTAAGCATTGCAACGCCAGAGGAGACTACAGTGAGTAACTCATCACGACCGTCAACATCGTCAAAAGCAAGAGCCAGCAAAAGCCCAACGGCAACGCCACCAAAGAGTCCCAGGGCAAGTGAAGGCGATGCCCAAAGTGCGGCCAAAGCTGCAGCGGAAACAAAAACAGATGCGACAGATGAGAGCGCTGCGGCAAAATCAGCGCAGGACGATAAGCCTTTTTCAGATGATTGCGAACGCTATAAGGAGGATTGTTGTTGCTGCCACTGTGTGGCCGTGAGATGCGCCATTAAGCGAGCTGCCTTTCTGAGAACTCCCGAGGGCAAGAGACGCCTCGAGATGAAGATGCACATGAAGAGCTTCTTCATGGACATCAATGCGATGACATACGCGAGATGCAGGATTGAGAATCAGCTGGACGAGACCAAAGAGTCGCTGCCATCCCCACACGATGGTTTTCCCGCCAGCATTACCAAAGTGAAGCGCATCGACGTGAGGTGCTTGTCGGTGGACTGGTATATCCATGACCTCGACCATGTGGATCACTATGAGATCTTTGTGGACAACAAACGAATAAAGAGTATTTATAATCCTAGGCTGAAGTGCACCATTTTACTGGATGTGAATGCCAGAACATCGCACAAGATTCTATTGAAAGCGCAGCCAATGAAAGGCGCAACTTCCGATCCAAGTCCCATTGACTTGCTGATCAGAGATGTCTGCTGCGGCAACATGGAAAATCTCCTTAAGGGCGACTACTTCTGTCAATGCGGCAAGCAAACGGAGATGGAAAAGATTGAAAAGGAATACAAAAAGAACAAGTGCCAGACACTTGTGGATTTTTGGAAGCCAAGCGAGTTTCTCTACACTCCTGTCTGCTCCTGCCCGGGCAACTGTGACTGCGACTGCTTTGCTTGAATTAAATTCCAACATAATTTATGTATTTTTAGCCACAAACAAATTTGAGACTTGCAGTCTTTCATTTAAATAAATTGCAATTTTTCTTTAAACATATTCATTTTGATATGCATTCATCACAGTAGTTCTCTTAAAAATAATTCAAAATAAAAATGCAAACATATTCTGTATTTAGACAAAAGATAAACAGAGGGAAATTTGGGAGTGCTTTCGACTGCAAAACTTTCAAAAGAAAATTATTTTTTCAAGTTTAGCAAGTAGTGAAATTAATGAGGGTGTCAGAGTGGAAAATAAAAAGAAAGTGGAAAAAAAATTCTGACTGGATAAAAACTCAAATAGGAAGTTAACTTAGTTGTGATTTACATGATAAGATTAAGAAAGTTTCCACATTAAATTTTTGTTTCTGGGAAATTAGCCAAAGGGAGCGAAGATTAAGTCACTAAATTTGCCATAGTTATAAAAAGAGAGAGAAGTTGATACCTTAAACTAACTAGATATTTAATTCAAACCTTTCAAATAATAGAAGGCAAAAATATTTTAATATTCAGTTATAACTATCATTCATTTTTGAGTAACAATAATGGGTATTTATCTTCCATAATTGGAATACAAATATGACTTTTAGGCAAACATTCATTTGAAATTTATTTGAGACTTAACTTGAATTTAAATGTCAGTTTAAATGCGGGCAATAAATAAGCACGAACTTGAAAGAGAAATACTCAAACATGAAAGCAGCCGGTGCAGAAGGACGTCAGTCAAAAGCAACGTAGAATCTAAATGAGAATCAGAGTCAGAGGCAGAGACAGGGACAGCAACAGAAAGCTGTGGTCGGAATCAGGAATGTTTTGCTTCACTTGATAGGTGAGGGAATAAAGTCATGTGTAGAGAACTTTAACTGTCGGCTTTATTTAAAATTTTATAATAATAATAATCTGGTATGAGTCGTCGGAGTCTGAGCTCATTTTATCAGTGGGCAACAGGCATTGGCCATGTCAACGACAGAGACAGAGACAGAGACAGAGGTTGAGGCAGAGACAAAGACAGACAGCGAACGATAGAGATAGAGAGAAGTAAAACGAAGCACAAGAACTGATGCTGACGCTGACGTAGGCGCTTCCATTCTGGGCCATGACGTGGCGTGATTAATTATTTGGCAAATATTTGAAATGCCCGAAGAGGTTTCACTTACAGCACTCGCTGCTCTTGCTCCCATTTTAGTGCTGCTGCCATAGCGATGAATATGAGGAGAATAAGAATATAAAATGAAAAATAATCATTCAAGTAATTTACGCAAATACTTGGCTAAACACACACACACACACAGTGTACTCGATATAGTATTTAATTAATTTTCACTTTTGGCCAAACTTTGATGGCACAATGATGGACAGTGTGTGGCACATTTTCGCATTTTCAATTGGCATTCTCTTTCAGTTTGTGTGTTTGGCTGTTTGTTTGCTTGTTTTCCAAATAAACAGACGCCACTTAGTAGTCGTACTTCATTTCGATTTATTTCGAAAAAACATTTTCTCTTCTGCTTCGTGTTCTTCTCCTTGGCGTATGCCTCGTATACGCTATTTTAATGGTCACATTCAATTACTTTTCACGCACAAGCTCAAAGATGTTTTCCGTCCGCTGTTTTATGTGTTGTGCTATTTCTTGCTTCCAAATATTTTAATTGATTTCATGTGGTAGTTTCCCTTCATCCACACCCTATTTTCTAGTGTAAATATTTCGTTTTATTGGCAGCTTCTCAATTGTTTATCCACATTGTTCACACCATAACCGTATCTTCTATTCGAATTTTAGATCTCACTTTTGCCCGACTAAGCTACAAGCAGACGCATACATTTTAAGCCCATTTCAGAGCCGCTCAAATGCAAATTGAAACTAAAAACAACAAAAGTAACAGCTTGAAACAAGTCCAACTCGCATAACTCACATTCTTGACAGCCTGAAAAGCCAAAGAAAAAACAAAAAAAAAATGAAACAGTTACAAAGATTGTAACCCTTGCAAATACCAGGCTTTGACTCTGCAGCAGTATGTTGCCAACCTTGTCGTCCTTTGTCAGTAAGAGTATGCAAAGGGCGACACACAAACCAGGTTGAAAATGTTTAAGAAAACACACAGCGTATACGTAATATTCTTCAGTATATGTATATTAAAACACAGTAAAAACATATTAATTTAACTAAATCTAGTAAAGTTGTTAAAAACGTGTTATATCCAAGCTAAAACGCATTTTAAAGTTTGCATTTCCGTTAAAATTAAGACAAAAGAAAGTAAATATAAATTTCTTATATATTATATGTAATAAAATAGATCAGTTTTGTTATTTTCATTTTATATTTTCTTACTACCATCAATTTAATTACCATCTAAATCCTAAATAATAATGCATTATTTTAAAATATTGCATTATTAAGTTCTTTAAAAAGAATTTCTTGATTTAAATTTTTAACAAATTTTCTACAGTTTCGTGTAAAAAATATATAAATTTATGCTACAATAAATTTGATATTTTCAGCACTTTCTAACCATATACCCTAAATTATTCAGCCCATTTGCATATGGATATTGATACGTTAGCTAAATCGAAAATTTATTACAGATTGGTTAACTATGACATATGGCTCCCCTAGGAGTAACATGATTTACAGTACAGTGTTCTACAAGAGAGTATTCCAGCATTGAGTGAGAATGTTGCCCTCTCCCCTCAGTTTGTTTGGTTTGCCTTTTGGATTTTTTGCTACCTTATGCGGCAATCTGTCAACGGCGAAAATGCAGCGAATTTCAATTGAAGGTTTCGCGATAAATTTTTGATGTCGACGGAACTCGAGCCTCAGCACGGGCCAAAGAGGAATAAACAAATGGCAAAGCAGAAAATCAGAATTGAAATTGCTCTTAAATTGTTTGCGGCACACAGAATTGAAAAGCAATTTCGGTTCTTGGTCAGGAATGCGAAGCTGGGGCTGTTCAGAACGTTCATGCTTACATCTACATTTTTGAGTCCAGGCAAGCTAATTGGCAAAATCACGCCATCAAAGTTGAGAGTCAATGCGAAACAGGAGTAAGAGAAGCGGCAGCAACAGCAATAGCAGCAGCCACAGGCAGCCCAGAAATTTATTGTCCACATAATTCAAGCCAAATTCATTTTGGGGACCAGCACAGAGGGTTGCCAGCGCAAAGGAAGACAAACAATTTTCGACAGCTCTAAGTAAATTACCCTCCACGTGCAGACTGAGAACAAAATATACTACGTGTGCTCATGGGGGAAAAATACTGCCTTTCTACATACTTTATATGCCGAGACTGAGACTGCACAAGAGAATTATTTTGAAGACAATTTCCTTATCCACATGTCGGTCAATGTCAATAGAACATTAGCACAGAGACCGAGACACAATGAAACGAGATAAACACAAAATATGCAAAGACGATGAATGTAAAAATTCAAGCAGAGCAAAAGAAAAACAAAAAGCGCTCGTTTGGCTGATGTAAACAAATGTTTAACAATAGCTGCTAATGACTGTGAATTGCTTCCATATTTATTATGATTAAGTACTAGTTCCAACAGCGCTGAGTGTGCAAGACACATAAAGTACAGTCGTATATTATTCAAATTTTACTTATTCTCAATCAAAGAGAATCTGCAAATGATCGCTGCAATTATCGAAATCTTTGAGATCATGTGAGCTCTCTTTGTATAATACTAAATTGTAAAAGTTGTTTCATTCATTATGCGTTAATCTTAATACCCTACACAGCACTTGTTAACTTTACACACTACACAACACTAAAATAATGCTATCATTACTTACTACTCAACACTTAATTACTTAGTAAGTTCTTGTTACATAATACACTTAATTTAAGAATGTATTGATAACAGAACCAAGAAACTAAGAAGTCGATAACAAAGCGACACATATTTGTATCATATTGATCAAGATCAAGAGGCAATATTGTAGAAAATGGCGAATTATTAATATTTGTAAATAAAATGCATATAACGAAAAGAAATAATTGAGAATTATACCCTACTACTAAATGGGTTTTTTCACTATCCTAAAATGAAATACAATTCAATACTTTACATTTTTCAAGGAAAATTGCAATGTGTACAAAAAAATTATATAAAATATCACTACTCTTCAATTCTTACTTGATGATTCAGCCCGTAAATTCGTGACCTTCAAAAGCACCTTCTGCAAATCTCTGACTTATAAAGCTAATTTCCATTGAAAAACAAAAATCGTAATTAACAATCACAAGTTTGCAGCTGAG
The DNA here is from genome assembly GCF_023558435.1 of Drosophila sulfurigaster albostrigata. Lineage (NCBI taxonomy): Eukaryota > Metazoa > Arthropoda > Insecta > Diptera > Drosophilidae > Drosophila > Drosophila sulfurigaster. The sequence continues at coordinate 4,880,615 of NC_084883.1, forward strand.
GGCTTCAAAAAAGTTTTTCTAGATGAAAATTAAAATATTTTTGCTGTAGTGAAAAGAAAGAAAGAAAAAAGAAAAGTATGGCATCTCATGACGGTGACTCGTATTAGATGAGAATGTTTATGTAAATTAAATGGTTTTTTTGTGCTTTATTTGTAAGCCAAAAGATAAATGTAGCTCACCGAATGGAAACGGAGAGCAAACTCAAACCCGAAGACGGAGCAAAAAAATCAAATAATAGAACAATGTGTTCAAGTTGCGTAACACAGCAGAAAGCATAAAAGAAACAACATCTTTTTCTATGCATATTGTATCTATTTATTTATTTGAATGTTGTTTTTTTCGTATCTCTTTTTGCAATTTCAGTGCATTATTTATAGCATTTGTGGTCAGTGAGTGGACGAGTGGAAGGCGGATTATGGGCGGTGGGCGTGGGTTCGTGCCTTTCTTTCCTTCGTTCTGGAGCAATGATTTTATGATAAATGACGAAAAAGTTAATCATCAACTCGAAGTGTACTCGAGTCTGGAGTAGCTGTTCGACAAAGGGGGCAACAGCCACAACGAGAGTAAATCAGGAAAAACTTGTGGCCAAATGAAAAAAGTTGTTGCTTTTGTCCGAGCAGGTGGGAAAAACCCATTCTTAACTATTTATAAGAAAAACAAGTCATACTTCAGAAGCTGCTGACGTCAATGAATAGTAAATGATGTTGTACAGGTTAAAGAAAGTTTTGCTAAAAGTTGCTGTTATTGATTGATATTGTGGTTAAAAGATTAATGTGAAAGACTTTAACCTCAATTCACTATCAAAATTAACTCTACTATAAATCGTGAGAACTCCAGCATTGACATTAGCAAACAATTCAACAAAATGACCAAGAGACAAGCGAATCCATTTATCAAGGGGACGAACGAATATGTTAGCTTCCAGCTTTTCCAAACAAGACTTGTGCATAGTAACCAAATCACATAACAACATTATCCCAAGGCTCAAGAGCAGCTCATCTTTCAGTCGGCTGCTCGGCATTGGATTACCTTTGCACAAGCACACACTGAGAAAGTGAGAGAAATATAAAGAGAGAGAGAGATAGGCATAATCTGTTGGATGGTAGATGGCAGATGACTGAGCAGTTTTCATAGACTGAGAAACATTGGAAACAGAGGCTTAGATTACGCACGTAGCCGGCACATTATCCGCATCAGCAGATTGAGTGACTATAACTGGATGCTGGCTCCATTTACCATTTGCCATGTTGCATGTCATCGATTGACAACCTGTCAATGCCTCAGCCTCAGCCTCAGTCTCTGTCTCATTCTCAGTCTCGTTCTCAGCCTTGGCTTTGATTTGACTTGGGACCTAGACTGGCAACACACGTTTTACCTCTTGCATTTATTTAATTTCCTATTTATGCCACATCAATATTGAAAACAAAAAACTGACTACATGACTGTGTGTCAGCTTGGTGGAATGACATTATCCGCTCTCTAGCCGTATACAAATGGAAATTGTAATTGAATTTCGTTGATTATTCATGCGAATCGCCTGATATGAGTGCATCTACTTATTCAGTTGTGACTAGCAAAAAACAATGTGTCCAATATTACAAATAAATGTGCTGAATGTTTATTCAAAAGTATTTGTAAGTAAACAAATAGATTTCTAATTAAAATGCATTCATTCACAATGGTTCTTTGTTCTCTCCTTGTGGTCTGCTCATCTCATGAGAGTTTAAATAAATAATTTCATTTGTAAGTGAGTAGACAATGGGACAATGGAAAATATAAGAAATATTTTCTCAATTATTCTCTATGATATACATTTTCACTTTCAAATATTATTTGATGAAAAGGTGTTAAATGCAGAGCGGCATTTATATCGCGTTACAAATACATTTCCAACATTTTAAAGTTAGGACGAGCTTCGAAAAAAAAATAATCAAGTTTAATTATGTCTCGAGAAAACAGCAAAGCCCTGAATCAAATACTTGCAAATGGCTTTAGTTAATTTACTGTAAAATATAAAATAATGTATATATAAATATATTTCAGAAAATCCAGAATAAAATGTAGAACAAAATTTTAGAGATATTTCAAATAATGTATTACATTTAATGAAAATAGAATGTAACAATTTATGTCCTATACATAATTTTCATTTCATTTCATGGAATTTATGTTAAAATAGGTTTCATTAATGATTAAATTCTTGACAATTTATCATCCCCATAAAACAATCCATCCGTAGCAGATACTATTACCGTATTAACATTCGTTGAGATACACAAATAGACCTTGCTTGTTAATCGGAGTCCAGCTTCAGCTCCAGCTCCAGCTGCTCCATATTCATAATGTGCTTTGCATTATTTCTTGCCCCCCTGTTATGCAATCAGCTGATTAACTGACGAGAGCAATACGAGAGTCCAGCGCAGAGGCAGCCCAAGGCATAATTGAGCAATTTAGCCAGCGTTTGAGCCTGAATCTTTAATGGATGGTCATTAATAATGGGCAACAGCATTCATTCATCAGTTTAATATGACGAATTAATTTGAGTGCTTTAAAGGGCGACGTCATTGAAAAAATCCCATTAAATGTGATGTCAAGCGCTTTAATAAGAAAATTTCACTAGTAAACATTGACTGTAAGTGACACATTAATGAGAATAAAAGAGAGCAGTAGTGAGCACACAAGAGAGCTGCAGTTGACAATGGATAAACGAGTAGAAGATGCTTCGAAAAATTGAATGAAGCGGAAATTATAATGGGAAATTCATATTGAGCTCAGGCAAACAGCGAGCAACGAACAACAATGCCGGAAACCAGAAGTTCCACAAAAGCACAATAAAAATTCAAATGAGGATAAACTTTAAACTTCAATGGACGCCAACAATGTTGTAAGTGAGTTGAATAAAGAGCTTAAGAAATTGTGACCAAATCACAGCATAAATCCCGAATCAACTAGGAGAAAATAACTGTCACAATGGGACTTAGAGCCTGAGGAAGCCGAAGATTGAGCATGCCAGCATTAAAAGCCCTAGTTGTACATAAATCAAACGAACCTTTAACTTAACGTCTCTATGAAACGAAAAAATGTTTCATTTACTGAAAGAACTGCTAGTAGATACCCTACTAAAAAATGATATGATATTGAAATGTGTTAATAATCTATTAATCACTTAACCAACTAAATTCTGCCCATCTAGCAACCTTGTGTGTAATATTGGATTCTATCTAAGCTTAGTTCTAGTCACACTCAACTTTCTAGTCATTCTCAAAGCAGAAAGAAATTATATTTTTAAAGCAGCTCTTCTTTGTATTGAGCAAATCAATTCCCAGAACAAAAACTTTGTACTATGCAGGCAAACTACCTTACTGTTCCGTGTACTTTCTTGCAGGGTATTGAAAGGCGACAAAGTCGTCAAAGCACATAAATATCAATTTGGCCAGCCTATTGACAACTCGCCAGTCTGGCCAAATGAAATGCAATATATTATTACCTGCCCGCAAGGCAAAGGAATGGGAATTTTCCAAAAATAAAAGCACAAAAGAAAATGCTGGCAAATATGAACATAAATTATGGCAGCCATAGATTAAAGAGACGCCTGCCTGACGACACATTTGTTGGCAATTAAAATGCGAACATGTCCAACAGAAATGCACCACCAAACATACTTCGTCCCACTCCCACTTCCTCTCCACTTCTCGACCATGTCACCATGTCCCTCTTGCCTGCCATAAAAATACCAGCACGGAAATTATATGAGCAAACATCTAAGCAAAAAGTTTTTCCCGCGTGGCGGCTGCCATTACTAATTCAATTGAAGCTACAAGCAATTTTTATTTATTTATTTTACTTTCACTTCTCATTCCCGATTCTCACCACACGCCGCAGCACCTCTCCCGAAAATGTCGCAAAAGTTGCCATGGAAATTTTCAGACTTGGATATATTGCTTTTAAATGGTCAGCCTACCCAAGAGTGAGCCATCAGCCTCAACGACGAAGGCTGACATATGGCCAAGTGGCAAAACGAGAAAACATAAAAAGTTTTCGCTCTCTTTTTTGACATTTCAAGCCGCTTTAAAAGTTCTTAAACATACTTAAATGTGTGTGTGTGTGAGTAAACACATATACATAAGTATTCGTATATGTGCGTGTGTCTGTCTTATGACCACAATTGCGAATACGTATGGCATCTCTATTGAAGTCGAAAGTCATGTTGGTTTACAGCATGCGATTCTAAGGATGCCCAAATTTTTCAAAGGTCTTTAGATTTTTAAAAATATGTTTTACACTTTAATAGTTCTTTTATATTCACAAGTACGCACACTGACTATGTGATTCTATTATATTTTAAGTTTTAACATGTAAGTAAATTTACTTATTAGAAATTCTAAAACTCATTGAAAAGAACTGCCCAACATTTTTATTTATCTTGCTATAAATATATGTATATAAATGCTATACAACTGTTTTTTGTTTATTAATTTGACTATAAACTTGATTTGAAATAATTATTGAACTGTCATTAAAATCTATAGCAATTAATATAGGTCTTCAACATATAACAATATTGTTTGCAGGAATATCAAAGACAAGTTTTTGTTAAGCTTGAAATATTCCTACTTAATAGGTTCAATGAGATTCCACATTATCCTCTTTATACAACTCAAATTCAAAATTTGATTAAATTTCTTATAAAAACTGCAAATAGCAAATCGACTTATTAATGACTTTGAGAATAAGATACTTAGTAGTTGAATAGATTGATTGACTTAGAAGCAATAATGCAAATCGAATGGCACAAAAAGGTTGCGTATTAAAAAAAAAAGGGTAAACAGTTCATTAAGTTGGGAACTTTCCACAATATTATCGATATCCACCCATCTGTCAGGCGAGCAGATGCAAATCAGTTACCATAAAAATGAGTGTAAATTTGCATAAACTGTAAGGGACAATGAAAATGTTATAAAATCCTCGTCTATTAAAGTTTGAAAAGCCTGCAAACAATTTGTATTTGCCATTAAGCTCATTTATGACCACAAAATATTTTGCCCAAATATGAATAGAGACATTCACACGTGTATTATGTGTATGTGTGTGTGTTTGAGTATTATGCCGCAGTTTTAATACTCCAACAAAGCGCGGAAAAATAATCAAATGATTGTCAAGCGCACACGAAATATAAATATGACCCTCTGGGCATATTACGACGTTACGTATACACCATGTGTGCTGCGTCAATTTTATTAACCGCAAAAACTTTTGTGGCAACAGCATCAGCAGCAGCATGTGAAAGAGGCAACCAATCAGGCAACGAGTGTGCCCCAGAGCCAAGTCTACAATATTTGTCTAGGGTAATCATGTGGAAGACAAAGCAAACGATGCCAACTTTTGTCATCAAAATTTAGAAATGCTGTAACCCGGCGTATGCACTCAACAACAAAAAAGGGAAAACAATTATAAAACAAAAAAAAAAAAAACGCTTAGTACACGAAGGGAAACATTAATTACGTCAAATTTTGGTTGCCACAAAGGGCAGGTAAATGGATGTTGAGCAAATGGATGCTCTGGGCTTGTCAGTGATTGCGAACGCTAATTAACGTCAACTGATTTTGGCTTGAACTGTGTGAATTTGGTGCGTGCTGCAAGGGTTGACACACGGCTGACGGTCCGATAGAAGCACTCTGTGTTGACTGTTGACTGTTAGACTGATTGGCTTATGCTAATTTTAAGCAGAGCAGCGCCAAATAGCTTGTCATTTGCCACCAAAATTGCCTTGATTCTGATTGATCCCCAGGCAGGCGTTTATTTTGAGGCGTGTTGCTGAACTCAGCAGAGAACTGAGTTTATTGCCTGCTTCGAGCACTCGCTTAGTTTTGAACTATTGCAATCCTTTTAATTATATTATTTCGCTTGTTCGCTTATCTCTCTGCGGTTCTCTTGCTCACCGTTTACGCAACATTCGAGAAATCGGAAGTTTCTCTGCGTTTATCTCATAAAAAGATGCCACAAATTTCATTAACTTGATGTCAGTCACAAACAGAAAACACTGAACGCAACTCGTTATCAGATTTGTACAGAATCTTAAGTTCAACTCGCTTTGTAATTTAATTTGAACAGAAGGTCAATTAGGCCTTTACAGATATATTTAAGTAATTAAATATCTGTTAGATGGACAACACTCTATTAATAGAACCTTTCAAAAGTCAAAATAAAACAGAATAGTATTTTTGGGCTGGAAAATAATAAATTTTTGTTAAAGTCTTTTAGTTACAATAAAATAAGTGATTTTTATTAATTTGAAAATATCGGATGTCAGATTTTTTAATTTAAATTAATATACAATACTTTTGGATAAAAAGCAGATTATATTTATAAGATCCATTAAATTGAATAAAGTGTTTTAAATGAAAAAAGAATAATGCAAAAAAATATAAAGATTTTAGAAACTATTTCTTAAAGTGAAATAAAATATTTTTAATATGAATTAACATACTTTTTAAATTGATACTCAATACTTAGAGATAAAAAAGAAGATTGTGTTAATGCACTTTATTGTTGAAAATCTATTATAGCCCATGAAGCTTTTAGCATTTTTTCGCTGAACAAATCAATTCCAAGTAATAAATTCAACACTTTGTTGCCGCTTTCAGCGGACCAAAACATTGTGAGACTTCACAAAAAAATTAATGACATCTAAAATTTGCAGTCCGAGCAGAGAAGTCTGTCAGTAAGGTCAGACATAAAAAAAAGTATTCGAGACAGATGGGTAATGATTTAAGCCTGGCTAAGCAAACAGACAAATATTTGCAGGAACATTTTGATAAAGTTGCCCGATCGAACTCTCTGTTGATTTATGGCCTTAGCAACCCACTGGCATTTGAGTTGAGTGAGTGGAAAACACTTTTCAACTTACGAGTTCGCAGCACAGCCAAACAACTTTTCCACAGATGCCTGCAAATGATGCAAAAATAAACATCCAACAGTTCAATACTCGCACTGCTCAAAGTAATAGTTCTTCAATATTTCATGTCGGTTTTTCTATTTTAAACACTTGTCCCGAACCGAGACGTAAACAAACTTGGCACAATTCGCGTCGCCCCAAATATTTGTTGTATATATATATTTATTTCGTTTATTTTTTGACACGCTTTTCAATTTCAATTATTTTCAAGAAAATTTCCAAATATTCTTAGTGAATTTTTTAAATCTTTTGTTTCCGCTTGATCAGTCTCCGGACGACCAACGACCGCTTAGGGCGAATCCGTTCACAGGACTAAATTGACGAAGCGAAAGCTAGCAGCATTCTAGCCAAATGCCATCCACAGCCAATCTGACTGATTGCGGCTGGCAAAAACGCGCCAAAAGATGCCATCCACAATGAACGCCAAATGGAAGCCACCATGTGCGGATGTTTGAACTGCGCAATCTCTTCGCTATTTGTGGAATTTATTCATTTCGTTATGTGGATGCTGTATTCGCCTTTCGTGTATGTGTGTATGTGTGTGTGTGTGTGTGGGTGTGGACAACTGTTGCCTTAATACCATTGAGCGAAATTTCATTCATGATTTTCTGCGACTGACACAAATTGTTCGCAGCTGCTCAAATAATTCTATAAATATTTCCCATATTTTTAACTGGTTTCAAGCTGCTTTTAAATTTCCTCCGAAATGCTTTACACATCGAAGCATTAAGACACTGGTAACCACAACAAAGTCTTTTGTGGTTTCCCAGCTCGAAATGGAGTCAAGCAATAAGTCAGCACATTTCATTAACTTTCCTTGGAAAACTGGCACGTGTTCCTCCTCTTAAGCCATTAACATGCTTGACATGTTTAATAATTAACAAATATTATATGTAAGTATCTCAAAGTGAACAAATTTCAATCTTCATAAGATAATTAATATGGAATTTTTGCACACCGTCAAAATCGTATATTGCTTAAGGGAAAAGAATAAATCGCAATCAAATCACATTCTTATTGAGATATTCCAATTAATCAAATTATTATATTCTAAACTAAGCACTTTTTATATAAGAATGTTTCATTGTATTTGTAAAAACAACTCTAAAACGTAAAATATTCTTACTTAAAAAACATAATCAAGCCACTCAAACTTGTATAAATTCTATTAAAAAATGCAATTTTCCATTATACAATAACTATATTTTTTTGAAAATATAACAAATGAGACATTATTGTTTGTCAGTCTACAACTTGCTGGAGCTTCAAAGGAAAATAGAAAGGCCATTGAAAAAGCTTTGTTATCTAATGATATTTATATAGACTTATGACAATAACTTGTTTAATTTATAGTTGTTGAATAAAGTTTCTTTGTTTTGAGAGTAAATTGATAGACTCATTTAAGTACTGCGTATAATGCTGAAGATATAAATAGGCTGTAATCCGTAGAGAGAGAAAAGACTCATTTTCAACGCGCCATTCACTGAGATCAGTCACTTGTAAAATGTCTCTGAAGTTTTTCATCTATTTAGCATTTGTGGCCATAATAATGGTCAACAATGCACCTAAATCAGAAGGATCTAATTTTTTGCAAGTGATGTGTTTATGGAATCCCAATTTTTTCAATTTTACACAATGCCTACCATACCGGTCCACCACTAAAGTGCCCTTAGTTGACAGTTTTCGTTATAATGGTACTCTAGGTGGTAGCATTCAAAGTGTTAAATAAAAGTCAAAAGGATACTTCGACCTATTTATATCTGCAATGTAATCCAGACAAAGAATAATTTTATATTCAAAAAATAAATAAATTATCAAATTATAAGATTCTAAGTAAATGTAAAATATGTTAAGGACAAACACAATCAGAGAGCTACGTTCGAGTATTCATGACTGTGAGATATGATATAAAAAAATAGTTGTAATATGAATTTTATATAATTTTGGACAAATAAAATTATTAAATAAATAAAATTTTTTTCTTGATCCTCGTGGAGACAACTTGTATTGACATATAACTTTTATTGTTTCTGAGATCTAGAGTACATACTTTATAAACTCTTAGGGTCTATAACAACTTATTTTCCTTAATATAAAAAGCATTTCCGCAGAACTTACCTAACAAAAAATATGTAAGAAAGCTACAGTGCTCGATATTTTCTATCTGATCGTAAATTTTCAAGAACTAATATTTTAATTATTATTGTAACAATTGTTATTCGATTTTTATAAAAACAACACAAGTGCTTTAGATATCATTTTTATCTGTATCTCTTTAAGTCTCTTTGATCTAAGTACTCATACATATAAATGGACAGATAGATATACGGACATGGATATATCATATCAGCTGCTGATTCCGATCAAGAACATATATACATGAATTAATCATTTCATTTTGAAATTGCTACAGAAACCGGAATGCGGAAAACTGTGTAATAATACGCCAAATTACTACGGAGAAAGCTGAAAGAATGTATTCGTAAAGAAAAATGTGATAAAATGCAAAATAATAATATTCGCAAAAAAATGTATTGATAAAATAATTAAGATAATATGTTTATAATGTTTAATCTAGCATTTATTAGAAAAATGAAATTAATTAAAATAAACATTTTTTCTTTATTCAATTCATGGCTTCTCAAAGTGAATATTAATATAAAACCTCTATATAACCGATAATAAACAGTTGACTTTAAAAATTAAATTGAGTTTTTAAAGAAAAACATATTGTCAATGGTTATGATCTTGCACACTTGGTTTGAAGTCTATAAAATATTTACTCTCAATTATAATAATCGGTTAAAAAGAGCTTTGGCAAAAAAACGCAAATAAAAGTCAAAGTCAGCGTCAGAATTTTGAGTAAAAAAATTTCAGAATTAGAGAATCACGTATAATTATAAACTCATCCAACTGAAGAGTAAAACACATAATCTGGAATTGGAACGACAAGAATTTATATTTATGAATTTGGATGTCATGAAAGTTTTATATATTCTAAAACGTGCTTGATATGCAAGCAGCACAAATATTGTAACATGAGAAAATCCAACTAAAAGTACAAATTATACACTTTAAGGCGTCAGAGGGGTACTATATAACATATATTTCGGAAATAGCAAATAATAAAGAAAATTATATAATGAAAATATTTTTTTTTTGGTATTAATATTCTCGTAAATAAGTTGAAAAATAAATTGAAAACGAATTCATATTCATTATTATATTCAGCTCAAAATACAAATAACAATAATTTGATAAAGTCTTTTAACATCGACATCCACGGATCAATAGCACTTTCACCGCCATTTCGTGTTATTTCGTCAAGAAGCTGTCGTTCCTGGGTATTCTGTGCTGTTTAAAGCATCATCTCTGCGATATGGACGCCGTGGCATGATCACTCTTTGACATGGAGGAAAACCTAACGCGCAGATTATTTCTGGCCAATTAGTGATATTGTTTTTATTCTCAATGATAAAGCGTAATGCTGCAAGGCGCGTCAATTCACCGTCAACCATTAATATGGCTGACAATGCTAAGAACAAGAAAAACTTTGATGACATTAGGAAAGTAACTGTTCACGATATACGATGAGTTTAAACTGAGAATCTAATTTGTTCAGTGCCCTTTTTATATATCTTTATACCCTCTAACGATATAAAATGGTTAAAGGGTTTTTTTATACATTTAAAACACATATAAACAATTTCAGCACTTTTATCGAATAAGCTATCTAAATTGTAGAACTGAGAGCGGGGTATTTCGCAGAAGAGCATTGCCAATGATAGAATTCCAAGCAAATATTTAATTACAAACACCATTTGACTCCACTGTGCAGCTTGTTTACACTTATAATATAAGAGAAAATGTGAGGCAATTGTTTAAATAGTAGTACCATTAATTTCTCAGTTTTTTATTCATATGTACTACATATATTCGAATCAGTTTAATTTCCTCACATTTTACAAAATTAGAAAGGATCAAATCAAATTACGAAATACACGAAACATTAAAAGTAAAACAAAATTACTCAAAATAATTTCAATGATCCAACAGCATCTGCGTTCAATAGCAGAAAACGTGCCCAAAAAGGGGTTAAACAAAATTCTGCGTAAACAAAACAAAATTCATTCATATATAATATTTAATTTTATTAATAGAGGAAATAAATTATTTCAAACTGAGTAAATTTATAATGAAGTATGTAAAAATTAATCAGGTTATACTGTTAAAAAATTACTTGAAACGCGTTTAATTTAACGAAGAAAATTAAAAAAAGAGTATATATATATATAATCAATTCTTATAACATCTTTAAGCACAGTTGTAGCCATCTATTTAGAAGTATTCTAACTTGCCAAACCATTTTGATAAAACAGGACATACTTTAAGAATGAATGGCATAATAAACTTAAAAGTTGTTCAACTAACAATCAGGTGCAACATTACTTCATTCATTTTATTGAAGAAGATACTAAGAATGTTTTCATATTTATATTTATTTCTCAAAGCAGTCAAGCGTCGCTTAAAATGATTTTCTCTAAAACAGTATTCGATTTAATCAAATTTGAAATGGTTAAAAGTATCTATTGTTTTTTCTCTCCCTGTCTCTCTCTCTTTCTTTCTCTAAATTATGTTTAGGCGCTTCAGAAGAAGTTCTCTTGAATAAACTTGAACCAAAAACTAGGTTCTCCTTATTAAGTATTTGACGTAATATCGCCAAAAAGATTGTATAGTTGCTATTAAAAGGACTTTCTAATTACAATTATAATTCAAGAAAATGTTGTATTCTCGGCAATAAAACTCACAGATATTCAATGCAAACTTATATACTCATTTTTATTTCTTTATGCACAATATGAAACCAATTAATCCGAGTGTATTAGGTGTATTAGGCTGATGCAGGAGTCGTTGTACGGAATGGACACAGCGGTGATCGCAACAAGCAGGCAATGAGGAAGAAGGTGCCCTCAGCTGCAGGTGCTGTGAAGACCAGCAGCATTGCAATCACCAACAAGTAGAAGAAGAAATTTGTAGACAGCATTTTGTATGTTGAATTCAATCGAGTTCGGATTTAAACTGAATTCAACGATCTCACTCACCCCTTTTTATATCAAACATCGAAGAAGAGTGAATGTGCAAATATTTGAACATTTGGTATCAATCGAACTACACGCGTCATTTAATTTGTCAATAACATAATTTATACTGCGATGATCGATTAAACTAAGTTGTGTAATAATATGTATTTTTATAGTGCAGTATAAGATCATAAGTGGGAATGCTCTGTAATTCAAGTCTTTCAGAAAGTAGAAAAAAAGTTTTAGAGTGAATCAGTTTTACAGGTAGAATCAGTTTAACAGGCTTCTCAAAAATTATTTCTGAAATATTTTTGTATGGCAAATGACACCAACTGCAAATGGGTTGCTTAATCTAGTCCCTAACTTCAGTTGAAGAAATCTTTTGGATAATGTTTTTTTTTCAATTCTTGTTTATATAGAGCCTCGAAATTGAACAGAAATTTGAATTTTCATGAAATTGAATCTACTTTAAAAGCATCTTTAGAACTCTCACTTAAAGACTTTTGTCTCTTTGTATCAGCCAGACAACCGAAAAATCTAGTCTGCAGTAAATTTACATAAAATCATTTAGCTGTAATCGCGTGCCCACGCGGTACGACTATTTTTGGTTGTTCTGCCCACGTGACATGGTCAGTGTGGCATGCAACATGCAGATTAAATATTCGAGCGATTCGCCCGCAAGTCGGTGTTTGTGGCCTGGGATACTAGTAGTGACGAGTCATGTCCTGATAAACAATTCGTCCTTTCATCAAGAGCAACCCTAGAAGCAGGAAAAGCATCAACGTACCACCTGACGTATGAGTGATATTTAATTAATTTGCCGTCTGTTTGCAATTTGCGTTGTGCAAATGTGTGCGATAACGTATACGTAACATTACATTGTAGACAATCTAAACAAACTTCGTGCAAGTGATGAGCTTGGGAAGCGGGGCTGGGCGGAAGACTGTCAGCAGTAGAGGGAACGAGTTGTTTGCCCACATGTATGACTCCCCTTCCCTTCTTCTACTGCTACTTCATTCCCTCCTCAAAGCCCCTCTCGACAAAAAAAAAACACATTTTAAAGTCTACAAAAAGTTTGACGGCAACTTTGTGACGCCGCTAAGCATGCAATGAGTTGAAACAGACGACGAAACGACGCCGAATGACGGCGACTCCTCTGCCCTTGTATAGTAAATATAAATTGGATTTTTACACCTTTTGATACTAACAATTTGTTGAACATCGAATGGGATTTGCTTGCGGGCTTTTATTGTCACTAAAAGTGCTGAATCGAGCACGTGCCACACACACAGTGACCTCTAACCCCGCAGCAGGCAGATGAAACTTTATTTCCACGTTAAGCTAAAGTTGATGACATTAATTACATAGTTTAATTTGAACATTTAATTTCAAAAACTTAACTTTTTAATTTCTAATAATAATGTATCCTTTATATTTGTTTCAGGTCATCTGGAAGTTATTCGATAACAAACTTTAAATTAAACAAATTTACTTGACTTCGCATCACTGGAATGTAATGGTATGTTTTTATACCAATTTTCTTTTGGTTTGGTATATTGGCACTATATTTATTTGTGTTGTTTTGTTATAGAGCTATTACATTGTAGGAAAAAATAGATCATTTATGTTTGTTACTGAATGAATCCGATTCATTACGAATTCATTGACTTGGAAATGGTAATGTGAATGATTCGTTAAGTTCCTTATTGTATATTTCAACATCGATGACACTTTAAGGTATATTTATACACCTATTTTAGTTTAGTTTGGTGTATTGCTGGCATATTTATTTGGGTTTCTGTGTTTTAAGGACCAATATATTATTTTCGTTTATTACTGAATGACTGAAAACATCGGGCAAAAATCCGGTTTCTTCCGATTATACAGAGCATCGAAGAAAACTGAAAATTGTCATATAAATGACTTATTAAGTTCTTCATTATATACCAATTTTTCTATAGATTGGTATATTTATTTGTGTTGCTGTTGTGAGACTATTGATCAGTAATTAATAATAAATCATTTATGTTTGTTACCGTTTGTTTGAAAATCTTTGGACAAAAATCATAAACTCAATTGCTTGGGAATGTGAATTTCCAAATTATTAATTCATTGTACCAAAAACAATATAACGTTTCATATCACATTATTAATGCAAATTATTTACAATGCAACCTTTTTGTGTTATTTTTGAAAGCTACTCTACAACCCTAACTTATTCTGTACAATTTTACATTTTTGTGTTGGCGTTTAAATTTCAACATTGAAGCATGTTGTAAGCTCTTAAGACTGAATTGTTTAAAAATAAGCATCTTAGGTAAAGGTAGAATTTCCATTTCTATTTGTGCGCCCATAAGTATGCAACAAAAGATGCTTACTTCAGAGAGCTTGAGCTTTAACTGGCTGCTTGCCATTTACAAGCTATTCCCTTTCTTTCTCCCACCTAGCCGCTGCTCTGTCTCGCTCCAGTCAGAAATTGTCGTGCAATTACAGCCAGTCGACATTTTTGTTTGGCTTTCGAATCGACTAATTAAATGGCAATTGATTTGTATAACTTGCAATTGTCTGCCCGTTGCAAGCAATTGAAAACTTACAAGTCTTTTTATTGTGCATTTTGTATACGTTTTCTTGCTATAACATTTGTCAACATTTAATGGCCAATTTCGTTTTGCCAAATGACTTCGAATTATTTATTGATTTTAATTTCAGCACAGTCATCGATTTTATTTAAGAATTTTATGTTTATATCATGCGCTTTTTGTAATCTAGTTGTTCTCTGTGACCTAGCAGAAATCATTTACATTAGAAAATTTGCAAAAATGTTTAAAATTTAAAATAATTTATGTTCTTTTTTTTTTTGGGAACGCAAAAACTATTTAAATTGAAAAGTTTAAAGAGCAAAAATAAATACCTTCCCCCAAATACAAACGCATTTCTCTGCGAATGTTTTCCACCCACATACAAACACAATACACAAGACAACAAATGCGTCTTCCTTTCCTGTTATAGCCCAAGGCCCTTTGATACATTTGCCAATGGTCGTGAAATTGAAAAAAATTTGCTGCTGCTGCTGATGAAATGTTAATTTTTGGAGTCCAACTCTAAATAGCTTTATTTGCATAGATGCCGCCCCCCTCAGCTCCACAATTCTCGACCTTCGCAATTCTCTGAGTGTTTCACAAATTTCATTTACTGATTGGGTTCGACTCCACATTCCAGTGGGCCTTCATTTGAGGCAAAAGAGCTACGCCTCTGGCATATGGGAAATATACCCAAATGTTTTTTCAGGCATCAATATTGCGAAATATTTTTGGGGTAAAAACATTCAAGAGGCATCCCAATTGCCATACACAGTTTGCATTTCAAATTACAGATGAGAGCGAGTCTCAAAATAGATTCACATTTTAAAGGATTCCGGGATAGTATTCATTCTACGGCATTGCAATAGAGTCTTTTCGTATTAGTTAAACAATTACAAATTAAATTTATTATAAGTGAATTGCCGGACTATTTATATCGACAGAAAGGTTAATGTGACATTTTTGTTGATACTATTAAATTTCCAGAAAAAAGTATCAAATCTTCTTTAGACAGGGATTGATTTGGAAAAGGCCTAAAGGGAGTTAGGGAGAACAGTTAAGGTAGCGTCAAGTTAAGTTCTGTTAAGCTAGTCGCGCTGAGCAAAGCTGAATTGAGTAATGGGTAATTCTATATGACAATGTCATTTGCCTTCTGCCTAAACAACAGCATAAACAACAGCAAAGTATACCAGCAGGAGCTTTCATTAATGTGGCCATTGCTCATCGGTTCAGTATCAGGTTCGGGTTCGTAACCGCTTCTTGTGTGGGTGTCTCTGTGAGGTACCCCAAGTATTCTGAAATTACATAATCATGGCACGTAGCCGAGGCTTTGCACATTGAGTTGGCTTTAATGCGCTTTGCACTTAATTAGTGCAAATAACTAATGACAAACTTTTCCATCGACTTGAAGTGAACTCGAGCATTCAGCCAAGCAGAAAGACTTCTATTTGACTTGACTTAACTTCAACACCACATTCAACACCCTATTCGAATATTATTCACTCTCGGTCTTGCCACTTGCTACCGACACTTCAATGGCAATTAAGAGTCACTTTGCTGAATGTTAAAAGCATTCGTCTTTATATTTATACAACCATTCACAGCTTTCAATCACACTTAAGGTGTTAGCTTTTCATAGAACTCAATAAGGTTTCACTTTTCAATCCATTTCTTCGCTAAAAATAGATTCAAGGGTTCTACAAATTAACCAATTACAATTTGTGCACACAAAAGAAATGTTTTTTTTTTTTTAAATTGTTTGCACAAAGCAAAAGATATAATCAGTTATCTAAAAAGACCTGTCTGTAAGTACATTTAAAACGAGAAGCAGAAATTCCTTACTCCCTAAAAAATTATAAATTTTAAAGGACAACCAAGAGTATTTTTACCTAAAACTTGAAATAAGGAAGAGATTTTTGGCTTGCAACTTTAGTTTATTGAATTCTGAATATTCTTTAAATAAAAATGGGAAAGCATTGCAATTTTTCGTAAAAGACTGTTTCATTTTATTACAGAACTTTGGATTTAATTCCATTGCTTGTTTATTAGTAGTTAAAGAAAAGAATATAAAAATTTGGTTACGTTTTACGCTTTAGAAAAGAAGAATATTTCAAAATTTGTCATCGTTAAATTGCCAATAATTTTAACCACTACTTGTCGCTACTGTTGTTGTTCGGAACGGACAAATCGACAGTCGGAAGATACAAGCAAACAAGAGAAAAGTTGACTCGGCAGCAGGAGCAATCAGGAGCAGCACCATGGAAATCAGCAGCAGGTGGAACCACAACGACAATAAATTCATGATGAATTAAAATGATTAATTAAAACAGTTAATAGTCAATTGCACAGTACTCCGAAGTGCGTAATAATAATGTATACATTGGGTTACTCGCTTTTTATAGGCAACTGTAAGATAAATATGTAAAATATTTGCACAATTGTCAATTGGCCGGACAGATGACTTGCAGTGTCTTTGACCTGATTATCTCGAATTACATTAAATATTAGACTGACCTAGTTATTAGTGCAATCTAAGACAAAACATTATAAACACAGTTTAGTCTTTATCAAATGTGGTTGTTTACAAAGCGACCTCGGAAAAATAATACTCAATGGTTGACTGAGTAAAACTAAGTACATAAGTAAGTTAATTTGTGAGAAATGTGACAAAAGTCAATTATGCACAGAAGAGCGCAGATAATTTGCGTAAATTTTATTTACTGCATTTAGCAAATTTGCAAATTTTCATTCAAAATGAGATGAGTTTGCCCGGCGACATTTGCGTAATTGGTTCCATCTATCTGCCAATTTGTGTGTGAGTTTGAGAGTTTGTCTGTGTGTGTGTGTGTGTGTGTGTGTGTGTGGGTGTGCGTGTGGGAGTGTGCGTGTATAACTAATCGGTTTAGAATTTTGCGCCAATGCCAATTGTCTAAAATTTGATATTCCATTTCAGATAAAATGTGTTGGACCTAATTGAATTATGGGCTCTGAGTTCACTGCACACTACGTTGATTATGATGATGATGGTGTGGTTTTGGTCTAAGGACATTAGCTGAATTTCATGATTGGATTGAGTGATGAAACAAACAGTCGAATCAATTAAAATGATTATTTATTGTGCTTACGAATATATTATATATAATAATTTTCATAAATTTCTTTACGTTTTTATATAATATACAATTTTATAATAATATGCATGTTTTTCGAATAAAGTTTTTAAAGAAACATAAATTATATATATTGTTCTTTAAATAGAAATGCTTCTTTCCTACTTGCATTCATAATTATTATAATTTCAACACTTTGTCTCATCAATATTCGTTTATCAAATTTAGGTCAGTTTTCAGCCAGTGTCATTAGTCTCCGCACGAATTATTTTTAGAGGCGCCTAAAAGTATACAATGGGAATTTAATTGGTGGTGCGTTATCCACAACGAAGTGGCTTTCGTGCTAATTGCACATTGTTAAATAAATAATTAGTAATAAGAATTAATGCCAAATTAGCTGGTTAATTTTACGCAATGCTTCACCGATTTCATTGCTAACCAATCAATTGTTGAACCTTTTCGCTTTGACTTTGCCTTCGGTTCAGCCTTGTCTTTGTCTTTGGCTTTGGCTTTGGCTTTGGCTTTCGCTTTCATTTTGGCCTTGCCTTGTTTAATATTTGGCGCCACGCCTCACTGCGTGCCTGTCAATCAGGCGGAACAGGAAATTGGCCACAGTAGCTGCATATTGATTAAAGGCAACAGCTGCCAAAGGCAATGTAACTTTTAATAATAAAGCTAATATAATTATTCCAATTTTTATACCCGCTACCCATAGGGTAGAAGGGTATTATAACTTTGTGCCGGCAGGAAATGTATGTAACAGGTAGAAGGAGGCATCTCCGACCCTATAAAGTATATATATTCTTGATCAGCGTCAACAGCCGAGACGATATAGCCATGTCCGTCTGTCCGTCTGTGTGTCTGTGTGTCCGTCCGTCTGTCCGTATGAACACCTAGATCTCAGAGACTACGAGAGATAGAGCTATATTTTTTTTTCGACAGCATTTGTTATGTTTGCACGCAGATCAAGTTTGTTTCAAATTTATGCCACGCCCACTTCCGCCCCCGCAAATCAAAAAAAATCGAATAACAAGCGTAATTTTAAAGCTAGCAAATTGCAAATTTTGGTATATATAATAATAACTATAGTAGTTATGATTCCTGAAAATTTGGTTGCGATCAGATAAAAATTGTCGAAGTTATAAAAGAAATACTTTTGTATGGGCAAAAACGCCTATTTATAAGGGTCTTAGTTACTTTGGCCGGCAATCTGGTATATTGAGCCGTATATGGTATATTTTGAATGCGGTACTATATTGATATACTAAACATACCATTTGGTATATTTTTAGTATTTTTTAAGTATTTTCGGTATATTTTCAAAATGATACCGCAATATTTTGCCTTTATTAAAAATGGGTAGCGGGTATCTCACAGTCGAGCACACTCGACTGTAACTTTCTTACTTGTTATTAATGAATCCGCTCTCTACAAGAGAAGCAGTTAACTTTATTCCAGCTCTGAAAAGTATGCTATACACATAAGCTCGATATTTGACAAAAAGCAGAGCTTCAGACAATATCGAACTTAAGCAAATGTAACCAAGTCACAAGTGTTTGAACAAAAGTTTTTGCCAACGCTCGGGAAACAAAATTCAAATTGGCAAATAGAAAATACTGTCAAGTATCATTTACAAGGTAAACTTTTCGGCTGGCAGCCAACTGGCAATTAACAAGTTTTTAGCCTCAATCCGCAAGTTTGTTAAGCGTAAACAATTCCATGGCAATTTTGGTGGACGGAAACGGAAGTGCCCATAGTACAAGCGACAAAGCGTGGGAGAGGAGCTCGAATGGAAGGAAGGAAGGAAGGCGGGGCGAGCATTTGCATACTGCTTAAAATGTAAATAAAGATTCAACTTGATAAACATTACACTAGTAGACGATGCGTGGGTCTTGTTGTTACTTGACAACTGCGTCATGTAAACGAAGCAAAGCGTCGCGACACAACGCAGTTTAAAAGATACTCCAGCTCGACCCTCGCCGCACTTTCATCCATGCAGTGCACACACCTCATGTGTGCGCATGTGTGTGTGTGGTTGGCATTGGACACGCGCCACGAACCCGCTCATGAATAATGCAAGTGGATGCGTAAAAAGCGAACCCATTGACTGAACCCATAAACAAGCAGCCATTCTCTATGTGGGCGTTGTTGCTTATTGCCGCTTGCCGCTTGCCACTTGCTACTATGTTGCGGATGGGAGTAACCTAAACGAGACGCTGCATTCATTCGCCTCGCAAATCTGGCAACAATTAAAGCCAAATAATGTTAATGCCAGACGACAGTTGCTGCAGCCAAATTATGCAAATGCGAATACTTTTGAGAAGGGTTCGCTCAGTCTACTCATCCGAAATGTGCAAATTTCATTCATTCGCTGATTCACTCGTTCAACAAAAGATTCCAATTTCAAAGCTCAAGAAAATCCGTATTCGATACATATGGTATATCTTTACTTGTAAATTGGAAAAACCAATTCATAAAGCCAACGAACCATGAATGATTCTATGACACATCGCACATATGTAACTCCAAACAATGCTGCTTCAAATGTCCCATGTCCCAATTTCACTATCAATGTCTTTGTTTTTTTGACTTTGAAAGCCTTTTTTGGAGCCATGCCATAAATTACAACAATTACCCTTGGGACATAAAATATTTGCAAATTGTTTCAGAAAAAGTAGGAAATGTTGTTCATTGCATCTAGCAATGTAAGTATAGCTTTAAAACTTTTCATTTCCATCGAAATATTGTCAACAACTAAAATGTAATTCTTTACTTTTTTAATTTGAATTGTTTAAAAATAAAGAGATTGAAAAAAACATATCCTAGGTTAGTATAATGGTAAGCTTTGCTAAGAGGGACTACTTTCTACTACTACCTTACAACAGATTATAACTCAAATAAAAAAAATTGTTTCATTAAAACTTTACACCAAACCTTAATTTAAATATGAATAACAATCATATTAAAGGTAAAAGATTTGTAAATAGTTGTCTATATATTATATGTATGTATATATCCCAATGTTAAACATAACTCATTTTCAAACTTTCAAACACTAACTTAAGTTGGTGCAACTCAACTTTGTGCCTCCGTGGAATGTATGTAACAGACAAAAGGAGGAATCTGCGGCCCTATAAAGCAAAGATATTCTTGATCAGCGTCAACAGTCGAAACGTCTCTTATTTTTTATTTTGTAAAAAAACAAGTAAGAAAGCTAAAGTCGCGTGTGCATGACCTTCTACCCATTTTGAATGAAATCAAAACAGTATTATTCTTAAAGTATACCGAAAATACACCGCAAAAATACTTGAATATATCAAAAGCTATGTTTGGCATATTTCCTCATACAAAACAATTTCTTTAATAACTTTTAAAATTTTTATCAAATCGCTACCAAATTTTCAGGAATCATAAATACTGCAGCCTGTACAAAATTTCAGATCTTGTTTCAAAATTACGATTGTTGTTAGATTTTTTTTAGAGTTTGGGGCTGATATGGGCGTGGCAAAAAACAAGTGCTGTGGAAAAATGTATATCTCTATCTCTTATACTCTCTGAGATCAAATTTTTCATACGGATAGACGGACATAGCTATATCAAGAACATATATACTTTATAGGGTCGGAGATGACTCCTTCTACCCAGTTAAGTTACCACTCACTAGCCCACATTGCATACCGAGTGTACAAAGTATTTCCATCGACGATATATTCATCATGCTTTTTTTACTGCAAATTAAGATTCTAATCAATATTGAAAAAAGCTTTATCAAAACAACATGTTTAAGCTTCGCTAATTTAATGGCGCTGGAATTTGTGACTAATGCGAATAGGCAAGTATTTTTTGTAAAGGTATTTAAAATTAAGTAGAATAGCTCATGGCATGTACGCATAATAGAAATAAATTAAATTTGGATACATTCATTTCAATAAATATTTGAAAGAGAGTTCAGTCAGTTCCATATAGTATTCCCGTCCCTCTTTCTTTACGACACTGTTTGCTGCCACGATTTCACCAAGCATATTGACGCGCAAAAAAAGCTTATCAGTGCGGTACAAAGCTTTAATTGCATTGTGAAAGCTTTACGTTAAAAGCGAAAGCGTTTCTTACCGTTATGTTGAAATTAACAGATCAAAAGTGTTTATAAGCGCTGCGAGCAAAAAGAGTTCATGAAGTGAGTATTTGCTTCATTGCGCGTCAAATGTAGGCGCAAAGTAATTTCTTGTTTGCAACTTAAAAGAATATTATTAAAATGGTAAAGTTTTCTCTTGACGAGATTCGTGGCCTTATGGATCAGAGGCGTAATATACGCAACATATCGGTCATCGCCCATGTTGACCATGGCAAATCGACGCTGACTGATTCCCTCGTTTCCAAGGCGGGCATCATAGCGAATGCCAAGGCGGGCAATATGAGATTCACGGATACCCGAAAAGACGAGCAGGATCGTTGCATTACCATCAAATCAACGTAAGCGAATGCTATAAATAAGAAAGATAAAGTTGAGTGAGTTCTTCTTATATATTATATTATAACTTATTGTGTCTCCAGCAAAATGTATATATATATATATATATATATTCCGAGCCGAGACGCTATAGCCATGTTCATTTGTCCGTCTGTCTGTAGGAAAAAGCGCCAACATATTACGCGTCTTATTTGGTTTGGCTGACAATCTGGTATATTTTGCATTCCATAGTATATTTTGAATGTAATACCAAATATAGATTTTCCTATATTTTAGTATTTTTTACGGTTTATTAATTTGGTTTTGCTTTTATTCGAAATGGGCAGCGGGTATCTCACAGTTAAAAATATTAATCGTTAATACGATAGCAGCTAAATTATCAGGAAACATTTAATTTTTGAAATTTAGTGATATGATATTATATTTTAAATTGAATTAACAAAAATATCTTATAATCTAAGTCAGAATTTAGCAGAATTTAGAATTTAATCAGACAGATAGATACATCAACGATCATGTGTGCTCTAGTAGGTAGAGGAATTAAAGATTTTCAACTCTCAACTAGTTCTATTCGACTCGAAGATGAATAGTACAATTAAAATATATTTAAGTATCTTACACTTTGCTACCTTCTCGAAATGTTTTTTGCAGAGCAATCACAATGTACTTTGAAGTTGATAGCAAGGACTTGTGTTTCATCACTCAACCCGATCAGCGCGAAGAGAACACCAAAGGTTTTCTAATCAATCTCATTGACTCCCCCGGTCATGTGGATTTCTCCTCAGAGGTGACGGCTGCTCTGCGAGTAACCGACGGAGCCATCGTTGTTGTTGACTGCGTCTCCGGCGTATGCGTCCAAACGGAGACGGTGCTACGACAGGCGATTGCGGAACGCATTAGACCCATTTTATTTTTGAATAAAATGGATCGGGCGCTACTCGAACTGCAGCTGGAGAGCGAGGAGTTATACCAAACATTTCAGCGTATTGTAGAGAATGTAAATCTCATCATTGCCACATATAATGATGAAAATGGACCAATGGGCGACATCTTTGTGGATGCCGCAAAAGGTTCCGTTGGCTTCGGTTCAGGTCTTCATGGCTGGGCTTTTACTCTCAAGCAGTTTGCCGAATTATATGCGAATAAATTTAAAATTGATGTAGCAAAGTTAATGACGAAGTAAGTGATCCCTTCGATAACTCAATACAAAATACTTTTACAACTATTTATTTATTTCATCTAGACTTTGGGGCGACAATTTCTTCAACACAAAGACACGAAAATGGAAAAGCGCTAAGGATTTGGAGAACCAGCGCTCCTTTTGCCTGTACATCCTGGACCCCATTTATAAGGTGTTCAATGCCATTCTGAATTTCAAAGCGACCGAGATTCCCATTTTGCTGAAAAAGATTGGTGTAAGCCTTCAAGCAGAGGAACAGGATTTTACCGGGAAGGAGCTGTTAAAAACAGTGATGAGGAAATGGTTGCCAGCGGGTGAAACGCTACTCCAAATGATTGCCATACATTTGCCATCACCAGTGACGGCGCAAAAGTATCGCATGGAACTGCTTTATGAGGGTCCCCAGAGCGATGAAGCAGCGATTGCCATAAAAAACTGTGATGCCAATGGTCCCCCAATGATGTATCGAAAATGGTGCCGACAACCGATGTGGGACGATTTTATGCCTTTGGTCGAGTATTTGCGGGAAAGGTGAGCACGAGTCAAAAATGCCGAATTATGGGACCCAACTATGTGCCTGGTAAGAAGGAGGATCTGTACGAAAAGGCGATCCAACGGACAGTGCTGATGATGGGTCGCTCGGTAGAGGCCATTGGGGATGTGCCGGCTGGCAACATTTGCGGTCTGGTTGGCGTCGATCAATTCCTGATCAAGACGGGCACAATCACAACCTTCAAGGAGGCACACAATATGAAGGTCATGAAGTTCTCAGTGTCGCCGGTTGTGCGTGTTGCCGTTGAGCCCGTAAATCCAGCGGAGATGCCTCGACTTGTAATTGGTCTCAAGCGGCTCGCCAAATCTGATCCAATGGTGCAGTGCATTATTGAGGAATCTGGGGAGCATATCATTGCAGGTGCCGGTGAATTGCATTTGGAAATTTGCATCAAGGATTTGCAAGAAGATCATGCATGCATTGCACTGAAAACATCTGATCCGCTGGTCTCTTATCGAGAAACCGTTTCGCAGGAATCAAATCAATTGTGCCTGTCCAAGTCTCGCAATAAGCACAATCGTTTAACCATGAAAGCCCAGCCTATGCCCGAAGGATTACCCGAGGATATTGACAGTGGTGTCGTTACATCTCGCGACGATATCAAGAAACGCGGACGATTCTTAAACGAGAAGTACAATTATGATGTGACCGAGGCCCGTAAGATCTGGTGCTTTGAAACGGGTCCCAACATCATCGTGGACTGCACCAAGTCTGTGCAATACCTTCACGAGATTAAAGATTCGCTGATGGCCGGGTTCCAATGGGCCACCAAAGAAGGCGTCTTGGCCGAGGAAAATCTTCGTGGAGTTCGCTTTGACATACACGATGTGACCGTTCATGCCGATGCAGTGCATCGCAGTGGTAGCCAGATCATTCCAGCCGCAAGGCGTTGTCTCTATGCTTCCACAATCACCGCGAGTCCTCGCATCTTGGAGCCCATTTATCTGTGTGAGATACAATGCCACAATTCAGCCATTGGAGGTATTCATCGCGTGATCAGTCGACGACGTGGTCACGTCTTTGAAGAAATTCAGGTACCCGGCACACCCATGTTTATGGTAAAGTCTTATCTGCCAGTCAACGAATCATTTGGTTTCACAGCCGAGCTACGAACGAATACGCGTGGACAGGCATTTCCTCAAAGCGTATTTGATCACTGGCAGCTGCTACCTGGCGATCCTTGTGATTTCAAGAGCAAACCGTATCAGATTGTACAGGAGACGCGTTTGCGTAAAGCTCTCAAGCTAGGCAATCCTGATCTTACGCAATATTTGGACAAGTTGTAGTCGCATTTTAAAGTTTATCCATGTTTACTTATATTTTTCAAACTGCTGTCATTCATTGAATATGTTAACAGTAGTTATTTAACAACCTTTGTGCGAAATTAATTACACAAAAGGGCGACAGCATATTTTACATTTCTTCCTAATTTCAATTAAATTTAGAATCTTTCAAAGCCCGCAAAAATTAAACTCGAACCAAAACGGTATTTTTGAGTATTTTTCTATGAACCCCGTGGATTTAAACAGTCCATCTACGGTCACACTGTTTGCTCAGCTGATTGTGGGAAAGACTGACTGCAGGCTTGCGGGCGATTGAAGTTATTTCATAACATTCAAAGGAGCTGTATAAAATGTCTGCTGTGGAGCAGGATCCCGTTGAACTAATGCTTAAGAAAACCGGCTGCATTGAGCTACACTATAAAGTTCAAGAGTGCATAGCAGAGACCGGCGACTGGCGCACGTGTCAAGACAAAGTTAAAGAGTTCAAAGCGTGCATGCAAAAGTATGTGGATGAGCAAAGCAAGAAATACGCCAATGTTAAGTAAGATAATACAGAAACTTGTCAGCACCAGTGTCGCCGTCGTCGGCAAGCCAACAAAACTTGCGCTTATCGTGCGTGGCGACCTCAAGATGAGCAAGGGCAAGACAGCAGCACAATGCGCTCATGCTGCTGTCATGTGCTATCAAAGTGCAGCTCAAGGCAGCGAATCGCAGGCGGCAGTACTACAACGTTGGTGCCGAATGGGGCAGCCAAAAATTGTTCTGCGTGTGGATAGCTACGAGCAGTTGCATGACCTGCAACATCAAGCCCAACAGGCAAACGTGGTTGCTCAACTGGTCAGAGACGCGGGACGCACGCAACTGGAAGCCGGCACAGCGACAGTGTTGGGCTTGGGACCTGCCCTAGCCACGGATCTTGACAAACTGGTTGCTCACTTAAAATTATTGTAAATAGAGAGGTGGACATTACTGTTTAAACAATATTGTATTTAATATAAACAACCAAACCAAACTTGACTTTTAGTTTGCTCAAGCTGTTGTTCTCTTGCCGCCCGACATCGTGGAAATGGTTAAGGAAACCGCCTGACCAAACATTTCCACCAAATCCGACGTAACACGCTCAGTTATCTGGCGAAGCTTGCCATTGGATTCCCCACAAATCAAGCGCTCAATACGCGGCGTAGGGCACTTGACCAGCACCGAGGTGTAAACGACATCTGGAATTCAAAAACATCAATTATTATATCCATAAACATTTGAATTTTGAATTCAGCATACGCTTCTCCACATTATAGTACTCGATCATGCACTCCAGATTGTAGGGTATTTCCTGCGGCAGATAGTCCAGCAAGCGGGCACGAACACTTTCAACAATTAGCGTCTCTGGAGACGCATCCGTATAAACATCGGCGGGATATTCCCAGCGTCTTGGCTTAGCTGCGCTAATGAAATGATCCTGCAACTCCTGCAACCCACTGCCCGTCAGTGCAGATACCAGAAATACATCGCTAAAGTGGCTCCAACTAGTCTCACGCTCACTTAAAGGTGTACAATCTACGACCACTGTTTGTGGCTCCCGTGGTGTTGATTTTTTTCCTGCTCTTCTTCCTTGCAACGTATCATTTGTTAGCGTCTTAATCAAGTCGAGCAGCACACGTTTCGACTTCAAGGCATCTATCTTGTTAAGTATCAAAAAACTTGGCAGCTTAGCATAAGCCTTCAGCGTATCTAGCACAGTGGGATGAAGTTCTTTACGCGTCCAACTATTCGAGGCATCCTGTATCACGGCCACAACGTCCGAGTGCTGAATGGCATGACGATAGGCGCTCTTGAAGCTCTTGTCCAAGTGGTGCTTGCGGATCTCGCGCTGTGTCACCAGGCCGGGCGTGTCATAGAAGACAAGCTGCGTCTGTCCAATTGTGCAAATGGCTGTGTTCGATTGCCTCGTCGTGTGCACCTTGGCGGATGTGGGGCATACCTTAAAATGCGAACAAATTAAGTTTGTCATCCTAATGAAACTATGCACACGCTCTCACTCTATGATTGACAATGTTATTGATGAAGGTACTTTTGCCCACATTCGGAACTCCAATGACGGCTATGTGGAGCGATCTTTGCTGCTGCGTTTTTGGTTGACCATCACTGTTTGCTGCTTCTGTTGGAGGAGGTGGCAGTTTAGCCTCTACATTATTGCCACTGGTATCCGCTGTGGTGGACAATGTTCGCGCAAGTAAAGGTGCAAAAACGGTTTTATTGCAATTAAGCAATATTAAAGAACCTCTTACACCATAACAAAACATCGCGTAAAGTGTGACTGGCAAAGTTATCGATTATTGATTGTCACAATCTGACAAATATCGATTGCTAAAGCAAGTACGCTTGAGTATAAAATCGATTCGTGAACAACTAAATAGAATAATTGTATCAACTGCATTTTATATTTATTTGCATACGCTGCAAAAATAACTTGATAGTCTTGAAAAACTTAAAAAATTAAAAACGTGATATTTAAATTTTGGTTAATGTACGTTAAATTTTAGTTTGTAAAACAGAACAAAAATTAATATATCATCGGTATTGGGAATTAGAACTTAAGTACCTAACATTAACATTATTAATTTTGTGTTTTAAAACGGATTTCTGTTTCCATCCTATTTTTCGTACATTTTTCAGAATTTTTACAATTTCTCGATTACAACTAAAATACCACAATGAAATACGAAATAAAGGGGAACCACAATATATTGAAGTAATCACATTGCACTGAGCCAATATCACTACTGAACCAGAACAGTGTCATGTTCCTGTACCGAATAGAAATCAAGTGTTTTGGCATTATTCTCCAAAGGCACAACCAGCTCGGGATGCTTGGCATCAACATAGCAAAGTTGGGGTGTGTCCCCGGATAGACGGAAACGTTTCATGACCAGCCCTTGCAACGTTTGCACAGTTATCATCCGGGGCACTTTTTTCTCCCAAATCTCACCACTGGGCTGATGCTGTATCCGGACCTTAATGAGATTCGATTGCTTCGTTTGTATGCGCGGCACAAAATCAGCGGGTGATCCATACTCTGTAAATTGTCGACTATTAACAATCAATTGTAATTATCAAATGATGAGTGGCTTACTATTGACTATCATCAAATAAGTGCGATGTTTTTTATAAAACTCTCTAAGAGCATCGGCGCCCAATTTGGATGCCTGCAACCAATCCACCGCATGCTTCTTCCATATATCGTACTCTGCACCACGTCGCTCCTCAGCTGTCACTTTCGCTTTATTGACAAACTGTAAGCTTCCAATGCTAGCTACAGCTTTGGAAAACATTTCATCAAAATTCGACTTCAAGTGTGGACTCATATTTATGCGTTTTAATTGTGGCAACTTGTCCAATTCATTGAATGCTTCAGCCTGCAAATACAGCTCTTAGCATCGCAAATTAATTAATTCATCACTAATCTTACCTCATTCCATATTGGATTATGCAGCAAATTAAGCTGCTCCATTGCTACAAACAAACTAAGCTTGGAATGCGGCTCACAGTCTGGCAATTGTAGCTGTTCAATGCCATTCTCCATGAGATTGAGCAATCGCAACGTGGCTATGTTACCCAGCTTACACACTTGGTCAAAGTCCATTAATTTTGTACGATGCAAATCGAGTTCACGCAGCTGCCTAAATATCCGATTACAGTCCACCTCCGACAGTTGACTTAAGGAGTTCTCCTGCAAGCCCAGCGATTCAATGTCCGGCCAAAGTAATGCCGTTTGCATAACATCCTTCCAGTCCGTAAAGCCGCAATTACGTAGATTAATATGCCTTAACTGTCGAAACGCTGGCTCCAACTTGCTGATTTCCGCTTCTGTGGGGAGCACTAAACGATTGGAGCTGCATGATCAAATACAAATTGTGAATAGAGAAAAACATGTGAAAGCGAGCAAAATTACCCCAAATTTAAATTGTTAAGCATTGGCAGCTGCTCGGTTATGCTAGCAACAATCTGCCAATTCCAGATCAAGGTGTGGCTCACATTCAGCGTTGTAAGCTGTGTCAGATCCTTCAAGTAACCGGCTGCATTTACTGGAGTCTCATCCACACTAACCTCCGACAGCTGCTCAAATTTACTTTGCTTGCGCGCTATCTTATCCATGCCAACCACCTCAAATAACGATGCTTGCACGGATGCCTGCGCCTCACGTATAAGCGACACATCCACATTGCTGGAGTCATAATTCAGATAACGTTCGCGTGCCTCATCCTCTAGTGTTGCGCAGGGTCCCAGCTTACCAGGTCTAATGAAACTGCCAGCTGTGGGCAGCTGCGTTTGGAAGTAGCGCTTGCCATCAACAATTCCATTGTGCTTGCCCCGCATCCCCTCATCCCACTCGATACCCAGCCAAGTGCCCGCGTGTCCACAAACCTGCATACTCAATACCAATTAATATTTGTGAATGTAAATGCACATTTTTGATCACTTACCTCGCCTACGTATTTGACAGTGCCATAATTATTGCCTATTTTGATGCGTGTACCCAACGGATAAAACAGCTGCGCCTCATCAATAATTCCAACCATTGTTGTTGTTGGTATTGCTGTTGCTTGGCAGCGTAAACTATCCGTATTTAATTAACAAATAATTTCAATCAAAAAGACAGGCTTTCGTTTAACACTGACGCCAGCGCACAACAATTCTAGTTGGCATTAACACATTGAAATAAACACAGCTAGCTCTTAATTTCAGAAGATATTTTGCAACGAAATGACGAATTCTTTATGTTATTTGTGTGACCAGTGTGACCGCAAATTTAATGTGGAAAAAATGTCAAATACTTTGAATATTGGCCACATTTCCATTATTAGTATATTTAATGTTGTGCAAAATACTTTAACAAACTGAAAAGTATCGATACTAGTCTAAGACAGCTGACATTAGCAGTTTATTGTTAGAGCCCATTTAGTCAAAATATATTTTTGTTCGTGCGCTTGAACGGAATTGTGCGTAATATTTTTGTACGACGTGTGGTTCGAATAACATTATTTTTTAAATGTCTAATGTGCATTAAGAAATAAGAAATATTTTAGCACATATAACTATCAACGTAGTGTGATAAAACGCGATAAGCCGGTAAAAAAATTGTTTTGATGATAAATACTGGTGGGGGTGAATAAACAGGTATATGTTGTACGCGTATGATTGAAAACGGTGCATCCCCGAAAACGAAATTTCCTAACGTGGGTGGAATATTGCAAATACAAAGCCATCCACAGACTTTCTGATTGCCACGTCAGCGTCTCGTAAGACGAAAGGAAGAAGTGAGAAGAGAACAACGACGGCCGTATGCAATAGCAATCGAATTGCAATCGTACATGTATGGTGTGCCCCTTCTTGGAAGATTCTAGACTTTTCAATTGAAAAAATACAAATATGGCTGAGAATCAGGACGATGGTAAAATCCAGGTAGGTGAAAATTTCAAATTTTGTTCAAATGAATTTAGTGTATGTGGTATAATTTTTTACTTTGATCATCAGGCGCGAGACTATCAACAGCGTCTGGTTGTCCATCTAACAAGTTATAATGGAATAGTGTACTTGCCCACTGGCGCTGGCAAGACTCACGTGGCCATCATGGCACTGAAGCGTTTCTCCAAAAACTTTGACAAGTAAGTGAATTTCCAAATGTATTGTTCAATTTACTTTTTAAAATCTTAGTCTTACTTATTTAAAATCGTCAAAGCTAAGAATAATGATGAAATTTAAAATCGAAACCATTTGTGAAGTAAACTCTGCTTCAAATTTCATGCGGCAAATTCATGTATAAATAATATTTGTATTTGTATATGTCGGGTTAATATTATTTTCTTCCATATTAAATTACGCGGATTGTATACGGCGAATAAACTTGATTACGCCACTGCCAACTTAGAAGTGTTCGCCAACCTTTTTGCATACCGAAAATGCTCTTCAGAAAAGCTGCAACGAACATACTTCTATCTCTGTCTCTCGCAGTGGCTCAAGCATACACGCACAACAATCGTAGTGTGTATCTCTCTTTCGAACCTCTAACCGCACGCAACATCTCTCTCTCATGTTCGCATCGAACTATTCTGACCATCTGGCGAATAGAAGGATCAAAGCGTACTAACAAACAACCGTTATAGTGTAGAGACAAGAAATGTCACTTGGTACGCGTATTTGATTTAAGTCTTTTACACTGACTACCATAATTTAAGATCCGACACGGCCATTCTGACAATTACACGTCCTCGTGTACTGTAACCTTAATATTACAAATATGACTTATAAATCCGTGATTATAACTTGTGTTTTCTTTTACTCATCAATTTCAAATACAATTTATTTATTCGATATATTGCCTTACACTTAACATTTTCTCTTATTTCATAGTCTTTCTATATTTTACATTCTACGCAACATTATAAACAAATTTCAATTCTTATTCTCATTACATAATCAAATTTATGTTAACATTAAATTCATTACATTTGTTTCTCAACAATTCAAAATTCGACTCTAGTTATCGTCACTATGATTTCCTTTTGATTAAGAGCATAGTCCCGTCAAGAGCGCCACACGCCATGTTCCAACTTTCGTCTTTCACTTGTGCTTGCCCAATGACGTACATAGATAGCCCAAATCTCAAAACCATATCTTTAACTCATCTCAATCAAATATTGTCACATCAACCATGCATAAACTTTGCATCCGCCAGGTTATTTCCATTCGAATTCTCAAACACATCCGCCATTCACAAACATTTTCTCATCGAAGTCTATTGCAACTTCATTTCAACCATTCCATACTCTTTATGGATATTTTGTTAATCACATAACATATCCTCTCACACGGATATATTATAACCATTTCAACAATTCTCAGGCGGGCACTCCAATTCACTCGGAACATAACCATCTGGCATCTTTCTCAAATCTTCATGACAATATTTATAAGTTCTCTGATTATGTAATGACTTCAAGATATATCTATCTCCTTCTAAAACTTCACTAACCAAAAACGGTCCTTTAAACTTTGCATCCAATTTAGTTTGATGCCGTTCTTCGTTTTTCAGTAAAACAAAATCTCCAACTTTATGTCGTTCAACTGCTGCTTTATTTTTATCGAACCTTATTTTGTCGTAACTAGCTTGATTATTCATATTTTCAATTGCCCTATCTCTAGCATTAACTTTATCTACCTCCATCTCTGTATCATACGGTGGAATCAAGCCCAAAGGACGAGCCTCCTTGCCGACAAGCAACTCTAGGGGACTTGCTTTGGTTGCACTACTAACTGTGCAATTCAAGGCAAGTTGTACCTCACCTAAAGCATCCTGCCAAGATCGGTGACTTGATTCAACCGCTGACAGTAGATTCTTCAGTGTACTCATCACACGTTCAACTTGACCGATTGCACGGCTTCCTCCTGTAGCTATAAGATGAAGCTTAATCTTCTGTGATGTACAAAATTCTGAAAATTTCCCACTAGTAAAACATCTACCCTGATCAGCTATTATACGCTGCGGTATTCCGAACAAAGAAATAGATGATTTCATTGCCTGAATACAACTGTCAGAGTCTAATCTTAGAGTATGGAACAAATAAACAAATTTTGTTAAAGCATCAATTTGTACTATCACATATTCCTTAAGATCATTCTTCCCACTTCATTTTCCAGTAATGTCGATATGCACCGTGTGCCATGGCACACTCACTTTTGGAATTGGATGTAACTCGGCTTGTATCTTTCCAGATGAACCCTTAACAGTTTTACATGTAATGCAGCTATCGACAAACTTTCTAACATATTTATTCATCTTAGCAAACCAATAATATTGATAAGTCTTGTCAAGAGTCTTTTTCCATCCCAAATGCATGATGGACTCGTGCACTTGATTTATTACTGACCATCGAAATGCATGGGGCACCACTGGCAAACAACGGGTTCTTCCATTTCTCTGAACTTTACGAAACAAAACACCTTTTCTCAACTCATAAGTCTGTGCAACATCATCTGTCAACTCTTTAGAGTTAAGTTTGTTAATGATATCAGTGATTTCAGAATCCTGGCGCTGTTCAGCAGCAAGCCAGTCACTTGAGATTTCTGCTAAGTTTACACGCTTTTCAGGGACTAAAGACTTTTCAACTTTGGTTGCTTCCTGAATATGATTTCTCGATAAAAAATCCACATGCGCCATGCGCTTTCCTTCTCTATATTCGATTTTGAAATCAAACGACTGCAAGTACGCCCACCAACGATGCACTCTTGGTGTTAGCTCAATCTTCGTCCGCGATGATTTAAGAGAATTACAATCAGTATACACTACAAACGTACGACCGACTAAATAATGACGGAACTGTTTAACGGATTCTACCACTGCCAAGGTTTCTAATTCGTATGAATGGTATCTAGACTCGGCAGGGAAGTAGTTTTACTAAAATACTCTATTACATGAGGACTACCATTGATTCGATGCATTAACATTGCACCATAACCGTAAGAGCTAGCATCTGTGTGTAACTCTATTGGATGTTGTGGATCAAAAATAACAAGTACAGGCTCATTTATAAGGATAGCAATAAAATTTTTTCTAATATCTTCCAACTCGCTATTCCAATTAAACACACTTTTACTCGAAGTTAAGGAATATATCGGTTTCATAATCTGTGAGAACCGAGGCACGAATTTTCGAAAATAAGACGCCAATCCTATAAACTGTCTTAAGCTACGAACGGTTTGCGGTGGTGGCAAGGAATTTAACGCAAGAATTTTTCGCGGATTAGGCCTTAACTCTCCAGCTCGTACCTCATACCCCAAGTATTGTACAGTAGTTTTTAAGAATCCACATTTTGCTATGTTAAAAGAGAATCCCGCTGCAGTCCATACATCCAAAACAATCCTCAATCTTTGCATACCTAATTCTATGGTAGATGACACCACCATTATATCGTCCATATAGACTATTATATAAGAATATGCAAGATTTCCCAATGCGTTTATAATAGCTCGCTGGAAAACAGACGGGGCGTTCTTGAGGCCAAATGGCATTGTCAGATACTCATAGTGCCCATCAGGTGTAACAAACGCGGTATATTCAACAGAATCGGGATGAATGGGTATCTGATGGTATCCACTAGCCATATCCAGACAAGTAAAATATTTTGCACCCGCTAGTCTAGCAATCTGATCGTTAATAAGTGGTAAGGGATATCTGTCCGAAACAGTATTGTTGTTCAGTTCACGATAGTCAACGCAAAGTCGATCGGATCCGTTCTTCTTTTAACCAAGAGTATAGGACTAGCATAGGAGAACAACTAGGTCGAATAATGTTACAGTTTAACAATTCCGTTATCCTTTCACGTACAATTTCTTTTTCATTTGGACTCAAACGATATGGACGCCGCTGCACAGTTTTGTTTGGATCAATTAATCTAATAGTCATTTCACCCGTATTAACCTTTGTGCAAGGGATTCCATCAATAAATGCAGCTGAATAGTCTTCAAGTAATTTAATTAAGTTTTCCTTGTCATTACCAATCATTTCAGTATCAACATTAAGTAACAAGGCAGATGGCTCAGATACTTTGCAAACGTTTACAGATTTAGACTTAACAAATTCAAATTTATCAGGTTTCAAGATGATTTCGTATCCCTGACTAAGGATTTCCCTACCAATTACAATATCATTTGTGAGATACTTATCTGCTATGACGTGAAACAGTATTTCTACGATATTTCCATTAATAATACATTTACATAGTTTTTGTAGCTTACTGAAAATGCCAGCGTCGCCAATACCTCGTATTATGACAATATTATTAATAAGTTTGCCATCAAATTTACCGGCAACACTACTTCGAATAAGCGAGCATTCTGCTCCAGAGTCAAAGCAAATAGGAAAGATCTCACCCTGATGTGTCAAAACTCCTTTTGGCTCAGCCACAAAACATTGATTACATTTCTTCTCAGTAACTGCTCCAGATTTAGCTGCATTGTTCGTGCACCGATTCGCAAGATGCCCAAGTTGTCCACACCGGTAACAGGTCACATTCTGCAAATCGCGATGCTGTTTATTCTCCGATCCAGACCGCTTTAATTTACACTCCGCCATTTTATGTCCTGGTTTCTTGCATAAGTGGCACACAATTTTGGCTCGCTTGCTGTCGCCGCTATTACCATCAGTACTTCCAGCACTACGCTTTTTGTCAAATGTAAATGCTTTCAGTTCCATCTGGAGTTGACTTCTAGTTTGTACATTTGACGAGAACACCATACGCTGCAAACGGTTGTCAAAATTGGCCATGTGCGCAAGTACGGTGGATACAGCTATTTCCTCGACGTTCATATTGCGCCATTTTGTGGTCAATGACGTCACCATACGGCTTGCGTACACTGCAGGGCACTCATTGTAGCCTGGACGGCTGTTCAGCATATTCAGAAACATAGCTGCCGACGTTTCCTTAATCTCGAAACGCTGTATAAACAGTTCTTTAAACTGCTCCCAATTAATGCCGGGATAGCAGATCTGTGCAAGCCACGCTGAAGCACTGCCCTGCATGCAACTACTCAACATCATGATAAGTGCGCTGCCATTAATCTGCTGTTCGTCCATAATAATGCTTGCCGTTGCACACCATTGAGTCGCATCAGTTCCAGTTACATCTGGGTTAAATTTTGGCAATACCACTTGATTTTGTGGACGCACAGACGCTTGCATTGCTTTACACATTTCGACGAAATTACGATTTTGCAGTTCCATGATTGTACGCCACTGATCTTCAGAAAATGCAGGAGTTGGCACTGATCCCACTTCTGATGTCGGGTTAATATTATTTTCTTCCATATTAAATTACGCGGATTGTATACGGCGAATAAACTTGATTACGCCACTGCCAACTTAGAAGTGTTCGCCAACCTTTTTGCATACCGAAAATGCTCTTCAGAAAAGCTGCAACGAACATACTTCTATCTCTGTCTCTCGCAGTGGCTCAAGCATACACGCACAACAATCGTAGTGTGTATTTCTCTTTCGAACCTCTAACCGCACGCAACATCTCTCTCTCATGTTCGCATCGAACTATTCTGAGCATCTGGCGAATAGAAGGATCAAAGCGTACTAACAAACAACCGTTATAGTGTAGAGACAAGAAATGTCACTTGGTACGCGTATTTGATTTAAGTCTTTTACACTGACTACCATAATTTAAGATCCGACATATATGTATAAAAAGAAGAGTATCATAATTAGGTCAAATAAGTTACTTTCGTACCGCAAAATAAAAACAAGTAAGAAAGCTACAGTCGAGAGTACTCGACTGTGAGATACCCGCTACCCATTTTGAATAAAATAAATATATTTTGCGGTATTTTTCTCAAAATATACCGAATATACTACAAAAATACTAAAAATACCAAATGGTATATGTGGTATATCGATATAGTACCACATTCAAAATATACCGTAGACGGCACCAAAATTCGCAACTCTAGCTTTAAAATTACGCTTGTTCTTCGACTTTTTTGATTTGAGGGGGCGGAAGTGGGCGTGGCAAAAATTTGAAACAAACTTTATCTGCGTGCAAACATAACAAATGCTGTCGAAAAAAAATTATAGCTCTATCTCTTATAGTCTCTGAGATCCAGTGTTTCATACGGACAGACACACAGACGGACAGACAGACGGACATGGCTAGATTGTTTCGGCTGTTGACGCTGATCAAGAACATATATACTATATAGGGTCGGAGATGCCTCCTTATACCTGTTACATACATTTCCTGTCGGCACAAAGTTATAATACCCTTCTACCCTATGGGTAGCGGGTATAACAAGTAAGAAAGTCACAGACGAGTGTGCTCGAACATGCATGGTGTGGCCATAAGTTTTAAAGTCTTGTCAATTGTCATTACTTGCCCACTGGCGCTGGCAAGACTCACGTAGCCATCATGGCACTGAAGCGTTTCTCCAAAAACTTTGACAAGTAAGTGAATTTCCAAATTTATTGTTCAATTTACTTTTTAAAATCTTAAAGTCTTACTTATTTAATATCGTCAAAGCTAAGAATAATGATGAAATTTAAAATCGAAACCATTTGTGAAGTAAACTCTGCTTCAAATTTCATGCGGCAAATTCATGTAGAAATAATATTTGTATTTGTATATAAAAAGAAGAGTATCATAATTAGGTAACAACTGAAAAGTATTTTATTTAACAAGTGTCAAATGAGTTACTTTCGTACCGCAAAATAAAAACAAGTAAGAAAGCCACAGTCGAGTGTACTCGACTGTGAGATACCCGCTACCCATTTTGAATAAAATAAATATATTTTAGGGTATTTTTCTCAAAATATACCGAATATACTACAAAAATACTAAAAAAAAAACCAAATGGTATATGTGGTATATCGATATAGTACCACATTCAAAATATACCGTAGACGGCACAATATACCAGATTGTCGGCCAAAGCAACTCAGACCACTAGTAAGTAGGCGTTTTGCCCATACAAAAGTATTTCCTTAATAACTTTGACAACTTCTATCTGATCGCAACCAAATTTTCAGGAATCATAACTACTATAGTTATTATTGTATATACCAAAATTCGCAACTCTGGCTTTAAAATTACGCTTGTTCTTCGACTTTTTTTGATTTGAGGGGGCGGAAGTGGGCGTGGCAAAAATTTGAAACAAACTTGATCTGCGTGCAAACATAACAAATGCTGTCGAAAAAAAATATAGCTCTATCTCTTATAGTCTCTGAGATACAGTGTTTCATACGGACAGACACACAGACGGACAGACAGACAAACGGACATGGCTAGATCGTTTCGGCTGTTGACGCTGATCAAGAATATATATACTATATAGAGTCGGAGATGCCTCCTTCTACCCGTTACATACATTTCCTGTCGGCGCAAAGTTATAATACCCTTCTACCCTATGGGTAGCGGGTATAACAAGTAAGAAAGTCACAGAGGAGTGTGCTCGAATATGCATGGTGTGCCCATAAGTTTTAAATTCTTGTCAATTGTCAATACTTGCCCACTGGCGCTGGCAAGACTCACGTGGCCATCATGGCACTGAAGCGTTTCTCCAAAAACTTTGACAAGTAAGTGAATTTCCAAACGTATTGTTCAATTTACTTTTTAAAATCTTAAAGTCTTACTTATTTAATATCGTCAAAGCTAAGAATAATGATGAAATTTAAAATCGAAACCATTTGTGAAGTAAACTCTGCTTCAAATTTCATGCGGCAAATTCATGTATAAATAATATTTGTATTTGTATATAAAAAGAAGAGTATCATAATTAGGTAACAACTGAAAAGTATTTTAATTAACAAGTGTCAAATGAGTTACTTTCGTACCGCAAAATAAAAACAAGTAATAAAGCTACAGTCGAGTGTACTCGACTGTGAGATTCCCGCTACCCATTTTGAATAAAATAAATATATTTTAGGGTATTTTTCTCAAAATATACCGAATATACTACAAAAATACTAAAAATACCAAATGGTATATGTGGTATATCGATATAGTACCACATTCAAAATATACCGTAGACGGCACAATATACCAGATTGTCGGCCAAAGCAACTCAGACCACTAGTAAGTAGGCGTTTTTGCCCATACAAAAGTATTTCCTTAATAACTTTGACAACTTTTATCTGATCGCAACCAAATTTTCAGGAATCATAACTACTATAGTTATTATTGTATATACCAAAATTCGCAACTCTGGCTTTAAAATTACGCTTGTTCTTCGACTTTTTTTTGATTTGAGGGGGCGGAAGTGGGCGTGGCAAAAATTTGAAACAAACTTGATCTGCGTGCAAACATAACAAATGCTGTCGAAAAAAAATATAGCTCTATCTCTTATAGTCTCTGAGATACAGTGTTTCATACGGACAGACACACAGACGGACAGACAGACAAACGGACATGGCTAGATCGTTTCGGCTGTTGACGCTGATCAAGAATATATATACTATATAGAGTCGGAGATGCCTCCTTCTACCCGTTACATACATTTCCTGTCGGCGCAAAGTTATAATACCCTTCTACCCTATGGGTAGCGGGTATAACAAGTAAGAAAGTCACAGAGGAGTGTGCTCGAACATGCATGGTGTGCCCATAAGTTTTAAATTCTTGTCAATTGTCAATACTTGCCCACTGGCGCTGGCAAGACTCACGTGGCCATCATGGCACTGAAGCGTTTCTCCAAAAACTTTGACAAGTAAGTGAATTTCCAAATGTATTGTTCAATTTACTTTTTAAAATCTTAAAGTCTTACTTATTTAAAATCGTCAAAGCTAAGAATAATGATGAAATTTAAAATCGAAACCATTTGTGAAGTAAACTCTGCTTCAAATTTCATGCGGCAAATTCATGTAGAAATAATATTTGTATTTGTATATAAAAAGAAGAGTATCATAATTAGGTAACAACTGAAAAGTATTTTATTTAACAAGTGTCAAATGAGTTACTTTCGTACCGCAAAATAAAACAAGTAAGAAAGCCACAGTCGAGTGTACTCGACTGTGAGATACCCGCTACCCATTTTGAATAAAATAAATATATTTTAGGGTATTTTTCTCAAAATATACCGAATATACTACAAAAATACTAAAAAAAAAACCAAATGGTATATGTGGTATATCGATATAGTATCACATTCAAAATATACCGTAGACGGCACAATATACCAGATTGTCGGCCAAAGCAACTCAGACCACTAGTAAGTAGGCGTTTTTGCCCATACAAAAGTATTTCCTTAATAACTTTGACAACTTCTATCTGATCGCAACCAAATTTTCAGGAATCATAACTACTATAGTTATTATTGTATATACCAAAATTCGCAACTCTGGCTTTAAAATTACGCTTGTTCTTCGACTTTTTTTGATTTGAGGGGGCGGAAGTGGGCGTGGCAAAATTTGAAACAAACTTGATCTGCGTGCAAACATAACAAATGCTGTCGAAAAAAAATATAGCTCTATCTCTTATAGTCTCTGAGATACAGTGTTTCATACGGACAGACACACAGACGGACAGACAGACAAACGGACATGGCTAGATCGTTTCGGCTGTTGACGCTGATCAAGAATATATATACTATATAGAGTCGGAGATGCCTACTTCTACCCGTTACATACATTTCCTGTCGGCGCAA
Organism: Drosophila sulfurigaster albostrigata; assembly: GCF_023558435.1. Taxonomy (NCBI): domain Eukaryota; kingdom Metazoa; phylum Arthropoda; class Insecta; order Diptera; family Drosophilidae; genus Drosophila; species Drosophila sulfurigaster. The sequence goes on from NC_084883.1 coordinate 4,921,013, forward strand.
AGTTATAATACCCTTCTACCCTATGGGTAGCGGGTATAACAAGTAAGAAAGTCACAGAGGAGTGTGCTCGAACATGCATGGTGTGCCCATAAGTTTTAAATTCTTGTCAATTGTCAATACTTGCCCACTGGCGCTGGCAAGACTCACGTGGCCATCATGGCACTGAAGCGTTTCTCCAAAAACTTTGACAAGTAAGTGAATTTCCAAACGTATTGTTCAATTTACTTTTAAAATCTTAAAGTCTTACTTATTTAATATCGTCAAAGCTAAGAATAATGATGAAATTTAAAATCGAAACCATTTGTGAAGTAAACTCTGCTTCAAATTTCATGCGGCAAATTCATGTATAAATAATATTTGTATTTGTATATAAAAAGAAGAGTATCATAATTAGGTAACAACTGAAAAGTATTTTAATTAACAAGTGTCAAATGAGTTACTTTCGTACCGCAAAATAAAAACAAGTAATAAAGCTACAGTCGAGTGTACTCGACTGTGAGATTCCACTACCCATTTTGAATAAAATAAATATATTTTAGGTATTTTTCTCAAAATATACCGAATATACTACAAAAATACTAAAAATACCAAATGGTATATGTGGTATATCGATATAGTACCACATTCAAAATATACCGTAGACGGCACAATATACCAGATTGTCGGCCAAAGCAACTCAGACCACTAGTAAGTAGGCGTTTTTGCCCATACAAAAGTATTTCCTTAATAACTTTGACAACTTCTATCTGATCGCAACCAAATTTTCAGGAATCATAACTACTATAGTTATTATTGTATATACCAAAATTCGCAACTCTAGCTTTAAAATTACGCTTGTTCTTCGACTTTTTTGTCGTGAGGGGGCGGAAGTGGGCGTGGCAAAAATTTGAAACAAACTTGATCTGCGTGCAAACATAACAAATGCTGTCGAAAAAAAATATAGCTCTATCTCTTATAATCTCTGAGATCCAGTGTTTCATACGGACAGACACACAGACGGACAGACAGACAAACGGACATGGCTAGATCGTTTCGGCTGTTGACGCTGATCAAGAATATATATACTATATAGAGTCGGAGATGCCTACTTCTACCCGTTACATACATTTCCTGTCGGCGCAAAGTTATAATACCCTTCTACCCTATGGGTAGCGGGTATAACAAGTAAGAAAGTCACAGAGGAGTGTGCTCGAACATGCATGGTGTGCCCATAAGTTTTAAATTCTTGTCAATTGTCAATACTTGCCCACTGGCGCTGGCAAGACTCACGTGGCCATCATGGCACTGAAGCGTTTCTCCAAAAACTTTGACAAGTAAGTGAATTTCCAAACGTATTGTTCAATTTACTTTTTAAAATCTTAAAGTCTTACTTATTTAATATCGTCAAAGCTAAGAATAATGATGAAATTTAAAATCGAAACCATTTGTGAAGTAAACTCTGCTTCAAATTTCATGCGGCAAATTCATGTATAAATAATATTTGTATTTGTATATAAAAAGAAGAGTATCATAATTAGGTAACAACTGAAAAGTATTTTAATTAACAAGTGTCAAATGAGTTACTTTCGTACCGCAAAATAAAAACAAGTAATAAAGCTACAGTCGAGTGTACTCGACTGTGAGATTCCCGCTACCCATTTTGAATAAAATAAATATATTTTAGGGTATTTTTCTCAAAATATACCGAATATACTACAAAAATACTAAAAATACCAAATGGTATATGTGGTATATCGATATAGTACCACATTCAAAATATACCGTAGACGGCACAATATACCAGATTGTCGGCCAAAGCAACTCAGACCACTAGTAAGTAGGCGTTTTTGCCCATACAAAAGTATTTCCTTAATAACTTTGACAACTTCTATCTGATCGCAACCAAATTTTCAGGAATCATAACTACTATAGTTATTATTGTATATACCAAAATTCGCAACTCTAGCTTTAAAATTACGCTTGTTCTTCGACTTTTTTGTCGTGAGGGGGCGGAAGTGGGCGTGGCAAAAATTTGAAACAAACTTGATCTGCGTGCAAACATAACAAATGCTGTCGAAAAAAAATATAGCTCTATCTCTTATAATCTCTGAGATCCAGTGTTTCATACGGACAGACACACAGACGGACAGACAGACAAACGGACATGGCTAGATCGTTTCGGCTGTTGACGCTGATCAAGAATATATATACTATATAGAGTCGGAGATGCCTCCTTCTACCCGTTACATACATTTCCTGTCGGCACAAATTTATAATACCCTTCTACCCTATGGGTAGCGGGTATAACAAGTAAAGTCACAGACGAGTGTGCTCGAACATGCATGGTGTGCCCATAAGTTTTAAAGTCTTGTCAATTGTCAATACTTGCCCACTGGCGCTGGCAAGACTCACGTGGTCATCATGGCACTGAAGCGTTTCTCCAAAAACTTTGACAAGTAAGTGAATTTCCAAACGTATTGTTCAATTTACTTTTTAAAATCTTAAAGTCTTACTTATTTAATATCGTCAAAGCTAAGAATAATGATGAAATTTAAAATCGAAACCATTTGTGAAGTAAACTCTGCTTCAAATTTCATGCGGCAAATTCATGTATAAATAATATTTGTATTTGTATATAAAAAGAAGAGTATCATAATTAGGTAACAACTGAAAAGTATTTTAATTAACAAGTGTCAAATGAGTTACTTTCGTACCGCAAAATAAAAACAAGTAAGAAAGCTACAGTCGAGTGTACTCGACTGTGAGATACCCGCTACCAATTTTGAATAAAATAACTATATTTTAGGGTATTTTTCTCAAAGTATACCGAATATACTACAAAAATACTAAAAAAACCAAATGGTATATGTGGTATATCGATATAGTACCACATTCAAAATATACCGTAGACGGCACAATATACCAGATTGTCGGCCAAAGCAACTCAGACCACTAGTAAGTAGGCGTTTTTGCCCATACAAAAGTATTTCCTTAATAACTTTGACAACTTCTATCTGATCGCAACCAAATTTTCAGGAATCATAACTACTATAGTTATTATTGTATATACCAAAATTCGCAACTCTAGCTTTAAAATTACGCTTGTTCTTCGACTTTTTTGATTTGAGGGGGCGGAAGTGGGCGTGGCAAAATTTGAAACAAACTTGATCTGCGTGCAAACATAACAAATGCTGTCGAAAAAAATATAGCTCTATCTCTTATAGTCTCTGAGATCCAGTGTTTCATACGGACAGACACACAGACGGACAGACAGACAAACGGACATGGCTAGATTGTTTCGGCTGTTGACGCTGATCAAGAATATATATACTATATAGAGTCGGAGATGCCTCCTTCTACCCGTTACATACATTTCCTGTCGGCGCAAAGTTATAATACCCTTCTACCCTATGCGTAGCGGGTATAACAAGTAAGAAAGTCACAGAGGAGTGTGCTCGAACATGCATGGTGTGCCCATAAGTTTTAAATTCTTGTCTATTGTCAATACTTGCCCACTGGCGCTGGCAAGACTCACGTGGCCATCATGGCACTGAAGCGTTTCTCCAAAAACTTTGACAAGTAAGTGAATTTCCAAACGTATTGTTCAATTTACTTTTTAAAATCTTAAAGTCTTATTTAATATCGTCAAAGCTAAGAATAATGATGAAATTTAAAATCGAAACCATTTGTGAAGTAAACTCTGCTTCAAATTTCATGCGGCAAATTCATGTATAAATAATATTTGTATTTGTATATAAAAAGAAGAGTATCATAATTAGGTAACAACTGAAAAGTATTTTAATTAACAAGTGTCAAATGAGTTACTTTCGTACCGCAAAATAAAAACAAGTAATAAAGCTACAGTCGAGTGTACTCGACTGTGAGATTCCCGCTACCCATTTTGAATAAAATAAATATATTTTAGGGTATTTTTCTCAAAATATACCGAATATACTACAAAAATACTAAAAATACCAAATGGTATATGTGGTATATCGATATAGTACCACATTCAAAATATACCGTAGACGGCACAATATACCAGATTGTCGGCCAAAGCAACTCAGACCACTAGTAAGTAGGCGTTTTTGCCCATACAAAAGTATTTCGTTAATAACTTCGACAACTTCTATCTGATCGCAACCAAATTTTCAGGAATCATAACTACTATAGTTATTATTGTATATACCAAAACAGACGGACGGACGGACATGGCTAGATCGTTTCGGCTGTTGACGCTGATCAAGAATATATATACTATATAGGGTCGGAGATGCCTCCGTCTACCTGTTACATACATTTCCTGTCGGCACAAAGTTATAATACCCTTCTACCCTATGGGTAGCGGGTATAACAAGTAAGAAACTCACAGACGAGTGTGCTCGAACATGCATGGTGTGCCCATAAGTTTTAAAGTCTTGTCAATTTGTGGGGGCTCTATCTCTATCTCCGAAGTCCAGTGATTCATACAGACAGACATGGCTAGGTCGCTGCGCTATTGAGCCTGATTAAAAATATATGTATATAGTTTATGAGGTCGGCGATGCCTCCTTCTACCTGTTACAACATTTCCTGCCGGCACAAAGTTTTAATACTCTTCTACCACATGGGTAGCGCGTATAAAAATGAAAATAAATTATGATTGAAAATATTTTGATAAATTTTTTGATAATCCAGTAACACTTTTTTCAATTTTTATTTACAATCTGCCTTGTGACAATAATTAAATTTTATGACTAATATTTACTTAACAGGAATAGCAGATTTCCAGCAGAAGTTAAATATAACTTCTCGTTTACTTAAATTTACCTTTCAGGGAAATCAAGAATGTGAAATCTTTTGAGTCTTCTATATGTTGAGCTATTATTTACATGATTGTGAAGTCTGTCTGTATATTTCTTACTATATTTGTTTATCTCTTCTTTTATAGTTGGAATATTTAGATCTCTGTGAATATTTGCATTGGTTACATAAAATGGAGCGTTAACAATTTGTCGCAAAGTTATTTGGACAGACTTCAGGGAGTTAATTTTAATTTTCCAGCAAAGAAACCAGGCTTCAATCAGACAAGACAGACAATCACATTGCAAGAGTTGAGATGCTTCGTCTCGAAATGAGCTTATTGCCAGAATGACTGTATCGTCACCATATGTTGCATAGGTGCAGTTGTTAGTTACTGGCAAATCTGCCGTTTATAGAGTGTGAAGGACTGGTCCCAGAACACTCCCTTGAGGAAAGCCTGCGTTTATGAGAAGTAGTGTTGACGTTTCATTTCTCTGCTGCACGTAGAAGCATCTCTTAGACAAGTAGGATCTCAGTAATAGCTAGTATGGGACAGGTAGCCATTTCTTTATCTTGTAGAGTAATCCATTGTGCCAAACACGATCAAATGCTTGTTGAACATTAAGAAACGTAGCAGTACAATATTATTTGATGCCGTGGCCTTTTCTGAATCCGAATTGATATTCAGGAATGATGGTAAGTTCGTCCAAAATTGGTAGTATTTTCAGTAGTATTTTTTTCAAATACTTTCAAGAATATTGTCAACAGACTAATGGGACGGTAAGATGGTAGTTCAGTTTTTGGCTTGTTTGGCTTGAGGATCATAATGATTTCTGCACATTTCCATTGACTTGGGAAAGGGTCTAGCCTGTGAATTGCATTAAATACTAGCGTGAGAAACCGTATGCATTTTAGTGGTAGAGTTTTAAGAGTGATGCCGTCTATATTATCCGGCCTGATGATTTTTTATTGTTTAAGGATTTAATTTCTGTCACGACTTCGTCAAAGTGAATTCTTTTAATAGGCAAGCTCATTTGACAGGGTGACCCAAGAAAGTTTTCTATTTCAGCTTCTGTCAGTAACACTAAATTAAAAAATCAATTAAATAGAATTCTAACTAATCGATTCAAAGTTAAGTTATAACCTACAGACCACCTTCAGAATGAAATAAAAAACTTCATGTGAAATATATATCCACAATAAAAATAATATCGAACAAGGTAATAAAATTTTAACATTTTTTAAAACAACATAATTTTATTTATTTATTCTAAACTATCGTGATGGAGGAATCCTTCCCCTTCAATTTTGTATAATTGATTATTAATTTAACTTAAAACTTGTTTATATAAACATTACCCACTTACATAAATCAATGTGCACTAAGTAAAAAAAATACAAAAAATGTTTGTATTAGTTTTTATTTTAAATAAAATTATTTTATTTCATAACACATGGAAAAAGATACGGTCGAGTGCGTTTGATACCCATTTTCAATAAAAGCAAAACTATTTTATATTCTTAAAATATACCGAATTATATCTTTGGTATATCAGTATACTATTATATTCAAAATATACAATAGAGTACAAAAAAAAACTATATTCCGAATTATATATTTGGTATAACGGTACACTATTAACTACATTCAAAATATACAATAGAGTAAAAAAAAAAATATATAGATCTCGAAATATATGGGTAATTCTCTGACAGATGTCGCATGCGACTATCTTTACAGTTAAAAAAAACATAAACTAAAACAATTTTAAAAATAAGTGAAGGTTATTCTTAAAGATTTTGGGTTAGCACTATTTTTAGAGCTAAGATTGATTTTACGAACTTGTTCTGTTTTACGATAAAATATATAAATTCGTTCATTTTTTGGTTTTGCGTACGAATTTGTTAATTTTTGCAATTGTAGAATTAAAAGATTAGACTGTTCTTGTTCAGAGTCTTTATTAGAATGTTCTCTTGTTTTCTTACACTAAGGCTTGCTAGCTGTCGGCGCAGCGGCAGAGCAGCCGTTTTATATATTTTATATATAAGTCGTGAATGCAATAGGTGCATATCATATTACGTATGCACTTGAAATGTGTTTGGGCACTTGGCACGCTGTCGCTGAGTGGCAAAGGCAATGCCCTGTGTATATTATCGTTATACCAACAAAGTGTTATGACTTCGGCTAACAAAGTGTTGCCGCTCAATATTTATGTTGTGTAATAAGAACTCATATGTGCACTACACAATTATTAGAACAGAAAACCAAACAGAAAGAAAATTCCAAAACCATTCTTAGCTCTAATTAAAGTACTTATCTAGAGCTATAAGAATATCCTTTTCATATTTTTAAAATTTTTTCAGGTTCTTTTTTTCACTGAAAAAATGTTCGCACGCGACATCCGCCAGAGAATTACCCATATGTAGTTCGAAAAATTATAGCTCTATCTGCGATAGTCTCTAAGATCTAAGTGTTCATACGGACAGTCTGGTTTTAACTTTTGACGCTGATCAAGTATTTACATATATACTTTAAAGGGTGGAAGATGTCTCTTTCTGCCTTTTATAAAAACAAAAGAAAGTGACTAAATATTTTTAAATATATATTATATTATATTATATTATTAATTATTATATTACATTATATTATATTATATTATATTATATTATATTATATTATATTACACAGACCAATCAAGGAAGACGGACAACGGGCTTTCTTCATCTGCAACACCGTCGAGCTCGCTCGGCAACAAGCAATGAACATAAGAAAGTTCACAAATTTCAAAGTTGGATTCTATGTTGGAGAGCAAGGAACTGATAACTTCTCCCGAGCCAAATGGTCAGAAGAAATCGAAAATAATCAAGTAAGTGAATAGCTCGAAACCATATTGAATGGATGTAAAATTTTTAAGAAAAGATGACTCGTTTTATTGATGGATAATAAATGAGTCTTGAAAGTTCAGAATACTTAGCTCATGAGCCAGTTTAGGTTCTGTTGAAAGTAACAGATTTTAATATATAATAATAGATATATTGGGTCTACAACTTAATTCGTGCGGTTTTTTTTAAACTTTGAACGTTTATTTAAGAAAAACATGTACAATACATTATTCAAAGTATTTCCCATCTGAAGCTATGACTTTTTCCCATCTTTCTGGCAATTTGTGGATTCCACCCCAAAAGAACTGCGCCGGCTTGACGGCCAAGAACGAATCAAGCCAATTTCGGATACCCTGTTCTGATGTGAACCGTATACCAGTGAGGGCGTTCTGCATCGACCGAAACAAATGAGAATCAGAAGGGGCAAGGTCTGGGCTATAAGGCGGTGGGGTAACACTTCCCATCCAAATAGTTTTTAACCGGAATGCAACATAGGGCCGATTCTTCTCATGGTGGAAAATAATTGCATCGTGTCTGGTCGCATATTCCGGCCGTTTTTCGGCTATTGCTCTTTTCAAACGGATTAGCTGTGTTCGGTAGCGTTTTCCATTGACAGTTTCACCCGATTTGAGCAGTTCATAATACAGCACACCCTTCTGATCCCACCAAATACAGAGCATTACCTTTGCGCCATAGGTATTCGGCTTTGCGGTCGAACGGTTTTCACGTAAAACTTTCTGCGCTTGGGGTTGTAGTAATGGATCCATTTTTCATCACCAGTAACAATCCGATGCAAAAAAGACTTTCTTTTGTGGCGTTCCAGCAGAATTTCGGACATGCATAATCGCCTTTCAACGTCCCTCCGCTTGAATTCATATGGTCCCCAATTTCCTTGCTTTCCAATGTATCTGGCTGCTTTCAAACATTTTGCAATGGCTGCTTAAGTGACTCCCAAAGATTCTGCGAGCTCTTCTTGTGTTCGGCAACAATCTTCATCGAGTAATGCTTCCAGTTCGTCATTTTCAAACTTTCTTGGCTGCCCATGACGTTCTGCGTCTTCCAAGTCAAAATCACCACTTTTAAATCGAGCCATGTTCACCATAAACTTCCACCAAAATAAGATGACTCTCGGCAGCACTTTTCTTCATATTGTGATGTATGCACATATGAGTTCTTATTACACAACATAAATATTGAGCGGCAACACTTTGTTAGCCGAAGTCACAACACTTTGTTGTTGTAATAATAGTGTACGCAGGGCATTGCCTATGTCACTCAGCGACAGCGTGCCAAGTGCCCAAACACATTTCAAGTGCATACGTAATATGATATGGACTCATTGCATTCACCACTTAGAGCCAAGTCAGCATAGTTCCCATGCTGAACGCTTATATACACACATATGTGCATGCATAACTCTCTGCCCGTTTACATACTGCAACTTTACTTATATATAAAATATATAAAACGGCTGCTCTGCCGCTGCGCCGACAGCTAGCAAGCTTAGTGTAAGAAACCAAGAGAACATTCTAATAAAGACTATGAACATGAACAGTCCAATCTTTTAATTCTACAATATTGAAGTAATAAAGAAGAACTCCACGCAAAAACTCTTTTCCAGGCGTGCATCAAAAATAATGTTGTCTACGCTTCAAATGAATTATCATACATATACTGAAACAGATGCACAACAACAGTCATGCGGCGCTATCTCTTAGCCAACCGCACGAATTAAGTTATAGACGTAATAAATAATACATAATAATATAATAACAATTATTTTTTTGTCGTTTAAACATTATGAAGAGATGAACAATGTTATATTATTTATAGTTAAAATATTTGTAAATTAAAAATAATAATAATTATAAGCCAGACGGGTCCAGACAAAGAAAACAGTTTATTGTATTTTAGGGAACTTTTAAGATTAATTCTTACAATGCTATAGAATACTACATTTTAATTTATTTCGTAGACCTTTTGTTTATTTATAATAATTATCGATAAATAAATTCAGAATTAATGATCGGAACACATAATAATTGTGATTTATGATTTATTCTGCTATATAATAATAGGTACTAGTTGGGACTGCCCAGGTAATACTTGATTTGCTTCTGCAAAATCACATGGGTATCAAGTCAGTGAGTATTGCTGTGTTTGACGAGTGTCATCATGGAACAGGAAAGCATCCGTACCACGAAATTATGCGATTGATGCAAATAGCTCCACCTGGAACACCGATGCCCCGTATTGTTGGTCTAACAGGTGTTCTGATCAAGGGCAACGAAATCACACATGTGGCAAGGAAATTAAAAGAGCTGGAGACCACTTATCGTGGTCTAATCATTACAGTGTCGGACTCAAAGGAAATGGAGAATGTTATGCTGTAAGAAACTCAACTCAACCTGCTATTTACTTTTCTATTATGTCCTGTATTTATTGCAGATACTCAACAAAGCCACGAGAGCTGCTGATCAAACATAAATCAGTGCCTAACACTTTCGATGTGATTAAGAATATAGAAACTCGGATAACGCAATTTGTGAACACTATGGAGCTTATCGATATTGGTTATCAGCCGGTGCGCATGTCAAAGAGCTTGAATATCGAACGAGAACCAAATAAGAAGAGTTACATCAAAAGGCTGCTTCACGACTTCCTCTTCCAAGTAAATAACTATGGCATCTATGCGGGTTCCATTGCCATTGTGTCCGTGCTGGTCGAATTTGAGATCAAGTGTCGTCAGGCCGAAACTCTTGCCTTGCGCAACTTATACCGGGCAGCAATCACGGCATCCGAAGGCATTCGGCATCTACTGGTGACCAAATTGCGTGACATGCTCGACGATGACGATATGTCTGACGATCAACTCACTTCTGAAGAGATCATTATGAACTTCTCCACGCCCAAGGTGCAAATGTTTCTGCGGTATTTGAAAGTGACGTTTGCCAATAAAAATCCCAGAGACATCAGTTGTCTTGTTTTCGTTGAGAGGCGGTATACCGCTAAATGCATTTATGGTGTGGTGCTTAACTTTATTGCTGCCACGCCGGAGTTGCGTAACGTGCTGGTGCCACAATTTATGGTTGGATGTCAAGGCATCTTTCAGGACTTTGAAGCCGTACTCGAAAGAAAATGGCAGAAGTCGGTAAGTTTTTGATAAATAAATGTTGTAAGTTTAAATTGTACTTTATCGATACTAATAACTATAAAATAAATCGTACTGTTTATTTAGAAATTAGTTACTTCAATGAAGATCATTGCATTACTACATATGTATATCATTAAAAGCTCCTTTTTTGTGATTACTGTAACTTCCAGGCCATTCAACAGTTCCGCGATAGGGAAGCCAACATGATTGTGTGCTCCAGTGTGCTGGAAGAGGGTATCGATGTGCAGTCTTGCAACTATGTGCTCATATTGGATCCCCTCAAGACATTCAACATGTACGTCCAGACCAAGGGACGGGCCCGCTCGGCGGATGCATGCTTCGTAATGTTCTCAGCGGAAATGGACGCGCAGAAACTATCAACTCAAATTTCTCAATATCGTCAAGCTCACAACGAAATCGCAGATTATCTAAAACAACGTGTGTTAGAGAGAGTTGAGCCACAATTGGATGAGATCAACGAGCATTTCATAGATGAAATTGCTCCTTTTATTAATGCCAATGGCGCTACACTGTTGGCCAGCAGTGCCCTACAGCTGCTGCATCGCTACTGCCAACAATTGCCGCAGGATGCGTTTGGCATTGTGCTGCCCTGGTTCAAACTGTTGGAGGAAGTGGATCGCAAGAAGATAACCACAAACTGGGCCAAAAAGACAATCGTTTCTGTATCGTTGCCACTTACATCGTCATTGCACGAACCGATCTATGTAAGTTCTCTGTCCGTTGTCCTGTACAATCACCTAGATCTTTAAGACTAAAATTTAGAAGTTAGTTAGATCCAAAGTCCCAATTTTGGGCTTCATTTAGACGCTACACAGTTTTTTTTTTTTTTTTGTCGGAATATTCTGCTATTATATGTGTTCTATAAGGAAGATTTTAGTGTACGTTCTAAATAGTTTGTGGTACAATCGTGATAGTTGTTGAAAGCATATAATAAGAATTTTGCAGCTCTGTTTAATTTTCTGTGTTAATTATTTATTTATTTTTTTTTTCATTTTATTGGTAGAGCGATCCAATGAACAGCTCGAGATTGGCGAAAATCTCAGCAGCATTCAATGCCTGCAAAAAGCTGTACGAGATGGGGGAGCTAAATGAACGTTTTTTGCCCACAACAATTAACGAGCGAGTTGCGGACGTCGCCAACGTACATTTCGAGCATTGGAAGAAGTATGGGGACGATGGTGCGTATTTCTTGATTTTTTAAAATCCTTATTTAATAAACCCATTCCCAACTGTTAGTAACGGTCAAGCGCAAGGGTCAAGTTTTGAGCAACATACACACATATGAGACCAAATGTCCAACGGAATTCTATGATGCCATGCCGCGTGTTGGTGAAAAGTGTTTTGCATACAAGATCAGTTTGGATGCGGACTTCGAGAGAAACGATTACACTAGCTACATGTACGACTCCCTAAAGTCGCCTCGCAGCTATGCATTGCTCTTGAGGAAGCGCCTGCCGTTGTTGGCAGCGATGCCACTATTCTGTCATCAAGGCAAATTACTAGCTCGTGTGGAGGAGAAGCCAGTGGAGATTGTGATCGAAAACAAGGAGCAACTGGAGCAGCTGCAACGATTCCATGTCATGCTCTTCCGCGATGTGCTGCGCATTTGGCAATCATTCTTTTTGTTCGATCGTCGTAGCGCAGAGAATTCATTTTTGGTGGTCCCCCTGTCGCCGTTACCAGGCGACGGTGCCTTGGATTGGCAGCTGATTAAACAGTTTCAACGATTGCCCAAATCGCAAGAGTCGACCCTGGCCGAACGGGCCAGCATGCCAGCACCACGTCCCGAGGACTATGAGGGCAAAATTGTGACGCAATGGTATAATAATTATGACAAGAAACGGATGCTGGTAACCAAAGTTCACACAGAACTCACGCCCATGAGCATGATGGAGGAGAACCACCAGGACAAGAGCTACTACACATTCACCATGTCCAAGTATCGCCACTTAATTAACGACGTCATCCACAAGCAGCAGTTCCTTCTCGAGGTGCGTGAGCTGACCGACCAGTTGAACTTCTACATCCAGCAGAGCGTCAAACAATCGACTCAGAGTAAGGCACGCGCCAAAGTGATGCTCATACCCGAATTGTGCTTTAATTTTGGCTTCCCAGGCGATCTCTGGGTGAAGATTATGTTTCTGCCGAGCATTTTGCGGCGCATCCATTACATGCTGTATGCGGAGACACTTCGTGTTCGCATTAACAAATATCTAGGTCTCGACAAATTGCCAGTAAATGGATTAAATTATAGGCCAAAGCCATTGGAGATTGATTGGTCGCTGCGTCGTAATGTAGATTATCATGGCAATGCGATGCACGCCGATGATTATGAGGAGCCGCGTCCGCTGCTGGAACCTCTGCCCACCAAGGGCGTTGAGTTGGCAATGGAGAAACTGGAGATCACCGACCTGGAAGTGCCGTGGCAAAAGTACATGGAACCGCTGGATATTGCACGAAACATCATGGCCACGTATCCAGTGGAACTGTCCTATTATTACAACTTTACCTCCGGCAACTTGTTGCAAATAGAGAAAATGGAGCAAGAAGACAAGGAGCTTTGGGCCAAGACACAGTTTAAAATGCCCAAAGGTAACATTTACAACACACCGAGAAGCCCCCAACGCAACTTGGCCGCAATCCTTCCAGCCGCCGGTACCGCGGAGCAGGTTCAACTGAGTGTGTTACAGCATAGCAAATCCAACGATCATATAATGGCAGCTGAGCAGGGTGAATTTCTTGCTGCCATTACCAGTTCAAGTAGCGTTGATGTGTTTGACATGGAACGCTTTGAGCTGCTCGGCGACAGCTTCCTTAAATTCAGTGCCTCACTCTATCTGGCCAACAAGTATCCGGCCTGGAATGAGGGAATTCTCACGCAAGTAAGTCATCCCTTACACTTTTCCTATAGATTGATGTATTTACATTTCATTCATTGCAGGTCAAGTCCAATTTAGTGTCCAATCGTAACTTGTTGTATTGCCTAAGCGAAACAGATATTCCATCGCGAATCTGCAGCACAATGTTCACTCCCAAGTACACTTGGATGCCGCCGAGCACTAGTTTGCCGCACAATGTGCTAGCAATATGGAAGGAGAAACTTGAAGTCGGCGGTCTGGTGGGACCACATAATCTACGCAACATCTCACTTAGTGAAGAGGAAGTATTTGGCAGAGGCCAATGCAGCGCTAACTGCTATAATAATTTTGTGGAAGGCTGCCAGTCGAATCAGCACTCGCCCCATGCCGGACTCGATTTTAGTAGTGAGGTGAACTTCTGTGTTGGACGAGTGAGCATGCCCGATAAGATGGTCTCGGACACGCTGGAGGCCTTGCTGGGTGTGATTGTCAAAAATTATGGACTTCACCATGGATTCCGCATCTTGGAATACTTTGGCATTTGCAAGCCCGACGTTGGCAAGCCATTGACCCAGTTACTGGATCTAAAACTGGGAAGCAAACGTATGCGAGCGAATATATCGCAACACGAAATCGATGGTTTTCTCATAAATCATCTGAATTTGGAGCAAAACCTTGGCTACACATTCAAGGATCGTGCCTATTTACTGCAGGCACTGACACATCCCTCGTATCCGACAAATCGTTTAACGGGCTGCTACCAGGAGCTGGAGTTTATCGGAGATGCTATACTGGATTTTCTTATCTCGGCTTACATATTTGAGCATAAGACACGTATGACTCCGGGACAGCTGACGGATCTACGCTCCGCCCTGGTCAATAATACAACACTCGCTTGTATTTGTGTCCGTCATCGCTTCCATTTCTTCATATTGGCAGAGAATACATTGCTTTCTGAGTCGATACAGAGGTTTGTACAATTCCAGGAGTCGCAAAATCATCGTGTCACCAATCACGTTCGCATCCTGATGGAGGAGCGTGACGTACAGCCGGAACCCCTCGACTCCGATGATGAATATGAATATGAGTTGGCTGCAGAATCATCAAATGCTATAACTGCAACAGATGCAGAGATTCCAGTTGGTGACTACAATATTTCGCAGAATGTAGATGTGCCAAAGGCATTGGGTGATGTCCTGGAAGCATTGATCGCTGCCGTCTATCTGGATTGCCGCAATCTGGAGACCACTTGGCAAGTCATCTACAAATTGTTTGAGCCCGAGCTGATCGAGTTCTCGCGCAATGTCCCGATCAATCCCATACGACAACTAATGGAGCATAAACTAGCCAAGCCCAGCTTTAGTGCTCCCGTGGCGGACAAGGGCGGTGTCATGGTCACCTGTCAGTTCATCTGCATGGAGAAGAGCATTAAGGTCATTGGCTTTGGCAGCAATGGTCAGCAGGCCAAACTGTCAGCTGCTAAGCATGCTCTCCAGAAGCTGGCCAAATGTGAGGCCTAATTTATAGATGTCTCGCATCATTTATTTGATTTTTATTTCACGTTGTAGCTAAAGTGAAATATCTTTATAGCTAACACTCGAATCCATTTTTCGCGTACACTACATTTAATACTAAGCAACCGATTGTTAATAGTTATCAGATATATGGTTTTTAACTGTAATAATTTTGTATGGGTTTGATAATTGTGGTAACATTAATACTTTAATTAAGTTCAATATATTTTAACAATATAATAAACAATTTTCAATATATTTAAACAAAATGTTACTGTTATTAAACCAAACCCATACGAGTAAATTCCATTTCAAAATAAAAGACCATTTTTATATTTTTATATAGGGAAGAAAAGAGAAGGAGGCATCTCTGACCCCATAAAATATATGGGTAATTCATGACGGAATTTGTCCCGTGCGAGACACTTTACATTGAAAATAACATAAACTGAAACAATTTTAAAAATAAGAAAAGGGTATTTTTATAGCTTTAGATAAGTACTTTAATTAGAGCTAAGAATGGTTTTTGAATTTTCTTTCTATTTTGTTTTCTGTTCTGATAATTGCAAAAATTAACAAATTTGTACGCAAAACCAAAAAAATGAACGAATTTATATATTTTATCGAAAAACAGAAAGCTTTAAGAAAAACATTCACTTATTTTTAAAATTGTTTAGATTTCTTTAAAAAAAAATGTACTTCTTATCTAGCTAGTAGTCTTAAACCAAGCCTTGATGAGATAGCTGCATGAAAAAATTGTTTCAAAATATATCCAAAAATGTGGATGTGTGTTACCACCTGTTGCTTAGTACAATTAATCAAATTTTTATAATTACAATAAACTTTTTATACAAAAATCCTATTGGCTTTTCTTATTGAGGGAACTCATCTATATCCACTACAGCTTTTAATTTCTGTGTAGTGCTGATTAAATTTTTTGCTAAACATATCCCGGCACTGTCACTAATAAGTAATTCAAAGAACTTTCGATTATTTAAGATAGCGCTTTTATTTACCGCGTGCATATAATTATTTAAATTTCTTTACATCTTGCATTGTCAGCGCTGAGGTTGACATTGCTTATTTACAAAATGCTGGGCGCATTATTTTTATTTTTTTTTTACATCCGGTAATGACTCATTTGGTTTGTTATACGCCACTACCGGACTTTGATATTTCTCCAGATGCTAGTCGATAATCGTTGTTAATTGGCCCGCCACTGGTTACAATAATAATAATTATAATAAAAAAGTGCTTACAATTTACATACATAAGTAACAATGAAAAAGTTGTACAATTAATTCAGCATATGAATTTAAGTCATCAATTAAAAATCATGAGAAAAATCGAATTAATATTTTGGAATGATATATAAGTTGTACTGCTGACTCCAGATACTTTTTAAGTTTTAACCAATTCGATTCTAATTAAGACGAACTATTCATTAAAAATGTTAAAAGGGAAGCGACACTCACAAAGTACATAAATATATAAAACAAAACGTAAGGATAATGCGGTCTCGTATCAAGTATCAATAGATTAAATGAGATTAATAAGCGTCGCCTAAACTAATACAAAGTTAATGATCTATCTTGCCTACATGCCGATTCTTGATTTATCTTCCTATTAAAACTTTCACTCCGACCTTATACACGACAGGTGCAATCAGGTTTGTTAATGCTTCGCTGTCTCGTTTGCAAATTGCGCAACGCAGCTCCGCCGTATTGAATGCCACTGCCAATGCGCTCAGGATCCAGTTCACCGGTTTCGATCTTCGCTAGTATGGTTTTTGAGCACTTAAGAAAGGCCTCCTCGACATTCTCGCCCGTTTTCGCGCTAGTCTCCAAAAAGATCAGCTCTGGGAAAAAATTGCACACATTAAATACAAATAGTTGCAAGCAAATATTCATCTGTACACACCATTTTCTTGAGCAAAGCTGCTGGCTTCAAGAAATGTGACGTCTCGGGCTTCTTCCAAGTCCTTCTTATTACCCACCAGCAGAATGACAATATTCGGACTGGCCAAAGTACGTGCATCATTTAGCCAATTGGTCAGGGCATTGAACGAATCACGCGACGTTGTGTCATAGACGAGCAGTGCACCAGCAGCTCCGCGATAATAAGAGCGTGTCACCGAACGGAACCTCTCCTGTCCAGCTGTGTCCCATATTTGAAGCTTCACTGACTTGCCACCAACATTCACAATCCGCGAACCAAACTCAACGCCAATAGTATGTGAACTATCGTCCTTGACTGCGGAATCGAATGGAAAGATTGAATTAACACAGTCGTACTCCGTAGAATATACATGCATATATATAGAAGCTCCCTGTATCAAGAGCCCTACAACACTTTGATTGCATATGTATATATGTATGTACATTTAATGCAATTCAGCTTACTCACATTTGCTTTCGATGAAATGATGCAAGAGACAACTTTTGCCGCTGCCAGCACTACCAATTATAAGAAATTTGAACAGGTAATCTATAAAGGTGAGCAAACATTACATTTCAATTACTAATTAATTTCTATTTCGTGATGACAGACCGTATGTTTCAGACATGTTATTGTATTTGCGTCTTTATTTCTTTGTTGACTTGTCGCTCTGTAGCCAGCGTCTTTGTTTGCTCTTCTCGTGTTTTTGGAGCTAAAAGTTAAGTTATCGCCTACGAATATTTGCTCTATATGTCAGAATCACACGCTATTTCAATAAAACTTATTTATTGTTTTTAACTAAAAACTATTGTTGTTCACATGCAATAAGTATTCTAATGCGTGTGACCGCAAGTTTGATTTCCCAAATATACCACATTCTTACAAAATATACTGAAACATAAAATCTGCGCAATGAACTATTTAAAATGGTTTATTCCCTGGTTTTTAGTCAAACTAAAAATCTTCCAGCTAAATGAAAAAGAAATAAAAACGTTTGTTCCGGCAATATTTAATTTTTTTAGTACCCAACTAAACGAAAAGAAACTTGCATTAAGCAGGATGATTTATAATTAACAGGTGTTTTTTGTTCTGTGCCTATTTAATACAAATTATATTTACATACATACATATGTATGTATGTTCTTAGAACCTTAACAAATATATCTTATCTTATCGTTACTACATTTATGAATCCTTTTTCGGTTCTACATAGTTTTGATAACAATTAATTGGATCCTTCGCAGTGTACACCGAATAAGCTCGCTTGCTATCCTCAAAGTTCTGAATGCATTTGTAAATAAATTTGTAACAAAAAATTATTCTGGGGGTAATCAGCTGATTCAAAGCGTTTCCTTACCTTAATGTCACCGGTTATCAATGTCCACAAGTAGATGAATACAGATGGCATCAAACTGCTCAGAATGGCCAGTTCGAATACATTCAAATCGCCAAAAATAGCTATCTTCATCGTGTTGGATTTAACTTGAATTAATATTTAACCGCAACAAAACTGAACACAAGTGCAAACGATGACTAACTGTTGACTTCACGTACGCCACATGACAGGGTTGCCTAGCATGGAATTTTTTCAACATTTCTACCATGTGTTACCCTATTTTCCAGGGCATTTTTGTGTATAGCTAGACAGCCACACTGCTGACGGCCACTGAATATTTATTTGCGAATAACTTGTTAAAAATATAATAAAATGGCTTTTCGCATACCCTTTGGCAAGAAACACGCCGAAATTGCGACCTCTTTGTAAGTAAATCTGAATTGGCGTCGAATGACATTGAAATCTACGGATACAACAGGTTCCTTCTAAAGAGGGGAGCAATATCTGCATTGCATAATCAAAACCTGACAAATATCATTACAAGTTGACTTAATTGATTCCTTCGTTTGTTGTCAGCGTTCGCTCTGGCGCAGGATTCGGTGGCGCGGCCGGTTTGGCCCTCCTTTATTACACGGACTGGAAATTGGTGCTGCAATACGTGCCCATCTACGGATCCAAGTTCGACAAGAGCGAGTAGACGAGGCGACTCCTTTGAACTAGTTAAATACGTTTGATTAATTCATGTTGATATTAATCGTGAATAAAATAAGTTCAACTCGATAATCAGTTTGCATATGTTTTATTTTAATATTATGAATATTCGAATGCATGTTTGTTTGTATACTTAAGTACAAGTTACTACGAATAACAGTTTTGTTTTTTTTAATTTCTTATGTCTAATTTAGAGTACAAAGGAAACGTACAAACTCTACGTTTGGATCAAAGAGACAGGTTCGTTCGTTGGTTCGATTTCACTAACTAATTAAACAGTATTATGATCTTAAGTACACAAGTATAATATTAGGTATGCTTATGCCTATTTTTGATTAAAAATCGTATCAAAAACTACATAATAGAGAATATCGCATTCGTATTCGAGCGCAGTATAAAAATGTACAAAAAAGTTCTTTTTCGAAAAGATCATAAGCGATTAAAGGAGATATTGGAAAACCTTCGAACATTTGTGGAAGCACAAATCGACCGGCGATTTTTTAAAGGGGATTTTGACAAATGTGCGTGTATAATTTGAAATTTCACACCACGAATGCATTAAGGAATGTGCAATAAAGAAGCTAAATATCCGGTTCCACAAAGGAAGCTGGAAATAAACCAGTCCTATGAGTGCGCGCATGCGTTCCTTTATACCATCCATTCTTCTGCTTGCGCTGCACATAGATGATATCTCCCAAGCGCAGTTCCAATTCAATGTCGCTGTTCGGCGGATACGGCACAATGCAACGAAAGCGGCTGTGAATTAAACAAAATGTGTTATTAGGTGCGGTAAGATTAAAAGTTATGGATATTATATAAGGTTCAGAGAAAAGTGTAGCCTCGTTTTTTTTTCTAATTGCAGCTTAGCAGCTCCCTCATTACTAGTTATATGAATAAATGAATATGAATTAAATTAACTTTAAATTTAAAAAAAAAATTATTTTGTAAATGAAATCCATTTTAAATTGTGTCTAATTTTAACTATCTGATTACCAATTATTTCTGTATCTCTTTAAAATAAATGCAAAATCATCATAAACGTCATATGAGAAAAGATAAAATCTATGCACATTTAGTACTAACCTTTCTCGGGTGCAGTACATCGATTTTGTAGTCGCACTGGCCTTTATGGCTGCCTCAGAAATGATACCGCTATTGCTATTGCTGTTGTTGTTGCTATTACTGTTGCTGTTGCTGGCACAAAGTACATGTCCCGCGTCCAGGCTTTGAGTCTTGCGATGATTTGGGGCAATGATCATATTAGCATGGAGCTGCGTTTGGGTTTGGGTATGGCTTGATGGCGGCGGCGACACCGCATTATTGTACATGCTACGAAAGGTGGCTGCGTCCAATGATTGCCTGGCACTGCGAGTGAATTTATGAAA
Organism: Drosophila sulfurigaster albostrigata; assembly: GCF_023558435.1. NCBI lineage: Eukaryota > Metazoa > Arthropoda > Insecta > Diptera > Drosophilidae > Drosophila > Drosophila sulfurigaster. The sequence continues at coordinate 4,941,574 of NC_084883.1, forward strand.
TATTAGGAAACATAATCAACAAGAACCCAAATTGCAGTCTCACCAAACCAAATGCGGTCGCTCTTTGTTGTTGCTTTTGATGCGCTGCGATCCGTAGGAAATGTTGCTGCTATTCGGCTGAAACTGTTGTCCGGCGTTCGATGTCGCTGGAGTTGTTTCTTTGAGAGGCTGACTTTGTTGCAACTGACTGGGACAAGAGCCGGATCTGATCAAAGGAGAGCAGGTAAATAAATGATATTACATGTACAACTTTTGGCAATACGTACCTCACATGCACTGGATGCAATGGCTCCGCTTTGACGATGGCTTCAGTTGCAATTGGGGCTTCTTTGGGCGCTGCTTGCTGATGCTGCTGTAGCGGAGCACCCGGTGACTTTGAACGCGTTTTCATGTGCGTTAGGCGTCGCATAAGTCCAACAGCACCTGAACTGCTTGCAGAAGTCTCGGGTTTGCTTTCAGCATTGCCGCTTGACTTGCGACTGAATAGCGCCTCCACTGGCTTTGTCCACATAGAACAACTGGTTGTTGTATTTGTTGCTTGCGGCAACTGTTGCTGCTGCTGTTGTCGTGGAGGCAGATCTGGTGGCTGCGTAGGCAGCAAGTTGCTCAGACGCACGTCGAGTGACTGAGCCGGTGGCCCATTCATCTCTGTGCATGGCGGCACAAATTTCCATTGATGCATCAGCTGCTGTTGATCTCGTGTGCGTAACGGCGTCAAATAGTTGCCCGGAAAGACACCAGTAATGTCCAGCCAGTTCTTACCTTTGAACCAGCCATCCACACAGCGCTCGGTCACAATGTAAACGCATCCTTTCTTCAGCTCCAGCTCATCGGCATGACTTGGCTTATAGGGGAACAACGCCAGATAGCCCCATGGCAGTGTTGGCGGCAGCTGTTGCTGATGTACATGCGTCTTCAGTACGCGAGATGTCTGAGATGCCTGCGTTATAGTGGCTGTTGTGACTGCATTTGCCTGGGAGCTTAACTCTAAGCGATTTAGTTCATGTGGCAGACTGAGAATTTCAGCAGAATGACGGTTAGTTTGCATCAAACTAAGTGGTGCTGACTGTAGCAGGGCGTTTAATGAATGCCTTTTCTCCTTGGCCCCTTTATCCCGATAACGTACCGAACCACAGCCACCTCCGCCTCCAGCGACTGTTGCAGCTGAAACAGTTGCAGCAGCGGTAGCAACATGTTGCGGCGTATTGGGCAGCGACTGGTGATTAGGACTACAGTTGTTCGAACTACTGGTGGAACTGGAGTTGCTGCTGCTGTTGTTCGATGAATTGCTGTTTGACGAGCCAGTGCTGGAATCGTTTGTAATGTGCGTGGGATCGATTAGCGGCACTGGTGGCAAAGCACGTTGCTGCTGCAGTTGCATCAATTGCACAGAGGGCTGCGACGGCGCACTGGTGGCTCCGCTGTCTAGCAGCTTTTTTGCTGCCGCATTAAGTTCGACAAATGCAATAGGAAAGATGCCAATGGTTTGACCAATACGTCCCTCGGCCCAATTGTGATCGACGCGACGCAGCACATGGATGACGGTGCTCTTTTTGAACTCCAAGCAGCCTTCCTCATCGCTCGGTCCCATTTTGAAGTCATACATGGCAATGCACTGTGGCATAGGCAAGGCGACAGCGACCTTAACATAGTTGATGGGAAATGTGCCCTCCTGGCCATTCGCCTGGCCAACGAACCAGTTGTTATCGATGCGCTGCTTTAGTAGTATTAGGTCGCCTTTCTTAAATTTTAAATCGCTAGCTTCGCTGCTGGCGAAATCGAAGAGCGCATAGGCGTGTGGCAATAGAAATCGTCGCTGCTTTTGGCGAGTTGCAGCTTGTTGTTGTTGCTGTGGTTGTTGTTGCTGCTGCTGTTGGGGTAGGTGCTGCTGTTGTTCTTGTTGCTGTGTAGGTGCAACTTCCGGCTGCGTTCTGCTTGCGTTTGTCTGCGCCAAATCTTCGGCTTTGTCATTTTTGCCAGCAGTTTGTTTCATGCCTGACAAGAGAGATTAACTATTAGTTGCTACTGCCCACAATTGCTGCCTACACATGCGCATTAAACAAATAAACTTACCTTCTAAGATTCGCATTAGCAAAACGTTTGGCGGCAGCTCGTCAATACGGCTATTCACCAATACTCGACATTCGGGGCAACGCAATTTGTGCTGGCTGGCCACGATGTCCTATGTTTGATATAGAATAAATACAATAAAAGTCAACGTATTATATATTTACTACTTACCAGCAGACACTTGCGACAGAAGGTGTGTTGACATGGCAGCACCTTTGAAGTGGTGTCTAAGCGTTCGAGGCATACGGAACATTCCAACAGGTCATTCAGTGTGTGTTCATCCATTTTGCAGTTGTATTCGTTTTAATTTTGCATAATTATTTGCCCTTTTTTGTGCTCTTTATTCGGCTATCTCTGCATCACAAAACAAAAAAGAGAAAAAATCTCAAGGATGGTCACAGTTTGAATTTCGTGCAAAGCAACATTCCAAAAAGCACACGCACACACTCAAACTACACATACACACACAATACGCTCCAAAGCTGTAGCTTGTGAAATACATACGTACATCCGTTTGTATATCTGAATCTCATTGATTTACCACTAAGAACTACTTTGAACTGTTTCACTTATAAGTTACATCTTTACTCTTTTGTTTTTAACTAAACAAAAAGCAGAGCTATGGGATTAGATTTATTAAATGCAGCTAGCGTGCAGCTCGTGGCCATTATTGAAATGAACAACTACAAATATGCATACACTTGCACACGGACACGGACTTAAACCAGCTTGCTTCTAAGCCACACTTCAAATCACTTGAATATGAACACTTTTTAAGTTGACTTTTAACAAATTTGTCATAGTCATCCCTTGATGAACAAACACCGACTTACGTTTTTTAAGTATTAACTCATAGTATCTCTCAATGTTTCTATAAGCATTATTATTATTTCTAAATACAATCTGGAAGGAAATATATATTATTTACATCGCATCTATATTTACGCCTATTGGCGTTCAGCGTAGCGTGGCCAGATCTTTTTTTACATTCGTATGGCAACCTTCACAAAGAAATCATCGAAATATTTGAATTGGACGATTGTCGTATCATGTCGTATTTATTTACGAATCGAAATAGTAGAATTATAAATTGTTTGACATTTGTTGCAGGATTTCTTATAATTACTGTCTAGAGCCGCTTGATAAGTGCGTAGCAATTACGGCAATACGATATAAATTTTAAATGGTATCGATAACAAATAACGATGACCATAATTTGACTACAGTGTTATCGTACAACCTAACCTTTCTTTTTACAGCGGAACGTGTTTGTTTTGATTCGTGCGTGCTGTGAGAACAGCAGTTCTATTGTCCTAAACGCACGTAAATTACAACAAAACAAAAATGCCGAAAGTACGCAGCACACCGGGCAAGCCCCGCACTCAGGGATTCAACCATTCCAATCACTCCATGAATCCAGAGAGGCCCAAAAGTGGCCTCAAAGGTGTCGCACACCCGAGAACCAAAGGCACTATCAAGCGCCTGCAGATGTATCGCAATTTCAAGGCCAAGCGCGATCGCACTGGTAAAATTCTAACTCCCGCGCCTTTCCAGGTAAGTCAAGAACCATCTCATAAGGAACTACAGTGATCATGATCGCTTGATGCATTTATAGGGTCGCCTGCCGGCTGGAACAATGGCACGTGTGGAACCTACACCCAAGTGGTTCAGCAATTCACGCGTCATATCACAGAATGCTCTGCAAAAGTTCCAGGATGAGATTGGCAAGGCTGTCAAGGATCCCTATCAGGTGATAATGAAACCCTCACAATTGCCTGTAACGCTGCTCAACGAGGCCTCCAAATACCAACGTGTGCATCTACTGGACACTGAGAGCTTTGATAGCGTCTTCGGACCAAAGAAGCAACGAAAACGTGTTAGCCTCAAGGTACGCGATCTGGAGGATTTGAGCCGTGCAGCCGACGAACAAGCTGAGCAATATGATTCCACAAAAGATGTGGATCTTATTCGCGAGGACACAGGTGAAAAGAAGGCAGTGCGTGATTGGGTATTTGGTGCGGGCCAGAGCAAGCGTATTTGGAATGAGTTGCACAAGGTTGTGGATGCCTCCGATGTACTGCTACAGGTTCTGGATGCACGCGATCCCATGGGCACACGTTCCAAGTACATTGAGGAGTTTCTGCGAAAAGAGAAGCCACACAAACATCTGTTCTTCATACTGAACAAGGTAGATTTGGTGCCAGTGTGGGTGACACAGCGCTGGGTGGCCATCCTAAGTGCAGAGTACCCCACCATTGCCTTCCATGCTTCACTGCAGCATCCCTTTGGCAAAGGTAAGACCTTAGTAACGTTAAACTAACAATTTAATTAACACAATCATTTAACAGGTGCTTTGATCAACTTGTTCCGCCAGTTGGGCAAACTTCACATGGATAAGAAACAGATCAGCGTTGGCTTTATTGGATATCCTAATGTAGGCAAATCATCGGTCATCAATGCACTGCGCTCCAAAAAGGTCTGCAATGTGGCGCCAATTGCTGGCGAAACCAAAGTCTGGCAGTACATAACTCTAATGAAGCGCATATTTCTCATTGATTGTCCTGGAGTCGTTTATCCCTCGGCTGAAACCGACACCGAGAAGGTGCTGAAAGGCGTGGTGCGTGTGGAGTTGGTCACCAATCCCGAGGACTATGTGGAGACTGTATTACAACGTGTGCGCAGCGAATACATTGCCAAGAACTACAAAATCGACAGCTGGACGACGTCCACACACTTCCTCGAGCAGTTGGCCAAGAAGACTGGCAAATTGCTAAAAGGTGGCGAACCAGATGTCACAGTCACGGCTCGCATGGTGCTGAACGATTGGCAGCGTGGCAAGCTGCCATTCTATGTGCCACCTGAGGGCTTTGCGATACCCAAATCACAAGAAGGCAAATCGAGCGAAGAGGAAACTGCCGCAGCTGATACTGACGCTGTTGCTGCCGAAGAAGATGCGGATGCTAAGTCGGAGGCGCCTACGTTTGTAAGCGAATCGGTGAAAAAGGCACGCGAGTTTAAACAGATACAAGATTTCCGCAAAATTCGCGTGGGTCTGGAGTATGAGCAGCAGGATGAGCGTGAACTAGATCACATCGATTTAGAGCTGTTGGAGCAACAGAAGCAGGAGCGAGCAGCTCGCAAGAAGGCGCGTCTTGTTAATCCCGAGAACGAGGCTGAAAATTCAAGTGATGGTGCTAGTGACTTCTACTCTGAGGATGAGTACAACGATGATTTGCAGCGTGTGGTGCACAAGAAAGCCAAGGCTAAGAAGCCGCAACAGCTGGCCATCACATCATCTGGGAAATTCCGGGTTGCCAAAGTGCAACCTGGTGATTCCGACAATGATGATGACAGCGATGACGATGGTCCTAGTGCGAAGGCGCCACGTCTCAATGCTAAGCAGAAGCGGGCGTTGGAACGTAGCCAAAAGCGTAAGAAGATTGGCAGCAACTTCTATGAAACGACCAATGTGAAGAATCGCAATCGCAACAAGAAAAAGGATACATAACACAATGGACCACACAATGTTTTTAATTCCTAGGTTATATATTTCGTTGAAGAAAACACTACGCATTAATTATTAAGAATCGCCAATAAACTGATCATTCAGTAGCACATTGCTTCTTTTTGATTATCTTGCGACCACACAAGTCCACTAGACTGTTTTTATCCTGATCCAGATCATCGGTATCCGTGCTTGCCTCCGAGTCGCTCGATTCGGTATAAGATCCAATACCAGGCAATATGGCAATGCATCTGAGTCCGCCTACATCATGTTGCGTGTCAGTTGTGGTTTCAGTTGAGCTGACAGCTGTTTGTTCCAGTTTTGCTACTTTGCTGGTTGTGGGTATTTCTCCATTTCGGCGTTTTATGCCTTGTCCCAGCAATGATTTTTGAGTATTCCGCGTCGTCGATGCAACGCCAATAGATTTGGCTGTGGTTTTGATCTCCGCTTGCAGTTTCTGTTGAATGCATTATAGATAGGGAAGTTACGGGAATGGTAACTAAAGAACTGAATGCGTTTTACCTTGTCAACACTCTCTTCCTGCAGCTTCTCGACTCGATTACGAAAGTCTTTTAATTCGAGTTCCTCATCGCGCATTTGCTGTCGCTCGGCATTCATTTTGTGAGCATCGACGAGCTCGAGGAACTGCACCTCATCATCGTCCAGACCGCGTATTAGATTCTCTGTGCATTTGGATTAAAATTAGTCCGAATTTTAATTGATGAATTTGTTGTACTCACTAAGTTTATGCGCTTCCTCGTATTCCATGTCCTTTTTGCTTTTTTGCTCCTTCAATCGCTCGTAGAGCGAACGTCCGTCGTAGGGCTCCTCTGGTCTTTCTAGGGGATCGTCCGGTTGTCTCACTCGTTCCCACTCTTCCTGACGACGCTTACGTGCCTCGGCCGCTTCGGATTCAGTTACAAATCCGGAACTCATTATTATTTATTTATTTACGAAAGGTTTTCAACAAAGTAGCTGCTGCTTCAGAAATGTGTTGTCGCTGCCTAGTGTTAGAAAACGTAGCGATAATTTATATCGATTATTTTGTTGAGATTACAAGCTTTAAATGCAGATAATTATTTAAGCTTTATTTCTAGTGACTGGCTAAAAGGGAAAGTAATTGTGTCGATTTGCACTATCCAATTATTATTTTTTTTCTTTTTGACTTATAAATAAATTGTTATCGATTAGTGGCCCAACAGCATACTACGCAAAACTAGATAACAGCTGTGATTGCTTGTGTACAATTAAAACCGAGAACTTGTGCATTTAATTTGTTTAACTTGCATTACTTCAACTAAATAGCAGCTACCATGTCGGATGATCTGCCAGATCAATTCGATTTAGTCGTTATTGGCACAGGTGAGAAGAAACACGCTTTTAAACTCTTCAACCCACGATGAGTCATTCGATCTCTTTTTAGGCTTCACGGAGTCTTGTATCGCAGCTGCTGCCAGTCGCATTGGCAAAACCGTGCTGCACATCGATCCAAATGAATACTACGGTGATGTGTGGAGCTCTTTCAATCTGGATGCATTAAACACGCTGCTGCAGCAGTCAAACACAATGGTGCGAAACGGACGCTTCACATGGCACGATTCCTGTGAGGAAAGTGCGTCTTGGACACGCGAAAAACTGCTTGAGAAATCACGTAGATTCAGTTTGGACCTGTGCCCACGTGTGGCATATTCGGCTGGCGAGCTAGTACAGTTATTGATCAAATCCAACATATGTCGTTACGCAGAATTCCGTGCCTTGGATCATGTCTGCATGTGGTATAACAACGAACTTGTCTCAGTGCCTTGTTCGCGCAGCGATGTCTTCAATACCAAGACCCTGAGTATTGTGGAGAAGCGACTGTTGATGAAGTTCCTAACTGCCTGCAACGACTATGGCGAAGATAAATGCAATGAGGACTCGCTCGCCTTTCGTGGACGAACCTTTCTTGAATATTTGCAGGCACAACGGGTGACTGACAAGATTGCCACCTGTGTCATGCAGTCTATTGCCATGTGTACGCCAAACACCAGTTTTGAGGAGGGCATGCAGCGCACCCAGCGTTTCTTGGGGAGCTTGGGTCGCTATGGCAACACGCCTTTTCTGTTTCCCATGTACGGATGCGGCGAATTGCCACAATGCTTTTGCCGGCTGTGCGCCGTTTATGGCGGTATCTATTGTCTGAAACGTAGCGTTGATCACATCACCGTGGAAGATAGCACAAATGAGTTGCTGCTGAGCAGTACGGGCAAAACGCTGCGTGCCAAGCAAGTGGTCTGTGCACCAGGACAAGTGCCTTTGGGCCAGCTGCAGAGCGAGGTACGTGCTCATATCTCACGTGGCTTGCTGATTGCCAGCAGTCCGTTGGGAGGCGAGGATCTCAATAAGGGTGGTGGTGGCGTCAACTTGCTGCGACTGCTAGCGCCCGATGGACAACACGAAGCGTTCCTCATCCAATTATCTCACTATTCCGGCACCTGCCCCGAAGGACTTTGTAAGCAGAGTGTAGTGCAGTACACTTACAACTAATAATTTATTACTCTTTGCAGATCTATTTCATTTAACTACGTCCGCAAGCAGTGACGATCCTGCTGCTGATCTGGCGCCTTTCGTCGAGCTGCTCTTTGGAGCACAGACACCACAACAACTCATCTATAGCGCTTACTTTACTATAGCTGCACCAGTTACCACAAATTCTGCATCTACCACGTCTATTTACTGCACAGCGCCGCCCAGCTATGAGCTGGACTATGATGCTGCCATTGCCAATGCTCGGGAAATCTTTGGCAAGTTGTATGTAGATGCAGAGTTTCTACCCCGCGCTCCTGATCCGGAGGAGATAGTCGTTGATGGCGAGGATCCGAGTGCGTTAAATGAACACAGTCTGCCTGATGACTTGCGCGCTCAGTTGCATGATTTGCAACAGGCAGCACAGGCTATGGATATTGCTGAATAGTCGTTAATTTCTATTGGATAGCAGTTTCATTATCATCACTTTATTGTAATCAAAAAATTAGAAATGATCCGAAATCTATATACACACTAAAATATCATCAGATACATATATACTTTTGTTTGGACAATTGAAATGTTATGCAGGACTAATGTTTTTAGTATAAGTTTCTTTTTGCATATTTTGTTCTCTTTTGTATATTTATTGTGTAAATTATTTATATACTCTAAGTTACTATATATGTATGTATATATATATATATATCTATATATATTTGTGTATATGTTTATATATGTGAGTGTTTTGTATGTGTGAAATATATATTCTTTCGAAAAATATGCATTCCAATACGTAATATAAAAATTTATTGCTTGACGGTTTCCTATGCATTTTTTTTCTTAGTTGTTTTTTTGTTAATGTGATGCACTACAATTGATTGATATTGAATAACTGTTAAATTAAAAGTAAACGAAAATGGTAAAGCACAAACATGTAATGAGTAAATTAGTTGAAAAAACAATTCATAACTCAATCGTAAAGTTAACAAGGAAGAACGAACCAATTAAGTCTTAAGGTTATACAGGAGCAGGCTCTGGGGCAGTTGAGATAAATGTATTACAAATAAAAGAGTTGAAGAATAGTTTAGGCTGAGAGTGGTTACCATCTAATTGTTAGATGACTATTTTAGATATGCCACTATTCGAATTTATACTCATGCCAACAGAAAAACACAAAAACGAGTCGAGACGAGACAAAAAAGCCGTGCATATTCGTAATTAGTTAGTGTCTCTAATCCACAATAATATTATGTATATATAATGTATGTAGTGCAGTGCATTTTACAATAAAGCTTTTATGTTCTCGTTTCACTTCAATATCAGCTGCTTGCTTCTTTCATTCAGTTCATGAAATTGTTAATGTTCTGTTTGTTGTTTGGCGTGCTTTCTTTGCCTATATCTTAATCAGATTATTATTGATATTCTGTTGGCGCTTGCGTTTCGCATTCATTGCATCGACAATGGGCTGTCGTTTGGCATTATATTTCTTATTCAGCTGCTCAATCTCCAGCTCCATTTCGTGATCGATGTTGCTCAGCCTTTGGTTCAGATCGTCAAAGGTAAGAAACTTGAGAAACTCAAACTCTCCCTCTACATACGCATGCGATTGTGTGTGCAAATGTTGATGCTGATATGCGGGCGGCGGTTGTGCCACAACTCCAGCCGCTGCTGATGCACCAACAGCTGCCTGTTGTTGCTGCTGTGGCGTTACATTGTTGCGCAGTAAATTCTGCTGATTGTTAAGCGCAATCAGCTGCTCGTTCATCAGCGGATAAGCCATGAGCAAGTGCTGTTGCTGCTGCTGTTGTTGTTGATGCTGTTGCAAGCCATACTGATTGATTTGTGAGATTTGCTGGAATTGCATTTCCATATTGTGCTCCCAATTGTTGGCATCGTTTGCCCCGCTTGCCATGTGTAGCTGCTCTTGCTGCTGTTGTTGCTGCTGCTGTTGCTGTTGTAGTTGTTGCTCAACTGCTGCAGGCGAATACTCAGTAGGCGTGGTCGCTGACTTGTCATCAGCGCGGGCATCGCCAGCATTTTTGCGCTCAAAGTGATCGAGGAACTGTGGACGATAGCGATAACGCGGCTTCTGATCATCATTTCTTTTAGCAGTCGTGGAATCATCCGAATCCGAGTTGATAACCATGGTGCCTGCAAAGTAAAATAATTGAATTAAATGCGCTAAGCGAACAATTTGTGTTCCCTTACCCAGATTCGACTCCAATTCAACCATTGTGCCGCTATCCACTGCTGCCACATCCGCTGCAGAAGTGCCGCTGCCACCGGGTGCGGCTGCTGTTGCTGCCTTCGCTGCTGCCTTGGCCAAGCCGCCACGTATGCCACCTGGGCCCAAAGTGCCTTCGTCCATCTCCTGCTCGGGATGGGCAATCATGGTGGCATCTGACGCCGATGTCTGTTGATATTCATTGAACTTCTCTGGCACTAATGTGCCGGGATCATCGATGAATGTTTTCACCGTGCCCGAATTGAATTCGGTCTCCTCCTCCTGCAGTATTAACCCAGATTCCTGGGTGGCCAGACTTTTGGCCTGGCTCATGGTAACTCCTGCTGCCCGATTGGCGCGCTGTTGCTCCCGTATGGCACACGTCTCCTCCAGCATGGTTTTGAGTATGCTGCGATGCTTGGCATTGCGTATGAATTCATGTTCTAGCAGCTCGGTAGCTGTGGCACGCTCATCCGGGTCCTTTACCAGGCACTTGCTCACAAAGTCTATGAACTCGGTGCTCCAGCGATCCGGCTCACGAAACGACGGCGGCGGCTTCTGTGGTATCATAAAAATAGCACGCATTGGATGTATATCGCCGTACGGGGGCTTGCCCTCGGCCATTTCTAGTGCTGTGATGCCTAGTGACCAGATGTCGGCCACACAATCGTAGCCAATCTCCTCAATGACCTCGGGCGCCATCCAGAAGGGCGTCCCAATCACTGTGTTCCGCTTGGCCATCGTGTCCGTCAACTGGCCGGCGACTCCGAAATCCGCCAGCTTGGCATAGCCTTCGGTATTGAGCAGTATGTTGGCCGCTTTAATGTCGCGATGGATCTTGCGGCGCAGATGTAAATACACTAGACCCTTGAGCGTGTCCGATAGAATGGTAGCTATCTCGTCCTCGGTCAACGTCTTTTTGCGCAGCCGCATAATATCGGAAACGCTGCCGGCACCGCAGTATTCCATGCAGATCCATAAATCATACTGTTTAAAGTAGGAGCCATAGTAGCGAACTACATAGGGTGAATCGCACTGTTGCATAATCGATATCTCCTTTATAATCTCGTGCAGATCAGATTCGACCGGCACCAATTTGATGGCCACAATGGAGCTGCTTTCCTTGTGTAGTGCCTTGTAGACGGAGCCGTAGCTGCCTTCACCGAGTTTGTACATGATGTCAAACACCTTTTCCGGCGGTTGCAGCAGCGACTCCTCCGACAATTTCTTGAGCTCGCCATTGCCATTTGAATTGGAAGACATGTTGCTATTGCTATTGCAGTCTGTTGTGGTTCAACTTGTTATTTTAGACTTTGGCGGCTTTGTTGCATATGCGTTCGGTTGAGTCCTGTACAATATGTTTGCACGTCGCGTATTGTTGTAGCCTTCAATTAACACGGATGATACGTGTGCTACGATAATTAATTGCCAATTTAAATCGACATTTTTTCACACACATTTGTTCTTTATTCGCTCGCCAGAAGAACAGCAGCGTGACCGCAAATTCAACTTTAAAATATACCACTCTGCTTTGTAAAATATACTAGCAAATATACTATTTAGTCAGAGAACAAAGAAAAACAGTTATATTCCCAAAGTATGCAAATTTGATTATACAACAAACATAAATACTTAAATTAACTTGTTTTCTTACTTAAGTTTTAATAAGGTTTCTAATAAGTCCGTTTATTTTCAAAACTATTAGGTTTTTCGATATCGATATTGTCATTGCTTCCCATAATCAACAAACCGCACTTTGGCGCGCATTGAGTTTATAGCGATAGTGTTGCCAGACTGAACGACAAAGAAATGTAAACAAAGTGTAATGTTATTTGTCGGTTTCCGTTGAAGGTTTCAGTAAATTCGTAAACAATGCGTCTTATCAGTCACTGCGCCTTTTGCTGTCCTGGCAACGAGCGTCATAGTAACCGCCGCACACGAAGTGGAGCCCACCTACACTGATTGGAGCGCTAGAAAATTCCTGCACCTGGACATCAGCAGTTAGTTAGTTGTTTACGCTACGTGACTTCGGTTCAGCGCCTAGTTGTAGTCAACGTCACTACAAATGTCGCATACACGCATTACCACCGCCTATGGAGCCCGACCGTCACACGATTATCATACAAACTCCATAGCGCTGAAGCAACGTTCCAAATCCGCAAATCCACCGCAATTAAGACCGTTCAGTGGCATACAGGGTTCGCGACCCCGTTATGTGCCACCGTTTTCGATACAATCGCAGCAAAAAAACACGGTTGTCATTAATGGTCCCATTCACGAGGCGCCCGTTACGGCAAGCGCACGGGGCAGAGCGCCGAATCCGAAGAGTGCGTAACCTCCCTGCCCCCTCTAATACCTTGTATTGTATCTTGTATCTGATAGCAACTTTTTGTGACTTTTTGTTGTTTCTGTTGATTTTTGTAGGCTTAAAGAAACAACACAAATCCATTTCGACATGCAATTTGGGTGCCACTTTCAACGCCTGCACGCCCCCCAAAACTGCTGGGCGTGGCACATTGTTTCGCATGTATTTCGATCGCGGCGATTTGCCCATCAAAATGGAATACCTGTGTGGAGGCGATAAAATTGGCTGGACGGTGAGTATTACTGACAAAAGTCATGTCCTCAAGTATTTTCCTTTTTTAGAATAGTTAACCTTATACAAAAGTATAGCTAGAACAGATAGGATCTTTACGTATTATATCATAGGTTACCAATGTATTTAGTATGTACAGTCAAAACATTATTTTATTTGACGAAATGTGGAACTAATTGCTCTTGATTAGCACTATATTTGGAGCTAAGGTTGTGTCTTGTGTATTTTATTTGATTCGAAAGATTTAAGTAATTTAATATTTTATATAATTTGAATCACTATCTCTCGGGATATTTCGTATGCGACGTTTTTTGCAAAAGTTATGTGAATTTATATTTTTTTTTGTAATTTCTGGGCAGAACATTATCAAAATATAGTGTGAAGAATACTCCGTAGTAAAATAGTGTGAACAGATTCTAATCAAAATGAGATGTAACAGCTATAGAAGCTAAGTTGATTGCTCACATTTTGATATTTTATAATCCTTGAATTGTATTTTAAATATTTCGTATTCTCCAAAATATAACGCGTGGTTCAATGTTGGACAAGCAGGAGACTTTCGATTTTAGGTATCAATATACAATGCTTTGGTAGTTGCAAAAATTGGTGTCGATGTAGGTTCTAGATTCTAGAGAATCTAGAATAATTATAGCTATAACGAGAAAGTGTAATTACCCCAGAGCAACTGGAAATACGTGTCGTGATTAGCTGAACTTTGACCTGAAAATTACTTGACAACAATCAAAGCAAACTAATTGCATATATGTAGGTGTTAGGCCTATGTAGGTTTACTCCATCTGCAGACCTGCGTGTCCAATTATTTGAAGTGTTTGCTATGATGGTACCGACAAAAATACAAGTTAAAGTCTGTATAATATACTAAATAAAATAGTATAGTATACATAAAATGGCATTGTCTATTTCCGGACATACCGATTTCGGTCGCAGCGCCTTGACGTCCAGGTGTCAGATAGTCTGTCAAGAAGGCGAGTAAATAAAATATTGGGAACATGGATTCATGTGTGTGCACCCTTTCAATGTCATGAGCCTTGGAAGTAAGTTTATGTCAAGAGCTTATATATAAAAACGGAATAATTGCTCTAGCGAGTGGGTGCGTTTGTTTATTTAAGTCTTGAGGCATTTATGACAGCTCATTTACATATGAGCGAAATGTGAGTGACACCATATCATTTGCGTCATGTGCGAAATTCAGTCGAAGGTCAGGCTGAAGGAATGGAAAGCGGCATCAGTAAAATAATATTATGTAATTGGCATCCAATAAAGTTGAAGAGTGAAGCCATGTATTGTACAATTAATTTTAGTTTTTGTGGCTAATATCTTTAATTGTAATATTTATGTTCCCTATGAAATGATATTTGCAAGCAAGATTCATTAGAAACCGATTAGGAGATTTCAATAAATATTTATATATTGATGACAGATCATTATCAGTTACATATCTGTTCAGTCTACAGTCAAATTTCTATGTCTAATTATTTTAAGTTTTGAATTCGAGGAAATGTATTTGAAATATGTCTGTTATCTCTGTGCGAAACAAGAAATTTAAGTTTATTGTTCAAAAGCTTATTTTCCCCATTTCTTATGTTGAAATTTCCATTTAACTGAGTCCTAAACTACACTAACTTTATGTAGTATGATGGTTGTTTCTTTCGTTAACCAATTTACTCAGCTGAACTTTCTTTGTTGCCAACGTCTAATTAATTTGATGAAAAAACGCTCATTATGTTAATAGAATTGGGAATTTCCCAATTAAAGCAGCAGATTTCATAGTATAAGACTATTGCCAAAGGCTTTCTGTAACTTTCCATTGACAAGGAACACAAATAAACTGCATCTTAATAGAAATCAGAAAAACTTAACTAGCATCGCGTGCAAATTTACACCTGAACAACGAAGCGAAAGAATCGACACCCCCCATACAGGAAAAAATGAAAGTAGAGAAAAACTTGGTAAACTATTTTCCCGCTATTACGTATTACGTAGTATTGCATTTGCAATTTCCAATTCGTATGGCTGTCAATGTAAACTACGTTTCATTACGTGACGCAGGTGGACATTGACAAGCTGGACTACAGCCTCTACTTGCCGCTGTTCTTTGATGGATTGGCCGAACCCAAACATCCCTACAAGACCTATGCCCGCCAGGGTGTCAGCGACTTGCTGCTCGCCGGCGGAGAGAAAATCCATCCCGTAGTCCCGCAATTAATTCTGCCATTAAAGAGTGAGTACCTGCTTGCGACGGGGCTAAAGCCAAATCCAAAGCCAAAGCCAACGCCAAAAGTCGTCTTAGCACGCAAGCATTCGACTTTAATTTTTGTCACTTGACTTTCGCTGTCTAATGGCTGTGTGTCTTTTTCCCCTTTTCAGACGCATTGAGCACTAGAAATTTGGAGGTAATGTGCACGACCTTGAAAATCATACAACAGCTGGTCATGGCCTCGGATATGGTTGGACCTGCCCTGGTGCCCTTCTACCGACAACTGTTGCCCATGTTCAATGCGTTCAAGGTGAAGAACTGTAAGTGGATATCAAAATATTTCCATTACTATCTAGAGTATATCTTCGATATAGGTTTATTCCTAATCGATGCGAACGATAGTTGAGCAGTCGTCACTTAGTAATAACGCTTTCATTTCTTGCAGTGAACTGCGGCGATGAGATTGACTATGCGCAAAAGAACAATCTGAATCTGGGCGATTTAATTGACGAGACGCTTCAAGTGCTGGAGCTGCATGGCGGCGAGGATGCCTTCATCAACATCAAGTACATGGTGCCCACTTACGAGTCATGCTACTTGAACTGAGCGAAATTGAAATTTTGGCGAATTGGCTTTTTCTTACACGTGTTTTACGCTTCGTATACTTAATTTATTTATCATATCAAGAGTATTTATTGAATTTTACATAGATGCGAATGATGCAAAGTTGCCTTGATTTGGAATTTAATAATTGAATATATGTGTGGGTATATATAGGTGAGTAGTATAGATTGAGATTATATATGCAGGTGTGCTAGCAACCATTTGTTGCAGCAGCCAATGCCACAGGATCCTTGTGGCAAGGCGAGGACGGCGCAACAGCTGTAAAGGCAATAAGAAATATAGCTAGAGAAATCGGAAGATGTTTCAGAGATACTTACAACTGTTGCGCCTGTTTTTTGTTCAGTATTTGGGCGGGGCAAACTCGTTCTTCTTCACATTGTGGGGAGAGTAGCGATTGTAGAGACCCCAAATGGAATTCATCAGCTTATCGTTGTATTTGACCGGCAAATACTCGCGTTCTGCAGGTGTGATGACAATGATGAGTCAGTTAAACGATTCTGAGTTGAGAGAACTTACGAGTATTATTGTCGGCCTTATCAGCATTGTTGGCAGCCCGTAGACGGGACAAGATCATGTCACGTTCCTGGAACTGCTCACGTAGTTTGCAGGCTGCGAAGGCACCTTGTGGCAAAGCCATGTCGACAACTGACAAAGCAAAAGTGAAAACTCACATTAAATACAATTTGATAACACGAAAAGTCGAGTCGTGTTCACTTACTGCTCAGTCTGAGGTTATTGAGGAGAAGGGAAAATTCAGGAGCAAACAGGTTGCTTAGATCACACAATTGATACCAGAGCTTAGTCACGTGTTGACTAATTTTTAGGGGTTTCTCGCGCACTTGCAGCAGCAGCATTCAAAGCACAAGGTTCAAGTCTGGCAAAAATCTCGAGAGTCTCTGAGATTTCCAACACTGTATATATTATTCACTATTGCAGTCTATTATTTTGTTTTGCACCAGAAAAGCGTTCTCGTTGATGGCATTTGGCAATGCCCGGCTTACATATGAAGATGAATTTGAAACGTGATCGACACCGATTGTTAAGCACACTCACAGCACACGAAAGAGTAGAGTAGAGGTTCTAAGCTGAACTGACTCTCTGGCGCGACGGCGAGTCAGATTTATAGAGGCTCAACACAACGAAACTGGCGAACTTGATAAGCGAGAGACAGAGATCAGCTAGCCGCCATTTTATTTCGACTAGCACGTAAGCCTACGTATATATAGAATGCTATATATACATATTTGTATAGATGTTTGATTGATATAGTATGTCTTTTTCCATTTTTTTGTTGTTCAGTAGTTTTTTAAAATGCAATTGAACCCATGTGACTTGTCACACCGACCTCGATCCGTTCTGAAATCCGCCAACTGAGCTCCGATCCGCTCCGCTAACTGATAAAGTTCGACATTGTTCGAGACCGTCTGATAAGGAGATCGATTAAAACAATTTGTTTCGAAAACTGCGCAGTTTCAATTTTTGTGGGAAGACCTTTGAAAAGTGTTGGCTCAACAAACAATTATCAGAAAGTGAAGTGCAGGAGGCAAGCCTTGCTCTTGCTGGTCAATTACCCAAACAATCTTTAGTGGGCCATGTGCCAAGTACTTTCTTCAGAGCGCTCTATCTTGCTCAAAGGTTCATGTGAAGTCAAACCACTCCATCAACTGGTTTAAAGTGGATTGTACTATTGTTCTTTTTGTACTCATAGTGTGAGTACTCAAGTACCTGCTGATGCAATTACTGACCTTACTGTAGGCTGTTGATGTTGCTTGTTGTTTACCAACAACAGCTGCATCAAGTGCAATAACATACACAACATAGTAAACAATCATTCTATGTTAACACATTGATCTTATACCTGATACCTGGACTGACCCATGGGTTAAACTATTTAATATAAAAAGCCTTGTGACGCTGGTTGTGTTAATCGTCTTAATTGATAATTAATATTAGTTACTATTAAACACTTACTATACAAATGTCTGTGACACATTTCAGCCATATATAACGGGCACCTTATCGATGTTTTGCTGGACGATTTTATTTAGAGCATGTAACCGGCGAATACAACCTCGTTTAAGCACACATTATTTATAGTCGTATCACCATAATTCGCATATTCTAGTACTCTCATTGTTCAGCATTCTTCGATTGCCTGTTACCAGGCGGCGGAGCATGTTGTAAATATTTGCTGCAATTGCATTATGCCGATTACAATATACGTAAATTTCAATGATAATTGTCTATGAAAGGCACATGGTCATCAAACTGTGACATCACATTTTGCTCATTTTTCTCTTGTTTTGTTTAATGTATAAACATATATGTTTGCATTTATTTTAATGATTAAACAAAAAATAAAAAGTCCAAAAGAGGTGTCCAAAAAAATACAGATACTGGCTGAAATGTCTGCCACGAGCGCCTGAAGTCACATAGAGCGCGATTTAATTCACTGATTAGAGCCAGCGTGTGCTTGCTCTTTTCTAGCATTCATTATTCATTGTACTTTAAATTTCTTTAGTACAAACATACAAGAACTGATTGCGTGTGTGGTCTTTAAAATTGTGCAAGGTTCGCAGCATACATTTCTATTTTGTTGACGGCACGCCCAGCAATTAGCAATTGACGCAAAACACCACTGATACGCCCCAAGCAAAAGTTTCTAGAATACATTTCAAATTGTGTCAAAAATTCAAATTTGAATTTGAATTAATAACGTGTTATGATAAGTTAAGTTGGCAGCACTATCTACAAATGTTGAGATAACCACCCTGTGAACTTAAGTAGTCATCAAACTGTACAGTCTGTTATCGATATATATCTTTTGGCTGTTAATATCAATGTATATTTAAATGTTTTTTAAAGCTATTAAAATTGTCGCGCCTTTCAACATCTGTTTTGGAAATCTTGTGTTATGTTTTTAAAAATCTTATTATGTGGCAATTTTTGGTGTTTTGGTACTTTGGTATATCTCGACAAATAAAGCTGTTTAATAAAGCAATTTATAACGTGGAAAGATTTAACATTATTATTTACCTGACTGATTAAATTATTCAATAATAATTTAATTTGCATTATTATTACTTGACTACAGAAAGCATCGATATTTGTCACAAACAATCGATGTTTTTGACATTCTCAAAAATATAGAATTGTCATCGACATTTCTTCAGTGTTTAGTGGTTATCGAGCAGTCAGCAATCAGCAGGCGTCGCCAAAATTAGCTAACAATAAAAGAAAAACACGGGAAGTTGTTAATTAAAAAGGTGACCTAGTTGCGAGAACACAACGTCATGTCGTTGCAAAAGGAACTACGTACACTGGCAAAGCCCTACTATTGGGTGAACATACTGCTGGCCGTCTCGTATCTGCTCGCCAAGAAGACCAGAGTGATTTGCACGCGCATTTTCCAGCAAACGGATCAAGATGACGTCTGTGATATGGACAGTCGTGAGGTAGAGATACTGTTCTTTCTGCTGATTGTGGTCATGATACGTTCCCGCAAGTCGGGCAGCGTAACCATGATCAACTACTTGACTTCGTCCTTCCTCTACACAAAAGTGGCCAACATGATACTCTGGTCATATGCTGACTTCCGATATGGCCTTGGTTTCCTACTTATATGTGTGCTCGTGGGTATGCTGCTACCGGAGCCATCTTATCGTGGTCCTGAGCACATCACCTACTTCCGCAACGCTCAGGTCTTTGAGGAGGAGCTGGCTAGAGAGAAGCGCACAAGTTGGTTGATTTGCTTTTACACTGTTTGGAATCCCAGCTGTGTGAACTTTGCACCCATCTTCGCTGAGCTGTCGGCGGAATACAACACGGAACTACTGAAGTTTGGCAAAATCGATATCGGACGTTTCCCAGATGTCGCACAAAAGTATCGCATTTCGGACAGCAGTTTCTCACGCCAGCTGCCTACGGTTATACTGTTCCAGCAGGGCAAGGAGGTGGACCGACGTCCATGTGTCGACAATAAGGGGAAGCTGCAGAAGTTCTTCTTTTCCAGCGACAATGTGCGCGCAACCTTCGGACTGAATCAACTCTATAAGCAGGCTGTGGAACGTTTGCCGGCCACTGCGACGACGACGGTGGAATCGAAGAAGTCAAAGTAGTTACTCTATGTTCTAACCAAACGACATCTCATTTTAACAATTCGTAATTGTTAAGTTTTTAGTTGTTATTATTTATTTTGTGAGAGTGCACAAAGCAAATGCACCAAAGACACGTTCTACATGCAACAATGTAACTAAATATAAATTGTAACGCGTTGCCATTAACCTAATTTATTGTTTGTTCATTGCTAGCTAAATTTCAAGCCATAACATCATAAATTAATAAAAATTGTAATAGTCATCTTGAATGTTGTCTGCGTCTTTTACGTTAGTGTTTAATGAATTTAAACTAACGATTTCCGTCCAAATTTAATGGAGCACAAGTAAGAAAGATATAGTCGAGAATTCCAGACTATGAGTTACCCGCTACGGTTGTTCATAGACTACCAAATGTAAAATTGCTTAATTGTTAATTTTACCGGGGAAGATAACAAAGTATAATAATCAGAAATTTATGATGTTCCAGCCCTTTAATATTGATAATATTTATGTATGAATTATATATTATTGAATAAATTAAGCTCATATGACTGACTTTGAACTACAAGAAAACTGTCACTTTACTTGTGTGAGTTTTGAGTATATTTGGTTACACTTCATATGGTATTTTGGTAGATTTTGTAAACACGAATAATAAGGCGCGGCGTTTCAAAAAGCTGGCTATTTTCAGGGTTTTCAACAAATACAGACACGAAAGATCATATTTTAAGCCTATCATGCGAATATTCTCCTCCCACAGATCATATTTTCATAAAAAATAGGAAAAAAAAAACAAAACGAAATCGAAAAATGAGCACTCACTGTACTATTATTATGGAAAAATATGTTTTCGCTTTGTAGTGTTGCCTAATGCAACTAAATAGACGTTAAGCAACATTGTTAAGTTGGCGCTGGTTGGTGTCCTCGCTAACGTTTTGAATGCATGGAATTTTTTTTTATGTTTTCCCCATTTTCAAGTCGAGACGATTTTTTTAAATCACAATACACGCGTAATATTTTGTGCCAAAGGCGCATCTAAAGGCGACTGTCGGGGAATGTGCTTATAAAACATGCATTGACGCGCTGCTGCTCTGAATGCGTTAAACAAACATTGTCTCGAACAATGAGAATTGTGCAAAACAAAAAAAAGGAAGAAAATCGAACAACCGTACAACAATGTTTCCGGTGCGTTGGCTTAACCAGCCGAGTGAAGGCAAGGTTGGGCATGACGGTTGTATATGAGGCCCAAACGGCCAGACGAAATACGAAATAAACGCAAATCCTTTTCATCCATTCAATATGCATATTTACAAACAAACGCATATACATACATGTGTACACACATACAGGTGCATGGGGTGGCACGAGGGGGAGTAAGAGACAAAGGCAAACAGACAGAGCATCGCTTTTGTGGTTATTATTTGTATTCTTATTTTATATTCAATGAAACGGCATGGAAATGGCCATTATATTGTATTGTATTGCATAATATGATTGTCTCACATGTGGCGTGGCCTTTTATTTGCTGAAAATATGTATAGCAATGCTGTTGTATGTACAATGTAAGTGGACGAAGAAATCGTGTAAGATTTCAAATTAGGCCGTTCTGTTCTGCGGTCGTCTGCGTACATGCAATTAAAATCCTTGACGAGTGTTCGCTTGATTGAAGCTGGCATTCATCTTGGCCGACAGCCACCTCTTT
The DNA here is from genome assembly GCF_023558435.1 of Drosophila sulfurigaster albostrigata. Lineage (NCBI taxonomy): Eukaryota > Metazoa > Arthropoda > Insecta > Diptera > Drosophilidae > Drosophila > Drosophila sulfurigaster. Next base: position 4,963,118 of record NC_084883.1, read on the forward strand.
CCCCGATCCGCACCTCCTCCCACTGGACGTCACACGCGATATTGTCAACAGCTTCTCACATCGAAAATCCAATAAGCAGCTCCTTGACAACAGCAAAAACAACAAACAACGCAGCAAGTAACATAACTGTAGAACGTACGTATTGTTGACGACATTTCTACCTTCGTTTTCAGTGCGTTCGTTGGTCACATTGGATTGATTTTGAGCGATTTTTCTCTACTATACTTTTAGAGAACTACGAGCATATTTGCTTTATGGCAACATCTTGCCCAAAAACATTTATGACTAAATTTTATTATTCTCTTTCACATAAACTTCAGCACTTTTGCACTTAATGTGACGTTTTGCTAGTTTCCGTTTCGTTGCTCTCTGAACTGAAGTCCGTATTTTGATAAAAGTTTTTTTTCGTTTAAAATGAGTGTGCAGTTAGAATTTTTTTTATTTATATTTTAATTGTTATGTACGAGCAACTCTTCTCAAAATTAAATAGTTAAGTTTGCTCGAAGCTATTTTTAAATAGTTTTAAGTTTGAGTAGCAGTTGAAATACAATTTAAAAAGTACATATTTTATATATAAATTAAAAGGAATAGAACATAAAACTGAAATATTATTATTATTATTATCTTTAAACTATATTTTAGAATTGTGAATGAATAAGTAAAGATGATATGTAGTTGGTCTAAAAGTAATTAAGACCGTCATAATCCCACAATATATGGTATATTTATTAACAATTTTAAACATAATTAAGTTTTTACGTTTTATTTTGAATTTACAATAGAGTAATTCAAATACGAAACTCTTAATTTAAAACCGAATGGATGTGTACAAAATATGTTGTTTATTTAAATATGTACAGACTGAATCCAATATCCAATTTAAATTTTGCTGATTATATTAATTTACATTAATTTTATTTAGTGCCATTTTGTATTTTTTGCGAATTACAAATTGTAAACAAGTTTTTTTTTGGTTATTTGCAGTGCATTTGAAATTCGACTGGTTTTTTAAATGTGATTACTCAAGATTCCTTTAGCTTTGCTGACATTTTTTATTGCATTTTTATGTCAACAGCAGCTGATGCCACCCGCCACCCGCATCCCGCAATCCACTTCCCCCTTCCACCTATTTAGCAGCCTCCTTTCGGCATCTTAATATCCTTCGGTTTGGGAGCAAAGCTGTCGTCGCCTTGTAGTGTATTTCTGTCAATTGCGTACAATTGAATTAAACCTGAAGTCAATGGCAGGTGCGACTTGAGACGGTGCTGAAGACGTTGCGGTGCTCGCAAACAAAAACCAATGCGGCCAGCAGCCAACCGCAAAGTAGAACGTACCACGCAAGGCGGAAGGTGTCCAGATTCAGGGCCTTAAAGTTGTCCGAGTTGTCGATGAGACGCATGTAGCCTGCCCTGAGGGCATCATTGAAGTCAGAGACGGTCCAGTGCCGATAGAGTCCCGTGCTCTGCACCCACATTATGAAGTGCTTTAGCAGATTTTCTAGGTGCGAATCCTTGCGCATGGGATAACCGATGACAGGGGCGCCCAGGCAGACCGTCGAGTAGCGATATATGGGTTTGTGGGCGTATTGCTGCTGCAGAGCAAAGAACTCCCAGCGTTCGACAGTGAACGGATACGAGTAGCTAGTGTTAAAGCTGAGCAATGCTCTCACCTGCTCCCCAGCCTCGGCGCCAACCACCAGATTGGACACCTGCTCCTCCAGATGCGGTGGCACCTGCTGCAGCAGCATGGGTATCTCATGGTGCTTGACCAATATCCGTTGTTGCTGTGCAATCAGCTGCTCAAAGGTGTCCACCTGCTCACCCACCAAGGTGGCAGTCAGCGAGCTGCTCAACTGATTCGAATACCAGTTGGTCACTATGAATCCCAGCACAAATAGCTGCAGCGAGACCAGAAAGTACCGCACCGAAGGTCCATAGATGCGGCTGGGTGAACTAAGGAACAGCAGCTGGCTGAGAGCTTCGAGCAAACAGCGTCCTGGACTGGCGCTCAGGGAAGGACTGAGCCAGTGCAACGCCACACTGATGTAGACAACGGCGGCGAGCAGCAACAGCCAACTGGTCCAGTGGAATGGACGCAGCAGGTACATGTAGCGAGGGATCTCGTTGCGGACTGGCATAATGAGGCAATTCTGAGCGATGGTCAGCGGATAGCTGAGGATGCCTAGTTCACGATCGATGCCCACATATGGATGCATTGTGATCTCCAGGCGATTGTCACCAATCAGCTGCTGGAGGCGTGTCATGTCCACGCTGCTGCCAGCGTCGAGATCCTGGCCAGCATTGCTGATGATCAGCTGGGCATTGTGACGACGAAGAAACTCGGCAAAGATGCGATAGCCAAAGCCACGTATGAGATGTTTGCCTGTTCGCTGATCTCGCACCTGAAACACACGCGGCAAATCGTTCTCAGCGGGAGTGGACACCACATAGCCATTTAGATTACGCGACGGTGCTGGAAACAACATTCCATTCCCGGCTAGATTCAACTCAAAGTAGCGCACTTTGGGGTACGGTGTGTAGCTGTAGATTCGATGCTTGTGCAGCACAAGCGTCTGAAGGAACTGCAGACTCCACAGTTTGTCGAAGAGTTTACCCAGCGCTAACTTCTCTCGCTGATTTGACAGGTAGACAATGAGGCGACTAGCTCGCAGTTTCCTTAGGCGTTGGTCCAACTGCCAGAAGATGATCTCGTCGCTGCTGTAGCAGAAGAGCAGGCTCAGGGCATTGTTATTGATGTGATTCCTTAGCGGATCATATGTATTTGGTTTGCCCTTCGAATCAAAAACGTAGCTGGTCACACTTAAGTTGGTATGCAGCCATTCGATGAAGGGATTCAAATTCTCCAATCGTTGGGGATGACTCATGAACAACGGCGTATTTGTCCAGCGTTCTTCATTGGCAACGCGCTGGACTACACTCTGCAGAAACCTCAGGTCTTCGAGATTACTTTGACACGTGCCCAGTACAGGCAGCAGCAGGAGCAACCACGTTGCAAGCGGCATGATCGACGGTTCACTGTGTCCCTAACACTCATCGGAGTCCTCTTTATACGTAGCTTGCGTAATGGATTTAATTCAATTTAATCGACTGCTGATTGGTCTTATCGCTGCCGCAGATAACAAATTGCCACCAAATGGATACTGGACAATAACGTGCCACAAATTGTGGCACATGTACTGCCAGCATTGGCGTGATTATGTGCATTTTATTTAAGTGGTGCTTCAACACATTTTGTTATAATAACTTTTGGTTGAACAGCGATAATAAATACATTTTGTGCTTAGTAAAATACTTTCCTTGAAGGTAAATTCAGCAAATGTCATCACTAAAATCATTTTGTTTGATATTTTTAAATACTATTAGCATTTCAGCAGATTTATTTATAGATTCAATTTTGAATAGCAACTTATTTTCGTTAAATTACTGAAACTTACATAAATACATTTCTTAAATTTGAGGAACAATTGGAAATATTTAAATTTTAATATAAATACCATATAAAAAAATGTCCTCTCCGTGACAATGCATATTGCAGCATTGCCGTGACCAGGATTCGAACCTGGGTTACCACGGCCACAACGTGGGGTCCTAACCACTAGACGATCACGGCTATTGAGGACGCTTGAAATGCCTTGATTTAATAGCGAATTTAAACGAAAATGCAATGCTTGAGCAAGCTCTGATTTAATTGTTTCCATTTCTTGCTTAGTCAACTTGTTTATAGATCAAAAAGTTGAACCACATGTAGCAAAGAGAAAGGCAATCGTAACAATTAGTTCCAGGTAATAAAAATGCACGACTCAACGATACTCTATGAATCGATACTCTATCAAATATACCCTGAATAGATAGATATACATAGATAGAATACACTATAGAGTTTTATTTATGTATATAAGTAATTATTATTTATAATTATTTTTAAATGTTCAATATAATTTTATATAGAAAACATTTAAAAATAATGTCAACTACATAAAATATTAATAATTTATTAGAAAAACTACAGAATCTCTACAAAAGAGTTTAAACATAAACAGAAGTTTATACTGTTCAAATTGGATCAATTTATTAATCATTATTTTTTAAGACTATTTGAATAGCTTAATATATTTATATATCATAAAAAAATTAACGTAAAATGGAATTCATTATGGCAGATAAATTAAAACAATGAAAAAGCTCCATCACAAAAATAATTATTTGTTTTATAAATTTGTTAAAATATTAAAGTTAAAAGAATTGACTTTTGTGGCAGTACAATTTCTTAATAGGTTTTTATTAATTTATTTTTGGTAAGTTTTTAAGAGAATTAGTTAAAATTTTACGGAAGTAAATTTAAAAGCAAGAGAGTTGCCTCCATGACAATAATAAATAAATTTTTGTGAAACTAATGTTAACCCAATAGTTTAGTAGTTTATCTTGATACACAATTTTTACATTTATAATATTTTTTAATTATTTTTATTATTGATCATTTTTTATTTAAATATATTAGAATAACCCAAAAAATATGTTAATTTTCGCAAAGTAAATTTGAGTTAACCAATTGAAGTTCTACGTGTAAATGCATTCGACTTTTATGTTTATGGCACTAAAAAACACAATTCATTTTTCTTGCTTTTTGTAACGATTTTTAAGTAGAATTTCTTTAATAGCGTACAAAATTTAAAAAAAGTGAATCTCCTCCGTGACAATGCGTATTGCAGCATTGCCGTGACCAGGATTCGAACCTGGGTTACCACGGCCACAACGTGGGGTCCTAACCACTAGACGATCACGGCTATTGAAGACTCTTGAAAGGCGGCAGCCAAATAGCGAATACAAATTGCGTTATCAATGCTTCAGTGAGCGTTGTTACTGCTGCAAGCGCATTGCTTGCTCTATAACAACTTGTTTATGGAGCAAGTACGCCCCATAACGGCAACAATAACATCAAGATAGACTCGTAATAGCAGCAGCAGAGCAACAATAACAAATACATAAAAATCAGCGGTGAAAGGCAACTGAAAGAAACGAAGGCAAAAGACAAGAGAGCCAAGCAAACGACCAGCGTCCAAAAGTCCGACCGACTGACAACCAATAAACAAGATTTTGGTTTATGAATGAATTTAAATGCCAAGCACTTGCAGGGGGCAAATGGTCGGAGAAGAGTGTATGGAGAGGGGAAGGGCGGGCATGGTTCTTGACTTGGCATTTCAATTCATTTTGCTATCAGCAGCATTTTGTGGCTGGGTTCTGTGCAACTCCACACTGAGGGGGAACTGATATAGAACTGGACTACGGAATGAGGGCTGCCAGCTGGGTTATATGAATATAAATAATATATTAAATGAAATACAATTTTGAATAAATTTACGAGTTTATTCCGATGTTTGAATACTCCAGTTTCTATTTAAAGCTGTTGGGTTTCCACCAGCTCTTAGAACAAATAATAAAAGTTGATGTACTAGAGAAGAGTTTTCTGTGAAAACAAACAATTGAAATTCAACTAAAACTTTCAATATTATATTTTTCACATGTATTATTATTATAACAGAATTTCGTTTAAAATTATAGCTAGTTAGCATAGAAAAATGCTGTTACACTATGTATGTATTTATATTTTATGCATCATCTATATAGATTAGAGACAATTTTTGGTTCTCAATTTAAAGCTTTTGTTCTAGGAAAAATTCTCTCATATTTAATTTTCACTTTAACAACCCAATGTATTATTTTAATTGAATTTCAACTTATGATTTGCCAATTTAACTTTTTACGAAATAAACCTCTAAAAATGGAATTGTCAAAAGAATGAAATAATAAAAATTATTTATTTCATATCCTAATTGAAATAAACGAAAACACACAACAACATTTGAACTCCCTTAGGGCAAAAGGTGTTTTAATTTATTTAAATGCCAAAAGAAATAAAAACATTTCCTTTGTGTTAACCATTTTATGATTTAAATTCGTTCCTTTTGATCATTGCATGTTAATTTGAGCTTTGTAAATCAGACAAAGACCAAGTTTCCGACTATAGTATACCCGCACATGGCCTACAAATATAATGACATCATAATGAGCTTTTGATTTCGACAAACATTAAATGCAATCTAATAATTGCGACTTAAGATTGTTGTACTTGATTTAGAGCACAGGGATAATTTGAACCCAATATACCTCCCCTCTATAAATGGTAAAGGTATAGAAATTAACTGGACTCACGTACCTTTAATGAGGTGCTGAGTTGTTTCCGCTGGTTTATACCTCCCCTGGGGCAATTTGATGAGTTATATATTTTGTTCCCAGTCGAGCATTTCATTTGTATCAACAAAGTGAATAAATTTATGGGTATTCGAAAGAGCTGTTTCAAATGATGCACGCTTATCGGAATTGTTGCTTTTGGTTTTTGGCTGATAAGCTAATAGAACATTTGGTGTTATCAGTACAATAAACTTGAAGAGGATAATTTATTGGGATGGGATCTGAAACTTACGTAAATTTGTAGTAAATATCTAAAATATATTGCAAATACCAACCTTATATTTGCGGTATTTAATTTGGTATTTAAATAAATCAATAGAAAGCCAAAAGCTTTTAGGCCACTAATCAAAGTTTGAATTGACGTTAACTTAAATGCGAAACGAAATTACTTGAACAATCTGGTTATTCAAAACAACACAGGGGAACAAAAGTATGACTCTTAAATTTGAGGAATATAATGTTCAATGTAAATATGTTTCCTTCGTCGTTAAACTGTACTTTGAAATTTTTGTTGGCTTGTGTACGTTTTGCACATTTAATGATTTTGTAATTACCCATAAGTATAATATTATTTCAATGGCACTTTTTTGTTGTTTTTACCGTGTGCCATTTACAAATGCTTATGCCGGAGTGGGAATGCAGTCGACGATGCTTTCGGCGGGGGTCAAAGGGATCAAAGTGGGCTTGGTATTCGTTTTTTCAACACCACTTTGGCGTTACGTGCTGCAAACCCGTAAAAAACTGTAAAGTGTTTACATGTAAACTGAAAATTTACGAACACATACCGACTCGCACTCCGGAGTCCTCCAAGGGAGACAACAGTCCGTAAAATTTCGTGCAGCGCGAGTTTTTTTTCTGTAATTTTTGTGGCCTGCTTTTGAAATATGAAAAAAGCGCGAGGTCTTCTTTGTGTGAGTGAGTATGCTCATGTGTATGTGTGTGTGTGTGTGTGTGAGCATTCACGCTCCAATAATTGCGCAAAACAGTTGGGCTATTTACATGTATTGACCGTATGACTATAAAATAAATTCCAACCCGTATTTACAAATTAATTTTTGATAACTGCTGCTGTAAAAAAAATTGCTGGTGAAAAAAGCACACGTGCCTTGCCCCTTCCTTTCCTGTTCAGCAACTAACATACGTACATAGCTTATATATAAATTAAGTGGACAGATCTGTAATCCACACATAAATGTATTTTGCAGAGGTCAAAGGGCAGCACAAAAAATGTTTCTATTAATTTTTGCACAGTGGTAAAAACAGGTTTAAACGAAAGAGTAAAACATAAATATTAAAGTATTATGTTTATTTATTTAATATATATTTGTAAAATAAGAAAGTAATAATATGTATTAAATAATAATATATATTAAATAACTAAATAGTTAGCGGTGGCTGCTAGTCGATTCACGCTATCGGTATCGGTTTGCATACGCAAGTCGATAAGAACGAAGCTATCGGTATCATCAGTTGTCTTTTTAGAGCATCGGTTGTTGAAAGCAAATCCACACTGACGATTCCTCAGTCGTAAGAAGTTGAACAGAAGTCATTAAGAGTAGACCAGTAGCAACAGGAGTCGTCAATAGTAATGAAATCAGTCGTCAGCAGGAAGTAGTAAAGTATTATTTAAGTTTATCAAACTGTACTATTACTATTATTATCAAATATCCGTATATTATAATACGTTTGCATACATTTAATAATGAATTACCCTAATAATTAAAAAAACTCATTTTATATACATATATTTAATATTTTATAAATCTTAATTGCGCTTAACATTGGTACACCAGTTTTTATAATTAAATTGAATTTATTTTAAGTTAGAATTTTTATAGAATCAATAGATTCAAATATAATGCGTTTCTTCTCTAATTTAGTAATATTCCAATACTATTTTAAATGTAAATAATGATATATTATTTTTGACATCTATTTTTAAGAATAATCTTAATAGGTGGAAATGTATAACAATATACTAATTAATTAAATTACTTTATATTATAAAAAATTCTATTAAAAAAATAAATCTCTATTATGTTAAATGAAAGTATAATATCTTTTATAAATAAATCGTGTTTTAATAGATGTAATATAAACAAATATTATTCGTTTCTTTTTCTCTGATTCAGTAATATTGTGCGACTTGAACAAGCTGTAACCAGTAACCAACTGATTGGCAACTGGCTGCATGATTTGAGCCGCCGTGCAGTCTAGCCAGTTCAGGGTCACGATTGATTCGTTAAATTTGTTTTATTCGGTTTTTTGCAGTCAGATAATTTGCAGTTGCAACTGGAGTTGGAGTTCTCCTATAAATAGCGCATGCAACACGAGTCCCGCCAACAGTCGACGGCAATACAATGGAGGAGCCTATTCGTTCGCCCTTCAGCACGGACATTCCACACGCGTTTATATACAATGACTCGAGGAAAGCAAAGTCCTACTACCGTGGACCCTACGCGGAGTCCATACAGAGCTTTGCCCAGGTGTTTCACTACGATCTGCAGATGGAGCACATCGACAGTTTGCCCAAAAAGAGGGATCTGCAGGAACTGATTGCAGAAGGCGTATACAATATGTCGGTGCATGGAGTGCTAATCAGAACACTGCTGGATGATCCCAGCAACATCACGCAGTACAGTTATCCGCTCGAGGTGATGAGGAATTGCGTCATGGTGCCGCTTGCACCGGAGTTGCCCAAGTGGATGTACATGGTTTGGCCCCTTGGGCGATATGTGTGGACATCTCTCTTTCTGAGCATCTTCTATGTGGCCTTTCTGCTGCGCTATGTTCACTGGGAGGAGACCATAGCCCGATCTTATACGCGGAATCTGCTGCACGCCATGGCCATCCTTATGTACAGTCCAAACATGAATATGCAATTGCGAATGATACATGTGCCATTGCGGACCCTGGTCTTCTATACGCTGCTCTACATTCAGGGATTTATACTCTCCAATTATCACATCAGTCATATGACGTCGTTCGATATGAAGCCAGTCTTTGTAAAACCCATCAACACCTGGGCTGATTTAATAGAATCCCGAGTACGGATTATCATTCCAGATACTCTCTTGGAGGAGATACGCTCTCTACCCGGCTTGGATGTTTCGTCCTTAAATCCGCAGTTTGAACCACGCATTTGGCAGGATTATCAAAATCTATTGACTGCACCGCCTCGACAATTTGCCTATGTGGTCACCCAGGATGCATGGGATTTCTTCAATCGCCAGCAGGAGGTGCTCATTCAGCCCTATTTCCACATGTCCCAGGTCTGTTTCAATGGACTTTTTAACGCTTTTCCTTTGCAAAAAGATGCTCCATTTGCCGATGCCCTTGACCGCTTTATGTTGTATGTAAGGCAGGCGGGTCTCTGGGGCTACTGGGAAGACATGGCATTCATCTACGCTGTGCGTGCCAATTACGCAAAGGTTTTTCTCGATACGTATCCTGTGGAGCCACTGAATCTGGAGTTCTTCAGCACAGCTTGGATCGTGGTTGTGGTGGGTCTGCCCATTAGCCTATTGGTTTATCTTCTGGAGTATTTGTGGTGGCGTTGTTCATCAACAAAACTCAGATACAATCGTTAATTCAGCACAGAATGAGCTTCATGCAATCAATGGAGACTATTGCTCAAGAAGTTATTATTCGTCTTTAATTATTTCAATTTTAATAATTATTAGTTTGTTAAATCTATCATTAGCTTTTTATCAACTTATTATTGAACTTATTGTAATTTTTAATTAAATGTATCTTACGGAGTTTTGAAGTTAGTGCTAAAATTGTTGATTAATGTTGATATTCTTTATATTTAAATGTAGTAAATAATAATTCGACTATTCGAGGGACTTATTTAGAGCCTGTTTAAAAGTTGTCTTTCATTTTTTACTAATTGCAATATACTACTATTATGGGAATAACTGCATTGGGTAAGGATTTTATTTTATAAAGACTTTACATGTTTATGATTGAATATGTGAACAAGTAAACAATTTATTATTATTATTATTATTATTATTATTATTATTATTATTATTATTATTATTATTATTATTATTATTATTATTATTATTATTATTATTATTATTATTATTATTATTATTATTATTATTATTATTATTATTATTATTATTATTATTATTATTATTATTATTATTATTATGAGTGCAAAGGCCCAGACAGAAGAAACCTTTGCATCCGGTGCGGCGAAATTGGACACAAGCACAAGGAATGCAAAAATCCTCCTAAATGCTGCGTGTGCGTCACTGCCGGACTGAAACCAGTTGACCACATCCCTGCCTCCAGCAAATGTGCATCGGTAAGAGCCCAAAGATGAAGATCCTCCAAGCAAACATGCACCGGAGCAAAACAGCCGACTCGCTTCTCTCTCAGCTCGTGCTAGAGAAGGCGGTTGATGTTGTCATCATCAGCGAGCAGTACAAGACTCCCAAAAATGGTACATTCCTAACTGACAACACCGGGACGGCAGCCATCTGGCTGCCAAACATGAACAACTTCACCGTCACAAGAAGTGGTGCCGGACAAGGCTTCGTATGGGCACAAACTAAAATCTGTACAATCATGAGCTGCTACCTGACGCCTAGTGACAGTATAAATGAATTTAAGACGAAGCTAGACGCAATAGAAGACCAAGCACAGCAGCTTGGCGGAGACTTGATCATCGCGGGTGATTTCAACTCTAGAGCCATCGAGTGGGGAATGCCGACAACAAACCCCCGGGGCAGACGGGTACTTGACATGGCTGCCAGGCTCGGGCTAGTGGTCGCAAATGAAGGGTCCACACCCACTTTTTGCAGACCAGGATGCGAGGGTACAATCCCAGACATCTCTCTGGCGACAGAAAGAGCAGCGAGCAAACTACAGGAGTGGGGTGTCTTGGAGGACTACACGGGCAGTGACCACCAGTATATCTGCTTCTCCATAAACCCAAACCACAGACGTCGGCCCGATCATGATAAGAAAATCACCCGAAGGTGGATCGCGAAAAAACTGGACACCGAGAAACTCATCGAAGTACTCGACGCAAGTATGGAAACAGCCGCAAGAAGCATAGTACGCCACACCATGCGCGCCATAGAGCAATCTTGCGCCGCAGCGATGCCCAAAACGACAAACTTCCTTAAAAGGAAAGCTGCCTACTGGTGGAACGAGCAGATCGCGGAGCTCCGAAAAGCCTGCCTACGCGCGAGAAGGAAAATGACTAGAGCCAGATCTCGAAGCAGTGCTACGGCGGAAATCGAGGAGCACAAAGAAGCTAGAAAGCGCCTTAAACTTGCCATTGTCCACAGCAAAAAGAGCAAATGGGAAGAGCTACGAAGCGACATAAATACCAACCCATGGGGTCTTGGCTACAAAATCGTAACGCGCAAGCTAGGAGCGCAAAGGCCGACTCCGGAGCTCAACGAAAATGTCATGGCCAATATAGTCAACACGCTCTTCCCACAGCACGAACGACGCACCGACCCCGAGACGCCCGCCCTCGAAGAGCCTCCTTTCTTTACAGAGAATGAACTCAGATCGGCAGCAAAATCATTGAAAAACAACAAGGCACCCGGACCCGATGGGATTCCTTCCGAAGCACTAAAAGCCATAACAGACGCATGCCCGAAAATCCTGCTAAACATGTATAATGCTTGCTTGATGGAAGGAATTTTTCCAGAGGAAGCCACAGCACCTAATGGTAATAAGGGAAAGGAGACCCAGCTACCAAAAGTGCATATCGCCCGCTATGCATGCTTGACACAGCGGGGAAACTGCTAGAAAGATTAATAAAACCTCGGTTATCTACAGCCATAGAAAGGGCAGGTGGCCTATCAAACAGACAGCATGGCTTTCGACTAGGTAGATCGACAGCTGGAGCGCTGCAGTGCGTCATAGAAGCGGTAAGCGATGCACAGAGAGTAAACGCCTACTCCAGAAAAATAGTGCTCCTGGCCGCTCTTGACGTTAGAAACGCCTTCAACAGTCTGCGATGGACTAACGTCATCGACGCGTTAGAAAAACGCTTCGGAACACAAGCTTACCTGATGCGCATGGTCCGCAGCTACCTAAGCAAACGAGAGCTGATATACCAGACGCAAAGTGGGACCAGGCGAAAGACCGTCACTTCGGGTGCTGCACAGGGCTCTATCCTCGTCCCGGACCTGTGGAACGCTAGCTATGACAGCATATTTTCAATAGAAATGCCAGACGACTGCAACCTGGTCGGGTTCGCCGACGACATCGCCGCCATCATTAAGGCACGCGACATGACGGAAGCGCAGCGGAAGCTAAACCAAGTCATGATGCGAGCAATGGCTTGGTTCGAAACCCACGGCCTAAAGCTCGCCACAGAGAAGACAGAACTAATAATTCTAACAAAACGGCACATCCCTCTGGAAGTGAACATGCACGTGAGCGACGACATAATAAAACAAAATTATCACTCAACTACTTAGGCATCCGTATCGACCCAAGAATGACTTTCTGGACCCAAATAAACCACACAGTGGAAAAAGCGTCAAGGGCAGTGGCATCACTCAGTAAGCTGATGGCAAACGTTGGTGGCCCAACTGAGGGCAAGCGTAAACTGCTGATGTCAACAGTAAACTCCATACTGCTTTACGGCTCTGAAGCATGGGCAGACACCCTGACCATACAACAAAAATGCAAAACACTGTTGGCCGTCCAGAGGACGGCGGCACTTAGAGTAACGTCCGCATACCGGACAGTGTCGACAGCAGCAGTCTTGGTGATTAGCAGCGAAATCCCCATAGATCTGAAGGCCAGAGAGCGACGGCGCACCTGGCTAAAGCGCCAAAATAACCAAGAATCTGACACCGACCCCAGAGAGGAAACTATGCAACAGTGGCAAGATCGCTAGACAAACGAAGCAACCGGTAGGTGGACTACAAAACAAATACCTGACGTAAAAATATGGAGCAACCGCGACTTCGGTGAAGTAAACTACTATTTGACACAGCTGCTTTCTGGGCATGGATACTTCGGAAAGTACCTGCACCAAAGAGGACTACGCCAACAGCCAAGCTGCGTGTATGGCGATGCCGATATAGATGACGCAGAGCATACTTTTTTCTCATGCACTCAGTGGCAAACAGAAAGAGAGCTACTTGAATCGCAGATCGATGGAATCTGGAGGCCACAAAACGTTGCCTAACTGCTCGTAAGAAACGAGCAAAACTGGAAATTAATAACGAGACACGTCGAGAGAATCCTCCGACGCAAAAAGAGGCGCCTGGACGCAGGTGAAACGATGAGCTAAGAACACCAGAGCGCCCAGCCTGAAGTTATGCGCATTCAAATGCGGTTCCGGGCTGGGGAATTCCGCCCTGAAACAGCGAAAGGGGAGCGGGTCAGCATGCATATGCGATCCCCGCACAGCCATGGTTTGAGACGTCGCTATGGTGGTGTGTAGACATTTTCTTCCCTACCTCAAAAAAAAAAAATTATTATTATTATTATTATTATTGTGTGACACACCCGCTACCCATTTTGAATACAAGAAATATATTTTGCGGTATTTTTCTCAAAATGTACCGAATATAATGCAAAAAAAAATACTAAAAATATACTAAATGATATATTTGGTATATCGATATGGTACCACATTTAAAATATACCACAGACGGCACAATATACCAGATTGTCAGCCAAAGCAACTGAGACCCCTGTCAGTAGGCGTTTTTGCTCATACAAAAGTATTTATTTAATAACTTCGACAATTTTTATCTGATCGCAACCAAATTTTCAGGAATCATAATTACTACAGTAATTATTGTATATACTTGTATTGTATATAATTGTATTGTAAAATTCGCAAATCTAGCTTTAAAATTACGCTTGTTATTCGATTTTTTTGATTTGCGTGGGCGGAAGTGGGCGTGGCAAAAATTTGAAACAAACTTGATAGCTCCATCTTTTATAGTCTCTGAGATCCAATGTTTCATACGGACGGACGGACAGACACACAGACGGACATAAGGACATGGCTGGATCCTCTCGGCTGTTGACGCTGATCACGAATATATATACTTTATAGGGTCCTCCTTCTACCTGTTACATACATTTCCAGCCGGCATAATACCCTTCTACCCTTCTGCCAAGCGTAATCACATGAGCATTGTGTTCACCACCGGAGTCGAAGATCCAATTATGAAGGTGGTCAACAAAGTGCTGCTGGCCAGGCACTATTACTTCAGTGTATTTATGATGATGGATAAGATTGGAGACATGGAGCCTGTCTATGAGATGTGCCACTTTCTAGGCGAGTATCAGTTTGAGAATTCGCTGCTGTATTTCGAATCGATGGATGGAAGTAATCAGCTCTTTGGCACCGCAAGATATCCCGCAAAGCAAATTGAGAATCGCACAGATCTCAATAGGTATTTTCAACGTAGACGCAGGGAAATGGTTACCGCTCAAATGGATGTGAGAGGGTTCAGTTTTGCGACACCATTGCGAGAGGACGCCCCACATTTATTCGAGGTTGGCGGACACTATGAGGGGAGCACCTATCGCATCATAGAAACCTTTGTTCAGCATCTCAACGGAAGCTTCACTAAGCTGGAACTACCCAAGGATGCACTTGGCGGTCAGGTGGTTAATATGAAGCTAACCCTGGAGCTGGTTCGTCAACGTCGCATTGAGTTCTCCGCCCATGCCTACGCGCTCTTCCGGTCCGACGATGAGCTGGAGAAGAGCTATCCTCTGCTCGTAGTGCGCTGGTGTTTGATGGTACCGCTGTACAACAAGGTCTCCACCTATTTGTATGCTGTGCAGCCCTTCTCTGGTGTCGTGTGGTTCTTCGTGGTTGGCGCTTTTGTGGCTCTGCTGTCGCTGGAGCTACTCTGGATTTGGCTGTCCTCAGAGAGTGCTGCAGAATCCTTCATTGCCGCCTTGCTAAACTCTTTCTGCTACATCATCAATATAGCAACAGGTCGACAGTTGATGCAGCCATCAATACTGCGAATTCTGCTTTTAGTCGCCGTCTTTTTCCATGGCTTCTTCTTGTCTGCGTACTACACTTCGACACTTGGCAGCATTCTGACTGTGAATCTGTTTCACGCTCAGCTCAACACAATGGAGGATCTGGTGGAGGCGCAACTGCCAGTTATGATTATCGACTATGAATTGGAGTTCCTTTTGGAAATGCAGTCAGATCTTCCGACGGAGTTTCGCAAACTTCTACGACCTGTGGACAGCGGAGTCTATGCTCAGCATCAGATGGCTTTCAACAGCTCGTATGCTTACTTTGTGACCGAGGATACTTGGCAGTTTTTGAACAGGAGCGGCACTTGAAGCAGCCTCATTTCAAGTTTAGCGACATTTGCTTTGGTTCCTTCCACCTTGCCTATCCCATGCTGATGGACTCATCCCTGTGGCGGGACCTCGAGTACTACACATTTCGCGTGCACTCTTCTGGGCTGCATAATTATTATTTGCCCCTCCTTTCCTGTTCAGCAACTAACATACGACATGGCTTATATATAAATTAAGTGGGCAGAACTATAATCCACACATAAATGTATTTTGCAGAGGTCAAAGGGCAGCACAAAAAATGTTTCTATTAATTGTTGCACAGTGGTAAAATCAGGTTTAAAAGTTTTTGATAAAATGTATGTTACAGCGGTGGAGGCTAGTCGGTACACCCTATCGAAGCTACCGGCATCATCAGTCTGTAATATTTAAGTTTATCAAATTATACTATTATTATAAACCATAAACTTATATCAAAAATTCCTTACATTAAAAAGTAAATAGATGTACTGTTTGGTCAAATATTTCAAATTCAAGGGACCGACGATTTTACGTCGTTATACCCGGAAGACGCACTATCCGAAAGGAGCAAAACAAATGTTGTTTCTTTTGTTTATGGTTGCCATGTTCGTAATAGGATTTTAAGATAAAACAAATTAATTTTTTAAACAAAACAAAAAAAATGTGTAAATTTCATTTAATATCAACGTTGTTCCATAATAAATCGTATACCTGCATGATCCTTAGCATAATAGAGAGTAGTGAGAATATAAGAACCTTCCTGTCGTTCCTACGAACACAAGCAAGAGTGCCTATCACTGTTAAATACATACATTTCTAACAGCGTCGTTTGATGCTTAAATTTTTTGGCATTATTTCTCTGATTTTTTTTTTTCGTCGCAATATCCGGTTGAATTTTGAAAAATTTCGTCGGTATAAGCGGTTAGTCGCTAAAAGCGGAGACGTTCTAAGCATATAAGTTTGTATGGGGACCAACCAAGCCATCGAGTTTTCGTCGTAATAACTGGTCGGACACTATAAGCGGAGTCGTTATAACCGGATTCTACTGTATATATTTGTAAAATAAGAAAGTAAGATGCATTAAATAACTATTTTCAGATTTTCTCAATTCATTTAAAAGGAATTATATACGTATATATGTTAAAAGATATTTTATTTATTGTGGTATAAAATTGATATATAACAAATATTAATTTTGTTTTTTTTTAATGTACATCTCTGAATTATAGTAAATATGTTTATATCAAACAAATAAGTATATGTGAATATTGAAAGATTTAAAAATAAATAATACCATAACAATTTAAAAACTTGTTTAATATATTATTGTATTATAAATCTTAATTATGTTTAACAAAGGAATATCAGTTTTTGTAATTAAATTGAATTTATTTAAAGGAACAATTTTAATAGAATCAATAGATACATATAAAATATCTCTTCTCTGATTTAGTAATATCTCAATACTATTATAAATATAAATAACGATATATTTTATTATATCATATATTTTTAAGAATAATGTTATTAACATGTATTAAGAATGTAAATATATTTTATTTCTCAAAATTATAAATATGTTTTCTATACAGCCACAAATAATAATATAAATATAAATAACTTAATAGATGGAATATGTATAACAATATACTATTTAATTAAGTAACTTTATATTTAAAATACTTGCTTAATAGTTTGATTATATTATTCGTTTCCTTTTCTATGATTCAATAATATTGTGCGACTTGAACAAGCTGTAACCAGTAACCACCTGATTGGCAACTGGCTGCATGATTTTAGCCGCCGTGCAGTCTAGCCAGTTCAGGGTCACGATTGATTCGTTGAATTTGTTTTATTCGGTTTTTTGCAGTCAGATAATTTGCAGTTGCAACTGGAGTTGGATTTTGTTGGAGTTCTCCTATAAATAGCGCATGCAACACGAGTCCCGCCAACAGTCGACGGCAATACAATGGAGGAGCCTATTCGTTCGCCCTTCAGCACGGACATTCCATACGCGTTCATTTACAATGACTCGAGGAAAGCTAAGTCCTACTACCGTGGACCCTATGCGGAGACCATACAGAACTTTGCCAAGGTATTTCACTACGATCTGCAGCTGGACCACATGGACAGTTTGCCCGACAAGAGCGATCTGCAGGAACTTTTTGCAGAGGGTGTTTACAATGTTTCGTTGCATGGAGTGCTATTTAGAACACTGCTGGATGACGCCAGCAACATTATGCAGTACAGTTATCCGTTCGAGATGATGAGGAATTGCGTCATGGTGCCGCTTGCACCGGAGTTGCCCAAGTGGATGTACATAGTTTGGCCCCTGGGGCGATATGTGTGGACATCTCTCTTTCTGAGCATCTTCTATGTGGCCTTTCTGCTGCGCTATGTTCACTGGGAGGAGACCATAACCCGATCGTATACGCGGAATCTGCTGCACGCCATGGCGCTCCTTATGTACAGTCCCAACATGAATATGCGGGTGCGAATGATACATGTGCCATACCGAAGGATAGTCTTCTATACGCTGCTCTACATTCAGGGATTCATAATTTCCAATTATCACATCAGTCATATGACGTCATTCGATATGAAGCCAGTCTTTGTAAAACCCATCAACACCTGGGCTGATTTAATAGAATCCCGAGTGCGGATTATCATTCCAGATACTCTCTTGGAGGAGATACGCTCTCTACCCGGCTTGGATGTTTCGTCCTTAAATCCGCAGTTTAAACCACTTATTTGGCAGGATTATCAAAATCTATTGACTGCACCGCCTCGACAATTTGCCTATGTGGTCACCGAGGATACGTGGGAATTCTTTAATCGCCAGCAGTCGGTGCTCATTCAGCCCTATTTCCACTTGTCCCAGGTCTGTTTCAATGGATTCGTCAACGCTCTCCCCTTACAAAAAGATGCTTCTTTTGCCGCTGCCCTTGACCGCTTCACATTGTATGTAAGGCAGGCGGGTCTCTGGGAGTACTGGGAAGAAATGGCATTCATCTACGCTGTGCGTGCCAATTACGCCAAGGTTTTTCTCGATACGTATCCTGTGGAGCCACTGAATCTGGAGTTCTTCAGCACAGCCTGGATCGTGGTTGTGGTGGGTCTGCCCATTAGCCTATTGGTTTATCTTCTGGAGTATTTGTGGTGGCGTTGTTCATCAACAAAACTCAGATACAATCGATAATTGAGGACAGAATGAGCTTCATGCAAACAATGGAGACTATTGTTCAAGAAGTTATTACTCATAGTAAATTATTTCAATTTTGATAATTTGTTAAATCTATCATTAGCTTTTTATCAACTTAATTTTTTGAATTTATTGTAATTTTTAATTAAATAGTGTTTATAATAGTGTTTAGTTAACTCTTGCATAAACCTTTGTACATTAAGACAGAAGAAACCTTTGCATCCGGTGCGGCGAAATTGGACATAAGCACAAGGAATGCAAAAATCCTCCAAAATGCTGCGTGTGCGCCACGGCCGGAATGAAACCAGTTGACCACATCCTCCAGCAAATGTGCATCGGTAAGAGCCCAAACATGAAGATCCTCCAAGCAAACATGCACCGGAGCAAGACAGCCGACTCGCTTCTCTCTCAGCTCGTGCTAGAGAAGGCGGTTGATGTTGTCATTATCAGTGAGCAGTACAAGATTCCCAACAATGGTACATTCCTAACTGACAACACCGGGACGGCAGCCATCTGGCTGCCAAACATGAACAACTTCACCGTCACAAGAAGTGGTGCCGGACAAGGCTTCGTATGGGCACAAACTAAAATCTGTACAATCATGAGCTGCTACCTGACGCCTAGTGACAGTATAAATGAATTTAAGACGAAGCTAGACGCAATAGAAGACCAAGCACAGCAGCTTGGCGGAGACTTGATCATCGCGGGTGATTTCAACTCTAGAGCCATCGAGTGGGGAATGCCGACAACAAACCCCCGGGGCAGACGGGTACTTGACATGGCTGCCAGGCTCGGGCTAGTGGTCGCAAATGAAGGGTCCACACCCACTTTTTGCAGACCAGGATGCGAGGGTACAATCCCAGACATCTCTCTGGCGACAGAAAGAGCAGCGAGCAAACTACAGGAGTGGGGTGTCTTGGAGGACTACACGGGCAGTGACCACCAGTATATCTGCTTCTCCATAAACCCAAACCACAGACGTCGGCCCGATCATGATAAGAAAATCACCCGAAGGTGGATCGCGAAAAAACTGGACACCGAGAAACTCATCGAAGTACTAGACGCAAGTATGGAAACAGGCGTAGACCCTAGGGACGCAAGAAGCATAGTACGCCACACCATGCGCGCCATAGAGCATTCTTGCGCCGCAGCGATGCCCAAAACGACGAGCTTCCTTAAAAGGAGCTTTCCTTACTGGTGGAACGAGCAGATCGCGGAGCTCCGAAAAGCCTGCCTACGAGCGAGAAGTAAAATGACTAGAGCCAGATCTCGAAGCAGTGCTATGGCGGAAAGCGAGGAGCACAAATAAGCTAGAAAGCGCCTTGCCATTGTCCACAGCAAAAAGAGCAAATGGGAAGAGCTACGAAATGACATAAATACCAACCCATGGGGTCTTGGCTACAAAATCGTAACGCGCAAGGGCCGACTCCGGAGCTCAACGAAAACGTCATGGCCAATATAGTCAACACGCTCTTCCCACAGCACGAACGACCCACCGACCCAGAGACGCCCTCGAAGAGCCTCCTTTCTTTACAGAGAATGATTTCAGATCGGCAGTAAAATCTTTGAAAAACAACAAGGCACCCGGAGTCGATGGGATTCCTTCCGAAGCACTAAAAGCCATAACAGACGCATGCCCGAAAATCCTGCTAAACATATAATACATATAATGCTTGCTTGATGGAAGGAATTTTTCCAGAGGAAGCCACAGCACCTAATGGTAATAGACTAAGGGAAAGGAGACCCAGCTACCCCAAGTGCATATCGCCCGCTATGCATGCTTGACACAGCGGGGAAACTGCTAGAAAGATTAATAAAACCTCGGTTATCTACAGCCATAGAAAGGGCAGGTGGCCTATCAAACAGACAGCATGGCTTTCGACTAGGTAGATCGACAGCTGGAGCGCTGCAGTGCGTCATAGAAGCGGTAAGCGATGCACAGAGAGTAAACGCCTACTCCAGAAAAATAGTGCTCCTGGCCGCTCTTGACGTTAGAAACGCCTTCAACAGTCTGCGATGGACTAACGTCATCGACGCGTTAGAAAAACGCTTCGGAACACCAGCTTACCTGATGCGCATGGTCCGCAGCTACCTAAGCAAACGAGAGCTGATATATCAGACGCAAAGTGGGACCAGGCGAAAGACCGTCACTTCGGGTGCTGCACAGGGCTCTATCCTCGTCCCGGACCTGTGGAACGCTAGCTATGACAGCATATTTTCAATAGAAATGCCAGACGACTGCAACCTGGTCGGGTTCGCCGACGACATCGCCGCCATCATTAAGGCACGCGACATGACGGAAGCGCAGCGGAAGCTAAACCAAGTCATGATGCGAGCAATGGCTTGGTTCGAAACCCACGGCCTAAAGCTCGCCACAGAGAAGACAGAACTAATAATTCTAACAAAACGGCACATCCCTCTGGAAGTGAACATGCACGTGAGCGACGACATAATAAAAACAAAATTATCACTCAACTACTTAGGCATCCGTATCGACCCAAGAATGACTTTCTGGACCCAAATAAACCACACAGTGGAAAAAGCGTCAAGGGCAGTGGCATCACTCAGTAAGCTGATGGCAAACGTTGGTGGCCCAACTGAGGGCAAGCGTAAACTGCTGATGTCAACAGTAAACTCCATACTGCTTTACGGCTCTGAAGCATGGGCAGACACCCTGACCATACAACAAAAATGCAAAACACTGTTGGCCGTCCAGAGGACGGCGCCACTTAGAGTAACGTCCGCATACCGGACAGTGTCGACAGCAGCAGTCTTGGTGATTAGCAGCGAAATCCCCATAGATCTGAAGGCCAGAGAGCGACGGCGCACCTGGCTAAAGCGCCAAAATAACCAAGAATCTGACACCGACCCCAGAGAGGAAACTATGCAACAGTGGCAAGATCGCTAGACAAACGAAGCAACCGGTAGGTGGACTACAAAACAAATACCTGACGTAAAAATATGGAGCAACCGCGACTTCGGTGAAGTAAACTACTATTTGACACAGCTGCTTTCTGGGCACGGATACTTCGGAAAGTACCTGCACCAAAGAGGACTACGCCAACAGCCAAGCTGCGTGTATGGCGATGCCGATATAGATGATGCAGAACATACTTTTTTCTTATGCACTCAGTGGCAAACAGAAAGAGAGCTGCTGGAATCGCAGATCGATGGAATCTGGAGGCCACAAAACGTTGCCAAACTGCTCGTAAGTAACGAGCAAAACTGGAAATTAATAACGATACACGTCGAGAGAATCCTCCGACGCAAAAAGAGGACGCAGGTGAAACGATGAGCTGAAAACACCAGAGCGCCCAGCCTGAAGTTATGCGCACTCAAATGCGGCTCCGGGCTGGGGAATTCCGCCCTGAAACAGCGAAAGGGGAGCGGGTCAGCATGCATATGCGATCCCCGCACAGCCATGGTTTGAGACGTCGCTATGGTGGTGTGTAGTAGACATCTGCACGAGACCACTCACAACATACGTCTCATTGAATACATTCGAATCGAATGGAATTGAATGAGTAGAATGCAAGAAATGAATCGACATTGTATCAGTATGAGTTCGCGTTTTGCTTCATAGCTTGGGACGTTGAACGAAATGAAAGAGAACGAATGAAGCGAAAAGGGAAATGACAAATTTGACACTGCGTAGTATATTCGAGTAATTCGAGTTGTTGCGTGCAAATTCGATCCATTCTTTTTCTGAGTTCAAAGACGCATTCATGGACACCTTATTAATAAAAGAAGCGGACGAATCTGTATGTATTTGTAGTATTTTTAGTTTAATGTTATTGTTTTAATTTATATTTACAGTTTAATTTTATTTACAGTTGCAACTTGAATCGTTCGAATTCAGCGTCTCAGTTTTCTGAGTTCTCACTTCATTTAATTCGTTTCTCTTTCTCTATTCTTTGTGCGACTGAGTCGTACGTAAGCGAGTCAACTCATTCACTTCAGTTTGGCTTTGCTTTCAAATTCATTCAACTCATTTTGAGCATTGTGCATTTGAATGTGATTTTTTTTGCCACTCATGCAGATGTCTAGTGTGTAGACATTTTCTTCCCTACCTCAAAAAAAAAAAAAAATATTATTATTATTATTATTATTTGTTATTATATACGCTACACAATACAATGGACAAACTTCAATCTTTACTTTTAATTCTTAATTGCATTATAAAATTATATCTATTTGGAGCCTCCTAATTATTATTACCACATTTAAGTAGTTTCGATTGACATTTATCGTTTCCACAGAACAAACTTTCATTGACACAAAATGTTATGAAAACAACAAATGGTTGTTAAGCTCCTGAGCATTAATTGCTGTGTTATGGCAGCTTGTAAGTTGTAATCTCTGGAGGCATTTGCCTGTGGTAATTAGCTGACCGAATTAATCGCTTCAGATGCTTAACAAAACGTAACCATTACGCATACGCACTGTGTTCGCATCGCAAGTAAGGTCATGTATTGGTCGCATTGGTTGCTGGGAGTGTTCCTGCTGATGGCATTTCAACTGTTGGTCGATGGTTGGAATTTAAGGTACATTACCGGACTGTTGATGCCGTTCCAAAAGATGATTCAGTTTCAGGAAATTGTGTGGTTTATCAGCCAAGAGCTTCACACAGAGCACACGGAGCAAATGGACCGGTTCATTCGCATAATGGCAGATTCCTATGGCATTACTCAGATTGTCGTCTACAACAACTCAGAGATGCGAATGATTCGATCCTCTGCCAAGCGTAATCACATGAGCATTGTGTTCACCACCGGAGTCGAAGATCCAATTATGAAGGTGGTCAACAAAGTGCTGCTGGCCAGGCACTATTACTTCAGTGTATTTATGATGATGGATAAGATTGGAGACATGGAGCCTGTCTATGAGATGTGTCGCTTTCTAGGCGAGTATCAGTTTGAGAATTCGCTGCTGTATTTCGAATCGATGGATGGAAGTAATCAGCTCTTTGGCACCGCAAGATATCCCGCAAAGCAAATTGAGAATCGCACAGATCTCAAAAAGTATTTCCAACGTAAACGCAGGGAAATGGTTAACGCTCAAATGGATGTGAGAGGCTTCAGTTTTGCGACACCATTGCGAGAGGACGCCCCACATTTATTCGAGGTTGGCGGTCACTATGAGGGGAGCACCTATCGCATCATAGAAACATTTGTTCAGCATCTCAACGGAAGCTTCACTAAGCTGGAACTACCCAAGGATGCACTTGGCGGTCAGGTGATTAATATGAAGCTAACCCTGGAGCTGGTTCGTCAACGTCGCATTGAGTTCTCCGCCCATGCCTACGCGCTCTTCCGGTCCGACGATGAACTGGAGAAGAGCTATCCGCTGCTCGTAGTGCGCTGGTGTTTAATGGTTCCGCTGTACAACAAGGTCTCCACCTATTTGTATGCTGTGCAGCCCTTCTCTGGTGTCGTGTGGTTCTTCGTGGTTGGCGCTTTTGTGGCTCTGCTGTCACTGGAGCTACTCTGGATTTGGCTGTCCTCAGAGAGTGCTGCAGAATCTTTCATTGCCGCCTTGCTCAACTCTTTCTGCTACATCATCAATATAGCAACAGGTCGACAGTTGATGCAGCCATCAATACTGCGAATTCTGCTTTTAGTCACCGTCTTTTTCCATGGCTTCTTCTTGTTTGCGTACTACACTTCGACACTTGGCAGCATTCTGACTGTGAATCTGTTTCATGCTCAGCTCAACACAATGGAGGATCTGGTGGAGGCGCAACTGCCAGTTATGATTATCGACTATGAATTGGAGTTCCTTTTGGAAATGCAGTCAGATCTTCCGACGGAGTTTCGGAAACTTCTACGACCTGTGGACAGCGGAGTCTATGCTCAGCATCAGATGGCTTTCAACAGCTCGTATGCTTACTTTGTGACCGAGGATACTTGGCAATTTTTGAATGAACAGCAGCGGCACTTGAAGCAGCCTCATTTCAAGTTTAGCGACATTTGCTTTGGTTCTTTCCACCTTGCCTATCCCATGCAGATGGACTCATCCCTGTGGAGGGACCTCGAGTACTACACATTTCGCGTGCACTCCTCTGGGCTGCATAATTATTATGCCAAAATCAGTTTTGAATCTGCATTGCGGGCGGGAATTGTGCAGCGCTTGCAGGAGAACAAGGAGTACACCTCAGCGGGACTGCAACATCTTGCGATTGCATTTATTTTCCTTCTGACCATGGCTGCAATTGCGATTATAATCTTCTGCCTTGAGCTAAGTTGGGCGCGTATTTTACGCTCTGTCAGTGACAATTTAAATATTTAAATTATTGTCAACTGGTGACATTTTAGCAAAGACCAATGAATATGAAATATAGAAGAGACCTTTTCGCGAAAAAACGTAAGTGACAAACCCCAAACTTTAAAGGAGAACTTTTTTCAAAGTTTATGTATTAATTCATGATGTGGTTAGGTCCCAGATGTTATACTCAATACTTAATTAGCTTTTACCCATATTTTCCATTTAGTAATGCTATAAAAAAAGCAAATGAACAAAGCGTTGCTTACGTTTCACGGGAATTGCTCGATATAACATAACATGAACGTTAAATAAATACACAACGAGCTCTGGTCGCACCTCTACTTGAATAAAATATTTATTTAACCAGAAATTGTAATCGTTCTTCATCAATGGCATTATGACTCTGCCTGTAATATATTGAAATATTGTGGATAATAATTGAGCATATTTGGTTAAAAAAAATACGTTTGCATACTATCAGAAAATAAGTTAAATTTTAAATTTAATTTTTAATTTAAAACAAGCAAGAAAGCTACAGTAGAGTGTGCTCGTGAGTGTGAATTGCATAATCATTTTTAAATATACCAAATTATTATATTACAAAAATACTATTTGCGCTAGTAAATCCACGCTAGGTTATTAATTAATTTATAATCAAATTTAGTTTCAATAAAAACAAAACAATGGAAAAACGATATTACACACCAAGCGCTATATTTTCTATATTGATCTGCTACTTATACATATGTGGATTTATATTGTACTAAAGAATACAAAATATTTGTGATTGTTTGCGATAGCATTTAAAATCTGATAACTGTTGTCGTTTTCTGACATATTCAATTATTTCCTGAATAACGTCTAAGACTTTGAATGGATCACAAATTTTCAGGAGTCATACCAAAAACGTAATTTTAAAATGACAAAAGCGGGCGTAGAAAAAATTTAAAACAAACATGATCTGCGTGAAACAAAAATTTCAGCTTTTTCTTTTATAGTCTCTGAGATATTGGTAATTATACAGACAGTCGGATAGTCAGACAGACGGACAGGCAGATATGGCTATATCGTCTAGGCTGTTGAGGCTGATCAAGAATATACATATATACTTTATATATATGCAACATTTTACATATATTCAAATTTAATATATATTAAAATTTAATATATATTAAATTTGCTCCTTAAGAATCGAAATATCGAAAATGGAAACACAGCTAAAGAGTTGACGAAATACGGTTTATTCTGTTCATTAATATGAAACCGTTGCTCACAAATAAATAAATACAAATAATTATATAACAAGACTTTTTTAGAGTTTAATTAATTAAAAGTTATCTCAAATTCCGATGGTTTTGTTTTTTAGTTAAAATTTTGAAGACAAAATATTCAACAAAATTTGGTGCGACGTTTCCGTAATAACATTGAGGTTAGCTTATTTGAAAATGAGTATTACTTGTTTATATTTAAATAATTAAAAGTATTATAATCTCTTTTTGTAAGCAATATTAGCATAGACAGCGTTGGAGGTCTATGTTGTATAGAAATTTGATACCTATAAATTTATATAAAAATAATTTAATTTATAAAGTGTAAATATTATTATATTTGTGAGAAGCATTAGCCAATTAGTAAACTAATTTTAGAGAAAAGAGAAGTTCTTAATTGAGTGCTATTTGGGATAGATTCTGAGTATATTCTATGTGGGATTAAAAATACATTCTTCTGCACTTCTTTGACATAAAGTACTATTATACTCTAGGTTCTCCTGAATCGCCTGTAAATTCTCATAAGCTCATGCCACTTCATCTCGAAAACAAATGCCAATCCGGCAAGCACCAGACCCAGACACCAGGTGCGCACCATGCTAGAGATGAAGCTCATGCTGAGAGGCGTTGGTTCATCCTGGTCGATGTATAGCCGAAAGTAGTGCATGCGCAGAGCTGCCCAGAAAGCCTCACGTTTCCAATGAACCTTCAGGCCAGACTGTTGTGAAATCAAGATAAAGTTCTGATGCGGCGAGCGAAGATGCGAATCGAGGTGCATAGGATAAACATGGTAGAAGGGACCCGAACAGATCTCTGTCAATCGAAAGATGGGCCACCGCAGGTGCTTCTGTTGCAAGTTCATGAAATCCCAACGATCTGAGGGCACAAAGTAGCCATAACTGGCATTCATCCTGTCCCGATGATGCTGAAGTACATCAGCATTGACGATGTCCACCTGTTGCAAGAAGCGTGGCGGATAGGTTTGCGGTGATCTCGCCAGACGATCGTACTCATAGCCCTGCACCAGGATGCGCAAATCCGCATCAATAATGTCCTGCAGCGTGTTTAGTTGTCGAGGTTGAGGTGCCGAAGTCAAGTAGCTGGCCATCTTGGAGATGTACATGTTGGAGCAGTTGAGACCCATGATGAATAGTATCACGTAGAGAAAGCGCATTCGCAGCGTAGCTGGTTTCATGATCGACAATGGCGGATTGTTTGTAATGCTGCAGATGCACTGAAGCACAGCGCCACTTAGATCACGTGGCCGTTGTGGGGAGCACAGCCAGATGGCGAAGCTCATGTAGGCAATGGCCAGGAGCAAGAGCAGCCAAACGCTGTTCTGCAGAGCCTCGCGGACGTACAACTCCTGGAAGGACTCGTTGCTGTAGGGCACCATGATGCACCAGTCGTTGATGCCAAGCGGATAGCTAATGCTCACCGAATAGTTGCCAATCAGATCCGTAAATGAGTGTATCAATGTCTCGTAGACACCCTGAGCAACCAGCTCCAGCAGAGTGGGCAAGTCGAATGACTTGATGCTCAGATTGGCGCTTGTGTCCACAATCTCGGCATTGATAAACTCGAGGAAATCCTTGAAAAACTCGGCACTCGTGCCGTAAACCTTTTGATCAATTCCCTTGAATACACGAGGCAGATCATCGAATACGGGAGTACGTATCTTATATCCTTTGGTGTTGATGATACTGCTGGTATCTTTGAACAGATGCTTGGAGCGCCAGGTACGCGTTTTATTCACAACCTTGGGCGTTGGATATGGCTGAAGCAGAAATAAATTATTCTTGATGGTTAGGAGAAACGTGTTAATAAACTGTTTGGTCCATGTCCAGTCGAGCACATCCTTAACTTGAGAGGAGAGCGCTTCACTGTGATCCTGGTCCGTTCGCAATTTGGGAAAGAGCACAAAGATAGTCTTTAGCCAACGCATTCCCCGAAGACTCTGACTTGCCACGTCCATGATGGGATCACTGCGATTCGTTGTGCAGATGAGCACCAACGAAGGTGTGCTTATGAGATCTCTGATCGATTTGTCTGATTCGATTGGTCGTCTGACAAATATTCTGGGTACATATGGAAATGTGAGCCAGAAATTGCCAAAGAACTCGATGGCACCAGCATTGTTGAGATTCAGCTGCTCCGAGATGAAGAACACAAAGTTCTTGAAATGCTTGCTGCGATCGAGACGCAGTACAATGTCCAAAACGAAGCTGTTGTTGATTGTATGCAGCTGAGTTAATGGTTCCATGTTGGAGCGCACAACGCTGTGCTGGTTGAGCATTAGCTCTGCTTTGAAGTTGTCCATTGTCGATTCGCAACTGAATTACACGCTAGTTGAGTATCGACAGTCATTGCTGCCATTGAGAATGGCATTTCAACACATGCCTGACATATTTCGCCAAACGAGCAGCGAGCATTTTATTGGCTAGCAATCAAAGTGTTTACACTGGATGACAGACAGCCGACAAATCCAGGAGCGAGCAAAATGAATTTAATCGCGTTTTATCTGGAATGCGAAAACGTGGCAAGGCCTCGTTTGCACCTCGCTGCGCTCCATTCGCATATTTATTGTACATGTTTATTGACTCATAAAACGAAAACACCTTTAATCTCAAGTGCAAATCAGTCATATTCACTATTTAGACGTATTTATGCAAAGGACCCCGTATAATTGGACAAATCGTTGCGGAACATGCAAGCCTTACAGTGTCATTATTGTGGTTTGCGCTGCAATAGCAATTAAAAATCACGCATACGCACCATCGAACCTGGCACGCACCTCACAATTTGTGTTGCCTACTTTTCAGCGTGGCTTCGACTTTAGGTTGCGAGGCCCGGTTGCGAGGTGGTTGACAATGAAAGACCCGCTGGCGGACAATGTTGTCGTTGCATATCTCATTAACTTTTAATTGCTGCAAAATTTCATAATTGAGTCAAAATGCCAACGGACAGAGCCGAAAGCATGCGAGCTTATCGAGTTACGTCTAAGCTTTCTGGCCGAGCAAATGCAATTAGCCGCAAACTCTCGCCTCCCCTCTCCAGACACATGCACACAATGGACTAAAAGACACAAAGCCATCCATATTGTTGTTGCTGTTGTCGATTGGCCTGCAGCTTAAATAATGTATTTATGATTGATGCCTTGCAATAGGTTTTGTACTCTTACTCTGCACACTTAACGGATAAGACTGGACTTAATGCCATATTGGCAGCACATGCTTTTATCTATGTTGCCGTTTCTATTGTTTGTCCGATGATTTGTCAAATTTTAGCGATTTCACGCTTACGTACGTAATTGTAATACGCATTACGGAAAGTCAATTTTAGTCACATTGTTGTCACATTTCTGTGCACATTTGAGCACATTTGTGGCAAGTATCGTGGGAATTGCGGCAGCTGGTCACACAGCTAAACAGCCAAACAGCCAAACACCTGGAGCTACACTTCACTTGCTCTGCCTTGTTGTTGTGGCATATGTTTCAGGATTGCGGCGCCTTCAGCTTTCAGCTTCCTACGCCCTGCGCTGCCCTGCCCCGCTCTGCCTCGCCCTTCATCCTTAGCTGCTTTTTGTTGATGGCATCTCTCGCGTTGTCGTTGTTATTGCTGTGGTTTTTAATGTGTGCGCCCCAAGCGCTAAAATACATTAAGCCAGCGTGTTGAATCGCATTCTCTCTCTCTTTTTCCATCCATTTTATATTTTCTGTTTTTTATTTAGATTTAAATGCTGCGCTTCAGTGCAGCTGTTGAGGAAGCTTGAAAACCAGTTGTCACGAAATGATAAACAAAATAAGTGAGTCTCTTAGTAAGCAGGAAGCTTCATATTATTGTAATCATTATTCATTTCTCGGCTTTATAACATATAATATGATTTATTGATTTTAAATTTCACTTACATCGACTGCTAATGGAGGATGCATTCATACTTGATAACTTACAAGAAAATATGAAAAATTTTGCAAAAGTTAAAGTAATTTTAATTCAAACTAGACAAAGATAATTATTATGGAATGTGTTTAGAAATCACATAATTGAATAATTTGGATTTTTTGTAGATGTTTATTATTATAAATAATATTTGATTTTTTTTTTTATTTGTACATTTATTTTGAATATAAACAATTTTGTTAAATTTTTTTATTTTTTAGTTTTTATAGCAGCTTAGGAAAGAAGGATAAAAGGGGTATTATAACTTTGTGCCTCCAGGATTATATGTAACAGGTAGAAGGGGGAATCTCCGCCCCAGAAAGTATATATATTCTTGACTTGTTAAATTTGCTCGCAAATTAAGTTTGCTTCACCGCATCGCAAATCGAAAAATATTGAATAGCAAGCGTAATTTGAAGCTTAAGGTATGCATACATACATACATGCATACATAATATGAAAATTGGTCTGCAATCGGATAAAAATTGTATAAGTCATTTAAATAATAATTTTATATATTAAAAACGGATTCTGCAGTTAGGTATTATAGGTTTTGGTTGACAATCTAGTATATTCTGTACCATAGTGAATATTTTAATAATAATATTATGTTATATCGATATACCTAATAAAGACTTCTGTGTATTTTGATATTTTTCGGCGTATTTATACCCGATACCCATAGGGTAGAAGGGTATTATAACTTTGTTCCTGCAATGTACATACATATGTAACAGGCATGCCTCCACTCCATTTCCGCACTGCAAATGGACAAAAATCGAATAACTAGCGTATTTTTAAAGCTAGAGCGATCAAACATATAATAATATCTATAATATTGATGATTCTTGAAAATTTGGTTGCGATCTGAAAATTTTGGAAGTTATTGAAGAAATACTACTGTATGAGAAAAAACTCGTACGCCAATGGAGTTTTAGTTGCTTTGGCTGATAATCGGGTATATTTTGCATTATTGATTACCTGAGTAAGAATGTAAGATACAAAGTTTGTTTATTAACGCTTTAAACAGAAATGTGTGTACATATATTTTCAGTTAATAAAATTGCACGTGTATAATGCAATGTATAAAAGTTTTACTAGCTATCGTACAGCATTTTAAAATAGCTTTAATATCCATGAGAATTTCCTTATAATTAAACTATATTTTCATTGAAAGCAGTTCATCTGTGTTAGTAGCTTGCTTCTTGTAGAATACCAACTAGTCTAATAAGCACAATATTAAGCTATAATGTGCCAGTTCCATAAACAGTTTTTTCCAGTATTTTTCCCCCACAAACTTTGGTTTTTTAGTTTGTGTAAAATATCTTATTTCAGATTGTTTTAGTTACACTTTTGTGCTGGCTGCACATTTGTGGGGGAGTTTGTTGTATGTTTTTGCCATTTGGAAGCGGAAGCAAAATGTTGCCAGTGTGTGTGAGTGAGTGTTGTAGTTGAACGAAGGCTCTCGAGTTGTATCGTTGCTTTTTCTGTTGCTGTTGCTGTTGCCGTTGCTCATGTCAAGTGGCAGCTGCTGGCCTCCGTCCTGTGGGTCCTGCTGTCCTCGTATCCTCCTCCATCCGACAGTTGGCCAACACTCTCGACATTAAGCGCCGCCCACTCAGTTACACCCCCACACTCACACCCACACCTTCCTATAGCAACTGGCGAGCGAGAGCAGGTGTGTTTGACTGGTACCACAGCATGTGTCGAAACATTGCCAACCACTGGACGCCCTGTGTGTGTGTGTATTGTTGTTTGGGTGTGTGTGTGTGTGTGAGTGCGTGTGTGTGGCTGCAGCTAACTGTTAAGCGAAATTACCGCAATCTCCGCACGTCGAACAATTTTTAATGCTGAAAAATGTATTTTCTAATTTTCTCTCGACTTTTTACCCAAGACCTCAGTTTATTTTGGCTTTGTCAGTTTGTGGCCAACTCTGGGTCTTACAGATGTAAAGAATGTGTATCCTCTTCACTTGCCTGCAATATTAATGAAAAATAATTATTTTGCCATTGAAGCTGACCTTTTTTGTGCTTGCCACGCGTTGAAATACAAAGAACTCGAGCGACATTCAATTATCAAGCTTCAAATGACATTTATACCCTGTACAATTGAGAAAAATTACGGTGTTACTAAATTAATTGCTTAAATGAATAAAGCGCAGTTAATTTTGTTAATTAAGTGACGATTATATGTTTTTAGTAGTAAATATTCTTTCTCTATATGAGAAAACTACTTATGTTAAATAAATTGCAGAACAGAGTGCTTCAATCTTTTCTAGAACAGCATATGGCACAGTTGATTCCTCTCTTCGCTTAGCCTCTTGTATTCTTAATTTAATGCTTAAGTTGCTCTCATTTTACCTGGGCGGAGGATGCGCATCACTGGCGAATGCAATTTGCACATTAATATCGGAGCAGCTAATTTTCAATATGCAACCGACAAACTTGCAGCTGGCAAAAGCTTTGGAAAAAAGGCAATTTCCGTTTTTTTGATGCATTCTTTAATGGCCCAAGCTGAGTGGGTAATGTGTGCGACAGAGAGAAAGAGACAGATATAGAGTAGGACAGAAAGAGAGAGAGAGAGAGAGAAGGCTGCAGCAGCAGTGAAGCTGATATGCCATTATGCTAAAAGTTTGTGTGCCAAGGAAAATGTGTGAGAAGTACAAAGAAGAAAAGCACTAATAATGTTATTCGATACGAGTCATACGAGCTTGGCGTTAGAACGCTTCAAATACCGTTATGGCATTACATAGTCAATAGCGTGATAGAGTGTGGCAGAGAAATAGAAGGAAGCGTAGTAGAAGGTTCATAAGTATATGAGCGTAAAAACTTTAGTAATGACACTGATGAAAGAACAACTTAATAATGAATGACGACTATAGAAAAACAAATGATAAGTAAAAACGTTCCACAGTGAAACGAACATAATATTAATATAAATTAACTTTTTTATACATTTTCTATGTCTTTATGTATAATTTGTCTAAAAATATAAAGAAAATTATAGCATATTTTAAATAGAAGCTAAGCTTCCAGTAATGACGCTGATGAAATCACAAGCTAATATTGAATGACGACTACAGGGACAATAATGGTGCATAAATTGTATAATTATAGAATAAACAATTAAGAAAGCTACAGGCGCGTAATTTTAAAGCTATATTTCGGTACAGACAATAATAACTATAGTATCTATGATTCCTGGCAATTTGGTTGTGATCGGTTAAAAAGAAGTAGAAGTTATTAAAGAAATACTTTTGTATGAGCAAAAACGTTCATTTAATACAGGTTTTATATGCTTGCACTGATAGTATGATATTTTTTGCACCGTATGGTATATTTTGAATGTAGTACTGTATCAATATACCAAAAAAACCTTTGGAATATTTTTAGTATTTTTGTGGTTTATTAATTTTGTTTATTTTAAATAAAAAACCTTAATATTTTGATTTTATTTAAAATGAGTAGAAGGTAAGAAAGCTGCAGTCGAATTAAATGTTGACTATTTGGTATATTTTATAGGGTTTGAAGTCTAGTTTGTCTTGAACATAAATTATAATATAATTTATATAGAAATAATAACTCTGGTGAAGAAGATGGTTTTTTTTCTTATTGAAGTAGCGTAAAATGTTTAATAAAAGAATAGAAATATATCCTTACATTATGCAACTTTAAAATCAATTACTTTTTGAATGTCTGATTATTTAAGATTACAACTTCGGTTATAAATTATCTTGCTAACAGATTTTAAAAGCAAAGAAATCAAATTATAATCGTTTACATTTTTTTAAGTAATTTAATGTTTCATTATACATTTGAAAATTATGATTTTATAGTAATTTAGCTTGGAGTGTATAGCATAAGACTTGCGTTATGAATTTAATGATATTGGATTATTATTAGTTTTTATATAAAATTTTAAGTCAATTAAAAGTATTTTGATAGTCACAGCTTAATTAGTGTAATCTACAATAATAAAGAAACCCCTTTGACTTCTCTCGCACCTTAAAACATAAAATTTCCCAACTTATTTTGGAAATCGAATGAACTTCAAAGCCATTCAGTTCAATTTTGGTTAAAAGTAAAAGCGAAAGAAAAAAGAGGAAGGGAACTGAAAATACTTAACAATGAGCTAGAAATCCGAACTCCTCTGTTCCTCACAAGTTCATTGTGTAGCAAGTAATGAGTACAAGGCTCATTGTTGTTTATTCAGCACAAGTAAAAGACGTTGGTTAAATTTAATTTTATAAGTAAGAAAATTGCTAAAGCCATCGCAGGCGATGGCTGGGAATGTGTTTGGGCTGCTTGGGTTGCTCTCTTAACCGCTTTGGCATTTTGGCAGCTGGCAAAGATTTCTTTTTTCTTTTTTCTGTTTTCTTTTCGCATTTCTCACTGCATAATTTAGCCATTTTATGCAGCGGCGGCAAATGAGTGTAAAAAGAGAAGAACGATGTATATAGAGAAAAGGGGGGAAATGTGGCGCTATGTTCACGCCTTTTTTGCTTGATTTTGAGTTTGCCTTTTGCCTCATTATCTCTTTTGGCCAAGCAACAATTGTTGTTTGCAGGCAGACAAGAAACGTTTGCTAAATGAGTCAAATGGAGGCTCCTTCGGGTGCTTAGGTCCTGGCTGGGTCCTTGCTTCTGTTCTTTCTTCAGTAAGTGCAACTTTTTGGGTGCACTATAATAATGTTTGCAATTAAACTAATGAAGTCATTTGAGCTCCTTCTCACTGACCTTTCTTACTTAACCTTTTCTCCACTTCTACCCCTGTCCCTGAACAATTTGTAGTGAGCTCTGCTCCATGTCAAGAAGTGAAATGGTTTTTGATAAACTTGTTCCAACTTTTCCGTTTTCACATTTCAGTTTTCCCGTTTTTTTCTCGCTCAGGTTCCCAAATTTATTTCCCAATCTGCGCAGTGTTAAGTGTCATATTTTGACATTGAGCAATATTAATTGGGTATTTTTTTTGTCATATTATTACTGCTGTTGCTGTTGCGATTGTTGTAGCGGTTTCATTCCAACTGACAGCAAAATGGGATATGTACAGCCAAACATTTCTTTGTGCCACAAAAAATGCACTATAAAGAGGGCAACTTGAACAATTTTCGTAGTTTGACATTTGTATTGAGATTTAATCTTTTCAAAAGTTCAATGTATCAGACTGATATTTATATTATAAATGTCACAATTTTGCACATTTTATGTAAACTTAAAAAACATCTAAGATAGCTACAGTTGAGCGTGGTAAACTGTGGGATATTTGCTACCCATTTTCAAGGAAAGTATTTCAGTATTATGATTAAAATATACTAAATTAATATACCAAAAATACTAAAATATAAAACATGATATGGTTATATATGGTATACCGATATACTTTCAACATATGTATATCATATATGAAATTAAGGTGATTTTCAACCAAAGAAATATTGTAATATAAAATTATTTCCTGAATAACTTATTCTTATTCTTATTTAATTGAAAGCAATCTAAGCTTAAGGTCTTAGCAGCCAGCGCTTTAGTAATAGTGTTAGTGTTAATTAACTTTTATAAAAACCTTTACTTTTTTAAAAACCTGTTTATAATAATAATAATATTCCAAAATCTAAAATAAACTTGGTCAATCAGACCACAACAACTGTTATAAGCAAATTGTAAATATACTATCTTTAATAGTCTCTGTGATCTATGTACATACATAGGTGTTCATACGAACGGACAGACGGTCACGGCTTTACTGTGTTGGCTGTTGACCCTGATCAAGAATATACATATACATATATATAGTCTACTATATACATTACTTACTATTTCCTGTCGGTCGAAAGACATGACATCTTTCTATCCTATGGGTAGCGGGTATAAAAATCAAAAAATGTATAAAATTAATTTGGACATAGCTCTTGGATAAACAACTTTTGATCTGAGAGCTTTGTATAATCTTCTTAAAATTTCAAACCAACGAACTTAATTCTCGATAATGTCAATTGCTGCCCTCGCTTTATTGCCATTTGAAACCCGCCGTAACACTAGAGCATTAAATGGGGAAAAAACCAAAGTCATCGCGTATTGTTGTCACATGCAAACACAATCATCCACATATAAACATACACACAAATGTTGTGCACACTTCTACATACATTCAGAGTGTGCAAAATCAACAACAAAACTCCAACTTAAATGGGAAACATGCATAACTTTTACCTATCCGGAAAATGTTTTATGGCTTCCAGCTCAAATTGGATTTATAACTAGCGATAGATAGGGAATCCAGCAAGTCTCTCACTCTCTTTCTCGCTCTGAGTTCCAATGTTTCTGTCCGGAGAGAGAAAGATAAAATATAACCAGTTAAGTTATACGTTAAATCCATTCAAAGTGAAGCATGATGTCGATGGACCGCCAATATCTATAATAGGAAGGACAACCAGTATCTCCCTTGGCATACCAAAATAAAGTGTTCGCTTGCAATTTAATATTTAATTTTAATTTTTATTTATTCGCATTTCGTTTGCTGTTACAATATTGTTGTATGCATAAAGTTTCATTATAACTTGCCACTTGTTTCTCTGTGAATTATTATTGTGGTTCGTATTTATGTTATTTGTATGTTAAATGTTCTGATATTACGAATACATTTATG